>NC_071471.1:51714355-56514355 GCF_028500815.1 Rissa tridactyla | reverse complement strand
AAGGGCAGAAGGGGATGAAAGAAGCAGAATAACAACAGTGGGCTACAAAAAAGCAAACTTCAATAAACTTGATGAATTGGTACATAAGGTCCTAGGGAAGGAATTCTAAGGCAAGGATAAGTTCAGAAGAGCTGACAGTTTCTAAAAAGAGGTTCCTAAAACAGGACATATTTTAAGTATAACAACAGTCTATCCTCACACAAAGGAAAGAAAACTGATAGAGCAGTGTGACTGCATTAGGAGCTCATCAATAACCTGAAAAAAGTCAAAAAAGAATGAAAAAAAGTAGAAACGAGAAGGCTGCATTGGCAAGAATAAATATAAAAGAACAGCACAGCAGGTTAGGAACAAAACTGGGCAGACAAAGTGCTATTGCCAGCAAGGGAAAAGCAAAACAATAAAAATGGATTCTTAAACCTTTTTCTGTTATACAAGAAGAGGTCTCTGCTTACCAGGAGAGGTGAATAAATATCAGATAGTGCAAAAGCCTATTTCACTCCCTACCCTCTAAACAACGTGTATCATGATCAAAGCTAACCAGGAAACAGGAGTGCAGGTCAGAATGGGAGGCTATCAAGTTAATTAGATGTATTAGAACATTAAATTCTGATTAAATCTGTTGTATAATAAAAAGAGTCAAAACTGAAATAACCTTGGAATGATTATATTTTTGATTGAGGAAGAATTAGTGAGTTCCCAAGAGAACCAGAAAATAATATTACTTATTAAAGGTGGATGAGAGCACAGGAATGAGTTGAAAGGCAAAGTACAGGGACTGACTTGGGGAATCAGCCAGACGAACTTTGATACCAGAAGAGTAGCTGAAAAATCTGTCTAAAAATCTGCAAGCATAGAGTAGTCTCTAGCATTTAAAAGGCTAACATGCATTTGTCCATAAAGTAATTTTAAAATAACTTAATGGTCTCCTTTGTCAGGGTAACTGTCCCAATAGATATAAACAAAACAGTATGTTGTATGTTAAAGTCAATAAACCCCTTGACAACAGATCCACCTGACCTGATTATATATTAGATTGCTAAGTTCCAGGTGATGGTACTGCAAGGTGTAACACTAGTTAATACATCATTTCACCGGGTAATTACCAGGGTTTGTTAAATTGTGAAGATAAATAGAGTAGGATGCAGTGGGGGTAGAACTACCTGTGTGTTACAAATGAAAAGCAGGTGCAGATCCCTCAGGACGAGGCACAACACTCAGGAAACACTTTTGGCTTTTTCAAAAGCTTAGCGTTCCACCGTGGGAATCCTGAGGCACTGATGCTAATCAAATGGGGACCCGATGCACTGGACCCCTGCTTGGGAGGGAAGCTCGAGGGAAAGCATGGCGGGGTGAGTAATACAACCTGTGCTGATTAACGTATCATACACATCCAATGTCCTGTTTTGCTCGTTAGCTAACTGATGTAATGCAGGTGCTGTTGTCCGAATTCTGAGATCTACAGCTGGCCTTCACCTTGGCATTTGTGATGGGTATGTGCAGATGGGGGGGAAAGCGAACTCTCCTGGTTTACCATAACAAGAAGATAAAATGTGCCTGGGACTCTACATACACAGATGGGAAGAAGCGAAATATTCCAGGTTACCGGAACAACAAGATAAGATGTGCTTGGGACTCTACATACTGTGATGAGGGAGGCAAAATATCCTGGGTTACCATAACAAAGTCTTCTCACGCCCTACACCCGTATTATGACAGGTGGGGCCTGGATCCCACTGTGTCTGGGATTTTTACTAATGAAATACAGGGTGGGATGAAAAGCATGCTTACACAACATACAAGATTAGAACTCACAATAATCATGATGATGGTTTAAATTTAAGCTCTAAGTAAGCCTTGCATTTCTGAAGGATAAATATGAAATTAAAGATAACTGCAGAACTTCAGAAAACATCTCTGGAGACCATAATGGATCACAAACTGAACATGAATCCATGTGTACAGTTTTCAAAAAGAAAAAAAAAGGGGAGTGGGGGAGAAGACATGAAGCATACTATAAGAGACCCATATATGACAGAAGGTAATTATTTTGCTCTGTTTGTTTGGCACTAGTGAAGCATCTGCAGGAATAGTTTAGCATTTAGGCACTGCACTCAAGATCCATACAGGCAAAATGAACAGAGGACCTTAATGAAAATATGTTTAGCAAACATAAACAGAGAAAAACTGAAAGAATTGAACTCATGTAGACAAGATTAGGTTGAGCAGGACTGTGTGTGTGAAATGTTGCTGTGAAAAGTTGTAGTAGCTACAGAGTGGGTTTTCTCCATGCTCTGTGAAGCTTAAGTCAGGCAGTACTAATTTTGAAGCAAGGGTGATTCTGTTTCAGTTTTTACATTGTAAAGCTTCCTGTGGAGCACTGGAATAGGTTACTCACACACCTGTAGGATCCCCTTTCCTGTACATTTGTAAGAACAGATCAAACTGTCGTGAGTGCCCAGGCCCGTTTGGTCCTGTCCCTGAGAAGACAGAGGGACTCAGCAATGATCTTCAGTCCCTCTGTGTTCTCAGTAAAGTAGATTAGATTGGACACAAATTCGAATATTTACCTGCAATCAGGGAATGCTATTGATTTGGTTATTAATTTCATTGTATTCCAGTCACTTTAATTTTCAAGGTTTTACTTACATTTTTCCACTGATGCATAGCAAAAGAGTAGGTATTGCCAAGGTGTTAACTAGAACTCATGTAAAAGACGTTAGAGAGGAATACTGAATTTCCATTATATGTATAAGGTAATGCAGTGGAAAATTTACTTTGTTCTAAAAGCAGCGGAGAGGTAAAAGCCTGCCGTGCACATCTGTGTGTTGGGGGAGGGTGGAAAGCAAGTCTTGCCAGTCCTCCTCTTAGCTGCTAAGAACTTGAGTCACCATCCCTGGAGGTATTTAAAAGACGTGTAGATGTGACACTTAGGAACATGGTTTAGGGGTGGACTTGGCAGTGTTAGTTTTACGGTTGGACTCGGTGATCGTAAAGGTCTTTTCCAACCTAAATCATTCTCTGATTCTGTGATTCTGTCACTGCCTCAGCTAAACTGCAACTTTTTCCCTTTCTTTCTTTGTGTAGCAGTTTTCCCGATGTGAAGTCTTCGTATAACCAGGAGGTGGCACAAGAGACCCTTGCAGCCTTTTAGATGTACATGCTGCACCATGAGCAAAGGTATCGTGAAAAACGATCAGCCTTACAGCTGTCTGCCTAAAATCTGCCCATTAGAAACAGGCAAACGCGAAATGACAGAGGTTTTTCTATATTCCATTTTTAAAATTAACATGTATTTACATTCAGCTGCTCCCTTTAATCTTTTAGAGAAATGTGTGCGCACACAACTTCTTAATTTTAAATCTTAATTAGCTTCTATTGATGTGTAATGCACTCATTTGTGTAAAACCTGTCAAAGTAGTACACTGCGAAATACAGATATTGAATTACACATTACAGGGGCAGTGTTAAGTATCTTACCTAACTACATTCCTGTCCTCACCCACTATAGCCCAGCTTTTCCCTTATGAGTAAGCTGAGAGGGGATGTCAGGACGCGTCTGTGCCCCCTGTTCTGGGATGCAGCGAAGAGTCATTTGTGCTCTGTTGCTACAGCTCTGCATCCTGCCAAAGTTATTCTTTTCCTCAACTAATAGTAACATTTGCAGGATGCTTGATGGAAGTGACTGGAAGAAAGAAAATAGGAAGAAACGGTGTATAGTGAGGAATACAGAAGAGGAGAAGAAATAACTAGAAGCATGAAATGGAGAAGAACTTTGAAGTCAGAAAAAAAAAAGAGGTAATATTTATTTCCATTTAATTTGAACAGACTGGTTTTGGATCAGTACAAAGATCTGATTTCTATTAGGTGTGAGTTAAGGGAATGAAGAGTCAGTAGAATATTTTCACTGCTGGGACCAATGCATTTCAAAGCAGCAATGTATGGCATAGGCCAGGATGGGCACAGAGGGTGACAGATGACCCAGGGCTGCCAGCTGTGATGGCTTGTTCTCCTGCTGACTCATCATGCTCAAATGCTAATTCCAAAATGAAGGAAAAAAAATGATTCATTCTTTAATAGCTGAAAGTGAACAGTTACTCTCAAGAATGACAAATGCTTTAGTCATAGTATAGCTAAATTTCTTTAGAAGGTATTTGTGGGAAATAAAAAGTAAAAAGAATGGAACGTTTCTGATTTAATGCATTATTAGTTTTATATTTAATAGGTTGTTAAATGTAAGTTTAGAAGTAACCATCATGAAAAAAATTATCTTTCAGCAAAAACTGACAAAGAAAAAGGCCTTGATCTAAAATGTGAAGTAAGCCCCTCTGTTAGGTTTTTAAAAGATTTCAGGGCATCCAAGTGTTACATTTTGTGGTCTTGATCAGATTGTTAGTCCAAGTGACCTGAACAACTACTAAAACCAGTGGAATTTATATGAATTTGCATATGCACATTATTCTCTGTAGGTGCATCTCATATTCCTAGATAATTCATAATTTTAACACTACACAGATCCTAAAGCATATTTATGCACCTAAAAATTAATCCCTATCTACTTTGGAAAATAAAACCATTCCTAAAGCCCCTTCTCATGCTGCTTCCTTTCAACGAATAGTTTAAAAGTCCAACTACTAGTTTAGACAGAATTAAACCAACTACAGACTTCTGAGCAGTTTTGTTTGAGCAGTGTCCATAGCGATCTCTCTCAGTGACAGTATGACAGCAATGAGTGCTGAAGAAGGATTTTTATGCCTGAAACTTGGCTGGTTTTCCAACTGTAATAGTTTGTCTAATAAAAGTTTTAAAAATAAATTAAAAAAATAATCTGCTGATGAACCTTGCTTCTCTAGCAACAGCGGTACATGTTTTAAATGTGGTCCTGATTCATATAAACTTTGACTTCTTTTTTTAATAAGTTTAAATTTGGGTAAGGAACTATTAAAAACAGAAGACATCTAAGTGTTTTCTTTCTTAATGTTTATAGCATCTCTCTGCAGAATATATATCTTTTTAAAACATTTCACCAATTCTGCCTAGCTGCTGGTAACTGCCTTATGGTAAGGAGCCATGGGAGCTCTTGGCATTTTGAGCGCTGTGTTGATTTAGATCAATTCCAAGCATGATGAGCCATTTAATTTTCATCTATGCATTGTCACTCTGTTTATTCCAGGCCCTCCTGGTATTTCTGCACATATGGTCTTTTCATTCCTCATGGAAAAGTAGCTCTTATTCTGTCAAAGAGGAAAGATTATAATAATTGATAATAAAGAGATTGGTTAGAGGCCATTTGTAATGCTTTTAAGTCCCAAAGAGTGATTTCTCAGAAATTACAATGGTTGGATAAACATGCCAGGGCAAAGCCCATATAAACTGTACCCCAGATGCCAGCAGCCCTTGCTTCACTGGGCAGACCTTCACAGGAAACCTGCGTGTCCGCAGATGAACACCCATCCTCCTGTGTGTCATAAGCTGCCTTTTTTACTCTTTGAATTGCATCACCCCCTAGCTACTCCCAAGGACCACACGTCCGCTCTACTCACAGCTCAGAGGACCCTCCACTGTTACAAGAAAGGGTCACCTGGTGTTGCAAAATGACAGTCCCCTCATTTGCTCTTGCGTACCTGTAGGTACATTGCTCCAGTACCTGTGGGTAACCCAAGGCACTTGTCAGCCCTCAGTTACTCTCTCTTCAGTTCCTTCAAAGCTTCAATAGGAAGGGGATATCTCAGAGCACAATCCTGCCCCTCTGAGCTGGCTTACTGGGGCAGAGCTGGCCTTTGAGCTGGAAGATGTGGAGCAGCAATTAATTCTTAAAGGCCAGGCTGTTATCCCAAAATATATCTTTTTCTTAACTGCCTGCCAAGCAGGACTAGCCAGTTCTGCAGACCCTCCTCAGCCTTGTGCATATACATTTCTGCAGAGCTGCCTTGCCTAAGCACCATTATCTTGATCCCATCCCACTTGTCCCAGACAGCCATCTATAAAGCCACTTCTTGACCTCTTTGAATGCAGCTCCTGCTCAGAAGAAATATAGGGGTCAGTGTCAAGTGACAAATCTCAACTCATTTTAATTCCCCTGGATGCTAAAATGTTCCTTTCTACATCACCTCCCACAGAATGGCCTGGCCTGGGCTGGCATTTGGCATTATGATCCTCAGAATCCTTTGGTCCTGAGGCAGCTGATGGTCCTTATTTTCATGGGGAAGGTGCTGACTCCCCAAAGAGAGCAATTACGTATTGTACAAGCATCTGCATAAAGTGTTGTCATCATCTTCAGTAAATGGATCTTAAGACTTCTGCTAGTGGCAGTCGTGTAGGTGTGTCTGAGCTCTTTCTCTCTACCTCCTTGTAGCAGCAGAGGGAAAGGTCCTGTCTGGTCCTGGTCTACTCTCAAATTCCCAAGGGCTTTAGCATAAGCAGGTTTTCATCCCATTGGCAACATCACTTGATTTTAAACACACTATTTCTGAATCACAGTTTAGCAGGAGGTTTTCAAACAAACATCTACTGAATAATACATAGAAACAGAAAGACAGCAGCTTAAGAATTTTAGATAAAATTAAACTAGCAGCTGTTAAATATTGTAGCAGTCATTACATCCAGAAGTCATCTGCCATCTATCCAGGATACTTATACATTTTATGTGTAGTGGAAATGAGATTTGGTTTAACCTTGTCACAACATGATCAATTTGTGTCTCTGAGAGCTCAACATTTGACACCATCTTTTGGCTGTGACATTTGCCTCAATAAAATGCAATTAATAAACCAGCAGTGTATAAAGATGTAATTTGCAGCTCAGATGGTGAAAATGTCTTAAAATCTGTAAAGAAACTATGTGACAGATGCATCAGTGGATGCTAAAACCCGAGATTTTCTATTTTTTAGAGCACCGTCATATGTCATGTATTCTTTTTGTCCTATCAAAGAGCTTTCCAAGTACCTTTATTCATTGACAGAAAATAAAGCTAGAAAAAAAATGTCATACAGGTAGACTGTTTTATACTTATAAAAAAAATGTATATGGATATGTAAGTATATATTTTATATGTAAGTAGCCTATATTATTTATATTTATATGTGTATATAATATTACGTAGGAACAAGGAATGGAAATAATTCTGGGCACAAGGGACATATTTATCTCCTCAGGATGGGATCTTGCCCCATCTGTGTTGCAGAATGCTGTTAAAGTAATCAGAGAGATTCAAATTGAGACGGAAGCTTGCAGAAAAGTTACACTTCCTTTTTCTGATGTTCATGAGAATTTAGTCCTGAGAAAGGCATTTTGTCTGACTGCAAGGGAGGCTCGGCAGGATTCTCCAGGCAGACAATGGCACCAGTATTCCCAGTTCAAGCTGGAGAGGCTGCTTCCAAGCCACAAGTTAAATATAGCTGACTCAAGGGACTTGCCATTTAGTAACTCAGTTAACACAGCAGATTCCTGTATGTCTCCTTCCCATCTCCTGCCTTCTTGGTCTGCTCTGGGAAATACTTTGGCACCAGAATTGGCTAGTACTCAGAACCTCTGATATTTTAAAATATTTTCTCAGGTTTGTGATGGGGGTAGTCTTCACATTTACCTGATGAAATGAAGAGTAAAGAACCTGTGCTTGGAATATTTGGGCTGGGGCAGGGGAAGAGAAGTGAGGTGATTTTTTTTTTTATAAAACAGGAAATTTAAAACCAGTCTTGTACATTTTCGTCAAGCAAACTTTCTAAACTTTCCATTGTTAATCAGAAAGTGCTTGGAAAGGATGAATGGATGAGGTTTTAAGCAATTAGATATCAAACACTTTAATACAGTGAAAAAAACAAATATATATATCCTGCAGGGCTTTGTCCATGCTAGAGAAGTTTGTAGGCTTCTTTAGGTTTGTAACACATGTACAGGAGGCATTAATGCTTCAGCTTTTTTTCAGACATTTTTACACCTGTTTCCTTCAGAAAGCTTATTTAGACATTTTAGCAGTAGTTCCCTCGATTCCCTCCGGGAAGCTTGTTTAGTGGGCACAGGCTGTTGCTGTAGCTCAGGCTGCAGAGTCAGTCCCTACTTACACAGACCAGAAACAAAGGGCTCCAGGAGGACTGCAGTCATGTCTGGTTGCGGTAGCACCCACAGGTTCTAGATCAGTTATTAGCCACCTTTAAATAAAGGTGACAATAGCGTTTGTATTTTTGTTGGTCAGAGACAATTAAACGCTTGAACAGTGGCATCACTGGTGGAGCAGAGGAGGACTCGGCCTATGCCATGAAAATGAGCAAGCAAGGAGAGACAGCTTAGAAGGGGCTCACAAGTCAAACTTGAACATCATTTAATGAAACAATTTGCTAGTAAGCAGAAAATGGTAGGATTTTGTGATGGATGGATATAGCAGCTACATTTTGAGTGGACAGGAGCTGAAATGTAGGTTTTAGGAAAAGATAGATGAAGAGGTTTGAGTAAAACATTTTGCTGTATTAATATAAAGAAAATGTATGTATATCTTTATAAGATTAAAATGTAATACATTGAAAAATTTAGACATAAACTAAATAATTAAGTAGGAGGAGTTCGATTTTCGAGCCTCTACCTCACTGACAGCCTAAGAAATAAGACAGAAGCATGGTTACATTAACTGTGATCACAGACGACGTGAACGCTGAGAAATCTAGCAGGAGTGGCAGAATAATAGAGCAAGTCACAGGGTAAATGGACAGTGGGGCTTGTGTGCAGGTGGTAGAGGGTGACTGTAAAGCAGAAAACAGGAATAAGGACAGACAAATCAGACATGCAGTCATGGTTTCTGGAGGCAGACAGATGCCGAGCAGGGGTGTGATAGGAGTTATCAGTGGTGCTGTAGTCCTACTCTTTTCTTGCACGGGAGGGGGGATGGAAAGGGGAGGGAATTCATGGTTACCCCACAGTGAAAAACTGCCCGTAAAACACTAGGAACCTTTTGTCAATGTACTACAGGGGCATTACTGGAGCAGCCAAGTGTTCCTGGTGCACACAAAAGCCAAAGATGGGATAGGAACACTTCTGAAAGACAAGCATAAGGTAATAAGAGGAAAGACAGGGAGAGAAAGCAGATAAACCTGTGTGACCTGCACAACTGCAAGAGATCTGGGAGGGAAGATATGGTATGGATTCTGTAACCTCAGCAAAAATCCCAGCACAACTTTAATTCTGAGACAATTGTTTTTTTCTGATTCTTTAGTCCGGAAAGCATACTTTAAATAAGCAGCCAGGAGCCAGACGATTGGTACAACCGAACAGCCTTGACCTTTACCTTTCTGTTTCACAGCCTTCTCCTCCAACCCCCTCACCCCGTGCCTGGTGCTTATAACCTGATGCTGCAGTCCCAGGAGAATGCAATGAGTGAGTTTATCTACTTGCTTGCCTCAGGCTGTCTCGGGAGCACGGTGCTCAGCCCAAAGAGGAGCAGGCTTGAGAAGATCCCTTTAGACAGTGGATCCTCTGCTTGAAAAGGAATGAAAAAGCCAACTCCAGGGGAAGGGGGATCGGGAGCAGCAGCGTTCCCTCTCCCGCCAGCGTCTGGGTATGCTGGTCCCTGTGCGCTCCCCCGGGGGTGCATTCCCCAGCGCCGTTTGAGGCCGCTCAGCTCTATAAATGCCATTTGCATGGGCATAGGATGTAACAAGAGCTGTAAATCACTGACGGCGGAGTGAACTCCTCCAGGGGCAGACACGGCGGAGCCGAGCCTCCGCGAGATGTGGCAATGTGTGAACTGTATCTTTTGTTGGGGGGGAGGACTGATGGCAATTAGATGATACTTATCTGGCCCTTTGATGTGTATTTACACAAACAACGTTTTCCTCCGGGACTTGCGGTATAAAGGAGGAGCCGTGCTCCCCGACACCCTCCTTCCCGGCATCTCCGAAACAAGGCAGGATGACCAAGGCCCCTTTCTCTGTGGAGTGGTTGTCCCAGAGCAGCCAGGCCCTCAAGAGCCCCACCGAGGGCTCCCCGCACCGATCATCCTCGGCGGCCCTGGGTCACCGGCCTGGCTCCAGCCCCGGCTTGAGCGAGCGGAGCGAGGAGCGGTCTGCCGGCCCGCGGGACGGGACGGGCGGCAGGAGCAGAGAGCGCTTGGCGACCCCCCCCGCTGCAGGTAACCGCGGATTCCCCGCGGCTGTCGGGGCATACCGGTGCTCCGGCGCTGGGACGGGGAGGACGGACGGGCCCTGTGCCACCCCCGGGTTCCGGCTAAGGACCAACTGTGCGGTGTTTGCCCGGAAGCGAAGGAGGCGGGCGGGCACCCACGCGGTTCCCAGGCCTCTCTGACCCCTTTCCTCCTTCTTCCCAGGAGCAGGAGAGCGGCCGTGGGGAGCGGAGCAGCCCCCGCCGGAGGGGGGTCCCGAGTGCTCGGGCCCCGAGGAGCCTGGCGGCCGGGGCGGGGGGCGGCGGCTGCGCACAGCCTTCAGCGCCGAGCAGCTCAGCACCCTGGAGAGCTCCTTCCAGCGGCAGCAGTACCTGGGGGCCGCCGAGCGGCGCCGGCTGGCCGGCAGGATGGGGCTCTCGGAGGTGCAGGTGAGCGGGGGGGCTTGGGCAGGGCAGCTGGGGGGACACAGGCCACGGGATGGGCCACGGTTTGGGCATGGGCCGTGGCACGGGCTGGGTAACCTCACCTCTCCTCCTTCCCGCCTCCCCTTTCCCCCAGATCAAGACCTGGTTTCAGAACCGGCGAATGAAGCTCAAGCGGCAGCTGCAGGAGCTGAGGACGGAGCCTTTCTGCAGCCCCCCCCCTCTCCCTTACGGACCTCACAGCGGCGTTGTGCCCGTGCCGCTCACATACGTGGCCCAGCCACCACCTCTGCCCCGGCAAGGGGCTGCCTCTGGGGGCCTCACCTTGACGGCGCTGCCAGCACCCTCCCTGGACCTCAGCAGCGCCTGCAGAGCACAGCCTGTGGGCTTTTGGGCGGCACCCTGCTTTGTAGGGTACAGGGATCCCAGAGCTTTCTTGCTGGGTGTCTAACCCTCCAATATGGACTATGACTAAGAAGGATTTGCACTACTGATAGCTATCTGGGCTGCCCTTGTCTGTAACTGCCTGGTGGAGTTATGACGCAGCACTGAGCAAACTATTTTACAGAGATGCACTGGACAATCTGGATCTGGACCATGGTCTCCCGACCTCTGCATTTATAAGCAACCATGTAAAATAGAAACACAGTGGGGCAAACACTAATATAAATGGAATCTTTTAATAAACCAAAAGTTTTTTCAGCTTTCATGTGAATTCCTTCCACGAGGATTCTAGAGCTGTTTACCCTACCCTAAAAGAGAGCTCCTCTTTATTAAAGGAAGCATAGACGACTCATTCTCTAGAGCTGTTCTTCCCTCCCTGCAATTTATTGAGGGTGAGTGCAAAAAAGTGTGAATTTCCCTGTCCTCTAAAGCAAGTATCCAATCCCTTCAGCCACTTCCTAGGTGGCACGTTCTCTGATGGGACTGTGCATTTATCCAAATGTGTGGATGCACCTATTACTCAATACTGGGCTAGCTTTAGTTGCAGAATGGATGCTTTCTGTTGGAGCTCTTTAAATAACATATAGGATATGATTTTAACGTAAAATGTTACTTTCTAAATAAATATGTAAATCTATCTTCACACTTTCATGTGCGGCCTCAGTAGATTAGTAGTAAACAGGTCTTGGAAAGAATATAGCCTTGAAACTTATCAATAAAATAGTATCTCAGAATCTCACATGCACCTAATGGGGTATGAGAGTGATTATCAAAAGAAATGCAACATTCCAAAGCTGTTTTTTCCCCTAAATGGTAGCAAAGTTGTTACCATTGTGCCATGCACTTTTTTTTTTTTAATTTGAATAGTGCTCTAGAAAACTTTAAGATCAAAATAGTCTGATTTCAGGCTAGAGACAGGGCTTGGAGAAATGATCCTTGACTGATGTAAGTTGCCATAAATCTTTCAAAGTCAATTGTCTACTAACATGAAAAGAGCAATAAAAATTTCCATCACTTTAGAGTTGATCTCATGCGTTATTAGAAGACTTCCGGCGCACTTGTAATCTGGGCTCATGGTCTGAAGAATGGTCTGAAGGTTCTCTGTCAGTCGTCCTCAAACACACCTATTTTCTTTTGTATACAGGGGCCGATCTGCCACTTGAGTACACTTGCCTGGTAAAAAGCAACATTATGTGCCGATGAAGGTTATGGCCTTTGATTTTCTGAGTAGCTGTCACATTTGGAAGTCTCTTTAATTGTTTTGTAATCCATGCCGTATTTTCCTAGCCTTTTGAGATATTAGTATTTGCTTGCAATTGCACAGTTAATGTGGTTCTAATGCTAGAGTTTCAGAAAACTAATAAGGGCTCAGGTGCTATCAATCTTGCTGAGATCTCTTCGGGAATATGATGCATTTGGGATTAAGGAAATTTGTTGACACGAGATAAAAATTTCCATTGAAGGGAGGCTTATTTCTCAAAGTCAGGTATTACTAAACGGCTATATCGATTCAAAGGAAAAAAAAAAACAACACATAAAATCTGCAATTCTCTGGCTCTTTCAAATGTCATTAGGGAACTGGGATATTTCCAGAAAGAGCTCTGCAATGGTGAATATTTTCTTTGCTCTAAAGCAGTGACATTTTTAAAATAACAAAACTGTGAAGGTCAATGAATATACAGTTTACCGTGAGAGGGCGGGGGGAGGTCTTAAGTGTGAGACCCGACTTTGCTATCCCATTTTGAAGGGGTTGTGGCAGAGGGGTTAGGTGATCCCCTTATAATCTTGTATGGCCACAGAAGCGGACCCCGCCTCTCCTCTAAATGCTCACCCCGTACAAAAGGAATAGTAATAGCCCTTCGTGCTGTTAGAAGACAGACCCGGGGGTATCGGGGGCTGGGGAGGGGGGGGGCGCAAACCTCCGAGGGGGCCGGCCGGGCCCGGGGCTGCCCTCAGCACCGCGGGAGCGTCCCAAACCCGGACCAAACGGGGAGGAGGGTGAAAGGGAAGGAGGGGACGGGCACCGCCGCAGCTGGGGCCGGGGGAAGTGAGAGAGAGATGAAAGGGCTCGAGGGGAGAGAGGGACAACAAAGTGCTCCCACCCGTGGGGACAGGGTTTGAGCGGAAGCTCTCCCCACCCACCCTACCCCCCAAGAAGGGCAATAAGGAAGAGGAGAGGCAGGAGCACACCTTAGCGGGGGCTCCAGATACCCCGGGTGAGCTGTCTCCCGAGGTCCAGCGGGGCTCGGAGGGGCACGGGAAGCAGTTCCCCCTCCGTCCAAAGGTTTAGAGCAGGACAGAGGCAATTGGGGTTGTCGGGACAACATGTAGCGTTGCAATTTTGCCACGATTTAAGCCCGCGGGGGTTGTGGGGACCATGCTGGGACAAGCAGGGCTGCGGGGCCGAGCGGCACCGGCCATGGGGGCAATTTCGGAGGTGGAGGCTTTGCTTGCGGGGTGCGTGTATGCGGATCCCTGTAGTCTTGCTAAGGCGGGGGAGTTCGCGGTGGGGGCGCGGGTTGGTGAGCGGGATTAACGGGGTGTCCTGCCTGTGGGGGTGTGAGCTGCAGAGGGGCTGGCGAGGGAGAAGCCGGGCTCTGTTTGAAAAGGTGCTAATGATCACTTAACATAATGAGTCTTTGGCCACATGCATACTCAACAGGCACACGAAATGCCTTGCCAGTGTTTCGGCAGCGCTGGCTTGCAAATATTTTCCCGTTTCCCGACAATTGCTCAAATGAACGCGAGAAGTGATGCTCACTTGGCTGAGTCCCTGATAGTAGCGGATTCCTCCGAATATCTACATCATAATTCCTCTTCTGCCTGCACAAGTTGTCTTTCTCTAGAAGGTAACTGCCACATTCCAGCGGTCTAGAAAACTGCAACTAAAATCATCTCAGTTTTGCTAAAGCGGTCCAATTCTGTTACTAAAACGTGGTTGCAAGTTTTTGCCTTTGATCTGGGGGAAAGAAACCCAGCCGTCCCTTCATGTTTTATTCCTACTCGTTTGAATTTCTCATCCGCTACGTTTTACCCCCGGCAGCAATAAAGGTGCGTTAGCGGCAGCGCAGGACCCCTGCGCGCCGGCAGCCCCTCGCCGGAGAGCAAAGCGATGCTGCTCCGGCACCGCTCCCGCTGGCGCTGCAAGCCGCAGGGCCGGCATTAGCCAGGCGGCTAGCAGCCCCGCAGATAACCTCCCCGGTTGCTTCCCCCAGCGCGGCTGAGAGCCCCTTCGTTTCTAGCACTCCCCCCTTTGTGTCTTTAATCGCATCACAATAACCATCGGTACCGGAATGCTCTCCGGCAAGACAAAGCCTTGTCTGCAAAGGAGCTACAAATGGAAAAGCCGAGTCGATTAGCTGGGGAGGAGCAGTTTAATGCTTGTGCGGTGAAACTGTTGGAGCCCCCGGCCTGGCGGCTCTCGAGGAAGAGGCTGGGTAACCTGGAAACTGGGCTCCCCGGGGAGGAAAAGGGGATGGGAGGGGAAAATTGCCAGAGCACTAACTTCAAAGCCTTTCTCCCCTGCAGTGCGTGCGCGGAGGGGGAGAAACATGATTGAATTAGCACAGCGGTAATGGCAGGGAGCCGTCTGCAGCCCGTGCTCGTTAACGCCTGTCCCAATTTGGCGAGAGCAGCCAACAGGGGACTGGGAATAGGGTCGGGGTATTGCCCCCCCTGCGGCTCCCAGACACGGTGGAGCCACTCCAGGGACCTCTTTACAAACCAGGTGAAGTTATTCGGCGTTGTGTGCTAATCGGGAGAGATCTCGCACTGGCAGGCCATTACATCTAATTGCTGCCCATTATCTCTTTCTTTGATACGCAATTAGACGACAATTAACTTGATAAATCCCACCGAAGCGGGGGCAGGAAGAAAGAGGAGAGATCTCTTGGTCTCAACTTGTTCCTCGTGCAGACTTTACTACTTTTCCTTTACAGCTATTTCTTAGGCTCTCTAGGCGTCGATTTACCGTTATCTTCCAAAGGTATTTAGTAGGGAGCTAATCCCGGCAGCTCTTTGGTATTCAGGTAGGTTAAGTGCTTTAATTCTTGTTTTAGTGCTTAGTTATTTCACCTGGGCAATTCTGAACAACTGTGGAGGTGTCACAAGTCCTCAGGCAACGTGGTGATGGTGTGTATGGGAACTCGAGTGCTATTTTGTTTCGAGCTAACTTGTACTTAACTTATCTAGGCGCTTTGTCCATTAGTTGCGCAAAGACCTGAATGAGATTTCCCCGATAAACTGTGTTTAATGCAAAGCGTGTGCTTGCCCACAGCGGCTGAATAGGAATATCTGGGCTGGCAGCGTGTGAGCCGGGAGGGAAGAGGGTGCAGCGCTGCCGAGTGAGTCAGTGGCGTTTGTCGTTTATTGTGTGTTATCCCGCATTGTTCCCGTGGGCAAAGGAGCGACTGCCTGATGGCCCTGTTAGTGTTCACGGGTACTTCAAACAGCGGAGCATCTATTCCGAAACAATCGATCTCGTTGATGCCTAATTGACTATCTAATAGCACCTATCAGGACATCAAAGGAGGCGCTGAATAACGTAGTTAGCATTTCCAAAGGGGAGCAGCGGAGGGTACAAACAGTGATCAATTGTCCCACCGGCCGTGGGCGGGGAGCCCGGCACGGGCCCTGCTGCTCGCTACGATCCTGAGTTTTCTATGGCCCCGGCTGGAGAAGGGCAAAATATCTTGTTTTGCCTGCGCTTCCAGCAATGTTAACCTCCTTCCCTGCAGTAAGTCATCTTACTTACCTCTGAAGGACTGCCGCAGGCTCTCTCCTAAAACACTGCTGCCTGTTTGTGCAGCTAAACATAGTGGGGTTTTGGGGTTTGTGTGTGATGTTGGGTTTTAGTTTTTTGGTTTGTTTGGTTGGTTCCCCCCGGGGAGTGAGATGGCATTGTAGTTGTTCTCACTGCATCCTCTATCATCCCCACTTTTCCAGTTTTGTCAAGAAGACTTTGAAATATCTGGGCTTTTCAGAAAGATAAATGAGATCTGCCTATGATGGAGCCACTAACTCAGTAGGTCCCAGGTCTGGTGACCTAGTACATCAGCTCTTAATCTATGATAAATGCTGTGATAATTTGCTCAGTATGCTGTTTTTTTTCATGGACTACTTCTTACAAACACGGCTAGTAGAAGGAAAGTTTGGAACCTGAAAATTTGCCCAATTATGCCAGAAATTATTTTTATTGAGAAGAATTATTCTTCTGTTTTCCAACTTGTGGCCATTTTTTTCTCACGCTGTCACACAAAAACAGGTGTGATGGTATGTTGAAGGACTTAAACATTGGCACACCAATAGCATTCTTGGGGAGTGCAAGTACTCGAGCTTCTAGTAACTGGTGCAGGAAACGTTGCAGCCTATATAATGGGATGAAGCTTGCCCCCAACAATACCTTCATGCATGTAGAGCTGCTACAGTACTGCCTGTTCTCATAGGCTTATACGTTGCGTGCATGCACAAGGCCCCAAAAGACATATTCCCGTTATGTACTAGTGAGGTAAATCTATCATTTGTCCCTAGAAGTCTTGCAGAGCTTACATGAAAAGAGCACTGTGTCCTAATGACATTAGCTGTAATTCTCACATCCTGGCATTAATCACTGGACCTAAATTTCAGGGTGTCATACTAAGTTACAAGTGCACATAAGCTATCAGTAAATTTCTTGAAGCAAGCATGTTTCTTATGGTTGTGAGGCTTACACGCAAATGCAGCACAATAAATGTTTTGAAATATGATTTGGAGAAAAGGGTTCACTATGTTCTTAATACAAATCGTGTAAGAAAAATACATGTATTTTCCAAGATTCTACATTATCGCCAAATGCTGGGTATACAGAATTCTTTTGAAAAGATATTAATTTCCCTAAAAAAATGGATCTCTTTTTGATCATGATTATACATAAATTGAATGATACAAAAGTTTCAAGTGATACAAAAGAATAGAATGGAAGTAAATTTGGGTCTCCTTTAAGCACCATATTTCTGCAAGGTGAGGGGAGGAGAGCCTCCATCCACCCAGGGTCATCAAAGTTTTCAAGTTTCTCAAGCTGCCACCTCTTTCTGATGGGAGCTACAACAGCCACATAACACCTCCCACCCTTCCCCATCTGTTCCAGGGTTTTGTGGTCCACAGATGCAGCTATATTCACCCAGGGTGTGTGTGTGGGAATCCTATGGCTGGGTATAAACATCTTGTTCAACACGCAATACAGATTGGATTCTAATTAAAAAAAAAAAAAAGGAAAAAGTAATTTTTTAATTGACTTTCAGCAAACAGTGGGATGGGTCAGCTGCTTACCTGCATACTCAGTCAAATGATGGGGGAAATGGCAGCAGCTATTCAGGGGTACTAACGATTTCCCTCTATAAGACACATAACGTATAAATGCAAATGCACATGTTGGTCCTTTTGGGCTCGGCGCTGAGTGCCTGGTTTAATTTTGGCAGTAGGGATGAAGTGTCGTTCCCTAGACAGTAGTCCCTGGGTGTCACTGTGTGCCTGGGTGGGGGGACTGCAGGGCGCAGGGGACCTGGGGATGCCTGGCTTGGCACGGGTTTCATCTGCTGGAGAACCAGTGGGGAGGCTGCACAGGGGGGAGCACACTGCTTGCTGGGCAGGTGTCTGCTCAGCTTAAGAGCTCCTGAATCCCAGTGGTTTTCAGGTACTACCTCCAAATGTGGTTTTGGCAAGGCAGTTGGGCTCTGCAGATAGTACGCAGTGTGTTACAAGGAATAACTTGCTGTGGATGAATTTATACATGGTGGAACCTGACTTTCTCTGCTTGAATTTGTCCGCACATGGGGTTATTCGGAAATGGCTGCCCTGAAATAAGATGGAGATAGTGAGTACAGTGGTGCGTTTGCTCCAGAAAAAGAGGGACCGTACGCAGGTGTAACAGTTCAGGAATAGTTATTAAATCCAGAAATTATTAAAATTAATGTACAGGCACTTGGGTCTTTTGGGGGCAGTGAGTCACCTATCTCTGTTTGACTGAAATGTGTCTAAGAAATGCTATGAGGTTTAAACGCTCTCCTGTTACAGTGGGTTTGGTTCAGTCAATGGCACACACAAGTATGTGTTTCTGACCCAGGGAGGGAGTCTGGTCTCCAGCCCAGTGTTCAACTGCTTGGGCATTTGCACTGGCTTATGCATATCAGCCAAAATGACAGTCTTGTGCCAAGAGTAACTGGACCTCTGCTAGAGTGATGGGCCTGCTCCTTGTGGGGTGCAGGGCAGAGCTACTATCAGGGCTGTGCCGAGGCAAGTACAGCCTCTCCCATGCCTGCCCTTAGGGGCTGGTATTGCAACCAAAGCTCCAGAAGGAATCCAGCTCCTAGGCTCTGTAGGCTTTGTAAGGTGTTTGCATTGCACTAGTGCCCGGGCTTTATCGCTTCCCTGGGGACAGAGCTGGGATAAGCCGGTGTGGCCCTCGGGGACAGGAGGGGTCGATAACGTGCTGTCCATTCTGGTAACCATCAAGTTACAGGAACGCTTGAAACAATGGAAATGGGTAGCACGGATATTATTTTCTTCGCTGGTCTTTCATTACTAATTGAGGAGTTTTGAGGAATGTCAGGGCATTCACCCAGTTACAGGCGTGGCGGTAGCTTTCCCTGGTCTTTAGGAGCATCGAGGGTTAGAATGTGTGGTACCCATATACCGCTACTGCCAGTGGCGTCGTGGCCGGTGAGGTCTTTTCCACTAGGGTGGCAAAAAGCCGGGTGTAAGCTGGACACAAGGAGAGCCCGGAGACGGCTGAGCTGCCGGGATGCCCCTTTCCCCAGCCGGCATTTCCCCAGTCGAGCTTTGCTGGGGAGGCATTTCGGTGTCCTCCCTGCATAACAAGGGCATCGTCCTCCTCGGGAAGCGACGTGTGGATTGTGGATAGTTTGAAGTTGATGAGGTGCGAGCTTCGCTGCTCACTTAGTGCTTTGATCGCTAAACTCTTCGGGAGGTCTGTTGCGTTTTCTGGCTAGACAGACGGCGCCAAGTTCAAGCTGAGAGGGCCCGAGGCGCTGCTAACCCCGCAGCCCGGCTGTGGTCCCCGGGGGTGAGGGCTCAGCCCCGGGGATAGGGACTTCTTGATAGCGGCCCCCCGCCGCTTTTCCCAGGGAGTCCGGTCTCCGCGGCTCCCCCGGGGTGAAGTGCCCGACGGCGGGGCTGGGCCGACCTTATCCCTCGTCCCCGGTTTCGGGTACCTGCGGAAGCGGGACCCCGCGGCTGAAAAGGGGGTGGGTAAAACCGCGCAGTTACCGGCACCGTCGGTATCTTTAAACGCCCCTCCGCGGGGCCGGGCCTGCCCGTGCCCTGCCCTCCGGGGGAGATGGGCAGGTTTGCACTTCAAGGGGGTCTCCCCGGCCCCGCAGACACGCTGGAGCCAGGGGCTGTAGACATTTGCCACACGTGTGAACTTTCCTCCTCGCTGGCAGCTGTTATCTCTGCTCGATTCCCACTTTGATGTGGGTTCACACTTGCAAACGAGCCCGCCCGGGACCGAAGCGCCCATATAAGAGCGGTCCGAGCCCGGCGCTCCCCCAGGCCCTCTCCGCCATGAACCAGGCCGAGCTCCCTTTGGGAGAGACCAAGCCCCACGGGGTCAGGCCCCACATCTGCTGCGCGCCCCCTCCCCGCGCCCCCACCTCTCTCGGCAGCACCCCCCTCCTGGTCAGAGCCGAGCCCCGACGTGGGGGGCCGCGGCCGAGCCAGCCCGCGGACAGCGAGCCCTGCGCGGCGGAGCGGGACCGAGCCAGTCCCCGGGAGCCCACTGACCCGTACCCGTCGGAGCCAGGTGGGTGAGGAGGGGGCAGGAAGGGAGAAAAGGGGAGCGGTCGCGGGGGGACGGGACGCAGAACCTCGACTCCCGTCGGTGCGACAGCCCGACAGGACGAGGGGAGGCGGAGGCACCCCCGGAGCCGGGGGAAGGGACCTCACCGCCGCCCCTTCCCTCTTCCTTCGCAGCCCCCGACGGCGGCTGGCTGAGCGCCGACGAGTCCTCGGGCTACGAGAGCGAGAGCGCCGGCGGGGAGCGCGCTGCGGCGGCGGCGGGCGGGACCCGCGGGCGGCAGCGGCGGGCGCGGACAGCCTTCACCTCGGAGCAGGTCTGCCGGCTGGAGAAGACCTTCCAGCGCCAGAAGTACCTGGGGGCCTCGGAGCGGAGGAAGCTGGCGGCGGCCTTGCAGCTCTCGGAGATGCAGGTGTGTCCCGGAGGAAGCGGCTCCTTCCCGGCCCCGTCGGACAGGGGCAGGCAGGCTCGGCATCGGCCTTCCCGGCCCGGAACAGACGTAGCTGGGTTTAGCAGGGGCTGTGGGAAGGGTAGTGAAATCCCTCGGGGATTAACGAGTTAACGCTCGAGGAACTTTGGGGCGCTTTGTACCGGGCAAGTATCAAGGTTCCTGTATTTCTTAATAAGGTAAACTATTTGCCCTTGATGTACGGCGATCTGCGTAGACCTTGCAAGGTCTTGTCACATGGTCTTAAAGACTCAGTGGTTAATCTAAATCACTGAACACGGACACTCTTCCCCTCTACACCCCTGAGATCCTCTGCCCTGAGTTAACTAGGGCGAAAGCGTCAGTCCAACTCTGTCAATTCAAGTGGAGCAAAATGGCAAAGGCAGACGAGATACAGTTGTTTATAGTCTGAACATTATTTTTAAGCAAAGTCCCTAATTTCTCTCCTCCACTCCCCACCCCGTTCTCTTTGTTGCTCAGATCAAGACCTGGTTTCAGAACCGGAGGATGAAACTGAAGAGGCAGATACAGGACCACCAGCACAGCCTCGTGTCTCCTGCTCCGCTCTACAGCTACCCCCCGGGGCCCCATCCAGCCCTGTTTCAGGAGGGTCTCCACTACCCCTTTGCCCCACAGCACCAGAGACTCCTGCCTCTTACCCCAGTGCCTGCTGTGCAGTTCAGCTTCTCCTTTCCCAGATACGATGCATCGCAAAGCACCTACTGCTTTATGGCAAATGAGCTGCCGTACTACCATCAGCGCCTTCTTCCTCATCCTTCTTTCCATCCAATTATTCAGAATAAAATGGACAAGCAATGCCACCCTGTATACGCATTATAGGGGGGAAAAAAAAACGGGGGCAGGCAAAGGGGGAAAGTTTTGCATGCTGTAATGGTATTATTGTGTTCTCAGAATCTCTTGTCTAATTTGGAAGAGTATGTGTTTATTATTTTAACTTAAATATCAAAAGGAATAATTATATATTTTTGCTAATTGATATTAAAATTTATTGGATATGATGCCACTCCTTCATTTTTTGTTTGATAGGCTATTAATTTTTTAAAAATTGGTAGTCTACTATCTTTATTCAAAAGATAGACTGAAAGGAAGCTGATGAAAGGAAACTGGAAGAAGAAAGGTGGTAGCAGAAACTTGCTTTTGCCAAATTTCCCATGGTGTAGGGAAAAGATATTAAGTTTAGTCTGAAATGGGCATGTTAAGAAACTGGTTTTCATTTCACATCCCCAGTTTTCCATATATATATAAAAATAAAATCTGAACCTGCGCCAGTTATATCAAGGTTGCACTCGTGCAGTGTAAAAGACCGTGCTCGCGTGAACATCGGTTTTGGGTAATGGGGAAGGGTTTAGATGTTTTAATGCACCTTACCTGACTTTCCTACGCTCATGGTTAGGTATATTCTCTATGTTGTTGAGTGTGTTTGGGAGCCTGGACCTTAACAGTTGCATTGCACTGTTTTTGGCTAAGTGCATCCCCCAGGAGGAAGGATAAACTGTTGGTGAGTTTCTCTTCTGAATATTAATCAATTTATTGCTTTGCATTTCCAGTCTCATCTTTCCTCGAAAGCATCAGCTGTGTTAATTAAGTCGGTGTGTCTTTAAATAGAAATTAAATGGTTCAAGGCCTCAGTATGGAATTTTAAAGTTCTACAATTACCAAAACAAATACTTTGTGAAAAAAATTAAGAGCATAATTGTGTTCAGTTTGTAGCCATATCATTTAAATGTGACTTTAATCTGCAAATTTGGCCTTTGATTCACCACTAAATGCCCATGATAATTGCATATTTTCAACTTTTTTTTTTAGTAAATTGAACCCTTTAGAAGAAAAGTTTAAAGGGAGTAGCTCAAGTTTTTGCTTTAGCAATTTTGAAATTTGTTGGGTTTTTAGTTCTTCCTGGGATCAGTTTTCACTCTTCTTGAAAGAACTTGATTAACACTTTTTTTTTTCTTGATCGTTTAGATTTTAATGAAGTTTCCTTATTCATCTGAAAGATCTTCTAAATGCATTAGAAATTAAGTTGGTTGCTGTATTGTAGTCTAAATTTTCCCCCTCCAATCCAGTGAGCCATCAAGAGTTTCAATGTAATAGCCTAGGGGCGTCTCACTTGTGAAAGGATGGGGAAAAGGGAATTTTTCTCCAATTATGCTGTTCCAAACCAGATGCAGTCTTAGCTCCAAGAGGATTGAGGTTGACATGTTGGAAGCAAACTTACTGGTTATCGGGGGAAGCAAGGTGTGGAATTACAGGCTGACCGTTCACGAAGAGTCATGCTGCATCTTCCTTCTATTATATACTCTTTGTTCAAAGGGACTAAGAAATGCACGGTTGTCCCTTCAGCTGCCTAGCCACATCTCTGAGCAGTGCTGTTCTGGTGTGGCACTGAGAAGGTGTGTGCTGGGAAAGGGGGAAATTCCTTCCAGTGTCTCCCACCCTCGCCCCAGATATGAAAGGTAGGAGTGCTTGAGAGCAGGTTCAGAGGTAACTTCGTTACGGCATGCTCAGGGATTTCTTTTTTCATCAGAGGGTATAATTAAACAGAAGATGAGACACAGGAGGCGAGAATTTGGATGGAAGTACGTCCCTTCCTGTATCTCAATATCCCTGTTTTCTACCAAAGGCTGATTTCAACTTTGTTCTCAGCCCCACAACACAACCGTTAATGAGAAGGCAAAGGGAGAGTGGGGTACAAAGCTGTTGTAGGCCCTGTTTGTCGACTCTTTTTTTCTTACGAGCAATCTCTCCCTGGAAGGGAGGGTTTGTTTGGTTTTTCTTTCCTTTGACAATTGCGAAGTAGTCTAACTGTCACCTGGCAAGCAGGTTAGGATGAAGTGGGGAGGGAAGGAGATGTAATCACACCCATTGCAACTGCTTTATGCTGATGCAAGATCTTTTGTTTCTCATTATTCCCTAAGGGCTCGGCTTTGCCATTTTCATAAAGCTTGCTTTGAGATTTTTAGGAACAGCCCTGAGTGTTCCTGATAGCAAGCTTAACAGAATCCTGCAGTTTAAAATCAGTGAGGCTGCCAAGTTACAGCTGAAACTTTAGAAGTAAAAACTGAAACATTTTCATTTTGAGTATCCCAGGAGACCTGAACAACTCCAATGTTTTCATCAGCAGATTTAAATCACAGGTATGTTTGACACTGGCATCAAAATACATGCTCGCCAATTAATCCTTTCCCTCTCCCTAAATGCATAAATGGAATATCTGCGTCAACACACAGGGGAGGCCACTTCAGGAATGGTGCAGAACATACAGATAAAAGACAATACTGGACAGCTTGTTCAGTTTTGCTCATAGGGCTGACAACTTTGGTACCATTTTCATTTCAATGTGTTTGCTGTAGATTACAAGTATTTCCCTAAAAACCCACACTCAAACAGAATAGTCTAAGTTTTTAACACTCTTGTCTACTACGTTATATAATTACTATGTAAATTTAAGTGTGAGGAGTACACTCCTTTTCAGTGGGGATCACCACATGATTATGAGTTGTTTTCTGAAAACAAACCTTTGGATAGAAAAATTTATATAGAAATTTCAATACAGCATAGTGAAGACTGTAGGAATAAGTGAAGTTCTAAGTCCTTCACATACACCCTCAGTATTACTTCTCTAATGCAGGCAAATTCTTTTCTCCTTTAACATAAACCCCAAAAGTTGATTTTAAAAATTAAAGTTGAATTATCAATCTATTTAATGTAACAAAATAAGTTAAATAATTACTCCTAGAGATATCTGGCAGTTCTTATTTAGATTACAGATAGTCTTTGGCATTTTTAACAGGAAGGAAGATATGGCTGGAACCTCAGTCTTTTATGGTCATCGGTTAGAGTCGTTGCTGGAATTACAGAAGAGTAACAAGATAATCCTGGGCTGGGAGGCAACAGTAAAGCTGGACTTGGCAAAACAGGCTGAAGGGACTGAGCTGGAACAGAAGGCAATAACAAGGCAGGGCTTGGCATAGCTGGGTGAAGGGAAACAGTAGAGGTAGAAGAGACATTGATGTCCATCCCCTGAGAATAGCTGGAGTTAGCAATATCTGGGTAACAATGATAAGGCAAAAATAGGCCTGAGAAAAGAGCTTCCACCCTGGCATCTTGAGTCTGACGTTTAAATTTCATGCGACGATTCTGAAACCAGGTCTTTATCTGAGGATAAGAAAAGAAAAAAGTCAAGAACCAACCCACTTGTCCCTTGTCCCCTTTCCATATAGTACATCCTATATAACCATATAAACATCCTGAAGTCAGACTTACTATCTGAGTAACAGAATGTATTAACAGTTATAAGATTTAGGGCTAATAACATTGATCTGTATTCAGTGTAGAGTAATTGTCTGGCATGAGGGAGAAATCAAACTGTGACAACCCCATGACGCACAGGAAGCCAATCAATCAGAGATAAGATCTGGAGCGGGACTGTAATTCAAGATTAGTACAGTGCAATTTAAATAGGTGGGTAGGGCTAGTTCTGTTCCAAGAGAAATCGGGCAATACCATCAAGCATATTCATAAATTGAAGGAAGAATTAGCCTGAAAATGGAAATTCCACTGATGGTGCAAGTACCGTCACCTCCAATGAGTTTTCGCCTTTTAAGTTTGTATTCACGGTTTCACATTTCTGTGCTGTCTCCGTTTTAACGCAAACCTGCGGCAGAGAGCAGAGCTGTACCAGATGAAGCGGGGCTGTAAGCTTGTTCTCTGACAGAGGGTTAAGGCTGACAGGCGGCCTGACAGGCGCTGTCACTGTCCCCGTCCGCCGGGCGATCACGACGTGCCTACCAAGGCGAACACGGGCGCCTCTGCTCATACCTCCCGCGGTTCTCCGGGGGGGTGCGAGGCCCGTCTCCCCCCTCAGGCAGAGGGGGACCCGGTGGGCCCCAGCGGCGCTCACCTGGCTCTGGGAGAGGTTCAGCGCGGCGGCCAGGCGACGCTTCTCGCTGGCGCCGATGTAGCGCTGCTCGCGGAAGCTCCGCTCCAGCTCCTGCAGCTGCGCAGCAGAGAACTTGGTGCGGGGTCGCCCGGGCACGGCAGGGCCGCCTCCGCCCGCCTCCACTTCGTGCCCGGGGCTGCTGCCGTCCACGGCTTCTGGCACGGCGGGGCCGCCGCCGCCCGCCTCCGCTTCGTGCCCGGGGCTGCTGCCGTCCGCGGCCTCCCGGTGCCGGAGCGCGGCTGCGGGGACAAGATGGGGGCGTCAGGGGGGGGGAGCGGGGGATCCTTCCCTCTGTGCGGATGCCGGGCCGCGCGGGCGGTGACGTAGGCAGCGGCCGCACGTGCAGCTGCTGTTCCCCGACGGCCCCACGCGCGGCGGCCGTTACGCTAACGGCCGCCACCAACGGTCACGCCGCGCGACCCGCCTGTGAGGAGAAGGCGGGACTCACCGAGGTCCGCTGGGCTCTCCCGGCTGCCGGTGCCTCCGGGCGGGGAGCGGGGCCGGCGGGCGGCGGCCTGGGCTCCGCCGCGGCTGCTCTGGGCCAGCCACTCCACCGAGAAGGGGCCCTTCTCCATCGCTCCCGGCTCCGCCGCTGCTCCCCGCTCACTGAAGCTGCCCCGGCTTTGGGGGCAAACATTTAAAGCGCTTTCTGCGACGTGGTTTGAAAAGGCCGCAAAAGCATCAAATGCGGCCGAGAACAAAGGACCCCATTGAGAGGCGCTTTAATCTCCCCTTTCAGGTGATTGTTACATCCGCCTAATCTCTGAATGCGGTAGTTAGCAGGACTCAAGGCTACCTGACCTGGCGCCAAGTTCAGCTCTGAGTTGTCTCTTGGCCACGTAGCTGCTGGTAATTGCATCACGGCCTGCACTTTTTGTGCTGCCAAAACTGGCCTCGACTCTCGAACCATGCCGTGATTTTCAATCTTTATCGCCTGGTATGAAGGACAAGGATGCAGAAGGGGCTGGTAACAAAGGAGGACATAGAGGGGCCTGTTTTATGAGACTTAAACCCAAATTTGGAGCCTCTCTTGCATGTTTGATGCAGGGCTTGGAAGAATCCTGTTGTCTTTCTACCAGCAGAGTGACTCAAAGTAGGAACGAGTAAGTAGTCCTCGAGCTTGCAAACAGGTAAAAATTATGGAGAAACACTGATACTGGTATCTTCCCAATATGCCTATGAATAACACTCTGCTCTTTATCAAGTCAATGTGGGTAGATATTGTTTGAACTAGGAGTTAGTTGGAAACGCAGGGCTAAATATTTCTCACTGCTGTCCACGAGACAGAGTGCTGCAGTTATGACTCTCATCTTTCTCTGAAGTGTGAGGTACAGTTGTTGACTTCAGCTTAGGTAGTATCATAGATTTAAAGAAGTCTTCAGCGAGAGAAGGTTTGAAACTAGATCACAGTAGTGTTAGCATGGCAAATTGTTAGGTCATTTGTGTAAGGTAGGGAGGGAAGTTTTGAATTATCTAATAGGTAGTAGAATGATTTAATTCTTATGAATTTATTTAAGAATAAAATTAAGCAATGAATAGTTATGTTTCAGGATATCGGACAGGATGAGAAACACTGAGAAAATTACTAATTAGCTCGAATTTATCTGTTCATGTCTTAAAACACGATCTCCTTTCCCTGCACCCCAAGAAAGAAGTGTGTGCATTTCAAAGTAAACAGTTCTGATGTTCTTATAAAGCAGATCAAAGAAGAGGAGTGTAAACTCTGTTCAGAGGCAGTCTGTTCAAGGATGATTCAGATAAGGGTGAGAAAAGAACCACTTTTACGGTCTGAAGTGGGCCTGGGATGGCACAGTCCTTATCCTCTGCAAACACAGGCTAACACATTTACAGGTTGTTTCAGTAAACAGCCACTACTGCTTGAGTTTATACAGTCAGAGATAATGAACTAGCTTTCTCGCAGAGCTGAATGTGCTTGAGACAACATGTTAATTCTTAGACTTCAAAGAACTTCATGTCACCTTTTATGAACGGTGATCTATTTGTGGTGAGATGGCAAAAGTCAGATAATGCTACCCTTCCAGCTCTTTAACCTCTAAGGTTTCCTATATTTTCTCAGGCAGGAATATTGTCTTCTCCCGTAAAACGTAATGCTATTTGCATGTTCTTTTGTTAAATCTGCCGAAGCATGGCATAAGTAAGAAATTTTTAGACGGTGACTTTGAATATTCTTCATACATACATCTGCAGTTAAAAAAATCTTTTGTTCTCCTTGTAATAACAAGAAAAATTCTCTTGAATATCCATCTGGGCAGTCTGTTTTTCTTTTTTTTATCAGCATGAAACTTCCAGGTGATTACATATGCTTCAAAGTAAAGAAATTACTTCGCATAGCTGACACTTATGTTTTACTGTAAAACTTATCTGAATAGACTAATAGGGATGGCAGTTGCATTGTCTTAATGTGCGCCTAAAGCCACACACAGCAATTTATAGGTTTTAAAAACAATCAAGATGCAAGTTAGAAGTTTACAGCTTTTCTTTGTAATGAAAAAAAAACCCAAACAAAATCCCCCCAGAACCACAGAGGAATCTACAGATTCTTTTTCTGCATTTACCAGCTGAAATAAATCTTAAAACAAATAAATAAAAAACCACACACACACCCCCTCCCAAAACCAGAAAGGAGACTGTTGCTAAGTAGTCTGCTTTGATGGCAATGAAGGGGTATAGTCTTGAAGCCTTAGTGCAATGTTATGGAAAAAAATACTGGGAAATAATTCAGTATTCAGGATGATTTGTCTGAAATGGACTGTTACATGTATGTATTTTAGTTAGCTTGGTGCCTAGTCCTACAAACCTGCAAATTAGTCCCGCAAAGAATAATGTTTGGTCTGGAAAAATGATAGTCATAGACAATTTCTGAAGTTGATCATTGTAATATACTTAGTGTTACAGGTAACATCTAATCAGAGGGATCAGTAAGACATCAATCCTTTATTATATTATTGTTTCTAGTTGTTAATTAGTATTGTGCTTATTTTAAGAGATGAACAAATGTTTTTAGGCAACAAAAAGATTGCCACTATGATGTCAGTTTTTGAATTTGTATTTTAGTGTTAATGAAACTCGTGGGTTTATTTATGGTGTTTGGTTTTTTTTTCTTCTTAATCCTTCAATCATGTATCACGTTATTAACTGACTAGATTGGAATAATCGATTTTATAGCTTTTAGGAGGAAACCCTCAATTTCAAAAGACACAGGAGGCTAATATAATATTTTTGTAGCAGAGGAGACTTTCAGACTCATGCTGTGGTTAGGCTGGTGAGGCTTCCTTCCTACTTTTTTGCATGGGACTGAATCACCTGAGAAAGTCTTTCTAGAATTTCTCTTTACATCCTCTGAAGTAGTTTGCCTTCGAAATTGTACTTAGGAGGCTAGGAGTAGGGATTTCCATATTGCCAGCTCTTTCTGAAAAATCAAGTATCTTTTTAAAGGGTGGTGGCGGGGAATCTCCTTTGCTTTATCTCCTGGTGATAAAAACTCATAGGTTTGTGTCAGAATCTCTCTGAGAATTCTTTCATTGCTGAGGATGTTTTTGCATTTAATGCAACCACTTTAGAAATGAATACTAGTAGTTTTAATTTATAATTGTAAATAACACGCTTAGGCATACCATTAAAGACTTCTCCTGCTTCTTGGGTAAAATAAAATGTATGGACAACAATATTTTTGTGTTGGTATAACTCTTAGCAGTAAACCATGAGCAGATATAAAATGAAAGTGGCTTTGGGGACTGCCCATGTTTTAAATACTGTCCCATTTATTGTAAATAGAAGTAGATGATAATGACTAAATTTTCTTGTGTTGGCATGTGACTGCAGTATAAAAGATGTAATCTCCCACGTTAGAAACTCAATATGCATTTTTTGTGTGTTTGTGGGTTTTCTTTTTATTTTTTTAAAAGCTATTAGTATTACTTAAAGTGATTGTTTTTCTGTAAGATTTTTCTGTCGTGTTTCCTTGAGTTGATGTTTAAACTTTAGTGGTTTAGGTTTTGGGGGTTGTTTTTGGAGGGTACTGATTCATAACAAACTTAATTTTTGCCAGATCGTGGAACCCTGTAATGTTAAAACAAAACTAAGCAGGGAGCTCAACAAAACGAGAAGAGGGCTATGGAAGTGATAAATACAAGAAAACATATGACTGAAGTGAATTACAGTTTTTAAATGGTAATGTTCATGGGTTGAGTGTTATTGTGATGATTTACCTAAGATATAGAGCACGGCTTGAGGCAAAGTCCCCACTCAAAGGACTTTGATGGAGTGATTGTAATCCCATAAGCGACCATCACATGAGAGTAATTACAATTTAAAGGGTAATTGCCGTGTGTTTCTGGTTAGCAATTAACAACTGGCAGGTCCTGTGATGAAACATTTATCCCATCTTCCATTGATGATTAGCACTTTCTATGAATACATAGACTACAAAAACCATAATGACCAAAACTTTGAATGTAAATAGTAAACTGGAGAAGTATTGTGGAGGTGTATCTGACTCAGGTTTTACTGCTGCGGTTTAATGATAACCTTTCTTGATCGAGATCTCGGTGAAAATGTTTGGTATCACTTAGAGCTATGCTTTCTTCTGTCTATTTAAGTCTCTTGTTGAAATAACTTGACGGAGTGTCTCGATTAATCATACGTTTTTACTCATTGCATCAGTTGTGAAGGTCTCGTCCTGCAAAGCAATAACTATTCTCGTGGTGTTGATTTGATTATGGAAAATATTAATGCGTAGAAGCTGTACTAGGATTTGTCAGTATGCTAGCAGTGAAAGTATCTAAGCAATCAAAACCACCGGAGACAGGCTAATTCAATCATTTGAACAATTTCTAAAGGCATTCGTCAGATAAGAATGTTATGTACCGCATTAATTTCTATGTCGTACAAAGGGCACACCTAGCTAAACGATGTACGTTGAGTAGAACTAACAGCTCTCTGCTGTTGAAGGGAGTGGTTTCACCCACGCCTCTCTCTATCTTTCTAGGCACGCTTTTCCCCACATGTTCAGAGTTTAGCTGACCCTCTATTAGGGAGTCCATCTCGGTTTCTAATCTAGCAGGAAACAAGCAGGAAAGAAAAAATAGCAAATGGCTTTTTAACAGAAAGGAGAGCTAAACCCGCTCTATGAGCTCTATAACTTGCACAGAAGAATGCTTGGTGCATGGAAGGGAAGAGGAAGAAACAGCATGGTTCCTTTCAGCAGTGAGTAGTTTTGTTGCTTTATATAAATTAATGCTGGTGTCTTTACACTCAGTGGGTCAGTATAATTACTCACTTTCTGTAAATAGAGAGACTAAGGTAAGAACTAGAGTGATGTGCAGACACGTATGTAACTCAATAGTGATTTTTGAATGTGGCTTTTACTTTCATGGCTTCTTTGCCGGCTTTTCTAGATGTTCTGATTAGATTAGTTTGACCCTGTAGCATGTCCTCTGCTCCTTGTTCCAGTACTTTATCGAATTTAATGTTGCTTGCTCGCACTGGTGCAAGGCCTCTTATGATGGTGCTGAGTTACGTCATCTAGTGGCACTTTGCAGTACTCAAAGAAGAATCTGTTAATGGGCTGAAAACATGCACTTCCGTTCGTTAAGTACTATGCATCTGTGATTCAGCAATAGCTGAGTAACAGCTTAATTTTAATAGCGCATTGTGCTCCAATAAAGGGGTAGTCTGTTACTGCTTTCAGGCTACCTCTGACAGTGGATAATGGTTTTCTTCCTTAAAGGATATTATACGGTAATGGGAAAAAATACTTTTAATGCAAAACAATACCTTTTTAGAATTTAAATTCAAATAGTGCTTAATCTTAATTTAACACCCGTAATACATTATAAGACAAAAAAAAAAACAAGGAAATTTGTTTAAAAAACTTGATCCAACTCACAGGAAGTCTGTGCCTGAGAGAAGAAAATAAGTTGTTTGATATAGCATTAACTATTCTTCATTGTAAGATTTTTCCTTTCTCTTTCTGGTTTCCCTTTTTCACTTGATCTACAGCTTCCCATATCTACAGCTGATAAGGCTTTGATCCTGCAGAATGGAGGAGTCGTCCGGCGGGGGGGGGGAGGGGAAGTAATAATTTATATAGAGGATTGAATTCAGACCACGTTGTAATGCATATTTTATGAAGTGGAATTAAGATTGTATGAGTAATTCCAGTATGTTTTAACTTTTCAGCTCCTAGTAGATTGCTCAATATTTACAAAGATTTATTTAAAAAAAATACCCACAATGTGGAATTGTATCAAAGCTCACTATCAAAAATGGTAAAAAATACAGTTTGCTGACAGGAATAAGCATTGTAGTCCCAAGTTCCGGAGGGAACTGTATTATAGAAACAGATGGCTTGCAGAAACTGAAGAGGAAAAACCCTAAAGGCCCAAAATTCTTTCCTCACAGCAATAGCTCTTGTCTCCCCGTATGCTTCATAAACATCCAGTCCTTTCTTTCCTTCAATCTCCTTTGAGATTGCCGTATCTTGTCGTTCTCTCCGTCTCAGTCCAGCCGCTTCTTTCTTCCCGTGTGCGCCGGGGAAGTGTCGGCAGGGGGAGCGCCGAGAACGGGGGAGAGGCTGGCTCCGGCTGGGGCGCAGCCGCGGCAGCAAGGTTTTTGGAGAATGCTGAATCTCAAAAGGTCGTCTCTGGAGTCTGTGTGAAATCTAATTAGAGCTCATTAATTAAACTACTGTAGTATTTGTTTGATATAGTTAAAACAACAAAAAAAATTAGTCCCAAACTGAGCTATTTTAGGTCGGGTATTGAGTCAGGCTTCCCTCCCCCACCCCCATGCACACCTGTGGTGTGTAAATTCTCATTAAACCGCAGTTCTTCAGTGGAAAAAAACCCAAACAACAACAAAGACAAATATTTGAAGTTGTTTTGGTGGGGTGTGTTTTGTTTTGTTAAAACCTAAACCCAAGAATTTTCCTCTTTCTGGATGTCTGTGGTAAGAGTTAGCTGAGGGTCAGAAAACTAGCCTGAATTGGTGCAAGCTAGGCAGGAGGAGGATGAGGAGGATGAGGAGGAAGGTATGAGGGACTGTTCCTTTTCAGCATCAGTGAGCTTTTTAATATGCTCAATTCTTCATATAGAACTGCACCTTTCTTGTTCACATGTAGTAATGAAATTGACTTCTTGACAGATTAAAAAAAAGAAAAGAAAAAAGTTCTATGTAGTTGTTGGAACATGAATTTGAAGACGTAGTTTCAGTTAAAAATTAATCTAAATGTTCATGGTATAGTATGTTGCTGCTGTGTTGTTTTTTGTAGCAAAATACTGTATTTGTATGTACAGACCACAATTCCTTATTGCTTTCCCACTGTCACTTATGCCAATGTTGACAGGTAGTGTTCCAGAGAATTAAATTTACACGTGCCAGTGAGTTTTTGAAAAAGGCAGAGATGAACATATTTCCTTCTACCTAAGTCTTGTCTCTTTTCTCTAGGGCAAATCTGTCACAGATATTTGTGTGTTAGAGAGAGTGAGTACAGAGAAAATGTAAACAGTTTCTCTTCCCTCAAAGGGGGATTCCGAAGATGTTCCTAAGTGTCCTTCCAGTTTAAGTAACTTCTGCTTCTCTTCCTTCGTTATATTGATGCAGCTGATTTTGCAGGTACAAGGTGAATCAGATCAGTGAACTAATTCTGGGGCGGGGAGCAGAATTTGTTGTCAGCTGCTTTTTTTTTTTTTTCTAGGCAGGTTGGTTCTCTGATCAAGTTTAAAGCACAGATACAGTGAGGCAAAAGTAGGAATAGGAAGTCATGGGAACTGCAAAATACTTGTCATGTAATGCACATCATTACGAAATATAAGGGCACAATTTCTGAAAAAAAGACGTTGTTCCCTGTGTCTTGGGTTTTAGTAATCTTTGTTTTCTCATAGACTGATAATGTTCTAATCGTGTTTCTGCTGATGGAAAGGAAAAGACCCTATCCCAGGGGAGAAAAATTGGTCATGAAATTACTTTAAAACCCTAAGATACTGAATTTTACTAGATTTCTTCTTGTATTAGAGGTAGATTTGCAATGCTTTAGAACAATAAATAATCAAAAGTCCTTTCCAGCTTGGTGCTTCCCTCTTTGTGCAACTGGTATAGTGTCATTGTTCACCACTGTCTTGATTTGTACCTGACTTCACTTGTATTTTTTTTTTAAATAATCGGCATTTTGTACTTTTATCTGCATATAGAGGTAAGTTCACACTTTCCCCTGTTTTGTATCCCATTTTTTTTCAATTTCCCAACAGTTGAGAAATGGCAACAGTGGGAGTATACTTGTGCAAAGGAATTTTGTTAGAGCTTTCACTGCACATTTAACTCAGGCAGTGGTACAAACTTCAATACAGTTGTAGAACAGTGGCATGTACCCCTGTATGTTATTTTCATCGTGCTGTTTTCATCTTATACGTTTTTTTTTTTTTTTTAGGAGGTGAAAAGGAGATTTGTAGCTAGGGTTCTGCCTTTCTATTTAAGCCTTACACAATAGGATCCTCCTGTCCTTACCTTCTAGCTTTACCACTTATTAATTTTAAATAATTTTTTTAAATGATAATTAATTTGGATCTTACACTGTGGCATAAAGAAAAATGGAAAATGTCTCTCCGCCTGGTCACTAACCATACCTTTTACTCTCCCTTCAGTCTTTTTCAGGAAGGTGTTTAAGCATAGGGTTGTTGTTTGTGTTTGAGGGATTAAGCACAAACTGGACAGACGTGGAAAAGCCTGTAGATAATCTGTGCTTTGCTATCCCATTGTTGTCCCATCCCTTTACAGATTTGCTGGTTCTGCTTCCAGTATCTGTCCTGAGTTTTATCATTTGTATGTCCTGCTGTTTCATCACTTTATATATGCTTACAAAGACTGGTGTCTTGGAGTTAATAAAAACATGTGGAGTTTGAGAACATTTGGAGTATGTTTACATTTAGTAAACATTTAGTTAACATTTAGTATGTTACTGTGGGATCAGTAACGAGTGATACCCAAGAAGAGTGAGAACTAGATTCACTCTCCTCAAAGGATTTTAAAAACATAAAAAAACCCAACCCGAAGCATAAAAAATATAATAAATCAATGAGGTGCTTGTTTATCCGTTCATATACCCCCCCTCCTGAGCTTTCGTAAATGAGCTGAAATGATTTCTCTAACATAGTGAGTGAATTGAAACACTGTGTTTCTTGTTTGAATTTACATAGATCTGATTGTTCTACCTTTCTTTTTATAAAAGCTACTTCTTTTAATTTAAAAGAAAAAAAAAAAAGAGATACCAAATATTAAAATTCTCTTCTTTCTGATATTCATGTGCTCCTTCAGTTCAGTCTTGCCTACTTGTCTTGCTACTACCATGTTTGATATGGTTGCTCTTCGGCCTGATATTTTTATTGATTTCACTCCAACCTCAAACACTTTGTTTTCTTCTCTTTTTGGTAACATGGCATTATTTTTCCTATTAGCTTTTAATTTAAACTGTGTACTCTGTGTCTTTGGAAAAAAAAAACAACAAAACGGGGGGGAAGGGAAAAGATAGAAATAAGCATCAGTTGTAATCTTGTTGCATGGGGCTCTGGGAATTGTTATAGGCTGAATTATACAAGAGATATATTAAAGGTAAAATGTACACTTTTCTGATACAATTATGTTTTTTAATTATTTTACATTAACATGAAATCTTTGTGGAATTTGAGAAACTAGAACTTTTATGGGCATTTGTCTCTTGTTTATTTCTATTTTTGTTTTGTATGCCTTTTTTCCACCTTTATGTGCAGTGATTCTGGAGGTTCCTCTTGATTTTAATGACAGTTATTAGATATAATTTTTTTAATATTAAAAAATACTCCCAGTCTCTCACAAGTGAATTTAGTGATGTATTGGTTATGTACTTCCATCCCCTTTAACACAAGCTTTAATATGAAATCAGTGAATAAACATACAGTTGTGGATGCAATTTTTTATTGCCTTTTAATTTAAGAAAAAAAGTGACATGTAAATAGAATAGTCCTCTGACACTATAGTGTTACAGACAAATGAAACAGTAACTTCTAAAATATTTGTTTAGGCTTGTATGGTATAGCATAACAATAACTACTAAGTAAAATGACTTGTAATGCACCTAGTTTTGCATTTTCCGAGCACATAGCTTTACAAGACTTGTTAGAATTTTTGATGCAGGGTAATGCAAACTTTTGATCTTTGACTGAAACATTAGATTTTTATTTGACATGCAGTATACACAGTTACATTGTTTCATAATAGTATTTTTCCCCCCAAAATTGATGTGATACATTGCTATTTAAACTAAATAAAAGTAATTGGACAGAAACATAAAAAACATGTTTAATGACCATTTTTCTACTGAGTGAAAAAAGCCAAGAGAACGTCTATACTTCTGAGATACCTGTGGATGAAAGAAGAAAAAAATTTAGCATGTTTATTATTTGATTTACTATTAACTGTCTGATTTTTACAAGAGAAGAATTTGTAATGCCACATTCGCAGGCATCATGTAAAAGGTACTTAGGATCTTAAAGGATCAAGCCCTAAGAATAAAGAACCCCATTGAAGACAGCCCACTTGAGTAACATTTGCATGACTGGGCGTTACACACCTGAGTCAGCACTAGCTGAATTCAGCACTAACTGACTCCGAGCAACTGAGATAGGTCCAAAGAGTTGGATTTTTGCAGTTTGTGTGACTACATTCCTATTATTTTCAATTGGAGTTTTATGGGAATAAGGGCTATAGGAGTAGCTTCTTAGCAAGACATATATTTTGGGTAGAATGTTAAACCACACAATGTGTTAAATACTGTACTTGGATAAAAGCTTAAAACATTATTCTTGTGATAAATCATGTTTTTAGCATGAAACCAACATTCAACCATTATATCAGAGTAAATAATGCTAATATCTTTTTATTCGGTTTTTGATGGTTAAGCAAGAGTTTCAAAAATTAACCTTTCATTTCTTCATACATCTGTTTTTCTCTATGCATTTCTACAGTCACTTTGGCAATGCTGTTTGAAATGAACGGCGAGGTACCTCAGTTGCCCCATTTTCCCATGCTCTATGCCTCTTTAGATCCAATTCTCAAAGAAGTATAAGCATAGGAAAAAGGAACAACGAGCCAGGTCAAGATCAACTCCACCTGCAGCAAGAGTAAACCTGGAATATAAATTTATAGATTAAGGAGAATAAAAATAAATTATATTCTTTACACAGTACTTTTTAGTTTGATCTCAGTGTTATAAGGCTGAGTGCAGTGCAGGCTAGAACAGGGGTTAAAGTATGAGATAACCAACATTAATGCCTAGGATTCAGCAGAGACTTAAGAGTATTTAGTATGTTAAAAATTCATCAGTGCAGTCTCATTTTTTGAAATATGTTAAAGAAAACAGAAAAAATGAAGAGTCATCTCTGTAGAACTGACCTGAAGATGAATTAAAAGTCAGTAACAATATCCTGCGTTCAGTATATTGCACTACCCCACAATATTTGAAGCTTTTTTAATTAAAGGCTGCAAAAATACCTACTTCAGTTACCCAACAAATGCATGAGAGAGAGAGAAAAAGCTTATAAATTACAGAATACTGTAAAATCGTCTCTACAAAGAACAGTAAGGCTTACCTGGTTAGCTGTCTGATGCCTGAACTGCAATAAGTTCGTTTTCATGAGAATTTATGCTCTGCTCAAGACCTTGAAGAAGTATGAACAATACAGAGTAACTGTTTTCATAAGTGATAATCGGTTTGCCCCTTGCCAAGGTCTTTGCTGCACCTGCAGATTGGGTGCAGAAAAAGCGCTGCTTTGTAAAACTGATGAAAATATGGGAAGTATCATTCATATGTTGGGGGAGGTAGAAACGGGACTGCAATGGACAACAGAACTGATAGGAATAGTTAAAGTGATGGCTTGAAATGTGCTCTGAGAATGAGAATTTATCTTCTGTGCTTTCTTTCACACACGTCAATGGTGTTTGAAAAATGTAAATCCGGGAGAGGACTTCTTGTTCTCAAAGCCTGTGCTGTGTTTTCTGTCTAAGTCCCCCCTTTCCCCAGCACACTCTTTTGAGAATCTCTATCAATGTCCTTCACTGCAAATACAACTTTACTGGGGAGATATCAAGGTCTGTGTACAAGGCTTTCCTCTGCTTATCCAGGCACCAGCAAGGCTCCCTGCTGGATGCCAAGGCTGGGCACATCTTTCACCATATTTAATCCTATGTGCTAACAAATTCTTTAACCATTTGCTTTCAGGTTGCTGTCTGTCTTTTAGGACCTTTATTACACTATAACACTTGATCCTCTATGTAGAGATGATCTGTTTTATATATTAGAAGTGGAGCGATCAGCTAAAATTGTCTGGAATTGGTTCAAATTAAGTCAGAGAACTACAGTGTCACAAGTAGCCACAGTACTAATTGTTATGTGCTGTTGTTTACTCATAAGTTTGGACACTCCTGAAATTCATTAAGTGTGCTCTTTCAGTGTCAGAAGATTTGTTGAAGTTTGTTGAAGAATTTCACTACTCAGTGGGTGCCCCTAGGTTTGCTGTATTAACAACTCAGAGTTGGGCCATCACCTCAGTGAGTGGCGAAGAATGGCAAGGAATAATCTCATATATATATACAGTTAAAACAAACATTACATAATTGGTATTTCTGTCCAAGAGGGTCTGGGTGTTCCCTTACGGCTTTTCAGTTGTCTATTCTTTAGTAATTTCAAAAGTCCATACAATTCCTCTGCCTCAGGTGATTCTTCATCGTCTCGTTCCAGTTCTCCTTTTGAAGTTGCAGCTCACTGGCGCGGTGTCTGGTCACCACAGTCTTTTGTCTTCTTCAAACAATCTTTACTTGTAGGATTCTTAGAAACTTAAGACATTCTATTAATTATATGCTTTAGTCTATGTCTATTTTTGAATGCCCAACCTTTTCCAAGTTAATCACTTATTTGCTATCTCTAATTCTGTCTTATGCCCACTATCTACATTCACTATTCTGTTGATTCAGCCTGCCTGGGTTTTAAGCCAGCCATGGTAAGGGCTATACAAAGGACAAATGAGCAGTACATTGCTTAGTATTTTTCTTACTACCTACATATTATTAATCAATTCTACAATACTATAATCTATCTACTCACTGACATATAATTATTTTCTACATTAAAAATTAAGCTTGAACACAGTTCGCTGCTGCGTTGCCTGGGAGTCTATAAGCCTATTTCTTTTACAAGTTTCCTTAATTTCTTAATTTTAATTTTGTAACTGCGGGTTCAGTTTCTTCCTTCCTGCCATAACAAACAGTCCTTGCATTCTAATTTGTGTACAGTGCCTTAAAATAAAAAGATGTCTGTTTTTAGTTTAGGATGAATCTTTCCTTAGATTTTTACAAAAATTCTTTCACTTTTTCTTCAGAGAGGTTCTGTGTTTCTGGCCTGAAGTCATCCTAGTTTATTTCCTGAAGCAAGTATTGTATGTTTTGTGTTTTATAATATACAACTGTTACTTCAGCTCTGCTGGGCTTTTGGCCTTCAATCAGACAGTTATGTCACCTGGAAAGAGAAAACCTGTCCTGCACAAAACCAGAGACTGTTCAGAGCACTGCTCAACACCTTCTCATATAACACATGCTAGAGGAATTGTCAGTTTTGGATTTGGTATGTCTTCTGATAAATATATATATATATCAAGAGAAAGAGTTGTGTTGTGTTTTTTCCCTAGGGGATTAGCAGCTAGAATATAAGCACTGTTTATGTTTTAGTCTTGAGTCCTAGACAGGCCACCTAATGCACGGTGAAAGCATCACTAAACTCGTGAATGTTGTGTTTTGACATTAGATGATGTGTGAAGCTTTGTTTAAGGGCTATATCCACAGAAGATGTTAACAAAATCTGGAGTAGGGCCTGAGGCTTCCATCTTTATGAGCAGGAGTGGCTATTCAGCTAAGTGCTCTCACTGAGAGTAGTAAAATTGCTTACTTGTGTGTGAAGGAGCAGTCCCTTGATTTTTGTGGTTTATAATTTGTATTGCTTATTTGTGGATTGGGAAAATAACTGGTACAGCTGATTTGTAATTTATCAGTCTCTCTTAAGAACAAAATCAAAGCTGGTTTTGATTTGGATTGAAGAATTAAGCCTTTGTTAAATTATGTGTTTTATTCAGAAATATAAATAGAGCAGTCAACGTTGAAATTTTAGAAAAAAATAATGACATGAACGCACTAGTCAATCTTTTGCCTTTGATATTGAATACAAAGAAGTGATCTGATCCCTTTTAACCTCGAGGCATGATTTCTCCATTCGGCCATTCCTCTGAAAGCCACATAAAGTCTGTAGCTAGTGTAAAATAAATAGCCTGAAATTTTAATGCATACAAGGTTTGAGGTTTCCAATATTTTATGTATTGTATGTGTAATTTGATATCAGGATTGAGGTCTCCAGTATTTTATGTATTGTGTGTGTAATTTGGTATCATAAATGTTTATATTTAACAACCTTTTCCTATAAAAAGATCCAAACTTTACTTCATGCATATGTGTACATATGGCTGTTAGCTGCTGTTTAAAAAAAAAAAAAAAAAAAAGTAACAGTCAAATTAATTAGGTAGCACAGATATATCTTAGAGGGTGTTTATTGCTTCAACCCCCTCTGAGCAGTTAGAATTAGTGGGACCAGAAATCCCAACTATTTTGTAATGTATTTTCAAAAGGGCAGATTATAGTGCTTGTGAACTCTGGAACACATTTTGCATAACCTTACACCAGAGCTCTCTCTTAGCTGGTGTCTTAAACAGTGTGAAAGAGACTTTTTATTTCCTGTATGGTCAGGTGTGTGTATATGCATGTTTGTGTATGTGTGTTTATGTATGTGTGTTTTTCCAAGGATTTATTTATGGGCCTCAAGTTGTTTTTTGCTTTGTGAATGTTTGTTTGTTTTTTGTTTTTTTTTATTACAACACATACAGATTTATATAGAATTTTCATTTTTCAATGTTTCTGGCTTTGTGAAAAAATGTAGAATAGAATAGACTATTTTAGTTGGAAGGGATCTACAGTGGTCATCTAGTCCAACTGCCCAACCAATTCAGGGCTGACCAAGTTAAAGCATGTAACTTGTGGGAGAGAGGTTGAAGTGTATTGGAAAAAGCCTTACTTGGAACACCATGAGTGCTTTCCCTAAGAATAAAGTTCAGAGTTGGGGAGGGGGTTTTTGGTTATAAACTTTTATTGGGTGTTGCTGAATCTACTTTTTTTTTTTTAATGTTGATTAAGACTGCCTGCAGAGCTATTTGACTTTAAGTTGCTCTTTATAACCCCCTAAATTAGGAAGTACTATATTATTATGACCATTCACAACTTCTAATGTGTATATTTGCAGGTACAATGCCTTGTTAAAGCTGAGTTTCTGTTTGGGTTTCTATTTGTCGCATAAAGTCTTCAGCCCTCACTTGCATGTTCCACTGAGAAAGTGTCTGATGAAAGTTTCCTTCATGCTGATTTTCAAGTAAAATGGTAGGATACATGGCACTGAGTAGGCAGAAGACAGCTTGCAGAGATTTTCTTTTACACTGAGCAACAATAGGATAGGAAGAGTTCTATATTACAGGATGGTGGACTGCTAGAACCTTTGGGTCATGCATCCTATGTATGTGAATTCTGTCACGTCAAAATCCAGCTCCCTTACAAAACCTAAATATTTGAACCTTGATCAGGAAGGACAAATGGAAGTTTCTTAAAAAAACTGAAACAAAAAACAAAAAACCCCAAACAAACAAAAACCCCCAAAACACAATAAACCCAAACCAACAGAAAAACCACCAACACCCCATAAGCCTTCCACCTCCAATCCTACAAAAAACCATCAGCTTGCTTTTTTGTTATATTTTGCAATGAACCTGGATGGCATTACATCTGGGACAATGCTTTTTATTTCAAATGTTTGGCAGACTCATTTCTGTATGCTTATGCAACTTCAAAGGGGGTAATTGTAGGATTGAGGGTACTCTCGTTAAAGTCAGTGATCAACCTCCCTTTAGCCTTCAGTGTGTGCATGTTGGGCAAGCATGTCCAAACCGATCCCTACACTGACTGAACAATAGCCTGAATAAATCCATGCACTTTTAGTATTCAAACCTCAGTAATTCTATATGGTGTATCTTGCACTATTTTTTATGTGGAGCTAACAATTAATTTAAATCACTGGAAGCGATGTTTTAAAAGAATGCTTAGTGTTCTTACGGTTATGGAATATAAATATATATATATATATATTTGTCAAGGCTAATGAATCTGAAAAAAGCCATCCCAGTATTCTTGGTGTTACTAATTTATTGATCATTGCCTTGGGGAAGAGGGAGAGTTTGGCATTTTTAAACCAATATTTAAACTCTAATGGCCTAAGTAAAGAACATTCTTAATTGTATGTAGCTGCCAATCTTTGAGTGCTGTGTTTGAAAAGCCTCTTTCTAATGTTAAAAGCTATTCTAGCTTGCTCATCTAAACCAAACATTTGTAACCTGTCCTTCCGTGAATGATTGTTGCAGAGTAGATGCAGCCAGAAGGGAAAGTTAACTGGGCTGTAATACACAGACCGGAGAGAAAGCCCTAGATTTATCTTTCATCAGCCACATGACTTATAACGCCTGAATTGTAGCTTCAAAACAACACAGGTTGGAATGCAATTCATTGGGCCTGTATGGCATCTTGGAAAAGTGTGATTAGGGTGGAGGTGTAATTTTTGGAAGTTGAAGATGTAGTATCGGTTTGAGTGCTTAGTTCAAGATACTATTTACAATCAAACTAAGCCCAAATTTTTAGAATAATATTTCTCAAAAAAACCTTCAGATATAACAGGACTGGGCCTTTTCTAATTAATTTCTTATAAATTTTAAATGTCAAAATGATATTTGTTTGACCTTCCACTGTAGCACCTGAATTAAAACTGCAATGTTCATTCATAGTTGCAAATTCTGTGTAGTGTCCCAAAGGAGGAAGATCAGAAATGAAAACCTGGTTTATGTTACTTTTTATATTCTAAATACAGACTGAAGATAAACGTGAACTGGAGTGGGATCTGGCAGCCTACAGTGGTGACTTTCAGTTGAAATAGTTCAAGATACACACACAGTCTTGTATATATGGTTTCTTCTTTCTTTGATCTTAAGTTCCATACTTTTTTTTTAAATTTATTTTTTGGGACCAATGGATCTTTTCTGATTAGCAACATGATGATCATAAGTACAATTTCAGACAGCAGACATGTAAGGATGTTTTGACATTCTTGATAAACATATGGTTGGTGCATGTATGTTTGTATAGGTATATATGTGTGATTTCAATTGGTTTCTGTCTTTAACTATGCTAAGCAGCTATGAATGACTATAATTAAAATGCATATTCTGAAGATAGCTTTAAAAAGATTCTGAAGAATTGTTGTTGCTATATTCTAAAAGTGCTTTGGGTTACAGTGGTTTAAGTTGGGATTTTTTTTTTTTTAGGACTAATGTGTAAGCACTTTGTGATGTAGGCATGTGATGACTTCTTTTTCTTGCTCTCAGAAATATTTTGATTCTTATTTTCACTTTTTTTCTGTGAGTGCCTGAGAGAGAAACATTCCTTCTTAAACATTAGATATAGTTTTAATGTTTTAAAGGTAAAATATCCGACATCAGGTACAGCAGCATTATTTAGAAGCAGGCTGTGGCCCATTGTACGAACGAGGATGTTTTTTGCTTTCAAGGCCTTTCATATACAATTGGTACCTGTATCAGTCTCCTTGCATTTACTACAGAGAAGTTGATTTGTGCCTCTGATTAACCAAGGATGACAACGTTCATTGTTACTTTTTCAAACAAGAATCTTTGATTTTCTACTCTTCAACATGGCTTTGCTTATACATGTACAAAACTTTTTGATTAGGTTTCTACAAATCTGTTAAAATTCACCTTTTGCCATGGTACCTAAAATAGCTTTCTAGCTACGTTGCTGTAGGGTTGATCGTATTGCTCATCACGCTGGCTAATTTGTCAGCACTAATTTGTGAGACTAGTTGTCTCATTGTTTTTACCTACTCCCTGTCTTCTGTTTTGTTTTTAGTGGTATGGAGCAAGAATTACTTTTTTTTTTTTTTTTCATTCTGTAATATGCTTAATAGAACGCAGTCAGGTTCTTTCTTCCTAATGATGATCTCCTTTCAATGAAACTACAGACTTACATTGCCCTGTGTGTTTCAGCAAGCGAAAATCAACACACAGCCTCTTAACAGATGGTCGGGGAGCTGCCGAGAGCTTTGCAGACAAAACTTCATATTTAAATTATGATCCCGTGAGGTTATAAGTTTTTCATTTCTTCTGTAACATGACATACTTACCTGGACAAACATGTAATTAAACTACTATTATTTTTAGTATTTGAGGTACACTTTATAATGGAAATCATAACTAAAAAATACTGAAGAAGTACATGATATTTATATTTGATGTTAAGCTGCTTTGTAAGTTTCATATAGTAATGTTCTGCCCAGATACAAATTTTTTTTTTAATGAATGTAAATGATTTCACTATTCAGTGCCTAAAGTCTTAGATGTTTACTAAAAGTAGAATCTGTGCAAGTTCATTTCAGGAAAATACACTGAATGCATAAAAGCAGGTGGTGAGCGATCCTTGCAAAAAATGTTCATTTGCATAAAATCCATTTATAGAAGCATTATATAAGCAAAAGAGAATGAGCATTCTTGTTGGCAAATGCCAAGTTCTAATTGTGTAACAAGATGCATTATTCTATTATTCTGTGGGGGTTCTTTTAATTAAATTTTCTTAAATTGAAGATCCATGAACTGTGCCCAAATAGCTGAAGCATAAATATAAAAAATGTGCTACTGACATGAATTGTAATGGTCAAAGTTGTTGGAAAGAAACCTTGCATATTTTATGTCTGAAAGAATGAAGTTGGCAAGCATCTTAACTACTAAAGGAATGCAAGATACAGTAGTCGGCCTTCAAAACTTATTTTCTGGGCCAAGTAGGGTGAACAAAGTTGATTGTATGCAAACTGCAGGAAACAAGTTATGAAACTAAACTGGAATAAACTAATTCAGAGATATGATTCAGTGTTCACTGAAGCCAGTGGAAGATTCCCAGTGAAAACACTGGACTTTAGAGGAGCCTCAAAATCTTTATTTTTTTCCATTTTGTCTGCATAATATATGAAGTGCTAGTATTTTACAAATCAAAGCTGAAGCCCAGCTTAATTCTACAGCTTCATTACAAATTCAGCACAATGAACAAAATTATTTATTTTTTTAAACTAAGATTTTCCATCTGATTATTTTTAAGTTCCACTTGATATATATTAACCAGTACAAGCATTTTTCGAACCTACCCAAAGAAAAGTTTTTCTACCCTTCAGCTGTGCCCTGCTGATCTTTTTAAGGAGGCAAGATTCTCATTCTTTTAAATATTTTATTTGGGATCATTTTTTTCCCACCCCTGCAAGTGTGGCTTTTACATTTTTTATTTTTTTTTTATTTTTTTTAAAATACTGTTAACTCATGCTTAGCTATGTGTTTGTATGGATGATCTATTGGTAGAACTTGAACAAAGCTGTGCTTTTCACTTATGTCGTGCAGAGCTGTCTTAAACTGCAGATTGCTCTGAACTACCAGGGTATGAGTCCAGCTTTCTTAAAGGGAAAATAAAAATAATTGGTTTAAATTTTGCACATTAGGGCAGGCTAAATTTGAACTGTTACTAAAGTGTTGATGCAGGCCACGCTGTCCTTCACAAGTGGTACCTCTGAACTAAAATGTGGTGCTCCATTATTCATGTGTTAAGTGATCTGTCTGAAGCATGAGATAAAAGTTGCAAGATGCTTTTGCATGCAGGTATCTTCTCCAGAGTATCAATGAGGAAACAGGCTAAACAGCTCAATAGCTGGTAATTCCCTTGTGCCCTCAGTAGGACAAATAACTTGTTCCACAGTTCCTTGGAAAAGATTGTTAAGCTTATTGTAATATTATGACCGGGGGAATAAGCTGCGACAAGCCTCTGTATCTCTACCAAATATGTACAGTGGAGTGAACACTCTACAAAATGACTTTGCATTACTTGCTTCTCATATCTGAACTCTGTCTTCCTGTAGGACCTGAGTGGATCACTCACATTAATTCAGCAGCTTAGGTATACTCTTACATAATTTTCATTTTAAGTCCCTGCACACTCATTGACTTCAAGGAAAAACCAGTCACGTTTAAAGTTGAGCATTGATAGAAGTATTTGAACCATTGGCACCTTGTATTTCACTAGAAAGAAGCATGTGTGAACAGTTAAAAATTCTCAATTTGTCTTTGTTGGCAGGTGACTTTGCTGTCTTCATTTTGCTTCATTAGCACACTAATTGAAGTAGTAATGAATTCAGTATAATACTGGGGAATCCAGGACATTCAAAGCTAAACCTCACTATTCATGTTTGTGGAAATCTAGAAGAAGATATTGGTGGAAGCAAATCCTTAATTGGGTTGGTTATAATCTTTCCAAAGATTCAGTTTCTTGACATCAGCTGAGACAATCTTAACAGTTCACCACTACCTCTTTGCTTTCTCTTTGAATCCCAGCCACGTGCTCCTGCTGCTTATTCTGTGCTGGCTCTGGCTTTTGGTGTACGTTTTCATAACCTAGCCCAACTCACTAGTGAGTTTACAATGAAAGATTAATACATCAAAAAAGTAGCTTTCAGCCAGATTAGCAAGGTGTAGGGAAAAAGAAGGGGAAATAAGGACTCCCTATTCTAGTAAAAGCAAGATTGGTTGGCCTGACTGCAGAACCACACATTCAAAGTATACATAGCCAGAATAATAGTCATTTTTCTGTGTCTTGTCCCAGAATGGTGTTACTGGTAGCTGTGTGCAATCCCCACAGACCGGGTTTTGTCTCTATTCCAATTGGAAATGGAGTAGGTAATATATGCTAACAGTACAGTGAAATGAAAACCTTTGTTACTATTTTATTTCTCTATTGTTGTTGTAGCTCTATGTTAGTCTATCAGCTGAAGGCCTTTTGTTAATATAAAACATTAGCAAGTGTGGACCACCTTCATTGTCATTTGTTTGCCTGATCTCTTATTACAGGTAATGCAATAATTATGTACAGATTACACATTATTGTAATTGGATAAAATTTTTAAAAAGAATGCATTTCAGATGCGTGTGGAAAAACACCTACGTGTTAATAAAAATGTGAGGATTTCTTTCACCTGTAAATATGTGGATGGGCTCACAAGATTTTGAGTTCTTCAAGCATTTTCCTGAGTGATTAGGAAATGGTGGTATTGCATCTGAACAACCTTGTAGGCTCAAATGCAAATCAATATACCTCCTGTAGACCAGATACTCAGTTGGTGTAAATGAGTTAAGATTTGTTAACGTTTGTGGGCTGAAAGTATGTTGATTCACAGCAGCAGCCCCAAAAGTTTTTGTGCTGTACATTGAACTAAAGCTCATATTTTAGTATTTAGGAGCTTGTTCAAACTTGAAAGATGTACATTAAGAAAAGGGATCTCTGAACATACATTAGTTTAAGTCTGAATCTATTAATTTTGTCAACAACTAAGCTGCCTGTGTTGAAAAGAATCGCAACCCCCAAATTAAAAAAAAAAAAAGAAAAAAGAAAAAAAGCAGATGTTTATACTTACAATAGTCTTATTTCAGTAGAATTACTAATATGAGTAAAGGAATGCTTTTTCACGGTTACGATCTGAAAAGTAAAACTTCAAGGCTTATAGAGTTAATTTATATCTTCATATGTGACACTGAATAACAGTTGTGTGTGGGTTGTTTTTTTCAGGTTTGGGTTTTTTTTCCCCAATCTGTTATACACCCACAGGAGCAAATACTTTTGATCAGGTTCAAGCAAATCCTCCTCAATTTTAATTACTCAGAAATAGAAATGGAAAAATACAGCAGCTTGCTCTACAGCGTTGTCACTGAAGGTATGGAACATTCTCAGCAATCTTGCTAACAAGAAGCACCCTGTGTTTTTTCTACATCCTTTGAAGTATCAATATTGCCTTTAGAAATATAACTGACAGACAAATTCAAACAGTGGCCTTGAGAAAAGTTGAAAACTTCATTTAACATTGGTACAAGTTACTGATACCAAACAAGCTGGGAAAGAAATTAGCGAGGAGACAGAATTATCTTCTTACCCTGCCAGAGGGAGTAACAGCAAAATTAACCTTGAAAACTGTTTGGAGAGCATTCTTGTGAAAACAGTATGACACAATGTGAAAGTTATGGATATGAAGAGGTCAACAGTTCTTAACTGATTATGGGCAGTTGCATTTTTATTTACCGTGGGTTTAAAGTAATGTTACAGCAGACCTATTTTTGCTAATTTTCTGAGTGCAAATACAGTATCTTCTGATTTTCTGTAGCCTGATCGAAGGATTTGTTAAATTATTATATTGTTCACCCCTCTTCTTGAAAGCGAAGTTTCATCCAGGTATCTGATTTGAACATGTCAAGAATACAACACTCCAGTCTTACTCAGACTTAAAATTCTTGATCCTGCCTCAGGCTCAGTTCCTGATAGCCTGCAAGATTAAATAATAAAGTGGAGTAAGAATAAATTCAGACTTGTTTGGTATATTTAAGGATCTTTTTTCTACTTGTAGCAACCTGCTGAAAACCTATCAACTATGCATTCCATATGCTATGATTAGAATTTATAGTTCAGGACATGAGATTTTGTTAATATAATGTTTCTGTCAGTAGGGCACATTAACTTGAACATATTTGCTGTAGACTTCTTGTTAATATTTGGTGGTTGTGATAAATAGTCTTATAGTCTATTTTTTTAAGAACACCTTTTTCTTTTTTAAAGTTTTGTTCCTTCAGAAATGGTCCTAGGGTATAATTTTGGTGCCTTCATTATATGTTTTCAGATCTTAGTTTAAGTGTGGTTACGGGATAATGATATGTATATTTAGGACATTTCAAACTCATGGAACAGCATCCTTCAGGTGTGGTTTTTTGAGACTGCTGAAATAACAGTTCTTTGCTATTGAAAAGTAAAGTCTGTTTTTGTATATTTAGAAATATAGCTGCTATCTGCTTTCTTTTGTATTTCAGTTTTTTTTTTGGGGGGGGGGGGTATCTCCCCCGTGCTCCCTGGTTTGGCTTAGAATGCAAAATTCCAGGATCATTGCTAACAACTTATGAAAAATACAAATTTAATAACAGTTGAAATCTACACTTCATAAAAAAGTTTAAGAAAAATATCATTAAATTTTCAGCCTTTCTTACCATACAGAGTTCTTTCATTATAAATTGAGTATGACTATACTGAATTTGGGTTCTTTCAGCATGTTATTAATCAATAACATAACTGTAAATGTAGCTGACAGCAGGATCCTACAAGGTTGCAATCTGTAACTTAATTTGAGGTAAATGTTTTTGAGACCAACAACAAACCTATTAATGAACAACCAAGGCCAAGGTACTAAGAAGTGCTAGTGATTTTGAATGTCTTCTCTGAAACTGCCCCTAAGAGGTCCCATTTTTGAAATAGTCTTAATGCAGAATTTTCTTAATGAGATCTGATTTTTTTTTTTTTGAGCATGAAATTTGGCACATGTGTAAATGAGGGACTTATATTCGTAATAATTTCCGAGAATCTTAACCCAGAAGCTCACTCATTATGATAAAAGAGGCTCATGTTCAATGCTGTAGGAGCTACTTTTGCCCTGTAGCAGATATACAGCAGAATGACTAAGGGTCATGTTTTGTGTCATCATGTTTATTCTGTGGCTGTTTCAGAGCCATTTAAACATTGTGTTCAGCTTATTAGGACACGATGCGTGTAGAAAAAATTTGAATGTATTTTATTTTGTTCTGGAACAATACTATTCTTAGAAGTCAATATTTTTGTTTAATTTAAAGTTATTAAAAGTATAAAGTGTTTATAGGCTTGCAGAAGTCATACAGAGAAAATTCTGTATTGTATTGTGCTAAAACATGTCCTTTCTGTAAATGTGTGATTTAACATGTTGTTCATAGTTGTTTTCCTTTCTTTGGGGAGCCTTTAAATAAAATAATACTTAATGAATTGCAGTGTGATATTTTTCTCTGCTGCATGGGAGCTGGAACCTGCTTTGAAGATTGAAGTCTGAAAACTTGTATCTGGCAATTTGATGATGGTGGGCAGTTTTGCCATTCTGACGAAAAATAAGTTTCTCCTGGTGCATTTCAGTACTTAAAGAAACAAAGACATCATAGTAAAGAGTGTGCAAGTAGAAAGAACATAAAAAACAAGTGAAAATGACTGGATCTTATATTTAGCCAGGGGAATATTAGAGAACTTCTAGCTAAGAAGTTACTTTATTTTGCCAGGAAGGGGACTGAGATATGAAGTTAAAGAAGGAGAATTATCATGAATAATTGAATGAGAATAAATGCATTTTGAAAGGATTTTAATTTTCCTGAAGCTTTTGGACATATACTCTGTCCTTTTGTATCAGTGTGATAACTGCAGTGGCGTAAGGTCCAAAATTTACTTAGGTTTTCAAGGTTTAGTCTTGGCTTGCTGAAGAATCAGAGAAAATTATATTCCCATTTAAATGCTTTCTTCACTTTTATTGAGAGAGTAATATGATGATCTTTCCTTTTGACAAGACAGAAAGCTGGCTTCACATGTGTAAATTTCACATGTTATATGAAAGAAAGTTGTTATATACCAAGGACAGATAGAAATGGATGGACATCAGCAAAAAGTTATGGCTCTATTGAAGTAAAAAATATATTTTTCTGATAGATGTAATTAAGCCAGGATTTCACTACAGATGTCCACAAGGATTTGTTCAGATCTGTTTTTATTGTCTTTCATGTTCCTGAACTTAAGGGTCTCCTGACACTTCTGTAGTTATACAGGCAGACAGTTTTTGATTTTGCTTTGAGGGATTCCCATAAGTAGTACTAGGTAATGGCTCATCTGTCCCAAAAGATTCATCCAGTGCAGGGTTGCACAATGGTCTGTTCTTCTATCATTATTTGAATTGTTACAGACTTTTCCCCCCTTCATAGCAGACTTGTGAGCTCCTAAAACAGAGAAAGAAAACAAGCAAACTATTTCAGTTTGTGAACAAATGTAATCCACATCTGGCAGTATCTGTGGTTGAGAATATCTCTAAGCAGCCTCTGTACCATCTGCACCAACTTTTTTTTGGAGGGAGACTGATAAACAGCAAAAAATAAAAATATTTCCTTTTTGTGCAGTAAGCATCCACTCTTTAAATTTATTTCAAATCTTAACTCTTTATGCCAAGTTCTGAATTATGTTGGGTGATCTGTGTGTGTCATAAACACATCAGAAAAACTTCTAACACTATTTTGACTAAAAAATTAAGCCAGAGTGAATATTAAAAATCTTTTCCATGTCATTTTCACTGTGCAGGGTTTAAATATCTTTCAATATTTTATATCTTCCTTACTTTTTTTTTACCGAAGTTTTCACTGAATTTATTTTGAAAAGCTTTATTCACAGAAAATTCAATTCCTTTTTCAGTATATACATATCTTTAAAAATATTTCAATAAAAATAAGGATTTGAAGCTTGTCAAAATGTATACAAACCATAGCTTTGATAACACTGACATTTTTTTGTGGTGTTTTCCTTGTTTGTAGAAAGGACTTCTTAGATAGAAAACATTCTCATAAGGAATCTATTAATAATCTCAAAATCCATTTATGTTATGCCCTTGCTCCCAAACTATTGCAAAATACTTCTAAAACCAGACTCGGAAATACACAGGTGAAATGCAGGACTACATAAAAATGACCATAATTACTGTCTAAAAATTGGTCTTTTGAATGAGAATATTAACTTTTTAATGTTCCAATTTATAGCCAGAAAATGCATATTATCAGACAATGTAGTGAAAAGATTTGTATCTTCTTGTTAAAATGAATGAACTCTGAAGATGTTAAGCCTTAGAAATGAAAACCTTCTTGAGATTATTCTGCTTTTTTCCCTGAGTTAGGATGTGGCTTAATTCTGTTTTGATTCCTTCTCCTCTGTTATAATTACACTAGAAGGTGCTCTGAAATGTATAAAGTATGATTTTGTTTAGATGCAAAACATTGCAAATGAGCTGAAACTCGTGGAACTCAAGGTGACAAGAAGCCTTAGAAGGTTTAATATGAGGTGATAATTTAGCAGGCTATTAAGTTCCCTCAGTCACCTCTGCTGTTGAACCTAGTAATTTTGTTTTACCATAGTTTGCCTTTCAAAAGGTTACCTAATTTTAACTGAAACATCAAAAGGTGGTACCCTTATTTTTCTTGGTAAATTCCACCCCATCCCCCCGATTAGTCAACTTATTTAAGATCTTGATTTGCATTTCTCTTTTTTCGGCTTCTTGTTAGGCTATTCCTTAGGAATTAGATAATTCTCTATTATCTAGTATTTTCGCCCTGTAAAGATAGTTTGTATCACTCTGTGATAACTGAAGCCCAAACAGCTCCCCTGCAGCTGAGTTCGAGCAAAAATAAGATGCATTCCAGTTGGTCACTGATAGCTGCAAAGTTAGAAATGCAAACCAGTACCAATATTTAGTGCCAAACTTTTCAGTACAAAATGTTTTGTGTTTTTTTCTCTTTTCACAGTATACTGCTTTTCATTGAAAGTACAAGGATTTCAGTATTTAATACTATTCAAATAATTAAAAGTTCCATCTATTTCTGGCAATTGTTTCATGTAATGTATTTTTGAATAAAAATGAAATTATGAATTCAGAAAAGATTAAGGAATAAATTCTAAATATCAATTTCTTTCAACTAGTGCCCAAAAGAGTGAAAGGACAATTATGGAAGGTGATAATGTATAGTCATGATTCGTTCTTCTTAAACGGTTATATAAGTGGGAAATTATTTAAGTAGATATTGAGTATTCTCTGACTGCCTTGCTCTTGATTTTTGTTTGGGCCTTAATCTTGGTTCTGGTATTGAGGAGTGTTTGTGTGTAATTAAATACAAAGGTAGCTATTTCATCATTCATTTGAGTGTTCTAAGATCAAACCAATTTTGATCCTACCAGTTCATTTTACAATTTTTTTTCAGATACAGTCTGCCAGATGATATTGGTGAATGAAATAATTAAGACTTGCTCTTTTCAGCCTTGTTTTATTTAGAGGTACAGTCATCTGAATTTTAAGAGAGAACTGCCTTATGCATGTTACCTGAGCTAGCAGCTGTCCAGAATTTCTCAGTTCGTGTCTCATCAAGAAGGGGCAGGGCGGGGGAGGCGGGCAGGGGATGGGGAAAGGTAAGCAGGAAAAAAAAGAAAGCTTTTCGGGTAATGTGGCTCTGAGGAATAAAGGCAAAGTAGCGATCAGTATTTTGAAGAGTATTTAAAAGGGAGTGTATCCCTTTTGTATCCCCCATGGCCATCGTAAGAGAGGAAGATGTTGCTCTGCTGAACGCATATGAACTGTGCAATTTATTTAATTTTTTGCTTTTGCCAGAAATCAGACTTTAGGATCTTTTCTGCACCAAAATTCAGCACAGTCCTTTAGTGTTGTTACTGCCCAATAGTGCCTGACTGTACAAAGGAAATAGTTTAGTTATGCTGTTTGCATTAACATTGGAGCAGGCTGCCCAGAGAAGCTGGGCAGTCTCTGGAGGTTTTCAATACCTAAATGGATAAAGCCCCAAGGAATTTCACCTGATCTCAAAGCTGACCCTGCTTTGAGCAGGAAGCTGCACCTAAAGACCTCCTTACATCTGCTCTACCTGAAAGTTATTTTTGTGGGGGTGGTGTTAATTGAACCATTTTATGTGATAGGGCTGTAACACTGAGCTCTATCTGTAGGAGAAAAGAAGTGTATCTTGAGATTGTTCCACCCCAAAGATCACATCTGAGTTAGCCTAATCATTTTCAACAGACCAGTGAGAACTTGTAAGGGTTTGAAGGACAGTGAATTGTGGATTGACCTAGGATATAGTCACTGCAGAGCTGATGTTTTTGGTGGGCTAGTTCAATAGTTGATTGCTGCATGTCCTGAACTTTGTAGCTGAACAGTCAAACTGCATCTCTAATGTTGCCAGCTCAAAAGTTTTCCCAAGTATTACATTTAGCAAAATGAAAAAAAGCAAATAATGAATGAGTTTATTAAGATACTACTGTTTTGAAAATTGACATTTAGCTCACCCTTGTTTTTTCAATTAATCACAATATGGTAATCTTTTTCAGCTCAGTTTCTTCAATTATCATTGGAATGAAATAATTTTATATGCTACTGAAGTCTGCTATTGAGAAATCAAAACTGTAAACCTCAGATAATTTCCCAGTTGCAGTAAAGATTAGGAGGAGGGTGGGCTAAATACTGGCCTAGTACTTCCCCACTTCCCTTCTAGTTGTCCTTCTACCAAATGATGCCCCAGTTCTGTCTTCCAGTGGCCCTGTTCTGTTATCATTGACATGTGCTTAATTAAAGAAAGATCAATGTAGTCCAAAACATTGATGAAAGAGAAACGGAATGAAAAGTGAGAATACTGTATGGAAAATATTTTTTGTTACTTTTCAGGGGGGAAAAGAGGGAGACTGTAATTTAGCATCAAACTAAGATGGTATGATTTCTGTGGACTAGCCTGGCTTCTCTAAGTGCCTTGAGTCAAGATTCCTGCTCCTTTACTATGTCAGTTCCAACCTGTTTGACTTGATTTTTTTTTCTTTTTTTTTCTTTTTTTTTTTTCTTAAGCACACTAACCCAGTAAAGTATGATAGTGACAATGAAAAAATGAATGTCTTTTGATCATGACAGTATGCTGTTTGGACAAGCACCTGTTCTGGAGCGTAAGAGGGAGCAAGACTGTATAGATGGCTTGAAAGTAGAACTAAATCTCAGCAATAAGCATGATTTGGAAGCACAGTTTGAGGATAAAGTTGTACTTCATGACCAATGTAATCTAACAGTTTACTCTTGCGAGAACAGGAAAGTTTGATTCCCAGCTGTATGATCCCACCTTTTCCCTCACACCAGCTCTAGGGCTTAACTGATTGTGTGATAAATTGATTCAAGTCTTTAAATCATAGACAAACTATTCACTCTCCTTTCTTTGTCAGGTTAGTTTTCTTCTGGTTCAACAATTTCAATTGACTCAATGCAGGGTATGATGTGTGGGAGAGCCAGAGCAAGTGGAATGTGAAAGGAGAAAGAACAGTGTATATAGTCAGAAGTAGGAGGAACAAGATCCCCCCCTTTTGGTAGTGATGAACTAGGAGATCAATTCGAGACCTAATGCCTAACTTAATCCCATGCTGTCATTTTTCACAACAGCCCTACAGTTGTTTTCATAAAAAATATTTCTTAGGTATTATCTTTATTTCATATCAAAGTTAAATACTGAATGTTCGCTTTTCCTGGACCAGTTCTGGGTAACACACTGGTTTGAAAGCCCATGTCTGATCCCCTTTGCTAGGTCTAGCAAGTTACAGAATTTGACAATAAAAATTCTCAGTATGAGCATGATTTCCACTTTCTATCCTTGCTTTGACTGCTGATACTAGCAGATGGCTTCTTAAAAAGATAATTAAAAATGCACACCTTTCTATCACTTGAAGTCATCTCTTGCTTTAGATATGATGTTTAACTCACAAAATAGCTTAATTTAGAACTGCTAGTGGTCCATCAGTTTAGCTATTTTGACAGTGATCCAGTGAATGCAAGAAGTCATAGATGTGCCCAACAGCATAATCTGTGTATTTAATTAGCAATGCCAAAACTTCTCTGATTTCAGAAGCAGCATTTTCTTCCAGTTTACCCTAGTGGTTGGAAATATATATTTTGAATGTCTGACTGTAATATGGTAGAATGCATATTTATTAATAGTATCCAAATCTGAAGAGATTCCTGGAAGAATGGAAATCCACTGTACAGAATATGATGTCTGACTTGCATTTTCTTCTTTCCAATTTGCATAGTTAATATTATCGGAGGTGCATTTGCCTGATTGTTTCGTTACAATGAGGTTTATCTAGGACCACAAAGCTGAAAATTTAAGAATGAAACTGTCTGAGATTTTGGAGCTGGTAGAATTGTGTGGGAAGGCTTTTCATGTGCAGTTCAACAAGTTTGAATGTAGTTGATGTGATTATGTCAAATCTGAGATTCTTAGATATTTGACTTGTTTTATTTGGTTTGTATCTCTTTATGTTCGATGCATAAACTTGATTTAAACTCAGGAGCACTATGAATTGAATGACCATGCTGGGAAATGAGATAATCTGACTTAAAAAAAATAATAATTATATGCACATAGCTACAGTAATTGCTAAGTAATTTGCTACTTAGGAAGTAAAACCAGACGTCTTTTCATATGAATTAAATTGTCAGTTTCAGCTCTAGCAAATTCTTTAGAAAGATTAATCTTGATTGAAAGACATCAAATCACAGATAAATTACAAATGTTTCAATAGGCCATCTATCTTCATGATTAAGGTTTTGTGCCTTATTGTTCTTTGAACTTCAGCCTCCAGTAATATCGTAGGAGTCAGATTTCACTCTTAAGTGTTTTCTTACTTCATGGTCTCATATTAGGTAAGTAGGAGATTTGGTAAGTGTTTACGCTTAAAGCAACTTTTTGTGACACTTTCTGTTCACTGAAAAGAGGAAGAGATTAGCTCCCTTTACTTGACCATAATTATTTTCATAATTTATATTAATATAAATTGTTACGAATAATTTCCTAGAAACCACTGCAGTCATAAATAATATGCCCTGTTAAAGGGAAATTTGCCAGAAGAGGAGCTGAATACATTATAAACTACTGCTATGGTTCTGAACAGTTTTCGTCTTAGGCAAGTATCTGGGTCTTCAAATGTGTGCTTATAGGGAAGACAGAAAAAATATTAACTTCCAAAACTGAATATATACCTAATTGCATACCAGCATGGGGCGTTACATTAGCAAGTAAATGAAGCATAGATTTTAGAATATGTTGTGCACTTTTCCACATCTGATGCAATGTAATTTCTAAATGGGAAGTTTTGAAGATTGTAAATTATATCACTAGATGGCAGTCATCGCCAAGTGAAATGAAATAGCCACCTAAAGCATCTCAGGGTTTTATTTTGAATTTAATCTCTTAATATTGAATATAGATATAAATGTTAGGCATGACATTCTGCTGTGTCCAAATCCAGGTCAGATATAAATTATGTTCTTTCATAGGTCTGTTAACAAGATATAAGATACTACAAAAGGCCATTTGCAATGCGTTCTAGGGCTTTGAGGATCCTGTTAGAATCTTCAAATTGTTTTATCTGGATGGTGTTTTGTTTTGTTTAAAAAAAAAAAAAGTAACCAGCCAGGAAGTTAGGTGTCCAGTGTCCAATATCCAAAGTGACTGTTTCTGATGTAGTAAGACTCAGAGCCTAGAAGACAGGAAATGAACCAGTGAGTATAAACTGTTATAAGCACGAGGCAGATGCTGTTGCAGAACAGCAACAGAGCATACTGGATAATATGTAAATTGAAACATCTAAAATAGTGTCCATTTGTAGGATTTGAATAAGTTTAAAACAAGACAATTGTAGAAAAAAATTTGATGGCATGGAGGAAACAAATACAGCAATTGTGAAATCAAGATAGTAATTTAAGTCATTAGCTGATATAAAAGCAACTCTAGTTTTCTGTGTATTTATTAATCAATAACTGTGCCATGTCACAAGTATGCCATATAGCCACTGGAAAAGGAAAATAATCTATCACAAACACACTGTATAGGTCCTTTGTGACACTAGAAAAAAGAGAAATAATTTGGCTACAACTTCTTAGCAGAGTTCCCTTAGGTTACAACAACCACTGGTTGCAAGTAGGTGCAGAAACATAGCCAGTACCCCAAAGGAAGTGATTATCCCCCTCTATTCAGTAGACCACATCTAGAATATTGCATCCAGTTTTGGTCCCTCAGTACTGGAAAGACATAAACTGGAGCAAGTTCAGTGGATGGCCACGAAGATGGTCAAAAAAGGGTTGTAGCTCATTCCCTATGAGGACAAGCTGAGGGGACTCAGCTTCTTTGCTTTTGAGAAGGTAAGGCTTTATGGGGACCTAACAGTGGCTTCCCAATAGAAGGTTACCAAGGTGACCTAGGCCCTTTACAGTGATCCATACAGTGGATGGGAGACAATGGACATGAGTTGAAAGAAGAGAGGTTCTGACTTGATATAAGGAAGAACTTTTGACCATGAGGACTGTCAAGCATTGTGAGATTGTGCAGCTTCATCCTTGGAAATTTTAACAGCCCAACTGGATAAAGCAGGTTTCCGAATGTGGAATGAAACAAGGTCAGAGAAGGCACGCTGCCACACAAAGGCAATAAGCTGAATAGCAGATGACAACCTAAAGTAGGATATATGAAATAGTGTAATAGCTATTGGAACATAAATTTGCCATACTTACTTCGTTTACTTGTTTCCAGCTTTCAGTATGTTAAATGCTATCATCCCATGCACATTCTGGATGTCTCTTCTAATTTTCTTTGGTTTCTTGTGCTCTTCTCTTGTTCTCACTTAAAGAACTCCCAAAAGGCTTTCCTTATCTTCCCTGCTTTATCCACTACACTAATTTTTCTTCCAGTGAGAAGAGATGGTATCACCTGTACAAAAAAAAGGAAAAGCTCCATCTTTATTTGGAAAGGAAAAAAAATTCTCGATTATTTTAGCTGTTCTGAGGCAGCCGAGGAGATACTGAACCTAAATCAACATCCTAGTTTGTAACAACTTTTAATTGTTGTTACAAACTAGAGGATTTTTAAAGCAAATGCTTCATTTCATAGAATCCTAGAATGGTGTGGGTTGGAAGAGACCTTACAGACCATCGAGTTCCAACCCCCCTGCTATGGTCAGGGACACCTTCCACTAGGCCAGGTTGCTCAAAGCTCTGTCCAACCTGGCCTTGAACACTCGCAGGCATGGCACATCCACAACTTCTCTGGGCAACCTGTTCCAGTGTCTCACCACCCCCATAGTGAAGAATTTCTTCCTTGCATCTAATCTGAATCTACCCTCTTTCAGTTTAGAACTGTTACCCCTTGTCCTATCACTACAAGCCCTTGTAAAAAGTCCCTCTCCAGCTTTCTTGTAGGCCCCCTTTAGGTGCTGGAAGGTTGCTATAAGGTCTCCTCAGATTCTTCTCCTAGCTGAGCAACCTGTCTTCATAGAAGAGGTGCTCCAGCCCTCTGATTATCTTCGTGGCCCTCCTCTGGACTTGTTCCGTGTCCCTCTTATGTTGGGGGAACCAGAGCCCAGAGCTGGATGCAGTCCACCAGGTGGGGTCTCACTAGTCATGGGGGAGAATCACCTTCCTCGACCTGCTGGCCATGACTTTTTTGATGTAGCTTGGGATATGGTTGGCTTTCTGGACTGCAAGCGTGCATTGCTGGCTCATGTTGAGCTTCTCATCCACGAACACCGCCAAGTCCTTCTCAGGCCTGCATGTTCTCAGTCCATTCTCCACCCAGCCTGTGTTCGTGCTTGGAATTTCATGTCTTCATTTCCAGTCTCCGACAGAATAAATCTTCTGTGTGCTCAGCCACAGGCAACATCTCACTTTTTCTATTATTCACAATGAATTAACACTGACATAGCACCCTTTCTTCCCAGATTTCAGGTGCTATGCACAGTATCTTTGGGTGTGTGAGGGATGAAATAATTACCACTACCCTTTTCATATATACACTAATAGCAGTAAAGATTAGGTAAGACTCAGCTTCTCTCTCCCTTGCTTGTATCTGAATAGTGCTTTCTTCCACAAGCAGCAATTCGAAAGGAATTAATCAGCGTGAGTACAGGTAGTAAAATCAGCCATTGAACTTAAGAGAATGGCTCTTTTGCTGCTTCCAACGACTGCACCAGGAGCAGATAAGAGCTGTTGCAACAACCAAGCAAGACAGGGCTGAGATTCAGTTCCAAGTAAACCTAGAATCAACAAAAACAAGTTCTGGGATTTCCACTGTGTTTTCTGTTAACAACATAAAGAGAGCTGAGAGATCTACTGATTTATTTTATTTTTTTCCCCCTCTTTCTTAAAAGAAGTCAGAAATACACTAAGTAGTTCTGCTGGAAAATGTCCTACTGACATTAAATTAAATTTCGGATACTTCTGCTGTTGTTCTTTGCTTGAATAAATTTAGTGGGAGGATACAAGAACTGTTTATAATTACGTTCATCATTTTAGTTGTTCTCATTCTGAAAATTTAATGATCAAACCAGATAGGTCTTTTGTGTTTTATGTCCATATTTAAAGATCATTATGGACATGAAAGTCAAAGAACATGTGCTTCCTGGCATATTGAGGAATCAATTTATTTAGACCATCTGAGTAGATGTTGCATTCAAATATTGCAATATTTGTGACTCAAAAGACAGTTTATTTGGATTTTGTTCCTTAAACATGCTTTACATTAATGTTGCAGCATACAAAGTTTTCCTATTTACTGTAGGGTCTTCAGAAAATTAAGCTATTTTTTTTTAAATACTTCTGTTGTTAGAGGTCTGATTTACGTAAATTCCATGATCCAAGCTGAACTTGTTGAGAAGAGCTGAATTCAGGTAATGAACTTGCTTTCATATGAACGTTAACGATCTTAACAAAAATTAAAGTGCAGCAAAGTAAGCCTTTGAGTGGAGTTAGAATAGCAGAAATGCATTCCACTAAGTTTAGGTCAGAAGGCTCTATGCAGATATTCTTCCCTTCCCCCTATAAAAACCAGTTTGTAATTAGCAGCCCTGAATCTAGCAGCGGGAAGTAAGATTTCACAGAGTTTCAAGGTGGAACTTGATTAGCCTTTCAATGTTAAAATTAAAGCTGTGAGAGCTCAGGAAGATCTGCCAGCTCAGCAGACTCCTAGGTTTGTTTGCTTAAAATAAAGTTTTTGCTATTCCTTTTGCTGTCATTAAGGTGAACTTAGTTAAAACAATGAAAAAAATAGAACAAATTTCGGATAGCTTGAGGGTCCCTATAAATTAGAAGAGCAAGAGATTAGTAAGAATAAAAAACAGACTAGAAGGAGAGGTTCATTTGTTTTTGGTAATTAACATTTGTAAACAAAACTATTTGTACACAAGAAGCTGGATGTCTGAGCCCCAGAACCTGTACTGTAATTCTAATTTGCATTGACACTGCAATTAACTTTGAGGAAGAGATAATTTTGTTTATATTTAAATATTATGAACTTTTTATATGTTTAAATATTTATATTTAAATCTTATAATCTTGCTATGCATCTGTCACCATAGGGTCTTCATGTTTTTTGTTCTTTGCCACAATCTTTGTTGTAAATTTTAAAGTGTGCCCTTAAAGATGAATGATCTGTTGCATGTCTACCCTAATTTGAGTTGTATGTTGCACAATCTTTTGTTTTCTCATGACAAGGGTATGAAGAGTTTTGCACAACTTATTCAAATGTTGAATTACCCACTGGCATGGGTCTGATACTGCAAACTGTAATTAGCAAGATGGAGGCAGTCTCCATTACCTCTTATGTCAAAATTATCAATATAGATGTGCATTAGATCCAGAGAAGCTTTAGAAAAGATCATGACATGGCATATTTTCATGAATATTTTCACCATCAATGCTGCATGAACGCTTCTAGTCCCTGACCTATTCCTATGGTGAATTTGTATTTGCCTGAGATGGACAATGTATAAACTGTCAGAGTATGTTTTCTAGCGAGAGAAAGAAGTATCTTTTGTAGTATCTTTTGTTATCTTTATGCATTAATTACAAAAACTGAAACAGGTATTGTTTTACTATAAGCACTGCTCTTGAGCCTAAAGTAGTACACAAAACCAGTACCTACCATATAGTCAAAAGAAAATTTTCATGTTGAGACTTTACTTTTTACATCCACCGATTGCAGGTTTTTTGCATTGCTCAAAGACCCGAACCCCTGTAGCAATGAACTTCACGGTTCAAAGGATGTGGGCTATTTAAGATTGGCTGGGTGCTGAATTTTAGAGTAGAGAACTCACCCCTTCCTCCAGAGGTGTTTCCTGGATATGTTCACATCTTTTACAGTCATATAAAAGACAAACTGAAATAAAGAAAAATAGTCATTCAAAATGTACGTTTAATTTGCAGTGAAATTAGACTGTACAGTCTCTATCCCAGCTCAGTTCTGTTCAGCGTGCAATTTTGTGATAAATGATGGGGAAGTAGCAAAAAAGACTACAAAATCTCCCCATTTGTTGCCACTTAGCTGGAACCATTTATAAGCATACATACAGAACTAAACTGAGATATTAGTGGTAATCTTCCAATTTCTTTTCCTTTTTTCTCCTCGGTCATTTCTGGTATGTGTTCAACCAATCAATTCTCACTTATATTTTGGTCCAAACCAGAGAAGTCAGCCTAGAAGACTGGCCTCCATATTTTCACATAAACTGTTGGCAAGTGTTGACATGGCACAACGCAGTATCATATACTTGCTTAGATCTCAAAAGCACTATAGCTTTAGGCGATCAATGTTTTCTTAGGCTAGTTGCTTTGCTGATAAAGCAGAGTAAGTTGACCAGGGCAGAACAATGCAGTAACTCATTTCTATTGCATTTGGAACGTGAGTTAGCATGGATATATCAGCACAATCTTGCGTTCTTCCATGTAGGCTGACTCTCCTGATGTGAAAACAAGTCCTGACATTTCTCACTTTATTCTGCCATGAATGAGTGAAATCCTGGCAACGAAGAAATTGATAGCAAAAATTCCTGTAGGTCATTGCTGTCAGGGTGTTGCCACTAGATGCCAGTTTCATTTTGTTAGTAAGAAAGAATGAAGTGATGTCAGGTGCATGCCTTTTGAAGCAGAGGTAGGGTCAAAAGCACAGCCTTATGTTTTCTTTGCAGGGGAGCGCAAAGGAAATTAATGTTTGAGTGTTATAGTCCAGGAAGCTTCTGTGTTTGTGCATAGAAGCTTGGCATCTTAGTTTAGGCACCCAAATTAGGTGTTTCATACTAAAGCATATAATCACTCCTGTTGGTGTGGAAACTGCAAATTAATTTATATCTGTTCAGCTTTTTCCTGGCCTGATGATTATACACACCAGCTATTTATCTATTCTGTTTCTTTACACTGTCTTCTAGGCTATGATTTTATGATTCTAAAATGTTCTTTCCTTTTATGGAAAGACGTTCACTTTTTCTGAAGTTGAAATGGCTTTAAATCAATCTTGCTGCAGGATAGCCTTTTAGCTCTGGTTCAGCATTATACAAGTTATTCCTATAGCTTTTACGTTTGAAGTCAAGTCCTGTTACCTTGGAAAATGCCTGATGGGGTTCATACTGTGCTTGCAGCAAATCTGCATGACAACGTTTTTACTTTAAAGAAGGCCAAAAATATTGAGAAGGCTTGTGACATTTAGTCTTCCCAGGAGAAAGCTTCCTTATTCCTTACGAATACTGGTGACTGGGTGTTCCTGTAACACAAGTTTCTTCTTGCTGTTATCTTCATTTGTTGCTTGTGTACCTCATTTTCCTGGCCCCGGAAACGGGTTGCAGAATGAAACCATTACACATTTAATGACAACCTCCTGCACTGCCCATCACCTCACTGAGGGAACTGGGATGGACAGAACATAACCCATGGTGAAAATAATGCAAGTTGAGACTTGCAAGTGGGAGAGGGTAGGAGTTTGTCTTGAACTGAGCCTGGGGAAGGGGGAAGAAAGATGTTTCCATAAGTGTTTGTTTAATTACTTACTCTTTCTTTTTCCCAATACCTGAATCAGTGATTAGAAGTGTTAATTGGCAATAAATTAAATGAAGTAAAAAATAATTCCCTGAGTGATACGACTGCTTTGCCTGTGACAGTATTTAATTTCTTCAGATCTGGAGGCAAAGTCCACAAGGAAACGGGCTCATAAGTTCCTCTATACTTTGTTTTTGCTGCCTAGTTTCCCTAGAACATGTCTCTGGTACAGAGTTGGAGACAGCTGGATGGGAACAGCTATTTGTGGACACTCATCTAGGAATAACTCCTATCTAGTTTACATCCTTGGGCTAACCCAAACCTCTGTCCTCTTGTCAGGTGACAGAACTAAGACTTTCAAATATCTTCATGTGTACTTAGTTGTACTCTTAGGAATTGCCTCAGTTGAACTTCCATTCTATAAGTGTATTTTGAAATGTTAATCACCAGATAAGAATTTTCTACCTTGAATCCTAATTCTCTACTGGTTTGCACCTTGTGTATTAATTTGCACACATGCAGAGTGAAATTAGGTGTTAAATGAAACCAGTCCAGTTTGGTAACAAATTATGTACCCTTTGAACAGGTGTAAATTATTGTGATGAAATGCAAAGGAGTAGGGAACTGAACTGTTTGTGGCAAAATGAAGTGATTTTGTCCGATAGCTTTTCCATAATGTAGAAAATATAAAACATCTTTTTGCCTGTCTTTATAACTATTAAAACATCTATGTGTATCGTCAGATGATACCAGCCAATAATCAACATTTAGGGCCTGAAATGCCATCTTTCTCTTTCTTAAGGTGTTAACAACCATCACAGTAACAGTTCTTAAAATATTTCATTTAAATAATGACAGTTCAGTGTAAGCACCAAAATTTTTGTCAAAATAACTTTTTTTCTGAGATAATGACCATTGATTACTAAGTGGGAGTGATATCCTGTGGTTTCCAAAACTAGTACTGACTGTATTCTGATGAATAAATTGCACTAAAAACCAATTTTTATATGTACTGTTTTTAATGTAGCATTTGATATCAGTTTAGAATTCAATACTTAGTGGAAATAAGTATTCACGGAACCATAGAAATATTGTTTGGAAGAGACCTTTGAGGGGCATCTAGTCCAACCTCCTGCTCAAAACGAGACTATTGCCAACACTAGATAGTCAGCTATGGCATTTTAATGCAAAAAGAGGGCATATAGGAAGAGGAAGCTAGAATAGGTGCCAAAGGAAGGTGCTATGAAAGCATTGCTTGAGCACTTAGGGATGAGATCTCTAAGGCCGAGCTTAGCGGGAGCTAAAACTAGGTAGGAACATAACAAGTAGACATCAATGATGCTACAAGTACACCAGTAACAAAAGGAAAACATAGGTCTGTTGATGAAAGGGTCTGATCCTGTATTATGCTATTTCCAAAGCTTTTCATTTGCCTGCTGTTGACTAAGCAACACCTTATGCATTCTTGATGGCTAGATTCACAATGCAGGATTCCATTAATGAACCAAATACTGTATTATTTCATCCAGTTGTTTTACAACCTGCTTTTAATTTGCAATATCAAGTTCTATGTATGTCAGTAAGATCAGAAATGGATTTTAAAACTTTTTCTTATTGCTCCTTTGTGACTAATTACACCTCAAGTTAAAACAGCACTCCACCAGAGAGGAAAAAGTCATTTGTTATCATTGTGGCAGGCATTGCAGTTATAGAAGTTGTATGTTTCCTGTTGATATTAGGCTATAGCTCATGAAACTTCAGCTGGTTACAGCTAAGTCAGTGTAACTATGTGAATTTCTGTCAGGTAAGGATCTGACCCTCAAAAAAAAATGAACTCAAAACAAGCCTCAAGTTGCTAAGAGATAATGCATTAACAGATTTTTATTAAGACTTTTTGATATTTTCTCATTAAAACAATTATATCAAAACAAAGTAATTCTGATGTTTACAAAGTACTTAGCATTCAATATGATTGCTTCCGTAACTTATTTTTTCCCATTGTCTCAACTTCTCTAATTCGTCTCTTCCTCTTGTCTGCCAGTAAAGGTCCTTCCCCATGCTTAAAAAGGAAGGTATCCAAGCATCCTGTTTGATACTCAGACTGCATTCTCTTTCTCAGTGTTTTCTGTGCCAAAAAAAAAAAAAAAGAGGAAGCAAATTCTCTTGGAATTTGGAAAGAAAGCATCTCTCTCTCTCTCTTTATGCTGAATACGGCATTACAATACCTCTTTTCCTTTGCTCCTGTGCTTGGAAAAGTTTGAATTTCCCAATGATGGTCAGTACTGGAAAACATGTTGAATTATTGTTAAAAAGGAACACCAAAAGAGATTCTTAAGTAGCTACGTTTTTTTTGTTCTGAGATGGTTTCCATCATTATAGAGCAAGCCTATGGGAAATAACTTTCAGCAGTTTTTGTGTACTCCCGTGCTCTTGCTCTCTCTCTTCCTGTGCCTATTCATGCTCTCTCTCTGACACTCATGCACTATTAGTCTTGATTTAGAGAAAAAAATCCTGAAGGCTTTGAAAAATAAATTACAGAAACTGGAACACGCATCTGACAACAATAAGAACAGGTTTCCTATTTGATTATATCTGTCCTTTATTAAGATGTCCTGTCTTTCAGGTTTTCTAGTGTGACTATTTAAAGTTTATAGCTATTTATCAAATACTATTGGAAGTAATGTGTACAAAGTGCTTTAGATGAGTGCCGCATATTTCCATTCTCTGACAGTGTTCTACAGCCAATGACTTAATGATATCAGTTGGTTAGTGCTTAATTCTGTGTTCTTTATTTTCGGTCTATGACTGAAACAGGGGCATGATTTCTTATCTGTGCGTCATGACAATCAAATATACTTTCAAAGCTGACAGTTCACTCTCTAGTTTGCCCTAAAAGTGAAAGGCCAAAAATATTCTGAACAAAGAAAAGCAAAGTCATCATGAATGAACATCCTTTTGATCTTGCAGTGAGGAAAGAAAATTAATTGGTAGAGCTACCAAACGCGGACATAAAAGGGAATACCACTAGAAAAAGCCAACTGAACTACTTCAGCTAAACACTTGACCACTTGTACGACTAATCTGCTAGCAATAGTTTGAAGTCTTCAAACGGATAATGGCCTGAACTTTACAGATGCTTGAATTTGCAGTGTTTTACTAAAAGGAAATATTTTAAAAATTCAAAATAAAGTATTAAAAATGATAGGACCTCAACTATATTCCTGTTAAAACTCATGCGTTTTGCTGTGACTTTCAGTGAAAACAGAATCAAGCCTTTATGTTGCCTCTGGTAATTTTTAAGTTGCTAATATTGTAACACTGGTTAAATTAATATTGATAATGCCTACAACCCTAGTGCTTATATTGTTCTAAAATGACTTTCAATATGAATAAATGACTGGAGTAAAAAAATGTGTAGCTGTTTAGAGGACAAATACTTTTAAAAATGTGTATTATACCCAGTACCATAAAATCACAAATTAAATGCAGCAGGTTTTCTGTCTGTCATCTAAAATAAGTTCATTAATTCCAGAACCTGCCATGAACTAAGAGCTGTCATTCCTCATTAAGTTGGGCTCTGAAACCCCAAAGATCAGACAAGACAAGGTGACTGTCTTGTTAGAAAAGTCCCCGAGGGCATTTGGGTGATTATCAGATTCTGAAGGGCAGCCTAGTTCTTCTAGATAAGTAGCTTCCTTAAGGCCTGCTTTTCTAAGAATTATCATGGATCTGCTTACTGTGGGCTTCATAGCAGATAAAAACACCTTTTCAAGAGTCAACCGGAGCTTTTAAATAAAAACATGACAACATAACTTAGAGGAACTCTTGGCAGAACTCGACAGCTTGGTGTCATTTGAGTATTTGAATGAAGATATTAGCTGACGTGCAAGCAGAGTAGAAACTGCTGCCAAGACAAGGTTTGGACAAAACTCCTGTAGGTATATTTTGCAAGGCATCTCAAAGTGGGTGGTCTTTTCAGGTACATTTAGACTGGGGGGAAAAGGAAAGAACAAAAGGAATGAGGAAGACTTTTAGCCTTCGATAAATTAATATAGGACATTGGAAGAGCAAGAGAAAGAATGGAAACAGACACCTTTAAAACTACAGCATTGATGGATAAGGTGTCACAGTGGTGGTGGATAAGAGAAGAGCAACTGACATCATCTACCTGGACTTGTGCAAGGCATTTTACACTATACTGCACAACATCCTTGTCTCTAAACTGGAGAGACATGGATTTGACAGATGGACCACTCGGTGGATAAGAAATTGGCTGGATGGCCACATTCAAAGAGTTGTGGTCAATGGTTTGATGTCAAAGTGCTGAGCAGTGACGAGTGGTGTTCCTCAGGTGTCAGTCCTGGAACTGGTACTATTTAACATCTTTGTCAGCAACACGGACAGTGGGATCGAGTGCACCCTCAGCAAGTTTGCTGGTGACACTGAGCTGTGTGGAGCAGTTGACACACTGGAGAGAAGGGATGCCATTCAGAGGGACCTTGACAGGCTTGAGAGGTGGGCCTGTGCAGATCTCATTAAATTAAACAAAGCCAAGTGCAAGGTCCTGAACATGGGTCAGGCCAATTCCAACCACAGACACAGGCTGGGTGGAGAATGGATTGAGAGCAGCCCTGAGGAGAAGGGCTTGGGGGTGTTAATTGATGAGAAGCTCAACATGAGCTGACAATGTGTACTTGCAGCCCAGAAAGCCAACCGCATCCTAGGCTGCATCAAAAGAAGTGTGGCCAGCAGGTCAAGGGAGGTGATTCTGCCCCTCTGCTCCACTCTTGTGTACTCCCACCTGGAGTACTGCATCCAGAGCTGAGGCCCCCAACATGGACTTGCTGGAACAGGTCCAGCGGAGGGCCACAGAGATGATCAGAGGGCTGGAGCACCTCTCCTAGGAAGACAGGCTGAGAGAGCTGATATTGTTCAGCCTGGAGAAGAGAGGGCTCCGGGTAGACCTTATAGCAGCCTTCCAGTACCTAAAAGGGTCCTACAAGAAAGCTAGAGAGGGATAGGAGGAGGGGTAATGGCCTTAAACTTAAAGAGGGTAGATTCAGATTAGATATTAGGAAGAAATTCTTTCCTGTGAGGCAACTGGAACAGGTTGCCTAGAGAAGGTGTGGATGTCCCATGCCTGCAAGTGTTCAAGGCCAGGTTGGATAGGGCTTTGAGCAACCTGGTCTAGTGGTAAGTATCCCTCTCCATAGCAGGGGGGGGATTGGAACTAGATGATCTTTAAGGTCGCTTCCAACCCACAGCATTTTATGATTCTATGAAAATTTATGCCTGTCTAGGGCAATAGTTAGTGGGGGATTTGGAATTTTGGGTGTGGTGGTTTGGGGTTTTTTGTTTGTTTTTATTGTGTTGGGTTTTTTTCTATGAACTTGTTGAGGAAACAAGGCTTACTTGGTGATGCTGTCGCTCTGTTTCTCTATGTCTTGTCATTGCGCCCATAATAACATTTCAAATGACAGCTACTTTCAAGCAAATTTGAAATATACTTAAATTCCTATGAGATCTGTGGAAATGGTACTTAGATGCAAGAGATTTATTCAAAATAATGTCCCACTAAAGGAAAAGCAGGCAGAATATACCTCATTCTTTGGAGTAAGTGTGAGGTTCTTGTGGTGAGTAAAGCTTGGGAGGGGGATCAAAGGATACAAATTCATAGGAAGGTTCCATTAATTCTGCTATTTATGTTGGTTTTTTGTTGTTTGGTTTGGTTGTGGTTTTTTTTTTTTTTGCTTTGAGGAGACTTTCTTAAAGCCTGTGCAACAGCTATGAAGGAAATGTGTAAACTTTTAAGATCACATTCTTCATGTTAGGAATGTAAATACTCTTAGATATTTGGTTGTCTGCAAATTCAGTTTTGGGCTATAATTCTTACTGCCATGTTTGAAGGTGGACATTTCTTGGAATAAAATTTTGAGAAATACAAACTCTAGTGAATCACATTACTAATAAAGTCAAAAGGTGCTTGAAGTGTTTATCCATTAACTAGTTTTAAACTGGTTATCATATTTTTATAGCCTTAATACAAGTTTATCAGAAGCTACAGCTGTTACTTGTCTAGAATGTAGAATAACCCAGGTCAGAAGGGACCTCCAAAGATCATCTAGTCCAACCTTTCATGGGAAGGGGAGCCTAGATAAGATTATCTAGCACCCTGTCCAACCACATCTTGAAAACCTCCAGCGTTGGGGACTCTATCATGTCGCTGGGGAGGTTGTTGCAGTGAATGATTGTTCTCACTGTTTTAAACTGTAAAGTTTCTTTCAATTTTTAATAATCTGCCTTACACACCTTGAAAGATCTTGGTATTAGATTAGTTTCTTTTCCTCTAGTTAAAGTCTGACTGGAGAAGCCTAATTATTTCAGTTAATACAAAGTTTAATAAACCTGTTAAATCCAAAGAAATCTGTATTTCTGATTTCGTTAATTGAAAAATATTAGATGAAAATGAGATTTATTTCATGAGTTGGAAGGTTTCTAGTTTTATTATTTCTAGAGAGAGGCTTGAGGAAAGCACAGAGGACTTGAAATTAAGACATGTAAAAACTGAATTTAAAATAGAGGCAGTTGTTGGTAACAGAATTTTGTTTACACAGTAGGAATAGTTTATTAAGGAGAGATGTCATAATGACTGTTTCCAGCAAGTGTGGAGTAATTGACTTGAGTAGCCACTTGATGTCATCCTGGTGCTACAAAATTTGTCTAAAATCCATTTAAAAACCTTTGATTCAAAGAGAATGATTGTTTCAGTGAACTTGGCTTATCTATATTCCTAAAGTTTTTTTCAGTTCTCTGGAAATCTTTGCTTTTTTGCTTGTTTTCTCCCTGCAGTCATGCAGAATCTGTTTAAGAAGCTCTCTGACAGAATGCTTAGTCTCTTCTTTTTTCTTTGAGTTGAAATAACTGCAAATTTTTCAAGAAAATGTGACTCACACTTACCCCTCATGTAACGAGGTTGGTATCAATAGTTACGTTAATTTGGCCCAAATTCTCTATCAATGCTATATTAAAAATATGTAGGAAATCTTTCAACAGTGTGAGTGGTGGTTTTACTTCAAGATCATTCAGCTGTGTTATGCCACCTCTGTCCTTTTTTCTGACCAACAATAAAACTTTACAAAGACAGTTACATTTTTGTCCAGGAAAAGTTCTTCATTGTTTTCTTCTTGGCATCCAACTTGATATAAAGGATTAAAAGGTCTCATTTGATCATTGTGCATTTCTTTGGTGGGGAGGGGAAAGGGCGGAAAGGATGTCTGTCTCAGAGAAACTTAATAGGACTCAGAACAAAATTATATATTGGTTTTCTGGAATTAATTTTCTCTGGCGCTGTTGCCAGAGTAAAATATCCATGATCTCTTGAAGTATCTTTCTCCTACCACTCTTCCCTCCTTCCACCTAGGCAGATTCCCTAGATCAACTAATTTTCTACCATTTTTTTAATTTCCAATGACTCATTCTTTTCTCTTAACTCATTCTGTTCTTTATACTTGTTCTTGGTTCTGTGGCTGTTAGGCCATATAATTTGCAGTATTTTCCCACAGTACTCCCATGGAGTTCTAAAATATTTGCTTTGGCAGACTGCCACTTTGTTTTCATGATTATATTATATTTACAAGAGATTACAAGTTTGTGTTGTCATTTGAAACTTTCACAAATTCTACCTCATTATTCTCTAATCTAGAAGATCATTTGCAGTCTATAAACTGACACAAGAACATCTTGTTTTTTAAGTTCAAGGTATGAACAAGTAAGTGCACAGGCTCACCGGTAATCTGAGAAACCCTACGTAAAAAACTGTTACTCATATTTCTGTACATGTTTGTGATCCCAGTGCCTTCTCTGACAGCTGCCTAAGAAAGATAAAGCTGAGACTGAAAGAGTCCAGATAGGTGTTAACAAAGTGATTAAAGATGTAGTAGTACTTCTATAGGAACAAAGAGAGATTGAAAAGAACCAGGATAATTCAGTCTGAATAAGATGAATAATAGGGATTTGATTGAGGTGCGAAGATTAGTAAGAAATGACTACTGTCTTCTTTTTCGCTCTCTCAAAGTATGAAGTAAGGAGATAAAGTGAAAATAAAGTACAAAGGGACTTTTTTTCCTGGAATATAATTTTTCATTGGCATTTGCTGTTTCAGGAGGTCATTGAGACAAGTCAGGAGCTTATTGTAGCAGCCTTTTAAGGGTTCATTAACAGCAATTAGTAGAAAATTTTTCTTTTGAGTACTTTGTAGAACACTACTGAATAAATTGGATACAGTTTAAAAACAAGGACCTAGAGCGCAATGCCTTATAAAAAAATAGGAGGTACACGTATTAAAGAGAATACCTTTACTTGAATTCCCACAATTATTTCTGGCCACAACAGCTTTTTTGGTTGCTAGAGTGGGGATGAATATGGTTGTTTTCATCCAGGTTTATGGATAAACACTTTTCATTTGCTCTTCTCATTGACAGCAGTTTGGGTAAGATTCATCTGTTCAAACTTGGACACTTGTAGTGTAAATATGTGCAAATGTACAGTGTAAATATTTGCAAATGTTAACTCTTTTGAAGATTTCTGTCAATGGAAATAGATACTTTTAGGGCATAATTTGTATTATATGGCAGAGATGTCTAAAATAGGTCAGATGAACTGTGTTCTAGAAGCAAATATTTCTTCCCCTGCTGCATATTACTTCTTATTGGATAAATGTAGACAGTAAACTTACATGCAGGTAGCTACAATATAAGTATCTAAAGTCATGTGAGGTAACTCTCATATTGATTGCTCACAACTGTCTTTTATAGTTGCAGTCTTGCAAAGTGTTAAGAGAGATTATCTACAGCCTCTTCTGCTTCTACTTGGTGTCTCCATTCCATAAATTCTTCTATATTCACTCCTGCAAAAGTGCTATTACAAAATCAGATAGCTTTTATTATCCTTGGTGATGGATATTTATGGAATCAGTCCTCTGTTTATATTGCAAAGTTTTAAAATGGGACTGTTTTGGATCTGCTAAAATCATTGTGCAAAAGAGTTGGCTTTTTTGTGGTTTTCAAAATTCAAACCATAATATGTTTAACTGACATAAAGTCTTAGTGACTTTCCAGTTGCTGCTAATCCACATGGAGTTCTCATTCATCTAATGATAGTCTGCATACTATAACTGAATTTTGTAAAATATACCTCTGTTCCTGTAGGCAACATCTGATGCCTTAAGATTGAATCTCATTTATGCAGTAGCTCTTTTCTATCATCCTTGCCATCAGAGGAAACTCAGAGAAGGTGTAGATGCAATTTGATACTATGTATCTCACCTGAATGTGAGTGCAGATGAGAACCTGTCTTCTAATGGAGGCAGATGGCCAGCTACCAAAAGCATTTTTAGTGTCACTTTGATCATATTAGTTCAGGCACACGTGGTTACTTATCTGTCTACTCTAGATTTTGTGTGTGTCTGTTTGCCTTGTAATCTTGACTAATTCATCTTCACTACACTTCCATGAAATAGGACCACTGTGTTTTCTAAGTGGGGGCAACCTGCAGTTATTCCATAGTGCCTTATGTATGCTGGAAGAAGAGTGTTTACTTAGAGCACTATTCAGTTCTTCTGATTGATGTACTACAGAAAAACTCTGAGATTCAGGGAGGCTTAAGTGACTTGTCCAAGACTGCACAGAAAACAGAAGTCTTTCTATATCAACACTGTTAATACTCTTGGAGCTAAATGGTTCTTAGCTGTACGTAAATAGTTATTAATCTGTTATTGCAAGATTTTACCAGCATTGATGAGTCTTAAATTTAACCTTTTCTATGCCTCAGTAAGTTTAGAAAATTTTTCACCTATTAACCAAAAAAAGTTTAACAGTTTGGCATGTGTAAACTTAGCTAATTTAAGCACTTGGATGACTTTAAATAGTTAAAATGTATGTGTCCTGGATTAATAGAAATTTGAAATGAGATAAGATTTTCTTAGTTCATACAAAGGAGAATGAAAGCAGAGAAATGACAAATTGATGTATGAGAAGCAATATATGAGATGTGACTGATAAATTATCTTCTGATATGTTAATGAATTCCAGATAAAGAAGTTGGCAATATGATGATTTATTGAGATTTTAATACAGTAAATTAAAAATTGAAAGGTGATCTGAGTGAAAGAATCCCCAGGAATCTTTTGAAAAAATAATTAGGAATTTGAACATTTAAAGAGGCTTTTTATAGACACAGACCCTGATATTCACATATACACACATTTGCATTTTAAATAGATACATCTGAAAAACCTACTGAGCCTACGGTCAGTACCAGTTCTCCTTATAATTACATAGAAATAACAAATTTTAAAATACTTGTTTAGAAATACGTACTGCACTCTTGTGTGCACTAAAAAAATCCATATTTAGTGACAGAATCTTTTCGGCCACCCAGAAAATCCTGCATGCCTGTTTGACACTGATGAGTAAAGATAATACACACATAGATGAAAAAATACTTGAACCAATTTAGATATTTGTGATTAAAATTTAGCTTTAGTCGAAAGGAAAGCATTAGGTAGGAGTTTTCTTCAAGGAAAACTAATTCTGAAGAGCTATTTTTTCTATTTCGCTTTCCCATAAGAAACACAAGCAACTACCTTTAGAAAAAATAAGAAACTATTGCTGTGGCAGGAAAAAAAGTAATTGTAGCTGTCAGCTCAGACTGCCAGTTGTTCTAATTAACTGGGTGAAACTGATACAGCTAAGCTGTATCTTTAAAATCCAAGAATAGCCACCATGACTTCAGTTTGTCTGAAAAACGTTCTTATTGGCTCAGCATCGGATTCAACATGTTTGGTTGTTAATGTTCATATTGTCATTTTCTATCATTAGAAGCACATTATATAAAATAAGTTATTAATATTTATAAAACCATCACTATTCTGTTTACACTACAGTGAGTATTGAAACCACATGGATTAATCTTGAGAGGGGAAAAAAATCATTTGATATATTACAAGGTAATGGATGAGATTCAACACACTCAAATAATATATTTACATAAAATACATGAGAAACAGTACCCTACTTAATTTTATCTAGCTAATGTTCTCCTTATATGATACATCAATTTTTTTCTTTACTGTTTAACTCATTATTTCTTTTTCACTTTTTAAAAAAGATCTATTTAGCATTTGTTGATCCCCCCCCAGCATCTAAGTAAATTTGCGTTTTACCACAAGAAATTTTAACTTTTTCCACATGAAATATGGGCCCTGTTTTATATGCCCTATGCTTTTAATGTTGCCTTCTACTGTGGGGTTGGAAATTTCTCTCAGTACAGAAGCTCTGTTGAATGTCTGCTTTTGGACTAAATAGAAGCATGTCTTTCTCTTTTCCGATGTTCCCAGCAGTTTGATTCTTTCCCTCCCCCCCTTCCCTCCCCCCCGCATTATTGAAAGACAGGGATCCATTGCATTTAAGAAATTTGGAAGAGAATTTATTTTCTGTTCCATTTTTCTTTGTCAAGGTGTATCTCTAGATCAGACTGATAAATCACCACTGATACACCACTACAGAGAACATGCTCCCTGTCCCCGGTGGTGCTTTGCCCATAGCAGAGGTATAGGGACGGTATGGCTGTGTTCTGTCTGCGCAGTTCAGGGAGCTGCTTAGGGAATAATACAGTCTTTGTTACGATATACTGATTGCTGCAGGATTGTGTATGTAAAAGATGCTAACAGTGTTTCACATCTAGAGGCATTGTTTGCGAAGGGAGTGTGGCTTTTTTACTTTTATTTAAAATTCTATAACATCATGTAAAGAAATTGTCCCAACAGCATTTGCCTTTCCTTTTTGCAAAGTTTTCCCTGGTTAAAGATGCATCCAATTTAACTACTGCTGAAGGAAGTCACAGTAAATTAACAGCTGGCCAGTAAGCCCGGAGCTTTGAAGAGAAAACTGCTCCTTCCTCTTTGCAAAAAGCTCTGAAACAATTTAGTTTCTCTTCATTTATTTGGTCACAGTGATTGAGGTATGGATGGAGGAGAGATTAGGATCTACCAGCATAAACTGCTGGCTTCTGAAGACTAGAAGGAATTTCACATTGTAATTTTTTACAAAGTGCCAGAGTACAGGTATTTGGTTGAGGATAAACTAAAAGATTATTGTGAAATTGTTGCTTCCCAGCACTTAAAAAAAAAAAAGTTCTTTCATTTGTTAATGGGTTTATAAATGCAAACTTGATGTCATTCCCATCCAAAACAGACTTACTAATTTCTAGTTATAAGTCGTCAAGAAAGCACAAGTATGTTAGCTACAAAATCATACATTTATTAAATTATGTAACTTATACCTCATTCTCATGTGCAGAATGCCTGACAGTATTGGAGCATGAATATAGCTCGAATCTGATTTAACTCCTTTCTTGCATAAACATACAGGAAAACTTCATGACCGAGTAATAACAAAATCCACATGAAATGTGGATAATCTAAGTAATTTAAAGAACACTATAGGTCAGAGATTGAAAATTTGCAGCTTCTGTTTAAAATGTTGCACAAATCTTTTTGAATAGGACATCTCATTATAAAGAAAAAAGTCTGTAAAGAATATGTATCACTGATTATTACTGACAAAAGAATATATCCCCTAGATTAACAAAAGTGGTTGTTCATAGAGTTTGATCTAAATGTTACAAGTTCCTACCACGAGCCAAATTCAGATTAAAGCAGCAGAAGAATTTGGCTTTGAATTATGCCACTAGCATAAAATTAAATGAGGATCTGATGAGTCGAGGTTGGCCCCTGAGATTTATAACTGTTTACCTTACCGCCTTTTTGCATCATCTTCTCCCTGATACTGCAGATCCAGATAGTTCTCCAGCTAATTAGCTAGAAAGAGGAAGTGTGTGATGAAGCTCTCTCCAACTTTGCCAGCTCCCATGTTTGAAGTGCAAGTCTCAAGGTAGCTGCTCTTTTTCCCCCAAAAGTTTCAGCTATTGCAAGTTTGGGAATATGTTAGTGTAAGTATCTTGGCGTATTATTTTTTAACTAAAGAAAATGCCTGTGTTTTCTGGTTGTAGAGAAAAGCGTGGATATATGACACTGGAACACCCTGAAGGCTTAAAAATGGAAGGTAAAATCAAAATGAATAGTATAAAGAAACCTATGATTTTTTTCAGTCTTGCATTTCTTTGGGACTGGCTTACTTTTCTAAGCCACCTGGTATGGCAGATGGTGCCAGCATACTTTTGAACGTAGTTATTTTCTTGCCTGGTTTTGCCTAGCATTGTGTCTCACAAGGGTCTGGTTTGGTTCCTGTGCTTACGTATGATGATTTATCGAGAGTTTGAGAGCAAGATGGCCTGAGTTATCATTAGCATAACCTATATCCAGTTGCAACTAAAGACATGCAATTGTTTTCCATTGATATGACTGAAGTACATGATAAAAAGACGAGATTAGCTAAAACAGAATCCCTGAAGATTTAATTTATTGTGATTGGTTTAGGCAGGAGGTCTGAAGGAAGTGTTATTTCTCTAGGCCTTTTGAATTGTGATGAGGTACCATTCCTGCAGGCCGGCAGGTTGTGCAGTCTATGTGCTGTTATTGACCAGGGGCGGCAATTCAAGGACCTGAAGCCACTGTTAACTTTATTGCGATGAAAATGAGATCAAGCTCTGTTTGAATTCCCTGATGATAATCACCATGCCTATCTTTGTGAAATGGCAGACAGATTAAAGAAATACATGCAGTACATTAGGCAACTTGCATAAATGATCTGTTGCCTGCAGCTGGTTCACTGTGCAGTTGTGGGTTATTGTTGCAAGGAGAGATTAGCAGAAAGGAGCGTGAACTCTTCACAATGTTTTGCTATCTGCCTCAGCTGCCTGGTAGCCCAAGGTTTAAGATTTTTTTCATGTTAATATTTAAAGTCCCAAGAGGATTGCATCCCAAGTGCATTTTTGAGCTTCTGATGCCCTGTATTCCATTTCAATCTTGACTGTTAGGAGAGAGAAATTTGGGGCCTGAGGGCTTTCTGAAATGGAATTAGCTGAGAGTGTACAGTATCTTTTCCTCTGGAGTACTGGGTGTGTGGAATGTTTTCCCTCCAGAGCTCAAATGTGTCACAAATGTAGTATATTTAAAAATATGCTTTTCTCCTGTAACTGGCAAGATTTGTGCAAAAATACTTTTAGTTGTAATTATTTCACTGTTCGTAGTTGTGATTTAAAGTGGCAGACTAAGGAAGGAAGACTGCAGAAATGTTCTAATCTTATTGAAGAGCCATCATTCTTTGCCTTGGACATTGGTTATGAAAAATTATTAACTTGACTTTTTCAGTTTACCTTGCAGTGTTTTTCAGAAACTTTGAGAGGCTATTTGCTTGCTTATTTTAAATCATAAGATATTAAATACTTGAGAAAAATAAGTTTTTTATGCATTTCACTTGTAAAATGCACGAAGGGCAAGCTACTAAACATGCCGAGGCTCTTTTGCTAAAGGTATCTTTATTACTCTATCTGTATTTCATCTGCCTGTCATGACTACAAGACGAGTAAATCCAAACTCATCCTCACATCCAGTGAGATTCTGACAGGTTTACCTACCTTGAGTAGGATATAACTGTATCTGAGGTCCTACTGAAGACACAGGTAGTGTGAATAAAATATCAGAATACAGCACATTCAGATCAATGGTCCAGATCTGCGGCCTTAGCTCAAGCGTTACGTCTCGTATAGGTAGGAGTTTTTCCTGGTCAGAGACTACAGAATCAGTCACCCATTTGTTTTGTTTATTTTGATCTTCCTATCAATAAGGTGCTATAAATGCTAAAATGTTTATTCGGCCTTTTCTATTGCTCTTACTTTTGGTATTGCATTAACTATGTATAACTTGGTTAGGTATAGTCTCACAAAATTTTTCAACCAGTACTACGCTTAACACAATTATGTAAAGTTTGGCAGTTGTTCTTGCCCAGCCTATTACCATTTAAAAAAATACTGCTGCACTGTCATTCCTTGATATTCTACAAGATCTAAATGATCATTGGTGAACAACAAAGCAATGGTCAGTGAACACAACTTTGAATCAGCAGCAATAAAAAAAAAACTTTTGGTAGTTCAGATAAAATGCTTTCTGCAGTAAAACAAAACTAATTAAAAAAAATTCTTTGTGTTAATGTTAGTGTTGAAAATACTATATTTATATTTATGAACTGGTCGGTTAATCAGCACTGAAGACATGTTGGAAAGTGTTAGAATACTTTCTGTCATTTGGCTCAACTTTAGGCAATTATACATGTAAACATAATTACTGTGGTACTACTTTTGAAACACATTGGTCTCAACTTTGTGATGAATGAATCTGCAATATGTTTTCCTGACACCTCCTTGAATTGAATTAATCCAATATTAATTTATTTTAGATGTGCCAGAAGCATCATCCTATTACTAATAATTTGAAATAGACAGCAGGAGGTGCAGGTCCCTTCCTAGCATTGCCAGAATGCATCTCTGTGTGTATCCAGCAATCTGGGTGATATGTTGACAGAATGAGGCCAGCGATGCAAATAAAGGAATTTCGCCCCCCCCTTCCCCCTGCAGTAAATGCACTCATTTATACATGAAGTTAGAGAATACAATTTATTCACTGTCACTGACTAAATCTGTCACTGACTAGAATTTCTACAGAAAAATCAAATTAAGAGAGAAATAGCTTCTGTATTAGCATTACCATCAAATGTTTAATTTGTGTATTAAGTGATAAGAGTATTTATGTTTCAGAAAGTAGACTTATTTCATTTGCCTTATCAGCCACCTAACACTGAAGTAGCATTCTGTGCATAGATGCGTTTTAGGCTAGATCCTCAGCTACAAATTAGAGTAGTTTTACTGCAGTCAGCGCAGCTGACTGAAGCCAGTGCCACTTCACGTTAATGGAGCACATGAATCCAAATGCTTCTGTTAAATATCAAATAAATACGTCTTTTTTTAAAACAGAAGGTGAATTTTTTTCCTGTCCTCCAAAAAATATCCTCAGTCATTATGCTTGCTATGTGTGTTAGGATTAGCTATTTTGTCTTAATTGTTTACAAGTTTGTAATCTGATTCCCTGATATACTAACAGAGCATAAAAACAAAATTTATTCATTTTTGGAAGCCATAGTATATGTTTCAGCTTTTACTTTTCTCAGATCAGGAAAACTAAATTTAAGATCAAAACTATTTATTCCATGAAAAAGCCAGTGTTCATTAATAAAGAAAAAAACACAAGAGAAGAATTTATAGATAGAGAAGAAAATCAAAGACGGTGACTGGCAGTGAAGTTGCATTTATGTGAAATAAACATCCTGGGCTTTAGCATTAAAGTGAGGTAACATAATCCTGTGCCCTTTGATCATAATATACAGATGATCAGGATAGGGAGTCATACAAGTATATATAACTGTATCCAATACTTATTTGATAAACAGGAGTCATGGACAAAGGACCCTAACAAGATAACAAGCTTCTGTATTTTCTGTCTCATTGTATGTAGTAGCTACAGAAAGCTGGATTAGTGCATTTCATTCCTATTTTTCTGGGTGGTTGTATTTGTCTAGAATAATTACCATCCGCAACAACTGGGGTTTTGGACAAAAGTAATGGAGGACCCAGCACCTTGTAAAATAAATTAAATGGGGTTTCCAAAGTTAGTTTGCTGTTACCAATGGAATACATACTGCAATTTGGCAAAAATCTGTCCTGCAGATAATATGAGGGGGGAAAAAGGCACCTAAAGGCTCACTTCCACAAAAGCACCCTAAGAACAGGAACCCAGATTTTTCTCAGATTGAAGCCTGAAGGTCTGTTTGATGAAAGCAGGAAACCACTCTTTCCAAACTCACAAAACACATTGCAAGCAGTCATTTGGATGGCTGAAGCATCCCTGATCTCTCTCTATATAATCTGGAGCACACAATACTTAGTATGATTCAGCAGGTACCCATTTTAGGTGACTTCATATGCCATTTTTTTCCAGTCGTGGAAATGTAAGACTTCGCTATCACCCTACCTAATCTTTGTAATTCTAATGCAAGTCATTAATATTGTGAACTCTGCCCATTTAACTTTAAAATCAGCTTGCAAAAAGGGTATTTGCTATGAAAATATTTTTTCAAGGGAGAGGCGGGAGGGTGTGACAAAAGGCATAAAAGAACTAAAAAGAAAGTGAACAGTTTTCTAATGCTACTAAAAATGTAATAACTTTTGAATGGTATTTTCCTATTTTAGACACTGAAACCAAAATATTTTAATTTCTCAGATGAATTTGAACTTTAAAATTCCAAGTCTGTTATTAAACAATGTAGAGGAGACTTCCCCTCCCAAAATCAAAGGAAATGAAAACACACAGAAAGTTTATTTTTGAAAAGTATGAAAGGCAGTTTACTTGAACCCTGTTCTGCTATGCTTACTCTACATAAACAGGCCCTATGTATATGACCTATTAGCGGTTTTTTTCCAGAGAATCTGTTCATCTGTTTTATTCATTTTGTTGTATGTACACTTGACAAGGAACTTCAATCACATAAACATGGTTTGTCTGGTAAACACATAATGGATGAAGCTTACTTTGAATCTAAGAATACAATACCCCTTGTCTGCAAGGTGAAAATCTTAAGAGCAGTATATGGTGCGGGCTCACAGAAGATGCCTAGAGCATGGCCTAAACAGACTTCAGTTTATTAATACAACAAATAATAAGTTACAGATAGCTCGTACTGGAACTGTTGCCCCTGGTTCAGTATGCCTTCAACAGCACCACTTTAGTGCGCAGCTGTAGACCCTGCTTGTTTTTATTTTAGACTGAGCGTATTTTGCAAGCTGCGTGTGATTCGTGTGTGTGTGTAACTATCGCATATGTTGTTTATGAGTCTTTAATCTTTCTTCACTCAAGGCAGCAATGCACCCCCTGCAGTTTGCAGCGTTCCATCTGTGTCACTTGTCTTGAGTAGTAGATTTGTATCTTGGCAGAGGACAGAAAAGGTATCTTCAGTCTTCTCATGACAGTTGCACAGCATTTTTCTAGGCTGACAGTCTTTGTCAAATCAACAACAAAACCGCTCTATCTAGTGCTGCTAATTTTCCATAAGGAATTTAAAAATGCCCAACACTTAGTGTAGAGAATTGTTACTTCCCATCCAATTTGCCTTAGTAGCACTGCAGCATTTCACCCAAGGATAGACCTGTCCTACAGTATTGTAGTATTCTCTAATAAGATGAAATACAGTGTTTTGAAAATGTATATTCTCATATGTCCCTAATAGCCTAATGATCGTAAAACTAATCCAGGCACATAGAATACCTAGATAAATCCCTGGAGTAACATGTTACTTAGTCCTGTGCATTGTCTTATCAGGCCAGTCATAACTTTCATTTGTAACTATGCCATATTATGTCCACAAATATTTAGCAGAAGAGGGCCTTCACCTCAGGTTTCATTGCGTTCTAGTTGCCCTTGCCTTATTTTTTCCTGTTGCAAGTTTGACTGATGCATTCCTAATGGAAAGTTTACGATGGATCAAAATGTTCACATCTAAAGAGTTAAATAATAAGCAAATATTAGCCAATTTGAGTGGCAAAGTGAATGGATTCTTAATTACCTGTGCCTCCCTTTTATTACTGCCATCTGATTTAGATCTGTAAGTCAGTGCTTTAGAGTAATGTTCTTCAGAATAAGAAAAACTATAACATAGTTGCATTATCTAATGAAGACAGAAAATACAAAGAGATTGTTAAACTATTATCAGTCCCTATATAAAAATGTTCTTCACTGGGAACTGTAATAAACAGAAGTAATATTCTTTGTTCTGGTACGATAACTGTCTATTTTTATTGCAGTGCAACTCAAACCACGTTTTTATCTCAGAGGAAACAATACAAAACCAGAGAAATGCCCTTTGAGAGAAAACCTGTACCACTGGTAAAGAGTTTACATTAAGATGTTTTTCTTTAAACACTTAACTGAGAAGTTTTTGTAATGGAACTAAAAGAACATACAAGGTAAAAGTGTAAGACCATTTTGCATCAGGAAATAGACTTCATAGCACTTGTTATATGGGCTAATACATGAGATACTGCCCATTTCGCATCACATCTACTTTACCAGGAAAGTATGATTTGTGTCAGTCCATTTTAATCTGTTTTATCTTCCCTTAGTAGCAGATTCAACCTCAAGTACTAATTTATACTTTGCAGTTCCGTTAGTATCTTGGCTTCCAAAATTTTTTCGGGAATTGCAGTAAACTCATGTCACTGTTAATTAACCTTAAGACATGACAATTCCTCTATAATCACAGAATGATACTACAGGGTCTTTTTATCCACTGTGGTTCTGACTTTTAAATTTGTTTTATAAAATAGCAGAACAATTTAGTAAGTCACACTGAAACTTGAAATAATCAAAGTGGAAATTATTTGGCCAGTAAACATTGGCTATTAACTGCTGGTAATGATTAATGTGCTATGCAAATTATTATTGATTTTAATTCCAATGTGTCTGTTCATTTCTATGACAAAATTCAAGCTTTTGGAGGAAATGAAGGATCAAATCCAAAAGTACAGTAAATAATAATCTACAGTAGTATAATCTTTACTTAAATAATGTAAATGTTTCTTTCTCTGCAAGGAAATGTTATTGTGCAAGACATACGATGCATCAAGATATTGGGGCATCTCTCACTTTTTTTTTTTTAAACTGTGCTCCTATAAAGGAAAGCAATAACCCATATTTTTGTTTCTGACCACATAGATTAAACGAGACGTTATAAGGATTTTGACAATATTAAAATTTTTGTCCTACTCACAAAAGCATCTGAATTGACAAAGGCAAAAAGCAGTCAGACTTGCTGGAAGCAACCCAATTTTAAAATTTCTTTTTGATGCACTCATGAAATGTGCGTGAAGACTGAAAACTGCATGCAGATGCGCTTCCCTACAGTATCAAACGGATACTGAAGGAGTTGATGTTGTGCAGCAGCATACAATGATGCGTACTAAGCATATGCTGTCCGTAAAGGTCTCCACAATATTGTTTATGGATATTCCAAAAATGTCTCTGCTTTAACAGGTATTCTTCAGCAGAACTGTAAAAGCTGTGAAAGAAAAGGCCAGAAGTCAGCCCAAAGCCTTTGAGCAGCAAGATACAAAGGATACAATGAAAAAATCCAACCCTCTTCCTGGAAAAATAATGGGTGAGTCCAATAGAGGAACCTCTTTGTTTTCATCCCATTAGTTACGTACTAGAAGCTTTTTGGGGCAAAACCCTGGCTCTTAAGTTTCCTTCTGCTTTTTCTTTATGTACTATAGGTAATATATATAGCCCATATAAAAAAAAATGCTAATATTAGACTCGTTTAGGTATTAAGTGTGAGTGTGCTGCTTATTGTGGCAAAGGCTAAACCAATCCAGTTAACAGCTGCAGTTGCTTGATATTAGTAATTTTCAGTGCTATTAGATCAAAGCAACTACAACTATGGCACTTTAACTAAAAAAAGGAAGAGAACAGTATTTAAAGTGAAGGCTTAGTATTTGTGGAATGCAAAACAACATCAAAGAGCTGTGCAAATCATCATAAATTCTGCAGTAGTCTTACACATGTGACTGTATCATCTCTTTCAGATGCTCCCAACAACCTTTAAAACAACTGCGTGATCTCTTTAAGCAACCTTCCCACGTGAAATTTATTTCTGCAAATACCTCTTGAGTATCAGATAAGGAGATGAAAGTCCTTTGATTTGGAGAATTTGGAGACGAATAGTTTATGGTTTGCTATCAATGTGGAAACGCATAAGAGATATTTGTAATTTCTTAAATTGTTAATAGCATCTTTAAACTGATGGTGAGCCTCTAGTTCTTTCCAAAATTAGACTAGTTTTCAATCCGAAATGCCAAGAAGTGAGTACTTTTTATTTCTAAAGAATTACTAAAGAATGGGTCAGGAGATCTTTAAGCTGATCTGATCCCCTTCCTGAGGATGAGGGAAGGAGTGTTATCTTTTGAAGACAGTAAGAACGGAGGTCATGACCTCATAATATTTTTCAGACCACAAAATCAGAAACTGATTGAAACAGTTTGTAATGTTAAATTATAGTCTACTATATTTATTGAATTCTGTTATGCTGAGGTTAAGTTGTATCTTTGTAGACCATTTACCAAAACAAAACTTCAGATGAGAATCTTGATTTATGCAAAACCAAACCAAAACAACCAACCCGTCTCCCAAATCATAATATGCATAATCTATTTCTTCTGATATTAGTAAACTCTAAAATGATCATTCAATTCATTCCATCAATTCTGTCCTTCCCAAAAATGCTGATTAGGAATGAAGAGTGCTAACAAATCAAGTAGATATATGCGTCACAAATCCATAAAGATCAGCTCTCCTTGAAATGTAAATGCCTGAAAGAGACCTGCATTTTCAAAGACGCATACAGCTTCTGCCAACCAGTGTTCCTGCATTCAACTCATTTAAAGATTAGCTGTAAACTTCAGAGAAGAGAGAGAAAGACTTGATGCCTGCAAGCATAAATACAGAAAGACATCAGAATTATTTTTTTTTTCTCGGAAGCCTATGAAATGGAATGTGACATATAGATGTGAACTTTTCAGTTACTGAAGAAAACTACCTGAAACCTTTGTTTCAGGAAGTATACATTGTCTTCAAATTAGCTTCTTGCAAAAAAAAAAACCAAACAAAAAACCAAAATGTTATTCATATTCAATACTATTAAATGGAATCATCGTTGAAAAGAAAGAAAACAAGAAGAATATGGAAAGTTTTGCAATGTATTAGAAACAGAAAGCAATGCTGAAAAAAAGTTACAATGATATAAACTGCTCTATATGCTGCTACCTTCAATACTGCATTTCTGAAATTAGTGGACTGGAATGAGTTTCATTCATCACTGAGATTGCATTGGTCAGAAAGAACAGGCTACGTTAAACAACATAGGGAATCTGGATTTGGGGCTTCTGTTATCAGATTGTGGCCACAAAATACAAAGTGTTGGTCGAATATAAAATGACCCTGCTGATTCAGAGTTCAGAATTTTTCTGGGTTTTTACTTAACTACTTCATCATTTTACTTACAAATGAAGAAAGTATTGTTAGACTAGACAGCTGTAATTATTACAGTTTAGCTATCCAATGTCCTTGTAGAGATGGTCTAAGACCAGCACAATCATCCTGTTCTTTCCACATCTAGTTCAGGTCAACTTTGTACTTCTGAGAAGTGCCCAGATCTGATCACTATTCATGATTAAGAAGCCACAATCTCAGAAAAGGTGGAAGAAGTAAGTAACAATTTTGTCCATCTGTAGAAATCAGAGATGTAGTAAATAATCATACTTCAGAAAGACAATTTCAGAAGTCAATTATATGCTAATGAAAAATAAACATAATTTTCTCTCATATATGCACATACAAGTAGCAGAAGAGATAAAGAGTAAGGTTTATTATATTATTTTTAACATTTTACATTTTTGAGCGAATATTTGATGAAGGCTATTTGCACACAACCTGTCTGGGTCTGACTCAGTCCAGCTTCAGTGAAATACTGCTACATACCTAACACCTAAGTAGCCCCTTCATAAAGTATTAGCAGCCTAAAAATTAGTGCTGCGATACATACCTTTTAGCCTCTGAAGTGGAAGACTGAATCCCACGTTAGGAACACATGCTCCTGTAAGCTGCACGGCGGCTTAGATAGAAGGACACAGATTCAGGATTCTCAACAGGGTTTCAGTGGAATTTGATGCTGCGATGCTCAGAGTGGGCCCACACAACTACAGCTCACCAGTGTCCTGAGAAGCTTAAAGAGGAATCCACCTAATGGATGCTTCTACTACGGGGTGCACCAGAGGTTCTGGATTACAAGGTACAATGTCAAACAAGCACATCTGCATCTGTAGTTCTATCTGGCACCATCTTTAACATTTCAAGTTATTTTTTTTCTTTGGTATTAATATATAATAAAACATTTACATGAAAAAGGAGAACAGACCAGCACAATATTGTCAAACAAAAAAATATTAAAAATAAAAAAATGCCTAACGCAGGGGTATAGATGGGTATGTTTTTTTACATATAATCTGAGTATGTCATACTTAGCATATTGACCACTGTGTCTCAGTTATACAGTATAACAAGATGTTATTTTAACTTTGAGTACGTCCCACAATTTGCATTAGAAATGACAAAATAAAAATAATCCATGCTTTGGAGAGCAAGCAAGTAAAACTTTTTTTTTTTTTTAACAAGAATCAATGTGCCAAGGGAGGTATGTAAACTAAAGCCAGCAGAGCAATAGAATAACTAGCCACAGAATACAACCATGATTAATATGGTAGTACTAATGAAGAGCTTTTCCATTCAAGAGCAAAGTGACATAATTTATATAATCAAATATTTGTACAGTTACTGATATTTGTTTGTTTGTTTGTTTTTAGTGTATAGAATAACAGTGTAAATTGAGGTTACCTGGGATCATTTAATTTCTTTACATTCAGAACTCTCACTTAAAGCTTCTTCAAACAGTTCATATTCTTTGTTTGGAGATTATTTTTGTTTTTAAACCCAAGATAGTATGAATGTGGTTTAATACTAATGATATACAGACAGGGAGCTTCTAGTTCACCTATTCAAAATCATAGGCGAAATAGATTCATTTTATTATGAATTGGTTAAGAACTTCGGCATATTAACAGAGGATGAATTATTTATTGGAGCCACTATGTATGCTCCTGTTTTAACATACAATTTAGCTTATTGTATGAAAAATTCTAGAAATCAACACCACTATCATTGTGCGTAATATAAAAAATACTAACAACAAAAAATACAGAACAGTTAGAATAATACCATTTCAAATATTTACATATTTTACACTGTTAGAAGCAGTCATTTTTCCAAAACAGCACAAATCTTGTAACAGATACATATCTGAAGTAAGTCTGCTGAAGTTAATGTATTTGCATGATGGGAGAAAGAAGATCAGAATATGACTCACAGTAATCATACAAATACGAGAAACATATTTTTCCCCAATGTAAAAGGTACCAATTCAATGAGTTAACAGATGGGTTATTCCAAAGAAGCATATAACCAGTATGTTAAGTTCTCATAACATGAATCTTTACAGTTTAGAAAGATATGTTTGAAAGAGTTTTTTTCAGGCCCTTTTTAAGAAACATTGATTCCAAAGGCATTAATGCCAGTCAAAGGAATGATTAACCATTCTGTAAAATTTTGCATTGTGCTCTCTGAAGTAAGAATACAGTTGCTCTAAAACGGTGTTGTTAACAAGAGGATGGGGGCGCCCTTTGGATTCGTGTAAACATCTCTCCCTTCCATCACTTCTAATGCAGTAGAATCCCTTGGTTTGGTTAAAATAAAAATTAGAAGACATAATTCGGGAAGGAAGATTCAGAAATCTTTCAACTTTTTGTAATTCAGGAAGAGGGTCCTTGATTAAAGTATTGCCATCCACTATGTGAATCTGATCCAAACTGAAATGCTTAAGCCACTTTTCCATATGAACATCATATAGGCTTCTCTGAATAGCTTTGTATTTGGTATTAAGTGCTCCATTCTTAATAACAATATCTTCAAAAAGCTGAACAGGCTTGTGGCTTTCTACTCTGTTGTAATACACTTGTGTATAGTCAGATATAACCCTCTCAGTGGGATCTCTTAGAATGAGCAGCAGTTTAATGGAGCTATTCATGTCATGAATTCTTTCTGGAGCCTGTGGTGATGTAAAATAGCCTGGTGTTTTCTCAATTGTAATTTGATTTCCATAAGAAAATGGCATCAGACTTCTATACCAGTCTATTCCTTTCACATAATTTTCATCCCAGTCAAAGAAGTGGACTTCTGTAGCTGCTACTACAATATTAGGATGAATATCCAACATTTCCAGCAAAGCCCTTGTCCCTCCTTTACGAACTCCTATGATGATTGTCTGAGGTATTTGTCGGCTTGTGCCAGGAGGTTTCACCTGTGCTGAATAGTGTTCGCTTTTATTGCTGAGTAATCCTACTTGTGACTTCAGTGTTTCCAACAGTGCCCCATTCTCAACAGGAGCACCCTGAGTGTGAGTCAGCAGAAGATAAGCTGACACTAGTAGGAAGGCCATGTGGAGAGAAATAATTAGTTCAAGATAATATTATGCTCAACTAATGAAAGAATAGGTAAGTCCCCTCTCGAGCTGGTTGGCAGAACCCGTGGTAAACACACAGCAAGTTTCTGAAGCATCTACAAAATAAAATAAGACAAATCAGTATTTCTAAACCCATCATCAGTTGGAAATTCAACTGACAATTCAATTCACAAATCTAATCTGTCATCACAACAGAAAATTTATACCAAAGTTGTTTGTTTTCCCTGACTTTATTTCAGAAGAACAAAAAACCCCAATTTGTTCTTTTTTCCTTAACCGTGGGTGACCTGTGATGGTTTCTAACCTTTCAAACAGCTTTTGTTTCCTTTAAGCAGAACATTAGAATTGTTTACCTGATTTTAAATTCCTGCCCATTATTCGCTTGCTTTGATTTCCCTACTTCTCTTCCATAAACACCATATACTTCTCGTGACATATATACCATACCAAATATGATATTAATAATAATTACAACGTATTTTTGAATGTCAATGCCTTTCCCCAAATTTCCTGCTAGAGTAATATATCCTAATCTAAATAATAGCACTGAAGAGTGGTGCATCCATTTGGTTTCCAGTGAGCTAAGGATCATACAAAAAAAGTTCTTAGACACAGAAAACAAAGCACAGATATAGGAAAAATTTTGGAATCTGAGCCATTTAGAGTAGAAAACTAATAGTGTGGCAAAGCAAAAGTGAAGTGTCTGTGCTGGATCACTGTGGAAAAAATAAGTGAGAGAGGGTGGATTCTTTGCACGTATACAGGTGTTGTGAAGTGTAGTTACTTAAGTGTTGGGAAAATCTTGGGAAAATCAAATCTTCAGATAATATTCTGCAGTTCCTCCAAAGCTCCATATAAGAGATACCTAGGTGCTTTCTGGGCACCTAAAACCTTTTGCAGGGCAGCAAGTCTGGTTGGAGCTGGATACCTTATTTTTCTTAATCCACAGAGCATATGATCATTTTAAGGAAGTGGTCAATGTTAAATCTCTTAAATGTTTGAAAAAAACTTTAGGCTTGCAGGTACGTACACATACACATGTAAGTAAAAGAAAACATCACTGCAACTGTGTTGCTAACATTTGAAATCCCTTGGGTAACTCTTATATATACTATTTGAAACAGATAGCGGTGATAAAATATTCAGATCAATGCAACACCTGCACTGGAACCACTATACTTGGATTGCCTGCTTGTATGTCTGAAAATCCTACAGGATAAATCCTCATTGAGAGGATTCTTGGACTTCATCCCATTTCTGAGCAACTATAACATTTTTAAGGATAGACCTATATCCTCAACTTGTTTTGTTTTCAATGTAAGGTGTGGAAACAAGCTATTTCATACAGTGAAGCAGCAGTCATTTTAAAAACAGTAACTGTTTTTGGAATCTATTTGAATTATGGCTCATATTTTAAAGTAGTCTCAGAAATACTACAACTTTAGCTCCTTCTTCAGTTCAGCTGTCAGTTAGTCTCTTTCTTTTTCTGAATATATTGGTCACAGTACTTTGCCTCTTAGAAACGACCTTAGAAAACACAGCCAATTCCCATTTGTCATGGCTCTGAGAAGCACTCAGTATTTCTATTTAGAAATTGTTTACTTTGAGGCTTACTTTACACTTAAACATTTAGACTTAAACATTTAACGTAAGAACATTTTTGGTAATAACAGTCTAGCCAATGTAGCAGATCCATTAAATCTATTTTCTAAATCTTATTAAAACCTCCTCCAGTGTCTTGGATATCTAGGGAATGACTCTTGTTAGCCTGAATGAGCTCTAAAATCACAGATAGATAGAAAATATTAACCCTGAAATTGCCATTTAAAAAAATAAACTATGACCTTTAGTGAGTAAATCTGTGGAGAGAATTCCCTGTTATGTCCAAGGAAGACCTAAAGGGCAACTGCTTCTTCAAAAAGAGCACAACTTCAACCAGGTAAAGTGTGTGAGCATACACTTATTAAATATTGGAAAAGTCCAAGTACAAATTGGCTTTGTAATCAGACTGGAGAAAATACTGTTCTCCTTTACAAACCTGAAAAGAAGTTTCATTTTAAAGGTCACGAGTTTTTCACTAAGAACTTCACAGGGAAGTTCTATTTAAAGTTCTCAAGAGCCAGGAATGCAAGCATTTCTATGCCAATTACAGGACAGAAGAACAGATATGTTTATACCAAACCCATCTGTAGTTACGTTTTTCAGAATGACTACTCTTTTGCATGGCAAGTTTGGGAAATGGTAAACGTGCTATTTAGTGCTGTTGAAGAATCAAAATGTATTCTGCTGTAATGGCAGCTAACGTTGGTTTTGAAAAGCTCTCATACAACACCGACCATGCAATTTGACACATCATACCCCAGATGACTCCTAAAATATCGGCCTTCAAATGTTAAGTGTGTTTGCAGGCAGTGACTCTGCTTTAATAATTTCAAGCCAAATCTGGGGTGATTCACAAGGTTCCTGAACAGCCCATTCTGAGTAAGGATACAGCTACACACGAGATGGTATTGAAAACACTTCCTCTCTTCTCTGAAGTAGGAATATCTGAAGCAGTACAGCTGCGATGCCAGTAGGCAGGGATTTGCCGCCCCCCCCCGCCCCCGGCAAGGGAGCAGGAAGCAGTCAATCTTTCTTTTAACCTATTCTGAAACCCCTGTGTTAATTTACATTCTATTCATCTTCATTTCTAAATTAAAATTCTTTCAGGAAGGCTGAGGAATTTTTTTCAATTTACCTTTTTTGTGCTGATACATACAGCACATTATACATTATAATGTGTATGCACCTGTATGCATTAGGCTACAAGCACTTTGAAAGTAAGGCAAGACCAGCCTGAATGTCTGCCAAGCAAGAAATGCCTTGCAAATACCAAGGTGGAGACATACAGTTCACTACATAATTTAAATTCTGGAACTATCCCATCTTGAAACAGTTTCATAAACTGATTGTTGACAGATATTTTAATTAACTTTATTTAACCGGAAAGAAAATTATTTTTAGAGTTTGTGAGAAGTATTCTTGAGACTAACTAGGTTAATAGCTTAAGCAAAAAATAGAAGGGGAGAGAAGAAAGAAGGAATTTCTCTGAAATACACTAAAACCTGTGTAAAAAAAGATACAAAGGGATTTGAGACTGAGGACTCTGCAGTAGTATAGACAGAAGTGTGTTATTTCTATATCTGGTGATAGAGGAAAAAAATGCTCAAATTCACTTTTTTTTATATTAAAAAACCCTAATTTTATCCCTAATGAACTGATACTTATCTGTTTTCATGCACCTAAGAATCAGGTGCAAATACTGTCATCCAAAGAAGCCTGGAAGCTGAGTGAGAAATTCATACTAAAGAAAGACTGGTCTTCCAGAATGTTCTCAGGTTCACATGTGATGTGAGTGAGTCTGTTTAACTTACATCTGAAATCAGCAGTTGTCTATAAAACACACTTAGAAAGGAGTAATGGAAGAGATTCTGCATTTTCTATGGATGAAAGTATTAGTAGCATTTCTGAAAGCAATTGTGTCAGTTTAACCAGTTTGCAATTAATTAGTTGTTTTATATAGCAGCAATTTCTTACTCGAGTCACTGCTAGAACGAAACCTTACCCAGGAAATACTAGCAGAAATAATTGAATTTGGAACATGCTGTAAAACTGGTGCCTAAATAGATCAACATTGCCTTTGGGAGCAATTCCATCAGAACTACGTTGCAGCTTCAGCCTAAGATATTTGATTGATTTTGATGAAGCTCTAAGATGTTAGATCCTGTGGTTAGGGTATAATTGCTACATAAATGTAAAGGTTTTAAAGATGATTTATCAAATATAATTGGAATGTTATTTGAGTAATTTTTGTGTTGCTTTTCTGTCTTTATGCAATTAACTGCACATTTTTAGAAGATATGAACTGCTTTTTATAATGAAAACAATATATTTTACATTGCTGCACTGCACACTCTTTGAATCTCAGAGTATTCCTAAGAAATTAACCCCATGATACACGATCAGAATTACAGTGCCTTCTTATGTGGGGTTTTTTCCTATTAGTTGGTAGTGTTGGTGTTGCTTAGTAACATAAGGAACATCAACAGATATGATACTTATTAAGCAGAAGTTAAGTTCAGAAATAAATTCATGCTGCAGAGAGGACTAATTAAGTAACTAATACCTTGCACTTTTGTTTGGTATACTTTTTTAAAACCTTAGACTAGACTGAAGAAGCTAATATGCTGGCTGAAAAATCATTTTAATATTGAAGAAATGTTCTAAAGACCCTTAACTGCTGCACTCTATTGTAAAAAAAACCCTTCTAAGCGGCTTATGATTTATCTTGCTTCAGGGTAAAGTACAACATCTAGGGTAAACCTAACTATATTATTATTATCAATTTATAATATTTTTAATTTCTAATAATACTTTCCACTGCCTGTAATGCTTTTCAGTGGAGAATTTCACACCACTTTGTGGTAATGACCTGTCTGCACCCTTTCAAGGCACCATTCCCACCTTACGGGAAATTGCAACTGACCAACCTATAGATCCAGTTCAGGAGTGCAAATGTTTTGGAAAGTCAGGGTTAATGCGATCTGCTCGAGGTCATATAATAGGTTTACAGTCCAACCAAGAATAAAAACCCCAGGGGTTCGAATTCTCCTTCCAATTCCAACTTTGCCATTTCATGGCAGCCACTCATATATCTTATGGTAACTTATAGTTTGGTTACACGCTGAGCTGAAAAGCGAAGAGATTCCCCAATGCTTCAGTGTAAGGTTCGAGTATCTTATGGAATACAGCAGTTTCTTCCCACTTGCTCCACACTTCCCTCCCTCTCCCCCGCAATTAAAACAAAGTCTGAACTCAGGTTTTATGCAGAAATACTCCTGTCCACTACTGAAAACTACAACAAAGGGAGGTGGTCAGAACAAGTATAACAAAGCACTAATTTTTGCCTTGGTTTTTAAAATTATATTTGGATTTAAAAGGTGTAGTGCTTTTCCTGTTTATTCATATTAGATATCAACTCATCCCAACACAGAGATCAGCCACTGAGAAAAGTGCAACTCAAAGATTTTAAGGCTTACTGGAACACAAATTTGTAACAGCTCAATTGTATCTCTGTAATTAAGAACATCTCTAATGCTGACGACATAAAAAAAGCTATAGCAACCTAACTGTACGCCTAACCAAAGGTCATATAAGGTGAAATGCTTCAGGAATTTTTTAAAAGAAAATCATACTGTGATGGCAGCGTAAAATATCCATACACATACTGGCTTTATGTAATAAATAATACTAAATAACAACAACAACAACAATACAATTCTAAAAGTTTTCAAATATCTGAAATTTGGCTGCTTTTTTTCCTTTGGTAAAAGTAGAGCTAATTACATAGCATAATAAATGCAAATCTGCTCTCAGTATGGCTTATACGGTTTTTAAAAACAGGCAAATGAATATTCCAGTGCAATATGGTACACATTGCTTAATACAATCCAACATCAATTTATTCAAATCCAATAAAGCAACGACTAATTCTATTGATTCTAAGCATTAAATGTTGGAAGTAATACAACCATCACAAGTCCTGTTTATAATACCTTAATTCTGCTTTATAGAATAGTTTGTGAAATAATGTACATTTAAAAATACTTGGCACATGTCCAGTGGTTGACAAAAAAGTATCTTCTTCTACCCATACAGGTTAGCTACGCTTAGACCAACTTCAGGAGAGAATGAGAGCACATTTCCAAGTGTAAAAAATATTTAAAATTTTGAAAAAGTTTCCTACATTGAAACAATCGTGAGCAGACCTTAATTTTATCACAAGCAGTGCAATTACTTTTGGTTTATGTCAGAATGAGACCAGTTAGAAATAGGTGCAGTTGAATATGTTTAGAGCTGTGTCCTAAACGTTTCATTGAGATCTGATTCAGAAGAATTCTAAATTAACTATTCCATGAAACTAAAGACCATGTGTGAAAGGACAGTTATCCCAGCACACGATAACCTTTTATCTTCAGATAGGGCATGAAACTATTCTGCTACACGTTTACTCTATACTCTGTTGCCAGATTAAGTGTAAAAACTAAATAACACTCCCATGATGTCATTACTAGGCTTTATCAAAATCTGTTAAGAGAGACTTGTCAGTTTTCATGAATATACACAGATTTGACATGAAGAATACTTCCCACCTGTAATTGTGGAAAATGTCTAATGCAAACTGGAGACAGCAAGAAAGGTTGAGTGTGAGTAAAATAAGACACTGGAGTTTTGTAACAGAGCTTCAAGTTGGGCTCCACTGGCCTCTGGTTATACAAGGAGAAGAGGACAAAGAAAGTACAAAAAGGACCACAGATTCCAGAATCAAACAAACATCGCGGCAATTCATATTGCTGATAAAGAACACTAACATTCTTGTATGCACTTAAGAATATTGTTCACTTTAATTTTACTCTAACTATGGACATATTTTTAACAGTGAGATGTACTAAGAATTCTTAAATGAGGCACTACCTAAAATAACATGATCCCACAGACTGTCCAAAAATGCTGTTTTGCTGTCATAACAACTCTCCTGGAAATAAAAGAGTCAAAAGGTATCTCTTTAAGCTTCAATATAAAAACATATCTTATCACAAAGAAAGACAAAGACGTTAACATTTTAAAGTCCTAATATCAGCAGTGAATTTATTTGGATGAAGCTTTTCTAATGAGATTGCCGTTTTATAACAGCCAACAGTTATTACCTTACAGGAATAAAAAAAAGGAATAAAAAAGAAAACAGGTATTTGGTGAGTAAAGATAGGACCTGCGAAGTAATGGTAATTGGCTGCAGGCTTCCCTTCTACCATGTACACAGACTATAATGGATAAAAAGGAAAGCTAAGAAAGGTTAGAATAAACTATAAACACATTAAATCATTGGCAGGTGATATTAGCAGATAGGAGTTTTGAAAAAAGTTTGCTTCCCTAAGGCTGGCATTATATTTTCTAATTCCCTTTTCTGATAACTCAAGATAGAAAATTGCCTGATAATATGACTGCAAATATATAGCAGTATCTTATATATGGTAATATATACAGTATAAATACACTAATATCTTTCTGAGCTAAATAAACCTTCTACAGCTGTAGCCTACACGTTTATATTTCATGGTATCTCTGAAAAATATCATACTCAAACCATCTACATAAAAGTTACTGAATTTCAATTTCATAAAGGCCCCTAATATGTTTAGTCCATAAAGCCAGGTACATTCTAAGCATACCTCTAAACAGACATAACAAAAATTCTGTTGCTGTTAAGATGTAAAACACAGATAGTGGTCAAATTAATAGAGATGACAAGGCCAATTTTATGTATCTAATACCTACATATTGCACTGGCATATTTCAAATGGAATCACATTATTGTTTTGTTGAATTAAACTTACACCTCTAATTGTTAATTATGCATAAGGACTAATATAAATTGAAGTAACTGAGATGCCATGCCAGGTCTTCAGCCAAATAAGCAGGAACTGTGTAATTATAAAGGTGCAAGATGTAGCAATGTGTGGCCAATAACTAGCTTTTGCGTTTATTTCTACAGATCTTACTAAGGTTAAACTTCAATCTCTGGTATAATTAATTGAATATTATTCATTTGCCCACATTCATTGTCGCAAAAAAAACACCTTAATGCTCACTGATGCTTAGGAATTAAAATTAGAATTTGCTGCAGAGTATTTATGAGAGACCTGTCTTTCAAAGGAAAAGATTTCTCAGAGGGTCAGAGGTGGCAACAGAGGCATTTGATAGGGATGAGGACAGGTTAGCTCTCTGTTGTACAAAATTCCTACAGAACATCCATGTCAAATAGGTGACCCTAGAACCTGTTATGCTCTCTTGTAAAGAGCACAGCTTCCTGGCATGAAAAAAAGCCAAAAACACAAACCAATTTGAAAACATAACCCCCTGCTATTCTGAACTGGTGGGGATTCCAAAGCATTACAACTTCAAGGACTCCAAAAATGGAAGACACTGTCTCACAGGAGAGTTTTTCTGGGCAGAACTTGTCAATATTATGCCTCATGTTTTCAGCACTGCCCCAATGCAGGGTGACAGCACTCCAGGCAGAGCTCACCAGACATCGGCAGCTGCAGGGGGAGGTACCTAGGACAGCCAGAAGTGACATGTGAGGAGCTGGCCACGGAGAGAAGCCACGAAGCAGAAGTCTTGCAGGCAAGGAGGCTCCTTTGTCCCCACCTTGAATGCTCTCCTACTGTTAAGCACTTCAGCCAAGTCTGCTGAGCCAAGCTCAGTATCTTACCCTCTGTTTATAATATCTTTTCAGAGAACGTTTCCAAGGCTCTGGCATCAGCCTCTGGGAAGTAGTTATATGATGCTGACTGGTAAGAACTGCTGTATTGGGTCCTGGATAATTGCTGTATATCTCCATTATAGAAGGCATGAAATAAACTGATCCTTCCCTTGGTAATAAGTCCTACTATCCATCAATCAGCAGATTGGAGAACTTCTAATGTGAAATTCAGACATTAAAAGAAGGAGCCAACTTCTTGGCTCAGGAATATACTGAAAAGCAGAGGCATAAAGTGAGCTGAGATTTCACTCACAATAAAACAAAGCAGCTGAAAGGCCCATCACAGTTAAAATGACCTGGCCTTGTAAAGGATGACTGAACAAAGTTTAAGTAGTACTTCATTACTGCATGCAACCAAAGGACATATTTATTTTTCTGACTACAGCTACTTCTTAAGTACTTGATATCTTTAATAGTTTTTAGTTAACTCAGGATTGTGAAAAATACTGCAGAGGGAAATAAAAAAAAAGCTCAGGAGCAAATTTTTTTCTTTTTTTTTTTTAAGAGTGACTATAAAACAGAGGATGTGGGAGAATTATAAAGACAATGAAAACAAAAGTCATCTAGACAACTGATTTAAGACTGAAAATTTAATTTTGAAATTTTGGGTACTGGCATAGGCCCTGATAAGAGACAGGATCAGAGACAAAAGGTCTGAGTGAATATGAATGTTTGCTGAAATAATAGCATTTGCAAGACCAAGAAATATACCCAGTCCACACTGAGTTTAGGTATGCTGAGATACTTGGGGCATCAATAATCCAAAATTCTACAAAAAAAGCCTCACAGTCTGTATTTCCTCAAAGTAAATAAACATGCAGAGCTTCAAGTCAGAGACCACAGAAAGCAACTTCCTATCAATTCCTAAAACTGATTAATACAGAAGGTAGTAAAAAGGCAAAACTCTGTCTTACACTGGTAACCAAATCCTTGCTAACAGAGAAGGTAAATACAATACTGTAATACAGAACAGGCAAACACATTAGCAAAGAAACAAAGGCATAATACTCTTCTTGAATAAAAACTCAATGTTTTCAACACATATCCATTATCGAGTTACATGTACATGCAACCCAGCAGGAAGCTGCAGAGACACAGGAATGAAAGCAATTGAGGACTCATTTGAAAATTACCAATAACCAGAGTACAACACAGAAAACAGGCCAGTGTGCCAAACTCATGCCTCTTTGGCACTGCTCCTCAGGCTAAAACAGAGAGTCAAAGATTACAGTCTGAAAACACAAAATAAGTATGAGACAGTTTATTTTCTGGATATCATAGAAAAAGTAGAAATCAGATCTTTTGCCCCTTACCAGACCTGTTCCCACTGTTGAAGTAATATGCTAAAATACACTAAAAAAAACACTCACCACGTGGAAAGTCTGAGAGCAGATAGCTGATACCAAGCACTTATGCTTACCTCCAGCATTTCTTTGAGATTTAGTAGGGATCCTATCTGACTGTCTTTTGCACTTCTTAGTTAGGAAAGACAGAACTTAGAAAAGCGTCTCTGCATTCCCCATCTTTCAAACTTCGATGTATGGCCTGAACCTGTAGGCATATCAGTAGTCTAACCAAAGTCAAAGTATTACATACAAACATACGTCAAAAACTCTTAAAACTTAATTGGAAAACAAAGCAACTCCTATGCAAAAACAATCTCTGCATCTACAAGCTTAAGGTCTCCCCACAAAAACACCTTCTGTGGTTGTACTCTAAACCTGAAGAGACGGGAAAAATACCTGCGGTACCACTGCATCAAATAGCTTGGCTAATTCAAGCAGAACGTGTTCCCTGCCATACGGCATCACCTTCCCCCATAGCTGAGTGCTACTCTGCACCCAAATAAGCCTTCTGCACTATTCACTTAATGCTGCTTCACTTCAAATCAGTTACAACTTCTCAGAAAGGCTCTTTGATGGCTGAGAGTGCCTACAGCAATTCTTTGGAGCCTTTAAGCTCTGTCTGTCAATTTTCACATAGCTCTTTAAGGTAAAATCATATTTAGGAGTCATCACATACATTCGGGATCTGGACTTTAAGACTTCAAATTTGTGAGACGTGTGACAAATGGTAAGGGTTTGTCACATTAGAAACTCTGACTAGGAGAAGCCGTAACAGATGTGGTCACAAATTGAATCAGAGCATGGTAAGATTCCCTCCCAGATTCAAACGGGAGTTTGCTGGCTATTATGATAAAATTTATGATTAGTACTTTTTTATTTGAAATTGTTGAATCAATTTGGAAAACATCTTTTGCACCTAGATATCTTATAAGGACCTTTTAATATTTTCCTCTTTAAGTCTGAACGATATTATCAGTATTCCGGTAGTTGGCAAAGAGCTAGAAACTCCTCTAACAGAGGAGAAAGAGGCAGAGGTAGGGAGGGACTCTGATATATTTTCATAGTTAACTGCATATTAATTAGAGCCATAAGGTGTTAGAATGTTCAAAGTCATTCTCTTACCAGTGGGTAGCTGGTACAGCATATGTACTTTGATTGTAAAACCCCTGATTTCAGCTACTCAAAAAGATACACTATGATGGCTTACTGGTCTTATATTGCCACAACTGGACATTCCCCAAGGATCAATACTTTAGCGTGGCATAAAGACAAAAGGTACTTCCATCACTTGCTTTTTCCTTCTCCCCCTCAGTCTCCTTCCCTCACAAATAAAGTCAAGAACAACATTCCAGAGAGACAAAAAAACAAAGCACAAATGTTGTTATTTCAGTTCCAGACTGGCAACAGAACTTTACTTTCTGTAGGAGGAGGAGATCGATTTTGTGATCTATCAATGCCATTGTCTAGCCACAATTAATTTATTTTTTCTTACTATATAGCTTACAACCCACACATTCCATACTGTTCTAATCCATTTAGTTTGTCCTCAGGAAATTTAAAAAAGAAAAGTTGAGGATCAGTCCTCTTTTCTCTTTCACCTGTTCTCCATTACCACTAAAGCAATCTTATGTAAAGCTAGGATGTAGGTGTTTGTATGTGATGGTTTTAAACGTAAAATACATATCTTGTGCATCCTGATCCTTGTTTCTGTTGCCTTATATGCACACTCAGCAGCCCCTATACATGGCGTAATTTAAAAAAAAATAAAAATTATCTCACTGTACTTTTTATTTCTGAGTACATTATTTTTTCCATTTTCAATGCATTCTGAGTTTTTCCAGAGCGTTAACAGAAGTATTTTCAGCAGGTTTTATGGGCATCCTTCATCAGTAGCTTAGCAGTTACTTTAAAACTTTTGAAGAGCAAATGTCAACACCTGAATACCAGTTAATTTGCAAGTCCAGTGGGACTCACACTAAAAACAGAAAGTGAAGCACCAAATCAACACTTTCAAATGAGACTGCCTAAATGCACATAAAATGCACATAAAATCAGAAAGACGATCTGCTGCCATTACTCTCAGTACTTTACTCCATTAATAAAATGGAGTAGGATAGTGCTGAATATAAGACTAGAGAATCTTAGTTCCCTGTGTAAATGGTGGTGTAATCTTTAAAGATGTTGAGCATCTGAAGCTTTTCTATCTCTAGGGTGGCTGAGAACTCCAGTGAAGGTTGCCTGTTCTCAAACATTGATACAACCAGTTTCCAACTCAGCAAGATGGAAGAAACATACACAAGTATGTGTAATGATTCTCTGGCAAACACCTGCAGACTACCTATTTGCAGCTGATGACGTGTGTCCAAACCTTGTGCTGTTTCCGAAGAACTTTGAGTTTAAAAAAAAAACCTCACAAACACACACTAATTCAGAAAGATTAACATGAAATTTTGTTAGGGAAAGAGGATCTCTGCAAAAATGCCAGAATTACTTATCACAACCTATCCATCTTCCTACTCTCAGCTTTTAGTTTCTCACTGTTTGGTCATTGATACATAAAGTAGTTTGCAAAGCATAGTCAGTACTATTTCCTCCCAGTGGAGTTTGTGAAAAATGTATACTTCTATTTAAAGCAACATCACGTTTAATTTTGTGGCAATAAAGGACTTTTTCTGATTATGAATGTTCAGTCCTCTTACCTTTCATATGTGCCCACAGGGGAAAATAAATCTGGATTTTAAATTAATTTGTAACTGTAAAATATGGAATAGTTATTTCTGTTCACAGCATGCTAAAAAAGGCAATGCAAGTAAGCAGCGTAACCTACCGGTTATTGATGCCAGCTCTGTTTTAAAGCAATGATAATAGCTTTTCCTCTCAAGGGAGGACAGTATTTCTTCTAGAAACTATAAGTTGCATATATTATTTTACATTTTTAATGCTGAATCTTAGATTTGTAGTTTGACATTTCTTAGCTAAAATATTTTCACACTCATGTCCCACTTATTCTTTATGGCACCTATCAATTTAAATACATTTCAAGCAAAAAGAACATTAATATTAAGAGCAGGTTAAACTTCTTCCAGAACCTTTCTGTCTAGGGGGGATAGTCTGACACGAATGTACTTGGAAAGCTGTCACACCTACTGATGCCTTAAAGGGAATTATAGTCAAAAGAAAAAGTTGCTTACTCTGAGTTTATAGATAACAAACAGTTCAGAGCAAATTTTTGAGATCAGAATCAAGGTGCCACAATCAAACAACATGGAAGTGCCATTGTGTGAGAAATAAGTGGTTCAATTACTGAACGTGAAGGAGTCTCAATTCCTAGACTATGGAGCTTATGAAAATTATATAAGAAATTAGAGTAGCACATCAAAAACATTCATAAAATGAAGCTATTTCCCCTGACATTCTAAAAAAGAGACTGATATAACTGTCAGCCACAGTCTGAGAATGTTTCAGAAACCAAGTTTCAGTCAAATTTAAAAGTAGCAGGAGAAATAAATCATGAAGTCCAACCTATTTCATAAAACATTATGGATCTGCTGTGTTCTTAAGTATGCAAGAGAAATTGAATGTGAAATTATAACATGTAGCCAACTTCTACTAAAAGCACCACAAAGCTGGTAATGAAAGAGGAACGGAGTGGAGAAAGAAATGGAAGTTACAAAAAAGCGAAAAATTAAGCATCTGTAGGCAAAACCATGGTAATAATAATTTTAATGACCAGAGTTAGGTACTGTATTTGTGTAAATACACAAACACATACAGCACACAGAGAAAGAAAGAACAGGCAGTAGCAGAAAATAATGTAGTCAGATTCAAGAATTTAAATTACCTGGGTTCACGAGCAATGCAGCTGATGCTGATAAATGTAGATTATAAAAGTATATTGCAAACAGATAAATGTGTATACGCCAGAAACATGAACATGGATAGAAGAACTTAGATTTGTTACAACATATCAAACCTTAGGAAAATTTAGATTCTGCTATAGTGCAGGTATGTAGGAAAGCAAAAGTGGTAAGAATGGTATCGTGGTTGTGACTGGAGTGGAGGCCGAATGAATCTGAGTTCAATGTCCACATTTTCCTGTGGGGGCTGGAGCAAACATATCTTGGACAGTGATGCCATAACAAAGTGAGACGGAGTTTGAATTTACAGTTGATTAGATGCTCTTCAAGTAGAGCAACCACCTCACACTCTAAGATTATGCACATGGGGAGTCAGAGCTCAGCAGTTAATGTGTTTTAAAATTTACACCTTAGCCTTCTTACAGCAGTTTCCCCTTGAAGACAAGCCTTGAGGGTGAAATTTTTCAGAAGCATTTACATTGGTCTAATGTTAGTCGCACAGAAGTCAGTCACAGAGTAGTTTACTTAGTAGCAAAGTTATGAAAGTTTTGAAATATTCCCCTCTCTTCCTCACCTTGTGTTCTTAAGACTTGTGTTTCTCACCTTGCAGTGATATGACAAAGGCAAATCCAAATATCTTCAATGTTCAGGTGATAGAAAGGTGGAGGCAACCATAAAATGGATTCCTTAAGAATGTAATGGTGAGCTGCACTGCTACAGCTGAACAATAACAGAAATGTTAAATCCATGCACATTTATAAATATATCCAGGTGTTCTGGGGGTATTTTGAATTACAGAGCTGACAAACTATTAAACAGTATCAGCCCCTTGTGTTGAAAGATAACAATTTTAAATCTATGAACAATACTAAAAAAAAGCCACGGTCATTGATGTAAATTGGAAGAAATTACATTGAAAAACTTAAGAAAGTGGAAGGGAACTATGATATGCTAAAATTAAATAAACTTATTTAGATTACACCCTCCCCAACCCCCCCATAATCCAACACTTATCCTTTTTTGCTGAGCAAAATTTTTACATGGCTTTTAGATTCCCTTGACCATGCAAGCTAAATAGCACGGGGAAAAGAACAGGTTGAAATACCTTACTTGACCTTTTGACAAAGTATTTCACTATTAGTTTCTGGGTAAAAAGCAAAGATTCAATGTGAATTAAAATATAGCTCAGAAACCAAGATGTAGGAATGCGCATGAAATCTTCAGCCTCCAGTTAATTCAGAACTTTGCACCATGCATCCCTTCAGAAAAAGATACAGTCTGAGAGTTTCAAAGGAGTCTAAGGGAGATTCATTTATTAATTGGTTTGAAATGTGAATTTCAAATTACAGATGGACACCTAGATCCCTCAGACTTCCTGGAAAGCCCTACCCTTTGGATTCTTTGTGAAACACTCAAAGCTCTCAATGAAAACTTCAGCTTGATGCACAGCAGTGGACAAAGGCAAGCACACTATTAGTATGCAAAAGCAGTGAGAGAAAATGCCATTCCAATTTTAATGTATTTTGGTAAACGAATGGTTCAGAGTGACTAGGAACAGTGTGTTTCATTCTGGTCAATCTCTCTCAAAAGAGAGAGGGAGTTCAGAGGTGGCTGTCAACAGAAGACTGCAAGCCTAAATAATTTGTTAATATAAAGAGATAGTGAAAAGATGTGTGTATTTTTCTTTCTCAGGAGTTTGTACTTTGACTGCTACATTAGATAAACGAACTAGGATAACCCTTGCTCACCCCCTTGCAAGTTCTGGAAAAAACATGTTTCAGTGAAACAAATAGGCAACAAAATTCAAACTAACAAAGTTATATGCTCCAAACAATGCACAATTAATCTAGGAGTGTCATTGCTACTAAATATCACTGAAAACCTATGCAACACAAATAAAAAAGAAAGAACAGCCAGCAAAGAAAAAGGATATTTTAAGCTCTATTCAAAATACAGTATTTAGTGTCTTAAATAAGCAGTCTACTATAAAATAGATTTTACAAGAGCTCAAGGGGAAACAACATTCAATTTGAGAAATCTGCACTACTGGGATCATAATAACTAAAGGGTAGATCATAGAAAGTATGTAACAACTTATTTTAATATATTTTCCACAGAAATTTCATATCAATAAAGAATAAATAATTTTTAGTAGGTTTGGATGCATTTGTTTACTTCTTTGAATTCTACGGAAAGAGGGGCAAAGAAAAATCTCCATTTCTGACTAAATGACCATACTTACAGAAGACAAGAAAAAGGACAGCAGCATGACAGACTACAGTCACATGCCAGAGAAGAGGAGGCTGTAAATATAAAAAAAATGAAGCAAGCTAACTGAGAAAGTTAGGAACTCAGATCCTTCTACGTGCCAGGGCACACACAAAATAACATGATTACGTGATGAATCCTAAACAGTTGTCTTGCGACAGCTTTTGATGAATTTGAAGACATTATACTGTACAAAGAAAAACCTCTGAGGGTTTTCTAGACTTCTGACTTCAGTCTAGAGCTGATCTCTAGACTCTTTCTGTTGCTTCCATTCCACCTTGACCATGACACAGAATCCTAGGCCTCACTCTTCAGATAAGACCTCATTAACACAGAGAACAACCATCCACCCCACTTTGTTTCCAGATTACGGTCTCTGTAAATAATCCTTACACTCTTCCTGCTTTTTTGCTTGGTTGGCATTAATGCTTGGGCAGTTTATAATCCATCAAATCACATTAAATTCTTCTGCACAGCACTGTTAGCTTGTCAGGAACCCCACACCTGGGATTTGTACAGTTAAACATTTCTGTTTATTCCTACTGGTACTTGTCCCTGTTAAGCTGCAGCCTATTTCATTCAAACCATTTTTGGAATATAGTGAAACATTTTGACACCCAGCCCTGTCCTTCAGTGTGCTTGCACTTTTCATTGCTTAGTGTCACATATGTCTCCTCCATCATCCGGGTCATTAATAAAAGATACTGCATACTGTTTTTCTTATGCTTAAAAATTGTGTAGTCCACTGTAGCTTTCTGACAATAAACAATGAACTCTCATTCAAGATGTACTAAAAAGAAAGTATAGGAATTATATAAGGCAACAGCTGATATGTGATTAAATGCAGAAAAAAAGATACAAATATATGCAGTGAGTAAATTAAAATATATTTGGCCATGAAAGTTACATACTTTCATGTAACAATACCAACAAAAATCTAGCAATGCTATCCCATTCGTCTCAATGGAGATGTTAATATTTCAGATTAAGTCAAATTAAAACAAACACACGAAAGAAACAAAGCCAGCTCTCCATCTCTGAAGCTACATGCAAACTGAAGCATGCTTGCATCTTCAATGGCAGCAGTTTTAACTGGAACATTTGTTAAACTTAATCTAAGAAAGGTCAGACCAAGCATTTCACTTGTCCTGTATCCCCTCTCTAGCAGTGGCCCATGGACACGTAGTAAGGGGATGTACAAAACTGAGACAAACATACAATGATTTTTCCAAGCATACTTTCCCAGCTTCCAGTGAGCCTGAGTTTCAGTGGCTCTCTGAGACAGAATTATTAGGTTTATCGTCCTTACGTAACGAGCCTTACTACTTTTCGAATCAATGTAAACTCACCTTGTGGCAAGGAGTTCCATGGCATAACTATATGAAACATGAAAAAATACTTCCTTTCTTTAACTTAAACATACCATCTACCAGTTTCATCTAATGCCCAATGTCCTTGTAGTAGAAGAGTCATAATCTATTTATTCGCCACTCATGAGTTGATAAACTTGTCATAGCCCCCTTCAATTTTCTTCTTCCCAGACTGAAAACTTGTAGTTCTACTTGTTCCTTGTTTGAAAGATTTAATCATCCTTTACTCCTCCTACTCATTCTTCTCTTTACCTTTTCAAGGTGCAGGTGCACCACTGTGACTGCTTGTAACCACGGTGTTCTCTACTTTGTTCTATCTTTTTCCTAAAAATTTCTAATATTAAATTTGCTTTTTTTTGACTGCTAGTATTTTCATAGCTCACAGTGAATACACATCTCTGTGAATATATCATCTCACAGTGAGGTTCTTGAACAGTAATTGTCAGTTTGAAGTCCATTCTTGGGTACAAAAAAGGCTTTTTTTTTAGCCCTTTGAGAACTACTTTACATTTATTTACAATGAATTTCACTTGTCACTTTATCATTCAGTATCACTGCAGTGTTTCTTTGCAGTTGTCTTTCATTTTTCCTATTCTGAGTAACTTAATTTCATCTGCAAATTTTGCTGCATAAAGACAGGCTTCCTGTTCCTGGTGCATTTGGAAGAATGCTAGTTTTATGTCTTTAACAAATTGTTTTGTAAGCTCTTTTTTAAGTTTACCTTATTGTGGTTTTATGTTCTATTTGTGGTTTTTAAGTTTCTATTATCCCTCAATAATGGAATAACAGGCATGTCTTCATTTCTTACATACTGATTTGTTGGTGCCTCCTTGTAAGAAGGTTTAGCAAAAAATCTCAATTTTAGAATAAACATACATCTGTCAGAGATGTATCAAAAGTAGCTGAATAAAGACATTATTCAAATGAATTAGAATAATTCAAATGCACCTTTCTGCATTCTAGAGGATTGTAATTTGGTACTTTAAGTCCAAGACCAAAAAGACACAGATGGTTCAAGATGCCAATATACTGCTTTGGAAGTGGTCTAGGTTGTGGTAGGTAGAGAGCAGCATAGGTCTGTTCGACCTTGATGAGATAAAGCTGCGTCCTTGAGAGAACAGAAAAACAAGTAAGAATCAGCAAGAAACAGGACGTGAGAATGAAATTGTTGCTCCTCGTGAACAGACAGCAGAAACCAATCGGAAGAAGTAGAGAAGCGCATGGCAGTCAACCTTCAACCTATCAGCAGGACACAACTTGCACGTGGAGAGTGTGTATAGCTATAAAGCCTGTCAGATTGTTGCAATAAAGGTCTTTGGTCTGTACCCTGCCAGAGTCCATGAATCCATGCTCCACACTAGGTGAAAGCATTCTGCACTTCACTGGTTGAGATTTGATGATGGTTTTGCAGTAAATGATCTCTACAGTAAGTATACGATACAAACTCCACCTGCCAGTAAGAATTATTTGCACTGAATTCAACAGCTTTGGAACAGGTCATAAGAATAGGTTAAATAATGTTAATAAACTCATAATGTCTTTAGTCTTGACATTTTATTATATGGTTAAGTCTATGCAACTACTTTGAAATTGAGCTCTATGCACTGCTCGTTCCAGAACACTTTATTAAATAGACACCTGTTTACAGTAAAACAATGCCTATTATCTACCTTTATCCAACTGTTGTATGCTCTCCATGATCTTTATCTCTCCTATTTAACTTGCTCTGCACTCTCAGCATTTACCTTCATGGCTTCACCTTTCTCCTTTTGTTCCTGCACTGTATTCCTCCCTCCTTTTTCAGTTCTTCCCCTCCCTAGTGCCACTTATCTTTGCCATTTTAATTACTGTTAGAATGACTTACACCAATGCTGCACAACACAGTTTATCAGCAAATCCAGTTTTCAGTTGCATGCAAATTTGCCAAAAACCTGTCAGCTGAAATTCTCCACGCTTGGGTGCCTGCCCAAGGTGTTTTTTTTTTCTTGAAAATGGCAATTTAGGGAGCTAAGCTGCTTCCACGAATGAAGCTGGGGAAAATCATGTTGTTTGTTCAAGTTATAAAAAACATACACAACAACTTGCTTTTTGAGAAGCTTTAGTGTTGTTTTGTTAAACAGGGCTTTGTAATATGACAAAGAAATGTCAGCATTTTACTGAGCCCATGAAAATGTCCCTCAGATTTGGCCAAGTTACAGAGTTTCTATTAATTTCTGTTTATACACACAATCTTGTGTTTATACACAACATCTTTTTTGAAACCTGGTTGCCAAAGCTCTCTGAATCACCCATTGCGCACAGCCTGTTCCACCTTCCCACAGCTTTTTTACCTCAAACCTGCCCTACCCTTTGACAGAGCAGCTGCCAGGCCCATCAGGAACCCCCTGTTATGGGCTCAGCGCTCCCGGCCTGGCACCCAGGCTGTGAGGCAGCAGTCACACTGAAGTGCACTGCAGTGAAGAACCACGCAGTGCAAAGGAGCATAAAAGCCATGAGGGTGCTGAAGAAGCTGAAAAGAACAGACAGATAGGGCTGAGACACTTGGAAAGGAAGACCCAGATGTGTTTCAATAATACCAGGACCAAAGAGGAGCTGGAGGCTTAGGTGTTCGTAACCACTAACAGCTCATTCCCTACAGACTCCAAAAAGTGAACCCCAGAGAGGGAAACCCTTTCTTCTACTAGCAAAGGTTTCAAGCTTTTTAGTCTTAAGAGGTTATAGCAATGTTTTTCCCTATTTTATTTTTAAACAATTCTTGGATATAGTTGAAATAGGTCAATTTTGAGAAACATTCAGCTTGAGATAGATGACTTGCATGGAACAGTTTCCTGTAATAGCTGATTATTTGGGCATTATGAAAAACTAAAATCTGATGCTATTAATGTGCAGTATGAAATACTGGCACCTCTTCTAGCTTCTTTTATAAGACAAGCACTTGCATACAAATATCTTCAGACCACTCCATGCTAACACCTTTTTTGACCACTTCTCTGAGTTTTCCATAGGCTTTTAAGTGAATCTACTACCTTGACCAGTCCGCTGATGGCTGCAAATCCTCCATGAACAGCTTCCTCTGCTGTGCATGAAGAAAACAATTATCAGCACATGATATATTCATATATATATTTTCATATATATATTCATACATATATGTAATCTAAATTCACTGCACATAGGATGCCCACACACTGTGGTGCTGGAAATTACAGAACAATAATGTCTGAACTTCTGTATTTTGCATTCCAAATACTGACCAATGTGTTGCTATTTAGAAGCATTAGTAAGACACAGATAAGATGCCTAAATTTTATCATTAATTTATTTTTATCATCCTGAGCTTTCCTTTCTCTGTCTCTACTTCTACTGATTGCCTCCATCATACAGGGCACTGTGGTTATATTCTACACTGCCAGCCTTATGGCAGTCTATTTAAAGCTTAAAAAAACCCCAACAATACACATGAAACAAGTACTACTAAGTACAACAGAAAACTAAATGAGAGCAAAAAGACTAATAATCTGAGGTATTCCATTAAACAAAACAAAGTAACAAACGACAAAACACAATTTAGTCTTTCATTTCTGCTAACCAATGGTTTGAGATTTTAACTCTTAAGATTGCACCCAAATTACATGTATTCTACAGAAATAACTGCTGCATTTGTGGTTTTAGCATTTCTTTAAATGATTGCATAGATGGTGGCATCCCCACATTCCCTTAACTACCTGTGTAAAAGTAATAGACACCTACTTACAGGTTCTTAGCAGGCTGTAAAAAAAATTACATTACTGTCCAAAAGAGTTCTGTTTTACAGAAGAATCAAGAGAAAAGGCAAACTTCAGAGAATTAGTTAATATATGGCACAAGAACTCAATCGAAGGGCGGAGCACACCTACATGAGAAAGCTATACACCCCCAATGAAGTAACTAACAAAATGCTTGTTATATCTGCCCATACAGTGTACTGCCCATGCAATAAAATTCATACTCTATGACTTTAGAACATAAGTATGTCCTAAAAAGTGAAAAGCTGAACAATTATTTCTTGGTGTTAGTCTTCTGTAGCAGAAGCAGTTCCAAGATCTGTCTACCCAGAAGCTATTTCAAAGATATGACATCACAGAAACATTTTCAACATAAAAAGGCTTTAGCTGTCTCTTTGGGATCTGATACCCAGTGAACCTTCTCATTTTTTCAGTCCTTTTGCAGTTCTGATGAAAGAAGACATTTAATCCAACTTTGAATATTCTTAAACCTGCTCAACTGTACTGCCATTTCTACCTTGGAGACAAGGATTTGTTTTCTAGTCTTCTAACAAAAACTGTCCAGACCACATTTGTGTAAACAGATTCTTCTTTATATTGCAAATAAAATTACACCTGCACTGGACCTTTCTTCCCCCAAACCCTTGAAACTTGTTTGCCATAACGAAGGACTTCACTATTTCTTTAACAAAGCTCTTATTTTTTTTCTATGCAAAGTAACTTTTTTTTTTTAACCCTAATTGGTGGTACATTGGTAATTTGCTCCACTAGCAAACTTCACTGCATATTCCAAATAAAATATGTGAACTACAACAATTTAAATCAGTGAAATAAGCTCTTCAGTATACTGTTCATAGTTCAAGTTTGCTTAAAATGGTCACGTATAAAATTTAAAAGTAGATTAATGCATACAGATTCAAGGTTCTTCAGAAAGTAAGGAAGTAATGAGAATCAGTGTCTCTGTTTCTTTTCCTAAAACAGAAGAAAACTAGTTTTTTATGCTATTAAAACGTTAGCAGTTTATGCTTTCATCAAGAGTATTGCAACATGTTTAGGGTTCCACAATGCTTTAAAAAGCATTAACATAATACTTTAAAAACAGAGTAAGTGCTTACCTATTGACGCGTAACATTTTAAATGTGTACAGCTGTAAGCCTTTTCAGTATGAGAAGGTAAACACAAAAAGTCTCTAACGTAATACACGTTTGAAGCGCAATCCACAAACGACCATTTGGTAATTCACAATTTATTTCTTGAAGATCAGTTTTCCATGTCTCAAGTAACTTTTAGAACTAAATTTTCACTTTTTCTCTCTATTCAAGACATGACTGAAAAGAGATATCCAGTAAAGCTCTTAGCCATGTTCTTGAATTTAAGCATAAATTAGAATTCCTTGAGGCAAAAAAGCCATACTTAAGTTGAAAAGTGTTTGTTTACATTATTTTTGTTATCAAAGGTTTCATCCCCCAACAAAGACAACCAAGCAAAATATGTATATAATTATTTCCGTATCACTCTGCAATTTCAACAAAATCATCTTCAGTTGACATATCTTCCACATCAAGTCCTGGAATATTTTTAACTACGTTATTGTATCTGGCACTTGAACTTCACTTCAGCAAATATAAACCTTTAGGCTTATGTTAATAGCTCACTTTCAAAATACACTGGAATTGTTCACACATTCTTAAATACTTGCTTAACTGCACCCAGAACCTAAAAGGCTCAAACTAGTCATATTCTATAAAAATTAGATTTAGAAATAGGCACACAACAACATTTCAAGACTCCATAGAGATGGAAACATAGGGCAACTTTTTCACAAACTTCCAGTACATTTTAATGTTTCTGTTCTAAATGGACAACCTTTAATATCAAAGTCCAAGTTTTCACAAATGCAAGACTTCTGCAAACACAGCCCATATTAACAAGACCAGCCAGGTACACATCACCTGATAATAACCGGAAGTGTTCAAGGCCAGGCTGGATGGGGCTTTGAGCAACCTGGTCTCATGGGAGGTGTCCCTGCCCATGGCAGGGGGGGTTGGAACTAGATGATCTTTAAGGTCCCTTCCAACCCGAACCATTCTGTGATTCCAACTACACCAAACAGCTAAGAACAGAAGTATGTAAAATTAATAAGTACTTTTAAAAATGTATGTTAAATATTTTTCAATGCAACAGAATATATTTTCTCGTATTATTTTCTTTGAAAGTGAATATTTGCTTATGTGCTTACCATTATCAGCACTTATTATTTTACTATGTCTAATCAGAATAAGAAAGTTAATTATGCATGCAGGTATCTGAGGTAATAAACATCTTATGTTACCTACATGTTACCAAATTTTTATATTACTGATAGAAAAAGGTATGTAGCATGACAAATAAAGGGAAATGCTTTAGCCCCATGCTGCAGTGACTTTTACTGACCTCTTAACTGTTCCTATACTAAATTGCTACTTCATTTTTAATGAGCATTCTATAAATGGAGTTGTTTGTATTCTGAATCTGCAAATGTTGCAAAAATTTCTAAAAATGGGTCAGTTGCAAAAACCTAAATACTTTGAGTCAATTATTATACAGTAGTATTTAAAGAGCATCCTCAAAAACTAATGTTCAATAGTAGACATGTATTTTAATTACAGAAATATTACATAATAATATCAAATAATATTAATTTTAAAAAATCAGAACTCAGCAATATTGATGGGGGTCCCATCACCTACAGTAATAGAGGTCTTCAATTTAAAAAAAAAAACAACAACAAACACAGACACGCATATGCATGGATGTAAATTTTTACTAGGCTTGAAATATGACTTTTGGTTAAGGCACACTTCAAGAATCAAGATACCAGAATTCTGTTCTACCAGTGAAACTACTGTAGTACTTTCATAAGAGCCTCAATTTCAGTTAATTCTAGCAAGCTTAGCCTAGTAGGGAAGAAAGAAGCCACCTTGTATTTCTCATACCAATTAAGTCATAATAATTGCAGTTAAAACATGTACTGGAGATCACTACTGCAAAGCCATACAAATTCCAAAGTTTTCAAATTGATGTTCCTTCTGCACAATATCAAAACTTAAACATTTCAATGTTTAACAAAAACAGTATTTCATTAAAATATATTTGATAGGTCTCTGTTAGGACACTAATCTGGTCTCTGGAAGAACAGTCAAGTACCTGATTTGACTGATTGAGAACTAATTTTCCATTATGAGACCACACCACTTCAGAGATAATGCTTGTGTTTTCTCCTCCGTATCCCCTGGCTTTTTCATCCTTTTCTCAAAACATCTTACAGAACATTATACCTTTTCAACTCCAGTTTAACTACCACCTCCCTTGGGTTTTCAGTTTTTGAGCTTGGGAAGTTGATAGTAAATTGCAGACATAGCTGCATAGGCATAAACGTTGCTGCTACCATCTAAAGTTTTGAAGACTCCTGAAAGTAACTGTACTACTCATTCCATCAACAGGACAAGGCATACAGCAATCTACAAAAATACTGTTATAAATTGCACCTACTAATAATTCAACATAGCAAAACGTTCTCACTGACACCGGTCTGCAAAATTAATTCTTTGCCAGTTTTAATGCACAATATGTCACTTGAATTCATACAGGTAATAACAATGCACACATATCTCTGTCACTAGGCATACAAAATGTATGTTGGTTTTTAAAGAGAGAAATTCTGCATAACTGATCACGAGAGCTCTTAAATTAGTAAGTTACAAAGGACTTTATAATTAATCAAGGTATTCTCCAATACAGTTTAATTTGTGTGCTAAATACAGTTATGTATCTTTCAGATTATTTTTATACAGAAGTATTGAGATGCTTTCATGTATACATACATATGTATACACACACATCTCTCAGGGCGGGCTGTGGTTTAATACAAATTTATAATGCAAAGCATTCCCAGGGGGCCTGGGTCCATTGAAGCCAAAGGACCTAATGATAAACAAATTAGCATCTCCACAAATGAGGATTCTATGGTCAAACCAGCCAGCTCTTGATACTTGTCTGCATCCTCACTTGCACTGACGTCAATATAACAGCTTATTCGCAAACATGATTTCAGAATCCCAGTTGCTTGTAATTAGGATGTAAAAATAATTCTCTACTAACAACACAACAAAAAGCAGGATTTTATTTGCAAAGGCATCAATTCTTTACAGAATTTAATACAGATTAAGTAAGGCTTCTAACTTTTTTTTTCTTTTCTGCTTTATGAGAATAATTTTACTAAAGAAATTAAAATTGTCATGGTGATAGAGAGATAAGGACCTTGCTGTTATGGGAAGAGGACTGCTTTGTGGCTTTAGTGCTGATACCTGGAAGAAAAAGGTACCAAAAATAGATCAAAAACTATTTTAAGAAGTAGAAAAATGAACAATTTCTGTTTTGGTTTTGTATCTCCTAGAAAAAAGTTTTGAACCTGCCGATTCAAATATTGACAACACTCTACCTGTGTGTAGGCTTTTTCAAACAGCTGGAACATTATCTATAGATTTTTCCAGGTTCACAAGCCCCGTGCTCACATTTCCAGTAAAAGCTGCTGTCTAATATACAAAGCTAAATGCCCCAGGGGACATTGAAGTGAACATATTTTTCTGCTGTTTTAAGCACACCAGCAGTCATTTGTAGAGTTTACATGACTTTCTTGTCAATACCTGCTGGTCACAGTTGGTGAAGAAGCAGTTTCTCTTATGATCTGCTTGCTAATTAAGCATGGCAGTAGACTTTCAGAGTGAAATTTTCAACAACTTGACACACAAAAGAAAAGAATCAGATGTATTCTCAGAAGGCTTCGATCTTTAAATCATTTGGATTCTGTAGTTACTGCAACTTAAAGATAACAGAAAACACTATGTCAGATCAACATGCAACTTTTATGATCAAGTATCACATATTGTATGTAGGATGGATGCTTTAACTCTAATGTTCCATAACATAATTCTTTAAAAGAAGAAAAGTTAAAAAGATTTGAAGCTATCACAATATATGCTAAAAATCCACATTGTCTTCTGCTTCTCCTCATTTTCTTCAGTGCTTTATAATCTACCCTTGTCTGTTGCTATCTTTTAGTTATCACCATCCATCTGTAACTTATTTCTGTTGTCCATTCCTTTACTTGCAGGAGGATTGCAGAGTTTTCTCCTGTGGTGCCCTTCTGCACACAAAACATACTAGAAAGTATCAGCAAAGCTACTTCGTTGCCCTATTTTAAATTCTTTGCTTTCTTGGCCTTCAAAAGCCAGCTGCTCCTTTGCTGACTGACTACCTTCTAACATCTCATTGTTTCCTTATATTACTCCCCCTTCCTGTGTTGTATCCACCTGTTGTCTCTTAGTTCAAGCTTCCACTATAAACTCTTGTAGGCAGAAGTCTTTGGCATTTGTACAGCCCCACCCAGTGGTCCTAGGCTTGAATTCCAAGACACATTGTAATACTGTAAATAAAAAAACCATTAGTTTTCCTCCAACAGTTGAGATTTCACTATTTTGTTAAGCCCTTGAGTGCAGAGAGGACAAATCTGCAGTGGCTGGGAACCAAATCTTATTAAGAACAGGCTGTTTAATCTGGGTAGGTAAGGAAATAGAATACATTGGTAAAAGTGAATCTTTTTTGAGAAGAATCTTCACATGGCAAAGGTACTAGTTGACCTACCAGAGGTGGCTGAAAGGCCTCTTGCCACTCAGAGCAAAAATTCACTCCACAAGGAACAGTATCACATCCAAGCATGTTTTTTATCATTTACAAGCCATGCCAAAATTCTTTAAATAAAATATAATAAACATTTATTTATATCTAGTTTGTTGTTACAACTTTTAAGTTCTTGTCCACCTATGCCTTATATTCAACTTGTCCTCTAAAAATGGACATTTGACATAATTGTAAAAAAATGTACTGTTTGCAATTTTGGACAAGAGATATAGCAATAAAATATATTTTTTAAAATATCCTAAGGATAAGAATGCAATAGAAGATGCTGCTTGTAAAGGCAACTGGCATTAAAAAGTTTAGAAAGTCTAGTACTTTGAAAATCTTAAAAGTGGAAGGCTTGCCCACACTTTTTTTTTTTAGAGATTATACCTGAAACAGTAAGCTGCTACTAGCTACCGAATTGCCTTATCTACCTTAGTAAGGTAATAAAAGGATCGACAGCTGCTATTGGCAGCAAAGGGTCATGTTCCAAAAGGAGTGTTACTGGGTGACAAATCAATGCAGACAGCGAAGACCTCAATCCACCACAGCAGATTGTTTTTAAGAAGGAACTGTGGTGCACCCCTTCCCACTGGAAATAGTCTTGATTTTAGTTTGGATATTGCAGGTGGTGAAGTAGCTCACCTGCCCAGACACTGTCTAATGCTATTAATGTCTACGCTGCTCAGCATAAGTACTGTAATATACTTCTGCTGGGAAAAAGATCTGATAGTGCTATTGTAAACCTGCTTTTGTAGAAAACAATACTTTAAAAATTACATAGACTTTATTTTGAAGCCTAAATTATTTTTTTTTCCATTAGTGACAAACCAAAGATCTCCTAGACAGATAACAGAACAAAAAGACTTCAGGAAAAATATATATAAGATTTCATTTTAAAGACTGGTATTCTTTCCCGGCCCTTTGGACATTTTTTTTTAGTTTGTTAATAGTAAATGAGGTTGAGCTACTAAGCTGTCTGGAGAGAATACATAGTAGAGTTAAATAAAGAATCAAAATCCAGACACAGTGAAAAATACATTAAAAAAATCTACCAAAACTTTTTAATTAAAGTCGTCCAAAGAGTTAGAAGCCTTTAAATTTCAATATTCTTCTCCATGAAATTCCTTCCTCTCTGCTCAAATTAGACTCTTATTAAACCCACTGAATACCACAGTAAAAGTAATAGCTTAATGAAATCTCCGGGACTTTCCTTAGCCTGTAGCCCAGCTCTCAGAAATCAGGAGAATTCTATCTGGCCAGGTAAAACCAGAAAAGGCCATGGTCCCTTTTAAGACATGTAGCATTCATCTCCCCTTCTCCTATCAAGCACTTCCTCTTGTGATCTTGAGATTTCACAGCAATTATCAAGAGATGAAGCTAAAGAAAACCTATGGCCTCCATGCATTTAATGGACAGTCAGTGAGTCTCTCTGCCAGGACATGAGAGAAGGAAGGAGTAACCTGCACAACAAAAGCAAGGTGATATCAGCTTCAGTTTCCTTGTGTTTAAAGTGCTGTCTGCTCTGTGTGAATGGTAGCAAGACTGACACTAAGCCCTTATCGACTTGTATTATTTATATTTGTATTTTTAATAAGCAGCTGTAATAAATGGAAAATGGTAACGTTTGACTAAATTGCATTACAAGAGTTTCTAGTATAATGTGATTTCTGTTTGATTATAAACTTGGTACAGACGTAGAACATAATGTCACATATGGTCAGTTAATTAGTTTCTGAAGTAAAGCATGATTAATCAAGATCATGAAAAATTATATCTATGCCATTTGCTCTCCACGAAGTATTTACCTAACTTTATGCCGCATTTTTGGCTTCCACTGATTGCTTCTCCAATTAACATACCTTGTTGATTATAACTCTGTGAAATATATGTTGAAACCGGTAAACATAAAATGACAGAAAAATAAAAAATAGAGAAAGCTAATTTCCATAAAACAAAGTAACCTGGTTGCATTCTGCTGAAATGTCTAGAGATCCACCTAAACTACACCACAGACAAAAGTAAGATAGGAAATGTTAGAGCAAGCAGTGCCTCACACGTGAAATCCTACAGCAGAGAACAAAGAACAAAAAGCCTTTGAGTTCCTTGCAACATCAACTGCCACTTATTAAATATCAGTATATTACTAATAATGTTTTTTAAAAACTCTGTCAATAAAAAAAGGTCACGAGAAAGCCACCAGTTAAATTTAACATATTTTTATCTGTTTGAGACTGTTGCACAAAGGAATGTTATCCGTGTGCAAAGATCCAACACCTTTTTATGAGGATGTAAGAAGCACACAGTGTTTTGCATAAAGCTAGTTTCACCCTGGGTAAGAACTTTCCGGCATAAAAATAAATTATAAAGAACAGATGGTTGCAAGAACATACTAAAAAGAAAAAAAAAAAAAAAAGAGAAAAGAAACAGATATCAAAGCATCACCTTCTCTTTCCTAAATTTTCCCTGAAAGAAGCAGAACAGAAAGCTTTAAGAACTTTAGATCATCTCATCCCCATAAGATTCAATCAAAAAACTAATATACCACTTTATTTATAAAAAGTGCCAGATGCTCAGTATGGGCTAACTTGGACACTGCAAAATAGTTACTATACGTGTTTTCAAAAATTCAGGAACTGAATATAATTAAATGGAAAAAGTCTTTACTGGAAGTTATTATTTAACATAGAATTCGTCAAACACAGTTTGCTTCTAAGTTTTACCTTGTTCTCTACCTGCCCTGAAGACACGGCATTGCTGGTATTTGTTTACCTACAGAACATCTCCAGAGCATTTCCAAAAAAAAATATTAAAAAATACTGCTAGGTTAAAAACAAAAAAGTATTAATAATGTGCATAAAACGAAATTTTTTTTTTTTTTTTTTAAATCAAATTCCTCACTTTAAGTCACTCAAGACTTATTTTTGTACAGCTCTCAGACAGCGTTATCTCTGGAGAGAGCATGGGATTACACTTCCACTCTGCATCTAGGCTTGTTGAAAATTGACATCTTCTACTAGTATAAGATTCAGTTTATAAAAAAAGCAGCCCCCTAAGAGCAAATGTAAGAGCTCCAATCATGGCAACATTAGCAGAGGTAGGTGAAGTTGCCATGTGTGCTCACTTCAAGCTGCAAATGCACCGGCAACAGTTTCAGTGCATCCTACATTGGAGCTACCACCTGTCTGTGAACTCATTAGTGCATGCACAGGAAGACTTCTCCTTCCTCGACGGAGCAAACTGTATTTACATCTTTATAATCTATATAAAAGCTTAATGACTTCTGTGGCCTATGTTTGGACGCAGGGATTTACTTGACTGAACCTCAGTCCAGGATGAGATGAAGTATTCCCCATTAAAACTGACACGTTCATGAATACAGCATGGAAAAGTCATCAAACATGGAAAAGTCGTCAAGATATTTGAGCAAACAGACAAGCTTAAAGACAGAAGATGTAAATTAAAGTGCGAAGTTAGGTCTGGCTTGAACCTTTCATTTGTATCTAAATGTGTGCAGATTCTTTTCTGCGGTTTAATACAGAGTTGTTTCATATGCACAGTATGATCATGAAGGTTATGCTCAGTATTCTGCAGTAAAACAACATTTTAATTAAGTTACAAGAATATCAATTTCATTCTAGTCTTTGATGCTCTTAGAAACAATTATAAAGCAGAAAGAATTTCAGAAAACAACTGTTAGTATTATTTAATTTTAATCAGAGACCAAAGTTACGAGAAGTGGTTAAAAGCATCAGAAGTTTCTCAGAACAGCTGAAAAACCTTTACATCTGACTAGTTAAAAGTACAATAATCTATAATTCTAACAATGTACAATATGGATAAGTCCAGAAATAATGGCTATAATATATAAGCTATTCTGTGGCACATTTTCAGGGCTTCAAAATTTCGAACAAGAGTCACAGGTGTTAGTATGCTATTAAAAAGTACTGACTTGTATTACTTTATAGAATCTATAATAACTATCTTAAGAGCTCTATTGTGCCACAGCGGTATCTGTACAGTCACCACAGATGGGAGGAAACTGAAAAAAAACCCCACCAAAAACTTGAAGATTGGAATTGAAGAATGTGCAATTAAAGTGTACTTGGTATTATTTCATGTCTAAAATAGGTAGTCTTCTAGCTAGCCCTGCACTGAGACACTGCAAAATACTTGAGTCTGTAGTAAAAGATTCCTCAAGTTTCACCAACTATATTTTAATTTGAAAGTTAGTAAGTGAAGGCATACATATAAATATAAATAAAAAATTATTATGGAGTATCTAGAGGGTAACTTTGTTTATTGAAACCTCTGATACTACTAAATCATTTTAGCAGTAAAGTTTCTATTCAAAATTAGTTGCCTGAAGTTTTAAATTGTTGCCTTTGTGTATGTATCGTCTTTCAAAACAGATTACTAAGTGAAGCAGATCAGAACACTCTGATGTGCTTGTACCACCCTTAATGTAGCTCATTTTTCTGAAGAATAGATTAAGGGAGAAAAAGCAAAATTACAAAAACATCACATCATTTTTATTTTAGATTTATCAGACAACGAAAAAGAGCCTAACTACATTACATTTAGGCTATTAAAAGGTATATAACAGGAAGTTTATATATGTATTTACTTGTAGAACTGGTAGGGATCACTGTCTGTTACAATTACAGCCACAGCACTTCACTCCTGACTAGACTTTACCAGTGTCTCTGTTAGCCCACAGCATGGACCCTGGGACTCGTTGTTATCAAACTGATGAATCTCAACGTACCATGTCAGTTTTATGTACCACCAACTGCTCAAGCACACAAACATTAGCAAATAGCAGGTGCTCTGTAAGGCTGTATTCTATACTTCATATCTATGCCCTACATTGTCCTTCCTGATTTTCATTTTAAGATATGCATTTTCAGTTCAATTGCTGTGTTACCAATTACCAGATGCTAAAAAGGTGCTGCCTGAAGCCATATCCAGTGTCCCAAAAGGATAATCTGGGGAAAAGAGGGCAAACCAAAAACAAGTCAACATAAAATGTAAAAACGTATTTTGTGCAATCTATTTGAAACAGAAGGTCATCTGGTGCAATTTTACACAGTGTCATCAGGAAGCAGCATATATCTGCAATATTATTGTATACATGTATTTTGCTTCAGTTTTCCTGAAAATAAATCCTAAAATTTAAAAAACAAATTATGATGTCTGTAGAGAGTTTCAGTGTGTTATTTTTAATGTGATAGATGAGACAGAATTAAAGCATTCTTTAAAGCAGAGGTGCAGGTATAATAATAATTAATCAGGATGGTAACAGACAGGGAAAACTGTAATTAATGTAAAAAATTTTCAACTCAGGAGATTTTTTTGTTGTTTCTAAAAATATTTTTACAAAAGAAAATTGAAAGAAAGATGTGAACAGTGCTTTTATGACAGTAGCTTTGGGGGTGGAAAGAGTATCCTTTTCTTCTCTCTTTGAAGAAACAATTAGAATAACTACATTTCAGAAAAACATTTTAGAAACCCAAAAATTCAAGTTCAGGTTAAAGACACTTCCTCAAGAAAATTTACCTCTTTATATATGCATCTCTAAACCTGAGTGCATGGATCTGCATTTACAGTTAATTTTCTGGGAAATGCATCAAAACCAAAAAGCCTGAATAAAACCTCATTTACATTTACATTTAATGCCCAGGATATCAAAGCTTTGAAACTTACTAAGTGAAATGATCAGAAAGTGATTTCCTAGCAAAGCTTATCAATACAGGAAAACACCTTACCTAACACAGTGTCACCACCACAGATAAATAATAACAGAACAACAATGAAAATTCACTTTCACCTAAAAATATGTTTCTAAAATCCAAAGGCAATCTTCTTCTATCTCAGAGCATGATTATCTCTTTCAGGGCTGAAAGAGGAAACTTGATAGTACCAGAAATGCTTCTGAGACAGATTTGTTCTTATTCAAAGATTATTTATACTTTTTTTTTTTTTTGCAAAAACAACTTTATCAAAACACTCCACTATAGATATAGATTCTGATGCCTCTTTTAGTGACTAAATCCCAAAAGTTAGACCCTTCTAACCATGAGTTTCACATCTGAAATATAATCTAGGCTGTTCATATGTATAACACCTCATTTTCAGAAGTTCCAGTAAAACTGAAGAGTATTACTATAGAGCTAGTTTCTATAAGCAGTTGTCTTAACTTTGTGCATGACTGCAAAAAAAATACATTTTGGAAGATGTTGCTTACTCCCAGTCAAGACAATGTGAAGTCCACAAAGATATCCTTGGGTGCTAAACAGACACAGGAGTTCGTCTCAAAAAAAGAAAACAACAACCCACACTGAAAATCTAAGGAATACCATGACTACTGAGAGGTTTTGAATCTATGTAAAAGATCTGGCAAAACAGTCTACTCCCATGGGGTTTGTCTTAACATTACTACTTTGGCAGAGGAGGGATATATGCCAAGCATACTAAATTCTTTGGGTTTTGTTACCCAAGAGAAAATGAAAACCAGAGACATAATTCTTAATGGTACCAGTGGATTAACTGTCACTTTTCCAACCAAGTAATCAAGGATTAGAGGTTTAGCTTCTAAAAGGAAGTTTTTGTTTCTAGTTTTCACTGTTCCCACAAATAAAGTCCTCATAAAACCCTGCCATCCAATCTATTGGAGACGTATTTCCTAATGTAAAAGTAGAGGCTTGACAATCTTTGTGTGAAAACTTACATGGCAGACATGCTATGATAGGAAAATCTCAGTGTAAGGTTTTCTCTCTGCTGTCTCTGCATTTATATTGATTTGCTTAGTTTCCCTAGGACTACTTCACAGGTGGAGAATTGATCTCCAGGCAGAGAAAGTCTGGTCTCAAGGAGTATTTCTTCCACAGAGCTTTGCCTTAGGACATGTCACTACTGACATGCGACCTATTTTCTATATACATCAATTAGCCAGACAATAATATGTAATGGCTGCAGGTTAAGAAAATGAAAGAAGAAAAGAAGTATTCACACTGATTCTCCGATTTGATCAGTTAAAACATCTTAGACTTGTTAGATGATAAAAGCTAAGATCAGCTCTGTGGGTGGCACAGGGTTGAAAAATTTTTAATCTCATACTCAGAAGTTCTACCTACTAGGACAAGAGGCAGGAGCACATGACCTGTCTTCAACTAAGTCGGGGGGGGGAAGGAAAAAAGCATTAAAAAAAACACATAAAAAGGTCCCTTCTAACACAAACTATTCTATTATTTTCATCAATTATTATCTTGAGTTCTCTATCACATCTGCTGTATCATAGGACTTTTTCTTCCTAAGCTTCTGAGTGAGTTCCTTAGGTTGACAAAATAATGAATTCTGATGATCAAGTGAACTAAGAAACAACTAAAACCACCAAATGCAGTAGAAACAACTTTTGGGGAAAAAAAGACCTAACTTTTGTACACCTTACTCTCTGCTGGGACCTACTGCTTGTGTACAGAGTGAAACAGTACAAACATCTTCCCTGTGATCAGAAGTTTTAATTCTGATGTTTCTGATTTCTTTACATCTCATGCTTTGTGTTGCACAGGAGTCTAACACAGGTGACAGATTCTGTGCTTGAGTTCTGGCTGATCAAGGTAGCATGAAAGGATGATCTATGAGCAACAAAAGCACTGGTTCCAGTCAGACCATCTTCCAGGAATGTTCCATCTAGATGAATTAGTGCATTAGTGCGTAATCATAGTTGTAATAGTACCACAGAATGTCGATACTTCAGGGTACACGCCTGCCTGGAAATAAAGGACTTAAATACCAGCTTAGAAATGTCTGGCATTCCCTCAATATACACTATTTTTGCAACTTAGTAATTAATCTGTAATTCTGAATATCTTCAGTTACAGGCCATAAATCTTAAAATGCTTCTAAAATACTGAGTGCATTTTCAAATTACTTTATTCTGTGGAAAATTTAGTTCAGGCTGAAATTCAATAGTTATCTTAAAAAGAAAAATTATGTTTTGGTTTGTACACCTAGCAGAATAAACTTCTATTTGTCTTGTTTTATAAAATCTGAGAGATACGTAATCAGAAAACAAGAATAATTTTTGGTTATACGATGACTCAGAATACTTTACCTTTTTTCTTACTGGAACAATAGGAATTGATTGGAGACATAACCGACAAGTTTTACTGAAATGCTTAACATTACTGAAGTAATTAGACATAGTGCATTCACAGAAGGAAACAAGAACATCAAGATCTTTTATTCTCATTCCAACAGATATATGCTTCTGAATAAAAGGCAATTAATTAAGAACATACAGTTAAAAAAAATTGTCTTCCAATAGCATTTTAGCTATTGTTCAGTTGGCTTCCATTAACTTGCATCTCATCTCTTTATCATCATGTAAAATTACTTATCTATATGAGATTATTTGAGATTATTTCCAAATAATAAAAAAACCCAAACCCAACCCCAAAAACTCCCACTCCAGACCTCCCTCACAGTAAAAAACTGTTTTCTTATGTTTAGATGTAATTAATGTGTTCCAGTTTATGTCCATTGACTCTTAATCTGCCACTGGGCACCACTGAGAAGAATATGGATTCATCTTCTTTGCACTCTCCGGTCAGATATTTATAAACACTGACAAAGTCTCTCACATCTATGAAAGAGAAGAGTAGACACATTGGATTAATTGCCTCCAATACCTTTTTGGCATCAGAACCACAAAAAAGGAAGCCAGTCTTCTAAGTGAGCCAGAGTACTTAAACATCTATAATACTATTATTAACAACAAAGGAGTTTGTCTATATGAAGGTCATCACAACAGTGGAGCCAGGCTCTTCATAGTGTTGCATGGTGGAAGGACACAGGACAGCAAATGTAAGCTGAAACACAAAAGATTCTGACTGCATGTAAGGAAAAGCCTTTTGACTATGAGGACAGTCAGGCATTGGAACAGGTTTCCACAAGAGGTGGTTAAGTCTCTGTCCTCAAATGTTTTCAAGACCAGACTGTGAAAAAAACCCTGGCCTGTGTTCAACACTAACTCTGTTTGGAGCAGAAGGTTGGACCAAGGTAACCTCCTGCAGTCTCTTCCAAACTGATTTTTTGAGTGAGCCTATAATCTATGACAGAAGTGTTCACAATTCATTTTTTAAGGAAGTGAATAAGGTCTGAACTAGCTCTAGCACTGTTAAACCAAAAAAAATCCAACCAAAATACCCATATCTATGGTCTTGAAATACACACAATGTGAAGACAAATAACACACTCCTGTAAGAACTGTATGGGAATAGGAAAAAGGGTCTTAAAATAGAAGTAAGTAAGAGAAATAGATGTTAAATGCTAATTCTCTACCAAGTTTTAAGTACCCACACATACAGTAAGAGTCAAAATGGTACAGAAAACAACACTTCATTATCTTACACATTACCTATGCTGTAGATTAAAAACTCTCATACTTTTAAGCCAACCTAGATAAAAGACCGTATTACCCACAGCTTCAAAATTATCTAAGTTTATAAAACAACATAAAAACCAACATCCCATTCTGGAAGAATTAATCTCTTCCCAGTTTCAACATGACTAAGGGTTTTTTTATTGACAATTATAGCTCTTGTCACTGAGCAGTTGTGTAAGAAGTCAAATGCAAGAGGCACGTTCAGTCCTTTCCTCATCCAATACCTAGGCTGGCTTCTCTGACATTTCAATGGAAGCAGGTGCAAGTCTTTCAAAAGTGAGTTAGAGTGCACTGTGCAGACTTAATAACTGCTTCCCCAACAGACTAAAGTGCTCCTGGTGCTCTAAAAAATAACTGAGAAAACTGAAGTTGTCTAGAGATCCCTTGGGACAATTACTCAGAACAGAGATAGTATGCTTCAGCATGATGAATTTGTTTTTTCCATTCTTATCTCAATTATTTTAGGAGGAAAAGAGTTGGTTCTTGCTAAAGGTGGGATCAACTCAACTACAGCTGACCTAAACAGCTACAAAAAATTACAGTGTTCTCAAGATTTCTTCCAATTAAGGAAAGAAACAGATGATGGAACTTGGTGTCTGATGCAATCTTGCTTATTTACAGAGAGTGTTTAAGTCCCACTTCTCTTAGCACAACAAAACACAAGCAGGCAATTGTTTTCAGTTCTTTACTGCTCACCTTCATCTACCATTCCATCTAAAGGGCTCTCACAAACCAGTTCTGAATTCACACTTCAAGTACTAGTACAAGGTCATGAGCATTCGGCTCATTTTCATCTTTGTGTCATTTCCTCATTTCTCCTAAGAATTATTCAGCAAAACCACTCAGCTATATGTACTGTTGTGTTACTGAGTGACATACCTTTGTTTTGGTGGTTCTTAAATGAAAAGCAGTGTCTCATCAGCTTCAGTTAGCATTGTTACAAATAGAGTTTAAATTATTCTGTCATCCTACCTAAGTGTGAAAAATAGTGACCCCATTCTTCTTCAGGAAAGAATTCAAATAGTATATACCCTTAAATGCTAAAGTGCTTTTACTATTTTCCTGTTTGTCCACTTACACAATTACTCTCAACTACTGTGATTGTAGTGTCCAAGAATCATACTAAATGACTGGATCCATTTCTACTTTTTACTCTAAAGGTGCAAGCAATGAAAACTAAGACCACTCCTCTGTAACACTTCTGTTATATGGAATTGTTCCTGTGTTAGCTTTCCAAAGAGATATTTTTTTCCTTTAGTGGGATCCTGCTCTTACTGTCAACAAATTCAAAAAAAACATACAATAAAGGAATAGGGGTCCTTTCTAGAGAGACAAGAACTAGCTAATACAATCCTGGGTCCTGCTATGCTAATAGACTACTCTCACATTAATGTTTCTGAAAAATAGAGGGGAGAGACAGCATATACACTGAGATGATACATAAAAAACATAAAAATAAAGGTTTGAATTTAAGAATTAAAATGGCAGGGTCTCATTTAGGGCATGCAGGCTGTTTTTCACAAAAAAGAAACAACAACATTCACCATGCTTTGGAAAGAAAAAAACAAAGAGAGAGGGATAAAAGGGAACTGGCTACTTTGCTTAAAACCAAAGAGCAAGAATTTCAAGCTGAACAGATGGTATTTCCTTACACTAGTCTCCAAAATGACTGAACACAGAATTCACTTAAGATGACCACAAATGAAGAGCAGGGGAAAATATCAGCACCCGCCACAGCCAACCCCCCCGACACTTTCTGATGTTAAGGAACTGATGGGGAGCATGCAAGATTATCTTCTCAAGGTTAAGTTTGGATGTCTCAGATTTTATAATGCCAGAGTTAGAATTGCTCCTTTGCACCATGGACATCTTTTCTTCATCGTACACCATCTTCAAAGTAAGACAGTCAGGGTAGGTAGACAGCATATATTTAAACTAGAATTTGGCCAAGGTTTGGGGACTAAAACTTTGGTTTAAGGGTCTGTCCTTCCCCAACTTTTAACGCTGATTCAACATCAGCACTATAGTGTTATCACATTTTTATAGCATCTATGTTTTTCTCCAGGAAGTGGCTATCACTGCTAGAGATTGTTAATTTCTAACCTCAGTTATCTGTCGACACATGGCTGCAGATGGATTTCAGACACCAATTATATGGATGATAAAACACTAGCCTTCCACAACAAGGCTCTACAGTTGAGCCCTTCAACACACAGCTGCTGGCCAACTGTTGATTATTCACAGCAGAAAGCTCAGCTTTTTCACTGTCAGCCAATTTGAGCCCCATCTTTTTCATTCACCAATAAACTCGAGCCCAGTAGATGCAAAACAGACTCTCAGTTCTTGCATTTTCCACAACAAATGCGGAATGTGATGAAGGGCAAAGAAAGCCATGCTTAGAAATGGAGCACAATGTACATTAATTTTTTTGGTCTGTAACAGAGGCAACCAGGAAAATGGATGGCACTGGGCTCTGCAGGCAAAGACAGTCCTCTTTTATACTGGTGTCACATGGAGAAACTGGATTACCACATAATAACAAGTCCAATGAGCACGGACTATGAGAGTAGGATAGAATCTAATTTATCACCAGATTAATCCCAGACATTCCTCTTACCTAAAGTCCATTAAAACACAGACATCTATCTTTCCACCCTATTGTTCAATGTGTTTCACGTTCTTTGCTCCCCCAGAAAGAACGATACATCTTTTTTTTTATTATATTCTCTTTACTCTCTACTATCCTCTTCAAAATAAGTTTCACATGCAGCAGGTTAGTCTGCTATTTGGCAAGAAGGTACAACAGTATTTTTAACCTGTCTGCATTCTCACTGGGAGATAATGTGAATCTATGACTTAAGCACATGAAGTAGCTATTCTCAGACAAATGCACACAGTACACCTTAATAGCCAGATAGGATCTGAGGTCACACCAATATAAGAAAATTCCAGCAATATTAAACCAAATTAAATCTAAAATATATTGATCCATGTGTACACATATTTCTTAAGAAATAAAATGGCCATTCAGTGAAATACACTGAATGGAGACAAGGAAGAAATGTTGTGTATCTGTTGACTTAATATGATTTAAATGTTTAGTTCAGTTTAACTTTGAATGTTCCCATGTATATATGAGTTAACAAACGTCTATGACTTCAAATTCTTTATGTATATAACTCTCCCTTTTCTTTTTCTCCAGCTGCAGTGTAGCTGTACTGAAACAGTGCTTTATACACCAGGTATTTTTCTAACAGGTCCTTCTATCCTTCTGCTGGTCATCACACTCCAAGATTTCTCCATTCACTAGATACCCTCCATTTTAATCTTGCCTCAGAGTAATATTACATATCTGCATTTAGCTACATCTGACAGGTATTAGCCTGAATACTTTATTAAACTAAGTTCTTTTGTACAAAATGTGACAGTATTGTTTCTCCCAATTTAACATAATTTCCGAAGTTGGAAGCCTTTCTTTCAATACCACAATCTAAATACTACCTAAAAGTAATTAAAGTTTTCCCTATGCCAGCTGCTTAAAACAATCTGAAAAAATAAATTTTAATACGTCGCTTTTCTTCTGCTGAGGTCCGTTTCAAAATTCTATATACCATGGGCTTTTTTAAAAAAAATGTTTGTCCCATTTAACTATTAATCGAATATAGGGAATGTGTTCCTTATAAACAAACACCCCTCTCAAAAGTACTCAATGCAACCTCAGTTTTAGCAACTGTAACTTCAATCACATACAGCCCTATGGACTTCAGCAGAACTAATGTTATGTTTGCAAGTACTCATGCTAAAATGCCTGGTGAAATCTGACAATTAAAAACCACTGTGCTTTGACTACTAATGTAAAGAAGGTCTATTACCTGCCTTCAGTGAAAAACAGGAGGAAAACCAGCATTAGAGTAAAGCAGTTTATTCTGTTTACTTGTAAGCAAGCCTATGAAAAAGCATTGTGAACATATATTAAAGTACATGAATATATAGGACTAGATTCTTTAAGCATGAAGCCAGAATTTGAAAAATTGACCTTTTTAAAGTCAATCTAACTTTCAGAAAGATTAAATATATTTTATCTGTAAATACTTTTTTTAAATATACCATTTGGTAGCACAAAATGGAGAGCATCCAAAGTTACTAGCCAGTTCTAGGACTGTGCTGGTAGTAGCACTATTGGACATTCAAATCTCTACTTCTTTATTTCACTCAAGTGTATCTACTAAACAGGCAGCTTTATTGCCATCTAAATACTTCCCAGGCATTTTCCCCAAATAGCACACTACAGCTAATCAGATCATTTCCTAATCTCCCATTGCAAACTCATTTGTCCAAGGAATTTACAGACACAACAGGAACCAGACACAACACAGCCTTCTCTCTCAGATGTTTTTGGCACACATTAGCACAGCTCTCCTTGGTTTTTAGGCAATGCCAATGTCACCATTCTTCTCCAACTGGCAGAGGAGGCATTCACGAGACAATTTTATTGCCTGGAGCGATCTGAACATAAACCTTCCACTATACCTGCCCATCCATTTCCATATGCTGGAGGAAAAATCAGGAAAAAAAGTCCCTTCCTTACTAATTTTGTGAAACTATTTCACTTCGCAGGCATAATTAACTAACCCAAGACCAAAAGTGAAATTGTCTCTGAGGCAATTGCCCTTAAAGACAGCCCACTTCTTCAGGGGAGGGATATGGGCACTGTGGCTGTATTCTCCATCTCATTAGTATTTAAAATAATAAAACAGTTTGAGTGTAAAGGTCCAAATCCAACATTCTACCACAAAACCTTCTGTGAACTAAGATTATGGACACTCTCCCTGCAGGTAGAAGATGTGTGGCTTCAAAAGCATGTAGGAGACAACCTGGGTTTCAAATCCTGAAGGAGTCCTACGCTCGCATATGCCGCGCTACTCAACTATATACACACTGTCATAGCTAGTAGCTACTACACAGAAGTGACTGATAATATACTGAAGATCTCTTCAGAAGAAATGAATGACAGATGTCCATATCTTTTGGCTCACAATTATTTCCAAAATTTTTTTACTTTAAGATGTGACAAAAATGTCCCAAATACAAAGTTCATTTATAGCTGAAGCTGGTCAGCAAAAAATTTGTTCACCAAGAATTACGATGCTATACTCTACAGACACTTTTTGCTGCATCATAAAAAAGACAAGTTTCTCGACATTGAACGAAAAAAAAATTAAAAATTACCCAGTGCAACATATAAGCAAAATTCTGCCCAATTTACTGCAATCCAAATACCAGGTGAGCACCCAAACCACTGTCAAAATACAGGCGAACAGGTAGAATTTTGACAAAGTGGTGTCATCTACCGAGAAACATTTCAGAAGAAAATTCCATCTCAACCAGCACTAATCAAAACCTGCAATTCAACAGGGTGTGAGGTTTCATTTCATAACTCATAAAACCAGATATGGGAGATTAGAAGACGTTGAAGAATGACAAGCAGGGCGCAAAATCAGAACTGGAAAGCAAGTGTGAAGAAAAGAAAATAAAAACAAAAGAAAAAAAAGAAAAAAAAAACACCACCACAAAAAAACACAAAACAACACAAACAAAAAAACCCACCAACCCAAAAAAACCCCAGAGATGCCAGAAAAATAAAGCATAAATGTGTCAAGGAACCACAGACTTAAAGGAAAAAAATCTGAAAAAACAGATTTTATAAAAAGAAGTCTGCACTAGATATTGATTATACTTAACAACAGGAAACAGACAAACAAAAAAGAAATCAGAACTCTTAAGAAATGTAAAAACGGTGACTAAAATGCACTGAATGTTCCTCCAACACAGAATAAAGCATCTCCTAAAAAAATAGCTGCATTATATATGAAAGTGAGGAAGAAAAACCTTATCATCAGCAAAGAGGTGGGTAGAAACTTCTGTATCTGTCTGAATAACGCTGAATGGGACTTAAAAGGGGTTGTCTAGTTATATATTGGGAAAACCACTTATAGTCCTTCCCAGCTCACTCAGCCTTCCTACACTCATTCCCTTGATATTAAATAAAAAGGGATCAATTTATAAAACTTCAAATAGGCAAAATGTTTTCCTTATGACCTTACACATTAGATTGCAGTATTCAATGTTCACTTTTCAGAGCCATCCCACATTAAACAGGAATGTATTAAAGCTAAGGAAGTATTTACTTAGCATCAAAATTAGAATAAATTAGACGTTAAGAGGTCAAGATGAAGGTATTTGATACTTGGATACTTAGCTAACTGGAGGGTGGAATTCATGTTCTGAAGAATTCTGAAGCTTCAGTAGTACAAGAAATTATTCCACTTAAGAAGCAAAATTTCTCAGATAATTTGGTGAAGGGGACAGAAGTTTTCACCGAGCTCTTTGTTAAAAGAAAAAGAGAGATTTTCCATTAAGTTAGGTGAAACAAACTCCTCTAGCTATACAGATTTCCTGCTGCCAGAGTGGTAACATCTGCCTTACAACTGGAATTCCTGGGACCTGTAGTTCCCTTAAAGTCAGCTAGGAGTAGGAAAGACAGTAATTCTATTAGATAGAATTAATATTTTCTCATGAAATATTAAGATGAAGTACTGTGTCAATAGATACATCCCCTCCATAAGTTTCTGACCAATCCTACACTGATACCTAAAATTCCTTCATGTCTTATGTAATACATTTTTAAGTGTTAAAAACAAGCTCACCTCAATTACACACTGCAGTAGATTTAAACCACTGTACACGAGGCACACTTCACTTCAGTGAAGACTCATATTGAGCACCTCTCAATAGCTACAAAATCAAAACTTAATTCTGAGTCTGACCCAGAGCTTCCTATGTAACAACTCACTGTGTATGCTTTGGTTGCTCCACATGTTTAAAAAAATAAGATTATAATAACATTGTAAAAATAAACATCATTATAATCTTATTACCCTCATTAAAATTTACAAATTAAGAACTACAAAATATCTGTTGCTATTATTAACTATGCACAATGAACACATTTCATGGGACCAGGATCAACTGCACATGACTGCACAGACAGAGACTGTGTCAAAATACTAATGCACATGTAATAAGCTATATTCAGAGACAATGGGTATTTTTAGATTCATAATTTTTAAAAGTTAGCCTGCAATCCTAACATCCTTCTTTCTCTGAACCCTTTTAGCAAGGAATCTTTTATAGATAAATGCAAAATCACCTCCATCAAAACAAATACTTGCAATTTAAGACCTAGACAGTTATTTCCTTCCTCACACACACATACATATACACACAAATGATTTGATTTAATAAATGAGAATACCCTAGGATCACAAAAAGTAAATTAAAAACAGCAGAGCAGCCCATATTTCTGTATCTACAGTGTAAAAATAATATGATCAGCTTGTATAGGAATAACATGTTAAAACATATATAGTAGTATTGGCCGAACAGTTAACTGCCTTAACATGTATATATGATATTATCCGATTATTTTTTTTAAATGGAAATTTTACACACTGAACATCAGAGTTTTTACAGAAACAAACCAAACCAAAATGCTTTAACAGCATTTCCTTCTAGTGCAAGCTAGCACAAATTTAAATATCTCCCAGTGGGCAATATAGAGCTATGTTCAATGCTTGTGTACTTCTATTGGCTTCCGTTTGATTAAAGGAAACTGCTTCATTATAGAAGCAAAGTAGAACAATTCCTTGGAGTATTAAAGCACAATATTCTGTGCATATGACCACACAAGAATTGCGAAGAAAAGAGGTACAATGCTCTTTTCTGAATACCTGATTATCTGACTTTGAGGAGTGACTCTTTAGTGAAGATTTATATTATTTCTATTTTCTAAAACTCCATATGTAATTATCATAACAGCCCCCTTTTAAAGATAAATGTAGTTTTGAAATTTCTGTTTTCTATCATTGCCACTACTTATGCTATCAGGATATAGAACGTAAAGTTCAAGCATAAAAAGCCAGCCATCAAACATTTAAATCAATGATGCCCTTGACTTCCGTAATTTTGTTGAGGGGAGATTAAAAAAAAGGGTGAAAACAACAAAAACATTCAGGTCTCTAACCTGCTAAAGAGAACTAAACTCTCAGGACTTTTTGTAGGATTTTTTGTACAGGCACGGATCTTACTTTAGGATCCAGAAACTTGGAGCTAACATAAGAGTGCAGTAGAGTATGAAAATAACAAGCCTTTTCTTTTTCTTCATTCTCCAGTGCACATGTCAGATTTTGAATTTAGAAAGTCCTAGAAGCACAAAAAAGTCTATGCATTGTAGGGTATTTCATTAATCTACTATAGGAGGGGAGGAAAAAATATTACAGCCAGAAAATCAGTGATGCACAGGTTACCAAAACTACTGGAAGACTCAACATTTAATAATATAGAACAAAATCAAAGCCGTAAAATGAAATTCTGTAAATTAAATAAACAGATTAAAAAAACCCAACAAAACACCATCAAACTAAATTGAGCTATTTATTTACAGAATAAATTAAAGGTAGCATGTGGTACAAAGGAAGCAGAGTTGGATCTTTCTGAGACTGACAACATAATGTTTGGGGATTAGGTCTAAAGACGTCCAACTGTTGGAACCTAGAAAAAAAATCTTAAATGCTTATTTTCATACTGCATCTTAGGAATCTATCACTAGAAAGTGTCAAAGTTGACAACTGCAAATGATTTTCCATCTTAAACTTGACAGTACTTTCCTTTATAAATGGTACAATGGGAAACACAGTGGTGTGGGAATTAATGTGAGGCAAGTCTGGAAGATGCTCAAGAATCTGGCTGTTATAAGACATGAACTTTTTTATCCTGAGAATTATCTATGTTTCCTTCATATATGACAAGGTCATAAGGTAAAATATTTCATTACAATATCTGTGTGAAGCTTATTTTAAAGAATTGGTTTATCTAGAAGCAATAAATAACAAAATCTGAAGTTCCACACAAAATTAAATTTTTTGTATTTTGTGTTACAAACTATTCTTTGTAAAGCTTGACCCACCTTTCATTTAATAAGGTCTGCTTACTGTATAAAATGCACAGAACAGCTTAACTGAGTAATATGGCATTTTTATAGCTATGATTTTAACTAGTTAAGCCAAGGAAATAGATGACAGCTACTTTCTTTTTAATCTTACTGTTGAAGTAAATCTGTAAACCTTTTCCTTCCAGAAATAATCCTCAAACTGATTGCTGTCAACTGATTGCTGGAGGGAAAGTCTGTCAACCAAGGAGGGTGGAGACAGGAAAGACAAGCTCCCTCTTTCCATGTGTAACCACCTTTCCACAAAAATGGAAGCTAAATCTGACTTAATCTCTGTAAATTAAAGTTATATTCTGTATGAACCTTTAAAAAAGTGTTCTGTATAGTAACCAACACATTAATTCAGGAAAAAACAAATCTGACTAGACTCCATTATCAAAGAGACATGATGTTATTCAAGTGTTCAGAGTGAAATCCTGTATCTTTGTTCCTTAAAAATGAAAGCACATCTTGTAAGAGCCAATTTTGGATACTGAGGGATATAGTCTGACCTTTATACACTTCAAACAAATTTATATCAAAATTCAAACTCCTATCAGATTTCTAGGCCTAAAATATATTTGCCCTACGCTGGTCATTTGTAGAATATCATCCACCTCCTTCATAGGGTGTAACGAAGATCACTAGTATCTATAAAAAGTTCTGTACCTAGCACTATATAAGCACTATATAAGTGCTAAATTATGACAAAGACAGAAGTAGCGCAGTTTCTCCCCATCAAGAAACTAAAAAGTTACGCTCAGTATTTGTATTGCTCTATTCACTTATGTCTAAAACCCAGTATCTCTACTAACTGATATTTTGCCATTTATCAACACAATCTATTTCCCTATTATGTTGCTTTCAGGTTTTCAAATTTTTTCAGATATCCACTAAGATCCCATTGTATATAAATACAATCTTAGAATGCATTTTTCTATAGTCAATCCCTGCAAAAAACCAGAAAGTCTTCTGTTTACAGTTTATGCACAGTTTAAGTAGGCCCCTTTTTTTCCCCTCTAAACACTTTTTAAGATGACAAAAAGATAAAACTTTACTTGCAGAGACTTAAATGTAATACAAAAAATGGTTGGTTAGCACTCTGAAGAATCACAGTAGGGAAAAAATATAAAATATTTTTCTCCATTGTTCTGCAGGTAATGTGTAACATTTTACCTAATAACTATATCTGCACTTTTTATAGCACCAGTTGAAAAGGATTTGCTCTGCCTTTCCAAGTTAAACAGATGTACTGTGTTAACAGGAAATTTTAGACAACAACAAAAAGAAGAAAAACCAAAAGCAACTATTTTTCTGAAATTCAGATGATAAGCATATGCATTTATATTAATTTTGGGAAAAAAGGTAAAGGCTAGAGTAGCATACTTTCACAGTTGCCCATTAGCACTTTTTAGATTCCCACTTACTCACTGCAGCCAAGATGCCAAGAGCCATTTCTCTCCAAATTCTGGAGGCATCCTGAGATGCCTCAGCATCACACAGAGAGGTAAAATTCTTCTATTTTTCTAATGGAGTTCCTACAGGACATGAATTCAGAATCAAATTGCAAAGACTAGACTGCTTCTCGAAATCAGTGTCAAGGTATTAAGTTGAAAGTATAGTTAGCTCATCACTATGTCCCTAGGACACCATATCTTCATTTCAAGGAGAAGAAAAAAGAGAATCAGCAGTTTCAGTATTTTATGTATTACCTTTTGCAATATTCTGTAAATGGAAAGGTTCCTCATTTTTCTACGCACACACACAAAAAGAAAATACAGCTTTTTAGCTAAAAGCAAAGGCACCAGTGACTTGATGAGCCAATAGAAAACTCCTTCTGTTCAAGCAAAATTGAATAAATTTCCCTGAGACAAAACAGCTTGATTCTAGACCAAGCTTAAACACAGCACTAGTATAACCCTAGAAATCTTAAGCTTTGCTTACAATGAGGGTAGTCCAGTGCTCTCTTCTGCTCACTGCTTCTGTCAAAGCAGGTAAGCGTGGCATAACAAGATGAAATGTGGAATACAGATGCAATTTTTCTTAAGTTTTCTTTTCCATCTGAAGCAAGCATATCTTTAAAAGCCCTTGCATTTTTCTAACATAAGATACAGAATTGCTTCAGCTGAATGAAAGGCCATTTAGGCTTCATGAACTTCAGCCATAGCCTTATTAATTCACCCCCACTTCACAATCAGTTTCAAGACTACACATTTTAAAATCTCCGTAACTATATCAAGCCCAGAGGGTCCTTCTCCCTTAAAAATGAGCAGGGAAAATAAATTTAATGCAAAAAAAATGCAGCATCTGTGCGACATATAAACGTAACACCATCTTCCCTGTGTCAAACATATGGTATGGATAATTCACACTCATACACTAAAACATGGACAAAAATGACAACTGTCAATTAGTGTGTACACACATGTGCCAGTGCTATTAAATCAGAACAAAGAAAGATGGTGAAAATACATTTTTATCTGCTAATTATCCTGGCCACACAGCAGTAGTAATCTACATTATTACTGAGAAGTATGGAAGTGAGGTAAAATGAAAACTAGGGGAGTTGCGGGGCTCAGAGGACTGTGATCAGTGCCACAAAATTTAGCTGGACGCCAGTTACTAATGTTGCACCCCAAAGGGTTAATATTGGCGCCAATGCTGTTTAATATTTTCATTAATGACCTGAATAATGGAACTGAGTGCACCCTCAGAAAGTGGCAGGCCAAACAAAACCCGGAGTAGTTGTGCTGGCATTCAGAGGGACCTCAACAGGGTGGAGAAATGAGGTTCAGCAAAAGGAAACACACATTCCTCACCCAGAGAGGAAGAACCCCGTGCATTAGTAAAAGGCTAGAGACCAACTAGATGGAGAGCAACTGGACAGAAAAAGATGCATGGGAAGTCTTGGTGGACAAGAAGTTGAATGTGAGCCAGCAAAGTGCCCTTGTGGCAAGGAAGGCCAACACTCTCCTGAGCTGCATTAGGAAAAGCACTGCCAGCAGCCTGAGAGAGATGATCCTTCCCCTTAGCATCAGTGAGGTCACACATGGAGTACTGTGTCCAGTTTTGGGCTCCCCAGTACAAGAAGAACATGAACATACTGGTGTGCATCCATTAAAGGGACACAGAGACGATATGGGGATCTGTCACATGAAGGGAGGCTGGAAGAGCTAGGATTGTTTAGCCTGGAGAAGGCTCAGGAAGGATCTTGTCAGTATGTATAAATACCTGATGTGAGGGAGAATAGAAGACACAGACAGACTCTCCTCAGTAGCATCTGGTGAAAGGCCAAGAGGCAGGAGTCATAGATAGAAATACAAGAAATTCCATTTGAACACGAGGGTTGTCCAATACTGAAAGAGGTTGCCCAATGAGGCTGTAAAGTATCTATCCTTGGAGATATTAAAAACCCAACTGGAGATAGCCCTTGGCAACATGCCATAGGTGACCCTGTTTTGAGCAGGGTGATTGGACTAGATGGTCTCCAGAGGACCCCTCCACCTTCTCCAGTTCTGTGGTTCCATATACATTTGATCTTTTGTGTAAGCAGCTCCGTTACATATATAAAGGCAAACTACTGCTATTTAGCATGATAATGGTAATGTCTTACCCTGAATTTTCAATTTATCATTATTTCAATTTATCAATTTACATGACATACTCTGCTTTCTTATCTGCAACTAAAAATTTTAAGTTTGAAGTAAGAGTAATACTACACCACCATATTTCTATATAAATATTGTTACACTCTGGGGATTAAGCAAAATCAACACTAGTGAAAGGTTTTAAAAAAGGAAGCTGCAATGTCAAAATGCAATAAAAGTAAGATTAATGCAAAATACTACTCATATTTTAAAAAAAAGAAACATTTTAAAAATAAAGTTGTTTCAAAACCACACTTTAATGAAATGTACCCATATTCTTATTTCAGCTCAAGTTATTCAAGCCATTGCAGCCCATATGTCCCTTTAGTAACTTTTCCACTTACTTCACATTTCAGTTAGAATCATCTGTTTCATTAATATGAAGGGCTTACTTTCTTACTTAGGCCTAAAAACTTCCTAATGTATTTGTTAGTTTTAGCCAAGGGGGATTAACTGCATTTTTTTTCCCTATAGAAATTTCTTCAATATTTGAAGAGAATAGATTCTTACATTAATAATTAGAAGAGCTAAACTTCTAAATAACCATGAAAGGGGAATGGCTTTTTGAGACTACAGATGCAGTCTTGCAGCAACAATTAGCACGAGATTCTGGTCAATTCCACAGTTTCCATTAAAAACTTTGTAGGCAGCAGGAAGACTGATAAAGCTCTGGTAACTGTCACTTGTTTCACAGGTACCAGTAGAAATAAGGACTGGGTTGAAAATAGGAACCTGCTTTAACAGACAGGAAAGGTCTATAAAAGAAAGAAAGATACCCCAGCAAAACAAGAATCCTGGAGAGATTCTTCACTTTTGAGGTCAAGGAAACTTGGACGTGAAACTGAGAAAAGAGCTTCAAAGCCCTTTCAGCAGCAAGACATAATTTTCTTCTTTGGAGCCACATGAATTAGCTGTTGTCCTAATCTAGAGAATTACAAAGTCTCTAAATAATTTCAACAAATTTGCTCATTACAAACATAGGTCAGTCTGTTATTTAACAGAGTAACCCAAGTAAATTTTAAATTATGCAGTCAAAATTACTACTTTCCACTTCTATAGTACATTTTCAGTAGTAATTCAATTACTCCATTTTCAAGTGTCGCCCACGTCATCACGAAAATCCCACTATATTCCACCTCTATCCCATTTTTTTGTGAAGTCTCAAGAGAACACCATCTGAGCAGCTGAACAGGATGGACAGTACTGTAAGGGGGGAATGGGGAAAGAAAGAAGCAGTAGGGACACAAAGCTGACCTAGGAAATTAAACCAAGTATTAAAAAAAAAAGTATTTGGATCATTCCCCTGTTCTAAACAACTAAGGCACAATGGCTTTTGAGCTATTACATTATGTTTCCTCCCTGGTTTATTAATGGATTGGCCACAGGGCAGGGAATTTACAAAGGACCTAGTATCACCAGCAGAAATCTGCAGGGTACTACTTCTTTTAAACAGTGAGTAGCAAAAAAAACTAGATTAAAGTGGAGAGTATATTGGAGAGTAGAAAACACAGTGCTTAAGTGGAAGAAGAGAGAAGCAAGTGACCTAAGTAACCGTTATCCCGACTTCAATGTATGAAAAATTGGGGAATTCTTTTTTTCAATTAAAAGGTAATCAACACTAAGGAGGACCATTTGGAAAAAAAAAAAAATCAGAATATTTTCAACATAACTTTAAAAAGACATATTAGTCTGGAACAAATAAGTTAACTATTAAAAGCAAATACTAAGGCAAAGGAAACCCAGAGTCCAATCTGTCCAGATTTCAGAAAAGAATTTGATATGGTATCACCAAGCAATTATTTAGAGTTGGAAAAGATAAGGTGTAACACAAAAATGAAGTGGATATAAAACTGACTAAGAGTTATATATTGAATGGACTTATTTAAAAATCCTTCTTCAGACTCATCTTATTTCATGTTTGTGAACCTGGCAAAAAAATAGAGAGGTTTTGATAAAAACTGGTTACAGGAAGCACTCTTGATACAGAGGAGGTTCTTGCTAACTTACAGAAGAAATTGGAGGACCATTGGGCATATTAGAAATGATAAAGCATTTAGCAACTCTTCAAAGCCACATAGTTACAAATAGCAGAATTTCTGTGATTACATGGTATGTTATGATTTGAGAGCAACCGGAAAAGAGAAATCACCCACCAATGTCTCACCTACTGCAAGAAGATTAAGCCAACCTGGCATACCTGTAAAACAAACCTGATCTTCACCAATACCTGAAGAAGTATTTTCAGTAGACCAAGTGGAGCATTATCACTATTATTCAAGACTTTGAGGAAATACTTCAGGTACAAGGTATTTGATGTAGGTGAGATACATTCAGGAGAATCAAGCTGCTAAGCCCTGCATCTTCCTATTTGTTCTGTTTTACTAGACAGACTAAAAGGTGCTTGCTCTGCTTGTTTGATCCTAGCACATAACAGCTGAGGAAGGCACATGATCAATGTTTATAATTTATTGAGGGCTATGCACCAAGGAAGTTGTTTTTCAGTAACAATATTAAGATATTAAAAATTAGGAATCGAAGAATATATTTAGGCTGGAAGTTCAAAGAAAGTTCTAAAGATTAGGAGAGAGGTTTTGAAACATCTTTCTAGAAAAGAGCAACACAGCAAAGTACTTTGCCTTTAAGGCAGACTGTGGTAACTTTATGACTGGGATTAGATAAGATTGTTGCCTAATTCAGAAAGGCCTTTTCTTCAACCCTGAATTACTTCAGTGAAGCACTGCTCCCTGTTCTGCTCCCTCCCTTCCTTTTTGTTGCTACTGTTCCCACTAAAGTTCAACTGGGGCTATGAGAAGATTACGTTCAATTTTTTATCTTTAAGAGAAACCAGTCTTAAGACTTAACCCCCTGCCTCTCTAGCTTCCATGTTTTTATAGAAACATGATGATGTTCTATAATTCTAGATGACTAGAAGCTCTCCTTGAGATCAAAAAAGATTTAATCAGCAACTAAACAGAGCAGTGCATTGCAAACATACTGAAATGATACTGCCTCTTCAGGTCTTCATTAAATATTTGTCCTCCTCGCCAGTTTAATAGATTCCTGCTTACTGTATAAACAACCAAAAAAGGAATTTGATTGTACTCTACACCTCAAATGCTGTCCATATCCTTTCTATATTGATGTTGCTACCCGAAAACTTCATATAAGCTTCTGTTAGGACACGGAGCTACCTGCACCCATCGTAACACACTATTTCTATGTTAATCATTGAACAACCTGTTCAAAAGTTTTCGTATGGCAGTGCGTAACTCAAAAACATCTACAGAAAACAGAGAGGGCATATTCACATGACTACAGATACAGACCAGTTGCCCCATAGTTATTTGTATAGCATTAAGGGAACATTAAGCAATGTTGCAGACAGCTAACTCTTCTCCATTCAGCTCCTTTCCAAGTTATGTCCATCAAGAAATGTGCAGCACTATGGTTTCATGAGAGAAAAAGCATGCTTAACCCGTTGCAAATGTTGAAAAGGTAGGTGGGTCTGACATTCACTGAAGTTACCAAGCCCACAATCCATCATATCAAACACAATCAAGTCATTATTGTACACACAATAAAGTCTGGTGACTGTAAAGACATTTCCCTGCATCCTTCTGGCTGACAAATGATTTTTTTTTTCTTTTTTTGATTAGAGAAGAAGCAAATGCTTTTCCAGTGTAACTTGATCCACACTTTGGCAGACAAACACAAGTGTACACTTGAAAATGTACACTGGACTGAAACTTAAGTAATGATAGAAATTTAAACCCCTAATTTTTCACAACTTCATGTCATCCACTCATGATTTACATAGCCAAAGCACTGGCCAGAACAATGACAGTTACACAGAAGAAGTATTTCTATTACAGTGCTATCTCAGACCAATAAACGTCCACCACTTAATACTTTGGTCACTTTGGGGACTGTTGTTCATGATAGCATTTGCAGTTAGAGACAGAAGAATCGGAAAAGAAAACAAATTGCTCTCCTGTTCCAAGTTCAAAGATAAAGCCAACAAAGTCCACGTCTCTTGACTGCCATTTGACCTCTACTATCTCTTTTTCTGTGACAAACTGAGTCCTCAACAACTGAATCTCTTTTAATTGGTTTGTTATAGAATAGACTGAGGCTTCCACCTTAATGTCATAAACTGCTGTATATGTATGATTTAGTTCAACAATGACATGCAGTCTTGGATTTGATGTAAAGACTCCATTTCAAGTTATTTCTTCCCCTCTGAACTAGTCTCCTTTTAAATTTTTGTCTTTTTATTTCTGGCTTGTGCTTATTTTTGGCTCCCTTATTTTGTTGCTGTAGAACAGTGATACAAAAATTACTGCATATATACTTGTTTTCAAAGTAAGCATACTGAGTTGTTAGCCTAGCTTGTATATTCTTGCTTACCTCATAGATTTCTGGGTTATTATTAGTTTATTTTCCTAGTATAGCCCTCTTTTGCCACACACATACACACACTTTTACAATAAGCTCACACCTTATGAAACTTGCAAATCACATGTACTGTTCAAGAACACAAGGCTCCTTAATTCCCTCATTCTGATGACATGACTTAGTGCAACAGTACAGTCTCCACCTACAACACACAACATCTTTTTAATCAGAAAGCAGTATTTTTACATAACTTGAACAAAAGAAGTTAATAATATTTGCCACTTACAGTATTATCAAAAATATGTTAGGCTACTAAAGCAATTAACCCCAATCTAAATTAGTTCCATCTGAAATGACAAAACCTCAGTCTCATTTTGCCAGCAACAAAACCAGTCAAATATATCAAAAACCACTGATGTATTAAAACTGAAGTATTAATAATTTCTACAGTATGAAACCATGATCATATCAGCCTAAAAAAAACTCATTTCCTATTCTATGAAGAAATACCTGTCACAGGAATAAGTATTCCTAAACACAAACATCTCACTGAACAGTAGTTCTCCCCAGTTCAGCTCATTTAACAGGCAAGTGTCAAGAACTATTACAGCATTGCCTTAGAGACAGTATGTGAAATTCTTGGAAGTAGCTTATTACATTTTTAAAGTTTTTTTTCAAAGGCTGGAAATAATCAAAGCAGACACCACACAGATTTTAGCTGATGTAGCTGAGAAAGTCAGCCTTTTCAGTTGAAGTTGTTATCTCCCTAGTCCAAGTTTTCTCCATTCTGTATCTCAGAAAATACGGTTTTGTACAGGCTAAAAACTGAAAGTAAATTTTAACAGCCTAGTTATTCTCAGTCTTTCCATGTGTAGCAAAAATAAGAGGACATATGTGATTCTGAAGCATCATCCTTATATTGTCAACCACTTCCAACTCTGCAAGAGATTTCAAGCTATAATGTGGAAGTCATTACTGCATGCTCTAATAGTTATTCTAGTCTATTACTTCCTATTTAATGAGGAGAGAAGAAAAATCCCCTCTAGAATCACAATAAATAACTACAGTTTAGTTTTAAATGAAATGATGTAGTTTATATCTGACCTGAGTTTCAGTCTTTTCCTAGTGGGAAATATAAATTCAGCATTTGGATACATAATCCTAGAGCTCTCAGAAGCCGACTCCACCGCGAACACTTTACATGATTTATAGCTCTCCTCCAGATTCAGATGACAAGTCTCAGCGGAGCAGGTGCAACGGGGTATTTTTCCCTTCCTTCAGAGATCATTCCCTCGCATGTAAATTAATTAGCAAGTCTTCATCGCTCGCGTAAACGGGGAAGATGAAGCTAATGGATTATCAGCGTTTAATTTCTGGCAGGGAGCGGGTGACCCGGCCGCCCGCCGGAGGGAGGGGGCTCGCTGCTGTTACTGCTGAAGCCACAACGTTTTTGACAGCGTCAGCGGCGATAAAAGTGAGCCCGGCTCCCGCACGGTTACGCCAAGAGAGCAATTTTTAACCCACGGGCACGATTTGGGGGGAACCTCGGGGATGGGAGGCGAACCTCCCCCGCGACAACACGCCCATTCCCCTACCCCCCCCCCCCCCCACCCCGGCAAGTTCCAGCTGCCCGGCCAGCGCCGCCGTGCCCCTTCCACACCCTCGGCAGCCCTGCCCCCTTCGCTCACTGCCGGGGAACGGGGGAGAGAGTCTCCGCTCCCATTACCTCCTCCGGAGCCATGGAGAGCAATGTGGCCGCGGCATCGGCTCCGCACGGCTGCAGGCGGCGGCTCCGCGCTGGAGCGGAGGGGCCGGCGCTCTCCTCACTCCCTCACCCCACCGCGCTGCGCCTTGAGCCGGTGGCACAGCCCGCTCCACATAAATGCATTAACAGCGGCCGCATCATGATTAATTCATCAGTCCCAGTGACCAGAGGAGGAGGCAAGGCGGAGGGGAGCGGGGGCTGGGGCTAGGCAGGGCGCAGGGGAGCGATCCTCCTGCCGGAGTTCGCCGCTCGGCGCAGGGCTCCCTCGGCGCGGAGGGAGGGGAAGGGAGCGGAGGCTGCGCCCGGCTCGCCGCGGCCGCCCGTGCCCCGGCAGGTCTGAGGGAGGAGGATCCCTCAGGGCAGGTGACGCCGGCTCGCGCCTGCCGCGCGGGGAACCGTTAGGGCTCAACGGTCGCGGCACGCGCGCCGCCCAGCCCGCTGTCAGCGGGACCTCGCCCCACAGTCGGGCGGGCGGGCGGCGGCCGGGCGAGGCCGAGGTAACGGCGGGGAGTTTGCGAAGGCTCCGCGGCACGGAGCGGATTGCCAGGCTCGCAGGGGACGAGCCGGGCAGTGCAAGAATCCCTGATGGCAGAAATGCCACTGAGCATCCTTGTGGCCGTGGTCGCATTAGCAGGACAGGGCTCACGTGCACAAAAGTATCCCAACTCCCGCCCCCCAGCCTTGGTAAAAACAACTGTTCGGCCGCTGGGCAGTTGCTAGAGCCGGGTTTCTCCGTGCTACGCACCGCTGACGTGCGTGTGAGCTTGCTCCGGTCTGCTGGAGCAGCAGCACCGGCTGCTTGCCCACTCCGGCGCCCGTCTTGGCACGGGGCTTTACTGCCCTCTCTTCTGCTTTCTTCAGGTACCATTTGTTTAAAGTTGCGGTACGCTGGACTTGCAGTTTCTTCACAGCAGGGGTAAGCAAACGCTCAGATTTTAAGGGTTTCGGAACAGCTGTTAAAGGCAGGAGCCCCTTTGCATTTCTCTGCCTTTATTTTCCACTCCAAATACAGGTAGAAGTCCTGCAAGTCCATCATCCCCCTCCGGTACTTACTGCCAGATGTTCTTAATGTACAACACCAAGCAAGAGACACTTGCTCTTACAGCCACCTTATCTAAGAAATCAGATAGCTCCCTTATCAGGTGATTAAATTTGTGTAGAACAGATGATTTATCACCTATTTATTACCTCCTCACCTCATCTATAAAACCAGGTTTGCCTACCTGGTAGCATCATCATGCTTCAAGGGACTGTATTTGAATAGGATGTTATCAAGGTTTAACAATTCTTTATTGATCATGTGCCAGGAGCAAATATTTCTCCTGTTACCTTGTGGATTTTAGATTAGCAAAGAATTTTCAACCTGACACAGCTATATATAGAGATTCCGAAGTATCAAACAGAATTCATAAGCTTTACACAGAGAGATCCCCCAAATTGTCACATGCCCTTTGTTAGACAGTCATAGACAATGAGAATTAAATCTGTGTAAGGAGGAAAAAGAAAATAAAATGAAAAGGTAGAGCACTTTTTGTGGGAAAATTTCATTTACACGACACATTATTGTTATTTTTCCTTTCCCATTATGCTGTAGATTTTGTCTTACTTGTATACAAAAGAGTAATTACTTGTAACTCCACGGCTGAGGTTGCATTGTGATTTGCACTTATAGCAGGACTAAAATCTCTATGTTTAATACTTCAGTGCTTGCATTTAGACTACACATTTGGCACAATAACACTTGAGAATTAAAGCTGAATTTTCTTTTTAAAATAATATTTATTTGCCTTCTGCAGAGAAAAAATCTTAATTGCCCTCTTTTTCAAAATTTTCACATTTTCTTCACATTTGTGAATTCTAAGGGTTCCCATGTATTGCAAGCCATTCTTATTGTAGGATAAAAGCACAGGTAAAGCTGATTTTGAACTTTTAAAATTAAGCATGTAAAATCATCCCAGTATTTGTCACAGACCAGTTACATTTGACAGAGATTTGTCAGAGCAAGCTGTTTCTGATTTTATTTTTAAAAGTGTGTGTCCTGGATTAATATTCTGATGAAACAAAGTTTTCTTTTAATTCTCTTGTCTGATTTTCATGTGGATTTAGTTTTCTTCATTGTTTTATGACTTCTTCTGAGTATAGTCACCATATTACTTCATTGCACTTAGTAGTGGTGTTCCAACATAATTCCATAGTATTAGATGGAACGGTACTACTTATTTTTTATTGAAAAAAAATCAGTTTATCAGAATTGAAAGATTCACATGAGTACACCAGTTTTAGCAGGAAAAAGTAAAAAAAAAACATGGGACTCAAGTAAAACCTCTGAATCACCAGTCCAAAACTCTGCTTTTCAGCAGATTACATTATCTAATATCTTCTGTAATCCATTGGCTCACCTTAAAATGTTCCAACTGAAGGCACTGACTGAACATCACTCCTCTGACTAGAAATTGCCTCATTTGTTTCCCTCTCAATACTGTCCTTAAGTGTCATTCTCGTCCGTTCACCCTTTGATGTATTTATATACAACACTCAGTTTTTATTTACTTGAACCAGATCCTCTTTTAATCTCTCTTCATAAAACAAGTTCTGTATTTCCCTGATGACATCTATGACCTATTACAGTTTGAATTAGTCTGTTTTAAACGCTGATGGACAGAGTTTTATAAATGGCATTCCAGTAAACTCTTACTAGTAATGTGCATAATAGCATTAAGTCTCTCATCTCCATTTAAACACTGATAAAGATGGGATTGGCCTTACTTTCTTTCATGACTTTCCTATGTTGATAGTTTATAGCTTGTCCTGTGGTTAGTACTAACAACAGATTTTTCATCTGCTATACATCTTTGGCTCTTAAACTACCGGATTATAGCAAAAGTATTTCTTAGGCTCTAGTGAATAATCTTGTGTTTTGTTATCCTATAACATAACACCGTTTCTTGTCTCCAATAGCTTGTCTGTGCTGTTGACAAGATGGGAATCAACAGTAAATTTCACATTTTCTTTTTTTTTTTTTTCCTAAGACTACTAGTGAAATTATTAAGAGATACTGAAATAATAAGACTGATTCTTAAAGAATCTAGCAAATTCCATGTTACGCATTGATCTATTTTCAACATAAGCCCTCTTCCTTTTGCAGGTCCTTATCTGCTTCACAATTTTTGTACTAATTTTAATCTCTTCCATTTAAATAGTTGCCCCTCTACAGACACCTGCTTCCAGGTGGCTAGCATTAAACTCTGGAAAAAGCAAAGGTGTTAAATGAGAAGGTGTATGAGGTGTCATATGTTTGTGATAGAGGGATAAAGGTACAGTATAATTATAAGGACAGAGCAGAAAAACATGTATGGCTAGCCTGGTGAAAGTCTCGTCTATCTGCTGTGCCAGATTTCCACTTACAAATGGCCTAGGACTATTACGTGAAGAAAAATCACTGTGGCTAGAAGAGGAGGGAGAATGGACCTGTTTTCAACGCTTTTCACTTGTTTCTTCTGACTATTTTTGGAAATTCTCCAGATTCCTTATCACAGAAGTCAGTTTCATGGGCAATTTTATTTATGAGTCATCGCAGTGACTTTTAGAGCTACATACCTATAGAAGAGATTTCAAAGCCTGGATTTCTTATATTTTTATTTATTGAAGTACAACTTTATGTTCCTACTAAATGATTAACTTCCTTGCTGATGCTTTATTGGTATTAAAAGATGGACAGATTTATTACATATGGGTGCATAGTTCCACTACTGGAACATCTGAATTTATATGGACACAGATTCATTGGAAATATTTCAAGTAATATGCGTGTTCATATTGTGGATAACTTCAAGTTTCAGTGCTGTCACATCTAGACATTTAGTCTTGGTGCATATCCATCAAAGCCTTCAGATGAAATCTTGATCACATAAAAATAAAAGAAATTCTGCTAGTTGCTTCATCAGGGCTAGGATTTCATTCACTGAATTTTCTTTGAGGGTTCACTGTATTTGACATGAAATTCCTAATAAACACAGGAGTTTTCTAAATTTTTTTTCTACAAAATTAATTATATTTAAGGAAGAATATTTTATTATATGATCCACTGACTTGGATTGATCTAATCTAAAAACTAAAAGCAAATGATAGTAGTACAGCTATGTGAAATATCCCTGGCCTGAAGGCCACATGACATTTGCTTGATTGAAAGTTTGGTCACAATTATTCATCCACTAAGGTTCATGAAGTTGGTCTGATTTACAGCTAGTTGTGGCCACTACACAGAAACTGTGGTTTCAGTTGAATTGTGATAGACTATTTGTTTCAGATTGAAGCCCAGACTAAAATTTAAGGCATAAAGGGTGTCTTTTGTCTTGATTTTTCAATTAATTTTAAAGTGAATTAAACATGTGACAAATAATGGGGCAGGTCTACCTTTCTACACTCAAGTCACTAGAGTTCATTAAGGGTGAATTTGACTCAACATTTCCTCATTGTCCAAAGATCTTTTCTTCGCAGCTTTATAACAAAGTGAGATTATCTAGACAAATGTGGAACTTTATGATGTGAAACCTCAGGGCTTGACATAGGCAGCATCTGGTATTCAATACAGTGCCAACCTTTGAAAGACTCCAGAGAAGTGCATCCTCTCCCATGTTTATTTAGTAATTGAGTATCGTAATTCCTGACATCTTAATTATCATGAAATTACTTTTTCTCACTGAAGTCATAAACAGTGTTAGAAATCCTTATTACCAGTAAAGCGAGAGACACAAGTTACTGAGAGGACATCAATGGTGTTGAAAGATGACAAATTTATTTTCCAAAAATGGCACAATTCTGTAATTCCTGAAGAGTTACTGAGGTCATTCCAAACAAGTGTATATAATTTTTGAAGCTTAAACACTTTGCCATGTAGTCTATTTACGATTTTTAAAATTGCCCTTGATTTTAATACCCTCACTCGTATGTCTGTTGCACTGCTCTAAGTTGTGTTACCAGATGCAGTGAACTGAAGAAAGAAAAGAGAGACAATAGGAAGGGTGAATGAACAGCAAGGAATAAGATGATCCAAAAAAAGACATTACTCCAAATTGCTAGTCCAGCTGGGTTGTACCTTCTGCAGACTTGGAGTGGACTGTAACTAAAAGTAAAATTGCTTTTGTAGATCTCTTATCCTGAAAACAGTCCAAAGTTGTCTATACGCAGCTACAGCGAGTTGCAGACATGGCTGGTGTCTACAGTACATCATCTGAGAGAGTTGAGGTTGTTCAGCCTGGAGAAGAAAAAGCTCTGAGGAGACCTTACAGCAGCCTTCCAGTACATAAAGGGGGCCTACAGGAAGGATGGGGAGGGACTCTTTTATCAGAGAGTGTAGTGATAGGACACCAAGTAACGGCTTCAAACTGAAAGAGGGTAGATTGAGATAGGATATCAGGAAGAAATTCTTTACTGTAAGGGTGGTGAGGCACTGGAACAGGCTGCGCAGGGAAGTTGTGGCTGCCCCATCCCTGGAGGTGTTCAAGACCAGGCTGGATGGGGCTTTGAGCAACCTGGTCTAGTGGGAGGTGTCCCTGCCGATGGCAGGGGGGTTGGAACTAGATGATCTTTGAGGCCCCTTCCAACCCGAACCATTCTCTGATTCTGTGATCTCCGAACACCTTCCTGATGCTGTGCAAGTAACCAAAGAGTAAAGGGTGTTGCAGACTTGCCCTTCAGAACCTCGATGCATTTCCTGCTTCTGGCAGAACAGACATGAGATCACTGGAAGGAAAACTCACTACACCACAATGCTGAACCAAGACCTTTATTGTTTTGCTAGCCCTGAAGTTTCAGCTGAAATGTGGTTTATAATGCTGTAAAATTATAGGTCAGGTAAACCTCATTGCAGCTCTTGGGTATAGCTGTCCCTCTTCATTTAAGATAGATGTAAGAAGTCATTATGCTCCTTTGCAGAAACAAGTAGCTGGAATGACTGTAGTCTCTAAACCCCAAACACAATTACATATCTCTGTACAAAACAAAAGCTTGAAAGAGCCAGCTCAGAATGTGAATGAAGCGGGTGGGGTGGTTTTGCTGTTTTAAGCAGAAAATAAATACAAGTGAAACCAATGGGGGCTATGTATGTAGGACACATGTAAACACGCAGAAACAGCCAATATGTAAAAAGAGCTAATGTCAAATTACTGCCAAAGAACAGGTACCAAGGAGAAGACCTAGACAGGTTTTGGACTGCTGGCACAGACTGACATGGGTTAAATCTGTGAAAAAAAAGAAGCTTTTTCAATATGTATAATTCCTGCTATGCGTAAAGAAGCAGGGTGTTTTTAATGTTGCTTTTTAGAAACAGGATTGCACTGCAAAAAGATCAATATCTATTAACAGTTCCTCCTTCTAGTGGGAGTAGTCTACAAACCCCAAAATTTTGACCAGCCATTGGGCACAATAACAAAGCTGGTGACAGAGTGATAAATCTCAGATAAAAGCATACATGCTGTTATTAAAGTGATAAATCTCAGATATAAATGTACATACCATTATTAATTGATTTACAGAATACCCACCTCACATTTTCAGATGTACACCTTCCTTTAAGGTGTTCATAAGAATTATTTATGCTTTGGGAGCTGAAACCGGTATATCTACCTATCTTTTAAATACCCCAAAGACCTGCTAAATCAAAAAGACATTCCTATACAGGAGAAAAAGTTTTTATTTCTCAACTTTTATGTGAAGATTTAGGTGTCTCTAACCTCCTCGACACACCTACATCCTCTCTCCAGCAAGTGTAGGAAAGAATAAGAGAGAATGTAGGCAGGTATCTTTTGAATTTGCCCTGTGGAGCCTTGAAAAAAAGCTTAGAAAAGGAGAGTGCCTTTAGGGTAGTGGGCTTACAGTGGCTTGGAGCAAGCAGTGAAGGAATACTCCATTGCCTGGTTCAGGGAAATGGGATTTTGTAGTTTCTTGTAAACAAACAGGATCAGCTCAAAGAAACAGCCATACAAGAGGACAACCTGTCAAGCTTTGACCCGCTATTCAACTCACTGAAGTATTAGTACATTCCTGACTTATATAGATCAGGAAACAGTTATCTCAAATTATCTTTCCCAAAGCAAACCTTGAGGATAATCCAGACAGTCCAAATGATTAATTTTCTCTGTCCACACCTGACTGGTCACTTCATTATTAATTAGTGGGTTTTTCTTTTCTATACTTGTAAATAAATGAAACAACTTATGTGGAAGATGCAACACACTCATGAATGAAACATTCCCAGTGTGAAAGAATGAAACATTCATATTTAAAATGGACACCTCTAAGCTTTCTGTATCTCACAGTATCAGTGAGGGCTCCAAAACACTTTAAATTTACACCCAAGTATGGAATGCATTTTTTTCTACTTTGCTACATAAATGAAGAGCATATTGTATAATGGTCACATCAGGGCAGTTGGTCATTACTGTAAATAAGGTAAATATGGATGTTTAAAATAAACACGCACATATGAGTTTTATTCAACAGCAAAAAGAGCCATCTTGAAGCAGAAAACAGTGATTGCTCAAGTGCTCAGTACACAAAAAAAAATCTTGCTATTAACAAAGCATATGAATGCCATGCTGGAACTGATCAAAAGTCCAGTACTCTGTCTCCAGTGTATAGTTTGTCTGCTCTCCTGTCCTTGGCCACTAGCAGATGGTTAAAGACTATAAAAAGAGTGTGTGTGCAAAGCGGTCGTTTCAGAAGAACATCGTCCTACCTTCTGGCAGTAAACAGTGTAAAGGTTTTCTGAAACAGAGGTTCTGTACAGACTTGTCTTGTTTAATAGCCACTGATGGACTGAATGAAGAAAGAACAACATAACAATGATTTAACACTTACTGAAAAGGAACGGTGGCAGCTACTGAATCTTCAGTGCCACCACATACAGCACCCTGGGTTTTCCTCAGAGGTCTCCTATCTAATTACTCACCAAGTTTGACCTGCTTAGCTCGTGAGAACTGACAAAATCACAGCCTGAGGTGGAGCAGCTGGGATTTAACTTTTATTTATAAAACTTAATTAGGAGATTTTTTTCTTTCTTTCCATTTTTCCCAGCTCTTCACTGTTAAAATCACATAACATCCTACATATGCACATACAAACACATAAAACAAAGAGTAAAGCAAACTACAACAGTCAGTGAAGTTACTTGCTATAGAAATAGCAGTGCTGGCATTAGCACTTCAAAGGGAAAAGCTATTTTAAAATTTAACTGCCTGGCAGATGCAGCAGATATAGAACAGGAACCAAAGAGAGGTAAGGAGGGAGGGAGGGAGAGTAGGAAGAGGAGAAGATGAGTGGGGAGGGATAGGAAAGTAGATGAACTGTACATTAATTCAAGGTAAAAATAGCCAAACTGTGTACTGACAGTGAAATGTCAGTGTGGAACCCAGTAGCAAAATTCCCATTGACTTCAGGGAAATCTATCCTTCACTCTGCATCAATAGTTTTATGTACTACAGTGTGTCAACACAATTCCTCAATGTATTTATTTCCTTTTAGTTTATAGTTGCCAATCACTTATTCTACAGTAATTCTACAAATATTGTGAAGTCAAGAAAGAAACTGACCCTCACCACTGTTTTCAGTACTAGATTGGAAAATCAGGCTAGAAACCTGTCAGTTTTTATGTGGTAAATTGCTATTCACACCGATGCTATTATACAAACCATAAATAGCCATTTGTAATATATTATACTCCTGTATTTTGAAGCAACTGGTATAGAGTTTCAGCACACTGCGTCCTGGGATTTGTTATCATCTACTACACTGCTGAAATCCAGATGCAATGATGATTCCAAAGGGAGGGATTTAAAACTATGTTTAGTCTGTAATGCAAGATATATGGAATGTTTAGTCAGTCTACGTCGGTGCATAACTGATTATTCTTCAGGCTGAAAAATTATTAATGGAAAAGTATTTTATATACAGTCAGTCTGATTGCTGTGGTAACACTGAATAACCTTAGCTGGTTCATTAAATCCATCTATGATAGAATTTTTTCTTTTTCTGTTCTTTGCCAATAGTAGTAATAATCATGTAGACAAGTCATTAGACTATTACAACTTTGTCATTTACTCTTAGATCTGTTCTGAACAGAGTTCAGGTAGCATGGTTAAAAAGTTACTGTCCTTGCCACTGTTGTTCCAGAAGACTGTTCAGGTAAAGCACATTACAGCAGATCTGAAGAAATATGCCCATGTCAAAACAATTTATGGGACAACCTTTGCCTTGATATCAGTGGTCCATTTTGTAAGCACTGCATGACAGCACTTCATATGAAGCTTTGAAGGAAAGGAGATGTATTCTTTTCAGTGCTCCTAAAACAACTACGGCAGATACATACACTTTTACAATGGGGAATCAAACTACATGAATCAGGTAGTTTTCTGAGTGGCATATGGGAAGCGGATACAAGCTCATAGCTCCACATGTATCTACCTTGTGGAGAAACTCAGAACACAGGAAATAGCAAAGGGTGACCCATGAACTTAGGGGATCATAGTTGAAGGACTGTAACTGGCCCTTTATGAGACCTGTAAAAAGATGACAGAACTTTGCAACTTAACTGAAGATGGCACAATTCCAGTTTAGGCTTTTTTGGCAAATTATTTTCTCTCTTTTTCATAAGCAGGAAAATGAAAACAAAGGAGTCTGTTAAGAAATAAGAAATACCTTATCAATTTTGTTTGTTTTCCTGAAAGTCGTATTTAAACTTAGCTTTGTTCATGTAGGTGCTCAGAAAATGTTAGATGGGGTATTTATTTATCCAGGCATTACAGAATGGTCATTATCCTCTTATCAGGGTAAAAACTCACTGTGATTTAAGAGAAGACAGTAAAAGATAGAGAAGAGACTAATGCAAAAGAACAGGGTAAATCCGCTGTTCCCAAGGGAAAATGTGAAGTCTTACCAATCAGCCTAGTGAAACAGACTGATAGATGATTACATTAACAACAATCATATTCCATACCTTTATCTTATTCACTCCATCTTTTACGTGTTTCCCCCTGCTTACTTCTCCACGTCTGTAAAGTTCAGGCCATTTAAAGTTCCTTTAAATGTATGGTTGGGTTGACACTTATTTAATTAAATTTTAAAAAATCAGCGGTTTTGCTCCATAGCCTCAGATGTTGAAGTCCTTGGCTGAAAAAAAGGCTTGGTAGCAGATAAGTCTCAAGGAAAAAAAACATTTAAAAGGAAATGCCCAGGGTTAAAAATAAAGAAATGTATCTAAAATGCAAATTATTTAATTCAATGTATAAAATCATTTGGCCTTCATTTCACATACGTAACTATAATCATTTTGGGTTAAATGAATCTGAGGAAATGTGGAAGGTTCTAAACGTAAAGTTATGAAAAAATGATACCTGTAATACTTCTAAGCGAGCTAGTTACATTGTCCAGCTCCCAAACTACTTTGTAGGCTGACTCCATTTTATAGTAGCCTGGAGACTAAGTCTACTACAGCTCCCTTAATACACTGCAAATTTCAAAGTTAAGATTTCTCACCTCCTTGAAGTCTTACTTTCCCATTGAAAATACTTTCATTTTTTTACAAATATATCATGAAATGGACCTCTAACATCTGCATCTACATTTGTAGAAGTCAGCTGAGTCTTTGCCACTGACCCATGACAGAGGAAGCTGAAAATATTCAACTGAAGTGTTTATGATTTGCATCACAAAATCAAGATCAATATCTCTGTTTGAGGCAAACTGTCCTTTTCTGAAACAGCCTAACTACAAAATATCAGAAAAGAGGTGAACAAGGAAATACACACTTTTAATAGGTGGGGAATAGGGGAAATGATAGTAATTAAAACAAAAATAGGATGGCCCTTGACTTCATTTAGTTTTTGATATTTGGTCTCTTCATGATACTTTTTGGTATTTCAGTTAGATTTTTCCTTCATAAGTATGTACATAATTGGGTCATTTTAACACATCAGAGCACTATGGGATATTTTAACTAAATAGAATCCACTCTAACTCATCAAAGAAGCTTACTCAGTAATGATTTTAGTCTTTAAAAGAACAGGTTGACATTAAAAGAACAACTTACCATGCCTGTAAAAAAAAACTAATCACCTAAACCAAGAAAATAATGGTATCTGTATTCTTCTGATGTTAATTATCTCTTTTGTTATGGATTCTACTCTCAAACAATAAACCTAATCTTCTATTGAGCAACCTGGGCTTCAGTTTGGGATGCATAACTCGTGTCACAGTCAGTTCTTTCACAGCTGTGCCTGTAACGGTGGAGACTTGCTTAATTAGACCTCCCTCGCAAAACCCCAAAGAATAATTGTATTCCTGTGGTTTTAGGTACCACACAATGTTCTACAAGCAAAACAAAAGGCATATGAGCAAAATAAACCCTCCGTTATTAAGACATGGTGCTTTGTAGGCAAAGGCTACCACACAGGTTAACACAGAAAATAATGGATGTTTGCCTCAGAAATCTTTGTAGATAGACTTAATTGCTTATTAACTCTACAGGTAGAGACAATTGCAAAGATTTAAAAATATGCCCTCAATTTTGACATGTCCAACCTATGCAAAACCGAGGCCTGATTTTTCAGAGTGGTTTGTGCTTTCAAAACCCAGCTGATGTTGATGTGGTAACTGTAGGTACTCATTCCTTAAAAATATTCTTATACTAAGTATAAACTAAATTTAATATTCTTATACTATATATCCAGTATTTGAGACATCAAAACCAGAGGCACCTTTTCAAAATTTGGTTTGGTACAGCAAACGTCTTTTCATGAACTCTCTTTTACATAATCTGTGTCTTCTGGTGCAAGCAACATGTAACAAGCTCAAAAAAAACCCCAAAACCCTCTTAAAAATTGTCTTCAATTATTCCCTATCTCAATTTTGCTGGTTTTAAATAAAATATTCTCTTTAACTATTTTGAGTTCACTTCCAAGAAACGGTTCCCACACTCTTACTCAGATCAATCCTCCATAGAAAGCATTCTGGAGATTTCAAAATGTATGTGCAGTCGGTTGTCCACTGGTTTGTGGAGCAGAATGGTGGTACATCTCTGTAACTTTAGTGAAGGTTTATGTCATAGCATTCTTTTACAGAGTAACTGTTCTAAAATAATTTCAAAGCAAGCCAACAAAAATCTATAGGTGTTCTATGCTGTATTATGTATTCATTAGAACTCCTCATAAAATCAATGATAGCTTTGCGTGTAAGTCATTTGTTAACTATTTGTTAATATAGATGTTTTAACTATATTAAACATACTTTAAAAAGATAAGCATAAGAAGTAAAGTTTTAATTTTAGGGTTTTTTTCTCTGGATGCTTGAGAGTTTGGATATGCAGGTTGTCGTATGACTCTGTATGAAAAATCTCCAACAAGGGAAATATAAATCTTCTGATAAGAACTAACTAAAAGATTGAGTCCAGTTCTACTGAATGACACACTAAACCAGATGATGTTAACAGAGGATATATCTACACCGTATTTTACCATGAGATGCAACTTCAGCCTGCCTACATTTTGAACTGATTAGAGGAAATAATCTGCAAAACAGAAGGCAGGGACTGCTGTGATATAGGGTGTTGTACCTATCCTTGGTATCGTGCTACTGAAGCTATATAGCTGCTGGATGGCTCATATTTAGCGAGAACTGTCTCATGCTGCTTCAGAGAATGGGGAGGTAGAAATCATGTTTGCCTTTAAAAGCTCATATAAATATACCTAACAGTGGAAGAAGAACTAACATCAGAACTTTCGCTGAATATGACCAAAGATTATTTTTCTTATTATGTTTTTTAAAATTATTATTTTGTACCTTATTTTTGTATTTGCTGTGGAAGCAGGCATCAAAGTTTAAAGTAAATATGTTCACATGTATTCACAGGCATTTTGGTCAAGTTCTAATTTGTGTCATTTCGTTCAATTTATTCATAGATGTTAATTTCATGATATATGCAAAACCATGATCTAAAGCAATACTTAAATACTTAAAATAGACATTTTCTAAAAGCAGATTTTTTCCCCCCCAAATTAGCCAAGTTAGCAAAGGATAAAGTGATATTTTTCTTTGATATGATATATAATTTATGATGCCAAGCACATATGCCATCTGTTGACTGTTGACAATGACTAGAAATATGACATTTTCAGGAACACAATAACAATTATAATATTACTAAAATGCATTGAATACAATGGGCAATTATGGTAATTATGTAGATAATCACAGAAAACAAGGTATACTGAAGATGCATTGGTTATTTGATTTATGTCTTTAAAATCTGCCTAATTTGCAAGAACTCTTGTCTACTTAGAGAATGTGAAGGAACATTTTATCACTGTGATTCTCAATGCATATAACAGTGTTTAAATGTGTTTGAGCATGAAGGAAGAAGGGAGGTATTACCAAATATCAGCACCCCAGGCCTTTCTTATAAATTAATATCTCGAAGTTTTCATTGCTTCCTCATAAGTGCAATATCTTTCAATAGCACAGAATATGATCTATGGGACTTCAATTCAAATATGTAAGACAAAGGTAACCAAGACGCAAGATGCTGGAGTGACACATCTAAGTTACATGCACAAGGCCACTGAAGTAATGTAAAAAATTGCTTCTTTTTAGTGGCAGCACTGTGGCTACTTCTGGACCAAGTGGCCTATCAACAATAGATTAATGGTCTGGAGTTTTCACATCCTACTAGCAGCTGTATTATATAACATGCTTGAATTCTCAAGAAAACAACATCTGATTCTGGGTAGAATTACTGTGTGGGCATAGAGACTGGATCGAAGGTATTAGGGCAGGTACATAACTAACAAGGTATTAGGGCAGGTACGTAACTAACAAGGATGTATCTCAAACCCTGAACAATCAGCAAAGTTCTATGCTGGAAAACCTTTAATTCTTTTCAAAGATTTGTGGTGAACTGAATGGCTGAAATCCTATTCTTATTTCAGAGAATGATAAAACTCTGCTTGACTATGCCAGGAAACATTGGGTACAAGTACCAAATAGTACATTCTGATAAAGAATACTGACACCTCATACCTGTTTTTAAGGCTTTGAGTGATTTTTATTGAGTAAAAACTGAAGTGACTCAACATTTATAGAAGACAGAGCATGTGAACAAGGTTGATTTCTTATTTTGTCAAGAAAGCCATGTGGCCTTACAAAGGACATCTATTCTATCTATACCTCACTACTTCATCTACAATCCCTAAATAAGCTTTTCTTCATCGCTCTTGTCTACCTAAAGTATCGGCTCTTCACGGCACGCAACATGTCATACTATGCAATTGCACAGTCTCCAGCACAATAGAAACAGCCTTAGATGGGCCTCCCAGGCACCGAGGTCCTGAAAATTTACATTCAGCTTTAAGCTTGCATAGGTATGGATTAAAAAAAAAATATTAAAATGTAGGCTTTAAACAGATACACAGATGCACTCCATATATTTTTCATAGTACTGTTGCTTTCTAAATTTGTAATAACCTTACAAGAACTCCGTCATGCATATTTGATGTGAAACACTACCTCTAATAGAATAGTTGAAATGAACTGTGCTAAGTCCCTTTTAGGTATTTTTGCATTTTGCAAAGTGACCAGAAGTTGCAAACTACAGATTAGGTTCATTTAGATGAAAAAAGTTTACATCTCAAGGCAAAAATCCACAGTCCTAAAGTTTAGGGGAGAGAGTTAATTATTTAATTATTTCCATTTCTATCTTTGTGGTTCACCTAGCTAAAACATTCACGTTCCAAGGCACGTTCCAAGGCTGAACTTTAATCTGTGATTTGTGTGGTTTGGTTTTTTTTTTTTTTCCTGGGATCTCTGGGATGGATCTCCACAAAGAAACCTTGCTGATTCTCCAAGGACGACTTCAAGTCAGAGTTTTCAAATCTTGGCCACACTATTCTGTGGTCAAGAAACACAAGGACAAGTCCTGCTTATGAGTCAAGTTTTACTGCAAGGTTGGCACCTTGGGCCTGATGATGATGAAGGAAGTGAGATAAAGGTTCATGAAGAAGCCAAATAAAATCCCAAATAACTGTTATGATGTATCATGTCAAAGTTCTGTTCATATGTTTCAGGAATCTGTCATAAAGCACTCAGCCTCATCACGCTCTGATGTACCTTCAGACGTTGTCCTTGCACAAAAGCTTACGGTGAAATAGAACTTCCTTCCAGCAATTATTTTCTGCTTTGTAGAACCAACACCTCAAAATGACTTCCCAGAGTGAGCAAATGATTGTGTGGCCTTTTTCTTGTTAAAGTCAGAGTCTTAACATTTTAAAGTTTTTAATAAGCATTTTAGTATAGTTTGCTAGCATGGAAGCTGCTCATTATGAGCTAATTGTTTCAAAGAGTTGCTGAAAGTGCTTAAATGTTAAATTCATGCTACTGTAAGCAAATATTCACAAGTCTTTCAAAACAGATGTTTGAGAAATGGTAGGCTGTCTGCTCATGGTAGCAGTACACAAAGGACATGAATAAGTAGGATTTAATAATAAATATGCTCACAACTACATGGATGCTAATACACAATGTTTCTTTTTTTATTTTCAATTAAATGCATAAGGCAGCAATAACCCGAATAGTTTTTGTAAGGCCAAGTTCACCGCAGACACCAGTAATTCCTGCCTTTCCTCTGTTCTCCCATTCACCTCTCTCTGCAGGTTTCCTACCCGCGCTCTCATGCCGGGGCAGGGCCCTCCCAGTCCCGACACCCACTCACACCCCTTCTTTTCTTCTGACAGCTGGAGCTCTGCCTGCATTCCATCCATGACAGACTGCTCCATCACAGCATGTCTCACACCCTTCGGGTCCATTGCCACTCACAGAAGGGCCCACCTCTTTCTAGGCTATTTTCTTGGTGGGAGCTACCATGCCCAGGAGGCCCTTTGCTCCACTTTGCTCCATGGTAGGGTCTGTGTTTCCCCACCTTCCTTCAGTCCCCCTGCTTCCCTGCTGGGGTTATGAACACAATATTTTCAGTGTTTGTGCACACACATTCACCCCCCCCCCCTTGTTGTTATTATTTGTTTGGGAGATAATAATTTTGAGGTCAAAATATCTTAAACTTTATAAGGCAGAGTAGCAATGTTGGATAGGAAGGCATTAAGGGTGCCATCCGTTACAGACAAGTACAGAAATACTAAAGCTGAGATTCTGCCAAACAACATGGCAAAAGCTCCATTGTCGTCCCTTTCGCCTTTTGTTGTTGTTTTTCCTGATACGGCCCCAAATCAATAGCATTCTGTTGATTGATTCCTGGAATATTCCCCGGTATTGACTGGCTAGGACATTCAGCAGATACTGCATTACAAACAGATAGGCAGATGTTATTATATTGTTAATCTGGCTTTACAAACTTTAAGAACTGGTATTTTTACTTCCCTATTTTTACTTTTTATTCTTGTGGTTTTCAGTTGGTTTATTTGTGCTACTTTGTTTACAGCCAGTTTTCTTTGTCAATCTGATATCTGAATACCACGTGGTTTTATTTTTGGTGGATTCATTTGCTAGTACTTAAATATGTAGCACGTCATAGTACTTTGCGGTCATTAAGGCATCTCGGGGAGAGATCTCTGCACTACCGAGCTCAAAACCTAGGTAACAGACGGACCCTTATACCTGTACAGATTACCATTACAGCAAAAACAATCAACTGCTAAATGAGTGTCACATTTTTCTCATTAAATTATATAGATGAGATATCTGATCTTCGAGCATTGAACAAAAGATTGAAACAGAACTAATTGCTGTAGTTCAAATCCACTGTTAATTTATATCACAAAGTTCCAAACCAGTAAATACATTACTACAACATTATACTTAGCCTGATCTTATTTCTCTCCTTTCTGAACCTGGAGAGTTCAGGAATTTTTTTGTTTTGGGTTTGTTCTGGTTTGTTTTGTTTTTTAACAGATAATTTCTTATCCATCTCTTTTCCCTCAGAAAGTCTCTCAGCCTTTTATTATACTGAACTGGAGCTAAAAAGACCCTTCTGATCTGGTTCCAAGAGTGAATTAGAAGAGCAGCTCTGCACAGACAAGCAAAAACTGACATCCAGTCTCCCTTAGCTATATTTTTCTGTACTTATACATTTTAACCATTATCACTCATTTATTGTAATCTCCTGTGGCTTTTGATATACCCAGAGCTTCTTGGCTTGTCTCCACACATTTCTCATGACCCTCTACTTCTGTTCACAACTGTGCCCCTCCCCTCTTTCTATTATTATACCTTTTCTCTTTATCGTGAACCACCCATGAACTATGTCAGAAGTTCAAAACAAGAAACGGAGTTTGCTGAATCAGCAAGTGCCTTGAAAAATAGAATTGAAAAATACTTTGCTGATAGGGCAACAATGAAGGAAGTTTCTTTATTGCCCAGATGTCCAAATTGCACTTCTTAGGCTCCTTGTAACGTGAGTACATTCATGCACTATTTTTCTTTGTTAAACATTTGTATTGAAGTACACCTTGATTAAATATCCCTTCAGTTAACTCTCTCTGGTATCTCTAGAAGATGGGAATGAACTGTTACAGCTTATTCCTGTGTTTAACAATTTGTCTGCTGTAAACAGGGCATGCTGGGATATTAACAATGACAAGCCATCGTGGTTAGTCTCAGAAGAGAAGGTGCAGAATGCCTGAGCAATCTTTTGCAAGCAAAGCGTTACCCATCACCATAGCACAGTGACTGCTTTTTTTTTTAATTTGAAAATACCTGTGTTCGAAGCAGAGTTTGAATGGCAGAGCTGAATCAGAAAGGCTGGGCATTTTCTCCCCCTGGGCTTTGTTCCATTAGGAAGCTATGAGAGTAGATGAAGATTTCAGTTCCTACAGAACTGAACTCTTAGAATTTTTTATCATTTTATAGAAACACTGTTGAAGTTGAAAATACTCTCCAGTCATTAGCTTACTTCACTAACCTGATTTGCCACAAGAGGGCAGAGGCTTATGTCACTCAGCTTCATCTGCTGTCGTATAGGAATGTCAGGGATCTCTAATGGGGAAATTTATCATGGTTTAAATACCAGGGTGAAAAATGAAATTCCACTACCTATTTTAAAATGGCTTTTGGCTAAAAAGCCAAACGCAGCAACACAACTCTGTCATCTCTGCTGCAATGAATACAGCTACCGTAGTTTGTTTATAAGGTGTTAATTACTATGCAGTTATGTAAAATGGGGGCTATGTAGAAAAATAATATGTATGGAGAAAGGCTTTGTTAGTTTAAAAAAACGTGTCAAGCCAAGATACTGAAACTTTTATGTAGATAGGGTCAGCTGTTTCATTGCAATAAATGGGTAGATTTTGGAGTGGGAAGGTGCTTGTTAGAAATCCAAAACTATTATGCTATTTTTATGGCAAGTCACACTTTGGGTGTAAACTACTTCATGACCCATTTCTCCCTTTCTCTTTGTTATTTCGGGGTTGTTTTTTGTTGTTGGTATTTTTTTTGTGTGTTTTTTTTTTTTTTTTAAATGGTTTAAAATTATCTGCATTTGATTAGTAAATGCCTTATAGTGAAATAAACTTTGTTAAGACACTTAGCAAGCTGTACTCAGTACTTCACACAGGTATGCTCCCCTTAATTATCTCTTGCACTTTACTGGGAAAAGGACAATGACTGGAGTTTGTATGCCTAATTCAGCAAAAAGATGAGAAAACATTTATCTGAAACTCGATCTAGTCTTGTATCCCTAATTCAGCAAAAAGATGAGAAAACATTTATCTGAAACTCGATCTAGTCTTAAATGATGTTCCAGAGTTTTCGTCAGTAAGGAGTTTGAAAAGCACTGGTTTAAAAGTGCAGTTTAGCTGGCAAAAATGAGTGAATCTGCTGCTATAGGCATAAACAGGCTTTCTTGTAGAAGAGACAGTATTAGAAACGATGAATGCATGATGCTTTGACCTGCTGTCATTACAATGCACTGCTGGCTTGTGGCTGATTGGGTAGTAGAGAAACTCAAATCAATACAATAACATTTTATACTTATATTCTGCACTGGTACAAACAGTTTGATGAAAAATGAGGAAATGAAAAAATCAAGTTCACTGTTTTCACACTGGGGTAATTTCCATTGCACACACTGACTTTCACCACATCAAAACTTATTATAAATGGAAGTTGATGGAACTATGACTTAATGATTTGTGGGTTTGGATACCCCCCCTTCCTCCCCCCAGTTTTCTTCTGTTGCTTCATGAAACAAGAAAATAACACAGAATATTTTTGCAACATAGCAGCTTATATACTTCAGTTATAATTATGTTCAGATTTTAAAAGAAAAGTTTTACATAGTTTATCAGCTGATTTAACTACTGAAATGAAATATTCAATATTGATAAGTGATGCATCTGTCATTAACACACATTGCTTAAAAAGAGCAGGTATTTCCCTTTCCTTTTGCAGGTATTGCAGCTGTAAAGCAAGGGCAGGTCTTGCCTGTCTCAGTTTTTTACTAAGCCTCAGCTTAGTGAAAGACTATGCTACAGAAGCAAGCAAGAGAGGAAAAGTTAATGCTCTTTGCAATTTGGTTAAAGCATATTCTAACAAAGTACAGATTTCTGAATAGTGAGATTGCTACCACATCCTTTCTCCAATACCTTCTTAAAGATACTGTTAGACACAATTGGTGGGAGGAGATACAGCATAAATCCCTGAACATTTACAAGCTCACAAACCTGATAGCGTTGATTGTAATTATCAAGGACAGAATGAAGGTGGTAGTTACAAAATTCCGTTAAGAAAACTGCGTTAGCACATTGCTCTGTCAAAAATGAAAACCTACTCATAAGAGAGGAAAAAAACTAACAGCCTTCTCTCTACCTTAAAGAATTTGGAGAAAAATCAGAAACCCCCCACATTTTTCTTCTTAGGTAAGAAGATTTCAAATTCCAGAAGCTGGAATATATCCGTTTCAAAAGATTTTAGGTTAGAATTCTGTTGCACAATTCCATGGTCACTTACTATTCCCCATGGCCTTTAGATTATGCCTTGGAATCTCTTGTTGTAGACCATTGATTAAAAGGGCTCCAAAAAGTATTCTCTATTAAAGCTACCAGGGACTTTAAAAACAGTGTGTGTTTGTGCTTTTACAATTGGTAAATAGACTAGTCTGCCATCTGGGAATCTGGATAACCCACATTCCCTGGCTCCCCCATGTCCCTGGCTCTGCAATTACCCATGGGCTACAAAGGGGACAGTGAGGTCAGGTGAGTTGTTGGGAAACTAAACAGGATTTTCTCAGAAACTTGTCTAGTTTCATTCAAAAAATTGACCACAATTACCACATTTCCATTTTTTTCCTGACAAACCAATACTGCCTGATGGAAATGTTCCATCAAGAATTTTCCCACTAGGCCTAGTCTCTGTTATAAATTAACTTGTGACAGCACTAGCACGGTTTACATGGGACAACAATTGAAGGACTGATTCCAGCTTGTTCTCCCATTCTTAGACTAGGCCTTGGACAACTATTACTACCATGTCAGCTGTGATTATCACAGTTGATCTGACTTATTTCCAGTATTTGCAGGCATACTAGCACCTGAAAGACCATTTTTTGAGGAACAACAAATGTAGTAATAAGCAGTGACCAAACAGCTTCCTTAAAACAAGGGTATAAATTTAGGATGAAAAGAAAGGGGCAAAGTATTTCCAACTTAGGCAGCAGCAAAAACTTAGGGTCTGATTCTAAGAGGATGATCCAGGGAGTCACAGTTAGGCACCTAGGTTCCTCTCAGTAGTAAATACAGACAGACAAGAAACTCAGTAGGCTGGCCCACAAAGACCCTTCTGTGTGGGGGCAGGATACACAGTCGCAGCCAATAAACCACTGTGAGCAGAGCAATGAGCCTAAAACCCCACCAAGTGTACCAGTGACAGTGTGGCATATTAAGGGACATCCATGCATGCAGGGTCTACAAACTGGAATAATTTTCTGAAGACAGGAACTTAATTAGTTGGGACTCACTTTTTCTGGAACTTAGCTGGATGATGACACCTGCCTTTTTCAAAACAATTCACCAATTAGGCTAATCTATTAAAAAGCATAAAAAACTGTGCTTTTGTTCTCCTTAGCCTGTGCAAATTCAAATCTATGCCTCCCACTTCCCAAGTGTACATCCCAGCCACCAGAGTGTGGGAAAGCTACTTACAGCAATGATGAAAATCAGGCCCAGTGTATGTTAGTTTTGGATTAGAATACATCAGGAACTCTATTTGCATAGTTTCCAAAAATAAAACCATACAATAGACACCTTAAGCTCTTCAGTCAGTCTTTTTCTGATGTCAGGAGAAGGCACATTTAGCTGAGTTAAAATCAATTGTAAATTCTCACAGATTTCAACTGAGACAGGTTATCGCTGCGAAACAGTAGTACCAAAGACAAAGAAACTATATAATGTATTTTCCTTTAAATACCTGGATTAATTTGTACTTTATTCATATTTTTAAATGTCATTTGTATATCCAGAAGGTCAGCTATCATTCTTGTACCCTTTGAATAAGACAGCAGTGAAGGGGACTGATTAAAAAAAAGCTGTAATTTTAATGAAGTTTAAGTTCTTGATTGGTTTTTTGCATATGCATAATACCTTACAGCCAGGCCTGACTCCTAGCCTTTGGTTCTGCCAAGTATAGAAGACATCCATAACCCTTCACAACAAGGCAAAAGACATCCTTCTGCTGAATAAAGTCTGTCAGTTTTATTGATCTTTTTGCCACTTAGTGTGCCTTTATATTAGATATCTACTCATCACACTATTCTCTTCAGACTTTCTAATTTCTTTGGACCGTTTTCAAAAACCTAAATTGGAATATTCCTTCCCCAAAGATTTAATATCAGTAAAGCTTTAAACAGCAAAGATAGATCTGAAAGGACTTGCCTGTTGCAAATTTAGGACAGTACCACAGCAATTAGAACATCACAGTGAATTACGAAAGTACTGAAAAAAACAATTGTTCTGAAGCAGTGATTTAAATGAGAATCAAATGAAATTCACAAGATGAAGTTCGCCAAAACCATTGTTGGGAAAGGAGAAAAATATGATTGGTAGAGGTACATCTGTGATAAACCTACATTAACATTTTCAAAAATATTTAAGTGACATTAGCAATTAATGGTATGACATGAAAAACACAAATGGTTCAGTTAAAAGAAACTAAGGAAGCTATTACCCTTTCTCAGGTGAGATGCAGGAAATAACAGTGTGACTGCTCCTCATTGGTTTCACTGCAAAGTGAAATGGGCTCACTTAATCTCTAAGCAAACCTGTTCAAATTTACATTGAAAGGATATGCAAAACACACATTTCATTGCTGAATCTTATTCCCAGCAAAGAGAATGAGAAGTTTTAAAACTGCAACACTTGTACCATTTCTGTTCATCAAGCAATACCCTAAACTGTTTGAAAAAAGACCTTGAGATATCTATATCACACAGCGAAAAAGTATGTAGACGCATTTGAAGTAGCCCTTAACAGCTTAGTTTTCTACTGGAAACTGCATGTTACCACAGTGCCCTGCTGGCTACAGTCATACGGTAGGCTCTGAAATCTCATAGATAACCTGTGTCTGCAATGGCTGTGATCTTCCTTTTGCAGGTGGGTCTACAACTCACCCGTAAAGACTGGGTAGAGTTGATTGAGGCTGGAAATGTCAGAGAACATTCCCCTACAGTACTTCTGGAGAGCTCTCTCCATTTAATGCTCTTCTGCAGTCCTGGACTGCAATAGAAAAATCCTCCCCTTTAGGATCCAACCAAAAAAAACCAAAAGATGAAGACATAAGTTACACCCTGTGTAACTGTGCCACAGATTTTGGACTAGACATGTGTTATTCCTTCAATCTTAGAACTATCTGATTCCAAACTGATACAAAAGATTTACAATTAACAGATACTGCAGTGAGAAAACGTTTTGTGTCATGGCTGTCTCATTAACTGTGCCAGTATTTGATGTAGTTTATTTGGAACTACATAACTCAAGTATTGTTAGAGAACCCAAACTGGTATTCTGATACACATAAATGTAGCCATTTTAAAGTAATAAACTGAATTCATAAAGCATGTTATAAAATATTATCCACTGCAGAGCTTCTCTTTAAGGGAAGTGGTGATTTTAAACATGGTTTGCTATATCACAGTAAACTGAAACAGTTGAAATGATTTAATTTTGAGAAGATCCTTTCAAAGCTGCTAGGTCTGTGCACTTGCAAGTTCTGACCTGATATAATTTTCATCCTTTCTTATCATGCTGTTAGTTACATTGAGAGGACCATATTTTTACTCCTCTATGTTAGATGAATTTTAACAATGAATTTCAGGGTTGTTGTCTTAACTCTTTCATGTCTTCCATAACACAGACATTTCAACCTGTTGTACCAAACTTTTTTTATCTGATGCACTAAACTATTTCAACAATTGCTCCTTTGCAAGGCACTATGAAAACGATATATTAATTAGTGCAGCTCATACATTTCACCAAGGACATGTTTTTTTCCATTTGTGGTAGTATGATCAATGTCCTCAAGTAAACCACATTTAAATGCAGAATAAATTTAAGGCAAAATAAACTATTTAAATCCATACTTTTCCACATAATAGCACAGAAACATATACAACTAGAACAATCATTGGGAAATCTTTTTAAGATTTTTCAGATTTGATCTCACCTAACTTATGGGAACAGTTTCAAAGGAAAATATATCTAGTGTGTTAATTTAAGTTCAGTACAGGCAAAAGAATTTACTTTTTGTAGCTGGAATATATTTAATTTCAAAAGATACAATTAGAAATAACACAAGAATGAGGTATCAACGGCTAGCACACCAAGAATTTTAGAGAGCATTGAGAGGATTCCAAGTAGTTTCCACTTTCAAGAATTTTTAGAACTAAAAATTAACCAGAAATATAATTTGATCAATATTCTTCAAACTTACATAAACAAAGGTTCTTCCCTGAGAATAATAAAAAAATTTTGATGTGCAGAACACTACTCTTTTTAAACATCTGATGAAGGGAGCAATTTGAGATTGCAATACAACTCCAGTTATAAAACCTTAATTTACAAGACTTTCCCTTGAAAACTTGGGAACCGCTGATCTACTACAGCTTTGAGTTTTGGGCATTAGGAGTCTGTGCTGCAATACTATGATCTAATTTTTTAAAAGAATCAATCATAATGCTATAGACCAACAGTGAAAATAATTTTACTGAGAACAGAGGAGAGTTGTGAGATCCTATGAAACATTTAAAGATGATAATTATGTGGCAAATGTCACAAAGAGACAATAAAAGCAAGACATAAGAGATTTCACCCATCACTGAATTAATTAAAAACCCCACAAAACCAATGAATCATTACAACTTCTATGCAGTACAGTTCAGAGGGTTATGTTTCAGCAGCATGTGTACTCGTCACCCTCATTATAAATCTCCTTGTAAGAATATGAACTTCATTTAAGGTTACTATGCTTGTGTTCCTAATTACAGAAATTCACATTTTCAGTCACAGTGTAATATGAGCTTTTACTTTCTAGATGTTATTCCAAGCAAAGAGAAAAAATCGGTGACAGTACCTGAACTCTGATGGTAGTTGAGGCCACAGTATCCCTAATTTTACAAAGATATACAGGGGTGATTTTATTCATTCAACATGAATGAATAAACCTGGGCCAAATCTATATTGTCCTGCAGGAATTAAGAATAATTTACTTCTGTGCAAAGTCAGTGTAATGCACCATCAAAGGACAAGTTTTAATATTCCACAGGGCATCCGTGATTTTAGACCATGCCTGACAGTAGAGTCTAAGGTTCAGTGAACTATGTTACTACATTTAGAGTATACCCAAGTATACACATAGTAGCCTGTATTTTAAAAACAGCGTAACCATGATTGTGTGCTGCTTTACTCGGTGTACTTAGCTTGGCTGCAGACAGTTTATTATAATGCTACATTAATCCTAGAAGATAAATGATATTTAAGGAACTTCTACCACCTATGATTACTGGTTCAGAACAAGCACAGATGTATCTACACAGACTTGAACTGTGTCAGGTGGCTTATCCAAAACTACTTCAACTTTCAGCTGACCACCAGAAACCCCAATGTGTCATGCTGCTTTACAGAATTAAAATAAAATAAAATACAACTGAATAGAAACCATAAGAACCCTTCAGGGGAGCCCCCAACAACAAAACAACCCAAAAAAACCCACAACCCCACAACAAACAAAAAAACCAACAACCAAACAATCACCCCCCCCAACACTAACAACAAAACTGAAACCACAACAGGGCATCATGTTTTAGAGGAGAAAGTGATGGGAACGAAAGCTGGCTAGTATAGTACCTCACAGGCTTTCTGTACATTCTCTTAAAATCTGTGATTTCTGCTATATTATTATATATATATTATAGGATCTGTAGTATCCTGACAACTCTCAAAACTCTGTGTCTCTTGCTTTAAGACTTCTAGACGATTCTTCCTGTAAAGTTCAGTTCTCTTACAGAAAACAAAAGTTACTGAATTATCTCAGGTACTTTGACAGTGCTTTGTCAGCCCAGTCTCATTATGAAAAGTCCACAGGTGTCCATGAAGGCTTTTGGGGCAAGGATCCTAGGTCTGCCTAAACTCCATATAGGAAAAGACCTCAAATAATCTAGGTCATCCCATTCTCCTGATCTTTGACTAGAGCAGCCTCTGGGACAAACCTGACCGCCTTTAGAATCAAATAGACAAAAAGACAAATCTCTCTGACTCAACTTCATGCAGTCACATTAGACATCACATAGTTCCCTCGTGCCTCTTCTCAGAATGTGGAAGTAAAGAGCAAACAAAGGAAAAGTATTGGCATGCAGAAGCACTCCGCATGATAGAATAACAGAATATTCTGCTCTATGTAATATTTGAACTGCCGCTAACTAATAAGAAAAAAGCACTCTCCTAATGAAACTCCTAATGAAGTTAAAGATATGATCAACCAGCTTCCTGACTTAAAAAAAACCCAAACAACAATACTTAGATATTTGGCTAGTGCTGTGTTTTTCCACTTTTTCGCTTTACTGATTTCAAAGGTTTAGCAGGCCTAAATGATTCAGAATCTGAAACACAGCACTGCTCAATACCTAAATACTGTCCCCTTTATACTACTGTCCAGGGCCAAGCTAATGGAACAACATAAATATGTCTACAGTTTTATTAACAATTTCAATTTTAAAATTTAGATTTCTCCAAACTAGTTTAATATTGTAGACTAGAGCTCTTTATCTTTGATGTATCATTTATGAATCTTGGGACTGACAATAAATTTCTTATAGCTGTATCAATTGTCCATATGCATATTTGATTGATTATACAAAGAAAAAACTTTAAAAGACAGCATATCAGGTCAAACATTGTGTATGAATGTGTAACAAGGTAGTAGCCAGTGATTACTTTGGGGGGAATTTTTTTTCGCTATGACAGAACAAAGGAAATGGAAACCATTCAGTTGGACTTGATGGTCTTACCATTGTTGGTCCATGAAGACCAACCATTTGTTGGTCTCTTCCAACAAAAGAATTCCATGATTATTTGTCTCATTTCATACAAGACATATGCACACAGGAGATATCTATCTATCTATCTATCTTGTGCAAAGAAAATCTTGAAATATGAATAACGAAATAACCAAACAGCAATATTACATGCATCATGTGATCCTGCACCTAAATTCCTCTCTGGAAGTGTGTTTGGGGAGAAAGGGAACGAGGGAGGCGTGGTTCCTCTTCATTTCCTGTGGCTGTAAGGTCTAATACATAGTGCTGTGGATGGCAGAGATTGCTGCAGGGTGCTTCATTCTTTACATTGCTTATGCTTTTTCATAATTGGCAAGGATGCCTAGGGCTCGGCATAGGCACCTCTTCATCTATTTGTATGAATCTAAATAAATGCATAGATCTTACAAGTCTGTGACTTTGCACTCTCCTGAGACTTTTCCCCTATTGTTCTTTATGAAATGTGTATTCTTGTAAGCTGTAATTCAGAATTATTTTGCCTCTGCGCATTTGTTTGCATTCTGCAGCAGTATGTCAATTTAGCTTAGTACTGAAGATGTCTCCATTTTAGAGAACATGAGATATTATAAAGAATATTATTTACACAATTATCTCCACGGCCTATTTTGGCCTACATCCTCTGAGGTAAAAGGAGACTATGAGGGACATTAAAGAGAATGGAATGAGACGATAGTGCCTCTGGTTTTCTCTATATACATATCATTTCCTGTGGTAAAACTATTGAAAACAGGTTCTTCCAAGCCTTCTTATGCCCCTACAGAAATGCAGAAAACCCAAGGATGTGAAATTTTCGTGAGCACAATATGTATTTTTTTTTTTCTTTCAATCTATCTTAAAATAGACACGCAGATGTTCAAATTATAAAAGGCATCATGACAACTTGCTGTGCAGTGCTCAGAGAAGCAGAGTCCTGTTGCAAAACGTATTTGATCACAGCCCAGAAGATAATTCTCTATCCTATGAACATATCCAATATGACAGGGTAAACAAAACTCTGAAATGAACACTGTAGAAGGAGGGGTTATCGTTAGGCTATCTCTGCCACCGTCAGGAAGTTGTACTTTACCCAAAGGTGCTGAAGGGTTGTTCATGGGAGAAAACAGGAGATGTCCCAGTCCTTAGTGCTCCTGTAATACAGCGGACTCTGTGTTCCTGCTGTGTCAGCAGCACAGATTGTCTCCTCTGAGTTAACTGAATTGAAAGAAGGCACTGCACCCAGAAGACTTAGCGGTGTTTCAGTGCTGAAAATGAGAGTGCTTGGGAAATTCGCACACATTTCCTTCTTTTTCATTGACGTTTCATTTTTATTCAACTATCAGACTCCCACAAGCCCCAGTGGTACATTTACTGGTTCCAAAGTTTCAGACTAGTTCAGTGCAATAAATCTGTTGCACATCTGACGTGTTTATAGAAAAGGAGAATAATATAGAGCAGGCCTCTGCCAAGACAGTAAACACTGAATGAAGAATCAGAACAAACCACTTTCTGTGGAATTATACAGCAATAAGAAGCACTTAAATATAAAAAGCTTGGGACATCATTCAATAGAACTTAATATCTATTATCATCTTAGATAATGAAATTTTGATTCTGTTTAATTTTAATATAGGTCAAGAAAATGAGCTAGGAAAGATAATTAAATAGTGTGGCAGTTTACTTAAAGCAAAAAAAAAAAAACAACAAAAATTAAAATTCAGGCAGCCTGTGGTTTTGAAGTTGGGCATTTCATAATGATTGCCTTTCTTTTGGGGGCATATGCCCATGAGTATCACCTTAGTGTTGCACAGTAAGGCCTAAAGCAATAAATGAAAAGAAAAATCAGCGTAGGAAGAGACTGCAGCTAATAAATATTTGATCAGATACACAAATTCACACAGTTTGATAATGCCTTGAAAAATTTGCCATCATTTAACAACTCCTGCAATGTAAACGTATGGTATTATGTTTCTTATGAAGCAGCAAGCCAATAAACTGCTATTAATCTTTTCACTCAATTATCTTCCAGAAGTATATACATCTGAGATACTATTGGGTGTGAATAAAAAAAAGAAAAAGAAATACAGAGAGGTGCTCCTGCAGTATAGAAGCTGTAGAGTCGGTCATGTTTTTTTGAAGAATGATACAGTTTTCATATGGGAATAAAATATCTTTTTAACAATTACATTACTTGAAAAAAAATATATCAGTCCTAAAGTAGAAAATATCAGCTGTCTGGAACAGAAACACCTCTGGACACTCTTACCTTGACTATTTATACATAAAATACTTCTTTAACAAAACACGCATGGGATAGCACCCATTGAACTCAGGAGCAGCTGGAAGAGTAACATCACTCAGCATCAGACTGTACACCACAAAATATGTTTTTCATAGTTATCTTCACAACATTGTGGAGTATTAAGGAATAAGGTGATGGAAACTTTTTACAGTTTCTGTATTACCGTAGGTCAGAGAGCGCTCCTGCTTATCTTACCTTGCTGCAAGGTAGTGATCACACTGAAATGTATGGGCCTGCTAAGAGACAAAAGTACTACTTAGATTGCTCTTGAGAGAAAGAACTGTGTCACTGTTTGTGATACAGCACACATCATTACAGTGCTATGGAAAAATGGTGAAAAAAACTGCAGATGTTAGACAGCAAGGTGAGCTTAAAGAAAGAATGTTCTATTACAGTTTTATTGGAAGTGAAAGGAAAAGACTTGTTCATTAGTTCTTAGGATGGATTAGAATACAGACATCTCATTACCAAATACAGCAACTGGGAGAATCTAGGGAGTCTTGATGTTTAATGTGGATTTTTCTGCATGCCTTTAAAGATGTTCAGTAGTCAGGCATACAGTGATACTTATAATCTGTATCATGTCACCCTTTACCCTTGTAGTTATTCCTTTATGGGGGGCTTTAAAGAGGAAAGATCTTTCATTTTAGTCATTCTAAAATGTAATCATGAACTTAAATGCATTCCAGTCTGAATAAACTCCCCTTAAAATGAGCATGAACAGCATGTAAAAAACATTCATCATCTTCACGTTTCTGAACGTTACACTTTTCCGCCTATGAACCGTATATAGTACATGTCTGCAGGAAAGAACATGGCTTTGCTTCTGCAAAACTAAAATTACTGTACGTGGCTGGATTTCTCCTTACAAATCAGGTAACAATGGGAAATCATAAATGGTGTTAGGAAGAATTTACTGTATGAACTGGTGAATGTACTAGAGAATTTTCGTACGTTTCAAATTATAGCTTGTGCTATTCGATCCTAGTTAACCACATGACATTTTTTAGGAAAAAGAATGGTTAACATTTTCTCCACAGTGTTTTAGTCACTGAAGCTGTTCGGCAGAGTATTGTCACTTGTTAATTTATAGTCTATGAAATTACATGAATGCATTGAGTCCCACACTGAATTACATGGAGTTTTTTTCTCCAAATTGCACCTCTATCAAAACACCTATTAGTACAGGGGACCTTAAAGTTATTTTGTTTCATTGTATGGGGGGAAAATATCTTCGGGATTAATACTAACCCCACAAATCTGGTTTTAGTGATTGTCATGCACAAAGGTAAGGAAGAATTAATGCAGACTAAACATTCTTACTTGAGCTGTGCAAGCTTCTTAGACTCTAATTCTCACAGATTCCTGCAGATATTTATGTTGGACTGTTCGTGATGCAGGTAACAGATGATGCATTCAAAATGATTTTTCCTTTGTTTTAAATACAGTCTCCATATTGTGTCCGGGATCAAAATTTTTGCAATTATATTCCATGCAAACTTTGCTTGGCTTCATGAATCTGGATGAGTCCACAATTTTTGATAGGCAAATACGTTAAGGAATCTGTCTTGATCAGTAGCCTCAAGTATGAAGAAGAATGATTTGATGTTTGAAATGTATGGCAATTTTAATTTTGCAGTAGCTTGGGCAGAAGGGAGTCAATTTAAACTGATTAGAAAAAATATAGTAGTTTATCAACTCCCTGTGAATATTTTATACAAATAAAATATATATGCACATTTAATTTTCCTAAAAGTATAAATTGCAGTAATAAATACCTCGTCACATATTGAAGTTTAATACCTAGACTTCTCAAAAGCACAGGAAAGATACCAGCAGAGACTTTTACAGATAATTCTGTGAGTGAAGAACTCAGCTGCCATTGAAATTCAATATGTACTATGTACTCCTTTTAATCCCCGTGAAGATTCCTTCAGAACTAAACGTATATTTCAGCACTTTTTTACTTTTTTCACAGAGTCAAAATCAATATGATAGTTTGAATACCCATGCAAAACATGGTCCTACAAATTAATACTTAGCAGTACAAGAGCACAAGAACCCACTGAGGCCATGCAAGAGAATCTTTTAATGAAATGCTACACGAAGGGGCTAATAGCTTTGAACCTCATGTAGAAGGTGGCATTGTAATCAAGCCATAGGTGTGCCTTGTATGAGCCATAACGACACGATTATTTAGGGAGGAGATCCTTTCACCTGAATATGGATGGTGCAAATGTTCCTGTGCTTATACACAGAGAAATAAGTCAAGCTGCTTTAGGTTTTTTGACAAAAATTAAACAGGTGACATGAGGTGGCACAACAAATGGATTGAGCACTTTTTAAAGGTTAGTAGCAGTCTTGGGGCCTAAAAATACTCTTTAAAAGTCACTGTACATGATGTGCAATTAGATGGATGAGATTCTGCATAATTTGGCATATGTCAGAGATGAGATTCCCTGCAGAGCTGCTTTGACTGCAGAATATAATAGATGTGTCCTTTTAGCGTTATAAAGACAGTAGTACAGTTAAACATCATACATTTCCAAGTATTTCAAAAAATCTCCAAACACTTCAAAATACCAAAATGTTCTCTCCTAATAGCCAATCAATTTTATTCCAGAAAAAAACCCCAGAACTAAACTCATCTTGGTGAGTTTGGTCTTGCAAGGTCCCTAGGGCCCTGGATCTAGCTTTTAAATAGGACAGGGCAAGACAATCCAATACTTGCTTGTGACTGAGCTCTATTTCAATAACATCTTTGACTGTGGCTCGCTGGACCTCAAAAAAGCAATAGATAATATAAGAAAGAAGTAATCACTATCCTGCAAAATTCTTTACCTCTTCTCTGCACTTGAGCAAAGGGCACCAATAATGTGGCTTTAAATTAACATAAACTATTGTACAAGCTATTTTATTAAGCTAACTCAATGCCTTCATTTGCCTGTCTGGTAAATTGGTAGGTCTTCCAAGTGAAAATGTTTTTTTAATTGAGAATACTTACTACCAACTGGTCAAATAAGGTTTTGTAGAATTCGATCACAGACATTTCTCTGGTTGGTTTGTTTCCAAGGAATTTCTTTCTATTTGTAACACCAACGCTTACATAACTTGTTGAAAAACCCATAGTGACAGGAGAGACTGGCTATGGATGATGAAAGCCCACTGGAGCCGATTACAGCCCTTCCACTGATTTTAACAGGCTTTGGATCAGACATGTAGGGAGGGAAAAATATGATGGCACTGACTGCAGATATGACAGTCAACATGGACAGCCTTAGAACTGGACACTGCAGACAACACAAGAGCAATGGCAGCTGAGACACTGCCAGATAAGCTATAAGACTATGTAAGGCTGGAGGGCTAATAGGAAGGTACTGAAATTTTCACAACTATGTAGTACTAATGAAATAGTTGTGTGAGTGGAGAATGTCAAGTTCCATTTGAAATCAGTTTTCATTTGCTATCCTGTATGGTCTTAATTGCATAACAAAGTAAACTAGAACACGTCATGTGTGATTTTTATGGTTACCGTCAGACTATGAGGGTTCTTTTTGCATTGTTTCACTTATTCTTGGCATCAGTGCGGGTTCATAATTATTTGAACTACACTAACAAATAAAATTCACTGCCTTTCCCACCTTACTAATGAGATTTGAACAGTGAAAAGGACTGTCATGAGATAGACACATTGATCATCTGTCTACACAATGTGGCACTCAAAAAAGGTAGTGGAAAGCAAAGATCTGAGGAGCTTTGAAAAATGCATTAACATCTCCTCTGCTGCGGCTTCTTCGAAGGCATCATTCCCTCAAAAAGCAAATTAAAAAGAAAGAAGTGTCAAGATGTGGAAGATATGTTTGGCCTGAGGGCAAGTGCCATCTGGCACTCATGTTTAGAATGAGTGTGAAGCAGAGAGTTTTGGAAGTGAATGTTGTAACAGGAAAAATTGTGATGCGCTTCAGGAGAAAGTCTAAATGAGAGACTTCGGGGTTTTCTTGTTTTAAACACTGTATATCTTTTTTAAAAGGTTAGTACATGATTTTCAAATACCACTGCACATCTGTGCATCAGTGCCTTGTTTCTTGTTTTCTTGTTTCTTGTCCTGGTCTCTTTCACTTTCTTAGTGACCTGTCAGTGCTGGGAATCCCCTTCATCTTCAGAGGTTTCTGAACTGATCTGAACTATCAGTAATTGAAATGTCTTGGAAGAAGACATCAGGATAGGAAGAGGATGTGTGTTCCACATTGTGAAAGATTGCCTAGCAGTGAAAATATGGAAACTTTACTGTTGATGGTGGAACTGGTGTGAAGCAGAATGCTTAAGTTTGGGGGTCACATTCTTGTGAGATATCAAACAATTGTATCAAACAACTGTAGACTGGTTCAAGCAGCTGGGAAGGCACTAAATAATCAATGCTATGAAGTAAGGAGGCAAACAGAATACAATCCCAATTTCAGGTGAGCTCTCAAATAATATCTGAGTGTATTAGCCTAAGCTGAACTTTATGTTGTTGCAACTTGACAACTTCTGATACCTAAGCTATCTCGTTTACAGCTAGCTTGGTTATCACTGTACTAGATTTAAATCTGTACCCTCATGAATAGACTGAACTGTTATAACAAAAAAATACAAAGAAAAAGAGGACGTTTTTCAGTTCCTTATATGTCAATCCTATGAAACTCCATAACAACCAAAAGAAATTGGAAATTCTCATTGTGGAAGAAGAACTGGACATAACTGGCATTCCTGAGACTTAATGTGATGATTCATGACTGGAATGCTAATATAACTGGTTATTGCATATTCAAAAAGGATAGACTATGTAAAAGAAGAGTAGATAGGGGAAACATTCTACATATTCAGCATTCTACATCTATCTCTTTTAGAATTACTGGTAAATCAGAAGTATAGGTTTCAAATGCACCTAAAGGAATATGATAACAATGCCAAGGTAGAAATCTATTACAGACTATCAGATCAGAAAATGAGATGAGTTTCTTTCAAAATGTTTGTCAATAATGTGTTGAAATAAAAAAAAACACCTATTTTTACATAAACTGGGAGCTATACATTGAAAGTTTTGTGTATATGGTGATAAAGAAATATTTACTGAATGAAAAAAAAACAAACCATCAATAAAAAACCAACCACTTTACCCAAGTCAAAATAACTGTTTTGGCCTTCAGAACTTCAGAATCATGAATTAAATTGATAATGACTCTAAAGATAGGAGGTTGGTGGTTGCCTGGGAAACAGTGATCATCACCTGATTTCTTTAAAAGACAGACAAAGAACAGGATGCAGCTTCTCCCCCATCATGTGACAGAGAAAACATGCTGTGTTGTGCAGGGTTAATGCAGGAAAGAAGTCTGCCTGGTCCATGCTTTTATATCTTCGGTCTTTAATGGTGGCAACTTTCCTAACCTGCTGGAAATTATGCATGCAGTGGCTACATGGAAAAAGTCAATGAAAAATGATTCAATTGTAAGATCCAAAAAATGAGATAGTGGAAGGCCAAAATAATCAGTACAACACAAAACTAGGTGCTTTAACTATGGCTTCAACTTTGATGAAAGCCCATCACGGCTGAAGGCAGCAATTTTTAATACAAGTCAACATATCAAACATAAGAAAAGAAAACTATCAATAGCCATAGAAACCGATTTAGAGTTTACTTGTAAGACGTTAGGAAAATGTATGGCTGACAACTTAAAAGGAAAATAGGGAGGATCTTTTAATCTATATTAGGAGAATAAAAAAAGACAGTTTTTCAGACAGAAACTGTGGAATTGCTACAGATGAGGTAGAAAATGTATGAACATTCAGTAAACATGTTCTACTGTATTTTGGAAGAAGTTTGACTATAAGTTTAAATCACCTAAGCAGGATGTAGAAAGAGATGTTAGACACCATTTATTTAGAACTGATATCTTATAATCAAGATGCCCAGAGTATTCCTGCCCAAAGGGCTTACAAAAATGTAATAAAGCGTACAAGAGATCGTGGTGTTCCTAGTGCTACCAGAAAATATCGTATGCCTGGAAGAGGGCTAATGCTGTATCAGTACGGAAAAAATATTAGTAAAAAACTAGAAGGGATGACAATAGTTTTTTCAGGGTTGTTATCCTGGCATGAACCCATGGAAAACATGGAAACACTAATATGGGAGTCAACTGACAAAAATTACAGGTAAAAAACAACGTCAGCCATATTTATGAAAATGGCAGGACTGAATTTGCACATATTCTGTCTTGTCAAACTACCTGATTTCATTCTTCAACAAAATTTCAGACCTAGTTTATAAAAGTAACAGAATAGGTGCAATAATAGCCTTTGTACAGCATTATAATCAGTACTGTAAGACAATCTGATAGTAAATTAATACAAAACAATATCTATAGATCTTACACTAAACAGAACAAAAACTTACTAATTGAAGGACTAGAAAAAACATTTCTGGTGGAGTTCATAGAATCATAGAATCACTTAGGTTGGAAAAGACCATTGGGATCATCGAGTCCAACCATCAATTCTTCAGACATCAGTATAAAACCTGGAGCTATTCAGTACTTTCACCAATGAGGTAAATGAATAAAAAAACTTATGATAAAATTTGTTGAAGACGGAAAGGCTAGAGAAGGTAACTAAAGATAAAGGCATAGCAGTCATACATATCAATGCCCAAATATTCTGTATATGATAACACTATAACCTCCAAAGCTGAGCTGGTCACATAAACACATAAGACTGGCATAAGACTGCGACTATGCAGATATAAAAAAATCAATTTTCTATTGATTCTGGAAAAAACAGATGAAAGTGTTCACATTTTTATCCTGACCCAAGTGTGCTGTTTTCAGAGACAAAAATGTCAGTTTCATTTTGATATGCATGGCATTTCAAATACTCATCTGTTTTGATTTTACATGGTTTAGTTGAATTGAAAATTCAAAATATAAAATGCAAAAGTGTGGATATAAAATCTGGAGTATTTTGAATGAGAACAATCCAGTGTTATAATTTTTTAAAAGGTTAGTTATGGAGCAGCTATATTATTTTTCACAAAATGCTCTAGAATTTCCCAGTACTGTACAGTTAAGAAACTGCAAATCTCAAAGTTCAAAATTCTTACATCATTTCTGTTTCACAGAAGACTATTGAGGACCATTAGTGCTGCCTGGGATTTTTATCTTTTGCTATTCATTAGTTGCCAGCAAACCCTTTTCTGGCACTGGTTGCTGCTTAGCAGCGTATCTATATTGTTAGATATCTTGACTTCATTTAATTGACTTCAGAGTGAAGGATGGAAGCTCAAGTAAGTATGTGACTTTGAAGTTTCTAATGTCTTTTGCACTGGGGGCAGAAGCATCATTTATCTTGAAATTTATATGCATAACATACAAGTGAGCTTCCCCATCCAAAACATCTCTCAAAAACTACAAACATCTTGTATTTTGATAATGCCCATGGATAACCATGCTAGACCTTATTGTAGATGCAGCGTTCAGAGGTGTCACATTTCCGCTGTCCTCTTTCCCCTTCTAGGAACTGTCAAACAGAAAAGGCACAGGAGTCCCATACCTAGGGGGAGAAGCAAGTTCCCTTCTGCTTGCAGATACCTGCTGACTTCCTAGTAAACTGTGAGGATACCTGAGAAAACCACAGACAGTATCTACTTGTGACTCCAACTTTTGTGGCCTAATACCTTTGTTCTTGGCATGCATCACATCTATCTCCGTGGTATATATATAAAGGCATACCTGGTAAGGAAATGCTTCCTTTTGAGATTCTTCATCTGAGTTCTTATCACTTGCAGTATTCTACCATCTGGAGCTGCACAATCAGTAGAATGATACAGATCTTCCTCATTCTTTTTTTTTCCTTCTACATGTCATTTTCTTTGCTACTGCATATGAAGATATACAGATAAAATTGTCATCCTCGAATAAAGAGAATACTGCGCTTCCTATCATGAAAATAAACATAGGTCTTGCACTTGTATTTTACATGAAGCAGAGTTCAGAAGGACTAAAATTAATTATTTAAAAAAAACCAAACTCTCAAAAACCTTAAGCAGAGAGGATTAACTATGCACAAGGACTGATGTGGATGTAAATTAAACAGGCCTTTTTCTCTCCTGTTTACAAGAACTATCAGAACTGTAGTCCTAAAGACACTGACAAACCCCTGAAAATTACTTTGATTTCCTGACAGCTGCTTTCTATTATTTTGGTCTTATTTTCTCAGAAGTCTGCTGGGAAAATTTCTCATCTACCATGCCTTTTCAGCTTATCTGCCTCATCCCCCTTTAATATCCTGGGTCCTGCTATGTGATCACAAAAATGCAATGAAGGTGCTGGTCATCTGCCTAATGGTCCCTAGTGCCAAAAATTGACTGAGAGGTTTGGAAAAGAAAACCAAATTAAAGCAACCATATGTATTTGTTCCTGGCTACAAAAGAATACAAAGGGAATAATAAATAAAACACTTTGGTCTCAGGAAATGTTGGAGTCCAATTTTCATCAACATTCTCCATAGAAAACTATTACAAGAAGTGGTTTTCTTAGTCTTTTAAATCACTCTGACTGCATAATACCGTTGTTTAGACTAATTAAAAGGACTATGAACTGTTGATGCCCCAATTGCCTCACAAATTAAGTGTCCTTGGTTAAAATTGTCCATGTAAAACCAATATTAAGTGTTGATCAGTGTCTCTAGTGTCCTGACAGAAATGTCGATCAGTGTCTCTAGTGTCCTGACAGAAACAATAACAAAATAAGTTGCTGTTTGGTCAAGGGCTCTTTAAAGATGCCCTGTTTACTTTTGTTTATCATGCAATAATTTGCAGTTAGTTATATAGAACATATACTATTTAAATGCCATATATATATGGGTGCAAAACATCTGCATGTCTTTGGGGTATATTTTGTTCATCTATGGCACCATGCTTTCAAAATCCCACTTCCCTGTGGCATTGCCTTCCAGGTTTTAAAGGTTAAAGAAACCTTAACAGTTTACGAAAAATGCCTCATAGCAGTGAAATTCCCACCCCTCATGGACTTGTTTTTTTGCCAATTACTTTATAGCCAAAAGCAACAGAAATTGCTCGGTACTGCAGATTCAGCACCTGAAATACAACACCTTCAGGAAAGGGCAGGAACAACTCTAACTTACCAAGGAGTTAGCTACCTGGGGCAAAATGTCATTTTTCACTGTCTTTTTGACAGATCAAAGGTCAAAGTAGAGAGAAATCATATGTACGTTTCACTGTATTTTGCAGAGTATGTGTCTCTGTACAGTCCATACATGAACTGTTAAAAAAACCCACCATAATGTGGCTGTGTGGTGTCTAAGGTCTTCTTCACAGTTCTTTTTTTTTTTTCCCAACAAATGAGCGGATAACCTCTCATGTTAATGAATAAAGTCTTACATACAAGTTTCATCATGTGAGATTTTACAAATTTATCAGCCTGTACAGAATTCTGACTTACGTTGAATTCTTCTTTGATCTTCTCATATATTTCCGTCTTCAGTCATTCTTTTATCCAGCTACATGGAAAACACTGGGAATAAAAAAATATACATTGATTTTTTTGAAACAAAGTCCTGAATATTTATTATGTATTTGCGGACAAAGGACTGTCCATGACTGAGCATGACAATTAAAAGTAATTTTATGGGGAATAATAGCTGGTCTGAGAGTTAGAAGTGGGCGGTATCTGTGAGCCATGTTTCAGTAACAGCTATTAATGGCCACTGTTAACTCTTGTCATCAATGTGAGCTACACGGGATAAAAGACCCACTAAAGGGCAACCAACTTGAAATCCAAACAATAAGAACGCAATCTATATTACAATCATCTCCTTTAATTTTCCATCGAGTTAAATTATGCTTACACTTTATACCAATGCAGCCTGAGTTGGCCAATGTTGAGTGACAGGAGAACTTGGCTGATTAAAATACTTTAAGGTGATTCATGTGGTGCTAATAGTGTAGGTAGCAACAACAAATGATGGTGAATAATGAAATGGAAAGAGACAAATAACATTCAGTTAGCTGAGGCTAATTTTGATAGCAAGTGCTGAATACAGTCCGTAGCTATTACAGTGCTGAATGAAATGCATACAGTAAATGTCTCCAATCCTATAAATTACACTCACATATTACTTAAATTATATGCAGGTATCTTGTATTCTGAGATGTCCGTAGCAACCTAATTGCTATCCATTTGCTCCAATAATGTTTACTTTGAGAGACATTTCTGAAAAAAAAAGTAGAAGGAATTACGCTCGGATGCACAACAGAGAGGTCACAAGTACTTGGGAGTATTTACCATCTGCTGACTTTAGTTTCCATCTGTGTGTCTTACTGGCATTAACATTCTTGATCAAATTGATTCAAAATTGATGAAGCTAATACCACTACAAAGTCCTGATATCATCTGATGGTAGCTAAACTCTACGTGTGGGTGACTGGTATTTTGACTCTGGGCGTATGCAGGACTAGCTCAGACTCTGAGAATACAGGGTTTGACTCCCCTCAGGCAGAGTAGGACCTTCATTTAGGTCTTAAACATTCTGAGTAGTGTTCTGACTTCTAGGCATCATATTAACAAAAGTAATTAGGAACATAATTCTCCTGGGTTTCAGTGGGACTTAAGTTCCCAAAAGATAACTGAAGAATTGGACCAAAGCTTTTTATGTAAAAGGAGCATTGTCACTACCATGTTGTCTTCTTTTTGTTCTACTCCAGTGGTTAAATTTTAAATAAAGAGTAAACCTACCTGAAATTTTCAAAAGAAAGAATAAATGGCTATATAATTGCGAGGGATACTGGTTGTTGTCCTTAGTGGACAGTTATGAAAGGTTAGAAATTATATTCACCACCTCAGCATTTCCTTTTTGGATAATTTACTCATCACATTGTGATTCCAATTGGCGGCTCACAGCTTACCTTTTAAGTCTTGCATATATCCATGGCATTTCGCTTACGTTTCTGGATTCCACTCTGGAGTCCAGTCATCTAAAAGCCTGCATCGAAATTGCAACTGTAAGCATCTACACTCTTTGTTATACCTAGTCTGTGATTTGTTGGAGTGAGATTGTTTACAGTAAACGGATCATTTTTACCTCATTTTCTTTCTTCACCTTATTATTTTCTGTTCTTTGTCTGATGGAAAGAAAAATGTTTTCCCTCATTTTATGGGTGTAATACCAAATGTTGATTATGCTACTCAATCAAATCCCAACAAAATTGCCTAAAACACATGGCTATCATCTGATAATATTTCATAGGATAATTAGTGGTTTAATACCCAAATACATAAACGTTTTGTATTTGTAGATATTAAATTTCTTTATGTTTTATAAATAAATGTGATATTTTCTACAGAGTCCTATTCAAAACATTCTGTATATTTTCTGATGTCATTATTATTTTGTAAGATTTTGGTTAATAATGCCAGTTCACTATTGACGGTGGCAACAAAGTTTATCAATTATAAATTCAACACTTCAGCTGTCATGGGTGATCCAGTGAAAAAAATTCACTGCTTTAAAGGCAATTTTGTATTCTCATTGCAATTAATTGAAAACTAGGTCAACAGCCACTCCAGACAGACAGTGATATTAAATGGGGGGGCGGGGGGGAATGTTATACAGAAATAATTAAGCACTTGCTATATTAAATCGTGATAACATTCTTTCAACTGTACCCACTGACATGTAAATTTGAAAGCAAATTCTTTTGTTTCATGTTATACCCATTTTGAGGACTGCAACACAATGAAAACATCACTTTCCTTTGGAACCTCAGTAATTGCTATGTGATAAACATGCAGCCATACTGCATGATAATGAGTGGACTCATATATAGAAACTAGTAATTAAATTTTTCTTTTTTAAAAGTAAAAAACTACCTTAATTGCTAGCTAATTTATGCACCTGATTTTTCAGGTGCTTGTACATACTCATTAAAAATGACCTCCAAGAAAAGCAGGAATGCTGAAAAAAGGAGGGAGAATGACAGGTTCGCTGCTACTAAGTTTAGCCTTTTTCTGTGCTGGGAAATGCTTCTCTAAGTACTGTAATTATATATGATAGAAACTTTCAGAAACTTTGCATATTCAACAATATTACAATGCTAGTAACAGACCTGTCAGTATTTCTCTTCCAAATCCCTGTTTACCACTTTGCTACAAAATCCACTACAGGATGAAAGATGGTGTGTACCATATTAGCCTGGAAACGAACAGTTTTGTATTGTTTTGTTACATAAAATCTACCCTTTTCCTGTCTGAAAAGTATTAAATTATTTATTATATTCTAATATGAAGAAAGAAGCAAGGAAATGAAAGAATGAATTTGTTTTAGTCAATGCAGAATAAGTGGACTAAAAATTTGGTTTTAACATAAAACTGAGGCTACATAAAATTAGTTGCAGCACATGTACAATGACCTCAACTCGTTACCTTAATATAAATGTCCTTAAAGCTTCACACAGATCAGCAGGTTGTGAAGCACTGGCTGCCGCCTCCTACTAATAAATACCTTACAGTGGAGAGCAGTGCATAAATGTAGGTCTTCATTTTCTGCAATAAATGCATTGATAATATTTGAGAATTAAAAATACCAATGTACACAGTAGCCATGATGGCTTTATAGACATAAAAATCCAAAGGGTACATTTATTGTCTTCTGGGATTAAGTCTGCCTCACAATACTTTCACAGACACATTAAAAATTTCATGTGCATCTGGTGTCAGGGACAACCACTTTCTTCACTGATAACCCCACTAAAGTTACATAAAGGTCCTAACAGAACTCTCACCTGCACTCTTTGGTCAAGCCAAAATGTGCCCAGGATTTTCAAAGTCTTAAATGACCTTCTCCAATCACTGATCCACTCTTGCTTTACCTCCTACACACTTTGGAATACAGTTTTCATGTTAAGGACATCTATGGGGCAGATGTTGTCCTTGGTAAAAGGCAAACACACCCATTAGTAGTTTTTTCGTTTTCATCTAGCTGTGACTGAATTCCTCTCTGCTAAAGTAAGGGGCTGAACTCTGCTGAGTATTTTGAAGACAATCTTTTTAAGCTATGTAAAGTCCAATACTCTATTGTGCAGCGTCAAAGGTCTTTAGAATCACTTAAAAAACATTAATTCCAATAGAATAATTTCTTAGGTATCCTGCTATATGAACTGATAGGAGAATGTCACAATGGTGGAGTGATCTCCATCTCTGAATGCTCAGGGGTAACATATGAAGAACAAATAATAACCAGGTCTCTCTAATGCATCTTACCTGTCTTTTTCTAAGCTTACCAAAGCTTCATAAATCAAATAGAGATGCTGAACTTTAGATTAGGGACCACATCTTCCTAAGTACTTGTATGGTAGCTAATACAATGGACCATAATCAAGGCTTTATTGAAAACTAAATATTAAATAGCAATAGCAATTCAAATAATACCACCATCTCTCTAGAGCACAGTACATTGATTGCCTTGTACTTTTCATAGGATAATTTTAAAAGTAAAATAAAATGTGGATTGATTGTACATCAAATATGGAATGCCATTATGTGTAGTACAAGCGTGGCAAAATGTTCTCTAAAGGAAAATACATACTAATACCTAAAGCCCACTGTTCTGCTTCCTTTTTCATTATAGCTGATGTTTCATTTTAACATATACATTTGAAACTCACTTTGTGTTTTAATGGAATGCTCTGGGCCAAATTGATCCCCCGTGTAATGTTGCATGTGCATGTCAGACAATTATTATAATTTTTAATGGCATGAGTTTGGGGTGGCTGCATTATTCATGTGGGGCATATTGATGAGAAGGTCATACAGGTCACTGCAAGATTTTAAAATACTTATGCAGTTCAGAAATGTACTTTTTACGTACATACTTTTAAAATGCGTGCTTACTAGTTTTGCTTTTTTAATCGATGAGTACTAATACTATTTATTTCACCCTCTCTCTATAAGGTCAAGTTTCATTAACTACTATTTGCAGTATCAGAATGAAAGGAGGACTACAATAAGCTTTAAATTAGAAAATCCCAAAAGAAAATTCCAGTCTTGTAGCAGATTCTCACTCTCTTAGAAGATTAATGAAGCAGACTTGTAGAACATTTTCTGTATCCTGTGGCTATTCATTTAACATATTCATTATGCTGGACATCATGTTATGTTTGAACATTTGCAAGAACCTGCTCTATTTTTTAGCAACAAGGCCCCTGAATTTACTTCATTATGAAAATATTGTTAGGTTCTGTAGGGCTGTCTATAAGAAATACTTGAAAGAGTTCATTATATTTCTGACATCATTATAACAATACCCTGAAGGTGTGTTTTATCTGTTGTGGTGACTCTATGCCCTTTCTTCTTGCAGCTCCTGCAATAGCGGATGCAGCCAAGGAAAAATGGCATCATATACATATTCTTACACATTATTCCTGTTCCCCTTGGAGCTATAGTTTTCAGCTGTGAACTGAAGGAACCCAAATAGGTCTTGTAATTTACATCATGGACTAGACCACCCACAGGCAGCTCCAGTATTTGGAATGCAGAAACATGATATAGAAAACTATCCCAGAGTTTCATAAACTGCCATCTGACAGGAATAAATGCTTACTTTGAGTGGAGGTATGTATAGAAAATATCCTTCATTTGACATGGTAACATCATGGCTTTGCATTGACCGAGGGCTGAGTGACTCAGTATAATGAGCCACGGCCAAGAGGACACTGCAAACAAGGCCTGAGCATAACGAGCCATGGCTGACATAACAATGCAAAGAGGATCTGAGGGTAATGAGCCTTGGTGTGGGCCGTGGATCAACAACTGACAGGAGAATGGTACCTGAAACTGCTGGAAGGGTGTACTGCGATCTTATTGGCAGCTTGTGTCAACATCTGGCTATAAAGACACTTGGCAGCAAAGGCTGGGGTAATGGGGGAGCACTGTTACATGGACATCCAACACAGCGTAGAAGCAGAGTGCCTGAGGTGGTACTGCTATGCATTGGTGCTGAGCCTCTGCCCAAGAGCTTGACACAGAATGGTCAGAGGGAGTGTCACATTCCCCTGGGCTTCACTTAGCTGCCTCACTGGGCCAGTAACTGGGGTGGGTTTCAGTTAATTGCGTGTACATGTGTGAAAAGCTTTTTCTGACACAGCCTATTTATTGCTTGGTACACTTAAATTGAACTTAGCAATGTCACAGCGTTTAGTGTTCCATTTCCCTCAGGGACATCATTCCATTCCTTTTTGCAGTATTCGAGGATAGAACATATAATTTAGGTTTCGATCACTTTTCAGAAGCATTGACCATCACTTGCCTTCAATCTCTCAAATCACATTTAAGAAAAACATCATGGCCTACAGAGAGTAGGTACAAACACCCCAAGAAGAGCTCGAGAAACCTGAGTGATTTCTATGTGTTGTGAGCATTTCGTGACATTTACATACAACAGTGTTTGGAAAATACAACATCAGTCAGAAATGAAGTTTTGAAAAATCCTGGTAACAGATACAAGACTATGGTTTCGAGGTCTGGAGCAACTAGTATTAAAACTCTATTGCCAAAAAGCAAACGTCACTTAGATGCCACTTTGAAAATTCTCCTTGTTTTGTGAATATCCAGAGGTAGCTAACCAAATCCTTTGCAATCAGGAAAACAAGCCCCTGCTGTTGTTGCTTTTCAAGAAATTATCCTGTGTAAATTATTGAAAAGATGAGTCACTATTTCCACAATTTCCTGTAAACACACACATATTTCATGAGATCCTGTGGGAGAGGAATATTTTAGAAGCATAAAACCATGAACTTATAATTAACTTCTGTACTTTGGAAATGTCTCACACACATGGGCCAAACATTCATTTTTTTAACTAAAGATTTACATTCTCACTAGAAAGATCAACTAATTTTTTATTTCATAGCTTTGTTTTTTAACCAGCACTTCTTTAGCTGTGCTTCCTTTCATCAAATTAGTGTATACTTGCAACAGAATAGGGTATAGACCAATTTGTTAATCGAATCCCTTCTCACTCCGTTACTTTTTCCTCTTACGATCCCTGCATGTTCTTGGTGTTAATCATGAAAACACTTAAGAGTGGTTCTTGTTAAAAATATAACTCAAGAATTCAGCATGACCTTTTACATCTAGACCCTGATTTAAGAGCCAACACAGCTAAAAGCATAAGATACTATGCTGCTGTAGCACGTTAAAAGGTCAAATTTAAATGAGTTCAGGTTGAGATACTGTTCTTTATCTTTGGGAGGAATCAATTATGAACTCCAGTTAAATATATAACTCTCACGGCTTTATCTCAAATGACATATATTGATGAATTTTGGCCATAATTATGCTAGTATTAACAAATACTTAACATCTGACTCCTAATCAGTCATACCAAAATCAAGAGGTATTTAATGTTTGCAAAATTTAGTATACGTATTGGTGTTTGGAGGACTTATGTCTTCTACAGTAAAGATCAGATATGTGTGCAACAGTATTTCCCAAAGTATTAGTCCAAAGGGAGATTCCCATCCTCAGTCAACATAGTAACTTTTACCTTACACTGATCACTGAGGATGTTTTTAACAGTTAAGATACTGAAGGAAGAACTGGTAATTACCTTCAATAATTCCGTTGTGGAGAAGGGCTGACTCTGGATGCTGGGTTCAGAAACTCTTCCCTTTTTCTCCATTTCTTCATATGAGGTATCTGTGTTAGCTGTGAGGCAGCCGGGGTACAGGAGCCAGGTGGAGCCTTTGCAAGAGCTTTTTTTCCCCACTGCTGCTAAGATCATTAATCTCTTCTGTTCAGATCTTGTAATGGCATCCATTTTGCCTGTGGAGGTTCCCAGCAAGGTCAGTGTGTGTCTCTAGAAGTGGCTCTTTATGAAGGAATGAGTTCCGTATACCTAAAGTCCCAAATTAAAAAACATATCTTACTCATCTGTATGTGCGTATTTACATATATATATGTGTGTGTGTATGTGCATGTCAGTGTATATATGTATGTATATATATACACCTATACAGATATACACACTAAGAAAAAAAGGAAATAATGTGGATAGGGGCTATAACCATTGTTTCAACTTGTTTATCGGAACAGCTACATCATGCTTCAGTGGAAATTGTTGGACTTTTGCCATTGACTTCAAAGGAATCAGATTCAGGCCACTAAAAAAGCAAATTTTTGAAACCAATAATATTTAGAAAGCCTGGCTCTCATGATATGAAGCTCAGAGTTTACTCTCCCCTATGTAGAAATAACCTGTAGGGGGGAGAATGGGACCCTTAGATAATTAACTATTCAGTAAGTCTTAAGGAGCTCAATAGTGCTTTTTATCTTCAAAGTGCTTTTTAAACATTAACTAAGTAATCCTCTCAATCCTCTGAAGTAAATAATTTGGTATGTATTATCCTGGTGAAGAACTGCTATAAATTAAAAGGAAATGCTGAAAATAGTACTTTTCATTTACATTTTTTTAAGTAGGAAAAGGAAAAAAAATGCAAAAAACTCAGGCTGTGATACTGCATTCCCTTGGTACTTACTCCATTTTAAGAGTTATTGCTCCAAAGGAAAAATATAATCTGTATGACTGCCCATTGCCAGAGATGGAAAACCTACTGCCTCTGAATTACTCTAGAGAACTTTTCTGATGTTGAGTTTGCAATTGAGTTTATGGGTGAGCTGAGCATCAGGTTTATGCTTCTGTTCTGTGCCCTTACCTGTCCTCCTGAATGATTGCAAATGACACAGTAGAATGTTAGGATGAAGAAATGAAATTCTGAATGAGATAATAGAAACGATTCTGATAATCACATCAGGAAAAATGTGAATTTACTTCATTCCAGGAATCCAGTTTTTACATGGTGTAAATTGTGTGTCAATTCTGATAATGAGATGGTTTATTTTTCCCTTCTTCTGATTACTGAGGAAAAGTATGTCAAAGAATACCTTTTCCCACGATAATATGCCTCTGATTATCTAATTCAGGATTTTTTCCTGTTTTGAAAAAAATAGCACCTTCATCAGAAATAATCTAAAAGAAAGGAACACCATGGTCTCAGCCCAATCCCTGCTCTTCAGGGACTCCAAATCCTTCCAATCTTTGTTTCATCACATTATAATAAGAGCTTCAGGTAGCAGCAGAACCTATATTCTAGGTTAGTGATGCTAATCCTGCTTTGTCCTAAATGTCCACAATGAATGTGCCATAAAGATGGTTGTAGGAACCTTCTACACAAAGTAGAATAGTGTCATGTAATACAATACTGTGAAGCATCCTCACAAACAGATCCAGTCTCTCTGTAACTTGGGGATGTCCTTCACTTTGTGTTCGTGTTGTTGGGGCAGCATTCCCTGCTTACTCATAGCTCTCAACTCCCTATTTGAGATAACATTTGGACAAGTATCAGTACTGATTCTGTTTGAGTTCTTGAGATGCTCTAGGCATTACCGTCAAATCTTTTTTTAAATCTAAGGATAATATAAAACTTCAGAAAGATCTAAGAATTATATAACCTTTTTGGAAAAAAAGGTTAATCTTTTTTCATGGGTTATAATGGTTCTTGTTTATGAATTTATATAAAAAGGTGAACTTCAAATATTTCAAACTTTTAATTTTTCTTTCTATCTGTTGCCACTACATATGTAAGGGTTTTCAGGGTTTACATCCTAATACTTTTTCCCCCCCTGAAAATTAATTAAAACTGCCCATGTTTCCAATATTTTCTGTTACATATACAGTTTTCCTTAACATGCTCATCTTAAATTCAACATTTATTGCTATTTCCACAAAGACTTTTTCACCAAAACATTTTTCCCCAACATTTTAGTAAATGAAGTTATTTTGATTAAAACTTGTAGACATTTTAGTAAAAATGAAAAGCACCCCACTATCTAAAATACAGCAAAATGAAAGCAGTTTAAGTTTTAATGGTAGGAAAATTACATCTTTTTCCCCCACAGATTCAAGTGTTAGCAATTGTGATTGATAACAAGCAGATTCTAATTAAGTGTTAGCCATTAAAAGGAAACCACAATGGGTTCAGCTCACTGTTAATCTACAGTTTATTTTCTACTCCACAGTTGGTTTACAAGCTAAAGTTTCCTTCAATTCCAAACATTCTAAAAGAAGGACCAGAATAAAGAATTTCTTAGAGACTGTCATTCCTCTCAATCTGCAGGTACAAATCTTATTCTAAAACCAAACTGCCATGCTGTTAAAGGTTTTACTATTTGAAAGGTTTAGCTATTAAATTTTTCATCCCTGATACACATTTAGGAATAAGTTTGCCAATTGATAGAAGTGTTGAAAGTACATATAACCTAAAACTTCAGAGAACCAAGGCTTTGAAATCATTCAGCTGCAGAGAAGAGAATAAATAGAATTAAATCTTCTACAATTTCAAAGGAGTTAGTTTTGCAGCAAGAAGAAATCAGTGAAAAACTACCAGACATGCCTCTTTTCATATGAAATAATTTGATGCTGGGAGTGAGGTATACCTCCTAGACTGTTAGAGACAGGAAATAATTTTCATATACTTGGATTTGGGATATGCATGTCAGTTCACACCTTCTACATACAGTTCAAAGATGAATACAATGAATGAAATATTATTTTCTAAAAGGTATCTGGAGAAGTTAGAGAGTGGTCCAAAAATCAAAAAGAAAAATATCAATGTAAACATAGTAGATATGCTTCATGTCCAAAAGTAAGCCAGTTAGTGCTTGACATGCTTTAAAAAAATCCAACAAACTTCCCCTTGAACACCTGTTTCACTCTCCAATCAAGCATATGACACTGCCTGCTATTTAAGACACTGAATTAAAAGGACTCACTAGTTCAGTCAGTTACCAAAATCATCACTGCCCAAAACTAGAATTCACACTGTCCTTTAGAAAGTTCAGATCCTGACCAAAACAGTGACAATAAGGACACTTTTTTGAGAGATACTCTCACAAGAAGAAAAAGAGTGTATAATTATTTATACTGGAGCAAGGAGAGCTGAGAACTAATAATGTTCTGTGATAACAGTTAAAAAGAACTTCCTCAACAATGGGACAACTGATTCACCATGAAAATAAGCTATAAAAGACACTTCAGGAGAATCTTCCATGAGCAGAGTTATAAAATATTCATGGGGTGCCTCTACATCCAATGTGTAACTAGGATACTGTTTCTGGAGATGCCATTACAGAAATATGATATTCAAAATATGAACATCTGGTAATCAGATGCATGGCAGCGTAGTACTTACATGAGAAACATGATTTATTCCCAAGGAAGGATATTAATTCTAAACACAGGGCTTCCAGACTTTCTGGAAGACAAAAACATGAAAGAGACAGAGGGGAAAGTAGAGCTGTCCATATCAGGAGAAAAATCAGAACTGAAAAATTGCTATAGTGAGCCTCAGAGAAATATAATGAATCAATCTGGGATTAAGCTACCAGATAGGAAAAAGAATAAGGATAGCACTAGGGAGGTTGTACAGACCTCCAGGGCAAGAAGAGACATGAGAATAAAATTCTGCTTAAAGATGAGGTGAGAAAAAGAAGGTAAAAAAGCCCCACAAGACTATGAGAATTCATAATTCCAACCCTCTAATTACCAAAAAACCTCAGAGACACAGAGGAGGAGAAATATGGGAATGAAGATGTAGTGAATGATTACATCTGAATTAATTAGGGACACAAACATGTGAGTGCAAAGACCCTATTGGCAAGCATATTTGTTTGGCATTAGCTAGTGACCAGGATGGAATTAATGCTTTTAGAAAATTGAAATAGTCTTGCAAAGCAAATTTAATGTGAGGAGTCAATAGGCCATCTATATCCCAGTGCAATAATACATGGAATAAAAGCTTCAAAGGAAGCTTTTTCTACTCCACAGCTGGTTTACTTCAGTTTACTAAAGTTTCCTTCAATTCTGTATAATGTAGAATTTCCTTCAATTCTACATGAATTTACACAGGCCAGCTGAAAAAAATAGGAAGAAATGTGCTAAGTAATGGACATGAAAGACAAATTCTTTGTCTCTGTAAAATGGTGCAGCTCCATTAACTTTTTCATACAGTTCAAGACAGGAAGGATCCATTAGATCATCTATTCTGACCCTGTATATCATAGGTCATTAAATTTCATTTTTGATTGTGCTCAGTAGTTTATGTTTAATGTATTACAGAAAAACATCTAATCTTGATTTGAAGGCAGAGAGACGGAGAATCAAACACTGCCCTTAGCTTTTTGCTCTGAAGGTTAAATACGATTGCTGCTGTGAAGTTGTGCCTTATTTCTCATTTGAATTTGTTTGGCTTCAGCTTCCAACTAGGAGTTCTTATTACAAGAATTTTTTTTTCTTCTAGCTTAAATAGTCCTTTAACACTTAGTATTTTTTTTCTTGTACTTCTAGATCACAAGCAAGTCACTTCTTTGGAAAGCTATACAGAACAAGTTCTTTGTTGTTGTGCCTCTCTATAAAGCAGCTTTCTCCTTTTCCCTTTTTTAACCCTCCCATTTTTGGCATCCACAAGTCTTGTACTGGTCAAAGTAACGTTACCTCTCTACCCACGTTTGTTTACCCCACACAAATACCACCAGGCACTTTGTGTATACTTTGCAGTCATCATTTTTGCAGATCATCATACTGAAGTTCAAATTGAGCTAGGCATCTATTGTGTCTTTTGAGGCACTGAAGATGAGTTGTCTACATTTCCTATATAGTCAAGATAGATTTCTTCAGAGGATGAGCCATATTTCAGGTGAGTTATCTCCATTTACCTCATAGAGAAGACAGAGAGACTGAGCTCCTCGTTTGAAAACTGGTATTAATAAAACACAGTAGGAGGTATACACAAAGACAACTCAGTTCTCTACAATGTACCTGGAATATTATTGTCTTTCCTGGTAATTTCTAGAGCCAGTAGGATGAAAGCAAATTCTTCTAAACTTGTTACCCATTTCTCCTCTGGCTTCACATGCTCTCCACAGTTTCCTTTGTATTAATAGAATCATAGAATAGTTTGTGTCGGAAGGGACCTTAAAGATCATTTCGTTCCAACCACCCTGCCATGGGCAGGGACACCTCCCACTAGACCTGGTTGCTCAAAGCCCCATCCAACCTGCCCTTGAACACCTCCAGGGATGGGGCATCCACACCTTCCCTGGGCAACATATTCCAGTGTCTCACCTCCCTCACAGTAAAGAATGTCGTCCTACTATCTAATGTAAATTTCCCCTCTTTCAGTTTAAAACTGTTACCCTTTGTCCTATTGCTACATTCCCTCATAAAGAATCCCTTCTCATCTCTCCTATAGGCCCCCTTTAGGTACTGTAAGGCTGCTATAAGCTCTCCCCAGAGCCTTCTCTTCTCCAAGCTGAATAACCTCAACTGTCTCAGCCTGTCTTGATAGGAGAGGTGCTCCAGCCCTCTGATCATTTTTGTGGCTCTCCTCTGGACTCGCTCCAACAGGCCCATGTCCTTGTTATGTTGGGTGCCCCAGAGCTGGACACAGTATACCAGGTAGGGTCTCACAAGAGCGGAGCAGAGGGGCAGAATCACTTCCCTGGACTTGCTGGCCACGCTTCTTTTGGTGCAGCCCAGGGTTACGGTTGGCTTTCTGGGCTGCAAGTGCACATTGCCGGCTCATGTTGAGCTTCTCATCAACCAGCACCCCCAAGCCCTTCTCCTCAGGGCTGCTCTCAATCCATTCTCTGACCAGCCTGTATTTGTGCTTGGGATTGCCCCGACCCACGTGCAGGACCTTGCACTTGGCCTGGTTGAACTTCATGAGGTTCGCACGGGCCCATGTCTCAAGCCTGTCAAGGTCCCTCTGGATGGCATCCCTTCCCTCCAGTGTGTTGACTGTGCCACACAGCTTAGTGTCATTGGCAAACTTGCTGAGGGTGCACTCAATCCCACTGTCCACGTCACCGACAAAGATGTTAAACAGCACTGGACATCGAGCTGTTGAATGCAACCCTTTGAGTGCGGCCATCCATCCAATTCCTTATCCACTGAGTGGTCCACCTGTCAAATCCATGTCTTTCCAATTTAGTGATCAGGATGTCAGGTGGGACAATGTCAAACGCTTTGCATAAGTCCAGGTAAATGATGTCTGTTGCTCTCCCCTTATCTACCAACGCTGTAACACCATCATAGAAGGCCACCAAATTTGTCAGGCATGATTTGCCTTTGGTGAAACCATATTGGCTGTCACCAATCACCTCATTATTTTCCATGTGCCTTAGCAAAGATTCCAGCAGGATCTGCTCCACGATCTTGCTGGGCACAGAGGTGAGACTGACTGGCCTGTAGTTCCCTGGGTCTTTCTTTTTCCCTTTTAGAAAATGGGGGTTATATTTACCCTTTTCCAGTCAGTGTGGACTTCATCAGACTGCCACGATTTTTCAAATACAATGGAATGCAGCTTAGCAACTTCATCCACCAGATTTGATAGATCGTTGTCTGCAAATTCTGGGAAAGAGCATCTCTGTACCTTTTGACGAAGAATTTACCAAAAATTATGAGCAATTTTTTAATCTCTTCCTTCTTGTCTATCTGTATTTATTTCCTCTTTGCCTGTGTTAGTAATAAAAGTTGCAGGAGCAAGGGTAAAAAATGCAACAGAGCCCTTTACTTATCTTTACATGCAAGCTTATTACTTACTTCCAAACCACTGGCAATACCACCAGGCACTCACACTTCAACCAAGGCACTAATGTTGTTTCAGCACTTAATATGAAATATTATAGTCCATCAATGCACAGTCTACAATGAAAATTGGTGTTCCATAAAGAGAACTTGTAGAGCAGGCTGATTCTGTATACACCATTTATTTCTACTGATGACTTTTCATAACTCACTTCCAGCTCTGTTTTGCTCCATCACTCATGAGTTATGAGGTCATCTATCACTCATGGAAATAAATGATACATCATGAGTTATCCTTTTGTAAAATGTTGTGTTAATATATTTAACTTGTATCATTTTGATATTTCCTCAGAAGAGGATATAGATTTGTTTATGGCATATCAACACATTTAATTATCGTACTGCATGTTAAAGTAACAATAAGGCAGCTCCAGTCATACCTATTTCTATCACAAAACATGACTGCGTAAATAAATATTAAACTGATTTTGTTTTTTTCAACATTGAACTCCAAAAATAATATGCATCAAGAAATCTCTCATCGAGCTGGAAAAAATTGCTACCCTAGACACTTCCCCAAACGACCTTCCCTTTATTCTTTGAATCTTGCATTCTGATTTTGTCATCTAGAATATTTTCATTCTTCTCAAACAATTCCCTTCTCTTATGCACCAAACTAAATGGTGCCTGTAAATGAATACAGGAAAAGTCAGTGCATTTTGTGATGTTTTTCTATGTTGTTGGGGTTTTTCTTCCCTTTCTTCTTCTTTCTTGGCTGATGAGAAACTATTTATTTATTTACTTAGAGACCTCATTAAATCTGCCAAACACTATTAAATTGCCATCTCATAAATAAAACAGTATGGTGTGTGCATGCCCTGCAACCAGCCTTTGGTCCTACCCAGGCAGAAACTTGAGTTTTCCAATAAATCAGTTACAGCAATAAGAACAGATGGCTCAGCTCAAGATGTTGAACTTGTTTGTCCTTTCTGATCTTGGGTCAGTTTCTATTGTCTCATAATTCAATTCAAGCAACCTTTGGATGACCACAATTTCAGAGTGCCAATGTAACACTGATAAGACTGACGAGAGTAAGGATAGGTAAGCACTGGGCCCGTCCAGTGGGTGTTACTTTTGCTTTTTCCCCACTGCAGGATCCCTGTCCCCTAGCCAGCCCACAATTCACAAATCATGCAGAGCAATGTAGGTAATGGGGAAATAATCCGTCCCAGAATTTAAAAATCATGTTTAGTGATAATGATTGACCTCCAAAACCCCATAACTCTAGCTAACAAACCCTATGTAGCTGATCTCAGCTGGTGTGACAGTGAAAGGAAAATAGGATGTTGCTGAGGTGACTTCAGTCCAAATCAGATTTTACAAATACATTTCTTGAGGAATATTCTATGCAAATCTCTCCAGTGAGGATGAGAGAAAGTAGTTACACCCCCCTCCTTATAAAAATAGAAAGTCCCCTTATTTGATAAGGTTGTGTATTTATCTGAGTGTTTAGGCCACCTATGGAATAAAACATCAAGAACAATTAAAAAAAATAAAATTGTAGATAATTAAAATATGAAATGAACTTGTTCATTCTCAAATTTGTGAATAAATTTAAAATCTTATATAAACTATTACTTTTTTTTTAAATGGTCATCAGAATAAATTAAGTAGTTTTATTAACACAACTAATATTGCATCGATTTATATAAACTTGCACATTTTAATGTAGTGACATAATTAATCTTCAAATTTTTTACAAACACTAAGTATTACTTAAAGATTGTTTTTCAAAGACTGTCTTTAATAATAGCACAGAGCATTGTTATATACTGGTAAGGGTCGTACTTCAATTTCTTGTCCTTGACCAGATTGAGTAGATTTTTGAAGAGTGCTTAGACACTGTTGATTTCTTTTCATTGGAGACAAGCATCATTTCAAAATCAACAAAGCACTATTCACTGTCATTCTACACAAAACCAGTTAAGATCTGCAAGATGTAAACCATGAGCTCTGGTTACTTTTTTTTTCCTCTACATAAATTTATTGATCAACATTGCCTAGAGCACTTAATGAATTATCTGCAGAACTCTGAAGGCAAAGTGCTAGAAATAAGAAGTTGCTGAAATATAAAAGTGTAATTTTCATACTGCCAGTATTCTTTCTCTTGAGGGAGGGATAGGGAATAGTGTACTTCTGTCCTTGAACAAAGAAGTGTGTCTCTGGACACAGCAGAGGCAATACTCATAGGACAAAAGTCTATTTTTGCCATGTATGCTTGGAGCCAAATTTCATCCCACGCTCCAACCTCTTTGTAAACAGAAAAAGATTGTGCTTACAGGAAGAACTGGAGGAAGAGGATTTGGAGGTGATGTTTCTGTTGAAGTACTGGGCTTTCCATTACCTGTTTACCTCTTTGGCATGTAAGGAACATTTCTGGAGGGACTTAGTCTGGGGAGTGCAAAGCAGGTTATACCGCACTTCCATGATTTGCAATCATGCAAACTGTCTTGTTAGCTACTCTAAGTTGTGTGTGCTGTTTCAGACCCTGGATAAATTGTAGACAAAAGGGTAAGTAGTTGACTTTTTAAATTAATCCTTTGCCTTTCCTTTTCCCTTTCTTTTCCTCCCAATTTGAACTGCAAAGAGTTTAAGAGGATCTGTTCTATGGTTCATGTATATTTTGAGGCTATCTCATCATACAAAACATAAAATTTCATGTCAATCAGAAGAAAAGCTTCTTTTTAAAGATTGAAAAACACTTTTTTTGCTCTTAAGATTTGGGTCAGATGTCACCTACTTCTTTCCAGGTAATTAGCAATGAGGAATAGCATTGAAAAAATAAGTAGGTAGGAAGTATTTCAGAACATGCCTCTAAGGGATAGCAATAATTTAATAAGGGATAACTAGCATAGTACAGCATAGGGAAAATCCTACCCACCTAACTTTGTGGATATTATAGTGGAACTTACAAATTCTATCAGCAGATGACATTACTTATTTATATTTTTAGAAAGTCTTTGATGAAGTTCCTAATGACAAGCTTCTATTAACTATAGAGTTCTGTAGTCAGATAGTGAAAATCGGTATCTAATTAAAACATGCTTTAACTCAGCCCAGTGATCTAGCTCACTGGACACAGTTCTTGTTTCAGTGAGGTCAATCTTCAAGCCTCTTTTTCTTAAGCAAACATACACTAGCAGAGGAAGTGTTTTTTCTTCACCTAAATTTAGTCATCTTTAAAACAGACTGACTGAACTTGTTGCCTAGGATTCCTCTGTAGGTATTGAAGATGGAAGCGATGAACGTTCTAGCAGCTCCTCTTTCTCTCTGTTAGTTACCAAGGGAGTATTGGTGACTAACAGAGTGACAAATAACTTTTAGATGGCTGAATTAAATCAGATAATGAATCCACACTTGCAAACCCTTCCCAGCCTTCAGTTATTCAGCAGTCACTAAGTCAAATGAGTAACAATAGCAAATAAAATCAGAAAACGGTGGGAACAGTTATCGGTATAACTATCTTCCATCTCCAAAGTTGGAGATAAAGATGACATAGGGGTACAAAAGGGTTAGTGTACTGCAAGAGGCAACTGAATTGATGTGGTATTATTTAGGTGAAGAAACAGCATACCCTACATTTATCAAAGTAGAACATATTCCACTGGAATTTTGGTATACCTGAATCAAAAGGAAGGAAGTTCACCAACTCCTACACAAAGAAGTAAATTTGCTTTCAAGAAACTGGTGGTTCTAGGAAGAAAACGTGCAATCTGTATATGAGAGTAATTTGATGACAAAAAATTGAAGGCTGTCACTTTCCTTTGGAAGAAAAAAAGATTGTCCTCATAAGAAACAAATTAATTGTATCACAGTATTAAGAAACAACATTGCAATGTTTTCAGTAAGCACATTCAATAGAAATAACGAAATGCAGGAGAAAAAACTAATTTGTGGCACATTTTACATAGTGCTTTACACATCACCCTGAGCAGTGCCGTGCAAATAAACAGGTTCTGATTCTATAACATTCTGGTCTTGAATCTAAAATTTGAATTTAAAAAAGGCAGATTGCAAAAAAGTAAAAAAAAAAAAAGTAAGATCAAAAAAGTACCCGTATTCTTCAAAAAATCTGAATACATTATAGGAGGTACTAACGTGGCTACTCTAAGTTGTGCAAATCACTGCTTTTTATTACAAGCAGAGAAAGAAAGCAGAGAAAGATCTAGAGAATTCTGATGGAAAAGTAATTACTGATACTGTCCATTTTGACTTTAACTTGAAGGGGGGGGGGGGGAAGTACCACCCAATACAGAAAACAACAGTTGACAGAGCATCCTGTAACAAGTGCTTTCTTTAGTTATCCATAGTCACTGACGGATAAGGTCTACAATATCTTGGGAGATTAGTTGGATTCTACTTATAACTTTATTAATCATTGATGATGATAGTATTTTAAAATCTGTCAGAAGGGAAAAAAATGACAAAGTTCCTTAACGCGACTGTTGAAAACTTGTAATTTCATACAGTATCACGAGAAATTGAAACAAACTTATGAAACTGTATTTAGAATGAAAAGAAAAGATGATCCAAAGACCTTCTGAACTAACCAGTAGAAGATTCAGCTATTTTCAAATTTCTAATTGATTTATTTCACACTTCTGAAAATCCAGAATTATCCAGAAGCTCTGTAGGGGAAATACCAGCAAAGGAAATTTCCAAATATATGAACTGATCTAACATCTAGGTAGTGATCTAACAAACGTGTCAGAACATCAACATGCTGATACTTTCTAACTAAAGTAGTCTTCCCATCTGCAGTTAAGCAAATAAATCATCAAAATTTTGTGAGATCTCTCCTTCACCTCTGTCACTGGGTGCAGTTTCAAATTATATTGGAAAATACCTAATGGCAGAATGCTACCACTAGTTTCCACTTTTTCCATCCTTGGCCTAGTATTCAAATGCAGTCTATTCAGTTTGTGATCACACAAGGAATCACTCTGTAACCAATGTAATAGAAAAAAAGTAAATTACAAAAACTCTCAAAACATGGATTTTATTTTCCATGAGATCACAAAATTGAGGGGGGAATGGAGGAGAAAGCATAGCTGCCCATTTTGAGGACAGGCTACTGATACGCAAGTATAAAGATAAAATGCCACCTATCACTCCTGAGATACAATTACTCTTTCTCAGAGTTAATGTTTAGATACTCAAAGTGATCTGGGCATTTGAATTTCCTCTGGTACCTGCCATCACCTGCTGAGCACCTTTCAACTCTCACTGAAGCCAGCCAATGAGAGATGAAGAAACTCGGTACCACACATGGCAAAACTCCCACTGAGCCAACAGCTGAGATCTGAGACTTAAGAAACAGCAGGCATTCGTGGACTTACAGGTTGTAGCTGCTCCGATTTCATCAGAAGTTTTGCCTGAGTTAGGGATAAGTAGGCTGAATTGCCGCGAGTATCCTTTGAGATGCTGAGCACCTGTGTCTCCTTGTGAGCTTGAGCCACATTGAAATACAAAAAAGAAATATTGTCCATTTGAATCCTGAACCTATACCGTTTTAACAGATATGCGGGACTGAGGTCCTACAAAGAGGTATTTGTGTGAATGTCTGTGTGCACACACAGGTTTACACAGAGAGAAGCAGGTGACAGAAAATAATGGCAAGAAAAACCTGATTTTGACTAACCTTGTTAGCAAACTAAACACATGCTGTTACTTGTATCGAAATACATCTGCAAACTAATGAGATCCAGCACATTATTATACAGCACCCCAAGACTTCTGGCAGTTTGCAAAATAAATTAAGACGCAAAACTTGCCCGCAAGGAATTTACAGTGTAATTTTAGATATGACACAGGGTAACACAATGACAGAGAAGAAAACTGGGGACAGGAAAGATAAGTGTTAGATGGTGTTGTGGTAAGTTTTAATGATTGCTTCAAATACTTCTCCTCTAGATCTTTTAATGATACCCCTTTTCTTTGACTGACACTGGTTGGTGTGCAGACACAATTGAAATAGTTTTTTGCTGTACATCCTCAAACAGGTGAGTGAATTGTCTTCAGCCGGATTTTTTTTTGACATACAGTTGTCCTTCCTTCAAAATTAGGCTCCAACACAGCTGTTTCTGTTACTGTGACTGCAATCCCATCCATTTTATTGTCTACATAGAATGGAAAATCGTATTAAAACTATAACTGCACTTAATTAGGTGCAAAACATGGAATTGTTTCAGGAAAATAACCAACAAAATGTTTGTAATGTGACATCTGCTTAGATTGAGGCACCAGAAATTTTTATTTTCCTTTCCCATATTTCACCCCTTTATAATATCTGTAACTTTTTCCTTACAGAGTCACTCTTTCTTTGCATACAATAGTATTTTTACCTTTTAAACATTTTAATGAAGCAATTTGACATGGCCTATTTGTTCAATTGCTAAATCATGCATAAAACCATTGTATTTTGAATGCAGTATTCAAAAAACTGATAGAAGTTACAAGCAGAAGTCTCGTTGTATTTATAGTCTTGTCCTAGAGTGTGTAAGGCTAAAGAGCACTCATCCTCGTTCTATTTTTTCTAGTCCAACTTTTTATTTCTAGCTGTGTTCGAAATTGGTGGGATGACTGACAGATCAAATAAGCAGTTCCAAGAAAAAAAATGGTATCAATTGTGCTTATTTTGGAGAATAATTTTCTCATTGTTGTCTGACCAGTAAAAGAAAGGGATAGATATTCTTTGTGATAGTTCAAAAATGGAAGACAGACAAAGAAGATAGTAGATCAATAAAGAAATCAGTAATGTTAGGCAGTGGATAATACGAGACCTCCAAGTGCTGAAAAGCTTCCAAAAATTCCATTTCCAGGCAATGTACAGAAAGAGCTAGATAAGGTAAAAAGAAAATACAGGATAATACAAATTTAGAGATATTGTTAATTATACATGTATTTTGCAATTAAGAGGGAAAGACAGAGAAAATAATTCAAGCCAAATCTACAAACAAACTTATGCAAGAAAGGGAAAAGGGAGGGAAGAATCTAAGTGAGAACCCTGGTTAGTGAACTTGGACATTATCACGGAATCACGGAATCTTCAGAGTTGGAAGGGACCTCTAGAGATCATCTAGTCCAACTCCCCTGCTAGAGCAGGATTGCCTAAACCACATCCCTCAGGGCTGCATCCAGGCGGGTCTTGAAAATCTCCAGAGAAGGGGACTCCACAACCTCCCTGGGCAGCCTGTTCCAGTGCTCTGTCACCCTCACCGTAAAGAAGTTTTTCCGTGTATTTGAACGGAACTTCCTATGTTCCAGCTTGTGCCCATTGCCCCTTGTCCTGTCGCTGGGAACCACTGAAAAGAGCCTGGCTCCGTCCTCCTTAAACCCACCCTTTAGTTACTTGTAAACATTAATCAGGTGCCCCCTCAACCTTCTCTTCTCCAGGCTAAAGAGTCCCAGCTCTCTCAGCCTTTCCTCATAAGGGAGATGCTCCAGTCCCTCAGTCATCTTGGTTGCCCTACGGTGGACTCGCTCCAGTAGTTCCCTGTCCCTCTTGAACTGGGGAGCCCAAAACTGGACACAGTACTCCAGTTGTGGCCTCACCAGTGCAGAGTAGAGGGGGAGAATGACCTCCCTCGACCTACTGGCCACAGTCTTCCCTATGCAGCCCAGGATGCCATTGGCCATCTTGGCGACAAGGGCACACTGCTGGCTCATGGATAATTTGCTGTCTACTAGGACCCCCAGGTCCTTCTCCTCAGAGCTGCTTCCCGGCATGTCCGCCCCTAACCTATTATGATCTTATAGTTCAGCCTGGATCATTGTAAACCCCTGTTCTTAAGAATAAAATTTCTAACCTCAACTAAGCTGCAACAGTTTGGAATCCAAAGCAAACAAGACAGGACATTGACAGCACATCTGTTCACTGCTCTGCTCTCTTCACTGTTTTCCCCCTGAATACATGGATTCAGGAAATGCAAGTTCAGGAATAAGTTGCTCACCTTCAAAGCACTCTCTATAGGTATGAACAACATTATCTGAGAAGTCAACTGTTTTTGCAAGCCTATCTACATAGTAAAATAAAAAGTGGCTTCAAAGATCCTTTAGACAGTAAAAAGCCGTGTTATGAAATGAAAGAGTGTAGCACAGTGTGGATTCACCACCTCTGATTTGGAAGCAGGAAATAATTAATCACTTAACACTGTGAGAGTAACCATGAAAATCCTATATCCTTTCCAAAATAATTTCTCAGACTAGATTTCAATAGTGTAACACGTACACAGCCATACCAGTGGGTCTGACCTGCCAACCATTCAAGGAAGGAATTGTCTGAAATGTACCACAGCTGCTTTCTGGCCCTTTTATGCAGGTTGCATTCCCACAGAAAGTAGAGTTCATGAAAAAATGGACACTATGCCCTGAGCTTACCTAAACAAGCAGGTGAGCTATAATGGATGTCTGCATTCGCAGTGAAGAGCTACTGAAACCAGCAGTTTAGATATTAACCAAGACACCTGGATGTAGCACATATTATACATTCTGTTATGAAGAAAATATGTAGTCAGAATGAATGATTCATTTTGGAGGAAACTTTGATAAGAATGTAAAATTGTGCACATGACTAACTGGTCTTCTTCAATAGGTGAAGTCCTGTGAATAGGTATTATAGAGCTTAGCCAAAGTTACTGAGTGAAAAAGTGATGACAAAGTAATAAAAATTGCCTACAGATTTTTTTTTAAAGAGTAAAAGCTTTTATTTTTATGGAAAAAGTAGTTCCTCCAAAATATAGATCCAATACAACACCAAAAGCCTACATTGCATTATGAATAACAGGCAGGTAATTTGCAATAAAATTCAGGCAATCAACATGCCTTTGAAATGAGAATATAGACAGAAGGTACACCATATAAAAATAAGTCTTTGGTGTAAAAACACCATTTAAAACATGCTTGGAGTATCATTTTTAAATGCCTGATTTAATTCACTAATGAAATTAGGAAAGAATACCTGGAAGAAAATAGACAACTTCTCTATATCTGTTTATTCATGGAGAAATAAATGCTAAAGATGTGCAACATATCGCAGCATAAATTTATAAAGCATAGAGCCAAGTTTAGTTTGCACACAACAAAGAATACTGGTGATTTCACAGTGTCCTAACTTCTACTAAATCAAATGTTTCTTTTAAATGCTGTATTGGGAAAAGCTGGAATCACCTGTGGCAAATCTCATCCATTTTTGGGGCCTTTCTTTTCAGTTGTAAGCTAGTCTTTTTATGTCCTCAAGAATTTAAACATTGCAGTACAATGTAATTCTTTTACCTTGGCTATTCTTTTTCTGTATTTTTTTAGGTGATATTAATTCTCACAGGTTATGAATTGAAAAGAATGAGATCTATGTGGCTTTGCTGCCAGACTAACTGAGAAAAGTATGTCTGTGTACTCTGGATCCTTGGCTAACAAGCTAATTGTTCACAAGTTGTTAGGCGGAATCTGATGACATGGAACACATGGCCACAAAATATTTGAATCCTACAGGACTTTTTTTGGGGAAATAACAGTTCTATTGAACTATGCCAGTTGAAACAAGACTATGATTTTGATTAGACAAAGCGATAATGATGGAAGATCAGGATATCACATGCCATTTTTATTCCTTCCAATTAACTAGAATAGTTTTTCCCTCCATGAAATTGAATACCATTCCATAAGCATTACATACAACATAACATAGACTTAATTTCATCTAGAAATCAAATATGAATGATTTAATTATTGATATAGTAGTCAGTGGAGCAGCAATGTAGTCTATATGCTAAAGCTCAATCAATAGAATGAAAAAACAGAGGTAGGTGAGCTGGGAATATATTTCACCTACTGGTCTCATAACACTTCCTGTCATTTCAAGTTGCAAATAACCAAATGAATTTTCACAGGCAATTAGTTGTTAGAAATACCTGTGAAAGCAAGTATACTCCCAGTGTCTCCAAGTAATTTAGATCAGCAGGTGTTGAGGAAGCAGTACATCTTCAGTAGCACACAAAAAATTTCCATGGTACATTTGGTAAGACTAAAAGAAATTAATTTCAGGAGGATAAGACTACCTATTGTTTCTGTTTTACATTTAGCATAGAAACAACCAACTACAAAAGCTACTCGCACAAAACCATACCACTGTTTGGAGCTTACTAAGCCCTTCTTCTCAATCAGAAGACATTTCAAAATGCAGCACTGTAAGTGTTAATTACACAATAAAAGAGTAACCCAATAACACACATAGCTTTACTGCAAGACTAAATCATGGAAATATGATTCTGCTTGGTTTCTTTAAGTGTAGAAAAGTAAAAAGCATAGATTTTTTAATCTGAAAATAGCAATGTGGTACGTCAGTGTCATACAAAAGCAGAGAAAAAATGATGAAAAGTACACTTTTCAACATATGCTTATACTTCAATATATGCATAAGTGTGCTTTCCTACAAAACACTGAGATGAGGACTGTTATGGTTTGCACAATATCAGATTCATGACAACCCTGTTAAGTCGAGCTGTCATCTTGCTTTCTGGGATACTACCTAATTAAAAAAAAAATAAATAAAGGCGGCGCTTCAGTGTGCAACTACAAGATATCTGTAATCTGAGGGTGACTGAAGTCAACCACAGTTCAGAGCTGTGTCCAGACATCTTTCCAACCCTTCATATTTAAGTACAGAGATTTTTTAGAATCAGTCTTACCTCCAGGTTAAAAGCTGATTTTCTAACATCAGCCACTGTCCAAAGATGACAGCGATTTACTGAGAGAATCTGTAGCTACCTGGATCTAGCTGAGTAATACCCATCTCGTCATTTATGACAAAATGATTGATATATTATTTGACAAATGTATAAATATTATTTGAGTAATTTTTACATGAAGAGTCTTCTGTTAAAAATAGTTGATAGTTAAAAACCCCATATTTTAATTATTTCAATTTAAAAAGTTTAAAACCGTTGTGTTTCCTTTGGAAAGTTTTATGGGTATATCCTTTGAAAATTTAATCCAAATATATTCAAAAGCATTTTATTTGGAAGCAGAAAAGGCTTTAAATTTTTATGTAGATTCTGTAGATTTCATTTGCTTTGAGATACAAATAATAGATATGGACTGAATGAGTAATCTTTTTCACTGAATAGAGAGTCAAATAAAATTTTGATATAGCACAGATGATCTCAGGAGAAATTATGATCACTGCTTCACTACACGACTCTGAAGTTCCCATGTAATTTCATTATGGATTATGGCCCTAGTGTAATGTAAATAAAGCATCAACTATATTTTTACATTATGCAAATAGTTTGAGATACATGTCTATATAAACACTAGGAGTTTGCTCAGTGATTCTAATATTTATAATCTGTACAATTAGTCCTCCAAGAAAAAAAGCATCTTATCTATTGAAAATGGAAGGAATGTAGGAAAGAAATAATAGAAAGAATTAAAGTTTTTCTACTTGATTTAAGGATTTAGCTAAGACAGCAATATTAGAAGGCTAGTAAACCTACGCTTCTGCCATAGTTGGAAAGAGAAGGCTCCATAAATTTGTGATTCTGCTTACCCGTGAGATGACTTATGTGCTGGTAGCGCCTGTCTTTTGCTGGCAAGCATCAACAGGGATCTCAGTTTAGTTTTTTTTACTTTAATGTCTAAAAGCAGCTAGAATGAATCTGGTTACAGGTGCAAAGTCACCCTGTTGCTGAAGGCCCAGTATGCCTATATGGATACAGCACAAGTAACCTCAGCTGCTGAGGTAGTGCAGAGAGGTTTCCACAGAAACTGTATGAGTGGTGAGCCCACAATTTACAAGCCAGAAACAGAAGTTTCTATTATACTGTTCTCCTCTATCCAGTAAAGTGTCATATATGATCCAAGACAAATTTACTGGCCAGCCTTATCAGCTTTCTTTAAAGTCACAAACTGGTCGTAGCTCCATAACTACATTTCTTGTATTTCTGAAGGAGCAAGATTAAGAAAGTGCTGGAATTGATTACTGAAGTGTTCTAAAATGAAAAGCTCAAGAATTCAAGGGAAGCTTTATATAGGGAGCAACTGACAACATCTACCCAGACTTGTGCAAGTCATTTGACGCTGTCCCACCTGACATGCTTGTCTCTAAATTGGAAAGACATGGATTTGACAGGTGGACCACTCAGTGGATAAGGAATTGGATGGATGGCCGCACTCAGAGTTGTGGTTAATGGCTTGATGTCCAAGTGGCAAGCAATCACAAGTGGTATTCCTCAGAGGTCAGTATCAGGATCTGTGCTGTTTAACATCTTTGTCGGCAACATGGACAGTGGGATGCACCCTCAGCAAGTTTGCCAATGACACTAAGCTGTGTGGCACAGTCGACACACTGGAGGGAAGGGATGCCATCCAGAGGGACCTTGACAGGCTTGAGACATGGGCCCGTGCGAACCTCATGAAGTTCAACCAGGCCAAGTGCAAGGTCCTGCACGTGGGTCGGGGCAATCCCAAGCACAAATACAGGCTGGTCAGAGAATGGATTGAGAGCAGCCCTGAGGAGAAGGGCTTGGAGGTGCTGGTTGATGAGAAGCTCAACATGAGCCGGCAATGTGCACTTGCAGCCCGGAAAGCCGACCGTAACCCTGGGCTGCACCAAAAGAAGCGTGGCCAGCAAGTCCAGGGAAGTGATTCTGCCCCTCTACTCTGCTCTCCTGAGACCCCAACTGGAGTACTGTGTCCAGCTCTGGGGCACCCAACATAACAAGGACATGGACCTGTTGCAGCGAGTTCAGAGGACGGCCACAAAAATGATCAGAGGGCTGGAGCACCTCTCCTATCAAGACAGGCTGAGACAGTTGAGGTTATTCAGCTTGGAGAAGAGAAGATTCTGGGGAGACCTTATATCACTCTTTCAATACTTAAAGGGGACCTAAAGAAAAGGTGGAGAGAGACTCTTTACCAGGGAGTGTAACAATAAGTTGAGAGGCAATGGTTTTAAACTGAAAGAGGGTAGATTTAGATGGTATATTAGGAAGAAATTTTTTACTCTGGGGGTGGTGAGACTCTGAAACAGGTTGCCCAGAGAAGCTGTGTATGCCCCATCTCTGGAGGTGTTCAAAGACAGGTTGGATGGGCCTTTGAGCAACCAGGTCTAGTGGAAGGTGTCCCTCCCCAGGGCAGGAGGGCTGGAACTAGGTGATCTTTAAAGTCCCTTCCAACTCTAACCATTTTATGATTCTATGATTCTATTTGAAAACTGAAAAAAGCAACCTAAAACTTGTACTATAAATGGTTCTACAAGGCTTCAGCTCTAATTGAAAAACCTCTTCCAAATACTGATAAGTAAACAGAGAGCCCACAAAAAAAAAAACAAAACAAAAAAATAAAAAAAAGAAATGAAATTATTACCAAAGGAATCACACCCTGGTATTCAAAAAAATGTAGAGAAAAAAATAGAATTGTCAGAAACCACACTGAATTTGAGTTTGCACCAAAAATTAAAGCACAACATTGTTAGTTTCTTCATTTAGAATCCTCAAAACACAAGGAAAGATGGATTTTGACAGAAGATGAAAAGAGCACGGCTTAATAAATCCCTTGATATTTGAGATAATAGGGCCCTGAAACTAAAATTCCTTACCTTAATTTCCAGTAAGACCCCTGTAAATGTAAGGGCAAAATGGGAATGACAACAAGAAACAAACTGCTCATATTTAAAATAAAATCAAAAGTAGGCTCAGTACATCCAGCTGAATGGTAGGGTGTATTCCTCATATCGGAATTTTTAAGTAGTCTATCAGATGAGTGTAGTACCTAACAGCGAGAGCATCGCAAATAAAGGAGCTATATTCAAGAACAGAGTAAAAACACCACAAGACTTAGAGGGAATTACAGACTGGCTGGTCAACAGCATGCAAAGAGTTATATAGCAAGCAGAAAAAGTTGGAACATAAGTTCCATTACTGAAATATACAGATTTAGTGGAATAGATCTTCCCACACTTATTTCTTGAAGTGGACAACTGAAGGTTTTGACATACCAACCACAGTAGATTTAAGACACAATTGATACACATGAAACACTATTAAGGTGGAGAACACACTTCTTGTATTAAGATCAAAAGGAACTATCTAATAAGAAAATAAGAAGTTTCTTCCATATTGATTTTAGGATGACATTTACACAAAGAACAACTGTTAGATTTTCACAAATTGCGCTATGCACTGAGTGTAAAAAAATGAACAATAAAAACTTTGTATTGCATGAGGGACAATCTATATTGTGCTATTGCCTAACAATGAAACACTCTATTCAGTACTCTATAAGCTATGGCAAGGTAAGCAGTAGGAAAGGATTACTTACCTTCCTTGCCCATGCATAGCCCTCTCACCCTAAAAAAATTAATGGAACAAACACAAACCAGCACAAAACAAAACCAAACAAACCAAAAACCTTAGTTTTTCCCCATCATAACACATTGCAAATTCTTGTCTAACAAAATGTTCCTCTGTGTTTCCTCCTACTTTTGTTCATCTTTCTAACCACCTTTTTCCTGGTATTTTTACCTTACATTTTTATCCTTCATTTCTTAACTTGATTTTTACTTTATTTCCTATTTATGTTTTTCCTTTTAAAGTCCGATATTCCTATCGCTTCCTCCCCAAAGAAAATAGATCAGCAAAATTTGCTGATCTATGTAATCATGTCATCAAAATTAAGACCTGTTACCTGAGAAGTTGTTTACTCAATAATTTTTCTTTTACTATTTATACAAACTGAAATGTATCAGGACGGAGTAAACAAGTTTTAAATAAAGAAATACAACAGGAATGTACAGGAATTTCATTCTGTGGAGAGTGGATTACGATGGTACTGTGTTTAATAAAGCAAGGTGAATTTACAAAATTAAACAAGAATCCCATTCAATCTTTAAATGAGGAATGACTTGTGATATCTTCTTCTAAACTTATTCCATTTACATCTTTGAGTAATTTTTCTCCAAACAGAAATTTACGATTGACATCTGTAAAATAATTCTAACACGTAACAAATATATCCTGGTATCTTTACTTAAGCTATACATTAAAATTCTGTTTCAAGAACTGTAAAATATGCATGTGATTTATTCTTACTTAGAACTGCTAAACATCTTCTGAAGTATAATCAGAAAATCCATATAAACATGCTGTTGAGAATTTCACTCTGCTTTGTAAGCACAGTCAAGTATTTGACTTGTTGAGTCACAGATACATAAATCCAAAATAACATCACTGAGAAAAAAATGCAGGAGAGAGAGCCCTCTTGGGATTGAGTAACCTCTGCTCTTTTCCTCTCTGTCTTTCCGAGAGGGCAACTTTACGTCAGCTCAAACACACAAGAAGAACATGCTTTTCAAAAGAAGGTAAGCGTTTATTGATCAAATGACAAACATCATCTCAAGAGTTTCATCAGCTCCAGTAACTGCTAAAGAGAAATCTGAAATTTCCTGGTAGTTTTGTGACTCATTTAAGGCTGTATTTTACATAGTAAATTCTTTGTTTAAATTCTGTATTTTGTTACTTGGGTTACCTTTTATTTAGGAATGCTACAGCATTCAGTGTTTGGGAGAAATTTCAGTTCATATCACTTGTTGTTGAATTGGACCCCTAAAAATTTACCTTTAAAGGGACAAGATCAGTCGGATTTTATCATTTCTGTGAAGATGACTGCAATTTTTCACATGGTACGTTGCTATCTATTAGAGGACACACTAAGAACAGCAAATTAGAGGGGCCCAAACATAATGGATTTAGCTGTAACAGGCTTACTTTTCTGAGGTCAGAATCTAGCCTGTATTTTTTTCAAGTAGAAATGTACTTTGAACTGCTAACATTCTAAAAAACTTTATTTAAAAAAAAAAAACCAACACTGAACCCTCACAGTGCAACAAGAACAGACTAAGGACATATTAAGAAAAGGTGAAAAGAATAAATTTATCAGATCCACCTTCTCAAATTTACAGTTAAGATTTAGGTATTAATGCCCTAAGATATCTTGAGGGAACTTAGAAGGAACCTAATGAAATTCAACAAGGACAAGTGTAGGGTGCTATACTTAGGGAAAAATAACCCCGTACACCAGTACAGGTTAGGGGCTGACCTACTGGAAAGGAGCTCTGCAGAGAGGGACCTGGGAGTCCTGCTGGACAGCAAGTTGAGCATGAGCCAGCAATATGCCCTCATGGCCAAGAAGGCCAATGGCCCTCTGGGGTGCATTAAAAAGACCATGGCCAGCAGGTTGAGGGAGATCATCCTCCCCCTCTACTCTGCCCTGATGAGGCTGCATCTGGAATACTGTGTCCAGGTCTGTGTCCACCCCTTGTTCTGGAGAGAGTCCAGCAGAGGGCTAAAAAGATGATCAAGGGAATGGAGCACCTCTCCTAGGAGGAAAGGCCGAGAGACCTGGGTCTGTTGAACCTGGAGAAGACTGAGAGGGGATCTCATCAATGCTTACAAATATCTAAAGGGTGGGTGTCAAAAGGATGGGGCCAGACTCTTTTCAGTGGTGCCTGGCGGCAGGACAAGGGACAATGGGCACAAAACGTAACACAGGAAATTCCATCTCAATGTGAGGAAAAACTTTACGTTGAGGGTAACAGAGCACTGGAACAGGCTGCCCAGAGAGGCTGTGGAGTCTCCTTCTCCAGAGATATTCAGAACCCACCTGGATGCATTCCTGTCCAGCCTGCTCTAGGTGAACCTGCTTTGGCAGGGGCGTTGGATTAGATGATCTCCAAAGGTCCTTTACAACCCCTACAATTCTGTGATTCTGTGAACTTCAGTTATAGAAGTACAAAGTCATAAAGCTTAGTTCATTTTTTTTTTAAATTACAGCATCCACAAAGCTATGAATATCATATTAGTACAAGGTTTTAGGGGACCTGGAGAAAAAGGTTGAGAACTTAATATCAATTTAAAACATTACTATTCCATTTCTAATATCATTTCAATATAATCATTCATCAGCTGCACAAAGATTCCCACATCAAAGTAAGATAGATACAATTAATTTAATTCAAGCATTAAACCATTATGAATAATTGAAATTATTAATTTTAATCAAGATCTGATCACACAATCTGTATGATTTCTGCTATTATAATAATTTATACCAACAAAAGATATACTAATATAGTATGTAGATAAAATACTTTCTTTGTACATCTTAGATTTAATCACAATTTATAATCTATTTGAATTTTTATATGAATACTATTCTAAAAGTATTGTTTAAAAGTTGTATGTTTTTAAAACTTTTTTGTTTAAATATACTAATTTTCTGTAATTCTTGATGAAAAACATTTAGTGTGTAATCCTAATAAATACAGGAATACTGAGCTAGATGGTTTGGTTGGTTTCTTGAGGACAGCACATGGGACAAGAAGCCATTTTTCCTGTAATAGTTAAGTGAAAACTCATTGATAAGACATGTGGTTTTAAGCAATTATTTCTCAAAATTAGAAGTTTTTCTGCCCTACCGTTATTGTCAGATTCCTCCTTTACTACTGAAATAGATGGGTAAATACACAATTTATATTTAAACTGGTAAAAGTGAAAAAAAATCCCTTAAATTTGTTTAGCATCCTTTATTTTCAAGGCTTTGTAGAATTATATAGGGATGTAGGTAACACTAAAATTTAAAATTGTATTTTAAAGAGCAGTAAGAAATAGAGCAAAAATGTTCTAATTCTTTAAGTTCTTCTGCAGGAGCTTTGACTCCTCTATTACGCAGCACCAAAATTGCAGTGAGTGCATATATGAATCTTAAACAAGATAGTAATCTGATATCAGGGAAATAAAAGGAATCCTCATATAATTTGACATAATTTTATGGGTCATCTATAAATATAAATCACATTTATTGGTAAATCAGGATATTATTGTTACAGGATAATGATTTTATATGAACTCACAGTACAGGACATAAAGCCTCAAACTTTACCCAGCAAGAAAACAAGTTTAAAGAGAGTCTTGAACTCAAATTCTAGCATATATGCTTATGAGTTCTAAGGGAGTTCATCTAACTACTTTTCCTCTCTATTAAATAATTTTAACATTCTTTAATTTTATTCATTTTCATGAGTGCTTTTTTTAAGAAAAAGACTATGCTTTGTATCAGTGCCGTTCTTTTTGTTCTCAGTAAATCTATTAGAAAAGAATAACACAAAAAATAAGTTAATTCACAGACCTCAGTCTAGGATTTGTCCGTCTCTAAGTGGCAGGAGAAGATCTTCTGGATAATGGAGTGTGAAAGACTGGAACTTTAAAATAATTGTCTCAAAGCTTGCTTAAGCTTCTGCAAATCGAGAGCAGGCTTGCGGGCCAATAAGAAGCTTGCTTGTACCTATTTAGCACCTTCTGCAGACCATCCTCTTGCTTACAAGCACCCAAGATTGTCATCAGCTGAGGAGGGTGTGTTGCTCCCCCAGCTGGAAAGGGTGTAGGCCTCCGGCTATCAGAGTGGCCAGACCCTGCCTAGCCCCGGGCGCACCCGAGCCTGTGTCGTTAACTCCAAAACTGCTGAAGCACAATGACTGTGCCAAGCGCTGCCCAAGCAGCAAGGGGGCAGGAAAAGCTTATATGGCAACCATGTAAAATGACAATTAGCTGGGCAAAGGCCACCGTCATGCTGATTGGTCATGCTACAGACCGATCTTGGCTACCTGGACTATAACTGGTGCGGCAACCCACCACAATTTGGGAATTGGGACCAAGACCCCCACCACCATCAACCACGGATCAACGGGACACCGCTGAACTTCTGGAGGACCGCCGAGATGTCGTCGGGCCTGTGGTGGTGACTATACTCTTGCTACACTCCGTAACACTGCTTCTCTTTTCTGCCTTTACTCTATCGCTTGTCTCAGTGACTTTTGACAGGGAATAACAATAAACCTGCAGTGAGCGGCATCTGACCTCATTTGCGTCTTAATTTCACACTTGGAATCATTGCAAACCTATCTCAGGCCCAATTTAGTTGGACCGGGACGTAACATGGAGAGATATTATTAAGGTACAATTTACATAAAAGGCAAAACTTACATGATAAACAGCAGGATTTGGAATTCTCTTTCACTAGAGATTTTGCAACAGCGAAGTCTTATTGAAACACCACCTTCTGCTCTGCTTGATCTTTTAAGGTTATTTGAACCATTTGAATAAATTATAGCTTACAAGTGTTATTATAGTGTACAGGGACTTGTCCTGTGAACATTTCTTGACATGGGTTAATTTAGCCATGTTACACATCTCGGCTGCTGAGCCAAAAATATATATATCTCTAAGGCATTCCCTTACTATTGCAGTGGTAGTTTCCAATAAACCAGTAAGAATTTAGCAAACAAAACTGTGAAAAAATGAAGGGTTTGTTCCACAAACTTTAATATTACGCATGTGACATTGTAATCAATAAATTTATTTAATTAATAAAATTGGCACAGAATTTACTTAATCCATAAAAATTGCATAGATTCTTCTGTGCACAGAAATATTTGTTCCTAGACTGATCTAGGGCAGGTAGAAACCACATCATAGAATCATAGAATAGTTTGGGTTGGAAGGGACCTTTAGAGGTCATCTAGTCCAAACCCCCTGCAATGCGCAGGGACATCTTCAACTAGATCAGGTTGCTTAAATCTCCGTCCAACCTGACTGAATATTTCCAGGGATGGGGCATCTACTACCTCCCTGGGCAACCTGTTCCAGCGTTTCAACACTCCCATTGCAAAAAATTTCTTCCTTATATCTAGTCTAAATTTAGTCCTAAATCTAGTCTAAAACTCTTTTAGTTTAAAACCATTGCCCCTTGTCCTATCGCAACAGGCCCTGCTAAAACGTCTGTCTCCATCTTTCTTATAAGCCCCCTTTAAGTATTGAAAGACTGCAATAAGGTCTCCCCAGAGCTTTCTCTTCTCCAGGCTGAACAACCCCAAGTCTCCCAGTCTTTCCTCATAGGAGAGGTGCTCCAGCCCTCTGATCATTTTTGTGGCCCTCCTCTGAACCTGCTCCGACAGGTCCATGTCTTTCCTGCACTGAGGACTCCAGAGCTGGATGAAGTAGTTACAATACATATCTGTGATGAATCATAGGCATATATGATGTAGAATAGGAATACACGTTCTTCCTAGCTGTTGCTGCCATTCATTGAAGGACATTTAGCATACTGTTTAATATTCAATTTGAATACTACATAGTCCTTGTTCAACCATTCTGCTTTAACTTTCCCCTACTATCGACACACCATGCTTTGAATATTTTCTGAATATCAAATGAGAGAACACTTTCTTTATACCTGTGTTTGTAAAACTATTTGTTCCATAAGTTATCAAATTCATCAAAGTAACATAAACTGTATAGACACCCTCTATCATGCAAGAGAGTTAGGGACCAGTCAGTCAAACCAGGGAATACAGCTGTTATTTATATGACAATAATCTAGAAGAATTTCTGTTTTGACATAATTACATTTTGTTTTCTGACTAGCATTATCAAGTTCATTTTAAATTATAGAAGAATATAGAGAAAATGAAAGAAAAGACAAACTAAACTGTTTTTTAAACACTGTCAAGAATCCTAAAATGTTTTTGCAAATATTACTCAAGTGATATTCCTCCAGAACTAGTAATATTATTGACATCTTTCTCAAATAGTAAAGGCTACTGGAGTCCATGGCATCCGTATAAACAGTGAAGTTCTGGCCCAAAAGTGTGGGTCAGTGCACTGAAAGACTACTGAAAGTCTACTGTGAGTATTTCATCTGACCGTTTACTTACTAAGTCTATCGAGATTAAGAACTGTATGCAGTGAAAACTCAGTTATGATTTTATGCAGAGTGATTAACCATAAAATTCCATTGCAGTTTTCTAAAAAGACAGATCGATACTCCAATGCACTAAATTACTAAGTTAATGTTATTAAGCATCATAGCATTGTTTAATAACACCAGGCATGCAGATTAGGCCTGTGTAAAAAATACTGGCCGTTACATGTCAGCAACTGAATAACTACGTTCACCATAAAGAATCGAAATCTATCAGAAATATTACTTGTTTTAGCTTCTTTCCCTTGAGAAAGATAGTGTAAGCTAATTACAATATACTGCATTTGAATATGAACTCTCATATCCATCTTATTTCATTTTTATGTGAAAGGAACCTTTTCCTAACAATTTATTTTCTAACCTATTTCCAGTACTTGGTTTTAGTATAATTCAGAAAATTAGCTATCTGTAACCGTAAATTCCATGGAATTATTTCAAGAAAATAAAAATTTTTTAGTAGTTACTACTGCTAGTATTTATTCTATTGAATTACCTGTCACTTGACCAAAAGAGGTGGTAGAGGGATATTAAAAGCAGAGAAGAAATAATCACAGAATCACACACAGTGTATATGCTCAGACACTTATCTGTTTAAGTTATAAACATCTCCAATGACGGGGATTTCAGTCTCTCTTGGCAAATACTCCAGTGCTTAAACACTATGACTGTGATTTTTTTTTCCTTGCATTCAACTGGAATTTCCTTTATAGTTTGCAGTTGTGTCTTGTCCTTTCACAGTGCATCTCTTGGAAAAGCATCGTTCCCTCTTCTCCATAATCCTCCTTTATATAGTGGAAGACAGCAATTAGATCTCCCCTTAGATTTTCCCCAGACTAGATAAGCACACATCCCACAACCTCTCATCATACCTCATATTCTCCAGGTCCCTAAGCATCTTAAAAGTCTTGCAGTGGTCTCTCTCCAGTCTTCCAATTTCTCTTTTTTACTGTGGAGACCAAAATTGGACATTGTGTTCCAGACATATCATCGTTAAGTACTGAAGGGAGGGGAATATTCACTTCTCTAACGTCACTGCCTCATTCTTGCAAATGCAGTCAAGCGTGTGTTCAACTCCCACTACTAAAAAGTCACATTGCTAATTCCTACTCCTTTTGTCCACCAGGACCCCCAGGTCATTTTCTGCAGAGAATTCCCAGCCTGAATACACAGAGTTGTTCCCTCCTAGGTGCAGGATTTGCTCCCCTAACCTGGTGTTACCCACAGGTGCACTTTGTTACATCATCCTGCTATAGATGAAGCCAAACAGTCTCAGCCCCTGTACTAATCCCTGAAGAAAACCATTCGTAATGGGCCACCCAGAATTCAAATCATTGACTACTACTCTTTAAGCCAGCAGGCCAGACAGTTTTTACTGTAAATTTTAGTCCACACAGATAGCTCGTATTTCACGGAATCACGGAATCTTCAGAGTTGGAAGGGACCTCTAGAGATCATCTAGTCCAACTCCCCTGCTAGAGCAGGATTGCCTAAACCACATCCCTCAGGGCTGCATCCAGGCAGGTCTTGAAAGTCTCCAGAGAAGGGGACTCCACAACCTCCCTGGGCAGCCTGTTCCAATGCTCTGTCACCCTCACCGTAAAGAAGTTTTTCCGTGTATTTGAATGGAACTTCCTATGTTCCAGCTTGTGCCCATTGCCCCTTGTCCTGTCGCTGGGAACCACTGAAAAGAGCCTGGCTCCGTCCTCCTTAAACCCACCCTTTAGATACTTGTAAACATTAATCAGGTCCCCCCTCAACCTTCTCTTCTCCAGGCTAAAGAGTCCCAGCTCTTCCAGCCTTTCCTCATAAGGGAGGTGCTCCAGTCCCATAATCATCTTGGTTGCCCTATGGTGGACTCGCTCCAGTAGTTCCCTGTCCCTCTTGAACTGGGGAGCCCAAAACTGGACACAGTACTCCAGTTGTGGCCTCACCAGTGCAGAGTAGAGGGGGAGAATGACCTCCCTCGACCTACTGGCCACAGTCTTCCCTATGCAGCCCAGGATGCCATTGGCCATCTTGGCGACAAGGGCACACTGCTGGCTCATGGATAATTTGCTGTCTACCAGGACCCCCAGGTCCTTCTCCTCAGAGCTGCTTCCCAGCATGTCCGCCCCTAACATATACTGGTGTTTGGCATTCTTCCTTCCCAGGTGCAGGACCTCACACTTGCTTTAGTTGAACCTCATTAGGTTCTTCTCTGCCCAGCTCTCCAGCCTGTCCAGGTCATGCTGGATGGCAGCACGGCCCTCTGGAGTGTCAGCCACCCCTCCCAGCTTGGTATCATCAGCAAACTTGCTGAGGATACACTTTGTCCCCTCATCTAGGTCATTAATGAATATATTGAACAAAATTGGTCCAAGTATTGACCCCTGAGGGACACCACTCGTTACAGGCCTCCAACTGGACTCTGTGCCACTGATCACAACCCTCTGAGTTCTGTCACTCAGCCAGCTCTCGATCCACCTCACTGTCACCTCGTCTAGCCCATACTTCCTCAGCTTCCTAATGAGGATGTTATGGGAGACAGTGTCAAAAGCCTTGCTAAGGTCAAGGTAGATGACATCTACGGCTCTCCCCTCATCCAGCCAACCCATTATAACATCATAGAAAGCTATCAGATTGGTCAGGCATGATTTGCCCTTGGTAAATCCATGCTGACCACTTCCAATAACTTCCTGTTCCTCTACGTGTTTGGAGACGACATCCAGAATGAGTCGCTCCGTTACCTTCCCAGGGACAAAGGTGAGACTAACCGGCCTGTAGTTCCCTGGGTCCTCCTTTTCCCTAGCTGTCGAGTCTCCTACAGGAGACCCTGTCAAAAGCCTTGACAAAGTCAAGATAAATGAATCTAATGTTCTCCCCCCATCCACAGAGTTAGGCATCCCATTGTAGAAGGAATCAGGTTGGTCAGACAGGATTTGTCCTTGGGAAATCCAAACTGAATGTTCACTGTCTTGTCCTTCATGTGCCTTGAAATGGCTTGCAGGAGAACCAGAATGTCCCTGTGGTCTGAAGCGAGTATGTAATTGCCCACCGTCTACTCTTTAACCTTGAAGGTGGGATGTGACACTTGCCTTTTTTCTAGTCATGGGGGAACCTTCTTCGATCGCCACACTTTTCCAAAGCTGACAGAGAGTGGACAGTTGCCTCAGCACTTTTTTTTTTTTTCCCCTGCCTGCATGGTCCTACGAACTTTACATGTCTATTTTTATAAACTTCTTTCCTTTGATTGTCAAAACCTTTTTTTGAGAGAAAGAGTAACCTTTATCCAGTTAAGTGGATTTGAATATTTCCACTATGCAAGTATTCAGTGGTAAGCCCATAATGGCATACTGCGATAACACAATATATTGGCACTGAGTGATAAACCATGGAAACATCCATATTTCTAGTAATTACCTCACTCATCTATTGCTTTAGAATTCAAAGGTTCATTTTACAGGCCAAAGTTGCATTTAAGTTGCATTTCTGTTTTGCATGGGGCTTAAAGCAAAAAAAACTGTCCTCCTTCCTTCTGATTGCAATGCGACGGGAACAGGAACTTCAGCTTTATTTCTGAGCATAATGGAGAGACTCAGGTAGACAAAAATAGAAATTTGCACGTATAATGAAAGAGGAGATTCTCAGTCTCCCTATCAACTACAGTTGTAGTATTTCTGGAACTTGCCAGACAACATTTTGTTACAGAAAAGCAATTCAAAACGTATGAAAAACTTTGCTAGCCATGACTACCTTCACACTCAATCTCTATTTAAGTGCAGATTCATAGCTACAAATAGAAAGAAATCTATTCAAATCAAAGCAGCAAAGTGAAAGTTGCAAAACAATTCTAAAAATCCATATGCTTTCAATGTGAGTATGTAATTAAGGTCTTTATAAAAAGTATATATACAGACAGATGTAAAAACAGGAGAGATTTATATATCACTTTTCCTGGCATTTATTATTCTTTTTATCTTTCATAGTTTATTGATGCTTCATAGATATCCAGCATTATATATGAAATTAAAATATACTATAAACATATTCCCCGGCATAATATAAGTGCGTTCCAAATTCCATCTGTAATTGTCAAACGTATTTGATTTGTACTGATAAGAGTGTGAACTTTCAGAAAAAAAAATTATAGAATTTGAATGGAACAATAAAGGCTTGCAAGGTCTGCAAACATCTTGAACTAAGCTCTGAATGATTCTTATTGGAGACGTACTCAAACAAGATTAAAACTGCCTTATTTCAGTATTTCAGAACTGAGTCAAACTAGGGCAAACATTTATCAGGTCTGTTTATTAGGCTGTGCCTAGTTTGTCACAGAATTACAATTAAATTCCAAAGAAGAAATTTGAGCACAAGGAGATGCAAAGAATTACATAGCATTCTTTTTTTTGCCACCTTCTAGCATTCCATTAGCATAGAAATCCAGTGGCTTTAAGATTGTCACAGCTCTTTAAGGATTTGTAATCTGACAGTCAACCTATCCCTTGTTATTACCTTAAACACTGTTAGATTTTTCTGTCAAAAACGTTATAAAACCCCAGAGGTCTGGACTGAAATAATTACACGGCACACATACATCTCTCTAATGATAAAGAAAATATGCCTCAGGTTGTAGTTAAATGGAAGTCTCTTGCACTGGTAGGAAAATGGCGACCTAACAGGTCATTTTCACCTCTACTTTACATAAGTATATGAAGAATCTACCTTTCCATAATAGAGAATGCATCTTTGGTAATCTGAATTAAAATTAAATGCAAAACTACTTTCGTACCAGAGCAGTAGCATTGCCTGTCATTGCAGCTTCAATGTATTTAGAATTTAGGTTGCAAAAAGAAAAACGGAACAGCTACAACAGCTATAAAATGAACTATGAACCAAAGTTTGCCAAGTCTCCTTTTAAACCATACACCTTTACATTTCTTTTAAACCCATGTACCTCTGTGTTCTTTGTAAAAAATAAGAACAAACTTTTAGTCAAAGAACCGGACTGTGAATCACGAAGACCAGGAAACAGAACGGTTTCATCAGAAGCGTTTCATGAAACTGTTGAAAAAAAAATGCTATTTACTTTTAAATAAGAATACCTGCAGATTTGATGATTTTGTACAAACTCAGTTTAGGAAAAAAAACCCTAAACATTCCTTCGATACCAGCCAAAAAAAAATAATCAATTTTATCTTTTTTTGGATAGGACTTTTCATTTGGGTATTTTTTTTTTAAAGTACAAAACAAGTTCGAAAACTCAAGATCAAAGAAAAATACTTTCAATTTAACAACACGTAATGCTTTTACCCACATACAAATTTTCAATAACTTTTCATAGCCAATTCTCAATTGCTCTCATTCTATATTCCACAAAGAAAAGTCTGAATTAATAGAACAAAAATTTGATTTCCTTTTGGCTCTAGTTAGTGCCTACCTCAAGAGTAACTTTGTGTATGACCTTGGGAAAACTTTTTAATCTCACTCAGTTCTGTCTGGGAAAATAATAGTTCCTCATGAGTGCTACAGATTGTAAATTAATTGATTTTCTGAGATATTCTGATATTATAGTGGTATCAGCACAGCATACCAGAAATCATTTGAGAATAATTATTCAAGAATTCTAGTCCCACAGTTTTTTCAATAAAGCCATGTCATAACAGGTCTCAAGCACATTCCCTTTTCTGGCTTTTTGCCAGGAGCGAATTTCACCCGTGGTGAACTTTACCAGTTTTTCATGCTACCAAATCCGTAAGACAACATCACTCTAAAAGAAAGAAAAAAAAATAATAATTTTGCCACCAAATAGTATATTAACTTGCAAATTACTGAGATGATATTTGAAGATCTGCAAAAGTAACATCTCAATTCACTAGAAAAAAAAAAGGAAACAAATTAAGCAGATTTATTCTCTAATAAGTATCACCTAAGGACTCATCAGTGTGATTTACGTGATTAGTTAACCTATTTCAGTATGAACATTATGAAATCTATGGCTTTCTATTTGTTTTTGAATGTAAATGGGCTAAGTGCCCTTTGTTTCTGAAGTCACAGTTTCTAAAAGTAAACATAGAAGTTTATTCACATATTACAGCAACTAAGTAAGTTTAAAGCTGGATAGTGAGGGAGAGCTCACAGAAGTTTAGTATACTTTCAATTCTAGAAAACTATTTCAATATGGATTTTGGGAGTGACAGATTCTGTGAATTCAGTCTATAGTTGCAGTCAGTTGGATAGAAGTCATACCTGTTTATCAGTAGCCTAGTATTTGAATAGCTGGAATACTCCAAACCGTAAATTAAATACCATAGGATATGTATCTATTTACCAAATATCATTACATGTTATTCTATCTATCTATCTATCTATCTATCTATCTATCTCCCTACCTTCCTTCCTTCTGTGGACAGAGCCAACGTTACTGAAAATCATTTGCAAGTTTTAAAACCTTGGGCTGTTTAAGTAACTCAAAGAAAAGTTACATTTACCAGACTACTTAGCAAAGTCACTATCGAATGAACCTGACTGAAGAAAGAAGCAGCTCAGAGTCAGTTCGACTCCTGTGTTCTAATGAAAGAACACACTTTATCTTCCTGCAAGCACTCTTCATTTCTGCCAGAACCACTGTTGCTACAGATGAGCAAACTCAGCCCCTCATTCTCCACAGATAATCCTTCCAGACATAGATGAGAGTTACTACATTTAACTGAAGCAAAGATCTTGTTCATTGTTAATTATTTGGATTGACAAATCTCTAGAACCAAAGCAATAGTTTCAATATGCAAATGTTTAGTGTCTAACAGGATAATACCCCAAAATCTAATTTTATCTTCTCTATATGCTATCACAGGTCACACAGTAAAAAACGAATCAGTCATGGGTTCTAAAGGTAAGAAAGGAGGATTATTGTCATCTGTTGTCACCTGTCACCTGCAACATATAGCATAGTTTCATACAAAAATGCACATAATCAACCCTATAACTTTCTGAATTTACTGTAATTTATTAAAAACAAACAAAACCCAAAACAAAACATCAAAAAGCCCCCAGATTTAAATATGTGAAGCGGTGAAAAAATGCACCCACTGTTTTGCTTTCCCAAATTTTCTTTGTAAAATATGCATAAAGTACCTAATCTGAATTTTTCTAGCTTCAGACTCCAGCTACCAGGTCTTCTTATATCTTTATCAGATAAAGAGCCCTTTACCATCAGAAATTTTCTCTCCATGGGAACACCAATAGATCTATTAAATAGCTTCAGTTTTTTCTTAAATAAAAAAACTAGATAGAGCTTCTTTTCTTTCATTCCAAGTCAGTCTTTCTGACCTTGAATCATTGTTGTGGCTCCTGAAGGAATGTTTTCCAATTTCCAACAGCGCCTGTTTTAAAGCATGGAAGGCATTGCTATAATGGTATCATTAGTGCAACGTCATACAGCATCACTTATTTTACTCAGTATTTTCTTACTTGTAAACCAAGGAACTTGGCTTGTTACCACATTACCTTTGTAGGCCTTATATTTCTGGCTCTGGACCATGATCGCTAAACACTTTTAGCACTACTACTTTCTCAGGAACGGCTCACAACCATTAGGTCATTTACATTCTTCTTCTTCTTAGAGTAATAAGATGTTGGAAAGAAAGCAAGGGGAGCTGGTCTAGGTCATCAACCTGGGGATTCACTTTCTTGCTGCTGTGTAACCTTGGCTACATATCTTCAGGTTCAGATCCTTAATGTTATTTAGATGTTAAATCCAAACTAAAATATATCAATGAGAGTTTGTTGCCTAAATAACTTCCGAGATGAGGGTTCTGAACTTTAGGCTTACAATTCAAATGTCAAAGCCGTGAGACCTGTCACCCAGGAATCCTAAAGCCTGCTGTGACAAACACCTCCCCTGTGTAAACTGGCTCATCCATAATCTGAGTTGTCCTCTGAAAATGTCTGTTTCTTTGCTGACTACAGATCACTAAATTCCTAACACCACCACAACACACACAAACCTTGAGACACTGCTAAATTAAATTCATAGAACGTATCAGTTTTTCAGATGTTATACCAGAGATTTATTGTTCCAATTCTGCACATTATCGAAGAACGGTTGCTGTGATAATAGATTGTAGTAATAAATCATCAGAGTGGTGCCATCAAGAATATACTGTAGACAAGCATTTTATATTGTATTTAGTGTAAATTAGAGCCTTTTTGAAAAACTCCTCAATTAAACCTTTTAGATAATTCCAACATAATAACATATCTAAAAGGAGTTAAAAAATGTTTTAACCCAGGATATTTTCAAATGAAGCCAGGAAAGATTATCAACCATGCAATGCCAAAGACTAATAACCAGCAATTTTTAAACATAATGGATTCAATATGTCTATATCAAATCTCAAAGAATGTCTCATTCTTAAGGAATTTTCTGGAACAATAGCTTAATAACATTTTGTCATAAAAAAAAATAAATCAACAGTTCATAGTTATTTAGCAGAGAAAGGATTATTGCAATGTTTGTTTTTCTGCGTCACACAGACAGGAGGATTTCCTTGAACTGATTCCAGTTAGAGCTTCAAAGTCCTTCCTTTCCAATATTATAACCACATTTATGGGTCTTCTCTGAAGCTCTCTAATATTTTAGCGTCTTCCTCAAATTATGGCTTCCAAAAGGGAACCTAGTATTCCAAAAAGTGTTACTGTCCTGTTCATACAAAGGTGGTATCCATCTTTCCACCTCTTCTTGGTATTATTCTACTTTTGTGTCTTAGATCACATTAGCCTTTTAACTTCAGCATCACTGTGACGTTCAACCAGTTTTCTACCCTGGCTCCAAATAATTTTCAAAATCACTAATTTCCAGCATATCATCTCCCATATCATAGGTGGGGCCAGCATTCCTAGTTTCTAGGAATTTGGATATAAGAAATCATGTTATTTGCTTCTCTTCATTGACTAATAAATAACAAAGAAGGTTTTTGATGGCGATGCTATAACTAGGATGTTTATTAGAATAAGATTGTAATAATAATCTTACTTGATTTAAAAGTAAGAACTATGTAATGAAACTTTTAAAATTTATCTTACTTGGTTTTTTTTGTTTTCTGAAACTATATAAAAATACATAAACAGGATCAAAAATTTTGATATGAAGGGAGCATTTTGTGCATGTTATACAACTGATGAATTAATGTCAAAACAACCTGCTGAGCAGTTCTCTTTTTTTTTCCCCCCCCTTTGTAATCCATAATAAAGCCTAGTGACATTATGTCCCTCAACAGCCTGAGTGAGTTTAACAAATTGTAATAGGAACACTAAATCAATTCAATTCAATTTATTTAAACAAGACAAAAACCCTGAGGAGACCTTCATGCATTCATTTAAATGACAGCCTCCAAAGTTAAGACCTAAAATAAGCAGTGGAAAAAAAAAAAGTAGTTAAAAAAGTATATCCAGTGTGCAGAAGTTTCATGTCCATTTTGGTATATCTAGGACTTTATAAAAACGAAAACTAAAATGCAGATCACTGTAATACCCATGAGTTACTATTTAAACAAATTATAATTAGGACCAAACCTCAGAAAATTTTTGTTTTGAATGTTTACATGTATCAGTGCCTTTAGGGTGCCAATATGTAAAATACAAGACTTTGGAGTCTTACTTACAAGTAAGCATGTTTCTATAGATGAATCTATGATTAAATGTAAACTAACACAGGTAGAATCTTCATTTCAGCATAGGCAGTTCCATCTATGCATGGGTCCCTGAGGAAACCCCAAAGGTAAAAAGCAAAATAAAAGAGAAGCATGGCACATCGTTTGAATTTTAAGCAAAACTAACAAAAAGTTACACTACATATATGATCACTGGAATTAATTTGTAGCAATGAAAAACAGGAAACTAACCCTAAGTGTCTTTCACAAGAATATCACGTTTTACTAATGCAGAGAAATAATCTTGTTTTATTGAATGGTCATTGATAAAATAATCAAGGAAATGCATAAAAAGCTGAAAATTAACGTCTAGAAGAAAAAAAACCAACCCCAAACTATCTTCCAAAAAGGACTATGCTCAAATGGCATATTCTGCAAAAAACCATTCCAGAATTCAAAGTCAAGATGAAATAGGAACAGCTTGTTAAATCTTAAAGGTCCCTTCCAACCTCAGCAATTCTATGATTCTATGATTCTATTTTTTAGGCAATCAACTGCGCAAGGCTCAAATTACATTGTACTTCAACTGGAAGGTCTGTGACAGATGGCCCACTAATGCAGATTGCAAAGTCATCTACATAGAAACAACACTGGAATCTACAAGGAATCACAAGGACCTAATTTGCCTGAAGAGAAAAGAGTATCACAATACATGGAACCCTCTGGGGCACCTTGTTAATTACTGCAGGTCACATTTCAGTGTAAGATTTTGTTCTTTACTCTAGGCCTAATTTACAGTCAGTTTGGTGTATGGTTCTCGAAGCCCACTGCCAAAAAAGAAATTACAGTAAAAACTCATGAAGGACAAACTGAGAGTTTTCATTAGTAGAAATAAGTTTGCCACTATTGGTGAATAACTAGAGACTGAAAGCTAGTTCCAATCCAGAAGCAGCAGATCACATGTTCCTGAGGTGTAAATTCCAGTCTATAAAAAAGGGGAAAAAAATAATTCATATTAATGGCAGTGGTGCCATTCATTCTTAGTCTAAATTCAGCCTGCAGTTTAAGATAAGAATTTTAAACCTTATTACATCATTCAGACTTTTGATTTGTGGTCATGTGTTCTATGCTTCCGATCTACCAATTTTTTTAGTTAAAGCAAAAATAACACTTTGACCACCTGGAAAGCGGCTGCAGTTTTCCACTCAGAGAACATGCAGTATATCTGCTCATATCCTATAATTGCCTGACAATAGGATGAGAAGGAGTAACAAGATCCAAATATTCCACACACTCTTTGGGAACATCAGAGCTGACAGTGTTGCTGATTTCACGTTGTGTTGTTCTCCAAAAGAATTTGCATCCTCGTGCCTTCAAGCTGTACCATACAAAAGGATATAGGACATTCCATCTATGCTGTTTACTACAACAGCATAAGGAAGGAAATGTGCACAGGATGAAAGAGGAGGAGTGTTCAGTTTTCAGGGAGGGAGCAAAACGGAAGGGGAAACAGACATTGACATTTGTTAACACCAACTATATACTATCCTAGGCATTAGTTCCAGCATTAAAAATAATGTTTTGTCTTTCTTGTTGTAGACACCAAGAGCACTTTTTCCCTAAGCAGGAGAGAACTACATCTATAGCACCCAGTCAGGACCTTGACTCAAGACTGTTTCTTTCCCAGCTTCCTTGAGATAGGCAATAATTTTGTTGTGAAAGTTCAGAGAAGCCATATCAAGACAGAATTCAATCATGCTTCACAAATAAAACATTTCTGAATATCAAGTATAAGACCAAAGCTTCCTTATTAAACTGAAACCAGTGGAGCCTTATCACTTGCTTCACAAGGAGCAGTATCAGACATATAAATCTGCTTTTACTAACAGATAACTTGGTTATCTATACAGTTAGGTCACACAGCCCGATTTGTAAGACATCAAGAGCTACACATGCCCCTCTTCTAACCCTCCTCCTACTAAATTTCTTGACTTACAGCTCTGGATGATTTTTCAAAAACAAGGTTACTGCATACTAGAGACTATATCTAACATAAGAATATTCTTGAGAACATTTTGCCCATGGATCTTTTCATTACAAATGCTTCCTACTGCTTATTTCCTCTCCTATAAGTATTGCCAAGTTCATTTTATCCTCAACACATTTCCTAGAACCACTTCCTTTCATTGCTAGCCATACTGTTCTGATATATGGTACTATTGTTTCTATATTTCATTTCTAATTGTGCTTTTCTAACTTCAATTTGAAAAAAAGCCCCACCAAACACCTTCAGATTATGAAGCGTAAACCACATTTTTTTCAAAAATCTTTTTTCTAAGAACGTTTGATTCATAGTTGTCTTTCACCAAAACTTGCATCATTTTGCGTATTTCTTTATTACCATGATATCATCAAAAGCAGACTGCACAAACATGGGTCTTTTAAAAATGGAAAACAGAGAATTTTAATCTAGTTGTTAAATAATGATCATCACTTGTACTGTTCACTGATACTCACTGAGACATCTTTCTCAGTTATTATTTCTGGATTTCTGTCTGCAAGACAGCACTGGGCTGATACCCTAACAAGTATCATTCACACAGATCTGAACTCAAAACAGGAGTCTTTAAATATTTTTCTTTTCGAACATAAACGGAGTTAGAAATGATGTTGTGTCAAGCTGCTTTGAACTAGTTGAGCCTGACCCCCTCTGTTGTCAAGATGACACTTGAATTGAAACAACTGCACTTTAAAGTGGAACAGAGAGCCAAATTGGCAGCCTACCAACTGAAAAATACAAAGAATATTAGCTACTCGTATTAATAGTTCAATTACCTCTAACTAATAAAATAATCTGAAATTTTCTTCTTACCATAATCAAGAAGAATATTTCTTAGCAGAGTATGCCTCTCTAGTCTATTATTGAATTTCAGATAACACCATATCAATAGGAAATATAAATGAGAAAAAAATTAAACAATTTATTCTTTATTGCTCTTCTTTGACAAAGATAGAGATCTGAAGCCTTTTAGAAGCAACATATTCTGTCCAAGTTCTCCTAAATTTTGAATGCCAGGAATATCAACTCTCTATTTCTTTCATGTTCCTTAAGGACTCTGGCAAACTCTGGAGTTGCTAAATAGTAACACCACATGCAGCTTATGGCTTCACAGGTTAAGAGCTTTGAAAAAGGCCAAAGTTATGTTTCATGTTATTTGTAATATTATTAGGTGTATTTTTAGACAGACATTTTTAGCTTAGGGTTTTTTTTTTTCCCCCTACAGGATTAGAAGCAGTGACTAAAATGTACTATGATGAGAACTTTTAAAGGTCATTACTAAACACAATCAACTGCGCCTAAAAGAAAATGGTAACTGTCGTGTTGTGGATAATTTAAGAAGAACATCTAGTAAACTATAATAAAAGACATTCTCCCGCATTATTTCTTTAAAAAGTGACTATCTGAACAGTTTGCAGTTACCAGGATCTTCTCTGTCATAAATGTTTTAATTGGGAAGTTGAATACAAAAAATACTACAGGAAGCATAAGTATGGCCAAAGCCATGATTCTCCACATGTATGTAATGCAGTTTTTTTGTTGGTACTGGAGAAAGGAGAATCTTTTTATCCCTCTTCTACTTTTTGAATAATGTGCATTGCACAACATGTTATAGAGGTGGAAAATAACAGGGTATTGCCCTTTGCAGAGATTTTGATTGAAAGACTGTACATGGTTTGGAAAGTGGGATGCTGTCTACATGAAAAACTTATGCACTGACTACTAGGTAATAATAGTAATCACTGTTAAAATATGGAAGAGGGCTGCTAAGAATGGAGAAATACACATTTATAATTGGTAGCTGGGGAAAAAAACTTTGAAAGAGTTAATCCTCTTTTGAAACAAATTAGTTATTCCTTGCTAAACTGATGAAAAAGAAAGTTTGAAAAGCTTGTAGGTGTATTTATAAGTCTCAGAATAAACCTAGGAGGCAGCTGACTTGAAACACTAGGGAGCTTTCATGCTTAAAAGTTCTTGCTTATTAAAATAGTTAGTGGCAGACATGAAGGGTTAAGCAGAAGGAGAATGATGTCCTACTGAAACCCAGCAGGGATCTAACCCAGACGGAAAGTTTGTGCATTCCCTCTGGGCTCCCTTCCATGCTCTTGGGATGCCAAGCCAATAGTATCTCAAGTCCGAAAGGTGCCATATCCCCAGAGCTGGAGCACAGTGTGAAATATATATTCATGCAGACAATCCTCAGAGGCCCCTCCTCATTCCTGTCTTTGATGCATGAACATGGGAAAGCCTATATTCCACAATCTGTGAAACCTGTAAGGACTATTTTCTGGTACCCATAAGAATAAACTCAGCATTATTCTACTGTATTGGCTCATAAATTCACAAGGCAGTCTGAGCTTTAGTCTTTGCGCAGTCCTTACACTTACTAAGCAAGTTTTCTGCCCTTGTGAATATTGAGGCAGAACTTCAAGTGTTAACACAGTCATTAACGCCTTGCTATAAATCAGGAACTTCGTCAGCAAAGGTATGCCTCACTAGTGAGTTGAGAGCAGATCAAATGTGAAATGCACCAGGGCTACTGCCCCCACCCTGGCTTCGTCTCCTTAACAGGCTCCTGTTTGCTGGGCACAACCAGACAGTCCCAAGTGAGCCCAGTGAGTGTATGAAGCCAGCAGAGCCTTCCCTTACCCATGCAGCTCAGGTACAAAGAAGAGTCCAAGCAGAGGATGCCTGCTCTGCACTGCATCAGATATCCTGCCTGCCACCACCTCTTCACAGCCCAGGGAAGACCTGCTACAAAACCTTCTTTGGTACTGTATTATTGCTGCAGCTCTGTTGCAAACCACCCCTCTTCCCACAGCTCCTCCGTACTCACCAAGGCCTTTCTTTCCAATCTCCCTCTGCAGATCACAGTTATAGGAAACAACGCTCTCTTCATCCCGGTCCAGATGTAGCATCCCTAAAACATAGCAGTAATAATGGTATTTCAGCTGAGAACAGGACAGTTAGAGGACAGAGGTCAGGGAATGCCAATATCTTCTGCTCAGGTAACAAAGAAAGAAGGCTTATTGAAATTGGTTTATTCAGCTACTGTTAAGAAGCTCCATTTACACAAAAAGTTTGCTGTACTAGTTAAAGAAGTAACCATCTGACAGAGTAAAAAGCATTAACAACTACTTACTAGTGAAGTGCACGACTACCAATTTTTCAAAGTCAGCTGATCTAAGTCACAAATGGGATATAAGATATGGCAGGACATAAGATAGGGCAGATTAAAAACATTTCCAAAATAATTCGAAGTTTTTTAGATGCTGCAAAATTAATCATGACTATTGACAGTTTTGGTCCAGGAGATGAAGTATAATTTTTAAAATGTATGAAGTACTCCTACAATCCTACTGGGTTTTTGATGAAGTGGTTCAAATCACTTTTCGTAGTTAAAAAAAAAAAAAAAAAAAAGAAAACAGATGATAAATGACTGTATTGATACCACTACAAAGAAAATTTGTTACTTCTGAGACTGTAGTGTGTTACATTTGTGCTTCTCTCCAAAAGGTGTCCATGAAATAATTATAATAGAGGTAGGTTTTCATGTTAAAATAAATTCAGACCAACTTTTCTAGGTACCGAAGAACTCAGTGTATTACAATGATATCTGATTCTTTTCACTTCAGTTCATTATCACTATGCTGTCTTAATATCTTTATAACCAGAGGTGTGCAGCCTTTGCAAAAAAAAGGTAAGGCATGTGCTCCAGGTGAACTAGACAGTACCATACTGGAAAGATTACAGGGTGATTGCTTGATGCCAGTGACAGAAGCACACAAGAAGTTAAGTGTCAAAAACCTGATCTCTTGTTTGTGCCTCTTCTACAGTGAGCGGAGAGCTTGCAGGACTGCCTTGCAACCTCAAGTATGAGCCTTCAAATTGCAAAAGAAATTACAGCAAAAGCGTTAATATCTTTACTCTTTATGGTAATGGTTCCCTATTTTCCTGCCATTGCAGGTCACATTGCTTTTTCTGCTAGCACTCACAGGCCACATACTACAGCACTTCCTCCAGACACTACACCAGATAAAGTGTAATATGGTATGCGTGACGCTTCCCAGAATCACATTTAATGATCGCACTAAGCACAACCCACTCTCCCTGGTCAAGTAAATACCTAAATGACTCCCGTCCTCATCTGAAAGGCCAGGTGGTAGGAACATGGCTAGATGCAGGCCATGTGAACTGTTGTAGCAGCAGCTCTGTGTTCTTGACTGACATCTATCCCATAAGCCTCCCCACCAAGCCATTATTGGCACGTACAGTAAAGTTCATTCACATTTCTGACCTTTTAAAAAATTATTTTTGCTGTTCTCTTCATAATTCCTACCCACTTTTTGCCTTTCAGGAGAAACTTCTGACTAAGGCATCTGAAGTTGTGGTCACGCTAAGAGTTTATCTAAACAACACTAGATCTAATCAAGACCCAAAGGAGATTTACTGAAGGGAATTCTGCATGTTGTAAGAACAGTTGATGGCAGTTCAAAAGATGCCCAAGACCATAATATAGTATTTACCAATTAAAATGGGGCCAGTGTGCCACTGGACCTGTTACATATTATCAAAACAACAATAAATTCAACACAATGGTCAGTCACAGTTACTGGAAAGTCTGTGCCATGTCAGTCAATGTCAGTATTATAAAATGTGGTAAAAGTAATTACATTTTGTATCCTAGTTTCAGGTAGATGTTTATTTAGTTAGCTGTTTCTGTTCCAATTGTTCCAAAGGATTGAGATTGATTAAAATCTTGTTAAAAGGCTACTGATTTCTAATGCAGAGGAGGTGAGAAAAGCTTAGAAGCAGCCCGGAATTTCTTGAGTGCTTTATACACTGCAGACAAAGGCCTTTGATCCAGCTTGTTAAACTCACTAACAACGTTTATGTTTTGGTACTTTACTCAACATTTCTCTTCAAGGTCATTGTAGCAGCTCTGCATTTTCTCCTCTTCTGTGCTTAGTAGAAATTCTTAATAGTTTGATAAAAAGTCCAGAATAAAATTACAAACCCTTTTGCTTCCCTGACTTATCTGACAACATTCAGAGCAGTTCTTAACACACATATTGCAGTTAAAGGCCTGAAGTTGAACAGTGTGAACACTCACTTTAGCATTTTCTCTTTGCAAGGTATATTTGAAGTAAGGGTAGTAAATAAGCACACAGTATTTGCTATTCATTCTTTGTTGTCCCTCTGTTCAAAAAGACCCTTTCATTCATGGAGCAAAAACATAGTATGGAAGTGAGCCACAGCACAACATTATAAAGAGTCAAAGAAAGGACCCAAACAATCAGTGTCTGAAAGCTGTTCAACCCTACTGCTGTTATTTGCTGAATAGATATTACACCAGACCACAGCCAATCACATAAATTACAATAAAAGAATACTTAATAGAGAAAAATAATTACTTTTACAAGTTTTATTATATTTATAAATAAATTTTGTTTGCCTCGGTTACTCTGACTGGGCAATCAGTATCTAGAGACAGTCAAAATGAACTAGGAAATAAAATTATTTTGCAACAGGGTTGTGGATTGTCTAATTAAGCATGAAGTGTGAAATAAACCTCTGATGAGATTTAATTTTTTTTAAGGCATAGGGAAATAATTATTAAGAACTTGTGCAATGAAAAATAAAAAAAATTAATTTAAAAAACATCCCCAGATACCGTAAAAGTTAACATCCTGCAGATCTAAAATGTCTTTAAATACATGGTAGTGCACAGTATATAATAAAACAGGAACAGAAAAAGATATGAATGAATATGCTATACCAGGCATACCTCTATTAAAACATACTACTCATTGAGGATGTTGAAATTACAAGTTATTAAAAGCTACCTAAAAAACATTCACCAAATACACAGTATGATTCAGGTGAGTACTCAAAGTCAAATCACGAAGGGAATCTTAGAAACACATTTAGACACCGCACTTGAAGAAACCTTGTCTACACACACAGATTGCTGGCACCAGTGAACCATGCAACAGCATTTTGAGGAAGAAAAAGTAGCATTAAAAATGCTTTACAATAAAGGACAAATCCTCTATGACATACTCAATAAAGCAAAATAGTAATTTCTCCCGGGTTACATGAAGTATTTGGAAAAATGTCATTCTTTGTCTATGATGATGAATAGGTTCTTGCTAGCTAAGAGAGAAAAGAGAAAAATGAAACTAGGATGTTCAAATAGCAACTGAGAACTTTTCCATGAATTTTTATATGGTAACAGCACAACCCTTTTCAGAAGGTCCTTCTGAGAACACGTTACTGAGGTACCTGAACTTTTTGGATATTTCATTTATCCTGTGAAAGGGGGAATATTCAAATTCAGCAAGCATTAAGCAGTAACTTAATGATGATGTAAGCCAGTAATAAACGGACCAAATAAAAACCACACACAAATAATCCAGCTGCATGTTGCAAAAAAGTTTGTGATAATTTAATGCTTAAGCAAGTACTTTTTCCATTTTTAGATAGGCCACATTTTTGTTTAGGTAAAAGCATAGGTTTACTATATCTTGCTGTAGGTAAACATCCAATGGATGTTTAAAATAAAAGCTATATCAAAGCATGTTGTTAATAGACACGTTGAACTAAAGAGTAAACCAGCTAGGAACATAACATCTAGAAACACAGTTTAACTGGGAAATTTGATGATTTACATATTGGTTTTAGCTACATAAGACTCCTGCACAGTCATCAAAACTGATTTTCACCCAAGCAGTCTGTCTCTAGGCCAAACAAATGGAAGACAGGAGTCCCTGCTAAAGAAGGAGGGCACTATTAAAAAAAGAAACCACATACCACAAAAAACACTGTGACATTGTGGAGGAGCAGGAAAGAAAACACTTGGTAACCTCAGATATAACTAATGCAACCATGAATAAAACAACTGGAAAAATAGATGCCAACTGCTCTGACAAGCTACAACTGTTTTTCTAGAGGACTCAAACAACTATCTTTAAATAGATAGATAAATAAATAAATAAATAGTGAAAGCTTGTGTAGTTCACATCCCTTCACGTGGCTACTGTTTCTGTCAGTAAAATTCAGTAACGCCTCATTGTCAGCATCCAAGCATTACCTTAGGAAGTCTAAGTGAAAGAAGGTGTTTCTTCATTAAAAAAAAAAAAAAAAAAAGACGTAGAAATTTGCATGCCACAGAGGAATTATTCTGATCCTTTGGGATCTCAAGCAGATCCCTAGAAGTTTAGAATTCTCTGCACCAGAAGGAACAAGTTGCGCAATACATCAGATAAATACAGTGCTTTTAAAAAAATCTTTATATTATTTAAACGTACATTAGCTTCCCTTTTTTCCCCCAATTGTTTTCCCATTTATAGATTATTTCCAATATAGATTGACATTAGGCGTATCTAATATTATTTTTGTTATTTACTTCTCCGAATTTCTTAAAAGTAGTCTACAGCCCCACAGGAGTTTGTGGACAACAAACTGAATATCCTTGCTATATCTGGTAATGATACACATAGAATTTATTTCAGTTCAGTGAAAACTCCTAATTTGGAGGACTCATAAAAGGCAGAACTTTCCAATATGTAGAGTTATTGCCAAAGAAACTGGCAGATACAGCTTGGTGAACATAGGCTTATATTCTTAAAAAATATTGCATTATCAATGCATAAATTAACAAGAGTTAGGCACGTAGATATAAATTCATTAACTACATATTTAAATATGTTTTTTGCTCCTAAATATACTACTGAATAGCTGATTTCAGAGGCCTGTGAACTGAAATAACCTTACAGAGATTCAGGCACACTCTGCAGGTGGCTCTGAACTGGAAACCAATAATGTCAGGCTTTGCAGCAATGTAAAGTGGAAAATCACAGAAGAGAGTTGTTATATTCTCCACCTTATAGACAGCAAAGTTGTTACACAGAGCTATAGTTCAGGTTTTCCGAAATAATACAAGATTTTATGCTAAAGAGAAAAAGATAAACTGTACATTATTTTAGAAGATATAAAAGAATAGCTTCAGAATATACTTCATACTTCCACCAGATGAGAAATACACCATTTGAATTCCTAATCCTGTTTTTATTTAGTATATTTTTATTTTAGTAATACTCACATAACTAATTTAAAGTTATTTCAGCATGAATATTTTTAGCCTAGAATAATATTATTCTGCAAATATTTTTAAAATTCTTAGATGGTAGTAGACGTGCAAATGATAATTATGCTCAAAATGCTTTTTGATAAGTATGATTTGATATGCCCTAGTCCCTAAACAGTATATACACAGGAGAAAACAAATCAATGCAAATAAATGGGCAATGTAAAACATCGTAAAGAATGACCAGAGAAGTCCTCCTTGTGACCTACTTTTTCTCCCATTCTCTTGCTGCTATTCAAATTCAGCCAACTAACTGAAACACTGCTTTATTAAAATCAACTGGGAGATGGCCAAAATACGTTTGTTGTCAGATATTCTTGTTCCTGTCCAATTAATTTGAAATTTGATTCAAATTTAATCATCTACTATTTCTAACTGCCCTCAGGAAGAGGGAGATACTCTAGGAGAGAGTATCAAAGGCTACAATTATTTTTTTTTTGGTGGTGGTGGTCATATTTCTTACAGTTTAAAACAAAAAAAGAGGTTATTAGCAGTTCAAAAAACTTAATACAGTTCCTTCTGAAAGGTATATACTGCATTATCCCCTTTCATTTTAGGTTATTGACCATTTATCTGCTATTTAGTTCTCATATTTGTGAACTGAATTTAAATGTCATTTAGTCATTTTTATTTCTGCTTGGTACTGGTGGAGAAAATGATATGTTTCATTACTTAAGTAGAATTGTTACCCATACATTTCTCTTAAAATTACTGCAGGAGAAGCTGGTCTTTCCATTTGCCTACTTTTCAGATATGCGTCAGGAAAAAACCAACCCTCCGAAGATGAAGATTTTTTTTGTTGTTGTTAAATTTATGCATATTTAATTACATAATTTCTCTCTTGCTTTTTCTAAATGAATGCTAATCAGCATAGTAGGAAAAATAAATGGTATTAACTAAACAACACGATAGTGAGAAGGCAATTTATAGATCTGCACAAATGTACCTAAATCTGTTTGCTTTGCTTCAGCTGGAAAGAACTTGCAAAGATTCCTGCTGAGTAGCAGAATAAATTTCACAAAATAGAAAGTTTGTTGTGTCTGAAAATCATAGGATTGTTTTAATTATATAAAAGAAAGCACCATAAGGTGATAGAAGAGCAGAAGCAGGCTGTGAAACATTCTTTAGCTGTGGCATTCATCCACACCTTCTTCCAGTTCCTGCACATTAATCACTCACAGCTATGGGCCGAGAAATGAGAAGCTACGTCTTTATTTACAATTAAAAATGAACATGACTGAGAAGTAGAATTACCATCAAAAATGCTACAAGCAATGTGCCCTTGTTTCCAAGAAGGCAAATGGAATTCTGGGCTGCATAGGGAAGAGTGTGGCCAGCAGGTCAAGGGAGGTCATTCTCCCCCTCTACTCTGCACTGGTGAGGCCACAACTGGAGTACTGTGTCCAGTTCTGGGCTCCCCAGTTCAAGAGAGACAGGGAACTACTGGAAAGAGTCCACCGTAGGGCAACAAAGATGACTGAGGGACTGGAGCATCTCCCTTATGAGGAAAGGCTGAGAGAGCTGGGACTCTTTAGCCTGAAGAAAAGAAGGCTGAGGGGAGACCTTATTAATGTTTACAAGTATCTAAAGGGTGGGTTTAAGGAGGATGGAGTCAGAGTCTTTTCAGTGGTTCCCAGTAACAGGATGAGGGGTAACGGGCACAAGCTGGAACATACGAAGTTCCGAACAAATATGAGAAAAAACTTCTTTACAGTGAGGGTGACAGAGCATTGGAACAGGCTGCCCAGGGAGGCTGTGGAGTCCCCTTCTCTGGAGACTTTCAAGACCCGCCTGGATGCAGCCCTGAGTGATGTGCTCTAGGCAATCCTGCTCTAGCAGGGGAGTTGGACTAGATGATCTCTAGAGTTCCCTTCCACTTCTGAAGAATTCCGTGATTCTGTGAATACCTGAAAAGATACTGATAAGTTTTTTTTCAGGCAGCTTTGATTCTTCACTCTCTCATGGAACTAGTGTACAATCATCAGTAAGTTAAAAACAAACCAAAAAACCAAACCAAAAAAATCCACAAACCCACAACAAAACAAAACAACACCCACCCCCCAAAACCCACCACCACAACATAAAAGCCCCCAACAACAGAGAAACTAAACAACAACTCAATGCCCTGAACTCATTGTGACTGAAATACTACATTTGTTCAAAAGCAATGCTGTACACAACTGACACCTGGTTTCATTTTACAAAATCTGTTCTGTTCAAATCCAGTCACAAAAACCTTACCAATTGTTAGCTTTATTATTTGCTAGATCTTCAAAACAAAATCCTGTCAGACCTTCTAAAGCACTAGCTTATGGAAAGCCATCTTGGGAACATATGGAAATTCTGGGAGAAGTGGTTAAATTCATACAAGTCTGTAAGATTCATTTATTTCTGAGAAAATGAAGATTCTCAAAAATGAAGATCAAGATGATGAAACAGAGCTTGCAATTTGCTAAAATGGACATTTTTCTTGAAGAATATCTACACACACACACAAACAAAAACCAACCAGGTATCTGCGGTGGCATCTCTGTATCTTGCAGGCAATCTATAATTAAACATGCACATAATGAAATCATCATGCTAATCATTGAAGGATGCTTATATGCACAAGGCTCCTGGAAAATGTCACCTATTCATTACTTTTAACCAAAATATATGCTTTTGACCCATGATAGCAAACTGGGAAATGTCCCTTAATACTAGGACAATGACTGCCAAAATTTTACATGATGAGAAGCAGACCATGGAATGGAGAAAAGAGGAAGTTTAAAGAGCTGGCCTCAAACCTACAATATCAATCAGCCTGTGGAAGACAGCCTTAGAAGAGAAAGTGGCAATAAGTCACTGAAAGTCCAGTTGTCAGTTAAGAAGGCCCAGGTCTGATGTTACAAAGCCTGTGACGATGGTCCACTGATGTACTAATATCCAAATCACATAGTGAGTCCTACAAGGTGGTGAAATCAAGAATCCAATTAAAAGATTTTTCTTCAAAACCCACATATGCATACTGTATAGTTTCTTCATGCACTCTAGTGAGCTTACATCATGTTTTAGGGGACCATAATGGTGAGTTCCAAGTTTTTCACAAAGGATGTCTAGACAACTTTCACAACACAAACCATTTCTAAAATGCCAGGCTTCTCAGAGAAAGAGAGGGACTGAATCTTCTCTCAAGCAACACCTACTTCAGTTCAGCCTATTGTACATATGGATTCAAGGCATCCCATGCTCCCTTGAGTAAAATGGGTAGACAAGAGTTCAGTTCCAGGTGAACATGGTGATTACTTCTCTACTGGGAAGACGTGCAAGATTTTAAGCAAAACATGCAGTGACTGGAATTAGTAATATGGGACCTTTAGTCCCTGCCTGCTGTAATTCTGCAGGGTGTTAAAGGGGAAGCATGGGTGAAAAACATAAAAATTGTGAAGATGCCAAGGACCTCACAGCAATATTCTGTGCAACTGGACAGGCAACCTATTATACCTGATCTTCAGTATATATAAGTGTTGCCAAGGCAGGGCACAGGAACAAAATCAAGATTGATTTGTGCATATGTTCTGTTCTCACAAACTTTAGGAGACTAAGTAAGATCAGGGTGCCTGAATATTTTGTAGCTGGGCATAGGCCAAGTTATAGTTTGAGCAATGAAATAAGCAAAGTAACACACTAGCACTTGCTAGTACAGTTCCCCTTACTAATCACAGAATCATAGAATGATAGATACTAATGAGAGGTTTCTTCTGATCTACTGTTTTCTGGCTTTACTTTAAGTTTTACTTTGGGTAAAACGGATTATGGAGCAACAAAGTAAGCACATAGTAAGATATTAAAGTATGATTGATGAAATACACTCAGAGGTAAATACTTCAAATCAACATTACCATATGAGCTAACAGGTCATTGCAGTAACAAGTTGAAAAGAACAAAATATTTTGAATGGCTTATGGATTTTGAGGACAGGATGTAAGTTATTCTAAGGATTTATTTTAGTGTTCTTATCTACTGTAATTTTACAATTGAGGATCACTGCATCATATGGAAAGCAGCAAATAAGCATAAGACAGGTCATATCAGACTAACACTGGTATGCAGTAACAGGTATAGTGACTGTCTAACTACAACCTGAATTTCAGGGGTTATCAGCTTCCAAGAGTTTACTATGGCAACCTGGTTCCTCTATTTCCACAAGATATTCCATCTTTCGTTTCCAACCTTTCACCTGCATTGTAATTGTCATTTTTAGAAAACTCACTTTTTCCATAAAACCCAAGTGTACTAAAAGAGATTTGATCTTCTAAGTCAAGAATAGATCCTCCATTTTCCCATGTCCTTTCCATAATACCTGCCAAATGCTCAGCCACTCAAGCCTTTGTATCTGTCATCTAGTGCAAGAGACAGATGGTATGAGAATGAAAGCACAGTAGAGGGTGAACAGGCATACTAACACCAGGGACAAGCCATGGGAGAGCAAAGAATGTAGTTGAATTTCAGCACTTATTCCACTGTGATGATTTAATTCTAGTATGTGCTAAACCTTCTTTTCGGACGATATGAATGACCTGTCTCTTGCACACCCTCTTCTGTACGAAAAGTCAAGGTTGTCCTGTCTGGTGCTTCTTCCACCCCAGTAGAAAACCCACTGTCAACGCTATTACAATTGCCTTTGGCAGAAGGTAAATGACAGGGCGAATTCATCCATAAACCCACTTTCTATAAAGTCTTTACCTTTTGTACCCTCTCCCTACTAAAAAAAGTTTATGCTTATTTTTGTATGTGTTACACTGCCCTTTCTTTTCTTCAAAAGCAGAAGAAATTTGCTGCTATGGCAACAGTACTTTTGCTCATAATCTAAGAAAAGCAAATTTGCAATCAGGAATTAAAGGAAAAAGGGCCCTTAAATGTAAGGGATTTCACCCAAATTACAGTAACAGTTTTTCCATCAACACTAGATTGTCAGTTGTATTTTCTCAACTTTAAGGTCCAAGACAGTCCTGCTAATCATGACAGGCTAATCATGCACTTTTCATTAGCTGTACATCATTAATGCATTTACAGTTAGCTGTATAAAAGGTAAGCATCTAGTTTATCACTGGACTCCCTTTATAGGCAGTATAAGACATAGGCATCTCTTGATGCATTTCATCTGAATTCAGGTGTCTCAAATAAGCTATTGTTACCGAGTTTTCTTAGAGCCATTTTGGTTTTGCTTAGAGCAAGTGAACTGGAATGCCAACTAAAAGTTCTTGCTATGTATATCACAAATACAGTTTGCCTTACCGCAAAAGAATCAAAACCTACATGAAACTGATTATCTTCTCTTCATGCATTCTGCTGGCAAGAGATTATTATGAATCTTAGACATTATTAACTTGGGCTCCAGTAACAGTGATAACACAGAAGTATGAATTCCTGTGAAATATATCATTTTTTCCCCTCAGCATTTACAGTCTACAATCTTTTACGATCATGGTCTTTTGAATTTCAAGAAAACATGGACTGCAAGAAACATCATAAAAAAGAATTAAAACAATGGTTCAACTGAGAGCTTTTTGGTGATCAAGCTACAGAGTATACACAAGAATCTCAGAGTAAGTAAGGGAGACAGAGCAAGGTCATCTGAGTTAACATAAAGTAGAACTTGATTTAACAAATTCCCATCATTCTTAGAAAATAGCAATGAATGTAGGGCATTTGCCGGGTACATGAAATATATATATATACACACATGCAAAGACTGAAGAGAAAAGTCTTTTAAGCAGGTAATTAAATTAAAAGAGACAACATGAAGCATATAAAGTAACAAAAAATTAGTATCAGACTGCTGTGGGCTTTAAAGTAAAAAAGAAGTTTTAGTACTTACCCTGTAATGAATTTTCTGAGTAATACTGAGATTGAGGAGCTGATGATTACTTTACATTTTCATAGTAAGGAAACTTACATTATGTCAGTTATGTGGACGCTAATTGCAAGATTTTACAAAATAGATAGGTCTAAGAACGAATTCCAGAAACTTGAAACATGAATCAAACATTTATAATTTTTCTAATTTCCTATATTGCTGTCATCTTCCAGAATAAACTTACTGAAAAATAAAAGTAATCTAAGGAAATAAAAAATGTTTATTTAAGAGTGTCTAAATAACATATCATTGACAGCTAGATTGTGACATTTAATATAATTGAACAAACCAGTTTATTACATATTTTTGGTTAAAATACTTGAATCACTAGATTAAGATTATTTTTCCTTTTTTAGAAATTTTTTTTTCCACATTTTATGGCTGTGACTAATGCAGTTGTCAGGAATACATAGTATATGGTATTTTATATAGTAAAATGCAGTATTTTAAGCTGCTTACAGATACAGAACTAATTAGTTCACCAGTAAATGTGAGAAGTATTTGTATGTTATTACTTAAACTTTTGAGATTGACAAAAAGAGAGACTGAAGGCAAAGAAACTTCCCTGATTTCATAGACTAAGAGAGACATAAAACAACACTGCCTGCAACAAAAGCTCACTTCCTTTATTCTTTCAACTCTATTCAGAAAGGATCTTTCTTTCTTTTAAAGAAATCTATAATAATTTATGACAGGAACTCTGCATCTTTAATATTAAAACAGGATTTCTGAGTAACTGTAAACTTTAGAGCAAAAATTGTATTATCATTGAAAAAGTTAAAAGACAGTTCAATGTAATCCAGAATTTTCAACAACAGAAAAAAAGTCATATAGAGCAAAGTTTGGACTTTTAAATTTGTGTGAGTGATTTTTTAAAAAATTTGTTTTCAACACTCATAATATGTATTCTAATAATAGGCATTCTAACAAACTGATTAAAATTCTGACTGATTAAAATGAAAACAAAAGACCTGTATGCAAGAGCAGAATAAAATGATCATTAAATAAAATGATCACACTAAAGCTAGGTGTTGAAAAAAAATAATCTGTAAAATTCCTGCCTAGGTAAACTTCTCCAGAATATTTTTATGACATGCACATTAACAGCATAATATGCATAAAAAAGGAATTTCTGTAATCACTAATTCTTTTTTTTTCAGTAGAGTCTCTTGAAACAACAGACTATTTCTTTCTAAACTTTATTATATGACAACATGCAATCTTTTTACAGAAAACTAAAAAGTAGACAACACGGATTCCTCGTTTAAGCAAAAACATACACTGAAGTTTATAGCTTTCCCTGAAGAAGAAACAACCAAGCAATAAACCCCACAACTGTCTAGGGTATATAATACTACAAGTCTGACCCATGGCCTAAACAAGTTGAGTTGGATTGCTCTTGGATAAGAGTTCAGCAGTGTGATTCATCTGCCCTAACTCTAGGATAGTCTTGGAGAAGACACTGTGTGTGTCTGTATGAATAAGACAGTGTGTGCGTACACTCATATACTTGCATGTATGGGCAAAACATTTCCCCCCCCCAGCACCATGTTTTATCAGCCTTAGAAATTTTAGAAACATTCACTTTTAAGATATTGTTTTCCTTCTATACTCTCTGTACTCTATACATTTAGCCATTAATGGATGATGGGAGGCAGTCCCTCCCTTGCAGTCATAGAATCATAGAATCATTTAGGTTGGAAAAGACCCTTGGGATCATCAAGTCCAACCATCAACCCCACTCTACAAAGTTCTCCCTTACACCATATCCCTTAACACCACATCTAAATGAGTCTTAAACACATTCAGGGATGGTGACTCCACCACCTCCCTGGGCAGCCTATTCCAGTGTCTGACCACTCTTTCTGTGAAGAATTTTTTCCCAATGTCCAGCCTAAACCTACCCTGCTGCAGCTTGAACCCATTCCCTCTTGTTCTATCACTAGTTACCTGTGAGAGGAGACCAGCACCAACCTCTCTACAATGTCCTTTCAAGTAGTTGTAGAGAGTGATGAGGTCTCCCCTCAGCCTCCTCTTCCTCAAACTAAACAGTCCCAGCTCCTTCAATCGCTCCTCATAAGATTTATTCTGCAGGCCCTTCACCAGCTTCGTTGCCCTCCTCTGCACTCGCTCCAGCACCTTGATATCAAGAGCTGTGGGGAGAGAGGCTGCCAGTGAAGACTGAGGCAAAGAAGTTGTTGAGTACCTCAGCCTTCCCCTCGGTCGTTGTTACCAGTTTGCCAGTCTTGCTCATCAGGGAGCGGTACATTTTCTTTAACATTCCTTTTCTGGCTGACATACCTACAGTAATCCTTGCCAGCTGTGTCCTGGCCTTCCTGACACCATCCCTACACAACCAGGCAGTGTCTCTATACTCTTCCCAGGATACCGGTCTGTGCTTCCACTGACTCTGGTTTTCTTTCTTGCCTTTCAGTTTGGCCAGCAGGTCTCAACTCAGCCATGTCAGTCCCTTGCCTTCCTTTCCTGATTTCTTACGCTCTGTGGAAAACATCCTTAAAAATCTGCCAGCTCTGTTCTGCTCCCTTGTCCCTGGAATACCTACAGCTTGCCATGCTACTTTTCCAGGAGATGTCAGGGTTGTTGAAGTCCCCCAGCAGGATGAGAGCCTGAGAGCATGATGCCTCCTATAGCTGGAGTAAGGCGGCTTTGTCATTAGGCTCCCCTTGATCAAGTGGCCTGTAGTAGCTTTTTTTAAAAGACAGCAAGTGCTACCTAAGGAAAAAACCCAACCTATATTTTAATTTACTCAGGTTAGGAACTGGCATTACAAGCCTGCACTGGGCCACAGAATATGGAACAAATTCCTACAAATACTTAACTTTGAGAGCACTTCTGCTATCAGCCATTGGCACTTCTACACGAATGGACAAGTTTGACAGGGAGAACTACAGCCCGCTCCTCTCTTCTCAGTTTTATAAGGTATTTTGTGCATTTTCTTTCTGTCTTAGAGAGACATTTCCTGTATTAGCCAATGTCTGAAGTTACTTTGTCACTGCTGCCAGACACAGAAGGGAATTACAAGTAAGGAAATATATTTGTCTCATTTGTGTATCAAGAAGCACAAAACTAAATTCACAAGAATGATTTAATAGTGATTTTAAATGCGGTCACAAGCAAGCTTTACCTCTTTGCACTCAGCTCAGGTAATTTGGTGAGTGAGGACCTACATAAATACTCAGCTTTTTTTGATATTGTGGCAAATGATGGACTGGGTCTTTTGGAAGAACCTTTATCATATATGTTTATTTCGTTAAGAAATCTGAGGACATTTATATCTGACTTTTTTAATAGTTTAGGTTTCTTCTACTTTAGATCATCCTATCTCAGTAGGTAGTTTAATAAAGGATAACAAGGTCACATATGTAAACAATTACAGTATTTTAGTTCGACACAAAATAATACTACTTTGCTCTCATAGTTAACATCTGTTCTTCAAGATGCTGAAGGGAGACCCGGAACACTTCCTAATGTGGTAAAACCCACAAAGGAACAGCAAATTAGGATTTTTCACAAATTATTTTAACAGACACAGTTTGCAGAATCTGAAGCACTTCTAAGGTCCACCACACACAAGCAGTGCCCTGAAATTCATGAAGAAGAGCAAGACTACACAACTGGCAGCCACCACTGCCTTCTCCGAGTTCTTTTAATAGGGTTTTAAAGCACAAAGAAGTTCGTCTCAGGAGTTAGTACCACCATGATGCATGAGTGCAAATTCCCTGTTGTTGTATGGCATACAGAGAAGGAAAAAAACCCAAACACCCATACTTGTTTTCCTGACCTTTTGCTTTCCAGGCCTCAAAGGTCACCTCTTCCCAAGACATCATTTCATAGTGCTTAAAAACAGGTTCTCAAGTCCGAGAAGCAAGTATGATAAGCCCAGTGGAGATTTACTCACAGAGAGTTTTCTCTGCAGATATTGGGGTCAAAGCAGGTTACCGAAGTCAGTGCAGGCTACAGAATAACTACCTTACAGAAAAAACTACCAGACAGTACTACAGTCATCAAACTGTATGGTGCTAAATCTATCTTTGCAGGGTCAACAGGAATGAAGTTAAAAAAGAAATTGTGTAGAACAGATTACATAAAAAGTAATAAAAGTCATAAAACATAAGCAGCATTTTTCTCACCCGCTCAGAGGAACTGCTAGCTTAGTAACGTACTGAATGAATGACGATAACAGCAAAATAATGGGCTCATCAAAATTAAGGAAATCCCGGTGGAGCACATAATAAGAAGAGACTGGATATTGCTTTATAGAAAAAAAAGAAAAAGTCTTGTTGCCATGATATGAGGTGAAGAACATGATATAGTATAAAATAAGAGGTAGAAAGCTGGTTGCTTGATGCAAAAGAACCCAGCATACTGGAAAAAACAGGAAGAGTTAATTGTTACAGTTAACTTCAGGAGTTGTCACCCCTACATTGCTGTTGAAATCAGTGAGGCCTTTCATTGATTACAGGGAGAAAATATGCATTAGAGAGTAAGTATGCCCTTAAATAGCACAGCTTTATTTCATTATTTTGAAATATATATCTGTATACGGATGTATGTGCAAGGTAGTTGCATTATTTAAGGCCTGTTCTCCCGGTAACTATCTGAATGAAGATATTAATTATTGGTAAGCATGCCCATCAAAATTATATAAATGCATTGAGGAATAATACATTACATGCGAGTCTGACATCTAGATTAAAAAAAAAATAAAATTTATTTTTCCTGCTAAAAAAAGTATGGCAAAGTTTAATTCTACCCACAAAGCTGCAAAGTTCATGAATTACATATATATAGCTCCAAAGAGCTGGGTAAGTATTACTTAGAATAAAAAATAAAATGATTCTCTAACTACAGCTGCACGTCTGACTTTCCTGGCTGCATGTGGATGCTCACAATACATCATGTTAATCTGTGATGGGATATACCATAGGTGACAAAACATGAGGCAAAGCCAAGGAAAACGTGTTGCTTACTGCTGTCAGCTTTGTTCCATATTAGATACTACAGCAAGCAGAACCTGTTTTACAGAAAGAATACTAAAGAATATCCACTGCTCTTCGAATGAGCAATCAGTGTAGAAAACAGAAAATTCAAAGTGAGACCTGGTATCTTATTTCTCAGTATATAGACTGTTTCTTTATGGATGATTCTATATGCTTTATTACTAGACAGCACACTTAGGCTACTCTTAACACAATACCATTTCAGTGAGATTTTCCTCAAACCCTAATGAGACAGATCATTCTTTTTAACCATGGTTGATTTTTACTGCAAAAAAGAACATTCACTGTTTGGAGCTCACTCTGACCAACTTGATACCAATAGGAACAGTTTTTCTTATAGAAGTTCAGTTTTATAAAAAGTAGCTTCAAGAACAACTTGGACACTAAGGTAAAAAAAATATTTCACAATTAAATAACATTATAAGTTTAGAAATACCTAAGAGACTTAATTACACAGAATTCAGTATACTGGAAACTTGGATCTGGTCCCTCATTTAGAAAGAAACAATTCAATTTATCAGGTATCTGTAATTTATTCAAAGTGTTACAAACTCTAACTAATTTCTAAGTCATTTGATGATATCATACAGATCTGTTTGCCCTTTCTGATTTTTCTCTGTTGCGGTAAATTTCTAGGTTTTTGATTGTCTTGATTAAAAAAATAATTGCATTTATAAGGTTAGTAGTTTGGCTTTCTTCCCAACTTAAATATCTGAAGATAAATACACTGTATTTTTCTTTCTCAAGACTGAATGCACATTTGGTCCCTTAGACAAGGAGGCAACACAGGTTGATGGGAAAACAATGAACTTTCATCCTTAACTATTATATGAGGACATTCATTATAAAGGTATGTCACATTAATGAACAGTGCGGTTCATGCCACCTGCACAGAAACATTATCAGCAACAGCAGCCCTGCAGGGCCACAAAATTTGTCGTCACTTTGGAATGTAGAATCAAATTAGCAAAGCTGTGCTCAAAGGATGAGATTCTGTAAGGTTTTTAAACATCTCAGACAGAAATTCGATTAAGATTAATTCAAGCCAAGCAAGCAATTTTAGAGGCGTTGGAAGCAATTTCCTTTCACATCATGGTCGTGTGCTGCTGACATGAATGCCTGCAGAAAAATGTGCTAAGTTACCAGAGACAAGATCTTACTATGGAGAAGGAAATACATTATGTCCTTGTAAGTTTAGTTTTTATAATAATAATAATACTAAGGTAACGAGTCTTGTAAAGAAACATACAAAATCATCATGCATCATAAATAACTGACTCTAGAGACAGGGCATTTCAAATACCACAATCACATTTTCAAGCTGGTTTGTGTCATCAACTTTTAAAGGTGAGACTCTTCAAAAGAATTTGCTGGATGAATAAGATTTAATCTAATGCCATTTTAGAAAAATGATAGCAGGGCTCATCAAATTATTAGTGCACTGGTAAAGCACTTTGAATCTAAATCCTTCACCACTTTCATTTATTTTATGATGTTGAAAAGGTTATCCTTCAAAAACTGTCAACCAATTCATATAAAAGATTTAATGTTTTAAGGATAGATAAGAGGAAAACATGTCATTATATCTTTGAAAGAAGACGGATTTTAACAACTGTAAAATTATCATTTTTCAGAAGACGGAAAAAGAATACATGGGCTTTTCATTCTCAACTCAACATAGGCAGCCTAAAGCTATGTAATTGTTTTCTAGTAAAAAAGTTAAGGAAGAAGAGACTGAATTTTTCCTGTTGAAATAATCTTGTGAATTTAAACACAGGAATGTTTTTTTCAGCTGTTTTCAATTTGTATCCCACTATCTTGGGTTTTTTGGAGGGGTGGGGAGTGTTCAATAGAGAGGCAGAGTCCCGCATAACCAATTTAAAGGTCCTAACAAGTTGTTCCACTTTCTTAGTCACCATTCACAGACCTTTTTAAAGTAGTTGGTGGACCAAAATAAAGAACAATGAATAAAAACCAACCTAACAGCTTGACAGTCATTCCCATATAGACACGAGAGATTGACTTATGCAATGGGGAACTTGGTTTCAAATAAAGATAAGTAACCATGAAAAGAAGAAAAATAGCTAGGAACTGAATATATGAAACTTAAAGACTGGAATTAATAAGAAATATGAAAAAAATTCCAAGGAAATCTTAAAACACATACTAGTAGTATAGTCGTACAAGTTGGCTGGCATAAGCATTAGCAAAGATACGAAACAGATAAATGTTCTCTGAACATTTCTGAAATCATTCTAACAGTGTTTTCCAAGTGGCTAGACAGACAGGTAATACATGGTAAGTATACTCTTCATGGACAGGGTGGGGGCTTGCAGGTTATTTGCTCCAGTTTGCAATGGTTGAGAAATTATAAAGCAATTTCTTAGCAAACTCAAGCAACTTACCATCTTTGCCACTGGCAAAGTTTAAGTGAGACATATTACTATGAGCAATGATTTCTTCATTCTGGACTACTGAGAGATCACATTCAGCTTTAGCTTTCTTTGATCAGAGTCTGCCAAACAGTGAGCAGTGGATTCTTTTTGCCCTCAAATGATTCTGCTAGCAATATATTTCACTCAGCACAATCTCTGTTGTGTTAAAATACAATTCAAGCTATTCTTCGGATTTCTTAGGTCTTGCCCTAAGCTTTAGCCCTCACCACTCTGAGCATCAATCCACACAGCCCTTTATTAGAACTAGCAGGGAAAAAGACCCTTCTGGTACAAGAATGGTAACTGGACAACATACCTTTTCAGATTTAAGATTTACAATTGTGGAAGAAATATGCTGGTCACCTCCTTTCCAATTTACTCTTTTGCCCAATGAAAAGCAAGCTTTTGACACATTCTAAATCTGATCATTCTCAGAAGACAAAGGATCAACATTCTGTTACAGATTGATGGAAAAGATGTAGTGACCTGTTCAACTCTGGAGTACCTTAGCTGTGTTTAAAAAAAAAAAAGAAAAAAAAAAAAAGAAAAGAGAGAGAGAGACAGTTGATCCCTTCATTCCAGTAGTTCAGAGCAAGAGAATAAGAGTCCAAAATTGGTCATAGGAGTCCAAAATTGTGCCAGCTAGCTCCAAATACATGGTAAATTATAATTATACAGAGGGGTTATATTGTATAATCTGAATGACTAACAATACTGTAAATATAATTTCCCAAAGACTGTCATTACTATCTAAACCCAGTGCTTTACAACTTCCTAGCTTTTGAATTTAAAAAAAAAAAAAAAAAAAAAAAAAAAAAAGAGTGATTTTGGTATGTTTTAATCTCAGTATGAAAGCAGACGCAGGACAAAGCTTTTCACTAGAAAAAATGTAAAAGCTTTTAATATTTGTCATCCTGACTCTTTTCCACTTTTGCCCTGTTACTATGTATGTAATCTATTGTCTACAACCCTTTTGCAGTGTCTAGAAAATCAAATTAATTTTGAATGACTGGAGTTAACAGACAAATGCTAAAACAGTGACCCCATTCTTGGTGACGTGTAATTCAGATCCAATTTCATTTATGCAATTAATGCTTTTTTCACATAATCATAGAACGGTTTGCGTTGGAAGGGACCTTAAAGATCATCTAGTTCCAACCACCCTGCCATGAGCAGGGACACCTCCCACTAGACCAGGCTGCTCAAAGCCTCATCCAACCTGCCCTTGAACACCTCCAGGGATGGGGCATACACAGCTTCTCTGGAAGTTATTCCCATGTCTCACCACCCTCATAGGAAAGAATTTCTTCCTAATATCTAATCTAAATCTACCCTCTTTCAGTTTCAAAATCATTACCCCTTGTCCTATCGCTACACTCACTGATAGAGTCCCTCTCCATCTTTCCTGTAGGGCCCTTTAAGTACTGAAAGGCCGCAATAAGGTCTCCCCAGAGCCTTCTCTTCTCTGGACTGAACAACCTCAACCCTCTCAGCCTGTCTTCATAGGAGAGGTGCTCCAGACCTCTGATCATTTTTGTGGCCCTCCTCTGGACTCGCTCCAACAGGTTGGGGCCCCTAGAGTTGGACGCAGTACTCCAGGTGGGGTCTCAGGAGAGCAGAGTAGAGGGGCAGAATGACCTCCCTCGAGCTGCTGGCCACACTTCTTTTGAAGTTGCCTGGGTTACGGTTGGCTTTCAGGTTGCCAGCGCACATTGTCAGCTCATGTCCAGCTTTTCATCAAGCAACACCCCTGAGCACTTCTCCTCAGAGCTGCTCTCAATCCATTCTCCTCACAGCCTGTATTTGTGCTTGGGATTGCCCCAACCCACAGGCAGGACCTTGCACTTGGCCTGTTAGGAGTGGTTGCCAGCCCCAGTAACTCCAGGGTCTCTTATCTGAGTTTTTTTCCTTTCATTTCCACAGAGCAAAGTAAAAAAAAGAGGAAAAATATAAGCAGCAGACTCATGGAATGAAAGTATAACAAATAAGTATATAGCCTTAACTAAACAAGAGAAAGAATGAATGATATCTTTCCTCAAACATTTGAAGGTTGTATACATCTGACAATAAAATCCAATAGTGAGAGAAAAAGTATTCCAGAGGAATTTATGATAACCTCTTGCAGTAATACTGATCAACACCACAGGACATACATTAGCTTTATAATGTGGAGAAGAATCAAAGCATAAGCAACAGTGAGAAGAGGATTTTCCAATTCTGAATTTCTAAGTGTACCCTTTTCTAATTTCTTTAAGTTTACTTGTATGGAAGCTGTTCCACCATTTTGATAATGCTGCCTGTCTTTCTCAGAACCTTATCCAGCTCTACTACATTGTTTTTGAAATCAGAGCCAACCAGTCCACGGTTACCAAGGTAATGCTAGACTATACATCCATGCTTCATTACGTACTTTGTTCTGTTCCCTACTTCTCTCCTAGTAATTCATAACACTTTTTGGTCAGTATTGGACTGACATGGACCAAATGTAAATCCCACTTCTCACCCTGTGCAGTAATGGCCAGCTCAGACCCAATTATTTTGAATGCAATATTAAGACTTTTCATTTTCTTGCATGATTTTGCATTTATCTGGATTGGATTTCATCTTTTTACAGTTCAGTCTTGTGTCTTGCTATATCCTTCTCAAATTACTTAATAGTTCACCTTTTTTTTTTTTTTTTTTAATACCCTGGATAAAACCTTTTCAACTGATTGTTCATGTCTTTTCATAAAGTCATTTGTGAACACTTTTGAAGAGCACTGGTCCTAGCACAAACTTGACGGATTCTCCTAGTGAACTGCCTCCACTGTCTAAACACCTCCAGTGAAGTAATTCCAGTAATTTCTACCTTGCAAGTGAATTTTCAGATGGATACTCACTGAAGCCCAGGCTAAAACTTGTGAGTGGAAAAAAATAAATTTCAGAGTCACCATGTGTCTGTAAATTGAGTCAGCTTTGTCATCAATGCTGACTCGCACTTGTGTTTTTGTTCTTATTTTCAACAGAAAATACAGACAGGGTCAGTAAAAGTTATCTGAGTATGTAGCTTATGCCATAGGGTAAAAGATAAAAATCCTTATACTGACTCCGCATCTTCAGACCAAGATGCAAATAAGTGTTTTGGAGACAAGCCCATGACTGAAATTCACTCATAGAACAGGCCGAGATGCCCATAAACCCCTCTTGTTCTACAGTATAATGCTTTAATCAAATATGCTGAGAATAGCATAAAGTGGATTATAAACAGAGACTGTAGAAAAAGCAAAAAATGGGTAAAGTTTTTATTTATAACATACCACATTAAATTTAACATATGACATTAAAGATGTAAAAACAGATCAGCTGCACTGTCCCTACCTATTTCCTTTCAGTAAAACAGTGTCTAAGGCCGGAAGCACACCTATGAGTTTAAATGCACTTGCACAACATGGAAATGAAGGACTCCAAACTAGACGGTCATTCAGTTGGGTAAAATAAATACAAGTGTTTATTTAAATATAACGGTGCTCTCTAAGAGGTCTGTTTTTGCGTAAAAATCAGACTTGATCTAATCGAAAATCTTTAAAAATTAAATATAATTCTCTGGTTTCATTTTCCTAAGCTCTTCATATAGAGTCAGTGGCGTGGAAAAGTAGCTAATACATGATTTTGATGTGTCTTTGTCTGTCAAAACAACAGAACAGCTCTGCGCATGGAGTAGCTGAGACTGTTGAGAGACTGAAACTGAGACGTACTGAGTCATCTATGAGATAAACGATATGTAATATGTGGCAGAAATCCATTTCCGTTTGGAAACGTGATGAGAAATCAACATGAATATCACTTTTCTAATCATGCAGAATTGTCAGGTTGATTTTCAAGTCATTATCCCTGTAATCAGATAAAAATTTTCCAAACCCAAATTGTTCCCATTTGTGGTGTCTTTACCATAGCCTGTCTAGATTATTCTAACAATACATTCTGTTTAGGTTAAACGCTTGCACCATTTGCACTGTAAATGAAAGGGAAAAGAAGGTTTTAGAGTGCCACCATTCACAAGCCTTGAGTGAATGACAGCATTCCTCCAAAAACTCAGCTTCACTACAAGCACAAGGAAGCATTCTTCAGAAGTCAGTTTACTTACTCATTTGTATTTGAGGCACATACTTTCCTCAGCACTGAGATAAGCAGTTTCTACATTTGTACAGGGAAAATATGCTCTCCAGCATAAAATGATTCAGACAAAGTGCACAAAGAGCATTGCTTCAAGTACCTTGAACTTGAAAATAAAATCTCCCAATTGTTTTTGTTTCTCTTTTTTTTTTTTTCCCAACAATGACACACACCAGTAGATTCTGATCCTAGCTTGGGTGAACTGAAAAATATTTCTTCAGTGATCTGCAGAAGTTGATTTTTTTATGTGGAAAATGATAAAAGAGACAGAATAATTCTTTGAAAGATCAAGCTTCTTTACAAGTCATAGTTGATATTCTCAGTGAATGTATTATTAATTATTTGTAAAAAAATACCAACAAAAAACAACCAACCAAACCCCAGCACCCTTTTTTACAATTGTTTCAGAGGCAGGCATGATTAAATTTAAGCCTGATGTAAGCATAAACTTTTCTATCCATAGAGGATTTAACTGTAATAATTGCTCTAGGTGAATGATACAGACAAAAGGAATCACTGAGTACATCAATAAAAATATAAATATATCTTACATCTAAATGTATATTTATAAATATATTTTATATACTATTATATAAGTGTTTAAATATATTTGACTGCTTAAAACTACTTTTATATATGTAACTTAAACTTAGACTGTCAACTACTTAGTTCATTAGTCAAAAGACCAAACTAGAGGTGGAGGTAGTGGTAACTGGTGATAAAGAAGCAAAGGCATAAGCCATCCTAAGAAGCCAACTGTTTAAAAACTGTTTCAAAAACTTACTTTCTGCCTTTGGTCAGCAAGAAAGAGATGGGTTTTGTCTAATGTTTCATTTTTTCCTCAGCCTCTTACCCAGGTACCAATAGTCTATTTTCCCGTGCCTTTTGAATTTTCCAGGTCTATTTACTATAAACTGTCTCCTGGTAGATGTGTTATAGAAACTGTAGTTGTTAGGCTTCTCTAGTTGTGATCAATCAACTAATCGTCTATTCTTGGAGTAAACATGCAATTCCCCTAACACATATCAAAGTAGCAAAGGCCCTAGAGCCTATGCCAGAACCTTTCTTGCTTGCTTTCTTCATAGCAGTCTGTAGACACAAATAAATTTGAAAAGAAAAAAATGTAGGTCAGAGAAATGCATTGTGAATTGCAGAGATCATAAAGATTGAGGCATGTAAGAATTCAATTCTGCAGATGAAAGCTTAATCTTAACGTTTGGTTCTACATGAGTTAGAACTAAGAATCTAGCATTCAGCTTTATTTTGAGCATAGCCTAAAATTAGGCTGATTTCTGCCATTAGAAATAAGACCTCATGAAAGCAAAAGGTACCAAAGCAGTTAGGATGCTCAGATATGATCCTGAACTCAAATCTGTCTTAACCGATTGAATATGAACTTGATGTGGAACTATGAAGTGTTATAACACTTACATCGCCAGTCTTACTGTTCTAAATTCCGTAGAAGAGCCATGGGATTGTTAAGAAAATAGATGAGATTAACATTTTGCCTGTCATTTAATATATTGTGATACAGAATGATATACAGAATATTCAATGATATGCAGAATATCAAATGACTAGCTATGTTGTTATATGTACATGCACGCAACCACTCCTATTTAGGATTACCCTGTTTCTGTTAAGATCAAAATATGGAATACTAACAAAAATATGTCCAAAACACATGTGAAGCACTATAAAAGCTGTAATGCATGAAAATCTCTAGCCACATACAAACTATAAGTGTGTTACTGAAAATTGCAGCATTTGTCTTTCCAGCTTTCATTATCAAAGCTGTGATTTTCTCAGCATGTTCAATCGCAAATTGCTTTGTTTTGAAACTAATAAAGTCAGTAAGACTTTTCTATCTATGATATTACAGAAAGAATACTAAAAATACTAACAATAAGTAAACTCAGAGACATCTGTCCGAGTGCAAGTGATTTCTACCATTATGTTTGCCAGTTCTAGTGAGAAGGCCTAATCCTTACAAATTTTGAATAACATCAATTTTATATCTGCAAATTTCAAAAAATAAGTTATGTCTAATTAAACAGATGATTAGCAATGCTCCCATCTGCTTCAGATGGGAGTAGAAGTATTCACAGGTTTGTAGTATGAACAATTTATATACAGAACTTGTCCGTCCTATCTTGAGAAACACAGTACCCTCCATCCCAAACCAACCTATTTCTAATCATGCAACTAACTGTGAAAGAGATTATTTTTAACCAACCTTCACATACAATATTTCCACATATCTAGAGAGAAAATAAGTGCAAGTATATTTTAAGTACCTGCTGATACCATTTTGGGTGCTTTTACTTTTAGAACAAAATTTCTGTTTATGAATCAAACGTTAAGGTTGAATATTCAAAGGCAGAGATAAATACATTATCATATTTATTATTGCCCAAGCATTTCAGAAGTATGAATGCATAAATCATGTCATACAACTTCCAACACGCAACAAGTCTCTCCTAGCTGGTCTTGACAGGGAAAAATGGAGTATGTATGCCATGCATTGCTATTAAATATTCTCTTTACTACAACAGTGGATTTATCTTCCTCTATAAAATAGTACTTTTTGCTAATACCAGGACGTTCAGATTGTAACAATCAATGCACACATTCAATAATTCATCCAGCCTCTGTAAAATCTAACTTAAAATCTCCAAACATGAAAGACAGTTGGGCTACATTTGGAAGAAAATATTTGAACATTTCTAGCAGAAGTTAACAAAGTCTACCACTAATGTATGTGTTCTGTTCAAAAGTTGCCTATCTCATTGTCTTCGAGCTGATAAATCAATTCTATAATTCTTACGTATATAAGTAGTGTTCTAATATCTAATTTTAATTGTAATAGAATGTTAGTTACAGGGTTGAGATTATCACCATCCTAGTCTTTTTTATAGTAATTTATAACCTTCTAAAATTCTCCAGCATTCTGAAACAACGAAGGCCTACTTATGTTACTGCCTTTCTACCACTTATTGGGTTTCAAAGGTGGGCCTAGTGTATCTTCTACTTGCTTCAGATATGAATAATCCGTTTCGTACACTTAAAAGTAATTAGCTATGGACAAACACCTATTCCACCTGACAATCTTATGGCCAGAAAGCTTACATGGAAAATTAGGCGTCTTTTAAAGAAGTCTTACTTTTAAAGGAGTGAAATAAGACTGATTTGATGGACAAGTAGAACCAGGGGTACCAATTTACAGGACATGTAATTTCTGTAACAAAACAAGAATATCACATTTATAGTGGATTACAGAAAGCAACTAAAGAAATGGCTCCATTAGATCATAAGACTTTGTTGAAACCTGAGAATTTCAGTATGAATACCTACGGAACTATTTCCTCAAATATTTTTTGATTGCTTGAAGATAGCAGAACATTTTAGGCCACTGAATAGGAGTGGCTGAGTGAGTTTATGATGGGTTAGTTATTATCCTTCCTATACAGAAATGGCACTGAAGAAAATTCACACCGAGCTGTAATTGGAAAGTCCATCTCCTTTTCCAGCTGAAGTGATCACAGCTGAGTTATGTCTGGAAGCTTCCAATGGAGTCACTCCTTTAGCCAAATAGTTGCAGTTTGTCATTGTTATCACATGCTTTCCCCTCTTCTCCTATGCCACCCCTTCCTGAGGTACTTGCAGAGTGTCAGCTCTTTGGAAAGGACTCAGTGGTATACTGAACCTGTTTATCTCAACACATAGGTACTCCTAGATAATGTTCCTTTTGTTTCCCCTTATTCTGCCCTTTGTAGAATTGCTTCAGACTAACAGAGAACACCATAGTATTAATAATAGTGACCTCTCGGACAGGTTGTCCAGATTATGTTCAAACATGAATACAAATATCATTGTCATATAAATATAAACCACTTTTAAAATTAGTATTGGTTTTAAGCCTTCAACCCTCCAGACTTGCATAAAATTTGTGGTCTTCCTTGGTTAAGTAAAAATACAAACATAATGCACTACTATATGGCCCAGCTGCACTCATGATTGTAACAACGAATTGTAAACTGGTTCATTAAGTAGAAAACCTGAACATACCACCTTCTAGCTATTACGCAAAATACTGTTAAGAATAAAGAGAAGTATATTCTAAAATAAACAGAATTTCCAAAGTATCTTGGTAAAGTGACTCATCAACCCCTAAACAAAAATACCCTGTAAATATTTCTAGAGTCTTAATCCGAGGATCGTATGAAAACAGAGCCTGTCTGGTTTTTAATCTGTAAAAGCTAAACTGGAATGGATCTTAATGCAACTACATTTTTTACAAAATCACCTTCTTTATGTTAAATAGTTTTAAGAAAATAAAAAAAGAAGCAGTGTTCCTAATAACCCCGCATATCTAAAAAAAGCAGAATACACTAAAATATGAAAATCCCAGTTTAAGATAATCTTTCAGTAATGCTAAGTCTAAAATAAATATTTCATTAAAAGCAGCTAAATGAAATACAATCAAGAATGTTATTATGTCCGCTTTGTTATTCTTGATGACATTTTTATTGATGTTTTACTCAATTTGCATTTAAAAATAAGGGTTACCATTCTTTTAAAAGGTATTATTTGTCTAATAGGTATAGATTGTCATGTTAATTAATAGTAATAATAATAAGTAATTAATAGTTATTACTTCTTTGTTATAGAAGTATTACAATGCACAGCTCATTAGCATTATAATTGTCCTTAAAAGGACCATGCAATGGAAATTAACATGGAAAAATATGGAAAAGGAAAAGCTTCAAGACTATACATCTATAAAGATTTCTCTAACTAATTTTTTCTTTGAAAAAAACAACAATGGAAGGACAGAAAAGTTTATGATTCTAAATTCTGAATGCTTATGCCATTCTCAGCATGTTGAAACTTTACTAGGAAAAGATTGACAACATTGGAAAAATGTGCTTTAGAGATGTAATGAATTAAAAAAAATGATAAAAGATATGACAGAACACAGAACACTTCTAGCAGGCTTGATATCATTGTTATAGCTCATTTTTACATCTGGATGAGAAAAAAGGATGGAGCTATAGAAGCCTCCAAAATGCGTTGTAATGCAGTCAGAACAAGGAAAGTTTTGTGAAATGTTGTCACAAAGGAAGGTAAGTGGTATTAAAGAAGACACTCCATACATTCTTATTTCTACTTCCCAACAACAGAAAAAGAAAGGAGAATTTCTAGGACAATGGAGTGTAACAGTTAACCCTTCTATACAGCAAACACATACCTGAATATCAGTAGGTATAAATTATCAAAACTGTGTGAAGATAGGAAGTTTCCAGACTTGTTCCTATTAGACATGAATATGTGTTGTACCAGAATTAGATTTAAAAAAAAAAAAATTAAAAAAAAAAATCAAGAACAAAACAATATCTAAATATGTGATGAAAAATTGTCCTCTCCAAGCATCCTAACAACATAAACCAAAATATTTTTTTAAGGAACAAGATTTTTGAGTTTCGCATTTCTATTCTGAGTTTTGTGAGCTAAATATGAAGCAAAGCACTGAAAGCTTTAACATGTCATCAATTTGTCAACAAGAAAAATAAGAAAACCCAAATGAAGCAGATGTTCTTAATGCATTCATTTAATCTTTTAGAGTAGTAATAACTAGATACTGTAATTCCTTCATTTTTCTGCTGAAATTGTCACTGTATAAGTTACCACATATCCAGGTTTGCAGACTTCTATGGGCCTTGTTCCTCTAGAGTGTTTACATGAACCTTCTTCCTTTTGTTCAATTATAGCCACAGCCAAACTGTGTATATTTGTATGCCAAAAAATCAAAATACTGTATCATCATATAGTTTGTATTTTACTCTAATGTCTAGTATTTTTCACACACCAAATTTCAAACAGTGATACGTGAGCCAATGTAGTGCTTCCCCAGTCAGACCTGTCTGATGAAGACATGAAAACAACTGTATGACTTACACCGTTTCCTGAAAAGGCCAGGCATTGTCAGTTTGCCAAATTCATTGGTTTTGTGTAACCTAAATGCTTCAACAGAAGGCTGTGGGAAAATCTGAAGCCAGTCTCAAGTGTAAAAACAAGTAACCATCTATTTTGGTTTTTCTCTTCTGCATACAACTTTGACTACAAAAGATATGTATTGCAATCATGACTATTCACTGTAACAAGTATTTAATTTCCTTTCTATTTACATGGGAGCAAAACCAACCCTTTTACCACTGTCCTCTCTACAGCATGAGTCCACAGATCCTAATTGCAAAAGACTCCAATCTTCATCTCCAGGAAGGTCGCAAATATCATAGAATCTTCATGGTTGGAAAGGACCTCTGAGATCACAGAGTCCAACCACACACACACACAAGAAAACCCAAACCCCTACAGTCTCTGCCGTTAGAGCATGCCCTGAAGTGCCAAATCTAGACGTTTCTTAAATACCTCTAGGGACGATGACTCAACCACCTGCCTGGGCAGGCTGTTCCAGTGCCTGACCACTCTTTCAGTAAAGTAATAATTTCCATAAGAAGTGAATATTTCCTAGTTTCTTCTGTTAGAATTCTAATTGTTCAGTAGTGATATTCAGATCATTCATCATTCCTAAAAAGATTATGCTTTCCATTATGGTCAGAAACAAGTTTCAGAACCTCTAGTAATCAAAACTTAATTTATTGAGCTCCTTAGAGAAGCAAAAACATCAGTAAGCAAAAGGTGTAAAACTTCTTTCAGACTAGTTCCTGTATAGGTTACAGCCAGAAAATCAGCCAGCCCATTCTAGATCCTAAAGATTGTCTCCATTTGACTATCCCAAATAATCTTAAATCAGTTTTTTAAATGAAACTTTATCCAGAAACTTATACCTTTGTCAGTTCTAACTGGCATGACATGACTCCTTATCAAGTTTTCAGTAAAAATCATTGTTCTTAGAGCTTCTCTCTATTGCCTCTAGTTTATCAATGATTCATTTTTCCTTTCCAATCAAGGAAGAATTGTTTTAAAATTCTATGTGAAAAACCTTTTTTTTCTTTTTTAATCGAATACATTGCTTTATACTTAATTTTCTGTATCAGTACACCAGGGATGATAACATTTACTCAAATGTTACTCACATACTGAGAAGCTTTAGGGAGAAGTTCCACTGGTCATTGCTGTTGCTGATTCTACTGCTGCTAGTAAGTGTCACGTCTGCCAATTTAGAGAACCTGCAGCAGCTGGAAATGGTAATTGTGAGGACAGCAAGAGGAGTTTTCCATTATAAACTGTTTAGTTAGTAAAGAAGTAAATAGATATAATCATGAAGTCTGTCCCTTCTTTAAAGCAATGAGAAAACACCCACTGAATTCAATGAAGTTGACATTTCACATGATTATACACTGATGACCCAGAAAGCAAAGTAGTATTAAGTTATGCAAGATAAATGTACACTGCACCTTTAAATGTCACTCAGGGCCCAGGTTTCAACCTACCCAATCATTTCAGCTATGTAAAATGAAATCAACAGCAAAACCTTTAGCACCAAAAGCACAAGTTTTTACTTCTACCTTACTTCCACCATCAGGTCCCCCACACAGTAACTGTCTAGCATTTTATTTTATTTCCCAACCCCTATCCATTTTCCATTTTCCAAAAAAACACAACATTCCACAATTCTGGGTTGCAAAAACCTGCCTTATTTCTCCACAGGTGAGATCTTCATACATATAAGACTAATCAAAGCTGAGCAATCTGTTTTGCTTACACAATCAACTCTAGAAGACCAAGCAGAGGAGGAAGTATAAGCCCAAATAGTAGCATGAGGGAGAAGGAAAAAACTGTTCCTTGGCCAGAAGGAAAGTAACTTGGGTGAAGGATGAAGAAATAATTTCCTCGCAAGGTCACGTTATTTCTTTACATTTCAAAGCTTTTTTACACAATTTTGGGAATTATTTTTATTTTATTTTCAGGATTCTCAGACCAACAACTCTGCAGATGAGTTTCTTCACAAGGAAGTCAGAAAGAAACAAGAGACGATATATTACAAATATCTTAAAAAAAAAAAAAAAAAAAAGGATGTTTCTATAAACTCTGAATTATAGTCAGCTCTAAATAAGCTCTAAAAACCTACATCATTGTGTGGCATCACATGCAGTTTGTTTTGTCATTTTTTGGATGCAATTTGCAATTCACGTCTCTTTTGGTAATGATATGCGACATAAATATTTCATGCCACAATAATTACGCAACTCCTATTTGTATGATAGTGGTTGCCATGTATATAAGTACAATTTTTCTACACTCTGTAGGCTAATTTGAAGAGCACAGCATGACTTGATCAGCATAGGAAATACATGTATTTTATATATATATCCATGACACAATTCCTCTCAAAACAGACCAGCTTAAATTATCACATCTGTTACTAGCCAGGTTTCTGAACAAGGCAGAAATCCATGCCACTATTTTTCATAAATGTACACTCTGTTTTTGTCAAACATTCCTCTTGAAAATATTTGAATATCATAGAAATTTTGCAGGCAGTACATCACACATGAAGTAGATGAATTCCCACAGAAAGATTTCATTATTTTCTTAATTTCTATTGGGAGTCACAGAGGTGCCCTTTTCTTTGTCTTTCACAAACAATTAACCTTTTGCCACGTATGCAATTGGCTGAGAGCAATCCTAAGTGGCTCAGAAAATAATTTACAGCAGAAACTGTACAAAGTTAATTAGTATTAGTCTAAGAAGGTTATTCATATATTATCAAACTGAGAAAGTGGTCAGCATGACCCTCATGGAACTTAAAACTACAGCTGAGTTTTGTTGTCATCAGCTGCAGAGTATAAATGGTAATGAGGCTCAAGTACAGACACAGGTTGTAGCTGTGGTCACTTTAAGTTTGAATGTTACAACTTCTGAAAGTATGGGTAAATACAAGTATGCAAAGTAAATAACTCTATGCTATTACTCACTTATGTTGGGGAAAAAAAGAAAAAACAAATGAGAAATACTGTTCTTTAACTGAGAACTCTTTTTTCTTGTTCTCTTTTTTTACAAATAATTTCATTCAGTTTTTACGTTTTTTATGCCTAAAAATAAATACCCTTTAGAATTAATTATGAGCATGTATACTTCCAAAGGCAGAATCAAGGCATGGAGAACACAGTCTCAATATTAAATTTGTTGAGCCAGAAAGGGAACTCTCAGTGTGTGTATTACACCACCTGAAGTGCACACTATTAGATTGCCAAATATCCACACTGGTTGCCATTGAAAGCCAGACAGTTATTAACAGTTACTTGACACTTCCTTTTGGTACCTATGGCAAGTGTGAATATCAGCAGTCAGTCTATTATACGGAGTCCCTTTCTACTCTTGCATGCCTTATGTACTGATTTAAATTTAATTGACAATCTCACTTCTAAAGTAGACTTACATTCCCCGTTGGAGGACATAGTTGTGTAAGTTGCTGACTAATTAAAGGCAAATTAGACAGTTCCAGTGGCCCACCCCCTTCCTGGGGTCCATCCAGACCACAACGTTCCCAAGTAAGGGACCTTATTTAAGGGAAAACCTGTTTTGGTGTCATATGGAGCCGCTTGGCTCCCACACGTGGGCACAGTTTTGCTGGAAGGACCGAGACAGCAGCTGGTCTCCCAAGAAGAGCCAGGCCTGGCCAGGCCCTGACAGGAATTCAGCCGCGGCCGTGGCCGTGGCACCTCCACCCACAGGGCCACACTGCTAAACATTGTAATGGCACCAGCCCAACCCCTGCGCTGTGGGGCAGAAAGGTCGATTTTAAAGTCCTTGTTTCTGAGGGTGGAGGAAAAAGAGAGAAGAAAAGTACCTTCTGCACAGGCTGCTCCCATCCTGGCATGTGGGTGTGACAGCAGACTGTGAGGCAGCCACCAGAGCACAGGGAGCCAGGTCTTCACAGTGGAAATCACAGGAGGCTGGGCCAGGCCTCACCCCATGGCCAGCATTAGCTGGTAAAAGCTTCAGGTAAGGAAGATATTTGAACAAGGATAGTTAGGAAACACTGGGTCAATGGTACTAAGTGTTATAACTTATCACCAGAGCTTTTACAACAAAAGCGGATACCTGACTGAAAAGACTTTTCTTCTTGGAACGGGGATTTGTTCAGCAAAGGTCTCCGGCCCGTGCTGCAAAGGAGGTCAGCATGGATCATCCTAATAGCCCCTTTTGGCTTTATAATCTATCGGTCTACAAAGTCTAATTAAACTTAAGCATTTGATGAAGTGAAATTGGGCAGCTGGCCAAAACAGCTCTGCTCTGCAGATCGCCATATGAATGACAGTTATCTACTGAACAAGTTCTCATCACTGATCAGAGAGCCTCTTAGAGTCTTTCTGCAACTGACTTCGTATCCCACAATCATTTATAGCATAGTTTAAATAACATCTACTATAAACGTTGTCAAGCTGAGTCAGTATCTCTGTGGTTGTTCCTTCCTGGAAGGTAAAAAAACCCCTGATGCCTGGTTACAGAAAAACTCAAAAGATCTGCCATATTAAATCATTGCTTTAGAGAAAGAAATAATATCTTTTTAAAAATACCAAACCCTTGGAGATTTCTTTTCTGGCTCTCCTGAGGTTTTTAAAGGTTGAGTATAATAAGGATTTCTTTTTTCCTTTTCCCAGATTCAAACTTAAGAGAAAATTGTGGTTTTTAAAGTTAAACTCTGATTCTGGTATACGAATTACATTCCACTAAAGTTTAAAAAAAATGAACAAAAAGACAATGTAAAGGAAGGAAAATCCAATATGAAATAAATATTTTTAAAAATGGAGAGAAGCATAGTAGAACAGCAGAATACAGAGTATGTGAAAGGTGAATGGTGGTTTAGAAAGTGGAAAAAGAAGATAAAAATCAGGTCTTGCATATACAGACCACATAGCAGTTAGAATGGAGGTATTTTCATCTGGAATGGTATAATTTATTTTTTTTTTAATAGAAAACTGCTCAGTTGCTGATGACTTCTAGAAGATTATGAACATTTTAGCGACAAAAGTAAATGGCTTATCAACTTGAGTTAGTTTAATGAACCCCCAAAATAACAGCCTGCTCTGAACTTGGCATTTTTCTGGTTTCAGACAGTAGTTTCTTTTGTGAAGCCGATACAGCGTGCCAGTATACCAATGGCAGAGGACCAGCTAGTTACAAAAATTATGTTCATGAACAACAGGTTGGATAGATTAAGGAATATCTGTTCAGAATTCAGAATAAATAATTCAGGGGCAAATTAACAGTCCCCTGTAAACAAGCATAAGTCACACTGATTTGAGTGGCTTTGGCTCCAGTCCTAAGGCTCTAGTCCTACTCTTGACAATCTGTGCTTGGACCTCCCATCCTCTTACATGCGTCCTGGCTCAGCCCTGTGAAGTAAATAAGACTTTGCATACGTCCGTACATTTTCAGATGAAGTATCACTGCCTAATTTATGGGTTTTATTGATTTATATAGGTGCAGAGGTTGACACCTGCCTGTTTTGTCTGCTCTTCTGAGCAATACATCATTGCAGGTTATGGCTATGTTATGTACTCATCTAGGGATTTATCAGGGGTTTTAAACTTCCCTACATTTCATGGCTGCTTTTTAACACTCTATCATACATTTACTTTACCTCCAAGCAGTGGTGGGTTGACCCTGGCTGGACACCAGGTGCCCACCAAAGCTGCTTTATCACTCCCCCTCCTCAGCTGGACAAGGGAGAGAAAATATAACGAAAGGCTCATGGGTCAAGATAAGGACACAGAGAGATCATTCATCAGTTATCATCATGAGCAAAACAGACTTGACTTGGGGAAAATTAATTTAATTTATTACCAATCAAATCAGAGAAGGGTAATGAGAAAATAAAAACTAAATCTTAAAACACCTTCCCCCCACTCCTCCCTTCTTCCCAGGCTTAACTTTACTCCCTATTTTCTCTACCTCTTTTCCCCAGTGGAAAGAGGTAGAGTGGGGGGAGTGGGGCTTGTTATCAGTTCATCACACATTCTTTCTGTTGCTCATTCCTCCTCAGGGGGAGGACACCTCACGCTCTTCCCCTGCTCCAGCATGGAATCCCTCCCACAGGAGACAGTTCTCCACACAATTCTCCAACGTGAGGCCTCCTTATGGGCTACAGTTCTTCACAAACTGCTCCAGCATGAGTCCCTTCCACAGGGTGCAGTTCTTCAGGAGCAGACTGCTCCAGCATGGATACCCATGGGATCACAAGTCCTGCCAGCAAACCTGCTCCTGTGTGGGCTCCTCTTTCCACAGGGCCACAGGTCCTGCCAGGAGCCTGCTCCAGCACAGGCTTCCCACGGGGTCACAGTCTCCTTTGGGTGTCCACCTGCTCCAGCATGGGGTCCTGTATGAGCTGCAGGTGGATATCTGTCCATTGTGAACCTCCACGGGCTGCAGGTGAACAACCTTCACCATGGTCTTCATCACAGGCTGCAGGGAAATCTCTGCTCCGATGCCTGGAGCACCTCCTCTCCCTCCTTCTTCACTGGCCTTGGTGTCTGCAGAGTTGTTTCTCTCACGTATTCTTGCTCCTCTCTCCAGCTAAAGTTGCTGTCACGCAGCAGCTTCTTTTCCCCTTCCTAAATATGTTATTCCAGAGGTGCTACCACTGTAGCCGATGGGCTCAGCCTTGGACAGTGGTGGGTCTGTCTTGGAGCCGACTGGCATTGGCTCTATCAGACATAGGGGAGGCTTCTATCAGGTTCTCACAGAAGCCCCCCTCTATAGCCTCCCACCACCAAAACCTTGCCACACAAACCCAATACACAAGCAAACATATGCTAAGCATAAATTTATTTTTTTACATAGTAGCATAAGAGGAACATAATATTTATTGATATTAAAAAAGCCCTCTCTTCAGGAAATAACTGCGTGTTATTTCCTGGCAAAATCACGGTAGTGCCCTGTCTGGACTGCATTGTTAATACTTAGGAAAACCTTGTGAAGTCAACACAAATATTTTAAAATATTTATTAAATTACTCAAACATGCTACAGATTGTTTTGTTTCACTACATTCCACCCTTCAATCCATTCACATCTAGTGGAATCAGATGCAAGGAAGATATGTGCCAGGCTTTCTAAATTACCTGTCAGAATGAGGGAAGGAGATGTTAGAGAAAGAGCAAAAGGCATGACAGGACATGACTGGGGTGTGTACTACAGTCCTTGGAAGAAGATTGAGACCAAACTACCAGAGTAATGATCTTGATTAAATATGCGTTAATGTCACAAAGAACTCTTTCTCCTTATCTCCTTATCAGGGGACAGAGGCAAAAATAGAGAAGAGCTGTTTGGGAGGAAGTTTGCTAAAATCTATTGGGAATCACAAAAACTACAGCATAAATGGATAGGCTGCTAAATGGATAGAATGCTAAAAATTTAAGAATGACATTTTCTTCTGCTTCATTTGAAGCATCTTTCAAAACACATTTCTTAATAAGTATTTTCATTCATCCGTTTAGACAAATGCATTCTTGTGCAATGTGTTTTCTATACACATTTAGGACACGGCATGTGTAGTAAAATGTACATAGAGTATACCACTGTAGAAAAGTTACTGCAGAAACACTGAATGAAATGTAAGTGCAGTTAGTACCAAGTACATCTTCAAACAGAAGAATCTGATGGGAATCTACAATTTTACCAGAGCTTTGTAGAAGGCACTTTAAATTTCTACTTCATCTTGCCTAAGCAAGCTCTCATCAAAACAGACCTTTGGTTGGGAACTCATACCTTAACCTGAGTTTTCTGTAGATTCACTAAAATCTGCTAATTTTAAGGAAATGAAATATTGTGAAGGCAACACTATTCTTCAGGTTCTACTGTTATTTGAAATCTGTGAACTCAGTTAATTTCCTATTTGTGGTAACAAATTACAAGTCATTTTTATTGCCACTTACTATGGCTCTTCCTTTTTTCCTAGCTGTTTTAAAATACATGCTTTTTTTTTTCCTCCCTAAGACCCTAGACAGGTTGAACTTAATCTTAGCATGTAACAGAAATTGAATTCATTGTAGTATTTTTGAAAGTAATATAAGCACTGGGATAAATTCACAAAAGAAAGCTCCAAGATTTCCATTCATAACAATGCACAGATATTGTAATGTCATGCAAAAGGTTATATGCAGACTGTCAGATGCCATTTAAACAAGCAATTTCTTCCTTGCTCTTTATTTAATGTAAGGCAGTTGCCAAGTAGGTCTTCATGTTCTGAAGTACTGCAAGTTGGTCCAACTCCTTCAAAGAACTGGAGCATGAATACTTGATGTTTGACAGTATTTGTACCTCTCTGGTATTCTCTTTCCATCCATCATTATCATCTGTTCATTGCCTCCCCTCAAATGTGAGAGAGTTCATCTCTTGTCTGTTTGCCAAGAAAAAGTCACTGTACAATGCATTCAGAGTGATTTATGAGCTAAAAAGCAAAACAGAGGCACTGAATAACCAAACACACATACACGCAGCAATATCATTTAATCAATTACATTATCCACTTTTATGATACACTTGTGAATTATGTTCTTTTTGCATGTATAATTAGAAGGTAGAACAGATGGTGAAAGCTTAGTTTAAAGGCCTTAGATAAAGTTTTAAAATAACCATTGCTGCCAAGTGATCATTCACTGTAACAGGATATATTTTTCATTAAGCTATGTTTTTTGCCATGGTCTAATACACTAGATAGTAATGAGACTGTAAAAACATTACTCTCCAGGGTCTTACTCTACCAGATTTCATTGTAATGGAATGTGAACGCAGAGTGGAAGATTGGGGGTGGCTCTAAGGTACACTGTCATCTCTCATTTAAAGCGTGCTCTAAGGAATCATCACTCTGAATCATCAAGAGGATCATTTCTGAGAAGCCAGCGCTGCTTTCAGAGAAAGGAAAATGATATCCTAATATGTAAGTATTAATGGTTTAGGCACGTTCCATGTTTACATGTGGACATTTATCAGAATGAAGCAAAAAAAAAAGTACCAAAAAAGGGAGAAATATGCCCAGTTAATTAGGGACTGTAAGAACTAAGGGCAGAGCATAGTGCCAGCCCATCTTACTATAACTCTGCTCATATTTACTTCTGTCATCACTGTACAGTACCTCCTACATCTGGTGTGAAACATGAATCCCAAGATATAAAATACATTCTTAAAGTAAAACAATAAAGAAAAAAAGTTTTCTACTTTGTACATTTTTTGTAAAACAGAAGTATCAAATGGAATCATTTATTTCCTCTTATCAGCTGTTCTTCAGTAGTTTATATTGCGTTCATGCTCCCTGAAAGCTTTAGTTTTAGTACTTGGTTGTATCAGAAAGCATTTGTAAAACAAGTTTAGTGGTAGTTTAAAGTATAACAGCTCTTTCTCACTGGCTTCATTTGAAAGCAAACCTATGCTTCTGTATGTTTATCTTTTTGTGCTTGAGCGTAATCCACTTCCAAAGCAGGTTAAAGAAAGATACGTTCTTTATAGAGAATAAGCGTATCCAAAAATAAACCATGTAAAATAGCTGTATGGGATATTTCCTCTCTTACAGAATGCCTAGGACAACTCCTGGCTGCTTGGCACAGTGTAGCAGGATCATGGAGGAGGCACAGTCTCTGCACAACTTTTCTGTTCACATAGCAGTGCAACATTGATGGGCACACATCATATCTTCCTGGAGCAGAAAAAAAAGTGGTAAGCAGTGATTTAGTCATTGGCTTGCTTCTAGGTCAGCATGGTGGTATGTGACCTTGGCAAAGATGCAACCACACCTTTGTAAGGTTCATCCATCATTGCAGATGCTGACTACCTATGTAGTCAGATCAATGTGTTGGTCCAAGAGAAAGGTGGCAGGGGGTGGGGGTATGAAATGTGTTGATTTTCAGGAAGAATTATTAGCTACCAAGCCAAAAAATGTACAAAAATTTTTGCATGCTTACATAAATCCCAGTGGCACATCTGCAAAAAACGATACTTTTCCTTTCAAATGCTTTAGAAAGCATCCAACTGATGTCTTACAAAACCATGAAAGCAAACGCAATACACTTGGGTGAATCGTTTTTTAAAATAAACCCCATTATATCTTTGCATTGATTACAGAATGGAGAAAGCAGCACATTTGGAACCATGATACTTGCCAGTTTGCACTACTTATTGTACAAAACTAGGAAGGTTGTTTTAACAAATATTTAAATATTTACAAAGATATGTCTTGTATATTTATACTGTTGGCAGTGATTTGCTTTTTGCTCTGTTTTGTACTGTCGCAAAGAAAAAACAAACAAAAATCCCTCCAAAAACCAGCAGATGCCCATTCTGTCATTTTGTTATTTTTAGGACTATACTGATGATGCATTCATTTAAATGGTCCTCAATATATCTAAGCAGAGCCTATGAAAAGACCATTTAACTAGTCCTACTATTTATTAATTTCACTTAAACTACAGTGTAGTGGTTGTTCATTAACAGCCCAGAAATTTCATAGCCCGTAATAAACCAAGACCTTTCCAGCCTGTAACTTTTCCTGTACCTCTTAAACAACCTGCCTAGTGAGCGGTCTAGCGTATATCTGGATGCCATGCCCCCAACATGTTTCTCCCAATCATATTTTCATATCATAGGAATGGCGAAATGACAGATGTACTAGGTATTCTTGAAAAACAATGTTCTTTTTCTAAAGGTTTTAAATATTAGCAATCGTTAAGTAAAAGATTCTTATTGCTAGTTATTGTCTTGTTGGGCATGTTGTATATTCAAGGAACTCTTGCAGCTTGTAGCTATTCTATATTGTATTATCAAACATCATACAAAGAAAGCTGTACATTAATAGATGAAAAATAACTCCCTATCTCATGACTAGAAATATAGCTAGTTAATTTCACAAACCAAAAAATTAAAACCCCTTTGAAATCGCTGAACTAAATTATCTCCAGCAATAGGAAAATTTGCTTCAGGAAGCCCAGACAGAAATTGCAGGAGTAGATAAAGTTCCATCTGGGGCAAGTATGCAGAGGATGAACAAATGCTGCAGGAAATTAGAGAATTATTCAAGAACTCTTCAAACTTGATAGGATCCTTCCTGTTCCTTTTAGCCCTACTGTGTAGATCAGATGATTTGTATCCTTTTTATTCCTGATTTGAGTAAGAATTAAAGAGCAGTGGATTATCTACATGCCAAGAAGTGAACTAAAAATTTTTCAGTATTATGCGGGAAACTCCAAATTTGTGGGATTTCCAATTGATAGAATTTGTTATAAAAATGATGAGCATAACAATAATGTTGAGCTAACAGTAGCAAAAGGTTCTAGAACTGTAAAATAGGAAATTAATAAATTTGGAATAATCAAACTTGGGCATTTATTGCAAATAAATTGTTCATAGAACTGTAGAAATTTTTGAAGTTTTGAAACACATTTTTGAAAACTATTTTTTTAAACCATTGTTCAAAGACTCATTTTTTTTTTCCAATCCCTTCACCTGCAAAAGCTCTGTTATGTTTGTTCTGTAAGTATGAACAAAGAAGCCTCATGAATAAAAATGCTAAATAATATGTTAAAGATCACAAAATCCTTTCTCTATCTGAGATAATTTTCATGTTTTATTCAAAACCTTGTTGTGGATCAGAGAAAGAAACAAATGCTGGTTATCGCTCTTAATGGGAGATTCCCAAGAGTCTTGCAGTCATCCATTTCTAACCCTGATAGTCCACAAGCTTTTAGCCTTGAAAGCTGTCTCAGATCTTAAAACTGATTCACGTCTGAATAGTCACTCTTCCTTCAGTGAACAAGTATGATTTTCTGTAGGAGGGGGTAAGGGAGGAAAGTTATAGTGGAATGTTTTAAAGAACATTGTGTCAGTTGTTTGAAGCTTCTCAGATTTTGTGTACATCTGTACTCATCCCAGTAGATATCAATTCATGAGCCGAGAACGCAGGGCATGATTGAAGTTGTCTTCATTGCTTGGGTATCTTTCTTGTCTGGGTGTCAAAAGTATTTTGGAGATGGAAAACTAGAATATTTGTCTCACAGAAAACTTCAGTGTAGGTTTTAATTCATGGTAATTGAGGTGTCTGAGACATGAGACTGAGGACCTCTGAGGCTTCTAGAATATTTTGTTAGCATTCTCCATTCCATCTTGCCTTCTGTAAGTGGAGGCTAGTTACCTTTCTACAAGAACAAGACAGATACTGCAGGATTAAAAAAAAAGAAAAAAGAAAAAGCTAGTGCTTGCTTATAACTTTGATCTTTTTACACAATAAAAACGTTAGGGAACAAATCCCTTAACCTTACAGTAAAAGGATCAGTGAATTTGGAACTTTTTACGAGGGCAACCCTTGGCTTTTTGTTCCTGCAACAGTTGATGTGGAGCACTGGTAGAAAATTCCTTTGAAACAGCAAATATGATGGATTTTAAACTGTGCAACAGAGGTTGCTCTTGGGACCAAATTCTCTACTACTGACCTTAGCAGAATTTGCTTAACAGAGAAACTGGCTCTGCATTCAGTAAGTTTTAATTTGTATTTATATCATCAGTGACAAGACAAAAGACAGACTAACAGAACAACCACCAAAAACTTACAGAGTGAACAGACTTTTTTGCAGAACTTTTGAAGCAATTTTTTTTTTTTGAGGTGGAGGGGCAGACAGAGAGGGTTAGCATGTAGAAATCTTCTGATACCTTTTGAGTCCTTGGGTGCACCTACACCACTGTTTTAGTCCATCTCCAGAATGACTTTTTGGAGCAAATTTCCTGATTATTCCCGTTCACCACACTTCGGCTTGCAGGAGATGCACTCCAGAAGGATACCTAATACCTCCCACCTACTAATGCACATTGAGTCCAAGGGACCCAAGGTAGCATATAGTTTCTAGGAAAGATTCTTTCAGGAATAATTTTCAAGTATATAAAGTACAGAACAAAAGAAACAGAAAACAACTAGAGAGCACAACCATAGGAAGAACAAAGGTCGTTTCCTTTGGGACAAGGATCACAGATCTCTGTTTCATATGCTCTTAAAACCCCAACATTATTTTTAAAAGGGGGAAATTAAAGCTGTTTTTGTTCCTGTGATTTAAGTGATTGTTCCTTCAGTAGTTTTAGAAAATAATGTAAACATTGATCACAAGCAGGGAGTTATTAGCACAATGGCAAACTTGTCAGCATGATTCCATTCAGGATTCCTTCCCACAAAGAAATAGAAATCATTTTCATCATCATTTCAAACATTTTCAAAATAGTAGCTACCCTGACAAAGTCTTAGTAGTATGTTCCACATAAAAAAAAGACTTAGTCCAGTCAGAACAAGCGTTTTCATAGTGTGGGCTAGTGTGTCAAAGACAGGACTAATCTTCAAGACCTTTTCCTTGCTTATCTGCCAGGTACCTTGAACAACTGGTTATGTTACTCTGTGTGTCAGTACCTTAATTATGTAATGAAAATAATTATTCCAATCTACACTGTAAAGAGGTTTTAAGCATTAGTTCGCTCTTAAATATCATCTGTTATCTTATAATGCCCTGGAGAATAGTCCACATGTTTAATCAGTTGAGTTTTGACAACTCAAATGTTGCTTAAAAGTTTCAGGCATTACTGCAAATGAGATGTTTAGAAGTACAAAACACTATTAGGACGAATATAGAGAAGATAAACAGATGTGGAGAAACAGCACATTTTGCAAAGTAACCTCTCTTTCAGCTTCCTATTTTAATCTCCCCTCATTTTAAAATCCCTCATTCCTCTTTCCAGACCTATGCTTTAGCTGCTTCCAGGCAGGCTTTTTCTAGCTGCCTTGTATCGCCATCGCAGCTGCCATTTCTCCTCCCTGCAGTAGACCCACGCTATGACCATCAGTGCATATGGAAATAGAAAATAGTTTGTGGGTACCTGAGATACTGTGGGTAACTATAACCAGCATCTAATCCATGAACTGGCTGCCACTGAGTTCTAGCAATAAGGAAACCAAACAGATGTTTCACATTACACGTTATACATTCACATCGCATTGTATTTTCATTGCTTCTTTGAAAATGACAATGTTTAAAAAAATGAAATGAGTGACCTGAAAACATCTATAGTTGATATATGAGTAGAAAGAAGTAGAACATAAACAGAGAGGAAACAAGAGCAGACATGTAAGTTATAGCAGGGCTAAAACCATATCTTGTGGACACCAGCTGAAAATTATAGTTTACCATACTGCAAGATCTCTCTTTATTAGAAACACAATCCACTTAACTGTTAAAGCCAGAAACCATGGTGTTTCCCATGCCAAATAGAATGCCAAATAGCTCATAATAATTTAAATTTAACTGCTGTGTATAATGAATGCACAGTTTGAATATATATACAATATTCTCACCACAGTAGCACAGTTTCTGCAAAGTATCTCAGTAAACAGGAAATGATGTTCTGAGTAACTGCTCTTCTGGTTCTTCAGCAGTTGAAAATAACATACTGTATTATTTATGTTACATTCTTAGCTTTTAAAGTTGTACAAACAAAAACTAATCAACCTGTCATCTTTCACATTTTAAATATCCATCAGTCTATTAGAACCATGATCCTCTGAAAAAAAAATTAATGTAAATTTTAAATGTACTCTTGATACAAATCAAGGGAGGTAGCAGCACTCATGACTTCAATGTTTGCTGTTGGTGTGATATCAAGAAACAGAACATACTGCCACTTCTTTTTAATAAAAAAGCTCTTCACAGACCTTAGAGAATCAAGTTTTATGCATACAATAAATAATGCAGCATTTTCAAGTGAAGAATGTAACTAACATGAAAGCTACAGAAAATCCTCCCTCATAACTAGAGGTAAATTGCATAATGCTTATTAATTTCTTTGATCCTATTTTAACCACTGAATCTTGTATTTGCATTGGAGGCCTCCTACCAGCCTTACATCTACTTTGACTTAGTAATGTGTCATTTTAATCTTAAAACAGATTGAGAAAAGAGAAGGATTTTTGTGATCACATAGGAGGAGAGATGGCAATCTGCACCATAACTAAATCTCATCCTACATTGGAAGAGAACTCCACCACTGTCCTGTCTCTTGCAGCCCTGCAAAAAAGACAGGCCAACTGCTTGGTGAAGTGAGATCTGGAGAATCACAGCCATTGCTTTAATTCCTTATGAGCGTTTCATTTACTTCACACTTTTATTTGTATTTAGCTTTATAACAACTTTCTCTCTTCAGGCCTTATTTACTAAAGCATTATTTTTAAAAAACTTTTATTCCTCCAGCTCTTCTATGTCCATTTTCCACTGTTGTCAGGCTTATAAGACAGCCCTTCATCTTGGCCTGTCAACTGCCAGCACCTCCGCTCTCTCCCAGGAGAGAGCAGCTTCTTTTGAATTCTATTACTGCCTCACTCTCCACATCCCCTTTGCTTCTTGGATTTCACTCCCTTGTCTGTTTCCTCAGACTTTATTACCTCATTTTAAATACTGTCAAACAAGATTTCTGATGTATTCTATAGATTCTCAATGATCGAGTTGTATTTTGCACCTCCACAGCAGGCACCAGCACCTACTATTCAATACACACTTCCATGTTTCCTGCCAAGTGTAAACACCTGTTCAAGAAAGTCCCCGGATTCACAGAGTGCAGTCTACATTAAGTAGTATAAAAAACACCGATCATATAGCTACAGTTTTATTTTTGTTTCCTCAAGCTGAAATATTGCAGTAATAATTTATAAACTTTACTGCTGATAATTTTTTTTTTACACCTTCTAAATTTTTGCCAAATGTTTTTGACTGCCATTTTGCTTTGCTTTGCTGTTAGTACAATCACTCAACTTAGAAGCCTCCTATATTGTGTAAGCTTTCAATTAGTTGCCTTTTGCATCCAAAGGCCATATCTCCTTTAAATCTGCTATGAAGTATTTCAGAATTACATGACTTAGCAAATATAAAAATTTTAAAATAATTTCAGGTTTTTGTACGCTTCTTTGTGTTCTTTCAGTCATCACTGCACCATAGGACTCTAATGAGGAGATTTAAAGTACTATCTTTTTCCTACACTGCCTGTATTAGTCTCGTCTAGCAGTAATTTGCAGACTGGTGATCAGTTTCTGACCTTGGGCTGCTGTGGGATTTTTAATTTACTACAGAGCATAAGCTCAGCTCTGATGTCCCTCAGAGCATTCCATTCTTGGCCCAGCACTGTTCCTAATTTATACGCTGGCACTTAGAGGCCAAATTCTTTGGCAATGTTTGCGTGCCCCTGCATGGATGCTGATACTCAACTATATCTTCCTTCAACACCTTCTGTCCCTCAGGCATTTTTATTGTTCTTACATCATTTGTCTGTTCCCCACTACTGGATGTGCCGTAACATTTTCCATCTAAACTCAACAAAAAAAAAAAGCAGGTTATTCTTAGTGGCAAAGGTTGTTTAGCTGCTGTTTTTCTCTTTAGTACATAGCCATTCCTATGTCCAACATTCAGTCCAAATACGAAAAAGAGAAGAGAGCTGCTACTCTGGTGATTGATATTTAAGCCTAATGTCCATTCTATTAACTTATCTTTATTTCAACTAAGAAAGATAGACCACTCTTATTATCTGGGTAATGATATCTTGTGCTGTGCTTTTATTTCTTAGAGCAAGATGGCTGTGAACCTGTGCATATTTCCAAATCTATTTTTTGACAAATTGGAGCTTATCAAAAACACTGTTGCCTGCATCTTCTCTGGAATTTTCTAAACCATTTATGTTCAACAGTATAATTTATCTCTGTTTGTACAGGGGAGACCTGAAAAACATACCTGCACCCCAATGTTTTAAAAAGGAGTAGAATAAACTACAAGTCCCAGGAAAGATTGACAGAAGCAAAAATTTAAGCTAGGTCTACTAAGAGAAGATGCGTAGCTCAGTTACATCACAGATAATGGGTTAAAAGTAACTACTACTAGAGCACAGCTCTAGGTAGTATAGCTGGACAAATTATATGTAGCAAAGAGTATAGTCCACATATGGTACTTTGAATATCAATCCATAGAATGTACTTCTTACAATGTAGCAATTTTGGGAAACAATTTAACATATAGTTTTTAAGAACTGCTCCATCTACCCTTTTTTAGTGTTTATATTTCCAAAGATTTTTCATCACGTGTTTGGTCAGTCAGTTCTGTTGCAGGTGACTAAACTTGCTAACTAACACCAATACAAAGATTTGTGGGACTTGCTTCAATTGACATCTTAAGGATGTCTTTAAGGATAAAAAGTTCTCTCAGGTAATGGATACATGGAGTCAAGAGTACGACAGGTATTAGCAGTAGCACAAAGAACAGTAGACTGATAAGTTTGATCCAAACAAATAGTTTAAACATATTTTGTCTGCAGCATTCTTCCATTACTATCTGTGGCCTGAAAGTGAATGTGAACATGCTGGAAAACTGAAAAAAAAGAAACGGTGACATGCAAGGACAACACTAGAGTAAAAAGTTTGAAAGCAATGGGAGACTGACTATGAAAGCATCATAAGTATTCTTGTGGAGAAGAATTACAGAAGCCCAAATCTCCTTCTTGAGAAAGAGGTTCCAATCATTTGGATTATACCACAATGGAGTAACACCAGCATTGTGCATACAACAGAATGGCTTTTATTCCCTGGCAAATAAACATTAGCAGTTTAAGATACTTAAATAAATAAATTCCTTCTCAAAATGTGGAGAACAAAAAAAAAAAAAAAAAAAGTTTAAATGGAAACAAAAATCCTGACATTTTTCTAAGTTTTCTGCCTTTTTAGATATAAATTCAAATATGCATTTCTGCATCCTTAACAGTTTGTTAAATATGTTAAAAACCCTTCGTGCTTTCCACGAGCTGACACGAACGGATGGAGAGCAGTCAAGGAAATTTCTGAAGCTGGTGCTACCCTTTTCTACGACAGCATATGGATGCAGAACAGTGGTGTTCTGGGACTGTCACCTCTGCCTCAGCTGTTCCACTCAGTTTTAAAAAAAAAAAAAAAAAAAAGGATTTCTTTGTCTAAGTCCTTAAAAATCAATTGAACAAATTAATTTGAAAACAGGATACCCTAAATCAGAAAAACACCCAATTTTACAAGGGCTAGATTTTAGATTTTATAAGATTAGATTAGTACTTATAAGCCCTTAGAATTCTAAAGCTACTGCCTATTTTCTATTTTTTTATATTTGTGCAGCACATTTAAAATATACAGTTATATTCATGTGTTGATGCATTATTAAAGATGCAACAGTCTTCTTGATCATTCATACATACGAGTATACATGTTTCATGATCATGAATTTCATGCTATAAGCCAGAAAATACAGCCAACAATATCACAAATGGCAGTCTCATCATCATCATCATGAAAATTCAAGCACAGAAACTTCTACTGTAGAGGAGCATATTCATCTATGTCCATGCTATGTTAAAGCATCGTATAACTGCAGGTGATGACTGCAGCAGCCTGTTGGTGACTGGCTTCAGCAAAAACCATCTGGATGGGACACGGCACAATAATTTCCTCCACCGTCTCAAAAATACTTGCAGCTGAGCTCTTCCTCTTTGCAAGACAAGAAAGTAGTTGAATGCTCCTATCACAATAGATTGCCAACGTCCAATTTATTTATTCCATACAGTATCTGAACATATTGCACAGTGCATAAGCTCCACAGTTTACATTTACCAACAGATGTTTTTTCTTTCTGGAGCAGATGGTATATTGAGTGTACCGTGACATAATTCACATTTGCATTATCAGTCATGAATGCTAATGCATTCCATAAACTGAGTTTTCTGTTTTGATAAGATATTTTTAATAGCCATAGCATCTTTGTAAAAATCAATTAGTTTGGTAATACAATCAGGAAACCAATTTTTTTTCCTCCATTACAGAGAAAGGTAAGATTTATCAAAAAACTAGAATAAAAAAAAAGGGGGCAAGAGAAATAACACTTTGTTATTACCTTTGTTTGATCTGTGCATACTTATTCTGTTTGTGGTTGTTAAATATTTAACTTCAAAGATGAAATTACTTTTGCAGACTTCCTAATTTTCTAAGCTATGAGCTAATTCTGAGTAATACATACTTATAAAGAAAACCTGACAAACTTACTTCATGAGGTCCTTACATCATAAATAAAGTGAAGTAACTGCAAGTTGAACAATATTTTGCCAGATAAAGTTAGTAACTTCACTATTCTTGGGCATGATGATAGTCCTGCTAAATAAAAAATAAATAAATAAAAAAATCCAAATTATTTTTTATTTCTTTCTCAATTTACATATTTTTTCCCCCCCATTATTTAGGGATCCTGGAATCTAGAATGCTGCTAAGAAGTGTCTGGAGTACCCTGCTAAGTAAATTCCTAAATAGGATGTATCAAATAACATATGCAGGTCCCAACAGTATTCTCTTTTTTACAGTATCCAACATATATTGTCACATAAATGAACGCTCTGCTTACTTTCTGACTGCAATTACATGTTTGTCTTGATTCAAACAAACTTTCTATTGTTAGATTACTTTTTCCTTCCATAAATTTCATCCCACACATTGCGAGCATAATCCAGTTCTTCCACTGGCATAAATGAGCCCAGCCTTCTTTAAAGACAACAAACCTTTCATCAGTTTAAAATCAGCACAATGTGAACTGAAACAGTTCTCCTGATTCAGAAGCCTAGAGTCTGGTTTGTGCTGGGTGAGAGCAAATATCTCCTCATACACATAAGTCGATCATTGCCCAACACTATGCTGCTGTTAGGTGTCTTAATATTTGTTTGGGTTTATGCAGTTTGCTTGGTTTTGCACCGAAAAGACTGGCATGTTTAATTAAGCACTAAGGACTTAAGGAAGTGTTGTGCAGATTACAAAATAACCCAGATCAAAGAAAGGACACAGCAGTGGAAAGACCACTGGTCTGATGTGGCACTAGAACTCGTAATAATACTTGATAAGCTTTCTATGAATACCAAAAGCTAAAAACATGGCTTTTGCATTTTACAGTAAAAAAATCGATACAACAACAAGAATATGAATCACACATATAGAAGGCTAAGAATTTGGTTTAAATTTCTGTTCCCTTAGAGAACTGGGTGGCATCCTATGATTGATATATCAGCATAATCATTTGAGAGTGTGTTATCTCTTCTCTGTCTGCTTTTAGATAAAATATTTGCAGTGAAATTCAACTAGTACTTAACATTATATGTCTGGTTTCGTGATCTTTTTGAAGAGATAAAAAGGGAAAATGAACAGTTTTCCCCATCTACACAAGCAAAAACTTTGCAGAAAAACAGAGAAAAATTTTGGAGAAAAAAAGATTAAATATGTCATGGGTGGGTAACTTAAAATGGCGATGTAATTTAGAATGGCAATTCTTCATCCAGTCCAAATCACATTTAACATACAAACTAATGAACATATTTCTCTGTTAATACAGATCCAGTGTCTTCTAAAGTAAATTTACAATTTTCTTGCTCCATTATTTCAATCAAAATCTCCCTAGACCTAATGGTTTTCAAAAACTCTTAGCTGTTGCCAATACTGTAATTTAGATCTTAGTATCAATACACTAGTTAGTCTGGGGGGCTTCTGGTGGAGAACAGAAGGTCTTGCTACAAAAATGAGTTACCCATGACAGTATTCCCTTTTATATGGTAAAACTCTGCCTGTAGAAAATTATTTTTGCTGCTATTTTTTTATGAAATTCATGTGTCTTTTTAACATTATTTGCTCCTTAAACTAAACGCTCTCCAATTAAGTTCTCCTGTTGCAATAACTCTCAATGCCATTTGCTTCTTTTATAAGAAATTGCTCAGATTATAGAATCTGGAAGCTGGATACTTTTGAAGAGACTATTCCTCTTTCCCACCAGTAAAAAATAATTACTCACAACAGTGGTTTGTCACAACTAGCCCATTGAGACAGATGTTTATCATACTATGAGGTTTTATGTAATTTGCTTTTTCTTGAACTCTATTAATTTAATGTAATTTACTTCAGCTCTCAGGTGTGCCTCCATTATTGTTTTACAAATATTACAACCTTATCTTAAAATTTATAACTCATAATAGCTCATCATTACTCATTTTCATTATTCTTGCCCACTTGTCTTGGCTAATTTGTCCTACCTTATACACCAAAGTTTGATTTTGCATGATTTAGTCTGTACCCATGTTATTTGGCATGAGAAGTACTTGCTTCTAGGGGGTTTACCACATCTTATTGAGGTTCTTCTTTCGTTTTCTCAGGGATTAGTATAATTGTAATATAAAGTTCATCACTGACAGCTCTGATTAGTCTTCATACCTATCCATCCCTTCCTTGTGTCAGAAGAATGTTTATTCTATGTTCAGCCTTTCTTCTTTTTAATATCTTGTACTTCTTGATTTGCTAGTAATTTTGTATGATCATTAAACTTCAGTTCAAATGTTTCTTGGAGGCATTTTTAGTGTTTATTTGTGGCTTGTAAGCTTTAATGTATAGTCATTTATCATCTGGTGTGGACTGTCTTAGCAGCCATCTGTCACTAAAATTCACAGTGGAGTGGCCCACTCATCTGTACTTTCTTTCTCACTTGGGTTCTTTTGAAAGTCTTTCCCTGCATACATACATGTACCAGAGCGGCTTGCAGCTTCATTTTTTAAATATGTTGTTCATTAGGCCCCGTTTATTTGTATCTGACAGAAATTTGCTTAAAGATGTTCAATGTCTCACTTTCTAGTCGTATGCAGTACAAGGGAACCTCTGGGTCCTTCAGGCAAGTAGGTAAAGAAAGTCCCTTCCACAAGGAGCAGGAGGACAGCACTTATTCTGTAGCTGTGAGCGGAGTTCCTCAGATACGTGTCCTCTCCCCTAATGAAGTCAGATCTAACCAGGGGCGAGACAGAATGGGAGAGAAATATCCGTAGTCCCTCTGTAATTCTAATGTCTTGTCCAAACAGATACTGATATTTGTGGTATTTGGCTTCTTTTTTGTGTGTTGGTATCATGAAGGATTCAAATTATATCATCCATCATTTGTCAAGTGCCCTGCAACAGCTACAGCCCTGCAACTAGTCTGGAAGGGTTTCCAGAACAACCACTTCCCACTCACGTACCGCCAACACAAAAAATACTTTCTAGCAGCCTTTAACACACTCAGAAGTGTAACGCAGAAGGCCAAAAGGCACTGAATTGTATCTCTGATACTGTAGTTTAGTTTAAAACATAGACAATCAGCTCATATATCATAATATAGTTTAAACAAGAACACAAAGATTTCAGGATCACCAGAAGCAATAGATCTTGGCTATCCTGCTCAACAACTTTGATCTTTTGTGTTTCAGAGAAGTGCAGAAGCAAAATTTCCTAGCCATTGCATATTGAAGCGTGAGATTCATAGAGTACAGTTATGGAATCCACAGGACCATATGGTCTTTCCACCCATCCTTAGGCTACTGAAAATTGAACGCTTTCAGACTTGTATCATCAGCAGTAGTTTCCGACTGCAGAAACGCTCCTACCTAGTCACACAATCACATAACCTTGTCAAGCTCCATTTTTAAGCTATATTAACTCCTCAGCCTCTCTGCCCAGCTGTGAAGACAATTCCAAATCATCTCTTTTAGTGGTTAGAAATATACAAAGATTACTAGTTTATCTTCTAAGTACTTGGATAAGGTTTTTATTATTTGCTCTTATTTCCCCAGTGTTGCAACCACCAATTTCTGGAATATAATCTACACTTCCACTGTCAGAGAAATCACCTAGTCTTTAAAAATGGAGACTTTTCTTGCTATTTTCTATTATATCTTAATACATAGCTTCCTGAAGAGAAAAAGACACTGAAGCTGACAGAAAACGTAGGACAATTTGGATATAGTGTGTGTATATATAGCAACAAATACATGAAATAATGCTACTTTGCTAGAAAAGCTTTCTTTATTTAATAGAAATGCTTCTGAGTTGGATTCATACAAGTGTTTTTCCCCTATAACTTCAAAAATAATGGCAAATTAATTAGGAAGCTTTGCCATTTCCAAAACTCCCTTTGAATTAACATGTTGATTTTGGAGAGAATGCAGCACAAAAGGCAATATACCACGCAGCAGTATTTTTTGCTGCACAGTCACAAAGGAACTAGAATCAAATGCCAACATCAATAAATAAATAAATAAGGAGCTTGTTTTTCAAATAAGAATGTTTACTTACTAAAACACAGGAAACTGGGAGCTTTCGTACTTACCCAACACATGGTCTCTCCACCCACAGTCAGTCATCAGCTGCAGGTGATTGATCCTAATCAACTAACTGATATAACATTTACCTGAGGTACCTGGGATTCTGGGATATGTAGTTCAGTAGCCCCCACAGTGCGACACATATGGATTGTCTGTATTTCCAGTAGTATTCAAGAATACTATTTTTTTTTAGAGGCATTAGGTGAAAAATAGTGTTAAGATTTTATGGGTTGCCTGTAATACACATTTATTGAAGAAGTCATTAAATACATTTTTACATTAAGTAAACTAAGGGGTTTGAAGAGCATTCATGGAGGAAAGTCTTTCCTAGTTATAATTTGACATTGTATGAGATGATACTGGAACAGAGCATATTTGGCTTCAGCAAAGCACCTTAGGCCAGGGTAGCACAAAGTACATTTTCACTGTATTCGACACAACCTTCAAACAAGGAAATGACCATGCAAACTGAAAGAAGCAGAGACCAGGGATAAGACAGGGGACAAATAGAAGCTGATGAATACTGTTTGTGAGGTTTGTGTTTTTAATGTTCAGCACTTAAACTGGCATTTATTTTGGCCGCCACAGAATCACGTTCTAGCTACAAATCACTCTAACACTGAATACAGGGAAAAGGGACTGAAATTCAAATGTGGAATAAATGATCAAGGTAGAGAGATTTGGGATTCTAAGTACTAAGAGCAGTTGCTCCTAGAGCAACCCGCTTTGCAGACACCTGAGCAAGATATGAGGCTACACATGCACAGTAGAATTATGGCAGAGACACAGGACACCTGAGAAGACACTTAATTTCCACATTCAAAGATCCAATTTTTTAGTTAAAAATAAATAGAGCCACTCCAGAGTTAGAATTTGACAGACCTAATGTATAATACCACAAATCACGCAAAAGAAGCTGTAAAAAGGCACAATTAATCCCAAGTACATTAGATCCTAAAGGAGGAATGCTGGCCATGACTGTGAACTGATCTTTTTTCCTAAGGAGCATCATCAGCTAAAACCAGTTACACCTGATGCATCCTGACTGAAATAAAAGGCACTTAGTATATCTGCACAGCAGGGGCAAAGATTACTTGGTTCTCTTGGTAAAATGAAACATTTTAAAAAAAAAAAAAAAAGAGGAAAAGACAAGAAAAGAAAGAAAGGAGGCTCTTGATGTGTGTACAGAGAGAGCTATTAGTTAAATTTAGAAGTGGAAAGTTCTGACTTACCTATAGCTATACACGTGACATTTTTAGGGATATGGCCCCTGTTGGGCCCTTAAAGGCAAAGCCAGAAGCATTGTATCCTAACTAGAGGACTGACAGCCATACCAGCAGAAGTTTAACCTTTATGGAAGGTTTTCAGAGCTCCTTGTCTCCATTTGTTTATGTGACTCCTTCAATTAACCTTTTAGACCTAGGACTTGATTATTTCAACTGTAGTTGCTGAAGGAAACTGTATCATAGAAAGAAATAGTTGTTCAACAAGTGAAAGAATACTTTTCATAGTAAGGCATAAGAATGATCTTACCTGAGAAATCCAAACAATCCTGGCCATAAGCTATAGAAAACACATTTCATTTGGGGAGTATAAGGTATGCAGATCTTTGGGTTACGGTTTTGGTTTTCATTGTTGTTTTTTTTTTTTAAAGTTCTGGAGTTATTTACGTAACATAGCAGCAGTTCTCAGATTTCCAGTAATTTCTAGAAAGTCTGTGTGGCTTCAAGTTTATAATGCCAGCTGTATGAATATTTACATTGCAATTCTGTAGAATTGTGTAGATACAATAAGCTCTTCCTTTAGTATATTATACCACCTAGATTCACTGATGACATTAACTACATTATTACCCACCAATCTAAACATACCTCATTGCTTTTGCCTTAAGAGATTTGTAGCAAAGCATTTGTATATCTGTGAACTTGAATTTGTTTGTTTGATATTTTTTTTTAAAGACTGCACTATGTTGCCTATACAATGCATGTTATACCATGTTTGTCACTGAAAAACATTATCTGGGGTATTCAACAAATCACAAATTACCATAAACCATGAAAGAAATACAGTGGTTTTCTTTTTAACTTTTACCTGTTTTTCCCGGAGAGAGAGTCATTGATTGATTTTTAGGAAGTTGGCATGTAGATGCTTATAAAACCAATGACCCTTCTCCTCTTACTATTTTCCAAATTGCCTTGGCATAGAAGCAGGGGAGGAGAGACAGACATTTTAAAAATCAGCCTCCAGGGACTCTACAACTGAATTAGTTTGATATTATTTGTTTCTGATGAACAAGTTACCAATAAGTTATCACTTTGTTTTCCTCTAGGTGCTTTAAAAATAAAGTCTATTAATCATTCTAGCAATTTAGGAGGTATTAAGTGCACTGATCTGAATTTCTCTCTTCCCTTCCTCCTATTATAAACATCATTCTGTTCTTTTTACAAGCATTTGCCCTTTTCCGGGCCCCCAGGCCTCACCTGTCCTTCATGAGTGCAGAAGCTTCATTACCATTGACTCCAACAGTTCCACCACACCGTAGGGTGTTTTCACTGTTCTCATGGATCCAGATATGCGCAACTGATAGAGGTTTTCTTGTCTTTAACCTGTTCCATTCCAGTTCTCTTGTAGGACTTCTGTCTTTTCTAATTATAGTCTCAGTTGACTAGCGCCATCAAGAACAACTGAAATCATTACAGGGCTGAGGCTGTTCAGAACTGTAGGACTAGATTTAATTGATGCAGGAACATCATGTTATGATTCAGAGTTTGTTTACTAAAACCTGAGTTTATGCTTTTCTGGCTCTGCCATTACACGGACAATGAATTTGGCTAGTGCCATCAGGGATGATCCTGCATACAGTAACTATGATAGTGACTGGGCTACCAGCTTCTTCAAATGAGGCGTTCATAACAGAAGCTATCTTCTTCATAGTCAAGCCATCCTGGTCATCTAATCTGACCTTCTGTTAAATCTAAGCCCTCATTTAACAATTCTGTAGTTTTTTATAATACTTGATCCCATGAGTAATCCTGTTTTTCATTCTCTGTAAAATATATTCTAAAAAAAGTTCAGAAAAATTGAGGGAAATAAAAGAATAAAGTGATATGCTGTTTTCTTCCAGTCTTGAAGGGGCTGACAGAACTTGTGTTTGGTATCTTCTCCCCCACAGGTGGTATAATTATAAGCGATGCACTGGCAGGCAAGATGGGAGTTATGAATTTCAAACATTTCTTTATGTGGAAATCAGAATGTTTCATATTTCCTCTGTAGCTTGAAGTATGCAGAAACAGCACAACAGGAATGTATAATTTCTGATAAATTTTGGCCAAGTAGTAAGTATATTTAGATAAGGTACTGTTCTCTTCCACTAGGACTGAAAAATGTCATTGCTACTTAAGAGTCAGCATCCTGATACAAACCACAGAGAAAGTGCTTCATACACCAGCACAATAAAGCAGTGCCAGTGCTTTCTACTTAGAGCAATTTAGAAAGGAGCCTTATATTTTCAGTTCAGTTAGCAAAACTGCACTTTAAAAGGATGGTTCTATTGGCACAGGCAAGAATAAAACTCTATGCTGTTATCACATTTTTCTAAGTCTCTGTCTGAGGTTTTAGAATAGTTTGCAGTGCAGTTCTCTTAAAAGTGCATTCCTCAGTTGAACGGAATGAGTAAGCAAAATCAGCATACTTTTCTTAGTATCAAAACTATCATGTCACCTATATCTGTAAAAAAAAAAAAGTCTTGCCTATATTTCTACTAATGGCATCAAATTAGGTTTAAATTACAGAATTTAAATTGCTTGTACTATAAAATTAGGATTATCACCAATTATAGAATGGATTCATAGCATAACATCCATTTCTTGCAGTAAGTCTGATAAAGCCATTCCTGTTTAGCTTTTGTTTCAGGTTGTTTGCTAAAGCTTAGGAAATCTTCCCACTACCTGTGAGTGTTTTTATTGAATGAGGTCCTCATAGAAAAACCTGATCCTTTCTTCAGAAACAGGCTTCATTTTCCTACAGCTACTTTTGTGCCTGATCCTGTAACATTTTACCCTGGCAAGTAAATGCATAAAAATGAATGAGAGTATTTTTCATGAATGCAGTAGAGGAGATAGAAAATGAGATGCATGAACTGTATCCTAAAAGATCTGGGCAACAAATAATTATAATTTAATGTGAACTGATATTTTCAAAGTGTTTTTATAGTACGGAGTCTAACCACAATAATAAACGAAAACATTTCAGAAAAATACAGCTACTACCTATTTTAACAACCAGAAAGATGTGGTTGCATATAAAACTCAGTCTTAACAGGGAAAAGTTCAGACTTTTAAGAAAGAAAATTATTTGACCAGTCTCGGTGTTCTTAATCACCTTTATTCTACAAATGACAAATGAATGGTCAGTAAGTAACTTCATGTACTAAAGCACTAAATGCCCTTGTTCATTAAAGGATAAATGTGTTACAAATTGTTCATTATCATTACAGTCAGAAGAGCTACCTGGAAATTTTCTGAAACCAAAATGTCTCATAGGATTACTTTTATGAGAAAGTCTCCCACAACTAAGATTAATTTCTGAACAAAAAGAGGGAATACCATTCTAGAGCAGCCAATAACCAAACAGCTCAGGTAAGACTTCCAATCCAATGCATATACATCTACTAACAAATAAATTTCCAGCTATCTATCTAAATTGAGCACAATTAAAAGTTCTCATCCCAGAGGAGCCATCAGCCTGACAGTTCAAGCAGTTGTTTTCACGCAGGTTATAATTCAAATTCCCGATTGAGGACCATCACATCACCACTTGAATCTTCTTTAGTCCAAATCAGTACTCCAAATCTATAGTATTTTTATCTCACAATTGAAGATTGCTACTGAATTATTCCACTTTTACTTTCCAAAATCCCTTCCTGTGAAATATTTTTATGTCACTGAATTCTCAACTTGTTTATGGTTTATATAGAGTGGTGCCCCACATGGAAAAATATTACAACTGAAGACTCTGCTCGGTGAGACTGCCAGACTAATTACTGCCTAGGTCATTAAGCCTTATATATATATATAGATTATATATAGATTCAGCAAAACACTTAAGAAATTCAGATAAAGATAAGCATGCATTTCAGTAATTTTTGGACTCAGCTCGAATATTTTATATTATTTAGGTATTGTCATAGCTGGCAGTATTTTAACAAGCATTACTCATAGGAATGTTAAATACCTATTACAAGCAAAAATCTCACCAGTTTCAAGTTTTTGTCCCCAAAAACAAGTTCTGTCTTGTCACTCCCATGTACAAAACCTCAAAAACTAAACCAGAAAAGACTGGAAAGGATTCAGAAGAACTTAAATTCTTCTTTGCTACGAACATCAGCATGTATAATTTCTTCTCACTAATAAATTTTTAAAATTCTTTAGTTGTCATAGAGACACGTATTTTATTTATATCTAAATCAGACTGCAAGATTGGCAGAAAGACCATTGCAAATCATTTTAAGCATTCCTTTCCCATGGTTCGACATAATCCAAGCCAAGATGTGCAAAGATTTCTTCCTCACTTCCAGCTTTGAGAAAGATCCTCTGTGAAAGAATTAAACAAAAAAAGAAGTCAATAAGGATGTTAAAGGGAAATGTCAATTGATGTTTTTTGCTGTTTAAAAGGAGTTAATTTTTGACAGTTCTACCCATTGTATCCTCTACAGAGCACACTGTCTTTATCAGTGTGCTGACCTTGAAATGTCAAAGCAAGTTAAAAAATAATTCTAATGCTGCTTGATGCTTTCAGTTCTAATGACTAGTTTACAACTCTGTTTTGGTTTACTTTTCAAGACTCTGTGCACAAGTATGAGGACTAGAACTCAAATAAAACCTACATTTCCCTTCCATGAGGGTCAATAGCTTGACTTTCTTAATAAAATCATCAATGTTTTTTGAATTAATATAGTAATTTTCTCTATAAATGCATTCAAACTGATTCACTGATTCAGTGGTTACACTAACCATGTATAGCCAAGCATCAAAAGCATCACTGCTTTCCAAATTTCTAATACTTACCAAAGGCTTATCTGAAAAGAAAATATTCCATCTGAAAAGTAAGCTGAAATGAAGGATCAACAATTGCACCTTTTAAAAATTTTTTTCTTATTTACTCATATACTCCTAATGAATGATTTACAGTAAAAAACAGTTTTTCATATCTGAAGTTTTGATAATACAAGATAGTATTCTTGCACAGGAACCACCTCACAAACCTACCTCCCCTAAGATGACTGATGTAGTAAAGTATGTAGCCTTATGCATTCCTTTCATCGCTGAAATACAATATTAATTAAAAAAGCTGCTAAGGTAGAAAAATATTGAAACAGTGAAACCTTACCATTTACAGGAGTTTGGAAGCAAGAATGAACTCATTTCTATTGAAAAAGAATACTTAATACTTCAGCAATTCCTGAATCATTTGTCTCAATCGGTCTTCAGCTCTGAACAATCTCAGACTCGTGTCATGAAAACTTCAGGGTTAAGGTTTCATAATCTTCTAGATTTACTTTCTACTGTGAAAGAGGAGATGCTGTCTAAAAAACTACCCACTGATGAATTCCACTTAGTCAGGAAAATCTCTGACTACTGTAAAGTTTAGGAACACTTCTACCAGCACTTCTGCTTTCTCAGCTGCCAAGCACTGCCTCCAGGACGGTTACACTGTCCAGCATACCCATGGGAATGGGTCAGGAAGAGGAGTCCATGCCTAGATCAGAGCAGGCCCATGTCATGGTGGAACAACTTCTGGCACCAGAGATTCACAGCTTTTCCTTCTTTTTCCTCTGTGTTCTCTCCTCCTTGCTCTCCTTCACTCCCTGATCCGGATGGTACTTCCCTGTCTCTTACTCCCATTGAGATCACATAACTCAAGGGACTCAGAAAGCAGCAGGCAGGCAGATTACTGGAACAGGTAGATCCTGCTTCTGGATACTGGCACTTCGATCTTTCTCCTTTCAACGCTCCTGTTACTCATCAGTCACCAGAAAAGAACAACAACACTGGTAGGAAACACTTGGGGATGCAGCCTGGCCAAGCTCTATAGCATCAGAGCATGTGAAAGCTACATACCACTGTCTAAGCTGCTGCATCAATGGAAGCAGAAAGAAGAATGAGGCAGAAAAAATAGCCAAAACCACCGAGCCCAGGGCAGCCTCATACTGCCCCTGAAATATGCTTGGGTATTATCAGTAAAATTCACCTCATCAGTTGGTACCCACTGGCTTATTGATATTCTCCATCAGTCCCATTCTTTACAGTGCCTGATCCATATCTCAGTCCTGTTATGAACCACAGTTTTGCCAAGGCACAATGAAGAATTGAACCCCTAAAGTGAAATCTAACATTGTCAGCTGAAGTCAAACTTTATCAGGGATTCAACCAAATTAGAAACCTGTTTCCATTTCATTGTAGGGTTACTTGAAATTTGAAGTTCTAAGTCCAGCTCTACAGAAAAGCCCATCTTTCATCGACACGGCTCAGCTCCAACAGTCAGAGTAGTAAAGTGGGCAGCTTTCCTAACAGCTATTTTTCAATGACACAAAGTAGAATGAAAGCCAGTTTAACTGTGCTAGAAAGGTTATGAAGACTAAATTGAATGGTAGAGGTTAGATGCTCCTGAGTGAATAGAGCCAGAGACCATCAGTATTCCCTTGAGCTTGGGAGGACAGAAAGGACAGAATACAACGTTCTGATTCTGCTCTTCCAGAGTTCCCAACAAGCGAAGTAGGTATTTAAGAGCTGTCTGGATGATATCCTCTTGAATCCATCTGAAGTTACTAAGTCATTTATCTTAGCAAATTATTGCTGTACAGTGAAGTAATACAGAACATTTTCACTATTTTGAGATAGTTCATCTTTAATTAGGCAAATAATTAGAGCCAATGGAAATTATGGCAACAAGAAGTTATATAGGTATTCTGTTTTATTAATGAAAAACAGAAAGTAACTTTTAAAATTGTATCTGTTTCTCTACTGTCTGGTATCAACATGTACAGTGCAACCTTCACAAATAGTGCCTTGCCGCGCTTGCTTATCACATTAATTCTTTGGCATTTATATTCCCCAGATTTGCATTTGCAGAACTGTTGTATATCAATTGCACTTTATCCAAACTAAACCCACTCAAATAAATTTTCTCCCACTGAAGTCAGTGGGCATTGTATTAAGCTCCACTATAAAGGCATTGGTTTCAGGCAGTCATACACTCCATATGGATCAGAGTTTTGTTAATAGTGTGCTCAGTACTTAATAATTTTTTTTTCACTTGTCCATAAAGAATTTGGCTTCTATGAGATAATTTTTATATTCAGACACACCATATCAGAAATTTGAGGGAATAATTTTGCCCATTGCTTCAGGGATTTTACTATTTCTTTTTTAAATCAAATCAGGACAAACATGGTCTTCCTTTCTTTCTGCTTTGACACCAGTAGCATAAAAAAGTCTCCTCTTTTCTAAGGTATTTTATCCTCCACCATGAATATCTCAGCATATGAATATTTAGACTCTAGGAAAGTGCCCCAGACAACTGCAGAGTATTGCAGGAGCATGAAAAGCTGAAAACAATCACATATCCACAATGAACTGACAGTTCAAAGTTGTGTCTGCAATAGTAGAGAACACTTATAAAGCATAGACAAATAATGTTCTTTTTATCTAAGAAGTTCAAATGTCAGATTCAGGAATAAAAGGAACCTATGAAAAACACTGACCAGGCAAAATGATCTTTTTTCATATACAGAAGACTAGAAAAAATGGTAGGAAACAAGATACTGAACAGAATAAAAGAAAAGGAGATATGAGATGGAATATTGCCCATTGGGTAACAATACTGGGGATATTTCTTTCCTAGAGCATGTCCTGGGAGCACAGGATTTTAGGGCTTTTGTTTTGTTTTGTTTTTTCTTTTGCTATTATTAAGAACAAGAGAGGGCAATCCATACACGTACATTACTGCAAAAAAGGAAAACAAGAAAAAAGATCTTAGACATGTAGACAGATGTTATAGATACTCTTTAATAGAAGCTCTTCATATCTCTGGGACCCCAAATTGCATCCCATTTCTTTTGTTCTGTCACGTTATGTTTTTCTGCAAGCAAAACTCATTTCATTTGCTTGACAGGGAAAATTTCTAATACAAAGTATCTGATGCTGAATACCATTCTCAGTAGCTACAAGCCATGTTTCTAAATTAATCTCTAGCTGATATCTGCCAACGACTTTAGCAATGTAAGTGTTATTAATGTTAATCATAACCTATGATTTTGCTTCTTTGTCAATCTATGCAGAGCTTATACAGTGATGCAAATTTGATTATTACTTTCACTACTGTTCTTTCATCCTTTTTTCTTTTCTTTTTGCTCAAGAGAAGTAATGAACTGCTTGCATAGTTGTGATTGTTTTCAGCTTCTTAATAATATTCAGCAGATCCAAGACATGCCCAATCAACATCAATCAAACATACAAAAAACAATGCTCTGAAGCAGCTGGTATCACTCTGCTCTTATCCCATTTAATCAATTCTGTTATTTCAATGGATGTAAATATTACATTTGTGGTTGCAAACATGACCATTAACTACACCTAACGTAGAACAGCTGCCATCCAAATGTTTTCTTATGTGAACTGCTACCTCTTATTTTTCATTTTGGCAGTAACTATCAATAATACTTTTGATGAAAGAGAAGCAGGAAGTGAAGGCACAGAGCTAGCACTGCTTGATGATATCCTAACTAGCACTGCTAAAGTTCAAACAGATGTTATACTACTATTGTCACTTGGTTTCATCTCACGTTTTAATATGACGAAGCCAGCAATACAAAACTATTACTCAATAAAGTGGAATTCTAGTTTTAGTTATATAAATCAGCATTGTCCAACAGCACATATTTTTTTTTTGGAGGGGGGGGGTGTGGGGAATACTTATTTTACTGATTTTGTATATATGTCATTTAAAAAATCGGGAAAAGTTGAATGCACTGGAAAGTACCTCAGACCCCTTTTTCTCTTCAGTTTTTGGAGTACCTTGATGTGTCTCTTTAACCTGCTTCTTGAGTAGTTCAATGTAAGTAGGTTGAGCCTATAGGTCAAGATAGGAAACTTTAAAATATGGTTAGCAATTTGTCCGCCAGTAAAGACATAAGAGAAAAGATCTCAGGAAATCAGAGATTACTAGAAATTACTGTGCACAAATTCTTGACTTTCATAACACAAAGGATCTTGCTATTATATAAAAATTTAGGCCACTGGATATACACTGTGCATGTATTAAGCAACTTGTACTTTTCAGTGAGCCCAGATAAATTCTTTAGGCTGTTGAAATGAAACTAAACCGCTTAGACACCCAGCCCACACTTGCCTCTACGGTGGCCATCCATCTTCCTTTCCACTCTTTGGTCAGGAAGGAAAAATACTGCAGTGACAGCAACCTCCTGACACTGCACTGAACAAAAGACCACTTTGCTGAGGTTTCTCACTCAGGAGACATCGAAGCTTTTGCTCTGCCTGCAACTGCTCTGCCAGATTTGTGTACACAGAGTTCCTGAAACCAAGTCTACTCAAGCTCTCCATTAACATTAACTCAGCCTTCTTGAAAGGCACACATTTAATCAGATTCCAAGTAGACTGATATCCTACTGTTCATTACCAAATAGCTTGGTAATAACAGTGTGTTGCAAAATACCAAATTGAGTTATCTAATTATCATTGAGTAATACCATAAATAACTCTCAGTCTGTCACCATGGCATTTCATTATTATTTTCCCCATCTCAAGATGAACTTAAAAAGTTAGTTTGAATACAACTACCTCAAAATAAAAGACAGTAGGACCATGTAGACAGTATCATTGATGGAATGGGATTTAATGGTTCTGAACCAGCACAATCTGCCGGAGAGCAAAGTACTCCAGGTTTGTATGTACCGCATATGCACACATGCAACCCACCATTCTGTAGACGAGACACATGGAAAATTGATTAATTTCATTCTTTAATTCCTTATCATGCTTGGTATTAGCTGAGAAACTGGAATTAACTATCAAGTTTTCTAGTTGATTACTGGACTAACTCTACTTTATACATTATTTGAACATTTATTCTTGAATAAGTCATAGCAAAATCACGGCCTTTCAAAGACCAAAGAATTTCCTTCTGTATCCCATTTTTCTTACTCTTTTCATAGTGCTGACTTTTATTTGCTCTACAGCTGTAATTCAGAAAGAATACAGTCATACTCCAGTGGATTTCATTATCCTTTGGAAAACTATGACATTGTGTAGGAGGATCACTCCCTCCTTTTGCAAAAGACCCTGAAGGGTCATAATCATTAAGTTCTGTCTGGACTCCTGCTGACATACTGTTTCATCAAATAAATTGGGGGGGGGGGGGGCGGGGAGGACACGAACAAAATAGGGACGACACATGACACCACACAGAATATAACAGTATCTTGTTAACAAATTACAAAATTATTTCATACAACCTTGCTTCTAGACAAGTATCCAGGAATGTCTTTAACATATACATTTATTCTAACATTTTCTTTGTATCCTGATGATGTTGCATGTTTTAAAATGGCAAACTCTTACATAGGGTAGTTAGGGATTTTCTCATTTAATTTTGGACTTTTCTCACTAATTTTTATATGGTGTTTCACATGTGATATCTATTCCATCAGTTCAATTACCCTAATCTTTGCTTTCCTTTTTTAAATTATTAAAATGGAGATATAATGGAAATAAAATCACATCTAACTTAGTAGGATTTCCCGTATACTGAATGATAAATACCAAGCAGACTAAACTCCCATCACTTTACATGTCTGGAATTATTACAGTGGCAGTAAGCATGACAATGATAAATGAACAACAGAAGAGAAGAGGACAGCATGTTATTTGCAAACTTGGAACTTAACTGTTCACTGTGCTTGGACAGGGTCCGTTCTAAAAATGTTTTGTGGGTAAAGTCAATTGTAGATGAGTGACAGTAATAACAGAACTTTCTTAATCAACCATAGCAACAGATACCATAATGCACCCTAAATTTATCTTACATGCGTGTTTGTCGCTTTAGGGACACCTTCACATGTCATCACTTATGCCAAGTCAATCGAAGATTTTTAATTAAAGATACTTGGTACTAATGCAGAGATGATGCTACTTAACATTGCTTGTCATAGCTTCGAAGATATGAAAGCACTTCTCTAGATATGAAAGGCCACTGCATTCAGTGAAGCAGTGCAAAGTAACACCAAAGACCTACAATTTACAGAATATACTAAGATGGCTTATTAAAGGAGCAAAGCTATTAAACTGCTCACACTCCCTTTTTCTCTGATTCCATTTGCTCAAATAAAATCTATACACTGTAAAAAAATTATAAATAGCTGTTAATTAAATGAATAAAATGAGCTTACAGAAAGAATTGTGAAGGCAGAAACATAATTATGATATCAAATAGCAAATACTTTCTACATGATTAGCAGTGGGACCTGAGTGTGTTACCCTGTCTGTTCTCTGCCACTGGACCATTTTTGCTAGAGCAAGTGTTGATGCACCAACACTGGACACAGGTCACACCAGTACTGCAGAAACTTTTAGGAAAATGTTACTTCTAATAAATCAGCCTTTCATAATGTATACCTTACAATGTAGGTATATATTTCATTATTCTATGACTTTCAGATTATATTCACCTAAACTCCTGCATACCATGCCGAAATCGTTCCGCTAACAAGGGAGTCTGATTGTTGCATAAAACAGTCTGCACAATCCTGTGTCCACAAAACAATACAGAGAAGTATTTTCGTTGTAACATTTCCTGCAATTCTTACATTGACTACAGCTATCTTCTGTAGATAGCATTAAATTATTTTTCATCTGTGAAAATGCTAGAAATAAGAATTATTACAAATAAAATAAACAAGTTGGAATAGGTGCAAACAACTGTCACTTTTATGGGAACATTTCTATGAATGCTAAAACAACCATTGGTGAAATCTTTCTGAAAAGGTAGTTGTAGTACATAAAATTGTTTCTTGATGTATGATTATTAAATGCAATATGTGACAATTTCCTCAAGCAGCTTCTTCTAACTCACAGAAGACTGAGGAGAAAAGAAATAAACAGACATTCTTGATCTAGTCACATTTTCATTTATTGTATGATCAGAATTGCAAGAAAGAGAGTTTTGGGGCTTACACTACAAAATTTTTTTAAAACAGAAATGAGGTCTGCCTGAGAGGTAAGGAAAAAAGAAGGAACAAAGAGGCCAGAAAGAAAACAATATGTTATCTTAACTGTTAAAATTTTGCAAAAAAAATAATATTGCATTAGAAGAGCATGCATCTTTCTGGCTCAATTTTATATGAAGAAATTCATATGATTCAATAATTCAATTCTGCTGCATGGATTTTTTTCAACTGGAAGTTAAAAGTCCTTAGGCACACACCTAATGCTTTATATCAATTTTCAAGAGTTAAATATTAGTTCCGACAGTACACAAATTCAGTAATAGGAGAAATATAAGTTCTCAGTGCAAAACTAAACACAGTCCAAGGCTACAGGCTTTTTCATTTGACTACAGTGAGCTGCGTGGATTTCTGGTGAACCTTAGCAAACAAGCCTTATGAAATCATGCAAGTTCACTGCTGCTTTTCACCTGGGAAGCCTGCTCTGCCTCAGTAGCCTGAATATCTCCATTAGCTCACAACCAAGAGAAAACTCGAAAACACTGAGGTCACAGAAAAGTCAGCCCCTGTCAAGGAAAGCATATTTTTCAAACAAAAAGTCGAGTTCCAAGGCCAACCACCGAATGCAGATGTCTAGGAATTCTTGGATGTGACAAGTACAAGGATTGCTGTCAACGAAACTGAGTCAGGAAATCCCCGAGAGAAGAGAAGACAGACAGGGAGAACATATGTTCTATTTCAGCTACAAACTTATATCTTCTCCCAGAAAGGTCACCCAGAAGAGAGGTAATAAGATTATACAGACTGATTGATGAAAAATTATCCAAACTCACTCCATGGCACAACTAGTTGGATGTTTTATTTATTGACAATTAAGTTATTGCAAGTTCCAAAATAAACACTGAGTTGATTATATTCTTGATCCCCATCAACTTCAATTAGGTTTATTCTGCAATCATAAGTATGGAGAAGCTAGGGACATTTTCTAAAAATAAGTTAAAAATAAAAGAGGAGAGAAGGACAAAAGGGAGAATGTCAGTAACAGGCTATTAAAGACAAAAAAACAGGATGGAGGAGAGTGTTACTGAATGATTGACTTGACATGACCTCCTAATGGTGCTTCTTGTGCTAACACTTCTTACAATACTGAACACGCTGAGGAGCCTCCGCAATTCAGCGCTTTCACACGGAGAACGTGTGCAACACACGTAGCAAGTCAGGGAGGTAAAACTGAAGAAAATAGTGAAAAGAAATATTCAGTGGAATTTTAGTTTAGACATTTCCAACTTGCTTTTTCAGGTAGATGTTAAATCAGACTATAATCTCTAATAAAACGCCTCAGAAAATTTTACTCCAACCAAATTTACTCCAATCACCAGCGAGCCAAGAAGCAACAACGAAAGGGCACCTAGAATAGAAAGTAATGGAAAGAGGAGGTGGGGGAAAAGCAATAGTCTAGATATACTTATTTGGGTCTTAATAAAGCTCTGCAGCAGATTGAATAGAAAACATTAACTTGTTTTTGTTTTATCTTAATGGATTTCTGAGAGAGTGGGTTTCTGATTGAAAAGTGCCTGCAAAGTGACTCAGCAAAACCAGCAGCTGTAAGGGAGGCTGAGGAAGGATGTTACAACCTTTGTTTCAATCACTTCCTGTTCAAAACAACAAGTTTTGGCAAAAAGATATTTCCACCTTCCTCATTATCAAAAGCAATCAGTTTCTGGAGTGGTTTCTCGCAGACAGAGCTTGTGCATTAACTGGGCCAGCTAATAGCTCTGAAAGGTGTAAGCCACAAGGTTTGAAGAAACCTATAAGAAAATGCATGAAACAAATTTCAAAGAAAAGAAGCATTTTGCTGAGGTTATTACCATATGCTTGTGTCTATATTTGAATTAACTAACCTAAAGACAAGCAACAGTACTTGATTAGCATGATTCATAATAATACAAGAGATATGAGGGAAAGCTAACCTCTCTCAAGCATATTTCTTTAAAATCTTTCCTGAATATCTAGCTCCATGCTATTTCCTACCCTTAACACGTAGAATATGAGTCATTGAGCATGACCTTAACAAAGACAGTGGGCTGTGATTTTATTTTATATGCTATATGTTGAAAAGAAATACACATCGTAGTATATATATATTTTTACTAAAACAACTAACAGGAGCCCAGTGCTGCCATCACCATGTAAAAATTATTGACTTCAATAGCAGAATTTGGCAATATCAATGTTTACCCACAGGGACTATGATTCTATTTTCTTTCAACAGCTGGATGTGCGCCTCCTCAATCCATGTATTTATGGCCATCGATAAACAGGTGTAGCCCCTGCACCACGATTTCCATTCAGGTCTGTCATGTTCTGCCACGCAGCTTACCTTCAGCATTGCAACCAGCTCCACTCCCTCTTTACTGACTTGTAATGACCAAGATGAAGGCATACTTTGCAAACACGGGTCAGGAAGCCAGCTATTTTCTCTTCCTTCTCTATGCTACTGTTAGTTTTACAAGAATGAATGGTGTACATCTTTGGTGGAAAACATAAATCTGCTCAGAGCTTCAGTGTAGCAAATAACTTTGCAATTTTACACCAGTTACAGACCCAGAACCATGTAAAGCAGATACACAGAAAGTGTTACAGAAGATCCATAAGTTCCTGCAGAACACGGAGTGATATGAGGTTGAGTGCCTTCAATCTACAATGAAAGTATGGCAATACAATGTAACACCAATCCATAAAATGGTGGCGGCTACTCTGAAATCATTAGCTGACTTATTAGGGTAGACAAAGTGCTAACAAGAATCACTGTAATCGGTAACTTTCAGAGAGAGCTAAATGATTTTATGGAGAGGGAGGGGAGGGAATAGAGGAAGGAGGGGAAGAGGGAGGAAGTCTAAGTAAAGCAATTTCCAGATAAAAATGCATACAATCCTGTCATTAAAAAAGAGATTTCAAATAATTGTATTCAATGATTATCTTCTGTAGTATGAACACCGTCAGAAAGTAACGTGGAAAAATGAAACTTCTCCACGGTCCTGGTATTCATACTGCCAGGCAGCCTGAGAGGGACAGCATCTTATTCCATCGCTAGCCAGTGAGACAACGTTCTCAGAATAAGACACCGCTTGATGAAAAAACATGACAGAATCAAGCCCTAAGGAACAGTGTAGTAATTACCCATTAGTGTATTTGACTCTGAGTAGTATTTATCTTCATTATGGTCAGTACATATTTTTAACATTTTGTGGATTACTAGAGTATGTGGGCATCCGTCTTCTAGTACTTTCCTAAGTAATACAACTAACAGTTTTCAGGTGTTTTTCCTTCCTTGTTTTTCCCAATCATTTTTTTTTTCTTTTTTTTTTTTTTTCTGGAGAGGTTTCATTTTAAGACTGGGTGTTGGTGATTTTTGCTCTGCTTGTAATCAGACATTTTGCTAAATATTTATGCTGTGTTTATGAATGAGACTATCAACAGCACAAACAATTTCATTGTAATTATAGAACATACATGCTGAAGTACTAATTGTGCTGAAATGAGAAGTATTTCATCAAGTTCAACAATAATATTCCACAGCACTGTTTAGACACTGTGCATTTTCCCTTTGATGGTGTCGTAACGGTTTCCAGTAGCAAATAACCTGAAGTGCCTCTGACATTATATTATCTCCAAATGTAATTTTCATGTTTAACTGGTATTTTTTTTAGTAATATTCACATCACCCTGCCTGCTCTAAAATAAAAACTCATCTGTTCCTAATCCAGCTACAAATAAGATGATAAATAAATCAGAGAGAAAAAAATGACTCTTTGAAATGACATTATAACAAACCATGATTGAAAAAGCAGTATTACAAGCATTACCCGTTGACTCAATACCCTCAGGCAAAATCATGTGTAATGGTATTGATGCAAAATAGTGCAGTGGAATTTATTCTAATAATTCTGGGCATGAATAATTTTTGAAGGAAATAGAAGCCAGAATCATAAATTGTCGTTTCATTTTACCACTGGACACGTCCCATGCTTTACTCAGAAACACCATACTTGAATATTTCTCTTACAACTGCTCTCTAACTCTAGTTATAGGTTTATTCATATTAAGTTTCTGAACAATAAAAAGGAGATTCACTGAGTGAAACAGACTAATCAGGCTAATGTTAGGATATTCTAGGCAGTTATCCTATTAACTATTTCGTAACATGATGTCTTCAGGCTTTCTACATGCAAAGTACTTACTCCAAGTAGCTTTGATGAAAGAGGAAGAAAAAGACCAGTGCTGACACTTTGAAAAATAAAGTATTAAAAAACATTACTATTATGTGTTCTATTAACTGAATAAGCATGTTTTTATTTGCTAAAATTTAGTTGGTGAACAAGACCGTGCTGTGCATAAAATGGAACTATTCACTGTTTAAAATGACGGATTTGTGGTTACTTTGTTGCAAAATACTACATAGTTATGCATCCAATTTCCCATTACAAATTTAATAGCTAAAAGCATTCCACAATAAATAAAGAGCATAATACGTTACCATCCAGACTACAAGAATACGTTTTCAGTTTTGGGCACACAAAGTGAAGGGAAAGTTGGAACTTCCTATCTGACAACCTGGGCAAAAATTTTAACACGTTAAATAGCACATTGTTGTAAACAAAAACAGAACAAAAACTTATTGCCCACTGTAGTTCCGTGTCCTGTCACAAAGTCACTAGAAAGATTAACAGGGATTACTTCCTTTCCTACTTCAGCTACACTTCTGTTTTGCTTTAGGTCTATGTTATGTACAGTAGCTTTAGCTTGTCACATACTGTTAAATTGGCTTATTTTATTTTTCTTTATAAAGCTTCACATGAGTGAATGAAACAAGAAAAATGCAGAATCCTGGATTTTATGAAACAGTTGAGTGTAATTCATATGGGATTATTATAAACAAACCACTTCAAAAGAACATTATTGAGACTGCAAAATCAAAGACCTGTAATTTAAGGAACCCCAGAACGTGGTTGATTGCATTATAACCTTAATTCAGTTTTCGTATGTATATGCATAGAGAGTTCTTTTTCTTCAAAGAAATACTGCTTCCTTCAATTCCTGTAACATCCTAGTTTTTTCACTAGGCAGAAAATACACGGTGCCACAGGGCTACCAAATGCTTGCTGCCAGCACTGACAACAATCTTGGTTTGCAGGCCAGTGTGGGATCGATCAGTCTTAGCAAGCTGAGCTTTTACAATCTGTATCTGTTCTAATTCCACCTCTTCCCTTCTTCCTTATACCAAGTTGTAGCCTTAATCTCTTATCTCAGATTTCTAACATAGCTTCAGGCTCCACTCATGCCATATCCAGAGTAAAGTGAGATAAAGACGGCTTACTCAGTTATTTGGGGCAATTGAAAGTTTACCCATTTCTTGTTGCTAGCTTAGAGCATTAGCCTGACTAATTTAATTCATTTTTAGTCCATCAAACCTCCACTCGTATCTCTCCACAGTCATTCCTTTTTCATGCGCTTTTCCAGCTCAGTCTCTTCAACCAAACCAGATTTTTTCCACAATGCAGCCGCAAATCAAATGTACCCTTTCCATTCCTCATTGCTTTATCCAGCCACTCTGCGCTTCCTTATCAAATCTGTACTTCTACCACAGACTTCCCATTCTCACTCCCACTCCATACCCCATTTTCTTTTCTGGCTCTTGGCTCTTTCCTTTGGCAGCTTCCTCTCTACCTAGCTTCTGCTCATTCAATTTCTTTTTTCTTTTAACAGAAAATCCAAGGCTTTGTTAGTTGCCCTACTTTCAATAACTTACCCAAGCATACTGATTGAATAATGGAATTAAAACACTTGAAAATGGTTGGCTCCGTACTGCCCTAGAAATTAAAATGAATTAAAAAGTATAGTCAAAATATTTTGGATCTGCACCTACTTATGTATTTTGAGAGCTCTCTCTTTTCATTAGCAATATAGGTTTCACTGAACTTTTCAGAACACCACGCAAAGGAAAAAACAATTAGGTACATTCATCTTTGTGTTAGATGTACAGCTTGATATTACAAAGGGATTAAATTTAGGTAAATATATACATGAATTATATGCAGACTTTGTAAAACTGAACTATCATATGCTATATGTGAAACATTTAAACTGCTAAGAGAACACTGGGGGAAAGCACACTTTGGAAGAAAATGCATAATCATTTTTTAATTTACCAAGAGGTAAGAAAGTAGATTATTTTAATTCCTAATTTTAAAAAATAGACCAGGTGCAAAAAGAACAAATCCCCCAAATCACATATGCAATTTCCACTTTCCTGAGAGAGAGAAGAATTGGAACATAAACGAAAGTATGTACATCTGTTTACAATGACTCAGTGTTTAATTGCAGTAATGATTGTGTGAACAACTGATCACATTGGAAATCAATATTAGAAACTTTGGATCTTTATGTTTACTTTAGCTTTAATCCAGTCATTATTGCAAACATCTAAAGCAAACTCTGCAGCTGCAGCATGTTTAATTCATCAAGATGTTCTCAAGGCTGACTGTCACACTGTTATAACTTCATAGTTTTAGAGTAGCATCTGCCAAAGACTATAACATCCAGTTTTTAAAGAATCATAAAACATGTCTCTAACTGTGCAAGTAAACTTCTGAGGCATCTTTTTTCAGTGAAAGGTAGAGTGGATTAGTTCTCAGATGACACAAGAAAACTAATTTTGAGACTATAAATACTGAATACGCAGTTAAACACGTGTGAATATTACACATCTTTATGCAATAAAACGAGGGTATAGAATCCTAGCCAGCTCTTCTTCTCAGTGATACATGTTTTTGAGAAATAACATATTGGGTAGTGACAGAAAAGAATCAATGCTTGGAGAACAAAGCTGGCTTTTTATTAGGCGAGCTGTTTACAAAGTTCTGGAAGTGCAGGTATCACACAGCCATCTGCAATCAGTCTGGCTTCCTCAAAGCTGCTTCCATCCTCTAAGCCAAGTCACCACACAAACATAACTTTTCCAACCAACACAGTCACTGTTGATTGGAAGGTAAGACTTATTTCAAATACAAGTTACTGGCTAAGTGGCATGCCAGCAACGTGGACTCAGACTCATCCAGAGAAAAATTTTAATATCATGGGGGAAGCTAGAAGTTCAAGTATGTTGCCAGGCACGACTGGATGGGCTGTCTGCTCCGAACACTGTGGCTGTCTGTGAAGCAACTGCTTGAGCAAAAGATGGATAGGAGCAGAACTCAGCAAACTTACACACACCCTTGATCCAGATCATCAAAGCATTATAGTCATATAATAGTCATTTTCCTGGGCTGTAATCAGACCTTCATTTGGCTTTACAGATATATGCAAAGACAGACAGGGCAAGCCCTGCCTGAAGAGTCAGTTAAGGATTTTCCTAAATAGAAATGGTTTCCGCAGGCAAGTGATTAAAGACTCTGCAATAGTGATCTTCACAGTGTGGAAGAAATCCCGTGATAAAATTCCCCTTTCATTCTTATACTGGTTTCCCAAGAAAAACTAAATAGTCTCTTAAAAAAAAGTTGGAATCATAGAGTTTTACTATTTTCATTGTAACTGCACAGCATTTAATGTTTTGCAAAGCTAGGTCCCATTATGAAGTTTTCAGAGCATCTTTTGAATTTACTATTCAGAGCAGTTATATAAACCGCCTCTCTTGCTATTCAACAACTAAATAACATTTAATGCCATTCAAATTCACACAATGCTTTTTAAATGCAAAATTGTCATCAATCATATACAGTCTTCTGTGCAGAGTGTCATATTTTTTCTAATATTTCTTTAACAATAGAAAACATTAAGGCAACTATTTCCCATCTTAAGTTTTCATAGGACATAAAACTAAGAATTGCTTTCTGCTCCAATGACTCTTCAAAATAACATTGAGCTTGTGACTCTCCTCTTACAAAAACGCAACAACCTACAATGTTAGTGCAAGAACATTCATACGCTAATAATTTAATCCATCTATTATACCCTAGGAACCCCAGCTACTCTTTCACAAAAAAGCAATGGTAATTATTTACATCACTTCATTTTGCTACCTTGAACTGCATAAAGTAATAATTGGACTTAAAAGTGATTTTCTGGAATATTATTGTAAATACATATGGGTTTATATAAGATAAAAATCTAAATCTACAGACGAATCCAACCCTTGGACCCCACAACCAGCTTGAGGATCTCCGCTGAGTAGTGATGCAATAAAGGTGCAGGGCAGAGACATAGAAAGCTATGCGGCCATGATCCATGAAGCTGTTCCACATGCCATCCCTCGAAACCTCCCGCCACATAACAGGAAGAGAAGTACCTGCAGCAGCTTAAGGCATGGAGCCCATCCCACCTCTCATTCAGCCTAACTCCCACTTGCTCGCTTATGTACTCAAAAGATAATGATTTGAGGAAATATATCAGTCAGAAGTTCTGGCATGGAGCAGCTGAAACTAGTTCCTGTTTTATGCAGAGTCTTGTCCTATGAAATGGCAAATGATTACAGCTCAGGCACTGAACACAGCAGACTTCTCCCAGGCTCTTTGGCTCTGAGTAAAAGCTGAACAGCAAACAGCATCAAGTACAGTGAATATACCTTGACTGAAAGGAAAAAGCAATAGAGAATCCCACCACAGCTGAAACTGTGTGAAGTACAGTGGGGAAGTTTTAAGCATTCTTCTTCACTGTAGCTACAAGGAATAGTTTCCAGTTGCCAAAATGTAAAAATAACCAAAAAGCAGCTTGTTTTCTAACAATATGGGTTCTGAAGTATTTGGTAATGATTTTAAATTAATTCAGATGAGGAATTTTGGGTAGGAAGTAATAGTAAAAAAGGACGATAAATCCTTGAGTTTTAAAAACTCAAATTTATCCACAGCATAAGTGGTAGGGCTGGGCTTTGCATAGCACAGTAGACCTTTCAGAAGCATCTTCTGGACTTAGGTTTGGGGCATCCTTACACCAAGCTCTACGGAGAAACACGATATATGGATGCTGCTGCCTGAGAATGACTGGAATACAACTTCCTAGGATTCCCAGAGAAAAGACAGTTCTAGGGAACATTTCTACTTGACACATGTATAGTCACACAAACATAATATCCCATTGCCTTGTGAACGGACCTATTCAGCAAAACACTAATGAATTTTGTTTTGTTGGAGTTTTCTTACTCAAACCTGGGTGTTCTGCAAAAATGATATCATAATATTGCCCTGAAAAAAAATAATCCAATAGAATCTAGTTTACCAGGCAATTTTAAAAATCAGCCTATTTCAGCTCCTGACAGCTTGTCCATCTTCTCAACAACTTGCTTGACAGGCTACTAGGAGCCTGAATTCAAATAAGTCATTTTAATGACATCAGAGCCGGCGTCCCCAGAGGTTATTGGCTCCATGAGCCTGGAGCAGCCAGCCAAGCCAAACACCTCTGAGCTTGCAGCCCCAAGAGCTGTCTGAGCTTTGGAGGTTTGGAACAGTCCAATCTGTGGATTGTTTCCAAAGCTGAGAGAAAAAACATTTCCCTTTGCAGAAAGTGTCAACATTTTGACTTTCCCTCTGATTAGGAGAACAAGCAGATTTTGAATGATCAAAATTCTTCATTAAACATTTGTTCTTTCTCCCATTTATAAGAAAAGGCAAAACTCTGAGTGATCAAAATCCTTCATTAAATCAAACTAGGATTTGCCACAGCGTTTAACTACTTATCCTCACTGTACCTTTGCATTGTGGGAATTAGGTTTTACTGTTGGGAAGTGAGATCAAGGAAGGTTAAATGACTTGCTCAAAACTACAAAGAAAATTTGGCTACAATGGGACCCAAGTTGCAAGCTATTAGTCAAACCTCTGGACCATCCTCCTTCCTCATGCCATCTTACAATGATGTACATGATCTCTTCAGCTCGCACAATCGTCACTTCATTCCAAATGTCAAAATGCTCTATTCCTTCTCATGTTGCTTTTCACAAGCCAAATCAGGATTAAAAGAGGAATCAGAAAACGTTCAGAGAACATGAAAAGCTAAAATTGTTTGAATATGCCCTCTGATGTCACATGTCTGAAGAGGTACATGATCCTTTGGCTGACTCTAATCACGTCAGTCTACCATCCTGACATGATGCCCTGTTACAAAGTGAAACCAGAAAAGAGATATGTACTAGGCAAGAACAGACCTACTGCAGAGTAAGAAAAGGCACAAATAGAGTAGGTCATCTCCGGATGTTATTTCTAGTCTGCATGGGAATGCCTTCCACACATGTTAACAGCTGTTCTGGATTGTTTTCTCTGTTGAGCCAAAACACCAGCAGTACGTGCAAAATTTTACATACACATTTCAGAGTGATTTGGCTGTGCACTTAAGACATTTCCAAGTTCAGAGCTTGGACAGTGCACACCCTGAAAAATCAAACTGACAAAGCATCACTTTATTTTCAGCTGCCTCATTCAGCCTTTCCTTTAAAGACTAACGGTTATGTAGGCTGTACTTCCTCAACAGGAATGGAAGTTTTTGGGATGACTGTCTTCGCAGTCATCAGTGTAAACACTTCAGATACCAGTGACAGGCATAGTGTCTTGGCAGGTTTTTTGGAAGCTGAAGAAGGACCTTTTGTATCCAGTGACTACACATAGAGAACTAAAGGGAGCAGAGAGGGCTTCAAAGAGCCGGACTGCACCAAATCTACAGCTGTTTATAACAAAGACTGGGTATCTGAATTGGATCTGCAAATGGATGAGCCATGAGGAAGAACAGGATCACAACAGTCTGGTATTAATGAAACGCCGAGCTGCAACCTCAGATAACATCCAGGGAGTCAGTCAGGGGAAAAAAAAAAAAAAAAGAAAGGAATCCAACATATTTATGTTCCTGTGGAATTTTACGAGTAACAAGCAACAAAAAGGTTTTGCAGCAATGCCAAAGAGCAGCTAACAGCAAACGTCAGAATAACAGAAGTTAAAAAAATCAGCTTAAATTAAAAACACAACTTTTCTTGATGATGAAATGTTTCAAAATTTAATTTCATTTTAGTGCTTACAGTCTGGAATCTAAGCTATATTTAGAATTGGTTGATTTTAATTTCAGCAGAAAGACATAGCTTATGTCTTCTAGAGCTACAGCAGCTCTCTAGGTAACTCACAAGGGCCTACTGGATCCTTTTGATACCATGGGAAGGAAAGGAACTTTAGACCACTAAGTTGTAGCTATCCTTTTTACAGTCATTCCCTGGATTTTGAAGTGGCGTTAGTAGTACTCAGGACAAAGTAGGCAGCAACACTGGAGTCTACAAAACTTTTGGAGTCTACAAAACTGAATGAAACGACGTCAAATGAAGAAATGGAGACTTGGCTGAGATTAATCATAGAGAAAAATTAAAGGCATGAAGAGTACAGACAGCTAAGAAGACATTATATTTACAGTGGAGCGAACCTCAAAGGTAAAGATGATGCTAAGTTTATAAGCTGACTGGACTGTAGCATTTCGTATTCTGGAGAAAGAGGAACCTTTTCCTTCAGTCATATTCTTACTGATGAAAAGCACACACTTGAGTCTGAGAGCCATTTCGTGGGAGAACAGTCATTCCACGTTAAGTCTTACCAAGCCTCCTGGTGAAGAGTGCAAAAATCCAATATCATAGAGTCCAGCTTCAGACACTCTCCACAGTGCCCTTCTGCATGACAAGGATACTTTGCTCTAGCTAACAGCACCAGAGTTTGGTAAGGGAGCAACCAACAGCCTTTGCATTTCCTGAATCTTATTCCAGGTTGCTGACACTGTAAAATGGGAGAAGCACTCATACTTCAAGGACAGCTACTCCTTTAAGAATAGAAAGCCCGTGGTTTTCGAGCCACATTAAAAATCACTTTAAAGATAATAAAACATTAAAGTGGAAGTAAATCACACATTTATTGCATTCTCACGCAATGTTAGTTATTCAGCTTAAAGACAGCTGTTTAAAAATAAAACAGGGTTTAGAGCTATATCTTCTTTAGTTAAAGCCGCTAGATCTCCCTCCGTATCTTCCAGTTAAAAAGCTGTCGGGATGTTGTCAGAACTTGCTAATGACTGCCTTAGTACATCACAAACTTCTAATCATTGCAAAGAAAGTGCCCTTCAAATCTCAGTATGTGACAAACTGTTTATATGCCCGCAGACTGAAAACTGCAGTTCAGGCAGTGAACTGATGACCACGTTACATAGATACGTAAGAGCAGTCAGCGCTTACACTCTTATTAGCTCCTGATGAAGTCTAGACACCGTGCATGTTGTAACCAGAAATTCTTTACAGTTGGTTAAGGGATAAATGACTCCCAATCCAACACGGAGGGGTGTAAAAACAACCAGTGATGCCACAGTTTCCAGCTTAAAGACCTTAATTTTTCTAAGGAAGGGCCTATTGTTCAGCTGACCTGATTTACAATTCCCATGGAAGAAGGAAATTAATTTTTGCAAAAGCACTTCTACTTTACTTAGAGAGAATATTGTTCTTTCATGGATCAGGAAAGTTTTACAGGGAGAATTTTATTGGCCTGGTTCGTGAACGCGTGGCGCCATTTGTAACCAGTGCAACAGCAATAATAACAAGACACAGGGAATACACAATTGCTCTTTCTTCCTGATGGCTGATCAACAAACTCCTTCATTCCATAAGTGTAGGAATCATTGTAAGGTTTGATTTCCAGCTGGTGTAAATCACAGAAACGTCATACTTCGAGTTGGTATATACGAGTGCAGATTTCCATAGCTTTAGGACACAGTTCTAAAGAGGCACAGACTTGGACATCCACTAATCCTATATGAAAAAGAGGCTGACAGATAATTGGTCGTAAATATTCAATTTTTGTTGTCACAATTTTCTTGCCAAAGATCTACAAAATGCCCTTTTTATTACAGAACTGAAAAAATCATTAGTTTGGTAGTTGCACACTGTCTTCCCAAACCCACAGATATATCAAAAAGATTCACATTAGGAAAAAAAAAATCAAGGCTGAGGAATAATTTCACAGTGTAACTTTGTAACGAGTCCCTGGAGGAAATATCTGTTCCTTTTGTTCCCCTCTGCAAAGCTATGTAATTGATTCCTAACTGCCGTGTTAATGCTCCCTATTCCTGTCAGAATCCCTTTGGAAATACATTAAAGGAACCAGGACTCTCCCCTTGAACGCCAGAATCTGGGATTCTCTGACACGCATCACATTTCAGGCAGTGGGCCACAGTGGAAGCTCCAGTGCCAAGGGCTGATAAATATTAACACAGAAGAATAAAGTATATCAAATTATACATTGGAATGTAGAGCAAACCAGGAAACTATTGTCTTTTATAACAAAAGACATTCTCTTACAGGTGCTGTTACGTTCCATCAAAAAAATAAATAATCAAAGTATATTTGCTATAGCATGGTTTATTAACTTCTTATACCAAAATTGCAAAATTTTAAATTGACCACAGGCAAGTGTTTTCAAAGAAAGGATTTGGTCTTCATCAGGATGGAGAACTAGTTTGGCTCTCCCTGACCTTTCTATCCCTTTTGCTGTATACACACACAAGAGTTATAAAAGAAGAATGAAGCAGAAAGGGTTTGGCCCTGCTGCTGAATTACACCCCAGTGACTGTTACAGTCTCGTGCTTGAAAGTTTGTCTGCCTGGACAGAGCCAGTGACATCAGGTCACCTCTCTTCAGCAAACAAGAAGAGAAATATGGAAAAGATGTGATTCAGTTTTTACGGATGGTGCCTAATTAACATTAATTAAGGTTGTATTGAGGGATCTTGAGCAGCTTGCACAAGGATATCTGCTTCCTGATTGTCTTTACCTTTGAGGAAGCTTTCTTTTGAGAAAGGGAAGATTTCCTACCACAAAGAAAAATGTCCCTATGAAATACACGTGTTCATGTTCCAATCTAAATTTAAGAGATGATACAGTTAAAACATCCATGTTTTTAGTGTTCCCCCCTAGTGAAATGTTTTTTAAATAAAAGCACCAGAATTACAATGAAGAAGATTCTCTAGTCTTCATAATTAAATTAAGAAGAAAAACCATAAACATTTCACGATTTGGATATATGTTCCCTGAAACAGCACTAAAGTTACTACATATTTGCAGCACTGATTTTAAGCTTACCAACCTGATGACCCTAAAAATTAATCAGCCTTGGCAGCCACACAACGTACTACAAACTTGTCTTCCGCTATGGGTCACCACCTCAACTTTCACAGTTACAGACACCATTGCTGTATTATGCACATTCTTGACTTTATTACACTTTCGGTGGCAGTATGGAAGGCTTTTTGTTCAAAATGTCCATGACGGGAATAATACAAAATTGAATTGCAAAGTTAAAAATAAGAAAAAAATATTCGAATTTAACACATGAGATTATAAATAGTAGAATACTTAGAAGCAGGGCAGGGGATGTCGCCTTGCTTCTTGTTAGAATGGCACTACTTGATAAATGGCCCTGTTTTAAGTATGTTATAATTTCAGTGCTGCCTGGTCTGAAACTTTTCATATTGAGTATCTGCCTTAGAATTTTCTTTCTTTATAGAAAATTTCAGCTAGTGTAATTTAGCTATTTCTGAGAATACAGCAGAGACAAGAACAGTATTCTTCTGTGTCAAGATACTGTCATGACTTCTTGTTTTGAAACCTGTAGTATGTCTGTGTTTTGCAGCAGAAAATAAAATTTGGAAGTAAAATGTCTGGGATTAAATGAGAAAAGGGAGACTTAGGTATTTTGGGGGGAGAGGGGAGGCAAACATATGAAAGCAAACAGAGTCCCCAGTGGAAAGGGACATTTGATCCATTCACGTAATTCATCGGATATATGGAAGTCCTAGAGTAAGGACTTAATGGTTCGAGACAGTTCAAATTTGCCCTAAAGACTTGGATTTTTTTTTTTCCTTATCCCTTGTCATAGAATTCCTGCATCATAAAACGTAACAGGAAACATTTTTTTAAATCTTTCTTCTCATTTCATACACTAATTCTTTTTCTTTGTTTTTGGGTAGTGCAGTGAGGAAATGTAAGTTGACAGATAGAAAGTCTGGAAATTAAGTTACAGCTACAGCTGATGGCTTTGGGAAACATGTCATGGACATACACAATTCCACACATTTTTCAAAGTCCTGAGGCAGACACTCAACAGGACAAAATTCAGGCAAAACTAGGGCCTTATATCTTTCTCTGTCTCAGTTCTTTACTTGAAAATTTGGGAAGACAAGAGCATCTTTCTTCCCAGAAGGCATTGTGAAGATAAACTCATTACTTATCTGTGAAACATCCTGGCTAGTCCAGTGAGATTCATATGGAAACTCAAATATTCTTTCCCAGAAGGATTTGAATGGTACGTCAGATATGAAGCCTAAACACAATACAGAACAAATAATACTGATTGATGCTCTTAATGAATGAACAGTGTCCATTTTGCATCACTGAATGCATCAGGGTTCTGGGTAAAACAGATTTAATGATATATACTTCTACACCAGGCAAGTAAATTTTGCTGCACACAAAAAATAACAGTGGCATTTCTTAAATTCCTTGTATTTCCCTAGTGCAGTTATCTGTTACACCCAAAAAGCTATTTAACAGAGCTCATATTAACTTGCAGATAATAACATTTGCTATATTGTGTTGAGGCAAAGAGTTTATATTTTGAATGCTGACATCATCCCTGAGTTCGTGAAGAAACATCCCCCCTTAGACATTTGATGGCATATTTATCTATTATGCAACTTTATATTTTCTTCTGCAGCATCTAATATTGACAATTGTTGGAGACAGGATATTTGACTAAATGCATCATTAGTCTGATCATTTCCCCAGGTTTGTATGTGAACTGAGGATGCTATAGCATCTGAGCCCGAGAAGCACTTACGGAGACAGCTGAAATGGAGTGAGGGCTTAAATCACTGCTGCGTCTCACAAACAACGAGACAATGCTGCATGTAAGTAGAGATGCTAAGAGCAGTCTCCATTCTTTGAGGAATATAAAGGAAAGATTAATGTAAAGTCTTGACGTGGTACTTTTGCCTTCCCCTATAATGACATCAATAAACATCTTCAATATTGATTTTTGCTTATTATTAAAATGGCCTAATACAAATACAGACATTAAGCCAAATAAATGCAGAGATCTGTGTAACTGCAGCCAAGAGCATTTAGACCAGAAATACTACCGATTACTACCAAGATTAGCAAGCCTGATTAAACAGAACGCCACACAGACTTTTGAATGCAGGGCTTTAAAAGCAGGATGATCCCTGGTCTCCACTTAGTATCACACTCCAGAAAAACTTCCTCAGGCCTTCTAGTTGAGCCTGTACCACTCAATATCCCTTTTTCCTTTGAAATGTCAGCACAATCCCTTTTGAAAATGTGCCTGTGACACGGAAATGACCTTTTGTTCTGAAATGGGACAGTAAAATAGTTTTTACAAATACTTGCAGATGAGTTTTTCTCAGTTTTGTGAAGGTTGCACAACTCCTTGTAATACCATTGTCTACTGTATGTTTCTTGTAAAATTTCAGAAATTACCTCAGCAATGCCAAAAAAGATTTCTGTATTTACTTGTTCAGATTTAATCAGGCTCTGCCTGTGAAGCTAAATTGTGTGAAGAGGGGACTGTTTTACCACAAAATAGATAGAGAATCAAGCTAAAATATTCTATATTCTTGAATATCAAAAATAAAATGAAAACACATACTCAGAAATAAAAACATGATAGCTTTATTTCTGAGTATAAACAGTACCTTTTTCCTGTCATATAAGGCATGGTTATCCAATATCATCTTCCTTTCATGAGTAGCATATCTCCTCAAATCACGTCCAAATTGCTGTAAAAGATATAGCAAATATGAGCAACTCTGACAAATAAAAATGGTTATCCCTTGTGTAAGAGCTCCAACACCAAAGCAAATAATAAACAAACATGTAAAAATGACCTCTATTGAAAGACAATAGGCTGAAAAAATGGATGCTCTGAAAGGACAATGTTTTGATAGGCAATAGTCCATCATTTCAGTTGGTTAGTCTGAGAATAGTTGGGTACTGTACAAGAAAGTAAGCTTACTTTCCATGCCTATGATGGGCTCCCACAGTCCATAGGTGAATTATCTCAACAGGGAGTAGGAGCTGAGTGAGGCAGAGAAAGACAGAGTCATTGCCTGCTCAACCAAAGGGCCTCACAAAGTGCATTTTTAGTGTAGGCACCCACCTACAGAGTTGAGAGAAGGGCTTTTAAGTAGCCAAACACTTCCAGAATATGAAGGACCCGGAAGCTGGAGGACTTAATCCAAGGTCCAAATAAATACATTTTATTATCTCAAAACAGAAAAGTGGCTGAAGTAACTCATCAGCTCAGCAGGAGAATACATCAGTTGCAGCATTTTGCCTGCTCTAAAACAGGCAATTAACTTCCAATTAACCTGAGTAGAACAGAGTGGCAATGCACCTGTAACTGCTTCTAGCACATCAAAAAGATCAGTCAGAGCAGGCTCAGGAAGTCTCTGTTATACCATGTAATCACTCCCTAAGAAAATGAACATCAGAAGGCAAGCATGCAGAACAGATTATAAAATAATTCTGTCTGGAAAGAGATTAATCATTTGAGTTTTGAGTTTGTATTTAGATAGAATTTTTTTATTTTGAAAATATTGTACTATGTGATGTTATACCCACTGACTACAGTGTCTATTGTGACAGTAGCTACCATTTCAAGTTCTCTTAACTTATTAAAATATCAATCAAAACATATTTAATTCTAGTTCAAACCTAACGTGTAATTTTTAAAATTTTCCATTTTTTTTATGATTTTAAACACTCAATTAATACAACAAATTTTTTCTAATCCAAAAAGAAATACGTCAAATTGCTTTCAATTTCCTACAAAACAATTAAGTTCCAATTCAGAACATCTCTTCCTCAAATGTTTAATTTTCTGTAAAATTCTGTGACACTTTCCAAAAAATCTCTCTACTCCGTAACCTTTCAAATTGCTTGTTAACACTAGTATGATGTAAAAAGACATCTCAACTGACTGAAAATCTAGCTCTTTGGTCCATGAACCTAAATGCTAAGCTCCAAGGAAAAGAGATGTTAACTCCTCTAGAGAGACATCCATAAACGTCAGTGAAGAGTTCATCGGCTCAAACCTATGATCACGGGCTGATGACAGCATGAAATGTGACGTGTGGAGAGCAGGAACATTTTTTTTAAATGGAAGAACCTCGAATAGTCCTGCAACAGGAAAAAATAGGTTAGCAATGCTAAGAAAACATAAACTGTTGTGGTTACTTACCCTGGAGCCCGTCCAGCCCAACAGAGCATATGCATATTGCTCAAAGGGGGTTATGACCAGATCAACGCGGATTGCCTTCCAGTCTTTGACTTGTGCCATATCAAAGGTTTTTGATGTGTTGTAACTGCTGTTGTCTACTCTTTGCTGATATAATTTTAAAATTGCAAAACACTTCTGAAAATGATCCATGGCATCAACTTTTCGGCTTGGTAGCTGTTCTTTTACAAATGTTGATTCAATGATATCACAGTATAGGAGTAAGCCCTAAGGAGAAAACATTGCTCACATTGAATTGCTGGACTGGTTTTACTGTAATTCCAGAGTTTCTAGACAGTTGTTTTTAAAAATTCATATAAAATGCACCTTCAGTAAACACAGAACTGTGCAGGGCCAAATCTGGGATAAGCAGAGAAAAAGAAACAGCTGCAACATTTGGGAAAATATTACCAGATCCTTTGAGGGAAATCTGCAGTGGTAGTCATCTGAGAGTGGTCATGTCCTGCCCTGTACTAAGGAGGCAATATTTGCAATTCTTCCCCTCCATCCTTTCCTCCTAAGCCTTTTGTAGTTGATGTCAACAGAAATTTCTCAGCAGGGATTGATGCTTTCCCATGTGGCAGACATCTAGAAAAACAGATTAGTCCAGAGCACAGTCTTGCTGACAGATTCCAAACAGAGCATTTGGTCTGTGTCTGTTGTGTGAGATTTTCTTGTGACAAGGTCTGGAGTCTCCAGAGACATGGAACGGCCCTGCCCATGCCTTTTGTTTGAAGGGAGTGCACCAAAAAACTATTGATCCTCAAGAGCCAGATTTTATTAAAGCATAAACAAGACTTTCTTTTTATAATAAAGAACATTCAGAGTAAGAAAAATGGAAGTAATAGAGCGTTGTAAATTAATTCCTTCTAATCCAGCACTGTAGGAAGGGCTCAGTGGAAAGAGGTAATGCATGCTTCCAGCCTTGTTCTGCAGCCAACAACGTTTCAATGGCTCCCGGGGTTGCAGTAAACTCTGCACTAACCCCTCCAGTCTCTTAGAAAAAGCATCTTTCTGACATTCCTCAGGCCTGTCTCTATGCCTGTTCTTTACATTTCTAGGCAGCTTCCAAGGCTACTGATTTGCTGGACATCTCAGAGTTACCCTGCACTCCCAAAGCTTCTTAGAGCTCTGTGTGTTCAGCTGCCCTCAGGTAAAGTGCAATTTCCCCTCACCATCCAGAAAACCTCTCATCACCGAAAGCACAGCACCTGGGACAAGACAGGGAGCACCACCCCTCCTTCTGCTGCCCAGCACATCCTTTTTAAAGAATACAAAACATCAAATACACAATAACAAAGAAATAAAGCACATACTATTCATCACACCACTTCCTTCAGTCATCCTTGAGTCTTCAGAACAGAAATGGAGCCTGATGTATAATAATATATAACAATGCTCAGTGTCACTGAAGCCATCTCTAGTAGGAGGGCTCAGCTGGCAAAAAGATTCCGCTTTCTGAGAGTGGTTCTATAAGATGAAAACACTTAGATGTGTGCCTAAGTCCTGGTACACTCAGCATTAATTTAGCTTTTCTAGATTCATAAAATATAGGAGACCACTGTGACTGCCGCCTCCGAGCTCCTGATTTCACAGAGTGTGGAGTCTTCTGAGATTTGCCTTTGCAAAAAAAATTTCACTTTGTTAGAAAGGTTAGCAACAATAGTGTATAAACCACTTTCTTCATAGTCTATTAGGTGCTTAATTGTTATTACTAGAAGGAAAACTACTAAACTGAATTTCCTAACTTCACATTCTGACTAGATAAATTCATTAGTTTTAATCTTCAAGATCGATAAGACTACAACTGTCACATGTTTCTTCATACCTCTTTTTACATTTCTTTAAACCTACACATTGATCAAACCCACTTCTCAGATTTCTTTACATGATAATATGTTAAATACCTTCACAGCAATAAAATTACTTTTATCACTCAGAACTATAATCCTAACCAAAAAAAAGCATAACAAAAACACTTAAACAAGATATGATTTCCATGAAGAGACACTGATAGGTATATTTTCAGGCTCCAGGTTTTTGTTGATGATCGTTCCAAATTAACGATCCCATTATTTCACTGGGAATTGGTCACAGGCTCTTTTATGGGTCATTTGGCCAACCTTTTAAATAATAACCATTTGACTTGCATTGACATTCTTTCACTTCTTTGGAATTTTTACTGATTTTGAAGATTTATTATAAACTAATACGAGAAAACTCCTTATGTAGCTCATTCTCTTGGATTACTAGTTTCCAAGTCTGCTGATTTGAAAAGGCTTAATTTTAGCAGGTGCTCTCTCACATCCCTCTTTAAAACAGATAGTAATTTTTTCTTAATTTTACCCCAACGTCACAAGGCACTGACGCTTGCTATTTCCAAATATAGACTCAAACCAGCTGTTGGATGTTAATGCGTAACTGCTTATTATCTCACTCTTTCTCATGAAACTATGCCTGCCTTCAGGTTAATTTTGTTGCTTTTAATGCTAAAAAATGCTTTTAATCTCATTGATCATTGACCATTAATTGATGACTTCAAGATTTTATTAAGCACTGACATTCTTCCCATTCTCTATAAAAATCTTTTAGCAACTTCATCAGTGCTTTCTCACTTTTTGCTTCATTTTCCTTTTTTCTCTTTGAGATTTGGGGCATTACATAGGGTATCCCAGAATGAATCTAAATAATTTGAAACACTGGAACAGGTTGCCCAGAGTTGTGGTGGAGGCCCCATCCCTGGAGACATTCAGGGCCGGGCCTGATGAGGCTCTGAGCAATCTGATCCAGTTGAAGATGTCCCTGCTTACTGCAGGGGGGTTGGATTAGATGACCTTTAAAGGTCCCTTCCAACCCAACACATTCTATGATTCTAATTTATTTTCCTAGGCAGAATTCTAACTAGATTAAGTTTTGGTAAAGTCTTATTTTATAGTTCCAAGTGCCTACCTTTCCAGTACCTGTATGCTGTTTGTAGACAGTGTGCTCAGATCACCAGTTTTGCACATCTGTCACCACCTGTATCAGCGTTTGTGTCCTCTTTGTTTAGATCTCCTCAGTTTTGGTGCAAGAAATTAGGAATTAAAGCCCATCTTTACATGAACTACAAGAGACATTGGAACAGGTTGCCCAGGAAAGTTGTGGCTGCCCCATCACTGGAGGTGTTCAAGGCCAGGCTGGATGGGGCTTTGAGCAGCCTGGTCTAGTGGGAGGTGTCCCTGCCCATGGCAGGGGGGTTGGAACCAGATGATCTTTAAGGTCCCTTCAAACTCTAACCATTCTATGATTCTATGGATTCCTACCATAGGTGGGAAGTCTCAGTAGGATTTTTGTTTCTGACCACTTGAGAAATCCAGCAAGACATCATAGCCTGCAGTGGTTTCTCTCTTCACAGGCAAGCAGACGAGCACCTAGGGAGTGTTTTGTCTCAGTGAGATCTGGGGACAGTCACACATGGCCACCAGGACCCCATATTTGGATTTTTAGCTTAAGCTCTCAAGGAGATATATTATTATGTATTACCTGTGTGTCTGTAATAGATAAAATGGCCTTGACATAAAATGCTTAGGCCTTTCAAGACATAAATTGTGTCCTCTGCTTCATCAATATTTTCCTTCTAACCCTTAGTTGTGTTATCATCTTATAGATAGATCTCTTCTGCATCAGCTTTACTTAGTTTTCTGAGTCATATTTTCCAGCTTGCTACTCATTACAGGAATATGTAGTTGTAAATGGAAACAGTGTAAATTTGACATGTCACTCTGCTGCATTACCCGCATTAAAAATGAAGAAGTTCCCTTTACTTAAAGTCATCCTGGATACCGCACTTACTCAAGGTCCTCCCTTTGTTCATATTTAGGAACTTCAAGTGAACAGTCCCTGGAGACCCTGAGATGTAACATCAAACAATCATGAAGTTGTTAAAACAAATCATTATTGGAGCCTTCCTACTGCTGTTTTCCCTTGTTGACTAGGCTGTTTCCTCTGCTTGAATACATTTGAATACACAGTAAGCAAGTGTGACTAGAAAGATATTTTAGGACTACCTCTCTCTGGCTTATTCTGTAGGTTTTTTCCATAGTTTGTTGGCTGGGCAATTTCTAAGTCTAATAGGAAGAGAGCATAAGAGGAAGAGCATAAGAGCACCGTAAATACCTACCTCAACTTAAAAAAAAATATATGTAATTAGGCAAGAATTACACCAGTGCTGAGTTCAACAAGCAGTTGCAACCTGATTTAAAGCCAGAATATCACCTTTAAATAGGAGCCAAAGCCTAGGTGATATCCATTGGGATAATGTTTCCAATTAACCTAATTTGATTAGCCACTGGACATCACCATCACCCCATAAAGTAAAGCTGAAATGGCACTTCTGTACGTTTTGAAAAAGTATTGCCTAAAGGGGAAGTCAGATGTGAAGACTGTGAGAAGTTTTGGCTACTGCTATCTGCAGAACAGCAGCCTTCTCATTACTTTATGTCAGGGAATCTGCAGTTCTTTGCAAATTTCGGCTTGATCTATACACCATAAAGTGCTGTAGACCTTGTTTACACAATCAAGTTTTAAAATGTGGGCATTTTCATTTCTCAGATTTACAACATCATCAAAACCAAATGCATTTTTTTAGGGCAGTCATGTTAATACCCACAACAATTTCCCCTTTTTAGAATGATTATGCACTTTTACTTAAATAGATTAAGTGCTAGCACATCAATAGCATTGATATTGGAGTAAATCCATGATCAAACTGAGAAGTGTGAATTTTTAGAAAAATATGTAATCAGTAGCTGAAAAATCAATCCAAATATGTTCATTAGCATTCTTTGTCATTTTTAATTGAATGAAATCCTATCCTATTTTTAATGTTACAAGCTGTGATTATTCATAATTGTTGGTAGCTGGATTAATTCTGGTAAAGCTAAGTAGGACCATTTTATACCACCTGAAAATGTAATCCAGTATGTTCTTCTGAAATGTATAAATATTGTATATATACATTGTTGCTCTTAGTTTCCTTATAAGGTGGTTTAATACAGTGAAACTGGATTTTTTTTTTTTTAAGTGAAATACCTATACCTAATCCAAAATAGGATGTAGGCATGTTAGTTCAGAAATATCTCTACCTAGGTGAGACAGATGGAATTCTATAAAGTGGAACAGCTCAAGGAACTGATGCCTGGGAGCAGTCAAGCCTGTTAGGGTGAGGAATCATTAGCAAATGGCATCAAAGACTTAATTAGCAATACAAAACTTTGCAGCTGCTGCATAATCACACAGCTGCCTTGGTCCCTTTTTCATCTTGAAGTTCCCTGTACATGAGAATGGTCCAATTGTGGGCATGTCCTGAACAGCCTGGTTTTGACAGCAATAGACAGGCCAGCACTGGAGTCCAAGAATGAAGATGTTTCCCTCTCTCTAGGCCATGAGCATTTGCACTGGTAAGCAAGATAAATTAAAAGATAGATAGAGGCATATACATACATACATACTTATCCATGTACAGATATACGATACACCAGAAAATCAGATATCATAAGAAATGCCACTGCTGCCCCATCCTCTGCCTAAAGCGATTTAAGGCAAGTTCTCTCATGTCCAGGTGAGACAACGTGTGTTCACAAAAGAGCTCTGCATCTTATGGGCAGGGCATTCATTTGAAAAAAATAAGCTCTTTGCTCCACCCTCTTAACTTTTTTTTTGTATCTCATCTTAGAAACAGGTGTTGTTGCTGCTGAAATCCAGCTGTCACTCAATAATGAAAGTGCTGCTGTTCTGTGAGCACTGTTTACAAAAAACTGTTTCCAGCAATGAAAAAGTGAGGCCGGTTACTTGCTCCTTACCATCCACCTTACTGGACCTTAATGGAACATCAAGCCTTCCCCTTCCTGACACGTTTCCCTCAGCAAGGGTGAATAATAGAGTCTAAACCAGACAACTAATACACTAAAATAAGTAAGCACAGGGAGGCATCTACATGCCTCATTTTCCTAAAAGCCGAAAGAAAAATGCAACTTTATACTTACATGAATACAAAGGGAAAAAAATGAAGAGAGCAGGAGTGCCTGCAGTAACGGTATCTCTTTGCTGAAAGTACATATGTAACAACAGGAACAGTGCTAAATATAGCTATATAGGTTTGAAGCAAAAAATGAAAATGTTTTTACAGAGTACATGAATGAAGCTGCATCGACACAGATGGCTCAGCCTGTTTTCCCACAGACTTCCAAGCTCTAACCCACAGAAGTAATTTCTTACTTTCTTTATTAAGCTTTTTGGAACCATTAAAAGCATAACCTGTGTACTGCACTGCAGCTTTTCTGTTTTGCCACTCTACTTTGAGGCTCAACGGAGACTTTGTTTTCTCTGTTCTTGGCCCATTTATCCCTGGTGAGCTGCATCAAAGAGCATGATGGTGTTAATTTAACCACTTAGTTTTCAACAGCTTTCAACGGAAGGATCTTGTTACATTAAACTTTTCGGCTAAGAAAAAGGCCCTTTTAAACTATTTAAATAAGGCTGAGGTCCATAGTTTAGAAGTTAAACATTGCGGAATCCTTTGCTACGAGCTGCCGAAAGGAAGTGAACGTTGTGACCTCAGTGATGTTCTTTGATGAATTTGGGCTTTGAAGCAGTAGTACAGAAGTGAAAAGCTGTGAAGCAGACGACAGGTGTACTGTCAAAAAGTATAAAAGTGCTTTAGGTTTGGGGGCTTTTTTATGTCCCCCCCCCCAGCTCTTAGAAATCGAAGGTAATAAAAAGGCAAGAGGAGTATAACTCCTCTCTTTCTTTTTTGCATTTTGATTTTGCTGGCAGCTTATTTTTTAGTAGTGCCAGTAAGAGCCTGTATATTACAACTGCCACAGTAGATAGGCAGTGTAGCTGGTAGTATAAGCCATAAAAATTGTGGAGGACAAACAGAACACAGAAAATATTTGTCCATAGCTTTAAACAATTCCCAGCTTGTTTGGGTTTAGTTTCTATGGCCATTGTGCATCTCCCCTTCTGACATTTTCTTCATGCTGGGATTCCTAGAGGAATTGTAATCTTTTCATCAAACCCTTGGCCACCCTTGACCTCCCATACTCTCCCTCCACTCACTTCTGCCAAACCTCATCCTTAAAAAAAAATAAATCAGCAAGAACAATTTATTTTCTATTTCTTTCCTTTCAGTTCCGTTTAATGAAAGCAGCTTGGAGTGACCTGAAAAGCTTCAGCAGTTGCCAGACTTCTCAGATCACAGTCATTGCTCTCATTAATGTAAGTGGAGTGTGATGGAATGGGAGAAGGAATGAAAGGCTGCACTAGGGGCAGGCTCTAACCTCAGCCTGTTGCCACTTTTCCTTTCTTATGTGTGATAATAAACAGGATTTTTGGAGGACCAACAGATGGCTTCAAGTTTGCTTAAGAAGGTAAAAGGACAGCTTCCAAGAAGAAATGCAACTTTTTTCAGAATAAAGAGAGTAGAATGACTGAGGAAAAAATAAAAATACATAAACAGAGTAGCTCCTCAGCATTCATTAATTGCCACAGCTTCACTGCTTTGGATTGGAGTATGATAATTATACCTGCTAGCAATCTACTTCAATGCATGCACTTTCCATACAGAAATAGGATGGAAGCCTCAGAAATCTAAAAAATTAATAATAATCTGTTAATGTTTCAAAGACCAGAAGTCAACTGAAAGAAGGGGAATTCAGTTAAGTTTGTATTTTACCAGGAAAAAACAAGTTTGAAGCCCTTCCATTAAAGCCAGTTGAAAGGTTTTGCCCACCTGAAACAGATAACTTTATACAGTCAGATAAGATTTTGTCTGGTTGAATGTTTTCAATGTCTTTCACGTGTTAACCCATTACACATTAATTACGGTACATAGTTCAAGAATCAATTCAAAAGCATTCTCTCCAGGCTCTCTGCAATGAACGGTGACTTTACTTAGCAGCGGAGCATTTGGTGATTCACCTCAGACACAGCGTTGACCTTTTACTTGTTGAAATGTACTCAATTGCTTTGAACAGTACAGGTAGTAAATGTTGAAAATATCTTAGCTGGCTAGAAAGGTAGAAGAAGAAATGAAGTCTTATCATTCCCAACGTACTTGATTTCTGATCTAGGAATATTTTGAGGTAACTGCACCTGTTATAATTCAGACCCTTCCAACTTTAAAGCTCTTGAAACTGAAAAAAGATGAACAGAAAAAACAAACCAAACCCCTTAGATGAACAACTCCTCTGTGAAACGTGTGCATCCTTCCAAACCCAGACATCATGGAAGACTATGCCAATTTTGACAACATTCCAACAGAACCCAGGAAAAATGCTAACTTATGGGCTGAAAGGAAGCGAGAATTCCAGGGCTTTCAGACTTGCTCACCTCACACCACGAGGTCACCCAGATCCACCACACTTAAAGCTGGAACTCCCTGAAGCGGTTCCCCTTGGGAGAACACACTCCCATCTCATGGAGGAATTAAACAAATACAGTTTTGTTTCAAGTATAAGAACAGTTTCGCCGAGTCACTCAAAACTGCACCCAGCTTGATTTCTTACCTCTGACTAGCTGCATATTCTTAGGGTAAGATATAACAGAATGTGTGTAGAGTAATTCTGATATAACTTTCAACTTCAGCATTCAGAGCTGGAGGATGCACCTAGATCACTGTGATTAATAACCAAATAGAGCAGTATCCAATTTCAAAATATTGCAGTCATTTATAAAAAGGAGTCAATATTCTTTAAGCACTATATAGGCTTAATTTAGTGCTATTAGAATACGTCTTTTTTGGCCAAATGTTATTTAGTTCATACCTGCTTTTTCCATAAGTCGACAACTTTATGGAGAAGTTCTTCATCTTCTTTTGATCCTGGATTGGTGATCAAAAAATCTATATCATGTCCAATCTTCTTACCCCTATAAGCAATTAATAACAAGACCGAAAAAGTTAAGTTCCTGTTGAATTTCAAACTACTTTCGAAGAGAATATTTTTGCTGCATTATAAAAAGTGTTTGTGGCATAGAGCGATAGCAATGTTTCTTGAAACATAATCAAATTGGAATCTTCTATTTCTTTTATCAGCTCTGTCAGTGTACTTTGTTAAGCAATAATTTAAGCTTTTTGATGTATTTTCTCTGTTGTTCAACTAGATACTGCAGATCCATTTGGTCATGTTAAATCTCCCTCTTTCTTCCCCTTAAATCACAGAAAAGGTTTCAGTCATCTTTGGATGAAAAATCATAATCAAAATACACATTATGTGCATATTATGAACGCGGTGCAGCAATATATGCAGGCTTAAATATTCTTCTTTAGCTTTTGATGGACACTTTAATGAACAAAACTATGATTATGAATAATTTTATTGTTTCTTTTAATGGCAGACATAAAATCTCTGAGTATTTTACATTTCTTCTCTTTTAAAATATAACAGTGCTTTTTAAAGAGATTGAGCTTGATTTTTTTCAAGAACAGTTCAGCCTTAATGTGACTAAAGCTTGTTTATTACACCCACTAAGGATTTCACAATTAAATCCATATGCACAAAGTTTAATTGTAAATGTTCTTAATGAAAAATGATGTCATAACCTCTTGTTTTTCTTCATTTAAGTCTAAGCATTCAGCTTGCCTTTCATCCACTTACCAAATGCGTTAAACATAAGTCAGATTAAGATGTAGCTATCATTGGAAAACAGGCAAAAGCACGCTATCAGAATGTTTCCCTGAAGAATTATAAAATGTTTGAGGACATCCGAAAATTTATCTTCGAGTGCAATCCATCTGAGGGTCGCAGAACCAATACAGGGTTTTCATTTTGGTATAAACAGCACAACAGGGACTGCATACACATCTATTTATTGGCTGGAACCAGGCCAGCCTAAGAAGAAAGGAGTAGAGGAGACATTTCTGCAACTAGGTGCAGTAGGCAGGAGGTGGAGTAAGCACTCAAAGGCTGAGTGGTGACACATAATTGTGTAGCACACCTCCAAATCCTTTTCCTGTGTTCAAGTCTAGTCTTGCTGACATTGACAAGGGTACGTGATGTTATAGCTCAGGTGTGTTTAAGTTCAACACTTTGTCCAGTGCTCAGAGAACTCGTGAATTGTTATACAAGCAGTGAAAATGGGAACTGCAAAAGCCAAAAGGTTTGCTTTTTTGTATTTAATTAAATAGATCATTCTCTTCAAATAGTGCCTAAAACTGAATCTGATTTCTTAAACTTGGAAATTTGCAGGAACAGAACTGATTGGCAGACATGCCAACTGCCATTTGTGTGACAGGAAATCATCTAACTGATGGATAGTTGAACAGCATCAGCAATAAGATGTAAGGAAATGAAAATCGAGGTTTTACATTTGAGAAGCCGTCTACTTCACTATAATGCAACTATTGTGCCGTGTCTGCAGCAAAGTCAAAACTGCTTAAACAGGTGGAAATTATTTCAAAAGAAGTTTCAAACAAAGCATCAGTCTAGGCTTAGAAACTGAACAGCAATTCAAACTCAAGAAGTTAAAAAACATTTTGTATTCCATGTAACACTTTCTGAGTTATTTTGTAGGATGACATTCATTATCTCTTAAATTACCATAATAATCCAAAGCTCTTACATAGCACTTTTTACTTACATGTCTCAAAATGTTTTTTCAAAGGGAAGGCATTTACTATTCCTATCTTAGAAATGCAGAACGTGACATTAGAAAACTTGCCTAAAATTACTAAAAAAAAAAAAAAAACAAATCAAAGGAAGAAATAGGAAGCTAATGGAATTGGGTGCCAAGTCACAATTCTTCCTCTGGTACTCAACACATACATATTTTAGGTTAATCACATCTACAAAATCCTGCATCAATCCAGCCATACAATCCCAAGAAATCCAAGGTGTTTCACTGGCCATCTATTTCCCAAGACAAAGGCCATTTATCGAAATGCTTTTCATTTGTGAAGTTAGAGTGTTTAAATCTCATATAAAAGCACACAATATAAAATTACTGTTATTGTCAGAGTTATATTTCAGCTTCTCTTTGAACTAATTCACATTGGATTAATTTCTGACTGAATTTGTCAGGCTCTTACTGGAACATTTAGTCTAATTTCCACATTTCCTCTTTACCAAATAATGTATTTCATCCTAGAAAAATTTATTATCGTCCTTAAAATAGAAAAACAATCTAGTAAATTAAAAAGCTGTATAATATATGTTACTCACATCTTGTAAATCATGCAAAAAGATGCAGTAAAATGCACATGGATTCAGACCATCATTCTATTGAAGCTGAAGGGAACGTGGCCATTGATTTCAGCAGAGTAGGGCTTCTCACGTATATATATATTTATATATTTGTGTATGTACACATACAAAAATACAACCATGAGCATTCATAAAATGACATAAAGGGCACATAGGATTGGATAGTGCCAAGGTGCTCTGCCCCTAGCTCAGGAAGTACATAAACATATACATTTGTTTATCAACAATTAACTCTATAAACACATCATTGAAGCTCAAGCTGACTGTATACCTAAATACTAGATATGAGACAGGAACTGATTATATACAAGTTAAACACCAAGGTGCCAGACCTCTGGTCTTCAAACTGGATATAAAAACCCAGAATTCATCACATGATTAAGCGCCTCAGAGATGAAATCTCAATCTCTTGTTCATTCCTGAAGCTCACCAAGAGTAATGCTGCCGTAGTCTTTTTCAAACCCCACCACATTCAAGAGAGCAGGTTCCTCACACAGGGCTACAGATGGGCTCCACCATGATCCAGAGACTCAAGGGGGTTAACTAAGCATCATTCACTTAAAATGAAAACAAAGACTTTGCTTGAAAAACACCAAATTGATGCTATCAGTGCCTGGTTTTGTCTTGCATTTGGTAGCCCACAGATTGGTGCAGTGATTCCTCATCTTTTTATTGCCTCATTTTTCTCAGTTAGGAATATTGGCAACATTCCTGCTTCACAGGAGACATCTCCTCAATCTCCTCTCCTTCTGCCTTCCACCAGGATACAGTTCCAGGACCAGAATTCAGAGATAGCCTTTGGGTCCATGCCAGCATCCACAAGTTATTTACTTACTTGTTATTAGCTATTGGATTAGAACCACTCATCCAGGAAGGAGGACACTGATGTTTTCACAGCCAAGTTATTTGTGATCCATTGGCTGTCAAATACAAAACACAGAGCCAGTGCTTGGTGCAGGGAGCAGAGTCTTAAGAGTTCTCATCTCTAAATGGGCACCCTAGTCAGTATGCTACATCACACTTTCTTTTCCTGGCTCTATCATCTCCCATTTTATACTGCAGGGTGGCATAAATCTACCCAGGCTCGTGATTTTGGCACACTAATGGATGGTGGGAGATGTAGGGATTTGATTCTGGCACACCACTGCCTACATACTCTAATCACAAGGCTTTTATATAAAATTTGAGTACTATTTTAAAAATGAAAACAGCTGCACTGACATTTTAGAAAAAATAGTATACATCCTCTTAATGTGTATGAGTGTTGCTCAGAGCTTGCCTTTTTTCTAGGCCTCCTATGAAATAAGAGTGATAATCTGTCTAGTTTCCAGATTCCACCTGGGCATAAGCAGGATCTGGGAAATTATTTGCTTACATCTGGAAATGCTGGGGCTGTTATGAAGCAAAAGTGTAGGTGCCCCTAGGAGCAGAGCAATCAGGGAACAGGGAAGGACTTGGAACAGGATTCAACCTTTGGATTTGCTATTCCGATCCACTGACATCTTTTTCTTTTCTTTAAATCTGAACCTAAATCCTTGTTGGGCTGGAGCTATAAGGAAACGGGCACATTGCAGAACTGAAATTGCAGCTTAGGTTTTGTCCTAATAATTTATTCAAGCCTGAAGACTATAAAAGACAGAGCACTGTTAATTAACTGTTCAATTCTTGGCTGACTAAACTTGTATAAAGCTGGTAAGTGTTTCTTAGTAGTCAACTAATCATCTTTAAGGCTGCTGGAATTTTCCTTTCTGCTGTTGTTGTTTTAATACAAAATCTAGATTCCAAGTCATCAAGCATAGCTATCATTATGACTAAAACTTAGATATATAAATGTATGGCAAAGGATAAGCATATTGTCTTACTTTACAAGGATAACATCTGCATGATTAGACATTTTAGAGTGGTAGTTGTGCAGAGTATTTTGAAATCCCAGGATATTATGTAATGGGTAAACCATATCAATGACAGTTCTGATAAACTGACTTTAGTTGAGGAAAGATGGACTGACATTTCTCTACCACTCACAAAACTTCACTAATGGAGGAGCTTAAACCACATTTTTGCAGCAATGAGTTATGTGTCAAAACCCTGAAAACCATTTAGCAATCTTTGTGCTTATACAGAGTTCAAATGGATACAGAAGATGATACTCTGTTTCCACATACCTGCTTGCATTAGGCAAAATATGAGCTTTCCTTAACCCTGCAAGCCCTTAAAGTGCATGAAATACAAAGTGAACATCAACAGCCTATGTTTATAAGAGTAACTGCATCTCCTGCTCAGGCATATTTCTATGAAATACAAGCATCAAAGTAAAATCACAGACAGCACAGTACCTTTAATGGATCTGTCATAAAAATTATTTATTATTATCTTTACTATTGACATTGTGTTGTGCTTCTCCTTTGAAATGTTGCAGTCTAAATCCTAGATTTGTTCACCACCATCTTCTCTATCGGCTCCATTCAATTGTGAGGGCCCTTCTCCAAGAGCAAGCCCTTTCTTCAGCTCTGGTCAGACCTATCCAAGCCTGCCATTAGTCACAGCACATACACACAGCCCTGCATTTTCCAGCTAAGCTGGCTGTACTGTAGTTTCTCTTCACTGGCTTCCTCTATCTCCAGTTTTCTTTCAGGTCTTTATAATTTTGTCCTACAATACTATTCCGCCCTTTTTTTCCCCAATATGAGTAATTTGTTTTTAAAAATATTTTATGCTCTAATCCATTGGCATTTTCACTCGTCTGCTTAGCATTCAGACTATGGGAACAATAAGAAGGAATACACAGATCTATGTTTTGGGGGTTTTTTTTTGTTTCCCTGGAATTTTGATTTTACAGGCTCTGAATTAGATTTTTTGTTTTCTTGGGTGCACCCCTCTTATTCCACCTGTTAGTTTTCAAGTTCCTAGAATCATATTCTCATAGGTGTAAAATTTTTCTCTCATTTGACAATCCAACTGTTACCCCGCTGTGGAATAAACCAGAATAAACCAGAACTTGGATAGAAGTCTTCTGTGAAGTCCTTCAAACCATTACAGTGATTAACTGAATGACCTACCTGCAGTACTAAAAGATCATAAAAACAACTTCTGACTTTAAAAGCTTGAACACTGTACTAGATCAGTCTTTGGTTTATTTAGGTTATTTGGTAATGGGTCACTGTGATGTTTTGCTTTACAAACCGCATTTTCATGTTTTCAGAGGTTCACACTTCATTCAAAGGGGGATTATAATAATTTTTACAAATCCTTCTCAAGCAAAACTCTGACTTCACTTCTGTGGGAAAACAGTTCTCAGGTTGAATGATTTGCCTTGGATCTGTCCTTGTTGGCCAAATAACAAATTATTTGCCTGACTTCTGATTAGAAATGCAAAGTGAACTTTGCTTTGTTGGCTAAACATTTTGGACCAGGAATCCAATTTAGCATCAGGCTTTCCAGAGCAGTCTGAAATACTCTTCCTTCACAGCTGCCACATTCTGTGATTCAATAGACTGTCAAAATCATCTTAGGAAGGGCACTTGAACACTCTTTTTGAGGAAGAAGGCACTTAATATTCAGAAGAAGAAAAAGTATTCAATAGCTGCTCAGAAAGATCACCAGAGATGACTGCGGCCCACTGGCTCCGCAGTCGCAGACCCTGGACTGGAGACAAGCTGGACAACTTGTATTTCTGTTTCTCAAAAAACAGATGGAAAATTTCCGAATAATTTGTTTTTTTTTTCATTTTGTATCAGTCACAGCATGGCCAAGTCTTCATTTCTTAAGCAAATCCTATTTATTCCTTATTCAGACAAAATTCTTGTTGCATGATGATAGCATTTGTAAGGATTGAATGAGGTTGCATGTGTGCTAAATCCTTCCGTGTTTACACAGGCATACTGAACTTTACACATGAAAACACCACCACTGATATCAGAGACATAAATCACTTGCATGAAGTCAAGCATATATAATTTAAGAACCTGGAAGACCAACAACTAACAGGTGCTCACTTCCAATGTCTGATCAACTATATTAAATAATAAAGAAGCATAAATTTATGTGGGGTTCCTGAAATGAAGCAAATTAACTGCATATCGCTAATTACATAATAAATCTTCAACTCATACACTCACTTGACTGCCACAAACTATAACATAATGAAGTGGGGGGAAATGGAGAACAGAAACAGATTTGACACAGATATTTCAGGCTTCTTTCTATTTGACCAAACTTTTTATTCCTGTAAAAATTGTGGGAAAATATTGATTGTGGAGGAAGGCATATGAACACTTTAACATTGGATATTAGCTGAGTTAGTTTGATGAAACTGGATTGTATTTACTAAAAGAGTACATTTATGATAATATTAATATTCAGATTTGGCAGATTGAAATGGTTTTAAAAAATGTTAATGACTGTTTTATCCATATAATTTGCAGCCTTCACATTGAATAAGAAAAAACACATAGCTGTGAAATAGCTTCCTGGGAACGATTGCTATTAGCAAAAACAGCAAAACAAGCCAGGCTGCCAGGAATTGCTATGCAAACAATATTCACCATAAAACTGGTAAGATTTTTAAACTCTCACTTTCCTGACCATTTTATTGTCTAGTTGTATTTTGATACAGAAAGCTAGAAAAATCAGTGAAAGTAATCTCAGACACGAACTACATGGAGCGGGCCTTAGACAGCACGTAGAGAGCGCGCACAAAATACCAGAGAACATCTCTCCCTCCTTTCCAAAAATTCCAGATTAAAACCAGTCCAGCTGAAATTCATTTCTATAGCAAGCAGGATACTAGCTAAAATGGTGAAAGCTGATATAAAAAAAAAAAATGACAAGTCCTTTGTTTGTGGAAAGAAATATGTGAATTCATGACATGTTAAATTAAGTGTCGTCATCTCTGCAGTCTTCATTTGGGAAATGCAGGGAGGCCGGCTTCCAGACACACACCCCCAAGGGATTTGAAAATATGTGAGTCCATTTGAATATTTCCTTGAATATAGATGAGCGATATGTGTAAACATCTAGGAAGACTAAATGCAATTGCAGAAATGATGATTGTGCGGCAAAGGAAAAGGGATTAAATGCTGCAGAAGATTACACGTAACTGAAGGAATGGACAAATTGTGATATAGCACAATGAACTTTTCTTTAAACAGCAAAGAAAAAGCTTGGATAAGTAGCAGAATCACTCCTTTTAGATACAGAAAACAAACCCTTTATAGTTACCACAAAATGCATGTTCCTGAGGCAAAACTCTAGTAGCCTCAGTGTGCATGCAGAGTCAAACATATAATTACAGCTATAATCAAACATGCACACACATGCATACGTAGTCCAAAGATTTTGTTCTGACTATTCTGATATTGATGCCGTATTTTTACTTTAGGGAGGTATCCCCTATGCGAGGTCTGATTTACTCCCGCTGTATTGACAACGTAGAACTACTATTTGATAGCAGTTAAGTTTGACCAAATAGAAGTGGCATGGTAATTCTGTCTCTAAGTACCACAGTCCCGATTAAGACACTTCTACTACCTGTCTCCCACCAGCATGTACCTTTCTCAGAAGAGGAACAGGAATTTTTATGCCAAATCCCAGGTTGTTTGCATGCCTGTGGATTTGCTTATTAAGCAGTCTTTGCTGAGACCTTGAGCAAGAGATGGACAATTTCTTACAGCCAGATATTAAAATAATTCTGAGTTACTGTCACTCAAACTATGAGGAACTACACATTTTTCTTGTATAAACCCCATTATAAAGAGGAAAAAAAATATCTTTAAGCTGGAAGTACTGATATGTGACAGTGCTACAACTATTACATAGACGGTAAAATCCTGGACTGTTTAACAGCCAGAGGAGAAAAATTCCATTGATTGCAAAAGTAGTCACAGATTTCATTCAGCCAAGAACAATTCTTGGCTGTAATACTACAGATTTTCAAAACCTTGTTTCATAATGTTCAATATTGGGGTATAAGTTACTATCAGTTTAATGAAATATAAACACAAAGTAGACCAGTAAGTAAAATTCTCAGAATACTTTGCCTGAGTGAATTTACTGAATTAGAATTTAATCAGAAAGTAATTATTTCAGCATTTTCTTCTGACCTTTTCTCAGGTGTGAAATCTGGACCTAGAGTAAGCGGCTATATTGACTCAAAAGGACATTGACCTTTGCTAGGTATGTAATTAGTACACTGACAGGAAGGGAACAAGGGGCTTTCCAAGGAAATGAACAGAACCATATCTGTGCAAGGGTTTCTGCAACTGTGATTTCAGGCTGAAGGATTTTGCTGAATGGAAGAAATCATAACGTTTGCAACATTCTCATTTCATTTGCAAGAACAGGGTAATAGCTAAAAAAAGAAAAGTTAGAAAATTATCTTGTTTGTGACAGAAAGGATCTTCCAAACTACAATAAAATGCTGTAACATTTATTTGAAGTTATTTCCTCAGAAACTCTTAATTACATATTCTGATCAATACTGTAGAGTATTAACAGCAGCATAATACTATACTTGTCCATTGCCATCATAAATGACCTGCTAAACCCTGTACACCACGCATAAGCTGTTCTTCAAATCACTGTCAGCTTTAGCCAGGCCGTTTTCCTTAATATTCAAGTCAGTTCCGCATTTTCAAAACAACATTTAGATTCAACAGTGTCAATGCAATGGTGGTTCACATACATATAGAGCAGGCAGCAAGCAAATAAACGCTCACTGAACTGCAAAAGCAGCTCAACCAAAGTTAACAATCCAAAAACACTGACACAGAGAAAGCAGAGACAGCAGAATGCAAAAAGTAATTGTTTGCAAGACTGACTTGCACCATGCAACGATTACTTTGTCAGCGGAGGGAGAGTGGAGGAGGGAGCGTTCAGCCAGAATAAACTTGGGGCACTCAAACATGCCAAACTCTACTACCAGCTTCACTTGCTCTCTAGGTGCATGATCTTTATACTTCTACCTTAAACATGACAAAGACTTAAGATTGACGAGGATGCCAGAGGCAAGACACCATTTTATAGTGCATCAAATAGATAGTCAGAAGGCTCATCTATACCATTTATCGCAGGAAGACATACTAAGCTTCCCAAAGGTTGTAGTTTTTGGAATCATAGCTCACTCTGATTCTAGAAGCGAAACTTAGGGAAGCCTTCCTTGCAGGACTGGGGTGGTAAATAGGAAGAGAGCGCTGTATAGATTATCAGGTTATTTTAAGCAACGGATAAATACAACTCCTAGATCATAATTTTACCCATGGTTATTAAAAAATGAATAACCAAGACAGATCCTCCCCACTTTACACTGCAAGTTTCTGTGGCAGGTGTCATTTGTTATTTCACCCCAAGTGAATGAATCCCACCACAGTCTACATATGCAGCCAGTCCGTGCTTTTCAAAAATAAAGTAGTATGTCTGACATAATGAGGAAAACAAAGCAAGATCTGATCAGGGCTCTGTGGAAGATAGATATGGGAATATCTGGCTTCTTGGGAAAATGTCTGTTCTCCTGGTTTGTTATTTGAATTAGATCCTAGTTGCCTTTGAAGGTAGTTTGACACTAGTGGTTCCCAGCCAGTGCCAATATATATATTCTTTCTAATGCCATATAGGTGGTAGAGTACTATAAAATTCCTGTTGAAATAAGAAGTGCCAGTGTGGGAAAATACTTGCAGAAACATTTTGTAGCTGGACTCTGATTTTAGTGCCTGGCATTTCAGTCACCCTATTGGTTTGAACAAGCTGATAAAAAGTTAAATATTTCTGGAAATCTAAACCCAAAGTGACTGAGTTTCATATCAAAGGAAATTCAGGAATTCCTGTCCCATGAGAATTAATTCTTCCCTGACTGTACATCATAGAGCTATTTTGGGGCATAATTAATATCTGTGAGCTGGTTTAATAGGATGCTGATTAATGTCTGAAATAGCAATAATCAAACCAAATTAACTGAAATAAATTCTGCCACCAGCAAAAACAATTAAAATTAAAACTGAATTCATGATATATTTAACTGAAAAGATACCATACAGTTACGAGAGATACTCTGACTCATTTTAAGGTAATTTGTGGGTAAAAGAAGGTAATTGATGTTGTAACTTTATCTGCAGAATAACTTTTCCCACTGATTTAAAAATAAAATAATTTTAGATTAGACTGTCTCTGAACTGAAAACATAGTGAAAACTGAGCCAGTGTTCTCATGGGCAGCTATAAATCAGGCTCTACAAAGGTTCCAATTGCCAAAGATAGCATATAGCAGCTAAGAAATTCAACATAAACCCAGCTGAACTAAATAAAATATTTGGCAAAGATTCACCGGTGTCTTCTCTGGAAGAGCTGCTTGAGGGTGGACACTTCATTAAAATGCTACTTTTTTTGCCCAATGTAACACTAATTCTAATTCACTGGGGGAAAAACTCATTTTCCATAACCGTCGAAGCTATTTATTTTATTTTTTAAGTTAATCCAGCTCTGCAATGAAGTAGCAATGGAAAAATCCCCTTCCCTTTAGAAGCAGCAACTTTACTTATACAGCATAAGGAAATATAGTTTTAATACTGGATACAAAAACCAAGCACTTATGGTTTCTCATTTATTCAGCAGGATAACACGGCTATGGCGCATCAGTAGCTGCCATTCAAAGAGAATTTTATGGAAACACCTAACAATGCAGAGAATGCACTACTTAAGAGATCTTTCTTGTATCAAGTCAGGATAAAGAAGTGACGCCTGCTGCAGCAGAAGGGATCACATCTCTGGATACTTCAAGTTATGCTCTAAGGCTGAAAATCACTGAAGTGAGGAGAACCGGTGCGAAACTTGCGCAATACCACTTAAATCTTACTTAAAACCTAATTTCACCCTCAGTGACTACATTGCTTCAAGGAAGTATAGTAATGCATGCCGTTCACCTAGTCTCTCCTTAAATGCACTTTCAAAGACCGAGCGTATGTCATGCTATGCTTGACTGTGTGTGTCGTCTATTTTTATGACCCAAAAGAAACCTAGGCACTGTTTCTCAGAGTACAAGACACCTGGGTACTCCTCTTCATGTCGTGCTGATGTCTTTTTTCAAGCTTTGCTTTAGAAGATATTTGATGTTACTTCAATGCTATAAAAAGAAAGATAAATCAAAAAATGGTTATTCAACTGAAGAACGTAAGTGACGAGCACTACTGCTAAATTTAAAGTTATCCACTGATCTTATAAAGCTCTATCAGATTATCTGCATTAAAATTATATAATGAGTTAAAAAAATTAGAATGCAAAATGTCGAAAAGATTTATTTCCCTACCTCATGAAAGGAAGGAATGGTCAATGGCAGGTTTATGTATTGGCTTCTGTGGACTTTTAGCCAAATGTTTATTTCAAAGCATACTCAGTTTAAAATAAATCTGCATAAGCATTCTTTTATACATGGGTATCTAAGCAAAATATTATGCTGTGGAACATTATGCAAAATTTAATGGAAGTCAAAAATCGAAGATCTAAAAAAAAAAAAAAAATTGACCATAAAACATTATTCCACAAATCCTTGCCATGGTGTCCCTGCCCATGGCCCGGCAGTTGGAACTAGATGATCTTTAAGGTCTCTTCTAACTCTAACCATTCTACGTTTCTATGAAACAAAAGCATTACAGACAATCTGATTGACCTATTTTTGTATGCATTATCTTGAGGAGGTCCACCTATTACTCTCATGCTAAAATTAATTCCCTTCAAGCTTAACTCTACTTCAGAGCTGTTAAAACATAAATTGTGAAAAACAGTTACAAAATCAAATTTCAACTAAATTTATTACACGCTATTAAAATTGTTTATAAAACTACACCTGTACCAGCCTGTTTTCTACTGACACAGCAAAATAGGATAATGGTCATGTAAGAATTTAGTCACTTCTTAATTAGAAAGTATGGCTATCTCTATGTATCATAATAGTTGTACTGCCTATGATGGCATTATTTTCTTCCAGCTTTCCATGACATAAATGACTGAATGTGGCTGTCACCAATTATACACTAATATTGAATATTTATCCCTTTTTGGCTTGCACACAAGAAGACTTTTTGCTACTATCAGCTCTAGGCTCTCTGAATTCTATATTTGAAGTAAATTCACTATTCCACCAACCAAAACAAAACTATGCTTAAGCTTTGAATCATTTCATGTGAATAATGCAACTGTACCTGGAAGTTGTCCATATAATTTCAAGCTTTTAAAGCTTATGAAACATACTATACCAGTCTGTCACAGTTTTATTTAAAGTCATGAACCACATTGCTGAAGTTTTGCTTTCGCTGTCTTGGCAAATCCTTCAAATTACACTCCATTCCAATCAAGCATTTCAAATGACATCATAGAAACTTCCTGCATACATAAATTTTGCTGAGTGCCAATCAATGGCAAAGAAAAGCCTCTTCAATTGTCTTTGAAAAAGATATACACTCCGATGAGTATTGATGGGGATTTGTGATCTCATATATTCAGCTGAAATATCATCTGGGTATGCAGATGATACTTTAGTCTTAAAACATCTATCTAGTTTTGCATGTGTAAACTTTTCTGTCAGTATATTCTATGAAAATATGGAGCAAACTGTCTCACTCTTAAGAAGCAGTCTGTATGACAGTGGTACAGTATCTTTGGTGACCAAAAAATGTAAAATTTTAATTATTCTGAAATCTGCAGGGAAAAAAAAGAACACTTTCCAATACACAGGCAAGTACGTAAGAATCAGGCTTGACTGGAGATAAGGTACATTTTTATTATTTATAAGAGCAGGCATCTTAGACTAGACCTGCTCAGACACCTTGAAATACCTAATGTCTCTTGGCCTAATTCAAAGGCTTAACTAGACTTTAGAATTATGCAAATGGAGAGCCAAGGAAATCCACCTACAACTCTTTATGAAGAATACAACAAAGAGATCAGTGCACTCAAAAATGCCAGATGTTTCAATGAACTCTCAGAAAGAACTTTGGGAGTAAAAAAAAAAAAAAGAAAAGAGATGATGAAAGGAGAAGGTTAGGGTATTTAGGACTTCCATATGACTTCTTTGGAGGTAGCTGGTGACCAGAACTTTTCAGGACAGGCTACCACAAACTGGGAGAGAGCTGGACTCTTCTGGATCTGGATTAATCATTATATATAGATACTGTTCTGATTCAAAACAAATTCAGGTGCTGCGTCCACCTTCTGCTGGTGTTCTGCCAGACTGAAGTTTGCCATCCTGAGGTATTTAGATGGGGTAATCAAGAGCTGGCAGTAGATTATACATCATACTCCAAATGCCTAAAGGTGGAATTGAATGTTTGAAATGCACTGACATTCTGGATTTGTAAGTCAGAAAGATTTCCAGGTTGTTGTTTCCATCTCAGCTGCTACATAATCTGCTCAGGTGCCAGATTTCAATCATCATTAGTTGCAAACCAAAACCTCAACTAAGCAAGTTATATATTGCTAGAACAATAACCTAGTGATCTCTTCAACATCGTTAATAATGCAGCAGGGAAAACAGAAAGGTCAGCTGCATTCAAATTATTCACTGAAATAAGTAGACAACAGTCTGCATTATTAATTATGAAAGCTGTATATTTAAAAATGCTTTTATGAAGCTATTTGTCACACTTTTTTCTAACTGGAAAAAATGATTTTGCAACTAAGGCAGTTTCCATTTTAGAATTAGTTTAGATTTTTACTGTCCAAGAGGGAATTGTTTGGTTCAGAATTATATTTCTATTCTACTTGCTCAGAATCTCATTAATATATATAAGCTGATATTTAAGATATATTTTATTTTGAAAGAAGAAAGAAAAAGGTATTTCTCTATACTAACACTACAACAAAATTAACAAATAGCTTTATAGCAACAATTTTTGCCGTAATGAAGCTTTCTGGTGGTAGATTGAAAATGTGCATTCAATCCCACCCCACTTTAATTCTCTCTAGCTAATTCTCTTGAGAGTTTCAAACGGATTATTCCTTTGTCATATCCCTTTGTCAGAGAAACTGCCATCAAAATGTTCCTTTTCGTGCATGTCTGCTTTGGCATTTCCAAAAATCAAAACATTCACTTTAAACAATTTAAAAGACAATATTAATGTTCATGCAAGGAAGGAAACGTGCATTTTCAGCATGTCTGAATGATATTAGATGTTCAGCCTGAGTTTCACTTATTTGGCAGTGATGGGACAATCTGTAGAATCAAACCACCATAAAAATAAAGGTTTCTATTTGCTTCCTGCTCAGCTGTACTGGAAATTATATAAACATGACAGGTTTTCTATTAAAATTCCTTGAAGTGAGAAATACATTGCTTGCATCCACTTGGGGGAGGGGGGAGAGGAAAAAAAAAAGACCCAAAAAAAGACACACACCAAATTCTAACATAAAATAGGATTAAGACTTCTGTTTGAGCTGGTGGTGTGATGGCTGAGGAGTGCCAGTAATTGTTCATGTATTTGGGTTAGTCACAAGGACAGGAGAAGCTGATTTATGAAGTTGAACGTTCTAGTATTTCGTGACAATATGTATAATTCTACTTTAGTTGTGATTACTTTAAGATATTTTATTAATCTATTCCAGCTAATGGAATATAATATCTGCTAATTTCAAATTAAACAGTTGTGTAGCTGCTAGCACACCGCTGCAGGATGATGAGTTTGAGTCTCACCTTCCTATAAAGACACTAAGCTTTTACTAACGTACTGAAAAATTAAGCACAGTTTAAACTTCAAGTATGTGTACAATCTGTTTAGTTTTAACAACATTGCTCACTCATTTGAATTTTTAGAGTGCACTGTTAAGTATTTCCAGGATTGGGCTGACATATGGGTTTCCCATAACTACAATTGCATAGCCCTACTGCAGGTAACGTAGTTGAGAAGCTTACAGAAGTATAATCTAGAGAAAATGAGATTGCTCTCTTTTGAGACCTAGTTTTGTCTAAGGGGAGAGAAGCTTACTTTTAACCTGTGGCATATATTTAGAAAACTAGACTTTTACAGAGAAAATATTTACTATTAAAATGAACATATTTCACACCAACTACACCTGTTTTGCCATCAGTTTTCAAACACAAATTGAAATAAAAACTTCTCTACTTGGTCTACATCAGTGTTTTGCCAAGATAGCTGCGTCATGTGCAATCACACTGCAGTTCCCTGGAACTGAAACGGTTACACCCTTTAGGCCAATGTAGGTTATTCGACTTGAGAAAATCATTTAAACTGTACTGGCAAAGGAACACTGCATCTTCATAGAGAAAGGCTGCCAATATATTCTACAAGTATAACCATACCAGAAAAGCCTTTTAAAGTGTAGACATTAAATCTACCTTCTACTTCAAGTAAATCTCTCCATAGTGAAATCTTGTTACCCTCTTTTACAAAATTCCCTTGCTCTGCTTTAAAACATGATCCTCCATCAGTCTAAGGAGCTCATGAAGTTGGCTTAGTTGATTTAATCCTAAATTGAAAACTTCTCTGATTACTATTAACCCACTTCCTTAATTCCCAAACCACGACAAGGAGATATTCTGTTTGAGAATGTAACTTGTGAATGTTCTTTCTGTGCCCTTTTTTCTGATTCAGAAATGGTAAAGCTCTAGCCATGTATTTACAGAGTCTCTCAAACAACCAGTCACTTCTGTAAACTCTTGTTCTGACTTCTTTCTGAATATAATCTTGACTTTTTCAATCCACTTTGTTGTATGACCTCAGGTTATGGGGCATTTTAAGGGTGTCTTCACGGTAACTACATATTTTTATTTCTTTAGGTGAAATGCAAAGATGCATTTCCTGGGTCACCATTTCTTGCCGGTTCAAATTTTGAAACAATCAGATGAACGCATCCTTCTCTTTTGTCAGGATTAAGCTGAAATCAGTGTCAAGGCTCCCACCAACCTTTTAGCTGGAATGTACCAATAGATTTTTCACATTTCATTTATGATATTTGAATGGTGGAGATATGATCTACATTTATCAAGTCTGGATGTAGTACTACTTATGGTAGTGATACGAGCGTATGCTGTAATATCAACATCAAGATATTTCATAAGCAACAATGGTCAATGAGGATACTATTAGTAAAGCAAACGAACTAGGTGCAACTGGACACAGTAACCTCTGCAATAAGATCAAATAACCAGGAATGTTTGCTGTGTTTACCCACTAGAACTGTGTCTATGTTCCAAGTTAATAGGCAAATTTTCTGCAATCTTTGATCATTAACTTAATATAGTGTAAGGTTATTAGTTTATGAATTAATATGAGTTTACATGAGTTTATAAACTTGCATGTGAGATGAGGGAATCAATTTTTTGTTAGGTTTGGTTTTTTGTTCTCCAAGATTGCCCCTAGTAGTATCACAGAACAGCTCTCACAGCTGATGATTATAACTGAGTCTATCTCACCAGGTTTTGCTGCTCTCTATTTAATGCTAATTTTCCATTCTTCAAAAAGATTGCCTGAAACATTTCCATCCAACTCTTCCACAGCGCAGCAACAATCCATGATAAATTCCACCATTCCTAAACTGAAAGCAACTAGAAGGACTATTTCTGGCTTTATCTTGTAATTCAGGCATTTCCTACATAATTTATTTTTAACCTTTTTAATCTTTTCCTTGTTATTTGACATGTAGAAAATGCCCTGTCTGACTCGCATCCTAACAAAAAAAAAATAAATAATTCAGCCAGCAGTTACCTCCTCATTATCATGCCCCTACACCACTAGCATGATCATGTCACATTTCGTTAAAACGTTATGGCTATTCTTGCTCACAGGGATCTGCAAGATGTACCCTCTGGTTGTTCTAAGCATAGTACAAGGTCACCGATGCTGCTTTTCTCAGGATTATCTGCCAGGAAAATATCGTTCCTTGCTTGTGCTGTCAACCATCTTTACAGCAACTAGCTAGCCTGTAATAAACTTTGACTTCTGCTAAAGAGTAAATCAGCAATGAGTAAACTGCTATAAATATCCTGTTTTCAAGCCAGCTTTCTAGGAATAAAGCCATGATAAAAGTAATGCAGTACCTTACATATTTAAATTAGAACGTTTAAACTCTTGACTCAGGTTGATGGTTGGACTAGATGATCTGAAAGGTCCCTTCCAATGTAGGCAATTCTATGATTCTATGACTCTAAACAACAGGCATTTGATCCTGCAAACCCTGAACTGTGCGGCAACTGAGCCTGCAAAATCTCTTTTGCAAATAGTGAACCACAGAATAACATTGTTCATCTTTGTAACTGCTCGCTAAGAGAGAGCAAAATATTCAGAACAACTTCATCTCTGGCATAGATGCCCTGAAAAACTTATGAGTAAGGCATACTAACAAACAAAAATTATATTGCTGTATGAATAGTCAGAAATATATCTGAAAACATTTGAGGCATCAGAAAGCTCTCAAAGGAAGCAAAACACATGCAAGGAAGACTGCAAACGAGACAAAATGTAAGGAATAATTTCTACATCTGTCCTGAATTGCTTAGGGACAGGCATCAGAGTTCATAGGCAACCAGACGCTTAAGTAAAATTGTCTGAAACAAAATAAGAAATAGACACTTGTTTTCTGGTACACCTATGTACGTCTGACAGAAAGTTGGCTAAGCATCATTAGCACTATTCTTTCTGAACACATTAATTAAATCTCTTAATCATAATCAATCAGGCTCTATCCTTGGCCCATTAATGCTACCTTACACCTGACTTTACTGCCGGGAACTTAGTTGAGGACCGCTGGCAGAGTTTTGTAGCAATTTGCCTTTATGCGGAGTTTGATTCGATTTGCGTTTAGACTCAAGTACCACTTTCTTTTGCAGGTCTTCAGTGTTACAAAGACAGTGTTACTATCTGTCTCTTTCCCACCTTGAGTTGCTTGGATTTTGTAAGGCATTCTCCTTTTAGCAGGTGAACCCCAATGAAAGTATTTTATAGATAAAATCTAAGCAGCAGAACTATCTAAGGAAATATGCATCCCTATCTCATCAAGGCCATGTACGTCTTTGATTTGACCTCTTGTTCTTCGTGTTTTTCTTTTATCTTACCACCTTATCTGAAATCTCCTGTCTCTTTTTATCTTGCTACTTCATCTTTCCCTGAATATATTCCACTATCTTAATAGTCCTCCTTGTACCTAATGCTCTATAACTTTTAGAAGATTTTTACTTACCAGTTTTATGTACTGTCATGAATATATTTTACTCTATAGCTATTTATTTGTGAGGCAGCCTGTAAAACCTTTAGTGCTCACCCATTTACAGCAAATACTTTTCAAGTAGTAGATTTTAAATATCCTACTTCATCATACTTCCTGGCCTGAGTATTAAAATCAGACTGTTTAAATTCACTGGCTGAGCATTTCAGAAATCAATGCATGATATTAGCTGTCTTCATGCCAAATGTTCAGAAGAGATACTCTGATTATTGTGACTTTTCAGAGCCGTACTTGAAAATATGATGCCTCCCTGGAATATCCATGTAAAAGGCCAAAAACTCCAACCATTAAAAAAATCTCTAATGACTGGAAAAACACTTGCTGGTGCTTGATTTTGCTACAAATTGTGAGTGATAGTAATTGTAATTGATAGTTTATTCTCTATATATAATCAGTCTATGTGTTATTTACAAGGAGGATTTAGCAGAGTTGGTCAGGAAAATAAGAGAAAGTAGAAGGATTTGTGTGGACTGTTAAATAGAAATGAGAAAGAAATGTTTTAATCCAAGTTGTCATTTCAATTTCTTGTCCAAACCACGAATCAACACATTTCAGTGATCTTGAAAAGGCATTGTAACACTTCACAGAGGTTTCTGTGCTTCTGACTACCTCTCCCACCATGCACATACCCCTGTCTTTAGGTGAAATGACACAATATTGCATGAAACTTTTATAACTGAGGCTCGTCATGAAAAAGAAATTCTGACTAAAAAAAAAATTTCACTAAAGAAATACAAATCACTTGAATTATAACCTCTACGAGACAACAGAATAACATTTATGTCCACTTCTTTAATGAAGAACTGAAAATTTTCACAGAAAACAAACAATGCTTATAAACATTTTGGCACATATTTTCCAACTAATCCTAAATATAAATGTGTGATCTACTCCATTCACGATCTTAGTTTCTGTATGCTGACAATGTGAATATTGCAAGCCAAAACATATCAATGGTGTTATAGAACATCTCTATACCCAGTGATATACAAATTCTCCCCCAGTATTTAAAAAACACAACCAAAAAACACAACCCAAACATCAGTGAAACGCCTTTAAAATAAAATTCCAAAAAGTTTTTATCAAATCTTCACTGGATTGAGACTTTCTTATACACGGTGAATCGTGATAAAATTCAAAACTTACTGAAAATTAGATATTAATATTCTTTCTTTATAATATTCCTATTATAATATATCTAATATCAGTGGCATGAAAAAGAATGAGTCTGCAAACTGCATGAGCCCTATTTTATGCACTTCAAATTAACTGCAGTACATATAACACGACTGCTACAAAATAGTTCTAAGGTTATCATCATTGATCTTGCCTGAGATTTTTCTTGTAAAGAATTACTTGTCATTCTCTCTACAGATTTTGAAAATGAAGCTCATTCAGTCTGTGAATACATTTCTGTACATGTTAATCTTAGGTACCAATTATTTGTACAGCTTCCTTTTAATCAGAACAGCTTTTATTCCCCCATGACATATCATGCTCATCTACTCCCAAATTACCAAAACATTCAAAGAGCAATAGTTCACCCTTAGTGTAGGAAGCAGATTTTCAGACTTATAAAATTACACCGATAAATCAATTTTAGTACATGCTCTGTATCATGCTACCTGCCCCCCTGCCCCAGCCCCAGACTGTATGTTATAACAATGCCTGCGGCCATTGCATTTGATGTGATTTTTTTGGACGAAATGGTCTCCTGTTCACACTGTATCAGCACCAATGCCTGTGTCTTGTGCAAAAGACCTTTTGTGAGCTTATTTAATATGTGTTTTACGCTCACTGAAAAATGACGTATTTATATATTGGAAGAATTGCGTATTTGGGAGAATCATGTCCAAGGAAAGGCAGAGCATTTCCCCTTCCAAAAATAAAATAAATAAATAATAATTAAAAAAAGATAAGTGTTTTCAATATAAGTCATACCAGAACTTAGTAATTTACAGGTTTAATTTTCATAATGTTAATAGTAACCAATACTGCATCTGTTAATTGTTTTAAAATGCTGAATGAATAATTATTAGTTAACTTAGCATAATAAAAATCACAACAATTTTTATTGCTAACCTTTTTAAAAAGGGAATGGTCAGTAGAATATAGGTTATTAAGTATATTTCACTGATATATTGGGACTATAAATAGCTCCATAAATATATATATACTGTATATACATACTAAAAATAGTCTTCTTTTATAACTTTTCAAAACATTCACTTTGGCAATCTCGTCTGGATAATTGTGTAAATAATGCAAAATCTGTTTTAACATTTTGGAATTCTAATGGTATATTATCTTAAAGGGTGCCACTGCGCAAGCCACTGGAGTTTGGAGCTGGGAGTACTGTTATTTGTACTGACAGCTGTCACCGCTTCTTTCCACTTAGCTGAGTCTAATGAGCCAGCTGTCATGATAGACTGGTATTTGTTTCAGAGCTAGGACTTTACAGCAGGAGAAAGCAAGTTACTTGTGGGCAGGTTCATAATCTGACACTCATACAAGCAACTAAAACAGCAAAACTTAAGCCAGTGGTGATATCCTCTCCAGCTAATGACAATACCATTCTCTTGCACTTTGATAACCAAAGCCACAGGAAAAGATAAATCTACAGTCCAAACCATCCGCAACCCAGTTCTTCAACATAACAGACATCCCAGATTGTTTTTGTTGTATCCCACGCTGAGCAATAAACCCAGAAGCCTCTTTCCCCACGCCTGCCCCCATACACAGTGAAGGTTTTATCACAGTAGGCCGTCTCCGTTATATAGTGAAGGTTTTCAGAAACTGTCATCCAAAAATGAGAATAAACATCAAATGGAATTATGGAAACATCAAAGACACTTTTGAATGAACTATAGTACATTTATAAAAATTTCTATTCCTTTTTTGTATACATATTACATTGTAAACACTAAAATAATCCATGAAAAGATTAAATAAAAACATATTACATTAATATAAAATTAACAGATTTAAAAAACATGGGACATCCATCTACTGTTTAGAGATTAGACTATTTGCAAAATGTCAGAATAAATTTATGAGGGAACTCTGCATTTTTAGGCCACTATTTTTCCTCACCATTTCCTAAAATGTTTTCAGTGTGTAACTTCTTGGAAAATAATTTTCTTCATTTCTCAGTCATGCATCTTTCTTAAGACCTTAAATAGATCTTTCTGAGTTCCTCTTTCTTAAATTCCATTCGCTTACGAAACAAAGATGCTGTGATTTTTTGTTTTTTGGTCTCATTTCTACACATTATTCACCAACATTGCACAAAGCAACTGTTGTTCTTTTGACATTGCATCTCAATAAATGGATTAAATGAGCTGTGAATATCAGCATTTAACCAATAAAAAGAGATCTTTATTTATTTAAAATGTATCAGATCTGCTTCATCTAAAAGGCTAATTGAAAAGGCTATTCAGGTCAGCTGTGATATTAGAAGACAACTGAATCACATTTAATGCTACTTAAAGGATGTGAACAGGCTAAAAGAAAAATTAAACTATGGCCATTAAAATTTAATTTGACTTAGTGAAGCCATTAACATTTTGGTTTAATGCAGCGGCAAGCATTCTAAAAATATTTCCATATAATTCAGAAAGCCAGAATTGTCAAATGGCTGACCCTTACGTACCAAAAAAGATTGAAAGTGACCTTAAAGTGCAAATCAGAAAAAAAAGCTGAAGGAGAAAAATTCTTTGAATACCATGATTAGGTGTCATTATGTTCCTTCTTTATATATAGAGTCTTTGTATACATAGGTGTTTGTTATTACTGTACACACATAGATGTACATACATAAATCATCTGCTCTTATTCCAACTCATTTTTATTTTTTTTGTTGCTGCCTTTAAACTTTTGCATCATACCATATCTATCAGCAGCATTCTCTGTAACAGGGCATTTCTGCCTCTGATAACGACCAAATTGATCTATGTAGTTATCAGCCTAAGGTCAACCGAAAACTTTCTCTCATACACTATTTTAGAGTAAATTCTTACGGGAAAAGGCAACCTACATACAATTTGTGGTCAAAACCAGTTAGTCCCGTGAATTTTAGTCCTGTTATTACACTAGAAATAGTTGCATCTTTACTATAAATTCTTGCATTTTTTCTATTAATTGCACACTTTGGTTTTCATTTTAACATTAAATATCAGATTTGGATATCAAATGAACAAATCACTACTTTTATGTGAACTGTAAAGAAATAATCTATTTTTAAGACAATACCTTATCTTACTCCTAGTAATGTACTTGTGATATATTGCTTTACCTCTACAAGTTTGCCTTTGTAATCTAAAAATGCTACTGCAAATATTCCTTAGACTCTGTATAACGATTACTGTAAATATCACAAAGCAATCATCAATGCAGTAATTTTAAAGATTTTAGCCAGTTTCATATAGAAACTTTGTCTAGAATTAAAAGGGTAACAAATCTGATCATATATCAGTACATACATAAAATTTCAGATTGACTGCCTGACAAGGAAATACATTACTCCTAGCTCCTAGTTTTGGCTTTCATTCTCATTTTTTCCAATTCAGTTTGGTGGTTTGTTTTGGTTTTTTTTTTAAAAAAAAGCTAATACAGAAGGCTTTGTTGTAATATTCCTAAAATAATATAATCTGGGTTTTCATATCTTGCTGTATGCACATTGTTTGCACTGTTCTGGCTTACTAGTAGTCATCATCAGTGATGATAGGAAATAGAAAATGCTAAAAACTGCTAAAGCTGTTACAAATTAATTTCAGGACGTGTAGGTATTCAGGGAAACCGTAAGGATAATCTAGCAATTTTCTGGCTCTACATATACAGTGCAAAACCTCTGGGTTCCCAGAAACCAGTGGCATTGCCACCTTCACTCTGGACCCAGCACGTGAAGTAACTTAAGAGAGAAGAGAGGTATGTAACTAAACAGCATCCTTCTTATGGGCTGATAAACCTGTGAAAGTGGTAAAGGTTTGAGTAGAGTAGGGCATGTAAAAAAATCTTGTATCAACAATACAGTTTTTGAAAGGTTTTGAAAGAGTACACTGTGCTGAGTACTTGGCTGTCTCATGGATTCTTACAAAGTTGTTCTTGTCCGTGACTCCCAGATACCTTATGCATCAGCTTCTACTCCATGATTCATCATGGCTAATAATAGATGAAATGAGTGGAAAAATAATCAAAGCTCTAGTGACAAAAGGAAGTGTCTGAATATTACTCCAATAGATTATCTTCTAAATTGACTTGACTAGCCATTAATTTGGATAAAAATTATTTTCTTCTTTCTCAACTTAGTTTTTAATGGGTTACAGAAAATTAGAAGCAGGAACTAGTGATGACCTCTGTTCTTCCCCAGTTGTAGTGCGTCTAACTCCTGACACAGAATATTTTTATTCAGAGCATCCCAATACCTCAAGGTCAAACACTTCTAAACTTAGGGAGTTCGGTAACGTGAAGCTGTTTTGCTAAACTATAAGACCAACCAGATCAGATTAGAACATCACTGACTTAAAAGCCTCATCCAGTGCGGACTGTAGTTTATCAGAGGCAAAGCTGTGCTCATGAATGATGTCCGAACAGTGTCTTCAGTCTGTTGCTGGAAGAATTGCTAGATTCTTCCACAATCCGCTTAAATTAGAGTGTGTGCAAACTACCATATCAGCTCAAATGCTCAGTGAGCAGCTTGCCTCACAGCTCCTTTATAGCAGATCTCTCCCTGACAAAATGAAATAACAGCAGATAAAAATGTTACTTGTTATAACAGCAGTGGAAGAAAGTGAGCAGAAATGACAGCATTTGGACTTGAGCAGCTGGGTACAGTTTATATCTTCCCTTATTATAGTTTGTGTTTTGGAGTAAAAAAGAAAAGCATAGAAATAACTGTATCTAAGAATATCGTAAATTCAAAGATACGCTGTAACGACAAGATGTGAGTAGAATAAGGAACCTCTGCTTAGGAGTTTGTCCAAAAACTTAATGAAAGCAGCTTTAGCTAAATTAATTATATTCGTTTGAAGTCTGGCACTATTTTAATCCTAGATCCGAGCAAAAAGAAAACAATTTTCCTAACAGGACTTCAAATACATTTATTTCTCAGAACCTAACAAAGATTTGGAGTCAAGACAGGTGCTCTAGCCTCATCATAGAACCTCTACAGCCTGCTGAAGAATATTTTTATTAGGAGCATCCAATATGAAAAGGTCAAATAGAGCTCTTTATACGGATTTATCAAGGAATTCACTCAGAGGCTACATGACTAGCTCAGTTAAATAAACCATGAAGTCTTGAGTATACAACAAGACCTCACATTCTCTCATTTATAAGCATGTGTCAATACATTCAGATAATTACGAATCCAGATGCCCTACAGAAGTCTCATTTCTGAAATGAAGGTGCCACAATAACATTCGTTATTCATCAGTGTGTGAGTCTGTAAAATAACCTCTGGAAGTGTTTCTTTGTCCCAGCTATTTCATTTCACTTTATTTCGGAGATTGAAAGGAGGAATACCTTTAAACAATCTTCTTGATATACAACAGGAAAGACCAGAGTCCTGAGCCATGTCATTCCTTTATGCATTCCTTTGCCTTGTATGAAATGTCACTGCACACAGGAAAGAAACTTTTGCATTTTAATGTACAAAAACGTGGCGGTGCTGCCTGACAAACACACTGACCCTGTCCTTTGCACTCTTCATTGCTTTTCTATTAGCAATCCTTATCTTCAAATGTTACAGAGCCTCAAAACCTGATTTCTAAAAGATAATATAAAATTCAAACAAGGAGATAGTGATCTATAATTAGGCTCAGGTTAGAACAGAATTCAATAATAAGAGAGTCTGAGGCAAAACTTCCCTGAAGACTCATGCAGGAGAGGGGAATTAGCCTCCCACCCAGACAAACAAGTACACGAAAGGCACTAGTTATTCTCCTTGATGCATTGCCCAGACACTTGGACACCTTCTTAAGAACTGCAATATGAAAACTTATCTAAAACAAAGTCAGTCCTTAGTCTACTTCACTCTACCTTAAGGCAAAGGCAGAAGAGGCTAACGTAAGTATGTCTGAGTAAAACTCATTTAAGGAAGTCAGAACTGAAATTGTGATACCAACAGGATGCCTAGGTAATTTCTAAAATACAATTTACTATATTATCAACAGGCACTATGTGCTTATATCATAGCTGTACAATCCTGCTGCTGCAGAGGTAACCACAACTATTTGAGTGTGCTATATGGAACACAAGAAAACTGAAACCTAATTTGTAAACCGTGTAAACTGTGAAAGCACACAGAAAGACTAACAGAAAGCCATACTGCAGTTAATGAACGTGATGATTTATTCTTATAATTTTATTCAATTATTATTCCAGATCCTTTTCTGAACTCCTGCACTCAAATTTAGTGTTTGTGAGTGTGTGTATTGAGATAAGAATAATAAGTACAGTGACTGAAGCCATAAAATACATACACTGTTTGATACTTTCTCCAAGTATTTTTGCTCTTAGGAATCCCTCAATCTAGATCAGCTCTTGCGGCAAAACCAAATATCAGGTAAATCAAGTTAGCAAAACCCGGGATCTTGTAGAAAGTGGTGATAATGGTTCAGCCCATGCCAACCTTTTACTGAAGTCACTGTGAAGCCATTTTCTAACATGGGGGAAAACTACTCCAGTTTCACCGTCATGAAACTTAGTATGAAGTTCTCTGTCTACTTGTCATTACTAACAAACCCACAACAATACTAATATTATTAATAAATAGCATTAACACATTGCTAATAGAAATCATATTTTCTGTAACAGGCACTAGTATATACAAGATGAGGTAATGCTATTACTACTGGAAAAACTCTTAATTCTCTTCATAGTATAGGATTACATTCTTCATAACCAGGAAAAAAAATTCTCATTTAACTCTCATTTAAAAGTGAAAACTTTCATTAGCCTAAACTACACTTCTGACCTGGAGATACTTGGGACAAACACAGTATTAATCAGGGATGTCACACATTAAATCAAATTTCTTTTATCCCCATGCCGGGACCTCTCTTTAACTCAGTGCTGGAAGGGAAACTTCACCCTCGGTGGCTTTTGTAACCTGTAATATGAGGTGCTACTCCCACCTCAGAATTTGTTTCATTAACTTTAAGAAGAAAACAGTCTTAAATCTCAGCAATTCAAAATAAGAGAGGCTGAGCACTGAAAATAATGCCATGCCAATTCCTGATTCAAATAGACTGCATGGTAAGTTCAGTCTTTCTGATAACATTGTCCATGGTATGTTTTATATTGCACTGTCAGCATCTTTAATACTTCCTTCTATACAGTCGAGCTGATAGACCTCACTAGATAGACAATGAAATATATTCCACACTGTGTGGGTGCAATTTATTTATTTCATAGCTACAATTGTTCTACTTCTGTATTTCCATACATTTCAGTGTTGTAATTTCTGTTTCAAAATGACCCAGAGAAGTGTCAGAAATAGATCTTAAAAAAAGAAAAAAATTCTCCCGATCTCTCATATGAAACTCATATGAAACTATACCAACTGAAACTCAAGGAAGATGTTTTACAGATGCTTAGCTAAGTGTTTCTGTAGGGGAGTAACAAAGCATAAACTCATCCAGACTTCATTAATTTATTCATTTCTGTTCCTGAATGATTTCAAATTGGGGAGATACTGAAGGGTTGCCACCACAACCCCTTATTTCAGTTACTTTTAAGTCTTTGTATTTCTTTATGGATTCAGATAGCTGAAAAGAGAGTTGCCTTCAACCAAACACAGTATTATTGCCACTTCCAACCAAAGACACAAGGAAAACACTTCTGATTAAAAATATTTTATGAGTTATTGTTTCGTGAAGACAGGCAGAAAGATGAAAGAATCGGAAAGCAAAGGCATCAAGGAAGTATCAGACTCTGAAGTCTGCTTCAGTAATATGACCCTTGAGAAGAGGTAAAAGAAAGAATTTGGGGGCTAAGCTGAAACTACAGAAATTTAGAGCAAAAGAAAAAATAAATTGTACACAACTGCTCAGAAAAACAGATCTTGGTATGTTCTCAGTAAGATTTCATCAGCTTTTACAATTTTCATGCCTTACTCTAACAACTTGCAGGTCTAGTATTTTGATTAAACCACATAGATCCACAGCAGTAATTTGGTTTTCCATTCCTGTCTATGGTCTTTTTTTCTCCCTGAATCTTCCACCATTCCGAATTAGAACAACACAAACAGTAGTCTCCAGTACTACCTAATCTGCAAATGGATCACTACTGACTTAATCCTGCAATCCTGCTTCCTTGACACAAGCAGTGTCCTAACACAGTCTCCAGACTATCAAACCTGTGCTCAAAATATCCTTGTCTTTTCTCTTCAAGACTGCATCATTTCCACAGTGCATTGTCCATCCTTCTTTTTGTTTTCCTGTTGCTCTCTAACATACAACTGCCAGACAAGTCTGTTCCTGCACTTGTGCTTGCAATTTGACTACTGACGGACTGATGCCCCAATGCTTTTATACTTTAGATAAGTGGCTTCTCTTGTGTTTGCTCTTAACCCTTTTGAACTGCTCCTTCATTTATACCTGAAAGATGTCTCATCTACCACCATCCACGATTATGGCTTCTATAAACCCCAATTAGCATTAAGACTAGTACAAGAAGCAATACAGAAGACTGAAGGTGAAAGCTAAATCAAACCAAAGAAAAGACCATGAACAAGTTTGCTGGGGTTTCAAAAAAGGTATTATTTACTTGAATTTTATACTAGGCTTCCTAATTTTAATTAAAAGAACTACTGCAAGCTCTGATTTCATGAAATTCCAGAAATCTAATGGAAAAGGTCTAGTACCTCATTAAATATATCCAGCCGTGTGTTTGTTTCATAGCTTTGGGGAAAAAAAACCGCACCTTTCCTGTAGTTCATATCTGCCCTACTGAATCTCCATGACTGTAGACCGCTAATGGCAGTTCTTTTCCTTGTAATTCATCCAGTTCTCCCACATAGTAAATAAGGTTTATGAGACTCCTGACTTTCAACTCTCCAGTCAAACCTGGAGGAACACAATCAACTGCTTATTTTTTCCAAGTTATGAAATAAATATACAAAACAAGATAAATCTGGGTCCTGGGGAACTAATATATTATTCAGGGCAATCATGAGCTATTTTTTCTCTTATGTTAGTAGTGTACAAGGTATAGTATGAGGGAGTCAAGTTGTTTGATTAATAAAATTTGCTTACTACTTTTATTAAAATATTTACATAATGATGAAAGAAACAAATAATAATTTGTTTAAACTTGATTAAATCAAGTTTTCTACAAATCCTACACTGCAGCATTTGTTCCATGGGCTGGTAAAATATCATTTAGGACTGACATTTTGAAACTTAGGTTTTTAATACATTCTCTGCATATTGAAAGGCACATAATTAATACAGAAGATTTATGAGCATGACGCATACTACAAGTAGTGACATATAACGGGGGACTGAGTACAGAGCAAGGAACCCGATACTCCTGAAGACCATTCCCAGTGTCAATACTTTGCTATGTGGCTTTAGGAAAGCTCTCAAGTAAGTGCTGAAAGAATGAATTGTGTATGTCCCGAGCAACAGTTCCAGGTTTGGTTTTACAGAGCAAGACCAAAATCTTTAGGAACAAAAATCACCCAGGAAAGACATTCTGAGATCACCCCATCTGTACAGAGGTTAGTGTATATTCAGTTTAGTCAGTACTTTATATTCGGTTTAGTCAGTGTTTACTGCAAAGTATACCTCTAACACTACAAACTCTGCCTTAGCACAATTCAATCTCATGTGAGCAAGTTCTCTTAAAAAAACCCCAAACCAGCAAACACAAAGATTGCCTTAATGGTGTTGTATCTTTCTTTCAAGCATGGCCTTACAATAGTCTCAGCCCTGGGAATTCAGATCCACTAAAAGAGAAAAAAAAAAGCTCAAGTACAGTATGTGATCTAAACATCATTTTTCCAGCAAGCTATTCGTAGGTAGATTTTGTTCTGACAAACCAACCGTCTATATACCATCTATATAAAACAGAAGCACCTCGGAATGTCGTAGGATTGCTCTCCTGTTTGAAAACAAAACAAACCAAACAAAAAAAATACATTGGAAACAAACTTATAATTTCCCACTAAGCTTTTTTGATTTTTCCAAGACATGAACATCATTTTGTGCGTACATGAATAAAATAGCCAAGTGACCTCATTTGTTTTCACTCACCTCCTGAAACCACCAGTTATGGTAACTAAAGCATCTGGTAGAAACGTACACACAGTATTCTTGACAATCAAGCTTACTGCATCCGCTTCTGCCTTAGATACACAGCTAACAAGGTCCTCATAGTAGAGAAACCCTGGAAATCAAAGGCAAAGAAGTGCCGATCACTCTGTGGAATTACCAAAATCTACATAGTGTTAGGTAAGCCCGATGTGAAATAGCCAATTCTCACCAAGAAGTTAAACCACGCAACTCGTACCATGGGCAAGGGAACCCTATCCAATGGGAAGAATTAAGAAATGCACGACCTTGAACATGAAACTATAGACTTGTTTCAGGACACCTTGTGGGAAGAAATATGTTTTGATCCAGCTTCTTCAAGAGTCTTCCTTCCTCCCCACCATTCCTGGAGTCAGCCTCCTGCCTTGGGTGTGGGGGATCGCAGGCAAAAGACAGCCTAGCCCTTCCCTCATCTTTGTCCTTAGAGTTTATATTTGTCATTATAATTTAGCAGTTGGGATAATTGCTGCACTTGCTGAGAACCTGAATATTTATAAATTACCCTGACTTCCCATTAACAGCATTTCTGGACATCCTGCTTTAAAAGGTGCTTCTCCTGAAATGACAGGGTTCTACCCAAGTACGGGGTTCAGAGGGATGTGAAATATCTCAGCTATCTTTATGTCTGATCACAGAGCTTGTATCAAAAGAGCCCAGTCCTGCCGCTTGCTTCGCATTTGGATGATATAGAAAAGAAAAAAGGACAAAGGAGCATGAATGTGGACAACGGATGATGCTGATCCAAGGGATTCTGAGGTGATGTAAAACATATGGGTTTAAAGCAAAAATCAACTTACATTATTTTAATCTCTTGCTATATAATCTTTTCTTAATGTAACTGATTCTTTTGTTTAAATGAGTTCCTTTATTTACGGAAATGGCACACACAAAAAAAAAAACTATGTGGAAGGAACATTATTTGTTTGGCCATGTTTAACACTTTAAAGGTAAGATGTGCTATGGTTATGGAAGTAATTTTACAAGTACTTTATTACAAAACTTGATTTATCACTGAAGTAGGAATGCCTTGAAGGAGACAGGTCTCCTCTGAAAAGCAGTTCTGGGCTTTCCTTACGTTGTAATTTTTTCATGACTTGTGCAATAATGACCCACTAATTGTTTTGCATATAAGAGCAGATTTCACTGGGTATCTGTGTAAGCAATTTTTAAAAATACCCATATTCGTATGTTTTGAATGACACTATTTTTAATTAGGAGCTCTGTTAGTCCAAATATTTTAACCCAATAATTTAATAATTACAAGAGACTACAGCAAGAAAATGGATGTATAAATGAACTTTGTCTGCTCCTCTGATTCTGTTACCAAGTTCTTAGAGCACCAAAATACAACTTTTTATGAGGCTTTCACCTTACCTGCTTTCTGCATTTTTGAGAGCTTCAAGGTCTTGACAGCTTTTACCTCTTCCACAGTTCGTAAACCCATTCTGTACCATTTCTCAGATGTCTTCACTCCCACTCCAAAGACTGAAGTAAATTGCTAAGGTCAGTAGAAGAACACACATATCAGCGTTGTGTTCTAAAGGAGCAGTGAATTAACAATAAGCAGGTATCAATGAGTTCTCACAGGGAAAATACTGGGCTGAGTTTATTCTACATCAAAGATAAATAATAGTATAATACAAACATACAGATTCAGCTTGCTTTCTTTGCATAGTGGTGTTGAACAGACTTTTTTTTATACATGGACAGTTCTCAAAGTGAAATCTAAATAATAATATGGTATTGTTTATATACTGTTAATAGCCCCAGCAGCTTTATGTGATTTACCTAAATGCACACTTTCAACTAAGGTTTGGAATAAGGATAGTAGTCTTTATTTTTACTGCATTTCTTAATATAAATGCAAACAATAATGTTAAGTAGCTGGATTCCCTTACTCTGACTTCATAGAATAAGAGATGTCTCAAGACTATCTTCCTAATTTGACTGACATTATGATTTTGTCTTACATGTTCCACCAGCTCTCAGTTGTACACACGATATTGGTGATGCCGCATTCCCACAAGATGGGGTCAGTGGGAACCTTGTGGCTCTTTAAATTCTGCATCGAGGGCAATGGGTCTCAATGGGGCATGGAAACAGATGATAAGTACATAAAGATAACTAATCTACTCTTATACTGCATTCTATGAAACCCATATGTTTCAGGGGACTGTGTTCTAAAATGGGATTCAATTTCAAATACAAATGGTAACTTTCATTTGTTTGCATGTAACAGTCTTACAATTCTTCAATCCTCATGTGAGCCAAGCTAAATTCTTATATGTCTTATTTGGAGCACAGATGTCACTATTTTGCCCACTAAAAAAAAAAACAAAGATCAAATCTACCAGTCTCTGAAGTTTTAGTATGGTTATATTCCATTTATTCCAAAGTCATTTTGTACAGTAACTTATTCCCCACGAAAGGATGTAAAGCAAAATGTCACAGTTGTAAGCATTATTCAGTGGATCAATATCTCAGATGAACACTGATATGAAAGCAAGAGGGAAAACTTTCATGCTTGCCCAAAAGCACGTTCTTTATGTTCAATTTGTCAATACTGAAGCTCTCAATAGTTTCTTTGTACTTTTATAGAATTCAATGAGTAGCTGTGTAAGACACGAATAACTGCTGTTTTCCATTGAATCTAAAACCTATGAATTCCAACCATGCTAGCTTTATTTTGTGTTTTTCTAATGAGATTAATTCTTTGGAAATAATTAAGATAAAGAAAAGAGAAGAATTAAAATCTTGGATAATATTAAATAGGAATTACCCTACATTTTGTATATAATGGATGAAATTACGTATTCTTTGTCCAAATCATGGGTCTTTATGAAAGAATGTGATTTTTTAAATACTTAGATTGTTATCTTTTAATGCTTTTGCTAGTGCTAAAAGATTTTCAAAAGGGTCTATTACTGGGTTTAGAACTATTCCAAGACACTTAATTAATATTGGGATAAAGAACTAAAGAAAATGGATTCTATCCCACTGTAAATTTTTAGAAAAAAAAAAAACACATTTTTTTCTTTCCATTCTAAGATGCATTATTATTCAGCATATTTATAGATGTCAGTTTAGAGACATTGCCAGGAGTGCAGTGCGAGTAGCAGGTAGCCCATTTCTTCCATTGTGTATGCAAGCATTGCTCTTTTCCAGCTGGTGAAAGTGAATTATATGAACTTGTCCTCTGTGGCATCCACTTCCATAAGGAGGCAAACTGACCATGTCATTCACATACCCTACATCTAAACCACAGACTGTATAAGTTATTTCAGTCGTTTCATAACCATGGTCCTGGGACCAACAGTGATCTTCTAAGTCATGACAAGTGATTTGCAGCAGCTACTGCAAACATGTTAAACACTAAAATTTAGGAATTCACTAGTAAAATGGGATTCTTCATGGCTTTCTTAGATACACATAAAAAATTGTTGGGAAAAACTGGCTACAGCCCATTTAGCCAAAACGTTGAGACAGGTTCAGCTGAACACAGGTTCAGCTATACAAAAGAACCACATAAATTTGTTGTAATTTGGCACGTGAAACCAGGCATAAAGCATATTGGAGGTAATCTGTCCCCTGATAGGTTTCATTCTAATCTCCAAGAAATTTTCTTAAACACTGAAACATAAGACTTAATGGCTGATCCTCAATCTCTATTACCATTAATAAGCCAGTCTGTTGCCTGAATCCTGCTATACATGTGAACCTACACGTCTTTTCTGAGTACTGCTGTAGATGCCATCAACAACTATCACTGAACATCCTTTCATACTTGTATTACAGGTCAGAGAGAATGGAAGAGCTTTTCAATATCTGAAGCAAAAGTGAGTAATTCAGGGGAGAATTAAACAGTCCCATTCATTTTACTCTCTGATTTGAATTTTTCTGAAGACCCAAACACGATATTTTTAGAGATTAAAACTGCAGATAAAATTGAAAAAATATTTTTCCAGTGGAGAATTCACTGAATAGTTAAGAAATGGGAACTGGAGTATTTATGCAGTTTAGATTCCCTGTAACTTTGAGATGTGTGACCATGATTCTGAATCTACAATTTGCCTAACAAAGAAATATCTCCAGTCCTTTTCCTTCTGCCTCACACAAAAGAGAATTAAAATAGATCTGAGTCATCTTCTTCACGTGGTATTTTCTTAATGCCAGAATAAGATGGTGTAGTGTTATAATGATAATCAACCGACAAAAACAACAACAACAACAAAAAAAGAACAAAAACCCCCATTGGGTTAAACTTACAGAAAAGAGTATGCATTACATTAGTTTTCAGGAAAAAGATTGTTTAGTTCAAGCTTACTAGGGACTGTGTATGCATCACATTAATTAGAAAGGTAACTGATTTCACCGTTATTCTTTACTCTATCACTATTTCTCTCTCTCTCTTTCTCTTTATTAAAGACCTTTCTTTGTTCTTGATATTGGATGTTGCTTTATAATAAAATCTACGGTTATGTCTAAATTCTACTAAAGGGAGGGAAATTTCAAGCAGCAGCAACAAACTTCAAAAGATTTACCTTAAATGATTTGTATCGTTCATCATTTAACACTTCTTCAGCTCTAGAACTCTCCCCTTCTTCAATAATCTCCTAAACAAAGAAAAACATTACTTTAAAAAAAATAACAAGTTTACAATAAAATGTAGTAAAATAATCTAAAAGAAAGTCTTATCAATCTGTGCAAACATGAAGAGCATCCTTAGTGAGTGTACTGTTTTATTCCATTAGGATCAAATTCTGCAATCCTTTTTAAGAAAGAAAATTACTGAGGGATGAAGGAGAAACTGGAACCACAGAATAAATTTCACAGTACTTATTTACTCATAAATTTACTCAAGGATGAAGTAGAAACTGGGACCACGGAATATATTTCACAGTACTTATTTACTCATAAATTCACAGCCAGAAAGCAGTTATTTATCATAAGCTATCAATGAGTTGTCTTGAAAATTAGATTTCATTATTTGGTTGCATTTACTTCTCTTAAAAGCAAGAGCATTGTAGGAACAGAAATATATATTCTTGAGTGTACAGTTCCTTTAGTCTTTCTGATAAAAACTAAAAAAAAATAATAAAATACCACCAAAAAACCCACCAATAAAACCCCAACAAATCACCTCAGTCCCCAGGTAGCAGGTACAAAGGGCACTTCAGAGGCTACATTCTTGACTAGCGGAGCGAGGCAAACAAGGAGCCAGAGTGAATCACAACACTCAGCAATGACCTCGCCAGACAGCTGAGACCCCCTGACCAGGTGCCTGCTGGAATAACAGCACCCAAGATGTGGGGTCCTGAAAAGGCTAAGAATTACAGAAAAATGCAGGGAATACTCAAAGCTCCAGTAAGATTGTAAAGTTCATCCATCACCAGAATAAAAGGCTCTGCTATAACTCAGAGAAAGGCAGGGTTTAACACTAAAGTACTAAAATATTTACCAGTTCTGCAAAAATAGTATTTCTAATAAAGCATTCAGGTGAGCAAAGTGATGTTGCCAAGGGCAGAAGTCACATGAACAGAACTATTACCAGTTAACCTGTCACATCCAAATCAGAGAGGCTTTTAAAAATTACATAGAAAGATGATACTGCATTATGTACTAATTTGTATTTATTATGAAGGGTAGGTGTTCCATGACAGAACCTTGTTACGACAAAAGGTTTCCAGAAACCATTGCATTCTTAGTAACAAGGATAATGTAATGTTATTACAGGAAATACAGAAGGTTGTGTAAATACACAGAGATATCAATGCTCCACTCCGTGACCTCTAAAAGTAGATCTGTAAAAGAATCAATTGGCAGATAATTCAGAGGTATGTTACCTCAATGACATCTCTGACTCGGTCTCCCATGCAGGGCAACCCTTGTATATCTTTCATTCTGGTTACTGGAAATGGAAGGCATTTCAGCACAGAAGCTGCTCTCAGAAATTCCAGGCAGAATATTTCATTTTCTTTGAACTCATAATTTTCAGCCATTACCTCAAGGGCATCCTGGGGAGAGGAAAGAGGAGAGGTGTAGAAAAAAAGTTAAAGGTTAATAAAAGCTTAAACTACTCAGTATGCTCCTTATAAAGGTTACTTTGTACGCTAATTCAAGAATTATTTCCTTATACTAGGGTGAAAAGATACAGTTCATACAAAAAAAATTCAGCATAATTTTCTAAACACTTGAAATTTTCCAAGTATCATAAAAATTGTATTTTAGAGACAAATGTGGGAAAAGATTCTTATCTGTAACAAGGCCAAACTTTAACAGCTTTTGTGAAATAAACTTTCCATACTCTATGCAGATATAATAAATCAGCATGAAATTGCACTATAATATTTAGAATTGTGCCCAAACGCGAGTAATCCAGCAAGTCAGTACATGATAACTTAACTTCCTTTTCAGACACAACCAAACAGGAGTCTGTCAATACTAGAAATCATCATCTTCTTTTTGAATTTGCAGCCATGTTTCTATTTTGTAATTTAAGGAACAAACTTGCTTTTTCCTCATTTTTTAGATGTATGACCTATGCAAATAGAAATATATTTTCTTTATGGTTCTTCAGCTATCCATGGCTTGGTTTATTCAACGTGGCACTCAAAACCACCTGGAGATTGCTGGTACAATTCTTTTTTCCTTTTTTTTTTTTAACTATCCACATGTCATTTATGCAGTTTTGGAGTCTCCCTCCCCCTCAGAGTTTATAAATCTTAATGGCAACAATTTTTAGAAATGAAACGCAAGGAACAGATCACACAGTGGTGATGAAAAGAGGCAGGGTTTTTTTGGTTTCACACTGTAGGATACTGTATTTTGGGAGAGAACAAATGCTGCAAAAAAAGTTTGTGAATAACCCAAGGTAAGAACTTATGAAGGCTTGCAGCTGATTAGCAGCTGGAAATCTGAGATCTTAATGAAACCTTGCACAAAACCTCATAAATTTTCAAGACTGCAAAATTAAGTGGTTTCTTCAGAGACTTTTAAGAGTGCACCATTTCCAGAAGAGACTTTCACTGTGCAAAATATTTATCTAAAATGCATCCTGCACCTGGCTGTTAGGGATGGTCTGGTGCACTATTCCAACAGCACAGGGCAGGCTACGGACTATAAACCATCCAGCCTTGCAAAGCTCCCACGCTGCCCCGCATCCTGCTCTCCTTCTGGAGATCCCCTTTCTTACTTTTCAGCCAGTCTCTAAAGAGCAGCCAACAGGTCCTGGTCTTCAAAGGGCCATATCTCCCACTATATCAGCTGCTGCATTGCCTTCCTGTTTTCCAACTTAGTCCTGTTTCTTCTTTGACCCATGAGGCATTACAAAATATCAAAGTGGCTGTCAGCGTGCATCTGCCTGCAATTATCACTTTACTGAGCTGTAGACCAAGTGTCTGTTCAGAAACGGTTTTGGAACAAGGATAAGTAACACTCTGTGATACCGATATCAACAGCAAATAGCTTACTAGAACAATGACCACAGCGGATAGTAGGAAGGAATAAGATTAAACAGCTTTTTCCTGCCCTCAGTGTTTATGGGATCACTGTTCATATTTAGGCTCAGATGTCATTTCAGTTGTAATTAAATGTATTATTATATAGTTTAAAGAAAAATATTTTTTTTATTTTGTTTTGATTTTTATGTTTGCATTAACATGTTCTACATTGGAAGATAAAGCCAAGTAAAAACCAGCAAGGCCTTGCACATCCTGCTACGTGCGTAATATCTCCAAGTGAACTGGAGTCAGTTCCAAGCCCACTAACTGACGTGACAGCAAGTCCAGTGAAGTCATCCCTTTATTACATCCACGGAAGTCAGAACAGCATCTGTCACTCTGCATTGAAGGAATACAGCCTGATTTCAACAACAACAAGATTTTACTGGAGGTACAGTCATTTAGATCATTAAAATAGAACAGCTTCTTAAAATTTAATGTACCTTTCACAATGAATGTATATTATGAACGTATTACATTTCATTGTTTGGTCAGTTCCAGAAAAATGATTTGTTGCATTGTTCAGATTATAAACATTATAGTCTCATTGAAGCAAAATGAAGGTTTTAATCAAAATCTTCTAGAAAATGTTGTCTCTACTGACCCTACGATTTGCAAAACTTTCCTCTTAACAAATCAAAAATATGAGATCTGAATTGGTTTGACAGTATCTCTTTGGAAGAAATAGGTACCTTAGATGAAACAAACACTTCACTTTCCTTTTTTTTTTTTTCTGTGCTACCATGTTAAAGTGTGTAAAAACAGTTAATTCGGGCTTGCTACAGAGAATTTTCTTTGTTCTGTATCCTCAGTATAACTTCCCTCCTTGATTTCTCTGAGAATCAGTCACCTATTGTCCATCTCACTGGAAGAATCCTCCCCTTAGCTGCATATTTATTTACCAGCTACCCCAATTACCCTGATTAGTAAGTGCTCTGAATGCCATTTTCATAACATTTCATGGAAGACCTCTTGAGATAGAGAGCTGTTTAACGAGATGCTTGATCTGGAAGTTTCTACCACTATTTACATTCTACTAGCTCTTGGGTATAAGGAATCAAAGGGAGGGGAGAGAACACTCCTTTGAGGGGGGGAGGGGAGGGAGGGAACAAAAAAAAAAAAAAAACCACACACAAAAAACCCAAAAAGAATATTCAGTTACAAAAATAGTGCAAAAAACCCTTCCTTCCTTACAGCTGCCTTTAAAGTTCTTGCAGTGGCTAATTGTTGGATTTATTCAATTGCTATTCTTTTTTCTTCTTTCCTACATTTAAGATCTTTATTTGCTTGACAGATATGTTGTATTTAATTATATACTTTTTGGTTAAAGACAGGTGCACATTATAGTTCCTATCTGGAAAGAAAACTAATGCAGAAAAAGGGGAAACTACTAATTTGAGGTCACAAGCGACATGGCTTCATCCCAGTTTGCATATGGAAGAAAAAACACAGCATACACAGTACTGCAAAGTAAATGGAGAAATACATTTCACAAGCCGGGTGACAGGAGTCAGGCGTTTCCTCTGCTGTGGTTTTTTTTGGATATTCTTCCCAGTTCTTATTCTTTTTATTCTTGATCAGCTTCAAAGATTCTTTCCTACTGTGCAGTAGAAGGTGCTAATTCTTGCCTTAAGAGAGGTTTACAGTTCTATTCCCCAAATTATGATCACTTTTGCTTCCTTTTTCTCTCTTTACAATTTGTCCCCCGTCAATACTCAAGAAATCAGTGTCTGGCAAGAAATTTCTTACTCTGGTTAACACTAGCAGGATTAATCAGGGGACAGAACCAAAAAGGTATAGTTGCTACCTTCTTGTTAAAATAGTCTATGCAGGCAAAACAGACAGAAAACACTTCTCGCAAAGTACCTGCTCAGCAGTATGTAGTAATGACAGAGACCGGCAAAGTCATCTTCTTGATTAGGAGGCTCAAAAACTCTAGGGATGTTTTTTCTCACTCCCAACAGGCGGCCTTCTCACACACACATTTAAATAGATGTATTCTACACTGAATAATCAGCCATCATGATAAATGTCTGCATATACCAGCAGCACTGCTGTTTTAGAGAGGTATTGGCCCCTTCCTACTAGCGGGAGGGCAGTTTTCAGAAAAGCTGTGTCACCACCATTATTGAAAAAGACAATCAGATGTAGCGTTTTACTCAGAGGCTGTTGACAGTCAATGAGAAAATACAATCAAAGCATGTTTATCATTCTAGTTTGCATTTTTCAGTGTTTTCCTGCCTTTGCAAAGCTCATTAAGCTGTTTTAAATAAACAATTAAATAGTATTGAATATTCATTATTCCGGTACAAAACATTGCTTGCAAATGCTGCAATTAATTACAGATCTGTCCTTTTACATAAAGCTGCTTTTGACATTCTTTTTGATAAAATCTTTCTGCTTTAAAAAAAGAAAGCAACTGATTCCAAGTGGAGTTGCTGTCTACTGAATATTATAGTCCATATAGAATAATATTCCAGAGAGAAAAAGCACATGAAACTCCTATATTAGCTGAGAAAAAACTTGCAATCTATTAGATCTCTGGTGAAATCCACTTATGGTGATATAAAAAAGGAAAGTTACTGACCCCTCATTTATTCTAAATATTCGTATTTCTTACATTAAGCACCTCACCATCTTTTTATCAATCAGGTCAATCCTCAGATTGCCTGTTTAAGGTTTAACAGGAAACTAAATTTCCAAAGATTTCCAACATGTGGATTTTTAATAATCTCCAGGCTGTTCTGCAGGGGCTGCTCTAATTAAATGTGAAAGATAGCTGGGCTACAATTCAGTTCTTCAGTTATTGCAAATTTTCCATCTGTATCAGAAATTGTGAAATGTACGTTGGTGAGATTTGGGCTATGGAAAAACTTGGGGATGTAATGGACTTCTAGATCCCAGCAGGTCAGATACAAAAGTACCCGAAGATTTTGTTGAATTATGTTAAAAATAAGGAAGAGCATGGATGTACTGACAGAAATTTTGCAGCTCATTTAATATCCAGTATTTAAGAACCAATAAGATAAAATATCATTAACAAAGCAAAGTTACCAGTAATCGTCTTGCACATATAAAAATGCACACTAAAGTATTATATTATAAACACTAAAAACCAGAAGACAGAAGTCAACACAAAGAGAAAGATTCTCAACAAATACATAAGAATGATTCTCAGAAAAAAATGGTAATCAATAATGCTATGCTGGTTTTTGACTGCTGATCAGATAACCCAACAACTTTCAACATGAATACCAGAGCACGAGTCTACTCACATTCAGAAAAGCAAAGGAAGCCAATGGTCCCATGCCATGCCTCATCCTACCCTGCCTGTTTCAACAAGATTGTCAGAGCAGTTCCATTGCTACTTACAAAATAGTCTTTAATAACTTCAGTTTAAGACTCTGCAAGAACAGACATCACCAATATTATACCACCAAGAACATATTTTAAATCTAATCTGTTTTTTAAAGAAAGCATTACAGCTTCGTGGTCAGGGCGCTTGTCTTATTCCCATGCCTACACCCACTGCTCCTCTGCCGTGTGACCTTGGAAAGCTGCCTCAGATCTCCCTGCCATTGTTTCCCTTGCTATCTTTCATTTGCTGTCTACGAGGGTTGTGAACTCTCCAGGCTTGAATTGTCTTTTACAATGTGTTTGTACAGCATCTCTTATAAAAAAGGCCTCTATCTTACTTGAGCCTGGAAATGCTACTGCAGCACAAATAAAAAAAATAATAACATACCATTGTACAGGTGAACTTAATCTGCTGAAGAGCTAAATAGCAAAGTTTGCTAAACAAACAAAGAAAAAAAAATCCTACGTGATACCTGGCTGAAGGGCTATTACACTCAGAACACCAATTTGAGTTAAATTGCTTTTCCTCTCAATCCCTGTTTTCTACTTGAAGTTTATTTAGTAAGTCGTAAATCCAAAGGGTGGGTCCTAGTTCTCACCACATTGCTGTAGCCAGTGGTTGGTGTCCATTGAAAATGGATCAAAGTGATTTTAAAGAGATTTAGACCAAATCATTCATTCAAATAATTTTCTTCACACTTTTCCCAGTGTAATTCCTAATTTCATCTGTCAATGGGAAGAAACAGGGCATGTGAATACCTTTTATATAGGCAGAGAGAGAAAATAAATACTTTCAGGTGCTTATTTCAAGGAGAATTAACCAATCTGAGCCAACCTGTAGTGTTGACTATAGTGATTTCCAAATAAATAAAATGATCAATTTTTGTTCAATTGGAATTATTTTAATTTTATTTTTGGTATCTGAACTGAAAAGCCCAATACTTGCCCAGGTCCAAAGATATTATCACGTCATCTTACATCAGCTCAAGAAACAAAGGAGCTGAGTGAATAAGAGTAATAGCATAATGTGCACAATCTCAGGTTCCTTGTATTCACACTGTTATTAGAAATAAATATCTGTTAGCACCAGCTGCCTCTTGTATTAACCAATAATAACAGGTTCATTTCTTACAACAGAAAAGAGTAGTACTCTTGAGAAGTTTCCATATTTTTCCGCATAATGTGAAAGAAAACAAGACAACTACGACAAAAGATTTGCTGACAGAGCACAAAAATGCAGTTACAGTGTCAATCACATAACACCGCCCTAGATAAAAACACGTGGAGTAATAAGAAAGACAAAATGCTAAATGCATACTACACACATTAATATGGTCAAAGAAAGCAGCATAGACTTCATGTATACATAGAAATTTGGGCTAGCAAAAAGTGCAGGTGTATTTATATCCTGTCTGTATTTTAGGGACCACCCTCCCACTTACCTTAAAAATGAGAAGAGACATTTCCTCCTTCAACCAAACCACCAGTTCATTTTGGATAGGTATACAGTTCACATATATTTATAAAATTTGCAATTTTGATGCAATGTCTGGAGAATTTTTACTGAGGTAAGCTATGTCAGTAAGACAGTACCTGTTATTAAGACTATGCGTTCAGTTCGTGGTTTTCTACCTATAGAGCTCCCAACTTCATTATAAAATTAAAGTTGAGGTTCTCCTGAGGTCTGTTTTAAAATGGAATAATAATAAATGCTTGAGCCTCTGGCATAACTGATACGTGCTTCTGTAGGTATAAAACAAAAGCAAATAAAAAAAGGATTTTTTTTTTTCCTCTAACAGAGTGGAAAGGAAACCAGGCATCTTTCCCATGCTAAACATCCACATTCTCATTACCATGAGTAACAGCCAAAGCAGAGTAACATTCAGTAGCATTAGCAATAAGCCTCAGAATCACAGAACCATTTTCCTCTGACTTAATTAGTTTCTTCTGTAAGAATTAAATTGTATTTTCCTCACAGAAGAATGTCTTTCTGAATTTCACTGCAGTCTGGTATTAATATTCAAATCCAACAACCCCTCTCGGGCACAGCAGAATGACTCCATTTATTTTACCACATGAAAACACAATGCAGCCTCCAAGTGTATATTTTCAGTGCGAGAGGGGGAGGATGGCTAGCTATTTACAAGGGAGCCAGAGAACAGTATTGTAATATTATATTCCATAACAACATTAATGTTTAAGACAAACATAAAGGAAGCATGCTAAGGTACAGCCTCCGGTGAAATGATTTGCCCTTTTGTTTTGTGTCTTTAGGCATCTGAACAGCTACAGTTCACCTGCGGAGCCAGGGCTACACATTCAGGTGCGTTCCTGAAGCATCCAAATCAGTAAAGCTCGTAGCAGTGGTGGTTCTCAACCTCTGTGCCATGAGGCCACAGCATGCGACGCACAGTGACACAAATACTGCATGAGGCCCCACAAGTCTGAAGTGGTTGCATTTCTCCTCCATGAACTGCCACACAATGCCACTGTTTCCTCCTTGGCACACAATTTGGCACACTTCGTCTATTCGCACGACAGGCCTTGCTACTACTCAATGGCTTATAAAAAATTAATTTGCATAGGATTTGCCCCATACTGAACAGAGTCATGAAACCTTCACATCTGCACAGTCTTTGCCAACCCTTCTGTAGCTTCTTACATGATGTAAAACTGGTTTGTTGCGTCTTCCTGTAAGTTATTTTCTGGCTATTACAATAGAAAGGAAACGAGACAACTGAACACAGAAATCATCTAGTGTGTTAAACCACCACATTGTCCTCATGAGCTCTCATTTAATATCTCTGGTATTTGGACCAATTTTTATTATATACTTGGACCAATTTTGTTCAATATATTCATTAATGACCTAGATGAGGGGACAGAGTGTATCCTCAGCAAGTTTGCTGATGATACCAAGCTGGGAGGGGTGGCCGACACTCCAGAGGGCCGTGCTGCCATCCAGCGTGACCTGGACAGGCTGGAGAGCTGGGCAGAGAAGAACCTAATGAGGTTCAACAAAAGCAAGTGTAGGGTCCTGCACCTGGGAAGGAAGAATGCCAAACACCAGTATAGGTTAGGGGCGGACATGCTGGGAAGCAGCTCTGAGGAGAAGGACCTGGGGGTCCTGGTAGACAGCAAATTATCCATGAGCCAGCAGTGTGCCCTTGTCGCCAAGAAGGCCAATGGCATCCTGGGCTGCATAGGGAAGACTGTGGCCAGTAGGTCGAGGGAGGTCATTCTCCCCCTCTACTCTGCACTGGTGAGGCCACAACTGGAGTACTGTGTCCAGTTCTGGGCTCCCCAGTTCAAGAGGGACAGGGAACTACTGGAGCGAGTCCACCGTAGGGCAACCAAGATGATTATGGGACTGGAGCACCTCCCTTATGAGGAAAGGCTGAGAGAGCTGGGACTCTTTAGCCTGGAGAAGAGAAGGCTGAGGGGGGACCTGATTAATGTTTACAAGTACCTAAAGGGTGGGTTTAAGGAGGACGGAGCCAGGCTCTTTTCAATGGTTCCCAGCGACAGGACAAGGGGCAATGGGCACAAGCTAGAACATAGGAAGTTCCGTTCAAATACACGGAAAAACTTCTTTACGGTGAGGGTGACAGAGCACTGGAACAGGCTGCCCAGGGAGGCTGTGGAGTCCCCTTCTCTGGAGATTTTCAAGACCCGCCTGGATGCAGCCCTGAGGGATGTGCTTTAGGCAATCCTGCTCTAGCAGGGGAGTTGGACTAGATGATCTCTAGAGGTCCCTTCCAACTCTGAAGATTCCGTGATTCCGTGATTCCGTGATTCCGTGATTCCGTGATTTGCTTTAAGTAAATGGGCTTTCAGGGTAAAATATATACAGAACAGGACTCAAGAATAAAACCGATCACTAATTACCAATTTCTCCAGAAACCAAGTCTCCAAAAGCGTCTCTCCCAAGAAATCAGCACATCACTGCCTGTAAGTGGCTGTTTTCCTGCTCTTCTGAAAAGACTGAAAGATGTCAAACATAACTACTACTCTTTCTCAAGCATAACTACTACTGATTTGAAAGAGGAATTTGATACATGGTATCAGGGCAAAGTCCAGTAAAAGGAAGAATCCATGAGTTCATCCAAGAACACATAAGCAAATAATATCTTTGTGCCCCTGTTATAGGCAAGATAGAAATACATTATTTTCAAGCTAACAAAACAAAACAGAAAATCTGTAAGAAAAAGGAACAACCCTGGTTCATAGAATAAAGTTGTTATAACAAAATACTATCATCAACACATAATTCAAGATGGTTTGGACCTAATTTTCAGGATGTACAGCATTGAGCCAGGGAAAATCTGTCATTTAATGGTTGGCTGCCCACAGCATGCACAAGTGAATTATACCAATGCTTCAGTGCATTTGCTAAGTGCTCGCACTGAAAAATCTGTTGAAACACTTTTATTTGAGAACGTGAATTACAGGTTTAATACAAGACCGACAAAACAACAGCAAAACTGAAAATCAGGCTCCTGTGATGTGAGGCAGACTAACTGGCAGGCCTCCAGAGAATGGGCAGCTCTTGCAGTCCATAAACACTCAAGCCTTCAGCTGTCCTTGCAAGCTTTGGTTGTGAGGAAAAGGAGCAACAGCCGTAAGGAGTTACATTACAACTGTCAAGGTGCAGATGCTAGACAGGCTCATACACATTATCAACTTGGCCAGTACCACCTCCAGAAATAAAATACAGCATGAACTCAGAACTGTTATTCTCAAAGTACGAGGCTGAGAAACTGCCACCTTTGTCACTATGAAACCTCATTTCTACCCAGACTCGGAAGTGTTTGATATATAGGATAGCAGAAGGGACTCTCAGTGCTTCAGTCATCGAACTGCCCTGCTTCTAATGCATTCAGCTAAATTCATTTATCAAATACAATTTGTTATCTGACATTAAGACTGCTGCAGTGATAAACCTGGAAGTAATTTAGGGACTGCCTCTCTGTGAAACACAGGTATAACAGCAATCATTCAATAAATATGTTGCTGCTATCGTAGTTTTCATTTGAACTGAATCTCAGACTAAATTCAGGTAATTCAACTGCTGGAAGACGAACTATATATTCACTAGAGTTATAGCACTCAGTCCTTGAAAATGGAAAAACACTGTTTGATTTTACAAATAAAGATATTAGATATTTCAAAATTTAAAAATAATTTTAAAAGATATCTTTAAAAAGGGAACTACCATATTCTAGACCTTTTTGTCCTCAGAATGTTAATGATAATTAAAAATCAACAGCTTTGTGCCTTCCAGGAGCAGCCATTGTACTTTGCCATTATCCATCACAATTACTTTTGATTTTTTACCTTCAGCATTACTGACAAAACATCCTACGACAGAAAATTCAATAAAGAGCTAGACTCCCACATTCCACTGTTTTCACGAAGCATAGAACTAAGCCACTTACTTCCTATTTCTCCAAGAAGGCTGGTATTTTACAGATTCTTTGGGTCACACTATATTTTGTCTGACGCCTTCCCCTACAGCAGCATGTGTTTGATATTTGTAAACAGTGAAAAAGCATGACTGCTTTCAACAGGCTAAACGGTAACATTCTCACCCTTGTTTTTCTAGCAGGACCTGGGGCATGATACTCATTTCAAAAGAAGCAGTTTTGAGAATGTTGGAATCATTGGGGTTGTAAGGGAGCTCAGGTGGTCTCTAGTCCAACCTCAGGCTCAGAGCAGGGTCAAAATTCAATTCCCATCAGGTTTCTCAAAAAGGGAATTTTTTTTCTTAAATAAGCAAACAGTTTAAACTACTTGAGTACCATAAACAGTATTATATAATTGGTATAATTGATGATTATTTCAAATCATCACTACGAGGCAGAATTTAGGCTGTTTAATTTTTAACTGTGCATTCCCAGATCAAGACATTTGGGAGTTGCTCTTAGGTTTATCTATATTTCTGAATTCCCAGAGGTTTTAGTATTTACCTTGTAAATGTTTTTTATTCTCAAATTACTGGTATCTGTTGTTATTCTTTTTATATAGATCTTACAAATAATATTTACTTGAAACATTTGAGTGTATTTATAGGCAGACACACAAAGTAAAAGCATAAAAATTATAAATTAAAAAAAAACTTTAGGAAGATGACGGGGTGTTTCTTATTACAGTTGAAAGGTATGAATGTAACTATGCCAGATTTATTCAGACAATACTACAGTTGAGTCTCTGTGTCAAATATTTCCTATTGAATAGTTGTCACTGAGTATCTAAAGCCAGCCAAGAGGAGCCATTAGGCACAATAACTTAAGAGGAATTTAGACCAGGTGACTCGGGCTCTTCATACCTACTGAACTGTGTAATGTTATGAGCATTAAATAGGATATATGACAGTCTCTAAGAGTCTATTTAACTAGACAATTTAAGGTGTTTTTTCATCATGTTAAAGTAATTACATTGATCATGCAATCTGTTTTCATAACTAAGCAATTGTGAAAAACCGAAGCTTACAACCACACTTTGAAGAACTGAACACTTAGGCAAAAGAGAAGGCAGCACAGCGATTTTGAAGTATCTTGGACTGACCTAAACCAAACTTTTGCTTATCATTACTTCCAACTTGTCAAATAAGACCATGATGAGAGGCTAAAAGACATTTTCAGAATATTGTTTGTCATTTGTTTTAAAAATTCATGTGTTTACAAGCTATTAGCGTATTTAAAGATCCACTGTGTTAAGCTTTCAGCAGTACTCAAAGAATGTAATTAAGCTTGCACTCAATTTTAATTTAAGTATGGCAGATTTATAACTTTTAAAAATTGTTATCATTGTGCTTCCTGTTTAACTCGTGAATTTGCCATAGAAAATATTGATGCAAGCACTGTATTAATTATTTTACTTATGCTAGTTTTATTTAATGGTAGAATAATTATTACCGTGAATTTCTTGTTGTAGTTATTTAAAGTTGTCTTCCTTTGGCATGAATACTCAGATACTTTGCTTGCAATAAATGATGGCACTTCTGATTCAGGTGTATTCAAAGGAGGAGACTGATCCTGTTCCTAACAAGAAAAAAAAAGGGGGGGGGAGGGGGGAGAAGGGTTAGTGACACACCTGTCAAATAGCTTAAAACGCAAAAAATACATTACATGAGCCCAAAATATGTACCTTTAAAGAGAATAATAATGCTCCTACCATCTTCCTAGGAAAAACATTTAATTTCATGTTGGCTGCACTGACAATAGCAGTTCATCTGGTGATTACTGTGGGGTTTTTTTTCATTTTCTGCAGTAAATTCTTGCAGGGAGCTTTCAATAGCACTGTCATTAAAAAAAAAAAAGCATCTTTCTACATGGTAAGTCTCTCTACTACTACTCTTATTATTGCAGTAAGATTGAAAAACTACAAAGCTTTAAGAGCAGATAAGCTTGAAAGAACAGAGAATTTTCCCAGAAAACACTAGATGGTTCAATATAAGATCAGGGATATTAGACCAAGGAGAAAATAAAAATAGAGATGCTCAAATAACTGACTTTTTCAATCTGCAGCTAAATTCTGTGGTGGAAGAAAAAAGTTTGTATGACTTCAAAATAAACCTTTCCCCTTTTACAGGTGAAATAAAAGAAAAAATTTTTGGTTTGGATTTAATTCATTAAGCTAAATGTTCTATTTTGGGGTCATTATAAAGCAAAGGAAACATTTACAAACAGCCATGGAAGAGTCACCTCCATCCTTTCATCCGACAGCCTGTGTTCACCTTCTGATGTGGTTCCTCACTCAGCCCCTTCTGTACATGCTGATCCAATTCAGACATCATTTTTAGGTGTTCACTGGAGCAAGGAAAAGGAACCAGGTGCCAAATCTTAAATGGGAGTTTCCCAAGCACCAGGTCACCTACATGCTCGTTTGCTTTTCACCTAATTTTGCTCTATGCAAAATCAACCAAGATCAACAAAAAAGTCTGTGGGCAACCCAGCCCAGCAGAGTGGGAAGGGAATTCTCCTGAAAGGCAGGATACACAGAGTCATACACCCATTGGCAAGAGAGTCCTGAGCATGAGTCTTCAACATGCGAGTGTTCTGACCAGTGAGCAACTGGAAAAAGACAATCTTGTACCAGCTTTTCTGCTGCTTTATATGCCCAGTCCTTTAGTTCTTTTGCTTTCGTTGAAAGTGCCCAAATCTGAAATATTCTGGAAACACCCAAAGTGTTCTCAGCATTTCTGTGTATTTTTTGCTATTTGTCATTTTGTCTGAAAACATTTGGCAGACCTGTCAAAAATGTATTGCACTATCCAAAAGCCACAGGGAAACGGCTCAACAGCAACAACAGAAACTATCACAAAGATACATGGAGGAAATTTTCACCCCGATAATGGAACGATGAGCCCTTTCTCCCCTGTACCCAAAGACATGCAGACATAAAGCTGGCATCTGTGCTAGGCAAGCCTATAAATATGCGTATGTGCCTTCACACATACAACTCCCACGTATAATTTCATGCTAAATTGCCTTTGTATTTGATACAGAGTAGTTAAATAACAGTATTCACACACACAAAAAAGGCATTTGCTTGCACAGCTGAAGGAGCAGTGAATTATATGGCAGTTTTCATAGTACACACTGAAAGGAAGGAAGCTATTTTATGTGTAAGACCACTCTTGGGAATAACTGAAAGGGGTTTTAGCCAGGATCAACAGCACAACTCATCCACTTTTGCACACATTCATGAATTATACTTTAAAAGTGATTTTAAATCATATAAACTATTATTGATTACAGATAATACACTGCTTGAAATGATAGTGCCAGCTGCAAATACTGTGAACAAACAGAACATTACTGAATAGAATATATAACAAGTTATTATCTTCATTAGGACATAGACACACAAAGAACAAGAGCCCTACACGTAGCATTACCTGGCATTGTGGATGAGAGCAAAATTAATGCAAAAACTCTATGTGTTTAAAAGGGTGATAGACTGTTCCTGCCTTAGCAAAGGTATTTGTGCATTTTTCTTAATCAGTAATAGTTAATTTTAATTAACAGGACTTGATTATATATAACAACAGAAGAAACTTCAGCTAGAAATCAACAGCAAAAACATCTAGCAAACAGTAATTACTATAGTCTGATTTGTAGGGAATATTATGATGCCTGCATGAGAACTAGACAGCTGATTTCCTATCATCAGCAGTACATAGCAACAGGATTGATACTGCTTTTTGGTGGGAAGACCAGATGGGCTAGAATCATTTGTACAGATTATGGGACAAACCTCAAGTTTCATCTAGTAGCAATTACAGTGTAGAACATGCAATCCTGGAAACTCACACTACCTCAAAATAATTTGTAGTACTGGGAAGAAACAAGTACGGATATGAGAAAAATGTAAGCATTGAAATTCCTTTTTTTGCAGATAACTCCACTACATTAAAATACAATTATGGTACGCTGCACAGGTGCAACCACTGAAAAATATCCAAATGTCTAGGCTACTTAATTGCTAGAGCTAGTCAGAGTTTGTACCCCACATCCAGGCGGCAGTAACAGTGAATGGCACTGCTGCTCCTCCCCGGTGACATTTTCCACACGGCATAAGCAGGAAAATCAGCCTGTACCACTAGCATCAGTCTGTACACCAGAGAGACTTAGTTGCAGAATTAATCTTGTAGGGGACTACTTTGCTCTTTGTCAAACTATTTTTTTTTAATATGCAAACAAAGAAGTATAATGACATAGAAAATAACAAAACAAAGAGAGAGAAAATGGAGCAGCAGTGAATAAGGTGTGCAGATACTAGAGACTCTGTCAGGCCGCATTATTCAACAGCCAGCAGCTTTGTAAAGTCCAGACGGCACTGATCGAATAATAAGTTCTGCTGATATCCAGCATTTTATGAAGAGAAGGCAGCCAGTTTATAAGCTTCATTTTATTTTCTGGCAAACTCTGACTGTCAGTATGAAGGATTTCTTCCATTAGTTAGAGCCTCTCTCTTTCACGGGTAACAGTGTGAGACTCTGGAAAATGTTAAATATGAGTTGCCTGTTACATGATACGGCAAGGGATCAAAAGATGCGGTACTTCCTTTTCCTAATATGGAGGGAAATCCTTTGTTCAAGGAAAAAAAAAATCTCTTTTTCTTTCTAAGAAAAATAACTAACTAACAGCTTTTGGGTTCTGACTGAGGAAAAGGCAGATGAGACACAGTCACAGCAGAGTTCCTAATGCTGCTGAGGATGCACCCACTTATGGTTCTCTTCCTGTCTTTATATCCCTCTGACAGCTTCCCCTCTGCCTCTTTCTTTTCCATTACCCAGGAAACAGCACTACTTTCCAGCATGCGGGGATGCCCTTGCATACACATTAATGTGCGTGTCCTGCTATTGTCCAGAATGCCCATCTGCTTGTGGTTGGAAAAGCGTCTCTGGACAAAGGCATTCCTTTGCCAGAAAAATATTTTGATTTCCCTTTAAAGCGGATGTTTGGCTACCACATTTCCATAGCCTATTAAATTAAATGATGGCTATTAACTATAAAAGTAAACTGTTACCAAATGAATCAATAAGAATTCAGACCATCTTGGATCTGGTCACCCAACATTTTATACACTATAAATCACTATCATCAGAGCATCTCTCACGTCATTCACAACCACTGAAAGATGTACTTTAATGACAATTGTAATTAATATGTTAGCTAATGGTCTGTAACCCTGACTTTATTCCCCCTGTTTTGCACGGAGAAGGACATTTCTTTTTAGTAATGTATTAAAACAAATGTCCCGAATGAAGAACAACCTTCCAAATAGGCTACTGTAAGATCTGAAAGATGAAATCTTACTGTTATTGATATTAATGGAAATTTTACCACTAACCTACATGTAAGATGAGATTTCACCCAAAACATTCCCCCACTGCAATCTATTCCTTTTACCTCAAAGCCTTCATGGTGTAGCCTAAGTTCAAGGTTCGTTAATTCACTTTCATTTCACATTTTACAAGACTGACATAATGGACCAAATTTGTCTTCATAGAAACTCCAATTAAATTACATTATGTACGAGTTCAGTCTAGTACTTAAAAAGAAAATTAACCTTTACTTCAATCCTTCCTCTTTTCTCAAGGCAGAAAAAAAAAATAATCATGGTGACACTGCAACAATAAAATTATTTTTAAATTTGCTGAACTTCTAGAATTCTTTCTCCTCCTTCCCTGTTTACTTTACAAAAATGTTTTTTACTTTAGAGTAACTATATAATTAAGACTGGTCTTAACTGTAAGCTTTAAAGTTAATGGTACAGCTGTCACTGGCTTGCTTATTGCACTCTACGTTTCAATAAAAACAGAAGTTTGTACTTGCAGAGCCAGTCTCAAAGTATAATAATGATCTCCTGACAGCGCTGCTACCTTTTTCAGAAGTTTCTGCTCCTGCAGCGTTCCAAAGAGACTTTTATATATAAAAGAAAACTAAGGCAGTTCAACTTGCAATGATCTTCTCATTGATTTAAAAAAAAAGAATAAAAAGAAATTAAAAAAAATTTAAAAATTAAGATTCAGCGTCATTGGAAACATTTTGGAGAAAGACAGAGGCATTTCTTGCTTTAAAAATAAAAAAAATTCTATGAAAAGATATTCTCTGAGATATCTGAATCTATAAATCTTCATGCACTGCTGAAATTAAGAACGTACATAAAGGGCAATTTGGTTTACTTTTAATCCTGATGTGAAACTCTCAAAGATCATAAGATTTTGATCATGTTTTGGATTTATTTCTTGTTTAGCGAACTGCATTGCATTTCCAGTATTTGTATTTTTATGACCTGTTTGCCTGTAAGATTACATAATGCAGTAGTTTCAAGTTTCTCAGGTTTTTTCTATTTTGCATTAATTTCTTTGGTCTACGCTCCCTCCAGCAGATTCACTGAAAATATTATAAATATACTGCAAAAATACTTCATTAGAAGGATTGCAAATACAAACATGTTCTGTCATGGAATTATGCTGAGTCTGAGAGCGACAGCTCCATCTGGTGTATTCACTCCTCCCCCCCCGACGTGTTATTAAACAGTAATTCTTACATATAAAATCCTGGAAAATAGTTTCTGGCAATGAAAGATGACTGAAAAAAATCAATCAGGAGCTACAGTTTTTCTTGGGGAAGGGTGGTATTTATGAGTCATCCTTCAGAATGTAAACATCAGGATGAAGCAGCAGCAAACAGTGCAATATTGCTGTTAAATATTCAGGCATCCTCTGCCTCACAGGAAGGTACACGCTGCGGATCCTGCCGTGGTCCCAGTGTTTATGGGTTTCCCAGTTACCATTTTGCAGAGGGGTCACAGTTCGCACGGACCCAGACCCAATAACCCAGACCCTCAGAAATCAGCAGGAATCCCTCTCTTTCCTTCAGAGAGCTTTAGAGCAGACCTATAATTCTCTTGATGTATGAATTAATTTCTTTACCAGCGCACGTTAAATCCATCGTGGTGATGCTGGAGCACAGGCAGAACAAGGAAATGGGTTCACCCTGCTGCAGTGCAGGGTCTATTTCATGGCCCAGCAGCACGTGCTGTCATCGCGCTGGCCACAGCACGCCCGAGCATCCCTAACACACCATCTACCATCTACACACACACACCTAACGCACAATTTACAGTCTGCACTGGGAGTGCTGAATACCACCGCTTCACACTGTGCTCCAATTTGAGAAATTAGCACATAATTTTGTCAGATGTAGATTGGAGGAAAATATGTCATCATCCATTGCTTCAAGGTCAAACACCATTCACCAGATAATCAGCCTGCCATTCACAAGATCCTCTGACTTATGGCTCCCATTGAGAGATAATACAATATAATAAAACCTTTTTTTCTTAGTGGAGTTTTACTTGATGGTGCCAAGTTTGTAATTGCATGTCCACTGACTGCAGCAGCCCTCATTTTACAGGTCCTTCAAGGGCCCAGCAGTTAGCTGATCACTTCCAAACAGCAAAGGTTTTAATATTTTCGTATCGTTTTAAAAAGGCCAAGTATTCCATGAGGAGCCCATTAAAACGCACTGCTCTCAGTGGAATATTTACCATGATGCTGAAGTATTTGTGGAAATACCACAAGTACCACAACAACAGCAAGTGCTTCATTGATGGATATTTTCCCTTTAATAGCACCGTTTTTTTTACAGAAATGATGTATATTACCAGTTTGTAACATGTGGCAGCATAGTAACTTAGCATTACCAGACACTGATATAGAAGGTAATCTTTTTAATCAGTTAAATCTGTGTGAATTACTCATGTAAACTTCAGGGAAAAAAAGTTTTCAAATTCCAAAATTATATCACAAGTATATATGTCTTTAGGTAAAAAAAAATTAAAAAATAAAAAAACCAATCACTGTGTTTGCACTGAAGTATCTCTTACCATGAGACGATACTTCATTTCTGAATCAACTGGTCTTCCCGCTTCCATGCAGGCTGTGAACCAGGAGATATCCAGTAGTTCAAACCTGGAGCTGTCGCCCACAGCCTGTCCTCTCAGCCAGTCCAGCACCTCCGGGTAAGAGTTGTTCTCGGCCACAATATGAGTGACAGAGTCACTGTCAAGAAGCACACAAAAAGAAGCTTTCTTTTTTTCCTGAACCCAACCGTGCACAGATACAGAGCTGCTATTTCCATATTTACTTACCATGCACTTCCTGAAAATTGTCGTCTATATTGTACGTTAGGATGTGGGAAACAGTTACATTTTCATATCACAATATATCTATTCCAGTCACTGAATTTGCTTTGAGGAAAGACTTTAGCCTGACAGCTCCTGTAAGTGCAGCACTTTCTTTCTTTCAGCATCATCTGCCTTCCGTAAGACACTATCCTATTACACTTTTTTTGCAACTATGAAAATATTTGGCTTGCACAAGCAGTACCATAATGAAAAGGCTGCTTCACAATACCTGACAGCCCCTTTCCAATATTCCAGATCAACGAATGAAAGCTTTACAGTACAAAAAAGTCTGTTAACAATAATTCTTTAAATCTTTACAGCTAGTAATGTATTTTTGTAAATTTAACTTCTCTGCACTTACATTATGCTCTTTACATATGGCATTGTCAAATGTTCGTGACTTGAATCTCATGAATTATGCACTCCATCTAAAGACAACTTCCTTACTACTAAGAGGCCAGTCTCATACAAAACTGATATCTCAGTTTAGTGAATATAAAATTTACAGATTGAGTTATTGTTCAATAGATTATGTGGTGCGCGTTTCTTAAAAATGCAGTAGCACAAAGGTTATCACACCAAGTTTGGGCTGATGTACTAGAATAACATTGGAATGAATCCCATCATAGTTCATGATTAAAAAGACACAGTTCTGCACCTTACACAGGAAAACAGTGGGCAGGGACAAAGTTATGTTTAAAGAAAAAGAATTACATACATACTTAGGATGATCTGTAAATTTCTACCTGGCCTGCTGATATTCTTCATCAAGTTTAGAAAACTACTAACTTGGTAGGAAATTTTGAGTGATTCCTACTGCTCCCCCCTCCACACACCCCAGGAAGGTGCTGTCCCCCACAAAGACAGTAACAGATAAAGGAGGAAACTCTTCAGTAAGCCATTAGCACCTCAGTACCTCTGAAATATATGCTAAAATTAACTCATATCTGTCAACAGACTCCTAAACTTCTTGGGGGAAAGACACAGACAGACGGTGTCATTATTTGACTCAGTTTTTATAGAAATAAGCCTAGAATTGGAACATAAATTGTCCTGATGGCAGCTGCCTCCATTTGCGAGCTTCCATAGCTTCCTGCTAGGCCATGCTGCTGACAGCCTTTTGCCTGTACAGTACATTTCAAATAGACCTGTCAGATTGCTTTGCAGCCCTTCTGTAACACCTGGAGAAGCTAAGCCATCAGCCTGTCCAAGCAGACAGGGTACCACTGGTAGAGTATGGACTTCAAAACCGATGTGCGCTAACTATTAAAGGCAAACTGCACAACCTTTCAAAGCAAACTACTTTCTAGGAGGCCAACAAAACCCCTTGGCCTATCCCTAGGACCCCGATTCATACCAATAGTCACTGATTTAACTGCCAAACCGCAATGACAAATACTGGAGTCACCCCATAGAAAACTTATAGTACATTTAATGCATAGGAGAGTTATGTAATATTTTGGAAATATAAGAAATGTATTGAATGTACTGTACTTCAGAAACAGGAAAACTGTCATGGTACAGCACAATCTTTTCTGCCCATATTGTGCAACTTGTCAGAGTCAATCGAAAAAAAAAATTCAAAATCCCAATTTGTTTTAATCTAAAAGATTACAAATCTAGGTTAGGTGAATGTCCATAAAATACTATTGGTTTTATTATTATTTAACCCTGCTAGGCTCTACTTTAATTAAACTGTCACATCTTTACTTGAGTAAAAAAAAATAATTCAGTTAGAGACACAGAGCTTCTGCTTCCTGTGGTTTATTTCACTTTATATAAAATATTCATATGTAATGTATCTGTACCAAGCTGCAGATCTGGGAACTTTGCCATCACGCTTGCAGCAGCAGTTTAGCTACTGTGCACCAGTTTCCTCTGGTACCTGTACAGCTGTGCTTTCTTCTTGGCACAGAACATAAAAAACATGGCATTTCCTCTGGTATTTTCAAAAAACAAAAATCAACAGTTAAATAGTTCTGTTTTATCCAGTAGCAGCTAAGATGAAATTAAACATAACACCTGCCTTGCATACAACTTACAGAAATTCTGAAATATTGGCAATAAATACCTGTGTGTCAAAGCAGCCCAGATAAAGCTAAAGCCTCTACTCAGTCCTCAATGGATTGTCAGTGTAGGATTTGGAACAGCCCAGTTTGTGTTTTTTTTTCCCCTGAGAATTCAATTAGGTTTGTATCATATGCTAATTGCCTACTTCTATTCAATACCTGCTTGAATCTTGCTTTACAAATTATTTCATCCTCCCTTCTTCCTCAGGCTTTCAAAGCTGATGGGATTGAAAAATCTGTGGAAATGAGCTGTTATAGGGAGGACACAGTTGGATACTATCTGCATACAGATACAGAGAAATGATCAATACTTGGTTTTCTTCCAGCCTCTCAGAGAACCTACATAATGATGCAAGCTTTTGGAAAACTGCATAAGGATATAACTAGTGCTCATGAAAAGCACCGTTTGGAGGAAGGCTTCTTTCAAAATGAGTTGGCTTATTGCAACACCACCAGACAAATCTGCAGCTGAAGTATATTTCTTCACCCTGAAATGCCATATCTGTGGTATTTTATTCCTAGTTTTTTTTCTCCAATGCTCTTCCAGATTGTACCAACGTATGAGCCAGTAACTTTGAGACTCACGTTAGTGTATTACTCACAGGAAGATTAAATATTAGAATACCAGAGATGTTCTAGAGAAATGCCCCCCTCAACCCACCCCATTTTCCATTCCTGTATATTTAACTTTATTTCATTTCAGGAATTGGCCATTAAGTTTATATTAGTCTTAACCTGACTTCAAGTGGGAAATAAAAATGGTTGATTTAGATCAGCTAATGACATAATTCATTGACTCCAGTGAGACTATACAAATTCATAGAAACATATCACATGAAAAACATTTGCAAGTTCACACCTTACATTTTTTATTTTCCATGTGAGAAGCAGCACACTGAAAAATACAGACATTAAAACTGAGAGACTGACAGACTTAAGATAAACTAGAGCCACGGATTTTAGAGGTTAAAATTTAGAAATTTTGCTAATGTTTGTGTTCTGCCTGCTCTCTGCCCAGAAAACAATAGAAATGAACTATGCTTTAGGAACACGCACTGAAATCCTGAAGCATCTTTATAGCAGGAAGAGCAAAGTATATCCACCAAATACATAGACAAAACCCACAGTCACTTGTATAACTGCATTTATTAAATCAGAATGCTTCAAGCAGCATTACTACATGTTATTTCTATACATATAAACATTTCCCTACCTTAGCTCATTTTCTACTCTGAAACCTTTTCTTCTTGCCAGCTCCATCAAAAACGTCCTTCTGGTCATCCCCATCTTCCTCTGCATAATAAAAATGACAAACTTATTGAACTTTATTTCATAACTGCAGGAAAGGTTTGGGGAATGCATCCCTTTCCGTCTCTTCCCCTGGGAGAATACAGCTGGAGCTCTGATCCTATCCATGACACAAGGTAGAAGTGTTTTCACTTGGGTAAAAGGGAGATGAGACACTTTCTGCCAGGCAGCAGCTGTATTTAATGTCCCCACCCATTGAAGTAATTTTCTTCTGTTTCCCCTCTGAAATCAAAAACAGGTGCTACACAAGCAGAAACATCACTTGCTTTCTACCAGCTGGGACTTCTTGCACAGAACTACTCCAGACAGGTGGTGCAAATATGCTTTAATTCCTTAAAACAGCCATTACCTATAAAGCCTTTATCCAAATAATATTGATCATAGCAAAATTATCTCAAAATACCAACCAGATCGCTAGCTGGTTTAATGGCCCATTCCATCAATTTCTGCTTTCAAATCTTTTCCAAATCTCACTTTTCCAAGTTGCAGGGCACATTCATTTTCAATTTATTAAAAAGAAATATAAATATATTTTTCCTATTGTTAGGTAGGAACTATGTCCTAGAATACAACTAAATGACAGTATATCAATATAGTATATTGTAGAATAGCCTGTACACTTACTACTACTGTGTAATTAATTTGATTAAAATCGGATAGGGTTTTTCTGAGAGCAAACAAAAAAATAAGCTTTTGAAATTAAATTTACAATAAAAGAAATCCTTTGCTGTTTTGATACTAAGGCAACAAAAGACAAAGAGAAAACACTAGCAAATATACCTTTGGCATGCATTGACAACATTGCTATCTACTATTTGCCCTGAAATACTGCTATTTGTGGCAGGTACAGCCGGGAAAATGTAACTACCCTCCTGCTTTTAAGCACCCAGTGACCTCCAACCAACTACAGAGGAGACTCTGAAGGCTGTGTACCATCTTCTCCTAGAGGACGGGGTATTGGTAATCAGAGAACTACACTAAAATTTGTTGCAGACATTATGTTGGATCCAGTTAGGTATCACCCTGAACTTCCATCAGAGCAAAGTGAGCGCAAACAACCAGGTTTACAGCATGTGCATCTATTTCAGCACAAATCTCCCTCAGCAATAAATATCCCCATTTCCATGTCAAGTTGGATTTTTATTTTTAGTGTAGCAGAGAATTTGGATTTTACCAGTCCTTCAGAATGTGTCAGAAATATTATATCTTGCAATTCTCATTGCTCATGTTCAGGGGAGGAAGGAAGCAAGGTAGAAAAATCCTGCTTAAGTTAGATCTATCAATTTTATTTTCAATCACTTTATCACAGATGGATATACAACCCGAGTTAAGGAAAAATGAATCAAAACCTGTTTCCTGCAATTATGGACATGAGTTTAAAATTAAATTATAAAAGTATTACTGACATTTTCCCAGCCCTACATCTCTTGCTGATTCAACTGTATTATCACAGAAACAGTTTTCGTCAGAACAGAAACTAACCATCAAAATTTAATATAGAGCTTTCAACTCTGGGGTCTTCCTGAGGCCATGAAGAAAAAAAAAATATATATATAGTTCAGTATATAGACTAGACTCCAGTCATTTCTTCCCTTGCCTAAGGATAATCCAGAAGCCAAAATATCTATTCCTCTTTCTGATTCGTAACATTAAAATTGTCAAAATAAATCATTTCAAGGTTATTTTGAAATTATGTGAGGTATTTTCATAGGAACTGGAAAATGGACAAGAAGACTTTAAGAGGCTTAAGCAAAAGAACAGCACCAAGGAAGAAAAAAAAAAGTTAATAGTGATGAGTCTGGCATTAAGGCTGAGCAATCTTTTTTGGTTGCTCCGTGTATTTTTTCCAGACTACTAATCAACCATTGAACACTGGCCATCTCCCTGTTTACAGTCTTCCTAGCCTTAGTAAAACGCTTTACTTTATCTCAAGCCCTACCAGGAATAATGTATTTGAGAACAGATTCTTTACATATGTTAAACAAAGTCTTATTTTATGTTATAATTAATTCAGTGCTCTCAAACATGTAAATATAATTTCCCCCAGTGTAACATCAAGATGCTCAGTGCCAGTAAAATCCTTCTGGCATGAAAAATATAAGTTATTATTCCTTCGTGTTACTGTAATAACTCTTGAGCCAGATTTTCAAGGGTATTTAGGTGCCAAAAAACTGCAAACAGAGGCCTACTGGGATTTTCAAAATATCTAAGCAACCTAGGCACCCGTCTCCTTTGGAAATCAATTTCTGGCTTTGAATCTAATGCAAAGAGGTTTTCTCTGTCTAGTAAACACAGTATAACAACATGAAAAGGTCTCTGCCAATGATGAAATTTTATTAAACATACCTTCTAAAATTAACAGGATTTCCATATCCCAGATGAGTGAATAACCTACTCTCCCACAACATTACATTATAATATTTTTGATAGTAACACAGAAAATAGAATATGCATTAGGGAGAGGGCAAATACAGCAGAGAAAAAGCACATGTCTTACTTATGACAAAGGAGAAGTATCCCATTATCTCAATCACGACACCACACACAACGTACCTTGCACTCCACCACATACGATTAGTGGCCTAAAACCACAGAAACTTGTAGAAAATTTTCCATCTCACTACAGTCTCCTGGAGTGCAGAGTAGTTCACAGCCCTGGAGGGAAATCTAGGACAAATTCCCATGTTCTGATGTTCTTGCTGTGGATCAGTTTTGTGCACTATCAAAGGCACAGATTAAGAACAAGACGTACAGAAATCATAGAATGGTTCGGGTTGGAAGGGACCTTAAAGATCATCTAGTTCCAACCCCTCTGCTATAGGCAGGGACACCTCCCACTAGACCAGGCTACTCAAAGCCCCATCCAGCCTGGCCTTGAACACTTTCAGGGATGGGGCATCCACAGCTTCCCTGGGCAACCTGTTCCAGTGTTGATGGGCATTTAAGTAAACAGCTTTCACCACTTGTGATGTCTGTGCCAACAACAGCATCCCAAGCAGTCCTCAAAGCAGTATCTAGTACGCACCTCAGCCTGAAGCCCAGAGTACTGATCTGGCTTCAAAGGGGGTTTCCTTGGGAGGAAAAGTACAGGAAAATAAAATTTCTGGAAAGAACAGTTCAGCTCCTCCAAATTTCGGTATTCCCACATGCTTTCACTGCATCTTCTTGATTTTTGTCAGATAGTCTTTTAGTGCCCTGCTTTCATGTGAACTGCATTGTAAATATTTTATAAAATGTTATCTACCCATTTTATATAGCTTTCCTGTGAAGAGTAGCGAAAGGTGCTTTTAATACACAGCTGCAGTACGCTAACCTTCAGAGAAAGCATCTCTCAAGCACCATCAATAAAAACTAGAGAAGTGATTGTTTGGATACCTTTTTTTGATTTCACATAGGCTGAACAGTGTTTCACACAGTATTTTTATGCAAGGATTAATTTTTCTTAGCTTTTTCATTTTAAAGTCTTAGGTAATTTAGCATTTTGCAATGAGAAATTTCATGGAAATTTTAAAATCCTTCTGATATTTGCTTTTGTCCAGATATTGCCATGACTTTCCTTCTGTTTAAATTCTGGCTTTTTGGCTGCTGAGTGTTCCCTTTACTGGTGATACCTGTTCTACCAATCTCTCAATGCCTAAAAATAATATGGCAGGTGTTTTTCCTGGTTTTAGTAAAAATTTCATGGAATCCAGTTATATTTTTTAATGAAGTTATTACATAGAAGTTTTCCAAATTTGTACCACTTACACTTAGAGAAAGCACAAACTTGAAGGATGTACATATATACCAAAATATAAAGTATTTAAGAACTTTTTTTGTGAAGTTTTATCTATTACAAACAAGTACAGGCTTTGTTTTCATCTTTCTGTTTATTTGTTTTACTTCAATCTTCTGCTTCACTTGTCAGCAGGAAGCTATATGGACTCATGAAGGCCTCCAGTTTCTGTCCTCTATTCCACATTACGTGGAAAGCTTTCATTATCGTTCAGCAGGTAATCAACGAGCTTAACAATATCTTACAATTCCTTCGGTCAAAAGGGCTCAGTATCTGGAATTCCTGAACACTACCACCTGGCACCAGCAAACCTTGTTTGAACATACATCGCATGAATCTATTTCTTTAGTCCCTATTTTTTCCCCCCATATACTAATTTCTTACAAAACGAGCATGGTAAACTAATCTGGCTAGCCTACAAAATAAAGAAACAGAACATCATGCTGTTGCATTTGATTCGAGCATTTTGAATAAAGGTACTGTTATTAAAGATAAGGAAATGTTCATAAGTATGGTCTGGAAATGTTCAGATACATTTAAAAATCAATTCTCCCTCATCCCCTTTGGTGGTTATATGCTTTGAACTACTAGAGCATTTTCAGGGGGCAACTTTGAAGTATACATGCTTGAGTTATTCACATCAAAGATGATAAACTCCATAAAATACCCAGATGACCAAGAATTTTGAAAAACTGATGAACTGATAGCATGCTTTGAATGTACTTACTTGGCCGTATCATGGTATTTGACATGTAAGATAAAGTAGGCTTAGAGAAGACAGGAAATCTTGTGGTTGCTGTCATCAAAGGTACAACATTTCTGATGTATGTGGCCAGAATAGCTGCTTATTATCTTCTTCCTTTTTTTGCCCCCAAATTGGAGATGAAAACCTGAACAAGAAAAATGTATTTAGCAACACCTCTCAAAAATTCCCCATGTAGAAACCATACCAAGAGCTGACAGCTTCTTTAACTGACTGTATACACAGCTATCGGGGTTTGTTCTTCTAAGCCCTTTCTGAGGAAACTAGGGAAGAGCGGTATCACAATGCTGAATAATTAGAGCAATAAGGTTCCCCCTTACAGCATGGGGAAAAGTAATTGGTGACAAATCCTGGCAGGAGCTACTTCCTACCCACATCAATATGCCTATATTCCCTGGAAACTATTATTTTCACTCTTCCTTCAGTCTCTCAGTTCAGTAACAAGGCTTACAACTGCTCCCTTTGGTTACTCTGCTAATGGTAGCTGCTGCTCCTTGTTGTGATTGTTATTGGACTATTCTTTGATTTTTTGTGCTGGCACATCAGTGGTTTTCTTCATGCTGTAGTCTCATGAGAGCCTCATGAACACCCCAGCAACAAGTAGAGACATATCTGCATAATCCCATCAATATACACGGTACAGCAGGTCCTTTGACAGTTATGCATCTCTTCCAAACACAGTTTACAAAGGTAAAGGTCTCTGGATATTGAGTACCATTTATTTAGACTCTCACATTCATCTCATTGCCAGACATTCCCGTTAATTAACAAATACTAAACCACCTTTCAGAGACGAGGAGCTACACAAATGGTCTTGCGTAGCCTATATTTAGTTAGTTGAAAAGATTACTTCTGTCAGTGATGACCAAATAATGTTCCTGTGGACATTTCAGAAACTTCTTATGTAAAAAGATAATACTAAAAATTAATATGCTGATATATAAGAATTTTTATCCTGCCGCCTTCATTCTCTCATAAAGGATCCTTATTTCCTCCCCTACTCCTCTAGTAAGATAATAATATAACAGCTAAATTGATCACGTATCTTCTTTTAATTGGTTGTTACAATAGTTACTAGATGGTAGAATTGATGCACCTTGCAGTAACACTGCAAATGCAGTTCTAGATCTGTTTACATTACAGAATATACAAACAGCAGAATGTGTGAGATTTATGCCTTCTACACTTACAGATAGTAAAGTGTAATGCATTTAATAAAGATAGATGTACTTAAGCCAAAATAATAAAAAGCAGGAAAAGGCTATTGCCATGTTTCACATAAAGCTTTCAACTATACACTTGATTTTCAGTAGTACAGGAAAGCTGCTTTGGCTTACAGTTCCCACATCATCAAGCTGAGGAGATAATCAGACCAGGTAATACAAGAGAGGTGTAAATAGGAGTAAATACCATAGATAATGTTGTTGCAGAGGGAAGAAAAATTTATGAATAATATTATATGGTATGTCCCCTTGTCCTCGCAAAAGTTTATGTGAATCACACCAAGATAAGAATGTTTATCTCACTTTCTGGCTATCGAGCACAAGCAACAGGTAATGGCTAACAGTACCGTGAGTCCTGACAGAGCTCCTTCTGCACTCTCTGCTGAAGTAAGCTGTAGAAAAAAGTCAGAGCCAGCATCAGAGACGCTGAAAGAATTGCTATTGAGGCTACACGTATCTTTGTGTTATCTCCAGAGAGAAAACAAAAGTGATGCTCATCTGAGTGACGTGAATTTTGCAGGTGAAGGAAAAATCGATTAGAAGCCTTTTTTATTCTAGAAACTTGAGCTGAAGGAAGCTAGAAAGCAGAGTGGAATGGGGCAGAATTCTCACCTTTTTGATTTATTGAGGTTCTGAGTTCCACTAATGCAGAACTAATTACAGCAGAAGTAACCTAGCTGGATGATTAATTCATAGCAAGAAAGAGTTTCCTTTATCCAGCTGGATTTTTTTAATCCAAAACCACTCTTGACAGTTTCCACAAAAGCATTCTTTCAATTTCTTACTGACTTCACCTATAATTTGGCAGCTGCCTAAGGCATCACAAAATACTTAAATGTTTTTTATTTCGCAGTGTAGATTTAATGGCTCTACCTTTCACTACAATGAAAGTTAGTTTTTTTTCAACTGCATAAAAGTTTACTTCTCAAAGCCACTGGCAATTCCTTTTCCAGGCTACCTCAAAATTTGCTCCCTTGTTTCATCTTGCAGAAAATTCAATATCACTAAGTCAAATCAAAGCTGCAACAGCCCCTGCAAGCCCTGTCCCAGTGTAAGATTGCATACTTAGCTGTGAGCATATGTTGATCAATCTTTATAAGAAAACCACACTGTCCCTAGATATTTTTGAGAAGACAGCCTTTAGAGCCATCTTTCTGACTCCTTAAATCACACATGTATATCTCATGACATTATTTTACGATGCACACCTGCTTATTAGGAAATTTCATCACAAGTTTTGACATATTTTTATACTATTCAAAGAGACAGTATAATTCCACTTAATTGAAGTTCTTGTATTATGAGCTTTACTCCTGTTTCCCGTGTTCGTTGCTGCAGAGAGGATTCAGTTTTAAGAAATGAAAGCTAATTTTCTGCTATATGACAAGTCAGACTCAATGAACTATCGCATAACTATGAATGGAGACAGTAATTCAATAGTTAAGTGACAAATCAGAAGACCACACCGTATTGAAGAACTTTCTGTCAGAAAGCTTCAATGACTTTCTTCCACTAAGGTTTCCTATACCCTTCTAGTTTTCTATTCCCATGACAAACTAATTATTATCATCATGTATTATGAAGCATGACAGCAGGAAGGATATAAAGCAGGTAAATCTATTTGCAAAAGCTGTTCTGTTACAACAATTTGCTCAAAATTTTACTAAAAATACATGCTTAAAGTGTTTATAATTTAAGGACATTTTAATTCAGTCACTTCGTGATGTTTTTAAGGACAATTCAATATCATCATTTTCTTTTGCTGTTGGCAGATCATTTGAGCTTTACAATGCACTAGAATTCAAAGTGTCACGAATACATGCATGATACACAGACAAATTTAGCCTCCATTTTGTCTAACTCTGTTGAAATATGTGGAATTACAAAGACATAAAATCAGGCCAAGTTAGAGGACAGAAAGGCCTAAATCCCGAAACTATGCTGATGGTTATGGAGAGCAGGTACCAGTAGATGCCAAAGTTACCATATCGCCAAGAACAATTATTTTGACAATATTACTACATACATGTTTTCAAAACCCAACCAGTTCATTCACAGCTATTCTGGGCTGCTCTTCTACAACCTTGATTGAAGTATTATAGAAGTGATGCCAACCTATTACCCAGCTTTCACTGTCCAAAGCAAATGAGTCAAGTAGGAGGATTTGGAGACAATCTCCTGTGGATTTTGGTACTTAGGCCAGACCACTAATTTACTTACAGGAAGCACCAAGGAAAATACTGCCTTTTCTCTCCTACAGCCTTACCCACCGGTCTGTGTCATGTAGACTCATCACACAGAACACCTGAATATCTCAACATAACATGCACAGCACTTGCACAATAACCTCCAAAGAATGAGGAAGACATGGGTATAACAACATACACAGACGACAGCTTTGACAGCTGTAAGTGAATGGTATAAAAATCACGTCAAGACGAAAAAGTCTGTGGAGGAAGATACCTCAATAGTAGTGAACTACTAAAATTAAAAATAACGATGTAAGATGTAGTCATGCTTTTAAATATATGGGAAAGCAGTCCAAGATGTCTCTTATAAGTAACAAAAAGCTTACTTAAGCAAAATGGGACATGATACACAAACTATATACACAGATTTGACTAAAGAATTGTAAGTTGTATATACAAGTGTCATAATCACTGAACCATGCAGTTCACTGATAAAATTATATTTTGCTAACACTATGGTTTTGTATCTACAGAAAGTTTGGTCAGTCAGTTCATTATCTTGTGTAGGCATCTAATAAGGTACAAAATGTGTCATATTGCACAACCTGCAGAGGGAAAATCCATGTATATTTTCATATATCAGATATTTTCATTCATAAATCCAGAAAATTCTCTCTCACAAGTAGCTATATGTAGTGTATAGTTCCCTTTATGCAGACTCAATGGCTTCCTGGTTACTTATTTCACTGGCATACCAGTTATGCAAGTTAACATGTCTCCTTTATCCTTTCCTGCGCATTGTACAGGTGTTGATAACTCAAGTGGGGGCGGGGAGACCGACTGTGGGTTATGCTCAGCTTAAGAGGGTTGGAAGAAAAGGTTCAGATGAACTCAGTTCTGGTTGCATACGGCATTGTAAATATTTCTTGATAAATACTGATAGAGGTAGACTAAAGGAACTACCTAAATCAGACTCTAAGAGCAGACATTTCTGAGAGGGAATAATAAATTTCACAATTGAGGGAGAGAATATTAGAAGATATAATATTCTTCACTTTCCTGCAGTGAGTGGAAAAAGCTGTCTCTGTCCAGGAGAGCGGTTTCTGAGTAAGAAGGATTTGATGATGGCAAGGATGCAGGCATATATCAAGGCCATATGATACAGGCCATTAACAAATACCCTAAGTAGCTATTCTCTGATAGACACTGTCAAATAAAAGTCGAAAGGTATCTAAAATATCTTTAGAGCATGTGCGTTTAATTCTAAATTATGTGTGTATACATATATACTATATATATACACACACATAATTTTTTATCTCTTTAGTTCCATATAAAATTATTTTGCCAAAGTTTTAAAGTTCCGGTTCTAACAGTTAGCTGAATTAATTGTTGGGGCAAACACTCTTCATCTTTAACAACCATTTATACATATTCTTTTTACTACTCACTGGTCAAAACCAACAGACAAGAAAACACAAACCCCCACCAGCCTTTGTGGTGAGACACGAAGCCGTGGCGCGCACCCCCCGCCGCTCCACAGCAAACCACCGCAGGATCACCTCACACTACCTCCGCAGCTGCGCGACCCACAAGCTGCAGCACAAACACCAGCGTAAACAAATGGCAGTACAACATGGAAGGGTGAACGCAAGAGACAGAAATTGTTTGTTTTAAAGGACTAAGTGGAAAAGAAAAAGTAATTTACAGGACTTTTTCAGTCATTCTCAGTCCTACTGTATGTGTTTGGATTCCTAAGATGTCCTCATGGCTATTTTACATTGCTTGGCACAGCAATTTAGCAGATTCATTGAGAAAAAATGATTAGGAAAATAATGGAGCATTATACTCATAAAATTAAACTACTTTAAATGCTTAGTACATATAACAGATGGAGTTACAATTTGTTACCACCTTGCTACTCACAACCCAGTACTGCACATTTGGCAAGAACACTTACAACTCAGCCTCACTGTAAAATGTCTGAGTCAAAAGAACTCGACTGCTGCACCTGACTCTGTAAACCACCAAGGAAAACTTGCTCTTGCAAAGCCTGAGGAACCTGATGTTAGAACTATCAGCTGAAAAGGCACTTCATTAATATGATGGTAGAGCCAGTTGCTTTCTGACTTACCTTTTAGAAAAGGCTATACAGCCTCCTCAATTGCCTCAAGAGCAAGCAAGAAAGATTTTAGCAATACATTAAAACAGTGTTTGCTCAGGTTTTCTTTTCTTGTTAAATTTGAGAATATTTTCTCATTACAGTGATGACTGAAGGTCTGTGTTGCTTTCTTTCCTGAGAAGCCACGTTTTACAGGCATTCATTTAAATGGATACATTAAAAACACTCAACCTTGTTAAGATTGCTTTGGTACTATAAATTAAGTGGACACACCTGAACAGTCATATATCACTTCTCACGCTAATTCATGCTGAATATGCCTGAAAAGTAGTCGATACTCTCCCCATTCCTCCCATTTCAAAATAGGCATATATGTAAATTTAAGTGTCACCCTTCAGATTTTTTTTATTTTCACAAGTGACTAGAAGCTCCAAACTCATTCACCTTCCATTTAGATCATTGCTTTTCAATCTTTTTCAGCTGTGAGAACACATAACAGTTTTCCAGTGCAGTCCTAGGACTCAAAGACAGCAAGCTTAAGCCATACGCATTTAAGAAAGCCTATATTGCAAGTTATTAAGCAGCAATCCTGCAACCCCCAGACACAAGTATCTGGCCCCACAATCTTTTGAGATACTGTTAACTCTGTGCCTGAAACGTAAACCTCAGCCCATCTGTATACAAACCTTGAGGTGAAGAACTGCTTTTATTTCCACTCTAAATAATAAGGGAATGACCAAAGCAGTGTCAACCTGAAATCAAGGGCAATGGCTTCTGCAGGATCCAGTAAGGTAAGGTTAGGACTGTACTTAGAAATTTAGTTCTCTTGATATGATTTTACCTCCTGGGCCATATTTTGGATAATAAATATTGCTTTTGCATGTTAATAGAATAGGATGATGTTTTGGATAAAGGTTACGGCTATAGCTGAAAGACGCAAGGGGGAATAAAAAAGGGTTGAAGTAGGTTCAGAAATCTATATTGGGTTTAAGTTTGGTTTGTACTTACCCAGAAGAGGTGTTCAAAATGGCTACAAATATGGTTAGTAAGAACAACCTTGGACTTATGGTAGCTAAGATAAGAAAGCCTAAATTTGGGACAGGGTCCAGATCAACAAGGTCAGATAATGTACACTTAGATATCAGTATCAAAACGGCCACCAGACCAGATTTAGTCCAGGACACAGCAGCCTCCATTTATTATAGGTGACGAAATATATCCCTATCAACAATCGGGTTAGGATAATTATTAGCTTTTGGGAAAATGGTGCTCATTTGCCTGGATTTTAGACTAAGTCTAGAAATGAGAAAATTAACTGAGCACTGGCGCAAGTAAGGGTCTGAAACCTGTGCTTGGACTTTGGCTAAAATGAATCAGTTTACAACATTAATGAATAGGTTAAATCTTTAGAGTTCAGAGTTTAGCAGAATTAAGAGCAGAACTCAATAGGATTCCATGGCCTATGTCTAAAAGGACTATCGGGCTAGCAATTCTGAGCATGTGGACAACATTAGGGTAGCAAGAGGCAAGATTGCTGGGATTATTCATCCACATTGCCAAATGAGTTTATGGCTAATTAATTCCCATATAAAAAAAAACTTTCCTGTTTGTGTAAGTGTGTTAGGTGTGGGGAGGTAACAGCTGTGTTTGGGCTAACAGTGTCTGACAGACTGGAGTCAGACCTGACTCAGAAGGAGCCACCTGGCTTGGTTTTGTGGTCATACAAACAATAATTTCCCTCTGCAGAACTCTCAGCTGAGCTTTTGCAGCTTTTCTCTATGTAATCTAACTCTAAGCCTTTTCTGCATCCTTTAAAGTGACCCTATGAGGCCCCAAATTAAATATAGCTCTTGGGCAAATCAGTGCATTCATGCTGGCGAGTGCTTTATACTGAATGCAGAGGAGCACACAGGGTGTAGGAATGCAAGCAGGTAAAGAAAGTGTTTTCTGTTCATTTCCTGAACAATTGTGAAAGAAATATTTGTTTGATTGGAAAAGGCGGAGCTTTTTCCATGAAATGAAATGGAATCTCTCTCTGTGATTGAAAGGGTTCATTCAACCAAAAATTAAATTCCTTGTATCAATTATGCAAAAAATACCCACATTCGGCTTAGGTTGAACAACGTGTTTCATTTGCTATGAATCCAGGTAACATAAAAATATTTCAGAATACTTGTTTTCCTAATTCCTTATTTTATTTTTAAATTTAGGGCTAATTTTTATATTAAAATATAATTTTTAAGTGACAATTTAAAAAATCCACAAATCTTAAAAGAAAGCATTTAATCTATTTCCAGTTTTTTCCTCTCCCAGAACTTCTTTTCCATGTTTTTCCTGTAACACAGCACTGGTTGCTCTGCAGAAGCTGGTGTTACTATGTAGTTAGAGTTCACTGAAAAGAAATGCCTCCATTCTCCAAAAGGTGATTAAAAGACAAGTCAACATAGAAGTTCCCATCTTAATTAAACATCTCAAAGGTAACACTGCTGAATTTAGCAGAACAGTAGCACTGTTGGAGAAACATTAGTTAGATGCAATGCCAATAAGGGCATGACCCTACTGCTTTATTTCACCTCATTCTGCTGGTGACATTAAGTGGTTTATCTAAGTTTTGTAAACACTGAGTCCTAAATGTGCATAGGCAACATGAACTTCAGAACAACCAGTTCCATATACCTTACGTTGTATCTCCAGCTTTTGTTAGATTTTCACAACAGCACTGAACAGTGTTGGGGGGTGTTGTTTGTGGTTTGGTTTTTTAAACATATGCTATTGTTTAAAGAACTTGCAAACATTTTTTTCACTATGATCTTGATTTTTAATAGTCATATTTTGGCGTATCAAGACTAGCCATAATGGGGTTTAGACTGATATGGTGAAAAATGTAGCTATCTTGATAAATTCAAGCTCTCACCAGAAATACATGGCAGATGTGATCCATTCACCTTCATCAATTTCTGTGCAGCTGGATTATGGCAAATTTTCAAACACTGGAAACTTTTTATCAAAGCTTGATATTTTTTATGAACTATATACTTTAGCTCAATCACAGTCATAGGATATAAAGGAAGAATTTATTTACATGCACCATAATTTCTGTTATGGAAATGGTCACGCTCTATAATGACTGTTAGTCACTTGCAACCTTAACACCTATGAATTTATGAATCTCTATTTGAAGCTTTCATGAAAAGATGACTAAAGATGAGTACTGTGATTTCTACACTGAGTAGTTTCCAGTTTCATTCCTGGTTTACGGCCAGCTTCTGGATTATCTCTGCTTCAGCTAATGTAACTGCAAATCGAATAGATGGCAAGAACACTTGTGTTTCAATCGCTTGTGATTCATTTAAGATTTTCAGAAGCCTGAATAAGTAAACAAGAGTTCAGTAAGAGCTAGGGAAGAGTGGTGCCCTTTACTCCGCAACCGGTGCAGAAAAAAAAAAAAAGTGCTTTGTACCTGCATACCAGTGTGTACACACGTGTATGCACATTTCGCTTCTGTGAATGCTAAAAACATTTTGTCTGTATTGGGTAGGTCAAATGCTCGAAGCCGAAAACACGAGTTGGTACTACTTTATTGAAGACAACAGTCCCATATCGCCAAGCATTCAGGACAGCAACTTTTTCCTGAGGGATTCAGAGATTAAGGGGGTATGTAAATCCAGGCCACGTTTTCTTTCTATCCAACTATTTATTACTATACTATCCAGGCAAGAATATTATACCATAATATCTTGCATAATGGCCGAAAGACTTAATTAAATTCCAGCCTGATTACTTGTATGACCCTTATCTGCGTCACAAAAGTGTTGTTACTATCCATATATGTTTAATTTCTTTCTTCATGGGATTTGTTCTAGATATAAATTCTTCTGAAACTAATCTCATACTTTTTAATTGAAGCTTGTAAGCCAAATAATTCTGTCCATAAGATGGAAATAAATCAATAAAAGACTTTTTTTTTTTAAGCCAGATTCCAGTGTTTGATCTAACACTGTTTATCCACCAAATGTTAAAAAAGTAAACTGAAATGGAACTGAAGAATTGTTCAGTGAATGATTTGGATCAACTACATCAACACAAAGGGATGATGTTCCTAAATGAGGATGATTCTGTGCTAAGAACAGCTCATCTAAATTCCCAAATTTTTGTGATCACTGCATTTGGTGGGAAAGGGAAGGCATGTCAAATACTTGAATAGTTCACCTGAGAAAAGAGTGAGAACTACTGCCTCTGACTCAGAACACACTCACTGTTTCCCCTAAACACAAACTCACTGGCAAAAAAAATGTAATCCTTTCAAAAAAATGCAACAATAGTTTTTGGTTCATTGTTAAGAGAGAAAATTCTTTCAAGGTTTTGGTGATTTTAAGAGATGGTTTGATGGAGATTAAGGTATCATTTCAAATATACTGCTGACACACTTCTTTGAACTTGACTTACCGAAGCACGAAAACGTACATGGAATGTCTGTGTTCGATATCACTTATTCCCAGATCTCTAACTCAGAAATCACTGTTTAATCAATCCAAAAGCAGAGAGAAAATCCATTAGGTTTACAATCAATGGCTGTATATCATCTTCAAATAAAGCCTTCATTTAAGACCTCATTTCAAACTGAACAAACATTGAGTCCTGAAATGATAGCATCAGCAAACATCTATTCACCAGGAAGTGTATCAAAGCCAGAATCTGGCATATCATAATATAGTTTCTATTTACCAGGTGATGTACGCACATTAGGATTATCAGCCCTGGCAGACAAATGAGAAGGTGAAACTAAGCACTTTAGTACTTTTCTCCTTTTCGTATGCTGGTCACAATAAAAAGCAGATTTTGGAAATATCTTCTAGAGTTACCACAACATTTTGCTCATGAAGGTACAGTGAGAGGCTGTCGCACACCTATACAAAGCTCTGAGGTTGAATTTGTTGTACTTCCACTGCTGACACATAGGGGAACATTAGGAATTCTGTCTAACTTTGGTAATTATGACTTGCTTAGATTGTGCGAATAGCATTTAAGACGAAAATGAAGATTCCGAAATAAAAGTCAAAGTGTAACATTTTCTTTCGAAAGTGTGGCATTACTCTACTATTGTCTTCCACAGGGAATTTACCAGGGTAAACTAACAGTCAGCCCCCTCGATAGCAAGTGTCAGTTAGCAAAAAAAATACAATCCTATATCTTGTCATTAATCTGCACTTTTTTTTATCCACAGATCTCAAAACAAGCCAATGAGCTGCCAACTATCTGACAGCTGCAAATGTCTCCTGCATGAATGTATACTGTGGGCTAGATTCCTATCTCAGTTACAACAGTAATAAATGGTCTCTGGGTAAAGAATATCAACATAAAAGAAATGCATTAAATATCTATGCTAATATTGCTGACAGAACCTGTGTTTAGGGCATAAATATGGGAAAGAAAAAGAAGCAGTAGTTGTGGATGTGTAAATATTCCCAATTTTACGCTTAATAAATTAACCATCCAGTCAAATAAACAAAGAAACTATCACACTCCTTTCCAAGTGACCAAAAACACCGCTCCAATTTTGAAAACTAATTATAATGGTTCTGGTTCAGTAAGGCATTTCTATTTGATTTTATATATATGTGAGGTGACTTTATAATTTTGAGTCTAAGGATCTGATGAAGTATTCTTTTAGGAAAATGATTTTCATTGTCAACAAGAGTTGAAGAAATTACCTACGTTCAGCTGCCTTGCATTAATGCTCACACTTTCAGTCTCTACTCCTGAACTCTAACGATTCAATGTAGTTGTTAAGTACTCCCCCTTATGGTCTGTTACAACATGGCATTATAATGCTTTGTATTTCTCTTAATTAAATGCTAACATCTCATATATGCACTGTACATGTATCATCAGAGTTAAGCTGGGCCTATAGCATTGCGACTTGTGTTAGAAACTGTTTCATTGAATAAATATGTCATAATGGATATTTGCAACTTCAGATTATTTGCAACTGCAGATTGTCTGCAGCTGCAGATGATTGTTCATTGTTTTGCTTTGAAATGAGTTTTTGATCACCACTGTTAAATTTCAGAATAAATATATAGAACAAATATATAGGAAAATAATTGATTAAATCAGGGTTGGCTGCCCAGTGTCTTGCTCTTATTGGGACTTACTCTGGACTAGAAATACATCTATGAATTGTTGATAGGAGATTTGTTACTGAAGTGAATTATTTGAAATTGTATTTGTAAGAAACAAATGTAGCACAGTGAAATGACATATTATTAAAATGGTATTCAATAAATTTTCCCGAAGAAGTGGAAAAAACTGTCCAGTATGTGCACGTACATTCTGCTGCATGCAAGAGTATATTTGGTGAGAAAAATTTCCACCTCTGAGTTCACTACTCATTCCTCAAATCAAGCAGTCTATTTCAAAATACTCGTTTCATAACGTACAGAATGGATTTGCAACTTCATTGTGCAACTCTTTTAGAAGAAAGCTTTACTAGTTAGACATTATATAAGATCAGCTGCACTAGATTAAAAGCTGCTCAATATAAAATGCCTTTCACCATTCAAAAAGTCTCCTGCTGTTCCCACTTTCACTCTAGTGCTGACCAAAACCACACAGGGTATCTCACATGCTATAACCAACTGTGGTATCTCATTCCTCAATGCAGTTTGTGCTTCTATGCATTCCTTATTCTACTATGTCCTCATCATGTTTATGCATAGTTACCATCAAGCCCCTTCACTTCTTTTTAGCTCCAACTCATCTTCTCAAAATGCACTGAAAAACATTCATTAACAGCGATGTGATTTCACCACCTTTGTGCTTTGTCAGTCCAGCAAAGTGCTCTGCTCTCTTGAAAAGTCTTCAGAATTCAGCTGGCAACTTCAAAGAAAGGCAAGTGCTAACTCCTCCCAGAAGATCCTGTAATGTTAAGCAAAGCACATTAAGGATTCAGATCCTCTCTGGAAATAAACAGCACTTTATTTGATTCAAGTTCTTCTCCCTGAACTTTAACCGAGTAGTTCTGGGGTCATTTTGATAAAACAGTTTGCTAAAAGGCATCCTTTCTGATAGTGCTTTTATCTTTGCTTACTCAGTTTATAAAAATGAGTGGGTTTATCTGTGATGGATCTACAATTTAAATCTCTAAACAAAATAATCAGCTTGACAATTTTGCAAGCACTATATTTTGTGAGAGTGAATGTAAAAAAAAAAACGGTTTAGAACATTTATTAGACCACTCTAAGCATGCAAACAGCCCAACAGATACAATCCACTGGGGAATTAGGGAAAAACCTACTAAAACCCCCTCACCAAAAATTAAGCCTTGATACTGACATTCCCATATAACATCTGATAAATAGTTCTCGGTACTATTTTAATCTCTTCTGGGAGCGTAAGAAAGAATCTAAAGATCCATTCTCTACAAGCACATTAAAGGATGCACAAGAATCGAACCGTGGGGGGGGTCAGCTCCATTCAAGAAGCTCACTTGATTTTTGCTTTCCAAGTTTCCAAAGTCATACTCATGAAACAAATTCTTCTATTAAGTAAAAATTTTATAACTAGGTCTTAAAGAAGGTGGCTACCTTCTGAAGCAGGGAGGGTTATTCCAGCCAACTTTTCTCCTAAATCCTTCTACTGATATGAAGGTATCAAACATCGCTGAGACATTTTATATGAAATGCTACATTTCAACTTTGCTCTTTCTGAGATTGATTGTATTTGGACAGACTCTACTTTTGCAGGACAGTGCTTTAGAATTCTTCTATATGCAGTTGCACAGAAATATTTTTAAGAGTTTCTAAAACTGCACTTAACAGTAGAAACTAATTGTAAACATATTTTCTTAGTAGTACAGTCAAGGATGTTTGTGTTAGAAAATTAAATGCCATAAATACAAAAGCTCTGTCTTACAGACAGGGTGAGTAAACACAGAAAGCGGCTGTGTATTCCACAATAGAATCGCCTTATTTTTGGGATGCTTTTAATCTTTCAAGAGGGGGACAACACCCCACCCCCACAGGTAGTTTGTAATCTTAAGGCAGACAAATTGACAGAAACCCAGAAAAAAAAAAAGGAAGCAGAAATGCAATCCGTATAAATATATTGCCTCACATCAAACAGAAGGGGCACCTTTTTTCCAGCCAGCTTTCTATCAGTAGCAGCATGAAAGCCAGTCTTTTAGAAAGCCAGCCAAAGTTTGCCATCACATGCCTCCTAGGATGTTCCTCGCCCTCTCCGAGATTCGTAACCACACTTGTGCAGGACTGATGTGTTTCAGCTTGCTTTTGTTTCAGAGAGCCTCTTGACAAGCAAGTACCTGTGCTCTCAAGTTTCCTGGGGTACAGATATGAAATCTGAAGGAGACTAACCTAAGAAACCCCCCACAAAAATACTGCATTTTTTCTGGCCTTGCTCTCCTGCTGTTCTGCTCTTGCAGAGAGTGTTGAGTCAGAGGGTTTTGCGTGCTGTGAGAGACACAGCAAGAGGTAAGAGAGCTGAGTGCAATTCATCTATTGTGAGAACGAGAAGGAAAATGAAAAAACTTATTTATAGTATCATGAACTTTCTGAGCTCAGTCCATCCAGAGCAGAACCTCTATTGACTCCTTCTCTATGCAAAGTAGTTTTCAGTACTGAAGTCTTCTAGTGCCTCAATTTAAACATCACTTGGACCTGCATTTATTTATCAAGTCTTGCTAGATAAAGCTATGGGGAGAAAAGCGAGAAAGATCCCCAGTAAGGAAAGAAAATATTTAATGAGTAAGTGACTGTGTGGCTTTCCAGATGTAATCTCAAAACTATTTGGTAGTTATTGCCCCTTAAATGTTATTGAACTTTCTTTAAATCAGAAACAAAAACATGGCTCTCAAAGCACTTTGCAAACTGTTAGTAGAAACCCAAAAGCTGGGCTGGCAGGGTAAGCAACAGCGATGGCATCACCTCAGTGATGTGAGAGCGCCACGGGATCAGAATGCCTTGAGCACACACTGTGATGGAGTGGTAACTCTAAACGATAAAGCCATTTCTGTGCCTGTAAATCAAACTAAACTAAGGTCAGCCACCCAAGTTAACAGGAAAGAGAAGAGACAAACTACAGTTAAGAGCAATTTTACAATGACATTAAATAATCTGTAATCAGTTATAAGCTCTGGGCCATTCCATTTCATTTTGCTGATGCAGGTATATCAGGGCCAACGTATGCTCCCAGAGCTTTTGCACTTACATCTGCCAATCACATATACAGCACATTAAGTGCTTTGGTTATGAACTGAGGCAGAACTGACCAAGAGGTGAGAATTGCCAGAGAATTCAATTGTCTGCTGTAGTTCACCAATAATGGAGAGAAGCAAAATTGCAAGCAGAAATAACAGATCATGTTTCTGGACAGTGGAAAAGATGTGGCAAATGAGGCATAGGATGCATGTGCAGAATGTGTAGGTGGCAGAGGACTAAAGTCATCACTGCTTCATCTGATTTGTAACTTCTGACCTCAGAGGATAATCACATCATAGTCAACTCTCACTGTTCTGAAGGTCAATGGTGAGGTTTTTATCAGCCTGACATTTATTGTCGACAATTTTTTTTTTTATGTTTAAGTTCTCATTTCATTTCTTTTTAATAACAAAGGAATGAGGACCTGAAGGTTATGCATAAAAAACTCACACTGACTTTTCACAAAATACTCAAATCAAAACAGGCTTCAATTTATCAGGAACGTAGGTAACATTATCAAGGTCTCATTCACATCATACATCCAATCAACTTCCGAAAACAGGCATGGAATTCGAAGGTAGGGTTGCTTTTAAGGTGTGTTCAAAAGCATAAAACAAGCATATAAAAAAAAATTATACCAGAGTGCAAAATTTTTATGTGTTCATTTCTTCTCTTTCTCACCTCACATGGTTTGTGGTTCACTTCTCAAAGTGAAGTTCACTTTCACCAGCTCTAGACGAGAGAACATTTCTAGAGAAGTGGCATTCGCCACTGGAGGAAAACAGGAAGCTTCTACTTCCACTACTGCTCAGTTTATTGTCCTGAAAAGCCCAGAAACATAGTGCATGTTAAATCAAAAGCAAGGGAAAAATCTGCCTAAAACCATGATTGAGATATTCAGTATCCACCTGAATAGCAGCTCATCCTCTTTTACATTATCTGATGAAATAGCAATGTTCTTAAATACATCAACATTACATAAATCATTTATACTGGTCACTGAAGAAGGCATTTTGCAACAAAAATTCTTGTTCCAAATGAAGCTTTGCCAGTGTGTTTATTTCCCACGTTGCTTTAAAGTATATTCATCATTTGAGATATATCATTCCCATGACAATGAGATCACAAGGAATCATGGTATAATGATGTTAGACCAAGCAGACAGAATGTCAGCAGTGTCAAACTGGCAAACATATCATTTAACCAGAGATCAAGAGAGAAAATCTGAAGGTCAGAAATACAATATTTATAATACTGTCAGGAGATGGATGCATACTGAACACCTCATATCTAGATCCTTAAAAAGCTTATCAGAAGAATGTTTACAACACACAAGAGCAGCTGTTACTGGAGTTTTCTCCATTAGGTTGCAATATGCATGGATATTGAGCCCAACATTCCCTAGTATATTCCCTAGGGATAGCAAAAATATTGAGATGTACTTTAATGGTGCTGTTTGCAATGCGAGACACACACAAGCAGTAGTCAGCTACTACCTTCATTGCCACTAATTCCATCTGGTACCACAAAACTGCCCTTTGGTACATCCCATGTCATTATCCAACCTCTACCTAATTATATTTGGAAGGTCCAGCATTTTTCAAATAGGCAGCACATACTTACTTCGAAATAAGCTAACATCATTAGCATGGTTTCTGCCTTTGGAAGAGAGGAGAGAGGAATAAACTGAAACAACTCTGGATTGTCATCAATTCATACTGTAAGAAGCGACTGGCACTGTGCAAAGAAGATACCTGTGAGAATAGTCACAGCTTTCCTTGAGCATCTCTGTGACAATTGAACTGGAGATGATAAAGCTATGGAGGAAAGGTTGACAAAAGCAAAAGCTAGTTCACAAGAAAAATGGAAAGGCAACGGACATAACCATACTAAATTCTGATTGTATTTAGCATATAAGAATAGAAGACTCCTCCAGATTTGGTGTGGGGAAGAATTTGTCACTGAACGTTTCTTCCTTCCATGCCTTTCTTGTTATCATAAGATCATTTTACCTAGATCTAATTTCACTTAATACCATGTTGATAGAGAGGTTTGATGACATTACCATTACCTAAATGATATACAAAACCAAACTAACAAAAAAGAGATAGAATAAAAAGTTATGAAATTATTAAGTTGTGTGACTCAAACAAGAAAAATTAAAAAGTACTTTTTGTCATTTTTTTCCTGATAGTTCTTTCATTTTAAAAGTATTGTTATGAACATAATATCTCCTGAAATATGCTTTTGACATCCCCCCCAAATACTGCAGTCAGAATAAAAAAAAAAAACACAACCACCAAACCTATAGATCTCTCAGGTCTTAAGGTCTTTCTTATTTATTGAGATTTTATCATATTCTCTCTCTGTTGACTGTCAAATAAACTCTGCTCATAAAGTTTTATCTATGTCAGCAGGCTAAGGACACTAGACATGTAAAAGCTCTATTTATGAGTCCAAAAACCTTGAGAAACATTCTCTATTTATACAGCTTGTCTCCACATCACCTCCTTTCTCATTTTCTTTACTTTTTGTACCCTGCCATTTCTACACCCCCTCCCTTTGTCAATATCTTCAATTTCTCTACCCATCTTCTAAGCCCCCCCTTTTCCTTTTGAATTCCTCCTTTCTTCTGTCCTTATTTAACAGGCTCAGTGGTTCATTTTTCCAACCTCATTTTGAGGGAAAATGGGCTCTGTTGACTGGAAGTATGGAGAAGGTCTGCTTATTTTTGGTGCAAACAACATCTGGATGCTGGCCAGCTGACACACATGCTCCACCCAGTTCCTCTTATCTATAAAAGCGAATAACATGCTTCCCTGAACTCTTTGGGCTCCCCAAAACCATTACTCTCTGCTTCCTTCCTTCCACATGCTCTCTTGGTACAATAAGCAATAAACACCTTGTCCAAACAACTCTATATCTCAGATTCTATTCACAGATCTTCCCTCCTTTGTATGACAACTGACCGCAGTTCCCCTCAGATCTTCTGCTGTCCCACAGAAAAGTCCTAGATTTTGCATTGTCCTATTCCCCCATCCAGTTATCTTCCCTGTCCAGTTTTATCTCAATTGTTCTAAGGAAATAGAAGAACTGAAGCTATGACCTTTGTGAATTCATCTGTACATGTTTTTGAATGAAACCTGCATGTTTCCATAGCACAGAAACCCTATATCATAATACTCTACTATATTGCTATACTATATAGTATATATCCACTATATATACTTCATACTATGTATACATTATAATACTGATGGTATATATGGTATAACAATGGTACACTAAAGTTTCACTATTGTTTTGATGCTTCTCTCTAAATTCCCCAGCTGAGGAAGAGCACAGGAGAAACGTCATCCTTCTTCTCTGAACCTGTATGTTAAGCAGAAGGAAATCCCTCTTCAAAACACAAGCAGCTCTCTTTCCCATGACGTACCTTACATTTCCCGTTAACAATGCATCCTAACAACAAATACTTCAGATAGAACTCAAAAATCTGTTGCAACAAGTTTTTCTGGTTCAAACCTCTATCAATTCAGTGAACTCAACTAATACTAGTTCACTGTGGAAATCAACATAACTGCTCCTTGGTAGCTGGATGTACTGAAATATCAAAGGCTGTTCCAAAAGTTACAAGCGTTATAAGGAGTGAAATGGAAGTGTGGGGCAAGTGGAGAATGAAGAATGTACCTCTGTGCCTGCACCTCAAAAAAAATGAGTGGTATTCTGTAACAGTTGAAATGAATTCATATCTTTGTGTATTTTTATTTAAATCTGGCCCTCCTTTAGAAGTCATAAGGGGGCAGATTCCTTAGAAACATCACGTGGAATTTTCTCTAACTACAGCTAGCTGAAGTTGGCCAAGCTCATTGCAATGACAGAGAACTCTGAACCTGGGAAGTAGATGCAGGAAAAAAAAAAAAGAAAACAACAAAGAAAACAAACCATCACCCTGGTTCTCATACTAACTTCACAGTAGTCTTCAACACCTACAGGGTCAACCTTTTGTTGAGATCTTCCACTGTAAAATACCATGCAATGATGCATTAGTACGTCCACTGGGATTTAACATTTTTCCATTTATCTCATATCAAGAGTCATGTACATGGTGAAAGACCTTCTACACATATCAATGCACAAGCCTCAAAGAAATCAAAAGTGTTAGACTAAGAATTCATAATACTAACAAAATCCACCAAAAGAACACAAACGCAATAAAATAAGCATCAGTCATAGCTTTTCAAGTTTAAGCTGCCTAGGAATGTTATTTAAATGATAATGCAAGACACTGAAATAATGCTATTTTTCTGTTTTGAAATTTACTCACTAGATTTTAATGCATATAAGTGTTGCCAGATGGAAATCTGTTCATACACATTTTCCTATATTTTATGAGAACAGTCAACACAGATGAATTTCGAGGAAGGAGAGGTTCTATAAAGAAACGATATAAAATGTAAGTGCAAACTATACAAGCCAACATACAAATCTAGAGGAATAGACAGCAAGTTCTGCCAAGGTGTTCAAACGAATAAAAATCAAAGAAGTGGCTCAGTTAAACTGCAAAGAATATTGAGTACTTGTGAAGGATATCACAACCAAGCACTACAGCATCAATTCCAGCCTTCAAAAAAAATCAAAGAGAATTTCTAATGAACAATGTCACTTTTGTAGCAGGTTGGATTTTTATTACTGTTATATTTTATTGTACTAGTTAAAAACATGAATTTTTGAAAAGATAAAGAAAACTAGGTGCAAAATTCAGGTTACAAACAAATACATGTGGGAATAAGTACATTTTTAATGCATGGTTGGATGTGGGAAAATTTCTCTAGAATAATGGCTGGATATGTTGCTATATTCAAAGAGAAGGTCAAACTAACAATCAAAATCCATATAAAAAGATTTTAGAAGGCTGAGTGACAACAGAAAGAGCAACTGTCCTTAAGAAAATGGTTTTTATGCCGCGTACCCAGCCTCTGTAACACAAAACAGGCAAACAAAAAACCCCCTAGCATTTGGCAATAATTAAAATTCAGCTGAAATGACATGCCCCAGGAATGGGTTGAAAAACAAGTGAAATAAAGAAAGAGGCCATATTTATGCAGCAAAGTGAATACAGAGGAAGTGATTCAAAGGTGGCATGTTTCAAATCAGCATACAATCATAGTCTCCTCAGTACAGCAATGCTGATAACCATTCTTAGCAAGGTTTTTGGGGTCTGGGGTTTGTTTTTTGTGGGTTTTGTTCTCTTCCATTCGAGGCTTCTTTGGGTCTGGGTCTTTTGCAATCACAAGAAGGAAATGCGTTTTAGAGTTACTGTTTAGGGCTACATAGAGAGAGATTTCAATTAAGTAATACAAGTACATGGTTTTGTTCTTTACCATGAATGGTTAATTATTTTTTAACAACGTAATCTACATGACAGAATCCTCCAATGAATTTTATGTTGGCTTGTGAGATAGTTGCTTAAAGAAGTTCTACAGATTATTGCCCTGTATTACAACTTAAAACAAACAGTACACAAAATGAATAAAACATGCAGTTAGTAAAACCGAAAAGATACTATTTACTGGGGAAAAAAAAAAGAAAACAACCATAAGAACAGACATCTACAAAACCCACATGCTTATTTCATAACACAAAAGCTTTCATAACATTTGGGAAATCATTGCTATATTAAGGCTCCCTATGGTTCTCCCTGTTACAGTACTAAATCCTCTCACAGAAACAAGGATGGAAGAAAACACTAGGACAGAAAATAAGGAGATTTTCAAAGATCCATGAAGTATTTAGGCAGGCAGAGTTCCCTTTGGCCTCTGAAAGGCTCCATAATTGACTTATCCACACCATAAAAAAAAAAAAAAAAAATCATTTGCATCAGTCACAAAGGGAATCCAAGACTCTTGAACTTCATTTCCATGCCTCATATAATTGGCTGGCACAGTAGGACAAAAAATTTTAAAAATGCAATTACAACTCAAAAAACAATACTATGTGTTGCCACTGTTGCAGTATATGTTGTCATACGGAACCAGCTATAGCTCCTAAACCCCATTTCTTCTGCAAAACCAGGAAAATTGTTCAGTCTGCCACGATTGGAGTTACAATCGTCTTCTGAGATAGGTCACACCGTTACAAAAGTTGTTATGAATTTGGCATTACAGTTTTATTATTGTAAGAACAGATGTCCATTTTAAGCAATACAGCATTGCTATACTGTGTAAGTGATTTCAAATATCTTCTTGTAGCACAATTTTTAGAATTTCAACAAGAAATTCCAAAACACAAATGTTGAAAACCAAAAAGCAATTTAAGGCTAAAGGCACATGCCAGAATGCAATTAACCTAAACCATCCTCAGGACAAAAATGTTTCTGCAGAAAGTAATTTTCTAAGAAACTCCTTCCATTAGCACTCTTCTAGCGTACATTGGGATATCCCTGAAACAGAAGCAGTTATCACAGGATAAAGAATCGTATACCAAGACCAGTTTGGCCACTCTGTTTTTCAATTAAGACGAAGCCAAACTGAAAAGAGTGCTAAGAACAAAAAGACTAAAGACAATAATTACTTAGGAAGAGACGCTAAGGAAAGTGGGTTTGCTCCCTCAGGAAAGAGAGGAGGTCTAGGTTCAGCCCCTCTGGTGCTGAGACAACAGTTAGCCTTATCAATGGGCACCTTCTCTTGCACCCTGCAGCAGTATAGCACAGAATTATTAGAGTTCTTCCTCCTGCTGTGCCACTGAAGGATGTGGTGAACCTCACACTATCCCAAGCACTCACAGTTAGAAAAAGGGGTTACCAAACTGACTTCCAAGACTGATTCAACTTCCTCTAGTTGATCTAGTTTGATCCTGCCTCTCTGATGATGCCCTGCCTAGATCTCCCAAGCTCCCTTCCAGACCCTGTGATTTCTGTTGATTCTATTATTTTTATTTCCTGTTAAATAAATAATAAAAGAGACAAAAACAATTAGCAAAGTTTTATCAAATTTCTAGACAAATAGCTTTAAGTAAGCCTTCATTTTCCGATGTTCTCTGTGAACTTATTCAGACTGTGACACTATTCCAGCTTTTTACTTTAAGAATGTTTCTCTCCCACCAGCTGTGAATGCCAAGCCTGTCAATCACACTAACAACAACAAAATACATATGGGACAGTTTAAGGAGGAAGAGCAGACATGAGAAACTGCTCCTTTAACTTGTTTGGAATCAATTCCAACATGTGTGCCTGAAGAAGAAAAATTCGTATATGGTAAGTCATGTTCCTTTCATTATTTTTGGATAAAATGCACAAAAAAATCAGTGACAATCGCTCATTTATATACAGTAATACTTCATTGAGCTATTTTGCTCAAGTCTATTTTCCCAAGAGCAGTATGCTAGTATTATATGCAGTAAAGTAAGTTGCATGCAGCTGCTACGGGTTTTTGCAAAGCAGAACTTGATTTCGAAAGTTTTGAAATAATTTAACACATTTAGTGTTTATGTTCATAAAAATATATAGTTGTATTTAGTAAGAGATGACAGTGGTATGATCTAGGAATCAGTTTTTACACTGTTTATTAGAAATTTCTATGAAATGGCAAATTGAGAACTTACTTTATGGAACTCTAAGGAGCTGTAGCCTGTTAAAACACGCCTCTCGTGTGGCTTGCACATTCCAGACTGTAGCAAATAAATTAATCCAAATATATACTGTAAAGACCTGTTAACTCTGCTTTATGTACAAGTTACATATGAAAATAACCTTCTGTTTAGAGGTGTATAAAAATGCGCACGTTAGCTAAGATTCCTCTGAAATTTGGTAGTTCTCAAGTACCAGCTACCATTTTTCCTAAGGGGTCCAGAAAAATGAAATTTCTTAATATATAGAATCAAATTTCCACCTTTTTTGAGGAGTGAAATTGTGAACAGTACAGATGTAAAGTGTTACTGTCTCTAGTTAGATACAAGTTTAAAGTAACAGATTAAATATTATTTATATATATATAAATGTACTTTATTTAATATGTAAATATATAATAATATAACAGTTTAAAATAACAGATTAAATAATAACAGTGTTTGGGTACATGTACTCAAACACAATTTGAAGACTGACAGTGTCCACGCCAGATCAAAAGACTCCAGGGAATACCCAACAGCAAGTGAGCATGAGCTGCCCAAGGCTAGTGCTTGTTCTCATTCAAGTCTCTATAATCTGCTTCAAAGTTATGTGTAGGCACCTGGCCGTTTCAAAAGAAACGGCATCTGTGCCCATATTCATCTGGAAGCCTCAATATTCTGCTCAAAGATCCCCCCCACTGCAGCCCGCACAGCCTACATGTGTTCAAGTGTATATATTTACTTGGATTGCCATCAAAGGTGGTATATTGCATACGGTAACGAGGGGTATGAACGTACTAAGTAGAATTGGTAACCAAATCCGGAGTCCTCCTAGCTAACAATTCTTGAAATAATCCCCTTGAGGGTAGTGGAAAGCAAGTAGAAGTGCATGATAATATTCTGCATTTTTACTGCACACACTTGAAGAAAGAAAACTCCAGCACTGATCAAGCCAACATCAATATTGGCACTGAGAGATCAGCTGCAGGATCCCAGATGAGCCCCCCCACATCCCTTTTTTTAATTTTTTTGTTGTTGTTGTCATTTTTAATATGACTAAAACACAAATGCAAAATATTTCTTGCAAGGTACAGTCCCCGTGGTTCAATCACCTCTGCTACAGCCCCTTTGGGAACACAAAGCTGAATGTGACCTTCCCAACAGATCTCTGTCTCGTTCAGTGGAGAGAGGTGACCTGCATAAATATGGGCCTCTTGGGAGTGCTCTCCTGAAAACCCCGAATACAAATTAAGGCAACATCAACACAGGCAATGATAGGAGAATTAGCCAAAATGTTAGTGTTGGGGAGAGCAATCAGAGAGAAGAGGGAGGCCTGGGCACAGCAAGGTGGGCGACCTGGCGGGGCAGAGCTTCAGCTCACACTGCAGATGACCAGGCGTATAGGGATATAACAGGGGAGGGCAGCAGGCAGCACGGAGCAGCTCCTTGCACACCAGTATTTCTGAAAATGCTGGTGGCCTGCTGGGCCATGGTGAGAAGAGGAGTGGGTACTGCTGTCAGCATGCACTAAATTGCAAAATCCTTAAAAAGCTATTTTTAACCTGCCTTTGAGATGTTCTGAACTAAAACTGCTTACACCTACTCAGTAACAAAACTCAGCCTGCGCTGCAGAAATAACACCATTGCTGTGCTTCACTTTCTTCATGTTTCACATCTGATGCCATCTGTTATTTTGCTGTTTCCCCCAAGCAACCATTAAAATGGTAATTCACACATATCTCCCACCCAGCTGCTTCCCACCTCCACCATACATGAAGACCTACTTGTGTATTACCAACACAATTACGCCTGTGCTCAAACTGGGCAAACAAAATTTCTTAAAGAATGCGTGCAACTCTTTCTACTCCTGCACACAATGGAAGAGAGTATCACTCCCTCTTGTCATCCGGGCAGATGTTGTCCCCCTTGGAACAACTCACAGCCAGAACAGTATGAAATTCAACATACCTTTTTTATAGTATGCACAGCCAGGCACTTGGAGATTATTCTGAGGAGGCAAAGTTGAAGACACAAAGGCTTCTACCTCAATTCTGCATTTCTGAAACTCCAGATGCTAAGTTTTGCCAGATTCAATGTTCTGCAAAGCTACAAGACAGTAAAGAGTTAAGAGTATTCACTGGCAACAATTGACCTGTCAGTCAATCTAACAGGAAAAATACACGCAGGAAAATTTGAAGAAGGATAGCAGATGAGACATTTCAACTTAGCTGAAACCCATTTTAATCTTTGAACATGTGCCACAAATCCATTTTGCACTGGGAAATAAAACAGGAAGAGTAATTGGAAAGCAGAATACAGCATTCCTTGGTCTCCGGCCTTTTATGGAAGCTTTCATATTTCTACTGTTGTGGTGACTTAGAACTGCTGAGCAAAATAATCTGGGTTTATTTCAGCAGCTGCATCTTTGCAATTTTATTGCCCGTTCTACAAAGCAATGTCTCAAACTTTTCCCCCTTGCTCCATTTTAGAATATGCTCCCTGCCCCCTTCTTCAATTTAAGAATCACATATGCCGCTCCTCTCAAACTGGAAGTGTGTTCTGTGTTAGAGGTGAAGAGGCAGCGAACGGCTGTGGCTGGGGCAGGGACGCGGCTCAGGGGAGATGGCTGGACAGGGACGGGGGTGGGAAGGGGCAGAAGGGCCCATCCTGAGCCTCCTCCACTCTGCTCCCTCTTGACTGGCTTTGAGCAACCTGGTCTGCTGGAAGGTGCCCCTGCCCAGGGCAGGGGACTTGGAACTAGATGATCTTTAAGGTCCCTTCCAACTCTAGCCATATTATGATTCTATGACTCCATCTGAGCCCCAGGCCCCACTGAAAACATCTGTCTTCCTCCTCCTGCAGTCCAGGAACAATTCCTGACTGTGCCTGCCCAGTCCACTGCCCACCTCCCTCCTTCAAGGGTAACGGTCATGGCTCCAAATTTGGGAATCATTGGTATAACGTAAGTTATATACATGCACACAGCATACACAGAAACCATATCCAGACCAGTAAATCCCTGCATTCAAACTGGTTGGAGACTACGAGAATACTGTGGAAGTCTTACATGCTTGTCCTATTTCTATACAGTTTCCTAGGTAGCTCACTTCTGACCACAGTCAGAAAAGAAGATGCTGGGCTGGATGAGCTTACGGTCTGACTCAGTACAAGCATTTTATGGTAGCCCTACCTTTTGAAAACATAATGTAGCACTGGTATGAATTTGTTGACAATTGGTAAAGGTTCTGCAACTGAGCTCTATTTTCATCTGTCTAAACACCACAGCACAGTATGTCAAAACCCACAAGCAAGTCAAATGCAAGCTGAAGGCAGATCCACGCAACTGGATCAAGGAGTTCAAGGTAGGCAAGAGAAAGCTATCACTAATTGTTTTTGTAATAGCTATGAAAAATAGTTGACATATTTAAACATCTGATGAGTCAGAAATATTTTATACACCAATTTGCAGCAGAATTTGTTTAACTGATTTCAGTAATGACTTACATTTGCATATGTTGATATAATGACTTACAGTTCGCTTACACTGGAAAGAGTAACTCATAGAATATTGGTACTTCCTAAATTGCCCTTTATAGGCGTTCACTTTAAGCGAGCAAACAGGAAGAAAGTTGCAAAAAGGACTTCCTCCTAAGATTTCTACAGCAGCTCAGTAAAAACCAGTGAAGCAATAGGTCAGTGTTACTCATCGATCAAGTCTTTCTCACTGGATAGCAACATGGCCACAAAACTACCATCTCAAGAAGAGGTTGAGAACTGGACAGCTTTTCAAGTTGCAGATCTCCTAAGACAGGTACTGAATGTATATGTAACACTTTAGACAGTCCAGTCTATATTCAGCTAGCAGAAACTCTTACCGAATTTACCTTTGAAAAATAGATATCCTGTCCTAAATCTAGCACAGATATTCGAAAGTAATGAAAATAGGTTAGTCAGCAATTGTCACCCCCAAGAACTTATTAAGTAAATTTCTTGGTGCTTTCCTGGTTTTATAGAAATTTAATTCATGGTAGAAGCTATTAGCTAGGATGTCCTACATGGCAAATCATGTAAAAATGTTTGCTCACAGGGATATTTCTTATAATAGAAAAGATATTTCATGTCACAATTTATTTCCATCTGGGAAGAAATAACCATTTAACTGAAGGTGGGTCTAGATATAAGAATATCGCCTTGAAATGTACAGCTCATCAATAAGAATCTACTGTTCATCTTTTCTTCTCAATGCATATATACCCACAGTAGTTTCTAAGTGTTGCTTAATTTTAAGGTACTTGAGTTGGGTTTTTTTAATCACTCTTTTTTCTGCTTGTACCTTTCCTAGTTCTGCAATGTCCTTTCTAGTATATGTAAAATAACCTGAATTGCACAAAATATTCCAAGCTTGTCATCCTTTCACTACTTGAATAATCTCCTCCAAAATATGTAAAATATATCCTCCGTGATAAATCAATTTTTTTATATCAGATTTTTCCTTGTAACTTACTGAATATTATGACTCAGGTTTTAGACTTCTACCTGTAACTAACATACACAATAGAGTGCATTCACTGCATTTTGATATATAGTCTTATTTCACATTCCTTTTGGTTTTTTTTAAATGCTTTTTTCTCTATATAATTTTATATATACAATTTTTCTGTCTTTTTCAAGGAAAATAATACAGCGTTATGAAAAGTGTCTACAAGAGTTCCATTTGTAGTCACATAATAAGTAGGCCAAAGTTTAAAAATGCCCATTTTTTATTATTAATTTTTCCATTTTGCTTTGTATGCTTCCATTGTATGCTTATGCACATACAATTTAAAAAAAAAAAAACACAACAGTTTTACAAGGCAGATGTATCACAAGTGGACCACTGTCCCCACGCTGAGAAAGCTAACCTGTTTCATGGAATTAATTCATACCATAAGGATAATGTATCAGCTAAACTGCAAACGTATTACTGTGAACAGCTACTCAGAGGATTAATTAGCTCAAGGCCTTTCAGCTTAAAGGAAACCAGACTAATTAATAGAAGATATAACGATTTTAAAGTACCCTGTAATTCTACAGGAGAATACAAAACAGAAAATTAATAACAATTGTTCAACAACTTGGAAGCTTTCAGGGAAATTTCAGCAGGCACGCCATAACTACTGCCTTCATACTTGTTAAGAGACTCTTCCAACTTTATAAAAAGCTGTTAATGTCTATGCTTACACTCACACCACTGATTAAAGCAGCTAAGTGATCTAATTACTACAGTATAACCAGCATTAAGTGCTGGGCCATTCTGTCTGTCAAAGACTAGCACTGGGGAGCAGCAGCCATTTGCCTGTGTCCACCACGTACAGAGCTGTTCGGCTCCTGCTACCAGCGCCTGAGCACCAGGAACCAGCGTCCTTCCCACAGCCAGCCGTGCGCCAGGGGGCTGTGCTGGATCCCCCCCGCCCAGAGACTGGGCATACACGTACATGAACCCTAAAATAATGCTGCTAAGGTTGCAGAAACAAGTACTCAATGTTAAAAGTGCCAGAAGTGGGATTAGCTCTATAACCTGAATTTGCCTCCTTTTACATACACATTACAAAAGCCTGTAATTGCTTCTTCGTGTGTTGCCTTTTCCATTCACAAAAATCTGTCTCTTTCAACACAGAGAAACCTGTGTGTTTTGTGCACTATTCTGGGCCGTTACAGATATTGTAAGGTGCACAAGGCCATGGCTTGCTGAAAAAGAAAGAATGAATTCATGGCAACGTTGATTCAATTCAGCCTTGAAATATCAGATTCTGTCACTGCCCCAGCTCAGCATTTTTACCTGAAGCCATGCACGTCACCCAGAAAAAAACATGACATTCCCTGAGTGCGTGACTTGAAATTCCAGGCTCCGATTTGCAGAAGTGACGAGAGGTGAGAGTTGCAACCATAGTGGCAACTCTGCTCAGAAGGTAAAAATGCCAAATATTGAACATGCAAATACACGTGTATATCTCAGATCCTAAATAGCTGTAGTTAGGCATCCAAAACCAGTGGATACTACATGAGCTTTATTTCTCATGCACGTCAGCTCCTCTCACTAATAGAGTTTTCATTTCATAGGATGGTCTTAGAAGAAGCAGTTAATATTTCTGAAGCACTTGGACAATTTTAAGAAGAGTGCTGTAGAACAGCTCAGAATAACAAAAAAGAAAAATCATTCTGGGTTCAGAGAAGGTTTGAATACTGTGCAGTACAGGTGTATGGAATAGCAGACAAGGAGTAAGCAACGAACAGAACACAATATACTGAACAGCCGTTCAGAAAGTAACATCAGCTTTTAGGCGCTGTGACTGAGGCTGGGTCTTCTAGAAGAGGGATACTGAGTTTGGTGCCATAATATGTATGTACAAGGCATACGTACATATGTACAGTGCAATTTTAGCATTTCCTTAACTTTAACAGTCTTAATGATATTTCTCCAAAACAGATTTTTGTATCATAAGTACAGAAGTTATTAACTAGCCATTCTGCAAAGTGTTTCCAGCCTCATGAAACGCATTTTGTATAAAATCAATAACTTCACTACTAAAAAATAATTAACCCTATTGATTTTGCTTTTTCCTCATAAATAAGCAAAGCTAATAATGGAAACCTGTTGGCCATATGCATGTACTTCCTTGTTATCTTGCATCTACACCATAATTGCAGTAACACTGAGATATTCAATGTTGCATTCAGAGTTTATCTGCTTGGTCTGTGTTTGCCATGTAGGCTAGTCCCTCTCCTCAGGACTAATCTTAATGCTATGGAGTTAACACATTTGTAAGCAAATGAGAGGTTCAGTGATCATCACTAAATCCCAGTAGTGAGATGTCTGCTTGTCTGACAAACTAACCATGTAAAAAGATCAAATTTTCCCTTACACAAAAGTTACATGGTTGATTAATAGCATAAGGCAAAGCACTAAAGCAGCTCATCACAGCCAGTAACTAGAAATAGATAGGCAAAAACCAAGAGCAGAAATTGTGCATTACCTTGATTCTTTACTCTCCAGCAACAACAGTGCAACTATTGGCAAATTAGTACATTCCACAACCAACCAGTGGTGGTCCAACACCCGCAGCAACCCCGTACTTTGAGTTGCGATCTATTTGGTATTGCAAACAAGCAGCACTCTCCTGACCATAGTACAAATACACAATTTATAAAGTCAAGCATATTGGCTTATAGGCCAAACAAACTGTCTGAATGTTACATTTTCATGTCAAAAAAAAGTAGATAAAACACACTTTGAATGTTTTTAAGCATGATCAGTTTTAAGTATTCTAGAAATAATTACATTAGAAAATCCACATAAATATTTCTATGAGAATAATTTATTTTCACTAATATTTCTCTGTTAGTTGTCCGAGTTGGTCATTGCTGCTACAGGAATTTACAGCTAAGCATTACAAATACAAAAACTCATTTCAAGAGTGGTACATCGTTAAAGAAAAGATTTCTAAACTTTTTTCCCCACTTTCCATGCGAAACAGTGTAATTTCTTTGAAAAGCCATGTGAGACCATCTAGCACACGGTGAGATTTTTATTAAGGAATGGAGCAGGGCTGAAGACATCCTACTTTTTAATAAAGGGAATGCAAAATGACCGCTTTTTTTTCCAAATTACTATTTAGTTTCTGTCATAAAGAGATACTACTCCTGGACTTTCCTGTTTCATTTTCATTTGTAATCAATACCAACTTTCTTAAAAGACACCACCACCACGTTACAGAAAAGAAATCCTGTTTCTGAACCTGAATTCTTTCCAGAAATGCCCATTTGTCATGGGAAGCGCAAGACACACTTAGCCCAAACATCTGCTGCTGAAGCCAAGCAGCAGCCCGTGTGTGCAGAGGGTTGTTAAACAGCCATGTAACAACAGAGCTTTCTCTTATATAGCCTTAATTTTCCAGGAGTCAGTGATATAACCACTTCCTGAGGTGACTGCACGGCTACTGATGGACTTTTGTCACAAGCTCCCTTTTAACCCATTTCTAATGCTGGCCTCCTTTCATCTCATAGCAATTAAAGTTCCACAGTGTATTTCTGTTGGGCTCCTTGTTCCATTAATGTTACATTTGATGCTTCATAATTTCTTCTTGTCTACTCCATTCACAATTTTATCAGCCCTTATCCCCTGTAATCTGTCTTCCTAAGAAAACGGTAATACTGTGTTTCATCTCTTATGTGGAAGTCACTGCCTATTTCTTATCATTACTGCTGTTCTGTCCAATATTCTTTTTCTAATTATCCATGTCAAATGGTATAAAGATTTCTACAACCCCAAGTATTTGAGCATGTTCATAAATGTCAAGTTTCATACAATTGTAATAATTCTGTTTTTTCTTACCTTAGTTTGGAATGCCTGAATCTGCTGTGGTTGTAGAAAAACTGGGGATGAATGGATCTCATTTCTTGGTAAGCAAGTATTTCATAAGAGCTATCATTGAAGCATATTTCAGCATGAAACTTGTATTCCTTACAGTGCCAGGAAATAATCTGACATTGTCTTTCTTCATACACACTTCATCAGTTTCTGTGATTTCCCATTTTAATGGGTTGATTTACATCTCTGACTCAAGGAACCCTGCTGCACAACAGAAATCTCAGCCAGCACTTCTCCCCCTTCAGAGAAAGTAGAGATATGTAGAATCAGCCATTAGCACAAAACTGTGGCAGGGAATGTCTCAGGAAATATGACCTAGAGGAGTTTGGGGTTTTTTAAAGAAAATATATATTTTAAAGCCATTGTTTATGTAAAAGCTTTTTCATAAAACTTGCATGATTAAGATCATTTACTAGTACAGAATTCTACGTGAGTTTTAGAATAAGAATTTACAGATACCAGGAACAATGCCTGAAAAAATATATAATCTTCTAACTTCCTTTGTTGACCTCTGTAGAATTTTTTGCATAAGAGTGTGGCTAATTGATTGCAACTAAATAGAGGAGAGGAATAAAATAATATCTTGAAATGGGGTGATTCCTCTTCTGAGGAATTCCACTAATTCCATTTCTGTGGCTATTGAAGTTAAAGACCTTTAAGATCTATTTTAAAATTAAAATAATTGTTATCATGTATTTATGCAGTGCATTGAAATGATGTTTGCTTGGCTTCATTGCTCAACAAAGCTGTCTCCTGGATACATCAGGGGTTGTATCGCTGTTTGTGTTAACAATGGCTCCCATTCTGCAAAGTGATTCATTAGAGCACAGCTACTCAGGTGCATGCAGCTTCACTTCATTTAAAACTGCATGGCCACAGAGTAAAACTGGGTTTTACTAACAATTCACGCTAGCATAGTAAGGCTAACAAAGCTGTCAAATACAGACTGATTCCTGTCCCATTCGTGCATTATAAATTGAATCGCTAAAGGTGCTGTAATCTTCATTGCTGGACGGGAGGGAGTGAAGTTAAAGCTAAGGATAGATGCGTTGGCTTCTTGTGCCTGCAGCAAGTAAAACTGTTCAGCAGCAGTGGAAAAGGATATGAGAAATATTTTCAGACATCAGTGGTAACCTAATCAAAACACAAGTGAAAAAAGCAAGGGGAACAATGGGTGATCTTCGGTGATGGTCTGTGATACAAAGGCAGTATGATTAAAAATGAAAGCATTTGCTAGCATGTTCTCCAGACTACGTATTCTCTTTAACACATCTTTTAAGATTATTTTGCATTGCAGAAAACATGGCAGTATATGTGTGATACAGTGAGCAACATCCATTTTTGATGGCGTTACATTGAAAATGAGACAGGTCTCACAGACCAGTTGTAACCTTCCTACAGCTTTCATGTGTTCTTTAATTGAATTGTTCAGTAGCATTGTCAACGTGATAAATCTGTAATAAGGTATGCTTGAAACAGAATTAATTATGACAATACTAAAAAAATAGCGACTCAAGAACCTATATTTTGTTATCATTAATAGCAATATTTGAGTAACTACAAGATGCTGTTCTCCTATGTACAAGCTAATATATACACTAACTTGAAAGTAATTACATCAATAGCCCACTTTTTTATTCCAAGCTCTTAGCTTAGTATACAAGAAATCAATACTATTCCAGGAATGAAAAGTTCCTTCTCTGTTACAAGGTGTCTGATTTAGAAAACATACCCTGAGTAGATCCACCTTAACAATGTCTGTTGGAGTAACCAGATGGCTAAGGTACACACTTCCACTCAGAAAATCTGAGTTTCTGTCTACACCACTTAAAGCACGATTCCCTAACTAGACCTACTGGTTTGTGTAGAGGTGTCTGGAAATCCAAAATTCCAAAATCCTGATTCTCTTATTGTGTCTGTTTATTACCTTTGGCAGGAACCTTAGGTTTTGCACCTCAGTTTATTATTCAGTTATAAGGGGCATATATGATTTACTTCACTACACTCTGCAAAATCTTAACAGAAGTTCAGTATCACCTTTGGACATTGAGCTAAAAGTCACTAGAGAAAAGCTGGCCATTTATCACTAGACAGCAACGAGAAAAACAAAACAAAACAAGCTCCAAACCAGAACACACTTGAGCAAGCCTGATGCCATCTACTAGATAGGAGTGGCGGGTTTACCTTCACATATTAATAATTTATAAAAAGCAAGTACAAGTTTACCCCTACGCATGTGTGCGTAGAGACACTAAGCACATGTGTAGAACCCTTGTGACACATGCACAGCATTTCCCTGTGTCTGCCTGAGGTCAGACAGATATTTAAATGCAGGTCTGTCCTTCTCACCATAAAACTGCTCCAGCCCGCCCCAAACCTCTGCTTTCCTGACATGGCACCGACTTGGTGCATATGGAGCACAGCTTTTTTGTTTTAGTGAGATACGCCAAAGTTCAGAGAGGTGACATCCCTCTGGGGCAGGCAGCGTGCTGGCCCGCTGGTGGGCCTCGCTGGAAGGTATGTTTCCTGGAAAGCAACATCGTCGGCAGCACGCTGCACATTTATCTCAGCATATAACCACCAACACAGCAGATGTGCCGCGGTTTCCTGTGAGGTTTCAGTGAGGACACTCATCTTTTTAATTTTTCCAAAGAAAGAATATTGTCAGAATTTGGGGAAATGCCGCAGAAAATAATTATCCTGAAGCTCATTACTTCAGTAACAGAAAACTTCTTGGGGGGTCTTCCTGCACAACGCATCCTTCATGTCAAACGTAAATTGCATTTCGTATGAAAGTTAATCAGAGGCATTTATCAATACTAAAATCTTTTTGAAGTTTAAAATGTTCAAAGTTGAGTCATGCAGGCACTGTAGCCACGTAATAAGTTGGCCACAACACCTGAAATCAACTTTGGCTGGTTTCAGAATAGAAATAGAGTAATCAACATTTATATGGTCGTTTCTTTGACTATTTCTCATCTTTGAGTGGCTAAAAGAGAATCACTTTTACAGCAATATTATATTCTCTTTTATAAACATACCGACTATCAAAATTATCTTTTATAGGAAACAAAATTACATGCATTTTATAAAAATTTGTAAGTAATAGCTCTTCCTTTACACTTCTGTGGAATCTAAGAACACAAAAGGGTGGTATATTAGATCTGAAGTTACCGTGCAGTTTCATTTTTTATCAGTAGTACTAGACTTGTGATAGTTATTCAATATGCAGGTCACATCTGAATGATGCTAATCTAGTCCTAATGTGCAAATCAGCATTTAGCCACAGCTGCGTTGCACAGAGCATATTATATTCTCTTGCTTTTTAACGTCTGAACTTGCTACACTGTACTCTGCTTTTCAGTTGCCTCTAAGAGTGGGTTGCTTGTTTGATGTGTTTTTATCTAAATTCTGTTTTGAATTCCCAGTGACAGATTGAAAAAGATATAAAAAACAGTGAATTTTGACTTGAGCTTCAGAACTGAAAAAAGGTAGACTTTCTTATTGGATTTGTATATAGAAATTTACTAAAAGAAATCTCAAACATAACAAAATGGTCAGACATTGATTGTGAACAACTTTTGTATATTTCTGCTCTTTCTTGCTATTTCAAAATGTGTTTTGAATCGCATGGCTGGAATATGAGTGCCTTGGAGAAAGCCAGTCTCATCTTTTTCAGCAATATTCTAGTGGGATTTTTTTCAGTAATATTTAGAGAATGGAACCCGTGTTTTCCTGTGGGAGATTTGTGCCTCCCTGCCAGCACAAAACCCTGCCAGAGCTTGCCAGGTTCAACTCACCGAGGCTGTACTTTGACATCCATTTATGTCAGTACTGCTACTGAGAAAAAGCAACCATCGTCTCACTTGGATGCTCCTTCCCATCCCTGCAATGCAGAAGCAGCAGACAGGAGGGGACAGGAACCACATCTCCTTTCTCTAGTGACAACAACAAAACACACCACACCTAGAGCTCCTCTGTTACTATGTGAGTGCTGCAGAGTCCCACAGACCTAAATGACTTCCCAGGTTTCAGCTAAGAGAGTGTTTCCTGATATTGCGAGTGGTATTTAGCAGCATGGGGTAGGGGACTGGGTGGAAGGACAGATTAAAATTGTTTTTGGCTGCTTGGGAATCTGCTAGGAAAGAGCTAACCAGCATCAGGTTCTGTTCAGTTGGATCTGACATCCATCCCTGTATACTTAGTTTTACAAATAAAGTTTGGACCACGAATGCCTTGAATTTACAGAGGAAAATAAATGTTTTCTAGGTCCTACAAAAACAACACAAATAAGAAAATTAAACAGCAGAAATTAGAAAATAAACAGAAATAAGAAGCTTGCTAAGTACTCCTATATAACTCCATTCCTCTGTGAAAGGGCCAAAAAACTCTTGCAGTGTCTTCCCCAGGTATCAAGCCAGCACAGAAAGCTTGCCTGTGGGTGAGGTCCAGAGAAACATGATGCAAGTTGCAGTTACCCTTGAGTCACCCTCTTGGGCCGGCTGTTGACAGTTAAAGGCCACAATTCCATAGCCAGGGTTTAATAGTATATAAATTTTTTTTTTTTTTTTTTTTTTTTTTTTTTTACAATCACGCAAAACCTCAATACCTGCATTTTAGGGTACCCTAAACTCTCACCTCTCACACCCACTTTTGTGTGAGAAGTGGTGGTAGGCCTTTGGCAAGCACACAAGGTTCCCGTGGCAAAACCCAAAAATTGTTCACCACAGAAAAGTAATGTTACAAAAACACGTATTTTCAGCTGCACATTTATCTACCATCTGACACACACCCCCTCTCCTTTCCCCAATACACTTTGCAGGGGCTGAGCTGTGCCCCCTCCCCTTCACACATCCTTGCCTTCGGTGCCTTCCAACACCTAGCGCTTTACTTCTGCTTGGCTTCTAGCCAGGGTCCTCCTTCCCTTTCCTCCTCAATTAGGTCCTATTGTTCATGAAAGGAAATTTCTCCTGCTGATATTTCTCATTGATTTGCAGTCCTGTGGGCTTTCCTCATTTCCATCCTTCTCAGCTGTAGAGGTTCCCCATCAGAGGCAGCTGCCTCAGATACAAAAGGTATTTTTCCAGAAGCATCTTCGTTTCCAGGTATTTCTAAAGGCTCTGGGCTCACTTTCTCGATGAAGAGCCTAGGCAGTGGTAGGAGCCAAGCACTTTAAGGGCTTGAACTCTTGTGCAAAGACAAGCGGTCGCGGCACCTACCCCTGTAACAAGTGCTTTACAGGCTTTGAAAACACTGTTAAAATAAAGCTGTTTAAAATGAAAGTTCCTCAGAAGTGAAAATAGTTTCTCCTCAGGGGAGATGGATGCAAAGCATTAAAATGGAGGGCAGAAAATGTAACAAAGAGCAGAGAAGTGAAATCTTTGCCCCTTGGCAGTTCTTGCAGTGACACAGGGGGCTGCCAGCAAAGGGACCTTTAGCAAGAGCTTCTATTGTCACCTTGAACATCATCTGCCATCAAGTAGGGAGGGGTTCAGTTCTGTTTCTTGCTGTTTCCAACCAAATAGGAAACTGTTTCTAAAAGCAGAATTACAGGTACTTACAGTCATTTCGAAAAGAGGAAAGTGATAAGAACATACCATAGAAAGGAGGCAAATGTTGTTAAACATATAAAGTAACTAGAATCAAAGAGTGACCTTAAAGACACTAGGGTTAAAAGGGAGATATTTTATGGCTTAGCGCATCTGCTGCTTATCAGTCATCTTCAATTAAGTAGTAAGGTACAAGGGCATTACATATTCATGTATCTTCAATAAAGCATAAGGCATCTGTAACGTAAAAGCAAAAATTGCATATTTATCCTTATGCTTCAGAAACAAAAGATAAATATGAAGATAGGTTATGTAGATATAAATTGTGAAATCTAGGGCACTGTGAAGATATGCATCATTATCTGACACATAAGAATACGGGTGATTTTAGCTATCAATTTATTAATTTCAAAATATTTTTATATTAGTAAAGAAAACACTCAAAAGAAAAGACTAGACTAGGATACAAAGGCAAACATCATTATGACCAGATTCCCATTAGAAACTGAATTTGTATCCAATCAGTTTGAATTATTTTCCTGCTAAGTACTTTCAAATATCTCAAAAGCAACTTAATAAAACAGTCTAATGCCATGATCTAGAAATGTAATCCTATAGTAAGAAATCCTGAACCAGTGCAAAAGTATTAATTTGCAGAAGAGGCCTCTAATTTTTTCTGTGACAGAAGAACATTTCTATTCTTATTCCAAATGCTGCTGCCAGAAATGATTTGAACATAAATTTGTTTGGTTTATGCAGTAGCTGTGAATGATGGGAAGTGCTTGTCTGCTTTCTCGTCTTTAAGCTCTGGCACAGAACAACCCAATCAAATTCTAAATGTCAAATTATTCATAATTACATTAAATATAGATTAAAGGAATATTTTTTTATGCAGAATTCTTTGTTCTTAAAGTTTACTGATAATTTTAAGTGTTATTAAAAGTATCCTTCAAGTTTTGTGGACCTTTGAAATTCAAGAGACATGAAAAAGAATGAGAGAAGTTGTGGAAATTTTTAAGCCATTGTGTCATACTTTCCAACATTAACTTTGTAAGCCCTGAGCTGAAAAATAGAAAAACTCCACATGGTCTCAGGCTTTCCAATTTTGAACTTCCTCCTGCTTTATTCAAACATCCCGGTTATATAAATGCACTCCCCATGAGATCATTTTAGGAAATCGTCTTCAGAGACAATTTGTGATTTGAAGAATCTTCATCTTTTGTACTCCTTCCTTCCTGAAAATCAGGGGCTTTTACAATGCATGCAAGTTGGAACTTCACAACACTAATGCCTAACATCATTAGTGATTTTTTAAAATCTAGACAGAAACTATAATCACTCTCCCATTGTTAAATACCAGCTGCTAACCATTTCAGAAATCTTCTAGAATCCCCAAAAATCACAGTTTAGTACTTCTGTTTTCATATTAGGTGTTTCCAATATGGGGCTATAAATTCCTAATTCTCCACTCTATTTTATGCTTGAAGAGGGAGGTGAACGTGGGAGGCTGATACTAAAATGCCAAGTTCATTTTTTCATTGTTTATCTTCTGTACAAGACTGATCTTACAAAAAGAGACAGAAAAAAAAAACCCACATCGGGAGGCAAAGGCATATTGTAAGTTACATAAAGATTATTTAATGAAGTAATTATAAGTTTCAGTGAGCAAGTCCCACAGGAAGTCAGCAAAATATCTCAAGCAGAGAAGAAAGCAGTTTTTCTCTTCTCCCAATATGTACTTTTCTTATTAAAAGTACTTATACAGACATACACACATGTAAGAGTTGACCAAATTTGTCATTACATACCAATAGCTGCAGCTCCAGCAATTGAAAGCTACCAAACTAGACAATTATAGACAGTTATGTCTGTGTTTGAATGTCACTCAAGATATAGAGCAGTTGGAAAGCATTAGTGTGTCTTGTAGAGCATTTGAGGAAGTTATACTCCATGCTTTTCTATTAACAAAGAACTAAACTGGAACAAACAGTGAGAATTTCTCAGAGAAACAAATTTAGACACATTCATACGAAAGCCACATTTATAAGATGGGTAGTCTACCCTTCTGGCAGAGTGGAAGAAAATAAAGATCAAGAATGCATGTTTTGCAGGAACACTTGTCTTTTAAAAGTTAAATTATATATTTTATTTTTTATTTTTTTTTTACAGAAGAATGACAAAAACCTCAACTTACTGGTGGGAACACTAATCAATTTGCAAGTAGCATTTCCATCTGTAAATATTGTTTCCTATCAACCCAAAATGACTGAAAGAGACTAGAGAATTAAAAAAGAAGGACTATCTCTTTTGCTGCTTCTGTACATCTACAGCAGTTAACGTATGCAAGCCATTTTACCAACAACAGAGCCTGTGCTGGTTCTGTGAAAGGGCATGTTAAATCAAAATTGCAGGTACAAGAGAAGCAAAAGCAAAGCCAAAAATAGATCAGAAGGCAACAAGTATGTCCATAGAAAGGGAAAGCCTAGTAAGCCCATTTGATTTTGCTGGTCTCACATCTATACACATCTTTAATACAATGAGCAAAACAGTAAAGAATTTATGTCCTTTTTTTGGGTCCAATTCCTTTCTCGGAAATCTTTTTTATTATTAGAATTTTTAATTTCTAAGAAAATTTACTCTTACAACATCAATTTATAGTTGCCATAGAGTTTTCCTAGTTAGTACTTTTAAAAAAAATAACAAAAGGAAATAGCGTAAATCTAGTAATCACATAACAGAAGAACAGCAGTGAGAACATTAAGTTACACATGTGAGGACCTCGCTGACCAGATTAAACTTGAAACTCTATCATTCCTTACCATCATGAAAAGGAAAAGTTGACAATAAAGTTAAAGTAGACACAATCTCAATATACTTAAACCAGAAGTTCCCAAGGATAATGCACTCGCACTGATTTAACTGTCTCGATGAGGGGGACCATGGTGCTCTGAGCCTGGAAGATATTTCTGAAGGTTTCTGGCAAAATATTTCTTTCTGCAGCAAAGACTAAAACCAGCTGAATATTATTTATTCTCATGAGAAAGCATGAACGAGGTTAAAAATCAATGTTGTAAAGGAGTTTTTTTAAGATAGGGGGAACTCTTAGGGCTCTGTTGGTTTGGAAAGGTGAATATATACAATTCCACTGAAAAAAAAAAAAAAGAAAAGAAGGGAAATACTGCGAGAACCAGACAATATAGCAGGGAGAAAGGGCTCCTTGGGAACAGGCCAGGGAGAGTCTGAAGTTTTAAGTTGTTTATTCCCACTGGGTTCAGGAAGGGCAGATTTCATCAATTGTCTGTGTAAATACAGGATTGCATTAAATAACATTGCTGGCTTTAGCGTAAGTTTCTATTCCAAACAGAGGGGACCTGGAAAGGCCCCAGATATTAACATGCCACTTGGGCCAGTGGGTGATGCTAGTGCCAGAGTTAGATAAATTTCCAAGGAGATACATTTCAAACTGCTATTCCTAATGAATCAAAGCAGAACTAATCGGAGATCTGATTGCAGAAGTGAAAGATAGCTAGAAATAATTATTAAAAAAAATAAATACATTAAAGCAGCTTTAATTTCACAAGAGACCAGAGAAAGAAGTATACTTTTGTTGAAACAACTTCTAAACCTGTCTGGATACTGCTAGTACAAAGCTCCTAAATGTAAAGTGACATGAACTAAAGCAAGGAGTACACTGTTATTCCCAACACGACAGCCACAGGGGTGTTACATGAGGATGATTATGCCAGGATGACTCTGCTGGTAAATTTTTCATAGATGCACTAGTAGCCTAAGAGCTAGATATAACCAACGACAACCTGAGCACATTTTGCTAATGCTGACTGAGCTGCTATGGCTGCATTAAAAGGCTTAACACAGCTGAAATGAAAATCCATGAAGTCTGCAATGCAAATTTATAGAAAAAAGAAACATAGAGGCAGATAAAGACCCAGTTACCAAGTGTCAGGGGGTTTCCCTTAGTAAAATGGAGCCATCCTGTTTTCTTTTACACGATGCCATCTGCTCAGTATAAGCGTGATGCTTGGGGGAGAAGCAAACAAAACAGGAACAGCAAACCTGTAGATTGCTACAAATGTAGCGACTGCTAAATTTCACTGTAATGTTGTCTTTAATTTAAAATGATCAGCAGATGGCTTGCACAACCTGTCAGTTACCAACATACTGCTAAGAGCAATGAAAGCTTGCAGCCATTCCTAGACTGGCTCAGAGGACACTATTAAATATTTATCAGTCTTTCCATATCTAAGAACTCATGGAATTTGCTCACATTACTGGGAAAAAAAAAAAACAACAAACAAAACACAACAAGAACAAAAAACCCAAATGCAATTGCAGAGATCTTTCATTAGTGAGTTTTCCCAGTGCCAATTCTGTGCATAAACACAGACTTTAACATTAGGGAATCTGGCTTGAAGTTTGGGTTGCACTGCTGGAAAACCACATCACACACTGGCACTCAGAAAGCGGCGTGCTGGAAAGAAATTAGAATTCCCAGAGGTCCCACAAAACCAGTGCTTAGAAGAATAAGAATTTCAATCATTTCGTGTATTTTAGGCCTCTGGAATACTGAAGGGTAAATACCCAAAATTCAGATTAGTGTGGCAAATGCAGAAGTACAGCTTCTACTTGTAGGATACTTGGTTTTTATTTTGCCACTGTGCTTTTATTTCCTCCACTGTTCCTGTGCAGCTGGGCTTCTTCACTTAACAGTTTAACTATTTTCGCCTTTGCTACTTCAATGCAATCTACATTTTTTTTTTAAAAGTGTTACTGTCTGCATTCATTGCAACATAGTCCTTGAAAAGCGTAAGATTGAGAACTATAAAAACCATACAAATGCCCACAGTTGATCTGTGATGGTATGACCCTAATAGAGTAAAAACTTGATTTTCCATTAAAGGTACTTAAAAAGTCCCAGAATACTAAAAAAAAAAATCTGATCAGCATAATAATAGTAGGCAGGGTACTTAACCATCTGATTGTAGGATAAGAGAGAAACAAATAACTATACAGGTTGTATAATTTTTTTGTTAAACAAAAAAAATATAGAGGCACTAGATTACAAGTGTATATTTGATATTTATAGCTGACAATCTATTTCACTTGCTCAGAACTACACAAGGAAAATGTTGACATTTGCCCTGAATCTCTAGTTCTCTGTGAAGGGGGAAATGCGACACTTCATTTGTGCATTAGATTGTCTAGGTCCTGTACTATATAAAATACAGATTAGAGAAATGTCTATATGTGCCAGCATCATGTTGTAAGTGAAGACTCTTCACTGGAAGAGAAAAAAACTCAGAAATTCAACCTTTTACCTGAATACTTTTGATTCAGGTGGTTCACAGAGTATCTGAAATACATCTGTACAAACACAGCGCTGAATTTTAAAGGGGCAATAGGAAGAAAAGCAAATAAAATCCGTAAGAATGAGGGTATCGTCCCCAAAGCCTGGGGTTATATTTGGTCATAGTATATACACTTTCCCAACAGAAAGTCCTCTACTAACAAAATTTCAGTCTTTTTTAAACCTGTACCATGCATTATTTATGGTGTTATCATTTCTTCCTTTTCCCTGTCCAATTAAGTATTCTTGAACTTTACAGTGTAGCACTACATTTTCTGTTGGGTCTTGAAGGATTTTCGTGACTGTGCTCATGAATAAATTCAGGAGCATAAGAAACTGAGGAACTCAACAATTAGGTCATAGGAGATTTTGTTTATGTTTTCCTATGTTTTTCATCATAACACAAACAACCATGTTGGTTCCAAATCAGAGAAATATCCATTTGGGCAGCACAGATAAAATGGGTATAATCTGACATTTGCAGACAATAGCTGGATTTCCACAATGTAATGTGAAATATGTTCCCAAGGCCAAGAATTTCTTGAATATGATTTTGCCTTTGTTGAGCTCCAGTGTGAAGTAACCCATATTCATGAAATCTTGGATATGAATTTTCATCAGCTAGAAGCAAATAGAGCCACTTTTGTCATGCTAAATGGTACCCAGATCCACAGACACTTCACATAAGCTTGGCCATCAGTCAGAAGGTCAACAACTATCCCAGCATCCATCATCTGAACGTGTGCATGCTCACATACACACCTGAATGAGCTGCAGATTCACTCCCCCACATACAGATAACAGTCAGAAGCAGTATTCATTTTAAAAACACGTTAGAAAGGGAAATGCCAGGGTCTTTTACTTGGTGAGCAATGAAATACAAGAAAATGAGGAAAAACAAATAATACTTTTAAGGACTTGAGAAGGTGTCTGGTCATACTTTGTAGGTATATTACATGGTAATTATAGTTGCATATAAAAAGCAATAGAGCTAAAAAGTACTAAAGAAAAAGAAAATGGAATTTTATTACTTAATGCTGTATTTTCCTGGAGTAGAAATACAGTATTTTTGTTTAGATTTATGTAGGAGGTGCACACTATTATGGGTTATTTCATTAATTTATAAGGAGAAATTTCTAAATGGATTTTGTTTGCTAAGTCTGCATGTCTGAAGTTTAAAACCTGTTCTTCCCTCCCCTCCAATATTGCAAAAAAATAAGTGAAGATAAAAATATAGATTTAGCAACAACATCCCTTCTGTGGCCAACAATTTATTAAGGAGATGGGATTATTTATATTTTCACATTTTAATTGCACCAGAAATAGCTAACGATATCCTATAATTGAAGTGATATAATCCTTGCTAGTAGCTGCAGTCACTAAAGTGAGTGTGGAAAGCCATGCTGAAAAATAGTACTTACAGTATTTATTGAACTATGAAGGAAATTTAGGTAATCAAAATTGACTGGTTTTATCCAATAAAATTACTTGTTTTGCTTGTGGTAACTTAAAAAAGGGCTGAAGTGAATCTTCAGAAATTACTAGGATGTGAAAGGACACTTGCATGTACAGTTTTGACCTCTCCTCTTGCTCTTTGCCCATTAACGTGTCTCGTCTGTTTTTTTTAACATTCCAAAACTTCCAGTAGATTTTAAAAAAGACATGGATGTGAAACTCATTAAAAACCTTAAAAGGTGGTGGATTAACTTCTAATACACATGCAAAATTTGTCAACATTTGGTATTTAATGTATGGACCCATATCAAAATTCGAATGTTTTTCTCTTTTTTCATTCCTTTCCTATTTTACAAATGTACGCACCCAGTCATAAGGATAGCTGTTTTATATTATATGATCATTGTCCATTATTGCCTCTTAACTTTCACAAATCCACCAAGTCATTTAGAGAGCAGCATGTCATTTTTATATTAGTGTTCAATGTTCATTCAGTTTCTAGTTTGCTTCTGCATGTAGACAACAGTACCTGACAGTCGCCCTGCACTATAAATTGGTTTAAAACCTTGATTAAAACATTTCAAATGGCATGTAAGCAAAAATGGAAATATTCATTGGAAGTTAAATTTCAGTATTAGTCAGTTGGAGGGTGAGAAAGGGAGAGAAAAAGTCAATCAACATTGACTTTTTCCCTAAAAAGAAACTACATCCACAAACAAGGCAACTGGGGTTGGGAGACTAATTTAAAATTAGCCTAGTAGTCTCTTTTGTGCTAGCACAAATATCACTGGCTTTCAGATACCATTATAATGACAGACTAATATTAGAACTGGTTGCAAATATGTGTATTGTATTGCTGGAATAAGTTTATTTTTGAAGCCATGTGAATCTTCAGAAATTACTAGGATGTGAAAGGACTCTTGCGTGTACAGATTTGACCTCTTCTCTTGCTCTTGCCCATTAATGTATCTCATCTGGTCTGTCTTTTAACATTCCAAAGCTTTCAGTAGCTTTCAAAGCTCAACTTTTCTCAAAGAAACCATGCTGCTTTTCCTTTTGCCTCCCACTCTAAACTCTGCACAAGCTTGCTAATAGATTTAAAGATATACTGCTCCAAAATGGTCAAATGGTACCGGACTGAAATTCAAATGTTAATGTTTCATGAACTGCCAGGAAAGGAAACAGTGTCTGTATCTCAGTGGAAATCTGGAATTTCTTGTAAGTGTTTAATCTTGGTTGTCAACAAGATGTTGGGTCATTGACTTGTAAAGCCTTGAAACAAAGATATTTATTTTTAGACATTTTAAATATATATCCTACTATTTCTTCAAGAACCACACTTGCTAACTTCTGTAAGTTAAGTTTTAAAAATTGGTAGAAACAAGGTTTTTTCCTAAAAAAGAGTCACATATTCTTATTATAGCAGAACACTCATTTCAATGACACTTGGCATCCTTTTTGTAACCCACTTTTTAATTGCCTTGTTCACAAATAACTCGGGTCACTTCAAGAAAAAGCCAAAAGGAAGTCTGTTTCATGTCCATTCCTGAACAGTATCTAAAGCTATAAAATCAATGCAGAACATACTAAGAGCAGGATTATACAGTCTGAATACTTAGAAGCTTTGAGAACTTCAGATGTAGATATGGACTTCATTGCCTAACGTCAGGTGTCAGAGAGAAAAGACTGATATCTACATTTTTGAAGATTCATAGTGCTGAGAGGGAAGGGAATGAGGTACACACTGGGGGCCCCCAGGACCTTGAATAAGTACTCAGATCCAGCATGAAATCAAAATAAATACATGTTTGTGTACAAGCAGCAATACAGAAGCAGAAAACACACAAATACTATATTTTTTTATGTACCAATATTCTGCAGAGAAATATATATGCACATGAACACTGACAACTTTAACCTAACTGAGTCCTGTATCCAAAACTAGATCTCCTTTTTCCTACTGAAATACAACTAATAGTTTAACATGTACTACATAGATATACATCACTTGACAAATAGGTCATTATATTGTTAAATTTCCATATGAAAACAAAGGAAATGAGAAACTTTCAAAGCACCTTTTCCTTTGCTTTTCTAACTGGCATTATCTGTTCAGATCATGATAGGTAAAGTGAAAGAAAATGAAACTTCTGAAATTAAGTTACTCTTTACCTTTGTAGCTGTCCCCACAACAATCTGTCATCCAGGAGCATCATTAACATCAGACATGTTGCACCGACAGAAGACATTGTTTATTGCATGGGAAGATAAAAGATTTTAATTAAACCATTTAAGCACACTAACAAATATAATAGCATCCCAGAAAGGCAAGGGATGTTGGGGTGTGGGGGAGGGAGTATTATATTTACAGACTGTCTTTCAAATTTCCAAGTTGCAGGGGAGGGGGGAAGGAGATGCTTAAATCATATATCCTTAACCTCTTTGTAGCCAATCCAAGAAAATTTCTAAAGCTCTTTGCGTCCCTGGTAAGCATTGATTAGTACTGTACTAATCTTTGTCTTTGCCCCTTCAAGAGGTAGCTCTCACAATTCAGAGCTGCCCTAGCTATAAAGCACTAAGCAGCGCTCTGCACAGCGCCACAGAGCAGGAGGGAGGTCGCCGCTCCATGCTACACACATCTCCCACCACATCTTAGAAGTCCTCAACCACACTCACCACACCGTGACCCAACACAGATGAGGTTCATGCTTTGAATGAAGATATCTGCTGACATAAACAACTAAACATGACTTCATCCAGTGGCAGAAATGCTTCCTCTGTTTGAGCCACTGCCACATGCAGTATCAGCAGCTGGTCTCTCCAACACAAAACAGTCAGGAAGGACGCATTCTTACAACAACTTAGATGTAGCATGTACACTTCACAGTAAGGGATCTTCATGGTATTGAATCTTCATAATACTGCTGCTTACCTAAATTACTACCACTGTACATGGTGTTCCTCTCCTACTTGCAGTGACCTGCCAGCACCTTAAAGTCTATCTTTTTTCAGCCATTGATATGCAGCAGTCATGATCTTGCTGATGGACTCAGTGATTACCAACTATTAGTGATGTTGCTTACTGTGGCTGAGGTAACATGATTCAAGCAAATTAACTGCTCATTTTCAAGATGCCTACAGATATACACGCGCATCATTTTCATGACTGTATGATTATAGAGTATCTATACCAGATAGCTATAACCATTGTGATTATTAAAGTGAAGCTAAACAGCAGAACTAAAGCAATGCCTCGAGAATACAAACCAGTATCAAAGAAGGTACAGAAAATCTATCTCACTATACAGGGGGTACTTTCAAAGTTAAGTAGCTCAACAGATTTCTGGGTGGGCATATGAAATTGTTACTTCAATGTAAATGTGCAAGAAGTTTATGATATGGTTTATTTCCAAACAGAAAGTGGCCAGCCATGGGAGCGTTTGGAGCTGCCAGGCATGTATAAAGTCACATTTGGTTTCTGAATTCAGCAAGGGCATTTACTCTTATCATTAAGATTAGCCACTTCTAGTTCACTTGATGAAATATAAAGTGCTTCCAATTAGGCACATGATCTTTCTTAATCTTTCAAGAATACTCTCATGTCTAGGTTTTGCTTTTAGGATTGCTGTTGCAGTTTTAAGATTGCTGACCGCTTCTGCCGTAGTATTTGCTCTGAGAGGTGAAACTATTCTCACACCCCTTCCGTACAGCCTTTTCAGGCTCAGCTGTTTCCCAGCGCTTCTTGTTATAATTAGTGGTTTTGTCCAGATGCAGGAAAGCGGAAGGCAGCTCCTTCTGCAGGCAGTGTCAGCAGGGAGCACTTCTGCACGGTTCCCAGGCCCTTGGCCAGCAGGGGACAGCTGAAGGCCCGAAGTCCCTCACTTTCTGGAATTCTCTAAGAATGATCCCATTGCGCCCAACACGCTGAGACACCTGCAGAGTCTCTCTATTCAATTATTTGTCCTGTATAGCAGCATTTAAGTAGGATTATGACTTAACTTTCCCCAAGTAACAAGGGTCCTTGCCAGTCTCACCTATCAGTGACACAAGAATTGATTCCTGCTGTGCTATTTCCTGCTGTCATTTTCAGCCTCCCTCATCAGAGCAGGATGGAAAACCTTAATACCCAGAGAATAGAGGGAACTTTTGTTTTTCAATCCAGTGCACAGAGCATCTTCTACTGAGAGCCTCTGCCGTTGTTTCAAGACAGTACTCTTCCTACTAAATCAATATTCAAATACTGGAAATGTCACCACTACAATTTTAGCTTCTGCCTCCCACCGTTTCCTCAGTAAGCAAATTAGATTAACTGAAGGGACAGTTTCAAACCTGGTTAAAGGGTCGATCCTCCCCCCTTCTACCTTTGCCACGTGTTCCCATTATACACACACACACTTTTGCTAGCACTAGCTGTCACTTGGCTACAAAGGTGGTGCATCAAGGTTTTATCCAGATGGACACTTTTTTGGTATGGTTATTTTTCAGCCAGACCACTTCCACTAATCCAGCTCACCGCACACCTGCTGGTGACAGCATGGAGGAGGTAGAGGAAGCACAGTGCCCAGAGAAGACACATCTCCAGGAGGTTTAAAGCAGCTGTGAAAAACACAGCTTCAGTGAGAGTTTTCACACAAACCAACAACTAAAGAGGTTGCTGCCAGGGACACAAATGGGTCTCCTCACCAACAATTTTCTTCCACCCAGCCCCCCGCCCCTTTCTAGCCATAAGCGTTCCTTGGTTCAATGCCCTTGTTTCATTTGCAGCTGATTCAACTCACAAAAGGGTCAGAGAAGCACCAGAGTCAGCACAGGGATGGCAGGCATTCCTCTGTGACAGGAGTCGAGGGAGAAGGGAGGGAAGAGGACCAGCGTTTTGGCAGCCAAAAGCCACTAGGACATGTGGGCCATTTGTCCCGCATCTGGACAAAAACATGGAGCTTCCCCCCAGCCCTGCCTGGTGGCACCTTGCTGGCATCAGGGACTGAGCATCAGAAGGGCTCCATGCTAGCCACATTTTATCAAACACCCACCCAGAAATAGGACGTGAGGTAATTAAAATAAAACTTGCTTAGGTTATGTGGGGGCAAGAGACTCCGTCAGAGGTAGGGAGGATCCTGGAAGAGGCCTTGTACTCCCACCTCAGCAAGAGCCTGGTGCACAGGCCATGGTGGAGAGGTCTGCTCACTTAAGGATATACCAGGTAGAAAAAACAGATTGTTTAGGTCAGAAAAGATAAACTAGAAAGAAACTGCATGTAACCACGTGGCCAAGGGAGAATCTTGTTTTCACAACAGCATTGTTTTAATAAGCTAGACACAGAGGGGCACCGCTTGACTCAAATCACCTGCATGCAATTATTGGGAGGGGACGCAGGTAGCTGGAAGCAGCAGCTGGGCTCAGATATGGTTCAGCCCTGTCAGAGGGCAAGATTATTAAAAGAACCTGACAGTGTAAATCCTGTTAGATGTCACTATTAAAGTGCATCCAGAACTGGTCAACAGCCTAGTGCACTCCCACCTTGGGCTGAGCCCTAAGGAAAGGTCAATTCCTAAAGCACCAGTTCTGCTTCCAGCAGAGCCCCATTCTGAGGCCATTTCTGCAGCGTGTCCTGTTCCTTGGAGATCACAGTTCACTGGTATCTTGACTACAGACTAGAAATATTTTCCAGGCCGTTAATTCTTAGATGTGGCCAAAAAGGGAACTTTGACACTTCAATATTTCCTTTTGTTCTGAATCAGAATGAACAGTTGCAAGTTTCCCATAAAAGTAAAAATAAAATGGTTTTGGAATCATTAACACAATAGCATTGACATGCCTCATTTGGGCCTTTTACCTTATATTACAAACATCAACATAAGTTGATTTAATTTTGCCAAAATTTTTTATACATTCTTAATCATTGATGAAGAGAAAGGAGTTCTGAAAAACAATCTGTTTTAATTGATGGAGCATTTTTAGAGATAAATGGTTCTGCTGGAAGACTTTCAGCTGGCCCTTCTGAATTCTCTTTTCTCAAAAAAATAATAGTCAGGCTTTGTAATCTTGCAGCCCACATCAGCAGCACATTCTGCTGGTTTTTTTCTGAGGCTAAATTTCTAGTGGTCATAGTTGTTATTTCTGTATGTAGTTTTTCAAACACTAAAGCCCATTTTAATTTGCTTAAGCACATAGCAGTGCATCATTATAAAGATATGGGAAGTGGTTTTATTTTCTGTGTTACGGTAAGCGTCCTTTCAATAAGGACATGCAAATACAGAGCTCAGCCCACAGAGCATTACACCGTCAGTGAGAAAGACAGTATAATTTTTGAAAGAACCTTGGAAACCTCTTATCTCTCCATCAGGTCAGCCTAAGACTAATGGAGACACCCACGTTCTAGGAAAAATAACATGAACTTTTCCATTGCATGGCTAAAAAGACAGATTTATGTTGCAGAACATAAATGTCTCAGACCAAGGCTAATTCTGCAGCCAGCTTTCAGGGAGGGAACCATTCATTCAGCATGTGAGATTGAATATGACAGGTTTAAAAAAAAGTTTTGGACAGCCAAGTGTGAGCAAGCAGCTCCTGGGGTATAAAATGGTCTGGAAACCCCGGGTCATAAACAAATAAATCATAGGCGAACCCACTCATAGCATATATGAGAACAAAGCATCAACTAGTTTAATCTTTCATTGGAGCTCTTTCAAAGCAAAACTGGTTAACCTTAAATGTGTGCACTTTAGGTATTAATGCAAAAGGCAGTTCCTTCAAACTAATGTATGTAAACCACAGGGATTCACTGAGCTACTACTGCAGGAAAATATCTTTCTCTCAAAGCAAAAACAAGTTTCTAACATCTCAACAGTTAAATAAGTGTGGCAGGGTATGTAGTGCAGACTCCTCAGCCTTGGACTTCTGGCAAAACCATACAGTGCATCAACGCATATAAAACCTAATCAAATAATTCATAAAAAAACGTGTTTTTCACTTGAAATGATAGAGTAGCAATATTACAAACAGATCTCCATCAATGGTGCTAAAGTAATCCTAACTTTCTTAAAAGATATAAAATACTCTATGCTCTTTCCGGGACGTTATAATCTAGATCTCAAACTCCCATAACATGCTGAACGCAGCTTTTAGTAAAACAACATCAGATGAGCAGTTTTGTTTAACTAAAACCATGCCTGAGGACAGAATAGCAGCAGCACTTCCTGATAGCTGACAAATCCACAGTGGACCAAGAAACCCATCCCCAACGGTCCTATTTACACCAAGCATTTCCCGAATATATTCCCTTGCTACTAACACCGCTCCCGCCACAACTTCATTTGTACTATGTGAGGTCTTATATAAGCCAAATGCAGAGATGGCTGCTGTGAAATCTTACAGATATCATATCCATCAACAGTTCTGGCACTACTAGCAGGACTTATGCGTTCACTTATTTGGAAAAGCACCAGTGTCCAAGCAGCAGGGAGAAGCCCCAGTGAGTAGAGACAAAGCCAGAGCGACTCTGCACATAGCAATTGGCCTCGTGTCATTGCAACCGCTCCCACACTCAGATCTGAAAGGTCAAAAGTATGTTAGAACTGTTAAGCGCCCGCAGTGGATTACCAGCTTCAGGACAGATAAATCTGCATCCCCAGCTCTGGCTGGCACAACTGTTAACAACTAATCTTGTCCTTACAGAGCAGCTCTGCAACAAACAGGATTGCTGCTTACCTCTGCTCTCACGTTAAAGCAATGGGCTCGCCTATCTGAAATGACAGCAGCTGTTTCTTATACCACTTCTATAACTGTGACTTTAGTTTCATTCCAGAATATCAACATTTGTGTTCAACAAATACGATTCAATGTGTTTTGAAAGTAACCGAAATGGAATGATAGAGGCAGGCAGCATAGCATGATTCACCTCAGCCTTGAAACTGCATAAAGCTATGTTTCACTAGAATTATGCTACCAACATTTTTTACCTCCGAGATATTCACAACAGTTATTATGAACTGAGGAGACTGTAAAATAAACATTTACAAACAAAAATCAGCCAATATAGTTTGACAATTCTTGCCACAAACTGCCAACCCTGAAAAAAATAAACTATGATTTTTATATCCCCCCCCCCCCCCCCCTTATTTTTGCCCATTTCTAATTACACTTTCACTAAAGCACGTTCCCTTAAGATTTGTCTGTCTTCACCCAGCCTTCTATTGCTGATCTCTTTCATTTTATTGTCTGGAAGATAGTTTTGAATGGTGCTTTTAAATTTGCCCACATTCATTTTAAATTGCATCACTTGACTATGAATATGGCACCCCAAAGCCATATTTTTAAATAATTTAAAAAATAATTACTATTTCATTTTTGCATAACTTTGTTTCCCCTCCCCCCCCTTTATTACTAATTTATCCATTATGTATATAGTAGCAGTGGAGGCAAAGCTAAATTAAAGCCTCATTGGGGTAGGTATCACACAGAGTTTTATCAATGGTTTTTCTTCAAAGACACTAAAATTGGACTAAGCTATACAAAATGTGGAAGAAAATAGAAAAGAAAAATATTTTTTTTTAAATGCTATTTGAATAAAATTATGAATGGGAAACATAGGTATCAACCATGACTCAGCAAAACAGCTAAGCACAGACCCCAGGAAATGAACATATCCTCTTGCCTTCAGTGGGAATGATTTAAGCACATGCCTGTGTGCTCTGTTGATTCAGACCCTGCATGTCTTGCCTGAATTTACATGAGATCTCAGTTTTGGCCATGAAGTCCTGCTTCCCCTCCCAGAGAAGCTTATGCTTATGAGTAATGCCATACCTGAGACACGCATCACAGCTCGGAAGCCTGACTTCTGGTTCTTCATAACAGGTCTAAAATTGGTAGCTGCCAAACAATTTCCTCAGTGACCCAGCCAAGATTCTTTAACCCTTATCCTCAGGTTTTTGGATGAAAATATTTTAATCCAAATGCCCCTTCCAACCTTTTCCTCTCTAATGAAACCGCTCATCAGGATGACACTTCTCTAGCAGGAGTCCACGCATCCATAAAGGCAAACAGACACCACCACCTCGTTTCCCATGAGTGAGATATTAACTAAAAGGAGCAAGATTTAATTTGAAAGGCTCTCTAACGCAAAGAAGCAGGATGTGAATTAGGCTGAAGTACAGGGAATTGCAATTTCAGTATGTAATATAGTTACAACCTGATAATCTGCTACGCAAACTGGTCTCACTTATAAAGCCCCTTTGCACGCAAAGTGCTGTTGCTACCACTAGATGTCAGTTTTACACACTTTAAAAATGGATAAATACGTTAAAAATAGTAATTCTCCATTCACAATAAAAACCTATTTCTTTATGATGCCATTATTTCCGGATTGACCTTTGATTTTAAGGATTCCACATTTTATTTACCACCTTCTCTTCTGCTTTTCTCCCCCTGTGGGGCACAGTTCTCCTTTATCTAAGAAAAAGCCCTAAAAAATTTCCACTATGCATTTATTCCATGGTTTACTGAGTCCGAGACAATGACAGTTTTTGCCAGATATCACTATCAAAAGTCTCAGGTTGTATTTCTAGAGGACAGCACTGAGATCTTATTTTTATTCCATAGGGATATCTTTATATTCCATAAAAACATTTTTACTAAGAAATGCCGTATCTTCTCCAACTAATTACAGATAGTCTACTATGCCAGTCAATAGAGGATATCTTAACATGTATCATTACAATTCTATGATTGTTCAGATGTATTTTTTTTTTACTCACATTGACTGCCTAAATGTAGATAATTTTTATTTACACTCCAAATTTCTGTCTCTCGGAAATGAAAAGTGTAGCTGTAGATTCATCCTAATCCTGGCTTCTTGCATGTCTTTTTGTCAATACCAAACAGATTCCATAAACATAAACAGGTCTTAACATAAAGAAGTCGATCATACTGAATACAGAGCTTTTGTAATATATTATGGATTTACTTTGCCATAACAACATGAAATCGCTTTACATCAAGTAAATCTGGATCTTTACTTCCCCCCAAAAAACCTGAAGAAAATTAGGAGGAAGTCACACTCATTATACCATAAAATATTCAAATATATATAAAAAGGTATTTTTTATATATATATAAATATATACACACAGACACACACAAAAAGCAACAAATTCATTTGACAGCAAACCTCTCCAAACTGGTCCATGCTCAGAACTGGCAATGTTACAGAATGTAACTCAGCATTATTTTAAAGTAATGACAAGACTGTCACCTTACATGCAGCTTTACTGTTCAGATATTGACAGCTTACCCTGCAGCACAGTATGTTTGTTTGTCAAAGTCAAGGGAATCCCCTCATCCTCATTCACATCAAAATTTGACCTTTTCAGACTCTTACTGATCCTTCAGAGCTCTCCTGGATTGTTCAGGTATTTTATTTGTACCTGCAGCCACAACCATCTTATACAGGTGCTTAGATACAAGGAGGGGCTGAAAAGGAATGAAGGGGAAAGAAATGTGCTTATATGAACTTCAAAATATAGTTGAAAGGACTACATCATACAATCAACTATATTATCAACCTTCCTCAAAGACATCTAAAAACTTTTTTGAGGCAATTACTAAATTAAAATATCCCTTAGCACAACCTCAGCTAGGAACTGTGAAAGCATGACAAAATAATCTCCAAAGCAAGCCTGGAGGCCAAAAAACGTCAGGTCCTATAACATCCAACAGCTGCATTTGTGACTCAGAAGCCTTCCTTAGAGAAGTGCTAAACCTGGGGCAGGTGAAGCTGCCATATATGCTACATGCTGTGTTACAACATTTTGTCCCGTCTAAGAGCCACATTCCCTTTACCTTCCTATTACACTCAGTTTCCTCCAAACCAGACTCCATTTGCATGCTGACAGCCCCTTATATCCACCTACCAGTCATCCCCTACATGTCCCCAAGTCTTCAAAATGCCATCAGTCCCACCCAGCCATGGCATGTAAGCCACATGCACACGTGCTGGCCATTTGCGAAGCACATGCACAGAACCAGAGCACCTCAGACATGCCAGCTCACCGTGTGTGTTCTGCACACAAGCATGAGTCAGCCTAAACTTTTCCAGACAAAAACGCATAAAACCTACTTACGGATCTGCAGCTCCAGATCATACAGAGATTTAGGTTCTCTTTGCTTTTGATGCAAGGCTTCCCCTTCCTCAGCACCCATGCTGGCAAGCACCTACAGCAGGATAGGCTCAGATCCAAGACATGCCTCTGCAAGTAAAGGAGCGGGAGACACACCTCAAACACTTGCACCACTCCAGCATTTCTCCCCTTCCACAATGCTACCTGCAGAACAAAGCTGGTCGGCTTGATTTGCAAGCTAAGAGTTTTGGTTACGCTTAGCTACTGAGAAAGTTGGTGTCAGGTGAATGAAGCAGCCAGTAGAAAAGAGGAAATCAATAGTGGGTTTGAAGAGAACATAGTTTTTATATGCTTTCTAAATTGCGCTCTAACATGAAACTGTAAATACAAAAAACCCAAACACTCCAGTCTGTCCCTTTAGTTCCTCATTGTATATTTGGCAACTCAAATCCCTCCAGGAAAGAAACTACTTTAACTTCTTCTTTATCACACATATTCATTTGCAATATATTCCATTCATGCCAATATGAATCACTAAGAATGCATATCATAAGCAACAACAGGAGCAATGGATAATTAAAACCTGGAAGAATTAGTCATCTTCTTACAGAAGCTACCATGTAATTTCAAAAATGTTGAGTTTGCAAGATATTTTTATGCTCTTTCCTATGATCAGGATTTTGTTGCAGCAGCAGCTCTTAATTTCAATCAATGCTGCAATTTACTGGGAAAAAAAAAGAAAAGAAAAAACAACAACATACAGAGTAAGAGAAGACAGCTTTCAGCTGGACCAATAGATGCCGATCTCCTCAAACTTCAGGGAGGCTCATAGCTTAATCCCTTTATTGAAGGTTTTTCAGGAAAAAAAAAGAAAAAAGGAATCAAATTAAAACTTTCTGTATAAAACATTCACCAGTATAAGAAGTGCTTAGATCCATAGCTTCCTCCTCTACCAAGCTCAATTGCTAGCTTAAAAAAGCGCTTGATCTGACCGTACACACAGCACTTGCCTGTGTGGAAAGAGCTACTTACAGCAGAGCACTGCTTGAGCAGTACATTCCAGCAAACATAGCTTGGAAGGGCACAAAGAATTACACAAGCCATTTGGCTGCAATCACCAAGTAATTATACCTCAGCAATCTTAATACACACAAATAAAAAAATCTATTTTGCAGAAAAAAAGAGAGTGAACAAGACTCAAATCCTTACAACAAAAAGCATAGCTGCTTCCTCCACTTATTTAGAAGGTGCAATAATAGGGGAGGAAATGGCCCTAATATTGATGGTCATTGATCTGCAGAGGCAATTTGGTGAGTCATCATTACAGCTGACAAAGTCTGAACGAGCCCAGATGGGCCTGTGTGTCAATCAGGCAGCTCAATATAGTTTTAAATTTCCTTGGGAATTTGGTGATCTGCTAGATCATCTGCTTATTACCATATACTCTGCATGTAGATATGCAGCTGCTTTCTGTTACAGTATAATTACAGCCTAAGTATTAAATGCAGGGTGTTCTCTAGTGTCTGAAATGGCATATTTTCACAACAAATATATCAAAGAAATGCAGAGATTCACTTGAATTTAAATATAGACTGAGGAAATATGTATTCTCTGAGATCTTAAATGTTTTCCACTTGTTCTCCTTGTCTCACACACTTATTATTAATGTCTCATTTTGTATGCTTGATACAAACTCATCTATCATGCTGATGAGGTGGTGAGACAAAATGGTTTGGAATGGGACTGATGGCTGGGGGGTTATTCAGAAAACCAGATAGAGCTAGGCAAATATCAATCATATTACAATGAACTCAGTGTCACTGAAGTCACCGGAAAGTAGTCATTTCAGAGATTTCACATCCATTATAGGTGTGCGTAGGAAGTCTCAGGAAAGAAGCAAATTCATTTCCTTTTCCTGACACAAAAGTAGAAGGAGGGTTAGAATTGCATCTATTAAACGCACGTTTTCAGCCTGACCTATCCCCTGTTGAAATGTATGCTGAGAAATAGAGCATTTTAGCATTAGCAGGTTTCTGGATTGAATCCCTGCAATTACACACTTGATCTGGGTATAATCCAGAGATTTCACTGGAAATATTGCACTAAAAGAGAATCAAGAGAATCCATAGATTTAAAAAAAAAAAAAAAAAAAAAGAAAGAAAAAAAAGGTTTAATTTAGACTAGTTTAAAACTCTGACTTGAGAAGTTCAGCCACAAGCTGTGTACTAGCTTGAACATCAGAAGTACTTCTGCTGCTTTAGTGCGGTGCATGGACTCTTTGGCACATTGAGGTGAAAGGTATATGGAGCTAACACCAACTGTAGAAATGATTTGGATAAACTGTTTCCAGTATAGTGCAGCACTATAATGGGTGCTGTATGTGCCAAGGTGGCAAACTAAAAATTCTATTTCTTTTTCATTCCCAGTGTTTCATAGGTTGAGGAGTCACAGAAGTCTAGCACAACAGGTAAAACTGGGACTTAATAGTCTCCCAATCATTGTTAAAGTAATCTTCCATTCAGACAATTGTTGTACTAATCCGTTGATTTCAGAAAAAAACCCAAAGAAATTCTGGGGTGGAGCTAGCGAGAGACTATCTAAAATAGCTTGCTTATCGCTTCTTTGAATGATTCATTAACTAGCATAATTTAATCTGCCGCATGCCTGGTTAAATTCCAGTTTAACAATGTAGTGTGTGCTACCAGCTTTCCAGAAATGTTACAACAGGCCAGTAATAAAAAGTTAAGCATTAACCAAGATGAGACAACAACGTAGCTACAAAACTAAAAAATATTTTTTAGGGTTTTGCTTAGCTCACTATTAAAAATGTCATGACATGCAATTCACTTAATGGATTGGTCTTGATTAAATTGATCTTTATCTAAAATACAAAACCTGTTTTCTCTCTTTTCAGAATGTATCAGATTATGAGCTGAGCCGATTCAAAACAATGCACCAGCTGTAAGTTTCTCATTATTTTCTGCTTCCCCATTAAATGACTAATACTCTGTTGTACTCTGACAGTTTCTCTGTTAATAAATAAGGAAAAATGAGAACTGAAACCTCCTGCTCATGTGAAGGGCATTAATTGATGGGGGGTGGAACTTCCTCAGGATTAGGACCCTGGAAGGTTTACAAAAACTGTGCTTCAGATCAGCTGACAAGAAAGTCTGTTCTGCACCAGCTGCTGGGTGATACTCTTCCTCAGAATGGACAGGGACAACCTTAATATTAGGAAAAGTACAAGTTAACTTCTTCCAGAATACAAAAGCTCTTTACTTGTGTAGTATATGAGGTCAAATTTTCAGAATTGGTTATCTGCTGCTTAGCAACCAATTTAAGTGATCTGATTAACAAAGTGCTATGTTGAAAGTAATTTAAATAGAATTTGGAGTACTGAATAAGCAAATTCGGGTATAACAGTTAGGAAATGCCTTCATGTAATTTGTGACAAATCAAGTTCATTTAGAAGGATATCCCTAATGTTAAAGTATATTAATTCTCTTGTATTACTGCACAGAAATAATATTAGGGAGTTTTCTCTATGAGCCAATGAAACCAAGTGGTTTGTGAAACCTAGTGGTTGTCATTATTCCATGTAGCATATTTTTTCCGTAGCTGGGAAAACATTGTATCTAGTTACAAAACCAGAATTGTTTTTTGAATCCCATTCTATTGGTAAGAAACTGGAGGAACTTGGAGGGATTTTTACCTGTTAAAATCCTACTCCTATTGATAAGAATTTGATGAGATCATAAGTTATTGTTCTTCTGGGTTTGTTCTGATAATTAATTAGGTGAGTAAGGAAAATATCAAAGGACTTTCTTGCAAAGTAATTAAGTCTAATGGGACAACGTTTTGAGAGAAAATGTAGAGAGCATGAATGCAAAGTTAACCTCTATTTCTGTGATATACGTGAATCTGATCTACTACAATATCGGGGCAAGCAGAAATCTACTGAACTGGGGCCAAGAGTTGTGCTTCTACTGATGTGGGTTATTCAAGCTTTGGATTCTGAAACCGTATATTGGAATAACAAAGGTGTTCTGAAATATGAATTCTTTTGCCAAGTACAAAACAAAAGACCAGAGATGACCAAGATGAAAGTAATAAAACTCCTGAAATGCACAGTGTGGATGTCACGTCCTTAGCACCAAGTTTCACTCTAAAATCTGTTGCTCTAACATCTTACTGCTTGCTATCACAAAAATTACCTGATTTTCTAGCACTCCAACAGTTCGCATGTTTTCACTAGGAAAGGCCTACATTGATCCACCTAAACCAGATGAACAGGCCTGTTCCTACAGCAGGTAATCCCCAATGGATCAAAACACTAAGGATAGATAAACAGAAAAATACTAATCACCACACAAGGTGAAAGCAAAGTTCTGTGTTTCTCCTGGCAGTGGCCAGTGCTTCAGGTCTCTGCCTGTTACGAAAGTTTCTTCATGGGGCTTCATTAGACAGAAGCTGGGTCCCCTGACGTGCCACCATCAAAAGCTCTTTGCCTTTTCCATTCTAGTTCTCATTAGTGCAACACTTGAAGTTCTTCTTTTCCGTAAGAAAGATTCTGAGTCTAGAAGTGTGTAAATGCTCTGTGAACTAAAACACACAGTTATTCTACATTCTGCTAAGAAATTCCGTCACAAATGTACCAGGAGCAATCTGCAGTCATGCAGGGGTATAATTCCCCGACTTCTGCACCAAATTCCTCCACTAACTCAATGGAAGGTGCTTTTCCCTGTAGTCAATCCTATACCTATTCTCTAAGGGGGAAAAGATAACAGGTAGAAAAAAGACAAAATGTTTTCTCTGGGAAGAGATTATGATAGTAATTCTGTTTTAATACCGCGAAATAAAATTTTTTTGCACTACACTTTTCATGAAGGCTCTTATTATATTCTGTTATTTCAATTAGCATTGGCTCTGATGGCCTAATGACAGCCTGATGTAAACTAGTTCTCATCAACACTTAAAGCCACAGGTCTACCTAAATTGCTTCTGAGCACCTACTGAATATAGAAGTGAAATTATCAAGGTGCAATCTCTACTAGTGTCCTATCCTATCCCTGAAATGCAATAATGAAAGATTCCTTCCCCACTTCCCAAAACAATAACAGAAGAGAGGTGCTGCTTTCAAACACGGGACAGCAGAGTACTGAGGCACTAGTCCAAACCCTCTCTGGAGCTGGCTGCCAGGGTTGTGCAATAAACTGCTCTCACGGGTTTATATGTTTTCAACAGTCCTGACATCATGTTGAAATCTTGAACTTTGCTTAAAGCCCTTCCTCCTGCAGAAGCCCCATCGTAACTTTCATTCCACACAGCAGACTCGGTTGATACACCTGCACCCTGAAAGTCTGGGGTAACCCAAAACACCAAACAAGTTTGCTCTCAAGAATGGCAGTACAACAGCACTTTCCAGATATTTCCCATTGGAGAAGTCTCAAATATCCCACTGACTACAGTCATGGGCTCGTTTATTCAGTGTTAAAATTTATCCCAGGAAGAACACTATATAGCGTATCACCCTACATTCAGGAGTACTCTTTAAGAGAGTGCAGATATTAAAATTAACCTCATACCACAGATGTTTCAGAATACTGGAACTTGAGTGCTTTCCAAACACGCTGTCTTGCTATCTTTACTTAATATTTTAATAAGCAGTGCAAATAAGATTGGTATTTACAACTGTATTCAGCAAAACTGGCATATAAGCTATAACTCACTTATAAACATCCATAATCTAGAAGCACATCTTGAGAAAGAAATGTAATTACAGCTTAATCACCTCAGTGTAGATAGTCCAAGACACATAGCATCGGATGTTTACGCAGAAGCTGTTTCACAATGCTTTCAGCTTACTCAAGTTTCACTTTTCCAGGGACCGTGAAATTAAAAGGCCTTCTTTATAGCTAATGTGATTAGAAGTTCATCCCAAATCAAACTCAGAATAAATTTTGCTCTCAACTCATGATCTCTGGGGACAGTTTTCCAAAATCAGGACTGGAATCTTTCATCACAAAACCAGTGCTTTCTATCACATGTGCAAATTCAGAAGCCTGTTCTGGCTGTGTCGGATTGTTCAGTAAATGAGAAATCTTCACCTGCAAATCAGGTATGAGATGTCAAGTCTTGAGTTTACCATTTGTATATAGCAACATGTCGGTACGGAAGATCCTGGATACTAAGCGAACTGTGATAAGGAACACATAATTATGGTGTAGGCAGCATTTAATCTTTTCTTGAAATAAACATCTACCAATTTTCACTGTTGTGAAAAATGTTACTAGTTTATTTTACTAGGATTTTATAGTAGATGCAGAAAAAATTGCTATTCATAAATCAAGTAAGGGTTCTGTAATTAAGATTGATTTCTAGATTAGTTTCTAACATCTTTCTTTTTTTAATTGGTCATAATTTTTAATAACTCCAGATGGAAATTTTTCATCCTTGCCTTCCAAGCAAAGGAGATGTCTTTTCCTGAGACATGTGAATAAATTCTCAATTGTAAGAGATGTTACGTATCAGGAAAGTACCTTTGTAATGCTGAGATGTTCCCCTTAAAATGTCTGCACTTCCGTAATTCAAACTGCAAGAACTAGAAACATTACACATTAGCTCCTTTTTCATCCTTCCTTCACTTGCATTTTTTCTTTTATTTCTTCAGTAAGGAAGGTAAACAATCTAATATGGAAAATTCACCTTTCAGCTTTTTCTCGGCTATCAACATTTAAATCCATGGACAAGTTCTCCATACACCAGGTGGAAAGGCCTGGATCCCCTCTTAGCCCCTTTGTAGCTGTGTCAGGAGAGAGTTTCTAAGGCAAAATCTTTTGGAGTGATGGTCTCCAGTAATCAGTACGCCTGGATTTCATAAATGTGGATTTGAGACCTTGCTCATCTTGAATAAACTCAGCTAAATTATTTTAGCATTCCCTGCTTCCTTTCCCACCTGCACTGTGGATATAGTAGTATTTCCCTATCTCACAGGGTTGCTATAATGGAAAAGCATGAGGAATTGCAGTGTCTTTACTTAATATAGTAAGGCAAATGGTACAATTGCACTGCAGGTGAAAGCTGTGACTTGCTTCCCAAGGTCCCATCCACCAGCTGTGATGCCACAGGGCCGCAGGAGTTACATGTATTGGGGATATCTGAATATTGTGGATACTACTGGCCAAGCAGTGGCCAATACTGCCATCGCTGCAGCCGCCAGACAGACCTCTGTGCTCCCAGGGGCCACTCCAGGTTTGCAGGCAACAAAAGAGGACGACGGTTCAAAGGGCAAACAAGCCTCAAGCCTCCGCTGGCAAAATTAATTCTAATCTACTCTTGAGAAAGATTTACGTCCATCTTCTCTCAACAATTTAGTCAGGCACTTCAGTGCATTTTAACTCATTGTCCATGCTTCTAGCAAGAATCATTGTCTCAAACACTTGCATGCATAATGCATTTCTTTCCGTTACATTTTTACTTCTCATTTAAAAGACAAGAAAATTGAAGCCATTAACATTAAGACAATAGTTAAAATTAAGAATAAAATAAAAGAGAAGGCAAGAAATAAAATAGTAGACTTCTAACAGACTACAATGACACTCAATTTTCACATGTAGAGAATTTTCTAATCCTGTTTGGAGAAGGGATTACATAGGCATTATTGTTAAATTTATTCTAAATTACTAAATGTAGGCTGTGCAAAATGGTACTTTCAGTTTCACTTTGAAATATTTTGATTTCTTGCTCCTATATTTTACTTCAGTGGATTACTTTGTCTAACCAAAGACAAATCCTAACGAAAATACTAATAAAATCAATGAGATTTCTATGAGACTTAGACTGTTTCCTTAAGAAATAAAAAAGACAAAGAGCTTTTGCTGTCTCTTTAAACAAGACGCAGCAGTACAGAAATCTTGTGACAATCTGCATTTGGACTCCCCTCACTCCAGAGAAAGCTTGAAGCTGAAAAAGCAAAGGTGGTAGATGACTTCTATCCCAATACTTAGTAAGCAGGAAAGGTTTTCCCCTCTCCTTAGGATATACCATAATGGATTTTTAATTACTCTATATCCTTTAAATACCAGTGCTGACTCAGGTTGAATATTTTATATCTAAATATGTAGATTTAGCTCTGTGCATTCCTTCATTTTTGATGTAGCTTAAATGCCACTTTAAAAATCTCCACTTATTCCCAAAACTGGAAAAGGCCAGGGCTGCAAATTCAGAAGATACATCTTCATACAGTGACCTCCCAATAAAAATTATACCTAAAAGAGCCCAAAAGAGGTTTCCAGTACATAACCACTCTAGTGTCACAGAAACATACTACAGGACACTTCCTTGGTAGCTATATACACTCCAAAGAAAAAAAAAAATCTGAATTTTACTTTAAATCACACTTTTATATATTATTTACTCGTTTTTAGCATAGAAAGGCTACGACAAAAGTCTATTCAGGCATCAAATAATTACAGAGGCAGCCATTGCCTGCCCATTAGAATTAATTCTGGATATTCTGTTCACAGGAGGATCTAGGAAATACTTGCTCAGCAAAGCAACACCATCTTGCCTCCTTTTACAGCAGCAGACAATATTACGCTCCTGCAGCAGAAAGGGGGCAACAGACACTTGCATTACAGCAGTTTCTCCTCCATCCTGCCATAAGCAATTGAGACTTTTGCAATGACACAGGTTACTTGAGAAGAAGGAAAGATGCCCTCACAGCTCAGGAGCATATTGTGTTCCAAGTTCTTCTAGGAAGCTCATTTCTGCTCTTGGAACTAGACTGTTCACTGTGCTATCTTGGATCTAAAGCCAGGAAAAACTGGCATTCTGACATTATTTTTGAAGTGTTTGGCCAAAGCTTAACAACGAAAGAACGGAAAGATCACAATGTTAAACACCCTGTGCCACCACCACAGACCGCATGGATTTGAACCTGAAACAACATTTAATCATAGCACCTTCCCCATCTCAGCTCCATGTCAAAAGAAGTACATAGTCAGGTGAACACAGACAGACACCTTACAATGCTATGAATCTATAACTGGGCATTTTTCTTAGTACTAAGGCAATCCAATCCAGTCTTCCAACCAAGCTTTGCCGTATTTTTGAGCTTTGCCAAGAATGTATGATAGTCTATGGCAAAATATGCTGTTCACTATTTAAGTCAATAACATTTGATACTTTTCCATAGATAAACAGTGAATTTGTATTTTATGCAGTGCTTTATATTGAAAATAATGCATAAAAAAATTGTACAAGGAAGAAACTATTTCTGTACATCACATTCTCCTATGACTGCAACCACACAGAAGACATTTTCAAACAATCTTTCTAAACTGGACACGAACATGCAAGGTGGAATTACATTAATGTTGTTCTAGGTAGGATGAAAACTAAACCCAATATAGAAGCCATTCAAGCTAGCAATATGTTCTGCGGAAGAGCAATGTATATCACCTTATGTTCAGTCCTGTGCATTGTGGCTTTTAGATCATGCGTGACTTGCCTCCTGTCAGCCCACCATCTGCTTATAGTTAGCAATTAAGACAAACTCAGAGATGCAGTACTTGGGCGAGTACTTAGCTGTTTTGCAGCATCCCTTAAGATTTTAAATGAAGGATAGTTTAAGCAAACACAATGTCTAAAAAGCCCCTACTTCAGTGGCCTTTCTCACTAAACAATTTCTTCAACTGCAGTTGTATAAAGATACTAAGTAAAGTTGACAGGAAATAACCATGATTACAAGGCTGTCTTTGTTACCAAAAATAAAGATGTAGCTAGAAACTACATTTGTCAGAGCTTATAGAGAGAAGAGACACCTGTATACAAGAATAATTGGACATCACCAGAGATTGTAAATAAAACAGCATTCCATCTTTGAAAAAGATACTACAAATAGTAGCAATCCAATTACCTCAGAAGTTGAAAATATACAAAAATACGCAAAATACATAAGTTCGTATTTTCTGATCAAGTCCCAATATCCAGATATTTGCTGGGGTCTTACTTCTTTCCAAATGGCAACGGTGGCAGTTCAGATCTTACCATGCTACAGTAGTGGAAGTGTGGTTAAAGTGGAAACTAACTCGGGAATGTTTTAGTTCTTGTGGTTCTGTGGACCATATTCCTGCCTCGGGCTGTGTAGAGAGAATATACATCAAAATGCTTTCTTTATGCACGTACTCCTGTTAGACTGAAGTATCACTATTGCAATGACGAGGAATGCCTCGCAGTTGCAGATACATTGTCGGAGTTGGAGGGTTTTTTCTATTTTAATGAAAATTGCATCCAGGAACTCCAATGAAATAAAAGAATTTTGTCCTTTTTCACATCCGTTCTTACTGAAAATAATCCTATTCTCAAACAATTCAAATACCAGTTGATATTATCCGGAGGTCACCAAAGAACTGATAGGATATGAAGATGGCTTGATGCCTGCTATGGAAACCAGTTTCAAGTTGTCTGAGTATCTTCCATAGCACATTTTATCCTCCCTACGCCAGTTAGGAAAATACAGAGAGAGTCACAGAGGTTGCAGTCATTGCTGGCTTATGTCTGCATAGATAATAAATAAATCAGTACAAGCTGAGAACTGCCTCCAGAGTCTTCTCCTCTTCTTTAGCCACATGATTTTCCATTACTCGCTGTTCTGCAGCCTGTTGAGGATAACTTCTAAATTAGAAAAATTTAGAATTAGTCAGCCTTGCCCAGTCTCCTTTCATGGTACCCTACCATGCTCATCCATCTATGGAATGCTGTTGGAAGGGTGTTAACAGTATAAGTATAGACGTGTTTCTTTAAGATTGGAAACACTTTGCTCATTTTTAGGGACATTAAGCAATATAAATAATAGACTCTTTTTGATAACAGTGTGACAGAGTAGTGCTAACTGATACTAGATGCCTATTAATGCTCTTTGAAGATCAAAAGTGGATCAGCCTCTGAGAAAACAGCATGTGCTGGTCCAGCCATAGGGACAGCCAGGTCTGTAACACTAAACCTGTACATTTTAGTGAAAGTAGAAACATTTATCTTTGTTAGTACTCTAGACCAGCCTAAATAGCAAAAGAATATCAGTCGTGGAGCAACTCAAGTTGGGTACCAACAATCAAAGAGACAAGTCACCTTTTTAAGACACAGACCCAAATGACCTGTTTATGTTTGCACACAAAGCCAGAAACAGAACCAGAAATGGAAGCTGTTGCCCAAATCACAAGCGTGTTCTTCACCATCATCATATGTCTGGACAGGAACTTTTCCGTCCACCCTGTCAGTTGATGTGCTTTCCTTTTCTCTATTACATGGCTGTACTCAGACCACAGAGAAGAGGTTGTTGTAGTTTCGATTCACTGGTCTTTCTTCCCTTTTAGAAATTCATATTTGGCAGTCAGAAAGTGCTGCACCTGGGACTCAAAACTCAGAAGAAAATAACTTCTGGCTCACTCAAGCAATGAGGTGTGAAGGACTATTAATTTATACTCTCATTTTAGCAGAATTCCACATGTGCCCCAGCTAAAGCACAGACCAGGCAGAAAACAGAGCAAATGTCTTGTCTCATTTTGATCCAAGGCTCCAAACTGGAGTCCTCTCAGTTTCTGAAAGAAATACAATATTTCATTTACAGTGTGTTATTAACACATATTTATGATCTCTACAGGAGAATCATTTCATTCCTCTTGCTTTAGACCAGCCTCTGTGAAAACAAGTGAAAATATAAGCTCTTTTTGCTTTTGTGTGAGCATGCAGAGCTCCATTCATTAGTTCATACGTTTGTGCTGTGATGGCAGGTGGTCTGTGCGGTACTTCTAAAATAATGAAGGAAAGTATTAAACCCTCTCATTCAGACTTTCTTGAATTCAGGAATGAGAAGAGAACAGGCAAAGGGATGAGATAAGATACTAAGCCATGAAAACTGCAGTCCTTAAAATTGGGGTCAGCTAGGCAAGCAGGGTAACGAAGTTACAAGATGAGCTGCAAGGAGAAGTGAAGGGCCTGCGGCGGGAGGGACCTGTTGCAGCTGCAAGCCAGACAGTTGGTGCTGCGGCGGCCAGTCACTTGAAACAGCTCTAGGAGAGGCTGTTCAGCGCAGCTGGCCTGGCAAAAGATGAAGTGCAGTTGGTAGGAATGCCGCGGCAGCCCTTTGTGCAACAGCATTCAATACCTGAAACCCAACAGCCTGCATAGCTACAGGTGGCAACCCATAGCTTTAATATATTTGCCAAAAATATGTATTTCAAAGATTTGCCCCAAACAAACGTAGAAATTGCATTCAGCACGCAAATAAATACCTCTTTACTCGCACCTTCCTCATAAACTCCCCTTCCAAGAGCAATGCCAATATGAGGAATGTAGAACTACCTTAGTAACACCACAGACATTGCCATGATGGTACTTGTGTATATCTACATGACAGATGGTATTAACACCCATCAACACATGATTCAGAGCATCAGAGAGCCACTAGACAGATCACCTGTAACCACCTAAATACAGACAGTATCATAATGCACGTATTTGTGAAATTAAGATTCACAGGCAACCTTCGTGCTACCTTTCTCTAATTTTCAGTGCTTCAGAGCACCTGTACACTTGCGGTGGGTGCAGCGTAGGGACTGAGGAGCTAGCACCAAGCACAGGAGCTGCTCAGCTGCCAGAAGCAGAGAAGCTGCACTGCCAGATGCTGTACACGATCTGAAATGCCCTGTCTCAACATGCAGCTCCGTTACGTCTTGTTCCAGAGACTGCTCAGTTGTCACCAGCTCTGGCACCGTGCTCCACCGCGCAGCATAAACACTCTTTGACTTTACAATCTTGATGTTTGTTTACAATTCTTAGAAGTAAAATTCAGATATGCTCTGAATTCTTGAAGAGGTGAAGTGTTTTCAGGCCAGACTATGGCCCATCTCTTGCCACACTAACAGGAACATAACGGCAGGTTCCCTGCAGCATGTTACAGTTTAGGACTACTCAGACCACCTCTCGCAGGTTATTTTATCAAGCTTCTGGAGGACAGAGGGATGAAAGCACATTCTCCAGAGTAGGGAGGCAATTCAGTCTCCTTGCCCAAAGCTGTCTTGGTCTGGGCTGAGACTGCTGTTAAAAATTATAAAGGAACACTGTTGCCTGTTATTATTGTTTTAAAAAATATTTTATTTTATTCTTCCACAAGCCATGCCTGATTTTTCAAAGTCTGACAATCTCCTCCTGTTCCCAATAGTCAAGAGTTCTAAGGGGAAAAAAAAGAGATTTTATGTATTTTACAGTCTTATACTAGCCTTCCTGTTTTCCACTCTCCTCCACCGACTGCCATTGCACATTTTAGGTACTCTCCAATGATATCCTTGACAGAACACTAAGTCTCAGTTTCTTCTTCACAATTCTGGCACTTCAAGTTTCCCCAGACACCTGCTACCACAGCTCTGTCATTTCTCCTATTTAGTTCCTCACTGCCCAGTTTCATGGCTTTTTATTATTTTACAGAGCTCTCAGAATACAGACAATAACCTAAAAATACCTTACCATTTCAGTTAATTTGCCTTACCATACATTCCATAAAAGTAATCAGATCCTTTTCTAAATCCCTGATCTGGCTGATACAATTAATTACCTTTATCAGTATATATCTTCCTTATCTCATGCTTCTGACTTCAAGCAATAATATTCTGAAGAGAATACAAGGGAATACAAGGCATATCCATGCTATTCCTTTAATGAAAAAATAATACAGTTCAAGATCACAGAAGTAAAAGGATTGTTTGCATTGCTTGAAATGTCAGCATGAATATCATCTATATTCCTTTTAGATTACTGGTACAAATAATGTTTAAGAAATTATTCATAACTAGATGGTTTTTGTCCACACATAGATTTAAATATACTCTGAAAAAAATTGCAAAGTCAAATATTGCCTGTCATTATTTTTTCTTTTTAAAGGAACAGAAGTACAAATCACACGTACAGTCTTACAGGTATTCTCTACTAGCTATTCCCTTTCCAGGGGTTTATTGAAAATTACAGATAAAACAAAATTTCAACTATTTTAGCTTTTAACGAAGCAGTACTAAACATGAAATGTATGCCTCCATCACATCAGTAATTTATTGGTTTTTAGAATTTTTTTTTTTTAAAAAGAAAGAAAAAAAGAAGTGGGTCTAAGAAAACAGTGAAAAATAACAGATGTAGTTAATTTCAGATCACAGACCAGAGCCCCTACAGATGATGTCTTTCTAGCAATACTTCTCTACCATCATCAAGGTAGATGACATAGGATCAGATCCCCTGTTAACCATAATGTATAATGGGAATAAATTTTTCAGGACTAAAGATCTAAATGGTCCAGAACCACACTAAGACAAAACCAACACATCAGTATATGTCTATACCTATCTTGCACCTTGCAGAGTCCACAGAATGGAACACCAGTTTCTGGGAAAAAAACACTTTGTGTACGGACTTGAAGTGTTGTTCATTGACAACCAATGTACCAAGAACATTTTGAAACGCAGCCTCACGGCACAGCTCCAGCAGATTCCTGGGCAGTCTTAGAATTTATTCTGTACCAAGCTCAAAATTTTGCTCCTCTATTATGGCATTTCGTTCTACTACAATATTCTTGAGTATTGACTTACTTATATTTAAGGTAAAGGAATCCTGCATCAGATCAGAGGTCTAATTCATGTGACATCAGCCAGCGTCAGGTGCCAAAGGAAGAAGATAAGGAGGCGGCAAATGGGTGTGGGTGGGTGTCTCTGTATGCATGCACGTGAACAGTACATCACTAGCTGAGTTGGTATAACACCCCAGTGAACCATGCTGAAACAGATAAATTTACACTTTGAACTTTGATTCAGGAAAGTGTTGGTGGTATCAGTTCCACGAGGAATAAGAATAATAATAGAAATCTATAATTTCTTTAGAAGCTTATGATACTTTCAGGAGTCTTTTTCATAAAAGGGGAAATTCTCCTGTGAACAGAATGATGAAAGTTAACCAACCTTAAGGAAGGCTTAATCTTGGAAGAAATCACAACCCTTAAGGAAGAGATATCTTAAAAACCAATAATTTCTCTCTGGAAGACTCTATGGTATCACTGTTGTCTTCCTATTTGCTAACTAACATAAACATTTTACAGCAAAATCTATACAAATAATATATACCTTCTCAACAGTTTAAAATTAAAAATAGTGCATAGCAACCTAGTCTTCACTCATCAGTCTGTTTATAAACATATATACTTCTCACTCAAAATTGTTGTGGCAAGAACAAACAGGACAATTTCAAACGTATAACAAAGGTCCCCAGGCAGACACAGAGAAGGTTTAAGCACCCAAGTCCATGCTGCAGATGTTGGTAAAGTGCACTGGTGTCCAGAAATGAAAAATCTCATAAGATTATGTATAATCTCTATGTATATTATTTCTAAACTACCAGTCAGAAACTTTCTTTAATCCCAAAATATTGTAGAATGCAATCTCCTCAATCCAGTAAACTTCTTGTTCCCTATTAAAACAACAGATAATGAAAAGAGATAATTGTTTATGAATAAGACTACTACGTGCTACTGCAATACAATGAATATTCAAATTTACATATATGTGTTTCTTTACGTGTAGACTTCTATCAAATTTTCATTCTTCTTTCACTTCTCCCCAAGCTCCCTTTACATTTTAAATCTGAAGGGATGACCAAAAAAGTAGAAACAGTTATTCTGAAACCCAGTGTTTGCTACTAAATGTAGATTCTTTTTTTCTCCCAATATACTCTGAGAGTAGAAAGATGCAGGCTCTTATGACCACAAACTCATGAAATAACTCTTAAATACCGTACTACAGCAATAAATGCTTCAAATTAGGATACATAAAAAATAATAAAGCACTCTGATATAGCGTGGCACTCCTATGCATCTGCTACAGTTTTGTAGTCCTAATGCAATTAAAGCTACCAACTGTGTAAACATAATATTTGCAACGATTCACAAAATTTTCAGTTTAGCCAACAGAAAAATTTCAAGGCTATCGTTACAAGTCTGAGCAATTTTTCTCCACAGAAGAGAGTATTCCATTAAACTTTATCTCATTTCACAGCCATATAGCACCTTTCATCATAAAACGTTATCTCTTTATTATTTCAAAGTTTGCTTTGCTATCAGTACTTTGCTACTTAGTTTGCTACTTTTTTAATTAATAAGATAACAATTTGTTTCTTTAGAAAGTCCCCCGTCTCCTTGATCACTGTCTTTTTTTGAAGGTGGTATTTCAAATCCACTATATTTTTGGGTGAGAAGGACTTCCGGAACTTTTTCTGTTCAGCAACATTTCTGCTCCCAGAACATGCTGTTAGGCAATTCCAGTTATCCAAGAAACTGAAGAGAGCAGTCTTAAGAAGATGGAAACATATGACGCTCAAGGCCAGGCTTGATGAGGCTCTGAGCACGTTGAAGATGTCCCTGCTTACTGCAGGGGGGTTGGACTAGATGACCTTTAAAGGTCCCTTCCAACCCAACACATTTTATGATTCTATGAAAGCAGAAAAGACTACAGACAAAAGTATTTTTCCCGTTCCTAAGCAGGAACAGAAAGATGCTCAGACAGAAATTATTATTGTCAGTGAAGCAGTTCAGGTTTACAAATTGTGCCAGAGAAAAGATGCACCAACCATTTTCCTTGGCTGCATGTATTAAAGTTCAGTGCAGGAAAGAAGCGGTTTAAAAACTATTGGTTTTTCAGCATTTTCCAGGTACTGAAGGCATCACAATATGTGTAAACAGTATCAGCCCTATACAAAAATAAACTAATTTTAAGACATCCCTTTCATTTTGAAATTTGAAAATTTTGGGCAACCTTTTGTCTGTGTGAGTATACACACCAATTTTGTCAGCAGGGACACAAACATTTTTAGACCATTCACTCTCTAGGTCTGAATTCTGACTGATGCTCAGTAGGCACACGCAGAAAGGAAGGATGCAAAACACTTCTCCTCCACCATCCTCCTCTGCCTTGTGCAAGTCTCATTCTCCATGCCAGGGCCAAATAACCCTCTCCGCTAAGCACACCCACTAAGGCTCTTGGGTACCCTCCAGGCTAAGTCAACACCCCTCACAGGAGAGCAGACTGCAGCACAGGGAAGCAAACTTGTCAAAGACTTCATCCAATTGCAGCAGGAGATGAGGAGGAAGGAGAGCAGGGTATACAACCCCCAGAGAAAAGTCAGAAACAAGAGTGTCTTGCCAGCATGCAAAGAAGCCCATGCCCCTACGCCCTCCCTTCTGTGGTTGGGATCAGAGCTAGATTACAGCTGGCCAGTTACGAGTATCTCCGTTGCAGTCACCCTTGACTGCTGGAAGGGGATAAGGTTTGCAGACCAAGCAGCAGCACTATTCTTGAGTCACTGTAGCTGTCTGTTGGCTCCAAAACAGGCTGCTGCCTCCAAGGCAATCTGACCTCAATTGCTTTCAGTTTAACATCACATAATTATTCTGTCTGAAGGAGCAAATTTTGTGTTTTTGTGTGCATGTGGAACAGATGACAGTAAAACTGAAAAGCGGAAGTTCAGCTTTTTACACAGCGGGTTTGTCCCCAGAGAAATAAAACACATTTTCTCTACAGGTGCTAAAATGAGTTTGTTCAGAAGCCCCTTCATGAGAAAATCCAACTAAATTTACTGTTTTCACATCTTTGCCTACCCCGCAGTACATGCCTACACGTACAACCCGTTTCCTCCAGTGAGCCTAAAGACAAACCCAAATCCTGTTCAATAAAATTTAGACTTGCATTTTCAAACGCATTTCCTACTACTATTACTATATGAACAACTTTGAACCCACCATTTAGTACCCAAAGTGATAACAGATTAAAGCTTTAAGATTTCTACGAGTTGCTAGGAGTCTTCCAAAATTGGCACTGTCGCATTGAGCCATTTGACCCACGGTGAGGACTCACAACTTCTGAAAATTAGTATTATTTAAAAATACTTGGGACAGAAAAGTACCTTCCTCTCATCTGCTAAGACACAACTAAATGCCCACATGTAACTTTTCCTGTATGAGTAGTGTTTTATAGTTTAAATGCTTATACTGGAAATGGAAAAAAATCCATTCAAATAGACTAGTTAATGAGAATCTGAGAGCAATGCCTGGAAAAAACAGAGATGTATTATTTTAAACACGAAGCAGCAGTGTTTCACCTGTTTATAGCAATCAATAAGTAATAAATACAGAGAACGTCATGAGAAATCATGTTCCATAAACTCATGGTTTCCAAATACCAGCTATGGGACACAGAACGGTAAGTTAAGTAGGCAGTGTATCAACCAAAATAGAAATCAAGGGGAAACAAAACTACATCTAAATTGGCATAGTTTTAAACAATAGAGTTTGAGTGCTCTTTTGGCGTGGTACCAAGTCCCACAAATTTGCATTCAGACCCATATGATCAAGCACAAAACCTTCCCGGGCAGCATGTGACAGTCTAGGGCTAACCCTCCATTTCCCCTCCGCTCTTCATCCCCACGGCGTATTGCTGGGACATCTTCCTATGGACATTCTGAAAGCAGATCAATTATATACAAAATACTTTAAAATAGCAGGCCTTTAGGAAAAATTCAAACCTGCAACTTGGCTACAGATTCCAGTTCAAATTCAGGTGGTATGAATTTGGGCTGTTTTCCAATTCAGATGTAGGTGGTTTCAATTTGGGCTATTTTCACTAAACTTCCACAGCCTTGAAAAGCAGAACTGTAGCAATCATTTAGTGACTTTCATGTGAACACAGACTGATCAAGCCAAATTCCTGCTACTGCCCAGCTACATTTGCATTCACATTATATTGCTTCCGTGGTTGGAGCTCTCTCCTTTACTGCTATCCCAGTAGTAGCATGAAGTCACAGCTCAAGCAGTAGACTCAAATTTTAAATAGGGACCCTTACATATGAATAAATACTCTCTTTGAAGCAATTATCAGTCTGAGAGAGGTTTAAGAAAGCATGTAGATATGGGCTAGGTGAAATACTATGACCTCCAGACAGTAAAATCAGACAGACGTTTTGAAGTGAATTTTCAATCATTTTACATATTGCTCAGGAGACCTTACATTGCTGCTCTTTTGTCAGGACTTCCTGAAGAAAAGCCAAGCAAAAGCTCAGGAAGCTGTCTTTTAAAGAGTAAAATGTGCAACATCTTGTGTTTCCCCACATTCCCCAGAAGTGGCGAAGTCAAAATGAAAAAATACACTAGCTACTTGGCAAGACAGGTTGTACATGAAATCCACTTGAAGAATTCTTTCCTATAAAGAAGAGTTGCATCCTTGACTCCTGAGTACTTCTAGGAAAAAATTTTGGCACGGTCTTCTCTATTGATGTTGGAGACAAAATTTTGTTAATTGAGAAGAGGTTAAGAAATAGGTTTTCTAGCATGACTGAGAGAAAAAGTAAGTCTTATATGGTCATGTTATGAATAAAATTGAAACCTGGTTATCAAACCGATTGCTTCAGATCAGGTTTCTCAGCTGTTTTATATACATTGAAGGTACTAGACTGTAACTATGAGCATTAATGTAATCTGTAAAAAATAGCTTCCTCTTGAAATAGTCATGCATAGTTCATTGAGATCCTTTGATGCAGCACTGTCTCCTCAAAGCATTAAAAATAAAAATAAACATTAAAAAGATTTACTGCAAACTGATGTTTTAAACTAATCTATTTGCAGATCTTTTTATTCATCTTCTCATTGCTAAATTTTTATGCTACATGACACAGTTTACAATAGTCTGTTTTTTCTTTCAACTGTGTGAAATCCCAGAAGTTCAGAAATGGCAACTGAGAGCCAAGGCTGTACCTATTGACTGGATGGTACTTTTCACACTCTTTCCTGCAACTTGATTGCCCATCTCTCCTGGGTGCCACAGCTCCTGTCCAGGACACATTCCTAGGGTTTCTTGTCACGAGAGGAGGCTACGGCAGATGCTGTTGCTTCACTGAGCCTCACCCCGTTAGGCAGTCAGGATGTGGCTTCAGCTGCCAACCCAGATCAGGAACTCAAACAGGCCCCTGGGTTCCCTAGACTAAACATAGCCATGATCTGTAATCCGCATTTAGACAATGGCATGAATGGTCTCCATAAAAAGCTGTTAGCATCAAAGCTTAGGAATTTAAAAGGAAGATATGTACAGATGATATTTTATATAACATTTAACATTGTAGTATGAATATTAGTGATATTCGTAGCTTCACCAGGAATCCCTGACAAACCCAAAATCAGCATACAAACCATGTACTGGAAGGTACTAAACTAGAGAGCATTAAGTTCAGTGGAAATCAGAAAAAGCAGTCATGAAAGGAGTCAGAGAGAAACCTTCAGCCAAGAAAATCCATCAGTCTCATCAGTGATAGCAATCAAACTCTGGATTTTGCCTAATGGTTTCTCTGCAACGATTGGCTCTGTATGAAGATGCTTGTTCTGATCTAGGAACACCACTTACCAAGGACTTAAATGCTTCAGACGAGTCTTCCGATCCCTTGTTTCTGTGCAACAGGAGTTTTCTACCTACTCTGGGAAGCAAAATCAAACCATAAATGACCCTAACAATGGCGTATAGAAAACTGGAGCCCTGAGCAAACAGGAAATATCTGGCAATTCACAGCAATTTTTGACCAAATGAAGATAGGATACTCGTAGTCTCAGACAGAGTTTGTTCCACCGAGTCTGGTTTTGCCCATGCCTCAATGACCTCACTGCTCTTAAATAGAAATCAGAACACGCCGTCAGAGTGAGGCAGCGTGTACAAGGAATGAGCCGGCGGGAAATAAACAGCAGAAAATAGCAAAGGGGGGAAACAATAATTTTAGTTTCTGAACATACAAGATAAAGAAGTTGCTTTCTAAAATCTTTTTATTTATGAACATAAATGGAGACTTACACGGTCATACTGGGAGAGGATCTCGGAGGCAAACCCAGACTAAGCCACAACGCTTGCAGTGATGAGGAAATGATGTTGCAACAGTTAGTGACATTTAGGAAATCTGTACAAGCATTTAGAAGGTCTTTTCCAAAATTTCAATGGCATTTTGAGCATCAAAAATAAAAATAAAAAAGCATGCCTATTCTGTGAACCATCCTGCCAAAGGAATTTACTGGCAAATCCTGCATTACCTGTGTTAAGTAATGGTGTCGGGAATTTATGCTGTATCTTTTGTAGCCATACACAGGAAAATAAAGTTACCGGCTATCTACATCATCACAAAAATGGCAGAGTCCACATGAATGTGGGTTCTTAAAACATTAGATAAGAAAATACCATTTAGGTAAAGGGCTTGAATGATGACGCTCCAGAAAACCAGTATTGTGGGAACACCTCTGCAAAAATGCTCATCCAAGACATCAAGATATATTCTCCTGGGATACCATTATGCCCCACACCCCTGGGACCTGTCCCTCACCTCAGCTGGGCAGCGCAGCCTGGTCCAGGCTGCCAGGCCACATCTCAGCGGGCAGCAACACTTGCAGGCTGGTTGCCATGCCTGTCCCCATTGGCCCCAGATGTGCCAGGGAGCAGGGAGGTGGACATGCATCCCTCGAACCAAATTCCTCTCTGCCAAGAATGGCACTTTTGGCTGGGGAGGGCTTTCACATTAACCATCACTGATCAAAATGCCACCCACGTGGTAAAACAAATCCCAGTTCCTCTTCGGCATTGTCCAAATGAGTGTATTAGGTCAAAGAGGGACAGTTGCTGGGGTTACAAGTACAAAAATAGCATGACATTATGTTCGCTGCGTGGCTCAAACCTGCCACCGCCTCCAGGCCCTCCCAGGGCTCCTGAAGAGGAAGGCAGGGTGTTTTCTGGAACAGGGGTTAGTGAGGTCCTTGTCCCCCCTCCAGACAGGGCCGCCAGAGACACTGTTTTGGGGTGATGAGTAACACTGGAGGGATGGAGGAACTGCTGCCACTCACCTGCCCCGTCCCTGGGGTGTCTTCCTTGCCAGCTGCAAACTTTGGCTTGCTCCTCTCCATACGGACTACACAAAATCCCTCTTGAACACAGACAGGATCATTCCCAATATGGGCCACAAGTTTGGACTCTGAAACCACCTGTTGGGCAAAAGAAGAGGCCTAGGGCTGTTTGGAAGCAATTGGGTGTGTTCTTCTTTATTTAAGGTTTTTCTCTAGTGGTTGTCCTATCTTGTAGCACCCAACCAAGCTTTCTCATCACCAAGGTAGATAGCCAGATAGGCTGAGTTGGAAGCAGATCAGAAAGACCTAAGCAGGATGTACTCGTTTTCTGGTGAGGCTACACTTTTTAGATCCAGATGTTTTTGATGCATGTACATATTTAAAACAGGGAAGAGAAATTTCACTGTAACTAGAAAGGCTTCTTTTGACATTTGGAGAGGGTAGTTTCCTTCTCTTAACTTCAGGACTTTGCCCTGCACTTGACTCTCCATTAGTTTCCCAGGAACAGCATATTCCAGGAGAAACCACTCTCTCAGATGCCTTGGGTTTAAGATAACTGTGGAATACTGTGTCCTGTATATGCTTTTTCAGGAGGAATTGGCTAATTTATTCTTTGCCCATGTTCTGCAGGAGCGTAAAGAACCAGCACAGGCCACATCCCCGGGTACTAGTGACCTCTGCTAATTCTTGGCCGGGAGCCTTTCTCCCCAAGAAAAAAATCCCACCGTCAGTGTGTCTTGGTAGGAATGGATATAATGGGAAGTAAGACATGCCCTGTGTAAGCATTCTGAGGGCCAGGGCTGTGAGGACAAGCATTTACCTCCTTTCCCTGTGCTGCATTACAGACAGGTAAAAACAAGCCCTGATGGAGTAGTAGGAAAGGATTGGTTACAAACTGCTTGTAGCTATTGAAGCAAAGCAGGGATGTGTATTGGGCCATGCGTGTGCATGGAAGAAGCAAGCAGGCTGAGGTATGACCGTTGGGCAGGCCACACGGCAGATGCCACAAAATCTCATGAACAAATCTTGTGCAATGGAGACTTTCATAGGAGTAACTTCTTGGCAGTGGTACCAGTATAAGCAGTCACACACCCTATTCCTCCCACCCTGTGCTGCACCCTCACAAACACCTGTGCACCCAACCAACTCAAGGAACCGATGCAGTTAAACCCCCCTTTTTTATGACTTTTTGCTAGATCGTTTGTAGCGGACTCCTTCCCCAGTCTGTTTCACTGCACAGCTACACAAACCCTTGGGCCAGCAGATCACAGGGATGAGAGATCCTGCGTGAGCCGCACTGTCACCAAGCCCTGAGCACAGGGGACTCAGGGACTGCCCTGAGCACAAGGCATCAGCAGCGGCCCCTTACCGGGAGCAGTGAGGTGACAATGCTGCGAGGACAGGTGTGGAAGCCCTCCACGCTGGGCACTGCAGAGCATTAAAACTAAACCTGTAAACTGTTGAGTCGGGAAGAAACAAGGCGAAACCAGCAAGGCGGTGCAAATGACAGGCTGCCACCAAAGATCTCAAAGGGAAGCAGTCTGGGATTTCTGCGACAGTCAGGCAAGAGGTATTTGTTGTCTAAGAGAAATCACTGCATGAGCCTGCTGAGCAAATCCTGTATTCTGATACATGTTTAGATATAGCAGGAAGACCAGATAAGCAAAAAGTAAAGCGGCACTGTAATTTATTTACACCCTCTTCTTCACATTGCTGGAGTGTTAATTTTAACTAATTCAAAATTCATCTAATTTTCAAAATAACTTTGAGGGACTAAACTCGCAAAGGTGTCCAGCTGAAAACCAGATACAATGCAGGGCGGAATTCCAAAGAATTGTATAGTAAAAAACATTCAACATTATTATGTTATTCCTTAAAGCCCACAAACTTTAAGATATCACAAAAAGGGCAATTTGTTCACGATGGGCCCTCCCTAGAGAAATACTGTATGCAAATTACCAGTGATTTCCATGTTGAAAGCTCAGAGACCAAAAACATCAGCCATGCCAAGATCAGAGCAATACTGTTATCAAAGACACAAATCTCATGGCAGGCTGTTTCCCCACAGTCATCTGCACTAACCAGGAAAGTCTGTTTTGCCGCTACATTTTCACAAGAAAAAACTATAGTCAGTACAATCTGGGGAGGAGACACATCGACATGAAAATCTATACTAAGTGGCAACAAGAATCTCCCCAAGAAATAATTTTGGGGGTCCTCAGAACATATTGCACTTATCAAAACATAGCAACATGATGCATATGGACATTTTTTAAAAAAGAATGAGTAGATTTCCTGCCTAGAGCAGCCTTAGTTTATCAACTAAACTGCAGACAGGCCAAAGACACAGAAAGAGACCAACAAGAGTCATCCTCCAAAGGTGCAGAACTCAAATTAATCAGCAAGGGCTGAACATGAATATCTGCTTATATTGCCCCCCAGACACAACCAGCTACTTAGAAAGTTCATCTCTAAAGAGGAAAAATGGTTGAGCCCAAGATTAAGCAAAAAAAACCCCAGATTTAGATATCAGAGCCATTATACCCAGCTCAGCTGCCTGCATCTTGGGTGAGAACGGCCTCAGTGTGTGCCCCTATAAGGATCTGTGTTTGCTTCTGCCTTAGTTTAATAGGGTGAGGAATTTTTTATTTTATTACTTTTTTTCCCCTGACAGTGATATTGAAAAGGATGGGGATAACAAGGTGAATTTCTCCAGTTTTGCTGGAGAACCTCTGGGAACGGAAAAGTTCCCAGGGCAGCGTGTTGCTCCCTGGCGCATCTTCACCGGGAAGCGCAGAGGAGTGGGGAGAAGGATGGAGCCGGTCCCGGCAGCCTGCGAAGCCACCTGGGGCCGGACGCTGAGTCTCATCTCACTCCAACCCGCTGTAAAACCGGGGACCCGAGCTGCCGGCTCACCTTCCGCCGGGGCCGGGCCAGCGCTTCCCCAGGGTGCTCAGAAAGGTCTAAAGGGAGGAGGGGATTAGGGAGGTCTCGCGTTTCTGTTTCCAAAGGCTCCACCTCGGCTCCCGGTTCCGCAGCCACCTGTGTGTGTCTCCGGACGGGAGACGGGGCGGGGGCGGGCGGCGGAGCCGCGGGGGGTGGTCCGGCCCCCTGCCAGCGCCTGCGGGTAGGACGGAGAGAGGCTTCGGCACCCCGGCGATTTAACCCAGCGGAGGCACTACTGGCAGACAAGTTTCCGCCGCGCTGTGAGACGCGGCAGCAGGAGGAGCCCAGCCCGGCCCGGCGGGAGGAAGCGGCCGCGCCGGCAGGTGCCGGGTCGGGACGACCGCGGCGTGTCCCGGCGCAGCGCGGAGCATGGAGAAGCTGAACAAGCTGACCGTGCCGGCCGGGGAGAAGTTCAGGTAGGGGCTGGTCCGTGCTGGGTCTCGCCCGCGAGTGGGGAGCGCGGCTGTGCGGGGGTTGGTGCGGCGACGGAGCTCGGCGGGGCCCGGGCGGGAGCCGGAGCCGCTTTCCCCGCGGGAGTCGGGGGACACGGGGAGGCTGCGAGGCACGAGGAAGTTGGCAGAAGTTGGCAGAAGTTTTAGAGTAAAAGGGCGTTATTGCTGGTCGCCAGGGCGGCACAGGGAAGGGCGGAAGGTAAATACAGGTCTGGAGCGGCGAGTCGGGCGCAGATTTCAAAGCGAAGTGCGTGTCTGCTTCATCGGCAGCGAAAAGAAGAATGTTTTTAAAGTGTTTTCAAAGCTGTAAGAGTATAGTCTTTGACTCACTGAGGTATATAAGCCTTATGCAAATTAGAAAAACTTAATTAATTGCTTAGTGGTTTAATCACAACGTCCTATGTCCTATGAAGATGGCTTTTGCCGTCAAGTTCTGTAATATTTCCTAATCTTCAAAAGAACGGCTGGAATAGAGGGAACTGGAAAATGGGAAATGTTCCTAAGTGAAGGAGAACAATGTTAAATACAGGGCTTGAGAGGAAAAAAGCAGAAGCTGACCATTACTGAAGTATTTTTAGTGTGATTCTCTTGGTGTACTGGTGGAGTTGGCAACTCAAGGCTCTTTCACTGTGACTTTTTTTCTGAATAGTTAAAATAACTCACTCAATAGTAATTTGTAAACCATTCTGAAGTCTCTCTCGCTCTCCCCAGAAGCCTTCAAGCAAATGAAAATAATCCCTTGTAAACCTAATTTTGATGGAACAGCATTTCTTGATACCTGTTGAAATACTGGGGGAAGGGGAGGGAGGTGCAGCATCGAAGAGCTGCAATGACCCTTCGATTCCTCAGCCAGCACACCTAATAAAGCCTAACAGACTGCATCCTATGGCCCAGCCAAGAACTCCGCAGAAGGCTCAATGGACAGGGGAAAGAAGACAGTGAATTTTCTCATTGTCTGCAGTTTATCACCTTCAGTAGTCTAAAATGGACTAAATGGTGTCAGGGCTCAATGTTGGTCTGAACTAGCTATCTGAAGATAATAAGCTGAGTGACGTTATGGAAAGCTTCATGCCATCAAGACAGTTACTGGTATGTAAAGAAGTAAAACACACACTCTCTGCTCTGAGGAAATCGTAGCTGGGATGCATATTCTTTGCAAATGATTAAAGCAGGATCACTTTCAAGTACACAGAGGTGGGCAGGATCACTTTCAAGTACACAGAAGTGGGCTACACGTGAGGGTTATAATGGTCCACAACTTGTTTGTGAACTGAGTCAAAAGCCCTAAACCAGAAAGGCAACCATCACAGCCCTGCTACATCTTTACACTGGCTGACACTCTTCATCTTGTCTGAAGTTTTAATATTGTTGTAAAATAAGGAAGAGGAGGAGGTAGCTCTGCTTTCCTGTGTTATCTTGAAATATTAAAAGCTACTCTTTCTTTCCTCCTCGTGGCTCTAGTTGTGCAAGGAACAGGGGAGCACACATTTCTCAAACTTGTGAGTGTTCTTGCTACGTGCAGTGGAAGTGCACTGGAGCATGCTTCACTTTGAGCACGTTGAAATACCTCCTTAAACAGAAACCTCGGTGTTTGGCTACATGATCTTACTTACAGTATCAAGATTTTAAAAACTTAAGGCAGAACTTTCCATAAGTACATATTCATAGTATAAATTTAGGGGAGAGGTGCAAATATAGGAAGAGATCGGCGTAACATGGTGGCAGCTATTTCTTCCTTCTAGAAGCCAAATACCCCTTTGCGCTACTTGACTTGTTGGCAGTGCAGTTGACTTCCTAATACAGCCGCCTATCTGCATGGAAGACACATAGATGGTTCGGAGTTTGTACTGAATGTTACGTGAACTAAAAGTAAAGCCCTCCTTCTTCCATATGCTAAGATGCAATGCCGAGAAATATTCCTACCAAACATAGTTTCAATTGGTGTAATTATAGTTCACGTTTTTCTAAACACAGCTTTCTTAAAATTTCTGCTTTGTAGCAGCAAAAATTAAAGTAGCACTGCTGTTGAGTCAGTGTCTGAGAGTAGAGCTTTTGATTTTTTTAAGTGTAGACCTGAAAAACTAGATATTATGTGGTTTTGCTAAGCTCGTCTGTTCTCTGTGGGTATATCTGAGCTTACCAGACCTAGCTTTTTATTGCATTAGCAAGTCTTAGGTCAGATCTGAATTCTTAACATATTCCATTCATTTATTTATTGCAACAATAAGAACTATAAGTGTTCTTATGTGCCTCTTTAACTACCGTGTTGTGGTACAGACGTTATTTGCAGTTAAGCCACTCAATTAACTTCAGTATTAGTTGGACAGGAATGATGGAACTTTGTGGAATTCCAGTATTATTTTTATATAATGTTTGTTGTGAAGTGTGCACAGTATTATACAAGTATTCCCTCAGAGTACATTGTGTGTTCTAATTGCTTCCACATAGTCAGGAAAAATTAATTCCAAGACTTGTGGTTTTTTATCATCAGATAAATTAATTTATGTGGTGCATACAAATAATTTGGTACTTTGAATGGTTTTCTAAAGTGTGAGTACTTGAGCAATAGCCATGCTGCCACGGCAGGCTCTAGTGTGCCTTGATTTCAGCCTGAACTTCAGAAAAAAAAAAAGTTATGCTGCAGACAAATGCATAGATAAATAGATGCAGTCATAATCAGGGACGGTAGGTGTCAAAAGTAACAGGAAGTTAGCAGCTCAAAAGATACAACACCAAACTTGCAGACTCTTTTTGGTTCAACTTCCTTAGACTATGAGCTTATGATTCCTGGTCTTTAAGTAACTTCTAGCTGCAATATATGACTCTGCTCTAGCATCTCTTCAGACTTGCTGCCCTTTTTTATTATGACCCCAAACCTTAATAATGACCCTCTGCTCATAGCTGTCTTTAGCTGCGTATCACAAAGTCTTTTTCAGAGGCATCATTACCATCACCACTGCAGTGATGGGCAAACCATGGCACAAACCAGAAGTGCACCACATGCTTTCACTTGCCTAAGGTCATGCAGCCAACAACTTCCAGATTGCAAACAGACTTTTCCAAGAGCAGAGTTTCGCGTCTGTTTCAGATGACCTCATTAATTTGCAGCAGTTCTTTCCCCCTCAAAAAAACCTTAAAATCACCATCTCCAACCATAAATTCCAAATGAAAAGCAAGGGAAAAAGAGCAACTGACTTTTTTTCTCGGGTTGGACAAGTGTGCCCATTTACTTGCAATATCTTGTTTTGACATCCCTTGCTTAAACAGGAGGATTTAAGTCCTAATTCTGTTAAAATCAAGACGAGTTTCCTTAAGACCTGAATGTCTGCTGTTGTTCAGTTGTAAACTGAAACCTTCTACGTATAGGATGTTGTATCATAGGGGATATTTACTTTTTGAGGAAAATGAATGGGGAATATCTGAATATTAGTTTTGCACTGTAAGAAAATATTTTTATTACAGTTGTCCTACTAATTCCTGTTAATAGTCAATTGTAGAAAACAGACTTAGAAACTAAATCTGTTTTTTCAAGTCAAATTTTAACATAGTTTATTGCATCAATGGATACGAACAGGACAAAAGAACAAAAATAAACTCAAAGGAAAGAAACTGGAGTTTCAAAGTAAGCTAGAGAATGCCCCCTATGACAGAACCGGGCACCAAAGTCCACATCCAACTTTAACATTTGTTCCCCTTTTTAGTTACATAGACTTTGGAGGAAAGGCTATGCAAATCCCTTGTTATGCATATGTTGCTCAGTGGTCTGAAGGCCCAAATCAGAACTGTTCCACATATGAGATTTTTCTAAACCAACTCCTTCTAGTTGCTCATCACTATCTCTTCTTCACAAGTCATGGCCCCCTTGCTTCTCCTCTTCTACCTGCTCTATTCTTCTCCTCTTTATAGCACAAGCCTCAGCTGCCTCCGCTCTCAGGCCCTAAGGGCATAATGACCATGAAGGTCCTGTGGGTCACCACCCGTTGCTACCTCCAGCAGCCTTCTTTCTCGGCTTCCAGTTTCTCCTGACAACTTTCCACTGCACCATAACACTTTGTCACAACAGCAGCTTTTACGGCGTGCCCACACTTTAGCCCAACAAAATGTAGTAAAGTCACATTAAATCACAGTGCCGACTGTATGCAGTCTTTAAAGTTGAATTTTGCAGGCATGGGGGAAAAGGAGATCACCTGCTATATTTGCCGTACAAACAGAAGTTCTTTCTATATGATTGTTAGGTCCAGTTTGCCATACAAAGCACGGGATTGTGGTTAAGTGATGAAGCTGTATAATCTTTTTCCTCAAGCTTTCTGTTAGTTTAAACAGTTCATGAATCTGTCTCACCTCTGGACTTTGGAATGGAATGAGATACAAAATGCAAACTTCCCCAAATACCACTGTAAAAATCCCTTTTTTCGCCTCCAGTGTGACTTCTCCAGTCAAGTCCTCCTGTTGCTTCTCCCTCCACCCTTGCTTTGGCATAGCATAGCTTCCACCCCATCTATATTTGTCCTCCTTTCTTCCCTTCTCTCTGCACAAGCATTTCATGATAACAATCCCTTTAAAGTTACTTTTTTTTCTTCTCTCTCTTACTATCCTTCTTTCCAGCTATGTCAGCCTGCCTTCATCAAAAACAACTAAAAAACACTACTTTTTTTAAACCTAAATTGCCACATAGTAAATTATTCTCATACAGAATTTCCTGCCTATGACGCTGTTTATAGAAAAGCATGTTTAAGTGTGAGCTACCTATGTTTTAAATAAAAATATGTCAATGTGGACAAAATGATGCGGTGTAATATTGAAACTCTGGTCAGGAGCCCTGGTTTAACCTCTATGTAGGAGCAGCGTAAGAGTATAGCCTGTTCACAAGATCAGCTATGCTTATATAGTACCTATAGTTTCACTCTACTTGTACTGGCAAAACTAGTCGGTTACTGGCATGGCTTATTCCAGCACTGCCTCATACGCACACTCTTCCAAATAAAACTAGATCCTGTAGTGACACTGTAGTTTTGCCAAAATAAGAGTAGGAGCATTTGCCAACTATAGCAATCACAACTAACATCGTGTTAGGCCTGTGACTGTCAGTCATTCAGCAAAAGCTAGTAATACAGAATGGCTCTAAAGACTAGCTTTTTTGTTTTAAAGTCGAATAATAAATGACCAATAGCCAATCAAATAACCCAATAAATTAATTTCCTTAATTTTCTCTGAAGGGGACAGGGGTTAAAATATATTACCTCTTTATTTAAAAATAAGTATTGGTTTTAGTGGCTTCCTTGCTCACCCTGGAAGATGCCTCTGCTATTTGATTACCTCTCTGAGAGCTGTCTTGACAGTCTTGGGAAACAAAGCTTTTGTAGGTCAACAGTTGAAAAAGTTAATCAAGAGTAATGGAATCAAGTTTTAGTTCTGCTTCTCGTGTATTTAGTTTTGGAAAATCATTTAACCTGATCAAAAATCCTGACTAACCATATTCAGGTTTGTAAAGGGCCAGACAAGGTATAACTGAAACGCTTTTAAATATCCTAAGAATTCCATTGGTTTTGCTTTCTGTTTATAGCATGAGTGAAATCCGGAGTTTCAACACTGCAGGGATTTCCAGCATTGTGACCAAACCGAGGGGAGAAAAAATAAGATTTCCATTGTCTGCAGAAGAGAAACTTGTAGAGTTGAGATCACTTTACTTAACGTTAACACTGTTACATTAACTGAAACTTTTAATACATAAAAAACGTGAATGTTTCCTTTTAGTTTGTTGGACCAGTATAGTTCAGGATTAAACTGTGCTTCTCCACTGTAGCACAGTGTCCACTGTGTGCACGCTGCAGCGAGGGAAACTTGTGACCCAGTTGTGACCCAGACCCAATGTGATGCATTTAATAGAAATGCCTCAAAACCACTTCTTTCATAGGTAGAATTTTACCGCAGGAATCAGTTAAAAGTAATTTTTTAGCCATCTTCATATGGCTAAATCATCTTTTGCAGATGATTTAATACTCTCTGATCATTAGAAAATAAAGAACGTATCTGCTTGCTATGTAGTTTTTTTCTTATACATTTTATGTGGTTTTTAAAATGACTGCTGCATTAGAGGACTGATTTTAGTTTTAGATAACATCTTTTGTAGTCTAAGTACCCTAAAGCATGTTACAAGGTGATAGAAAAGCAAATATCTATTTTAGAAAGTAAATATCACCGTCTTTATGCACCCAGTAGACAAGAGAATTGGAAAACTGATGTAAAAGAATGACTGAAAGTGACAGTATTTTCTGATTTGGCTGTAGGGACCCATCTTAGATTTCTGGTAGACTGCGGAGGACTTTACATACCGTGTAAATAAGTTTGGTTTGTGATGGCCATAGTAAAGGACTGAGAGGTAAAAGAAGCTTGGAAATTCTGTTAGCATCTTTATGCCTAATCTGTTAGTATACACATTTTGGACAAGTTCATTTTCCAGATGTAAGCAAAGCCAGACATGCAATGCTACAGGTTTATGACCTCAACATAAATGATATACTACACAGTAAATACTTTAGAATGAATTAAAACAATGCATCCTGAGGCAATAATATAAAATACATGAGTATATATTTTTCAAGCTTAATGCAGGGGCAACTGGGTGAAGTAGGCTATTAATACAAGTGGCTATACTATATGGCTAAATGATTCCTTTATGTTTTAAAATATAGACAATCTAGGCATCTATGCAAGAAGCACAGAGGCAGCTAAGTGCTACAGAAACAGTAATTACACGGCCGGTTTAACTTGCAGTAAGTCTGAGTTGCTGCCAAAAGAGCAGGTCCCTTTCTTCCACCCTCCCAGTGCCCCTGCTCGCCCTGCCACTTGTCTCTGCCCTCACACCGTCACAAGGGTTCCCATGACCATGTGATGAAGCTGGATCTGATCCTGCTGATATCTAAATTGGCAGTAGAAAAAAGCAGTTAGTTTCCCAGCTGGAAGTTCCATGAGTCAGCATAACTGGGTAAGCTCTAAGGGCAGAGAAGAGCAGAATTTCCCCTTTCAATGGCAGCCCAGGTGGGCTCCATTAAAGTGGCGGTATAACACTAGGGAACAAAATACTTCTCCAAAGTTGGAGACAGACTTCAGTAGAAAATAAACAAAACAGATATACACAAGTAGCCTCTATTAGATCCCTGCCATTGCCACTTCTCATAGAATAGTTTGGGTTGGAAGGGACCTTTAAAGGTCATCTAGTCCAACTTCCCTGCAATGAACAGGACATCTTCAACTAGATCAGGTTGCTCAGAGCCCCATCCAACCTCATCTTGAATGTTTCCAGGAGTGGAGCATCTACCACCTCTCTGGGCAACCTGTTCCAGTGTTTCAGCAACCTCATAACAAAAAAAATTTCTTCCTTATATCTAGTGGAAATCTACCCTCTTTTAGTTTAAAACCATTACCCCTTGTCCTATCACAACAGGCCCTGCTAAAAAGTTTGTCCCCATCTTTCTTACAAGCACCCCCCCTTTAAATACTGAGGGGCCGCAATAAGGTCTCCCCAGAGCCTTCTCTTCTCCAGGCTGAACAACCCCAACTGTCTCAGCCCGTCCTCATAGGAGAGGTTCTCCAGCTCCAGCACTCTGATCACTTTTGTGGCCCTCCTCTAGACCTGCTCCAACAGGTCCATGTCATTCCTGTGCTGAGGTGGAATGTGTGAGGTCATTCCTCCTGCAGAGCTAGACAAAGCACTCCAGGTAGGGTCTCAACAGAGCGGAGCAGAGGGGCAGAATTACCTCCCTCGACCTGCTGGCCATGCTTCTTTGGATGCAGCCCAGAATATGGTTGGCCTTCTGGGCTGCAAGCACACATTGTCAGCTCATGTCCAGCTTTTCATCCATGAGTACCCCCAAGTCCTTCTCAGCAGGGCTGCTCTCAATCCCTTCATCCCCCAGCCTGTATTGATACCAGGGGTTGCCCTGACCCAGGTGCAGGACCCTGCACTTGGCCTTGTTGAATCTCATGAGGTTTGCACAGGCCCAATTCTTGAGGTTGTCCAGGTCCCTCTGGATGGCATCCTGTTCTGCAGGTGTGTCAATTGCACCACTCAGCCTGGTGTCATCTGCAAACTTGCTGAGGGTGCACTTGATCCCACTATGTCACTGATGAAGATATTAAACAGTACTGGTCCTAGTATGGACCACTGAGGGACACCACTTGTCATAGATCTCCATCTGGACATTGAGCTGTTAACCACTACCCTCTGGATGTGGCCATCCAGCCAATCCCTCATCCACCGAACAGTCCACTCATCAAATCCATATCTCTCCAATTTAGAGAGAAGGATGTTGTCAAAGGCCTTACAGAAGTCCAGACAGATGACATCCATAGCGCTTCCCTTGTCCACTGATGTAGTCACTCCATCATAGAAGGCTACTAGGTTGGTCAGGCAGGACTTGCCCTTGGTGAAGCTACGTTTATATCCACCTCTATGGTGGATATAATCCTTCTGTAGCTTGAGCAAAAATTCTTTCAGACCAAGTACAGCAGTGTTTGTTAGTCTTCATCAGATGTGTCAAAAATGTGTCCGCTATGCTGTACCCCTGTCATTTTTAATTCTCAATAGGTGGTAAAATCACTTCAGCTAAAGGGAATTTAATGCTAAAGACATTCAGTTTAATAATATATAATAATTTAATGCTAAACGCATAAAATACAACATCTGCGAATTTTGCTATAAATTTACATGACTTGAGCAAAAATACACAGAGGAAATCAGTTGCTATACTTCAATTACTAATCGGTAAGAAAAAAATTGAAAGCCAAAAAAAAGTTATGCTTTAGAGAGGAACAAGAGAGAGTTCCCCTCTCCTTCCAACTCGGGCATTTCCAGAGAAACTGCCTGAGAAGGGAAATATCTGGTCAGAGATTGGAAAGGGAAGTACTGGGGCATAAACGACAGTTTAAAAAATATGCTGAAAGTCCAGCTATGAACAGAACTAATAATGCAATACTTTTAAGAAAAGCTTTGGTTCTTCAAAAAGCAATGCAAACTTATAAAAATCCTAAAATTAGTGATTCTCTTAATTTCTTACATCTACTCAGTGTGTCTGGAACCTATACACGTAAAAGCTACTGTCTTGGAACAATCTTAGAGACTTGTGAATATTGGGCAGCATTAAGATATCTGGGGTTATTTAGTCTCTAGGAGTAGGCTAATGGGAGTGTTTAAAGTTTAATGCCATATCTAGAAGCTCTGCTCTGTTTTATTTGGCTGTCAGAGCTATTTGGTAGAGCAAATGCAGACCATTATGCATATAAATGCACTTTTGGTTTCAGGAGAAGAGTTAAGAGGCTGTTTAGAAAAGCCTCCCTTTTCTCCGGTGCGCACAGTACCTTGCCTTCAAACTACTGAGTCCACAAAGTTTTCCAGCTCATAGAAAAATCACACAGTTTTTTCTATCCTTTCACAGTCTGTGAACTTACTGGATTAAAATCACAACATTAGAAACGTATTTTAGTAGCAGTCTTAAATGACACAAAGACACTGATGAAGACTGCACTCAGATCCTGAAGTAAATTTATTCGTCTCATGTCAGCGCTTATGTGCCCACACTAGCAAGACCTTAATACAAAATTTAAGTATTTACCTAACTTTAAGGTACTTGAAGTTAGACGTGTGCTTAAATATCTGGATAAATCTTGGTCAAGCCCATTACATAGTTAGATATAGACTTCTTTGATGTTCTTCAAAAGGTCACCAGAACTAAAATGGCAGATTTGAAATTCATAGAAGAGGTAAAAGGGGAGGAAAACCAGAACTCCTCAGTCTTTTGGAACATCAAATCCAAGTTAAGCCTTCAGCTTTCTGTCTTCAATTCACTCTGTTTTCTTACTTTTTCATTTAATTTCATGTTCTTCGTGTGACTGTAACACACTTTCAATCTACATGCCTGCAGGAATGACAGAAATTTTATCTCGCCCTTCAAAAATGCTTGTAGAATTGTGACTAAAAGTAATGTTACCACTGACAGGCATAATTTTCTGGGTCCATACCAAGTCCTGTCTTTATTCACTTCCCTGCAATGACTTTGTGCTTCCTCTTTTTGGTGAAATATAAAAACCACTTTACTCTTTTAAATTTCTGTCCTTGCTCTCCTTCACCTGCAGGCTGTAGGGTACTAGTCCTTCAGGGAGGTACGATGCTTAGTTAGTTTTAACTGGAACAGTATTTTAGAGTAACCTAACGCATTTAGCTTCCTTCTGCTGCTTGCAAACCATTCAGAAAAATGGACTAAGCCTTGTGAATGTAGCTTCTGTGTGGATTTTGTGTTTTTTAATGCATCAGCTCACATCAGACAGCTGGTGCATAAAAGGGATCAGTTAACCAAAAAGACTCAAAACAGAGTAGGTCAGTTACAGAACAGAAAATATCTTTTAACTCTTTGTGTCAAAAAGTGATGTGCGATACTCACTTAGCCTATCATAATAGCTAATTATTCTCTGTACTACTTAAAGTATCGCTATTATCCAGTTGGGAGAAAGGGGAGAGCAAGCTGGGGAAGAGGTGTCCAGACCTGAAATGCCTTCAGCTTTTATTAAGTATCTATATTTAAAAAGCTATACTAAAAACTGCCTGGCCGTCACTTTCAGATATTCAAAAACAGCTGTGAAGCCCCCACAAGCAGTAAAGAAAGATAATAGGAACCAGGTCTACTATACTCCTCTGCTAAATAAAAGAAGAGAGTAATTGCAAAAAAATACTGTATGATGTAAACACATGAAATCTTTGGTATTACTAAAATGTTCATACACACTGAGAACAAGCCTCAGCCTTGATCTAAAATGAGGAAGCAGTTGCACCAAGTGTCCTTAATAGGGCTTCACTCTTCTCAGTCCCCCCCAGTAAACCTGCATAGGTTCTTTCAATGAGCAAAATTCCCAGTCACCTCAAAATAATTATACTATTTAATTTTATGTTAGGACTGATTTGTGTCAAAGATGTATTATGCCTTTACATGCTACATTTTTTCATTTACTCAGTCTATATTAGTACTTACTAGTACAAGAGAGATTGACAGCTTCTTTGTGAAGATTATGTAGAGGGCATATGAAGATGAAGAGTATAATCAATATTCAGCCTTTGTGCTTCTCTGTGTACCATGTAAACACACACCTGCTCTAATTATGTGGCTTGCTTTTAGACAAAATAATGGATGATTGAAAAGTGAGCAGAATAGGATGTTGCTCAGACTTAAAAAAAAAAATATAATAATTAACACTCTTGAGGAAACTAAACTATTTATAGTCCTCTTCTCTTGCTCATGTCACGAACACAGCAGAAGACAATTCGTTGTTCCTGGTTCCTTGCAGATAGGTGTCTGTAATTGACTTCTGCCCATAAGCAAGCCTCTTTCAGCTTTTTTTCACGTGTTTGAGATATCGAGCCTTTGATCTTTATCTGTAAAGCTGCCTTGAACTGATGGTTTGATGTCACAGATTACCACCTCCAGTTCCAGACTTCTTTCTCTCCCATCATGAAAAGCATTGCAGGGGGTGGGCTGCGATAAGCCCCTAGAGTGGATGAGGGCCAGTAACCCCCTACCCGAGACCAGCGGCAACTGAAGCATTTTATCTGATTGTACCTCAAGAATTCAGCTATGTCTTTATGCATTATACAAACGTAACAGACATAGAAAACACCAGCTCCAGTGCTGCCAGCTGATGCCAGCCTGTGTTTCACTGCAAGGGAATTCTGCTCTCGCTGTTCCAGGTAGCATATGACTTAGGGGCGTGTGCAGGTGGAGATCTGAGGCACTTGAAGGTGGCCTAACGAGAGGAATTAAGTGCTTTCTGTATTTGGGAATTTCCTTTTGCTTTCTACTAAGCAATTAGAAGGGCGGTGGAAGGTGGGGAGAGTTGTTGTATATAATTAATTGGGTTGTTTTAAATGCACAAAACTGGGAAGTAATAGGAAATCACATTTTAGAAGACACTCATCCAGTTCAGAGACCCATATTCTTCCATAAAGACTGTGTCGGGAGCACTGTGTTAATGAAAGCCTATTGTAAGAGAGGTGGTTCTTGTCCAGTTTGAGAAGATTGTCCAAGATAAGAGCCTTCAAGCTTTTAAAAATCCCAAGCAGTACTCTTACAAACCCCCTTCTAGGTGAGCAGGTTTCCCCTTTGTTCAGAAACAATAACTTTCTTTCTTAATTTGGTCACCTGCACACCTGTTTATAAAACTAAAAGCTAATAGAAACACAAAATAAAGTCCAGCTTGGGAGAAGGTGATGGAATAATTGTGCTGTGAGAAGCAGTAAAGGAGGGGGCTGGGCATGCTCTTCCTTCTTTAGTTTCATGTTTTAATGTGTTTTTTTAAAATAACAGAGTCCCTGTAGTAATTTTTAGTTTTCTGTTCTTTAATTTTTGGTTTTCATCTTATAATAACTTAGCTTTTATTCTCCAAATTCCATTAAATTCTTCACTTTATTTTCTTTTTTTTGTGGTTCATTTCTGTAAAATTTTATAGCTGAAGCAGGTGGGGTTTTTGGGGGTGTTTTTTCTTCTAAGTCTAAATTTGTGCTTACTAAATCCCAGTCTAGGTTTCCAGTGCTAAGCATTTGAATATGCCTGAAAACCAAGAAATAATTGCCTTTTTTTTTTTTTTCATGTGATCTGTTATGCTGCCTTTCTTAAGACAAAAATGAGGGTTTCACCTACCTACCATCTTAAACTGAGTGGAGGTACTAATGATCTTCACAAAATGGGACTTTCTAGATTCAGAACTACAAGGTGCCCTGTCAGTGAGAAACAGATGTACCCAAAAAGGTATAAGAACTGAAACTGGAGTTCAAACTGACTGATTTAGTGTGATGATTTTTTTTTTTAAATTATTATGCTTTTGAAACCAGTTCAACTTATCAGTTAAAGATCTAACTGATATTAGGAGGAGGAGAAGGAATATACAGGCCACTTAATATTGAATGTGTCAGTATTGTTTATAAATCTTCCCTTGCAGACCGTCTGTCTGAATATCCTGTTCAAAATTCTGCCCTTTTTCTAACTACAGAAATTGGTCCCAGAATGCAGATAGGAATTTTTCAAGAGGCACAACAGATAATTCAGACAGTTGTGTAAGCACCAGAAACTTAAGAGGTATAATTCTAGTCCTCCAGATAAACAGAAATAAGTACGCTTGTAATATAGAAAACTTCCTGTGATTCATTTAAAACTGGTTTTTGTTTTGCTACCACTCCCTACTGACGCTGCAGTCAGCCCTGTTTCCAAAAGCATTATCAGCACCACTCCCAGCTGCAGCACACACATCTGTGCTCGCAGCCAGAGGCACCCAGCAACTGCGCCCACTCTCCCCACCACGGAGACCACGTAGTGCCCTCTTGCAGCAGAAGGGTGTCACTTGCTATGGGGCTGTCCCTCGCCACATGCCGAAGGCAGCTGTACAGCTAAAACACTTACAAGCGGTGTGTGTGCTGAAGGTCCAAAGTACGGGATTTTCTGTGCACAAGTTGGTGAGCTGTGCTGTTGGCGCACGTAGGAGATCCCTCTCCGTTCTCAGGAACAGGGGGATGCCATGGCCACTGTGGAGCCATTCATGCTGACTGCTCTGAGCCATAATATATGTATTTATATAATATATTTTTGCAAATTTTTTCACAGATCTACAATACTGCTAAATACAATTTCTCAAAAATTAGTCTAAATGATGGGAGACTTCCTTATTACGCAGCTCTGTCTGAAATTAAGACAGACTCCTCTTTCTCAAGTCTGGAGACTATGTACCTCATCTCACATCTGAGTTGATGTCACACACTTTATTTTTCATGTTTTTTATATTTTTCTCTCTTTTCTTTTTAATTATTTTAACTTTGCAAAGCTTTTGTGAGATAGCTTGTGTGCAAAAGAGCCAAAAGCTTCCAGCTGATGTTTGAGAGTGAGGATGTGTCACAGGCCAGGCCCACCCATCGCCCTTCACTTGACACACATTCCTCATACGCTGAGCTGTGACCAGATCAAAGAGAAGGTGGCTTTCTTTCATTTTGTTTTATCTCAAAGCAGTTCTGCCGGTCCTTGAGCACAGCTAGGTATCTGTGACACTGCATGGTAAATGCACAGTGTGTTTCTCAAGCATTATAAGCTACATGCTGCTTATTAATAACCATTTGTGACCCTTCTTTCAGGGTATATTGTATTTGCAATGGTAAACCTTTCCACCTTCCCTTACATACGTCTCACAGCTAGTGATCCCTTTGTCAATACATCTCATAATCCTGAATTGCTGGAGGTCAAAATTGATAAGATATGAAAAATAGCAACACAGGGCTAAAAAGCGTTTCTTTTTAGGATTCATTGAACAGTCCTTTTTGCTATTCCATCCAACGTGTAAATTTCTAATGTATTTGTTAGAAACCTAGAACTTTTTAGAAACACGTACACCCAAAACTTCCAAACTTCTCATCTGCATATTTGAAAGCCTATTCTGTGCACACTGAGTTCCTGATCAAAAGGTCGTATCCAGTCTATACCTGTCACAATTAAACTAGGTCTCAAAATAGCTATCTGTTGCTGAAAAGTGTTTTCAAAGATCAAGTGACACAGACTGCACCTTTATCTGCAAGCCTGATTTTGCACAAAAAGCTCTCAATCAAGTTGAATGAAGAGTTGGTGCTTGTAGTTAAGAAACAACTCTTAAGTTTGACCTCTTAATTATCTTTAATTAACTGCAATGCAAGGTAAAACTAACATTACTTCTTTTCATTTACAGTATTAGCTGATTGAGGTCCTTGAATATTTCTAGTATCTGTTCATCCCAAGAAAACAACTAGAGAATAAACATTAGTTGGTACAAGGTCCTGACTCAGCCGTGTTGTGAGGAAGGAAGGTAGTCTGAAGCAAGGGCGGTCTGCATTGGGCCATTGAGCCTCTATTTCCTAGATACTCTCAGGGCTGCTGCTCTGATAAGCTCCTCCTACAATGAACCTCTTTACTTGCAGTATTGTCTGAAGTAAAGTATTTGAGAGTCAGACAAAAAGTAGTTTGAGAACTACTTAGATATGTAGATCCAGGTAAAATGTTAAGTGTATAAATGTGCTCTCGTGCTTCACTTTTCCTCATCACCCTGGAATGGCCTTCAGGCTTGGGTTTGAGACTCTTAAGATTTGGAGAATCCTCTTGCTGTAGGCTTTGCTATCTGCCTCTCATCTTTTCTAGTGTCTCTCTAAAATCACAAGTCAAGACAGTTCTTTGTAAAACTTGTCAGTTGTAGCCTATTATATTGGCTGGCATCTCAAGAAATCTCAGCCTCCAGTTAACTGGACAGACTGGTTTTTGCAGCTTGTTCAACTTCACGGGTCAAAGGGGATTTCACTTGATCTGGAGATCATCCATGCTTGATGACTTCCTACACTCACCACTATACAGTGCACTCGTTATCTGCTTACTCTCACGGGCTTCATACAAGTTAAGTTGTCCGGATGTAACAAACTAAGTATTCTAGCAACTCCTACAAGAGCTATGTAACTTTAAAATCTGAAAAAATTTGCACAAAACTTATTAGACACTCTCTATTCTATCACAATTTGTAATTACAAAATGAAATGGCTTCAGAAAAAGAATAAGAAGCAGAGATTTTTAAGAAATTTGATTATGCAAAAATGGGAATGTTTTGATGTCAGCCTATCTGTATGGGGAAAAATAACTGATGGCACCAGTAGAGGCACATGTGATTATCTCCAATTTAAATGCATCTTTTTAAAAAAAAAAATGGAAATATGTATTACAATGCTCTTTTAAACTATAGCCTTATTCAGCACACATGGAACACCGATGATAGTCTTATCAGTTCACTTAAATATGATCAAATGAAAAGCAAACTGTTCAGGGTACTTGTAGTTATAATTTTGGGGTGGGTTTTATTTGCAGGGGGGTGGGTGGTTTAGAAACCAAAGTGACAATATAAAATAAAATCAGTCATGTGAAAAATGAAACACCTTTTTTCAAAATAAAGCCATAATTTTACCATTGTAAAGATATATGAATGTCAGAGATGAGCAATAAGCAATATTCAGATCTAAATCTACATTAGGTTATTTTTTTTGTTTGGGTCCTATCTCTAACAAACAATAAATACCGGAAGAAAAATAACTGATGCTTACATGCACTGCTAATTAAGGGCTGACAAGCCTTTTTGAAAAGGACAGAAACACTTGCAAACAACCATTCTCCCCAAACTAGAACTAAACCATTTAAATCTTCTCTCATTCTTTTCATTCCTCATTACTTTTCATTTATAGACACTGCCAGGTGCCAGCTGGGGCACAAGACAGAAACAGTAAACTGCAGAAGATGGCTATTTGTGATGTTTCAAGCATAACCAGAAGCTGAATCTATTAAAAAAAAAAAAAAACCCAAACCCCACAGAAAAGCAGAAGTTCTTCTGAGATCTTCACCCCAGATTTGCAGATTTAATGTGTCTGGTTAGTTTGGATAATAATCCAAGCCATTCTCATAGATGTAGTGCATTGTTGCAGGGAATCTCAAACCATTTTGCTGTGCACCTGTTTCTCACATCTATAAGCAATATTATTTTTTTAATATCAGCAGGTAACACTATATTCTTTTGCTGTAAATTAATAGTACGAGTTTTGATCAAGAGCTGATCATGTGCTTGTGAATTATTTGTCAGTTATTCTCATGATTCTTTTTTCCCCTGAGTTGAGAACCTAAAAAGAATAGGTTGAATTGTTTTTTAAGTAAAATTGGGCAAAGATTTGGGGTTTAGGAATATCAGACCCATGACCTAGCTTGTCAGAGCAGGATACTGCATGTTGTTGTATTACAGGGCTGCTGAAAATGTGGAATATCCTTCAATTCCAGCTGGTACAGTGAAAGGATCAGATTTTTCTATTATGTTAATAAACATCATTAAGACTAAAATTAAGATTTGTTATTTATTTCAGGATTCCAAAAGCTTACAAGTAGTGAGTTATTTAACTTTTTTTTGGGGTGAGTCTCATAAAGTGGGGTTCATTGTCACTACCTACCACAATTGCTCTAAAATGGTTAGCAGAGGTAGGAAGGTCCCTCTCAGCATAAGCCTCATGCTCTACTGCTACGTGATGCCTTGAGCGGCTGCAAGTCTCCTTAGCCTGAACCATGGACCGCAGATAAATAACCACATAAAGATAGTGCAATTATTTCATGAATTTTGTTTAGCTAATTCTCATCTAATTCCAATTTCCATTGAAAAAAGCTATTTTAACTTTTAAGAGGCAGTTGTCATTACTAATGATGAAGCTGGAAGATAGTTTCTTTCTAGCAAAGCTCTTTGTTACTCAACCTTCTGCATAATAGAGTTTAAACTTTAAAGAAAGCCTTAAAAAAGGAAAGAATACTTTGTTCGTACTTGTCTTTGTAAGCAAAGTTTCCAAGAGTCTTTTGGTAGCCTGATGGCGCATCAGAGTGCGGTGGGCAAGATTATAACGTGGAATGACATAGACAACTTCCAATGAAGAATGGAACAGAAAAAAATTTTTAAGCCCTCTTTGAAAAATATCATTGTTTTCCTTTATTGGCTGTGATAAAATCTTCAGCACAAGTCTAATAAAAGATACTTAGTTCAGGTGAGCAGGAAGAACGTACACTGTGTCAAGAAACTAAAAATATATATACATTCTATATACGTTTCTGGTTTTACCAGACTTCAAGAGGTTTCACAGTAAAATGAGTCTTTTGCAGAAAGTTGTATCTGTGTTCCTGACAGTGACTTGATTTTAGTGGTGTGGGTTTTTTTTTTAAAATGAGAAAGGAGGCGGGATTCTAAATGATATTTGCTGAGTAAAAAATGAGATACTTAAATTACCTTGATTATAAGTAAAATTTAAATGAGGTCAGTGCAGCTAATGAATAAAAACAATCTTTGATTCCAGATATCAGTCCATGTAAGTGGAGTCCTGAGATCATGAGTTTTTACAGCTCAGTCATGGATACTCCAATTGTTTCTCAGATGGCCTGGGCCATCCTGTTATAACTGCAAACACTATGGGAATGAGGTAAACTGTCCGCTGATAAAGTGACTCCTGTAAGGTCAGAAATCAGAGGGCGTTCCCATTATAGCTGTGGAGCATTGTAAAGTCAGTTCTCAACAAAAGGTTAACATTCAAATATTCTAAACTATTAATTTAGGCAATGATGTTCTTTCCTGATGCACTTACTCTAAAATTGATTGTTTAAACGGTACTTAATTGTATTAAGGAGAAGGATAACAAAATCATGCCAAGGAGCCCTGTTAAAAAGGGAGGGAAGCTTCATACACAAATGATTTGGCAACTAAACTACTTATTGAACATACGTTAAGCATTTTCGATGTGTGAAATATTACTGGAAATGCATTTCCTGTATTTTTCTTATTTTATATAAATGTGTGTTTAACCACATAGTAATTTAATGCTGGCTTTGTTTAATATCCTACAGGAAGCTTCAAAAGATGGTGCATGACATCAAGAAAAATGAAAGCGGGATAATAAACAAGTTCAAAAAGTAAGTTTGAAACGCCAACCTTCGTTTTATCAATTTGGGGAAGTTCCGATTCCTAACAGAGTGTATAATACTTTAATGACGGGACCATGTTATTCTAGAGATATGTACTTCAGCGTATGTACAGAGCTTCAGTCCAGACTGCAATGTGCAAAATTGTCATCAGTATTAAGAGTGTCACAAAGCAGTGGCAGAATTGGCCTTCAACAGGACGTTGTGTTTGTAGTCATGAAAAACAGCATTTGGCTAAAGTGCATTTTTCTTATATATTCTTTGGGAATGATCATTGCTTGTTGTTTAGGTGTGTGCCTTTCTCCTCAGGCTACCTGCCGCCATAAAGTTTTAATTTGAGCTCTACCTTGAACCAACTGGTCAGATGTCATAGTTAGAATTCCCATAAAAATGCTAAGTCCTCCTGTGTTTCAGTCCCATAAGACAAAACCCAGCATTACCTAACATCCTTATTCCAGTAAGAAGTGCTAAACAGCACGCATATTGATGTCACGTGCATATGAGTATCATAAAATATTCATGTGTATTTATACATAGAAAGAAATTCCAGTAATTCTGCATCCTTGTCAAATGAATACACCATTCAGTGTTTCCAGTCAAACATCTATTTAAGCCAATTAGCTATTTAACATACTTTTTCTTTTTCTTAATGCAATAGCTCATTTGCATTGAACTTCCATTTGGATGCGATTTTCTCATTCAGATGGCTGTCTTTACATGGGTCATTGACAACAAAAGTACAAAGTACTTTTAGAAGTTAATTAGTACACAGTATCTGCAGTGTTTCCAGGACAACCATAATACATTCTAGAAAATCAGCTGTCCTACATAAGAGACACATATAAACACTGTTTAAAAGTGTTCTTAAAAGAGTGACCATGACAGCTCAGATCAAGGAAAAGAAGTAGTATTGTTTGAACGAGAGCTAATTTTAGGTATATACAAAGTGGTCAGTAGGCTGGTGGGAGAGGCCTAGGCTCTGACTGCTTTGGCTATGGAAGAGCTTGGGAAAGCCAGGCTGGCTACAGCTACTGGCCTGGCTGCCTGCCCCCAGGGCTGGTGTTTGTGGGGCAGCTGTGGTCCCTGGCAGAGGAGGGGGATATGCTTCCAGGAGCAGCAGCCACCACCTGGCTCACCCGTTCCCCAGGCAGGAGTGACCTGAGGTTGCAAGCCCTCCTTTGTGGCCTCTTTATCACAGATGTGTTTTTGCTGTCCACAAACCTTGAGCAGGCTCTGATGGTGACACCTAATATATCAGATAGATTCTTGAGACAGCTTTTTCCCTTTACTCATTCTCTGGCGCTCTAGCACTGCTGCAATTTGCAGTAAGTCACAGTCACGTGGTATACGTACTTGTTATTTCTGCACAAAAGCAAATTTTCCCTTAAAATGACCCTCTTTAAACGACTTGGATCTTTAATTTAATCTAAGCATGCTTTTCTTTTTAACGCATTGTGTATGTAAATAGACCACTGTGTTCAGAGGTCCGTCTGCAAAAAACGCATAGTTTCACCTGGGACTTGCTCACAGGGCAGAGCTTTTAGGTTGTCAAAGGCTTTGGTGGGTTTTGGAGGTAGGGGAGATGAGGGGCATCGGGTGTTTTTTGTTGTGGCTTTTTAATAAAGGATGGCTTACTACTTCACAGTAGTAGTTTAAGTGTAGTTAATGTTAATAATGTTGTGGTGGGGCTGGCTCAAATGCCTTGGAGAGGAAAGCAGATGGCAGAAACAATAGAAGCATCTCAAAATTATAATTTGAGGTAATAAATTGTCTCCCATAGTTGCCAGGACATGAATTCTGCTGTTAATCAGTATTGCTCTGACTGTGTGTCCTTCCCTGAGAGTAAGAGGGGAAGGACAAACAAGGGAAAAATAACAAGAACTAAATGTTGCTGAAGCTTGAAAGGTCAGAGGTGATATCATTAAATGTCAGATACAAGATTGCTGCTATAACGCAGCAATTGTTTTTGATTCTCTCAAGATTAAGAAAAAAATCCACAAAAAGAACAGGCTCATAAAAACTCTCTTAATGTATGACTGCAGCACAAAGCTCACATTTCACCACCCCCAGCTATAAGAATACAAATTGAGAAGTAAAAAAAAAAAAAAAATCTTTCTGATACTTCTATGATTCATCTAAGCCATATTAATCTCTTCTGCAATTATGAAGATCAGAAATTTATTTTTTTAGAAGTTGAAGAAAAAATTCTTACATTTGCACGTGACTTGGGAACTCGAATCTTGAACCCAGCACATAATGAGACTTGCAATAAAAGCCTGAGTTGACAACGCTGATAAGAACCTGTACAAGAGATGCCAAGCTTTGCAGAATTAGAACTGGCTGTATTCGTCTGAATGTGCCCTCTGGGGGCTTTTGTTTTATTTTAGTAGATGATGCTTCTAAAAAAAATGCAGTTATCCAGTTGATCACTTCCTCCATTTCAGTTAAAGGATTACTTTATTTAAATGTCAAGGATCTGAACATGACTGAAGCAGGAAAATTGTACAAAAAAAACTTGCTTTATGTAGCACAGATTTGGAATTTGTCTATATGCTGGAAAAAACATTGTTTTGTCTCAAATTCAAACCTATTATAAGTAGAAATAATCTTAGAGAAATCAAATAATGCACTTGCTTATCTCAAGCCTACAGTTTTCACACATGTATACTCTAAGTCTCTGCTACTGAAACTGAAAGAATCATGAAATACTCATTAAATACGTTTGACTTATTACCAGTATTTGTTAAGACACTTGTAAAATCTAGATTGGCTCTTGATTGTGCAGAAAAGTCAGACAAGTTCTTGCATCAAGTGGTTTGCTCTCCAATCGAGTTCATCTGTGGGGTGCCTCTGGGGAGGGATATGTCTACCCTCCATGTGTGTCTTAAAGGTGTGCGGGAAAGCAGTCTGAACAGTGGTGCTAACAGGAAACTACAGATTGTTTCTTCATTGCTTACAAGTTCCTACTTGTTTATTCCCTGTCCTGACTCAAAATTTTCTGACAGTAAAAACATTGCCTGCTGCAGGCTACCATTCACCTGCTCGCCCTTAGTCACATGCAAAACTCTTTACAATATGGGAGTCCCAGCTGCTGTGAGATCATTATGCCAAAGAGGATTATGTACCCAGGTGTAGGAAGCACTAGGTATAGCCCAAGTTGTGTAAACAATGAGAGCTGGGAGCATTTTTTCATACTCACATCCTTGGTAATACAGAACAGGGAAGTAAGAGAGAAATCATAGGTTTCTCCTTGCAGGATGGTTGCCTATGCTGGAAACACACTGTAAAGATGTAGTACTCATCTGTAAATGATAAGCTTTAAGCCTCTAGGCTTTGTTAAGTGGAATCCTAGCTCTGTTGAATTCGATGCTAAAAGTCATACTGCATATACCGCAAAGTCAGGATTTCACCCTAGGGTTTTGGTACGTGCTGGCCTAGTGTATCAAATAAGAAACTAGAAGTTCTGATTAGTCATCTTACTGCAATGCCCCATCCTACCAAAGGTTCCTTTGCAAAGCCATCAGAAATCATACAGTTGTAGTTGTTAGTCTAACTGCACACAATCCAAATATGTGCGTTTCTTGAAATCATATTTGCCATGTGACCTGAAAAACGCAAAGAAGATATATCTTCACCTCATCTGCTCTACCCAGTTTTTTAATTGGATAAGTTTTTATTTCAGATTTGTCTGGTCTATTTTCCTGTACCATTTATAACTTAGGTGGTAACTTCAGGCAGAAAAATGGAGTTGTGTCACTTAAGGTCTCTTCAGCCTGCATAGCTGCAACTAGAAGACATCCATCATCAAACTCATGGCAGAGGAAAAAGTGGTATTTTTATGAACTAAACAATGAGAGAAAAGTACTAAAATCAAGCTGTAGCACACTTAGAAACATAAACCAGGGAAAAGTATAATACCTAATTTAACTGTATTCTGAAGACTCATGAATTTGAATGTGTAGCTGGATAGAATGTTTTGAGTGCCAGAATTTTTATTAATATAATAATATTTCATCAAAGTGAAGATAAATCGCAGCTATATGCCATTTTACTGCCACAGCACACTGTAAAGAAAATGTGTGGAAGAGTACTAATAATACTTTTTAAAAAAAAAAAGTTTCAGATTAATTTTATTTTGTACAATCACATACTTCCAAAACTGTAACACACTATTCCACTGGGTCATGAGAATACAGCTTGGGAAAAGTTTATCTGTCAGTTGGATTTCACCTGTTAAGAATTCTGGAAAAGTTTTTGGCAAAGTTACAGAGAATCACAGAATAGTTCAGGTTGGAAGGGACCTTAAAGATCATCCAGTTCCGACCCCCCTGCCATGGGCAGGGACACCTCCTAATTAATTAATTAATCCTTTAATCACAAGTATGATGATCTAGTGCATTTAGGGCTAATAAATACTATAAATACTCAACTCAATAAAGATGTCAATATAACATCTGTAAATCCTATTAAGCAAATATGGTTCCTAAGAAGGGAGTGGATTCTGTACGGAGTTAACAACAGGAAAATTGGCTACATACAAAGGGCTACTACTGTGTATGTTTAGTTACTTTTCTGGATGCTGCAAAAAGTGTTGCTAGAGTCAAAAATCCAGACCTCTGCGGCAGTTTATTGACCAATTCTCCATATAGTGCAGGGAAACACAACAATGTGATATTAACTTTAAGTATATGATTAATACTTTCATTTCGTATCGGAGTCCTTACATGACTAAAGTTAAGCACATGCCTAAATACTTCACTAGATCAACCTCAGTATGCGGCAGAGGGAAAAAATCTCAGAATATATTGTACTTTAAAATAGTTTATTCTCCTAGAAGTTATCGTGAATTTCTGTACATTGCATTCTGTTCTTGTGTGAGCTGCATCTATATCCCATTATGTGACATGTCTCAAATGCTACCTGGTTATTTGTTGAAGCTAAAATGCATATAGTAAGATGCTTTTAAAAACCTGTAAACATACTCTCACAAATGTACTTTGATTTTATTGAGTCCTTTAGAACTGAAATTTCTTAGGGATATTTCAAAATCTCCAGAAAATTACTTATTCTCTACTAAAATTCAGAAAAAATGCTGGTCCTGTTAAAGTAAATGAAAACTTGAACTATTTAATTGTGTTCTATCACAGCTAACACAGAGATACTTCACCACCTGTAACATAAGTCCAGAGCAGAGTAGCACTAGAGTATTTTACTTGGAAATTGCATTTGCTATAATTTTATCTAACTCTGGTAAAAGATATGTTAGGAAATCATTCTGTCTTCCACTTGAATATGTATACTCAGTTGGCCGGCATTTGGTTCTTTCAGTCCCTTGTCATTAACTTCAGGGGAACGGGACAGAGCCAGTTGTCACTCTGCAAGCATCTATGTGGATAACGACATCGGGATGTGAATCAGCTAGGTAACCACTCCTTGGCGTAGGGGTTATGTCTGTTGAGCTGGGTTGTACATTGGGTGAGTTCTGGCTCTTGCAAAGCGAAGCTCCAATTGACTTCAAAAGAGCCTGGATTTCAGTTCTGGCACTCAGTAAATCATACCAGTACAGTGAGAATTTTTTTTAAGTGGATTTGAATTTTAGAATAAGTAACGTATTTGAAGGATTTCTAAGAAATATAGATGTGGTCATAAACTGTTTCAGCTCTGTGACAGAAACATTATTTCTTTTTCTTCTATTGATATTCAGGTTCCAAAATGAACAAGTGGCCTTAATTTGCAAAACTGGGAAAGATACTTGGGATCGGTATGCTATTTCAGAGCCGCACGATGGCATGATAGGCTGCTTAGACACAGACCTCTGTTCTGTGCTTTGTATGCTTTCGTATAACATATTTACATTTTCTGTCGGGGCCACTGCCAGGATTTACAGGGCCTGGGACAAAGGGTTGAAGTCTTCTGCTTAGCAGCTTGGAAACACATAATGTGGCTTAAGCCATGTACTTTACACTGCGACCCAGACATCCTCTTCCTGGTCCTTCAGTTCCACTATTTTCCAAGTCTCTGCCATCTCTGAACAACTCACGATAGACGTGTTGCAAAGTACATTAATAGATTTTGGTCTACCCTCCTGAAGACCTGAGATCTGCCCTGGCAGTGGCCCTGGGTTTTTCTTTCTAACATGCCTGTGCTAACCTGGACAGGAGACAAGAGCAAGGCTGATGAGAATGCTTTTTAATTTACTGTTCGTACACTGTTATATTGTGCTGCGGGAAGTTAAAGACTTGGAGGAAGCAGCTATCCACCATAAGTGTTGTTAGTAAGGAACAAAACAGGTAAACACTTTAAAAAATAATGTACCTATGTTGTTTTTTCTTTGGTTTTGGGTTGGTTTGGTGGGGTTTTTTTGAGCTTTAGCAATGCCTGCACAATTTATTCGTTGATTCATGCATGTGCATGTATTCTTTTTTTCATCCGAACAACAGAATTCCATTAATTCAACTCAAAAGTAGCCAAAGCATTTCTCAAAACAGATGGGGGAAAGTTTGCAAACTGATGTGTTAGTGCCACACCTCCGCCCTGAGATACATTGGTACCTGAGCAGTGACACCAAAGCACGTGTCAGGACCTAAATACTGAGTGTCAAATTCTTGTGGTAAAGCAAAATTTGTAGACATCACTATTGCTCAGAGATCACAAGAAAACATTTTAAATTCTTTTTTTTTTTTTAAATAATTTGCTTATTTTTGCAAATGAATTTGTTAGGACCTCATTGAAGAATGAATAAAGCCATCAATTCAGTGGATGAAGGTTCAGGTCCATGGCGATGTCCCATCAGTGCTACAGGGAGGCTCTTAGACAATGTTCAAAAGTCACTTTGAAGAATCATTTTAATATAAATTGTGTTAATGTTTTATATGGCTACAGAAAGCAAAGGTGTTTTTTCTCTTCAGATCCATTAGTCTGGCCTCTGATATCACACATGCACCATTTGTTTTGACTTTAAACCCAAATTCTTCTCTGTTTTTACAGGGTAATAAAATAATTGATATATCAACTGACTGTAATTCAGTGTCTTCTCTGGACAGCTGCAATTTGCCAAACAGGAGTATACATGTATATACACATACATATGTATGAACAGGAGTACACACATATACGTGTACACATATTACATATATGTATACTTCCATTTTGCTGAAAAAATATATATATGCACATACATATACATACGTGTATGTGTATAGCCACAGAGATCCTTTCAGTATTTCTACAAATTATCTTTTGATTCACTTGGTATTACAAATACCACTATAACAGTATTCACTAAAAAAGGAGCATAACACCATAAAACAAAAGTAAGTGGAAACTGAATCTGTCCACAAGAGACCTGGTATACATGTAAACATCAATTAGAAAATGAAGTGCAAGCAAATTGATAGTTATAAAAATATGGCTGGAGAGTGCTGCACCACTTTTTTTATGCCATAGTCTTAGCAAGTCTCTCTGAGGCTGAACAGATTTTCATCTTCAGATAGCTGTGCGTTTATCGCTGACCCCTCTGTTATCTATTTCTGCATTGGAAATGAAGAGGAGAGCGGGTGGGCGAGGAAGCTGTTCTTTCAAAGTATGTTCTTAGCCAAAAAAAATTTTTTAAAATCCCAGATTAGATTCTAAATTCTTATCTGTTTCTAGCTTTTCAAAGCATTCTCCTGCAGCTATTTGCTAAGCATCTGTGATGGTAATCTGTATTTCTTCAGCTGCAGGTATCTTTTGTTATCAGCTCTTTTTATGTGTCTGGCTAATGCTCCCTTCTAGTGAATGTTACTTATTAGATCATAAATGTAATAATTATTGTTTACAGGCTAAAAAAAAAACCTCCACCAAGTCTACCACGAAGGGATTATGCTTCAGGTAAGACTGTATTAATGTAAATTTAAACAGCAGGTCTGTGTATGTTTGATACCTATACACCTAGCAGTATTTCAGCTATACTTGTCCTCATAATTTGTTTTTAATGAGAGTACAATATACCATTATCTGCAACTCTGAAGGTAGTTCACACCTCTGAAATGAGAAGCAAGGAAAAGGTATCAAGTTGTCCCAGAATGAAGAAAGAGTAGCAAGTACTTACTCTTTCAAAAATCAGTATTTACCAGGGTTGTGCATGTAGGCTGCTCTAAAAATGGAGGAGAATTCACATCCAGTCCTCTCTGCCAGAAGTTGTGATGTAGAAGTAAATAGGGAAAAAAATTGAACAAATGGATCATCACAGATTCAGAATCTTAATACTATTACTGTGACAGTGGTGACATCATGAATTTTATTAGAGGTAGATGATATCTGCTTATCATGCAGCACTGCCCACAAACTAGTTCATGCCCATTTTTACAAGTTAATAGCTATCGTGTTAAGGAAACAGCAATATGAAAACTGAAGCAAAGAGGACAGAGTTTAGAAGTTACCAGATTGTTCTATGTTTAATGTAAATACTTGTAATTAGTGTGCTGTCCTGGAGCTTTAACTGAGAAACAAGAAAGTGCAAGGCTGAGAGGTCAGCGATAGATCCATTATGCAGAAATTGTTACTCCTACTTAAAAACTAGATGCATTAGCAGGACACTCTGTGTAAAGTGCATGCTCTGCTGTTCAGACCATGTGCACATTGGCATTTTCTAATGCTTTTCCAACAGCTCTGAAACAATTTATCAAAAATAAGCAAGCAGGCATTTAATTTACTATTCAGTCTAAACCAGATGTGTTGCTCTGAATTGTTTAGGAAATTTTGACCGCTCTTTTTTTTGAACTGAGTATGATTGATTTTTAAAATTTATTTATTTATTTCTTCAATCTATACTTAAGATAAACATTTATGTTCGCTATTACATGTCCTTAAATAACTCTAATGCTTGGTTTAGAACATGCAGACAATGAAGAGGAACAATGGTCAGATGATTTTGTAAGTACTTATTTTGGGGTAGTAAGAGGTTACTGTAGCAACAAGTTCAGCACAAGCAATAATAATAGTTTATTTTTGAATCATCTACTTGTGGTTGAACTTAATACTACTGAAATGTTATCTTATTTGTTGTATCAGCATTATTTAAAAGTAGCCACTGGTCTTTAGCTACCTTAATTTTTTTACACTCAACTTAGCAGTACACTCAGAAACACTGTCAGTGGTAGCCATGGATGCTCAGCTTTTTGGATAAGTAAGCACATGGCATCGATTTGAAGGACTTCTCAAACTGAACAGTAATTTCAGAAACCAGTAGTAAGATCATCTGTTTGGGAGAGGGAGGGTGGGAGGGGTGAGCATGGGAAAGCCACTTCTTCCTAAAAATGAAAAATTTCTGATAAGACTTTAGAGAACATTAGAATGAAGCAAGTCGTGGTCATCAGCCACGTAAAGTAATGGTACAGCCATTAGCCTGAAGTGACTAGTTTCCTTCTGGAGTTAGATCCCGAATACCCTTTTAATAGGAAAGGGAGAGGAGGTGACAGGACACATCAAAGAGTGACAGCCAGAACTAGGAAGGAACTGTCCTGTGAAGGAAAACAAGCTGTTGGTCCATAATTTGAAGACTGAGCTCTTGGTGTGAAAGGACTCCTTGGAGATAGCAAGGAGACAGGGAGCAGGAAGCTCCTGGGAGGAGCAGAAGCGGGGGGCAGGCGGGAGTGCCTGTTTGTTTAGAGGGAGCACTAAAAGGGAGTGAACGTGTCCTTTGAAGGATACATTCTCGTAACTTAGTTAATTGTACTCCTGCAAGGATACTTGTGTCATATACTGCTATGAAGGTGTAAGTATGTTATGAGATGAGAAATGGGAAGTTCTGCCTTTCTAGGACAGTGATTATGAAAATCCAGATGACCACTCTGACTCTGAGATGTATGTGGTCCCCAGTGAAGAGAATCCTGATGACAGCTATGAGCCACCTCCAAGTGAGCAGGAGAAAAAGAAGATTCCTTCTGCATTCCCTATTTCTAGGGGTGAATACGCAGGTAATTATGGAATAGTTGACTATGTCAGCCTGATAATTGCTTATTTTCCAGTACTGGAAGAGAAGTGGCCTCAAATGGACTAACCTGTCCTTCCCTCAAGAGTTTTCTTTTAATTCTGACAATCAGGTCTTTAGCTTTCAGGGATATGATTTGTTATTAGAGCATGAAACAGGTTAGTATTGCTGGTAGCAGTGTTTAGAATTTTAAAACAACGTGTCCTAGAGACTTTGCTAGACATCTACTAACTACAAAATTCAAGCAAAGGTATGGGAGATATCACTAACTTGGCTCCAGATTCATCTGCGTATTTTAATGCAGGAATTCATGTTGAAGATTAAGCACATGATACTAGATAGGTCCTTTAATCTTTTCTGTGTCTGAAATCATTATTCCAAAAGCAGTAAAACAGAGGACAAAGCAGCCCAAATATTCACTCCATATTGTCCTTCAAGATTGGTACTGGGGAGGATAAACATTCTGAAAAACAGGACAGGATCAAGATTTTATTTACATCAGTCCAGCACAAAGGTGTTTTTTGTTCCTGTTTTGATTCTTTTCAACCATGGGCAGACTGCGCTGAAATAAATGAAAGTTGGTTTCAGTTAGACGAAGACTTGAGCCATTGGGAAAAGAAACATTGGCATGATGCCTGCTCTCATTTTTGTATGATACAAGACTGTTACTGGTTATAGAATAATCATCAATGTGCTAAAATACCATATATGTACTCATAGAATTCATAAGCATTTCACCTACATGCTCTTTGAAAAGGGGAGGAATTTTTAAAATAATACCCCAGAGGACCTGGCATGATTTGTGTTTCAGTCCCACCCTTTGTGCTGTGTAACAGTTGTTCTCCTTATATGTCAGATACGTTCTTTCTCACTTCCTATCAGCAAAGTTCATACTAACTAATGCTACACCACCCAGCCACCACCTTTTCCCCAAGGATTTAAACAGTTGTTCATACAACAGTCAGTGTCTAAGCACCCTCTGCAGCCTGGCAGAGAGGACTAGGTTGCTACCTTGAGCGATGAAATAGGACCAGTTTGCTCACAAGTCTCAACATCAGGACAAAAATAAACTTAGGTCTGCCTCTTGAGCTGAGCTGCAACTACAATAAAAACTTGTTTGCACGGGTAGTAGAAGACGGTCCAGAGGCTAATGTGTAATTTTTACTAAAATAGTTGTTTTCTTCCATATTAAAAGATAATCGCACCAGTCACCAGCAGCTTCCTCCCATCAACAAACCTCTCCCAAGTACACACAGTCCAGCCATGTCCAGACCTAAGAAACCATCTGTGCCATCCCTGCCATTGCCATCTCCTGCTACAAAACCAAAAGTACCACCGAAGCCTAAGGAGTGTAGTGATGATGAGGTAATGTTTATAGATGTACTTGTTTTGACAGTTTAAATGACTGATGACCCCGCACCGGTCATAAGATAGACTACACAGCAATGACATGGCCTGGTCTCCTTATTAGCCTCTACAGTACAAATCATTTTGTACATCATAAGCAGTGACCTGCAAGTACCATGCTGATTCCTAGGGGATATCTGCCTACTTTAGGAGGCTCTTAGGCCACAGAATAGTTTCTGCTTATCCATAAGAAGCTGCAAGCAATGAGGAGAGCAACCTCAAATGCTACCCCAGGCCCAAAGGGAAGGGAGGGCTTTTATCCACCAGTCCAGAACTGGAGTAATTTGGTAAAGGGTTTTCAGTCTTGGAGAATGTGATCCACATAGGACGATAAATGTCTGAAACAACAGTCATTGTGAAAGAGCAACTATTACAAGCTGCTGCAAGGGCTTCAGTCCCAACAGTTTGTTGTTATGATGGAGATTTAACTGTTAGGATTTTTTTTTTTATCCTGCGTTTCTCATAGGATAATTACATTGTGCCGGTGGACAATGACGACGATAACTATATTGAACCCACAGAAAGCAGCACGTCACTACCTACAAAATGTGAGTTTTAGTCATTTAAGCTAATAATTATTGCCTTGTTAGGAACAGTAGTGGAAAAAAAAGGATCAAATTAATGTCTGTTTCTAGGGTTCAAAAAGTGGAGGTGCATGTATTAAAGAGAACACAGCCTGTAAAAAGGTAGTTGGCTACTTTGGCCCATGACAAGGCCAAAGAAAATTATTTTTAACTTTATTGGAAGCCATGTTTAATTCCTGTGTCTCTCACTCAGCTGTTTCAAAGTCCAGCCCTTGTACAACCAGGAAGCCTTTCATGGTGTGTGATCTCCCTCTTCATCCAAGGGAGCCACAGCATTAAAATTCTCTGTTAGCTGAAGTGCCTCAGGAGAAGAACAAGCCTTTTTAGATTTTCAGTCAATAAAGACAGACTCTGATTCACTTTTTTACCTGACTATTTGAAGTATATTTAGCTGGAGAGTGAAATTAGTACAGTCCAAAGATGAAAAGTAAACAAAGAAGAGTATGTAGTTCTGCTCTCTGACATTACTGACAGTATCAAACCTATTCAGCAAGGCATGAACACTGAATAAAGTTTCCCTCTTAAAATGAGAGCTGCTTTCTGCCTCAGTTGATTTGTTGAAGGTCACACAAAAAGGCTATCACATGGACCTACTTAATATTTATTCTTATTGTATAAATGCTACACTGTTAATTTTTAATATTTGTGTGTGTATATATAAATACGTATGTATATAAACACAGATCTATGAATATATATGCATATGAATATGTTTTTAGCTCCTGTGAACAGATTTATGAAGACGACAAAGTCAGCCCCCCCTACTTCTCCAAAGCCGCCTCTTACTTCTGATATGCAAGGTATGTGGAGTTTGTATCACTGCAAAAATAATCTAAGACTGAGGAATATTAAATTACACCTGATGTAGTCAAAACACAAACCATACAACATACTACAGTAAAACAAATATATGTTGCCCTTTAGGTTTTTCTATGTTGTAGCAGTTGTTTTGCCTAGCTTAAATAGTAAATCTGTTTTAAGCATGAGTAAAACAAGTCATTTGCCCCAAACTAATTTGTTTTGAGTCTTTTGCTCTAGCAGAGGAATGCAAAGGGATCGATACAGCAAAACCAATTATAGGAATCAGTATGTTAGTAATCCCATTTCACGACAGGAATCAAGACTCAATACTTTAGAACCACATCAAGATTTAACCTTAAAGAAATTCTGTACAGGCTGATGTTTTTGCCTGTCCTGTGATAACAGTGTTCCTATTTAAGTTCTATAAAGAGCAATTTATTTGGAAAAAGAAACAAAAGCAGAAGCAAATAAGAGGAATCATATTTGCCTTTTTAAGTGCAGGTACACTTGCTTAATCTTCTTTAGTTGTGGTAACTCTGAGTTGTTTTGCATCCTCATCATCTCATTAATTGCTTGGAACATAACCTTTACAGACTGATCACGCAGTTCTTTAAAAGTCTTTGCATATTCATTAGCAATGTGTTTAGCTTTCACGTCGTAAACTACAAAAGTTTTTTCTGAATGACTTAAGATTTTGTGAGTTACTTTTCAGAGATTTTAAAGTGTCCTTTTCAATCTTAGCGTTTCTGTAAATCAGTGTCAAGCAACAACCAGCTCCTGACAGATGTTACTAAAAAAAAAATAAAACATCTCCCCCTGGTGGGAACTCAGACATTTTCTGGCGCAATAAAAGCAATGAAGCCTGACATGAAATTTGTCAAAATATGATTCAATTTTCATTGAAGAAACTGGACATAGTCAAGTATGCTGGTGCTTTTGGCTTTTAATAGCTGTGAATTAAAATAGACCTGTGTGACAGAGCTCAGGGCTGGATGCTGGCCACACAAATGAGCCAGCTTGTATTTATGATTCACCTGATCTTTCTCCCTGAGAGTCAAGGAAGGGCTAAATGCTACCACAGGTGAGACAACACATCTTTTCTAAACTGTCCTACTTGCACAACACAAGTATTCATCTTGCTTTGGGGGTGGAAAAAAACAAAAACGACAACAACAAAAAGACTGTGGCATGGGGAGAAGGTTCATTAATACAGTTACTGTTTGCCAGACTTCCTGGGACTTTTCCTGAAGATCTCCCTAGAAGACCAGGGGTGTAGCTATGTCAGGGTTTTGGAGGCAGAATCAAGCTCTGAGCAGAATTATTTTTCCAGAGGCAGAAGTACAATCAATACAAACTCTGATCTGTTTTTCTGGTAATGTGCAGTACCTTTTTGCTAACCAAAGAACACATTTTTTTTCCTCCCTATCCTACAGAAGTGTACGAGGTTCCTGAAGAAGAGGTAAGGCCTTTCTATAGTTTATGACTTGCATTGCCCTCAGGCAGGGCACAAATGTGATTGTGTTTAAAAAAAAAAAAAAAAAATTATGATAATCAGCCTTTCAAAGGGGGAAAAATGGGAACAAATCTCTGTCTGCACTTAAAACTTTTTGACACTTCCTTGACAGAAAAGCTGGCAAATCAATTCAAAAGGTCTGCAGAACAGAACAAATGGGAAGGGGCTGAAGTTTCCCAGTCCTGTGTGATAGCGATGCAGTCTGGGAAGCAGCAGCCTGAGAGAATACTTTCCAGAAGCACAACTGCAGCAAAGAAGGAATGACAGTTCTGACACAGTAATTTTTTTCCCACTTGCTGGTACTGACATGACATGTGGCCAAAGCACTGTGCTCAGAGCTTCACAGACTTACTGGTGGTGACTTCTTGCCTCTCCCATCCTAGTGCAGATTACCAGGCAGAGTTCTACTAGAAATCTATACCACAATGCTAAAATAAGATACTGCTGTAATAACATAAATAGGATCATACAAATCCATTTTACGAAATCAAAAAGTGGCCAAATAATTCAGTGCATTTTCTCTTACAGGAAAAACCATCACCACCACCAGTAATCAGGTAACCCATTGCTATGAATATTTATGCATTATTTAAAACTTGTCAGAAAACATATTTTCTCATTTAGATACTCTGTTTGATAATTCTCTCTAGAAGATATACATATCGTAACTTTCTCTCTTTAGATTATCTACACAAAGATTGTATGTGTTAATTTCAGTAACTCAAACATAACACATATTAAAAAGAAATCTCTTACGGGTACTCTTTAGAATTTTGAGGGGGTAGGGGAGGAGAAAAAGAGGTTGCCTTTGTATGCACTGTTGTTAAATATAATTTTCATGTTGTATTACTAGGTTCACTAAGCCACCTCCCTCTATGCCTGCTCAGAATACAGAGCACTCCCACATGCACAGTATGACCAGAGTGTCACCTAAGCTGGATGCTTCCAGGTAAGTCAACAGCAGTTTATATCAATAGGAAATATTAGCAAGAGACAAAATTTTCTCATCTCTATTGTGTAGCCTTCGGAAAATAAGCAATTGTCAGGACACACAAATATCTAGGGATGTTGGCACAAGATAAGAATTGAAAGTTCTCATTTCCTTGCAAACTTTTGTATTCAAGCCAGTGTGACAAATGGATACTGTTTTCTTGAATATCCCTTTAGGGATCTAGTGCAGGGGTAAAACATCTCTGGAAGCCAGTTTAAAGTTCTTTTACCCATCTCTGCACCCTCACAAATGAGATGTTTTTGCAGGGGATGGAGCACAGGACTGATTGTAAAAAAAAAAAAAAAAAAAAAAAAAAAAACCCCAACCAAACTGGACGCAGTTAATCCATGATTTATGTTCCAAGTCTCTGGAGGAAAAGAGGCAAAGGAAACTTGTGTATGCAGCCTATTTCACTCCTGTGTCCCCAGAAGTGTAGGAAGCGGCTTCATAAGCACTGTCTCATCTCTAGGACATTGCTCTACAAAATAAGCCACATGCCCCAGGAAGAGTAGGTGGCACCCACAACACTGCGTCATGGTGTTTGGTGAGGTCCTGTGGACGGTTGCAGGGGACACAAGGTCCAGAATAGAAGCTTTTCTAGAGTAGTTGCACACCAAGGGCACAGCATCACCACCACCACTGCAGCAGTGCATAGCTGCAATTAAATCCATTTACTGCAGACCTCCTCCTCTCTAGATCTTGAAACACCTATCTGAGCCAAGCAATTAAATCAGTAAATCCTACTCATCTTAACTTATTGTGTATATTTTCCAGAAATATTTTGCCTCTTCCCAGAAACCGTCTTCATCCAAAAGCAGTGAGTAATTAATGTTACACTATAAAAGAATGTGTTAAACCTAGGCTGTTCTGTGTTCTATATAAATAGATGGTTGCTTTTTATTATCTGGATTAAATAACAGAAAAAGATTACTCTGAATGTCAGATCGATCTAATACTGCAATTGTGGCTATTAATCTTTTGGACAAGAGGTGCATTGGACATCTGTATCGATCCAAGAAAAACTTCGAATGTTTTGATATATGTCTGGTTCACAAAAATAATTTCTTGCACTAAAAAATACCAGTTGCACTCCAGGAGCCCTACTTTCAGTAACAATGGGCAATTTTGCCCAATCTGAGGCACCTTCCTTGAGCCTCATTCCACTCAGATGATGAATGATTAATACTTTCTGAAAATTGAATCCTTCTAAAATGTCAGACAGGATAGCCTGAGTAACCTGTATCACTAGAAAATGCAGTCTATGAAGGAGTAATTGCAAGCTTTGTGTTCCTAAGGCTGTGTTTAAGTCATTCCTCTTCTTCCTTTACTCTTGCTGCCAGTCTGTCCCATGTGCTGGAACAAAGGTTTTCTGAAGCAAACTACCTCGAAACTTGTCTACCTGCAGCAAATGGGCAGAAGCAAATGCATAAAATGTTCCTTTTCAGCCAGATTAGTTCCATAAATTGTTCTGCACTGTAGCTCTACTAACAGTTGTGCCAGCACAAGAGAGGGTGCACAAGAAACAGGGTGACAGCAACTGCATCAGCATCTGTGCCAAAAGCTATGTGCCTCAAACTCTGTCCCAGCCCAGTGGTCTGAATTGTCCCTAAGAAATAATCAGTCTATCAATAACTACCTAGAGAAGTTAGACACTTAAAATTAGGAATTTGGGGTCATACCACAGCATTAGATGTTACAGTAACATAATGCAGGTGGTATAAGAACACCTTATAGTCTTACTTTCAATCCTGAAATTTCTAGATATACCAAGTATTTGGTGGGGGGCAAGCAGGATTTGCATACCTCTACATGGTTTTATTTATCAGATTTTCTTACCAATATAAGATTAGGAAAAAAAATCCTTCTGAAGGGAGAATATTGGACAGAAATTCTACTCTCTGATCGGCATTAACAAGAATATTCCTGCTTCAGAACAAGCTCGACTTGCCATATTGCAGCTGAAACCTCTCCATTAATTCATTCTCAGGGCTCACTTCTGAGATAGATAATATCCTAGCTTTGCAGAGAATCAAGAGACTATCGTTTTGCTGGGGCCACACACTGAGTTGGTTACAGCACCAAGGGTGGAGCTCCCAGACGAACACTCATCTGTACAAGGGGTGTATTCAGATGACCACGCACACTGACAAAGCAAAGCAATAACTGAAACATCTGTTAACTGCCCCCACTTGATCCATTCTCAACACTGACCAGCACTGATCATGTTAACAAACTGTAACCCTTGTTCCTCTCAAAGACCTGGGCTGACTGCGAGAAAAATTTCTCCAAATGTCACACCCTCAACTGTTTGATGGTGGATTACACCCCTCCAACCAGAGAATGGATGCATTTGTGAGCAACATTAGTGAAAAGCCATTAACTTGATGGATGAAGATGGACAAATTAATAACTGGTGTCTCTTTGAAAGGTACTTATCATATGGGAGTCTGATTCCCTAAAAGACAAGAAGTGGGAGCCAAAAGGAAGCACCTCCAAAAGAAGCCAGGAAATGAGTTGGATTGTTTCCATTCTAGCATGGTGAAAAGACAGTCTACTCAGTATCCTCTGTTCAGTGGAAGATGTATTCCCGGTATATTCAAATCCGCCGCAAAATTTCTGCTTTCCAGCTCAGAAATGAAACATGAACCAAAAGGTCTCACTGCAAAATTCAGGGCCAATTTTCTCAATACTGTAAGCAATCCCAAAGTTACTAGAATGTTGAAATTAGATAGAAGTTTGCTAAAAGATTTCAAACGCCGTCATAAAAGCTGATGAAAAGTATTCTGGATATGCATTCTGTACAAGTATTTCTTTAAATGTTGCTACAGATTACCAAGATAATCGTATTTATTTATGCACTTCACATTTAATAATAATTGGGTTTTTTAATTGCTTCTTATCAAATCTAATGTGTCTTTCCATTACAGGACCATGAAGCAAAAAATAATGATGAAAGTAAGTATTCTGTATTGAAAATATGGCAATATGAGAAGGTTTTGTCATGGTGACCTTAATATAGCATGTAGTGAAGTGTGTCACTGTAAATGTTATCTTTAACAGTCAGCAATAAGCAAGAAATAGTACTGAACTGTCCTCTAGTATAATCAGAGTGAAAACATGTCAAGACAAAAATTAAACCAATGGATATTTTTTACTTTTATTACATAAACACTGAAATGGCAGTGAGGAAACCCTCTGTTCAGGTACAGCTAATATTGCATACAAATTATGTTGTTTGCATCTCTAGATCACACCTTCAGTAACAAACAAGAATCCAGATTTCCCCCTGGAGCAGCTCCATCTCCGTTACCGAGGGGCCTGTGAGTAAAAAAATAATAAAACTATGCCTTTGATAGGGATGGGGTTAATTACTAGGTGTATTAGGAGCTAACTCCCATCCTTGCCTATGGCAGTCGGAATTCGGGAGTAATTTTTATTCATGAAAGATATCCTGACAAGGTAAAGGCAAGCTATTCTTTTGTCGTATCTGGAGGAATACTGCTTGCATGCCAGTGGCGTTGCCCTTCACTGCCTGCCACGGATGGTAGCTGCTGGCTGGCATGCCTGATTTGATCAGGTACTGCAGCAATAGCATGTGCATTGGCTATAAATGCAGAAGGCTGTGTTTTTCGTTAAAACTCTTCTGTCCCACCCAAGTTGTCATCTTAAGCCCTAGACAAGAGTTGTAGCTTCCTTGCATGTTATAAGTATCTTTTCTGAGTACCTATGTTACATCTGATACCCTGATTCCCTCCCCGCCCCCAACTGCTACAGCTATCCAGTAAGGAGATGTATCCCATCTTGGCCAGAAACATCTTGCGAATCAATGAACCTGATGCTTAGTTGCTAAATGAATTAATGTATCTGCTAAGTAACAATACTCTTTTTCTTTTCTTTTTTCCTCCAATCTGCAGAAAGAAAACTTCTAATGCAGTAAATTCACCAGTAAGTTGACTTGTAATTACATAATCAATAATTTTACGGGTGATTTTTAATTTACGGTAAAACTTAATTTCATCATGACTGGGTACAACACAAATGTATAGAAAGAATAGGGGAAAGGGTTATAAAGAAAGGAAATATTTGGGTGTAGTTATATGAACTAAGCAGCAGTGAGAAAGCTCAAGTAGAAAAATATTTTGGTTAAAGGGACATTTGGATTCGGTACTCTAGGATGTAACAATAAACACAGTGCAAGAACTGAATAAAATGAGAAATAAACGGAACACAAGCCATTCAGAAGTATTCAGGCTTGCATACAGGGAAGATGGATTTATTTTAAGAGTGACAGCTCAAGAAAGATGCAGGATTTTATGAGAATTTGTCAGAGGGTTTTTCAGTAAGTATTTCATCACTAGAAGAAATATCCCAAAACCTCTTGTGGGAGACAGTGACAGAACTGGATGAAATTTTCAAAGAAATTAACTTGAAAAATGTTTCAAAACTGACAGTTTATTATCATTGTTTCAAAGTAAAATAAAAAAAAATGAAACTGGAAGGTTGGGCGAGTTTTTACTGTGAGCTAAAGTGACAGTTTAACTTTCAGTAAAAAGAAACGTGTGTAGACATTTGTGAGCATAGCTTGACAAAGATGAAAACACACAAATTATTCCCAAGTATTTGGGATGGACTCTTAATTTTTGGACTTGAGATAAGAACAAACCATTTGTTACACCATAAATTTACTGATGTGAGGTTAAAAAAAAAAAAGCATGCATCTAGATTTTACTTTTGTCCATTAATTTATACACACAAACTGCCATTCCTTCCAAATCTACTTTGCAAAATCCCAAGCTTCAAGGTTATACAACTGGAGGCTCTTCACAGAATGGCCATGTCCCTACCTCCTAACCTCTCCAGGATGCTGTCGATTCTAAATGTAAACTAGTTCACAAAAAGTATAAGATAAACACTTGCAGTACAAGTGACATTTAATATTTAGTTTCCTTCTCTTTTATTGCAGAAACCGTGTTTACCTTCCAGAGAGACCTTAACGGCAAATGAAGGTAAATTATCTCCACTATTGTGAAGACGTTAACATTTATCAGAATTTAATTTTCTTTTTATTAAAAACATGAAACAAACAACACCACATTCAATTTATTCTAGGTTTTTGAGGGGGGTTTGGTTTTAGCAGTTTCGAACTGGATCTGGCCAGCCCTAGTTGCACTGAATATCATTGTTCTCTAAAAGCAGTCACAGTAAAACTATTGAGGTTACTGGCAGGGTAATGCACGACATAATGGACCAGCAATGTGCTACATAGCCCTCAAAGTGGAGAAGGGGGAAGGGAGGCGAAGTGCGAGCGCATCATTCTGAACTCGGCAAGAACCACCTCACGCAGAGCCGACTCCTGGCAAGAGCCAGTTCCCTCCCACAGGCCGAAAAGGCATCTCGCCTCTGTGCAAGGCGGCAGCTCCTCCAGGCAGAGATCAGCGGGAGCTGCTGTCGAGCACGAGGGTGGGAGGCAGCCTGGCAGCCGCACCTCCCATGGCTGCGCTCCGTAGGCAGCCTGCCCCAGCGTCCTCCCTCATCCCACGCGGCTCTCCTCTCCAAAGGCAAGTCTCCCACTGAGCTCCTGCAGGCGTTCAGAGCCGCAGCTATTTGCCTAGACATTTGGTGAGATGCCACTAGTTAATAAACAAGCAGGGTGGCAAGCTGCCATGTAATGAAAAAAAACCCAGTTATAATAATAAAAGAAAACCTCCTTCAACTACTGGGACTCTCTTATCTGGGACAACATGTTTCTGAAGAAATCTTGACTCTACAATTTGTTTTCCCAAACTACAGAAAAACCTACAGCAGCAGAACGACGACGAGGTTCCAGCCATGATCTTCTGCTTCCACCCCTACCAAGTGGTGCCCAAAAGTAAAATCCCTTTTCATCATCTTTTGAATATTTCAGTGTGCCAGCTCCTACTGCTGGGTCTGAAGTTCAAAGAGGAGCACTGTCTTCTCTGTAGCCTTCTGTTGCTTTTTGAAAGTCATGTTTCTTGCAGCCTCACAGTATCAAAAAATAAAACCTGGCAAATGCATCCATATACTATAATCACCACCAAAAAGCATATATAATGGGAGGATATAGCCTCTAATTAGGTGATGGGAGATTGAAACCAGATGTTTAAATTCCTAGTTGTCAGTACTTGTGGGATACGATTTTTTGAAATACCTGTATCTGGCCCTTATTTCTCAATGGACAAATGGGTGAGATGGAATACATTCTACCACTGCATGCTTCAAATACACAATTTTAATATTTTCAGAACTGGTTAGATCTCCTCAAGTCTTTCTGTAATCTCTTGATATTTATTTCAGGTCTTTGCTCCAAAAGCCCTCAATTCTGCCAAGTAAGTATAATTCATATTTTGAATTAAAATGGGATTAACTTGTAATTTCAAATTAATCTTTGAATTAAGACTGTTTCAAGATGCCATGCATATTCATTAGTTTGGAATTAACATTTGTCTCTAATGCATACAAAGAGGAGATCAAGTATCCAGGGGCTTAGCTCGGATAGTAAAATTAAGGGACTGTGGTGGGGTTATTGTGTAAATTGATGGAAATTGGGTGCTTCACTGCTGTTTGTGACTACTGGAAATTTCTACCAAAGGCAGTTCGGGTCAGTTCCCATCATAATAAAGACTCTATCCATCTTCCTTGCCACAGAAGAACCCTAAATATGACATTTTTGGGCTGGTCCAGGCTTCTGCCTAGAAGCCAGACAGATTTTTATTGCATCCAGCCATTTATTCTTTCTCTACAGGGGAAAAAAAAGGAAGGTATTTTTATAATGGCAAATGCTAAACCTCCTCTGTAAGTAATACTTTTAAAGAGGGGACTTCGTTTCAGTTCACAGTATAGAACAAATTAGGTAGTATGTATATGAACTCTCTTTGCACAGAACCGTAAATTAGATTTAACGGTTTGCTAGTCTCTTGTTACCAGACGTTTGTCTGACCTTCCCACAAGCCCTTTTCTGCACTTATTTCAGTCTGAACATATCTCTTGCACTGTAAATGGATGAGAATTGCACATAGAAATCTGCATGTGTTGTAGCTTAAACTTTATATGCTATTATAAGTAATTCTCTTTCCTGAAAATGTTTGCTTGATGTATGTTGCAATTATACCTCCTATGCTGGGGAAGTATAATAATGGTTCATGTTCATGCAACAGACTGATGTTCTCAAGTTTGTCTGTTCCTGTCACACAATTGATGTGCTTCAACTTGTAGTATAAATTGTTACTTATCCCTCAAGTGTAACTCTGTTCTTCCGGGTTATCTGTTGCTAAATGATGCTCTGAATAGTAAACTTCCTTTAACACACTCTTATTTTGTGCCAGGTCCAATCACAACTTAATCACAAATACAATTGCTCCCGATCACTAATGTTCCTTGAGCATAACCTGACACTTTTCCTTGTCAACATAGAAGCTTAGCGCTACCTTTCATCTTTCTCATAAAAAGTACTAATTTCCCTGACGGCACAGTATCAAATGCTCTACTGCAGTCCAGAGCAAGTACAGCACCATATTCCCTCTTTGCAAAACTCTGCTACTTTATGAAAGAGCTATAGCTTTTTATCTACTTGGGTAAATTTCAGGTTTTCTCTTTCTAGTTGTACCTTTACCTCTAAATCTTAATGTTCTTTCCTTCAAATTCTCTTCTAGGGCCTTGTGTTCTGTGGAGTCAGACAAAAAGGCCTGTAGTTGCTCAGGTGACACTTTCCACTTTAAGTATAGCAGTTATATTTGGTGTTCATTAATCATACAGTACCACCCTGACCCTATTTATTTAAAATAATTGTTACCAGCCCTGTAATTTCATGTCCTAGTCTTTAACATTTCTAGGATAAAGATTATCTGGGCTCACCAGTTCAATTGTACTAAGCTGTTTGAGTTTGTTTCCAATTCAGTTGTGGAAAATTCCATTTCTGTACCAGAAGTCCTATTGATTTAGTACCTAGATTATCTTTAAAATCAATAAAATTCTTACTGCAGACTGCCCCATTTCTTTCCTTTTTTACACAGCTAAGGAATCTCTCATTATTTGTTTTAATTTCCTTTTGTGAAGTCTAATTCAGCCTGACTTCTGGCAATTCTTACTTTATTTATACAACGTACTTAGCTGTAGCTTTTGCAGCTGGTCAGTCAAAAATTGACAGAAATACCAAAATTCTTAATATTGAATGGCTTTCTTCAGGTGATTATTCATTCATTGAGAGCTGGAACTGCTCCTTACAATGTACTTGGAATGTAGCTTCCAGACAGTTGCATCTTTACTGCAAAGAAGTTCTAAACCTACTTCATGCAGGTGTCTTTGACCTCTCCAGTGCAACTAATTATTTATTTTTTTTAATTCTGAGTCACTGTATGATCTCCTCTATAACATTCTTATTGCTTTCTGAAACCAAAATCTAAATCACAATATTAGTGAAGATTTGATAAAGCAGTCTGTAAAGTATCATGTCCAGGACTAGGTGAATGCTAACAATCCTAGAAGCATTTCTTTTTTCCCTAATAAGTAAAACAAACAGGACATAAAACCTCCCGTAATAAGAGAATAAGTAACTTTCTACAATCATCTTCTCTTTTACAGATATCAATCTGTACCCAACTCTGATCACAAGTACCTACAGTGGACACCTATACTATCTTTGGCCAAGATTCTCTTTTATCAGAAAACAATTATCTATACTTATATCTCTATTATAACATTAGCATGCAATACTACTCAACCATTTTCATTCTGATTTCTTAAACTCTTCGGCATCTGTGTTTCAGCCCTAATAGCTATTTTCTACTATACTTTATCACAGTTCTAGTAAGCTTCATAGTCTTTCCTACTAGTTCTGTCTCTCTAAGTTGCCTAGGCTTCTTGCACACGTTTGCAAACATTTCAGTTGGATTAAATCAGTGAAAAATGATCTCTGAGCTACATTTGTTTTCCTGACTCCCTCATCAGTATGAACACCTCTCACACCAGAGTGGTTTTTTGCACTGTTGTCCTGCATTTTCTTTATCCATTGCAACATTGATTCACTTGATTGTGTCTCTTTTTTTTTTTTTTTTTCTTATGTATTAAGTCTAGCTCTGGCTATTAACCAAGTTGTTAAGCAAACTGTTTCTCCCTTTATAAGCAAGGCTCCTCTTGAGTAGGCGAGTGTCCCAGGCGCTCATATAGAGCTCATCCACATATAGTAGATAACTTTCCTGGTGATACCAAAAGCCAAGCATTTCCAGATCTTTCAAAGTCCTTGTAACAAACCAGCATAACATACAGCATAACAAAACATCCTTTGAAAACTTAAAAATGTTGTTCTCTCTTTCCTTTCTAGAAGTGCCAGAAGCTGCAAACCGTTCCCTGGGTACTTCCCCTCACAGCAGCATTTCATCCATTTCAAGTACTGCAGACCAGGTATAATGTTAGCTAAATTCATATTACAGAAATCTTCTTATACTTTACTTTAAAGTAGTATTTCCACCCCTCTCTGAATAAAAGTCATACTCCTTTGTGGAAGGTATATACATTCCCATTTGCAGTGAAGATTTTCTGTGGTACAAATCATTTGAATGTTTCCTTTCATATAAAAATGCTGACAACATATAGCATAGGAGAGCTTTAACTGTAGAAAAATATGTAAATAGCATTATACCAAACTTTAGCTTTCTACCAGTCACTTTAAACAAAACCCAAAAAAGCTTCTTAGTTTCAGGTCTTCCCGACTCCCCAGTTCATAACAGAATCATAGAATCATTTTGGTTGGAAAAGACCCTTGGGATCATCGAGTCCAACCATCATCTCCACTCTACAAAGTTCTCCCCTACACCATATCCCTTAACACCACATCTAAATGAGTCTTAAACACATCCAGGGATGGTGACTCCACCACCTCCCTGGGCAGCCTATTCCAGTGTCTGACCACTCTTTCTGTGAAGAATTTTTTCCCAATGTCCAGCCTAAACCTACCCTGCTGCAGCTTGAACCCATTCCCTCTTGTTCTATCACTAGTTACCTGTGAGAGGAGACCAGCACCAACCTCTCTACAATGTCCTTTCAAGTAGTTGTAGAGAGCGATGAGGTCTCCCCTCAGCCTCCTCTTCCTCAAACTAAACAGTCCCAGCTCCTTCAATCGCTCCTCAACTTTGACATCATTTGAAACAAGTGTGATATACTTCAGTCTAGTCTCTGACACAGATGGCTATAAAGAGTTTTCAGCTGCCTACTTTTTTCTAACGTATAGGCATACATACTGAGTCCTGAAAAAAAATAACGTGCACCAAGCAGATACAATGAAGCCATCTGCAGCTATTAGCATTAGCCTGCACTGATGTGATGTGCTAAGAAATCCCAGAAATTTCTAGGAGGAAATGGGGATGCTCTGCTGTCTGGCCCAACACAGCAGGCTGCAGAGGGTAGAACCACTTTTATGAACGTTGCCCTATTTATTGCAGTTTGGGGTGTCAGCAGAGTTTTAAGAAAGTCACAGCTGCCGCTCTCAGAGGATGCTGTGATGCCTCCCCTCCCCCCGACATTTTTTTTTGTCTCTCCCAAGTCCTACTCCTTTTTGTTCCTTTAAACAGATTTCTTCTCATTACAGTTACTGCTGTCAGTTTTACAACCAATTCTTTTTTCGGTGTTTCGTTGCAACATTAAGGTTTGAATAATCTAAGCAAATGCAAAGTTATTTTCATTTCAGTGCTATTGTCTTTACTCTCATTTTGGACGAAGGGAGACTACAAAATGCCGGAAGCCATTCTTATTAGCCTAGTAGTCACAAACAAGGTAAAAATAGTTCTGTTGAGTGCAAAACAAAGGCTCTATTATGCACAGCCAATAACATTAAATGTTCTAAAGTATGACATGACAAAGATAATATAACAGGGAAGAACACAAAGGATTTGAAGTTCTGGAAAAATCCTAATGGTATGTCATACTGGATATTTATTATAAAAATTGCTTTCGAATAAACAATCCAGCAGACTTTAAATAAACAGCTTGTAACAATTACATTTGCAACTTTTCTGTAACAGCCATGGGCAAAACCAGAGCTTAATAAAACATCCATTCTGGTTTTTTTTTTTTAAAAAAAAAAAAAAAAAAAAAAAAAAAAAAGAAAATATATTAACTGTTAGTTAGTGTTATTTCCCCACCAGTTATACAGTGGTATCACTTGCTATAGCATTCTGCACAATACAGGTGCTTGCAGACATGATTCATGCGCATAAGGCTTATTATTTGTTTGGTTCCCATCCACTTTGACAGCAGCTTCCAGATTACAGGACACAGACAGTGCTAGAAGAAAGGTCTGGGGGCAGTTGATTTCCTTGTTCTGCTGAACAAAGATTGGTTTACTGGCCTCATTCTCTAAGTGGCAGACTACCTTGCGTACTTGCAATTCCTCTCATCCTGTCTTTTTCCAATGAATAGTGTGACTGGAGAAATACATGGAAGAACTTTGGAGGTAAAGTTATGTATTATACCTTAAGCCAATCTAAGGATTTAGTGCAATGCCCGCAAAATGGAGGCTCTGTCCTCACTGTGAGCTCTCCTCCCAGCCACAGGCTTCTCTGGTGTTCCTCTGATCCTGCAGTGGGCTTAGCTAACTCATTAAACTGACCGAAAAACAACCTGGCAGTCAAACACAAAACAAAACAAAACAAAAAAGGCAACTCTTTTTTTTTTTTTTTTTTTTTACCTGTGAGATTACTAATGTGAATTATCTCACTGTGGGATCAGATGAGCACAAGGGAGAAGCCAAGACATTCCCTTTTTGGCAGTGATAAGCCAGCTAGGGAACTTCATCTTTAACTTGTTTTGTACAGAGGTGACAAAAGTTGTGTGAAAATGAATTTCATCATTAAGCTTGTTACTAAAAAGTTGGAGCAAAACTGGTCAAATGCCCAGGAAGATCTGGTGACCCAGAAATATTCATTAGGAAATACTCTCAGCACTATTTCTATAGCCTCTCCACTCACTTCAGTTAGATTTTTTTTTTTTTTTTCATCAGCTTCCTCAGCAAGAGCTCACTTCTTATGATTGCTGGTTTTATAACCTGCTAGTTAATCTTCTAGCTATTGAAGTCTGATAGGTCTCATGTTGCTTTTAATCCTGTCCTTCCCTTGAGTATCATTTCTTTTCATAATTCTCTAAAATCCCCCATACCTTTCCCCTGAACTCCACTCCTGTTCCCAAATGTGCACTCGAAGCTGCGTCTCTTACTACCCAGTTTTCTACCGCTTTTTCTCTTGCTCAAATTGTAATTTCAGACCACTCGTTCCCAACTGCCATCACCTCCTCCCATCTTTTTATCTTTGCGCATCCTTTGCTATGAGAGCTTTTATCTTCTAAAACAGAATCTACCCATCTTTAGGGTGCCAGTCTTTCTACCTTGTATCTTTGGGTCTGCACCTATGCCCCCACCCATGAAGTGCTTTGTCCCATGTTTTCCACCAGAAGAACAGGTTAAGTTCAGTTACTGTTCAGAACGCTGCCAAGCATTTAACAGAATGGAGACGAGAAGGATGATCTTGGTGAGGTGTTCACAGGGGATAACATACAGAAATGAGGCACCCAAGAGATACATTATGAAATATAAGCTGCTCTTGTATGCTGTCACAGAGGTAATCCTTCTCCACAGTAAACATGGTTTTATGGCTTTTAGATAATGGCACTGTTTCAAATGTAAGGATGTATTCAGGCTCAATCCAACACAGAACCAGAACTGAATCCCTATCTCATGTCTCAGGTGAAAGCACTGGGGGCTGAAGTGCTGTATTACTAGAGAAAAGACATTAATTATGCCTCTGTTTTGTAGGGCTCCATCCATTTGTCCTTAGTTAATAACAATCAAAAGAGCAAAAGGAGCACGTATCTATCTCCATGCTGTCCAGATGAAGGCAACCATGATCACGTTCACAACTAGCATTAAGTATATGCTAAACTTCATTCCCAAAGCTTAGATGCCTACCAAATCTGGCACATCATTGGCTAGCCCACAGCTGACAAGCATTTAAATTGTTAATGGTCAATTTATTCCTTAACACTTCCTGGACACCCTTTTCAAATTCGACTAGAATAGCTTCCTACTTTAAAAATACCAAACTATCCTTCAGTTGAACCTAACTGCTTTCCTCAGGGCATCTTTCTCTCTTCTGTCATATATCAGCCTTCTATCACACATCTGTGACCACTGTTTTGACATGCTAGTTTTTCTTTGTCCTACCTCTGTCCAACAAAAACAGCAAGCTCCTGGCAAAGAATTTTCTAAATCCTGTGTTTTCAAAGTATTCTGCATTTGAGTTCTTCACAGCTGTCATTCTTTAGTAGTAACTCCCCTACAGGCCATATTCTTTCTTATTATAATTATTACTTTACAGGTGAAACGCTGTTTCTCTCTTTCTAGGATGCTGGTGTTCATAGTAAAGCATGGTATGCTGCTACCTGTGATAGGAAAACGGCAGAAGATGCATTGTACCGATCAAATAAGGTAGGTCACCTTTAAAGAATGTCTATTTTATGAAAAAAACTTCAAATAAAAGAATCAAAAGACAACTAGAAGTATTCTAAGAACATTAGTTGTATTCTGAACAGGTTAAGAATACTGTGCCAATGCAAATACTGTCAAACATGATGTTATTGTGGTGAAACTAAGACAAAGTTGCATTAGTGTAACTCAATGACTGGTACACGGCAGAGAAAGCTATTGCAGACTAGAAAGCTGAGGAAGATCCGATAACTCGTGTGCATCCATTAAAATGGTAGGTAAAGCCCCATGACTTCTAAATGATCTCCACCAATGGCTCATAAAAAACAGCTACTATTTGGAAAGGCTGATGCTGCTATGCATTTTGAAATAGCAACACTATGCATTTAGGTTTTTGGAGAATTTGAATTCTCTCAACTATTCGGTGTACAAAACCTAGTGTCACAGAAGGGAACAGTAACATGTAGAGTTGTATCCTGAGCGTCAGGTACAGTTCCACTTCTGCCCAACTCCACAAAGCAGGATCAATGGGCAGAGCACTGGGGATATCACCAGTGTAGGCTACTGCTAGCTAGTGAGCGCTGGGCTACCATGTCAGTAGCTGTAGCTGCTCGTCTTCATCAGAGTGCTTTTTACAGCTCTGGAGAAACAGTATCTCCACCTCTCACTGCTTTCTTGCCTACCTACTGCCACTGATAGTAATATCATTTCCTAATAATCTGTGGACCCCAAGAGACTGCTGCCACTGCGTGTTTATTTCTTCTTTCTTGTTCTGGTTGAGAGAGAACAGGCAGAAGCAAAGGTGACTCTTAAATGATGCTTTTGTGAGCTACTGTTAGACAGCAGGAATACATCCTACTTTTCATCTCCTCCTGTACAGTTTTTCTAATGGGAGAAAAGGGTTTAATGCTAATACAGATTAAAATATTAAGCTAAAACCACGCTAACTTCTTGGAAAAAACAAGCTGAATACACTTACTACTTTTCTTTCTTTAGGATGGATCTTTTCTAATACGAAAGAGTTCTGGACAGGATTCACGGCAACCATACACACTGGTTGTGTTTTACAACAGAAGAGTATACAATATTCCTATACGATTTATTGAATCAACAAGACAATATGCGCTGGGCAGAGAAAAAAGTGGTGAAGAGGTGAGATGATCTGGTTTTTGGTTTTTTTTCTAACAGTTTTCAGTTAATACTTTTCATAAGCAAGGATTAGGATATATTGCACTATGACCAAAAGGATTCTTCATGTACCAAGACAAAAGTAACCCTGTATAACAACTGATCTATCAAGCTAGAGAAACCAGTGTAACATCAGCTCCTGCGTACTGTCAGTAATTCAAACCACAGATCAAGTTAAAAACACACTCATAGAACTGTTTTGAAAAGTTATCAGGATCAAAGCTGCAGCTGCTAGATAAATTCTCCAGCTGTTCACAGTCCTATAATCACTATCTACTTAAGACTCTACTTAAGTTTCTTGGAAAATAGTAAAGGAAGAACAGCTACACTAAAAAAAAAGAAAAAACCAAACAAAAAAAAACCCACCTCTATCAAAAATGAGTGTGACAGTACTTTTAATCCTATGTAAACATAAAGAAAATGTTAAACTCCAGCTCCAGAGTGCAAAAATCACTGGTTGGCTATTATGCCACACAGATAATTACTCTGACAGCAAAATAGAAACTCAGAACCCAAATGCCAATAAAACCTGCTTGTTATCGCTGCACAGAGTAGGCTTTTCAGGGATATGAAAGTAGGCTTGCCTTAGCCTAATTATCTGCCACCCAGGCAAGGGATTTGAGGTTACAGAATAAATAATAGCCTGGAGCTCATCTGGCCTTCAACAACGGGTCAAAAATGACCTCAGGAGTGAAAAGAGAAAGATAGTCCAAAAATTGTATTTTACCAAAGACCAAAAGGAAAAGCAACAGACCTAGCAGATTCTGGGTATTAATTTACAGTGACAAACATTAAAATTGCATAACTAAAACAGGCTTCATTGATGGCTGACTGTACCATATTACTCCTGGAGATTGCCTTCCCTCTAACCGAGGTAGCTGAACCACAGATGAAGCAGCTTCCAAGCTGCCAGTCTGCAGCCTGGTATGTATTAAGGTAAACTGAAAGCGGTGTCAGTTTAATATGCCATGTGGCAATGTCTATGGTTCAGTTTGTGCGGGTGGCAATCACAAATGGAAAGGAGCATGAGATGAGACAGCTAGTGGCCATAGTATCTTCCATTGTCCAAATTTAATCTCTTTATGACTAGAATCAGGACTAAGAGCAGGATCACCGCTCTTACTAAAAGGCAGAGCATCTCACTTGGTAACAGTCATAGCTCTATTCTCTTTAATGCTGGCAGAAGAGAAAAAGATGATGCAGTGATTACTGTCAATATTAGAGCATCAAAGGAAGCCAGCACTAATTAATTCCTCTTTTCTCTATCCAGCGTTTTGACAGTGTTGCTGAAATAGTAGAGAATCATCAGCGCACCTCCCTGGTTCTAATCGACAGCCAAAACAACACAAAAGACTCAACAAAACTGAAACACATTGTAAGAGTTTCTTAATCAAACCGACCTCCTAAAATGAAGACTTATTTTAATCATTTCTGTCAACATCCCAAAACATGTGGATCGGGTATTAAAAGAAGAAAATCCAAAATGATGGAAAATACTTTTTTTTTTTTTTTAAGAGCATCTACTGAATAGTAAGAGATGCAGTTCATAAAGTTCAACCTCATGTCACTTTTACCGGAAAAGCACTCATATTTAACAGAAGAAGCCAAAGCAGATCTACTTTCATCTGTGATTTTCATCTGTGACAAGACAGGTATTCAAAGTTGTGTGAAGATACACATATCTGCATACCACAGCCTGGTCCTTTGACTGCTATTTAAGATTTCCTGTAGGACATTTTCACTTTAAAAATGACAATACCCACAGTGATCTGCTCTTTCCATTTGTTACATTTACCACAGATCACTGCTTTCAGCAATTTCTTTGTAAAGTGCACAGTCCCAGAAGCTAGAGCAACTCGACTTAATATACTGCTGTGTACAAGCTGGAAATAGGACTGTACTTCATGTGATCAGTGGCAATAGCGCTGTCTGAATGTTTTAGATTAATGGACATGTGTTGTCCTCTTCCTTGGCTTTACTCTGTTTCATTAATATTTTTGTTTGTATTTTCAAATGTGCAAATAAAGTTAAATATATTGTAAAGTCAATGGTGTATGGAAGCATTGCTGGATCATGTTTCATTGCATCCTTCCAGCAAGAAAGCATCACTTCACTGTCCTTGAAGTTTTAACGTATATATTTGTATGTGCTCCTTCACAAGTTCCATTGTTATGAAAACTATTGCTATTTACAGCTTTAGCACATGTATTTGCCTACTGTTGGTGACGCAAGCACATGGCATCACTGCTAAACCAACTACCCACTCAGTTCTTGCGGAATTATTGTTTACAGATACACACACAAAAAAGAAACTTTTTTTTTCACCAAGTCTGTTCTATCATAGCGGTTTACATATTGTATTATTGCGAACAAAGTAATTTCCACAAAGATTAAAGTGGTGAAAATTAAACTGATGAATGTGTAAACTGCACCAATGGAAAAACTTTTAGGAACGGTTGTTAATTAGTTCTAGAGGTGTTTGATTTCACTGGACCTGAAAATTCATCCATCTTAAAGGCATTTTCAAAAACTGACACTCTGTACACACCTGCTTTCTTCTTTTTGTTTCAGATTAGGCAGCGTTCTCTAGGATTATCTACGAGGTATTTATGGCAAGATTGAGCCAAGACTTGCAGTTTCAGCAAGTCACTTAGAGCTGTGTTGTGACTTGTATTCTGCAACTACATTGTGGTTTTGATCAATTACTTTTACAAGTAATGCACCTGTCTTCTAGAAAGTACTGCACCTACTTTTCATGGCTACCTACCATACTATGTCTCAGTTGCTTCCCTCTGCAACACAGATAATAGCCTAGACGCAAAGCAAATGAGACACTGGCAAGTAAGAACCAATATATACAGACATTACACAAGCCTGCTCATGACAGACTATTCACAGTACTACATAAATGCTATGTTTAGTATATTGTTCAGTTGGTATTAATTAGTATTATACTAATATTGCACTTAGTATAATGTTTAGAATGTAAGTCAAGGCCTCAAAATTAACAAAACTAGCCTCTGCAAGCTTAATTTACTCCTCCTCTATGTCTATTCTGATATTATTTAGTTACGTGAAGCATCACTTTACAAGGTTACCACTTCAGGGAATACTCACAATGGAAAACACTCTGTGGAAAAAGCGGCCATTCAATATTTAGCTTCTTTGCAGTCATGTAGATTCCTTGCCTTATTCACTGATGTACTGCACAGTATTTAAACTCTGTTCTTAACACAACTCCGTTTCTTGTTAACTTTTATATGTTGCTCCTCAGAACTGTGTCTACGTTCTTCAAACATTTCTTTCTGAGTTAAAGTATTGTATCACCATCGTTCTAGAACTGGAGACGAAAAGGCATAAAAAAAGTGAAACTGAAGTGTAACTATAGGCTTCCACGTCAAAGACTAAGATTCACTTTTTTAAAGTAATTAGCAAGCCTTTTCATATTCGAAGCACTGTTGCTCCTGCCTCTCAGCTCTAAGTGCTCAGCATTACATACTACTTTGTGGCTGATCTACAAACAAATATGTTCTAGATAAACATATAACTACTTTCATTCCCAAACCCTTCTTTTTTTTTTTTAGCCATGTTCTACATCATTACAGGGGTACCTTAACCGTTTCAACAACAAAATGAGGCATGGATTCCATAGGCAACACCACCTTCCACAAAATAATCCATTCATCCTGAGATAAGAACACACTGGGCACAAAATAAGGCTCGGGGCAGGAGGAATCTAACTACAAACAAACACACCAGTATGTGATCACCTATTTTACTATACTGACAGTTTTATACAGAAAGCAGACTGGTTACTCTGCTTTCCATACCCAAGCTAGATCTTCTATAGCTTGGGCAGATTGTGGTGTAGGTGTATTTTGAAACACTATTTTAGCTGGAGAAGAGAAAGGTTTGAGCAAGGGAAAATACAAGCTGCATTTTGCATGGATGTAAAATAAATTGGCACTCAGGATGGAGCATGCCATGTTAAAAATCCCAACACTATTGATTCAGCAGCCAATATGGAATCTAGGAAATAGTAACTTGGTGCCATCCTGTATCTGAAACTTTATCTTGCAACTGTTGCAGTGCCACCAGCTGCCACTAGTTAATGGTGTCAGGTGTTTCCACCAGGTAGCAGGTATGTCACGTCTGACCTCTGACAGACATAGCAACACACCTCTCCCCCCATATTTCTTTGATATTGTTAGCTAATTTCTCTTCCATATAATTTTCATTAAATTAATAGCGGGGGGGGGGGGGGACCAACAAAGGAAAACCTAAAACTAGAACTAAAAAAATTGGCTTTAAACTGAAGTCATTTTTTGGTCTGAGAACTCAGGGCAAATTATCATATTTACTAATGTACAAAGGAGCGGAAGTGTTATCTGCCTACCTGATACAGAAAGGACAGTACGAGGCCTGCAAATCATTCCTGACAATGTTGTTCCATGAAAGGAGTAAGAACTTGCAGTCTCAAAAATCCCAAGTGTTCAGACATGCAAGTTACAAAACTACATTCCTCCTTCAATCTAAACCACCAGCAGCAGGCAGGGATTCTTAGGAGCTGTTGTAAAAAAAAAAGGTCTCACATGACAACAGCCCTGGAACAAATACTGAACACAAGTTTTTTGTTAAAACATTGGAATTACTAAGCAAAGGAAACCGTGACTTACCGATGAATACACATCTTGCAAAGAATACAGAACGGGATAGATTTTAGGCCTCTTTTAGGCCACTTTACACAAACACATGAATGCTGTACAAATAAGGCTTAGGCCAAGTATATATTTACAAAACATTTTCTCAGAGGAAAAACACTTGTCAACCCTGCACTTGCACCTATTTCTGTATGTCCCAAAACACTAGAACCAAGTTAAGGTTTTCTTATCTTGCTACATGTGCAATGTTACAAGCTGTCTTAAAATACTATGGTTCCAAAGTCAAGCCTCAAAATCAAGACACTTTTCAAATCAGGTTACCTGTGCAACCTTAATTTGTCACATCAGATATATCTGAATATATCAGATATATTACAATACAAGCATTAAATATATGATCATTTACTATTTTTCCATGTAGATTCATATATTTCACTTGGTTCACATGATAGTTCAGGGATTAATCATAGCTGTGTAACCAAAGACTGCTGTTTGTAGGGTATTTGTAAGATACCTTTCCCATTTACTGAAGATGCTGAGAAATGCGCAAACATTGCAGGAATTAGCCAGTAAAAAGGTAGCCTCATATTGCTAAAGCAGTTGACCATTTCACTGAAGAACTGTATATTGTCCCTGCACTATCCACTGTGATGCTGGTCAGATTGTTTAAGCCAGACTTTCTCCTGATGATGATTAATTGTGATCTTAATTTCCTGGAAGTCTCACTTGAGATTCCTTGAAATCTGATTTGCAGAAGTGCCAACCTCTTAGGATCTCAAACAAAGTATTATGGAAATGCGAAAAGCTCGTAAGAAAAAAACAATTATATATCCATAACAGTACTTGAGCAATATGAGCTAAATAATACAAGGACATAATTAAGGGTGGGGAAACAAAATACTAAATCACTGCTCAAGAGGGAGCAACAATTCTCTGCACTGAATGAGATGGATGTCTATGGATAAAGTGACACATGACAATGAATTAAGATTGTATAAAGCAACCTTATTTCAACATTTTCTAGCTTTACAATGTTCTTTTTCACAGTATTGTTTAAGGTTACCCAATTCATAGGAAAAGAAGCTGGAGGGAAAAAAATTCCAATGACAGTTGTCACTCTCATGACTCATTGATATAGAGAAACCCTAACTCTACAGCGCAACTTCCACCTCAATGCTGTCAACGAAAATTGGTCATCCTTGGTGAAGTTGCACTGAGTAGGTTTTAGCAACAAACTCCACAGATATTTCTGCCAAAGAAGGCAATGGCAATGTCCAGAATTCAGGGGTTCAATTTCTGGGTTTATCAGCAAGCTGAGGCAGCCAATAGCTCCTTCCAGTGAAAAAAGCTTAAAACGGTTTTGTCCTTCCCTAATGCTGTTTCTCCGGTGTGTCAATGGCGCCACACAGTTTGGTGGTGTCGGCAAACTTGCTGAGGGAGCACTCAATCCCACTGTCCATGAATCTGACAAAGGCGTTTAACAGCACCAGTCCCAATACTGACCCCTGAGAAACGCCACTCATCACCGGTCTCCTCTTTCTAACGCAGTTCGTCACCACTACGTTAGTCTTCTTCAGAAGTTCCTAGCCAAATCCATGTCAGAGCTCAAGCCCATTGTGCAGCACAAAATGATCTGATTTTGATACACGCACCAACTGTAGATTAATTCACCCGAACTATGCTGCCTTGACTGTCTCAGGTACTTCAGTTGACTCGCATACAAAACTCACTAGCTACACACATAACTCACTAGCTACAAGGCTAGTGTGCATCTTCCTGACACATACGAAAAGACCCCACATATAGCTACTGAAGTATTTTTTTTAAAAATAATTTTCATTATAACACTTTTTAAAACACAACCTAAGTCGAATTGTGTTACCAGAATCCCTGTAACATCCATAAAAGACTTCTAATTGTTTCACTGGTAGCAAGTCAATCTTCACTTTCACCTTATGAAAACAGTCAGAGAGAACTACACCTGGGCTTGCATACAATCTAAAACCTCAGAGATTTAAATGCCCCAGTCGTCTCCAAGTCCAGTATTCAATTTTGACAGTTTTTCCATCAATACTTAGGGAAGGACAAAGCCTCTAAACATAATTACTGTAGATAATAAGAACCTTCATTTGTATACTCTCAGTCACTATCGATAAGGTCTTTTGTTTACAGACTTTCACATAAACATTAAGAAATGTAAGGCATATTCTCCCTTCATTGTTATCCCAAAAAAATTTAAGTAGGAAGCAAGCAGGCTCCTAGGAACACTACCCAGTAAAATGAAGGAGGAATAACTTAAGCCTTGGTTTTGCCAAACCCCTGGTGCCCTAAAAGGACGTTCATCTGAATAAACAATAGTAGAAAATACTATTTATTGATTATGGGGACAAATTACATCCACCTGGAATAAAACTACAATGCAGCTACAGGCCTGAAATGGTGCTTTGCACTTCACCATATCCTGGCCTTACTACAGGGTTTGTGGCAGACATAGTATAAAACAAAATAGAAATATTTCCTATAAATGCTCACAGTCATATTCTGTAAACACAAGTTATAGCAAATTTAATAGTGACAGAGTCAATACAGATTAGGAATGTTCACCATTCTTAAACACCATATACATTATGAATATATATACTGTATATTTTCCACTGATTCCATTCTCAGGCTCACCGTATTAACACAATCGTAACATGTTTTATTAATTTATATGAAAAATACTTCACTAAGAAAGTAGACAAACTGCACAGAAATAGTACAAGTGTCATGTGCATAGCAATATAGCTTAAAGCATTCACATATGGCTTTGTTCAAATGAAACTATTGGGGAAATGGCCCTATATGGACCTATCGTTACACAGTTGACATAATGTAAACTGCTTCACATCTTTTAGGCACTTGCTAACAATAGTGTTCAATCCCTGAAAAACAAAATCAAGAGCTAACAAGTGAAAATAACAAAAATCCCAGGATAACAGCTGTCTGTAGTTGAAAAAATTTTAAAAATTGGTTTTAGTAGTGCATGCACAGAACTGAAAAATAGGGAGGGGGATAATTTCTGTGCAAGAATTATACCAAATAACTGAAAAATATAAAAATATTTACATGTTTAGGTTTTTTTTAAATATGTACAGAACAAAAGCCCTGAAGACTCCTTCTATAGAATAAAAATATAGGACATGATAGTAGTAACAAAAAATAATATATATTTTTGTGGAATTGTATTTGCAGTTAGTTACAAGTTATCTAAACCACAAAGCTCCTTGATCTATCTCAAAGCTCGATGGCAATAGAGAATCTGCTCTTCCTTTTAAAATACAAGCACTTTGCATCATTTTTAAACACTTCAGTTACAATACTGAAATACAAAACAAAATGACTTGTGTATCCCAATTCAATTGATTCTCTTTTTAAAAAGCTGTAATGTATGATACTGAAGTTTTATTTTCTTAACTGGTCATCATTACGTTAATGAATTCCAATCTCGAGTAGCCTCCATCAGGTGCCTCTGTCCATGTCCTACCCAATTATCCTGATTGTCAAATATTCTACCGCAAAACCAGCAGCTAAACTTAGCTTTCAAGGTATTATCAGAGGTAGTTTTCACAATCTGATAATTGTTTTTGCTAGTCTTTTTCAGTGTCAATTTTAAGACAAATCTTTCTTTTACAGGGCTAATCGGTTTTATTGTCCTGTGCCTTTTCTGAGAAAAATCATCAGTAGTTACATCCAAAGGATTGCAAAAGGCTGGCTGCAGAAGCGCTTCAATAGTTCTTTTTGACAATGAAACCTTAAGAACGTGTCCCTTAAATTTAGCAATGGTTTTCATTACATTTACAACTTCTGGAACATCTGCATCAGGATGGTTAAGCACAACAACTGGCTGATTTCTCCGGGGGCATTTTACAAGCTGTTTAGAGTTAAAAGGAAGTAATTTCAAAGTCCTCACAGTTTCTTTTGATGCCCTTGGTTTGTAAGGGCCACCTGATTCACTAACAACTTCAGCTTGATTCTTTTCCTTACACTTTCTGTGCAACATTACTTTCTTTCTTGGAGGTTCTGGGCAATTATCCTTACTTTTCCGTTTGAAATTCTTGTTTCTTTGCACACCCACAGTTTCTGAACTTTTAGACACAGTTCGTTTTAAACGAGGTTTTACTTTTGCTGTTCGGTTTCGGGTGCTCCACGTGGACTTCTGACTACCGAAGTTATTCCTGTTGTTAGCAGTTATTACTTGTGTACTCTCCATAGAACCTTTTTGCAACTGTGTCCCTGCAGACTTAGTAGAATAAACAGGTTCTACAGGAGGAACACAACATGCTGGATTAGAGCTTGCCAAAGAGGCATTTGCTGGCGTTAACCTACCTGGTAAGATTAAGGCATCATTAGAAGTAAGACGAGTTTGTTTCTGTGCTAGTGCAGGAGTAAGGGACTGCAAATTATCCAAGTGTAGTGAGGGCACTGAGTTGCTTACTGACTGAGTGGTATCAGCCAGTGTATCTGAAGTCTTAATTTTCAGCAAAAGCTTTTGTTGCATGGCTCCAGTTTTCTTTGGTTGACAATTCTGATAATGAGCGTTATCCTGAAAAACACTATGTTTATGAACTACAGGCTTGTTTGGTGTCATACATTTCAGAAAAACTGCCTGCTGTCCATCAGGCAAAAGTGCATAAACGTGTTGTTTCTGTTTAATTTCCTGTTGATTTACTGACTCCAAGGAACCAAAGACAGCATCCTGATGCTCTGATAACATCTTCACAGAAGAAATTCCTTTCACAGATGTCTCCGATGAGTTTGCAATTACAAAAGATCCTTTGAATGGCATGCTATTCGATGAGTCATTTGCTGTACTACATGCTCTCCTATTGCAGGAACTTCTTACACTTCGGAAACTGTCATTTTTCCCCTCCACTTTTGAAGCTGGTATGGTTATTTTACCATATTCCCTGGATGCAACCTGCCCTAAAACCTGAGAACTATCACTAGGGACATTTGCAACTGTTCCAATTGCCCCGCTAAAAGTCAATATCATTCCAGGTCCTTTATTTAAAACAAAAGATGTTGGTACACCTTTAGTTACATGCCCATCTGACAAACTGGTTGATGGAAGAGATTTTCCTGAAACCACCTGTAGTCCGGGCTGGTTAGCGAGGTGCAAAGGAACAAAAAATCCCGATGAAGGGGACTGAACTAAAAGGGGTTTCTTCTGTTCCTGAAGAACTGGCGAAAAGCTGCTAGGATTCTGGGTTGCAGATAGTATTTTGTCTTTTACTAACTGCTGTGTTACGATTGCATCTGTATGAGTTTTTAGCAACGTACCAACACCTGGAGTTCTGGATAATTTATCCATTCGCTGCAAATCAAATGACGTTCTGGGCGTCTGTCTTTCTCTCCCACAACGCGTACCTTCATTTATGCCACATCTTGCATTCAACTCTCGCTTGTATAAATGAAAGTCTACATTAGTAGGAGGCCTCTGAAAACCACATGCAGCTGCTGAGTTTTTTAAATGTGTAAAGGCTTTATTCCCTGGCTCGTGACCAGAAAGCAGCTTGTCACAATGAAGTTTTACGCAGTTATTTGACTTGCTGTGGGATTCTTGCTGAGTAGTTGCTTTCACTTTTAACACATCCTGCAGTAACTGGTTTATTTCAGGAGATAAATAATTAGCTGCCTGTTCACTCTGCAACGAGAAAACAGATGTGATTTTAGGCATTAAAACCGAGTTAACACAATCAGATCCATTTTCTTGAAATTTCTCAGCTACGTTCTCAAAGCCTTGATGTATGTTAGCGTCCAAATACTGCTGGCCATTATGGTGGTCCTCCATAAAACACTTGCTGTCAACAATACATTTAGATTGGCTTTTAGAAGACACAGAGTTATTCCTAGTGTTTATGCGTCCGTAAGTTTTATTAACATTTAATTGGGCTGGTGCGACTTTCTCTGGTTTTAGGCTTTTCATCAACTCTGAATACGAAGATGCAGATTCATTTCTACTGTTTTGAAAAGAAACTGTTTTGCTAGATATAAATTCTTTGTATCTGTCATCTGTTGACATCCACATGCTACATGGATTATCCGAAGTGTCCATTTTGGAATAGTTGTGAAAAGACAGCAACCCTTCATTAGAAGAATCCACTGAAGTTGAGTAATAGAGATTATTAGTTCCATTACTACTATTCAGGCCACCATTTTGTATTTTCATTTCAGGAAAGAAGGGCATTTTCATAGGGTCATAGTGAAATGTATTTGTAATAGTGGGCGGTAATACCTGAGGATGACTTGGAGGACTATAGCTTCCCCACGAGATATTACTTCTAGTTCCAACTTTTGTCACCTCATCACATGGAGGTACAGCTGAGCTCAGCTTCATTGGCAAATAATTCAAACTTTTTCCTACAGCTACATTAGAAGGTGCTACAGTTTGAGAAACACTCCTCCCATACAATAAGGAGTTATTTTGTTTTTCCACTTTTGTTTTTCCTGAATAAGGAGAGGAACAAGAAAATGGAGGGGAGGTTAATGGGTGAAGAGAATTGTTCTTTAAGGTTGACTGATCAGTTATATGTGGCAGAGCACCTGAAGATAAGCCACGGGGATCAGCAGTCTGCAGCAAAGGCGTTGTAGAACCATCTGTAATAGGATCAGCTTTCTGACCCAACAAATGTGAGTTTTGCTTACTTGTAGGTAATAACTTTATAACAATATGTTGTTTTCCATCTACCATTTTAAATCCCATGAATTTAGCACTGTAATTTGCTGGAACCGATATTTTGTTGTTTTTGACCATCAACACCGTTGGCCCATGAACAGCATTTTTCAATAATCCCAAGCCATAACTTGTTCCATCATCTGCTTTACTGTATTGTGCAGCAGTAGCAGAGCGCATTCCACCCGTGACATTATGCTTTTCTGTACATAGAATTTGATCTTTTTCTTCATTTGTTTCCACATCTCTCATACACTCGTTCAGGTCCTCAGATTTTGTTTGAATTTTATTCATACTTCTCAGCACTTGTCCATTTTTTTCTCCGGTTTTGTCACTTCCGCTGCTTATTTTTTTCCGTCTCCAGAGTGCTTTTTTCGATGCTCCCATTTTATATCTTTTTAACACAAGCTTCAGTGCCGCTGGAGTCTTCCCTATTCTTTTTTCACATTTATCCTTTTCCAGTTTTTCTTTTGCATATAAGTGGTCTCTATGCAAAGCTATGAAGTGGTTTAAAAGATAATCTTTCCGTGATGTCCTGTAACTGCAATATTGACAACCAAATGGAAACATACTGGTATGAACAAGAAGATGTTTTTGGAACTCCTCTTTTGTAAAGCTTACGTGATGGCATTTTACACATTTATATGGAATTTCATTATGTCTGTGAATGTGCTGAACAAATGTGCCCACATCCTGGGTAGAAAACCCACATTTTTCACACTGGAAGTGACCATTTACACAATGCTTTGATGTGAAGTGTTTTGTCAAATCCAACAAAGTGTACATATGCTCATCATTACAGAGCTCACATTTTACTAAAGTGCTACGATGGGTGCGTCTATGCTGTTTAAATGACTGAAAGTCATTAGCTGAGAAGTTACACATCTCACAAGGATACAAAGGCAACTCGCCATAGTGTAACAGCTGAAAATGTTTCTGTAGATCATTTGGGCTGTACCTAATGTTATCCTTGCACTTCGTACAAGTGAAATTCAGTATCTTTGCTGTAGTTTTCAACCCTTCTTCAAATTGCACTTCTGGTTTATTTTGTGAGTGGCTTCCCTCTGAACAATTGGGATCGCTTCCGTTTATTTTCTCTAGACTTAAGGACTTCCTTGCAGTTTGCTGTTTACACTGAAAGAGTTTTCTAAATCTATCGACTTCATGTTTCATTAATACTTCATTTGGAATGTTCACCTTGGGTAAATCAATTTTCACATTTTTTAGTTTGTAAGAGAGACTGACATCTAAAATTGCTGGTTGAGTCATCATACTTAACGGATCATTCACCAGTGCTTTTTCCAAAGTAGCATCTGTAGAAAAATTCTTCGCAGCATTGTGTTTTAACAAATTAATTTGCTTTTTATCAGGAAAAAACTGTTCCTTTTCAGATGGCATGATTTTAGGTTTTCCTTTTCTTTAAGTGAATTCTTGAGACAAGTCTTACTTCCTGCAGCAAACAGGACTGCTGCGACGAATTATTCTCAAGGTTCTAGAACTTTCTCATTTTATTCTCCTGAAAACAGAAAACAAACAAAGCAAATATTACATTTAGAACTAATGCAATTAGAACGCTCATTACAATTAATACATTATTGTTACTAAATTAATTTATTAATAAGTTAAGAAATACATGCCAGTCTTGAAAGTTGTTGATTTTTACAACAGCATTTGAAATAGAAAAGGAAGAGGAAAAAATGAGACATTACACTAATTTTGTTTGTTTGTGTTAGGGGTTTTTGTTTGTTTGTTGTTGTTGGGGGGGTGTCTTACCACAAAATATACATAAATTTTGAAAAATAAGCTTTAAAGGACAACATCTACTGAAAGATGAAAACATTGAAATTCCATGCCATCAAATTTGGATTTTCTCCCACCAGGCCAGTCTGTAAGTATGAAAAATCCCAAGAGCTGCTTTTTTAAAATTAAGCTAGCATTTATTACTTATTCAGGATTTCAAGCAAATATTAACACAGTACCTCCACTGTGACACAGATCACCAACTGAAACCAGGTGAAGTACTACGAACAACTCAAATTCAGCAGGAGTGTTTGGTTTTTTTTACTCAAGTCTGTTACTCTCTTAGTAGCTAACTATTGTGCTTAAACATAAAAGGAAACAAAATAAAAAAATGACAAGAGATCTGCTTCACTAATGGAGACATTACCTTTACCAACACCAAAAAACCCACCACACTCATCTACAAAGTATTTTTCGCATGCCGACCTTCAGTATCATTCAAGTCTGACGTAGTCAACGGATAAAAGTTAACTTTGGTTTCTCACTGTGTGTTCCTGGGTATAAGTTAATCTTTTCAGAACAAGAGCCACAACTGACAACAGTATTCCTCTATGGATTAAGAGGCTCAAATAGGTATGGTCAGCATCATTGCCTCGCTAGATTTAATGTCAGTGTTCCCATAACTGGCTGCACTGACAATTTATAGCAGCTCAAGTCTATGCTCAAACAACACTCCCATGTGTCAACATAAAATCAGCAGAAATGCAATAGCAGTGAAAATCATTTGGATTTTGAATAGTGAAACTGAAAAGGAAGAACTGTTTCTTCACTAATATATAATATTTTTACTAAAAACTTTTTCTATAGCAGAAGTCATAGCATCACTTTCTTCTTCACTAGCAAAGTGTTGGCTGAAATCTGATCAGCAGCTCGCTCTCCACTATTCCCCTGCCCACCCTGAAGCAACGCAGCCGTGGAACTCATTAGATCATCCTATTTATTCACATTCAAACTGAAAGAACGATCACATCCTCTCCCTCATTGTGATGAAGTGCAAGAGCTGCTGCCATCATAAGCATCACCACTAAGGTCTTCCAAATATTTTTCCATAGTCCTGTGAGAAGGAAGCATCTAGCATTAAATACGTAAACACCTGACAAAGAAAATGGATACTGAAAATTTTTCAAGGCTGTGTTCGTGTATCACATAGCAAGAAAAGAAAAAACACTTTTAAGCATATGCTTTATTCACTCCTTTGGAAAAGATATTAGTATTCCCGCACAATTCTTGAAAATAATACAAAAAATTGACATTTTATACAGACTCCAATATCAAATAAATTCAATTAATTGTGTTCTTCAGCTATGACACCAGCAAGATTTCAATTATACATCTGACATTCAAAAAAACAAAAAAACCCACAAACCACAGACACATACACATGCACACCCTCCTTAGCAGCCTTCCCAACTAAAACACTTTGGATACAGGATTTTTTTTGTGTGTGGTGTTTTTTTTGTTTTTTGTTTTTTTTGTTTTTTTTTTTTAAACTCAATGATACATTTCCCATCTTCCACACAGGAGATTAATACATGGGATACTACTCTAATTTGAGCCCTCAGAAGAGAACAATTCATCTACATTACACTCCATCTTCACCAAAAGAGTACTGGATTGTAATGCTTTCTCTTGTCAACAGTAAGCTTGAACAGGAGCAAGCTGAACTCAGCATAAAGAGTAAGTAACTAAAAATGACTTGGACTTAACTGCTGAAGATGCTTTTTAATGCACAGATGCAACACATGAAGATTACAGGTTGCATGATGCAATACAGCATCCTGATGGCAGCTGCTGATCACTCAGATTAAAATGTTATACTGTCAAATACTGAAACCTGAAATGTGTGCAATTAACAGTATAAAAAACAGAAGTGGGTGCAATATGCTACAGAAAACAAGCCTCAGGCTTTTAACATGGGGCCAATGTGGCCCTCAATTTGGCAACACTTCACTGACTGGATAAAACATCTATGTTTGGCAAAGTGTTTCAGTTGTGTATATTCAAACCTGACTTCAGACCTCCTTTAACTAATTAACCACACAAATTACAATTTAACATTGTTATTAGTGGGTAGCATGCAACTATAGACAAGCACCTGCAGCCCGATAAATAAAAATATGTACTAGAAACAACCAACTAGTAAAAAAAAAAATCCCAGGGATCTTTAAATGTACATTACCAAAGAAGTCAGACTTACACATTAAGTAAAGACTTCAATTCTTCAATAGCCTTTTTAACATTTTTCCACACACATAGAAGACGTAAATATGTAAGACTCAGAAAAGGCCACAGTCAGGAGGAATAATGAAAAAAGGTCTGGAAACAAAAGGAGAGATATTTTAAAAGGTGCAAATACAAGCATAACTGAAAGAATAAGCTGAAAAGCACAAATCCTTCACAATTTTACATTACATGCATTTTTAATACATTGAAGACAGAAAAACTGTAAATACATACCATGTTCTCTCTCCAAAAGCACCAAACACAATACAAATTCTAAATTAACGAGTGGTATTAAAAATCACTAGCAAATTCCTCCTAACAAGGCCTATTTTAACCTTAGCTTTGCCACTACTTCTCAGGCATTCATAACTGATAAGTATAAACATACAATAACTTAAAAACAAGACAGAAAGAAGTAACTGGTACCTTAGTCCATCAAACTTTAACTTGAACCCAAAAAAAATTTAAGTAAAAACTGTAACAAATTCTATAGCAAACACCTAATTATAATTTTCTAGAAAGTTTTGCAAAAGTTGGGAGGCATGGGGGTGGAATATTATATTCACAATACTTGAAACAAATAGGTAGATTATAAAGCAGATAGAATGAATGCAAACCCTGAAAATACATAAATGTGTCAAAGTTAACCCTCATGGAAAAAAAAATAAAAACAAAAAAACCCACCAACACTAAGCACAAGCATAAGTAACCACTTGAGGCTCTAAGCCTCAATTTTCTTCCCTCAGAAATGCTCCGATATGTCAGTATTTTGCTTAAAAAAAGTACACATGGAGAAAAAAAGTTTTAGCTATATACTTTAACCTAGTGAGAAATGACAGATAGGAGTAAGACACTCCTAAGGTAGGGACCTTTTACAGTTTTTCCATTTAAAACAACAAAAAAAATAAATTCAAAATACATTTCCAGGCAGGCAGTATTTTCAAGATCACTGTAAAAATCGTATATGTTCATTTAAATTTTGCTAAAACAACCTGTTATGCTAAAGTTACTTTCCACACTTGGTCCCATCCTACATGTGTCTGCAAATTCAGAGCCTTCAGCTCTACAAAGATCCGGACACATGCAGGAACTCACAGAACTAGATCTTCAGGAACCCATGGAGTTAGAGCTTCTGGTGGTCAGATACAACCTGATACAGCAAAACGCTGCTTTTGTCCAAAAATAAAAAAAAACAAAACCCAAAAAAACCCAAAACAACACTTTATAAAAGAAAAATAAATTACCAAATCGTTCTCAAAGCTAACAGAGACACCCCACGCCACACAGAAAACTTGCCCTTTAGGAAAAGAGCAGCTCAAGGCTCCGGTGACACACGGCCACCGCCAACGTACCTGCAGACGGCCACTTTCTCAGCCCCCCTCTTGTGATGTCGGGGGACACCCCACGCCGTGCCCCCGCTGGGGGCTCCCGGCCCCGCCGTTAACGGGCAGCAGCGCCACCGGGTGCTGCCGGGGCTTGCCGCGGGGCAGGGCCAGGGCGCGGGCTGTCCCCTCGTCCCCGGGGCAAGCAGGCAGGGAAGGGCAGGGACACAACACAAGGCGATGCGTGACGCCGGTCCGGCGGGGGTCGGGGAGCCCTCGGGGCTGGCACCGCCGCAGGGCCGCGCCGCGGGCTCCACCCGACCCGCAGCGCCGGACGCTCTCCGAAATCGGGGTGGGGGCGGGTGGGGACGCTCCCCCTCCCCACCTCTTCCTTGGTAGCCACCCGGCTCCTCGGGCGGCTCCAGCGGGCAGCGCTGCCCCCGCCCCGCCGGGCCGCCCGCCGCGGTGCGCCTACACGGCCCTGGGGGGCTCGGCGCTGCCCGCGACGCCTCGCCTGGCCCCGCGCAGTCCGGCGGAGGGATACGTCGCCACCGGAGCCCCCGGCACCGGCCATGAGGCATTCCCGCACACTGCCCGCCGCGGCCGGGCGCTGCCCACCGTCCCCGGCCATCCTGCCGCAGCCCCGGCCGCCCCGCGAACTTCCCGCGACCACAGGGGGCGGGGGGCGCTGGACTATTTAACGGCTCAGCCCTACCACGGGGCGGCTTCCTGCCCCGCCGCATCTCGCACCTCCTGCCAGCTCCGAACCGCCGCGGTCCGCGCCGGGCCTCTCTCTCCTGCACCCCGCGGGCCTCCCCTTCTCTGCCCGGCGCCCCTCGCGGAGTTACCTCTCCATGCTCCATAGCCCGGCCAGTCGCTGTTGGCGGCCATAACAGTTTCCATCCGGGGACTGTGGGGCTCCGATCCCGGCGGTAGGGGCGGCCGCGGCGGAGGGATACGCGTTCACCTGAGGAGACGGACGGTGGCCGACGAGGCCTAGGGCGGGGGAGCGCTCGGGCTGGGGGAGGCGGCGGCTCCGACAACCCCCGCTGCTTTCCTCCAACTCCTCCTCCTCCTCCTCCTCCTCCGATGTGGCCGCAGGGCCAGGGGCGGGAGGTAAGCACAGTGCCGGGCCGCCCAGCAGGGGTGGGGGTGAGGCCTGCCCCCACCCCTTCCCCGGGGCCGCCGCGGCCTGGCGCCGGCCGAAGGCCTACGGCCGGGCGGCCCTGGTGGGCCTTGGCCACATGGCGCGGCCGTGGGTACAGCCCGGCCGCACCCCATCGATACCTGTCAGTGCCGCATTGTGCTTCCCTCCGCCCGAAGGTGTGTGCGGTCCAACGGCCGTTAATGGCTCTGGGCAGGGAGAACTGATGCCCCACCATAAAACAGCCATAAAGAAAGGTCCCTGCCTAGGGTGTTTGTGGTCCAGCCTAGACAAAGACCTACTGAGCTGCGTAGATGGAATATATAGGGGGTATCTGTAGAAGATGGCAGCAGTGAAAGCACTGAGAACGTTCTATGTGGATTAGATGAGTTGATGCGTTTTCATATGCCCAAAATAACAGAAAGCTGCAAATCACTACGAAATGTTTGCCTTGTTAGAGACACAATATCATTGCTGCTTAGAAGAGACGTTAACTGCTCTTGTTAGTAGTAGCCTGCTTTAAACATTTGTGCTAAGTTTCAATGCACACGAAAGATCACCAAAAGTAAGATGACCAACGAGTGTGAAGGCAGATGTGAAATAGGAAATTCAGGTGAAGTGTGGCCAAAAAGTGACAAGCAACCATGGCAGAAACAGGCTGTAAAGATGAATTGTGAGTGACGAGGTCACTGAAAAGGAAAGCCTCTCTCCACTTACGAAATAGCATTCAAAAATCAAAAGGAAAGAGGAGAAAGACTTAGGTTCCCAAAGGAAAAAGCTTAAACCAACTCATGAGCAATTTAACTGAGCAATTCAGCTAAAGTTTTCTCCAGAAATCCTGTCACATCTTACTAGTTGCAACAAAGTTTAAGAAATACACTTCTTACTCATGATTAAATTTGAGAACAAGGAGGAATGTTGCTGTCTTTGAGTAATAAAGATACATTTAACATAAACATATTTTTAATTCCTCTTTCAAACTGACATCGCTTATGTCCCTTGTGTTCTGGACTGTAAAAGAAAATCAATAGAAGCCATTTTGGGGTGGGGTTTTTTGGCCCTAAAGAATATTTTCAGGATTAGAATTCTATTATTGATGGTTCTACTACGCCCAAAAGAAACAATCTGTGCCAAAAGCAAGCAGAGAAATATAGTGGTGATTTGCATGGAAATCTTCACCTTCTTCTGGCCTCTAATTCATTACATTTTTTCTAAATGGTCAGAAATGGAGTTTGCAAATGTGTGCCCATAGTGTTTTGAAGGATCTGAAAACTAACTACAACTGAAGAAAACAAATGAGAAACAGCATAGTTCTGGCTGCAGACCTAAGGTCAGAAAAGATAACGGAAAAGAATTATCCATGAAAGTTGTCAGTCTAACACGCAGCTACAGTATCAAATTTGTGTTAGAATGCTAGTATTCCTAATCTGAAATTAAAATCTACATCATATTGTCAACTGTTCATCCCAACAAATTCACATATAAAAATAGAAACAAATATTTTATCTGTAGTGTATCACTTCGTAATTCAAATTTAGAACACATGTGGATGTCAAGCACAAGAGAGAAAAAGAAAATCTGTGAGATAACAACAATAAGGGAAACAAAGAAGAAAAGCTAACATCTGATTTATCATACACATTGAGATTCTTTGCAGCACAGGAGGAATCAAAAAAGATAACATCAAAACACATGCTTGTTTTATAAGTTTATATTGGGATTAAGATTTGTATAGGAATATATGGAGAAAAGAAGGGTGACAATCTGATGAAAAACGACAAAATGGCAAAACCCACCAAAAAAATTGACATACATATAATACCTTCTCCCCAAATTAATGAAAGAACTTTTTAGTCACGAGAGTCAGCATCTGCAAAAATGCTCCCCAAAATTTCTAAGTTATGTTCTACGACCTTCCCATTTTGCAGAAGTACTGGGAACCCCTTATAAACCATGACATGAGCGGCTGCCACAAGGATCTTTTTGAATCTACGTGCTCACCACTGAAGAGATGAGCAATGAATACAGCAACTGCCATCCTACCACGCTCAGAGTAGAAACTAAACCCAAGTGAGACCAAAGTCTCTTAAAGTGTTTCAGAAGCGAGCGCACAGCACTGGACAGCCCACACGTTTTCCGAGTATCCTGGTACTGGCAGTTGAACGTCCGGTGGCACCAGGCATGAATTGTGACGAAGTGCATGAAAGCAAACTTAGATATTTTTAAGTACTTTTATGTTATCCTTAGAATATGATTTCTTTGAAGTAACATCAGGTGCTTTCCTATTTCAAGGATCAATGAATGCTGCATGAGGACTAGAATATCTTCATATTCTTTTTCCTGAAGACAGAGATCACACATGATGCATCTGGATAGGCATGATACATACACATCACTGTTAAATTCCCCCACTCTTAAAAAGCAGGGACTGAATCCACATAGTACTCCACTCCTTCATTCTTCTTCAGAAGATAAATTTAATTTGGTCCACTTTACTATGTGAGATCCTGTGAAAAAGATGTTCAACTGTGAGACAGTCTATGTTCTGTGAAGCACGAAATATCCCACAGCAGTTGTCACCAAAATAAGTTGCTCTGACATCTGCTGTCAGGCTTTGTTCTGAGTATAGGCTATTGTCTCCAGAAGCATATGTAAGCTGTGTAGTATTTTGGAAACCTTAAAGGTATTGGTACTGTCCCAGTGCACATTACATCATGTTATTCCGTGCATCTGAAATGGCAAACAATTACAGGACTTCCCATTACATATGTCATTAGCATTAGGTATATGGTATATATAAATTGGTAGGGCAATTAAGTGCAAATAAGTAACTTTCATAATTATTTTTTTGCTATTGTAGCTGTTAGTTCTGTATATGTGATGTTTTAAAATTGAAAACTCAACGCTTTCCTCAAATACATGGGTGTCTCACAAACAACGGGAGTATTGCAGCCCTGGTTTCAATTAGATATCCAGCTTCTTTATGAATAGCGTGACAGATTGGATCAATTTATCGCATAATGGGCTGGACTGAAATTACTTATATCAGAACTGAATCCACACCAAATAATTGGGACTAACTTAAGGATTTCCTTAGAAATACTCTGGAAAAAAAAAAAAGATAATTCAGTTTTGAAAAGTCTATGCTGAGGCAAATACCAAGCATGGTTCACCAAATGAAACTGAAGAACATTCCATTTTTTAAAAAAAGACACTTCTTTTTAATGTGAAGTTGCTCATGCATTTGAATCATTGAATTTGGTCACAGATGTGAAAGAGCTTCTTTTAGAGTTAGCAACAATAATGAAGTGTTACTGCTAGTGTGGTCCATATTTGAATTACAAAGTGGGAATACCTGGCTAAAAGTGAAAACATTATTTCATTCAGATTTTCACATTTGTTGGTACGCGTAGGAAAATAGCCAAATCTCAAAAAGCGTTTTGATCTATGATAATTTTTAGTCTTGGTTTTCTCCTGGTTTTTGTTCAATATAAGATGAATTTAAATTAATTTCTCTTTCTACAGACATTACCAATGCTGCTGCTGTTTTCATTTGAAGTTTTATTCCTGCAATTTTAATAATCATGGTTTAGGTAGCTCTAAGACTGATTGGCACCATGAAACCCACAAAGCAAGCTAAATTATTGACTTCTTTCACTATTACGTCACTGTAGATGTGCAGGTAAACCCATAATGAGAATTGAGTGATATTCTGATATTAATAATGGTACCATTAGGTATCAGCATTAGTACTGCCATATTTATAAGATAACGTATTGTGAAAGGGAAGCCTTGCCATTATGCTTTCCTACTGTTTTAACCAGTGAAACAGAAACAGGCTATTTACCATAAAAGAACACAGATAAAAAAGCCCTAAGATGTTTATTTTACCTCACTGACAGTTATCTATAAAGAGCCGTACATTGCAAAATATTTGATCATCAAAGTCAATAATTTAGTGTATCAGAAATTGGTTTCTCATAAAAAGACAATTTTCTTATTTTCACGGTGTACTGGCATTTTATCTTAGAGAAAGATACATGGAACTTTTCTTATAGTCATCAAGCAGCTCATTCATAGAAGCATTGTTTCAAGTACACTGTACTTTATGAAAAAAAAATGAACTCTGCCTGGACAATGTATTAATTATTTTAGTGAAAAGCACAGTTGGAGCCTTTTGTAAGCAGATCAGTATGCAAATAATGGACTTGAAGCTTGAACTCAAAAGGCTTTTATGTAAGAATACATTCATAAAAAAGAATAATACAAGAAAGTCAAGTTAGCATCTCTAACAAACGTACTGGCATGGAACAGAATAGAATAGATGTGTTTTTGTTGAATCTTCCATTCACAGTATCTGTTTATCTGTAAGATTACATTTTTTATTTACTGGTCACTATAAGAATTTGAAAAAACCATCTAGCAGTAACTTGACTCAGGCTTTTTGTTGGTGTCACAACAGATCTTTTCTAAGTCTTAAGAACCAGATATTCTAAAAAGAAACAGCAGAAGCATCTCAGTTCTTTTTTGCTTTTACTTCAAAGACTGTCCTCCTAGGCAGTTTGCCTACCAAGGCTCAGTAAGGTCTGTCAATTCCTAATCATAATTTTCCTTTATCTAAGTATGTTTAGTCCATGGTTCCTTCCTCCATGGATTTCCAGCCTCTGTTATCTGTGATATTGCCCACCCAGTTGTACTATGCAGACAGACGTATTTTTTGCTTACTTATCACAAATGTATTCAGAACTTGCTGCCTTCTGGAAAAACAGATAATCGTTTGAGCTGTTCTGGTGATACTAAGTAGTAGCTGTAGCTGCCAGGCAGTACATAAGAATATGGTTTATAATCTCATTATAGACAAGCCCAGAAAGAAATATCAATAAATTACACTTTATAAAGTATATACTTAATAAATATATTAAATGCTGAAATAGACAAATGCATGAGATTAAGTTTTACTTACGGTTACTAAAAGCCACAAAGTGATTCAGAATTCTATCTGCTATAAATAAGGAATGATTTAGCCCACGTCACAAGAAAAATATCAGAAACAGGAACTCTTCCAGAAAATCTGTACAGCCAATAGATGAGCAAGGTACAAAATGAGCACTCAGAAGATCAAGCCACAGGAGGAAACCAAAATGAATTATTTGCATCTGTAAGAACAGGCTTGTGGAGGGTTCTGCATTAGAACTCTTCTTTATGGAATATGTATAAAAGACTGTTTTATATTGTCTCATGGTGGCAGTAGAAAAGGTTATAGAACAACCAAATGAATGGTAGCAAAGTCAGTAAGACCAGAGCCAGGAGTTCTCATGGAATAAAGAATGAAATGTCTGCACGGTTATGTCTGAGGTGGAACTTTTCACTTCAAGCTGATGTGGTGCCAAAAGAATAGAAGATGGCATATGGGACCCAAATTTTTTACATGATTTATGAGGTGAACCAAAGAACTGTTAACTAATAAGTCTTATGTCCATACAGAAGAAACTGATAAAAACTCCAAAGAAAGCACAGAATACATGAATATATGGATTTATTGTATAGTATTTTGGAATTTAAAGTTTATTTTCTTGGAAGTTACCGGAGTGTCCCACAAAATTTTCTGTTAAGGCCTGCGCTGCTCAGTATATTCATGGAGCAGAAGGGTGAAATAGCACCACACCAAAGTTTGATAATGACAGTAAGTTTTTCAAGTCACAATTTTCTGCAGACAGCTGCGAACAGTGCTCATAGTGCTGAAGAACTGAGTAATAAACTGAAAGATGAAATTCAGTTCAATATCAAGGAATATATAAAAAAGGAAAAGCAATAGTAATTTTGTGCTGAAAATTACGGGCTCCAAAATGGCTAATACCACACAGAAGAAGTATCTTTGAGGTGTGGTAGGCATTGATATGAAAACAGTGTCTGTATGCTCAGTAATAATCACAAAAGCAAATAAAATCTTAAGAACCAATAGAAAAGGAGTAGAGAACAAACCAGTAAGCGTCACAGTGCTGCTACATAAATCCTTGTTATGGATCTGTCTTCCATGGTATATGCAGTTCTGCCTCCCCTTTCTCAATCTGGATGTCACAAAACCAGGAGGGTTACAAAGAAGGAACCCAAATGCATGGAATCACTTCAGTAGAAGAATGAAGAAACTCAGACTTTTCAGCCATGAGAAGGGATAGTTTAAGGGCCGATACGGTAGAAGTGATATGAAGGAGGTGAGGAAAGGATGACTGCTCACCATTTCTTATAGTCAGGGAATTAGAGGGCATAAAGTCATCAAGAGGCCAGTTCAAAACAAATAAATGGGGTGCCGTGTGCAATTAAATGTTAAATCAGGGAACACACTCTCACAAGAATTGAAGGATACTAAGAATTTACATGTATTTGAAAAGCTATGAGACAAATTCACAGAAAAAAACCCCCACAAATTATTAAAATGAAAGGTACAGCCTCTGAATCAAGATGACCCTGAGCCTCAGATTGCTGTGCACTGGGGGAGCAAGCTGGGAAAACAGCAACATTTGCCCTCCTCTTCTACAGCTCTGTTGGAATCGACCAGATGATGCTCTGCCAAATAGGCTCTGTACATCAGTTCCCCTTGTTAATTATTTTAATACATCCACCAGATGGACACATCCAGTTAAGAGGCCCTGCTATAACTGGATATCCTACATACACCTATTCTCAGCTTAGCTTTTTCAAATACAATTTCTGATCACTTGCATACAAAGAGTCTGTAGTACGAGTGAGGAAACGTTGTTAGGAAGTTACTGAGTCTCCCTTGGAAACTTGTGGGGAAAGCATCGCTCTGCTTTCCCATTATGTGAAGTGATAAGAGACTTTTTTTTGTTACTGTCATTTGGGCATGGGGGAGTGTTGCCAGACAGCAGATGGAAGAGGCATTCTTAGAAATGTGTAAAGAATTATTTTTAAAGTTTATCACTGTATTTATGGCTCTACCACATGTAACTTAAGCAGTAATAATCTGCTCAAAGATGAGATTCACCTTCATGAGTAGCTTGCCTTGGTACCAGAAATAAAATTTCTACATATCTGTTTCTTGATTAGACAATACTAAAGCCACTGTCCTCAGAGTATGTTTCAGTCTCATGAAAACTAAACTTTGCATGGTTAAGCAAAGATCAGTTTTGACTCATTGTAATTTTAGCCTCAGTGTATCTTCAGCATTTAGTCTCAATGTGTCTTCAGCATCGGGAACAGTCATGGCTGAAACAAGGGCAGGCAAGCTAACTTAAAGCAGAAACTAGGGCTGGAAAAGAAAGAGGCAAGAGCTAGGAACCAAGACTGAGAAGATCAAGGGCAGGATTAGGAACCTGCAGTCAGTAGGAAGAGGAACTAGGACAAGGTCTAGAAAGCAGAAAATTGGATCAGGATTTTAGGCAGGAACCAACGTTCAAGAGCAAGAATCTAGAAGGCAGTATGCCACCCAGAACATCCTGTCCCATTTCCTGTACATCAAGACAGGTTCCACTAATCAGCTGGCTCAGAGGCGAGGCCATTTCCCTTTGGAAAACTAGTTATGGCCAGACGACTAAGAGAGAGATGCCTGAACTGACTGTGGCAGACATCTTGACTTTGCAGCTTTCAGTGACAGATGAGCTAGCAGGATGTGTTGGGTGACACAAGCATCTTCCTCATCAGCAGGTACTAATGGAGGACCCCAATAGCCTTTTTATCAGTAGTGAAGACACATGAGAGCAGTGAGCTGGAACACAGTTGCCCAGATGAGATGAGGGGGACTGGCAAACCCAGAAAAATTTGAATCAAAGCAAATTGCAATAATCTGTAAATGCACAGAGATGATGAGAAAGCAAGACAATCTTCAAGCCTTTCTCAAAATGGGGAAGATTTTACTCTTGGTGGCAAACAAACTAGAAACCACACACCATTGCACACACTGTCTTTCTGATGCAACATTACAAAACACATCCTGAGTACTGGTCTTGTTTTCTTTAGCAAGGCGGGTGCTAATTTCCCTTTTGGAAGGTGGAGATACACAAACTGAAATGTTTAAAATCACTAAGTTCTTTTATGCCGTAACGTAAGACATGGCATTATATATTCTTTAACACCATAACTTCTGCCCATTCTTGCATTTCTAATAGTATCTGTGAGTATCTGTCAGTAGAGCCCTCTCATAAGTTTGTACCACCTACGCACACATGTCTATACCTGCACATTTCAGGTTGGGTTGTTTAATGTCTCTGCCTCAGTTTATCTGTCAGTTGGAGTGAAGGTGTACACTCATGTGGGTCTTAGAACTAATTAGTTCTTTATCGGATTAATTTGTTCTGCAATGAATGCTATTATATTAGCTTAAAGTAGTTCTTTGTCTTACTCCACAGACCAACAGCTTTATATCTTCTTTGATATCTATTAGGAAATTCTTTAGGTTTTTTTTCAAGAACAGGGTGACATTTCTAATATACATGTTCTTCTCATGAATATCAATGTGATTTCCTACATTTTAACCTTAGATACATACATTCACTTCAACCCAAAATCTAATGGGAGAAGTAAACAACGTTTATGTATGAGTGTTTGCTTCCTGTTGAATTCTGTGGAAACTGTGGAAATATCTCTGTGCAGAATTGGACATGACTTGTTTCCTCCTTGCTGCTTGAGCAATGGTAACTTCCATTCCAGTCACTGCTGATAAACCTCTCCTAACGAATCCCCACCAACCTTTAATCTAATGGGAAACTAAATTTCTTTCTTTCACTCAGATACCCTTGTATGTTTTTGTACATTTGCTATATCACTACATGCTGAATTTTAACTGTCTTCTAGAAATTGCTCTGAAAAAGTCTCCAGCTGATTCAACATCTCATCATGTCATCAAGTCAGACATTGACAGAAATCTCTTCAGTTTTATGCAGTTTTACTCTATTTCATTGGCTCCCTATGAGGTTTAAAATGGATTTTAAAGCATTATTCTTAGTCTAAAATCTAATAATCTGTTGGTTTAATATAGTCAACAGTTGCTAAATTTTGAGTAATCTTGCGTTTTGAATCTTTAGCTAGCGGATGCTCTACTGCATTCTGGCAAAGGCAGCAGCACAACAGAAGTTTCTCTGTGTAGCCCCACAACTATGTCATTGCATTTAATTATCTGTAATCACACTGCAAATGAGACCCACTTCCATATTCATTCATCTTTGTCACTTCTGCTGAGATCATTAATATCAAGTGGTAACTTTTGAAGAGAGGAGACAGAGATAAGAGTCCCTCTATATAGGGAGTCCAGGCCGCATAGTACTGGTCTAAATGTGAAGTAGGAACCTACCATGGAACATCCTTCATATATCATCCTCAATCCCTTGATAAGACTCATAGTCTCTTCCTAGCTATTTCAAAAGGTGCATTGGAGACAGCAGGTGCCAGGTTGCCTTTTAATTGTGTCCCGTGGCTTTGGATCTCACTGCCTAATGGCAGGAGATCAGTTACACTATGTTGACGTAGTTTAACAACAGGCTAAATAAAGACATTTTTGTTTTCTGGCTCCTTAATCCATGTGAGATGTGTTAGCTATTATTTTAATTCTGTGCCCCATGAGGCTTTCCAAGCAGTTCTCCAGACATGCGCATTGTACCCATTCCTGTTTACAGAAACAGAGCAGACTACTGGTGTGAACATGTTTGTTGGTTTGTAATGAAGTGTCTTTGTATTGGGGAAACTAAGCCTTTAATTAAAACCAGCTGGCACTATAAACTGTTTCATGCTCCATAATACTGACCACGGTTTTCAGATAGAGATTGAAATTCAGGGGGTTTCCTCGTCCTAACTAAAAACTCTGATGTGGGTTTTCCTCTCAAAGATGGACTACCGCATCCCACACAAAAGATGAGTAAAACAACTACATTATAACAACTTTATAATTCTATATGCTGCGGTATTTGCATCACAGAGTTTTACAAAAAGACAAATAAGCCATGTGACAGCCACCTTCTTACTGTTTCTACATTTTAAGTCAGGCAATTTCTTTGAGATATAATAAAGGTAAATACAGACTCCAAAAAGTTCAGGAAATAGCATGTTCCTTGATAATGTATCTATTGACAGTTGATAAGGGAGAGTGGCCAGATACACACAGTTTTGAGAAATAAGAGATCAAGAAGAGAAATACAACATTGCCATTAAAATAATAGCTCCCATAAGCAAAATCCAGTCTTAATTATTTTCCATTTCAGTTACAAGTTAGCTTTGCTAATGCTATCTCATTATTTCCTTTCTCATGAAATCCATTCCCCCAAATTAAGTGAGTTTGCCCATAACATTGCGTTTGTAAATCTACAAATATGAACTTGTTAGGTATTTGCAGAAAGAGACTACAGTGATTAATAAGGCAAAAGATTAGGAGCAAGGAAAATCTGGGTCCTAATCCCAGCTGAGCCACTTATGGTGTAACCTTGGGGAAGTTACTTGACCTTCATGTTTCTCAGCAAACTCTGCTGGAAATCGGATACCAGCTGGACCTCAGAGAATACCAGACACGTCTGCTGAACTCCTCCCAATTAGCAATGTTAAAATAATGGTGAGCAGGCTTGCTTGATTGTGGGGCGCTATGCACATAAATACAGTCAAGGATTAATGACCCTCTTTCCCTTTCCTAGCAGGGCTAAGTTGATGTTAAAAGGTGGCCTGCACACTACATGTCCTGTCCAATTGTCAGCTATATCATAAATGAAAATAATGGCACGCATGAGGCAATTAGACTTTAAAAGGATTCCAGCTGTTTCCTTCCACCCAGCATTCCCCTGCACTTCCAGCAAGGACATTTATCAGATTATCTGATTAGAAAGATTAGATTCATAGGGCCAGACTCTTAGCTGCATCCATGGTGAACTAGCTGCAGTTCTTTAATATGGGATCAGTTGTACGCAACTGGAAAAGGCAAGTCCAAGAGTTGGTGAAGTATCTTTCTGGCCACATTCACCCCAAACACAGCTGCCAATAACTTTATATCATCAAAGAAATTCCTCATGTGGAGTGTATCCCAAAGTCCTTTCATGCAACTAGGGGATTTTCCTGAACTGAGCCTAAATTTTCTTCTGCCAACATTTGTTGTGTTATTTATTATAAAAAAAAAAAAAAAAAGAAAAGCAAGAACACAGGGCACAATGAAGAAAGGCTCGGCCTTTAGTCATTTCAGCAATAAAATGATACAATCCCACATAATCCTCAGACCTCATGGTTCACTGGAGGAGGACAGTGAAAAGAAGGGTGTGCTCATGTATGACTGCCATTATATATAGTTCAGACATGGCTTCATTGCATGTATCAAGAACATTAAATACCTAAAACATCACCATGGAAGTCATTTGAAAACCTAGATAACAAAACAGTACTATATTATCATATGAAATCTTCCGTACTTCCTACAAGAGAAAATAGTTCTCAATAAGCAATTAGAACAGTAGCTAGTACAGCACAGTATAATAACTAATACAGTATTTCAGAATGATCAAATTGCAAAGAAGCTGTGATGTGCAGGCTTAAGTAAAATGCCCATTACTTTACTTTTATTGTGATCTTCAGTAAGTATGTTTGTTTGTTTATTTATTCACTGGGATACGGAGCTATACTTTCCAAAAGAAACATGCAGCATCTTCCATACAAAAATTTCTTTGAAACTCCTCTATGACAGTCCATGCTCCATTTAGCCTTGTGTGGGAGGGAGAGTAGGGATTTTTGACAGATAACTGTTAATTTGCTGCAAAATTCTCCATTCGTTATTTATTGTTCTATTATTTTACAACCAATTTATTTTCCAGTAGAGCCATGGAGACAAACTCACACACCCTTGAGTGCAGTCTCGTTGGTAGTGCTTACTTGTCTGCTAAACGAAAAGCCAAATACACCTATATAACTTCTTTTAAATCCTCTCTATAAGGGATCATGTAGGACCATATATGACCTCCGAGTATGTTGGTCAGTATGTCAGCAGTAAATATGCTGCAGACATAATACACTGAAAATACTACACTAGCAAAGGAAAAATAAAGAATAAATTACATCCTGGCATCCACTGTCTGATAGGATTTTTTCTGGAGTTTGTATAGCTCATGCCTCATCTATTTTTGCTCTATGCCAGGACCACTCACATTAGTTTGATCTGCTGGTAAATTTTGCAAGGATTAGCTCTGCAGGAAAGCCCATACCATTTCAAGGTTCGGCACCCAGCATTGCATCTTCTTAGATAGAAGATGTGCTGGCACATTCCCGCTGCTTTCTGAGAGACTTGGGAAACGGCTACAAACACAGGATGTCTGCAGGAACATGGGAAAATCTCATATTTCTGCAGTGCTGTGGAACTTCCCAGCTTGGAATTTTATCCAAACAGATAAATCAAACTTTAGTCCATCTTCTAGGTGGCCCTGCTCTTCAGTGTCCCATTGTCATCATCTAGTTCACAGTAAATTCTGACATTTGCTAGGCACTACATTGTCTATGTCAGAAAAGGTGTAACTGCTGTCTATTATGCTGTGATAGCACTTATTCCACCTTTCAAATTCATAGTTTTACACCTTATTCTACACCTGACTGGACCTCAGAGAATACCAGACACGTCTGCTGAACTCCTCCCAATTAGCAATGTTAAAATAATGGTGAGCAGGCTTGCTTGATTGTGGGGTGCTATGCATATAAATACAGTCAAGGATTAATGACCCTCTTTCCCTTTCCTAGCAGGGCTAAGTTGATGTTAAAAGGTGGCCTGCACACTACATGTCCTGTCCAATTGTCAGCTATATCATAAATGAATATGATATATCAGTCTCTCTGACTGAGAAAATCTCAGAAAGAACTAGTACCTTATTCCTAATCCACATCCCTGATGAAAGCAAGGAAGAATTTGAGCCTTTGACAATAAGTTGGAAAAACTGAAATCTTGTTCTCAATAAAACTGAAGATTATTTTGTGCTTGAAGTTTAATTGGGTAGAATTCAACCTTAAAGACATGGCATACGATTTAGAGGATTAAAAGGTACTAAGTTATCATTCCCTAGGACATCAAGGGTAGAATTAATCCAAAATAAGTGGGATGAGTCAACTGGAGATGCCTGTCTTTCTCCATTAACTATAGAGAGAATGTAAACAACTATTCCTTAATTACATATTTAACCATTAGATAGCTAAAGGTACTGGGCTGAATACCATCTTTAATGGGTTAAGAACACTGTAATGCACACGTACACACACACAGACATCACATACTGACAGCAGCACTTGTTACAAGCCATCTTCCATCCAAAGCACCAGATTTCAGTTGGTTGGAATTTGGCATATCATGTTTGATGTGAGGGCTTCAGTCTTTGGCTGAACGTCTTGCAAAATTTCAGTTGGAAATGAGGATTGGGTTAGGGAGCATTTAAACCAACCGGACATACACTCCGTGGGACCTGGTGGGATGCACCGTATGAGTGCTGAGGGAGCTGGCTAAAAGCCATCACGAGACCACTTTCAACAATCTTTGAAAAGTCATGGAAACAGAAGCTTTCCTGTCACTCATCTTCAAGAAGGGTAAGAAGGAGAATCTGTGGAACTGCAGGACAAGCAGCCTCACTTCAATCCCTGGGAAGGTGGTGGGGCAAATAATCCTGAAAAACCACTTGAAACATATGATGGACAAGAGGGTGATTGAGAGTAGTCAGCAGAAATATGCCTGAACAACCTGCTAGCCTGCTAAGATTACGAGGATGTTGTTTATCTTGACTTTAATGAAGTCTTTCAGCACTGTCTTCCACAACACCCTCATAGGCAAACTGCTGCACTGTGGCCTAGATAAGTGGACAATGAGGTGGGTTGAAAACTGAACTACTGAGAGGTGCAGAGGCTTGAAATGAGCGGCCTAAAGTTCAGGCACTGGTGCTGGACTCCAGGGGTCAATACAGGGTCCAATACTGTTTAACTTCTTGGATGGTGGGGCAGAGTGCACCCTCAGCAAGTTTGCAAGCCATACAAATTGGGAGGAGTGGTTGATACATCAGTCGGTTGTGCTGCCACTCAGAGAGACTTCAACAGGCTGGAGAAATGGGCAGATGGGAATCTCATGAGGTACAGTAAAACAAGGAGGTTTGAACTAGATGATCTTCAGGGGTCCCTTCCAATCTCACCAATTTTGTGATTCTGTGAGCCTGAAGAAAGCTAAGAAGGAAAAAAAAAATATTTTCCTTACATTAATACATATACAGAGAGGCACTTTTTTGACAGAGATATCTCCTCCTTATCTGGTTTGAAGCAGCAACTTGAAATTTGGCAGAGACATATTTTTTTTTATCCAGGATGCTCCTATTGCCTTCCAGATCAACAGTCCCCTAAAGATGATCAATTCGTAAGCTTATGCAATATCTATTTTTACATAAGATCAGTAGGAATTTATTAGAGATTAATAGCTAAAATTCCAAAGATACTGTTATCCCTGAGCATGATAAAACTTCCTTAAAGCCGCAGATGAAAAGAGTTGAGGGTACCCGTTTTCACTTCTCTCTGAAAGGCTGTTACAGAATTTCACTCCATGGATAGCCAGAAGCCTTCTAGTTCCCAGTCTAATTTGCTCATGCTGATGATGCATTATAATCTTTCTCTCTTACACTGATACTGGTATTTCATGGTGAACATCTTGTTTAACTTTGTAAAATTAAGGTTGAATGGAAAATAAAGATTCAGTAAATGCTTTGGAGAAGTAGGTATCAAAGAAGCAGCAAGTTCTGGACAAAGGGTGTGGCAAGAAAGATGCAAAAGCAGAGGAGAGACTGGCTCGGCAAGGAGATTTTGTTAGGAGCTACCGGTGGCAGAGACAAACTAGGATTAGGAGTTGTTGAGGAAACCACCTGAGGGGAACCACAAGCCCTGGGCAGAAGAGATGGTTTGCGTGATGGGGCATTGTGGCTAGACAACTTACTGAGGCAAAGGTATGGAGACAAGGAATCAGAGTTGAGGAATATGTGAAAGAGAAGGAAAACTTACTGACGAGAACCTGAGGGTGGAGAGACGACTGGAATGGGTATTGTGAACAAACTGAGGGGATGAGGAGAGGGGGGAGTCTGAGACACAGGCAAGAGTTTGTGCGTGAGACAAACTACAAGCTGATGACAGAAGTGAGTCAGTACGTTGCTATCTGATACAATCACTCAGCTGAGGAATTTTCAATAAAACTGGGAAATGACATTTTTAAAAGAGTTACTAAGTCAAAAACTTAAAGAATAGTGGAACTAATGTTGTCCCTGAAACCTTTCATTAAGCTTCTCTGTGCATATGCCCAGTGATGCAGCCCTTTCTCCAGTTTCAGAGAACAACTCAGGATGGCTGTGTAGTGAGGGACAGCATTGCCTGTGAGCCAGGAAACGTGACGTGGGCAGAACATGGGATTATAGCAATAGTAAGAACAGCTTTGCACGGTCAATGAAGCTTCATGGTATGCTGGGGAATACAGTTCTATCCCTGCCTTTTCTAGAGGTCCCCTGACGGTATGCTGACCAGGCCACTGGAACACCATTTTACATCTACTCATAATTTAACTGCTTCTTTTTCTCAAGAAAATCTGCTTACGGTCCCAACGCGCAAAAGTACACAGCAGTTGGATCTGCTACCCATGCCAGTGGAGAACACTGTCAATATGGGGGATTGTGCCATTGGGGGATCATGCTGAATTCTCTGAATAATTACCTTCCAGTTTTCTTACATCAAGCACCCAACACTAATTCCAATTTTATTCTCCTCTTACCCTAGAACCACTTCTGTAAAGGGAAGACAGAACTCACCTCAAAGAGATTTTGTGAAGATGCCTATTAACGAAGAGACAAATATCCTTGTAACCATCACACACACCCATGAGATAATTCATACCTATCTTTTCAAAAGGGGTCTAACTAGACTGCAGTGAATAAGGTAAGGTATAGGTACAAGCTTCATGCAGAACAATGAGAAAGAAACAACAAAACTAATAGCTATTCAGTAAGTAAATGCTGTTATTCCTCTGTATTGAGGGAGGCAGGAATCCTGCAGGAAAAAAGCAAGGCTGTTAGGGATGTGTGGTCTGTCCTGCTCCAGGCTGCATTGATCAGGCACAGGACTGCTCAACGGGGGCCCCACAAAAGCCCCGTCTGCTTTACTTTATAATCTTTCCCCACCACCACCCTAAACAAGCAACCCACCCCGTTTTACTCTTTCCCCGCTGCCCTCCATTTTGCTGACTTTACATCCTTGCTTGGGAATCGGAGCCTCGGCCAGCACATCCCTGCCACAGTCTTTGAAAATTTTTCAGCCACGGGGAGTTCCCCACACTCCCCGTTCACATCTTTTGTCTGCTAATTCCTCCTGCTACTGTATTGCTAGTTTAGCCGTGGGTTGGCCCGCTACTTTCCCCACCTGCAATGCCAGCAGTTTCTCACGCTGCCAGCCCGTGTCACAGGTGAGGAGTGAGGGTAGCTGCAGCCCAAAGTCCCGCTGCCGCCGCCACCACCACTGTGACCCTTGAGAAGCGACACAGCCCACATACAAGGAGCCACTCTGCAGCAGTAATCAGCCCCGTAGAGAGGTGGCTTTGGCTCTGGTGGGACATGCCACATCTCCCTCACCACCACAAGTTATAGGGCCATTGCAGTGAGGTGGAATACACTCCTCGGGCTGGCTGGTGACACTAGATCTGGTCCCTCTCCATTGCCTGTTCCACGGGCAGGTCTATATTGATCACCAAATCCTGTAACATCCCTCTGGGTGACACACTCCTAGGGCCATTGGAATGTTGTTTTTCCAGCTGATTCACTTTACACTCCCAATGCACCCAGTCACTTAGTGTAAACCACCCTCCATCTGCCTGCACACCCTTGACAGTGATGATGTACATAAGTAAAGGCTGTATCATAAAGACTGTGCTGGAAATGTGAGAATATAAAAACAGTAATAATGAGTCAGATTAAAGGACCACCCAACCCACCATCTCCAACACTGGCTGAGTAAATTCACAGGCAGGAGCACAGACCAGACCAAGATGCTTCCCAAAAAATCCCAACATCTAAGGATTTGTAGCTTACCACCAGCTAATGGTGGTATCCTTGCACGTTGTAACTCTTAACAACTTTTTAATTCCATTAATTTCTCCAATCACTGTTTGAAACTGGATGGTTTTTTTGCATCTAACATAACATCATGTTTCCCAGCCTATGGGTTATGGAAAAAAGTGGCTCCTTTTGTCAGTTTTGAATGTACTGGTTCTGAATGGGAGAAAGTTTTATTTTTAGTTTTATTTGATGTCACCTAGCTGTTGGATGAGAAGACACAGTGAGCAATCATTTTCTGCTCTTCTGTGCCACTCATGTTTTTATCATACTCTTCACCGATCTGTCTTTTATCCACGCAGGAAAATCCTGGTCTATTTAACTGTTCATCATATTCAAACTATCCCATATATTCAATCATACTTACCACTATTCTCTGCTCATCTTTGAGAGGGGACAACTGAACTGCATCCAGTATTCAAGATGTGAGCACACCAAGAACGCCTACCAGCAAAACTATGTTATCTCATTTCGGTTTTTAGTATTTTCCTAATAATTCCTAAATTCTCTCTCCTTTTTAGTGGCTACTCAGCATTGAGTTTTCATTTCTACGGGCTTGCTTGTTCAAGTTCCTGAATAGTTCCAGCTAGTTCAGTATCCATCAGTGTGTACTTAAAGCTGAGATTGTTTTTGACCATGTGCATTACCTCTACCCTTATCTACATGAATTTCATTCACCATTTAATCACCTGATAATTGCATGAGGTCTTTCTGCAACTCTTCAGAAGAGCCTCTGGGCTTTATTAATTTGGTTTTTACTCAGTATCACCAGCAAACTTGACTTAGCAGCCTCAAATAGATTTTTAAGTAATTAATTTGCTAAGTCTATAAACATATACTTAGAGACAAATAGATTTTTTTTCTAATAATAATGCTAAAAGTTCCCCAAAGATTAACAATGCTTGTGACATGCATTTACCTTCCTGAAGCGTAGTTCATTAATTTTGTCTGCATGAAGAGTCCAAAGGCAGATTCCTAACCTTTCACGGGAAAGGTAGCAGAAAATTTTCTCTGAATAATAAGTGCCAGAACTCTGTATTTTTTTGTTTGTTCCATCTTTGAGCATTTCTCTTGCTCTGTCTCCTCCTTTCGTATCTTTTTCTGCAAAATTTCTCTGCCTTCTAGTTTTGTTCCTTCCCATCTGTTCCTGTTTACATTTTTCTCTTGAAATTTTTTCTTCGTTTCAGTGTCCTTTTTTTTGTTTATTCTGCTTCTTGAGTTTCCACTTCTTTTTCTGCTTGTTTTGTAGGATCCTCTCCAGTTCTGTAGTTTTCCATTACGATTGCAACCATTCCGTTGTTTAATGCTTATTATTTTTATTGCAGAACTGAATCAATAAGCACACCTATAAGCCCTTGTGGGCCCTGTCCTTGAACACTCAGTCTAAGTTGGTGACAAAACCTAGAAGGGAAAAAGAGTGGATGTGGAAGCACAATTTAACAATGAAAGAGTTAAGGGGAGTAAGCTGAAATCCCAACACGCCGGTTGCTCGGCTCTGTTGACCAGAGATGGTACAGAGACATTGTTTGAAAGGCAATGTGGGAATTTCAAGGAGTTGTTAGATGCTCCACCAGTATATAAGGGACACCGAGGGGAAAAATGGTAGAAATTTAGTTACAGTCATTTAGAGATTGTAGAAAATTAGTTACTGAATAAATTAAAAAATCATAGGAGAAACTGACGGGTGATAGCAGTAGGCAGTGGTGAGGCATGCAGATCGAATCAGCAATGACGGATCTATGCTTGATACTGTAAGAAAGGAGGAAGACAAGAGGACACTCAAATTATGACTTTCCTTCTCCAGATCCATGTTTCTGGACATGTTTCTTCTACTGTGTTTCTTCAGCACTGGAAATACCACCTGGCAACTCTAAACAGTAAAATTTCTCATATGTTTTCACAGGAGCCATGGTATGTTTCACAAAAGAACAAGAAAACTGACTTAGTAAAGTGTTAATTTATGCTTCGCAAGAGTAACTCTTGGGCAGGTCAAAGCTAACATATCGGCTTGGTGCCAATCCCACCTAGCCCCCACTTACTGTGATATAATTGGGGAAAAGTGACACACATGTTACTCCTCGGAGATGTGTTCCCAGCTGCCTTTAGGACTTATTATGGAAATTGGACGTTGTCCCCTGATATTAAATCTGCCCTCAAACCTCAAAAACAAGCTTTTTAATTACAACTAACATTCTCTCCTTATCCTAGTTACTTTGTTGTCCAGATACTTGGGCCTCTGGAGTTTCTCAGACAGACTATAGCTCACTTATTCCATTTTTTGCCCCCCAAAAGATGATTTCACTTTAAAGTTTTGACCACTGCTTTCAGTATAATTGTTAAAAATAATGGGGCGCGGAGGGGAAGAGCTGACCTGGGAACCTAAGGGGACTGGGGAATCTGCAGGCAGCAGATGGAAAACATGCACAACAGCACTAGGAAAAATGCGAAAACAGGGTCAGCAGGAAGCATTGAGTAAATGTAGCTTCCTCTATGGAAAATATATTTGCATTGACTTCATTAACTTTGTATAGGAGAAAGGGCAAACTTTAGGCTGCAGAGTTCCTCTTCCTTTCCCTTGAAAAGTTGGCTTCTACAGATTCAAGGCATTTTGTAACTATATAATTCAAATCAGTGACAAACAAATGGAAAATTAAATGTACTATAACTCTTCAAACCCTCTTCTCAGCCTGTATCTATACAGTATCCAGCATAATGGCATCCTTCTCTGTGTCTTCTCTGTAACTTCCCCAAGGCACCTCTCTGTTACAAACAATAAATAATAAAGTAGAAAAGTGGCTTGTGAACCTGTCCAAAATCTAAATTTGAAGAGTAGTGTGAAATTTTAGATGGGGAAATTTTACTTCTCTTGCAAAGTTAACTGGAAGCGTTTAGGCTCCTGCTCCCGCTGGGGTTACTGTCCCTGTGGCTGAACCACTGGACCTGACCATTTGCACTCATTTGTGTCAGTGCGTTCTGGCACCTCAGTTTTGGAGGTGAAACTCTCCAGGAAAGAAGCAGTAACCATGAGATAACAGCAGTAAGTGAAGGTGTGTCTGTGCCTGAAGTCTGAATATTAAATATTATCAGTGTGCTTCAGACTGTGACCCATTATTTTTACTGGAAATAAAGCATTTACATACCATGAACAGCTATAGATCTCAGACCCACAGTCACTGGGCCAGACTACTTTTGCATACTGAACAAAAATGGATATGAAATTACAGTAACTTCCTCTAAATTCTCTCCTTTTTGTGAAAAGGAAAACCAGCAAACAGTAATGTAATCTAATATCAGGCAGACATTTGCTTTACAGGACAATAAACATACTGGATTAAATTCATCCCAGAGCAAGTATGAAGAGTATTAAGTAATTTAAAGATGTTGATGTAGATGCCTGCATTTTTATTACCAGTGTTAATGACTGCAGAAAGTGAAAGGCAGTGAAAAGTCAGGATCACAGAAACATATTTACCACAGCCAAAACATTGCCCACAACAGTGGATTTTTATGAGTGTGGTTCAGAGTCTCAAACAGACAGCTCTCAGCCCTACAAATCCCTGAGACCAGCCACTGCACCTCTGCAGGCTGGCCAATATTGATATCTACTATTCCCTTTAACCCACTTCAAAACTGTGAGAACTGTTTTTCCTTTAGTCTGGAGCAGTCCGTACTGCATTTCTTAATCTGCCAGCTAAATCCTCTAGAAATCTTGCTTCCTTCTCTGAGTTTGATGGGACAGGAAGAGCAGAAGGAAAGGAAGAAGCTAAGAAAAGAGAGTATACCACCAATAGACATATCAAATCTTTGAGACTTGCAGCATTCGGATAAGCTCTAAACATTTGATAGACATTTCTCTGAGCAGAAGCCAAGGAACAGAGGAGGTTCTTATTACACCTCTGCAGAGGAAGAAGAAAAAGGGGTCTGAGGGTGGTGATGTGACATATGGGGCAGCCAGATCAAGGTTGCCTCCAGTTTCAGAGGCAGAAGGAGTAAGGAAGGTTCAAACAGTAGCTACAACACAATCTGTGGGTAGAAGGTTCATCACATTCCTTATTCAGAAAGTTAAAGTCAACCTTGTTAGAAGAAGAACAAATTATGGGAGACCTTATTCCGTGTAACATGGAGGGACTTCTCCACACCAGTAACAGGTTTTCTTACCTTGGATGGGGGAACCAAGTTTTCAGGTACCTTTTTATTTTTATCTAAATAAAAAAAAAATGCAGCACTTCAATGTACAGGAAAATTAAGTAAGTGAACCATTAAAAGAAGGAGAGACACAAAAAAAACCAAAACAAAACCAAGCTACATTCATTAAGGATTCCCTAATCCCTCTAAAGAGGTCTGTGTATCCAGAACAGAGCAGCAGAGGCACTAAAGATAGAAGATCAATGTAAAATAGGCAGTTCTTGTGAGCACTGAATTTGGCATTTTAGAGTTCAGAAACCCCTGCAGGAAAATTAACCTCTATGCAGTGTTCTGTAACAAGGAAATTAAAAAAAAAAAAAAATTGCCTGGGCATGCTGCCTGAAAGATTACAAGACTGTAACATTAAATATGAGAGCAAATAAAATTCAAAGCAGTCGGAAGTGTCTACATGTTTTTCCTTCACAGCAGCACATCTTGTGAGCACATAACTGATTTAGAACATAACTCTGCAGAAGCTTCTAAGAGTGTAGAAGCTGACTCGTACAAGTAAAAGCTTGCATGAGTTGGATGCTCAGCAAACGCAGGTAACAAATTCAGTGCAATAATGGAGACTTCAGCCCTGTTGGGCAGAAGAACAGGTTATTTTAGCATCCTTAAAAGCCATTCTATTTTGAGATGTTGCCAGCAATGCAGTAGCAGCACCTTTCTGAAGCTGCCGGTTGTGATACCCACATTGCGCTCAGCTTAATGACTGTAATGTCCCTTTGTGTAAAAATAGTTGAAACAGTGGAAAACCGCTGGCTACAGAGAAGTCACAGCGAAAACTGGGACAGTAGTGCTGTCTGTGGGGTTTTTCCAAAGGTCTGATAAAGGTGTGAGAGGCGAAAGACTGGTTTATATAAGCAGGATGTGATTGAGAGAGAAAAACTGGAGAAACACCCAAGGACTACTCTGAGAGAACAGCAAAACCATTACCCAGGGCTGTCTCTGCAATTGTTCTCCTACTTTCTTTTTGCATAATTTTCAAAAAAGAGACAGAAAAAGAGCATGGTTGCCATGAAACTGCTTCCTGCTGTTTGGTTACTCTATATCTACAGGATGCAAGAACAGGATGGCACCAAAAAAACCCCCAACCATCTTCATCATCCCTGTCTTCTCCCAAGAGTGACAACCTGCAATACCCTGACTATAAGTGAGCTGGAGGAACATGAAAAGGTAGCAGGGAAGGGATGAGGCAGTTTTCAAGAAAGAAAATCTTGAGCTGTTCTTATAAATTCTTGGGGGGAAGACTATCGATGCTTGCAAAAACAAGTTCCTTGGGCATTATGATCTGAAGAAATTAAAGTGAGAGCTGAATACTTCACAGAAGGAATTAACCAATTTTAAAGGTTTCTTGGAAAGCAAATCTCATTCCATGATGGCATTGCTCACTGGAAAGCAACTGCAACCACCCAGCCACACGGAAAAGCTGAGTTGCATCGCTCACTGTTGGAAACAGCAAGACAGACCCGCAGGGTGGCCTATGTTCTGTGGAAGAATTTCTTGGAAAAAAGGAAAGTAAAAAAAAGTTTTGGCTGGCTTGAAACTTGCTAGCCATTCTCAGCTAACTGGATAGGCAGCTGCATCAACCAGAAATTATCAGTTCAGCATTTCTCTGCCCCATGTGTAATGCACAGATACCCAGAGGGTCAAGAGCAGACTTGCGCCATGACACAGGGGCCCATTTCTTTAAATGCAGTTCTTTTTCTTTAAGTTGCCTTGCAAGACTATTTCAGGCAATTCAATACTACAGTTCAAATGAATGATTTTGGAGAGAGACGAAATAGGAGAGATTCTTTTGAGAAACCTCCTGCTTTTTGTTAGTGATGCAAAACATGTTGCCAGAAGAGAGGACTGTTCCCCAGATCCTTTTTAAAGGCATCTGGCTTGCTATCTAAGTGAGCCAAGGTGAGAGTGGGAAAGAGGAGGCTTTCTCCAAACTGGCAAGGAAAAAACAGGCTTTTGCCCTGGGTAAATTCAGGTTCAGTAGAGATACTAAAAATTAACCGACAGCAGATCAATTTATTGCTGCACATAGGGCTTGGATGTGCAGATGAACAGAGACCATAACACTTTAAAGAAAATATTTTGCCATGAAGCATACCTTGCATTGGAACTGTGAATTGAAAGCAGCCAGTACTGATGAAGATAAAAGCCAGTCACTGGAAGAAAGTAAGTATAGAAACGTTAATACCCTTTTGTGAAAAGCAGTAAAAATGAGCACCTTACGAAATGGGCTACAAATGGAACTTTCCCTTAGCTTCAATACCAAGATCTTCTGAAGTGCAAGGAAGCTTTGCACTTGTCTTCCCCAGAGTCTTTGTATTTCATCCTATAATCTGAGTTCATTATCAGAAAAAAAACTTCAACTACTCTTCACTCACCTGTGCAACCTACTACTTTTTCCTTAAGCATCATGGCCTTTTTCTTCCTGTTTACTGGACACACAGGAAGTTGTGCTAAATAATCCCTAGGATTGAGACTGGTTTATTGCAAGACAACTACTGTTCTATACTTCTAAAGCAGATTAATTTCTTAAGTTCTCCCTGTGTGTATGTCACTGTATTTCTGTATATCTCACTGTATTTCAGTGAAACTTTTAAAATCTTGTAGTGAATTATGATAGATACACAGAGATCTAAGTGTAATATTTTAATTCTTGGTGGGGTGTTATTTGCAGATTAAAGCCTGCTGTTCTTAGAGGATTGCATGAAATCCTCCCACCATCACCAAATAATCATTGAGCAGGATTTTTGATCTCCAGCTTCTGCCTTGAAGAAAAGCAGGTGCTTCATGATCACGGTAGCTAAAAGAACTCCAACAAGCAGGAAGGGCAAAGGAGACAAAACTGCCTTGTTATTATGCCCATAGAAAAACAAAATGGCTGTTAAACAAGGTGAACGGAGAAGGAAGGAATGAACTATTAGCCTAGTTTTACTGAACACTGAATAACTACTGTTAGCACTCTGAAACTGAAGGTCTTCAGTACCTGTAAACTGCTTGCCCGGTTCTCTGCTCAAAAAGGACCACCACCGTGGCCAATCTGGATGCAGTCCTCTCTTTCAGGGTTCATTTTATTGCTCAAATAGAAATCTCAAAATAGGCAAACGGGTGATGATGCCAACTCTCTCCTGCAACCACAGCCATCCCCTTACTTCCTGTGACTGTCCCATTGCTCCGTCTTTGTCCCTTTCCACTGGAGAACAGCTAGCTGAGAAGTGTCCAATCAAGCCCCGGGGAGACACAGCCCATTCCCCTAAAAGCCGCCAAAGAGAGGGTTTTCCCAGGGATGCGAGCCAAGCTGGTGAATGTACGTGAAGACTATAGATAGCGCTATTGAGTCCCACAGATGTTGGAGTACCTGTTGATCTTTGTTACTTACACAACAAAATCTATGGCTGGGAAGTCTCCTGAATTTAATGAGTCCAGCATGTTTTGCAGTTGGTTTGTTTCTGATCATCCATTTTGCAGGCACGAAGTGGTATTCCGCCCCATGCAGGCAGCTGCTCGCTTGCCACATTAGGCTGTTGCTGCACAAACTTAGACATCCTGTGAGGGGAGATGGGAATAAAAACATGCCAGAAAGTCACCTTCCTTCCTGTCTTTCCATGCTCCGGAGACATAGAAGCAGCACATAAAGCAGACCAGGGCTGACCAGTAAGCACAGCAATGCCTGCAGTGCTACACCAGCTCAAGGTTTAGCAGTGCTCAGAGCTCTACAAAGCATTAGACAATCAGTACCCTGAAAGCCTGTGTAAGTAAATGGTAAATGGAGCCTCAGAGAGATTAAATGACCTGCCCATGGTCAGATAAGTGATATCTTGCAAAGCTAACACATAAATCCAAATCATCAACTTCCCAGTCTAACACCTTAATAACAAGGTCATTCTTCTTCAGTTCCTTTAAGAGTTCGTCCCCGAGAGCTGGTGTAGAAAAACGGTACAAGTTTTCTTCCATTTTTTCTAGAGCATCCCTCACCCTTTTCCAATCTGCTGCAGAGAGGTTACAGTCAACAGACTGTCATGAAGGCTCAGAGATACATATTTTAGTGTAAACTTAAAGAAAGATGCCTAGTCCAGGCTTTCCATATGAAGAGAAAACAGAAGTTTCAACTCTCCAAATATCAGTAACTACAACACTAGGTCATCTTAGGTAGAACACAGCTATGTCAACAGTCAGAACAGAGCAACATAATTAAGAAAAACGTGCATTACGTTATTATCCAACCCTGACCTGGAGCTCTGAGCTGAAAAGGACGGACTCTGTTTATCGCACATTTCATTCAACTTAATCTTTTAACTGGCTGCATAGTGTTTTCATATGTATGTTTTCTATGTATCTGTATTTGCATACCTAAAGCTTTTTTCCTCCCATTTATGGAGGTTTAAGATCAAAAAGCTGAAAATGTAGTCAAAGCATTTCACTCTAAGTAGTTATCAAAAGTAAATAAATCAGAGAGATCATGGAGACACCTTTGGCAACAAGTAGGAGGAAACTATGCAGAATTTTGCTTGAAAGAGTGTAGTCATGCTGAAGAGCAAGTTCAGACCAGTTTGGAGATATGGAAACAGGGAGACCATGTTCACCTTGATTTATGCTGAACAAGAAGCCAATGAGTGATTTTTCATTTTTAGTGAAGTGCTAAGTTTTCTATCCTAACTAGCCATAGCAGAAATTTCACACAGTGCAACTGCTTAATGCAGAGACAAAAATGCTACAGGGATCCCCAGACATCACGTAACCCACAATTTTCTGAGGGCTCATTCTGCCCTGACTGCGGTGGAAGAGGTCAGACTGGAGAGGGTCAGTGGTTCAAAGTGGTTTGAACCACAACTACAAATGAGAGAGTAATAATCCTAACGCATGAGTACAATCCTCTGCCTACATAGTCCTCTCAGGGGGAGGAAAAAGAGGAGCAGCCGGTACAGGAGACATCCAAGCAGTATGGAGAGGGATTTCTCGCCACTCTGAAGGCAGCCCAGTGTTCGCAGGCAGCATGCTGATAATGTAATTCTTGTCAAAATTTCACTTCCTACAGTCCCTCTCCTTTCGCTATTTCATTATTATTGATCTGGTAACGCCTGGAGCGCTCTGTCTCTGGCAGAGCAAGTAGGGAAGAGAAAGGAGTGTGCTGAGCTGACTGCCAGCGTGTGGCAGGCTTCATCTCTGATACTGGTGGTCCCTCTAGAGGTAAAAAAGTAGTGCTGTTTCCAAATCTACTTCTAGACATCCCTGCTGAGTTGGAAAACTAGGATAGGAGTGTGAGTTCTGAGACGCCGGCACGTAGCCACGCAGGTCTCAGGCTGGGATTCATCTACTATAAATCACCGGGTTGCAGTAGGCATCGAGTTGCACCAACTTAACATACCCATCAGCTGAGCACCAGCTCTGGTGCTGCACTCACCTCTGCTTCCTTGCCAGCACCCTGAACCCCAAGGCTGAAGACTTCAGTATGCTAAGTAAGAACGCTTATACTCGATGGGTTTCTTTTTCTTTTTTCCATACATTCATCCCTTTCTCCCTCAGCATTCATGTCTTCATTTTCAGGCACTGAAGGGAAAACTAAAAACACTTCAATGAGGACTGTTATGTGAACAAACAGAACTTGATATTCTGGAATTTTTTTTACATGATCCAATTTAAGCTTAATTACACTCAGGCAAGATATCCAACTTACTAATAGAAAAAATATATATACATACATATCTATGGAACATTGGATCTTCTGCTTCTTTCTCACAGTAATTACATATTGATCACAACAAGCTCCTCAAGAGAAGAGATAGTAACAAAAGCTCTTTGTCTGATTGCCCTGCTGCCAATTGACAGCATTTCACAGTATGCATACCCAATTTCACACACACATACACACATAAATACGTATGCCTTCTGCTCTGCAGACGTGCACAGTCAATGGAGCTCTAAGCCACCAGCTTGTCACTTACTGTTACCAGATGAACTGTGTGGTTCAAATCAGCAGGGCACCCAAGGGAGTTGCGCAGAGGATTTTGCCATTGCATTTCAGGGGGACTGAGCTGGACCCTTGGTGAAGTGTACAGAAAAAAATGTACACATACAAACCTGGAAGTCAGAGCTGAGGCAAGCCTGAGAGCAGCACCCTGCACTGTGTTTCCCCAGGTTGTGGCAGTTGATCTGGGAGTGAAGCCACATAGTCACAGGCTGCAGAACTCCAAACCTGAGTCATTGGTATCAGCGCTAGTTTCTCACCACGGCCCTTCGCTATCTATCTGGGCATCACGGGAGACTTTCCCAGGTAAGTGTTCTGGAGCCAACAGAGGTTTACAGCGATACCAGCCTTCTCAAGCCAAGACATGATTCATTAGCTAGCAAAATCAAATATTTGTGCATATAGCTTAAGTGGCAAAAAAAAGCCTCTTTATCTACCCTACCAGCTATCCCTGGCTTAGTATGGTGGCTCCCTGCGCTTTGCTGGAGTGCAGATACAAGTTTTCAATGGCATCCCCATGGCCTCAGATTTGATAATGGGCTCATCCAACTCCAAAGGAGCCTCCCTGACCAGCGACCATTAAAAGCTTTAATGTCACCAAGACATTAGTCTCCAGAGCATCCCACGACCTCTCCACTTACAGGCTGGCAGTTCTTACACCATCATTCCTGCCAGACTAGACGTGATTCAGTGATCCTCATCCAGCCCATTCAATTATTTGGGGAGAGGCCAAACCACCGAGACCAAGAGTCAACAATTTTTTATTTAGTGGGTATCTGAGTCACACACCATTTAAAAAAAAAAAAAAAAGAGAGAGAACTGAAATTTCTACGTGCTAACACTGAATATGGTACCAGTCATCCCTTGTCTCAGGCAGCTGCCTCAACTTTCTACCTTGGTTTAATTTATCTAAGAATTTAAAATGATAATTTGTCAATAAGGAAAAAAGATGTCTTTAAAACGCTTGGAGATGAAAACTGCTCTGGGTATTCTGGATAGTATTGGATATTAGAATAATAGCAATGAAAATATATTCTTGCCTTCAATTTGCTCTGAAGAATCCCAAACAAACAAGACTTCAAAATAATCCTGACAACTTTGAAAAGGTATCTTCAGTAAAGTATTCCTGGCTTCCATGGATTAAAAGATGCACACGAGATAAAATTTCAACACAGGCGAAGGAGTATGAAGATTACAGATGGATAATGCATCTACTACATAAATTACTAAAAAAAAAAAAATAGACAACTCTCCAGCATCCTTTAGCTGAAGTGACTAATCACCATGACACACTCAAGATGACCACAAATGTCAGGAAGGTTCTGTAGCTAGAATGACATGAGACTCAAGAATCTACCAATTCATTCATATATGATGATGAACCTGAATCTAAGGCACTCCCATGCATTCTCAGAGTTGAAGTTACTTTCATCTTGGGAATACTTAATCACTTCTATTTCTTTTAAAATAGCACTGTGTATATTGTAACCCTGTTTCAAGTGAGGTACTTCAAAATACTTTGCACACAAGCAAACCTGACAGGCTTCCTCACAGCAACTCCTCTTGTTACATTTTTGTCCGCAGCACATAGACTCACTTTTCTTTTACACTGGGCGAGCAGTTTCAAATCGCATTGTATTATCAAGAGCCTGCACAGATTGTTATTACAAACGACCTGTTATCTGTCATAGCTTTCTATTCAGCAACTCCAAGCTGAGCCTTGAAACTTAAATCCCTAAGAAGCATACAAGAATTTTGTCTTCAATTTGTGGGCACATGGCAGTCAACATCAAGTTGCTGTGAAGTAAAACCTGCCTGCTTTTGCGTCTCTCTCCTTATTCTCATTACAGAATTACTCTAAGAGTGAGTAACTTTGATTTCTGCATGTAACATATTCGTTTATTTGAAACTATTACATGCACATATTCATTTACCCAGATATTTTTCCTAATAATATTCAATGCCTTCTTTTAAAATATGTGAACATGGCTAGACTTTGAGATAGAATATAATTCTAGATATACGTCTCAAAAGGTTCAGTTAGTAGGAATAAACGTGTAACAATGGAAAAAGAGAGGAAGAGGGCTTGGGTTTTGTTTGTTGTTTTTAATAAATTGTTTCCTCCTTCTGTTTAAAGCAAGACATTCTGTAAATATTACTGAGAGAGCAACATCACTAGATACTACTGGAGAATTAGAAGGCAAGTGGCAGTACTAGATTTGACAGGTCTATAAACTGAAACATTTCATTATCAGGAAAAGGGCGATGACAAGTTCAGCGCATTTCAACCCAGTGCCTCCATCATTCTTGGCCAGGGTTTCACAAGTAGAAATCACAACAGTTCTCACAGCAGGCCATATGCTTATCCTAAATACTGGTCCTCAAAGTAGCCAGAAGCATGATGTTCTCCTAAATCCGTTGCTTCATATTGCAAAAAGCCTGTAGGCATGATGGCGTTTGGGAACATACGGAGAATGTAAGATACACTAAAGCCATAAACCACACCGAGGCAAGCAGCATCCTTTGGGCTTCCAAAGAGCTTCTATTCCTGTATCACGTGGGACAGGCTCAGGGATTGTTCAGGCAATTACCATGGTCTTTAGGCCCTCAAAATAGCATGCACGTATTACCATTCAGTCTTCTGCTTCTGAAGGATTTTTTTTTTTCCTCAATTACATCATTAATATACCAGGTAAATAGGTTCTGTAAGATAGGGAGCTACTCAGATTACAGCTATTCCTACACCTGGGAACAGGAATGGTACCAGAATTGTTTCTGGTGCATCCAGCACTGAAAGTAATAAATTATTCAGTAAAGACTGTACAGATTTTTACAACTTAAGAACAATAATTTCTCAGTATCAAAACTCCAACTGACTTCAGTGAGAACAGCATCAGATTTTAAAAATCTGGATTATGAGGAGCCCTCAATTAAACCTTGGTGATGATATGCTTATGACATGCTTAAAATATGCTAAAACAGCCTTTGAATGTTTATTAATTCCACTGAGCAACCTGGCTGTTTCCCAGACAGTTGGAAGCAGGTCAAAGTTAGGCAATGCTTCCAGGGCGGGCCCTGACAGACATGAGTAATTAGCCTGGAATCTTACTCCTGAGAACTCTAAATTACTTAAAAAATAATCCACATTACACTGCATTTTCCAAATTGACATTTTCTCTCTGTATCAGGCTCTTAGCTAAATAAGTAGTTTAGGTGTTCATGAGAAAACCCTGGTTGGAATTATACCACTTATTCCTCTTATTTCAGGAAGAATCTAAAAATAGGAAGGCAGGACAAACGCCGTGTTCTTCTGCAGTACTGCTCAGCTCATTTAGCTGCTCCTCATGATACAGTTAAATAAAACAGTGATGATTCCATGACACTTAAATTAATCTCCACTTATATAGATATATGTTGCAAATAATCCAAATTTCAAAATAGTTGAAAACAGATGCATGCACTGCATGCAACTTCCCCTACATCCATGTATCCACTTTTCCTACTTCATAATCCATGGAGTATTACAAATCCATGGAGATTTCTCTTATCATATCCTGCTGGCTTGCTCGCTTATTTTCTCTGCCTAAAGTGCCTTAAGAAGTGAAATGCACATTGCTGTTATTAAATTTTACATCATGACTGAAGTAGTTTCATGGGAAATGCAAAATCCCAGTCAAAGCGGATGGGGACAGTGAAATAACGTTTCTCCTGTCATGAGGAGGATGTTGTAACTGTGCTGGAAAGCTCTGTCAATTCACTTTGTGTTCTGCAACCTCAGAATATTTCACTGCTTGCCCTCATTTAACTACTGACCATTAATCATCCAAAAACATATATTTTGACTTCAGGAAGTACTCACAAACCACTGGAGAAAGGCCATGAAATAATATTCAGTATGACCTAATCTGAACTCAGATGCAAAAACGGTAGATTCTTTTATTACTTCTCCTGTGTTTTTACTCTGAATTCAGTCAATCTGTATTACAGTTCCGCAAAGTTGAGCAAGAGGGACATCATTCTATCCTTTTAAAATAATTTCAGCTTTCAGTCTCTTACATTGATGGTAAAAAAAAAAAAAAAAAAATCAAAGCCTTCATTGTCTTTTTGCTTCCAGTAACTACATTAATAGTTGCTCTATCTTATGTACTCTTTAAGACGAGGCCTGCCATCTCATCTCATGTTACTCATTTGATCTCTATGGAAGCATTTAGATGAGTTCAATTCGCGGGATTTGCATCCAGTGACTGCACAGCATGACTGCCACTCAGTTACTTGGGCCACAGCTAACATCTTTACAGAACAAAGAAGTGAAACTCAGAAACATAGGGAACATAAGTGTTCTTATCCATAGGTGAGACCAGGCTTCCATGGGCGCTAATACCAGATCTATGTGCTGTTGGATCAGCCAGCAGCAGAAATTTGATCTGTTTCAGGATCTATACAGATCATATTTTTATGTGATTGAAATAGTAGGAGTATAAGTGACAAAGCTTATACTGGCTTTATAATTTTATGTTAGCTTTATATTGGCTGTCAGAGGACGGGTGATTCCTGTTCTTGTATAAAGTAATTGTAGCACTAAGAGACAATTGTTGATATAAACAGCACAAGCATAACCCAGTAAGTGTTTTAAACAAAGCTGAACTATCAGAGAAGCTTTATGCTAGATCAAAGCTTTGGGTCATGCACCAACACATTTTTAAACCACTTGTAGGAGTCCGAAAGTTGAACTTAATATTTTGTTAAACCACAACCCAGATTGGTTCCATCATCAGTGGCTCTGTGTCTGCAGCATTATACCTCTGATTTTCATAACAAAATTAATAGATTTAAATTAAGTAAAGTGTGGGTGGGTTTTTTTTTTTATTATTTCACTTGTAGATCATCACCGTAGAAATGCTTGGTGATGATGGTGGTGCTATGGTGATGATGGAAATGCATGGTCAGGCAGTAAAACCTAACCATTGGAAAAGTCAGTCTAATCTGACATGGCTTTTTCCATATTTAGCCTCTGTGGTCTAACATACATGTTGATCTAGCAATGAATATCTGATCTTGTTTGAAGAGCCAACTTTTCCATGGCTACCCCAACCAAGCATGTCAGTGTTTGAGCACTGCTCTGAACATCGGTCTCTAAGGACTTAGCAGTTCATGGTCACTCCTATTAATCACCTGCTTCTGCTCTTCTCCAGCTCCATTCCACCATATGCCCCCCTCCCTGATTAATCACCCGCAGCCACATATTCACCTCAGCATTACCGAGATGAATTTCCCTTCACCTTCTCCAAGTCCAGAGCTCTTCTCTCCTACAGCTCCATGTAGACACAAAAAGACAGTTTTGACCATGTAAACACACTGATGCATGCAACAGGATAACTTTAAATGGCACTGTTTATGCTCATAAAACTTTTAAAAGAGGATCAGAACTCAGTTCAATTAAGTTCTGGTGGTTATTTACAAAACACAACCAGGAACCAACAATAATTCCACTTGGCTTTTATCGCTAAGTAACTCAAAGTCGCTAAGTAATTGCAAACTGCAGATGGTAAACTCAGAAGAATTCTACAAGCCTTTTCAAGCAAAGAGTAATTTACGAAATATAACAAACTTCCACAAAACAAACAGCCAGCAGTATCAATCAAATGATTTCTTACAAGAAATTACTGCTCTAATCACAGTCACATACTAACCAAAGCAGTGACTCAAACACAAAGACTGACTTTTGCCATCTGTTTTGAAATTGTTGGACCACCACTTGAAGAAAAAACACAAGCTGGCATTTCTTAAGATTGAGGCCATTAGTGAGAGGAGAAACATGAAGTGCTAGTTTGTTTTCTTGCCAAAGAGAATCTTGTGCAAATTTAAAATATGGTAATGTATGAGTGTTTCACAGATATTGTTTATTTATCATATTGATATCTCTAATTTCAGACTGTGATTGATATCATTTTTTCATATGCAGTGTGTCTCACTCAAAATGCTAAGCAGACGTGACTCCATTTTGCCAACAGCACAAGAGAGATGGTTCTTACACATTGTCCTCAAAATAATCCTAAATGGGACAGGAAAACAAACATATGACTTTATTAGAAACTGCACACGATCACAGCAACACATGTACAAAGCCACTAAATAGAGCCCAGTCACAGATGCACACTGACTCTTGACAGCACTTGTCCTCCAAGGCTGAGGTTGGTTAAGGTACAGAATGAGCAATGTCTCACCAGTTCCTCTCATCTTAACTACCTGTTCGGGGCACAGCCTTTATACAAGTCCACATATGCGTTCATCGAACAGTCCCAAATGGAGACCCTAATACAACATAGGGGTCGTGGTTTCAGATGGGAGTACCACTGGAAATGAGCTATGAAACCAAACAGTTTGGGGTCATTTTACCCTTCCATCCAGATATACTTTCAACTGGATTGTTCATTTAACATACTTTTTAAAACCAGTCATTACAGTGCTTTTAACAATATCCAAATGGAGGTACGTTTCTGCATTTTTAATAATGCAGTGGGTGTAATGAGTCACAATGCAATGAGTGAAAATAAAGAGTACTGACTCATGTCTATTAAAACATGTCTCAACTAGATATGTTGTGACTAGATAATTATGCACGGAGTAGCATAAGATGATATTAGGAAGCAGAAGTGAAGGGTCTATTTGTCCATAAAGCTTGAGGAAAGATACATCCACACACTAACCAGATATGATATAGTTAATCAGCTCCTTCAGCACATGACCATGTGCCTGGCAGTAAAGTGTGTCTCAAACAAAAATCTCAAATTCTTTCTGCATAGTTAGACGCAAAGATTACATTAGAAGCCCCTGGGCTCTGACTACCAGATGCAGAATTGGCCACATTCATTAGACACTGTTGCAGAACCAGGTCCCAGATCTCATTGTGTCCATGATCAGATTAGGATACACTATTCCTACATACTGCAACCCCAAACCACAAGCTCATTGCTACCAACACAATCGAACAAGATGCAGCACTTCTAAATAACGGATCAAGGAGCACAGTACTTGAAAAGCACATAAACCCTATGGGATTTGGCAGGATTTACTCCAGCCCCAAGTCTGCTGAAATTTAACATTCTTCATTTTTGTTTTTTTGCCTCATGGACACAGAGTAAACCATGCTGTGACACTGGCAAACATCCTGGAAGAGTGTGCAACATAGACCAGCCAGCGCTACAGGGAAGCTGAAGACTCCTGCAGCAGCAAGGTGAACGTGAGCCAACAGTATGCCCTGAAGAAGGTGAACAGCATCTGGCCTGCATTAACAGGACCATAGCAAGTAAATCAAAAGTAATTATTACCCTCTACTTAGCACTCATTGGACCACACCTAGAATACTGCATCCAGCTTTGGGACTCTCTCCTCCCCCCAGTACAACAAAGACATTGACTAACTGGAACAAATTCATCGGATGGCCACCAAGATGGCTGGGGACTGGAGCACTTGCCCCTTGAACAGAAGCTGAGCAATCTGGGCTTGTTCAGCCAAGAGACAGCTCCAGAAGGACCTAATAGCAGCCTTCCCTTACCTAAAAGGAAGTACAGTGCTCTACGCATCCCTGCCTTATGCCTGTGCATGTAAATCAGGGCAGACTCAAAACAAGCTCAGTAAGTCCTCTGAACAAACAGAAGATATTCATGGTTACTTTCAGTAGTAGCAGTTGGGGTTTTCATTAGCAAGAAACTGGACGTGTGATGTTTTCTACTTGTGCCTGTCTGCGGAGCTGAAAACCTACTACTCAAGTACTTCAACAAGAAGCACCGCAAAGACCAATTCCTCCTGTGGATGTGTGCCCATGTCTGCATGCAGCTCTCCTCCGTGGCAACCACTAGCAAACAAAAGCATTAACTTTGTGGTACTCTGCCTGGGCTGGCTCCTAATTTGGCAGACCTGGATATTATATTAAAAAAAAAAAGAAAGAAAAAAGAAAGAAAAAAGTCTTCTTTGTTGGACCTTCAGTTTGAAATGAAAAGGAACAGGCCACTTTTCCCCACTTAAATTCTGTGGATATAACTAAAATTAAAACATGTTTGACAGGAACAACATATCACTAACTGCGCTACCCCTCCATCCCTGAGCTAACTGCACAAGTAACCTTTCCTAAATTCCAGTCAAATAAGCTGAAGCCTTCCAAGCAGGAAGCACATATGCTTTAGATGCAAAATTCCTCTGGTCTTTTTAGTTACTGACAAAGTTATTTCCTAAACTGAGTGTGATTTACAGAAAAGAAACCTCCCCCCCTTAAATCTACCAACACTCTTCCACTTATATGAACATTTCCTTCATCCAACACATTATCAAGAACATATACATTTATCCTAATGCCAAATAAAACATTCATGGGCACACGTTTTTGTAATAGCTTCCCAGAGGATGGGAAAACACTTAAAGACAAATTGTTTATTAAACTGCTTCATGAAAAGCATGCGTCGTTCAGGCCAGAGCATTCTCAGATGCTTTCTCTCTTAACAGCCATATTAACAACTAAAGTCAACAGTTCCAAAAGATATTTACCACCTAAGTTCAAATCTAATAATCACATTTTAGTAGCTATTCTGGGAATCCAAATCCCCAGACAACTTTGAAAATCTTACCCACAGAGTACCTTTAACATTCAATACAGGCATTTAAAAATAAACCCTGGAGTACTTCCAGTAGGAGACCGCCCTCACTAATGCTTCTGAAGTGTTATGACTCTTTTTACCGACATGCCACATTTCATCTACCACCATGCTGCAAAAGAGCTCTGTGAGCAGTTACAGTCCTGTCTTTAAAGTGATTCATTCCCTTTAATTAAATGCCCTTGAAATATTACTGCTATGAATGTCATCAGATGCAGCCTTTGTTTGAAAATAAGATCAACAAGTACAGTAACAAAAGCAGAGCTAACTTTCTCAGCCCTAAGAAACACAGGAACTAAGTTTGAACTATTTTTTTTTTAAATAATGCTCAGTTCTACAAAACTGAGATTCTCTTACATTGTAACTCAAAAAGTACAGTCCTTCAAAAATGCCTTTTATGGAATTACCATCTCTTTATTCTGATGAGAATGTCCAAGGAGCATTAAAACAAAAGCAAGAACCAATAAACAAAATAACAATTAACATAGTGATTGAGCCATTATTTAAATATTTCTTTCAGTACTATGTCACCCCAAAATTCAGTTTCATCCTGGACTCTGCTTACGTAGCTGAACTGACTGATTCTTCTAATTCTGCCAGTGAAGAGAAATCCTAACTTCAAAGATTTATCTTACAACAACAGGCACAGAAGTAAAACATTGTGTGAGTCTTTGGGAACTGTTATACTCTGTGGTCGATGTACCATTAACACTAAAACAATATATCAGAAATGGTATAGGAGGAGGAAAAGGTTTCTAATGTAGAGAGATGGTAGTTCTCAAGATCAGAGCATTTGCTGTATTTGGCAATTACCTGCAAGTTCTTCATTTGTATTTTAAAAGCCACATTTCTTTTTTCACAGGCCAAGAAGAACCACCAAAAAATTAGAGGAGGAAAGAGCAGATTAAACACGTAAATACATGCATGAACTCCTGAGATATAGATCTAAACTCCCAGTAACTACAAAGAGAAATCCGCTCACCCACCATGTCTGAAATTGTGTTAGGACTATAACCTGTGAGTTAGAGGTCCATAAATTGTAAGACTTCAGCAGCATCCTCTTTAGAAGATTCCACAAAAATGTTACAAGCATTTTAGTCCAGATTTCACAGGCTACCTTCTAGCCTGTTTTGGATGCAGTTCAGGGTCATAATTTTTCTTGGGGAATTCCAAGAATAACGGTGCTTCTTGCTATCTGGCACCTTTTCAAAGCACAGACAGCAGCTCTCACAGCCAATCTCATTTCCCCCTTGAGATGCACGTGTTTGCTTAGGTGATTCATGGCCATTCACAGAAAGCGGATACCCATTTCAAAACGGTTTCATAACATTTAGTTCTGTTCTCTATTCTCTCAGGTTCCATATACTACACCTAAGTGGAAAACTTCACACTGCCAGTTTCTTCCTAATGAAAACCTAACTACTGCCACTGAAAGTAATCTTTAATATCCTCTGTTTATTCTAAGGACTGACTGAGTATGTTTTGATTCTGCCCTGACTTACACTCAGGGGACAAAGGTGGAAATACTTAGAGCACTCTATACGGCCTTGACCACCAAAAGTAGGTAAAATCTGCACAGGTTAAAAAAATAACACTGGTTATTACTTTAGGACCAATTATAAGACGTGCAAAGAGAAGGTGTATTAACCTATTCTCATGACAGTTGCACTACTCCCATTTCAGTCCCTAAACTCTGACCTTGGGAACCCTGGACTCTGAAAGCAATCGGCTTCAGTTTGGAGGCTCCAAGATCATCAGTTCTTCCAGTTGGGGCTAAGGTGCAAACAGAGATCTATGCTTCCTGCAGATAACAACGTGGCTCTGTAAGAGTGCTCTGGCTTTTTCAATAGGATGATTTTCTGGATGTCTTCAAGATCAGAAAAACAGGAGCAATCCTGGCCTTGGGCAGGATGATAAGGCTCTTTACAAACCTATCTTTTGATTGCATGAAAAGCAGACACAGATGCAACTTGTTCACAAGATCAACAACTCAATTAAAACAGGCTGTAAGGTACATAGCAACTTGGAAAAAGGCAACAAAGCAGCATTACAAGGATCTGAAATAGGTAGTTTTACAGCTCGATTATCTTTGTAGTGTGGCAAGTAACTATGGCATCATTTTTCTCAATTATTATAAATAAATTAAATAGCTTTATCAGGATGATACTTTCTATCCAAATCAGACAAGCGCATCTGAGAACTAAGCCAGCAAATATCTACTCTTCCACCTCCGCCACTTAACAGTTCAGCAACAGACTAATCCACATGGTGGTTAAGAAGCTCTAGGGGGAGGCAGCAGTGCTAATAGTAATTTCTTCCAATACTTAAGAGTAGAAACATGACTTCCCTGTTTGGGCCCATTGTAACAGGTTTTTAGCACGTTGGTGTTTATTAGCTTTCTCCTCTTCAAGCAGGCAACACATTTTTGAAGGCCATAAAGGTGTTGTGAATTACTATGTCTCCATTAGGAATCTGCTTTTGAGATTTATCCTACCCTTGAAATATAAAATTTGATATTACTTTTCTACAAGAATAAATAGTTTTAAAATCAAAATTAGCTTGAGCATACACTTGCCTATAAAACAATGTATAGAAATGAGACAAAAAGCCATCAGAACAGCAAAATGCTGCTTTGTCAATAGTTCGTAGATCTCAGATAGCTGATCTAAATAGTTGAAGTATTTTCTCAATTATGTATTCATGCACAAAAAATACTAACATTTTTCCACTTGTTTTTTTTTCCTTCAGAAAACTATGTAGCATTATATAACAAAATCCATCATAAATGGAAACTGCCAAGAAACATGTCCTCAAAAACAAGGGCTTCCACCTATAAGCATACCTCCTCAGATGAAACAGACCACTGCAGTCCACGGCACTACCCACTAAAGTTAGACATGCATGTTTAAAGGAACAGGCTTTTACAGTCCTGGCTACAGAGTCATTAAACTGGTTATGTCAAAAAGTTGGTTTCCATTTTCTTAATTAAAAAAAAAAAAAATCATGTCTGAGCATGGGTAGAAATGAAAAATTAAATCTACTCCCTCAATATAAATTGTATCCAAAGCATTTGTTCTTAATCATTTTGCATTGCTTGTTGTACTAGGTTTTACATTCTCATTAGCTAGTTGCTTGGCTATTTGAAATTCAAAGATATGAACCACTATAAAGCACCAAGTATTATTTTGTAATATCTCTGTAGCAGGGGGTTACCAAGTGGAAGGCAGCTAGAAAAAAAGGCCTTCTGAATCCACCGCAGGTGCAGAGCACCTACTGCTACACCAGAAGCACCAGTGGAAGCTCCTTTGGGTAATCCTGTCAGGATGCTGAGGCCCTTCACTCAGGCGAATAGCGCAGGCTATTTAAAAGAAGGATGCATGCTATTACAGACCTTCTCCCTGGAATTTAACTAGCAGTGAACAAGAGCTCACCCACAAAATAAAACTAATACTTGAGCCTCATAGCTTTTGCAGCCCAAGAAGGAAAGGGAAAACACATTTGAAGTGTAAGAGAGCACAATGAGATACAACTCCAGACGCAACCACTCCCCGTGTTAAAAACCTCACAGCTGAATCAAAAAGGGAAAATGCCAGGTGAAAAGAGAAAGGGGAAAGGCGCTATCAGGTGCGTGGGGGGCTGAGGGGCGCCGCGCTCCGGCCGGGGAGCGCCCCGCTGACCCGGCTCTCCTGAGGCATCCGCTGGGAAGGCCCTGAGGGCTCCGCTACCCCCAGGTAAGAGTTACGCCGCGCCCGAGGCCCCAGGCCCTCTCCAGATGAGCGGGGCCGCACCCCGCGGTACCTCCGAGCGGGGCCGCCCCCTCCTCCGGGGCCTTTACTGGGGCGGCTACAGCAGCTCCACGGGCCCAACGCCCTCCCGCTCCCGGTCGCCAAGCGCGGGGCTCGGCCTAACACCGTGAGCGCTGCGCCCTGATTGGCGCCCGGCGGGCGGGCCGTGCTGTAAGGCGGCTGGCGATTGGCGGGTGGGCGGCCGCGTGCAGGCGCGGCCTGGCTTTGTACACACGCCGGCCCGCTCGGCCCTTTAACAATGGGCGAGGCGGGCGGCGCCGCGTGATGGCGGGGGAGCCCTCGGGACGCCGCGCCGCGCTCAGGTGCCCCGGGCCAGGCCCTGCCGCGGCCGTCAGCCGTGCCGCTGCGTAGGGTGAGTGGCGGCTTCGGCAGGGGTAAGGTGCCCGCCGGCCTTTTGTCGGGGCGCGATCGCCCTTTGCTTAGGGCCGCAGCCGCCGGCTCCTCCGCGCCCCCCCTCGCCCGGCCGTGCCCCGCGGCGGGAGGGGGCGGCTTAACGAGGCTCAGTTGTGCCCCGCATGGCGGCCAGCTGGGCTGGGGGGCCAGGGGGGCCCTGCGGCGCAGGCGGCAGCTGATCGCGTTTAACCGGGGGCGAGCGAGGAAGGGGCGAGGGCGGTGCGTCCCGTCCTGTCCCGCCCGCGCTGAGCGAGCGCCGCTTCCTCCCCCTCTGCCCAGGCCCCGGCTGCCGCGCCGCCCCGCCGATGGAGCTGGAGGCGCAGTGGTGGACAGGACAACTGGCTGCCGACATCCACCAAGCGCTTCGCTACAAGGTAGCCCGGTGCGGAGGTGGTTGGGGGGCGGCGGGGAGCCCGGAGGGGTGGTGGGGTGGCGGGGGGGAGGCCGCTGCCTGTCCCGCACCGCGGGGGAAGCGGAGGGCTGGCGGCTCCCGGCGCCTTTGTGAGGGCTCCGACAATCGGAGCGGGCCCTCCCGAGGCTTGAAGCGGGGTGGGGGCTCGGCCCGGCGGGGTTTTGGAGGAGTTTGGGTGTTCTAAACCTCGATAAGCACGGTGTCGTCCCCTCAGTTTAACGCTCAGAGTGTTTGTCCTCAGTCTTGACAGTTTATCTGACTGACCAGGCTGTTCGCTCTCTGAGCTTTAGAAAGGCAAAGGGGTCACGAGTGCGCTTGGTTCTTTTCTCTGGGTGCGTAAGTGGGTCTGAGTTTAAACTCTGAAGAAAGTATTGTGATGCTACTGTAACAAAAAAAAAAACAAACCCCAACCAAACAAGCACTAGGTGCAGTAAGAATAGCAGAAGGTTTAGGCAATACTGCTTTGAAGTCACTTCGACGGACTCAAAGTTGCTCTTTTTGGGCTACTTTCATAATAAAGCACTTCTTATGCCCAGAGCTAAAAATCGGTTTACAGGGACTGAACCTACTAAAATTGTGCTTTTCTGCCTGATAGTACTTGACAAGTGGATTATCTTTCTTGAAGGTGTGACTGCTAGAGCAACTTTTTGTTTGTTTTTTTTTCGGGGGGGTGGGGGAACGACAGACACATAAGAGAAGGACAGGATAATTTATTTGCTACCAAAGTTACTATTACTAAAACTAAGTTAGTGCTGTGAAAAGTGAATTCTAAAGCCTGGGGCGGGATTGCTTGTTTGTTTGGGTTTTTTTTCACTTCAATAGCATGTTTCAGAACTTTGAACTGACCTTACAACTTTGAAAATTTTGGGCGACTCTGTTCCAATTTGATGTCATCGGACTGTCCCACTGGAAATCTAATTGTGCTCAAAATCTTACTGATGCTAAGTAGGCTGCACAATGTAACTCATAAATTTATTCAGGATAACAGAAGATAGTACTGCTGTTCTGTTGTATACAGGAGGAGATAGTAGCTACTAGGTGGGAGGCTGGGGAATAATCTTTCAACCAGTCCAAATTTTGTATTCAAAATAGATCATGCCACAGATTTTTCTCGTCTGTGGTGTTGGTGGGGCTTTTGTGTTGTGGGGTCCCCCCCGAATCTGAGACCGTGTGAGGTTTGTGTATGCTTAACTAAATGCCTGAGAGCGCACTGTAATCAGTGTCAGTGCAACATCAACCAGATCAGATTAAGTCAGGGTTTAGAGAGATGTATGCAGCAAATGTTGACACACGCACACCCTGTTCCTCTTCCTAACGTTGCTACCTTCAGCTGGCTGTTAGTGCCCTTCTTCTGGAGGCACCTGCAGGAGATCTGGCAGCACTGGAACATGCAAACAGTTCAGTACAAAGTCTGATTGCCCAGGTTGAGTTGTAGCAGGAGGGGGTTGAGTTAAGCTATTGGACTTTGCATTGAAGCAGCTGAGGAGCACTCGCATACCCTTGCTGTTTCCCTGCTGGGAGGTACAGCCTTTGCAATAGAGGTAATATAACAGAAATGGTGAAAGCTGAAGTCACGCTAGCTGATCGCCCAATTGAAGGATGTTAAATTTCAAATTATTTCTTAGTTCTTCTCTAATACAACAAATAGATTTTGTTCTGTGAAAACATGGGATCAGAAAACAATGGGATCAGAGGGAAGAGGGGAGAAATCCTTTGAAAATTCCATGATAAATTTGAGAATATCAGCTATATTAACCTGATAACAATTCAAACTAAATGATGATTTTAATGAAATTACATGCTGCTGTCCATCTAGGAGCTGAAGCTGCCCTCCTACAAAGGCCAATCTCCCCAGTTACATCTGAGAAGATACTTTGCAGATCTGATTGCCATTGTGAGCAATCGGTTCAGACTCTGTCCTGCTGCACGACATCTAGCTGTATATCTGTTGGACCTCTTCATGGATCGTTATGACATATCTATACAGCAGCTGCATGTGGTTGCTCTTTCCTGTTTACTTTTAGCAAGTAAGTATGTAGCACCAAACTTAACTAGAGCAATATAGGTTCTACTGCCAAATACAAGGCGTGTCTTGATGGGATATAGCACATGGGGGAAACAAAGTGGTTATAAAAGACAGGCAGATTACTGTTTATCAGTTTGGCCCAATTCGTAGAGCCTTTCTTTAGATTCATGTTTTGACTTCTGTTGGCACCTGATGAAACTGAGGGAAGGAAAAACAAACTGCGATTAAAAACTAATGTTTATGTTTGGAAACAAATTAGTCACAGGTGAACTTTCAGAGCTCTATTGTAAGAATAGAAAGACTGTCTTTCTGAGGACATCTCAAAATAGGTAGATTCAGTGCTGGAAATGAGAAATTTGCATACCTGTGATAAAGAAATAAATTAAATAAACCATCTGTAGACTGCACTGCACCCTGCTGATGGTGCTGTGTGGTTCTGGAATACTTCAGACTTCATAAATTGCAGTGTACTTTTTAAGCAAGCTAAGGCTAATATAAATCCTGTATTGTCACATACAAAATGTAATACTGGTGAAATACATTGGTGAATGCACAGTACTCTGAAGGCAGAATTAATTACAAACACTCATTATGAACAGTGTTGCATATGACCTTGGCTAGATTCTTGTGGTGTGTATCCATCTCTCGACACTTGTGGACCCCTTTTAGATGTCCCCAAAGAAATATGGCTGTAATTTGCCTGCTGGCACTTGTTCCTGAACCAATAGATTCAGAGAAACAGGTCCTGGCAGCAGAACTAACAGTTAGTTCAGTTTCTGCTGATCTGTTTCTCTGAATCTATTTTAATTTTCTCAGATAAGATATATCGCATTGTAGCTCTAGGACTTCACTAGAAAACCAGAGTGCTGAGGTGTTGGCTGTTTTTGGTATACAGCTTCCTTTCATTGCATCCCCTGTCTCCACCGATACAGCTCTTCAGCAGAACAGTTAAACAAGAAAAGGGCTATTTCAGATTCTTCCAGGGGTAAACTTTGACTGGATGCCACCAGCCAGCAATCTTCTTTTGGCAAAGGGTGAGGTGCTGAGTGTAAAAAGCTTGCCTCCAAACCGGTGTAATCCATTTAGGAAAATGGATTGGCTTTGAACTAATGCCAGATTTTCAAAGGAAATTCATGTTCTGAAGAGAACTTTTTTTATTCTCTTTTTTTTTTTTTTTTAAAATCGCCTCTGCCATCTTACATGACAAGCTGCAAGTAGAGCTCTGAAAGCCTGTAGTACTCACTCTTCTAAGAAGCAGTGTATGAATTGGTTCAGAAAGTGCAAACCAGAATGCTATTTTAAACTTTCACCCTGTGTGGCTTAAACAAGCAGTTTAATCAGCAGTGCGGTAAGTTGGACAAATCGCACTGTGATATATCGGATAAGATTATAGAAGTAATAAGAGAAATTATTATGTGACTCTTGAAGCTTTTATTTCAGTAATTACTAGAGTATGGGAAGCAAAAACTAATAGACTGGGACTGGTGTTGGATTAAGTCCTGTATAAGTACCTCCACTACTGGAAAAAAAGCAAATGTTTAGTCCTGCAAAACACTCTAAAAATGTGCATTTACAACATACCATGTAGTACTGAATAGAGAGTGTAAGATGGAAAGAATTTGCAATGAAATTGAAATAGCAGAACCATATGGCAAACTGTAGGGAAATGTGACACTTGTTTCTCTTATTAATGGATTTTCTACCTACACAATTTTGCTTCAGGCTAGAAACATACAGGCCTGACAAGTTAAAGTCCAAGGAAAGCTGAAGCTACTAGCAGTGTTGAAAGTTGAAACAATATATATGGCAGCGTGAGTTTTCCCATGCACATGGCTGAAATCCACTTGTTTGAACTGCTGAAGCAGCTTACCAGCTATCGAATCTAAAAGTGTACCTACCATAACGGGCATTAAAAGCAACCGCAATGGCTAGATTCTAGCTATACTCATTAGAGTTTTAGAAACAAAAAAGCGTGTGTGGGGGCGTGAGGGTGATCAAAGCCAAATGCTGTGGTGTTGTGTATGCCAAGTCATATCACACTGGTATTTCATTGATGATGGGGACACATTATACAATACTTTGGTGACAAAAACTTGTGTATGCAATGCCAGTGATGTCCTAATACGGCATACTTCTGTTCTTGGCAACTGGCTTCTGTGTGCCAGGGCGGGAAAACCAACAGGAAACGTGGCACTGCACAATATCCTACATGGTGTTTGACATTATCTGATGAAATTTAGCCCTTTATAGTACATACCCCTTTCTGTCTCTGATGACATCTTCCATTTGAGCTTTGCATCTGTAGGAAAGTCTCAAGCTTGTTTTTGACATAGTAGAATTGAAATATTACCAATGCAGACATTAGATACAATCTGTTTTATAGTTCACTCGTGCTGAACCTTTTTTCCCCCCCCCCTCCTCTTTCTGTTCACCTGAAGGTAAATTTGAAGAAAAGGAAGACAGTGTTCCCAAACTTGAACAGCTGAACAGCTTGGGTTGTATGACTAACATGAATTTGGTACTAACAAAACAGAATTTGCTTCATATGGAGTTGTTGTTGCTAGAAACATTTCAGTGGAATTTGTGCCTCCCAACTGCTGCTCATTTCATCGACTATTATCTTTCTATTGCTGTCCATGAGACTGATCTTCATGATGGCTGGCCAATGGTTTGCTTAGAGAAGACTAAGTTATATATGGCAAAATATGCTGATTACTTTCTGGAAGTATCACTGCAAGGTGAGTTACGTATTTGAGGTAATGACTCCTTTGTTGCCTTGACAGACAATGTGCAATTTAAATGAGTCTTTTTCTTATTCCTTCTTTCTAGATCATGCATTTTTAAGTTACGCCCCTTCTTTAGTTGCTACTGCATGTGTAGCTTCTTCAAGGATTATCTTGCGTCTCTCACCAACGTGGCCTACTCGACTGCATCATCTTACCGCATACTCCTGGGATTTCCTAGTGCCATGTATAGAGCGACTATTAATGTAAGTTAACAACAGCAGCTTTTTTTAAGCCCATTTCCACATCTGTTGGTATACTTAATTGCTGTTAGCACTGAAAGTTAATTTCTTTCTGAATTTCAGTTTTTCTATTCTAAAAATACTGAGATATTAGGTAATATTGTTAGGTAATAACTGTTTTGTTCTTTCCAAAAAAGAAAACCTTATCACATCTAACCTCTTTCCTGTTCTTTCAACAAACAAACCTCAGCCTTGCATTTCCACTGAACATCATCTGGTATGCTTTAAGAATCTGTTAAATAGCTTGTTCCCAATCTCTAGTATGCTGCAAGAGCAAAGAGAGATAGACTACCAAAGGTATAGGAGCTCCTACTTACTTTGAAGATGCTATGCCTTTGGAAGTTCAAGGAATGCTCCAGCAGATTGTGGATCAAACATGCAAACTGTTTGAGTTGCCAACTTTGCGGGGAGTAAATGATCAGGAGGTTGTATCTATTTTTGCTGTATCCACTTTTGCACTACTGTAGAGAGATACAGCTGACATAAGATAAAAATGCCAACGAATGCCAAGTGAACCTTACTGGGAAGGGATGTTACACAATCAGTTCTTTTACTCTAAACCTTAAGATCAAAACCTATGCCCACCATAAGTGCTTTCCTCCTACAGAAGTTTGCTCTTGCCCAGATCTAAACACAGTTGTGCTCCATAGAAGCACAGGAGCAGCTGTACTGGGAAGAATCACATCTTCCCTGTAAGTGTGACATTATCACCCCTGATGGCCTCTTTTGGCTTCACTAATGTGTGTAATGAAAGGAGTAGTACCTAAAGCATGCAAGTGCAGTTGCAGAAGTGTTTTCAATATTGCTCTGGAACACTTTCAGGGCGAGGTGAAGCCTTTCAGTCATCTTTGCAGCACACTGTAAAAAGTTAGCAAGTTAGCAATATTTCAGGAAAACCTGGTGAGGGGTTGAACTCCATCTGTCTTCAAGAGATCTGCCCTGCATAGGCAGTACCAAAAAAACTTAGATGATTTGAGGCCTGATTGAAGTGTATAGGTAGCACCTGCTTAACCTCACCATAAGAGAATGAGTATGTCTAAATACATTTCAGACAGGTGTAAATCAAAGGGAATTCCGGTGAGCCAAATTGTTTAACTTAAGTACTGGGTGGGCTAGAAAAAAAGGAGAGAGGAAGGAGAAAAAATTTGCGTTTCTACTCCCCAGAACAGGATCCAATATCAATATACATATGATCTTTAAGTACTGTAACGTAGGTCTTTAAGAAACACTCTGATATCATGTCTTTAAAACCCCTATACTCTGTTAGCTAATTTAAATGAGGTAGAAGCAGCAAGTAAGTTTTAATTTTGAGTTCTGGTAAGCTGGCACTTTATTGCAGTACACTAGCAGACTTCATTGCACTCGTAATTTTAGATACTGCTGTATTATTTGTTTGTACTTGGCTTTTATCTGCATTTTGTATTGCTATGCAATGAAGTGAAATGTTGAAAAAAAACCTGTAGCCTAAAGAAACATTTTAAAACCTGAAATTATTTTAAAGGGTAGGCTAAAATTATTTTATCTTTCTTTTTTTGAAAGCTTTGGAAGCTTTCAGATAATTGCACTGTTTTTTAGGGTGCTCTTAAAAGTTAACACAGAAAGCTTCAATTATTTTAATATCTATTTTTATGTATTCTGTCTTCTCAATTTCTTCTAGCGCGCATGATAATGATGTGAAGGAAGCAAACAAGCAAAAAGGACAACATGCTCAGTCTGCCCAACATACTGTATTTCAGACCCCAGCTCCAAGTCCCCAGCAGGCTAACGCTCAACAGCACGTATCACAGTATCTCCCAGCTCATCAATCTTCATTACAGTATCACCATCAGACATCACAGCAGCAAAACTGTCAACAGATACTATCATCTAATCATTCAGCATCTTACCCACTTCAGACTTGCCCTGCTGCCTTACAGTCTAGTGTTCAGGCTCGAGGCCATGTACAGACTGGTGCTGCAATGTCACTAGCTGTTCCGCTAGAAGTGAAGCCATGCATAAGTGTCTCCTACAACCGGAGTTACCAAGTGAATGGACGATATTCCTGTATTACTCCCTGCTTTGAGAGGTGATAAGTACAAAATGATTTTGTGCTTGTTTGTTTGGGGTGGGGAGTTGTGTTGAGGGGAATTGGTTTTTTTTCTTTTTTTGTTAAACCTCAAATAAGTTTGAGGGCAACAAATTGAATAAAAAAAGCGTCTTTCCAGAAAAAAGCAACTGGATTGGCAACAAGTACCATAGCTTAAATACAGACTGCAAAAAACAAGCATGCAGAACACCCTCTAAAAAGAATGTGTTTACATGGGGGTAATAAGTTCTCACTCTGGCACTCAGAATACTCTGTGCTTCTAACACACATCTTTGAAATACTAGTCAAAAGAAAAATAGCTGTGGACTAACTACAGACTTACCTTTTAATGAAGGAGATATGCAGTATTATTTTGAAGACATTTATGTAATACCAGCATACAGTATTAACACTTACTTTAAATTTACTGAAACTTTAATGCATTGAATGCCAGACTTCTCCAGATACATGGGGACCACAGAAAGAAACAAATCTCTGGCTAACTCTGTACTCTTGCCCCTTTGTCAGCACTTGTGTTGGATATTTGCTTTAGGCTAAGGCATTTGAGTTAACTGGTATTTTGGTTAGTTTTTAAGTTTTATACCTCACAGAATAGACGCTATGTTTTTTGCTTCTTTTCTCCTCCCTATCCTTTTTATGTTTAAAGTAACTCTTCCATACTAACTCAGGGAATTTTCTACTCATTACTCTGTGCTGCTGGTTTGTACACTTAATTGGGTATAACTTGAGGGAGAAAGGTAGAGAAGGAAGAGACTATAGCAAGTGGAGTGGCTTTTCTTCAGGGCATCTATATGCAGAGTACCAAAGGGACGTGTTAGTGTTCACAGAATGCAGATGTGAACTACTGCCCAGCAGCGTGATATTGAGTAATTGAAGAAAAGAGAAAGTTTCAGCTGAACTCGTACTGTACCAGGACTACTACAGTGGCCATGATTCCTCTGTGTACACACACACACATACACGTGTATTATTAACCAACAGAAAGCATCCTCCAGGTGTACTGACAGTATCACTTGTACAAAAAAAAGTACAGTTAAATGCTTAGAGAAATCCAGTTCTGTCAGGCTTATAGTGGAGGGAAATTCTCAGGTAATAGTGGGGAAACTTTTTCTTCTACTATTTGGGAGTTCTAGAAGAAAATGCAGAGATTTACTCTTCTAAATGGGTGGATCAAAAATATATTGCAGAGTGAACTGCTTTATCACAATTAAGGTGCTAATTACATAACTTTATGGAATTACACTGTCTCCTGTGGAGTGGATAGTCTGAGGGTAGAAAGCTTCACTCATCCAACTCTTGGATGAAAACGGTGGTAGAGATTTTTTTTTTTTTTTTTTTTTTTTTTTAAATACAAGAAGATACTTGACTTTCTCCTGTGCTAGAACATGGGAGGAAAAGGTATGGATGTCAGGATTCTTACTACTTTTAAATATCTTTATAGTATGTGGGCTTAAGGCTTTTTTGTTTGCTTTATTTGTTCATTTACCACCACCTTCTTCTCTGTCATAGTGACAGCACTTAAAATTGTGTACCATCTCATAACACCGAAGTATTGTGAATCTTACAGAGACTGTTTTGAAAGCAGGGGCAGTTAAGATGCACTATCAATATTAAGATGAAGGGTTTATCACAGGAGAAGGGGACCTTACCATAATGTTCAGAATGGAGGGGAGGATAGCTGTGTTCATTCTTTCTGGGTCTGAATGATACCATGCTACAAAAACCTATTTATTTTTGAGGAGAAGAAATCCTGTTTTCTCTTGTTTTAGTGGGTTGTTTTTTGGGTTTGTTGGTTGGGGTTTTTTTGGCATAAATCCCAACTTTTGTTGTGGGCTTTTGTAGCATATATGTGCAAGTCAAGAGGGGGATAGGAGGGTGAATGAAAGAGATGACCCTCTCTGCTTTATTCTAGAGGATCACCTTTGAAATAGGCATAGTGTGGTCAATCCTTAATTAAAGTGCAAGATGGTTTGGTTTTGTTTTTTTCTCTCCTCTCTTCATCCGTTAATGAATATTTCCCCATGTCTGAGAGTAGTGTTAAGTAGAGACTTTGCACCTCATAAGATGCCATGCTTTTTGTTCAGCATTGTTACCCATTTAAGAGGGAAACGGACTTCTTTCTGACTGTTTCATTTTGTTGCAATGCTATGTCCAAGTCCTCAGTGCGCTAACTACCTCTGATGCTATGAATGTACAGTCTTGTAATAGACCATGACTTGAAATAACAGCAGATGCCTGTAGCAATTTTTTTCTGTAAAATCTTTAAATCAGCTAACTTGTCATCTTTATTTGTGACACGGCAGTATAGGCTCTTCTTTTCGGGGGTATTAGTAAATTTATCCCATAGGCATTTGATATATAAAAATTTAACTAATACTTAACACTGGAATTAAAATGGGCGGGGGGCTTATTCAGTTAGTTAATACTGCAAATTTACATTTAATGGGGTATTTCTTATTTGACTATTTTAAGACATTAGGTCAACTGTAAAAAGATCCACTACATGGTGTTTGTTTTTAATTTATTACTTAGTCTGAGTTTTTTCTGACACTACAGCTGCATAATGACTACAGAGAAAATGTACACTGAACAGTTTCAATATATTATTTAAAAGGGCTTTACCAGTGTACATTAAAACTACACTGTTCTTACTATTAGAACCAAAATGTGTTTTTTATGGCATAAATAAGAATGGTGCTCCTAAATGCAAAATGTCCAAAACAATGGAATCTTTGTGAGTGCTATGCATTCAACTTATTTTTAAAAATAAAACTAGTTTTGAGTAAGGATGCTCCAGTGTGTGTTATGCTTTTGTGTGGGTGGGGGTTTTTTAAAATATGTAAACTGACCCTAATCTGTCTTGCATCCTCCCTGTGTATGGGCTAAAGATGTAAGGACTTTCTTCTTTCTCCCCACCCTTTCTGTGACACTATAATAACCTTCAGGAACACTCTGACTTCACAATAAAAAGAAAAAAAAAACAGGAAGGAAATCATGCAGGAAGGGGCTTTAAAACTAATTGCACCCACAGCATATGCTAAACATTGTACACTTCAACACTGTGTCTAGTGCACAGCTGTAACAAAGACATCAAGAACAAAAGAACTGGAGTAGTTCAAGAGCAGGGGGGTGAATTCATTTGGTTTGGGGTTTTTTTGGTGGTGGTGTTTTTCTAAAAAGCAGTGATACTGGCAATCTCATACTTGTAATACTAGAAATCACTTAGAAGATGTATGAATAGTCTTTTGTTAAGAGCTACAAGTGCTTAGGTTATTTACAGTGGTTGTGAAGGCTCAATCATGCTCAAGGCAGCATAAAATCATGCGATGCATCCTAGCAGAAATATTTTTGGATGCTTACAATTTCTGATAACTGCTCCCTACTAAAGGAAATTCTAGTTCCTCCTAATAATGTGCACATTTCACATCTGTAACAAAGTTACATGATTATGGCTAGAGCTACAAAAATTAAGTAGACTGCATAGAATTTAATTCCTCTAAAGTTAGAAAATTAAATTGTGAGGTCTGTGTTGCTTGCACCCCTCCATTTAGGAATAAGTTCTGATTGTGCAAACCCTTCTACTGGGCCCAGAGCCAGAGCAAGCTCTACTCTGTCCCACTAAGGAACAAGGCCAATGCTCCAGTGTGATGGTGGTGTGCGTATTACATGGATGCTTTGATCTGGAAAGTTTTGTCTTCGCCTGTAGCAGCAAAAGTCAAGGCTGTCTAGATTGTCTCTTTGAAATCTCAAATTTTTATATTTTTTTACTGTAATTACAAAATAGGAACTACCCATGACCTTTATGGGCCTCTAACAACTACAAGGACTACCAGCTACTTTTCACTTCAATATTTCAGCAGCAGTCTCAACTTCAAATTTTAAATTGCAAGTCTGAGGCTTTTTGTGTTTGTACATAAAAAGAAAAGCTTTATCTCTGCTTCCCATGACCCACTTCATTATCTACATTAAATATGAGGATGTTTATATTCTTCCAGCACTGCAAATTTAGCTTAAAAGATGAAATTTACAGTTTAATTTTTTAGTGACTGGCATATCACCAGAAATAAAGATTTTTTGCAACTGTAATACTGCTGTTAAGAATATATAAGCCAGAAAGTAATGTAGCATCCTCCTTTAAAAATCTATTAGCTCTACTTTCTGAATGTTCACAGGAACAAAAATCTGTTGAGTAGATAAGGCCTTATCTGACTGAACACAAGTGCCCAGTTAGTCTTATTTTATTACAAGGTTGTCAACAGTGATTTTTTAAAACACCAAGTGAAGCAGCAATAACAAAATATACAGTTATTTTTAGTCCCCATTACAATGATACTCCAGAAGTTACAGTACAAGCACATACATTTTTGAAGTTTACACATTTTGCTTTTTCCCTGTAATTAAATGTTATGTAGTAAGTGTCTATAACTTTAATAAGCAAGACACATGTTTTGACAAAGGAAAGCATTTGCTACTAAACATTAAAAAAAAAAAAACAACCCACAACTTAACCCAATAATTAAACAGTAACGATATAGAAAGTAGCTCCAGGTTTTAAAAATTTGCAGTGCAACCAAAGATAGTCTGCTGCCAGTCCTACCAAGAGAAGATGGGAGATTTAAGAAAGATTTACAGGCATTAGAACTACAAACATGAGATTAGTATATTATGTTCATATTCATCAGTGAAAGTTAGTTAAATTGTTATCACACCTATTAGCTGATGTATGCATTCTAAAACTGTTTGGAAATACCACTTGCTTTTCTTTGAACATTGGAATTCACTCTCCTGAAACAGCAAGATAAAAGAACATTTTCATAGAGCAACGCATTCAAGCTCTCTTAAAAAGTATGCATTTTCCATATCTAGGAATCATTTAAAAGACCACTCTAAGACTATATATTCCATAGGAATTTTTTCATGCTAATCAGTCATTAATTACTAGGAGATTTACAGCCATTAGCATGCCAATTTATAGTTTATTACACAGATAATGTATACTTAGAATCTTCCTACAAAAAGATTAACATGACGACACACTGGCTTATTTCTTGTGGCCCTGAAAAGATATGTTACAGTCTTGTTACATTTTGCAAGCAAGAAGCTTAATTTCCTAGTTTTCATTTCTTATTTAGATGATTGTTATAGGTCCCTTCCAACTGAAACACTCCAGTCTATTATCTTATTCCATGAGAGGTAAGCAACAATAACTTTGCTTTTAAATATAATTTAAGTAAATGATACTTATTCATGATTGATCAGAGAAACTAAGTAGACCCACACAAACAAAACATTCGAATATGGATGAAAATACACATCAAGAGAAAATTACTTGCTGGCAATTTCTGAAAAATGAGTGCCAGTTTGATATACAGCTTCAGTTACTAACTGCAAATGCATGTATAGCATCTGGGTATAGTACCCGATAACTGGGGGAAAAAAAATATTACATGTGTAACTGCAACTTGGAAGGATTATTTAGGAAAAAAAGAATTGTTACATATCCCTATCAATAACCACTCTCTAGTTAATCTATAAAAGACACTCTACTATATGTGCAATGCTTGTAGTTTAAATGAATCATTTTACAATTACCCTTTATAGACTCAAATCTAGTAACCAAGCTCTTACTTGTCAAGAATTATTTTCTCCTTAAACACCTTTTTCTATGCATCTTCAGGTATCTAGGTATCTTCGTCTTATTTAAGAAAACAAAGAAATATATGTGAAGCGTTTCTTAGAAGTTTTAAGAAAATCTAAACAGACAATTGAATAGAACTGAAAATTATTGTATGTGCATTGACACAGTTACACGATGTAGGTTCCAATACTCGAGCCCATCAGACTCAGTACTTTTAAAATGTACCCTCTTTTCAGTTTGACCTCCAGATTTATTAATGGGACTCCACAGTAGAAAAGAAGGGCAGAGCATGAATCTGCCTTTTGTCAGCACGTCGTGAAAGATTTTGCCAAATGGTCTTCTGCTTTAGACTTTTCTACAAAGGTCAAGTATATGCACATTTGCATTCCAACCACCTATCAACTGTGTTACTTAGAGAAGAGTTTTCTAGTTGTTTTGTTCACAGAATCACAGATCGTTCTGCGTTTTGTTTGTTTTTAAAACAGCACCAACAGTAATATTTTGCTAAGTGTTGCAGTATCTTTAGATGCATAGATTTTGCAGGAGGGTAAACGGCACTCCAGATGGCATCACCACAGATCCCCAGAGATGGAGAAATTCTTCTGAAATGCCACAGAGACTGAGTTTCCAGGGAAAGTGTCTGTATTTTGGAGCGCAGTTCTATGCTTCTGGCCTTGCACTGTATCTCAGTGCTCATATCTTATCTTAGTGCTTGTTCACTGGGGCGCAATAAGGACAATCTCCAAGGACTTGTATATTCTATACCCTTCTAGCAGAGATGAATACCAAGACGACTATCTTCATTGACTGATGAAGGAATGAGTGCGTAGCCATGCATCCAAAATGTTGAATGACAGATGTGAAAACAGGAGAAGATCCTACTGGGAAACAGGTTCTCTGCTAGTAGAAAAGTCCCTGCCATGCTTCTATATACCTGAGTTCAGTTTATGTGCTCTAAAGGGATCCCCCCTTAACACAGAGATGGTTGTAATTTTGTTTTGTGAATCTCTTGTAAAGTCTCCAAAGACCGAGGAGAACTAGTTGGTAAAAAGATCACAAGCATGCAGCGCTACACCTAGGAGGGACCACAAAGGCTAAAATACATCAAGAATTTTTTCCACTTCTTCAATCAACTAGATTGTGACAAAAGTAGCTTGGAAGCACTTCCATCACCACTTTCTCTTCAAGAGTGCTGCCTGTTTTGTTTATTTCCATAAGCCATTCCCTGTTTATATATCCTTGCTTATACTTATGTTAGTACGTGCTTTGGTTTATACTTAACAGGAAACCATTCTGTCTCCCTGATTTAACTCCACATTCTTACATTCTCCCCATTGACAAAGCAGTCAACATTCTGGAGGGGATAAAAATGTATTGAAGTGCTTGTAACGTATCCCTTTGCAATACAGCCCCATTAAGAGATTCCAAAAGAATCTTTCCAGAGTTAGTACAAATGTAATTTTCCCCCCCTATAGCAACACAAAGTAAGTATCCAAAATGATGCACACTTCCAGTGGAAAAGAAAGTAAAAACACTATTTAGCTTTCTTACACACTTGCAGTAAGACTATAAAACATAGATCTAAAGCAGCGCTTCCTTCTGCAACCTTTTGCAAATTGTTTTCTTTCCTTTGTGCAGGACAACTCTGAATAGATCAAAGTCTTTCATATGTCAAAAGAATAATTACAGCATTACAGCACAAATTACAGCTCTCTCATAAATAGTACTGTATGTTAAAAAAAAAAAACAGGATTAAAGGCATCAGCTTCCATAAGTATTTTATTTTACCTCACGTACAACTGCAGTGACTGCACCAACAAACTGAAAAAAACTGGTATTGCTTAAAAAAGAATCTAGTAAGAGCAAACAGCAGAGGGGTGCAAAATAATAGCACACAGACAGTAGAAGTGGTGTTCTTATTAATCTCTCCATTATTTTGAAAAAGAAAAACAAGGAACATTTAGTGGAACTGAAAGGCAATGTATTTAAATACAATTTACCTAGAACAAATTATCACAGCTTTCAATGAGGGCAAGAGTTTAGCAGGATTTTCAAGAGATTAAGCATTTACGTAGCTAATGAAATCATTCAGGATTTAAGCCAAATACCAATGGAGGTAAGGAAGAAATATCTCTTAATGCAAATGAGTCAATAAGTGTCCATGACAGGATTTCTTGCACCTTCCCCTTAGCGGATCTGACTTAATGCAGAAAGCAGAGGACTTTCCTAGACTTGATGCAGTAAAGCAGTTACTTTTCAATAAATTTTGGTGGTATAATAGAAGTATATTTGATTCTTCTAAGCACTTAATATGCTGCATGCTTTTCTTAGGCACACAAGTAAAAGTGTGCAAACATTTATTGAACTAAAGACTTGCTTCTACAACAGACATTTCCAAAAGCACCCGTACTATTTTTCTCCAAAATACAGAAAATAATGATGCAAGAGTACTGCATGCTCTTCTTATTTCCCACAGCCAAACTGATGCAATACTATATGCAAAAGTATAAGGAATAAACTGTTTACCAGAAATTCTGTCCCCTCTGTAATACTGCTTCTCTCCTAGATTAAAGTGTGTGTTTTTAAGAGAATCCCTCTCTTCGTCTGCCCCACACACTTCCTCTAGAGCTCTTTGGGCGAAGAATTGCCAGGATTTGCATAATTCAGCTTGAAAACTCTCCTGGAACTGTATTATATGCTTATTTGCGTACACAGGTTTGACTATCATAGCAAATAATGTATTTAGCTAGCAATTAAAGATTTTACTTTTTTCCTCTGTAAAGCAAGAATTTAAATGAACTTAAAACCAGATTGTTTCAGTAATCTCGCACCTCATTTACATTCATTATGCAATTTTTACTTCTGATGTCCTCTAATTATCAACATCATTTTCATCCAGTGTGTTTAATCCATAAGGTATTAGAGACACAAGTCAAGAAAAAAGGAACTACAAAAATTAAAATATATGTAACTAGAGTATGCGTGTAATAAATAGTAGTGAATGAACCACAACCCACTTAATTTAAAAAACATCTATAGGAATTATGATTAAAATTACATTCTACTAGCTTATCTTTCACAGCCACTGCCAGCAAGTTATCAATTACAGTGTTAAATTGTGACTGAAAGACTAATTTCACAACTTCTGGTTTTTTTACTGGATGCTAAAAAATAAACTCATACTTACTTTAGTTAGGATAAATATCCAATAGCTCTTGTGGTAGATTCAGTACGTTTAATACAGTTCATTATTAAAACTCTTCTCTCTTCTTCCTTCATTGTTAAAACCACAAGTTATTATTTCTTCTGTTTGGAAATTGTGCTTTACATTTCTTTTAAAAATACATGCTCTTTGAAGAACTGTTTCTTTTTAGTATCCTATAAATTAGAACATACAAATTACTTTGATTTGTAACTTCAAAGCCTCACTACAGAGGAAAATCATGTAGGTTAATAATATTGTGTGCTCCAAGGCATTAATCCATCCTATTTTGCAATCCTGAATGAATAAACATACCTAGTAAACTGATATTCAATTTAAATTATTTTGAATTATTTTCAGTAGATGATAGTTGCGATTTGATTGTTGCAATGATGGTTAAAAATTGTATTATCTTTAAAATTCTGTCCATCACACACTTCTGTAGGAAATAAATGTCTTATTCAAGGTGTATCCAAGTAAAACTTGTGGTATAGTCACATGAAATGCACTACAATCATGTATTTTTGCTCACAGGTCTATATTACATAAAATCACTTTAATACAGTATAATAGATGGTATTTAAGGTATTAAATCCATTTGATTCAAATTAGATGTTATGAAATAAAAGGAAATAATAGTTGTTTATATCTTCCTCAAACGATTCTACTCACTGAGTTTGGGAAAAAAAAGACACCAGGGAAGAACAGTAGTGGACTTCTCCCAGGAAGACACATCCTGTGACACATTCTCTTGGGAAACAGTCTTTTGCTAGTCTTCTAGTCTGAGAAGTGGAAGAGAAATCTTGGAATAATGCACTTAAAAAATAAAATCTAAGGAACTTTTAAAATGAAATTGACTTGGTGGTGTTAGGTTTACAGTTGGACTCGATGATCTTAAGGGTCTTTTCCAACCGAAATGATTCTGATTCTATTCTATGATGTTAAGACCTCCAGTGTTCTGCAGCTCACTTTCCATGATCCTATTCAAATTGATAAAGGTAATTTAAGTAAAAGGAATCTGTAAAATATCCAATTAAATATTTTGTTGCAAACACAGCTATGCTCTAAATACCCCTTAATTCACTCTTTTCTCCCAGACTTTCTACTGTGTATGTTCTCCTGATAGGCATCAGCTATGGCTGAATGCAGAGTCTGGAACTTGAATAGAATAATCCAAATATTGTGAGTGAACTTCCTATTCTTCTCTGAACTCTTTGTGTGGCTCAGACAAACTTCATTTCAGTTCCTCCTTCAGGCCTTCATGCTCTCCTCATCGTGAGGGAAACATGCCCCCACCTTTCATTGTAGTCACAAAACCAACAAAAGGAGTGCTTCCTTAAAAGGGTTGGGGAAACGCTATTGTGGAATCAGGGTACCAAAGTGAGGGGTCTGTCTTCACATCAGCTCTAAGATGTACGGAGCCACAAAGAGTACTCACAAACAATAATACTCACTGCAGCTGTTGTTATAATATGTACTACTGGACACTGTAAAATATCATCACTCTGAAAGTTTAAAAGTCTTATCACCTTACATTTGTAACAACCAAACCTCCTACAGAGTTTTGTGAATAGCATAGGAATATTTTATATTTAATTTTGTATTACTTTCAATTGCTCCAGAGGACCTGAGAACAGAATTGTAACTGATCAAAGCCAATTCTGTCTCATATGAGTGGCACTGCAACACTTACAACACATCCTATCAAAACACAAAGACGATATAATCAAGAATACATAGCTAAAACTATTTGTTGGCAAATCGAACAAGTAACAACTAACAGTGCTGCAGGTACAGATATCAGAACTGCTTCCTCATATGCTAGCCTGGATCTAACTGGTTTTCTTACCTCAAGATACAGCGTAGTGTTAATGCAGTCATATAATTTTCAAAGCCCATGGAAGTCAGATACACCATTTTCATACAGCATTGCACTTTGAATTAATAAGCACTGCTGGACACAAGACTGTGCTCTGCAGATCAAAGACAAGAGTCCTAAGCTCAGAGTTCACCTTTTCAAACGGATACAAGAGACCTCTAGCAAAATAAACCCCACAGAACAGCAAAATAACTATTCCAAATTATAGTTGCAGTATCATAGAGGAACTCCTGTATCAGATGAAGGGTTCTCACAGTGTTGTGAACACACTCACATTTCACCAGCTCTCAGTCTTCCCTGAGCATCACAGAAAGAGAAGCTATCTACTTTGCATCAAAGCATCTGAAAAGTTCCCTCTGACAGCGGATTTTGAACTACCTGGAGAACAGTAATACGGCAATATAGGAAAAGGTTGTTGTCAAGACAGAAAACATCAAGACAGAAGTCTTGACAAGGGGTCTAGAACTCAAAGAAAAGAAAGAAGATCAAAACTTCATAATATTATAAAGGCAGACATGTCCGGTTCCGGTTACATAGGTAAAGCAACACTTTTCTTCATTACGAAACTAGTGTTTTTCTGCCACTTACACCTTTCAGCTCCCTCTTTTACCTGTCAGTTTACTCATAAGATATTCAATATATGAGTAGGCAACTCAGCTAGTTGCTTCTTATGGCATCTGCACATGCAGTTATGTATTTCTTTGAAATTACAAGAATTTTAAAAATGTACAGCTCTTCAAGTAACATCCAATGAATAGCCATGTGCACAGCTGTCACTAATAGTGCAGCACATAATTGATACATACGCTTACAAGAAAGGTCTAAAATAATTTTATAATGCCTATAATGCTAATTGCTGGAAGTAGTTACTCAGGAAATTATTTTTCAAACGGTCACCATGCCATTCAAGGTTTTGAGAACTGAGATAGCAGATACCTCATATTATCAATACATTTTATGTCAGTTGCTTATACCTCATTATCAATATTTGTGTTAGTTGTTTACACCAATTTCCATATATGTTCACTGTATGACTCAGAAATCCACACATTTTTTTTCTGACCCTAAGGGCAACAATAAAGAAAAACAAACACTGGCAGGAAATTCTACAGAAAGTCTCCATAAAAATGGACCTCAAAAGCTAATAACTCCCAGAATACACCCATGCTCTGCATGAAAGAGTTTAAGAACCAAGAATTTCAGTGCTAATCTTGGTATAAAGACAGAGTGCTATGAAAATATTTATTACCAAAAAAAAAAAATCCTAAATTTAGTGAATGGGAAAGCTTCAGAAAGAGTTGCAAGAAAAATTTACAAGAAAACTTGCATTCTAGAGACAGACTGAAGAAACTTAATATAAATGTCTCTGTATTTTTAACGTTAAGTTACCAACAGCCTATCAGTGTCTGCACAACAAAAACATATCTAGTGTGGGATCCTAAACTAGCAGATATGGGCATACCAAAAAACAATTCCCGGAAGTTTAATCTTGATAAATTTAGACTGGATGCATTACTTGGCAGAAATAAAACACTGTGAATAACTAACTATTAGGACAACTCTTCTAGGGGAGTGATAGATAGGCCATCATGACATCCAATTCTTAAAATGACTAATTGAAAGAGGAGCTATAAGACTTTTTAATGAAGGAAAAGACAGACATTCGTATCAATTGGCTTGTTAAAGAAAGTCAACACAGAGTTGCAACAGCAGAAGTATTTCAGAGAATGTCAGGTTTCTTGGAAAATTTCTAATTGTAGATGAAAAGTTGAACACTTTAAAGAACCCAGAATATTTCTAAAGCCAGAAACATTTAAATTGAATGATTTCTTATTTCCTTAGTTCTTATTTCTTTAGTGCCATTGCCTTTGCTGACTCTGCCTCAGAACTTCACCTCATAATAAACTGTGGCAGCTCACTGTGAGGGCTCACAATGTTTCATGGGATATACAGTCCCATCCATAAAGAATGTGTGAGAAGTCTTCCAGTCTACAAAAATCAGCATGCTAGATGTATTATCTAATCAAAATGTTAGTTTTCAACTACATTTTAAAATTTTTCCCCAGAGCTTCGCTTTGAGGACATTTAAGCTGAGGGAAAAATAGTTTATTCTGTTCAAACTATCATAAGCTCTAGCTCTAATAACTATGAGTTAAATTTTGCAAGCTATAATAAATTTCTGATGGGATTTGGATCACATAAATTGCACTGTTAACTAATATTTCTCCTATGCTTCTAATTACAATTAATCCAAATGTGTTGAAAGTAGCAAATAAAGGAAGTCGCATACGTAGATATGAATCAGGACCTAAGTTGATAATGCTTTGCTCTTATCTATTAAACTTTTAAAAAACATAATTAGCCTTAACTCAGGGCCTGTTATTTGTAATCTTGAAGTTAAAGAACTTGCATGAAAAATCTTAATAGTATCTACAAGACCCCTGTCTCCTAACACAATACAGACAAAAAGTGTTTCTTCTAGAAAACATGTAAAAATGTGCTATCAAAATCTGCTAAACATTACCATAATCAATTCCATCATACATGAATACTCAGGATATCTGGGATCAAGCTCAACTGCTTTGGCCCATTCAATAAGTTTGTGTGTTACTGAGACATCAAATTCCAGTAGCTATTTCCGCATTTATTCTTGGCACATTAAAATAAAACCATCTAGCATTAATTGTAGAACATTTAAAGGAACAAATGTTTATTACACGAGAAGTTTCTTATAATGTATACAATTTTTAGAAAACATTTCCAATTCCGACAGATTAATCAGGTTGATTTAATGTTATAGCTATTAAAACAAAAATCAACTAGGAAGCACTAAGAAACCCTAAATCATCATACAAACATTTCCCACAGTTCTGCCTGTGAAATCCTAACAGATGAGAATCCTGATAAATCTTAAAAATATATGATTCATTACCACCTGCATCAAGAAGAATTTATCAGCTGAGAAACAGGTGATACAGGAAAGCACTTCTTTCTTCAGCTGCCCGTGATAAAGCATGCATGAGTTTGCCTGACATCAAAGGATGTAGTTTCTCTTTTTCATCTAGAAAGAAAGATACATCTAAGCCAAAACTTGTTGACAGAAGACAAAAAGTCATTCAATAGAACTGTGCATATGTATATATTTTTAAATATATTTGAAAGGTCATCGTCCCCTCGCCCCCCCCCCAAAAATGAAGCAAACCTTCCACTTAATATTAATTGACCATAGCAACTACATTGCTTTCAAACAAAATTTACACTTTACTACCTCACAGGCATAGCACCTCACTTGCACTTTAACATTTGAATGGCTGATAAGCATGTGCTTAAGTATCTTCCTGAAGGAGGATGCTTTCTTGAATTTAGAGTTAATGGAGGGGGAAACTCAATTCTCTAAAACCTCCAGAAAACATATCATAAAATGGTTTGGGTTGGAAGGGACCTTAAAGATCATCTAGTTACACACACACACACACCAGGCAGGGACACCTTCCACTAGACCAGGCTGCTCAAAGCCCCATCCAACCAGGCCTTGAACAACTCCAGGGATGCAGTATCCACAACTTCTCTGGACAACCTGTTCCAGTGTCTCAGCACCCTCACAGGAAAGAATTTCTTCCTAATATCTAATCTAAATCTACCCTCTTCCAATTTAAAACCATTACCCCTTGTCCTATCACTACACTTCCTAATAAAGAGTCCCTCCCCATCTTTCCTGTAGGCCCCCTCTAGGTACTGTAAGCCTGCTATAAGGTCTCCCCGGAGCCTTCTCTTCTCCAGGCTGAACAACCCCAACTCTCTCAGCCTGTCCTTATAGGAGAGGTGCTCCAGCCCTCTGATAATCTTTGGAGAAAGTCCAGAGGACGGCTACAAACAGGTCCATGTCCTTGTTATGTTGAGGACCCCAGAGCTGGATGCAGTACTCCAGGTGGGGTCCCACGAGAGTGGAATATAGGGGGATAATCTCAGCCTGCTGGCTACGCTTCTTTTGATGCGGCCCAGGATGCAGTTGGCTTTCTAGGCTGCAAGCGCACATTGCCGGCTCACATTGAGCTTCTCATCCACCCCCCAAGGCACTCTCCTCACAGTGGCTTTCAAGCCATTCTGCACCCAGCCTGTATTTGTGCTTGGGATTGCCCTGACCCATGTGTTGGACCTTGCACTTGGCTTTGTTGAGCTTCATGAGGTTTGCACGGACTCACCTCTCAAATCTGATAAGGTCCCTCTGGATGGCATCCCTTCCCTCCAGCCTGTCAAACACACCACACAGCTTGGTGTCGTCAGCAAACTTCCTGAGGGTGCACTCAATCCCATTGTCCATGTTGTTGACAAAGATGTTAAACAGCACTGGTCCCAATACCAACCCCTGAGGAACGCCACTTGTCGCTGGTCTCCACTTGGACATCAAGCTGTTGACTGCAACTTTTTGAGTGTGACTATCCAGCCAATTCCTTACCCACCAAGTGGTCCATTCATCAAATCCATGTCTCTCCAATTTAAAGACAAGGATGTCATGCAGGACAGTGTCTAATGCTTTGTACAAGTCCAGCAGATGATGTCAGTTGCTCTTCCCTTATCAACCAACACTGTACCCCATCACAGAAGGCCACCAAATCTGCCAGGCACCATTTGCCCTTAGTGATGCTATGTTGACTGTCACCAACAACCTCCTTATTTTTCACGTGCCTTAGCACAGCTTCTAGGAGGATCTGCTCTGTGATCTTGCTGGGCACAGAGGTAAGACTGGCCTGTAGTTCCCCAGGTCCTCCTTTTTTTCCCCTTTTTAAAGACGGGGGTTACATTTCCCCTTTTCCAGCCAGTGCGAACGTCACCAGACTGCCATGACTTCTCAAATATGATGGATAATAATTTAGCATCTTCATCTGCCAGTTTCCTCAGGACCTGCTGATGCATCTCATCAGGTCCCATGGATTTGTGCATCTTCAGGTTCCTTAGATGGTCTCGAACCTGATCTTATTCTACAGTGGGCAGTTCTTCATTCTCCTAGTTCATGCCTTTGCCTTCTGCAACTTGGGCGGTGTGGCTAGAGCACTTGCTGGTGAAGACTGAGGTAAGAGAGTCCTTGAATATCCCAGCCTTCCTCATACTCTGGGTAACCAGGTGCCCTGTTTCCTTCTGGAGAGGGACCACATTTTCCCTGGTGTTCCTTTTATCACTGACACCTGTAGAAGCTTTCTTGTTGCCTTTGACATCCCTGGCCAGATTTAATTCTATCAGGGCTTTAGCTTTCCTAACCTGGCTGCTCAGACAGTTTCTCTGTATTCCTCCCAGGCTACCTGTCCTTGCTTGCACCCTCTATAGGCTTCCTTTTTTGTGTTTCAGTTTGTTCAAGAGCTCCTTGTTCACCAATGAATGCCTACTGGCATTTTTGCCTGATGTCTTTGTTGGGATGCATCACTCCTGAGCTTGGAGAAGGTGATAAAGTTGAGTATGAACCAGCTTTCTTGGACCTTTCTTCCTTCCAGGGCTTTATCCCATGGTACTCTACCAAGCAGATCCCTGAAGAGGCCAAAGTCTGCTCTCCTGAAGTCCAGGATAGTAAGGTGGGTCCCTGATAAAGCTGACTTCATGGCTGGAGTGGCTGGAATTCCTTTGTGCTGCACTCCAGGTGCTCTCCTGCTGACCTGTGATCTTTCTCCAGACTCTGGGCATCTATTGCTGGCACTGGCATCAAACTGGTAGGAGTGAGATGGACTGAGGTTCTCCTCCCCTGGCAACTGTAGTTTGAAGCCCTCTTCATGAGCTTGGCAAGCCTATGACCAAAGATGCTCTTCCCCATCAGCCCCCAGTAGACCTGGTTTTTCAAAGCAAGTCTCATGGTCTAAGTAGCTGAAACCCTGGCTGTGGCACCAGTCCTGCAACCATTTGTTGATTCGCCAGTTTTGACAGGCCCTTTCAAACCCCTTCCCTTTGAACAGGAGGACTGATGAAAAATCTACCTGTGCTCCAGAGTCCCTCTAATTCACAAGTACTTAAGAACAGGTAGAGGCCAGTATTGGCAGCCTGTCGGATCTGAGTTCAGAGAGGATTTTTTTTTTGTAGGAAAAAGACATAACCCTTGGTGTCTCCTTTCAGGATAAAGAGAGTGGTGTTCAGAACCTAACCCAGATTTTGACTGCTGCTTTTAAGCTATCACCTACTATAGCTGTAACAAAACTTACTACAGAAGTGGTACAGTCATGGACTTGGGCATTTCTGCTACAAAGCATATTATTTCACTTCAAATAATTTTCTTAAAAACTTTAAGAAAAAAAACTAGCAATCACCACAATCCTTACAGGTCTTTGTAAGAATCCCTACGAGAAAAAATCAGAACCTTAACAACTATGGACTACTACAGAACTCTATGAGGCAAGAGAAATGATTTGGACTGAAACCCGTTATAAAAATCTTGAAACAACTTCACATAGATGGCAGCTTTCGTAAAAACATTGTGCTGGAGGAGATCCACAGGTCATTAAGTACAATACCTTATTATCATAAGCAAATATGTCATATAAACCCTTTTATCAAGTAGCTTTGAAACCTTACTCTGACAAGGTTTAAAAGCTCACAAGTTGTGACTGTGAACTTAAACATATTCATGGACATTTGTTCTTACACCAATGCTGTCTTTTAATTTAAATCAGTCTTTTCTTTTCTGGGTTTCTCTTCCTGCTCCACTTAAATATAAGATCTGCACAGCTGTTCACCCCATCACATGTCTAGAAGCATGTGCTTCAATAAGCAATGCTAAAGACGGGAAGGGGAAGTTGCAGCCACCTCAACCTCCTCAGTAAATCCCTCTCTGACCACAGCTGCTCCCAGATCTTAGTTTCTGCTCGGAAGAGTTGTCTGTTCTCACAACCAGCAAATGCCAGCATTCTGGTGCACCAGTTCTGTTTTGTGCTCATCTTTCTTGAACACAGGCAACTGGAATTGTACACATTATTTCAGAAGGGTTCTCAAATGGTGTCTCTTTCTTATAACGGAGAAGAAAGGGCTAATGAGGGGAGGGGGAAGGAAAAAAAAAAGCCTTATCTACCCCTGTCATAATTGAAGAAACTCAGAGGAGAAAAATCCTGGCCTGAACAAACAAGAGAAACCACAAAGTGATTCTGTTAGACTGAGCTAAGAAAAGGAACTTCCGAGCAAAATCCTTACACTAATACAGATTAGTGGTCTAACCATCTAACTGCTCCTAACACAGGGATGGATAACATTTAACATTCCCTTGGATTTGGTTCAGAATTTTACAAGGAGTACATCAAAGAAGCCTACACACAGCTTAGAAATGGCGTCAAGTCTTTCCAGGCTACAAAGCAATCCAAAGCTGTGAAGTGGTTTATAGGAATACAGGCAAGCTAAATTAACGTAATTCCATTGGATACTTACAAAAGCATAGCTTTATTAACTTGGACTTCATCATGATCTCTAAAAGGATAAAGTCACCTAGTAAATACTAAGGCAGATAACATTCATGGAATCCTATAGTGCAAAGGATATTACTTTCAGTATCAGGGCTATGAAGTCCAAAACTAGTTTAATAGGCCTATCTAAGCTACAGATCATATCTTTAAATTACAACATAATCAAACACAACGAATTTGCACAACATGCCTATTAGTAACTTAATACTTTCTGTGTCTCAATTTGTAGGTTTAACTTGCAGATCACAGCTAAACTCTGCCTGTTTGAATACATCCTGGCTTTTAACATCATTATTGGCATAGGCTAAGAATTTGGGCCCACTTTGTCTGGTGACAATTTTCATAGTATCTGGGCACTTCAAAACCTTACATGTGGTTATTCCACTAGTACTTCATAAGTTAACAGAGTATCACTAAGCCATTTCAGTACAAAAGAGCAGAAAGATGTAGCTGTAACAGCATTAGCCACTTTTGCACTGGCAGTACTGTTATTTGACTTCTAATTTCTTTTCAAAGTCACTGTCCAGAACACAGTGGGGTTTTTTTTTTTGTAGATATACCTCCCATTTCTTAAGCATTAATGACACTTTAATGTCTGCAAATACACGTTTTCATAACTGAGTCATGAAAGGATCTGCACCATTATGTATGAGCGCCATTATCGAGCAGCAGATTTTCTCAGAAATGATTTTAGATCACTTTCAGATGACTGAGGAAAAAAAATACTGAAATTTCACATTATTGAAAAATATAACAATTTATCCATTTAGTGACAGTTATTTTAAGGTCTAAATTTTATCCAAATCTTGATATATTTAATGTATGATTACTGATACGGTACATGATCAATTTTACTGATACTAATATATTAATATTCTTAAAATACATTTAATTAAATTTATCAATGAGGTTTGTAATTTAAGTGGGTGTTTTTAAAGTAAGATTTATATCAGTTGAACTAATCACACTCCTGTCATTCAGTTATTGATAGAATCTCTAATGTTTTCAATTCTTGAGAACTGATGCCAGCCTCCCTAAAAGCAATAGTATTTCTCTGAACCTTAAAGAGAGCCATATCAGGACCATGCATGGCAAAGATACAGATTGTACCCAAATGCTGAATATCTGATTAATATCAGATATCACTCAAACAACTAACTGTAAGGAAGACATTGATGTGCTGGAGACTTGCTTTCTATTTTAAAATAATTTTATAAAATACTTCTAGCTTCTGAACTTTGTTTCTTCTCCTCTGTTCACATCTTTTGTTGTAAATAACAAAGGGCAGAACAAACTAACAAGTACAAGAATGCTTTGCCGTGATATTTCTTTTTGCCCACAAATTTCTGTACAATCACAGAATCACACAAGCCACACGGCTTTAGGATGGTTCTGGAATGGATCTTAACACTTCTTTTGCTATTCATTCATAATTTTATGGGCAAATTAACCACTTCAAAACAGAAGCTATAGTTGAAACTAACTTACACAGGGATTTACTTCCTTTTCATTAAACAATGACATGATACTGTACGCTCTGCAAAGTGTACCTAACATGGCATTTTCCTGAATTACTTGTTAATCATTATGATTTATAAAGATTCTGTGACCTGTTACATGTGATACCAATAAAGTATACATTAACTCAAGAATTAAGTTCTGCTCTGGAGGACCCCGGACTACCCAAGAACCATTATATTAGATGATTACTTTGTATACAACAACTTAATTCCGGATGAAGTAAAGATGCAGAAAAATGAACAAGACTCTAAAATTATAGCAGTCCTCTTTAACAACACAGAAACAAGGCACAAATCCTAAACTATGGAGTTCATTTCCACTTATTCTGTACTCAAGCATGTGGTTTATAATCCACAGGAGCTAGAAAGGAAGTGAGAGGAAGAGATTTAGTCAGGAAACAGAAACAAATAGCAGCAGGATGGACAGAGGGAGCAGCAGAGACAAAAGTCAACTATGAACTGATGAAGACTAAATTTATAAGCAGGCCTACCTATAAGCCCAGAAGTAAAAAAGCCAGAAAAGCTTTTCTGAACCGCTGTTTATTACTGGCTATCAGCTTTCAGGTAGGATACTCAGCAATATCTGTGCCTAGCTTGACCTGGTTAAAAAAAAAAAAAACAAACAACACAGTTGCTGTAGGGGGCACTGTAATCCTTGATTTGCTCTAAGAGTAGAGGAATTGTGAAGACAAAGATTGTGCGTGAACATGCACTTAGAGAAACTAAAATGGGGTCACAGCGCAGCTGCAGCAGGACCAGGACATCTAGTTGTCTTACTAAGTTCCACAAACTCACTTCAACCAGTGACAGAATACAAATAACCATTCATCTACTTTTTTTTCATAATATACCTAAATACATGTAGAAGTTTCCTTCTGATCTCAGTAAAATAAATATTTATGTATCCTAAGGAAAACTTGTTCTTCCAGATGTTACAGTCAGAGTGGTATCATTAAGTATATAGTGATGTATAGAAACGTCACTCTAAATGCACTTCATGTATGGTAGATCAGGTTTTCCAGTTATTAGCAGTGCCATTTTTTGTCTTACGACACAGCATAAGAGACTAGCTACAAAAAAATAATGAAAACTCTAACGGGTCAGATCACAGGTCTATCTAGGCACTACTCAGTCTCCAATAAGGACAATAAAATACATCTGCAGAGCAAGTAAATGATACTTCCTTTAAGTACTCTTTCAGCATTAGGTAGGCTGTATTTTGCATACCTGTTAAAATTCAGTACCTTTATATGCCACAGTTCATAACAGGTTTCTTCCATTAGTTCATTTAGTCTCCTGGATAGCCAAAAAGGTATCTTCCCCTACTTTTATTATTATCTGCTAGTTCCCCTAACTAAACAAGGAGATACCATTTAAAGTGGCGAAATTAACTTATGATTTTCATGCATCCAAAATAACTATTCACTTAAAAGAAAGCAGGATTGATGTCACTGAAACACCTCTCCAGTTTAGGTTCTATACTGTGAACTTCAGATTTGAATGATTAATTCACAATTAACAACTTTCAAATGTCTACCTTGCATTGCCTGTTAACTAGCAAGGCCAATATAAATCTTAAATATCTCCAACATAGTTTTGAAATTCAGGTTTGACAAGACTTAAATACTTTTTATACAAACTAGCGTTGAACAACCAGATATTGCAATTATACTTTTCAAATAATTTCATACTGAAGCAAGACTAAAGAAGCAGAATATACATCCTTAAGCCTATTATATTCACAGAAGCAATGCTAGGTGAATTGAGATGAGAAAACACAGGTATACCTCGATTTTTTAATTTAAACCAGTATTTTGTTCTGTGCTTTGACACTGAAGATATCTGCAGTGTATATAAATACAATCATAATAAATAATATAATAATAATAAATATAAATAAAAAATAAATATAATATAGTAATAAATAATAATCCCACTTGTGTGAAGACACAAACTTAACTCAGAGTGAGTACCTCCACATGGGCCACTTCTGTTCATAGAATATCTCAGGTCGGAAGGGACCAACTCCCTGCTCCTCATGGGACTACCTAAAACTAAATCATATGACTAAGAGCATCACGTTCATCATGCTTCATGGCAGCTTCCTTCTGTACATGGTAACAGACCTTGCGTCCACCCTCTATTTTCCAGCCACTGTACTGACACTGTTCAGGTAGGTGCAAAGCTGCAGCTGAAGTAATGAGGATGGGAAAGACAGCAGCATGGATTTCTTATTTAAGGGAGTGAAAGTATTTACAGAGGTTAGAGGGCATCCCTCCTCAGCAGTAAGGCCTCACACACCATCTGGAGCTAGTATTACCACTGATGAGTGAATATGAGGAAATTAAATTCAGAAACCTCTACCTTAAACCATGGGAATTGCCACCAAGTTCAATGGGACTATTCAATGTAAGCATGTAAAAATAAAAATTAATAGAATTCTAGCTGACTAGTTAAGTTTTGCTGCACAATGGCAGGAAATATGTAAGTAAGTATTTTTATTGTACTACCTTCCTGTAGGTTCTGATTTACAAGTTCTTCTATTTGTCATCTACCAACATACTCTGTCTTCAGTAAACTATGAAAAACAAATCAGGGAAAGCTTTCAATGTTTTAAATGAAATGTAGATGTCATAATTTTTTGCTACATGTTAACTGTTTGACCAACTGCTGTCACATTTTTATTAGTGAATATAATTATTAATAAACTAAAATGCTCAGTGCTTCTGATATTTGATATTTAACATTTATTGTTAATTTCCAAATGGATTATTTTCTCATGCAAAAATCAGGAGTGTGATTCAGTCATGGGTTAGTTCCTAGCCTACGATTCTTGACAACCGAAGACATTTTTAGTGGAGAGTCCCGAGCATGCCATTTGCTCCCTCTGGTGGTTACTGCTCAAATCTGTGTTTCAAAGATTGCAAAGCCTATTACTCAGGGGAAGATAGAGGGGTGGGGTAGGGTGTTTCCAGTCGAGACTAGCACTTTATACAACGAAAATAAAAATAATGACTTTTTTTTTTATCTGCATTGTTTCTGATTTATTATTATATTCTTAAAAAAAAAATCAGACTAAAGTGTAGGCTTCTTGGTGCCCAATACTGGAAGAGAGATTAGTAACCAGTAAAATGCTGTAAAAAACCTATCACATTCAAACAGTATTTAACTTAATCAGGAATATTAGGTAGTTTCACACTGTACCACTGAAAACAGAACAGAGCTATTGTTCAGAGGGCTGTTTTAAATTTTTTTCAAAAAACCAAAGTCACCTTTTCAAGATATTTGGTTTACAGTACAGCTTAGCTGTGACTACTTGATCTTCCTTCAATGTAACAATAAAATCAAACCGCATACAAACATCCCTCAAAAATCCACAAATATTTCTTTGAAAAAATCCAAGCCAAATTACTGAATGCAAGTTTTCCCTTTTCAAAAGGAACTCTGCTCTCATCAGCTACACTGTTGTAAATCCATGACTTCCATTCAAAACCAAGTGCTATTACAGATTTATAATAGCATTGCTATTAACAGACTTTTGTACTTTTAAATTTTCATTTACATCCCCAAAGACTCTTCTTTGATTAAAAAGAATAAAGACTCTGCAACTTCAAAGAATGATACAATTAAAAATGTAAGTGCTCATTTGATGTGTAGTAACTATACAGGAGACTAAAAAAGTAAAGTTATGCTAAAAGAAATATGCAAAAATTAATAGGTATGAACTATCAGTTTGTACTGAAAGCCAAGAGGAATAATCCAATACAAAAAGCATCAGAAACAGCATATGGAAAGCATATTTGTAAGTTTCATAAATGAGACATCTCAAAAATGCTGTATGAAAGCACTCACTCTAGGACAAAAGTGAAGAAAGTTTTTGAGGAAATAAGATACAACAGAGCAAAGAAGAACAAACTCAAAATATTTGCTTAAATTATTTAATGTACGTCCTTCATGATCCATGTAAATGATACAGCACCAAGTAGATGTCAAAACACATTAATAAACAAATTATGAGGACCAACAGTACAGCAGCTGTTTCCCTGCAAATTGCGGTTTAAATTTTCAGGACATGCTTCTAGTACCAACAACCCTTCTGGCTGTCATCCACTGATGACAACTCAAAGAGTAGTGTGTGGGAGTACATGGGAATAATTAAGCAAACCAAACAGTATCACCTAATGAAATTTCAAGGACATTAAAAAGAAAAAAATAATTGGCTTAAGCAAGAAAGATGATTAGCTGCTTTTTAAATCTGCACTACTCGCACATCCTTGACTAAGGAGATGGTCTATTTTGAAACATCTAGTTAGAAAAGAATTCGGCACGAGCTCTAGGTGTGAAGGAAATACTCTAATCCATGCTGGTATACTATCTGACACTACACTCAAGTGACAGCAAAGAAAAGCATACGCTTTGGGAATGTGTAATAATTTCAAAGTACATTTTGTGCTACTACCAGAAAACTGCATCTAAATAAGGTTGAGTGATAATGAGAACTTGACTTGAACCTAGAGAGCCCCTTGTGACCTACAGATGAAAAGGCTTACTGCAGAGACAAATAAAGAAAATACAAAATCTCAAAGAAAACTGCACAGGTAGCAGAACAAAACTGATGTCTTTCTGACAGAACTAAAGCAATGCGTATTTTTCAAGCCACATATAAAAGATACTTTTTAATAACAAGGCTGCTCTATGCAAGAAATGTACATCACACCCACAAAAGATAACCTGAAAAAACAGTCACTGTAAAAAATTAACTAGAAGTTAAAAAACAAAAGCAAAACACAGATAAAATTGCATGTAAAAGTAAAGCAAAAAGAGCAAGTATAATCTTTGGTTGTAGAAACAGTAACAATGTAAAAGTACAGAGGAACTGCACATCTAACATAGTACTGATCTAGCCAACACTAACACAACTTAAAGAGTCCATATTTTAAAACATGACAGAGGAAAACAATACAGTAAAAGCTGCAAAATAATTATTAGAAGAATAGAAAAGTTTCTTATAGAGGGATCTGAGAACTGTAATAAATTATGTGGTATTCAAATCATATTTCAATCTTCTTAAGCATACTGAAAGAACTTACCATGTCCACAATGACTGCTCTTGTACAGAAAGAGAAATAAGAGCCAAGAAACTCAATACAAACTGTAAGTAAAATATGTTAGTAATTAAATATGAGTATAAATAAGACGAGGAAGTGGATTCTCCATCTCCAGAGAGATGCAAATAGAGTAGGATGCTTGCTTGTATTCTAACTTTTAATATAGATGTAATCAATTAAATTGAGCAAGCTGAGATATAAAGGCAGTCATCGTGAAAAATAACAAGCTTTCCCCCACACACCCCCTTCCAGGCATCTATGAAACAAACATAAAAATAACTCAACAAAATTTTGCAACCATTTCTCCAGGTTGAGACAGTAATCAAAGCTGTTCAGACTAAAAATATTCTTGTTGTTATCCAAAATAATGACATTTTACAAGTTTTCAAACAAAAAATTTGTATTACTATAATCCAAATATGACTCAAATTCAAAAGAAACAGAAAATTTAGTATTAACAATTAAGCAAAGCTTGTTTAAAACAACAATCCGATGACTTTCAACTCAAAGAAAAAGTCATTTTAAAAGGATCCACAAGTATTTTCTTACAAAATATTATTTTTAAAATTTCAGCTCCTTAAGAGGATAGTTCTGCTAACAGTAATAAATACACTTTGTTAAGAAAATAGCAGTACTATTAATTGTTTTAGTAAATTAGACTTAAAGCCAACTTTAAATTATAAGACCACTAACAGATTTTTTTTTTTCTCTAGATGTTTTAAAATCACCTAACTACTAGATAAGAGCATGACTGGTTATTCGTACTGTTTATGGACTGTAGCATAGTAAGGTATTCCAAAACTACACACAGGAATCACAGTATCTTAATTACCTGAGAAATGACAATGATGAAGTATGTTTGCCTTTCAATAGAGTGACATTCGGTTATACTTACTACATTAAAAGGTAACATTAACAAAGCATTTTTTTAAACTCTGTCCTTATTTTTTTTTTCCACACTTTCTTCTAATTAAAAATAATGTTGTAGAGGTGGATTATATGCTTACTGTTTATAGAATAGCATCACTAGTATAAGACTACAATAAAGCTGATAAACTGCTGTAATGCACAAGGTGACAGCTCAGAAGTCCCTGAAATCAATCAGTGCCTTGACATCCTAATTCAAGCGTGGAGCTGATGAGTTCTGATTATTGTCTTTGCTTTTCCTTGTTTGCACTACCTGTCTGAATGACTGCTCTGAAAGTATCCTATGCAGAATATTCAGAAGAGAGAAACGAGAAAACAGGTATTTTCTTTGTTAAAAATTACATACGAGACCAAATATATCAGCCTTCTTACTCTAGGGCTATGAAGATCACTGTACTTAAATCTTAATACAGGTTCAAAAACTTTTTCCTCTGACCTTGTCTTTGTAAATTATTTGTCAATTAAGTGATTGCATTCACTACATCACACCTTGCTTATAAGGACCTTACTGATGAGCATGTTTTCTAGCAAAAGAAAGAGGACACTAAACAACTGATATAAGTTATCATTTACAGTACTAGGTTTTAGGAGGAATACTTTATACTTAAGTGTAAGGAAGTCAAATTCAACTGTTCTTCAAAGATGAAGTGTTATGAGAGTTTCAGGAATTTATGGCCCTCTCTTAACAAGAAGACCTTATGATTCCACAACATTCTTCTAAACAATTGTGAGTTGGCCTTTGGCTTTCCCTCAGATTAAAATATTTTAAGACTAGTTTTCTTCCTTGAAGACACAGGATTTTTTTCTGTCCATTTCCAGAAGCAAAAAAGACAGCATAGCACTATCCTTGCATAAACTCTTGAAAATACTGCTACGAAACATTGACAGCAACGTTATACTTGATGGCTACAATATGAGTAGCTTTCAAAACACTCACAAACCTGAAGAAAACCCAAGATACAATCTGCATTTCAGTATTCTCAGACTAAGTTTTATAGTCAAAACCAAGAAAACTTAAGAAAACCTCTTATACTATGATCATATTTCACAACAATGAACTTTTCCAAAATTCTATTGTGATAAGCATGCAAATCATTACAGTCATTTCTAAGAAACAAATGCTTTACAGAACCCAGCAATTACCCAACTAATGAAAAGATACAATGCCAATTAAATTTTCTATGAAACACTATTTTAGTCTCAGCAGATACAAATCCAATAACCCTTCAGTACACTTCTTTTTTTGCAGTGCAGTTACAGCACAAATGTCTTCATTTAAGCAGTTCAATCCATTTTCCTATATAGCACTTTTGGAGAAAAGCAGAGAAGACGTCCTATGATCCACTCCACTCTATAATGAATGCTTCAGAGTGCTTGCGAGCCAACTGCTACAATATCATGAAATAGTAGCACAGAAAGCCAAGTGATAAAATACCATGGAATAGCCGTCCCCATTTTCTCAGAATAAACCTCACAGGCATGTTCAGATAGCACTGCAGCAAAGAAGGAACATGACTGCTCTCACAGAAAACTTACTGTATGAAGAGTTGCTCGGTTAAGCTAATAATGCCTCACTGAAGGCATGATCAGGTACTAAAGAACTGTTTTTCTGCACACTCAAATGGATTTCAGGAAGACTAGCCATTCTACATGGAACTATGTCACAATCTCTCAGCTTCAAATTGAGCTTTGGGGTAGGCTGGAGGGATGCCGCTTTTTGTTTTAAAGAATATCAAGCTACTTCTATTCTTAGACATATCAAAAAGATTACGACCCTCTTTCTAACCTGCTGAATGTTCAGCTGTAAAGCATTAACTAGAGACCTTCTGCTCTCATTCCACTGATTTAGTGTAATCAGTCATGAAACACTTCTTACACGCACGTTGTGAGGCAGAAAATGAAGATTTCTGGCAAAACAATGCTTACGGAACTCACACATTTGCTATGTATGTTTCTACTTCTTACTTTACAGTAGTGTGAAAGTATTTCCCTTTATTATTTCATCTGATGACTTTTCATTTCTGATCAGGATCCATTTCTTTTAAACATGTGCATTAAAAAAGAAATGTTTTAACACGCATACTGGAAAAAGCAGCACTGGTTCAGAGTACATTCAATTCAGCAAACAAAAAGTTATATAAACATTGCTTTAAAGTGTACAATAAAAGAGTGAAAGAAGCAATAAGACACTAACATATATTCAGGAATTACAGTTCTTTTTTTCCTGTAGTACATTAACTTAAAAACAATCCACACAACTGCCGAAATCTGTAATACTCTAGTCTTAGAAATGTTAAAAAGTTTACCATTTTGACAAACAGAAATAAAGTTGTTCTGTTTCTCTAATACCAACATGATAATTTCAGACTAAACAGCAGCTCTGTAACTAATAAGCAGGCTTATCAATAACGTGGTAAAGAACTTCTGCTGTGAAATTTAACACTGGCAATGTCTGCCTCACATAAAAAAACAAACGGGAAGTTCAAGAATGCTGCTATCATTTCATAGCATTTGTACATTAATATGCTGTAAGCTATCAACTACTTAAGCTTTTTTAAGTGACAAATACTTGGAGGAGTTTCAGAAGTGATTCAAAGGCCAGCATGAAAGCGAAAGTTAAAACTAATACCCCAGACTGCCCATTAGAGTAAGTGACCTAGCACTGGCTCACCGATTACCCCTCCATCCCCCACCTCCCTTACATTCTAAAAGGAGGGCATACCCTCTCATCTATCCACCTTCTGAACAGCAAGACGTGAAAAGGATACTGTTGCAAGCCAGAGGCGGCAAGCACGGCACGGGGCAGCAATCTGCAGTCAAGAAAAGCAAAGAAAACACAACGAGAAAGAGTCGAAAGTAGCCCCGAGCGCAGGAGTCGGCGTCTTTTCCCTGAGTAAGTGCGCGGACGGGGATGTAGCGCATCTCCCGATGTAAAATGAGAGCAGTAAGTCCTTCCCGATCCCCACGCTCCATGCGGTTCTCCCTCACAGACTCCTTCAGGCCGCCAAAGCTCCGCCGACCTTCCGCCAACGGCTCGCTCAGCGCCTCCGCCGGGCCCCAACTCCCGGACCGCACCTTACACAACCCGCCCAAGAAATAACCCGTACCCGTCTCTTTCACCCACGCAGCCAGCCAGCCGGGAGCCCAGAAGGAGCCAAAGGACCCCTCACCGGCCGCCCCCCAGCACCGCTCCGCCTGAGGCGGCCCCGTCTCCCCTCCGCGCCATCCGGCCGGCCCGCGCATGCTCCGGCCCCACCCCGCGGCCCTCTGGGCACGCATGCGCCCCGAGCCTTGCCCCTTCACCCACGCGCTTGCCGCGCACGCGCAGGGACACCACCACCACCTCCCCGTCCTATTGGCCGGCAGCTTATTGCGCGCCTCGGAGACACTCGCCGGTTCACCGGCCCCAGCGCCGCGCATGCGCTCTCGGCGCTGCCCGGCCCGGCCGCGGAGGAGCAGGCGCAGTCCCCCCCGCGCGGCGTGCTGGTCGGATGCTGCGCAGGCGCAGTCGGGACCTTTTTCGGGAACGTTCTGTCTCGCAACAACCTTCCTCTGCAAGGGAAATCCTGTCAGGGTACGGGCCGCCCGCAGCCCCGATCCTCCCCGCCCCGCCTTGCCGGCGCCCGGGCCTTTCCCTGTTATCGACTCCTGCTGCAGCCCACCTCCTCTCTGACAGCTCAGCCCCCCGCAGTCGGGCCGCGACCTTCCCCCCCCTCCCCCCGCCTTCCCCTCGTCCCGGTCTCCTTTTTCTCTTTTCCTCCCCCGAGCTCAGCCGCCTCCCGCTAAGAGAGCGCCCCGAGCCGGCCTCGGAGGCGGTCCTGCTCGGGCCTCCCTGCTTCGGCGGGGAGATGCGGCTGTGAGGGGGGAGCCTCACGCCAGCCTCAAACGTCTTCTCTGGAGCGGGCATGGGCCCTCCGCGGAGGGGGGGAGCTCCCCTCGCCCCTCTCCTCACCGCCCTGGTCCCGCAGAGATCGGCGGGCGCTGACGGTGCCTCGGGCCCGTCTAGGTTGGAGCGGGGCAGGTGATGGTCCTTCCCTTGCTGAGGTACCGGCCTCGCCTCTTGCAGCTGCCTGGAGTTTCTTCTCGTTGAGACAAGAGTTGTAGCTGTGGGAGCACAAGGGCAGAACAGACTGCTCCGAGCTGCAGGAGAGGGACTGCCAGGAAGACCTTCATCCCTGCAGCGCTGCTGCTAAGAGTTAGGAACCTGCTGCCTCTCCTCTCTGTTTCTTTTGATCTCCCTCCTGGAGAGGAGAGGTGAGTTGTTGTCTTTCCCTCTTGCCGTACTGTAGCAGTGGAGAAAATAGGCTAGTTTGCAAGCTGCAGAACTTGGTCAGGATGGCTTCAAGCCCCAGCTGATTGCTTGGTTTATTTTACTTGAGAGTCAGCCCTGTGGAAAGGCCCACTGATGGAGAAAGAGATTAGCACCGTGTTAACTGCGCGGTTCTCTCTCCTTTGCTGCAGTGCCCACTTTCACCGCTGTCTCCTGCTCTGCCTGCTCCTGCTTTCAGCATGGTAAAGAAGAATACTATCCCTGATGGGTAAGTATCCCTCACACTAAGCAAGAGGCAGGAGCAGGCACAGTCCTGCCCAGAGAGAAGGGGCGCTGACTGCCCCGGGCGCTTTCTTGCCACAAGCATCTTCAGCACCTACAGCCAGGTAAGGTAGGTATCTTCTCCAAGACAGGAACAACCAAGTCCTTCATCCCCCAGGTGAGTATAATGCTCCAACCTGTCTGTGAACACTTCATCAGCCAAACACACTCCCTTCTTCCTAACCTTCTTACCCCCAGGTGTTTACTTACTGGGGAAATGGGAGAGTAGTCCATCCTTCTGACTACTTTGATGTTTGCTACCAGGAGTCAGGGAAGAGCTGATAAGATGGGAGCAGGCAGTTGCATGCATGTGATCAAGGAATATTTTCATGGCTTCAGGTCCAGAAACATCCTGCGGTTTTGTTTGTAACAAGAGGACAACAAAAATGTTTTATCGGCAAAAATAATAATAAAAAACCACCAAACGCATGGCACAGGCTTTCTGACTTGATTGGGAGTGCATATGGAGACCACAGAATGACCTCATTTAAAACATATAGTTCTATTCTCCAGCTCTACTAAAAAAAAAAAAAAGAGGAAGTCCAAGTTTAAAAGTTTAGCCAATGTGTTACTGCTGACATCAGTATAAACTTCTTGGATAGGAGACTGTGCTGAGATATAAAGGTACACTGTAATGGGACAATAGCTTGCAGTTTGTACATTATGAGAGGAAAGGCTGACATTGTCCTGGTTTCATGGGGAATGTTAGATAAGTTTATTAGGAACATTCTTAGGAGCCATAAAATACAAAAAGCACGATTTCCTGCAAAATATGTTGGCCTAGAAGCAATAAATAGAAACAAAAGATGAACAAAACTTAAAAAATAACTTCAAGAAACTTTGAAGTTTTTTTCATAGCTGACAAACTCAGGGATTAAAATTAGAACTTTAGAAAAGCTGCTTAAGCATGTCTTTCTCTGAAGTTTCTATGAAATTTCAGTTAAAAGTTGGACAAAATTGAGCTAAAGTGAATTAGGTTTGCAGCAGGAAGCCTGAAAGAATAACTGTCCTTGGTTTCTCCATTCTTGAAAATTATTACAAAAGCTTCGGGAATTGGGTGCTCGTTTCTCATTTCTTTTCCCCCCTTGCATTTGAACTGGAGCAGTTTTCAGGCTCCATGCATTTTTTCTCTTAAGTATGGAAGAAGCAGTGGACTGTACTTTTGGCTTCTATGATTGGAAGCTAATACCTGTGTATTTTTCAAGGAAAGAAACATCTACTGTGAAGTAACTGGTTATAAAATTAGTGTTACCATCAGACAAAACTCATGATACTGAAGTACTTTCAGCTTCTCCAGATGCTTACTTTTTGATACTATTAACAAATCAGGCTAGACATCCACAGTATTGGGGTTTTGGCAGTAAAGGAGTTTAAGGAATTGTCAGTCTCCCAACCTCATGCAGCAGTATATTGATGTCGTCCTTGTGCGAGGACAGCACATTGTAGTTCTTCACTGTGAATTAGTTGAGTACACCAGGAAAAAAAAGCAGTGAATGCTAGAAGAAGACTTCCGGAAATCTAATTTTAGCCTAGGTGATCCTGCACGTGCAATTTACTGGCCCCAGAAACAGCTGTTGGCAGAAGTGAGATTGTGGTACACTATAGCACAAGGACCAGTCCTGACAGCAGCACACTATAGAAGTAGAACCTCAATCATGTCCCTGTGTTATTATAATAGTAATAAATCTAACAGTAACTGTTTCATTTTTAATGATACTGCAAGAGAAACAGTATCATAGATAAACAAGTCACACTACATACAGACATTTTTTGAGATTGTCTTTCTGTTACTGCCTCAGTTCTTTATACAGTTCTTAACAGTTTTAATCAAAATTCCATTATGCTAATTAAAGCAATGCAATAAATGAGGTTACGGTTAAGTTGTAAGTAGCTAGGAATAGTGCAACTAAACAAGAAGAGGTGAATTTTTTTAACTGGTCAGCTAATTACTAACACCTTTTACAATACTGTGTCTACAGTATAATTAAAGTTGGCTTTATGTAAGGGTTGTGCTATAGCACTGCACAACCTTGCTAAATACCAGCACTTTGAGTGTACTTAGAACCTAAAGTAATATTAAAATGGTAGTAATAGCCAGCATTGCCACTGGATCTGCACTGCTGGTATTGTACCTTGTTCTTCTTAGCTCACTCTTGTCTCGTCTCCCTGTCGCTCAGCCCTGGCCCTGAATGTTTGATGCCATTTGCACAGTCTTTGCTCCAGCAGTGAGAGGAGGAGGTGGACTGGAAGTAAGACTTCCTGTATTTCTTCATAGCAAAAAGCATTTCTCCCTTTTCCCAGTAATGTCTTGGAGCAGAGCTGAGGTGTACAGGGTCCACTGCAGTCTCAATCCTAGAAAGTAGTGCTGGGGGAGTAATTTCGTAATGAAGTGAGACATAAGGGAGAGTTTCATGTGACCCTTTGCACTGCAGTTTCCACTGTGTAGTCAAGTTCTGTTTCTTCACAGTGTCTGAAATGCTGTTGTCCTTTAGTAGTTGTATACTGTAATCTTTTAGTGGAGAACCAGCTAGTAAAAAGAGTTCAAGTTACATTAAGTCATAAAATACTATGATGTTTTTACGGATTTATACGTGTTTGTGCATCCAGAATCTTGCTGTCAGTATAATTTCATAAACTCGGTTTCAGTACTGAAATGCATCTGCAGAGATGTCACCTTCTTGCATGTTTCCCTTAAATGGTATTAAAAAAATACTGAGTGGGATTTTTTTTATTATAAGGGCAAAGCCAAATTATTTCTGCCTATACACCATAAACATACTTAACGGAATTGTTTCTGTGCAGACTTAAAAGCATCAGCATTTTCATTTAGACAGGAATGTTGAAATCTGTGGCATCACTGATTGTGCATGTTCAAGGGTGGATGGGAGAGAAGGGTTACTGTCAGTGTTTATTTGTAAAGTAAAAGTGCTTTGTACTATCAGGCATAGAACGTTTGCATTTAAAAATGTGGGATGGCGAGAACTTACTTCTTATGATACCTGAGTAATGATAACATTGCTATAAGACTTGAAGGCCCATATTTTGTGTTACAATACACTACAAGTACAAAGCTATGTGATTACTTATTGACACGATAAGGAGACTCTTCACCCATACTTTACATCCACACTGTATTTTTTATAAGGTATGATTTATTTGTATCCACACTGAAGACAAGCAAAGTGAGAAATATATGTAGTAACAGATGGTTAAGAGCTATGTTCCCTCCCTTCTGCTTTGGACCTGTTCAGTATGTGTTCTGTCTTGACAGCGTGTCGTGGTCTTTGTAGGGCTATATTTTCTCCAACAGAACGGGATTGAATCTGGTGTCCGTAGAGGTATGCCTCTTGGAAAATATAGCTGTGTGTCTGTCACGCAGTACTAGTAGCCAAAAAAAGGAGAAGAAGTTCCCAGTAGCATTTTCTAAATGTTCCTGCTATAGCTGACAGTATTTCAGACTTGAGTTTCTTTACAGTTACAGTAATTACCCTTTTTGAGTGTTTTGGAATTTACTTTCCCAGGTAAGTTCTAAACTTGTAACTGCTTTGTAATCATAGATGTTCATCAGGTGCTCCAGAATTGTAGAAACTCTTGAATTGTTAAGCATAGCTTCAGATACTGCTCTCTGAACTTACTTCTTCACCCACTGTACCTTTTGTGTAATGTATACCTGTTTACACTGTTTTACAAACAGTGATTTTTAACTATTAGATGAAAATCATTCTGAATTGATGCCTTGAGTTCAGTACTAGTTTCTCTTACCCTGGAACACTGGAAACGTTATTGCTGAACTGAATGTTACACACGGAAATGTAAGATAAGAGAACTTACCTCTTTTTATACTTAAGTTTTTTTCCTGTCAAAAATACCAGAACTACTCTGTAGAGGTATTATCCTATAGAGATTTTTATATATATATAAAAAAAATTATTTTTAGCATATGCTAATGTAAGCATCAGTTTCATAGGCTATCTAAAGTGGTCTTAGGCTTCAGAAAAGACTGAGTTCAACTGTTTTTCCATAAAGAACTTGTAGGGTATCTGTTAACAGTTTTATATAACTCTGTCACTGAGATCTGACAAACAAAAGACATGAAACTTTCAAATTATTACCAATTCAGTGTTTCCATAGTATTGTACCTATGAATTATTTTGTAGCTTTCTTGTCCAGCATGCCATTAAAAACATACATAATATCATTATATAAAAAATAATATTTTTCTTTTAAAAAACATCACAGAAGAAAATAAATAATAAGGTATTGTCAGGGTTTAACCCCAGCCAGCAACTAGGACCACACAGCCATTCGCTCAGTCCCTCACCCCACTCAGTGGGAAAGGGAGAAGAGGGAGAAAAAGGAAAAAAAAAGCCCAAACAAAAAACCTTGTAGATTGAGATGAAGACAGTTTAATAGAACAGTAATGTAAGAAAAAAAATAATAATGGTAAAAGAATATTCAAGATAAGTAATGCAATACTATTGCTCACCACCGGATGATTGATTGCCTAGCCCATTCCAAGCAGCTATGCTGCCTCTCAGCTTCTATGAGAAACTGAAAAAGTCCTTGACTTAATAGCAACGACTAAAACAATATGTGTTATCAACATTATTCTCATACTAAATCCAAACCACAGCAGCTACTAGGAAGAAAATTAACTCTATCCCAGCTGAAATCAAGACAGGTATCCATCTGTTTAAGTGACTGAGTATGAATTACATACAGCTGCATATTTTATCTGCTTCCATTAAAACTTCAGTAGAGCCAGGCATGGAAAACACAGTTTTGTTGTATTTCAGTTTAACACTTCTGTTAAGGGCACATAGTAGCTATAATTTCCAGTAGAATTTGTTAAGTTTTAGAATTGATTCATAGTAAGATTTATTTTAACAGCGACCAGTTATGCTCATATCAAATGAATAAAGTTTTCTTAACTAGATTTCAAAATTGGGTTGAATAATTACAGCTATTACTGGTATTTGTAATCTGTGCTGTGTTTTGCAGTTCATTGATATGTAGTTTTGTATGTTTAAAAACTTTGTATGTATAAACAACTTTGCTATCACTTTTTTGTTTGTTTTTTAATAGCAAGATTTATGCAAAATATAGCTATTGTAATGTTCTTTGCTTGGATTATTATCTTGGTATTCAACATACTTTTGAGCTTAACCGAAGACGGTTCAGGATTAATACTAAGTTTTACTCAAATTTACTCCAAGCTTGTCTTTATCATAGGCATTTCTCTAATGTCTTCTGTTATCCCACTTGAAGCTGGAGGCTGCTATGCAGGCCCTGTTGATGATCCCCAGTTGATTGCTTGGAGCTGATTGCTTTTTAAAAGTGTTTTTCTAAGTTTGTTGCTGTTTGATTGGGGGTTCTTTTTGTCCTTCAACAGAGGCCATTTCACTGGTTGCTGCTGTTACAAAGTATATTGCTGCTAGATTCTTGGGTTAATCTAGCTCGCATATCTTGTAAACTTTTGCTAGGATGTATGAAGTTAATTTCTTTTCAGTTGTTTTACTGAATAGCTCTGGAATTTTTTGTTTAAAGACAATAAAACATGCTTGCTTTCCATTTAAATTAAAATGTATAAGCAGAATAATATATTTTAATGTGAACTAGACTTAAAAACTTCTAACAAGTTAACTGACTAGAGTCTTTAGTATCAGTAATAATTGTGTTTATTTAACTAGAAGCCACTCACACATCACAGAAATTTCAAGGGGAAAGGAGAATTATTTTTTTAGTTTGATTTTAGTACTTTTTCTCAACCAAGAAGTGTTTCTTTCCTTTAGAATGGCAAGCATAATTCTGCTTGTGTTTTAAGATAATTGATGGTAGTTGTAGAGTGACAAAGACAAAACGTGAGAGGGAAGTGGGAACTGTGAAAGCTAAATAGTTAAATAATTGATTATTTTATATGTTTTGTTGACTTTGAGGTCTGGATCTGCATGTAGTACATCAATTGTTTACCTGTTTGAAAACTTAGAAAAATAAAGCTGTAATTGAAAATGTGTCATGTGTGCATAATATGTTACTTTTTATTTAAGTGTAGTTCTCTCTTAAGTACTTCATTTCAATCTGTAGTTTTTAATTTGGGTTAATTTTTAGTTCTGCAGCAGTATGCTGAAATTTCCTTTTAAAATATCATTTTAAAGATAACATGGAATACGTACCCTTTTCTGATGAAGAGTGCGTTGTGCTCATTTTCTACTGTAGAGCTGTCAGCAGCTTTTGAGTTTCTTGCTGATTTTGCAGATTTTTTTTTCTGGTAGGATTTAAGCGGCTTTAAAAACAGGAGACTAAAAACCCAAGTTTATTAAGGTTTGACAACAAAGTGTGTAATCCCCGTGCATTGTTCTGTCAGTCCCTTAATCTGAAAAAAAATTCAGAGTTTTTACAAAGTCTTTATTACATTGCTAATTAAAGAAACTAAGATATTTAAGGCCTTTTTTGATTATTTCTTATTGGCTCATAATTGCTTGTATTTATGATAATCATGGTAGATTTCCACTCAGTTTTCCAAGAGAAAGAAGGTTTAAAAAGATCTGAATTTCTAATTTATGGTATCTTTTAAATTGTTTTACTACATAAGGTAATTGGTCTTTTGTGGTTGGGACTTTTTTACTTCTGCCTTCCTCCAAAATGTTTCTAAACATGTCTATGTGAATATGGCTGGCTATAACGTTAAATCCTACTTTTGTAAAGTATTTTGTATTTTGTACATTTTATTGGTAGAGGTAACACCAAAGAGTAATTGAACTAGGTTGAAGAAAAAATACTGTATTCTTGATTATTTTATTTCTATGACAGCATTTGCGGCACTATTTTCTATATCTCTAGGTACAGCCCATTTTCTAATTCTATTTGGAAGTTTAAGAACAAAATCAGGAAGAGTATTTCTTTGTTTTAAATAAAGATATGCAATTTCCAGAGTTATTAAAATTAACAAGAGGCAGGAGCTTATATTAAACCTGACTTTTTCATTAATCTTAACAGTAGTTCAGATTAAATATACATCTAAATATGGTTCACAGCATTTAGTACCTTTCTGAGATTAAGTGAATGAGAAAAACTATGCAGAATGAGATAAACAGGGTGGATTTCACAGTTTTTCTGTAGATTTTGGGTTTTTTTTTAACTGAGCACTTCTTGCAACTGAAATATTTCTTAGTTGCTGGGTTTTGTTAGCTTTGGTAATATTTTCAGTCCATTTACACTGTTTACGATCTTAATTGATTAATGTATCTTAAACTAGGATAAACACAGTCTCAGATTTTTGTTTTCATATTTTACAACTAGTGTACAACTACCGGACTCCAAAGTTTACAAGCTTGAAAATTGACTTGGGAAGGCTTCTCAAGTTAGAACACTTCTATAGTACATGATACGTACTTTTTTGAGCAATGCTTGTCAAACTACAGTGATTGAGAACATGCTCTTTTTTCCCCCCGTATGCAACTATCCTAAGATAAGGGAATATATGAAGTAGGAGATTGGTTTTGTTCACTCGTTACTATTGCAAGGTACAAAGTTCCTGCAATAATTTAGAATTTAACTGCAAACACCTCTCAGTGGTTTAATCTCTAGCTTGCCCTTATACCTTCTCACCTTGTATTTCTTCTACGTGACAGCTGTTTGCAACAGCTTTCCTAATGATGAGTTATTACTACTTTTTTTTTATTTAATTTGTTATCCATCAAACTAAGCATCTGTATGTCTACATTGTGAGCCTCAATCTGTTCTTTAGTTCATGATGAAGACAAAAAAGATAAGTTAGTGCTAAGGACATTGTTGTAGTGGATTGTTACGTGATTTGTTAGTATCAATTATGCTTCTGGTCACCATGCTATAAGTGTTTCCTTTGTTACTTCCAAGCATCTATGACTGGTAATGTTACTATTTATATACTGTGACCAGTATAATTACAGATATTTAATTGAGAGTTTTGCCAGCCAACATCTAGTTTTTGTTATGGTCCTATATGAGAATTGTGAATAAAGCAAAATACTCAGTGCTTAGAATGTTTTGAAATAGTGTGTTCCATTTATTTCATAGATGATGTGGTTTTATGGAAATCAGAAAGGAACCTAGAAGTCGTTGGATGCTCCCTTTAAGGCAAAACATTAATTTAAACATTAATTCAGAAAATTGTAAGTGAATGGGCACCAGTGTCAAAATCTTGTGAAAATGTTTTGTATTTTAATAGTTGAGGTACAAGCTGAAAATGCAAAAAGGCCATGTTGATTTTAAGTCATCCAGCTGCAGCTTCTGAGGTCATAAAGATAATCTGCCCTCACATGAGGAGAGGAAATAAAAGTCCTAAATTTATTAAGTTACGTCTTTGAAGGCAAAATTGATCTGCTAACTCGTTTTCCTCTTTAGATAAAGCTTTTCATACTTTAGATAAAGCTTTTCATACTTTTTTTAAAAAATGAAATCTCTGAAATGTGATACATCAAGAGTTTTTTCAGTACAATGTAGAATTTGTGAGTACTAGTTCTTTGTGGTTTTGGAATTACTAGTATTTTTAGTATTGTAATAAATCTTCATATTAGTAGGCGATTTTTGCCAAGTTTTGGTGTGATGGAATATTCTCTGTTTTTTTTCAAAGTACCAAGAGAAAGTACAGTCAAGAATGTTTCTTTGAAAAAGAAGCATATTACAAAATAAACACATTTGCAAAATCTAGAAGTTTCATATTTTTAATAAAGGTAAACTTTGCATTACGTTGTCAATTAAATGATCGATGTGAGCATATGACAGCATATGAACCTTTTTAAAGGTTCAGCCAAGTTGAAAAATTTCCACCAACTATAAGAATACTTTTTTACCTGTTGAATCCTGCCCATCTGCTTTGCTTTATATTGGTGCTACTTGTTTGTAAATGCTGTCTTACCGCTTTGAGGGGAGACATTTTTTTGGAAGTTGAAAACGAAAGAAGGAAAAAGACTGTTTTCAAATATCCTCACAATACCTTGAAACCACTTCATGGAATAATTGCAGATCTGGGGACATAATTCTACTGTATGATAAGAACAATCATGCATGTTATCTCTAAGAAGTATTTTCTTTGTGGTAGTGCTCTATGGAGAATAAAGATTCATTTTATTATGGCTCCTGACTTCAGACTTGCAAACAATAAAAATCTCTTTATTTAAGCTCTGTAGCTTCTGCTCTGATCAGTGCTGTAGCAATATTCGGTTGATATTCTTCCAGCATCTTTTAGGCAACTCCCTGTTTCTTTTATCCCAAAATAATGCTAAGCTATTCGCTTTATTCAAATATTTAGTGAATTTTTATAGTTACTCTAAAAAGATTTTCATTTCTTGGTGAAACCGGCTGGTTACTAATAGAAGAGGGATTTTTTAAAAAGATTTTACTTCCGTATCAAGATTTGATGGGTCATTTTTTTCAAACGTGTGCACGTCAGTTATGATTTCTTGCTTATGTATTCAAAGTATTTTAGGAGTTATTGTATCCTGCTGTTTGGAAATCTAAATCTTAATATATTATGCTAGTAGCTGCACAGCCCATCGTAGAAAAAAGATAACTCTCATATCTTTCTGCTTGTAGAAGTCTGAAATAACTACTATGTTCAAACTGTATGAAATATGGCACCAGATTTGCCTGATACTTGTAAGATACTTCACATAACTTGCAATAACTGTTATTATAATATTAAAGGAACTTAATTTTTATCTGCTTTGTTTTACCAAAGTTTTTGAAAATATTTAAAAATAGCTATTTGTTTCATTATAGATGGCGGAGTTTGACACCAGTTGGACAGCCTATACCAGGAACTAGATTTATTGCATTCAAAGTACCTTTAAAAGGGGTATGTATATAAAGTAACTACAGATTGTGTCTATTAGATATAGTGCAAAAGTAATGAAGAACAGCATGAATATTCATTGAAACTTCAGGAAAGTTTTATGAAAAAATAATTTATTCAGATTTAGCCCTTCCAGTCATCTACTGGATGGCTTTTAACATAATATTCTATATTTTTAACATAATATTCTATATTTGTTCGCTTTCATTTAATTTTTCTATTTGGTGTTACTCTTTTTATTTATCCTTTAAAAATCATAAAATCTCTAACCAATGAGCACGATTCATTTGATCACTATTAAGTGGCCTAAATTCATTATCTTATTTAATATCTTTTCATTTACTGTTGTTAATCATATGGAAGGGGTTATGATATGAATAACAATCTAGGCAATGTAAGCCAAAATATAATTTTATGGAAATAAAACACTCATTAAAGGATACCAGCCACTGCAGTACTTTTTAAGTTGTAGATTCAGATTACCAATTTCATAAGTAAAAAGCTTCAGTGATCTGGAGGAATGCAGTATATTTTAAAGAAAAGTCTTCGTAGATTTATTAGTGTGTCAGTACTTCATTTAGAGTCTTACTAACATGGAGCGCCATCTTAATCTATTAAATACACTGCATCAGATCTTTTAATTCTTTGTGACGATACAGAATGTGGAGGCTGTCTTTTTTAGACTTCAGTTCTTTGGTGGATTGAGGTGTAGGGCAAATTAGGGCAAATATGGCAAATTTACCCTTCTGTGTAAAATAATGAAAGTGCTATATAAATTAACCCTTAGAATCCTTGCGTCAGATGCACAGGAAATAAAAGTTTCTAAGCTCTTTTAAAGTTCAGTGGCTAGACATGACCTTCGCAGTTAAGAGTAAATATTCTGTCTAAGCTGTCTGTAGTTGACAGATTTCACTCTAGTACACATATACAAAAATTTGTTTCTTTGGATATATTAGTGCCCATTATGGTTTCAATCACCATTCAGTTCACTTTTTTTAGCAATGATCGAAGTGGAATGCTTGCAGGGTTTGCTTCCTGCAGCAGCTTTTACAGCTTTAGTATGATGGTTTGGTACCTTTGACACCAAGGATCTCATACTTGACATTGATCATATCCTCCTTGGTACTGATGGATAGTGCAGTAGCCCTGTGTCTTTCTACCAAAGACAGCCAATGGACAGACCTAGCAGTGAATATAAAAGTCAGTAGATTTATAATTAAGTTTCTTCGCTGTTGAGGTATTTGAGAGAGGATTTTTTGCATCATCAGCTCCTGTAATTCCACTTGATCCAGCTCCGTTTTTTTGCATAGATGTACTGTTCTAGGCAGGATCTGTTCAGTGCAGGTATTTCCAGTTCCCTGTCACCCCAGATTTCAGAGGAAGATACTTCACTGCTAAATTTACTCTTCCCCTGTAGCTTCTGTGATAGTCTGGAAGGAGCTCCAGCAGAGATGATAAAAATGGCATACATTCTCAGAGAACGTTTATAGCAATATATCACAAGTAGGCACTCCGCTTCAAGTCCTACTGATCTCACTGGGGCACAGATCCCTGTTCTGTGAAGCTGTCTTTGAACTTGGCCAGATATAAAGTCTGGTACCCAAGAAAGCAAAATCTGTAACATTTCCGTTCCTTCAATTTGTTCAGTGTCAACTATGGAAGATACAGAACTGGCAAGTCTGCCAGAGACTCTGTGCTTGAAGCTCATGGAGTTTGTGGCAGAATACGCATAAAATACGTAACTGGCTAAACTGTGATGTCTTTGTGAAGAAGATGGAGGTCAGTAAATCTGTCTGGAAAAGCTGAAGACCTGATTAGTCATAGACTTGTCAGAAGTCCCATTATTAAATTGCTGGAACAGACCTCTTAAATATGCAGCAGTTTTCTTCTTTACTGCTTATTCGGAAGCTGATGATTGGTGATTTCACCCAAAGGGAGAAAGCGTGTTTTCGGTATTTCAAGGCTCAAGGGTAATTGTTTTAGCGGAAGATGTGCTGCTAGTAAAGGCTTTAAGGTCATGGGTTTACTTGGAAGGATTTTCTGTGCCTTCCTTTTAGATCATCATTGTAATGCTAACAGTAATATCGCAGTATAGTAAGGACTGGGCAGGCTTTTTCCCATGCCATAGAAGGATTTTAGAGTTTATACAGATTTCTCACATTCTCAGAGCCCAGTTAAACACCTAAACTACTGAATACTCAGCAGGAATTCCAAATAGTCTATCATAACACGTTTAACTGTTTACTCAATCAAGCAATATTTAGATGTTTAGAGACATATTATTTTTGAAAATTGTATTCCACCTCAGCTTGTGTGACTTCACGTGGTAAAAGAAAAATATCTTTAAGGTTCTACCATAGACCTTTTGCAGATTCACTGTTGTCACCTCAAAGTTAGTAAGTTCCATTTCAGATTTTACTAAAAGTCACTGCTGAATAGCGGTGAAATAACTGACTTGTTGATTTTATTTGAACTTCAACAGCCTCCACTGTTTTTTCAGCAGTGCTCCAGTATCTGAAATACACAGGACTGAATACTTCTATATGCTTTCTATCCTACTCTTTTTAGCTTAATCTTCATGATCACATACCAGCTTTGTTAGGACTGTCCTGCTCTTTATTCTTTAATTTGGTTTACTGTTCCTGTTTCCAGTGACAGGATAAGTGCTTGTTAGCATTTTAGATTATAATCCGTACAGTCAAAAGAAGGAATGGTTAGTTACCCTATAGCGTGTGTGGTTCTGAGAGGTATGTGGTCTGTGACTGCCTTCCTTTCCATCAGTTCTGAGTCCTGTCTGCTTGAATATCTTGTCAACAAAGGAACTGAGAGGCGGTTGAGGTTGCTGCATCTTTTGCCACTGTATTTATCGGTTATGGCTGAGCCTGTGTCAAAAGGCTCTCACAATGGACGAGCGTGCTATTCAGAGAAAATCCAGTCTTGCGTATATGAGCCATTTTCATACCTAGAGTGAAGAACACATTTCAAAAAACACAGCTACAATAGGGTGAGTAAACATTTTTCCCCACTGGTTGTGTCCAATTAAATTAATAGTTCATTACCCACCAACATGCAGCTTTCTTAGTCACTATATTTTAGTCTTATTTAATATTTCCCAGTGCTAAATGAAATGCAAGTACACTCTGCCAAGAGATGAAGCAGGAATAAAAATGTCTGCACAACGTTTGTGGGGAGAAAGCTAAAACCTTTAGAAGAAATGAACTCTTGTGTCACAACTTCTAATGTTTTACATGAAATACACTGTTAATTTTGTGTTATTGTGCAGGACAAAGTATGCTTGGGAGAAAGGGGATTGTGGTGTTTTACTTTTTGCTGATGTTTAGTTATGGCACATGCTGCATTTTGCAGGATTTTTGTGTCTATCAAATTAGTGCTTATTTTAATCATGTTTATTAACGTTGTACAAGTGGAAATTCTCACTCATTTTCTTGCATTTTCATCTGAATAGAAATATACAACAAATTCTTGCGTTTTATTTGGTTCCTATTCATTTTTTTCTGTACAATACATGGACATGGCTCTGATGCTGTAAACATACCCTTCTGAATACTAATGCTTCCTAGTTCTAATTAAAACAGCTGAATATTACAAATGTCGTGTTATTAGAACTTAAAAAGAAAATCTTTCTTTTCCATTTTCATTGTAGGCAATTAACCAGAGGCTTACCCCAACACAGAAATTTACACCAAAAGACTTAATTGCTGCAATGAAAGCCCTCAATGTGGAGCTTGGATTAATTATTGATTTAACATATACCACACGATACTATGAAGTTAAGGTAATATAAGCATAATAACAAAATAGATTAGTTACTGCAACCTTTGTTTAAAGTATTTATGCATTTGCTTACCTTGAATTGGAATAGACGAGTGAGCCATCTAGACTTGCGTTATGTCTCCAATAGAAACTAAATGCTTTATCACAGAGGAGATAACTCCTCCCAGCTAGTTGCATTTGTGGCTCATTTGTATTATGGTAACTCGGGGTAATGGATAAAGACTTCAGTGCCAGGCTCCACAGAAAAGATGCAGGAGGCTTACAGGCTGTGCCCTGAAGACATTCTCATTTATTCCAAGGGTCTTTTTTTTTTTTTTTTTTTTTTACAGTTCTTTAGTGGAATCCACTAAGAAAGCGTATATTTTTGAACTATGTTATTAATTTCAAATTTTTTACCAGTATGGTCCAAACAATTGGGATTAATCAGCCTCCTCTTGAAAAGGAGAATAAATAGCAGTGTTATAACTGAATGTTAATCTTTGAACGTACATGGGCTGTAAGCATTAAGGGGGTGAATATGTGAGTATGTATATGACTGTGGGTGGGACGGACAAATATTGCTTAGAATTATAAAATGGGTTCAAATGGAATTACAAGAATCTGGTTTCTTTAGTTAATGTGCTGCCTTATTAGCAGGGCTAAATAAGTCTTCTGTAAAAACTGTTCTTTGAGATCAGTGGAAATGTAAATGTTAGTTTCTGAGACTGTATCTTTATAGAATTGTGTCAAGATTGTTTTCAGTTTCTACTCGGGATCTGAATGATTGTTTTACATTGTCATTATGTTAGATACTGCTTAAGGGTTTTCATTGGTGCAAGACTTCAATAATTTTAATTTTTACCTTTTTTTTCTTCTTCCTAGGATTTACCTAAAAGCGTGCAGTATAAGAAACTTTATACAGTTGGACTTGAAGTTCCTGATAATGCTACTATTCTACAGTTCAAAAAATGGGTCAGAAAATTCCTGTGGGAAAATGCGGGAAATGGTAAATATCAGCATCTTATGCTGTAAAAAACCAAAAGTTTTATTTCGGTGCTAGCTGTATCATTTATTAATTTCAATAGATATTTAAGGCACCACGGATCTCAGACTTTCCATAGCCCTTTCCACTTTGCTATTATAATAAGATACATTATGTGAAACACAACATATCTTTTTTTACATTCAAAGCATGTCTTTTTCAAAAGTGACTAGTAACTTAAATGCCCTTCCTAATACTTATATTCTCAGTATGTATCAGAGCAACCACAACAAGGCTTTCATCTGTCTGATCCAAGTTGTCTACCATCAGCTTAGCGTTGTAGCTGCCAGCCTTTTATGGATGTTCTAAATAGCATAGGGTTTCTCTGATGGCACTAGACGCTGATATGTGTGAGCAACTTCAGTCTGTTTAGTCTGACATAGCAGTTTTTTGATTTATGAGTCCATTATTGCCCTCATATCCTAGCAATTCTTAAACATCATATTACAGACACAGTGTCAGTGTTTCCACAGGGTGGATCTGCTGTTGTTTTAGTGCTTATGCAACAGTACAGTTCTTGCTGAGATGGTATAAGGTACTTTTTGCAGAAATAAATTTGCATGTATTTTGCCACAGCCTGTGTGCAGCTTTTACCTTCTCACTTTTTTGCTAGTGATTCTTTGTAGGTGGATTTTAACTGTTTGTCTGTCCAATATTGGAGGACCATTCTTTCAAGCTTTTTCATGCTATTTGCTGTGGTTACTTTAGCATTTTCTGTGAGAAAGTAGAGATACTAACTGCCCAAGTGCATACAGTTTTTGCTGCAGAGCATAACGGTGGTTTTGCTGTGGATTGTCAACTCTGTTTTGTGAAAGAGCTCTGACCTAAATCTCAGGTATGAGAGCCTGAATTAGAGTGCTGGGAAAAGGTGTAAGAAGCAGCCTTTGTCCTTGCTCAGGAAATTATTGTGTAAGTTCTTCCTTTCCTCTTCTTTGGGTTAGGGAAAATACTTGGAGATTATTAGTTTTCTTCTGGTTTTGATCTAGTGATTTTTTGTGTGTGACAAAGAATAGTCTGTATTTGAATCTAATTATTTCCGATTCTCAGAATTGAGAGAATGAATTCTTAATTTGTTAGTGGACGAAGACCTGCAGTTCCAGCTAGTAAGACCATTTTGGCAGGGCTTACATAATTCAGAGTTGGGAGAACTTTCATTTTTCTGTTAACTTACTCATTGTAACTGTACCTCTGTTTTAGATTACCCCTAAAATTTCTCAGGATTCTTCTTACAAATAATTTTTGAGAAGTTAGGGTTTTTTAGTGTCTGAATTGTTAGGACACCAACTTAAACTTATATGGCAATATGACTGCTCTGTGGCAAACAGTTATATTTTATCTCATTCAAAAATTTATCAAAGTCCCATTTCAAAGCCCGTCTGTCAGTACTTCGTCTCTGCCACAACTTTGTTTAGTTCAGTTAAATTAATTATTCTAGTAATGTATTTCATACTCCAGGACACTAGGGGTATTAATGGTTATGTTCTCCTTTTTGTAAGTTTTACGAGAATCTGTAACTTAAGTTCCTCAATTTTACATCTGCTTGTTTAGATTTGCTTTCAAAACCATATTTTATTCTTTTTCTCCTGTTACTGCAGTTCTGGCTGGGGCCAGCCACTTTACCTGTCATCGCTCCTCTTTCTTTTTTCCTGCATTCTGCAGCATTAATCTCAGTCTTCACAGGTTTGGAAGTAGTGAGCTAACTGCTGCTAGAGATCCATCATGAAGAGGACAAAGTCTGGATGTGTCTGTTCTTTTACAGGCATAACAGTATAATTTTGTAAATAGCAATTATTTATCATTACCTTGCTAGAAAAGTACAGCTTTTTTTTTTTGTCTTGCACTAATCTTTTAGTAATTTCCCTTTCTGAACTATTAAAGACTATGTTTTCCTTTTTGATAGAGAAACTCATTGGCGTTCACTGTACTAATGGAATTAATAGAACTGGCTACCTTATATGTAGGTAAGGGTTGTATAAAATCAGAAATCGTTGTTCACAAAAGATAGTGTCCTTATCTTAACCTGTAATCCATTTGGGACAGTAATCCAATCATATTTTTCTTCAGATATCTTATAGATGTTGAAGGCTGGGATCCAGAGGCAGCAATTCAAGGTATTTATACAGTTTGAACTAAGGCATATGTTGGACTGTAACTCACAATTACTACAATTGTATTCACAAATACTACAATTCTATTTTAGTATCCTTAGAGTTATTTAATATGCTGGCTTCCATAGAAGATTTTCTCTGACTGTTGATTCTATTCCAGGCAAGGATTGAGCATTAGGAAATTGACAGCATAGCAGCAGTATGTTTCAGCTGCTTAAAATTCTTTTTTTTTTTTTTTTCTCCTTTTCCTTGTAAGGGTTTTCAGTCATAGGTTGCTACCGCTACTGGTTTCAGTTGTTTAAAAAAAAATGCTGCAATATTGCCAGCTTGCTGAAGTATTTAGTTTCAAGTTATAATTGTTTCAAAGTCAGCATCTCCTGGTGAACAGAAACTTGCCTTTCACATTTTTGTGGCTCAGTTTGAGCCCATTTCATTAGACTTGTATCATTTTTGTTTTAGCTTTTGGTGATGCTAGAGGTCATCGCATGGATGGTCTTGTGTATCTCACAGATCTCAGAACACAACCAATGAGAAGGTAAACAAAAACTTTTAGTTGTATGGTTAAGATTTTCCAGTATGTCTACTGGTATTTTGAAAAGTTCACTTCCAGTCATAAGCCAAAATTAACCTTCCTCTTAAACCTTTAATACGCAACTACACATGTATTCTGAGACTTCTGATATGAATAACATGAAGTGCAATGTACTTCCTTTGTTCATCTTTTGAATTTATATGGTTCAAAAGATTTTTTGTAATCTGACCTACTACTGAACACTGGTGTGGTTTTATCATACTATGACAAGTGTATTGAGTCTGTATTCTCTTATTATAAGCTGAAAGGAGCCACGGCAAAGATTTCTTTATAAGCTCTATGATCTGCCTGCTGTTGTTGGCGTGGTAGAACCAGATACTTTTAAAAAAAAAGTACAACACTTTTAGCAATAAAAAAGTATGGGAAAGTGGAAGATTGTTTTTAACTCCTATGTTCATGGTAGTTGTATCCCTGGTGAGTTAGAATTTTAAGCTTATGGTATTCACCTAAGAATAGCTAACATTTAGATATTCTGCGGTTATTTGTGCCGATGATATCTTGTAGCAGTAAATTGATTTTAAAATAATACCTGACTGATTTGCATCTTTTTAGTTTAACTGAATGTCCTTTGGTTTACTGCTACCATTGTTTTATAGTCCGTGCATGACTAAGTTATTCCTGTGTCAGATTTTTGAATAGGTATGGTGCTTATCTCACATCCTTTAGGATGTCGTTCCAAGATTCTGAAGTTTAGGTACTCTCTTTGCTTTCCCTGCAGCCCTTCCCCAAATAAATTTGCAAGATTAAAATTTGCCAAGTTATGTATGTCTGTAAATTTAACTTAACATACAAAAATTTCTGTCATTCTAAACTGAAGAATTTTATGTGGGTTTTTTTCCTCTCTCAATGGTATGTTTTAAAAAAGGAAACCTATGTGAGGTGTTTTTATTCTTCTTAGTAACCTTGGAATGGATGTATGGGATTCAGATGAAGAAATTATTCCACCACCACATGCAATGGAAGGACCTGCAGAGCGGTTCCCAAATGAAGATTTTCAGGGGTAATAGTCCAAAACATGGAATTAAAAGACAAAAAAACCAACACTGTGGGAAAGAAAATTGTTTCTTATTGAAAATACTATAGATACTCTAATTTAAAAGAAATTTTATTAATATAGCCTACTCATGCAAAATATATTTACAGAATTTGCTGAAACAGTGAAAACATAAAGGAAAGGAAGGGAATGTGTGTTATTTGAAGTCTGTAAGTAATTAGTTCACTGGGAAAAATTTAGAGTTTTACTCTGCCAGTCCTCCTTTATTATTCAACAATTATTTTTAATTAATTTGGAATCACTGGTTTTGCCTGTTTAACAAGTGCTATAGAATTACAATTGAATATTTGTCACAACTTCTACTATGACATTGCAAGTTTTATAATCTTTCTTACAGTTTGGGTTCTTAGTAGCTTTGATACCTGTATATTTGCAATATCTTTCATATCAATTCTTAGTTAAAAAGACTTTTTTTCTTTAATGACTTTGTAACACTTAGAAGTATGACGTTCTGTTTAAGACAAAAACTTCTTTACAGGTCTGGGAAAAGATTAAGAATTTATGATGACCACTCTCACAATGATTTGCAAGGACAGATGCAGTTGAGAGATTTTGATTTCATTAATAAGGGACCTGGACAAAGACGAAGACCATTTCATGACCATCAGACTCAGGATGATTTAAGAGCACCAATGCAGATGAGAAATTGGGACTACAATAGGGGACCAGGACAGAGGCGAAGACCCTTTCCTGATCATCAGTTTTATGATGATTATCAAGAAGACACGCAGCTGAAGGACCTAGACTTCAGTAACAAGGGACCTGGACAAAGGTTGAGACCTTTTCATGGACACCAGTTTCATGATGATTTACAGGCAGAGAGACAATCAAGGGGCATTGAATTTAACAGAGGCCGTGGACAAAGGCAGAGATCTTTTCCTGACCATCCATCTCGCAATGATTTGCAGGAAGACAGGCAGCCAAAGGATTTTGATTTTGGTAGCAGGGGCCGTGGCCAGAGACGAAGACCATTCCATGACCACCACTCTCGTGATGAATTTCAGACTCAGATGCAGTCAAAAGAGCTAGATTGTGTTAACAAAGGTCCTGGCCAAAGACTAAGATCTTTCCATGACTATCAGTCACATGATGACTTACAGCCACAGATGCAATTGGAAGATTTTGAATTTGGTAATAGGGGTCGTGGACAGAGGTTGAGACCTTTCAATGATCACCAGCCTCGTAATGACTTACAAACAGAGATGCAACTAAAAGATTATGATAATAAAGGTCCTGGACAAAGGCGCAGACCTTTTCATGAGCATCAGCCTTATGATGACTTACAGGAGCAGGCTCAGTTAAAAGACTTTGATTATGTTAATAAAGGGCATGGACAAAGGCCAAGACCTTTTCATGATCATCCAGGTCACGATGACTTGCCACGTGAATGGTGTTCAGACAGGTAAAGCATCCTTGAGCTGTAAGACCAGAATTAGAGAATAAAAGTGTAAACCTCAGCACTTTTAAATTACATTTCAAATTAATTAGTTTTTAAAAATAAGTTAATTTGAAAACAACTAATTATCCTTTTAAAATCATATATAAATGAATGGTTAATTAACTCTTTTTATTTTGACTTATGGAAGAGTTTGATGTAAGCTGGAGTGTTGCAGCTTTGAAAGCCAATGTTTCCTAAATTAAAAGGTCGCGCTTATTTAAAGCTTATGTGTTTCCTTGACCTTTTTAGAGTCACCTTGAAACAAAACTCTTTGTCCCACTTTGTTTTGTATAGATACTTAATTTAAAAAGCAATCCTCAAGACAGAAGAGGATATGAACTTTTATTTATGCCCTCAGCCAAAGAGAGATAAACAGTAATGCTACAAGGAAGTTTGACTTGCATTTGTTTATTCCATGAGTTAATAATTTGTTAGAAATTCCTTTGCTTCTGAACTTGTATGATATTCTCCCACATACATATATCACTTATTATTAAACCTGTTGGATTCTGACATAATATTTCAAAATATTTTTAATATTTCAGAACATATTTCAGATATTTGTTGCACTAGTAAAGTTTGATTTAATTTCTTCTGTTGTGCAGCTGAAACAGAGGATATCATTACAATGAAGCATACCATTTTGAAGTGTCAAATCGATACAATTAAGATAGTTTTAATTAAAATGCTAAGTAAATTTAAACTAAAAGTAAGATGATTTTTATTTCATTTGATAAACACATATTCTTCAAAACCTTACAACCCTTGGTACTCTTCTTACCATTGGATTCTTGTGGTTATTTGCAGAAGTCAATCTTTTTCTTCCCATGAAAATGCACCAGAACCTCATTTCTCCTCATCTCCTTCACTTCACAGAGATTACGGGTCTGATAATGATGACTTCAACAGAAGTTATAGGTAAATATCAGATTTCAGAAGTTGTTTTCTGACTTACCTTTATACTGTTACTCCCGCAGTTTTCCAGCTAAAAATACAAATTAACCACTCTAAAAATTTATGTTAATATTTTTGCTTCAATGCAGTTTAAACCATTGAATCTGAGCACCGAGCAAATTATGTGACTAATGTGTGGTCCGTTTATATTGAGTTTGAGCGTGATTATGAAATGGTTTGAGAATCCCTGGCATAAGTCATTGATATGACAAGCACAGTTCAAGCTAATGTACTACAAAAAATGAAAAAGCTATTATCAGTAAGCAAAAAAGTGAAATAACAGGTGCTATATTTAACTCTTAACTGCTGTCTACAACAAGTTAAAGAGTTTTACCATGAGGGATGATCAGATACTGAAACAGGTTGTCCAGAGCAGCTGTGAAATCCCCATCCTTTGAGATACTCAGAACTCAGCTGGACATGGCTCCTGCACAAACTCATATAATTAGACCTACTTTGAGTGGGTGACCCTAAGTACTTCTAGAGATCCTTTCCAGTCTAAATTAATCTATGGTTCAGTGAGGGAGAAGATTTTAAAATTACAAAGATTGTTCTGAATTGGCTTTATACACCACTTATTTTACAAAGTAAGGAAGGTACTGGAGAGTAAAGAGAAACCAAAACAAAAAGTATATATAACGTATATGCATTTTTAGATCCTTCCGTATGTATTTTGTAGGAGAGTGAATCTTCTATTGCAGAATAATTAAGAATTAAAATATTTGGAGCTATAAATCCAAACTATATTATTGCCTGTTAGACTATGTGCCAGAGAGTTACTATTACATATTATTCACAAAAATGAAAACATGGGCTTAGGAACAAAAATGGCCCCTAGGTAAAGAAACCCTCAGTAAACAGGGAATTTTAATTAGAAACAGCACTTGAAACAAAACATCTCATAGTAGAGTTACTTAATATAAAGAGCTGTAATTTTAATCACTAGAATTGGAAAATTCATATAAACAGGTTTGCAACATCTGGTAGAGAGGATTTTAATTTTAGGGGGTAAAAACATGATTGATGGTCTGAATTGTTCTTTCAAGGTTACACAAGTTTAATTTCTAATGGTGGCCAACAATAACAAATCAACTGTTTTATTTCTACAGATTTCACTGTTCATATTTGTTCTTCTTACAGTAATCGACCAAATTGCCCTGAAGACAACAGAAGAATGCATCCCTCAGATGAATTTAATAGAGGAAGAAACAGATTTGCACCATATTCTTCACGAACAATGCATCCATCTTCATCTGTACACCAAGAAGATAGCTCAGTAGACTATGAAAGAAAACCGCTTCAAGGTGAAACTGCCAGAGAGATGGAACAAAGCAAAAGATTACCAGTTGTAACAGTTGATTACAATTATGGTCTGCCACTAGATTATGGAGCTGAAGAGGAAGAGAGAACGCATTATGATTTAGCTCCAAGAGACCGCTACCACTGGAACTGAATAAAACAGGCAATGTTTGCTCAGCTTAGACTTACTTTTACCCATTTTACTTTGTATGTGGACCAGTTTTGGGTTTTTTTAACAAATTAGGAAAATGCAAATTTCAGTAGTAGAGAACTGGTCTCTATTGTAAGATTAGCTTCTACTGATGTTTTGTTCTTTAAATTTATTTGGGTGTATTTGTTAAGTGTAGTTGGAGACAAGGTCTCCGTACACATGGAATAAAAGTAGTCCTTCCTTTAAGTGAAATTGGAACCCTGTACCTTAAAACAAACAACTTTCGGAGTGATTGTAGTTGTGTCTTTTGTTTTACATTTCTTTAAAATGTATGTAATTTTCAGATGCAAAAGTCATAATAAAATACTGCACTATCAGGTAAACTAGCATTGAGATTATAGAAAAAATACTAAGAAATGAATGAAGCGAAGTTATGTCCACTTGATCCTTTAATTTGAAAATAGCAGTTTGAATTATCGCTAACAATCTTCAGTATTGCAGTTTAATTCCAGATTTTCTGTACCATCAACTGAACTGACCTAGTTGCACTCTTTTTTCATAGCAGAATTTTTCCCAGATTACTAAGAATGCAGAAGCAAATGGAGTTTGAATACTCTAAATGTCAGACTTGCTTTTCGATAATCTGAATATCCCATCTTGATTGTATATTTTTTCCTGATCCCATAGGTTATATATGGTTGAGAATAGCCCAGTGCAGGTAAATGTCACAATTTTCTCACGTATCATCAGCTTACCTGTCTCAACTGGCCAAGATCACTGGTGCCTATATAGTTACACGCCCTGTTTGTCAGTCCAGTTTTGTTTTTTACTACTTTCTTTTTACAGCACAGCAGAGTAATGTAATCAGAATAGAAGAATAACCTCTTCAGGTAAGTTTATTCTAAGAGTCATATATTGCACAGTCTCCCTTGAACTGCCACTTCAGTGGGTCTCAGGAAGGTAGTGCAACAAACAGTAACTAAATTCATGCAGGCAGCTGCACAGTAGCACCAACAGCTCCTACTGTGGATAAAGAAATCTTAGTTCATAGGATGGAAAACAGCATTAATGTAATACTTGGGTAAATTAAAAAATGTATATTTTTCATTATTATGACATTTTCATAAATTAATAATTTTAAAAGGCATCACAGTGAATAAGGATAAAGCTAGACCATGATATTAAAATAAACAATTAAAATGAATGCTAGATACTTCAGTCATGCAGCTAAGAAACTGCCTCAAGAGCAGCCAGCTGTAAAGCATAAAGCAAGAGGGTGCAGGTGTACACTAGAAAACTTTAAAAAAAAAAAGTGTTCATAGCCAGAACCCACAGAGCTTTTTTGCCTTTCAACTAGCAGCATAAAACCCAGATTTCTGAATTCATGGTTCTATAGCTACTAAATAAGGACTAGATTTGAAAAGTGTGGAACATCTGGCAGCTCCTGTTGTTTTTTTAACACATGCAAAAAAGTTCCCAAAATTAAAGGATTCTGTGGATATAAATTTAAACTGCAAAAGCTTCATTGACATTGCAACTGGTAGAACAACTTTGGCTTTGTTCACTGTACAAAGTAAATAGTTTCCTCATTTTCACAGCAGCTAGTCAATTGTATTTCCCATTAAATCTTGGATTGTGAGCCTCATTCATGTGGTCTCAGGAATGAAGCTCTCTATAAACTGGTTGTGGAACTGAGCACCAAATGTTAAGAAAAGGCATTTGTTCCTCCACTTGCCCTTTTTTTTTTTTTTTTTTTTTTTTTTTTTAAATGAGGGGTAAACTGAGAATCTTTATCTAGGCTGCTTTATTTGGAGGCAAGGGAGATCTGCAACATGGGCTACTATATTGCCAGATTCCTTAAAAAAAAAAAAAAAACAACAGAAAAACCCTTCCTGGTATTCTCCAGCAGGGAGCTGAGAATTAGAGACTGGTATTACAAGCATTTAGGGTTTTTTTTACACTATGTATGCAGTATTCATAAAGTGAATAAAGAGCAAACATTTGCCCTTCATATTTTTGTTTTGGGGTTTGAATTATGTTTTTTAGGATTGAAGCGACACTACAGTCAGTCCTTTGTTACTTCAGACCGGGGGTTCTGGGACTCCCTGGAGTGCTGAAAAGCTGGTGCACTGGGAAGTTCTAATGCCACATTTCTCTTTGCACTGGAGTTAGGATCAGCGCTCCATGTTACCAGTCCTCGGTCAGTTCCTGCAGGACCCTCTGAGCGTTTAGATACAAACAGTCAGAGATGGTAGCATTCTTGTTATCTGACAAAATAAACATCACTTTTGTAAACATGTTGGATTTCTTTTCTCAAGCAAAATTAATAGACGCAATGTTTCCACAAATGGCTTTGAGATGCCTATATGAAAATAGCCAAAGTTGGGTTTGCATACATTTATTTTTTTTAGCATTTAAGCTAAGGCTTTCGACGCTATTGTTCCTAATGGAATTAGGCAGAGCTAAGCCCACATAATACATTGCAAACTGTTACTGACATTTATCTCAAATTCCACAGCTGAGTCATCACTGCATATTCACATCTGTAGTATTCAATTACTAATTGATCCACATGGTGGAGAATGAAATCAAATGAAATAAAATGCTTCTTGTTTTTTAACTGAATATTGTATTACAGTGACACTGATAAAAAAATCACACAAAAATAACCCCAAGACTTTTTCTCTTATTTATTTCACAGTTCTACAAAAATGTCATAAAATCTTGCTGGCCTCTTTTGTGTATGTTCTCGGCAAACCTAGAAAGAGCTGTTGTTCTATCACAGAGCAATAAAAAGCAAGACTTGGATGAACAGCGTTGGTTTCTCAGGGCCCTGAGTGTGAAATCTTGAAGAAGAGCACAAGGATACAGAAAATCCAGAGGTAGCACAAAACTGTTTGAAGGCATTTTAAGAGGTTTAATACATGTAACTATTGAACTCTGAATTCACAGAAAGCTTTCTCTGTTGCTGCCTGAAGTCATGATTTAATTGCAGGCCTAATTTTTATCGGGTGGTGAAGCCATGGGGCCAGCTCGCCCTGAGCTACGATCATACTGAGTTAGGAAAGGTTCAGGTGGTTCCTGGAAAGTGCTGGGAGAAAGTTCAGATGAGTTCTACGCAGAAGGCCGATTCCCAAGAAGGGCTTGGGAAAAAGAGAGGTTTCCAGCAGAAAACTAGAACGACTAAATTTATATGTAGGGGATATGACTAAATTTATACGTAGAAATCTGTATTACATGTACAGAAAATTTAGTTTTGTGTGTGAAGAATAAACAGTTATATAAAAAAAGGACTAGAAAGATTTGCACGTGACTCTCTCAGCTGGGGCAAAAGGTAAATGACCTACAAGGAACCACAAGTACAATTAGGATCCATTCACATTTTATTTGGATCTAAAGTAACTGTTAGCAAGCTGCAGGCTTTTTTTTCATGTGCAAAAGTGATCAGTGATGTGTTAAAATTCAAATTTGGGGTGCACTACTACAACCAGTGGGCCAGGACCAGTGGTTAAATGACCTTAGCACTGGCTTCTGAAGATTAGTTTGTTCTTAAGATGTCTCACAGGAGACATCCGGAAATGCAGACACCCAAAGATCATCTGGTTTAGAATCTGCTCAGTACTGGGGAAAGGAGGAATGTATTCCCCATCTGGTTTCAGCAAGGGGATATGAATCCCTGGCTGCTGTGAACAGCGGTTTATTTAAAACATGTGCGCAAACAAAAAGCAATAGCTTCCATGCTGTTATCAACCACCAGCGTTTGCTTCCTCTCCAGGCTGACTCTTATTTGCTCCAGTTGTCAGCAGACCGTGCTTTACTGGTTCCAGTGGACAGCAATTACCAAACATACAGATCCCTTTCTTCTTCTTGCGGTGAGTCAGAAAAAAACATGACAAAAAGGAAGGAGGTGAGGAGGCAACCTGGTTCTCCGTCCTCCTCAGGTGAAAAGACAATGGGGGGGTGGGGGGGTGAAGGGCAGGAAAAAAAAAATATTTGAAAAGAGAAAAATGAAGAGAGGAGGGAAAATGCAAATGAAAATGTCAGGGGGATAGAGTTATTAGTGTGAGAGAAGAAATGTGCAAGAGACGTATGTGTAAGAAGCTGGTGAAAGATTACTGGGTATAAAAAGAGGGCACATGCTGGAGGAGGAGTTCCTGGCAACTTCTTATCTGGGTCTTCTAAGCTGTGCGTGTGGCTCTGTGCGAGCACCATGCTCATGTAAATAACAGTTATCAAAAAAATACAGGAGCACTCAGACCTCTAATCCTAATAAAGTCATGTGGGAGCTTAAAACTAATTAAGGCTTTCCTTTAAGCTTTAAATCTAGTCTATGTGTAGTATAATATCCTGAAGATATTCCCTCCAGAATCCAGGGAGAATTTCAGACAATCAAGTAAGAAACTACTCTACAAATCTGTTTCACACATTGAAAACAAGCTGGGTTTTTACTGGGTATCAGGAATCCTATCATTTGAAGAATCTGAGAATCAAAGCCAATTTGTTTATTACAGGTACATACCTGTCTTATTTCAGACTTTCAGGACAGTATCAAAACACACTAGAATGTTGCTATTACTGTACCCATCACACAAAACGTACAGTTATGAATTAAAGTGTAACAAACAAATCTGAAGTAACTGCCTCTATAAGTACAACAAGCAAGTCAATGTGGAGTCGTACTGAAAGCAGGAGGCATTTTCTTCCTTCACAAGGAATGTTCAAGACTGCATGTTCCACAACGGAAGATGAAAGAGCCGCCAAGATAGATAAAAGTTGACAGAGACGAGGATTATCCTTATGCAGTTCTTCAAAGGACCTCTTCTAACATAAACAGAGAGAACTTTTTATGTTGCAAGTTATAATACCAAACAAAAGTCTATCCAGCAAAATTGAGAAGATAAGGGAGTGCAAGGTATTGTTGATATCTGTTAATCACATCTCAATCCATCTTTTGGATGCATGTAGTAAATAGAAGAAAACAGAAGAAAGTAAGTATTAACTGGCATTGCAAAGCGAATCCTACAGCTGATTCATCCTTGCCTGCACATCCCAGATGAAAAATGGGGCCACCGTATCCTGGTATCTACATCACGTTGGAGCTATTTAATAGCAATTCTGGTACATGGTGAATGGTAAATTCTGCTTTTCAAAAATTACAAACCAGAAATCTTTAATACTCCCAAAATATATTTAGTGTTTACAAATTAAAAGAAAAACTTTAACTGTTTTCTCTCATTTAATATACTAGTTATAATAAAATATAGAGAGAGGGCAAAGGATATGTTCACCTGACTTGTTTTTAAATCTAATTTAAACTCATTAACTGTAGCAGAACTTGTGACGATGGCCACAGATTAGCCTTCTTTTCTATCTTTGAAAAGCAACAGCTTTTGGAAAGAGCTGGACTAGATGTGAAACCTCTGGCCCTGTTTATTCAGCATTATAGTGCATTTCTGAATCCTTATGTCCCTGATGACAGAGGTGCTTTTCTATTTATGCTCTTTCTATTCAGTTTGTGCAGTGGAATTATATGCTTTTTTTTTAAAATGCACAGGCTAATGTCCCTCTTGCCTTAGCTCATGAAAAAAGAACAATCTGACTACTGAAATTAAATAAAGAAAAAAAAAACAACCTTGCAGCCACAAAGGCTTAAATAACAGAAGAACTTAATAAAAGGTTTCTACTTGTTTCTCTCATATTATTTTCATGTTGTGTTTTTCGCCAGGCCTATGTAGAAAGACCTGCAGATCTATAGGAAGAGTCTGACCTCATTATTTCCATTTCTCTTTGTCTCTGTGGCTCATTTTTGCCTATTACCTTGATCCAAAAAAAAAGCCCACTGAGATACTTGACAGGAGCTTTTCTCCCCTATCTAGTCTTCTTTCTGGATATGAAGTATTAAATACATTTTAATATATGTATGTGCATCTATGTATAAATGTATGTATATGTGCATTATAAACACATATATAAATTTCTGTCTATAAACAGAGATCTCTGCTCTCCTAAATGTCAGTGAAAGATCAGGTATGAAGATACAATTGTCCGTGTGAGTTACTATTGTTAATCTCCTAATACTTCAGAGTTCATAAACTAGATTTTGAATGTACGTATACTTTAGTTACATTCTTAACATAGGAGTGGTTTAGATACTAATAACACCTTCCAGAGAGGGTGAAAAGAGGGAGGATTTAAATGTAAACATAAAACTTTGTTTGGAAAAAAGAACAACTGTATCAAGTTGATAGATTATACCATTTCCTACGAAACATGCCACAGGAACAACAGACTACCCAAATTATAAAATATTCATTTAAACCAGGAGCATGATAACAGCTAGACAAAACTAAGGAACTTCCAGTGTTTATACGTGAAGTGTGTCCCAAGAATATCAGTAATTTAAGTCTTCATCTGTTATAAAATCGTACAGAAAGTGGAGCTGAGTTAGAAAATTAGAAATTTGAGATCATGGAACTGAATGCTGGAGAAATTACAGACCACAGTTAACAAAAACGAGGTTGTTGTACAACCTTGTGCAACAAGGTTGATCAGTTGTACAGAGTATCTGTTTATAATGGAGATAATGGGGATGGGCAAGAAGCACCACTTCTGAACAAGTCTGTGCAATCTCATGAGATAAAATCCCTGGGAACAGAAGATCACAAAAGAGAACCCCAAATTTTCGCTCTCTGTTTGTTATATCAGGAACTTCTCATTCAGGAAAATTGTCCTGAATGTACAATGTTAATATGATCAGAGGTAATGAAATGTAATGAGATAATTATACAGCACTGGTGACATTTTGAACCTTTTAGGTGTTGGTGATTTTCACTAACTGATTGTTTTCACAATCCTGTTTGATGTTGAGAAATTGGACCCCATCAAAACTTTTTCTCAAATGTTGCTGTGTTGTGGGTGGCAGTGACTTCACCCTGATTTTTCCCAGAATACAGCATTTCGTTGGTATCTCTGAGGGGCTTTCTGGACCACAGGAGCTATCAGTTAGCATCCAGCCTCCAGCCACCATCACTTATGGTGAAGAACTTAAAAGGAAGACCATGTACAAGTTGCCACTTTTTAAGGAGGCTTTCAAGAAGGTTATGCAGCTAGGCAAAAATTTTCTTGGAGTAGAAATGAGACAATTAAAAGCATAAGAGTTGGCATGGAAACTAATGAAGCTTGGACGATAAAAAATAAATACACCTTTAAATAAAAAACAAGCAGAATAGCAATAAAAAGTATTAATTAGCAAGAAACAAAAGATTATTAAAGAAAAAAAATATCCTTCAGCAATCAGAAATCTGATTTTGGTGACACCAGTAAAAATGGGCTTAACCTACAAAGATAAAATGTAAAATAAAACCTAGGAAGATTAAATAATACTTGAAGAAGAAACAGTTAAATATATAAAAATAAATAAGAATTTTAAAGTATGTTAGAAATAGCCTACAAGATAACTGGTTAGTTTGCAGACCTCAGAACAGAAAGCATCATAAAGAAATACATGTTGCAAAGAACCTGCATAATTTACCTGTGTAAGATTATAATCATAACTTCATCTCAAAGAAATATTTCCCCAGATAATCAAAATAATGATAGTGATTAAGACACCAGCAGAGAAGATGTCTGAACAAACTGCTGGGCAGGGACAAGCTTCTAAGACAAGCTTCTCTTCAGACAAGATTTCCAAGAGAATTCAGAAACCAAATAAGACAGACATTAAAATATATGCAAACTATTATGAAAATAATCTTTTTTACCAGACTAGGAGCTATCAAATGTTATACCTACACTTACAGAGAGGCTGGTGTGATCCTAAGCAATACAAATCTACAAACCTTCAGGACACGAAAAACTAACTGGAAAAATAAAACAAGAAGACTAGAACACGTAGAAGATTATGGTATGTCAGGTCTAATCAGGAGGGATTCCACCAGGAAAACTGTGCCTCTGTCATCCACTATTTGCACAGCTGTAGCACTTGGAGACTGCACCATTTTTCCCCTAGGCTCTGTAGGCACACATAGCAAGTAAGAAAGCTGCAGTTGCTATGAATCTGCAGACTAAGCAATAAGAGTTCACAGGTGGACACAGCTGGCAGGAGGAGGAAAACAAAATAAAAATTGACATCAGTGCAGAAAGTAATCATCATAACATACTGTCTGGAAATGATTGAGTTTTGTCTAATTTAGGAACAGGTTTGAGAGAGTATACTGGCACACAGCAGATTTGCAAGGGAGATTCTTGTAACATATGCGAAAAGAAACAGGAGAAAATCTGTGGCTACTCCTTGAAAAATGGGTCAAAAGAAAACAAATGTGCAAAAAGGATTGGTATGACCTATGGAGTAGGTGAACAGATGCATGGACAAAGAAGAACTGGTTTTCATAGGGTGTAGGAAAAGGATTGAGCAGAAGATACAGGTGAATAGTTAAGTAACGATGTGCTTTACATAAACGTCATATCAAAATACAAAAATACATGGTATGAAACTTGAATGAATTGTGTTTTAGTCCAGAATGCCTGCTATTAGGTAAATAACAGATCATTCTTTCTGTCTTTTGCAGAGTGTTTTGCTTGGACTGCAGTTTATCATCATACCAGCCAGTACTCAGTGCATATGCCCCACCACCAATATTTTCCCTGCCCTTATTTGTGTCAGGTAGGATAAGCCCTGTGGAGCTGTTCAAAACAAATTTTATTGCATGTTTGATATCCCCTCTGCCTTGACTGCTATTAAAACAATGCACAAAATGTTTTCAAGGGACCTAAGAGGAAATAAGGTGTTAGAGTTGGAAACAGCACCTGAGGGTCATTTCAATAAAGCCCAGAGCAGGACAGTGTGGCTGCTGATTCCTGTCTAAACAAATGCAGAAATATTATCAGGGATGTTTGCTATACATCCGTGTTAACAGCGTTGACCATGCAAGAAAAATATATCCACCCTCAGCTGCTCCTTGCTGCTCCTCACCCCAACTCCCTACCGTTCCTGCCCATTGTGTGGCTGAGCAGCTGGCAGCCCATCATGTGAAAACATCTACAGACATGGGACAGGAGCCAACATGTGCCTTGGATCATGGGTCAGGGACCCAGGCAGATGCATTTGCAATACATGATGGCCTATGATGGCAGAAAGGAAGGTGCGCGTAGTTTTGGAGTACTTCAGTAAGAAGCTTTTGGCCTCCTACTAAACCCACTGCGTTTTTTGTGTATTCTGCTACAGGAGGCATATTGAGCTGCCTAAGGGTAGTTCCTACATCAGAGCCACGACAAGGAAGAGAAAATGCATTATCTGGGTCACTGAGTGTAGCACTGTGACAAAAACCATCTCTACCACCGAAAATGAAGTCTGTGGTTTGTTCTGGCTGTGTGCAGAGGCCTTGGGCTGACTCATATTGCGGGTGTTCCGTGTTCCTGAAGCTGCTGCTTCAGTGCAAACTAGTCACCACAGAGCTCCCACCAAAGGACAGGAGAGGAAACAGACAGGAAAGAGGCACCCGGGGCAAACCTCATAGAGAACTCAAGTGTAGGCCGGACCCATATGGATAAGAATAGATTGAGTTATGATGTACCACTGTCTTGTTTCTAGAACTATAAAAAGACAGTGAACATGCAGATGACATTAGTATGCCTATTTGGAATACACTTGTCTTAGTGGGGAATGAATGAGCAAACCCAAAGAGTTAACTACAACAGGGGAAAGGGAACCATCCTGTAGAAACACTGGGGGTGAGCAGAAATCCCTTTACAAAGGTTTGGTATGAAATACACACCACAGTGGGCTTCAGAGTAAAACTTTATCGTACAATATTATGCAAATTAATGTATTTATGCAAGTTTATGCATCACTTAACAGGAAAGAAAAATCTATTATTACGTTTTCAACTTAGCACATGAAAGGTTACATACGTCAGCTAAATTTACACCCCTGTCTGGGATCATTAATTTAAACAAGTAGTCGAAAGCTAATGTCTCAATTTGTATTTCTTTGGATCAGACCGAAGCCGACAGCGCGCACTCGGAAAGCTCAGTCTCCCTTCCCCAGAGTTAGGGGACAATACGACCAGCTGCCCAGGGCGCCCGCCCGGCCGAGGAGGCTGCCGGCTGGGATCCTGGAGATCTTTAAGCCCCGTTCTGCTTTGCAGGCCGGCCGGAGCCCAGCCGGCCCGCGCTGGCTGCCTCAGAGCAGAAGGAGACGGCGCGCGCCGTCACAGGACCACACCGCAGCCCAGATGCTCCCCGGTGCCTGGGGGGGCTGGTGCCGTTAATAAACCCTCGCGAGTACCAAAGGGAAGCGCTGCGAGGCCACCACCGCCCCCGAGTGCCCACCTGCCAGCGGGCGGGGCGGAGACGGCCGCCCGCTCGGCCCGGCCAGGCCCGGCCCCTGGTGGCGGCGGGGCCGCGTCCCCGCGCAGGGTCCGAGGCGCTGGGCGCGCTGCACGCCGGGAGCCGTAGTCTCCGCGGGCGAAGCGGCCGCCCCGCAGCACCGGGCGTCAGCCGAGGAGCAGCGCACCTCAGCGGAGCAGGGAGGTTGGGGGGAGCTCGACGAGTTCCCGGCCGCCCTCTCCCGCCACGCTGGAGGGGGGAAAAGGGCCACTACCCGGTGGGCTGGACAGCAACACGCGCAGTGGCGTTCCGGTGCCCCTCTTCTCCCCTTGGGGTGAGGCAGTGGGGCGCCCTCCTTTGAGCCTCCCCCTTCCACCCGTGCAGATGGTACACCCCGCCGGAGGCCGGCGCCCCCCCCCAGCCGGCTCGGCAGGCTCCATGGCCGGTCCTGCTCAGTCCAGGCGCTGCGTGCGCCCGCCCTCCTTCCTCTTAGAAGCGCTGCCTCCATTGGCTGCGGCCGGACGCTCTTGCCAATCAGGAAGCGGCTATCATGGAGGAAGGGAATAAATACAAGATGGCTGCTCATATAAAACCAGGCATTGGGCTTCGCCCCGGCGATGGGGGAATAGAAGCTTTAACTCGCGCTCCGAGGGTTGTGCACCGCTCCCGCCCGCGCCGCTGCCGCCCCCCTGGGGGGAGCGAGACTCTCACCGTTGCCGGCCACAGCTGCGCTCAGCTGCTCCCCGCGGATCCCCGGCGGGGCCGAGGCCGGGTGCGGCGCCCGAGAGGCCCGAGCTAGGCCCTGCGCCCTCCTCCCTGGGAGAGCAGCGCCGGTTCCCCCCCTCCCGCCTGCCGTCCCGCCGCTCGCCTCCAGCGAGGCCCAGCTCCGGGCGGTCATGGCCGTCTCCAGGTCGGTAGGAGCCGGGAAGGGTGGGGGAAGGAGGGCTGAAAGCGGCGGCCCGGAGTCCCCGGCCCTCCGTGTGACCTGGCTTCGGGGGAGTCCGGGGGTGGAGAGGGGCAGCCGGTTTACACACACTCCGGTCTCGGGAGACTGCGGAGCCCTCGCCGGGGCCTCCGCGCTGCTCGGCGGCGTGGGCCGCCTTGGTGGGGTTTGTGGGTGGCTGCGTGCCCTGGCGCCTGGGTTTGCTTCCTGGCCCCGGGTGACTCCCGTCCATGGGCGCGGAGAAGCCCCCTCCCGCCCTCAGGCCGTGGGGGCTCTGCCGGGGGCGTCTCGGGCGTCCTCCTGAATTCGACGCCTTGGTTTTGTTGGCCAGTCTTTCCTCGGGTTAAAGTGCTAGGGAAGAGGGGATATTGATGTCGAGTCTCAAAAAAAAAAAACTGGCAACAAACCGTTTTGTCTTTTGGAGCCCTTAGTTGTAAAGTAACCGAAATAAAACAGGCTTCCATGGAGAAAAGTGATTAGTGTGATCTGGCGCTGCCTCAAGATGTTGGGTAGTATCTGCTTACACACATGTGCGCTGGGGCGTGCCAGCGTTTAAAGTATTCACAGATACAGAGGTATGTCTTAATAGAGCTGTTCTATAAAAAATGCTGAGCACAAGTTCCTGCCATCTTTTTTTGTGTGTGTGAAATGTGCATGTTAAGCTTCCTAACAGGATAGTTGAAAGGAAACCATAAATCCAAATTAACCTTGTGATAGATTAGCCTCAAGTCACGTGTTGGTAGTACCTCTGTACTTCCGAAGTGCTATAACAAAAGTAAATTCTGTTTCTGAAGCTGTATATGAATAAGTTTACAATTCTATGTAGCGAAGTAAAGGTGTGCGTGTTTATAATAGCAATCCATTATTAGTTGAAATTTGTAGCTGCAATACACCTTATAAGACTTCTAGTAGCAGGTGTTTTAGTTTGAGCTTTCTAGTTTCTACAAAGTATCCCTTTATCTTATTCTACTCTTATTTTTTTATCAGGCTTGTTATATATTAGTTTTGATTTTTTTCTAAAGCTGTCCATAAGAATCTGGAAGTAGTAAGAATTGCTGTAACAAGATTACTATGTGCATAAAAATACTACTGTAAGCCATCATGTAAAATAGAGTAGTATTCTAATTACATTATGTCTGGGGCAGTCTGCTTAAATAACTGTGCTAATGTACAAGTGATATGAGGGCTAACTGGAATATCAAGATACAGCTTTTCAGGTGTATATTGAGGGTGTGTCTGCTATAAAGATCGGTTTCAAATTCAGTGTTTCGGTATTTCTGTAAAACGGGGTGGCTTTAGTGAAAAGCAGTAGTTGTCTGTGCAAAGATTTAGTTAACACTTGTTTGGTCTAGTAACTGACATGAAAAAATATCTGTTTTGGATAAGGCTCATTCTAAGCTTCAGTGTGGAGCACTAAAAAAGTTGGTGTGTTAATAATGTCACACATGATACATTGCTTCAGTGTGCAGTTTTAAGATCAAAATGTTACACAAGTTGAACATAAGGCATAGAACTTTAATAAAGGTGCTGTAATGCTTTTGAGTGGGTATAGAACTGTTTCTATTCCATATGGAAATTGGGTAAAAGAATTACACATTTTTAAGTGCTGTAACATCTTGGTTATTCCTGGCAAACTCCAATGTTCCTATAATGGTAAGAAGTGATACTGTGTAAATTTGGCCTCGTGCATGTTTTTTAATAGGTACAGCCAAACCTGTCCATATCCCTTTGAAGTTACACAGCAACTCTTGACACACGAACCTTTCGGCTGCTGGACCATAGGAACACTGATGATATAATGTCAGTGTTGCCTTTGTAAATCTTGTCTTCACCTTTTATTTCAGAACACTTAATTTCTAAGGTCCTTTCCTTTCAGACGTGCTACAAATATCTTTGTACACTTTTATACCACGTAGCTATGTTTCTGTAAAGGGTGTAGTAGTTCAAGCTTCTGTACCAGTTCCATTTAATAGTAGAGATCTGTGCTTTTCCTCCGGGTAGTTACAGTTACATTTTATATTTTTGAAGGACCAGCATAATTCATTGTTGAATGATTCTCCCTATACAATTGTAGAGACTGAGGGAGATGTTGACTCAAATTAATCTTCCTCCAAGGACCATAGTCTTTGAGTGCATACCAAACATTGATATTAACAGAAAACTTTGTTAGGGTTTTGTCTGGATTGGAACCATATTTTAAAAAAAATCACTATTTTTGGAGGTGGGAGGAGGGGGTATTTTTACATTTTCAAAACAATAAATTATCAAGCGGTTGTTTTCCCAGTAAAGTATAGTTTCTGCTGTTTGGACAATTGAGAACCTTTCTCAAAACCTTAGTCAGTTCAGGAAAACCTAAACAAATACAGGGGATGCTTTGAAATATCCCAGAACTAGATTGAGAATTTGCAGCTTTGCTATTAATAAAGGTCATTTTAAAAATAATTGTCACTTATTTGTAATCTATTGGCAAAAGTGATTCTGATATTTTATTCTGCATTATATGTATACATGTTTGGTTTAGCAGATTCTGCTGTTAAATAGGCAGAAGAGCTGCTTCTATATAACACTTCTGTGATGATAAGCTAGAGAACAGACCTAAAGGCAGAACAGTAGATACCTCATACCAAAAGATGTTGCGGAATAGTTGTTTCATATATGCTAATCTCTTTAGTAGTTTTATGCTGAAAAGACTAGCTAATGAATGCCATCCTGCAGAATTATGTATAGCTGGATGGGAAGGTTAATGTTCTTTCTGTGAATGAGCAAGCCAATTTGGTAGGCTTTATCTCCTGTATAAAAGTATATATGAAGTAATATAATGTTTGCATAACTAATAGAAAAATAAAAATAATTCTTGATAGTGGAACTGAGAAGGAAAACAGGAAGCGAAAAGTTTTGCTTCAGTTTCATTCCAACAAAGTATATGATCCAAGTCAGTAAATGCAATGGCTCACTAGTGATCTTTTGTGATACTTTAGTTGAAAAAGCAATACTGCCAGTTTATGGAAAATGAAAGTGCTTATATGTTACTCAGGGTAATTGAGTTTCAGTAGATAATAGTGTTGATAGTACCTTTCAATATCTAATAAAACTTTTTTCCAGTTTCTTTGATATATTCAAAGGCACCTCATGTATCATTATTCCAACACCAAGGCTGTTAATGGCTTTCTCCTATTTTTGAGGGCCTTCACAGTACAGAGGAGAACAAATATGCGTTTAAAATGTGATGAAATACATGAAGCTGGTAAGATGCATTAAGAATAAACAATTCTATTTTAATAGGTGTATCTTTAAATTCACCCTGAAATACCTTAAAGACAACCTTTTCAGGGTATTTTCAAGACACTTCCTTAAACAAGTATGGGAGAGCATAACAACTTGCTGCTATTGCAAGCCAGTCTTGATTGGTCCCTGTAAGTTTAGTACTAATTTCTAGAGTTTTTGGTATTTTCATTTACTTGGATTTGTGTATAACTGGTAATATGTAGGTTAGGAACCTAGTTTTTATTTTAAAATAAATAATGTCAGAAGGCTGTGATAGTAAAGCTCCTGGAAAATAAGCAGGCCTCATGCGTTGCTCTTAGCTTTTGAAGTGTAGGACTATGACTTCCTGAAAACAAATGACAGCACTGGCGGGCATCATTACTTACATAACATTTCAAGTTTAATACTGCATCATTGGGAGGTTGAAATTCTTACAAGAAGATATCAAAATTATCCACAATCTCTTTTATGGTCCTTGTGTACCTTTTAGAAATGTTCTTCTGGGGTTATCACAAACTTTCTAAAGAAGGAATTTGGCTTCTAGCTTGTTTGGAAGCTGTTACTTTATGGCTGCTCTTGCATGAAAAGCAGGAGTTAAAGTGAATGAGAAGTATGTTTCACTGCTGCTTAAAAGTGTTTGCCTGTACCATCAGATTAGGTAGACACTCTATAACCAATGTGATTACAGGAGTTCTGACTCAAAAGGCGGGGGGGTGGAAATAGTGTGACTCTTCTCTCATTGATGGAGATTAACTCAAAGACCAGAGCAGTGGGCTGCCTTCCCTGCTGCTGTTTGTGGGAAGGAGTGCCAACATGGTCACAGGGAGGGGGAAGAAGAAGTACCATGTGCACTCCTGCCCAAATGAGGTAGAGCTGTGAAATTTCTCAGACACCTAACAGACTAAAATGAAAGTTGAAAGTCAGGATTGTGCTCTGACAAGAATTCTTAACCTGCTCCAGCAGCTACAACTTCAATTCTCATAGAGGCATTCCCTATATAACTTGTTGATATGCTTCTTGTATTAGTATGTCTTTACGGCTCTTCTAATTTCCTATTCTTTCTCACAGTTTTTGTGATGCAATTTGTCGTACACTTTTGGGCTGCATTGTTGGATGAGATACATATGTTGTAGTTTACAAATAAACCTTGTACAGCCTAATGCTACAGATCATCTATGAAATATACATTCCATATGGAGTTAATTGTACTAATTGTGGCATTCAGTTGGCTTCCATATGCAGTATATAATATTGTGACCAGTGTGGTCATGGAGCTTTTGTTTCATTCAGGGTGTCCCATCCAGTGCTCTATGGGAAACAACACTTTTCTGTTGTCCACAGACCCACCTTCATAACTATTTACTCCACAGTCTCCAACCTATGAGAAATAAAATCACAATCTATTCTTTGTGTGTTACCACACTTTTTTTTGTTCTGAATTCTGCTCAGTGATTATTTTTTTCTCTTGCTTGCTGTTTGTATATTGGAAAGTCTAGTTCATTATGTTCCTGTGTGGTTTAGTAGGGGCTTGGGTTTTTTGAGCTGTGAAGCTGACCAAGCTGGGATTTGACCAAATTATGAAACACCATCAAAGCAACAAGAAGAGCAAAGGCATCTCTGTTAGAACTTAGATTGAGTTTCACAGTGAGTGTCAGCCCGTGTCATGTCTAAATTTTAATTTAGTGATATTTTCTAGGTTTCTCAGCTATTTATTTACTAAGAAATAGTGCCTGGGGGGAAGCTCCTGGGTGTTGACATATGATTTATAATTTTAACTGCTAAAAGTATTCCCTTGCCTTCTGATGGGTGCTAGCTAGCAGTTTTCCAAAGAGCTCTAGGCAGAGTTTGACATTAGCGTGTTCCAGGGACTATGCCACTAAGGTTTTTTTGTACAGTCACACAATTTTAATGGGTTGGAGGATATGTTAGGATAGTTACTAGCTGTTCTGTACCAGTTGACTTTTACTGTCAGAGACTGCTCCCTGGCCAGTTAAACACACTGGTGTGCACAGAGATATAGAGTCCAAACAGATCACTTCATTGGCAGCAGTGGTCAGTTCACTGTCCCTTTCAAGCCTCAACTCATTGAAATCAACAAATCGGAAGTTTCCCCATCTGAAGCCCTGTGGGGACCCAATCCAGTCAGAATGCTTACACTGGAATGATAAGGATCTTTATACAATTCAGCTGCATGTATTGTCTTTTGTAAACATTTTGGAGATACTGTTAATAACATCTGTTATGGTTCGATGTAGATACATAGGTAGTAGTTTGACCTGTTAATGACCTGGTCATTAACTATCCTGCTACTAGCTTTCTAATGCCCCTATAGCTGAAGGGCTTTCAAATCTACATCCTCCAGTTTCCACAGGAGCGTCATAAAGCTCACTTTAAATATTATAACTGTCCCTTCAAATGGAGATAGGCTCTCTGTTTGGAGACATACCTTTAGGCAGCAAAGAGCTGAAGATTAGCATGAAAAACAGAACAGGTCATTTGTTGCAATATTTGCCTACTGTGCCTGGGTGCAGTCATGCCTAACTTAGTTTAATGCTGAATATGCAAAACTGATTGGAAAGCAGAGTAGAACATGAAATCACCTAGCTACCTGGGGAGTGCCAGTGAGTTGTGGTGACTCTTTTGAAAGTACTTGCTCTTGTGTTTGTCCTTTGTCTTTTTTTTTTATTTGTAGTCCTTGCTGTGATACTGCACTTGGAAGAGCAAAAGGCTTGTTATGTTTAGTGGCTGGGAGTCAGTAATAGTTTCTATGTATTTTTATTCACAAAACCCACTTTAGTTAACTGAACTCAGCCTGTATGCATAATCATTCTGCATAACAGTGTTGATTAGAGAGATGATGTTCCTCCTCATGACAGCCAACCTTGCTGTTCTGATTAATAGCAATGCAAATTAAATTGTTTACTGTTAGAATTCTTCTTGCCTGCAATCTTTCTCTAAGAACTAATTATTTAATTTTTTTTAGGATTGTTAGATAACATTGTTTGAGTGGTAGTAGTCTGTGGTGGAAGTAGTAGTAGTGGTGGAAGTCTGGTCCAATTTGGGATGGCGGCTCCAGTTGATATCCTCATCACAGACCTGCCGATTATTCTTGAGTATCTCTCAGGTGGTTCTGTTCTGAAAGTAAGAATTCAAGGTTTAGTCTCTTCAAAACTATGTGCTTTAATGAAGTGGTCTGGATTTGACTTGGAATATTTATGTGGGGAGGATTCACTTGCCTAATCTAGGTCTGGTGCCACTTTAGATGGTACAGTGTGTCCTTGCCACTTCAGAATGACAAGGATCTCCCACATCCTATGTCATGTCTGCTGACCCCATGTGCATGACTCATTCTGAAGTGTCTCGGATGCTACTAGATGTCTGTTCTTAAGCACCTGAATTGATGTCTTTGTGTCAGAAATGTTTTTAATGAACTTTGGTGTCAGTGTAAAAGCTCATGTGGTATTTCTTAGAAGAAAAAAATACTTAATTTGAATATAATGCTCTTCATAAAACTTTTAATTGCATCTCCAAGTTCTGCTGTGCTGATGCACTTCAGCAGTGATTAGAAAATCTCAAATTTCTCAAGTGAGGAAAAAGATATCTATCTCTCTGAACAATTTAGTGCTTTGTAATGAGCTCATATGGCATGAGTTCACATAGAAGTGGTGTATGGCTGCTGTCCTATTGATGAGATGTAGTTGACTCGGGATTGGAAGATGACAGTCAGAAGTTTTATCTAAACCATTGCTTATGACTTCGGAGTGAAGGACTTTGTATTTTTAAGCTCTGATTACAGCAGTTAACATGCAGAACTAGTAGTTTTGGAGATATATTTCATTTTTAGCATTTTTTGGTATTTTGATTTTTTCATAGCAATCCATAAATCTCTTTGGTTTTCTTTTTAATTTTTTTTCTTCCCCTAAGTACTCCCTATATTTCTCTGGGTTTTGTGCCTTCCATATGCTTAGAACAATTTTTCTGACAGCCTGTGTTGAAGTCTTTCATAAAATGATGAAAAATTTTATCTGCATTGCAGGGCGTTTCACTCTGCCACCCTGATTGGGACTTCTGTGTTACATTTGTGAACGAAGTGAGCCATGTGGCACTTTGCTCACAGCACTGTCTAGCATGAGAGGCAGAACCACATGCCATTAGAAAACTCTTAGTTCTCTTTGGCTTTAAGAACTAGATTAAAAATTGTTAGTTCGTTCAGAGAATGAAAACCTTGCCAAAATTTAGGGAATTTCTTTCCAGGCTGCAGGTCCTCAAAATTAATTTGCTTTGAATTTTTGCTATTTTTTCCTCCTTAATGAAACTAAGAATGAAAACTAATGTTAAAAAAAAAAAGCACCGTTCATCAGTAGCAGCTTTCTCAGTGCTACCCTTCTGACTAGAAGAATCCAGGCTCTGCCAAACTCTGCCGCAGCAACACCAGAACTTAATTTAAGAATCTTAATACTTCCAAAATATTAATTGTTTGGGAATTGTACATCAGGGAAGTTGGGGGGAGGGAGGGAAGAATGGATGGTGTGACCAGGAGTACTATTAGTCAGATATCACTTGCTGTATTTGCTAATCCTGTTCCATTTATTTTGCTGGGATTGAGGACTGAAGCTAATCCTGTTCCATTTATTTTGCTGGGATTGAGGACTGAAACCTTCCTACAGTGGTGTGAGGCACTGTAAAGATTTTAAATTCTTCCGCTTTGTTTTGCGTTTGTGTTGTAAGCAAAGCATGTTACAATTTAAAATCACAAATTACAAACCCAGCATACTGCAGGTTAAAAAAAAAAAAAAAAAACCAAAAAAACCCCCCAAACAATAACAAACAACTGTGTTTTGTAGGTAATACAGCTTCAAAAAGTTGCGGGTTTTAGGAGTGAATATCTAGTTAGTGTTGTAACTGATTGGAATAAAAGTTGAGGGTTTTTGAGGGTAAGCTGTCGTAGTGGTTTTCTCCCGTTTTGACACATGAAGATTTCTCACTGAGGAAGTGGTCTAAGTTGCACATTCTGCTTGACTTTGGAGATGAAAAAAGATACTTTGATAGTTAAAGGAGTGGGTGGTGCTAAATGGCAAAGGTACTGAGTATGGAACGCTGATGTTTCATGGGGAGGTGAAGAATGAAAGGGGCGAGTTTAAGAGTGAGGGAACAAGCAAGTTAGAGCAAGCTGTTATTGCTCTGCAAGCTAGCATATTTTGTACTGAATAGTACTGAGTGCTGCAAATCAGGTTGGATAACTACTGTCAAACGTACTAAGGAAAAAATACTTGTAAATAAAGTATTTGGTATGTTCTTCCTCACTAGTCTATTATCAGTGATGTGGAAGAGTTGAATCTATAAAGCTTTTGCTTTCCTCCTTGACTGTCTAATCACACAAAACTACTAGTTTAGATATGTTTGGATTTTCATTTTTATGTAACTCTAAAACAATTTACTACCAAGTAAATAATAGAAATTGAAACTCCAGTTTTATCTACAGAAATTGAAATTATCTTGCCTATTGTAGTAGTTAGAAGAGAATTATTTCAAAGCTGGCAAATACCAGAAGTGTGTCTAAAATACTGGAATAATTTGAAATACTTTCAGTTAGGATTTTTTTTATCTGATAGATATTTAATCTAGGACCTCCAGTTGTGAGAGCATTTGAGGTTTGGAACTTTATTTTTGAGGCATTACTGCCTTGGCTCTGTAGCTCTTCTGTTTCTAATGCGCTGAGACACATTATAAAATATTCTCAGGAGTAAGTGTGGTTTAAGTGTGTCAAAGAAAATGCAAAATCCAGTGATTTGGAAAGAAGACTTTTTGTTTTTTAAACGATTGGAACTAAAGTTAAAGGCAATTTTGGTGAAATGTAATTAGTAGCAACAGACTAACAGGCAAAACACTTGTCGTGTATTTGCTCTAACTAGGGTATGTTTTCTTGAGGAAGGGGAATTATTCAGGGTACCTGTAGCCTTATTTTGTTAGGCTGATCTAGGCGAGCCTCACTGCTGTGTAAATTCCAGCTTCGTATTGTTGCAATATTTGGAGGAGTGTTTTTACTAGAAAAAGGGGCTAGAAGGGGCAATTCTGATTGCACTATGTGGACAGATTCTAGATTCACATTCAGTCAGTAATAACCTCATACTGCCCAATAACTAATGGATAAACTAGACACCTTGTAAAGAGAGTTCTAACTGTCCCACATATAGTGGAGGGAATAATGAACGCTTGTTAATTCCATCACTGATTTGATTAGGTAGTCGCTTTTTTAATATAATGACTTTCTCATTCAGTAACTCTAAAAAAGAAATAAGCTAACTAATCTGAAAATAGATGATCAAGGTCTCTTTCACTAAATACAGAGTTACTGTGAAAACAGATCTGCTGGTTAAATTCCCATATTTCATGGGAAGACCGGAGGTTCCAAAACCACAAACAGAACAACAGGTTTGGTCTAATATATTCCAGGTAGTTGGGGGAAAAATACATGACAAATAAAAAATTGTGGTATTCTGGAAAAGCAGAGTTTGATATTATAGATCACAGGCTGTGTCTTCAAAAGAAATGATAATGCACAATACAAGCAGTTGAGCCCTTTACTTTCTCTATCGGACAGAATTTGCTGAAGATCATTTACAACTTAACAGTATGTATTTTTCAGGATTGAAAATGTTCTACCACAGAACAAAGAAGGGAACAATTTAGTTTTTTTCTTGCAACTGCAAATTTTTATTTTAAAAATAATGTTTCTAACAACTTCTGTTTTGTTTGTCTTTTTTTGCTTACAAAATTAAATGTGCTTTTAAAGAACTATTAGGAGAAAAAGTACATTTGTCACCCAGTCAATTGATAGTCTTCAGGCAAATGTTTTTTGTTTGCATTAGATAAACTGAAAAATGTGGGGGAATATTAATAGAGATGGGAAGCTGAACTATGAATAGCATAACAATTTCGGTTTTTGTCAATCATATTTAGGCTTGATCGTCTCTTTATTTTACTGGACACCGGTACAACACCAGTAACAAGAAAAGCAGCTGCACAGCAACTTGGGGAGGTAGTGAAACTGCACCCTCATGAACTGAATAATCTCTTATCTAAAGTAAGCATCTTTTTTTTTTTTGAGTACTTTAATGGTGAGAATAAAACTAGTTTAAAGGGGTGTGGGTTCTGTGGGAAGAAGAAGAGAAAGCATAGTAGTCGTGTGTTCTCTGGAAAAAGGAGGCTGAAGAAAATTAGGAGACTACTTCTGTTAACCCTGCTGTTTTCTCAGCCTCTGAAATGCTTACGTAGGTGAGGTTTCACTTTGCATTCAGTATTGATATTCAATGTTTGCTGTAAGTTCATATTTTCTTCTATAAAGAGAAGCTTTACTGACTTCTAAAAATTTCTGCTCCTGCCTTTAAAGTTTGTTCCTTGTGCGATACAGCATTAAAAATACAGGAGGCAGCATGTCTTTAAAAGGAATGGAAAGAGATTTCCATTAGTTTGGGACTTCAATCTAGCCAAGTCTAGTAAAACCACCAAAAATAGTCTGTATCTGACAGCTGGAGATGGCTGAGTGACCTCAATTCTGCTCTTATTGAGCAGGTGCCCTCACCACAATTGGTGGTATCAACAGAGTGGACAAGGAATCATGAATATCAAACCACTTTCAGAGAAAGAAATAGTTTTTCCAGATTTAAGACATAGTGGTAAATTAGTTTAGAAGAGCATTTGTTGCTTCAAGTGATCCATGTTGTCCCTCTTCTTGAGTTAAATGACTTCAGAGTTTTAAGGACTATTAATCTCTGTTGAACACTTCCTTTTAGAAAGGAAAAAAAAAAGTCTCAAGCCTTGTTCAGTACCTGGCGGAAATCGAGGTTGAGTTTGACTCATGGGACTAAATATATTTTATAAATTCTGAATGTCTGGCTGTGGCAAGAGTTCTGCTCAGCAGTGACCAATATAGGGAAGACTGCTTGCATTTCTTTGGTTTATTTTCTTGCCATTTGTTTTTGTTGTTTTCAGTGTTGTCTTAATCCATAGCAGTAAAAGTATTTTAATGTGTTTTAATAGAGCATAACTGCAGATGGATTTTCTGAAAGTAGATTTTTAAGCAAATATTTATTTATTCATCTCTCCTTGAAGGTGTTGGTGTATTTAAGAAGTACAAATTGGGATACTCGTATTGCAGCTGGCCAGGCTGTTGAAGCAATAGTGAAAAATGTACCTGAGTGGAATCCAACTCCAAGAGCAAAACAAGGTGCTTAAATGAATTATGTGTAATTCATTGTTTATCTGATGCAAACTGACTGTGATATGAGACTTTTCAAGGCAACTGTGTCATTCTGGGTTTTTTGTGAGCATAGACTTTTTTATATGCATGGACTGTAGTAAACATCTTTGGCTTTAGATATTCATATTCAGTTACAACGATGTGCCTGACCTTTGTTTCTTCTAAGATTCACGTGCTTGTGCTCTGTACCCTAATAAAGCTTTTATAAGTAAAAGGAATAATAACTAGTAAAATGGCAAAAATTTTAACCAATCAACTTTGTCATGATATTTGCAGACATTTTCTTCTCTGTTCCCTTGCTCAAAAGCACCTTTCTGAGGGAGGTGAAACAGCAGCTTGCTGAGGTCTTTTCTGTTTGTACTCACTTTGCATCTGAAATTGTCCTGTTAGGGATGTTAGAGTTGTTTTTATTGTTAACTTATGGACCTCTTGTCAGTGACTTTGTCTAAACCTGTTGGCACTGTCTGTGTTCACAAACTTACGTTGCATAGGTTCCAGAAGTTCACTAACTGTAAAAGAAAACAAAACCAACAAACATAAAACAAAAAAAACCCACACCCAAAAAAACCCCACCCAAAAAACAAAATTCATGTCTGTTTTGAGGTGACCTCATATTTGTTTAATTCAGCACCTCCAGGTTCTCTTGCTATAGAATTTGACAAGCAAGTTCTGCATTTGCCTTATCCACTGCCTTTATGATTTTTATAAGCCATCATATTTAGTCTCCTCCAAGAACTTTTCTCCATATTGGAGAGTTGCAGTCTCTTCAGTCTTTCCTCCTTTGTCTTTTAGATGACTTTTTTGGTAACTTAACTGCATTGTCTTTCAGATAACTTTACTTGTCCTTCTCTGTGCTTTTTCTTACTTGTGGCCTCCTTGAGATGCACAGAACTGCACACAGTGTACCTACATCTCTAGAGAACTGATATTTATACGTAGTGACAAAATGATGCACTTTGTCATGTTTTCAGTGTCCTTCCTGATGATGCCTAGTAGTTATTTGGCTGTCACTGCCCAATAAGCTGGTGAAAACAGAAAACTGTCAGAAGCGCCTCCAAGATCTTTATTGAATATTAACTGCCAGTTCTGAATTCAGTGTTGTGTAGGCATGGTTTACATTACTGATTTTGCACCTTATCTGCCTCTTTGCCCATTTACTCTGTTCTGAGACTCCTCCTTGGATTCCTTAGTGCCATTGTGACTTTTCTTTACCCAAAAGAGCTTTGTGTCATCTACATGCTGGGAGGAGAGTGTGTAGTGAAATCTCCTTCCCATTGCTAAAGACCGATGGAATTGGTTCCAGCATTGATCCCTTAAGGACTTCAAAGCTAACTTTTATTTGTCTTTAACCACCTTTCAAGCTGTAAAAGGATGTTTTCACCAATTCTATGGTGACTTAGTTCCTTCATCGTTTTGGTATGGTTTATGAAACCTTGCCAAAAGCTTTCGAATATATTGTATCTACTGGATCCCCTCTATCCACTCGTTAAAGCTATTCAAGGACATTGATAATCAAGTTAATGAGGGTTTTTTTTCAGGAGCCATTCTGACTTTCCCAGTAATTCATATTTATCTATATACTTAATAACTTTATAGACTTTACTGTCTGGATAAAAGTTAATTTCACTAGTCTAATTCCAAGAATTACTTAGAGCACTCCTTTTGTACATGGAAATTGGGCAACCTGTCATTCTTTGAGTACAGCAGCTCTTTCATATGCATTGTCTAGTTCTTGCATATCTGCCTATCAGATATGAAAAGGTAATTATGTGTGTTTGAGAAGGTACCATTTAACAGGGCTAACTGGCTATGCAGACATTTGTTTCTTCAATTTCAGTTAAATTGTTTGATCTAATAGTCAAATATATGTTTTACAGTGGTCTGTTTGCATTTAGGTTCTTAAACTTCCTATAAATAAGTTTTCTTTTTGCATATGTTTAATGAAATGTTAATATCAGGTCTGAAGACATGTAGGTGGTGTTTATGTTGTATGGTGTTTGGAGCACTTAGACTCATTCTACTGTAAATGAACAAGCTTTCATAAATAAGTGAGTGTGGGATGAAACAGACTAAACTAAATGCTGTATTTCCTGTAGGCAACAATTGTATTTATACTGCTGGTTGTAATTCAGGATGTGAGTGTGTTGGATTATGTAGGAATAGCCAATTTTTTTGATACTAAGCAGCACGTGACTAAGAGCCACAAAACACCCTAATCTTTGAGCGTTGAGGGGAGGGAACACTTTGGAATTCATAACCAGGAAATTATAAAACACCTTGTGAGGAACAAATCTCTTCTGTATCAGTATTGAACCATGCTGTGTCTGCAGCTGGATTTGAGAAGAGCTGATAACTAGTCTTCAGCAGCCCTTGGCTGCTGAAGGCCCTCCCATACCTGTGAAGACTGCTCTCCAGCTTCCATATCATGGATGTTTGGCTGTTGGTGATATGATACAGTGTTGGCATGGTAATTGTTTGAACTATTTTCTGAGCCACATGCAGCTCAAATGGTGAGTTGGCCATATGTGTACAAAGTGGTATGTCAGTACACCTAGTGGTATGTCAGCATCAAAGATTTTAAAAAGCTAAATTTATCAAGGGGAAAAACATTAAAAAAAAAAATCTTCAATTAAGCATGTTAAGTGAGCTTTTTCAGCCAATCTTTGTGAAACAGGTCCTTTACACTTTGTGAATAAAAGTGCTGTATGTCTGATGATTCCTTTGGAGGAGAGAAATTATTTCTTTCTCTTGCTTAATCGTCTGCCAGAACTTTGAACAAAATCTTCATCACATTGTCATTAATATCACTTTCAATGTCCTCTCTAGAACCAGGTTCAGAAAGTCCTATGGAAGATTCACCTTCAACAGATCGGTTGCGTTTTGACAGATTTGATATATGTCGGTTGTTAAAACATGGTGCATCTCTTCTTGGTTCTGCTGGTGCGGAATTTGAAGTTCAAGATGATAAATCAGGTATATCTTTATATTTTACTTGCAGACAAGAAAACTTATTGATTTGAAAAAGTTTGTTGTGGCAGTATTATGAGCCTAGTCGTCCATGGTTTCTCAGAATGCTAGGAAGTAACTGAAGAAAATATTCCCCAACAAAACTGGTTTCTATTGTCTTTCTCAAGTTAAACAATTTTTTTAGGGGTTGTGTATTGCTTGGTTTTTCTTTCTTTGTTATCAGAATTAGTACTTGTACAGGGTGGAAGAGGAGATCGAAACCTAAAAGAGGAAGCAGAAAAAGCAGTATTAAAGACTCCTGTAGAATTTCTGTAGACTTCTTAAGAGGTGCAGGAACTATCACCACTTGTTCTTCACTGAAATGGTGTTCCCAAATATAGTAGTGGGATGTGGCTTATTTAAAAGTTTGAAGGTTTCAAGTACAGAAAGATTGTGTGAAAAATACTGTGATAAAACTGTCAAAGTGGAAAGGTCAAGTGTCTGTGCCCATGTGATGTCTCATTTAAGTGACTTGTCTGATATCTTTCTGCAACTTTTTAGCTGAGAGTTGGTTTATATCAGTGTAATGACATGGAGTTATTTAAGTTTGGGGTGTTGCTATTACTGTACTTTCCTGCTCTAATCCCAGTCCATCTTCCAGTTTCTGCACCAAATGAAGTAATGTTATAAATAAGAATCTGTTCTGATGGCATAGCCCTGATTCACTTGTTTCCTGTGTGTGATGTGTTCTGTGCAGTGTACGCAGAAGATCACTAGCTTAGCAAGGAACAGAACCTATGGTTGCTGACACTTAAGCGGCATCCTGTCTGTTAAGCCTGGCTGCTATTTTATTGCTTGCCGTCTTTTATGCGAGGTTAATGAGGTGTTGTACAAGTTTGATCTCTTCTAATGGAGCCCTACCTGTTCAAAAATCAAATAGATGGAATAGGACACTTCAGTTCATAGAAGTCTGATATTTTTCCCAGTGTCGTATGATTGCCCGTAAATAACTTTATGAATTAAAATAAATAAAAAAATGCAATACCAAAAAATAAGAAAATTAAAAATAGTTTTTGTTTCGCTGCTTTTTTATCTGGTGGGAAAATGCACAAAGGCTACTCTGTTTTGCATTTTGTAGCAGCTTTCCTTTTCAAGTAAGTAGCTAATGTGAATGGATGTAAAGCAAGCTAAATAATCTTTAGAATTAGCAGTCTTCGGCACTTTTTCCTAAGACGAACTCATGAAAGGAAAAGTATTTTCTAGAGAATGGAAGTTGTTTGTATTTCTCTGCTTGTCAGTTAAATGCAATTAAAAAAAACCCACGAACTTTTTGGTATAGGTATAATTAACTACTAATTACTACTCAACCTGGTGTATACCCCCAAATTCTGCCAATATTGGTCACCTACTTACAAGTTTATGTGCAGATATTTGACAAAAAACCACCAGTCTCCTCACTGGCTTCCATACTGCACGTGTAAAAAGAGAGTGAAGTCTGACATCCATACGAGCTACAAGTTTTGGTTTACTTGGAGGGTTATTTTACTCAGGCACTACAATCTTCTAGTTTTCTTTCATGTAAATGTGGGTGGTCCTGATGTCTAGGTCTTCAGTAATTAGTGTTGAAGCTTCACAACATTATTGAGGTAGCTTCTGTTAAATTCCTAAACGAGCCTTGCTTGACGCATGAAGATTGAGGATAGGATTGTTACCAGACTCCAAGCACCCAGGGAAGATCACGCTTATGCTTCAGTCTGTTGCTGTCAGGAGTTAGTTTGGGCAGAAGGAGAGTAAATGCCTGGGTCCAGTGCACTTCACAAGGAAGAATGTTTCTGTAGAAAACAGGTTCCGGTTCAGCCTAGCTTAATATAGGATATTGGCTTGAATATCATTTGAGGGGTTTTGTTGGTGGTCATTATTTCTTAGGTCTGTGTTTCCCAACAGAAGGTAAAGTTTAGGAGGAAAGGAAACCTTTACAACAAACAAAACCAAAACAACCCAAACTGCCAAAATTAACAGATCCCACAAGGATGCATGTGCTCAACAAAAAAGCACTAATTCTTGAATCAGTTGCTAGATTTAGTATGTTAATTCGCTCCTTTCAAAGTGCACTTGCCTAAAAATTCAGGGAAAAATTAGTTTTTTTACTTCTGTAGACCAAGTGTAATTTAATGAATTTCAGGGGAATTATTTTCTGCTTAAAAATTGATCACAGTTTAAATGCTAGTATAGCTTTAGCAGCAGAAAAGGTTTTCCTAGGAATCAGCGTGATTTGGTTTATAAGATTCTATTGATGTATTAGCCAAGAACAACTCAATTCTGTAACTTTTGGGTTTCTTATGTTACTTCATTGAGCAAATCTTCAATAATACATCTGATTGGAAATCTGACATATCTTCCCTTTTTTAAAAACTTCTTTTTTTTTAAGGTGAAATTGATCCTAAAGAGAGGATAGCACGACAGAGGAAACTGTTACAAAAGAAACTCGGCTTAGATATGGGTGCTGCAATTGGGATGAATACTGAAGATCTGTTCAATGATGAAGATCTGGACTATTCTCCTTCTTCAGTTTCACTAGTAAATAAACAACCTGTAGGTAAAACCTCGGGCTGTTTGACTGCAAGAATTAGTACAGTGGGTTTGCTTTATGTGTGCTTCTGCAATTATAATGTCTATATTTTCAGTGTGATGATCAACATCTGATAGGGTATGCTTTTGACTTCCTGAGTTCTTATGCCCCATTAGTTGCATGTTAGTATTTGATGTCATACTGCTGCTCTGAGTTTGAAATGGGAGGTTGGGGAAGTTGAGAGCAATGTGGGTTTGAGAATTTTTCAGGACCCTCATTGTAAGAAGAATTGACAATGAATGACTTCTCTTTCAGACTCTTCAGGCTGCTGAGTTAATTGACTCAGAATTTCGAGCTGGCATGAGCAGTAGACAAAAGAATAAAGCCAAAAGAATGGCTAAGCTGTTTGCAAAGCAAAGATCCAGAGATGCAGTGGAGGCTAATGAGAAGAGGTATAACGGTGAACTGGTTTGTTTTCATTTCAGTTAAGCTGGGATTGTGATTTGATTTATCTGTTGGAAAAACTTCCTCCAGTCTTTGCATCTTAATCTTTTATGTGCTAATTGTGTTGATGGTAAAAAGCTTGCGTGCCATACTTATTCCCAGTGGAGCTTTGTTAAGGACGTAGCTTCGGAGTGATCTTGAAATAATGGGATGCTACAGTTAAAATTTGTGGTTTGTCACTGTTATTAAATATGGCTTGAGAATACTGCATGAAAATGGGGGATTTAAGAAGGTAAAAAATAACTAAAAATTTAAGATACAACTTTCTGATGTATGTTGTGTTCCTCACTGTAGTTTATAGTGACATATTATTGTACCTACTGTGTTTATAAAAAGCAGTAAAAAAATCTATCTTTCCTTGATTTTATTTAAGAATTTCTGTATCTCTTGGAAAAGGCTGAGAAGGATTGCCAGTTTGGGACAGTATTCTACTGTCCGCTTGCTTAATTTTTTTAACATGTAAACATCTATTTTGCATATTTCAGTGTTAAACCTCTTTGTTTTGTATTTTTGCCACGCTTCATTGTATCTGAAGACTTCAGTTGTAGAAGTAATTAATTCCCCTAAAGCATACTTTCAGTTCATGAACTTGTACTTCCTTCTCAGCAATGATAGCACTGATGGGGAACCAGAAGAAAAGAGAAGAAAAGTTGCAAATGTTGTCATCAACCAGCCTGCCACAGACTCAAAAACTTTGGTAGAAAATGCTCCAGAAGAGGTATGATGTATTGTTCTGCTCTTAGCAGGAATGATCATTCAGTTTTTAGCAGAATAATGTAAAACAAACCGCTTTTATGGCTCCCAAATGCTTTAGTCATTTTAGCGTTAAGAGAAATGGAGTAAAGAATGCCATTGCCAGTTTACTTCTGTATGTAATAAGAAAATGAATTTCAAACTGTGTATAGCATTGAGGAAGAAAGCAAATTTAATCCATTGGTAGCAGTTTGTGACCCAAATGAACCTGAGTAGGTGGATTACAGGTGTCAGACCTGGGTATTAAACTGTAAAACTGTGCTAAACACTTAGATGATAGGATTACACTGAGCCATAAATAATTTGATCTAAATGTTCACGTACACTTTATTTAATCTCCGCCTTACTTTAATTAGGCTCATTTTAGAATTAAGTTCTATATTTAGTAGTTGAAGATTTAAACAATTGCCTTAGTCTTAGAAAAACTTCCATTTGTTTCAATAGACTGAAAAGCTGAAAAATTGTAAGAAATGCTATACCAGAATACAAATGGCACATAGAAGTTTATTTGAAGAGACTTTATATCGATTCGTCTGTATTCTACAAAAATAAAATTTTTACAGGCATAGTTTAGGAATTAAATATTTGCAAAATAATGATTGGAAAATTCATTTGAGATTAATGATAACTGGAAGCTGAATAGCTGCCGGTTGCTAGCCTTGCAAATGCTTTGTGATGGTGTGAATGTACTGATGTTAGTATCATAATCTCCTTTCCACAGCCATGTCAGTTTCCTGGTAGGAAATTTTGGGACAGTGGATATGCTTCTGGTTTTCAAAAATGCAGGATGTGTTTTGAAAAGGGTGGCATTTAGTACTAGATTGATTGACCCAATTTGATTATGTAGTGTAATTTCAAAGCAAAACTTGCCTATTATGTTCCTTAAAGGCGAAGTTCATAAATTTAAAGAATAACTGGGGAGAATAAGAAACTTTGCTTATTTTCTGCCTTGGCATGGTTCCTAGAGGGAGGCTGAATTCCAGAACATCAGAATTAATTACCATAGAGAAGAGGTTACAATACTAACAGACAAACTTCACAAGCCTTTTAAAAGAAGATCCAGTGCCAATCAGCAAAGTTTCCGAAGTGAGGAAGAAGGTTGTTTTTTTTTAAATTCTGTCCAGTAACAAAAAAAAAAACTTCAGCTTTTGGAGGTCTTAGTTATCTCCATGTATCTAAGTAGTGTACAATATAACAAGTGTTTGTCTGATCTTTCTTTTAATCTTGTACTTAATATTATGAATTTAGGCAAATGAATGGCCTCTGGAAAGCTTCTGTGAAGAGGTGTGCAATGATCTCTTTAACCCTTCTTGGGAGGTAAGATGTGCAGTATCTAAGGTGTAACTATAGATTAAAAAAAGGCTTCGACAGCAGTGCAAAAATTGTATGTGTAGGACTTGAGAATTTTGCTAGATGTCAAAAATCACATCAATCGTAAATACAGATTAGCCAAGACAAATCTGCTTTTAGAGAACTTAAGTGGTTTTTAAGACTCATTTAAAGGGCAAATGAAAAGAGATATGTAATGTATACTCAAGTGGAGAGTGTGAAAGATATGGAAAGCAGTAATTACATGTGAGAATTCTTGAACTATTGAAATAGAATCAAAATAAAAGCACATGAATCTATGGTCAAAAAGATGAAGCAATGGATTCATCAAGAGTTTGAAGAATATTGTGTGAGTGTTGCTGACAACAGTGGCATAGTTGTCTAATGTTAAGCTAGTAGAAAAGGGTGGGGGGATCACTCCTTTGGTAACAGAGAGTAGGCTACAAATTATTAGTTGTTCTCTGAATTTATAAAAAGGAAATTTTAACTTTTTTTAGAAGTATAGTAAATACTAACTACAAAACCTACACGTTTGGTTGCCTAGACAACTTATTTTCAAGATTCAAAACCTGATCTACTCACTCGTTTATTCAGTCCTTATACTATTTTCCACAAACTTTGATATCAGTTCTACGCCAAAATATGAAGTAGCTGACAATGGTCTCTCTTCCTTGAGCACACAATGAAAATAACTGTTGTCAAGTAACTTCATTTTTTTATCAAAAAAGTTGATCTTTTGAAAGATTAAATGTTAACACCAACTGTAACATGCTTAATCATATCTGTAGCACAGTTTCAGTGACAGCAAATTGGCTCTGCCCATACTGACCTCAAACTTGGAAACACAGAGATAGATCATATGCAGCCAGCACAATTATTTTGGGCCCAGAAAAAGGATAATTATTTGTGTGGCACATCACTGCATCTGAGCTAATAAGCCTCACCTTATTGAAAGCAGGCTGTTTGCAGTTGAATCCAAAGCAGACATTCTCAGAGCTTTCTTGGTATGTTTGATACAGGGTGCATGCATCTTTAATTAAGGAAGTAGATCAATACAGAATCATTATTACAGTATGTTCTGGATGAAAAACAGGTTAAACTACCTCAAAATACATGTTTATAAAATGGCCCTGTGGCATCTTCTTGCAATGTCTTGAGGCAGTCTGGATGACCAGTTCAGGCTGCTTGCCTAGCTTATAGGCAGCTGAGGTCAGGTGAGATGAATCCTACTACTGGTATTTCCTTTAGAACATGGCAGCAAGACCGACAAATGTATGTTTGCAGAAGCTGAGCAGTTAACTAGCAAAGTCTTCCTCTTTTGGCTTGTAACAACTAGGTCATAAGCAATCTTGGACCAAATAAACAAATAATTGGTGTATTATGAACAATTAGGACTTTAAGACTAGGCTCTCTGGCTGGTTTTTATTAGCTTGCTTATAGCTTTTACCACAGCCACTGAGCTGTACATGTGGGGACGTGTATGCTTGCATTTCATCTAAGATATTCTGATTGAGGGAGGACCTACCAACTACTTAGTTCTAGTTATTACTGTCATGAAATGAAATACAATAATTTTCTGCTTGCAACAAGCACGTATATCAAGTGCCCTTCAAACAAACAAAAAAGCCCAAACAGTTAAGTTTTGCTCTAACCTATGTAAAGGCCTCTCAATGAAAACCCAGTTCAAAACTTTACTTCCGCAACTTTCTGTTTATCTATTGAGTGGACTTTTCTTGATTAGCCAATAACTAGTCCAGTTAGGTATCAAAAATACCAGGAACAAGTGTGTCTGTAGTACATCTTTCTACTGGTCTTCTGTAACTTCCAAAATTCTTCCTAGTGTTTTCAAGTGTTTCTTTGGTGGGAACATACAAGTGGCTATAATTTGCTTTCCCATATCACTCGTTCACTTATTTTAATATTTAGCCAAGCAAGGCAGGTTTGTAAGCTATGCTGAATAGTGAACGAATGAATTCTCATAAATTCGTTTCACAGACACCAAAATATTCAGTGGGCATCCAAACTCTGTTTAAGAAATACAGAGTTTGAGAAATATAGAGTTTTAGAAATATAAGAATATTGCTTTTCTTTAGCGTATAAACTTACTAAAAACAGTTATCTTTAGTTGCTCTTTCTCTGAAAACTAGTGGTTTATAACACGGTGATATAATACGATAACAGTATCTTCCATGTTAGAAAATAGAAGCAATTCTTAATTGCTTCTCTCCACAAGCTGACAAATACTTAGGAAATAAAAGGTTTGTTTTGGTCAGATGAAGTATAAGATTTAATCTAATAAAATGCTACCCTTTCCAACAAGTCTAAGTACCACTAACTCTGCAGCACTTGAAATGTCTGTATTAAGGACAAAGAAGTACTGTTTCAGTTACCCAGTGTGGTTTTTATCTCTGTTCCTAGATATTTAAAAACTTATTTTATTTCACTTTTCTAGGTTCGACATGGTGCAGGTACCGGACTGAGGGAGATACTTAAAGCTCATGGTAAAAGCGGTGGTAAAATGGGAGACAGCTCTTTAGAAGAAGTAAGTTTCCAGTCATGTAGACTTAACATATTTCTTAAATGAAGTTTAGAAAACTGGCTTCTTAAAATACTTTAGCTTTGCAAGAGGTGGGTGACTTGAGGAATATAAACCATGAGATTTGTCTGCTCAGAATAATCTGGATGAAATCACTTTATGCATCCCTGAAATGTTTACGTTCTTTTTAAAAGGCCTGTGCAAAAAACAATGCTACTGTATAAGCAGCCATTAATATGTAGACTGTGTGTAAAGTTATTAAACACTAGCTTCCATACCAGGAAGTACTGTTTTCAGGTCATGGTAAAGGTATGCTGAAACAAAATTTACAAGTTCCTTATGTAACTTCAGTAAAGTGTCTCAGACCATCTAATTCTATTCGCTTAAATAGTAAGGTGACTGTATTGATCTGCTTCCTTTGTTATTGTGAGAAAAAGTATTTAAATAGTCTATTTAAAAGGAAAACATTTTTTAAAAATATCATGACAGTAATAACTTGATTACTAATAGTGAATCACATCCAGATTCATACTAACTTCTCTGCTGTAAAAGCAACTGTGAGAGCTTGTGGTTTAGAGTGTTGAAGAATGAGGAGATATATTTATCAAATGTAAATCAAGCTACTTCAGCATACTTTATATAGGGAAAGCAAAAGCTGCTCTCCTCCTTGCTTCCATGTGGAGTAGTATTTGTTCCATGGAGATTGCAGGGTAGTAATAACACACACTGCAATGATAAGATGCTTTAAACAGTTCCTTCACTATTTATGGAAAGAGTGTGTATACTCCAGGCTAGCTTCAAAGGCTGCTGTTCATGCTATAGGTGGGCTATAATTCTCTGACATGTATTGGAATATGAAATCCATAACGTGATGAAAGTGTTGTTCATAAAAATCATAGTTTTCAAGGGAAGTGGTGATCTAGCAGGATAACAGTGGATATGAGAAAGATGATGCCAGAATAGTTGCTTTTATGGGGCTTCTGCTCTGAGATTCAGAATTGCAGAGCTATTGGGCCTCTAACAGAGGCCAGATCTTCAAGACAAGCTTGGTCTAAATTGCTGTTTTGAATCTGGAGGAGACTTGGCTGAAAAGCAAGTTCTTTCACTGGGTCTCCCACAGTGGAGAAGTACTGCTTAATAGTTTATGTTTATTTGTAAATATTCTTCAAACACTTATTAATTGATTTGCCTAGGACTTGTTGCTATTAGTCAGTCTAAGTTATCTGAATGACCTTACCTTTATGTGCTGTGTAGGGATAAAATTATCTGCCCACCTTACAAGGTGCTCTCTAGCCTTTTGATGAAGGTACTATGTGTTTTTTAAAAAAATACATTATTGTGTTTGTAATAATCCAGGTGAGCTGAACTAGCACTGACTATTTTACCTTGACTGTCTGTGCAAGATGACTATATTCAGCCAGTTTAAATGTATGTTGTCATATCTTTTGTATAAATTTTAGCTAAATCAAGCATATCAGAAATCCTTTATGAATAAATACAGTTAAGGTGCTCACTTTTTCTCTTTTTACAGATGATTCAGCAGCATCAGGAGTGGCTAGAAGACCTGGTTATTAGACTCCTTTGTGTGTTTGCATTAGACAGATTTGGAGACTTTGTTTCAGATGAAGTAAGTTGTCTTTGAGTGAAGAGGAAGATCAGCAGGCTTCTGTAGGAGATACTGCAGCACATCAGCTATGCTTTGTACAGTGCTACTGCATGTGCCTGTTCTTATTGCTCACAGATGCTTATTGCAAAGTAGCTGATACATAACTTCTACCTCTTTTGCAGTTTTGGTCATCTGATATATTGGTTTCTTTCGAAGTCAAATTTTGTGCAGAAATATCTGTGTTGTCATTTACTTTATCCTAGGTGGTAGCACCAGTACGTGAGACTTGTGCTCAGACTTTGGGAGTAGTCTTGAAACATATGAATGAGACTGGAGTTCATAAAACTGTGGATGTTCTCCTGAAGCTGCTTACACAGGAACAGTGGGAAGTGAGACATGGGGGTCTCCTAGGAATAAAGTACGCTTTGGCAGTACGTCAGGTAATAACCCTCATGACAAATTGCAGAGAGTTTTGGAACAAAAAGCTCTACTCAAAGTTGAGGATGTGGCTGAACGTTAAATAGGTATGATAAAGCAAGCTTGCTTGCACTGCAGCCTTATGTGAGTTTTAAATGCATGCTTGCATCTTTATATCCAGGCTGCAGAAGTCTGCGAGTATATAGCAAAGTTGTACTCTTGTAACTTGGTAAGTTACTTGCACAAAACATGATAAATCGAGACTATGCTTGTCTGGTTTTGGTAATACTTTCATGTGCCAGGATAACAGCTGAGTGCTACAAGAGTTTAGTCTATTGGTGGCATTATTCTGCAAATGCTGAGCTTTGTTTACACCAAAAAAAACCCCAACCTGAGCTGAGTTACAGTTCATTCAAGTTTATAACCTAGGTTTTGTTTCATGAATGGTAACTTACAATATTTAGATTATAGTCTTGGACCTCTGGCTTCTGTTTTATATAACAGGTTTATTCACACACTCAGATTACATCTTAATTGTTTGGGGCATTATATCCTTTTTAAGTTTAAAAATGCTTGTGATCTTTCTGGCAGGACATGATCAACACTTTATTGCCTAAAGTGTTGCCTGCAATAATTGAAGGTCTCCAAGATCTGGATGATGATGTCCGAGCTGTTGCTGCAGCATCTTTAGTACCAGTAGTGGAAAGCCTCGTCCAACTTCAGTCTCAGAAGGTGACTGAATTGTTTTCCATCAATTCTGATTGAAAAGTTAACTTTTGGTCTGAGTGAAGAAAAGAATGCTTAGAGTCAGCTCTTTGATTTTTCCTTTTTTTGTACAATAACTTCTTATTTGTGTAGGTGCCTTTTATTCTTAATACCTTGTGGGATGCACTTCTGGAGTTGGATGACTTGACAGCTTCCACAAACAGTATCATGATCCTTCTTTCTTCCCTTCTGACTTACCCTCAGGTCCGCAAATGCAGGTAACTTTAATTAGTATTGCTTCAGTATTTGCAGGTTTTACTCTTGCTTTTCCTTAAAGTGAAGGTTAGTACAGTGCTTCTATTTTTGTTACATTAGTAAAAGGCAACAAAATAATTAGATGGTACTAGACATTGTTTGCATGTGACTTATTTTTTTTCCTTCTCTCTCTCCATTAATCTTGGATATTTTAGTAAAGGATATCGGTTCCACTCATATGGTGGTCCTGCCCACAGACTACTTGTTTCTCTGCTCCTTGTTGACAAACTCCAAACAAGCAAGCAAACTGTGTACATCAAAACACATGCATTTACCTGTTGAACTTTACTCTTGGAACAGTTCTAAAGAAAGCTATGAAATTGAAAACTCACATCAGTAGTACAACCAGTAATTCTATGTGGCTGGTTGAAGACGATGCCTAGTTTCTCACTGTTTGGGACTGTCAAATTAAAGGAATTGCATGTTAGTATGTTAACATTTTTCATAAACTCGCAGCATCTGCACTTCAGGTAGATGTTTTGCACATCTTATCTTTCTCATCCTATGTGATTGTTACTGCTCAAGCTGTTTTTTGCCCAGATCCAAAATTAGGAATGAAGTTTTGTCACTAATGCCATCTTTAATTCAGCGTGTACTACTTGTGTCAGCTGATGTGCAAGTTCATGCACAAAAGATAGAAGTTTGCTTTAAATTATTTCTAAACTCATAAATGCCTAATAATAAATTCAAAACAAAGCCAAAGCACCTCTTTTCTAAATAGTTGAACAAAGCCCAAAGTATAATCTGGGAAACAACATGGTAAAAACATATGCTTGAATCAACTAGTTCTTTATACCAGTAAGAAAAAACAGTGTTTTCCTGAAAAAAGATACTGACTCATACTATTTTAAATGTTTAAGCTGATCATTTGCTTAAAATCACCAAGCGTATGCAATAACACTTCTCTCTTTAAAAAAGCTTTCTTTTTGATAAAATATTAACTGAGGATAAGCAAAATTAACTTAGTTCTGTGTGGTGTTTTTTTTCCCCTGTCACTGTCTCTGTCTTCTCTTCATGTACTAGTATTCAGCAGTCACTCACAGTTTTGGTCCCACGTGTGTGGCCCTTCTTGCATCACACTATATCTTCTGTCCGAAAAGCAGCACTGGAAACATTATTCACACTGCTGTCTACCCAAGACCAGGTAAGAATTAGTTATTAGTGTTTTATTATGATGCATATTGGAATCTGTTTGATCATGATATCCTTGTTTCAGAGCTCTTCAACATGGCTGACTCCAATTCTGCAAGACATGTTGAGGCACATATTTCAATTTTGTATCTTAGAAAGCAACCAAGAAATTCTGGATCTTATTCATAAGGTATTTGCATGACTTAAACACTATATATTTAGGTCATATCCTGCTCTTTCATATCTTCTGCATTCTTGTGCAGATAAAGAATAGTTTGTTCATGTTAATTATTTTGTAGTTAGCCTATTGATGCTTTACTGTAGAGTGAAAAATAGGATGGTTCCTACAGTTTATCAGCACACATACGATCTTACGTAGACTGCATACAAATTCGTCATGATTTCCACTATGTTTCTTTCCCTAGGTATGGCTGGAACTGTTAAACAAGGCGTCTGTACAGTATGTGGTTGCAGCTGCTTGTCCGTGGATGGGAGCCTGGCTCTGCTTAATGATGCAGCCATCTCATTTGCCCATTGACTTAAACATGTTGCTAGAAGTAAAAACCAGATCAAAAGTAAGTGAAATGTGACCTCTCTAACTGCTTGGGGGAAGTAGGAAATTGATTAGCTGTGTATAAAGACATGTTCTAAAGGTGTTAGAGGGGAGTGATGGTGCTTTTCTACAGGTAACCTAACTTACAAACTTACCTACATGCAACCTAACTTCCAAACCTCAAGTCTGTACAGCAAAATAGCTCTTGTCAGGTTATCCATGAGAATTCAGAGTTCTGTTGTGTAGCATGCTCCCTGTGAATACTTTATAAAGTCTTTATTTACATGGTTCCAAAACCATCTGTTTGCAGGACTGAGTTAAGTCTAAAAGCATTGTGTAATTTCTGAAAACATGCTGAAAGAGGACCATAGAATACTATTAGCAGAGAGATGATTTGTAATGATTAACTACCTTAAGAAATCTGTTATCCAAGAAATGTTCTGGCTTAGTCAAATTTTTGCAGGGTATAATGGTTATTGGAAATGTTATGCAATATGAATTAATTTTTTCTATTACAAATACATTTACTTTCAACCTCTCCCAACTTAATTCCGTAGGAAAAGGCTGGTGCTAAACTGCGTCAAGGTCAAACCCAGAATAAGGAAGTGATTCAGGAATATATTGCTGGGGCAGACAGCATTGCAGAAGATCCAGCAACCAGAGATTATGTTGTCATGCGAGCTCGGATGATGGCAGCAAAGTCAGTTTACTGAAAATCTGAGAAAATATTTAAAAGCCATTTATCTTTTTTGTTACATAGTGTTTTTGCAAAAACTTAATTATGTAGACTTTTTTTGGCATCTTCATTTTGAATCATTAAATGTAGAGTAATTATAACATTGAAGTGACTGTTCTTTCTCCTTTTGTCAGGTTGCTCGGAGCACTTTGTTGTTGCATTTGTGACCCAGGTGTAAATACTGTTACTCAAGAAATAAAGCCAGCTGAATCATTAGCTCAGCTACTGCTCTTCCACTTGAATTCTAAATCTGCCTTGCAGAGGATTAGTGTTGCATTAGTAATCTGTGAGTGGGCAGCCTTGCAAAAGGTAGGATGTTTCTGCAGCAAAAATAAATTTTACATACTATTTTAATCCACAGCTTGTCACCTGCTACTTAGTTTGAAATAAAATTTCAGTTGGTAAGCTAAAATGGTATTTGTACATCCAAATACTAAAAGCTTGATTGGTAGACAATGGAGGAATACATTACTTGGTAGCTAAACGCCAACTGTCAGAACTATGAATCAGTAAATATGTTCACATTTCTTCTACAAATAAGTCTGTTCTCAAGATGCATGTTATCTAAGGTCAATGCTTCCTTTTAACATGACTGTCTTTCCTGTATTCACTATCACTTTGGTTTTAGTGGCAGACTGAAGGTTTCATTCATAATCTTTAATATTGTGGATTGCAAATGTTAATGGTCCCTCTGGAAACTGGATTTTTGTGTCTAGATTGCAGTGTTTTAGTGGCTAAAACCAAACAAAATAAATTGGGAGTACTCAGAAATAACCAATTACGTCTCTTCCTGTTACAGGAGTGTAGAACTGTGGCCATTTGTGTGCAACCTCGTTTGCTTGGGGTCCTTTCTGAACATCTTTATTATGATGAAATTGCTGTTCCTTTTACACGAATGCAGAATGAATGTAAACAACTCATCTCACTGTTAGCTGATGCACACATTGACATTGGAAACAGAGTAAACTGCAGTGTATTTACAATAGATCAAGCTAATGAGCTGGTAAGTAGGGGCATACCTGCCCTTCTTTCAAATCTGTTCTTGTCCTGAAATACATCTTCAGCATAATTATTACACAGATAGTAAATTTAAGCAATAATGTGGTGATTTTACACATCCTTTTATATGAAATATGTAATAGGTACTTACCAATTTCCCTGTGGTGTTTACAGACTATGCCAAAAATTGAGTAGAATGCAAGGTAGATACTTAACAGGAGGAAAAAATTTGACAGTGTTCTGATTCCAGGTGTAGATTCCCTCCTGAAATCTACACAGAAGAAACCAAAGCAGGCTGGAACTCCTTCAAAGCCACTGTCAAAAGACTAGTAAATAAACTGCGTAAATTCTAGGACCTCCCCTCCCCAAGCATGTGTTTTAACATGTTTTTTTTTTTTCCTGGCTCTTCAATTTGTTTGTCTCTAAATCTGAAAACGTCAGTGTTAGATGTGCTAATAAAAGGTAACTCTTGATGTGAAAAGCTCTGTAAGTAAAAATAGAGCTGATAATGTTGGGACAAGAAATAAAAAGGGTTTTCTTCCAACCCCAAACTGGCTTCTTAATCAGAGAGAAAGATATGGGTATGGACAGATAAGGTGGGATGTAAATTAAGAGCTTGTGGATTTGAAAGCCTGCAAAATAAAATGGGACTGGGGTGGGAGGAGTGCGTAGATCTGTGGGGATTGAAGGAATGGCGATGGATGTGGTGCACCTTGGGGCAGGAGAGGAGGGAGATTAGCATCCTGGATGTATTTGTGTATCCAGCTGGGCTGCTGAGGATAAGAATAAGAGAAGGTTTAAATTTGTACAATTATGGCCATGATGACTGTAGCACGATGGAGCTTGAAATTCTCAGATGGTAGTATTTGTGTAGCAATATGCAGTAGCTTAACTTGGAGATTTCAACATATCTTTAAAGTTATCTATAACTGTGTATATGGGCGGAGGGGATTTTGGCAGCTAGTTTGATTGTGGCTACCATCTAAAATGAATAAATTTCCAAGGTAAAGCTAGACAGAATCGTGTGAGCTCATAGTCTGTGAAGTACAGGAGTTTTCATATACCTCAACTGTTTACTCTTGAGTCTAGTAATAGGGCTGCTCGATCAATGCAAGTTTTTTCAAAAGATACCCATTCTGGTTTAGAAGACCCGTTCCATAACTACTTGCTGTTTTCTGTGGCTGTCTTCTGCACCCTTTTCAACTCCTCCAGAGTTCTTGAAATACAGACACCAAACCTACTCTGCATTGTAGTATGGATCTTCATGCATCAGATGTAAAAACCCTGCACTCCTCCTTGCTGTTTATATTTTTTGCATCTTTTGGTCATTGCAGTCATCAAGGTTATGTGGAGTAGAACTTGAGGCATCTATAGAGTGAAGCAGTACAAGTCTGATAGTTGAACGACTTGACCTGAACAGTTAAAATTAAAAGACAAAAACCAACAACACCCACCCCCTGCCCCAGACCAACCTTGTCAACAGCTGTCATCTTTTCTTTACTTAGGAGCCTAACTATCCCACCAGTAGACTAAGTTCAGCATTCCATGATTCCACGTTGCTTTTAATTGGTTTCCTGTGAAAGATTTAAGCAACAGTAGTCAGTCAATTGTGAGTAAGGGAGGATATGGCAAGTCCTGCGACTGCTGTGTTGTGATGACTTTTTCCTTAGTCTCTCTCCTCAAAAGAAAATCAGCTTAGAAACAAATATTTCATGTATGGGACCTTGCACATCCTCCCTGCACATCCTTTCTCGCCTCTAGTATTCATAGCATATTCTCCTTCGCTTATCTGTCATGCACCAGAATATCTGGATATATCTGGCGGATATAGGACAGTCTAAATTTGGAGGAGTACATAAACTCCTCTTTTAGCTTTGGGAATCTAGACTTGAAATATTTGTAATATGCCTGATTTTCCCCTTGAGCTGCACTTTAAGATGCCAGAAACTACATTTTGGAGCATTTCCTGCTATTTGCTGGGAAAATTGAGATGATAATACCTGGTGAAGTGAATCGTATTCTGTCATGAAAACCATGGTTTTCAGAGAATAATTTTTTTTACAGTAAATGAAACACATTTGTAACTCTCTTCCTTTTTACTAGGTTACTTCTGTTTTCAATGAGGTGACATCATCCTTTACTTTGAATCCTAAAATTCTGCAGCAGTTGGACAGTAAACGACAACAAGTCCAAATGACTGTTACAGAAACAAATCAAGAATGGCAAGTGTTGCATCTGCGAGTCCATACATTTGCTGCATGTGCAGTTGTGAACTTGCATCAACTTCCAGAAAAACTAAATCCTGTTATAAAACCCTTAATGGAAGCTATCAAAAAAGAGGAGAATACACTGGTACAAAACTATGTGGCTTCATGCATAGCTAAGTTACTTCAGCAGTGTACAACAAGGTCTCCTTGCCCCAACTCAAAGATTATAAAAAATCTCTGCAACTCCCTCTGTGTGGATCCACATCTTACTCCACTAGCAGCATGTCCTGCACAGCCTCAGAGTAGCCATGAAAACTCAAAAGGTATGATATCTAAGACTGCCAGGATTCTTAAAATATGTCTGCTTGTCTCTGAACTGTTAAAATGAGTATCTGAGTGAGTCTTGGTTTTGTTGTTTTTAAAATGCCAGCAACTGAGTCTTCATTTCTTAATTATTTCATTTAGGTGTCTTAAATTACACACTGTGTGCAACTAGTGATGTGTATAGTTTTCAGAAACTTTATGTATAAAAGACTTTTGTTCCAATTTTCGATTATTTACTGTTGTTCAATTATTATCCACTTATGATCACATTTCATTTACATGTGTTACGAAGCTTTTCATTGAAATTGAATCAGTATAGAAATTAGAGTAGCTGGTTAAAAAAAGTCTGACTTGTGTTATGTTCCATAGGCTAACAGTAAGATAACAAAAGATGAGGATAGTGTTGGAAAGGAACAACTCGAGGCCAGGCTGGATGGAGCTCTGAGCAACCTGGTCTAGTAGGAGGTAGCAGGGGGGTTGGAACAAGAGGGTCTTCAGGGTCCCTTCCAACCTAAACCATTCTCTGACTCTGTGGATTATCTTTAAATGACTATTGCTAAAAATGTATGGATTGAATGAACAACACAAATTAAGACCTTAATACTCTCAAAGATTCTAACCTGCTTTAAGGTTTGACCGTTATGCATTTTACTTAATGAATGCGTCCTCCTTCCTCTCAGAGTAGAATAACATTCATACCTGATTGAAAATTAGGCTGATTGGCATAAATAGAAACATCAACAAATCCAAAGATACTGATGGCATCTACTGTTGTATTGTGGTAGAAGTCTTAAACTGTTTATAAAGGACACAGAATGTGTTTGTTTAAACTTTAGAACTTAATGTGTTGTTTTACATAAAAAACAACTGTGCAAACTTTTTTCTATGTGACTGAAGTTTTGGTACCTGTATTTCTTGATAAATAAGAATTTTTGTGGCAATTTGCACACTTAGATTTTCTTTACAAGTCTGTAATGTGCTCTTAACAGAGTAACTCTACTCTGTACTTAAATTTTTCCATCCTTGAGGACGATGACATGGGGTTTCTTAAAGCACGTTGAGATCTGCAGGTGACTTGTAGGAAGCTATCACTTCCACCTACGTTTCAAACTGCGGCTTCAATCATTGTCAGCTATTCTCTCTTTTCCTTTAGGGCCCAACTCTGATAAAGATGGGATGCATCATACAGTTACAAAGCACAGGGGAATAATTACACTGTACAGACATCAGAAAGCTGCTTTTGCCATCACAAGTCGGCGAGGTCCTACTCCAAAAGCTCCAAAAGCCCCAATTGCAGATCTTCCTACTGGTAGTAGTGGAAGCATTCCTACGGAACTTGATGAGGTAAACTTCAAAAACTCGCATTTGCAACTTGCACATCCATTTGTCCCTTCCATTAGTTTGAATTCACTGGAGTTGATAGCATTATAATAGGGATGTCCAGGATCTTTTCGTGAGAGAACTGGGTTGACATAAAATTGTGATGCAGGCAGCATAGGTTAGTTGATGAGTATATGAAGTTTTAAATCTTCAGTGTGTCAATAAGAAAATTAATATTCCTGAAATATCTCACATTTAGTATGGGATATGAATATCTCAATATAAATCCATGCAAATGAATTTCCACAAACTGTGCTGTGATTGTGTCCCGCTACCTGTTTTAATGTTGGTTATCTTGATGCACAATAGAATCTCTGAAGCATTACAAACAGTATTTGAAATATGACCGGCTTTAGGATATACAAGTGACTTCCACACTTGATATGCTAAATATTTCTGTTACTGTTTTATTCATATAAAACTTCAGTGTGTTTTAGTAAGACCCTAGTCAGGACTGCGAGTCCTAATCAGTGTTGTGGATTTTGTTCTTAATTGTTAAAGTGATTTTTATCAATGCTGCTTTCTGAAGAGGGTGGGAGGAAGAGAAGAGGCTTAATAACAAATCAAGTATTGCTTTTGGGAAGCTTTTCTAGCATGCTACTGTTCTTGGTGTCCCCTATATTGGCAATATCTGAAGTTCTGGAGCTGGAATCAGTTGGAAAACCTCTTGTTGAAGTGGACCTGTGTCAGCAAAAGTCATATCCCGAAACTTCATAGGATTTAAATAACTTGCTGTAACAGATTTTAACTTTTTTACCTGTATAAAAGATAACTTACAAAGAAAAAAATGAACCCGCAAATGTGTCGTAGGTGGCTATAAACACAATCAGAATTGAATGCGTATATAACAATGGAAGCCTCCTTGAAAATAATTGTTACTCTTAAATGTATCTGTCCTCATTACTTTATTAAATTGTTTAATTCTAGGCTCAGAAACCTTATGTTGTACAGAGAAGAGGAGCTGAATTTGCCTTATCTACTATAGCTAAACATTTTGGTGCTGAAATGGCAACGGGATTGCCACATCTCTGGGATGCTATGGTTGGTTCATTAAGGAACAACATTCACACAAATAATTTTGGTAATTACACTTCTGATTTAAGCTGAAGAGGGGGGTGGGGCTGGTAGGCTGAGTGCAGTAGGTCAGTCTTAAACTGAACACCTTTTCTGTTTTTAACAGACCGAAAGTCCTTACTGGAAAAAGGAGATGCTCCTGCCCAGGAGCTAGTAAATTCTTTACAGGTTTTTGAAACAACAGCAGCTTCAATGGATACTCAGCTACATCCTCTGGTAATCATATTCCAAAGCAGCTCTTGTATGAAGCACTTAAGTCTGTTCATTGCCACTGTTTTAAATCTTTGTTTTCTAAGGCTTCTCTTTAGATGTCTTCCTAATTTTGCTCAAATGGTGTTTTTATTGCACTTACTAGCCTGCCTGTTCTCCAAGTCCTTGTATTCTAGTCTTGATAAACTGAAGACATGGCCTTCTATCTTCAGCAGTTAAGTTGTTAGGTTTCAAAGCTATTTCTTCCCTCCGTTTGAGTTATGACAGTATTTATGCTATTGTGTTATATTGAAATCAGCATTTCAACTCTGTTTTATTCTAATTACAGATTTCCTAAACCTGGAGAACAAGCAGGCTCCCTGTGCAGGGAATGCAAAAATTATGGGATATTTCAGTTACCCCCAAGTAGACTGGATTAGATTAATTTTTTAATTATTTCTTTTTACTCACCACTCAATATAAAAAACTTAACATCTTATACGCAGTAGTAGGTTCTGAACTGACTATTTCTACTAAGCAGAGAGATCCTGGAGTTGGAGTTAGGATAGTTCTGTTAAAGTATCAGCTGAATGTAAAATACTGGTTGAAAAAAATAGAAAGTTAAGAAAGAAACAGAACAAGAAAGTCACCATTATGCCTGCATCTGAATGCAATTTTCAGTACTAGCTTATATCCAGTACTATAGTTCAGAATAAATATAGTAGCACTGGAAGAGGCATAGAGAAGGGCAACAGGATGAGAAAAGTATGCAAGGAATAAGTAGGCCAGAACTCTGTCTGGAGAGGATATGATGGGAAAGGATTGGCATAAGGAGTGGCTGTAGAATTCTGAGCAGATGGAGAAGATTCATGTGGCACATATGGAATTGTTTCTTATCTATTTTAATAAAATACTGAAGCGATTTTGAGTTAATTTAGCATGACATGGAAAGATGTTTATATATATGTATTTTATATATACAGATATACATATAATGTGTAGTTAATGTGTAGATTGGTTTGGGGGGTACCAATACTGTACACAGGTTTCAAAAAGAATACAAAAATCCTAGAAAATCAAGGAAAGCGGAACTTCTCGTTCATCAAAGCTAATATTTTGAGAATTTTACACAAGTAAAAACATGACCATCTAGTATCTGACATAAAAAGTTATTTGTGCTGATGGAGGAAAAGGCATGTATGTACACACGTACCCCTTTGGGAAGATGTGAATTTCCTTCTGGGTGTCTGTCTTGTCACACAGAGTTAATAAGACTCCCAACATGGATAATTCATCTGCCTAAACAGAAATGTATGAGTCTAGGATGAATTTGCTATCTGGAAGAAATTCTTTAATCTATGTATCTGTATTTAAGCAATACTGGGTTTTTTAATATGAAAAGTTCTGAGTACTTAGTCATGTATTTTTTCCAGTGTGAAACACTTCCTTAATTATTCTTTAATTTGCATTTTGACTAAAACCCTAAACGTTTTATTACTCTCTGAATTTTAACTGTATTGGGGAGCAATATCTGTTCAAAGTTCAATTGTCTTTTTCTTCTGAAACAGTTTTTTTGGTTCAAAACAATTTCTTGGTTTGGAACAATTAGATCTTGTGAAGGAGCTATTTCTAGCATTCTTTGGGAGGCAACAGTGTCTTTAAAATACTGTATACTTCAAAATAATTTAGTAATTTGTTTATAGTTCATATTAACCTTTTTTTTTCACCTACTCTCTTTTTCTATTCAGTTAATACAGCATTTGTCTCATCTTTATATGTGCCTTCAACATCCCAGCACTGCAGTGAGACACATGGCTGCTCGTTGTGTAGGTGTTATGAGCAAAATAGCTACCATGGAAACAATGAATATCTTTCTAGAGAAAGTTCTACCATGGTTGGGAGCAATAGATGACAACACCAAACAAGAAGGTGCAATTGAAGCACTTGCATGTATCCTTGCTTGAGTATTCAAAAATGCAGAAACCTCTTTGCAGTTGCATAATTTTGGGGAACAAAAAACGATGCCTGAAAAAAACAGAGGAGGAATGAAATAAAATGTTAAGCTATTTTTCTCCTGTAGGTAAGAAATAGAAGAAATGTAATTCAGGTTCTCAAACCATGGAATTCACTGGGCTAAATGTAGCTGGGTAGGTCAGATTTTTTTTATTATTATTTCTGTTGCTTTGTTAGTATAAATCTTTTTCATCTGCATGTAATACATTCATGATTTTTTACCTTTTGAGTGTGAAATCTGCCAGGTATATATTGATGTCAGACAATCCTGAACTGGTAAAAACTGTTTCCTTAATAACTGATCCAGGTGTAATGGAGCAGCTGGATGTTGGTATTGTTCCATACATTGTTCTTCTAGTGGTTCCAGTTCTGGGTAGAATGAGTGATCAGACAGACAGTGTACGTTTCATGGCTACTCAGTGCTTTGCAACACTAATTAGACTAATGCCTCTTGAGGTAAGCTGAAGTTGTAAGTATACTGAGTATGTGAACTGTCCTGTATCCACTTTTTCACCAGCCACAAAGTCCAAGCTTCTGACTTACTGAATGCTGAATAGATGTTGAGACCAGATCAGATAATTGCAGATATGTCTTTTATAATGCAACTGAGGAAAACTGGACCCTCTGTAACTTTCTAAACGAATGTTATAGTAAAATTTTTCGTTTTAATAAAGTGTATATTCATTAATTTTGCATGTAATTCTGCTTTTGCTAGTTTGGGCTCCAAAGTCCTAGGGGTTATATGTGTTACCTCCCTAGGTACGTGTGGTGTTGTATATGTGGTGAACTGTATTAAAAAAAAAAAAAGTATTAATAGAAATAGTGCTGAGATAAGTACAGTTAACTTATTCCTAGTTCTGAAAATCAAAAAGCCCTGCCCTTCAGCTTTGGGCAAAATATTATGCGTATTATGGTGCAGTAGTATTTGCAAATCATACAGATTTGCTTCAGTTCTTCATGCCAACTACAACTTGCATACCTCAAACACTTCCTGATATTGCACTTCAAAGATACAAGGCTTCTAAGTAACTTATTTTCACCACCAGATTGTAATAGAAGACAGTTCAGAACTTGTTTGCATGTTTCTAATGAAAAAAAGTAAAAATGTCAGTTTAATGGGTTTAGTATCTTTCATTATCTCAACTTTTAATTTAGCATAGAACCTTAGAATCATAGAATTCTAAGGCTGGAAGGGACCTTTAAAGGTCATCTAGTCCAACCCCCCTGCAATGACCAGGGACATCTTCAACTAGATCAGGTTGCTCAGAGCCCCGTTCAACCTGACCCTGAATGTTTCCAGGGATGGTGAGATTGAGATTGAAATAACTTTATGATTAAGTTTTCATAGACAAAGTTTCACACATGCTTTGTGCGGACAAAAAACCCTTATGGAGTGGTGGTTTATGGATACAGTTTTACTTTTTTAAATGGGAAGACTTCTTAGGGTATTCTTGCAGGTATTTCATAAAACAAACTTACATTTTTCAGTAGTTATAGTGGTATCATTAAAACAACAAAAAAACTTTCCACTCTTTGAATTTCATGTCCCTGAAGCATGACTTAGTTCTGTAACTACGCAAAGACCTTATCTAGTGTTTTTTGTTTATTGCTGTTATTTTATGTGCTACCTAAAATGCATGAATTCAGCTGCTGGATAAGTAAAAGTGATAGAGGTTTGAATAAGCTTGGAGTTTCTAATCTGTATTTCTGTATTGGTTTCTAATTGTAAGGAATTGGATACAGTAGCAATACATAAGTTGGGAGAATTTAGCTATGCTCAGTTTCCTGTATCTTTATTCTCAATTTCATTATTCATTCAACCATAAAAATGAAAATATGACTGAGAGAAGGATTGTAAGATAAATGGTTCAACTTTAATCTGTCCTGTTTTATTGATAAGCGATCATGCTGCAAGTTGACCATATACTTAAACCAATTTGTATGGTATTCACTTTTCAGACATGCTCTTTTAAAAGAGAGGATAGGAAGAGCAATTGAACAAGTAGGCTGTTGTCTGTGTTTATGTACATACTTAAATACCTTACTGGAACACTTTTAACATCTGAAATCTGGGTTAGTTTTCCCCATTTTCCCCCTTCCTTATTAACCACGTGCACAGTGGAATTATTTGATAGTTTTTCTTCTCAGCCAGGAGCCCTCGTAAAGCTATTAGTAACTTGGGTTTTGAAGTAAAGATAACTAAAGATGGAGGTGGCCCAGAAAACCGGGATGACAGATGTGATGATGGAAAATCAGTGCCTCTTTTGCTACTGTATATTATTAGTAAGCAAGAATGTCTGAGCGTATTTGTCCCCAGATAGCTTCTTTGGGCTTCTGGCCTGGTACAGGAAGTACCTAGGAAGCCAAGGTCTGCAGCCACAAACCTGAAGGCGTTTAGGTTTTTCTTTTTCTCAGTAGCTTCCAACTTCTTGAATTCATCCTATGGATTTCAGTATCATTTAGATTTAGTTCTCCTAATATCTGTAGGAGAAAAAAATCCATCTAACTTTGGATGGTAGAATGTCCTTTGGGTGTCAAAGGATTCTCTCTAGCCAGCCAGATAAACTCTCCGATTAGAGGAAGAATAGCTCAGTCTGTAAAATCTTACAAGGATGACTGGGATTTCCCCTCTTCTATGCAATTGTATCAAGCTTTTCAGTGTGTCCTTTTCGGGCAGAACTTGTCTTTTGCAGCCTACAGCTCTGGATGAGTTGATCTGCAAGGAGTCAAACAAGTATAGCACTGAGTTTGGATTTATAGAACTGAGAAGACTGCAGATCTTTGCCATCTGTTCAAAATGTCTAAGCTAGTATGAGGTTTTATTTCTTACTCTCTGTGTGAAAATTAAGTACTTGTAGCCCTTACATTACTGCTTTAAAAATATTATCCTAGGCTGGTATACCAGATCCACCAAACATGTCTGAAGAATTAATCCGAATGAAAGCTAAAGAACGTCACTTTCTGGAACAATTATTGGATGGAAAAAAACTGGAAAACTATAAAATTCCAGTACCAATCAAAGCAGAACTCAGAAAATATCAGCAGGTAACAGCTTATATTTTAAAAGAGCACTAAGTTCCAGTCTGGTAGGATTTTATGGAAGGGTAGGAGTTGTTCGGGTGCTTGGGTTTTTTGCTTGCGTTTTTTGGGGGGTTTAGTTTTCATTTTAGCTGTGCAGTGTGTATCCTGGACTCTTGGGTAAAGAAGAATAAATGAAGTAATACATGCCATTTATACTGTTTTAACAACATTTTTCTTCCCCTTTCTGGATTCTGTCATTTTTCTCAAGGAATGGCAGCAAACGGGCTGTGCCTTGCTTAGGCTGACTGTGGGAGCTCACCGCTGCAAAGCCAGGCCTCGTTGTACTGTTTGGCTGCTTGCGTTTCTGCCTTTTTTTTCCCCTCTGCTTTGATTGAATGGGCTGTAGTGGATGTGTTTATGGCGGGAAACAAGCTCATAGTTTGGCAGTGGTGTGTGACAGAACATACAGATGTTTGAACTGAAGCTTAACTAGCCAAAAGCCACTTTTTTTACTTCTGAGGCACTCTTTCTATTTTCTGATTTCAGGATGGAGTGAACTGGCTGGCGTTTCTCAATAAATACAAACTTCATGGAATTCTTTGTGATGACATGGGTTTAGGAAAAACTTTGCAATCCATTTGCATTCTTGCAGGTGATCACTGCCTCAGGTAAGCTTAAACAAATAACATTCTATCTTAAAGACTTTAATGATAGGCTTTATCCATGGTAATGACTCTGGATGTAGACCTGGGCAACTGGCTGTAGGTGGCTTTGCTTGAGCAGGGGGGTTGGACCAGGTGACCTCCAGAGGTCCCTTCTAACCTCAACGGTTCTGTGAAAAATAATTTTTTTGAACTTCTTTTGATATTCTTGAAGGGCTCAGGAATATGCAAGAACAAAACTGGTGGACAGTGTTCCTCTTCCCTCCTTGGTGGTGTGCCCTCCTACACTCACAGGACACTGGGTGGATGAAGTGGGCAAATTTTGCTCAAAAGAATATCTTAATCCTTTGCACTATACAGGACCTCCTACTGAGAGAGCAAGGTAACGCGCTTTGCATTTATGACAGATAAGAGTGAAATACCACACAGAGAATTTTGCAATTCACTTTACTACTGAAGCACAGTTTGTAGGCATGGTAAAACTTATAGTGGTACTTTTAAAGGCTGAAATAATAACATATGTAAGGAACACTTGAATTACGATCTCTCTTTTTTTCTTAAGATTACAACACCAGGTGAAAAGACATAATCTCATAGTGGCTTCATACGATGTTGTGAGAAATGACATTGATTTCTTCAGGTAAAAATTGATTCATTTTCTGAGGTTTTTATAGCTTAGTATTTTAAATGCTACTTAAGTCTATGTTCTTCTTTTCTAGAAATATTAAGTTTAATTACTGCATTCTTGATGAAGGCCACGTAATAAAAAATGGAAAAACAAAGCTGTCAAAAGCAGTAAAACAGCTGACTGCCAATTACAGGATAATTCTTTCTGGGACACCAATCCAGGTAACTGCTTTTCTTTTTTCCTAAGGAGTTGGGTAAGTACTAGAAAACAAGCAAGAGGGGTCTACTTTGCAGTCCATTTTCTTGTGCTTTTTATCAGAGTTGTCTTGTTCAAAGTACACATTGTAAAAAAAGCCTTTCATTGCTAAATGCTTGAAACTACATCATCTTCCTTTCCCAGCATACCCACGTACAGGGGAATGGGTACAGGATCTTGGTACTAATGGGGCTCAAACGTTTGCAACAAGGCTTTCTCAACCACTTGTTCATTAAGTAGCAGGCAGGGAAGGGAAGAGTGCATTTCCTTATACCTCTAGTTAAATTAGCAAGAAACTTGACTCAGAACTCCAGATTTGGGCTTTGTCCAAAATGACTTGTCTGTGGAGTATCTGTCTCATCCAGGACTAAGACCACCCATCTCCTGGGTTTTGTTGTCCAGAAGAACTCAAGGTGTTGCTTAAGACATCAGACGCAGTAGAAAGTCCATTTATATGTTAAACTGCATGTTCAGGTCTTCCTGTAACTTAAGTTCAAGAAAGAGCCACCAAGTTTCAGGAGCTCAAAAGTATGTTGAATTGTTATGTTTGTAGTATTTCATAGGCAGTGTTAAATATGTATGGAAATGTTTCTGATAGCTTTTAACAATTCATTACTCTTGAAAACAATTTAACAATTTTTTTTTATGTACAGAACAACGTCTTAGAGTTGTGGTCGCTGTTTGACTTCCTTATGCCAGGATTTTTGGGTACTGAACGCCAATTTGCAGCTCGTTATGGCAAACCAATACTGGCAAGTAGAGATGCCCGAAGCTCCAGTCGAGAACAAGAAGCTGGTAAGGATCAAACATTAAGTCTTTGGTTTTCTTGTTTTCTTCCTTTGTGAGAACTGCTAATGAGAAGAGAAAATATGGTCAGTGCAAACATAAGAGATTGGGGAGGGGCTGAATGTTTTGAAATTTTTTTCCCTAAAATACTGCTTTCACTGCCTTCACTAGGGGTTCTTGCCATGGAAGCACTGCACCGTCAAGTTTTGCCATTCCTGCTGAGGAGAATGAAAGAGGATGTACTGCAGGATCTTCCACCCAAAATTATTCAAGATTATTACTGTATTCTCAGTCCTCTACAGGTACGCTTAAAAAGTTGACTGGAAGCTTAATTTTTTCCGCACAGTTAAGACCACAAAGGAACCACATCTGTGTTCCTGGGTCAATCTGATGTCAGCTCCTACATTCTCTGGGACCACAGGACTAAAAAGTTTTTCTAGTACACGTAAAAGAATAATTTCAATCCAGTTGTAGTAAAGTGTTTCTTTAGCTTAATTTCTGGTATCGTTCTACAAGAACAACATCTAAGCATCTGCAGATTTTTTTAAAGAATACTTTCCAAGCTGAAAGAAAATAAATTGCAAGAGATTTCACTGCTACATATAAAATAGATTTATTGATTTACAATAATTCAGAACTTTAAGTCGAAACTCAAGTCTAAAAATAACTGTCTGTCTGTCTTCTGTCGGGTAAAACATACTTTTTCTCTTCTTTGGGGCCTGGCCTACAGGTTCAGCTTTATGAAGATTTTGCCAAGTCTCGTGCCAAATGTGATATTGATGAAACAGTTTCTTCCATTTCACTGAATGAGGAAACTGAAAAACCAAAGCTTAAAGCTACAGGTCATGTATTTCAGGTACAGATTTCTTCAGTAATTTTTACTACCTAGTTCATTGATTTCTGGTAACTGTATTTCTGGGTTCAATAAAAAATGAAAATCAAAATAGTTAACTTACACATTTGTGGCGATACGACATAAGTAAAATATTTAGATTTTTGGATCAGACTGCCCGGCATGTGATGTTAGCTATTATGCTTAAATTATATTTTTGTGTCTTAAGTCTTATAAGACAGTCTTAAATAGCTGAACACCAAAAAAATTTAGTGGATCTTGGATATTACTCTGAATTAAAAAATAATTACCAAAAGTGCAAAACCTCAAAACAAGAGGGAACTAATTTTGATCTCATCAGTTGTTACGCTACAAAATTAAGATTCTAAAACATGAACAAAAAAGTTTCTTTAAGGTTAGATCTGAATGCATGAAGGTTCATGGTCTTACAGAATTGCCAGCCAAGTCTTGGCTACTTGGAAACAATAATTCTCAAAGGCTCTGCACAGCTCTCAAACCCATCTACTGTATCGCACACAAATATGAGGGTGTGGGAAATGGTAGTCTCTGCGCTGTTCCTGAAACAGGAACCAAGATCATTATGATCCTAACACACTTGAAATACAGCCTTTCTTAATATAAATGTGCAACTTTAGGGTATATTTTCACTAAAATAAAGTCCAAATTGTGGAATGGGGCTGAGTGGCCCCTGTACTTAGAATCAATTTTGTTCATCCTTTTTCTGTAACTACATTGTTGCTAACCATTCCTTTGAACTTCATTTCTTAAATAAAGGCATTGCAATACTTACGGAAGCTATGCAACCATCCAGCGTTAGTGTTAACAACACAACATCCAGAATATAAAAGAATTACAGAGCAACTTGCAGCTCATAATTCATCACTTCGAGATATCCAACACGCACCTAAGCTGTCTGCTTTAAAACAAGTAAGTAGGCTTGCATGTTGTGCTTTACGTTTCCTAAATGTGTGTCTACTGATATTACAATTTAGAAGGTTTTGTTTAAGACTTCATCAATATGAAAACTGATCTTAAAACACTAGTTAAGTAGCAAATAGAATACAAGGGGGTGTTAGGCATATGTATTATTTTTCCTGTTAATTCAAGGGGGAGAGGGAGGCACAAGGTTGCTTCAAGGTGATGATGTTTACATAATTTTTGCTGCCCTGTCAAAAATATTTTACTTTGTTTCTTACTGCTGTTCCTCTTGTTACAGAAAAACTTTTCTCCTGTTTATTATACAGGAGACTATTAGCTTGATAATGTTAGATTGTGTTACATACTTAAATTCTACTGTGAGTAAAGAAAAATGAAGAAAATGACTATTCTGTTGACTCTTAAATTTTTCAGTTTGGCAGTGAAGCCAAACTTTGCATTATGTCATTTAAGTGACTGTCATTTAAAGACTTCCTTCTGTAGTTTTTAGTTTCTTATTTCTACTTTTGATAGTCCATCACTGTCAATATTTACATGAGATCTACTGTCATTTTGATGACACACTTTAATGCTGTTTTACTTTAAGCTGCTGCTAGACTGTGGTTTGGGGAATGGTGGATCTTCAGAAAGCGGTACAGAAGCTGTTGTGGCCCAGCACAGAGTACTTATCTTCTGTCAACTTAAAAGTATGCTGGATATAGTGGAGCATGACCTTCTCAGACCTCAGTTACCTTCAGTTACTTACTTACGACTAGATGGCAGCATACCTGCTGGTCAGAGGCATTCCATTGTTTCACGGTAAGCATATCCCTTCATAACCAATATGAGGCCAACTGTAATGAACTATATGATTTATATAGTACAAAATTGTTCCTTTGTCTGCCTCAAAAGTAGTTGGGGTTCATAAATTCATTATTTAAATTAAATTTACCATGCTTAACTTTTCTTATATGCAGGTTTAATAATGACCCATCTATAGATGTTCTTTTGCTCACCACTCATGTTGGTGGATTGGGACTTAACTTAACAGGGGCTGATACAGTAGTATTTGTGGAACATGACTGGAACCCAATGAGAGACCTGCAAGCCATGGATCGGGCACATCGCATTGGGCAGGTGAAAAACTCTTTTAATTTCTCTTCAGTTTTTTTCTCTTGCTGAACTCCTCTTTCTTTGAATTTGGATAAAGTTGTAGCATATAATAAAAGTGACATCTGGGACTTTCCACCAAGCTTCCATTCATATTGCATTCTTGCAAATATGCCAGATGTTGAAGTGTGTACTTTCTTATCCTATCCCCAACTTGGTGTGCCTTCTCTTCTGTACTTCCTGAGCTGCTGAGGAGAGGCCAGGGATGAATCACCCTTCAGTGGAGGAAGAGATGCAACTGAGACAAGGAGCTGGGGAAGCCCTGAGGGTTGTCCTCTGATGACAGGGAAAGAGCGACTGCTGTTAGTCTCCCTCTACAGCTGTAAAAAGCAGTGAATTCTTAACTTACTGTGCACAGATGGAGTTGCAGGTGCCTCTACTGTATGCTAGCATAGTCCCATTCTTTTCATCTAACATCAGTCAAGCTTATTCAGTAACTACTGAAGAGTAACTCCAAGCCAAACTGCTACCAGACTGTCCACGATGCATACTTTAAAAGGTTATGCTTTCTTGAATACCTAAGATGATATTTTTTAGCGAAGTGTGCTTTTTTCTTTCAGAAACGTGTTGTTAATGTATATCGCCTGATAACCAGGGGAACTCTAGAGGAGAAGATCATGGGTCTTCAAAAGTTCAAAATGAATATTGCAAATACAGTGATCAGCCAAGAAAATGCAAGCCTACAGAGCATGGGAACAGAACAGCTTCTTGATCTGTTCACTCTTGACAAGGTAAAAAACTATTTTTACAAATACCTACCAAAAATAGAGAAAGCTTAGTGAAAAGCTTTGCTTTGAACTGTAAAATTTAATCGGATGAATACTTGGAATGTTGGAATGATGAATAGTAGACAGCTCTCTGAAAACCAGGATGAAGTGACATGCCCCCCAAAGGAATCATCAGACTCAAAGAATTTAGTATATTCCTGAAAACATTATTCTGTATATTAATTGATTTTTTTCTTTTGTGAAGGATGGAAAAACTGAAAAAGCAGATACCTCTACCTCTTCTGGGAAAGCGTCAATGAAATCAGTACTCGAAAACCTTGGAGAACTATGGGATCAAGAACAGTATGACACTGAATACAGTCTTGAAAACTTTATGCATTCATTAAAGTAACCATCATATATTCGTAATGCAACTGCTGCTAGTTCACGTATTTTTCTGCTGATATTCAGCAAACTTCAAAGCATATATAGTGAACCTTTAGCTTAATGTGTAAATAGACTTACTAAAAGAAGAATCTTCAAAAGACTGGCACTAAGTAGTGTCACCTGTTTCACTGGGGAGTTATTCTGTCTTAAACATTTGCACTGTATAAAAGAAATTTAAATGTAAACATTGTGAGGTGGTTTGAATTTTACTTGTTCTGAACGGCTTCAAATTCTTACTTGGTAGAAGAATAAAACAAAGGAAGTTTTTACTTATGTTAACAAGCGTTACTTCTGTTTGAAGTTAAGTAAGTCCACCATTATTTCTTTCTGTATCTATAATAGTTTTGTACAGTTGTTTCAGTGAGTACTTCAGGTTGTTCAGTGTACATTTTTCTTTTAAACACAACTTGCTTTTACGGTGTATTAAAAAACAATTTTCAACTTTCATTCAGATCATTTCAGGACTTGTGTTACCAGAGGCAAAGCCTAGAAGCCTTGAAAGTATTGAATAATTAAAGGGCACTAGATATGTGCACCCACCTTTGTATATTGAGTATAAATATATTATGCTCTTCAGTCTTTTTGACACCATCTTGAGAGAACAGCTGACTTGAACTTTTTAATGTAATGAGCTATATTAAATACAGGTAATGGCCTGTTTGAGGCCATGTTTGCATCCTATTAGCAGGGGTGTACTTTTTTAATTTATCTATAAGGCTAGAATATAGCCACTTTGAGAGATGCATGTATTAGTATGTTTCAATCCTATATATTTTTTGTAACTAAAAGAAATTAAATATACGGACAGACATTTTCCAGAAGTAGATTTTACACTGTCTAGGATTCCAAAATCCATGCTCAAGTGACTGTTTACTAAACTGATGCATGATTTAAAGCTTCTTAAAGGAAGAGGGAGGACTTTTTTTTTCTTTAGGAGAAAATACACATAGAAATACCTACATTCAGTTTGAGGGAATTGAATAGTTGAAACTGTGTAACAAAGATAGTAAAGGACTTCATTAGCAGTAAGTGCGAATAATATGGCTGTATGTTATGCAGCTTTTTATAAAAGGGAGGCAGTAGTAAAAGTGTGTTTCTAGATGTGCATATGTACCAGTATATGCACTTTTTATAAATATTAAATTATAGATAACTTACAGCAGTTGTCTGAACACATAGAATATATGTATAAATATAAAACCTAAGGTTTGTAGCTTGCTGTGTGCTTAAGCATCAGAGCTTAAAACCACCAGAGACCTCAACTATGTAAAATAAGATTGTTTTAAAACATATATATAAATCAAGACTGTTCTGCAGCATTGGAGATGAATTAATGTCACATTTCAGTAGTTATGAACTGCCATATTGTAACTAAATTAGCATTCCATGAAAATAAACAAAACTGGGAATATATAACTTGCATGTTGTGTATGTCCATGTTTAGGTTTTTTTCTGTAGAGAAGACTTTTTCACTGTAGCTAAGTAAGTAACAAAACTAATGCTTTTGGAAATTACAGCTGGATTACTAGTATTAGTTCACTTCTACCTTCATACATAGAATATTTCTGTTGTGCTTCCAACTGATAATCCAAGCAAGCGGGAGAGACGAGATGGGGCTTGGTGTTCTGTTTACAAAGAAATTATAATGCTGGAATACTGGGTACTTAAAGATACTTGGTGGGGTAATCTGGCGGTACTGCCCAGAAATAACAAGATATTTGAATAAAAAAGCCTCTTATTTAGTCATAAAACACTGTATATGTTTTTTCTTCGAGAGTTTTATTAGCTGCAGTGGTAGGAAACTGTTTGGCTCCTGTTGGAAAATAAATGTACAGCAAAGGACTGCTTTAAACCAGTTATTTATCACATTGAGGTTGCTATGCAACCATAATACTGTTAGTGATGGCTCCCTTGGATATGACATCAAAAAGAGTCCTGCGCCTGGAAAATGGGGGGGAAGCAGAACCTAGAATAATTGTTTCAAGATTACTATATGTACTGACTGATCTTAAGTGTTCTGTGAATTAACACTTTCAAAATAGAAGCCGGCTGGAACACTGCACTAAATATATAAAATACATTTTTAGTTACCTTAATATTTAACTTGGAGCTTTTCTATGCTCCCCAAGGTGGCAGACCATTTACCGTGATCTGTCTTGTTAGTGCAGTGTTCTCACTGCACAAACTGGATTTGCTTACAGCAAAACTCAAGCAAGAAATACATTTTTGGCTTGCCTCTAACTGCATTTGAGCTGTTTAATGGGTACTCAGCTGGACCAGACCAGGGATTGGGCTGAAATAGAAAAGTTTTTTATCTCTAGGCTGAAATAAAAACTTCAAAGATAGCACAGGAATGTCAGGTTCTCAGCACCAACCATTTTTCTCTGCCCCTACTGCAGTGTATTCCTTGCTAATAAAGACACAGCCTAAATCTTGAATTGACTGCAAGTTCAGTCATTGCAGGCCCCAAAAAACATGACCTGTGAGTAGAACCACGCATGCCCAAGGCTTGATGCATTGTGTGTAATTTGCACTGAATTAACTAGTCTATATCCATTATTTAATGGCATCAGAACACCACCAATAGTCGCCAAAGCCAGACCTCCAAATTATTGAGGTCCCAGATTCAATGCTCACTCATTTGCGAAAACTAAGTACCTCTTAGGTGACCCCATTCTGGGCTGGAAGAACTGCTTTGAAACAACGTATACATAATGGTGCTTTTCAACCAAACTTCAAGACTGCTTGAAATTCTTCTTGAAACTAAATGGAAAACTATCTTCTGCAAACATGCACCAAGTCTGTATAAATATTCCTTCTGAAATGTCTGTTAAACTAAGAATTCAATCTGACAAGTCTGTCTTCATGTGTCATCTTCAGAATCCATTTAAGCAGGAAGCTGTTTGCTTTCTGCAAATGTAGTTATGACTATTGCAGGGGATTTTTTTTTTTTTTAGTCATGTTCCCTAATGCTTTTCTAAGCATTAGGAAATGGGTGGGGTTTTTTTTTTCCAAGCTTGCTGAAATCAAAATTACACTAAAGATCCAAGGTCTCCATACTCATGATTTAGTTCAGCTCGCATTAGTTCACGTTTAGTCTTTTTCTTTAGTCTTTTGTAGTAGATGCCCGTTGTCTCTAGAAAGCTTGCATTTTACCTTCAAGCTACCAGACTTAAAGAAAAATACTTACACTCACTATTAGTGGTATCCCCAACTTTACTACCATCCCATGGTTCTACACGTTACTAAGGCAAGTAAACGTATCTTTCTAATTAAGTCTTAATTCAAGCAGAAGTAGGACAACTTAAGCCGTGTTAGGAACTGTGGAAAACTTCCAAGATGAAAACATACTTGCGTATGTAAGATTTTATTAACTTGCTTACAAATGGCAAATAATATGGCATTAAATATAGCTAGGCATGCAGCATTAAATAGAGCTTTGGCATAGGGCAAGCTTTAAGTCTTTTAAGGACCACAGCAATAACTGACTTGTGGCTGGTGATAAGTTGCTTTGTAATCAAAAGCTTGGAAACTGCAGTTTTTTCTTTAAGCTAAGCAGGAGATGTGTTACGGTAAAAATTAATTCACCTTTTAAATCACATTTAAGCGAGTTACTTCAAGGGCATCTCTCTGAGTATAAGCATTCTTAGATGATTATTCATCTGAATTCTTTCAGTGTCCTAATAAAAGACATGACCTTTGAATTTGTTTCAGAAACTGTATTAGTTGGCTCCTTATCTTCTAGTGGCTTCACTAGTTCTTCAGTATTCTGATCTACAGCAGGCTTGGAGGTATCTGTTCAGTTACACTGTTAATTTTTAAGGCTAACACACTGTTCAGGAATCAAGCTTTAGTTGCTACTTCAGCAGACAAAACTGGAGTCAAACCCTGGCTGAAATGGGGGATTCTGCCCAACAAAGGAAAGTGTCCACTGGTGTGAGATTGACAGAACTCCAGTACAGGGATGCCACTCCTGGGAGGTGCTCCTGTGAGGACCATACAGCAGCCGGGTAACAGAGCTCTGACCTCATAGTGACATAACTCACAGTGATCTTGGATGTGACCTAAGGGGAAGATGCATTTCTTCATTCTGGTGCGTGCATGCACAAGCAGAGCTTTCTGCTGGCATGATGGTGGCTTTGGTGGAGGGAAGGTATTAAACAAGTGAGCAGATCGCAAAAAAACAAAATGGCAATCCACAGACTTCGAGCAGGCTTTCAGTCCTCTCCATTTATAAGCCTTAATAAACAACAAAAAAACCTTAATTTTCATAGAATCATAGAATACTTTTAATTGGAAGAGACCTTAAAGATCATCAAGTCCAACTGTTAACCTAATACTGCCAAGCTACCACTAAACCATGTCCCTCAGCACTACATCTACACGTCTTTTAAATACCCCCAGCAATAGCGACTCGACCCCTTCCCTGGGCAGCCTGTTCCTAATTTTTCCTAATATCCAATCTAAACCTCCCCTGGCACAACTCAAGGCCGTTTCTTCTTGTCCTGTCACTTGTACTTGGGAGAAGAGACTGACCCCCACCTCACTACAACCTCCTTTCAGGTAGTTGTAGGGAGGGATAAGGTCTCCCCTCAGCCTCCTCTTTTCCAGGCTAAGCAACCCCAGTTCCCTCAGCAGCTCCTCATAAGAGTTGTGCTCTGGACCCCTCACCAGCTATGCTGCCCTTCTCTGGACCTGCTCCAGCACCTCAATGTCTTTTGTGGTGAGGGGCCCAAAACCGTATACAGTACTGGCCAAGTACAAAGGTACCATCACTTCCCTATAGTCCTGCTGGCCACACCATTTCAAATACAACCCAGAATGCTATTGGCCTTCTTGGCCGCCTGAGCACACTGCTGGCTCATACTCAGATAGCTGTCAACCAATACCCCCAGGTCCTTTTCCACGGGGCAGCTTTCCAGCCACTCTTCTCCAAGCCTGCATGGGGTTGTTGTACAGGACCCAGCACTTGGCCTTGTTGAACCTCATACCATTGGCCTCAGCCCATTGATCCAGGCTGTCCAGATCCCTCTGCAGAACCTTCCTACCCTCAAGCAGATCAACATTCTCGCCTAACTTGGTATCATCTGCCAACTTATTGAGGGTGCACTCGATCCGCTCATCCAGACCGTTGATCAAGATATTAAACAGAACAGGCCCCAGTACTGAGCCCTGGGGAACACCACTTGTGAACAGCCACCAACTGGATTTAACTCCATTCACCACAACGCCTTGGGCCCAGCCTTCCAGCCAGTTTTTAACCCAGCGAAGCGTATGCCCATCCAAGTCATGAGCAGCCAGTTTCTTCAGGAGCATGCTGTGAGAAACAGAGTCAAAAGCTTTACTATAGTCTAGGTAGACAACAGCCACAGCCCTTCCGTCATCCACTAAGCAGATCACCTTGTCACAGAAGGTCAGGTTAGTCAAGCAGGACCTGCCTTTCATAAACCCATGCTGACTGGGGCCTGATCACCTGGTTGTCCTCTATGTGCCACATGATGGCACTCAAGATGATCTGCTCTTCTGATCTGATTTTCTTCTATTTCTTAAGGTATCTTTAATTTAACATAGAGAGGAGAAGGTCTGTGCCAAGCTTCTACGTATCTTTTTTTCTTGATCAACAGCTAACATTTCAAACACTTAAAAATCTTTTGCTTCACCTATCAGTAGAGCTGTCCAAAAATATTTTAAATAGATTCAGTACTTTCTTTTTCTATTTAAATTTCAAGAAAATGCAGTACATCTCATGAAACGCAATTTCAGTAAAATTAAGGTTTCTATTGGCACTGGTTGGAAGGAGTTAAGACCAGGAGGCCCCTTCACTTAAAGCTGAAGTCTTTTGGAACAATGATTTGTTAACTCTCAGAGTAGGCAGTATAAAAATAGGTCTCCAGTACTTTATATCAGGAAACCAAGTCTAATAGATTTGTCTTTTTACTGCTTTTATAGAGGAATGCCAAGGCTAAAGGAGAAATACCACCTCTTCATCACACAAGGGATTTACAAAACTGAGACACCGAGATAGACACATACTATAATGATTAGCACCAGAAGCAGTCAGTGCGGGGAAAAAAAAAAAAAGACGTCTTCAGAGGAAGGTTTGAATTCTGAGCAGCAAAAGGTGTGGTAAAGGCTTAGGATCATACTGTGCAAAATAAGAAAATGAAATACTGATCATATTAAACAAACAAGATTAAGGAGGGACCGCATGTGGTTGTAAGGTACTCGTACAAAGGAGCCACATTAGGTTCAACTTTTACCTAGAGCTTTCCAGGCATAGATGCCACAACACGACAGATAAGGGTAGGGTGCTTTCACTATGCCCATGTAAGAAATCCCACCGTCGCACAATAAGACTACTTGCTCGGTCCTTCATAAAGTCAGGAATGATTAACCAACAAGCATACCAGCCACCAACTTCATGTTTGAAAATTACACTTACTTCCTAGAAAAAGGAAGATAACTGTCAAAAAAGAAATGTATTTCAAATACTACTGTTGGAGTTTTCAAGATAAAGATTTAAGCTGCAATATGGCAATGACTGTAATTTCTATCAATTCTGATAGATTTTTCTCTTATCAACTAGAGCCCATCCAGTTCAGTGACTCGACTGCCTCTCCAAGTGCTAATATTGCCATGCCAGCTGGGTGAGGTGCCACCCTCCACCATCATCTCTCTGAATGTGTCATTCCTCACACACTACTATAATTCAACAGACTGGTGCACCACTGATCTCTCATTAAAATTGGAGGAACATACAGCTGAATAGGATGAGAGGCTGGTTTTCAGAATCTGAAGCTTCTAAGCTGATGAACAGTCTGATAGTCTGATATGAACAGTCCGATATGAAAAAATTAGCAGATCTGCTGCTTACACAAAACAGGGATAAGGATGAACTTACATTTACTAAAAAGTTGCCACTTAAAACCATTTTAGGATACACATATGTGAAAGACTCTACAAACTCTAATTCTAATCTATGCCAAATCTTGAATATTTTAAATGGAAGAAAGGAATGGCTGAAGAAACAAAGTACTTAACACCAGATAACATTAGGAAACTCAGACATGGATTTAGGAACTTTGTTATCTTTCCCTCCCCTAAACCTTAAAAAAGTCACATGCTCAAAACATGCTATTTTCTTAGCTCTATCACATGGACAGCTAACTCAGTGTTGGGTGTTTGCTGTTAATTTAGCAAGTAATCGAGAAACATATGCTCTTAAAGATGATGACCTGCAGTATTTTCTTTGAAGTAAAATTCAGACCAGGATTTGCAAAGTTGTATGAGGAAAATTCCACATACTAAAGGAAAACATTTACTGCTCAATTTCCCTTTTTAGGTTGGGGAAGGAAGTTGATCCAGAGAGCAGAAACTTCAAACCCATAAATTTAGACTCAGGTACTAAAGCTGCAGGAAAAGTAGGGAAGGGTAAAGCGCAGAAATGGGGAGAAGGAAGAGTAATACGCTGCACCCTGCCAAAGGGCTCTTCCAGGAATGCAGCAAATTGAACTAATCTGCAGTTCACCCAGAGGCTCAGAAATAGCTGAGCTATCGGAACACGCTGGCCACGTCGCCAATACACTCTGGTTCCAGGGGCCTTTGCAGGGTGAGGCTGCTCTGTCCATGCCAAGTCTGTGCCTGCCAGAGATTTCCCATATGTCAGAGTAATTACATTTCATAGTTTATGCAAGCTGGCTGCTTAGATACTCCATCAAAAAAACAGGATCACTTATCAGTATACCGGCAGCAAGTGAATTGAGTGGTTAGCTGTGGTATGCTTTTTCCTACTGTTTCTGTGTTATTTCTCTTTGAATAAATATTGTTCTCTCCAGATACACATTTATGTATTCTGACCCTGTTTCGGATGACTCATGCTGCACTTATGGCAATTTAATTATCAATCACAGCCTAGCATCCTAGAAGTAAAGACTTCAAATAGATATCTGTAACAATAAGCCAAGGGAAGAGCTAATGCAGATGTTCAAATCTAACTGCTTTTGCAAGTTAGTAAACAGAGCTTGAAAAATGTCAATTGAATTGTATATGATCTCTGCCATAGCCAGAGAAGGAAGACATTAAAGAGGTATCAACTCCCAGAAAGCAACACACTTTGACTCCTGCCTTTCTTCTGAATCAGAGCTACTTCACTTCGGTGCAAAACTGACTTTTGACTCTGTGCTACCAAAACAAGTGTGGCTTTAGAAGAATGCTGCACTGTATTTTGATCTATTTCTCCATGCTGCCCACATCTCCTCTCAGTCCAAATTATAAAACACTTCTGTGACACTTGCAGCTGTTCACCCTTGGTGTCTCTGTCTTGCAAGTATCATCACTTGCAACACACAACAATCTTGTCAACCAAACTAACAAGTACTGAGGTGTTATTTCCTGTTCTTTTGGAAGCTTTGGATACCTATATAAACATAGGCAAAGTTCACATCTGTGCCTAAAGTCAAAATACTGCCCACACTCATATTCAAGAGCACGTATTTTTCAAGAGAGTACAGAGAAAAGTATCATGCACACTAACCAAACCAACAGTCAATGCCAGCCCACCAGTGTTTGTCTTTATAATTAATTTATTGCATTAGGTATCATATCAGTTCATTTTCAAGATGGAAAGGACAACATGGCAGAATTCAAAGTTGATACTTCTGCTTTCTTTGCTGCCCTGGTAAGAGCTGCAAGATGTGATCAGCATTTCAGGCTCCTCACAGCTGGCTCAGTCAGCAGTAGTTAATTATTGTTTATAAAATGCAGAACTGTGTGTTCTTGCAGTTACAAGTTACATCACTCTTTGGCTGTGCCTATTATTTATCAGCTGAAGAGCAAGGCAACAAACAAAGCAAGAAGAGTAGAAAAGAAAAATAATACCATGACAGTTTACATGGGCTGTGTGAGGTCAGGGAAAGTGAAGGAAGAAGAGGAGACATGAGATGCGCTTGCCACCAGCCCATTTTCCCTGGCTCAGTTTGGTCCACCTCTCCCAAGTTCCTACCGTGCAGTATTTTTGCCTCCAATATAGATGTGGTCACAGCTCCTGAAGCCACCACGGCGGTGGTGGAAGAGATTGGAATCCCTTACCCCTGGGGTCTCCGTGTGCTGCTTCATGCCCTTCCCACCCTGCGGTGCCATGACCAGCGGAGAAAACAAACCAGGCAGCCTGAAAGTCCAAATAAGCGTAAGCGGCAGATGGCTGTGAAGAGCCCACAGCTTCTTGCATCTCCACACAAACCCAGAGAAAATGCAACCCTTACACACGGGCTCCGAGGCCCAACGCTGGCTGCAAGGATGCAGCAGCCAGGGCTGCCTTCATACCATCCCTCACTCTTAAAATAAAAAAAAAAATTAAAAAAATAAAAAAAAAACCCAAACCAAAACAAAAAAACAACAGAAGAAAAGGCCTCAAAATCACAAGCCCCTCACTCACCCCGACAGTTCCGCGCCCGGGCACGCGCACCAGGAGCCGCGCGGACGTTACTTTCCGTTGGGCAGCACGCGCGGCGCGGCACAGCCCGCCCCGCCCCACCCGACCCGTCGAACCTTCCAGAAGCCGCCGCCCCGGCCCCGGCCGCCTGCCCAGGTAACTTAACGCTTCGTAGGGACAGCGGAGGGACAGGGCGGGCTCCTCCCGGCAGCCCCCGCCTCCCTCAGAGGCGCCAGCTGTCGCCTCCGCCCGGTGCACCCCACCCCCGGGTTTGCCGTTGAGCACCCCCCACGAAAAATAAACCACCTCACAAGCAAAGGGGAGGCGGGTTGGGCTGCGCTTCAGTACCACTCGGCTTCTGCTAGAGAAGCTCCCATGGGTTTTTTAGGGTTTTCGCAGCCCTGCAGGACAAACTATGGTGCTTAGCCCAAGGAGGTGGCACGTGTGCTGTTTGGAAGTGATTGTAGAGCAGTAAAATCACCGTATTCATCTGTATTGTGTTTGTTTCCTGAGAAGTGAGGGTCAACCTGGATTTGGGACTGAGTTGCGTGCCTTATGAATTTATCTATTTAAGGTCTCTAGAGGCAAGGAGACGACTTGTCTGTTTCCTTAGTCTGCTGCTGGTCTGTCATATAGTAAGACTTGCATCCGTGGCAGAGATGTATTCGAGGCACTAAATGGCTTCTGCAATTATTAGATGCCTTTATCAGCTTTGCTTTGGCATTTAATCATCCACAAAAGCTATTTATTGCCTCATAAACTCCTCTGCAGCAAACATTATCCTTTAATTAATCCCTGAAAATTACAAAGGCTGATGAGGTAACCTGTTTTTCACACCACCCAATTAAGCTTAGGAAAGTTTGTTGCTGTTTTCCCTTTCGTTTTGTTTTTAGACAGTTGTCAGCTGGCCCAGTCAGAGAGCTTGTTAGGACAGGTAGTAGCAATTTAGCAGCATGGCACAGGTAACAAATACCAGCCAAATCACTGAGCTGTGAGGATTATTCACAGCTGAGAAACTTGGGAGATGAGTAAAAGTTAAACCCCGATTTAACTCACATTAAAATCAGAAGGGCAATCTGAGCAGCGTGTGGCTTCAGAACTAAATGATGTTACAGACTCATTAAAAGATTGGAGACAGCTGCTAATTAGGAGTATTTGAAGCTGAGGGCACAATAACAGAAGCAGATCTCTTGCATACTGAAAGATTTCAGATGCATACTTGCTTTATATATATCATGACTTTTTGTATATCAGCACTTACAGAAATTCAAAGCAGCTGAAAACAACTCAATACCTTAAGATATCCACCAGAATAATGTTTTGTGGCATAGATACAAGTTTTCTTACAGCATGGGCAAAAAGTTTTGCTACATCTACATACCCCAACCCATACCTTCACCAGAATCAGATGTTAGTTTTAAACTAAAGCAGTTCACAAAATAATAAAAGTATTAGGCATCATGTTTTCAAATGTCTGTCTGGCCATGTGAGGACTAGAATTATATCTGGAAATTCAAGGATCTTGTGTAAACTTGTTGAGCAGAGAGCTGTACTGGGGGGAGGGGAGCAAGAAACATTCCCATAAATATTTGGGAGTTGGCAGTGCTGAGTCCTACCTCATTGCCTCCCAGGGATGGCTGATAAAAATTCTTGTGGAATTGCCATTGCCTGCTCAGAAACATGGTATCAAGAAAGAAGATATTTTCCTATATTTATTTAGGTTAGTTACTGAGTTGCAGAAAGGTGTCGGGATCATGTGATCAGCCAGTTCTCTGCAGACTTACAGCAAATGCTTCATGAACTGTGAATTGTATTTTAGGAAGTACGTAGTGATGCAGGGTGTAGAGTTTGTAGTTAAGGTAGTATAAATTTGATTTAGCACATGAAGTACAGGAAGGGCGGTTGCTCCAAAAATTGTTGCAACAAATTTCCCCATCAGCATTTAAAATTTCAAAAGCAAATTCTGAAAGAAAAAAGAAACAATCTCTTGTGTTTGAGAAATAGGAAAAGAGGAAAAGAAAAGTAGAAAAAAAATGTTGTGTTCCATGTCTCCTGTGGCTTTTTATTTTTCTTCATCACTGGAAGAAAAAAAACCACAAAAAACCCTTGACCTTGCTCTAATGTTAGCTCACAGCTGCTAGGGAATTTACATCTCCTGTGGCAGATGTTAATCATGGTGAGACTAAAGAGCGGTTCCACTTCAGTGACTCTTTCTATGTGTTCGTAGGTGGTAACATAGTCAGGACTCAAATTATAAGAGATTATGTTTTCAGAGATGTATTGAAAATTCCAACCCAGTAATTATGTTTTCCAAAGTAGTCCATTTGTGCTGCGTTACTGCTGGAGACATTCTGCATTGTCTAAATGATGTGTTCTTGCTGCCTGAGTTTCTGAAACATAAGTAGGGAAAAAAAAAAAGTAAGTAGGTGGATCCTGTTAAAATAAAACTTTTGGAAGTTAGGAAGTCTAAGACTTTATGCCCTAGGAGGAGGTGTGGTGAGGCAATGGAGTTGTATGTGTTGATAGACGGTACAGTTGTCAGCTTCCTGTATTGAGGGGGAGAATGGAGGGCAGAGGGATCCAAGGCTTGGGAAAAGATGAACACAGCAACAGTTCAGTTAGCTAGTTTGGCCCCCGGAACAAATACACAAGCAGTTTTACACATCCCACAGTGTAGTAGCACCTTGGTATATATAGTCCACAGCTCATTAAAATGAAAAGAATAATAGTAGAAAACTTGGCAGTGAGACTTCGCGGAGTTCATTGTGAATTAAATTGGGTAACCAAATTATTTAGTTCTAATTCAAGATACAGGTAGATGAAGTGTGATAGTAAGAACAGATAGTCAGGAAGAGCGACACACACAAGCCTCTATCTTGGCCTTTGACTAGAGATCAGGACAGAGGTCCAAACCTGTGAGCTAACCTCAGCTAGGAAGTGCTGGCAGAAGTCCCTCATTATTCTGACTTTGGTGTTTCTAGACATTTAATTTCTGCTTTCTCATACACCTGTAACTTTTCCTTTATGAGCAGTATTTTTATCTCACCTAAACCAAAGCTGCATTCAGAAATAAGTGCTCCTTTTCCTGGTTGCGTAACAGGGCATGAATACCTGATAACAGCTGCTGTCCTTGTCTTTTAGAGCACAGCTGGAGCACCAGGGGGAAATGGCAGTGCTGGCCCTTCTGTCTTTCTTTTTACTGACTACAGTGCTTGTTCAGCAATGTTAGCATAAAGACATGCAACCCACTAGGCTATGAGTAGATCTGTGTGGGGCTGCTTTCTACCCTGAAACTGTGCCAGAACACAGAACAAATTGAAGGATCAGAAGGAGCAGAGAGTGTGAGAGTGAGTGTGTGAGGATATCTGTCTGCTTTCTGTAGTCTGGCATTTTACGTGCTTCTCTATGGGAGAGACTATAGTAGTGTCTCTGCATCACAAACTGTTCAGTTTATGCACATTGAGCAAAATTTCCTTTGGCTAAAATGCTAAAAAAGTCCTCGTAATGTGACTGCTACTTACCTACAGTTACTTCAAAAATGTTCTCTTACCTGTCTAGTGGATACAGAAACAACATAAGCAGAAGGGAATTTGTTTCCCCCGAATTACATCACTTGAATTTCTATTAAGCTTCTTTTCAGTCTAAATTAAAAATATCCCTGTTGTTTCAAAAAGATGACAGCATCCTGCCCAGTGGGCACTCTTACAGCCATTTGGCCTGCAGTGAAAAAATCAGCCTTGTTAGCTCTTCTTCTAAGAATAAAGAAAACCAAAAAAGTTAATGCAGGGGTCAGAGTTGCATCCTTTAGAATGTAATTCATCAAATGCGCTAATAAGAACGCTTTGTTATCATTTCTTAAATAGAGTGGTTGGATCAGAGCAACTTGAAGAATAGCAACAATCCAGCAGTGACCTCACCATATTAACCCTAGGACTTGGCAAGATAAAGAGAAGCCTGGAGCTGCTTGAGCAGTCTTCTGCATTGCCGAAACCAGCCTTGCCTCTCCATAAAGTCTCTTATGAGCAGGAAACTGAAGGTAAAGTCTCTTTGTCAGTATCACCAGTAGGGGGGATTGTCTCCTACAGCTCTAGCAGCAGTGCAGTGCAAAAGGCAGACAAAGGCGATACTATTATTCATGCTTTATTTGGTACACACAATGCATTTTAATCTGCCTACCAGAAATCAAGCCAGATTGAGTCATAACTGTTGTGAGCTTGGATGCCTGAATTGTTCCTAATGGCTGAGTGAGCCTTTTTTTGCTGCTTCTGCCAATCTGATTTGCAATCCAAAGGGGTTTGTAGTGTTAACATAAGTACGTTGAATAGGTTTTGACTAATTCAGTCTCAGTTGAAAATGACTGTGTATGTAATGGGATATTTCTGAGAAGAAGCCTCTTGTATTGTGCTCTTCTGAGTACAAGGTTTGTTTGAATGTTGACATAGTCTTTACTGGACATCATAGCCATGTCTTTGAAGCATTGACCTAATAAAATCTAGCATGGGGGGTAGGGAGCCTGTTAAATGTGAAGCAAGCATAACTTCTCTACCCAACCCCGTCCCTCCAAACAGAGATCAGACTTTTGACTTCGGTGCTTTACACAGTGGGAAAGAACCAGCAATTAAAGCTTCTTAAATTCTTGTAGTTGTTGAGTGTAAAAATTAATAGTCACCAATAAATATTTTCTACAGTGGAGACAGAGGCAGAAACAGACCATCACACTGATTGCTTTTTTCTTTTGAAAAAAGGGCTGAGTTTATTGATAATTACAAGTGAGACCAATGCATTCCCGACTTGCTGTATGATCTCAGACAAGTCACTTATTTTTGGTCCTTCTGTTCCTTTTATGTGCTGTTTGTTTTGCCTGCTTAGACTAAAAGCACTTCAGGACAGACTCTGTCTCTCTGCTTTATGAATGCCAGGCCCCACAAAGCTCTGCTTTACTTTGAGGCCTTTAGATACTGATGAAACATAAATACCTTCAAAGACAATTAGCAACACTGGCTTTGAATGGGAAGTCATAGCCTGGCCTTAGAAGGAGGAACTTTTACTACTGCTTTTACTTATCTGCTGATGAATATTGTCTTGGAAAGGAGGAGACTGAGAGTTTTTGCAAATATTATAAATGTTCAAAATACTTGCACAGTTGTGGCAGACTCTGAAGGAGGTGGTTTGCAAGTGGTTAGATTGCATATGGCTGAAAATCAAATTAGCTTTATTGATACTTGTATGCCTCAATAGCACCCAAAGCGCAGGACAGGTTTAGTAAAAATTAAAGAACTCCCTGCCCTAAACAGATGCTCATGATTACTTACACAGTTTAACCATCAAGTGCCTTGAGGAAGAGGAACTTGACAATGTGGTAATATTTAGGCTGTAAAACAAACAAATAAAAACAGGCTTTACTTTGGAGAATGGTATAATTTTTCCATTCCTTCCTCTATTTTGTTTTTTATTATTTTTATCACAATAGCACATGAGAGTCCCAGTTAGTGTAAAGAGCAAGGCAGTGTACAAACCCTGCCACAAAAAGGCTGTTGTTCCTCTGAAGAGTAGTTGGTCTCGAGTAGTGGTTGGAGCAAATTAAGTTGTTTAAGAGGTGCCTGGTCTGAGTGCATTTTATAACTTTTTTTCTCTCCGGAAGTTCCTGTCATCTCAGTTCTGCCAGTTGATCTAGTTTTTTAATCTTTTAATCTTTTTTTTCTTTTAACTAGACTTTTTTTATGGAGTCAGACAGCATTCTGTAGTAATTAGATGAAGAGCCGAGATGGGTGGAACTCTGGCAGAGATGTAGGGTTAAGTATCCAGGGAGTGGAAACCTCTTAAACATGATCAGCAGCAGAAAACACAACAAGTGAACATGCACTGATGTAAGTCAGCCCTGATCTCACGAATGTGGAAAATAAGTGCAGTCAGAAATTAATTCTCACTGATTTGGTGCCAGGCTGTGATGAGGAGCACCTGCAAAGATATTCACTGTTGAAATTACTCTGGCCTTTAATTTTTTTGTTTTAAAAGCTAAAGGAAGTCCCACCAAAATTATTTTAATTAACAGAGTGACTAATGTAATCATAGAAAGGCACGTTGAAGTACAGATAGAGTATATATGGTTTGCTTCACCCCAATTCTGGTGTACAAGGAGCTTTTAACGTAGGTAGTGTCACCAGTTATTCCACAGATGCAACACAGAAGTTGTGGGGTGTGTGTTTTCAGTCAGGAGATTTGTGGCTGCCTCTGCAATCAGAGAAAATATTTCTGTCATGGGAGTGGCTCAGGTTTAGATAGTCTATTGGTGTCATCATGGTGGACTGTTCTACTGTTCTACTTCACCTTCTAGTTTGCTAACATGCATTCCTAGTCATTCAAATTATTTGAGAAATAGTACCAGGTCATTAGAGCTCCCCATTCTCAAGGCAGGCTCATTGTTCAGTTGCCTACAGTGTATATAGGTGGAGGTAATATCTCAGGAATCTGTATGGACTGTTAGATATGCGTTAGACAGTTGGAGAATCCTGAACCTGCACAGTGTCAAGGGCAGTTAGATGCTTTCATACTTGGCAGTTCAACTTCACTAGAGATAGCCAACAGAAAGTGGTGTGGACGGCAGCACATCTGAGATCTTGCCCTTCTTTAACATATGGGAATGTCACTTGGAATTCACACCTGTGTGTCCTTTCAATCATCTAATTTTTTTTTTCTTTCTTCCTAAACATCTCAATATAACTGAAACTCTTCTGATGAATTGTGAGAAAAGGTGGAGGGTACAGCTTCTGGCTTGGTGGTGCAAAACGCAAGTGTATAATGGAGGCCTACAAGAGCATTTGCTCTTTGGATTTTGCTACCGTTCAGGCAGGTATTATATACTGACCTACTGCGCTTTGCCAGGATGGGCAATTCTGAGTCTGTGCAGAGGCAGCTTTAGGCAACTGTAGTCAGCCAGAGAGTTCAGACAGCTTCAAGGTTATGCAGCAGCTGAGTAGGAGTTTTCAGGAACAGTTTTGGACTTTAATTTTTAATTACAACATCTTTTATTTTTTCAGTTTGGCCCTACAGTGAAATATGATTAAGGCAGTACTAAAGGTTTTCCACACCAACAATTTCACCTTCAAAAGCATTTGCAGCTGTGACCTCAGACACTATCTCTGTGTTTCACTTACTTCTCCTCTACTGACAGAAGGAGGAATTCATGTTCCCTGTTCATACAAAGGATCATGCCAGAGAACATCCTGACTCTATGTGCAGTCTCTCTGCCTGCACTGTCTCCTTGATCTGCCAACCCTGAATTTTCACCTGCCCACCTGATTTTAAAAGGGATAGATATTAGATTTTTCTCTGAAATTAACTGCTGAATTAATGTCTCTCTTTTCTAAGGGCCACAAATGAGCATGAAGGGCTAATTCCCTGTGCCATGTTGCTCAGCCCTGAATTGTGTGGCAGGCACTCTAAGTTATGCATATGATATTCTTAGAAACCTTTCTGATGGGGTGTCACTACATCAGCTAGGAGAAAATGCAGGTGAAAGGCTCAACAGGTAACAAACCAGAGGAATTCCCTTCAGTCTGGGGTTGATGTCCTCTTTCAGGAGTTAGATTTGGAATCTGCTTGTCCTGGGTGTCATCAGAGTATGTTTTGAAAGTATGGACACAGTTGTCCAGAAAATCTGAGAGGATTGCTGGCCAGCTCCTGTTTTTTTACAGGTTACATTTGGCTTTGATGTGCTGCAAGTACACCTGTATGATCTATGTTCAGTGTGGTGAGTAGGACTAGGGAAGTGATCGTCCCCCTGTACTCGGCACTGGAGAGGCCCCACCTTGAGTACTGTGTCCAGTTTGGGCCCGTCACCACAAAAAAGACATTGAGGTGCTGGAGCAGGTCCAGAGAAGGGCAATGAAGCTGGTGAGGGGTCTGTAGAATAAGTCTTATGAGGAGCGGCTGAGCGAGCTGGGATTGTTTAGCCTAGAGAAAATGAGGCTGAGAGGAGACCTTAATGCTCTCTACAACTACCGGAAAGGAGGTTGTAGAGAGGTGGGGGTCAGTCTCTTCTCCCAAGTACAAGCGATAGGACAAGAGGAAATGGCCTCAAGTTGCATCAGGGGAGGTTTAGACTGGATATTAGGGAAAAAATTTTAAACGGAAAGGGTTATTAAGCATTGGAACAGGCTGCCCAGCGAAGTGGTTGAGGCACCATCCCTGGAGGTATTTAAAAGGCGGGTAGACATAGTGCTTGTTTTTGTCAGGTTGATGGTTGGACTAGATGATCTGAAAGGTCCCTTCCAACCTAGGCAATTATATGATTCTGTGTTCAGGTCAACAAATGTCTAGTTTAATACTTAGCGCTAGGTCTTTCATAGCTGTCCTGGTTTCAGCTGGGAAAGAGTTAATTTCCTTTCCAGTGATTGCTGTTAAAGGAGTGTCAATAATGTGTATTGGTTTAGTTGTTGCTAAGCAATGTTTTTACTTTTCAAGGACTCTTTTCAGCGTCCCATAGAAGCTGAGAATAGATAGAACAATGGAATGGCCAATGGAATATTCCGTACCATAGAATTCATGCTCAGTATACGAATGGGGGTTGGCCAGCGGGGGGAGCCCACGATCGCTGCTCGGGAAGGTACCAATTCACCGGATGGTGAGAGTGACTTGTGTCATTATTATTGTTATTGTTATTTTTCCTTTTCTGTTATTGTTCTGTTCTACTATCTTTATCTCAACCCATAAGATTTTTTTTTCCTTTCACTTTCCCCTCCTTTTCTCCCGGTTCTCCCTGCCCTTCTTGGGGGAAGGGGGAGAACTGCCTGAGCAGCTGCGTAGTCCCAGCTGCTGGCTGGGGTTAAACCACAACAATAGCCTTTCAGTCAAGGGCTTCAGTTACGTATTAATGGTACAGGTCTTTGTGCAGGTTCAACAGCACAAACATTGGTACATTCTGGGGTAGGGAATATTTTGGCTCGGCATGTCAGATATAGCCACTGGCCCCAATTTGGCAATTACTTCAGTGTATATGTAATTTTAAGCACATAAGTAATTCCAGTCGGTCAGGCTTGTGTTTAAGTGCATTGCTGACTGGGGTATTTCTGGCTCCTATAGTTGTTCAGATCTTGGCTCCCAGGAGTCTTCCTCCAAATTTAACAGCATTTCTGCTTTACTCTCTTGGAGTTGAAAAGTGGTAGCCTGCTTTGCTCTGTCAGCACAGACAGCAAATCTGCTTTAGCTACCATCCTGTGAGGATCTATCATGTATGCATTGGACAGATAACTTGGTGGGAATAAAAGCCCTATGGTTAACTTTGAGAGGCTAAGCACTATGTACTGCTAAAGCTGATATTCAGCAACCTAGCTAATTGGCAAAAAATTTACACAAGCTTTTCTAAAGTTGGGTGCTTATTCCATAAAGTTCAGAAGTTTACAGAGCCTAAATAGGGCAGTACAGAATATGAACCAAGAGACATTTTAGAAATGGAATTGCTTTTGCACAGTGATTGGTAAAGAAATGTGTGTGCTCCTTTGAACTAATTGAACTAGAACATGAAGCTACATCAGCTCCATGCTATAAATGAGAAAAACATTGTTTAGGGCTGTAAAGGAGAAGATATATCAGCTTAACTCTTTGCGGAGAGGAAGGACTGTTTGGGACATTTGTAGGTAAGGGAAATGTATTTAAATCTATGGTGCTCTTCCTTGTCCTGATTTTTTTTTAAAAAAATGGATCCTTTAATTAATGTTATTGCACTGTAACATAGACGCATGAGGGAATTTTTCCTTTCTTCTAGGTAGTGATTCGTCAGATCTTTTTTTTTTACTCACTTGTACTAGGAAATGTCTCCAGGCCATCTGCCACTTCAACCTTGGCTATGGAAGAATCAACCTTTAATAGGGAGAGAGTACTGCCTTACAGTGCATGCCTTTCCCTTCCTTTTTAACCACATCCTTCCCTTGAAGAGCAGGCTGTCCAGCCTGGCCCAGGTCAAAACACAATGGCAAAAGCAACAATAGACTTGCTTTTCCTGGTGGAGACTGCACTTTTGCTGTTTACCAGCTAAGCGTAACAGGTAAACTTACTTGCTATTTCTATTTAACTCTTTCCTGTTTTCAATACTGGCATTGCCTATACCGTTGAGGTTTTGCGACATGAGCCCTTTATTACAAGTCTTGTTCAGTGCTACGTTTTCCAAACCATGGACCATACGTGCCACTGCTGTACCCATGCATCAAACCCTTTCTCATCTCCTGGGACTTCTGACATATTCCAGCATAATTATCCTATGGGGCAAGTTGTTCCACAGTTGCCAAAATAAGATTTCTTTTGCCTTCTGCTTAAGTGTTTGAGACTGGCAATTCTCTGAGATGGGATGTGGATTACAAGAGTCATTGGCTGATCAGTACAGGCAGCTTATAAGCTGCTGCAGTACTGCCTGGGCCTTTCAGTTGTCTGTAACTACAGAAGGCAACTTCATGTCAGAGATGGTCTGGCTAGATGAGCACCTTGTAGCCTTGGGCACCGCCCTGCCCACTGCATCCTATCTGACTTTCACATCTTCAGCTCTTCCTCCAGTCAGTGTGAAAAGCCACAAGTAGCTGGGAAGTTCTGTCAGCTGTAGCTAGTGTCTTCTCTGTCAGAAAATCCACAGCTGTTCCCAGGTGCAGCCCACATAATGCCAACAAAGCAGCAAGAAGTGGGGTGTGGTTTATGACAGGTTTTCATGGCATCTACGGAATAATATATATAGGGAGCATGTAGCCCTGTGGGTTGCATCAGACAGTACAGCCTGATATTACTCTCTCCTTTCCTCAGCAGTGCAGTCCTGCAGTAAGGCTTCTGTTCACACTTAGGAGTGAGGACGATCTGAGGGAGAGGTGTGTGTAAGGGTCTGGAGCATGGCTGGGACTGTGTTCATGGGGAGAGGTGCAACTGACAAAGAGATGATGTCAATCACCTTCTGATGCCTCAGAAGGGATATCATGTTCTTCAGATCCAGAGAGAAGTAGCATCTTCACTGATTGCCTTGTCCCACTGCCAGGATGAGGCTATAACAAGTAAGTGGCTTGGTAATAGGAGGAGTTGCAGAAGGGCTCCAGGAGTCCAAGCAGGTGGTACAGCTGGTGATGACAGGCTTGGTCTGTGGGAACAGTATGTGTGCTGGAGATAGCCAGGGAGAACTCATTTTAGCAGGAGCTGGGCAGACTCACAGTCACATGGGCCCTGGCTCAGCTGTACAGCCTGAGCTTTAGGAGGCTGAGAGGGCAAAGTTTTCAGAACTTGCATGTTGCAGCTGAGTGACTCTACAGCATGGTGACTCCCTTTCCTGGGGCCAACAGATTGTTCTCACAGCCCTGTTTCTGCAAGGATCACAAAACAGAGGACAACATCCCCCCATCCCCTCCCCCAATTTCTCATCTAACTGTATGTTTGGAATTGGCTCGGGAATTGGGCAAAGATGCAGTTTGACTATTTGATACGAAGTATTCATTTCTGGCTAATGCTATTTCTGTTACATCCCTCCTTCAGAGCATGATTTAAGAGGACTCTGATAGAAAGGCACTGCTGCTTGCTGACTCTGCGTTAGCTCCTACAGCATTTTGAATGCAGCTTAATTCCCCTGTGAAAAGAACTGACACAACCAATCCCATGAACTCTTCACACTTGACAGGAACACAAGTGAAGAGGTTGATCCATAAGAATTAGGAAATTGGGATCAAAAGCAGGCAGGCTTAGCCCAAACTGTTTTGCTCAGAGGCAATACTGCAGCTTATAATATACGACTTAATTACAGGAGAACATCATTCTGCAAGTGAAGGCAGTTTCCAGAGTGGAAAAGCTGCTATAAATATAGTTCTAAATTCTACTCAAATTAGGTTAGGAGAGCATGAGTTTGAATAGTATTTAAAAGAGCAAAAGGAGAATCTCATGTCGTGTTGTCCTATTTCTGGCATCACTCCTCAGTGGAAAGGCCATTGTCACTCATCTGGCCTCATATGTCATTTAGAAACAAGAAATCAAGAACAAGACAGACGTGGGATTCCTTAAAATCCTTTTCCAAACAGAAATCGTTGTCCTACTTGAGAGCAGTAGCAGGCTTCTCTGGTTCAGGGCTGCAGTTGCTCTGTCAAAGGCATACTGAACCATGTTTTCTATGAACAGTCCTTTTTTATGTCTCAGATAGATAATGTCAACAAAAGGCTAAACTGCAGGAGAGATTCAAACTCCCTGACATTTTGCTGGTTTTCCTCTTACTTTTTATACTTACTGTATACTCTGTACATTCTGTACAGCGGAGCTCAGACTTGTAGGATGGATGTGAATTTGTTTGGGGTTTTTATGTATTCTGTGTGAATAGTCTGACAAATGCAGAGGATTCCACATATCTTAGCATTTGTTTTCCTTTTTCATTGTCTCATATGACACCTGGTTTCACTAAGGATTAGCTATCAACAGCCATTACACAGCAGCGAGTTAGGTACAAGAGTTACTGAGTTACATTATGGTATAAAGATTTGCAGACTCAGTAAGTCATATTTCCTCATGACTAGGGTGGTTTTTTTGGCCTTCTGGCTATATAGTCTATATTAAACTTTTTTCAGGGCAGTGATTGAAGTAGTATTACTGAAAGAATTTTAGCACTGAAATTTCCTGATACCTTAGGGATTTTTCCAGAACAGAACATTACCAAATTGCTGGCTGGTCATTGAGAAAATGCGTCCCAGAATCACAACTGTAGACTTTTACTTTGTTTTAATCAGAGGGAGAGACTGTTACAGTTTGTCATGTTTATATCCTGTGTGCTGTGGGGGTAGTGCTTTCATTACATGGCCGTAAAGTAATGGTAGTTCTCTGCCTCTAAACTCTCTTGACAGACAAGTGCTAGAACATTCTAGCTCTGGATTTGCTTTGTTGTCCATTTTAGGATTGTGTGTTTGTGTGGTTTTCATGATCATGCATTTCATATTTTACCTCATAGGATGTAGGTTCTTCAGCACTTTGAGGCTTTACTATCATTTTCCCCATTGCGCAGGTCTTTTTTTCAGTGCTTGTTGTAGTATATTATTTCTGCTGTGGTCAAGCATCAATATTGAGCAGCTTTGAATAGAGCAACATAAACACCTAATGTAAACGTTTCAGCAGATTAAAAAATCTCACCTGAGAAGAGGAAAAAAGGTCACAAAGCCGGGTCCACAAAGTTATGTAGGTGGTGTGAATTTGAGCATCGCTATGTCTAATTGTTTAATTCGTGGTGGCCAGAGTATTATCCATGTCCTTGAATGTGGTGAAGAGATGCCCAAGGTGCTTTAGCATTGGCTAATTTAGTTACTTTTCAGGGTGGATTAGCACACAGAGCATTTCATGCTCATGACAGCAGAGTTAGCTTGCATTATGCTGCCTGAAGCTGGAGGAAGGCTTTTGCTTTCTGTTGTTCCACTTTATATGAAACAAATCAAGGCTCTCTGGGCTAAGAGGATGAGAGCAAAGGAGTGACTTAGTAATTGAAAGGCTTGGGCATCCACTTGAGAGGGAGGAGCTCTTGGTTCTAGTTTCTGCCCTGTTTCTGAGTTTATATTATAATGGGTATCAAATACTCCTACTTATTTCTGCCAGAGTGACTGAATTTTTTCCAGATAAAACATTAATTCAAATGGAGATAAAATGGACTGCATAACCTTTCCCCATTCCTCCTCACCTCACCTTCACTAGTGTTCCCTTGCAGGTCATTAGGTTCAATTAAGTAAGTTCATCAGTGGGTAGAAAACAATGATTAGGCATTTTGTAAGCTAGAACATGTTTAGATAGAGTGTAACATAAGAAAGTAACCAGAGTAACATTAATGTTTTTTCTAAAGCTGGAGCTAGGAGAACTGGGTGAAAGTTTAAATATTTTCCGGTGAAGTGTTATCCCACTGAAGTCGGTAAGACAGAATCCTGTCTTCAGATTAGTGGGAACAATATTCTATCCCTTTTATGCATTCTTTTGGCCTTTGATATTGCATACTGTATTGATTAGCAAGTGATTTCACGTAAATAGAAGCAGCTTGTTATATAGAGGTAACATGTTGGTTGTGTGTTGTCTAAAGGTATTTACATTTTGTAACATATGTAGCAAGTTCTTAAGAGGGGAAATGCTTTTGTTTATGTTCATTCAGGGTTGACATTTTCCTTTTGTCATTGCAAGCAGCAGAGGAAGGGATGAAAATGCACATGTTCAGTAGTAAAACTGTCCAGTTCTGAGCTGTAACAAGTTATACAACAGGTAGTAATCAGGGAAAAAAAGCCCAACAAACAACAACCCACAGCCTAGAATATGTGTCGTGTTAGCACTGGCTTTTAAGTGAGAATCTAGTTGCCTTCTACAGTAAGCTATAAATACTCTGAATTTTACCCCTTACAAATGATCGCTGTAGGTAGAATCCTCCACATTGTGCAACATCATCTTACTAACATTCCAATATTACTTTGGTGCTCTGTGTCAGGTTAAACCTTGTGGAAGTGGAGGAAAGAAATGTTACCATTACTTTTTACCCATTCATAAACTGGTGACAATTTATGAAATTGAAGGAAAACCCAAGTGATAGCATGCAAGTCTAGCCACAAGTAAGATGAGTAGAGGCAGAATGCATAGCAGGACATTTCTGGCACCCGTGTGTATCCTGTGTTTCTGTGATGTGCACTCTGACTACAACAAAATGCACAAGGCACAGTCGGAGGAATTAGTAACATTATGAACAAGATTTTGCCCGTCTCTTAGAATTTCTTGTGTTCTTTATTTGACTGAGACCGTGCTTTGTAGTCTGACAATGAGATTAGATGCCTTTTTGTAACTTTGAAAGGGAAAGATCTTGGAGGAAAGATGAGATGAGATCATGAGTTGTATCTTTGCCATGATTTCTGGCAGTATTTTGCAGAATTATTTTGCATATGAATTGTACTGGCTCTATTTTCTTTCAAACTTTTATTTCAGTGGGTCTGTAGTACATGTTGGAGCTGGCAAGGAAGTCAAGAAGGTGTATCAGAGGGCACTGTCTTGTTACATGTAATTCTATGAACAACCATTTTCATTATTTACCTTAGTGGTGATGCTTATGCTGTTCCAGAGAACATTTTTTTTCACTTGGTAGAGACCAAAGTACATGTCACAAAATAGAGTAGTTGCTACAACCATGAGCCAAAAGGCTTAGTCCTTGCTCCACAGTGCATGAAATTTGGAAAAAGAAAATAATAAAAATAAAAATAAAACAAAATCCCAAGTGTTTCACCTGCTTAAGCTATTGGATAGAGAAACATACCTCTGTTCTCCTTTATGTGAAACTTGGTCTGATAAATCTGTTTGCAAGTGCTTTCTGTGTTTAGGCCTGCAGGTGAAAAAAACCACAGGGAAATAAATACCCTGAGAATCTAAGTAGATCTTGGGTTACTGAACAATTCAGAAGTTTTAAAACACAAGCAGTTTTACATATTTCTGTTCACAAAAACATAGGCCCAAGCAATGCTAGGCAGCAGCTCAAAGGGGATTTTAGGAAGTTGGTAGCAAATAAATATCACTCAGGCACCTAAAAGTAGCAGATTGATACCTATTTTTTTCTGATTTAGTGCAAAGTGCCTACCATGCTGGTCAAGTAATGGTTGGCAAGGCCACGCTGGGAAGGTACTGTGCTATGAGTGAGGCAGCACGAGTTCTGTCCTAACTATTGCCAAGGGCCTGCCATATGACTTTATACTTGCTGATACTTTATTTCTCCTTCCAAAACAGGAAAAGGGGGAGATTTCTGGACTTCTATCGTAGTTCCTTCTCAAATTGCTCTGGGTAGTTTGTCATCCAAAGATAAGCTTTGGAAAACCTTGCTTGCCACTGGCGAGAGGGAGAATTCATTTGAACAGGCATAGTTTGTGTGTGCATCTTGTGTGTGCAGCTTTGTCCTGTTTGCATAATAGAATTGTGTGGTAGTAATATTTTTATGAAAATAGGTTAAATATGTTGCTTGTTTTAAAACCCATTCTCTGGTTGATCCCTAGGAGAGAGAGTGCAGCAGTTCTCCCTGTGTGCTCATGCTGTTTAGTTTTTGATAAACATGCGGAAAGCAGATTATGGCTTTTAAGAGCTAAGCTTTGGCTTTGCTGCAGGTCTCTGTGGGGTGACGTGTTGCTTTGGTGCCTTGAGTACAAAAATGTTTAGCTTAGATGTGTGCCTGAATAGGTTTAATACAGAAGCTTCATTAGACATAGAGGTAGCTATTTTAGTTCAGTTTAAGCCTAGCAAAAATAACATGTACAAACCAGAAGCAAAAGAGGCCATGCAGCCTTTTGTACTTCTTTAAGAGCATTGGTTTAAATTAAATTAGTGCAACCCTTTTTTAATGCAAGCAATGGCTGAGTTAAATGCTGCTATCATGTGGAGAAGGAAAATTGTCAGTACCAGAACATTAAAAGTGGCATGGCTTACTTTATCAGTAATGAAGTAATGGAAGGATTCGGGATTCGAAGTTCCCAAGTGGCTGTGCTTTCTCCCACAACTGTTCTCTGCAGTAGCGGAAGGGGGTAAACCCAGACTGATTTTGTCCAGATGGACTCGGAACATGGTACTGAGAGAGGCTACATTAAGCAGTTTAACACTCATTAATTGCAAGGTGTTTGTAAGAACCCCCTTCTCAAATTTAATTCTGAAGTAACTAGAAGCCTACAAGTTCTCATACATTTATTTACTACTAGAATTCCTATTACAAATCACTGTCTTGTAAAACCACTTCTCCTGGCAAAACAGTCAGTAGACCATTCTCCTGAGAGTTACGGTTATTCACCACCAGTTTGAAAACAAGCCGATGCCTGAGCATTCTGTTTGCTTTCTGGGATCCAGGCTTCCTTCTTTCATCTGTATGAGCTATTGCACATGGTAATGTTAGGGTAAAATAGCATAACACAAGCCACAGGGCTGTGCACACTAAAGGAGCAGGCACAATACTTAGTTGTCACGCATAACCTCATCAGCTTTTTGTATAGTTTCCAAAGGCATTTCTAGTGTAGTCTTAGTGCATGTTCTATGTCACTGCTTTCTTTCAGTGTCTAAATAAATGCAGCTCAGCAGCCCTGCTAGAAATTATGGGCTGACTTCAATGTATGTGTTCTCCTTAAACAGGAACTGCCTATTCTTGTGGTCTTCACTTGCCCTGACATAGCAGAATTCATTTTTTCAAGGAAGTATTCTGTAGAGTTCCAAAAAGCTATATCGCTGAGCTTTAATTGTCTCCTATTCTTAAAATAGAAACCATTAGAAACTAGTATTCTAGTGCTTTTTTCTTTTTTAACCGATCGGTCTAATCTCTCACCTGCAACCATTGTTAAGCTGCTAATAAAAGAAGTGCAATATAAGTTAGCCAGCAATTTTTGTTAAGTTCAGAGAAAGTAATTCAACAGTTCCTTTTTTTCCAAGACATTTGATACTGCATTTGGTGGGGAAAACTACATTCTCATAAATATTTCCATAGTATATACTTTTGTATTTACCTTTGGCTTAGCATAATAAATGCCTTATCAAGGGTGGCTTTTCCATTTTAGAGAGAAAACATAAGCGGACAATATACTTGTATTATAGAATAACTAGAAAAGATAGTTTGTGTGCATGCGAGTAAGGTGTGTATTTGCTTAACCTGATCTAGTGCAAACAGTTTTCCAACATAAGATTTGGAGGGTTTGTAGCTAGTTTATGTTCCCATAATGCATATCGCAGGATTTCCTTAGCATGTGCAAAGGATGACAAATATCAGTACTTCATACAACTATATTTAATAAGTTATTACAGAAAAAAATAAAGTCCAAACTACAAAGTTTAAGCAGTTGTAAGCAATAGCAGCATTGAGCTCCATGTTTAGTCACAGTACTGCAGTTCCATACAAGCATTAGTCCAAGCCAAAAAGGAAGAAGCCTTGTTAGAATTACTAGCAAAAACAATCTAAGAGAACATGTAATAAAAGATACAGTACATTTAAAATTAGTTGAAAAACAAGTACAGAGATCTTAGCTGTGAATGCTCTAAAAGTTATGTCCATTATTTTGACAGTAAAATTACAAATATCTAATACTTTATACCCCAACAGAACTACGTCCAGGAAAAAAAAAAGAGCCAAAATGATCTCTTATTAGCACCCTGGTTTTCTACTTACTGCTAAACTTTATCTCATGTAAATTTGAGTGTGTCAGAATTATGTGACCAATGTGATTTCTGACCAGCTACCCATTTGGGGTATAGAGTAGTCACTAACATGAATATAAAATACTCCGTGGTATGATAGAACACTATAGCAGCAGAGATTAAGACGTTTGTCTGGTTTAAAAAAAAGAAAGGAAGGAAGGAAAAGAAAAAGGGTTTAGCTGACATCATACAAACTAGCATAAAAGCAACTACATACAAGCCAGATTAAACAAAAGAGACATTTCTACAAATCTGTGACTAATCTTTCACTCATACCTTGCAAGTAGAGATGTCACAATACTGAAATAGTAACATGGGAGCTTTTCCCAGTTAAGCGCCTTTTTTTTTTTTCTTTTTTTTCTTTTTTTTCTACTCTAACAGATAGTGAAATCAGCAAAGTTATTTGCTAACTGCATATTTGCAATACAATTTGTTTTAGCCCATGCCTTGCTAGCAGGCTATAAAATACAAGCATGTAGGCAGAAATATAAGCATAAACTTTGTACCACTTAGCAGGAATTTTTTTATTCCCTCGTCATTCCTTAATCTCCTTTGTTTGCAATTTGCGTACATTCCAACCAGTAGTACCTAATTGGAGTCTAAATTTTACTTCACTATTTGATCTAGTCTATACATTACTTACAGAACTGAACACACAGAGGATACACAATAAACCAACTCCGGACACATTTCTTTCCCCAAGTTAGAGATGAGCTACTCTACCGCTCTGGCATAAGTTAGTCTAAAAGGTCATCAATAACTTGTTGAAGTAATTGTTTTATCTAGAGGAGGTCATTGTATGCCCTGTTTACGCAACACCAGTTTTAGTCTGGATTGTTTCAGGTGCCAGAACAGAGTCACTGGCTTCAGGAAGGGGTTTCTTCTGGCTGCATAGGGAAACAAAGGTGATGTAGGTGGAGGTGACGTGAAAGGTGTTTTGATACTGGCACTTGGCATTGCCAATACAAAAGAAAAAAAAGGACAAAGACACAAGAGAGGCAGAGAAGAACCGAGAAAGACAAAGAAGCTGAACAGATGTTCAGACATGGTGGCAATATGGGTTACCGCATTGCTACCAGGAAATGGACATACATTATTTTGCATTAACTAGGCAGCTACCAACACTGTGTGGTAACTTCGTTAGAAAATGATGTGGGTACCTACAGTCTGCTCCATGCTGCCACTGATAAACATATGCAGGAAGGAAGTTGTGCAGGAAAGGGTCACTTAATTAAATAAATAACACGGTGGCAAAATACAATGAAGAATATATATTTTAGGAGTTCAGTCTAAGAGTACTGAAAAGAGTTTCTCGAGTTCATGATGAGAAAAGTAATGGAGCATTATGCTGAATGGGCAGGGTCAAAAACCCATCGTTTCAATAGATTTAGTTCCTTATAACGGCAATAGTATTTCGTCAACACTGGTGGTGTATAAATCTAGACAGCGAACTGGTACTGTGACATCCCTATTATCTCCCTAAATCATTTTGATAAAGGAAAAGGCTTTTCAAAATATCACATTTTTTCTGCTTCATTCTGTCATTTTATTGCCCAATTCTTTGTTACAATTTTCCAATCACTTTACATAACCAACCATTTTCATCATTGCCACACTATTGTAAACCACATCAGCAAGTTAATACATAAAGCTTTGCATTTCAAAAAACTAGACACTTTAGTAACAATATTACAAAGATTTTAGCTTCAAAAATAACTGAAAATGAAAAAAATAAACTTTTAAAGAATTAGCATCATAAAATTAATTTATTCCAAGTAAAAATACAAAATAATATTAATGACATTGACCAGATATGAAAGTCTCTCCCAGAAACAACTATATTAATGGTTGAGAAAGCACTCCTTAAAGAAAATACGAAATAAAAATGAAAAATATGTAAATATGTTTAATTTTTTTCTTAGCAAAAAATCTTTCTAAAAATAACAATGAAAATTTGTCTCAGTACAAAGGCTACATTACTATTGAAAAAATACCAGCATGAAGAAAAGGTACATATTTGACAGTAGAAAAATGATTTTAGTGAATCACAATGTCTAAAGTCTGCAATGAAAATAAATCTGCAATAAAGATTTATGCCTTTTTTCTTTTCATTTTTCTTTTTTTTTATACAAACAGTACAAACAGTATTGCACATAACAACAAATAGTCGAGGTTAGGTTAGCCTTCAAAAAAATCGACTAGTTCAAGTCTCACATCAGAAAAGGCCACAATAGGACCTGTTGTACCCAGGGGCTTCTTAGTCAAGTTGCAGTTCAGAACTCCATATTTTAAAAAATAACTTTTTTTGAAGGACCCTCTTTTAATATAACATATTAACAACTCAGGGGCACATTCATTTACAAAACAAAAGGGAGCATGTCATAATTTAATAAACTAAAAAAAGTTCTCTTTAAAAAAATACAAACAGAAGAACTCTCACAATTCTGGTCAGTCGTGCATAATCACACTTGATTATAAATATACAAATTAAGGGAAAATATTTTTTCTCCTTCTATTCACAACTTTCAGCACCAAATGGAGTTTGTGTTTACACCTGTTCTTCATGATGATTTAGTTTTAGATTTAATCCAACATTATGCTATATTGTACGTTTTCCAGCTTCTCTCTCTCTCTCTCTCTTTCTCTCTGGGGGTATTTTTCTACATGAAAGAGGGGTATTTCTTCAAAAAGGTTTACTTCTTTCACATAATTAGGTAGATTTCTGTAGGTTAGCTATGATCTTTAATATTACAGTTATAAAGCTCTAACTTCTTCATTTTCAAAAAAACTCAAATAAGCATGAAAAAAATAAAGTTACCCATCTGTTAAATCATTTTTCTTGCAGAATTAAATTAATATATATTTTTCTGAATAAACTTACTTAGAAAATATCATTTTCTTTCCTATATTTCAAAATTGAGGTATTGCAAAAGATCATGTCAGTCAGAAAGCATGCCTTTTTCTTTAAAAAAAATCATCAGCCGACTGTTGAAAACTGTCTAGATACAAAAAGTAGTGCATAACAAAATGTCTTGTACAGATGAAAAAAAACAGAAAAGACACCTGGGCCAGGAAAAGCAATATCACAAAAACGCCCAGAATTAACTTCAAAAGGGATAATTATAATAAGCATTTTAAACCAGTAAAAAACTATTTTTTCTTTTTTTTTTTTCCAAAAACAGAAAAAAATCCTTTCAGAGCCAATACTCGCAACTAAACATTGGGAAAAACAATTTACTAAATTAGACACAAACAAGGACATCACAACAAACAAAACCCAGAACATTTAAGTCTACTATGCGGTGTCATATCCAGTCAGATTGTCCCCAGAACTGCAAAAACAAAGGAGGAAAAAAAGAAAAAAATAGTGTACACATTCTCACAATCATTAGTATACCAAGTGTGTTTATAGTTATATGCTATCTGCAGCCCCATAGTTCATGCTAAAAAAATGTCCACTGTGTTAGCAGGTCTTAATTGTATTCAAGCTTCACAGGATACATCCAGGGATTAGAGAGATAACGCCACATCCACAGAGCAGACGTCTCATGTTACTTTTATATGCAGACATTTCTTTAGCACCGCTTTTTTTCCTAACTTTCTTAAATGTGCCTAGTTCATTAGTTTGACAGACTATCTAATCGGTAGTGTATGTATGCTAGCATGAGCTCTTTGGTTTTCCGGACAAGGTCTGCAGCTACGTAAATGATGCAAGCATTAGGAGAGAGATTGTAACTAAGAGCTCATTTCTGTTTATGTACCTGTTATGAACTGTCAAAAATGTGTTAATGTTGGATACAGAGGCTTTAACAGTTAAGTTTGATCACAGTACTAGACATAATCACTTTACTATATAAAATAAATTGCACGATATATAACAGAGCACCGCAAAGTACTTCATCTACCATCCACAAATTTGTTTTAAGAATATCCTACAGCTAGTTTTTATATTTGTTGTAATATAGGTCATTCTGTAATGGGCTGATCCTAATTTCAGAAGCATTACATTTACTGAGGCATGCCTTCCTCCAGTCAGTAATCAATTTTTTTTGTTACTGAGTATTTTGTAGCCTACATAGATTCATAATTTGTGCATTGTGGGCAGGTTTTATATTAGACATATATAAAATTTATTGCATGCAGCAACCTGATTAAGTAAACATGCAGTCAAAAAATATTGACCTTCCTTGGAAGCTTTTCTGTATGCTATACTGATCTCCTTTCAGCAGCCATCACTATTTTAATCACATATTCATTTTTTTAATTGATACCCTAGCCTGAATAGAGTATTATGGTATTAGTAATACCATTTTAATAGCAGCAAAAGCTATTGCAGCATACATTTACATAACACTAAAAGACCTAACAAAAAAAACCAAAGAACAAAAAAACCCAAAAACAAACAAACAAAAAACCTCAGCAAAACAAAAGGAAAAAGTCTGATCCAGCTTATGAGGTATCATCCTTACAAGTCAAAATGGAGAGCAACTAAAGGCTTATTTTCTTTAAGGGTTATTACTACTCTAAATGACCCAAAGTAATGATTGCTGAATATCTGTTTAAGTTTTTGCTACATCTGCCACCTACTTGTGAATATTACCTTTGGTAAGTCATCTGCTAGGGGCAAGTCTAAATTTCTGAAAATAAGTGCATGCTCCAGTTTAAAAATAAAAATAATTATAATAAAAAAAAAAAAAATCTTCATCACATACACATCAACCCAGTGAAGGCTGATGAGAATGGCAGTCTACATAATGTCACTAGTGACAAGTCTTGTGTAGGAAATTAAGGTACCAAGCAGATGTTTGTGTGAATCAAAGTGCAAAATCAGTACAGTTACACTCTGCCGGTTTGTATTATACTGGACACTGAGTTCAGTAATGTGACTGTAAATAATAATAATAGTAATAAAAAGACCCATATCTTCATTAAAGTCGAGGACGAATGCACAGATTTCCAGAACACTAAGCCCTGAGGCAGCGCTCTCTTTTTCACTCGATTTTATCTACTCCAGTACTTGTCGCTGGGTGAGGCCTGGGGTTCAGCTCCAGCGGAATGGGACGTGGCGGGGCCGGTCACCTCCCTCCTTTACCAGTGGTTTGTGGAACTCTCGCCCAGCACGAGAGTGTATGCTTGCCCAGCAGTATTCACAGTAATACTGCAAACAGGTAACATTGGCACAGAAGAATGGAGCAAATTTTCCACCACAGCGAGTGCCCTGGCATTCATCACACATCTGATCATCCAGCACGTATGGCTTCACTTCCACCTGCACCAGGAAGAAGAGAAATAACTGTATGAAGATTACATAGTTTTCCTAAGTATGAACAGAAGGAAAATATTTTAATTCTTTTGACTCCTGCTGAAGGTTTTCAACCGATGCTGGACTAACCCAAAGTGGTTGGTAGTTAAATTTTCATACCAACCACTTCACTTGTCAGAAAATCTCAAGAAAGAAGGCTGTGATTTGGAAGAGTTAGGTATGTGAAAGCACTAAGAGGAAGTACAGTAAAGACAGCATCTCCAAGGATTTTGCTGCTGTCAAAGAAACCTCCAACTGAAAACAGTTGTTACAGGGGCAGGGCACAATAGAGCAGCATTTAGGAAGAAAAATGATAAAGAACAAACTTAGATTTCTAAACTTCAAAGGTCTGGTGAGTTACAGAGGTTTTTTTCCCCAGAGAGTTTTATTTGTTTGTTTGTTTTGTAAACTGCAAAATACATTACCAGACTAGTAAATGAAGAGAAGATTCAAATTAAACAAGATTAAATGCACTTGTATTAAATACTCTGCATTATGCTGGCAAAAATCACTATCTAAATATTTGTAGCTCTAGAAACGTAGTAAGGTTTCATAGTCGTTCCATCTATGGTCTTGCCATCAATTACAGATAGGCTGGAGAGCTCCTGACTTTTGTCTTACACTCGGTTGTAAACGTCTTAGGACTGGAATTCTTTTTGTTTTTAAAGCACTTGTGCCAAACACAGCAGTATTTTGATGCATGACTAGGCACTTGCAATAATGCTATTAAAGAAGTTGACAACATGCAAGTTCTTTCCTCTGTGTGTGTGTTCCTAAGAATCAAGCTACACATTTAAAGTCCGTGTTTATTCATCCTGGGGAAATCATTAGTTTATGCATATGTAATTCTATATGGCTCTATGATGCTTTTTATAAAGTGGTTTAAGTACAGTCAACTACATTAAAAGAGACAGGAAAAAATTGAAATGTACATACTTCTATTATAAATACTTTGCTGTAACTGCACAAGTGCTAGTCTGGCAAAATTTGTGTATTGCAAGGAAAACTATGCTTAGATACATACAGTATTAAAGAAACACAGAATGAGATATTAAGTTGAAAACCAAGAAATATATTATACCAAAGAGCTTTTTGCTGAATTTACTTCAGCTTATTCTGATCACAGTTCAACAAATGTTACTTATTTGAAGTAAAGCTTATATAGCGAATTGTATTTCTTGCCTATAGAACAGCTAGAACTACCAATTTATTTAATTTTTTTAAAATTACACTGTACTACTAGTATTGCATGGAACAACTCTGAATAACTGCTATTTTGCATACCATATGCCCTATCACTAAAATTAGAAGCATCATGTAAAATAAAACAGTACTGTCTCAAATGAAATGGGAAGAAAGCAGGTCCAATGTCCAGCACATCTCTAGATCAACACCTCCTCACATTTCCAAAGCATGAATTGTGAAGGTCTGAAATAGACTCTGGCTCCTTTTCTTGTTTTGTTTACTAGTGAAATAATTTTAAGAATGTATGCTGTACAATTCATGGATTTCAATCTATTAGATTTAAAAAGCTAAGATTTAAGGACTGATTAAGAAATTTCATTACTTCTTCAAACTCACAGATAAACTTATTTTAAAAACAGATAAAATATAATGAAGTAAACTTAAATTATCAAGCAGCCAACTGTGAAAAGTACTGATTGATGGAAAAAACTACCAGTGAGCATCATTTGTGGCTCTATCTTAAAGCTTAGAAAAAAAAACCAAGTTTTTAACCATGGCTGATACATAAATCTCAAAGGGTTCAACACTGTGGTTAAGACTCCAAAATTAATCTTCTTAGTCTCTCTGTAAAATTTTTCAGAATTCAATTGACAAGAAATATTGAACAGCCTTGTCTTAGTTAAAATCATGAGGTATAGTAGCACCACAGAAAAATAGTTTGAGGATTTATAACTCCATGACCTCATCTAATCTGACAAAATGTTCAGTTCAGATTTTTAAAGAGAAAGTAAAAATAGCTTGGACTTTGCAGCTGTGTGGTTTTATATGTATACTGCACATAATGGACACACCCAGCACCTGTCAAGCTGACTTCTTAACCATTTATATTAGATTAAGTAGAAAACAAGCCATCCCTATTGTAAAAATACATAGCAGCAGTGCATGCCGTATGTTCTTTTGAATTCTAAATGCTGAGTCCTCAAAAACACAGGTGTTACTTCTACGTGTAATCAAGAGGCAAAGACAGAAGGTCTAAAGGAAAAAAATATCTTGGAAATTAAGTAATGTTTTCTTTTAATGTCTTCAACTCAGATTTCAGTAAATACCTTAACTTCACTTGGTCCTTGAAAAGCCCTTTAGAAACCAGGATTACATATGGACTGAAGAAAACCATATCATTTTCCCCCTTTTGCCTATCAAGCATCTAGTAGCATTTGGTTTTGGTTAAATAATTCTCAAGGCTTTTGAGGTCAGCATTACCTATTATACTTACGATAAACCTGTGTTTTAGGAACCTTAAGTCTAGACATACATTGCCAAGAGAAAATGTTGCCTAATAATAGCAGAAATGCCAGAAGCTATGTAAGTAGCCACTAGCTAAAAGCTGTTGATGCACAATGAGCAAACATCTAATGGAAGAGAAAGCAGCTGGGAAATTCTATGGTATTTGACCTTCCGAATTCAAAACAAAACCAAGAATAAATGAGCTCACCAACAACTATTTTCTGGTTTTAGTGCTAAACAGTTATTTAAGATGCTTAAGATACATTTTTTCACTCTGCTTTAGCTGCTCAAATATGCTTTTAAATAATTAAAAAATGTCATCTGAAGGTTGAGGTTACAGTGTTCTCCAACACGATATTAACAGAAGGATGTTTTTCATCATGCTCTTTTACTTACCCGTTTATCAATGTCATTATGTTGGAGCTGGACAAAGCGAGCACTGATAGCAGCAATATAGCTCTGCTGATTGGAGAAAGCCACCCTGCCAGCACCTTTTGGATACTTCAACTCTGGGTCTGTATCAATGCCAGCATAGCAGACACCTCCATATAAACGGTCCATAATCATTGCCAATTCAACTGCAAGAAGTCAATTGTTAAATATTATAGATTTAACATAAATAACAGTGTTGTGTTTCACTTGTTGCATTCGAAGAAAAGGGCTTTTTGCCTTAGCGTACTTGTCTTCCAAAGTCTAAAATAGCAAACCCAAACATTGGTTTTAACGGGTTGAATCAATTCTACGTGAATTACAGTAAAATAGAAAGGCAAAACCCAGAATCTGTAAAAAGAAACTTGGTGTGACTAAAGTGTGAAAAAAATGCAGAGTCACGTTGTTAAAGTAGGTATCAGGTCAACTGTTTTAAAATTTATCATATTGTAAATTAAAACTGTGGTATTTGGAATTAGGTATTCAGGATCACCCCAAGCTCCAGCCAGGCTTGTTAATGCTAGGTTGCATATGAGATCACTCAAAGATATTCCTGTTATTTAGAATCTGATATTTTGCCCTAAGTACTAAGTTTGAAAAGACATTAAGCAAGTGGTTTACATGTGAAACATCAGGAGTTATTACACTTAAAGCAAGCCTACATTTGGGGTACAACTTAACTTAGTATTTTCGTTGAACATTAACTTGATTGTGGATCTTTTAAAATGGTTTGTTGCTTTTTCTGACACTAAGAAGATCTAAAGAAGTTCTAAATATCATTCATAAAATAAGACAGGCGGAGTGCATGGCTGAGGAAACATACAGGAGGGAGGTTAAGGGAAAGAACTGAAGGAAGTGCAGAAGAGGCTGAAGGAAGTGGCGAAGAGGCAGGTAACCTGCCCAGAGATGTATGGTCTGGGTTACAGAGCCAAGGTCTCTGTAGAAGTTGACAGGCAAACAAATTTGTCACCTGGATGAGGGATAGACCCTCACAAAGCAAGAGAGTGGGACCTGTATGGGCCCTGCCAAGTCAATAATTTTTTTATGCTAATGCGTGAAAACACTTTCACTAGCAAGTTAAAATTTAGCTACGCAAGGTAAAATGAAAAACATATACTAAATATTTAAATCCTTGTAGTTCTAACAAAATTCTCACTAGTTAATTATATATAGAATAGAGGCAATTTTTAAATTGAGTGTGTATGTGTGTTTGTGTAAGTGTGTGTTTCACATTAAGGGAAGACTGTATGCCAATTTGTCCATTTGCAACGAGCAAACAAACATCTGACTCATTCTACCAAACCAGATAATACTCTTGTTCCAAACAGTAAGGGAGAACTATCAGCATAATGTAGTGACTAGTAAATTCTTCTGCTTTCTAACGATTTGGAATCATTTGGGTAATGATCTCAGAAAGTAACAGTACAGAATAAACATCAGGAACGCTTAAAAACATTTACAATAGTAGTTCCAATAAGTTACTTTTACCAATAGACAAAGAATATATAGGATTCCAGGGCAAGGAAGCCATGCAGCGTTCAGACATCTTAGGAAGAACTTCTGTATCAGATCCTTAAAGTTGCAAACAAGAAAAACCAGAAACTATTTGTCTGCTTTGGAGAAGTTAACTATTTAAAGGCATCAGATTTCAAATGTAATCTATGACAAACTAAATGACAGTTTTATAAAGGCTAGAATACGAAATGAGGTAATGTTTAATTGTTACTATTTACATAATTATCGTCTTATATCTTATTTTAAGATGGTGAGGAAAGTGAAAGCTGCCAAGAAACCTGGGCTGGGAGAAATGTTACTGTCAGCCATGGCTGGGGGACCTTGTGTACAGCTTCCCAAAAGAATTAGGATTAGGAGAAAGATAAAGCAAGGAGCTGAAGTTCTAGTGGCCTGGAAAACGTCTGCCAAAGGAAAGCGAGGCCTACCAGGAAGCCTCATCTAGAGTTCTTTCTTCGAGACAATGACTGAGGGGCCTTGCCTACCACAGCCCTGGAAAATTAGGATTAGAGTTGAGAGGATGAAAAAGAGAAACCAGGCAGCTGACTCGGCGTGAGGATGGAAAGGGACTACTAAATGAAGTGAGGGCTGCCCAAAGACCCAGCTAGGAGAAATGTTTCAGCTTGCTTCGTGACCTTGTCATTGGCTCACCAAATATAAGAGTTAGGAAGAAAGAAAAAAGTGTTGAGCTACAGTTAGGAGCAGTGCTGAAAAGGGGCCTTCAAAACAAAGTGGGGGCACTGCCAGGAGATCTGGGCTGGGATAAATCTTTCCTCTGGCCAAAGGCTAAGGAATCTTGTCTATGGCTCTGCAAATAAAAGTGAAGAAAAAGAGTTAAGGGTGAAGAAAAAAGATTGAGAAAAAGAGCTACATTAGGAGTAGGTCTGCAAAGTGATCCTCAGTACAGAGTGGGGCCATCAAGAGACCCTGGGCCGGGAGACATTTTTCTTCTGGACAATGGCTGTCTATAGCTCCGTGGGAAAATGAGGGTTAGGGTTGAGAAAAAGGGAGAGAGAAATCAGAGCTGCAGTTGGGATTGGTTTGGAAAGGGGCTGGGAGAAGTTTGTCTAGTCAAAGGGAAGGGGAGCTTGTCTGCATCTCAGCAAGCAAATCAGGTTAGGATTAAGACGGTATACATTACGAAAAATCAGCCAAGTTCTAGGGTGTCATGCAAACTTGGGGAAAACTGTTTCTACTAAAAATCCTAATTAGTAACCTATTCACAAGATAAAAAATGTTCACAGTTTGTATTTTGTAGACAGGAAGACACTCACTGACTTAGAAAGGGAGCTACGATCTTTGGAAAAGAGAGGACATATTTTCTGCTCTTTTACACTTACTATATATCTTTTTTTATCTTTTATGCTTAATCTGGAACCCCCGACTACATGCCCTATGTTTTCTTCCCACTCACCTGCTCGGAGGGGCCGTGGAACTCCTCCAACAAAGATAGTTTTTCTTGGATCCAAAGGCTGAGACCCATCCATCACAAAGTCACTGTCACTTAGGTTCCAAGGTCGAATTTGCACCTGTATTAAGGATTGTTTTCAGTAGAGGAACTTGACAATCCAATTAAAATTAAGAAAAAAGTGCCATATCTTTCTATAATTAAAAATATAATTTTATCTTAGCAAAAGCAGTAAATAGTTGGTATAAGCACCAAAACAATTAGCACATAGTTTATCTGGGTTTGAAAGAAGGTGGACAGTTCATTGATCACCTCTAGAGGCCAGGCTTGAGTTAAATTTCATCATAGCAAACTCCTACCTCATTAATTCCCTGTCTCTAGTCGCCATTATAATAAGAAATCTGTGAAAGGACTTTCGGAACATTTTACCATGTATATGCAATTACAGTTGCAGTTTGGGCTTCTGGCTTTCCTGAAAACACATACTGTGATCCACAAATTTTAAAGCACTGAGAGGAGTGGAGATAAAATTAATTTCTGTGCTTGGATACAAGAGGAGTTTTTATAATGTGTGAATGCTCACTTCTGTTAAGCAGCAAGCAACGCAGTTGATAAGAAATCTTTAGATTAAACGGAAAAAAACCTGCTCAGAAGTTATTTGGATAAAGCTGTTCATCCATCCATTTGTTGATCCTAGAAATCACGTAAGCAGACTCACTATACTGTAATATTGCGTTGCTTATTTATCTGTGCAAGCTTTTTAACAGTATTTTTAAAAGGCAGCACGTTTTTTATCTATTCATATTTGTCTGTAGTTTTCATCTAGTCTGTACGTAAACATAGCCACAAAAGTGACTAGCATTAAAGAACGTTAGAGATGTGAACAATAGAAACAGGTTACAGTATGTCTTCTATTTTGCGACAGCTGTTTGCATTACTTGTTTTTACCCTGCAATTTATATATGGTAAATGAGTCCTAAATTATAAATTGATTAGCTATTGCATGCAGAAAAAATAATAATTAAGGAGCCTAATAAACTACAGGGGACATTTGAAGCTATCTGGATTTTAATTGAGGGAGGTGTTAAGTTTTTTCGTTTCATTGCATAAGGCTTTCTTTTCTTTCAAATAATATAGATGAAAAAATTATAACCTGATTGTTTCACAGCTAAGATTGTAAAAGGATGCATACTCCTGTGCGATACCAGAAGTACCAAGTATAAAAGTTAATTGAACATGGCATTTATCAGAAAGAAGCAAACGTTAAAACCATGTTACGCTGATACAGAAAGTCAATTCTATGTAACAGCAAGGACAGCAACAGCCAATGGACAAGTAAGTCCAAGACAATACTGTAAGTATTTCTTTATTTATTTATTAACTGAAAAGAGTAAGAGCAAATGGCTTAGCAACCAGGACAAGTGTCATGGCATAAGCTACTTACTGGTTTATCCTTGATTGTGGGACTCGACACACACAGGTAGAGTTTTCCATCTTCTTCCAGACAGGCATCTATCAGAGCTTGTACAGAGCTTTCTTCCTGGAACAGCAGAAAGGCATAACCTTGGAAAAGATAAAGGCACAAGAAACAAAAAGAACAAATTAATTTATAAAGCATTTTTTTAATAAAGAAAACAAATCCAAGAAGTGAATAAGACATACAAATTACAAATAACTGATAAGGCTGTTAAACTAACATAAATTTCATAATTTTTTCTGTTTTGATAAATTAAATTCACTGAATAAATCATACCCTCATACAGTATTGATTCTGAAATGGAGAAAAGAGTGTTTCACTGCATATGAGTATGTTTATTTGATTAATTAATGATTTTGAGCAGTGAGAATATACACTGCTGAATAAGGGGTTCATATTATCCAATAACTGTATCTGTGGTATCTGATGATGTGACTGTCATCCTACAATGGAGGCACCAAGTTTCTGGTTACTATGTACAATGAATAAATATTAGAAGAAAGGGTCAAAAAAGTGGACACGTAAACAGATAAACAGACTCCTGTGCTCACATGCTTAACTCTGAAAACAAATGCCCACCTAAAAACAGTAAGCATGAGCGAAAAAGAATGGTATGCATTGTGTTTTATTATGAGTCAAAGACATGCTGTTGTTATTTATATTTAAATAAAGCAGTTCAAATGAAAGAAAGTCCCATAAAAATTGCTCCAAGTGATTCAGAATTTTAGGACTTTAAATCAGCCCGGAAAACTAAGTGTGTGTGGCATTCAGTGCTCTTCCGAATGCAGCTGGCAAGAAAGCTTTCTTCAGTTTTACTTAATGTTGTTAAATTTGAATGAAGATTTGACCCAAGCAGTGCATACTTTTGCTACCTCAGAAGTGAACTAATACAGCACACTCTACAATAAGCAAAGCCAGCTGAAGCCTGGCTGCTAGACTTGAATACAGCTGCTCAGTTAAGAGGACTTTCTATCGAGCATCCATTGCTCTTTTGCTCCATAATCAGAACAACTCAGTTTTCTCACTGAATGTGAACATGTTGGCTTTGACCTTTACAATTTAGCACTTGTGTGTCTTACAGGCTACCTCTTTTCAGAAAATCTGCAGCAATTAGAGGCAGCTGGAGTTTAAGCAGGGACTGCTAGACTTTCTCTGCCTAAGATTCTAAGTGCCTACATGATGATACACCATATTTAAATGATGACAACCTTTGATACAGCTTTATACAGTCTATTTGCTATTAATATAGTAGTGACTTACCATAATTTTACACTGATTATTAACTGAATACTATTTGGCGTGTCCTTTTTAGATAAATACTACATGACTGATTTATTAAAAAAAAAAAATAAATAAGATAGACACTGAAAAACTGTTTTCCTCTGTAGAGTTCTTATCTACCAAATTACCTTGTACCCTATTATCTCTAGTCCTGCGTGACTTCTCAAAGAATATTAAATTCTATGCATCTGTTTGTTTTCAGAGGCAAAAAAAAGTTTTTATTAACAACACAGTTATAGCCCAGAACGCATCTAGGAAGACTGAGTTGCCCAAGAAAACAAAAGTTAGATCATTCTTGCTAGCGAACAAGGAACTTACATAGCTAGAGTTGAAGCAGATTAAAGATACCAAAAGTGAAATGCTTCTTGAGTAAAAACATCAGTTTCCTCTCTAGCAGATGTAATTCTCTTAAAGCAATCCCTTAAAGATATAAACACACTTCACTTCAACATTTTAGTTTTAAACTTTACAAAACTAATTGCATTAACTGAGTATGGAAGTAATTAGCTTGTAATCACTATCACTTTTAGCTTCTTTTTATTTTCCACCCACTTCCTCATTCTGTACCATCCGTTCAGATTATATTCAATAATCAGTGCAAAAACTTTATACAAATTCAAGTATCTTTAGTTTAGCAGTTCTTTCAGCCTTATAAAATGCCCCAGTCAGAAAACTAGATACGTGGACAAGACTATCGTGGCAACTACACCTCCAAAGCCAACTGGCCACACTTTATGGTTCAGCCCAATCCGTGCCTTAAACAAACGCCTTGGGAGACAAATTCACAGAAGATGCAGTGCAGATCATTCCAGTACTATGAAATCAAAATAAGAATACATGTACATTTATACATACTTTAAAATAATGGTTTACTATATATTTAAATAGATTTAAACATTTAGGATTCATCTTCTGACCAGACCATAAGACTTGAACTCTAAAAAATAGAATTTTCTCTATTTCAGATTTTTATAATCTTAAACCCATGAAATACTGGAAGTTTCTTTAGCATAAAGTCAAAATGAAAATTGGGAAATATTTATTGTGGCTTAATTACTTAGCAAAAATCTGGGCAACAGCTTGGAATGCGTCTTTGTTCTATTAAGTTTTTTCAGGTTTTTCTGGGTCACAGTAAGAGGTTACATCTGTGGTAGCTGGAGCTGACAGCCATTATGAGGGTGAAGTAAATGATATGAGCATAATTTCCCAAACCAGTTAAAAATAACCAGATACGTGATGATTTTCTCTGGCTGATAGATTACAAGAGTAGTCCAAGTTAGTAAGAATTCGGTTTTCTAACCTGGGGCTAGTGCCTGCCATGAAGTTTAGTAAGTTAACACCTCCTCATTTCTCTAGACCTCTGTGACGGTAACACACTCTCCTGCCTGCTACGGAGTCTCCATGGGCCCTCTGACAAAAGGCAGGTAAGCAGTTTACAGCAGCAGTCTTCTGTTAATCCAGAAAAGCAAGCAGGCTGGACTAGCATGACGTGATGTCCAGCATTATTTCAAAACCTGCTGATTGCATATCTATTCCAATTATTCAAGCACTTTTGACAGTCAAGAATAAAAGACGATTACACTGAAATGAAAAATGACAATGTAACAGAAGTTCAGATCGTATAAGGATCATGTAGAAGCTGATATGGACAAGAAAGATACCTGCCAAAGTTAAAGATATTTGTACTCATTTTCTAGAATCGCATAGGGAAGCAAAAACCTAAATTCCGAAAGGTGCAGCTCCTTCCTATGTGCAGTAGGAAGTGCTAGGCATTGCTATTGCTGAAGACTTACCCTCTTGCTCACAGTACCACTATTTAGAGCTGCATTTGCTTGTTCATACAAGCAAATAGGCGCTTCCATAGATGCACTGCATTTAATTAGAACTCTATAGCAGGAGATACACTCTGAACTCAGATTCCAGTATAAAAAATGAGGTTGGAAAATACACATGCCAAAACAGACGTTGCCAAAGAATTATCTCACACTAGCTGCGATTTAATAATGAAATAACTTTTTTGCGCAAGATAATTTCAGCCTCTTTAAAATTTCAGTTTAAAGAAAAAACAGCATGCCAATATGTAAATTAACAGTAATTAATTTTCTTTTTCTGTCAGCTGTTTTTAAATGCTAAGTTTGGCTATAACTTTGTAAAACTCTTAAGAGTAATCCTTCCTGAAGAAATTCTTAAAAATTTCTACTTCAGGCCTTACATCCTGTTGTACTGTGTATTTCTATTCCTATTTCTATTACACACAATGAGAGATGAGCCTCATCCCCAAAAGGCTTTAGTGCAGGGCCAGTTGACTTCTAACATTCAGATTGATCAATTATAGGGGTTTTAGGTTTAAAAGAAACTTACTTTACGTTTAAAGACAGTAGGTGACGTAGACTTAATAAGACTCTGTTTCCAAACCAAAAATGTATTAATCCAAATAACTTGAATTTTTTAGCAGATGGTGAAAGTTGGTTCATATTTGTCAGCATTGCATGCTTCAGCATGTTCTTCTCTCTGTGCATCAAGGGTATCATATGACTTAAAGCATATGTTTTTTTTTTCCAAGAAGTATGGGATTTGATGAATTTCAAAATTTTAATCCTCTACAGTAGAATTTTGGTAGCTCTTGGCAGTAGCATGCTGTGGTAGTATGTTGCAGACAAAATTCAGCAGTGACCCTTGCTTACCTGCCCAAATAGTCTAAAGGTTTGAGGACTCAACGGGGACAGCTCCTGACTCAGATTTCACAAGTAAAACAGGCAAGATATTTGAAGCCCCAGAAAATAGCAAGGTACCTGACAACAGCTGAATATTCTATATACACAGATATATGGCTTCTTGGCAGATGAGAAACAATCCAGCTCCTTCTCAGCTGTTGGTACAACACATCACTGTAGTGCTGACAATAAACATTGTACTTTTCAATTCACTGGAAGAAGGCAACAACATATTCTGCTGTAAGAAAAGTCACTACAACCTTTAAAGGGGTACAGCAGAGGGAAGATGAGGAGACTAATTTCCCTAGATTCTGAAGCACAGCCTCAGGGCTCCTCAACCTTGAGCTCAAGGATTCATTATTTTATGGAAAGCAGTACAAGAACTAAGCTCCTTTGTACGTGTCCCATTCTGACATCTGAACAGTGACACAATTTCCATATGAAAGAATAATTTAGTCCAGTTGGTCTAATTTCACCTAACCTTGCTGAGAACAAAATGGAAAATCTGGCCTATACGCTGTGTCCCACAAGCTTGAAGCAAGGTTGTCACTTGAAACACAAGATACTATCATATACTGTATCTCTCTTCTCTTTACATACTGCATAGCAAGTCAGAACAGTCTTTGGGTAGTCACACGTATTCATTTCGTATGCCAAATGGGAGGACTGCTTATACTTGAAAAAAGTTAAACTACCTTTGAAGCATATAATCTTTCATTCTGTTTTTAAAGTTTAGACAGTGTCCTTTCTGATATTTTATAGGCTCCAAGATTACATTAAAATCTACCATCCCCCTAAGATCTCATATAAAAATTTTTCAATATATTATCTACCTCATATTATTATGTAAAAAATAAGATAGAGTTAAACCAGCAAAGAAAATTAATGTTCTAGTCTCATGTCTTTGGGTTTATTTTTAGATGATTGAGACAGCTACCTCCAAAGAGTAGATTTAAATAGACTTAATTTTTTCATGAAATATAAATAGCACTTTCTTCTTTTATTTTTTTTCTGGATTTTTAAAAATAGTTTTGAATTGAATTATGGTTGTATTTACTGGAACTTTTAGAATAAATTTGTTTTAAAAGCCCACCACAAAAGAACATTTAGAAACAGTGTGAACTAAATTTCTAAATTAGTTAATGTGGTGACAAAGGGTCATTGCTCAAAGTCACCCTTAGTAATCTTATTAGAAGATGCTTTGAACGTGAATAAAACACATTTCTAAATCCAAAGATGAAACAACTATTAAAAATGAAAGTCATTTTTGAAAAATAAAAATCCAAGGCGTTAAAAAAAAACACAGACTTTCTTTTAAACGTTGCAGTGACATGACTGGATTTTCAAAAAACATCAAAGGCTTTAAATACTTAAGAAACCTCAAAATAGAAAGGGCTGTAATCTCACTTAGCTACTGCAGAAGAGTGAAATTATGTATTAGTCAGGGCTGCAAAGATGAATTTCTTTTAGTCAGTCTAATTTTAAATGGCAGTGTATGACCCTGTCAGCTGATTCTTTTCTCTAAAAAAGAAAAGGTGTATAAGAAATGGGAACAGTTTAGCATCTTACAGCGAGACTCCTGTTCATTTTTACATGTTTTTCATGAGTACCAGACAAGTCTGAGTAGTCTGATATGTAAGAAATTCCCCATATGCAACATTAAAGACAGGTTTTGGGGTAGGTTTTGTGTGGTTTTAATTAAAGGTATATACTCCATATCCTCAGTTCCACTGAAAAATAACTGGATCCTGAATCTAAATAGCAATTAAGTGGAACGTACATAGTTAAACGGAAGACAAGATGCATATCAAGAAAAGTCAGCAAGCAAGCAGATCGTATGGAAGAGCTGAATGAAAACTGAGGCTCTGTATCAGTAGCTTCTGTAAAATAAACTGCGTATCTTCATAATTCCAGTTTTATCATTAAATAGCCCACATCACTGAGATTACCAAAAGAATGGAAACTAACATTTAACCCTTACTCTTAATGATCTTACCATCACACAAATAACAGAGAAATTTGAAACCTGCTATGTTGTCATAAATATTATGGAGAGTTTTCCCCCACATCTTCAATTTAAATGGAGAAAAAAACAAACAAGAACCCACCCACAGAATGTCTGCAAGCTCCATGAGGACATACTTTATTTCTGGGACATGGGAGAGGTGCCCCAGTGTTTCCTCTGTACTTCAATGTTGAATAGAAAGGACAATATTTTGATAGTGCTGTAGTGATTATCTAGAGCTAATGATTTATAAAGTCTTTTCAATTACAAAACACGTCAAGAAATAGAAGGGATTTGCTAGTCATCACTACTTCAAGACTTTCGCCGCTTATGGGGAAAAAACCCAGTATACATATGCCATCTCAGTTTGTCCTGTCCTGCCTGTATTGAAAAAGAAAACATTGAAATGCCTTTTTTTTTTTTTAACTAAAAAAATATTCTACAAGCATATGAAAGCCTCTCTTTTTATCTGGCATTTTACTTCTACACTAGTGTAAAACATTGCAACAGCAAATTTATAGGGTTGTCTCCTCTTTCAAAGGTCATAGCCATTTTAAAACTTGAGACTTCAGACTGCAGCATGATCTATAGTAGCTATAAATCAGAATTAAAGGGTATAAAAACATAAAACAAAGACTATAACATACAATCTTGTTTCTTGTAGTTATAAGAGTAGTGACATGAATTAATCATACGACAAAGACTAAATTTTTGATGAGGCAAGAGCTATCTTTGTAAGTTTTCTGGGTCAGCAGCATGAGAAAGCATGCATTTACATCATAAATATCAAAAAAGCAACTAAATTCAGAATTGAATTTTTCAATTTCGGTTTTCAAGGGCAACATGAAATGGTGACTGCTCTGGGCAGAGCAGCTCGTTGTCATTGTCTGGAGGGGGTCAGGTCTGCTGCTGCTGCTGCTTTTACTCTGAGCAGATGGCTGAGAAGAAATCAGTTTCCAAGTTTAAACAAAACCTGTTACTCTTCTTTGCAAATAAGCCAATTTCCCATTCTAGTCCAAGCAACATTACCATAGAAGAATTCTAGATAAATATAAATTGTCTGCTTGATTTCATCTTTTGTGTAATGCGTAGCATCAGCAGGAGGTAAAATAAATTCAACACAAAGATTTTCAGGGGAAGAAAGCAAAGGTCTAAAAATCCAGGCTAGTTTTTAGCCCAAGTCAATTATTTTTAATTGGGGTTTACACTAGAAAAGGTTTTCATTTAATTTTTTTTTTTTTTAATTTACTTTCAAAGAAGAAAGGAAACAGCACTTACTAGAGCTGTGATACAGCAGAACACTTGGGACTGTTGTCAAGAGCTTCATTCAAAGTAAAGAACTTCAATCAAAAAGAGAAGATGCCCAGTGTCATTTAGATAGATCAAGCCAGCAATGTATTTCCTGATTTTGTATGACTCTAAATCTCCTGTAAGCAGACCGATAATCTGCGCTTCACCAACCACATCACTGAGACATCTGAGAGAGACCAGTTCTCAGCTGCTTCTAGCTTTTGAAATCAGCGAGAGGCATATACGCTGCCTTGGGCAGAGGTATCCACAGCATCTTTCATTCCAGCACCTGATACCTTCCTATTACCAGTCCTAACCCCTGATTTGAGAGAACAGAAGTGTAATTTGGGATATTACCTTTGATAAATTGCTGATTTATATATTCAGATGATATTACACTAATTTTATATTACTGTATCATTATCTTAGGGGTAAAATTGTGGGCATCACTGCAGTGATTCTAGGAATGGAAAACAGAATGTTATAACGCTTACAGGAATTTATAAAGAGAGCACGAGCTTGTAATGCATGAAATGATTACAACTGATCAGGGGTCAGGAGTAGGGAATGACTTATTTTTTTAGGTGACCCTCAGAAACAGTGAATATGCTGCAGTGCTAGTACAGAATCTCTCTTTTCACCCCACCCCCCACCAGTCATCCCCTTGAACTTATTTCAATGATTTGAAAGAATAATTTGCTGCTTCATAAATGATTAGCAAAACAAGACATAGCACTAAATATTATCAAGTCCTCTATAAAGCTATTCAAAGGACTGCTTTTATCCTGGAGCCCATAATATTTACAGATCAATTCATATATTTCCATTTACAAAACAAAAGAAAAGGCAACATTTAATGAAAATAGTATTTAAATGAAGAGGTACGGGGGGGAGAACCACAGTAAAATCTACTTGGCTTTAGAAGTGATTAATGAGAATCAGACAAACATTTAACTGCTTCTATATGACAAAAGTGGTCTGGTTACTTCCTACAGATAAGTGATGGAAAGCTTTTTCTGTACTTAGGTATGTTCAAATTCCAGGTAACGCTTTCAGTTCTCCACTCTGTTGTTGCTGCCTTAAACCTCTTTTAGTATCTTAGGTGTTTGTGGGTTTTGAAAGAAAATTTAGCTAGATGTTGTGAACTGACAGTCATTCAAATCAGAATTAGCAGCATTTTTCTTTTATGTGTGCACTATGAAGTGACAGTAGCAAAGAAGGAACATATTTCAGTCTGCTTAGGAGTTTTTTAGCCATTATCCTATGCAAAATTTCGGTATAAACAGTAGCTACATTGAATTATCTAATATACTTCATTTTAGCTTAAATATCTATTCGCTATTTAAATATATCATCAATAAGAGACTTCTCAATCAGAATTAATATTTTCTTCCCCATACAGACATTTCATAGTAGCTAAAAATCCAGTGGGAATTTATGCCAGATCGTATTTTTACCTCCTGAGTAGGCCACGTGTGATGTATAAGGTACTCACAGTGACTCAGTTTGATATAAGCAGTATAATATACATGCACACTCAATTACTATACCATATGTCACAGTCTAATACATTTATTTATCATCCACAAAAATGACAAAGAGATGCACACCCCTAAAAATGCATGATTCAGTGCTCTGATTTAGGAAATGTAAGTCAGTCAGTCATCAAGCTCTGTGTGCTTCTGTTCCACTAAATACAAAGCTTTCTTTAAAAGAGGATCTGTATCTCCTGAAGTAGCAGCTAAAACAGTAAAAATTTTCAACTTAACCCTGTCCCTGATTTGGATAGCTGACGATTTGTAAGATTCATCTTTGATTACTAGAAGATATTCCTAGGGCTCCTCCTTTCTCTTCGAGATCATTTTTTACAACACTACAATTTAAAACCAGTGGTCACAACCAAGTCTAGCTTTTTTAAAATTAAGTGCCCAATAACTTAAAAAAAAATATTCAATTTGCATGTAAATTGGTGTCAATTACCTATATACTGCAGAATACTGAATACTCAGGACCTACTCCTGAAAAATCTACGAGTTCATACAATATTCATAAAACTCATAAAAGAATGCATTCTTTAGTAAGGGCTATCTTTAAGATTTCCTGTTTCTGTCCAAAAGAGACATTGGTAAACTTGTCTGAAATTTGGTTTTGTTGTTTGTTTGTTTTGTTTTTTGTTTTTTGTTTGTTTTTTTTTTTTTGGCCACCATCAGTTCTTTAGATTACTGCATCATTTAACCAAACACTTGTCTATTTTCCATTTAAGTCAGAGGTATATTTAGTCTAAATAAGTCAGGATTTCAAGAAGTTTTACTACAGGTAACAGCTGCACAACAATGAAGAAAAAATACAGGCACTATACACAGGTAAGTCTTATTGAAAAATCCTGCTCAATTATTTCAGCATCTGCCCAAACAAATTTAGTCCAACAGTTAGTCCAGAAAGCGGATGCTTGGAATTGCTATTTAAACAGAACCTACTGAACTGGGCATTTGATTGAAAGCTTGTGATGATGAGTAGTGATTAGTAGATGCATGAACCAGACTCCAGTCAGCTGCTCTTTAGATTTTGGAAGCAGCAATCCCCTTGAGGCAAGCCTTAAATATCAACTGTGACTTAACTCAATGTAGTCTAAGAAAATAGTTGCGTAAAGTATAAGAAATCCTATTGCAATTTTAACCCTTCCAGGCAGCAAGTCAGAGAAAACAGCCTCCCTCTTTGGCACATGACCAACAGGAAAGTGTCTAGATGATTTATGGAAAGACTGTTCTGGAAAGAGAATATTATGCAACTCCAACATGTGACCTTTAGTTTTCCCTAAAGAGTCAGGAGGCTTATGAAAAACACCTACCAGTAGGTGCAGATGAGATGCTGGAAGCAATGCATGTGGCCTAAGTATCTCTCATCACGCAACATACTACCTGGCCCATCAGTCAAAGCAAAACACAGAAACAGAAAAGTGATACATGGACTGCAGACCATGGTAAGGGCTCAGAAAGTACACATCCTTTAATTGCTACCAACAAATCAATTAAGTCTTTTAGAAACCTGAATTTTTTCTGTGGGAAATTGAAGGCCTTTTGATGAGACCGCTGGCCGAGTTATGAGACATCCTGTGTTCTTGCAATAATCTCATAGCCCAACAGAAGAAATCTAGAATTTAATGCCATTTTGAATTCAGCAAAACAACCTTCCACGTTGACTTCTGTGGTGTAAGAAAGCTATTTTGCGTCTATCAAAAACTTCTGAAGAGCCTTTGAACAATTATGACTACAACACTCTTACAGCAATTTGTGACTAATGCTGTAAAATGAAGTTACATGGTTATTGCAGTCAACCCCCTGATTATATAAACCACTTTCCAATAGATTCAGATATGAAAGAGGCTGGTTGACAGATGCACGTCCAGGCTAAAACTCAGAACATCACACAATTGTCTTTACAACTTTTTTCTGGAAACTCTGGGGACTAGCACATTAGCGAGGAAGAGTATAAGAACGAGTTGTTTCTTTAACAAATTAGAAGTGCAGCATGAGAAACTGTAGACTTTTATTCGTCTTCAGGTACCAAATACTAAAATCTTCATTTTCCTGTGCATAACAAGTAAATCTGACACTAAAATTTATCACATTAGCAACGTGCACTGGAAAAGCTACTCTAGGACTATCACAGCCCTTGAACTCTCACTTTTGAGGCAACAAAACTTTTCCTGCTTAAATAATCTGCTTGAGCAATAACGAGGAACCTAGGTGATGCACAGCTACTGCATTTATTTCCTGTATGGCACATTAGCCCCAAATCCATATGACTTCTTCAAAAAACCAGAAAAGTTAGTCCTTTATTTGCCTGTTATATGCATACAAACTTATTACAGTACACAGACATCATATTGTCCAATGTGTTTTGGCTGCTGATACTAAAAATGTTATTCATCTGAAGAAAAGAACTACCAAAAATGCCAGGACACTGTTGAGGATGTACTCCAGCCTATCAGAGAGATCTTAAGAACTGTGAAGTCTTTGGAGGAAGGAAAAAAAAAAAAAAAAAAAAAAAGAGAGTCAGGAAAAAAAAAGTCTACGCATAGACAAGGGTCCTGTACACTAAAACTCAACCACAAATTCTTGAGGACAAAAAAAACCATAACATAAAACAGAGTTCTAAGTTTTGACAACAGCCTTCTTTTGTGTTATAGGCAGAAAATAATATGATTTGGTCCCATTACATAGAATCTCATAAGAGACTATCCCACTTAGGAGAATGTCTTACAGGGTGTTATCAAGCACGTGGTCCTGCAAGATCAGTTCTTACAGAATAATAATTGAGAGCCACTATCAGTAATTGCAGCCCAACATCTGCCCCTCCCAACCCCACCCCCGCACGTCAAAACAGCCCTGAAAAGGAGCCAATCCAGTAATTGTGGGCATTACATCAAATTTGTCATTTCTTGATTGGAAAAAGGTTTCTGACATCACATAAGGAGAATAAAGAAAAGAGGGAAGTAAGCAGAAAGGGATAAATTGTTTTTTGAAAAATAAGATTTTTCTCTTAAAGGAACATTTGGTTTACGCTAACAAAGAAGACAGAAGCTGCTGGGGTTGGATTTACTCTGCTTTATGACTTTGTACTAGAACCCAGAAGCCCAAATTTCATTCTTGAATCCTACACCACCCACCCTTTCTAAACTTGCACAGTCCTGGCTCTCAAAAAAGGTTTTCGATAATAACCTGAACTACATTAGGAATATTTGGCTACAATCATTATATACTCCTCATGATAAATAGCCTTTATTTACTTATTTGGTTACTGTAGTCATAAGCAATTAGTAAGACTGACAGGTAGAAACACCTTTACTACCAAATCCTGTGGAGACTATGGATGCTGAGCCTCTTCTGAAGAGACCTGGCCATTCCTTAATTGCTGATTGAAGAAGCGTCAACAAATGCTTGCTAAAAAATTGTGGTTCTTCAGGGATAAAAAAAAAAACAATAAATAAAATCAATAGCAACCTAGCAATTCCGAAAGAAAGTATCATTTGTTGAAAGCTGGGAGAGAATAGTCCTGCAACACTACTTCAGAATCAGACTTGTTCTGCCTAGGCTTGATTGCTCAAAAATTTATTTTGCCTCATGAGATTCTTGTTTACCCCTAGAAAAAGAAATTGCAAATGGCATAGTTTTAGGGACACAGATTCTCTGATAGGAAGCAAGCTCCTTGAATGCTCTTTGATAACTGGCACAGCAGTCTCAAAGACAGACATTTTAAAATCATCATTATCAGTACAACATTGTCATGGTTTAGGCACCAGGACAAACATGAAGAACCCTCAAACAATTAGGACAAGAAAGGAAATAGTGTGAAGAGCTTTACAAAGGGAGGCTTAAACAAAAGTAATCAAAAGCCTAAAAGAAAATTCTATACAAAACCAAGCTGAAGTTACACAGCTACAGAAGAGCAGGTCAGTATGTACTGCATTTTGCTACCACGCAATTTTATGAATTGCATTGATTTGGGATTATGCTGCCCTGCTGTGGGAAGACGCAGGGACTATGAATTCTATACAGGGCCTCAGATGTCAATGGGTAAAAGACTGATACTGTGCATGTGTGTGTTGGAACAGACAAAGTTTAAAAAAGATCTTGCATCACTATTTGCCATACCATGTATTTCTGGATCAGGAATGTCAGTTTCCATTCTAGCAAGCGGCATGATCTCTGACTTCAGTTTTTAAAATACAAAACTTGTCTAGGCCTTTTAAGCTGGACTTTGGTGGTATGGTATTAGATCAGTTAAGCTAAAGCAATTAGTTTCAGTACAACAGATTGCTGTATTCGGACAAACCAGATACCTTCTTATGAATATGGCTGATGAAATTAAAATTATGACTCCATACTTTCTCCTTGCAGCCGTTCATTCTTTCTCCTCTGGCAGAAGCTACTGTTGCCACTGCAGTGACAATGGAATTAGCCATGCAAATGGTTCTCATCCCCAAAATCAAGATCAGCCAGAAGACTACAAACAACAGTGTTCGCATCTAACGTTACCATCAGGAAGGCTCATACAGTCTGTCCCACCAGTTGTTTTAAATTAAAGCATGAGAATCACTTCATAATGTTACTTTGTGCAACTTTGCATACACTATTTGCTTCTTCATGAGATCTTGTTCACCTTTAGTGTCCCCTGTGGAGCAGCAGGGACAAGTGTGCTTATTTTTATCAAATAACAGAATAACTAAGTGAAGAACAGGGAGAACACAAGAGGCTCAGACTGCTGCACCACACATCTAAATCAATTGTAAAGCCAAAGCATTCCTCCCATTCCAAACCCATCCTATCTCCAAGCTCTGCCATGCTTCATTTTCTCACTCTAAATCTCATCTTTATCCAAACATCAGTCCTCCTAAATGGAAAGAAACAGAGGAAGACGTTACATAATTTTTGTAATTTTAAAATACATTGTGCAGTTTTTAGTGATTGCTAAAAAAAAAATCATAGTTAACACAAAGAAAAGAATCAGTAAAGACTTTTTAAAAAGTTGTTTTAAAGCTTGCAATCTGTTAAAAAAACCTAGAAGAACGTTTTTGAAACAGTTGGCACCATCTGTTTAATGAAAAAAAGGGGGGAAAATTACTGTAGTTAGCAGAAGCATTGCTTAACTCAGCAGACCAGCAAATAAGTAAAAAACCCATCAATTTGTATTTCAATAAAATATAAATTATCTGGATTTTGCCAGAGAGAAATAGACTGTGTCGTGGTAATGTGTAACTACATTTGATAACATTCTTTAGCACTATTTCATTATTTCTCAACATCTCGTAGGTATTCAAAAAATACTTAGCCACAAACCACATTTAATTCCCAGTACTCTGTGGTGAAAGCCAAGTAAACACATTACAAACTGGGCATCTGCTTACCCAAGACCAACACATGGCATTTATAATTTTGCCAGTTCCGTTACTAACATATCCAAACAGATGCCAAAGGATGTAATCCAAAGACTTTTCAGGCAATGGGAATGAATTGGCCTTATTCAGAAGCAAAGCATTAAAATCACCTAATGGATGACACCAACATAAAAACATGGTGCTAAGCTTTACAATGCATAGGAGGGGTAAAAAGAAATGTTAAGGCAATAATACAGATGCTCAGAACTAGAAATAGGAACCTCTTATACACATTGTCAGCTGTTATCAGCTTCTCTTGCCCAAGTACATAAAATACACTTTCAGTGACAAAACAGCTGGGTGCCACCGGTCCCTCTTCTCTCAGTAACGTAAATATTGAGCTCGCTGGCAACAAATACATCTGGTAAGGGCTGTTTGATGTATCAGATGATTTTGGTTTTGTCATCATAATAACAAAAACTCAACCATTTAGCAAGCCAGATCGCTTTCCTAAACAGATGCTCACAGCGTATTCTGTAATGTCAGGCAAGACTCAGTAAAGATAACAAAAACCTACAATATCTGGTAAAATATACTGGATAGTATAGATGTGCTTGAGGAGTATGGTGCAGACACATCCACCTTGATCTGCGATCCCCCAAGGCCCAAAACCATCACCTTGGCACTGCACTGAAATAAGCCTTATATAACTCACCATGCCAGAGACTGCAGTTCGGCATTTAGCACACAACCAGTTTATGTCCATCAGGTCCAGCACTAAACTTGAGGTAATGTGCCTAAGTGGACCTCTGGTGACACCATACTGCTCAGAATGCCCAATCCAGGAAAACCTTTGTTCAAGCTGAATGCTGCAGGAGTTTTTCTGGACCCCAGTTAGTCCTGAAAACAGCTTACATGCCACTGCACCTAAGCTAGTCAACCACACCAACTAATACATCAGCTAAATAAGGCTTGCTAGAACTGACTACACATCTGTGGCCTGACTTGCCCACTAAACGAACCAGATAAAGCCCTCGGGGGTGGTGGGGGTCACTAGACTGTAAGCAACATTTTATTTTAATCTTTCAGATTTTATGCTTGATCATATTATCCATGGCTAATAGTTCCTGCAGCCTTTTGTTCCTGACCATAAGAATATCAAAAAAGTGCTCCTAATATAGTGCTATTATAGGGAATTCATATATTGCACCAACATAGTAAACATTCCACAAATTCAATAAATTATACCAGTAGATAAGTAGATACTGGAAGTCTGTATTAATACACTCAGGTCTGTGAGGGATGACATCACTTGGATGTAACTAGGAAGACAGAAAACCATGATGTAAAACTGCCCTAGTGTGAAACTCAGCTGACTGTGCTGACCCATGGCATCAGCTACTGATGTTGTCTGCTCCAGACCTCTAACCGAATGCTTACCAAAGCAAACAAACAAAAAATACTGAACTTTGTTATAAGTCCAGACACTGCCCGCTGGTCTGACCCTACAGACATGAAGGAGTAATGAAAGAGGCTCTCCATCAAAAGGACACTAAAGTCTGTCTGGAAGTGATGGCATATTTTCAGAAAGAGCAGGGTTCAATTTTACTGCCAGGGCACATTCAAGTAGGTGGGAGAAGCCTTGTAGGTCAGGCTTTTTATTAACGTGGGAACAAAGACTAGCCTCCACGTCATCCCCACTGCATTCCAGCCGTCCGTTTTTCTTGTTTTCCTTTGAGATTGCTAGCACACAAAAACCATCTCATTCTCTCCTCTATAATTTAATTTATCTTTTTTTGGGGGGGACATATTTTCCATTTGAAAGAATCATATTCAAAATATCATAGAATTTACAGACTAGCAATGCAACATGGAAAAGAAGCTATCCAGAAAAAGGAAGGGAGAAAACATTTGAATTCATGAGTATTTGACAGCTGAATAAGTCATGTCACTGAATTTTGTATCAAGCATAATTTGAAATATCCCTTTTCATTTCACTGTATTTTTAAAGAAATGCCTGATAATGCATCAAAACAGAAAAAAAAATTACTTAATTTTAATTCTAAAGGAACTTCTGATGAAAACCAGCCTTTGAGGCATTTTATTGTGGTACTTCTGTCAATGATTCCATAATAACTCTGGAGAAGAAGTACTCTCTATAAATAAAACAGACCAAAAAGCTGTGAAAAACAATTATAACACACATTCAAACTTTACCCTTTGAGTCCTGGTAATGACATTCTGTCTTCTATGCAGATGCTGTCCATGTGGGATCAGAGTAAGCCAAGCACATTTGACCTACCAAGCTTAACATGACTGTAAGTGAATCTCAAAGACAGGAACGCAGGACGTATGATGCTGCAGCCCTGATTGATAACTAAGAAGTCAGTTATAAATAAATCTGGAACAGTTGGGATTGACTGTTGTTTAGCACTTTCAGACAGACATTCAGGGCAACTGGCAGGGATTTTGAAAGCTGTTTCCTATATTAGAATCATGACAGAAATAGAAGTGTGGCTGCATTCCCTTGTCTTCTGCTAAAATAGAGCTTACTCAAAAACATTTTTACAAGTTTGGCGAGGCATAACTAGTCCACTGTCAGATACAGAGCAAAATCATACTTGGAAATCCCATGTTGATCTACCATGAATAGTTACTTATGGAATTAATAAGAACAAAAAAAATGGCAAGTACTAGGAGATATCAGGGACAAGGAGAAGCTGGGGTTACTACATTATTTTTTAAACTTGTAAGTGAAGGTACAATCAGAATTCGCTAGCCAAAAAGACCCTTAAGACCTTTAATAATAAAATAAAAAAGGGAAAATCATATATTTTACCAACTGTCCTTAGGAATATGTGGGGTTTTTTTCAGGTTTGGGGTGTTTTGTTGCTGGTTTGGGTTTTTTTGTTTTGTTTTTAAATTTAAGAACAGATGTTGCATAACAACTACTGACAGCAAGACCAAGTTGTGAGACTGGAATGGGAAAGAGGGAGCATGTATGGGTCTTCTTCTGTTTTTAAGTGCCCCAAATACCATTTACAGGGCAAGCATTTGTCACAGAGTTCTCTCGCCTCCAGCACTTAAGCTTCCAGATAAATTAAGTTAGCTTTTATTTAAGTGGGTTTTGCAGCCAAAATATACCTACCAAAATATTGAGGGATTTGCTAGTTCACTGACTGAACAGCCCATTGTTCTGCCAAAATTATCAGTGGCCTTAATGAGCAATTAAGAGCTTTCAGGGTCAGTGAGGACAGAAAATCTTAACAGATAGATCAGAAATTCTGTGTATAACATCATGCTGTTTCAGATCATGAGTGACCTCCCAAACTATATGCAAGAGGCATGTGTGACTGAGAATAGAATGTGTACAGTGTAATACAAAATCATAGGAGAGACTAGGATACAATAAGAGCAATTTGATTTAGCCAAGTAACTCTCCCGAACAGGTTTCCCATAAACTACTCTTTCTCAACCAAAACAGGTCTGCACAGTGTTTCGCTGACAGATACGAAATTGCGCCACCTGCACGCACTCTAAGCCACCCACAACCACATCAGCTCCAGCCCAGAAACACTGTGACCGTGGTGCAGGTGCCAGCCAGCCATCTCTCAGCAGAGCTCGGGGCTGTGGTTCAGCACCCGGTGCGCCCTGAAGCGGACCTCCTGGTTCCGAGCAGGATCACAGCTTCTTAGGTCAGGACACGCACAAAGTGGACTCACATTTCTCTGCAAAATACTGTGTACCTGATCTACCTGTGACTTCCAGCTATTATTCCTATAGTTTCTACAATATGCAAAATGCAACAGAATCAGCACTATGAAATCTCTGCAACTTGCCTTCTAAAGTAAGCCTAGTATAAACAGGCATAATCCAAGGACTCCAGGCTTGCTGAAACAGTGCACATACAGGACTACATTTCAGTCATTGAACTGTGTTTTTTCCGTCACGACAACTGCTGAAAATACACTTATTGAAAGAGAGAAAATTCATCATAAAGAGTCAAATCTTTTCTTTGTAATGGATTGCCACATTGCAGACGTAGTTTCCTTTTACGAGAACAGCCTGCATAAATGTATTTTAAACTAATTACCTTTAGGTGGAAAATATGACTTGCTTTCAGCTTTGTGAGGCCAGTCCACCACAAGAGGTCCAAACCTACGAAAGCTGGCAGTGATCTCATCTACAAAAAACAAAGGAGGCACCTTAGAGAGAATCTGAAGACTGACAGTGGCAAGGTAAAAATTCTTACTTCAAAAAACAAACAGTCTATTTTCTACACCTGTTAAGAACAATGAAAACTGCAATAACGTACATAGAGGATATCTAAATATTCTTTCACCTCTGTGCTACACATGGATGCTTAAAAAAGTAATTTTACTTTCCACTAATGCAAGCTTGCAGCAGGATTAAATGCAAACATGATCTATCAGAAGTGAATATGCTTCAGCTGCGGTCTATTTCTAATTATAGCCACAAAGCAGGGTCAGATGCAGCCACATGGGACTGAAGGAGGAGCTACATGTTGGCATGGCCGCTCCTTGCAGCATACCCTAGAAAGCAGGCTGCATCAGGTCATGCGACTCTGGGGATTTCACCTTCCTCAGTCCCCTCCGGAAATCTGCCTTGAATTATCAAGTTATTTCTTTGCTTTTTAAGCATCTATTTAGAAACACTGTGGAACACACATCTCAAACTATCGTATAGCACAATTCTGGCTTACATGCAAGCACTTCAGAAAAAAGTATTTTATTTTTTAAAAATCTTTCTTCTCAATGCATTTATTTATGTCCTTTAAAGAAAAAATTAGTTTAAAATTGTGTCTAATGTGATACTAGATAAATCAGAGCAACAATCCATCAGGAGAGAAGGCTGAAGACAAAAGCAGTAGTTTTCCAATTTTTTGATTGCTGTTCGAGATATGTCCAACCTATCTGACCCCATGAGCTGCACGTCAGATTTTTCAAGCAACTAGAGTCACAAAACACATACTGCATAACTCAGGAGCTGAAGGAAAAAGGTGTTACTGGAATTGATCTCTCATGGAAGAGGGTGACAGCTCCCAAGTGGCCATGTTACTTCCTCGCAGAATGGGCTGGGCGTGTATTTTGATTCTGATTTTGACCCAGGATCATTCACATCAGTTGTACCTGTTGGCCTGCTTCTTCTCACAGCTGGGGATTCAGATTACCCAGCAGTCCCTGTATCAACAGTCCTGCAACTCATCATGTGACATGGGAACTGCATTTGAGCTGTTTGTAAACCACAGATTGGCAACTTATACTATTTCTTTATTAAAATTGCATGTGGCTTAGGCTTCAATTTAGTAGATCAGATTTGGAGATCCCTCTCTTTTCATTATAAGGCATCCTCAAATTCCCTGTGTATGTCAATTCAAGGTAGACAGTGGTGGATTCCATCTATAATAAGAAAAATACAACAAAAGCTGTCACAATTTTGGTTTGCGAGTCAGGGTGTGTGGAGGCACACACACACAAGTAGAGCAAATATTGATTTAGATTGAGAAAAAACCTGACCATCCCTATTAAGCTGGTTTTTATTTTGTAACCATATTAATAGCCCTACATTTGTCAACTGAGCTCTGCATATATGCTGGATATAAGAGCTGATTGATTAAAGCCTGATTTATTTTGGTAAGGACTGTATTAACAAAGGCCTTAAAGCCAACCACATCTTTTGAAAAGAACAGGGAAAGACTATGGAGGAGTGACAGTACCCACTAAGTTCCCTTTTTCAGCTTCACATACATGGAAACACATGCTGCTATTGCAGATTAGAAAACCTGCTATTTCTGTCTCCATCTCTTCTGATCTGCAGTATAAAAGAACGTCAAGTAAATTCTGAGGTGAAGCAGGGGGTGGTGGTGTTTGTTTTAAATAATGCCACAGGCACTACAAGCGACATACCTGGGAAAATACATTTGTTTTTAATGGAAATCTGCCCTTTTTAAAGTAATTACATGAAAGCCAATTCCCACATCTCACCAATGTAACTTATTCACAGTACCTTCATCAATGTCAGGAGGAAGACCTCCAACAAACACCTTTCTAGAATAGCGTTCCACTCTTTCACCATTCTGACAGCGTGTTGGAGAGCTGAGACCCGATGATAAAGACTGATCACCATGACTGTCGTCTAGGAAGCCATCTTCAAAAGGAAAGAGTGAAGACCGACCTGTAACAGATTTTGTAGTATCTATAATTAACGCTATTTCCTGGAGAATTAAATATTTCAGTAAAAGACGTTATATTTTCCTTTTACAGTTTTGCTTTAACAGATTTTGCATTAAAGGGCCCAGCTAAGCAGTCCAATTAGCCAAAGGACATTCATTAGTATTGCTTCTATTTTTCCAAGCCTATATTATATTATCCTTACAAGAAAATAAACCTAATTTAGCTTTAAAGCAAATCCTTGCAAATGGCTAGCAATGATAACCAACAAGTTATCTGATAAAATTGTGTGTCATAGCTATAGAAAGAACCTTTATAAGATTTGCATTTCAGACCGATTCTTAGAGATTTAAATCTTCCATAACAGATCTTGAAGGAACGATCTTAAAGAGCAGATCCCTCAAGCCATTGCACTGCAGAGCAGGACAGTCTCCTTCAGAGTGCTTTACAGGCTCCTAACCACAAGGGCTGCATCACTTCCTCCTCAAGTGAACAGAGGCTCAGTCTGAATAGGGGGGCAAACAGCAAAATAAACATAGAAAAGCTTTGTATTGTGGATATTAAATATGTAAGTGAAGCAAGAAGCTTAGCTAACAAGAAAAAAAGAGTTTAAAATCTTATTAAATAAACCACAAAAAACCTGCACTTGAAGAAAAAAGTTGTTAGCTAGGATAGCCTGTCAAGCTGTTACTCAGTGTTAAAACACCCCTTCAGTAATGAGTTAACAAAAAGTAACATAAATGGCTGCAACTCAGTTTGTTAATGAAAAGAATTTATTTGTGGTCATCGGATGCAATTAACTTGTTGCTATTACTACAAAAGTATACACGTTATCTTAAGAACAGATCTATTAACCCAGAAGCGATATCAAAGTCTGTAAGTAAGCAATGCTGTAGAACACACCATCTTTAGAATTTAATAATTCCCTATACCTGAGTTGAAAAATAAATCCTGCAACGTAGAGAGATGTATAAATGGGAACCCCCATCTCAACTCTGAACAGGGTAAATGTCCCCTCATATCATGGGAGATTGCTCCCAGGCATGGAATTATAATTAATTGATACAAACAGTTTATAGGGGGGCTAATTACAAATACAAATAGCAGGGCACATAATTAAATTCAAAGGTAGTGGATCACATGAAACCAACTTCTGGCAAGACCTAAGGAAGAATTGATACCATACCGGTATTAGCAGCACAGGGAAGTACAGGGAAAAAAAACAGGGACAAGGAGAAAAACCAAGACATGCAGAGGGACACTAGTGAGAAAAATGCATGCACTGAAAATACCAGTAAAGGAGTCTCCAGTACTAAAGGACAGATTACAAAAAGAAGCAGCTACCCTATATATGCAAAACAAGCTAACAAAAAAAAACCAGGAAAGATGGTCTGACTGACACAGAACACCAGCCTGATATCTTTATGAACACTGGGTACTAGAAAAGTCGTGATTAGAAAGAATATATTGAATGCACAACATTGACAGAGATCACAGATATAGAAATCCACTGAAGCAAAAATCCTACTGTGCTTTCTAATCACCACCATAAAAAACAGGGTAAATGCCACAATCAGAGAAGGACTTAGAGATGCTACTCTTCAGAGTCTAGTACAACTAGTCAGAAATAGTGGATTTAGAGCATAAAACAGGAAGGACTATTGATGAATATTCCGTTAATGGCAAACAAGTCATGCACATATATAAACATAATGCATTTCAGCATAAAAGAGAATACATGCATGAGAGAAATAATAATTAGGAAGGCTAAAATTGTGTAAAAGTATCAAATCAGAAAATCCATTGAAAAGTAGGAAATTTGAAAACATTCGTAAGATTGACATTACTAAGACGCTAAATAATCTTTTAATTCCCACACCCCCAACCTACCTTCTTGTAAAAAATAAGAACACGGGCCATTAGTAGAAGCTGACATATCGAATTAATAGGTACTAGAACAAGGTGTTCAACTAAAATACAGGTATATAGAGGAGGCTGAGTAAGTGCTGAGTTCTGAAGGAAATAACAAAAATGCACAGCAGCTTAAAAAGCAAGGTATCGCCTCTTATGCCAGATGCTTGACAGTCTGCAAGCATTGTACTCATCTTAAGTAAATGCAAAAGATGATCTAACACTTTATACTTAAGTCAACTATAGAGTTAAATGTATAAAGTATACATTTAAAATAATGGAAAGCATATGGACAAGCTAATAGGGAATGATTGTTCACTGTGTCTTCCAGTAAGGGGAAACTAAAGTGCACTGAACACAATCCATACATGGCAAGGCTGAAAGCAAGTCAAACTGTGGAACCCCTTGCAACAGGCTTTTTAAGATGCTGAGAAGTTTATGTAGGTTCAGAAAAGGGAATGAGCAAGAATAGGAGAAAAATCCATTCTGAAGCAATAAATATTGAGACATCACCTCAAGAAACCGCCAGAGGCAAATCTCTGGGAGAGTATTATGGGAAAGCATCACTAAATGCCCTATTTTTATACTCTGCGCCCCTTCCCTGGCATCTCTAAGTCTTCAGTGTAGCAGAATAGATTTTGGGTTGATTTCCCATAGCTATGCTTACATCTGTACCTGAAAAACTGGTTGTAAAAGTTAAAAACAAGGTACCTAGAAGAACATGACTCAACAGCTCTAAGCATACGTACAAAGAAACGCTCGCCTCTTTACTCAAAGAAAACAGAAGATCAAATAGAGAACGGATAGGTTATGGCAAGCCCCAGGAAATTTCTGACAAAACCTCTTCTCACTGAAGATGCTTAGTCACAGTGACAGAATCAAAGACTAATTAAAATATCCGAGTATAATAAACATGAAATGAGTCCCTGCACAGATTTGCCTCCAGGTACTCTGCTTATTACCACAATGGTAAAAACAATAATAGAGAAGGATATATGAGAACATTTGATAAACAACACTTTTTTTTTTTTTTAACAGTCTATTGTAGAATTTCATGTTTCTTTAGATTAAGAAAGCTTGAAACAACATTATAAAATTCAAGGTAATAAAAAAGCATGAATATCACAAACTTTAAGATCGTATGAGTAAGACAAGTCACAAAATCCCTAACATTAATGACAAGACACACGCATACACACACACAAAAATCTACTTGTTACTATAGAAAAGCCTGAATTTCACACAGGAAACAAATACTGAGTGAAACATGCTTTTTTGTTACAGTGAAAAAAAAATAAATCTGAAAGTCCAGCACATTCAGAACCTGTTTGCCCTGTTTTGTCGTAACTACAATTTGTATAAGACAGCCTACACTACATTCATCATAATTATTGCCACATTATTATATTTCACTTCTACAAGTAAACATTAGTTGCAAGAAGTTAATAGCGCCCAACTGATTCCCCCCTTCCTTCCCTACTTTGGTGCCATTTGTTCAACCTGGAAACCCTTGCACAATCATAAAATGAAATTAAACAGTGTTTACATGCACAGAGAGTATACAATATTATATACTCCGCATACTTTCCAATTTGTTTCAGTACCATGAGAGCACTCAGAAAGTGTAAGGATGCATTCCACATCTGTTAACAATAGCATTTTTTCTGGAAGTGGGCAAACTAGGAAGGTAACTTTATGGAGAAAACTTAAATCTTCTATTTTTGTTTCAACTATCAGATAAACACTAAAACCAGTCAGCTTTGAACAAAATAAGCTCAAATTCTGTGTTACAAACTGTGTTAGTACAGACTGTACAGCCTACTGCCTCAATCCATACATATGTACAAACTACAAGTTACTTATACGCTATCAGCTTGCTTGGATGCCTACATTTGTCTCCAAGCTTCTTCACAAGTGTGATGCAAATTCTACATTTTGAAAAGGAAGCGATGTCACATGCATAGCTGTCACAGAACATACACGAGACAGAAGATAAAATGAAGTTTAATGCCAAAATGCCCCAAGCAGGTGGCACCGCCCAACTCTAATTGATAAAAGCTGCAATCTTCACTGTTATTTTCCCAAGAGAAAACCAGTCTGTGTAAGCTACAACAAAGACCATAAATGTAAGGTACATTAGTACTTTTCTTGGTAGTCAGCAAGCTTGCTATTGGCCATGTTCATTAATCTCTCAGAATAAACATATGCAGCACTGTACATTTCTAAAATGTTTTCAGTCTGCTTTTAGTTTTTAAGGGTTGTCTATGATAAAATAAAGTTAAAATGTGCTCAAATGTTTTATCTTTTTAGATTATTATTATTATCAATATTCACTGTTGAGGACAATTATTAATATTGGTATTCACAATGTTCTAACTAAGGCAATCCAATGTAATATGCAATGAAAGATTTTTCATCTAAGAAAAAAATATTTTTGAAGTGTTCAATGCACTAGTTAAACATTGCAGTTCTATAAAAAAAAAAAAAAACCAAAACAAACCAGAAACCACTCTTTTTTTTGGAACACTAGAGATTTAAAGTCATAAATACGCATCATGAGAGAGTTTTTACATTCAGTCATCCTCCAGTTCACTGATAGTAGCAACACACTTGAAGTTATCAGCTCAAGATCATCATTGCTTTAATCTGCTATTAAAAGGGAGATGTTTTGCAAATGAAGAATAGGAGATTGATACAAAGCAATTGATCAACCAAATAATGTTAAAATTGGTAACACCATCTTATCACAAGAGAACTAAATATTTATTTCTCCCACTATTCAGCAAACAAAACATTTAATAAATACTTTTACCTCTTCTCCGCCCATAGCTCCTGGCTGCATGTAAACACAGAAGAAAATTGTCGGTACAGCTGTCATTAGATTTACCTCCAAAAACAAAGAAAAGGTAGCTTCTATCTCTTCTCTTTTTCCCCTCCCACCATAAAGAAGGAAAAGACATTCAAAAAGTGCAAGATGAAATTCAAACAACCCAAGTCAAGAGAAAAAGTTTGAAGATGACCCAGCCAGAGGGGAGAATTAGAAGAAAAAAAAAAAAAACCAAAAACAAAACCACAAAAAAACCCAAGAAAAAAACCCAAGGAACATACCTGCTGTGCAAGTTTTCTACATAGCAAAGGTATTAAAAAAAAATCAGGCATATCAGACTTACAGTACTATAAAATAATAATTTAGGATTATGGTTTTAAGAGGCAATAAACATCATCAACAGTAATCCTAATTAAAATAATTCATTCTGCATTTTATTAATTAGTTGTGGAAAACATATTTTCTGATTATGTTTCAATTTAAATAATTAACCATCTGTAAATACTAAAATCCTACCAAAACAATATGAACGTAATAGCCAGTATGTTCAGACAAATAAAAACAGATTGACAAAATGTCTTTATAACTACCAGAATTAATACGGCATTTCAATAAGACACGCACCAATGACAAAATCCACAATGTTGTGCAAGCACAGAAACATATTTCGTGATATAATAGGAAATGCAAAAAGCAGCATTTTTTGATCGGAAACTTTAGAATACCAGAAAATAATCTGGAAAACAGTGTCTTCTACACAGGGACTTCAGCCTCTCACAAAAGATATCTGTGGTCTTCCAAGGTAATCAAATGTGGAAGGCTACGGATCAGGTAGCTTTTCAACAGAAAGTGAGTTTAGGCAATAGGTAACAGAGCCTTGTTTTGTGTCTTTCTCTCTTCATCACAATACTATTTGTGTTCCTCCTCCTTGCCAACCCCATCTCTTATTTCCAAAACCAACATGATGCCTTCTAGCCCTGCCCTACAGGCCCAGGTTTTAGGTGTGATTCCTTTAGCTCTCCCTACAATCCCCCTTAGCCAACTTAATCTAGTTCCCGCTCCCTCCTTCTATATCCCAAGTGTCATCTACCGTAAAACGTTCCAGTCTTCCCATTTTTCTATTTCCATCTTCATAGCCACATTCTCAGCTTTCCCTACCTACTTTTCTTTGGCCAGCAATTAGATGACAGATCAGTTGTGGCTAGTTAAGACTCATCTGCTAGTTAACTACTCATCTGCTGACTGGTCCCCTGGCTGTCACCTCTGAGTGGCCGCAGGGGCTACTCAGAGCAAGGCTGAACCTCATTCAGCACAGGCACTAGTAACCTCTCTTCTACCTCAAGCCCTGAAGAAACAGTCTCAGACACCATACACCTAATGTCTTTTTCTCCCACTATCAATGAGGCCACAGAAGCGCAACTATGTGAGTTGTTGCAGGATTAAAAAATGTCAAGGGCTATGATGAAGAACCGTTTCACAATTTATGTTTAACATAAGACAGTAGAAGCTCTTTGTATGAACAGCTATTCAGCCACAGTGATGTAGTTGGTAAGCCCCGAAACAGGCACTGCTTCTTGCACAGCAAGTGATAGGGAGAATTAATACAAGAGTTGGCTTTCCAGCAAGAACAAAATTAATCCTCCTCCTTTGAGTTACTGCTGAAGCCATATTACTTATTATGATAGCAAAGAACCACTGTCAGACCTCAGGTAGTAAGTCCTTGTCTTGCTGAACGCACATACACCAAAAAATAAGCATGTATGAAGGTATATCTATCAACATGTTTTGAGAGTTAATTTATTTGAAAGAGGCTTCTCAAACAGAATGCTACCAATCTAAAATAAAGAAGCATTGCTTTAGTATGAGATGAAAAAGACTTCTGTGTGTCTTTTTAAGAAAATAAAACTTTATACGCTTAGTGTAAACATTTAGGCTCTGAATAAGATAGCAGTACGTGATGGGAGAAATCTGCCAAGGACTTCTGTAAATATTAGAATAACCTATTGCCATTCATATATCATAACACTTCTGTGTTATACTGCACTGCATGATATTACTTTCATCTTATATATGAGCTCACACATAATCTTGATATCCATAAAAAAGTTTTACTGAAGGTATATTTACAATTACCTGTAAATTCTAGGGGGAAAATAGTGCAATCCACTTACACAGGAAGGCAGTCAGCCTACTCAGCATTTGCTGATTTAAAAACATTGCATCACATTTAAACACTCAAAGAAGGTGAAGTTTCGCTACTGTTGATTTTATATACGGACACACACATATAATTTGAAAATAAACTCAATTTTATCCAGTGTTTATATTAAAATGTTACATTAAAATGTTCCATTTTCCAGCAAGCTGACATTTATTCAGCACACCAACTTAAGAATGTCAACACACACTTTATTATGTTGCTTACACAGGATGCAAAATAAGAATCTATCATTTGAGACAAGTTAATAAAAAGTACGCATCTTGTTCATAAGTCAAAGTTCAGAGCACAACAGACTTAATAGAAGGTTCATCAGGTAAATTTCATAATACATCCAGTTTGAGTAAATATTTTAGAAAATAAACAATTTAGTCTTGAATGAAGACATTTGGAAGCCAATAAGAAGATTATTGTACTATTACAAGCAATTAAATTGCCTGTGTTATATATCTGAAGTTACTTTCTCTCTTGGGCAATTCCAATGGAAGATAAAAGAAAAGAAACTGGGAGTTTCCAAAAATCTGTTCCCAAAATTGTACCCACTGATGAAGCCACTCCCATATACTGGTTTTGGTGCCAAATATGAACGTCATTTTGCACAGAAAACCACCTCCTGAAAGGTTTCAAAATTCAACGCGCAAGCGATTCTTTCCTAGGTACCTCATAGAGCATTACACCATTAATGAAAACACAGCTGCTCGAAGAAGGGATGAGTGCATTTTCCCATGTAAAATGTGAAATTGTTGTAAGCAGGCACTGACCAGTTGTGCAACTGCCAGCATGATCCCCACCGTGTCCCTGTTTCTCCAGCCCTTTGCAACTGGCTTTCTCTGACAGGTTGACAGTTACATAACCACTACGTCCCAAATTGCATGTTACTCAAATACAAAGGAACAATACATGCTTTTACCTCCTGATAACTCTCCTGAAACTATTAACTCACCTCATCACAGAAGCTGAGTGCATTTTTACAAACTTGAAACTGTATCTCGAAGAACAGAACTCTGAGCTTTTAACAAACAAGCAAAACGAACTCCACAAACCCCAAATCTTGCAATGCAATCAAGTAAATTTAGTGCTAATGCTATTAGAATTCCCAAAAGCCTGCAGCTAAGATTACCCATTGTTGCAATAAATCAAAACAACTGAAATGCTTAAATTTTAATTGCATCTCAAAGAAAGCTATATGAAACTGATGAAAAATAACTTTAAAGGATTGAATTTTATAGATATCTATCTGGCAGTCAAGGGAGAAGGGGTCTGCTGCTGGCATAAGAACGCACTTGCAAAATTATAGGAAGAGCCACAAAACTCTTGAGATATGTGGTTTATGAGATGAGCATAGCTGCATGCCACACAGAAGCACGCAAGACAGCCCTTGAGGATTCAGAAGGAAGGAGTGACCTAACAACCCTTGCCTATGGTCCTGGAAAGGCAGAGGACAAAAACATCCAGTGTGACAAGTTGGCAAGAGAAAGGAAAGTTACGTGGATAAGGGAAGTTACTCTGCTGTTTAAAGTTACTCTTGCTCAGTTAACATACATCCTAAGAACCAAGAACACAATCAAGCAACAAAACATTGCTTACTGTAGACCAACAAGTAAACCACCTTCATTCTTCTGCTCACTACTTCGGCTGGGAATAAGTTTGGGTTTGCCCTGTTGTTTGTGTTGGAAGGTTCCAACACAAAAAGGGACATTGTGTAATTTGTGTGATAAAAGCAAACCACGCAAATAAATAACAGAATTGCACAAACGATTTCTGAGAATTATTATTAGTACGGCAGGTGTTCTGCAATTTATTTGAAAGAGATGAAACCAAGTGAAGACCTACAGAAAAGAAAGGACTTTGACTAAAACATATTCTTATAAACTTATACTTAACATATGTTAAAATGTAGACATAAACCACCTAGCTTAGCTAGAACACCTATGAGAGCTCATATGCAATGCCCTGCTGGGTGAGACCAATGAATTATCCCAACGCGTAGATAAGTAATCAGTCTTCAATAGTGGCACTAGAAAGGGCATGTTAGAGTGGCCACTATCAGTGGTATGTCTCTCTTGTATTACCTTAGCATTCATAGTCTTTGGATGAAACACATTAGGAGGCTCACTCTCACCTACTTCTAATATCTGCATAAAGGCCTTTTGTTAAGAATTTGTCTAATGCTTTTTCAAACCTGCTGATACTATCTGCTTCCACAAATTCCCGTGGCAGCAAGTTCCAGAAGTAAACTACAGAAGCACTTCCTTTTGTGGGTTTTAAATTGATCTGCTGGAAGTTTCACCAATTGCCCCGTTAGTTCTAGCTCTGTGGAACATGGTAAACAGCAATCCTGCGTTCCCCTGTGATTTTTCTAAGGCTCCATCTCATTCACCTTCAGCCTTCTCCTCCCCAAATTGAAGCATTTAGACTTCTTTCATCTCGTGTGAACTCAATACAGTCACAGTAGAGACAGACTATGAGAAGGAAAAACTATGAGATCCAGAGAAAATTGTATTCTAGTAGTTAGCTATTTTGATAATACAAAATAAGGTAAAGCATAGCTAACTGAAAAATAAAAAAAAATTAAGCTTCCAAAAGTGACAGCGAAAATTGAAATAGAACAGTGAAACTGATTATCAGCCTCACAAGCTCTACCCAAGGCTACAAAGAGTAAAAGTTTAAAACCCCAGAGTTATGTGCTGTCACTGGCTTAATTTATTCCTATGGAATAGGATTATTCCATAGGAAGGCTGTGAGAACACTTTTCCACAAAACAACTATGCATGCTTTAGGGCTTGTACTGGTTTACTGTTCTGGTCTCAAATCACACCTGTAACTGGTCTGGCTATACTCATATAAGGCTTGTAGTACACACTGTTCACAATACACTTCAGTTACAAGACAACAGAAAATAAAAATCAGTGGCACTTGGGAAAAATAGGTATCAGTGATGAGTACACAAAAGCTCAACCTAGAAACGTGTATCATCTGACATGATTCAATTAAATGCTGACACAATACGTAAGTACAAGAAGGCGTAATAATAACTTATAGTTCAATATCCCTGTGAACGAAACCTTTGAAGTTAAGAAACACTTGCGAAAAAAAACACCTTGCTTCATCTCCTGGAGACAACAGACATTAGTCATGTGAAACAATGAGTATCCACTCTAACAGCTTAATCTCTAGTTAAGGGTTCGATTTTTATGGATCAGAAACTGTTGGGAAAAGTTCCCCTGGTAAGACAGCTAGCTACACAAGGGAGAAAGTCAGTAGAACAATTAACAAGCTTGACTGAAACACAATCACCTTCTTAAAACATATTTCTTTAACTAAGCCAATCAATTACATGCTGATATTTATTCAACATGTTACTATCACTACCATCAAGAAAATGTTCTGTGTAGAAACTTGAGTATTGTTCACCTACATTAAGCAGATCAAAAGCTTTCAGCAGTTTCATTATGGTTTAATTAATAACTTGTGAGAGAGAACTTTCTGGAGAACCTTTTCAAATGCATAAACCTTATTAAAAATCTGATAGACTTAAGTCTATAAGTAAAACTGAGGTACTTCCAGTATGTTCATATAGGAGATAATATCGCCAAATTAATTTGTTGACTTGTCTTTTAAACCAGATTCTAACAGCAACATAAAGCTGACAAGGTGTGAAAGACCCTCTTCAGACATTTCAGCAGAGGTATGGACAGGATTCATTTGTGCTAGAGCCTGAAGACTGCATGATACTCCTTACTGGAAGAACTCTGTAAAATTAAGAAACTGAAAACACATTTATTGTAATGTTATTAAACTATGTTGGACCATGAAAATATTTTTTACTGGTTAGGCACACCCGTTAAATTTTTTTCTTTATTTTAGATGAACTAAAATGTCTAAGCCATGAGATCTTATCTGCCAACTAAGACAGCGACTTACAAGTTACTGACATGTGATCTCTGTAAGATTTTTTTTTTTCCATTGCTTTATTATACTATGGGATTGGATCTGCACATTGTATATAGATCAAACAGTTAGCATTTCAAGGTAATCATAAATTTGTGAATCCATTAACCATCAGCTCCAAAAAAGTAGATCTACATTCTTTCCATATCATAGCTAAAAGTGAATCTCATCAGGTAATTTCAAATACAGAAATAAGCGACACCATTTATTTGTATTAACATGTTTTACAGAAGACGTAATAGAAAGTATCTTGAGATTTTTAAAAACATTCTTTCTTCACTGTTGGTACTTATGTTGTTCATGCAATAATGTGTCCACAATATCAAAGACACACATTTCAAGGCATGCTTAGACGCTTCTTAAATTGACTTAAAATAGCATTATCTCTACCAAAAAAAGAAAGAGTGAGCATTTACAGATTTGAAATTTTGGAGCTAGAAGGGCTAAAGGAAAGTTTATTTGACAAGACTGGGAACCTCCTTGATTTATAAGGTACCAGAATCTTATTTCTAACTTGGAAAACTCATTTGTAATCTTGAAGCAGTCAGCAGTTCAGAACAATACTTGCTTTAGGACACTGAGCTGTCCAATAATTCTCTAAAAGAAAGGAAAATATGTCAAGTTTTTCCTTTTGAATAGCGGGTCTCTGAAGTTCTTAGAGATCTGTAAGTTCACAAGTGAATTCCAATGCCAGTAAAAATTAATTAATGAACTGAGAGAAGGTGATAGAATCAAGTATAATTATGCAATGTATGCTTGCTATAACAATATCTCTGTAGCATACACCTTGAAGAACTCGTTTTGCTAAAGTAACAAAAAGCAAATGAACAGAATAATCTAGGAACTCTATTTTTATGTCATTAAAATACATAGACTGAGATGGAGCACTTGTGCGCGTATGGTAAGAACCACAGATGCAGGAAGTGCATGCAACACAGTCAGAGTTTCTATCGACTGATTCGAAGATTCCCTTTGGGTCATAATAAAATTCTGAGATGAGGCATATGAATATTGTATCTTTGTAAAGTACTAGACTTCTTTTAAACTTTGGGACACATATTCAAAGTTCCTTTGGGAAACATTCTTGACTTTGTTAATTTCAGTCAATTCATTTGCTATCATATACATAGAAAAAGTTTATTTACATGTTTATGATTTTAAAAGTATCTAACCATTCACCAACCTGTCTCAAATTACCCATGTGGAAAAATCATAGTTGCAATTCCAGCAAGACAAATTAAAAGTTTTCTCTTTGATCACCTGTCAGTCCATGCTACTCTGTCTGAATGGTCAAGGTTATCTAACGAACTGTCAAAATGTGGAAAAAAAATATATAAAAATCACTGAGTAAGAGCTAGGGAAGAAACATTTTAATTAAAAAGGGGATTTTCATACAGTTGTAGGTCTATGAAAAGCAGTAGCTAAAGTGGAAGCAGTTTGAATAACAATTTGTAGCAATCAATGTAAAAAAATTATATGCACATAAATGTAGTTTATAATACATGCAACATTTTTACTAATTAAAATAGGAGTCAAGGTTAACAAGAACAGTTTGCATACAAAGACAAGGCTAATATTTGAACCAGCATGAATTTCCTGTTCACATACTATTTCTTGAATAACAATTTTATCTAGATAAAAAGCAAGCTGATAAACAAACATGACATGATAAAACTCAGTAAACCATGTGTGGGGTTTACTGAGTGTGGGGAAAAAATAAGAATTACATTTAGGAGAATAAGGAATTAAACTTGGTTCACTATATCAGCTTTTGGGTTCCTTGCCATAGGTATGTTTGCACTGAGCTTTACGTGCACAGAAGTCTATTTGCTTCCAAAGAAAGTTTTATATATATATATATTAATCTGTTATTTGCAGATCTCTCACCCCACTTTTTCAGCGATAGCATTTGCAATTATTTTTACTTCAGCATGTTTCAATAGTTGAGATTTGAGGGGTTATTCTTCATGATAAGCAATGCAACAGAACAGCTTGTTTAAGAAAATAATGCTCGCTCTTCCCCTTTTTTCCATGGCTAGTAAAGCTGTTCAGAAAAAAACCCAACAACTTCAATCCTGCAGTCTTTTTAAAGAAGTCTTTGAAAGAAAACATATATTACAAATAAGTTGGGTTTGGGGATTGAGATGAATTACTGCTCATCTAAGAGTGGTTCAAAAGGTGGTTCTCAATTTCCACTGATAGATGGGCTGTATGTGCAGATGGGCCCTGCGATAATTTGGTGGTGCTAGCCTCAGCAGTCCCTTCTGGTTCACTTTTTTCCAATGCTGGTAATGCAAGCGTTACAACAATCTCCCTGATAACATATGCCGACATACATATATAATTGAATCCCATCATCAGAAAAATAGAATCTCCATGCAAGCTGTATGCAGTTAAGGCCCACACAGTGAACCTCAAACACGTGATCAAACATGTGAACTGCATTTGATGCTCAAAACTATTGTTTAAACAGCTTAGGTCTTCCTTCCTTAGTCATATTGAGCAGCCAAGCATCTGTCCAGGAGGGAAGGCTTATCTATTTTCATTTCCTTGTTTTAGCTTAAATAATAGATTAATGATAAAACTCGTATTTCTAACACCCAGGCTGATAGGAACTTCCTTCATATTGCTTCCAATCTACCAGGCCTAATTCTGGACTGCAGTCTCATCTCTTCTACCATCATATATAATGCTTGTGGAATAGCTTAGCAAATCTTGTTCTTAAAATTCCACAGAAAACAGATGGCACACACCCACAATAAAGAGGATCACATAGATGAAAGGAAAGCACATTGGTGATGTTATGAGGCAGGAAAAGTGGTGGGGGAAAAACAAAACACCAAGAAGGTAGTAGAGCGCTACAAAGTTGGATTAAAAGGAAGAAAATTTAAGAAATCTTCCTCTGCTAGAAAGAGACTTCAGCAGTCGTTGATAAAAGATACTGCCTTCAGTAACAGCCAAGTCAGATCTCAGAAAGTGCAGATGCTAATATAAAAAAATTGAAGGGAAGAAAGAAGAAAAAGCATGTTTTATTGCTCCCCTGTCTTCCTCCCCACCCCCCCTTTTTTTTTTCTAATTAAACAGGTATAGGTATATTTGAGATATCAGCTAGCCCTCCTCACAGCCCCCAAGGCACCATCAATACTAACTGTTTGTACAGCTTGTTCTGCAAAACTTAACAAGGTTAATGTATAAAGTGACAGTTCGCACGTTCTGGGACCCTTATGAACCCTGCTGCCTTTGCTATGTCACATTTTACATCATTCATTTTTTCCCTCCAGTTAAATAAACTCTGATCTCTTCACATTTAAAGCAGGTCTAGTTTTGCAAACCTTTTTAGCTCTCTCAGTGTCTTTTATTCCTTTATATTATTCCTTATATGTTAATTAGCTAGTAATACATTAGTAACCCAAGTTGGCAGTTGGGCTAAAGAGCTCAGCAAATTCCTATAGCCAGGTACCAAACTATTAGAAGAGATTGATGCCTCTCAAAATTTAGCTTCACATTTTCCCAGAATATTATCACTACAAAACCCAAGCTTTTATTAGCTATTAAACTGCCAGCCCAAGATTTTGCAAGACAAAAAATAATTCAATAAATGTTCTATTCAGAGTGGTTCATTTCAAGGTATACCAACAACATTGGCAAAAGATTTAAATATAAAATGCTATTTCAGCAACTTGGTTATATCTAAACACTGTATGTGTTTGAAAACAATACATTAGAATATACGAAGAGCCAAGTACAATAGCTCTTATGGAGACAAGGCAATTTAAAAACAAATAGAAGCATGAAAATAAAAAATTAAATTGTTTCGCTGCTGTTACATTTTCTGTCATGGCATGACAATATCCCCACATAATTATTATCTATATTAATGAAACAAGACCAAAATCTCTACACAAACATATAAAAAGGTGCCTCAAACCCTTGCCTTAATGTATTTTTCAAATTATTTTATTCAGAACAAATAGAACTAAATGACACTAATGAAAAGAAGAAAAGACAGTCAGATGGAGAGCAAACAGTACCAGACCTCACAGATGACACATTTTCATATGAGACAAGAATGAACATTAGAAGCAGATGGAACATTTGAAGCCCAACAACAGTGAAAAGTCACTGTACAGAGGAGCTTTAGGAAATACAAAATTCTATCATTTCACAAAGGGGTTTTTCTCATTTGTTGGTTTAACTACCTTTAGTGTAAACTCTTTTTACAGAAGTTCGTTTGGGATCCCAGCAATACAGTTCAGTGCTCCCTTAGAAAGATCACACCCCCTCATTTATTCCCTGGCTCCCTTTTTCACCTTCTAAACTTCTTTCCCACTAAAGCTCATGATTAGCTTTCTGAGTTCACAAGAAGCATTAAAGAGAGCTCACCACCTAGCATGTAAGTGACTATGTATCCATGCTGATCATTTAAGTCCTATTTATATACCTAACTAAAAAGGAGCACGTATTAACTGAATGGAAATCCAACATCTCCCGGACAGAAGCAAATAGGAGTGAATACTAGCAAGTGAAAGGGATAGCGGACACCTTTGAGTTAACTTTGGCAAAGCAAATTAATTTTTTTTTCAGGTTTTTCTTACTACTGTAAACATAACTTTTAATTAGTATTGCAAACATATACTAAAATTATGATCAATAGATGGTTTCTCTTCAAGTTCATACATGAATTGACATAAATAATCAATAATTAAATTTACGTCATATTTCCTCTAGAAATTACAGTATCAATTGTATTTAATAAGGTGCTGTAGATGAAAGTTTATAAAAATTGTTCTACTGTTTAGCTCAGTATGAATGACATTATTAAAAAGTAAACTGATGTCACTACTTGATTAAAAACACTATTTCAATTAGAGAAATTTCAATTAGACCTAGTAAAAACAAAAGCTATAGCTTTTTCCCTTTGCATAATGCTTCAAATCTAAATATTTGCATCGTCCTTTTGTTTAAATTCTCTTTAGGATTATGCTTGGATCTCTGAATTTGAACAGTAGGACCCTAATTCTAACAGAGAAGTTCAAGTGCCTCTACAATATAAACATGCTTATATACATGTGCAACAGTTTGCCTATGTACACAAGCATAATGCCATTAATGACAAGAAGAGATTCATAATAATTATGCATTTAAAAGTAACCTCTTCTAACTCACTAATTTTATTATTTCAGAATTCAGTGCTTTGAGATGATGATGATTTACAGCTTTGCACAATGATAAACAAAATGGTGGTAGTATGCTCTACACTAAGCTCTACTAAACTAAGCAAGTAACGCCTTCCCTCAAACCAAACCACCCTCTTCAACATTTACAGACACTAGCTCAAGACAGTCAGTCAGGAAACAGTTTCAAAAGGCTGTAATCAATAAATAAGAATATCAGCTGAAGTACAGTAGAAAGCGTTGCCATAAAGGATGAGAAGGAGCTAAAGAGACAAACACCCCTCAGAAAACTTCCCTCCTCCCTACAATGCATGAAGGAAAGTTATGCATTGCTTTTGGCATGAGCCTATGTTGTCTTCCAGCTTCAAAAGATTGCATACACTATTAGTGAGAAATTGAGATCTGAGTAATAAATCTTAAAGATTATTACTGTGTCTTCACAAGAAAAGAGAAAAATGCTTATGTAGCAATAACTATAAATAGAATGTGAAGGTTGGATTTGCAGATTCAGCAGACAGTGTTTGGTTTCATAGAAATTATACATAGATATTACAAGTATTATGATTTAAAGAAGCTATATAAATTCTCCAAATTGTTCCAAAAATTACTGCAATGAAATATATCATTTGAGAATTTTTTATTTTATGTATTTTATTTTTTTTAAACCCAAACCACAACCATTCCAGCAGAGGAAAGAGCATTTCTTCTTGGACTAACTTTCCTTAGTATATTTCCCCATGGCAAAGGTAATGGATCACATGGGAATGATATAGTTCTAAATTTCTCAGTTTTAGCTGCATACAAAAGAGGACGTAAATCACAGGAATTTTTAAGTTTATATACTTGGATACTGGCTTTTATTCTCAGCTCTTCAAAGATTTAAGAGCAAAACCCAACAGGTTTCACAGTTCAATGATTCTAGCTTCTGGGCTCTTAGTAATGGCCAAAAATGGTGTGGCCTTACCTAGCAAAGAATGGGAGGGAGAAGAGATGCAGGAGAAGGAAAATATATGGAAACTTATCCAGACTTTGGATTTGCGCTGAATTTAACTCAAAAGAACAATCACTACAATTTCACATAAATTGCATATTTTTGATTCCACATTTTTGTAAGTCTGTAAACAGTTAATATTTCAATAAACCCATAATATTTAAAATACTATAAATACATAAATGTATTTCATTTAGGTCCCTCAGTTAGCTATGCTAATATTTTAGCCATACACCAGGACTATTTTAATAATTATTTTTTATAAACAATTACATTATATAGCTGCTGTAAGAATTCCAGAGGAATTAGACACAGAAGAAAAAATATTTTCTTAAATATTACTTCCATTAAAAAGGCAACTTTTTAAAGTTTATCTAGCAATGACAGAAATTGGAACAGAAAATATTCACCCACTTAGGATAGAAGTGAGTTGTCACAAAATGAAACAACCCTGATTTGATATAGTACAGTATATAGTATAGCTTTTTGTATCAGTTTTTCATTCCCATCTTTTAAAAATCTCTATAAGACTCTGTAAGAAATACTGCTATATATTCCATAGAAACTGTCAAATTTTTAAAAGTAACTCAAAATTCAAACATAATCTCCCATCTGATTACTATGGCAATCAGCTTATTGAAATGCCCATGTTGGAACAACAAACACATTCTGAGACCAGAATTCATGTCAAATAGCAGCAGACTGTACTGCGCACAACTTATTTACACACACCTACATCCACGTGAACAGCTTCCTCTTTTAGTAAAATATTTAATTAAAGGGAGCATTTCTCCCAGTTAATTACTTCATTTCTCATAATTTCATGTGCCCATAAGAAAATGAGGCATATATGCTAACTATAACAACAGGAACTTTGCTAAATATCACCTCACCATTAGCAGTGTAAAACTAAGAAAAGAAGCACAAGCAAAGTTTAATGGGTTCTAAAAGCTGGCATTTAAAGTCAAATGCTGAAACCCTTGCACCTTGTCTGTTACAAATTTTCAGCTCTTCACGTTTATAAATTATTTTTTAATTCTCTTTGGTACTACACAAAAAACTGCAGTTTTCAACTACACACAATATAATTTATATAGACAGTGCAAAGGCAAAAAATTTTAGAGAAGTTAGTAAACTAACCCTAACACCTCTAATACAACATTGTAAGCAAAACCGAAGGCTTCAAAATAGTTACTGTTTCTTAGGATTAGAGACAAAAACTATGCTTTGATTTGAATAGCTCAGTTCTAGGTTATGCTGGTGGTGCCTAACACCCCACCCCCCCACAACATGATATAAGGCCGTCTCTAGAGCTTACAGATACATCTTTGCAGGTTTTTTAATGCATATGTTCATGATTGGTTGGGTTTTTTTATTGATTTATTTTTATTTGCCAACACAACCAAATGCAATAATTTCTCAGTGAAGTTCAGCCCCATGCTTTTTCCTCATCTTTCAGATGTCCAAATATTCTCTCCAGTCCCGTCTACATAGTAATGTTTTACGGAAACCAACAAAGTAAACTCCATCAGTCAATGTAATTGTACGCAAAACTTGTAACAACTCATCCCAACAAGAAGAAATATGTCTTGAGACGTATCAGAAATTGAAGTTACGGATTTAACACACACCCCCACAAAAGAGGAAACAACAGAGATTGTTTTGCAATGTTAGCTATAAGCAGGCTTTATTTGTTCCAGTGGAATAAATAAAGCTATTATAGAGCTAATATAAAGAATCACCAATTCTACCAATAAATCAGAGATAATTGATTTATGAAAAGTATTTTAAGATAGTGCACATAAATTTCTATGCAAATATTATTACACATATTTATGTCTGACTGTACAGCTACGTACACAGTAAATGTAAGAAATAATATTCTACATGACGACATGAGTCACTAGGTATTAACTACTTACTATTAAGAGCCATGATATTGTCTGTTCCTGGATGATGGAAGTTTATTCCCATACGCCCTGCAATGTAAATAAAAGCTATTTTTAATGTTTTTATTTCAAAACTGAATTCATAAATATGAAAAATAGGTAAAGGGGATGAACAGTCAGGGTAGCTGAATCTTCCATCTACTGAAGAAAACTTCCCAAGAATACACATTTAACACTGTAGTACCTTTAGTGTTATGTACTTAAAATACTGAAAATCACAAAATAAACAATGAAATAATTATTTTTTAATACATCCCTTTGCTTTGTACTAGGAAAGTATTGCGTTTACCCTTTCAAAATAAGGCCTCAAATTTCAGCCTTGCTGCAGTTTAAATAACAAATACAACATTACAAAAACTCCACTCAATTGGTAAAAATAAATCACTATTTTCCATACTACCTGTGACACCAGAAGCTCTCAAGTTAACAGATCATTGGAAACAGAGTGCTGCTCACCCTGTTTTTGTATTCTTCCCTAAGAATCTGCTATTGCTTACTATTTGAGATAGATAGTGGGTTGGAGTGAGTGTTGTTCTTATGAAGTACATTCATATGTACTTTGGAAAATATTTATTCTTGTCACATATTATTATGGGACCATCATATACAGAAGCTTCACCATGAAATTCAAGTGATCTCTGCTGGTGCCAGTTTTCCAGGAAGCTAGAGAGATGCAAAATAGTACCAATTTTCTCAGATGAGATTTAACAATTGAAAGGTCAGTTTAAGAACATCTCTGATGACTTCAAGAACTGGAAGTGGGAAAAATTCACACACGGTTACTTTGTTTCAAAGGAGACTTAGTCTACTGAACTCTATTTTTACCATCAAAGCAAGAAATTAACCTACTCTACTACTCTTCAGATTAGTTTTAGGTACTGTTTAACTGAGATGAAGCATTAAAAACTTACCCTGAAAAAAACTTTGTAACAGGACTTAATTAAACCCCCCTGAAACAATTTGAAAGCTGTAATTGATATTAGTCCTTGTTTGGAAAAAGATATAAAAGGATCTTTATAGCCACATAAAAATTTATTTCCATTAAGTAATGTAAGTAACTTAAGTTACTTACAAGTTTTGTAATCCATTTCAGATGCTCTCCGTACCTCTAGATTTGTGGTTAAGTTTGGGAGCTAAGGAAGAAGGGAGTTCACATTTCTTCGCTACATTGGCACTCAAATATGGGAGCTCAAGACCCGCTGACTATACTGAAGAACCAATATAACCATTAAGTTCCTGTACGTCTGCAAAACCAAGTTTTAACAAATAAGCTTTGACAAAGCAGAACTAAAGCCACGCTTCTCCAACATTTTTAGTTCCTATCAGTAAGTTAAAGCCTTCTATTTCCAGTCACAGAGACTGCTGTGCTGCAATTAATATTCTTTCTGAACACACATAGCATGAAGTTTCAGTACACTTCTGAAACTAAGTCATAAGCAGTTTAAGAAAAGCAAATATATATATTTTCTTCACATTATAATTTTCTCACTCTTTTAGGAAAAAAGGACGGCCACAATAGGACTGCGAAGCAAACAGCACCTCCAAAAAGAAGTGGGGGCAGAAGGAAGGTAAGTATAATCTCCATTTTTACTTTACAACTCCTTGAGCAAAGCTTCTTAAAGACATCTTAATTTACTACTTCAGATTTCCTAATTACAGACAAAATTCTCCTATACATATTTTCACATTAATTTGGCACTGCAGAAACATTAAGGCTGCTATTATTTCAGTTAGTATAAGCTTGTGCTAAAATATTTCAGAATCTTGCTAGTTTGACATGGGACTCCCTTTTCCTTAACAGCATATTAATGAGCATGATCTTACAGGTATAATTTGTAAGGAGAAAAGGTGTATATAATAATCTATACTTGTAAACTAATACTTACAATAGAAAAAAAGGAACAGCTGTGAAAACTAGAGTAAAATTTGAGTGCATAAGGCTTGGATGGGCCCTTCTCTTTTTCCCTTGCTGAAGCTGAAATAGAATCGTATCTGTGACATCTGGGTTTGTTTTTTTCCTCCCTCCAGGCTGTCACTGGACCAGGTGCTGCTTGCGTGACATTTTGTCACCTGCCCTTGGCCTGCTATTTTTAAACAGTTCTTGTCAGCTATCTTTTAAGAGGAGCAGAAAATACAGAGCAACACAAGCAGAAGGACATGTTCTCACACTGAGCTAAGCAACAGCGTGGGATAATTCTGTGCATCCTCAGAGGTCCCCTAATACAATTCTATAGAAACAAATTAATGGAATACTTTCAAAACACACCCATATTAAAAGCATTCAAACCAGACTGGTAATGCACCAATCATCAGACAATTAGTTACCAATAATTATATAGCTTTTCATATTAGCTACAACATTTTAATATCTTGCTGTTTGAAGCAAATTATTCAATTGAAAAAAGAAGACATATGCAGATTACAAAACTGCATAATTACCTAAGGAACAAGAAGAGAGCACAGAAAGGAAATTAAAAATTTATTCATTTAAAGGTGCAGTGTGAAACTGTGAAATGTAATTAAGAATATGTACTTTCAAGGACATATTTGGGTTAAACACAGAAATGACTATCAGAAAACAATCAATTTTAAGAAAAGCACATGTATGCTACCTGGACCTTTACAAAGTCTATATAAGCACATATTTCTAATTATAGTTTTAAAACACAATCTCTGGATGAAATTTCTACTTTTCAAGAATCTTAAGCACAATAAGCAGAAACACAGAGAAGTTAGAGCACAGAAGTTACAGACTCCAGCAGTTCACTGAAGTCATAAATAGGAATCCTTCCAGTAACAACATCCCCAGTACTTGTATTCAGTGTACATCTGCCATTTTCAGTTTGCCTGTCTTGGTTTCATAACTATCTACTGAGTATATTTTCAATTATATGCTTTTACGACACACACCTATATTACTGCACTTAGGCTGCAACAATAATCACTCTTTTATGTAAATCTTTTCAATTCCTAATTTAAAAAAAACCCAAACGTCCAGTTGTATACTTCTTACTGTAAACACTTCAGAGTATAAACAAGGGTTTAATGATTCTTGTATAGCTCTGGCTGATCCTTTGCATATCTTATGTCATTAAATTCCTTAAATTCTCTCTCCTAACAGCATTTGGAGAGACTTTTCTGGCTGTACTGACTAAGTGCTCTGCTGCATGTCCAATATCATGGTTGTCATGGCAGAGAGCCCAATTCCTTCTTAAAGCACATCTCAAGTATGTGCATCTTCTCTTCTGTATTACATTGGAAATAATAAGATGTTAAATGGAATTTAATTCACCTCATTCTTTGTGGAAAAGAGTCATGATTTCGAAACAGCTCTGAAATCTTTCCAATAACTCAAGAAAGTATACCCTTCCCACACATTCATCTATTTATTAAACCTTTCACAAATAGATTATCTGTTTTTTCTTTTTTTTTTAATTGTCTAGATAATTCCCAGTTAAATGATCAGTTTTGGGAAAGAATGTTGTTCCAGAAATAAGAAACCTGGATATCAGGCACAGTTTTACCACTATTGCGGTTCTTTCACAGTGTCTAGTAGCAGGCTTACCTACTGTGGTCCCTTTAATCTCAACTTTAAAATCCACTATTTTTAGCAGATATTCAAGCTTATGAGCACAATCTGTTTCCAACTAAGTGTAAAACTGATCTTTGATTTCATCTTTGTATATATGTGCTGGTATTATCATTATTTTCCCCTGTCTGAAACAAACACCAGGGAATAACCAGTTCCAGATCTATAACTACTGGTTTTGCTTTAAGAGATTTCTGAATTCATTTTCTCTTCTTAAGTGCTCTATGGTTTTTTGAACTTGTGACATCCTAATCAGCCCCTGGACATGAACACTCACTCAGTGAAGGAGTTTTAAGATTACAGTTACCTATTCTCGTCATTTTCATCTTACAATCAGCGTTCCAAGAAACAATGTTCATTGGTTATATATTGAGTAAAACTTCTTGCTCTGTTATACCTGATGGCTTTCACCAATATTGACCACTTGTACCAATTCAGCAACTGGTATTTGGCATAAGATTTGCTAGAAAATAGCAAAGCTGGCCTGCTTTTGACCTGTCCTGAACTCACTGGGAATGAGAACTTCCTCTCACACAGTTCTTAAGATCATTGTTGATATCAATTACAAGTTATGACTAGAGACTCCAGTGGCAAGGTCAAATGAAACTGGCAACAGGACGAGGTCTGCTATACTTCCTTAGTAATAATACCTCCTTTATAATTCTTACCTCTTCTATCAAATTATTTCAAAGTTGGTGCCAACGAAAGGCATTACAAACCAGCAATAGTTACTTGGATGGACAGGTAGCAAGTTGGGTAGAGCAAAGTTTAGACACAGAAAAGTGCAAAAATCAAAGCAAGACTAGTATTCCCTCAAACGTCTGAAACAAGAATGTTATTTTGACCCATATGTATGCAGGGGTCTAGTTTACAGCACAACCTAACACTCACACACCCCCCCATACTCCAGCTCAACCATGACTCTTTGCTCCTTTATTCACATACAGCCAAGCAGCATGAAGCATATATAAGGATTTTAATCATCATTACCTGAAGAGACCTCAGACCATTCTTTTTCCTCTTCCCCTAAAAATAGAGACACCTGAAACCTATGCTACACTAACTCAACATAGATGCCCAAAACAATTTCAAAAGCAAGAACTATGTAAGCAAGGGTCTGCATAAAGAATTGTAAAAATAAAATGTAACTCTCTGAAGAAGTTTGTTGGGTTTTTTTCCTTTTTCTTTCCCCTCCACCATGTCCTTTTTTTTTTTTTTTTTAAGTCTATCTGACATTTGTTAACACCCATAATTTAAACACTTACTGGTGAGTTGCGTATCTTTTACACATTAACATACTCAGCAAAACAAAAATACTATTGTTTACCAGAAGGGAAATATGAAGAACTATTAGAAGTTATATACTTTAGTATATAGAAGTATATACTTTTACTGTGCAAATACATACTGTGGCAATGTGAACAGAAGTGTATAATTATCAGCTACTAGTATCAGTAATAAAGCTTGCTGATACTAACTTCTTCCTATCACTGACTAAAGAAATATATGCCATCAGTAGAGAAAGCAACCTATAAAATATAACAGCATATACATATTACAACAAAATGCACTCTTAAGAATTAAATTACATTGCTCCAATAAAACACAAAGGCCTTGCATATATTTAAGTAGCGCAAATATTTTTAGCTTGAATATTAGTACTTTAAAAGCAAGACCTGATGAAACATAAAAAGAAATTTGGCTTTACTTGTAAGGAGTAGACAAGTATATATACACATATACCCATTCTACATGTTGTTCTTGAACTGTACTCAAAAGATCAATACTGGTATTCTTATTGATCAGTTGGGGGGAAATAAAATAAACCAATATGAAAGCAGACTTTTCCATTAGCAATCTATGCTAAAATATACAAAACCCCCCAAAATAGTAGAGAAGTGAGTTAAAAAAAAAAAAAAAAAAGAAGCTTTAGGTGTCTGTGAGGCCAGTCTTCAATAGTACAATGAAAAAAATCAAAGTAAAGAGAAGGAAAAATTGATATCTGTATCACCACTCCTTAAACTAAACAAAGCAAACAAAAAACACCCCAACAGTCCTGCCCAAAACAGATTCAGCAGGTCAAAGACAAGGACATGCTGGATTGGGAAGTATGATCATTGAAGGACACACTTATTTCAATTTAAGAGATATGAACCATTTAATGGTCATATTCTGTACTGAAAAAAATTATTAGAGTATTTTCTTAAATAAGCGGGGTTTCAAATGGAAAAGAAACAGTATGTTTCCTGCCAAAGGATTAGCTTGAGTGGCCTAATTTGACACACAAATAGATGTGCAAACACATCTGTATGCTCACGCTGGTTTTCATGTGCATTTACAGAAAGGTGTCTGATGAGCGTCCAGATTTTGAGACACGCTGTTACCATGCTCTTTTTTCTAACTAAAGTGTTGCGAAAGGCTCTAACTGGGTGGCAACATTTCTAGGACTGAGATGATAACATTTGTTCTATTTGCACGACCTTTGTGTTCAGCTGCAGACTGCAAACACAAATATGATCCACTCACCTTCACTTTTCTCAGGTCATGTGGCAAACTTTCTGCTTTGCTTACAAAAAGCTTATGAACAATCAGAGCTGAACAAAATCTGGTGGCATGTACTGAAGTTAACTCAAGATCAAATTAGTTAGGGGTTGGCACATTACAAAGTTTGTTTCCATTCTTATTTAGAATAAAACCCAAATATTACAGTTATCTACAGTAACAGTAAATTTAAAGTAAGTATTTTGAAGGGACATGATTTCTCTCCTCAATTTATATTTTGATTCAGTTTCATGACCTGTCAGTAGCACATGTGCATAGCATATGATCTAACTCAGCTGAAATATTTTATTTAATTATTTAAAAATAGAACAAAGGCAGCTGCTAGTTACTACCGATCAAAATATTTTTTATAGATCAGAATGGCTCTGTTTGTGTTGTAATGCAATAGTTTGACACGATTAAACATTGCAACAGTGACATGTTACACCACAGACAGGAGACACTTTGATGCAGGAAAGAAATGTTTTAGTCAGTAATAAGTAGCATCTACCCATAGCTATTCTGGTAATTCAGTTTTGCCCTACTACATTAGGTAGAAGCAGTACATAAATACCAACAGGTTACAAAATGCTGCAAACATATCCTTTCCTTGTTAAAGCAAAACTCTCTCCCATATTTTTGTAGTGTATAATATATTTCATTTGTAACTCAGAGAATAAATAAGACAGTTCAGGAAAAAAATTCTAGAAAATATTGTACATTTCTGTCATATAGGCCTGGTTATGACTGACAGAGGGAACAATCAGACACCCTTGGCCATATACAAGTAATTCGTCTTTAACTATAAGAAGCTTAACTATTCCTTTACTGTACTTTTTTTCCTCATTTTTGAAAGGAGGAAAGTATTTATGAGTATTGACTGAAAGAGATGAAAAACATTGACGCTGGGCTTGATGGCAGAGAAAGCAGGTAAGGAAGTCTGCCCAACTGTCTTGTGAGAAAAGAAAATGAGACTTCCTTTTTTATTAGTTTACATTCTTTGGATCTCAAAGCACATAGATGGTAAACAATTTGTAAAGTTACACAGTTCCCAGCCTATGAGGACAGAAAGAGTGGAACCTCCAGCAGGGTACGCCTATCTGACAGGAAACGCTGAGAAAAAGAAGCCAGTGTTAGACAGAAACAGAAGAGCTGACACTGAACCTTCTCCCAAGACTGAACTCAAGATAAAATGCAACATAGATGGATAAGCTGGTAATTTATCTAAGTCCAGAAACCCCAGAGCTAGGTATCAAATCTCTCTTATAGCAAGAAACACCCAAAAAGAACTAAGTGACACTAGCTCTCCTAGCTAGAGAGCACCAAGCCAGCCTGCCAATCAGACTGAGTTAGCACACACTCAATATAAGTAATTCAATATTGCAAGACTGAGGATCAGTTAGTTTCTGCTGCACTAACAATCCTTCAGCCTTTCTCTTGTTCCACACTTGGAAAGCAACACTCCCCCCCAAAAGTCACTTAATCACATGCCCTCTCAAGGTCAAGTGGATCATGCTTTAAAAAGAGTGACCTGCTTTGGCGACCTCAAAATAACTCAATTTCTATGGCCTGCCGGACAAAGTCTGATCATACCTCAGACTCAGAGACGATATGAAGCTTCAACTACTACAAAACAAGAGGACAGACTTTCCCTGTCTCACCCCTGAGCTTCTCCACTACCTCCACTGAACAATGCAGAGCATAAGGAACTTGTTCCACAAGATGAGAAGAAAATATCCCAGAATCATTTCAATTTGGTCTTCCCATCAGAATCTTTCATGGTTAACTCTCCCATCCACATTCTAATCTAGAGTTCTTCCTCTATATCCAAGATAATTTTTTTTTTTTTTTTTTTTCAAATATCTGCTGGGATGTGAGGGGGCACATATGTCAAGAGGGGCTATGTTGCAAGCAAAGTTTCAAACTTCAGATAAACCACCTGCAATATTTTACTAATGAAGCACTAGACAGTGCTTCTAAAAATGCACATTTGCTGAAGGCTTTGTGGCCAGCAGCAGGCTGAAATGATACTGAAATAGCTGCACCGGCTTTGTAACATGCACTGGAGGCTCCAGGATACATACAGCTTTTCTAGAATTAAATCTTTTTGTGTTTTCAAAGTCAGAGGCTTTTAGCACTCATCTTTTCATCCCTTCCATTTCAAAATTTGGATAGTAAATGTAAGGCCAACTGACATGTAAGCCCTGTTAGCTAAAATTGTTTGAGAAAACAAGGTTTGTTTATCAAAAGGTGAACAATTTTTAAAGGCATTTGAAAGCCATCTCATTATTTTTGTCTGGGGTTTTTTTTTTTATTCTTAGGTTTTTTTTTAAACAGGACTTTTATGGTTGTTTTAGTTTCTGTCTACACAAGAAAAAGCTGCATAAAACCTGAGAGGACAGTCAGAGATGCCAGAGGAAGGAAAGATTTAAAGGATAAAAACACACCCAGTTTACTATGAAAGACAGAGGAGGTAAAATGAAGAGGAAGTAGCTCTGAGATTTGGTTAAGTTAACAAGATTCCAGGAAAGAGCCACTGAAATTTTTCTCAAGAGGCATTCACACAGGAATGTCTATGAGTAATCAAAAAATCAAGCTGAAGTACCTAACAAGTATATGAAAAGCTTCAAGGTGAAAATAGATGAAAACGTAACAATGACTTAAGAAACAAGGAAAACCAAGCAGAGTTGATCACTTACTTTCTCAAGGTGATTACAGACTAAAATGTGACACTATTTTTAGGGGGACAGCCAGAGGAGAGTAGCATAAATAAGAAAAAAACCAATTGAGTTTAGAAGATAAGATTAAGTGAAATCTGAGGAAGGTGCAGAGGACAGCAGTTGAAAACCTTCTGCATCTTTGGTAGAGGAAACGCAGAAAGTTGGAGGTACAGGGGAAGAGTCAACACCAATTTTCATGGAAAAGGGAACAATGGAAATGCAATAGGAAAGTGATTTGAGGACTGGATCAGTATTTGCAGAAAAATAGTTGGATTTTTATGAAAATGATTCTGTTAAAATAGTAACATAGATCTGTTTAGCACAGATGAAGACAACACTTCTTGGAAGGGAGAATGAACATGTCCTGAAATGGCCACTCCTACGAATAATGCCAGTCATGCTGCATAGTGTGAAGACAGGAGTAAAGTGCATGCTAGGTCAAGTCAAGGCTGGAGGTTAGCAAAGTAAGCCCTGGAGTTAGAGGGAGGAGGAAAAGAAAGCAAGACAGGGAATTAACTATATTAATGGGGAAAAAAAAAAAACAGCTGGGCAGAGACAGAGTAACTAATAGTAAACAAGACTTCTCCAATAGTTACTGGACTGGAAGAGAGCTAAGTAACAAGGCAGGAAGGCCAAAACAGGCGAGCAGCACTGAGCAAGAAAAAGAGCACATCCAGTAAGTGACAAATGTTTGTTACAGAAAAAGTAAAGCTAACAGTCTCACTGGTGGATGGAAAAGATCAACTCAAATTTTACAATTAATACCCAACTCTTTGGTTTTACTTTTTGAGTAGAAGGAAACAGTTCCTACTGCTTTCAAATGTCCATTTGAACTAGTCAGTCTCCTACATAAACTGATGAGCTAGTAGAGACAGAAATACTAAGTTTGTTTTGGAAGGGTTACTTTTGTTGAAAAGCATGAAAGATGCTTAACGAAACCAAGAATTTCATTTCTACCTCATGTAAAACACCAACATTAAATGGCATTATGACACTCAGGTGCAGCTGCAGAATATGCCACTTGCAACACTTACATAAACTAGCTCAGCTGAGTATTGGAAATTATCCTTGATAGAATGTCCAACAACACAAAAGATAGATTTGTACCCATTATTATTTTATGTGCTAATATTCTGATCAAAAAACATTTTTAAATGGTTATAAAGAGACAATAATGAAGCTATAAGCAAAATTGCACTTAAATGATGTTGAAGTCTTTTTCTAGAGTAATACAATTTCTAATCCAACTTTCTCATTTTTCCATGCTCAGGTCCATATGGAAATTCAGTCTTTAAAAAGTCTCAATTTGTATATTTAAATATATACTGATTTTAAAAACATGGAGTTTTCGCTAGATTATAATACATTTAATAAGATACAATAAATACTTAAATCTACTTAATAGCAATTTGGATTTTATTTTTTTTTTTTTTTTAATACCAGCCATATGAAATGTATATCCAGCAGAAGTCTCGATTTTGTTCAGCTTGGTTTTTATGAGCTTCAGGTTAACACGTATTTTGGAGGACTATGATCAGAATAGATATGAGACAGTATTTCTTGCCCTTTTGTACAGCTGAATAATGTTTAAAGACACATGAAAGCTATAGCACAGCAAATTTCAAGATAGTAGTGCAAAGAACAGGTTAAAAGAGCTGAGAGCACAGAACCTGATTTGGTATGGTTGTAAAAACCTCTCTACCCAGAAAGATGGTAAAGGCACAAGACCTTAGATGAAGAAAAAATATTTTTCTGTATGTAATACATAAATGAGGGGGAAGCACACAAGGCAGTCATGACATCGGAAAAGTACGCATATAAGCATTAGCATTGTAAGTGCCATACACAACTAAATTTCTTCTCTATCAGTTCCAGTGTCCTCACTAATTCTTAGAGTTTGGGAATCATTTCTAGCTCAATACTTCCTTTGTATATGGCTTACTATTAGCTTCAGTCTTCAAAGTCATCAAGAACGCATGTGAGCAAGAATGTGTACCTATTTTTAATCTTAACCAATGAAAGATTAAGACAGACAAGTGTGCACGTCTATCAGGAATGTTTATTCATTGAAATGCTGCCGCAACCTTTCACTATTCAGTGACACTATTTCACTATCAGCTAAGTATTAGAAATAGTTTCATCTCCAATGCTACACCTGGCACCTGGTAGAACACACACAGTTTAGTAGTATAAATAAAACTTTCCCAGCACTTACCAACATCTAGCTTTTGGTTCCTCCTAATAATCTGAAATCCAAATTAAGATAATGTTTTTTTTTTTAAGAAAACCTGAAGCAACTGAAAAGAGTAAGCTTGATACAGTGGTTGTTTGAGTGCACATTTGAGTGATTGCAGCAGGAGACCCAACTGTGCAATTTGCTGTTACTCAAAACCAAGGTTCAGAAATGCCAGTTAGATAATATTATGATTGTGCACTTTTAATAAATCTATACACACTTCACCTTATCTTCCTACAGTAGAGATGATTATCTTAAGATGGGAAAAAAGTTTTACATAACTGACAACTCATTCATTAGCAAAAGATTACAGCAATACTGAAAAGCTGATTTTTGTTTAAACATCGAGCAAGCATGGACATATGAATATTCCTAACCTGTAAAATGATTCCTCCACATTATATCAGCGAAACTCATTGGTGGGCCACTGGGAGGGTAGTGTTTACCTTTCAGAGGCTCATGATCAGTCCTTATCATATCCATTAAGGAATTTTCCAAAGAGTGCAAGTTAAAAGTGTCATAGGGCCTATTCCGGTCCTAGAAGGAGAAGGAAAAAAAAAAAAAAAAAAAGAGGAAAGAAAGACTGTTATAGAAAAAATAATTTTCTAACACAGGCTCATTTCTTATTTTATAAAACTCCAGCATCCAATTCTACATTTCTTCTTGATATAATTTTTTATATTACAAAATAATTGATAAATATAAGCCTACAGTTGTTAAAATTATACCCTTTATTTTGCTACTGTTGCTTTGACCAGCACAGCTTGTGAAAAAGCAGAGGCTTTTTAATTCTCTAAAAAAAAAAATATATACACAAACAATAGTTAATTAATCATTTAAATAATAACTTAGAAATAAAGCAATATTAGTGTTCACACTGGAGAAGTGAAATTGCTTCAGAGTCCAGAGATTTTTGTTTTACAGCTTCATCATCTGCCTTGTGTCACACTGCTACCTTAACATCAGAGCAGAAAAAAGCAATGCTGAAGATGCCAGCAAGAACATTTTTTCCAGAAAGTACCAAGTAATTCCTCAAATGTCTAACATTAATCTCACAGGTTTAAGGAAAGTACACTAGATGCAAGACAAAACAAAAAGCAAAGTTAGGATATGCAACATTTTCGGACTAGGGCACTCAAAAACCCAAGGCAAGGGTTGGGTGGTATTGTTTGAATCTCTCATTTTTCATTGACTGTAGTTCAGCTTCTGTTTATTTAGTAAGTAAAAAGGAAAAAGGAGGAAAAAAAAGAAAAAACCACCTACAAACAACCTATAGCAGGCCTATTAAAATAACCAGTTTCAAAGTTGAGGAACAATCTTATGGAAGGAACAATCTACCCATGCCCATGTATCTAGAGTACTGTAACGCAGTAACTAGAGAGCATAACAGAATGGTTCCCTTGTTGTAGTCAGACAGTTTCTAAAAAACATTTGTTTTCTTAATCTCATCACTATCATTAAGAAAAAGGTAAAGCACAAGTATGTAAAAGATAGCAGTTTTTCTTTGTACACTGTATTATGATACAATTAATAAAGAGTGGTCTAACGTCTACTGTGCAAACTGAAACCGTCGTTGTAATATGCCTCCAAAATTTCTGGAACATTTTCCACATGCTGGTTAATACAAGATAATCTTTTTGCTTGAAAGAATAAAATTTAAAATCTTCAGACAAGAAGCAGCAGTATCCATAGAAAATTTAACACAAGTTTTGTCTTAATACGTATTATTTCTCTTGAACGTTCTTTTTCTTAGGATGTCTTTAAATAAAACTAAAGGAGAGAATGTGTTCACTGGTATAATTAAGCTTGCTTTTAATATTCCTGTTCTGGAATTCAAATAAATACACATACTAGTAAAAGTCTGCTGTTACAGAAAGTCCTGAAATACAGATATTCCTACTGCCAAAAGTCTCATGTTCCCACATTCTGCCTACACTACACTGAAGATCCAACTTTCCTTCTCCAATGTGCTAATTTTATATCTTCTGTAAGTGGACTAGCATTACTTTCTTCACACATTTATTTCAACTATTAATTATTTTTTGGCAAACGTGATATCCAAAGAACAATACTTGATTTCTGTTAGAAGCTATACTAAACACTAAAGTTCAAATGAGCTCACTGATTTTCAATTATCATTGTTGATGATTTTTATGTCTGCTACAGCTAATTAGAATGCCAACTTTTGTACACTGTATTTAAAAAAGTACTTGTTCACCTATCCAAGTGGATCAATACATATGGAGTATAAAATAAAATTTATGCCCGGGAAATCTAAATTAGACCTTGACAAAGAAAAAAAACCAAAACCAACACCAAAACAATCAAACACACTAAAAACCCAAAACCCTGAGGTAATTTTTTCTTTTCCTAATGAAAAAAATTTTTTTGGTTAAAACAACCTACTGCTTGGTAATATGTAGTAGGAGAGAAGAGTTTGGTTTATTTCATATTCACTTTCTTTAAAGAAATGCAAGGCTAGATTGAAAAGAAAAAGCGTAACTTGGATGTAAAAAAAAATTCCATCTTTGTGATAGACTAGTAATTTGATTAAATAGGATCTATATTATTCCCTCAAAGCAAGGATTTTAGTCGTCTTTTTCTCTGTGTTTCTTTTAAATGCATTTTATATATATCTGTACTGTGAATATATAAGGAGGTCAAGTGTTATAGTACTGAACTAGGGCAACCTTTTGAAGAGACAATATGAAAGCAAACACACAGCTTATATCCTAAATAGGGGTGGGGAAGTATTTTTCTGTCAGATCAGGCCCCTGATCTGGCTTATTATACAGCCGTAGCAGAGCTGAGCTGGCAAAACCAACAACTGGCTGGACAGCAAAAGGGCAGGACTGCTGCTTTTGCCACAATGATAGTTTATTCCAGCTTTAAACATTCCTGAGATTACAGTCTTGGAGACCAGAAGGAGTGGGTTCAGAAGAGGACACAGCCTCCAAATTGAATTTAATTGTCCTTTATTAACATAAATATGTTCTATTTTAAGTAGGGAGGTCCTACTTTGTTCTAAAACTTCCTGTGTTAGAGGTGTGCACATGGACGCATGTGAAAAAGGGAGAAAAAAAAAATCATAGCGTCAAAGGCAGGTTTGCCAGAATGTAGGATCTTTCTAACCTTTTAAGGGGTGTAGAAACCTGCAATATATTTTCAAGATGTAATTAGACCTACATTGCACACAGGAAGATCAATTTAATCAAACCCCTTTACCTAGGCAATTATAACGCTTCCCACTATACTACCTGAGCAAGCTAAATCAAAAAGAAAATTTAGACACAACAGACTTTCATGAGTATGTTGTGGCATGTGCGTAGGTATAACGCATGCTGACTACAGATTTTGTAGTGTGGGTGATTAAACAAACAAGCCATGGCTAACATTCTATCTCCTAAGTAAAAGGGCTACTACCATTTTTCTTAGTAGCTTTCATTTCAGTAGCAACTCATTTGTACTCAGCAGATTTGCAGATTGTTTCCTAAATTCAGCAATTTCTTCCAAGAATCCTGGTGCTTCTGCACACACATCCACTGGATGATGATTCCTTATTTCTCAGCATGAACAGGTTCTCCTGGTTTTGTAAACCGATACTGTTCCATCTCCCAGATTTGCCTTTTGCATTGTTTCCACAGGCAACCAATATATTGCCAAACAATCCCAAGAATGGAAACAATTCATAAAGGTCCTTAGTAGCACATGAGACCTTTGCAAGGAAGTTCTGGGACTAGGACCATGAATGGAAATCAAAATATAAGCTACAAAATGATAAAGCAGAGTAACATCCTTGGAAAAGCAGTTTGAAAATCCAGCAAGTCTGGAAAATCTGTTGGGATCTTCTAGAGAAGACAAAGATCCTAAGACCTATTTAGATAAACTACATTATGGATAAAAGAGAAATCTCCAGCTACAAGGCACTGCCTTTGGCTATGCAACAATCATTAAGTCAGCAAAAGCTTAAGTCCAGCCTGCCCATTCGGATTGTATTTTTGCTGCATACAGACAGAAACGTCCTTCCTCATTAGCTTCTAGTGTACATGGCAGCATGTATCAGTTCTTACAATACTCTTGTCTTGAAAGAAAGAAAAAGAATTAGTAATAACTCTTAGAGAAGTATGGGTCCCAGAACTTTAAATGCCAACCCTTGGCTGTTATCTATATGTTCATCCATGACATCCATGGCACTTCCTCAAAGTGCCTATGTTAAGCATAGTGAAAAATTACAAATGCATACAAAGGATCAGATTTTTGAAGGATCACAAAGTGAAATGGACCTTCAGTTGAAGTTGGGTGTCAACTTTCTACCTTTAAGTATCTTACTTGTAAGGCTGATTAAAAATGTCACAAAATACGGTGTCTATAATTTGTCTGTTAAGTTAAAAAATCCAAACAAATAGTAACTTTACCAAAAAATAACTGCAGAGTCAAGAAACTAAAATAAAATGAAAAAATACAATAATTTGCATTTTACCTGCATTTTACACTTTTGTGCATATGAATTATGCTAGTCTTTAATTACACAACCATAGTAATTTTTCAGAGGTCTCCAGTCTCCATCCAATATGCATAATGAACCAGCTCTAGGAATGAATCAAAACAGTGCTTTGAAGAGGTCTGTTTATATCTAGGACAGATGCCTGTGTTGCTTATTCCAGGAGATGGCTGAGGTGTAATCAGTGTGTCAACAAATTCCAGGAGGGGAAAAGACATTCTTAAATTCGAGGGTTATCTTAATTATGAAAAAGAGATTACTTAGCAGTGCCTGAAGTATGTAATTGACATGTGTGTATCATTTGAAATCAAAAGAACTTTTTCCCTTTGTCATACCCTTTAATGTGGTATGCTTTGTCCTGCCCCCTTCAGACTCAGAGCATGGGCATGAAAGGGCAAGGCATACCTACTACTACTTCAGTTCCCTCCCGATAGATACACAAACCACGTCTTTACTGGTAAAAGGGAAAGGTAAAAAATGAGAAAAGAATATATGACTACATTATGGATGACAAAGTCAAGACCAGATCTATAGCTGGGGTCGAAATATGCGTTAAATGGACCTTAATACAGCCTGGCTTCCTTACTACCTCTTTCAGCTTGAACACATCGCCCAAAGTAATTGGAACTAATGAACTAAAAAAGGACCAACACATTCCATGGCAGAGACATGGAGAACGTGCACCTCGTTCCAGAAACTGAAGCTGTATCTTTTTCTTCTGTGTCTGCAGAGGATTATGGCAGCTGAGACACTCGACCATTAATTGATTAAACTACTGTCACGAAGTGAAAAGTTTTACCCTGAGAAGGCACGTCAGGAATCTAACACATGTTGCCCAAGCCTAGCTATCTTCCATACTCAAAATCCTTAACCAAGTATTCATGCATGTGTTAAATCCTTGTTGGCATGGTCATCTCCATCTGTAACATAAAATACACATTGAGCTGAGAGATACACCTGATCTGCCTTTTTTTTTTTTTCTCCAGTGTGCAACCAGTAAAACTTCAGGTAACTAGACCCTTCCAAAGATACATTTCCCCGTGTCTGTATATTTCAGGCCATCTGCAAACAGATTTCCAATTAAGCTTCCAAGCTTCCTATATTCTGAACAATACCTTAGTTGCAGTAATTTATTTCAGTGTTCTACATTTTCATGCTGCCCTAGATTCTCAAGCTTCCTGCACCAGTATGTGGCACAATGCAGCCCAACTTTGCTGAACAAGATGGCCCCCACTCATGGAACTATTAACTGTTTCCAGGAAAACACCAAAACTCCAGATAGGGTCACAGAAGTCTCAGCATGTTGTACTTACTAGATTCTGGGACATTACATGAAGCATTTCAATCAGAAGGAAGAGATGAGATCCTGGGGAATGGCTAAAATTCTTATGGCTTAAACAACTTTCCTCTCAATGCAAACTTCTTCACTGTGGTCACTGCTGAGTTTCATTCTTCTGTGCCTGGCATAAGCCTGGCTTTGGCTGCACAGGATGGCTAAGCATTGCCAACTAAAGCTGAAAGTCAATGGAAGCACAGCTTTGAATAAATACAGGGTAAAATGCCAGCACTGTTTTAAACTAGGCTCGCTCACTCTGTTCTAGCACCTGCAGCAGGGGTTATTACTAAGAGCACAAGGAAAACAAGTTTGTCTCGCTCCAGTATCCCAATCCAAAGCTGCAAAAACAGCAACTGCAAAAAAAGTATTACAGAAGTTTGGCTCGGGACATGCTCAATCTGCCATGATGGTGCACATGAATGATCACATACAGCAAGCTCTAAATACTCACTGAGCAGTCTTTAGCTCCTAGCCGCTTCAGCTGGGATGCAATCCTACTTGCAGTCTCAGTAAAGTTTAAAAAAAAATAATAAATCTTTCAAAAGATAGGAAATCTGAGGAATATGGTCACATGGTAAAGTAAAATGATCACTTTGCAAAAGAATCACAAAACTGTAAATAGCAAGCGTTACTTCCTTTGCAGCTTGATGCTGGAATGCTGCCAATAACAACATGACTGACAACACAGATGCCAGCAGAACTAGAATAACCAGAAATTTCAGTAATTTTTTCCTTATATTGGATTTCATGAAAAAATAAAATAGAACAAAACAAATAAGAAGGCATAAAATGTAGGTAGGAAGGAAAAAACAGGGTAAATTTGTCTATGCCTATGATAAAGAACATTACAGCAGAGCTACCAGTACTAAATCTTAATGGAATTTTGTTTTAATTCCGCTTTCTTTTTTGATCTTTCCAGTTAATTTTGGATAGTATTAAACTAAGCCAGATTTATTATGTTCCCTTACTGGAACAAAAAGGGGAATGTTTTCTAATTTTATTATTGCTCTTGGGATGCCCACAGAAGAAACACATCAACTTTTCATACATTTCTCTTTTCTCACTACCAACTGTAACACATTTTACTTTCACAGATGTTCAGAAGTTCACTGGGCAAACGGTGATTTATTTTTTTTAGGCTTGTTCAAAAAGCTTCTAAGAAAAATAAGGAAGTTTAATACAAAGATAAAACAATATCTAACTGTATACAGATTATGGAAACATTTGCATATAATTTTAAAAATAACATTTCAGAACTCTAGTTAACAATATTTAATCATCTTGTCTGTGTTATATAAACTTTTATAGCTAACAGGCAAGAGCTCAGACTGATTCCAAAAGCATTGAAAACTTGATCTACTCAAGCCATTTTTCCACAAAGAAAGGTAAATGTTATATTCAAACTTTACCCCCTTATAAATTCTGAGTGTTAAAATATTACAAGAAAACTAAACACTTTCCATGAAATGTTTGGAATTTTTATTTCTAAATGAATTAAAAAGTGCAGAAATAGGAAGAGATAAAACAGGCACTATATAGAATTACCATTTAAAGGTCATTTTACTTTGTAGTTAAGATGAGATTCCCTTTTTGTACATGCTTACTATATGCAAAAAATATATATAAAAATGTTCAGGCTTTATAGCCATAAGACTTGGCATCATAATCACATAAACAAAATATCCTGACAAGTTACTGAATATTCAATATTTGCTTGCAAACTGCAGGGATGAAAGTAACAGAATTTACCCTGCCTTTTTCTAAGTAGAGGTCATAGCTACAGGGCAAAGGAATACATTAACTGTTTCCCTGTTTTAGGCAATTCATGTTTTGGAGTTGCAGGGGACAAACTACAATATGGCCCTACTGGATAAAAAAAAATAAAAAAATTTATATTTTTTTTTTCTTGTTCTATATTATATTGTTCAGTTCTTTCATGAGAGCCTTCCTAAGCCGTAGCATACTTACTGTGTTCTTTGAAGCATCCTTAGCTATTCTGCCAATACAGACTTTTATAATATGCCAAGCGTACTTCTTACTTGATCACTATGTTATTTCTCCACCTCAGATTCAAAGATAGCAAAGCACCTAGTCAAATATGCTTAAACTACCTAACCTAATGCTCCAATGGGGAACGCTGTTTATTAACAGCGAACAGAAATATAATACCCTTAATATTTCAAACATCTTCCTTTTGCCATCAAAACATTTAGACAATGTATTTAAAAAAACCCAACCAAACAAAAACCCCACAATAACCAAAAAATCAAAAGAATCTACAAAACAGCTATTATTCTTACACCCATTACACTACTGTAGGGAATGATCTGCAGACATTACAATTGACTGAGCACTCACTGACAGGATTTATGTGTAGTCATATTTTGTTCAACGTGATGCTTTAGATAAAAATCTGCTCATCAGTTCTGCTGCTGAATGCATCTCAAAAAGCTGATGTATCCACTTTCTATTATAGTTACTGATTCCAGTAACAAATGGTTCTAACACTTGTAAAATATAGGATTAAAGTAGTTACACCCAAGATGATCATCAATTCACAAAAACAAGCAAGTGGAAAAAAAAAGATGTCAGCAGTAGAATTTACAAGGCCATTCACTATACCCTTGAGCTATTAAAATGACATAATTTAACTGGTTCATTGGCCTGCTGTGCAAGAGTTCAACACTGCTAAGTTACCTTTGGGCTTCTACCACTCTGTTCAGTAGAATGATGCCGGTGTCCCATAGCAAGGAAAAACTAGCATTGACCTAAGAACACCTTGGCAGCTAAATCAGCACAAGATAAGTGCAAACCTCAAATCACAAGATGAAAGCACTATAAAGATGCAAAGACTGCAAAGGGAGAAGGCAGTATTAGGGATGCTACAGCATGAAAGGATCTGAATGATCACGCTTCACAGTCTGGACCACATAATGTAAAAGACAGTAGAGACATATTGTATAAGGAAGCTATTGTCTCAGAAAGATTTACAATAGGAGCCGTCTGTCTCATGATATTATAGGATAATGAGACAAAATGGGAGAGAGACAAGAATACAAGTAATAGCTATTAAACAGATGTCTGAGCATCATTGCCCAGTAGCTGCATTTACTATGGCCACCACAGTAAAGGAATCTCGAGGATTTCTCTGAAGTAGAAACAGTGTTTTTTTGTATGGTTACTGATCATCAGTGACGTGGGATATATTGGTAAGGTTAAAAAACAAAGTGCCACTGAAATGTTTAAACCTTATGACAAACAAAATATTGTCTCTCACCCAAACTCAGTGCTTTTAAGAATAACGCGACTAAACTAATATCTAACCGGCCTATTTCAAGTCAGGCTTCTGTTCCATTCCTGTTAAGGAAATAGTGCCTCCTGAGTAAAAAAGCTTGTAGGTGCTGGAACTCCAGATAGGTATTTCAACAAAAAAAAACCCAAAACAGTAAGACATTTCATCTGTTCATATAGGACAAGATCTTCACCTACCGGTTTGGAGAACTACCCTTACAGAGGACAGTAATTTTACCATTTCGATGTCTTTTACTTCTAAAAGCAAACTAAGAAAATGCTAAGTATAGTGGGAATAGTTGTTCAGTAACAAATGGGGAGTGAGTAAGTGGGGTCATTTAACAATATTTACCCACAGGCCTAAACAAGGCCACGAACACTCTCAATGAAAGCCAGCTCCCAGAGAAGACAAGGAGTTGAGCTTTTCAGTGTGACGTCCCTTTGCATCCAGCAGGATTTAAAGAAAATATTTAACCTATTAGCTGCCATATACTTTTAATTACTAAATTACTCGTGTAAGTTGTACAAGTCCTAACTTTATATTATTACAGCACAATTAATACACATGACAAATTCTGGAACAAGAATTTGAAACCTTCTTTAAAGAGATACACACAAAAATCCACTCTGCCACCTTCTTCCTAATGGGGATTGAGAATAGTTGGGCAGCAAATGTTCTCCATCCTCGGACTTTATTGAGGACAATCTATCATAGAGTCCCAAGCTGTCACAGCCACCTTCTCATAAGGGAAAGAAGACTACAGGCTCTCTCAAGCTGTGCACCTACTTCTAAAACATGAGTTGAGGACTCCTGTATAGCCACTGGGATATGAAGCAATCCTGTGTCATCATGTTAGAAATTTTAATTTAAGAACATTTGCTATTAACTATTTGTTCAGCTTCAAAGTTAATGAAGTTTACACGTATACAACTGAACAGGTGGGAAACAGCAGGGAGTAGCAACCCAAAGACCACTCATAGCATCAAGCTCCACTTAGAGGAAGGAAGGGCAGAAGGGGAGGGAAAAAATCCCAGCCCCAAATTATGTTTTATTTAGAAGCAACTCTTCAAATCGATTATATGCAAGCAATTCCATTGCAGATCAAATTTTATAAACAAAGAAGAAATTTTTCCGGTTGCAAGTACTGAATTATCCCACACATGAAAAATTTCAGTTTAATAACAAATTCAAGATTTGCATATTAATTATTTCATATAACAAATATATTAAAATAGTAACTGAATTACACTATGCATACTTGCATCTTTTCTTACCTAAGGTGCTTAAAGGCATAGAAGGTATGAGGGAAAGAACAACTGTCTTACATACAAGGTGCCTGAATACTTATATTAAAACCCTGAAAACTAACCAGAATAGATGTTTCTTCCTCTTGGAAGAAGCCATAAGCATTTTTGCATTGTTAGGGGTTACGCATTGAAATTACTGCTGCACATTTGGATTTGATGAATTAAAATAATTCAGAAATCACAAACAAGATATACGTGTATGAACAGGCAATTAACCAAAAGGAAACCTTCTTTATGTTGTCTCTTCACTGAAGTTGGAAAGTATACTCATAGGAGAAAGAAAAACACTTTCTTTTACATTACAAGAGCTAAACTGATTTAGCACAGGGAAAATGTCTTGAGATAAAAGCCTACCTGATTTGCAACAGAATTTTCCTTTTTTGTACGAGGTAATAAAGACTGACAGGCATCTTAAGAAATGTTGCTATAAGAACTAGGGTGTTCAGCCACTTAAGTACATTCATATAAATCGTAACAAGTTCAGCATTAATACCTTGGACAACAGATGTCCAAAAAAGTCTAGCAAGACTGATAAAAGAATTAAACAAAAACATATCAGAAGAAGTCAGGAGAAAATAACATAGCCTCCATAATCAGTTGTCACATACAGAGGGGAAAATCAGGTAAACAAGGGTAAACAGTAAAGACAGGTAAACAGTAAGAGACAGAGGAATATCACCTATCCAATTCAATAATAGACATCAGGTGCATGTGACCACTGTGATCGGTCAGTAAGGCACAGTTAGTGGAATGACTAAAGCTAGTGCAAGTAAGAATGTCAGTACTGTGTATATCTGACCAGCAAAATAAAAATGAAAGAACTGCAATAACTGAAGCAGGATATGAAACTATAGCGACAAACATTGTTTGTAGTTTTTTATGACTGAAATTCAAGGATGTCTTCTCTTTAAGAAATAAAAATCAGAGATAATGGAGCATCATACGTTAACAATGCAATAACCTGAAAAGTATGATTTCTGATTCTTGAAGGAATAGGATATGGCTGATCTAACAAGGACTTCAAGATAGTGTTTCATATGGTGCTACAAGCAAAGTAACTACAGAAGTGGGAAAAATGGTAATTACTGCAAATGAGGTAAGAAGGAAAATGACAAAAAGGGAAAGAAGTGATGGCACTAAACAGAGAAACATGCTAAAGAAAAGTTACTAATAGAGTTTCTTAAAGACAAATCTTGAGACCAATTTTATCAATAATTTTGGTTATTAAAATAGGAATACACTAATAGTATTTACAAGATATCATCAATACAGAGGAGATCAGCTCATCATATAGGAAGAACTGAATTAATCTGAAGAACTGCAGCAAAGCAGGATGATATTTAATAGCAGTAACTACAAGGTCATAACCTCAAGGACTCAATTTTCCCTATAAACTGGGACCTCATTGACCAGAGAGAAGGACACAGAGAGGAAAACCGAAAGAGTTTTATTAGTTAATTTCTGCACAATTATAAACCATGAGTATAAATGTTAAATGTGAAAAGGTAAAAAAATTGCAGGCTGTATGAAAAATGATACTTCTAGTAGGGTTGCCTATTGCATCTATCCACATCTGTATTCATTACAAAAGCTAATTTCATTGTATTTGTTCTTTTAAATTATTCTCTTTCTCTATACGTCCAATGGAGCCAAGGACTGAGCCATATTTTGAAACACTGACCAGTTCAAGTTTATATTCAAACAAGGCTACTATGTAAGTGACATAGCAAGAAAACTTTCCAGTTTCTCTGGAAAGTGAAGCCTTCCAAACAAGCTGTAAAATTTACTACAGTCCATTTCTGTGTAGTTTTAAATAGTGCACACAACATCAGTTACTTCTCCCTTGCCTAACAAGAAAAAATTATTATATAAGTAATCTACTATTTCTACTTTGCAAAACCATGTCAGAAGAGCGTGTTCCTGTTTAGACAAGGGAGGCAAGACTGCACCAAAACATTACTTGTAAACTCTGCTAACTGTAGTTGATTTTATTACACAGAAGTCACAGGTACAGCTTCATTTATTAGCAGCCAAATGTAGCAGGAGCCACCAAGCTGAGGACCCTTACCACAGAAATGTCAAACCCAGCCTAAAGTTTACAAGATTTTATTTGCAGAAATTCTCATCCCCAGAAAGTGAACAGGTATATTTTCATAAAAGCCAAGATGACAAACTACAACTTCACTTTTATTTTGTATTATAAAAATGCTATTTTTCTTATCCCAGACTTTTGTTTCCTCCACCCTCTTGTTCTGCCTTAGTCTTCCTACTGCACAGTTAGCTGCTACTTAGGGCTTTGTAAGTTTTAAGAAAAGCCCTTTCTGTCACTGTTTTCAATTTGTTTGTTTGGTTTGGTGTTTTTAAATGAGACAGGAAGAAACAATATGATCCTAGAAAAAATACATGAGTAAGAGAATTATTTAACAAAATGAAGTATTAGATCAGACTGTTACGGTAATCATCATTTAAAAGTAACAGGTATCTTTATAAAGATACCTTTATAAACTTTATAAAAGTTGAAAGAAAATTTCAAAATCATGAAGTACGTTACAAACAATTGACAGACTTGCTTATTATATATCTTAGTGGTTACTAAGCAGATCAATAGATGGTATTAGATTTGGTTACAAGCCATCAATATGCTGAATTCTAACAATCAGTTAATACATGAATCATTTATTAACCCTTTAGAAATGTACAGTTACTGTAAAGGTCACGTAGTAATTGGTAGTAACACTAGCTACCTGCATGTTAATTCACTAATGCTTTTAACAAATCTCCTTCACAAAGTAAAATACTGCATTAAAGGATCTGCCTAAAAAGGCTCTGAGTTGTAGTCTGGAAAACACTTCCTTGTGAGACCACAGGGAACATGGGAGCTTAATACATTAGATTTAAGGTTTCTCAGGATTTAAGTATTATCTGTTGACTGCTGTAAGGTCATATAACATTTCATGATTGTCTGTCACATGCTGCTAATTCTCTACCTTATTTCTGGCTGCTTAACACATAATAAACTTTATAAAGAAGTTTAAACTTGTCTTTTACATTCTAGGTGTCTGCCTGATATAGACAGCAGATACAAGCTCTCTCGGATCTCAATCAATGCACTATCAGTAATAGACAAACAAGAACTGCTCAGAGCAATTACAGAAGAGCTTCTCATACCTGCATATGAGATTTTAAATAAAATAAAATTTAAAAAGATTACTGAACATGAGAAAAATGCATTACTTGTACTAAAGCACAAGTACTTTCTTATAAATAAGGGTTAAATATTCCAGTAAAATTTTTTCAACTTAACACTGCCTTTTTAATACTTAATTGGATGGTCTGGAAAGACAGATTTTTTAAATCTTTTTTTAGGTTAATAGGCAAGAAATAGAAACATTTGAAAGAGAGAAATACAAAAGGGAAAAAGAATGACTGGATGATCAAGCTCATGTCAGTGGAAAGCAGACTTGAAAAATTGAGATGATCTAACATTTAATAGAGCGTCTTGCAATGCATCGTTCTTAGATACTCTAATTTAATAGAACATCTTTGTAAGCCAAACTAAACATAATTTTAAGAAAAAAATACTATTTAAAATACTATAAGAAAAAGCAATTGTACAAACAGGGCATAAAAAAGTAAATCTAAAATTCCATAAAAGTGCACCATCCCAGGTGAAATTAAAAGTGTACACAGAAAGGATAACACGCAGCATAGCTGAGAAGATGGTCCAGTGGTACCTGGCCATAGCTGCACAACTATTCACCCATTCCATGCCTTTTTTTTGTTTAACAGTCTAAATGTTTTCAGGGTAAGAGTTGTTTGTTACATACATTGTATGACATGTAACTAAAATTAAATGGCATTTCACAGTCAGATTCCAGTGAGAAAGTTTTAGTAAATCATGCCGATTACTGATTTTAACAGCAGGAAGTAACATCTGGGAAAAAAAAAGAACTGTCCAGATGGGGTTTTGGTGGGTTTTTTGTTTGTTTGTTTTATTGTGTTTTGTTTGTTTGTTTTTTAATAAATAAGGATAGAGGCAGAAGAAATCTGAGGTTAGCAGAAGAGAAACCCAGTAAATTTAAGACTAAAGAGAGATCCAGGAGATCTTTTAGGATGTTATGAAAGATTTTGTAAAAAGTAAAAACCCTGAAATTCACACTTCACCACACAGACCCCATTGTAGCAAGGATTTAGAACATACACATAAATAGATAAAAATTGGGTTTTTTCATTATGACCATATAAAAGACAAAGCATAACCACTAAAAACTTTGAAAATTACAGAAATAAGTGGAAAAAAAAAACAACTGAATTTGAAAAATAACAAAAAAACTGAAGAAAAATATAATTACTTTGGTGGTTCTAGTTCCTGTTCCTATATTTAGTTTATTTACACATACAGTGTAAAGAAACTAGACAGTAGTGATAATGTAGTAGCACTGATGTTATAGCGACTATTTCAACTTTATCCTTCAAAATCAAGTAAAAAATCACTGGGTTGGCCTTTTTAATTCTTATTAGGTAGGAATTGCATAATCATTCAAGACGATATGGCAACTCCTTCCTTTTACTATTTTTTTTCCCTTGCTGATAACTAGCAAGGAACAGTAGTAAAAGCCTAAAACATTTCCATTGCTTCAAGCAGAATGAAGCAGCAACTTCCAAGGAGGAATTATGAATGTTAATTAATCCAAAAGAATATTTTACCATTCAAATGTTTTAGAATAAAGTCTTTGTTATGTTTTATTCTTAGCAACTTTCATAAGAAGCCATAATACCAAAGACTTCCTTTAGGAAATAAATCTTACTTGCAAAAAAAGCCTTTACCACTCTGTGAACAAAGCTTCAGTGGGTGATTGTCTTTGTTTTGAAGAGCCATTCTTGTATATACAAGAGATTAATTCAGAAACATAATACATTATAGATAGCATCACTTTCTAAAGTTGCCTGACATTTCTCATTAAAAGGTCAGGTTTAAGTTGCTTACACTGTTGCCAAAAATAACTCTTTTAGGGTGAAAGGTTTTTAAGATACGCACCTCCCACAATAATTCTTCCATGTAGGAAAAATGAATTTCACTGGAACATCCACTTACAATTATAACACAAAAGAAAATTAGCTATATAAAAACCATCCATGTTAAAGACATAATGCTTTTCTCATTTTATGTCAGAAGCATTTTTCTGTCAATCTGTGTGAAAATCCATCCCAACTCACAGATTCTGGAAGCTGGGTGTGGGGATGGGGAAAGAAAATCAGCTCAGCATATTCAGACTAAGTTATCAGTTGGTTAAAATGTCTAAATTCCTAAAATTTAGAACTTTTAGCTAATAAAAATTTTTACATGGAAAGGGTTATTAAGCATTGGAACAGGCTGCCCAGGGAAGTGGTTGAGGCACCATCCCTGGAGGTATTTAAGATGGGTAGACAAAGTGCTTGGAGATACGGTTTAGTGATAGTTTTTGTCAGAGTTAGGTTGATGGTTGGACTAGATGATCTCAAAGGTCCCTTCCAACCTAGGCAATTCTATGATATTTCTGAAAACTCCATTCTCCCTGAGTTTGTTTAAATCTACTTAAAAGCCCTCATGCTATTAAGTTTGCACTGGAGTAATTCCCACAAAGTAAGTGAACACAATTCAGTTTATGACTACAGGGCCATACTGTGCCTTCCCCGGTAACTTCAAGCCAAATAGGGAAGGCCAACTCAAATGAGAAGCCTCAGTAAAAAAGGGGATCAAAAAGCAGGAACAGAAAGAATTAGAAGAAGGGAAGTTTGAAAGGGGTAGAGTTGAACAGTTCAAGACTGGATGAAACAAAAAAGGGGCCACGTCCACAAAATCACGCTTCACACAAAACTGAAACCCATTGACAGCATGTGCTCTGTACACATTACTTTCATTAACTTTGTTAAACCAAGAACAATCTGTAGAGTTGATCAAAAGACTCCATCTTGGCTGCTGAATCGTGTGAAGGTCATCATCCTAACACATAACAGAATCTGTGGTTTTGCTTAAGTATTTTACTTAGGCTCTAGGAAATTTAAAAAAAAACTGCAATTCTTGCAAATTTTCCAAAGCCATACATGAAAAAAAAACTAGGAAGTGCAGGAGTAGGACTGCCTGTGCAATATAAATTTTACATAAATAAACTATAGCTGTCTATGTTTCAAAACCATTTTTGCAATTAAACCCCTATCTCATCCAGTGTCCATCGGTGATGTTTATGAATAATTAAGAGGCTGTTTGTTTATAGAAGTTCTATGTTGTTTTTTTTCAGAATAGAGAATGACATCGACATTTGAAGGAAAAGTGGGTCACAAAATTACGGAAATGAAATATTTTGCTTTTCTCTTCATCGATGAAAAGCTCTTAATTCCTGAATAATTGGCATGTAACTTAAACTAAAACTTTCCACAGGTGACAATTTGTTTTCTTCACTTTTTGGTGCCTAATTTGAGACTCACACAAGCAGCAAACTTAGAGACAGTGAATGGATGTTCTGCTTTCAAAGAGCTATATGGGCTAAATATTTAAGACACATACCCCCAACTTTTTAGTCTTCTCGGATTGAACATTGAGAAGAAAATGATTTCTCCAGACTCTGTGCCTCTTTCTTACATGCGTAGAATGGAAATTACACCACTCCTTCTCCTAACACTGTTATGACAAAGCAGATCAGTATCTGTCCCAGTCAGCACAGTGCTTTTCTATAAGATCTTACAAAAATTGACAATTTTATCTCTGGGATGAGTTGGAAAAGCATGCAATGAAGATACAAAGACACATTAAACACTGAGGAAAAGGAAGATATCAAATAGCTGTGTTTTACAAATGCTACTGGGAACTTATAGGAAAAGACAGAATCATATAATAGAAGCTTATGAAAATGAAAATGTTGACCAAGTTTGAAGATGCACAAGGAAAGTTTCTGTGGCATTTCACAACTTGCCTTTTTAAAATTCTAAAATTTACGAGTATTAATAAAAAGATTACACTAATGAAGATATATTTCTATATACAAAAATAGTACATCATGTAACTACTTTGAGACACCTGCTTATTATCAGTATTTACAATATTCTAATAATTGCTTAAAAGCCATGTTTCTGCACCTCTCGTAAATTTCTACTAAATGAAACAGGGAAAAATTAAATAAAGATGAAATAATGAAACAAAACGTGGTAATAGTACACTAAATTTAGTTACAGAATGTATAAAACGTCACAACAGACTAAAAACTGAAAAGTCTAAACATTGCTGAAAAAATAGGTTTAGCTTAAGTATGAAAAAGAGGCAAATTACCTCAACACCACCAAAACCTATTTTGTCAATGTAGTGCTAAAGCAGGTGTTACTGAAAATTAATTACAATTGCTTTCAGGAGAAAATGAACTACTTATACATACACAGATATATAGATGTACTTTGCATATATTCATATACAAAATGCTAATATTACTGGGAATGGAAAATTTGTCTAAAGTTTTGAAGTATGCATAGTTTATTTCTCTTGTGCTACATGTTCCACTTACTCTTGTTGCTGGCTAGAAGGACAAAAAAGTATCTCTAAATACATGTGGACATTTATGAAGTTTCCCTATAGGAGGGAAGTTATTAGCCCACATAGCACCAGAAAGAGTCCAAAGGGAAATTTAGCTGCCCTTATAGTGCGTAAACAGGAATTAGAATTAGTTTCCTAATTAGGAATTAGTTTCCTGCCCTTTCTGAAATTTTATTTCTACCCCACCATACCAAACAAGTAGGTTGAAATGAGAAGTGGTAAGAACTACTTCAGGCAGCATCTTGCAAAACTAAGCACTTAACTGGGCTTGCAATAGGCTAGAAGGGCACAAGTCTGATTACCCCTGAGAGAAGGCAGTAACTTCCACCTACTTCTATTGTTTCTCCCATTTGAAGATTATAAAGAATTTCTTTACCTAGCTTTTGACATCTTCTGACAATAAAACCATGGTGGTTTGTCTTCTTTTTTTTTTTTTAAGACATGGAATATGAGTAAACAATCCTTTTTCGTGCCTAAAGAATACGGTGCTCCATTTTCAGCAGTTAATTGCAACAAACAATTATACATCAAAAGCTTTCAATATTGATTTCTGGGAGTTGAGAGGACAGAGTGGGGGGGAAATAGGGAAAAGAAAAATAAATACTTTTTCTATCTAAAGTCTGCTGACTGCCATTATGCAAAAGGTCTTTAACCTTTTCCTTAAATAACATATTACATGTTACTATGATAAAAGCAAAAACAAAATCAAAGCAGCATGCTTATTTTGGGAAAAAAGTGAAGTTTGTAAAGGCTTTTATTTCCTGTGGGAGTTTTTGCCACAATTTGGAATAATGTTTTGATTAAATTTCTAGGACAAGCATCTTTTATTTATGAATAGTATTTTCAAACTTGTAACACTATCTGAAGTGATCAGGAGGAAAAAGAAAAACAAAGGCCACAGAGCCTTAGAGCCTCTCTCAAAGGTCATCACTGGATAGTCTTGGTACGATGTTTTTCTCTTCAGCCTAATTTAAAAGTTTTTGAAAGCGCAGTAGTCTACCCAGTCCACACAAATTTCAGATGTATACAGTTTAAGATCACCATATAACCTCAAATTAGGCAGTGCCATCTTTTAGCCTCCCTTTGATATGCTTCAGACAGGTATCACTTATGAGCGACCTTAATGAAAGGAGAGCTATTTCACCAACTGCTAAGAAATGGAAATGTTCATCATCCACTCGGCAAACTCCTATTTTCTTCTTGAAAAAAGCACCTGGAACAGGAAAACATTACTTTTCCAGGTCTGTCTTCCTCTTACATTCAATTCATAAGAGCTACCTTTAGGCAAAAAAAATTGAAAACTGGGGATGATCCAAAAAGGGAAACAGCAAAATAAATTACCGTGCCCTTCACCTTCCCTTCTACACCACCTCCCAAAGGAAAGTCAGATGATGTGTTTGTCTAATCTTTAAGACAAAATTATTGATTCATTTTTCTATACTAGTATCTTTAATGATTTTAAGGAAGTCCTGCCTATATATGGAGTTGCTCAGAATATCAGGTGCATACTGAACTCACTCCTTTGCTCTACCTTCACTTACTTTGAGGGCTTACCTATGATTCAGTTGGTTACTTAAAAATCAAGACATCAATCAGTAAGTAATTAGTGATCAAATCATTATACTTCAAATATGAAACAGTTGTACTTTTTCTTCTGTACTGTTACTGAAAACAGACATTTAGAACTCAATCAAATTTAAAATCTAACAAAAATTGTAAAATACTTCACAACTACTAAGGCTAGAATGACATGTACTGCTTGTATCTGTTACGCTGGAAGACTCCTGAGATATCATGATATGTGTTCTCACATTTTAAGATTCAGAATCAGGCTATGTATTGTGCTAATTAGTAGTAACAACAGAAGCATGTAAGAAAGGAAAAGAGGGTGGGGGGGGAGAAAAAGAAAAGTGGACTAAGTTACTTCCACAACAACTAGGTCCTTTTCTTTTCTTTTTTTCTTTTTCTTTTTTTTTTTTGTTCATAAAGTTGCAGGATGCCAGTATTTGTATGTCATCATGTAAGAAAAATTAAGATTAGATGTTTTTCTTTTTCCTAAATGTTAAGAAATAGTTTTCAATACACCAGTAACACTAAGTACAGTTACCTACTAAACTGTCAAGAAGCTAGAGCCCAGAATATAAAATTTAGAATAAAGAAATACAGTGCTTTAAAAATTAATCTTCAAATAGACTTATTGCATACAAATATTTCTTGTTGGGGGGAAAAAAAAAAAAAAAATCAATCTTGATTTTAACAGACTTTAAAACAACAGTCACCAGAATGTATTAGTCAGTAAAACTCATTTACTCATAAATACAAAGCAGTATTTGTTACGCTCCTGTATGTTGCAATACTTGAACTTGGCTTAATTTAGTCATCATTTTTAATATACACAGACACATATATATATATATGAATATCCTAATATGCATTTCAGATTATTGTTGTGTTAAGAAACAAAACTATGACAAATAAGCTACAGCCAGTGCATTGCCCATGAAGAACTTAGCACAAACATTATAAAATTGAAGTCAATAGTGTATTTAATATTCTTTTCCCTCGGACTCAAAGACAAAAATTACTCTGCATTAGTTTACTGCATATGTGTGTATATTTATGTTTGTGTATGCACATAATTGAGTATCCATCTATATTGGCATGGAGAAATCTTCACAGGCCTGAAGAACTTCAAATGTTTAAAGAAAGCAGCTTCTTAAGGAGCAGTCTATTAATCATCAACCAAAAGTCACACTGGAATTATAAATATTATGCAGTGGCCATTCCCTTGTCCTTCATTTTGCTCAATAAACAACTACAGTGCATTTAGTACAACACATGACAAGGTACTTGTGCCTGCTAATGTATTACTAATTAGTGTATCTATATCTAAATGTATAATATATGTTCATTCATACAAACATATATTTATGCATAGATACTTACACACAAGCTCACTGCTTGTTTGGATTTGCATTTTTTAAAGTATGAAATATTGAAGTTATATATAATTTCTAAATTTAGTTTATAATTTTATCTGCGTCCAGACTAATTCCTATGGAAATCGATGAGGAAAAAACCAAACACCAAAACACCTCCCCCAAAAAACCTTTCTCAGCCTCCCTGCAAAAGATAGCATGTTAAAACTATCTTCATCCACAATAAATACCACCTTATTTATTTCTACTAGGAAAGTATTTATCATTAAAGCTGCCAAGAATGACTTGATATATGCCAGAACCTTCAGAGCACCAAACTGCTATGCATTTTTTAAACCTAAAACTTGCAATTGCGCATTTTTTATTGTTTCTAAGGAACATTACTCAGAAAGCAGCAAAACTTGAACAATTTCTGGGAAATTGTTTTAGCGTTGTTATTATTAAAAATCTACAGGACAGACTTCCTTAATTAGCATACTGGTGTCCAAACATTTAATTCTTTCTCTATCTTCTCCACTCTAAAGAGAATTTCTTATCCGTGCTTCCTCTCTATCTCAGGCACTATCAATCCTCCTGACCCCAAAAGCTGTGTCTCAGTATCTTCATATGGCCAAAAGAAATACACTATTTACCTGAGACAAGTGGAGGAAAAGAGAATTCTGGGAGGAGCTTAGAAGCATGAGATGACAATAGCTCTCTTCAAGCCCGATCACTCTGCTATAAAAAGGAACGGAATCATTGCCCAGGTCCCAGGGACAATCAGTTAATGCCAGCCTCCAATGCCAGGAATGAGGATCACCTAGCACAATGGCACAACACTACTGCTTGTCACATGACAATCACAACAGACGACCTCAGCCTGAACCACTCAGAAGCCAAAGAATATTCAGAAGAACAAACCGGCCACGTTTCTGTATTTCATATCTTGCCTTGTTGCACATTTATTCCTGTGATCTTATCTCCAACTCTTATTTGCTACAATACATTTCATTCCAGACTGATTGCTTCTTTTCTTTTCCAACTATCACCTTTGTTTCTTTCATTTTTTTTTTTTTAGAGTGCAATCAATTTTCCTCAGTAAGTATATGAAAAGTCTCCTCCAAAGCATTTTTAGCTGCCTTTCAACACCAATCACAAGGCAGACACCAACAGAATTCCTACCAATTGATACTTTAAATGTTCTGATACGTTCTGCAGCACAGCTTCTTGGGACTGGTGTCGATTGGTTTTGACACACAAGGTGCACTAATGCGTTACTCAAATTCAAAGATGAAGATGTCTAGCATATTGCTTTATATACATGTTCTTAAGAGAAACATTTTCAAATTCAACATTTTTTCTAGAAGTAGATATATCAGCAGCTCACTATCAGCTGTCTTCAAATATTACAGACCCAGAACACAACCCTTGATTACAGAAGTTTTCTGCTTAAAATTTTTGATCACTGCAAAGACCTGAATTAAAAAATGGGTAGCAGTGAACATTTTTTTTTTTTAACTTAGAACATCTTGAGCTTCATATCTTTTTAAGGAATTGATCAAATATAAACCACAAATTAAAAAAAAATATAATCTCAACATAAGAGAAAAGAATGGGTTAGCACAAAGCACTTACTAACGTGCATTAATGTGATGCTAGCAAGTTTACTGAAAGACATTTCTGCAGCAGATCAAAAATGCTCAGTTATGAAGGGTGGCAGATGTACATGGATAAACCTGCCAGAATTACTTGATAGTGCTGACAATGCTGACAAGCAGAACTTACTGTGTCAACCGTGTCAACATATTGCCCAATTTCGGGGAAGAGGGAGGGTGTGTGTGTGCAAGAAAAAAGGCAACCAGAACCCAGGCAGCAAATATTAAACTCTCATATGAATTTGAATTTCATTTTTATCAATGTAACTAAACAGTTGCCTCCTATTGATGGTTTCAAGTATGGTTTCAAGACTACTTTGGCAATTTTTTAAGTATAGGAGCAATCAATATTAACCCAGATTACAATCTTGTATGCAAAATTCAGCAGCTTTTATCAAAAAGACCCTAATAGGAAAAAAAAAAAAATACAAATTTTCTGAGTCTCTGAAATCAGACTGTTATTCCAGCTGGTGCTGAGAGTAGTCTAAGTATTTGCTTTCATCTGAACAGGAAAATACCAGGTTAAATTCACAGGAAAATAATAAACTTTCCAAATTTACATATTGGCTAATACCTTAGCTTATCAAAACCTTAATTCTAAAATCAAAGGAACTGTGTTTTAAAACATTTATCTACGTTTTTTCCTAGTGATAACTAAAATACCTGCTAGTTTTAATTGTGACAATTTACAGTCACAGTAATAAAGTTGTGTAGTCATTAAAAATGTATCTCACGAACCAAACCACAAAAATAAGACCATTTACTGTTGTTTTCCTTATTAATTCAAATTAACCTGAATTTGTAATCTCTTACATGTAGACAATTTAAATAAAAGAATAATTATAAATTTAAACACATTTCCCACTCCTAAATAATGACTGGGAGCTATATTCACTAGCTTTTGTGTTGCTGTGCTCGTGCAACATAGTAGTTTCACCAGGCATATTGTGTCTAAAGTATAATCTTTCTCCAGACTTCAGTGCTACGGAGACATTGACCAGCAGTTCACCAGAAGCCACTCCGCCTTCATTGAGGGTAGCCAATAAAAAATTAGCAACTCTCCCTTTAAACAGAATGAAGCAGCAAAATGAAATTTCAGAGCTGACTATAAGGTGCCCTCTTTGAATGGGACTGGAAAGTGCACAGGAATGCATATATTTTACTTCAACAATCTCTTAAAGTCATGGGGGGGCGACTGTTTGATTTTTATATTTTTTTTTACTTTGTTTCTAATACTAAGTGTCAATCTAGATTCTATTCTTACCATACTGATAAGTTAAAAAATGTTTGAGACTTCATACTTTGTTGAGAAAGCAATTACCTAAAGAGAAAGCATACATGAATAATTTCTCTGTGTTTCAAAACAGAAAATTTAGATCTATCCAAGACTAAAAAAGCTAACCTAGAAGAAATCTGAGATTCACTTCACCTTATATAGATATAGCCACAAGTGTATGCTCTGCTTTTTTTCAACTTAAAATGGATTTCACACCATGACAGGTTTCATTCTGCATTAAAATTGCAAATCTTCTATGTGGCCCAGTTTCAGCTGCAATTGATCTGCTTTGTCGTCATAGATTAAAAAAAAACAGCGAAGGGCACTGCAGCTTTAAATATTTCAGAGCTATGTAGCTAGTAAATAGACTCCATTGCAATATGGCTCTGAAGGTCGTGTCCTATTGTCTCTTTTCTCTGCAAATATTTTGAACAGCATAAAATGGTTTATTTTATACAATACCTCCCTGCCATTTCTAAATCATGTCAATTGTATTAGGCATTTCCTTGCTGGAAAGGACAGATACGCCACTCTTTCCATACACACCCACGCTGCTTCTAGATGTATTCAAAACGTCCACTGTGAATATAACAGCAGGGTGTACATATCAGATGTATACAGCTTTTGAAATGTGTACCTTATGCGAACAGACTCCCCGTTAAATCCCACCACAACATAAGGACAATTAGTTATTTCAATGGTGATAAAATAATTAACTGGATTTCAGGTCAAGAAGCATCTTTGGTTAAAATTAACATGCCAGTTAGAAAACTGAAGCCAGCAATTTTAACGTCTCCTGTTTCTCATGTAGAGAAGAATAGGAAAAAAAATTATCACACGCACAGCACCAACAGACTGTAGTCTGCCTAACCTGTTTTTCATGAAGGAAGGCTACTACCTTTTGAATGCTAAAAAAACCCCAAAAACACAACAACAAAAAAATAAAACCCCTGTCACATTTAAGAATAAGTTACAAGAAAAATAAGACTGTAAACCTTAAGCCAGAATTTGAAATCTTTGTGTATGTACTCCCTAGGATCAACCCCACTCTTTCATATAAGGTGACTATTCAATGCAAATACGAGTTATGGAGATGCCTCTCAGATAGAACAGTAACAAGAAATACACCCCTTCAAAAAATACAACTTTGTGACAGCTGTCACCATGGGGAAGGTGCATGTAGTCATTTACCTGAAAAGGCAACAGATTGTTGCCATTGTCCGTCCTGAACGCGTTGTCTTCCATCCAGGATTTGGGGGTTAAGGGTGCAGCCCGTGGGAACTTCGGAGGGGCAATGACATTGCTGGAGAACGGTTTTTTAAGGGGTGAAATGGGATTGAGGGGGGAGGGTACACCGACCCCCACTCCCACACCGACCCCCACTCCAACTGCCCTTCGAGGGTCCCTACCAGCCTGCAGCCCACCCCAAGGGTTGGAAGGTGTACTCCAAGCCGCATTTTGATGGTTATTCCAGCTGGAGGAGGAGGAAGAAGAGGCAGAGGAGGAAGACGGTTTGCTGGTCATGATGGGCTGATGGCTGTAAGCAGCATTTCTCTGGGCGAAAGGTGCCTGATTAGGGCTTACAGGTGACCTCCGCTGCTGCTGCTGCTGAGCTTGCTGCTGCTGCTGTTGATGTTGGTGGTGTTGAGTCTGAGCTAGGCCAATTTGAGGCGAGAAAGTGCCACCAAATACAGGGTTGACATGGTGTGGAAAATTCTGGAAAAGCATTGTCCCATTGACTGGAGTAATCCCTTGGAAAAAGCTATCATCCACCGTGTTTGTGGTCCCTGTAGACCAGGTGCTGCCGAAGGAGGGAGACAAGGAGGTGCCGGCTGCAGGTTCTTGTTGAGGCTGGTGAAAGCTCAAGCCAGGCAAAATGGGAGACTCCATCTGCATCTTCTCCTTGCTATTTTGGGAAGGAGCCGATGTGCCGATACTAGTCACTGAACTGTTGTCTTCTGGTTTGGGTGTCTCCGACGAGATGGGTGTAGAGGGGGCTTCTGCTGAGTTTGGATCTTGCTGCTGCTGCTGCCGCTGCTGCTGGGGCTGGGCTTTGCTTTTGTCCATCAGTAAATCATCCTGCATGGTTTGCGCAGCTGAAACAGTAGGGGAAAAAACCACAAAGACAGATTATTAACATTGTCATTCATACCACAAACCAGGCTGTTTTAATCATTTGCCGGCCAAAAATCTCGTCCTATTGCTAGTGCTATGCTACAGCAAGTTGCGAGGCAAACCCGTAATCTTCCCCCTCCCCCATTTAGGAATATGTAACCTTTGATCGAGCTAGATTGCCTTTAAAATATATTTTAAGATGCTTCACCCTTTTTGATGCCTTGTTTCCCTTCAGTCTAAATGAGAGATGTGCTTATAGGGCAGAGATATACAGCAATTTCGCCACGTCTCTTTTCTCTTACACCGGAACTCAGAGCTCTCACCCTGCAATGAGAAACTGATTCTGGTTCCTGTTTTTCCAAGCACCCTCCTCCTCCTCCACCTCCTCCCCCTGGTTATTTGCATACGTCAATAAATACTGCTGCGTCCTTCAGCAAGGTTAAAAAGACACCAGTCTTCGCTCTTCTCCACCCCCTTTTCTACTAGCGGACCTTTAAAGGAGCCGGGTACCGATTTTCCTTAATTAACAAACAAGCTTTCCATTATTGCAGTGTATCAGAGAGAAAGCACACACGACATCTCGCACGGCAGCAGGAGCGGTTCTTCGCTGCACCAGCCCTTTTCTGGCCTTTTTCTGCCGCGCAGCTTGGCCGCTGGCTGCGGGCAGGAGACGCGATCGCAGGGACCGGGAAGCGGCGGCGGGGGGGGGAGCAGAAGGGGACACGGAACGGGGGGAACGAGGAGACACTCCATGTACAAAGCCACCCACGGGTGTTAAGATTTGCCTTCAGTGACCTTATGATCTTTCCGTGTAAAACGCTATTTTACATCAAAGCAGCCCTTTGCTTCATGGTATTTCTACTCGCTACATTTCTCTACATATGACATCATCAGTAATTTGTTCACTGGAAAAAAATAAGGTCAAAATGAGCGTATCTGGGAGGTATTATTAGACTATGAGGTTTCTGATGCTTTCACAATGAAAAATAAAAATGGGGCAATTTGAAATATCTAAAAATATAGACACGCCACATTTTAAAAGCCATCTTTACATGCACAAGACAAAGACTAGTGATGCAAATTATTTGCTAAACCAATACATAAGTTTACACTTTAAAAAGTAAATGTACGTAGAATGGTTGAGTCTGATATCTGCAAGAAATGGTGCTTCATATGAAATAGGACAGATCATATACTTTGATTGTTATTTTGAAACACAACAGTACCAATGCATACACAGACATCAATGAACAGCAATTGTATGAAACTAGAACCTCCACAGACTTTTTGCAGACTTTTAGTCAATTGAGAAGATTGTTCTAAATCTCATAAGTATTTTAAATGAGCCAAAAATCACTTACTTTAATTGAGTAACTATGTCAAAAATGGTCATCACTGATTGCATTTCTATTGAGTTAATCAGATGACATGTACATTCATAAGATTGCATTTTTTTAGGACTATTATTTTAATGTAACAAAGTAAAGTTAAGCCAAATCAATTAACTGTTAAAGAAAGGTGGCAAAGAGTGAAACTGACAACCCTTTCCTTTCTGACATCAACCGTTTTCAGATGGTCCATGCATATCTTTCACTTTTTTTTTATTTCTTTCTTTTAAATCTCTTCTGAGCCATACACACACTTTTTAGTTAAAAGGACAGGTTTCTGCTATCCATTAAGTTACTGCTCATACTCCCTATTAGTTACCTGTTCAATAAGTTAACTGAACATCAAGGGTTCATGAACAGACTGTACAGCGAGACAACATTAAGGCAAGTTCCTAAGAAGGATGAGTAAACTATTGCACCTGTAAAAGCAGCTCTGCTGCTGGGGGTGCAGAAAACCTTGCAAGGCAGTTTAAAGCAATACTGCAGTAAGCCATAATATACCGAGCTTTGTGTAGCCTTCTATTAGCTTCATTTCTATCAAAATCACTATTACTCCTAAGGCTACATAAAATTACTGATGACTCCACATTAGAGAAAGAAAAAAAATTATATTTATCCCTCCCCTGGTTCTGAGCTATCAGTACAAAAATATATCTAGAGAGAAAAACACAGCAGCTGAAATGTTAAAATTCTGTCGTCAATAAAGTATATTTAAATCACTTAGTCACCAGGTTATCTATAGTGGCTAGCACAGCAGTTGCTTCAAATATGTACCTTGACTTTGATAGTTGTTTTTGAACTTTATCCTAAGGACTGTAACCACAGTCATTTTCACATTGCTTCTTAAAGGTAAAAATCACTGCACAATTCAGCCCTCTTGTCAAGGTCAAGACCTACCTTTAGTGAATGAAGCCAGTCTGAATGGAAAAACACTGGATAATAAATGACTTGGAAAGACAGGCCAGCCAATGTCTAATGTTGGACTAATATGCAGTACCTCTTGATTATTTGCTGGTGTAAGTATTTGTACAAATTTACAATCCAGTACAGGAAATCTATAACCCCATAGCAATACCAGCTCCGTTTGCATGCAGTAACCCACGCAGTCAACACAGAAATTTTTAAGGAACAGTTACCTTTGGATTTTCTGTACTTAAAGATCAACAAAATGACAGTATATTTATTTTCTTCTTTCAGGTTTGGTATATGACCAATAGTCGACCACTCTGGCAAGAGCACTTTGACAACTGGAAGCTTTCCGCGCATGCTCTCCCAAGGAATCATGGGGTTTGAAGTCTTATCTATAGATGGCATTTCACTGCTGCCTACCCTGAAAGGAACAGGGCTCTAAAGGAAAACAAAAAAACCAAATACGTGTACAGTCCCTCTTTCCAGGTAAAATTGCTGCAATCTGAATCACCAGCTCTGAGAAAATAAATATCTGTCCGATTGAGCTGAAAGTGAATAATTAAGTAAGAGCTTTTAACAGTTTAATTTATAAACCCAGATCAAATAGCTGCCTATTCAGAACAATCACTAGACAAATAAATAGTTCTAGTATTTCCAAACTTCCTTCCAAACTCCAAACTTCTAGTATAAAAATAATCTCATACAGGCTATAAAATATAAAGCTGATACAAAGGAGACTGTATCATGTTACTTAGACGAAGAAAATATTAAATAATCACCTGTCATAATTTCTAAAAACATTCTGAAACTCAAACACAAATAGGTTGAGCATGAAAATTTAAAACAAATCAAAATCAGCATGTAGGCAAAAAGTTGTACTATTTGAATAGGTTCCAATTTCCAAGTTACTACCTTTTCATTACTGAGTTATTGTTACTACACTGAAAATTTTACCAAAAAAATAAGCTACTCAGAAAAAAGGGAAGGTGCAAATTTTACTATTTAACATTCAATCTACCCTGTGTGATGTGGTTCCATGTTTCAACTACCTCCCTTCCACTACCCACTGTCCACATATCTCCATATCAATACACAGCCTGACAGGAGTTCCTCTCATAAGATACTACTATTTTGACAATTGATGTAGGTCGGGTAAAGTTTTCAGAATTTTGTTTAGCGGCACTTGTGTTCTGTCTTATACTGGTCCATGAATTGTTCTGGGTAATTATTCATAATACTAATTATTTAGGACCAAATACTAATGCTTGTATAGAAATTACATAGCTGAAATCATAAGTGTGAAAATGTCAGTGTTTAATAAAATTGCAGGCTGATTTTTCAAAGGATGAAATATGCATAACTTTATGGGTGAAAGAGAGATGACTAAAGCTGAAAAAGATAAATTAGGGCAGTTGAAAGTGAGTTGCTAAAATACTTGTGTCTCTGCTTTCTACAGTCTGTTTTTGTTGGACTGCATGATCTGCCTGCCTTAAATCAATGCTGTAATTAAGAGTTTCTCAACACTTGCTCTAACCTGTTTGTGCTACTCTGAATCATTACGGGCAGGAAAACTACTTTCTTACAGCAGATGAAAATGCCTCATTTGTTGAAATACCCCAGTGAGCACAAGCCTGGCTCTAGGCATTCTATACCCCTCCTTTATGTCCCTGTTTACTTCTGGGTTATTGCTTTTCAGATGATTTGAGGATTCATGTGGAAGGGACCACACCCTTGCTGTCAGTTCTTCCCAGGAGACAGCTTCACTTTGCAGATCAATTATCAAGATAAGGAGAGTGGTCATTATGATATTTACAAATGGAGAAGCACTCCAGAACCAAAGAAAATCTGGATGTAAAGACAGTTTTTGATCAACTAGCCGTTAGAAGAAAAACATTTTTTGTTTCTACCAGCCAACTCTTCTGTAACTGGAACTTAAAGGATAGTAACAACAGCTGTATCAGAACACAAGAGTTTAATTCAATCTGGTATCCAAATTACTTATCCTGGGCCAGTTCCAAAGAAACAAATGTAAGAAGGGCCCAAATAAGCCTTGCTAACTCAATTAACATTGTATTGAGTGTATTTTTATTTTATGAAATTCATTATGAAGCAATGTAAGCCTACTATGACTAATAAACCATGCTAGTCTTTTTTCCAGAAAGTGAATATTCCAACTAGCTTGAAGGTTAAAATGAAGATTTATGTTACTGAAAAAATGAGTTGTATTGTAGAAACATTTTTCTCAGTGTAGATTTGTTTCATTTTAGCTTAATTCAGGGCTACCTGTCTTTTTAAAGATGGAACCAAGTAGACAAAAAATGCCTAATTGATCTTGTAATTTGATTTTACATATTACTACATAGCAGTTAAAATGCAGTTTTGCCAAAATAGAATACTTTCATCTTGCCAGATTACTGAGCTTTGTTGAAAACAGTGAATAATTCCAACAGTCTTAATGTTGTCAGATCAAAAGAACTGTATTAAGGTACTGCTTCTTCGTTATTTGGCCTCTTTTTGAGGCTTTGCTGAAACAGTCGGATAAATATTTAATATACCTCCATATTATTCTTACAGTAATGGCTTGTCAACTTCTTTATTAAGCTTAAATCTGTATAAATTTGTTATCAAACAATTTAGAATTTTAAAAGTTGATTTTTTGACATAAATCTGAGAGCCAAATTTAGGGCTCAATTTTAAGCCCTAAACAGCTTACATTGGTTTTGGTGATTTTCATTAAGTTCTGTACTTGCCTGGAAATGTGCAGTTTTACTTAATTCAAAATGGCTGCCATCTCCAGTTAGTATCAGTGAGGCTGAACTCAGTCGAATCTCAATTAGTAGCAATCATTTTCCCTCACTTTACAGTGGTGAAAGGAAGTCTGTTCTCAGGAGAGTTCTCTCTGGGCTCAAATGCAGCTACTACCAGGTGAACATAAGAGGGGACAGAGTGAAACAGTGCAATGAACATCATGGAGACAGAAGAAAGGAACAAAGACGAATCTACTAGGGGATGATACGGTAAGGAATAGTTTAAAAAATGAAAAAACTGCAAGAGGCAACCTGAGATTTACAGTGAAAATTGCCAATGCAGAGAAGGAAGCATAAAGAATAAAAAGTGGAAAGAAAATTAAGAGAAAAAGGCGATGAGGGATAGTGAATTGAAGGAGGAGATTGTTGGGGAAAATAAAGCAAGCATTTGAATAGAGCAGCTGCATATCCAGTCTTGTTCAGGGGAAGAGATGAGGATGGAATGACAACTCTTGCTCTGTCAGGGAATAAGGAGGTTTTTTTCTCAAATTTAGAAACAGTTGGTTACATATGTACTTTAGGATTACACTTTGATTCTGAAAAGAGCAGACAAATGGAGAACACATACCCCAAGCTGTCCAACAAATTCCTGAACAATAAAAAGGCACATATTAGTTTTTAAATTTCAGGATCTTTAAGCTATTTGTAGGATGTTAAGAGGTCTGCCATTATACAACCGTAGAACAGTTTGGGTTGGAAGGGAGCTTTAAAGGTCATCTAGCCCAAACCCCTGCAATGAGGAGGGACATCTTCAACTAGATCAGGTTGCTCAGAGCCCCGTCCAACCTCATCTTGAATGTTTCCAGGGACGGGGCATCTACCACCTCTCTGGGCAAGCCGTGCCACTGTTTCACCACCCTCATCGTAAAATATTTCTTCCTTATGTCCATTCTAAATCTACCCTCTTTCAGCTTAAAACCATTACCCCTGTCCTACCATGTTTTTATGTATCCTATGTTTTTATATTTCATGGCGGGGGTGGGGAGCGGAAGGTTCAAACCTACCAAGTGTTCACTATTTGACCTGACACTCAAGTTTTGTCCGGTCTTGTCATCCCTCCCTGTGCCAGTGGTAGAGTAAAGCAGCCACCTTTGTCACAGAATGTTCTTCAGCCTCAAATGGTAGCCAAGTGATCCTGGGTTCTGGTTACATTTCTTCAGGTAAGTATTGTTCACAGCCATTATTACTCATCATGACCTCATAGCTTTATCCTAAATGACAGGCAGCTACTATATCCTTCCCACTCCAAAGCAAAAATACAGAAGTTGCACAAATTACACAATTGTAGGAATAAAACCAGCTTCCCATTTGAGAATAAATATATAAAACCTAAGCATTTGGCTCATCTAGCAATCAGTGTTCTGGCCAATAGGCAGTGCACTTACTCCAGACCAAAATTAGGAACGAGAAACTCTGATATCTAATATTGCTCTTATGTTTCATGAACAGCTGTAATTGGGACAGTGTGCATTAGGTTCTCTTCCAGGAAGTCATGCCCATATGGTTTACTCAGGCCACTGCACATTCAAGACTTCTCAGCAGTGCAAGCAAAACCGAATTTTACTGTCCCAAGAATAAGCACAAAATAAATTTTCTGGGACAGGATGTCAGCATGATGCCTTCTTCCTACTTGCTTCTATACATACTTCCTGTAAAGAACATTTACATCACTGTAACTACTTTAGCATTCGTGTTTATGATATTTGTAGCAATTAGAAAATAAACAACACCTTCCCTACTCTATACATATAATACAACTTAGAAGTCCAAGCCTGGATATGTTAAACACAAATGTATACAACACTTTTCTCTCAACAAAGACTCTAAAAACCAGACTGATTTTTCCCTAGCTAAGGCAGCACAGTCAAAGAATCTAGTATATCAATTAAAGTCTCCTTCCTATTCTACCAGATCTCTATACTCATGTATATCCACCATGCAAATGCTACTTGGCTCAACCAAAACCAGACGTAGGTTGAGGCAGCTGTACAGTGGTGGGGTTAGCCCATAAATTACTACATTGTACAGCAACTGCAGTATAACAAAGTTGTAATTTACACAAAGTATCACAGATTAGTTACATGTAATAAAACTTATTACAAGAGCTATTTATTAAAAAAATACCTACATATATACTCATATATAACCTGAAAAGGATAATTCAAAGTTGATCTTTACTAACCAACCTTCACAAGAATCTGGAATGTCACAACTGCCTCTGGAAACTAGGATCTTGCCCTTTGCTTGGGGAACATGACATTATGCAGAACCTTTACACTCATGCAAATAGACTTGGACTAAGGCATAGGAGTGGGAGACAGACACCCATAGATAAATGGGAAGGCAACTTCTCTCCGGCTATCCACCTCTTTGTTCAAAAAAGGCTCTTCAGCTTCTAAATTATCAGTTTCACAGAAAGCGATAGTCTGTATTGACTTCAGGACGTACAATAAGTTTTAAAAGCACTTTAGAAGGATTTTTTCCTGTCAGGAAGCACGCCTACAAACAGAAATGAGAGCCTTGTCGTTACCACCGGCCATCCCACGCCTCACCCCACTTGCGCACAGAAGCCAGCGGCCACCAGGCCTCCGTCGAGCGCGAAGGGCCACTTACAAGGGCGCCGGGTGCTTGTCCTTGTCATTGCCAACAGGCCCACAGAGACGGATTAATTTCCCTTCCGCCGTACCAGCCACCGGCGGCCTGGCCGGGGCAGGCACCTGGCAAGGTCCCCTCCTCCCTCAGGCCCCTCCACCCCAAGGGCAGGTCCGGGGGAGGTCGGCCGCGCAGGGGGCGGGAACCACCTGCACCTGTTCGTCAGGCGAGGGAATGGTGGGGGTGCGCAGGAGGGTGCTCCTCCTTCCCTCCCTCCGCCCGTGAGGCGGGACGGCCGGCGGCGGCAGCAGCAGCAGCGCCGCTCCCCTCACCGCGGAGCCAACGGAGGACCGTCAACGGTCGCTGCGCGAGGAGGAGGGCGGTGCTACCAAGGCCCTTCCCGCTCCCCCACCCCTCCAGGCCCTCAGGGGGGAACCTGGGCGGCGGCGGGCGGGGCGGCAGCCACTGCGGAGGGCGCGGGGCCGGGCCGGTGTCTGACCTTCCCCCCGCAACTCCCCGCAGGCCACCGCGCTCCCCTACCTGCCCCACCCGCGGTACTGGGCAGCGGCTACACGACGGCAGTGAGAAAGAGCCCGGAGGGGAGAGGGCAGGGGGCGGGGTGCCCCGCCGGACCTTTAAACTCCCGGCGGCGGCGGTGGGACTACACTTCCCGGCGAGCCGCAGGGCCACGGCCCCTGCCCCGGCGCAGGCGTGCTGCGGCGAGTGGGGGGCGGTGACGGACGCTGCGGCCGTGCTCAGCAGTGACCTCACAAAGGCGTCGCGGCCGACTCTCGCCCCTATAGCCCGGCGGCCCAGGCTGCGCAGCTTCTGCCCACGGCTCCGTCCTGCCTCAGCGACCGGCCCTCCGCCGCGTCCCCGCCCGCCGAAGGAGGGGCCGCCCTGCGGGAGGGCGGTTTCGCTGCCTTTCCCCTCGCTTCCCTGCTTCCACCGCCGCACGCGTGACGCGCGGCTTTGTCGGTGCCGGGGCTGCCTTTGTCAGGCTGAGGGCCTTTGGCTAGGCCCGCCCCTCTTCCCGGGAGCCATGTCCGAGCAGACGGGCTTGGCCCTGCCGCAGACCATGGACAGGTATGGGGACGGCCCGGTGCTGGGGCACAGTGCGGGGTAGGCGTGTGAGCCCCCCGCGTCTCCCGGGCCGCTCGTGGGGGTGGCTCCTGGCTGCCTCCGGCCTGTTTCGGGCCGCGGAGCGGGCTGTGGGGTGCCGCTGCCGTGCGGAGCCCCCGCAGCCGTGTCTGGCGGGGGCTGGGGTGGCTGAGGCGCGGTGGGACAGGGCCTGGGCCGGTGTCGCGGGTCCGGTTTCAGTTTTTGGCTTCTGGAAAACTTTGTTGGTGCGGGAGAAGTCGTGGAAGCGCAGCGGTAACTCATCGGGCAGCAGCGCGGTCGGTGCGGCGGTGTGCGGGTTGTAGAAGGATGGCTCCGGCGGCATTGGGCAGGAGGAGGTGTGTCCGGCCGGACACGGGGTTTGGGGAGAGCGGTGGAGGTCTGCAGGAGGCTGTCCGCCTTCTGGGGGTCTGGGAGAAGCTGGAATGGAAAAGCATAGACGTGCACGTAAAATAAGGCACCAAAAGACGACTAAAGCTTAACCGCTTTTGTGCGTTTTGTTGCTGGTTTTACGGTCTTTGAAGAAAGTCTACAATTGCTTTTTGGAGTGTTGTTAAAAAGTACAACTTTTAAAGTACTTTTACCTAAATGTGCAGAAGGAAAGACGCTTACTAACTCTTAAATTATTTTCATTACACTTATTTTCTCTTTATGCTTTTATTTGAATACGTAGCACTTTCACCCCGTTGTACTGAGGGCTTAAGATTCCTTATGTGTAATTTTGAGTCATCCAGGAAGCCCTTAAGACCCACGCCTATAAACAACAAAAGCATATTGATAGCCTGTTATTGCAGGAGTTGTGATAGCCTGCTGTCTCAGAAGGTGGGGACCCAAAAGGAATCAGGCTTCTATTGATGAACCTGTGGAGCTTTCATTGTAAGGCAGCAAAAAAAACCCCAACACCTGCCCCCCCCCAAAAAAAAACCCCAAAAAACCAACACACCTGGTGTTTTTCTCCTTTCCAGGTCACCTCTAAGGAAAGAGGATTTAGCGAAATACGGGCTGTCATCAGGCAAGTGATGGAGATATAAATGATGTGAGGCAGGGACAGAACTTGTGCAGCTTGGATGGCGAGGATAAGTTTGAGTATGATGTAGAAAGAGGATAAAAGTGAGTTGGGGAGGAATAGAGAGAAAGTTGTCTCTGTTTTAAAAAAACTGAAGAAGTGAGAGATGACAATGGGACGATTTAGGTTATGATTTAGAACAATGCTTGTCAAGGAGGCTGGCAGTCAGGAACCATAGGTGCGTTTCCAAGAAGTAACAGGAAGGAGGTAGATTTCTAGAAATACTATCAGGAAAGTATTCAGTTTGATACACTTCCTGTGAACGTAGGCAATAAAAGGTAACAGTTAAGGAAGACAAAAAGAATTGGGAGGACGATGATAGAACTATTGTGCAGGAGGGGGAAAAAAAAGGAAAAGATCAGGAAGTGTGTTGCAGAATCAACTCCTCTGAAACTAAAAAAATCTCATCTTCATCCTGAAATTTGTAGTGGAATAATGTATAATATTTTATGGTTTTGAGTCCTAGGAAACCGTGATATTCTTATTGGATTCCCTACTGTCTATGGCTGTTATATCATACCATGAAGTCCTAATTCACCCTTTTGGGAAGTGGCTGTAAGGTGGTGTTTCTAGTCTGTGTTGTGAACAACTGTTAAATTAAACAGTTAATTAAAAAAAGGGAACTTAGTTAACTATTGGCCAACTCAGTTTACTGTTCTTCAATTGTTAGATATAATGGATATGTAATGTTATACATTTAATATTTTATCCTTTCAACTTTGTGAAACTGTAATTTCTATTTCTGGCCTCTTTCAAAGACTTTTTTCAGTAAACTTGAAGTAACAGAGTTGATATCATTTAAAACAATTGGAAGTGTCCCTGGCTTCCTTAATAAGGACAGTGAAGAAAAATTTTACATACCTAGGTAGCAATAAAGGAGGTATGAAGAAAGGCTGTGGCTTTCATACAAGAATTTATTTGGCTCAGTACAGGAAACTTTAGAAACGTAGTGTGAGAAGTGGTGAATGGAGGGGTAAGAAGGAGCCAAAATATTTAGGGTTTGAACTTAATTTACAGTGTAATACAATACCAATAGAAGGATTTTGGAGTAACCAAGACATCAAAATGCCGTCAGTGCAAATAATTTTTTGGTTACATATTGGGTTTATGGAGCAGAGTTACCCTGGAAGAAACCAATTTTCATTCATCTCTTATTTCTGAAGGTCATACATAACTGTTTTCATGTTGTATGTAGCGATGATCAAGATAACACATTAGGGGATGTAACCTGTAGATAAATCATCTGTAGGGATTCTGAGGGGTTGAAATGCCTCTACTATCCTGTTATCTTTATTGCTAGTGACAGTTGTTTTCCTGGGTAAAAGGAAAAAGTACATATGCAGAAGCTTAAAAGTAACTGTCAATGGATTACAACTTAACACATAGCACATACTTTAAAATCAGATTTGGGTCTCTTAGTGAAGGTTGCAGAAAATAGCTTTTCAGTTAAATTGATTCTAATAGTTAAGCCATTAGGAGGGAATAAATAGGGTTTTCTTTTGTGTCCAGTACCTAGGTGGTCACACAGAGAGTCGTGATGTGCTGTTGTATCAGGAGTAAGGTATTGCTGCAGATCTGAATGTATGCGCTGCTTTGTATACAAGGGTCAGAGCTCTTATAGCAAGTTCTTTAATTATGCATTTGTGAGAGCAAATGGTTGGCTCCTTCTCTTGACTCTTAGACTGTACATCTGTATTACTTACAGTTTTGTGGGGTTTTTTCCTTAATAAAGCAATTTAGATTTCTCCAGTGTAAGGAGCGTCTTGAGAACATCTCAATATTGTTGCCTGGGATTAATCTTTCTTTTATGTATTTTGTGCTCCATCCTTCTTTATTTTCCCCGCATAATTTCAGTCTGGAAGCAAACCACGTGTTTGTAACAAAGAGGATAAATAGCTGTTAAGGTGTGAGGAGTTTATTACTTGAAATTTCTAGCTAAGGATTTTATACTTGCCTGAATGACTGGCTAGAGCATAGATACAAGAAGCATGAGAAGTAGACATGACCATGAAGTGACACTACGTTCTAGAGTTCTGTCATCTGCAGCATTTAGGAAACTAATTCAGATGATTATCATGACCCTTTCTGGCCTCAAAATTGGAATTTCCATCCCTCTTGTCATTTTTTTTTTTCCTTCTAGCTCATGTTTAAATAACAGGCCTAGATAATAGTCTTAAAATACCATCATTCTCTGCATGCAGAATTCTTTGCAATCTATAGTAAAGGGCCATATTCCTGACTAATGTGTGCACTCAAAGGCAGTGGTTAGTGGTCTGTATAAATGGTGAGGTCTTATTGTTTTCAATCCCTTTATTCATGTCGGTTTAATGCATAAATTACAGAATGATAGGAATTACCATTAAAAAAATTGAAATTATGTGGCAATGTTTTTTTTAATGCTTTTAGTCAACGTAAAAACACTTTTCAAGATTTATTTAAATAAAATTGCTAGATTAGATGAAAATGTCTTAGAAATTATAGCTATTACTCTCCTGTGTACAGGGCAAACTTTACTTGAAAGTCAATGCTAATGCATTTATCAGATTTTAACAGGCAGAGGCCATTTGATATGCTATACATATTTTTAATGTAAAAGCATTTTTTAAGGAAATACTTAGAAATATATTCTGAATGGTATTAGGATGTTGAACGTTTACAGTGAAATTATTGTGCCTAGTATGCCAAGATCATGAACAGAGTCAGTCCTCCTTGTGTTTTCAAATATATTTTTGAAAATACACAAAAACCAATCAATCTTTTATGGGCTTTTTATCATGTTTTCTCTTCAATCAGGCCCTATAAATTTTCTGTCTCTCAGCACTGTTTGACAATAGTTCTTCCAATTGAACACTTCTAATTGTTTATTGTAGCTGCCCTGTGTAGCTACGGGTATTTTGTCATCTTAGACAGGTACTTAGAACAGGTATTCTGTCATCTTAATGCATTTTTCAAACACTTTAATTCTTCTGAGTAACTTCAAAGATATGTTGAACTTTCTGGCAGATTTTGGTGCTCTTAAAAACTTAAATACTTAGCATTTTTCCTGTGTAATTTGTTTATCAAATACAGTTTGACTTTACCTTTCCTTTTTTTTTTCATAGTTATGTTTTTAAGCAAAACTAATGTGTAAATTCCATTTGTTTTTAACTTATGTCTATAGCTACATCTTGTTGGTTTGCTATTTTATAGCTTTCTGTAATAGCTTGCATGTTATTGCCAGGCCATCAGTTAGCTTTGATCCTGTCCTACTTAACTTTCCTACAGAACACTTGACTGGGTCTTGTCAGAGTTGCTGTTAGAATAAATATGAGAAAACAAAACTAATAACTGTTTATCTTACTATGCAGTCCTTTTACTGTGTTGGTTGAGCAGTCACTTTCTGAAGTGACAAGATTTGAAAAATAGTTACTAAACATGTACTTGCCATAATGAAGTCAGTGGCAAGCCCATGTTGATAGAAAACCTAGACTGTAAATTTTTGCATGATTTAAAAAAAAAATCTTCAATGTGGTGAAACTTTAAAAAAATATCACTACTTTTATGATAAATATATCATCAGATGGTCTCTGATTTATTTGTTGCTGAAGATTATCTGGTCAATCTGCTGTCTTAAAAAAAAAAATTAGCCACACCAGCTTTTTCCTAGCTATGTCATTCCCCATATCTATCTTAATGTTAGCTGTAATGCTAAAATGTACTCATATTTTTAAGCTTTAGTCTCTTGACTTCAATTGCATTATCTGTGAATTGCACTTTCAGTTCGTTATACTAAGAGTTCAGAATGCTGGGGTTTTGTTTTGTAGGCTTTGTTTTAAAGCATGTTCTCTGGCAGTAATTTGTGATACTCTTTATACTGTCTAAATTAAAGACAGTTCCTGCTCCCTCCTCCTGATACGTTTGCCAGCTGGCTAGAACATGGTCACTTTTGCCTTCTGTTTTTTCAGTATTCAAATATATTAGTAAAAATGTGGCAAATAACGGGTTGAAGGCTTGTGAAGGTACATGCTGAAAAATCAGTATAGTGGCAATTTTAGCATGGTTTAACTTTTGAATTAGCATGCTTTATTTTCTGAATGGATAGTAGATGGTTCAATTGTGATTGATATGCAGCCCTCCTGGTAGAAACAAGATCAACATCATAAGACTGTTTTGTCCTCTGCTTTTACCATTCACTATTTAAGTGAGACAATAGAGTTGAAATTGCAGGTAGACTTCAAAGAGCAATTAAAAGATAAAATGCAGAATTGTAGTTGGCTTAAGAAATTCCTAATACTATCAAGAGAGAAATATTCTTGCAACTAAGTTTTCTCTTCGCCAGAGCACTGACTTGTCAGAAAAATGCTAGCAGTTGAGGTTCAAAAGTTGCAAAATAGCAAATTCATGGATTTTCTATTTCAGTTTTCTGAACTGTCATCTGATTCCATGGTAATTATCTTTTATGTTTTTTAAGAAAAAAACCATATGCAATGTTTTTGTATATAATTTCCGGTTGCTTCTTTCATTCCAGTTAGCATGTGTGGTGGTGTTTGTGTTGGTATGAATCTTTTCCTTCCCTCTTTGGAAGTGCAGGCATTGATTTAGGTTTATTTGAACAATTAACTGTTGATACTTTAGTAACCAAATGCATAGGTTTGGATTAAGACCTTAACACTACAACCTAAGCAATGTAGTTAGTGCAATATGGTCCTTGATTCAAGACCTTTATTCTGAACTCTTTATTCACAGTGCAAAACATCCAGGATAAATTTAATCTCACTGACTGAAGTTGACACATGAGTAAATCTTTATAGGAGTGAAGTTCAACCAGATAAGATATGCAGAGTAATAAACAACATAAAACACTTTACAGGATTTATGTAGTATTTCTACTTTTCACAGACTACCATCTTTACAGTTATTCAGTCTTTTGGTCTACTTGTGCTGATTAAGCACGCCTCTCTTCATTGCCCTACCTGAAGGAATTGTTTTCTTTCTATGCAATTCAGTTAACCTAATTTTTTTGGAAGAGGACTTTCCCTGGCTTCTGGTTGAAGTCTGTCAGCAACTAAAGTACCAGCTTTCTGTCGTTCCTTTAGAGTGGGTTGTGTGTGCTTGGAAAGAAGAGAGTATAAGAACAAAAATGGGCTGTGCTGTGGTAATCCCTTACCAGAAAGGAAACAAGGTGTTCTTCATTATTTTTACCCCAACTGATTGGAAGCTGATGTTGATACAGGAAGGAAAAGGCAAAATTATGTTTATCTTAGAGTCAGTTTGAAGAATGAAAGTTTGAAACAGTAATAACTTCATAATAGCTTGGCTTTTTCATTGTTGCTTCATCCTGGGTACATCCCTTGCTATTCCAGTTCTATTTATGCTGAAGGTTCTGCATAGATTGAGTTCTTCATGTGTCTTATCACGAAGAGGATTAGTGAAAACTTATTGCAGACCTGTAGAATGCCTTTTGCCCATCTGTAGTATAACAGTGTCAGCATGTTATTTATAAACTATGTTAACCTTTTGACTGTCATCTTATGTCCATTATATTTCCATCTTTGATGTCTGCTTAGATATGCTTAGGAACAAACATATATGTTTTAGTTGCTGCTTAACTGTTAACTTCTACCTGCAGACAGAAGGCAATTACCCCACCTATTTAAGCGTGGGGAAACTCCTGGGAGACTATTTATCATTTTTGGTACTAAATGTCTCAGTATTCCATGTATTATCAAGGTATTCAAATAGTATTTTCATACATCGTATCTGCTTCATCTAAAAAAGCTATACAAAAATCTGTTTATTGATATCTTCCACATAAAAGTGCTCAGACCTATATAATAGTGCGTAACTGTGGTTGCAGTGTCTTACAGTGCTCACTGAAAACTTAATAAATATCATATGTATAATAATTTACAGAGTAAGATCACTTAAAGGGTTCAGGTATTAGTTTTGGAACATGTTTTAAAGTAATACTTACAGTGGTAATGAATACGCTGGCTGTTGAGGACTTACTTGTTTGTGTGGTGCTTCTGTCATCTTAACCTGCTTATGGTCTTACTATACTGAAGTTCCTTGAGTGAAAGTGAGAAGAGCTTTTTGATGCATCTTGTTTTTCTCCTCTCAGCAACAGAATGAGCTGGGTACTAGCTTGTTATAGGATGTAATACCTGCCTTTATCAAAAGAGTGCATGACTTGCTCATTTTTTACTGGCAGTTGTAGTTTACCGCCACTAGCAAATCCATCTTCAGTGCAGAAGAGTGAAAAGACACGATCTGAAGTGGTTAAGTTCTCTTAAGCAAACTGCTTCTGGTTAATGTTTCTAAATGAAACTGTTATTAAGGTTACACAAGATGGTCAAGGGACTGGAGCACATGACTTACTAGAAAAAGCTAGAGGGGACTGGGCCTGCTTAGCCTGAAGAAGAAAAGGCTGGGGAGACCTAATGACCTTCTAATACCTACTGAGGAGGTTCTCGAGAAGCAGTCTGCCCCTTTTTGGAGGTTCTTGGCAGGATGATGAGAAACAATGACTGTAAATTTTAACAGAGAAGGTTTCAGTGTGTGGGGATGGGCAGCAATACAGTTGAGCTTTGGAACAGGTTGCCTAGGGCAGCTGTGGATCTCTGCCCATGGGGCTTTTCAAGACCCAGCTGGAGAAAGTGCTGACAATCTGGTCTGAATACAGTGTTGCTTCTGCCTTGGGCAGGAGGTCTGACTAGTGACCTGCTGTTGTCCCTTCCAACCCAAATATTCTATGATACCAGGTCTAGATGCAACCCCAATTTAAATACGAAGACCACACAGTATTAGGGCTCTATTTGCACTGCATGACATGAGCATACTGTGCTGGAGGTACCAACACAAGAGGTACAGTCCACTGATACCTTCTGGCAAATCTGCACTTAGCCTTTTTTAGCATCTGCTCTGAAATCCGTACCTAGAAGTTAAAATGACATCTAGTTGGACTGGAAATTTGTTTTTTCCTTTCCTCTAACATTTTTTTTCCTCTCTTGTTATTTTAATGCTAATATGGGTGCTTTTAGTTGATAGCTTTCTATCATTCAATGAAAGTGCTTAGACTCAGGATTTTTTTGTTCTGGTGATTCTGGGAAAAGGATTATACACCTCCTGCCTAACACTAATATAAGATAAGAAAAATTCCTATCAAAATTGCCAATTTAAAATGCTAGTTTAAAAAAAAAGTTTGTACTGAAGTTGTATTAAATCTAGGACTAGCTGTTCATTTGTTTATAACTTTAAAATCTTAATTATCTTAACTGATTCAGATAAAAATGAAAACTAAACTGGCCTGCTATGTAACAGTTTCCCTATAATAAGTAAATATCAATTGATTTAAGGGCCAACCATGGAATCGTGGCATATCTTGGTATATGCTTATGTTTGGAAACAACAAAATTTTTGGAAAAGTGTAGTTGACATTTCTATTAGGTTATTGATTGCTGATGAGCATTAAGAGCTACTTAGTGTTCTCAGATTACGTATCTGTGCTTGTTTCTCCCTGTGGTCGTACTTCCCTTCTTCAAGGTGTCCATATTAAAAGAAAGTGTTAACACGGTGTGAAGGTAGTGAATAATAGAGCTGTTATGTACAAGAGGGGCTGGCATTCAGTTATTTATTTATTTTTTTAAGTAATTTTAATATAGTAATAATTTCTTCAGAATCTTTTTAGAAAAAAATAATAGACCCTCTATTTTAAAGCTGTAATGTTGTCTTTACATAGCTTTCTGATCATTTGTTCTCCTGTTATAAATGCCTCCTCTTAAAATCTGAATACTTTTGTTTAGAAGTGGATATTTTATATTGGACTAAAATGTGCCAACATAATTTAGCCTTCTGTGAAGGATATAATTACAGAAGGCCATGTGCTGAGTGCTTGTGACTGTTCTGCTGGTGAGTCATGCAGTCAGTTCTACAGAGGGATGAGGAGAGTTACTTCATGGTATGAAGTACTTCAGACACCTTGGAGTTTTGTTTGCATTTATTCAGAGTAAAGACACTTCCAAATTGTCAATGTCTGCCACATTTGAGTGGCTGTTTTTGTTGTTCTTTAATGTCCCAAGAATATCTCTTCTTGGTGTTTAAAGCTTTTTTGTAATTTTTAAGTCTCAAATTGTTCAGTTTTTATTACGTAAATTAGGACGATATGATGACTGCTTTCAGTAGAGCTTTTTTGTTTGCTCTACTATAAATTCTCTAAAAAAATTAGAAGTTAAAACTGAGAATAACGTTAGTAATAGTGTCTAAGTTCTTGAGTTCAAAGCAATTTGCTTGCTTTGGAGTCTTCTTACCAATTTTCACAGCTTTAGGACTACACTTCCTATTTTTCTTCTCTTTTCTCTGGAAGACATAACAGGAAAAATTGGTTACCCTGTGTGGTCTGTTTAACCATGAAACTCTGTAGGCACATGTACAAAAATGGAACTTTTATTTCACAGTTACTTTGCCTAAGAATGGAATGGAAAGTGAGTGGCCGTAAATTCGGTTACTAACAGATTAAGTGTATGCCGATGCGTTTACTTTTGTAACTAAAGATATCGTGCCTAAAGATTAATTTGTATTTTTACATTACCTGTGTGATACTGTAAAGCTGCTGCAAGAGATTAAGCTCACATAATGCAGGTTCTGTGAATGGAACACAACTTTACATTTCTTGTCTTTTATCTTTTGCTTGTCGCAGCAACATCTTAATGTCAAGATGGTTCCAGTTTTAGACATGTCAAAGGTCGTCTATATGTATTCTGTATGTGTGTCACTCCTGATCTGTAACATCTGTCATCTACTATGTACACATACCAAAATACCAATATTGGTATTTTTCTCATGCAACTCTCTTCCCCTTTCCCCCAGCGCAAAGTAACATTGTAATGCTAGTTGAATAGGAACTACGTATTTTTATCTTTTTTTTGAGACTGGGAATTGTATTAAACATTCCAGTGTAAAACAGCAGATGAAAACCATCTTGATACCAATCTCTGAAAACACAGATATGGTTAGTGCTTGATTAAGGAAGCTAATAAGTAAATGTTAACCTTCTGTTATGGAAAAGTAAATCCTCCAGGAGATACGAAGGAGTAATGGTTGTTATCCCTTGTCTCAGAACTTGAAGGGATAAAGGTTAAAGTTAAATTCCTTTGAGTTGACCAAACACTTGCTTTAACTTATATCTTGGCTAATAGAGGAAAAAACGGATATAGTTTTGCTCATTGAATGGCACACCTAATTACAGAATTCTGACAAAGCAATGAAGCAGTTGTGCAGTGATTCTTAACCTTGGTCCATAGGCAGGATTTTCAAGCAAGCAGCATACTGTAAGCAGAATTGGTTTGATGTTAAGGTTAGCCTCAATGCTAATATTTTAAAATTCTTCCATGATGTTAAGAAGTTGTTTTCTGGGAGTCTTTTGTATATGTAGTTAAGCTATGGCAGTACTTCAGAGCCTCGTAGCATACTCTGAGTCTCTTTTTTACTAAGAAACAACCTCCTGTGTTATGGAGCTTCAGATCAAATTTCTGCTGCCTGCATTGATGTCTTTCACACAGATCTTCCCCTATCCTGTATTTAACTGTGGTCATTTAGTATTAATAAGCTGGAGAGCCAAGTGAGTCACTTTTTGTGCACTGTTCTCCATTAAATGTTTGGTTTGGGATTTTTTTTTCCATCAACATTTTGTGTGCATTGGTTTAATTTAAGTGTCACTAACTGGAGAGGGTATTGACTGAGCTACTGAAAATAATGATGGAAGTGCTCTTTTTTTTTTTGAAAACAGTAGAATTCAGGTTGTGATGACTCTCATCAAGGGGACAGTTGAAGATACTTTTTTCCAGGAGGCTTCAAATGATTGAAGTTAGACACACATGAAGTAACTTCTTGTACTTTCATTGCCTGGCAAGTAATTCCAATGTATTGGAAACCATAGAGACAGTGAAAACCCAAAGTTTAGTACATGGTGAAATGTGTAATATCCCTAGGGAGTGAGGACTGCTGTAAGAATTTAATACAGTAGATTGCAGATGAATTACAGCAAGAATGGCTTTTAAGACTACTTTGAGGTCTGAAGCTGTCTTCCTTTGCTAAATATGGAAGTATTGCTAGAACTAAGGCAATTTTTTTTTTTAGCCTCAAATAATAATTTGTCCTCCTTTAAATAATGTTATTTGTACATAAATCACATAGTTCAGCTTGTCAGTAGTTGGGTGTCCTACCTTTCTAGTAGGTCATGTTATCTGGTAGAGAAGTCTGTGTGTGGTCTTCTTGCCATCTAGAGGTCTCTTAGTGTCTTGAACATGCTAGCAGCTTTTCTCTCTTCAGCCAGGTTGAATATTAGTATATAAATTCTAGCATTGAGTCTCTTACTACTTCAGTTATGCCTCCACATTATGCTGCTCTGCAACTAGACATTGAGAGAAGCTGAGACTTAAGAATTTCTTCTGGTTTTCATTTTCCTTACCTTTAAGACATACTGCTATACAATTTTGTGACTATTACAGGCAATTAATACATAATTAAGATGTTTAAAGGAATATTCAAGGAAGTTACTCTAGCCTCTAAAACATAATTTGCTAGTTGCTTCATATCTGTGATATTTTCTATGTTTGTGATTATTGGCAGCTTTGTCAAACAATGGTTAAGAAAATGTTTTCCCTATATAGTACACTACCTGCAGTACAAAAAAATCCATGAAATGTTTAAGTTAATGCTCTTCAGTGTTTGCTATCTATGTATATGCTTGACTAAAGGGTTCAGCTTTTCTTTTCAAATCATGTTGTTCAAGGCATATTTCAGCTTTGGAAGTAAATTGTTTTGTGTGTGTGTATGGGGTTCTTCGTTTCAGTTTTGTTTTGGTTTTTTTTCCCCCCTTGGTTTTGGTCACTTCTATTTTTCTTCCTAAACATGAAACTAAGAATCAGTGTTAGTCCCTCCTAGCAGGCATTCAGTAGCTTAAACTGTTAAGAGTTGTATGCTTATTGTATGAGTAATAGTTTTAACTGATTTGTCCTTTGTAGATTTTTAGGAGGGCCCTGTTTTCCCTCTTTCCCTCCCTTAAGAAATAAACCAGATGTTTGTAACAGCAAAGTTCTTTGCATTTTAGGGGCTTGCAGCACGGCCACTGAGCCTTGGTGACTTACGAAATTTTCCTTTTGAAAAAGTGAGAGTATGGTAATATTAAACAAAGCCTTTAAGAGAACTGAATTTCGGCCTTTGCAGAAGGGATATGCCTGAATAAGTGGTTGCAAAAGTTTAATTTGTCCAGAATAAAAGGTAATTTTTTTTTACCAATAGTCTAGATGGTCTTTGACAAACTAGAAACTGAAACCCAATGAGATTGCTAAATCTCTCGGGTTTTCTTATTCGAAGTTGGGTAGAAGCAAACGCCATAAAAGCCTTGTAAGGCACGATTCAAGCACAATAGGTGGTGGCTGGCAGTCAAAGGTTTAATTTTATCCGTAAGCTAGAAAGTTGCCAGCAGGATTCTGTGACCTGTCCTTTACTCGTATCTCTATCTTTATATAGTGTGGTTAACTCAAGTGTAAAATATTTCTCCTTTAATTGGAGCTATAATTGAGAATATATAAATAAGTTTAAGTTGAACTTCTGTTAATCACTAGATCTTTCTGCTACGCTTTGTAATTATTCTATGTTTTGTTTTTATGTGTTTGCTTATTGGATTTTAGACATCCATGGGCTTTTATTAAAAACTTTTAAAAATCTAGTTTAACAATGCCATGCTGTGATTTGAGGAAGTTACTACCTATATAGGGATACCGCTTGTGTGGCCGTATTTTTACACCAACGTTAGCTTGATAGTCTCTATTTAACATTTCCCTGCTGTTTTCAATGAAAGCACTACTTCTGTGGTAAAGGCTAGTTACTATTGTTTCTAGATTATCATCAGCTTCTTTACTAAGCATTACACCCTATCCTTGACGACTAGGCAGAGCGGAATTGGGCATTATGTCTGATGACTTTCAGGAACTTCCTTTCAAGATTTTAGACTTTGTGTTGAGGTGACAGCATGTTTCCTAGTTGAATGATCCAGGCTGGCATGTGGTTGCTGTGCCATGCTGCCTTAAAAAGGATCTGTAGAAGTCATGATGGAGCATCTAAGACTACTATTTTTGCACTGTGAGAGTTCCTCACTCTGTTTGCATGGGGTTTTTTCCTTAGGATAGCATAAGGATTTTTTTTGTTTGATAGATAGAGCTTGGGTTGAAGATAAAAGTATTTTCTGCTGTGTCTGATGGCCAGGAAAATATTGCAGTGCTTCATTTATAATCCTGTTGCAGTTTTCCTCAGCTAACCAACTTCCATCATTGTGGTAGATAGGTCTGTATGCATTCTGCTGTCAAAGTCTTCATGATGAGGTCTCTTACAGGACTTAATCTCCATGAAGCATGACATAAGCTAGGGTTTCTTGGGTTAAGTGCTGTTCCCCTCTCTTTATCAGGGATATGTAGGCTAGACTTGCATTCTGTTGTGACCAGGTCATGGCCCTCTAGCACAAGAATCTTATTCCTGCTGGTTCTTTCAAACTCAGGAAGAGGAAACATTTAGCAGTAGCATTTGCAATGCATTGTTTCTCTTGCTTTTTGAGAGCGTAGTTTGCTGTGTTCCCCTACTAAAATTCTAGGCAGCTCCAAAGCAGCCTGTGGTGTATGCTGCTAGGTAACTCCCTTGATTTTTCCAACATCCTAGTCTTTTCACTTAAACATGATTGTATAGTATTTAAAGTGTAGTTGGCAGATTTAGTGGAAGCTTATCGCTATTCTTCATCAAAGATATTTTATCTGTCAGTATAGACTATGCATAAAAATTTGTTTTAGAAGCTCATGAAAAATTGTCTTTTCTAAACAGCAGATTTGCGGGTCATCCTTTGGAACAGTGCCTTTTTATGGCCAGTTATCGGAGTGCTTCCAGTCACTTCTTCCAAGATATGTTTTCACCCCTCATTGCATTGGCTCTCCATGCTATCATTGCTATCAGTTATGTTTCAGCCTTTTCACTTTTTTCTTTTTGTGTGGGAAATTCAATTGCAAGAAAAGCCACTCAGTCACTTACTGTAAACAGAACAAGGATGCTTTACTCTGATAGCAAGATACCAGGAGATTCCTGTTGCTTTAAGGGAAAGCTGTGTGCTTTATGATGTGGGAGAAATGCAGAAAAGTTTTCCTAAAGAGATTTCTTATATTTTATGAAGGCTCTGTAATGAGAGGAAAAAATGCTTTTTAGCTCATGGCTCTAGAGCGTGTCATGCATGTTCAAATTTGCATTTCCCATGGTAAGGATTAGGTCCTGCTAAAAGTCTTGCAAGAATTTTTCTTTTCTCAGAAGTTTTCTGGCTTTGCTTGCCGTTCATACGTGTGTGCCACTAAACATTGGGGGAAAAATTCCAAGACTTTTTGCATTCTCTCTTGCAGTACTGAATATTTGAAACCAGCCTATAAAGTAGTTGTGTTGTCCCAGTCTTACAAGTTATCTTCCATTATGTGTTGGGGACACAAGGATATCTGCTGGGCTTGGGGCATTAAAGAGTTCTGCAAACTTTTTATAGTGTATATATAATTAACATATTGCTTTTAAATTAATTTTTTGTATTGCTTACACAGTCATGCCTACTTGAAAACAAAGCTGTATCATAGAATCATCTAGGTTGGAAGGGACTTTTAAGATCATCTAGTCCAACCGCTAACCTAACACTGCCAAAACCACCAATTCAGCTACCACAGACCAAGGCAGATTGAATTTAAATAACGTGAATTAGATCTTGTCCTCTCTCCTATCTAAGACTGGTTTGGGAAAAAAGTAACCTTTAGAAGGAGTGTAACTCAGTGAAAAGGAAAGCAGTCTGCATCTAGGAATGTCTGTTGGTGCCAGGGGATCTTACTGGTCTGTTGGAGCTGTAACTCCAACCAGGTACAGGAGAGAGTGGCTTCCTTACTAATTAGGAACTTGTTTGGAGAAACCTGTTCTTAGGCAGGCCTTGGCTTTCTAGATTAGTCATATAGCATTTGGAGTGTAGGATCTCTAGTCTTTAATATAACTTCCTCTCCATCCGGTTTGCTCTTAACATATGCAATGTCCTGAAAAGAGTTTGTCTTTGGTAGAGGAAAAAAACCAGATGCAATAAATGAGTTATTCTCAGAGTCAGAATAGAATTTTTGAGACCAGAGAGTGTTAGATGCTGGGGAGCTGAAAATAAAAGGCATTTGTAACCCTGTATTCAAAGCTGAAATAATGATATTGGCATGTTTTTTGTGTATATTTTGTTCTGATAATTTTTTTAAGCCACGGAAGTGTGGAAAAATACATTAGTGTTATTGATTTGGCTCTGTAGAAAGTCATCAAGGAAAAAGGTTTGAGTTTCTATCAGAAGCAATGCTTTGTTCCACCTTGTCAGCCTTTTCTATTTCAGGTTATCTGAGTAGCAACCTGATTCAGTGGTAAGAATCAAGGTCATATTTTATTCACTACAAGAAAATGGAAAATCTGGCAAGAGCCAAGATACTTGTTTTGAAATGGTTTTATTTAGCCCTTTCTGCTACAGCTGCTGTCAATGGAAAGAGATAAAGTTGATGACAGAATACAAGGAATTTACTGTTCATTATTCATGACTTGATAAAGGTTTAAGTCTGTAAAGGATTTTGTTATTCTTTTCGTGGGTCTTTCAGGTTTTCAGATACGATTGCCTGGCAAGAAATCGAATGAAGCAATTAAAGAAAAGATGCATATTTTTCTTGACTTATTAACCTTAACAGAAAGCTTGAAGAGAATTTAATCTCCAGAGTATTCATGGACAAATTCCCTAGCTAAAATTGCAGTGTAGCAAGATTATGTTCATGCTTAAAGTCATTATTTGAATAAACTTTATAGAATTCTGAGGTGTGGTGGCATCTGACCTTACTGACACCCACAGATTAGCTCTATTGTGAAACCTTTAGTTTAAAAATCTAAGTTATAAATTTAGAGCAGTTGTAGACCTAAATAGGAAATGCAATGAATGATGAACGTTTACCTTTAATGCATAAAAAAAAAGAGTCAAAGAACAACAATTATCGGTAGAGTTGTACATATTGTATTTACTGTTCTTACAGTAAATTTGGGGGTTCTTGGTGTAAATAGGAAATCAATAAACATCGCAAGAACTTGCATTCCTTAAGAACTCCTTGATATCAAGTGCAATGAATCAAAATGTCTGCCATGCTTCATAATACTTTCAAATCTTTGTGGTCATCTCAGCATTTTCATCTAGGTCCTTCCTAACTTATGGTTTGGCTGTCTTTCCTCCTCCTGCTGAGGAAGGTTAATATGTCCTTTCACTTAGGACTGCTATGTGTGCGTATCGGGAGCATGAAGGTGAAAAGAGGGATGGTATTGCAGGAGTGCATAACACGACAATTCATATTTAACCAGATGTTGTGGGGGAAGGACAGAAAGAAGCAAAGTCAGACTTTACTTTTACCTTCCCATTAAGACGGATCTAAGAAATTGCAGTTCTGATTCAAGATCTCAGTCTTCCAACTGAACAGTCTCCTTGAATCGGAACGGATGCAGTTCTAGTTTTAGAGCATCAATGTTAAAAGTTTACGTCTGTACCTACTGTAATATATTCTGTACTTACAACTGGACATGTGGACATGAGTTATTTTTGTTTTATGTATTGTTCAATATTAAATTGCTTTTCCTGCAGTCTTCCCTGGAACCTGCACCTCAAATTGTGTTCCTTTTCAGAAGTATGCCAGTAATAAGTTGCTACAAGCTACGTTCTGGTCTTACACACTTGCAACTTAATTTCAGTGTAATTCCACCACTATAAATCACAAAAGGAAGCTATTAGACAACAGTATTTTTCATTACTTCAAGTTTCCTATTGTAGACTCCCTCCCCTTTTTCCTCATAAAGGAGTTAAAAGCAAAAAGAAAACGCCCACCTGTTTACAAGTGACATGCTAGGGAGGAAATGGTGACCTTTTAAAGGAAATACTGTATATTTGTTGTTTCGAAAGTGTCTCTAGTAAGATTGGCCCTTGCTGTGCATGTACTTTCCTCCTAAATTTTGTCTAATGAGTTTTAGTTAGTTACAAGGGTTGTTTTTTTGGAAGAGGTGCACAGGAAAGGCCTTCAGGATGTATATGTTCAAGTATAAATTTGTCAAGTAAGTTTTCTGACAACTATTTAGCATTGATTTCCATACAAGAGAATATGACAATCTGGCAAAATGACTGGAATTGGGGGGGACTTCTAAACTGTAATTTCTCCTGCCAGATGCTAACAAAGGTTAGAGATGGGATGCAGAAAGGGCAGGCTGAAACAAGAAACATGAGGGGGAGAGGGAATAAAGCTGAGGAGCAGTTAAGAAGCTGAAGCAAGGAAAAAACACTTGTTTGAAGAGTTTAAAAGGGTAGGAAGAAGGTTTATTACTGACAACAAATCCTAGAGGAGAGAGGAAAAGCATCATGAACCACTGTAACATCCCCACAGAAACTACAGTCATGATTCTTGAATCTTAACATTATTTTGCTTAGTAGTGTCAGAACATTTCTCAGCTTCTTACTGTCTCTGTTGCTGTCTGTTAATGGTTACACATAAAGAAGCCTTTTACTGTTTCACCTAATTATGTTACTCAAATTGTTAAGAGAACAAAATTCAGCATCAAAATAATGCTGCAAAACTTCAATTAGTACATAACGTCTAATTAGATTGTATCTGGATAGTTAAATTATAGCGATGCTGCCACCATACACTTTAATAAAGCTTTAACTATGATTGCAATGGCTTGTGTAAAATATTTAAAATACATCGAACCAAGTTATATTTCTAGTAGGATCCTCATCTTGTTAGATTCTGGTTAATTGTCTAAACTTCAGTATCTTCAGCATGGGAATTTGCAAATTATTTCACAGTAAAAACTAAATTACTGTGTCAACATATCTGATATATTGCTAGTTTAGATCCATATTTTACTTTCTCTTGCAAGTTGTAAAGTGTTCAAGGGTCCGGCCTATTCATCAGATCAGATATCTTGGAATGGCTGGGATGTGTGCTTTCTTCAAGTCATGTAGCCTGTCAGTCTTGTGTTTTCTCCTTATAAAATACATGTGTTTGAGTCTTACATATACAGATAATTCTTCAGTGCAGAAGTTTCCTCCTCTCGTGGTATAATAGTGTTCTTGAAGTACTTTGTAACTTAATTTATATCATGCAAAACAGATTCATCTGAATGAAGTATTTCCTCTTTTCAAAAAGAGGGAATGAATTTAATATAATTACTTATTGTTTGTTTTGTGATGCATTGTATCATTTTTGTTGATTTGTCATTTAAGTGGATTTGAGTTAGTTTCCCAAGTAACAGACTGCTGTATCGATCTTATCTTTTTAATTTTAAAAACTTACCAAAATGTCTGCTGTAGGAGGAGATGATAATACATTTTAAAATATATGGATTTTCTGTATGTTGCACTACAGTCTTGATGCTTTTTAATTCATAATTATCTGAAAGTTTAATTAGTAATTCAGAATGTATTAGAAGCAGTTGTTTAGCTGTCTGTAATATTATGTTAATACCAGAACAAGACTGTGGTACAAAATACTTACATTTTCGGTGATTAAGGATGAAGCAACACATATCATCTCCTCTAGGTACACATTTTCTAAAACTGCATGCTTTCACATGTCAAAGTTTATTTTAAGCACGTAACAGTAGCAAAAAATATCATCTTTTTTCCTTCCTGTAATTACAGAAGCTGCTGGGTTTGTTTTGCTACTGATGAGGATGATCGGACAGCAGAGTGGGTGAGACCTTGCAGGTGCAGGGGCTCTACGAAATGGGTTCATCAGACTTGTCTACAGCGCTGGGTGGATGAAAAGCAGAGAGGAAACAGTACTGCTAGAGTTGCTTGTCCTCAGTGCAATGCAGAATATTTAATAGTATTCCCAAAGCTAGGTAAGATATGCATCACTTAAATTTTAAACATAATATAATGGGTTGTTTTTTATATTGTTCCTACATTTTTTTTTCCTTCCTTTTTTGTGTTTGGAGAATCAGTTCTGTTGAAAACCTGGCTATTTCCTTTTTCAGTCAGAAAGAAGTAACTTTATGTTCTGTTCATGTCCCACTTGGTGGTTTAAATACCTTCTGAAAATTTTGGATGTGTTCCACTTAGGTATATTGATAAGTCGTGTAAGTGATTGACCTATAATTAATTCATGGTTAATGTGATTTTTTTTTTCTTGTTGAGCAGAAGGCGACTTCTTTCAGCAATTGACATGTATTAGCACATAAACACACACACACCCTTTTTTTTAGCTTGCAGAGAAACTGTTATCAAAGGAAATTCAGAGAACCTTACTGAGCAACTTGTTGCATTACCTGAAAAACATTTCTACGTTGTTTGGGAGGTATTCCTGAGTCTATATGGTCCTATATTCAAGAGACAGAGTACCTGCGGCTGCTGGGCACTGCTTTTGCTCTAGCTCTGTTTGCAGGGTGAAAGAAAAAAGTTGGAGATGGTCTTCCAGAGTCTACTTACTTGAGGAGCCGAGTAGAACACTGCACAATATGTTGCGTATGTTTAAATTAGCAGTGGTTGCTGTTATTCCAGCCCTCATTTCTCCCTATTCTGTGGGGTATATTAAGTTGTGCAAGAAAATGAAATGCTAACATGGGAACTTAAATTTTGTTTAAAAGTGCTTGTTAAAGAAATACTAATATAGCATGAGTACAGGCATTTAGAGGATTTTAAAGAAAATTTTTTTGAAACAGCTGAAAATAACTTGCACTGTCAGTGCTTTGGGAGAGGACCTCTCTTCTCTTAGTATAAGGGCTGACAAAATTAAGGTGTGAAAGGAATTTTATATGGATGATGACATAAATTTCCATGATAGAACACTGAGTAATGCGAAAGAAAATATGGACTAGTGTCTTGTTGATACTCAAGAAAATATAAACCAGCATGAAACTTATTACCAAGTTATTCATATATCAACTTTGCTGTAAGGATAAGGTAGAGAGGAATCTTCATCTCCATTATAAAGAAGGCATCAAATGGTAACATTTAGCATTGGCTTTAGAAGAAAAAATGGTTTCATATCTAGACACTTACAATGTGCCACAAAACTTGAAGGAGGCATGCAAGAATTTTCTCATGAATTTTCCCCTCACAAAACCATCTTTTTCCATTTTTAAAGATGAGAAGGGCATAAAAATAGACTTGTGTCTGGATCTACATCTACAGTAGAGCAGGGAAGTTAATTTGGGTCCATCAAACATCAATCATGAGCTTGAAGTGCCTTAAACAAGTGAGACAGTCTTGCCCTTTGTAGCTTTTTCTAGTAACCCAAAACTGTTATATCATAACTCAAGTACAAGTCAGTTAAGGTCACACCAGGCAGAGTTAGGACAGTAAGACGTTTTCATGCAGTCTTGCCAGTAGGTCCATGTCTGCTGGCACAGGTATCTTTTAAAAACATTACTAGTCACACCATTCAAGAAACTAAAATTACTTGAGAGGGAAGAAGTAACAACTAAAGTTTCCCTGAGATATCATAGTTTAGAAACTTATTTACATTAAGACTTCTCTAATGTACTGCTGGAAACTTTTTTCTAAAAACAAATTTCTGTGAAAGGGCACTCCCTAATGCAACTTCTCTTATTTTCGATTATAATTTTGAAGTAATAGCAACTTGAGGAGACATCAATGAATACCTTTGTAAGTAACAGTGGATGTCTCTTTAGGTATTTACCAATTAAAAATGACCCCCCCCAGTCACGTATCTTCTTTAAAATTATAATTACATTTCAAATTTGATAGTTCATATCAGTTTTGGAGATTGGTAGTAACTATTTTCTTAGTAGCTGTTTTCCTCTCTTCTGAGAACTTCTTATATTAAATTGGAATATTATTGCCACTTTGAAAGTAACCAAAGTTCCTTTTAGATAAATATTTCAGTTTAATAAATAGAAAAGTTTGCCAGAAAAAGCTCTGTTAAAGCATAACGGTTTTTACAAAATTAAAAATATTTTTATATCTTGTATTTCCTTCTTTAATTTGTATGTCAGTGACACTTATTTTCCTGCTTCTTCCTTAATACCATTTTAAAAGAAACAGTTACATTTGTCCTCCTTTCTCACTACTTCCTTCCAAAGGGGCTTATTAAAAAAAAAAATATTATTGAAACAAAGTTTTTCTAGGCTTTTCTCAAGAGTCTATACCTAATTCTTGCTTCTTTTAATGATTATTATCAGTCGGTGCAATTCACCTTGCCAAGATGTATAAGGCAAGCTTCAGTGCTTTGTGTTGCCCTTCAGGACTCAGTAAATAAATGGGGTTTTTGAGTCTCTTGTCTTCACCTTACTCAAACAAATCTAAGTTTTCAAAATGGTACAGCTAAACAACTTTTTCAGTGCCTGTGGGAAACAGTCAAGATGTGTAAATTTCTCTGCGTTTTAGTACGTGCAATTATGACCTTGTTGCTACTTTCAGCACATTGATAGACATTTCAACACTTTTAGGTCTGTCCTGGAAAGTTAAACATAACTGTTAATACAGTTGAACTGCTTGTTCCAGTTCTTTGTATTTTGAGTAGAGTGTTCCTTCTTCAGAAACCCTTTAATTTTGGTACCTAATCAATAACAGGATGCTTAACTTGAGAATAAACTAACTCTATAATTATACTTTGTCAACTACTTATGGACTAATGAGCATCGGTTAGTGTATTTGAAGCAGGGTGCTGGTGAGGTGTTTACTGTCTTACAAGCCACATAGGAAGATGATGCTTCCTGGCCTTAAAACTAAAGCCTATTACTAAAACAAAGAATGCATGCTGTACTAGAAGATGCACACAAAGGTACCCAAATTAAGTACATTAGTAGCAGCTTAAGAACTTGAGACACCAACAGATCTAGAGTAGACAGTACATTATGCAATATTCTGCCCATTTTACTTAGGACTGCCCACTAGTCTGATAAATAAATTGGCAATGTTTACAATGACTTCTGTCAAGACTGCATATAAGCTAAATGTGTTTAAATTGCAGCTATTCAGTATGGTTTTTCGCACACATACCTGTGTATGGAAAAAAAAAAGTTGCAATCCTCCTACAAGGTCTCTGTATGCTCCCACTGTACAAACAGTATGTAAAATCCTACCCTGTTCTTTTAAAAAAAAAAAAAAAAAGAAAAAAAAATAAAGGGGGGGGGAAACCACCACAAACCAAAAAACCAAATTTATTTGGGATTGGTTTACAAGAATACCAGTGCTGATAAAATGAATGAATGAGTTCAATTAGATGTTCCTGTTGCTTGTTCTCATTGGCTGACTTGAGATTAGAAGAACTGGTTGTTTTGAAAGCATTCACACTAGAGCGGTTTTCTTGAAAGAAAAGAACCAAGTCATGAAACAGAAGTTAAAATTTTGTCAGTGTGGCTGATGGAAATAAATTTTCTGCAAACTTTTTTTGATGTGAATTTCAAATCTTGATTGTATGTTTAAATGCACAGCTTTTAATTATTTGCTGTAAATATGATAGTTCAGAGACCATCTGTTTGGGAACAGGCGCTAAGTTACCACCACCCTAAAAATCTAAGAATATAAAATTGTTGTGTGCTAGGAGTATTCAAGCTAAGAATTGAACTGTAAGTGATTTCTGTATATTTAGAGAATGCCAAATACAATACCTTTACTTTTAGAAAGGCAAAAAAGAAAAAAATCCTGGCACCTAATCTTCTCAATTCTATGTGAGGTCAGAACAAGTTTCAGTTAATTGGAGGTCAAAAGGAAAATGGCATACAACTCAGGCTCAGTATACAAAACAGAGCATGCTAACTAGCCTGGCAATTAATCTAGTGGAAGTCCTGTACATGTAGTATATCAGAACGTCATTAACACCATTGCGCAAGAGATCACTCCTTCCTTACCCTACCATGCCATGTGCCCCACCCTCCCATCTGCCCCCCCCCCCTCCCCCCCCAAAAAAATAAAAAAAATTAGGAAGTAGTAAAAGAATTATAGGCCAGAGTTGGTAAACTGTGATGAGAGACATTAGATTAGTTAGTTGACGAATGCCTATAGGCTGGTTTTGAGAATAACTTTAATATTTTCACCGATTTTGGTAAGAAAAAGTAGAAAGGGGCTAACAAGAACTTTTCATGCATATGAGCTGCAGGAGGACAGTCTGTATGTAGAATTTGTTGACAAATACAAAAGTAATGTGGAATCTGATCATGGTGATGACTTTTCTCACTTCCATACATACGTTTCAGACTTCAGCTTCTGGCTTTTGCTTTGCTGGTGCTCTTGCAGTCTCTCAAAGAAAAGATGCAAGCATGCCCGTGTTTACTGGTCAGGGTATTGTCTTGCTCTGCGTAAGTCTGCAAAGTGCAGTGTCCATAGACAGAGCAATGAAACTCTACTAATGCATTGTCGTCAAAGGCATTAAGTAACCTGAATAGGAGGGTTTTTTCCTTCGACATTTGAGAGGTGATCATCTGAAAATATTGAATGCAGCCTCTTCCAGTGGAAGGAATCTTTCATATTGACTGTGCTCCTTTTTACTGTAGAGCAGGATAGTTCAGTGACAGAATTCTCAGGTGAAGCTGTCAAAGATAAGCATGTGAAGTACAACTAACTAGTATTTCTTCCTTTTGAAAACTAAAATATCTTAACAAAAAAGCCACTAAGCCTAAAATGGCTTCTACAATGGAACAGTTCTGATTCAACACAAAGGAAGCTAGTGGACTTCAGTGGGTAAATTAGTCGGTGCTCTAACCACCAGTATATTCATCTCTCATAAAGATGTTGTGGTGAATGAAATGGTAGGTAGAAATAAGTTACAAGTTTAGCTTAGTAGCTTTTTAATTGTATGTTCTCACTTAAACAGCATGTGTGGGATGTCAGACTTGTATTTTGACAAACTCATTTTTTCTTACCAGTGGTAGACACTGAGAGCTTTCTTCAGTATGCTTATATATGTATATGTCTTGAAACCTTACTTTTCCTTTGTCATAGGTCCAGTTGTTTACGTTTTGGATCTTGCAGATCGACTGATCTCAAAGGCATGTCCATTTGCTGCAGCTGGAATAATGGTGGGCTCTATATACTGGACAGCTGTTACGTATGGAGCTGTGACAGTGATGCAGGTACATGTGTATTCCCTCTTCTTAACAGCTTTGAAAGCAGGTCTTCTAAAGAAAAAGTCCATTAATTAAGACTACTTTTTCATTGGTTTAGAACATGCTTTAGCTGCTTTCAGCACTTCCAGTGTAGTTAACAAGTGAATTCAAGATGGGTGGATAGAAAACTTTTTGCTTTTAACTGATCATACTGTATAAAGCCAAGTATGCCTGTTCAAACGTGATTCAGTCTGCAACTAACAATCCACTACTGCTGCAGCTGGCTGCCCTTTGTATGCCAGGATGGTGAACCCACTTCTGTTCTTACAGAAAAGGTGCTGTTACTGCCTAACTACTAATGGATAGTCTAATTCTTCAGAAAAGACATGAAACTAATCTCTTTTACCTGTAGAAAAAATTTGCTGGTAAAATTCAAAGGGTTGAGAGCAATGAATTTTTCAGTCTACCACCTTTTTATTGTATAAAGGAAAATGCATGCTCCGAATGGTGCAGTTCATTCATAAACAACAAATGCAAACCACTGCAAATTGATAGCATGTTCTTTTATTACTTCAGACTGTATGGTTAGTTGAAAAGGGAAAAAATACTTACTTTTCCTACTTCCATTCTTGTGAACTTGCTATTTAAATATAATGTTGATGGGTGGTAGGTTATTAACTATGGAAAGACCTGTTCATGTCTCTCCTAGACAAGAGTTTTCATAGACTGTACAGCTAGAAGGACCTTTGTTACCATTTCAGTTGTTTATTCCTATATCAAGCCCATAACCTATGTTTTGCCTGAAAGCATAGACGTATTTCTGATGCTAATTCAGTTGTAAATAGAATAAACAAATCTGCATGCTAATAAGTATTCCTCTACACAGTTCTAATTTTAAATGCACAACCTAGTCCTTGTCCATGTAAGTCATATGGCACTACTACTTCTTGAATTGTGTGGTGCTGCCCTGCAGTTAGTTCTACAAGTCACTCCATCTCAAGACTTGCTGCTATTTTGGTTCTCTTCATACACAATCTCATAGTGCAAATGTGTATTACAACCACTTGAAGTGGAGCTCAAATGAGTTGATGCAGTCTCCCTGGTACCAGTGTGTCCGGGTTGTAAGTGATGTAGAAAGACTTTCAGTACCTCTTCCATTCCAGGGGATGAGTCTCTATATTGCAGAATGGTACACTTAGAAATTTCCTCATCTGGTATTTTGTTCTTGTTGTGGCCCTTACATGACCATTGCAACCGCCTGTAATTCTGTAACCGGACTGTGAAATGTACCAGTCCTTATGTCCTTGCTCACTGCTACACCAAGGCTTTTTCTGTAGGAACTTATATGACCTTTTTAGCTTCTCTAGGACTACATAACCAAATGGAAAGTTAAATGCTCTTTTCTGTAGTTGTTTTGCTTTTGAAATGAGGATCTGTCTAAACATTAGTTTAGACAGCTGGTCAAATCCCAGGTAAGAAGAATTAGCATCTTCCTCTGATTTAATGTTTTTTGATCATATGGATGGCATGCTGGGTAGAAGAATAATTTATTTTTGCTTATAATGGAGGAGATTAAACTAGGAGCGCAGGGAAACTGTTCCACCCCTTTTGTGACCCCACACTTGCTAGGTTTAATGCAGCTTGTTTCCTGATGCATTTCAGATTCCTTTCCTTCAGTTGAAGGGCCAGAGAGAAGCACAAAAGCTATTTTTAAAGGTTACGCTTCAGATGGAGAAAAATAAATACAGAATTGACATTATGACTCCAGTGGTAGCTAAGTCAGTTACAAATCACATGGAGTTACCAAAAACAGGGAGAAATAGTAATCTAAAGCAGAAGAGACAAGATACTGGAAGCTTTTTTTTTTGATGGGCAAGGACTATAAGGAAAAACAGGATAGTGTCAGACATCACAGTTTGGGTGGAAGATAGTGACGAAGCTGGAAGACAAATGCTGGGTATTTTTTGAGGGAATAATCTTTTGGCAGCAACAATATTGCTATGCCTATTTTTAGAGGCTGTGGTATAAAACATAACTTCCTGTTCTAGAAGAATAAAATGGAATGGGTTTTAAAGCAAGGCTAAAAAGTACAGTTTGAAAGTCCTGTGGTACATTACCCTAACTTCTTCCATGTGTCCTACCTATTCCAGAAGTACTGGGTTTTGTTTGTGTTTTTGTTTTTAAATTTTGCTATTGTTGCATGTTCTTACCACCTAATTCTAAGTGTTGTGCCAGTGAAGACTTGATAGCTTTTTGCATACGTGGGGAAAACAAAAAGTTAATGAAAACACATCAGGAAATCCAGTGCCTGACAAGTGTAATGATAATTATTTCAGCGTTTTTAGTCTTCCTGGATTCTTATGGAAGAAGTCATGAAAGAGCCTGTTCTTTCTAGAAGCACTTCAAGGAGTTTGTTGGCATTTAGTAATTCTTAAATTGAGACAACTGTAGACAATATCTACCACGTCAGTTTCTTTTTTTTGTCCTCAGCCCTACTAAAGACTTACTTAAAAAGTACATACTTTTTAGGAAAACAAAAGGCACTGTTCTGTTACAGTTTTAATATGTACATTTTATAAATGGCAAAGTCTGATTTTTTTTTTTAATGTGCCATAGAAAGGTTTAGACACATCAGTAATGACTGTCCCTTAAAATTGTAGCACTAACCGCATTTATAAATAAGCTACAAGTGAAGTTATGCTATTTCCACTACAGTTGAAAATAATGTAGCTGTTCCTGCATTGTCTAGAGAAGCAATACTTTTTAATACTATGATCTCTATTCCATAAGGTATTTCTAAATAACAGAAATTTTTTATTAAAGCATCCTGAGATATTTGCTACAAATTTACCCTTTAAAGAGTAGTATCTAATCAATTTCTGAGCGTAGAATTAATCATTCTAAAATTGTAAATCCTTTTATGTATGTTGGAAAGCATGCTATTTTGATGTTTCAGATGTTTAGGCTTTTACTTAGATGGAAGCACACAAAATTTTTCTTGAGATGGTAAGGAATTGTGTTACAGCTCTCTGCAAGACTAATGATTTGCAAACTAGGGCTGGTAGCTCATCTGCATTACACCTGATAAGCAACCAAGGATGCAAAGGGAAAACTGAGTATGTTAGGTAAAACAGTATTATTCTCTTTTTTTTTAAACTTAAAATGTGTGAGCAGCCCCAAGCAAACTAGAATTTTTATAAGTTACATTCTTTGTACAGTTTGTGGTCTTTGTTATGTTTGTCAACTATATATATATTTACCAGGTTGTGGGTCACAAAGAAGGTCTTGACGTCATGGAGAGAGCTGATCCTTTATTTCTTTTGATTGGACTTCCCACTATCCCAGTCATGCTAATATTGGGCAAGATGATTCGTTGGGAGGACTATGTGCTCAGACTGTGGCGCAAATACTCTAACAAGCTACAAATTTTGAACAGCATATTTCCAGGTAATGTGATCAAATTTGAAAGGAAATGCCAAGGTTGAATTTGTGCCTTTAGGACATGGGGATAGGTGAGTAGTTTTGCCATTCTTAAGTAAAGGTAACACCTTCCCTCTGTTTTATGTTCAGTTTATTTAGATTGTGTTTGTATAATACCTAGTGAGAAGGGTGGAGTAAGAGGAGGAGGAGCATGGTTTCAATTAAGGCCTTAGGAACAAAACAAGCTACTAAAAATCGTGGGTCTTATTTGAAAGTAAGAATTAATACAGTCATTTAATGGAAACAGAATATTCACTGAGAAGAGGGATAGTTCCCAAAGTAATTGGGCTATAGATTTGTAATGGAGTTGGGGTGGGCACTAACGTGCTTTCTATGTTCTGTTTGAGGTAGTGGCTATGTAATTTTTTTCTTTCCCCACTCTCATCCCTTTAGGCATTGGATGTCCTGTTCCTCGTATTCCAGCAGAAGCCAACCCTTTGGCAGATCATGTCTCTGCCACACGTATTCTGTGCGGAGCTCTAGTTTTCCCTACTATTGCCACAATAGTTGGCAAGCTGATGTTCAGCAGTGTTAACTCAAATTTACAAAGGACAATCTTGGTAAGATTCAGTATTGTTTGTTTCATAAACAATTATAATATGGGAATATGAAGTGTTGTGGAAGGAGGGAGGAAAAGTAAAAAGGAACATAAATTGATCTAGACCTTAAGATTGGCATTTGATTAAGGGAAGGGTTTTTTTAAGGTTGCCTATCTTGGCAGTGGACAAGCATCACGTGTGTGAGAGAGTTAGTCCTTGTGACTGAAACTAATCTCAATTCTAGACAAGGCTGAAACTTATATCTGGTACTGTATTAGGCAGATCTTTGCAGTAATTAAGGGTGATAATGAAGATGAGGAACCAACATATTCTAAGAACAGTCTCTGCAAGGGAAGACTGGGGTTTATATTATCAATGTTTTCATATTAGCTCTGTTTACTAATTATTTGAGAGAATCCCTTTGTTACTCATTTTAATAAGGAGAGAAAAGTAACTCTCCATAGAAGTTGAAGTGAGGGTGAAGGACAAGGGGAGGAGAAAATCTCTTCCTTTGACAATACGCTCTCTGAGGGTATTTCAAGGGGAAGCATGCTGAGTTTGATAAGGTGGTATCCCTGGTCACCTGTCACTTCAACCCCTGTTTTCAATTCCAACATGTTTATGCACTCTTTTCTTTATGGAAGAAACAGTGATATTATAACTGTTCGTGCAGACTAAAGGCTTCTTACTGTCTCTTATTTTGAAGACTTGATATAAACATATTGTAAAACTTTCTGGGAAAAAAAAGTTCGTTTTGCAAAAGCCAGATTTTTACGTCACTCCACACTTGCTTTTGGCAAGTGGCCTTTTTCACAATCTGGTTATAGAATGGTAATTAGTGTTATTCCTTGTGCCATGTATAGTATAATATTCAGAGAAGGGAGAAAAGCAGATAGATATATGCATTTTACTTTGTTCTTTAAATAGGATATATTTGATTTATTTTTTAAGAATATTTGTCAGACTTCCAAGCAAATAAAAGCTTTCAAAAGGTCTTACAGATCCAGTATGTAACCGCTTTAAGTAACATTAGCCTCTCTAATAGTGCATTGTGACAGAAAACTTTTGAGCTACTCATTGGGAATTGTCCTAATTAGTTAAACTTCAAAAGAAAATGCTGTATGATTTGAAAATAAATCTTCTTTGACCAGAATTTTTTAAAAAGAACATTTGCAGTGATATGACACTGAACTCTACAGATTTTCAAATTGTCTTTTTATTTCAGGGTGGAATTGCTTTTGTTGCTATAAAAGGAGCTTTTAAGGTTTACTTCAAACAGCAGCAATATTTGCGCCAAGCTCACCGCAAAATTTTAAATTATCCTGAGCAAGAAGGAGCATAAGGCTGTGATCTCCAGATGTCGTACAGTCTCACCTAACAGGTTTCCATGTTGTATTGGTTCCATCATTATTGCACAGTAGTGGAGAATTGTGATAAGTTGCTGCTCCTATTTGTTTTCTTTAAATATAATAAAGCACTGTCTTGTAGCAGGGTAAATCCTTTCAGCAACCACTGATCCTAAGAATGTGACTTGGCTTTCATTATTTGTGGGTATTTCTGTTGGGCCACGGGCTTCTGAATTATTTTCTTTGAGCCAATATGCTGAATGGAAAAAAAGCATCAACTACAAAACAAGAACACTTTAAATTCTGTACTTAATGTAGGCTGTATCCAAATGCCTTTTCTATGTGTGTTTTCATACCCATGCTATCATCCAGTTCAGCATTTCATACAATGAAGGGAATTTTTTATAAAGGAAATGCAAGTCATTAGCAAGGCGAAGTAATTTTGGGACATCAGGCAATAAAGATTTCCTTAGTTTTTGCTGGCATCAAACAAGAAGTGTAAACAAATGACTGGTCACAGAAAGCAGAAGATAGATCACTCTCTACAGGACTCCAGGACTCCTGTGTCAGCTTTAGTCACCTAAATACTAGGTGTTGAAATTAGCATGGCTTCCAGGTGACTTTTATTACTGATAATTTTTACTGTCCTGCTGTATCTTCTGCAGTGCCTAGTGGTATTTTCTCATGGCTCTCTTACTGTTTTGTAACTGGTGCTGGATAGTATTTTTTCCCTTCTGTGTAAAATAATTACATGGGGGGAAGTAAATTTCAGTTGCTTATGGTTAAGTATTAGAGCACTTGTTTAGTTTCCATGTTCCTTTCCATTATGTAAATATCCCTACAAGTACAAAGAGCAGTAGAAGTGTAGGAAACAACAATGGACACTAAAGCTACATTTAAACTGACAGATTAGGGCATCCTTCTAATCTTCCAGACCTGGGTGCATAACTTGGCTCTGTACCAGGTCTAGGCTTTCTTCTGCCCACACAAGCTCTAGTGGACGGAAGGATTCTAGTGGACGGAAGGATTCTAGTGGACGGAAGGATTCTAGTGGACGGAAGGATTCTAGTGGACGGAAGGATTCTAGTGGACAGAAGGATTCTAGTGGACGGGGGAGACACTACACTTTGGGTACCTCATCTGAGCATGGTACATACCAGCAGGCTAGACACTCTTAAGGCAACTTGGCTCCATTCTGTAAAGGAATCTTAAATGTGTAATAAACTAAGTTTATATTTATACAGTAAGCTTTACTGTTACAACATGTTCAAAGTAGCCAGCTGAGGGAGACATTAGCACTTCAGTTATTTGATGCATTTGTAAACTTAATTTCAACAGAAATTAACTGTTTTGTGAAGTTAAACTTTGACAAACATAATATGGACATTTACTATTTATACCAGAGCTAACCTAGATTTAGTATGTGAACTTTTTTCTTAACAACAATTTATTTGTTTTCTCTCAAAGTTGGGGTTTTTTTCCTTGTTCATATTAGTATGTCAAATGCATGGAGAAAGGCTTAAAAAAATCTTTTCATGAAAGTATTCATAAGTAAACATTTCTTTTCACCAGAAATTAAGTAAATGCAGAAGGGACTTCATATTTGACTGCAATAACATATGTTAGAGAAATTCAAAATATGGTACATTTTCTATAGTATGTTTATCTTAATTACTGAGATGTAATATTTTAGAACTGTACAAAAGTGTATATAATGGCCAACTAGTATTCAAAAGCTATACAGGTATTGAAAATTATACATTCAGTCAATATCAAATACTTTTGAGGTTCTTGCTGTAACTGAAGAATTACTATAATCCTGTAAGTCTGCTGATTATATTTGTCTTAGTGGGCTCACTTTTATATAAAACTCTAAATAGAGTAGCAACCTCTGACAGTTGCTGCTTTCTGTAAGATAGTCTTGAAACAATATAATATGTATTTCTTACAGAATTCCTCATTTTGAGAAACAGCTTTTCAGTGGTCTTCACTGTATATATTTCCAACCAATTTATTACTGTTTTTTAAAGTTTCATGAAGAATTGAATGACGCGAATTAGTGGGTTTGAAACTTGTTCCATGGGAAAGCTCATTGTCTCCTCTGGAAGTTAAAGCTATTGTAAAAATACAATTACAAAAATACTGAAATACTGTATGGATTATAAAATTATTTCACCTGAGTGGCAGAAGGTCATGATTCTGTTGTAAATCTTGTTTTTAAGTATTGAAAATTATAGTTACATTGAATTAGGTTGAATAAATATTTTTTACACTCCCTAGTGTACTTTGTCAGTTGAACAAAAGCCTGTAGCAAAACTTCTGAATGAAAAGTGTGTGTTGTTTTAATGCATATCTAGGGATTTATATAATCAATTTTAAGTTGATAGCCTAAAGAAATACCTTGGGGTGAAGGAAGAATTACTATAAGACTTTAAACTTGCATTTACATTTCTGCCCCCTCCCCCCCTCCCCCCCCAGTGATTGATAAATGATGTAGGGAATGCATGTCTCAAACACTTAAAGCAAAAGACTTGCTGCAACACAAACAACTTCTGGCAATACAGAACTGGGGCTGGGAGTTACTACATCTCTGGGTTGTGCTCGTGTGCAGCATTTATTTGAGGAATACACCGATCCCTCTTAATTGAGAAAGATAATACTGGTTGTAGGAAGTATTTTTTTCACTAATGGCTAATTTATGTCCCATTACTTTTCAGAACAAGGAATATGAAATGTTATCTAGCATATCTCAGTGTACTTTCTTATCTGTAACTTGGTTTCTGTTAGCTTTCCATTACATCAACATAAAGGCACAAATTATCTAAGATGTGATTATGTAAATACATAGGAGATGCTTCTCCCTTTCTCCCCTCCTACCTTAAACTCTTAGATTTAGATGGCGCTCTGCTATACTTTTTACTATTTTTTTTTTTTGTTGTTTGAATGGTGATTCTTTCCTTCATCCTCTTTCCCCTGCAAAAGCTTTTCTGTGTAACAATTTTCTTGAGTCACCTGGTCTGAAGTATATTAATTCCCTCCTCATCTAGAGTTGCTTCTTAAAGGTTAACTGTCTCCCTCGGTTATCAGAGAAGGATCCAACCCATGTAGCTGTTTAAGGTCTCTCCTGCATTTCGAGTAGTTCTGTGCTTGTAAGAAAAGATATGCTTAGGTATTGTGACGTCAGTCAGAATTATCTATTTTACTAGAATTTCAGTGGCATAATGTTTATTGTGGCCACTGTGAGGATTCCCCCTTTTTAAATGCATACTGTGGAACTTGGACAAGTTTATGGAGTAGGTGTTTGAGGGTTGTTTGGAGTAGCTTTTTAGTAGCTGCTTTTCAAAAAAGTTTTTAACCACAGACAAGTATGTCTGTCTGCATAGTGTTTTTTACTGATGGAGAGAACTGGGAGATGTAGAACTACAAAGGTCATGGATCCATTTAATGTTGCTTTTGGAACCCTATATTTAATGTTCTGTGTCCATGCCACTTCCTATTCACATTTTCTTTTTGGAAGAGCTAGGATCAAATCTGTTTAATGCATCGTGAGTACAGTCATGTTATCTGTTCTCATAAGAAAGGCTGTGCTAACAATTCCTGCTTCCCATTTTAAAGTACAAATGCCAGTTTCACTAGTAAGTCTGGCTTTGGAATTCTTTTCTAGTAGTTGGCTGTTGCTGAAACTTGTGTTGATGTGGTTTTTGGTTATTGGTTTTGTTTTGTGTTTGGTTTTTTTTGTTGTTTATTTTGGGAGGGTTTTTGATTGTGGGGGGTTTCTTAGGTATGCTGGGGTGGGGATTGATAGAGGAAAGCATGAAAACAGGATCATAGGTAAAAGCTAGGAAATTCTGAAAAATAGCCTTAGCAGTTGTCCTCTCGCTAACAAGCCCATTCCTTGGCACCCTTGCAAAGTCACTACGCTGTTCTGCATAATGTGAAACAGAATTTACTATCCAAACCCAAAAAGTAGTTGAGTAATTATTAGTTCTTGTGCGGTTTGAGAATAAATTTTGGTTTTGAGGGTGATTAAAATGGAACTGATTACATTTGCCAAACAATATTCCAAAAAATAACCTATTCCTTAGATCATCTTAATTTTCCTCCTGTTTTTTCTCAAAAGCTGGGGACACATGGCTACTTGATTGGGATGGCACTTGTTAGATTGAAAGAAACTTCAAGGAGGCTAACAGTTAACTACTGCATTAGCCTGGGAGAACTATTAATGGAAACTAGTCTTTGTCCTGAATTTTCAGAAGTTTTAATTAATTCCAGTATATGTGTGTGTGTGTACAAATAAAAAAAAATTGTACCAAAAGTTTTCTTGGTCATAGATAAGTACATGTAAATAACAATATATTGGAAAATGGTTCTTGCTAGGACTGAGGCATGCTTCAAGAAACCATACATACTCTTTGATGTTTAACTTAAAGAGGTAAATAGGTACTTTTCTCATATGTACTCGGAATATACCACTGAATCCGGCAGTACATAATCCTCCTTAACCTCACAACCTCTCAGTACCTGAACTATCAGCTTCTAACCCTGTTGATTGAAAAGGCACATCTTCTCCCACTAGTCTCTCTCACTTGCTGTGATTTGGGGAAAAGAGTCTCACACCTGTTTCAGTAAATTCCAACATAATCGGAGGAAATCAGAAGCCAGTGTTCCTTAATAAGTTGGTTCAATTCTTGTAGGCACTGAGGCCAAGATTTCTTTCTTCATGGCTATTTAGCAGGTTGCTCTATTGGAATGAGCTGTAAAACTAGAAGTATGTGTGCGAAAGTTTGCCCAGCATTTCAACCATTCAAATTCTTTCTGCTTTACAAATTTATGGAAGTCCGAGGTAGGCTTTATTAATTCATTTCAAGGCCTTATTCAAGAGCTTGAGTAATAGAATTCACCTTCTGGAAAGGCAACAGTGACAAGACGTGCACAAAGGGAATGTTACTGTGAGTGAAAAAAGAAATCTGTTCTATAAACTGGGATGAACTATCTCCTTTAGACATGGCCCCTATAGTTGAAGAAGGTTTGAAGATCTGTGGCCTCTTTATCCATTCTTGCCAGATAGTTATTCACATGCTCTTGGATATTTAATTGCTTTTGCACCTCTGAAAATTGTGAGCATAAAGCAGTTATTTCTGGTTGTAGTGGTAGTAGTTCAGTAGAAAAATTCCATTCCAGAACCACTAAGAGCAAATAGCAGACATGACTTGAAACTGCCTCAACTAAACAGCTCAGCAGCACCTGTCAAAACATATCTTGCAGGCACCTCATTTAATGCTGGATGACTAAGCCATGGAAAAGCAATTGCCTAAGCACTGGGCCTCCATAGGAAGTACTATGTTTATTTAAAAAAAAAAAAAACAAAACCATGCAACTTATTTCTAGCTTCAGACCACTGTGCTACAGGATGCACAGCTTGATGTGTCAGGTGGTTTTGTATTTCAGTTGCTCCTCCACTCTTACTACAACTCAGTAACACTTAGCTTCAGCTAAAGGGAGATGATAAAGGAACACACTGATCTGAATATTTACTGTATGTCTTAGGTCTATTTTGTGAGTAATTGTCGCTTCTCTGCCATGAATTATTACAAGATGCTAGTACCCCTACTCACTGCCTCTGGAAGAGCTTTTCCCTACCAATTTTCTAGGCACTTCTCAGGCACAGAAGATAAAATAACATAAGATAGCACAGAATAAAAAATGTTTTTATTTTGGTGAAAATCAAGAGTGGTTTTTTCTGCAGCAAAATGGTAACTGGTTCAGAAGTGTCTGACTAACTAGATAGAAGAAAATTTCTACCACCTTACCTCCTTTATATAGTTCTAGGTTAAGATCCCATGGGTAACTCTGAGTTTGTTACTAGTGATAGCTTGCAGCATTACTCTTGCATGAGCTGCTTGCATTACTCTGTTTCAAGCAGTAAAACCACAGTGCAGGAGGAAAGTCCTGCTCCTCCAGTATATTTGCACTTCAACTTAAGGGATTTTTATATTTTTATTTTTTTTAATCTAAGACAGATGTTGGTTAAGTATACATAACATTATAATAACTCCCTCTGGATGAAAAGCATTGCATGCATTACATGATGAACAGCTTTTGGAGATGGGGGGGTGTGTGTGTGAAGGAATAAAAACTTACTTGAAGATCATTTCAGAGGTAAAAAAAATGCCATTTTGACATACTGAAACTGAGACTTGGACTAAATTCCCGCAGTACCAAGCTAGGAATGACTAGCGCAATTTCTCATCACCAACACAATAGTAATTCTTTTGACTGATGAGAAGGGCTTAGAAAATTGTTGCTAACCTATAAGGATAATTCACTCTGAACTTAATTAAACAAAGGTTTCAGTTTTTTCTTAAATTCTTTGGTAGCTTTTAAATGCAAAGCAGTGGGGTTTTGTTCTGTCAGTGGTTTCTTATGAAAAAGCAATGGTATCTTTTAACTGCAGGGTTCTCTACCCCAGAGTGTTGTTAAATTTCAAGGTACTATAAAAATGAAAGTGCTTTCCACTTAGCATAAATTAAATACCATGCAGTGCAACTGACCTTCCCACGTTACCAAGCCCTGTCTCCTATCACAGACACAGAACTGTGCTATGTATTTAAGTTCATACCACCTTACTGGTAACTAGGCTTCTTTTCTCATCTTGTTTCAAAGATGAATGAAAATGCAAACTAACCTAAGGAGTAAATTTACTCCTCATTTCAAAAGTATGGGTGCTTGCATTACATTGTTCAGCTCTAGATTCTTTATGAACAGAGCTGTTCTATTTCCCTTTCTAAAGGGTCTCAAAAGTGAAAGCTCTTCTGGTTAATAGGTGGCAAGACTCATTATATAGATTTATTTTTTTAAATAAGTTTGTAACATTTACATGTAGCTACTTATATGCCAAATGACAGAAAATGTATGTGTATTTCCTGAGCCTTCAGGTCTTAAGCTATTTTGGACAGAGTGGGTGATCCCAGACAGTCTATAACATTCCTCTCAGCAACTCCTGCTCAAAGCATTTCAGTTCTTGCTGAGCTAAATCACATACACTATGTGTTGGAATCCCTTCATATAATGTTTAGAGTCATTAGCAGCCCACATAAATATTTTGTCCTAATCCACAGATCAGGACCAAAACAAACATAAAATAGCTTTACTCATGGAATCTGTGGAGACACTTTAGAGATGATTCCAGCAACACACCATCAAGACTGTCTCAGATACCAGGAATCATCTTGTCTTCTCAAAAATCTGAGTGTCAGGGGGCCTTTCTTGACCAAGTGTGAATGTCAAGTACATCTTCTGTAAAGGTCAATACTATGTGGCTTGTAGCACTGAGCTCTCTGTCTTTTTAACTACCAAGATAGGGGAAAATCCCTGCATGGAAAACTGCAATTGCAGATGGTGTAATTATAGGAGGCTGTTAGAATGGGAAACAATACTGCAGACGCCTTCCAAAACTCCATGAGATGCATGTATTAACTAACTTCACTAGCTTCTTACTGTCAAAATGGTGTCCAAAGTCCTTATTTATTGCAGCTGGCATTCAGATGTTATGTAAGTAACTATTTGCAAACCTGCAGTTGACAAGCAGAATGTGTCTTCCATAGTTATCCTATTTGCCCTTAATTAATTAATTATCACATTATTTAATCCCATAAACCTCCCTTAGGCTGTCTCATCATTGGGGAATACAACCATTTATGGCATCCACATATGAAGAGTTTAGAGAAAGTAAAATCATTTTGTATAATAAGCTGGACACCTTCAGAAGCCTGTTGGATGGTCAGCTTTAGGAGCCTCATTACAGGGTAATTAGTTGCATCTGAATATTCCTCAGGAGCAAATTAACAAAGCATTTTAAAAAACAGTACATAAGATTTGAATTCATCCCTTTTGGCAGCTGCATAATCATCCTCTGGGAAGCCATGTAAACCTTTTCTTGCACCTAAAATACGTTCTTATGAATGGCAGCCACCGAGCCAACGTTAAAACACGTTTGCATACATATGAACAGGACCAAGAGAAACCGAGTATTTATGTATCAGCCGTGGTGTGCAGCTTGGATGGTGGTTTTTAGTTTTGGTTTGGTTCTATTCTGTTTTTAAAAGAACAAGGCTTGTGATATTGCACACCACAGGAAAGGCGTAAAAGGCATAAGCAAGCTGAATTCAGAATATGGCAGTTCTGCTCTGGTCAGAAAGCAAATAAATATACTAAAATGTAATTAGGATAAATCAAATATGCACCACAATTATACAGCACGTGGCAAGCAGTGGTGTATTTTTGCATCCTAACATTTCCTGTATTCCCAAAGCAGATTTTTTCCTTATTATTGCATTTTTGAGATGTAATTAGATGGCCTCAAAATATCTTTTTTCTGTAACAACCCTTTTTTGAAAGTCAAGTCTCTCTTTTTACTAATTGACTTGTGGAGAAACCGAACAGTATCACCCTAAAAATACGGTAACAAGACTTAATATTCCCTGTCCAATAGGTAAGGAAGCAGAAGGATGTGGAGAGTGCATAATGAAGTTAAATTCTAGTACTATTAACAGGTGAACTTAGTGTTCTGTCTTGAGTAGTGCATACAGTTCATTTTGTCTTTTAAAATATATTAGCCAAAAAAAGCATTAAAAAATATATTAGCATTTAAAAAAGCATTAAAACATCTAATCAGTTTATACCAGTCCCGCATGCACACACACAAAACAAAATCTGCCTTTTTGCTCAATACTGATATCAAAACAAAAGAGGAGATACCAGAGTGGCAGCCTACTGTATTGATCCTGCCCTTCAAACACTTCATTTTGAGCAGGGGTCTCACCTTGTTGGAGATGGCAGTGCACGCTGGAAAGCTGAAGGATGGGAAGAACCACTGATGAAACAAAATTAGTGACTAAAGCGTGAGGGATGCTACAGGCAATGACTGCAGGGCTAGTTTTATCTGCACGATCTGATTTTTCAGTCCCAGAAGTCCTACAAACAAATTCCCTTTTCCATCTCTTGAAACAAAGCAACCACTTGACAACATAAACTGCCTGTCCCAATGGAGGCGGGGGGTTTCTCGAGCGTATTTGACAAATTTGTCACTGCTGGATGTTCTTGCAGATTACATTTGAGCTGGTTCAAGGTGCAGTTACGCAGCTCAGGTATGGTCTTTGCTGAATGAGCAGATGCACATAGAGCAGCTTTGTGATGGAACGAGCCATGCATATGCCACCTGATACTTCAAATTGTACTGCACCTTGCCCATTCTTGCTTTCCACATGACTGCTGGTTGCTAGTGGGATTCCTTTGGCTAAGACCCTGATGCTCCTGCCTTCAGGATTAGTTGCCTCCACAGGAGGCACGCAGGAGCCACACCTGCAGGCCACAGCAGATGCCCCTGTCCTGGGGCCTGACCACAACTTGTTGCTGATGGCTCATCGAGGCATCAGGGGTAACCTGCTCCCAGCTCAAGCAGCAGGACAGGTATAAGGACTGCTGGGAGAAAGCTCAGAGCTGGGCTGAGACCCTCTTTTCCTTACTCGTATTTAATGTTACAAACAAAAAGGGACCTGCAGACCTGAGATGGTGCCTGCTTATTGCATACCTGCAGCAGGTGTCTGTTCTTGGGGCATGGGGCAACTACAGAGCTTTGGGCTGACCTGGAAGTCTACTTTGTACTGAAGCCAGGCTGCCAGAATAGTACCTCCCTCTTCCTCTGGGAGGGAAGCCAAGTCCAGTTCTCCTAGGACACAGGAAAGGCCCATGAGTCATGCTGTAGAGTCAAAGGCATGAAGGGCACAGGGTGCCCTCTATCATCACTGTATGGTGAAAGCACAGCCTAAATGCAGATAGCTGAGTTAGCTGTTACTTGCTTCAAGTAAGGATGGAATTGAGACTAATCTGCTCTATTGAACAAGCTTCGTGCATTTTTTCCTCAGCAGGTACAATATTTTTATTTAAAAATTCTGTCTTTACTGGTGCATTATATGGCTTTGAGACCAAAATGGAGACAGACCACAGTGCAACAGCTTTACAGAGGCTGGGTTAGCCTATGAGTCTGCAAAATAACAAAAGATAAAATGAGAGCATTGTGGCAGGATTCTGGAACCATACCAACTGCTTGGCAGAAAAGAGATACAGATTTCATATCATGTCTAGAACAAGATCATCCCTCCTTATCACAGCTGTGGTTGCAATGTAAGCCTAGAGCAGGTGCTGTAATTCTAAAATTCTGAATTATCTGAAAGCAGATCAAGACTCCCAGCAGGTAAAATGCTAGGACTTGCCACTACTTTGTTTTCTTTTTCCTGCTTCTGCTGCTCCTGCCACAGTAGGTACGGTTGTGCTGAAAAGTTACTTTTAAAGGTCAGGGATAAAGATAGTTGGATATGGATTTGCAATCCTGAACACATGCAGCATTTGAGAAGATGATCTGATCTCATATTCTGGTTCAGGCCTTTTATAGTTAATCTCCCCATTTTCCAACCATGTAGGAATTGTAGGTTTTGGCTAATCCTCCTGATATGCTTCTGGTGGTTGGAGCTTTTTCCACTGACAGCAGTTCATCAGTACAGCTAAACAAAATCACTGTAAGCTGTCAAACAGAAGACAAATGAGAGCTTACAAAACAGAATACTCACTGAACTGAGACAAAACTTCCAGCGCCAACAATGATGATGGCGGGGGAGCAGAGACTATCTAGTTATAATTGCCAATTTAGCAACAGCTGAGCCTGTACTTATCTGAATTGGTACTTCTGCTAAACTCATAATGTTTTTGTCCTGTGCTAAGCCTTGACGTTATCAGACACAATGCAAATGCAGTGTTCCAGGGATAAATCCTCTCAAAAACCAGCAGGTAGTGGTTAGTCTGAGGACTGAATCCTAGGGGAAGATTGCTTTTTTCCCTCTTGTGGGCACCTGCTGTTGAGCTGAGATTTTTTTGATTCTGCCTGCAAATATCAAGGTGATGAGCATGGACTGGTTTTTGCAGTAGAGGCTTGCAATTGTTCTCAGTTCCAGCCTTCGCCTTTTTTTCTAAGCCCAAAATATAAATTCACTTTTCTTTTTGTTTAAAACTTTCATATCGTGCTTTTGAAGTCCTGTCTAGATAACATCCTATCTTTGGATCATACCTCATACGATCCAGTACTCCATTTTATCATGAAGTGGTTGCCACCAAACACTGGTGAATAAATTGTAAATATATCTTATTCTATCAAGGATAGGTGATTTGTGGGAGATGATAATTACCGTTTAGCCTGTTGATTTGCTCTCTCGTCAAAAGATGTTTCAACTTAACGAACAGCGTATAAAAGGATATATAAAAACACGCAAGAACCATTTGTCTGAAATAAATTTTGCTCCAATGCAGTAAAGCGCAGACAAGAGTGTAGTAACAAAACAAATGCATTTGCCCTTTTAAATGAAAACCAGTGTCTCAGGGGGATTTATACAACAGCTTAAAACAATATAATCTAAAAATAATCATCAACTAGGACATTAGGCATAGGAAGTCCAAGCGAAAAAGGACATTTGGTGTATTGATGATGTTAGTTAGTATACAACATGACATACCTAAAACAGAAAGAGAATACAGAATCCTGAAATTAAACTTAGACTATTCATTACGAGAATAGGGGATGGCAAGAAACTGGCATAAGAAACAAATCTTTTCTCCTTTCATGTACAAGTATAGTGCTGTCCATTTTGGGACTGAAACCTTCTAACAGCCTTCTAACTCACACTGTGTACAGAAGGAACTGTATCCCTTCTCCAAACTGACACTTATTCTAGTCCCATAAATAGCTTGCTATAAATTATGCCAGAGAAAAATAAAGTTGGATGGATGACACAAAAATAAGCTACAGCATATAAACAAGGGAGAAAGTTGCCTTCAGCTGAAATCTGAAATGTTATAGACCAACGTGCTGCATCCTAGAAGGCTTTGACAGGTCTAACATCAGCAAGGGTGTAATTTCCTTTCCAATCATATTCTCTAAGTCATGGCTGCAGGCCTTTCTTCTCTTAATGTGGGTAGCATGTTTGGATTGCAGTTTGGAGATGAGGCAGATCATAGGCGTTTATACTGCCTGTGGTCTGAGGCATCAGTATTTAAACCAGCTTTGACCAAAAATGCTGCGCTTGAGCTCACATGGTGGGTCCTGCTGGAAGGGGCAGGGGGTGGCAGCACCTATTCTGCCTGGGGCATGTTTGCATCAGGCAGGAGGAGTGCAAGTCTGTAGCAGAGAGGGTCGGTAGAACAGAGCTTAGCAAGGAAGCTTCAGCTTTCTGCGTCTTGCTCTTTAATATGCAAGTAACATCACTTCAGACTTGCATCACAGTGGTTAGTAGGCATAAGTAGGTCTAAGGCCATTCAAGCTGACAAATCTCTGACTCATCTCTTCTCCCTATTGGGGTGATACGCTTTCTGCATTAGCTGAGGTCTTTGAAATAAAAAACTGACAAAGGAAAGACAAAAGGGAATTTAACAAAATGTCATAATTAATTCAACAACATTTTAAATCACCAACTGCAATGTTATTCAATTTTGGTGAATGGGAAATTAAATAATTCAAAATATTTCAAATCTCACAGAGCAATTATTCAATTGAAAGCTCAAAAGTTCATATCAGTCTTCAGAGGGGTATATTTCTAATGGACCGGACTTCTGTCAAGCCAAGAACACGCATTATCTCTGCAATGTTCTTTCCAAGCTTACAGCTCTGAAGAGAACAATTTATTCATGTCAGATTTTATGCACTTCTTGCCAGGGTATCATTTATATCTTATTTCTCCAAACCAGAAAAAATATTTTTAGAAAGAGAGAGCAAGCAGAATAAAGCCTTTAAATACAAATCAGATGATTCAGAGTCCCTCCTCCACTTTCTATCTCCTTCAACCACATCATTGCCTTGTACTTACCCTTAAGTTAAAAAGCTGTGTGACAGAATTACAGAAAACAGGATAAGCAGTTTATCCTTTCAACGTGCAAACCAGGCATCTCTTCCAAGTAGATGTATTAGCAAGCCACCACAGCCAGGTGCAACCCAGGGATGCTCACACACAGCAGTAAGCCTGACTGGGAAAAAGGAAGTTCCCACTGCATGGCAAAGAACAGAGAAAGGGGCAGACAATCTCCATATTGCTATGTAATTCCATTCTTCATTCCCTGTGCAAACTATGTGGTTAATGAGAGTTGCCTACTGCTGCCAAAGCAACCTCTCTTCTTTTGCTCTGTAATGAAGGCTCATATTGCTCTTCTTTCCCCAGCACTCACGTGCCTGCACATATGTATGCCTACACTGAGTTCCCCCAGACTAGAAAGTCTAGAGACAAAAGGAGACTATTAGTACAAACTTTTGGAAGGCTAATGTGCGAAATCCTTTTTGTTCAAGGATAAGTAAGCCTTAAGTTACAGAGCTCTGCAAGGAAATGTTTCCTCCTCCTCCACTCCCACCTGACACAAGAAGGCTGCTACCACCACCTTTAATCAGACTGTGTTTTCAGTTAAATATAAGGTTCTTTCAATAAGAACCTTATAAATTTTAAACACCATTCTGTGTGTCCCAAAGTGAGTAACTGGAAGATTCCTTCTGTGATAGTTTGGTCATTAATGGGAAATTGCAGCAGGTCTCTCACAGTCTCAAAGTTTGAAGGAGGGAATTGAAAATTAGGTGGTAGGGAGGACTTCAGATGATTGGTGGTTCAAATGGTGGCGTTTGTGACTTGTATGAAGAATCCTCTCAAACACCTTGAAAATTTGAAGGCTGAAGCTGCTTAGTTGGGATTTGTTGAAAATGAATTTCCCAAGGGTTCTTTGTGTAAGAGCCACATTAGGAGAAGAAATGGGTCTTAGCACCTTACCGCTACCTGCAGGGCTGTATAGCTGGACCTGAAAACAGAAAGGCTGTCCTCCAGAGCTCTCAGTGACTTCCCTGCTTAGCCTATCCTACTCAAAGGCAAAAGATAAAACGTGGATTCAGCAACAGGTCTAGTGAATGATGGACAAGGAGGGTGGGGACTGAGCAGTCATTGAGAAAGACGGGCAAGAGATTGTGAGCCTTAATCTGTAACACACAGCCCAGGAGCTGCAGAAGGGTTTGGGCTGTGGGCAGCTGTGGATCACAGACTGGCTGAAGGAGGCAGGTGACAAATGGGTGAGATGAGGACTGAGACTGGCCAGGGGACAAGGATGTGGATCCAGAGATGGGGGAGGGGCTGGTCGGGAAGAAGACGTGGAGGTCTGTCACCATCAGATGCTGGCGCAGAGTGCGTTGCCTCAGCTCCTTTGCTGCTCTCCGGCACCTGGAACTGCCACTGACGTGGGCTTATCACACTGACACACACATCCTCGCTGCTGGCACATCCAGCACGTGACGGATCCCGTGGCTCTCCCCCATGAGATAACAGCTGTCTGTGTCACGAAGGTAACACATCATGAAAGCTGCTCCGCCCACCCTCCCCCTTCAGTTTCCCTTTTGTTTTTTGTTTGAACACTTGGCAATGACACCCCAAGTCTGTGCTACAAGCACTTCACTGCCAAGCCCCCCACTATGTCAAATGCTAAGAAATACCAGAATCACAGTGGCCTATGCAACCTTATCTCTGCCCTCTTTTGTGAAGGGATCTGTCCGTGACATGACCATTCACTCTTTTCCACAGCCCCCTGCGTGCCACGGTCTTTGAAATTTGCTCCAAAGGCAAAATCGCTGCTGTTTTCATGAGTTTCCCTGCAGTGCCTGCTGTTGCAGTGCCAAGCACTCCATAAGTACAACCTTCCCCAGGGCTGTGTGGGAAGCGGGCAGCGCCGGGGGTCTGCAGTGACGACAAATTTAATTATCTCACTTCTGAAGCCCGTAACCTGATATATGTAATTTTTTTTCCCTCAGAGTAACCGGCACCACATCAGTCGCATGTTCAGCGCACGGCAAAGCCGCGGCTGCACTTGCTGCTGCGAATTAACCCCATGTTAATTCACGGTCACCTCCTCACCCCCTATAAAACTAGGGCCGGCTGTAAGATAAAACGGAGCCTGTGGCCCCCCTTCGCCCGGCAGAGGCCCGGCCACAGGCCGCCATCTTGCCCCGCGTATCCCCCTCACACCTCCCGACCCCCGCCCGCCATTTTCTACCACCTCACCGAACCCCCTCATCAACCCCCAGCCGTCGCTCGCCCGCCCACCTCCGGCACATACCCGGCCCCTCTCACCGCCTTACGGTGTCTCAGCTCGGCAGCTCCTCCCCGCGGCAGCCCCGTTTCCCGCCCGCGCCGTACCGGAGGGGGGCCTGAGGCCTCAGGCCCCCCTCGGGGACGGCGCGGGGGGGCGAAACGGGGCTGCCGCTGCCGGGCCCCCTCCGGGTGAGGGCGGCAGCGAGCGGCTGAGGCGAAAAGGAAGCACCGGGCCCTTGCCGGCTCGGAAAGGGAAAAAAATAGATATCTAGAGCATTGCTGCGCTTTAGAAGTGATTTACTCTCTTAGTTCTCTTTCGGGTTTTTTTTTGGTTTGTGGTTTTTTTTTTTTGTTTGGGTTTTTTTTTTAATCCATAGACTCGTACAAACAGGATTTTCCTCAGGGGAACGACAGAAATGGTTTTCATGCATGAAGGCGAGGTGCACGGCTCTTCACATTGTGGTAGGGAATAACAGCACACGTATGGCATAGCACCAAGAACTGTAATTAGAGTGCGAAGGAAAGATACCACGTTGCGTGGTGACTCGTTTAAGCTGACACTTTTATTCTGAAGTACATGCTGTTTTCCAAGCAGTGGAAATTAAAATTTTCATTACAAAAATTAAAAATATACCTGTTTAAAAAAAACTTGACACTTTCTACAAATTTTCTTGCATAGCAAATTTTCTTTAAACTTTGAAACGCATGAGAAAACCTAAAAACAAAACAAAACAAAACAACAACCCCAAAGCAACCAAAAAAACCCCAACCAACCAACAAAAAAAACCCAACCCAAAAAAAACCCCAATTCTTCCTTTCCTGGTCTTCCCTTACCCCAACCTGGTCAAACAGTAGGAATGAGTTATTGAATGTGCATGACTGCATCATTGAACCCGAATAGTCCTCTCTGCACATTAAGCATATAATCCTACTCTTAAATGTATTACTGTAAAAATGGCACTAAAGGGTTCAATATTTACTGTCAATTAAGTCACTTCACTTGACTTTCCAGGTCAAAAAAAAAAAAAAAAAATCTCGGTAAGTGCCAGCTCTAAAGACTCAAAGGCCAAAAAATAACAATAATCAAACTTCAGGTCTTTCAGTTCCTTGCATCACCATAAATAAAACACGCACAAAAATGAGGGACTAGATGTAACTTCAAATTACATATGCATAACCATTACCTAGAGGCACAGGTAACTGGTTGGAAACAGCACTAATTAGCACACTATAAATACTGCAAAAAAGGAAATGTAATTAAACTTCCTTTCTAACAAGGTAAAGGTAGTAACATTTAATATCAAATTGAACTAAAGACCAGCTGAGTCAGGAGATTTGGTGTGATGTAGCTGCTGCTCGAGAACAGAGCCTTACCGTTTGCCCAAGGCATCCGAACTTGCACGGGGCTGAGACAGACGGGATCGCTCTCCTCTCTGGATACCTTTAGCCATTCATACTTTCAGAACCAGGAAAAAAACCATAACAAATTCAGCTTTTTATATCGAAGAGCTGCCGTTGGTCTGTGGATACTGTAAGTGCTTTCCATTCACATTACTCTACCCAAGGACCATGCACGTTGTTGCTAGTACATTTCTGGTATCACATATGAGGGCACCTCAGCATTTTCAATGAACCAGAAATTATGAACAGAATCAGTAAAATAGTTTATGCTTACCGATTGTGCTATCCCGTATAGCCTTCTCTAATCACACATACAAATCTGCACGCAGTTTTGATTTTGTGTTGCAGTCCATTTTCTGAACAATTACCTCTTCCTGAGCTGCTGGACAACCAGATACATCAGATCTTTCCACAGTTGTGGAGGGTGTATTATTTACTTAAGCTTGAGAAAAAGTGATAGATTAATTCCATTGCAAATGCATATGTTACAAATGTAGGTATACATTATCTTGGGCTTTAAGTTATCTTTTTGCTTGGATGGTATATGGCGACTCCTGGGGAATTAGCAAGGCAGCTCCTCCGGCATCTTTGTCACAGATCTCTGTCACACCATCGCTAAATTAAAGCTCACTCCAACAAGATACGAAACTATAGGACTCTCTTTATTCTATACAAGACTGAGACCCTAAATCTGGATCTCAAATGAAAGGAGGAAACATGAATGTTACAAGACTTCCAGGAGTATTAAGCCATTCCAACATTATTTAATATTATTTTAAATGACTAGTCAAAATTTATGCCAAAACCATTGTCAGATATACATATCTTATAATCTAGGGCTACCAGCCTACTACATGGCAACACATTTACTCCAGTTGTGAAACCAGCTTAAGTATTTAGTTAGAGCTTAATCTCCAAATTATCTCAACTGCCTTTTTTGGTGTGTTTAGTAGAGAATATGGAGTTAATAAAATTAGTAAGAGATTCTACTACCTTTTATTCTGTTGCTTTCAAAGCTCAAAGAGAAACTTGCGCTCTTCAGACACTGCAAGTTGTCCTGAAAATAAGGTCTTGTATTCACTCTTAATTACTCAATTCAACATGTAAAAAAGCCTCATACATATTATTAGCTATACAGTGCCACAGTTGTGCATTGGTAGTTTACAGACATAACACGACCCCTTTTCACAGGAATTTATAATTTACACACAATGACGTGACAGATAGACATAATTATCAGACAAGAAGTGCAAAATGGCATGCAACTAGTTGCTTTCAACTTATATGCGTTATCTTCCATTTCAACATTACTTTTATTAAGTGGCTCAGAGTGAGTGAGCACCCCAACGCACACTTACATTTTGTACACATTAAGCTTAATACAATCTTTTATATTTTCACATTCGTAACAACTTTAAACTAACAATTACTGACATTTAAATTCAAGGGGAAAAATCGAAACCACAAGCATTCTTTGTATATGTACTCTTCAAGTTACACAAAGCCTACAAGCTATTCCACTCTTAAATATGCCTACTGCCAGGAAAAGCCTGCATAAGGTACATTTTTATTAGATTATTCACAGCAATAAAATCATATTGTGCATACAACAGCAGATCAGTCTCCTGCTGCGCTTGAGTAGCACCTGTTTTCAGATTATTTCTGAAGTAGTTCTACTTGCTTATATATCCCACTTTGCTGACTTCAGCAGCAACCCACTGTGGCTCGCCAGGCTAAGACACACTGTGGATGCCATCTTTACATCATTTTATGGATAAAGCTTGCCACGATTAGAACGTAAATTCTAATCACAGAAGAAATATCCTAGAACACGCATGCAGCCCACACCCGGAGCATGCCCGTGCTGAACGGACATCAATGACACTTGGCTGATGTGACAATGGGAGTATCTGCTCATCTCACCTTGGCCAGAGACGTGACACAATGCGAGATGAACAGCGGAGATCTCTGCCTTTGAAGATGACACAAAGAGTATTTGAACTAAACAATCAGCTTGTGGAGATGCCAGATCCAGTTATACATACAGATTCCTGTGTTCCTAAAACACGCTTAATGCTGCGGAATTGTCACAATTACTTTCTCTTACTACAATTTTATCTGGAAATGAGTATTAATCAAATCTATGAACAGGAGAATTATCTGCACAGATTTTTTTCACATTCCTGAAGCTTCACCCTCAACAGATACATGTCAGTGAGTGATACTGGTATCTCACATTTGAAACACAGAACGTTACTTACAGTAAGTAGTCATAAGAAACACTTTTTTTCCCCCCCTGGGACTACAGAAGGCTTGGAATCCACAAGTCTTAGCAGGCTAAAACTTACTGTAATGACAAAAAAATGAAGTAGGGAAATGTTCAACTCTTTGACAGCTTACTGACTCCACAGCAGTGATGGGCACTAACCTGTTGTGACCTTCCCTGGCTTTTACACACATGCGCAAATAATCATTTGGATTGAAACCTGTCCTGCTAAACTTTCTTCATTCCTAATCAAGTTGGAAAGTTTGAAAAATACCAAGTGAACCATTTTTGAGCACCACTGCTGTGAAATGTTTACATATTTCTGGTGTTTTAAACCAGTTCCAACATTGCCTTATCACTTGAATACTATTCAGCAAATGTTTAAGACCGCTATTCACTAAACAACATTCAAAATTTAGATCTTCAAAGCCCAGGCTCAGCTTTCACTAAGATTTGTATACAGCCACATTTTCTACATCCAATATCCCAGAATACCATTTTTGCGCCTGCTCTGAAATGACTCAGCCTTAACCATGTAAAATGCATCAGTATTGATCTCCTACATCTCCCTGGACTTCACAGCAGGTCATCTTTATCTCTCCCATCACAGGAGTTCATCCTTTACAACAGACTTTATATAAACCACGTTCTTCTATGCCACAACTCAGTGGGTAGTGCAAGTTACCAAAAAAATCACCTTCATTTCCATCTTCTATTAGAATTTTCTCTAGCCTATTTTTTCCACTTCCCAGGAGATTAGTAACATAGGTTGAGGACCTCCTCCTTCCCTTCTGTTGAAGCTGCTCTAACTTTGGAGAGTAAGCGTTCAGCACCAGAATATGTGCATGTATGTATGAGCCCACGTGTACCACGGGACACCCATTTCTGTGTACAGGTGGAAGGGAGGGCTAGAAGGGGGTCCCGAGTTCCAGCTGCTGCTCCAGTGAACAGTTTACATATCTTTGGCAGTCACTAGGAAAAGTACCATGATTCCTTGCTCCCCTTCTTGAAAGGGAAGCTGAGCAGGCAGTGAAAAGCTGAAATGGAAATCTGAAGCAGAAGGAAGCACAGCTAACACACAGTAAGGTGGTGGCACATCCTCAGAAAGGTGCAGGATTTAAACTTGGATGCCTCTCACTTGAGTCTCCCACTGGCTAAGCCTAGTCACTTCCTCACTCGGTGCAACAGTAACCTGAAGTCCACTGGGAGCTGTGTATCTCCCTTCGTCCATTGCACAGTCAAGAAATTTAATTCAGAATTTTGTGTTGCAGGACTGAAGAGGGAGTCCTAGAAGTTAACAGCAGCAAAAGCTCAGCAGCATCGTGTCTACATCCTTTAATGCTGCACTTTTAGTCAACAACCTTGGGGTGGCTTAGAAATATTAATTTAAGAATCCATAAATATTTTCAACCTTAGATTCTGTTTAGATGCGTGAGTTCAAATAAGTTGGTTTAATTGTGACGTTTCCCATTCTGCTGGGCCTTTGGCCTTACACACACTTTCTTCCTTTGAATTGCAATTCAGATTTCACATACTATTGGCATTATATTCCGCCAACAGCACATACTATAACTTACACATACGTTCTTTGAATGCTAAGTAGACTTTAAAATGTTTCAAATAAAAGCCTTTCAGCAGAATCTACGTAGGGCAGGCTTGCTTCTGAAATTACACGCAAGGTAAGAAAGGTGCCCGAGTTTCTGATCTCTTCTTCCTTTAAAATAGCACAGAGGTGCCTTGTATTGTGCGACATGCAGCAACAACATTAAAAACTGACTTGAAAACAAAGTATTTCAGATTTGGATTTGAATATCAAATCAGATACCAGCTCAAAGGAAGGACCCAGGCATCATTGTAGACAACCTTATCAGTTCAGTGGTCAGCTATTGAAGAAATATGGAAAAAACATATGAAGAACAGTGTAGAAAGTATCAATCTTTCACTTTCCAGCGGACCCATAGCAAAAGCATACTAACCAGTTAAATGGTAGAGAGAAGGCAGAGTAAAATTCTGCTGACCTGGTGTTAAAACGAGCTAGAAAATAATAAACGAAGTTAAAAAGGTGCGTAATGCCTTCTCCGCACTTTATGATTACACTGTGGAACACATGATCAATGTGTTCACACCCAAGCTTAAACAATATTCTGACAACAGTAATAGTCAAAGTAAATTTGGACAGCTTGATTTTTCACAAAAGACAGTAATGCCAATGAGTCGAGATTTACACCAATCCCTAACGATTGGGAGTGGAGAAAGAATGCCCTGACCTTGGGGACAGATAACTTCCCAGGTGGGTTGCAGGCATTTTATGTCTCCACTGAGAGTACCAACCACTCTTCCCCACGCCAGAGGCAAAACCTGTCTCTTTTAACGTTGCTAACTGTCACGTATTACTTCAAGGAGCCCCATTAGAACAGCAGAAGTGCCTGCTGACTTGTATCTTCGTGCTATCAGAATTGACACTATTTACTGTTCCAACAATCACACTTACTCCTAACCGTTCAAAATGTTAATCTTTTGGTGTGCATGAAACAAAGAAAACGACCAGGGAAAGCAATTTCCCAAAAGCAAGACTGTAAAGCTGAACTTGGCATAATTCAGTCCAGCTGCAGCGATGCTCTGAATTTATAATTTCAGACTGGATAATTAAAATCCTGTCTTGTGCAAGTATTTCTACCTTTATATTAGCAAGTTTTCATACACTCAGAGAGCAACAGAGGTGGATCTACCTACAAGATGTGGGATGCCACATGGGGAAGTTCTCTGAAACTTGCCTAGAAGTGACTGGGAACACTTCTCCAACAATGCTATTCAGCCTACCTACTCCAAGCAACTGGAGAGCAGAAAATCGCAACTCATGTATAATAAAAAACATGCACAGACTGATAGATGTAACATTACCAGTATGCAAAAAATTAAAATAAAACAAATTAAGAACTCCAAGCATTAAATTCAGATTGTTTATTGTAAACAGAATAACTCTAGCACTCTGTCATACTGGCTGTGTCACATGCACCCAATTCCACATCAACTGCTTAAAATAGCACTTGCAAAAATTACAGTTATGTAATAATAATTTATGATTTCTTACATAAACTAATTAACAAGCACTAAAATTGAATTACAGTGTATTCTAGGTAGTTTTTTATTGCTTGTAGACACTGCAGCTTTGGATCCATTAAAATGAACCCAATTAGTATGCCTGAGTTTATCAAAATTTACTGCTATATCAAACTCAGAAACTGTAAAATGCTGGAGAACACTTAAAAGCAATTAAGAGTTGCTGGAAAACTACATGGGTTTCTGCATCCAGCCACAGAACTTTGAAATTCTACTTTTTCTTCCCCTCTGGAAAACATGATTTGTGACCTTGTGTTAAATACACTGCTATTCCAATTTATTTATATAATTTGTTAAAATTAGAGTTGATAGTACTTCCATGAATATATATATATATATTTATTTTTACACACAATAGAAGCCATTTCATTTTATTCACCGTAGGAGTGGTATGTTTAAATACTAAATCCCAAAATATATATTTTTATAGTATGTTGTCAAAACTATTAATATATATAATACAAGTACTTTTACTGAAGGAAAACTATAAACAAAAGCAAAATGCAAGAGCGTAAAAAGCCCATTTTATGTCAAGGATCCATGAAAAATGTGGTGAACAGCGACACCTTTACTGTTTTTGCTTATATTATGTTTAATTTTTTCTTCCTCAGGCTACGAAAAAATGCTAGTGCCCTTCCTTGGCAACAGGTTACATCACAAGCTATCATCAAATTTATTAAAAAGATGTTGAAACATGTACTGTTAACCTTTAAACAACTTTTAAATACACTGCGTTTATTCAATTAGAAGAGACTCTCAGATAAACATAACTTAAGGCCCTTACCCTGTCAAGCATTCATTCAATTTGGCTTCAGAGCCAGTGTAAGAAAGAACATTGATTCAATGACAAGAGCAGCCCTATTGCATATATCAGGATTCTGACGTATGACAACATGTGTCACATCAGGGTCTTGGTTTCACGTTCTTTTAATAAGAAGCAAACTCTCAGTAACACCCCTGATGAGCAGAATTCATATCTTCAGTGCTTTGCATACTCCATCCTGTCTGAGTAATTACAATCAATTTTATGCATTAAACAGGTAGGAGAACTCAGTAAGATGTTCCCTTACCTTTTTCTGTTTGAGGGCTATCCCAAGCATGAGATCACTCTGCCGAAGTCAGTAAAACCTGAAGATTAGACACCCTCTATTCTTTTACCATGTTACTTAATTATGGAATATACATACATACTAGTATTTCAGCATAAATCTTGGATCCTTCTGGTTTTGCACAGCCTTCTTAAAAGAAGTAGGAACAAACATTTTGTGATGTAACCTGAACCACACCCTGCGCTAACGCAGTTCTGCACACCCAGTACTGAGTTGTCCCAAACGCCTTCCTGAAGGACAAGAAGGACCCGCACTGATGTACCAGAACAGTGACGGATCTGATTCGTTATAGGGCCCATATTTGACATTCACCTGATCTTGAGTCAAGAACTGCCATGTGCTTAAAGTTATTTGCACTAGTAGTTTGCTGGACTGAGACCTAACAACAAATGAAGCAAAACAGACTGAGTTCTTCATCAGTACATGCACAACTGAAAACAAAAAATGACACCAAATAAAGCATTTTATATACCAAATGGAAACAATTCACAGTAACACTGAAAAACGGAACAGGATGAGGATGTTGACAGTATCAAGAGACTGGGACAACACTTTTCATAACAAAAATAAGATGCACTATTAAAGTGTTTCCAGCATTTTACTAGTTTTAATACAAAACGTCCCCGAATTTGTATAGAAAGATTAAAATCATGCCCACATCTTCAATTATTCTCATTAAGACAATTCTCTCACTTACTACTGTGTTGTCAAATTTCCTTCCCCCCCCCCGCCACTGGTCTTCATAAAACTTAAATAGAAAATATGTTGGTTGCATTAAGGATCAATTAAAAAAGTATCATTCAACATGTCACTTCAAAAAAATGTGAAAGTCTCTATTTTTAAGAAAAATTGTTGACCCCATCCCAAAAAGGACCTACTGTTCTCATCCCCTCCAGCCCCCAATAACATAATTATTGGGATACTAAATGGTGTTTTTCAGGAGTAACAACGGTATTTCAAGCAATTTTATTTGCTCTGGAGGGTTATTTTATCAAAATGAAAATTTGAAGGGATGTACTATTTTAAAAATATACTGCATCTACAAGTTTTTTTATTATTATTGTTTCAGTTGATTTTGGTTTTCAACAGGTTGTCTGTAATATAAATGACACATGACCACAACTGATTTTTATATACTCTCTATCCCTAACACACAGCTAATGTCAAATGAACCAAGAAGGAATTCGGGACTTTCATAACGGACAGAACCATTTATCCTAACGATCTTTAATAATTTTGTTCATCATGAAGTCCCCTGAAACCATGTCAGTACTGAACATTTGCATTTCTTCATCCATTGGGGTTCTTCACAGTTTTGCAGCCATGAAATTGATATGTGGTTTCACCAGTGGAAAAAGTGGCAGACTGCGCTTGAATTCTGTCATATTTTCAATCACACTTGGCTGCAAAGAAGCGTACGCAAGAAAAAGTCCGCTCAATACCTTTGAAGTGACAATTTACCCACTTTTTCACTTTTGCTACAGCTACATATAAACACATCTTCCTCCCTCTTTTCTATAATATTAGTGATTCACATTTCATGATTACAGGATCACCCAAAATATAGTGTAATTTCTTAGGAAATAAATGGTTTCATATTTTTTCTAGATAATTGAAAACAGCAGCTATAATGCAGTAATTGCATTACTAATAATGGCAGGAACCTCACTAAATGCAGAGCTTGTCTTTTCATTTACAAATTCTAGTTCAGAACATCCCACCCATCCTTTGAATATCAGAGGTAAGATCATAAAAACAATAGCAATTCAATGAGATATTCTTTTTAATTGCAGTAACAAAGTAACTCTTTCAGATTTAGTCACAATGCCTAATATATCTACATATAATTCATACAGAAGTTTCCACCCACAGTGACTTTGTCACCTATAAGGACTGAGTAAGAATATAATAATAATAAGAATATAATAATATTTTAGGCTCTAAGACAATGACCAGACAGTAGGTTTTGTTGGTGGCGGTTTGGCGTTGCTTTTTTTTTTTTTAAAAACAAAGGTGATAAATTTGTCGATGCATATGCATCTTTCTCTTGACACTTCATACATCTGATCATATACAATCAGTGTTTTCAGACAATAACAATCTGTATTTTACTCCATAGTGTAGATACTCAGTAGAGTTAACTACTATTATTAGATTTCATTTCAATGGAACAGAAGGAACAAAGGTAACAGGACAGACTGTTAAAAAGAAAAAAAAAAAAAAAAAAAAAAATCGGGAAAAATCCCTGTTGTTATCAAGGATAACAATACATGTGGAAAAGAGCTGAAATAACAGGCCCACAACAGCATGAATTTCAAGTTTGTTTTTACCTATAAACTTGTATTTAATGATACTAAACTTCCATAGTGAGAAAACAACCTGGGATTTTTTGTGTGGTGTTTCTTTTTACCTGTGGTAGTGGAGGTGCTGGTGCCAGGTTCACATCATTTTGGCATGGAAATTCTCCAACAACAGGGCCTATTTAACATCATCAAAATTAATTCAGGACGATAATTTAATCAATACCTTTTACATAATAAACTGTTTTCTCTTATAAGACAGGTATCTATCTAAAGCACAGGTTATTAATTTTAAAGTACCTCTAAACAAGATTTTCTGAACATTTTGCTTTTATACTCCATGGCTGTCTTTAGAAATACCTAATCCCTGATTTGACTTGAGAACATGTGCTGAGGCAATGGGTTTTATTCATTTTTCTTACACATAAAGAGAATGTAGAAATAAAATGTAGAAATAAAAATTGCTAATCTACTGATCAATGAATACTTAAAACTGTTTTCCAGTACAAATTATGAGAACAGTAGTAAATGCCAGTGGTATATGCAACAAGAGCAAAGCAACAGCACACCTTTTAGTAAGGACATGCCTATGGAAGTGTGGGGGGTTACTCCACATACCAAAATTCTGAATAGCAACCCCACGTCTTCCCTGCCTGTCCCCATGCAAACCCTAACTCCAGTGCCCCCAAAACTTCTTCTTGTATTCAATCCACTTGTCAATAAGAATTTCTAGTCTTAAATTCCTTAAACCTCCCTTCTAGCTCCATACTCAAATTTCAACCCTAACCTTCACCCTAGGAGTTCAAGTGCTTCCCCCTCCTAAAATCCCAGATCTCTACTCTACTGCTTCTGATTCTTTTCCACTCTCAGAGAAAATGGTGAGCCTGCCTCTGGGAGGAAGACTTCTCACTGGGAAGCTTTTCAGCCTTGCTCCTCTGTGTTACTCTCTAGAGGATGGGCACCTGCACTTGGAAGGATGCTCATTTGAACTCACAGGAAATGCATTAAAGTCACAATTTCTCTTTCATGCCAGAAGAGAGAATGATTAAATGCCAGAATTAGCGGTTTAGAACTGGGGAGTATATGGAGAGAATATCTTGCTATAATGGCTGTAAGAGTAACCACTTGTTAGGTCATCTCCCATGTTCACCCTTGTCTTGGGAAGATACCATTCCAAGCAAATGATGAACCATTCTAGCAATGCAATTACTATATTTTTAGAAGTTTTCTACAGATAAGAAAAGTCTTAGAGCTATTTCTATTTAGCAATGATTAGTCATGAAAACTGGAAAGATGCTTTGAAGCAAGTCTTCCTTACTCAGCTGCAGAGTTACAATTCCCACAGTACCATAAAAATCAATCATTCTGAGACTGGAAGGAGTTTCATGACAGGCACAGAGCTATCTGCTTCTTTCTGTTCTACAGACAAGCCTTTAGTATTCTTGATTTTGCAACCAGTTACACGTTGGAATTTAAGTCCAGTATAAACTGGTGAAAAATCTGCACAGAACAACATAGAAGTTTTTCCTCTCAGTTTATTTATATTAACCAGAAACACATTTAACCTTTTCCTTCTTGAATTCAAAAATGGAACAACAGTTTACAATGTACAGCTGATACAGATTATTTGAAAATAAAACCTAAATAAACTGACTTTCTCAAGTTTAAATGTAATGTTTGACTTTCCCAGAGGGTTGTGGGGTTTGTTTTGGGATTGGTTTTTGGTTTTTTCCTTTCCTTTGAGAGTGTTTGAATAAAACCGTGGATGTTCATTGTGTGTCAGAAAAAAACCCAAACTCACATTGTATTGATAACTGCAAATTCTAATTTTGTTTTTTGTAGTAGGACTACTACAGAGTTTTATGTTTGTTTCAGAATACCCTGTTGAAAAAAAGTAGTGCTATTTTAAGATATATTGTTTTAATCAATATACTTCAGAATGGCTGAAGAACTTGGCCACAAACATCACTCAGAAAATTTGAAGCACCCATGTGAAGAAAACCTATACTTTTTCCTCTGAAAGGTATATGATCTAAAGAGCTGCGTTTTTCTTACAGTGTATTTGTATAATATAACATGCCTAACTACGCCTTGCTTAAACAGGAATTGATGAAATACAATATTCAGTACAATACTTACAGGAATCCATTTCCCTTGCAAGGACGTGTACTGATACCTTGTGTCTTCTGGGAGCATCTATTGCCAACAGCACCTACAGTAAAAAACATCAGGTCCTTCAGGTGTGGGAAGTATCACTCAGACATTGTATTTACGAAACAGTAAAAGAATGAAAGCATTTAAATTTTAATTTATGGTTTAAAATAAGGGATGAATTTTGGGATGTCCCTTGAAATATTAAAAGTCATCCATACAATACTTCGAATTATTTCACAACCCAGTTAAGAAATTCAGGTACTGTTTGGGACTCAGAAAAACTAGAAGTAGTAGGAATTCAGCCATGAACTATCATAGCATCAGAAAGGCAACCTAGAATCTCTGCAGAATTTTCAATCCCTGGCAGCCTTCTGGAAGCACATCACCATCATGGCAGGGGGGACGACGGCCCCTAGTATTTGAATTGCTTATATTAGGTATCTATCTAGCAACTTCATGCTGAGTTGCAATGTACAATTATTGCATTGTTATGCCATTCCTTTGTTCTGCCTAACTATGAGAGGAAGAAAAAACCCAAACTGTTGATTTACAGTGAACAAAGCTTTAAAAATATCCGTTTCATTCACAATTCATGCACACAAAGTAAGCTGAATCATTTACTGGTTGAAGAATAAAAAAAAAAAGGGGGGGGGGGGGGAACAAATTTGTGATTTTGGTCAAGCTTGGTCATAGAGTCATAAAGCAGCACATTTTTTATTCAGAAAAAGGAAATGAGACAGGAGGAGAATAAGAGACGGTAAGAAAAAAAGAAATACCACACAACAAAACCCAGTCCTTCTCCACAATTTTTACAGTATGCTAGTTGCCATTAAATTAAGTAAGACTCACGAAACAAAATTATTATTAAGGTATCTGCATCTATCATATTATCTACCTAAACCAGGCATAAGTATATGCTTTCATAGTTTACACAAAATAACATCCATTTATATCTACGTCTCTTTCCAAGTAAGTTTTTAACTACATGACTAACTTACCTTGTAGAACTGTATAATATCATCCTTGGTCAGGGTCTTTAGATAAGCTACTTCAATGTTATCTGCACAACAATAGTAAAAATTAGAACAAGTCTGCAAATCATAGCTGGTTATTAGCACACTACTTATTCAAAGTATTTTTCTTTCAAATTCAGATACTGTAATTGACTGCAAATGATACGCTTTTCATTGTTAACTTTCAAGCTAATACTTACATCACTGAAAGTGTCACTGGAAGCTTGGCAGAAAATTATACTTCAGTAAGTCCATTTGATTGGACTTACTAAAAAATGCATGTTTGAAGAATACTGATTGCACTGTATGTTATTCAGTAGCTAAAAAAGATGTGCCTACTTCTGTGTATTATCTCAAAATCAATGTTACGTATTTCTAACCCAGCCTGATTATAGATGGCTTTTATTCACAGTTAGGGAACAGGATGGTAGGATGTACTTTGGTAGAATTTTTTTTTAAAAATTTAAGGAACAACGCCTACGTCATACCTGTTAAGGAATAACCACCTTTAAGGTATCTAGGGACAGCATGTCTCAGTAGCTACATCGCTTCATATAAACCAAATTGTAATGATTTAATCATGTAATATCATTGCTGCATAAGCTTTTTGTTGTAGGCATGCTTGCTTTTCTTCGGGTTAGCAGGAAGATCCTTCAAGAAAGAAATGCATGCAACAATATGCAGCTAACAAGTCTGTGAGGGAGGCTCTAAGTAATTAATATGAAGATTTAAAAAAAAAAAATCAACAAAACAGAGTTTGGAAAATTAGATGACATTTTCGAGAAAAATTTTAAATGAAGTAAAACAGTAAAAGTAATACTTATAAAAATGTAAAAACCCGAAGTAAAAACTCTTTCACTTCTTAAGGCTGAATTTCTGATTTTGACAATTCTAGTCATATTAGAATCATTAATTAAATAAAATTACTGGTGGATAGAGGGGAATTAAAGATATAAAAGTCAAAGGTAATAGTAAGTTCAGTGGGATTTAGATATGAAAGATATGGCTACAGCTAGCAGTAAGAGATTCCAGAGAGATAATATAGATCCAAGTATGGTTAAAAACAGAAACACTTAAGGCTGAGAAAAAAAAATAAACCTTTTCATCAGACACACGAAAAAGTACTTGTAGGGCTAAGTTTCCACATCACTCCTTATACTCGGGCATGAAACCTTGTCAGTAGCTCTCATTCTCTCGAGACCAAGCTAGATGGCAATTCAAAAATTCTTCATTATTACAACAGTTCAGTGAGTCATTGTCAACTGAAAAGACTGTATTTGCTATTGTGGAAGGCCAATACAGTGCATGTAAAGCACAGAAGAGAAGTCACAGGATACAGAGTGAGTTTTACGTAGGAAGCATATTATGCATGGAAGATGGAAAATTATAGTCATGAGTAAGAGTTGAGACATGAAAATACGAGGAAAAGTTGATCTGTACCTAAAATGGATTTATTTTTTTTTAATGTTAGAAACTATATTATTAATATACCTCAGTATTTTGGATTAAAAATCTTCAAACAACAAAGAAAAAGGGAAAAATACAACTTAAATACTATGCAGGATCACAATGTAAGTAACTGTCAGTAATAACAACAGAAGTTGGATCTCAGCTGGTGTTCTGCAAGCTTAGAATCTTCAAAGTATCACAGATGAAAAATCAAAAAAAACTAATGTTTCTTCAAGCCTACTCTAAACTGAGACAGGTGACATGTTAGTTAAGATACCTGCTGTTGCCTCTGCCATCGCTCCCTCAAAAGAGCTGCACAGAGGTAAGAGGAATAGGTTCATATGAACGTGTGCACCCGCAGGAATGTCAAAAGTGTATTTCAGTGCATCTCAGTCAAGTATTAGGCATATGTGTGATACAGACATCTGAACATCACAGAAAGAAATCTGAGCTTATGCGACACCAAAATTTGCATTCAAACCACTTCTAATGCTTGACCTACTCTGTGTCTCACTGAGTCTTAAGGGAAAGAACATAAGGTCAATGAAGCATTTGCCACCCCTCATCATATGGTGAACATCAGGGAACACATTCTAATACTAACAGCTCCCACAGCAGTGAGAGCACAAGCTCCACAAATGAGGAGGTATTTTCTCAGGGCAGCAGGAAGAAATACAACTTACCTGACACAAGTCACAAAAAACGTATGAAATTTTGCACAGGCTATGTAAAAGTTTAAGTTGTTCCCAAATGAACACAACACTCAACAGTCACAAGCGCAGCCAAACTACAGCATTCAGTTTTAAAGTAATTACAATTTGTCTTACCTCTGTCAAAGTTATACTGCTGGGAAATGATTTCTCCCCAGTATTTAGCACATTCTGCGGACAGCTTCTTTGGTTTGTCTAGACGACGAATTGCTAAAGCTTGGATGTGTTTCTGGAAGGCCTCTTCTGTCATGTCTTCTATGCATTTCTCCATAGTTTTTAAGAACGCTTCAACTCTGCTTTCTAAATAGTGCGGTGGTTTTTCAGATTGGATAATAAATCGCAGTCCTTGTATGCCATTTGCCCGACGTGGACCGCTGAACACAATGTAACCTGGGCAAAACAAGAATAGTCACAAATTAAAAGAAATCCCTTGTTCCAGCATTAAGGCTGCCAAACATGGCATGTTTGACGGTAATGCGGTTTCATTCTGTATTATAAATGAAATAATGCAGGTTTTCAAAATATGACACTATTTTTAAAAAAAAAAAAACCAAAACCAACTTTGTTTCACTGAGGTAAGTATCAGTTCAGGGGAGGGTGAGGAGGAAATGAGGCAGACCAAGACAGAACAAAAGGAATTCTGTCATCAGCGTTAGGTAAACAGAAATTAAACTGTACTCTGGTGCTTCATTAGACTCAACATTAGGAACTTACTATTTTTCCATAACGTCTAATCTGAATTCTCTTTGCTGCAATGTAAGACGACTATTTCTCATCTTATCAATTAGATACAAAGAAAACATTATTCCCTTCCTTTTTGTTGCAGCTTTTGCTTATCTGAACACCTAACCCTTTTTTCAGTCTTCTTCCCCTCTTTTAATAACAATTGTCTCACATTTCAGTCTTTTAAATGTTGTTTTATAGCTCTCTAATTGTTTCTTGATGCTGATGTCAAAACTGGATACAGTATTTCAAAGTCCTTGCCCGAACAATACAGGAGTATTATTGTGTGTGCACCTTGGAAGCTCTCATTTATATATCCCAGCGTTTTACACAGCTGCATGACACTACTAATTAACGTTCTACTTTTGATCCACTGTAACCTGTAGATTGTTTCCTACATAACTGCTACCTAGACAATTGCTTCTTAGTTTCTATCTGTGCCATTGACTATTCCTGCCAAACTGTTCCTAACAAATTGCATCTTATCCTCATTCAAGTCATGTTTCCAAAATGTCAAACTAATTTTGAATTCTAATTCTACCTTCCCACACACTTGCAACCTCTCCCAGCTTAGTCTTATCTGAAGATTTAGTAAGTATATTCACTCTTCTATCATCCAGAGTTTTGATGAAAATATTAAATAGCGTTGGATCAAAATAGAGCTCTGTAGAACACCATTTTTCAAATGAACTATTCTTATCTATTCTCCAGTCATGACTTTCCAAAGTCTTGCATGCAAATGTGTAGTACTTCCACCTAGGTACTCTCCTCTAGCTTGTTTGAGAACATTACGCGCCTTTCATACTATCAAGAAGAGACATATGACATCACCACTTCCATCCATACAGCCAAACTCTGTTTGTATAAGAAAAAAAAGTTAGGTTAGTTTGACCTGGGTTTGTCCAGTAACAGTCTCTCAGTTACCTTCTATGAATTTAGAACTGCTTTGATAACTTATTCCATATTTTCTAGGAATTGGAATTAATCTGACTGATCTGTAATTTCCATGCTCTTCTCTTTCCTTTTTTTAAGGAAACATATAGCATTTACCCTTGTTTATTTTTCCAGTACCTCATCTATCATCCACAAATTCTTAGTTATGGACTTCTAATTCCAGGATTTCGTCTTTTTTTTTTTTTTAATGCAACATAGAGTTCATCATGCCTGAACTCTTTAAAAAGCTTCTAATTTACCTGAACAACCTTCAGTCTGTTTTTTTCCTGTTCAAAGGTAAGCCTTGGACTTTGATCACTGGTATTTATTTTGGAAATCATCTGGTCACAGTTGACATTTTAAGTGAAAACTAACAAAGCCATCCTAAAACATTTCGAATTTTTTTTTCCACCATTGACAACTTTTCCTCTTTCTCGTACTGCTATAGCATTTATTGAATGAGTTCTTGTTACTACTTCTACTGTTTAGCAAACTGCTAACTCCTGAACTTTTTTGTCCTTTAGCTTTCTCAGAGATCTTACAAAGCTTATTCAATTTTGTTGGTATTTCAACTGTCTTCCCTCCCAAGTCTTGTGAACTCTAACATTTGGCAGTTATGCAGTGCTGGCCACACTCACACAGTTCTTCCTCACTGATTCCCCCCCTCCTCTTTAGCTGTTACCTCCAACTTCTATGCAAAACATGCCACCAGCACATTCCAAAAACCTGCTAAATAACCTGGGTCCTGCCCTATTTTCAGTATATATTTACATAGTTAAAATCCCTATGATGAACACGGTATGTCTGGTTCTGCTATTTGCTCACAAAAAGTCTAGTCTTGCCTGATATCCCTGGTAGTTCATAATCATCACACTGAGACATTTGCCTGCCTCTCACCCTTAGAAAAATTGTAAACCCCCCCTTATCAGTATTTCAGTCATGCAAACTGTCATGCAAAGTCTCTCTCTTTCCCTGTTATCCTGTTTGGAATAACCTTATTAGTTCTCAGTCTTACTGGTTCACATAACAATTACTTGTACTTATTGGTGAACAGCTGTATTCTTAAAAAGCCTGAAATGTATTTAGGTCTTCACCAACATGGCAGCTTGCCATTACCCATACAGCAGTATTCCTAAGATAGGGCTTATGAATCATCAAGTGCAGCTGGAAGTAGGATCACAAGCAAGAAAGATCAAACTACTATTGATTCTTTAAGATGATCTAAAATTTAGGAAACTGATCTAATCTCGTTTTGGTAAAAATTCCAGATATGAAATTTTCTGTGCAGTTGAGTAAACTGTTTTTAAGCCAGAGTTGGTTTCAGATATTTCTGACTTATCTCAAAAATCATGCTTGCTGCTTCTCAATTTAGAGTCTGTGCACAGTAACATTCCTTTGAGTCACCAGCAGTTAAAATGATTTACATTTACCAAGTGCCCTTTAAATGGCATTCACTAAGCAGGGAAAGAACACCTCATCATGTCTCATATAAGTGCATGAGTGTATGTGCATGTGTTGTATACAGACACGTAATCACTATGGGAAAACTTACCTAATTGTTCCTTGGTGCGCAGAGTATTGAAGCATGGTTCTGAAATAATTTGACAAAAGAGCTCCAAAAACATATTCTCAGAAGTGCTCTGCATGTCCGTCTGGTAGTAGATTTCAATACCACAATTGTTATGAACTTCATTTCTCTGTTGATATACAAACCAACCTCCTAAAAGACAAAGTTAAAACATTTAAGTTCATAAAAATGTGCATTCTCATTGTCTACAATTAAAAAGATAATGGTCTATCACTTGTGGAATGGAATTATAATAGTTTAGGACTGTTAAAGCAGAGTTTCCACTAACAGCATACTTTTCATGAAACAAATAAAGAAAAGATTATTTTAACACCTCTAAATGTCAGAGCTTGAGCATAGCAGCAAGTAAATTGAAACTGGCTGCTTTTCCTGAAGCAAATGTTTTTGGAACTGGAATGGAATTCTGCATTGCCTCTACTGTGTAAATAGTTTCTGAAGACAAATTGTCAGAAATATTTATGAACATTAAAAATAATTCAGCATTTAATACCGATAGCTTCTTTGGTACATGGTCATTTCCACAGGCTGATGATCAGCTATGGGTAATTGGCTTTGGCTGTATAGCTACATATGCCATCACTCCTGCATAACTCCCAGCAATCCCCCTTGAACATCCTTTCCTATATAGAAGATTTTTTTTTTCCCCACAACAAAAGAATTTATATCAGCAAAAAACAAAGTTACTTGTGTAAGAGCTTTTAGTTTTCTCAAAAAAAGCAAGACCCGTTTAGGACAATCCCTCACTGAATCATCACTTAATACTTACTCCAAAGTGCTCAAAGAATGGTGCTTATTCAAATGTGTATACTGTGTGCAGCAGAGCCTGGGACAGGGCTCTAATTTCCATAAATTATACCAAATGAATTAGCACTGAATCATGGAATGGTTTGGGTTGAAAGGGACCTTAAAGATCATCTAGTTCCAGCCCCCAAGAAGTCCAATTTCCATACACAGTTTAAAAATGAAATAATTTTCAAGTATACCAGAAAGATGAGTATATTAGTGTATAATTTAATTAACAAAACCACACCCTAATGATATTTTTAAATTTAAAGTTTAAGATGAAGTAAGTCTGATTTCGAAACAAACTCCTAGCAACAGAGTAATATTCATTTTAAAAAGCCATTAGCAAAAGGAATCCAATTTAATGTGCATTAAAAAATTGTAAATAAATCATTTAACTTACTGTCAGGAAGTTGCACTTCTCTGTATCTCACTAGCTGACTAGGAAGGAGTGGCTTTGTATGAGCATGCTCAATGAGAGTGTCCTCAACCATCTGCATAATTCCTAATGCAGCCTGGAAGAGAAAACATAGGAAGATTTTTAACGATCATTAGTCAGTCTGTACCTAACAGCAGGGTAAGACTTTCCAATTATTGATGATGACATGAGAGAAAAGAAAAAAGGAAAAAAAAAAATCAAGAATAGAAAATAGGGATATTGTAATTAAATAAAAATACAGTAGAAGTTAAATAGATGAGAGGGAGCAGGGGCTTGGGAGGCGAGGATTTAGTGAGGTTTTTTTCTTTTACATTTATCTTGTCTACATGTTTAACTACTTCTACTCCTCCCCAATGCTTCTGAAATTAAAGTTCAATGGGTTTTTTTTTTCCTTTCCCTTCACCACTTTGATGTGCACATCTTTCAAAGTTTGAAAACCAGATACCTATAATGTACATTTGCAAAGCAAATAACATCTCAGCAGATGGAATTTTAAGAAAACAAATTAATGGTTATGATCAAACATGCATTCCATTGACATGCTGCTAGTATTAGGACTCACTGCCGAGATACTTTCTTTTATTTGATGGATTAAAGTAATAATTTAAAAAAAAAAAATCATAAGTAGTGAAAAAGGTTTAAAAATCATTAGTTTCAGTCAAGGATCTAACTTCAAAAGCTTTAGCTGTTAAGGGTTATGTGGTGTTGTAGCCTGCATACTGGAAATTACAGTCACTTGCTAAAAAGTAGTTTAGGCTGAAAGTCAAAATCTCTTAGTCTGCACTGCCACAAACTCACAACACAGATGATCTTATCAAAACCATGCAAAAGGTCTGAAAACATCATAAACACATGCCACCAGCTGCCCCACTATCAAAGACAAAAAGACTGAGGTCTTACAAAACACAGTTTGAAAGGTTAGAGAAAAATACTATATATTCTTCCAATCCAGTACTAAAACAAAATATTTACAACTGGAGTGTTCAGACAGATGTTCTGAACAGGATTAGTTTACTATGCATCCACTTGCAGCAAACAAATAAAAGCAATAGTCAAAAACAAGTATCAGAATGAAATTAGTTCAAGAAGAAATGTGAATCTTAAGCGGATAGATAGATCTAATTTTTCAGAAAGTACAGATTCCCTAAAAATTTTTTCAGTATTGAAAGGCGTCACGAGAGTATGTAAATTTTGACTTAATTTTAGTTGGAAAAAAAAAAAAATGAGATCCAGGTTAAAATCTCTGAGCTTTCTCAGCAATGACCACATCAAGGGCACTGAGAGACAAAGTTGTTTTCCTACCCGCCTCTCTTCAGGGAGGTCTGCAGATCGTTTCTAAACATGACACAGCTATGGGCGTAACGGTGCATCCTTCCCACTTCTTTCACTGTAGGACTCTTCAGCCACCACCCATTATGCCAACTAAAGAACACATTTCTCTGCTATGACTGCATCATCATGTAAATCTAAAAAATCTGGTCATTCAGTTATATGTCAGAAGGAACTGACTTTCATATACAAATGGGTAAGAAATAAGGATGGAAAAAAGTGAGACTATTTTTCACATTTCTCCACATGAAAAATACTCTATAAAAAAATTTTAGAGATATTCTCTAAAGGGAAAAATTTGTGCATCCAGTGCTATTGGCTCCTTCATCTTTTTATTTTTCCCCTCCTTATTAGTTAACTTTCTTCTCCGTACATTCAGCAGTTATGCAGCGTTTGTAACATCTCCTGCGAGTAAAGTATCACAGAGTTGGTATAACATAGAAATACTGCTATACCAGCCATACAAAAAATGAATGCAAGAATGTACAAGAAAGGTACTACATTTTGTATTGGTACATATATTCAAATATTTGGTTAGATTTCCTATGCAAATACAAACCATTACTATTTTAATGGAAGATAGAACAAATGTTTTCTGATTTTTACTCCCTAAAAGATGCAACTGAGAGCTGACACTTATTTTTTATGGCCCACCATTCCTGTTTCGCTTTGTCCAAAGTACTTCATTTGGAAGGATCTTGGATTCCTAAATCTTTGGTAGTTAGTCTGAAACTTTTAAATGGAAAAGCAGAATTTGCAGCACATAGTTCCTTATGCAGCTCGATCACATCACAGTAATGATACACAACACAGACTTTAAAATATTTAGATCGTAAGTTGTTCTTTATTAAGTTTCTGAGAGCAAGACAAGGGCAGCACTTAGCCTCATAAATCTAAAGTGAAAAAATGACACTATGATACTCCTATAAAGATAAAAAAGTACAAAGTCAAATTATGAAATCACATTTGGCAAAACTGCTTTAAGATCTGAGAAGATTAAAGTAGTCTTCCATTTTTATGCTGCTTTTAAATAAAAATTGTTTTATTAAAGAAAGTATCACACTAACCTGTTTTGTTATATTGCCATGGAGAAGAGCTTCAATGTGTAACCGTGACAACAGCTGAGCTATAAAGGCCTTAAGGCGGGGGAGAGTGACATCTAGAATAGATATTTAGACAGTTACATCAATTACATGCATTTTTACATTAAGAAGTACCTAACTCATTAGATATGGTGTGTTTCTTGAAGGAGGAGAAACTTATAATCATGAAAAAGTGCATCTCTCCTTAAAAATGCAACGTTGGAAAGTTTCCAGGTCTAAATAGCAGCACTCATCATATAGTTTGTTTCGCTTAGAATTCACATACTGTCTGACCTAGATTCCAAAAAGAAAAGAAAAAAAATAAAGCCGCCTTTCCAATCATGAACAAACATTCATTCTCCAGAGAAAACAGTTGCAGTCATTCAGATCGTGTTCCAAGATAAAGCCTTAGTTATTAACAAGCAGCATGTAGCTTATAATGCTTGAGAAACACATTGTCCATTTACCATCTAGACTAAAAAAAGAATCTCAACTCAAATATGGTGTTTTGATAGCCTCTTTGTAACAAACAATACACAAGAAAAATATTTTTGCAATATATCCCAGAGCACACATACACATGGATTCTCTGCTAGCCTGTCTTTGCAAAGCAATTTTCATATAGTTTAGCATATAGAATCAATAGAATAAGAGAGGAAGGAAGGATGGTTGAATGGATGGGATGCCATTCTGAATTCCCTCATACTACAAGAATATCCACACTATATCACCCAATCTATTAATTTCTCATTTTGACATTTTCTCAACTAAAATAAAAGCTAACAATACTTATGTACTTCACAAAAGTTTTGGAAAGACAAATGCAATCAAGATTATGAGGTCACTCAGTTATTCAGTGGGGGATGCATACATATCTAACAGATTTGTGATTTGCATTAGAAAAACCTATACTGTGCTTATCAGTCTTCCCCTCTCTTAAAGGGGGTAACTGACCATCACTAAAAAATTTGTTTCCACGTTTTTCCTTGATTCCAAATCAACTTTTTATTGTTGTATAATCCTAATCTTAATTTTTGCCTCTAGAGTTGCTTATTAATAGTGCAAAAGATTACGGTCACATTGAGTGTGAGAGAGGAAAAGAGAGAGAAAAAAAATCACGTGTAAACTCCCTGCATTTCAAGCAGATCTCCAGCAGTGCTGAGTAGAGAGCATTCCTTTACAGCATTCCATTTTTAGCTATTCTTATGCTGAATACAGTAGCATTAATCTTATAAAGACAACTTACACATGGAACAGAAAATCTCTTATTTTTTTCAAAATTCAGTGGTCATGAAAAAATGAATGACCTACAAATAGCTGGACCCACTGGCATGAAAGTCAGCATAGTTTTGTCATTGACCTCACAGGCAGCACTGGCACCACTACTAATCTCAGAGATACCTGCAATCATTCAAGAAACTATAGAACTAAACATTTGTATTTCTATCTTGGAGCAATCCTGTAGAGAAAACATACTCCTGTGCAGCCACCTCCGGGCACCTATGGGGTCTATATTAATGAAGCAGTTTTCAGCATCACAACTTCAAACAGTACGGTATGTGTCAGTCTTTGATAGCTATGGATATGTATTCTGAATCCACACCCTCAGATAAACACAAAAGCCAGATACTCTTCTGGAAAAGAATGTCTCTGTGTATTCCAACAAGATATTACAAGATATTTTGCAAACTGTCCCAGTAACAACCTTTTGTTTTAACAGAGTAAAATACAGGTAGGGAAGAGCTCTTCAGCTATTACTGAAATCAGTTATATATCCTAATTTGAAATTTCTTCTTCAAATTTCTTTGAAGTACCTGCTCTTTGTTAAGAACCACAGTGTTCTTTATTATTGTTACTATCTATTATCTACTATCTAAATTATATCTTTTTTCTTTATTATCTACAATTCTTTACTATCTACAGAAACAGTAGTTAGGATTCCCTGATAAAGGAAAAAACAATAGTATGCGCATTGTGAAGTACAACACTGATACATTCCAATGCATCTGCAAGATGTCAGTTAGAGCCAGATTGTTTTAGCAGTCTCGGTTAAGCATTGGATTCACCATACCCAGGGTCATGCCCACAAAGCTGTTCAAGTTTTGCCTGAACTTTTACCTGCAAGTTTTGCCATTTGAGGCCTTTTTCCTGAACTACTATACTTTCTAGAAAATGAAGAACAAGTGTAGGGGCATCAACATCCACCAACATCAGCTCAGCTCTGGCACTGCAAGGGCTTCACTTGAATAATGGGCAGAGTTCAGAATAGGTACCTTCATTAGTCTAGTAACAAGACATTTTCCATAGGAAAAAATAAAAATAATAAAGTTTAAAACTGGCAGAACATTACCATCTAGAGCTTCTTTTAACTCATCTTTGGTCCAAGCAACTTCTGTCATCAGGAGTCGGAGATAATACATTGCATGCTGGTGAGGCTGTTCAGCCCTGAAGTTGTTAAGTGATCTCATGTACTAAAACAAAATAATTACGTTCAAATTATAGGACTGTATTTCTAAACATAAAATATTAACCTTGTGCTCTCAACTTTGCGTACCATCAAAAAGATAAATTTCAAATGTCAAGAATATTCTCTGGCTTGTCAGACCTGTTAAAAAAATTGTGTTAAATTACCTTAGCGATAACATGGGCTTCTGAGCCTACGGATTAAGCAGTAACCATTAAGATAGTTGAAATGAGCATGAAGACAAACTTCTCCATAAAATCAATGGCTGGAAATTAAATTACTGCAGTTGGACCTAAATAAGTAGTTAAAGTTGCTCTACCCAAGAAATACGCATTCTGTGATGACTGTCCAAGGCAATACTGCTAATAGAAAACGTATTTTTCTCCCAGTTGCTTCCCTGAGCTGGCTTGGTTAGAAAAGTACAGGAGCATCTGGGAAATTCTTGTCATTCTTTGCCTGGATAAAGGAGGTATGAGAGAAGAATCAGCTTCTCCAAAGAAACTCCAGCTGCACTTATACAAAATAAGCAAAACCTTTTTCCTCTACCAGAGGAACTAGAAAGTGCAAACTAATAGTTTTGGCAAGCTGGGATCATTTCCAGTACAGGAGAAAAGTAATTAATTTCAGAGCACACAAGTGAGAAACAGCAAGCATGAAGTTTCTGAGGAGTCCTATCGTATGGTTGCTGAGTCCTCCTCTCTGTTCCAAACAGAAGTCAGAAGCTGGGATCTCGCTTATCTGTTAGGTGTCGACATGAGGGGAAAAACTGCAATCTCCCCATCTGACTTGATTTTTTTGTATTTTGTCCTTATTTTACATACACAAAAGCCCTATGTAACAAAAGTCTATAAAATGACAAAACAGGCATAGTACAGAGACAAAGTTCAAGCAAACTGTAATGACCATTAGGGAAATATCTTAAACTAAAAGAAAATAGTCCAAAACGGACCATTCACAGACCTGTGGGTTGGGTTTTTTCACTTTGACATTTGTCATGTCCAGTTAAAACTTTTCAGATAATTAACACATCTTAGGTACAGACAGCCCTAAATAAAGTGCTGTTACAATAAATCTACCTCATGTTTGCTGCCTACCCGCTTAGAATTTCCTACTAAATAGTAATGAACTAAAAATGGCCCTGGTGTCTGTCTAGGCCAGTCACCTCTTCAAAAATCACCCACAGCAGAAGATTAAAGTAAGACTATGGCAAGCATGAAGTCATCTTCCCTGCAGCCCTACCTCTCTCATCTACTGTAGACTATTTTTGCAAGCTTTCTGGGCCAGAAGTCAGCATGTTCCCCAACACCCATCTAATCCTTGTGCACTCATTTATACCTCCACAACAACTTGCTGCTTTGAGTGCCAATATCTAATTTGTTCATTTCCTTTGTTTCACCTCTGTCTTGTTCTAAAGAAGGCACAAGAAGAACAATTATGTATCTTGCGTGGCTTAGCAAATACAATTGCTGTTCATAAATTTACTTCAGGAGCTAAAAAATAATCTAACTTACATTCCATATATATAGATCAGTCATTAAATTTAGGAAGTGAGACTTCCAGAAGTCAGCATGTACTTAACCAGCTGGTTACTCTTCTTGGCCCAGGAGCAGAGCTCCTCTTCACATCTGGGGAGAAGAAATGTTGCAAACCTTTTCAACACTTCCTTTCCCCCTTCATCCATTTTCCCCTTCTTTTCTGGCTAGGTCCCACTGAGGCCTTCCCAGATTGTAAAACAGAATATAAACTTAAGATTTCCCCTCCACCCCTGTCTCCCTTAGATTTCTATTCCTATCAAAGCAAGTTGCAATCCCTTGATCAAGCATATGAAAGACCGACTGAAAGACGACTCCAGGGCCAGTTTTTTTTAACCAAAGAATGTAATATAAACACTCTGGGAAACTCATGGCTACAAAAAAAAGACAAAAGAAAAAAGCTTCTGCAGTCCCAACGAAGCAGAATTTCAGTCCGTATTTCCATAGATAATCAGCCCTCAGATTTCAAGTCAATGCACTCAATTTTAAATTACTCCAAAATGTAAATTTCTTATGTAGCTTACCGCTTCCTTGATAATTTCAAATCGTTTTTCATCAATCTCAAAAGTAGCCATTTTCTCAATGATCTTCTTGAGCAAGATATGTTGCTTGTCATTATAACCTTTTACAGAAAGCTATGGAAAAAGTGCATAATTTGCTTTACATGTGGAAGATAAAAGAATAAAACAATTACCAAGTCTCGTATAATTCAATGAACAATACACTTTTCAACACTCTAAATTCAATGTCATTCAACATTAACTCATCCTGAAACAAAATCCCTTTACCCATCAAAAGATAACTGACAAATATAATATTGCATATTTGTCCAGGAGTTATGAATGCAGAGAATTAATGTAATTTCATGTTGATGTAAGCAAACTGTACTCAGAATACAGATTTTTAATGATAGCAAGTATTGAGTCCAGTTAGTAAACTGTACATTTGGAGTACTGAAATGGTTTCACTCTAGGTTTCTCAGCCTTCTTAAACATTCTCTCCAGTTGGCATTTAACCTTGTTTCACATTTATCTTGTTGCTCAAAAAAATAGTTTACATAAGTGGAACTAAGCAGTGCTACAATAAAAGGGGTACTGTCAACAGCAGCACAATTTATAACCAGGGCTGAAACACTACAGTAGTTAGTCTACAATTGTAACGTAATATTGATCTGATCATACATATGTTTCGTAAAGTATACATGAAATAAACTTCTTCATTTAAAGAAACAACATGGAAACTTAAAAATGACTACATGATTGCATCAAGCTACAGAAAGTGTGTCTAGTGAAAAAAGCCATTAGAAGGCCTTTTGGGGGAAAAAAAAATTCAAAATTTGGTATCTTGGAACAGGAATTTAGTTGGATTTGTGCAGTTTAATTAAGGTCAAAACTAAATTTTAGGACACAAACCAACATACAGGTGAATTCCTGCTTTCCAGTAGGAAGAATTTTTTCTTCTATACTTGCTGAAACCATGAATTTGAAGAAAAAAGCTATCATATCATAAATGGATTTATGACAAAGGCTGATACCCTAAATTAGCATAAGAACCTAAACTATTCAACAATCACTATGGGTGGTTGTTTTCAGTGTAGCATCTGTCCTTGCTTAAAGTATCGACAGTGTCCAGTTACACCTATTGACTATAAAACTTCTCATGATATAGAATATTAGAAGCTCCCAGATACAAAATGGAGTAAACATGAAAACAGAATCTTTACAGTAGAATATAAAGACCCTACCAAGAACAGCTAATATTTAAAATAACTCTTAGCTTCTAAACTGTGACTAAAATTGAAGAAAGTTACATGCACACACACCACCTTTTTTTTAGGTTTTTTGTTTGTTTGTTTGGGTTTTTTTGTTGTTTTTTTTGAAGGAATTAACTCTAACTATGAAAACATCAGCAACCTTTGAAACTGCGAACAGATAACCATGTTTCCAGTAAGTTAAGTGAATGCTACCAGGAAATGAGATTTGCGTTGGATAAAAAAAATGAAATTGCAGCACTCTCTCTCATACAGAAAACATAAAGACAGTATACAGTATATTCTCATACTAAGATGCTTTGGAAAATAATAATTCTACAGGAAATTTCAAAACACAGTTTGGTATAAAATTATAGTTTAAAAAAAGCTTTTTAACTGAAATTCTATTAAAATCTCCTATCATAAATCTCACAGGAGAAGCGAGTAAGAAATAACCATTTATCAGTATTTATCACATAAGTATTGTCAGCCATTTAAAACAGATTAGAAAATTCTTAATAAAAACAAACTCTTAAGGGAAAGCCATAAATATCTAGCATTGCATTCTAATGAACACATGCACAATCCATTTCCACAGCTCACTACAGCAGAACTAGAGAATTATAACATCATCTGTAAAGTTGAGATTCATTCAACGGAAAAGTTAATGTTTTTATATAGAAACCAGCAATAGTACTTTCAAGATTACCATGCAAGCAAGTAAAAATGTGAACTAGAATGCAACAATTGCACTGCACACATGTTCACCAGACACTGCAATCTTAAATAGGTCACTCAGTACTGATTAAAACACAGCTTTGCTTTGCCTTTAATTCATGTGATATATGCAAGGAAAAAAACATTAACCATCTCATTTAGAAATGCAGAAGTCAAATGTTTTCTCCAAGCTCAACAACTCCCAAGCTGTTTCATCTCCTCCTGCATTTTTTAATTACTTACAAGTATTGCATTCATTCCTGATGCAATGCCATAGATCAAACCTGAGAGGCGTGCTGCATATGTATACTCTTTTAAATCATCCTTCAATAACCTGATAAACAGGTATGTCATGTTGCAATGGAGAGGATCAGCATAAATGTAGCGACTAACAAAAAGAAAAACAAAAGAAATGCTTTGATACCTCAAGCGGTGACAAAATAATGGATGAAGAAACATGACTGAAGAGTATGTATATGCAGCCTCATGATCAGTAGTTCTTGAACAGGAAAGCTGAAGTGTACCATTTATTTAATAGCATGAAAAGGGGGTCTTCTACCCCATCAGTCAGAAAGTTTTTAGTAGGTATCTGACAAACTGAAATAAATATGTAAGCTTGGATTAGGGTTGCTTTTTTCTTTTTTTTTTTTTTAAATGGAGGAACAAATCTTACAACTAATTAATTTCATGAATGATATAAAAATAAAGAAGAAAATTTGCTTAGTATGAATGAAAAGACTGTTGAAGACTTTGAACAAAATTCAACTTAAAATTCAAATTAAAGAAAGGATGGTTAATAACCAAGATCAAAAGGAGTAACAGCCTTAGACCCATTTTTTTAAATAAAAGTCCTTCCATCAAATCAATATAAAAATGTTGATGGGTGGAAGTAGTTTTAAGGCTCTAAGCTTTTCCTTGATTTGGGTACTTACATACATCCCATAGATGGTATTTTGGAGATCATAGTTCAAGCCAGCTAGTTCTGCTGCATATGCATACTCGTTGAGGGAGTCTTTGAGTAGTTCAAGGTACAAATAGGCCATGTTACAATGCAAGGGATCCACGTAAGCAAATGGGCTGGAAGAAAATGTTGAAAGTAAAATATGCAGTTTAAAATTATTTCTCAGTTTCTTTTGGCCTTTTAAGTCTGATCTGAAGGAAACAGTATTTACTGCGAGTATGCTGATGGATCCCTTTATGAAGGATTCCTTTCAAAGCCAAATATGAACATACCTGAAAATAATTATTTAGCTTCCTTATGGTTTGAGAGATGCCCAAATACACTGAAGATTCCAGAGATACTCTCTTATTTGTGCTCATATATCAAGACACATTATATTTACTTTGCTGCAGTCAGAATTCACCAGAAGTAAAATAAATTAAATACACCCTGAATAACCAACATAATTTAATAGACCGAAATGAAAGCCCACATACTGAACATTAATTTAATTAGTACTTCTACACTATCAGAAAACAAAGTAGTTTCTATTACAAAAATTAAGATATTAGCAATTTGTGGTATGAAAAATATGAAGCACATGCTAAACTCAGCTCAGAAAAGAAGTTCGGCACACCCATTTTCACACTATTGTAATTTTTTATGTTATCTTTTTTAAAGGCAACAACTATACAAGCTCTACTGTTTTATTAGAAGCAGCTGATGACATACAATACTGTCACAAATTTCTCAGAGAAATGCAACTCAAAGACAAGCCATGTTTCAACTGTGCTAATTGTTAAATATCTGTGTGTTTTAAAGATTTGCAGTCAAGACAAGTTATTCGTACTATGACTGAATATTTATTTCTAAAGCTTCTGAAATGCATGTAAATTCATTATCAATTTCACAGAAATAATCAGCAGTATCTAAAACAATTTGCTGCCAGTTCAACTCAAAACCACGTTTAGAATTCAAAACCACACAATTTGCATTTGTTTTCCCTAAGCAGTCACTACTAGTGGTATTCTGAGACATCCTATTATGTATGTTTACACCTATATAGCAGGGTATTTCATTGTGTATACCAACATTAAAAAAGAAAAAAAAAAAAGATCACATCGCCACAACACACAAGCTGATAACCTGAAAATGCATTGCAAAGGTAGTTTTAAGAAGGTTCCTAGTAGCTTTTAGTAAAGCCTTGACTTCTCCTTCCTTTTAGATTAAGGAACAGAAGCATGGGAAGAGATTAAAAAAAATAGTAATTTTTAAAAAAAAAATCTACTACAGAAGCAGAGCCTGCTAATGTCTGAAATCTTTTTTACTACCCCTGGGTTAATTATTCTGGGCTTGGCCTTGTGTAACTTAAGCAAACAGGCCAGTTAAAAAAATCCGAAGCAAACAAGGACTCTGCTTTTTGCATTTCTCCCTACAATGGGAATTTCCCCAAACTGAACAATTTCAATATACCCAATGATGCAAATCCAATTAATATTGAATTTTTTAATTAAGACTAAATTCAAAGCAAGATGTAGGTCAGTCCTATGTTATCATAAACCTTCCTCCAAACTCATTATATTCTTTTCCATTTTGATACTAGAATAGAGAGTTAATCAGTCTGAGTGATTACCATGTTCGTATCAGTTGTAACTTCTCTATACTCATTTAGCTGGCAAAGGCCATCAGCGAGTTCTAAAAATAACAAAGACTACAAATCACTAATCCTCAAGTGAAAAATAACAGAAAACAATTATAACACTGTTCTGGGAGTTGCCTTCTATTACTGACAACTTTGTAAGTAAATGCTTATTCCTCGTTTACCTTTTTTGACTAGATTTGAGGAAGCAGAACAACTCAATCACTGATAGTGTATTTGAAAAATCTTAGTCTGGTGTTTTCCACTTTCAAACTCAGGTGTAAGTGACAGCTGAAATCAACACTGAGTGTTGATCCTGGGTCACCATATAAGCAACTCAAGTTGCTTGAAATATTCCTTGAAATGGAAAGTAGCAAGTATCCAGTTAAAAATAATTACTATTGTATTTTTACCATTCATGCCTCTAAACCTTGGGAAACTTAAGTGGAGAGTTTATGACTACTTTCAGAAAGCTTTCAAAACAACAGAACATTACATTGTTATTTTGCTTCTATTTGCTGAGTTCTTAAGTCATAATTCTTATATTTACTGAGTTCTTAAGTCATAATTCATACAAAAGGAAAAGCTTATCAGCATCCTTTAGGCTGGAAGTCAAATCCGGTGTCAGAGGTTCTTAGTGTGGTGTTTCTTTAAAGCAAGACTTGTGCCATGTAAGGATTTTCAGTTTTGGAACAAGGCGACTTCAGGAGGTTCATATACTGAGATTGTTCCTACTGGATTTGTATGTTTGAGGAAGAAACCACCTCACCAACTTCCTCTTAATTAACCTACACAGCAGTTGCTGCTGTAACATCTGGGTCAGGAATTCTTCCAATGATCCGTGATGCTCAGGGCTGCAGACAGAAGAAATCCTCCTATTTTTTTCCACCTTACTGAAGCTGTCTGTCATGTGAACACATTCTTGTAATCTGCTACAAGGAAGAACAGCTGCCATATTCTGATCTAGAATTGAGGCTAAAACTTTTTACAGAAACTCATGTTGTTAAGATGGCTTTATTCACCAATTCACTTGGCCACAAGAGCTATGGGTAATTTCATCTTCTCATGAATAAACACTACACATTTCACCATTTCCTCCAATGACCATCAGCATGACATGACCAGTCTCAAAAGAGAGAGATTCACTACGAAACTTTCTTAACTATCAAAACTGAACAAACCTGCTTACAACTTCTTTTGGAGATGATGTACCCAATATTGTCAAAATCCCTTCATATCCGTTCATATACAATTATGATCTTATTTTTAAAGAGAAGGAAAGAACCCCCAACCCTAAGAAAAAAGCCAGTTTTCCACCTGTAACCATTCCTAGCAGGAAAGAGGCAAATCATTCCATTACATTAGTCAGCAAAGCTCAAGTACTCCAGGCTTTTTAAAAGGACTCACTGAGATGAAAGTACAAATGCAACTGGGAAAGACTATCACCATATATCAAGTCGAAGATGTCCCTGCTCATTGCAAGAGGGTTGGACTACATGACCTTTAAAGGTCCCTTCAAACCCAAACTATTCTATGGTTCTATGATATTGTGCGTACATGCGCATACTTAGGGCACTCTACATAAAATCATTATCTTTTAATTGTTCACAAACTGGTATAGAGATTGGATCACTCATAGTTCATTTGGAATTGATTTAAGAATAAGAGATGGGCAGTTACCATTTTGACCTTCTATTTCCTGACACATCAAAGTTGAAACAGTTTTAATGTTTGCCCTGTGGTTTCAAAAAGCAAAAAGAAAGAGGAAATGCCCAGACAACCTGTTTTCCCCAACTAGCACCAACACCAGTACCAAGATCTGACACCAAGATCTGAAAAAAACCCTCTATCTAAAATTCTGCTGAGAAAAATTTCAAGTGCTCACTCAAAAAAAGGACTCAACAGTGCATCTATGAAAGCCCACATAACAGCCTTCCAGCAGTATCACTGAATCATTTAATTAGGCCAGAGGAGAGTTCCCGAAATTATTTTCACTTTCAGTAGTCCAGCACAGAAATAGCTGCACTCTAAAGACAGCTGTATTTTTTTAATTTCAAAAGTTAGAAATTATTACTTGAACAGTAAGAAGGTAAATAATTGTCATGCTCACTTATAAAAAAAATAAAGATCAATTTCCTATGACGAAAATAATGCAAGACCAGAATTAACATTACAGCACTTTATCATGCATCTTGAGATGAGAACCACACATTCACTGACAATACAGACTGTTTCTTCTAAAAACAAACAACAAAATTAGTTGGTGGTGTCAGCATACTGGCTTGCATTATGTACATTACAATAGAATTTGAATGTAAAACCATTATCAGAATAGTATTTTATAAAGAAAACACTATCTTAAAATAGTTGTGATTTAGTCATTAATCGAAAATAATACAAACCCATTTTTAAAAAGGTATATTGTAGTATGTAGTAGGTCCTATGAGCAGGCATATTTCAGGTATAGCAAATAAAACATAGAAGAAAATTTGTTTTCAAAGTATTTTTAGATAAACTTTTCCTGTTCATATAGCTGGAGCACCTCAAACTGCTTGCTGCTCAACTACTGCATAACTTACATCAGCCTTCCTGCTATCCATAGCTTATTGCGCATGCCCAAGGACAAATGTTTTCAAGCCTCAATACATGCAACAAAGTTTTCGTCACAGAAATGCAGGCTCCCAACAAGAAACTTTTGCAGAGCAATTTATGTGATATACTTAACATTGCATACCTGAAAAATTCAAAGTTGAGACAAGCTTTTGGCAAAAAAAATTTGTCATCTTGCTTGAACCATAGTTTGCTCATAGCAGTGTCCTGTGTCAAGAAAAGAGTTTTTGTTAAGTCACCTTTTAACTGTAATACATTACGCTATTTAAAAAAAAAAAAAGTCTCTTCATCACTTCCAATCTCAGTTTAGTGTTGTCCCCTTAAATTAGTATTCTTGCTACATATGTTTGTGTACATCCATCAATCCTTATTGAGATGCTCTTGTTACCACCTGTCACTTTAACATGTGGTTATATGGCTGCAGCATTGTGAGTGACCTTATGACCAAAATGGGAACTACTGTTCTGAAGCAGGAGTGATCAAAGACAAATACAGAGTTAGCTTCATAAAATTCCCTGCTAATGATGGCATTAAGACATGTGCCATTATGTAGCACTACAGCAGCATATAGTTACATGTTTTGGCCTAAGAATATAATTGTGTATTTAATGCTTTTAGTAAAAAAAACCCCCAAACTAATGCACTGTATGTTGTTTTAAAGTAACATTGGCAACAAAAAATATACACATTTAGAAAAAGTAATAAAACTAGTTGGAAATTAGTTAAAAGATCTGTCACCAAGATTTTTTTAGAATAATATCCTAGTACAGAAAATAATCTAAACAACCTCCCCTATTGTTTTTTCTCCCACAGAAGCTGTGAAATGGAACAGATACGCTCTCTGTTTCAACTCTGGTTAACTTTATGCCCCCCAAACACCTCTTCTTTAAATTGATATGCACAAGTGAACTTTTAAACATAAAATTATTTCTTTCTCTCATATTTTTGAGCAGATGTTCTTTGCTTCTCAGGGATTTGGCATGGGGTTTTCCTCCTTTTTGCATAAAAGTCTTGTCTCTTACATCACACCTTCCTCTACGTGATATTCGAGTCATACTAAAAAGCCAAATTACAGCTTGCCTTTGAGACAACAAATTTTTTATTCTGTTAAATTGCTACGACACAGAATACATCTTGCATCAGGGACAGAATGATAAACAGTAGAGCCTGTCTGTAGTACCGCAGACCTGATCCAACAGCTGGAGATCACTAGCTGCAGAACCATAGTAACAATCTGGCCCTCAGGCCAAAGCCTTTATCCTATCTGCTCTCTTTCCTGAGGGTTTTTCAGGGCATGATGTGCCATCACAACAGAGGTGACCTAGTGACATGCTGCCAGTGAAAATGGCCATCTTGTTGCCATCTCTTTCTTTCTCACAATGCTGGTCCAGTCCATAGTAAGCTCACTTAGGCATATAAAACAGCAGAAAAGTTTTTTGGTACAACTGATCTCTGCTGATTTAGTTCTTGCAATGTTTTGCTGTCGGGTCAGACAAATGCCAGGCCCCACAAACAGAAAATGGCACAGTCATACAGCTGGGAAGAAAATAAGAGATGCAGGCAAAATAGATAACGTCTATTTCATCAAGTACAGAAGATTAAAAACATTATTTTAAAGGGAACGGAAAAACTAAATGCAACTACATTTCTACAGCAATCATACCTTAAAGCAAAGCTTTTGTGTGGATCAACTGCCTAGTTGCTACAGAGACATTAAAGGACCATCAAATTTCTGTAGCAAACCAATTAGTGTTGCTTAACAGAGCGTTAGTAGCGCCCCTGCTGAGGTTTAGGGTTTCAGTTCAGGATGAACATAAACATATGCTCAAAGTCCTCCTCTGTTAACAATGTTGCTTCAAGCATATACCTAAAACGCCGTGTGCAGAACAAATATGTTTTTCTGAAGGATACGGTTGCACCAAAGTAGACTTATATTAATCAAGTATGCAAAAAGTATTCTGGAATTGAGTATTCAAGCTCAAGCACAACATGTAATTGCAGAAGACTTTTCCTATTTATCCTCCAACTAAGCCTAGAATAGAGATGAGTATTAGCAAAGACAACTACGCTTTAGTACTGAGAAGTAATTTTTAGTAAATTTTAGGTACTAAGAAAAACTGAGATTTGCTAGAAGTACTGAGATCATTAAACGATGCTTTCAGGAAACTGGAAAGTGATGTTTATTTACATGTTTACATCTCTCTCTCCCTTTTTCCATGCAATCAGAAGCTTTTTCCATACACAGTTACAAACGAATAGCCTTACCCGTGACTTACTGAACACTGCTCAAAAAAACCATGTAAGAGTGGCAGTCACCCTTCTGCTGAATAAACAGCTTTAATACTGTTTCTGTCAATTGTTAACACACTTTCATAAGGGTAAAGAAAGTTCAAGCTATTTGTAGATTCATTTTTATAGGAACCCAAATAGTCATAATCCAAAGTTTAGCAAGAATGAACTTTCTACTGTCTTTCTAGCAGTATCATTAAGTTTTGTACTTTTTTGTTCATACTTGGAATGTGATATGACCTGTGTTTTAAAAAACACATAGGAATTAACTGCTATCTTCCCAGAAGGTTAGCAAACAGACCAAATACAGATAGCTTACCTTGACAAGGGCAGGGTACTGTGTTGCATCTTTTTCCAATGGCAAAATCTCAAAATTAGTAGGAATGAACTCATTCTTCATCGGAAGCTTGAATTTCCCATTCAGGTCAGCGTTTTGCCATTTCTAGATAAATAGGAGAAACAATGAGGCTAAGTGGAATTTCTGCTTAATTAATGGATATTTACTTGTTTATTTTATGCTGTAACAAAAAATTTAAAAACACATTCCCCTAGCTTATGTGTAAATACTATTAAGACAACAGGGGAAGACAGAAATATCTGGGAAACCAAGTTGGAGTAGGCTATCAGCAGGATGAAGTGCCATGAGGAGAAAGACAAAAGATAAAAAAAATTGTCAAAAGTTTACAGTAGAGTGGCAGGTGGTTCTATGTCTCATCTTTTCTGCTACTGTGAACTCTAAATGAAGGTATAAAACTAAATACATATGCAAGAATTCTAATCAAGAACATAGATATGGACAGTCTAAACAAATGAAGAGTTCTATGCAATGTCTGTTCAAAGGATGCTCAGCACATCCAATTCAGCTCTACGGTGTATTTTACAGCCATCTCTTCTTAAAAGAATAGATCAGTAACAAGTTTCAATACGGATTTGCCCACCTCCTTTGTTAGAGTTCTGATTTTTATACTCATTTTTTAAGTTGCAAAAATCAATTTTAGAAACACAGTTACATATAGCAGTTGTAAAAAGATTGTTTTCTAAAGAATAGATTAATTCATTAACATTTAATAGAGACTTCTAAGTTCTAAAAAGTTAATGCTTACATTTTTAAGCAGCTGGTGCATACTATGGATCTTTTATAGCAAAAATGGTGTAACATTCCCTGTACTTAACATGGTTTAAAACCATTAAATGGATCTGTCCTATGTAATGAATATTTGAAATCTGAAGACTAACAAGAGATCCTTACTTCTCATAATATTAAACACACTCATTGTACAATTTTCATATTATGTAGAGCAGCGGATTTAAGTTCTCCCTTCAACTAAATGGAAAATTAGACAAAGAATTTACCACTGTCTTTCAACTTGCAGACATTAGAATATATTAAAACTTTTAACATGCCTGAATAACTTCATCAGAAATAGCTTCTTGCTTGTACTGTGTTCCATACCAGTCCTCTGTTCGATCGGTTTTTCCTTCAAAAGACTTGGAAACTATTGCAACTCTGAAAACAAAGAGACAAAGCACTTTGGCACAAACGTGTCTGAGAAAAGACTGTGAGAAATTATTCAAAGCACTATTTCTGTTCCATCACTATAATGCATTTATTTCTGGAAATGTTCCCTGGACAACCACAGAGTACATTTGGATAGCAAGTATATGTATACTGAACTGCACACTAAAGTTAACTATGAAATCAGGTTATCAGAATCTTATAACTTAACTGTTTTTCTAAAGGGTTACAACCTAGAGTTACACACAATTATCGCTGCATGCAACATTGCATTGTTGCATGCAATTTTTTAGACTTGGCCCTTGTTCCAGAAAACACAGAAAGCAGTCCTTGAGACCTTCTACGAAATTGATGAAGTGACTAAAACATTTTTCACACCTCCTGTATCAACACTCAGATATGTGAAAATACTGACTATAGAAATTTCGTCCTAGACCTAGCATTTTAGACTATGTTATTGCAGTTTCAATCTCTCATTCATAATCTGATAGTAAGAGAGTTTCTTCATTTTGTTTTGTTCTCATATTCTCATTTCAGATTGATACCTGTTTCTCCCCTTTGTTTTTTTGGTTTGGGTTGGGTTTTTTTGAGGGGAAGTGAAGAAAAGCAGGAAGATTAATGTATTTTACACTCAATACAACAAAATTATACTCAATTAGAAATCTAAATCATAGAATATCTGAAGTTGGAACGGACCCATAAGGACCATAGAGTTCAACTTCCCGCTTCTCGCAGGACTACCTAAAACTAAATCATATGACTAAGAGCATCATCCAAACACTCCCTGAACTAAAGAATACACATAAATAAGAGGAACTACAGAACAAAGAAAATTGAAACTTCTTAGCATTTTTTCACTAGTCTTCATAACAGGTACCAAAAAACCTCCTTTAATTCTTTTTAACAACTTAAACCACAAAAGTGTATTCAATGGAAATAAGTAGCTAGCTTTAAGACTAAATGGATGAGTATAAGAATTCTGAAATAGTCAAAATAGGTAGGACAATTACCTCCTACATATAGTTAACAATCCCTCCTGGGTTGAGGAAGGGAGAAAGAACCAGATGATTAACACACGCACACACACGCACGCTCTCTCTCTTAAATGCAAAAAAACAACCCCTGCGCCTCTGCAGAAGTTATGCAATATCCAAACCAGAATGAGAATATTCCTCTTCAAGAGATACATTATTTCATCTCTCATTGCAAAAGGCAATAGAAATGGTTAACATTTTCATTGTGACTTCCCATAAAATGGTTTCGTATCTATTTCATTTTTTATACAAAAGGAACAATACTAAATAAATATTCAGCAAAGAACTAAGCACTTTAATCCTAGAGAATACTTGTTCTTGCAACACAGCAGACACTAGCTCGGTCAACAAGGTGAATATTAGAGAGATTGTTGTTTACACTAAAATGAGCCACAGAAATATTCTATTATGTTTTGCATTTTAACTTGGACAGCTGGTGAGCAAAAGCTCTATCATGTACAGATGAAGTTGCTAAGAGACTATAAAACCCGTAAAGTCTATTAGAATTTCAGAGCAACCTACCAGCCCTTTCAGTCCGCTAAATAAAAAAGAAAAAATGTCTTAAGATAAAAGATTATGCTGATAAAATCCCAATAATCATGTGGTCTGAGCAGCAAGACAAAGGTGTTTTATGCTATAATACACAGATGTTTGTTATTTGACATTCCCTCCTTCTACCTTTCTCCAATATATCAATGCTCAAGCAGTAGAGACAATCCAAGCACCCAAACACTTGCTGTAGGAACATATTAAAATTAAAGAGCAAAAAATAATTCTGTCTGCTCAACATATAAAAATGAAATTGTGGTAATGAGCATTTCTACTCTTCCAGCAATTCTGCTTCAAGTCCTGCCCTCCCTATACCCCAAATGACTACTGGAACGATTAATTAAATTTTGAGCTCTCAGAAACATACCCACAATCACATGAAACAAACCCAAACGCATTTAATCTGCCTGAGACTTCAAAAATGCACCAAGAGACAAGCACCAACAGCAATGAACACCAGGACAGGAAGAGGGGAAAGAAGCACCACAGCTAGAAATGCAACACTATGCAGTTATTTAAATGTTATCATAACCTTTAAAGTTACCGATTATGTAATGTTACTTTTGCTTTTCATTTCTGTGTTATGCTGTATAGCACTACGAACATCCACATGGTTTAAGACAGCATTGAAATGCACTGGAAAAGACAGATAGGACCTGCTTATAAAATATTTAAAAACTTAAGCAGTGCAATTAGGCTCTCGAGCCATTCATGAACATGGAACACAGCTGAAACAATAAATGCAATTTATAGTACATTCTTGCACATGCAAACTGTTGTAGTCCTAAATTATCATCAACTTTCAAAACCAAGCACAACTTCTATAACATGATACATATTTACTAGATACCATTTTGTTTTTCACTTTCCTGAAATCTAAAATGAAGCTACAAGTGACAGATCCACAGAAGAGTGTTACTTGGGAAGAGAATGTGTGCTTTAAAATGAATGTACTTCCAGGAAAGATTATCAAGATTAGATTCCAGATTTACATAACAAAAGTCAAGCTTCTAACGCTGAAAAAGCAATAGACTTTGAGGCCACAGTATTTGTGACATTAGTAACAGACAGTTCAAAGCCAATTTGTTGTAAAAAAAATAATTTTACTTAAAAAGGAACTTTTTTTTTTTTTTAGGAACTAATTTAAAACTTTGTCTTCCAAACAATGATATTGTCAAACAATGGAAAAAATGAAACGTATCTTATTCACATGCATAAAATAACACAACTGAGACAAAACCAGCAAAAGCCTAGATTTCTTTACAACTTCCCCCAAAACCATCAGTAAAACAGCAATATAGGCTGTTCAAAGCCACTTCCACACAAATGTCATTAGAAGACAGAGTTAAGTGGGGAAACTACATGCAGAGAGAAGTTGCTGGGGTGCGGCATTCTCAACACTCTGCAGAAGCACCAGTTACTTGTTAGGGTTCAATGAAACCAAGTCTCTACAAACACAATGGGTTGGGGGGGGGATGGAATAAGTGAGCAAACTCTTGATTTTCAAAAATCTTTACTCAGATACAATGCAATTTGAAAAAAACCACACACATTCCATATTTGTAACATATTTATCATCGGGGATCAGCATCACCGACTGCATTGAAATAACTGCTTGCTCCATATCTGTGAAATGCCAACCCTTAGAAATTTCTGTATCAACATTTTTGGCATTCATTTTATTTTTGTTCCCTCTAGGATAGTACTAGTGATGCACTTCAGATATCAAGAGAGGAAAAAAGTCCATTTACTATCAAAAGGAAAAATGTTCTTTAGTTGCTTAATCTGATGAGTCACTTGCTTCTTAAATTTTAATATGAGCATTTATTCTGCAGATGATGAGGGGAAAAAATTGTATTGGAAATGATGGGAAAATTACATTTTTCAGCAAAGACTGCAACACATGCCAAGTCTATTCCCTTGTCTTCACAGATGGCTGGCAAAACCCTAAGCAGTTTGAACAAGTAAAAATGATACTTCTATCTTAAAAAGGTTTCTCTCTTAGGGAAATTAAGCCACTAAATGCAACAAGTAGTGTGCGGGGGTGGAAGGGGGGAGGAGAATATGAAAACTTCCTGTTATGGTTCAGTCAAATACAAGCACATATGGATACTTGCTACCATCTGTGAGTATGGATTTTTTCCATATTTTTTTAAAAACACGGTTTGTTAAGAAAATAACAGTTGAAAAGCTAAACTTTTTTAAAGGCATTGAGCAGTAGTCTCTGTGAATGCAGCTGCCCCAATAGAGATATGCCAAGAGAGGTCTTCAGTGTAGGTGAATTCCAACAGGGTTATGAAAATGAAATTATAAATAAAACCACAATACAAAAGAAAAATTCAGACCAATGGAAACTAAACCATTGCAAGACACAATTTATGCAAAGCATATAAAGAAAAAAACCAAACAAACAAGCAACAGGGAGAGTTAGGATGATGTGACACATACTAATTTTTTCATAAAAAGGGAGAACAGAAAGGTAAACATGAGAATAAGAATCAGTAAATGGCAGATAACCAGAACACATACAGATATTTAAAAGCACATGTCCAGAGTTTTTTATTAGCGTGAACAATTTGCTCAAGCAAAGACCAAAGATGGAAACGAGCTACCGGACTGATAGTTTACTACATGCATATAGATATAGATGCAATAAAAAAAGTAAAACGCAAGGGGACCCTTTTATTAGCATCTGTAATCTCAACTCATTCTTTCAAGAGAGACCACTAAAGATGCAAGTCCACAGTGGCTTTCTCAAATCTTCACAACATACCATGAAATCACTTTTAGAAATACTTAACTAAGTTGTTTTTTTTTCCCCAAGATACTTTATCTTGACAGCAATTTAAAATAAATGATACCATAAAATTATATTCCTTGTTATATTTTGCTACACTTTGAAGTATCTGAGTTAAGTAAAAGATGAAAAGATTCCTAGTTCATTTCATTCTACTTTTAATTTCAAAAGATAAGTGTTTAAATAACCATCTAAAAGGAATATAGTACTACATATAAGTTAATATTTTGTTTCATTCACATGAAAATACAAAAGTCTAATTAGCTCAGATCTTTAAACACCTGAGGCCCTGAGGCAAAAAAAACATTTAATTGCCACTAAAATTGAAAGGACTTATACTTTTACATCTGAGAAAAAACAGCTTGCAGTATTATCATAGGAACTACATAGAAGCATAACTATAACTTTTGAGTTATATTGAAAAAAGTATCATTTAGAGAAGCAGGAACAACCAACACAACGCTGAAGAATCTTAAATATAGTTTTGTGAATTCTAGTTTTGGAGAAGACAAATAGCCTGAACATAAAGAGAACTACGATGTGAATGTATAGTTGTTATGGCAATAGCAAACACCAGCACGGTTTTAGTCTACACATAATAAGAAATACGGTTATCATTACTCTGATCATATACCATTCAAACTCAATGTATGCCTGCTGCTACATCATAATAGGCCTCCTGCAGGTGTCATTCGATCCATATTAGAGTATCAGTGCTTTGCTGAATTCTGCTGTTAGAACTGCATTTAATCAGTCTTTGGTGACTCTCTAGTTTGAACGTTATTTATATTTAAAGCTTAATGGGACAGCTGTAGGCATAGCTGTGGGTATTTAAGCTTCAGTGAACTAACGTACTTATATTTACTATCTTTAAGCCCTACTAAAATCTCTGCAACAAAAAGGATATATCATTTCTTTAACAATAAACTGAAGAGGCCACAAAACCAGGTATATTCCAGTTTTGAAACTCCCTTTATCTCACGATATTTAGCTTTTTTATTCAAATGCTTAAAATTACATAATCTTCATAATCTATGTAAAGATAGTAAAGCCAAGTAAATAAGGAGACAGTGTGATTAGTCCTGAGGGGAGATAAAATGCAATGTATTTGTTCCAGCATCCCAAAAGAAAGCAGAGTAACAAGCTAGAAGGAAGCAGGCTGAGACATTTAAAGCCCAAGATTACACGGAGACCCACATCCACTGAAGTTACTAGATGACCATCCCTCTCTGATCACAAGCTTTCTCAATTCAGTCACCATGCCACCACCAGTCTTCCATTATGAAAACTTTGAGGCCTTCCTGTACAGAAAAGCATACCTATTCTATCAAATTTAGTTTCCAAAACACCCTCACAACTGTGCCTCTCCAATTTAAATGTACTACACTTTGTTACTTGAAAAGTCACACACATCGGAAAACAGTCTGAATTTGAAAAGCTGAGATGAAACAACTATCTCCACTATCTGAGGGATCAATGCTTCCCAGTTGCTTCATATACTAAAGCTGATCATCTTCAGTTGGTATTTGCTCTAGATGTGTTTCATCTTGTAAACAAAAATCTTTTTTTTATTTAAAATTAATCCACAATTACCAAGTGGAGAGAATATACCCGTCTCCAGCAAGCCATTTTGTCAAATTTGAGAAGACTGATGTAACCCTACAAAATTACTACAAATAAAAGATACATATAATAGTAAAAGATTGTTTTCTTTGGTTACTAACATTTCAAATGTTACGGCTATATTCCATAATGTTTTAGAATTACCTTTTCCTCTCTCTTGCTTTTATCTTGCCCTTATGTTTTTTTTAACTGAGGACAAAGAGGAATGCAGAATTGCAACTGCAAGCACAAATATGGGATTATATTAACTAAAAGAACATTGTGAAACAGCTGTTTATTACATATTTGAAAAAAGCACACCACGTAACATTCTAAATTCTTCTAAAAATTGTCACCGCTATTCCTGTGCTTCTCACCACATTCCATAGACTTCAATTTTTTCCCTCTACTTGTATTCTCTACACTTTCCTTTCTCACACCAATAACTTTCAAACAAAGCTTATAATGGCTATTTTATGCTGAAGTACTGTCAACTGGAAGGGAGTGTCAAAAGGCTGGCACAGCCAGCAACAGGAGTAACAGAAAACTGATGAGTGTTCTGTGGCATCCAGCAGCATTTGATAAGCTTAAAGAATCTATGAATGTATTTACATATATTAATTTCCTCTAGCAATTTTTTAAAATTCAAGCAAGCGGATGCTTTGGAAGTCCTCTGGCTAATAACAATGACCCAATTTGTATTACAAAGGGTGTAATTCCCTAAGATAATATTGACTGCTTTCTTGCAATGTTAAGAGCCACATTTTTAAGCTATGTGAAGCTACAATAAACACCAGATCTGATTAAGCACCTGTAGCTTGCTTACTAAATAAGTATAAAAAATGGTTTACCAATTGCTTGTAAGCAATTCTAAAACACGTTAAAAGTTCAAATTCATGCAGAATTTGGTTAAGCTTTCTTCAGAGAAGTAGTAATTACATATTCTGTCTTTTAATTACTAAAACCAGCTTTTATGTTTAAGGTAAGCTCTTGTATCAAGTTTCCAAGAAGTTGGGTGGTAAATCAACATGAAAATACATTCAAAATAGAAGTATTTATTACAATAGGAAAGAGAATCTGGAAATTTTAAGTACTGTTTGTTCAAAATATGATCTCTTGAAATATTCAAGCTTCAGTTGCAGTATCCCACACACATTACACATAGATGCGCACCCACACACAATGATATAGGCCCTTCTCTAAAGGGCATTAATTACTATGGCAACTACTGTCACTGACATAGCCAGCTCCATTTGATTTATCATGACCTGTATACCCCTAGAAACACCAGAACCCATGACATTTGCAAATATAGTTCACAATCCAATTTTATCCTACTTTATCCAATAATTATTTGAAATATACCGTCTTTTGAAAATAAAGTAACACACATCTTAAACTAAAAGAATACACAAGACAGATTTTTTCATACAAACAAACACAGTGAAAATTTGTGCCTAAACTTTTCAGTAATTCACAGTAATTTCAGAAGGCTGAAATATAGAAACTCTAGAAATATGTGAATGCATGCCTCACTGTCCTTCTATATCCAACACTGAAAACTTCAGTGCGGAACATACTCAGAAACAGACACGCTCCCCGCCAAATTAATAAAATACATACAGCAGATAAAAGCCACCTTCTTCACAGATTTCCAGACCTAGCTCCAAACTATGAGTATTCGAGCATTCCATGTAAAACGCCCCAAGAATTTATTGAGGCAGAATAATTTTACTAGGCTTTTTCTCAATAACAGTTGAGGTAAGTAAGTATCTTCCTAAAAACAGTCTCAGTCTGAGGAAGATGTTCTGCATAGAAAGGAAGTTTCTGTCTGAACAGGAAGAGTTGCATGCACTTAGGAGTGCTTATTTTCAATGGGGCACAGAGACACGAACACACAGAACAACCAGCCCTTTTTCAGTGACATTTACTTTGGAGCTGTAAGAGACACCTGAGAATTTGTGTTTCCGTTAGTTCATCTGCTTTCTTACAATGTTTGGGTTAAAATCAAAAGTTATTGCAGTTTAACTTACCGAACATTTTCTGGTCTCAACTTATCCAGTACCATCTCTATTAAATCAGGCCTGAATTCTTCAAGCAAATATTCAGCAGCCAATACTTCTTCAATAGGATAATACTAAAAAACAAAGCCCAGAAACATGTAGATTAATTAGACAAAAACTAAGTATGAAAAAGTTACTGTTTACTAAAGGAAAAAGAAGTGCATACCTCTAGTCCCTAAATCCGTATTACTTTGGTAATTTCAAATTACAAGTGTATAGCTGTCTTAAAATCTTTCTTTTAAAACCAAACAAGATAGAGTAGTACTCTTAACTATGCAAACACATTTCTCCTATATTAGGTACTTTTATATACTGCATATTACCATTCTTTTCTCTTGAAATATTTTATATCTAAATATAAAAGTCACCCACCTTTAAATAGTTTTGAAGTAACTATAGTAAAAATAAGATGGCAAATGCTGACCCCTGGAGGATACTTTTAAAGATAAAAGAACACCAAGTACTCACTAGAGTACATTTGGGAAAAACAAAACATAACAAAGCAAATAAAAATCAAAACAAAAAAACCAGTAAGGTTCTTAGGATTCCCTAAGAATTCCATTTTTATTTATAGAAATTTAAAGAAAAGTATATTCAAATTATCTAAAAGCATAGTACAAATTTACACAATTTTGATTCTAACTTTTTATTTAGGATCAAACTGAAAGTCTCTTAAGGTACATTGCAATTCAAGAAGAAAAACCAGTAAAAATTCCTCTGAAAATTATTAGTGTGGTTGACAGGAAAAATTTCTTGATAAACACCTGTTTCCCAAGGGAAAAATACCAGGTGACCTAAGCACCGAGTACCTGCAGTTAGCCGTACAGGTGGTACTTTTTTTTTTTGACCAGAAGCATTATGAAACGCCTTTCCGAATTACATGCATTATAGATAAAACTATAGTGGAATGAATTCCAGAACACACAGTAACTCACATAAAGGATTTTGGAAAAGAGAAAGTGATGGTGGGGGGGGGGTGGGTGCAGCAGGCGGGGGGTGTGTGTGGAGACTGAGGACAATGAACCAAACCTGTGTTACAAAAAATTCAGATGTGAATGCTGAAGATCTAGAATTTGAAAGCTCTTGTCCAAACGATTCATCATACACTGAAGAATGCTCATTTAACTACATTCTGCATAAACAGCTCAGCAGACCAAGCAATTTGTAGGGGAGGTTTTAATTAATGTATTCACTTCTAATCTGAAATTACCAAGATAATACAGATTTAGTGACCGAAAATCTACACTTTATTTCCTTTATAAACACAGGCCAGTCTGACCACCAACTGGAACTGAACATAAAAATTTATTTGGTTACTTTTGTTATTTTTTCATTGCTTGAGCGGGAGGGTTGGACAAGATGATGTCCAGAGGCCCTGTCCAACCTCAACCATTTTGTGATTCTGTGATTACTTTTCAGCAAGGTCAGAGCATAACGTCATTAAAATAAAACAGACTAAACCAATCTACATATGACAATCAGATTAAAATGGAATTTTAAAAATTATACAGTTGAGACAACAAAAAAACCAACCAAACAAAAAAAGGGCACTGCAACTACCTAGAAAACGTCAAGCCTACACATAACAAATATGAAGTATAATTTGACAGCAAGACCTTAGTGGTGACTCCTTGGACCAGCACAAATGCACTTTAAAGAGATAAAGTTCTGTTTTGTTGAACAGAAAGATTTTTAAAATCCTTTTGGTTAATACGTTACAACTTACAACATTACATTTACTCCTGCTACCTTATACACTGGTTCTTCTCCAAGTTATGAAAAAAAGCTATTATTCATTAATGCATGAAATCACCAAACAGCAGCTCTAGTTTGGTTAATTCAAAGCATAAACTTAGCATGAGTCAGAGGCAATAAAGAGAACTAGAAAAGTTACTTTTCTATTAGCGTTTAAGCAACTAAGAGCAGATTCAGAATTACCATTCAGACTGCAAAGCACAGCAAAAGAAAAGCAGTGTCCTGAGTCAATACCCTGCTCTTTGGAACACTGCTGGCAACTTCCTGGCCTGATTTTTGGAGACAGTAATTGTAATCGGGAATGATCCAACAAATAAGAGACCACTGAAAGACTGTTTCATAAGTCAGAAGTCCATTTGTTAAAGAGATTTTATGCATTTGACAGAACAAAAGCAAAAGACAGCATCTCAAATAGGAGGTCCTTTAAATATCCATTTAAGTGTTTTCAGGTGTCTAATTCTTTTTGTATAAACAGAAAAGACAATTCTAAAATTAAAGACTGCTATTTTAGACTTTACAAATTAAAGGTGTAGGAGCATTAACTCAAATTCCTGCAAAGAAACCAAAAATGCCTCCGAGTAGGTGTAGACATGAGCTGTCTAATGGAGAATGGCTGAAAAGGTTAAAAGTTGCATAAAATTCACTAGACGAACAAAACCCCACCTAAATCTTCCTTTGAAGCAAAATGAGGGAACTAAATTTTGCAAGAAGTATGAAGACTAAGTACATGATGATTCTTTCAGTACTGATACGTAACTACATTAGTAGAGTCAAACATTTCTGATTTGCTATCTGAATACGAACTTTCTGCTTACTGCAATATTTTAACATTTTAACTATGTAAGCATTTATAAACATAACGCTTGTGTTTATGATAAAATATTATTTCTCTAATATTTCCCTAGAGAACATTTAGCTATCAGGTAGGCCCAGAATAACAAGGTACGTATGTACATTAAGAAATGCTGAAATAGATCAAATAGCGACTCCAGTGACTGTAAAATCAATTCTACCAACTATAGAAGTATAAAATGGTAGAGAGTGAAGGGAATGTGGCTACTTGCCTGCCAAAACTAAGATCTATGCAGCATATTAGCTTCCTGAGCTCAAGAAGCACACAGGACCTTTGCAAATACCTGTATTTATTAAGAGTATAATCAAACATACTGCTAAATTATTACTATCTATTCTAAAAATATATAAATAAATAAAACAACCCCCACACACACACTTACGTGCAACATTCCTCCAAGCTTTGATGTATACCCTCGTGGTCGTTCTTTATCTTTAAATCTGAATGCCACAGCATTTAGATCCTAGGAAACAGTGTAGGAAAGGTTGAAAAGCATATAGTAAAGACTATTTTAAGAATAATTATTGTCTACTTAATTCCTTTTTATAACGTAAGAAAAGGAAGGAGTTTTGTTGTATTAATTTTGTAGTAGCTAGACAGGTACCTAACACAGAAGTTTTAAGGAACATTCAAGTTGCACAAAACTCACAAGCAACTTCAGATAGTCTCACAATATGAAGTGTCATACAAGTCTTGTAAGTCCTGTTCACACTAAGAGACCTGTCCTATATCTCATATATTTAAATTTCCTGATAATTTGAAAATACACCAACTTTGATACAACCAATACATAAGTGTTCCAGTGCAATGTGTATTGTATGTAAATGAATTGAAGCCTTTTGCTCTTCTTTTTTTGTTCCTTTTTTTCCAGCCAACCAAAAGGTTAAGTTTAGGGACAGAAACAGTGTGTTTCTTTACGCTGTCTTAGCCACAGGAATAGAACACATCATTCTTGGAATACAACAGCAAGGCTGAATTAAAGAGATCTAAGACTATAAAGCCAATGAAAGGGACAGTCCATCCTTCTGTGAAACCACGCAGGGAGTCTGATTAATTCAACAATTCAGCTAAAAATAAACTCAAAAGAAGTTCCTTTTCAAACTAGTTTGCCAGCTCTTCTGACTCACTTCACAGCCTCAGGAGTGCTGGGACTGACACAAGAGGAGCAAGGGAAAGACACAGGGATGAGATGGGAGGATGGAACTATCCCTTTCAAATCTTGTTTTTGTTTACAATAACAGTGAAACAATTCCACTGTGACTTTTAGCAGAGGGTAAAGAGACTTCTTTCACAGGTACAGAGTGTCAGCATGCAAGAAAATAAGTTAATGCATCTGCAGAATTTCTAATCTTCCACAGAAGAGACTCAACAGTTTTCACCAAATAAAGCTAAGATGGAACAAGAAATCTTAACCAAGTATTTGTAGTGAACCAATGAGACTATATATATGAAAGTAAAACTAGTTTTATTTCCCACTGTCACTGAGAAGTGCAGTACTATTTAATTCTAAAAGGACACTTAACATTTTGTTCTCTGTGCACACAGAAACATACAGACTTATAAGAAGCATGAAATAATAATACAGCCACTACAATATTTCAAGTACCAATCACTGTACCTTGCACTCTTGGAAAACCCATTCTTGAGGTCCTTCTGTACGTAGTTTTTGAATATATTGAAACATGTGCAAAATAATATCTTCAACATGCACTGGAAAGAAAAAATACTTGCTTAATAATTCACTCAGTTCTGCACAAAGAAAAAATTCTGATGATGACAAATACGTAAGGTTTTATTTTTAATTACACTCTGGTATATCAAGACATTTAAGTACATATGCAATCCCACTGGCAAAGTTAAACACGTTTTCCTCAGATGTCAATTTAGGTAAGTGTTTCAGTCCCCAGATAATTCTGAAAACTGCAATGAACACATTTTACGTTAAGATATTGATTTATAATATAATTTAATTCAGAGCTAAATCATATGAATAAGTAGCACACAACAGTATTAACAGCTTTTCTTTTAAAGACATTTACTTTAAAATATTTAATGAAATACTTTAATTGAATATAACCTCAAAAAAATTAATTTCTTATGTTAGATGAAGTGTGCTAGCATACTGAGAGGATCTAAACACAGAAGACACACCAGTTAATTAAAATAAATTGGCTTTCAAGCTATAAACACAATTAGTCTCTTTGGATACAAACACAAACCTATCAGATCAGGAATAACATGGAATGTAGATAGAGTGCTTCACTTACAAAGTCCTTCCTCTGTCAAGTCCACATTAATGATGAAAAACATGAAACCTCTAGCACCTTCCTTCTGTCCTCCAACAAGAGTATTTACCCATCCTATGAAATCAAAGAAAAAATATATTACGTAAACAGATCTGTAACAATTGATGCTGATTGTATGCCTCAGCAACATTGAATTATTTTAACATTTTGACTACTCTACATGTTCTTTTCTTCCTTAACGCCTATAGCAACAATGCAAGTTAAACACAAGTCTGACCGATCTGATTTTGTGCTCAGAGTGATATGACAAACTCAAGATCATTTGATTATTGGGTAATTTATTTCTGTTTGGAATACAGTAATATAAAGAAAAATAGTGAGAGATACCCTCTTATTGTCTTCTAGACATTAAGGGACCTGGCAGCAGTGAGTGGCAGAACAGAGACAAGATCATGCAACTCTCTAAACAGGAGTAGACAAATAATAGCAAGAATAGCTTCAGTAGTCAGAGTGACTGTTGTTTATTTTTACCCACCACAGAAACAAGAAGAAAGTGCAAAACAGCTTAGAACTCAAATTTAAATTTAAAATACAGAGGTCATTTTTAAGTGAAACATAGCTAAGCTTTAAAAAACAGTGTATTAAATTACTTTTTCATTCTTTACCTTCAAAGGACTTACCTTTGGCTTTAAGTTCTGATAAAAGACTCCCCGGGCCTTCATGCCCAATTAGATGACCAAGGTAATGGCCAGGGTTTGATTTATAGTACTTCTGAAGGTCTGGTATAGGAAACGTGACATAAAGATTTCTAATGTCCTTAATAGGTACCACTTTGTAAAGTTGCTGAGAGGGAAAATAAACAAGGAGATCCATAAACAAAATGAAACTTATTATTTTATTCATCTCAGGAGCACACATCATGTTCCCTTCACACACACACGTTTTATTACAAACATATCAAAAAAAATCTTGAAAGTAAAGGTACGTAAAACTTAGGGCAACTCTTCAGCTATTCATGATGCAGACAACAAGCGAATTAACTATCTCTCAGTTGCTTACAGCTGCAACCAAATGTACAACCTTTATTATAAACTATACAGAACTATACTATACTTGGCATGGAAAGATGGGTGGAAAACTAAGAAAGAAACACAGAACTTAACAGGGACACTGATACAAAAGTGGTGAAGTGCACAACGTTTTACTGAAACATAAAAAATAACACTGAAGGTACACACTTATGATGGAAGATGTGTTTCTCTACGTACCCGGAGATGTTCTTCTTGGAAAGGATGTTCAGGAAACTCTGGTATAGGGACATTTTTATTCTCTACTTCTGAAAACAACTTTACCACTAAGCAAGTCAGCTCATCCAAGGATTCTAGAAAAAAAGAACATTAGAAAAAGCATAATCATTATCTGAAGATTCTGGCAAACTTTGATTTTGTATATTCTTTGGGGGAGACACGAATTATACAGAAAAGTAGTTTTAATGATATGGTGATCATTAATTTTATAAATGAAATCTATATTAATACTTAAGTTTTGAATTATAATGTGCTATAAGCCACCATGTTTATTGAAGGAAGGCTTTAACCATGAGTAAAACAAATCCTGTAACCAGAAAGAATATCTTTAAATTTTACTTATGAATCTAAGCTGGAACTGAAGAAAAGACCCTTCAGATATTGAACATTTACAAAAATAGACATTCCACAAAAAGCTTAAGGGACACGGAATTACAGCTGCAAATTTTCCAGACTGAAAGCATCTTTGCCAAAACCTGGATTGTCTTCAGCCTCAGCTCACCTCTAGTACTTCAAGTGCACTGTGAGCCAGTGTCCTCTGTCCTCAGCGCCTCAAAATTTCACAGGCATCTGTGACCTGTTTAAGCACTTCTACTTTTACATCCACTCTAGTTTCAGTCCATGACTCTAGTACACTCCAAAAACAGTAAGACCATTTGCAGAAAGAATTTGATGTTGTGCATGAATTCACCTAAATCGACCTATACTGTTTCTGTTGAAATATTGCCTTCAAATTCGCTATCTGCTTAAAGAAATGCATTTTGGAGTACTTCTCAAAGTCAGAATAAGATAAGAAAGACTCATCAGTCAAGTTTTTTATCACACGCCTTTCAAGGGTGGGCGCTGAAGGAAAAACTGGGCGTTTCATGGATGTCTCAAAGTACAACCTTCATCCATGAACAATTTCAAAAAGCAGCCACCTTGTTAGTCAAAACAATCCCAGTTAGATTTAGAAAGCGTACTCTTTCCCACCCAACGTATGTGTGCTCCTACACTACACTGACAGAACTGTGCAGGAAAAAACCCCAAACAGTGCAAACCAGGGTGGATCACTGTATAGTAAAATTTTGTGAACTGCATGTAATTCTATTAGAGACCACTATTTTTTATCCATGTCAGCAAAATACACATTCAAGCTTTACAACCACAGTGAGGGTTTTCTGTAGGACAGCTTTCCAGTTGCCAAGGTGATTCTTACTGAAAAAGTTTCCTTTTAAAAGTCTATATGTGAACTACTGTACTAAAGCTGTTCAATAATTCCTCAGTGAATTTTGCTTTTGATTAGATAAAAAAATTAATTTCATTATTTAATTTTAGCAAATTTTTGAATATTTATTACCATTTACTAGAAAAACTGTATTCTGAATCTTTCACCACTTTTTACTGATACATATATATTTGGTTTACATTACAAAGTGGTGGGAAAATTAGAGAATTGCTAGGCTGCACACAGCTTTAGAAATCTGTTTATTTCAGAATGCACAGGAGTAGAGAAATATGGAGGACTTGCAGTGTGCAACTCAACGTATTTTTATGTTACAGAATTTCTAACTATTTATGTATTAATTATCAAAATACTCTGCATATTAGCAACAAAGTATTTCAGCAAAGAATTTACGTAATGATGCTAACAAGGTTTGTTTTCTGCTGTTTGCTTTTTATGGGTTGAGCTCCCTAAAAATAAAATAAAACAAAAAAAAAAAATCAGGAAGAACACAGAACTTGCAAGTTTTCAAATTTGATGCTGGAGACAAGCCCTCAAATAGCCACATCAATCACTAACATAAAGCCTTCTGGAAAGCAATTGCACAATTCTCCTGCTTGATCAAGTAACACAGCAAAGCTATATGTCTTTTCAGGGAAAATAAGATGCAACTTTTGCCCAAATACCACCTCACTATTACAGTGACAAGTACTTAATTAAATATGACAAATAAGGGCAGCTGTACAGCATTTTGTATACAAGCAGACTAACAAAAAACCTAAGCGGTACCTTTAAAAAAAATGAAGTATTTACTTAATAAGATTGAAAGGAAAAATCCCAAAGATCAATGTTTCACAGGCTCCTAATTTTTCTAAATATTGAACTATTTACAAGAGCAACTCACACTGAAATCATTTGACTCGAAAATGACTAGTAAAACCACCTAAATTCAAGATTTTAACATGGATTTTTGTATTTTTTAGTAAAAAAAAAAAATCCATATGTGCAAATTGCAGAAATATTTGTAAGGGAATAGATTTTAAGACTATTTTCTCTTTTTATTGATATTTGAAATGCAGAACTTGTCTGTTCTGAAATATTGCCTGTCCCTGTCCAGTAAAGAACTAGTTAAAGAAAAAAAGATGCCTGGAAACCTTGAAAACAGGATTGTTAAATCAGGAAGAGAATTTTAATTCAATTGCTTTAAACTCTGATCTGTATCTGTATTACCTTCAATTAATAAATAAATATTTTTAAAGAAAATATTTTTTCCCCTCAGGTAAAATAAACAGAAGGAAAAAAAAAAAAACCTGAGATGGGGGAAACACTCCTTCCAAATAGCAATAAAAATAAATCCACAATATTGAAAAATATTTACAAACTATCTTCATCAATATTACAGTATTGACTTGGAGGAAGTTTCCACTGCTACCAGGAGAATAAGAAAGGCATTTTCACACATGACATACATCAAGGCCTAGTGATATTACCGATATACCTCCTAGTATCATATCTGATACCCCACCTTTAAAAAAAGGGAAAAATCTAATACATATTTACTGTTGCAATAGTGAAAGAAGAAAAACTTACCATATTCTAATCAATATGTGATGCTACAGCAGACGAGATACAATAATGAATTGAATTGAAAGGAATTAGGGAGCCTGGAACTGATTCAGCAGTGAGTATATGTACAAAATTTGGATTTAGTTAAGAAGTATAATCGTCACCATGTTTGGCCACCTTAAAAATCTACAGGAAAAAATGATTCATGTATATTCTATGATTGAAATTAAGCAGGTACATTTTGTTAATCAGCTTCATATTCAGCATCTTGTAAACAGATAGTTGTAAAAGATTTCACTTTGCTAATGAATTTTATTTTATTCATACTCACCATCCAAGCATTATTGTAAAACACTACACAAATACTAGACTGCCAGCATATTTTCAAAAAACAAATAGTTTTCAACACCATGTTATTAAGCTTTTGGCAAACCTATGTAAAATATCATCTCGACTGTGGAAGATTTTAAGCAGTCAGAACCTCTGTTAAGTTAATTCAGAAGTAAACTGAAGTAAAGGCTTTTTATCTAAATGTTCTGTTAGGTTTATCCTTTGATAATACAGAAATTTTTGTAGTGGAAGAATAAGTCTAGAATATGAAAACAGTACCAGAAGCCCTCCCAATATGTGAAACCAGTCAGGTGTCAGTTTTCGTAAGACAAACATACAACAACAGCAACTGCTGACTTGATAATGGATTTAAGATTTTCAGATTGTTTTTTCTATTGTAAGCTTATAAACACAAACACATTGCAAGTTGCTTTGGAGACTTCCCTAAACATAAAATTATGTTTGGTCAGTCTGTACAAGTTTTATTTTTTCCCCCTTCTGTAGATTTCCAGACATTTGCATACACTTCATTTTCTTCAAACATAAATACGTGTAAAGTCTTACTCAACCAACAGAACAAAACTCACCTCTTCCTAAAACACAAATAGCCATTAAATTTGATGAATAATAAGTAGAATGGAACTTCAATAGCTCTTGTCTTACATCTATTCCTTCTTTGGTTGGTCTAGTTTCCAGAGTGAGTTTGTTTCCTGTGATGTAAAAAAAAAAGTTAACAATACTTGATGTTTATGAATTTACAAATCAAAACGAAAAATATAAATTAAAATAAATCTGCTTTCCTCCAGGTGGACAGTAATTTTAAAAATAATTTCTATGTATAATAAGTAAACTGGATCAATACTGTCTAAGCTTATCGGAGACAATAAATACTTCCACTCTCAATCTGCACGTTTCTAAAGAATAGAGGATGTTTTAGTCTTCCAAATTAATCTTTTTAATTTGAGTGGGTTATTTCAAACCAATGTAAGTAAACCCAGGCTCTAATTCAGAAGAAGAAAAAGGTTTTTCTTTGGCACATTTGGAGTAGGTTTACTCCCATATACACACTCACGTCACAGGAATCACTGTGAAATCATGTGTGGCATTGTGTGCCGCAGATTATAGCCTAGTATACTCAATGAAATAAATAATTACTAGTTTACAAACATGATTTGTAAGCTGTGTCTGTTCAGCTTCTGCTCACAAACAGTTGAGCTGTTGCTGCAGCAGAGGAACAGGACTAGAGAGGAAGAGAACTACAATTCTCCCTGAATAAGCCCATAAGCAGAAAATGCCAAACTTTCTCCATTAAGTTATCCTCCTGTTAATCAGTGAAATCTTTACATCAACATCAAGCTTTTAATAATTTACTCTAAGGACATACCCCACATTTATAGTCAAAGCAGAACTCCTGTTTAGTAAAGGTAAGAACTTAAAACAACAGAAAAATTAGAGTCTATGAAGAGCACACTGGATTTTAATCAACACGTAGTAATGGGAAGTGGAAAACACACAAAATGATCAACAGAATCTACAGACCAGAACTGCAAATTAATATTGTATCTGTTAACTGTGAGATCAGTAACTCCCTTAAGCCACAACCTGCCCAGGTACAGAAGAGAGCAAGGGATGAGGAAGAAGAATACGGCAAGAAAATGCAGCAGAAAAGTTGACTTGTGTGTTTATAGAAAAAACAGCAAGAAAGAAAGGACTGGGAGAGCACGTCTGCTGTGTATATATACCCAGTGCACAAATCCTAAAATCACAGATATAACTTAATACAAATCAATGAGGCAAAATTAGCTACATAAATAATGTAAGACAAGTATATTGTCCAGATGTTTGGTGATTAGATACAATTCTAATTACAACTACAACACTCAACAAATCATTATAGAGAGGCTGCCTGAAGCAATACATTGCTTTAATTTTCAAAGTTCACATGTAAGTAAAAGTAAGGATTCTTAGTGACACCTAAAAAGGATATTTAGGATATTATGTTTAAAATATTCTGTCTATATTCCTCACCATCTGCAGACAAATGAAACACAGAAATTCTAGATACCGTACTGTGTTTATTCCCACAGAATCAATACATAACATAACATGAAAGAAAATAAAGCTTTAGCTCAGTAACAGTGCAGTTACAGCACTGGAGTATATTAAGAGGCAACAGTCAGAAGACACCTTGTAGATGTAGGAAAACAGACACTAGACAGTGCAAAAGTGCCTGGGAAAGTACTTGACAGTGTTGAGGGTACTGATGGAGAAGAATTACCATAATAGACATTAACTCCAGGAGATGGGTGAAGGGTACCTTGGGACAATATGCACATCCTAACAAGAAAACTAGAAGATGCATTTGTTTCTCTGGACAGACAAAGAGTAATAGAAGGTTTGTTGGCAAAACAGGCTGCACAGCAACAAGGAGTGACCTGAAGCATCAAATGGAGTCATTCCTGTATTTTTCTAGACTAACAACATCTCAATTGGCCAAAAGGAAACAATAAGAGGGATGCCAACTGTAATTGTCACGAAAACCATATCATAGTTGTCATCTCTTTGGGTAAATAAAAACCACCAAAGCTGGGCTTTACTTCTGCAAAGTCAGATCACTATGTGATCACAGGAACACTATGTGTTATAATTTAATGTCAGAATCAGAGCCTAATCTAAGAGGAGGTATGACTATTGCTATTGAATTTGAGCACATTTCAGGTATTCTCCCACATGAAAACATTTCACTTGTGTCAGCTGTAAAACCTTCTTAAATTGTAGAAAACTATTTCTGCAACTTCCACTTATGTTTTCTGAGTGTCATAAAAAAATTAAATAATCTCTTCCACAGCAGAGATTACAGAATGTATTTTGCATGCTTACCTGCCTATACATATGTAGTTCCTAAGACTTTATTTTCAAATTTACCTGTTTGGAGAATGCAGTTATAGTTTCCCTGTTTCAGACAGCCTCTCTTCATTGGTAAACAGAGCAATATATGCTCTCGTAGCAGCTGGCTACCAGCCCCTCAACTATGCCCTCCATCAGCAGGTACAAAAGTATTCTTGTCTTTCTTGCGTAGAGGGAAAAAAACAGTCCTTAAAGCCCATTATCTGCCTTCCCATCATCCTACTGTACCAAATATTTGCATCAACTATTCATCCAGCAAAATGACCCAGCCACAAAACACATTCATGCTCAAGGATTAAACAGCGCAGTGCATGAATTAAAATGTTACTTTGACAGTTTCAAAAATAAATTCATGTAGAAAATAACTTCTATTAAAAAAAAAAAAAAAACCCGAAACAAACAACCAACATGTAAACTTCTGCCAGAGCAAACATCTGTGTTTTTGACTGTAACTATGATATCTTACTTTAACACTTTTTAAACTGAGGTTTTGGGGTGTTTACTTTAAATTGTTACTAAGCATTCTGTGAATAATAAAGCCTGAAAAGAAACCCTACAGCCATACGATTGGGATTTGTCTAAGACCATTTTATCAGTCCTTCTACTACTGTTGTGTTTTATGCTTAAGATTTTGTTTTTATATACTTTGTAATTTTCACATTACTTTGCTGATCTTTCTGATTCAGACAGATTCTGAACCTAGTCACTGTCATCTAGTCCTAATGAAATACTAGTTAGAAAAAGGGCATGTGGCTAACAACAATTTAAACACAGTTCATTCACTTTGTTATGCACAAAGACTTAACAGCACCAAATAACAACAAATCCAGTAACTGGAAAATAGCGTTCACTGCAGTAATTATCAGAATCATAAAGGATGCTTCATCACTGTACTGCAAGTCTTGGATCACTCTGCTTCCTATGTTTTTGTCTAGCTCTGTTTGGTCTACCATGTGGAAAATGTGATAAAGCACCGTAATAAACATGTACGGGGAGGAAAAAAAGGGGAATTGTTTCAGTCTTTCTTTAACAATTTTATATAAACAATAATACTATGTACGTTACACAGAACTCCAATGGATGGATAATTACATTCTGACAAACCTGTTCCAAATTTACTGAAGGGATGATTGGGGTTTCCAGTAGCCTTCTCCAATTGAAACAACCTCCAGGCATCATTCATCAGATTCTTCTCATGCTCAGAATCAACTGCATTCACTTCTCTGTCTTTGCAGCTTTCATCAAACAAAGGGCACAGGAAAAACTGGGCAAATCTAAACAGAAAAATTTTAATTCAAGTCAAGAGTACTGTACATAAATGGTAACAGAATAGCATGAATTTCAGTACCTCCTGAAAACAGCTGAATATATATACTTTTTTAATGCAGAACTTATAAATTCTGCAGCAGTTTTGACACTGATTCACTATATTTTTCAATCTCTTTATCTATAAATGCAGACAACAACATATTCATCATATAAGGTACTACAAAGATCAAGGACCTTGCATCGTAACTCATAGACTGAAAACTTCTAGTGTTTTGAAGTTTAGCTGCAAAAGACTCTTAATCTCACAAATCAAATCACTCTTGTCAGATATCCAAAGAGAAAACCCACTCTTTACCTCACTGACTACAAACCTTTCAATTTCTATCCCCTCCCACAAAAGGCAGAGATTTCAGTGAGCTCCCTTTACAAAAGGCAATATATTGCCTTTACATGATATATTTCTAGACTTCATCCTTCTTCTGTTGTCAATGAAATAAGGATCCTATGGGAAGCATAGTATTTGATTATACAATCAGAGTATTTGCACAATGCGTAAGTTCATGATCATATTCTGTGCCCCATCTTTCAAAAAATAATCAGTGTAAACACAGCCTTTGAACTTGAAAAATTCTGCCTCAGTGAAGAACTCTCCTAGCTGAAAAAATCTGAGCAAAGCTTTTGAACTGAAAAATATCTGGTATCAGTTTTAACAAAATATAGTGCTTTCAACCCTTTCTTTAATATTATAATGATAAAACTATAAAAAACCCCAAACTTTCACACAATTTCAAATAGCACCCATATAACCAAAAATTAAATATATATATAAAAGAAGTTTTTACCTGTCTAGTGCACCTTCTAGATGCTCATGTGACACATCAAAGTAATAGTTGGTATGTTCTCCACTCGTGAAAGCATTTGAGCTCCCGGCATGCTCACTAAGAAATTGACTATACTCATTCTCTTTTGGGTATTTCTTGGTTCCCAGGAAAAGCATATGCTCACAAAAATGACTAAGCCCAGCAATGTTGGGGGGATCAGACAAGGAACCTGCAGGAGGAAAAATTTCATGTAACCGTTCATAAAAAGTAATACTAGAAAGTTAAGTCTTTTAAAGTGCTTTATATTACAGTATGTTGCCTCAGGCAATTATATTAATTCTGTAGATGAAAGCAGACACTTGTGCAGCTATAGTCAACTAAACTCGATTTAAAAAAAATAAAAAAAAAGTAGAATGAGTAACTGAACCAATTAGTGTCTCAAATTGCCTCTCCAGATGAGTCTGCATTGCCTTATAGAGATAATTTTCCAATTGAAGTCCATGACTCAATCTGTAAATACCTGGCAGATCACAATGTTCTGACTTCTACACTTTGACTTTAACAATTGCACTGTGTTGAGAGGCAGTGATTGCCAACAACAATTAAGAAGGTATTTATCCTGTGGTTTATAGGGCGAGTGATAACCTGTAATTTCTTGAACACAAGCTGCTATTCGTGACCAGCTAGTGGGTCTGAAGGCAGACAGATTAAAAGACCATAATGACGTGCAAGAACGGAAGTCAGAAACATAGAAGCTTAAGTCTGGCAGTCCTTTGGAGTGTGCAACAGGGGAGTAGAGATGAAGGCAACAGATACAGCTCTCCCAGTACACATGCAGGAACTGGATGCTGCAGTTGGCTATTACCCTCACAGTACCTAACAAAACCACATTTGGGATCCTTTGAACTAGATAATGATTTGAGACAGCCATCTCCATAATAAAAAAGGCCAGAAGTTTTCAGAGTTACTCTCCTGTCCTAACACTGACAGCAGCAAGAGCTCCCAACTACAAACATGGCAAGAGGATGCTCAGGTAATGAGTAAGGATGCTTAGGCAATATGTGCACACATACTTTCCAAGCAACTGAGAAGCTACACAAGCTTAAGAAATACCTCAGATATAAGAAAAGGCTTCCATTATTCCAGAGAGTCAAAGTAACTGCCTTCTCCTTCTATTTCCAGTATCTCTGTTTGCACACTTAAGCATCATTGGAGTTCGGGAGTGCCTCTCCAACTCCTTCAGCACTACAGCATTTTCTCACCTCTACACATCAACAACTTAACATGAAGGGGGAAAAAAAAGTCTGACATGACAGATGGAGCTGTCTGAAATAATTGCGCTTACACCCGCCCCTTTTCTGCTTACAAAAGATCTTTCATAACACAAAACTTAATGGTTAAAAGAAGTCTTTCTACTGACTGAGCTACACTCGAGTAAACAAAGAGTACAATAGATAATTTAATTAGCTCTAATAATTTTCAACTTGATGTGTCAAAGAATTAAGCAAACTCTAAATTACAATAAAAGGCTCGGCTGCCAACTGGATACCACTGATGTCAGTTTATTTGCAATTTAATATATCAAAACTTAAAGCATTTTTATTAATGACATAATTAATACAACATGCATTAAATACCTATGTGCACATCAAGCGCTGCTGAAGACTTATCTGTAGTGGGGTCACTAATGAGAAGAGCTTTAATGCCATTTGCCAATTCCAGTCCACGATATTCTCGTTTATCCTCAGGTGATTTGATAATTTCATTTGTTATTCTTTTAATAGCTGGATTGTTCATTTTGTTGTCTGTCTCCTTCTGAAACCTTAAAGAAAACAGAAGAAATTTCACTTACTATTTTTACTTAAGCCCTGCTAATATTTTAATATTGTGTTAGAGAAACCTGGCCAATACTGACAGCAAGAAATTTAGTTCTGTGCAAAACTTACAGAACTGTCCTAAAAGCATAGTTCAGATCCTGAGAGACATTGTTGTTTCAGCAAAAAAAAGACCCAAAGACCGAGCAACATGATAAAATTGTAGATCACATAAGTGAATGTTTCAAGTTTCATACTAACAGTAATTAAAAATATAACTTTAAGTAAAGAAATATCATCCCCTTATTCAATTATGATTAAAATTGAAATGAAGCGAAGCACACATTGCTATCTCAAGTATACTTTCAGGCTTCAGATAAGTATTTAATGTGTCTGAATTGTTATAATATGAATATTGTAACTTTGCAATTGTCAGATAACCAAAATTTTACTAATAAATCACTGGATTTGTACACTCAAGCAAGAAAGGGTGACACCACCTACGACATTGCCATAAAAATACAAACACACTGCAGAATTGCCATGATAAACAGGAATAGACTGTCTCGCATGTTTAAACTTCTATTAGTTTAACAGACACGCTACAAGACATGCGTCTTTAATGGCACAATTTTCAAATGCTATGAAAATAAGTGTGGTTCTGAAAGTACAAACTCTGGTTATTCAATATTTTTAAATGCCAAGTGAAAAGATGAGACATTCAGACTTGGATATTTGGGGAGGTAGAATGGAACCACAAAAAAAAAACCAAACACCCCCAAAAAAACCACCAACTCAAAAAAAACCCCAAACAAACCACACATACACACAGCCAAAAAAAAAAGGCAAACCCCAGAAACTGGAAATCAGAGAGCTACGCTCTGAGAGAATCACATGGTGTATTCCTGTATGTAGCAGCCACTGAATTCTAACTGTTTTACAGGAAGGGTTTTAGAACGAGGCCTGTTATAAATATATAGTATCAACCAAACTCAATCTTTTCCTGGGGTGAAATGTTGCCTGCCATATTGCCAAGTAACTTACCACGTGAACATCATTAGTCATCAGTGAACTAATTGCACTTACAAAGAAAATCAGATCTGACTCTAACCCCCCACCACAACACATACACAGAGGCATGAGAAATTTTGTATGGTCCTGTCGGTATCACATAGATAACAAGGAGTATTTACTTTTCCATTGTCAGGTTGTACCATTCAAGGAACTTCATCCAAGCTTTAAGACTACATACAAGCTTTAAGACTGTATGGGATGTAGAACACGAAAGACTGAACAGTTCTGAAGATACTTATTGTTTCAGGTCTTCAGTCATGACATTAACTAATTCTCTAGCTAGCTAATCAACTGAATACTCAATGTTACCAGACACACAACAAAAAACTTTGGAATTTTATTTACAGTTTAAAATTACAAATGAAAAAGCGAGTCAGCTAATAAAATCTCCTTCCTAAAATACCGTATCATTCTCAAAACGGGAAGCAGTTCTGCAAGCCACTGTCCCTCTGGATTATCTCCTTCCCATTTATTCATGTGATTCTATGGTATAAAAACAACAGCCAACTTGAAGCCAGTAGATGCAGTCACCAGTGTTGGTCATATATTATAATGATGCTGATAAAGAGCTCATTATTAACAACATGTTAAGGATAGAAAGTTTATGAATATAACGTCTACAGTGAATTATGATGTGAATTATGAATTATTAATGTCTAATAAGTTAAAAACAGTGTTTCACAAACAGAAAATTAAGATTTTTACCTGCAGCAGAGTAAAAGTTTTTGTAAGACTGGATTTATGCTTGAGGAAGGAGGTACATATGTAAACTGGAGAAGATATTATTGTAAAAAAAAAAAAAACCAAAAGCAGTAAAGTAGGCATTAGGTCTTTGAATACTTTTGAAAGAAGTAAAAAGATTACTTTGGAACTTTTAAATAGCACCCTTAAAATTATAAACAGGAATTATAATCCAAATAAAAAAATAGAAGCACTAAGTACAGAAAGCATCAATGAATAATCAGAATCTGAATGTCTCTAAGCAAGAGCCATAAACAATATGAAGTAACTTTAAGATATGCAGCTCAGTGCATTTTAGAAGGAAACACTTACACTAGTAAATCATGGTTCTCACACTATGAATTATTTAAAAAAAAAATGCAGTCAAATGTAATCACAAAACAGTAACTGAAATGCTGAATTTAAATTTAAGTGTCTACACTCTCACTTAAACCTGTCATTTATCCACTAGTTTAACCCTGTACTCAGGCTAATCCTGCTTGGAATACCTATGGGCTTCTTTCCACTGAAAAAATGCAGATACTATTCAAAACCAAAGGATACTCCAAGTACGGCAACATCTATGTTTCTCTGCGTCAACAGCACTGATACAATCCATGCTTATGATTTAAAAAATGCCTCCTTGTTCAAAGTTCAGAGTCCTAAGTAGAAATACTCTACTAAACTCAAGCTACTGTGTAAAATTTATGAAGTGAGAATAGATACTATTTTTAATAGATGAAAATCAGTAACTAAACTGTTCTTCATGGTATTTCACTTGTACACGATTCTATTGGATTGACATACATAAGCATGCAGGAGAGCAAGGAGGTCTCTGAATCTCCTGATTTCACCTCTGCTAAGGAACACCTATCACTTGGTTTTCACCTAAGATATTCCACCTCATTAAGATACTAGGTTGCTTATCATAAAATGCATATATACTATAAACTTCTCGAGTTTGGATTTTTTTTTTAAATGTTATACAATTTCCATGTCATCTGTTATCTCCTTGTTATTTCTACACCACATCATTAAGTCACAGAACTTTACTGTTTGTTCAGATGACTCATCTTTCCCATGTGATTCATCAACTTACGCAGCTTCCGTGAAATCTTATGAGATTTCAGTTGATGTCTTGTGAAGCTGTACACCTCCACTTCATTTTATTATCATTCCCTGCTTCTGCCTCCTTCATAGGCTACCTCCAGCTTGGTAGTCAAATTTCAGTACAGGAAAAACTTAAAATTTTCAAAAGGTCAAAAATCAGTAATTAAGCCTCCAAACTAAGGACCTAAACTTGTATCTCCACCTTCACTGGTATTTTAATGGGCATTGTGACTACAACATTCTCTTTAACTGCAAATGGGTTTGCATGAGTAACCCACGATTATTTCCCTGCAAACTAAACTGTAGTACCAGACAACTCATATAAAAGCAAGAGCAGATCAACTATACAATATTCCTGGGAGGCAGTGCGTCAAAAGAACAAGACCGATACCTTCCTGCTTAGGTACCACTCCTCATGGCGTTATGTTACTACAATACAATAGCTAGAAAAGAAAATTTCACTTAAGATAGACTATGTATACAATGACTTTTTCTTAAGGAGTAAACTGTAAGACATAATATTAAACATTCCCTCACATGACTGCTTTTCTGCGCAACTTTTAAGTTCTCTAAGTGCAACTGCTTTATAACAATACCATCTTCCATTCTTTCACACAAGGATTCTAAAACACTACAAAGCACTTTTTGACAATAGAACTGCTTTTGATGACAGGAAAAAAAACTAATGGAAACAAGAAAGAATTCCATATTACTTGTAGTCTTTTGAAAAGTAGATTAATTCCTAAAGTCGTGTTCAGATGCTGTCCTGAAGCACACATGCTGTATCTACTTGCTATGCTGTCATTACAGTGAGCATTGAATGGCAATGGTCAGTAGCAAAGAAATTCATCCACAAACTAGATGCTATATTTATCGCACAGATAATATCCTAATAAAAATGTCATTAGAAGAAATATTGTTACACTGCTTTCATGAAACAGAAGCAACAGAGAAAGACCCAATAAAGCAGAGACAGCAGGAGCAAATACAAATCATTACTGTGGCACTGGGAATTCTTCCACTGGCTCAAAAATGACAGGTCGCAAGATGACAAACTAGAAAGAAAAAAAGAATGGGGATGTTTCAACTGAGAGCAGTGTCCCTATTCAATTACTAGGAAATACAAACATTCTTCCTCGTCATCAAAAGTACTTCAGTTCTACAAGAAAAGTATGTTAAAACAGACGCTGAATTTTAAATTATAGCACTTTGAAGTGAAATTATATTCTATTCTTTGAGGCCCCATTTTTGTAATAATTTCCAGGCAGGCAGTCCCTTGGAACCAGTGAGGCTCTCTGGGGATGCCACGTTCCACCTGCAAACAGAGTATTACATGGCAGGATTAAGTGATATATGATTCTGCCTAACTATTTTAATCTTTCAAAGTTATTTCAGTAAACTTACTTTAATTAAAAATTAGACAGTGTAGTCAAATCTAAGTTCAATGTTTGAACAATTAAAGGACCATATTTGAAAACCAATTAGCAGAAACTCCTGAGGGTTGCTTCAATGCAAGAATGTAACCAGCTAATAAAAATATGACCCCCAAAGCACAAACTCCAAAGTGCTTTTCAAGCTTATTTTTTTTTTTGCCATGACAGGCTGCACATATTTAAGTCAAATGTTGGTACACAGGTCTGAGCCAGATGAATGACTACAAACACTAATCAGCTCAAAGTAACCAGATGAACGGCAACAAACATTTATTAGGTTAGCAGATGTTTACGGCTGCATTCAGTTAGCTTAAAATTTGGGCATTGCTTGAAGCTTTTATGCAACTGAACCCAAATTACTTCTACGGACACATATGTGAGTGTTGCAACATACTCACTTTAGTTTACACTTGTGTATACTAGGATCTGAATTTTCCTGTTTCAACTCATGTTTCATCTGTCTTTTGAATACACCTGATACATTGACTGCAATACAATTGTTATTCAAGTTCTGTGTCTTTGAAAGCACACAAAAACCACAGTGAGATTCAATCTCACATTTTGCACCTGTTTCAAGTTCTGTATTTTATTTATATCCATTTCTTTTTAATTTTTTTTTAATCCCAAACTCAATTGCATACAATTTACCACAATGAAGTGAAGTGAAACCTTTGTTTGACCTCTCTCTGCTCTGTCCTGCAAGGGAGCCACCACTGATGACCTGTTCTCTGTATTATTTACTAATCCATATTGGTTTACAGTTCTTAGTAACTTACATGAAGATTTCTTCAGCTGCCAACGCCTGGAGTGAAAAAAGTGCTATGTGCTTCGGCAGAAGGCCCAGTGCTCCAGAACTACCAGCCAGAGTCTTCCCACCTCTCTTACATGGATGACTGACAGCACTGAATTGAGCACTCCAGAGGAGTCCATGGAGTTCTTCAGTTCCAGGCTCGTGGCTTTGCAACAATAAAATAAACCTCCATTCTTCTACAGGCCTTCACCCCTCCTCTATGTCTCTTGCACCTTCCTTTCCCCACGATAGCAGTAGAATTCAATGGCATTGTGACATGCTTGTATGTGCAACAGAGATGTTACCAGTAAGTCAACCAATAACCTACCTCCTCTCTTAACTTCTTGATTCACTTGTATGCTATAAATAAATAACTTTTTTTAGACTAAATTGTAGGCACTACAGGTTTTTTCCTAAAAACAGACATGTTTTTACTAAGTTCTGTTACCAAGAATGTAACTGAAAAAATGGAGCAGAGAAAGAGTACTCTCAAAAAAAAAAAAAAGCCAAACCCAAAACCCAACAAACAACAACAACAACTCAGGTGACCATTACCATAAAGAATACTTCAGGAGACTACCCATAACTATTCCAGATTACAGGTTCATCGGTAGACAAACCTAGCAGGCCTTCTTTTACACATTTGGTGATTAAAATAGTTCACATTATTCAGCATCTGTAAAGCATCAATCTTCTCTGCATTTACTTGTCACAAAGCTAGAGAACATATAAGATCTGAATACATTCCTGATGCTCATCTAAATAAATCTGATTGCATACACAGGCAGATAGACTGCAGAAGTAGACAAACTGCTCAAAACGTTAATATGTTTTATCACTTTTAAACTCATCAGGAATTCGGCATATTACTTTATACACAAAAGCTCCAACTACAAAGACCCACAATGATTTAATCAGTGCTACCAAGTTATTAAGAACAACTGATCATACCAAATCAGGCAAGTTTGAAGATGATGAATATTTATAAGGTTTTTGTTACATAGTTCATTTTGAAGAAATTATGAAAGTCTTGCTACAATTAAGGCATTTTCAGAACCTCGATCTGCAGCTTGTTGCCAAGTCTGTAGCTGACTTGGAAAATTCCCTCCTAATGATGGTGGCCAGGGCAGATGCCTGCCTTGCTCTCATTCCCAGAACGGTCCAAATTCTACAGCTTCTAGTTCACAGCAGTAAAACTTGGTCTGCCACAGGTTTCACTGCCAACATGACAGTAGAAAGTAGTACACAATAGACAGTAGAAAGACAGTACAGGAATTACCAGTAGTATTAATGAGACAACACCATGTGTGAACTTCGCAAAAACAAGGGCCCTGGTAGCTTCACATGTAAGATCAGGCCCCAGCTGAGTAACTGGCCTGAGTAGTAAAACAATGTGTGTTTTCAACAGTTTTGTGTTAGTCAAACAGGATGGGATATACAATCAAGACACCAAAAACCTAATCTACTGCCCTGACTACATTTCTTAACTTGACCATTCCACAGTTTCCAAAGCACTGGGCAAAAAAAAGTCAAACAAAAAGACAGGTTTTTATACAATCCGATTTCAGACGTAGCAATAAAGGATAACAAGTTTTTTAAGATTTCTGTATCTTACTTTTCCTATCTCTTCAAAAATTGCCCCAAACAATACATCAAAATACACCCTCCAGGGTAATCAAGTTCTATCTAGATTCACCAGAAACAGAAAACAATTGAAATTAAATTTTCCCTGGCACTTCTTTTCTTCAATTTTTTACAAGATCACTGAAAATTTGGCAAATTCCAAGAGGTCTTCCAAGCCTTTCATTATTTGAAAGATTGGTTCTTTTTTAAATTTAAGTAAAATTATCTTTTTTAAAATCTTTAGACGATATGATGATATAGGATCTTCCAAATGATTTCACAAATCTGACACGGTATTTTGGCTTGCATTGTTATTTTCATCAGAGTCTCAAACTGCATGCTAAGAACAAGACTGATAAGACTAGTTTCTGCGTTACATGACCAGCTGCTTCAAAGTGTATTTTACTCATTTTCTTCATAGGTGTACTCATTAATTCAATTAATTGCTTTATGCACTAATACTTGCAAGCCAGTGGTTCTCATTCTCTCTTCCTCTGGCCCTTACATTTTTCCTCTACCACTCTACAGCTGCAGGGCTTGGTCCACAACCCTGTGGACAAGCAAGCAGTGGTGGTGTCTAGCACATGGCCCTGCACACACCAGGAAACATAAAACTGGATGCTACAGGAGAGACCTCTATGCTTTATTCTAACTGTATTTTGATGTGTATTTCATACATTTTATCTGCAAGTAGCACATCAGATTGCCCGAGACTCTTTGTAAAGCCAACTCACTTAACACTTTATGCTACCATCTGTCTCATACCCTCAAAAAGAAAAACTTGTGAGGTCTGAATTAAAAAAACAAGATGAGACTAAAACTTTAGTTATACTGCATAACAACAAGAAAGATGAGAGAACTGGCAAGAAAATCTGATCTAGCAACAAAACCAGAAAGAACTTTAGGATTCTGAATCATGAAAAGTACTGTAATCCCACATTAAAAGCAACTGCTTATCTAACACTACAGCTCTGACATAACCAACAAACCTGTAACAGCGAGCAGTTTACAAGAGTCAGCAGTGTGTTTTAACAAAGGAAGTTTTCTGGCTGTTTACCTCTTTTGCATTTTAGTTTTTATGATTTTGGACTATTCAATTCTAGTTCTACTGTTAACACTGTAAGAAAACTCTCAACTCTAAAGCATTTTTTTCCATTTCAATTGTTTGGGCGAGCTATAGTTCTGACTCATTCTAAAAACAAGCTGCAGAAGGCCAGATCTAAATAGAAAGCTACAGTGAAGCAAGTTTCAAACAAGGTCCGTCAAAAATCACCTTATTGCATATATAGAGTGCTATCTCATAAGCATATTTTAACAACTTACAGACATCATAAAAGCTGAGAACATAAAGATGCTCATTGTCAGACCACGCACATACAGATACATAACTGTAGAAACAAAACCGATTGATTCCTCTACATTGTTATTACAAACTTTTTGATTCCTATCTTGTTAAAAGATCAATATATCAAAAATATTATGAAAGCATCCAATACAATAGAATTAATGTATCACAAATATCAACCCAACATGTGATTTCTCAGATGGTCTGACAGTATTTTTAGTCAATGACTTCTACAATAACCTGCAATGACCCCTAGCTACGAGTCTAACACTTTCCAGTTCGGTGAAACAGTGGAGGTAATTAACTTTTTGTCCCTTTTCTTCTCCTGGACCTAAAAGGGTAGGGAACTACTCTTGTATTCATGTGCAAACCATGTTACAGCCTTGACACTTTCATCAAATTCCCAAAGGTACCATTTCATCTAAAGGATTAAGCCACAGCCTTACAAGTGATCGCAGACAGAAAAGAGAAAGAGAGCAAAAAAGCACGCAAACATGCAAATATAAACCCTTCTAGGGACTTCCCAACTAGAATAGATAATTTCAGTGCTGTACATGAGATGAAAAGGAGGAGATAAGAAGCTCTAACTGAGAAATGATCTTGCTACTTGATGTGCAGATGAAGGTTAAAAACTGCACGAGAAGAAAAAGTTAAAGCTGAAAAAAAGGTGAAAGCACGAACAAAATTCAGAAACGGAAATAGGGAACATGTAATTGAAAGAAAGATTCTTAATTTTCCCATCTTCACTATCTTAAAAAAAACCCATCGCATGAAAGCACTATGCCTGCTCTCATTTCATTATTATTTATGTAAAACCTAATTCACAATTAAAATTGAACGGATGATTAAAACAGGTTTGTAGGCAGTATGAAAACACAACAGGCCCACTCACATATATAAAGTTAAATCCAAATACTGCATACATTAACATGCTTAAAGAGGAGTAATCTAGCAGGAGAAACTACAGCCTGAAAAAAGCACTGGCTCCCAATATACACTGTGGATTACCTTTACAATACATAGCAATTATGAACAATAACAGCACATCCGAATTTCGACACACGAGCACTGACAGCATGAGTCATCATAACTCACTTATTTTTTTTTACCAAAAGATGCTACTTTTGACGTCTCTTTTGCAGCATTATATATAGGTTTTGCTATTAAAATAACACATACAGCATTAAAGAAAGAAAACAACTTAGCCTCTTTCCCTCACCCAGCTGCTTCCTGGAAGAACTTTGCCGAGTTGTTACGCAGTTTATTTTGGCCCTCAAGCGAGCCATGCCAAGCCTCCTGCCAGCTCCTCCCTCCGTCCAGGTGCTACTGTCTCCCCTGGAACCGGTAACACACACACACACACACAACATACACCCCGACGAGACCCCCCACAATGCCAGTACTCGACAGCTCGTCGCAAACTGAAGAGGCTGCTCCTATCAACTTTGGGCAACTCTGATAGCAGCTTCTTTTTAAAGAATTTCAGCATTTTTCTTGTTTATATTTATGGCTTAGGAAGAGACGGCAAGTTTAGCAAGATGAAAATTGCGGGGGTTTTTTGGGGGTTTGGTTTTGGGGTTTTTTTTGAGAGGAAGGGAGAAACAAACACCAAAGCAAACCCACCGGGCAGCCCCCGCCGCGCCATAGCCGTACGGCCGATGTCCAAGACAGCTTTCTCAGCGGGGGCGCAGCCGGAGACACGGGAGCACGGCAGCCCCGCCACACACCGGGCTCCCCCGGGCGGGCCCTGCCGAGGCCGGGCGGGCAGGACGCAGGCCTCCCCGGCCCACACGGGCCCTTCGCCCCGCGTTCCCCGGCCACTTCCCCTCCCCACCACACACACACCGAGGTCCGGGTTTCCGCGGGCCGGGCCGCCCCGGCTCCCCACAGACCCAGGCGCGAAGCAGCACTCGGGGCAGGGCGGGCGCTCCCCTGGCCGCACAAGGTGCCCCCGCCCCGGCCGCGCCGCCACCTCTTACACAACACAGCGGGGGACAGGAGCGGTTCTCCGACCTCACCGCCCGTCACACGGTGCCGGGAGCCGGGGGCCTGCCCCAGCCACCCTGCCCCGGCCCTCCACCACACACCCACCGTACCCGAGAAAGCTGCGCCGCCGGCACTGAAGGAAAACCCGGGAAGCCGGGTCGGCGCAGGGGCGCGCTAAGCCCAGCAGAGCCCGCCTTAGCACAGGAAGCAGCCGCTGCCGCATATCCCGGCCCCGCCGCCAGCGCCCGGCCTTTCCCCGCCGCCGCCCGCCCCGGCCCGGCTCCGCTCGTCTCAGCACGCGCCGCTCCTCGGCGCGGCGGCCAGCGGCGGCGCCATCTTCTCCGCCCGCCTCCCCTCGCCGCCTGGCCAATCCCTCCCCGGCGCCCTCGGGGTCCCGTCCGCCCTCCTCACCCGGCGGGGCCGCCGCCACCGCGCCGGGCCTAGCAGGGCCCGTACCTGGGGGTGCGGGAGGCTGTCTCTGCTGCCGGGAGGGCCGGGGCTGCGGCTGGGGAGGGGGCAGGGGGCCTCTGGGAGGAGGCGGAGGCGGTGGAGGGGGTGGGTGGCTGGGCGGGGAGCCGGGGCGACACTCGTCGCGGCGGGAGGGGGGGGGGGGCCGGAGAGCCGCGCCCGGTGGAGGCGGACGGGGCTGCGGCGGGAAGGGCACCGGGGCGGCCCTGCCGAAGGGCTGGGTTGCGCCCGCGAAGGGGACCGTCTTGTGGCCCGGCCGCTTCCTGGTGGCCGGGCTCCGCGTCCCTGCCGGCCGGGCTCCGCGTCCCTGCCGGCGAAAGCCAAGGCAAAAGGTAATTAGGCGCCTCGTAATTGGAGTACAGTGGGTACGGTGCCGTCCTGGAGTGTCAGAGATTGCAGATCTCCCGGTTCGGCGGGTGCCAAAACCTTCCCTCCCCCTGAGGAGAGAACTGGCCCTCTGAGGGCTCGCCTTCGCCCGCGGGGACCTGCTCGACGCCACCGGGCCCCGCTGCTTCGGGCGTAGGACTCTCCTCGCAGGATGGCTTTACGACGTGTAAAGGCTGCATAAGGTTGAACTTCTGATATAACTCCATGTATTTGGGTTTTATGGGGAGATTTTTTTTTTCTGGGTAGATTTCCCTGTGGGAAAGTTGCGGTTGTGGCTGGCTGCTTTAATTCCTTTTCTAGGCAAAAGAAAACCCACCCCAGAACAGCCCACTGCTTGCAGTTCTAGTTATGCGCTTTCTTCAGATGTATCTATGTCTTATTTCTCAAAGCTTAAAAAAAAAAAAAAAAAAAGAATGTGCTACATTTAATGATTTAATGCCCGATTTTAGTCCAGGGAGGTATCACATCACACTTCCCCACTGCTTGCCGTTTATCACAGGTGGTATCTCGCAGCTGGAAGTCCACAGAACCCTCCTCCTGTCATAAAAAGGTAGAAAGATGTGACCTGACAAGTTAGCTGAAGTTATTTCTCCACACAAAGATGGGACTGAAGATGGATCAGAGGTAACTTTAAACTTGTCGTCTTTGGTCAAATTAGCTGTTAGAAGTTGCAGCACACTACTCCATACGGTCAACAAAATCTGTCAGGGAATCTGGGTAGACATTCAGCTGCTGCTTTCCACTGAGGTCTGTGCTGCTATAGAGACGCTCTTACGAGTACCTGAGATACCCAATTTAAAACATTCGTGTCTATATCGAGTACACCCACACTGCTGCCCTCAGTTTAGACACAGAACTGTCTCTCAAGTTAACTAATCCTGGTTGGCGCAAGGCAGTTGGTAGTTTTCACCTAAATTAACTGGTTGGATTTAGAACTGTGTGGGAGCCTCATTTTAACACAATATGTTAACTCCTGTGAAAATGAAGGATATCTTTGTCCTCATGGGATTCTAGTTTGAGGCAGTCTGGGGTTTTTCCATTTCCTAGTGTATGTAAAAGTCAAGACCAGGCTGGAGGGAAAAAGGACAGGATAAATGGTAACATCTTAAAACCTCCGTCCGCCCCATTGCAGTTGCCAGTGCATAAGAGAGGGCAATACCATTTGTGCCTGGCAGAAAGCACGCTGACAGATTAGTGCCTCTTCATGATCTGTCTCCCTCCCTCTCTGAAGCAACTGGGGGATTAAGAGGAATTGGAGTTGCTGTCTTAAATTGGACGTATAGTAGAAATGCTTCTGCCTTGATTGTTAAGGCAAGTTGTAGGCATGTTGTATCAGTTACCATGTAGGGGTGAAAGCTTAAAAATTACACAGTTTCAGGCAGTTCATTCCCTTTTCAGGTGCTGACAGAAAGTTTGCTAGCCTAATGTAGCCGAATGTATATATTTAGTTAATGCTGGCCTGATGTATATTTAGCTGCTCTGATAAATCCTGCCTTTCGCTATAGCTCTTGCCTAGGACATACACAGGGGCAATTCTGGGAAAGCAAAGTGGCCTGCACCAGCAAAACTGTGGTGGTCTGCTAATAGTTGCATCTAAAGCAAGCGCTTCTACTTCTGTAGCTGTGGTGATGAAAGATCACACCTCGTGTATCTAAAATAAGTGTTGCAGCAGAGATGTGCAACAGAGGTCGCACCTACTGTACTTTACACCTATTTTCTCCACTGTAAGTTTATTTAGCGGTTATTCAATGTCACTGACGTTTATTCAGAGCAGACTGTGTTCTGATAATCTAACCCCTCTCTGCTTCAGCTTATACTGGCAAAAATTACACCCATCCACTATTTTGGATATCTTTTCCATGTTTCAAAGATACTTTAATACAAGACCATCAGCAAATGTAAAGAGGACTTTCAGTAAAATTCCTTTCTTGGCATAGTCCAGCAACTAAGATTTCTTCCTGATTAAATTTTAATTGCTCGTAGACAATTGGTGCTTTCAGTCCTGCCGCCTTCATCTGCCCTAATGGAAAAACAGGTGAACTGAAGTATGATTTAGAGTAAGTGTGAAAATTACTCAAAAATTCCCATGAAGAAGCCTTATGGAGTAGCGGTGTGGAGATCCCTCTTCAGGATATGCGATATAACAGTACAGTGCAGGGAAAGTTATCGATCAAAGCAGGCAGGTTACAGATAATTTAGAATAAGCACAGTATTTTATATTCCTCTCAAAAGCTAAGAGGCAGCAAGTGTAAAAACTCTAGGTACAGTCTTGATATGCTTCTAATGGAGGCATATTTTTCCACTTAGCTAAAATTCTGAATTAAATTCAAATTGTAATTGTATATAAAAGGGCTTTGTAGCAAACTGGCCTCAGGCTGAAAAAAGCATAGCTTATGATTGTTATTTCCGCTCCAAAATAAATAGTGGCAACTTCATGACAAGGCATAGATGAAAGAAGATAGTTTGTTGATTGCTCTCAGTATAAAAATACTGAATGAGTTAAATTTAAAAATTATTAAAGTCCAAAGATAATGATAAAACAAGGAGACGTTTCCTGTTGACTTCAGTGGGTCCTGTCAAGTCTCCATGTTTTCACTTTTCCCATTCATTGTTTATTTTTTTATTATATAAAGGATGCCATCCAGCTGCACACCTTAACTGAAAATAGGTAAGCGTATGGAAAATTATCAGCTTTACTCTGCACTAATTACACAAATTACACTACTTACACTAATTACACCTCCCTATGTGTGGTATTTGTTTTTTATTATGGTGACTGTAACTATAAAAATATCTAAAAGTGCTACCATCTGTGTCTCTGTTGGACAGTGATGTGGCATACATGCAGAAAAAAAGAGATCCTTTATTCTGTGTATTTTCCCTGGTTAGTTGAAACCAATTCTGTTTTTAATCATGTTACGTATGCATTGAGTCCTTAATTTTTAACAAGGTAGCTATTTTATTGTATCTTATCTTTAATTTTTAACAGTGAAATAATTACCCTGTTACTTTGACTGGAGAACCCTGTCCTCAGCTGAGAACATATCAGTACAGCGTATGTGTGAGTCCTTATTGTTTAACTTTCTGTATGTGTACAACAGAGTTTAGAATATTACTGGCCAACTGGACAGACTGTTCAAAGGCTAGAAATTGCTTTTTGTTTATCTGAGGTGCAGGTCATCTCCCCTTTAATGTGAGTATGCAATTAATTGATAATTTTTTTCCTATATCACTGATAATATTAAACAATATTAAACTCTTACAATGTTCAATACAAAGAGGCTTACTTGCTGGTAATTCTTCACTGGTAATTGCATGTGGAGACCCTTCTGTAGCCTATTTCAGGTCATACTCTGTGTAGCATGTCTGTAATCAAAACAGGTGTTACTAAGCGTTAAAGAAGTCTCACCCAAACTTATAATTTGTATTAATTATATCTCTCCATTATTATAACCTTTCTTAATTCTTAGCTAATCATGTTTACTGTCAATAATTTTATTATTTGTGAGGCCTCCATATCTGTAATTACGCAGGTCAGCTGATAGAAATCGTAGGAAAACACGGATTTTTTTTGAGACGTGCATTGTTCATGAATATCACCATAATACAGTGACTTCTTGTTGGCAAGCTTTAGTGAAAAGTTGTCCCTTTTGATCAATAAATGGGGATTAGTAATCTCTACTGCAGTCGTTACACTGGCAGTTGTGTGTATTATTTATATAATCCATTTTTCTGTAATGTTTTTGTCTCAAAAAAAAAAAATAATGCATGATGATGCACATGCCTTCTTCATTGGGGAGGGGGTAGGGAATGAGCAAGCAGCTGCATGGTTCTAGTTGCTGGCTGGGGTCAAACCATGACACGTCATAATATCAGCCCACCAAACTCAATTTGGTTGGAAAGTTAAACTCTAAGACTGTTAGAAAATACAGGTTCCTAGTTGTCTATGCGTATAAATTTTAAGTGTTTTGTTACAAGCTTTTTCTACAGAATTGTAGTCTTATTTCTAGGTTTGAGGCCAAAAGGTTAAAAATTGATGTTGAAGGGCAGTAGTTCATTTGGCAGTTAGTAACTTCCAAACGTCTGTGCTTGTAAAGTAGTTTTCTTTTCATGTAATATATTTATATGCTATATATACTTGAAGATTGTATTGTTTTCGGTGGCACACAAGCCGTAAAGTCTTACATGGAGCAAAGAGAAAATACTCATAAAAGCTGGAAATTAAAATTGTTATTAATCACTATAAACATTATATAGCCTCTTTTCTGCTTCATCATCGGTCTATATTTAGAATGGCAGGCAAGTTTGTTGATGTTAATGTTTTCTGAATCAATTTCTGCTCACACCAGACTAGGAATCCAACACTTCATGTCCTTTGCTATAAAAATAACGTGTGTATTTCTCAGATTCTATTCTTCGCTAAACTGGGCGGGCGTGTTGATCTGCTTGAGGGTAGGTTGGCTCTGTAGAGGGATCTGGACAGGCTGGACCGATGGGCTGAGACCAATGGTATGAGGTTCAACAAGGCCAAGTGCCGGGTCCTGCACTTGGGTCACAACAACCCCATGCAGCGCTACAGGATTGGGGCAGAGTGGCTCGAAAGCAGCCTGGCAGAAAAGGACCTGGGGGTGTTGGTTGACAGCCGGCTGAATATGAGCCAGCAGTGTGCCCAGGTGGCCAAGAAGGCCAACAGCATCCTAGCCTGTATCAGGAATAGTGTGGTGAGCCGGACTAGGGAAGTGATCATCCCCCTGTACTCGGCACTGGTGAGGCCCCACCTCGAGCACTGCGTTTAGTTTTGGGCCCCTCGCTACAAGAGGGACATTGAGGTGTTGGAGCGTGTCCAGAGAAGGGCTACAAAGCTGGTGAGGGGTCTGGAGGACAAACCTTATGAAGAACGACTGAGGCAGCTGGGGTTGTTTAGCCTGGAGAAGAGGAGGCTGAGGGGAGACCTTATCACCCTCTACAACTACCTGAAAGGAGGTTGTAGAGAGATGGGGGCTGACCTCTTCTCCCTGGTGACAAGTGATAGGACGAGAGGAAACGGGTTCAAGTTATGTCAGGGGAGGTTTAGATTGGATATTAGGAAACATTTTTTCACTGAAAGGGTTATTAAACATTGGAATAGGCTGCCCAGGGAGGTGGTGGATTCACCATCCTTGGAGGTGTTTAAAAAAAGGGTAGATGGGGCACTTAGGGACATGGTTTAGAAGTGGCTTTTGTCAGGGTAGGTTAAAGGTTGGACTTGATGATCTTAAAGGTCCCCTCCAACCTCAGCAATTCTATGATTCATGCCTAGTCTAAGATTGATTGGCTCTGACATTGTTCTAACTTTTGAGATAAATGCTAGAGGAGCACAATGTGATGCTGCTTCATGTCACTGTCAGAAAAATTACCGCAAGCCTTACGGGTTAGGGTTCATTTGTTATTAAGAATTCATGGAGGAGGTGTAAGTTTCAAAGCAGCCAACTTTAAAAAGAAAAAAAAAGGGGGGGGGAGCTTGCAAAATTATAGATGGGTAATCCAAATTTCAGCAACTAGAACAACAGGCACTAGAACAACAACAGCAAAACACTGTAGCACTGTAGGCCATAGCAGGTAAATGACAGCGTGCCAGGCTGTACGAGCCTGTATGGATTTGTTGAGAAGCACGTCAGACCAGTTAAATCTTCCCTAACATCTGCTGCTTCCCCTCTACCCACAAGACCTGTTATCCTGCCACAGATGTCCACCTAGCAAAGCTTCTAGCACCGTCTGGAAGGAAGCTCTTACGCGGCAGCTCAGGTGACATAAATGACACCACTCATGAGAGGATGCAAACTTGGAGGTGGTGAGTGGTTCATGCGATCGAGTTTCCAAATAAAAGGATGGACATGGTCACCCTGCCCTGAGCCTTTAACTAGTTACTTTTCACTCTGACATCGGATTATCCCACTAACGGAGCAGTGGTACCGGCCTGTGAGCACGTTGAAGGTCAGGTGTAGAATTCCGAGCGGTGCTGATGGGTTCTACTGGAGACCAGCCTGGGTTGAATGGCGCCCGGGTTGAATGGCGCCCGGCACCCGGTGGAGCTCCGCAGGCCGGGCCGGCCGCGCACCGCCGGGGGACAGGACCCGCCTGCCCCGGGAGCGCCGCCGCCCACGCGTGGCAGGGGCAGTTCCGAACGGGCCGTCTGAAGAAAACGCGGGGGGGGGGGTAGGAAGGATGGCCGGCGGGCGTGACCTGTGAGGAAGGGTGACACGGAGGAGGCGGATCTGGAAGGAAGGCGGCCGAGCTGAGGCCTTTGGACGCCCTCCAGCGCACGGACGGTCAGCGACGCCTGCGAGGGGGGAGGAGGGGGGGGCGGTGGATTTCCCTGCCGCCCCCTCGTGAGCGCGGGCGGTAGCAAAAAATAGCTGCACGGCAGGTTTGACGTCAGGTAGGACGTCACAGCGGTGTGGGAGACCAGATCAAGATGCCGTAAGGCAAATACGCTGCCCGGACCGCGGGATCTGCCGGCCCCTGCCGTCCCGCCACCCGTCCGGGTACATTTCCATCGCCGTGCTGCCCGCCCCGCCGTGACACCCGGGCACTACAGCCCCCAGCATGCAGTGCGCTGCCGACGGGGAGCGGGGCGGGGCCGCCGCTTCCGCCGCGCCCTTTGCGTCACCACCAGCATTTGAAAGCCCGTCCCGTGGTGCCCCGCGCGCGTTCCCGTTGATTGGCTGGAGGGAGGAGGGACGTGCGTGGTTCAAAGTCGGCGGTGGCGCGCGCGGTGGTGGTGGCTGAGGCGAGTGGCGGTCGGTTGACCCGAGTCCCGGAGCAGCGAGGTCGGCGCTTCGCCGCTTTCCCGACCCCCCCCCGGCAGGTTTCGTGCCGTGGCCCGCCATGGCTTCCTTCGGTTTCCAGGGCGGCGGCTGTGGGGCTAAGAAGGAGGAGAAGGGGAAGAACATCCAGGTGGTGGTGCGGTGCAGGTAGGTGCGGCGGCCTTCCCCCGAGCGGCCGGCTGGCCCGCAGCGGGGGCCTGTGGGGAGCAGGTGGGGGCCCTCTGGGGCTTCGGTCTGGAACGTTTGCTGTACCGTCCACCGGGGAGCCCGGCGGGCCCGGGTCGCCGCCCTGTGACAGGGGGCTGGCGGGGCTCTGTGCAGCCCGCCGCCGTGCCGAGCTGGTGCGCGGCTGCTCCGGGGAAAGGGAACGGTGTGATGTCCTTCGGAGTACATTGTTGTTAAAGAGCCCGCCGTGACATCCAGGCGGCGCCTGTTACTGCACTTTAAAATGCCTGTGTAAGGCACTAATTGTACGCGCGGACCCCTGCGGACAGCAGAGCTGGTCGGCGCCTCCGCAAAATTACTGCTGCTACGAATAATCTCTTACAGTTTAAAAAGGCAAAAAATTGCAATTTCCTGACTTGATTCAGTGTGCACCCAGTGTGAAGCTATGTAGGAAGGTTAAGAGCTAGATAAGAGTTAGTATGACTGATACTCAAGTCACAAAAGAAACAAACTGAATTTCTGTTTTCTACGAGCTTCTGTGGGAAGCCACTACGATTTAACAACTAACACGCTTTTTGCTACACCTGCTTTCATATATCTTTCATATAACTTCAGTGATCCAAACTCTTCGAATTCAGACAAAAAGCTGTGGGGGTTAACTTCTTAAGTAATAGCAACCAACTACCTTGGTCGATGAGGTGAATTTATTTTTTGGTATGATTTGACAAATTTAATCTACCATAGAATTAGGTTCTCTTTGTAATTTTGAGGTGACTTTAAAGACTTGCTCACTGATACTGAAATGTTCTTAAAGTGTTGCTTGTTAAAACTGTAATACTGCTAATGGGTAAAGAATAGTGTTCAAAATACCTTTGGAAGTGGTTTGGCTTTTTTTTTTTTTGAGCCAGAACTGCAAATGCTAGCTTATGTATATTATTATTATTGTCTTTTGTAGTCATTACGTTCTTATGCTTGGAAGTTACACTTTTACAGATTCACAATGAAAAAGAAATTAAAAGTGATTTTGTCTTTTTTTTTGCAACACAACTAAAGAGCTGCTGAAACAAATGTGCTGGTGAAAATGCGCATGGAAGTCAAGGCTATTGCAGAAGAAGAATGATTATTGAAGCAATTGAGTTTGAAACACTGTTAAGAGCAATCATTTTCTTTTTCTTCTGATTAGTCTCAATTGTTCAGGAAAAGCTTCACAAAATATCAGTGTATATTTTAATTAAATATAATGCTCAATATGATAGTAGCGTCAGGATTGTCCATGGTATAGTGTTTTGCTTTTGTTGCAACTCATAGATTAAGTCCTATGTCAAGATTTAGGTCTCTAAACCCTAAAAATATTCTAGGTCACCCTCGCTCTTGCCTCTTGTACAGATTTTCTTTTTGAATAGGGCTTCAGTGTGTTTGAGCTCATAAATGTTCCTTCCACCTTTCCTTTTTCTTGTGCATCAGTCATGTTCTACTTACCTTACAGGTAGGTAGACAGATGCAATTGTATTAATTTGCTTCCAAAACCTGATGTGTCTGAGTTTATCAAAAACATTTTCAAGCAACACATTCACTGTGCTTTGTTGAAACATGAATTTGGAAACTCAAAATGCATATATTAGCATTGTTAATATGCTTTATACCTAAGGGGATGAGCCTGTGATTAAATGGCACCATAGCGTACCACATTGCTGCTTGCATAGTGGCTCATGACAGTGATCTGCATGTAGCTGACTTGTTCCTCCAATCTCATAGTTGTGGGCTATCATACCTTCAGGTTCCTGTATCTTACTGATTCACCGTTATATCATTACAGAGCAGAACATATTCATTTTTCAGCTTCCTATTGTTTTAAAAGTCACAAAACTGAAGCTCTAACTTGCTCCTGTGAACAAGATTTTAGTCATCATTTATTGTCACCAGCCAGTCTTGCACCAAAGTGTCTAGTGGTCTGTTTAAAATCTAACACTTCAGCCTCAGTGCTATGTTGAGGAAGAAATGTTAGCCACAAGAGTCAGGAAACTCGAGATGCTATGCACTTATGTTTTGTTTTGTTGGTTTTTTTAATTATAATTGAAAGAGATGGCATCTGAAGTGCCTCTACTGTCAAAATATTTTAAAGGTTGTAGATTGTAGAAGTTCTATTTTTCAAGTTGACTATTCAGGTCAACTATACAGGTAGCATAGAGATTCAGTGCAATAGCACTACTAAATGAGTAATAAAATGGCATTTCATGCTTTACATTTTCAGCCCATGGTCATTTCCATGCTTTTTGGGAGCGATTGTTGAAAATGCCCCTTCAAGGAAAATTGTGTGAACCAGGTTTAAACTAACTTTGTGATTAAAAAAAATGCTCACTATCAAGTTTCTAAACTTCTATTATACCTCTATTAAACTTTACTTAAAACTCAGAGTAAAAGGTATGTAGACTTCTTTTCCCCCAAAGTCTGATGTTTTGTCTGTCTTATTACATTCTATTCAAATGCATCAGCATTATAAAGGTTCCGGTATTGCTGTCTACTGTTCTGCTATTAGAAGGGTCTATTAGTATTTCTGTTGCTTTAGAGTGTTGTGTCATCAGTGAGAGATGTAGGCTTCGTTCCTTATGTAAATGAGAAATAAAAAAATAAAATTTTTGAAGTTAGTTTGATTTACTGTTGCCTTAACTTTCATGTGTAAGTTTTTCCTTTTTTGAAGGCTCTTATTTATACAACTACTTGGTATGTTTAATCTTCCACCCCTCTGCAATTGAACAACATTTTCTAATGCAAGTTAGCTGTGTGTGCATCTAAATGATCTTAAAAGTGTTTATGGACTCGTTAAAAAATACATATGTAAACAAATTAAAAGCTATAGATACTTGGATTGTCCCACAGTGGGTGGAAACTGCCAAATTGCAACAGTTTTTCCTTAAACAATTAAATTGTGTTCCTTTTACCTAATTGTACTATTCTGGATCCTTAAACTGAGTGATGTTACTGCTTTGTTAGTTTATGTTGTTGTTAGCAGTGATATCAATCCAATATTCTTAAATCCTGTTTTTTTTTTTTTAGGCCTTTTAATGCCTCGGAACGTAAGGCAAGCTCCTATGCTGTTGTAGACTGTGATCAAGCAAGGAAGGAAGTTAGTGTCCGCGTTGGAGGAGTGACAGATAAGACATCAAGAAAGACTTACACATTTGATATGGTAACTGCTTGTCAAGTAGGGGACTTCTAGAAACTAGCTAGTACATTTCTATGATGTGGTCTGATTACTGTAATGTGTGATGTTATACGTTACTGTATGGATAAATGGGATGTGTTGTCTTTGCCTCAACAGGTTTTTGGAGCTCAGGCAAAGCAGATTGATGTATACCGGAGTGTTGTGTGTCCCATTTTGGATGAAGTTATTATGGGCTACAACTGTACGGTATTTGCGTAAGTAAGCCAATAATTATTAACAGTAAGCGTTATTTGAATTTTAGTTTCTTGTTTCCAATTTAATTTTTTATTCTCACAGTTATGGCCAAACTGGTACTGGTAAGACCTTCACAATGGAAGGGGAGCGGTCACCCAATGAGGAATATACTTGGGAAGAGGTATATTTTCACTCCTGAGATTTCTCTTGTCTGTACTGTAGTTCAAAGTTAGAAACTGTAGAAGGCTAAAGAAAACCTGAAGTCGATGCCTTTCAAATCCTGAAGCTGACTTTTCTTAAATGTTTGTGACCTAACAAATGGTCTCATTCATTTATATGAAAATCAAAACTTTACATCTTTAATGCAAGCATACATATCTTGGTGATCTTTATATGGAAGATTATCTTTGTCCAAGGTATTCTTGCTTATATCAACTCAGACTATTTAGCTGAAATTCCACCTGCCACCCCCAAATCTCTTTCAATACATTTATCTATTAAATATTTCACTTTAATTTATAGGACCCACTAGCAGGTATAATACCCCGTACATTGCATCAAATATTTGAAAAACTCACAGAGAATGGTACCGAATTTTCAGTGAAAGTCTCTCTTTTGGAAATCTATAATGAGGAGCTTTTTGATCTTCTGAATCCAGCTCCTGATGTTGGAGAAAGACTGCAGATGTTTGATGACCCTCGAAACAAGGTTAGTGCTGTCTTCCAAAATTTTTTATCTTAAGGCTTTCAGGATTGTTGGGAGATGTATAATAAGCATGCGTTATTTTCTGACAGAGGGGTGTAATTATTAAAGGCTTGGAAGAAATAACTGTACACAACAAAAATGAAGTCTACCAAATCCTGGAAAGGGGTGCAGCAAAAAGAACCACTGCAGCTACTTACATGAATGCATATTCCAGGTACAGATTTTTCCCACTTCAGAAACTTTGTTTTGCTTTTGTTTTATTAAACAGGATGTTACTGAAGAAGTAAAAGATGTTGAAGCTAGCACAAACCTGGCATGATCTTGAGATTCTGTATTGCAATTCATATTGCCAAATGTGTGTTCGAAAGCCATAGTTAGAATTTCTTCCTTATCCCATCCTGTGGTGATTCTAATGGTTTATGAATTTACCTGTATTAGAGAGGTGGGTTGTCTTTGTTCTAGCTGTTAGGGGTGATTGGTGTTTGGGGTTTTTTTGACAGTCCTGTTTACTAAATAAAAACTTTGTGTAAGAGTCTCAAGTATCACTTCCTCTCCTCACCAGCAGAAGAGAATGTTACATTAGGATTTGTTACCAAAGTTGGAATTTCAAAATACTGCTAAGATCTGTTTTTTTACAGGTCAACACAAGACCCTCTTTTCAAACCCCATCTTCTGAATACTTGCAAACTGGATTGTGGAAATTGGGGATAAGATTGAGAGGGCTTTTTGTATGGCAATGCAGGCTACTTCGTATGATTGCAGCTCGTAGTCAGAATGTAGTGGAGACACCTTGGTCAAAAATATAATTGTTTGTTATTGATTTGTCACTCTTGAACTGCAGACGTGATACCTATGTCACTGTGAACAAATAGTGATCCAGTGTTGCAGTAAGCGAGGAACACCCTGCCCATGTTATATTTTAAATTAAAGATATGCTGAGCACATCTGTCTACTGGTGCAAGGGGATGGGTATTTGGTTACTGCAGATTAGAAGACAGAGCTAATTTAATCTGACATTACAGGGAATTTAGAGAATTCTTTCTGCTTGAGCGGCTGTTTTATGTGCAGTCAAACTGGTGTAATTTGATGCCTGTGACTTCCTATATATGTCAGCTTCCACTTGTAAAAACTTATTGAAGGAACAAGCTGAAGCCAAAATCATCTTAAACAGTACTACTGTTTTGAATGAAAACTGAATTGAACTTCTAAACTTTTAATATTGAATTCAGCTACTTGCTGATTTTCTTAGCCTGAATAAAAAAACCTAAATTTTTTAATCTCATGTTCTGTAAAACTGTTCTTAGTGTATTGACTAAAAAAATCTACAAGCCAGTTTTCTTGGCATGTCTGTGAGTTGAGAACACACAAGTGCTTGTCTTGGTTTTGCTTGAAATACAGTAAAATTTACCAGGATTGAACGAGGCAAATGTCATCCAGTTGCTTCATCAATGGTTTTAAGTACCATATTTTTTATATATATATGCACAAAAGTATACTTCGTAGAATAACTTTGTGTATTGAAAATGTGTAAGTCCCAAATGTATTCCTTAAAAAGCGCATAAATACCTAACTTGCAGCAGTGTCATGTAGCAAGCAGATCATTTGGCTTTAATGGGATGTCTGTCTGAAACTGAATTCTTTTATAGCCGTTCCCACTCTGTGTTTTCAATTACTATCCATATGAAAGAAACGACAATAGATGGAGAAGAACTTGTTAAAATTGGGAAGCTAAACTTGGTAAGTATTTCAGCTAAATGCTATTGATGACATTATTAAAGTAATGAACTAGAATAATCTGACCTCATTCTCTTGAGAATCTATGGTGGGTTTTTTCCCTGATGGGGGGGGAATAATTGTTTTTCATAAAGTGATATGAACTATGTTTGTCACTCTGAAAAATGTCAGTGCCATTTGTCACCTGAGTGTCAACTTAACAACTCATAAGCTAGTTCATCTGTGTTGCGTTCTGCGATGCTATTGGCCAAGCATTCTTCAGGGTTATTTGAGACAGAACGTGCCCTTTTTCTTGTCTTTCAGGTTGATCTTGCAGGAAGTGAAAACATTGGTCGATCTGGGGCAGTTGACAAAAGAGCTCGTGAAGCTGGAAATATCAATCAGTCTCTCCTGACACTAGGAAGAGTTATTACTGCTCTAGTAGAAAGAGCCCCACATATTCCATACAGAGAATCTAAACTCACAAGAATCCTTCAAGACTCTCTCGGAGGAAGAACAAAAACATCAATAATTGCCACAGTTTCTCCTGCATCTATAAATCTTGAGGTAAATTTTAGTCTGAAAATCTATTCCTAAAATAAATACTATATTTTGTTAATGATACAAAAATGAGTTAACTCCTCAGGTTGACCTAGTGTTACATCTATTTATCACAGGAAACATTGAGTACACTGGAGTATGCCCATAGAGCAAAGAACATAATGAACAAGCCTGAAGTTAATCAGAAGCTAACAAAAAAAGCTCTTATTAAGGTAAGCTAGACATATATCTTACAGATTAAGTTACAGGTTAGATTTAATTTTGTTAATGTAGTTTTTGCTATGCAGGAATTACGAAGTTGTGGAGAAGCTATAACTAATACCAGTAATTTTCTGAGGTGACTTTAATCACTGAACTAGTACTTTTGAACTAAGCTGCTCTACTGGTACAACATGAATCACTTTGCAGATACTGAAACTGTTGCTAAGACGAAGGCTGGATAGAAAGGGCTGTTGCTGCTAGCTATGACTCTGTGTATGGATTACCCGTTTACAAGTTAGTGGAGAGCCACTAAATGACACTGGATTATTTTTTTTTTCTGGACATGCTGTATTAGCAGCTTTATTCCCTAGAAAGCGCCTGAATTAAAGTGAACTTGTCACTAAGTATGAACAAAGAGCCAATATAAAGTAGCTGACTGCTATTAAAGGAGCTATGATTCCCATTGTAAGCTGTTATATGCAACCAAGTATGATTCAAATGAGAAGTTTCAGTGCTCTACATATATCCAATGGTACGAATTTAAAATGGTGCAATACTGAACTTATTTGGAAAATAAGTGAAGTGCTTTGCTCCTGTGTTTATGCAAAACTTCCACAGAACACTATCTTTGTGAAGCATCTGTTAAGCAAAATCTTGAAAGTAAAGCAGAAATTTTCAGGCTTACATATAATTGTTTCTTTATGCAGGAATATACTGAAGAGATTGAGCGTCTGAAGCGAGATCTTGCTGCTGCCCGAGAAAAAAATGGAGTCTATATTTCCCTTGAAAATTATGAGTATGTCTCCAAAATTTCTATAAAATGGCTAACAACAGATTTCAGATACTGGTATCTATCCTTATACAGAAATGCTTTCGGATCTATTTTCATACCAGAAATTTAAGATAGTCAGTAGAACTTGACTGCTCAACTTGTTCTTTAGAAATTAATTATTACACAGATAGAAGCCAAAAGAGTGGCTTTGCGCTGAAGATTTTACTTTTATGTGGAACTTACCATAAGCATAGCCAGGATGCAGAGTTACACTGTGCAGCCTTTCTTTCAGTGGAAGCTCATATAGGAGAGCAAAGTTGGTATAGTTTACTTCACTTTGTAAGAGGGCTAGTTTACACACAAAATTTACAATGGAAAATTTTCTTAAATCTTTTCTGCGTTAAGTGAAAATTACCTGCTTCTCCTACAGAAGTTAGAAATACCTGGTTTTTGAAATTGCTAATTATGTAGTGTAAGAAACAGTAGATAATCTTGAAATCAGCTCTTACTTGACTAATTTGTTTGTTTTAATCCCTGCTTGAGAGCCCTTAATGGGAAGTTGACAGTTCAGGAAGAACAAATTGCAGAGTATATTGACAAAATCAGCGTCATGGAGGAAGAAGTGAAAAGAGTAAGTGATGTTTCTCAACTGTGGCTTAAATCTGCCAAAAAAATGAAAGAAATCTTAGGGGAAGGAGGAAAAAAGTTTGAACAAAGAACAGTTTGAAGAGTTTTTGTTCTTAAAGTTCTCTGACTAGTCAAGGATTAGTCAAGCTTCCTAATCCTTGAAGTTAAGGAAGTTGAAGTATCATATATGAAGTTGTAGGATGCAATGTTTATTTCTTAAAGCTGTTTTAATGTCTACCACTTTACTTTTAATTTGCTTTGCTTCTACAAGCGAAAATCTGCTTGTAAGATAGTTTCATCTCAGTTGACAGATATCCACTTAGAGTGAAGAATGAGAGGAGAAGGTTCTGAGCTCCCATTAACAAATTACACAGAAAATTCGAGCTTCTTTTTTAAAAGAAATGTAGATATTAATTTTCTGGAATTTGTAACTACTCTGTTTAATTGTCTTTGACTGTTATTCATTCTGTCTGCTTAGGTTTCAGTGTGTTGGTTTTTTTTCGTATGCTGTAACAATTGTTTGGCCTTGTAGTTTGAGTGGGGAAACAAGGGGTTATTACAGTGAAAATGGTGTTGGTTTGTGATGTTTTCAGTGAATACAGAGATTATACAAATCTGTAGTCTAGTTTTAAGGCCTCTGAGCCTTAAAGCTGAAATTACATTGGTAGGTGACAACTTGCCTTCTGGTATTGTGGCATAATTTGAGAGATGTAAAGCAGGACTGTTGAACTTATAAAAAGCAGTGTTGCCCTATTGACATTTGTCTTCCACTTTAGATCACTGAACTATTCACAATTAGTAAAAATGAACTTGAACAGTGCAAAACAGATCTGCAAATCAAAGAGAAAGAACTGGAAGAAACGCAAAAAGACCTGCAAGAAACCAAGGTTCATCTGGCTGAAGAAGAATATGTGGTTTCAGTTTTGGAAAACACTGAACAAAAACTTCATGGCACAGCTAGCAAGGTTGTCACAGTTCTTGCACCTAACTGTAACAGTAACTTCCTATGTTTAGGAGTTTTGTGGGCTGTTCAAGGAAGTCATTGTTGCTGAAGCATGATGCGAGTGTGACAAAACCTGAACTTAAGATGGAAAACTAGAATTAGCTCTCTCTAAATTATATTATGATGAAAAGCTACTAAAGATTGCAGGACTTTTTCTGTGGTAATATTGACAGTTGGTTGCTAAACACACTGGTTGGTCCGGAGCTACCTTTCCTTCCAGCCAGTTTGTCATGAGAGTTCCAGTGCTTTGCAGTATGTATTGTCATGAGTTGTTTTGCTGAATAAGTAGCTTCTTTACTAGAAGCTTACGGTTGACCCTACAAAAGAGTAAGTTATATATAACTGGGGTAGAAAAATAGCAAAAAGCTTTGCAGAGATATGTGCAGTAATTTACACTCACTGAGTGAATAATAGAAACTGTTGCCCTGTCACCTCTATATATTAGAGTATGGTTTTGATGTGTTTGTAGATTGGTCATAATTATCAAGACAGACTTGATGTGGGGGGAAAGAGAGTGTCCTGTTAACTAGTACTGGAACCCTCTTGCTTGAGTACTATTAAAGAATATATTTACTGTCAAATCTTTCAGAAAAAGTTGAAGTGGTCAGGAATTTTTTTCAGTTACTATTCTGTGATAAATGATTTCTTAATTCCTTATATACTGAGTGTCGTGGTTTTGGCTGGATTGGGCCCCCCCCCCCGCCCCGAGAGGAGTGGAAGAGATAAGGAGATTTATGAGTTTAGAAAAATAACTAAACTACTTTAATGAAAATAATAATAAATAAGAAAATAGTAAATAATAACAGAATAATAAAAATTAAAGAAAAAAAGTATACAACAGATACAAAACCATATCCAGCTCCCAGGATGATGATCGCATCACCAGCAGACACAGGGAAAGTCCCAGACTGGAGTCGGCGACGGACAGGAGCTGAATTCCGGAACTAGAGTCAGGAATGCTCAGATCGGGATCAAAGGCAGATGAACAGACAGGGTCCTCCTCAGATGTCAGCTGTTGAAAAAGCGAGCCAGAGCAGCCTTGCCCCTTTGATCCCTTAGCTTTTATACTGAGCGTGATGCATATGGGATGGAATACCCTGTTGGTCAGTTTTGGGTCACCTGTCCTGTCTGCTCCTCCCTGCAGGTGGGACCCCTCTATGCTTCTCCACTTCTGACCCTCTAACGTGGCAAGCAGCGAAGTTAGCTGACCTTGGTTGTTATAGCAATAAGTATAAGCAAGAGCCTCTGTACATACCATTCCTTGGTATAATCAGGTCTTACCACTCTGAGACTGAACAATTTCTGAACAATAAGCTGTTAATTTCAGGCTTTAGTCAGTTAGAAGAGGCCCAGCTAAAAAGTAAAATTACAAATCAGAAAACTGGTTCTGTTTTACCTCAAACCAGGACACTGAGGATGTCAGAAGGAATGGTCTCTACTAAGTAGTTTTTTCCTGTGTTCTATGACTATAAGTGACATAATACCAGGGTTAAGAACAGTTGTAATTTGATGATGTAAAGGGAAATACCATCTTTCTAGGGAGATAACTTCTCTGGTAACTCAGAACTGCACTTGCTTTTCCTTATAGAGTATATGCTTGACTACTTGTTCAAAGACTGACTAAAATAACTTTAAAAAAATTATAGTTACTTAGAACAGTTGAAGAAACTACAAAAGATGTATCTGGTCTGCATGCGAAACTGGACCGTAAGAAGGCTGTTGATCAACACAATGCTATCGTCCAAAATACATTTGCTGGACAAATGAATGTTTTGTTCAACAAAATACAAGATTCAGTTAATGAAAACAGTCTGAAGCAGCAACAGATGCTGACATCTTACACAAATTTTATAGGTAAGTGTAATACCTATATCAGTATGTCATCCTGAATTTGTGCAACAGTAGTTCCAAAGACAATTTCCTAAACCAGATCTGTTTTAGTAAGTGGAAGAGGTTTTATTTTAAGCAATGTAATGATTACAGTTCCACCAGTAATAACGTATCTGGGGTGATCAGCAGCTTTCCTGTGCCATAGGAGGCTAGATGGTGATAAGCAATAAAAAGAGTTCCTATCTTACAGTGTAACTTTTAAAAAAAAATTTGTAACACTTCTTGATTTCTTTCGTAGGTGATCTTCTGTCTACCAGTTCTTCAGCGGCTAATATTCTTGCATCAGTTGTATCAGCATCTTTTGCCTCTGTTAAAGCATTGGTGTCTACTGAAGTTTCTCACATGTCTGAAAAAATAACACAACATGAGAATCTGTCACTTGATTGTAAAGCTGAGCTGCTGAGATTAATTGTTAGTAAATTTAGATACTCTTATGTTACTCAACATATGAAACTGTTCACAATCAAAAGGGGTTCTGTAAATATTTTGTATAGGGTTTTTTCTGATGCTCTCTATCTGTCTCTACTTCAGCACTTGGCCATGATTATGTCCCTCCCCACTTACCCTCCCATGTCACCACCACAAGCTGTAATGTAATAACATAGCAAATAACGTAATAGCAGAGTACATGGATATGTATATGGATAGCTTCTTACAAATGTAGATGAAGGAACAGTCATACTCTCTTTTGCTTTTTCCTAGGAGGAACATACATCTGGATTAGGAAGAGCATTAAATAGCTTTACACCAATGGTAGAATTTGTTTTGGGGCTAAACTGTCAGTTTCAGAGTAACATGAAGAAATATTCTGCTGTGGCTGACAAGGTAATGCATGTAACTTCTCTCTTACCTTCTGCTCTTCTATCTTGTTTAATTTACAGGTAACCCTTTGGTGATTTTTCTGCAGTATGTCAGAGCGTTTCCACTTCTGGTCTGGCCTTTTCCCCTTTATCCTGTCCCATGTGTTCTACCTTTTAGCTCTCTCTTCCAGACTTCTTTTCTGCTTCTGTGTGTGGTGTATTTTCTTGTTACCTATTTTGGCACAACTGCTTGCCTAAATGCCCCAGAAGAATGGTAAAATGTGGATGCTTAAAGATATATGTAACAATTATTTGATAATATCCTTAATATAGTCTCTCCTGTATTTTAGAAAACTAAAATAACTAACTCAGACAAGTCTTATCACTCCCAGTTTCTCCTGTTGTCATACCAAACTTTCTTCGTAGTCAATTTGATTCCTGGGCAATGTGATGCTGTATTTTGTTAACAATAACCATAAATGCACACAACGCTGCTCTTACAAAAAAAAAAAAAATCCTGTGCTTCAGTTTTTAGTTCTAGTCTATCATGATGTTTTTGAAGAACCAGAGCCTCACTCTTTCATTCCTTTTTTTTCCATTGTGTCAAAACCACATCTTGGTTCCTGGTGACCTGTTGCTCTGACTGAAAAATTTCTCCCTTCTGTCAATTACAACCCATGTGGAATCAGCTCCCCTTGTCTAGAGGCTTTTTATTGGATTTCAGGCTTAGCAAATAGTCCATGGCTTACCAGCTCCTGCTCTCGTCTTAACTAAGTACCTTGTCTGCGTCTTCCTATTTTGTCTACCTCACATGCCAAATTTTGTCTTTGGAAAAGTCTACACCAAGTTTCAGCCTGTAGCTTCAGATTTCTCTAGGTGTTATTTTTCACTGTTTATGCACAATACTTTACTCTAGGGCCTCTGACAATTTCCTTGGGTTAGAGTTTGTTTCCATATAAATTATGCTAGGGAAAAGTATCCAGTTCTTACCCAAAGACAGAAACCTAACTTTAAAACTTTTTTCAAAGATGGAGGATCATAAAAAGGAAATGGATACCTTCTTTGGAGATCTTTCTCTCACTCTGAAAAAATTACGGGAAGAAACAGACAGTGTCTTTGCTCAGCTTCAGAATGACTGTGAGAATTTAAAAGAAGAAGTGGAAATGACGAGGTTGGCACATACAAAGGTATCCTTAGAGTAAGAAGAAAGCCTAACACCAAGTGTGATTGCTTGCTTTGATTTAGACTCTTTGTAGCAGTAAACTGTTGTACTTGCTTCAGAAGAAATGTTAGGACAGTAACTTGATGATCCTAATTCTTTTCAGCCTTTGTTGGGCTACTTTGAGAAGTTTATGTAGGAAAGTATCAAAAAAAATTTACCCTTGCTCTGAGTATGTCCAGTGTATCTGCCTTTACATATATCTCCAAAAGCAAAGTGTCTGTATCTTTTTCACACAAAAATTGTACCTTCAGATTTAGAATGACAAAAGCTCTTTTATTTGCTGCATTTTTAATGAAGGCATTCAAGTACCCTTTAAGAATGTTAAAAAGTGCAGAATAACAGTGAAATGTGTGACATTTTTCTTTATAGAGTGCAGCTGAATTAATGTCCTCGCTGCAAAGCCAGCTTGACCTTTTTGCTCAGGAGACTCAGAAGAACTTAACTAATGTACTTGCAAAGAATGGAAGCTTGAAGACCACCATCGCTGCTGTGCAAGAAAATGTTCACTTGTAAGGAGCAGATTACTTTTGGCATATACTGATGCAAGATAAAACTATGTTTGAAGAGGAAATGCAAGATAGATGCTCTTTGTATTTATATGCTTATAAAGTCTTCCGGACGTGACTGTTAGAGCTGAGTTCTGCCTCAGAACGTAGATCATAGTTCACCTTTCCCTAGAGTAAAAGGTAGCTCTACAAGGCTTTTCCTCAAACTTGTCTCTTGAGCATATTGCAGATAAGAGACAGTGGTTTTGGGAACAATACGCTGATGAACAGCCCTCAGTATGGTTGGACTTCAGAACTTCATACCATAAAGGCTTAGCTTGAAGTATCTATTGCAGCTTCATTCAGTTGCAGACTGAATAACTAAGGTCTTCCCAAAGTTGTTGGGTTGTAGTTTGTGGGGTGTTGGGAGGTGGTGTTGGTTTGGGTTTTTTGGTGGTATTGTGTTTTTTTCTTAGGGGATTTAACAAACTTACTGCTCAGAATGCTGCGGTTTATAAACTCAGTAAATAGAGACATCACATTATAATTAACTGGTTTAATAGAATCACACTACTTCACTGGTTCTGGTCTCAAAATATTTCTAAATGTAGAATGTTAAAATCCCCCTTTTAAAATCTCTGAACTGTTATAAATATGTTGTTGCAGGAAAACTACAGACCTAGTCAGCAGTACGACTTCCAATCACAGCAAATTTATTGCATCTCTGGATAATTTCTCTCAAGAGCTCAGGATCATAAATGCTGAAAACAAGATGGTGCTGGAAGAATCCACTGACCACTGTCAACAACTTCTCAGTAATCTCAAAAATGCATCTCAGGATACTGATAAATGGGGTGAATTTACAACTGCTCAGATAGTTGACTTTACAAATCAGCAGCTATTGTCCTTCAATGATGAGAAACAGCAACTTCAGTGTTTACAAAAGGTACCTATAGTCATTGTAGTCTAATAACACATTCTGAAACAAACATTTACAGTAAAACTAGTAGGGGGAAAAACATTCTCACTTATAGTCAGAACAAAATTGGGGTTTTTCAATCACAGCAGACTCGTGTTACTCAGTTTAAATAGATGCAATTAGAGGAAATAAAAAAACTTAATTTAAGAGGAAGACTTTGACCTTAAAGTGCAAATAATTTTGCACTTTAAGTGCAATAAGTGCAACTAATTTTTTTAGTTTCTGTCGCAAACTTCACTTCCCACCCTTGTTTTATTGTTCTAATAGGTAATGAAGTAGGCAATAGGTAATGAAATAGGCATATCCAACATTTTGCTAACTTTCAGAAAAAAACACAAATGTTAAAAACACTTGCAGTCTCAAGGGACACCCTTGTGTCTGTGATACCTATTGAACACTACAGAAGTGTGATCCCAAAGGGAACGTCTAAAAATAACGTATTTTCCTTCTTTTTCCCTACGAATGGATAAAGCTTCTAGTGCTTATAGAATTTTCACTTTCACTTGAATATCCTAATTCTGTGCAGGGTTGTGTATAGAAGCATGAGGAGTCTGGTCTGAACCAGATGGCATCATCTTTTTTCTTATGAGTAGCTTTCTAAAATGATCATACTTTCTAAGAAACTGACTCTCTTAAGATGATTCTCGAAATGAGAGTGTAAAACTGGCACTGAAACCTCTCAATTTGAGGTCTCAGTTGTTTCGTTTCGGGTCATGTAACTAATCATGCACCACATCTTAGAAAAGAAGCCATAACCTTACCCTTTCCTGTTAACTTGGTGATTTGGTTGGGCTTTTTTGTTTTGTTTTCAGAAAAATGAAGACAACTGTGATAAAGCCTTAGCTGAAATTGCTGACCAAATCAGCAGACAAAAGGCTGTTGAAGAGAAGGTACTAAATGGCCTTCTTGATCAGATAAAGGTTGATCAGGAGATACTTCTGGAGCAGAAGCTGGCACTTAATGAGGAAGCACAGCACGGACTGACTCAGGTTAATGGTTTCCTGCAAGAGGATCTTAAAGTGGATATTCCAACAGGTATTTAAATTAGGTTGGGGACAGAATGGTCTTATGGAAAGCTATTTGAGTTGCAGAATTCATAAGCAAAGGTTAATGGGGACATAATATAACTAGCAGCCTTACACCTTTTTTTAAGATGCATGCTGAGAATGATGACTGAACAAAGCATCATGTCTGTATTGAGTTAACATAAAATTGAGGATCTGTAATTAAAGCAAATGCTGAAAGTGTTTAATAGTGCCTTTCACTAGTGTACAATCTTCATTAAAGGGACAACTCCACAGAGAAGAGACTACTCCTATCCAGTCACACTTGTGAGAACAGAACCCCGGGAACTTCTACTAGAACAATTAAGGCAAAATCAGTCAAAGCTTGATGCTCTGCTAAACGGTGTGACAAAGGAGGTGGAGGATAATGCAGATCAGGTATGTGTATGAATGGCTAATGAGCCTCTTCATGGAAGATTTTCGCATCTTCAGAAGTTTTATCATGCCATTGTGGAAAGTTGGCTAGAACCCCAGACCTATTGCAGCCTTTGTGTTCTACAGCGTACTGAGAGTCACATGTGCTGAGCTCTTGACAAAAACAATACCTTGAAAAATAAGAGAAGATATTAATAATTTAGAGACTTTCATGTCTATCTTTCAAAAATGCAAGTGCCATGACTTTTATAGACCTGATCATGCTTAGTACATTCACCTAGGAAATTCAGACATTAAATACACTTTTCTGAAAACTTCTGTTTCAGGACCTGTTGGAAGAGGAGGAAGGGTTGCAAGAATCCAGTGAAAGCCTTGCTAGTGACAAATCCTTAGTGGATATAAACATATGCTGCCACGCAAATGCTGGTGTTCCCTTTTTCCAGGTAACTTCCCCAGATACTCCAAACAGCTGTGTACTTGAGAGTGAAGGAAAACTGTTGTTCTGTAACAGGCCTGTAGTCTAAAGTCACCTACTGTCATTTAGTGTATTGTCACAACTTCTTTAAATCTTGTAGAAAATGCTTTGTAAACTTGAGCTAAAAGAACAGCAGATTCTGGTAACAGTTAACAGCGGATAAAATAATGCAACTTTCTGACAAGCTGGACAAACAGTAGAAAACTCCTCAGCAAATAATCCTGCATGAAAAAAAAAAGTCATAATTTGCTAGACATAAGCACATGTTAATGAAAAAGTTGAAATTAGGTGTGGAGTATTTTCTTAGAGGCCAGACAAATACCAGCATTCTTGATTCTTCACTGATTTATTTATTGTTCTTTCTTCCTTCCTTTTGACCCTCTTGCTCTACCAACGTATCGGTGTAAACCACCGGTGTATTAGGCTCGGGTTTGGCTTGGGGGGGTGGTGGTGGGGAGAGTGTATTTACTTGCCATGGATTCCTTAAAAGTAGCTGCTGAACTTCTAGATGTCTACAGTAAATCTCTTTAAATGCAATATTAGGAACCTTTTTCAGGAGTTCTACCAACTTTTTTTTTTTCCTCAGAACACTATATACTGCATCGTAGTGAGCAAGTATTCTTTAATTTCTTTGTATTGTCTTAACGTTGGGTGTTTTCTTTAAATCCCAGCACAAAAGGAGTCACAAAAAGGATAAAGAGAACAAATCTGCAGCTACAGTGGAGAAGAACAAAATAGAAGATGTGACAGAACAGTTTCTTCCCAAATCTAAGCCTCCTTTAAGATCACTGAACTAAGATACATCCCCTCAAGATCCCTGTTTTGAAATACTTGCATCTAATTGTCTACTGAGCCATAACTTTCACTGGTTATTCTCGGTCTCTGTATATACTGATACATTGATGCAATGTTGGATCAAAAAATTGGCCTGCCACATGTCCTGCCTTTCTCCCATTTTTATATGCTGTAGCTTGCAAAGTATTAAGAGACTTTTTTTTTAAAAAAACAACTTGCAGATTATGGTGCTGTATGTTAAATAGATTTTTATGTCGTCAAGTAAGAGATCCTTTTCTGTTTCTCAGTAGATTTAAAACAGAGCAGAAAGGGATGTGGAAAAATGCTTTTTCAGCATTACCAGCTACCATTTTATTTTTTAATTAACTGTAAATAAGTGTTCTGGTTTTGTACCTGCTTTTTAGTCTGATTCCTGTTTCTATGAAGTAGATAGCTGTCTTTTGACTGGGATACTTTAAATAAATCATTGACTTTATGGAAAAAAAAAAAAAGTATAAGCATCTGCCTCAGAGTAAAACAAGCTTACATGACTTTCATCTTATGTTACCAGGTTTAATTTAGCTAAAACATTAGCAGCTATGTCATAAGTCCTGTGCTGTGAGAAAAGGATGTCGTCTTCCCTTATTTCATAATAGACAATAGCTTTATTTCAGTGCCTCTTCAGAATATGAAAGCTAATCTCACTGCTGGGTTTTGGGTTTTTGGGTTTAGTTTTTGTTTTGTTTTCATTTGTTTTGAACTCCACTGTTCTTATCTTCCTCTTAACCTGCAGCTGTGATGTGTTGGCTTGGATATGATGTTGTCAACCACAGCTTATGTATTGTAAACTGGCAACATTTCTTTTAGGATGTAGATACTTAACATTAAAACGATGCGAACCTGGTTACAAATGCAGCTCCTATGTTGTATAGTAACAGTGAATTTCCAGTAACTGCCAGTAGTATTTGACCAGCTGTTCTTTTCATGCTGCTTACCTGAGAATTTGAAGAAAACTTCAAGCTATGATGTTCTAAAAAGTAGATGAATAGGATTATGATGGGAATGGGGAGAGACACTGCAAGGCATCCTTAATTTACATTGAAGCATTATTCTTAGCTAATTGTCAAAAACATGATTTAAGAGATTGTTCAGTTTTCTATATCTAGCTTGCAGGCTTAAGTTGATCTTTCTTCAAGGGTATGGTCCATAGATATATTTTTCTTGAGCGAGTATGCCAAACAGTTATGCTTTAGACATTCAGACAGCACATTGTAGTCCTGCTAGTAGAGACAGAAAGACATAACTTTAAGTATGCCCTTGCACCGATTCTCTAAACTCTACCATAGGATGGACCATTAATCAGTTGTATTTGTCCTACTATTTATCCTCTCTTTTGCTGCTGTGGGGAAAGCTAATTGCTTTTTCTTAACAGCCTGATACGAGGAGGGAAAGTACTAATTCCCTTCCAAATGAATGAGACACAAATATGGAAATTTTTTTATTTATTTTTTTTAGGGGCGTGTTGTGATATCTTGATACCTAGCTTATATACCAAGTCTTTTATTCTTGTAAGGGCCTTGAAACACTGGAAGCTGCAGGACTGTCTCCTTCAGAGAGTATTTTGTATGTAGTCAAATTCTGGCACCAGAAACTTAATGGACTTAAGAAGTCTCCAGGGCCTAGGATCCATTTTCTTGCACCACATCCCTGTTAACACTGACTAGATATTAGCATGATCTTCCAAGACTGTTCAATAAATCATGTACTAACTAAACTTCAACCAGAAGAGTTGATCCCACAATTGTATTGGAACGGCCTAAGCCCCATACGAGAGGCTTGTGCAACTCTTTCATTCTACTACTTCATTTTTTCCCTGTGGAGTTCACAGGATCAGTATGAACAAACAAACTGGAACAGCCAGTACCCAAGGAGGGCTGCATCCATAAAATCATGCCAGAATCTATGCTTCCTGGCTTTATTCTCTTTGAAATTGTCTCCTCTACCTTAGCTATTTCATTTCCCCTGGTACAGGCACAGGCTGCTTTCCTGGTAACTGGGAGACTTAACAGTTGTATTAATTTCATGGACTACTATTCTTTCTCTTTTGATAAAGTACGCCTCAGAGTAGTATTTTCTTTTGTTTGCCATACCGGCATGCCAGATCATTGTTTCATTGGCCCTGGTGTCTGGAGATCACACCAGAAAGCTGAATAGGATGAAAAATCTGGATAGCAGAACTTGCTGTTGGCTTCTTTGTCCATGTCCCTTCTCCCACTAGATGGCTCTAACACTAAAGCGTTAGTCCAAAGCTCAAGTACTGGCCACTAACCAGGACTTAGAAATAAGCATTTTGCCAAGCTTTTTGTCAAACATCTGTTAAAAGAACAGGTTTCAAAAAATAATATCGAGTTTACGTTTCTACGAGGATAATTCTATATTCAAGCATGGACAAGAGGTTGTTTTATGAAGAGCTGCATTTGAGAAAAAGATGGTCCAACCTATGTCTTGAGCTTTGCTGCAGGAGCGATAGACACCCTCAGGAACTAAATTCTTGGCCTGACCTGCCCTTTGGATTTACCACTATGTGGGCATTGCCCAAAGTGGAAAGCAACGCCTGTTTGGGTATATATTGTACAATGTATGACAGAAAGAGAAAAGGAGGGTAAGAAAAATAAAGCAAGAGTCATTTCTTATACGTAGGCACTGGATTTGCAGGTCTAACCCAGAGGGAAGAAATGGCATAGTCCAGGCTAGTTACATGGTGGTTTGAAGTTGTCTCATTATAAGGCATTTTTTATAAGAAGCGCAGGAAGCCATTTCCACAGAATAAACAGCAAGGTCGTATCCTGACTGAATTAGCTCAGCTAAGCATGAGGCAGAGTTGTGGTGACTGGGGCTGTAGTATATGGCCTATAGTGTTCTAACTAACCTGATGAGTTTTTTCAGATTCTGGATTAGCGGACACATAGGACAGCTCTTGAGTTAACAAAAAACCCAAGTAGGATTAATGCAACATGGGGAAATGAAATGAGGAAAAAAATGAGTTTAAATGCATGTAAAGGGCGAATGCAGAGAAAGCAATAAGAGGACTACGGGAAGCAGAGATAATCAGAGCCACTGGCTTGCTTTTCAAGTGAAAAATGAGCAGTTAGGAGGATAACGGAGGAAAGGAAACTTCCTGCTTCCTTCTGGAAACTGGGGAGCTGCAGCACTTGCTGCATCAGAGTTGTTGGGGGATGCAGTGTTTATTCGAAGACAGGAAAGAAGACTAAGCTGACCGGCTGCTATTGATGGCTGGTTTTATTTTGGGTATCAGAAGTGATTGTGGGGGGCTAGAGAGGGGTGAGGAGAAGGTGTAGAGTTGCTAGACTCTGCCTTTCTGTTAGGTGTCAGTCACCATTGCAATCATCTGGTAAATGGGGAGAGAAAACAAGAGGAAGCCTGTAACTCTTTGGGGTGATAAAAAAAAACTAGAATGAGCTGCAAAAATAAAGTTTAACATTCCTTTTCCATCAAAAAGAGATTGAAGAGAAAAGAGTTCTAAAGTTCTAGAGCGTTAAAAACAGGGAAAAAAAAATTTAAAATATATAGTTGGTAAATATATACTTTTAAAACAAGTGTTTACAACCATTTGACTACTATTTTTTTCTTTCCCTGTTAGAAACTCCTTTTTATGGTAGAGGGCAGTGCTCTATAAAGTGCACGCCCACCCACACAGTTACTTTATGAAGTTAAATAGCGATAAATCGTGCTCGGCTTTGCATTAGTAGTGCTTTATGTGACATGGTATTATAGGTGAGATGTAGACCACCTAGCAAAGGAGGCCCTTCTTGTAGGTTGAACACAAACTCAATCCACACCGGCGTTGCTGTGCTCAATCTTGAAAATGGTAAAAGTATGAACACAGTGCAGTGAAGCGAATGTTTAAATCCCTGTGTTCAGAATACTTCTAAAATCACCTCTGGTTACCCTGTAAAGGGTCCAGCTACCAAAAGGAGAGCACGTTGTAACTATACAAGTGCTCTTCAGACAAATAAAAAGGAGCGACTGCTTGGTCCAGGAGCCTCCTGTCAGGGAAGAAGTTAGAAACAAGCTGCCCTTTTCATATGAGGTCTCAAAAATGTTCCGAATTTCCAGTTTTCTAAAACTTTGAGAAGACTGCCAGTTTTCAGGTGACACAAAGTTAGATTTTGTAAAATAATGGATATTAACTGGATTGTTTCCTCATTCTCTAAAATACTAAACCTATATAAATATTCCCGCGACTTCCTTAGTTATACTTGAAATGCTTTTGTGACTGTTGGTCTGTTCATAACCTAAACATTGTAATTAAAAGAATGAGACACAATAACTAAAACTTTGAAATTGACTAGTGCATTTTCTTTATTAAAAGTGATCAAAAGAATGAAATAAACAGAAATATGGTGTAAAAGTACATTAGATTTTTCAGATCTTTCCAGGTGTAATCATCTACAGTTGCAGATAACGTATATAAAATTTTGACTATAATTTTATTCTGATGATGTCCAGAACACTAAAGCTACTATGTGAAGATTGGAATTGTATTTTCATTGTCAGAAGTTAATTTTTAAAAAAAATCTTTTTTTTTTTGCCTAATTATCACAGAGGTTTTGCTAAGTGAAAAATTAAAATTAGCAGGAAAGAAAATGTGCTTTTTTTAGCATTTATGACAAATATTAAACAAAACAGATTAAATACATAGTAAGATACTTATCCTCCCCAGCCATTTGAGTAAGAATAATGAATGCTACTGCTCAGAGGACCGATTTCCCCACTGCACAAGTCCAGTCTTACATTGGTCTAATTCTGCTTGATTTGTATTAAAGTAATAAGGTGAAGGATCAGATTCTCCATTTTCCGAAGTACATACTGAGTTGATAATGATGCCAATGCCAAAAAACCCAATGATGGGTTTTTTTAAACCCAACCAACAAAAAAAAATAATCTGAAGCCCTGTTTGGTCTCTACGGCCAAAGGATTTCATGGCATTTAGAAGAGTTTGTCTAGGCAAGCCTTGAAGTTGTTTTCATCCCTAATTCTGTATGTTCTTTCATGGCTACTTCCTCTACTTTGTAAAATGACTTTGGGATCTCTCGGGATAGGTACGATGTTGTTGTTCTGCTGTTAAAAGACAAGACCCAATGTCAGTTGAAGCTAGCACTGATTGTAGTGGCCACTGTATCGTGCCAGTGTCCTTCGGCTTATTGCGTATCACAGGGAGGGGAACCTTTTAAACTTCCAAAGGATGGCACAGCCCCTGTCTTCCAGAACATAACTTCATACGCAATCTGAGCACCGCTACTCCCATTTCAGAAGTAGAAACTTGTAAACATGTTTCTGAGGGAGTAAATTTCAATTATTTTTATTTTTACACAGAAGAGCTTAAGTAACCTGTGTCATCTGTAATGACTGTTTGGGGAAATTGGTTTTTCACATTTCAATTAGCTTCCCCTAATGCTTAAACCAAAACATAAGCAGTGTTATCATCATGTTCAGAAGCTAAGGGAAACGAAGAAGTGAATCACTTATCATTTGTTATAGGCACCATCTTCTATGATTTAATTAAAATATGACATTAATTTCAAAACCATTCAGCTATAGATATATATTCAAATGGTTATAAGATAATAATGGTAGGCGCCAAAATTTTGCTCATTCACTCTAACAGTTTATTTTAGGAAACTCAGTCCAGCAGGATGAACCTTAAATATACAAATTAATGCAAGGAAGGAAATTTTATGATGTCTCTTAGTTAATACAGAAGCCAATCTTATTAATCATGGATTTACAGAGGGCTGTTTTATTAGATGTTAACCATAGCTTATGTTGACAATTGATTTTCATTGTAGGACAACTAAATTTATTATTTGTAATAAGATAAAGATAATTAAATTGACTTTATAAAGGTTACTATCATAAATGTTAGTACCTGTGAATAGCAAACATAAAACTGCTTTAGCAGCAAAAATTCAGTTAAGTGATAGGTGCTTTCTTTCCATTACATTTAATAGTCCCTGAACGTTTTTAGCCTGTGTTTTATTTTCCAGAGTTTATACCTACTGCTGTGAAAAACTGTTGGGTTGAAGCCTCACTTTCAGTTTATTTTCTTTCCAATAAAACAGGTTCAAAACATTTTCAAAGTTATAGAAGTAAAACAAAATAAAGCACGAAGTACAAATGTGTTGTGCAACGGAGTTTTGTCCTGTCATTTATCAGATTTGTTATTAAATTATTCAGAATAGTATGTTGAAAAAAAATAGTATGTTCTACAATAAAATCTGACTTTTAGGGGTTTTTAAGTACTAAAAAGAGTAATTATTAAGGAAGTTAATTTGGACCTTGCAAAAATGAGATTACTTGGAACTTATTTGATCTTTTTTAATTGTATTGTTTTTGTGATGCGTATCTCTCCATCCCTTAATACCATCCATCCACCTGGGTACAATCTTTTTAAAATGTGGAGGAATACAGCAAATGTTAGAGACCTGGGAAAGCACCTGAAGTAATTTTTTCGCACCTAGTGACAGTACATTCCTGAGCTTTGGCAACGTGGGAACTATCCAGTACAAAAGTAATTCTATCAGAACGCCCACAGTATATTTGTACTGTAATATTAATCTCTGGTTTCTAGTTCTGATTTGCCACGACGTTACAGGCTTGTAACTTGTCGTTGCTCCTTTGGTTTTTTGGACCAGTAATGAAAGGAAAGAGGGAGTACTTTAGGAAGACTGTTTTAAAGCGTAGTGTAAGACTGAATATTTGATAAGTTGGGATTTTTTCTAATGAAATACACTTGGCTGCAGGATCTTTGTATTATTAGAGCTCATTGTGATTAGTTCTGTCACGGTTTTGCAGCTTGTGGGAAAAAGGGTTAGCTAGATGGCGGAGAACAGAGGAGGCAAGCAGCACGTCACAAGAAGTACGGTTTAGTAGAGATGCCAGGCTGCTGGTTGCTGGGCTGCAACATAGATTCCAACCCAGTATCTGTGTGTTACTCAGTTTGTAATGTGCCCAGGGAAGTTGTGGATGCCCCATCCCTGGAGGTGTTCAAGGCCAGGCTGGATGAGGCTTTGAGCAGCCTGGTCTAGTGGGAGGTGTCCCTGCCCAGGGCAGGGGGGTTGGAACGAGGTGGTCTTTAAGGTGCCTTCCAACCCGAACTATTCTGTGATTCTGTAAAATCAGGTTGGTGCCCAGAGCAAAAAGCACTGAAATTCTTTGTAACTTCAGTGGATGGCTGGTTTCCCTGTAGCGTCGTTACTGGTGCAGCTTTCTCTAACAGAAGAGCTATAAAACATTTTGTGCCCACTGTATTTTTGATGCTCTGCTGTTCTTGTGCAGGCACTGATAGTGGTCTGACCCCAGCACTCTTTGCTGCTTGCTCTAGGGGTTAGTATGGATCTTCCACTGCCGGGACACAGGTATTACAGAGAAATTCCTCATCTCGGTGGCATTCCTGCTGTGTGAACGGCCGCAGAAATCCAGTCAGAAGTGAGTATCCACTCTGAGTGAAAGCGAGAAGGGTGCTACATGTGTTACATGGGTGCTGGCAATTCATGCTGCCGTGCTTTGAGGGACGACTACCACTGCTGCCTACCCGCCCTGCCAACAAAAGCTGCTGTCAAAGCATAGCCTGTGTATCTCTTCCTACGCCATCACAGTTTGGATCTTGTCATATTCATGGAGCTGCAATTATTTCCACTTGCATTTTGTGTGTTGGGGGGCCCAGTCTCAAACCCAACTGGAGCCTGGTGTGGCAGAAGATGGGGTTTCAGCCCTCACCGCCTCTTCAGCAGCCGTAGTTGATTTTGACGGAGCTCGGAAGTCCAGGTGAAGCTTCAGTGGAGACTGTCATCTTGTGCTCGAGCCACCTCTTGGCCCCAGGTTTTCTTCACAAAGCAAAGCATAGCCCGAATTCACCCCACCTGTGTTTGTTCAGGCACCTAAATGGAGTTACCTCAGAGAGAACCCCGACATGCCCTGCTCTCTCCAAAGTTGGGGGAGAGAGACGGGAAGCTCAGAGGGTGATTCATTGCTGCATGACCTGCTTGTTTCTCTCCATCGACTACATGGGAACCTAAGGAGGTAATTATTTTAACTTGGATGCTGCAAGTGCATAGATGAATCTGGGATAAGCATCACTCACTTTGAATTTTCCTATTGTGTTTTTTTAATGTTAAAGACATTTATTGAAACATGAAATACAGATGCCTTGGCTGAATTTTGACTCTTCACAGCTACCTCACGCTGTACTGTTAGCCACCTCCAGGTCATTATAAATAGCACTTTCTGATTCTCTGTGTGTGCATTTGTAGTGAAGGTGCTGAAGCCATTGCAAGAATCTGATATTGTCTGGTTTTAATACATTACTTAATCTGCTCAGGACTAAGCCAAGGCAGACTCATTCTTCAGGCAGTTTCCATTTTGATGTAGTATTTACTTTAAATGAAAGGCCGTGATCCTGTTCAAAGACGTGATTTCCCCCTCTCTCCCCTGCTGTCATTAGAGTCAGATAACAGGAAGAGACAGTCAGATAACTGCCACTTATTTGGATTTCACCAAAGCTTTCAGGCAGAAATGGGGACGCCGGCCAGAGCCAAATCAATTCATTTGAATGATTTGCTGATTATCTGTGTTAGTTATTCCCCGATTATCTTGCCTGGTGTCCAGGACTAGCTCTTTGCCTTTGGGCTTGGGTTGCTGTTTATTTTAACCTATTATTTCTGGGGAATATTCTGCATCATAAGTAGTGCACCCCGGCCTGTACAGATAAGAATAATTGGCACTGGAAAAAATGAGGACTGGTATGTTAATAACTGATTGACAGAAACAAGCTTGATCATAGTTTTTCATGGGGGCACCTTAACTTGTTAGTGAAACAGGGCTAATCAACAGGGCCTCTGATAGGTCCTTTCAAGACCATGGCTTGAACATTTAGATCACTGCTTTTGTGTCATAATTAATATTTAAATTATGGACATTCCAAGAGCTCCCTGCCAAGGGCACTGAACCGGGCACTATGCGGATCGTACCTGTAGAATTTAGTCTAAAAGACCAGTCAGGGAGCAGGTGAACAGGCATCGCCGGGCATGGATGCGGTGACCTGAGCTCCAGCAGCAGCATACCATGGCAAAGGTAGGTGTGCAGGTCCCACATTGCCAGTCCAGAGTCACTGGATCGCAGTATTGTCCCTCCCCTGTCTGGCAGAACAGTGCTACTGTAGTCATCGCTGCATCCCTCGCTGGGAGTTCGTGTTCTCCATCCCAATAGCACTCAAACAAAAGAAGAGAACCAGTACTGCTCCTAACTCTTCACTTGAATGTAAGCTTTCCTTCCATAGCATCTACCATCATACAAGACAAGGAACTATAGCAACATTGAGGAAATTTGAGTTAATAACATTGAGATGCTAAAGTTTTGCGTGATGGAGCTAGGGTAGCAGATGGCTAATTCGGTCAGATTGTACAGTCTGACTTTCTTCCTCCTGCAACCAAAAATTCTTTGAAATCCAAGGAAACATCCTCTACTTCAGGGCTTCTGGTGACAAAGAGAAAATGAAGCCCCTGACTTCAATCCTCTTGCATTGCCATTACCTTCCTGGTGAGGCAGGCCCTTAGCCAACAGACTGTTTTCTGGCTTTTAACCACGTGCATTTTAACAACATAACGTAGATAAATATATACGGCTTTCTTCACAATAGAAATAAATCACTTGATTCTATTCATTAGCTTGCCTGAGTGAATTAGCCCGCAGTAAGTCAGGCAGTTAGCACACGGTCCGAGCTAATGCAGGAGAAGTGGGGAAACAGAGCTGTGACCAAAATTAGGTTCTGTCATCGTGAATGATGCAGAAAGAAACCTCAATGACAAAGCAATACAGATGAAATCAGACTACATGTTCTGCAGCCAAACACACACAGAACAAGAAACGAAAGCAACTCGTGATGCTATCAGAACTATGGGCTGTTTTCCCCTCCCTCCCTCCCGCACTGGATTAACTGGTGCAGCCTGTGGGATGAGGCTCCCTGCCCAGACGAGAGTGGTGGCCACGGGGCCAGGGCTCGCTCCCCGCCTCACCAGCCTGCCCTCCTCTCCTCTCTGACTCTGTGTGTGCATGTACGGATCTGCTCGTTTTGCTCATCAGTCAAGACAAATTGAGAAGTCTGAGGAGAGACTGATAAACCAGCAATTACGGAGCAAAGTCAACAAGAAGAGATGGCACCACGTTGACCGGTGGGAGCGTTTGTTCAGGGAGGGGAGAGAGCTCCCAAGAGCAGATACAACGTTCACAGCACAGATAACAGGTTTTCCTCTTGACTTCAGTCCCCCATGAAGTTGATCCAAACTGTAATATCTGCAAAATCAAACTTTTGGTTGGGCCAACAAACCTAGCCATCCTGAAGCCTTAAAATATCCCATCCCAGTTGTACATGTTGCTGTAAACTTTATGTATTAACATCAGCTGGATCAGATCTGATAAAAATGTCCACAGAGGAATTCAGAAGTGTTGGAGTCAGTTTTCAGCATAAAGATTAATTTTTTAAATTTACAGGCATCTATTGACATCTGTGTCTCTCATTAGGACAGGAACATTAGAGCTGCTTTACTAAGACAGGCCATTAACTCCAATGTCTTCTTCCTGCCAGTGACCAGCAGAGGCTTCTGAGGGGAACTGTGTGAGAAACAGGCACAGATAGAGAAATCCTTTCCTGCCTTCATCAAACAGCAGTGTAAGGGCTTCCTGAGCCAAAGGCTGTGAGCAACATACTATGGTTCATACTCATCAACGTACCTATCCTCCATTAATTTGTCTTCTCCTTTTCTGAGCCCATTTGTACTTTTGGCATCCGGTGCTTCCCATGGCAACAAGTTCCACAATTTAATTATACGCTGTGTGAAAAAGTACTTCCTTCTGTTTGTTTTAAACCTACTAAAACAGAATTACAGGATGCACAACAGAATTGCATGGGCAGACTTAAATGGGAAGATAATGTGGAACGACAATGGAAAATCAGTCTCAGTGCAGAGAACTGGAAACCAGCTTTGTTTTTGTGTTACTCTGACCACCAGTACGGGGTTAGTTAGGACTTCCTATCGTTCCTCTCCCTGTCATAAATAAGCCAATTTACCTGATTAGCGTGAAGAGTTAGAAAACAATCTGAGCTCCCTACAAAAATGGCAGTGTTTGTCAGAAAGGCGAGTTCCACCGTCTTCCTTTTAGGGCGGAAGAGATGTGCTGCCTGCTGCGCCAGGCGAGGAGGGCCTCTGAATTTGCGTTTGAATTTGGTTGGTGATGCGACGGTTAAAAATATCAATATGATTTGGGGCTCTCGTGGAGACACAGCACAGGGAAAGAGAAAGCGAGCCTCTCTTCTTGGAACTGACACGCGATAGCATCTGGAAAAGGTGAGCGCAGTTCTCTACACCTCGTTACCAGGAAGACAAGCTGGAGGAAGTTCAGAGAAGAAAAGCCAACTGTAGCTATATGCTTGGAAGAACTGGCTGATGAGAAAAAGTACAAAGGACTGATAATGTAGAGTTTGCTAACCAACACTTGGGGAGTAAGATAACATAATAACTGTTAACTAATGTTTTAAGTGTAAACCTGCAGGAATGAGAGGAACTGGGTTAGTGTGGGACAAGAGAGTAGCATCAGTAATGACGGGCTTAGCAGAAAGGAAATGTAATAACAATACTTCCTCATCCCTGGCCTTGCCCCATGTCTGGGTTTGACCTGGGCTTTCCAGGTCTCAGGATGTTTGCCAGGAGCACATGGGTTACAATGCTCTTGCCCAACAGAGAGAAGTGGGGACACAAAGTCTTTAGTGCCATTGCCCGCGCTCTGAAGAGGGGCTTGAGCCACCTACTCGTGGCCCTGCAGAAAGGCCCAGTTGATGCCATCGTAGTTGTTGCTCTGCATGTCCCAAACACAGAAGTGCTGTTGGTGTCCCGTTCATGCTCCTGTCTGCGTCAATGCCGGCAGGACCTCAGCCTTGGGTTCGGCATTCTCTGGAGAAAGCACACCCCTGGCTCTAAATTAGGGTGTAGGCAGATATGGAGAGACTCATCCGATTTGGGCTTTATCCAAAGATCTCAGCGCACTCCTGAGAAGCTATTTATGTCCCGAAACCCATGGACAGAGAGACTGTTGTGTCCAAAGCCCATACGTGAACTAAATATGAAGAGAACTGTAGAAAATGCGGCTGCAACACATAATGAAAAGGCAACAGGCAGAAAATGAAAGAGCATTGAGTTTCAACAGATGTAGCTGCAGCAGGGTTTTGAAGAGTGTGTGCTGTGTGGCAGGCCTGGCCAACACGACTTCCTTCTGCTACTTTCTGTGATTTCGTGGTTATCTAGAGCATCCTGACTCTTTAGGAATTTACTCTTCAGTGATACAGACAGAGGCTTTGGCCGGCTGTGGTGCTCTCTCCCAGACAAACCCGTTTATCTATAGAACGCACTTATCCTGGCTAACTGACTTTAACATACATTCTTACAGTTTAATATTTTACAGGTGTCAGAGGGGTGCTACGAAGGCTACATAAAGAGCAAGGTCATGTCTCCCAACAGATTCAGTCCTGAGGTGAAATGTAACATAATTTGAAAGAGACAAAAACAGTAGAAAAGTAGCTTGGGAAGCTACAGAAATTAAGTGATGCAGCAAGGGCTTGGTTTAGGCATATCCTAAAATCAAATTGTGTATTTGTCTCTACAGGTAGACTGTTCTGACTTGATTCTGTAATCATGGTCCAAGTAAACCTACATTTACTTATGGTCAAATTTTCAGTGCATCCAAGACTGTAGAAGACCTCCTTTCTTTGAGAACGTATCTCCTATAAAGTAACGTAATGGCAAAAGTCAGGCAGGGGTCACCCAGTTCCTCCCAGGCTGTCAGATGTTCTTCAAAGAATAAATGTGAGCTACCTCTACCTTCAGTTTAATTTGGTTATATCATGTTAATTAATCCCTAAACTTTAATTTACATTACCGTTTTAAGAAAATTACTGAAATTGTGTATTTTTCCTAAAGTCAGATTACACAAATTTAAAACACACAGCTACACAGAAGGCAGCGTAGAATCTGTTCTTTTGAAAGGAAGATATTTCTCCAGTTAATTTCTAGTACATGTTGGTAACATTATATGAGGAATCGTTTTGGTCTGTTATGATTCTGTAAGCAGTGGGTCTCTCCCACAATCTACAGTGTCTCTGAAGTCTCTGTCCCGGTGAGCAGTCTGCTTTCTGCATCTCCTCCCCAGGTGTTCTATGTATACAGTAGAGTTTTGTTCACGTGCCAATCGCATCTTGGGCGGTACCACGTGAAGAACCGCGTGGTTTGGTGTGTGACCCATGTGCACAATGTTTCTCATTGCTCATTGTATGAATGACCCCCACAAACTGCACTGCCTGTCGCTGCCTCGGAGCCCCTGGAAGCAGACGTGCTTTTGAACGGTGGGGTTTTGCTGACTGGGCTGGGGAAGGGGAGCCCCAACACAGTGCTCCTTCTCCAGGCGTTGCCTGCACATGCCTGCTCCAGCAGATGTAGGTGCAGAAGTGTGGACTGTAGACCTGCCTCTGAATTACTCTGCTAATTCAGCAGCTGAGCTGAACAGTCTACAAGCATCTATGAGGATGCAGCACTAAGCCCTGGGTTGAAGTCCTACTGCCTCTTCTCAGCAAGTGCATATCGCCTGTCTGGCTGCTGATTCAGGCACCTATTTACATCTTTTTTATAGTAATTTTGCTGTAATGTTTTAAAGCAAGCATTTTAAAATAAACAAAGTATGGTTAGAGATCAAGATTTGGATTAGCATCTGCATCAGGTTTGGCTCTGATGTCACGGTTTGACTTCAAGGAACATCTGGGCTATGGTTTAAATTCTGCAAGACTAAAAATCCTATTAGTGATGCACCTACAATTTCAGGCACCAGTATTGGGATGAGGTAAAATTATGTGATGGCCAAATTTAGGAAGGACTGAGAAAGAGCAGCTGTTCTGAAAAGTTAGTTGAACCCAATCCTTAAAGTGTTAGGAAAGAACTGTAATGTTTTGAATACAGCTTTTACAGATTTTATATTGGCATGTTTATTTTCATGCCAAGCATGATTTATTTTTTGATTTGCTTTTTACCAAATGCATTATAATGAGTACAAATTGTGGTGTGGATATCCATCCTAGCATATAGTGTTGTCCCAGTTTCCATTCAGGAGTAATTATATTTGATCTAAAGCACCTTGCCATCCACCTCACTTCACGCCTTCCAGGAGAGCTGTACTCTCAGCTGCACAAGCGTTTCAACAAGTTTCCATGACCAGCACAGCTGACACAGAGAAGAAAAGCGTAGAAACACAATAGCTCAACCAAGACAAATTTCCCAACCAGACTCCGGAGAAGAAACATAAAAAATCCCAAAAGGCTATGAAATAAACTCATGGAGCATGGGAAAGCCTGCAGCTTTGCAAAAGCATTCCCGTATTTCCAGACTCTGAAGGGACTTGAACAGTGACTTGCCTGACAGGTGATTATTGCTGGAGAGAGTGAATGAAACCAGACATGGCAAAGGCCCACTCAGGATGCTCACCTACACCTTCCTCTGAGCCAGCGTGAGCTCACATCATTTCAGACAGCCAACAGCGAATACGGAGCTGAAGCAAGGCTCTGATCATTAAATGATGCTTGCTTTCAGAACAGTAAAAATAAAACAACTTTACAGGTTGGGTGTCAATTGCTCCTATATCCCACACACTGAATGGAAGCCCTTACCCTCCACGTCAACTGCAGAAAGTATGCTGGTTTTGCTTTATCTCCCAAATCACGTGGGTTTCCCCTCTGCTCCATGGTAGCATTATCAGCGGCCAAAGCAAAGTTCTCAGAAGAGCCGGACAATTCAGAAGTCAGTCCTTTGTGATTCTGCACCTGGAGGGAGGCAAACTGTGCAAAGACCAGCTTAGCTGTGCTTCCAGAGGATGTGGCATCCTCCTGAGTCCCTGTCACAAAGCAGAAATCCTCATCGGTGGGTGTCAAATATTCGCTGTGTAACTGAAAGTGCCACCAGTAATCTGGGACACTGATATTTTGCCACTATCAGGAAACTCTGTAGTGTCACCAGACCTAGCAGTAACTCTCCTGCCACCTCTGGTGTGAACTAACAGAGAGTAATTGGCACAGTAAGGTCCCCTGGAGTTGGAGCCTTGAGGCTGGGTACCATCTGCGACTGATGCTGCCATGTCCCATCAGTCGATTCTGAGCTCCGCAGTTTCCATTACAGGGAGACCTCAGCTCAGGGGCAGGAGCGAGAGGGGGAGATATCTGCCTTAGGGAAAAATGATTCTTCCTTTCATTTCTGCCATTTAATATTGTGCTTTACGAGATATTTCCATGTGCAACCGTCAAGGCATATTCTGTCATTCTGTTACGAAAAAATACATGATTTGCCTATGAAAATCATCAGCTTCAATGGACTCCAAACCCATTACACAAGTTCTGAATTTGTCTCTAAGGCAATCCCTCCTCTAGCCTTTTAATGCCAATTCTACACAAGTATTTTGGCTCCTACCCATGGAAATGAAGCCTTTGAAGAGTTTCTGCACCTGAGAGTCTAGCAATGTATTTTTCAGATGAGGACAGATCTCAGATCCACCCTAACTCCGCTGTTAAACAGACATTAATAGTTAGCTAGATTGTTGTTGTAAGCTTCTATATTTGGCTATTAACAGCAACTGCATGTACGTATCAGCTCCAGATAAAACAAACCTACCTAGGGATTGATTTTATGATGCCAAAATGATAAAGTTTACTAAAAAATGTAGAGTGAATGTGTAAGCTCTGGAAAACATTAACAAAAATAACTAAGTAACACTCCCTATTCATACCTAATTCCTACTGACATCAAATTTAGCTGTGTGTACTTTGGACCCATTGGAACTGTTACAGTGAAAAATCTTGCTGCACAAGTCCTCTTTGAAACGTGCAATATTTTGTATTCTGATTACTCTGTAAAAAAAAAAAAAAGATATTTTGTCATCACTGTAGTTTAGGCAGATTCTCCATTGTCTGGTATCTTGTTATAGTCATTTATATCAACACGGAGTGGGTGTACGGTAGCCAGCAGTCTGTGTTAGCAGCGTTTTATATTCAGTTTGCACTTACGTAAATGATTGTGCAAGATGTGAGAGACAATCTAGCCCCTGGGAATTATATGTGCTTTTGGGTGTAATTTTTATGTGTGTAGCCAACACATAAGAATATAGAGAAGTTTTAACATGTTACAGTTGCCATCACCCCAAATAAATATAATTAACCAAGCAGCTTTCAGTTGCACTTATAGGCAGGATCCAAAATAGCTCATGGTTTGTGGTGGCAGATATATAGGAAATATGAGCCTGTAAGGAACAATATATTGCTTTGTTTTTCATAGCATTGTTCACCACATTCTCATAATGGTCAGATAAGAAACTCTTCAGGCCAAGGACGTGTTAGGAAAGTGCATTCCAAAAAAACATTAAAACCGACGTAGTTTCATGGGATGCCTCTTTGCAATTCAGAAGAAAACTCTGGTGAATTATGTCACACTTCAGCTGAGTTGAACTCTCTGGTTTAGAGAAGCTGGTATCACGGTAATCACTAGGACAGCCCAGCCCAGAAAGAAAGTGGTATTAAGCTATGTTTATAATATGGGGCCATGTGTTCCTTCCTTTTACCACCGAGCCATAAATGTTGCATATCCCACTTTGCAAAGTCAAGGTGTCCCAGAAGAGATATTAACAATATTGGGGGCTAGAGGAAATGGAGGCACCTTACCAATGTGCTCCCCGGGGGGTCTGGCATGTGTTGGCTTGGAAATCCTTGACAAGGCTCAAAAGCACCATTAAAGCTTTTCTGTAGCTTTTTTTATTTTTCATCAGAGCTGGTGACAGCATATAGGAAAAGGGCACTTGCTGGCGACAGCACGTGTCTCATACCCACAAGTACGCAGTGCCAAGAAAGAAGAGCTCTTCAAATCATCGGAGAGCCATGTCAGGCCCACGAGTGGCCTAAGCATTCCTGAGGCGTCCATGTCTCTCAGCAGAGGTTTGTGATATTTATTTTGCCTGATGGTAAAGCACAGACCTGGGTAGAAGAGGAAAGGAAAAACTGAAGAGGCAACCCCTGGCTGGCTTTTTGCTGGACGCGTTCGTCTCCTGAAGTTTCCCTAGTGATGGGGCGCCACAGGTTTTCAGTACAATGCAAGGATGTCTAAATGCAAGCAAAAAAATCTGCTGCTCAGAAACAGCTGAACCAGTTTTGCTGAAACCTTAAACATACTCAGCATGAGGCAGATTCCCTCAGAACAGAATTTTTTCCACCTGGATGATTTAAATTTGGCAAAATCATAATCAGATGAATATAGGGATGTAGGATGGAAAATGATAAAATCTTGCCAGCTCTGCCTAGAATAATAGTTCAAATGTTGTCCACCCCTTTTTAGACCAAGATTTGTCTTGTTCTGCTACATCTAATGAATGCCTTCAAGACTGACCTGCCTTAATGTTTATTACAGTTGTAACTCATTTAGTAAATCAAATCACGACGGTGAGGAGGAGGAAGAGGTGAGAAGCGAATATCTAACAGATGAGTTATCTGGAAGACGGCAGCAATGACTGACATCACCCTGCAACGCACGGTGCCTCTGTCTGGAGCAGTCTGGCTTCCACGGCACTAGGAAAATCAGAGAGGTGAACTCCCTCCTATTTCCTCCTTGGAAGGTGTTCAAGGCTGTGGCCTCACCTCTCTTGGAAGAATCTTGAAATATTTTCAATAATGGGAAAGGGTGGAATGGCTGCAGGCTGGATCCTCTTGGAAAGTGCCCTGTAGCATTAGGGGATGACGCTGCTGGTAGCCCGCTCCGGCTGTTAAAAGATGGACTTTACTGGATTGCTCACTAATTCTGTACAGCCAAACACAGTTACTGCAACTAGGAATGATTCACCTCTGGTGTAACTCTCCTGAAGCCTGCAGTGTCACAGAGGGTGCTATTTTGGGCGAAACTCCCATTTTTGAGAGCAGAAACTGGGCAGGTACCATGCCAAAATAATCCATGTTAGTGGTAACGGAACCTGCGAGGCAAGGAAAAAGTTCTGTGCTTTGAGACTCATTTCACTTATAAGTCACGGAATAGTTCATGTATTGCCCGGAACAACCACCCCAGGCATCAGAAACCTTCTGTGGGGCGTTTATCGCAGGTAACCGGGGGTGCGGTGGATATACCGCCTGGAGCTTGTCGCTGGTTTCGGAGGCATTCATTTCCTGATTTTCCGACGTTTGGGGCGGTTTTGTTTGATTGATTATTTTTTTTAATTATGATTTTATTTTAACGCATTTGCCTGACGACAGACCGGCACGGCCCAGCGCCCCTCCCCCGCACCCCCGCCGTGCGCGCCCGCGGTGCCGCCGTCCAGGTGTTTCACGTTAGCGCCGTCCCGTAAAACCCGCTCACGAACACGGTGACACATAAACGCTAAATTAAAGCGGCGCTGCTCCCACGCCCTGGGGCTGGGGGGCGAGGGAGACCCGGCCACCCGCAGCCGGGCCGCGGAGCGGGGCCCCGACGCCGCCTCCGCGGGGCTCCCGGCTCCCCGCGGCACCGGCAGGGAGGGGGCGGCGGCCGGCGGGAGGCTCCAGAGCCCCACCGGAGCCCTTGGGCTGCCCGCTTCCTCCGGTAAGGGCTTCCCCACGAGGCACCAGCGGGGCGCCGTCCTCGAGGGAAGCTGCTCCTGGCTCCCGTGCTTCCCCCGGGGGAGCCTGTCCGTCCCGGTCCCCGCCAGCCCCCCGTTTTGGAGGACGCACGAAGCAGCGTGTTTGCACCGGCCTTCCCCAGCCTGAGCTGCTTTTTCTGCCCGCCCCGTCGGGAGCGCGTCCCGGGCGGCGGCGGGGGGAGCCGGGCATCCCCCCAGGTACCGCCGTCGGGGCTGGCAGCGGGGCCGCCTGGAACAAGTGGGGTCCCTGTTTGGTTTTTTTTAATTTTTTTTTTTTGCCCTTGAGCTCAGAACTCCTCGAAGGCGGGGGATTTCACAGAAAGCGAAGGGGAGGACAGGGCCCCGAAGTTATTGCACAAAATAATGAGTTCTCCAGCCGATCCCTTCGGACTGAGCTTGTGCCGGAGCGGGGATGCACACAGCCCGCCCCGCCGCCCTCCAGAAATCCCCGGAGCAGCAAGAAAACTTGGGGGTGTTTCAAATGCATTCCAAGAAAATGAACGGGAAAGGTTTGTGTTTTTTTTTTTAATCAGGAGTGTATTTTTTTTTCTCTCTCCCTCTCCCGAGGTTTGTCAGATAAATTGGAGTGCTTTCCAGAGGGAACCTGGAGAAGAAATAATAGAAATATTAAAGCACTGTCTTGGTTGCACTGATCTTGTGGTGTCTGCGGCACCTTACTTTAAATGCCCGTTAGACTGTAAAATCCAGTCAAAACTGTATTCGTCGCAGCAATATTGGTAATAATGTATTTTATCCGAAGATGCATTATCTCCCTCACAACAGAAACTACAAACAAAATGTATGTTCCAAAAGAAAGGGAAAAGGTTTTATTTAATCCAGAAAATAATTAAAATCTCATGTATTTTTATTGGTTTTAGTATCCAGCAGAGTGAAAATATTGAAACTCTGAGACCCCTTGCATTAAAAAGTCACAACTGTTCTATTTTATTAGTTCTGACTGTGTGAAAAAAATTATAAGGACAACATTGAAAAAATCCGGGTTTTAGAGCCCCGAATGGCCATAAAAACAATAAAATCAACTATAAAACCTGCACTAGTGATATTAAAAAATTATGTAGTTCAATAAATGTGACATTTCATGAATGCGGATTTAATAGTCTCCAAACCGTGGAAGGAGGAAGGCTAAGGTCTAACAATTGAATTTGAAAGGGGCGGTACTGTACAACTGCAAAATTAAGTGCTTCATTTTTCTTGTTAGGGATTATGCAGTGGTAGTGGAATGTAATAACTGTGCCATTAAAACTTCCTTTTAACAAGGCCTATTGCTTGTATAAAAGTCAGAAAGGAATAATCTCTTCCTCTATTTATTTGTTTTCCAATAATACAGCAAAACATATTTTTTTTTCTTTTCGGTTAAACTTGTTCTCAGGATTTTGAATCGACAGCTTGTAAAATATTGTGGGGGCCCTTCATACTGCTGCCTCGTATCATGCACGTCGTTATTCCAGAGGGCAACGGGTCATCGGTTTACTGTACATTTATTAAGTAAATCAAGCTGCAAATCCAACACTTCCAGATGAAAACATTAGCTAAACCCCTTGGAAAGAGCAATGCCTGGGAGACCGAGCACAGAGAGAAAAAATAATCAAAACTGTCAGCTCGCTTTACGTGTACCTGATATTTACAAGACACAAGACCACGCTTTAAAGGTGAGTTTTGGCATTTGTTAACAATGTAAAGAAAAAAACCCTCAACCTCACTATATTATTAAAAATATATATATTTCCATTTCACCAACACCCTTTCGTCTTGCTCTGAGCCTCTTAGTTATTAAGATCTTCGTGGGTTTGAACTGAAGACCTTTTTTTAAAAAAAAGAAAAAAAAAAGAAAGAAAGAAAGTTAAACCAGCACCTGCTATTCCTTAACAGCTTTCCGTGCTCGCTGTCAGCTCGGAGGCGTGTGAGGGACATGGGGGACGGGCGACCCGGCGGGGTCCACGGACACGCAGGGGGCACCTGCCGCCCCCGCTCCCACGGAGGGGGAGAAGGCGGCGACACCCGCTGCCGTCGGGGCGAGTCCCCGGGGGGCGTGACGGGGATGCGGGAGAGCGGGGGTCGCTGCCGCCTTTCCACCCCACAAGTCCGGCCGGGAGCGGGGCTCGGCGAGGGTCAGCCCCACCGCGGGGCCAGGGGCGGGAGCCGGGGGCGCCCGGAGGGAGCGCACGTCCCTCCCCGGGGGTGGCGGGACTGGAGGGTTTTTACAAAAAAACCCGGCGGGTTTTTACAAATTAAATCGACGGTGCCCAGGTGGCGCTGCTCGGGACGCCGCGCCGCCTTCCCCCGTGCGGGGCTGTCGGGGAGCGGGTCTCCAGCACCCCGCACCACCCGTCGGGGGGCGGCCGCCCCCGCAGCCCCCCCGTTTATCGGCCAGCGCCGGCCATCGGTGCCCGGCGAGGCGCGGAGGAGGAAATCGCTCTGCACGGCTCCGCGTCCCGCCGGGCTCTCGGGCCTGTCCTGGGGGACGGGGCAGGAGCCTACGCGGCCCCGCCGCCCTCCGCCCGCTCCACGGCCGCGCTCCCCCGCCCCTTTCCCGCGCCCCTTCCCAAAGGCGCGCTCCGGGGGGGTGGCCCGCACCCCCTTCTCCCAGTCCGGGGCAGGGGCACGCTGCGGGGGGTCAGCGCAGTCCCCCGTGGGGACATTGTGCCGTGCGTGGGCAGAGGAACGGGAGCCGGTGGGGAGCAGCGCCCGGCCCCCTGCCCGCTGCCGTCGGACCCCCGCTCCGTACCCTCGGATCCCCCGCTCGGTGCCGTCGGGGCCCGGGCGGGCTGCGGATCGCGCCCCGCTGCCTGGGCTCCCCCCGGCTGCGGCGGTGGTTGATTGGCGCCGCGGGGAGTTTGCTCGGGGAGGCGGGGGGAGCGTTTGCCGGCGGGGGGTGGTTTCCCCCTTCCCTGGCCGGGCTCATTGGCTAGACGGAGCCGTGGCAGGAAGGGGACAGAGACCGGGCGGGCTCCGCCCCGCGCCAATAGAAACCTATCGAAGGGTAACCCGAGCCCAGAGAAACCCGCGGCGGCGGTGCCAGCACCCAGCCGCCGCGGTCGGGGCCGGCTTTCCGCAGGGGCGGCCTGGGGCGCGGGGGGTGCGCGGGCGGCGGCCGCGCCATGCAGTACCAGCCTCCGGGCGCGGCGCCGGCGGCGGCCCTGGGCGTCGGCGTCCCGCTGTACGCGCCCACGCCGCTGCTCCAGCCCGCGCACCCCACGCCCTTCTACATCGAGGACATCCTGGGCCGCGGCCCCGCCGCCGCCCCGGCCCCCCACTCCCTGCCCGCCCCGCCGCCGCCGACGCTGCCGTCGCCCAACTCCTCCTTCACCAGCCTGGTGTCCCCGTACCGGACCCCCATCTACGAGCCGACCCCCATCCACCCGGCCTTCTCCCACCACCTCGCCGCCACCTACGGCACCGGCGCCTACGCCGGGCCCCTCTACTCCTTCCCCCGCGCCGTCGGCGACTACGCGCACGCCCTGATCCGGCAGGACCCCCTGGGTAAGCCATGCCCCCCCCGGCCCCGGCCCTCCCCGTTTGCCGCCGAGCCGCTCCCGTCCCGTCCCCGTCCCGCCGTCGGGGTTGGCGGGGAATGGGAAGTGACTGAAATCTGTTCCCCTTCTCTGCCTGCCCCGCCGTCTTTTCGCGCCCCCCCCCCCCCGGTCTCGCTCCGGCCCCCGTCTGATTTACAGTAAATTAAAGACGCGCCGCGCTCCGGCGCTGGGAGCGAGACCACAGTGCGCGGCCGCGGTGACTCAGATTTGTTTTCTTCAACCAAGTGACTCTGAGAGTGTCCTTAGTAATGTCGCGTGTGGTTTTGGTGGGGAGTTTTAATTGTGCTGGGAGATCGCATGGCAGATCTCAGCCTTTTCCTGCGGATGACTTGAAAAACAGCCGGGAGGCCGGCTCCGCTCGACGGGGCCCCCGCGGCTCCCGTTGGGTCGGGCCGGGCCGGGCCGGGTCTGGCCGGGGCCCCGGCGGCCCTTTTCTCGCCCGCGGCCGGGGAAAGGGTCCCCGCTGCGGGGGCTGAGCCCCGCGCCAGAGCTGCAGCACTTGTTCATAGTGATTGCAAAACTGGACCTGACTCACCACATTTGTGCAGTGAAAGAGGCTGACCCTTTCCGTTCATACAGGAAACCTTGAGCTCTCGATAGGAGTAAATCTGGTTTCAGAAGCTGTTAAGTGTTTTCCTGGCCGCCTGAAGCAGGCTCTTCCCCGGGAGTCGTGCACATTGCTGATTACTTTATCGACATCCTCAATACAGACAAATTCAGGAAACACTCGACTTCTGATAGCCGGGATCCGTTTTTCTGATATTGTTCATTTCCTCTGTGTGGGATGTGACTTTATGACAGCTAAAATAACCAGTTGCTTCCTATTTTTTGAGTCTGTTTTGCACCAGAATTACTAAAGCCTGACGCAAGCAAAATCTTGAAAAACAATACAGCAAATTTCAAAGGGTGCAGGCAGCAAGACAGAAAGACAAACAGAGTGACTCAGTGGCACTGGCCAGAGCCTCCGGCCCCGGGACGCGGCTGCCGCTCCGCAGCGGGGCTGGCTCCCCGACGTGTCCCTGCCTGCGCCGCCTCGCCCCGCACCGCTGCCCCGAGCCCGGGGCTGGGCCTGGGGGACACCCCGCGGCCACGGGCGGGCAAGTCCCCAGCCGAGGAAGCCAAGAAGGCTTGGGGCGCTTCTTGCCCGGAGCGGGAGCGGGGGGGGGAGGGAGGGCCGTGCCCTTGTGTTGGCGCATCCCCCACGCCCGGCCCCGCAATGTCCCCACTCTCCGCGGGGACCCCGGCACTGGTGCAGAGAAAGGGAGACGGTTTCTCTGGGGCATCGCAGTGAAAGAGCAGAAGGAAGCAAAGGTCTTTTTTTTTTTTTTTTTTTTTTCTTCTCTCTCTCTCTCTCTTTTCTTTACGAGATAGACCAACAGGAAACACATTGACGGAAATGTTGCCAAAGCCCGTAGAGTGGCTTTAACTGGTCTCTCTGTTCGGCAGAGGTGAAAAATCAGAGGAGGCGAAAGATCAGACTGGGAACTGGGGGAAATAAAGTCAGGCGAAGGAAATTAGCGGGCGCTGGACCCGGTGTGCCTCCGGGACCGGGCTCAGGGACCGGGGCTCTCCGGACACGCGTGTCCGCGGCCGGCCGGTGACCCTGGGCGCTGTGCGTCTCTTTGAAGGGAAGCCGCTGCTGTGGAGCCCCTTCATCCAGCGGCCCCTGCACAAGAGGAAAGGGGGCCAGGTCCGCTTCTCCAACGACCAGACCATCGAGCTGGAGAAGAAGTTCGAGACGCAGAAATACCTCTCCCCGCCGGAGAGGAAGCGCCTGGCCAAGATGCTGCAGCTCAGCGAGAGGCAGGTGAGGCCGTGCCCCCACCCCCGGCCACCGCACCCCCATCCCCGGGCAGCCCTGGCGCCACCGGCCCCGCTCCGGCCGCACCGCGCTTGGGGACCCGTCCGGCTCGGGGCGGGGGGAAGCGACGGGGGGGCTGGATGTTGCTTTCTGTTTGCGGCTCGGGTAACGCTCCCGGCGCTCACCGGCTCCGAGAGTACCCCGTGCCTTCTCTCGTTGTCGTTGCTCAGGTCAAAACGTGGTTTCAGAATCGCAGAGCCAAATGGAGGCGTCTAAAGCAGGTACGGGGATGTTTCCGTTTCTATAGAAATAAGTATTTTAATTGTCTTATCTTACGCCGTGCTCGCCTATTCCAGGTTGTATGCAGAAGTCATCTGAAAGGCTGTTAACCTCTTCACCTTGATTAAAAAGACAAATAGTCATGCTGGAACCCATGAGGGCTCGTTCAGGCAGCACTAACGTTAAAAGCTCCTAATGTAGTTCCTATATCAATTATGCCCGGCTTTCACACACCGCCTATTAAAACTCCACGCTAATTGTTTTGTAAACCCATATGTTGTTTAGCCAATTAACGTGGAGGAGATAAGTAATTGTCAGTAAATTACTTAGGCAGTTGTTTTGGAGAAGAATATTTGCCAGTCTTTTAAATCTCCCTCTCTTAACAAACACAAGTCGATTTATTCTGACAACGTTGGGAAAGGCAGGTACAAACACCTTATTTGTTTTGAGGAGCCGCACGGAAAATTGAATAGCTTTTACTTTTCATTTACAAATAGTTACAGTGTATAAGGCTGAGATGTTGACGCGGTTTCCCTTCCCTTAGAAATTGTGCTCAAGCAGATAAATCTTTACTTTACGTCCCAAAGGGCCCGGTCCTGCCTGGCCCGGCCAGATCGAAGCACCTTGGCGTAAAAATTTGTGAAAAATCCCTGCATTGTGGCCTGAGTCTGGCTTCAGTAAGTGTGACAGGGACTGCAGAGTTTTACTGGTAAATCAGCCTTTAATATAAAAATAATAAGAAAAGAAAACTAATTGCTGTGCCATGCTGTAGATATATTTGTTCTGGGACCTTCCCCTGGGTTAACCCGTGCTTCACTTGATTTTTGAATAAAACCCCTTTACTCCGGCAACAGCCGGGTTGGGTCCCTGGCGGTGCCGCCTCCTCGTTGGGGCCTGACCCACGCCGCGGTGTCCGGAGAGCTCGCTTGGGATCTCGGCCATTTTAAGTCATTTCCTCCTTTTCATTCACATCCATTTCTCCAAGCCCGCACGGTTATATCATGGGTTCATGTCTCTGCCTGCTTTCTCTTAAGAGTATCATTTCATGCCCCCTTAGGGGACTGGGCTCCCCAGACGGCTGCCGATGCAGGGCTACTCCTGCCTTCAGAAATAAGGTTTTGGTTTGGTTTGGTTTGGTTTTAATGGGGAGTGTTTAATGTCGAGTTTTAGCTCAGTTAGTAATGTTTTCGTGTTTGCTTTCGGGCCACTGGTGGATTCGGCCTCCTGTCTTTTGCCATTGGGTGTAATTAAAGAAAGATTGGGGCAGGAGGAAGCTGTGTGTCGCTGTTTGTAGCTCATAATAAACATTTGCTTTGCTAAAGACAAAAGTTCAGAGGTTCCTGGGCTCTGGCAGCTCCTGACTCTTTTGAAGTGGCTGCGATAACCATTGCCAAGGAGCCTTATTCACGGCAGCAGCCCCCGTGGCTGCCGGTGAGTGGGATGAGAGCTGAGCCCCTGTGTGTGGCTGAGCCCTCGCCCGGCCCCGGCCCACTCCAGCAGATTTATAGGCAGGAGGCCTGGGGAGGTAGCAGGACACCTGCCTTTTCCTGCAGGAAACCTAAGGTGGTTTTCCCACCTAGGACAGCTGGGATTCCCAGGCCTCTTGGCTCCGTAGTCTGTATTTCTGTATAAAGCAGGCTGCTTTCATTGCAGGAGAACCCTCAGGCCACCAAAAAAGAAGAAGTGGAAGGTGCTGACAATCACAGTGACCAAAGGCCGGAGAGCTGCCCGACCCCCGAGCAGAAGGGTAAGGAGGTGTCCCTGGATGGCTCGCAGTACACCCCCTCGCCAGCCTCACAGGAGGACCTGGAGTCAGACGTCTCTGACGACTCCGATCAAGAAGTGGACATTGAAGGCGATAAAGGCTATTACAATCCTACCCACTAACGGCCCCATGTGGAGAGTGGACCCTAACTCGGCTTGCACTTTACCAGGGGCTGGTTTGGAAGAATATTATGCTACAGGAGAAAACTTTCACGGTTCCACTGAAAGAAAAAAAAAAAAACAAAACAACTTGTTTTATAATAAGCAGAGAAAGAAAGATGTATTTTCCGCAAAGAGTCAATTTTTGGCAGATCTCTAATTTGGTTAAAGGAACATGGTTTGTATTTAATTATTTGTAAGATATATTTGTACATTAATCGATGTTGCAACTGGAATATAATACTGCACCCTGTCCTTACTCACAGGGGGTCTGAATCAGCTGCTGTTGGTGATCAAGCAAAACTCCTCTCTAGCTAGCGTGGAAGTGAGTATGGATTGGAGGACTAAGCCCTTTGTATGTGTAAACAAATGTAGTTTAAATAGATTAATTTAAACGCCCTTTGCAAGCAGAGAAACATGTTCTGTGAAACAGGGAGGGATTTGACCATCCCGACAAGTGCCTTATGCTCTCAACCTTTTACCTGCCATGGTGCTCTCCACTGAGACATCCCTCCGTTCATCAGGTAGAATCTTTGGACAGACTGAGTTTTGCTCTCGTGTAAAATGAAATGTGCCTTCTCAGATTTTTGAGGACTTTTCCCCTCCATCTGGATGATTCCATTTGCAGGAAAAAAAAAACCCACATATTTTTCTCCTTGAAAATCTCTAGCGCTGTTATTTTACAGATTTCGTGTTTGAGAAGAAAATGCAGGGAGTGATAGGGCCCTGCTGCAGGAGAGAAACTGGCATCAGCTGTGGGGGTTAAGTCAGGCACACAGCCGTGGGAAGATAATGCCTATGTATACATATCTGCTTCTGTACATACTAGTTTTCTTTAAGTCTTGTGGTTTTATACCTCATGATGTTCATATTTTGTACATATTTGTTCAATGTTAAAAAAAAAAGCGAAACCTGGTATTTAATTTTTGATGGACTTGTCTGTGAAATAAAACTAAACTCTGCACCACCTGTCGTGCTGGACGTCCAGTTTATGGCAGAAGAAATCCCAACCACCCCCATCCCCCCCCCAGGCGTGTTGTAATCGGGCTTTTCCCTCCGGTATTGTGCCGGTCACCGGCCACCCTGCAGCCTTCTGTGCGCCCTCGCCTTGCGGGGATCTCGCGTGGACTCATTGCTTTTTTTCTTTTTCTTGGGTTTTGGTTTTTTTTTTTTTCTGTCTTTGAGTCTGCCACACCGATTTTCAGCTTTGCCTGTACCCGCACGCCTCCTCCCCGCTCGGGAAAGGTCTCTGCGGCGGGAGGAGGAAAGCCTGATGTGCGAGGCCCGGCTGGAAGCGGCGGTGTTTACCCCCGAGTCGCCCCGACCCTGGGGGGGGCCCGGGGGGGCACGGGCTGGAGGAGGAGCGGGGCCGGCGTTGCCTGCTCGGGGCCGGGCATCGACCCCAGCCGGGGCAGCCGCTGACCCGCCAGAGTCAATACTGGTTATTCATCGGCCTTTCTCCGAAATGATGCCGGCCCGGGAGCGCGGGAAGGAGCGTGGAACACGGGGGTGCGGGGAAATGCCCCCGGGACCGGGCACTCCGGGGGTGGGCACTCGCCCGGAGCAGCCCGGCGTCTTCAGCCCCCCGGGCGCCGCAGCGAGCACGCGGGAGACAGGGACATTCCCCCGGCCGGGTGCCAGGGAGGCTTCTAGTCCCAGGAAGGGATTTTAGGGAGCAATTTTGACTGGCGAGGGGCGACGGCCCTTAGGGGCAGCGGGAGCGTCGCGGCTGAGCGCGTTAATGCTCCCAGAAATAGCGGCTGAGTTTTCTGAATAACTGAGTGGCTTTAGTTTTGGATTATTCTTTGAAATCTGCGTTCGTGGACGGGGCTTGAAAACATAAAGTAAAGGGGAAGTTCCGTTGCCACCTGCCCGCGCTCGCTGGGGAAGGGGCGAAGCCGCCGGCCGCCCCCTCGGCCCGGTAAGCGCCGGGGCGCCCGAGGCGAGGAAGTCGCCGCCGGGAGGGGAAGGCGCGCAGCGGGGCTCCGCTGAGGGGCAAACGCCTTTCCATCCTTCGCCTTTTCCCCTCGCTGGGTGTTTCTGTCGCGGGTCTCAGCCCGGTTCCCGAGGGGCACGGGCACAGCCCGCCGCGCGTCCCTGGGGCTGAGCCGCGGGAGCTGCGGGGGGTGCGGGGAGCAGGGCGGGGGGCGCCCTGGCCCTTTCCCTGCCATTTTTCCATCTCTTGTCTGCCTGCCTGTGCCGACCGAAACCAGGGAGCACGAAACTGGCGTTATCTCTTCAGGGCGGCTTCGTGTTACGGCTGTGCTTTGGCACGGGGATGGGAACACGCGTGGGACAGAGCCGCCGCGACGGGTGGGCGACAGGCGGCGGCCCGGGGGTGCGGGGCCTTGGGTGAACTCTGAGAAACCCCATTTCCACGCGGGGCGATGCCGGCGTTCCCTGCCCGGGGCAAGCGGGGAGCCAGCCGCGCTTAAAGGCTTGCAGGGTCCGATGGATGGCAGGGGTGGGGGGCTCTACCCGACGGATGGCAGGGGTGGGGGGGTCTCTGCCCGAGGCACCGCTCGGGTCTGTGTCCCCGCCGGTGTAACGTGGTCCCGGAAAGCTGGGCTCGTTAAAGCCAGGCGCTTTTCCAGCTACGGCGGGGGATTTGGCGGCTCCCTGCAGGTGGGGAGCGCGGATGCATTGCCTGCAGCCGGCGGGCCGGGGATGTGGATTTCCCGGGTGTCGGGACAGGTGACAACAGCGCTGTCACCCAGGCGCGGCTGTGGGTCTTGCTTTCCCACCCACCCGGGGAGAGGGGCTCACGGTAGGTAAAACACACCGGCGGGGGCGGCGAGCCAGGGGCTGAGCTGCCGCCTGCAATTAGAGGAATACTCCCCCCATTTCCCCCCCCGCCCCCAGCAGCTGTCCCTAACGCCTAAAGCCCGTTTCCACAGCGGGGGAGACCCGCGTGGGGATGCCCTGGCTCTTGTTCTCGGCAGGAGAAAAACAGCCAAAGCACTTTACACCGTTCGGCAAAATCTTCGAGCCCCCTCCGTGCCACCCTGCTTTTTCCTATTTGTTTGCCTGTTGGCTATTTCATGCCGAACTAGCACGTATGACCTTTCCAGCACAACTCCCGTCTTGTTTTCGACTTTTTTATCAGCCGATTCGACTTGAAAATGGTTATCATTTAGCAGAAAAACAAACAGAAAAGCACATTTTTGTAAGCAAAACGTTAATGATTGGAAGAATTGCACCAATATCAGCTTGACAGTGTGTGATTAATCCTCCGGGTCAGGTACTTATATTTTTAGTCATTAGGTTCGTCGGCCTTTGATATACAGAACTGTTTCTAGCCTAATAGGATATCGACCCGGCCGCCTGTGTACTTTGACTCCGGGCTGCCGGAGCGCGGCACCGGCCGCCGGGACACGCGTGGGTCAGCCCGATCGCGCTCGCCCGGGGAGTCTCCAGTGCTTCCGCGGGGGCGGAGGGAAGGGGTGGTGGTGGAAAGTGGTTGCACGATGTTTGCAATCCTGGACACTTTTATCCTTCGCACTGAAATGGCCGGAGCCTCTTTTATTGCACAATAATAGGAAATAATAACTTAGGGCTCCTAATTGTTTGCTTTCACTGCAAAGGACCTTCCCCTGGTCATGTCAGAGACATGGAGAGTTTACCACTCAGTTTAGCGGACAGCGATAAATGACATAAGGCCCCGAAGAAATCTGTTATTCGATGTCTCCTCAGAGGACAAAAAAATCAGACGGACAAAAAAAATCTGTGCATGGGTATTATTGTCTTTCAGCCACGTATATATATAAAAAAGGTAAGATTTCAAAGACGTTATTTTACCACATGAGAAAGTTTCAAGATGGACAGTGCTGAAAACCTGAAATAAGCACCAACAGCAGGTCCGAACATGCTGATCTGACTCAGATCAACTTCCCATTAATGTTTAATGATGGTTTGGGCTTAGCAAGGACAGAAAGATTTTTTCCAGGTTTGTAGGTGATGACAACTGCTTACCAAAGAGCCTTTGTGGAGTCTCTGTCTTATTTTAAATCATGAATTATGTTGGCATCAGGCCTCACGAGCACTGGAGATTTGCTTTCTTCCTATTTATTCAAAACAGGAAATCAATGTGTATTTCTAAAATATTTCAGGTGGTGCACGCTAAGGCTAAAAAACCACTTGACACAATCGTGAAAAAGCCTCATCATGATCACTTAACTGGCTCCACTTCACAACTCCATTGTTTGAAAGCTTTGACAAATGACTACTAAAACCAGGGAATCTCAAGCAAATCCAGGCTGTGTTATTTTGGTCACTTGGAGTTATATCAGGAGATTATTATTTGGTGGACTCTTTCAATTGAGTTGGTGACTTGTTAATTTTCCCCTGAATGTCAGATACCCACCCATGTCATAAAGACACAGTCTCTAATGGGACTAATTGAGATGTAGATTTTTTTCCTACCAGACTGATACCCACCCATGTGATTAAGCCTGAATAATAAATAGAACTAATAGTCTTTTTTTTTTTTTTTTTCCCCCTATAAAAAAGGGCCTGACATTAAAGGACCATGGGGCTGGACTCATGCTTGTTCTTCAGTTGTGGCAGTGACTTTTCCCCTTTTTTGAATTCTTTTTCTTTCCTGAAAGTATTAAGATGTCAAAGATGCTAGTACAATTCTGGGAAACAGTTACTCTAACTTCTTCACTCTCCAGTCAGCCTGGTAGAAGTAAAACAGTGTAAGGAAATATACTAATGACTAAGAATTTATCTGCTGACTTTGTAGAAGACACTTCAACGGGTATGTGTGCGTGCACACGGGCTGGGCATTTTCAGGTAGCTGTTTAAAGGAGTAGATGAGATCGAGGGTTTTGTCTGAGTACATTTCAGAAAAATGAAGTCAAAGTCAAAAGCAATTGCTGCCTGGTGGCCTGTAGGAAATGAGCTGGTGCTCACAGTGGACTAGAAATTCTAATGATAAAGACACATTGAACTTTGCATTTGTTGCCACAGTTTAGGAATTGGGTTAAAAGAACAAATGGGCATGGAAAAAAGAGCTACCATCCCATCAGCTTTGGGGAAAGGGTCTTCCAGGAGACCTAATTCAATCAAGCCTATTTAAGGACTAAAAATCCCATCTGACAAACACATAGACCTCAATACCTTTAACATGATTCTAGCAGACTGAGTTACAGCCGGCCAGGAGCCCAGACTATGACCTGCTAAAACTGAGTAGAAGATGATCTTAGTAGACTTTTAGTAGGTTTTGCTTTTGAAAAAAGAGTTCAGAGCCTGACTGAACTAAATCTACTCAAAAAAGGATCTTCTTCTCTTGTTGTCTAGACAAGGCCTTCAGGGTTTCCCCGCATGTCAATCTATGCCATTGCTTTGAAGACCTTTGTGGAGAAACTTCTTATTGATTGTTTCCTATGCTATAATTCTCCTTGGTTGTTGCAGTGGGACTTCCCATGAGCATCGTGTGTCATTTTAAAAAGTATTCTGTCATTGTCTAGACAGGTATAAAAGTTGTATTTTTAGAATGACTTAGCAAACACTTTTTAACACCTTTTAGCATTTGACTTATCCTATCTATGCAAGGTTTCAAAACGTGTTAGTCGAGCTGCGTTAGCTAATATCTTTAAAAACACAACTTTTATCCCAGTCTAGACGTACTGAAAGAGTGTTTGTCCTGGGATACACCCACATGAGGGTACAGCTGTTTTAAAATGTCATCAGGACTGTCTGCTACCATGCAATTGTATCTGAATGACTTACTGCAGCTATCAGGATAAAGATCACAGGTTAAAAAGGGGAAGAAGTAACGTTGCTTTATACACATCAGTTCTTCCACTTCCTTCTTTATCTAAGAAGGAACCCTCTTACCCAGCCCAAACCCTCCCAATCTAGCACACAGAGTCAATCAGAGAGCAGCTCAGACCTGGTGTAGACCTAAGGTATAGAAAGACCCAGTTCTGCAAAAGGCTGGGTCAGTGTCCGAGGTTATCTCCAGGGATTTTGTCCTCCCAGTTGTCACCAGACCTCTTTGGTTCTGCCCTTTCCAAGCCTATCTTGAATGAAAATAGCCCAAGTTAGTGTAAGCATTTTAAAGGATGGCAACACTTTAAAGAAAAGGTCTGCACTAACTTGGCTTCTTTTGGCTGATGGGTGTTGGAGCTCTGCTGGTGCATTGGAGGAAGTTTTGCTGATTGAGGGAGTTTAGTTGCTTGGTTCTGGGCTCCTTGTCTGGTAAAACACCAGATTACATTTCGCTCTGAGCATGTCAATGCCAGTTAGATGTGGGCAGGAACTGTGAATGACTTGCTCTGTTGGCTGAAAACAAATGCAGAGCCGTATAATTCGGGGTGGGAACAGCCGAGGAGGAGCTGTGCTGCGAGCAGAAGAGGCTTCAGCGGCTGAGGGGCAGAGAGTGGGACGGGATGGTGGCTCTGCAGCCCCCATGGCGTCCTGCTGCAAGCGGTGGAGCAAACCAGGAGTTTCTTCTGAGGTTTGTGAAATGGCAAAGAGAAATTTGCCAAATAATTGTTTTGGGTAAAGTGCAGGGACTGCCCTGTCAGCAGGGACCAGACTGTATCTTTCCACCCTGGTAAGATTTTGGGATAACCTAGCGGTCAGCACACCCTGCTAGGAGATGCATGGGGTCTGCCCTGCCAGGCTGAGCCCATTTCTCTGGCTTTGGCCCTGGAGGCTGACACAGGCAGCATTGGTTCAGTCACCGATATCGTGCCTCATACAATATTGTCTCCTTGCCGCAATAACAACATTCCCCCCCCCGCCCTGAGCATCTCACCCCAAGTGAAGCAGTCTAATTTTATTGGTTGGAGCAGAAGCGACAGTGGCAGCAGCAGAGACGGCTGCGTGTAGGTAGTCTTCATGTTGTTCACCGTTTCCCATACCGTGGTATGAGAAGACAATGCTGACGCTGCAATAACTGAATAAAAGACACCCATTTTCTGCCAGTGCTGCTCTCATAATGAATATTGCTGATGCTCGGCACTGGTTTGCTCCACCAGCTACCTCCCCCCTCCCCAAACCTTTGGAAGTCTCTGGGCGCTCAGGGCATACTTGCAGAAGTGCAGGTGGTATCAGCATATATTAGAATATATTTATGTCTTAATTAAAAAAAACTTACACTGGAAAGTCACCAATTTACCTGTTAACATCTCCACTTCGCACTGCAGTTTTTCGCCCTTTTTAACCATTGCCTGATATTTTTGCTGTAACAAAATATATGCTACCTGCAGATGGAAGCAAACGGTTTTGAAGAGAATTACGCTACAGATGCCTGCAGGTGACATGACACCAGAACCCCTGTGAATGTAACGTGCGGTGGGACATGGCTGCTCGATTTCAGAATCTTTCGCAAGACGGCAGAAGTTCCCTATGCTTCACGTAATAAACAACTTGCACCCACAGTTGTGGTTGGGGAGGGCAATTTATATTGATTCATTAACAACCACTCCAAAAGCAGATTGCTGTGTTGTAATATAGCTCCCGGAAGGGGTTCCCTCACAAAATTATTTTATGTTTTTCTGTGTTTTTTTTTTCCAATATGATACTTTTGCCTCATGACTGTCTCCTGAACTATCAGTTGCACGATTCATTAATACGGCCTGTACAATCTTATTTCCTATATATATAATATATTTCCTATATATATAATCAATACATCTAGCACTGTCAACTGAAGCCCACATGATTATATTTTAAAATGTAGAGTATTAAGTTATTTGTTGGTCGGACCAGAACAAATGTAGGATAAATAATGCCATTAAACAACAAATGAATTAAGGCCTCATTTTTCCTTAGTTGCTTACGGAATCTGCATTACTACATACTTTCCATTATTTGCAAATTACACCAGACTGATTGAATAAATGCTTTAAAATGGGTCCTGAACACTGGTTTAGAAGCACAGAGGAAGTGGTTTCTTAGACAACTGCTACCCACATATTGATTTGATAACAGGGAGGTGGAGGGGCGAAGATGATTATGTTGATGTACGGACCTGTTGATTGTTTAATTGAAGGTAAAATTTTTAGCTTCACTAGTCAATTACCTGATCTCATTAAGTTCTTAAAAATCACTAAAATACCATTCTGGCTGAAGCAGCTGCACTTTGCTACTATATTGTCTAAAGCATTAGGAAAATCATTTGCTAATGGTGATTTACAAGTGTAAACATGTGATATTTTTAGCATCTGAATGAGCTTCCTCCATGTGAGAGATCTTGAATGACTACCGTGCACCAGGTATGTAAAGAAAAAGAAGGATATGAAATGTGTTTTTACGTTTGCTTAAATGAACTGTGAACTTCTAAATATTTTAAGGCTTTGTCTAAATATTCAAGCCTTACCCACAGAGTGGAACATGGAAGAAGAAAATCACAATTTCTTGACATTAAAGCTGTTTCAAAATTAAAGGTAAGGGGTTGTTCCGTGCCTGGCACAAAACAGAGGTTATTTTGAGGATAAATGTAAACTAAGACAGCATTTGGCATCCCTGCGGAGGAAGAAGCCCCGTGTTGTGAAGATGTTACAGAGGCCAACGTGGCAGCACGAGGTAATGGTGCTCTGGAGACTCTGGTGCAGCAAGGCTGACCCGTCCTGTGCCTGGCCTCTGCGCTTCAGAAGTTGCTGATAGAGGGCTTTGCATCGAACGCACCTCTTGCATTCTATGTGCCACAGCACATGCGGTACTGATAAAAGCACTGCTAGTAATGTGTGGCATTGTATATATTTCCAAACATCCCATGAACACATTCTTCCAGCTTAACACATTTTCATTTTGCAGGATGACTGTCCCAGAAAAGGTAGGAGATCAGTCAACGGTTATACGGTAATGTGAGAAGCTCTTTCCAAAACCTACGTGGCAAGAGTTGTGCTTCCTTGTGTACTTTTGTTTGTTTGTTTTGTTTTCAGAGCAGTTCATAGAAAGACAGCTGGTTTCCTTCCAGAAGAAAGAGTCCGGGATGAGTTTCTTCATTCTTGTGAGCTATGTGACTTCAGTCACAAGAACTTGATGAACTCTCAAAAGGAGCCAGACATGTTTTCCTCTCAGTGCAAAGATGTAACAAGAGGTTATGAATCAAGTTCCAGAATGAGAGAGAAAGTAAGAATTGCTTTTTTTTTTTTTTTCTTGGTAGATATTAGTAGTTGAGAAATAATTTAGAACAAATTCAGTAACACCAGGGCTTGCCAGGTTTTGGGGTTATTCCCACTGATGGCTGTTTCTGGTTCTGTGCCAATCCATGCACCACTTACCATCTCTTTGGAGTCAAAGATGACATTCAAAATACGAAGAGGGAACAAAAGCCCACCGCGCTGACGAAGAAAGGCGCCAGTTCCCCAACCTTAGAGCACATGCCTCCAAACTTCTCAGGAAATATAATTATTGTCTTCCAATAGTTATCTGTTATAACTTGAAGTTCCCATACATCAGTAGTTCCCAAACTACCCGCATGCCTGTTACTTGGTTTTTTAGGTACCTGAATTGAAGTGCAAAGCGCAAGGCAAATGAAACTGCTACTGTTGCGTTTTGAGGTTCTGTAAATTGGCAACTGGATTCTGTACAAGGCATTGATATAAATTATGAGATCAACCCCAAATTCTATGGCATTCACAGGGAGTTTTCCTTTATGTAGGCACCAGAAGACATGTTGTAACACAAACAGTGGCATGAAAAAGACAAAAATCACTTTTCAATAAGACAACATCTATTTAGGTCTTTCAGACTACAAAACTACTCAGGGTCTGTTTTTTTTAGACTGGCTACTGCCTTTTTAGAGTGTGGGGAGGGGGATGTCTCGGTCCTGGATCCCTCTGTATTGACTGTGGAATTGGGCAGAAAGAGCAGGAGCTGAGTGGAGCTACTCCGTGACTCACTTGTACTTGTCACGCCAGACAAGTCTGTTGTGCCAGTGTTATTGCGATCAACCAAAATGGTACTGAAACCTTTCTCAGGTTTAAATAGCACAAACCCATTTTCAGAAGCGGTAGAGCCAGTATAACTTGGTTTACCATCGCAGTTTCTGGAATAACAGCAAATTCGGCTGTGATTTATTTACAGGAACAATTAAACCATTTAAAACACTGATTCAAAGGCATTTCTTGGTGATAGCTGCTATCAACAGTGGGTTGACTTCCCACTTGGTGAGCGGGCCAGGAGAGCCATCCTGGTGGAAATGAGAGCCCGGGAGCTCTGCTCTGAGCAGAGCCGTGCCGGGTAGGAAGTCCTGCAGAGAGCAGCTCTGGGAATAGCCAGCTCAGGAAAGCGCCCAGGGCCAAGTATTTGCAGAACTGTTCTGAACTATCGTTCTGCTTAAGGTCTTTGCGGTTTTGAGATAAGAAACTGAGGAAACTGAATAAAAGCAGCTACCCACCAAAAGGGTGAGTTGTAGGAGAATATCACTTCTGTGTGCAATCTCCTCCCCCTGGCAGACCCGCACGCTGGAGGCGGCCGCTTCGCTGCTGTTGGTAAACAGCTTTTGAGGTATTTGACTGGCATTAAAGTTCAGGCAGCTTCTTAAATGCCAAATATCTCCTAACCTGCACCCTGAAGGACACATGTTGATACACGGCTATACATTTACTGAGAATCCTTTGCAGAATAGAATGGTGAAGAAGAATCAGAGTGTAATTTTCTTGAATGTAGTAAGTATTTAATTCTGAAGTCCATCTTTTTAAACTTTCCTTAGTTTTGTGGGATTTTTTTTTGGTTTTTTTGTTTATTTGTTTGTTTTTTTCTTCTGTGTTTATTTTCAGTGATCTTTCACTTTGTTTTTAGGGTATGGAGAACTATTTCTCTGGTAGCATGAGCTATACCAAATCCTGCAGGTTACACTTAATATCGATTTATGTGGCAGGCTTAGCTAGAAGTGTCAACCTAGAGAGACCTTTTTCCTAGTCAATAAATCAACACATTTCCTAAAATGAAGGTGATTACTTATGTTGTGTCTTTCACTCCGTTTTCATCTGAGTTGAGCTCACGCTGCCTTACACAGCACTGGATTGCCTTTCAGCTTCTTAAAACACGCTCACTAGAAAAGGAGGAATTACCGTGCAGTGTATTTTGAAACTACAAGAATCTGAAGTCAGAGTATTTGACAATAAAACACATTTCTCAAACCTCTGCCTTCCAAGAATCCGCTAAAGCATAATGCTGGGAATACAATGCATAATGAATGAAGATGTTTCAGTAATTCGTGAGGATTTGTCTCATTCTATTTCTAGATATGAGTACGTAATTAACTAAACTATAAATATATATACATTTAAAAGCACAATTTCCTCATGCCCATTAAGATCAGTAATATATGACACAAAACCACCAAAGTGTTTTATTTTATCTCAGAAGTAATCTTTTCTCTAATTAGGTACATCTTATTCCCAAGATAATAAACTTTCTGACAAACCTTTTCATATGATCACTCACAAATATTAAGGCTTTTAATAGGCATATTGTTCAACGCTTAGATTGCCTAGCCAACATTTACTGGGAACCTATTAATGTCCTGCTTTTAATTCCTAATGATACTAAAATTAAATTAGCTATGTGCTCTCTTACAACGTCTGTCTCCAGATCTAGAGGACTGTTTATACAAGCAATCAGGGAAGTTAGCTGTTCACTGGCAGGGCAAGTGTCTGCAAATAGTCTCTGCAATAACATATTAGCCACTGCAAATGGAGGAATATGAATTAAGCATATAGATCTTGCACTTGTTTCCCTTGTGCCTCCCCCCTTTCCTTGGCATGTTTGCTAATACATTTGTAATGTCAGAAATGGCTCCGAATGTTAAGCATTAATTAGACGTGGGAACTGGAGCATAAAATAACATCTACATTTTATCCTTTTTAATCAAGAGGAAACGCTCTAATGTTGGATTTAGATTTAATGCAAAACTAAATATTTGACTCACTATATATTATGTCAGTAGATTAGCTGGTATTTATCACAGTTTTCAAAACTGGGGCTTTAATGCCTCATTTGACATGATTTTGTCAGTCCCTGGCAGAAAGCTGATAAACTGTCCATTTATGCCATTACAGCTGCCTCTTGTAGCACTGTGCTGCTATGGAGAGGGGTCAGTTGTCACTTCCTTAAAACCTTTGTTTTTGGTCATTTTATAACAGGTTGATCTTTCAAGTTCATTTGGCTGTATTACAGTAGATAAGTCCAGACTATAAATCAGGTTTTGATGGTACAAAAATAGCTTAAATTGACCAAGTGGCCAAAAGTTATCTAAATACTGCACTCTTGCTGTCAAAGTAGCTGAAGCTGGAATTAAAACTACTGCTGGACTTCCATTTCTTCATTTCTTCCCTTATTTTCAGTTTCTTCTCTGTATGGATTTTTTTTTTTTTAGCTTGGGCTTATTTTTTAGGAGGCATTTTTATTTTTTTTTACGAACAGGTAGCAAGAAAAAAGGTTTTCCACACAAAATGGCACAGCTGAAATGGACCAAAGGATACAGTCTCTGATTAGATGATTCCAGAATATTCTGTAGCTCTAAAATCCTCTCCGGGCATGTGCTATTACCCAGGTGGGGTTGTGGGAATGAGCAACATGTTACCCTGCACCCCAATGCTTCCAGACAACATGGATACACCAGTGCCAAGTCCCTGGGCTCAGATCTGCATTGGGAATATCATTAGTCCTACTGACTTCTATCGTATGACTTGCCATTTCCACTGGGAAGAGCTGATAAACTCACAGGCCCAGTTATAGACCTGTTTAAGACGACGGAAGCCACCTACATCATCTGAGATGATGTAAACCCAGGTACAAAATGTCTCCAACCATTCCTCCGGAACAGGGCAGATTCTCAAGTTATACAAATGCTGCACTACACTCCTCTAGGAAAGTCCAGATTTTATCAAGTCTTGTTATAAATGCAATACGACTGTTTAGCATCAATATCTAACTCCCCTTCTTTGTTTCAGAAGTGGATACAGAAGTATCCCTGACTTACTGATGGGGCTGCAGCACTGCTGGGATAGCTGTGACGGCCCCAGGAGGACAAAAAGAGCTGGGGATTCCTGTTTCTCCTGTGATACCTTTCACTTCATCGGGGTCTGCTTACAGAATGAGAGTTTACTAGTTTTATCAAATTTGGTAAAACAGTAATAAGAAGACAAATGCAATCGCAGCAAGAAGTGCCGCTTTGACACTCAGTGCCCGGTCCCCAACTCCTCCCAGCAGGTAAATGGCTGAAGCTCTGCTGGACGGTTAGAATCATAGAATCGTAGAATCTGTTGGGTTGGAAGGGACCTCTAAATGTCATCTAGTCCAACCCCCCTGCAGTAAACAGGGACATCTTCAACTAGATCAGGTTGCTCAGAGCCTCATCAAGCCTGGCCTTGAATGTCTCCAGGGATGGGGCATGTACCACCTCTCTGGGCAACCTGTTCCAGCGTCTCACCACCCTCATTGTAAAGAACTTCTTCCTAATGCCTAATCTAAACCTACCCTGCTCTAGTTTAAAACCATTGCCCCTCGTCCTATTGCTACACGCTCTTGCAAACAGCCCCTCCCCAGCTTTCCTGTAGGCCTCCTTCAGGCACTGGAAGGCTGCTATAAGGTCTCCCTGGAGCCTTCTCTTCTCCAGGCTGAACAACCCCAACTGTCTCAGCCTGTCTTCGTAGGAGAGGTGCTCCAGCCCTCGGATCATCTTCATGGCCCTCCTCTGGACCTGCTCCGACAGGTCCATGTCCTTCTTAGTGAGCCAGTTGCACACAGACTCCATGTCCGATGTAGTAACTCCATTAGGAATATGAAATGTGTGTCTGTTTAGGAAGTCTGGCACATTTTTACAATTATCTAAATGAAATGAAGAATTTCAAGTCAAACCTGAACTTTGTCCTGTCTCCAGCAATGCAAGGACAATCAAGCCACTGACTTGGTCATCCTGCCCTTTCTCTTTCCTTTTTATTTGGTTGATCCTACTGAAGGCAATATCAGCATCTGCATGAGTAAAACGAGCATTTACCTTTGGTGACTGGCTTTTGGTAGGGAAAATATGTGGAAAATCAGCTGCTCAGGAGATTGAAAAAAATGCTTTTTATTCTACAGGCATAAATGAATTTTTCCCCCATCCAAAACAGAAGGAAAAATAATTCCAGCACTGACAGCTTATATTCTATGCAGATGTCCAAAACCTGAGGACACGATCTGTTTTAAGACTTCAGTTGCCACTTATCTTTGTGCCTGGCCAGTCCTGCCCTTGCTGACAGTGTGCAGCCATCACTCCTCAAGGATACCCTTTGCTGCGACCAGTGACAATTTCAGCAGCAGGGCTTTTTAATTTCTTTGGGGAGAGCAGAAGATGGGGAAATAAAACAATGTTGCCAGTAAGACCCACTAGAAGGTGGGAGGAGAGTCATACGTATTTGTGCCTACTTGCAGTCCACCCACTCCTTCCTTCCCTGGGCCCACCCTTCCGTCCTTTGCGCTGTCCCCAGGGGCCCAGAGGCTCTGCCCTGGCTGGATGTGGTGGCAGCAGTGGGGGGGTGGCAGAGAGCCCTTCCTCCCTGCAGGGCCTGGGAGGAGGGGGAAAGATGCTGGGCAGGGGGGAGCAGTCCTGCAGCACCCCTCTGGCTAGGAAAAGGAGTCATTTGTGCATCTAAAAGTGATAAGAAGAGTTTCCCTCCTGCCTACACCAACTTGTGTGGTATGTGTTTGACAAGCCTAGGTAGCTGCCTTGTTCCTGTGCCCGGGTCTACCAGTTGGAGGCACAAATTCTCTAGTATAACTCATCTTGCTCAGTTATCAAGGTAAAAGTACCTGTGTGGTGGGTTGAGGTTAGCACTTGTGCTAGCATAGAGATTACCATTCTCACGGGAACCTGCAGAGGTGGCATCGGCCTCTGGGACCACTGGAACAGCACCTTTTGTTTGCTGACCTGGCGTGAAGGCGGTTCTTCCATGCTCAGCAGTGCCAGTCAGCAGAGACCTCCCAGCTTGTGGGATCAGCACTTTATTCACATGAAAGACCTGACGCCTTTGATTCAGTACTTCTGTCTTTCCAGGATGATGACACCAAAGCAAAGGTCTCTGTGATCTCACTGTCTCAGCAGCTTTCACATGTGAGGTTGGTACACAGAGAGTTGCCCCTCTGGCATCTATTTACTCAGTGGAAAGGGAGCAAAGAGGGACAGGCTTGCCCAGGGTCGCACAACAGAGGTGTCGCCAACTCTTCGTAGTGCGCTGTTTATTGCACCAGGTCTTAGAGTTCATTTTCAGCCTCGTATTGCTGTTGGTCTGATAATCTGAGCTTTCGTTTAAAAAAAGAAAAGTCCAAAGACCCTGTAACTGTGGCATTGTCAAAGAAAGATTAGAAAATGTGCAACTAAAGGACTAAAACAATCAGAATGCAAATAAGAACCTATGTGATGTGTAGAACAAATGTGCTTTTCTCGATTTTCTGACTGTTCTAGAGCAGGTGAATTTGTAGTTTTAACATTGTTAATGGAGATAGTGAAGGTTGTGCTTTGAAGTTCTCTAACTTGCTGAAGATGCTCCTGTTCACATGTGCGGTTCTCAGGGTTGCCCTGGCCACTGCTTCAATGGGACAATGGTGTGGGTGGAGGCACCAAAAAAACCTGTAAACCAAGGGCAGGAAGAACTCTCCTAACTCATCAAATTTAGTCTTCTGTTCTCACAGGCATCATGGTCTCCTTACTTAGATCACTGGAGGGGGTAAAAGGAACTGCACTAGAGTCACATGGCTTCTTTTTCCATTTTCGTTTCCCACACAACCCCTGCTGCCGGTGGCGTACTGATTAGCTGATGGGCCAGCATGTTGGTTGGCCAGTGCATTATTTACGTAACTGCCATTTAGATGGGGCAAGTGCAGTACCAAAAGCCAAACCTCCATGTACTCACCTAAAAGATCAAACCAGAAGTTGAAATACCCCGACTAGGATGAGATCTTCAGAAGTGTTTGGCGTTCATCTAACCGCATCCACTGAATTTCAGAATAAAATCCTTCCCTGCCTCAGTGGTGGGCAAAGCCATCCTGGGGATGCGACTGTCAGTGACATCTCAACCCTGTTACAACACAGCTCAGTCTCCCAGACAGAAAATCAAAGGAAGGGACGTTCTTAGATTAAGTTTATAAATTTAGATTAAGGTTATAATCTCAGGCATACTCAGAAAGAGTACAGAAGCAGACATCAGGCTGTTTTACAGATTTAAATTTAAAAAACACTGAGATTTGTTCAAACTTTAAAGCCAATCTGTTTAAAGCATAAGAGTTATTTTACTTTGCTTTTCTAATTAAACACCAAGAGACACTGCTATCCACATGCCTTGATCTTGTAAATGCTTACTGTTTATCTGAGCAGCTGGAAGGCCTGAGAAACAGATACGATTATGTCCTTGTAATCTTAGGCTGAAATAAATGAAATGAAACAAACACATTTGTTTTGTCACATGGTGAGATCTAGTATGGTCCTCTGATATGGCATAAAGTACCTCGAAACAGCACAGACTGAAATCTGCAGGTCTAATTTGTGCTGTATTTAATTTTAAAATCTTAGATGCTACTGATTCAGACCTAGAATTAGGGTGAATAACTGTGCAAGGTGTGCAGAGTGATGGGAATTACAATCTTTGTACTTGAAATTTGTCATGTCTGATATAAGATGCCAAAGACTTTCGTTATCTTCCCAGGCAGAGCAGAAATAACTGTTCTACTAAAGTGAATACAATAAGCTGAATTTTAAATACTACATATATATATTAAAATGCTGGGAAAGCAATGAGCATATTTTGTTTCCATTCACTGTGAGACTCAACTAATCCTGTTCAGGTGCGTTGGATAACTATGGCTTGGAAAGGGAAAATGCTGTGATTTTTAACCCGTTATGTAGCATCAAAACTTCCAATTATGTATTGATTCAAAATTAGAGAGACGTAATGATAGCACTTTGCAATAACATGCAAGGTCACAGCCATGTACCCTAGAAAATAAAATTGCTAAATATACAGTGCAGCATGAGGATCTAGTAATCTCTTGGTGTTCCAGCATAGAGAAAGGAAAAGGTAAGCTTAATAAAGTTACAAACCCCCTGATTTCTTAGAAATCACGGTCTGAATTCTGCCTCAGGAAATGACAAGCCTACTACTCACCTACCATGAACAAAAATAAGAAACACCTGTTGTCTCTTTGTTTTTACTTAATTTACTTCCTCTGGCCCCCTTCACTCCTTTGCCTTCCTTCTGGAGACCTGGGAGGAGCAGTAGTGAGGCCCTTCTTGTCCGTTAGCACTCCTGGTGAAAGAAATAGGTAAGTGTGTATGGTTGTAGGAGGCTGTTTCAACTTGCACTGTTTTTTTATTCATTGTTGTGTTCTTGCTCTCTTCCTTAATTACCCAGCACAGTAGGTAACTGCTGGAGGATATCACTTACATGGACTTCCAGCCTGGCCCCAAATTGCCATTTTTATGTTCTTGAGTTATGTCTTACGAAAGTAAAAGGTCTAATCATTTGGGGAAACTTAACTGTTTTGTGTCTTTTATCATGTTGCTGTGACAGATATATTCCTCAGGAGTTTTTATTCTTTTTATGCTTGAGTCAAAAATATCACATAGATTTTCTGTAATTTTGGGTGCAGGAAAATCAAAGCCCTGTGTCTTCAGTCCTGTGACTGAATGTGTTTCAGCTGATGACACGTTGGCTTCTTCTCCTGAAAAATCTGATTAAGGTTATTAAAAAAAAAAGGGAAAGTTCTGTCCACTGTTCATCATAAGTTTTTTTGGTAAAATAATTCAACATCAAATTTAGACTGAGTAACGCTTCCTGTTATGATACAACTGGCTTAAGAAAAATGGAGAGCTAGCACATATCTGTTTGTCCTTTCTCTCTGGAAAAAAAAACCCACCTAATTTGGCTGCTTTTCTTTTTTCAAAGAGAGCATTCACAGATCCTAGTGGTATTCTTTATGGCCATTTAAAAGTCAGTATAATTGCGTAAAGCTATATATCCTCTAGGCAACAAGAACAAAAGCTTCTATACGTGCTAAATATTGTTTCATTCAGGAAGTTATTCTTATGTGTATGTTTCCACAACTATTATCAGTAGAACTGAAGGGTAGCAGCAATATCCACAAGTTGTCTGATTTCCTTCCCGCACTATCAAAGATTGAAACAACAAAGATGAAAATGTTGGGGGAAATGCCTGTAACTATGACATAAATTGCTTTCCAGAAAAGATTTAAGGAAGTGGCCTTTAATATATTGTTTATGGTATGGAGGAGGCACTCCTGCCTGAAAGAATTTGGTTGTGTTGGGTCTTCTAAGCATTCCCGAAGGCTTCAGGATGTTCTTCAGTGGGTTACATTCTGCTCTGGGTCATGGTAGTGGAAGCATGAAGTTCCTCCATTGTTTCTAGGATGTTTATTCTGAATTTGTGCCAATGTATCTGAAATTATGCTGTAGCAAATATCTGTAAAAATTCCAGTTCAACAAACTCAGGAAAGTTCAGAGGATAAAATCACATAGGGAATTATTACTGTTACAGTGTTTATTTTATATTTTATTTTGTAAGGTTGCATAATTAATACAGGTTGATTTTTTTATTGTTGTGTCTTCTCTCACTATGTTTGCTATTGCCTGTGCCTGGGGTATGTGCAGTGGGAAGCTTAAAAAAAGAGAGCAGCTGCTAAACCCTGTGGCACTGATGAGATGTCGGAGCCCGCATTTCCAGCTCCTGTTCCTGTCTGGGAAAAACCCTCCTAACATACGTCACTTCCGATAGCAGTCCATGCCTGGTGAATAGTTTTAACATCGCTTTGTCTCCCTTTTATGGCCTTATTTTGTCTAAATGTCATGGGTCAGTTTCATGCATGTCCTGGTATAGGAACTGAGAGGAAGCACTTGGCATGGCAGCTGGTTGGGAAAGGCTCTCTAGGATTAAAATTGGACATACAGATGCTTCCTTGATTAGGATCTCCAGAATGGTGTTCCCCTGGAGTCTGGGAAGCGGTGAAGAACTGAACTGTCTGCTTAGGCCACAGGCTACCCTTCTCCAAAAAACTTCTGCTCCCACCCCACAGCTTCGGTTGGGGTAGAATAAGAGTGATGGCAGAGACGCGTGTCCACTGCAAGCCCCTCCAAATAAGCTGAGCACAAAGAGACCCTGAGGCAATGCTTCGCTGGAGCCTGTGGGTCTGTCAGGCGGCGTCCTCCGTGCCTGCCATAGCTATTGTTCTGCTGTGTTGTCCTTGCGGCCAAAACCCTGTTTCTGATGAGTCTCTCGACTTCCCGGCTCAATAAAACAGCTCCTTCATTAGTGGTTTAGCAATGCTTCTGGGGAGGAAAAAAAGAAAGCAAACCTTTGCACAAATCCACTAGGCAATTGGCGAGACCAGAGATCTAAGATATGTTGAGGCAGGCAACAGTCTTGTGCTGGGGAAGGCCTGCCTGCTCACGCGCGGCGAAGGGTAAGTGTCAGGGAAATTAAATCTGCCCCTGGTGTTTGGGGAAAGAGCTGGATTACACATTTCTTAAATGCCTCAGTTCTGCCCAAGTCTTTCTTGTACATGATCTTTTTCAAAAATGAACAATAGGCATTGCCCAAAATCTGGAGGAATGAAAAGTGGCTTATTTGGAGCCTGCTGAAGGAAGAGTTTAGACCTTTTTTAAAATTGAGTGTGTGTTATAAGTAGCTGGCCTGCCAGCTGGAAATTTTGGAGAGGTGCAAACAGAATTTAGTACACTCTAGGTTAAGATGACTTCTCCAAGAAAAGGGCACTTACAAGCACTATTATTAATACTTAAGACAGATGAAAATGAGTCAGTTCACACCAAATCTCACTTGGTGGACTCAGCTGCTTTGTGCTCCCCAGCTCTTGCTACCTCTCTGATGCCACCTCCAGAGCCTGTGTTAACTGTGATCTTCGTGGTTTCAAGGGCAGAGGCATCTTGTTCACTTGTTGTAGTGGAGGCTATAAAACCACAAGATAAAAATACTTAACAGCCAACTAGCAACTGCCTTTTGAACAGGTGAGATCTGAATATCCATTACTCCACAGTGTGTGCCATCATTCATGTCAATAGAAAGTGGTGTAAAAGAAAGTCAGGAGTGCAGGGTCAGAAACTATGCTAAACAGGGCGTTAATCTGATTTTTACTACTCTACACAGTGAAGTAAAGTATTGCTTCCTGCATAAGGCTCAAAGGAACACCAGAGGCCGCAATATATATTTTTGCATGGTTTCATACAGGCTCTGAAGCAATGACAAAGATTTTCCTACCCTTATGTAACATGTGTTTTTAAAAAGGAATAAAATAAAATACCTCCTCCTCCTTCAATAGCATTATAGTTGGGTGTTTTTTCCCGGATGGGACTGGTATAACTTAACAACAGGCATCTGGGGCTCTGTGCACACTCTTCTTAGCTTGCTAGGGGTGACAAAATAGTGGCTCCCTCCCCTATCTCATGACCAGCAAGATCCTGTGCGGGGTGCAGAGCACCACCACGCACAGGACAAGGTCAAGACCAGCCAACACCCTGCACTTTCAAGAACCTGCTGTTAAAACCCACTAGCTGCATATCCACGTCTAATTTCCTATCTTGCATCTTTCCTGCGTTGCCTACCCTTGTTTATTCTCACCAGACTGACAAGTCCCCCCCCTCCGGTGGAGTGCACGTCCCCGTGGGTGCCGGTCCTGTGCGCTGGGCTGTTCTCTGCCTCCGCAGCCGAGCAAGCGCTGGTGTGGCCGTGCAGCTGCTCATTTGCCTAACTCGCTAGCAAATCCTCAGGGGGCACTTCTTAATGTTCTGCGTGTTGGTCACAATTGATTTATTAATTAACATAGTGGTGGGAATCAAGGATCAGTGGTTTTGTTTTTTTCCGTCTGTCTTCCACTGACTTGCTTTTTGCTTCAGGTAGATGATCCAAGCTCTGTCCACATCCTCATTCCTGTAAACCAGGAGTGATAATTCCTACCAAGGAGCTGTTTGTGAGCTTTGCTGAGCTCTTTAGCATCCTCAGCAGGAGGCAGCACAGAAGCATATGGCCAACATACTATTTCAAAACAACCCAGTTTTAAATTGTTGCAAAACCCTCCTGCTAGCCCTGGGGTAGCTCGCAGTCCCCTCGTGATGGTTCCACTATGCCTTTAAGAAGCTGCAGACAAAGGGGTTTTTCTGGCCCTTCTCTCCCCAGTCGTTGTTCCCATACACTGGGAAATAACCACTTTATTTGTATTTTTTCAGGTTAATTTTCATCAGAAGTTCCCTGGTCTAACTGGCGACATAGCTTTTCATGACTGCTCATGCTCACAGAAGAGACAGAGTAAGAACACGAATCTGAGCAGAGGCAGGGCTGCCTCTTTCGGTCGCAGCGTGCTTTTAGATTATCTTAAACTTATTGGGAACCCCAAGTTTCAGCCAAGTTTCTCCAGGTAATGGTAGGTAACCTCAGTGAGCCCTTTGGGGCACATAACCTCATGATGTTTCAGTTAACCATACGCTTTCACCTTTAGCGCAGATAAAAAATTTGATGTTAGGGGTTAGCTGAAATTCAGTGACCCACCATGTTCAGGAAACAATGATTTACAGAAATCGTATAGTCAGCCGTTTCCTGGCTATCTGGCAAGAGGTAGCAGAAGGGAAGCATGTCTAGCTTGTGCTCCGACACGGTTGTCTTTGTACCCCTGCCTGAGCCGTGGCCTTCCAGGGGAGGAGCGAGCTTGGTATCTCAGCCCTGTGCTCTGCGTAAGCTCATTAAAAGCTATGACTAGGCTGAGGTCTCCTGTAATCCTCAAGTGAACTGAAAGATAAATGGGATATATAAGTTTGTGAAAGCCATGGAGTTAAGGAACTTTTCTGGGATAGTGACAGACTTCACTTAACACCTCGGAGACATAGTGAAGTAAGTTAAACAGAGTACCAAGAATGTCTCACATAGTTTTCTCTACTGTTGAGGACCCTGCTCCCAGATAACAGGGTAATATACACTTGAGTCAGCATTCCTGGCTGCTAAAGCGAAAACTAGTAACAGTGCCCGTTACGCAAAGTGTAATTTCTGTCCTAAGAGATGCGAAAAGCACTAAGTTGTCTTTTTTTATTACTGAAGTATCTCACGCTTTCGGATTTTTTTTGTTTGTTTAAAAGTATATATCCCAACAGCAATGGGCAATCTGCATAATAAAGTAACGCACCATTAAGCATATGTAAATGTGGAGAAAAAAATTAAATAAATGCTAGGAGGTTTCTGAAAATTAAATCAATATGATGGGCTTAATAAGTAAGTGTTGTAATCCAAATAAGATGTTAACGAACATTCCCTAGTAAAGTGAGAGGGTTTTTTGCTCCAAATAAGTTGCGCATCCTTTCGGTGCCTGTTTGTGTGATGCTCGCTAACTTTTGTTCAGCACACAGCTCTGAATACAACCACCTACAATAATGGGAGCTGGAAAGAAACGGTTCCATGTCTGATTAAAAAAAATACTGCAGATGCTGTTCCTGTTAAAATGGTTCCTGGGTAGGTGTGGCTGTTTTTTCATAGTTAAGTGTGTCCATCAGTGTGTGTATGGAACAGCTAAAGGCATGCGGTCACGTTGCTGAGGGGCTAACCTTCTGTGACGGGACTAATGTGGTGCTTGACCAAGGATTGATTTACTTCAGGCTCTCTTCAGGCTTCAAAAAAAGATGCAAAAAGTACTAGAAGATGACTCTTATAGCAACAGTTGGTAGTTTTCACTGAAGCTTAAAGAAGTTACACTCAACTGATCCATGTCCAGAGAATCCCAGAACTTTTCAAGTAGGCATTAAAAGCAAAACCATTTGGCTTTACCAGAGTAAGTCTGTAATAACATTATCAAAGTCACTGCTTAGGAAGTGCAGACAAATACATCAGCTATGGAGTATTCTTTTTCCACTGTGCTGAGCAGTTCTCTAAAGCCACTGCAGTTACATGGTCCCAGATGTCTAGCTTACTTCAAAGAAAAAGTTCAAAAATTGTCTTTTACTTTGTAGTTTTCAGGAGATCCTGCCATATCGCCTGAAGTATGTGAATGTGAATCTTATTATAAAAATAAGCGTGAGTATTTTGTTCCCATTTCTGTACACGTGTGATGGGTAGAGAGTACACCCAACTCAAAGGTCATCTTAAAATGACCTTTGGGGAAGTGCAAGATGCTCCTGTTCCTTTGGTATGGTGTAACTAGGTTAGCTTTTAGTCCTGAATGAAGATACTGGAGAGTGAGGTTGTATCACAGTTGTTTGCGTTACTCTCTTACTTTCTTGATGGTTTACTTTCTTGATTAGGAAATAGGGTGTCTCCCCTGGGAGCTTTAGATAGAAAGTGCTCTGATAGAAAAATACACTGAATCCTGTCAATTGTTGTCTCTTGCACAGGTAAAAATGTGTGGAGAGATGAATCACTAGAGTAGCTGTTGATTTGTTATTTTTTTTTAGAGAGATGTACATAAGGCTTTTATTTTTTCTTTTTCTGGCTTTTTTTTTAAAGCAGCCTATTCAGCTGTAAAGATTTGGGGTTGCTGTTTAATTAGCTGTTTAGAATTGTACACTTTGCATAATCGCTATTTGACTACACTCTGAAAAGAGGAAGTTCAGCCTATTTGTTACTCAACTAAAACAATCTAAAAGGCGAATCATACTTTCCGATTTCTCTTCACTGCGCTGAAGTTTTGAGGTAACTAATTCTTCCAGGGAAAAACGCTGTGACTTCTGCCTGATCAGTTGTTCTTACTTCAGCCTTGTGTGTAGTCTTATCTTTAAGTAGAATTTCCCGTAGGTGGAAGGCAATATATTCCAAGATACCGGGACATGAATAGTTTATTTGACCTGGGAGTGGTGAAAATAGTAACCTGCTCTGCAGTGTTAAATATAAAAAATAAAAACCCAAGATGACAAATCTCGGATATGGAACACTCATCTACATACTCGTGTATGAGTTTTTCCCATATACACACATACACGTGTACGTGTGTTTATGTACATAAAATCCTCTTTAAGACATTTCGTACTGGTTACTTTTCACACTGTAGGAAGACCTGAGCATGCTTGTCAAAGTTCTTATTCTAGCGTATCAGAACAGAAAATGAATATTTTTTTCAAAAAAAAGTTTAAATGTATAAATATCTTTTGCAAATGATAGCATAGCTGCCTTCAGTAGCAGGATTTGGGGACAATTGCCCTCTGCTTTGCTCTTGGTAGGGTTTAGGGGACTGGCGCTCGCTGAAGCCATGGACTGAGGGGGATGCAGGGGTGGTACTGGGGCACAAGCGCTTCCAGGTAGGTGCTTGTAAAGTTTGCAGCAATATTCCTGAATTCCTGTTTTGACTGTTGTCTATAGATATTGATGAAAAGCTCCTTTCATGACAAAGGCAGGAAGCTTTTAACTGAAAACGGTCAAACTGTTGTCACAATTCAAAGCAAATACAAGGCCTGGATAGAAACACAATATAAACTTTCCCAGGAGAGCTTCTTGAGACTTGTTATGCTGAGCAAAGTTGGCACAGTGTCCCATTTGCAACACTAAAAATCAAATGTTTTTTTTTGTTTGTTGTTTTTACAATATTTAAGTGACATTGTATTTGTTTTAAGAATCAGTTGCTGACGCACGAGGGTTCTCTGTCCACTGATTCGCATCAGACGAGCACTCTTTCTCTAGTCACAAGTGTCTGCTCGGCAGACTTGGTTTTGCAATTGAAAAATCAGTAATTCATTCATGGCCAAGATAAAGAGCTCAAACCCATTACGAGATTACCACCACTGTGAAGACTTTCAATTGTATTCATACTAAAAGAGGAGGAGACTGAGAGTGTTTGCTACTCATAGTTTGGTCTACTACCTATTTTTGTTTTTTTTTTTTTTCCTAAGGTGCCTATCACTGGGCTATCTAAGTAACAATAAACTAGTCACTCAAGTGTTATACTAAATATTGCTTTCACGATAACTTAGTATAATGAAAACGAAACTTGTTTTAACGATGATAAAAATGTTTGTTCAATAATTTCTACCGCAATTCCCAAGTGAACAAGCAGCCCGTGAGTTCCTGAAGAAAAGTAAAGTCATTTAATTTTTATTCAACAACACCTCACACCTGAAAAACACAAATTGCTCTCTAAATGGTTAGATTAATTCGTCTGCAAGAGGAATCCCTCTAGGGGAGGGAATGTACAAGAGCTCAGAATAAAATTAGCAAACATATAAGATTAAAGGGAAAGTAATCAGTTTCAAATTGGATTACAGATGAACAAGTCTCCGTATTTGCAATATACTGTAGAAACAATGGAAATAGGCCAAAATTGACAGGCGTTTGTATGTTTTATCACTTGTTTAAAAACTTTTTACCTGTTGCTGCCACCGTGGCAGTTTACTGTCTCTTACATCATAAAAAGCCTGTCATCATCCATAGCATTTGGTTCTTTGCCCAAGTGTGTGGCTGAGTCTATCAGAAAAATAATCATTGTTAGCTCCTGCTATGGTGAATCTATTGAGAGTGTGAAAGACCACAGTTTCAGGCCTGGTATTTTCTGTAGCCTTTTACTCTGACTGCTCAGCTGTCAGCAATCACTGGGCTGTGTTTCCATTTACAATTTCTTCAGAATGAAATCTGATTCTCCTCTTTTCCTTCCTGCCTGACACAGAGATAACTGCTGTGGCTGCTCCCCCTTGGTGTGGCTGTGCGCTAACCCAGCCTTCTCAAATGGTCCAATTAAAAAGACTGCTGAAAAAGTTTTTGGCTATTTTTTTCTTTCTCTCTCTTTTTTTTTTTTTTTTTAAATAAATTGGTATTTCACAGACCTAGAGAACTGTAGCTCTGGCTTGGTTTGCTAGGCTCAGCACAGTTGTGCTAATGGCATCTTCAATGCTGCTCCGATCAGAGCTTGCTGCATGGCTCCTGGTGAAGTTTAGGTCCCACCAGCAATGTGCAGGGTCCAAAAAGGACCAGAAGAAATGCTGATATTAGGGCTCTTTATGCATCAAGAAACACTGTACATGGCAAATCTCTCGGAATGTCACCACAGAGCTGTCACACTAATTTAATCAGTCATTGTTTCCCCTATTACTTCATAAACTTGCAACAGAAGCAGAACTTTTAAAACTCTACAATGATGGGTAGCATTTGATTGCTTTTTATTATACTGCAGTTGCTTCTCTCCTGACTTGTTACACAATCTGAGCTTCTGAAAAAAACAAACAAACAAAAAAAAAAAGGCAAAACAACCCCCAAACCAGAAAGTATAAAAAGAAATGCACAGAACAGGCAAAAGTTAACAGAGACCCTTTCTATCAGAACAGGTTTTAATGTCATGAGTTTGGAGCTCTTCTGGCATCTCAAGAGGAGAATTCGACTTCGGGGCTGGTTCTAGAACATCAACATGTGAGGTTAGAGCAGATGTCTGCAAAGTAGGTGAGCTGCTGTAGAAATACTTCTGGAATCTCTTCCAGGCTTTAGTGATTTGTCTGGGCTTTTGACAATGAGTAAGTCTCTTTTGCAAGTATTACTTCCCCTCCCTTAACAACTAGTGAACATTTTACTATGAATTCTCAATATTTTGCATTAGAAATTGCATGTGATTTGGACCTTTAACTTCCATGGATTTTTATTTTGTGTTCTAGTCAGTTTGTACATGAAGAAACACCTCCACTTTCTAAATTCTAATTAAAAAAACCCTTTTGGTGCATATTAAGTACTCATATTTGAAGCTCATTTCCCCCACAACTTCCAGTGTGAGGAAAACTTGGCTGCTCAAACATTCACAAAGTGAACTCAAAGTAATTATATATATGTTAAATTTCTTCGAGTTTGATGTGACATTGATGCAAAATCCAGAGGAAATTCCATCAGAAGGAATTAATCATGTTTCCTATAGGATTTTTCCCTCGTTGGAGACAATCTAGCCTTATTCTTTAAACAACTAATCCTTATTCCTCCATTTGGTTAAACTTTTTAGTTTAGCTTTCTTGCGTTTTCTTTAAAATGGAAGTAAAAATATTATCTGGGAGGTTTGAGTTGCAGGGCTCTAGCTGTACCACAGGAGCCTTCAGGAGAACACGGCTCTGGAGAGCTAAGAATTAAGTGTAATTCCTCAAAGAATCATTTCAGAAACGTGTGAGTAGAACCGCTCCGCAGCGCACTGAACCTTAGTCACTTGTGCTTCGGCTTTTGCAATAGCCACGTGAAAAAGAAAGGGTTATTTATTAAGAGCAGAACAGTTCCCTTTTAGTTCTGTAGCAATCATGTCTCTTTTTTTCCAGTCCATGGAAAGTGTTATCTCAGGCAGCTTTGTGCAGGAAGTTCTGTTTATCACTTCCTCACAGTTGCAGTTTGTCTAGGACTTAAATATATGATATCAGATTGCATCAAAATGTGGGCCTTTGTGTGCTTAACTCATCAAAGGAGTGGACCCTCAGGACTTGATATCACTTCGCTGCATATGCAGTCATGTAGCAAAACAAAGTCTATCTAAACAGGACAGAACTATTTCTGTTGGTAGCGCAGCAAAGCGAGCAGAATTGGTGTAGTTTCAGGTATCTGCACTGTTTCACTTCTTGTTTTTAAATTTATCACTTTTTTTTTAAGAAGTGACACGGTTTGCCTGCTTTTACTATGTAAACTATGATGAAAACCAAAATATTACTTGTACAATAAAAAAAAAAACAACAACAAAAAAAAAACAAAGAACCAAACCCAACTGGGATTCAGTTGGTGTACGCTGCTGCGGTGCCTGCTCACATTACAGAAACACTCTGAAGTTTTGAATCCATGTGTTTTCAGCTGGCTATTTTTGGTAGATGGCTATCCAGGCGACTATGTGTCAAATAAGCTTAATGAGACTGTAATAAATAAGAACAAGTTACTGCAGGAGGTTGGCCAGAGCTTATGAACCTGCTCTCCCACCTTTGTGGTTATGTTTCTATTTTCTGTCCCCTTGATAAAGGAGTTCCCTCTTCAGAATAGCAGGCTGCATTGCCAGATGTTAGCCTTTCTGGGCAGCCACAGGAAGCCTATTCAAACTCTGCAGCAATACTTCTGCTCTGAGCAACAGCTCCTCTACGCTGACTCTGGTTTTTAATACCACCCTCTCCCACGCCCCTTGCAGTATCTTACTTAATGGTACTGGCCCTTTTACTCAACACAAGCTGGTTTCGTGCTAGCTGATAAGTGTCCAGCCGTTGCAGAGCCTGATACCCGCTTGCCAGTCCGGGAAGCTGCAGCGTAGGGTCCGTTTCTGCTCCTTCCCACATGCGTCTGGTGCGTGTTTTAACCACGTGATAGATGCAAAACTGAGAATATGAAGTTAAGCTGGTATCTGCCCTCAGATCCATGATGTAACGTGCTGCCTGTTTGCTAAAATCTGCTAGTACTATAAAAAGGAAAGAAAAAAAAAGTTTAAATTACTCAGCAGTAAAAGACAAAGTAAAAGTCTATTTGCTCTTGATGTCTCTTTTCTTACTTGTAAAAAAAAAAAAAAAGAGTTATTAGTAGAACATGGATGGAAACTGGTTGAGGGTTTGGTTATTTTCTCCTTTTTCTCATTATTTTAACTGCTGTATGGGTTGATGAACAGGACTAAGAGATTACTCCAAATCCCACAAAGCAACTGCTGGGGGAGCCGTCAGGTACTGAGCTGGGCAGAGCCATCGTGCCTGAAGGAACGGGCCCCAGAGCCCAAACCTGCAGGGATGGCTGGAGCTTCTGGCAGACCCTTTCCTGTCAATCCTTGAGGCCGAGCTGGGAAATAATCCAGTTTTCTAATTCCACTGTTTTCCACTCTGCTTTGCTATGCCAAGGAAACCCTGAGAAGCACTTTATTGTGTCTTCCTGTCTTCAATTGCTGCTTCCCACCACTTTTTCCAGCGGAGGGGTAGTGTGGGTCCTAGCAATCGCTCAGTGGAGCTAAGGAAAATTTTGAAAGGTGTAGGATGTGCTGCTCTGTGCTGTAATTTTGAGCGTTGTCAGTCCTTTGTGGGGAACAAATGCTCACCACTGGCCGGAAAACAGGAAAGTGCTTAAAACCAAGGGTTTGGGTTTTTTGGTTTTTTTTTTTGGGTTTTTTTTTTTTTTTTTTTAGAGAAAATGAACTTTCCTTACCTTCTCTTTCAGTTTGATTATATAGCAAAAGTGAAAGTCAGGATCCCAGCTCAAAAACTGTCCTGCTGCTCCAAAATAGTTTTGCTTTGAAAATAACAATACTTTGCGGGAAGCAAATGCATGCTGTTGCCTCCTGAAGAATGCTTCCATTTTCACTGGGGGGGGAAACCCCCTGCTTTTGTTAGTCAATATGGATAATCAGTGCTGTGAATCAAGTTTACAGGTTCTAATCAGCCATATAGCTTTTTGCATGCATGCATTTGCACAGTGAAAACTGGAAGTTTTGTGTAGTTCTGCTTTGTGGAACCTCACACCACCCTAAAACTGAACTCTACTACTCAACTGCCCTTTTGTGCGGAGGAGGGGGGGAATGTCAATGAGGTGTTGACAGTTACTGTCTTGATAATGTTGATGTTGTCTTGATGTTTGTAATGATAGATGTTGCTGTTGTCTACATGGATTAATAGAATACACTTTATTTTTTTTTTTAATTTATTTCTGAAGTCTTAAATGCTCAAGTAGGTGATGGTACCCTGTGTGTCACTGAGGATGTCTCGAGGATCCACCTCTCCTGACGGTCTATGGCTTGTGGATTCTAGTGGGCATGGAAGGTCTAATCAACTGAATTACTAGATTCACTTTTCCAATTAAGGTGATGATTTTAAATAGAATTCCTTCCATTTTGCTTTCTGGGGGGGTTGTGGTGGTGTTTTTCTTCTTCTTTGGTCCTGACTCAGGGCCCTTGTGTCCCTGCTCAGAAAAGCATGTAAGATGGTGTCAACTTTAAAATTCTGCTTAAATCCGACCAAGGTCAAGCAGGATGAAGAAACACCAGCTTAATGATTTCTTGGCTAGGGGCTGCTGTAGGACTCCCAGGGATGCTAATGCATGTTAATTTAAACTTCTTATCACCACACTAGCAAGACCGTTCACACATTTTCCAGAGACACCACAGGATTTAGGCTGTTGTCCTAATTGCTATTGTTCAGGTTGCTAGCTATTATATTTACCACAAGCTGTTTTCATCTTGTTGGGAGCCTGGTGCTAAACTGAAAACCAACACCTATTTTAGCAATTTGTTGCCTTCTGGAAGTTGAGGCAGTTGCGCTGTAGTATACAGACAAGCTTCTGTACAATGTGTGTAAGTTTTTGGCTGTGGTTCCAATAGATGGTTTTAGGGAACCTTGTACCCGATTAGAAATGCAGGGCTCCATGACATAAAGCACAGAACACAGCCTTTCTGTTTTGTTTTCTTTTATTATTTTTTTTAAAGGTTAAACATAGCTGATTAACCCAGGTGTATGCGATCGTGGTTTTCCTGCCTGATCAGGACTGAATTTATCCTACAAGAGAGTCTAATAATGGATCTACAACCTCAGTTTGTGTCTGTTTAGCATCAATGACTCTGTCAGAGATGGGCTTCTCTATCCCATAGAAGTTTTATCTGCCCAGAAGGCTACAACGTTTGTACAGTCATGGTGGTACCAGCCTGGAAGAATACCTGAAGAAAGTAAAAGCAAAAGAGAGAGGCCTTCCTCTTAGTCCAAAATAAATGACTACCTTAATCTGTGACCAAATTTTCCTCATTTAATGTGGTTTGATGTTAGATTAGCTTTGCTGTGGCAGCTATCTGTTGCTGAAAAGCACAATCCCACTTCTCTCTTTGTGCTGTAGCTTCCTGCCCCTTTTCTTGCACCAGGAGCAGTGGTTGTCTGACCTAGCGGTCAGCCAGTTAAGAGAGTGCCAAAAGAGAAGAAAACTAATTCTATCAAGAAAATTGATTTATTTTCTGCCATTCTCATTCCTTGATCCATCCTGGGGAAAGGTCAGGAAATCTGTATCCTGGCCAGCAGATCCAACCTTTTGGGCAACAACTCTCCGTAAGACTCTGCTCAGCAGTAAGTTAAGATTGAACCTCAAATGACTGACTTTCTAAATTGCTTTATTCTCTTCCATATTTTTAGGTACAGTTATTAACCTACTTTAAAAAGGAAATTCAGATTACAAGTCATAGACTTTTATTTAGAGACTGATTTGCTTTGAAAAAAAAATTCCGAAGGTTTGTCCTCAACTTAAACCAAGTTTGAGTTTGCAAAAAAAAGTTTGGTTATGCTTGTATTTGTTTCATTTTTCACACTCTTCTCCACTTCCTTCTTTTGATGGAATACTTCCAGCCCCGTCAGAACTTGGAAGTACCAGAAATAAACCAGAAGCACCCATTTTTGCAAAGCATGGGTCACCTTGTACTGAAGGTACTGGGCTGGGATTTGGGAAATCTGGATTCAATTTTCTGCTTTGCCACTCATTTGCAGTTTAACATTGGGTAAGTTATTTAGTAAAATAAGTCTACGCTTCAGACGCCTATCTGTGAAACAGCTGGTATCTCCTTACCTAAAAGGAGCAGAGTTAAGTTCATCTGTGGTTCTGCAATTGATGCTCAGATGCTGTGGTGCTCAGAGCCATTAGTGAGCAGAGAGAGGCTCTTTTAGAACAACAACAAAATGTCATGTCGTTGTGCTTAAACAAACACAGGATTTGTTTTTGTTTCCCAAATCATTATTTTTATCTTGTTTTAACCTGCTGGAGAACAAGCTGTTGTGTTTGTTTCTGGAGACACATATTATCCTGGTCCTAAGCAGCTCTGTGTGTATCTGCTGTGGCAGTGTCACTCCCGGTCGGCTAACCTGGATCGGGATGAGCTCGACAGCCCATCTTCAGTGGGGCTCTTATAGAAAATTACTGAAGACTTACTATTTTCAGTAAGGCATTCATAACTTACCTTTTTTTTCTTTTGATACCTAAAGGTTAGTAAATGTTGAGCAATAAGCTTAGTCATGCTTTACCTAGCAGCATGACTTACTGGGCAGTGCACATATTTACTGTATGTCTGGCTCTGTATTTAAGCAGGGAGGAAGGATTTGACCCTAAGCTTAGAGATGCTGGCTCCCTAGATCAACTTAGCATCTCACACACTCAGTTTCTGATGACCCACTCTCTCTTCTGCACATACAGAACTATATTCCCATAAGAGAATGATACATTTGAAAGATGGGACATAAATGACTTTATCTGAAGGGTAGCCACAGGTCTAACCAACCTTGGCTCCAGTCAGTGATCTGAAGACTACGCTCGCTAGGCTGGGGAATGGTGAATCCATTCACTTGCCAGTTTTAATGAAGTATTTTTGCTCTCTAGGTTCTTTATTTACAAAAATGAACAGAATAAGTGTAGCACAGAGCCAGGTGTTGATGAGGATTCCTTAATGCTACAAGAATCCGCACCTTTTGCATTAAGACTACATCAAGTCCTATGGTCCTCTTTCAGCCAGAAGATATTAGGAGGCAATGATGCAGCTTATCATATAATTATCAATGCATAACAAATTATTAACACATTACCTCTTTTCGTGGCTTAGCACTTTGAATATGCTGCAAGATTTCATGAGTCAAATTTTTGAAGGGGCTAAATAAGTACAAAAATTAAAATGCTTGATCCTGGATTTGGCATATGTGCCATTAGTTAGAAATGCAAACCATACAAATAAAACTATTTACAGCAAACTTCTTAGCAAAATATATTGCAAAAGAAAGCCTTACAAGTAATTAGATTCCTAGGAAAAACTTCATCACAGCTGCCTGAGCAGCTGTCAGATGCCAGTTCAAAAAAGACAAGTATTAAAGTCTATTAAAATATTACTAAGTAATGGTTTACATATTGGCTTCTTCATTGCGCTTAACGGGAACCCAGACTTTTAAAATTATTCTCAAGCAAATGACTAAGCTCTTTATTAAATAGCTGCTGTAGTCATTGAAAGACAGTCATTTGTCTTTGCCATTACACAATGAGTGAGCTGTCTTTTGAATCATAGCTAATACTTATGTAAATATATTACCATGATACGGGTGCTATGCTATTCTATTTTTAACTTTTCATAGTACCCTCTGCTTTTATATTAAGTGGTCTTTGAAAAGACTATCTACAATCAGAAAGAACATCTGTATGGACACGTGATTTTAGATAGAAAGACTGAAGTTGAACTCAAAGGCATTTTCAACGCTATTTCAATGCTCTAAGGATGAATCATAGAATAGTTTGGGTTGGAAGGGACCGATTACTTGTAACTTGAAACCAATTGGACGTACAATGTTATAGATGCAAAAACTGGAATTGTCGCTACCTGCTTCAGAAGTACTAAGGAATCCAGAAGCTGAGTAAGTTGGAGTAAGAAGACGTAGCTTTCAGTGCTTGGCGCATTTATTGTTCTTGGATGAATGTTTGCCGACGCCAGGCATGGTTATTGGCTACTGTGGTGTTCATGAGTAAGTCTGTGTCTTTTAGTCCTTACCTGGTGACCTGTGTGTTTGATTTAGATAGGCCAGTTGTGTTTCAAAGGACTGATAGAAAGGAAGGGACCTATGTCTGTATAGTTGTGTAGAATCTGATTTATGAAAATGTGCGGTTTTATGCTAAACAGGAGTTTAGCTGGGTAACATACAAATATTCTTCACGCCAATCATTATTTCAAAATCTCCTTGTAAAGTTGTTCTGAGGGATTAGGATGGGAGGTTAGTTTGATTTTTGAGGGTTTTTCTCATGTTAGAGTCGATCTCTACTTTCAGCTTGTGAGTAGGATGCTCCTGAGTCTATAAAAGCCAGGACTGCTAAACACTCCCTTCTTTACAGCCTGTCTAGACCTCTAGAGGTTGGGAGTGTCTAGTGACCTCTTACCTCTTAGCACTTTAACAACTGGTGGCTGAGCGTATGGATATAGGCCTTGGTTAACCACATAAATGCCATAGGGAGATACAATTCATGATCTTCAAGTCTGAATTCTTGGCACTAGTCAATGAGTGATTGACTCTTAAATTGACCAGCAAGTGCAATGAGGAATATCTCACCAGGTCTGCTGTACCATGTCACTAGCAGAAGGTAAATACGAGTGCATCAGCCAGAACGATGTAATTGACTTCTGCTATAGTTCATTATACTCAGTGTAGGACTTTCTTTTTCCCCTCCAGCTATGAGATACCAGCTATGTCCCCTTGCACAACTGTGCTGAATTATGACATCAAAATAATCTAATTAAAATATGCCCATGGGTTACCTGTAAGAGACTTCAGCAGAGTGGAATGGTTCTCGTCTTGTCTAAGAGATGTCAGCTCTATGTACGTTTCGTAGCCTGTTTGCTAAACTCCACTGCCTTCTGACCTGTAGAGAGTTGAACACCTTCATTTTTAATGACAGATGCTTTAATACGTTTGAAAGCATGTATGAACTATCGGTTTTGGAGCCTGTGATTTGTGATTCCATACACTGTCCTGTATAGAGGAGGAAGAATTACGAAAACTCCATGTGCAGAAAGAATTATATGATGAATCCTGAAAAATATCTGTTGTCGTAACTTCATTGTTGCATGAGTCGTTGCTAGGATATCACTGATTCAGGCATCATAAAACTAGGTAGAACGACTTCTAATTTTTTTGAAGAATTGTTACTAAAAAAAAAAAGGCAGTTAAAATAGGTGAAGAATGGTATTTGATATCAGTTATATTACTCATGCAATCTGAATGTTTTATCTTGAAATTATTTCTGTATTTGCAAAATGCCCTGGATGAATTTTAAAAATCATTCACCGTTTTTCAGAAATGTCACTACATTGTTTTGGCAGAGATCACAGCTATAGTCTAATACAGTTGGGGTTCTCACAAGGGAACATAGAGGGAGTGGAGAAATATGACGTTCCTACTTTCTTAATCAGGCATTTCTGAATTTGACAAAGTGATTCCATATTGCCCTCCTAAGAAATTTAAGAATTAACATTAGCAGGAATTAACCAGAACAGACTAGTACCCTACAAATGTGAATTCTACTGTCTCAAAATCTGTAATTTAAAATAAGGGAGAAGCAGATGGGATCATTCCCTGAAAGAAAGGACAGATGATGAGTGTGTTTCTTTGCATTTGGTGCCCTAATAACGTTGATGAATTTGTATATTAACTTTTGAGAACATCAGATGTGAGAAGGCATGCTTTTAAGGCACCAAGAAGTCATTTGGCAGCTTCCTGGCAGTCACACAAAATCAGAAGGCATTACATCATTATTTCTCATTATAGAAATCAGAAGTGACCAAAAATTCATTTTTTTAGTATGAAAAACAAGAACTTGTCCTTTTGTACAAAATAAGAACTTCTAGGAAGAGAACCTGCAGGGAGAGCGCTTCCTCTATTGCCAAATCCTTCCTTCAGCCAGGGAAACCACACAATTCCCAAATCCAGCTCTGATGAACCCCTTGCTCAGGCCATAGCAATGTCATGGGTGGCCACCTTGGAGGTTTGGCTTCCCCACTGTGCGAGGAGGGGGCTGCGCTTTTGCTGCCGCTTCCCTTTCTTCCCCCTGCCTCACGGCCGTCTCTCACTGTCAGGTGGGGGAATTTTAAATATTGTTGGGCAAATCTTTTTTGTTTTTGCATGGCTGGACTCTGCAATGTTTTTGAGGGAGGAGAGCTGGGTTACTTTGTGCTGGGGCCCTGGGAAAGTTCTTGACCTGGTGGGATATTTAGGGCCAGGGGTTGTGAGGGTGCATCCTCAGGGAATCTTTCCTGCTTCCCCCTTTGGGAAATGGTGCCTGTTGATGGATTTCTGACTCTTTGAAAATTTGTACTTGTGGGGGACAGTGGTCACACCACTCACCACTATCCTGGGTGCAGCTGGGTCTCCAGGTGGATCACAGGGCCCATGGTCATCTGTCTGGCTTCATCCGTGTGAGTGAACACAGGGACTGGGTACAGGCCTGTAATGTCTCTTTTCTTGGCAGCTGGCACCTGTAACAACCAGCTTTCCTCATTGCAATGCCCGGGCCTGTCTCCAGGCATGGCATCCCAGTGGTCAGAAAGAATGAGGCCATGCTGTTACACCGCAGGAGATTGTCTAGATGCGTGGATGGGAGCTGTGCTGTGCCATTTGCCCACACGGCCACAGAAAGGATACAAACCCCAATTAGTTTCCTAGCATTAGTGCAGCCCCTGATGCCTTACAGCAATAGAAGTCAACTGTACCCTGACAGTGAGGGAAGCCAAAGATGCGAAAATGGGGTTCCGTAATTCCCTAGCTGAAACCAGCCAGTGTTAGGACAGCAATGTGTGTGTCTCTCACCGAAAACTATACCTACCTAAATGGAAAGTTTGTGCTGGGACTGCCCAGGTATGGAATGTTCATCCCGCAAATGCTGCTACAATGACCCCTGTAGCTAAGGAAGGAGAATTGAAAGGCTCAGTAAAAAGTGCTCCTGAGACTATCTCGAAGATGTTGTCTGCCTATGGCATGGGACTTTAAAAGGCTCAACAATAAGCAGCTGTGTGTTGTATTCAACTACTCAAAGTGATCTTAAAATGCTTGCTATCTTGCAACCAGTAGGAATGATGAAGTAACAGGCAGGGAACCTGGCTTCCTTATTTTTCTAGAAGTTTTGGAATTATTTGGTCTCTGACAAAGCAAATCCCATTGTGAATCATGAGCATTCTTTAACTCTGCTTGATAGGGCTCATCCTAAAACTGAGAGGTAATCCCGTCTCTCGCTCTCTGCTAAGGTTTGCTGTGCTTCAGTCCACTCACACACACATATGCAAAAGGGAGTTTATCAAACTTATTTAAAAAAAAACCCAAAATATTCAAATTACTTTTTTAAACCCAAGACTAGCTAATTAGTGGCCAAAGGATCTTTTTTTCTTTCTCATTTTTAATCCCATTGATGTTGAAGTATTTTAAGCAGTATTGGTTAATGTCGTCTTTCTTACTAGAACATTAAGCAGTAATTTCCCTTCCTCTTCCCCCTCTTTATCTCATGCTTTATATTTACTGAGAATAGCAGGTAACAAGGCAAACCTGGCATCTGACCAAAAATGTTTTTTAGCTGGTGATTCATTAGCGTGTTAAAAAAAAAAAGAAAGCTAACCTGGTTTAAAGGCACTTCTTACACAAAGAGAAAGAGGTTCAATTACCATATCTCATTTAAAGTGAAGATTAAACATCTTTACCAGGACAGTGCACTAATCCCATGAATCCTATTTATGTTGAAATGTAGTGCTATTGGCAATAAACAGCAATTTGAGAAGTCATAACCCAAGAAAATAATTGTCAAGTGACTTTAGAACTCCCTATAAATTTCCTCTTCATGACTTCAGCAGTAGTGTTCAACAACAGAGTTAAATATTTGTATTAGGTGTTCCTGCCTTTAACAGACTAATTAAAAAGATGGAATTCTTTGATTCTGTCTCAAATCATTTTAGTTCTAATCTCTCTCAGGCAAAGTCAGCTCTATAAACCGAGCTAAATGTATTTTTTTTCTGAATAGAGTCTTTACAGTGTAGCAATAAATTAAAGCACTGGGAAAGTAAATGCAAGTGAAGTACCCTTAATGATGCTATTGTGTAGTTGTTATGGTTATAATCCCATTACACAGACCTTTACCTTGAAGGCTATAAATTCTTTGAGAAATTATTCTAGTGGGAAAGGGCATTACCTAAAGCATTGTGTTTAAATATGACAAAAAAGGGATGATTTAAGTTTGAAAAACCAAGTCACACAAACTGAAGTAGTAATAATGGAGGGAGATTAAATTTTTGCCTATCGTGCAGACCTTCTAAATCTGTATTTCCTAAAAAAACACGCAATGGAACCGTCCCCGGGGGTGGTACTTGTTATTTGCATCACAAGCATGCCTGGAACTTGCCGTTAAGGATCAGGACCCCATTCTGCTCTACACCTGCAAACTTAAAAAACAGTACATGAATCCAGAATTGTCAGTTTAAAAACCTGACCCAAAACCCAGTGAAGTCAATGGGAGACTTTCCATTGATTTTAATGATTTGGTACAGGAGCTAAGTAAGTATTTCTAAGACAAAAATCAATATTGTCCCACAGTGGTAATGTTTTCATGTGCTTCTATTGATTCTTTTGTCATAGATTACAGGATACCTTGGTACTGTCAACATGCGAGGTTTTAACAAACTGATTTGATTTATTAACACTGTTTGATTAACATCTGCGGTAGCAAGTATTTATCAAATGTCAGCAAACAGAAGTTCAGCAGAAGGATCACTACAAAAATGACTTGTTGTACAATGTAAGCTGAAGTTCAATAGGAACGGGCTTTCCTTAAAACCAGTTTATGTCAGAGCTCAGCATAATTTAGGTATTCAGAAACAGTCTGGTTTTTTTAACCAGCTATATCATCAGGTCTAAGAAAATGTCTTACCTCTCCTGGACTACCTTAACTTACCTTCTTTCACTATCATGGTGAAAACATTGCTGTGACAGTATAGTTATAAAAGTTATGCCAAAATTCTCAAATTAAATTGAATTTGCCTAATCTGTCAGGATCATTCTATTTCAGAAATACACTGCAATGCGTTGCTGTATTTATAGCATCTGACTTACACATGCAGGTCCTGGGGCATCATCAACAGGACTGTTTATGCCGGGAATATTTACGATGCCATTGTTCAGTTGACAGCTCTGTCATTTAGCTCTGTCACCTTTTAAAACCATCTAAAATGCTTCAATCGTTTCTTGAGAATGACTCTTTGAATTCTGGGCCTCTAATTCAATTTGATTTTTCTCCGGTTGTTTGAAAAATAAATAGTTTATACAAATGAACAATTATATAGTAGCAGTCTAGTGGTGTACAGCTTTCCTACTACGTGACCATAATGTACTATTTTAGTACGTCAAACTCCTCCACATGATATTGTTTCTCAGTTTGCTAAGTCACAGAAAAATTCCCAAGCTTAAAATATTATTTCTTCCTGCTGAAAGGCTCTTTTTTCCTGGAAGAATATGTGAAACCTTTCTCAGAATTATCCTGATCCAAAACCAAAACTGCAAGTTTTATATCTGACATAGACCAGGATGGGTTACATTCATTCACGTTTTCCAAAACAATGTAAAGCTTAATTTGCTAATTGAATTTGTAATCACTTATCACATAACCTGTTACAGTATGAATATCTCTAACAGTCCAATCAATCATAACAAAAATGTGGATACCATGTAAATCTTATCAGGATCATGAAAATAATGGGACTTTTGTTTACAAGGTGTCGATTGGTTTTAGAAGCTTTGATAATGACTCCAGACAGTCAATAAATACGGAGACTTTTACACTGCCAGTAGGAGCCGAACTAAACTATCTAATCTTTTTAAAATGACAGACAACACAATGAACTCTGAACTTAATCCCCTCCAAACATTAAGGAGACAGTTTAGTGCTTAAAGTACTATTCAAACTCAAACCCTACATTTAAAAAAAATAAATAAATCATTAAGCATCCGCTTTAAACACACAGGGAAATTCAGAGTTAGGGTTGGTTTTCCTTCCCGTTGTGCCTGGGCAGTGGGCTGTGGTGGGCTCCAAGGCTGCTGGTACCTTGTCTTGGGCACAGAAAACACCTGTGTGCCTTTTGAAAGCAAATTTGTGTCAAAGCATAAAGAAAAAAAAAAAAAAAAAAAAGGACAAGCCAAAAAAAAAAAAAAGCTGAAGCCGTAATTACTTTGTGTCTTTACTGAGCAAATTTTTGAAGTTTTGAAGAAGAGAGGGGGGACAATGTTATACGCAACATTTCAGGTGACAGAGTTTACACTGCAGGGCTCATAACCTCTGAAAATGACACGTGGCAAAGGGATCCATAAATGTAACGGAGGAGAAGGGTGGCAGGCAGTGGCTAACGTACAAGTTTCTTGTGGAACGGCATCTCCAGGCATAATTAGTGACTAAGAAGATTAATTGTGGAAGGCGCGTTTCTCCTTTACTTGAAATCTATGACAGAGGCCAAGACTTGTTTTAGAAAGTGACACCCACCACAGTTAAACATTTCTCTAATGCCTGTTAATAGAGGAAAGATATATACATATTTATTTGATAAATACCTAATTATAAAATATAAATATATAAAAAGTATGAGTATATAGATGTATTAAATCACCCTTTATTTCAGCTCAACAACTTTTTAAACAAATAATAGGACCATCTGACTGCAGGACTGTTTCTTCTACTAGCAATAAAGTAAGGGGAGAAAAAAAATATCCTTAAGTTATCATTATCAATTCTTCTGAGTCAGACAATTGTTTGCTTTTTAACTTCTTTAGAATCACTTAGTGCAGTGCAAATATGAATCCTCCCAGTACTGGCAAAGGTTCAGTATTACCCTGTTTCCCATGATTGCATTTTGCATGTCTATTTCATTGATTTGTCTTATACGTGTACCTCTGGCTAACGAATGGAGGAATTAATTCATCATAATCTTTTCAGTACTTTCCTCTTTTGCCTAATATAACGCCTGACATGGCAAATGCTTTAGTTTCATTCTTAACATGGCCCAGGTATCTATATCGTCTTTCCTGGGTAACTGGAGATGAGTTATGTTAAATCTCTGTATTTGTTATTAATTATTTCTGCTGAATAGCTAATATTTCCTAAAATCTTTTCAATGCCTCTCTGTATCTGAGGTAGATTGCTGTATGCAAAGGGAAAAATATAATTAAAATCATCATTTGTACATTTGATAATAGATTTTCAATTATCAAAATGTGTTTACATGTTGAATGCAATTTGTTGTTCTGCAATCTTGTAAATTTTATTTGCTTAAGGTATCCTCACTGTCTTGGTAAGTTACAGTATTCACATGTGAATGGATTCAAATATTTTACGTTATTAACAACTGATTCTGAAGTGAGGAGTGTCTGAGGCTCCCACTGCCTGTGTTTTGCCATGGTTAATTTTTTAAGCTTGTCTTTCCTGCAGTGCTGCTTGGGCAGACTACAGTTACATGCTGGTTGAGTTGTCGTTCGGATGAGCTACATTATCAGGACGGCCAAAATCTTATAATGGATTGTTACTGAGAGACGTGGTGTCTGTGTTCTCATGATGAGATCAACTGGCAGAGGTGAGAGTGTGAGTATTTATTTGGCATCAATGTGATGAATGAATGGGTTTACGAAAACTGAATGACCCCTGCTGGCATCATGGGCAAAGCATCCTTGGCGTGGGTTGGATGGCACAGGACCTTTGGGCTCACTGTGTTCACCCACTGTTGGCTAGTTATAACGCAATGTATATAACGAAACGCCACCAACCTCTCCTCGCCCTGGAGGGCAGCAGGGACGTGCTGGCTTGGGTCACTGCTGCTGGTGTAGCTGTCTCGCTCTTAGGGCCAAGCTGCCACCATGCCATGGTGCGTGCCCTGGGAGCGTGCCCATGGGCTCCAAGCTGGCTTGGTGACATCTGCATCCTAGCGTGCTGGATCTGTCTTGTTGTGCTGGGTCTGCCTGTGGTGATTCAGCTTCAGTGTTTGAAGCACCGAGCTCCCCTATCGTTTGTAGAGCCTCCCTGCATGGTGCAAGCCCCCAGTGTGGCTCAGCTTTGGTGTCCTGGAGGTCCTGGTCTCCTGAATGGAAACCAAGTACTGCTTTCTGGAGTAAATCCCAGCTGTGCCATGGCTAGTGAGCTTACTACCAAGAAGGCAGATAAAGGCACAGACTTTTTTTCCTCTGAAAAGAATAGCAGCTATCGTATCATTAATTCCCAGCTGTGCAACCATTTCACAAGGAGCACTTACCAGCTTTCCAATTTTTTAATTGATCAGACCCTTCCCTTACTTTGCCAGACTGCATGTGTATTTATAGCCATGTAACACTAAACCAGATCTGCCTTTGTTTTTGTGATTTATGGTTTTTTTTCTTAAACAGGAAAGCATTCATTATCAAATGTTGTGAGAACAATACAGTAACTGGAGGTTATTTTATATGAAAATATTGTTGATTGTTCCTCCCCTAGAAATCTCTCTTGGCAGCTCACTTCCTGCCAAATGAATCAGCAAAAGCTGCTCATGAAATTTGTTAATATATAATACAATCATCCAGCGCTGCACTTGCTCCTTATCTATAAAGTCCTTTTGTGATCAATGATTCACATCACCTTTTGATTATAGTCTGTGAGCACAAACACTTTCTTAATATAAATTAATGGCCTTGGAATTTCTAAATAAACATTCCCTTTTGTTTAGCATCATTTCCTATTTTCTTACCAAAACAAGAGTCTTATTGTAATTGTTCAGTTTTCACTGGAAAAAGTGTTTGTGGACTGGAATGTTCTCAAAAAACAAGAAGTTCCTCTCAGAGCTATTAGTGCTGATTTACAAGGTCTAACCTGCTACGTTAATTGAATATAGCTAGGGAATATTACTAAAAAGCAGCTAGTATGGTGTCATACTGTAAGTAATGATTCCTGTATTCTTTTACTGGAAAAAAGATTTTTCTGTTGAAGCATAGTACTATTTGGCAATGGGGTCTTTTTGATCTCTCACAGTAATAAACCCTAGGTTATCTAAGCAGGAGATATTGTCAAGGTATTTCCTCTAACTTTTCTTGTTGTTGTGAACACTACTAAGTAGTTAGGCATGGGCTCTTCAGCAGAATTAATTCTGAAGATTTCCTCTCGCCAGGTCTGACTAGTAGGATAATTAAAATACCAACCATCACACAGTGGTAAGCTAATGTTAATTATCCCCTCTTGCAAACTTCAGTGAAGCATGAGTGGAGAATGTAGCAGAAGCATAAGCCTGAGCTGCAGAGAACTGATACAAAAAGCTATCTGATAATATTCCTTTTTTTAAGGCAGAGTTATTTCACTTAAGGCAATTAGGTGGAGTTCTAACTAAACTGAAATAAGAACCTGAAAGACTGAAAATGCCTATGGAGACATTTAGTTTAATTAATTGTTAGCTAAAGTGATCCAAGCTTATCTTCAGACAAGGGATTTTTTTTTTCCCAAAAGCATTTAAAGAATATAGGCCATGATAAAAATGATCAAACTTCTGAGTGGATTGTTCAAGTTGCTTTCAATTAAAGCTTTTTAGTTTGCGGTGAGGATGGGCTCAGAGCAGGCACGGTGTCTGCCAGTCACTGTGGTCCGGCTGACAGAGCAACCCACCAAGCTGGGGTCACTTGGCCAACACCAGTCAGATGTTCATCATATGCTTGTCCTAACCTCAAAAGTTATTTTGATTTCTGACTCACTTGTACCCCAAACCCGTTTTTCTCAGGAAAGTTCTCCAGGGTTACATAAGAAATTTAAAAGCTGTGGCTAGCTAAGACTAGATGCTCTTAACGTAGGGAGGAAAAGATCACCTCTGTTCCAGGAAAGCAATGTCCTCCAGGGCAGTCATTGCCTACATACAGCCCGTCATTGCCTACAAGGAAGCAAAGCCCTCAGGCTTCCGGGGCATGTCCTTGGCTCAGGTTTTTGATTGACACTTGTCTCTTAAAAGCACTAGTAAACAAAGAGAATTTTTTTTTATGCTTCAGTGTTTTGTTCTGGAGAACGATAAAGAAGCTACTTTGTAAGCTATTATCCAACTTTATTAAGCAGTGTTTCCTTCAAATCCGAAATTCAAACACTGTGTTAAAATACAGTAGAGGTATTTATTTAACTCTGAACTGTTAATTACTGGGGCTGAGTATTATTTCATGGTCTGTATGTTGCAAAGAAAATGAAATAGCACTTGTTCTTCCTCAATGGCACCGAGCACTATATAAACACGTACAATGAGGGTGATTCTCCTCTCATTCCTGCTGCTGTCAGACAGAAGTGCCTCTGTTCAGCCAGTAGTCTCAATGGCTTTATTGACTTCTATGAAGATAACATCTGCAACAGCTCAGGATCTCTCCTGGTATTCTTAGGCACTCATAAGATGTCAATGAAATGTCAAAAGTAGTTAGTGATGCGTCATCCTCCTAATGGGAGAGATGTGTGTTGTTTTGAGCAATTTACTAGAAAAATAACAGGTGTAAAAGTGCATTAGAATGTTATTTCCTCAGTCTTTTGGTGACGATTTTTATATACACTGTCCAATTCTTAAATCCAGTGTAATGAAACCAAAAAGCCATGTATTTAGAGATTTTGACTGCAATTCAGGAAGCGTAATTCACTTAAATGCTCTCAAAAAACTAAGTAATTTCCCTGCTAGTATGTAATATACTGTCAGTATGGAGCAATCATGAAAGTCAGCAGCCTTAAAAGAATACATTTTATCAGATGCCTACTAAAGAGATGTTTTAGTAGTAATGCATTGCAGAAAGACAGTAGCAATCCAGTTCTAGAAAAGTCAGATTTTAGGCATGGTAGTGCTTTGAGCACTGAAACAATTTCTGACACATTTCCCCTGGTTTATGGTGTGTATGTAATACCTGACAATAAATGCTATTTTTAAATAGAAATAACAACTTTATATGCCATAACCTAAAGCACAGTTTGTCCTGCAAACCCTTATCATAACGAAGTGCATTTTGGACAATTAAAAACCATATTTATTTGCAGCAAATGGCTGTGAGTCATACACAGAGGCCTTCTACTCAATCCAGGAAAGGTTATCTTATAGTTTCTAAAGGTTAATATCAAATCTATTAATGTGTCTGAGATGTATGGAAAATCTACTGAAAAAGCAGTAGATTATAAAGCTCAAAGCATAAGAAGTAACTGCTATACCTTTTAATTTAAATTATTTTTAAACTCCTAATTCATACACAATTTCATGGTTTTACCTCAAAAAAATTCCAACAATATTTTTTTTTTTGTGCATAATGAATTAAGAGGCCTAGAAAGGTAGCAGAAGTCCCTTCTCATAGAGAAAAGACTGCCATCTTCAACGTGATGCTGCCAGCTCAAGCTGACACTCTCTAAGTACTCCATTCAGCCCAGCCTATGTTGTCCATAGGTTATTACTGCATAGGTTACACTGAATTATCTGTTCCTGAAAAGCTATTCTTGCTATATTTGCTTGGGCAGAGGTGCCTGATTCCCGGTGGCGTCGCCTTGAGCGCTATGTTAGTGTGAGCTTCTCATTCCAAACTTCCAATAGCATATTTGAGAAAAATCATTTTGTCCCCAGCAAATGGGCCAGGCTGAGCTAGATGCTGGTGTACTGTTGACGGTGAGGTACAGGTAAGTGCATGTTGGTGACTAGAGGTAGTTGGAGGGGTAGAGAAAGGAGCAAGAAACAAGTAAGAGTTTCCTTCTTCCTTCTGGTAAATCTTCTGATGGCAGTATTCATCAAGAAGCTCAGGTTACATACATCAAGAAGCTGTTCAGGTTACATGTTAAATAAAATTTCTTAAAGCACATTTGCACCAAGGCAAAAGATGGCAGTGGCAATTCCAGCAGCTCCTTATCTGCCTGTTTGTCCTAAGAACCATTTGACCGGGGTGTTGCCACCATGCTTCATGCAAGAAGCAGGCAGAAACGGGTCTGGTCATCAGAAAAGAAGCAGGCACAAGGGCAACGTGAGCAGCCGGTGCATGTTCTAGGGAGAATGAGGTGGTTTGCAAGGGTCTGGTTTGGGGATGAGCCCAGGAAAGGAGGCAGCACCAGAGCAGGAGATGCCAGAGAAATGACTAATGCCGTTGTTGTCCTTGTGGAGGGATGTAAAGAGGAGATACCCAGGCAATGACCAATGAAGTCATTTGTTATGGATGGCATTGCATGTGAAAATTATCTATAGTAATTCCATTTGAGGGTGGACATTTTCCCCCTTCCCTCTTTTCCATGAATCATTCAAAATGGATTCCAATCCAACTGGGAAAGAAAATTAAACAAACCTCTGATGACTTGATGCTGCTAATCTTGCATTGGTAATTTAAAAGAAAAAGTAATCTACACTGGAATTACATACCCAGTAGGGGTGACTCTACTACAGTATATACTACTCTTTTTGTAATTGTCATGTGGGTAAAACGTATTTTTAAAGCACTAGCACAGGCAGGCTAGATTTAAACCAGCAGTTCTTGGCCCTCTGGTTTCCCATTGGGCTTGGGGAAGAGTAGGAACTAGGGGAGGAAAGGGAGAAAGGATGTGGTGAAAGCAGTTTTGCTCTAGATAAGCCTGTGTCCTGCTTCACAATCTTGTTGATATTTGTCTCAATTTCGCCTCTTGTTCTACAAAGAGTTGTGAACCATTTTTACACCTTCAGCAAGAAATAGGTGCTCTGGCATATTTTTTCAAAGGCAAATCTCAAGATGATTGGAAAGATGGCAGCGGCTGACTTCTAGCAGATTAAAACTTTCTCGGGCTTCTTGACCTGGTTAAATTTCAACTAGTACAAGTATGATGTCTCAGAAATTATAATTCCTACTCTCCCTTTCAGCATGGGGAGTACCATAAATTAAAAAAAAAAATAAAATACTTAGCACTTTCTTTTCTGATAGTCTATTTAGCTGCAGCCTCTGAACATGTTATATATAGTTGTGAAGTAAAGACACCCTGTTCTGCCAGAAATTGATGAATGTATCAGCTTGTGTCATGTTACAGTATACCGAATTTGTCCCTTTGACTTTTTGCAAAAAAAATGTATTTCCTTGGACAAGGCGGCTCCCTAAAGCCTTTTGAGAGTGGCCCTGAACTCATCTGGAAAAAGGAAAAGCTCACATACAACTGAAAGATGTAGACTTTGGGCATGTCTAATCAACGCCAGGATTATGGAAGGGGGGGGGGAGGAGGAGCAGAAGACAGAAATGGAGAGGGGGAGTGTGGGTTGGGCAGACAGTAGGATAAGTAGGATCACCTGCAGCAGAAAGGGCTTCTGGCAGGCATTCATGGGTTCCTGCTGACGAATCTGGGGCTCAGCTACAGATCTACACCACTGCACGTGAGATCCTTCTCCACATGTCATGGTCTCACACAGGTTCTGCGTGGGTGCAAGCCACCCCAGGGAGCCAAGCCGCTGGGCCTGGTGTAATTTGGTCTAATCCTGTACATACACCCGAAGGCAGAGAGAACCAAGGTACCTCAGCACCCACTTCCACAACCAGACAGACGTAACACCTGCCTATTTCTTGGTCATTCACCTTTGTATTTGTTTGCTTCTTTTTACATGGTTTTGCTTTATTATTAAACTTATTTATTTCCAGGCAGCTGTGACACCTACAACAACACTTGCACAACAGAGTACTGTTTCTTTTGGTTGGTTCATTCCTAAAGCAAGCTTCTGTGTGAGTTTTTGGGAAAGAAGAAATTGTACCCAAAGTCTCGGTAAGTATCGGACTCCCTTAAAGTCACATAAAAACATTTGCAAAAACATCATGGTGCCATCGCTGCATCCTATTTGTTTTTTTTTTTTGCAAGCCACAGTGTGTGTTGGCTGGGTGTAAGTGCCCAAGGCGTCTCCCACTTGCCTGTGCTCTGCCACAGTGGCAGAAGATGCACTTTCTTCTATCACATGAATAAATTTAAACTGCAGCTTATTCAGTGTAATAGTTTTTGCAGTTTACTTTCACAGTGTCACCCCATAACTGATAAATTAATACTTAATCTGGCTTCTATTAAGATCGGAACGAGCAGTTACGATATCCTTTCATCTGCATTTGTGTGACATCCAGTGGCTGGATGGGTCAATCACAGGCTCCCACTTCTCGCAAAAGGTGTATAAATGGCTCACAACTCTGTTTAGAACACGAAAGCAGGAAATGTATTGGATATTACTGCTAACCGAGCAATTGCTTAATTTTGGTTAAAAAATAAACAGCTGATTAAAGCAGCTTGTTCAAGGGAAGCCGTTGCAGATATGTATGTGTGCAATTCATTATAGCCTTTAGAGCTCTTTCTCACTTCTGACAACTCATCCCCTCAGTGCTCTTGCTGGGCACTGAGAAGTGAATAAACAGTATATTGCCCCAGTCAGAAATGAGTAATTTCTATTTTCCTGCGTTTAGCTGTTGACTGCACCACGTGTCAAGACCCTCATCAATTTTGTCAGGAGCAATACTGAGACAGGAGTTACATTTTGATTAAAACCTTCGAAATATCAGAAATAACCAAATATACTAAGACTGACTATGTCATGTAACATCGAATTAGGCTTCTGAAAAGTTGTTTAAATGGAAAGATCTAGAACTCCAGTCTTGTGTTTGAAAATTGCCTGAAATGAAAGTAATTGGTGACAGTTGTGCAAAGTATTTTCTTTGCCATCATCATAATGACAATGACCTGACAGTAGCACCGCTCTCAACATCTGTGGGAGTTTATCCATGCCCTTTCCTTCCAGGATTCCATGCAGGTAATAAATTCGTAACCGTTTTGTTTATTGCACATTCACATAAAAATCATGGTTATCCCAGAACATTTTTTGTATTCTGCTATTATAAATAGCATCTACTAATGCTGAAAAGGAAAAAGATGAGAACGTAAAAGTTTCTCTGCTTTTCCAGTCTGCAAAGTCCATAAATCTGACTAATAAATCCAGCTAATTTCTTGTGCATGCAGACTTTTTATACAGCAAAAGGAAAAATACAGTATTTTTTAAAAATATATTTTTAATCTCATAAAACTTAACAGACAAATTGAGCATTGATGTCTAGTGTCTGAAATGACTTTAAAATTGTGTTTTCAAGCTGACTAGATTTCAAGATCAATATTTATTACTGGTGAACTATTAAAAGGATGTAGAAATATTATTTTTGCCAGTAAATTTCCTGTTGAGATAAATAAATCAGACACACAGAGAAAAAAGACTGTGCAGGCCTTGGTACTGTATACAAGGCAAATGTTACCAGCAGAGACAGGAAAACAGCAGCTGTGCACCATTCTTGGACACAAAGTCCTCAGGAGTCACGAGGTTAGCGCAGGATCTGTTTTTTCATGCCTGGTTTTGCTGACTATGGAGTCACTTAGTCAACGACAATAATCAGAATAAAAGTCCTCTCCTGAAGTTAGACTAGTTTTATGCTTATCTATGGCAAGGAAAAGCAAGTCAAAGCTGTCAGAACTGTATCTAGAAGAAAACAAAGATCAGATATACGAAAATGCCCTTGCTGAGATCCAGTCCTTTGAGCTGCCTCTTGGAACCACCTTAAGGTATGCATCATTTAGATAATATTATCTTTTTCATGATGGATTTGTTCCATTCTATAGCTGGTCTTTCAATCAGACCAATATATTAGAAACTTTGTTTTCCTGACCCTGAAACCTCAAGGAAAGTTGAATTTAATTTCAGTGCGATTGGCCCTAAGTGAAAAAATACAAACCAAGGTCACCTACTGAGCTCTTTCTTTTCACCAAGACAAAGGTGTCTGTTACTGAAAATTGGCTGCAGATTCTCTATGAAGAAATTACTCTTAAAATGAAAACAAGGGGAAAATTGCTCTTTTGTGTGGCAATGTTTTTAGTTTGATGTTAGTAGCTACATTTTTAAAGTATTAATTGCTGCTTATTCTTAGATTTTTAATAAATGCAACCTTTTTTTATCACTAAAGACACAACTACTTAAAGTTTCACTGTTTATATTCCTAAATATCTGAAGATTTTAATATTTTTTTCACTTGCAGCTTATGGAAACCCTTTAATGGTAAAAGTGCAACTGAAAAAAAAAATATTCCTCTGCGTATTCTTCCCTATAAAAAACTAATACGTACAGGATTATGATGTTATGTTTTTAAGTACATTGTAGAAGAGTTTTAAAAATAGCCTGCCTGGCACTGTAGGTGTCAGATTGCAGTGACCATCAGTCTAAAGAAAGAAAATTTAGTTTACCCTGAAACATGTATGTGTCAATCTATTACTTCAGTAATTTGGTGATGGAAAGAAAAAGGAATGTGGGAAGATTGTTACTGCATATTAGTGACTTCTTGAAGGAAATACTACTGCAGAGGTAGCCTGTAGGATTTTTCCTATTTTCTTTCTGTAGCATGCACTTTGTAGGTACTTGTCTACATGTGGAATAATCCTTGTTGATTTAGTAGGTGTCATCAATAAATTCATCTGAATCAACACTGAATATGATAAAACCACAAGCATAGACACGATGTGCACAGTCTTTGCTGCTATTTATTAACTAGCATCCAGGTGTAGTTGCACCCGGGCAGGAGAGATGATGAGTTTGATTACAGTAACTGGAAGGGTGCCAAACACAATTGTAGCTGGCTGGTGTCTAGGCTTTGATGCATTCACAGTTGTAAACCACTGTCAGTTCCTCACTGGAGAAGTAGCCACACATCGCCCTGAAGTTTTACACTTCAGGCTTATTTCTTTACATCGGCTTCCTACTTGTGTGCAGAAAGCAGGTGTATCCTGTCTCCTGAGCATGCAAAACCCAAGGACTAGCTCATCTTTGGCCACAAACCACAAAGTGTATAATTTAAATAGAAAATGGGCTATTCCTCCTTCATTGAAAAACGCAGCTTTGCTGTACACATGCTCGAGGGCATGAGGAAACAATATACCAGTTTCTAGTGAAACGCAGCAAGTCGATGCATAAAAAGGTGCACTTATTTGGATGTTCTATTTTTTACCCCGACCCCAAATTTCTAGCACCTAAAGAAAGGAAGGAAACAAGCCGGTGACCGAACTTGAATGCAAAATTCTCTTCAGAGTTTCCGTGCCAGGGCCGGCGGCTCCTCGCTCCGCCGCCTCCTTCCTGCTGGGGCTAGCATGGCCCGCCGGTACCTGATGGGGAGCAGCTAAAAGCAGATAAAAATAAATAAATTTAAACCCTCCCCCGCCCCGTCCCCCGTCCCGCCCCACCCCCCCCCCCCCAAAAAAAAACAACGAAAAAACACCTCAAGAAACAAACCAGAACCACCCCGAAGGAAAAGGCCGGGTTTGACCCTATACGCCTTCAAAGGGCGACGGGCCGCGGGAAGGGCAGCTGGTCCGCCCGTAGCGCAGCCGGGAGAGGGATCGTGTTTTGGGCGTCCCTGTTCTGTCACTGGGCGCTGAGGTGGCAGAGAGGGTGGCGGCAGACAGGGCCAGCTGCCCCCGGTCTCCACCGGGCAACAGCGCCTGGAGCGGCCGCCCCCGGCGCAGCCCGTCCCCTGACAAGGGCCGCGGGGCACCGGCGGGTTGGGGCGACCCGGGCGGGCGCGGCCCGGTGCGACCTGCGCCTTCTCGCCCGCCCCTTCCCCCCCGGGCCGCCGGCCGCCCCCCGCGCCGGGAAGCCCTCCCCGCCGGCTGCCGCTGCCCCCCACCCGGCTCCGCGGCCGCCTCCGCCCTCGGTCCCTCCCCGGCGCCTCCCGCAGCGGCGCGGCCGCCGGGTCCCTCCCATCCAAGATGGCGGAGAGTCTCCCCGAGCATGATCGGATCCTGCAGGAGATCGAGAGCACCGACACGGCCTGCGTGGGACCCACCCTGAGGTGAGGGGTGGTGGGGGCCGCGGCGCCGACGGCGGGCGAGGGTCCCCCGCCCTGGCCGACCGGCCCTACCACCCAGGGAGCCGCGACCCGGCACGGCCCGGCCCGGCGCGGCCGCGCTTTCTGACAGCTCCTCCCCAGAGACACCGCGGGGCCGCCCGCAGCGCCGCCGGCCGGAGAGGCCGCGCTGGGCCCGGAGAGGGACGCGCAGCCCCTGGGAGCGCCCCGCGGAGGCCTCACTGCCCCCTCCCGCCTCGGGCCCTGCCGGGGCGCCGCGCCCCGGCCGCCCGCGGGGTGGCGGGGGGAGAGGGGCCGGTGCGGTGCGGACGCGGAGCGGCGCCGGCCCGGCCGCCGGCGGCTGTCACCCCCGGGCCGGCGGCGCTGACAGAGAAGGGGGCCGAGCGGAGGCTGCGGCCGTGCCCCCGCCTCCGGGCTGGCCTCCCTCTGTCATTGTCTGCCGGGGAAGAGGGGCGATGCCCGGCTTCCGCCGGGGCTGGGCCCGCCGGGGGCGGCCGCCCTGACCCCCTGCTGGCCCCTCCGTCACCCGGGCAGGGAGTGCTCCTGTCCCGGCCTTGGACATGGGGCATCTCCCGGGAGTGTGCCGGTACCCCCGGGTCTGGGCTGCGAACGGGACCGATGCCGTGTTGTGGGTGTGTTTGCATCAGTGACTGCAGGGCTCCTCCACAAGCAGCCTTTCCTAATGCAGTCTGAAATCTCCTGCCTGGTTAGGTTCCTTCTGGAAACGTGACAGTGTTCAGAGCATTTATGAAATGCTGTGACTTCAGTGGCTTGTTTGTTTGGGGTTTTTTTTGCATGTTGAAGAAAAGGTTTTGCTTAATCTTTCTTGTTAGAAATGTGTTGGTGCCCTTCATTTTGAGCTGGGGAAAGAAGGGCAGGGCCTGGAGGGAGTGGATCCAGGTATGGAGAAAAAGGGGGTCTTCATCCTGGAGCTGTGCTTCTCTGATGAGAGATGTCTGAAAGAAGCAAAAAAGCACGGACATTAGCCAAACTGGGGAGAGAGAACTGTGAATTTGCACGCTGTCTCTTTGGGAAGATGCAGAGAGCCTGTGTGCAGGGAACTGGAAAAGGCGGTTTGCGTGGCAGTGTGCTGCAGGGCACTGCTGGATTCCAGTGGAGAGGGAAGAGCGTGGGAAGGGCCAGCACCAGGTACTGGGGTGGGGAACCCGATGCTGAGAACAGATGGAAGAGAGATGTATGTTGCGCATGCAGTGGGTCATTTTGCGCTTTGCCGTGAATGATTTTGTAGTTGGCTGCCAATGCCTACCTGTGGTGGGTCCTCCAGCGCTGAGGGCTGTGTCAGAGGTGGCAGCCTGGGGCATTTGTGTGAGGCTGGGGCTAATCAGTCCTCAAAGAGCCCAGATGGGGAGTGCGGTGGGGTGGCCCAGACATCACCCAGGGGCTGCTTGTGGGGTCAGCCTGGTCTTGGAGGCCAGCTTGGAGCAAACTGTGCTCTGATCTCCCCTTAGTGTTCCTTAAACACAGACAGTATTGGGAACACAGTGGGGAGATGTCAAAGCTGAGCATCACAAGGAGCTTCATTGGTGACAGTTTGTGAGCTCAGGTTGAGAGAAAGTAGCTGAGATGCTTTCAGACTTGAGTTGTCCCTGGAGGCAGTTTAGCCATGTTTCAGCTAACAAGCCTAGGCAGGTTGGAGCTGATGTTTGCAAAAAGCACATCAAAACAAAAAACTTAGCCACAAAATATTAACTATAATTGTAGTTTCGCTACTATCTCCACTATAGAGCTTATATCAGAGGAACCTGTGTAAAGGACATACAGAGAATCAGGCTGTACAGTGGAAGAAGGCATGTTTGGGAACCACAAATGTGGATGGGGGAGGAATGTAAAAGGGGAAAGGGACAATATGAATCTCTTATCCATAATGAACATTTAAAATGTGTCAACGTTTTTATATATATGAACATTTAGTTTCTTAAATTATTTGCGTGTTCCTGTCCTTTCTTTTTCTATTTGTATCTCATCTGTCTTACCTATCTTGTTATCATACTGACTTTTCAGAGGGGGAATTTTTTGTTGCTGACTTTCAGAATTTTTAGAAAAAAAGTGCACATTGGTCTGATTTAACCTCTAGTGTTCATTTACAAATCAAAAAAAACGAGGCTAAAGAATGGTTACACCTGGCTGACTCTTTTGAAAGGAGTCACAGAAATATGCCGCTACTTTATAAGAACAGCAGTGTTTAAAATCAAAACGGTAGCTATCTATTCAGCTGTACCTGTTAAAATTTGTGAATTGCTGTGTGAAACTAAAAGTAAAAAATCCGACATCTAATTTCAAGATCTATTTCAATAAACAAAAGTGTGAATGTAAAACGGAGCATTATTTTCTGCACAAAATCTAGGTTTTACTTACTGAACAGCAGAAATCAAAGAAATGAGTAATTCTACATGCAGTTGCATAGGGCTACAACATAAAGTGATCCATCGATTTCCAGTTGAGGAAGCCATTGATGCCAGTTGTCTCATATAATGACTGAAATTACATTAATTTTGTGATGTGAAATGGAATAGTTTTGTAATCTAAGGTCTGTAATGCTGGGAGATATTTATAGCATCATGACATGAAATAAAGTACCAACATACCTACTTAAATAGCAGAACAAAAGAAAGGGCTTGAGGTGAGCGGTTCGGATAAGTAGCATGAGGTAATACTAAATGCTCAAGATTGTAGGATATGCAAGATCTAACTTATCCTTAATTGTTCATATCGAGATCTTAGTATCTTCCTAATGCATCCAGGCTTCACAAAGGAGGTATTATTTTTTTGTGGGCTGTACGTAGATTCCATGGAAACACGTTTCTGCTCTTGTTCAGTGTTGTGTTTGCTAGTTTGGGATTGCTGTCTCTGCCAGGGTGCTGTTCCCTACCCTGCTAGAGGAGTGGCAGATCTTGTGCTTACGATATAAAAAATAATACATACATTGATATAGAATGCTTTTGTGTGTAATTTACAGATAAGGAACAACGTACAGACTGACCCCACAGGTGATTTTCCAGTGCTAGAAATCTCTGGAGATCCACCCATTTATAGGCGTGTGAAACGCAGGTCCTTTATGGGAGGAATCAAGGTACAGCTAGAAAAATTAGGTTTATTTACTATTTAGGAGAGTAAGTTAGCTCCTAAGGATTGCTCTGCATCTCAAGAAATATAAAATGAAGATACTGTATTTGATTAAATTAATTTGTAAAGTATTTGATAAAATTAATTTTCTTTTAAAATTTTAAGTGTATGAATTTATTGATTTAAAATTGCTGGTATTTAACTTGCGTGTCTAGTGACACACACCGAATCATTATAAATGAGACTTAAATCAACTGTATAACATGCCTTTCATTAAACGGGCAAACTGTGTATATAGCAGGCCAGGATTAATTTTTTTTTCAGCAGACTGAAACTTTTATCAACATCTTTCTAGCCTTAGTGGCTAACTAAATGAGATTAATGACAACACCTGTTAAAAGGCTCGTCACTCTCACCTTCTTATATGATGTGTTAATATCTTATAATTCAGGTCATATACATGCTGTTGGTCTTTGCAGAACCAGCGAGAGTTGTCAGCGCATTTCTAATCTTTATAAAGGAACAGGAAAAAGAGAAAAAGAAAGGCAATTCCCATATCCCTCTCAAAAAAAAAAAAATTAAAAAGTTAATAACAAAAAACTTTCAGGCCCTCACTGGACTCCATATAAACACGTATTAATGAAATTTCAGGAGTAAATTTTTGAGAGTGTCTCCACACTTCTTGAATACTTTATTGGACATGCCAGGGTAATTAATAAGATAAATTCTATTCGGAAGAAAATAATTGGCCTTATCTGCTGGTTAATTAGTTTTATGTTGGTCGAAATAGGTCAAAGTGGAGCTCAACAGTGTAGAATATGTTGTTATGCCAGCGTCCTGATACTTAAGAGTCTCTTTGAGCTTGTGGTAATGTGTAATATTTCAAAACCCTTTTTAAAAAATAAATTGATTAACTCTTAAGCTCTAACTTGGCAATGCATTGCATACACATATGGTAAACTTTTTCTGAACACTTCATCTCATGAGCTTCGCATCACCGAGTCTGCGGTGTTCTGTGATCCCCACGCGCAGCCTGTCAGAGGGGTACCTCCAAGCCCACAATCAGTTGACTAAACAACTAATACAAAATAAAGTAAAATTTAAAAATTATGGGCGAATCAATGATGGCCATTTTGTAGCTAAGGTAAAGTTGATAAGGAGATGCTGTGTCTGTTGATGTGTCTGTAAGTGGAATGTACTCTGACTTTGACCCGCAGTTGCAGCCTAGGAGCACTTTCTCCTCCAAAGTCAGTGTAAAAATGCTTTTAAGTGACTTCTATGTTCCTCTGCTCCTGAAAACTGTCATCACCAAGCTGTTGCCTGGTAGATGTTAGAGCATCTTCTAGGTTGCTGTATGTTGTGCTGGACATGAAACCTCTTTACAGAGTTATTAGAGGGCTTCTTATGAAGACATCTCACTGGCATGTTGTCTGTGGCTATGGGAATCGCACTGATGAGAGCCGTTAGGTTGATGCGTTTCTGTCTGATGCCGCAATATGCTGCGGTGACCTTCCACTGACCTAGGACTGCATTGCACTGGTAAAAGCAGCACTGAGCCACACAGCTGCAAAGCAAAAATCACTTCTGTGTGGTGCTGCTTTTTTCTCATTTAGGTTGAACAGAGTTTGGAGGTAGGATGTAGATTTGCTGTAAGGCTCATAAATGAGTATGGGTGAAGTGTTAGAAGCTATTGATAACTGTTCATCCTGAACTTCTGTCCTTGTGTTGCAGAAAAGCAGAAGGTAAAATGCACACTTTAGTGAGGCATCATAAGAGGAATAAATTGAGGAAGCTAAGGGAGCAATAGTTGTCCAAGCAAGTCTGTTTTGTCCTCTGCTGATCAAGGTTTCTAAGAAAATTCAGAGATGGAACTACGGACCGAGAGTCAAATTCGGCTTCTTCTACTGAGTTGTGATACATTTTGCAGCTGCAGATGCTTTGCCCAGACTGGGGGCCATAATTTGTTATTTTGCGATATTCTTGTATGCATTGAGGGGCCTGTCCAAAGCCTTTGGAGTACCCTTTGGAGTACGACAGGATGCTCTGAAGCCTCATGTAACTTATTTTCCTGGAAGTACACACTATTATTACTAGCAGGCCTGATTTGGTTATATGATTCTGTATCTTTAAGCAGAATAGTTAGTAAGCGATAGCATAGGTAGTATGAATGACTTCTATAGATGTGGGAAGACAGTACAGCATGAACACAGTCGCAGGCTGGGAAACATTTTTTGTGAGCACTTGCCTATGGGCTGTTGGAATTTGTGATGTGGTTATCCAGTGACAAAATGTGGATGCCCTCATTTTTGCCCTGTGGTCTTTCTTGTCAGGTATGATTGTCTAAAAGCATTTTTCTGTGTTTTCATTATTTTGGTTTTGGAATATGAGCCAGCAATTCACATTTTTATCTATAGCTTATTCTTGTTTTAAATATAGAGCAAATGTCTTACAGGACTCTGAGATCATCAACCAATGCTTTGAATCAGAATTTAAATGGCTTGATCATGTCTTTAAATTTCAAATAGTATGATAATGTTTTACAATATTGTAAGCTATTTTTATGCTTTGAAAATCAGTAGTCTGTATCTTCATTATTGATCTGTCTTCAAGCCCTGCTCAGTTTTCTAGTTAATCACAGAATTTTTCAGAGTTGGAAGGGACCTCTAGAGATCATCTAGTCCAACTCCCCTGCTAGAGCAGGATTGCCTAGAGCACATCACTCAGGACTGCATCCAGGCGGATCTTGAAAGTCTCCAGAGAAGGGGACTCCACAGCCTCCCTGGGCAGCCTGTTCCAGTGCTCTGTCACCCTCACTGTAAAGTTTTTTCTCATATTTGTTCGGAACTTTGTACGTTCCAGCTTGTGCCCGTTACCCCTCATCCTGTTACTGGGAACCACTGAAAAGAGTCTGTCTCCGTCCTCCTTAAACCTACGCTTTAGATACTTGTAAACATTAATAAGGTCTCCCCTCAGCCTTCTCTTCTCCAGGCTAAAGAGTCCCAGCCCTCTCAGCCTTTCCTCATAAGGGAGATGCTCCAATCCCTCAATCATCTTTGTTGTCCTACGCTGGGCATGTGTTTCATTCCTGGTTCCCTTTCAAACTGAAGTTACAAAGTAGCCCAAAGGAACTAGAAATTCCTTGTGTGTTAGCTATGGTCTTTTTTCGATCAGGTCACAGAATGTACTTTGATACATATTTATATATCAGTTTATCTTTGTTATAATAGCTAACTCCTATTTTGCAACTGGGTTGCTATAGAGTAAGGAGAACAGCCTGTTCGCTGAGAACAGCATATCCTGAAAAACCAGTGGCTGGATTGTGGAGTCGGTTGCAGGTTTTGTTACTTAGTGCGGGATTTGGTGGTATTCTGAGTGTTTAAATTGAAAGGCAACAATTGGATAAAGCACATGTCTTTGTGAGCAGGTCTATCTCCATGTATATTCCTATGAAGGAGCAATATTTTTTTATTGCTAGTCCATTACATAGAGTCAAAACAGCATAAGAAGAGTGTGTGCTGTAGACTGATTAATCTGGCATTTATATATTCAGCAGCAGAACCACAGTTCTGATTTTTCTGCAGGCTAGACTGATATTTCAGGCAGGTTTGCCATTGGTGGCAAAAAAATATATTAGAAGAAGGTGAGGATTTGCTTCCATTGCTGCAAGTTTCAACGTAGTACTAGTCTACTTTTTATAAAGCCTGAAACTGTTTGTGGGTAGTCATATCTGCACTGCATTTTTCTGTTCTGCAAAAAACCTTTACGTTCAATGCTGATTAAGTTTGTCATGAAATACGTGTCTGCAAATCAGGTTATCTTGATCTTTTTAAGTGTTCATGCATCAGCTTCTGACTCAGTTCTTGCAGTGTTTTCCAAATGGACAACTGCCAAGTGAAGCTTTAACCTAACTAATAACCTATGTGAAGAATACTTCTGAAATAGCTCTCTCCAATTTCACAAGGATTACCAAAGAGCTTGAAATTGTTCCCGTGTTTAGGAAACATGTTTCAAAATACATTAAAGCTTTTAAAATAGAGGGATCATCTGCCGAGAGATCCAGAATAGTGTACTTGATAGGTGGTTCATGCAGTTTGTATCATTGTGTCTCATCTAAAATTAGCCTTTTCATCATGTGAACGGCTTATTTGCTGTTACATCGGTTAAATTCAGGAAATTGTTATGCTTGTCATTTCTTCATCAACTTATTCCTTAAGCTGATTTTATTTAGTGTCTATTGACCCAGATTTTGGACCTTCCATATGCATAGGAAATGCGTAATTTTACATCCTTCACAAATGCCAGTCACATGGGTACTTTCTTGCGGATTTTTTTGGGAAGCCAACAGCATACACTGTATTCTAGCTTTCTGTGTGCATTGCTGAACCATTGCTCTGAGACTTTGCAGTTTCCTCCATACAGATATCTAGCTGGGGACCCTGAGCATAATTCAGTTAAATATAAGCTTGGTTTTGACCTGTAAGTGCTAGAGCATTTGCACATACAAGGCTGAAATTACAGCAACTGCAGTTAAGCGAGTTTTGTCATGTTGCATTTTATGGATTATACTACTAAAATGAGCTCATACAAATCTATGAGGGTTGATATTTCTTAAATAATGCTTCCAAGATAATGCCAGGAATGGATTCGCAAATAGGAAACTATTTCTATGGGTTGTAGTAAACTACTAAGTACTAACTCGTTCAAAAACATCAACCTAGCTTTGCAACAGCATCAAGTAATCACATTAGATTTTATCGTACTGAAGGGCTTGCTATGGCTGGTTATAAAATCTAGCTGTCGCCAGTCTTTCTGGCTATTATCTGGCGATAGTTGAAATGCCCAAACCTAATCCCTGTCACCACAGACCTTGGTGTAACAATGCTGTATGTTCAATTTGATGTTCAGCTTAAAATATGCTCAACAGCGCATCTCTTCCTCATCTTGTCTGTGTCTACTAAGGAATTATTCGTATGCCTGACAAACTGTGTCCTATGCAGGAAGGAGTTAACAATCTCTCCTGGAGCCTGGCTGAAGCCCTTTCTGTACCTCAACCTTTGCCAGTAATACCAAACTAGCCGGGAACTTAATCACTGACGGAGGTATTGTAAGGAAAGAAGCAGGTTTTAGAGCGCATCATCCTTGATGGAAAGACTTGGGGTTTGACAGAAAGGACCTAAAAGGTGTCGTTGAACAGTTCTGCACTAGGGACCTGCAGAGAGGGCTGGGACTCTTTTGTTTTGTTTTTGTTATACCATGAGAAAGGTGTTCAGCTCTAATACTGTGAGTGGGATTTTCACTGTGTCTTGGAGAAAGTAATTTGCTTGCAAAACTGTAATGAGTGTAACTTGCAGTTCTCCCATGAATCAGAGTAATACAAAATTAATAATGCATATACTGTAGTATGTGTACAGGGGGATACTTTTGAGACATTTCACTTCATTGTGACATTGAGATATCAACTTCAAAAAAAGTGTTTAAACTTTCAAGTATCACATACTTCCATTTTAATATACTCTACTCTGCTTTCTATTACAAGCATTTAGATGTTTCCGTTGGTAGCAGCTCTCAGTGGGACTTTCACAGTTTGCACACTTCCTTATACATAGAGTGACTTAGAAGGATCTCTGCCCCATTGATTTCAGCAAGGCAATGTTTTCTTCCAAGTTAATTTCAATGTAAAAGTAACATAGTTGATATTGTTTTGTACTGTATGTTTGTTCTGTTTTGTTTCATAAGCTTAGCAAACTGTAATCAGGTAGCCAATGCATACTACCTCCTCTTGAAATGTGGAGTTTCTGTGGCGTGCTGGAGTGCCACCTTTTCCTAAGGCATGAACAGATTTTCTACTGCTTAGTTTGTTTATCGAGCAGGTAGAGGACTGGAGTAAGGTAGCAAAGAGTAGTAGAAGTCAGTTGCTTCAACACTGTTAATTGCTTCCCAGCAGAAAAAAACACCGTTAGTTTTAGTTGGGCTTTTGACTTAAAAAACAGACTTTTTCAAAAGTCATCTTTGATTCTCTTCAGTGATCCTGGGAGATGTGCACGTGCAAAGGATGTATAGTACAGGCTGTTGATTTGCCTGAGAAAAATACCCAATTTTCTATGTATAGACTATGTGAACTCATAGAGTTAACAAAAATTAATAATATAAAATTATTGGTAAATATATGCTTTGGTTATATGTTTGCAGAGGAATGTGACACATCAAAGAATGATCTGGTTTGTTCTGTGTTGAATAGAATACATTCTTAATCCAATTGGTTTTGAAACTTTTTAATTATTGGATATTTTATTTAATCTGGAACTTCTTGGTTTCTAAAATAATATATTTACATCTTCGTAGTGTTGGTATTCAAAGCCTATTGAAATAAGTAACTTAGACATTTGTGACATCAAATGTTCTGTTCTACTTTCATCTGTCTCGTGAAGGCTCTACAGAAACAATTACTACGTATTTATCTTGAAAATTATGTCTAAAGTGCCCCAGATAAAGAAGACAGATTAGCTATAGGTTGTAATAGATGACTAATTATTTCTGGGACATGTGTAATAGAAATCTGATCAAATCTTTAAAAATAACTTAGAAACTCACAATTTCATTTATATGTGAATCCATTGCTCCTAAAATGGAACAATTTATGTTACAGTCTGTGGAAATATTAAGGGAAGATAAGAATATTACTATATGGACTTCAGTTTCTTATTTTATTTTCTATGAAATAACATAGGTTCCAACTATGTCCACTGTATCTATTTAGGTATAAGAAACAGATGTCCAAACTTGGCATTTAGTTACGTGGCGATAGCTAGTACCAAAGTTAGTAAAGCTGGCGTTTTCTTTACTGTCTTTTTTAGCTACTATTACAACACAAAACTAAAAAAAAAAAAAAAAAAAAAAAAAAAAAAATTAGTGCAGCACTTGTTTTTCAGTTTCTTGCTTCATACATCAGTAAGTCGCACAAAGGCTTAGCAGGAAGAGACATCTCCTTGGTCAGCAATGTAAAAACAGGAAGGAGGAAGTCTATTGCAAATCTGGGTTTACTGATTATCAGTTCATGTTTCGCTGCAGAGGATGTCCATTAACAGCCATCAGCGTGATCCATTGCTTATCCAGCATGAACAATGACTGCTGTAGTGCTGCTACTACAGAATATGGACCCTGCTTATAGGAAGTAATGTTAACTAACAAACTGTACTCAGCCCTTTCCTGCTCATAGAAACAGGATACTATTAGTGAGAACAATTCACAGAAATTGCACATCCAGGAAAACCAGGCAAGTAAAGCATAACAGCTAAACTAAGATTAATAAAATCTTTTCTCTGATTAGGCCATAGCTTGAGTTCTGGCATGTAATGCAATCTTTTAAATAGAGTGGTGAGATGTAATTATGAATAAGGGTGGCAGAACTGGACCCTAGGTAGCGCCTGGCATAGAAAGATGTTAAGAAATGTGCTTATTACCATAACTCCAGTTGAATTACAGGAAACACCTGGACATTATTTTATAAAGCTTTTTAGGGTGTATGCAGAAAACTATATGAAATTACTCCATGGAAAAATCCCCACAAAGTTTGCAGTTTGTGTAAACAGAAAATATCTTTGTATATTGTAGGACAAAGGAAGTTTCTGCAGTGTTTCCTGTGAAATTGCAACTTAAAGGGAGTGTGTGATACAGTATCGTGGTAAGGGATGCCATGGTTATAGTCACAATGACAGGTCTGTTTTCAAGGCAGAATCTTAATTTGCATGGTCAGTGTTTTGTGCTTGCATTGATCTCACTGCGTTCATCATACCAGTTTTAATTGTAAATATTATCTTATTTTATAACTCTATTTAATATCTCTTTTTTTTTTTTTTTTTTTCAATCAAATGAGAAATGGAGGGAGAAGACAAACATCTACTGGGCCACTTCTTGCAATGTGTGTATGGGAACTATTTGAGAGCACCTCTAGCCTCAGTCCAAAATTGTCTTTGGTAGCAAGACATGAATTCTAAAAACATAATTTTCCACAAGCACTTGAGACTTGCTTTATTTGTGTGTGTGTTTTATTTTAAGTATTACTTTGAAATATGGAATGAAAATTGTATGTCTGAGTTTCTTTTTTTTTGTGTGTGTGAATTGGTTTAACTGATCAAAGTGGCAGTTAAATTTATTTTTCCCACAATGCTAAATCTGAAGCTCTACAGATGAATATTTTTTCTTGCGTCCTTTGCAGTTCAGAAGTTGCATGGTCAGGCTGACATTCCATGTCAAACTTATACAACTATTGTGCAGATATGCGTAATTACCATAGTCATCACAGCATTCATGGAGATGTAACTGATTGGCACTTACTAAGTGGTTATCAGTAGCATGAAAGGAATGTGTGTATACAGTTTTTAATTGCTTCATATGTCTTTTGTAATCAGGAAATGAAAGACTTTGTGGCAATGTAGGGAGGGGCGGGGAACCTCCAATTCATCTTAGAAATGGGATGGGTTGGGGGTATATGAAAATGGTGAAAGGTGGCAAGTCATTAGTGAGGAGCTACTTTGTCCTGTAAAAAGACTGGTATTTTTTTCTCTATTTTCTGACAATTTTTTTTGCTATTTTTTAAGTAGATAATCTGTTTTAAGAGTTTTTGCTGCTGTTAGAATCTATTATTAACAATGATTACTAGGAAGAGAATTGTTCACTCTAAAAATTTGCAGTAAAGCTCCATAAGCTCATAGATGTTTTTCCTGTATATGGGTCACAATTAAAAATTGAATCATTGCCCATTTAAAAAACACACACACAAAAAACCCCAAGCCCTCAAACCTTCAAGAAATAATAGATTTTTTAAAAACCCAAAAGGGGGTTGTTAAATATTATTTTTTTTCTTTATCTAATAGGCCGTTTTAATAATTATTTTTAATTGACAGTTATCACCAACCAGGAGTTCATATTATCTTCTGAATCATTATTTTCTTATGAAAGTATGGAGCTTCTATTTTAAATAAAATAAACTCTTCATTTTTGCCTGAAGCCTGAGTACTTGAGCAGTTCTGCTTACCATTGAGAAGTTACAGGTGTTGCCACCGATATAAGGGACAAAATTACTTTAGTTCTCATTCTGATTACTCTTGCAATTTACTTTTCCTTGCTAAACTCCCACCAAGCAGATTACAGTGGAAGTTGTGTTTGGGTTTCTAATTATTCTCATTTTCTACCGGGAAGATAACGTAGATGTGAAGACTGGGGATGAGGAGGGAAAAAGCAAATTTGGGGTACTTGCTGAACTCTCAAAAGAGTATTTTAGGCTCCTTTTCTTTTACACTTATTAGTCTATATGCAATTCCTTTGCCTACCTTTCCAGTACTTCAGTCAATGTATTAAATTAATTTCTGAGCTTATGATATTTTTTGGCCTGTAACTTTTTATTTCCCTCCTCCTTAGTGAAATTCTAATCCTCTTTTAATCCCATTTGCACTCAGGCGTTTAATGATGTGTATCCTGTTTGCATGCACAGAAAATATTTATATGAAATGATATCAGAAATATATTTTTGAAGCTGTACTGTAACCATTTTTGAAGAGATCTATGATAGTGGCTTAGAGTTATAATGCATATGTATGGAGTTGTCATTATATAATGGATCAGATAATGTGAGGATAATTGATTTTTTGAAGTATTATTTTGTGGAGGATCAAGTGGAATTCATGGCAGATTAGGTGTTATGATTCTTGGCTGAATTTTAGCTCTCTGGAGATTAGCCTTTTTGCTTACTCAGCGTCTGGTATTTTTGTGTATAGAATGGTGCCCTCTGGTGCTTCAATAGATTTTTGCATGTAAGCACAAAAAATTTTCAATAAGATCTCTTAATACATATTTTTCATATTGTCTTTCAGTTTTGAAAATAAAAATTGTGGGGATTTTTTTTTATGGTATAAAGTAACCTTGTTTGATTTTCTTTAATTGGAAAATGGTTGCATATCTAAAAATTCTCCTTTGTTTTTTATTGAGACCTGAATTCAAATCTGTTTATACTTGTCTTTCTCCCTTCAGCACAGCTGTTAAGAAAAGACCAAGGTAAAATATCCCTATTGCAATAAAATTGAGCCAGTGACTGAGATATCTTTCTCCCTTAGTTAAATGCTCTCTGACTACTCCTGCTTCAATTTTTCCCCTTGTTTGAGTACTTTCTGCACTATCTTTTATTTACCTAGGCTGGCATTAACATGACTCATATTGTCCAGTTGTTGGGATGAGTCAGGAAAAAAGGTCTCTCTGTCTATAAACAGAGTTCTGGGGAATATAAACAAATAACCTGCTACACCTTACGAGAAAAATCCTTCAGCTCTGCTTGTGCTCTTCCTGGGTGCCCTGCTTGCCCTATCAATTAGGAATGAAAATGGTACCTGCCCTGTCACTGATTCGCAATACTGATATCTAACTAGTCACTGAAGTTAAAGTTCTCTCATTCCAGATGGAAAATTAAGATGGTATGTTGTGTATTTTTCTTTTTTTTTTGTGCCAAAATGAAGTACAAACTTCTGTCTCCAACAACAATGATTTTCTCCCTTTTTTTTTTTTTCCAGTTCGAAGACTTTACTGAGAGAAAGCTCACTCTTCAGAGTTTCATGATGTGAATCAATGACTAGTAGTCATTGACTAGTCAAAGACTGGTAGTCTCTAGGTTCCTATAGCAGTATAGATCACAGGTTGAAAGCAATTGTAATACAAACTGACCATATCTTTCAGTTTTTCTTAGTTCAGATTTGTGCTATACTTCAGACCAACGGCATCCACTTCAGGGGCCCATAAAGCTGAAGAGGATCCTTGGCATTCTTCATTCAGAAGTATATAAATGTAAACAAAACTTGAAAGAACTATATCTTACAGATACATAGTTGCTAGCTGGCAACTAAGCACCACACAGCCGCTCGCTCACTACCCCCAGTTTGGATGGGGGAGAGAATCGGAGGGGTAAAAGCGAGGAAAAAAACCTCATGGGCTGAGATAAAGAAAGCTTAATAGGTAAAGCAAAAGTGTGCATGCAAGGAAAGCAAAACAAGCAATTCATTCACTGCTTCCCATGGGCAGGCAGGTGTCCAGCCATCTCCAGGACAACAGGGTTCCATCATGTGTAACGGTTACTTGGGAAGACAAACACCATAACTCTGAACGTCTCCCCCTTCCTTCTTCTTCTCCCAGCTTCACGTACTGAACACAACGTCATATGGTGTGGGATATCCCTCTGGTCAGTTGGGATCAGCTGTTCCAACTATGTCCCCTCCCAGCTTCTTGTGCACCCCCGGCCCAGGCACTGGCGGGGTGGTGTGAGGAGCAGAAAAGGCCTTGGTGCTGTGTAAGCACTGCTCAGCAATAACAAAAAAATCCCTGTATTAGCAACACTGTTTCCAGCACAAATCCAAAACATAGCCCTGTACTAGGTACTATGAAGAAAATTAACTCTACCCCAGCCAAAACCAGCACAACCTGTAAAATTTCTCTTGATGACCTAGGCATGTTTGCCCCTTTTTATGACACTTCCCACTGACGTATGTGAAGCTACTTAAAGTGAGAGAGAGAGATATTTTTAGGGTGGATTTAATTGCATGCAGTAGTAATCTCCTGAAGAAATGCATCTGGGAGGGTTACCACTTCTTCACTCTCTTCTCAGCAGAACTCTGTGTGTGTGTGTGTATTGTAAATTCTGTTAATTTTGCCTTGCAATTTAAAGGAATTAGTTATAGGATGCTTTCAGGATTCTGTGTCTCTCTCCAAGATATTGTGGTATGGTGATTTGTCTCTCTGATAATTTCACTCCAAAAATGTGCACATTTGCTATCAATGCCGTATTCTATTGAAATGTACACCTTCAGATAATTATTCAAAGAAGTGGCGCAATTACTTTATTTAGATAAGTGTGTGTATGGAAAATAAGCTTCAGTATCAGAAACAAACCTTGTGGTACTTATGTGTGGTGTTCCATAATGGGTAAATCAGGCGTGCATCACCTCAGTTGGGTTTGCAGTTTTGAGAAAAAGCCTAATTTTTGCCCACGGCCAGGGATCGCAGGGCTCTCTCAGGTACACACACACTTTCAAAAAGGCTGGTGCTTTGGGTCACACTTCCTTCTGAAGCCCCTGAAATAGCCGTGTGTATAGTGTCCTAAGAGTACAGAGTCTTAAGGACGTTAGTAAACTTGTTTAATTCATCCCCTTACTTCTCACCTAGATCAGAGGGTTGTGATACAAAGTGTGAATTTCTTTTAAATACTGTGATAATTCATTTCTTTAAAGGTAAGCAGTTCTGTGTCGGGAGTTTCTTCACTAGTGTGCTGAAGAGGGTTGATTTGTTATTGTTCCCACAAGATGGAGCTGTCTACATATGCAATTAGTATGGAATTTATACTTCTAGCGAATCTTAAGGAGCTCTGTCAAAATTCTGTTTTAGATCACAGATCACCATTTTATTAGTAGCCCTGCACAAAACAGTACAATGTAGAACATAAAATAGTAACTGTTATTTTAATGAGGTGGTTAAGGCAGTGTGTCGGGATGTACGTAGTATTGATTTCTTCCCCCCCAGTTTTAAACATTTATTCCCTATATGATTTTGAATTAAATATTGTGATAATACCCCTGAGAATTATTAATCAGTATTTTATTTATGATCATTAAACTGAAGCGTAAGTAGCTTTAATATTGAGAAAAAATAATAAATACTAATTTTTGTAATAGTGTATTGCCTATGCTACATTGTATGTGCTTCCAGAATTGCTGGCTATGTTGTATGGAATTGTTTGATAACATTTTAAAGAGAAATCTCCTGATTGCAAATTATTTCCCTCTCCCAGTATTTTAACAGCATGTCTGCCAGTGTTGGCAGATCTGAAATCGATAAAAAGGTATCAACACAGCCATGCTGAACTGCAGACAGTGGATATACCAAAATCATCAGGCAATGTCTAAGTCCAAAAAGGCAGTGCATTGCTACCACTAAAGAAAGTTTTGTGATACACACTCAAGTATGGAGTTCCTCTTGCACCATCTTTTTGCAGTCCTGTTCTCATTTTAGGTCTCTTTGGCCTACTGTGTTTTACTACTGTTTTCACTTTACTGTTATGTTACACAACTTACAGTTACAAATACACAGCGATAAATGTTAAGTCTCTTGTCTTTGTAATAATGATATTCCCTTCGCACTTCCCTTTGAGAACATTGGCAGGAGACCTAAACTTGGAGCCTCCTTCCACCCTTAAATAAAAGGCTCAAGGAAGCAGTAATAAATTGAATGTTTTTGCTGGTTTTTGCTTTAGCATCCAGTGCAGTATAGATAATGAGTCCAGCCCATTCACAGGCAGCTCATGCATGCCCGATATCTGTGAAGGCACTGTCTGATGCCTCTGGTCCTCCTAATATTTTTATTTCTTCCCCAGGAACAGTAGTCTGGAGACAGGTGGATGTCCCTCTATGTCCACCCTGTAGGTTACAACTTCTCTGACCCTTTTGTTATAGAGAGAGAGCAGCACTCATGTAACCAGCTTGTACCATGTGTTTTGGAGCACTACATCAGTTGTTGAACTTTTTTGTTATCCCTTCCCCATTTCTTTACAGGTAACAGTCCTTCCAGGGTCTACATGCTTCCCCCTGTGTCTTCAGCTGCAGAATATTAGGTTGCCTAATGAGAGCTCACTCAGTGCTGACTATGTGTTGTGCACCTTTCTTTCCTCCCAGGCCAGGTTGCTGCTTGTCCCTCCAGCCAGCACCAGCTTCTGTGTGCAGGTGTTTCCCACTGGCAGGTGTGGGTCACTCACGATCTTCTACCACAGCCCTTTAAACCTCAGTCATCCTGGGCAGCCCTGAGGAGTGAGTCTCTTTCAGGCAGTCTGACAGGAACCTCAGGAGGAAAGACTGATGGTCATACGTTTGTTCCTTCCAGCTGTCATTTCAAACTGCACTGGTGGAAAGGGTGAGGAGTATTTTTCCCTTTGTGAACCGCATCATGGGTCAACAATCTTTTATGTTTTTTCCCTGGTGCATTTTGGAGGAAAGAGCCTGCCTTTCAGTACCATAGCCTTGTTTTCCTATCATAAGCAAAAGGGTGATATTCTAGGAATATTCTGTTGAATCGATTTTTCCCTTAGAAAATATCTATAGCAAGCAGGCTGTCGGGAGCTGACTTTCTTCCTTTGGGCATGTAGGACAGCTTATTACCTTTCTCATTTCTCTAACTTCAGTTGCTTCTCTGAGTATATCAGCCAAGGTCGGGAGGAACTCAAAAAGGATGAAGAATCTAGTTTCAAGAGTCTTTTGAATCTCTTCTATACCCTTTTCTTCCTTGAAAGGCAAAGTTCTTGTCAGACACTCAGCTATAGGTTTGTTGAACTGGTGATGATGACCCCGGATCTTGTTAGAGCCCAGCTGCCTGGTTAGAAAAGAGGATCTTGAAGAATATGGGAAGTCATACTTCTCCAAGAAGACTGGGAGGGAAGTACTTTCTCTGTACTTAAGAGGTGTAGAGGCTTTGACTCACTGTTGCCTGGGTCTTGAACTTAAGACTGTGGTTCTACAAGCAACGCTGAGATCATTGGAACTTCAGTCTTCCCCCCCGCATCTTAAGATTTCTTTATTTATTTATTAAAGCGGCTTCTCCTTATGGATTTCTGGAGGAAATTAGAGGCAAAAAAAAAGGAATTTAAAGATTTTTGATTGCCTGATTTTATTTGAACGCTTGTAGTTTGCAGTACAAACATGTTTGTATATGTATATCATCCTCGTACCGCTGCTCTCATTCTATCTGAAAACCTGCTTCAAAAATTACCTGTCTTTGCTGTTGTTGCTATAACAATTAATGAAATTTTGGAACTGCCTGTGCCTAACCTTTCTTGGGAGACTTCATACTTTTGATTTCCAGTACAGTTCTCTGTAATACCTGTTTTCTCGCTTCCTCTGCTAAAGTCTAAAGCTTTAAATTGCCCCGTCTCCTTTGCTCGGTCTCATGCTTGAGCATTTTTCCATGCAGCTTTCTATTTCTGATGCAGCTCAACAAGCTACGACAGTAATTTCTCCAGGAGTCATCTTTCCTGATTGAGGTTTATAAGTGTACTATTCAAACAGTGAGTAAAAGAAACCAAAATACTTGATTTTAGCCATTCCTGAAAGTTAGATCCCATTGAGGTAGCAGCATGTCGTGGTTTTGCTTTGGGAGACGTTGAGGGCGGGCAGGAGGAGGCAGGGAGCAGTGGGGATTGCCTTCCACCAGGGGTCTGGCTGCTGCCACACAGTGCTCCTGTCCTTCTGGCTGGAAGCATCCGACCCTGATTTAGTTGGATAACTCTGATGTTAGGAATACCAGAAAAGCAAATTTGTATGTTTGCACTTATTTATATTTAGCAAAGAGTGGAATTTGATGGAAAAGCGATCCATGCTATTTGAGGTGGTTGGAGAAACTGATTCTTTTGTACCCGTATTTGAGCATTAGGGCATAAATAACAGAGCAGTGAGGCTCAGGTCAACCATGATGTAAGTGGTTAAGCACCTGGATTAATGCCATAAGGGCTGGGTTCAGCTCTCAGTTTTGCGCCATCTCTTTCTTTTAATGCTTATTTTGGTGGAGTGGATCACAAATGATGCCACCGTAACATCAAGTTTGCGTGCTTTTCTTTTCTTTTTAAGAGAGAGATTTCAATAAAGATCCTTGTGTATTATTTTTAACTGGGGGGAAAAGTAAACAGCTTCTTATTTGTATTTAACAGGTCTGTATATGATGACCAACCAAATGCACACCAGAGGTTTATGGAAAAACTAGATGCCTGCATACGTAACCATGACAGGGAGATAGAAAAGATGTGCAATTTTCACCATCAGGGCTTTGTGGATGCTATTACAGAACTTCTTAAAGTTAGGGCTGATGCAGAAAAATTAAAGGTAAGGACCTAGTTTTTCAGAGTTTCATATATCATTGCCTTTTAATTCAAAAGAAGTAATTTGACACTCTTACTGAAGAATAAAAATTTAGTGATTGTCACATACAGTGTGATGTTTGCAACAATTTTTTAAAAGTGGATTATGTAGGATTTGTGATTAGAGCTGTGTTGCTTGATCCAGTAATTTACATTTACAAAGATGAATATTTTATTAGGTCTAATTCTGATTTTTTTAAAAATGTATGTTTTCAGAAAATGCTACCAAAATTATTTTGCCCTTTTTAAAGGCTTTCTCAGAAGGTAAAGAACAACAAATGGTAAAACTAATATTTCTTGCGTAGGTCTCTTTTCTAATCATGCGTTTGCACATCAGACCTTAGAAAAAAGTAAAACTCTTGATTAGAAAAATAAAAATACTGTAATTATGCATGAAAAATAAATTTTCTTTACTCTGTAATGAGTAGGAGAGTAGGTGGAGTTAGTAGTTTTCATTAGAAATGAGAACTAAGATTTACTCCCAAATCACAATGCAGAATAGTGAATTATGAGATCCGTCCCTTTTAGCTCTCTTTACACTTTTGAGAGCAAAATATGCACACCAGACAGAATGAGCATAGTTCATCAGAGGTTATGATTAGAAGAGCATTATATAAAGGATATTCAGATAACAAGAGACCAAATACAGCGTCAATGAGGTCATTGAGCATCTTTGTTCAGAAATTAATGAGATTTTTAATAAACTAGAATGTGCTTCCTTATTATGATGACCTAATGAGTCACTTACTATGTGGGAAAATCTGAGGTCGAGCTTTGCCTGCACCTGCAGCATTAAAATGTTGCTGTGGTTTGGAGATTTCCACGTTTGATGTTAATCAACCACCCAGTGTTTGCATTCAGCAAAGTATGAATGTTTAATTACCATAAAATGCAATCACCATTTCTTACAGACAATGAATGGCCCATAGAGCTCATTGAGGTTATCAAAAAGGGACCAGTGGTCAATTGGGTCAATGATTTGAATTGTTTGACAGACCTACAGAAACAAGGAAAGTTCAAAAATCCCAAGTAAATTTGAGAAGTTTGCCACAGAATCTGTTAGAAAGAACTGTCATAAGTAATTGAAGTTAACAAAAGCCCTTTGCGATCAAAAGTTCAAGTTCAAGCTGTAGAGTTAATTTGAATTTGCATTTCTTTGTTCTAAGTTTCTCATGAAGCATGATCTGATTACAAGGGTGAGCAGTCACATCAGGGCAATATATGCATATTTGTCTAACAAAGGTGAAATTATTTTTAAGGTCCAAGTTACTGATACCAACCGAAGGCTTCAGGATGCTGGGAAAGAGGTGAGAAATTGGTGCTTCCTATATGGGCATTATGAATATTTGTATCAAATTAAATTTATTTGCATAATTTAATTGTGATTTTCTTTCTCTTTTTTTTTTTTTTTAATCTCTAAGGTGATAGCTCAAACAGAGGAAATCATCCGATGTAGGGTTCAGCAACGGAATATTACAACAGTTGTGGAAAAACTACAGTTGTGTCTTCCAGGTGAGTGACCTATAGCTAAATATGACGGCAAATTAAATACAGTAAGTCACAATAGCCAAAATGGTAAAGAATATTATTTTTTAAGTTGTGGTCCTGTAACACCCAGTTTAACGGAAAAATTAATGGGATTTAAAAAGATGTCAACACGTAGCTTCCACGTCTTTTACGATATTTGGCGTAGAGCAATTATGCCACGTTGTGAGAAGACAGCGAGACAGATATAAATGATGCAAACAATGTAGGCACATACAGATTTAAATGAAGTAATATTTTGAATAAGATAAACAACAAATTTGTTGCTTAAGAGCATGGTTTGTACTGTTTGAATTTTAGAGAAAATACTAATGAATCTATTTCAGTGTTGTAGTTTTAGCTCTGTGTCATTACAGGCTTTTTTAAATTAAATATAAGGGCTCTAAATGATGTTTCAGAGAGGTAATATTATAGCACACACAGCTCTATAAGGATTTTATCCTGTTTGTGATATTGTCGTAAGACAGATTTGAGAATTTTCTTTGTAAAGGCTTGTTGTTGACTTGTTATGAGTACAGTAGGTGGTACTGTTGCCATTTAATGGAGACAGATCATAGACTGGTAAGGCAGATAAAGTTATGGTATGTAGTAAGTAAATGAATATGCTTGATGCATGTAGTGTCTACTGTTTTGTTTAATCTTAATTCTTTTTCATTTAAAAGCTGTTAAGAGCTCAATTCTTTTTTCTTTCTTAGCTGCATTCTAGAATTTGTTTTTGCTAGTTTTATCACGTTTATGTTACTGTTGGAATTAGATAAGATAAATGTAGCATATCTTTTTCTATGGTTTATTTTGTCCTTTACAGTATATATTTTCCTCTTTTATTAACTAAAGCCACAATAAGATCCATGGGTTAATCTGCTTGTTTTTATGCAGTGCTGGAAATGTACAGCAAACTAAAAGAACAGATGAATGTAAAAAGGTGAGTGTTCTTATTTCTGTGAGTAAGATACAACATTTGTAAGTAAACTGATAGAATAGCAAACACTAATGTAGAAAAGTAAGTATTCTAAGTCCTGTATCTTGGTACGTGTAGTCTTTTTGCATAATACCTTGTCTGTGTTTTAAGAATGTCACTGCAAGTGAACAAATGTTATATTAAATATAAAAAATTTTAGGATCTTAGTGATTGCCATGAAAAATAATGTTTACTTCAATAAGCATGACATGCAGTGAAATTATTATAATAAAATATGAAGTAAGTGTGTTATTTTTTAATACTTTAAACAGTTTAAGAAGCAAGAATAAGATGATCCTTAGGGAGTAAGGAACTTTCAGAGTACATTAATACCTGATTAATCTATCCTGATGTATTTAAATCAAATTCATCATCCAAGAAAAAGGACATTTTACTTCATATACCTTTCTTTAGACCTATCTGGTATCTCTATGCTAATCTTTTGTGTGCATGGGATTATGAAAAAGAAGTGCAGAAAATGTGTTGCAGTTTGTTTTTGGTTTTTTTTCCCCTCTGTGACAAATCGACTTGTTAAAAAAAAAAAAAAAGAAAATTAAAACTATAATTAAAAATAAATTTCTAGAGTAATGGTTTCTAACTGGTACATGACCAGTTGCTCCTTCCTCTGTTGTGTCTTCACTTTTCATCTTCTCAGAGTAACCCCAGTATCCCCAGTTCTCTCTCCATGGTGGCTTGGCTGCCCCCCTGTAGCTGCCATCCTGTCCCACTGGGGCCGATGCCGCTGCCGTGCACCTCATGCACACCCACCCCAGCAATACTACTGCTGCTGTTCTCTCCTTCCTGATTTCTACAGCACCATTGCCACCTTTATCCCTGCCTGCTTTTCATACAGCCTCAGTCAAACCAATTGCTCTGCGTCTTCCCTTACTGGATTCATGATGGTTGTCATTGCCTCTTTATATACCTGGCACCACTGCAGGGAGCTCCTGCTAACAAGTCTGTCTGGACCTGAGCGTTTCCATTTGGAACTAACTATGCATAGTCAGGTGTCTACTGGGCTACTGTGTAATCTAGATTTACTTTTGGACTGTTTGTCTGGATTTCTGTTGTCTGGGTAGCCAACACCTCCTGTCATACTGCCAGACATCTGAAAATCCTCAACAACGGCCACTGTGTATGGGTAAATCAGCTCTAAAGCCTGCATGCAGACATGTCCAAAATGCCTCAGATCTACTACACACAGATCAATCAGTAGTGCAGCAAATCTGATGCACCGTCGACAGTGGTGTATATGCTACCTGATACCTGTGTACACGTGCTGTCTGTGAGGCTGTCTGCAGAAACAGAAGAGCTTTAAGAATAAGCTAATAGCTCTGGGACTATGCTGTCTCTTACTACAACCAAAACTTGCTAGATGTGAACCAGAGTGGTAGATCTTACCAGCTTGACTACTATACACTCTTTCCTCTGAACAGGACACTGGTTTGACATCTGCTTAGAGTAGCTGGCAGCATGTTGTCGCAGTTCTCATGGAGCACCTCCGCAGAAACATGTAAGCAGTCCAGTGCCCTGGCTACTGTGGTCAGAGAGCAGACTGCAGAGTGTCCTGTTTGAATCGCACCACTTCCTTCTGCAAGGTGGTCTGTACAGTGAGCAACGTTTAGCGTGTTGAAAATATGGAAACACTGGGATCAAGGCCTGCATTCTCACATTCCCTTGCTCTGTCAGGCAAGACAAGCAGCATCCCGGTTTTAGAATTGCAAGGGAAGCTACAGTTCCTAATGTCATCATGGAGAGATCACTTAGGTGAGATAAAATTGGAGATGGACTTTAGCATTTTGACTCCATGTTCATTAGTAGTTTTGTAGAGTCCACTGATGGTTCATATGCTTTCTGAGAAATCATCAGTACTCTTTAAATCTAAAACTAAATTTCTATTATTTAAGAGATTCAGGTCTGATAATTTCCCCATGGAAGGAGTTGCCAGCCAGGAAGTCTCAAAAGTCAGAGGACGATATACTGAATTGAGGGGTTTGGACATGTCATTGTCATACCATAAAAAGATCTAAGGGAGCGGGGAGATGCCATAGCTTTGATGTACCATACCTTGAAATCACATGGAGTGCAGAAGGTTTAGATTCTGCTGCAGGCTACTGCACCAGCTCAGATATCTCTTCCATTAGCTACGCTACAGTTACTACTCTGCCTGTGACAATTCCCTATAATACAGCCTAGAGGTGGCTATCCCATGGAACTTGTAGGTAATTTAAATGGTAATTTCCTTGTGCAGGCAACAAACAAATCCAGAGTGTGTGTACCTGGCCTTTATCACTAAGTGACTGAGCAATAGCAAGGGCATCCATAGCATCAGTGCAAAGACCTGACAGTTGATGTGTGCAGGTACAAGGAATTTCAAAGCTGACCTTCCTAAGTTTTGCTGTGAAGCTTTCCTGGAAGAGGCAGAGAGAGGAGCATTCACAGTCTCAGTATTCATTTTCATTATTCCACCGTCTTACAGTCTTGCACTATGCATTTCTAAAGTTTAAAGGAAGGGAAGAAGAAAGCGTGGATATTCTGTATTTTGGGGGGACAGTTCTTTTAGGATAAAGACTGGAATTCCATTTCCTGTCTCCATGGCAGACACCTTTTAAGATAATGCAGGATTTTGGGTCTGAAACACATACTGGTTTGTGCTGATGGAATGGAGGTTTACTGAGGAGTCCAAAAAGCCATCTGTTGATAGCAACTTTTGGTCCCTACGAACATGGGCTACGTTTAAACTAATGACCTAGAGGTGAAAGGCTCTGTATCCTATTTATCTGTCTCCTGAGCCATGCATAACACAAGTTGACAAGAACTATAGTTGTGAGAGGAAGTAACTGCGGAATCTGCTCTAAGCAGGCACAATTGGCTGAAAAGAGTTATGGAGGGTTTAAAGTCTTAGCTGAGGAAGCACAAGGGAGAGGCGTGGTTTCTCCACCGCTCTCCAAAACACCTAATGGGGGCTCTGCATTTAGACTGAGCTACCTAGGTCTTTAGTTTTAAGTCGGAGATAAGATGATCGCACATTTTATGCAGCTCTGTTACCATGGCCGGTGTATTTCAATTTTGATACGTATCTCTGGAGTACGTTCCCAGCTGCTTCAAGAGATTGTGTTCTAATTTGGAATTGTTAGAACTGGTGTTTTTGCAAGTATTCTTCCACAATGGGTACTACAAAAAAAAAAAACCCAAGCCCACTATACAATGAAAATAATTGAATAAATCAATCTGCTAACGTTGTTGCTGAATCTTCTTGAATCTACTGTGAGAACGACTAAAGAAAGAGTATGGTCTTTCAGAGTGAGCTTTTTGCCCTGAAAGATTTGGATTTGTTTTCTGACCGTACTATAAGCTTTCTTCTGAACTGTGGGAAAGAGAGAGTTCATTAGTTATTTAGGTTACTAAGTCTCACTGAGACAGTCATGCAGCCTTTTTCTGCATAAACCTTCCAAGCATTCAAATAAACCGGAAGACATAAAGGATGCAAATAGGAAAACGTCGTAATTTCTATAATTTGGTTATACCCGTGTCTGTATGGAAAGATATTGGAACAGATAAAACCGACGGTGATTTGATTTTTGGTTTTCTACATTGTTTTGGAGCCACATCAAAGTGAAGCACTGGATTTTACCAACTGCAAATCAATACTTCCTGGAGGTATCGTGAATCTGGCAAAAAAACTCCATCAAAATATATATTTGATACTGAACTGTCAGCTGCTTTCTTTCTCATGGTTCTCACAACCATATTTGTTTGATAATTTCTATTTTTTTAAAAAATTCCTATCACATCATTATGGATGAAAAAGGTATTCCACAGGTCCGATTTCTTTCACACGGCAACTCTTTAATCTCATTTTAAGAAATACTGAGCTTTTGACTCACTTTACAGAATTTTTGGAGTTAGTAGTGCATTGATCTCCGTTCGTGGTCCTTTGGGGCAACTGATAAAATTGGTATGCTGGGGAAGTTTAAAAATTAGGTTTAGAATTGGTAAGACAACTAGATTCAAAACCTAAATAAATAGTTGTTCCTGTAGTGAAAGATTTTCAATTGCAATTTCAATACATCATCTTCAAGATCTCTGTGAATGTGACTTTCCTGCAGTATTACTGAAGAAGTCCAACGAATTCCCTTAAGTTTGTTTGGTAAAGTACAAAAAGTTTTTCATATTTACTTAGTGGAAATGTAGTAAGCAGGAATATACAGTATTTGCCTCAGAGGGAAGCACAAAAGTTGGAGAACACCACTATTTTTTCCTTGTAAATTAAGTTTGTTTCCTTAATTAAAATAAAATGGGAATTTTAAGATTATTGTCTCTCCTCTTGTATTTTTCAGCAGGAAATTTTGGGACATGTTTCTTTACTCAAAAGACTTGTGTACAAATATGTTATTCTCAGTACAATTCACAGCCTTTGAGTTCATCTTTCTCCTGTCTTGTGTAGCTTCTTGACTGCTCTAGTTTGACTTGCTGGGGCTTTTTTAGTAAGTTGCAGTATTTCTCTTAACTGCCTCCAAATGACACTTCACTGATAAAAATCTTAAAAGTTTTCTCGGTCATTGAAATTGTGACTTAATACTTTGTGTACGCTGAAGTAATGGTCACTTTCTTTTTCTTTTGGATTTTTTGTGTGTTGATGTTTCAAATTCTAATACAGACCTGACTACTCTGTGTCTGGGACTGGGATGTTTTGTAAAATGCCAGGTAAATTTTAGAATAAGATGATGCAAAACACTTATATTAATCTTTTGGCGTTTTTTGTTGGTTTGTGGGTTTTGGGGTTTGTTTTGTTGGGTTTTTTTCCCGCAGCCCTGCTTCTTGCTGGTTTTAGAAGGTGCTATTTTTATAGTTTAGAGATGTTAGTAAAAAACATCTTATAGTTTTCTGATGACAAGATGGATCAGTTCTGGACAGTCTTACCATATGACCTCTACTGGTGTTTCAAACTTGTGTCTGCAGTTTCGAAGCTTACGTTATAAATTTTGTGTTGGGGAACATACTCTTACAAGCTTAGCTCAGAAGAATAGACAGAAGACTGCCATATTTATATGAAAAAAATAACATTGAAGATACTTCCTTAAGTCATTTGTAGTCAAATGGGCAGTCTTTACCTTACATGATTTGAACTAATAATATTGTTGTCAAAAACTTTGAGTTAAGTCTATGGAATGTTTTTAAAGCCTAATATACAAATACATCATTCCATGAAATGATATGCGAAACTCTTTAGTTTAAATCCTGACCTGCAGATGACCTTCAAATTAATAAGACTTCAGTGTTTTTTCAGAACAGATGTTAAAAGGGAAAGGTCCTGAGCTCCATATATATATATATAATTAGTAAGGGACTCTAGAATGGATTTAAAATGGATTATGTTAATTCTGATCTTGGAGACAGCAGTCAAAAACCTTCCAGATGAACTAACAGTGTTCTGATAAGCTGATCCGTATAATTTAAATAAAAACCTTTTATACGATTTTGATGCTATTATGGTTTTATTCACCAGAAGTCTCACCATGTGGCCCTCTTGGTCATTTACTACTTAAAAAAACAAAACCCACACACATAAAACCCCCAGACCCCTTCTTATCTGCAACATTCCCATTGCCTTATGTATATTTTATATAAACCAAGTATATAATAAACAAAAGGTCCTAATTTACACTTGAAACCTCTTTATTTGCAGTCTCCTAAAGCAGTTGTGTTCTGGAATAAAAGAGAAGATTTTTCCCATCCTCCAGCGATGCTGAACTGTTAGCTTAGAAATGTCTTGATTGAGAAAATTCAAACCGATGTGTTTATTTCAGAATGGAACAAAAAGTTATGACTGAAGTATTAATAATTTATTATTGCTTGTCTCCAGAAGGGGAGCCAGCAGCTTGAATTGTATTTCAGTTTGAAATTGTTTACTCACTATATCTACAAAGTAATATCCATAAACAAAAGAACTGGAAGGGATGCTTTTCCAGGTTTCCTTCAACAGTTGAAGGGACTTTGTTCATGTTCATCTTTTCTCTTTCAAAATGATTTAGTAATTTTCCAATACTGATCATGTAGGACTTTCAGGAAGAAAAGCGAACTAAGGTTATAATGCAAAAAGCTAAAAATGAGCCACGGATAGTACTCTGTATTTGTGGAAAGAAAGGGTTGGAACTAACAGCAAGTTAATTCAGTCTGTTCTCAGTTTGTCTGCTTTTCCCATTCAAGACCAAGCTAAAAGGCATCAGTTCACCTTATTCTGTTATAATAGACTAAACTAAATGCATTTTACCAAAAGCCTCCTGGGCTGAGTGGCTGGTAAGAATACTGCATAAAGGAAAATTATTGTCGCATCTACAGTTGCTGTCCTGTTTATGTTTTACCTGTTTCCTGCACCTCTCTTTAAAATGTTGTTGACATCACAGATTTGTTGATCATGGTGTTTCTGTTTATTGCCTTCTTAGTTTAGCTGTCCATCCCAGAATTGGCCCACTTCTGGTTTTCTTCATCTTTTCAATAAAGTAAAAATTTTCACAAGCATTCTGCCTTAGGAGCCTGTGAGAAAATAAAATAGAGAAGGGTATTGACTTCAGGAACAGGCATATAAGAGCCTGACTCAGCTCTGAATCACCTCCTTGTGGTGTTCCTCTCTCTACTGATTGTAAGAGGAAGCATGGAAGACCAATTTCCCTCCATTAAAATTTCCTTCTTTAAATGTTTCCCTAAATCAGTTGAAAGCACACAAATTTTGCTTACATGCTACAGGCCTGAAGTTGATAAATGTTTTTAGCAAGTAAATCTTGTCCCCACAACCCCTGTAATCTGTGAGAGAACTGAGAGTGAAGACACGTAAATAACCGTAGTAATAAATAGAGTTGATGTCTCAGTATTTGATAGCTTTCTGTTGTCAAAATTGGTTGAGACTTTCTTTATTTTTTAAATTTACTTTGCAGTTAAATCACTTTTTACACTTAGTTTTAACTTAAGTATTTCTTTAAACTCATTGTCCCTTATGTAAAATACCACAACATAGTTACAGGTGTACTATACAACATCTGCGTAGTGTATGGACATGAGAGGAAGTATTTCTTGGTGCTTTGGGTTTTCCCCATCTCGGGCCATATCTTCCATATTTCTGCTACGATAACCTGTAGGCTAACAGGACACAGAAGAATAGAGAAAATTATGGAGTCTTTGTTATTTTAAAACCCTCTGAGCTTAATGCTTGTTGCAAGTTGTTGTTTTCTTGGTGGATATACTGTATTTTGTCAGAAGAGTAAATAGATTCATGGTTTACAGCAAAATATGAATACTGCTTCAAAACATATTGCTTTAGATAAGTGTATACGTGTCTTTTCTAGCTAAGGGTGGTGGGAAGAGGGTGGGTGTGGATGTGTGTGTATGTTCACATATACCTAAAGAAGGCAGATACATACAGGCACACTTTTCCAAGATTTTTTTCGTTGTTTGATGCATATACTGCGCTGTTGGGTGATTGGCAATTTGTGTTTCAGAAAAAAAGAACTCATAAAAAACTCAAATAAATTCAATCTAGGAGGGAAAATAATTGTTAGGACTTTAGTGCTTCCATTCTGCAAGATGCTCCATGTGGTGATAGGAATCAATTGATCAGAACAGCTAATACCACAGGAGCCTACTTAAAATTTTTACTTGACTGAGTCACTCTAACAGTTCACTGTTTTTTTCCAAACTAAAGCGTTATATGTATGACCTTTTGTTTCTTAATTTTTCTAAGAACAGGGTGATTTCATTAGATATATATTGGTTGTGTGTATGATATTGATATCTTATATTTGATAAACGAAGTATTGTATTAAAATTTTATAAGAAGCTACATAATTTGATTTTAATCTCTTTGTAGGTACTATTCTGCGTTAAAAACAATGGAACAGCTAGAAAATCAGTACCTTCCTAGAGTTAGCCAATACCGTTTTTGCCAGATAATGATAGAAAATCTTCCAAAACTGCGTGAAGAAATAAAAGAAATATCCATGTCAGATCTGAAGGATTTCTTAGAGAGTATTCGAAAGCATTCTGACAGAATTGGGGAAACTGCCATGAAGCAGGTAAGCCAACCTAACAGGATGACTTCAGTCCTGTTATCTACTGAAAATATCAGTGTCAAGAGTCTCAGGTTATCCCAAAAGATTTGTCTAAGGTTTATAATCATCACATAGACCTTTGAGTAAAGTTGAAGAGCTGTGAAATGCTTTCTAATATCTTGGTTAGTTTCTTCTCCTGGACATGAAGTTGTCATTCTAGTGGTCCCTGCCTAATGCAGGAAGCAGCAATGTGACACCTCAGTGGCATCAAACTTTCCTTCCAAATTTTTATCTGTGTCCTAGACAAGAAGTAGTTTCCTCACTGGGAAAGCAAGGAGGAATGCTGTGTAGCTCAAGTTGCAAAAAATTGTGAATTACTTTGAGTGGTCAGCTCCTAGACAGTCTGTAACTCAGCAGCTACTACGCCAAAACAGAGAGCGGCCCATCTGGCCAGCCAGCCAGGAGGAATAAGGCTAAAGGAGATGTTGAGATAACTGCCTAGTTCTTTCTAAGGTATTACCAATACAGGGCATGGCATTGGCATATTACCCTCCAGAGAGGGCACACAACAGAGGACTAAAGTGAGAGCCAGGATGAGATTGGGACAGCTGGCGCTCTTGCCGGTTCCATCACAAAATAATCTGCCACTTCAAAGCACTGATACTGGGCAAGCTTTAAATGCTTTTAAGCTTTAATGCTTTTAAAATTTATTTGGAGAGCAAGTAAAGTTTTCATTTGACTTTTTGTTGGGCAGAGTTCAGGTTGGATTGTATTTTGTCATCTACGGTTCTTGCAAAATGCGGCATTGATTGTTATAAATGAAACAATTGCAAGATTATACTGTTCCTTCTTTGTTGCATTTCTTTCAATAGTAAAGATAATATAGTGCCTTTGGCTTCTGCAGCTGACTGCTCACTAAGGCTTAACTGAAGACAGGAAACAAATAGCTGGAAACTCTGTGATAACTGTACTTCATTAAGATATTGATTCTATGTTTGCACTTTGTGATCAGGAAAATTACAGATTTCTTTTTTAATTTTTTTCACCTTTAAAATTGCATTCTGGGGATTAGGGAAGAAATTATGCAGAAATTTGCTATTGAACTAATTTATCATGCCAAATCAATTAAGGACAAAATCATCAGTGTAGGCTGAGAACGCACATCTTGCAGTTACGCTGATGTGTGTTCAATAGCACCACCTGTTTTTCATGTCATAGCATATACTCGTCAGTGGTGAAATTTGCATTACATCCCTCTTTATTGGTACTACTTTTAAAACAGGCACAGCAGCAGAAAACCTTTAGTACCGCTCTTCAGAAGCAGAATAATGTAAACTATGGTCGGAATATGCATTTAAGTAGAAACAGAATTTTGGAATCCAAGAATGAAATTACATTGAAGCGAACGTTTGAAGAAGATGATGAACATGAAGAAGAGGTAACTTTGTACTCATCATTACGTCTTATTTAAAGTGATATTTGTAGGTTTATTGAACAAAACTTGCAGTAGCCTGCCTGTAGATGCCTTCCTAACATCAGTTAGGAAGAATCAGAGAACACCTTCAAGGGACACTAGTCCAGGTCAGTGTTTTAGGGGGAGGAAATAGTGCCAAAGTATTAGTTGTATTAATGCTAGCTTTAGCATCATGTTTGGGGACATTCAAACTTGTGATTATTCTGGAACTCAGCTGCAATTTACATTATACAGTATCTGCCCACTGTAATTGATATGGGGCCCGCTGGAATATTCTGCTGTCGCTAAAGCCAGCATTTCTGTGTTGAGGACTTCAGCTTGTGCTAGAACTCTTTCAGCTATCAAATACTCAGTATTCATAAATTGAATAAAACAGTGAGTATCTAGACCTTTAAATCTGGTGCTCTGAAAACAGTGAAAGGAGTCTGGTCCTGTAACACAGATAAAATCTAGTACTGTAATACAAAGGGAGGGGAGAGTTCAGCAATTAATTTACTCTTTTGTGGTAGAACCCATCCATTTTTGGGTCCTGAAATAACTGGCAGAAAGACTGATGCAGTTACTTTTCAAGTCATTAAAGCAAACTCCTACCACTTTCTATGAAAACAATAGTTTTGGTAGCCATAAAACCTGTCAACAGAGTTGGCTTTTTCTGGTCCAAATTTGGTCATGCTTCTGTATTCAAACCCAATGTATTTCCATATTCATCTGAACTTTATATTCATCAATCTACTAACTTCACACTCTGCTAAACTACTAATTTTCCCCTACATCTCCAAATTTTTAAGAAACTAAGTTGAGCAGTTGTGAAATTAAGGGCACTAAAACAGAACTTAAAAGGACAGGATAATTCCTTACCAGTAAGATGTCTTATGAAGTATTTATTAAGTGGAGAAGTTCTGCTGGTAATGTATCACATTTTGCAGATTATATGATTTTATGCTTTATATAATTTTCTTTTTCCTTTCCTTCTTCAGGTGTTAACTGCTCAAGATCTTGTAGACTTTTCTCCAGTCTATAGGTGTTTGCACATCTACTCAGTTTTGGTATGTATTAAGGTGACTTCAAAAAGATATTTTACTTTTTGAAGTTAAATGTTCATTTTCTTATTTTTCGTACTGTGATAGTTTCCAAGCAAACATATTGCTTCTAGTAGTAGTAGTTCTCAACGAACCAGTTGAGGTAGGTAGAGTATGGATACTCAGGGCACAAATGCATCATTATGCATAATTTTATTATGCATAATAAAAAACACACAGCAAGAATTAATTAATAAGCTTTATTAAGAATATACGTAAAATGTGCGTGTCTGCCTCAATAGTGATATCGGCACTTTTGCAGTTCCCCCAAGTGTTCTATGTTACCCAGATGTTTAGGGGGTATGATCAATATTACAAAACATAGGAGTATTCAGTTTGAATCTTGTGGAAACCAGAATAGTAGAGCAACATAGCAAGCAAAAACTGGAGATTGTGACAGACTGTGCTCAGGCAGATTAGACTGGATTCAGTGGCAGAGACACAATAGCCCGTTTTAGCTGCTATAAAAGAAATACAATGCACAAGCTAACAAGGATGAAAACTTTTTTTGTGGAACTTAATAACAAATCATTTATTATTTTCTCATCTTTCCAGTTACTTTTGAAGTCAGATTACTTATTCTATAAGTATCAAAGGCATATAGGGGAAGTACTTTTAAATATTGCTAATCCTACAATCTCAGCTGGACCTGGCTTCAAGCATTCAGGCTGAGTTATCTTCTTTCTATGGAATCTTTGCAGCTGTGAAACATTAAAGTTTATATCTTAAAATAATGTTAAATAATAATGTCACTGTTAATTTTTTTTTTTAAAAAAAAAAAGGAATCCAAACAAAAGCATCAGTAATTGCATCAGTAATTATTTATCTTAAGGAAAAGAAGACAAGCTGCCAGAACTATTAAAAAATTGTGGACTTTCTTTTTACAGAGGAAGTAAGTGTGAAATAACATATAAAAAAGAAGGTGTAAAGTTAAATACACCAGTGGACATCACATTTTTATTCTTTCTTTAGTATAATAAAAGAGCAGGAAGTAAAATTTATAGATGACCTTTAGAAGTAATATCACTGAATCACAGAATGGTTCAGGTTGGAAGGGACCTTAAAGATCATCTAGTTCCAACCCCCCTGCCATATATGATATGAATGTATATGATAATGTTCTTCACTTTGACAAGGATCCTTATGTTGGATTGATCCTTGATCCGAGGATATGCTCTTTGGATTTGCACAGAAAGTTTGCCAGCTTCCAAATTTACCGGAGACAGAAAACTACTTGGAATGCTCTCTGAAAGTCCTCAGCCCCTTAGGAAAAGGGGTTGTTGATGTCTTCAGAATAGGGCTTCTGTCTTTCCTACCAGCATCATCTAATTAATAAGCCATGGTAGCATTATCAAGAGTTGTGCATTAACCATTTCTTGGAGACCTTCTCGTTTACCTCCTGTTGTAAACCATCACTTTTGGAGTTTAGATAATTTCATAATGACAGCGAAGGAGGAGAGTTGATACCAGGTGTCTATTCATTGCATTTCCATATCAAGGACTTACCTCACAGCAAATGTCACCTTAGTGAATTCTCTCTCTGCTACAAAGCTGTAGAAAATATTCTATTATTATGCAGGACAAATGTTTTCTACTCTGCTTCTTCATATTTAAGAAGAAAGCAGTATTTTATATACTTCAGAATACTACATAGCTTGTGATTGCAACCTGGTGATTGCAAGTTACATATGTACCAAACATAGACTGTATTTATTGGCAAGTAACCTTTCTTTAGACTAGAAATTTCTGGACAATATATATAAAGCGCTTTTTTTAGCCCATATATTATGTGAGATGCTGCACATTTAAATTCTGCTGAAAACACACTTGATCCCTTTAGCATGTAATGTTACCTTTTAACTAAATGCTGTATAGCAGTATAAAATAAATGTAACTATGGTGTGAAACAACATTTGATATATGAGCAATATGCCTAGAATGTATAACCCAGCGTGAACTGATTTATTATTTTTATTGATATAAACTCATGAACCTTTGGAAGCTGGGCAAAACTTGCCCAGTATTGCTTCGGTATATTTTATCTTGCCTTTCCTTTGCGTATTGAGTGAGTGCATCATCAGGGTTGTTGCTGTATTCTGCTGATTGCTTTAGAACATCTGTTTAAAATAGTTGTTCTGCCTGAATTGCTGATTTTGATTGCATAGGATAACGTGGTCTATAAATAATCATGAGATATTTTACATCTCCATTTTTGGTGTGGATTTGTGAACAGCAGCTACTCTTTTTCACTTGAGAAGCTTGTGTCAGGACTGAGTAGAGATTTGGCACTGGAAGTGGAATTCAGTAATGGCTTTGTGCATCTGAAAACTGCATTGAATATTTGGGATGAAGGTGAATGGTTAGTGTGTCTGATCCGTATATGTTAGTACAAATTATAGTACGCTATGTAAAGTTTTGCTGGAACAGAAAGTGTTCTAATAAATTTGCATCTCGGTTTCAAGTGGGTTTTTGCTTTTAAGCCAAGTCTCTTTTTTTACTTTTAGATTTTGTTAGGTTAGGAGTATTTCTAAATATGATGAGATATTCATTATGAACTTAAAATATTACATTTAAACCTTCCTCATTATATCTTATAAAGGAGTTAGGTAAGTAATGCTGACTTTGTAATATACAATCTCTGTAATAATTTGATTTGAAGATTTTTGGAAGCCCAAGTAATGGAATTCTAAATAGCACTGTCCTAGTAATAGGCTCATGAGGTTAAAAAAAAACCTTAAAAATGCTAAGCTGCTTTATTCTGCTTGCATACAAATTACATTGCGTTCAGTAGGTAGATGAGTCAATGTAACATTGATTTCAAATGGACAGATGGTTTCTACTGAATGGTCATCTTAATGAGATGGGTAAGATGTCACTTGAATTCCTCACAATGCAATCATTAGGCACAGAGGGTATTGTATCTTCAAGGGCTGCGATAGGAGAAAAATCCAAACCCACAGTCATTATATTTACCAATTCCAAAGAGAATAAACAAAAAAAGCTGTTGTTTAAAAACATAAATATTGCTTAAAATGCATAATAGTGTTTGACAGAATGTAGGCACATGAGCAACGTTTTTATTTACAGTATATCCTATAGGCTACTTTAAAAAAAAAAAAAGAAAATTTCTACATTTTTCATGCATGCAAAACTTTGCTGGTGTCAGCTGGAGGCCTATGTGTGGAATAAATGCAAAATATATGGCTTAGTTTAAGAGAATTCTACCCTTAATTTAAGAAATGTCTTTTTCATATTGAGACAATGTTCTTGTTTTAGCTACTTTTTGTCTTGTTTTAGGGTGATGGAGAAATATTTGAAAATTACTACAGAAAACAGAGAAGGAAACAAGCAAGATTAGTTCTGCAGCCGCAGTCAAGCATGGTAACCAATACATTTGGGTTTGCATTAACTTGAGTTGTACCTAATACTTAGTGGTATTTTTATTCCTAAACTTGTTTTCTTTTTCACTGACAGCATGAAACAGTAGAAGGCTATAGAAGATACTTCAGTCAAATTGTAGGGTAAGTTTCCTAAATGGAGATTTATATCAGTTTTACTATACTGATTCTTCATTCACCCTCTGTTCTTCCGTTGTCCAAAAACTTTCTTACGCGAGATTCATGTGGGTGGCTGTTGCTGGATCTGAGTGGGGAAGAGCATCCTACCATTATGGTGCCCCACAAGGACCCTCCAGCAGCCTGGGCTCCAGCTGGCGTGAAACAAACTTTTCCCATTTTGACTTGGGGACTTTTGACTTGGACTTTCCCCCACACTGGGTGAAGCAGAACACCAGACCTACCGAAGTGTCACTGCTCAAGTGGGGAAGGGTTTGACTATGCTTGTGTGTGAAAGGGTAGAATTTGCTCTAATACTGGAAAACATTTTAATAATTTAAACGTTATTTTGTTTTAGTTTCTTTGTAGTAGAAGACCACATTTTACATGTAACCCAAGGGTTGGTAACTAGAACATATACCGATGAGCTCTGGAACATGGCCCTTTCCAAGATCATTGCTGTTCTTAGAACACATTCGGTAAGTGAGAAGTCTTATCAGTATTGCAGTTTAAATCCTCTTACTTGAGAGTTCTGTATATTTAAAGCTGGGATAGTAACAAAGTGAAAAATTACACCCCTCTCATGTTTTCTTTTCCTTGTGATTAAAAATTGCTCAGATTTGGGAGGGAGCCTGCCAAGCTTTTGTTTTTCCCAACAGTATCAGGCTGTGATCCGCAGCCATGGGCTATTTGCATAATCCTCCACTGATTTACAACTCACTGGGTCTTCCAAACCTTCTCTTAGTCCAGCAGTTTAGAATATGCAGAGTTAATCTGCTGTTATTATTGCAATCCTTCCTCATTAGTCTCAACTGACCTCTTCATTAGATCAGATTGAATAGTTCAGCACTGAAAGCACCACCAGGAAATAGTTCCTAATTATCATTCCAAATGCTGTGTTTCCAAAATAAACTCCACCACAAAACCCTTGGAGCTATCTCTTCAGTGCTGTAGTAGTAACACATTTATGTTGAGGTAAAGGTATTAGAAAAATCTTCACAGATGTTAGAATGTAATTGTGTGTCAGCTGAGTATTTCAGTATATTCAAAGCGTGTCTCCTAAAGTTACACTTCTACCTTAGCTCCAATGATGCCGAACAGCTGCATCCTATTTCTTACTTCTCTGGGAAGCCGAATGGAGTACCATGGTTCACTCAGACTGTCTGATAGTAAATTGCTTCAGAGTTTACTATTGGACTAACTTTTAGTATAGGAAAAAATAGAAGAGTTTTATCCTTCCCTTTTTAATGTTTGCTAGAAGCACTTCCTTTACACAACGTCATTTTTATTTTTATTACAATTGATCTTTAAATTGAGAAATATTTTACATTTCATGTATACTGAGGAAAAATAGGGAAAATATTCAAATTGCAACTATAACTTTATCATAGGCCCTTTACTGATCAGTGATACATAAGATGTTCTCATACTTTTTAATTCGTTTTAGAGGATGGGGATAAATTGAGATATATTCAGCATTTTTTAATGTAAGAATCTCTATGTAAGAACTCTCTATGTAAGAATATGGTAATTTAAGGAGTAAAAGTGATGTAGTCTCTAAAGAGCTCTTCAATGTCTTGTCATGTAGTTGATCACTATTTCTTCTCAAAATGCATGACTCCCATCAAACCCAATTCTATCCCAATCTCTTTCTAACACAGAGAGTACAGAATAATGTTTAGCATATGTTGTCTTATGAGGTATTTTAAACGAAACCCTTACTTTATTAAAGTATGCTAAAAGCAAAAATTAAAGAAAGGTGAAACAGGTGTATATAGTCTCTAACCGGTACTATATTCTCATGCTGCTTTAAATTATTTCAATATAAATATTTTTTTACTTTATCCAGTATTGCAAATAGTGAATCTGAGGCGAAAGCCCCGGTTGTATGACTCCACACCTCTGAAAATCAAATTTCGATCATGTAGTAGAGTAAATAACTTAATGTCTTGACTTTTTACCATCAAATTTGTAATTTGAATTTGTTTAGAAAGTATTTTATAGTGTTTTGCCGATGCACAGACAGTTTTCCCTGGGAAAATGTCTGAGGTGGCACAGTTAGCACTAGTTTGACCCAGGCTTAGTGTTCAAAAGAACGTCCTGTGGAAACTTCTCTGATGTTGATTTAGCAAAACGTTTTGATGTGTGCTTATGTAATTTGCTGATTTGGAATCTCAGTACAACATATATTAGTTTACTCTTTCTGAGCTTTTATACTACTGATAGTTCATATATAAGAATTTAACAAATACTTTTATGTAGCTTAGCTGGACTAATTGAAGACAAGTGAGTCCAAGTTGTTTTTTACTGAGGCAGTCAGTCAGGTAAAGGGATAAGGCTGAAGAGTTCAACCTTCTGTGTTAATATTATTTGAAAACATATGTCCCATATTTTAAATCCTTTTAACAAAAGCAAAATTTCTCACTTTCAGTCATATTGCAGTGATCCCGACCTTGTTCTGGAACTGAAGAATCTCATTGTAGTATTTGCTGATACTTTGCAGGTACATATTATATTCGTAATTTAACTGAAATTCCTAGAGTTAAATTTTTCCTTTGGGTAAATGCAATGCTTTTGGTTTTCCTGAATCATATATATGAATCAAGAACAAAATTGCACAATGATATTTTTAAAATACAGGTATTTCTTGCCTTGGTTCCGCTTTTTCAGTATTACCAATTAAATGTATGCATTCTGGGCTATCTAGCTAACATCCAGTTACTCATATACGTGCAAAATTAATATTAGCTTTGTATTTTGTGTACGTTTTTGTCTTTTATCAATGCTTTACTTCTGATCTTTAGCAAGAATAGCATTTCAGGTATGATTAACTCTCTAGCTGAAAGACCAGATGAACATCATTGGCAAGTATTCTTGCAATATTTAACTGACTGATGAAAAAGGTTAATTATATGCATAAATAGCAAACTAAAATGTTATAGAGAAATGGGACAAATTTCTGCTTGAAACCTGAAAGCATAAGATAAAGTATTTGGTAAGAATTTAATATATAATCTTCTAATTGTAGTGGTGTATTTAAAGTACTAGAACTGTTTTATAGAAGTGACAAGATTGAATAATAAGTCTCATCTCAGAGTCCTGAAGTGACGTGATAGGAATTGAGTGTGTTACTTCTTGAATTATCCACCCTTTTCATTTTTATACCTTAGGGCTATGGTTTTCCTGTGAACCGACTATTTGATCTTTTATTTGAGATAAGAGACCAGTACAATGAAACACTTCTTAAAAAGTGGTCTGGACTGTTCAGGTTGGTATTTCAAAATAAGCGTGCCTTTTGTGTTGCATCTCTTGTTTTCATCTAACTTCAAGGTTTTTTGATAGAGCTGTAATTTTGGAAGAATTTATTAACTTGGTATCGTGTATGAATTTCAGGTTGGATAGGACTAAGATATTCATCACATGTAACTAATATTTAGGACAAGAGCCATCAAGTACTGCTTCTGTAGTTAAGGGAGAGAAGGAGGGTTTCCAACGGGACGTTATTGGAGAAACATGCAGGAGAGGGATGTCTGTTTTTCTTCATTAGGAACCTAGTAACTAGGCTATTGCAATAGGTCATTAGGTTCCTAATTTATGTTGTCTTAATGTTTACATTTAGCTGATACACGTGTCTCCCTGACAGACTACTGACATTGCCAGTACTTCATCTTTTTATTTTTTTTTAATGCGGGTTGGTTTCCACCTATTCTTTGGAATCATTTGATTGAGTAAATTGTAAACCCAGCCTGGGATTGCACTCCAAAGCCTGTTTGCAGATAGAGTGTGATGTCTAAATGTGCAGAAATTGTTTAACCTAAACTATGTTACATTGTATTATAGAAAACCTTAAAATTAAATTGACCGCTTGAGGTTCTCAAGCTCTGTACACTCCTAGTATGGTCATTTGACTAGTAGAAAAGTCCAGAGGGCACTTAACGCTGTGGCCATGCACCTAGTTGAAGTTTTCTTAATCACTCGATTGACTATATGTAGCTGTGGTACCTAAGTGAGACACTCTGAATATCTGCGATACTGTAGGCAAAGTTAGGCTACCATAATAAGTATCTCATTATGGTTTACCATGGAGTAGACTAGTTTATCTAATGTTCCTTTGCTGTACCATGCTTTGAGTCATACATATTAAAATGCTTTCAGCTATTTTTTCTCTGTGATTAGACACAGTATAAAGAGTTAGCATATAAAACGTACTTTCAAATTAATCTAAAAATAGCATAGAGGTCTGAAATTACGTTGATTGCAGCTCATAACTTTTTGAAGCTGCACATCTAAGTGTGGTAATAAAATTTATATTCATTTACATGTTGTAACACTGGAAACTACTGTAAATAAGTTACATGTCCTAAATTTTTTTCACTTTACTAATTCACCAGGGATATTTTTGAAGCGGACAACTACAGCCCTATTCCTGTAGCAAATGAAGAGGAATACAAAATAGTTATAAGCAAATTTCCTTTTCAAGATCCAGAACTTGATAAGGTAAGGAAAAGTTTTATGTTTTTAAAGTTCGTTGAAATCCAATTAAGGACACTTGGGACAGTAATGTTTTTTATAATTAAAAAGCAATTAAAATTTGACAAGCTAGGTAGATTAAGAGGCTAAATCACCTTCTTTGTGTGTAATTATCTAGTCATAAATAAATATGAACATTAAAGCTTTAGTCATTTGCTCTGATGTTTGAGTGAATAATGAAACCCGTTGTTTTGTAAACAAATTAATAATACACTTGATATAGTCTTTATGTAACTATAATACAGTCTGTCTTTAATTAGTTAAATTTTGTTGCAACCCATTGGATTTAGTAACTCATAGTATAGTATATGCTGTAGCATTGCAAAAATACATGGGATCTGTTAGAGGCAGCAACTTTTGTATTTTACTTTTAAAATTAATTATTTATGTTTGAGCATGTGGGGCATGCATGAAGAGACTGTAAATAATTCTGCCACAGTAGGGTATTATTTCATAGTCTCATCCATTCTTCCACTGCAAACTCCTTTCACAGAAAGGTGGTTAATATGTTCTGCTTTTCAAATGTGGTTTTGATAATACTGATGAAGAAATAACGGGCCCGTGATGGAGTCTGTAGAGGGGAACTAAATCTAAGAACTGCATGACAGTGGGGGTAACTGTTGTAGAGGGACACTGGTTTTTATACACGATCTATCACTACAGATATCTGCAAAAGGACAAGAGGAAACGGCCTCAAGTTGCACCAGGGGAGGTTTAGATTGGGTATTAGGAAAAATTTCTTCACTGCAGGGGTTGTCAAACACTGGAACAGGCTGCCCAGGGAAGTGGTTGAGTCACCATCCCTGGAGGTATTTGAAAGACGTGTAGATGTGGTGCTGAGGGACATGGTTTAGTGGTCGACTTCGCCGTGCTGGGTTAACAGTTGGACTCAATGATCTTAAAAGTCTTTTCCAACCGAAACGATTCTATGATTCTAAGAGTAAAAAGATACTCTAATTCTATGATTCAGCAGAGATTTACCAGGCAAATGTAACGGCTGCATGTCATTAATTGCAGCCATTATTATTGCAGTGAAGATGAAAAACAAAAGGTGGGGTTTATGCTGATTTTTCAATAAGGCTCCAGAGTGCATGCTGGATGCTTTCCTCCATCAAATTCATTCACTTAGCCATTTTGATACTAAAATAAGATAAACAGAATGGAAATCCCTTACAATGTTGGAAGTATACTACACCCCAGATACTATTTAGCATGACATATTTTGCTAATAAATTGCAGAGATTTTTAACTTGCACTAAATAATTTTATCTGCTAACCTCTCTTGCTCTTTGCATGCGTGTGTGGATGTTACTTGTGTAGGCATGTGTAGTTACATATATGTATGCTTAATACAAAGCTTTGGCTCTTATTTCAGTAGAAAAGAAATGTATTTTCTGTGCTCAACAGTTTTCATTTTGGTTTATGACACAGAGAGGGATTTATATTTCATAGTGAGCAGCACTTTTTGCAGATATTTTAAGGGCAGAATCTCACTGATGCTTAGTTTTTGGGCTGGTGAGCTTGGACGTAAAGCTGGGAATCAGGTTGGATTCTGTTCCCAATTCTATCATTGACCAGCTGCGTGGTGCTAGTAAGTCACTTCACATCTCTCTGTCCCTGTTAATTCATCTGTAAAGTGGGGATAACATTTTTTCACATGTCTGTGGAAAGAGCTTTGAAACCTGTACGTGAAGCAGAAGGACATCATTAGAAATAAGGCAGTCTGAGTGGGTGTTTTTTCTTGTGTCCTGTCAATTTTTGAAGCAATTTAGTGGACTTCAGCCAACTGTAGCAAAGGGGCAGAAGTTTCAAAGATAATTGAGTTCCTAAAAGTTTTGCAACTAGGCAGTGGGATAGAGGAGAAAGAATCATTAAGTATCCTTGTTGAAAGAAAGACTGCAGTGTTACCTTATGCGTTATTAGATAGCAGCTAATACTTGTGGAGGGGAAACTTTACAAATCTTCCATTTTATGAGTCCACTTTATAAATCCTCCAGTCCTCTATTGGTTGCTGTTTATAATTTCATCCACTTCACCTCTGTTGTTGCCTCAGGCTACAAGGCACTGGGAGGTCCTACTGAGTGGGTTAATTTAATCTACATTTTAATATTTAAAATAAATATTTAAAAAATAGATATGTAGGTTCAGACTAGTGGCTGAAGGAACCTGTGTAGTTGGTAGAGGGGAAGAGACACCCCAGAGGGCTAATTCCATTTGATGCATCTCTAGTGCCTTTTACAGATTAAGGGGAATTTAACCTTTGAAAATCTCTCTCTCTCTCTCTCTCTCCATTTAGTATAAAAAGAGACAAACATGAGTGAGTGTCTCATTTTTAACTGTAGGTTAGGATGAATCACCCTCACATTTTACAGGTAAGTTTATCATAGGAGTTGCTTTCAGGACGTTAGGCAGACAGAAAGTTTTGTGTCCTTCTGTATTGGCCAGACATGGCAGAGGATAAAGAATTGCTTCACTTAGATTGTTAAATATAGGAAGGTTGAGACTCAAGCCCTGCTGACAGAATATTGTAATGATCCGAAATAGTTATATGTAATAGCACTTGTTTTATGTGTAAAAAATTAATTGCTTAAATCAGGTGAACACATGTTTAAAGTAAATTTTATTGTTAAAAAAAAATCTGCTGTTGCTGTTGAATGACATGAAAGCCTGCTCTGTATAACACATAATTGTCACACCACCTGATCTTAAATAAAGAGGTATGATTAGGAGACTCTCAAGGTAATCTGTTTTGTCTTGGTTTTTTAATACACAAATGCCTTTTTTTTTAATAAGAGAAATGGAATTCTTCAGGGATGATACCAGCTGTTAATTATTTTTCTCATGCATTAGAATAAACAGAAAATTAATTGTTTTGCAGATTTCAAAAATTATGTATTCACTGCAGAGATATGAATTTGGTATATGTAGATTTAATTGAATGTATTTCTTTTTGTCCTCCCAAATACAATATCAGCTTTAAAATTGAAGTAAGAAGCATGATTTTATTCTTACAGACTACTAGTATTTCCCACATGTTAATCCAAATTGTTGAAATGAATTCAAACTGCTTTGGTTTTGTGAGCCATCGAGAGAAAGTAAATATATGATAGTAAATATACATACCTAAAAGTACTCAAGATGCTTTGAAAATCCCGGATGTACTGAACATCTCAAACTTTTTATTTTCACTGCTTTCATTGGCCAAAAAATGTTTGCATTTTTGAACCTCTCATCCCACTTACATCTATCTTGTTCATTCACATTAAAAGTGGTTTGAGACCTGTTTTTTAATGTATATTTGTAAATTGCTTTCTACAGAGGGTTCTTAAATTACATAAAGTCTCCCAACTTTATTGTAATTTAAATAAGTGATAAAGTTCTATTTTGCTTATAAGCTGTTTAAACAGATATAGATGTCAGACCAATGCATACTACTGTTTGTATTTGATGAAAACCGGAAAAGTTTAGCATAGATTAAAATATTGATAGTGTTAAGTGGCTTTCTAACTGTTGCATGTAATACCAAGCTCTCCTTATAATCAGTTTCAAGTGTACGACAGTATTATCTTTTCTTTTCACAGCAATCCTTTCCAAAGAAGCTTCCAATGTCTCAGTCAGTGCCTCAGATTTATATCCAGGTTAAGGAATTTATTTATGCAAGCCTTAAGTTTTCAGAGTCACTTCACCGCAGGTAAGCTTGAAGTATCAGGAATGTGACTATGTAACCTATAACTTCCAGGTGACCTAAAAATATATATTAAATTGAAAATATATTTTCTTGTGTACTTGCTAGCTGTGCTTGTTTCATAATTTACATATAATTTACATATACAGTTCTTTATATTTAATTGATGATTCCCAATGCTATAGCATATATTTCATATGTGTGTATATATATTGTATGCAATATGTATATATCTGTATGGGTGAAGGTAGCTTGGCATGGTAAGCAGTTTAAAACACTGCTGGGGTTTTTTAAACAGTATTGACTCGTTTGAATAATCTAGAGGTTTTAGTTATTTAACAAAGCCTGTAAGATTTGAAAAATATACTTTGGTACCGACCATTTCAGAAATAATTGTGTAGCATACCCGATTAGTTTGAACAGTGTTTCCCTTCTCAGTGCTTTGAATTTCCTTAGCAATGATTTCTCCTGCAACAAAACGTGCTGTCTGTATGCTCATTCGCTCTTCCATCGCACCTTTTTTTCTCCCGTTTCCTTTCCTCTTGTGGCTTTCAAAAGCTTAGTTTTAATTACAAAAAATAACATTCATACATCTGAAATCTGGAGAGTATTCATGGCTGGTCATCCACTTCTGCACTGTTAAAGATGTAAATGACTTGCTTTCACACATTCTTAATTGATACTGTTTATAATTTACACGTACTAATGAGCGCATGTTGACCTCCTCAGTAACTCATTAAAACCACAAATTACTCTTTCCAAACTGCTGTGTCAATAAACATGTCTAAAATATATTTTAAAAAAAAAAAAAAAAAAGCTTTTGCTTCAGTGTTGAAATTCAGTTAATGGATAATTTGGTAAGTGAAAGAGCTGCCCCGTGTATTAGAACACAGAAGACTTGGAGCGACCAGAAATTAAACACACATAGGGAATTCTTAGCATGAAAAGTCCCCTTTGCAGGGAAAAAAAAAATGTGAAGTATTACTGTCAAGGTATTGTCATGTGCAGCATAGTTATAAAAATAACCATTTTTTTTCAGCTCAACAGAAATAGATGATATGCTCAGAAAATCTACAAATTTGCTGCTTACGAGAACTCTAAGTAGTTGTTTACAGAACCTAATTAAAAAACCTCATATAGGTTTAACTGAGGTAAGTTTTAAAATGCACACTCAAAACTGTATTTTTTAAGACAATTTGTTCTAAAACTAGTCTTGTAGATATACCATGGTATTAAGATTTGTGTAAGAAAAACAAGTACTGTTTCTTTAAAATTGAAAATTTGAGGAGGTGAAAGATGAAGTCTAAAGAAGCATCAATATCTGTTACATAAATAATACAGTGTTGACTCTAGTTGGAAGTATATTTACACAGAGATGTCTTTTGAGAGAGAGGTGGCAATGAGAGAGTTCTGTCTCCTGTATGATAAACAGAGATTTGCAAGAAATAAGCCAAAGACTCTTACTTCTTTGGTTGCATACAGAACATGGTTCGTGTGTTCTGCTCCTGACTAGCAATTAGTAGCACATTGTTACGTTTCTTTTTCATCCTATTAAAAAAAGGGGGGGGGGGGGGGGGGGAGAGAAAATCTTTCTCACATGAACTGTGTAGTTTCAGAGTAAACCAACCAGATCAAAAAAATCTAAAATCTCAAATTCACTCTGACACGTGAAAATTTTTCAATAGTAATTGCAATTAAAATATTTTAGTAGGTTTGTGCATGTTGTTTCTTCATCGGGACTCTTGGTTCAATTTGTTTATTGGTCAGAATAAGGAGGCAGGGTGAGGCAGTGAATCGCTGAACATTCACTGCAGGTACACGGAATGTCAGGAGACAGCAGGTACCTACTGAAACATGCTGAGAAGGACATTGTTGCTGTTAGCACAGTGTTATGTCATATTGAATGTTGGTTTTAAAATGCAAGAACTGCCTGTATAAATGAAATAAAGAAGAAGAAGATGAGGAAAGAGCTCTATAAATCATATATTGACGTGTTACTAAGACAAGCCATACAATTTTTCTGAGACATAGTTTTCTATGTTCTTGAAATTGGTACAGGAATATTTTCAATGCTCTGAAAATAAATTCACTACTGTTTTTGAGGTGTTTCATTATCAAGTCAGTATGTTTCATGAGAAAAATGTTAAAAAGAGAAAACTTATTTTACCAAGCATTACATTAGTGTTCTCTAAAACAGACAGTATGCAGTGAGAATTAAGATACAATAGACGAATATTTCAGTTACTATGCATTATGTATGTTGTCTAATTTCCGAATACAAATGCAGGTCCTGCTTATAAAAACATTTATATCATGTACATGCAGATTGTTGCTATTGTTGAGTGGAGGAGGAGTTGACAACCTTATTTTTGAAATTCCCTAACTTCAGAACGCATCATTTTGCAGACACTATTGTGAAATTATTTTTTTTTTTATAGCAGTCATTTTTTAAAAAATACTTTAATGGTAAAAATTAGTGATTTGCTTTTGGCAATGTATTTTCCTTTATTTTGCTTTTTTAAATTCTGAAATATCAATTGGATTTATTTTAACTGAGTAAGTGTCTGCACCTTCATTTTTAAAATGTCATCATTTGTATGTGAACTGTAGTATTGCTCCTTAGTAGCATTTGAAAGCAAACTTGAAAACTAACGGGTGGTAACCAGAAATACTGTAATTCATTTCTAGTAGCATTGTTGCTGAAAGAAGTAACCATTTACAAAATCAAATGACAATGGGTGATACAAAAAAGATTTTTACAATAATTTTTTGTCTCTTGTAGCTTGTTCAAATCATCATAAACACAACACACCTGGAACAAGCCTGTAAATACCTTGAGGATTTTATATCTAACATTACAAATATTTCACAAGTCACTGTTCACACTGCAAGACTTTATGGACTTTCTACATTTAAGGTATGGTGTATGTCATCCTTTATATGACTATGTCGGTAAAGTTACATTAAAATCTTTATGAATGAAGCATTTTAAAATAAAAGGGGGTGAGGGCAAAGCTGCATGCTTTCTCATTTTTGTCTCTAAAACAATTATGAACTGTTAAGAATTCAGTTGTAACACTGAGCAGATAAACACTGGTTTTTGTATTACCAGTATGACCTGAAATATGTCAGTATGTGAGAAGCATCAATATTCTCTTTCAGATGCATCTTTTATTAAGTTACAAAATTATAAGTGAAGCTTAACTACACCAGAAGCTTTTAATAGATTAAGCTCCAGTCTGTGTAACATCTCCCTTTCCTGAATGGAATCAAGCAAAACAGCTAGTTTAATCCAAAATGTTTGTGTTATTTATTTGTTTTCATTCCACAATAGAAATATTTCGTGGTTTATTTTCAAATTGTGTAATTTAGTAATATAAAAGCAGTATTAAGAATGTGCTACAAAGCATAAATTATTCAACTGTCTTTTTAGAATTCATATTTTATTTACATGTCCTTTACATACACAGTAATGCTTGTTAAAATTATCACTGGGTGCTTGACTGTTTCTTATGTATGGCAAGTGCTTATCTGCACAAACTGTATTTTTTCTGACATTTTTCAGAAATGGCAGAAGTACTTAAGCTTATATCTCAAAAAATTAAAGTAAATCATAGGTGATGCATACTCAGCATAGGCAATTGTAATTTCAACCGTTACATGGCAGCGTTTGTAAGCTGAATATAAAATAATCCTAAAATAAAAAATGTTGTAGTTTTCATTCTATATAGGGCTCCTTATCTCATTAGTATGTTAAGTTCTACAAGTTGTTCTTGCATTTGTCTATACAAAAATTCTAAAGGATTTTGAAAAGAGGCAACTACAGCAAAAATACCAAGTGACCTGTATAGCCACACCCGATGTCCTTGGCAGAGCAAAAACCACCACACCCTCATCTGTGAAGTCCCTCTCCGCAATATTACTCAAAAGGCCTTAGCCCTTTTTTAGTTATAAGGCAGACACATGTGCTGTTAATGAGAAACCTGCACGTAAAAATTAAATTGCTGAAGACAACTTATACACATAATGCCAGGTAACTCAAGATCACTGCAATTTATCCCTAAAATAAATTAGTCAAAATTCTGATCATTGCTCAGGCAGTTTTATGTCATAATGACCCTGGTAAACTCTAAAACAAGATCCCATCGGCTGGACTAGCTATGCTGAGTGCGAAGATGGTTTGGTCTCAGGTCACTCAATGGCCCAACACCAGAAACCCTCCTGTGCTGTTGCACTGGGGAGAGGCGTAGAGATACTTAGAGATCCTTCATGCTCTGGTGGTGGTTGAGCACCAGATACTTCTTTTGAGCACCAGATGGTTGTGTACGTTGAAGAACCAGGTTTTGGTATTCATATACGTAAAATATGTATATAAAATGAAATATGAAATTATTTTGTTGACTGAGTCTGGCTCAGTAGCTTCTTTGGTTTAGAATAGAAGCAAATGCATATGCCTGGCGGTGGTTTGGGGTTTTCTTTCTGTGGTGGGTTGACCCTGGCTGGATACAAGGTGCCCATCAAAGCTGCTCTGTCACTCCCCTCCTCAGCTGGACAGAGGAGAGAAAATATAATGAAAGGCACATGGGTCGAGGTAAGGACACGGAGAGATCATTCACCAATTACCACCATGGCAAAACAGCCTCAACTGGGGGAAAATTAATTTAATCAGAGAAGGGTGATAAGAAATAAAACCGGATCTTAAAAAGCACCTTCCCCTTACCCCTCTCTTCTTCATGGGCTCAACTTCACCCCCAATTTTCTTTACCTCCTCCCCTCAAGCACTGCAGGGGGATGAGGAAATGGGGGTTGCAGTCAGTTCAACTGACTCTGCTGCTCCTTCCTCCCCGGGGCGGGGGGACACTCCTCACGCTCCTCCCCTGCTCCAGCCTGAGGTCCCTCCCAGGGGAGACAGTCCTCCATGAACTTCTCCAACACAAGTCCTTCCCATGGGCTACAGTTCTTCACAAACTGCTCCACTGTGGGTCCTTTCCACAGGATGCAGTCCTCCAGGAGCAGACTGCTCCAGCGTGGACCCCCCCATGATCCTGCCAGCAAATCTGCTCCAGCATGGGCTCCTCTCTCCATGAGGCCACAGGTCCTGCCAGGGGCCTGCCCCAGCGTGGGCTTCTCACAGGGTCACAGCCTCCTTTGGGCATCCACCTGCTCTGACGTGGGGTCCTCCACGGGCTGCAGGTGTATATCTGCTCCACTGTGAACCTCCATGGGCTGCAGGGGGAGCCTGTCTCACCATGGTCTTCTACCACGAGCTGCAGAGGAACCTCTGCTCCAGCACCTGGGGCACCTTGTCCCCCTCCTTCTTCACTGGCATTGGTTTCTGCAGAGTTGTTTCTCTCACATATTCTCACTTTTCTCTCCGGCTGCAGTTGCCGTTGTGCAGCAGCTTTTTCCCCCTTCTTAAATACCACCTTCACTGATGGGTTCGGCCTTGGCCAGCAGCAGGTCTGACTTGGAGCCGTCTGGCTTTGGCTCAATTGGACATGGGCAAGCTTCCATAAACTTCTCACAGAAACCACCCCTGTAGTCCCCCTGCTATCAAAACCTTGCCATGCAAACGCAATACACTTTCTGAAGAAAACATTCTCACAGAAGAATACTCTTGTAGAGGTTGCCTCGTGCCGTTAATTCAGCCAGTGCATTGCCGCCTTAGTCACTTGGGGCTTCTATGCAGAAATTTTTGAAAGAGAACAAAACAAAAGTCATCAAGGATTCCAAGGCAGCTGCAACTTGAACTTTTGGTATTTGTGGTTTTTTCAGTGTACACTGAAACAAAGGAGGGTGATTTCTTGTATTTATGGGATAAAGAAGACTAATCCTATTGAGACTAGTTCTGTTTTCTGCACTTTTTTTTTTTTTTTTGTCTTGATGCAATATGTAGCCTATCCTATTATAACATCCCCTCTGGCATAGGTGTTAAAAGGTGGGTGAGGTGGAATAAGACATCATCATTGCAAGACACTTCATATTTCCAGGTGATTGCCAACAATTTTCCCATTAACTGTCATTTGTTTTGCTAAGGATTTAATGAATAAGACAAGACAGAAAGGTTCTGGGCTAGAAACTGTAGGTTACCATTGCCCTACCAGTAGTTTTACAATTTTGCCCTGTCCTTAAGACCTAGGCTGCCTAGTTTGCTTGTTGTGTACTGGTAGTGCATGTGTGTCTCTGAATTTGCCTATCTACAGATATTTTTGTGTAAGGTCAATCCATAATCTTTTTAACATTTAAATAAAACACTTAATGCAGCCATAGTCTTTGACTTCATTAAGAGGTAAGATGGTCTTTATCCTTGAATTTCATTTGATAAATTCAGTTGAAAGTTTGCATTATATTTTGTGCTGATTGCTTATGCTGTAAGTTATGTTTAACTGTCCTAAAAACTATCTAAGTTCTATTTGAGGAAGTCACAGAATATTATATCTGTGTTTAGTGAGCTTAGTATCTATGCAATACAGAATGAATGCTGACAAACATGTAAGAATTTTTTTTACGGTTTCTCTCCTGTCTCTTTCCCTGGAGAACTTGTTAGTACAATGTTCTCCACTTATAGTAGAAAATTCTTTTCTCGTTAATCCCTCTTTTCCCCCCCCCCTTCAATTTTAATGAAAAACTGCTTGCAGTTCCCCAACTGGGCCCTCACAAAGTTTGGTATGTTCTACTGTTATTAAATTCATCTCCTGGTGGCAAATCATGTCACCTCCATTCTTTCCAAGTGGTAAAAAATCTCCTTTTATTAGCAGCATTGATCACATTTACATTCCATGAGGTGATCTTATAAGTACACCTACACTGTATTTTTTTAATAGAAGCCTTCAGGCCTATTTCATGTCTACTATTTTAGAGGGCTGTTTTTCTCATTTTATTTTTGTATATAAGATCTCATTTTATGACGTCCTTCAAACTCTCCAAGCATTGTTTCACATTGGTGGAAATTAAAAAAAACCACCACCACACAAACACTAAAACTTGTTTCATTTTATCATTTTAAAAAATTGTGTCACTTTCAGTATTTATAGCCATGTTTTCCAGCTTTGAATGACCATTGTTTTTCTTTGTTTAAATCAGCAGTCGCACTAAGCATAAATAGGTAATTTTAGGGGATTGTACTTTGATATTTATACACGGCAGGGCCACATGCTTTCTTGCTTCCTCTTGAAGTGCCTTTGGCCTGACTCAAGACTAAATTTGACACACTCAATGTGATACCGTCTTCAAGCTCAGATAATTTTGATTTATTTTTTTTTCCTTTTTCTTTTTGCCTTTCTTATTTGCACCTTTCTGAAGTGCCATTTTTTTGGACTGTGTTCTCCCACAGGAAACGAGCAATGGGAATTTCATCCACTTTTATGTTGCTCCAGTACATCCAGCCTGTTTTTACTCTCTAAAAACCTTCAGCAACTGACCAGTTCACTTTAAATCAAGTGTCTTATTTGAATTATTTCTCAAGATCAGTGAAGAAAGTTTTACCTTGAGCCCAAATTAGAACGTGGCATTTATCGAGCGTCTTTAAAGCTCCAGGCTGGCAAAAGCATGCTGTTCTAGCAAGATACACCTTATTGAGCATCTGTATGTAGATCCCATTGCATCTAGGAGGATGTCCCCTAAACAAATAAGGCACGTAGATAGCATCGTAAACTCACTTCACAGGAAATGCTAGACTTTACCTCTTTACTATTCCAAAAAGTAGAATCTGGGCAGTGGCAGAACAAAAAGTAGGGGTGGGAGGAAGTAGGGGAGTGCTCTGAATCATGGTGTGTGATGATCAGGATATTTAAAGGAGGGTGAAAAATGGTGCGTATTCTTCAGATACGCAGCTTTAAGGCATTATTTACACAAAAATCATACAATTGCTGGACTTCTGGGCATAACAGATAAAATAATTAGGTTCTTTCATTATTTTCTTTGTAAAAGAGGACAAATAAACTTTGTGTCAGGGTTGATAAATTTGTTAGGCTGAATTAAAGGTGATTGATTGTTGTGAAGAGAGTAAAGCAATTGCTTTGTTTCCAAATTCAGATGAATTTCATTCTTCTCTGAGAACTTAGATTATTCTGTAGAAATATTCTGTTCTGAACACTCTTATAGTATAGATTACGGGAGTGCTTCAAAAACTGCAACCTCAGACTTATCGTAAGACAGAAGTTAAAGTATTGATTTAAATAAAATATTTTTTGAATCTAAGAAAAACACAAGACTTCTGTTTTGTTGATTAATGTAATTTTGTCTGCATTCTAATAATATTCTAGAATTCTGATAATTGCACACTTCTTTTTTTTTCAGGATGCAAGGCATGCTGCAGAAGGAGAAATATACACAAAACTTAACCAAAAAATAGATGAATTTATTCAGATTGCTGATTATGATTGGACAATGTCTGAATCTGATGGAAGAGCTAGTGGATACTTAATGGACCTTATTAACTTTTTAAGAAGCACGTTTCAAGTTTTTACTCATTTACCTGTAAGTGTTCAAAATTAAGTTTAATTTCAAACTATCGGGGCGTTATTTTATTTTAAAATAGTAAGATTTTGAAGATAGATGTGATTTTTTTTAATTGTGCACATGCTGGCAGATACATTTTTTTTTAATCTTTTTTCAGTACAAATGTATTTTCAGATGTGTTTCAGTATGTTGATGATGCTTACCCGTGGTAATACTTAGAAAATACTTTCAAATATTTTAGTAATATTGTTAACAACAGCTAATTTACAAATACTGGAAGAACTCATGCAGGTTTCTAGAGCATCAGATGGTCTTTTTAATTAATAGTATTGGTTCTGTGTACGCATGCATTGATTCAAACAATGCAGAATTTGTGCAAATCCTGCATTTGTACATAACGTTGCGGAGGTCTTGGATTTTCCGAGGTTGTTTTTAGCTAAATACATTTGATCATGAAAAGTCATTTGATTCTAGTTAACTGAGCTTCATTGAAATGAATCCTTGTTCATATTCAAATATATCCCGTGTTACTTTCTCCTAGGTAAAAGGGTACTGTTAACCTGTTTGATGTACTACTTGTTACATTTTGTTGTCTGATTTCCCTTTGCTTTAAGACAAAAAAGACTGTCTCTTGTTTGATTTATCACCATAATAGTTTATAGCTTTATAGATCTGGAGTAAGTTGAATAACTTTTTCAAGCTACATCTGCTATTCATTAGCTTGTCCGTGGTTGCTGCTGTCACACTGATGTCTGAGTGCGTTACCCACAAGCAATGCCTATAAAGAATAAGTCCTCAATGCATAGAATGTTTTGAGGCTCCAGAATGGAAGTAAAAGATAATTTCTTTACATGCACAGCAAGGTTTTGAAGTTGCTGGCCTAGTGGGCTTATCTGGTCCTCCAAATCACACGTGAAGAGGCTGTGACTCTTCAGTCTCCTTTGTTTTTACTGACTCGAAGACATAACCCACTCAAAATTTATCACATAACATTGATGTGTATGTGAGGCATGAGGCATGTGCTTCTGTGCCACATCAGTTGGGCGTTTTTTGACAAAGAATAGCAAGTTTGTTAGATAGTTAAATTCATTGTAACTTAACATACAAAGCAGTGTGAACAAACGGCACTGCTCCTCAATGGTCATATGCGTATAGCAGTTAAGAGATGCGCACCTTCTAGAGAAGGACGTACAGAAGTCTGCCATGAATGTATGTTGTGATACAGCTGTTTGGAAATGAGCCACAGACAGAACAAAATAATGTGTTACGAGGGATGGAAGGAAGCAGCTGTGGCATTAGGACTTGAAAAGTGTGAAAGGAGTAGAAATATGTGCCTGGGGGCACAAGTCAACCTTTGGAGAAAGCTCGTTCCTGTGAAGAGGTTATTTGGTAATTTCAAACTCTGGTCAGGGAACAGGCAGGCTGTAGAACTGTATGGATGACTGGTCTGGTCTGGCAAGAGGGTTCTTGTAATTTTTAACTTATCATGTGTGTTGCTCCCTATTGTGACTTGGCCAATTGTAGAAATGTACAGTCCTATGAATGTTGTTGTGCATGAGCTATGAAGGTTACATGAAAATGTGTATACAGTTTTGTTGTGATTATGGTGATTCTGGTTAGATTTGTAAGTTATTTTAATAAAAAGAAAATTTATAGTAAAATCATTTTCAAAGATAAGCCCAGAACTAGGTTCTATAACTCATTAAAATATTAAGTGCTTTGGAGTGCTAAACTAAGCTAGGTTCTCATATGCCATATTTAAGATCTGTAATAGTTTTAATATTTATTTTCATTAATGGATTATTCCGTTAATGTCACAGTGCCATTTCTATAACAATTTTTGTATGTCTGGCAGAAACATTCCACTGCTGAAAATAGTTTCTCAGAACCTTTTCAGTAATTAGAAGTCAAAGTACAGAAGTCCTAGCACTGGCTTTAATTCTAGTAAGGAAAAGAGCAGAACAAGTAGAAGAATCTCTTCTCTTCCTACCTTAGCGTATCTGATCATGTTAGAGGTGGGCATTGTGTTAGGGCAGGGGGCACTAGTTGGCCACACTATTTCTCCATAGTCTTGTTCAAGGGTCACTGACTTTCTCTTTGATGCTGTTTCAAACCGTAGTCTTCCTGTAGAGGTGTTATGATACTTTCTTTAACAATTTTTCATTGCAGTCGTTAAATTCCTGTCATTAGAGTCTTGTTTTATTTCAGCTGTATGTGTAAGCTGTGTAAATGCACAGGGATGTGTCTCCTTTTGTGCTTCCATGTGGGGCTATACTGAATTATTTCTGTACTAATGTAGACATAACTTTTAAAAACCACATCTTTTGTTACATACCTGTTTTATGCAATTTGTATTATTTTTATTGGAACATTAGAGATCTAAATTAGGTAGACCATGATCTCAATTTTACTGAAACTGCACACTTCATGGCACAACTTAGTAGGGGTCTGGTATCTCTGTTGAATCACTGGAAATGTCTTGCGTCTCTGAAGCTTTTTTTTTTTCCTCTTAAGTTTTATATCTTAGTTTTCTCCTCTGTGTTTGTTTATTGTACTTAAGAAGTAGTTTTGGAAAAGAAAATAGCTTTTTTTTCTACCCTGCAGTTATATTACCATTAGATTTATGTTAAAATTTATTAATGGGTTGTGTTACATTTAGATTCTTACTGTCCTGAGCCATTGTAAGTCTTGCTTCAACAAAAGTATGTTAATAACATACAGATAGCCTCTGTAAGCCAAGATGGTAAACATGCCTTTTTTTTTTTTTAACCTAAGTATTTTGGAATATATTATATGTTATCATGAAAACTTTCTGGAAAGGCATATCAGCAGACTCTTTGTCATTTGAAGTTTGCTACTTTTATATTTTCCTTATTACAGAAAAATATTTTATTGCTGAATTAGTATTACTTAAAGTATAATCTCTTTGTTATGCCTCGACAAAATACTATGTACATTCACAGATATAAAAAAAATAATTTAAGGAATTATGTAGCTGTAATTGATCTTTTTGGAAGCTTTTCTTTACCTTTTATTGCTACCAATTTTTTATTCTTTTTTTTTTTTGATGTTGACAGTACATCTTAATTTTTTTGTTTTGATTGCCTTACTGGTTTCCTTCTCAGAATAACAACAATGACCATGCAGCTATGTCGGTAAGTAGACGCAAGATGAAGAAAAAGCATGTGAACTGAAAAACTATGAACTGCCTGCAGGCTTATTGCTTCAATTTTTAATCATTTAATCATGATGACTTGCTGTGTACCTTGTGTGGTTGCATGCAGGGATCAGGGTAATGACTAACATTGGGCTTTCGTATACTGGGACAGCAGGGGCCCTAAAAACCTTGCAGAAGGTTGATGGGGTGTGCCTTGCATCCCAAATGAGATAATTTAGAGGAGACTATGAGCCCTTTTGGACGAGAGGTCAGGTATCAAAATGCAGCTATGAGACGTGCATACAGAATAAGGGTAGGTAACAGCATAAAGAATCAGTGAAAGTTCCATCGTTCCTGGGGTCAAGGGAATGTGTGTGCTCAACTGTATTTTTATTTTTTTTAAGAATATGATGGATTGCATTGAAGAATTCTTCAAAGCCCTGATTATTTTCAGGTCATCAATTTTTTGTATAAGGAATTTATTTTGATTTAGCGTAAGCATTTCTATGATAACGAAAGTGTTGGAATTAATATTATTCTGTTAAGAGTCGCTTCTGAATATTCCATTTCTGAACTTACTTTTACTAATTTTGTGTAAAAATGTGGTTGAATCTTGTTCACTTAAGCAATGTACACTTAAGGAATGTAGAGCAGCAAACGTACACTGTGCTGTTCACTGTTTAAGTGAACAAACGTGTAAGGCACTTAGAGAACACAGTGTGGGAATAACCCCGTTCATTGTTACAGTCTGGAAAGCAGTTGGCTGAGTTGTAGCTCTGTGAATCTGGAGAGAGGATCTAGCAGTGGGCTTACAAGTTGTTAGGAGCCTAGAACAATGACTAACAAATGGAGGTTTAGGGAGGTGGATTATTTAGTTAAAGAGAAGGCTGGGGAGAGATCTAGTGGCAGCCTACAACCTCTTGAAGGGCAGGTACAAAGGTGATGGAGCCAAACTCTTCTTGGTAGGACTGCCAAATTCACATGTTGCTATGGTGACAAATAGAAGTCTGGGAGAAGATGAAGCGTTGATGTTAGGGAAAACGTTTGCATGAAGAGAGTAGTGCGGTGTTGGAGGAGATTACCCAGAGAGGCTGTTGAGTTCCCGTCCTCAGTTGTTTTGAAGGCTCAGCCAGAAAAAAGGATGATGGAACTGAACCAGTGTTGGCAATAGTCCTACGCCAAGTAGGAGGTTGGACAAGATGACATTGGTGGCTCATTCCAGTGGACATTTCTGTGATTTCTGTTAAGCTAACAGGTGTCATGAGCACTAGGAATATTGAATGTTTTGTGTAGAAATATTTCTTGTTAATGTTGAATAGGTGTCAGTGTGCTGGTTTTGTCATGACCAAGCACTAGCAGAATTTCGGAGATGCAGAGCACAGAGGCTGTATTGCTTTTGAAAGGCTATAACTTGAGAGTCAGGCAGTTTTAAACAGTTCTGTTTTCTAAAGTTACAAAAATTTAGTCTTTTGAGATTATTGCTGTTTTCAGGATCTTTTACATCCCATTTTAAGTTCATATTGCAGTTTATGGTGTCATTAGATACTTCGAATCAAAAAGCAAACTAAAATTTCATTGTACAGCCATTAATCTCATGAAATCAGTTGGGTGATCAAATTTCTTATTAAGGACCTGCATTTTTTAGTTTTTATTTTGAACAGTTAAAGAAAAATCATACCTTTTATTTTCAGATCAGGTAATTAATTTGAAATTATAGAGGATGTATATTTAAGTGGTTTTAATCTAAGTTTAGAATTAGCTGAAGTTTTATTCTAGATCTGTGCTTTGTCAGTACAAAGTTAGTATTGGATAACTCCTTGGAAAAGAATGACAATTCAAAAGTAACAGTTACAAATTACTTTCGAATAGGTATTTTTTTATTACTTCAGTAGAATTTGGGGCAGAGACTGAAAGTAAAATTGATTCTTAAAAATTCCATTAATGTTTTTTAGTATACTTGTATTTTATCAATAGTTCAGAAATTGGATTTTAGTCCTGATGTTAAGTAATAAATACTTCAGTATTATGACTGATACAATCTGTGGTTAAGTTTCTTTGCATTTTCAGAAAGCTTTTCATTATGTCATTTCAAATCAATTCTTCAGCTTAACTTGGATTTAACAAGATAAGTTTTGTTACTTCCTTTTATGCTGAGGATGGCAGTTTGTGTTATTTTATTGTTTCTGTGATTGGCAGCAAAAGCCTAATTTCACAGCTTGCATTGAGGGTGAAGGGGGGGTGGTTTTCTGCAGCTATATTCAAAAACTGTCAATCAACAGCCTCCACAGGCTACTTAGAGAATGGGTTTTCTTACTGGTTTCTCCAAATGCCGCTTCATGCTGTCTTTGATTGGCACAGCCTGGCAGGGAGGATGGATGAATCTGTCACTGGCTAGTTAATTGTGTTGCCGGTCTCAGCCTGACATCAGGTCTTTGACTCCTAAGTGGCTCAATACAAAACAAATTAGCAGATTGTAGTCATATTTCTCATTCTATATACTTTGACTTTGTTGAATGCAGTCCATAAATCATATTGACTGACACCATAGTGAATGATGAAAGCTGCTTTTGAGACAGCTAGCATGGGTCTTAGCAGTATCGCGAAGGTGCTGTGGAAGGATGCATATGGCTGACCCTTTGGGAATTCCCTAGGAGCCAAATGTCTCTCTATGCAATTGTTCTTAGAAGAAAAGCTTTGGGTCCTATAAAAAAGGATTTAATATGTCAGCAGATTCTCTTTACAAGCTCCTTTGAAATATAAGAAGTTTGTCTAAGGGTTTTTTCTTTTTACAAACTTGTATTTCAGCAAAATGTGAAGGCTGGGTGAAAAAACAGTTGCCTTTAACACTGTTAGCAGGTGTTTTTGCTTATAGAATAGGGTCCTTGTTTCTTAAACTTTACATTGGTTGAGTGGAAGAATAGGTTTTGTAGATAGCAGCAATTAGCATAGGCGCAGCGGAGATAATAGTGGCGTCTCCACATGGGAGGCAACTGGAGCACATGTGAGAAGCCTGCTGAATCTCTGCATGCTATTGAATATAGGTATTTAATTACTACATACAGTAACCACGGCCACCCCCTTCCTTAAAAAAAATGATAGTAATTAAAAAAATCCCAGCAAACGGACAAATAATAAATGTTAAGAATGTTTTAAAACTAACTAAGATTTATTTAATTCTGGAAAAGAAATGTCTTATTGTTATGTTCATGAATCCTTAAATTTCCTCTTCAAAATGCATTATGAATAAATGGCAAGGAACTGATTAATTGGTGGATGGTAGAAATTTGGAGAGAGATTTTTTACTAGATCTCATTTGTCGAACACGAATTTGAATTTCATTCTTTTCTGGATATTGTACATCCAATGTATTTTGAACTGGGAAGCACTGAATTTTGAAGAGGATAACAGTAAAGTTCACATTTCTCTCAGTTAAAATTCAGCATTTTGATTGCTATCTGTAGCTTCGTTTTTTCTCTAGATTTAAGAAAACCGAGTGATTGTATTAAGTATAAACTGTGTATAGTAAACTTCTATTATTTGTTGATGTGTCATTTGAACAATAAGCCTGTAGTTCAAGTTACATAGTTGGAAATAGTTTAAGTGTTAGGATGTTTTCATTTTATGAAATTTTAAAATAAGCATTAAACGTACGTGTATTTGACTTATTTATGTATTGGACTTATTTAAAGTCCAAGTGGCTTTTACCATGTCATTTCTGTATTGTAACCATTATCTTGTGCTCCAGTACTATTGATATTTGCCAGATTTTAACAATTAACAACAGATGCTTGTTAGAAATATAAAATTCTGTCTTTTATTTAAAATAATAGAGGAGTACACATTGTTTGCATATAAAATAAATTGAATGTTAAAATTTTTCTTGACAACCTATTAATCTGGTTGAACTTTTATTACATTATAGTGGCAGCATAAATAGGACATGGAGCTGATTTGATGGAGCAGTACATTAAACAGAGATGCACTAGTTGTTCCATTAAATCAAATGACATTTCCATTAAGTATTTGAAACCTACTACACTGTAATTAAATGAACTGTGGCCCATTGATTCCCCTTCTTGCCTCCTTTTTTCCTTCTTTTTTCCCCCTTTTTTCCTCTTTTCTTTTTTTTCCATTCATATTGATATTGTTCTGCTTGGGGAATAGAGCTGCGTATCTCCCCGTGTAGTTACCAATGGGCTTGGGAGCATGCTGTTCTTGCATTGTTTCTTACATTCCTTGTTGTCAGTTCATCTATTTTGGTCAAAATGTTATTTGCTTTTCTGAGATTTTCAATTAAGAAACTGACATCTCATTTTAGATATAAAGCTCCTAACAGTTCAAGGTGTCCTACTGATAAAGAGGTATTAGAAAAAGCCATTTAATGTTTCAGTGTGACATGTGAGGAGAGTGACTACTTTCCATTGTATTGTCTACATTTTAATTATGTTTTAACAAAGAATGGATTTTTAAAGTACAAAATATTTAGGGCTGAATTTGCTTTCTGTTATATGTACACATAAAAATTCATTTATATGAGCAAGTTGTTTTATTAAGGACAAGATCTGGCTCTTCAGATGTTGGAGCAGAACGTTCCAGACTTTTTGGGGCAGTGAATTGCTGTCTGTCTTTACCATTTTTCACTGCTTATATGTGTTTCTGTGAGTCAACAGTGAATTGATCAACCTGACATTGCAGAAAACAGCTGGAAAACCATTGTTTTAGAGAATAGGTCTCATCGCTTTACTGATGGATATAAGTAAAACGATAGTGATGTGTGCTCCAGTAGGTGTATTAAGTAATTATGATTTCTTTCGTGTAAGCTTGTTAATAGTTACCTTTGTTTCAATACATATTGTAACATAGATGTCAGTTGAAAAGCGTGGTTTATAAGTACATTAAATTAGAGTTTCATAATTGCATTTGAAAGCCAAGATCGCTCTGCTTCTAAAAGTTTGCAGTGCTATGAATAGAATGGTGCTGGAGCGAGTGCAGGGGGCAACGAAGCTGGTGAAGGGCCTGCAGAATAAATCTTATGAGGAGCAATTGAAGGAGCTGGGACTGTTTAGTTTGAGGAAGAGGAGGCTGAGGGGAGACCTCATCGCTCTCTACAACTACTTGAAAGGACATTGTAGAGAGGTTGGTGCTGGTCTCTTCTCACAGGTAATTAGTGATAGAACAAGAGGGAATGGGTTCAAGCTGCAGCAGGGTAGGTTTAGGCTGGACATTGGGAAAAAATTCTTCACAGAAAGAGTGGTCAGACACTGGAATAGGCTGCCCAGGGAGGTGGTGGAGTCACCATCCCTGGATGTGTTTAAGACTCATTTAGATGTAGTGTTAAGGGATATGGTGTAGGGGAGAACTTTGTAGAGTGGAGCTGATGGTTGGACTCGATGATCCCAAGGGTCTTTTCCAACCTAAGTGATTCTATGATTCCATGATCTGATCGGGTATCTGGTCTTACTTGGTTGTCTTAATTCTAAGGTAGACTTTCAATATCTTTCAATTTTTCGCTACAAATTTTTTAATAATTTATCAAATTAATTTCTGATTTTGTGCTTTGTGTTTTGGTCTCATGTTTGGAAAATTATTTCTCTCAATTATATATACATTGTCAAGAGAAATGTTACTAACTAGACTGTGATTGGAAAATTATTTCTATTTCGTACAGCAGAGGGCTACATTTCGTTTTGTAAGTAGTTGATTACTGACAGCACTGATTTATTAAGCATCTGAAAAGATGATAGATAAGCATGAATATTTTAAATAATTTAGTATCAAGCTTTGGATGGAGTTCAAGCAATCAAAGTGCCAATAATTAGCACAAGCTGTTATAAGAAATGCCCCAACTGAAAGCAATGGGTTTGGTTTATATAAAGCTTGGGGGTTTGTAACTGACTATTGTTAAAAATATGCAGCATGTTGATTTTCATTACATTCTTGCTTTCATTCTGTTTGGGTAAAAAAAAAATAAATCCACAAAGCTGTTCATATGCTCATATGCTTCAGCAATTTATATTGTTATTATTTTGGAAATGTATTTGTTGAGACTGTTGGATTTCTGGAAGAAATATCAATAATTGCTTTAATATATGTTTAATTTAGTTCCCCATTTGGTTTAATAGAAACAAAGATAGTAGGTCAAAGAAATAACAGCAAGTGTTATCTTTCTCCTTCTAATCTAAGTCCTGCATCATTAAGACTTCGAGTGTATATTAAAATCAAATCAGATAAGCAGTTCTTTAGTGACATGTCGTTTGTTTCTATCTTAAAACCTGTTGCTCTTTCTACTAGGGAAAAGTGGCCCAGACAGCTTGCATGTCAGCCTGCCAGCATCTTTCAATGTCCCTAATGCAGATGCTACTGGACAGTGAATTAAGGCAAATAAGTATGGGAGCAATTCAGCAGTTTAATTTAGACGTGATACAGTGTGAACGTAAGTAGATGTTCCAGAATTCCTATCTATATCTGTCTTAACTGCAAAAAAGTTCTTCAATGTAAGCCGTATAGTGATTTTTTTTCCATAATCTACTAAAACTTTGTCCTTTAAAAAAATTATTACAGTGGAGCTTCTTGTAAAAGTATTTATGAGTAAGTATGTTAAAATTTCTGGGAATTTTTTTAATGAAACTTTTTTAAAATCATGTATCTGATTGAAAAGTACATCTCTTGTTACTCCTGTTGGGATCATAATCGATATATCCAGTAAAAAGTCTGGTACAAAATTGCCCCAAATCACTAAATAAATATTATGCTTTTATAGTTGAGAAAAAAAAGGTCAAATGTCTGTGAAATTTTAATTTTCCCTCTTGAGTTTATTCATTATAATACAAATTTTGAAAGTACTGTTACATAGGGTTCCCTCCCTTCTAGAACTAATACTGCCTTACTCACTGTGCAGAATAATAGTACCCATTTAGTAAACATCAGATGTTGTTTTATTCTTGCTATTCAAAGTATAGCATCAGAATTATTTTATAAAACTGGTTCAGTCCAGCACTGAAGGCAGGATTAATTTGCTCGTGTTGTGCATGGAGCTCACTGCTGAGGGTGAACTGTTAATCTGTATGAAGGAAGTTACTTCCATAGCATCATTGTGTTATGAATAGGTTTTAGGTCTAGTTTTATAGTTGATGGCCGAGATACAGTGGAAGGGCTCACTGATGGTTTTTTTCAAAGCGTTTTTTTAGATTCTTATACTCCGTTTCTTCAAAGTATCTTTCCTGTTATGTGTTTGAAGCTCATGTGTTTGAAGCTTATGTATTTTGGATCTCAATGATTTCGGTGACAGCTGTAAAATGGGGCAGTTCTGCAAGTCGTATCCTGAGGATCTTAGTTTGGACATGTGAAAAAATTGATGACTACTCAATTAGCAGACATCTATGGGAAACTGGAAATTTGATTTCAAGCAATGTGGTTAGCATCACAAAGGGTTCTTGTGGGAGTCCAGGGACAGAGTTAAGGGGCATTTTTGACGTTTTAACCATATGCTTGTGTTTCCTTCTCCCGCCTTATTTGTTGCATTCCAGCTAAACTCTGTAACAGGTAGAGCCAGCATCTTTCTGACAGTCCTTCGTTATATAGCCTTAAGGCCTTTCAGTGCGTGGAATGAACTGACGGGATTATCAGGGTCCGACTGAAAAAATATTTGTGATCATGACATTAAAGTTTGTCTCATGGTTGCACAAGTTGGCCAAACAAATGATGGTTTGACTTTTTTTTTTACTTTTAGTATGCTTGATGTTGCAAATTTCATAGTGTTATTTTCAGGTAGGTGGGTAGGGGTACATGTATGTGCATTTGTGTACTTTCCTAGACGTAAAAAAGATCCCAGTTGTAAAAACAGAAATTCCATACTATTCATAGTATGGATACCGTAATCATCCATCTAGACGAGCTGAATTGGTGCACCCACTACACAGTCACCTGCCTTCCAAACAAATAGTGTAACAGCGAAGAAAGCTTGCCCACTACCGTATTATTACGTTTCTAATATTTAAAATATCGTCTGTGAACAACACAGTACTTCACTACTCTATAGATTAACCAATTCACTGTTTCACTTGGGGATTTCTAGCAGCACAGGCAATAAAATGCATGCCTTGCAGGTAACTTTCATGGTATGAACAGTATGTTCACAGGAAAGTAATGAGAAGTCCCAACGAGTTCAGCTGTCATCTGGTCTCTGGGTTGTTTTCAGACCTTTTTCTTCTCAGCCTTTGCCCTGAGAATTCCTAATTTCTATTACCACTCTTTCTACCATCTTTGGTTGCTGCACACTGGAAACTTTGATCAATGAAGAGATCTTAGTAGAGTTTTATTTAATCTACCATGATAACTTTTCATTATTTTAATATTAAAATACAATCTTAAGACAACATGTTTTGTTATATGTAGCTGTTATACTGAGCATGTGGCATGAACAAGATGTGGGAAACCTTGGGCCAAAGTGAGAAAGTTTCAGAAAACTAGTAACTTAAAGTTAGTTAAGTACTAGTAAAACCAGTAACTGAAAAATGCATTCTTTCCACCATTACGTAACTTCTAGAGTGGGATGTACAGATGCAGATAGAATAAACTTTAATTATTCCTTTCTACAAAGCTTAAAAAGGATGTTAGAAAAATTTGGTTTTGCACAGAAACCCTTTGAGTAGTTTCAATACAATTATGGAAGCTTGTCAGAGTAGTGTGTTGCAGCGAAGGACATCTTACAATCTGTGGAATAAGGGATCGACACAAGATTTTGCTCAGACCGCTTTGCTGTTGTGGTTTCATTCATAAGGTCCGTCACAGGCACATTCCAGGCCTCACTGTGATGCCTGTGATTTATGTTCTTGCTCGTCACCCTCCCCCAGCTTTATTCTTTGTCACTTTGGGATTAATGGATACGACAGTGACACAGTGACATTTCAATTAGTGCTTAGAGTGTGCAAATAATTCACAACTCTTGGGTAGTTTCCTACTGTATTGCATACATGGGTTTGACATTTTTCTTATAAACAGTGGAGTATACTCATATGCATTTTGAACTAGAAGTTACGTGAGATGTAGAAAGTTGTGAATATCTGAAGATACATTTTTAAAAATTCTTGGCAATATTCTAGATATTTATTCTCATCTTTAACATTGCATTTTTATTCTTTCTAATGTGAACTGGAGAAGATTTAAATAAAAGTAGGAAAATATCATTACTTGTCATATTTTATCTTGTCTGTTAAAAAGCAATCAGCAGTCCAACCAACAACCCAATAATCTGTTAATAAGCAGCAATCTGTTAAAGTCAGTAAGTGCTGAAGTTCTTAGTCACAGCAAATAGGTAGAACGATAAGTGAAATTCCAAGAAACGAAGGAAGGTGGAAGGGAAGGAGGTGATCTTGTGGTGAACTCTGGGATTTCATTATTCTGCACTGCATTTCTATGCAAAGTACCTAACTGTAAAAAGCACAGCAGAAAATCTGGAAGTATCTGATACTTTTGCTCAAGAATAGTGATAGTATCAGCTGGTCTTCTCTGATGATTTATTAAAAAAAAAAAAAAACAATTACCTTCTTACTCTGCTTCTGGTAAGGTTTTTTGTATTCCTTCCAAACGTTCCAAAAGCTTTCAGTTCGATTTCAGTTTTTCCTGTTCTAATTGAAGTATTTCTCTACACTCTACATATTTTATAACTTGGAGCAGTGTTTTGCCTCTGTATTTTACACCATTCTTTCTCAGCGGTGATCTTCCGCTAGGATGATTGGGGTTCTTACAACAGTATTCAGAAAAATAGAATGTCCTAGGTCCCATTGAATAAAACCCAAAGAATAGTCTTTTGCTTGGACATTGCATTTCAGCGCCCTGGGGAGGGGCAGCATTTGCTATGTCTTGAAGATGAAATTCAAGTGTAGGTTGCTGTATCTCACTTTATGAGAAGCAAGGTGTACATAATAGAAAATGAGCTTTTTGGAGACACCATCCAGATCTAGAGACCTGACATCAGCTTTTTATTAAGGAATTAGAACTTGTCAGAAATTCTAATTGCCAGAAGAGTTAAATGTAATTTTTATCATTTGTGTGTTTTAACATAGCTGAATTGTGAGATGGGATTCATTGACAGGAGGAGGTATGATTGAGTGGGCATCCTTCTTCACCCAGACATGGATCTGTGCAAGGATGAAAGGGTTTTGGGTCCTGCCTATAAATGAGCATGGGTTAGCAGAGAATTAGCACAAAGCAGGATGCCATACACCTTCCTAACCCAGCCCTATGTAGGGCTTCCTGCCAATCCCTCTTTTTTCACCCACTGTGTGCAGAGCTGCAGTATCCAAGAGCAAGAGAGATCTTGACCCAAGTGCTCTTTGTTGAGCATACATGAAGGTAATCTCCAGGTGGGCATGCCAGAAGCTGAGGAACTCAAATCCTGTTTTTCCCTTGAAAAGGCACTACATTCTCCTCTGGAGGCCTCTCACTTTACCTGCCTCCTCTCCCATCTGGGAAGTCAAGTTAACTTAACTCACTTGAGACCATCCTTCATCTGCCGGTCACATATGGCAGCTCGGGAGCGAGGGGAAGCAGCGAGATGTGGCGGGTGCTGGGGCCAGGGCTGGGGGCTGCTGCCCGGCCAGCTGGCAGCTCCCTCGGCAGGCTCCCTCCAGGCGTGTTTGAACAGCTGGAGCATCCAACAGGGCTGCAAAGTGGCTGACGGCTGCCGAGATAGTCACCTGATTCTCTGTGCTTCCTTTAAAAATACATTTGTAGCCTTGCCATCCTGCCTGTGGGTCGATGCTATGAGGCTGAAGTAAAGCTGTCCTAATTTACCTTTGGAGCCAAAGTCTGGACTCTGGTTTTGAATTTCTGCCATTGAGCAGCAAAACTGTTTGTCAGGAATTAGGTACTGAATTCCCAGACCAACAGAGAGGCATAACCACAGGGGGTTGTGGGAGAATAAAATTAAGAGACCTGTTAATAAATCTAGTAGTGTGCAGAAATTCAGTACAACTTACAGTTAGAGATGTCTTAAATTCCGTCTTATCAGACACAGCCTCTTAAGATATCCATTAACACATATACATCAATTCACATATATCCGGTATACAAAATGTAATGAAAAGTTCAAAACAAAGTATTCAAAAGAAAATGGACTGAAGTCATCTTTACAATATTTAAATTTGCCATTCTCGTGTGTGTGTTACCTCACAGCCTGTTTTTGTATTATTACATACTTTTTTCATTAGTTCCTACCTCCTGTAAATTCCCAAACTGGCTGTTGTAGGAAGTACATTGAGATTGTATATATTGTGGACACACATTGTGCCAAAGATCTTGTTCTATATACACAGAAAAGGTCCACACAGTATCACCAAAGTGCAGGGAAGGTGTTAACAAAAATCTTGTGAATACCTGATTCATGTAATGCATATTTTCAGCCTATTTTCCTGAAAACATTGAAGTTTCTGATTCAAACTGCCAAGCAGCTAGTTTTTTGCCCCTACATGTGATAGTTTAATGGTGATCTTTGCATTTTCACTCTCGCATATTATAAAATTCCTGAATGCTCCTATGCATGCTAAAACAACCAACCAACCAGCCTCCTACCCCTCCAAATCCTCTTTAAGCCTAGAATGAATGTGAGGGGTGAATATTTTAAAAGATGTATATATGACAATGTTTCATTATTATCTGGAAAAGGACCCTTAGGACAAAGACATTAAGAATGTTAATCCTGTTCTTATAATATCTTCCTAAAATGCTGTGCAGTAGAAACTATTTAATTAGCTTTGTAAAATTGTTAGCAAAACTTAAAAGCCCTGAGCTGAGGGCGGAGGAGGAACTGTCTGACCGTTACCGTAAGTAGATTATCTTTTTGCCCTTTGAACTCATGAAATTGTAATAATGAAACAAATTCTACTGTAGTCACTTGTCAAAAATGACCCAAATCTGAGAATAAATGCTTGTGCTAGAGTGAGTGTCCCTGGTGTTGTAAATGCATTTATAATACAAAATTGTAGTTAAAGAGAACAAAGCATATACAATAATTAAGTTTGGTACCTTGTGTGCTTCTTGTTCTATAACTGCAATGATAGTATGTACTACATAGAGAAACTAAATCATACTGCATTATTTAATGCATTAGGATAAATTTCAAACTATGTTAGCCTGATGAGCTGCAGAAAGGATGCAAACGTTTGCCCTGTGGCAAGTAAAAGGATCCCACTATAGGAAGGTGCCTCCCAAAGTGTAAAGTGCCAATAGCTAACTGAAAAGTTTTGCTGCAGGTCACGCTTTTCAGTTATATACGCTTTTCAATTCTGTAGCCATTCCTTTGCCTTAGAGGCATTAGAGCCTTAGAGCCATTCCTTTGCCTCCTTCTCCCAGTGCTAGCACTGTGGAGAGGCTGGAGGAGCTCAGATTCTAGTGGGGGAAGCTGGTCCCAGTGTAACTGTGTATGAACAGAAAGCCATAGAAGATCAGATACAGATGGGCATTCTCTTTCAAGAACAGTACAGGTTCCCCTTCCTTGTTTAGGGGATGTAGAAGAGTCCCCTTCTGACCATCACGCTTATCCTCCTTATTAGTGTGCTGCCGTAGCTCACAACCCACGTATCTCTTCAGCTGTTTGCTATGGGGCATTGCTAAGAATTCCCTGCTATAGTAGAGTGTTGCCACTTTAAACGCTACGTTTGGCTGAGCACAGGGGCCAGCATCATAGGCCTGTCCGTCCCTGAAGAAAGGGTAGTCCCAGTGGCCATGAAATACTTGCAGAAGGCAGCCATGGAGACACTCAACCCTTTAGCCTAGGGTGTTCAGAAGTGCTTTCATAGGCCTGGAGGTCTTTTGTTCTTCTGCAGGTTGGTGGTTGTACAGACTGTTTTCTCTTTGCTGCATTTAAAGAGTTTATTATTAAGTGAACTCTCTCTATAAAATGCTGGCTTTAGGATATGCTTTTGCTACTGTTTTTTATCTTTCTTCTTTTAATTTAAAAAGTATCTTTGTGGTAGATTGAAATTTCCCGAAAACTCCTCTAGAAGCTTGGTATTACTTACCAAATAGGAAAACCAGACAATTTAAAATTCAGACTTGAATACAGTAATCAGTGAGCATTTGCCAACTGTTACCAATACTTGCCTGTGACATTCCAATGTTCTCCCTAGGGTGTTTGATTGCTATTTTTGATTCCTTTAGTCGATGAAGAATCAAGTCATTTTCAAGTTTAATTAATTTTCCTATTGTGTGACTGTCCATAAAATTTTTGCACTACTGTAGTACAAGTAATAAATTCCACCTCTACTGGTAAAGCTGCTACTCTGATACTATATTAATCTATTACTAAGCTATTCTTAGATGCTCTGACATGGTCTTAGTAGCTTCTTGTACCACTTAAGTAAGAATATTTATTATTCTAATTTGCAGTTGCATTACATATAATAACTTTTAGACTTGTGAATAGTCTATCTGAATTCATTAGTCTAAGCTGAAACCATACCTTCAGAAGTAAACGATGGAGCCCATTATTTTACTGTCATGTTAGCTGGGACACCAATGTCTTTCTGGATTTTACTTTCACTTGATGATCCAAATTTTTTAACTAACCATGAAAAAAAAATCTATTAAGGATTTCATATTACTTTTAAATGTTAGTAGGAGTCCATGTGGCACAGTAGAGTTGAGCACTGGATCTGGAAATTTTTTGGATACATATATTCTGTTTCCTCTACCATTGAATGACCTGTTTCTCAAGCTTGGAAAAAAATGTTACCTTTCTCTGCCACAGATGATACCTCTCTAAACCGATTACAGTAATATCATCTACTTTGTTTTGTTAAGAGCTCTAACTGAAGAGCATAAGAAAAAAATCTCTTAAGCTTTTTTGAAGTAAGATGTATAACTTGAGTGGGGATGTGAGGCAGGGGGTGTTTCTGCAAGTGTCTGTCTTCTAAATGTGTGACTGGCATAAGAACAACAAAAAGTATATTTCTTTTCAAATTTGACAATTATTGATCGTTTCCTAATTTAAGCAAGTAGCTTTTTTTCATTACTGTAAGTGTTACCATTTTTTGTATTTTGAATACAGTTTTGCCTTTCAATTTTGACAGGCTGTTTTGGGGTTCAAAAAGAGCAGAAGTTCATTATTGATGAGCTGGCTAAAAGGCATGAACAGGCGTTTCAGCTCTACTCTGTCTGTGGCACGTAGAACTTTTCACCTGTCGTCTACACATTAAACTAACTCCCACCTTAGTGTTTGGCTTTTATTGCTGTTTGGCTAGAGGTGGGGGTTTTATAGCGCAGATGCTGTAACAAAAGCAGATGTTTGAAAATATGTTGACAGCCATGGAATTGGTATTATTTCGAAATTCTTCAGTAATCATTCACCTGAGGCCAAGAAAAGATGTTGGCTTCTGTGGTTGTAGCATTATTACGGGGTTAGAATTTTAAGCAAAATTCCTAATAGTACTCCTAAAGGTATTATTCTTTGGGATTATTAGAAAAATGATGTGAAAGGCGTTTTTTTTTGGTTGGCTTGTTTGTTTGTTTGGTTGGTTTTAATCATTGTGAGTTATTAATCTATTTCTATCAAACTAGTTTCATTTTAATGCTGGCTAGCATTTATATTGCATAAGGCTTGAGTTTCTGTTAGATTTTTTTTTTAAATCTATATCAGTAATATTTTTAACCTTTCTTTGCAGTGTTTGCTAGTTCTGAGCCTGTGCCAGGATTCCAGGGAGACACCCTGCAGTTAGCTTTCATCGACCTCAGACAAGTAAGACACTGGTTGTTGTTTTTTATCCTACTAATTTCCCCTTTTGACCAATGCTGAAGTTATTAAATTCAAGAACCTTTCATGTTTTCGCATTCCCATGTAATTAGTTTTGAAAAGCGGTTATTTGAAGTGTTATTAGGGGCACTATTCCCTGTAATTTAGCATAAAACTATTTCTCCAACGTGTTGTTAGGGGGCACTGTGCTACTGGTGGTACTGTTACATGGATATAAGATTGAATTTTGATCCTGACAATTTTGTAAAGATCCTGTGACGCCTTTTTGCAAGATTGTACGTGTTACCCTGGTGTGTGCTGGCCTGATTCCATTTTGAGCAATTGCTTCTGTCTACAAAACTACTCCCTGGAGAGCAGAATCAGGCGTGGTATTATTTAGCATTTCCTTTCCTTAATTTGTTACATAGAATTCTTTTAAACAGACAGAAAACAGCTTTATTCCAACTGGCTGATCTTTATTCTGTATCATATTTAATTTTAAGTGCCCTAATATTGGAAGCACTTTTCCACAGTTCTTGCCAAAAGGAATGCTTTTCCAGACTAAAATCTACTTATCTTAATTTCACATAGTTATCTCTATTCCCTGCTCTCTGTAAATTCTGACACTATATCCACCCTTAGCAATTCATTTTCAAAAACTTTCCATGGTTGAAAACTTTCTTAGAAAGGATTTACTACTTCACAAAATTGCTAGTATAAGTGTTACTTAAATAATGAAATGAATCATTAACTGCATATGGAGGGTCTTTAGCTTTCTGCATGATATTTTTCAGCACCATTATAAGCCTGTCAAAGTCATCAGAAAAGAAGTGTACAAAGAATTCCATACCGAATTATCTATATAGTAAGAATATTTTTGCTTTTAATAGTTTAGTAGATTTTTCACAACAAGGTAATGAAAAGGCATTTTGGAAGGGAAAATTCCTGAGGCAAACGTATTACAATTTCTCCTAATAGTTAGAAAGGACTTCGTTAAAGTGTATTTTTAAACCAAAAAGTTAAAAGATAGAGTTATCTGTTACATTCTCACAGTTATATAACGGTGAACAATATCTACAATGGGGTAAGTGTGGACTATGTGAGTAGGATATAGGATCGTGACCATAAGATTTGTCCATGTGATACGTGTACATTAGGAGTTCCAGAATTCAGTATGTGAATATGTATTCTGCCAGACTTCAAATACCACAAGTCTTGCCTTGACTAGCAGCCTTCCTCTTTTAAATTCTTTTTTATTCTCCTTTTATTATCAATGTTAGAAGTGACTAAACATCTTCCAATTTGTACTAAGTCAGTTTGGTTGAAGGGAAAGGATGTTGAGAGATTTTGGCACCATTTCTGTCATCCAACAAAGTGGTATAAATCCTTGCGGAGCCTATGTCTGTTTCAAGGGAAAATGTGATTTCCAACTATGCAGGAGGGCAGGGTGTGTACATACTTGCTACAGGAAATAAATAATATTTTTGTATGTTTTAAGCACCAGCTGTCCAGCGTGTCACATAAATAGGGATTATGTTGCTAATGATAGCTCTCAGTTTATGTTAGCAACTTACATTTAGAATTCTCTTGATGCAAGTAATGCTTTATAGAGGATGCTCTGTATGCCATGGGAATCTAATCAATTTCAGATACTTTATAAACAGAAAAAATCTGGGCAGCTCTCTTTATTAGTTTGCAATTGGAGCTTGTAGATGTAGAATCATTCCAGTATATTTGTTTTGGTTTTTACTACATTTTTGTGTGCCTTACCAAAACCATATAGGTATTGCAAGCAGACATTAAAAACAACACTTACCATTTCGTAAGGATTTGCAGTGTTTTCCCTCTCTTCCTTATTTCTGATCCATTTCTATCTTAATAGGGTGGATGACAGTTCATTTCAAGAATACTTAGAAAGGCAACAGAGCCTTTTTCAGAAAGTTCTTATAAAAGGTCATGCTTCTGTTTTTTAGTTTGAATTTGATACTTCTTCATGAATTGCAGGATATGAAAGATAAGGAAGTAGGTCCAGTGGTCAGGTTTTACCTGCCCACCCGGACTGTGCCCTGGGGTCAAACTCCTGATATTGGCTGTTTGGTACAGAGGAGCTGATGACAGGTAGGGGCTGATACAAGGGGGAAAGCTTGAACCGTATCAAAGCTAAAAGGCAGGAGATTTGGGACTCAGTGAGAGACTGTAGCTAAAAGATGGATCAGCAGGATTGCCCTCTTCTTAAAAAGCAGCTGACCTGCAAGGGAAAAGACTTTATCGTCCTGCCAATCACATGGTTGCTAATGGAAGCCAGTTATCTCAACAACAGCTTACTCTCTCTCTGTTGTACTAGGGCAATGTGTAAGATTAATGAGGATTGGGCAGTAGAACATTGTAGCACATTTTACTGAAGAAGTCAAGTCACTTACAAGGAGCCAGCTTGGAAGACAGAGAAGGAAGAGCTGCACTGGGATGATTACCGTGGGGGGAGGAGCAGCTTTGAAAAGAATTGCCATAGGTATTTTTGTCCTAGCAGTTCCTGATCCTCTGTCTTTCCCCGAAGACAATGTATGGACAGCATGTTGTCCTCAGCAAGCCCAGTTCTTTCCTTCTTCCTTCCAGAGATGTAGAAGAGCAAACAGAAAGAGAAACGGTTGGCATGAGAAAAAGTTGCTTCTAAGAAGAATGGTTAGTAGCGGGGAGCTCCAAGAGGCCAAGAATCACGAAGGGGCAGGCACCTACCACTGTCTTCCTTTGATGAGCCACCTCTTTCTCCTTATACTATCCCCTCTTATGCTCTTATATAAGTCATACTTAACATGCTCCTTAAAGATCTTAGTAATCCATAGAAAGCCTAGTCAATAAAGATTTTTGCGCTATTCCCATAACCATAGTATCTGAGCATCTCACAGAGCTGACTTGGTGTCTAATCTCATATAGTGCATTTGTTCTCTATTCTGTTTTCTTCTGCCAGGAGGAAGGCTTTTATGAGCATAGATGACTTTCTGATTTTTGTGTTTTGACTGTGCTCTGCTATATATGTTTGGCAGACAAGACAAAAAGTAACTTTCGGCCGGGGGGGTCACAATTTCTGAAGATCTTAAAAGCTTATATATCACATGGAGTAATCTTAAAAAAAAATGAATCCAGGATAATTTCATGTTTGAACAGTCTTGTCGATGTGAGTGCTTTACTTCAAATGGAAGAGTCCATTTTTACTCGCTTCATGCTGACTGGTAGGTAATGAGCATAGTCAAAGACATACTTGTCTTTTGCAGCACTGGAAATCTTTGCATCAATAGCAGACAATTAATTATTCTCCAAAGGATATATGTACCTATGTAGTTTCACCCCTGGGCTGATAAGAAGGGATTGCGCTTCAGACCCAGGAAGATGGGCAGTGGCTGTGGAAAGATAAGGAAGCAGAATAACACACAGCATTTTCTTAGAGAGATGCCTGAAGTTTATTGCAGGGAGAACACCAATACACAATTCCCCATACTAGTAGAGAATCACATGGCCATGATCATCTAGAAACTTGCAGCTCCAGCTAGTTTGGCAGCTCCTAAAGCAGCTCCTAAGAAAATTGGGATAGATTCATGGTTCTGTACAGCTGCGGTAATTGTCATGCCTCATGGCACTTGTCTTAGTGTATGACCTGACCTCATACCTACGTGCACTCTTTCACCCCACTTATTTAAAGCCACAGAGGGGCAGGCCAGCTCAGCAAGGCGATTATCAAAGTGGCATGTGCTGCTTTAACAAGGCTGGTCTCTGGCATCTTTTGAAGATGACCCAGCTCTCTTGTGACCTGCATCGCTCTCTGAATATAATCTCTTGCTACTGTCTATATAGGGAGCCTGGGTAAATAGTCCAGTGGCCCAGAGTGAGGTGGAATGAACTTTGGGGATTTTGCTACCAATTCAGATCCTAGGTCAATTGGAATTAACCTTCAAAAGTAAACAGATCTTAGTTTGTCCTACTTGAATTAGTCTCTAAGGAAGCTCAGCCTCTGACATGAATTAGTTTTGTCCTGGTTATGATATGTTCTCCGGTGCCTAAAGTCTAGGGCTACAGTTCTGCAGTATGAGGCAGTTTCTTGGATGTCCTGGACACATAAATACTGTGAGGAAAAGGCCTGAATCTTACAATTTGTGCATTATTCTGTGGAGAGAGAGTGTAGTGGACAGGAACGATAACCTCATGGTAGCCTGCAAGGTCAACAATTGGAGTCCTAGGACAAATTTCCTGGTTCTTAATCAACTGGGTGGTAACAAATGCCTATTCTTGAAATCAAATCATTGCCTGCAGAGTTACAACCTAAGCTGCAAATGTAGCTTGACTTTTTTTCACTTTAGACTTCACGAGTTGTTTCTACTGCTTCTTTCCACCATGAGCACTACTTCAGTTTCAAACAGGCCTTCTGCCTCTGCTGTCTGATCTCAGACAAGTACTCAGCTAGCTTGACAGTTGTGGAATTTCCTTATTTTGCCAGGGATGAGGAGAACTGTGTCTCATCTGTGTTCTTTTGGCACTTAAGTACATGTTGTTAATATCCTCCAATTGCTGCCAGTGCTGGTCCTGCAACAGGGGCAGTCGTTTCAAGTGAACATAATCATATGCCATTGGTCACTCCATAGTTAAGCAAGCACCGTAGCAGTATCTCCACCCACATGGTAACGTAGAGTTTACAGTCTGGTAGTGATGTGTCCCAGCCTGTGAAACCAAAGGCTGTGAGCGACAAGGTCCATAAATTCTGCATAGGTATGGGAGAAAATTCCCAAAGATTTTCTGCTATTTCTGTTAACATTTTGCTAACATTAGAGATAAATCAGACTTAAAGTCATAATACAATCAATGTGATTAATATACAGAATAATATACCACGGAAATATTAGAAGATACATTTTTGTCATACATTTTGATTAAGACGTGTGTAAATAAGCATGTGGATAAGCACTTCTATGAGCTCGAGTTATTGTTAATACACAGTATGTATTGCTTCTAAAAATTGATACTTGATATTTAAAAGTATAATACATTTTCTTCTGATTCCAAAGCATAATGGAAATTACATTGATAGTTTCTTGCGTTGCTTGTCCATTTATTTTGTAATGCATTTTCTGGTGTATTGTTGGTGAGAAATATTGCTAACCTTCTGAACCGTAGTATTGCATGCAACAGATATAAATTTATTTGAAGGAGCAAATTCTTACTAGTACTTACTGTAGTCCTCCTCTTTCTTCTTTGCTTCTTATTCATCACTGAGAGATGATACTGTCCTCCTGATAAACTCAGAAGTAATTAATTGTAGGTGGGAACTGTGTAACAGATCACTGGGCTTTAATTCCAGCCACGGGGTTGTCTGCCACTAAAGGCAGGCTGACAGCTCAGTCTTCCCCACTGTTTTGTTTGCAGTGTTTAATTTGAATTCATTTCCTGTGGTACTAACAGATTTCAGCTCTGGCTTGTCTCCGATTCCCCCAACCTGAAGCATGCCGAAGCTCTAACCATCTGTGTTCCCTGTGGAGAACGCTTTTGAGGCCTTCAGTAGACCTCAGAGAAGAAGTTGCAGCCTATTGCCAAACCTGTCCACCATGACTCTTGGAGGGCGAGGGCCTTAAAGGTGTGCTGTGGCTTCCTTCACAGGCTGCCAGCCCACACAGGGCCTAGGCTTTGAAATTAGTAGGGTGCACCCACCCCTAGCCTCTACTCCACAGAAGAGTCTTGACCTGAAAAAACATCAGGATTTTCCAAGAGGGAGAAATCCCTAACAGTATGCTTAGCACTAAGTCTTAAAAACTTCAGAGTTTAAAGATAAAAGTAAGCCTCTCTTTCATAAGGCAACAGTTTGAATTTTTAATTAGCAAGTAGTATAGAATATTTCATCTTTCACTTCCTGAGGGAAATGGTTGTTGCGACTTTCATCTTCACAGAGGCTCTTTCACAATGCTTACTGATCCCTTTCCCGCCCCCCTTGCACTCCCCAGCTTCTCTGAACAAGCAGAGGAGCATGTTACATCTGTAACATGAAGCCCAGCCTCAGGGTGCTATGTAATGGGATTTGTGCTTCTCTAATTTTCAGTGCAATGCTGCTTATTCAGCTAAAGAAAGGAGCTCAGATTTCAGACAGCAACGAAACAGGAGTTGCACCTCTTTGGATTTCAGACCATAGATCCTTGCTTTGCTGGGGGTGGAAGCAACGCTCTTGCTGGCCTTCGCTTTCTCCACAAATTGACTCTGCGCTACAGCAGCAGGAGGGCTTGAGGCACACTGTTAGCAGAACAGGGACGCTTTAAGGCTCAATATCTCATGTATTGGTATTGTACGGGGACAGCATGCGTGTGCATACCGGTATTCAAAATGGCACAGTTATTTGAGTGGGACTGCATGCTAAATGTGTCTTACTGACTCGCAAAGGACATACAATAGGACATACAATGTCTTTTCAGAGTACTGTATTCTTACAAGTAAGCGGGAATTCTTCATACGAACGTGACAATTTGTTTGTAAGCACTTATGTTCTCTAATGGAATCTCTTACTTTTAATTTCTTTTCAACTAGATTCTTTGAAGCGTGTAGGCAATCACAGTAGGCTCAGATCACAAGTTATGTGTATAGATATTTGTGAGGAAGATCTCAATCAGTGCTCTGTACACAGAAACAAACCAGCTCATTACTTGGATGAGGTTTATACCTGCCAGCTGGTAAGAATTAAGAAGCTTTAAAAACAAATGCACAGAAATTAGCAGCAGGGGGTCAAAAACAAGCATGGCTTTGGATACACTATCTTGATAAGGATTTGCAGAATAGAAACAGGATGGCAAGTCAGTCATTTCCCAGCAGTAGGTATTCCTACCCTGTTACTGCCGGGAACCAAGAGCACACATGCCAGGTATCAGGTGTATGTGTGTTCTTTGGGACATTAAATCATTCATCAAATTCAGTGCAAAACAGATTCTATCCAGTTCAGCATCTGAACGCCCCTTTTTCATCAGAGAAGTGCAAATAACATACTGGTAGTGTACCAAGTTTTCATTCTAGATCCTGGCTTACTGACAATGAGGGGGCATACCTGAAAACAGGTTTTAAAAACTCAGTGTACAAATGCTGTTACATCACTTCAGTAGCCCTATTAATGCCTTACTTAATTAAAATTGTATACATATGGCCATTTGATGAAAAGATACATTACTCCATTTACGGCAAAAACCATATCAGTTTCTCCAGAGGAAAGTATAGTATAGATTGTGCACAAAAGACTATGTGGAGAGAGTTATAATGCTTAAACTGAATGTCATCATCTAATTGACAGTAAAGAATGCTGTAGGTACCTAAACCATGGAAGTTATCAAAAATAAGAAAATAATTTTGTTTCTTTAAGCCAGTTCATTTAAGGGATACAATTCTCTTAGTTCTCCGCTTACCGAACCAGACATACACAAGAATTAGGTGAGCTGACAAGAAATCTTTACTGTGTATTTAGAAAACGACAGAACTCATGAAGCACTGGCTCAGCTTGGCTTAGAGCCCTGCAGATAACAGCCTTTGCATAAGAACATAAGCCTTAGTTGAGCAAGAGAGGGGGTTTGTTGTTGTTTGGTGAATTTATAGTTTTTGGAACTGAGACAGGAAATGACATTTATTGATCTCATTTGTCATGTGCAGGTGAAACACTTGACTTCTTAGAGCAGTGCAGGGGAGTTCCAGCTTCTAAATACAACCATCATAGAAATTACTAAAAGTTTCACTGGAGACATTGATCAAAACAGATATTACCAAAAAAAAAAAAAAGGTAGGCAAAAGCTGCTGTCAAGTCTATTTAGATGGACATACCCGAGTCCCTATCTGATACTACCAATTGTCACATTTAATCAGCTTTCAACTTTGATAAGGCAAGGTTTAGAAATAGTTAATAAATTCATTCAAAATCTGCAGAGCTGCTGTTGTGATAAAAAATTCATATCTCTGGAAAACCTTTCTGTTCAAGAGAGCATATCCCATAGTTACAGAGGAATTCCCTGTAAGATCATGATGTAAATGACACTAAAACTGTATCCTTGGTAGTTGAGTGCATATACCGGTTATACCCTGTCTATAACGCCAGAACCCAAAGGCTTTGGTTTTCTTGGACAAGACACTACATTTTTTCAATAACTAGCATGCTACATGTCTGGGAAACTATTCATAAAGACATAATTTCCAAGGACACGGTGAGAGAAAGCACAAAATAAGCCTTGTCTGGAGAAGGTTTCTATTCTTTTGCAGAAGGGTCTGTTGGTAAACGTGTTTCGGAAGGTCCACTTTCAGATAATTTCTCAATTAACAAATCTCTTACTTGAATTAGAAGAAATTGATCGATGTGCCTACTATATATGTAAACTCCTACTTAACCTTCCTTTGCGTGACTAATACATATTGCATTCAGTGGAAGTTATTCAGTGGAATGAAGTTTCTGTCTAGTTTTCTTCTGCTAGCAGTTTTGCTCCCTATCTGATACTCGCCTTCATCTTTGTCACGTAAGAAATTATATAAATGCAAGGAAGGAAGATTTGGGTGCATGACTTTCCTGAAGTTTGTGAATACATTATATCAAGCTGTTGTCTTCCTGCTGACAGCCAGTTGCTGCAGGATCTCTACCATTGTGTCTGGGCCCTTCTGTAGTCCTGAGCTGATGGATGGAGTTTGATTTTGGAGCCCCCAGCTCCACAGGACTTCCTCTGAATCCCATGGGTGGTGTGTGGTTCCTATGAGTAACGAATGAGCATTGTTAATTGAACAACGTAAGAGAAGAAAATTATTGTTTTCCTTCAAGTTACTTGTTATTTGTATTCTCTTAACATCTATGAGCCCTAGTCTCCCATCAGGGAGCCATGGGACTGGTAGCTGCATTAGCATATTCAATAATTTCTGCCCCAAAATTGCTTACATCCTCCAGCCTTAACTAAGCTGGTAGTATCACTGGTATTTAGTATATACTGGGCAACACCACTAAACCCTTAACCCTACAGATTTGCCTTCAGTATTTTTTCAGTTGCATCAATTGACATATTTAGGTTCCCTTCGTTCTCTAAATTGTCTGACAATCACAGGCAGCGGGCAGACTATCCCATTTTTTTCCTTTTGCGAGTTTCTTCTGTGAGAAAGAAAGTTAGTCTGTCTCTTCTTTGGAAGTCACTATAGGGCAAATGTAAAATCCAGTAAAATCAAAGGGAACTTTTACAACAAGAAATCAAGAATTTTTCTCTGCTGCAGAACAATAACAACACAAGGAAGGAGTTGCATAGATGTAGTATGGACTTGAATAAGTGAAATGTAGTTAATGAGTGTTTATTCCTTTGAATCATAGTGTCTTAGAAAAAAAGATCATATCTTCAAAAGTGTTTGTACAATATGTACCATAATGTGCCACTGATCTTCAGCTGAGTGTTTTAGCACTGCGGAAATACAAATAAAAAAATATTATTCTTACTATCTGACTGTCTCCAGTCAGTCAGTGAAATTTGGGAGATGAAACCCTCATATTTTCCTTCTGTTAGTACAAAGACACTAATAGGTAGCAAAAGAAATTATTGAATTTCGTACTGTTATGTAAATAACTGGTTTCTGAATTAAGTGAAGAAATTGTACTATAAGCAATATGATTGCACCAGCATATTCTTAGGCACAGTTTTATACCATACTGGCTTATACTATGTTAACATATATGTCTGTTATGGGTGTGTCAGCTTTGGAGCGATTTGTCATCTTAAAAGTTGCACTTTTTTAAAGAATACTGAAATAACAGATAAAGTTTACATACAAGATTTACATATAGGTGATAGTTTAGAACCTAAAGAAGTTCTCTTCTTGGAGAGGATTTTCCCTAGAGCGTTACTAGCAAAGGAACGGCACAACGTAGCAGACCCTGCATTCATAGAAAAGAATGAAGGTGGGAGAAAAAAGAGTGAATATGAACAGAAACGCAAAGAAATTTTAAAAAAAAAAAAAAAAGGTCAAAAGATTAGTAGATGAAAGCAGTAGATGATGGGGAGGAGAAAAGGAGAACTTAAAGATATAGGATGAAGGACAAAAAAAAAGAAAAAGTCAGTCCCTGACTATAAATGTGTACTTTATTGTTCTTATCCTTTTGTTTCTATGTTTGTCATTTTCTATGGTTGATGCTAAGACCCATTAAGAACATTTCTTTTTTTAATCAGTAGAATTTTGAAGAGATGTTTTTACCCAAAGAAAAGAAAGGACTCTCAGTACACAGTTAATGGTGTATAAAGTCCATGAAGCCGTCAGGTTGCCGTATTCCCAGGAGAACGCAAGCTTTCCCGGTTTCGGTGGCATGCCTCCAGGAAATCGTTCCAGGAGGACACACAATTAGCCCACACTCTTCCAGAGTGCACAGTGTAACATGATGCAGTTAAACCAGAAGACAGTTTTCATCTTTTGACCCTGTGTCAAACATGTCAGTTGAGTAGCTTACCTGAGATCTGTAAGAGAACATAGGCCAGCAGATATTTTCCCATAGAAAAGAACATGCAGTGGAGACACACAGACACACGCAACTTTAAAACTTGACTTATTTTTGAAGTAACAGAAAAAGTGCTGAGCCAGCCTTTGCAAGTGGCACAACTCAGTGCATTCAGATTATCCTTTATTTTCGACAGTCTAAAGTTTAAATAAAAATCTTTGCCCTTGCTTAGGATGTACAAGAAGGACATTAAAAGTGTCTCTTTCATTTTAAGTACTAACAAGATATTGAGCCCTGTGGAAGGATAGATGTGATGATTTCACTGAAATGCACATCCAAATTATAGTTTTGGATGTAATAGGTTCAGTATAGCGTCTAAATCTTGCGTCCATTGGCATAGTGGATAGTTTAAAAAGTTCACAGTGAAACAGAATGGTGTTGAATAATTCCTAGACAGAAATACACAGGTAACCAGGACGTGGGGGGAACACAGTAACTGGTAGATTGAAAAGGCACAAGCTGAAAACTCAAATGACGGTGTAAAACAGTCCCCATAGCTTAATTAAATAAAACCAATAATGCGATTTAAACTTCTTTGAGTTAAAATTACTTTAATAAGGGTGTTAATTACTAGAGGATTAACACTGCTTACATGTGATAATAGATGTGGTCAGTCAATAAAGGGTGAGAATAACGTTCGTTTAAGAAGCAAAAGAATCTGGCACAGGATTACTCACCAGAAAGGGATAACATTTCAAAGTGGCAAGTAAAATCAGGGGAAGAGGTTTTCAAATTGCAAGAGGCATTAGACGCTGAACAGTGCCATCATTACTCAGCAAAAGTTCCATGTATTTTGGGATCTATTTGAGTTAAGATATGAAGAGTAATTATTACAAATGACATGTTACATATTTTGGAATTTTTCTCTCTTCCAGAGTAATTTTAAAAATAATTTTTCAGATGCGACATTTTAAGAAAATATTACCATCTGAGACGTAATGAGAAGAGGGATATTGTAAGGAAAAAAAATTCCCAGGAGAATAATTTCTTGTAGATGTGTTTCTTAGAAAAGCAGTAATAGTGGACTATTGACATTAAGCAGAAAGGGTTTTTCCTAAAATGTTTGCAAACATGGCAGCAGGAGAAGAAAGATCTTTTGCAAAAAGCCAACAAAAACAAATTCTGAGTTATCTGGGTTTCTTGTTACTGCAACTTACTGGGCTCAGAAGCCTTTGCTGAACCAAGTTATCTACACAAGAAAAACAAAAACAAGTACCAGGATTTTATACGGCCTGTAGTGTTTGCTGAAATGTTTTTAGAGTCATTTGATAGATACAAATGTGGAAGTAAACATCTTGTAGTAGCTAAAGAAGAAAGTGAAGGTTGTCCATGAAAGAATATGAAACTTTTGTCTAGTGGTTTTGGCTTTGCTTTTAACTTGTCTATATTTACATTCCTGAGCTACTGATTGTGGAATTCCTTGTCCAGTGGTTCCCAGGTCTAGTATAGCTTTCCCTAAGGGATGTAACTTCATCTGCTATGAAGGGTGGTTACGCAGCCGTACCCTGAATGCACTACTTTGGAAGAAATAACTATCTGTTTACAGTAAACTCATGATGAGCACATCTGTAAGTGTTTCTGCCTTGTGGATTGCATTGGATTTTTGTTTCTGGATGCAAACAAAATGATGCTGGTTTCTGGCCTTTTATGTCTTGGATTTCCATGGCTTTCCACATATTCTAACTTGGCATCCAAGATCAGCTGAGATTCTTTACTGAACAGTTTCTATATTTGTATCTGCTTCCTGCAGAGGCTTTTCGGACAGGTGCCTTGTATCTGAAATGCTGAGGGCTTTGGTGGCCACATAAGAGGAGAATCTGGAGCACTGAGACTGGGATTTTTTTGTTTGTTTGTTTTAGATCTGCAGCTTTTTGAGAACCGCACAACTCTTAAAAATAAACTAAACCAAAGCAAAAAGTTATAGATTAAAAAATAGTTAGACCGTTGTGTTGAACCAAACTATTTTCCCCTACCTGCTGTTAGAAACCCAAATTACCTCAGTGGAGATGATGTGTTTCATAGTGCACACTAGAGATCACTGACCTCTGTGGAGATCAAATGCTGCAGATTCAAGAGATGCTCATAAACCTTATGGACATGATGTATAGCGTCTGTTAGGTTGGAAACCTTAGTCTCTGTAACAGTGTAATTTCGGTCTTTTTCTTAGATGTAATTTCCTCTGGTGTTTTGGTCCAATTCAGAATACGACAAGAAATAACTGGAAAGCTAGGAAAAGGAAATACCCCGTTCTACCACTGAATCGCTAATTCCCAACCCAGGTTGGCAGCTTCCTGGGTCAGTTCTGAGTTGCAGCTTCACACCAAGAGTTGAAGTGGCTCGTCTTTGCCTCCTGTGTGAGCACAAGCCTGATGCTGTGGAGCTGTGCCGTGCTTACTTGTCTTCTCGTAGGCATCGGTTTACATTCACATGCCAGGACCGTGTATCTAAAAATCCTTTCTTCAAGGCTAGAAGTATTCCTACTGAGAATTAAACTTGGAGTTGTAATTATACTTGTGCAGATCTCTACTGATGTTTAGTTCCAGGGTACAGCAGCCTGACTTTATGGATCAGATGTGTGCATATACAAGGACAGTTTGGATTAGTTTATTCAAAACAGCATTTGTCAGAGAATGACTATTCATGGTATAGTATATATACTGACCTCTGGTGAGACTGAAAGCATCTAGAGTTACTCTCATGGCTACGGCTAAATTTTAAATATGACAAATGGGACAAGTGTTCAATTCCAGAACATAGTATGGAAGTTGAAATGGGCTTGTTTTGCGTTTAAATTTTAGTCCAGTTGCACCAAGTTAGATGATTTTTAATTAGCCCCGCCTTCTCTAAACCAGAGAAGGGGGTTAAATCCAATTCTAACATTAGATTTTGAAAATTTTGAATACATCTTTTTAGTGAAACACAGCAAATGTATTTTTACAGGAAGGATTGATACGAATGATCAGTTTTAAATCCCCAAGAAACATACTTTAAGGTACAGCACCACATCATGTGGCATTTATGGCATTATTTTGTAGAAGATCCAAGTACTTTAAAGCCAGCCTCTTACAAGTCTTGTGCAGTTGGAAAAAAAACCAACAAACAATGCTTATAGAAAATTTATTTAAACTTAACTGTAAAAAATACCTCTTCAGTTAATAATAGTTTTGGTAAATTTCAATGTTTAAGTCCTACTTGCAGGTAGCCACTCGTATTTAAAAAAGAAAAATAAAAACAGAAGCCGAAGGAAAATGACAGCTTAAATTTAACTGTGCTATATTAAATGCTTCATAATTTTAAAAACTGAAATTGTATTTTCAAAGTCTCATTCAGGTCAGAGGCGAATGTCCTGTTTTGGGGGGGCTGCACTTGTCACCCCTGCGTGCTGTTTGAGCGTGTACGCCTCTGCGTCAGAAGCTCCAAAACAAAACAAACAAACAAAAAAAAACCCAAAAAAAAGGTGAATGACCTGACCATTGCATAATACACAATTTTTAATCCACACAAATTTTATCATTGACATAGTTTTATGCTTTGTCTAAAGGGACTTCGTGTACGGGCTAACGGGCTTGACCGGAGCAATTTGGCCCGAGCCCGTGCCCTCTGGAGCCTGACTGTCTGCCAGGCTCCTGCTTTTCAAACTCTTCCCTGTTTCTAGACTCAAAAGACGGTTCTTTTGCTACTAGTCCAGCTTATTCTTTAATGATGAAGAACACACTTCATAATAAACATTTGCACTGTAATTAAACAAATCTTCTTTGAAGAGGTATTACTTGTTGCTATATTGTGTATTGCATAGGGCCTAGCTATTTATATTTGCCTCAGTGACTATTTTTCACTGACTTTCTTCAGAAGTTACATCTTGGGCTGCTTGAAGTTTTAATGGGATTTGTAAAAATTATACGTTGTAAGTGTTTTTCTGGTTACGGTAACAGCAACAGGCTTGTTCACGTGACTTCAACAGCAAGCGTTTTATTTTGTAGGCAGGCCTAAGTTCATTTGAAGTGTCCAAGAATAAAAAAGGTATTTGGGATTGCTCATGAATATAACAAGACCAGGCATCTCTCACCGTGTTCCTCAAGGTCCAGATTTTAGGAAAGAATTCTGCCCTTTCAGAGAATTTAGATTATAAAGGACTTATTTGAACATAAGTAACTTCTGTTTTTTTCTTAGCGTAACAACAATTCCCAGGGGTTCAGCTGTCATAACCTCTGAGTTTATATATTATATGCTTACAAATGTGTTAAAGATTGTATCCCAGCATTCAAGATAGTGACAGATATGGTTTTCCCTTATAAATTTGAAACAGATGGAAGCATTTAAATATAAAACTGTTTCATTCTTGTGAACATTTAAAAGTCCCCAATTTAGGCACAATTTCTAAATGCCTAGTGCTTTAAAAAAAAAAAAAAAGGCAAGTTTTAATGCGGTGGCTTAAAAACGGAAAGACACTGCCTTTCTAACACAAACTATCCTTCCTTTGAAAATCCAGGGCTCAATTTTCAAAGCATTGCCTAGGAATTTAGCCTGCGACCCCCATTGACACTAATGGGAATTGCATAGCTAAGTCCCAATAACATCACTTTGGAAATGCATTTGTTATACCAATCCAGAAAAAGGGTAGCATAAACTATAGGGAGACATTCACAGATCAAGAGATCAATTTAGACTTTGAAATACCAGTGTGTGTTATTCCAGTTATGTGATCAGTAGGGGGGATTTTAAAATTCACCACATTCACAAAATAAGTCACCAGGAGTAAATAAAACAAAATATTTTGGCAAGTGGCAGGCAGACTTGCTAACCAGGCTAACAAGATATTTGTCAGCAGTAAGGAACACCAGCTGATTAAGTGATAATTGCATTTGGTTGGTACGGTGTTATTCTACAATTAGCAAACTCTGTCTTTTTTTCCTTGTAAGCTGGACTATGTTTTAAATACTTCCGCTCTGCCTTTGCGACCAGGAAAAGTTTAGAGTGAACAAGACTTGTCTTTATCCGGTTCTGATTCTGTTTTTATTTTTAATTCCAATCTAATAAGTGCTTTCATGGTGTGCAAGCTTTAATAAACAGGGAGATAACAGTTGGTGAACTAAAGGGGGTGTTATCTTTGTGTTCGTGCAGGATTTTTTGTTAATCCACTGGAAATAAGTGTATACCTGTGTAATGTATATTCACGTGTACTTGTGCCTGAAACATAAGCAGAGACTAAAAGGAAAGTGGTGGTGTTGTGTAGCTGTGTTACTGCAGTGCCTGTGAGTCCCAGTCAGGGATCTTGGCCCCGTTATGCTGGGCAGAGTATAAATAAGCGTTTTAACAAAAGGAAGACAGCGCTGCTTCAGAGTTCACAAACTGATGAGATTATAGCTCCACTGAAAGGTTAACATTATGTCAGAAATTATGAAACAGCAATGATTCTGGTTGACTGGCTTCCTTTTCAGTCATCAAACCTGTTTGTTCTTCTGAATTAAAGGTGGATATAGGTACAGTGTGAGTTCCTCGGGGTGGGAAATGTTGGAGTGGGACATTAGTGAGTGGCTTTTCTGAGTTTACTGTGTTTAAAATGAAAAAGTCCCCTTCATCTTTAGAGCTTTTTAGCTCCGTACTCCGATACAAATACTAATAATTGAAATATTAATATATTTGCTATTCCTTTATCTTAATGACTTAAATGATATATAGCTAACAATAGTCACGGGGCTTTTTTTCTAGGTCAAAAGCCACACATCCTCAAGGAAAAAATCTCAGTGGTATTCTGTATTCTCTCCTAAGAAAGGATTTGGCATAGCTTGCAGCTGTATATACTTGGCACTGTTCGTTTCCCAGAAGAGTTCACCAGTATTCTAGGCTTTGGGATTTTTTTAATTAAAGAGGTCAAAATCCATTATATCTAAATTTCAAAGAATTTACCAATTAGCTGTAGTCTGCGATGCCCAGCAGGTGGCTTTTATACTATTAAAGGGAGATTGTTTCCATCTCTGATCAAAGCAAAAACAAAACAAAGGAAAATATAGAATATTTTGCTGTACACAGTGCAAACCGCATGCTGTGTAAATTATAGGTGAAAACTGTATGTGAGAGACTGTTTAGTTGTACCACTTCAAGAAAAAATTCTATATATTTTTACACTGTTCCTCATGAGGATTTTAATGGTAATGTCTAAATCTGTTTAGATTGCTGATTAGCTGAGAAGATTAGACAGCTTGCTATTTCCTAAAATGAAGATTTTAGCATTTTCTTATTTAAAAGTAAAAGTAAAAATACACAATTAAGTAGATTGATTAATTTACTAGAAGTAAAATTAGAAAAAGCTGAGCGTGCTGGAATGTCGCAAGACGCAAAAAAGTTCCAATTTGCACTTTTCAATGAATCTGAAACTTCCCCGATTTTTACCTACTTAAAAGAATGTTTGTGACCTTTTGACCCTTTTGTTATCCCTTACTCAGAAAGGCCTTTATTCTGTAAGGCTTAGGTATAAAAAAATAAAAAGAGCGTTAATGGCATAACAGTCCTTTCTGATCACCCTGTGTAAGATGTTTATGCAAAGTGTCAATAGAAGCAATTGGCCTAACAGTGTGACAACCTGCTTTGCTTGGAAATGGGCTAATCTCCTGTTTGGGTTATCCAGAGGTCAGGTAAGGATTTCTTTTTTTGCACTCCCCGTAGTGCGTGGGTACATAACCTGCAAACACTACAGGGCAGAAACCAGAAGAAACTGAGCCCAAGAATGCCACTAAGCTCTTTTTTTTTTTTTTTTTTTTTTTTTAACTCTTGCCCTTTTTGCTTTTCCTGATTTATTTTTTTTTCCTCTGACTTCTTTTATTTTTTTTCGATTCCTGGTCCCATCCCAGAGAGTCTACTTGAGCGTGTAACACATAACGATGACAGGGACTCTACCAATATCATTATCTGCTGCTTTACTTTGGGTTTGGTTTTTTGGCTGTTTTGATTTTTATATTTTTTTTTCCCAAAGAGGCATCATCCCCCTCTTTTTTTTTCTTTTTTTTTTTTTTTGAAGTTCACGTGGAAACCTACTTTAAATCTCAGTTTTTGAGGGCTGCCCCTGTTGCCCTGTCACAGCAGGCTGGAGCTCAATGAGCGCTCAGGCAAGCATAGCGGGCCAGGCAATGGGCCTTGGCCGGCTGCATGCTGTGAACTCCTGCCTCACTGAATCAGCTTCTGTGTGTTTTTATAACTGCCTTTTTTTTCCCCCTGTTAATTATGCCCCAAGGCTGTGGAAAGACAGCATTTATCTGTTTCAACAGACTAAGCAGCAAGTGTTCTGACATGTTTATCAGGCAAATTGTACCTGACAAAAGGTAATTACACATGCAATCAAGTCCAGAAGTAACTGGGTGATTAGGGGTTAATAAACTGTTTAGCATAAGAAATATTCAGCTTGTGAGCAAAGAGAGTGGACCAGAAGGACATAACTGATAGTGATACCTTAAAAGAATTACTTTTCTTTTGATGGAGTATTTGGATTTACAGAAAGGTAAGCAGGATATTAAGTGTACAACTCCTCATTTTTTATCTCCGGCTCCTCTGTCACTGGTGCCTGTTGTACAACCAAAGCTATTTGCTGACACTCTTGCTACTTCGGAAGAGATAACGGCACCATTCCAACTTGTACTAAGCTACCTTGATAATTTAAAATTACATTTTTTTTAGTATAACCAACACGCTTATTGTGGTCTGGTGGACGCTGCCCCCATTTCCTTCTGCAAAACCCTTCTGTTGACTCTGGATAGCTAGTTCCCAAACTTGCATTCTCTTCCAAGATTATTCCTGACAGTTGCCCAAAAGTAAAAAGGAAAGGCCATCTGTATGATATTTGAGGATGTGACAAGAGGTTCAAACAGCATTGAAAGGGCCGGATGGTCGATTCCAGCAGTTCCCAGTGCACAAAATTCTCATTTAATTACAAGATGGCCTAAATACAGGACTATGGCTGAGCTGCTCGGGATTTTAGGTAATATAAGAAAAAGCTTTACTGGGCTTTACTTTACCAGTAATTTCTATCCAAACATGGCCATATCACCTAGATTGGGAAGAAGCAAGAGTACTGACATTGAAGAACAGGTGCAAGTGCACTATTTGAAAACAGAATTCTGTCCCTAAAATCTTAAGAACATTTTCTCCCCTGTGGCATCAATATTGTAATGTTTTGCGTTAACCAAACCTGTTAGCTATCAAGGTCTTAAAGTAAGACCTCTTTTAACCAGAAAAATATTTTAGTATCTTTTACAATAAAATCGTTGTGTTTAAAGTAAAAGTATTCAAATTAAAAATAGCAGTTATCTGCATAAAGTAAGAGAATACTATAGCCTTTTATATAAGTATATATAAACACCTTTTTTTCCACATGGTGTTTATTTCAAGCAGAAAGAGCTGATGTTAGACATAAAAGACATTTAGAAAATACATAGACATGAGCAAAAAGTTAGAAAATCAAAGTATTGTAGGACATCATTCAAAATGCAAGCACAGAACAGCAGCCAGAGGCTAAAGTTATCTATAATGTTGTAAGTATATATGTGACTAATAAGGTGATGGTTTGAGAGGGCAACACTCTTTTCATATACAGTAAAAGGAGCATGCTGCTGTCTGATTATCAGCCCTGATGGTTCCAAGATGTTGGATAAACGTTCCCCTTCTATCATATCTTTAGAAGAGGCAAATCCTCTAAATAAGGCAGAAGTGTATACTCTATCTTGTAAATGAAAGTGGACAGTCTATTGGACACTCTATCTGGTATACTAGAAAGGATAAAGTTTGTTCTTTTGCTGTTGTTGTTGTTTGGTAATGACTCAGACGCACACACAGGTACGCACACTTCTCTGCAAATTATTCCTAGTCAGACAGGCTTCCCTTGCTCCTAGGGAAGTGTATTCTGCTTCTTTGTAAAATTCTCAGGTATAGCATTGCCCGTCTCAGCTTATTCTTATTTTTCATGGTTGTTATGGGATAAAGAGAGTACAACAAGGCCATTGTTCTTGCGTAGTAGAGTACGTATTTCTAGTTTATTCGGTGCTTGACAGTGTTTCAGCTGCGTGGTAAGCTGGTTCTGACAGAGCACCCTTGGGTGGCTCCTTAGGTGGGGCTGGGTGCTGACTAGCAGCTAATGGTCTGCACTGACTCTCAGGGTAGCAGGAGAGGTTGCCTTTCTGTCCAGTTTGAAGTATTTCCCATACACGTTAAGTCTGGAAAGATGCATGTGCAAAATAAACATTTTTCCTGTTGTAATTTCAAGGCAAACAATGCACATGCTAACTGTGAAGCAGTCGCAGCCAGCAGCACCAGTGTGCTGTGCTACACTGTGGGTTTGGATTGATTTTTGAGGCAGGAAAATATTTATTGCCAGGACCTATTCTCTGCATGTATTTCTTTTACTACAGTGCATGTTAGTGTGGACCTTTCCTTGCGAGACAATGCATCTTATTTTAAATTACTGTCTTGGTAATAGTGATAGTTATAGTGGCTAAAATAGCAGTAGGGAAATGTTGCTGTAATTTGGTCTTTAACAGGTTGATTCTTCTTGCCAGAATAAGAACTACTGTCACAAAACCAGCAAATTCTCCTGTACTTTGTGCTTCACAACTGAGAAGCCGTGGGACAAGCTCACCTGAACTTAAATCCCCTAACTCTTTTGGTTTTGTTTTTTGGTTTTTTTTTAATTGTAGCTGATACTCTTTTTGGCAAAATTAATGCTTTTACGATTAGACTTGCCCTTGATATAATTTTTCTTTTTCGGCATTAGTAGTAATCACAGTATTTAAAACTGCAGAGATTTACAACCTTCTTTTATTTCAGTGGAACTTAACATATCCTGCGTATTACATCTCTGTAGCATGAGTCACGTCAGCATGTCAAGCCAAATCCACAAAGTATTTCCATTATATCTTCACCTTGAGTACCGTGTAACATTACCAAGGGCTGTTCCCTCTCCTTGTGGTTTTGCATACGCCTAGTCCCTGTCGCATTATAAAATCATTTTAACATGCATCTACTGTGAATGAAAATACATCAAAAATATAGGGAAAAAGTTGGTGGGGTTTTTTTCACATCTGTTGAAGAGTTGGCCAAATTTTCATGATGAATTTCATGTAGCTATCTGTTTGCATGAATTAAAAAACAGGTTTTTTGCATCTTTATGTTCTCTTATTTTCAATAATCTTTATGTATAAATTTCAAGGTAACTTTGTCCTTTACTAAAATAAAAATAATCTACTAAAGGATTCAGTAGGCCAGTGCTTCATTATTGACGTTGTCTTTCCAAGAGTATGTTCAAATCACATCAAGTAGCCCAAATATTTTTGTGCATCTTCGAATGGGTGGGCTATCTTTCAGATAATATGCCTGTGACCAAGACAGTCCCACTTTAATAGAGGTCTTTCTGTACGAGGAGAAGGAATTAAAATTCTTCATTTAAACAAGGCACACGTTTTTGTAGCAAAAGGCAGTGTAAATCAGGAAGGAACAGAGTAGCAGAAGCTGAAGCAGACTGTAGGGTGGGTACCTCCGCAGCATGGCTGCAGGAGTGAAGGCGAATCCGGGGTTGTGCTCAAGGGAAGCTTTGTATGATGGGTCGATTGAAGTTATTTCCCGTACACGTGTGATGGTCCCGGGACGGGCAGCTCTGCTAGACTGTCCCTGTTGCTGCTGGCTGCTGGCCAGCCTGCTCCCCTCACAAAGTGCCTGCGTTGACTGTACATCCGCCAAGTGCCAATTCCGATGCAGGTGATATGAATGGCCAGGACACAGATCCGAAGAGCTGCACACCAGGCAGCTCTTCCCACCCGCAGCGTACAGTACGTGCTGTCAAAGTCCATTATGTACAGCAATATGCCTGCAGCTGTGAGGGGGACAAAACCCACAACGTATAATTGTGCACAGCAGCAGCCTGGTCTCCAGCAGGGTCTGCAGCTCTGTCGCGTTTACTCCAGCAGCGGGGCACGTTTGTCACTCTGCGGCCCCTGAACACATGTGCAGAAGGAGGGAAGGGAGCTATGATTGAGTGGCATGTGTCATTTGATTGCATGTCCCTGGTCCTTCGTGTTACCTGCCACGTGTCATGACAGCTGCCTTGATTTAGGAGATTTATTAGCATGAGGCTGGTTGTGTGCAGGTCTTTGACCAGGTGTGGAGCAGGGAAAATGCTCAGGGTACATCCCCCGTTGCCGATAGTGTCATTCCTCAGAGCCAGGACTGTCTTAGAGTGTGCAGAACATGCTTCATGTTCTCTTGGGATATTGTTTTACCTCACGTGTTGAAAAGCAGCGGACTCCATGGTCTATTTAGAGCCCTACATGCCTGTGTTTGGTCAGGCAACAGATGAGGTGTAATCTTCCACCCCAGCCGTCACTATCACTAGGGTGTCCCAGAGCCATGACACAATCAGATGGCTGATTCAGGCACTGAAAGTATGGTATGAAAATTGTTCTTGCGATATTGGCAGGAAAGTTTCTTCCAACTTGTCAGCACTGTAATTGTATCAGTCATCGATGGCTTTGGGCTGCATGTTGCTAACAGGATACAGAGCTTCAGAGTTATTTAGGATTTACCCAGAATCCTCAATTTCAATGTTACAATAGGGATAAGAAATGAAATCTTTCACCTCTGATTTACTGAACACAACTTCTGCAGGAGCATTGGCGTGGTCCTTTCTTAAGGACCACGTCCCGTATGGAGCCCATGACAACTGGCATTGTAAATAGTAGTAATTTATTAATACATTATTTGCTTCTCTGTAAGAGAGAGAGGGAACATCAAGTTTCCAGATTATGTAGTTTGGGTTCCTGTGACTGTCAGCTTTATCCTCTCAACTTGTGTTGTGTTCTGCTTGTCCTGCCTGGCTGCTCTTTTGATTGTGCTTTTGAATGTGTCACACAGCCTCTATGAGGACTGGGCACTACCGGCTGCTGTAAGGCAAGAAATAAGAAATTATGAGTAACATGCAGCAGCAACTGAGGCTGTGGGTTTCACAAATGCCACTAATTCCTGAGTTCTCAGAGCCTTCCTGAGCCTGTTTGCTTAGTGACTAAAGGCATCTTCTCTTCTCTCCAGCTCAGTAGGAGAATTGATGGTGCCCATCCTGAGAAAGCGCTTTGTGAAAAAGAACTATTTTCATTTGACCTTGGCAGCTATCGTGGATATGTAGTCAGTAGAGAATGAAAATAGCCTCCTCGCTTTTTATACACCTTTCACCCAAATGAGATAGTCAAACGTAAAATCTAGATGTCACTGAGGTTTGTAGTGGTCCCTGGAGGACTTTGGAAGGACAGAGTAGTAACTGTATCAGAGATCTGTTATAAAGCCAGGAAATGTTACTATTTATTCATAAAAGAGAATACTACAAATATGGAAGAAGTAATTAATTGGAAAATAATTAATATAAATTAGTCACTTTATTTGAAAATGACATAAGAAAGGGGTTAGGAAGTGGAAAAATCTGGAGAAGAAAAAGCATATAAATTTGAAGCTGTGAAGACCAGGTGTATACTTTTATTTTATAATTAAGTTGGTGTTATGATTTTGGGGATGAGCGTTACTGGAGATCTGTGATGTTTTACCAGGCTGAGAAGTTTGAGGAAGGCAAAGCTCTCAGAGGTTGCAGCCCTGTTCTTAGCCTACTCTGAGCAGTCAGAGGGGTGCGCGGCTGCTGCTGCTGTGCCCCAGCTGTAACAGCTTAGCAGGAGCAAATGTTTAAAGTGAAAAGGGCTCTTTATTTAAACAGCAAAATGGTATGACCCGCAGTAGTCTGTTAACGTTTCTTAAAGTGGTTTTGTTACAGAAAATCCTATTCCACCCCAACCTTTCCAGGTATTACAGGGGCTCTAGGTGACGCTGAGGACCCAGCTCAGCGGAGCAGCCGTGGGCACTGCACGCCGGGGCGGTGTCGCTAGTGGTTCCCCACGCTTATTTTAAGAGTAGGTTTGGCTAACACAGGGCAGCCTGAGAACCAGCCTGATTAGCCCTCAGCAGCAGGACAAGGCCAGGCACCAGAGGTGGGGGGAAGCTGGGGCACCCCGCCATTGACGTCAGTGGGAGCGGGACCGGCTGTTCCGCAGGTAGCCGTGGGAAAGGCTCCACGGAGCGAGCAGGGGCCGCCTGTGCCCTGGCCCCAGGCAGCCTGGGCAGGGCGCCCGGCCTGCACCCGTGATGGCGGAGGGTGAATTCAGCTTTCAGGGCTGCGATGGTGCTGGCTGCTAGAGGTTAAGCATTGCGTCTGCTTGCAAAAGCAGGCTGTTCTGTTGAACAGCAGCTCCGAGATCGTGAGTCAAAGGCCTGATTCGAAACTGTGGTCAGATGTAGGACTGCGTTTGGAGGCTTTCCCCCCACCCCCATTTAAGTGTTTGAGGGTTGTTTGGGCCAGAAGTGTGCCCAGGGCTTGGGGCTGAGTCACGGGGATCAGTCGCCGCGGAGAGTGCAGCAGGGGTTGTTTAATTCACTTAATTGAGACTACTTGAGCCTCTGGTTTAAATTGCTGTGAGCAGCAACAGATGCAAGTATCCCCTTCCCACTCCCCACGCTCAAGCAAGCCCCCGAAAGAGCAAAGCGCGAAGCCATCAGCATCCCCTCCTAGGGCCAAACCAGCGCAGGGAGGGAGGCGAGAAGGCGTTAAAGAAATAAACGGGGCAGGTGAAGGGGCTGGCGGCTGGGCTCGGGGCGAGGGAGCGGACCCCGCAGAGCCGCTCAGCGCTCCCTCACCCGCCCTTTTCTACCCCCCCCGCCCCAGCTCCTGGACCTCTTCATGGTGTGGGACTGGTCCACCTACCTGGCCGACTACGGGCAAGCCACCTCCAAATACCTGCGGGTCAATCCCAGCACGGCACTCACGCTCCTGGAGAAGTAAGTGCGGGAAGAAGCGGGGGGGAGGGGGATGCGGGTGGGCGGCGGATCGTGGGCGCAGCGCTCCCAGCCCGGCACCCACGGGGCGTCCCGCCCCGTGGGTGCCGGGCTGGGAACGCTGCGCCCACGGAGGCCGGGAGCGGGGTCGCCATCCCGGTAGCCGCGGCGACAACTCCTCGCCGTCCCGGTGCCGGCAGCCGCGGGCGATGCCGGCGCAACCCCCGCTTCCCGACTTTGCGGCTTTAAGGAAGGGAAACGCCGCGGATAAAAGCCGGGGCGAGCGTTTCGGCTTGGTCTGGCGAGTGGGTTGGGGAGGGCTGGGTTGTCGCCAGCCGGGTATCGAGCCGCTTTTTTAAAAACCGCGTCGAAATAACGCGGTGGTTTAAAGGCATTTTCTAAACGGTGTTTTCTCTCCTCTCCCGCCTGCCGTGAATGCGCCTTTTGCAGAGTTCACAGAGGGTACGTATCGCCCTATGTTGTTACAAAATATTGTCGCTTCAATTTCTTTTATTTCCCGAATTTCGTTTTTAAATCCATTGGTACGGGAGATCGGCAATAACGGTATCGGGTAATTTGACAAACTGTGAACAAAACACACCCGTTCGCTGAGTCTGAACTTACCGTGGAAGCAGATGATACTAATGGGTTTTCTGGTTTGCTTCTCTCTTTAACACATTTGGTAGGGCCAGTTTCCTGACGAAGCGATATTTGCTTAACACTTACGGGCGATTTGTGAAGTAATATTTGTTAAAACGAGTTCCGCATTGCGGAAGTTTAATTCAAGAACACATAGATAACAAGTTTTGTAATCTTTCAGTTCTTATTAGTAGAAAGATCAAAAGAGGAACAAAAGTAAACCTGTTTAAATAGTCAGATTTTTCCTTTTCAAATTATGTTTCTAACGTGTCTGTGTCATTTGCTTCTTTATTTCTCCAGAATGAAAGATTCTAGCAAAAAGAACAACATTTTTGCTCAGTTCAGGAAGAATGATCGTGACAAGCAGAAGCTAATAGAGACTGTAGTAAAGCAACTTAGGAGTTTAGTGAATGGTATGTCCCAGCACACATAGGCCTGCTAAATCGATGGTATCTCATCACGCCAAGAGGTTATTTCTTAGCCACTATTTCTACTAAGCAAACAGTGCTATCAGTTAGGACATTCGTTTCACGGAGTAAAGGAAAAATTCAGTAGATGGCTTGTACACGGAGTCTTCAGCAAACAATTCTTTGTACGTATTTTTAATGGATTGAATACTATTTTGTATATTGTAAACAAATGGTGAAAAATGTACAATAAAAACCAGCTCAATCGTATTGTACATGGAACAGCTGAACTGTAAATACATTATTTAAATATCTGCAGACATGGTGTCCAAAATTTTGCTCTGGGTAGGAATTATTTGACAAATGATCCCTTAGTTGCTGTTTTCTGGATGAATCCTAATTTAATGTTTTTTAAGCATTGAGATACTTGCGTTTTAGATGCCGCCTATCATTTTCCTGCATTAAATGTATATTAGCCTTAAAGTGATTGGACAAAATTTTGTATACCAGATTTTGTAGTCTGGAGGTATGAAAAAATCTAATGATTTTTAGTACCTTTGAAAACTACTTGAGAATTAGACTTGATATTTATTTAGCGTTAGGGCTTATAGGCTTTGTTCTCCAAAAGGGTTTAATCTTGAGGTTGTGAATGTAAATAACCATTTGAGTTCTTTATAATGTGATATTTTGTTTTGGTTTGGTTTTGTTCCTCAGGGTTACTATTTCTAACTGTACTTTTGTAAGATCCCGGGTTCTTTTCCCCAGGTTGCAGTAAGGAATAGATTTGCCACTGTTGGTTTCGTGCCGCATCTGTTTGTCCGTACGTGCTTTCTACTGCCAGACCCATCCCAGCGATTAGCATTTCGTCCCACCGCCGCTCTCTTTGCACTGTTCCCTCCTGGCTATTTTAGACAGAAAGAGAATGTCTAACAAATACAAACCAAATGTAAAAATAATGTACATTTTCGCTGTGTTTTTAAGTTATTGACGGTCTAAATACAGTAATATAAACCTCACCCGTATTCCTGTTCACTTTCACGCACCGGGACGCACCTCAGAGCTGGTTTCGTTGGGACCCGCACAGGTCCCGGCTCTTTGGTGATTCCCCCTCGGGGCAGGCGGAGGGGGGGATCCGGGGGGCCCCGACGGCGGGGTGCGGCCGCGGGGGGGCTGCGAGAACACCCCCTCGGCTGCCGCTGCCGTCCGGGACGGCGGGCCCTGCGGAGCGGGGCTGGGACGGTACCCGCTCGGGGGAGCCCGGGACGGGGACCCGCTGCCTTCCCCGGGCGGGGGACAGGGCTGGTCCGAGGGGACGGCGGGGGGTCCCGGCGGGGCAGATCCCGCACCCCGCGCCGCGGGGCCGGCCTGGATGGGGCGGGGGGGCTGCGGCCGGCAGTGCCGTGCCGTCGGGGGGAGGGGAACGGGAGAGGGGCGCCGGGCCCCCAGCCCCGAGGAGGGGGAGGCTGCCCCGGCCGCGGCCCCGCGCCCCTCCGTCGCGCTGCCCGGCTCCCCGGCTCCAATCACCGTACTTGGCCGCGCTGCTTAAATATGCAGCGGATACGTCATCTCCGAAGGTGGATCGGGCGTAAGTGGCCAATATCTATATAAATGTGGCCGAGGGGCGAACCGGCAGCAGGAGGCGAGCGGGGCCGGGCGGGCAGCAGCCGGCAGGGCCAGCCGCCGAGCGGAGTGGCGGGGCGCCCGGCCCCCCGCCTTTGACAGCCGCCGGGGCCGCCCCGAGCCGCCCGCGCCCCCGGGGCGGGGACCCGCCGCCGCCCCGGCTGCCGCCGCCCGGCAGGAGGATGCCGGCGGGGCTCTCCTGGCCCGAAGCGGCGGCGCTGGCGCTGCTGGCCCTGGCGCTGCTGGTCACCCTGTGCCGGCACCTCTGGGCGCTGCGCTGGAGCCTCAGCCGGGACCCCGCCAGCGCCCTGCCTCTGCCCAGGGGCTCCATGGGCTGGCCCTTCTTCGGGGAGACCCTGCACTGGCTGCTCCAGGTAAGGCGCAGGGGGATGGGCATGGGGACGGGGTGGGAAAGGGCTGGTGGGACCCTCAGGCTGACCTGCGGCTCGTCCCCAGGGCTCCCGCTTCCACAGCTCCCGGCGGGAGAGGTACGGAAATGTCTTCAAGACCCACCTCCTGGGCCGGCCGGTGGTGCGGGTGACGGGCGCTGAGAACATCCGCAAGATCCTTCTGGGTGAGCACACGCTGGTCAGCACGCAGTGGCCCCAGAGCACCCAGATCATCCTGGGCTCCCACACCCTGCTCAGCTCCATCGGTGACTTGCACCGCCAGCGCCGCAAGGTGAGCCTCATGGTCACTCCAACAGGGCGGCAGCCCAGGCTTGGGCCTCGGTGGCACATGGGACACCCTGCTTTAACTACCTGCCTCTGTTCCCCCCCTTCTCCTCCTAGATCCTGGCCAGAGTGTTCAGCCGCGCCGCCCTGGAGAGCTACCTGCCACGGATCCAGAAGGTTGTGAGCTGGGAGCTGCGGGGCTGGTGCATGGAGCCGGGCTCCATCGCAGTTTATTCCTCCGCTAAAACCTTAACTTTCCGCATTGCAGCTCGGATTCTGCTGGGGCTCCGCCTGGAGGAAAAGCAGTTCAAGGATCTGGCCAAAACTTTTGAACAGCTGGTGGAGAACCTCTTCTCCCTGCCCCTCAACATACCCTTCAGTGGGCTGCGCAAGGTACTGCCGCCTGCCCTGCTCCCTCTGCCCTGGGCGCAGGGGCCTGGGCCCCGGCGGCGCAAACCCCCCGTCCCCAGGCCCACAAAGGGGCACTTCTGATGGGCTAGGACATCTGCAGCACCCCATTCGGGGTCTAAGGGCCTGGTGTCTTGTCCACCCCAGCCATCTCCCCTTCTCTCTGCACTTCTCACCTGTTCTTGGTTGGCTTCCAGCGCCTCAGAGCACTGTCTCCAGCTCGTGGGCTCCTCTCCTCCCTCCCCCCATATGTTGCCTCTCTTGGCTCTGGTTAGTCCATCATGTCCGGTCCTGTCCCATCTCATCCCACTTGGACTCATGTCAGCCCATGGCAGAGGGGTCTGTGGGCATACGCACAAAAGCAGGTGGGCACAGCACACCTCACGTTAGCACTCCCCGTGCACCGCAGGGCAGGCCGAGGACTTGAGACCCTCTTGTGGTCCTTAGTCCCTTGTCCACCAGCAGCAGAGAGACAGCAAGGGGTCCTAGAGGGGAACATAGCAGAGGGACAATCTCCTCTGCCCCTTTCAAGCCACAGTTTCTTCCCTGCTGCCCTGCTGCTCTTTGCCTGCCTCCACACACTCCTGCTCTAGGTGTCCGTCCTGTGCCGCACCCCTCCTCTCCCATTTCAGTCTGTGTTCCCTCCTCTGGCTTTGGGTTCTCCACCCTTACCACAGCTCAAGCCTCCTGCCCCTTTTAGCCAGGTCTTGCCCAGTCTCTTATTTCCACTGTGAGCTTTGCCCCACCGGATCACCTTACCAAGCCAGTCCCAGTTCTCCCCTAGCTTCCCTGCTGCTCTTCTCCACCAGTTCAAAGCTCTTGTCTGGAGGGGACTCTCCCTGTCCAGTTTCCCTTTGCAGGTTGTCACCAGTGTGAGTTTTCATCCCCCCATCCTATCCCTCCATGCCCTCTCTCAGGTCAGCTGCAGCCTGTCTGGCCCCAGACCAACCTCTTCAACTTGCATTTAGGTCCCCTTGGCTTTCCCCTTGCTCCCTGCCCTGTTTCTTTTGTCCAGTCCTTCCCACCTCAAATCTCAGCCTTTTTATCATTCTTCACAACATCTGGTCACGGCCATTTTTCATCCCACATCCCTGGTCCTTCTGGCTTTTGCAGGAGGCGTCTTGATAGAGATCCACACACTCGTGACTCCCTCCATCCCACTTTGCAAAGAGATTGCTGATCACTTGTCTTGCTGAGATCTTACCTCAATGTTTTGCTGCACAGGAGTGCAACGCGACTGCAGCTGAGCTGGCTGTGACTAATGTGTCTTTATCTACTGCGCCCTGGTAAAGCCACTCATTTGTTCCTGTCTCAAATGTGCCTTGCTGCTTGGACTCAGTTTTATTAAGTTACCTCTTCTTGTCCCTTTGGACAAGCTACTTTTAAACCTGACGTGACCATGGGCTTGTTCAGTGCAGATACCTCTGGACTCAGTTCCGTGGGTTTACTGCTGTCTTTTCCTCTCAAAGTGTTTCTTAGGATTTGTCGTATTTGATTCACAACAGCAAAGCAACAGCATTTGCAGCAGTTACCCCCAAACTGCTGCCTCTTGCAAAGCTCTGGGGCTGGGCAACGGATTAAACAGTTCTTGCTGTTACAGATCCTGGGATTAAGGATTGCCACACGTGGGGTCCCCCGGTCTCTCTGGAGAGGGGGGTGGTTCCTAAGGCTCTCCTGAACTGTGTCTGCCTCCCGCAGGGAATCAAAGCACGGGACATGCTACATGAGTTTATGGAGAAGGCTATACAGGAAAAACTGCAGAGAAACAACCCAGAAGATCACAGCGATGCTCTGGATTTCATAATAAACAGTGCCAAGGAGCACGGCAAAGAATTCACCATGCAGGAGCTAAAGGTAAGGAGAACCCCCCTTGCAGTGTCCCTTCTGACTCGGTGGCTGTTTGAGAGACCTGGGCTGAGGGGCAGGAGGTTGTATGAGGACCCGCCACCAGCTGCTGGCTCCTGCCCTCCTCTTACCAACTCTGAGGACTCCGTCTCCAGTGCAAGCGAGAAAGCCCGAACTCAGCATGCTCATAGCTCTTGTAGGATCGTGTCTCTGCGTTAGAAGAGAGCTGGTATTTAAAACAGGGAACAAATGCCTCTTCTACCTTTCCTCTTCATGGCCACCAGGCTTCAGCCTGGCTTAGGGTGCTGGTAGGGTTGTGTGGCTATGCTGAGGCTCTGTATGTCAGTGTGCACTCAGTAGCCTCCAAGATACCATCTTGGAACTATTTAGAGTTAGACATGTGCTCCCTAAACATGCCCCAGCATCTGACATGGCACGATGTGTGGATCACGTCGCCTTAGTCCTCAGGGCTGAGAGCCCAGAAGTCTCTGAGACAATATATCAAAATGGGTCCAGGGATGGAATGATGGATTCCAGGTCATTCCCTGTCACCTCATCGTTAATTATATCATCTAGCTTGCGGATGGCTATGATGCAACGAGGTGCATCACTGTGATTTAGGGATGAGCCCAGAAGTACTTACTGAGCCAAAACCACCAACTGAATGTGGAGAGTATTTTGCCAAAGACCTTGGGGAAAAAATGGCCATTAGTACTGCGTCGTTCCTAGCTCCAGGTCACTTGGTGACTGACTCAGTGAATGACGGGTGACACTGCATTTATATAACAGGTTTTGAAGCAGTTTTGCACAGGTACAGCAGCTGAATAGAGTTTAAAAGTATGTGAATATAGACTAAAAGTATTGAACACGCATAGTTTTACCGTTTATTTAGGTATTTAAGGAAAACAATCTAAAGACTAATGTTTCATAAATATATTGTAAAAGTGTAATCTCTGAACCTAAAATATTTTAAAGACTTTACAGCGACTGTTAGAAACAATTAGAACCAGCATATATTCTTAAAGTAATTTTATTACATTATTTATTCTAATAGAATGGGGTTTATTATAATATAATTATTTTTTAAAAAATAATTGCCAGATTCAAAATGTGATTAAGATGGGTTAATCTCCGTTAGTATTCACGTGGATATTACACGCAAATAATTACATGATCTCTCATCGTGTCCTTGCCTCTGACAAATGGAATAAGGGGATATTAAATGTAACATGGAGTGCCATAGCAGTGACCTTGGGCCGCCTGATTCAAATGACAGTATATTCATATGCTGTCCCGTACCTTTACAGTTAGAAAATTTCTACCTTGTCTGTATTTAACAAAATGACTTGCAAACTGACCCGCCTGTGTTTGCAATTATGGCAATATTCTCCGCTCTAATAAAGCAGTAGCAGAGCTCTCATCCAGTGAAGTGGTGTAATGGGATAAAAAGTCCAAAGCAGTCTTGGAGTCATGGATCTATCTGACTTTGAGAGACACTCCAAACACTGGTGCACACTAGTTAGTAATTTGTTTTTTGCTCAAATGCTTTCGAGGGACTGTTTTCCCAGAAATTTTCCTAAATACTCTGTGATTTGCACTGCTAGCATGAACTCTGTGGGACCCTTGAAATGTAAAGGTCATTAAAAAGCTATGACTTTGCCAAAAGCACTGTTTTAAAACATTTAAAAGCTTGGAAGGATTGAAAAAAACCCAAAAATCACCCCATCCTATGTAATAGTGCTGTCACTGGCTGCATGGGCGCAATCGGAACACCACTGGTCCTGCCTCCCAGGACTGGGAGTCAGGCCGGGGCACAGGGACAGTACTGGTGAAGCTGTGGGAAGATGCTGCCTCCCAGTCACCGGTTATTTGCCTTGTAAAAGCAGGGAGGGAAAGTCAGTCGGCAGCTCGGTGTCAGCTGATGGAGCAGCACTGTCAGAGGCTGAGTCAGAGGGGCTGTTATTTCAAATTGCAGAGCCTGACGTAAATTCCTTGCATGTTACTGAAATGTCTTGGGTTTTAATTGCAGGTGGTGGCACCGAGAGATTTCTTTTCATCTGGGTCTGCTACTGTGTGCATGCAAAAATTCCTGCCAACGCCTGCAGGAGGTGTGATAGGGGTCGAGAGGGATCTGTTATTTCAGAGGTTTTATTTCAGCTGAAAGATGCCCTTGAGAGCTGCACTTTGGCAAAAGCCTCTAGTCCAGCCAATGTATGGCGCTGGGGACGGTAGCAAAGGGTAATCCTTGTTACGTTACCCTTGACCTTACCAGACTTGGCTCCAGGTACCTTCAGGCTTCAGTTGTCGTTCCCTGTGTTTTTGGCTTCACCTCTTCAGAAACTGGTTGTGTCAGAACAGTTTAAAATCCAGACACATGGCTGTGTGAAGGGAAACTGCTCTGTTTCCCTGGGGGTTTTTGCTCCGCGTTGCCCCTGGTCTGGAGCGATTAGTGCTCGGTGGTGCCAGCCAGGCCCCAGCCCCTCCCAGGGTGGCAGCTCCCTGTGCTCCTCCCTTGGGCTTCTCCTGGGGCTTTCGGGTCTGGCCTCAGTGCTCCCAGCCCGGTGCTACGGAGCCGCCGGCGCCTTCAGATGGTGCTGTAAGTTTGAGCATTACATTCACTGTCAGAGACATGCCGTGCCATGACCCAGCTCCGGGCAACCCTTAATGTTTGCAAAACAATTTCCAAAAGTTGATCACAGGGTGCCGCAAACAGCCTGCAGCAACCCGGCACGCGCTGTGCCACGTAGACCCTGCAGGCAGTCCCGGGAAGACTGGGAGACTGCGTGGGGATCCGCGAGCTGGGACAAGACACGTATTACAGATTTGACTGGGCTGTGGTCTGTCTGAGCTGGGTAACCTCCTAACTTCTTATGGACACATCTGCTATGGAGCTAGCAAGAGCACTGCTGTGCTTCAGGCTGTAAGGGCTGAAAAGCGAGCAGGTCCTTTGCCTGGCACGTGCATCCCTGCAGGAGAGCTCCCTGATGGCAACAGCACCTCTCGGGCTGGCCCCCTACAGCAGGGAGGTCTTTCTGCTTTTGATTTGATTGGTTTGAGTCCCCTCCCAGATAAGCAAATGGTGGATTACAGCTGGAGATGGATCAAATGCAACCTGTTTTAGCTGCTGGTGCATCTAGGATTTATGCATAAACCCACAGCCTCATAAGCCCTGGCTGGGCAGAAAGGTAAAAAATCTGGGTGTGAAGGAGAATTGGCAGATGAAGGTAAAAAGCGTAATGCTTGAAATGAACTTCACTCGGTATGCAAAAATGCATGTTAAATGCTTCTTTAAAATTCGTAAATCTTGGGAGGAAAGCTTAGAAGAGCTGGATTGGTGGTGATGTGTACTCATCTCAGTTGTGTTTCTGTGTCAGTCATTCGGCAAGTGGATGTCCAGTTTGTACAGAAATGGAAGAACAAGCGTGTCTTGTTTTGGTCCCTGCCAACCCAGGGTGGGTGCAGGTTTGTGGAGAGCAGAGGCAGGGCCAGGGCCCTCCACACAGGGGCAAAAGCTGCAAAAGGTGAGAACAGTCTGAATCACAACCAGTTTAAAATGTCATTCAAACTTGTCACCTTCCTTCCTCTCCCAGGAGTCAGCCATTGAGCTCATATTTGCTGCTTTTTTCACCACGGCCAGTGCCAGCACCTCTCTGATCCTCCTGCTGCTGAAGCACCCCTCAGTGATTGAAAAAATAAGGCAGGAGCTGATGTCCCACGAGCTGTACCAGCAGTGTGAGCGCTGTCCTGTGGGACCCTGCCCGGACACCCTGACTGCACAGGGCAGGAACAGCAAGAAGACATTTCTCCGCCCCACAGACAAAGATGCTTATGAGGACCAGAGCGAGCCCCCGGGCCCACTGGATGAAGGTTCGCCCCAGCCCCGTGCCACGCCGGAGCCCACCCTCCCCCAGAGCAGTCCCTGCGCTGGCCCCCAGCTCCGGGCGCCATCAGAGCAGAGCTGTCGCTGCCCCTCGGACATCAGCCTGGAGAAGCTGAGCTGCCTGCGCTACCTGGACTGTGTGATTAAGGAGGTGCTGCGGGTGCTGCCCCCCGTCTCCGGAGGCTACAGGACGGCGCTGCAGACTTTCGAGCTGGATGTAAGTGCCTCGCACGCTGATAGGGAGCTGCTGCCTGCCACTCCCTGCAAGCACCCTGCGCCCAGCAGGGTGGTGGTGCTTGGCAGCGTAGCTCAGGGGAAGGTGGCATGCAGCAAGCTCTGTGGGTCGCAGCTGGGCTGGGGAGAAAAGGAGCTGCGGAGCAGATGGGCAGTGTAGTGGGGCTGTCCCCAGGTACCGTCTTCTCACCCTCCACTAGCACAGCTGGCTGCACAGGCATGTAACGCTCCTTTCCTCCCCTCCCCTCTTCGCTCTCTCTCCAGGGCTACCAGATCCCCAAAGGCTGGAGTGTCATGTACAGCATCCGTGACACACATGAGACGGCCGCCGTCTACCAGAGCCCCCCTGGCAGCTTTGATCCAGACCGCTTCGGTGCTGCCCGGATGGAGGCTGCAGGCCGCTTCCACTACATCCCCTTTGGCGGCGGGGCGCGGAGCTGCATCGGCAAAGAGCTGGCACAGGCCATCCTCAAGCTGCTGGCCATCGAGCTGGTCAGCACGGCCCGCTGGGAGCTGGCCACCCCCAGCTACCCCGCCATGCAGACCGTGCCCATCGTGCACCCCGTCGACGACGGGCTGCAGCTCTACTTCCACCCCTTGCATACCTGAGCCAGGGGTACGCTGCCCCTCAGCCCCGGCATCGGTGCCCCTCCACTGCTGCCAGGGCAGGTCTCTGCTGCCCCAGGATGGGTATGGCACTGGGTCACCGCAGAGCAAAACCCCAAAGGTCTTTTTATTTTAAGCCGGTACGGAGGGTCCTGCAGAGTCCTGCTCCTGGGCAGCAGGGTGAGCCTCAGCCCCAGCCCGGGGCACAAACCCGCTGAAGCTGCTGGCAGGGAGCATCCCCCATGGGAACTCAGACAGCCCCTGCCCCACGCAGGTCTCCAGCCACCGGGGATGGGCAGCAAACCTCCCAGTCCCACAGCTAAGGCTCCCAGAGCCTTCCTGTCCCAGGGTTATCTCCTGTGGGTGTGTTATAGGAGAGGCAGGATGAACGTCCTGCACACTGTAGCTTTTTAGATGTAAAAAGAGAGAAGACAGGCCGGGGCCTCTGGAGGAAAACACAAGCCAGGGCTGCTCAATCCATGGCATCAGCTGTAGCTAGAATAATAGGGTGTAAAGTGGTTTTTATTGTAAATATTTAATCTCATTCCTGCACTTCCCATTAGAGCCACCACAAAGAGGACGTCTCATTCACCCCGTAGTAGTAGCTGTGTATATTGTGCCCGAGCACCGTGCTGCTGCTGGGGGTCTGCCATGAAGCCCCCCTCTGTCATCCCCGCAGCATGCCCTCCCCAGCCGCAGCCTGACTGAGGGATCAGACTGAAGCAGGGGAGGGAATAAACATTTGGAAAACAGACATTTCTGAATATGTCTGATTTGTGGTAGAAAGTCCTCTGTTCCTGATGATGCTGTTCATATTGCAGCCAGGGCATTTGCAAAGTGACAGAGGCCCCATGGTGGCTGGCTGGCCAGACTGACCATGTCACATCCCACAGCCTATCTCTGCCAGGGAAAGTGCCAGGACAGCAGCTCTGTGGGTCCATCCAGGAGGTGGTACCTGGGGCTGACCCTGGGTGCTGAGAGCAGCTTTTTAGATGTCTTCTGAGTACCACTTACGTTGCTGAGACACGGGGTATTTCTCTCCCATGTGAAATGAAGTCCTGTTGCCTGTTCACTGAGAACAGAGCTGGGCCCAGGTCCTTGCTTCACTGCAATGTGTTTATGAGATCCTTTCAGCTTCACCTCTGCTCCCCACTGTCACATGTCCTGCATGGAAGCAGTGGGGGAAAACATCCGCCTTGTCCCTCCAGTGCATCCTGGGCCTGGTGGCACGGCATACTCTGTGTGAAGAACCAGCAGCAGCTTGACCTGCGAGGGCAGAAATGTGGCATGAGGACGGAGTCCCTTTGGAAAGGCCCTGGGGAGCTCCCCTGTCCCCTGAATCTCTGGTCATCGTCCTGCTTCAATGCCAGGCTGCAAATGACCTGGCCCTGGCCAGTCCCCTTTGCATGTCCATGCTGGGACACTGCAGTAGGGTGTGTGCTGCCGTTAGCGGTCCAAAGGCTGTGCAGGGAGCACAACGCTACCTGGGGCAGAAATGTGGCTCCCAAACGTGACAGGTCAAATCTGGAAGAGGTTGAACTGCAGGGCTGAGTTAAGTGCTGTTGGCAGGTCGACCCCGTAGTGAACCAGAGCCTCTGCCCCTCCTGACCTTGTCCCGAAAGGTGAATCTTTCTGGCTATCAGAGGTGAAATCAGTAGGTGGTGGCTGCAAGTGGCAATGACTAACTTTAATTAGCAGGAGCTGCTGGCGTGGCTGTGACCAGCCGGCAACACAGGGTCCCACCGCGGGCAGGGTCGGGCCTGCAGTGCCCAGCACCGGGTGCGGGACAGCCAGGGCTCCTCCAGCAGCGCACTTAAAAATTACCCCTAGCGCTAACGAGCCCCGTAGCCACCCGCTGAAAAATGTAACATGAATCTTGTTTAAAAAAAAAAAAAAAAAGACTTGAAACTGATTTTGTTTGCAGATAAACACGAGCATTTACAAATGAAGTGTAATAATTGTTACTTGTAATCAAAGTTTGTGCATATTAGGCTGTTAATTTCTTGACCCCCTTCCAAGATGTTTTTAATTATCCCTTTCACTCTTTACCATTTGATTCTTTTCGAGCCGATGGCTGGGGAATACACAGCTGGGGAGATAATAAAGCCTTCCTGTGGCAATTATCGGTGCTCAGGCCACCGTATCTCGTTATTTTGATAGACAGTGAACTTGGCGCGGTTGCCGGCCGGGTTCACGCAGATGTCACGGTCCGTGTTGTAGGTCACAAGCAGGTCAGCGCCCGGCAAGGGGAGAGCGCCGGGTCAGGGCGCGGCCGCCGCTCCCGGCCGGGCCCCGCCGTACCCCGGGGGTCCGAGCACCTCCGGGGGCGAGGAGGTCCCCCCCCGGGGTGCGTGTGTCCCCCTCTTGGGCAAGGGGCTGCGGAGGCGGGCAGCCCCGCTCCCGCAAGGTATCGTAAGAGGAAGGAGGGTCCCGTGCGATGCGTTGATTGTCAGAAAAATAATAATTAAAAGTGACATCTTCCCCCCTCCCCTCCACAAACACACAACTTCCAGCGTTTAATAAGCTCGTCTGGGAACACGGAAGGAAAAGTAATAGTGAGGGGAAAGGAAACAAAAACGGAAAGAAAGAAATAAAGAAAAAAAAAAGCAAGCATGATAGTTTATTGGTAGCAGCCGTGCCGAGCGCAGTGCTCCGTGGTCCCGTCTGTCTGTCTGTCCGTCCCTCCCTCCGCATCCGCGGTCCGCCCCGGGCGCCCCTTCCCGCGGACGGGGTCTTCCGCGCCGGCACCCCGCGGGAGCCGCCGTCCCGCAGCCCCACCGGCCGCACGCTCCCGCCGCTTCATCCCGGGGAGCTGCGCCCGGCTGCAGGCAGAGTGTCCGGCCGGTGCCGAGCGCCCCTTCCCGGCCGCGGCAGCCCCGACGGCCCCGCGATGCCGACGAGCCCCGGGCGAGGGCGGGCAGCGGGTGCCGGGGAGAGGAGCCGGGCACGGCGGACTGGGTGTTTCCTTTCCGCGCTCACCTCCCTTTCCCTCGGTGACCCGCGCTTGAACCTGCACCGGGAGGCCGAGACGGACTGCTGCCCGCGGCTCCTTCCTCCGCGGCCGGGCAGAAATACAAGCCAGGCCTTTCGAGGTGAACCAGAGGACAGCGGAGGCTCCTCCGCCGATGCGGCGGCACAGTTGCGGCTCTGCCCGGCGAGCCACCAGGCTCCCCCAGCACGGGGGACGGACCGCCGGCCCCGTCCGGCCCCCAGCACCGGCCCGGCTTCTCCCGGCTCCGCTCGCTCTCCGTTCCCGGCCGGCGACAGGAGCTCCGGCGGAGGAGCGCATCGGCACCGGCCGGGGTGCGCCCCGCGGGTCGGTGTCTCCGGGCTGATGGAGCGGGGCATTTCTCTGTCTTGGCGCAACCTGCTGGTCTCTAACGAGCACCGGTGATAAATCCGAAGAGGCAGCCGGCTGTCGGCGGCGTCCCGCAGCCCGTCCGCCGAGCGCGGTGCAGCGGGGAGCGAGCTGCGGCCGCCGCGCCCGGCGGCACCTCTCCTTCCCCGGCGGCCGTCCGCGGCGGGCAGGATGCACGGCGCAAAACAAATAGTTAAAGATTGCGGGGGGAGGAGCCAGGCTGCAATCCGCAATTAAAGATGAACTTTGGGTGAACTAATTTATCGGACCAAGGTAGGGTGGGCAGCAACCTGGGAAGGGTATAAAAGGCGGCCCGCGGCGAGCCCGGCCCGCGCACTCGGAGCTCCCGGGGGGCTGGGCTGGACTCGCTCCCCAGCCATGGGCTTCTCCGCCCTGGTCACCAGCGCCCTGTGCACCTTCCTGCTGCCCCTGCTCCTCTTTCTGGCTGCCGTCAAGCTCTGGGATCTGTACTGTGCGAGCAGCCGCGACCCCAGCTGCCCGCTCCCGCTGCCCCCGGGCACCATGGGGCTCCCATTCTTCGGGGAGACGCTGCAGATGGTGCTGCAGGTAAGGCGAGGCGATGCCGTGGGGAGCGGAGAAGCGCTCCGGCTCCTCCTCCGGCTGCAGGGGAGGGGGATGAGCAGCGGCTTCGCCGGGTCCCCTGCCTAGGTGGGAAAGAGCTGCTCTCCCTGCCCCTTCCTCTCCTGCTTTTTAAAATTTACTTTATTATTCTCTCCCCTCTCTGTCCAGAGGCGGAAATTCCTGCAGATGAAGCGCAGAAAATACGGCTTCATCTACAAGACTCACCTCTTCGGGCGGCCCACGGTGCGGGTGATGGGCGCCGAGAACGTGCGGCACATCCTGCTGGGCGAGCACCGGCTCGTCTCCGTGCAGTGGCCCGCCTCGGTGCGCACCATCCTGGGCTCGGGCTGTCTCTCCAACCTCCACAACGGGCAGCACAAGCACCGCAAAAAGGTACGGCCCCGACGGCGGGCGGGGAGCGGGTGCGGCCGCCCCAGGCGCGCCGGCTGAGCCTGTGTCCTCTTCCTCCTCCTCCTTCTCCTCCTCCTCCTCCTCCTCCCCCCGGGCAGGTGATCATGCGGGCCTTCTCCCGGGACGCCCTGCAGCACTACGTGCCCGTCATCCAGGAGGAGGTGAGCGCCTGCCTGGCACAGTGGCTGGGCGCCGCCAGGCCCTGCTTGCTGGTGTACCCCGAGGTGAAGCGCCTCATGTTTCGCATCGCCATGAGGATCCTGCTGGGCTTCCAGCCCCGCCAGGCCAGCCCCGATGGTGAGCAGCAGCTGGTGGAGGCATTCGAGGAGATGATCCGCAACCTCTTCTCCCTCCCCATTGATGTTCCCTTCAGCGGACTTTACCGGGTAAGGCTCCCGGCAGGCTGGGAGCAGAGGGATGTCCCTGCAGCCAGGGCAGCGGGGAATGGATGGGAGGGATGGCGGTATTGGCCCAAGTCCCACGTTGCTCTCCCTGCTGCCTGGCTAGGGCTTGCGAGCGCGCAACATTATCCACGCCAAGATCGAGGAGAACATCCGTGCCAAGATGGCCCGCAAGGAGCCTGAGGGCGGCTACAAAGATGCGCTGCAGCTGCTGATGGAGCACACACAGAGCAACGGGGAGCAGCTCAACATGCAGGTGAGGTTCCCCAGGGCCAGATCCCTCCCTTTCCCCCAGCCCCTCTGTCAGCAGCATGCTTATCTTTTAGGGCCAAAAGGAGAGAGCAGGAGGCTCAGCCCCCTCTCCCCAGGCCACCTCCCCAGGGAGCATAAGCACCACCCCCATCCTGGCCCCTGTGTGTCTGCTCCCATCTGCTCCCCTGGGAGTGATGTGGTGGTGGAGTGGACCTGGTGGGGATATTATATTCAAGACCTGTTCTGTGTTCCTCTGTCCTGTGCTTAAGGAGCTGAAGGAGTCTGCTACAGAGCTGCTGTTTGGGGGCCATGAAACCACTGCTAGTGCTGCCACGTCACTGATCGCCTTCCTAGGGCTCCACCACGATGTCCTGCAGAAAGTGAGGAAAGAGCTGCAGGTGAAGGTGTGTGTCTCCCCCAGAGCCATTTCACAGGAGCGGGCAGTGGGAAGGTACCTCTGAGAGAGGTGTCCCAGACAGGGCTCCCCTCCACCCAGGTGGTGCCCTTCTTTTAGCAGGTGGTAGGAAAACATCACTCATCGAGGAGCAGCTGCTTTGCGGTGCTGGGTGCCCTGGCTGTCTGCTCTGTAAAAGTCATGGCAGCATCTTCTTTGCTAGGGGTTACTGTGTGGTCCTAACCAAGAGAAGCAGCTGGACATGGAGGTCTTGGAGCAGCTGAAGTACACGGGCTGCGTCATCAAAGAGACCCTCAGGCTGAGCCCTCCTGTTCCTGGAGGATTTCGAATTGCACTCAAGACGCTTGAGCTAAACGTAAGCGGGGCTTAGGCTTAACTTTTCAGTGCAGCTGCAAAGCGGCAGTGCATTCGTGTGGCCTCTCTGCTTTTGCGTGACCTGCAGGAAGCCAGGAGGGGAGGTGGGGTGCACTGACGTGTCCTGTGCTGACACTTCACCTTATTTAACACAGCAAGGTGCTTCATGTCTCCTTTCCCTTCTTTTGATAGGGTTACCAGATCCCTAAAGGTTGGAATGTTATTTACAGTATCTGCGATACCCACGATGTGGCAGATCTCTTTACCAACAAGGATGAATTTAACCCGGATCGCTTCATGTCTCCGTCTCCAGAGGATTCTTCTAGGTTCAGTTTCATTCCTTTCGGTGGGGGCTTGAGGAGCTGCGTGGGCAAGGAGTTTGCAAAAGTCCTTCTAAAAATATTTACAGTGGAGTTGGCTCGGAGCTGTGACTGGCAGCTGCTGAATGGACCTCCTACGATGAAAACAGGCCCCATAGTGTACCCTGTGGACAATCTGCCTACCAAATTCATAGGGTTCAGCGGCCAAATCTGAGAGCTCAATGCTTGCCTCCGGTTGGATTTCCACATAGCATCTAATATGTACATAGCAACTTTTTATAGTAACAAAGGCCTTTAAATATTTAAACTTGTAAATGTACAATAGTTATTTATGTCTTCTAAATATTTCAAAAGGCTATGATATTTTTTCCCCCAAGCACTACAATTATGGGTCTCTGATTCATAATTAGATAATGTTATTTCTATAGAAATAAGTTTTCCCCTATTTAAAAATCTTACTGAAAGCTGGCCAGCTAAGCATTTGAAGACATTTCACGATGGTGTATGTATTAAGAAATATTCTTAAAGGCATTTGAAACAATGGTTACTAGCCACTCATCCAAATTACCTAAAATGGTTATTGTTTGAGAATGTTTTCAGTATTATTTGTGTCTAGATCTTATGTTTAATGTGTGAATTTTAAGTTTGATAATAAAGTTTATTTTTGATGATCCTCTGTATGAAGATCTGCGTGTATACTAGAGAGTAGCTTAAGCAATGGGTCTAAAGGGTTTGGATGTAAAGTCCCATCTGCTTTTCTGAATGAGTTATTTGCTATTTCTATGCTGATAACTCTCCCCTTCCTCCCACCCCCAGTGTTGGTTCTCGCTTGTGAATAGTAAACTGTTTTAAGTTTTAACCTGTAAGTGGCAAGAGTAGTGCAAAAACATACGCACTCACTGAAAACAGTATGGAGTGATAGCAAGTGCTACAGGTCTCCTTACGAAGCGCACAATCTTGAGCCATAGTAAAGAAGAAGGTAAAGGGAAGCAGAAGAATAATGTGTAATGCGAGTCTTCCGCTGTAGCTAGAGAAAACATGTTGAGGGGAAAAAAAAATTCCATAAAGGTCCTCTCCTCCCATATTACCACTGACCTGTGTGAACAGACCACTGGGTCTTGTTCAGTGTTGAGTCTGCTGGCTATGAAGCTTTTGAATCTTTACTTATGAAGGTGTCTCTTATCAGCTGGTAGAGCAAATAAAATCTGCTGTGATTTCTTCTTGAAATGCGACAGCTCTGACTAGGTCAGAGATAGAGCATGCATTTGGTTTAAGAACTTCTTTCCTGGCATCCAGCAAAGTGAAAACTAAAAGGCAGGCACTAATGTGAATTGATTAACAGGGAATCAACTGTTGAGATGCAATTCCCCGGGGGTGTGTAAGCAGGGCAGATAAAATGCCCTAGGCATGACCCCTGTTTTGGCTTAACCATAAGGTTTTTTGTGGTGTTCTCGCCCCCCCGCCTCCCCCTTCCCACCCCCCTTACTACACCTATTAGTCTTCCCTCAAAAGTCAAACAACATAGGCTGGCTCTATAAACATCTACAAAGTAAACCAATGTAATTCAGTGTTATGAACAATTACAGCACCATATAGACTCATTTCATTTTTTTTGCTTGCTCCTGGAAAACAGTCACTTTTTCATGTTCTCCCAAGGTCAAAATTAAGGATGGAGTTAAGTTGCTCAAAATTGCTGTAGGTGTTTAATAGCATCTATGAAGTTTTGGATTTTTTTTTTAAGGAGTGTTTCTAGAATACATTTGATGTGTTTCCAGCTAGCATGTGAAATACATGAACTTCTAATGTAAGACCTTAGATACAACCTGCATATGAGTGTAACTATCAAGACGTTTTCATGCTCAATTTCTTTTAGTCTTAAAATACAAAAGATATTCTTTTCAGATTATGCCTGGGTCTTCTTGGCAACGTTTATCATCTTAAATAGTTTTTACTACGCAAACCTCTTGTACCATTATGTTTTTCAGGGATTTGATGAATAATCTCAGTTTAAGACCCCTTTATTACCAATATAGTAGCGGAAAATTGCAAACCTCGATCCTGATTTGCAGGTGATCTGAAGTCTGGAGAACAGCAAGACTCTTGTCTTGGTATCCCTCATTAACATTTTCTTCCTTAACATTTCAACATTCTGCAAATCCAAATAGGTGCTGGTATTCTTTAAATGTTTCCTTTATTTTTAATTGAAGTCTTTTATATGTAGGAACTTTTTGCATATTCTTCATATTATTTTGGTTTATATTTTGTTTTTATAAAGAATGGGAATCTAAGGGCTGTCTGGAGGATATGGAGAATATGAGCACTCTTTTGCAGTGTAAGTCTAAGGTCATACATGCATTTCTCTGTTTCCTTTTCTATTTTTGAGTCAAGTTTGCAAGGCTTTTATGTGTGGAGAAAAAAAATAATCATATACTTAATTTGATTTTGTCTGGACATCTGGGGGCACATCCTCAGCTGTTGTAAATCATGACAACATAACCTGTGTTAGGCACTGCCCCTGTATAATTTATCTCTGTAGTTAAATGGTCTGTCACTGCTGTGTAATTTAGGCATCTTGGAGCTAGCTTTAAACAAGCTATCCCAAGAAATGGTAGCAGCCTAGCTGCAATAATATGGAGCTCACTGTGGGTTAATTGCTAAAATATTTGCCCAACTTCTTGAGCAGGTTTTACAACCCCTGCTAATCTCCTCTATGCAGCTGTATCTTGACAGCTTAGATGCTGGCTGCAGACCAGTTTCAGGTGAGCTCTGGTATGATTATATGTAGGTTTGCCTGCGCAGCAGTGCCTTGTGTGGGCACCTACTACGGCTGCGGCTGCTGTTTAGGGGCTGACTGGCTCCTGCACCCCCAGCCCCTGCTCCTTTTATTATGATGGATCCAGGAACTGATCTCGCTGAAAAATTACCTACCAAAAACTGCATTGTTTTTCAGGCACACCAAGTCCTTGCTGCAGCAAGCTCCCTGCGTGAATGGGATGGGATGCTGGATGCTGCTCCGCTGCTGGCAGGTAGTTCCCAGAGCCATGTTCTAACTTTCCTTTTGCAGGTGTTACCATGTGTTTGTGTAAGTGACTGGTGCTCCAAGGCTCACAAACTGAAACACAATAAAGGGCCAGATTTGATGGGGAGCGCTCGCACCCTTCTTGCAATTGGGCCTTTTGGGGGTATTTCATATTCCTCCTCTTAGTTAACCTGTCATTTAAAAAAGAAGTCTTTGACTAGGTCTTTCTCCAAACAAAATGCATGCGATTCAGTAGGTGCTATGCTTTGGTCCTGGAGTAAAAAGCCATGATTTATATATAGCATGCTGGCTCTTCTCTGAGGGTAAGGTGGGTTACTGGAACCCACTCTTCTCCTAAACTCACGTGAATAATAGCTCCTGCCAGCCAGCAGCATCTCTGGTGCTTAGAATGTCTGAAGTCTCTTATGGGATGCTAAATGTGTGGTTATTAACAACACACAGTTATACCCCTTCTTGAATAAAAAGGACACCAAAGAAATACATCAGTGTAAATTGACATTGAGGAATGCTACTCGATGAATCAATTCCTGATTGAAAGGCAATAGTATTTCCAGATAAGATCAGAACAGGTAATAGTGATTTTTGGTAATGGTTATACGAGTAAGGAAAAAATGTGTAAATGAATGCTGAAGACTCATTGGAAATAAAAAAAAAAAATATATTATTTTATTAAAAATAATTTTATCAGATTTATTTATTTTGTGCTAGTGAAACTAGGGCATGTTACTTTCAACAGCTGAGCTGGGAAAGGATTTTTCATTTTGGTTCATAAAAGCACCTATCGAAAGGACAGTATTATTTGAAGCCCTGTATACTTAAAGTTTTGCACTTACATTTCTGATGTTTTATTTTATTTTATTTTGTGCCTTTACTACAGGAGTTTTTCCTGGACCTTGCAGGATGAGAAACTGACAAAAAGGTTGCCCTTCGTTCTACCCCATTTCAATGTATCGTATATTTTCTTATTTATTCAGGGCAGTGATTTAGAATAACCTTTGGAGAGGTACCAAGAAAAATACTTAATAATATGTAAAATATTCCACCCTTGACTTTCAAGTGGTAATTTCCTAAGTGCTATAGGAAGTTTTTAAATCTGTTTTTACAAATCTGTGTCTAGTCATCTTTGAGAACAGAACATTTCTGTGTTTTGTTAATTCTACACGTTGGCAGAGGTGTTCAGGGCAGATGCTGATGAAGGAACATGCCCATCATTTAAAATTAATATGCATAAATTAGACCCCTAGATCCACCCCTCTCTTTTTTAAGCATTAGAATTGATTTTTATGAAGAATAAATTCTCAAAATTTGCTATCCGTCTTCAAGTGAGCTGCACTGTTTAGGCTCCCTGAAAATCCAACTACTTTTGACTTAGTCCCAAATACAGATTAAGCAGCCCAAGTGCAAGCAACCCATTGCAGAATTTCTTTACTTTGAAACTATTACATACCACCTTTCCTAGAACAGTCTAACAGCATCCTATACAAGCCTGTAGGATCCTGTACAAGGCTGTGTCTCTGCTGAACATGCACATAAACCAAGCTTCAATCTATTGACTTTTGGCAACGTTTTTGAAATTATAAAAGGCAGTCACAAATCTTATGCCTGGGACATACTGCCCCCAGCCCCAAATTAGTTAGTTTATTTATGTCTTAAAGGTACTATGTTGCATGTAGTTGTCTCCTCTATTACAACAAAAAAAAAAGTGGGTAGTTTTGGATAGCATTTGTTAATCCAGATAGTTTTGTTCGCCAGGTGGTTTGTATTGTAAATTCTCTGTCAAGTTATACGTCCAGCATGCAATGCAAAACATATACAGATTAGCAGCAAAGATTCAAAAAGTTTATTAGTTGCAACCATTAGAGTGATAGATTAGGAGAAAGGAAACATAACTGGCAGCAAGTTTAGAGAAGGCTCATTACTAGACTGGCTTGCTTCACTTGTTTAATAATGTCTTATGAAAAATATTATATGAGAAGTTCAATGAATAATGCAGCCTTCATTAAGTTATGTAAATGAATGTAACTTCGTGGGTGGGTTAGAAATAAAATATTTAACAAATCTGTTTACATCCAGAGAGTAAGAGCAGCAGAGACAGCTTTTAAAGAATCTCAGATTAAAATATTTAAAAGGTGACAGACAAGAAAAGTTTGGTAGTAGGACATAATAGTTCTGGTTTAATAGGTGTTTACAGCTCGCCTTGCAGTTGTAACATAGGCAGGGCAACATATTAAGTATTCTCAGTTAATTAAAGTGTTATTTGTTCCTTTATCAGCAGTTCCAACAACGCTGTTTCACTTGCGTATGCTGTTGGTGCCCCAGAGACACATGCAGAACTGGTGTGATTTGCAAGGCTAGAAGGATTGTTTTAGCAAAAGTGACTTATGACGTACTTGTTTGCCAGGTCATTTTGTTCACAAACACACAATCATTCATACACTGATTGATTTCAATGCTATTTTTTTGTGGGTTTGGGGTTTTTTTTGTCAATTTATGACCTTTTAGGAAAGCCTAAGTCTCCATGGGTGAAGTTTACAGGATAACTGCCGTAACGTGAGAAAATTATAAACCAAGGACTAAACCAGCTCTTGACAACATGCTTTCCTACCACACCCACAAATGCCAGCCCTTCTTATGCCTCTCCCAAAACAAATCCTTGGATTTGGGCCTCATGGCTTACCCAGAAGGTCAAAGATTGTTGGAGGCTGTTTTTGAGCAAAGGGGGGAATAAATTCCAGAGCTGAGGGCCCCTCACAGGATCTCTCCAGAGATAAGTCACCAAAAGGCAGTCCCATTTGCACTCCTTCAGGTAGGAGGCAGGTCAGTAACTTTGAGGTGGTTGGGAGATGAAAAGATCAGTGTCTGGGTCAGATCTGGGTCCTGAGCAGCAGTCTAGGTACAGCTGAGACAGTTTAAGGCAGAGATGTGCAAAGGCACGCATCTACCAAGTTGTGTTAAGCCATCTTTGTTAATGCTGCTTTAAATGAAATACCTTCCTCCAGGAATCACTGTTTTGAGGGAAGAGCACCAACTTAGTTTTGGTTTTGGTGGTTTTTTTCTGCATTAGATGTACAGGGTCAGCATTAATTTAATATATCTGTATCTCAGAAATATATTGCTTTTCTGTGTAAAATGTCAGCAGAAAAAAACATCTTTTCAGGATTAGATCTGAATTTGCAGTGGGATGATGGTACGTCTCGGTTTTCTTGGCTTGCCGACTTAACTGACTGAAAGAGACAAGGGACTGTGGTATGCTTTATCTAACAGGCTTTATTTTATGTCTAGGCCCCTCTGAATTAACAACCTGTCTGTATCCTATGGGAAAGGAAGGAGGGCTGTATAGTGCCCTGCGAGCTATAGTGTGCCAGCCTGCATGAGTAGGGTTCAGGTTTTTTCCCCTCTTACTTACAAGGCTATATCATACACCTACTCGTAAGACGTGCTGCTTCTCTCTGAAGCTTCCCTTGGAAGCCTAGGGACCACAGAGTAATCGGAAACGGCTCCCTGACCTGGCAATAGCCTCCTCTGTTGTGAATTGTCCTTTGACAAGAATGGAAGGAGATAGGATGGGAACAAAGGGGAGCCACCAGTGAGGCAAACAGCCCCACTGCTCCAGCCCTGGCTGCAGAACACACAGGTGATTTTCACCCTGGTGTCATCCTTCTTGTCCTGGCTTCCCTTGCTCTTTGGTGTCGTTATATTAAATATACATTATTGATGTTAATGATGCTGCCTACAGCACTGCACGCAAGCTAGCGCATGCATTATAAATCTAGCAGTTAAAGAGAAAAGTTCATTAATCTTATCAAGAAATTGCTTGGAGTAATGGCATGTCGTGACCTTTTTGCTCATTGTATGAAATGAAATGGCTCAGAATTGTGACGTTTCTGAGGGAACTTTTCCTCTAACCGGGACTGAGAGCATGCTGATCACTGAAAAGCACTAATTGTCAGACAGCATTTCTAGAAAAAATTGCAAATTTCAACCACGGGAGCATACACAGAAAAGTACGTTTCACAGAGACAAGTTACATGCCTGCAAAGTGGAACCATCCACTTTTTATGGAATTGTTTTCTCATTCTCCTGTTTTGCATACTGTTAGTACTTTTTTAAATCAACAGTTTACAGATGTACTTATTATCACAGTATTTAGAAGGAGAGAGAGGAGACGGGCCGAGCACGCTGACGAGGAAAACCGAGAATGCTTAAGCAGTCAAAGGTACTACTTGTTTATTTTGGTGGCTCCTTGGTGATTGTTCTTTTCACCTTTTATTAACCTGCAAATGGATTAGTCCTCGTAAACTAAAGAGGACAGACCAGTGCACAACCCACTGCCCCAGAGATAAGGTCACAAAGAGGGGACGTGTCCCTAGTACAACCTCGGAGAAGAAATAGAAGTCTGAAGGCATTTACACTATGCTGCCATTGCGCTTTACTAGCCCTACTGTGATTTACCGTATCAGTTCAACTGCTGACACCTTTATGTCCCTCCCTCCTATCCCAGCAGGCCACAGAGACACAGTCCATGATAGATGCTGGTGAACTTTTCCTCTGATCACCTTCTGAAGAACTTTCCCATAATCTATTGTTTTCTATCACAGTGGAAAACAAAACAAGGGTTTTTTTGACTTTCAGTTACCAGCTATTTTGCCCTAACTTTAAAGCAATGTACTGAATTTATTACATCAGTGTGAAAGAAGTTTTAAACTCTTGTCTCTTTATCCTACTCCCTGAACTTAACATGGTCCAGAGTAAATCAACGTAATTGCTGTTAGACCTACATTGTTGCGGGAATGTTTTATATTCCATGTTGTCAGTTATTTAGAACAGTTAATTGAAATTGCAAACATAAAAAGAGGAAAGCTACAGTTAAGAAATTAACTTTTTTTTTTTGGTGCCTGTGGCTACTGTATGAATTATATAAAGAGCTAACATTAACTTTAATGTAAGACCAAAAGTTTCTGGAATATCTAAAAGAACAAATACAGTTGTGGATTTGAGGCAAGTATTTCCTTTAATTGACCACATAAAAATATAAGAACTCATTCTGGATTGAGAAGCATCTGACCTAGCATTCTTCCCTGTAACTCCAAAATACCTACCAAAACATTGCATTTGCTTCTTAATAAGTAAATGCCACGAGCTGCACCTGATTTTGTCTCATCAGAATTCAGCACCAGTATTACAGCATAAAGGGGAAAAGGAAGTCACAGCAATGTTAAGAAGGGGCGTATTGAAGAAAATGCACTGGGAAGAGAAAAGGGAGAAATCATGCTGCAAACTTTCTCCTGCAAGTGTTCTTCCTCTGAGTACGTCCTCCGATAACTTCCTTGCTACTGCAGCCTGCAGAAAGGCTGAGCTGAGACGCACGTACAAGCAATCTTGTCCTGCGTACAGAAGCATCAGTACGTGTGTAATAAGGAGTTAAGGAGCGGCTGGATTGGGAAGGAGATATCTGGGAAAGGCTGAGTCAGCGCCTGCCAGTAATGTTCTGATTACAGCGCTCTTCAGCTTCATCCTTTCAGCAGAGAATTACATTTGAGGAGGTCTATGATCCACCCGTTCCCAAATATGTTTTCACCATCTTCCCCAAGGCTCTCTGCCCTCTCTGGGTTGTGACAATACAGTGATGCATTAATCTTCTAGTTCCTGTATATTTATAGCAATGAACAATTTCTGTTAAAACAGGATTTTCATTGCAGTGGCCCGTGAGGCCACACTTTTAGTGTCAGGCTATCTTTCACGCCAAAAGATCCTGCTCTGTAGTTTGACTCTGAATGTGAGACAGTGGTGAGTTTAGGAAAGGCACAAGGAGGGAAAGGATTAGTGTGAAAGATCTGGGCAGGATGCAATGTTACATCTCATCTTCTGCAAAACCAGGCAGACCTCACAGTTGGGCTTACTAAACCACAGACCTCCTGTGAACACACCAGACTGCCACCACGTGTCCTAGCCCTGGCCTCTGGGTGGCAAAAGAGATGCCATCGCTACAGTGTTCTCGCTGACAGCTGCTTCCCAGTGAACCCCCTGTGCTAAAAGCGAGCCCCAAGATGAGTTTCCTTTGCAGGACTCGGCCCTGTGGGAGCTCAGCTGGCCCAGTGAGCAGCTGCAAGGGCTGGAGGGGTTTCTCTCCTCCTGCCCCACCGCTCAGAGTTTCATAGGGCCAGCAGCCTTGTTTCAAGAAAGATGCAACCTTGCACTTTACAGAGAGGTTTGTTTCTTACCCCCAGGAAGAAGAGAACTGGGTTGTAAAGAAAACTCTTACAGGAGAAGATTCTAGGTTCAATCCCCAGGGTGGCTGCCACTGCAAAGATGCTTGGGAGGTCACTGTTGAGTTACAGCTGTTAGATACACCAGTTATGATGGTCCCAAAGCTTTTTACTTTACAACTGTCACACTTGAGCTGGGTTACAGTGATGCAGACTCAAAGTGGTTTTCTTTGAATTATTTTGATAATCACTTTCTTATAATTAACATTGCTGTAGAGAAAGATTTGGCCCAATGTCTTTTAACAAATTAAGTCTTTTTCTTGCTATTCTTTCTTCATATACTGAGCTTCATACTTTTCAAAGCCCTGCTTTTGGGATCTGCTATATCACTGTGGCTGGTGTGGTTTTGGAACACTTGTTTTCAGCAGAAGTGGCAAAAATACAATAGTGATATTACAAACCAATCTTGTATTCCTGAATTCCTTAAAAGTGACCGCTTGCTTTATCTGACAGCATGAAGTCTGCAGCCAGGTTAGATGTAGAAATATTTACGCATGCTATACAAATGTATATAGTTATACATCTAGCTATATAAAGTCAGGTAGAAGGATGTAAAATGTCTTTTATCTTCTTTTACCTACACTAGGCAAAGAAATACAGATACACTGTGGAATTTAAGTTTGATCTGTCACCTCTGAAGCACGGTGTGTGTCCCATCTGGCTGCTGCTCCTTGTTTGCTTGTTTTTCCCGAAGGCTGGAGGAAGCATGAGGGTTTCGGAAGAAGCTTCTGGATCAGACACACCGTCCTTGCAGCCAAAGCAGAAAAGGGGCAAGAGCGGGGTCAGGCCACCAGCTTGGGACAAGGTCAGTGTGGCTGCCTTCCTGCCTGCTCAACTTCTTCAGCTGAAGAGGACATAGGTAATGCTAAGAGAACAGTCAGTGAGGAGAGCAGAACCCTAGCCATTTGCCTGCTGGTTTTACGGAGCACTTGTGCATTTTGCAGCTCCTGTAGGCTGAGCTGGTGCAGGCACCAGGGCCACCTCCCTGTCAGCTTCCTCCTTTCCTGTCCTCCTTTGGCCTCCTGCATGTCCCTGATCCCTAATATCTGCCCCTGCACTGTGGCTTCCCTTCCCTCCTGCAGATCCCTGGACAGAGGGTAAATGTGCTTTCAGGTCCCCTCATGCTCCTTGTGCCTCACTCCCCTCTACCAGGCTTTCCCACCGGCAGGCTTTCCCTTTCCCCTCCTCTCCCACAGCAGTGCTCAGGGTGGCCCCCGTCTCCCCATCTCTGTCAGTAGGCTCTCATCACTCCCATCTGAATTCCCTTCCCCAGTCTCCTACCCCTGGTGAAGGCAGTCTCTCCAGTCTTTATTTGTCTGGGAAATAGCTCATTTAACTGGGACAGGGAGGATGGGCAGAGATGAGAAAGAGCCATTGTTATGCTGAAAGCAGTTAATGGGTGCCACCAGACACTTGTGTGATCTACAGACCGTAGCAGAAGTCCCTTAAGCTGTGATGGTGCTGCTCCGGGCACAAGGGTTTCCCACTTCCCCTTCCCAGTTTTCTTTTTTTTCTTCCAGTTGAAGAGGGTCTGGCACTGGTCTACACCATTCCTTGGCATTTTCTAATGGATTTGATGGGGTAGGCAAAGCACAGCATACTACAGAGGGAGAAACACCCTCGAGTTGAGAAAAGACCTTATGAGGTGTCATTAAAGACCTGAGGCTTTGGATTTGGAGTGGGGTTTGGAGAGCTGGGCAGGTCTTGCCCTCCGTGGGAAGGGCAAGGCTTCTTGGAGTTAGCTGTGCACTGGATGGCTGTGTGCAGGAGGGTGGGATTTGGTGACCTGGGCCCTTACTTTCTCTTAAGTGTTTAAACGTGCCATGAGAAAAAAAAATCCCGCTTTCCCAGGAGAAAATGTCTTTTTTACAGGCAGATACTGGGCCTTCAGCAGATGGGTCAGTCAGCTGCATGCTCCGAGTGTCCCTATTTGATTAAGGAAGACTTCCTTTGTGTTTCTGTAGAAATTTGCCTTAACTCTCGATTGGACTGGAGCTTTTATGGTTAATTGGCAAAAGCACTGTCAAATAATTTAAAAGCCTAAATAGCTCAGGTTTTTACACCAAAAATTGTTCACTGTCATATTTCTTCCACTTTTCAGGGGGCTGCCGGTTGGAAGCAATGTGAATTGTTGCTCACTTGCTCTTCATACACTGCTGTATGAAGACTTGGAAATTACTTAAATTTTCACCTTTTATCATTATTTTTTTCTCTCTCTCCCTCACCCTCTGTCTGGATCACAAGTGCTGATTTTAATATTTAAGGCTCCACAAGCAGTAAGTCCCTCAGACTTCTCCTTGTGACCAAAAAAAGTGGAAGATGAGTAAAATTTTGCTGGTCAGAAATTGAGTGTTACTGATTCATCGAAACAAATCCAAGCGGCTGGTGGGATGTCTGTAAATATGCTGTAATGAATCACTAGTGACCTCTAAGGGGAAGATAATGTATCAGAGATTGCCTACAGGTACACCTTCTAGATTGGTGTGGAAGATGGCTGTTTCCATATTCCCTGAGAGGTATAGGGAAGGTACTTGAAATAAATCTTGTAAGAAACAGAGTGGCTGGCATATGGTGTCATTCACCTACGAGTCACATCCAGCCCAACTCAGCAGTGGCTGAAGTTGTTAATATATTATTGTCCTTTAATGGTCTATGAAAATGAACTTTTGATCCCAGTCCTGTTTTAAGTAAACAGATGATCCCATCAAGCAACACCATCCCATTTGGGAGCTCAGCAGAGGCTAAAGCCAGCGGTAAAAGATCTGCCGTTCGCAGACATTGCTAGTCAGCTGTGAACTTTTGTCCAGGGGGTGGTGGTGGTGAAAGGACACAGGAGGAAGTAGGAGTGACATGGGCCTTGCCAGTTTCTGGTAGAATTGTTTTTAACTCTAGTTCCTCCTATCACAATGAATTTTGGAAATTAATAATATTATCCATGAATAAACTCAGGAGGCAGAAAAGGTTAGTAACCCTGCCTGTCTCCCCTAGAGGTTGCCTGTGTGGTGGCAGGAGAGAGTTCACGTATGGTTCAACTGTTCTCTGCTCTGCCGAGAGGGCTGTAGCAGCAGCCCAACGCTGCTGCTTTTAGTTTGAGTGATGCTGAGGAATGACAGTTAGCACATGTGCAAGCTTTGGCCCTGTTGATCTGAACTCAGTGATAAAACAACTAAGTGTTTCTACCAGAACTAGCATGCAGATTGAACTCCTTCCCATTTCAGCACTAGAAACCAAAAATGTATTGCAACATGCTGTACTTAAGGGATACCACGGGCCACTTCAAATTCGATCTTAAAAATGTTTTTTCACAAACAAGAAAATTTGCTGTCTATAAACCTTTTTTTGCAGATTACAATCTTCTTTGCTAAGCCCAAATCATTAGTTTAAACTTAAGGACTGCCTTATACCATAAAGCTGGATAACCTTTTTTTGCTTGGGGGAGGAAAGGGAGCTGCACGGCCTTTCACCTTCCAGCTTTACAAGCAAAGCCAAACTTCTGGGCAATCACTGTGCAAAATGCTTTTTCCCTCCCCCTCTTCCAGTGATGGCTGCAAACAAAGGTCTTTAGGGCTGGCTACTCCAGACTTCAGGACTTTTAAGGGTCTTTACTTGACTGGAGATCAAAGGTTTCTCCTTAAAGAGTTTATCACTCAGACAAATACTCTGCAGTTAGCATTTCAAACTGGGTTTACAAGTCAAATAATTTAGCAATTTCTTCTAACCATGTGGCCTTATGCAGAGACTGCTGGATGCCAATTATAGCACCACTTTGACATGGAGTGTAGCACTACCTATTGACAAACGTGTGTGCCCTTTTCACCAGTCTTTAGCAGAGAAAAGAGGTTTCCACATATTCTGAGTAGGTCCCAGACTGCTCAGCTGGGGCTCGAGTTCCCTTCCTGGGATTGCCGATTCCTTGCTTGTCACCTTCAGTATGTCTCTTCATGTCTCTCTGGCCCTGCAGAAAGTGTTTTTTTCCTTTGAAAGCGTAAGACCTATGAAGACACGTAACTGGATGGTGGGCATTATTATCATTGGTGTACAATGCAGCGATGTGACTAAAACTATGTCTTAAACGTTGTTGAAATGTCCCTGACCATTAACCCTTCTCTGTTCAAAGTTGTTATCTGAATGTCCTGGCGCTAGGAAGAAGAGATTGCCTGTTGTGCTGGTGCGTATGGGCCAAGCCAGTGCCCAAAATGCTGCTGTAGGCAAATCTGTACCAACAGCTCTTTCATGTCAGCTGCTGGAGACCAGAGCTCTGTTTATTTTTTGTGCTAGATTTTCATCTGTTATGTTCTATGTAGGTTCTCTTGCTGTGCTCGTCACTTTGAGCATCTTCCAGAAGTGCACTGAGCGACGACACTAGCACCCATCTTGGATTTGTGTAGTTTTTCATCTCATCAGGCAGAGAAATGGAGTCATTGACTTGTTTTGGGGAAGGCGAAACGTTTGTTTCTGTTAGTCTTTTACATACATCTCCACAAAAAAAAAACAAAACCAAAAACAAATATCAAAGAAACAAACCAGAACTCTGTTTACACATATTTTATTTTAATTTGAGTGTAAAATTATGGTAGCAATATCATCTGTCCATTAAATTGTGAGAAGAGTTAATAGGTGGGATTCATTGAAGGGAAGGTGCCTAGGCTTACACAAACTGTCGGCCTGTTGTAAGGAGAGCCATGTAAGAAGTATTACTTATCCCTTCTTTCCATCCCATGGAGGGAGGCTCCGCTCTGCCTCCCAACTGTGGCAGCACAGGATCTGACTTTGGATGGTAATCCCAGAACAGAAGCATTTTACAGTAGCAGAAAGTGATCAGTGGGTCAGGTTTTGAAGACAAAAGGCTGAATGTTTTCTCACAGCTTCTGTGCAACTAGTAATATACACGGTATTTGGGCAACATTATTAATACTAGTTTAGCTGGCTAAATGCTTTTGATCAAAACTGCAAATGAAGTAGGGAAAAATGTCAGCATGTCATGGGTAATATGTGGCACATATTTTTTTCCAGTTGAACATTTTAGTTGGTATGTGTCAGTTATGACACAGACTGATATATTCAGGATTACGGGTGACTGAGCACTCGATAGAAGAATTTCATGTTGATATTAAACAAATGGTGTGTTCTACCTGCACCTGTAGGTATGTGAGAGGCTGGTTAAGGATTACTTTTCATTTAGGATAGCTTTTTTGGGGGGGGGCATATGAGGTACAAAACACCCCCTCTAGTTTTATATGACTATGGTATCTGCCCAGCATCCTGATAACTTAACAGAGCCAAATTCATAGGAAGCAATTTTGATCATCAGACCCTTTCCCTCGCAGAGGGGGTGGTTATTTTCAAAGTTATTGGGAAGCGTATGGCTTCTGTTCCACAGGCTGGCAGTTTCTACAAGAAGCCAAGGTCATTTATCCAAATACATTGGCTGTGTGAGTATTGCAGGATGAGGAACGCAGATGGTGTTGCAGCTTTCTCCTGACTGGCTTCTGCACATTGATCTGTCCTTGTCCAGTGTCTCCACCATGCAGAATGGCTTTGCAGAACAAGTTGAAGCTAAAGAGGTAACTATGTCACTTCAAAAGCACAGAAATTAATTTCCGGAGGGCTTTCATATCCTGTGTACTTTCAGAAGCAGCTTCTGGAAATATGAGATCAAAAGCTTGCCTAGTTCTACGGAGAAAAACTGGCACCCAGTTGTTTCATTTCTGAATCCTTCAGGAATAGGCAACATTCAGGTGAAGTCAGTAACAGGTACTGTGTTCACACCATCGAATGCGCTACAACTGAAAGTCACGGCCCCCTACCCAACTGCCTATATGAAAATAGCTGGAAAAACAGAAATGTTAAGAAATCTAGACTCTGATATATTCAGGTACTGGCTGAATTACCAGAACAGTAAAAGATGTATGTTGGTTTATAGAAGACTATGGAAGAAAAATTTGATTTCTGATGGGTTGCAATTTTAGGTGGACATTCAAAAGTGAATCCTAACTGGGCTCTTGTCAGTATTTGTAGGCTGCTGCACTATTTTTACCTTTTTTGCTAAATTATACCAAACTCTTTCAAAACAACAAAATCAAACAATCCCTTCCCCAAAACAATATTTTATTCTAAATTGGTAGTATAATAAGAAATTCCTAAAACAGTCAAATCAAGTTAATTGATAATGATATGATGTCAAGATGGCATTGTCCAACACAGGGACCATGCGATGTTATGTACAAAAGCAAGGTATAATACGGGAGAGAACCTCATTTGAGTTGATAACAAAACTCCACTGTAATTTGAAAAGCCAGGCTGTATCTAGCCAAAATTTCTTGCAGGACTTCTCTGGCAACCCAGTCTTTACCCAGGAGTCCTATAAAGAGCATATCTTTGTTTATTTTGTTACTATTTAAAACTTTGTCATAACATCTAGGAATCTGAAGCACAGGCTAGGAGTCTAAAAGCTATTTTCTGCCCCACCATTGTGCTCAATAATCTACAGGTCTTGAGGGCCCTACATGCACTGTTTTCCTGCTAGATATGCTCAGGGTGTCACCCAAAAGAGGGGAAAACAGCAATGGTGTTTCCTTTTCATCTAATTGCCTACTAATGAAAGTTGCCATCCAAGACTTAGGAAACATAAGTCATACCTTGGCTGGGTGGCACGTTTCTCCCCCTTGCTGGGAAAGCATTCCTAACCACAGAGCCTCCGGCAGCACGGTGGAGTGCTCAACTTCAGGGGAGAAATTTGACTTTGCCTGGAACAATTGTGCCAGAGCAAGATCGTAAGTATTCATTGGTCTGGCCAGGAAGCAGGATTCTAACACAGGAGTTGGGAGTTGATAGTGACGGCCTTGACTACACCTTTTGTGAAGTTGTACGTCTTTTGAAGAAAGCTTGATTAGGCTGAGGATGAGTTTGATGTTGTCATTTTGGCTACCGTGGTGGTGAGATGGCTAGACAAGCGTGGAGTTGATGTGTTCAACTGTCTCTGCTTTTTACATTGCCATCTACGACCTTAGCACTGGATAACAAACACCCAACATTTCTAATGACGAGTTAGTTTGATTTTTGAGAGGAGAATACTTCAAAGGATGAAAGCTAAGCTCCCAGGGACCCTAATTCCAAAGGCTCAAGTCTTACCCTCCATGATTTAATTCAATTGCTTCCTATCACGACAGTATAGACCAATGCACCAGGGAGCATATTTGCTCATTGTGGACCTGGGAATAGTAGTTAAAACTCACAAGAGCAAGGCAAGAAGCAACAACGCTGGCTTACTGCAGAAATGCTCGGATTTCCTAATGGACTATCAATATTTCTGTGCCTGAATGTGAACATTGTCCACTTTATTATCTCTACCTGGAAAGTGGAATTGAATAAAAGATATTCATAGACCTAAACCTTTCTGAGTGATTTATCAAGTAGTAGGAGAATTCAGAATATGAAGGTTAAATCTGGAAAACAGCTGTGTTATGGACTGAATCAATGCAAAATATAAATTCCTTGTTCTCTCATACCCTATTTGGTTTGTTCATGTTATTTCAACGTAGTAAATGGGGATCCAATTTTGCATTCCTTACTCAAATGTAAAATTAACATAAAAGAATCGCCTTGTCTGGAAAGGAGTTGTGATAGGTCTGAGTTAAAACAGCAGGGCAGAGCAGTAAGTCATACGCTACAGACTAATAACTCCTTAGCATAATATCATCATGTGCCACAAAAACTAGAAACTACAATATCCACACTGACTGTAAAAAGATCTTTCCACACTTCACCACATCCTAAGGTATGTTTTCTTTTGGAAGTAACAATATACTGAATTTAATATAACCAGGTCAACATTTTGTAGAATATATTCCTAGCATTACTATTGCTTGGTGAAGTGGTTCTTGCCAGGTTTAGTATCTGCTGATGCAAGTGGCAGGAGGAAGTGAGGACAGAAAGAACTGTTGTTTCTAGATTTTAATTTTGAGAGAAACTATATTAATATGTCAATACCTTGCAGGTGTTATTTTACAGATAACTTCATTTTGGCAACAATGTAGTAATTTTTATATCAGAGCTAGTATTTTTTTATCTTAAGCAATATGTGTTATCATAGCGCTGGACTAGGAGAGACCTTTTTTGACACTGCTGTTGCAGGTAACTCCTGTCTGGTCACAAAACCCATTTTCAAAATGTATCAAACTCAGTCTCAAAAACGGATATGTCTTTTGCTTCCACTATTCTTAATGGAAAGCTCTTCTTGAATGTCACTTTTCTAATAGTTAAAACCTTCTTTGAAATCCAGAAAGAAATTTGTGCAGAGCTAGATTATATCTATTTATTCTTGCACTAATTTGGTTTTAAAATTAAATAAGATTTTTCCCATTTTGTGTACTTGTTTCTTTTTTTATTTATAGACAACCATCCTAGCAGACTTCACTCTTGCACCACATGAGCCTTTTCATTCTCTTCTCCAGGATCCTGTCAGTGTGGCAAGTCTTCTCGTCAATCATGCAATTTTGAACAAAGATTAATTTAAAATGTGGGCTAATGTGAACAGTATTCCAGAGGAGGCTCAAACAACACCTTCTCCAGTGTTACGAATATTTGACTATTTCCACTTGCCTCATATATTCCAGTATCACTTTTTGCTTTTCACAGCCGTATCATGTTGGTGACTTGGTCTTTCCATGATCAGGTAATACCTCCTGATCCCTTTTTTTTTTTTTCCCCCTTCTGTTGTTTCCAGCTGATGAGACCTTTAGTCTAATTTAAATTCTTGTTATTAGTTGCTAAATATATACTTGTACTTTATATATTACTTTTCATCCCACTTTTGCTACTGTAGTCTTCAATAGCATCTGTTTCTCTTTATGTCCTGTACTGATCATTCTCTTTTGGTCACCACCACCCTGTGGCTCTTTGTCATCTTATGAAACAAGATGGTCACAAAACCGATCATTGAGAAATTGCAGTAGCAATTTCTCCTCTAACCACCTCTGACTAAATATTCTTCCTTTCAGCACCTCCCCCCTAGCAAAATTCTCATCCACCTCACAACTCTCTCAACTCCTACCTTCTCTAACCGAACTAACAACCACTTCTGAAGCATAGCATCAAGTGCTCCGCTGCAGGCTTTTTCTGTGCCCAAAAATTCTGTTATTTTCTCAAAACAAGCCATCATAAAATGTCCCACCCACTCTGATATATTTATTATGAATTCTCAGTGGTAGAGCTGAGCTTCATGTGTTAGTTCTGTGTAATTTCCCACGAAACAATACTGAACTTGTCAGGAAGAATTTAACACGTATGCATTTCAAATATGGATGATGGTATTGTTAACAGGTGCAGCTTTGTGGTACGTCAGTGCAATATTCAATAGCTAATGCCCACATAACAGAGGGGATAGAATGCCGTAGCAGGATATTCTTTTTAAATGCTTGTCTGACTTGCTTTTTTGACTGTTGGTTTCTCCACTCAGAATCAAAATGATGAAATTCTTTCAAAACTGATAAAAAAACACTCGTCACTACAGCTGTGCAAAATATCACCTTGATTGATTGATTGATAAAATCGTTGTAATAGAGACCTGGCACAGTTGATTTGTACTAATAGAAAAATATGCTTCAAGAAATATTAATATTCTCCTAATTACGTAGAGATGATGTATATACTAATGCCTTCGTGTATACACTAATGCCTTCATTTCTGTATCAATTTATCATTTTATGTTTTCTTGAGATCTAGATCTTTGTGAAGCACAACAGAATTGAGAGGGGAAAAGAGGAATTTTCTCTCTTTCTGCCTCGGACAACCTCAAGCAGGTACAATTACTGACAGAAAGCTATCTGCATACTATTGAAAAAAACAGAATTGAAAAGTAGAGCGGCTTCAAAAGGTTTTCATGCTTAGACTCTCTTGTAAAATACCTTCTGTAATTTGTATATTATCCATTCTTTTAATAGTGGAAAAGGTTTATAATTCTCCAGATACAGACTCCTAGTACTTGTTTGTTCCTACGTATTTTTTAATCAATGACTTTTCTCATTAATAATTTTCTGGAAAAGGGAGTAATATGTGATTTGGACTCATATTTGGTCAGATGACAAATACATCTGAGAATGCACCAAAATAATTTCTTTACAAAATGGAAAGACACCACGATAAATAGGTTTTTCCTCCTCAAAGGAAAATAACATCATTTTTATAACTTCTGAAATCCAGCTAAAAATTATAAGAAGGAAAACATTTCTGCAGGTGACTTCAGACTCAGACACCTGGTTTTGAACCACAGAACCACCTGTGCCGTGTTAAACATGAGAGGAAGGAAGTACAGTATACAAGGTAAAAAGTACAGGGCGAGGCAATGTGATGTATCCCTTAGGTCAAACAAGAGGCTGTTTGTAAATGACCCTTCTGAGGCAGACATATGACTTCCCAAGACTGGAGCATTCTACAAAGGGATGCATAAATAGCAGTTGTTCACAGCAAGGGTTATACTATATGGCTATTAGCGTGAATAGAAGCAACTCACTTCTTGCCAATGACAGGAAATAAGGTCAAGCAAAGATAACAGGTCTTTGAATTAGAGGTTTTCAAAATATTAGTCTTATGCCTTCAGTATGGAGTTGAATGAGTGATTCTTTTTAAAATATCCTACTTCTAAAACTTGGGACATTTGAAACCAAGTGTATGAAACAGCAATCATTAGGCTTTATACCTGCCTTACCCAGCTTCACTTACTCCAGAAGGCAGTACAATTTAATAACGTAGCCAATCTGAATGTAAATAATTACAAAATGCAGCTGAGGGCTTTTGGGGAATGTTTTGTTTAATCTGGATGTTCTCTCTAAAAAGAAGGGAGAAGAAATCACAAAGTATGCCAATACTGTAATAGCACTGCTAAACATCTGACTTACTTGAGAAAATAAGTATTTGTATAACAGCGTATTGTTTACTACTAATCTTTAATATCTGTATTCCTGTGGTGCAGGAATAGTTCTCCTTTTCCATAATCCTTTAATGGATTAACTACATAATCCATTTCCAGAGTGACCAAAGCCTTTGGCATTTGACGAAGGAAAATTGATCTTTCCCCCTTACATGTTGCTGAATGTGTCTCATAAGTCACCATCCCAAACTAGTCATTACTGTGTTTTAGAATGCAAGCATTTAATATGAAAATTTGTTAGGGAAATAGTTTTACGGTGATTCCTAGAAGTTCAGTCTGAGCTACTGTCCTCTTATCTCTTAAAGTCTCAAAAGGTATTTTTTCCTGTAAGTCATTTAAAAATGCAAAGCGATCGGATCTGTGATAGGTATATGGAATTAAATCACAGGCATAGCTTAGGATAATTTAAACTCTTACATATATGTACCATGTTCAGTAATCACACAGTAAGTGAACTTATATAAACATGTTCCATAATGGGGTGAATTCAATACAGTGAATTCAAAATTAGTGGAGCTGTCAGCAACAGTGAGGATATGTGCAAAACATGAAAAAAGTTAAGTATACCTTTTTTTGTAGCCCCCTTAGTAAACTACCACATTCCATTAATTCCATATAAATATTTTGTAGTCAAAATCAGAAATGAAAAAATAATTAAATGCCAAATTATTTCTTACAACCGCTGTAACAGTTTTGTCTCTGTGTACATATTTCATATTTTTAGTAGGTACATTATTTGATTTTGCATATATATTGTTCTTTCAATAAAATACAAATCACTGCTAGCTAAATAATTTCTCACTAGTTAGTAAATTCACGTAGCATGAACAGATAGTCTACGTATTTTGTTCTAGTGTTTGTGTATGCATTTGTGTTTCAAGTCAAATGCATAAGGAACAATGGATAAGGTAATTTTTTAGAAGACAATAGAAAGTCTTGTCTTTCATTTAGCAAGAAAGGATAAAAACTCCTGATGGTCATTAACATGTGTTAGGTGGGCTAGAAAAAAAGATTAAACATCCTTTCACATTATCCCTTAATCATAGGCAATTTCCTTGATGCAGGAGTTTCATACCTTTCATAGGGATGTCAAAATGACCCATCTAAGTAGATCAGCTGCAAGACAAGGGAAGAAAAAGTTTCACACATTTGTGTTCCTTTTGTAACGCTGTGGCTCCCTCTTTAAAACAACAAAAAGCATATTTCCACTTGGGGTTTTGCATTTAAGTGGAAAAATCATTATTTCATATTTTGCGCTTTGTTCAGTAATGAAATGCCAGCGATGTTAACTAGATGGATAAACATTATACTTACATTTTTTCTGACAAAAATATGCTGTTTAGGCAGAAGAAATCTTAAATATTAAAAAATATATATTAAAAATAAATCGTTATAGATATATTTCGTGCCTACAAGAAATATTCTTCAGTTTACAGAGTGATCTATAATCTATAGTGAGATCTATAATAAGGAAAAAATGCTAGAAATAATTATATTCCAGCTATAGTTTAAAGATTGCTGTTTTGAAACCATGATAAGACACGGTTATGTAGGTAAAAATGTTTTCTCCCCTACTGTACATCTCTTTAAATAGTGGGAAACAAAAGAAGGTAGTAGCTCTCATCAGCTATATCACATCAAAATCCTAATTCAAATCTGAATTGTAGACTGACTACACAGGAAGGGAGAGCCTGTCTTCCTAAAACATATATACTATTCCAAGGTCATAGATCCAATCACTTCAGAAAACTGAAGATAACACCTGCCTGCTGTCTAAATTTCTTCCAATTATTTTTTTACATATTCCAGTACCTGACTTTGGGAGGGTAAAATAGATAAAAAAGGGTATGTTATATATTCTGAAGCCTGCCAAATCTAAGCAGATCAAGGTTCAGCTTTAGTTGTTCTATTCTCTCTTCATTTCATCCATGTTAGTGACATGATGCTTATTAAAGACTACAGAAAGGCAGTGGTGTGTTGAATGTGGTCTTCTGAGCAGCACAGCAGAAAAATCTGCTTCGCATTCATTTCCAGCAATGAATGGTTTGTTTGTAAATAAAAAGTGGAAAGATTGCTGCTGATCATTAAATCCTAAAGAAAGAGAAAGAGAAGAAAACAGAAACAACTCATACGCCCTGCCCCTCCCAATAAAAGTTTGAGCTGGTCAGTCTTATTTCTTTAGAGCTTCACTATCCCATATATCCCATAAAGCACTTTTAACAGTATATTCACATCAGTCTAGGTGTGCTGGAGGAGGAAACCTACTCCATATCTGGAACTTCTCAAAGTTTAGCGGTATTTGCCTCCCAGCTTTTAAGTCTACTCACTCAGCAGCTGCTATTCAACAGTTGAGTTACGTTAAGATACAACCAGCTATCAGCAGTCAACTTTCCCGACAGTACCTGCATCCAAACATGGAGTAGCAATCAGGATTGGCTACACTGCTTCTCCCTCTATTGCTTCTGCACAGGGGGAAAGTGTTTCTTATCTCTATTTCCCTACAGCAATCTCCAGGTCTCCAATTTGTTTTGGCCTTATTGAAGAAGTGGGAGAGGGACAGAAATAATTTTCTTTTTGCGATTCAGTTTTTGGCTTTTCTCGCAAATGTTAGTTATTGTTCATTTTTGACAGTCCTTGTGTTGTTTAAAAAAATGTTAGAAATAATGTTTTCTCTCTCTTCCCCCCCATTCTAATTTTGCTGATTTTTAATAAAAGATTTCTTGAGTTTTCCTTTAAACAGTGTGCAGAGTAGCATCAGCTTGACCATACGTTCTAGCTCTTTGTGGTTTTATATATATGAAGGATTATCTGTCTCACATTGGTCATTTCTTCTACTCTTCATTAACTGTAATGATTGCATATTTCTACCATATATTCTATGAGCTCCCTAAAGTAAATCTCTGAGTGGTATTTTGTTTTCTTTCTTCCTGGGGTCTTTAACTTTTATTTAAAGGGATTTAAGAACTGGTGCCACATTTTCTTGTATTTGTCCTCTTGAGTTATTCCTTATTCTTTAAAAGATTTTACCTAGAGTTTGCTGATTCTGTTAACTCTTTTATTCATGTCATTCTGGCACAAAGGATGGCATTTCTCCAGAGTTGGAATGATTTTTTGGTAACTGTCTAAAGATAAATATTTCTATAGGCTCTTGGGAGGTTTGCAACTTCTCCACATTTGCCATCTGTACCTGGAGAAGATGTATTAATTCAATAAGCATGGCTGTGCTTCTGTGCCATAACTACACAGAGCTCAATCATTCTTTTGCAATTTTCACTCCCAAACTGCTAAGAAGATTCCTGACCAGCACCATCTGAGATGATGTGTTAAAATTGGGCTGTTCTATGTGTGGCCACTATCTTAGAATCATAGAATAGTTTAGGCTGGAAGGGACTTTAAAGGTCATCTAGTCCAATCCCCCTGCAATGAGCAGGGACATCTTCACCTAGATCAGGTTGCTCAGAGCCCTGTACAACCTGACCTTGAATGTTTCCAAGGATGGGGCATCTACCACCACTCTGGGCAACCTGTTCCAGTGCTTCACCACCCTCATTGTAAAAAATTTCTTCCTTATATCTAGTCTAAATCTATGCTCTTTTAGTTTAAAACCATTACCCCTTGTCCTATCGCAACAGGCCCTGCTAAAATGTTTGTCCCCATCTTTCTTATAGGCCCCCTTTAAGTCCTAAAAGGTCTCCCGGAGCCTTCTCTTCTCTAGGCTGAACAACCTCAACTCTCTCAGCCCGTCCTCATAGGAGAGGTGCTCCATCCCTCTGATCATTTTTGTGGCCCTCCTCTGGACCTGCTCCAACAGGTTCATGTCTTTCCTGGGCTGAGGGCTCCAGAGCTGGATGCAGTACTCTAGGTGGGGTCTCACCAGATAATACCTGAGTACTGCGGTCCCAGTACATTTTCTTTGCGTTTTCTTAATGAGGAAAGTAAGTGTTATTTTTCTGATTTCAAATATGGTTCGGCATGCTTCAGTTTATAACTGCCCCAGTCTTCTGGGAATGACATACTTCAACACAGACTTTCAACTGCTCAACTCATCTCCTAACTACTGGAGTTTTAGTATGGTTACTGCACTTTATGTGTGGTTTATATCTCAACTTTTTAAAGGAAAACTCTTTAAAGACATAGGATTCTACATAGTCTGAAATTCCTGAGGTTTTGGATGAAAAATGCTTACAAATTGTTGTACAAATTTGATTACAAATTTGAGTCCTTCTGCTTTGTCGTATTTTTTATCTACACAGGTGCAGGGTTTTTTCTTCTCTTGCTTTACACGTATGAACTTTCTCTGTCTATTGTAGCAACATCCAAAAACATTAATATTGTATCTGAGGTGCCTGCTGAGTGTTTCCGACACTTACCCTGGGAGGGGCACACATGTTAGTAATGATATCTCCAGCTGCTGCTAAATAAATCATAATGCCATCTTAAAAACATTGACAAAATAGAACCAGATTCCATATTGAAAGCTGGCCAATCTTTCATATGAATGTCTTTCACAGAAATTCCTGGGCACCTGTTATAAGACTTACTCTTCACTTTTAATTAAAAGATATCCATAAGTATTTTTATTAAATACCTAAGCACACGTGGTCATATCTTTTTATCTTTTGTTTCTTTTCCATGAAGTGTAAAATCACCTGCCAAGCATTGTACTCTGTGCAAGGCTTGTTGTTTGAGGGTCATGTTGAAATGGGGAACCTGAAAGATGAAAAAATGGATGTAGAACTCTCAAACTATGTTTGTACGGACAATACATAAAATGTTGCCATCAAATGCAGTCACTTTTGTTTTATTTTGTTTTGAGCTGTCCTCTAGAAATTAAAATGTAATCCTGGTATCATTTCATGCTGGAGAAGCATTAGTATAGTAGAGAAATAGAATTACACATGCTTTAATAGTAAGAAATGAAAACATATGTGGGATAGGATTTTTAAATAACTCGACAATACTTCCATATTTTTTGCATAAAGGTACCCAGCTGAAATTAAATTCCTCAACTTTGAAGGCTGCTCTGTTTTGTTTTGGTTTGGTTTTTTTTGTTTGTTTCCTGTTCTATGATGAATGGATAGGCTTCTGCCTTACTGTGTAGGTCTTTCTTGTAATGTTTTTTGCACTTTGTGATCTTTTCATCCATATTAGCTGACTTCTTTTTTGTCTGAGGCAAACTGCAAAGTTATAAAATTTACCACCAGCCTAGAGCATTCAAATTTACTGGTAACTCTTTATAGAGTGTTCTCCATGTTCCTTCAGTACTTTGCTTTCATGGGGGCTAAGAAATCCTTTTTAATAGTCTCTTTCAGAAATATGACTTTGGGACAATTTTTCCTAGTGTATCTATAAGCTCTGCAGACCACAGTCTGCTTTCAACACAGGTTTTCAGGTAGTCATGTCTTCTGCTCCTGCTATGTGCTGCCCTTTGGAACAGTGCTTTCATATTGTTTTAGCCTAATACCTTAACACCAGAGAAATAGTAGTTGTCTTAAGAAGGTGAATGAGTGAGAATCTTAGGGCATGCAAACTATAGAGAGAAGCACACGTATGCCAAGGTTTTTAAAACTTTCAACTCAAGTCTTCTTAAGAGAAAGAATTAGGAAGCTGAAAACTAGAAGTAAATTTTTAATGCTACCTAAACAAGCTTCATAGCCTTCACATACAACAAGAACAGTCTGTATTACAAAGAGCATATTTAAACCATTGGCTGTTCTGTACAGTGGGAGAAGTAGGGTGTATGATCAGAGCCAACCAATACTGCTAATATTAACCTACCATTTTCAGTGCATAAGGCTACTGTCATGCTGAAATTGTGTCATGTGAGAGCTATTAAGAGGTGGAATGTAAAGTAGAGAAGCAGTGCAGCACCGTTGAACGTTGACCTCTTCTCGTTCCTGAAGGTGATTCACAAAGGAGTTCAGAAAATTCATCCATCAGGAGCTCCTAAGAAACAGAGGACACTGGATTGGACAACATAATCTGATGAAAATTAGCAGGTACTTGTATACATTTTGGTATTGGTCACCAGCCAGCTGTGACTAGTATGACTGCTAGTATGAAATCTTTCCAACATATAACATCATACATGTGTGCAAGGAAGAAATACCACCAAAAATCTTACATGGGAGGTGGTATACCACACATCTATTAATTCAAGCTATGTAGAAAATCTTGCCAAATGAGGAGGCCCTGTGTACCTTTTGTTTAACTTGCTGTATTTATTACCTAACACCTTGAAGAAACTGTTAGAACACTGTTTATCTTTATGCTAAGAGAATCCCTGAAATTGTGCCAAGTTCAATGTTAGAATGGTTTATAGACTATTCCCATACCCACCGGGCTAGAAAGTGTGCCCAAGGGCATAGGAAGGGTGTAGTCTAGTTTGGAATGGCTTAATATGGTGAAAGATTTAATGTAATCGCTGGATACTAGAAAGTAATAAAGCATTTTGGATTAAAGATAGAATTTACAGGGTTCTTTCCTCTAGTTTAAATATATGCAAAGGAATGACAAGTTGTTTTTTTTTCTTAAGTTTGTTCCTCTAACATTGTATTTTAAGCCATTTTGCTTTGTGAATATTGCATAGGTAACCATGCATATTTCAGAAGCATATTCTGTTCATTAGTCTCTTTTCTTCCAGTAAAATACTCAACAGCCAATAGTTTGTGAGCTTATTTGAAAAACACTGATAATGTAACATAAAATGAATCTAGAGTTAAAAATTAATGGATAAACCACTGAGACTATTAAAACTATTCCATATAATAAATAAAGAAAGGGAGTAAAAACTGTCCGGGGTATTGTCATACACAAGGTACGCAAAACATCTCATCTGCTATCTGGCATTAACCCAGCTGAGACCTAGCTACCATGTAAAAAACAGATTAAACTAACATCCATCAAGGTGAAAGATAATTATTGCTTGTGTCAGACAACACCTGTTTTTGCAGCATTCCTCAACTGAGTTAAACTAGAGACATGCTGAAGCTTTCCACTGAATTTTACATTTGACAGTTGCCTGAAGCAATTGTGTCTGTGAAACACCTTCACCTCTTCCTTTGTTTACTTTTTGGGTAGACTAAAGACGTTAAAATACTAAACAGAAAAATTTAAAATTAAGGAGAAAATCCAGCAGCAAAATATGCAAAGTCAATGATGGATGTTTATTGAAAAAATGTTACAATAGTCAGTCTTTTGTGAAGTCAATGTACAGATCTATTGAAAACATTCATTTGAGAATGAATTCTGCTTACACTACTCAAGTGAGTAATGCCACTTACTTCACTGGAAGATCAAAAGAGTGAAAGTAGTAGTCCCTAGAGAATACCATAATGCATTCCTGCTACCTTTAAGCAACACTGCATAGGTTGTAAGGCAAGACGTTGATCCTACTGCATAAAGTAATCTGTATCACAAGCACAAGCTTCACAACAAAGTCCTGCTTCAGTTGTGCCAAGACAGCTTAGAGCCCATGGATCAAAGTGCATTCTGTTGCATGAAAAGCAATGATATGTAAGCATGCTATAGCTTTCATAGATCAGTTCACAGAAGGATTTGGAATCTTTACTGTTTTGTTTTGCCTTCTTATGAGATATAGGACAAAGTTTGATTTTGTGACCGTAAGATCAACAGAGGTCTTTTGAAATAGACCTCTTCTGAAATAGAACTTAGTTTTCCTATATATAGAAAAAACATTGAAAACTCTATGTCATCAACTACTCTGCGAGGTACAATCTAACTTGATCAGGTTAAATACTAAAAAGTCCAATCCAGAGTTCACTTATGTCTGAAAGGGTCTTTTAATCAACTGAAGTGGGTTTGGATGATACCTGGTAGAAAGGCCAGGTGGATGATTATGCTAAACAGTTGCCCCTAAATTAATTTGACAGAAGGAGATTTGCTTTAGAAGACAGAAGGAAGGGCAAGGTTTGGTAGACTAGAAACTGCACATTGAGCCTAGAGGGAAGAGAAATGGGAAGGAGTGCAAGTAATGGAGCACCATTCATCCCATTAAAAGCAAAACTGCCAGCACATGGTAAACTATGGTAAACCGTGTTCAAAAGGTAAAGAAAATCCCACTGCAAAAAACGTGCTTCCCAAGAGAGAAACACAGAGGTCTATAGAAGAGAATGAGGTGAGGTCACAGATGTGATGTTTATTGGGGCAATAGATCCAGAGGCAGCACAGCATGCCTCATTGCAAAAGGAGGCGGCAGTTAACAGTGATTGGTACTAGCTGGTTTTAATGACACACAACTTCTAAAGACTGCACACAGATTTGAAAACAAACATGATCAGATGGAGAGATGTGAAACAGATAAAATGTATAAGCCAAAGGCTTTAAAGGAAAACATACTGCCACAAACAAGTTAGGGGAGGCAGTTGCAGCAGTACAGATAAAAGATGTAGGATCATCTTGTGGGAAATCTTTGCTGAAAGATCAGGCAGAGGAACTATTGGGGCTACCTCATCTATCCTTAAGAGTTTTATCTGAGAGCATGTCAGGGCAGTATGGTCACAGCAAGGGCAGTGCTGACACCACCCACAAATACAGGGTTTGAAGCGACTGCAGTGTTACCTTTTCCATTGAAAACTCATTTGGAGCGCAGACGTTGGTCAGCAGTGTATGTCCTTAAGTGAATAACCATACTCCTGAGAGAATTAAGAGAGCAGCGAACAGAACAAAATCAAGAGAGGAGACCACAAATTGGCTAAAGTCAATGTGCATCTCACCAAAAACTTAGTGGCCTGTATAGATCCCTGAGTTTTTGTTAAGATTGTAATCCAAGAGCACTATTAGGTACTGACAGAGGAAGGACAGTTGGTGACAAAACAAGCACGAACATTAAATAAAAAGGATGCTCTGCAAAAATCCTGGTCTCACAATAGATGACAGAATGACCAAGATAGATACATACATTTCGTAATACTTTAGCGACATCACTGCATTAATTTCCAGAAACTTCAGAACAATGGATGGACAGAGACCCAAATGTAATCTGACAGTACAGTAACCAGAGGCAGGAGCTAAGAGTACACAAACAGTAAGAGTGTGTCTGTGGAAAGTGTTTTAGAGACGATGCCTCAATAGAGGATGAGGTCAGTGGAGAAAGCTGTCAATTATTTGAGCTGGAAATCTACATTGCTGGGAGCTGTATTAACAATACAGCTGGTACTGATTACATAAAAGCAGTACAGGAAATACCAGAAAGAGAAGATAAAAAATGTCCTTTGGTTTAAATGTATGAAAAATACATCTTTGTAGTTACAGTGATAACTATGGAAGGTATAAGTGCATTTCTTTACGTCTCTCATAGTGCACCAATCCTGTGCTTTTGAATAATGGGCTTATAGCATGATTCAGTTACATTGCACTTAACTAAATAAAAGGTGTAATTGGTGATTAGAGAAATGCAATGAGATCAATGGGAGGAACTAAATAACTAGCTTCCATATGAAGTTTTTCAGAGTTTTATTTTTCAGACAAATCTGAGTACAGACCTAACATACATTCTTTCAAATACCAGCCATAAAAAACATTGTTATGGTTATGAAACATAATAGTCTTTGCCCTGGAGTTTATAGCCTAGAACTATTTGAGTGCCAAGTCTATATTTCTAACTGTGTTAACACTTTAACCTCTAATACTGACCAAAATGGTTCAAAACTGGCAGAGAAAAAACAAATGCACAGGGCAACATCCAATATGAAGAACAAATCATTGTAATTAGCTGCCAAAGAAGAGAAGATCACAGCTGGAGTCTGGTTCAAGGAACTGGTCCACAGAGCACGTGCACCAGCTGAGTCCCACATAACAAACCCTCACCCATTTGTCTGCATGACACCACATACTTGAGTTGGTATCAGTGTTGACCATGGCACTATATTTATCTTACAAAATTTTCCTGATCCATGACCTCCAGATACCTACACAGCTAAAACCTTTTTATGAAACTCTCACCCACTCACCACATCTCAGTTTCTAACACATCTTTTTGCCTGGTTTTTATGAATTCAGTTCTTCTCCATTAATTTCTGTTCAGAAAAATGGCTAACAATTATTTTCCTACACTGTTATTTCATTCACCTCTCTCTCACAATAATTCTCTCCATAGTCGAAATCAGCTAAGTGATTTTTCTTTTCTTTTAAGGAGTTTCATGGCTTATATGAGCTTCTCATTCAGCATTTAAAGGTCAACTTCTATTTTTAATCTACTAATGATGCCAGTGTCTATTTTCCACTTGTTACATTTTCAAAAGAGCAGGAGAGAGCTTTCATCCATATATTTGGCAGAAGCTCCATTAAGAACTTCTAAAGAAGTGCAACCTATTTATCTTCATTGCCTTTAGATACAATGCCTACAAAAAAATTGCCAACAAATGACTGCTGGGGTCCTGAGATGCCTGCCCCTCAAGCTGACGAGTATTGTTCTGGTGTTCTGTTGTAAAGCTCTGTGGTAATTTGTTCTCTTTTATTTAATAGTAGATCTCTTTGGGGCAGGGACTTATAGAGACTTTTTCTGCTTTGCGTTTATGCAACATTGCTAGGACCTGCAGTGATGCCAACAGAAGAACAATTAATAAAACTGCGTGAAAAATTATGTATCCCAGAGGCCAGAGTTGTCTGCTGCTCCCTGTAGCTTATGAAATAGCTACACAAAATAGCACATAAATGGAAGACTTGCATGATCTACTGGCTATCTTGAATTGCCTTGTAGACCCGACCTTCCTTCAGCAGCAAGCATGGAGTTTCTGTGTGATTAAAGATGTCATATCTAAACACTGACTTTTAAAAAGCTAGTGGCATTGGCTGCATAGTTCCAAACACCATACTCTGCATGTTCATGTGTATTTGCAAGTTTGCTTCTCCTTACTCCAGAATTAATAAAACTGGCCCCATCCACTTTCAGCGGCACTGCTTGCTTCTAAACTTTCTCCCTCCAAATCTCTTAAAAATGCATGCATCAACACAGCAGTCTAACAAGCCATTTTAGGAGCTGATTTGATTGATGCTTCTGTAATAGGTTGCCAGTACAAGTCCTACAACAAATTAGAAAGAAATGGGAGAGCAGGGGCACACACAGGGTCTACAGAGCAAGGGTCAACTTCCTAAGTCTCACAGAGGATTCAGTGTTTCAGTTGGGGAACGGGTTTGATATACTGTTCTGAACTTCCCAGAACGACAAGGGGATCTGAAGGATTAAACACATATTGGTCATCCACACCTGTCATTGTGAAGGTAACAGCAGCCTCAGGGGGGCTGGCAACAAAATCTTTCCTATTCATTATCATTCCAGATGCCAGAGGTGACTTTCTCCCTGGATCATGAAATGGGTGCCAACAGCCACTCCTTCTCCAGTTTAGAGGAATCCCAGCCCACAGCCTTTTCACAGATGGGTAGCAAAATCACTCCCACGACTTGGAGGTGAAAAGAAGTTCTCCTTGTGTTGCAGAAGGCTTGACTGGAGAGCAATGCCCAGCAAGGCTTACTTAGCATGGCAGCCGGTGGCTGCTTAGAAATGGCAGGGTGCATTTGTGATGGCAGAGCTGCGGGGTGCGTATGGCACCTTGGGTCCGGGCTTGGTCGGGTTTGTGGTTCTCGACAGGGAACGTTTTCGGGGTGGTCAACAACTGGGGAGGGGAATGGAGACACTCAACTTCACCCCATGAAAGATTCGGAAGGTTAATTCATAGAGCATTTAGGGTGTGAATTTAGATACTTCACAGAGAATACATAGAACTAATCAAGCAGTGATTCAGGTGATTATTTTTCAAATCTCTGCTAACAATACAAGTATGGGAGTGTACAAAATGTTATTGCTTTAGATCAGGTCCCGATATGGAATTTCAGTAGGGTGTTGCCCTTCAAATGGTGAACCAGGGACTCGCTGTCAGCGACTTCACACGTTACAGAGCACAGGCAGTTTCTGAAACTGAAAATACGTAAATTTAAAAAAAATCCTCAGCCATCGTTGACGGGGCTCCCTGGTTAAAAGAGAGGGCTGGACTCAAACTTTCCAAGCAATGCTGCTAACGCACCGCCTGCCCCGAGGCTGCCTCCTCGTTACGGGAGGACGTTTCCGTGAAGCCCCTCCGAGGCGGCCGTTGGGCCGAGGGGCGCGCGGCGGCCGTTGGGCCGAGGGGCGCGCGGCGGCCGCGCAGGTGCGAACAGGGCGCAGCCATTACCAGAGCACTCGGAGGAGCGCCCGTCCCGGCCGGCGTGGCGGCGGTGCTGTCCTCTCCCCGCCGACGGGCCCGTTTCCGCGCTGCCTTGCTCTGAGCGCCACGGCCTCTCCCTGCTGGGGGCCGGCCGCCTCGGCTGCGAGCGCAGCCGGTGCCTGACTCCGCGACGGGCTCCGGGGGGTTGCCCTCCCTTGCAAAAGCCTTGCTGGTTTAGTGCCTTTTGCAGGTGATTATAAGAAGATAGCGGGACTGTTAATTACAGGTACAAGGCATCCCTTTGTCTAGCTGTTTGAAAGTAAGTGGGTCTGCAGTTGGCTTTGGGTGACAGCTGAAGTTCTTCCTTTATCGTTATTTGCATCTGTATAACCTGTTAATTGCGTGATCAGGAGCCGTTCCAGAGGGTGACGCCTGCTTAATTTACTGCGAAGAAGCCTCCGGTGGGTCCGATGCTGCTGTCCAGGTTGCGCACACCTGAGAGGCGCCGAGCGCCGCAGCGGCGGCAGCCAGCGTCGGGTGCGGACTCGGCGGCTGAGCGGCCGCCCGGCGCGCGGGGACACCGGCTGAGCTCTGCTCCGGCCCCGCCGCCCACGGCCGCCCTCCCGCCTGGCCCCGCCGCCGGGGCAGCCTGCAGCAGAGGGCTGTTCCCGGGACAGCCAGCCCCCGGGGCCATCGGCCTTCCTGTGCTTTTTTTTTTTTTTTAAATGCATAAAGATAGATATTTCCTTTCCTCATTCCTGTAGAATGCTATCCCTCTCGGGTGAACAGAAGAAAAAGCAGACATCTTGGAAGTAAAACTTGCCAACAAACGAAGTGGAAAGGTTAGAAGTAGAGCTATATAAGTAGGCTTTGGTGTTAAATGGTAAATTTGGAAGATTTAGTTGAAAAAGAAAGTTAGTCATACCAAACGTCTTTAAGTTGCTGTAGGAATTTTCTAATTCTCGAATCTGCCTTCCTATCATATTTCAGATGAATAAAAACATATATATAACTTTGTTAGTAAGCCGCATCAGAGAAATGTCATTAATTGTAATATTGTTAGCGATTATTACAGCTGCTCTCTGTAGGTAATCTCTGGGTTGCTCTTTTTCACTCTTTTGGATGGAAGGAAGTAGTGAGTGACTCCAGTCTTACAGGCTGGTGAAACACAGGTTCTTGTGCAGTATGATTATTTTCACAGGGAATTTAGAGGGTACTGAACAGTTGTAGGGTTTTATCACTCATCTGTTGATATTGTAAGGCTCGTTTGAACCCTATGTAGTATGCAGTCAGCATTTCTAATGCGGTCAGAAATCTTTGTCATTCATATGCGCTAGTAACTTACGAATCTGATTGTGAACTTGAAGTGCGGCACATCATGCACGGTCTTAAAAATAATTTTAAAAGCCTCGAAATATTTTCCAAGTTTTGTTGGTTGATAGGTCTAAAATTGATAAAGCATGAAATGAGACTGCTGTAGAATTTTTAGTAATGTTAAGAAGGGATCATAGCACTTGTGTGCAAGCAGGCCGAGATTTAGGGTCTGTGAGGAACATCAGCATAAGAATCTTAAATGCACTGTCTTTTCCCATTTTTTTGAGGACTCTTTCTGGTATATGTCAGGAATGCAGGTGACAAACTTCTTCCTTTTGGAAAAAAAAAGACTTCAACTTCTCCATAATAAAGAGAATCCAGCCTGAACATAAAAATGAAATAGCAGTGCAGGGAGCCAAGTGAATTCATGTGTGCAGAGTATTTTTTTTTTTTTTTAACTAACTTTATCTGTGAACTCCCAGCCCTGGAGCCTATTTGAAATAAGATAGGAAGCTTCAGTCTTGTCACAAATGCAGCTACAACTTGTCCTGGGGAAGCCTTCGTAATGGGGTCAGGTAAAGTTCAATGAACTACCAAACCAGCACTATTTCAGAAATGCTAAGGTGCTCTTTCCACTGATCTCTCCACTCTCTCTGCCTGTTATTAAACTGGTAGTTTTTACAACATCAATAAAGAACTTTCCTACCCAATTGCCCCAGACAAAGGCCTGAAAGCTAGGTTTAAACTATGAAAACTTTGTGTTAGGTTCATTTAGATTGTTTTGCTGTGTCAAATACTCACTTGAGTTCAAAAGTTCAGATGAACCATGAACTTTGTCATTTCACAGCAGGCAGTTCTACAAATATAATCCAAAAGTGAAAAAACATGCAGTATTTAAGGTGCATTTGTTGTTCTGTGAGGAATATACTTGGAGTTACGCGTTTTCAAAGTTCTGCTTGACTTAAAGGAACTTTTAACTATTTAAAAGACAGAAAAACACTAAGCACAATTAAGCCAAATAATTCCTTGATCCCTGACCTTTTAGGCTTTCAAACCAACACATATTCAGTGACTAATCATTACTGCACAAACTAAACCCAGCTAATCTTCTTAATAAATTGTGAAGTCTTGTATGTCTCATGGTTTCAGTGATGGCTTTTCTCCCCGTCTGGAACATTGCAGAATATCAAAACAAATGGGTCATGGCTTTATGTATTTTTTTGAAGTTTGAGTCCATGTCATCTCATGATATAGTCTTGAGTTGAGCAGGTTTTACAAGTGTATCTGAAGTATAAGACTCCTAGGAATGAAAAATCAGTTGATGCAATTTTCACCTACTTATTAGATAACAAAAATGTGTGGGCAAAAACAGTTTGTGCAAAACGATTTTTTAAATATGGAAACTTACCAGAAACTGAAGAGCCTGTAATAAATTCAGCTTCTTTTCCATGAAAAGGAATTCCTTATGCCTACTTTCTCCTTCCTCCTGGTCTGGAGACTCAATCTATCAGGAAGCAGCAGCATTTCTTTTTCAGACTTAAATTTGGAATCAGAAACAACTGATTTAAGGCTGTTGTCCCTGACTGTTCATAAATTGTAATTCAGGGCTTCCCAGAATTGCTACATCTGGTTAAAAAAAACCCAAACCAACAAACCTAACATGACATTATCAGAAATGTATTTTTTTTAGTATCACATATATTTTCTGATTTTTACATTAGAAAAAGTTTGAATTTTTGACCTTTATGCTGTATAAGAGCTGGGACCTTGTTTTGGGGGCTTGTCATATAATTAAAACATTCTTGGAACTTTCCATTTAAGGAAAACAAAATAACGTGGTATTTTTGTTAAAATTGCTGTATTTGATCTCTGTATGAGGCATGTGTTCTTTGCAGGAGTCATTTAGTTATTTGAAATAATTCATTGCTATTCTTGCATTATTCAGCAAAGAAAAGATACAAGCATAGGGAAGAAATTAGCAATTGTGTTCTTTGTGAACAACAAAGAGAGAGAATGAGGAAATGTCAAATTTGGTGGACACCTGCAACAGTTCAAAATCTGTGCTGCTAAGCCCATAGTTGTAGTTGAGATTGTGATCAAACTTGTGATGTGAGTTGTGATTGTTATTAGGCTCACTACCCCATCTCCTCCCTCTTTCTGAAGGCTTGTATCTGCTAAATGGAAAAAATACATATTGTAAGAAAGAATGAATCACATGTCTTTTCTGATAGTTGCAAGTGTTCGTTATCTTGGGCAGTTCTGCTGCAGTATCTTAACTAAGTACACCTCTTCCAGGAGTTGGTGTTACTTAACTCATGGGCTGCAGCAAGCATGAGCCTTCTTCCTGCTTTCAGGCTGTTGTGGGAAGAAGCTAGGGAAGCAAAAGTAGAATTTCCGGAATACAGGCAGGGAATTTCAGTGACAATAGCTTCCTACTAGTGCTGGCATGAAGTGTCGTATACCACATCAGTTATCTGCAGCACGAGCTACAGATCTTCTCTGAAGGTTTTTATTATAACCTGTTTTATACATATCCATGTGAGTCTTTCATTGGTCCCTTTACGCTGGGTAAAAATCACAGAGCAATACAACAGACTTTCAGGATTCTAGGTCTAGGTGAAGAAGGCTGTCTTCTGAGACCTCTCTTCCAGCACTTTTGGAGGTGGGTTGGTGGAAGGAGAGTCACTGGAGATGAAAGCCGTAGGCTGTGTCATCACTTAGACTCTGGGCAGCCTTCTGTAATGTCGTCAGCAAGTGACTTTAGACACTGTGGTGCAGCCTAGCATCAGAGAAGGCAGAGAGATGGCTTTAAGCCAATTGAGCATTCTATCACTTCCTTGGGAGCTCTGTGTGAATCTGTGCAGAGGTACAACATATGTACAATCTTCTGAAGTGCTGTATAACCTGTGAGCTGAAGAGTATTTCACAGGTGGTGGTGGTTGTTGTTTGGGTCATCTATTACCAATCCATAAATTAGACTGTATTCATTTCTTATAGTGTTTTGACTGAAATAGAATAATATTGATGATAAATACAATCCATTTTTCCATTCAGGCTGCTGTCAGTTGGAACGATCAGATTATTTAGTGAATGGAAATAACTATAGGATGGAGACAGACAGGCATAGATATTGTATTGCTTGTGAAAGCTTGATTTATGAGGCTTTTCTAATTATTTATTGTAATTTGTTGTTTGTTATAACAAATTATTTAACAAATAGGACGAATGTGCTACATTTATTATTTATTATAATTGTATAATTAATTTTGTTACTTATGTTGATGTACAGACAGTGTGTCAGCATAGAAAGAAAGCCACTTTGCCTGCCTCAAGAATGTTGAAATTCTGATTTTTGTTGATTTAAGCACCTAAAATGGTGTCAGTTTTTCCCAAGCTTCTTGAGAATTCAAATCTTGACTGGAAAACCTGAAAAAAAAAAAGTTGATTTCTGGTATTAACCTCTTACTGATCCATTTGCACGTATTTGGGGAAGAGAGTTTTTAGTCGTATTTTAGCCTTTTGGCACTGCTTGCAAGGTAAGTAAGATTGAAAAATCATTAAGGTGATTTCAGAAACATTCTGTTTAGACTTGTCATAAAAACATTTAAAATATTTTTGGATGACAATGGTGGAAAATTTGTACATTTTTTCCAAAGTGGTTGAACCATTACCAATTCAGTGTTTCCTGATCTTATCCATACAATGCAGTAGAGGCTTTGAACTTCAAATAGTATCCTTTAAGAGTAAATATTAGTGTTACATTTTTACTTCATAAATGTTACTTACTTTGGTTTCTGTAATCACCAGTTTTCTGGGGATTGACATGGAGTTTAAACTGAAGTCACTTAAAATGAGGGCTGAACAACAGAAAAGCTGAGACTGGCACTGAGACCACAGAGAAGGGGCTTGTGCACTAGTGCACGCATTTATTGTGTTAACAGAAAGCACACCAAAAAGTGCAAGAACCTGATCCTCTGACTGCTCAGAAGTCTGAAAATAATTTAGTAGTATTGGTGTGTTCCCAGAAGGGAACAGCAAAGTGGTAAATTGCAGTCCCAACTCTTGAATCAGTGTGATTAAGCCTTGCACTAGTTTGGGCAAAAAGACAGTAGCTGCAATAGTTTCAGTTATGCTATTGGTCTAGAGGAGCAGTGAGATGTTTCTTCTAGTAACTCACCTAACTGTTTGTGTCTTTAACTGCCATGACAGAAGTGTTTAAATACATAGCAGCTTACTTGTGAATGGCAAAGATGATGAAGCCAATAGGAAGAGCTGTAATTCAGTTGTAATAATTCCAACAAGAAGTTTGTCTTGGTTTTTGTCTGCATTGGGATTCTCAAGCGTTTTCTTTGACATCCTGCTAAGGATACTGTCAAGAGAGAGCTTTACTCTGAGTTTACAGAACAATTCCTGTTTTCCTGTCAAAGGAGAGTCACTGACAGCAGAGCTAACCGTAAATTAACATCATTCCATGTTTCATATTCTCCTGTTCATCAGATCAGGTACCTGGCCAAGTCATGGTTAGTGGGTCTAATTTGTTGTATTGTTTGCTGACTGCAAGATTGTAGGTTGTGTAGGCCTTCAATGCTGCCTCCTTTAGGCAGTTGCTCAGCTGCTGCCCTTTCTTTCTCTGTTTTTCTTTAAATTGCTTTTACTGTAACTCTTAAAAGCTTTTTTGTCACCTCAGTTTTCTCCTGGCTAGATGAAAGTGAGGAACTGGCAGTACCGTCTTCACAGCCCATAAAAGACTCAGTACTATTGATAGTTTTCGCCACAGTATTTTGGAAGTTGTACTGTTGTAGGAAGCTGCCAGGGTGCATTTGTGTACCCTGTGGACCTGCCCGAGGCCACACAGTACAGTGGCACTCCTCGCTGCTTTATGTGTCTCCACATTGGTATGCCATAACTGCTGTTGGCTTGTTCTGTGCCCTAGGAGGTTATCCCACCCCAGTAAAAACTCCAGAGAATCATCTAATTCACTAATTCACTGTAATGACAATGCTGGTGTGCTGTCAGGGCATCCACTGCTGCAGGCTTCTGCTATGGCAAGTTCTTTAAACTCAAGTTCTGCAAGTGTTTACTTTTTAATGTTTTGAACAAGCTTTACCAATCTCCACAGGAGCTGCTTCTTTGGTCAGTTCTATTAGTGGACTTCCTGATGGCATGTTTACAGCTTGAACTGGATAGTGCTGTTCATTCAACAATTTCATAATTTGTTTTGGCTCTATAAAGTCAGTCCAAGGAAATCGATTTCTTTCTTTAAACCATTCACTGTGCAACCTGTAGGTGGCTGCCACTCAGACTAGCTCTTTCACTTGGTTCACAATTCCCCGACTGTCACAGTCTGACTGACCAGCCTACATTTAACTTCAAGGACATCTGACCGTTTTGTACTTTTTTTGTTTTCTCTTAAATCATGAGGTCTCTGCTGGTGAATCTGAAAGTTTGTGGTCATGCATGAGATCAGTATCTATTCCAAGTTCAAATGATGCTCTACTTGTTTCTTTTGTGGTTTAGATTTTGTGTGCTTCTAGAAGGTATTAATTTTTTAAAACTCATCTGTTTTACTAGCAGTCTCATCTCTTCATCTTCATATGAGCCTCATGTAAATAGCAATAAGGAATGACACTGCTACTTCAGCTGTTCTGTTAGTCTAAGAAATATGTTTTTTTCAAAAACACTGTATTTTAATGTAATAGCTTTCTGTCACAAAAACATGCAGAAAACAGCTCAGGAGAGGCATGACAGGAGATGGCACCTTTATTCTACCTTTACTTGAGGAGCTCGTTAGCTTCTCACACAGATGTGCTTAGAGCAATCTTACTTGAATTCTGGTGGGCTAGTGCGTGGTCCAGGATAGATGAAGTACCTGGGTTCAAGACGCATTTTCTATATGGAGAGAAAGCATAGAGCTTTCTATCTCAGGCTTACGTAATGATGTTTGTATGGCAGCAGAGTAGCAGAAAGAGATCGGTGATCTTTTTTGGATGGACAGTGTTTGGATCTGCTGGAAAACATGCAAGTCTAAGACCTGGCTGCGCTGTTTCCTAGGGAATATCTCATCCCTTGTGATGTGAGGGTTTTAGAAAAATCATGGAAGATCACGATTCTTCAGATCGTCCAATATTTAGAGAAGTGCAGTATTATTAAAGTTAGAATTGGCCTATTGAAATTTAGTGAAAAAAATGGATTCCTGGGTAGGATGGAAACTTGGGGAAATGGGGATGACTGCTTAGAGAAGTGCAGGAGAGAAGGAAAAGGTAAAATCAAAAGTTGATGAGAAATCGTTTGGCCTGAGAGGAGGGATTCATCATATCTGTCAGCGGTCCTTTCAAATAACAGTCTACCTTTTAGATGCTCTTGCATCTGTGATCTTTGCTCTGAAAAATCTTTCTTCTGCATTCTTTAATCTTACAGCTGGAATATTGAATAAGTGACCTTTTCTGACTCAGACACATTGTTGTCTCTGACCTCCCCAAATCATGGTTTCACCTTTGTTTCTGCCAGATGCCTGACTACCTTCCATCTCCCTTTTCTCTGCACCTCAAAAACTGTCCTTCATTCCTAGATGAGTCTTTCCTGTTGGTCTGTCACAGAGCTGCTTTTCTCACCACTTGCTTCTCAGATCATTATAATTGACAGGCATTTACATTTTATTCCACTTTAGGAAAGCAGCTTCCATATGGAAAACACATTTTATTTGATGTTTGGTTTATCCAGGAGCTGATCTTAGTCATAATAACTGTTTCGCATTCAGGGTTGCTGCTTTTCTTTCTGCATTTTCCAGCTGGACTGTTTGAGGCATAGGAGGTCAAGTGACTTGTCCCAGACTATGAGTCAGTGCTGTGAATTTGGATGAGGACCCAGTATCCTAAAGGCTCCCAGTCTTTGCCTCTGACCACCACTAGACCATGCAGCATCTCTGAAAGGCTTGGCTCTATGGAAAAATACAAATTAAGAACACTGAGTTTGAATCTTTAATTCCCAGAATGTAGTTATTGAGCCTTGTTCAGATTACAATGAAAACATGTTTTTTTAAGTAAATAAACCATGTAACAGCTTTTTGGGTTTTGGCTTTGTCTCTTTGTCTGCCCAGCTAAGTAGTGGCAAAATGTTTTTTATCAGCAACTAATACAGGAAACAAAATATGAAGGGGAAGAAATCTAGAAATGTTTGGCCTTACTGTGGCCGTGATTTAACGCACATTTTGGACAGACTGACTCCTTTTGTAGCTGCATGCAATTGTAGTTGGGTGCCTCTTCCATTTAATTTGAGCATACTGCTGTTTATAATTTGAGGTTTGAACCCTCCTCTTTATCTGTGATATATAATGAGCTTTCTCAAGGGTGCCTTCTGGAATGCTTAGGCTTCAGAGATCTTAGTTAAGACATTTTGTTTTCAGAGCAGCTCCACAGGGTGATAGGGGCACTCCCCCGTTTTATGAAGTATCATAAAGGTGTAGGGAAGTTGGTGCAAGAGTTTCTGCTGAGTTTGTGACTCCAGTCTGAGGTGTTTAGACCTGATTTATCAGGGAAAATAAATTACGTTGTTTATGCTTTAAAGGATTTTGGCTATTATTGGCTGGTTGGTTTGTAAAGAAAACTGGAAACAAAAATTACTTGTCTGTGAACAACATCAATATGTTTCCAGAAAATGCATTTTCATAAAGTTGATCCCACAGAGAATTCAGTCACAAGTTTTAGACTGACAGCACCTGTAGCTTGTTGTCTACTCAGTGAAGAAGTAATCGGTCTGCAGGCATGAACTCTTTCGCTAGAGGTCTGATCAAACCTTTTTCTCTTTTCTTTCCCCATCCACTGGTTCCTCATCCTAATCTCCAAACTGATTTTATACAAGTCCAAAATCTTAAAGTCTTAAGTCCTTGTTCTTAAGCGTTATAGTGCTAGGCATTATCATCTGAATGTATTGATGGCGCAAAATTATTCTCATTTCAGGGAGCAGTGGTACAATTGCACTGAAGCTCTCCAGCAGACTGTCCCAGGGCACATAAGAGGAATGGGAATGTTCAGATTAATTGGTTGGAGACTCACAAAATTATAGGTAGTTGAAAAGAGACTTTTATAATGCAAAATATTGGACAACCTTAGCTTTTGCTGAGTCATCTGTGAATAGAATGAAGATGACAATGGCATGTTGGTTTGGCAAGAGCCACTGTTACATTATTAATACAGCCATCAGGCTGAATTCTGAAGAAAGCAAAACTTGACTAATAGACTGCACTAATTTTACTAGGTATCTGTGCTCTGACTTTGTATTTCCTATTTTCTTTTGAATAACATACAGCCACCTGGCTGACGCCTCCTTCTTTGTCACCTCATATGTGATTAGGGCTAAATTCACTTTTAATCCTAGAATACTGATAAATCTGTCATCAGCACTTTGACTTGTGTATCTGTATTACTATAAACCAATGATAAAGCACTCCTGATGATACATGATGTAGTCCTTTGCTGGATACTTAAAATATAGAAGCTCATCTAGTTCTGAAAGTACATAAGTGTCATGATGTCACACTGCTTTTGGTCAGCTAAGCAGACTACCAGAGATGACTGGTTGCTATGTCAAGTGGTTTTGATGATCTTCAGAATTTATAACACAGTCCTGATGTTCATTTCCCTTTAGATTCTCTCTCCTAGGTAATCATAGCTGTATCAGATCTGAGACCCTTCCACGACACATGCAAATTAACCAGCTTGCTAGGCTTAAATTTAAATTTGAATTTAAAATTTTAATAGTTTGTAAGCCTCTATACAGGGGGAAATACAGATGGCACTCTCACTGGTGCTTACCTAAAAATATTGAGTAAATAGGTTTAGGTCTAGTGTAATTTAAGGTTGCATTGAAAAAATGGGCACAGATGAAATGACATCCACATGCCATTAGATTCCAAGGGAAATATTTCAAGGTTAGCAATTCTTATAAGTTGTCTACTCTTTGAAATTCAATCCTCATGGAAATTCATATTCTCATGAAAATTTCAACCAACTCCTAACAGACTAGAACTGGAGCAAATCTGTCTGGTTTTGATTTTAACTGTAGTCAAAGCTCTTGGTTCAGTATTGGACAGCTTCACGGAGACTGACTCGTATAGCTGAAGTTAATTTTTTGCTGAAATGTTAGGTGAATCAGGGCATTACAACTGAGGTTCTCATTATAACTCCTCTCTAACAGACTTCACGTAATTATGCACACACATAACTTTTTAAACTCACTTTGTTTATCAGTTTATACTGATACAGACAGCGTGAAGAAGTGTCACATGCTGTGGAGGTTGCGAGGGGGGGAGTGAGTACTAGTTCAGTTTGGTTTTGTTTTGTTTAAGCTTGAATTTGAACTCTGGAGGTGGGATTTTCCAAAGGATATCTGTCTTGGGTATTTTTGAGACATAGACACTTGTGAAATAGAGAACATCTGGTTCAACATTGTTAATCTCCATTTGGAGAATGCCAGTTAGTTATTACTCAGACTTTATGGTGAAAAGAAAATATTTTGTTTTCCAACACTGTTGTTTTTCTGCTTTTGAAACTTTTCTGCAATAGTGGAACAGGAACAGTATGGATTTTGTAAATATAATTAATGTGTTATGTAAGCAATGGATTTTTTTTTAAAAAATCTCTGCAACTGTGAAATGGTTAGTTTTAGTGCTAACTCAGTCTGGAAAGATGAACTACTCTAAATAGCAAATTATGGTTCTGCTTACTTTACTGTGGGGATACAGTATGCAAACTTGCAGTGTAAACTGTTGCATTCAAATGAGAGAAAATGAGGGCTAGGGAGGCTTGCCTGGTTTTTCACCTGCTGCAGTGAACTTCTGACTTCATAGAATTTGTATAAAGCCTAGAAAAGCATTAAAGTTTAACAGCTACCGGTCTTTCATCAAATCATTTGTAACAACCAGTGCTTGGAATACCAGTTGCTCCCTTGGGTTTCATATGTGCAACACAAGAATGTAATTTTACTTTCACTCTTTCCCATTTTGCTTTCACTCCTATTTAATAAAAATTACCAAACACTTTGTAAGATCTACTTTGCAATGTACTTTGCCAGCCCCCCACAACTGTAGCCAGTAGGGAAAATGGAAATATTTACTTTTTTCTTTCTTTTCATTTTTTTTCATGCTTGGAACAGCCCGTTATATTGCCAATAGCACTTGACATTGACATTTCTTCTTTCTTCCAAAAAGAAGTACTCTGCAAACTGGGCAAATGATCATTTTGCTCATGACACAGAGCATTTCAGCGAAAATCCCCGTTAAATGCTGCTCTTACCTTTTGAATTTCCACTGTCCTATCTTTTTGTTCCAGAAACTCTGGTCTTGATGTTAGTTGCTGAACATAGGAAGAGGTAGTTTGTATCAAACGTTCTACCTCATTATTGCAAGAGGTTAGTCGTGTGAAAAAGAAAGGAAAAGGGATAACCCTCACTTTTTTTTAATAGTAGGTTTATTTTTTACTGCAGTCCTCACTGAGCTTTTTTCTGTAAGGAAAATCCTTTGGAGGATTTAAGTAAAAGCAAACAGCTTCCACAAATTTTGCTACTTAGAATAACTGGAAAGCTAAAGTTGGCAAGTTCTGGTAGTGTTTTGCTTGGGGGCGGGGGAAGGTACCTATATGTATAAGATCTCCTCTGAAGTGGGGGAAAAATCTGTGGGAAATCTGTTTTATCTTTATTAAATTTTCTTTTTAATCAGTTATGACATGGTGCACCAAGAATGGCTATTTCCCTCTTCCCCCCCCCACCCCCCCCCAATGAATTCTTCAACAAGTAGCAAATTATTTAAGATAAATGCCTACTGCTGTAGACAGCTGCCAGAATAGAAGTGAAAATAAACTGGTGAAAGGAAACTGCCCAGTTCATGGAAAGGGCAGCAACGATATAGTGCAGCAAGTCCATGACACTTCTGGATACACATGCTGAAAGACTTAGCCTGGCTGGCCTGCTACAAATCTCCCAGTAATTCATTAAGGGGAAACGCTCCTTGCAACATTTCACTCCTATTTTAACACCCTTTGTCTTTACCTTCCATACTCAGTGGGTTCATTCCTATGTCAAGTGAGCCTCAGTGAAACCAGTTTTTCATTCCTGATAGAGCATACTGTTTTGCTCGAGTAGAAAGATTAGATGGATGCTTTTACTGTAAGTATTTTAACAGTCTGTGGTATTTTTTTCAAGGTTTGGGGTCAAAAGAAGGATATGATCATTGTGATCCAGTAAATAATGCAGAATAAAGTAGCGTGACTAGTGACTGAAACGGGTGAATGTTGTCATGTTTTGCTGTAACTTTAAGAAAGAGTCATCCTCTAAATACAATGCAATCACCCATATATTAAGATGGAAATATAAAAACATATCCTGGTTGTTCTGATCTGCTTCAAATATTTGAAATCACAGAATTAATTTATTTTCATTATTACAGGGGCCAATTTGCTATAATTGTCTAGGGAGGAATCCCATTAACTTCACTCTGAATTTTTCTGAATGCTGACCATGGGATTTGACCTGTTTAAACAAAGAAGCTTGCCATTTATTTCAGCTAGTATTTAGTTACATCAAGTGTCTCTATTCCTCCTTATGTAACTTGACAACCCTAAAGAAAATTGTAGTGAGTCCTGGTTTAGTAATTTTGTATTTCTAAAACAGATGAGAGTGACGGGACAATACTTGAATTTACACAATAGTTACTGAAATATGTTGGCAGAAAGCTGAGTCTGGATAACCTGAGTGTATCCACAGAAGTAAAACTGTCATCTTTTGCTCGTACAGTTTTATGAGATTAGGCAGGTTGGGAGGGCAAAGTATGGCAATACGAGTACTTTTTTTCTTTCTTTTTTTTTTAACTGTAATAGCTGCATAATGGCATGTTGGCAATTGCTGCTATATCTAGAGCTGATTTAATTTTCTAAACAACAGTGCAAGATCCTTGAGCATAGTTTGTGGAGAATGGTTCTATCAAGAGAATATTTTAGAATGATCCTATCAAGCGTGCAATTCAAGAAGTGGTCTGTTTTACATTAGTGTGACTGTGAGTACAGATTCCAGTTTTTTTTAAAGTCTTGTTGTTATTTCCCAGTCTATAAAATGGCTCATCATTGATGGCATTCTGTGGGGCCTCTGGATTTTATTCATAAACCTTTACAGTCTGATGGGATTTCCATGGTCAAGACACATTCCATTGTGCATATGCACACATACATACATGTGCATGCTGCAGTCTTACCTGTGTAAAGGAAACTCCTCTTTAGTGGAGGAACATAAATGAAACATCATCTGATTGAAAAATGTTTATACTGGGCCAAGAGTGGGCTGCATGTTCACATTGGTCCAGCAAGAAAGCTAACCTCTATAATATTTGAAAGTTTTTTTGCCTGTGTCTTGTTTGTTTGCTTGTTTTTAAATTGGCTTTTAATAGTATTAAACAGTGTGACTGAAGGTACCAGAATCTAGGCTGCCGTAACTCCTGTTAACTCTTCTGTAGATTTCAGCTTGGAAATTCAGTGAGCTGCTGTTACCTTGGATTTGCTTGTTGTAACCAGGATGGAAATATCCAATGTTATAAAGCAAAGAAAGCAAACCCTGTGCACAATAGTTACTTTTTTGCTCACTGCGTTGAGTTTGAGATGTTGGCACCAGTTTCTTTAAGACTCTACCTTTGTAAGTGATAGAAACATTCTCATGTCTGTATGTGGTTGTATGTGTGCTGTTCATTCTTAAAAATCCTGAGGAATCTGTATTTGACATGATACGGAAGTGCCATGCTTGACACACTTTCTTATTATGCACGTAGAATGTTATCAAAGTTTCCTTTTCACCCTTATATTTTAGCACTGCTGTTTTTCCTTCGTGGTTGTATTTGATGTCTAAATATTGTTTGATGTGCTATGGTTAGTTTAAAAAACTATCCCTGCTCTGTCAGATATGTGCATCTCCTGCTTGATATCTTACCAAGTGCTTTGAGAGCAGAACCCAGTGACACTGTCTGGTTTCCAGCATTAGAGTTCACAGTATAGCGTCCCTTTGCACCATTTTGGAACCTGAAATTTCTCTTGTGTGTTTTATTCTAGTTACTTGTAATAGCCTTCTGTCACTTTATTTTAAAATACTAACCCACGAACAGCATTCCTCTTTTTTGGTCAGCTTGCATTCTGTTTTCTTCAGGCTTACTTGCTTTTTCCTTATCCCTGATTGTAAATTGCATCCTCAAAATAACAGATACCTACCTCAGCACTATCTTGGCAAAAACAGACCTTCAGAGGAACGCTAAACCAAAGTACTATTAATATAAAACCCAAATGGTAATGGAAGTAGAAGAACTAAAGACAGTAGTAAACTTAGCTAAAAGAGAAGAATGAGTGATGAGTCTTAATACTGTTTTGGGTCAATGTAGTGGATATGGTTTTAGCTAATGACTTGCTATTACATACAAACATCTCAATGAAACAAAGGGATGCCACCTGGTAAAGCAGTAGATTCACCGTTTTTTTTATAACTCTAAAATTAACTCTGTTAAGTAGTGAACCATGATCAGTAACTACTTGCAGAGGTATTTCTCTGTCAGATGAGCTGTATTAGCGGGAATCGTTACAAGCTTATGAAGATTTAACCTAGCTCAAATGCAGGCTGATTCAAGGTGGAAATAAAAACATGGCACTACACTGTGCTTTGGATCACAAGGAGATTTTTTGGCCTGCTTTTAGTATGCTGTTTATAATTGACTTTGAGAAATAAACAGTCCTTTTATTAATTAAAATGTTACATGGCATGGCTTTGCTGATCCCCTGGAGTAAGGGTAGCATGCTTATAAGGAAGCAGCAAAACATAGAATGTGATTAATTTCTTTTCAGAATTCCTAGAGGATTGGTGACATCCACTAGCTTGACCTGTTACCTTGAATTTATTTCTTGATGGGAACACAGAGGTAGAAAGGTTTGTATTACAGCTGGAGATGTGACGGCGTGGTTTGTCAATGAAGTTGTGAGGGAGGCTTTCAAAGGCTTAAGAAATACATGTGCTTAAATCGTATAAAACCTCTAAAAGAGTCTGGCACCTAGTGTGCCTTTACCAGAGGTGCAATTTTCTCTTATCTCATTTAGAAATTTTAAGGTTTAGAAACCTTAAAAATGGAGTCTACTGTGTTTCACACTACAAAGTAGGCCTGTTCCGATAATGACTTCAGTTAGTGCTTACTTCCCTCTTGTTTGGTTTATAATTGTTTATGAATGACTTTTTTAGGGGTTGACCATCTTTTTAGAGCTTGCTAATGTGGAGTGGCTAATAACATCCATTAAATAAATACATGTTTGTTGACAGTCAGCAGCTTACCTCCTCTTTAGGTCTCTATGTCTAATCTGCTGTCCTTTTTTGTCTGTAAGCTTTTTGTTCCATACCTCGACTGGTACAATGTGCTCCATTAGCGCTACCATTTTTTTTTCCTTCACATTTTAAATTTAATTCGTGTTCTATTACTGTTGTTGATCCTAAGTCTAACTTCCTAAAGAGATATTTAACTAGGGATGATGGTTGTAGTCCTGTTGATCTAGTAATTTTTGTGTAATGGTCTTCAGCTAACAGAAGCTGAAAAACATGGCATACATGTTTGTATACAGTTTTCTGTATAATCAAAGAAAAGCTTACTTTTGGAACCCTCTTCTGTATAGGTTGGAAACTTTTAAATGCTTCATTCTGAATAATGCCTTTTTTAATCAAAGCACAGGAATTAATTTGAAGGCTGAAGCGGATGAATGCACTTAGGGAGGCTTCCAAAACTTAAATCAGAAAAATGCTTCTGAGCTTGGTAGTTTCCGGTTAACTTCTTACTGTTGATTTTGTTTTTTCTCCTCTCTGCCTTTGAGACAAGAAGGAGCAGTGCAAAACTAGAGTTACACTCAAGGAGCTCTACTGGGCCAGAATCAGAAAGGACCAGCAGGCTCAGAGCTGCCGTCCTCTCTTCCACCTCCTCCTTCTCTGTCTCCTTCGCAAGGTTCTAGTCTGGAGTTGTAGGCCAAGTTATAGATCAGTCTTTCTTTCTTCATGGAAAAAATAGACTCAATTCATGTATATGCTTACTTATAAGCTCACATTTGGTTCTTATCCATGTTGTGCTACTAGAGAAGGCAGACAGAGATGTAGGAAAAAATTTCAAAAGCTGTTTTAATCAAGTCTGGGGAGCTCTGCATAGTTTGGGACAAAAGTTTATGGGGGATATTTCAGAAAAACACCATCACCTGTAATATAGCCTATATACTGATCTCAAATGTACACAATTCTTATATGGTTTTAAAGTTTTGTTTAAAATTATATCATCAGTTTTAATATATTTTGGAGATCTCTGGTACAAATAAGATGATGTATGACCTAAAAATTAGCATTTGATACATTTTTATAATCCATAAGAATCTATGTTAATATAAATAGTCTCTTCACTGCTGTATGTGAGGTAGGAATGGGAATTATATATTCCACAAGCTTTAAGAAAAGGAGAGAATTTGCTCTTTAAAGCTGTGGATTTTTTTTTCCTTGTTTTTGCCAGAGCATTCCTTTTTTTTGAAACAAATAGTAACTTCAGATAACTAGAAAGCATTTTGAGAACGTTTCAGCTTTAGAAAAAGGATCTGTACCTTATTGAGACAATACTAAATAATTTCATGTGTTTAAGGCTGACAAAGTAAAATATCTCTAATTTTTAATCTCTTTTTCTAGGTAAAGTAATAGGTTAAAAACTTCCGTTACATAAATCATTATTTGCACTTAAAGGTTATTTGTATGCCTGGTAGTTTGAGCAGGGCAAACATGTTGAAGCAAATATTGTTTAAGTTCAACATAAGAATCCCAAAGCTAAATTTTATTTAAAAGGACACATACAGACCTGTGAGGTGGAGTGTCTGCCTTGTCAATATATCTTAGTTTGGTATAGCGAGAAAGGAAAGAAAATTTGTAATGCACAGTAAAAACCTGAAGGGGCATTATGAGCAGCATTGCTTTCCTGGTCATGCTTCTGCCTCAGGAATTCATCCTTACTTTAGGAAGCATCAAAAATAGAAAAATTAAAAGTTAGGAAGAAGAATAATGGAAGCAAATCTAACTAGGCATGAAAAGAAGCAACGGCGCGAGTTAGAAACGTGAAGATTCCATAAGGCTTTTTCTCCATTGAAAATGAAGGAATAAAAAAGATTTCAAATATGGAACTTGCATTAATCCAGTGTCCCCAAGTGTGTGCTCCAAGAATTGGCAAGAATTGTTGCTAGGATGGGAGGCCTGAAGAGATTGCTTTCATCATGCTATTTTTTTTTGGTAGTGTGTTGTGCCATTGAATGTATGGTAGGAAGTGTGTCCTGCCATTCTTCTATGACATTGTAAAAATGGCCAATACAACAAGGAATCTGAGGTTAGTGTACCCTGACTAACCAGTTAGTTTTTCATCTGGTAGAGAGGTGAATTACAGCAAGTGCTAGGGAGGAAGGAGGACATGTGTAGAGCAGCAGGTTTCAGAAATGTAAGTTTCCGAGTGTTCCAAAGCCTTAGAGATACACAGACATGAATAAAATAACTTTGCAGAACACTGTATGCTGTAGTGGAATAGCTGCATATTTTCTGAATTAGGTCACATAAAATGCTGAATTAGCTCATCCCTACCTCAGCCACTTCAGAAAGGAGCCAAGAGCCTGTTAGAGTTATCAGACAAGTAACAGCTCAATCATGGGAGAGGACTAAAGGCACAGCCTGCTAGTCATGTACCCTTCTGTGTGTTTAATGTTCTCATTCCTTTCCTCCTGGTATTCTCGCTCCATCAGCTAGTTCTCCTGTGAACAGCTGATTATGTGCCGACAGGTAAAGAAACCATTTACCTCTAAATTCAGGATGCTGTCCCATTTAGAATTGGGTTTAGGTTTTAGAATTCCTCGTGACAGTCTTTTTTCAGTTGAGTTGGAAGTTGCCATGGCTTTTTCTCCTAGGTAAAATGAAACTCAGACACTTGCATTTGGATTTGCCTTGCTATCACCACTCTAATATACATCACAAAGAGACCAACCCAACAACACTAAATTTTATTGTACCTTTAGTAATCTGTGAAATCACTGCTAGCAACATTCATACTTGACTACTTGTTAAGAAAGAAGAGAAATAAAAAGAAATTAAATTGCATTGCAAAGCAATTGGATACATTTAAATGAATGCCTGTAAGTGGGAGAGCCTAGTGTGAGTGGGTGTGCTGGTATTGGCAAGTAAAGTCTTGTTAAAAAGGACTGGTAGAAATCAAAACACTTACTGTATCAGTAAAATAACAGTGGAAAAATGCATGCATATGGCTGAGTAATGAAATGAGTCAGGTGAAGTAAAACCAGCAGGTTTTCTTCACCTTTTCAGTTGCTGTAAATAAGGAGCAGGTCCACTGAAGAGAGTTGCACAGGTGTGGAGTAGCTTGAAGTCCAAGCTAAATTGAAGTCACAGTGGCAGGAGCAGGGAGGGTAAAGTCTTCTGTAAAAGTTAGGAAGGAGAACTGGTAAAGTTCTCTTCAGGACAACTGTGAGTGGGGACAATGGCATAGTCCTGTGTCTGCCCAGCAATGTGTTTTCTGTGTTGCTATAGGGATGTCTCTGGTGTGCACTGGATGATCTTAAGTATTACATAGTAGTTCTCAACATCTCAAATGCATTCCCAATTTGGACTTCTGAAGTATCAAGTGGTACTGGCTGATGGCCAGCAGCCTCATCCTTGTCATCGGTGACCTCTGGAGTGGATCTGAATGCCAGATACACTTCTGTTGTCAATTATGCTTCTATTCCTTGCCCCTTGTTAATTGCCTTCCTATAATCTGTGTTTCCTATAATCAGTGCTGCACTTCCCATTGGGACTTTTAGCATAAGAACACAAACGCTACTGGGATGAAGAGGATCCCTGTGCATGATTTGGAGGCAAGAAAACAGTGTTGACAGTAGGTTATGGGAATGGGGGCGGCAGAGCAGGTAGAGCCCAGGGAGCAGAAAAATCCTGCCTTAAAATAATAAGAAAATAGGCAGGTGTTGAGAGTCCTGCAGCAATGACAGTGGATGTGCTTCCATGCCCAGTCTCTGCTGACGCTACAGCAGTTTCAGCACAGCTCAGATTGCTTTGGTCCAGTGAGTGGCACTGATTCGAGGTGAGATCTTTGTAAGCTTGTGGGGTAATCTCATTACTAAATTCTCTTTGCTTTTGTGATATTTTTATATTCATGTTTATTCCTGAATTGTATTATGCTCATGATCATAGGTACTCTTTTTTTTCTTTCCTTTTTTTTTTTCTTTCTTGGAAACAGCTGGGTATTTGAAAGTATCAAAGAAGGAAAAAAACAGATAAAGGAGGAGTTCAGAAATCTGTCTAAATTGTAGGCTTAAAATTTAAGTTACTACTGTATTCCAGTTACTGAGTATCTGCAATACCATCTTGCTACCTTCAACAAAGAATGTGCAGTGGGAAATAGGGATATTAATTTATTCCTGGGGAAGAAAAGTGAAAACCTCCAGCTTCATGCTTAATCCGTGATCATGAGAAACAAATTGGTTCATCTCCTGCTCAAGGGAAAAACCCTAATACATCCACTGAAGTGCACAAGACCTTTATTGGAACATAAATAAAGTGAAAAGATGGCAGTCTTGTCTTAAAGGACTTTCTAAGATGAGCATCCCCTCCGTGTACAGGTAGTGAAACTGAGCTAGCTCACAGAAGTTCTGGGATTGATTGTACAGACCTTAATGCAGGATGATCAATGCTAAAATGTGAAATTATTTGAGAATGAACTTCAGTGAGCTGCCATGGGGATTACTTGGATGATTAAGAAACACTATAAGTAAATCTGGCCCACGAAGATTTACCTAGGATCATGTGACAAGTTAATGGCTGTGCCAGGACTACAGCCTAGGTCTCTTGGCTTCTAGTTGAGTAACTTATGCACTGCCAAAAGCAAACAGGGTGATTAACAAAAAAGCATCAACATGACTTTTGGCAAAAATAGGAATCCATAATATGTTTGAGATGACAAATGCCAAAAGGCACTTGAATTCACCTCTTAAAACCATTCAATTTACAAGTACTGTAACAAATCTTAGTTGGACAAATGAGCAAAAGAGAACAAATGTAAAATTCCTTGTTAATCTTCTTTTATTTAGTTAGTTCTGTAATTCATAGAAATTATTCCTGCTCATCCAGAAGAACATTTACAAATTAGGTAGGGGGGAAAAAAACCCCCACAACCACCACCCCTTTTATTTCTGTTGAGGTCTTGGTTAATTGTAAGAAATCTTATGTACCACGGACTTTAGTAACATCTTGGGTTTTTTGATGTTTTCCCCTTTTGGTTTGTTGTCATTTCCAGATATTTTTAGTCCTGTTTTCAGAGGGCATACCTGTTTTACTGTGTCCCTTTTAACTTGAATTTAAAAGTTTTAGAAGTTCAATAATAGTTTTTCTTGCTATGAAAAATGAAGTTCTCAATGAAAAAGGCTTTTATATGATGATTGATAGGTCTACTGTATTTCTGGTTTTAAAATTCACTTTGTTCATTTTTTTGTAAAGCAGAATAGTGTCAATATTACATTCTCTTCAGACAAGTCCACTATAGGCACTCAGATGTCAAAATGTTTCAAAAACATATAAAAAATAAAGAAATGAATAGAAGCTTCCTTGTTCCTTAAATTATTACTGTGTTACCCTGAACTGTAAGTGAACCCTTTTTGCTTATAAAAGAAGCAGCTGTTCATGCGATTGAAACCATGGTTCATTACAAGCTGACCTCAAATTCAGGAGTAAAACTTCCTCTATTTTACTACAACTATTCAGACGTGGACTACAGATAAACAATAATCAAAATCAGGATGAAACTTGACTGGGAAACCCTCTATACTCTTTGGCAGAATTATAGCAGCTCTTGGATCACCAAGAGTGATATAATGTTAAATGACCCTAAAACATTCCCTTCTCAAATGCAGCAGGTCTGTGCTGCCAACTCTGTAGCAAACAAAGGCTGATTGTAATGACTCCTTAAGCATAAGAGTATAGAAACGTTAATTATCACATTTTTTCACATTAAACATTTACAGAGAGTCAAGATGAAAATGGACCTGCTATGATGATTTTACACTTCTTTCTGGGTAAATCCTGTGATTAAAACAGGTTTTTCCTTTTGTGTGTCCTATTTGAGTTTCATATCTTTCCTAAATGGTTTTGTTTTTTAGCCAATTCTGAAATTATATTGTATGTAAAACTAAAAAAAGTAAGCTAATGTGCCACTACTCTGTTTTGACTGGAGATGTATGTCTAGAGTAATGTCATACCATTAAAAAATGTAAACTAAATTAATGCTCATTACTAGCCAGCTCTTTTATAAATGAAGTAGGGCAGTGACATAGTGCCTTGGATGTATGTTTCTTTCTTTTGGTCTATTGTGTTTGTTATCCCTCTTCTGTAGCTCCCTTGTTTGTTGTTGTCCAATTTTGAGACACAGCAATCCTTTCTAATATTATTCATGACCCATATAACGAGACTTAGAGATAAGATCTTTTGCAATTTACTGGGGTGCTATACAGAGTTCCTAAGATTTCATGATCAAGTACAAATAGGAGATTCTTTATGAATGTGTGTCTGTTTGCCATGATATATTTAATTACACAGATTTGGGGCAAAAACCATTGAGTCACAGTGAAATATAATATGCATCAATTAGTAGCAATATTAATGATTCTTTTTCAGTAAACTGTAATTCTTCCTCATATTGTTGCTGTGTTCAGACAATTTTTTTGCATTCTGACCTAACTTTCTTGTGGGGATGTTAAAAACTTGGTAATGGGACTGTATCTCTGGGCTTTATAAATGTGTTATGGAAGTGTTGTAATAAATTGCTGGGGGGGAAAAAAGAAAAAAAAGAAAAGAAAAAAAGCTGTTCTATGCTTAGAAATCTGCTGGCTGGAGATGCGTAATATTGTTTTGAGATAAACTGATACTATTTTCCATTGATACATGGTTTTCCTTATGCCTTATTCACCCATTGAAGTACTTGTGTTTGACTCTTATTATTAATCTGCATAAAATTTGTTGATTTCTTTTACCCACAGATTTTGAGAGATCAGTTTAAACTGTCTAATCTTTGAATGTTAGGAAAGTAAAAAGCACTTCTATTGAAGTGTCATTTTGAGGGAAGGTAATGGAAAAGCTAAAACTTTAAATTTCTCAGAAATATTTTCTTAAATTATTGTACTTTCTTCACTCAAAATGTGTGCATTGCATGTAGTGTCTTTTTCCCAGCTCAGTAGAATTCCATGCCATCTTTGTCTAGGCCTATCCCCTGCCCCTCCTGTAAAGAAACCAGGAAGAGACTACCTAACTTTCACATCAGTTTTACTAATTCCTCTGTTTAATTTGATCCCATCACCCTGTGACTTCATTAGATTACCCATGCCTGCTTGCCAGAGGATCAGGGAGCCTTGCCTGGAGTCACACGTGGAAGAGGTCAGAATCGCACTAGACTAGACTTTTTTTTTTTTTTAACTCTTTTTCTTTAGCTATTGTTCTACTGGTGCAAACTCAGCCATAGTCTAAGCAGAGAAAAAAGAGGAAAGGAGGGAGGAAAACTGGGCAGCTGCTTAGCTGTGACTATACAGTGTGATACGGAGCCATGCTTAACACAGGTCATAGCTGTCTGTTGCAAAGTATGACTGCTCTTCTCTCTGTTTGGACTCTTAGAGACGAATCTCTTTCACAAGCTGCATGTATCCTGTTTTCAGTTGGTCTTGGCCTGTTTTCATTTAGCTGCTGGACTCTCACTCCTTATAGTTGTGCCTTCTCTTCTTTCTTGTGTTACAGGTCTTACTCTTAACGAACCTTTCTTCTCTGCTTTTGAACTTCTGACTTCACTGCTTTTAAGACAGACTTTCTGGTTTTGTTTCCTGTCTGGTTACAGTGCTGCTGATTACTCATTGCATATTTTCTGTAAGAGCGATAATATTTTAGATTTCATCTTTTTAATTATTAGTAAGTGATATTATGGTCATTAGCTAAGTATTGCCTTGAGTGTAATACAGGATCATATATACCATGTCTGATATTTGGACCCAGCTGTTTTCTTTTTGAAGTGATAGTCTGCAAGTACATTTACACAGCAAGTGTGCATTGCTGTTGCTACTGACCAATTTTTGCCTTCACATAGAAGGTGTGTGTTCACGCTCTGCTGTCCTTCATGTTCAGTGCAGGTGGAGTATGTCTAGCACAATTTCACTTTCTTTCAGCTGCCTGAGGGATAAAAACATTCTGCTGTAGAGAAATCATGTAGATTTTGGTCCTGCTATTGTTTGCTGCTGTTTTATCATCAGTATTCAGCCCACGTAAATGCTTGCTGGTAAACAAAACCCACACAAAACCTGGGGCAAATTCTGTTAATAGTTTTAGTTGTTGGTCTTCTCTTGCATCAGTAATCTGTTCAAGTCGTCTTAGTTCGGTTTTGGTGAAGCTAAATCCAAATGCTCTGCTTTTGGGGTAGTTGTGTTTCTGGCCCAGAATGGCACTATCTGCTTCTCAGGTGTGCTGAGTTCTGTGGGTCTCAGCATCACATCATGATTCTTGGTCCTGCTAGAGGTGACACCATTCAGTGCTGACCATACCCAGCAATCATCAAGCTCCTCTGGCCACCAGTGTAAAAAGGGGATACTCTTGATTTCAGTCCCATGCCTCCTTGTTCATCCCCATAGAAATGTGTCCATTGGATCTACTGCAGCTGCTTAATATCATCCATGTGTCTGTAATCTGCTTGATTTCTGGGTGAGGAACTCCTACAGAAGAAAAAGAGCAAAGGTGGATGAAGACTTAGTGATCTCTGCCTTCCACTTAAGGAGAAAGCTGAGCTCACCCATAACCTTTTGGATATTTCTTCATGGTCCATTAACTGTTAGGGCAGCACTTCCACTTAATGAAGCTTTTACGGTTCAAGGCAATATCTTGTGGTTTATTACATCCTGTTGTCACCTGACTATGAATTGAGTCAGCGAAGTGTATCAGCTTTCTACTGGGGAGACTGGTTTCTTTTTTGGATATCTGCTTAGCTAGAAGTGTCTACGCAATCTGACTGTTAAGATAGGGACCTAAGTTGCTTAGATGCTTTTGATAAGTGAGCATCTCTCTTTGTACTGGTGTGATCAAATAATTACCAAACCTTTTTGATATTAATTGAGCACAAGGTCATTGGTCATCACTGCTTTCCAAATGTCTAGTTCACTGAATCCAAGAATGACTTGGTGGTGTTTCAGAGAACCGCAGGTAGTTTCAGAATCTCTCTTGGGCTGTTCTAGACAGAGCAGGTCTCAGGTCTGCCAATTTTCTTGTATTTACTATTTATTATTTTTGCTACTCTAAGAACAGGTGAAACTTACCAGTTTTTGCAGATACCTTTCAACAACACTGAAATACACCAGATGGAGAAATTACTGAACAGATAGATTAGGACAATGTTTTTCAGTTGGAAGAGGTTTATAAATTCGTTTGAAATCACTTCATCTGCTCCTAAAATGGAGCCATGCGATTTCCAAGGAAGGGAACAAAGGATGTGCACTCTGTGGGGCTATAAGGAGAGTAGAAGAATGAATAGAATTGTCCAGTGGAATTGATATATTTACCCCTATAAATGCCTTGAAACGTTTAATGATATAAGAGATGAGTAATATTGTGCCTGTTGTACCTGAGTGTAGGGTTCAGAATGCTCCAAAGCCTGGTGGGAGCAGTGTCACTTGCTGAACCCCTGTTTCCATTGCTTACAGCATCCTGGATTGTCCTGTGTGTTCTCTTGCCTGTCCAGGGTGACGGCAAACTATTTAGGTGACTGTGCAATGGCACAGCGTGCAGACAGTCTACCACATTCTGTCTCACTCTTCAGTCTCTCAGATGAATTTCATAGATAAAAGAATCTTTGTCATTTTAACCTTTTTTCAGTGGTTTGAGTTAAAGATGAAGTGTCAGATGTAACTTTTCATTTCCTGCCTATTTCATTTTAGGCCAGGTCTTCTGGCATTATTTAATGAGTGTGATATTTTAATGCAGCTATTGACATGTGACTCTTGCTCTGGCATGTTTTAGAAACGCACAAAATGTCTGTAGTTTAAAAAGCAAATTATGCAAAACTGAAAAGTACAAGGAACAAAGTAGACTTATTTTTCTCCTTATTCTTAAAAACCAACAAAAACTGGTTATCTTAACATAACCTAGAATGGACTTCTTAAAAAATGACAGAGATCATCTGTGTTTGGAAGATGCTATTTAGGTATGGCTCATGCAGATGAGAAACTGATTTAAAATGTGAGGACAGTATTAATTTAAGGGACTTGTTAATATTTGGAAACTTTAAAAAATGGTAAATGCAAAAAGTTATCCACAGCCATTTGTTAATAGTAAATAAGAAAAAAAAATCTGTACCAAACCCTAATATTATGATAAAGCCGATACAGAATTTAAATAGCTGGTTTCAAAGCTATCAGTGAAGTATGCTGTTTGCTGTCATTCATGGCTTCTCTTTTAGGAAACTTAGATTTCCCTGTGGTCATATTGGATTGACTCAGGAAAATATAGAGGGGTTTAAACATCTCAGGGAGAGGTCTTCTGTTGCCCAGTGCAGAGGCTACTCATATAGTAATGTAGATTATATTCTTTTTCAAAGAGAGTCAGAACACAACCACCCCTCCATGACCAAAACCAAAATATAAGATACCTTTCAGTGCCGCCTTTGTTCTGATACTGCGCCATCTGCCACATGCTACACTAAGATTCTCTTGAAGTATTTATTTATTTCTGTAGTGTATGAAAGTTTGTGCTATAGGTGTTAGAAACATGTAAGAAGGTAGCACTGTGCCTAAAGATCTTACAAGTTAAACAAATGGAATACAAAGGAAGGAGGGACATTTTTATTTCTTTCTGCTTGCCTTTATTCTATTATTTTGTTTTGCCCATTCTGCTGCTTTCTGTAGCTGCTCTATTTTCTAGCTGCTTTCTGTAGCTACTATGCATTTTCTTTAATTGTACGCACAATGCTGTCTTAATCTATCATACAACTTTTATGAGTTTTTCCCTTTCCTTTTAGCTTTCTTCTGTTTTCGTACTTCTGTACAAACATTTCTTTCATCTGTAAAACATAATTAGTTTGTATTCTGCTTCAAACTGTTTGCTCGTCCCAGGCCTCTGGGGGAGTCTCTCTCTAGCATGTGTTAAAAATGCCGATTAGTGTGCTAGTGATCTTGCTGTGCCAGAGCCACTGGGTATCTCCTTTGTGGTCATGAAAGATATGCCTAAAGCAAGACAGACTGCGCTGTCCGTACTCCTACTGGTCTACGCTCTGCTTGCTTACTCTGGGATATTGCAGTCTGGAGCATCTTTCACTTGGTTGCAAGAACAGTGTGACCTGCACATGTGTGTCCCCAAACACAAACACAGCCAGTTACTCCCCGTATCAGGATGCTGTTGACCATAAGAAGGAAAGTGCAGTGGTCTTCTGTCTCCTCCGTGGTTACTGAGAAGCTAAAGAAGAATGGAGACACTAGCTTTTGCAATTCAAACATCTTAACGGGGCAGATTATTTGAAGATGAGGAGAACATAAAATAAGTCATTCTGTTCTTGTTATTTTAGCTGCCATTTGTCTCTATAGCTAATCTAATTTAAAAAATAATGCAGTATATAAAGAAATACTGATAGCTGGACCCCAAGCTAACAACCACTGCAGTGTTCTTCAGTTGCTACTCATGGTTTATTTTATAGTCTCACTGAATGGACTCTCAAAAAAAGAAACTTTTCTTGTCATTGTCCCTGCTTTATAAAAATCACACTATTCTGAAAATTATCAAACTGTTAATGAAGTGAACATCAATACTTTCAGAACAATTACTGAATGAACCGAAGAGCTAGGCTGGGAAAGTCATATTTCAGCTCTGAGTTCAAGATCTGTGAACTGGCTTAAATCCAAAGGCTTTGACATACTTTTCTGCTACTGCACTCATGCTGCCTTTTACTTGTATTTGGTTTGGGTTTTTCTTTCTTTAATTTTTACTTTAGTCACTTATTTTCGGTATGAAAAAACCAGACTATGCAGTGGAGAGAGCAGCGTGAGTGGAAATTGCGTGCAAAAGGGTTTGGAACTCAGAAATCCTTAAAAAAAAAATCCTTAAAATCCCAAAAATCCTTAAAAAAAAAAAAGTAGTCTTAAGATTTTAAATCAAAGAAGACATTTATCAGCTATTCTACATTACCAGCAATAGGACAAATTTGATGTGAGTCAAGAATTGTGGTGCAAAGCTCATAACAGTAGGTTTTCAACCACCTAAAGATGCAAGTTTTGCCTTGTTGTTGATCCTTGACAGAAATCATAGTGTAAGCCCCCCTCGCTTTCCTGAGACATCAAGTGGTGATGCTGGCTCTTCTCCAGCTAAGGCAATATTCCAGGGAAAGACAGCATAGCTAAGCCAGTCATCTGTCTAAAAATGGCAATGTTAGAAAGGAAGAAAGAGTGAGAACAGAGAATGTCTTCTCACATAAAAATAAAATTTGTTATTTTAATACAGATTTTTTTATAGATTTTTCTGACTTCCCCCTAAAAAGCCTCAACGGTTTTTTACATTGGACCCCAAGCTTATTGTCTGCCCACTGGAGGAGATTGGTTTGAAAAACAAAACTGGCTTTAAAAAACAATAAAAATGAAGTCCTCCAGTTAAAAAACAAAACCAGACAAAAAACCCCAAACCAAAAACATCCACACTAAAAAATAAGCCAAAAGCTTTAATCAATGAGTATCATCAAAATTTTATTCAATCTGAAACACATTTCCAAAGCTGAGATGTGGGAAAATAGCAACACCTAGTTTACAAATTGGTTATTTAGAGACGTTTGCAATTCAATGTCATTTAGTGCTGATTGTGAAGTAATTGTTCTGTTAAACCAGGCGATAGATGAAAGAATATGAAATTATTTAATAGGTGGCTGAACTAAAAATCTCCAATGAAATGTCACCTGTTTCCTGTAGTGTGCCTCTCTGGGCTAATAACTTCCATGCAGCTGAAGCATTGTCGTGTATGGCTTCACTGCAGTTTGTGACTGTCTTTCCCATTGCACATAGAAACATCATTTCCATGGAATGACAGCAGTTCCTAGGATCACAATGATGTTTTTAATTCTGTTTTTCTTCTTGAATACAGATACATATTTCTAATGACTTGTCACTATCTATTGGTGTAAGTGCTTTTTTTTTTTAATTTTTTTTTCATAAAATTTCAGTAAGTCCAGGTTTCTTTGGTGCACTTCTGGAATTAAGAATACAAATGCATTAAATCTTGCTCTAATGAAGGACCTCCAAAGAAATTGTATTCAGCTGTAGTTTTTTCCGCTTTGCTAAGATTAATCAATTTCAGTGCTCAAAAGGCCAAGTTTATGTTCACCACAAGCAGAAAACCCACAGGTGGATGCCTTTGTTAGACAGGATAACAGAGTCTGGTGAAAATAGGTTTGCTATGTGTCAGGTATTATGTTATAGTCGGATGTGGTATGTTATAGTAAAGCTTGACTGGATAAGTGAGAACTGTAATGTGCATGTATACAGTTTTGTTTTCCAGACACTCTAAGCATCTCTGGTTTATACACAGGCCCACCGTTTTAGTCACACATGGACTACTCTTCCCTCCTCTCCGTCCCCCCCTCCATTGTGTTAGGTTATTTTGGGGGGTGTGAGGTTGAATATGTGTAAAGACCTAGATGCTGTCTTGGTGGCATTTGAGACCAATTTATTTATTTTCTTTGGGGTTTTTATTTGTTTGCCTTTTTTGGGATTTCTCTTTGGACTTTTAATTCTGAAGTGACTTGATAAAGGTTTAGCCTCTGAAATGTTTTATTTCTCCTGGCACATCGTAAAAATAATCAGTCTTGGAAAAAAAAAAAAATTCCAGCCAGAACTGAAAGTTCCCCCATAAGCTGATGACAGAATCTGGAAATGTGTTGTTTGCATACCTTATGATAATGGTAGTGGTGAAAAATTAACACTCTTGCAAATACAATCCAGGATTTAAAAATAAAACAAAATATTTAGGAAAAAAAAAAAAGAAAGAGAGCACCACCTTTACATAAGATAATCATTGGATAAAATGAACGACAGCCCTTGAGGGCTAAAATTCCTTGTTGAGTGGGCCGCACATCAGTCTTGATGTCATTCTCTACCCACAGGGAAGGCTTCAGGTCTGTGAAGAAAGCTAAACCCTGCAGAGAGTGAATCTTAGACACACCTGCCCTGAGTGCTTCTCTGTTATCATAAAATCATAGAATGGTTCGGGTTGGAAGGCACCTTAAAGATCATCTAGTTCCAACTCCCCTGCCATGGCAGGGACACCTCCCACTAGACCAGGCTGCTCAAAGCCTCATCCAGCCTGGCCTTGAACACTTACAGGGATGGGGCATCCACAACGTCCCTGGGCAACCTGTTCCAGTGCCTCACCACCTTCACAGGAAAGAATTTCTTCCTAATATCTAATCTAAATCTGTCCTCTTTCAGTTTGAAACCGTTGCCCTGTGTCCTATCATTACACTCCCTGATAAAGAGTCCCTCCCCATCTTTTGCGTAGGCCCCCTTTAGGTACTGGAAGGCTGCCATAAGGTCTCCTCAGAGCTTTCTCTTCTCCAGGCTGAGCAACCTCAACTCTCTCAGCCTGTCCTCATAGCATAGGTGCTCCATCCCTCTGATCATTTTTGTGGCTCTCCTCTGGACCCACTCCAACAGGTCCATGTCTTTCCTGGGCTGAGTGCTCCAGAGCTGGATGCAGTACTCCAGGTGGGCTCTCACCAGAGCAGAGTAGAGGGGTAGAATCACCTGCCTTGACCTGCTGGCCATACTTCTTTTGATGCAGCCCAGGATGCGGTTGGCTTTCTGGGCTGCAGACATGCATTGCCGGCTCCTGTTGAGCTTCTCATCCACCAGCACCCCGAAGCCCTTCTCCTCAGGGCTGCTCTCAAGCCATTCTCTCAAGCCATTCTCCGCCCAACCTGTATTTGTGCCTGGGATTGCCATAACGCATGTACACTTCGCCTGGTTGAACTTCATGAGGTTTGCACAGGTCCACCTCTTGGGCCTGTCCAGTTCCCTCTGGATGGCATCTCTTCCCTCCAGCATGTCGACTGTGCCACACAGCTTGGTGTCATCGGCAAACTTGCTGAGGGTGCACTCAATACCACTGTCCACGTCACCGACAAAGGTGTTAAACAGCACCGGTCCCAGTACTGACTCCTGAAGAGTGCCACTGTTGGTCAGGTGTAGGCTGCTCCATGTGCTGTCTACTTCATAGGGAATAGAGGCACCTAATAATAAGATCTGCCTGCTGCCCAACATGAAAGCGCTTACATCTTTCATTGGATCCATCCTGAATTTTCTTATATGCTGCTGGTCATCTAGAAGCCTTGTGGTTGTGAGATGGAGCCTGGCCAGCAGCTTCAAGCTTTATTAGGAATGGACCAATGAGAGAGGGATGGACAAACAACACAGTAGCATGAGCCTTTGTTTCTTAGGAAACCAAGCAAAACCCCTGAATTGGGCCAGTGTTTAAATATCTGATCAATCGTGTACTTTAGAAGGGATTTCAAAGCTTTATTACTTTCTGGGTTTGGTTTTTCTTGCTGTATTGCTAGTCATATTGGCTAGTACAGAAGTACTGAAATTTGATGAATTTAAGGTACCTTGCAAGCCACTCGATCCATTTTTTCAAACGGTGGGTGCAGAAAAATTAGAAAAGCCATTTTTAAGTATCAGAATCTTAAATGCTTATGTCAGGTGGTTCTGGATTCCGTGACTTCTTTTGTCCCATTTAACCCTAATACTAAGCGCGCTCAATAGGACAGGAGAAACAGTCCATGGGACAAGCCATCAGCTTAAAAATGGCAGGAGCATGATACCTCTCCCTGCCTTTCCCATTGCTGGCTGAATGTGCTCTCTTGTACTCCCAGTTTATGTTTAGATTCCCACTCCTATTCACTAAGGACGTCTGCCTTGCTTAGCATCAGCCAATGTTAGTATCACTGAAGTTGGTGCCTCTGCATAGTTCAGCATAATTTAGCACAAAGATAAGGTTCTGGTGCTGAAAGCAGTATAGTAGTGATACTCACGGGGGACTCTTGGGCACTTTTTCTCAACAGAGTTTATTTATATGGGTATGGCACTGATTTGGTTATAGCAGTAGGTTTTGCTTTTTAAAATGCTCTTTTCCCGCAATGTCTGTGTAATTGTTACATTGAAATCGTAGAGAAAGTTTTTTTTCTAGTAGATTAGACCTTGGACCAGAATTTAATAAATCTGGCTTCTCTGGCTCCTGACCTGTTTGATGACAGCGAGCAAATCATTTTATCACCCTGTGCTTGATGTTTACCTAGTTAAGCCTGTTCATATGTACTGAAGCTAGATATTTTTATACAGCAAAGCCAAGAGTAAGTGTGTTTCACTAGAATACGAGATGGCTTAGTCTGATGTGACATTTATCTCAACTCATCAGAAGTGCAATCAGTAGGGAGTTACCCAGATCTTTGCTCATGAAGATAAGTGTCAAATGTTATCTATCTACATTCTCATATGATGTCTATCACCATGGTATCTGAATGCCTTCCAAAGCAATAATGTACACAAATTAGACCTAAACCAGTCAGCAAATGATCATCATAAAGATGTCACTGACAATTTTCTGGCAGTGGCTGTTTGGATCAAATCTTTCCTGTTTCCTTTAATTCTGTAACAGACAGTGAGAGATAAGCTTTTTTAATTATTGGGAGGGGAGGGTGGGGGGGATTAAAAAAAGATAGACTTGTACAGTATGATGGAATACTGAATTCGTAATAAATTCTTTCACCTTCCTTCTAGTTTCCCTTTCTGCCCAGGAGGCTAAAGACATGTTCTCTCTTCTAAAGTCAGTCTTGGAGTAAGCACTGCCAACAAGGCCAGGTGTAATTTAAAAATATTTATGCATTGTCAGTTCTGGAATTAATCTTTCTTAATTGAATTGACACGAACTCATGTCTGCAGGTAATGTAAACTGTCAAATGCTCTGCCAGTGACAGCATGTTGGTCAGGGTGGTGAAGTTAATGAGAGATCTAAATTATGATGGAATATCTCAGTGTTGGCTTTGGAGCCTGGTGTTTATAAATGCATTAGTAACATCACATTAACTACAGGCTACAGACTCTGAAGTCCAGAAGGGCTAATTATTTGTTTGCAGTTTTTAAAAGAACCGGGGATGAGATATTTGTGCCTCAGAAACATTTTAGTAGTATATTTACTGTGTTGAGATTTCTTTTTCTTGAAATGTATATAATGGAATTTTTAAGCATAATATATTTCATTTGATAAACAGTGCTTTTATAGTCTGGAGATACTGTTTTAAAACACACATATCAAAGCATTTATCGATGCTGTCTAGGAGGGTCTTACCTATTTCCACTGACAGCTAGATTAAGCCTGCAGTTACCTCTTAGCAGAGCACTTAGCACAGTCTAATAATGATGCTTTCCTTTCCTTTCCTCTCTTTCCCCTCATGGCAAAATGGAACTACTGTTAGCTTTCTAAAATCCAGAGAGTGCAGGGAGGATACTCTGTGTGTTACAGAAATCATAGATAACATTTGTGTTGAAGGAACAAAATTAGCAGGTGAGCTAACCATAGGCAACTGTTCATGAGGATCTCCCAGTATCTTCCAAGCTTAGTGAAGCATCATGGGCTCTGCGTGACATGCTCAAGGGTGAGGCTGCAGGCAAGTTTTACTGAGGGAAGGTAGGAGCTGATGAATCTACAGTCTGAATGATCTGTGCTCTGAGTTGAGTACTTGCTTACATGCCACAATAAGTACTAGTAAGTATCAAAACTGCTTTCTGTGCTAATTGGAGTTCAGACCCTCTTTACTGCATGCAGGCTGAACTCAGTGGAGATTTATTGTGCATAACCCAAACAGGATGCTGATTAGATTTTCAACAGCAAGGCTTTTATCTTGGGGTAGATGGACCATAAGAGAAGACCTGACTAATAATAATGTATTCAATGATCCAGTCTTCCAGACCAAAGGAACTGTGCTTCTAGGTGAAGCCCTGGGCACAAAAAGCTAGAACGTTTGAATATCAGTTTGATATTGGGACAGTTTCCCTGTGGGTTTGAGTGCAGGACAAAAACCAAAGGTCCCAAGAGTCCCTTCTGACCTTTTCACAGGCAGAATTCTGAATTGATAAAAAGTCCCTTTCCAAACTCAACAGATGTCCATCTAGGAGAACTAGTGAACAAAGTTTACCCCTTTTAGTTCTTTTTTTGCAAATTCTTTTCAAGAGGTAAAATAATCCATAGTAAAAGTAGGTCTTCTAAAATTTCACTGGCTTTGGTTTGTTTTAGAGTAAATTATTTTCTGAATAATTTCAGATAAGTTCACAATTCAGGCGTTTATAACTTTTGAGTGGTATTACACAAGAATGTTGACTTAGCATATGCTGCCTCTATTACAAAGGGGACACTTCCAGTCATCGTGTCAGAGTGCAGAGAAGCGAAGGAAGACTTTCTCTAGGTAAGTGAACTAAAACAGCTACACTTTGAAGTAACCTTGCTTGTTATAACGTGTGAAAAAGGAGGTAGTGTAGTAAAGGTAATATCTACTAATAACTTTGAATCATATTTAAGAAATTCCTTACCTGCTGTGGTATTTCTTTCTCTGGGTGGTTTACACAATGAAAGCATAGGATTGTTTGACACATTTGCAGGAAATGCTGATTGAGTTTAGCCATGCAGCTCTTTTGCATGCAGCAGGTATGTATCATGCTATCACCATTATTCTTTGCATCTTACACACCAGAATTGTTGTTCAAAGACTGTGTTGGGAAGAGGAGGCTCTGCAGGTTGTCAGAGTAGCGTGTGGCTGAAGAGCTGAATGGGAGCTGAGGCTGCTGAGGCGAGCACAGTCATGAGGGAATCTGGTCAGGAGGTGTTCTTCCTCTCTACTTTAACACTGGGGTATGGAATCTTGTATTCTCCTAATCCTGACTGTGCGCTCCCTTAACATAATTATTTCCTCCTTGGACCTTTTTTGCCCTAGTTTTATGCATTGTTAGAAATTTTGTTCTGTGAAATAAACTGAAAAAAAATTTGGAAATTAATAGTGCCTTTTACAAATGCTAACTTCACTTTATTTTCTCAGATATCGTAAGGGCACCATTGTTCATGAATGTTCTTCTGTAATACCACAGGCTGATGCTTGTTGTTACATAAACTCTTCCTCTCCCTCAAATCCTTCCAAAACTCTACATCCTTCCTTGAGCTGCTTAGTGATTCTATGTCCTATGCCAAATAATTTATTTTAATGGTGGAATTCTGAGTTACGAGTTAGGACAAATGAGTTTAGAATTGAGTTTCCTTTGAGACATACCATTTTGGTCTGAAATTGTTTAAAAATACTCATTTTTGTCAGACATAAGTCTTCCAGAGGGATGTACTTACCTGAGGGAACTGAGAAACATAAGCAAAATTTTGGGTTTGGGGGATTTCTTTTTGACTGACAGGTATTGTTAATAGCAGATTATCCAATACCACAATAAAAGTGGTAGCTAAGAAGATACACTGACATCTGCGTGGGCAGATCTGTTTGACAGTGAGTAATGCATTGTACCTGAAGAGGAGATAGAATCCTTCTTGGTGTAACTGTGTCAAAGTAGTGCTACATTTGTGAGAAACTTGGTGTGCTGTGAGCTTTCTTGTTTAATAGTCATGGATGAGTAATGTACATTTTTAGAAAAGAAGATTTTTGAGAAACAGTCCTTTGATGGACCTTTTGAAGCAGGTCCAGAGGAGGGCCACAAAAGTGATCAGAGGGCTGGAGCACCTCTCCTATAAGGACAGGCTGAGAGGCTTGGGGTTGTTCAGCCTGGAGAAGAGAAGGCTCCGGGGAGACCTTATGGCAGCCTTCCAGTGCCTAAAGGGGACCTACAGGAAAGAGGGGGACAAGCATTTTAGCAGGGCCTGTTGCGAAAGGACAAGGGGCAATGGTTTTAAACTAAAAGAGGGTAGATTTAGACTAGATATAAGGAAGAAATTTTTTACAGTGGGGGTGCTGAAACACTGGCGCAGCTTGCCCAGAGGGGTGGTAGATGCCCCGTCCCTGGAAACATTCAAGGTCAGGTTGTACAGGGCTCTGAGCAACCTGATCTAGTTGAAAATATCCCTGCTCATTGCAGGGGAGGTTTGACTAGATGACCTTTAAAGATCCCTTCCAGCCCAAACTATTCTATGATCCTACGACAGCAGTCCACAGAAGCAGTCATGTTCACTGAATAATATTATTCTCACCAGATCACTGCTCTCTGGTGTATTTTTTTTCTCCGGGAACATAAATCATTGGTGGTTTTCCTAATGTATCTTCTTACTGGCATGACAAAGCATGAAAATTCTGTAAAGCCACATTATTACAAGGCAGTGGCTCATATGGCATAATTTAATATACTGCTAATTTGTGTCTCCTTTTGATTCCTTCTCTGTTACTTATTCTCTTGCTTATTTAATATAGACAAAGACAAAAGGCATTAACAAATAGTTCATATGAAAATGCCGACCTGATAAGACTACAGTTCACTGAGGTCTCTGGAGCTGATGTCTTCATGTTAGCGCTTGGCTTTCACATCAGAGTGCATTCTATGGTGTTGTGTTTGCCAGCTATTTCCATATGGTTTTTCACTGTTGTCTTACGACTGGAGGAGTACAGGATGTATTAGAGCAGACCAGTTCATGATATTCTGACTAGTGTTTCTTCTCATTCTCGTAAGGTTTAGGTGATTTTCTGGTTAAAATTACAGTAACTTGTTTAATCCTTGTGAGTGCTAGTGTGGGTCAGATCTTTTATATACATACCATTGAAAATTTGTAGTCCTGCCTTAATCCCAGACATACTCCTGAACAATGAAAAAAATTCAATAATAATAAATAAATTAAAAGGACTAGGACTTAAATTAGTAGCTAATTCACCTGGCCTTTTCTCTGTGAATTAATAGAAACAGTTTCTACCTTGTGCAAGGCTTAGAGTAGCTTATTCAGTTGGAGCCACCAGTAGAGAGACCATTTCTGATTCAGATAAGCAGGGTAAAATGTAATCACTTCATTAGGCATAAAAAGAAAATGTAAGCTCATTGAGCTTGAAATTTCAGTTGAGGTGTTGTGGATTTGTTCATCTTTTGCAGATACAGGGGCAAGGGTCTATTACAGCCTGGCCTGTATTCCCAAGAGCTTGTAATAGCTCCAGCACTGCATTGGGCTTGTGGGTTCCTCTGCCCAGTTTAGATGTAGCTACTGCTACCACAGGCAATTCTGGTGGCTTTCTGCAGCTTTTCATTGAAACTGTTATTCATGGCAAAACCAAGCACCATGCTATTATCACAGATTGGCAATGGATTTTTTTCTTTATCCCTTTTTAATTGCTTTCACACCAAATTTTTACAGCGTTTTTTTTTTCATTGCATTCAGGTAAAAAGAATATTGGGGGTGAAATTTGGTATTTCCAGTTTCCAAACTGGAAACTCAGCTTTTGAGCTAGTAGTGACATGCAGCAGTGGGTACGTATAATAGTTGAAGTTTTACAGAGCAGGTGGCCACATGATGAACAATTGCTGTGAGAAGGTGTTTCAGAGGTGCATCAGCATCTGTACAGCGTGAGCTTTGCAAAGGTAAGACTGATTTGGTGGCTGGCTGAATTGGAAGATATTTTCCCATGTGCTCCAAAAGGGACAAAGAGCAGATCAGTCATCAGAACTGATGCTCACAGAAGTCTCCCATGATTTCACAGGCTGGCCTGGCTTCTGCTGTGCAAGATGAATTTGGGGTTCCAGCTTATTTTCTTCCCTTCTTATTGCCCTGAGTGCACAAGTTTTTTTCAGGGTCTTTTGCTAGTCTGGGAGAGGGGAGGTAGGGTTCTCTTTCATTGCTTTGGGGGATTTCCATTCCATTTTCCTTTAATTTGCTCCTCCCTGTTAATCGCATAAGAGAAGCTTAGAGTGTTAAGTGAACAGATAATTCTTGGTCCATGTATATGAGCAAGAATTCAGATTTGCATGAAAATAGCTATCCTCAGGTTAGACCTTTACATTTGGAAATAAGCTCTTTTCAGGTCTATTTTCCCTCTATTGTTACGTGTTTTATTTAATATGAATGGTGGATATTTGGGGAGGGACAGAGGTTTGTTTGACTATTCAGATTCATTGGCAGGGTGTAAGCTGGCACAGCATGTATTGGAGCAAGATGAGTGGAGGCATCTTATTTCTAATTAAAAATAGACGCACATATACTTGTGCAATTGAAGTAAAAGTAAATCCTTTCTCAGAGCTGATTGCTTCTACCTGTCTGCTTTTTTTGTGTTTAAACTGACAGCACAGTGGGACCATCCCGGTTTTTTTCAGGATTTTTTAAGGCAAGAAACAGAACCAAAAACTGGAATAGGTCCCCAATAACAGAGCCCCTGTATGGCAACAGCAGATGACGATCTCACTAGGTGTTCCAGTTCTTTTCTTTCTTGCATAAACACTTGTCTCAGTCTTTTTTTCTTTTTTTTTTTTCTTTCCTAATATTCTGACAGTAACAGGCATACATATATAGTGCATATACGGTGCAGGCTTTTGCATGAGGGCAGATGGATTATGTGGTAGAATGGGTATATTTTGGGCTAGACTTACCTGATGTGGGTGAGATTAGCTTTAAAAGCTTAATTGGCTGCCTCCTACTTCAGAACGGGAACTTCTTAGCTTTGAAAAAAGCCCAGTGAAATCGATCTCCTCTGCCAGGCCAGGGAGTGTCAGAGGTCCAGAGCAGGAGCTCTTTGCTCAAGTCCCAGAAGTGCCAAGGCCACAAGTAGCCTTTGGAGGCCAGTGTGTGTTTCTTGCACTGGAGAAGTAAGGGCGTAAGGCTGAAGTGAAGGCGCTAATTAACTGTGCTGTCAGTTTTCAGCCAGATAGCTATCTGAACAAAACGTTTGTTAACTATGTTAATTAAAACAAAGGTTTCATGTATTCAGCAGAGCAAATTCATATACAAAATACTTCTGCAAAGTTTCTCCCCTTGAAATCAGGGAAAGGAATGTTAAGAGATATGGAATTTTGCTGCGGAAGCCTGATGCTTTTCTCCAAGATAATGATGTCTAGCGTTTTGATAGTAACTGGAGCTTTCATTCTTTTAGCATATGTTAATATCTGTCTTTTACATTTAGAGTAAGTGTTGGGCTTCTTAAAGGATTCTTTATCTCGACTGATAAGTTGTCATGTTTGCAGTGCCCATAGCCATTTTGGTACCTATGTGGACTGGTGGCTAAGTACCTTTTTGTTACTTTATTTTATTTTTATTTTCCCTGTTATATTTGTCCTCCTATGAGCAAATAAATTCTTCTGAAGGTCATTCCACTGCAGTTGATGTATTCTTGTCTCCCCAAGTCTGCCTGCAGTCCTGAAATAGAGTCTTGGGGCAAAGGAACTTGCTGACAATGACAACTTGGTTTGAGAATATTTTGTTTGATGACTACATCAACTTAAGATAGTCCTGTCAAGGCCGTAACCCATGATTTCTTTCAACACACCGTAGTAGTATGGTTTGAAGCAAGCAAGAGAGTAGTCCCACACTAAAAAAATTCAGAAAGGGTGTAGGAAGAGGTTGGTGGTGGTTCCTTTTTTTCTAAGTCTGATTTTGTTCGTCAAGGGCATGGTAGTGAATAGGAATAAATATGTAAAGTTAGTAATGCCACCAATGCATTGTGAAGCCATGGCCCCATTGGAATGGTGACTCTGAAGCTGATCCATGATCTTTAGAGATCACTTCTTCCTGGTATTTTATCTGATAACCTGGGTAGTAAGGAGTGTGCACTCAAGGCTATAAAACTTGGGAATTCTGCAAGGAAGGGCATCTCCCACAGCTGTGAGTGTATAATCCTGCTCCCAGTTACACAGTGCTATCTGTGAGTGGAATACCGTTCCGGGAATTCCTGCCAGTGAGCATGGGATGTGGTGAAGTGTAACAGCTAGTGTATTTTGTAATGTTGTCCTAATATGTAAATGCAGGGAGGTATTACAGCTTTTCTTTGTTCTTATTAAACCAAGTAAGTTGCAACAGTTATCTAAAATCTGCGCTGAAATGTCTCCTTTAACCTTTTGTAAATTTGCCTTTTACTTAGAAGGTTTTGAGGGAGGAACAAGGAGTCTTCATGTGTGCACGTGCATGGTTTTAATATAATCCCTGAAGAAAGGCATCCGATTTATATGTTTTATACCTCTCTGCAGCTTACTTTAGATATCTTTTATTTTCTTTCTAGTCTCTGTCACTTTCTAGTCTTAACATTGACCTCTTAAGCTTTTTTATGCAGGAGGCCTTATCCCATCTGCTTGGTCTTGATTACGTTCATTGCCCACATTTGAATCTTTATTGATTTATAATGTGCCTTTTTTGAGATCTGTAGCAAAATCAAATATGAAGTTTGATCATAAGAGGATTATGATTGATACAACACTATGACATATTGTGGTTTATTCATTATTCCCTGTTTGATGATGCTTCTAACTTTATTAGTATTCCTAATTGCTGTTTCATATTGAGGTGCTCTCAAAGGCAGACCCAATAGAGGACACAGCTGTGTAAAGAGGTACTGATGGGAGTTCAGGTGCTTAGGTGTAAATCTGTAACTGTTCCATTGCTGCCTAAGAGCAGTTGCACTTAAGGCTTATATAAACTCTCCAGTCACTCCTAGTTCCACATCTCTTCCTTTCTGGAAGTATGTGTGTCTTATGGCTGAGCAGATTGGCACCTAATCTTCGTTGTGACCAAAAGTTTCAGTATCTCTGAAGGCCTGGGCTGGAGGTGGTAGGCAGTCTGAGAGTGCAACCAGCTGCAGCACTGAATGCCCACACTTTCTTTGTAGAAGATGGTGGTGATCGTGTCTTCTGTTTTACCATAATTGCTTAACAGTAATAGGAGTTACGCAGGAGACTGGAAGTGCAGGTTTAGGTCACTTCTCTGCCCGAAAGGTTTAGACCCAAATCTGCTGCCTGGCTGAGCGTGCCATTACTGATGCAGTGTTGGAGGGAACGAACACTTTTCAGCGCTCCTGTTGTGGTAGCAGCACTGTTGCAGAAGGGAATGGAGGGGAGGTTGTTTGGTCTGCAGATTCCACGTGGATGCTGGCACCCTGCTGCAGCCTGAGCTGTGAGGTATAAGGCATGCACTTAGGCTGGTGTAAGACATGCTGTAGGCTTATTGTCTGTCGGTGACCATCTCGAGGTAGCTCCCCTAAAAGCGTTCAGCAAGTGCCTCTCTCCTCTGTACAGGCTCTCGTGGATCCCTTTGAGGTGGCTGGTGGTCCCGGTGCTCCGCTAAAGGTGTCTGTGTACCTCCTGCTGTGTTCTGAACGTCCTGGTGCTTTTTTTTTTCTACTGGTCCTGACACCTTGTAGATCTGGGAACAGAACTGCCTCGGAGTCTTTCATGAGCAGTTACAATGCATTCAGAGTATTTTGGTGGCTTCAGGGAAGTATGGTTTTTTCCCCTACTGTGATCCTCGTCTTGTATTTGCTGCTGGATTTCATCTCTTAGCCACAGCAAAGGTTACAAAGGAGACAAACTTTTTCAGAGGGTAGTTTTGTGGTCAGAGCATGGTCAGACTCGACAGACATAATGTGTATTCTCATTTCTTTTCTGCATATGAATTTTTAAAGAACTTTGTAATTTTCATTCTTTAGAGAATTGTCTTTCTGATTCAAGTCCCTGTCTCTGTATGTGACACGCAACTCTGAGCAATGGAAAGTGCCGTGTAAAAAGCTGAGTGCTCTTTTACGAGCTGAGCTAGCGTTGACACAAGGTTCAACACTGAATGCTGCCATCTCTCTCTGGTACTGCCTTCAAGTTGCTAAATAGCTACTTAGGCATCCAGTGGCACAGAGTGGAAATCCTACTTGTACAGCAGCGTTAAAGTCGGTGAGGACCAGACTTGGAGTCACTTTCTGTTTGTATAGAATAGGAAGGTCCCAAAGGCGCTGACAGCTGTGCTTTCCAAATACACTTAGAAGCAATGGACTTTGATGGGACTGTATTTTCCCTTAACTATTAAATGTATCTTGTTCATTTCTGTATGTGAGATGTATTTAGGATAGGAATAAAACAGAGGTACTGGAAGGACTTTGTGAGCACATGAGACTTGGGATGTCATCTTGTGGTTGTTCAAAGAAATGCAAGAACAGCTTGTAGAGGATGAGTTTACTGCCTCTTTATTTTACACTGAGCTGGTTTAGGTGCAGATTTTTCTTCTTGAGCTACATGATGATTCTTTCTTGTACAATCTGTCTAGTTGTAAAGTATGTGACAGTAGCCGTTAGCCTCCTTACAGCCCCTTTAGACCCAGATAATCTTTTCTGTGAAGCACAGAGTCTGCGTACTGGGGATTTGGTGACTGGAGTGCAGCTGGACTGGCCCCATCAGCTCACAGGCCAAAATCTATGTCAGCTTATCAGGTTAGGCAAAGCAAACTCATAGGAGGAGGAGTTCCTGGGGTTAAGTAATTTCCTGTTATAAGAAAGAGTGATATCAGGCACATCTACATTCTGCCCTTTTTTCTGTGGCCTCAAAGGATGTTTGCCTCAGTTGCTGGCAACTGAAGCAGTACAGAGCTGTCCTGGCCAAAGTCAGTGCAGAACAAGAGCAGCATAAAGTTGTTCCCTGCACAGGACTAAATCTTTGCGAACTGTTTGAACTAGGCAAAAAAGTTATTGTTTGTTGGAGTGACGCACAGCAGCTACACCAGGGATTACAGATTTGACTAATATTGTATGTAAATATTAATGATCACGTTTTCTTTCTTGTGAGCATATGTTTTCTTTTGTTTGTTACTGGAGCAGGCTGGGAAACAGAATGGCTTCTCAGACTTTTCAGTTATGTTTTTAATAGCATTGCCTAATTGTAGTGAAACTATCAAGCCTATGCATGCTTGGACAAAAAGGCATCTGAAAGAGGGTGAACTCAGCTCAGAAGGGCAGTACCTGCCACTCTCTAAATGCTAGGTGAACAGGCTTGCTCAGATCTCAACTCCATTTCATAATTGTTTTCTGGGGAATGCTCTTTCAAGTTAAATGCTTTCTAATTACAACCCTTACAAGGAACATGCTTTCTTGTCTTACAATGAGAATAAGGCTGCTGTGATTTTCACCGTACGTCAAATTTATAGCATTGATTGAGACAGATTTTAATAGTGGATGATCAAACATTAGCTCATGCAAATTACCAGTTATTTCTGGAGTGCTATTTTGTCATTAGTGAAGGGACGATCCATCTGGATGGTGATTAGTTCCAGCTCTGAGCTCTCTTTCATAAGTCAAGATGCTTGAGAGTTTCTTAACTAAAAAATAAGGGCGTTGTTATCTTTTTGACAAGATGACTGCTGCTTGCTCCACTCTAGCCAATGGGACTTCACATTCTGGAAATTATTTCATGTAGCTTGTTTAACAGAATTAAGTCAGTATAATTTACTTATTTTGCCTGACAAGCGTATGCTTATTTTACAGTGCTGTGTTACAAGAAAGCGTTGTGTGCCACTAAATACAATTGCAGAGATTATTCAAGACTAATTCATTCTTGCAGTTGTTTTTGTCATCTTTTTAAAGACAGCTGAAGTTTTTATCCAGTCAAGAGTGTAGCAGTCATACAAAATGCTGATTTCAGGTTCTGCTGCAAATTTTCTACATCTCAAGCACCAGAGAATGTTCAGAGACGTGCTTCTGCTTTGGCCCTCCATAAAAGGGAGGTGGAATCCCAGACTATAACTGGATTTTTAGTGCAGATTATACTTTACTGTGCCTAGGGAGAAGAAACAGGCTACATGAAATACTTCCCATGTGCAGATCAGATTTCAAACACGGGTTGAATCTGGGTTGTGTATCCTCTTATGTTTTGATTCAAGTATAGTGAAACTATTCAACATTTCTTTATTAATTTCCTAATTAATGAAGAAATTCATTAGAACTTTGTGCAAAAGTATTTCCTTATTCTTCACTGTAAAGATAACAGTAAAATACCTTAAAGTCCAGATTTGTGGCATTGCATCCTCTGATAGACACTATACAATACCTAATGCATTGTAGTTTTGCAATACATAAAAAAACCTGTAAACTTGCATTTTACTTGTGGATAAGTTTATTTAAACATTTGTAAATTATACTAAGTAAACAGTATATTATTTATTTCTATGCGCATGCAGTTGTCAAGATACATATATAGCGTTGTCAAGTCTACAGTGCAGTAATTAAGAATTTTACTCAGCATGGTGCTGAAAACTTTTCTAGAAACAATGTCTGATCCTTCTTTGATTGCAGTGTGAGCTTTTTTTAGTATACATAAGTAGTGCTTGTTTTTCATTAAGTTAAAATGCAAAGTTTCAAAGCGTGCCCCAATAGAAAGGAATTCTCAACAGGAAGTATGCATTAAAAAAAAATAGAGATAGCAATAGCAGGCAGCCTCCTGAGTGATTTTTATGAAAAATCTAGTTTAAGAGCAAGGAAGTCAGAATTTTACCAGGTGTAGATACTACTGAAGTAAAAAAAATGTGCATGATATATGAGGGGGTTTATCCTTTGTTTTATAAAAACACCTGTCATGACCCCTTGAACCTTGGCTAACCTCTGTTAAATTTGTACTTATCTATTTTACAGTTCCAAATAATAGCAGATAAAAAGGATGGAGAGCCTTGCTGAATTTGGTCCACAGCCTGAGGCGAAACCTCATTACTATCTAAAAAGATGAAGTAAAAAACTCTTCTTTAAATCGGCTTCACGATCTTCATTGACAAATAGTTCTGTTAGGGGAGAAAGGAAGAAACGATAGACGTAAAAAGATGTACAGAAAATACTTCAGTTTAGTTTTGTAAAAGACATTTAAGATATTAAAATGGATCAGAAGGTATTCAAGGTATGGTAATTTCAGTTAAAATACAGTAAAAATGAGTAAGATATTTCAGATTAAAGTAGACTGAAATCCAGACTCTAGACCATCTATTAACTATTTTTAATTGTGTAGGTTATTAACACTTCTAAAGCATTCATTTGCTTCATCTTTAGTTAATAGGTTAATTTTAACATAATTTTTTTTTTCCTCAATAAAAATCAGTTGAAATTGTTTATGGCTATAAGGATATAATCCCTATCATTTTGTGGGGCCTGTTTTGTCTGTAGCAGGGCCTGTTGTGATAGGACAAGGGGTAATGGCTTTAAACTAAAAGGGAGGAGATTAAAAGGAAGAAATTTTTTACAATGAGGGTGGTGAAGCACTGGAACAGCTTGCCCAGAGAGGTGGTAGATGCCCCGTCCCTGTAAACATTCAAGGTCAGGTTGTACAGGGCTCTGAGCAACCTGATCTAGTTGAAGATGTCCCTGCTCATTGCAGGGGGGTTGCGACTAGATGACCTTTAAAGCTCCCTTCCAGCCCAAACTGTTCGATGATTCTATGATAATTCTTATCTCCCTGCTAAGACTGAGTTGATAGAATCTCTCCTCCGAGTAAGGAGTGTATCCTCTTGATGACTCACATATAAGCTAGCTTCATACCACAACTGAAGAACAATAACATTTAAAAATTCTTACCGGCAATGAATAGAGGAGTACTGCTACAAACAAGAGCAAAATCAGCAAGATGATAAGGCCTAAAAAGAGCCATTTAAACCTGCGCCACACAATAAATTTCATTGTCTTGCAAGGATTTGTAAACCAAAGGAAGGAAGTATCTGGTCGGCTGCATTTTGAGAGAAACAAATATTACTCATACTATAAAAACAGGGAATACTTAAGCATGAGAATGTAACACATAAAAACCCATTAAAACACTCTAGTTTGGAGGTTGAAGAAAACAGAGATAGTTTTGTAATGTAAGATAGCAGTTTCAGTAAACACGTGCCATTAATACTGAAACCACCTTGCATTTTATCCTAATGCTTGCAGAAAGAAACAAGACTGGCTTTTGTAAATGAACTTTTGCACAGGATCATTGATGTCTAATAGATCCGTTACTGCATGCAGAGTTTGTCAAGAACATCACAGTAGCTAGATAATACATATTTCTCAAGCTAGTCAGAGAAAAATATCTTACTTTGGTAGGTCTAGTTTGGGGTTCATGTTGGGTTCATCTCTTCCTTTACCAGCTGGCCTTTCCTCAGCTTCTTTTTCATTGACAACTTCCAATGTCATTTCAACTTTGCCCTTCAGAAAACATGTGACACGAGACAAGCTTGAAACAGCACTAATAATACTTGTTTGGTACTTGTACAGCACAGTTTAGGATCAGCTCATTGTGTGTATCTGTGTGTTTTCCCTTTCCTTCTCAAAATACATTTATTTCTGCACTATGACAGAGTCACAACAAAGCATTAGAGAATGACAAATAGAAAAAGAAAATCACAGTACATAAAATGGTTCTGTTAATTAATTTGTAGTTCTGTTTTAAGCTATACGTTGTTTTTTTTCCAATTTAGCTAAACAAAACCAGTTCTTTTCTCTCAAGAGCAAAAAAACCCCAATTCTCTTCTTTCCAGAACAAACGAAGGACTGCATCTTTTCCAAATGACTAAGGATCTCATTATTTATAATGCTATGGCTGATAGATGTTTCTGAATATTTTTCCTTATTTATTCAATTCCAGTAGTAAAGTTTAAAGGCAGAAACATTAGAAAGAAGAAACAGATACACTTGAAAGGCTTAATATTCTAGCAAGTGATAAATATGCATTTATATTCTTCACAGAACAGGTTAAAATGCTTTAGGTCTTCTCATTGCCCTTGTACTCATGAAGCAAGTCTGGGTTCTCAGTATATAAATTATATTTGCTGTGTACAAAAATGCTTTGGATTTAAACTTTTTTCTGTAGTCTTTAATGCATTTAGGATGTCTTGTGTTTCTCTTAAGCAATAACGTGATAAATTCATTCACACAGTAACTCTGTTGGCTGCTTTGGCGAGATAACACGACTCAACCTGGTGCAAGAGTCCTTCAAGTTAAACAGACTTAAAAACAAAATAAATAAATGTAGGTATTAAACTCATACTTCAAAACAAAAAATTATTGATGGAGCAAAATTCCTGAACTTGTGCATGGAATGTTCTATTTACTCCTCCTATCTATCCACTGAAAGCTAACAGCTAAGTGGGGGACTCTTTATAGTCTTTCTTTATAATTTGAAAAGCAAGGTGAGTATGTTTCAAGTACTTGTTAAAGAAGTAATAATCATACCGCTAAAATACGGGACCCATCCTTTTCAACATAACATGGCCACCATCCTTTCATGGATTTCTGTTCAAAGAGAGAAGCGGTCCGGGGAGCCTTCTGGGAACTCTCCGCCTTGTACTCTGGAATCATGTCTATATTGCACTTCTCTGGAACTTTTGCTGGAATGATTGTTTTGTGTAAATCAAGTTCCACAAAGCCTAGGAGATGGATAAAGAAAACAAACACCACATAACACAACCAACCATACAGCACAGTGGCTCAACATCAACCTTTCCTATCTCTAAACATGTTACACAGGAAAAACAATCAGCATACACATTACATTCTTGTTTGTCTAAGGATGTTGTGGGGCCGGGAAGTGGGACACATCAGGCTGTGTTTAAGCCCATCTTGCTGGCGTTGAAAGCACTGATGTTGATAAATTGGACTTAGCAAGCTCTCCTCCCCCTTTTTTAATGCAAGATCACTTGATTTTTAAGAGGTTTTTTTCCCCACACAAGTAAACAGAAGATAGCCAAATAGCAATATAATACTAATGTAATTTCTGATAGTTAAATGCGTGATTTATCTAACTTTAATTCACTCATTCGTTCGCGAGCACAAGTAACCCTGCACTGTGTGGGAAAGCAGGAGTGTATCTGCATGCTCAGTGGCTCACTTTGTAAACACAATCCTTATGTGATAGTTTAAAATTGTTTGGTTTTATCTCTTTCTTTGAGACAAGAATAATTCTTTTCTTAGAAGTCTTACCCAGATAGTCATCCAAGGAGAACTTGTCATTATCCCATATCTGAATGATGAGTTTGGGTGGGATTCTGAATTCTGTCTTGTCAAGACTCCAAAAATGTTCCTAAAATTTTAAAAACAAAATCCAAGCACCTTTTTAAAATTACTGACGAAAATTAAGAGCTGTGGTCTGTTAGTACTTGTGAATTCTGGGGTTGGTGGAATTATTCAGAATCTAATCTTGCCCTTGCTAAGACGAGACTGCTTTTGTTGCCAGTGTATTGTTCCTGGCTGAAAGGCAAAATTGAATCTGTTCAAAAGTATGCAGAACTGAGCCAAACTGTCTCTTTCAATATGTAGGTACAAAATTATCGGATTAATTACAATCTGTATTCTAAGTATTGAAATCTTTAGAAATCTTACCTTTTTGGAAACTACACAGAGTTGCTCTGCTGGGAGATAGTCAAAAGGAAAAACAAATCTCCAGTTAAAGTTCCCTTCACCATCCAATGAACGGTAGTGGACATCGGTTTTCTGCTTATTTTCTTCATTACCAGGCATCCATCTGAAAATAGATGTGTCTGGTGTTTGCAGTGGGATTACACTGGTGCTTGTTTGTACTGTAACCATGTCATTAAGTGGTTGCAAACAAGCCATAAGAGGGCTGGAGAGTCTTTCACACCCTTTCTCAGTTTGCTTTCAATTTGGCACTGTAAATAGGAACATCTGAACTGAATTTCTGATCTGCTAAAACCAGTACTATATCAGTGGTGAGTTGTTGGCTGGGGTTTTTTATTTCTTTTTTAGGAGAAAGAAGATCAATAGCCTAGTAGTATATTTCTCTGATTTCTATTTAACTTTTTACATTAAGACTAGGAAACATAAAAGTAAGAATCCAGGTTATGCATCACCAAAACTAACTCACTGTCTTTTCAGTTGCTTCCCATCTCAAGAGATGAACTTCTGGGATCTTTCACTGCACATTAAATGGTCATGCTTTATCTTATAATACTTCTGTACTTCTCTGAGGTTAGCACTATTTCAGAGGCTGTAGTGTGCACTGACTTGGCTGAACCAAATAATCTTTGGATCCCATGGTCTAGGCATTCCCAGGACATTCTGAACATCATTCATTTGTAAGCATTACATGACAAGGTGCTCATACCCCTTTACGTAAATGTCACTCATTTCTTCCCCTGTGATGCTCTTTTCATCCAGAAGGACATCTTTGGTGTTCCAGACAATCACCCGCAAGATATACCTAGGAGAGAATATGTTTGGGGAAAGAGAATTGAATTGCTTTTGTCAGGGCTGCCAGGTGGCGTGTAGTATATACAGATACTCACTTCTTGGCTTTTCGGGGAGTGATGTTGAAGGGAGGGCCTGGTGGTCCTAAGCTTTTGGGGAAAACATCAACCCACATCTGGAGCTTTCCCTGTAGCAGGGGAGAAGGGATTGTTTGTTGCATACAGGTTTGTCATGGTAATTCCATGGAAGTGCTTACTTGACATGCTTAGTGTTAATTTTAGCCACAAAGCACAGCACACTCATGTTACCAATGTCAGAACTTCTACAGACTTCAGGTAGGAGGAAGCCCAATCCCTCACGTTGTATAAGCTTCTTCAAATGAACAATGCCAAGAATTCAGAAGATGGTGGGGATGTTAATTTCTAGTGAATTCACTGCAAGTCACGTGCCTAAGTAGTTCTCATCCTGTAGGTCCAAGTTTCTGTTCTCTCACAGGTGGCATTAAGTACAGTGTCACACGTGTCTGACAGTTTGCAGCTAGTGGCCTATCCAGTGTAGATGGTCAGTCCCCTTAACTAGACTCTGAAATAAGGCAACCACTGCAGATTTTATACTTTATTTCAAATGCAAGCCGCTTTATTTTTGCAGATAAGTTTGCTGGTTGCTGCAGAAACTGTCTTAAAAAAACAACCACTGGAGAGTTAGTAAATGCTGCAAAACAAATGTTAGCCTTTGTTCCTCTCTAACAGAGAGGTCCAGTATAAGACTAGTTTACTAGCACCTCTGGACCTATAGAGAAATGACAAGTTTGGTCTCATTTGTTGAATGTAGCTAGGAACCTCTTGAGCCAGGCTGTCTCCTTTATTGTTAGTGAGGTAATAAACACATGTTCCCATTTATTTCAGTAACAAAGTAATAAATAAGTCTTTCCCAATTTCCACTCTATCAGTGTTTAAGGTGTCATTTGGGGGTCTTAATGGCAAAACATAACTGCATTTTGTTGTTTCTAGAGTAACCTGCTTCAGTTTCTCAGCCAAGTAATCATAATTTGTAGCCTCTTCCATCTGAATGATACCACTTAATTGACAACATGATATAAATATAGGAGTGCTCCATTTCTGCATTCAAGAAACCAGAAGTAAACCGGTTTGTAGTACCTGTGAGATATTGGGCTGGAAGGTGCTGTATAAGGTCCTTGTCTCCACATGTTCGGGTACCAAACCCTGGGTTCTGAGGATATGAAGAGCTAGCCGCTCTTCACCTGGACCAAGATGCTGATGCAAAATTTTGTTAGCTTCTGAAATAAAAGAAATGGAAAAAGAATAAGGGCTCATGAAACAGAATTTGAATTTGAACTTTTTAAAAAAAACTTAAAACCAGATATTTAAAATTGAGCAGAAAACTGTGCCCAACATTTTAAAAAATCAAATTATTTTTCTAATTTTCCGTAAATAACTGAAAAGTTTTATTATTTGTATCAATATGAAGTTAAGACAGAAATATAAGTGAACAAGCTCACCAGCTTCCTCCAAAGTGTAGTCTCGTCCCCCATAGTTAATCTTTCTGCCGTTCTCTGAGAGGACAGGAGGAGTGTAGCCTTTAAACCTGGCTACATTTTGCAATAACTGGGTTGGTTTTAGTTGATCACGCCACGTATTCACACCTGAACTTTTAGGAAAGCAACAGAAACACATCCTAAAATTATTCACCATTCAGGGTATGTATTTATTAAACTAATCCAGAAAGGGCAGCTGTAACTGTAACTGCCTAGATTGGGGCCACTTGAGTTTGATAGAGTGACATAATTTTGTAACAGCTCAATTACCTTCCAAGACAGAGTGCTTTTTTCTTTACATATCAAAATAATTTATGCTAACAGGTGCTTTCATATTTATTTCCATGAATAGGTCAGAAAATTCTGTTAAGTGTATGTTATCTGGACAGAAATAACACACATTACCATATAAATAGAATATTAAAATGTTTGACATGATGGTTTTCAGTCAAGGCTCTTCTGGAGACTTTGCAGCTTAACTTGGAATTCAGATGATGAAGTGAGCACAACAAATACCCATGAGAAGCCATAGCGTTGTTTTTTAACCATATAATTAAGATGAAGGAAGCCCAGATTTTTTACAGAGACTGGATACTAGATCTTACAGATAAAAATTTTCAATAGACAAAATGACTTACATGCAGTACTGCTGTGGGATGCCACAGTGAGATCCATAACGAGAAAGGAATCTGTTCTCAAGATCAATTATGGTTTCACCCACTTTTTCATCACGAGTCAATGTGTCATAGTCATAGACAGAAATTTTCAGATCCTTTTCTTGAGGCAAGAAGCAGCTGAGTTCATACATTCTAAACAAAAAACGTCCAGTTAATGCTATTTGCTCTTTTCTGATTCTCTGAATTAGAAATTCTTTTGCTAATTCTCTGAATTTACTTTCAAGATATGCAGCCTCATGGTTTCTACAGCTGCTGAATCCATTACCCTTGAGGTAAAGTACTCCATGGTTAATTATTCTCTGCATGTTTTTGTTTGTTTGCTTTATTTCTAATCGAACTTTTTAACTTTGACTTCCAGAATAATTCTGGAAAACCTTGGAATTTTGAAAGTATTTTGTACCTGTAATCAGGTCTCTTTGCTGCCTATTTCTTTGCATAATCTGAAATACTGAAATCCTGTAGCACGTCATTGTGAAGTGTGCTTTCCAAACTCTTTATAATCCTTCTAGTCCTCCTCTCCTAACTTTCTAATTTATCAAAATCCTCTTCTAGCTCTGGACACCAAACCAGACCCAGAATTTTCATTAGTGATTATAAAGACGATGCAACCTCTCCATTCCTAATTTGCATTTTTCTATTCACGTATTTCAAAGATATCATTAGCCTTTGAAGGAAAGGGCCAGTGTACTGGGAATACGTGTTAAGCTGATTACTCATCGAGACATCCAAGTAGTTTTTGGAGTTAAAACCTTCTCTGTATTCTATACACATACACATCTTAAAAAATAGGAAAACATTCTAAAATACAATAAAATGGAAATACAAAAAAATTTCTTACCTGCCAAAAATTGGGTTGAGAGTATTAGGGATATAATTATCTCTGTCTTCAATTACTTTTTTACTTAGGGATATTTTTATATAAGGATCACACTATTTAAAATAAGAAAAAAATATTAAGAAATAGTTATCAAGACTAGCTTTATTTAAAATATACTACACCAGAGTTAGCTTACAGACATTCGAAAAGCAAAAAGTCTCACCAGCCCATTATTATCCTGGGGTTGAAGCTGCAAAGCTCGAACAATATAAATTCGCACAATACACTCCTGAGGCCCACTGTCTGGTAGCTCACGGAACTGGCGAGGAGGAGGTGGAATAGCGGGATCGTCAGGTAACGCATAGATTTTAAAGGATCCCTAAAAATAATATAAAGACTCAGTCAAGATAAATGTGGAAAGGTGATTCTGCTAGGTTTGTCTTTTCTTATTTATCCCACACATACACGCTCTGTTCTATATAGGAAGAGCAAAATTATAGCCTGAGCCACACTCACTTAGAAGTCTTGTGTTTTACTTTAGTAAAAGACTTACTACAAAGGCAAGGTTATATCCTTAGCTGATTTAAATCAATACGGTTCTTTTGATTACAATACAATTACTCAGTTTGCTCCAGTTGAGAATATGTAACACATACTTTGTATTTGTTTCCCTCTCCAAAAGCATCATTTAAAGTTTGGGGTTTGGAGCTTTTTTTGTTTTGTTTTTTACATACAATGTTAACATTAATTTAATCTTTAAAAGTCATAGACAGAATCTATTCCAAACTCATTCTAAAAACATGCTTTGGTCAGAACATCTGCAGGTGAAGATTTAGCCCTGTTCAAGAGGTTATCTGGGAAGGTTTTCTTCCACGGGTACCAGGGAAGATTAGCAGGAATGAGATTTCTTTTCAATTAACACGTATGACATTTAGTGTGAGCAATGTGTAGCTGTACCTTCCTTGAAAAAGAAGGGCCTGTACCTAAGCAGTTACGAGCATCTATTGCCCATATAACGCATGCCATCCATGTTTAAACTGAAATGCTTGCATGTAGACTTACCCACATAACTGCTGTCGTGGTTTACATACAGGAGACTGTATCTAGCATTTGGTTATTGCCTGTTATCTGAACTTTACCTTGAATTCCCCAACCACTGACGGATCATCACTGTCCTCAGATTTGCCTCTGTATAGCTTAAATGTATCACAGAAATCTGTTAAGCTATTAAATTCAGGTACTTTTTCCAATTCACAGTCGTACACCTTAAAAAAAATACAAGAAAAAGGAAAATGAAAAAAGCACAGTTTAGAAATTATCATACATATCAGCTCCACCGTTGTGGCACTGCAAACTGTATTGTGCGTTTGATGGAATATCTTAAGGAACCAAAGCATTTGGAACTATTTTTACATCGAAGTGGAAGCAAATGCAATGTTTGGAGAATACGCCATCAAGCTTCATTTAGGCCTTGTTAAAAACAGAGTAAATAGCATTCTACAAGCTTATCTTTACTTTCTTCGTTAGGTGTATTAGATGAGAAGTGAAAGTGGTCTGGCTTCAACTTTTAACCAACAGACGGTAAAAGTACTGAGCCTCTGTGTTCATACTTACTCAATGTATAAGTTTATTTAGGATCTGCCTGGCACCCAAAGAAATCAAGAGTAAAATTCCATTTGACTGAAGGTTAGATTAAACTCTGAATACATCTCTTAATGAGTGTAGTTCGGTAGAAAAGCAGCAAAGATATCTTTTCTTAAAACCTTCATGTCACCACGTGAATTAGTAATGGTCCTTTACATGAAATCATGTACAGTTAAATTTTGAAGAGCATTTAAAAAAAACAAAGGGCCCAGCTCTGACCAGGTTTTGGGCCTATAAACATTGAGATACGTTAATTTACTTTATCCTGAGCTATACCTTTAAAGTGTCATATCCTTTTTTAATATACTGTCCACATTTTTCATATTCTCCTACTGAAGCATAAAATTTGCTCCACCAATCAACAATTTCTTCCTCCTGAAAGAAAAGCAAATAAAAAATTCTTTTATTGGGAGATAAAGCCTCTTTCATATCAGGCTGTACAGGAGAAACAATGAACAGTTAAGCATACTAAAAGATAGTATACTCTAAAACTTATTATCAGTTAAGTAATATTAAAGGTTCATCTGAAAGAGAATTAGAATGTAAATATTAAGGTTAAAAAGATGCAATTTCTCTTAGCCAGGTTTAAGTATCTAGTCTATAATCCAGCTGCGTTGACAGTCAACAGCCAGCGATCTCCAAGCAAGCAATTAATTACTGGTATCTAGATACCTATCTCAAAGGACTGGTTTCAGGAGGTGGGTGTATTTTTCTCCTGCATCTCCTGGCAGTGCAGCACAGCCTGTCCACCTACTTCTACAGCACTCAAGGCAGAGGAAGTGAACATGCACTTGGCTGGTGCAGTCATTGTTTCAGCTGTTCAGGAAAAACGCCATCATTCCTGGTATTCACTACGGGAATTGCATGAGTGTAAAAACTACAGTGGACACCTTGAAATCTTTCTCCTGAGGCATAAATGTGCTAGTTTGCTTTCAGCATTCCCTTTTAACTCAAAACTGTTGCTATATAACACTGGGACAGACCCGTAACTGCTCTAACCATACATCATTCCATTAAAACCAGTGGAGATTGTATTGTGACAGAATCTTGCAGCTGGAGATCTACCTTAAGGTTTACCAAATGCAGTTGGAAAAGAAGGAGCAGTGAGTCTTGCCCTCTTAAAAAATACTGCTTCAGTGAGGCCCATGAAGCCCTAGATGCTAGCAATCTATACATTCCACTAAGACTATTTCTGTGAAGTTTTTTATATTTTTATTTATTTGAGCCTGATAATCACTTTGTTCAACAGAATGCTATTTTCTGTATTTATCCATAGGGATTGCATAATATAATTATTTGCCCCGAAAACGTACTTCAGTTGGTAATGAATAGTATTCATTCACCGTGTAAATTTGAAAAAATCTTTAATACTGTTTGGATTTAAAGAGAGTCTTAAAGTATTATACAAATCATTAAATAAGAGGTTTTGGGGTTATTTTTTAATATCTAGAGGTTATTATTGCAGTCTTGCATATTTTTCCTAAATTTACCATTTTACAAGTTAATGGTGGGTTTTACGTCAAACATTTTCAGAGATTACACTTAAAACACTAATTTAGGAGGCAGTATGATACACCAATTTTCAGCTGGAGATCTCATTTACAAGAAAGCAATGTGTCGATTTTTAAAAGTAGTATACATTACCTTTTCTGTAAGCTGCTCATGAGGATCAATTCATAAAAAAAGAACAAAATAAAAACAAGAGTAAGGATATGATTTGTAGAATTTTATACAGTTAAATAGGCTTTAAAGGTTAAGGTTTTGTATATAGTGTGGATGTAAAGTAAGTTCTTAACGTCAATAACTTATAAATACTTTTGAAGCATATTCAGACACCATGTGTTTAACTTATTTTTTTGCAGCTGTCAGTATGTCCTAGGTATTAAACTGGAGCATATATATGTAAATTTAAAAAAGCAAGTTTTCAGGACCGGAAGATATTATCACCTTGTGCTTTGTTCTTCACATAACAAAGCAAAACTGAGAGAAGTTTGGTTTTCTTATTGTATCGCTGCAGTGTTACACTCTGGATTCTATTTATTGATTTCCACAGTAGCATGATTTCCTGCTTTCAACTGTGGTTGCCGAGAGCACTGGATCTGATTTATTGCAGATGAAAAAATTTTTAAGAGCATTTACAAAACTGAATCTACTCCAGAGATTCTTTTCCAAACAAATTTCACATACATAAAATGCAAATTATTTTTTTGCACATTTTGAATATTTGCTTCTTTATAAAACAATTCGCTAATGTTCAACAGCCTTTTCCTTTTTCCTTGTTTTTCAATTGTTTACAGGCTGTGGATTTTCAGGAGTCTGAAAAAATATGAAGAATTATAAATTACAGTAACAACCAGTATATTTGTCTATAGATTTATCCGTGTAAGTGTAATAACAATCTGCACAATCCAAAACGCTTCACCTGTTAAATCACAGATACCGTAATTATGACCAGATAGTCCATTAAGAGCAAGCATCATGCATCCCATTTGGAAGCAATGATTAGCAAGTGTGATTTGTGATACCTTGTGTTTTAAGTTAAAGGCATAATCCGTAATTTTTTGTGCAAAGCAGAAGAAATATGCGAAACCTTTTATGAGTACAAGCCAAATGCATCAATAGGTTAGGACATCACTCTGGTATATCATACTAATTTACTCCCATTTCTATTCTCTAAGTCATTATCTTGCTGGGATGTTTGGGTCTACTGTACTTTAGTAGCCTTGTCTAACTTCAAATCAGAAATGCAGCAGAATTTTTTCAGATTTGCATGGGACTGTGAGATTTTCTGTAGGAAATTGGAGTGATTTATTCTCAGAACCCATATCATTAGTGATTTGCAAACCTTACAGGCAGAATTCATGAGGTAATTTTGAACACTTTGCCATATTTAAATTTGACTTTGTTTAAACACAGTGTTTAAACATAACGTTTGTAATGCTGACAACATGAAGGGTATCTTGCATAACTATGCAATAATAATTTAAACTCTCAATTTGGAGCCTTTTCACAAAACATATTGTTTAGAACTCTGAATCTTTCATCAAAGCATACTGTTTAGAATTTAAATAGGGAGGGGGTGTTTGGTTTTTTTTGTTTATTTGTTTTCCCCTTGATATACCTTCAAATGTCTCTTCAAACAGTGCACTTTGTAGCTTTAGGAAGAAGAGGTTAAGAAAAAAAAAATAATCAAAACCTTAAGACCTTCTTTAAAAATTCCCAAAGCAAATGATGAGTCTTCAATATTTGGAAACATTATTGTTACAAAAACTGGTAAGCAGGATGTGCTCACAGAATGCCAAAACACAGAATAAAATGCCATATAAAAAGAAATAAATTTGAGATTTTGGAGTGAAATATTCACATGGTAAAGATCATGTAATGGTTACTGCCCATTTTTTAATATGCCCAGTGACTTCACTGTAGATAGTTACACATGAAGTCTTCAAGACACTAACGCTGAACTATTAGCTTTTTGAACGTCTTGAAATTGTATAAAAAAAATGAAGAGCTATAGTGGATCCCTAGAAAAGTTAGAATTTTATTTACTGTAAATTTATTTTAATCTCCAGAAAGTAAAGTTTTAAACAAAGTTTAAATATTAATAGTGTGGTTAAATAATTCCTGTTGATTTTTGCGCTTTTAGTACATGGAGTCCAAATAAGCTGACACGCAACAATTTTTTTAAATATTTCATACGTATTGTACACACCTAGTAAGATTTTCAGAAGGAGGATACCATAATATTTGTTAGTAATCCTACTAGACTTATGAGCATCATCTCCTCCAAAATCTCTCTAAGGAATAATTGCCAAGAGAAGTACAGCCTCATGACCACAGCACATTAACATTCTTCCCCCATCCGAGCCCCATCTGGTACATACATACATGCACTGTTGTTGGAGAAGCCATTTTGCTGAGTGCTGTTGACATACTGCTTAAACACTGGAAATTGGAACGTAATTGATGAAATTTTGGCATTTTGTGTCCTCAGGGTGTTGTCTGCATAGCACTTTCACTTCCCACAGTTGTACTTATTTCACTTTAAATTGTTCTGATTATTATTTCCTCTCTCATATTGATGCTATCACTGTACCTAGCATTATAATATATTTGTTTTGGGTGATGTCAAGCTAAAAGAAATTGTGTTTCACCTTATATAGCATTTAAAAATTTCCCTCTTGTAGTTGAAATCAAATACACCAATTCAATCCGTTATGCCAGTTGGTTCAAAGTGCTGTGTTCTTTATTTTTTCCATCTCTTTTCTTAAAATTTTTAAAGGAAATAAAAATTCTCTGTATCAGCTATAAAACGTTTATATTAGAACAGAAGGCCTAATTCAGGTAAAAGATACTGTTCTAACTGAAATATAAAGGACAATTTACATGTATGATAAAAGTAAATAGTAGAACATGGTCTATGAGAGTCTGAATATCATTACATTAAGGTACAGAAGAAGAAATGAAAGAAGAACTATGCAGTCAATAACGTACTCAAACAGCAATGAGAGTTTGAAAGTTTAAATTCAGTAGTATTTACTTTGGGACCTCCCTAACAAAAAAATCTGCATTTTTGAAAAATCAAAGTTGTGGATTAGAAGCCTGCAAAATGACTATATTAAACAGCATAACTTTTGTGCCTCCCTTAAAATAACGGTCCACCAGAAATTTATTAAAAATATTTCTAGATAAGGGGAACATTTTACAGTCCTAAAATAAATGAAAATTTTTCCTTGAAAATGTACTGTCTGGAATTTGTCTTCACTCATGTTTCAACTCAAGGTTAAAATTCTGCAAGATGAATGATTTTTTACCTGGAAAGTAAAATTGTCCTAAGGTGATCCTGAAAGAATCGGAGCAGTAGAGAGATTCACAAGGCACAACAGAAAAGGAAAGAAAAAAGGTGTTTGTGCAGCAAAAATTGTTTTGGCAGCATCAGTTTCGGATGACTTCACGGTAAGAGAGGCAAAGCTATGACTGATAAAATGAACAGCTGAAGGTCTGTGTTACCATGGCTTTGATTCTGTACCCTTTGATTCTGTACAAAGCACACGCCTACTTCTAGCTCCTTTATTTAGAACTGCACAGTCTGTGCAAGATCAGGCTGCTGTACCTATCACCAGTGGACAAGTGGGTAATGCTCTGTCATATACTTTCAGCAGCTATTGAACAAACGAGTTCGTTCTTAAGCTACTGGGTGAACTTTACCATGCACAAAAAGCTATAGTTTGATGTTTACTGTATGAAAACAGAGGTCAAAATTATTAACATATTTCCTTTGCCTTCCTGTCACAAAGTAACTTTGTTCCATCTGGCTTTCGAGAAGTTTGCATATGTGTCTGACAATTTTGCTGTCTAGATAGTTTCTCAGAAATCACAGATCTGAAGAAGAAAGTCCAGCATCAAATTTCAAAGATTACCTGAGCTGCTAGCAGTGGCTGTGCGTCTTCCATTTCAATTACTGTATCCTGGCGAGGTGCAGCAGAGAGTAGACTAACTGTAAGCCAAAGATTTTATTAAGGCAATATGGCATAGGAAAAATATCTTACTAAACATTTCCATCAGATTTGAAACTCAAACAGTTACAGAAGATGTAAAATAATTAATTGGCTGAATATTTGATCCTCTAAAGAAAGCAATTAGTTGCCATTTTTTGCTAAAAATACACGATATATTTTTGTGCAGGATATGCAGACATTTCGCAGATATTTAGAATTTAAAAAAGAGTAAAACTTGGAAAAAATATAGAGGAAAATCTCAGCATCGTGTTCAGAGAATTCTTGCTGGAATACTGGATCATTACTTTGGTACTTGGTGCAGGGGTGATCTGCAGGTAGTTCAATTCCAAGTTGATACTGAAGAGGAACTTCAGGGAACTAGTACACTCAGTCTGAGAGTGCACTTGCCTTTGCACTGTGCCCTCCCATATTCCACAGAATATTGCTCTTCTTAATACTCTGAGTTAGATTTTTTTTTTTCTTTCAGATAACTACAAATAAGTAACAACATGAGACGGCTGTTCATCAGTACACTATGTGAAGAGTAAACACCGAAGACAGGTTACTCTAGCATCGCGTAAGAAAGTAGAACGGTCTACCTTTCAGTTGTGGTGCAATGTCTTCTTTAGTAGTGTAGGGGTCACAGCGAAAGCTTTCCAATAAATCAATAGTACACTGTCCCACGATGGGCTTCCGTCCAAATGGTCTGTGGTCTATTACTTTAATAACAAGAGATGGACTGTATAACTCCTCTTTTGGCAAAAGCTAAAAATGAGAGGTTAGAGTTTGTTTATAATGCAGAAGGAAAATGAAGAATAAAGATTTCTCCCCTAAATTAGAGCTGTTACTTCATTTATTTAACTACTACTACGTTAAACTACTACTACATAGAAGAACTGCTATGTTCTATAGCTGTATGGTGAATGAAAATTTCTAACCTTATATTATGATTCAACAGAAGTCAGTAAGAATAATTTTAATTGCCTCAAATCTTGAATTTTCTTGACTCTTGCACAGTTCCTATCCTAGCAGTAGGAAAGTAGCCACACATCAGCAGGTAAATTGATGCCTTTTCAAATAAATATATATATACTGCACTGGATTGTGCATATAAAATTCTATAATTTATCAACAACTCTACAGACATGTTTACATGATCTTAGAATTTTCAGGCTTGACAAATTTCTTAAGTCAAAAAAGGATGTGCAAGTATTTTTGGTTCATTCTTGCATAACAAATCCTTGACCTTTAAAAGCATGGGATAACTGATGTTGGTATAGGTAGCTGGTATATAGTTTTTTGCAACGTACAACTTTCATGAAGAGAACAGAAGATGGAAAATTTGGTGTCTTTTTGAGGTTTTTGATCACCACGGATTCCACCATTTCACCCCCACATTCCACAATGAGACTTGGAGACATAACAGGTGCCAGTTGGTAGTTTTTCATGTTTCGCAACCCCCAAGCCAGAATCTGTAAAATAAAATCCAATATAAGCAAAAGTGGGAGAGATATCAATATGCTTAATATGATACTCAAAAAGTAGGAATGAACAAATGAAGTCTTTTCAATAATAAAATGTGACCAGCAAAATATTTCAAGGTGGTGGTTCTAGGAAATTTAATGGAAAAAATGAAACTCAAAAATACTTAAAAGAAAATAATCCCCCGTATTTCTCACTATGACACACACAGTAGCAAATACACAGACTTACTATCTAGAGGATGAGATGACTGTACTTGTATTCAGTTTGTCTAAGAATAAACTTTACCTCAACAGCAGTGAGTTGAACTACTGGTCTGATTCCTTGAGGAACCATGTAAAGCTTTGGTGCTCTTTGTGATGGAAGAATTGGAAGGTTGGTGCCACCCTGTTAAGACACAAACATGAGTATTAGTTTCTCTCATCTTCCTTAAATAAGTATTAAGGCAATTCTTCACATTATGCCTCACCATGAAACGATATATAATATATCACATTTTATTATATATACACACAAAAATATGGATGTATAAGAAATATACACCTTGTCCCTCAAAATAAGTTCTGCAGCAAAAAGAATGTCTCCACTAGCTTTGCCATTATTTGTTACAGGATACCAGAGCAGTTTTGGTGTGTTGTCCTCTTCTGGGATCAATTTGACCATGGGGGAACAAACGCTTCTTCCAAGGAATTCATCTTTACCCTGCAGCCAAAAATGGCAATCATAGCCATTAACGTTATTGCCAATTAATAGAAAATTTATTTCTATTAATTTTATTTATTTAAAATAAAAAGGGTAAAAAACATTCACCTACCACTTGGTCACTGTCAAAAAGTTCAATAACAACGTTTGGTGGGTTTTGGGCTACAGTCTGTGGGTCCCCATAGATCTCAATTTCATTAAATATGAGAGTTTGGTCCCATGTAGGATTTAGAGTTGAATGAATTATCTCAGTTGTTTTGCTTTGATGGAGGAAAGAAACATGAGCATACGGATCTGAAATATCACACAAAGATTAAAAGCATATAGTTACAGATAAACAAAACCCCATCAAACCATTAGGTACACAAGCACAATTGTTATCAAATCTAGTATGTTATATTTCTTCTGTCATTACCAGTTCTATAAGCCATTCTATATAAAACAAAAGCCCACACATACACATAATTTACATTTAATAGAGCAAATTCCATTTGATTACTAAATAGCTGCCTTTATACAAGTCTTGGTTAATAGAGTAATACATGAAAATGGTAAAACAACTTGCAAATCAGAAAGAGAACCTGAAAACTAAACCAAAACACTGGCTATATTAATCTCCTCTTAAATGTTGTCTGTAGAATCTTTTTTTTTATTGTCTCCATTGATATACAATTGTACAACCTCATAAATAATACAAAAAAATCATTCTAGTTCTGACTAGTTGCCAAACAACAAATTCTCCCAGGCTATATTGCTCAGATCAAGTTTTGGTTTCAAACATGCTTATCTGTAGCAATTTCTTCTTGTGAAACAGCTGAATGACTAAAGTGGTCTAGGCCCAGTGTTTGGCAGGTCTTCAAATCATCAAGAGCTCTGTAGAAGGTATCTGATGATGGTCATTAACATTTCCGGTAGGAATTGCAATTACTAAGGACTAGAGGCTATCTTAAAGGTGATCTTTAGGTCAGTTTCAACAGCTTCTGGCTAGGTACCTGATCAGAGTTCTACAAAATTTGACTAAATCTTCAAACTAGGTTTAGAGGAAAATAAAATGTAGATATGCTAGTCTATATGTGATGGCATCTGAGGTATCTATCTTGAATTCTACATATGCAAATTAGAGGCACTTATTTTTGTTTCTTTGTATTGCTTTTAAGTGCTGCATATTGAAATAAGATCAAATGTACACAGGCAGCTGTACACCCCCACCCCCCACCCCCACCCCCCATTTCAGGAAACAGCACTAAAATATCTATAGCTCTTTATCTTCTGTAACAAATTAACAAATGCATTACACTTACTCAATTATTAATTAAAACAGGGAGAAAAAGAAGGATGCAAATGGAGACTGATGGAGAAAGAAAATTCTAAGCTGCCCATTTCATCTTTATCTTTGGCTGAACTTATTTAAAGAAAGTGTAAAGTCATACTCTTACAGTATGTACTACAGTACATCTAATTTCAATTTGTCCTCTGACTTCCCAGTGGAATTTTAATTCTAATTAGCAGAAATTAAATACTTGATAACTGAGTATTGAATTAGCCTGACTACAAAGATGCCTAATGGATATGACACTGTTGGAATACTTAAGACCTGGAAATAACGGGCAGCGGGTACACTTGTATAAACAAACAAAATGCATGCTTATTATTAATGCACAGCATAGTTTTCTACAAGTGCATCTCAGTAATCAATTAACATAAAATACTGAACACTGAGAGGCAGCTGATAATGTAACAGCCATCCAGCTTCCGTCATCCTTGCTTTTGTGCAAACTTCCTGCAGGACAGCTTAGGAGCTGTATGAAGGTGCTGGTTAGAAGGAGAAGCTGAGGCGTCGGGAAGGGATCAGTCGTGAGAAATTCAGACATTATTTGAACTCCCATTCCCTCACTGAGAATTTGTTGGCAGAAGCAGGTGCTGCACATTCAGAGCAGCTCTTTTTTGGCAGCTTCTGGGGCAGTACTAACCAAATCTGGATCATACGTAATGAAGCTGAGACTTCCTTTATGGCGAAGTTTCAGTAGCTGGGACCTATGCACAGAATTTAAGGATTTAAGATATTCTATAGCTAAATCAAGTTGCTACCTCATTGCAGAAGTGGGTTTTCTGCACCCAGGATTAGCAGAATTTTTCCATACCTGAAAAACTGTCTTTGTCTAAAGCCATGAGATTTCTTGCCTGGTAGACGTAACAGCGAAGGTGGTAAGTATATACTCCTGTATCAAATAAATAAAAAAAGTTCAACTGCATTATACAGGCTTCTTTTCTGTAATGAAATTATTTTTGGTTTATAAAAATGCCTTACACATTTTAACTCAAGCACAAGCACTGCAACAACATTTCTGCTTTTCTAGTGACGAGCATGCTAATACCAACAAGCTAGCACCTGAGAACATTTGTTCCAACACAACTTAATGCAGAAAGGAAAGATACCCACTAATGTTATTTGGGATTTTTTCACCATATGATCATCTAAAAGGCCTTCTCTTCAAAAATTCCTGTTTGAAACAGTGTGATAATCTGCTCCTCCGAAGTGAATCAAGAAGTGGGATTCCTGTGCTTAATTTAAGTATTCACTACAGCGCTTGCAGGGACCTGGGAGTTGCACATTTTTAGCTGTTAGCTCTAGAAAATTACTCCAATTGCAACTCTGTCTCCTTGGCTAAAAGATTAAAAAGAAAATAAAAAAATCACTGCAGGCAAGGTGGAATAGCTTAAAAGGAAGATGTGAGGGAGGCCCAAACCCAAGACAGCGTGTGGCTAAGTTATTACAGCTTTTCTTTAGAAGATGTCAGCTCTAACCCTTTCAGCCCTTGGAAAAATCTGAGCCACGCATAGCCTCAATGAGCTGAAACCTCTGAACTCTGTCCACTTTCCTCCTATTGTGGTCATTATTTAAAAGAAACAGCAATAATCTTCCTCAGCTTCTGAAAGACAGGAGTTAAGACTCAGGCACCCATTCCCAGCAGATCAAGTTCTGTGGAGTCCGAATAAAGACAAGTGTTCCAGTCAGAGACCCTCAAAAAGGAATCTTAGGCGTGAATAGGATTGGCCTCTATTCCTATTAACTAGCACTGGTGGCTCCCATCTCCATGTCCCTGCTTTTGTGACTCCCATTACCGTGATTCCAAGGCATTTAAAGCCAATCCAGGCTGGCAAAGTAACAGTTTTGTTCAATTTGCCAACTCAACTACATGGTGTTATTGCTTCCTCTGGGTCAGGCCCTGCACTGAGCTGGTTAAGTGAGCTAAACCAGCAAAACATTCACTGTACATACATGTTCTCTGCTGGCTTAGCTCCCTGCATTGTTACGGAGGGACCCTAATCCTAAATATGCATCATTTAAGACGGCCTAAAATTCAGGTGCTGCAACAATTAGCTTAAGTATTCCTGTTCCATACAGATTTTAAAAACATCTGCTTGACAGTGGACTGAAACATCAAAATGACTAACTGTAATTTTTCTTTTAGCACCCTAAATAGGGCCCAATCAAGGATCAGATGGTAATTATAATAGAAGGTGTATAAACCTAGATGTAAAACCACAAAGAATTACAATTCTGTTTGAGATCAGAGAGAAACAGCCATGTTTTATAAAGAAGGAATTGTTAAAGAACCTACTGTCAAAGTAGCAGGAAACAAGTGGTGTATTGGCACCAAACACCTTTGTAGCTGACTCCTTGGTTTTGTCTGAACTCTTCCCTTCTCCATCATCAACACTAGTGTCTGCTCCCTGAAGTTACATATATAAAAAAAGTTAGTGCATATTTACGAGCATAGAAGGAACCTGATAAAAGTGGACTCTGTGTGGGAATACACAGGTTTCAGTCTCTTCTCCAGGACAAGGAGAAATTTACTTTCCTGAGTAAATGTACTTTAAAAGACGTTTACTCGTGTCTGAAGGTCATTTCTTGTTGCCATTGACGCTGTGCAGAAATCAGATCTAGTCATTTCATCTTACTTTCCAGAATGTCTTATTTCTGGAGACACAACTATCTGCCTGTCAGCTCTTACTGAAGGAGAGGTTGTAGGTCTTCAGTCCCGCTCTGTTGCGGAGAACCGCTCTAAGGTTTTATCTAGCAATAGCCCAGGAACTATAGTCAAAAGAGGAACTGAAACAGGAATTTTTAACTGTATGGAACTAAATTAAGTGGAGAAAGAAAATGCTATCAATGAATCACGGGTTAACATTTGGTGGAAAAAAAGGAAAAACAAACCAAGAAAAAAAGCAAACTTTTGTTAATGCTATACAGTCAGACTGAGAATCATTATTTTAGAAAAACAAAGCCTTCTCACATTATTTGCTCCAGTTTGTATTTGGGTAAATAGAGCTTATCTATGAAACTGTGTTAACCTGAAAACTTAAGGAATAATAACATTCTGATGATCTATTTGTGACATATGACATTCTGGCTTTTCTGATATTTTGTTTTCCTTTCTTCTGTTTGGTTGTTTATACATGTGAATATTAATCAGGAGTAGCTATTTCAGTGCCTGTTATTTCTTGTGCTGATGTTAATACATCTAAATTATGTGCATGAAAAGCTTGAGCTATCTTTTCTCTTTACTTGCAAAAGGCTCATCTAGTAATTTGGCCTTTTGCTCTAAATCTCACGTAATGTAATAACAAAAAGAATGTGAAAAATAATAGGCATGTTATGCAAGAGTCTCTACTCCAACTTTAACGGTCCCTTTCAGACTCTGAACAATTTAAATAATATAAACTGTATTAGTTCCTCAGTTATATATTAATTTAACAATTCAGGGACTAAAATAGCTGATGTGCTTAATTGTTTATTTACTGTAAATTAACAGATTGGACTTCTAAAGACTTTTTTGATAAACTATCCCTTACCAAAGCACCTTCAAGTTTAAAGATAGCTGCTGCACCATGTGTCTCCGAGGGAGCCATTTTTCGTCTCCATCGTCTTCGACGGAAAGTATCAGAACTGCGTTGTTTCCAGTGAAATTTCCAGCCAATCAAGGAAGCATATTCCCATCCTTCTTGATCTTCGTATGATGACATTCCCTGGAAGACATAAATCCTAGTTATCCACAGCGTTATATGAATGTAATGAAAAAAACTGGCACTTGGTCTGGCAGGCATAATAATCCCCTCATAAACCAAAGCTGGAAATACCAATTTAGAAAAAAGACAAAGAAAAGGAGTATAATGAAAACATACAAGGTTGATTGAGAGTTTTTTGTTTGGTATTAAATTTTTTCTTTATTCAGGAAATGAGTAATCTCATGCGGATTTAAAAATAAAAGAAACTCAAACAGTTAAAATGTGCAAGCCTCTGACTGCATCTCTCTTCCGCTTACCCTTCCTGCTGTTACTGCTTGAGCTGGATCCCGCTTACGCTTCCGCACCAGCCTTCGTCGTCGGTGTGTGTGGTACATTTTCTCTGCAGCAACCCATGACTTTGGTTTAGTGTCTGGAGGAATAGTAATTCCATACTCCCATCCTAAAAACGAGATTGATTATTGGTATATTTACAGAAACACAAGCAAGACGCAAAAAAGAAAAGCATGGGATATACAGTTATTGTACCTACAGAGGATGAAGCTTTAGTCACACAAGACTATTTGATATTGCAGACACTAAATGCCCAATAGCTCGGGGGCAACTGATGACATTTGATGATGATGATATTATGATATATATGACAATAAAAATCTCAACATTAAAACATATATAATACATTTTAAGTTTTTTCTTTGCATTCTTGTTTTTTCAAATGTTAGGTGTATTGTTACCACATTTTCATATTTTACCACAGCGAAAACTCATCCTTACTTTTAAGTAAGAGTGGAGTGTCCTGTGTACTCTTGCAACTCCAGAAGCTTGGCTTTTAAAGGAGCACCAAATATTTGAACTTTAAGAATTTAAAACTTTAAGAACTGGTAAACCTGTTACTGTATTTTGCTCTACATCTTATAATTCAGCCAGGTATCTAGGAGTCAGATTTTCACTTAGATTGTTATTTTATTAAAAAATTACTGCAGACTCCTACCAGAGGTTCCAGTTAAGACAGTTATCAGGAGTCTTTAAGATAAATAAAATCTTTTTTTCTACTCAAATAGCTATTTATTTCACTTTTCTTTAAAAGCAATAACTATTTGAGAGTTTTCAGCTGTTTTAGAACAAATTAAAATTCATGATAGCTTTGCAAAATTCTGGGCTCTCCAGCATCTTCTGTGATGTTCCCTTTTGCTTTTTTTATTAATTTTGTTTTTGAACCATCAAATTAACATCTGTAAATACTTTGCTATGAGAGATTGACTGCTTCTTCCTATTGCTGTAGAATCCAAATTACGGCCTTATGAGGTTGTTTATATCACAACTTTCTAAGCTGGTAACAGTTTTAATTTAGTGTAAGTAACAAGCATATAAAAGTCAACTCCAGGAAAAACAGTGGCTTTAGGCACTTAGGATTTTTTTTCTTGCATGGCACTCTCCCCACACAAATCCAGTGCAGTTATTCTGCTCTCAACAAGCAAAGAATCTTTCACACACTTGCGTGGTGTGTGACCAACAGGTTCCTGACTTCATTTGGTCCCCAGACCTCCTGAATTCACCTCTTAGAGTTGCTTGGTGACGCCTCCCCTGGCTAAAGGCTCCCAGTTAAATTACCAGAGAGATCCAAACCTGGCTTTGCCACCTATTCTTGGTGCAATTACAGAGGCTTGATGTCTCAACTGAAGCTTCTGACGTCTCTAAAACAAGCCCAATTACTGCTACTAATCCATATCTTACAAGCCTGATCCTGACCATTGGACTGCATTAACATTGGACTTGGGAAAAATGTTTTGGAAACTTACTTCAAACAAGGAAAGGTTTGATTTCCAAGCACACTGTTTATACACACAGTTTTCCCAACTGGAACCTTTCATGTTAGTAGATTGTTATTTGCATTCACCTTCATTTTTTTAATTTGTCAAAGCTTTTGGCTCAAAATTCTCATCTGCTGCTGCAGTTAAGACCAACGTACAGCTTCTCAGATTACGTACTTATCTCTCTAGTAGGCACTTACAAATGCATTTATTACCTATATGGTCCCTTTTGATACAAGAAAGACTCAATGAGAACAGTGAGTTTGATGGAACATCGATTAAAATGGAAATAGAAACAGATGCAGACAGTGAACACTTTCTCAATGTCATTTTATCTGATTCCTTAAGCACTGCTATCCAAATATTTCCTTGACATTTTTCCACAGGGCAACCACTATCATGCTCAGGACATTGCTACAGTCTTGACAAGTGTCCTCCTTCAGTATAGACTATGACGGATTGTCCTAATAATCAGCAGATAAACAGTGAGTCTTACCGTGCTCATCCACTGCTCGATTTAAATCAGATTTCCAAGCATCATCTTCCCACATCCATCCAAGAGGACACGTGAACTCACGTGGTGGTGGAGCTTTTTCTCCATTCTTTTATGTAAGGAAAACATAACAGTTCTGTGCATTAATAGATGAAATACATTTTGTAGCAAATCCTAGAAATCCTGCTCTTAAACCCTTCCTTATTCAGTGAAAAATATGTCTCTCACCACATCAGTGTAACTTTCTTCAGCTGCTTTCCATTCCCCTCCAGGATAGCGACTCTCATTTTCATATACTTCATCAGTAAACTCAGTATGACCAGCATCAGCTTCAGTCAACAAACTGCAAATCCAAAGCAAATACAAAACCAAACCAAATGTATTTTAGTTGGCTACAGAGAATATATAGAAGCAATGTACAAGAATGTGCACATGTGCTGGAATTCTGGATTGTCCATTTTTGTGAAGTTCTATGTATTAATAATAGAGTACAGTATAGCCCTCATCTGTATGAGGCATCCGTACTTATTTCCTTAGAATGTCTTCCAAAAACTGAAGCAACTCCAGTAGCAGTAAGCAATAGGAGGAACATTACTCGTAAGAACGAATGACTGGCAGGAGTGTTTTAACTGCTGTGTCATTCAGGATCTGCTTCAACACTTTCTCTTGGAAAAAGGAAAAACATCATATATTTAAGTGCAGGAAAACCCAGACTGCACACAACAGTTATATATATAGCTGTGCACTAAAATTTGGCATTGTACTTAATTTTGTTCCCCTTTATGCTGTTGACAAGGCAAGTTATTGGTTGGTTAGTATTTTTCTAACTTGCATGTAAAAGAAATAAAGAGAACATTAAATCAGACAAAATAGCCTCGGTTTCCACTTGTGATTAACTGTAGCTCAGAAAGCACTGAAGTATGTTCTAAAATGCCATCTGCTGGTCAAACAAAGCCATGCAGATTATCTTCCAAAAAAAGCAGATGCAAGGCCTAAGCATGCGTATGCATTTTAACAGTAGGGGTTTTTTTGCATTTTCTGAGAAAATATCTCCATGTCTGTTATTGCATTTCTTCATGTCTGATTATTCATTGAAATAAAAACTATTCATTGAATATAAAAATAAATGCATCCATTTATACCTATAAACTGATACGTTTTAAAAATGGATCAAATAATAGCACATATTTTTCCTGCTCTGTTTTTCTATAGAAGATCTAGCTATCTGAGGGTTTTGTCTGAAACCATCACCGCAGGATCTGAGAACCTGACATAGACACAAGTGATCCTCAGAGTAGCAGTAGAAAGGAAAACTAGCGTTATCCCGTTTTTAAAGATGAGGCACTGAGGCACAGAGAATATATGCAATACGTCCATCCTCACATGGGCACTTCTAAACCGTAAGCTGGTTCCTAAGAAATAGATGCATTTTTTCGCTTGTATGTTTTATTTTACTTTTTAAAAAAGGTAATGTTAGTTTTAGTGGTATTAACTAGCTTTGCCTGTTGGCTGGCCTTTGCTGTCCTGGAAAGTTCATCTTAAAATTTCTTTCTCAGCCAAGAAAACAGAGGAGCTTTTACTCTACAATCTGAGATTGGACTTCTTTATTCCCACCTGCATAAAATTAAAAAAATCTCACCTTCTTTCAGGATCAACCATCCATTCTCCTTCCCACTCCCAGCCTTTTGGGGGTAGAAAGTACTCTCTTTTCAGTTTGATTTTTCCTGTGACATCGGAAAACTTGTGGCGACCAACAAGGCCTGAGGTACCCCACTTTCCAAAAAGAAGAGCCTGATTTTCATACTGTTCGAGAAGAAAAAAAATAAAAATCAGTACTTTAGGAATAATAAAATGCTTTTAGGAGAGAAGAAAAAAGATATTTATGCTACAACTGAAACATTGTACTATATATTTTCTTTCTCTGAAATTAAGTACTCCCTTCCCACACTACTCTGCAGTGTCATCATTAATTTCTTAACATTAATTTTCTTCTATGCTGCCTGGTAAACAATGATTCCACTGCTAAACTAATCTACAGTTACAGTCAAACTTCCTCCAAATTAAAGCTTTGTTAAATAAAATTCCATTACATTATTCAAACAAATTTCTTCTGTTCCCTAAATGCATGATCCTCCCATTATTTTCCATCTCAGATCTCCTCCTACTTCTAATCCCTTCTTTTGTAACATGTAAAACTGAATTACAGCCTTATCATGGAAGTTACCAGGGGCATGATTCTGATGTCAATACAGTTTATGTAGTATATTGTCCTTTATGCTAATGGGTTTATTCATAGTTTATGATGGTCTTGAGTTTTCTGCTCTTATTCCTGTAAAATTGTTGGGTTGCTGTATGTAAAGCAAAAAAAAAAAAAAAAAAAAAAAAAGAGATATTCAATAGCCTCTTAAACTCCATACTTAAATAATGGCTTTGAACATCCATTGACTATTTTAAGTGACTTATTACAGCACAACTAAATACTTAAGCATAGGTGCAATGGTGACACAAGCCTCTGTAAAAATGTCTTGTTTCATTAGCTATCATGCTGATATTGGATTATATGCACCTTTAGGTGATGGGGCATATAAAAGACACCTGCCACTTACCCTTATCATTCAAAATCTCTATTATATGCTGTGGGACTATTTCAAGCATTTTTATTCCAAATTTGTTACCATTGAAATGTTATTATAGCCTTTTGTCAGCAAAATCTACTGGGTTTGACTAGTTTTTCCTGTAACAGTAAATTTTCTACTGCTACAAAAGAACCATTATTAAGCAAAACACTTGTATCCATGTATCATTTGTAGAAGTGAAGAAGCAATTAAAATAAAAGGGTTATTCACATGCCAAAACATAATGATCTAGATCCCAATCTTAATTACACTGATAAAAATCTAAAATACATGTCTTTGAAATCACTGGAGTTAACCAGATTTTTACCTGATTAACCAGTTCAGAATCTGGTCTGCTGAAGTTCATCTGGTAGGCACAATGGACTTGATCATTAATTGCCTTGAATGGGGTCTACTTGTTTCAGTATAATAAATACTATTCTCCCTTTCTGCCTGACATGCAAAAAAAAAGTTCAGAACAGCTCCAATTTCATTGAATTCCTAACACTCACATCCAAGTTTAAAGTAAGAAAGCACTGATGGACATACCATTTCTGCAAAAACACTGAACGTTCCCTCTGCAAAGCTATTAAACTTCTTCTCAACTGCACTGAGCCCAAGCCAAATGTTAATTCGTAACTCCACAGGCATTTTGACATCTTTCGTCTTGTCTTGTGGGTACTGGCAAACAAACAAAAAAAGTTATTCTTTGTTATATTATGCAGGTATTGCAGCTTTCAGTAAAATATACACAAGAACATAGAGATATGAGTTATATTACATGATTTATTTATCTCTTCCTATAATGCATTTCCTCAAAAGCCAGTAATAAATAGCTCAGGAAAGAAACATTAATTAAATGGTAACTGCCTAAGGCATGTAAAAACCAAACACTGTAACAGTAGTATCATCCCTATTCCGGTCTATTTTCTCCCAAGTTTCATCCAGCAATGAACTTTTAATTATGACAGTAACTTAAACCTTCAATGTTGATTTTAGCATTTCTCATCAGGACATTCTGGAAACGCAGAGGTTAGTCAGAATGGTTTGCTCAATGTAGAAACCATGCATTGTAACATGCAAGGTAAGAGGGCACGCATGAAAACACGAAGATATAGGCATGTCTGCATTGAAGCATTAATCAATATAACTACTAGTACATGGACAAACTCTGTAAATGCTATTGTTCTACAGTCAGATTGCCTTTTTTCTGGTTTATTCCAGTTAAAGGTAATATAAACTTAAATAGAGAAAGGCATTCCTATTCAAGAGTAAGACTCAATGCAGAGAGACGTACTAGGGAGCTTCTGGGTGTAGACAAGCTCTATATTACTTGCAGAAAACCATCCACGGAACTTCTCTGACTTACACTAGTTACTCCCTCTGAAAGTCTCCATTCACGTCCAACCCCAATGCACCAACCTCAGTAACGCTTTAAAAGTCCTGTCACAATTTTGAGCTTTTTCAGAAAAGCCTCAGAGTTAGGGGCCAATGCTGCTTCTAACTGATTTACAATGAACTTTACGTTATAATTTCTGTGATATTTTGAAGAAGCTATATGCAGTCCTGAGTTTCAACACCTCACGGCTCATAATTTGTTTGCAAGTTTCATGCTTATGTCAGAAGGCATCACAGTTTAGGGAGTTAAAGTTAATTATTTTTTAAGGGGGAAAAAAAAAAGTACCTTTAAGAAGATTGTTTGGGTCTTTCCACAATATTTACCAGAGGATTCGGGGCTTGTTGTGGAATACAGCACTTGGTGTGCAGGAACACGGGCATAAGCCAGTCTTTTCTCCCCTCGGATCATCCATATGATTACATCAGGCATACTGTTTTGTGGCTGTGGATTTTTTTTGGGAAAAGAAAGGTAAGAATGGTAATTAATAGAATATTGAACTAATTTAATGCTTAGACAACAGAAACATAAATTAGGATTTATGTCAAAGGATTTACCACTTAGAATCAATAATTAACATGAATTTATGATAAATAGAGGAAATTTTTTTACTTTGCAAGTAACACAATATATAGTTCTGAAACAATGATTAAAAATACCATTGAGGCTGTTGGAAAACAAAAAAGTTTTATTAACAAAAAAGCCAGTTCCTCTATCTTTTGCAAATTTTTCTAGAGATGTTTTGTATCTCAATTCCTTTATCGCAACTGTAGTGACTGATCCCAAATACTAATGCTTTGTTTTGACCTGCTACATATTTATGTGCTTGTAATGCTTCCACGTGAAGGGTAGATCATCATAAAACTTTTAGCAGAAGACGGAAACAGCCTACTTTCTTTTCGCAGTTTTGTGCACACCTTTGTGTGCTAGCTGCAAGTCTGCCAAATCAACTGCTCTTTTGGTTTTAAATCAGTAACTTTTCAAGAAGTGACAAAGAAAAAACCAACACATTTCTACAATGTTGTGAAAGCCAATTATGAGAGAACTGAGATGAAAACTTAAGATGTTACTGAAAATTTAAAAAACATAGGAACAAACAGATTTAACTCTGTTAGAAGTTGATTACTATGGCTAACAAGCTGCGGAAGTACAACATATAACCCGCAGTCCCTGAACCAGCAACATGACTTGCAATTCTGGAAGAAAGGAAAGGACAAAATACTGTCACTTTAAACGGAATAGAGTCTATTCTATAAATCACAGAGTGGTACCCCAACACCCATTCTCAGTGAAGACAGCTAACAACCAAGGACATTATATTTAAGTAAATCTTATTTACAGAGGGGAACATGTTTACTTTCACAGCAACTAAAATTACTATTCTAAGGAGAGTGGGTATTGCTTGATCAGCAGTGAACATTATATCAGTTTGCGTTAGACAGCTATTTCTAAACTAACTGAATCACCAGTATTGTGTCCTACTGACCTCTTCACTCAGTTGCAGTAATTTATCCAACCAATCTTCGATTTCTGTCAGAGTGGCTTTCACATCAGTAGCTTCATTTCTCATCCTTGCTGCTGCTTCTCCAATCTGTTTGAGAGACTTGAGGCGCAGTTTTTCTATCTGAGTGTCAAGGACTGTAATATTAGATTTGCCTTCTATGAGGGGAAATGGTTTACTGAAAAGAGAATATTTCTTATGGTTAATAATCTAAGAGGATTTTATTTAGCCACACACTAAACGCGGACATGCATACAGTGGCAACAGATTGAGTGCCATTATCCAAACCACCCAAATAGTGCTAGAGCATCTATTTCTGCAGAGATTTCCACCTGACAAAGTGTTTACAGTAAGCAAGGGAAATGCTGTGCTTACACAATATAGAATAGCTCGAGGTGTATGCTTTAATGTAATTGCTGCTAATCAAACAAAGCAAAATCCTTTTCCCTGTATATTCAAATTAGAAAATTATTGTCTCAGAATGTAGACCCCAAAGATGAAATCAGCGCCTTCAGACCAAGATTAGTTTCCTTTCCTTCCCTGGAAACTGTAAATACTCAGAATGTCAATAAACAAATACGGCTCGTGTATCTATGACTACAGTTATTTAATCCCCTGGCATGAAAACATCGAACTCTCAAGAAATCCATGACATACAACTTTTGAGTCACCAGAGGGCAGAGTAACTTCAATGGAACCTAGAAATCTTATGGCATCACAGTAGACCCCTGGAAAAATGAACTTTTTTGAACTGGTGGAGGTTTGAGGAAAAGGCAGCTTTTCAAAGACCAATTACCATATCCCTATATTGAATATGATACTTTAAAAAAAATACGTCCGAAGACACCGCCAAGTTTGAAAAGACTATCTCTTCTCTGTCCTATTTTTAATGACAAGCCATTCTTCTAAGGGCTTTGATTCTGCAGAACCTTGATACTGACTATTGTGCCTTCCACTATTGTTAGTTCTACTAATCTGAATGGAAGTGCTGCCTGCCCTGGTGGAAGTACTTAACACATGAATCAAATGTACCGAATCAGAACTTCCAGAAAGTCACCACATTTTAGGTTTAAATAGTGCACTGAAAGCTCTTGCAGACTCCTAACTCATTTAAACTTTAGCATGATAAGGAAAATTGTTCTATGAATTCGACACAGGGAATTATGTTTTTGACACAGGTTTCATGAGTTTGCTGAAAAAAATAATAAAGAGCATTGCATCCTGTGAACAACAGGAAGCTCATTTGGTTGATACATCTAGGTGCTACTGCTCCATAACTGTTGAGTGATAAGATATTTTCTAAAATAGTGGAATGAATTAATAACAGTGCAGATGTGTGTCTGGAGGATGGGTTGACATAACTGATATAAAACCTGAAGTTCCTACGCTCACTAGATGGATCCATGTGACAATAGTTTGCCCTTCACATTTTGCCTTCCTGAAGTAGGTCAGTTCTTTCTCTCAGTAGGTATTCTAGGAAGTTCCTAGTTTCTATTTTGACATAAGCTTTCTATCATATAATTCTTTGCTAGTATATATTGATCTCCCCTGTTTGCTTTTTTCTCTGTTCATTTTTATATTGGCTCTACAGTTTGATGAATTTGTTCTCTCATTTCACATACGCTGTCATTTCCTCTAATGGATAATAACTGTTCTCTCATTTTCCCTTTCCTTTTCCTCTGCTGTTTCATCACCCACTTGTTTGATGTCTTTAAAGTGTCTCTCCCCACCTCAATGTCTCCTTCGATTAATGTCTCTTTCTCATACAATTCCTTCCTCTCTATTTAGAATTTATTCTCCTTCAAAACCCTAAGCACTGACTCCTATTGCCTTCTCTGAACACATACATGACATGTTGACTAAAAGCTTATTCAAAAATACTGTCTTTATGGCCCTTAAGCTCTAAATGGCTTTTAAATTACCAGTAAATCACAGAATTTCTTCCCTTTTCAGTTTCAGAAACAACATTGAAACATGGGTAAACAAAAGGTACATGAGGAATTCTAAAGAAGGCAAGATGGTAGAAAGGCAGCAGAGATCCACAATTTCAGATTTTCAGAACAGTCCTGCCTTAGATTTTTTCAAGAAATGCTATTTTATTACTGTCAGTGACTAAGATAAAGGAGAATTACAAAACTAGATGGATGACTTCATTGGCAATACCCATGCTGATTTACTACTTTCAGAGACTTTTGGAATTCCAGTTCTCAGGTCAGTTCATAGGGTTAATCAGTTTTATAGTCCTTAGAATTTGTTTTCTGACTTAGTAAAGGCAACAGAGAAGATTCTGAGCAGGCCTAGAATGATAACGTAAGAGATAAAAAAGGTACCTTTACCTTGTATCTTCTGCAAGCTCATCAATCAGCTTCAACCACATCTCAGCTAATCGGTTTTCAGAAATTTTAGACTGCATTCCTGATTTTAAGGTGGCTAAATTGGATTGCTAAGGAATTTAAAAGAAAAGGATTTGCACTTATAAACTTCCATTGGGGTTCATAGTCGATATGAGTTTCAAGACTTTAAAATTATTTATTTGTATGCATAAAGCCCAATCAAAAAAGACTCAGATGTTCAAACTTGATACATATTTAACAGAACTATTCTTATATTCTTTCTCACTCTATTTAACAATACACAATACTCCACCTAAATTCCAAAGCAAATAACAGTTCTACAGACTTAACGTGCCCCTAACCATCACCCAGGACGCTTCCTTCCTGTGGGAATTCCCTGCAGATTCAAGCAGGAGTGTGTTGGGCCTTGCCAGAATACAGACCTATGATTAGCAGTGCCATTTGTTACACTGAGCTATGTTTAATTTTAAATAGGAAAAGTGTCAGAAAACTGTTCCGTAATTTGCTCAAAATGTCACTTTTTGATTACACTTCTAAATCAAAAAAAGTAAAAATGAAAAGCATATCAGCAAAAGAAAGATCTTCAGGGTCTTACCAGTCTTTCAGCCATGTGTAGGATTACATTCACGGGGTCTAGTCTGTGACTTATGTCCTCCCAAAAGGAAGTCAGCGTTACAACTGGCTTTGTGTTTGCCCATGGCAAGTAGTAATAATAATTACCTGGGGTGAACCATTTGTATGTTAGAGTTGGAATTCATGGCAGGAATACATCCTGTAAACTGCACAAGTTGCTATATTTATTTCATTTATGTACAACATTTCATTAAGAACACATGAGCTAGTCCAAACTTATCATAGGATTTGTATTTTTCAGGCCACTGTAGCATCTGTTGGATGGTAAACTTTTACTTCAAATTGTTTCAAAATCCAATGGATTTTTTCAATAAATTATCTGCTAACATGTTAATTATTCTTTCCTATAGCTTATATTAATATAAGCGTATCTCTGAAATAAAATATTCAAATAATGATTTTCCAGAGTAAACCTGATTACTTCATTTAATACAGAGAAAAAAAAAGAACTGCTACTGTTTGGAGTTACTAAAAAAAGTTATAGCTAAAATATATTTTCCTGTGATCTAGCTAGGTTGTTTTCTTCTAGGCTGCCAGACACCTGGTTTAAAACCAAGTTTTTCTTTTATTCTAAATCAGAATGTTCAAAGGGTGTTTAATCCCTAGTTTTTAAGATATCTGTAGAATAACGTGATTTTTTCCTTGCCGATTTTCCTGTACGTACTTAATACATGGTCAAAAGATTTTACTGAATTCTGTGAAAATTTCTTTAATAACCTCAGTAGGCTATGCAGCGTGTAATCCATAAATGTAACTTCATCTCAAAAGCTGTGAAGAGCCACACATTCTTTCTGTCACATTTTCAATAAGTTTTTAGTGCAGTTAAGGCTGTCATTCCAAAGCTATAAAATAGCACCTCAAAAAGAGAATTTTACATTATTTTATCCTAATACCAGCAGCATCCTTACCATCAAAAACAGCACGACTGTACTGAGTTGTTGATGCCAAAGGTTTACAGGTGGTATCAAACTTGTTGCCGTAGTTGCCAATGCTAACTTCAAACTGGATAGGCTCACCAGTGTCTTGCAGCATGGTAGCAGAATGAAACACAGCAGCCAAGCAGAACTTTCGTCTGCGCTGGTATTTCTACAAGAAGAATCTTTTTAGACGTATTTCAATATTTGTAAAACAGGACTCAGTTACTGAAAACAATAGCAATTTCTTAATGGAAATAATAATTTTAATATTTTTGCTAGTTACCGAGAAGCAACCAAAAAGATATAATGCATGTGTATAATAAATTACGGTATTTGAAACTATAAAAATGTTTCGAATTAGCATTTCATGCTACAAGGGTATGACATTTTTGTAGCCACACCATCAATAACCACTTCTCTCAATTCTGAGATTCAACTCAATTGTTTCGATTTTAGTAAGTTAGATCATTCTCCAAAAATAACCACCCACGGCACATCTCTATTACGAACATTGACAATAAAACAAGGATTTACCTCAACAACCAGTAAGTCATCATTAGGAATCATCTCTAACTTTTTAGTAACAGGTTTGCTTTCAAGTATTGTGGATAGTTCAACCAGAATTCTCCCTCTATAAGCAACTCCTTCTCCCTGTAACATAATCATACATTGAATCCAATTTTACATATTTCTCCTAAAGTAACATACTCTTTCTTTAGCTGTATGTGATTCTGGCCTCACTGAAGTCTTCTCAAAACTTCCGCAGAGGCAAGGATGGACATATTTGAACAAATGAAACAAAGCAGTTGGCTTTAATTAATGCTAGAAGTGAAAAAAAAAAACCCGTATTTACAAAAAGAAGAATGTAAGAAATACAAATGCACGCAGAGATGCAAATAGTGAAAATCATCAAAAACACAGCAGCTCCTTCAAAAACATCTCTCAAACAAAAACAAGAATCAAAAATGCTATCATGCTTCCTTATTAATCACAAATATAAGATATTATTCAAAAGAAACACCAAAAAGAGCATAATGTGAAACAAAACCATACTAAAATGCATTAATTCATTCATTAAAAACAATTGGGGTTAATCCTTTTATTAAAAACAAAGAATAAAGAAACTGACCTTTCCAAAGTTTAATTCATCATATGGGTCTGGGAATCCAGTGTACTCTCTTGGACTTCCATAAAAGTTTAGGTAACAAGGCCCAAATGTTGGTAAAAAGCCAACTTCAGTTTCTCCACTGTTCACTAACAGAAAACACGACCATTATATCCTTCCTAATTATCATTCAGAGCCAGAAAAACAATTAACATTACTATCAAATTCAGTAGAACAAATGTTAGATAATAGTTAGGCATTAGTTATTAGTAAAGTAAGAACACTTTATTATTTATTAATTTAACCATACTTGTTCCTAACCTCCTCTTTCATTGTACGATACTTATTAGATATTACTCAGGCAGTAAAAACCCCACAGAATAAACAGAACTTCTGCCCCACTCCAAATATCAGGTCTTCATTTGTGTGAACGAGTAATACACTCTTATGTTAACAGAAAACATATTTTCTAGAAATAAATGAAACTGAGTAAAACAACATGTGCAATCATTTAAATGCATGCCATTGGTCTAGCTAAACAGCTACAAAAAAGATGGACATCCTAGCAGGAAAAAAAACAACCACTGTTTAGCATAGTTAATCCCACTGTTCTAATTTTTATTATAATTTTTCTCTGGTTATATTCCAGGGTAAAACACAGACTACTGCAAACTCTAATCATAACTGCTACAGTGCATTGTTTCTCACAAACTCACTTTTCAGTAATCTAAAATTCATCCAAGACTGAAAGTTTGCAAACCCAGTTAATTCTCAGTTACTTCTGATGACAATAAACTCTGATTTGTATATTATTCTTATTCCATGACTAACAAATTAAAAATTCCCAATGTCTTAATCTATCTTAAAAAAAATAATAAATATAATAAGGATTTAGATAATTTTGTCAGTTTTAATAGCTAAACTAGGAAATTGCACACAAAAGCTATTGCTTATTTTCAGATATTTAAGATATCTAAGAACTTGAAAAGGTACTTCCATAGCTAACGCTCACTGTCATAACTTTGCATTTTTGAACAGTGTTTTTTAGCAGAAAAATATATATGGGGAAGCCTTAGTTATATTACTACTGTTATCTTTTGGGTTTGCATTCATGCCTGCAAATTTATTAGATGAATGAGATTCTAAAAAGCTCTTTTTGGAGACAACGGAAATCTATACTTAAGGGAGCTAGCTGTTCTTTCAGTAACAAACACACGCCAAGGCTATTGATTGATAAATTTGATGAGTAGTACAAAGAGAATTAGAACAAGGTAAGCAACACACATGCAGAAAAATACTACATAGTTTTGAGAGAACAGAAAGATTCTAGATTCTTCTCCGTCTTGTATCCTAGCTTTTGTCTTTGAACAAGTTATCCTGGTATGAGAAGAGGTAAGAATAGGGTTCTAAACCTTCCAACAGATATCACTTAGAGTGATCTGCAGCACAAAGAGGGATGCATTTATCACAGGAAAGGACGGCTGAGATAAAAAAATGAAAACAAATGTCTATGCCTTGTATGACTTTGCCACTGCGACTACTGAGTGACACAAACAGATAATAAAAATGGATGTGCTGTATTGATGTAATTTCCTGACAACACAAAGTCACATAAAATCTGCAAAATATAAAATAAAGATTTGCAGTTGCCTATTTTGCATTTGGATACTTTCACGTCCTTACATCTGAATCAGGAACAGATAAAAATTTGAATGAAAAAGAATTCAGACTCTTGTTGGAACGCTGTCCATTTTTTTAAAAATTCTAACACTGAATTGCTCACATCAGATCTCAACATGACTAGATTTAAGGTACAGATCTGTGTTGAATTAATACATTCATTATTTACTGATGCTAGTAAATTAAACAGAATATAAATTTAAAACAAAACAAAACAAACACCCCCTTTTTGGAATAAAAAGACTTTTTTTATTATTTGTTTACATTTAAAATTCAATTGTTTATATTTAGAAGACTGGTGATCACATATTACAGAAAGCAATTTTGAAAAATTATTTCAGCATTTAACTTAATATTACTTTAAGAAAGAAAGTAAATGAACTATTTGTGTGGATGAATGTTTGTTACCTTTCATTTGCACTGCAACTGTATTTATTTCTCACTATATATATATTTACCATAAAGTCTTTCAAAACTGTATGTCAGCCTAGACAGTTATGTAAAAAGCCGTCTCTCCAGGTTTTAACAGAATCAGATTTCATTTTTCAGACTTTATTTATATAGCTAGCTAAGCATTAGCAAAAGAACCACTGATTATTTTAGGCAGTTATTTACTTCTGCAGTGTTCTGCAGATGCAAGTACAGTTGCGATCTCATAGCTAAATTAAAAATTGCAAGCCATTGTTAGACGAAGCACTTTATAACTGAAGCAACTGCATGCTCAACTCTAAAACACAGCTTGAAGCACCAGCCAAACAGAAATATCTGCAAACCGGTTCCAGTGCCAAAACTGTTTTATACAGTAAGTTATGTTTGACAATCATTAATCATGATGGTGAAGTCATTTAGGCAAGTAATTATAGGTTTTCTTAGGTAATGCTTCTCAGTTTGGGCAATGGAAAGTGAAATCAGTAACAGACGAAGATATAAACCTTCATATGATGAAGCCCCTGTCCCCGAAGATGAAAATTCTAGATTATGAAAAGAGAAGAAGTTACATGACAAGTGACAATAGCATTTTAAAAACAAATACATCACAAAGTAGTCTGCTTTTAAAATATAGTTGAAGGCCTGAGAAAAAATGAAGTTCATGTGGGCTAGAATTTTGCTTCCTGATTAAAATATGAAGGTATTTCTTTTACTGTACAAATTCCAAAGAAAAAAATAAAAAAGCATGTAGGCAACAAAATACATTGTTTTGATGCTTCTTTTTCAGCTTTCTACAGTTCTCCTCCCAACAAAGTAACATTTTATTTTAAAAATTATTTAAATATCTTATGAACATTTAGGAAAACCACTACATTTCAGGGCCCATTAGGATATCTTCATTTACTGAAGGCCATAAACTACTTCAGTTTGCCAATCCTTTAGAAGCCAGAACAGGCTTTGGGCATGACATTCACCTCAAGGGAAGATAATCTGTGATTTTTATATGGAAATGTCTATTCCAATGTCATTTCCTCAGTAGAGAGAGAATCCAAAAGAGATTTTCTCAGTGACTAAGTGCCTGGGTTTGAAGTATAAATGAGCTGTGACTCAGCAGCAGTTCAAGTTACACACTTACAGGGGTAGTACAAGTGATCTCTCCAGAGCTGAATTTTCCCCAACTGCCCAGCCCTTCTCTCTTTGATTTCCCAGTGGCTTTTTCTGTAACCCTTTCTGTTGCCTCTGGTTGTGTGTGGCATATACGAAAAGCGTGTTTGCACAAAGTCTTACCTCAACAGCAGTACTTCTAAGAGGACTGGGTTATAAGCTTGAAGTTATGTGACTGAAAAATACAGTTCCATCCGCGTAAGATAAATACTTGGCTCAACTAACTACAGGAGTGGAGACACTAATCTTGTTTTAAAACTCCTGACATAGCTACCAACTTAAGGACAAACTGGTCTGGTCTCAGACAAGTACATATCATAAAGGTTTCGTAAACACAACAGAAAAAATAATAATTTAGATTCTTATTGTGACGACGGTGGAAATGGTTTTGAGTCAGTGTCCTTCAGCCTAGTGTAGATAGTCAAATAAATGTTAAGCCTGGTTAACCAGGAACTTTACAATTCTGTATGGACAACTAGTATGCCATACTATGTTCACAAAAAGGACAAAATGTTTTTTCTGGCAAATTAACACAGAATCCTTGTCATGGAGCTGGCTCAATTGTATGAAAGATCTTGCTATAAAAAGAAGAGGAGATTATAGGTAGAGATCAAAGAAATAATAAATAACCAAAATATTATATTAGAACATAAACATAAGAGGATTTTTAAAAATACTTCCCAAAATCCTGTCACAAAAAATGTTTCTTATAATATTGTAAAGAAGAGTTTTATTATAAAGTATTGTCCAATAGGGACAACATGTTTGAAACTTGATATCCCACCCGACTAAATTTGTTTTCTTGCAGTTAGTCAGCTTTGGTTTTTAATTTTTATGAAATTACATATCTAGTCACCTATACCGATTGAAGCACGTAAGTTAATTGTCTGCGATCATGGCACTGCAATTAAAATCTTCATTTGTTGAAGGTACTAAAATAAGGGTTACTAAGTAGTAATTTGGAGCACTCATGCAATGAGATGCAATGCCCATTTCTAGTAAGCTACTGATGAGAGCAGAGATTGCTCCAAGTCCCCCCAGCATCAAAAAGCAACCTGGTAGTATACAGGAAACGAGCAGCTGGTTCCAGATCATTCCTGTAGGAGAACTACTCAGGAACATTCCCCAGCTTTTATGTTCTCTTCCCAGAGAAAGAAAAGACACGATTAAAAGATCACAAAAGAAGTCTTGTCTACTAGTGCCCAATGAAGCAGGGATTCTGAAACAGTGACTTCAGATTGTTTTTAAATTAAACATCTTATTAAATATCTTAGTAAGTTTGCATATCTTACTCATGATAGATTGTGATATCACAGTTTTCTGAATTTGGGAAAGTACTCACAAATTTAATTAATTCATTAACTTTATATATATAAAAGAACTGAATTTTGAATTAGTTACTGATATTTCCATGATGATGTAGTTTAAATATTAAAATTTTAATACTTTATTTTGAAAAGCCCCACAGTATGTTTTCTAGGAGCATTGTTTTGAAAACTTCAGAAACAGATAATCTTTTTGCCACAGAATTGAAGAATGATAGGAAAAGATACTTTCTTATAACACTCATCTTTGCTATGCCTCGTAACACAAGAGAAGACAGTAAGTTACATACTGCTCAATCAATTACCTTCAACTTCTCCTCCAGAAGAAGCAATTTTTGAGAGACTTAAATATGTTGTTCCTACTACATCATTTTTTGTAAGACGATCCCTACAAAAAGACAGAAAGATTTTATTTAAATGTAACGCTGGTCATCCTACACAGAAGCAAGCTAACAGTGGTTAAATGCACTCCAAGACACGTACACACGTTTTACGTCACCTGGAAAGTTTTAATATTACTAACACAGAAGGCAATGGCTAGTTCCAAAAGTGGGCTATATAATGAAGAAGTCTTTGTGACTTCTACACCATCACCTAAATAGCGATATTGTTCTGTGCTCACTGCACAAAATTAACAATACTCCCATGTTACACTAACCAGGTCTCCATAAAGGAAGATTAAACTTAAACACGTACTTAAATTCTCTCGTAGACTGTAGAAATACCTTGACATCTATAGAAACAGACTCTTCTCCACTTAGTATAATTTACGCTGTCTAGTACTTTGATTAAAGGTCATAACTCACCAGTCAACAACTGCAAGTTTTATTTTCTCACACATGGAAGGAAACTGAAAAAAAAAGCAATTAAAATAAAATAACCCATTACTTATTTAATCTCTGTAATGTTAATGCCCTGAGTTACAAAAGGATGGCTGTTCTCCAGAGAAACAAGAAAAAAAAAAACTGACCTTGATTTGAAGATAAATAATTTGATTCCACTCTGGATTAGCATTTTTCTCAATTATATTTGTGCAAACCTGCAAAAAATGAAATCAACTATACAGCACATCAAAGAGAAGACAGATGAAAAAGCACATACTAGTTATGATTTAGGATAAATCATATTCTGTTTGGCAAGATGAGGGGTAGTAGTTAATGATGAATCCTGAGTGGTTTATGCTGCAGTGAGTGATTAGTTTTCAATCAGTAAATACTGCTAAACTGATCTGCATATGCAACATTAATAACTATTGGAGGGAAAAGAAAGTTTTGAAATAGTGTTTAAACCAGAGACTGGAGTTACCCTGCAGGGAAAAGCTTGTTATTTCCACTAGCTACAATTTGCTTTCACAGTAGTACTGATCTCTTTTATCACAGCAGAGAAACAAGACGAAGGAATGACTTGATTCCAGCTTGCTTTAGGCAGATTTGAGAGTAGATGAAGAATATATTCTGTGGGAGAGCCTATATTATTTGCTAGTCATGTCTATTGAAGACAATCTACATTACTGGGAGTGACAACCTGACTATATACCGTAATAAAGGACTGAAATTTTTCTTCTTAAAAAATAAGAAAGAAGATTGGCAAGCAATGAATATAGAGGTTGTGCAATTGTGCTTCAGCTCAAATTCGGTATTCTCTGGAACACTTTAGTAATAAAATGTACAAATGCTGTTAATCTGTCCAGAAAGATGTGTACTATCAATTACAAAAAGCAATCAGGAGAACCTGTAGGCAAACCATCTGGCATGCATCAGTTCCTAGCATTTACTCATACATTCCTTGTATTAGTCATCAGCTTTACACCCATTCTACTTGTACCTTGCAGTTTGTCCTCATTTTACAAAGTGAACTTTAGGGCTAATGCTTTTTTATTTCCATAATTTCAGTAAACTTAAAAATTTATATTGACATATTAAATCTGTTCTCAGGACTGTGATCAGAATGCAAAGATTCAGTTATTTACTAAATTACCTTTTTCCCAGCAAAAGAAACTTCTACAAATGGATCTACCAGGTTTTTCTTGTCTGCTTCTCCTCCAAATATTTCCTTGACAGTCTGTGAAAAAGCATCATCCACTGGAGAGGTGTCAAAGAATAAATTAAGGTTTATGCTTTTTTATTATTATTTTATTTATTTATTCAGCCTAAATAATAAATTTCCCATAGCAATCCCGTCAAAAACAACCAGCTTACAGATCTAGGTAGGGTAAAGTCTAATCTGATAAACCAAATTCTGATCAGTGTTGCTGGTAAAAATGGAGAATTTGGGCTGAGGAGCAATTTCAAGAATATAAATTTCTGAAACATCATTAGGAGTGCTGATGGCTCCTGAATTTAGAGGCATAGTTGTATTTGAAAAACATTATGCATATACCTGTAGACATTGTCATTTGTTGTCACGGATATAAGTGAGAAATTATGCTAAGAAGGGATAAAAAGCCACCTATATTCTATCAGAAAACACATATGGCATATAGTAATAGAAATAACCATTCTCTCAACATTAGAGTGCTGACACAAATAAAATCTGCATACAGCTTTCTGGGATACAGCCAGTTCCTTATTCCTCGTGGCCACTCAGGAGCAGGCTGCTGGCAATACAGGCTGCCTTGGCCATCACAGCAGCAGCTGGCTGATTTCAGTAGTCCTGTGGCCTTTCACCCAGTGCAAAACAGCTGCAGCTATAAGTACCTATGAAGAAGAATTAATGGATTGCTGGGAAAAGGAAGGTGTGGGGGGCTATCAGCAGTACTATTTATCTACGAGGATCTAAATGGCCTTGGATAAGAGGGCGGCAGGGAACCACATGTCTGATAACCTCTCAAAAGTGGGCAGGGTTGGGATCCAACAGGAAGTTGACACATGCACTGTATTCTTGAGGCAGACATACAGAGAACATCCAGCTTATCTGCAGATCAGTGGTACTCAAATGTTAGTTACTTGGAGAAGGGCTAATGAAGATGACCCTTTCCCACTACCAGAAGCTCTGTGGTCCACTCAGCAACAGATGAACATTACTAATCTAATGGGTAACACATGAAGTTATCCATTAAAAGAATTAAATAGACTTACTAAGCATTACCAAAGGACTTGAAATGGGCTACCTAAGCCATCACGGAATTACTGGCTCAAGTAACAATGTAAAACATTCAAGATGTGTTATGTTCAAGAAACGTTTCTGAACAGCTAACACAAATATTTATAATGGTAATCAAATACATTGGTGGACAAGTAGTAAGAAGCTGCATACTTTGCGGAATGTCCTCAGCTCTGTAGATTTTGAGAAGGAAAGTGACCCATCGAAGTGCAATTCCAGCAGGTAATAACAGATTGCTCTCCACATCATCGCTTTCATTATCTCTTTCCCTTTTTTCAACCTGTTGGGAGATACAGTACATAGTATCTGGTATATAAGAAAGACAGAGTAATGTACAGAATTAAGGTGACTAGTTAAACTGGTGCCCACAACACTCTTCAGATAGAAGACTGTTGTCAGTTTCATTATAAAGAATCAAATTTAATCAAATTATCAAGCCACCAAAATTAATTCTACCTAAACTACTTTAATTACATCTTTATCTCTAAAGTACTCAATTGCAGGAGCCCATTATAATCATACTTTTAAAATCATCATCATCGTCATCAGATGATGATGATTTTGGCACTCGTATAATGTCAGCTTCATACAATTTTCATACTTATCTCAAGATAAATATTGTTGTAAGGCATCTTACTGCAATTAGAAAATGCACGCAACTCTGATATAATTTACCAGAACTTAATGCTTCCTACTTGAAAAAAAAAAAAAGGAAATAAAAGATTTCACCACAGGTAATTAAACATATTCTTGTGATTTCAAGAATCATGTGGATAGCAGAACAGAAGAGTTAACATGGAACAAGAAGATCATCCACGGTTCTGGTGACCATATTATATTTAACTAAGGTGTTGCAGTATGCAAAAATCTCAGGCAGAGAGAACAGCAGAACTTAAACTACAGAAAATGGTCAAATAAGAAAAACGTGGCACAGAAAACAGGGCCTGTTTTCACCTTGACAGAAGAGCAGACAGTTAAGGATTAGATTCTTAAAATTACCTACTGCTTTCATATGCATCAAATTACTTGTGCCTAACTTGTAATTATTGATGGGTCTGATTTTCACCTGGCGAATATTTGTTGGTTTCTGGTACTCAGGTTCCTCTATGGGCTTGTCTACATTACGTAGTAGTGGAGACATTCCTGACTTAGTCCTGGAACTGGTATCAGTATGTTGCTTAGCCTGATTAGCCATGCTAAGGAGAATTACATATTAGCTTGCATGCGACACCAGGCTAATGCCTCTCTACTTCTTCCAGGATGTGAAGAAGTCTCTACAAATGGTAGATCAACACACCCAGAACTGGTCCAGAGGTTGCTTAATTGGACAGGATAACAAAATAAGCTCTAACTTAGCACTGGATGCCTTTGAAACAACTGGTAAATCTTGTCTTAAATACTGCTCACAGGGTGAATTATACATTATTCAAAAATATGTCAAGGGGACATGAATCGGTGGGGTGGAGAGGGGAAGAAAAACATTTAAATGAAACTTACTGGTGGCTCATCTCCCGTTCCCAGGACAAACATGCTGACTTTCATATAGCCTTTAGCTCCTGAATTTGTATCTTCAGGATCACTCAGCAAAAGCCATTTTCTCATGACTGCATGGCCTAAAATAAAACAAACACCATCGCCCGCCCCCAGTAATATCCATTACAAAATGGCAGAAATCATAAAATCAGTCAACTGTTCCAAAATCATGCTTTATCCTAAAACTAATTATTTAAAAAATTTATTCTTTCTAGACAGGACTCGATAGTGTCATTCAAAACAAGAAATCTAGTGGCGTTAAAATGTTGTGGCAGAATAATTCAGGGACATAATTATCAAACATTTTTGCATTATTATTTTTCACATTTTAGGCCTTTGATACCAAAATTAATATCCAAATTTTAGGTGCTTTTACTTCATCTTGAAACCACTGAATGGAGTTATATATTGCTGGATTTTTAAAAGTTAATATTTAAAGCAGCAACCTCAAATAATTTTCCATTAACTTTCTTCTTTTACTTTAGAAACTTAACAAAAAGTTTCAACTTCAAGTTTCAAGCTAGGAAAGAAGCTCTGAAGTAACTGTTACTTACCAGGCTCATCATAAACATAGCCAATGTCAATCTGAAATAAAGATCAAAGGCATTACCTCTGAAGAAATACCAAACAAAAATGCCAGGGCAACTCCCCTCAAGTTTTTAATGAGTATTACTACATTTTTCTCCTGTCACAAACAAAAGTTTACATAGCATATTCTTGGGAGGAGAAAATGCCTTATGTTGAAAAATAAGGGATTTTGAATGGATACAGCAGCCAAGAAGAAAATGCAAGAAAAAATTAACAGAACTAAGAGCTGTAGTTACTTCTTCTTTCCTCAGATCCCCAGCTTTTTCATTTATCAGAGACAGAAGATGGGGCTAGCTTACTGCTTCTTGAATTCCCTGTGTTCCCCCATTATTTTATGTTCAGACAGGCTTTTCAGAACATTTTTGTTTCTATTTCCTGCTCAACATTTTATCCTTCAGTTCCAGAAATGAAGCTTGTTTTTTTTAATGAGCAATTTCCCTTCTCTTTTATGAAGATGATCGGCAATTCCCCCCCCCCAGCACTGTGTCAAATCTCGACAATCTTGCACATATACCACGACTGTATTGATTATATCAGATTTCAAACATGTTCAGGAAGGTAAGTATGTTTCCTTATGGCAGTTGGGGATAGTACTCCTTGCAGGTCTGCAAGAGTGATTTTCTAGAGAGAATTACCCTTGGGGTTTTCTCCTGGAATGTGTGCCTGCAGGAACAGAAAGCAGCTGAAGGACATGCTATCACCTGCTTGGTGAAGGATCAGTCCTCCAGAGCTCAACATACCACTGTCTGAATCACTAAAAATTACATAGATAATAAGCAGTGAGAAGAAAAAGCAACCAGCTTTGTGGCAGAAACTGCTTCATTTAGAAAAGAGCACACTTCCATACTTTTTGTGTGGAAAAGCTGGTCTAGAGACCTACTGAATTTATTCAGTACAAAATAAGCAAACAGAAAATATAGCCAACACCGATATCGGAAATGTTATAATAGGGGATCCCAGTAGCAATTACAATTGTCATGTGAATTCTTTGTCTGTATTGCTTTAGGAACATCTTCAACAGGCAGGTGTCTACCTCCCAATATTGACCATAACAAACACAAATTGAGACAATCTCACTAATATCGTCAGGACCACAGAAAATACTTTAACTAAGAGACTTTTCCACCATCTCTTTTACTTAACAGACTTCTGACCAAAGGAACACCTTTCCACATTACTTGTGAATGTGTATCTTTATGCCTTCGTACATATCACTATTCTGCCTATAAGCTATCTAACAAAATTATCTCTTCAAACCCTACCTCATACCAAATAATCACCCTGGGGTTTTTTGAGGAAAAAATTTACCTTTTGGTAAATATTTTTTCTTTTGGATGCAAGTTAGAGAACGTGATTTATAAAATATACAATTTTCTTTATCAATAACCTTTTACTCAAATTAGAAAACTGTTTGCTAGTGCTTTGAGCAAATGGTTTCTAGCACAAGAAGTGAGACATCATCAGGTAATTCTTTGGTCTGATGCTAAAGTAGCATAAATTTAAACATTTAAAAAAAATACTTAAAAAATTTCTCTCATTTTATTTAGTTTATTCAAGATATGGAAGTTGTTTCACACCCACCTTAAATTCTCCCATTAGACAGTCTGCTCGTAAAGAGTAAGAATCATACACCTAAAAAGACAGATAAGCATGAAACAGGAATGTTCCTAAACATCATAGCGAAATAGCCAGACAATGCTATATGCATCCAGCAACCTTTTGAAGATGCGTTTTTTCTTACCCGAATGCTAACTGTTTCATCAAGCAACTCTACAGGAGTCATGTGGACATTGTAGAAAAATATCTGTTAAGGTAAAAAGAAACAAAAAACCCTTCTCAAAGTGACAAACACATAATTGTCTGAACAGAAAATGTAAACACATTATTTTAAGAGACTTGTGAAGCATGCCTGCTACAGGACTTTTACCCTGCCTCCTTGCTGGACACATTATATGATAATCTAGCACTTAATAAAAACCTAAATTTAGTAAATAAATTTAGTACAAAATAGACAAAAGACAGTCACAACTTCCATTTGAATGAATGCAGTAGGCATAGCTATGCTGCAGACTTTCAGCATTGCTCTTGCTTCTTGCTCTGCACTTCACATTTTCCTCAGGGGAACAACTTTGGGAATTATAAAGGTTGTTCATTTTCCAGGACATTCAATCCTGGTCTAGCCACCTCTATTGTAGCTGTCAAAAAAGTCTTTTAGGGATAGTGGTGATAGCAATTGTAATGACTTGCATCTTTAAATTTATTCCTGTGGCCTTGAATTTCAATAGTTTGATAGCGTGAAGATAAAGATACTATTTATTCTTGTGTCTTATTATTCTTGTGTCATTCTTATACACCTTTGAATTCTCTCCTGTATTTCAGCGTGTTCGATGTACAGATCCCTGTCTAGACAAAGAAATCTAGCTGTGCTTTTATAAATCATGGGTAGCATGGCAATGACATTTCCAGATTCTGTGTGGCAGTCTTATTCCCCCAGAGCATTGCACTGAAAGCTCATCTGCATACACCATAAAGGTCTACAATGATTCCTAATTATTTTTTCTATGATTTTATAACATGCACACAACTATTCAAAGACATTATTAAGTCACATGGCGAACTGCATCAAAGAACATGTGCCATATGTCTCAGCTGAAGTTTGACTTCCTTCTAGATAGTTTTATCTGCTAAGACTGCCAGCGACAGAGATGTGTTTAGTGATGTGAATACATAAAGGAAGGGACTGGGAATTGCAAAATGCATATTAGCCATAATTACCCTTAAATACTACTAAATACTTATTCATTGATTGTAATGAAAGCTGTAATAACTATTTTTATACATTTGATAGCTACTAGAGTTCAGCTACAGTGTTCTTATGACACTCACTTCATCAAAATATGGGTTGTTTCCTCTTTTGATTCTTGTTCGGTGTGTCTGACCGCAAACATGAACTTTGACTACTGGTTTTATGTTATTTCCAGGCAACTGACGACCTTCAATAACTCTAACACGAATCTGAAAAAAAAAAAAAAATTCAAATATTTTTATTAATTCATTCTCTATATTATCTATCATCCTGGTGACAACAATTCCTTACTATAACACCAAAAAAGTTACCCAGCACCTGAAGTAGCTGGCAGATATGGACTGGGCAGACTTTTCAAACTTAATTATGATAGCAAGTATAATTTTACTTGAATTTTACAAGATGAGTTGGAGATAATTATTTCAGTAAAATTCTTTTTTATTGCTTTTACTACTTATAGTGAAAGCTGCTATTGTAGTTTGCTATCTATAAACTATGCATTAAATAAGGTTCATCTAGATTTCAGTCAGAACTGCACAGAATTGGACATCTCTGTAACAGGCAAATTTGAAGAATACTTTTGAAATACAGGCTTTCAAATGAAAAGGCTAATTGTCTCTACAGTGCATTAGATTTGCACAATCTGACATTGAATTACATTCAGGCTATGTGAAAAGACCAATGTCATGCCAGGCAGAAAAAGAGAACATGCAACATTTAATAAATCTATTACCTGGAAATCTTGTGGTTTGTTAGAAAGGATTCTCCGTGTTTTCTTTCCTTTGGTGATGCGTTTAGCTAGCTGGGCTTCCTTCGTGCCACTTGGAACTGTTGGTATGTTACCACCAACTGGACCATCCAAGCCATCCTCATAACCTCCATCATCTTCTCCATCTCATACAGCAAAAAAACCAGTGCAATTAATGAAAAAATAATACAACTTGATGTTAAAGTTACAGGAGTAGGAGTCTGATATCCAAGAGTTCCACTAAAATTGTATTATTATCTCTCTTCAACAATTTGTTTTGCTAACCACATGCTTGCAACTCCTTTTGAAAGCTAGTCATTTTAGCCCACTTAAGAACAAATTTATATCCTAACCAAAGTAACTGTAGATCTGTCCCTCTTCAGGACGCAGAGTATCTAATACAATTCTCATACACTTTTTTAAACCATCCAACTGAAGTTTTAGCAAAGTATAGTTCAGCTGTAGTTGTCACTAGACTAGTTCACAATACACCAGAAGTGATTAGTTTTATTCCAGTTGAAGCTGTTTCCCAGCGGCAAGACTAGGCTATAGCATAGCATTTGTTTTAACTTCAGAATCTTGAAAACATTAAGACATTTAGGGTCTGCCATCCAAAATAAAACTCCAAATCCTCCTCCACAGCATTTAACTGTGGAATAAGTTAAAGTTTCTTAGTAAGCCTCTTTGAGAGTTCTGAAATCACAATACCTCTGTGTAAGACTGTCTACAACCACATGACACATGGATCATACAGTGAGATTCCAGTATTGCAAAACAGGATCTGTAAATATCTAGACCACAAAAGTGTGTCACTCCCTTGTGTTTCCAGCTTCTTTTCTTAACTGAAGGACAGTGACTATGGTAAAATCTACAGTCTACAGAAAGAACAAGCTGTGTCTCTGATGGTTAGCATTAACAGAATGTTTGTTAACTTTATGAAGTAGTTTGCCGACACAGGGTTAAAATCACTTTGCATAATGATGTCCTCAGTGATCCTTGCAAGAGACATAAAACCATGGAGACTGACATACAGTATATTTTGTAACTGGAAGACCCCACCTCCCTAACATCTCTCAAAATCCATCTGCCTGGATGGATCCACGCAACTGATTGGTTACTCACCCTGACTGGGCACTAAATTTTTAATTTCTGAAACTGAGATGTAGCAATCTCAGCTGGGGATGTGATTTCATTTAATGAAAATAGGTATTTACAATAATTAACTAACATATGTTTGATAATTTGCACTGAAATAATTTTCACACAGTTGCTGGATACTAGCTAAAAACTTGCCATGTTTTATTTTACCTGTATTACCTTATAGTTCAAGTACCTTTTTAAAAAGCTATCAAAATAATGTCATAAAAATTAATTTGTCTTTTAAGCCTTCACATCCACGTTTCTATAAAATTATTTTGAAGTGTACTAATTTAACACACGGCTTTTGTGTTTGCAATTACCTATCCTTCCACTCCCCAAAAACACCTCTCAGTGAAGTAAATGGAATCAAAATTGCCCCCCAGAAGTCTCCTCATTTCAATTTTTCCTTCTTATGTTATTATCTATCTATGGTCGAACTGAGTTATTTCTCCTCAAACATATAACATTTATTACGTTTACTTCTTTCTGCACAAACACAGCCTGGATATTAGGGTAATTATTTGCCTGTCAGTTGCAAAAAACTGTTGTTACTTCATAGTTCTTTTAAGAGTCTGGAAAACCACAGGATCTCAAAAACATTCTCAGCAAAAGCCTGGTTAATATGATATATAGAGACCAGAGGATATTTCCTACTGATCACAATATTTCATAGGCTAGTCAAATATCAAGCCTAATATAAGATCATAGAATCATAGAATCGTCTAGGTTGGGAGGGACCTTCAGGAGTCCAACCACCAATCTAACACTGCCAAACCCACCACTAAACCATGGCCCTCAGCACCACATCTACACATCTCTTCAATACCTCCAGGGATGGCAACTCCATACAACAGTGTCTTTCAAAACTTACTTATTCTCCAGGAAAAGTTTAATGACTTAAGAAAATCTTTTCACAAAGCTCTCTGACGTTGAAAGTAATAAAATATATTTTTCAAAAAATGTGACTTCTCTGCTTTTTTGGTTAGGCCAAAAAGTATTCAAAAAACTTTCTTTCCTAAACAAAAGCTGTTTTGAAAATCTTTCAAGCAACATCATTCTTCTGTAACCTGATTCCACTGGAGAAAATTATGCTAAACATCATTTTATGTCAAGAAATGCCAATTTTCTTCATAGATGTAGTTCTGAATCATCCTTAATTTCTTTAAAATCACTATCTGACAGTCTTGACATGCTTGCTTCTCGTTACATTTTTTTCTGATGAACAATGCTGCTGAATCACTTTCTTGCCTTATCTTAAATATCTCCATGATCTTTTAACAAAAATGTTCTGAGAAAAGATTGAAATACCTTCTTGTGTATTGGTCCCTCCTGGATCATTTGGATTTGCAGGTCCAGCTGGTGGCTCATATCCTACCACCAAATCAATTGTCGCCTATGGAGAAATACATGGTTTTTTACGTAGCACACAGTATTCACAATTGATTTAAAGCAGTAAGTTGTTCTAACACTGTACATGAACAGTTAACTATTCATAGTCATAGCACAGTTTATAATAAGATTTCAGCTATTAGTAAATTAATAAACTGTTATTAAGATATATATACATACAAACAATACAGATGACACAATTTGCAGCTAATGGAATAGGCTCTAAAATAATATCTAACAAATGGAATCACTGTGTCTATATTTAGAAAAATCTGTCACAATACAAGTATATAAGATGTTCTACAAATGTTAATTTATTTAGTTCCACAATATTCATGGCAGACTAGGTGACATCCTAAATTTGCAGATGGAAAAACAAAGGCAGTGAGAAATAACAGTATCTAACTAACAATATACAAGTCTGAACCATAAGTAAAATTTCCTATCTGGCTCTTCTAATTGCTTGCTCATACCTCCATCCTGGAAGAAAAACACTATGTCATTTTCCATTCTAATTATAGAATTGTCTTTTTTGTGCCTGACTGTGGTTTTGGATTATTGAACAAACCATTATTATTCCTAGTTGCCACAGTAACATGAGGAGTCAGCAAAAAAAGCCCAACCCTGTGACCAACTAACCATGATATTAAACTACAGCTGATGAGATGCAGAAATTACCCTTAAATCCCTTGAAATACCTTGAAAATATTATTGTTTCATTATTAGCCCTGTTGCTGGGGAATTTTGATCAAGAATGAAGTAAAATAAGGAAATGTAAGCCACTCACTCCAGTTTCTTGTCCCTTTTCATTTAGCAGTGGTATGAGTTTGAAGGGAAAAGATCTGCTTTGGTTACCTACAAGATCCTTAAGTGCTATGGATGCACTTCCAATTAACCTGAAATGAAGTAAGAATCATTATTAGAATGCAAGTATACATCAAACAGAAGTTCCCTTTTGTTTTCTGCTAGTGTCTGTTAGTTGACCAAATAACTCCAGCCATGACTCGAAAACCCAAGACATAACAAAAGATCATGGCAAATGTTATCTAGTAATTGTGTACTGCTAATTTGTATTTTCTGTTTCAGTACACATAAATGTGCTGGCGTTCTTTACAGAAGACACAGCTTTAACCTAAAAGAGGTTAAAAACTTGAATTTAAATAAATTTTATGTGTATTTTTGAAAATAATCTGTATAACTTTCAACAGCCATGTCATTTGTCTCAGCCACTGAATTCTCACTGGCAAACAGAAGGATGTAATACTTTCTATCCCTATATAGCTTTGTAAACTTTCAGGTGAGAATTAATGTATAAAAGCTAGATATGACAGCCATTGTACTACACAGAAAGAGACACAAAAAGACATACACACATCTCTGTAATGAAAACAACGAAACAGAACAAATGCAATCAATGTGCTTACTAGAAGCTTCACAAAATTAATCTTCTTGCCCATACTCTACATTTTGAAATAGGTTCATCTCCTTGCCTCTAAATTCTCAGAATGTTTTGATACGGCTTTAGAGAGGCCAGGAGATCTGACATTGTGTGGCAGACTCTCCTGAGCTACTTCTGCCTAATTTGGGTCTGCATCTCTCATGCCCATCCTTCAAAAAAGTAAAAATTGCATGCACTTTTAACCTGAAGAACTTCTTTCAGGCAGAGTTTCTAACAGTGTGGCATTGGTCTCATGATATCTGGCGCTGTATTTCATTCCCATAATATGTAATAAGAGCTCACTCCTATACTGAAGTGGATTATTGGAATAACTGAGATTTTTGCCAATGAAAAAAAAACAAAGATAATTTCACTCTGTAAATATTACAAAGAACATGTTTTACAAATAAAATACCAGCTTTGCTGCCAAAGCAGAAAAAAGATCTGTACATGGAGAACTTAACTTTGGTCCCTGTGTATAGATTACAGTGCTTTTTCATGGAGAAGCTAAGGATGCAAGGGCATTTTTTGACATGGAACAAGAGCATTATTATAGCTACTCCCAGGGGCTATTTCGTGAGAACATAATTTACATTTTGCAAAGTACATTAGGATAGGTAAGTATAAAACATTAATTTCCTGCAAATATACATTACAGGTATTACACATCACAACTTTTGTTTAACTGTGAACAAAACCCCCCTACACTTTCTGTTTGAATGACTTGTTAGAATTACTACTGTGGTGCTATCACCTCCTCATTCAACTCTGCTTTCCCAGTTCATCTCCCTCCTCCAATCTCAGTTATCTTTTGATAGTTTTGACTCACTACTCAAACCTTTCACTTCTGCCCCCCAAATTGCCAGAGCATAGTAATATTCCATCTGTGCCTCACATATTTGTCATATCCAGGGAATGGCCTAGATATGAAAAGCAGTTTAAGATCAGGCTGCGCTGCAGAGGAAATGTATGAAGCTGTTTCTAACCTTTAAGATGACCAGAACTGAAACTCTGATATCATTTCTAACACCTGCCTCTCCTTCCTTTACTGAACAGACACCTAAATTCAGTAGTGTAGTCGATCCAGTGTCCTTTAAAAAACTATTGGAAATACACCTAGTTATTTCAGTGAGCATTAGATTAACTGTAGGTACATGTTCACTTTTTACGAATTGTTGTACAGAGCTGGACGTTAGCTGAAACACTGAGTCGATGCATTTCCCAATTCTAGGGAGCTGAAGAAGCAATTTCTCCTGTTACGCAATCAAAATTGCATTCAACCCACAAGACAAACCTAGCTTGGAACATCAGATATACATGGCAGTGGTCTTATATATCCTTCCAACTGTAGTATTATGTGACATTGCTTATGATTTGATGTAGCAAATCTTGACAGTAAACAGTAAGGTCAACCTAGCTCAGGAAACAACAGCAACTCCTCAAACAGAAAGAGGCTTTATTTTTTCCCGTGTCTTCAACATTCCAAAAACTCGTGTTACATAGAAGTCAAGTAAGTCTCACATTACACACCAGAGAGCATCTCCTCCTATATTTGACCAAACTTTTCTATGTAAAGAGCATGCGTCATGCAGACAGCCACTGATACTACTCAAAAAAAAAGCAGAAAAGGTTAATTCCTTAATGACTGCAAATCCTGAAGCAGTTAAGAGAGAAAAATACTGTGCAGCTTAATGCATTTTTATCTTTATTACATAGCATTCTAACACGTTAATAGCTTTGAAAGCAAGTATAATATAAGCAAATGGGAAACTATTCCTACAATTGGAAGGAACAAATTCTTGAATTTCATTTACACAGCTGGATACTGAAAGAAACCAACTTCTCTTCACTCTTCTTCCTTTAATGCAAAATTAATCAATATAAACTTTCAATTCCAAATATTCTTATTTTCCCCAAATACTTCAACCGTGACTATGCCTTCCCATTTGAGAATAACAGAGAGAAACATACATAGTTTGAGGTATCATAGAAGGGAAAAACCCAACAAGACTACCCAAACCAGCTAGGCCAAACCTGATTCTAAAGGAAGGCAAAGAAAATATTTTCCTATGTACATTTGCAGAAAAATTTTGTAGACTTGTTATTTTGATTTGCTATGAGCTGGAGTGACTTACACTAAGTCCAAAAAGAACTTCAGTTCAGAAGTCACCCAGTCTCAAATCATCTGGGTGACTGTTTCAGCAGCCACACCTTCCTATCTGGTAACATTAACTCAAGAACAGCTTGTTCAACAGTAGTGCTTTTGAAATTTTCCAGTGTAAATTTCCATTTCTACATCCTCATCCGTTCTGTGCAAATGATAACTGTGCACACATTTGAGTACATAGTAATTGTTTTTAAAATTCTGATCACCTTCAGAAGACTGAAGAGGGAATCAGTTACATAGACTACTTGCTTGCTACCGGTTGCTTCTAAAGTCCTTTGTTTCCCCCTCCTTTAACAGGTTGGGAAACAATAGTCCACAATCTTTTTCCACTCTAGCAAGAGTGAGAAATGTACTATTCAGCCTATACACTATCTTAGCCTGCTTCTAAGCTTTAGCCAAATTCTAAGCTTTAGGCAATTAGTCTTTTGCCTGTCCTGAAGTCGTTCTGTTCACTGGATTGTGGATGTTTCACCCCTCCCTTAGCAGAATCACATAATTGATGAGGTTGGAGGGGACCACTCAAGATCCTCTAATCCAACCCGTCCATTGAAGCAGAGTCAGATAGAACAGGTTGCCACGACAATGTCCAGTCCAGTTTTGATCATACAGCTGAAGTAATATTTTCATAAGTAACAAGGTCATTGCTAGGTCTCATCTTTGCCACTCACACAGGTCTTGGAGAAAGCCTTTTTCCTGAGAAGCTTCTCTCAGGTCTCTAATCTTTGGGCTAAATCAGGTAAGACCGAGTCAGCTAACAGCAGCAGCTGTTGTTGTGACACCACGTCCATTAACAGTTCATTGCCGTTTAATGTTTTGCTGCAAGGTCAGCTACTGTACTTACTTCTGACATGTAATGAGACCCCCAGTTCTCTGCACAACTGTTGTGAAGTTGCCGTGTTCCTCTGATCTCTGAAGACTTTTTACCTTCAGACAGGAGTGCATTCAATCTCCCTCTGAAGTCATGACTTTCAACGTGACAAGGAGTCCTTTCCTTCCAGCACAGCCGAAAAGACTTTCTGTCACCTGTTCACCCTCAAAGGACACTGCTCTTTGCTGGAGCTATTTCAGCTTCCTTCCTCTTGCCTAGGCAGACCACATTTGCCCATTTAATTTCAGATCACACTGGTCTCTTGACACCATCAAGTGGAACAGTTTCTGCTTTTGAAATAGCTCAGTACGTCCTCTGACATTTTGTTCTTCAGCTGTTTTGTCAGTAGACAGCAAATGAGTATTGCTGCTTAACTCTGCTTAAGTACCTTCTGGCCATCCCTAAGACTTGCATACGTGAAGTGCCCAGGTAGCCAGGTCTCTTAAACTTTTCCAGCTTTACAGAAGTAAAGCAAAAAACCTGTCCTGCCACAAGCAGTTTAAACATTCTGGTCTACCACTGAGTAACGTGCCAAAGATAAATGCAAAGTCCACATTTAGAAGCAGATTTTAAATCACTTCAAATATACCTTATCAGTACTAGGCCTGTGATACCTTCTCCCCAGTAATCAAAGGGAAATACTTAGTTTATCAGCATGAAATCAATGAACTACTGATGACCAACTACGAAACACAGTGTTGCATTTGTGACAAAGCTAATTAATCCGTTAGTGCTGTGGTTAGCACTTGCTGTTAGCTGCCCAAATAACCAAGAGAAGTGAAACTTCACACCCATGCCTGGATCAGGAAATGCTAACTCACAGTGCCAACCATTTTATTACTCCTCCTCTGTTAGAAGGTAGCAATTTATACTAAATTCTTTAGCATATCATATCCTGCAGCTGTTTACATGCTACTTCTACTGGAAGCCCAGTGATTATAATCCCAAGAGTCAAGCATTTAAATTCTTTTAACCTTTTTTTAAGAGTTTATTTTGGCCCAGGTTTTATATTGATTATTCTCATTAGCAAACTTGACCCCACACTGCAGTTATAACTTTTAAAAAGAAACAAAGCATTGTTACTATTTTGTACAAGGCAGAAACCCCCCAAACTGAATCTTAATCAGGTTGGATCTTGCATACAATGTATGCAAAGAAAACCTGCAGCTATGCACAGCCAAACTGATGTGGACAAGAACCCACACAAAAGCTGTACGAGGATTCAAACAATCTAGAAATTATTTAAGTATGGAAAATACTTAAACATGATTAAATAATTTGCTGCACTGTGCATTTGTGGCTGCATTTTTCTGCTTGAGAAAAGGGTGTGTCCAATCTGGTTTTCCTCTGTGTCGCTAGGTTACTAACTACGCAAAGAACATGGGGAAACGCATAATCCCAACTCTCTTTCAAATAGAATGAAAATCACTTCATTCAGGCACACGGTAACTTCCTGTTAACATTTTTTTTTCTTAACTTTACAGGGACAACTGAAGTTACTGGGGTTTTTGTTTGTTTGTTTTCTAACTGTATAAAGATTTGTGTTCTGGGAGTTTGAAATCTTTCTGCCAACAGTAATAGACACAATAGAAAACAGATGTGCTCTCTTTTCAAACATTCTTATGCTGGAAAATCTAGCTAAGCATGGATCATATGAGTCTTCTCTAGTTTATTCCTACGATGGTCTGTCTGCATATATGTCAGTGGTTTGCTTTATTTATCTTTTCCAATGACTGTGTCTTTTTGCCATGAAGAGTACTCATTTAATCTATCTGCAAAAGTTTAGTGATCCTGTAAATAAAGCAGCAAATTCTATCTCCAGGAAAAAAGAAATGGAAAAATATTCAAATGTTCTTTCAGGCTTGATTTACAGAAACATGCCAAAGCAATGAGTTAAGCGTTTTGGCACAGTGTTAAGAGAGAATAACATCCTCTCTGCTCCTCCTCCTGCGTCGGTGTTAAGAATGGGCTGGATGAACAGCTATGTAAGTTTCTAGGAGCTGTAACAAATAATGGGTTATATTGCAATCTTCTGCTGCGTTGTTCTCAAGGAGAGCATGAATTCTGTAGTCACCCCTTAGGCACACCAATAGACCAGGTGCCCAGAACAAGTCAGGAGTAACACTGCATGGAACAGCAGTGTGTATTTGCTAGGAGCTGAGTAAGCAGCCAGAGGGAGCTGGGTTGAGAAACACATTATTCTGCTTCTACCCTACACTGCAGCAAAGAACAGTGGCAGAATGTTTCAGCAAAAGTTGTCTCTACCTTGAAAATAAAAATAGCAATATCCACTGCTTATTTTCCTCCAGAGAGAGAAAATAAAGCCAAAGACATAGTGTAATTTCTTCTCAGTGCTCTTTCTCAGGTGAGACAATCCCCTAGATGTACCCTTTACACTCAAAAACTAAATCCCAATTCAATCTAGACTTTAAAGTAAAATATATCAAAACACAAACCTCTGAGGTAAAGACCTCTTGATTTAGACTCAAAGCCCACTTAACACCAGATACACCTCCCAAGTTAATGGGTCTACTCATGAATAATGTCAAAAGCTCATGACAAACATTGGGTTTCTGAAATAATAAGTTTTTACCTCTGAAAGACTTCAGTTAATGACATCAAATTTACATGTAAAAATAAATACAATATTGTCCATCCCTCACTCTCCCATCCCCCCTTTTTTTAAACTGTCATTATCAGAGCTCTCAGCAGCAAGGACCTTAGGTAGGCGTAGGACTCCATCTTTCCAATCCTGAACTAGCATTCAGACAAAGCAAGGGAGTATCATTTGCACACTCCGCCACCAAGCATCTTTTTGGGATTCTGCAGCACTGCAAGCATGTATCTAACTACAGACTTTTTCTTAAGTATTAAAAGAGGATACTGTGAAAGAATAGCAAAACTATGGTCCGGTAGTCCTAAATCTCTCTCAAACTCAGTATTAGTAAAAGAATCAGTAACTGTACAGAAATACAGGTGATGCACACATGTAAGTAATAGGTGGGAAACTTATTCCACAGTCCCTCTTTCACATGCTCCTTTGTCTAAATGTGAATGTTCATTAATACCAAATCTCTTCTGCTGTTACAGACCTTTGTGTCTTTAAAAGAAATCCAATATGACATTTCCTATTATCTTGTTACAGGTCAGGAAGCCTACTCATGTGCTTCCCACTTCACATTCCCTTATCCTGTTTCCCTGCCAACAGCCCTTCCAAACACATCACACACTGCAAATATGTAGCAGTTTTTGATGATTTATTTTCAAAGAGCATTACTTTGAAGGTGTTGCTCTGCATCTGGTATGGACTGGTATTTTTGCACAGCTCCATGCATGGAAGTCACTTTCCCAAAGAATTTTACTGGTTTGCTTCTTAAATTGTACACAGAATAAGTAAGTGGTGGAGAACTTCTAGTGCACAAACCCAAGCAAAACAAACAGGCGTTTGCACAAGTTGGGGGTTAAGCACTACAAAAACGAGTCCAGGTGACATTTAAAAATATGGTTTGAAAAAAAAAAACCTCACATGCCTGCTTAACTTGGAACCCACACACAGAGTGAAACATTTTAGAGGCTTCAGATAAGCATAGAATCATAGGGCTGGAAGGGACCTCTGGAGATCACCTAGTCCAACCCCCCTACCAGAGCAGGGTCACCTAGAGCAGGTTGCACAGGAACGCGTCCAGGTGGGTTTTGAATGTCCCCAGAGCTGGACACTCCACCACCTCTCTGGGCAGCCTGTTCCAGTGCTCTGCCACCCTCAAAGTAAAGAAGTTCTTTCTCATGTTTAGGTGGAACTTCCTATGCTCAAGTTTGTGCCCGTTACCTCTTGTCCTGTCCCCAGGCACCACTGAAAAGATCCTGGCCCCATCCTCCTGACACCCACCCTTTAAGTATTTATAAGTGTTGATAAGGTCCCCCCTCAGCCATCTATTTTCCAGACTGAAGAGACCCAAATCTCTCAGTCGTTCTTCCTAAGAGAGGTGTTCCAGTCCCCTAATCATCTTGGTAGCCCTTTGCTGCACCCTCTCCAGCAGTTCCCTGTCCCTCTTGAACTGGGGAGCCCACAACTGGACACAGTACTCCAGGTGCGGCCTCACCAAGGCAGAGTAGAGGGGGACGATGACCTCCCTCGACCTGCTGGCCACACTCTTCTTGATGCACCCCAGGATGCCATTGGCCTTCTTGGCTATGAGGGCACATTGCTGGCTCATGGTCATCCTGTTGTCTACCAGGACTCCCAGCTCTCTCTCAGCTGAGCTGCTCTCCAGCAGGTCAGCCCCCAACCTGTACTGGTGCATGGGGTTATTCCTCCCCAGGTGCAGCACCCTACACTTGCCCTTATTGAATTTCATAAGGTTCCTCTTTGCGCAGATCTCCAGCCTGTCCAGGTCTCTCTGTATGGCGGCACAGCCTTCCGGTGTGTCAGCCGCCGCCCCCCCTAGCTTTGTGTCATCGGTGAACTTGCTGAGGGTGCACTCTATCCCCTCATTCAGGTCATTGATGAATATATTGAAGAGGACTGGACCCAGTACTGACCCCTGGGGAACACCACTTGTCACTGACCTCCAAGCAACTTCCTTTATTTTCCGATACATTATAAAATGCATTACAAAATTCTGATTACCGGCAAGTTTTCCTATACCAAGTTGTGTGATTTCTGGGATTTCCCTAAAGTCAGAGGCATGCAATATACTCCTGCTTTACTGACCCACAGGAATCTCAAGAATGAGAGATGTGAGGGCATTGGCTTGACTCACAGTGATTTTATAACAGAGCTGTTGGACTATTGTAAAAACCTGAATTTGCATATTGGGAAGAGGCAGAAAGTAGTAAAAAAAAGCTAACAATGGAAGTCGACTACTATCATTAAATATGAATGTATGCCTAGCTCAGTGTAATAAAACATCCAAATTTGCCACAAAGAAAAAAAAAGAGGAAAGATGATAACATGATATCATATTCCCTTTCAAAATAGCAATAGCCAACACTACTTGGCATTGACAGAAAACAGAGTGCAAGTGTGGAGCAAACAGAGAAATAGATCCTTGTTTAAAATCTAGGACTTTTATACAAAGAAGTAGGGAACTGGCATCTCATTTTTTATAAGCTATTATTTTTTTTCTGTACAGATTTAAAAAATCTCTGTGAGTGATGCTTGTCCAAATGTATACATGTATGTTTTTAGACATAAATCCCATGATTTAAGCAGAGATAGGCAGGAGATCTTAACCACTAAAGATTAAAAACATTGATGAAGGTTTATCTTGCTATGAGTGTTAAGAAAGAACTCCTAGACTTTGCCAGAGCTTTTAGTACACGCATGTTTCAACACAAAATAATACACACTCTGTGTAAATTATTCCTGCTGTAAATTATCCCTGCAGTTTCACCACAATGAGGGTGGTGAAACACTGGCACAGGTTTCCGAGAGAGGTGGTAGATGCCCCATCCCTGGAAACATTCAAGGTCACGTTAGGATGGGGCCCTGCTCATTACAGGGGGGTTGGACTAGATGACCCTTAAAGGTCCCTTCCAAGTCACAATTTTCTGTGATTATGTAAAAGAAAAGCTTTCTAATTAGCTTGCCACCACCCAAGACCTTACCCTTTTCCTGCAATTGATTTTTGGGACCAGGTTTGTTTCTGTGTGACAAGGCATAAAAAAAAAAAAAAGGCATACAGAACACAAGAGGTTGCTAACATTCTTAACCTGTAATTTATGTCTTCTTCATTGAAATGATCTGCATGCATTGCTTTAAGGTCTCCTGTACTCCTCCAATTCTGTTATTAAATTAAAGCTTAAATCCTACAAAACTCCAGATATATTTTTTAAAATCTCTATCACCTAATTCAGAGTCTGCATTATGTATTTGTTTCTTCACAAATACAGCAGGAACCTCAAAGCCCAGGTCAAAATGACAAAAAGTTTCTTCCATCTTTACTAAAGCTTATACATTATGCTTTTTAATAGAATGTGAATTAATTGAATTCTAGTGTTCCCATATATACCATTTTAATTTTTCACAGCAGCAATTTTTTTCAGTGGCCATAGCCAAAAGGTCCTATCAACTCAAGTCACAGGAACAGATGTATTCTTACAAAAAAAAAAACAGTTTGAAAAATACAAAGATGACTCTTAAAAGTTAGTCAAACAAGACATCTTAATTACTTAGATGTTTACTTATTACTTGTTCCTATTCTGTAAGCATATAAACCTACAAAAATATTTAAATGCCAACATGGACACCTGACAGCATTTCAGTACTCTAAAACTTTTTGTAACGTCCTCTCCTTTTGTGTAAAGACAGAAGTCTCATTTCTAGGTGGCTGCTTTCTCAGTGTTTTCAACAGCAAGATTAAACAAAAAAAAAAAGTTTTCCAGAAAATCATACATTCTGTGCATCTTTTCTGCTGTAATTACTTAATGTGTACAAAAACTAGATATATTTTTCATTTTTTACTTGAAGGAAATGTATTTGTGGTTTGTGTGATACCCTTCCAGGCACATAGCTACTTTTTGCTTACCTTCAGTTCTCTAAAATTAATAATAAAATCTGGTTTTGTTAAAACTAAAACTAAGCATCTAACGACTACGTGAAGAAGTTTTTGTCTGAGCACTAAGGACTCAACAAACAACTGCATAAACGAAACTTTCCATTAGGACCTCACAAAACTAAAAAAAAAGACAATACATAAAAAGATCTGCAGCCTTAGATCCCATGATACTTGATTTTTAGATGTCTGAAAAATGAAGAACTCAATTTTATGTATATAGGTGCTATACATACTGCACTGATAGAGTTTAGACTTTTAGAGCAGGATCCAAGCCTATCGATGTGTACCAACAGCACTAACCAAAACAGAAATGATGCAGGAGGGAAAGAGCCTTAAATTCCTGCGTGCCAGGGGCATCATGAAAAAGGGTATTTCTATCTGCTGAAGACCTAAACTCTAAATCCTTTACTGATAAGTAAGAGTCTCTGCCTTTCCTTTCCAAGAAATGAATGTCAGAAAAGGCAATTCTCAGCGGCCTCCCAAAAAACCCCAGAACCCCAGATTCCATTCTCAAGACAGTTTTTGTATTTTATCCAACATACTTATCCTGATGACTAAGTCAGTGTCCCAGGAGATGAGTCTAGGACTTCAATCCCTCCAGGCAAGACAGGAAATTGAACTTAGGTTTCCTAGGCAAGACTTAAATAAGTGATGTAAAATATAGCCACTCGTGGAGATTTGTAAAGATGCTAAGAGCCTTAACTGCATTTTGTAAATTTTGGTGGTTTGTGTCAGCTGTGCTCTAAGAATGAAATTAAGAGTTCTTCAGAACTACTCTCTGGATACTTGTTATGTATTGTAGTCTCAGGTACTGCCCTGCACCATTCTGCAAGATGACAACCTGCACCAGGTATCTGTAGTGGCATAAATTTAGTTACACAAGGACCTTTATTACAAGTAAGCACCAACTGAAATATGGCAGCTGTGGTTTTCAAATGACAGTGATAGGTGAAGGGATCTAAATTTTACCCAAATTCTGCCTTAAATGCCTAAAATGTTCCTTGAATTTAGCTTCAGCATGTCTAAAATTAAGCATAAACAGAAAGCTGACATTTTGCTTAAGAGATGGGGGATGGAAACCCCACTGGTTTATAGACTACAAGTAGGTATTACATCAGAAACCATCTAATTCCATTCATCATTTCTCTCCAGCAACTATCAATTCCATTTTTCCCTGGATTTCTCAATTGAAAGTTGTGTTTAATACTGGGGGTAAAAAAAAAAAAAATAAAAGAAGGAACATACTTGTTCTGTCCAATTGTTTCGAAATCCTTCACAATAATTGTCAGGGAAGATGAATTATCCAGAGCAATTCCTTTCAAGTCAAATTCAAGAATCTGAACAAAAAATGGAGCAAACACAAATTATAATTACAAGTTATATGTAAATTAATTAACAGCAGAACAGCGTATACAACAAAATTTTTCACAAATAATTTTTTCATTTTGTGAGAGACAGACCAGACCAGCTTACAGTTGCAAAAGCAAAGTTAAAAATCTGGGAACATGCTGGTAGTACGTTCTTGATTTGCTAGTTACTAGTAACAATAACAGAAAAAGAACTAAATATTTTAATACTGAGCCTTTACCTCTTTTGCAGTTCCACTTCCTCATACTAACATAAGTATTTTCTTATCATTCATAAGATCTGATACTATTCCCCTGCAATACTGGTTGAGGTCAGTTGCTGTTGCATTTAGACGAATATTTGTAGGTTCCCTTTCTTTGTATTCCTAAGTACAAAATGTAAGAATAATTTTTAACTTTCATTTCTCGTTGTGAAAAAACACTAAGAAAACATTTTCCACAAGAAAAACATTTCTTAAGGTGCAAAATAGGACTAGTCCTACAACTAAACCATGAGGAACTGCAATACATGATTTATTCTAACTCTGTAGGGTTTTTTCCTAGTATATAATAAAGGATCCAATTATGTTCCCATATATGTGGCTAAGCAATGGCTGAATATAATCTGGTCCAAAAGTAAGAGGGAACAAAACCAGGCCAGAAACTCACTAGATATCCATCTGCTTTTACATGAAAGCATTAATTAATGAATTGTAATACATGGTGCAAGACGAATCCATTCACCTGCATTTTCTAACACCTTGTAACAACACATATCACTAGCTCCTGTTTCTAGACTATAGTCACAACTGCAGAAATTGACTTACCAATTTTACAAGTATTTTGTCTTAAAAAAAGACCAAGAACTGAATAAAAAAAAATTACCTCATTCCAGAAAGGATTAAGTTCACTGTCAATTTTCTTTGTTTTCTTTTTTTCATCTGCAAAGACAAAGTGTGATGATCTGTTTTTGCTAAAGCATTACACAAATATCACAATTTTTCCTTTCACTTTTAAAAAGAAAGTTTGAGCTTTAAACCAAATGTTCCGATTCCTTTTGCCTCTTCCAGTAGCTGCAGATTTTGCAATCAGAAAGTCCCCTGGGCAATTTTAGTAGTTGAGGCTTTTTATGCTGTTTTGCTTAAGCATAGCTAGATGTATTCCCAAAAAGCAAAATTAATGTTTAGGTTTCTCAACCTTTTATGACCCTTGACTGCAACTTCAGTACTGATGAAAGAAGACAGGCTAAAAGGCTTGGAGACATCAAACCAAACAGTAACCCTGAAGTGATGAACTTCAGTAGTAAAGAAAATGTGTTACACATTTACCATATCCGAGTTACAAAATACTTGTAAGTGTTTAGCTCTGAAATAAAACCACTTTAAAAAAATTTTCGCAAGAAAATTTGACACTTACAGTGTCAGCACTTTCTGCTTTAAATGAACAAATATTAGCAGAAATACACAGGCATGTAAGAGGAAATGCAGTCCTTCCTGAAAAAATGGTTTCCAGAGGTTATGCAGATCACTTCACTGACATTTACCGTGGCCTAAAAATTACAAATTTTCGATATTTTATGGTAAAATTTGCATTTGGTCAATGTACAAATCATGGGAGTGTGGGGTGTGGTGTACATTATATGTACTGTGGCATTTCAATTGAAATTCCTTCTCCTGAGAGGAATAACACAGGTCAAGTGTTGCAGAGGCCCTTTGCAGGCCCCCCCCCACCTATTAAAAAGGAAAACAAAATTCAGTTCTTACAACAGGTTGAAAGCAAGTAACATGCCACGGGTTTATTTTTACTTTTTAATTGCACTATACATATACGGCTCCAATGGAGCACAAGTCTTGACACGACACTCAGAAGCACAAAAGAACACTGCAAACAAGCAGCTGTCTAAGCAGAAATTCCACATATTAGTGATAACAAATGAGTATATTTAAGTAGTCAGTAAACTAACTGCTGATTTTTCAAATGCTCAGCCACCACAAGAAGGCTAAGTTTCAGACACACTTCTTGTATTTAATGACTATAGCAAAGGTAATAGCATTTTTATTATTTGCAAGTTACGGCTATACTTTGCTAGGAAAACACCGTAAAGGCCTGGGAAGCAAGAGTGAAGATATGCCACATGGACAAGTTCATACGTCCACTATTCAAGCAGTAGACTGGCGGCTCTTTTTTTTTATTGTATGAGAGTGGGGTGTACTGAAAGAAAAAAAAGTCAGCCCATGCTGTAAATTGCGAGAACTGACTCACATTTATGTAACAGGAATTGTCTACAATTTATACAGGATATTGACTCACATAGTACCACAAAGGAAAGAGCATTCATAACACACCATGCTGGGGACTCGCATTTTGCAGAACAAAGAACTAATTATCATGCTAGTAAGAGAAATTCAGCTTCATGTTATCTAATAAGAGACAAAACATTTTCAAAACTGAATATGCCAGAATGTCTGGGGTTTCGCACTGGTACTCTAAGTCCTCCTACAAATAGGAGCTGGAGTCAGGGAAAAGATGTTCCCTGTGCTGGTGCAAAAAAGCTGTTTGTAAGGGAGAGTGAATCATAGACCTGATCCTGATGGGACTTGTGAATAAAAGTCCTATGATCCCTGCCTAAACTCAAATGTAATTCTGTAAGGTAAGGAAATCCCTGGATTGAACAACAGTCAAGACAGTTTTTGACAAGGAGGAAAATTTTCCACTCTGAACTATCCATTTTCATAAAAACAAGAGTAAGATTTATGATTCCACTAACAACATGCATATTCTAGAATACACTAAGAAAAAAAATTTTTGTTATGTATTTGAGTGAAAGTTGGATGAAAAACACTGGGAAAGACAGTCTACATTGAGTTTTACTTGTAATTTTAGTCAGTCTGAGTGTAGCATTCGCATTCCCCAAACATATATTTTGCATGTATTTTATTCACTTTACTGACTTTCTTTTTATTGCATTTTTTATCACTCTTTTAATGCACTGGGGGGTTTTTGTTTGTTTTTTTAAACTGTTGGCAAAAAGCTTTCTTCTTCCCACCAAAAAAAATCTTTGCCAAGCAGGGTAAGATGGACTGCCCGGTTGTTCCAGGTGCTCACATAAGTTTCAGGTCCTCGGGCTGCCTTCCTCTACTGGTAATGAATCCAGCTACAGTAGCCAAGACTGTAAACTACATCAGGATAAACTGTAAGACAGGGCCAGTCACCATTTTTAGTTTAGCCCTACTAAGGAATAAGAGTAAGAAATGATAACAGACACAGGTAGGACACTCTATATACTTGTTCTTTAAAAGCCTACTACAACAACCTTGGTAATGTAGAAGAAATACTTATTTGCTTTATCTTGATGGAGGCATTATACTACCATGCGTTGTTTAATATTCTCAATTGGAAATGAATGTATTAAGAACTTAGTGATAGTCAATGAGATGACATAGTGTTCAAAAAAAAATCATTCAAGATGAGCTGTTTAAATAATAACTATGCCATCATTAGAAAGATAATTTACAGTACTGCAAAACAACTAGTGCTTACATATTAATTTTTTTTCTTCTATTATAACTAGCATTTTTGTCAATTTTAGCAGTTGGGGAATAGCAGAAGCAAACATTATCTTTTCTAATAGTCTTATGTTTTCCATAAAACTTCTGTGAATGAAGAATTAAGATAGCATGGTGGCAGCAACTGTAGCATCAAACAGGGAGACCTCCAAAACCCAGGAAATTAAAATTAGGGTAATTTAATTCTCTGTAAAACAGAAAATATAAATTTAAGGAATAATTATACTCTTAATACTCTTTTCTTTCACACAGATATATAAACTAACATAGCTATGAAACACGGCAGGCCTGATGGAAAGCTCCTAGATTAAGCACAAATGGAAAAAGAAATTTTATTCAGGTTGGCCCAATCAAACTGAATGCCATTTCACATCAATTTTTAATGCATAAAGCCGAATGAGGCAGTCAAAGGGAACGATCAAAGCACTCAATGTCCTAGTATTAACTAGTATTATCAAAGCACTCAATGTCCTAGTATTAACATATAATCAATTATGTCAATTTCCACATACCCAAAGATAAAAATCTGACACATCTTTCTCTAGTTTGGTGTACCTCACAAACCAAAAGAATTGTACTGGTTTAATTGTTACCACTTAGTGCCACTGCAACAAATGGCAACAGTTTTTCATATTAATTTGACTAATAATTGGTCTCACATAGAGTGACAACAAGCTCAGAATTATGCAGTAACAGCACCCAGCTCCAGACAGTAATACTCATTTACTCTTAGGGTGTAGTTCTCTTTGAACAGGGAGTTGTTCTTAAAGTAAATAAAAGAAAAGTTCCATCCCACAGGGCTGAACATAAGTGGGTAAAAAAAGGTTGAATGCTTGCACAAAACCCCTCTATTGCAAATAAGATATCACAACAGAAACAGCTGCCTATTTCTTCCTAATATGAACCTAATATATATTACTATATTATGTATATTATATATATTATTTATATTTTATATATATGTATCAGTATATATAATACTATATTATATATAACTACCTTAGTCATACAAATTTGATGAGGTCTATGCTATACACAGATGAAACTATACTAACATATGTGTGTTAACATACACAGTGTTTGCAGAGTCACTAACATACCAATAGCTGAAGGATCATGGCCTTTTTCTTCACAGCGTAGCTGTTAGGGTCTATTCCTGAGAGATACTGGGGGTTTTCATTGAAGTCTTAAAATTACTGAACCTGACATCAGCGAAGGCTATGTAAGTTATAGTTTGACAAAGCTAATGAACAAAACACTGTTCAATGAAATGTCAACTTCCACAGTGATTTTCTGTCAAATGAGTGCTGTTCTCTAAGACTTCTTCAAGAATAACCCATAGTCAAACAAGAACACGAAAATGTACTGCAAGGCTATGGCCAAAGTCCTGCAAATGGCTGTTTTCCCAACCTGGAAAATAAACTCCCAATTGTGTTTCTTATTTCCCCCAGGAGCTACAGTGAGTATGGACTACAGTTAAAGCCTACTGCCCTTTTGACATACACCTTCCCCAAAATAAGGTTGGTTTCCTATCTTTACACACTCACAACAGGGTGAGGAGGAACGGGCTGCATATAAAAAACAACTATAAAAATAAACAGCCAGACGTTCAACATATTTCAGATATGATCCCTACACCCTTGCACCTGTCAACAAGGTACTCCACTTACAAATTAAATCAGAGTTCCTCAATATCCGACAAAAGTCTGATATTTTCTGGCACCCTTGAATCACTCTGCAAAAAATTAGACTGTTGGTATGTAGTAAAACCACAGAAAAAGAAGTGGCAAGTATGATGAGAAATTAAATATCCTACTAAAAAGCTGTTACAGCTATGAAGTTGTATTTCAGACAATGGTTAAGCATGTTTGTGAACATTAAAAAATCCCAGTTATAGCACATAAAGGATAAATATAAACTCATTCCCTTAATGTCTGTTGCCCAATTCCTGTGTTTGGATAACTGAAGGACTAAGAAACAAATCCATCAATGCAGAAAAAAATATAAACCCTTAACTTATATTTCCTAGGTAAAATTGAATTGCATTAGAGCACACAGTAGTAACAAAAGATTACAAGGAGGGGTTAAATAGACACTTAAAGCATAAAGAAGCAAAGGCATAAACCAACTCTGGAGTTTGAGACTGCAGAAACAGAAGTTACACGAAAGGCAAAACTGTGACAGGAAAGCAAAGAGAAAGACACAGAATATGAGTGCTTAAGAAGCAGCAAAAACAAATGTAACAAACCAGAGAAATTACAGTACAGCAGTAACAGCACTTTTTTCAGGGCAAATAAAATAATACTTTAAGAATTATAAAGTTCCAAAAGCTGAGACAGGGTCAGTTACTTGCCCTAACACATGGAGGGGTAAAAAAAACAAACTTGAAAAAGAGGAGGAAAAGAAAGGAAATGGAATGTCATCACATCTTTCTGAGGCTGAAATAAAGTATCCAAAAACATTTTATTTTGTAAGATACTGGACGTGCACTGCCCTGTCCTTTTCCATCCTCCAGCAAAATGTCATGATTTCAGATTTGGTTTCTAAAGGTGAGAAAACCCTGCAATGATTTTTCATACTTTAGGAAATACCATTTCCATTTCAGTGCAGTTAGGAAAGGAGGTCACCAGGAATTAAGATGATCATTTGTCACCATTGGTTTAACATATTACAAGATCAAAATTGCTGGGAGCTTTCTGCACCTTAAAGATAAATTAATACTTGAAATAAAGTTCCTTTAGTCTAGCCAAGTGAGGAAATGATGGCAACAAGTAAAACATACTGTAAAATATAATTAGCTTTACATATAAATGCTAATTTTATCACACTGTTTTCTCCTTCTCCCATATGTCTCCAATAAGCAATGACAGTATAAAATGTGGTTTCCTTCCTAAATCTTTATTTTAAATTAAATAATCTCTATAGGCAAAATTTTAAAGTGCAATTGGGTTTGCAAAAAAGCAAAACCAACAAAACAAAACACCTTCAGTACTACTGTTTTTCAACATGCTGGTAATAACAACAATAAACCAGTCTCAATATAAACAGGTGTAACGGTAAGCAGCAGCTGTGCGAAGTAATCAAGACAGAGGAATGATTTTTTCAGAAGGAAAGCAACAAGGTAATCTTAAACCCACTTTTGATTCTGCTGTTGATCCGTGTAGTTGGATTTGGGTTTTTAAAGCAAAGGGCTAAAGCCTTAGCAAAAGCTTGTAAAATGTGGATCCTGAAACAAAAGCACTGCTGGCCAGAAAAGACCAATGCACTCCACCCAGTTCAAACTTCATTCAGGTAACTCGTGTCTCTCTAACTAAAACGTCTTCCCTAAAGTTACACCAGATGTAACTTCAGGAAAACACATTTTCACAGATTTTCAAACACTTACATAGGGCACTGTCCTTCAGCAAACCTCCTCCCTAAGTAATTTATAACAGTTTTCCTTACCTTTAAAAATAACAGAAACAATAGGATCTGGTTTCCCAAACTTGGTTTTAGGGATATTGCTAGCAGATTCCACAATCACCCGAAGCATTGCTTGCAGTCTTGACAAAACATCAACTGATACCAAAGAAATTCAAGGAAGTCTTAAGTTTCAAACTCCTTAACTTCTGGACTGAAATGCTAGCAGGAAGAGGAGGCTGGGAATAGCTGGTTTACAGTAAAGAAGGTCTATGGGTGGATCTATGACGGACTAGCTACTGCAGGCTATGAAAAAAAAAAAGAAGTACCTGTAAATCGACACCAAGTTCTGTCTGCAGAAACGGCATAAAAAGAGCCCTTGCTAGTGAAATTCAGCAACAGAAAGAGCACAGTGTACAAAGGACTGCAGGGGGCTTTTTTTGTTGCTTTTATTCTTAAACTCTGTTGCAAGTCTCTGGTAAGCAACAAAGCCAAGAATAAGCATAAGCAACACGAACATTAAGCACAACTCCAGTACTCAAAGATACATCACATCTGCCTCTTGGTATACCAAGGTATTAAATTTCACGATAGTTTATTTTTTTTCCCTCTTAATTTTTAGAACTTCATTGTAAATGTTTTTAGCTTGCCCCCACGTCAGTGTATAGTCACAAAATACATACGGTCTTCAAAAATAGTTTAAGCGCTCCCCCTTCAGTTGTGCTCTAGGATTTACACAGAACAAATACTACACGTCCCACATTTAACAAGCTGAATTTAGATATCTCTTGAGAAAGTATTAAAACATATATGCATATGTAAAAATAAAGAAGAATTAATGAAATACATGCAAAAAATGTGAGCAAACAATACTACAAATATTTTGTCTTAACATAAATACATGCAGTAGACTCCACTAAAATGAAACTAGGTAAAACTAAAACATGGCAAATAAAAGGAACTCTTTGCTCTAAGCTACCATGTGTTCAGCTTTACAGAAGTTTTTCTCAGCTGCAGACCAAATGTAAAAAACCAAGTGGTGCACAGTACCACTGCAAAATATGTTTTTAAGTAGAGATGAGAGGGAAGCCAGCAAGATGGAACAAAATGAGTCATGTGTGGACAAAGTTCAGCCTAGTCACACAAGAACTATCCTAGTTTACTGCTTTTCAAGCCAAGCCAGACCTTGCTTCCTTTCTGAAATGATTAGATTTTGGGTAGCTGAGGATTTCTGGTGAAGAAAGGGTAATTTAGAGCCTACACATTCAGCAAGGCACAAGGACAGACACATACAACACAGCACTAAGAGGACCCAGAAGTCTCGGCTGAAGCATCACGGCGGGTTGCTCTGCCCTTGCCCATCCCAGTCCCAGACAAGTCCCCCCCCGCTGGTGCGCGGCCAGAGACACAGACTAGGCTTGCTGCCCCAGGCAGCTGGTAGCCACCACCCTTTCTGTCCCAAGGCCGAGTGAACTAAAGCCTCATGCATGTGGGGAGAACCACCCGCCGGCACGTAACACGAAGAGGCACTCGCCTCCACCTACGACCACCTTTTAACGAGGAAATGGAAATCGCCTCAAAGGGAAAATGAATTAAAAGGGGAAATAAACGCTATAGCCCCCCTCTCGGAAAGGCCCGGCCGCCCCGTGCCGGGGCGGGGCAGCCCTCGCCTCACAGCGCCCGCTCGCGAGCACCCGCGCCGGGGCAGTAACACGAACGAGGGAGAAGAAAGGCCCCACGGCATTGGCCAGACAGGTCCCGCTGCCGCCCACGCCAGCCAATGGGGAGCCTCCTCTCGGGCGTTCCGCAGCTCGTGCCCCTCCAGCCCCGCCCACGCCTGGTGGCCCCGCCCACGCCTGGTGGCCCCGCCCACGCCTGGTGGCCCCGCCCACGCCTGGTGGCCCCGCCCCCTCCAGCCCGCGTCTTCGCGGAAGCAGTCTTTAACCCCTCCCCCCGCCTTTTCTGACCCATCGAAGACGCCGTAGCCCCTCGCTTTAACTGTGAGGCGGCCCCGGGCGGAAGTGACGGTACCGGAGCCGCGGGATTCAAATTCCCGGAAGCGGCACTGCGCTGGGGCCGGCTGCAGCGGCAGCCGCTGCTGGGTAAGGATCCTTCCCCCGCCGTTATCCGGGGTGTGCACAGGCCCCTCTGCGTCCCGGCCCGAGAGCCGCCGTCAGCAGCCGGGGAGCCCTGCGTCTGCCTGTGGCTGACTAAAACCGTGTTAGGAGCCCCGTCCCGCCCGGTAGAAGGGGTCGCTGTTCCCTAACACTACGGTTATTTTTTTATAGATGCTTGAAGATGAATTCCAAGACCGCCAAAGGTATAATCGCTGGCAAGTGGGGCCTAAAGTCGGGTAGCTCCAGAGCAGAGAGCGACCGCGAGAAGTACAAGCAGGAGAATGCAGCCCTGAGAAAGTCCTTGGAGGAAGCGGAGAAAGGGAAAAGCAAAAAGACAGACCCGGAGAGGAACGGGCTCCTGGAGGTGAGCTGGATGCTCGAACTCGAGCTGGTGTTTGTGAGGTCCCCACTGTGCACGGTTAACGTGAGTCTGAGGATGTCTGACCCTGTAAAGCAAGGCGCCAGTCTTTCCTCTTAAAACTTAGCTTACTTTGATGTCAGTGCTGTTTTAGTCTGACGTTTTTGTTCTTAAATATTGTTCAGTGATGACTGAACTAATCAAATTACAATCATCCAATAGGGCTGTTAAATACAAAGACTTGAGGCCAGAGGTCCCAATTATTCCATTAAGACCTGTCCCCATTTGTTTGGAATGGTTGGTCACAGAGAATTATTTTAAGCATTTCCAGCAAACAATATTGTGTTTGCAAACAGTTGCCTAAGAACATGCCAAAAAGTGCTGAGTACTTGCTTGAACTGTATTCTCAAGCTCCCACTGAGCTATAGGTAAATAAAACTGTAATCAGTTCATCACACTATTCTTCCATTACAACCAAAGAGCAGAAACTAAGACACTGCAATTTCCATGCCTTGTAGCCCATTCAGGGTAAACCTATGGTTGCAGAGAAAGAAGTTGATGACTTAGCATGTGACCAAGTCATGTACTGTTAGTTTCCCAGAAGGACCGGGAAACTTTAAATGGAGCCCTGCAAAGGATACAACTAATGGAGACTAGGCACACCAATATTTCTAGGCTACTTCTTCTGACAATAAGGCTTCTCGTGTGTCTGTGCCACATCAGCTGAGAAATGCTAACGGAAGTACTAGCTATGGTTAGATAGCTCATGTACCGTTGTTGCTAAATTCCTTAGTATATTTGCTGTGTCTGCTGGAGTTTGCTCTCTGCTCAGTGTTGATTATTTAATATTGGGTTCCTAGTTTACAGGTGGAAAATCACAGCCATGTTTAGATACACTAGGTGCTATTTGGTGTCAATATTTTAATTCTAGTGAGTACTGTGTGGTCCACTCCCTAAATGAGGCTCTTTAAAATTCAGTTTCTTTCAGTTTCTCTGTCCTCTTCTAATGACTTGATACCAACATGTAGGATTTCAACATCAACCTTTCTCATGGAAAACAAAATGCTATTGTAACAGAAGTTTACGTAGAGCCCCAAGGTATCTCAAATGTAGTAATAATGCTATGTAATAATTACCTGTGCTGGAGGCCTACTGAAAAGAGAATGCCTGTTGAAAATATCTACTAAAGCGCATTTTGAAACTAAAAGGCCAGGTAACTTGGAAAACAGGCTCCTTCTCCTGAATGCTTTATTATAACTCTTTTGTAACTTCACTTATTGTCATTTAGTTTGCAAGAAGGCTATGCTGCTTGTCAAAAGCTAACCAACACTAAGAAATGTATCACCAGTCTCTTCACTGGAAATGTTCAAGAGTTCTTGTACTGCTTGTGTTTTAAGGTTCATCTATTGTAGTGATCTGTATGTATATACAAAACCAAGTCTGTGAAATTTGGTTCTTTGCATTCTTTCCTTGTTTCATATATTTCAGACTGTTTTACTATTGCTTGAAGTATTTCAGATGATCAATGTAGTGTTGTGATGATCATTGTAGTATTGTTTATTTTGAGTAAAAAGTAATATTCTTAGCTAATTAAAGGCTGAGAGGATCTTACAAAGTGAGTATCTCCTCAAACTGTTGTAAACTTGCCAATGCATTTGTTGCATAGACTGATGCTTACTCATTTGTGTGACTCTCTTATTCTGTTTCATTTAGAAAATACTTTCCCTTGAAAAAGAGAAAGAAAAACACAACCATCTTCTTGGAGAGAAGGACAAAGAAATCCAAAACCTGAAAGACAAACTTAGATCCAAAACCAAGAATAGTGAAGTCTCCTTGTTACAAAGTCAACTAGAGGAAAAAACAAAGGAAGCAGAAACAAGAGAACAGTTATTTTCTTCTCTGTCGGAAGAAATGAACTGTTTAAAATGTAATTTATCCACTGTTACTGCAAAATGTTCTGAGCTTGAAAACAGAGCTGGTACTTCTCAGGCATTCCAGGTAAGCACTGAAGAAACATTGTAATGGCAATGTAGTTTCATTGTAATTTGCACCCAGTAAGCACTGATATTTGTTATAAAATAGGATAGATTTTTAATCTTCTTACAAGTTGCATTGCATGCTGAAATATTCTTATATGAAGAGAGATGATAGCCACATTGAATTCTAAATGAAGAACAGTAAAGGAGCATAACTTCAGGCAACACAGCTGGGGAGGAAATTCTCTAATTCTGTACTGCAAGGTCCCTTTTTCAAGCTCACATGCAGGTGGTAGGACTAGTGGCAAGACATGTAATGATCCACTCTTGCTTAAGAAGATATTATGCCCTTCTCGGGTTTGTATGCTCCGTGATTAAACAGACTGAGAAGGCAGCAGTAAGAAACATGGGCCATTAATAAAGACAAACTAAGCTCCTCACCTAATCCAGCTTCAGTCATAAGCTGATTGGAGGCAGCCTGGGCTGCAGTGATCATGCACTGGTGGAGTTTGCAGTCCTGAGGAATATGGGTCAGGTGAAGAGTAAAGTCAGAATGCTGAATTTTAGAAAAGCAAACTTCCAGTTCTTCAAGGTGTTAGTCAGTAGGACCCCCGGGAAACTGCCCTCTCTCCTCACACCTCTTTAGTGGATGGACCACAAGGCAGGGACTTGAGAAGCAAAGTCCCTCCTGCTGTAAGAGAAGATCAGGTTCGTGACCACCTGAGGAACCTGAACATACAGAAGTCTATAAGATGTATCTGAGTCCTGAGGAAACTGGCTGATGTAGTTGCCAAGCCACTATCCATGGTATTTGAAAAATTATGGCAGTCAGGTGAAGTCCCAGGTGACTGGAAAAAGGGAAACACTTCACACTTTTTTTTTTTAAGAGAGTAGAAAGGAAGAACTACTGACCTGTCAGCCTCACCTCTGTGCCTAGGAAGATCATGGAACAGATCTTCCTAGCCTAGAAGCTATGCTAAGGCACATGGAGAACAGGGAGGTGATTCGAGAGAGCCAGCATGGCTTCACCAAAGGCAAGTCCTGCCTGACCAACCTAGTGGCCTTCTATGCTGGCGTGACTACCAAGGGAAGAGCTAAGATGTCGTCTGTCTGGACTGCTGTATGGCCTTTGGACATAGTCCCCTACAACATCCCTCTCTCTAAACTGGAGAGGTATGGGTTTGATGGTTGGACTGATCAGTGGATGAGGGATTGGCTGGATGGTTGCATCCAGAGGGTAGAGGTCAACGGTTCAATGTCCAGATGGAGATCAGTGACAAGTGGTGTCCCTCAGGGGTCCATACTGGGACCAGTACTGTTTAATATCTTCATCAATGACATGGTGGGATCAAGTGCACCCTCAGCAAGTTTGCAGATGACACCAAGCTGAGTTGTGTGGTTGACATGCCTGAAGGATGAGATGCCATCCAGAAGGACTTGGACATGTTTGGGAAGTGGGCTCATGTAAACCTCATGAGGTTAGGCAAGGCCAAGAGCAGGGTCCTGCACCTAGGTCAGGGCAACCCCTAGTATCAATACAGGCTGGGGGATGAAGGGATTGAGAGTAGCCCTGCTGAGAAGGATTTGGGCAGGGGCGGGACTGGTGGATGAAAAGCTGGACATGAGCCAACAATGTGTGCTTGCAACCCAGAAAGCCAACCATGTCCTGGGCCACATCAAAAAAAGCGTGGCCAGCAGGTCAAGGGAGGTGATTCTGCCCCTCTTCTCCACTCTGGTGAGACCCCCACCTGGAGTACTGCATCCAGCTCTGGAGCCCTCAGCCCAGGAAACACCTGGACCTTTTGGAGCAGGTCCAGAGGACAGCCACAAAAGTGATCAGAGGGCTGGAGCACCTCTGCTATGAGGACAGGCAGAGAGAGCTGGGGTTGTTCAGCCTGGAGAAGAGAAGGCTCCAGGGAGACCTTATTGTGCCCTTCCAGTACTTAAAGGGGGCCTACAGGAAAGATGGGGACAAATTTTTGAACAGGGCATTTTGCAACAGGACAAGGGGTAATGGCTTTAAACTAAAAGAGGGTGGATTTAGACTAGATATAAGGAAGAAAATTTTTACAATGAGGGTGGTGAAGCACTGGAACAGGTTGCCCAGAGAGGTGGCAGATGCCCCATCATTGGAAACATTCAAGGTCAGGTTGGATGGGGCTCTGAGCAACCTGATCTAGTTGAAGATGTCCCTGGTCATTGCAGGGCGGTTCAACTAATGACCTTTAAAGGTCCCTTCTAACCCAAACTATTCTGTGATTCAATGAGTGTATCTGTCTCCTCCCTGGTCTCGTGAATCCTCATTTGCTCCTCAGTTGTTAAAACTAGTTGCTTGTACTTTACATGGCATCACACATGGCAAGTACTTCAATGTGACAGAAGATAGGACAGGAATAATGCATTGCTTCTCTCATTTAAAATAGCTGATAGGTATGGTGCCAGGTATGTGGCAGCTTTTTACTTGTGCATTTAGTTTTCTACAGTTGTTTTTCCACACCTGCCTGTTCTAATGTTCCATGGAAAATGCAGTAGTATCTCAATAAGGGGCACAGGGAAGTTAGTGCCTACGAGTCTTTTCCAGACTTTGACCTGCAGATGGAGCTGGTTCCTCATGCGCTACAAGGAAGTGGAGTAATTTCTAGAAATCCAGCTTTAGCCACATACATAGCAAAATATCTTAATCTACTAATTTTCAATGATAATACATATATATATATACCACTTCTAGTATTGCAGTATCTTGTGAAATACCACCTTAATTGCGATGTGTTTATTTTTATTTTCAAGAGACTTTTAACTTTGTTAGAGAATATGAAATGTATGTTAATTCAACAGATTTCCATTATATTTTTGTCAATGAACTACAAAAATAGCTTTTTGTTTAAAATTAGAATTTTCTTTTAAATTTCTTACTGTTTTATCAACAGAGGGCAACAAAATTTGACTGATGTTTTGACTGGATGTCTTGGAAAACTTGAAAACAAGTCTAGCAATGCTGCTTGAAACTGCTAGGTGGCATATGAGCAGCAGGTATACTCTGAAATGGAAACAATGGTTGTATGACACAATTTTGAGAAGGGTTTTGCCGAGACAGAGTTCTAATGTTTATAGAAATAAGAATCTGAGAAATTGTAGTGTCTCTAAATTCTATTTTTATTAGAAAGTGATAAAGTTTAATAATTGCATTCAAATATCTCCTGTATTTCTTCAGCTGTAAAGCTTGTTCTAAATCATGTTCCAAAAACCACAGGAAAACTTTGGGGAAATGTAGCTTGAATTTTGGTAGTAATCTACTTTTTTATTTCCTTAAAGTTCCCTCTGACTTATACCTACACAATTTCAAAAAATTTTCTATCATGCAGTGAATAGACATGTCAGATTATAGTATAGTCAGCAAGAAGTATAACTGTTTACCTGCTGTTTAATTTTAGATGGGTCTAAAAAACTCTTCAACTCATACTTCAGGCACTCTACTGTGGATCAGGCCTCAGACAACCAGTCAGTATGTCCTTACGGTTCCAGACAGGCTTGCATGGTTTCCCAGATGTATATAATCCTCCTGTTATCCCAATAAAGTTGTTGGGGAAAGCTAAAACCTTGACAACTCTTATAGGTCTAGCTTATTGTCAAATAAGCGAGAATATGGAAACAGAACAAACACTTACCTTTTTTTGTGTATTTAAATAATATTTTTCAGAAGCTGTCATGTACCCTTCAGGTCTTCCAAGATAGCAGTTCAGCAGAAGACACATGATATTCTTCCTGGGAAATCTTTTAATGTTAAGAGTTATAGCATGAATTAAATATAAATCTTTGTCCTGTATATTCCAGAAGATTTTATTTTAAATCTATGAAATGGTTTTCTATGTAACTTAGATCCTTTACTTAAAAAATGAAAGACTATAAAGATGTTTAAACACAAAAGGCACATGTATGCATCTGTTTTCCATTTTTAAAATATTCTCATGTTATTTATGTGAGATTAATAGTCATACAGGACTAGCTTTACTACTTCAGTCATCTGTTTTAAAGAACTCTAACAGGTTGTTCTTTGTCTGCAGGAAGCTGTAACAAACAGCACTGGATCACCAACTAATCTGTATGAAGTTGAAAAACAACTGAAAGACGTAAGTTTCATGTACAACATTGCGAGTATAAATCACTTGTATCAAGATACATAGGAATGTAGATTATCACCATATACATTTTTAGGTAGTATGGGACCTCAGAGGGTATGTTGCCCTCTAAAATATAATATCTAAAATTATTTTGTGACAAGACAATAATTTAAATTAAAAAAAGACTTGCAAAAATAAAAAGACAGTATTTCCATCATCTTTGAAAAACCTTGCTTGGAGCATCAAAGTGGCTGCTGACAAAACAGGAGCCCCAAGAAACCTAGCTGGCCCTCGGAGCTGACACTGCCTGGGATAGCATGAGGTTGGATTAGGAGCCTCCTGAGGTCCCTTTCAGCCTGAATAATTCTGGATCCAGATATAAAATCCATGTCCTTGTTCTTAAAAACTTTAAGTTGCGATGATATAGTTTTAGTTTATTCAACTTTCAGATGTTATTTTATATTATTTTATATTTGAGACTGAAAGGTTAATCCTTCACAATCTGGGCATGACTCATGAAAGCCTTTGTTTTTACGTTATCTTCCCATTCCAAGAAATAAACCAATCGGTGTTTAATACTGCTGCAATTTTAACTTATGCTCAACAACCTGACTTATCTTTCCAAATGAAGATGGGTTTTATTTATTGTACAGAGAAGACTACTACATTTTGCAGCAGAATTAACTAGCTTATCTTTAAACTGTGTAATACATAACTCTTAACATTTTTAAGATGACTAATACTTTTAAAGTCTGATAAATTGCCAGAGGCTTTTTTGTTGTTCTTCTGTTCCTTTTCATGAAGGCTCTTGAGAAAAACCAACAGTGGCTACTCTATGACCAGCAACGTGAAGCATATGTCAGGGGACTGCTTGGAAGGATCTTTGAACTTGAACAGAAGTCAGAAATAGTTAGTCAACAAGAATCTAAAGAATTCAAATCAGAAGGTATCAACTTTATTTTTTCACCAAAAGTGACCCAAACCATAATTATCTCTAGAATAAGTGTTTTCTGAAAACAAATTAAACAAAATCAAGACTTTCTTCTCAACATTTTGGTATCTTACTGGTAAAACTTGGTTATGTAAAATTTCTTTGCTTCCTGTTATCCAGCTACATTACTTGATCAACAATATTTCATGTTTTTATCTACTTCAAAGATGGTTTTTAACAGCCTTGACACTCTATTACCAACCTCTCTGTTTGCGGAAAGTGTTAAGGTAAATAATATGCATGTCTCCCAACCTTCAAAGTACACTTTCAACCTGCATAATAGAAGTACTAAGGATTTATGAGCTAGGCGGGGATCAGATTTTTAAATTTTTTTTTCAAAATAAATATTATAAAAATGACTCAAGACTGACATGTTCTTTACTCACCTGAACAGTTCTTACAGGGCATGAAAACTTGTGGTAAGTTTTGGCACTTACCAGAACAGTGTTTCACAATATGGATCTGGCCACCTCCAGCTCACTTCCATGCTATGTAACTCCTCAATAACAAACGCCCTTTCGGTACCATGCATTCAGATTGACTTGAGTTGTGCTTGACTGGCATGTAGAAGAAAGTTAAAATCACATTGAACAGAAGAACCAGGATTTGGCTTGCTTTTCTTATCATCAAATTGTTAATTTTATATACGCTGCAAATGACCTGCAAGGTAAAGTCACTAAATAGAACTAGCAGCATCTGGAGTAAGAGTATGCCCACAGACACATAGCACTTAGTAATTCATGTGCAGTGGCTTGGTTTCTGCATTGCCGCTTGAATCTTTATGGAAAACAGTAAAATACCATAATCTTGTTTTGATGTTGTTCAAAATACAGTTCATAGATTTCTAGAGGGAAGCAGACTGAAGTAGCTCACCAGGAAACGTAACTCAGAGTTACTGCTGTCAAAGCTTTGTTGTCAGAGCAGCCAGGAGACTAGGAATAAGGATATAAAAAGAGTTCACCTCTTCAAGCGGCTAGACAGTAGCAGAGATCTTAGTTTCTACGAACCTAGCTATACAAGTTGAAAGTAGATATGACAACTTTTTCCAAGGAAAAACTTGGTATTTCTCTGAAGATCTCACCACCCTATAAAGGAGCATTGCTAATGAGAAGGTAAGGCTTAGCTCAAGTAGTTGAGGGGAGGGAGAACAGTCAAGCATGAAGCTTTGCCTAGTAAATTACACTTCGAAGAATGAAGGGAAGCCTTCAATATGGAAAGTATAAAAGTCAAGAAGTTCACAGTGCCAAAATTGGCAAAGCCTGTGAAATTCTGCATTCCTTGTTCTGCTTTTAGGTATATTTTGTATTACTACTGAATTTCTACAGACTGCCTCCTTTATTTTTTTTTCCTATTTCTAAACTTTTATTGAGTTGACAAGCAGAAATTTTTCAAATTCTGGTTTAAGTAACAGTCACTATCGAAGAAGCAGGCATTTTTTTATCAATAAAACTATCCTAGTCCCTCTTATTTGCAACTTAGAAGTAAATGATGGCATACAATTTGAAGAAGATAGTCTGCAAAAGACAATGGATAGTCTGGCTTTGGTCAGCAATGGTGAAGAAGAGCCCATTGCGTCTCCAGGGTATCTCTGGGGAGGGAGTAATGCCAGACCCCAAATGTGGAAGTGAGAATCGAGTGTCTTTGGGCCTTGATTGCCATGCATCAGTATAATGCATGAGGCCAGGTAAGAACCATGTGTGGGTCATGGAGCTCATGTAGTCAGGGTGAAGGATATAATACTGCTATAAAGGTTAGTGAAGGAAGTGGCTGCACCACAGAATACTATACACAAGCCAAGTTGCAATTTTCCAGTAACTATATTGTGAAGGAGACTTTAGTGCATTAAAAGGATTGGAAGCTATTTTAACTAAAGTTTGGTGCCTATCTGAGCTGTTTAATAGCTTAGAATGTCAATTTCTATCAATATGCCTTAAAATCCTGTCAAGGATTTGGTGTTCTGATTTTTAAGTGATATTTTTTTTTCCCCCCTCATTACAATCTCAATTATTTTTACCTCATTAAGGTCATCTACAAGAGGAAAAGCAAAAATATTATGACCAGCTGTTGTTAACTGCTAAGAGTGATCTTGAGACTGAAAGACACACTGTAACCCAGCTGAGATCTGAACTTAACGAATTCAAAAAGAAGTATGAAGAAACACAACAAGAAATAATGAGTTTAAATGCCTTATTGCAGTCACAACAGGTTGCTGAAATGAAGACCCTAGAAAATGAAAATAAAATTAAAGAAGAGAAAGTGCAGAGACTAAAACAAGAAAATGAAATTATTAAAGGACAGCTCAGAGAAGAAAAGAAGAAGTCTGAAGATCTTTTATGTCAGGTAAGTGGGTGCATTTGGAGGTTTGAGATCAGTAGCAATGAATCAAGAGAGCTGAAAAGTCATACTTAATAAGTATGGACAATCGCTGACTTGCTCTGGTAACTGGTCTTTACATATATCTAGACTCATGTCCTTGTGGTTAAAACTGAATTCCTTCTTTAATATATTGGTTCGAATCAAAATCCAAACTCTTGTGAAATTTCCCTGTTTAAACAAGGAACTTAACTCGTCCGCTTATTTCCCTGGTCTCATGGGGCACAAGAGGGAGAAGTGAGAGAATACTTAAGTGATTCTAATCTAATTCATTCTCAAGGTTAGTAGTAAACTTGAACAGGAAAGGTAAAAACTTGAGTCCATACAGGCTATTTCATCACACGGTCCTAACTATGGAACATCACTGATATTTGCTGTCACTTGGCTGCTACAAATACCCATGTGGGCTTGTAGTTTCATGCTGGATAAGTAGCTGTGTCCCAGTCCCAACCACTGTGGCCATGCAGCTGGGGTTTGTTTGTGTGTGTTTTTCCATCCAGAGCAGTTCCTGTGTTTGGTTCTCCGTATGATGGCACGGCTAAGAAATATGCGGGCACACCTGAGTACTAAAAAGCAATGGCCAGATAAGCAAGAGAAGGGATGGATGTTGTCACTGTTTTGAAAACAGCTATGACAGAAACCACTGAGAAGAGTTCTGTAATTCCCTATAAAGCCTAAGAAGTGCCTGTCAGGCAGGCTGTTCAACGTGTGTGGCTTACCCTGTTGCCAGATCTGTTCTGTTGCTTTTGCATCAGGTTAATTGTTCACAGGGTTTGCCCATCTTCCAGAGTACTGTGATGACTTCAGTGAAATAATTCTGTTCATGTCTCAAGTTCTTAATGCTTCCTTCCTTCTCTTTTTGAGCCTAATGACTTTAACCACTCTGGCTGATCAGAGGTGGGGGAAGACATCTATGTGCTATATGTTAATATTTAAAAGTGCTCAGTGCTTATCTCCTTTTGTTTGTGATTCTTATGAGGACTTTGCCACTTTTCCTACATGGAGTGTTACAGTGATGTCTTGGAATATTCCTATCAGCATGTTGATGCTAACAAAAAAAACCCCCAAAACTCATTTTTTCTTCTGGACATGAAATCATGACCATGTACCTGCTGAAGAGAAACTGGGAAGTCCCCCTTGAAGGACTGTCCTCAAGGCATCCAAATAAGATAGACTTGCTACTAGGAGATGTTTGTGATCAATAACAAAGCAATGTAAAACTGAAATTTGAAATATGAGAATAAAACTTACTAGGCACCAAAGTAGGCTAAAACCAGAACAACACTTCAGCTCCCTAAGCACAGGCTGGTTCTCACTGGTTAATTATGATTAAAAGGCGTTGTTATTTTTTTTCAGCTGAACAACAGCATTCACTGTAAAAGTTGATACATGCTGATAATGGAGGATACTTTTACTCTTCTTTTTTTTACATTTACTTAACCCATTACAGTATAGTACTTTCTGAGTCTTAAACCTGTTCTCTTCTATTTTAAAAAAAAAAAAGGCATATCCCATGTTTTTTTGTAACAGCATGGTGTGTTAGTGCAAACATAGGTTTTGTGTGTACATTTTTGTCTACATCCTAGCAATCACCTAGGAAAGTTCAGTTTCATTATTTTGAACTATAACCTCATCCTGTGTTCCCCCTGCTCAATGCAATGATAATGTTTCCCTGAGGTTTTCCCCAGAGAAGTAGAAGATTTGAACTGGATTTGGCTGTTGCATAACAGGCGTACATTTTTCTGTTGCTGTTAGAATATAAAAGTTTACTTTTATCCATTCTTAGATTCATTATTTAAGTTTATTAATTGTTGTATATGGAAGCTCTTTATTACAAATGTTTTTCTGCCTTGTAGGTGCAACTTCTTCGTAAATCATTGCTCAAACAGCAGGAGGAACACACTAGGATAGCTTTATTGGAAAAACAGGTACTGAATTATATGCTAAAATGCTGATAATTAATCTGTATTGTGCACAAACGCTTTCTAGACTAACTTTCCAAATTTAAGAATGAGTAGTATATTAAATAAAGTAACATTAAATATGACTATTCAACTATAAATCATCTTTTGATGCCTCTAAAAATTTTGATGCATCTGTCAAGAGGAAAATGTGTAACCTTTTACAGATAAGAGGGTGTGATCAAACCTGATGCTATTTTCTCCACAATCACTTGTTCAACTGTACAGCCTCAAATTAGGTATGGGAAACATCCTAAAACCAATCACCTCATTGAAGTTTTGTAATATACTCTTGATAAAGTTATACAAATAACTGCACTGCCATCTCTTCCATCTTCTTTATTTTTTCCAAGTACATTCTTGCAGATCTAATTGACATTATTGGAAACAAAATAGTTATGTTTATTTGTTAAGCTTGGGTGTGCAGTGTTACCCGTAATTTCTGTCCAAATTGTCTTGCTACAAGAAAGATCCTGGAGTATAAAATGGCATTTTTAATGAGAACTTGCTCTATATGCTTTTCTATAAAATGCTTAGTTTAAGATTGCAAGACAGCTTGAAATACCCTCCAACCAAAATAACTTCAAACTCCACCTCTACTAAGGGAGACTTTCATAATTGGGCACGTATGAATTTCACTGGTGAATGCAACAAGTGACTTCTTAAATTTTTTTTTAAATCCCATTTTAGGATATGATAGCAGAGTAAAACTTACTTTACATATTTTAAGGGGAAACATTTCTCTTCCTACCCCCCCACACCCCCCCTTTCTTAATAATTCTGACTTCAATTCTTAAATTTTCACACTTGGGGGGTTGTCAGATCCAGATATGCACCATAGACTTTGAGAATGAAAAGCTTGATCGCCAGAACTTGCAGCATCAGTTAAACAAAGTCCTCAAGGAACTGCGCAAGGCCAGGGAGCAAATAACCCGTCTGGAACCTCTGGTATGTACTGAATAACTTGCAAGTGGATTTAGTCAGGGATTTTGCATAAATGTACATGTTTTCACTTTGGGATCTTATTTTAAGCATAGTGAGTCTTCCGTTAATGTCATCAGATATTCATGGTAGGCCCTTACATCCTTTAGGTATGTGGCCCCAAGGTGCAGAACCCTATGTCAACTAGATAGGCATCATTCTTCTCTACAGCATGCATAGAGAACTAGTACTGCAGAAAGAGAGCCAGAACAGTCAGGTTCCTGAGCAGGGAACATAGCTGTATTTTGTACCACGGTGTGTATCTAGTTTTGTCTGTTGCCCAATGACAAAGCTGCGGTACGTTTAAATTCCTCCCTCACTTCTATCTGATATAGGATGGGTGAGTCATTAAAACCTGGGGTTTTCATTTCCAAAAATACAAGTTCCCTACTACAATCAAAAAGGACACTTGTTCTATTGTGAGGCATCGTTTTATTAAGGAATAATGTGTGAGTGGCTAGGAAGATGGTTGGGGAAGGATTCCCAGTCAGACATTGAGGGGAAACCTCTCTTAAATAGCCTGCAGAAAAGCTACGTGCAATCTAATTTAAATGTGGTGTTAGAATTGTACAATGGGCCCTCCATTATTAACATGAGTAGCATAACTGCATTTATCAATCTTAAAATTCTACCCTTAGTGCTGTAACACACACAAGGCTTGTGTGCCATCAAACCGTAATATTTTTTCCTACAGTATTTGGTAAGTGCATGCATGCCAGTCTTATACTAAAGCTTTTCCTTTTCCAGAAACTCCATGAATCTGGACATCTGGAACCACAAGAAGATTTGCAGGCTGTGTTTGAAGAAAAGCTGACCATGTATGACAGAAGCCCTTCCCTGAAACATTCAAGCCTTCTTGATGAAAGTTTTCTTGAGTGTCCCAGATGTAAAGTGCAGTATCCAACAAGCCAGCATAGAGAACTACTAGCACATATTGACTTTTGTACGGCTTGAACTCCAAATGGACTTACTATATTTGCTTTACATGCACTGCCAGCATGCTCTTCTACAAAGCCAAAAGATGTCTTTAAAGCTTTTTTCTGAAGACTGTATAAAGGACTACTATTCTATAATTCAGTTCCACAAAAACATTATAGTAATTTATTTGGCCTCAAATATTTTAACAGAGGTTTCTTCAAAAAAAACCAGCTACTACATTTTTGGTTGCAAATAGAACTATTTTTAGAATTAGGAATATCTTAAAATAGTAAACTACTGACTTATTTTTTTGCACTGTTAAAAATGAGAACAGTAGAAGCACACCCATTGTGTCAGACATTATTTTAATGTTCGGCATATCCAGTTCTCGGTTGGTGAATCCTGATGATTGTGCTTGTACCTTAACTGACAGTAATGAGCCAAAAATCTTCTGCAGCTCAGTAGGTGCACTGTATATTTATATATACATGGGGTGTGTCTATATGTATAGTGTATATATACAGGTATTACATGTATCATATACTTGTGCAACATATCACCATCTTGATACATTAAAAACTCAGGAGGGTCATGTTAAGAGGTCTTTGCTGCTTCAGATTCATGTTGAAAACATCAATCATAAGTAGCTTGTTTTCCTGAACCACAGTCATGGGTGACTTAGAGCTCATATAAAAATGCTGACCAAGGTTTAAGCTCTTCTCAAAAAAAAAATGTCATTGGGAAACAAACTTCCTAGCAAATACAAACTTCCTTGGAACTGAAAAAAGTAGAATTATGCTGAAGTAAACTTGTTTGCACTTCTGTATTTTAGAGGTTAAAGTTGGGAAATATCATTATTCAATCTGTTACACTTGACAAATGTCCCAGTTTAAAAGTGCAGTTTTTAATAAATTGCTCTAGTGGATGTGAAGTGCCATTGTATTTTGGTATTAATACAGAAAACAGGTTAGCAATAAATTCCTGCAACAAATTAGAAACTGGCAAAAAATTCCCTTATGGATTTGCAATCACAGCATTATTTTTTTTTCTAGTGCCTACTGTAAACCTGGATCTGTTGCTTGCATTTTGCCCCTTGCTCCTGTAGTGAAGACCAACAAGCAGTTCCACAAAAATTATTCAAGCGAAGAAATCTTACAAAGATACACTAGTTAAGGAAAAACTTGCTGGTTTTACAAGTTTATGGTTTGCTGAGGACAGTGAAATACCCAAGGTCTGTCTTTGTCTAGTATGTTGATTCTGATTGCTAGCTAGTATTCCATCACTCTGCTGCAAAACTGCATGCATTTACCCCATAATGTTCACCCTAATCTCCAACAGTTAAACATTATTCTTAAATATGAGGATGTTTTCCAGCTTGTTTTCAATAACTATTATAATACCAAGTGATGTTGTTATCTATTAAATCCAGTGCTTGTGAGACAGAAAGAAAATGTTAAAAAGCTATTACCTTTATATCTGAAATATCTTTGCCAAATCGATTGTATTAGCTGCTATCTATCCGCTTTTCAATTTCACTGACTACGTCTCACGCCAATCTTTGTGTTTGACAATTTGCTCAATAGTAGCAACAAGTTTTCTGACCAAAGATATGACGAACTAACAAGTAAAACAGAAATGATGTTTCAGAATCACAAGGTTTTGCTATGAGGGAAATTGTCTTAATTTCATGTCTGTCTTTCTAAACATCTTTTAAATTCAGGATGATAACTATGCCTTTCATTGCAGACTAATAATTTTAATCTCTAATTAAACCTCTTTTGGAAGTTTAAGTTAGTTGTCTTTTAACAACACATTAATCAGCTAGTATTCAGTTCCCACTTGCATACTCGGCATAGTTTCTGCAAAAAGAAATTCTGATCTTTTATGTATTATAGATGAAATAAGTTTGCCTGCTACAGGTCAGCAGTCTTCTCTTCAATAGTTCTGAGGCTTTTTTAAATTAACGAAAAACACTTTCTTGCTAGAAGCTGATACTGCAGAGGGAGAGTCATAAAGTTGATAATGGGATAACCTTTAACAAGTTTTGTTCATTCCAGCACCTTTTCTGAACTTTAACAATGCGTTTAGGCCTGCTTGCTAAGTATTAGACCTAAGTATAAAACCCCTTACTGATATATTTCTACACAACATCAGTGTGGTGTATGTTGAAAAATGCCAAAATGGCTTTCTACTGCCAATAACTCCCAATGCCATGTGCCAATAACTGTACTAAAGATGTTTAGGCAAGCTATACAATAAAACACTTATGTTTAACTATGCAGATAAAAAGTGGCAGGGAGGCGTAGTGACGGTTATCCTGTAAAAGAATCACACTGAACAGCACAAATATCTAGAGAAAACAGGATGTCACTGTTCACCTGGCAAAGAACTAACGTAAATGGTGCAATGTCTTCAAGAAAAGTGGGGGGAATGTGGCGCTCATGATATCTCCATAGCAAAGCAGAGACAGATGGGAGTTTACAAGTGATGAAAATGTATCAGTAGAGGAGCTCGAGCCATTTTATTTTAATCTGGCAATCAACCTTTCTATTAGTTTCCACATCTTGTAATCTGATTGAACTGTTAAGATTACAGTAACAGTTGTGGCTATGGTTTTACCTTAAAAATGATAAGCAAGTATCTTCATCATACCAGAAAGATATGGTAATATAAGCTCCATTACATACATTGGGACTATGCAACTCAGAATACTACTTGCAGTATTTCTAAATCTTTTTCTTTCTCTAATATGGAAAATGTGACAGAATTAGGAAGCCAAGTGGTAGTCCCTGCAGCAAGGGTCCTGCTGAAAGTCTCCACATGTTAAAAACATGACTGTATTGTCAGTATGGGGGTCTGTTTGGGTTATTTTCAAGGCAGTCACCCAGAGCAAGGCAGCTGCATGTCTCCCAGGGAAGGGCAGCGCAGGACCTCCCTGAAGTCACCTGCACAGTAAGCAATTGTGTTGGAGAATTCTGCAGCATATGCGGGATTTTAAGAGGTGGGGAAGGAAATAAAAGTCAAGCGCCTTAGAAGGAAGAAAGGAAGCCAAAGAATTTTAGACCAAATCAACCTAACTGCCATTCCTGGAAAAAACCCACTGGCATAGACCTGGCAGTGGGAATCATGTCATGTGTCCCCGGTTTTCTTAACTGAGCAAGAACTGTGGACAGGGAAAAAACAAAAGATGTGCTAACATGGACCTTTTGTTTCAAACAATGTAGGGAAATACAATTACTTCCTCTAGTCTATACAATTGGTGTCACAAGTAGCCAAAAAGCTGCATTACATAATTAAATATCAATAATTTATAGCCCTAAGAACATAAGCGCAGCAAAAAATGGATCTTTGTTCTGACCCACATGGCCAGAGCATAGTTTGTCGCTGACAAGCAGCCTGAAGCGGATGCCTAGGATATAGCCTAAGGATAAGGGATGCATATGTGGGACCTTCTAATATCTCAAGCTTTAAGAGACAGATGTGGTTCCCATGTGTTAGTACCTCTCAATGGATTTATCTTAAAACATGAAATGATTAACTGAGAATAATGTGTTAGACAATTCCATGGTAGTCTATCTGATTCCAAAACTACTGATATTTTCATAGGTGAGGCAGATACTACTAGAGTAGACATAAAAACTGAGACACTCCAAGGTAGGAACTGTGAGCCCTTTAGAGGACAGCAGGAATTTTCAATTTACCAACACCAATGATCTGAAATAAATAGGATGAAATATTACATACAGGAATAATCAACTACCAAAATCCAAAATAAATAGTATGACAGTGTATCAGCTCCTCCAGGAAGTTTCTTGGGATTACAATAAACAGAAACTTGAACACGACTCAATATTCCACCTGCCTGATTTTGCAACAGTTTTACAACATGATGAATAAACAGCCTCTTACATGTTTTACACATAAGCTTTCAGTTCTAGTCAATACAGATGAGACTTTTAGCTGGAATACTGTATCCAATTTTGAGTATTGTACTTTAAGAACAATTTAGCTAATGTGAATGCAGTAGAAATCTTTCAGATTTCTGATCAAATTCATGAAAGAATCAGGGTTATACAGTCCAGAAAAGACAATGAAGAAAAATGACAAAATTTCATACAGAGGAAAGATATCAAGTCTTCCTATGCTCGGTGAGAAGAGTAGAGAGCTCAAAATTGCAACAGGAGAAATTTTGACATACAGAAAATCTTTCCGATGGTTGAAGAGATGAAACATGTTGCTTATGGAGGCTGCAAAATCTCCACCACCGGAAATTTACTGAGACACCTAAATAACTGTCTAAACCATTCTTGACAGGCAAGTCTGCCTTGGGTCAGGAACATCAGCCAGATGATTTCTCAGTCCCTTGAAGCTCTATTTTTAATAACACGTATAGACCTGCAAACAACACACCATAAGTTTTAAATAATAAAAAAAGCAGGTAACACAATGGTTGTTCTGCACTGACACTTCATGTTATTTCACTCCATGCAAAATCAGTAGCTACTGCACCAGAAGTCAATATAGCAGTTTATTTACTGACTTGTTTCTTAACTGGAAAATTATTGGTATTCCTGTGTCTGTATAAACTTCTAGTCTGAACAGACAAAGTCATTTACAATCAATACTTGCATTGATGCATCTCAACCTCGCTGGGAAACGAGATAAATGGCACAAGTGCAACTTGATGTCACAAAATTCCCTAGTGTTGGGAAATGCCTCATCCAAACATTGTTTTAATGAACAGCGCTGGCGTGTCCGATTCTTTGGCATTTGGGGAGTTCAGACTCCCCTCCATAGGGTGCCCAGGAACGGGACTCAGGAAGGCAGCGTATTGAGTGGGAGCTAACCAAGCCAGTGAGAAACATGACTCCTTAAGAAAGGCTGGGTGCACAGAAAGGAGGTGCTGTTGAGGATTCACAGATGTAAATTCTCTTCTAGCACTATCTCTTCTTGCAAAAAAAAGCTGACTTCAAGAAGGACACATATCCATGAAGTGAGACCTCCCCTTACACACAGTCCTCCTTCAGACCTGCAACAGAGCTGCCCACCAGTAGTCACGGACATATAGTCCTTTTGCTGTCTCTCTGACTAACCAAAAGTTTAAGTACTTCACACTGAATTAATAGTTTAAAAAAGAGAGAGAGCAAGATAAGGTGCCTCAGAATATCCTGTAAGAAACACGCCTGGGACCTTATCATAGTGATACCCGGCTGGCTTCTTAGCCGATGTGCAACCAGTTTCAATTTCCCTGATCAACTGAAAACTGGTGAATGAGCACACTGCATCAGCAAAAGCACAAGTTTTACCAATGTAACAAGTATGGTCTGGTCAGTATTATCCCATTCAACTAGATAGAAAACTATACAGCCTAATTTAGACATCCACAGTTTCTGGACACAGTTTACGAGAAGCCCTAAATCACAGCTCTTTAATCATCTCATATTAAATTATAATGCAACCAGACCCCGAACAGCCACTGATAATGAAAAACATGAACAGTGTGGGAAATGACATGACTTAGCATTACACTTGTGAAGTCAGAAGGGTTTACAGCAGAATTTAAAGCGTTATCTGTATTTTCTCTTATTGGTTTTGCAAGAATCATTTTTCTGTTTCTCCAGCCCTAGGTTAATGCTAGCTAAGCACAAGCCTTGCCTTCCAATACAGACAGATTTTCTTTGCAGCAGACAGGCTCTCTGTAAACCTTCTTTCAGGAATACCTGACTTTTAAAAGAAGTAAAGCTTTTATCCTGATTCTGGCCTGAAGAACCCCTGTTGCTCCCAAGAAGTTACTCTTGTAAGTAAGAAAGCAACCTGACTCTCCTTAAACCTCATGAATAAGAGCATTCCCTAATCTTGAATATGAGGGAAAACGATGACATCTGTGATCTCTGCCATCACGAGCAAGTGAGGTTGGTGATATGTGTTGTTTGTAAATCCTTCAGAAGCACACCATAGCATTTGCTTCAATGGCTCTGCATCAAAGCTCATCAGCAGGAATGTCGGTACTTTATGCAGACCTGAAAGTTAGCAAAGGTCCGGTGGTACTCAAATATCAGACTGTAATTCTCCAAATAAATCTTGCACAGGGTCTCAGTTCCTTAGTAAGAGTGTCCTACCAGATTCTGCAATGTCCAAATGAACCATTCTCATACCCTATATTCACTGATAAACTCCCTAAATCCATGGGCTAGATATGTAAGTGTAATACAGTATCTAAAACTGCTAAGAAACAACCTCACTTAGTTAGAACAGTCTAGCTGGAGCTGAGTCACCCTGCTGAAGCTTGGTTAGCATGCAGCATAACAGAGATCTTGACCTTCCAGGGGAATTCTTTGTTACATGGATTATGTACTTACATTTGCACTTAGTTCAGAGAGAAATCCCTCCCTTACTGTAAGTCATGCGGAAACTGTTCAGCGTTGCTGTTGGCAAAAGTTCTGATGGCCTTGATAACAAAAAACTGATCCAGCTCTTACTAGAAAGCACATCTACTGAGAGTGTTATCAACAGCTCTGATTTTGACTGAGGCATCGGTCAGCAATGCTGCTGCTACAACTTGAAACTACAGCATCGCTGGCACATATCCTAGGAAGCATGCCGGCTTCTGATGGATATTGACCACAGGACAATGAGACTCCCCAGAAGAAACAGGGACTAGCTCTTGACATGATCACAGAGATCCATAGAAGCATCTGGTATTTTCAGTGGATGTTGGAGCTTGCTACTATATGAAGGCAAACATATGCATTTATATTTGCACTACAAGTTTAAAAATGCCCCTTGGACATTGGTGTAAATGCTTCAGCTCACTCATTCGAAAGTATACGACGAGTGAGCAGTTAGGAAACTTCCTAAAAAGCACAATAAACCAAAACAGATTTGTATTTGAAACAAACCTTACAATGGCATAACTTCTTCTAAGCACAGAATTAATAGTGTCTGGAAGCTGCAGTATGATATGCAAAAGCAAAAATGAAAATAGAAAGCTAACTTTGGTTGCAACTTATGCTAAACCCCTATTACATACACACAGCTTGAGTCACCTACAAGCTTGGAACCTCTTTTGTGAAGACAAAGAATCAACATTTCTAATGTAATGAATTTAAATCACTTAGTAAACATTAAATATGAATACATCTGTTATAGAAGTCAGTACTATTTACTTATTGTGATACAGGTGCATGGAAAGACTTAAACATCAATCTACATGCAAGAGGTTGCATAAATAAAGCAAAATCTTTACAAGGTCACGTCCAAATGGAACAAGAATCCCCGTCTCAAGACCAGAATCACCTACCCCAGGAGGTCCCTCTCTCTGGGAAGATTTCTTATGCCCAAGAAATAAATAGGCTGAACTATCCCCATCTGTCGTGACAGTTCACCGTTGTCAAGGGAACAAGCTGAAAAACAGAGCTTGACTTATGGTATCAAGTAACACAGGCCTTATCTGCCATAAAGATGGCAAAGACTGAGGCTTTCATTCAGGACAAAAACCACAGAAAAGGAAAAAAGATTTTTCCCCACTAGGCTAGCTAACCTGTTCCACAGTGGTCCCCGCAACTTTCATTTAACCTAGAAAAATGAAATCTGAGTTGACTCCATGTTCCACCACTTCTGAGCATAAAAGAGCACATAGGTTGAAGCAATGATACAGGTTAAGCAACTGTAACAGGTTTCCAAGCATTCTGTTAATCACTTCCTTGTCATAAGCACATGTGGAGCATACACTGCACACAGCATCCGCTTATTACAGTAATGTCAGAGTAGCTCTATCGAGGTTATGATTCCTCCCTTCCTCAGATTTCATGTTGTGGTGGTTGCTATGATTGTAGCTACCCAACAGCAAATACAGCTTCTGTACTTCATGGGAGGGAAAAGAAAACTATTTTTTTAGATAATGGATCCATTAGACCCATGAGTAATCAGACTGGTTTTGTTCCTGCAAGGAGCTCCCATTCATTTGATAAAACCCCATGGAAACATGCATGTTTCTTCACACCTCTGCTCTGCCTGTACACAGGTCAGTGTGGAGCTCACTCCCTAACAACACACTAAAAGCAGCATTTTGCTTCGGTTCTCCTGAGTAACCAACAGGCTTATGCCAAGTAAGGAAGGTTCTCATTCACACCTAAGGACCATAGCTAAAGATGATCCTTTCTAAAGAAGATCGTAAGTCTATCCAGATATTTCCACATTGTCTCATTTGCAAACCTTCTGCTCCTCTATGGCATTCCTTTCCTCCCTGACTAAAAATACCTTCATTTCTTCAATAATGCTGCTTTGGATGTTTCTCTATTTCCCTTCCCCTATTCTGTTTCAAATGTGTTTACTTTACCCTCAATTGATAGGACCAGTTTCTAATTTCATTTTCCACTAATGACAAAGGGGCTAAAGATTTCATTCATAACACAACTTGCATTTATTCTGTGCTACCATTTCCAGCTGCCCCCCATCCCTCCTGGTAATGCCTTCCAAGTTTTCACACAGGTATAAACAGCCATCTAATGATGGCTCTTTCCCAATTCCCAGCCTCTATTCAGAGTTCAGAGCTGACCACACCACTGCTACTGCCAGCTGCCCAGAACTTCAGGGCTAGTTTGTCAGCTTGTATAAAGTCCCAGACCTGTGAGGTTTTAGCAACTGGAAGATATCTGCTATATTTCAAGATTCACTAATCTTTTTACAGACTCAGTCCACAGCACAGCCAAAATAAATTGTGGCTAGATATGTCAAGCTTTGATCATAAATAGGAATAATTGTCCTCAGCAGTTCTATTAAATTTGCTGAGACTTTTGCAATGTGGGTGCAGAATTTTTTTCTCACAGCGAATGATTTAGAACAAAATATGTGTTCTGAGACACTTGCCAGTCACTTGTGCTGCTGGCTGCCAAAAAAATCATCTTTCCAAGTTTTCTTATTGTCTTGAGTTCATAGCAGCCACCCACTTAACAGCAAACCTGCCCACATTTCATACAAAGAAATCAGCAGGAATTAGGAGGAGCATCTCATCCACCTGTTTAAGCTGCCCTGCAAACTCCCTGTTCGATGAGATGGCATAGATAGTTACAACCACTTACAGCTCAAGAGAAAACAGGCTAATTAAAATCAATGCGAATTCTGCACTGGCAAAGATGTGGGAAGCGGTCCAGGAAAGATCTCACTCTTGTCATTCCTCATTAGATCATCCCTTAGAAGGACCGAGTCTCTGGAATCTCCACTAATCTGGAATCCCCAGTAATGCCATTGCGTAAGTGGTTGACAGCAGGGTCACGCCCAGGGTACCGCACCGCCTGGTACCACACTCCCACTGGCACACCGGTTTGGAATAACTCTCACCTAATCAGAAGGTGTAGCTCCATACTGCCAAGCCTGTTACTGCTCCCTTAAGCACCTACACCGGCACAGAGTCAAGTGAATTCATCCAGAGCTGTCTAATGTTACACAACTGTTTACATACTTTATGAAAACATTTTATCTTCTTTTATGAGGCATTATCTGCTCATCCGTGATGATTTACGCACCTCACTCCCAGTCCATTTCTAAATCATCTGCAATGAAGAGCGTAAGTGGAAGGGCCTACTTTGATTTACAATTTGAGCAACTGCTTCCAGGAACTGAAGTCCAAAGAAAAAATGGTATTTTCTAGCTATGTCTTAATTTACCGGGCTTCTTCCACAAGAACTCATAACACAGGCGGGTAAGATTCTGGATCCACTCACTAAACAGATCCCACTAATGAAGACAGTGACACTGCCCCTCCACGCTGGACTTCGGTGAGCACAAGCAATGCACAGGACTGCTGTTTCCAAACACCACTGTCCAGACATGAGGAGATGGATAAATTACTCTTTTTTTTTGAACTTTAGAACAGCGCTAGTTACCCTGGACTCCCGAGAAGAGCCCTCGGAGCAGTCTGCCAGCCATCCCTCTGCTTTAAGCCCAGCTGAGGGGAGGCGCCTGGGTGGCTCCCCTGGGTCACCGGTGCCCCAGGGGCCCACCTGCAGCGTGGGGCAGACCAGGGCCGGTCCTAGTGGAGGTGGCCAGGCCTGTGCCCCTCAGCATGGCGGTGCCGGCCTGCTGACGCACACCCTCCCCGGGCAGGGCCCCACTCGCCCCCTCACTGCTTCCCCATGCATGGCGGCCTCACCTTTGTGTGAGTTGTGCCCTGTTTACCCTCCCACTTCCTTGTTCCACTCTGGCACGAGGGCCATAAACCACCCAGCTGGTACAGCCGAGCCCTCAGTGGCACGGGCAGGAGGAAGAGGAGGGATGGGGATGGTGGCCAGCACCCTGCCCCGTGCTGGGAGGGCACCCCGGGTGCCGCCGTGGTGGTTGGGAGCGCAGCCCTTCCCCTAGGGCTGGTGCCGTGGCCTGCAGTGGGCCCCTCATGCCCACTGGCCACCCTCATGCCGGGGCCCGGGGGTGAGCCAGAGGAGAACAAGACCTACTTCCCCTTCTTCTCAGACTTCAGGGGCCGCAACGTGACGGCCCTGCGCATTGGCGAGTCGTCCGCCCTGGCCTGCATTTTCCTGCTGGCCTTGGCAGGAAACATCTGGGGCATCTGCCTGCTGGTACGGCAGCAGCACCGGCTGCGCGCTGCCAACTGCCTGGTGCTCAACCTCTTCTGCGCCGACCTGCTCTTCATCACCGCCATCCCCTTCATCGCCGTGGTGCGCTGGACCGAGACCTGGGTGCTGGGCGACGTCGTCTGCCACATGCTCTTCTACGTGGTGAGCCTCAGCGGCACCGTCATCATCCTCTCCCTCTCGGCCGTCAGCCTGGAGCGCGTCGTCAGCATCGCCCGGCTGCGCCACGCCGCCCTCCGCCGCCGCAAGGCGCTGGCCGCCGCCCTCCTCCTCATCTGGGGCTTCGCCGCCCTCGCCACCCTCCCGCTCTGCTGGTTCTTCAGCGTGGTGCGGCTGCCCGCCGCCGCCGGCGAGGTGAGGGCCGGGGCCGGCGGGGAGGGCCCGCGGGGCGCCGGCCGTAGGCGGCGGAGGGAAAGCGGGCGCCGGCAGGCGAGGGGGGTTCATCCGCCTCTGCCACCGAGGGCAGCGCCCCGTGTGCCGGCGGGTGCCCAGGTTGTGCCCCAGGAGCGGCCGGAGCGCCCCCCCCGGCGGGGCAGCCGTCCCCTCCCGTCCCGCTCTCCCGGCGGGCCCCGCTGTGAGGTCGGCTGGGATTTTTGGTTGTTTTTCTTTGCATTCCCCAGTGCAGCTGGGAAATCCCCTTTTCAGCAATCTTCCCCCTTTATCGAGGCATCCGGATCCCGGGAGAGCCGAGTAGCTGCCTAGCATAGGTGGCAGCCTCTGTAGAAAAACAGCCGTGCACAGATTTGTCTGCCTGGTATCTTGAAATGCGTACAAAAGTACACCCAACATGACACTCAAATACATGATTAAGTTGAAGATCTATAGGTTTCAATTTTAAAGTTGCCATTAGCATTTGATATGAAATTTATGGCAGTATTTAGATTGTGGACAACACATGTGTTTGTAATTGTATGGGCTTTAAAAACGATGAAGTAATACATTAATTGACTGCTCTGTTTGAGTAGAAAGTTTTCACGGACTCGGTTTGGTTTGCAGATGTTTTCTCTGTAGGCACAGAGGGAGATAAGGACAACTTTGTAGTAAAATAATGGTACAATGTTGATTTTCTTCTTTATTCTTTGTAAACAGGAGATTCAGATTTGCACCTTGGTTTGGCCCAGCATTGGAGGAGAAATAGCTTGGGATGTGACCTTTGCCACTGTTTTCTTTCTAATACCAGGATTAGTCATTGTCATCAGCTATTCCAAAATCTTACAGGTATGGTTTTCCCTTAATTTTTTTTTGTAGAACAAAGAGAAGTAAACAGTAACTCAATAGGCATCAACTTACCGTCACTGAATACAAATACGCCTAAAGGGAATAGGCACCATTTGCTCAGCAAATGGGAAGTATGTGATATAAAATGATGCACTTCAGCCTGTACATAACAACCTGTATGTTTGAACTAAAAACATGCCTGAAAAGCACATTAACAGAAGCCCAACACAAAGTTTGTCTTCATTTATATATAGTATTTATATACTTCTCCATTTATCTGTTGTTCGTATTTAAAGACTGTCAATCTCCTAAATGCTAAAGGAGTCAAGCATTTGAAATAATGAAAAAATAGATTTTGCTTTCTTTGAGCCTAAACTCCAGAGTCACAAGGAATTTGTAAGAAAGCAAAGTGAGGCAGGACTACAAAAAATCCATCCCCTTTTAGATCTACTGATTTTCTACATGTATTTTTAGTACACAGATCTCATTAGATTACACTTATTCCTCCACAGTTTCAAACCTTGCAAACAAAACCTGTAAATTAAACACTGTGCTTCCACTTTCTTTCTGAGTGGATGTTGTTTAACGGCTGAAATGTAGGCCAAAATACCAGGCACCACAGAGTTTTAATCTATATTCTAGCAAGCACGATACGAGTTACCTAAAATCCTTTTAAAACACCTGATTTCATACCCCTTCCTCTTCTAAACACAGAGCGAGAGCGAGCTAGAAATCTTCCAACTAGGCACCACAATGCCTAGTTTTTAGCAACTGTCTCCAAAAGATTCTTGATTCCTGTATCAGGTAATTAAACTTCTCATACTACACATAAAGAAAATTATAGGTTTTGGAAAGGAATCTCAAAATACACAGATTATTGAGCAGGGAATTAATTGATGACGAGTTGAGCACCAAGTAGCTGTGGGTACATGCACCAGAGCTGCACATAGATGTTTCCATGAACGTAGGACCTAGAATCAGGGCTCTATTGATTGAGCTTAAACTCATAATCAAAATCATCAGCTCTTAGTTTCTGTACACTCTATAAGCTCATTATAACCTTGAAGTAAATGCATTAAGTAAACCTCTTCTAGTGAAGCAAGGCACTTGCCTTTTGGAACCTCCCATTTGCTGTAGGCAAAGAACATACAGCAACTCAGTGGGGAATCCGAGTCCTTTGAAAGAACTGCAAAAAACTGCAGGCTGAGGAATGCCGCAGTCCTTGGTCAGAGAGCAGGACAGGAATGGTGTTCCTCTTGTCCTTGCAGACTCCAGATTACAACAAGTAAATTTAGAAAACACAGTGGCACATAGGGAGCCAGAAGCCCAAAAAAGTGTTTGGAATACTGGATTACAAAACAGCCCCATGCTGCTATGCTCACATTTCTTTTCCAACTTGGTAACACAGATGCTAAGATGTGTTACCATTTCTCCTGGACTGGAAAAGGAGCGAGGCCCGTAGCAGGATCCCATCTGTTATAATTGAGTCTTCTCCCTCACACAGTTCTCCAAGAAGCAACCAGAACTCAGCTGGAGAATGTCTTAATCCCTGAGTCATTCCCAAGAGCAGATTCACTCTCACTTGGTGAGAACACTCCATGGTGCCAGTGCACACTGAGTACAGTGCTCAGTGTTGCAGAAAGCAATTCAAAGCATTTGTGTATTCAAATCACACAGCATCTATGATGATGATTCACTACGGATACCTCAAATTTGTTAACAAATATACTCTACAAATGTATGCTTCAGAATTTAATCTGAAACTGAGTATTATTTTTGCATAACACTTTCGAGAACCCTGGCAAAAATGACAGATGAGAAGCCATGATTTGTAACTTGTTTCGCACTGATCCCCCTCTCAGGCAAGACTTAGATAAGAGGCTAGGACTATTAAGGACGTTCAAGTTCTGGAAGTTATGTACTTGCATATGCATGACTTCTAAATTCCTGGTTCTCAGAGCATGGTCCAGATGCCCATGATAGGTTATCTAGATTCCTTATGCTAGGTAGACTGAAAAGGGATCCAAAACATACCACTGCCACCCCATTTCAGTTGAGCGCTTCCTTAAGATGCAGTTGCGTCTTAACTTCCTGCAGTCCTGGTGATTCTTGCATTCTTCATTTTAGGCTGTGCAGCTCCAGCAGGAAAGGTGGAGGGTACTTATATGGGACAGATACAGAAGAATCTGATGAGGACATTCTGTAGCCATTTTGAACGGTGGAGGCTGAAGAGGGTACAGAATTTGGTTTTCCCACCTTTTCCTGCTTTTGTATTAGAAGTGGATATTAGTCCTTTGCATTTTATGAAACCTTCATTCTTACTAAGGCAGGTTAGGTGCTTTCTGAGAACAACTCTTAGATGGGATTGTTTGGAGGACTTAGCCTAGTTTCTGGATTCCAAATGGGTACAGCAGGAGATAGGCTGGAATAGTTTTACACGTTCAAAACATCAGAATTCTCTGCCCCTCTTAAATCAGGGAAGCAGCTAGTGAGACTGTCCCCTTCTCAGGCTCAGCAGCTGCTGAGAAGCACATTTTTGGATCATGGATTTTGGTTTATACACCTACATTCTGTTGAAATCTTTAGTAGATGTCTAAGTTCTTAATGAATATTTGTTCTAGGCCATCTCTCTCTGTGACGAATTCAGAAAACTGCAGAAAGAATGACAAATTATTCCATATGTATATATAACCATTTTCATCCTTACCTGAACCAGGAAGCTATGAAGTATTACTAGTATTAGCTTTACCTTCCTTTAGTTATTGCTAAAGGGAAATGTCACACACAAAATTATCAGGAAGAGTCTTACAATTTTGACTTTCCTACTTAGCCAGCAAATTGACCCAGGCTTTTGAAAATACCCCTTCTTTACCCATGCAGGCGGTAAAATTGCATCTCAATTATTTAGCCTAAATGTTTGTTTGCTGAATATTTCAGTTTTATTTTATTTGCATCAGGTATGTGAATTACAGACTTACTGTGCTATGCGAACTTCAGTGAAGACAGGGATTTAGAGCATGAGATTTAGAGTTTTCTGCAAGCCATTGGGATTCAATATTCTACGTAATGACAGATGATTCACACCCATGAATACTAGATTCCCAAACTACCCATAGTCTGGTTTATTACATCAGACAGTACTTCTACAAGACACAGATTTTCATAGTGACAAAAGGATTTGTAAGATCTCAGGTTAGTTCATAGAAAGCAATTCTGCTTGCTGACTGAAAACCTAAACATTTACACAAAACGTAAAATCCCATTCAAATTTAAAATGTATAGTGATTTAGTTACTGTAATAAGTTTTAAACTCTGTTTTATGCTGAAAAGTATTTATGGCTGGTAGAGAGCCATAAGCACAACAATCAACTTGACTAGTATTGAGGTGAGTTCACAGCTGAGAGGAAAAAAATACTAATAAAGTGAGAATGTTTGAAATGGAACCATTGACAAAAAGTAAAAATGGAATTCTGCAATGCCTTTTTTGTAGTCACTTTTCAAAACAGAAGCATCATGTGCCACGATGTACTCTTGCACTTGTAAAAATGTGTTAATAATTCTTCTAGGTTTCAATGAAAGTTATTTTCTTCTCTTTCACTGCAGATTACAAAAGCATCAAGAAGGAGTTTAAATGCTGGTTTAGCCTACTCAGAAAATCATCAGATTCGTGTTTCCCAGCAAGACTACAAACTATTCCGAGCCCTCTTTGTGTTGATGATCTCTTTCTTCATCATGTGGAGCCCAATTATAATAATTATTCTTTTAATTTTAGTCCAGACTTACAAAAAAGATTTCAATATCTTGCCATCGGTTTTCTTCTGGATAGCATTATTCACTTTTGCCAACTCTGCTGTCAATCCAATTTTGTACAATGTTGCCTATTTCAGACGTAAATGTCAGGAAATTCTTCTCTGTTGTACAGGGAACCCTGTAAGGCATGGAGCTGGTACCGAAAGCACTGCAAGAAGAAGTAACCATGAACAACCACATTTGTCTTTCATTACCAGATAATTATTTAAAGTCTGTGCCACGCTTTGGATGTTAATATGTACACTATCCCAGGTTGAATAGGTCAGTATGTTATAGTATTAAATGCCAGAGAAGGGGGGGAAAAAAGAGCTAAATCTGTATTTTTAATTCCTGTAGGTAAAATTCTCTTGACTTTACTGCTTTGCCTCAGTAAGGTTTGGACAATTTAATCCAATGGATTGAATTTTCCACTTAAACTGAAATAAACAGGAATATGGCAGTGAACCTGGTGGATGTAAAATAGTTGAAATAAGTACTTACCAGACAAATTAATTTTTATGAGGGTACATTTTCAGTTGGCATAAAAGTCATCAACTTTAATGAAGTTATAGAGAATCTATATCAAGACGGCACCTGATCCATTTTTACTCTATTTTCTAATGAGTAAGAGAGACCAATTTTCTCATGAAAATGTACATCCTTGGAAAGCAGCTGCTCTTTTTTTTCAATCTCATTTTAAAAAGGCACTTAGATAACTGACTTCCTGAACATAGATTTGGGCAGACTAACTAGTATCATCTAGGAAACATGATGATAAACATGTATTATCACCAAGTGAATGAGAAATTTGGTTCCATCTCAAGTTAAAAATATGGACATAATGCCTGTTAATTTATAAATAAAGAATAAATAAATAAATGTTTACTTGTCATGTGTAAAATAGTTCTTTAAAAAAGATGCGTATTTTTTATATCTTCAGTAGTCATATAATAAAGTCAATCAGTGACCTATACGGTCACTGAAATTCCTTCCTTCTTTCTAAAATGCTATCGGGAACGATTTCCAGTATTTCCTAGAAAAAGGTGACATTGTATTTGAAAATAAATTAAAAGTTTTAGAAAGCAAATACATATATTTTAGGTTTGGTTTGGTTTTTTTTTTATTAAAACTCAGACAGAAATTGAAACCACTAAAAAAAGAAAGATTATACTCTTAATTATTGCCATCTGTCACCAATTCAAAATAGTGCATTAAGATAACGGTTTACTTATAAAACCAATGTCGACATAGGTACAGATGTGCATACAAACAATTTGCATCCCCTGTAATCCAAGTTTATTAAAATGTTTCATTGGTTTGTTAACAAGGTGAGCTAGACAACTCAGATAAATATACTCAAAATCTAAATGAAGCCGTTTAAAAGGTTTTCAAGAGAACACCCGATCGTTGTGTTAACTTTACATCCATGGTGCTGTTACATGGTTTCTTTCCATAGTTTTGGATCTCCTTAAGAGCAAAATCCTGAAACACACAAAAAACACAAAATTTTGTTTTTCAACCACACTAGACAAATATGAAAACTTTCAACGAATTTAAAATGCATACATGTCTAATTCCTTTAAAACACGCTTGAGTCCATCAGTCTGTTCCTTGTAATGATAATGACAATACCTTGCTCTGCAGTTTATAATTCCAAAGAATTTTAAACTCAGAACAAAACCGGAATTCATCCAACCTCTTACACCTGTCCTGAGCATTTTAATACTTTGGCAAACAAGGTACTGGATAGATCAGTGATACACGAGTTATTTATTTATTTTAACAAGCTTCCCATTATTTGCCCTTTAAAAATTATTAATTTAAGAATGTCTTTCAACAAAATAAGAATCTCCTGATCTCCAAAACATTAATAGCAATGGTAAATTATCTGAAGGAATATACTACTCTCTAAGTCACAATTTTTGCTTCTAATAAATGCGAACAGCAGATTCAGCTTTCAACTCTATTAACATGACGTCATATTGTATTTACAAGTAGTCACACTGTGATATACACACTCACATTGCATAACTTAAAGCACCTCGAGCTATTACTGAGTGTATCACAGCCTGATCCAGATTTGGAAAGCAGCTACCATCAGAAATGCTATGTAAGTTACAACCAAAAAACCTGTAATTTTCTAGGCTTCTCTTTTGCCTTGAAGATCCAGTATACAAAGAACAGATATTTTAGATATTTTTTTCCATCAAGGTAAGTTTTGTACATCTATTAGGTTTTTGGGCGGGAACTTAATTTGAATACAGTGTGAATTTAAAAAGCTAATGAAATATCTCGGAAAAAACTTACCTTCAAGACATAGAGTATGCACAATAGACAGAAGCCTATTCTTGTAAGACCTATTAACGTCAGTCAGGATTTTACCACAATAATAACTGAATGCAGGTCAGTACAATTGAAGTTGTCTTTTTTTGCTAATAATTCTGTCACTCTTAATAGCAGAATTAAAACTAAAGTAGCAAGGCTTCCAATCCACACAGAAGGAATTAAGTGTGTATTCTGTAAGAGTTTCTGATATAAAGCTTTCAATAAATGTCTTTTTCAGTTTAGCTCACAATCATTCTCGCATTCCCAAATGTACTTGCTTTGCAGGAACTTTGGCTTACTCATGGAATCATAGAATCGCCTAGGTTGGAAGGGACCTTTCAGATCATCGAGTCCTACTAACACTACGGTAATTACAGGTCCTGATCACAGTAAGGGGAAAATGCAAATTGCCGGCTTTATGTTTCTGTTTCATTTACAAACATTACGGAACTCACATAGTCTTATCAGACACTGCACTCAACACGTAACATCTGAATATAAATTAGGATAGCAGACAAATAACATAGCACTTGGTGCAACTTGGTAGATTTGATATTTCTATAACAAACTCGAGGTAGTATGATCAACTTTTAAATTAAGGTTAGGAAGTCAAAGAATATTTAAGTCTGAACTTTCAAAAGACATTCTGAGCTTTTATTTTTAAATTAAAATATTGGTTCTATAGTCTGTCAAAAAACCGCAAGCATTGTATTATATAGAAGCTCTGAGATATTTGAAAAAGTTGTATCACAAACTATGAATAAATTAATATATTCAGTTTTTCTTTTTGGTTTATACTTTCTGTCTTGCAAAGATTGACAATACATTTATTGCCTTGGAAGCCTCATATAGTGTAGAAATAATAGAAACACAGATTCCACCATGTGGAATCAGACCAGTACTTGGACTAGCCCAATATCCTGATTTTACAGTGGGATAGTACTTTGGGTTTGACAGAAATGCAAGGAACCACCATAACACACACCTCTCAAAGTCACAGCACAACAGCTGTGTATCTACACTCTATCATAGATTTAATCCAAAACCATCCCTAATCATCTCATTATTTTATTCTCTCATCTTCAAAAATTTTTATTCCTGCTATACGTCATTTGAAGAGCAGTGAATGCAGCATTCAAAAGAAGAAAGTATCATCAATTTATATAATTACATAGTTTCTTTTCTATCCTATGCTTTATGCAATCATACACATTATTCACAAAAGCCAATTTAATTTACGCTTGTGATGTCTTTTAGTCCTGACTGCCTTCAATCTAAACTGTCTTTTATGTTGTCTCCAAATTCTCATTAAGGACACAATTTTTATTTTCGTTGTTGTCAGGCACTTTTTCCAGGTCACTAATCAGTATTCTGAACACCACCCACCTCAGCAGATCTTTCAGGCAGCTGGTTATCAGCATACCTACTTTACAACATGGCAATATATTACTCTCTGTTTATAGATCAGATGAACAGGTAATAGAGCCACAAGAGCTGATTGTGCTCATCTGTTCTGACTTTCTTTATAATACACAAAAGTTCCTTCAGTCAATCCCAGTTTATTCTAACATGTCATTTAGAAAAGCCTTTAATCTTGATTTACAGATTTCAGTGATGAAGAGCACACAACAGGTCTTGGTAAACTGTTCCAAAGGTTAATGACCTTTGGAGTTAAACAAATGATTATTTATTTCTGCTTTGAATGTGTCCAGTTTAAAGTTCCATCCATTTTAATTTATTATTCCTGTGTTTGCAAGTCCCTTATTATCCAATTCCTATTGCTTGTGTGGGCAAGTATAGACCTTACTCAGGTCAGCCTTTAACTTCTTTCTGATAAGAAAAGATCAAGGTCTTTGAAGTACTCACTAGAGGACACGTTTTACAAACTTTCAGTCATTTTCTCTGCTCTTTGAAACTTCCAGTTCATCCTCAGTACCCTTTCCAGTTATGATTATCATCAAACATGACATAGCAAGCAGACCTATGCCAAGCACAACAGTCTCATATGAGTCTGTAAATTCACCTTTTGCATCCTTGGTTTACGTGTCCAAGAATCACATTAACTCTTTTGGCCACAGCATTACATTGGGAGTTCACATTCAGCTGATTCACCAGTGAAGTCTTCTGCAGATGGCATGTCTTCCAGAATGCAAGGGCCAGGTAGGGATGGGTACACTACTGTTTTGTTTGTCCTAAATATTCTGATCTGTCGTCTTCATTCTTTACTATTCCCTACTCTGGGTGTAATCTTTATCAGTAAGTGTATTATGTTTTCTTCGAGATCATTGATTAAAGTAGTATAAATTACCATTTTGCCTGTTCAAATATACTTGAGCGCAAGTGAGCTAATCTGTATCCTTCCCTGTGTTGCAAGCTCAGCCTGACTGTATGACTCAAGATAGGGTCATACTTCCAGTATAAGGGATATGTCCCTCTTCCACAACCCTTTGTGAAACAGTTGGCATGCAGAGCTGTGAGAAAGGACCTGCTATAAGGTATCCTTTCCAAGACTTCTGGTTTTCCTTAAAAGCCTTTTATGAAGAATTTTTCAAAGAAGTTTTTGAAAATACGTTCTATTCCCTTCAACAACTATTTTGTTGAGAAAGGCAGAGAGTTCTGATTAAAGAGACACAATTTCTCTTTACAGCAACTAAGAAGTTTATCCTTACTATGTTTACTCATCCTACATTGATTTAATTGTTTTACAACTTCCTGTAATTATTGTTTCAGCTGATGTGATATGCCACTTAAAAAGCTATACACCTTAACTCTCCTTCAGATAAGGGAAGTAAAAGTTGGAAATAACTTAATACAAGCTCCAGCTTTCAAAAGACACTATTACAGCCACAAAGTAAAAGACTTCATGCACTTGCTATTTAATGAGGAAGGGAGTCCCAGTGCTTTAGTCATTAAACCCTGAAATAAAATTATTTGGAAAAAAAATGTTCTTACCGTTATGAACAATAATTCTGTATTTTCTGTCCAAGCAGAGGTCTATCTGCCTTTGTCTGATAATTTTCTGTGCCTCCGGAGGCAATCCCTTGGGGTCCCGGGAGAACACAAAGGAATAGCTATCAGCACAAGTACCATCTTCATTTAGTTGGCGGCAGGAGTAATGAAGAGCATAAGTATCATAATCTGTGTCCACTACCCAGTGATCATCATCTGGAAGACATCATAGCAAAGAAGCAAAGGTGTTAGAAACACAAGTAAAATCCAGTAAATCTAAAGAGATTGCTGCCATAACTCTGTAAAGAAAATAATACGGTGAAGACTGGTATAGATGATAACAGATTAGTTCTTACTTTATTCCTGTGTCCAGTATTTAATTCAAGGTTTTGGGGGGAGTTTTGGTTTTTCTTTAGAAAAAGAATATAAGCGTCTATATCAGGGACAGTAATGGAGAGAAGAGGAAATGATTGGCACCACTGCTTCACCTCTAACATGGGCACAGAACAAGAGCAAAGTGAAGTGCTAATAAATGCCTTGTAAATCCATGGCTGAACATCATTATAAAATGTGGCAATAAACACAAAAAAGAACTGTGTATTACAGTAGCTACCAAGAAAGGTTTCTTATTTTAACCAAAAAAGGGGAACAGTCAGACAGAAAATAGTTAAAAAAATAAATACAGAAGCTTAATGAGCTCTTGGTCATACTAGTCATGCTGCAGATTACTCAAAATCATAACTATTTTCCTAATCAGGGATGTTACTTAAATTGTATTTTTAAGGAAAAAGATTATCATGCAGTTGCCATGTGCATTAGAAGTGTATTTGCTACAAGCTCTATCATAAACTTTCTTCTCAAAAACACAGTGACAATTTCAGAGAATTCTTAACTATTTAGCTAGGTAATCTGATAAATACCTGGTCACACAGACACCCTGTGCTAACAGAAGTGAACCTAGGTATTTGCAGTAAAAAGCATTATCTCTGCACCCTCCTCTCCTGGAGCAAAAGATTCTCCCTTGTATTATGTCTGCTCTGATGAAGGCAACACTGTATGTTCTCTTCCCCATCTCTCCTATGGGTGGGGACCACAGTTTTTAGAAAGGGAGAGCCTGTGGTCAGCCAGCAATCTCAAGTATCCATGAAAACATGATTCAGCAGCACGCTGTGAGGGGATTCAGCAACAATTCAAGAGCAATTGGCATCCAAAGCATTCTTTGTAAATGTGTTTTTGGAGAGAATGGAACTACAACCACTTCCAAATTCCACCTGCTTCTCTTGGAAACAATCCATGGAAATGTCTTCAGCTACAAGTATCTGAATCTCTACTTGGCTCAATAAACTAATTTTGCATAGGGTGTGACAGATGACAGGATAATATGAATATATATATGCTGGATCATATTTGTTTCTTAAAACAGATAAATCTTTACATTTGCAGACATCAGACCAAGCAAAATAACAATTGCAAAATCCTCTTCCCTGCTCGACCAAGTCTGATGTTAGACTTTTCAGAGAGAACAGAAGCACCCAGTAACAGAGTTGTGAACTAAAACAAGACTTAAAATTCTTTCTCTGCCTTTCATTTCTTTCTAAACAGTGACCTTTGTCTATATTGTTGGGTAACAAACAAAAGAAATACAAAGATATCCAAAGGCCTGCTCTTCACTTGTTTAAAGAAAGCCAACCAGCTGTTCCATATAAAAATTAGTGATTACCTTGTTCACATTAAGGCTTTCCTGTATGATAGTTATTATGTGTTTTAGGTGTGTTGAAGAAATTCAACACTGCATTTTCCTTCCCCAGCATGGGCGTACGATATAACTGGACTCCCAAGTAGCTCTGCATCTTCTATAGCTAAGTACTCACTTCCTTTCTGCAGAAAAGAGGCAACACCCCAGTACTTCATCTTGAACTTGGCAGGATCCTCTGTGTCAGTGAAAGAACCAATCATGTCAGCACAGACATCCCAGTTACTGTAGCCAGAGAGAAAGAAAACATCATATTCAAACCTAACAGCACAGATTCAGTGTGACTGTATGACTAGCACAGGGACAGCAGGTAGGATTAGAGCACCAGTAAGTGAAGCAGAAGCTAAGTGAAATGGAACAAGAGGAAGACCGCAAACAACTCACTTGAAGAGTCTGACTCTGCCCTTTGCAGTGGCACTCATTTGTCCATTCTCATCGACAGTGAACTGGGCTATCACGTTGTCCTGCAGAAACAGCCCCTCAGGATCTTTTTTTGCCATGGCATACCAGGTGCCGCTGTACTGCAAGGAAATAAGAAAGGCTGCAGTTAGGCACAGAAGTATGGAAAACATTACAAACAGATACTACAAACTAGGGGAGGTGACAGAGGGGAAGACATGCAGATCTTTGACATCATGCCTCAAAGTGGTACCTAAGAAACAAACCTAGCTGTTACAACAGCTTAAACCCACCAATATGTCCTAGTTCAGCCAGGGTTTGTGAAAGAATTGACTTTTTTTTGGCATCTTATTTGTATCTGCAGTTCTTTAGTATTTAGACTACAAACTTTGGTGGGAAGAGGATAACAACTGGCAGATCCTGACAGACCTATGTATAAATGTTTTTTTCCTTGCAATGATGTCTGAAAACACCAGAGTATTAATTTTTCGTAGAAACAACCAAGTCATTACATTCCTTTTCTGTTTAGACCATACGGTTTGAGACCAGTCTGCTAAACCTCAGGTTCTGCAGTATTCCTTTATCAGATGCATCAAGGATCCGGAATCTGTGGAGGTATGGGCAACATCACACACTTCTGCTGTTTCTCAGTATTGCAAGTCTGTGACTTTAAATGAAAATATGAACACACTGGTACTCCTGAATGCCAGATTTTGTAGCCTGGGAAGAGGAGTTAGGCAAGATATCACAGATCCAGGAGAGAAAGAAAATTTACCCTGGTCTTGTCGAAGTTCTCCTTGACTTTGAAGCTGCTTACTCGGCAGTCCCGCTCCGCCATGCTGCTGCCCAGCAAGGCTAGTGCCAGCAGCAGCAGCCAGGGAAGAGCTCTCTCCGCGTGGGCCATCCTGTCCCTGCAGCAACGGCAAACAGAGAGAGAATAGCATCAGAAACAGGCTCTGTCACACAAGCGGGTAAGGGAGGAAGGCTGACCTGACAGGTCCCCAGGGCATCGCGCAGCTTTCCCTGATGCATGCACAGTGAAGGCCCACCCCAGCCCACTACAGCAGCTTCCCTTACAGGCACTGCTGGTCCCTGTAGCCTCTTGAGAGCCCAAGCGTTGCGTTGCTGGCAGTGGCGGGGTGCCCAGACAGGGAAGCTTTATGTAGTCCTGGGGATTTCGCAACCCCCTGAGGTACAAAGCCGGCACTGGAGGGGGAGTAGGGAGGTGGGTTGATGCATGCTGCAGGCTTGGGGCCCCTTACCAACAGCCTCTTGCGTAACACCCGTGGGCTCAGGTGGTCTTTGACCCTGACCTGTAACCAAGCAGGCACTAGGAGCAAATGCCTCTCTTTGGTTTTCCTAACCCAAAGGCAGAGCTCACATCTGGGGGAAGGGGTGTGCACATGTGCACCTACATGTGTGGGAAGAACAAAGGAAAAGGGAGGCAGCCCATCTCTGCATCGGGGAGAGTAAGCTACCTCCACCTCCTCTGTGATTTTACACGCTGCAGTCCAAAGGCCTTCTTACCCAATGTGCTAGATGCAAACTTGTTTCCGTCACCTCCTCCCCAAATTCCTTTCCTCTCTTCCCCGATAAACAGTGGCAAATATCATACTTGCAAGTTTCTGCTAATGTTTTTGAAAGCCTGATCATGCCAGAACCGCTTCAGATCCTTATGACTGGTTCCCTCTTGCTTCCCAAAGGCTGACTGGGGTGCTAAACCGTCTCATGATCAGCTCCCAGGGACAGGAACTGAGGCCCTGTAAATCTTCAGGAAGGCAAAAGAGCACTTTTGCGTGGTACTGCAAAGCTGCAAAGGTGTCAGGACATATGTGTGGCCTGCAAATCCCCGGGTGCATGTATGCACCACGTCTGGCCCTTTTGACATCAATTTTAAGTCAGAGCTTCCAGAATTTCTATTCTGTTTTAGGCAAACTGTTTTCAGTTATATAAACCATTATTTTCTCCTGTCCAGGCAAGTTTTGCTGCCTCTCAGTCAATATTTGTTCTATAGTTTCAACATCTTTAGGAAGCATTAGAGAAAACCTGTTAATTATTCTCTAGACATGTAACCAGAGCAGGACAGGAATGATTGTTACAAAGAGAACTAATTCGCCTACTTTTTTCACCTCCCAATTTTGAAAGAATAAAGGCAGAAGCTTGTTAGTTGAAAGGTTTGTTACTTTAAGAATTAAGCAAAAATACAATTTAGTTATGGAGATACCAATGTAGTATAAAAAAAATCATTCAATAGTAGCTGATGTACAGAATTAAAACAATTTATTTAGCATGGCCTTTCTCAGAAATTTACTTCAGCCTTCTATTCCTTTCATATATTCAGAAAAATATTAAACTTTTTACTGTTGCTTCCCTTTTCAATCTTTTTCATGTCTAATGCAAACAGTGGCACAGCCTGTTTGATTTATCTGTTTTTCTTTCTTTTCTTCATTGTGTTGGAACCTTTTTGCATAGAGAGTATATTTTTGTTCATTTTCTTTAACATCAAATGCTCAGGGCTGTTTTCCAAGTCTGCTCTGAAGTCTTTGATTCCCTGGATAAGAGCAGACACTAAAAATTCCATTATGTTTAATACTAAGCTTCTATTTGGAGTAAAGAACATATTTAACACATGTAACCAGAAAGGTTGTTGCATATTAATTGTCCTGAAACTTTCAACAGTGGTCTTTCAATACACATTTCCATTTTAAAATTGAGATTTTCAAGTTTGCTAATTCCTACAGAGACTGAAGAGAAACAGGAATCTATATCCCTCTGGTGGCTTTTAAAACCTTGCTTTGGCCCTTGGCAATGGTGATGCCAGTTATGTATATGTATTTTTACAAAAATTTTACAAAACACTCACTAGTCTTAATATATTAATTCATCATACAAGATCAAAATCAACATAGATTTTCTTTCTTGAGTGTCTCACATGACTGATAGTATGAAGAGGGATTATAGCTTAATGTATAACCTTTAAATCTGTTACTTTCTTTAATACCAAAGAAAACAGTTATTTCTTTATTCTCTGCCAATTTGTGAAATATTATCATTTTTCCTAAGTTTATCCTGTTCAAAAATCTGTACACTGCTTTATATTCCCAGAGAGGTTCTTTCAGGAATAAATCTATCCCTATGAAATATTGTCGATAACATAATTATCCATGGAAATTCTATGGCAGAGGTTTTCAAAGGAGTCTACAGTCACTCATCCAAATGAATCAAAACCTGATGACGCTTGACCACCTCTGAAAGTCTAGGTCAGTAATCCCTTATACTTTCTGCATGTTGTCCTCAGCAGTTTTACAGACAGGAGACGAATCCAGGTTTCACTAAAACCAAAATTTACTTCTGTTAATAATTTTTAATAAGATCAGTTCTAAATATATGCAAGAGCCATTACAGTCTCTTAAATTAATCTGAGGTCCTCGACAAAAATAAATCAGAAACATTTAATTTTGTACTAGCCACGGCACAGCATTTCTTTACTTGTGTACATCCACTGATCTCTGCAATGTTTAGCAACTCATATCTGGTGGAGTTGCCTGGCAGAGACTTAGTAATTATTACTTCTAATTCATTCAGCTCCTCAATTCTGGGATCTCAACAAACTCTAGGCAATCACTGTGGATTTGTAGGGGTGCAACTACAGTGAAGTCACACCAGTATTTCCCAGCCAGATTTCAACAACTGCGGGAGGACCTCGGCAAGTCAGCAGAATTTGAAGGTTACATACTACAAGTTTGGCGTTATGTCTGTCCTGGTTTAGCTATACTTCCAGCTCTGCCTACCTGAGACACAGTTTATGTTAATGAAGTCCTTTCACAACTAGAGCTAAAGCATTTTTTTGGTTCAATGACATAAGCTTTTTAGGCAAAATGGCTCCTCTGTTAAGTCAGTTACATCTAGATTGGGAGTGTTGGAGGAGGGATGGAAAGTTGCTGGCAGAGTAGCATTGTTCTGGCAATTCAAGGGTGATTTTTTTCTCAGTCCTAACAGATGTAGCTATGCCAACACAACTATGTAAACTCATAAACAGTGTAAACTTTGCCTCGGTTAATCATCATTTGGATGGACTTGGGCTATGGGCTCAGTTGAGACACGATGCCAGTGAGTGATCCTCATCCAGATCTTTGGAACCTGGAGATGCTCCTTGCAGATTTGTACTTCTCATTCTAACAGAAGGGAACAGAATTTGGGCCAGGATTTCAATTGATTCTGAGAGCAACGTGCATAGATGAAGTCAATGCTGGCTTCTGTGAAAACTCAGACAATTAAATATAAAAGAATTATTAAATAATTGATAACACATAAACATGCAAATAGCCTCCAATGTAAAGCATACATTTACAAAACTTGTCCTAAGTTCAACACCAAGCTTGATAAATTTCGTATGTGACTTCCCATTCTGATATTTGAAGCTGGTGGCATATTTTGAACATTATAGAAAGTTTTTTAAAAGTCCATATGCGTGTTTTGGAACTGTATTTAAATGAAGGGGAAAAAAGTCTTCTACCTTTGAATTTTGCCAAGAGGCCAAAAAGGGGGTAACTTCTGTCAGTGTTTCTGTGATTGAAATATTTTTTACATTAATAGCCTGCAAAATTCTGCAGTATTTTCCATTAGGAATAGAAACAGAAAATACATAGAAAAGGTCAGATTTTCAAAGGAAATGGCAGAAAAAAGCTTCAATTGTGAAGTTATTTTAGTTTCATTTATGACTTTATAATAAAAAGGAAAAAATTAGAGTCAAATTACTATTTAAAACATTTTTAACACTGCAACATTGAAGCTTTAAATATTAAAAGAACTACGATTTTATTTGCAGTCACGAGAATAAGTCTGTCTCTTAGAAGAAAGCTGGATCAAAGAACTGGTAAAAGGAAATGGACCATCCATTTCCAGTCAGACTGCATATAGATTGAAAGACTTTTTGCTGTCTTCTTATGGTTATTTATTTAGGGTGTCATTCACAAACATGGGTATCCATTAAACTCTTAGAGGCAGATCTTTTTGGGGAATGAATGACTACTGTGTGCACAGAACAGTGGATCCAAGTGCAGCCACTGCCCTGTGGAACCAGCATTGTATTAACAAGCGACAACAAATGGCATGAGCTGAGCCAAGGAGCTCCGTGTACTTTGTAAGGGACAACTGTGTACACTGTCACCATCACAACTGTTCCCCTTGGTGGCAGTCTGAGTACAGAGGTCAAGGACAGAATGGAATTGAAAAGATTATCCTTTGCACCATGCCAGCCTGTGTGCTACCTGTTTTTGTAATTTAATGACGTGACATTCTGCTTAAGGAGTAAATTTACATTGAACTCTTTATAAACAGCATTTGAAATACCTAGTTTAAAATGGTACCTTTATTCTCTTTAGCAAACCTTTGTGAGGACTGTGATTCTGAAGTGAAATGTTTTTCTAGATGTATTACTAAAATGGAAACAACTTGAAACAAAGATGTAAGACTTGCCAACAGGTTGGCCAGCCTGGTGAGGCAAGCTTTAAACTCTGAAAGGTGGAAGACATGGACATACTGGAGCAAGTCCAGCAAAGAGCCATGGAGATCATTGAGCAATAAGAGAATCTCACAAAAGGAGAGGCTGAGAGCTGGGACTGTTCAGCCTGAAAAGGGCTTGGGGGGATCTTGTCAAGTGTATAAATATCTGTTAGGAGGGTATGAAGAAGCCAGAGTCAGACCCTACTCAGAGGTGCTGAGTAATAGTCTCAGTAATAAAAAAATGGTCAGGTAACCTACGAGCACTGGAGGGGTGTAAATGTAAGTGTGGATGGGATTAAAAGGCTGCGGTCCTTTGCTCAGTCTGTATACTAAAATTCATGCCAAGCTACCAAGAAACCCATGCTCATGGTCAAAGCTACAGTGCATCTGGCAACCCAGGTTAACCCCTTCATGCTAGACTGGCCATTTACTTCAGGAACACTCCACAGAAGCTAAAATCTCTGTTGACTACTTATTTCATGAACCCCCACAGCTAATCACTGGCAGTTTTAAGGGATCACGAAAATTTGCAGCTGTATGGAAAAAGCAGCTAACTACTATCTTTAGTGTTTGCATTTTTAAAATCACTTTTGCAAGAATAGGGACAGAAAAGTATTTTAAAAGAAACATAGTTGAGGTTGTTTATAAAGGTCCCCAAAACATAGCAGATCAGTGACACCAAAACATTTCAGTGCCAAAACCTGGCTGTGTTAGGCATAAACAGTACCTGTTGTAAATATCTACAGAATCCATTCTCACAACTTAATCATTTAGAAAAAATCAATAATATTTCTGAATATTAATTTCTTGGATTATACATATGAATCTCTGATGTCCAGACAGTGGCCACAAAATTATTCACGTCAAAAGCCATGCAATTGAAATAAACACATTTGATCTGTGTTTCTTCAGAAAATCTTAACTGAATGAACCACGTTAACTACTATCAAGATGGACAGAAACGCGCAGATACAAACACTGAGCTGAACTGGGAAACGTTATAAATACCTTTGACATTTACGTGCTGCTTGAATCTATTTAAATAACCACGTCTGTCAGTTATCCTTCTTAGGAGTTTCCATGTATCACAAGGGCTCAGGAAAGGTCTACTATTAAGAAGTACTCCATAAATAGTTTGATTTCTGTAGTAACTACGAATGTCAAAGGCAAATGACATCATATGTATTAAAATCACAAAGCACACATATTTCTTATATTCTCTGAAATTAAAAAAAAATGAAAAATATAGCACACTGCTCATCATGTTTTTAAATCAAACCACCTCATCATGGAAAAGAATCAAAGCCAAATGTATATTATTCTTGCCTTTAAAAGTGCAGTGAAAATGACTGTGTGAGGTTAGTTTCCAATGTTAAACCTCCTTTTATATAATGGATCCTACATCAAAATGTATTTTCTTAATAGGTGATCTTATTAAAAAATTGCTAGGAAAGATGATAGCAAAATCATGTTTGAAAGTGCCAGAAACATGAAATAATTTTCTGTTATAGCTTCTTATAATAGCCTAAATACAACTGGGAATTAACGTTACTAAAGAGAAAATGTTCAGTGGTGTGGAAAATGAAAGTAAAGGAGATAGAACAGAAAATAAATGTCTTATTTCAGCACAGAAACTTTAAAATTCATTACAATGCTAGCGCTCCAAAAGTTTAGATGGTCTGATTTACAAAAGTCATTAAAATACTAATATGAGAAAAACAAAAAAGCATCAATACAAATACACTGTACTTTCCTAATGCTAAAATGAGGACTTCCATAAATGTAAGGTACATTTATGTACCAAACTACATTTAAATTTCTGTCAAATCACTTCAATTTCTTAGTTTGTCTTTATTATTCATGGTTAATCAATATGCACATAGAGCTTACGATGAAACATGACATGACTAATATGGCAATTATTGAAAAAGAAAGCCAACTTAACTGTTTTCCAAACATAAACTTCATAAAGAACTTCTCTTGGTTTCTGATACTTCTTTCCATGTAATTTCACAAACACTTTAAAGAGCAAGACTGCAATTGTAAGAGTGAATCTAAATTAAGAAAAAGAAAAAAAAGAATTGTTGGATGGTTTAAGAATTATTATATGACAGCCCAGCTACATCTGAAATATTTTGTTACAAAGAAAGATTTATCACCTTACAGTAGTGCCTAATTAAAATAGGATCTCTATTTGTTATCTCAAAGTACAAATAGTATAATTTAAAATTTGTAAAAATAGCTTGGCATGATGGAGATTTGGTGGAACCATGATAAGCATTTTAGCTGGTCTTGCATATTGAAAAAAATGGGCACACATGATAATAAAATTGTTAGCTTACAAAAATATTAACCCACCAACCCCTCACCCCCAAAGAAAACAGTGTAACTCTGTCAGGTTGCCTCTTTTCACTTACGCTCCCTCCAGAGAGTTAGAGGCTGCTCTATTTCATAGAATTAATGTAACCACAATATAAAGAACAACTAATGTTTGCAAAGTTTGTTTCTCCCATTTGATAAAGACGAATATGTAGGTCTTATATAGAACATAATTTTCTAGAATCTTTTAGCTGGGCCTGAGGCAGATCCTCTATAAACTCTTTCCAATTCAAAGAAGTTACTGTGCAGAGTGTTTCAAAGTCAGTAACAAAATATGACTGAATAAGTTAATGCAAAAATAATGTTACTATTCCTTTGCACAATTTCATTGGGACTTTTAAACGTCCTCTTTTTTAAAGAGCAGCATGAAAAGTATTGAGCTACAAATTAGGAAGATGATAGATGAAGAGAAATAATTTAACTCCATGTGTAAATACCTATAAGATTATTTTCAAGCCTCTGTCGCTTTTATATGTATCGATCAAACTATGAAAAAAACTATTAAAGGACTAATATATATGTGCATTTCTTCTGCTGTTTTCTTGTGAACTGTACATGTGTACAATCGTGAGATCATCTTGCTGTGTTGCAGTTGCACAGTCCTGCCACAAAGTTAGTATCACCAGTTCATACCTGTAAAGAAGATCCTGCAACCTCATGCACTCACCAGTGAGGGTCCTATGCTGCCCCCCAGGCTGCTGGGGTAAGTAACCCAGCCAGAGAAAAGGAACCAGGCTAGAATGTGTTCATACTGTGGTGATTTTCATATGAATTTTAAAATCTTTATGTCAACTGCAGTCTGGCAAAAATTAGTGTCTTAGACAGTGTTTCATAGCACAGTCAGAGGGGAGACTAATGTACTGAGTTAGCTGCCATTACAGACCAATCACTGACCTGTTCTTTGTGCACGAGAGGATCGGTGTCAGTTGCCCATGTTGATTCTTTTAGATTTGTTGATAAAAATGGATGTTGACACACTGCGGCCTCTGGCAGACAGACAAAGTTGTACTTTGACAATTGACCTTTTCAAATTAAAAATTGCCAAAGGATATGTGGTCTATTTTCCTTATTTCCTTTTCCTTGTCTTTCATATACCAAGAACCTCTTTCTGCTCTCTGATCAATGTGGATGCCAGAAATAGAAATAAGATGAATTGTATTGCAGCCCTCCTACTGTGCTGAAATTCAGATCTGTTTCAATAAGCACAGGCCATTTGCTGTCATAGTTGTCACTCCACTTAAACTCAGTCTTCTTGCTTACGTAGCTTGGGATGTTTGCTCCTAAAATTCAGCACAATTTTCATCTTTCCTTTTCCATTCATGTGAATAATGCTGAACTTCCCATGGTAGGAAACTTCAAACATGTTATGAAGCAACAATGAGACTCAGAATTCCCTCTTTGCCCACTACCTGTCAGATATTACCATTTTCCTGCTATTTAAGAGAGCAGAGATCTACTTTTTCTGAAGAAGACATAGAAGAAACTACATTACTTGCAGGACCCTGTCTCGTTATTCATGCTTACAGAGTAAAACTTTTACTGTCTCCTGAACTCAATTTTAATTCAAGCCATTTTCTGATTTTACCCTTTCCTTTAGAATATCTATTTTTTAAAATGTTATATGTAAGTCATATCTGGTTGTGCTGAATCAAATTCTAACTCTTTTACTCCATCTTCACCTGGGTAAATCACTTGAGCAAGTTCAGACTTTTGTAAGATCTTCAGGATTTCACCCATTTAATGCATGTATAGCTTCATAATTATTTACGTTTAGTAATCCAATTTTGACCATCTCCTGACTATTTCAAGGAAAAAAAAATTGCCATTTTAAAATTTTCTCCATAACATTCTGTTTTCCTCCCCTTAAGTACCTCTCACAAGTACACGTGTGTACGTCTCTGCATGTGTATAATGCGGGCTAAGTATCTAAGTGGAATTCCTCATATTAAGTTTCAATGGAAACTTTTTTGTGTGTAGTACAATATGTATACTGTGAATGAAGAAGGTAACATATAGGTACACAGATCTACACATCAGACAATTTTATGAGGTCTAAGAATTAATTGGTTAGTTTAAAATGCTGAAATGATTCCCGTAGGATTTATGAGCTAAGAATGCTCAGGGGTTTAGTGTCCTGACATCTCTTTAATTAGCAGTCTCCAAGATCTCACACTAAGAAGATGCTAAGCTAGTGCCTTCTGTCATATCTCAAGAGTTTCAGAAGGCTTGGAAGCCGCAGAGGAAGGTGAATGTACTATGCCTGTGAGCTATACAATATGTTCAAAGTACCGTTTTCTTACTAGTATCAAGTTAGGACTTCTTGCTACCTCTCCTACTTTGATAGTGATGCAGTTCTAAAAGAAATCCTAAGAACAATCCAGCAAAAATGGGAGAAGTAAATAAAGATGCCGTTGAAAAATACTTGGAGAACAACCCCCAGTTTGCCAAGGAGTATTTCGACCAAAAAATGAGGGCAGAAGTGCTGGGAAGTATCTTTAAAGTGAGCCCTGGAGATGTGAAGGAAGGAGTCAGCTTCAAAGACATGTCCCGTCTGGAGGAGTCTCACATACTTTTTGAGCTGCTACTAGAAATCCAGGATGAAGGAGGCACTATGGAAAAGACAGTGCACAAGGCCCTGCAGAGGCTGGCACAGCTGTTGGCAGCTGATCGGTGTAGTATGTTTATTTGTCGTTCCCGAAATGGTATTCCAGAGGTAGCCACCAGGCTTCTCGATGTCACTCCAACTTCCAAGTTTGAGGAAAATTTGGTGAATCCAGACAATGAGGCTGTTTTTCCTCTGGACATCGGGATAGCAGGATGGGTTGCTCATACCAAGAAGTTTTTTAATATACCTGATGTGAAAAAGGTAGGTGACTTCTCTTGGGGAATGGGTTTCTGTGCGTTCGCTTACTCAGCTTCCTTCACAGGGCTTGTGGTACAGAGCCGTTCTTCAGAAGCATCCCAGAGACAGAAATCCAGACCAAATGCACAAGAAAAGCAGCAGCATAGTTTGCTTAAAATACAGTAGAACTACATCCTGTAACCTAGTGAGGTATTTCCAGTATCCTTGCACAATAGTTGTAATGTAATTTACTATAATAAGGGAGGAGAATATTAGATTAATAGAGACCAATAAGTACTTGTGCTTCTGTTGAACAAGGCAGGCTCCTATTCTGTTTTCCAGTATGGGTTTGCAAGCGTTCTCCCTTACCATTCCGTGCTGCCATACATGCACCTCTGAACATAATTAATTTGCAGCTTTTGTAATGAGGATGCTTCCTTATAAGTAGGTGAATGAAGCCAGATGAAGATGATGTCAACATATATGTTCAGCTTCAAGTCTGTCTTTGAATTTAAAATGGCTCCAAATTTTGTGTATGTCCAGTTACAGGGCTTTTGTTCAGAACCATCTATAGAAGATTAATGAGTCTGAGCTTCTTTAGTTATTGTGCTGATAAGGTTATTACAAATGTTAATTAAAATGACAAGTGACCTAACAGAAACATGCATGAATAAGAACTGCTTTAGAAACTGCTCTGAAATACATGGGGAAACATAAACGTGCTTTGATTGTTATAGAGTTCTTTAAAAATAGCTAACCTTACATTATCAAAAGGTGACATCTTCATCTCTTTTTACTCTTATATGGAAAAACTCAGCATAATCAAATGGTGCTAAAATCATTATACAAGATGACAGTCTGGTTCTCAGTATTTCCTGTACATTCAGTTAAAAATTACGGGCCATTTTAGAGATGGAAACCACCTCAGTGTCCTAAGCTCAATGTAAACAATAAAAATCTTTATACACAGCAATTAGGTATGTTTTCCAGGAGTTAAACAAAAAGTAATGTATTTTATCATGTTAAAAGTTGGCAGGTATAAAGAAATAAAGGACTACTTTTCAAGATCAGAAACAAATGAAAATGCATATATATGTGAAAAGAACATTCCAATATATAGTAAACTACTTCAGATGTAAGTAGGAATCACAAGAGCAAACAGAAGAATGACTGATTGGAGAAAACAAATCAGTTGATTTTTAACTGACCACAAAGATGCATTCTTCAATGTCTGCTGTTCTGACAAGAAGCATATGACTTACTGCCTCTTACCACCACATGGGGAGATTGGAGGATAATCCTTCTAAATTCATAAGGCTGATTACGTGAGAAAAGATCGGAAGGATCAAGAAAGATGTGCCTTCTATCAGACACTGTACTGCTCCTTAATATCATTATGTGAGAGGTGCCCACAGGAGGGCTGCCCAAACATTTCTGTGTTTGCAATAGGATTTGTTCAAAATTTTGTGACAAATGTAATTTGAATATGCTTAAATAAGAGAACCTTTCTGTCTGTCTAATCCTACTATGTATACATTTTGCACTCATAAATGAATTCATGTCGGCTGAATATCTGTCCAGATATTATTCAGTCATTCTAAGGTAATCTTTACTTAGGCATTCAGTTACTCTCTCAGTATGGTCTATGCCATTAGGCCCACACTTAAAAATGCAGTTAAACCACGAAGCCATTAATCCACATTTGGTAACTAAATGTAATCAGAACACTGACATTTTAAAAGTTAATTGCAAAATTCCCTGAGACTTCTCTGGGACCAAGATTTTTTATTTAAAAACAACCCTGAAGGTCTCAAAATTGTCACCATTTCCATTCTACCTGTAAAAAAAAGTCAAGTGTGCAAATCCACACTCCTCACACAGGCAAAGCTCCCACTATTGTCACCAGAATCTTTATCTCAGTAAGGAACCCAGAACTGCATCTATAGTCAGTAACATTTAAGGAATATAATTAGTCCATGGCAGCAGAAAGAGGCAGCCACTGAAGCCTTTACGACGTTTTTGAAAGGATAATTATTTTTCAGATCACTTTGTATGCACTTCAGTCAAACTAGATTGTCTGCTACCCAAATCCTGAGCAAAAAATGACAAGCAGAGTTAAGCTAGAGAGGAATTTTGCCCCTTCTGCCTTGTCAGAATACAAAATGCACAACGAATAATTCTAGATGGCTATAGCACTTTAAAGATGTCATGTCTAATCACTTTCTATTGTTGACATAATCCATATCCAAACAGCATAGTGGTTTTTAAGTCTTAAGTACGTGACAACATTGACAAACCCACGGTGAAACATTTTCATGCTTCAATCAACGCCCCTTTAGAACAAGAGGGAATGTAATGAAAGATCACAACAGCAGTAAATCACTGAAAAAACTAAGACTCCACTTTTAGTGCCTGGTAGCCAGTTCTTTAGGGATTATCTCCTTCTTCAACCTGGAAAGGTACCAATAAACGTGAGGAAGCTCCTCATCCTGACTAATGCTTCAGAAAAGAAAAGCAGAGGAAAAGATACAGACATTCCATAATTAACTTAATAGCCAGAACAGTTTCCCCCCACAAGATTATGGACTTGTTGACTGTGAGAGCTAATAGCGTATAATCCAGGATTTAACAGTAGTGAGAAACAGAAGACCAGGCAGGACCATTACAGTAATGATTTGCCCTACATTATTCCCAGGATCTGTCAGAGTACGGGACTCAAATATTCCAAAGTAAAATAATAGACTGCGTAACATTTGATGTGTCCATTAATATTCTTTAAATTCATATTTAAAGAATAACATGGACAACAGGATAGAGTACTATAACCTTACATCTTTTGCTAAGGCATTATTTTCAAATAAAACTAAGAACTAAGAAGTAGCTAAACAACGAGCATGTCTTCTGAGGAATCAAAATCTCACATTCTCACCCTGTAAGAACCAATAATAAAGACTGTATATATTTGCTTTAATCCATCATTTATTTAAATTATTGCATTATTTCTTTTAATTCAGAGATATTTGAAGACAAAGATTTAACTGAGGATTGTAAATTCAAGAAATAATATTCCTGGTTATAGTAGAGTATAAAATTATATAAATGGTGAAAAAACGCTTCAAAAGAAGTGAAGGCTTTTGGGTTAGATCCAAAAAGGGACTCAAATTTTCTGATGCTGAAATAACAAGCCCTCGCTTTTAGAGATCCTGCACTGGTATCCACAACCTCCAGTGAAGTGAAGGAACAACAGAGTGTGGAGAGATTCTGGTGCTTCCAACCCAAATTAAGCAGCCAGGGCAGTGATTATTGTGGCACCTAGTTTAACCACTGGAATCCTATGATACAAAACAAATACATCTTCAAGTTGCAAGCACTTCTATCATCCCTTTGTAAACTGATTCAGCTTCAGCTTGCATGAGTCTTTTTTCTGGGACCTCTACTTCTTTTTAATGCAACGGTGGGAGAGACTTCAATTCCAGGCCTGTCTGAAGTGACAGGAGTTTCAGATTCATGGGAATGTGCCAGTCCTCAGACTCCAGGCTGTCTGAACCTGGAACAAGGACGAAGAGACACTCCATCCCTTTTCTTGAAACTATACCAAACTGTAACATAAATTAAAGATTATTTGAAGAGGGGACAGAAAAGTTCAAAAAGAAGCATGGTTTTGCAGCTCAGTGGTTCAAACTCCTGTGTGGCAGCGAGGAGCCCTGGACACTGAACTGTTGTCCAGTTGCTGTGTGTGCAAACAGTTGCTCTGGTAATACACAGCAGTGGTCCTGGGATCAGGCAGGAGTCTTAGACTCCCTCCTAGGGCAAGAAGACATGGCTGGAATCAGGCGCATCCTTGTAAAAAATATGGAGCAGTGGGAAAGCACAGGAGAGAGCAAGATGGTCTATGACACAACTAGTTGCCCTAAAAATGGAAAGAATGGAGTCGCTTTGTGGTAGAGCTAGGCTCCTAACAATGTGATCTTGGAGAAGAAACCCAAATATCCAACATATTGACAAGGCAGAGTATGTTAAAAAAGCTTCAAAGGCCAGAGGAAGATTGTTAAAATAATTTTAGAGGGAAGTTCTTGAGACAAAAAGCAGAGTTGCTAAGATGAGAAGAAATGAGAGCAAAGGTAAACAATGTTACAGAGATGCTGCCTTCCTGAATGTCTGGAAAGTAATAAGAATCGAAAGAAATAATCCTAAAATAAACTAAAAAGGGGAAAAAACTGAGAGGTAGCCTTTTACCTGGGAAGAACTTGCATTGTAAATGTTAATGTCTGCTCCTCCATTTTATCTTATCATCTTGATAATAAAAAACAGATTGTCATAAACTCACACTGAATATAGTAAATATTAACTGGAAAAATGGAAATGTGTTTCAATCTGTTATAAGGACAAAGATTCAGTCAACTTACAAGAAAACATTTTAACACAGGAATAAATTTATATTAATCGTGCCTTCCCGAAGAAAAACCCAAACTTTTAGTTCTTTCTTTCACTTGACTTCTGTTAAAAGAAGAAAGCTCCCAAAATTGAAGAAAAAATTAATATTAAAAACTAAAATGAAAATCTAAATTTTTAGCTTCAAGCAATATAACACAGATTCAATTTTTAAAAGTTGCAAAATAGACACTACATATGATAAATAACAAGCAGACATTTCAATGACATGACTGAAAAGTTCAACCCCCAAATGCTGTTAAATATATCTTAATTTCTACTTGATTTTGTTTCAAAACTCTAGTGATCTTGAAGATATCAAAGTCAATTTGTTCTGCAATGCTAGTAAGTTACATGTCAAAATGCAGTTGTTTTACATCCCTGACAGTATGGGATTTTTTGAGTGTGCCCTAATGAATGGCAAACTCATTTAGTTAGTTAGTTTTGATTTTGAATCAGACTGATGACATTTTCATAGCTGATGATAGGTGCTTTTTATTTTCCATTCATACTCAATTATATCATTATGAAAAAAAATATTTGTAAGTTGAAATTAGGATAAGCAGAAATAAGAGATGAAGCAATATGGCACACCAATACCACCTACTCAGCGGCAAAAAATTTTGGCTGAGAAACCAATGCAAGACAAGCTGTGGGAGAAGAAAATATCAGTATAGGAGAAAATATTGCAAGGCTACCAGAAAGGAAAACAGAAACATGTAAAGATATGCAAATAAATGTGTGATAATGCTAAGAGCGTGACAGCAGCTCCTGATGTCAGAGGTTTCTGTGGTTCCTGTTCCAGTAGTGCTCCAGACCCACCCCTGGTCATCTTACATCCAAAGGATGATGTATTTTGACCAGCCTGAGCTCATCTGTCCAACCCAGAACCTCTGGCCCAACATGAGCAAAGTAGTCATAGCTGCAATGGGTCCCAGAAAGCCATTCTTCCTCTGTGCTTCACAAGAGGAAAGAGATGGAGGAAAACAGTTGTCTGCTCTCTTGACACTATCTCCTCAGATGCAGGATTAAGTCTTCTCATTTCTCCTTAAGTGTGATATTTGATACGCTTTGCCAAACTCAAAATGGAGAGGTAGACTGCACAGCAGATACTGACATGTCACTCAGAGTCGACAGAAGAAGAAACAGTAAGAGTTTTTTGAATAGGAGTAATGATGATATGAAAACCAAGGTCTAAATGTCGTCTGTGGGACATAAACAAAACTACATCATGCTGCTTCCTAGCAAGTCTCCCATAAGCAAAGGTTTATGGGATAGTCTAATTTCCTAACATTTCAAAGCCCATGTGTAATGAACATGCTGACAGTGTGCTAAATGAAAAGCAATTGGGAATAACAAGTATACTGGAGATGTGAGAAGCCTTGGTACTAACACTATTGAGCTGCTCTTCCTATTACCTCAAATGAACCAGAGCAGTGAATCTTCACCCTGACTAGCCGAACAGGAAAGAGGGATCCTTGTTCCCTTATACTTTCATTTTTAATTGCTTTTCACACTTGTCCATTTCTCAGTCTTTCCTGCATTTGTACAAATTACATACTTTTGCACGTGCAATGGAAACCAAAATAACAAGGGTTACCCTATCTCATTGTTTACAATAGTTTTTGCATTTTCTGATTAAATTTACACTCAGCAAATAATTTACACTGCTGACTTTGACCTGGAGTTTCCAATAGTGTCAAACTCACTTGCCTCAGGCTGCATTCTGTCATTAGTCTCAAGGTTTAGCTCGGTGTTCTGGAGCGAGTGTAGCAAATCCTAAGATAACGTGATTTGGGTGATGTAATGAATATTAGAATGATGGTCTTCATTGTTTTTTATGCTTGCCATAGAATAAAGCCTGTGAAAGGTTAGAAATTTTTGCAGAGCTCTTTTTCATAGTTTGCTTAAAGAACTGTGGGATATCTAAAATCTGCCAACGAAGGAGAATTCATCATGAAATAAATTAGGTCCTTAAAAACTGGTAAAAGGAAACATAGAAGAACATACCACTCCTAAGAAAGGAACTGAGATCTGCAGGAGAGCCATGAAATAAGAGAGACAAGATGGTTCCTTCTTCTGAACAGTCCATCAATAAGAACTTTTCAGATACAATAAAGCACCACTGATTTTTTTAAAAAAACCTTACATAATCATAAAGTATCATCTACTCATGTAGTCTTTAAAAATTAACTTTCTTCTCCAAATGCCTGTTGTTCCCAGGGAGCGAGTTTTTCTCATTTACATTTATTTTACTTTATTACAGATATGAACTTATAGTTGGGTAGCTACAATTCATAATCAGATGTAGTATAGTCTCAGTAAGCAAGTTTATTTGTAACTGCTATATGAAGAAAATAAAAATTATTTTTAGAAAGAATGGGCTTATTTTTCACTTTCACAGAGGTGTAATCACACTGTTTTCACAACAGTGACTTCTGATTTCATAAATTCCACTGCTAACTATGAGATGGAAATTAGGCTTCTGAAACTTAAAGGAATTGAAAAGTTGAGGCCAAATGATCTGAACATAGAGCATTATATTGATATTTCATTGTTAAGAGGTTTATAATAATAATGTGTAGTAGTGTTGGTAAGTTACAGTGAGACAAAACTGGTTTCATGGTTTAGAGAATGAAGAAACATGAATTAGCTAATAATTTTAAGTGACTAGATCCATAGTAGCTTTTCAAACCCCTCTCCTATTACCTTCTATCTATAACAGAAAAATGAACACAAAGAGGCGTCCTGACTTTCCACCCCTGTATGCTGGTGCTAGCTTAGTGCATGTTGCGCATCTTAGGATAAATCTACAGAATTGATCATTGTACAGTAAATAGCTGTGTTTAGCTTTAAACAAAGCTAGTAGAAAATGCTTGCAAATATACTACAGTTAGAGTTATCAATAGATCGCCTTTCCCTCACTTTTTTAAAAGCCTATTTTTATGATTTATCTTAGAGCTGAAAGTTCAAATCTTGCTCTGAAAGATGGTTGGATTCAAAAGATCAGGCTCAAATAGACTAAGTGTCCACATTCATATATCCATGGGAGCACCAAGATGCTCTTCTGGCTCTGGTACTGCAGAGCATATTTCTAGCTTATTTGCCTATGAACATGATTTTCCAGACATTGTGAAAAGTGATGTTCTTTGAAAACAGAAGCAGATTATGTTCTCAAGAGAAAATATTTTAAAACCTTGATTGGAAATAAAGGCTTTAAAACTAGCAATTATGTGCAAAATATTCAATAATGAAAAGTCTAAATCTAAGCACAAATTTTTGCTTGTATATGCAAATCATGTGCGATAGGAGTCTTCGTATATGCTGTGGGAACACTGCCAATGTGTTACGAGGTATTTATATCTTTCTGCATTGCACTATCTAGGCACAACTTAGGATGGCTTGTGGTTAGTGAACTTTTTGTTTATTAACACAGACTTGCATTCTTTAAAATTTTTCTATCCTCTGCAAAAATTGTATAACCAAAGTGCTTCTTCTGAACACTCTGAACACCACTGCTTGTACCTTTAGTCTGGAGTTATTAAACAAATTACAACTCAGCATCTGTGTCCTGCTGATTCAGCTCACTTTGTGTATACAGGTTCCTTTTAAGTATGCAGAAATCCAGGAGTGTCTGAAATTTTTATTTATTCCCTCATAGCAGCATACAGCGCTCTAAAATCAGGAACTTGGGCCTCACCATTATGCTAGTTGTTCTTAGTGAGGCAGAGGAACTACAAAGCAGGGTCAAATTCTCTATCTGATTTACTTTATTTTGAATAGCTAAAACAGTCAGAGATTCAGAAATTGTTCCTGAAGCCCCAAAACACACACAAAACCAGAATGGTTCTGTCAGTAGGTAAAACATCTCAGAGAAAATAAAATATTTCCACTAATAGCATACTTGTTTAGCAGACTACAGGACAGCATTTGATTGTTACATAGAAGAGACAGGTTGACTAGCATTTTCCCTGGATGTCTGTTAAGTGAGATACCCCTATACTATTCTCCGAGAGAAACAGAAAACAACCACTCAGGGAAAATTTGACAGAAACGGAGAAAACATTTCCTCTTCACTTAGACAATATATTCAGAACTGGCTACACTTTCCAGGAACCCAAATACAGCCTGATACGTTGAACTACACAGAAAACATATTGGTTACTTTTATTATTCTTTTTGTTTGTTTGTTTAAGTAGTTTTGTATTTAAATTATGAAAGCAGAAATTCCACTATGTGTCAGCCTGCAACATTCTCCAGCTCATTGGCAAGGAAGAGACCTTGAGATCTACCACGCAGATCTTGGCTGCCTAAGCTAATGCAGTAATTAATAGCAGTAATATGTATCAGCTCTGCGGGTAGACATGCAGTAACAAGTCAGTCACTTTACAAGTGGGTTCACAAATACTTGCTAACAGAAAGGGGTTGGTAAGGTTTGGGAGTCTTGGTTCTGGATGGATGTCCTTAAAACAGGACTCCTTTGGCCTCCCTCTGGCCAGCTGCAATTCCTATCCATGGTGTTGGAATGTAGTCTGACCTTCCCTGGTTACCAGGCCACTCGCCACCTCTTGGCATTCTCATTTAGCACCAACCGCTCATCACCTTCAGAAATAAGAAGTATACCTGTTAAAGGAAATTCAGGCCGAATTTGAGTGTGGACCAGGACTTGAGTGCTCATTGCTCTGAAGAAGTAGTTTGAGCACTGACTTGTTAGAAGTGGCAGATGCGAGGTAATGGAAGAGGCTCAATAAATACAGAATCTGGCTATTTTAGCTGCTTACTAGAACCATGTCATTTCTCAGTATGCACATGTTGACAGATTTCAATCCCTAAACTCATAACTCAGCTCATTTAGATATATTATCATAAGAACATCACAAAACACAACCCTTGACAAACAGATTTCCCTGATGAATTTCAAATCCTTTTTTTAAATTAGAGAACACTAAAGCATTTCAAAGAAAAACCCAAAAATTTCTTTGATATGAGGAAATGAAACAGCTTTCCATGAAACATGAACTAGCTTCCCAGTAGCTTTTACATAAAAGAATGAAAAAGAATAGCTTTTAGTAAACCCTCCTCAGCACTCAGTTTCAAGGATGAAATTGATGGAGTAGTTAGTTGTAGCTCATTCATTAGTCATGTGGTCTCATTCCCACAGGATCACACACACCCAACAAAGGCAGCTCTGTGTCCTAATGCCGCAGTCCTACACCCTCCCATTCACCAGAAGAGCATGTTGGACTGGGAGCAGCAGGAATGGGAGTCTGTCAGACAGGAAGGAATAAGAAGTGGTTCATCCAGATGCATACCTGCTGGGGGTGACTGTCAGAAGCATTTTTAGCCATATACATTCAGGACAGATGGTAGTTTAAACACTGTGTAATGGGACAGTATAATGAATTTTATCTACAGAAATAACTAAATAATAAGAGATATTAACATAGCTATGAAGTCATTCTCTTACATGCAACCCACATGTATTAGACTCTCAGGTAACCACAAAGTCATATTACTCTCTCCTTTATTCTAGATTTTCACATATTTTTAAATCCTCAAATTCCTCATCATTCTAATAAAAACCTGCACAGAACTTAGCTTCAGAAGCTGTATTCATTACCAATGCCTAAGTTAAGGTCGTACATATAACGCTGCAAGATTGGGTTAAATAATGATAGTGGGGTTTTTTGCAAGTATAAACCTACTGCACTGTGAAACTGTGCTCATAGCATTCCAAACATAAATTATCAAATTACATGATCATTTGCTTTTGGCATGGTAACTATGCGTTTCATTTGTGTTTTGTTTTGTTTTTTTTTCTTTCAGAACAACCATTTTTCTGACTTTCTGGACAAAAAAACTGGTTATACAACACTCAATATGTTGGCAACCCCAATTATGCAGGGTAAAGAGGTGCTTGCTGTTGTGATGGCACTCAACAAATTAAATGCCACTGAATTCTCAAAAGAGGATGAAGAGGTAATAACCCCAAATATCACACACAGTAGAGCTGTTTAGTTCAACAAGTAGTTTGAGTGAATCTACCTCTTGATTTGACACTTTTGTCTTATTTTTGCTCTTTGTCATTTTTAGGTCTTTAAAAAATACCTCAATTTTATATCTTTGGCCCTAAGACATCATCATACGGCATATCTCTACAATATTGAATGCCGAAGAAGTCAGGTATAGAGGAATTTGTTAATGATAATACTTCGTGTTTGTGTGAAACCATTATTATTCCCACTATTTTATATTCTTGCAAGCTTATTGAAGTAAGGATAGCATCTATTTAATTCTTTTATTTGATAATAGTAATGCAGCTTATAATTTTATTCTGGAATGCCCAGGATTCATATATTTATGTTTTCTTAGTGTTGCAAACATTTACCCTCTTTCTCTTTTGTTGTAAATAGATGCTTTTGTGGTCTGCCAACAAAGTGTTTGAAGAGCTAACAGATATAGAACGGCAGTTTCACAAAGCACTGTATACTATTCGAATGTATTTGAATTGTGAAAGGTACTCTGTTGGTCTGCTGGACATGACTAAAGAGAAGGTAACAATCACTTTGTCTACTTGCTAGATAAGTGCTGCTCCTAACTTTAAGTTATAAAATCCATCCTTCTAATTCATTTGTTCTGGATATTTCTCGTGCATGTCTCTCCAAGACAAAAAGTTACCATGCTTTCTAACCCTTTGGGATAATTTATATAAAATCTAACCATGTTACAAAAATTACATGCAAAACATAAGCATGGCAAAGGATACAACCATGATAAACATAAAGGCAAATTCTGAAATAATTTTTCATATTGTGAGATTTCTCATACTCATGTGAGAAAGGGTAGAAGAGACAGTTGCAGGTCTGATTATTGCTTTGTAAATACCTGCCTTCTAAAACAACAATTAAGCTGTACAACCATCCAGAGATAAGCTTCAGTTTAGCCTGCAATTTACTGGCTAACATTTCTTGCCTGGAATATATTTAACAACGTTTTCTTAATATTGTCTGAAATGTGACCACCTAGTATAGCTATGGAGAAGGAAAAATAAAATTGCTATCCACATATGTCATATTATCTATGAACACAGAACTGGTTTTGCTTTGTTTTGGTTTGTTTTTTCATTTTGGTAAACCCTGTTTATCACTTTCTCAGGAGTTCTATGATGAGTGGCCAATCCGGCTGGGGGAGGCAGAGCCTTACAAAGGCCCCAAGACACCTGATGGACGAGTGAGGATATTAATTTTTCTTTTTATGAATCTTAATTTTGACATTGAAGCTGTACAGGTCACCTACGTAATTCTTTCTTTTTATTTAGGAAGTCAACTTTTATAAGATTATTGACTATATTTTACATGGAAAAGAAGAAATCAAAGTTATTCCGTGAGTATTCATTGGCAGCTTGTGAATGTGTGGTAATTAGATGTATTGCTGAGAGAATAATAACATGTCTGTATTGCAGAAATAATTTAATTTCATTGTCTCCCTAAAGGACACCTCCAGCAGATCACTGGTGTCTTGTCAGTGGATTGCCAACATATGTTGCTGAAAATGGATTTGTAAGTTCATAGCAAAAGTAAAAATGAAAAGTTTTAGTTTATGCAGTTCTTCTGATTGAACAAAAAAAACCCCCAAACCTCCCCACAACCAAGAACCTGTATAAAAATACCATGCTACTTCCAGTGTCATTGGTTCCCAGTGAAATCATGTGAATCAGTAGTCTGGATGGAGGCAATCGCTCAGCCCAAAACATCATGAAAATTTTCCTCTGGTTGTGGTGACATCGGAGGAATAATGTGTGCATCTGATGTCACTTTACAGGTGTGCTAACTAAGTCTCATAACAAAATGTCAAAGTAAGAAAGTCATCATATACACAGTTTTACAATTTTCTTTTTTTCTTATCTCTTGCATAGAAAATGTACGTAATTCAAAGTTGTGATGTATGAGAGTTATTGTAATCCTATGGCATTTTTAATAGCAGTAAGGACAGAGACTTTAGCAATCAGTTATTTCTTTCTATAAACCCTCATGCCATTTTAAACTGGAAGTGATTTTGTTAACCATTATGCTTATGCGCTGTGAGACATCATACACAAGGGACTTTGCTACGAGCACTCCAGAATGACATCTGTTAGAATAACCACATCTAACTTAATGGGAAGTTTTAATTTCTGTAGCTAGCTCAGGTGCTCACTGTTACTAGCTTCGAAAATAAATATGCCTTTTTAAAATATCAGGCCAAGACTGGGTACACATTATATTCCATTTAAACAATGTCTCCTTTTCTTTATGCTGCAGATTTGTAACATGATGAATGCACCAGCAGATGAATATTTCTCATTTCAGGTAATTCCAGTAATATTAATAATTATAGATATTGCAGAAAAATAGGCTGTTGATTATATATAATAATTTATATTATATATAATATAATTTACTATACTGTTGATTATATATAATAATTTCTCCTTTGTTTGTGATGCACAGGTCTTAGTGTTGCATCGCCTATATCAATACCTGTATTACTACTTTAAAAGAAATACACACTATTTCCTATTCTTTGGCTTTCCTACAGAAAGGACCAGTGGATGAGACTGGATGGGTTATCAAAAATGTCCTGTCATTGCCTATTGTCAACAAAAAAGAAGAAATTGTGGGAGTTGCAACATTTTACAATAGGAAAGATGGAAAACCTTTTGACGAGTATGATGAACAGATCATTGAAGTAAGCTTAATAGGATTAGAGGCTTTAAGGAGCCATATGATGTTAATAAAAATATTCCTGTAAAAAATCATTTTTAAATGTCTGAAAATTTTCAAAGAATCTTTATTAATGCCTAACCAAATGTCTATCCTCTTCACTATAGTTTCTTAAGAATCAGAAATTTTATTTCTCTTTAGGAACATGAAAATTTATGAGAGATCATTTACATTTCAATAATGAACAAAAGTCAGATACAATTTTATTTTTAATCACTTTTCAGTGATGGTCAGCATCTCCTAATTAGCAGTGGGTAAGCAGGTAAGGTGTGCTGCTTGCCAATGGGTATCATGCCTGTGATCATGGGAGTTCACAGAGCATTCATGATCACATGCACTTGGGCAAGATACGATGCTACACAGTGTATTCAAGTTCACTCAGCTAACTTCAGCTTCATATGCCTCAAAGTCCTGTATACAAAATGGAAATATGGGCCCTTAATTACGAGGTTAAGACAAACAACGTCATTAAAAGCTGCTAGGTGCTAACAGAACCTGTTGATGGAGGGTAAAGGCCTCTAACAGAGTTACACATTGGTTTTCAAAGGGCACTACCAGAAACTGGAGTTTAAGTAAAGTAAGTTCAAATTGTCGGTTCAATTTTATTGTCATGGTGTCATCTTCACTTTCTTTGTCTTTGTTCCAGACTCTCACACAGTTCCTGGGGTGGTCTGTTTTAAATACTGACACTTATGACAAAATGAACAAGCTTGAAAACAGGAAAGACATTGCTCAGGAAATGCTTATGTACCAGACAAAGGCCACCCCTTCTGAAGTTGAATCTATACTGGTGAGTTTCTGTCCACAGTCACAAAATTAAAGTAGGAAATTTGCTACACAAAACCTGAATTTCTTACTCATTTTCATTTTTAGAAATACAAGGAGAAATTGAATGTAAATAGTCTAGAAGAATGTGATCAAAAGGATCTTATCAGGATTTTGGTAAGTCATTAAACTGAAAATTATGGTAGTGTGTTTATATCAGATAGTGATGTGTCATCATTATAGAAAAAGTTGTGTATAGCCAAATCCTGATTAATACAATTGATTTTACCTACCAGTTCCACAAGTTAGATGGAGTTGATTTAATAATACATCTTCAACCTCTTTGGTTCTTCTACGTGCAGACCCCATTGTTACCTATAGGGAAACATTCAGTCCCAAATGTGTGTCAGACTTGGCTAGTCAGAGTTATATAGAAACATTTATATGAATTAACATTTAAACTGTTTAACTTCTTTAAATATCCATAGGGACAGTGCCATACCTATAAATGAATTTATTTAATTTTGAAAATAAAAGAACGGACATTGATGTAAGGTCACTTTGAGTAAGAGAACACAAGCAGGAGTGTCCAGTGGAACAAACTTACTTTACCAGATTAATTTTCCTGCATTTCCTTAGGCAGAGAACTCCAAAGACAGTGATCAGTAACTTCACAGTGACGAAATAAATTTGACCTAATCAATTAAAACTCTGCTACTACTAAACAAAAATTTGTTTTCCAGCCTATATGGTCCTCTGGCTGCCTTAGTATTTCACTCTAGAATGGGGGTGCCTTTTTGGAGAAAAAAGCGCCCCCTCAGTGCACTTCAGTTTTTCTTGTGGAGCAGTCCTGGACCACATGCACTGGCTTAGTTTATCTGGAGCAAAACTCAAAGATGTGCTCCAGGAAAACACTGAATGAACTCCCACTGTTAATGGATGAAAACAGAGCTAGGCTGAAGAAAAAAGGTCAAATACACACAAATCTGTTGATTTCCAGTACCAACCACTTCACGTATTTCCTCCTATTACACCACATTTGCTAATGTAGACATAGCCTTAGGGAAAAGATCTCATTAAACTATTTTTATTTATGTACATGTGCATGCCAGAATGCAATGGTGTTAGGGTTTTACTGGCTCCCACAAAACAGATGCTCATACATCTTACAAGTGGTGAAACCAAAAAACATCAACAGGGCATGTGTATCTTCACATACCATTTAAAATAAATTTAATTTAGCTGCATGAAGAATTGCAAAAATGAATAGATAAAAATTATAAAAATCTCTCCACTGGTAGAGCAATAAGTGATTATTATGCTACAGGCTCCGAACGTAAAAACATAACACTAGTGTGAATTTTTAAAGGTCCAAAAAGCAATTGAAATGAATTCTCTCAACATTGTAGAGTCAAAAATTCAAAGATCTAATATCATCTGCAGTGCCAAGGCTACAGGCGAATGCTTTATCCTATTATAAGAGCTGGAATTCCAGATAGCTAATGGGATAAGGCAGGTGTTTCTAGATCTGATGATTCAAAAAGTAATGGGTCTTAAAACACCAGCGATCCAGACTTCCTTGTCCTTGACCTCAGATCAGAGTAGATATAAAGGAAAATCCCAGGAAGAAGGCAGTATCTTTGCATGAATGTTCAGCCTTCCTTCTTTGTTGAAATACATGCATATGTTCGGTCATCTTTTTTCCTCATCCATAAAATGGAGATCATTTATAAACTACTATGGTGGACGGGAGTCATTGTGATCATATAAACTATTTTTTGTGTTGCATCAGACTTTCCTGAATTAATTCTTGTTTGGATTGGGGCATATCTTTTAAAATATAATAAAGCTCTCCCTAGGCTTTGGGATACACAGATGAAAAGTGTTATAGAACAGTTCACTAATATTGCTATTACCAGTTAGGCTATTCAATATGAATCTATATAACATATACAAAATAGGCAATTTACATTTAATACAGGCTTCTTAACTTTAATATTCTCTGCATGTAAGAATTTAGTATACGTTTTGTGGAGGTTCTTCAGTACAAGAAAGAGTTGGCTGAAGCTCTGTATCTGCTCTTCAGAGAGATAAATCCCTGAATGTCACCCAAACAGCTTCTAAAGAAATTTAAAATATGCACTTATACAGTCCGCTACTTCTGAAATGACCTCTCATTTTCATCAGTGGTCAGGATTGTTCAGATGAGACTGTTGTAAACTAACTACAGCAAGTCAATTACTAGGACAGAATCATCACCAACTACAGCACTAGAAAGTAAATGACTCTAAGGGTTTTGAAGTAAGCCATAATAACCATGAATACTATATGCTTTGTACATTTAAGCATTGCAACAATTTTTACTTCATGCATATACTGAGATCATTCAAGAGCCAAGCAGTCAAGAATCTACTGCAAGCAGACAAACAAGAACACAAATAAGATTTGTGAATTTTTACAGCTGATCTTGTAGGATTTTCCAGTCTACTTTACATGTGCCAAATCAACCCCACAGGTTTGTCTATTAAGTGTATGTAGGCTGTCACAGACACAGAGAGACTGTCACAGGAGACAGTGTAAGACGGACTGATTTAGAGAGTTGGTTGTGGAGCAGAAACAAACCACCAGCACTCCAGAGGTTAAAAAATGTACAGGAATCTTTGCTTGCTTATAGTCTCTCCAAGAGAAGACAAGGCTATGGGTAGGTAGGCATGCAAGCAAGCCTTTTATTATTTAAAAAAAAAAAAAAGTTGTTATACTTAATTTTAATGTAAAAGTAAAAAATGTTTTGTTCTAGACAGGTTGGTTTTGGTCACTATATTCATCACTGTTCATAAGATTCAAAAGGGAAGAACAATACTTAGCAAGAATAATCTTGGTTGTGAAAAAGATTAACTGCAGCCCAGTTAATCACTAAAAGCGGGAGAATCATAGGATTTCATAGCAGAAAGGAGAAATTCCATGACCTGAGATTTCTGAACTAAGGAAATGTTGAGATGGTCACAAGAGATTGTGTTGGAATTCAGAGTAGGAAGAAACACTGCCTGGCCAAGCCTTTTACCTATCCTCTTTGAAAAGAAAGCTATCGGTATCACAATCATGTTTCATAACCTAATACACATTAGTTTGTAATGAAACCTGAGGCATTTGAAGATATAGTATGCATCCTGTTCTGAGACAATGTTTCTACTGAAGCCAGAAAAGAAAAAAGTTTTCCCAACTTTGTGCTTGCCAGAAAAAAAACACTTGTGTTTTTGACTTTTCCTAACAGAAAGAAGAATTACCTGATCCAAAAGATTTAGAACTGTATGAATTCCGCTTCAGTGACTTTCCTGTTACAGAGCATGGCCTGATAACTTGTGGAATACGACTGTTCTTTGAGATAAATGTTGTTGAAAAGTTCAAAGTCCCAGCTGAGGTCTGATTTATTTTGTCTTGTTTATATTTATTTTAAGATAGAAGAAAAATACCTCATTGTAGGTACTTTAATATAGAAGTAGGCAATACTAAAATATTAGTGGTATGGGTAGCAAACTTCCTTTCTTAATTAAACATTTGTGTATTTGTCATAAAGACTTAAAACTAATCCTGAAATTGTGTGAGCTATGAAAGGAATTAAATCAATCAAATTTACATAAGAACAATGTGCTGTTTCCATGTTTAATTCAAGGAAAAACAATTATTTTCATAGAACTTGCACATTATTACAGTAGTTTCATAGTATATTCCAGTAACTTTATAGGAATTCCATTATTTTGTTTCAATTAACAGCACAGTCTTAATCACTTTTGTTCGTAATAGGTCCTTACCAGATGGATGTACACAGTCAGGAAGGGTTATCGAGATATCACTTACCATAACTGGCGACATGGATTCAATGTGGGACAAACAATGTTTACTCTGCTCATGGTAATGTTGCTAATATTAACCTTACATTCATTACTTAGTTTTCCTTTCAATTCCAACAGGAAAATTCTGGGAGGTGCACACTCAGAATTGTCTGTTTTCTTTTATAGACAGGCAAAATAAAGAAATACTACACTGATCTAGAAGCCTTTGCCATGGTTGCTGCTGCTTTCTGCCATGACATTGATCACAGAGGGACCAATAACTTGTATCAGATGAAGTAAGTACAAATCCTCAAATATATGGATATGTATTATTTTTAATGGCAAATGAAAAAAACATGTCAAAACTTGCAAAAATATAAGGTATATATTCATCTGGCATTAATGAACATTTATCCTACAGAAGACTTCTGCCTCAGAGCATTTGCCATGACAACTGAAACACAAAGACAAAATGCAAAAGTGGAATCTTAGAAGGATCTCCTAGAGCTGCCATTCATTTTTAAGAGAGAGTAAGCTCTTGCAATGATTGGATTGTCGCAGAGCCTCATGCACATGAGGCCACAAAGAAATGAGAATAGTAAATTAAAATCCCTAACTGGATTACTTTTTTTCAAGACAGGGCATAAGCGCCTTTCTGGAGAGGGATTCGGGATAGACATAGACAAGGGCCAGTTTAGAGGAACACAGGATTTAAGATGCATTCTTTTTCTCCGTTTTCTACAGTACGATTTGACTAGCTCAGTTGTTCCGCCCCATCCCCCTCAGTTTACTGACTGATGGAGGTCCTGTCCTGAGGTGTAATCTCCTCATGTTATACAGGATTCTGAGCTAAAAAGTTTGTGTTCTGCAGCAGGGTCTGCATGCCAGTAAGCTACACATCATGAGGTTAAGCTTTGCAATTCACAATCCTTTTTGTTCTGAGAAAATATTCTAAAGGATTTCTTTGTGATTTTTCCCTTGTTTGTTATGAAACAATATTAATTAGTAGATGCTTATTATAAAACAATATTAATTTATTTTAAACTTACCTTTTTATTACAACATTACATATAATGGTGACACCCATTCTTCTCCTGAGGAGTGAACAATCTACCATTTAGTCTTTTTACATTTTATGTTAGGACTTGTTTCTATGTGCTAGCTGGAGAACGCAGGTTTCTCAGAATGTCACGTGTACTAGAAGATTATAACCATAATTTTATGAGTACAGTTTCCCACCAACTGTATCTCCAGAATGATACATCCTCCGACAATGACCCTGGATACACTTCTCCCCAGAGAGGTGTTTCAGTCCACATGCTAGAGCAGTGACGTGAGGGGATTTTCCGATTATTCTCAGGGATTCTCCATGTGACGTAGGAGAGAGAGAATGACAGATGCTGATTCTTATTCAGCAGATGGACTCTCATCCAAGTAAGTTTAGGGAGGTTTTAAATCTTCCTACATGCAATAAAGCTGTTTATAAAAGTTATCAGGCTTTACCACGAGAGTCCTTATCACAAGTCAGAAAATATAGGTAGCATGTAGCAATCCACCTTGGGTTATCTGAGGCATGGAGTTATTAGCCAAAGGAAGAAAGGAGGAAAATACACTTCCAAACACGCAGAACCACCTGGAGCCTATGTACATAGGACACTTCTCCCTTCCTCTCACTACCGTAGACTGACGCAGAATTTCCTGCGCTTGAAGCTTAGCCCAATGTTAGAGGAATGCTTTGAGCTCTGTAACAAGACTGAACGCAGCTGAGCTGTCAGGACTTGTGCAGCCCATAAAACCGTGATTTTGGGGGAGGGGAGGAGCCCAAGCGTATTAGAGGAATTAAACTCCATTAGGCTAGAGTTTAATTCTTAGATTTAACTTACAGTAAGTTAGAATCACAGGGGACGTGGCCCACAGTCATTATAGACAGACAAGAGTTCAAAAGCTGTGCCACACAATAAATACTAAAAGATGCATAAAGGTTGTTTTTAAGGTACACAGAAGGTGTGTAAATTAAACAAACAACAAAACTGAACATACAAGACAAAACAGAGGCATGTTTTTAAAAAAAGAGTTTTTGAGTTGTGAGGCATCTAACCATGCTTTTGACTTTGGTGGACACTGAACATCCAGTGCTCTCCAATTTCCATCATTACTCAGTCACAAGAGTGAAGGCAAGCAAGTTTTTTCTTTTTTGCTCTACATTATACCGATGGTTAAGATATACAGAATAAAATATTGAATATGCAGATCATAAGCATTTTAATCAAAAAAATCCGAATCCTGAATCAAAAACATAGCCTCCAAAATATTATAAAGAATTGCTTCTTTTTCAACAGGTCAGCTGCTCCACTGGCAAAACTTCACGGCTCTTCCATTTTAGAAAGGCATCACCTAGAGTACAGTAAAACCCTACTGCAAGATGAGGTACGTCTGCATGAACCTTCTGCTCACACTGATCAACACAAAAGATGCAATTAAGTTATGTTGTTCCAAATTTCACCATGTCTCATTCATTCCCCTAGGTCCAGATTAAGAACTTATGCTAAAATTCAGAAGCTTAGGTCAAATGCATTGTCCACTTTTAGAGAAACACCAGTAATTCCACCAGAAACAGACTCACTCAAGACAGAAAAGCTTTTCCTCTGGGTCTCACTCACACTCAGGTTTTTTACACCTTTTTCACGAAACAGCTGATGTTGAAACCAAAGCAGAAAATACAATTACATATGTACAAAATGTTGTAATCAAACTGCTGTCCCTGGTTCAGGAGGTCTGAGTTCAGCTGCTGGCTCTGGCAGCTGAGGAGCAAAGGAATGGAGCAGCTTATGGAGAGCCCCCTCATCCCCAGGCCAGACCCCACCCACACCTTACCTTGCTAAAACCACGGAGGCCATATCATGAGGATCTGCTGCAGCTCCCATTACTGATCTTCCCTGAATTAGGCAGGCGCCCTCAGCTGCGCTTCCCCAGCAGCTGTGGGGAGGTCTCCTCAGGCTCAACAAAATGGCGGCAGCGCAGCCCACTAGGGCCCTCTGCCCCGCGGAGCCCTGCTCTGCTGGCAGGGGTCAGCCACCCTTCCCTCAGCGGAGCCTGGCTCTGCCCTGGCTACAAGGGAAGAGACTATTTACAACTCTTTACCATATTTTGCGGGGAAATAAGAGATTTAAAAGGCAAGGCTTGAACACACGTGCCCCTTCCATCCCACTTGTTTGCAGCAGCACGGCAGGCATCCACTTCCACCCTCATTTTTCATTTCCTAATTCCTGTGGTGGTGCTATTTCCTGACCTTGTGAGGCCACAGGATAAATTCTTACACTAACCAGTAGCACAATGATCATAAAAAACTCAGAAGATTTATGATTAAAAAAAAAACCCAACAAACAAACAGAAACCATCTTTACCTTTATTGATGGCGACGCACTATTTCAAATGTGAGGTACCAGGGACTAACCCCTGCTCTTTGCTGGAGCAGTTGTCACGATCTCTGGAGGCTCACCACAGCGGCGTCACTGCACCCCGTGCTCTCACGGGTATTGTCCCCTCAAAGAAAGAAGGAAGCAAAACCAGGACAGTTAGAAAAACACTGAGTGTGATGCTCTCATTCCCTTTGCCTGAGGAAAAGGCCATTGCATTTAACCACAGCAGGTCCTGAACAGCACTGCAGGCAGTGAACAGGTGGAAAAGGCGCCCACCATGAAGCTTTAAAAAGTCTAGGAAAATTAGGTTTATGGAATGTGAACTGCAAAGAAATTATGAAGAACGGCCATTCCTTTACTATGTAGGTGGTTTTCTTTGGTTTGAATTTATATATGGCAATAGCAGGACTTGCAACTGTTTTGAGTCACCGTGGATTTAGTTATTTGTGCAGCCTCTGAGGGCAGCATCTGAGATCCACCCACCATTCACACAGCTAATTAGCCATTTATTAGCCGTGAATAAGGGCCATCTTTACCAATGGAATATTTTTTCATTTGTGGCATTAATTTAGGGACTGTATTTGGCCAGTTTTGTTATACTATTCTGAGACAACCTGTATAGTACAAACCAAAGCCAGTGTGATAAAAGGAATTGAATTCATAAACTTTCCATCTTGCAGAGCTTAAACATCTTCCAGAACCTAAATAAGCGCCAGTTTGAAACTGTTCTACACTTATTTGAAGTTGCAATAATAGCAACTGACTTGGCTTTGTATTTCAAGTAAGTACTAAATTCTGTGTAACTTCCTACTGAAAAAAATGTCAATCCTATGCAATTTATAACTGTAGTTTTTCATTGTTTATATGCAGAGTACAGAGTATATTTAAAATTAAGTCTAATTCTTGTTAGAAAAGACATTCTTAGAGTCATTATAAGTTTTCAAATTAGATAACACATAAATATATATAATAACAACTAGTATTTAGTAGGTCATTCAAATGTGCTTTTTGTTACAGCCAACACTGTATTTCAGAAGTATGGATTCTGTAGCCTAATTGTAAGGTTGTGTGCATGTGTGATATTCAGTGTACTGTACTACAGTTACTCATACTAAACAGGAGTATGCTTATGACATGGAAATTAAGATGCTGGTTTAAAAGCAAAACTGCAGACGTCAACTGATCCCAGTACTAAATATGCCAAAGACTCCAAATATCAAATCGTCCATCCCGTTCCCAAGTTACTGACTTAATGTTGTTTTACAATGAATATTTTCCTTAAAGATATATGGAGCCTTTTTTTTTGGTCCAGATGTCTTATGACTGGGACAATTTAAAGCCAGGAGACAGGAAACAATTCAGTAAGTTGTTCAACAGCAGTTATTAAATTTTGGTGAACAGTAATTCCAATATTTCATTCATTCTAAATGCGAATTAAGCAATAGCAAGACACATTTTTTCAAAGTTCTTCTCAGTCACGTCTGTCTTAGTGGTTCTTTGGATTTTTGAGGGGAGGGAATGGAAGAACGTTTATTAGTATTTGCTTCACTTTCCCTAATTCATTATGTTACAGGAAGTAACAAACACAATACTAAAGAAATGTGAATGTCACCCCAGTTTAATATGAAGAGTTAGCAAATTAGTTAGTTATTTGTCAGGAATTCTGACATACTGCTTTACATGTCAGTGGTACATAGCAAAATCTGTATGTTCTAGGCTACCTGAAAAGTTCGAGTTAAACAGGAAGAAGGTGTCACTTTCATACTACTGTGACTAGGATACTACTTTGGAAAAGCATATATATCAGAAATATGGTTTTCTATTTAATTTTTAATGCAGAAGCTATATATGGTTTATTGGTATGTTTTAACAGGAAAAGAACTATGTTTCAAAAGATCGTGGATGCAATTGAAAAAATGGAAACAGAAGAGGAGGCAATTAAATATATATCTATTGACCCAACCAAAAAAGAAGTCATCATGTAGGTGGTTAATACTTTTCTCTTTATTCAATCAGTTATCTAGGACTAGATTTTAAAAGAATTTGGGCACCTAAATATGTAAATTAAGACTTGGTGTTATTGTCTGACAATGAGCACAACCATGATTTTAAATTAGAAATAGATGTCTACATTCTTTGCAAAATGTGCAAAATATGCATCCATCTGCATCTTAGGTATCTAAATTCCTTAAAAGATCTAGACTTCTTTTTTTCTTTTTTCTAATCATTGTCCTAACTATACTCCTGTTTTGTTTTGTGTTTTCAAAGGGCTATGATGATGACTGGATGTGACCTGTCTGCTATAACCAAGCCGTGGGAAGTGCAAAGTAAGGTAGGTACTTTTTGAACAGACAATACTGCATTTGCTCTCTCTTCTACTGCCTATTTGGTGCGTGATCATTTAAAAAAATATTACTTATTATCATTTTATAGATGTTTAAGTATCTGCATTCAACCGTGTTTCCAGAAAATAACCTCTATTTTTCTGTCACCCTTCTGTGTAAGGGTTCCATGATGCCTCTCCCCAGCCACTCTACAATTGTTTCACCCTTCTCTACTTGGCCTTCAGCTAAAACTGGCATCCTTGATTCCATCAGCAGTCCTAGCTACCCTTAGATATCACAATTATTTTCTGCTATCCAACTTTTGCTATTTTTCATGTATTTTTCAGGTACAGATTTAACAACAGTATGATTTGAATTAACTGTGTCTATTCTGTAGATCTTGGTGCCATTTCAAAGTAGCTTAAACACACTAAAAATACATTCTGTAATACAGTGTGACACTGCTTTGTACCTAAGTACTTCAAGTACTTCAGTACTTACTGGCCATCATGCTGAACCTCATCACTTTGCCTTAAAGGAACCAGATCCTTTATCCTGTTCCTTTAAACAAGATTCTTGTGGAACCTTCTAAGTAATACATACTACAGGTGCTAGAAGATTCCGTTATGTTGCTAATATTGTCTTGTTCCTGTTGATAATAATCTACCATTTACTTAGCATGCACTGCAATATTGGTAGAGATAATTCGGTGGGAAAAGCCTGAAGTACACCAGAGAGCGTCTGTAATTTTTGAAAGAAGTGCTTGACTGTCTCTACAGGGATTATAGAGTAGAATTTCATTGCGTTTGACCAAAACTCCATGTTTCTGGTTTAAACTACTCAAGAGATAACACAGCTAGCAAGAAATATGTCCTCTCTTTGTGGAAGGAAAGTTAATAATACTATTAAGTAGTAAACAGTAGTATGCCAGTTCTTGGTTAATCAACATTTTCACATTTTCTGGAAAGCCTTGTTCTTTTATTTATTTAAATTTACTGCTTTCTGCTGACACTTCCACTGAATTGTGATTATTCAGGTTGCCCTCATGGTTGCAAATGAATTCTGGGAGCAAGGTGACCTGGAACGAACTGTGCTACAGCAACAACCAATTGTAAGTACTAAATAATTTAACTGTGTTAAGCAATATTAACTGTTATTAAAACATTGACTAGATAATGTCTCATGATATTACTGGATCATTATACCGAAAAGCATGATATCTACACATTCTAAATTACTGCTATTTTGTTCCAGCCTATGATGGACAGAAACAAAGGAGATGAACTACCTAAGCTCCAAGTTGGTTTCATAGATTTTGTGTGTACATTTGTGTACAAGGTAAGAATAATTTTTTTGTTTTCCCGCTGCAGTAGTTCTGATGGCACAATTAGTGACAAACTGTTGCAGTTAAAAAATTCTGGACAGCAGCAGAACTCTTGGTCACAGGGTAAACAACTATCACAACTGCCACAATTTTTCAGTCTTGCTCCCACAAAGCAAATTCAAGAGATGTGAAGCAAATTCATTAAAAGTGAACATCTCAGTGAAACTTGAGGGTGCTGAGATTTTGTTACTACCTTGAAAGACTGAGTTACAAAGCCCAGCTTGATTCTTCACAGTCCCATTTAAGTATGCAAAATGTGGATGGTTACAGAAAGCAGTTAATGGCACAGCAAAGGAAACAGGAAACTTGCAATAATCTGGAAATACAGATACTCTCTATCTTCTGTAGGCACTGAAATGCCAACATTATTAATCCCTGTCTAGCTTTTAATATTATTGCAAAATGTAATGCAAAAAAGTGACATGTCATATTTTAACATCTTCAGATACATCCTCATCTGCTTGGAATATACTATAGGATACTAGACTTTTTTTATTATATCCTGATACTGATAATCATATGATAAAATACCATGTATCATAGTTATAATTGTATTATATGAATCAGACTATCAAATGTGTGATTAGGGAAGATGCTAAAAATGTGCATTCTAACTGACTATGCACAATCGGGCATTATTATCCCAACACAGTATTTCCAATAATATGCCACCACTGCATGGCCAAGAGCATGCTTTCAAATTTGCACCAGCAGGTACTCACACTATGTCTTTTAATTTTTTTTTTTCTTGTACAGAAAACCTACAACCAGAAATGGAACAAGCGCTGGAAAAAAATGTGACATCAAATAAAATTAATCAATCTAGTATATACACTGAATTAGATTTAATAGAAAAATTAAAGCTAATGTTTTCTCTGCAAAGCAGCAGTATTTCCACAAATCCAGACTTTACAAATCATGAGTGTTTACAAATTTCTAATTTACCAATTTAAATTGTTTGTATAGGAATTCTCAAGGTTTCACAAGGAAATTACACCTATGTTTGATGGTCTTCAAAACAACAGGGTTGAATGGAAAACAAGAGCTGATGAATATGAAGAGAAGATGAAAGTTCTTGAGGAACAAAAGAAAAAGGAAGAAGAAGCAGCTGCCAAAAAAGGTTAAGTAACTTCTAAAATTTTCATTTATATATATTTGTAAGGCAGTCAACATATTCTCTGTCTCTCAAATTCACACATGCAGTACACTTGCACAATACGCTATTAAACTTCATAATAGTGGTATGCAAGTTCTGAATTAGCCAAATTAGCTTTATCTTTACTTGGAAGACATGTAACCTTTAAAGAGTAAACAAATCCAATACACTGAGCTCATCTTCTAAACTGCAGAATTATAGAAAATATGACCATCACAAAAGTGAAGGGAATGTAAAACTTATTCTGTCTTAAGACTTAAAACTGAATGTAATTAAACACTTACTTATCTGTGAATGCTGCAATCACCTGAAATAATAGAGATGTATCAAAATTCTGTATGGCATCAGCCCCAAACGTATCTGGGTGCTTTGTTTGAGTTGAAAATGAAAAGCATAAGGAAAAGAGATGGGAATGGATAGTGTGCATTTGGAACACAAAAAAGCAGTGCAAATCCCCACTTCTTTTCCAAGCTTAAGATAAAGCTTTTGGCTCTAGCTCCCTACCACCAGTTTCTTGGCTGAAACACACTCTCTCATATTACAAATTTAACACTAATCTTCCTAAGGCAGCCCAGGTTCTGAAATTGAAAGTATGGCTCTGCATATGATAACCCAAATGAGAATCTGATTGTATAGAAACTGAGAACCTATCACTCAAGCGTAAGAGTGAAATGAGTCAGTTGTTTTTATTCTGTATTGCATGTGGAACAGGAGGTCAGCAGCTCTGCCAATCAGCTGAGATGACTGGAAAGGTTCAGAGATTAAAACAAAAATGTGTGTTGTTATGAGAGAATGATTTACTGTCAGCTAGTTTGAAAAACAAAAGTTAGTCTACTCTAAGTGTGTGTTTCACATCTTTAAAACACAAACCAGTACTGAATAATTTATTTGTTAATCAGTGTCTGGTGAGTATTCTTCACATTTCACATAAAAAAGATGCTACTCAAGGCCACCCCATCACGTTACTGTCAGAGTGTGGACACTAGCGGAACCAGAGAGTTACTGGCTCCTAAAATAAATTATACTAGCCTAAAATTAAAAAAAAAAAAAAAAAAAAAATGAAGTGGCTGAAGTACTGTAAGTTACATTATTTAATCAAAGCAGATTTTTGAAAGAGATGTTTAATAAAATGAATCAAATATTATTATTGTAATAAAATTACGAGAAATGTTTTGGCTTACTCACACTGTGATACCACTTACACACACATTCACAGAAATTATGCCCATCCCATTGTCTCCCAAATTAATTTTTAAGACACTTTTTCACAATTAATCATATTGTATTTTTTAAGATTAACTTATTGCTGAGTACTAGCTGGTTGTGAATATGACCAAGGTACTCTTTCCTTACACTGGAATGTTAGCATCTGAACGTCACAGAAATACCAGCAAAACAAAACAAAAACAACACAGGCCCTAAAACACAAACCTCCTTATACATTTGCTTTCTTGGCAAAGAGTATAGTTAGTAAAGTCTTATCCTTTGCCCTTAAGCATAAAGTTCTTAAATAAAAATTAAATTATACATTTAGGAAGACTCGGGTATTTCTACTCGCACTTGAAATTAGGACCACCTTACATCATTAGTATTTTGGAATCACTTAGTCACTGACTTAAGGAAAGAAGAATTTTCCTAAAAGGAACCTTACACAGGCAAGCATGGACAGACTGATTCACAGGAGTTAAGGATCTGACCTTTGCATATCATAATTGGTATCACAAAATGTAAGTCAATTATTTTGCATCTTTTCAAATGTGCACTGGAATGAACCATGTACATTTGTGAAGAACAGATCTGACGCTGTCAAACCAAGGCCACGTAAATACACGGGTTTGTTAAGTCAGTTCATACAAACAATAATTCGATACATGCTGAACCACAGCGGTTTCTCTAGATCACACTGACCTGGCTATTCTTAGCCAATCTGTAGACAGAAAACAAAATAAACATGTTTGCTGAACCACTACAGTGGAAAGTTCAGAAGAGAAAGTAAAACGGAATACAGTATTAAACTAAGAAAATAAAATACATAGTTAGAACATAGTGTTGATTATATCCACAAATTAGAGGGTAGGACACTGATTATGTGACATGTTTCAATGCAGGTGGAAAGGGTCGAAAATGACCTAGTAACATGGTGATCCACAGCTTTCAAATGTAAGTTTTAATTCTAATATTGGTATCTTACCTTAAATGAAACGCAATTTATTAAATGGAAAGGATCTTAACTATGACCAATGAACATCTGTGGAATCATTTGAGAGAGACAGTAACAGAATCAGTAGCTATAGATAACAAACATAAAAAGTCTCTCTCTCTCTCTCTTAATTGGTAATTACAAAGGGATTCATGCAGGGTTGGATAAAGGCTTATACAATTAGGTCAAATTAAAGTTTTTGTATTATCTGCTTCAAAAATAGATTCACATTATATTGATCCAAGAGTTTATTTCTTTGGCATGGCTTGCATACCTCAGTTTTGTATGTGTGGGACAGAGTTAAATATATTTAACTACTGAAACTTTCCAGTAAGAGTGGTTCAGTGTGTGTTTGGTCCTTTGAGAAATGTTGGTATCAGCTCCTACACTATATACACATATCTATATATAGCATGTGTTATTGTTTCTTATTCCATTTTCCCAGACAAGTAGTGAAAGCACATTCACTTTTCAGAAGGTCAAACACACATAATATGCATATGATAGAAGCAACACCTTTTTAAGAAGAAATTAGAAGAGCTAAAATTAACAGAAAATACTCATTTTACTTTCCTTCTCTCTTTTTTTAGCTGAAAATGGTGGTGGCGGAGGTGGAGAGGAAGTAAAATCCAAAACATGTATAATTTTGTAATTCTTTGTCTCAGACACGGTTTCTGCTACAGAAAAGACACCTAGAAAGAACTTCAATGAGCCCCAGTGGATTTCTGCTTCGCATAGAATAGTATAGAGCAAAATTTTAACAATCCTCTTAAACACTTGCCATTTGTTGGAAATAATTTTTAATGGAGTAAATAAACAGTTACAATTAAAACCTGGGAAAGCAAAAGAAAAAATAATGGTGCAAAATGAGTTAACTGTGCGCTCTAGATATTTTTTCCTGTCACTCAAATTTACACACAGTATTTTTTTTAAGATATGTAACTTCTGCCCACTGTCCAGGCAAAAATTAAATAATTTTGACAGATCTTATATGAAATTACTGAATGAAATCTAACATGTACGATTCAAACAAAAAATTGTGATTTTCATAACTTGTATATTTAGATTTTTATATTATGTATATTTCCCTAATCTGGAATTGTCCTTTTCCTTCATGCTCAATACTGTATAAAGTTCTAGAGTAAACATCATGTTCGCTTTAGGAATGCTCAACACAATTCCCTGGCTCATATCTATTAAAAGCAGGTCCGTGGTACACAGTATTTTTTCAAAACTACCAAGGATAAATCTGTAAATTGTACCCATAGCTCAGGGAAACTGCTCTTTTGCCCACAGTTCTTATCTGCTTTTATTGTAAAGTTTTATCACCTTTTATTGTAAAAATCTAAAAAGGTAGATGTCATACCGTAAAGGTATGGCAGACGGTAAGCATCATACTTTGCATACAAGTAAGAGTTTACCAAGTATATCTACAGCAGGATCTACATTCAAAGGCATTTTAAAAGGCTCATGTACTCCCAATGCACCTTTTTAAAAATGCAGTAAATGAAAGTATTTGAAAACCAATGAACTGGCACCAATTTAATCCTGGGAGGGAGAGGACAGCAGAAGTAGAGCACATCAGAATTCGTATTACCTCTCTTTCTACAACCAAGAAGACAGACTGCACTCACAAATTAGCTCTTCATAAACAACGACCTCCCTACCAAAACCTGCTGTTCTTGAAGAATGACAGAGTCCACCCCATACCTTCTACTCAGGTCTCACAAAGCCTGCTCCTCCTGCAGATGAAGGAAGGAAAATGGCTATTATGCACGGATCTGAGTATTCCTGGAACCACTTCCAAATCTAAGAGGAGACAGATGTCAAATGCAATTCCTGCAACAAACAAGTCTGACATGCAGATTCAATCCTGCCACTTTTTTTCCCCCTTTAAAGAAAGCAGACCCATACTTTTTTTTTCCTCCAAAGGGCCCTCAGCACACACAGAAGGGAGAATGACTGAACGATCTGCCATAGTATATACCTTTCTAAGAATGCTCTACGAACAAAAATACTGTGTACAACTATCACCCAAAATTAAAGGAATCCACCAAAAAAATCCCCCTTATTACCTCCTTACTTATACACAGGCCAAATATTTTATGCAAACTTAGTTCTGACATAAAACTGAGCATCATGTATTATTTTCTGTATTAAATGCAGTACTAAAGAAAGCTATTTCAAGGTTGTTTAATCATGTGATTTTATTCAAACTGTATTAAATTATGTACTTAGTATGTATACTGTACCATCTCGTAACTGTAACTTTGAAGACCCCAAAAGGAGTAAGTTAGCCAGAACACACAATATACAAAACTCGAGGCAACAAATATAGCAACACATTTGACAAAAGCCCCTTTAGGCAAGTTGCATACACGTAAGCAGATTGCGGCAGATTGGATTTGATTCTCAACCAAGCTTGCAAGATGACAGAGAATTAACCTTTAAATCCACCTTCTTACCTAAAGAAGCCTTCATGCAAGGCTACGTTTATTTCTTACTCAAGGACACCCTAAATATGTCCTTGTACCGTCATCTATTATGTAAGTACAAATTGTTCAAAATGTAATTATGTTAAGTAATACTTTGTAAATAGAGTTCTCAATTTATGAGTCCATGTAAAATGTTCATAAATACACTGCAACCATCTCTGCTGTTACATTTTCCACGTCAAATACTTATTATAAATACTTTCTATAAATATATCTACAGTGGGAAGTACTTATCAAAAATAGATTTTATACAACATTAACTTTCCTTAGATTAACATGAACATTTAATTAAAAAAATGTTTGTCTTTATATCCAAAGTAATTTCCATCTGACAAAGAAAATAGTCACTTCAGCTGTTCATATGCAGACTTTCTTTGGAAACACAAAAATAAAGAATGTTTAAAGTTGTGTTGCAATTTAAAGAGGAAGATGAATCCAGTAAGTTTCTCAAGCAATATACATTCTTTACTTGTCTATTTAGGATTACACTTTAAAGAAGGATTAACGTTCAATCAGTGTTAAGGAGGTCAGAAACCATATATAACATACAAGTCACATGTACGTCTCCAGTAGAAAGCCACACACTTTATTTTTTACATCAAAAATTTCACCAACCAACCAGATTTTTCTAAGTGGAATTATCAGTCATGTCATATTATAACTAAAATTTAAAACAAAGTCACAATGAACTGAACTTTTCTAAGGAGTATGGGACATATTTCAGATACGGTTTACTTAATTCAAGCAAAATACCTATTTGATAAAAATTGACCTTCTCCAATCACATTTGAAAATACAGACTAAATCTGAATATTAAAGTCTACATGACCAATAAATTTAGGGCTATTAACTCTTGTTTAATAAATTAGAAATATTAATATATAAAAGTGTATGGCTTTAAACTAATAACAGAATCTTCCAAAATGCCCCTTTACAAAAAAACTGACAATAATTGAAGTTTGTGAAGAAATAAAAAGCAACCAACTTCCTTTATGTAACGTCAATAAACAATTTGTTTACATCCTTCCTACTTTTAAGTTTGGGTGCCATATATCTTTTGCACTGAACTGAAAAAATTACTTCTCTTATTTCATGAGTATGCAGCCTACCACAAGAAAAAGAAAAGTTTCTAGACCTGAAGCCTTCTACAAAGATACTCTACTGAGATGGTCCGTGTGAGTGACTGTAGAAAAGGTATGCTGGCAGAAAGAGGTCTCTGGTCCCTAATTATGACTGGATTTCCAGACTTTCATCTTGATAATACGTGAAGAAAATCAGGCTACATCAACTTCAAGTTTCAGAGAAACAAGTCTTGAAAATACTCATCAAACTCCTCCTCTCTGTAAAAAAAAAACAACAAAACAACAAAAACAGTCAAAGAAAGTTCTGCTTTGGATCTATACCACTGTACCTAGGAGATAATCTTCGTATGAAAAAGATTCATCAGACTTCTGATTAGAATTTGTAGCTGGTATAGACCATTTTGACTTATTCAATACATTCCAATACCCTTCACATTTCCCCTTCTGTGCAACAGCTGTGATAATTGACTGTTAGGATTTACTTCTAAGATAGTTAATGGTACAGTAGGGGGTAAGACAGCAGTGGCATCGTAGTGGTTTGACAAAAGTTTCTCCTCCAGTGTTGTGTATTTCTCCTCTTTAAAAAAAACATACTTAGGTTTACTACGTGGAAGGAGATCTGACCTAATTTTAAATGTCAGAATACTCATTAAACCACTCAGGAAAAAATCTCTGCCTTTTCAGTTCTGAATGGACACAGTATGTTTTATTAGCTACAGGTTCACTGGATCAAACTAACCGTGATTTTTCATCTGCTTCTGGTAGAGGACCTTTCCAAAAGTCAGCATCTGAAGGACCATCTTGTGCATCGCTGTTATCTGAATCTGTTAAAAAATTATAAGTGCTTATGAAATAAATTTGAAAAGAATGTATCTTCTTTTTTTATTATTATTTAGATGGTATAGTGCTAAGAGCGATGTTTAATTGTAACCATGAGAATAAAAAGAACACTTTACTCTGCAAAAAGTAAAAAAGAATAACATTGGAAAATGTTTTCGATATAGCATCAAAAAGACTCTTATATATCACGAACTAATATTTTGGCCAAACATAACAACAATCACGTCAAAACACTGATCTTGACACAACAGCAGCATAGCACTTTTTTCCTAAAATTAAGGGTTTATAATCACATACCCAGAATTACAATAGTTTCAACTCATGATATCAAATGAATCAATTACTTTACTCCTATTTGAATGACAACTTTTATCAATTTTAACTTATCAGTGAAATTGTCAGAAAACATGGATTACTGCATAACTGTTTTGTGTAAGTATACAGAAGGAGTGAAAACCAGAAAAGATCTTATTATCAGAAATATGCCCTGACCTAAAATAAACCATTCTTCCAATAGAGCTTTCCTGACAAAACAGAGACTTAGGGCATGGTCTGAGTCATACGTAAACTCTTCAGGTCTTCCGTATCTAACTGGGAAAACGTAGGTGCTGAGCACATTCCTAAAAACTGATAGCACAGCAGAGCCATCAGTAGAAACACTCCATCCCTTCTAGACAGTCTGCAGCAAGAACTGGCGTGACCAGGAGATGGAGCTTATTTCATCAAAAGAGTAAGTGGGGGCTGGCATTTGTGAGTTAGGGAGACAAGCAGTGCCTGAGGCGTCACCCAGCCTCCCACTGCACCCACCCGCAACAAGTCGGTCTCTGAGGTACTACAGGTGGTAAGGTGGAAAAGACTTCAGTTCAAGCCTATGATTTATTTTAAATCTATTAATTTTTTTGAGTAGAGTACATATTAGTATCATTCCTTGAAAGGAAATGTAGTAGTAGTTATATCAGAAAAGTACTTTCTTTACACAGCAAACATTACACGGCACATATTTGCATATCTGGACCCATGCAATTATTAACAATGTGCCTATTTTTGCACCCTCTTCTCTGGAACAACCTGACCTCTTATTTTTCTGAATATTTCCATTCTGTTATCTGCCCACATTTTTATTCCTTACTTAAACTTAAAAGACTTCCTTTTTAAAATTCCTGACAGTTTTTCTCCAGTAATTTCTAGTAATTATTTCGACCCTTCATATTTCTGCTTGGTTTCATATGGCATTCTTATAATCTTATAAAATATTAAAACTACCAGAGAATAAAACAATGACAAATGACCATGAAATAATACAACTTATTACAAAACCATAAAATGCAGAAGATACTCAAATACTTTACCTTTATCAGAATTATCTGAATCTTCTGAAGAAACCTGATCTGGAAAGAAACACCATTTAAAAAATAGTAAGCTTATCTTGCTTTTATCCATTATCTTAAATTGTTAACAAGGATATATTTATCACAATGTATTACACATAAACATGTGCGCACATACATGCACACAGCATACATTCAAAGAAAGCACCCAAACACTGAAGTAAAAAGATTTTTTTTGCATGAGTTCAAAGGCCATCAGTTTGAGCTCAAATATGTCATCCCGAGATTTGTGGTGTAAAAAGGTTATCTAACAATTCCAACAGGCTTTCAACCTCAAAGCCTCAAGGAATTAAATACTTCACAACACTTTTTGGTATGCAACGTCCGAATCTTGGACAAATTTTCATTGCAATCTGTATTTTCCAAAAAGCTTTCCTCTCTGTAAAATATAGGAAATTTATCTTTTTTCCCTCCAAATTTATCTTTTTCTTGCACATAGGAAATTTTGCCTAGGAAATGTATCTTTTTGGCTACCTGTGTTACACAGTCAAGAAAGTTACTATATCTATATTTATACATATCTGTATACTTATGTAGCTACAGAAAAACTAAGATTCAACTAACATATTTGAATATTTTAAAAATAGAAGGTCTCAAATTTAAATTTACCTTCATTGGTCTTCTTTTTGGACTTCTTTTTTTCTGAGGAAGATAATTTTGTCTTCTTAATTTTGGGCTCCTTAGAGTTAGGCACAGCTGTGCCTCTTTTCTTGTGTGCTTTGACCTCTCTCCTCCTTTAAAACAAATGGATGTACATCTTCTGTATTATATGTATTATATGTACTCCTCAAGCAACAGTAAATCTTAACTATTTAATTCAGTCAAACAGTTGCCATTTTTTCAGAAACTTATCACTAGTTAAACTGAAAAAAATTAATTCAGTTAAAATGAAAAGTGCTATAGAAACACTAGAGCTCTATAGCTAAAGACAAAGGAGAGGAAACGCTCAGGCTGCTAAAATGACACTGATGCAGGCAACAAAACCAGTGAATTGTCTAAATACAGGTGATAATTTTATAACATGCCAAATTCTTATTTATATTGAAATATTATTTTTTCTTTTAGCAAACAATTTTGTATATATAAGTGTCATGAGAAAAACACTGTTAATACATGTTTTTAAATATATTTTCATATTTGATAGTGACAAAACATAAGGTAGAAGAATCTCAAGCCTAAGAACCTACTACACACCAACAACCCATAACTTTTTCCTGCTTCTTTGCACAAAGTCACTAAAATTGTTTCAAAGTATTACTCTGCAATTGACAAAGAGAAAATGTTTGACCATACTTATTCTCAATTCAAGTGGTTCTACAATTTTAGTTCCAAAAAGATGCAAGACAAATCAAGCTAGTCTCAGTTAGTTACTTCTCACCGTTAATATGTGCCTACACAGTGCTTTAATGAAATCGAATCTGAGTTAACTTTTAAAAGGGATTAATTAACTATCTTGAATATATCCATCTAGACAGACCTTTGATTTTTGTTACTTTAAAAAAGAAATCATCATTTCCTAGCTCAAGGGTTTCCCTTTCATATGATTTTCAGACAATTGTACAGCTTAATTACTGAGCCATGCAACAACTAAGTGAATGCCACACTGAGATTCAGAACACCTGAGTATCAGAAAACTGAGTATCAATAGCTGTGGAATTCAGTAAGATTATAGATAACAATAAAAAACAAATCAAATCTTAATGCACACATTTTATAGGTTCAAAATTCACTACTTTCCTCTCCCATTAATAACTGATTCTCAAAGAAGAACAAATACTCAAATTTAAAATTTCAAAGCACAGTCACTTGACTCACACATAAAACCACTATTTTTTTAAGAAAAGGAAAAGCATTCCAGCTCTCAAACACAGAGGGGGGGGGGCGGGGCGGGGAAGGACAGTGTTTTCCATAAACAATAATCACTGGGCTGAAATTAAGCAAAAGAAACTTTTGTGTGGGTGGGGATGGGATTCTTCCAGTTAGAGGGTTTTTTTACTTTAATAAGCACAACAATATCTAACTCTCAACAGTATCAAGCCAGTGACTTTATAAGAACTCCAGAACAGAATCTATTTCAGCATAAATGAAGTTCATAATCATCTAGCTGAATTTGCCCCCCTGTTTGATGTTCATCATAACTGTAATCTATCAATAATTCAGCCCCCATATTTTCAAAATATTTCATTACCGGTGATGAAAGTTTAGTTTGTAGGAACATTCTGGACATAGTCCTGAAAAAGAGAGAATGCAAACATTACACCCATGTAACTGATAAGCATAATCAACAAAACTTATTAACACATATCTAAAACTAGATAGAACACTATCTTCTAATTTCAGTAGCTTTTCCTTCAAAACAAAAGTTACAGTGTAATTGCAGCCAGGGCTGAGAAAAATACAATGACAGAAGTCTTCAGTACAAACCCAGATTTTACTAAACCTGGAGAAAGATCACAGGTTTAGCACTGGCAACTTGTCATAAAAAAGTATCACTGCTTATCACGTACTTATCCTATTTTATGGATCTCTGTGGACAGATCAAATTGTTCTAAAATTACACTGAAGACACATAAGACTCTTAGAGCTTTGCCAGAGACCAGGTGCTGCCCCATGTAGTGTCTTGTGCACAAAAGAAAAAACCACCATTAGCTCATTTTACACAAAGTAACTGTGTAAACGGTGGTAAGTTAAATGATCTCGTGAACATATCAAAACGTACACCATATTGAGTAAGAAAATCACACTCAAGAGAAAAGACTGGAAAAGGAAGTGATTTAATTAAGTTAGAATTTTTGGAAGAAAACATTAAGTATTAAAAATAAAATTAGTAGAGCTGAAGGCGTGCAAGAAGTTGTCTGGTCCAAACCCCCGAGGACTCCTAAGCCACCCAACTGATTAAGCAATGACAATGATGAAATCCTCCTTACATTGCCGTATTGTTCGTTAAAACCAGACATGCTTCTACACAAAACAGCTTATAATCAGTTATTCTAATTTTATGACACCACCAATTACACAGAATGAAGTGCTCAACCTGTAACAACTTTGTCATACATAATGATAATAGCTGTTCTCTCTAAATCAAGACCATCACACGACATGTAATTAATTTAACAAAATTATCTCCTGTTCAGCATTTTCAATTCTGCATGAACTAATATCATTATCATTGGGTCTCACTCAATAGACTTAGAAGTACAAGATATTGGTCTTTTTTTAAGTGTACATATCCTTGAAGGGCTGGCTGACTTACTCAATTTCACAAGTGCATTCCTCTTTTCACCATGTTCAACGTAACCAAAATTCACCTCCCAGCTCTTCAGGCCTTCTTTCTCATCACAGTGCTTATTTCCACAGGAAAACTGACCTTTAAAGAGGTCAAAAACAGCAAACTGTGGTTCAGTGATTAACAAGCATAGGTTTGGGGGTGTTATGTCCAGTTTTGCTCAGTTTTTGCTTTTTGTTTTCCATTTCTTTCAAATAAAAAAGCCCAAATCTAAAAGTAACATCTAGATTAAGGAAACATAACGGATAATGACAAAGCAATCAATCATACTTTTCTAATACTGCACAGTTGCAACAAAAGAACATAAATTGAACTGTGTTTTACAACATATAGAAGAAGGCATATGTTATGAAATAATAAACCTAATACTGAACTCTGAAGAAATGAATGTCATTAGGACACATTCTATATCTTAAATGATTACTTACTTAACAGAGGCTGATGGACTAGGAGCTGCGATTCAGAGACATTCATCTTTAATAACATCAGACTATTCAAAGTATCATGTATGTACAAAATTAAGACGCCCACGTTCTTATTACCTTACTGGTTTACCTGATATACTGGACGTACAATTTGTATTCTAATGACTTTCCATGAACACTTTCAAGAAAAGGAAATCCAAATCTATGAGAAACCACATGGCAGCTTTAAAAGCTTCCTTGGGTTTATTATGTTAAATACAACACTAATTTTCAAACAATTTGCACATAATCAATGTTGTTTACACTACCAGGTTCACAATATTGCAGTAATAAAGATACACATATTCTCTTTGCAGAAGACTGATTTGTATGCAAAGCTGGCAGTAAGGATGTGTATTAATAGGCTCACAAGCAGAACTGTTGGTGAACGATTAACCTCAGAACATTCTGCTTAAGCTGCTAACTAATGGATTGGCAGTGTCCTCAGATACTTCAGTTCTGCAATGTAAAACCACTTGCAATGCTAACACTTGAACCAAAAAACCACCCAAATTTATATACATTAAATATGTATAACCCTAAGTAAGGTATGGCAATCAGTACGCTGTGTCATCAGGAATAATTTATATAAAGAACCAAAAATCTACAAGGAAAAATTTATACTATATAAAACTTCTTGGAACTTAACCACTCTGTTGACTTCACATCTTCTGAAAAAAATCCCTAAACAAACCCAGAAGAACAGGCAGAGAAAAAAGAGAGACATCAGTTTTATTTATAATTAGCTGCTCTTTACAGTATGTAAAATCCATTTTGGATATTCTACATTTTGGATGTCAAAATGGGTATGTTCACAAGAATATAGTTGGAACAGTATCTTCAGATTGCTAAGAAAAGCAATGAATTCTTAGGTAAACCAGAACTTGACTGTGTAAACCACCGTAACTCCGTGCCCTTACACATTTACTTGCATTTATGATCATCTAAATATTTGAAATCATGGTGGTTTGGGTTTTTTTAGTAGATCCCTGCTCCATGCCATACATGTGTATAAACAGCCAGGCTTCTCTCACCTCCTTTCACACTGCAATCCCTACAACACACATTCAAACCTTGACTTGAATACAGAATTCCATTCTTTCTGAAGGCTTTTTCAGTAGTATTTGTCACTCTAGTATATCTGAATGTCATAAAAGCATTAAAAACCATATTTTTGCAAAGAAAGAGATCATTATAATCCCCATTGTGTAACATGGAGAACCCAAATCAAAAGGAACTACGGACCAAATTATTCAGTATTTGAAATATGACTTTTCCCATAGTTAGGTGTCCAAGAAACAAAGACACAGAAACCAGTATGCTGAGTGGACAGTTACCTATTTAATCAACAAGAAAAATGTATGTCCAAAATTCCATTTCCATCTGGAGTTGTGTCGCCTTGCTATGAGCTCCAGGGAAATTATCGCCTTCATGTTCAGAATTATAGTTCCTATAACCTGGTTGTTAAATGTGTGCTTTCAAAAACTATTAGCACTTTCTGCTTCTTGCCGAAGAGCAGAATAGGTGGAAAATACAAGTCCTGAAGAAGCTGGCGAATGATGGCATAGACAAGTGTACTCTTCACTGGGTAAAAAACTGGCTGGATGGCTGTGCCCAGGGAGTTGTGATTAATGGGGTGAAATCCTCTTGGCGGCCGGTCACCAGTGTGTCCCTCAGGGCTCAGTTTTGGGGCCAGTTTTGTTTAATATCTTGATCAACAATCTGGATGAGGGGATTGAGTGCACCCTCAGTAAGTTTGCAGACGACACCAAACTAGGTGGGAGTGTTGATCTGCTTGAGGGTAGGAAGGCTCTACAGTGGGAGCTGGACAGGCTGGATCAATGGGCCAAGGCCCACTGTATGAGGTTTAATAAGGCCAAGTGCCGGGTCCTGCATTTCGGTCACAACAACCCCAAGCAATGCTACAGGCTTGGGGAAGAGTAACTGGAAAGCTGCCCAGCAGAAAAGGACCTGGGGATGCTGGTGGCCGGCCAGCTTAACGTGAGCCAGCAGTGTGCCCAGGTGGCCAAGAAGGCCAACAGCATTCTGGCTTGTATCAGGAATAGCGTGGCCAGCAGGAGCAGGGATGTGATCGTGCCTCTGTACTCTGCACTGGTGAGGCCTCACCTCGAGTCCTGTGTTCAGTTCTGGGCCCCTCTGTACAAGAGGGACATTGAAGTGCTGGAGCACGTCCAGAGGAGAGCTACCAGGCTGGTGAGGGGTCTGGAGACCAGGTCATATGAGGAGAGGCTGAGGGAACTGGGATTGTTTAGTATGGAGAAGAGGAGGCTGAGGGGAGACCTCATTGCCCTCTACAACTACCTGAAAGGAGGTTGGAGAGAGGTGGGTGTTGGCCTCTTCTCCCAAGCGAATAATGACAGGACCAGAGGAAACGGTCTGAAGCTGTGGCAGGGGAGGTTTAGGTTAGATATTAGGAAGAATTACTTTACTGAAAGAGTGGTCAGGCACTGGAACAGCCGGCCCAGGGAGGTGGTTGAGTCACCATCCCTAGAGGTATTTAAGAAACGTGTAGATTTGGCACTTCAGGGCATGCTCTAGTGGCAGAGATTGTAGGGTTTTTTTTGTGTGTATGGTTGGACTCGATGATCTCAAAGGTCCTTTCCAACCATGAAGATTCTATGATTCTATGATTCTACAAGCTAAATGAAGTGCTGAAAATTAAAGATACTAAGGAAATCTAGAGAGCCAAAAGACTGATTTTCATGCATTTTGATCAGAACTCAGGTGTACCAGACTGGTACACGGATACATCATGCACTATCTAGGTATTGATACTTGGCTTATTTTCCATGGAGGAAATTACTGAGAAAAAATAAATGGAAACAGATTTGGAAGAACATTTGTTTAAATAAGGTAAAGCATATTATATGTATATCTATACACATGTAAAATAGGCTAAGAAAGACACTACTATGCTAAAAGTGAAACAGTTCAATAAGATAGTGAAAAAATGAAGAGTAGATCTTTTGCAGGTATTAAACCCTGCTTTGCCAAATAATATGTCTGGTTCAAGTATTTTACTACTTAATCTACGAATACAAATAAGTAGAAAACAGCAAAGATAACCACATGTTCAGTTTTGCTCTTTCTGCATATTGCTGAAAAAGTCCTATTTCACCTCTACCCAATGAACTTGTTACCTATTTTCCTACAGAAAACTTTTACCACTATCGCCTTCTGCCTAAAATACCTTTTATTTTAAAATTTTATGCCATACCTTACTATTCATGCTTTGAAAGCAGAGAAAAAGTACTTGGGAAGACATGTCAAATATATTTTTAAAATCGCTTAAAAGCTTTTCATTTGAAGGATTTAGTCTCAGACCAACTAATTCACATGCCTACTATTCACTGATTTATAAAATTTAAAGTAGGGTTTCTACCTTAAGATTTTAATTAAGAAAATGCCCATTCTGTGAAATCATTTATTGCAACTAGCAATATATTACCACCATTAAGGTTACATTTTAAATTTAAGGAGATAAAACTGCAATCTCCAATATGACCTCCTTTTAAACCACCTACAGCAATAGATTGGAGTGGGGAAAAAAAAAAAAAGAGAAAGAAATAATCTGGCTTTATAATATGTAATACAAGTGATACCTCTCCTTTCACTCATCCTAACCCTTCTTCTTCTCCATGACTTTGCACACATCAAAAACAATGCAACCAAATGCAAGTACCCCGTTCCTATGTTCCCTTCTTAACATGCCCCAAACCATAGTACAGTCCACCAGCAGTGATTCTCATCACCACTATTCTTGTCACAGCTAAAATAAGCTCATGCGCTCCTTTTTTTTTATGTGAATTATCAGACAAGTAGGTATTAATGCTTTATTGCATTTAATTAAAGCAACTTATATTACTGATTTATACTTAAAAATAGCAAAAGAAAGGCATTAAAGATTCACCTCTTTTTAAGTGATCATTTGAAACTGCAGCTGAGAAGAGCATCCAATACCCGAGATAAGGTTGAATTCTTGCGCCCCCTAGTGGTGAAATACTATTTCTCAATTCCTATGTTCCAGTTGTACGTTTTCCGTTAGAATTTCATTAAAAAGCTTAAAACATGTAATTGTGCACCTTCTCCCACATTTTCAAATATGGAGCATCAGATATTAAACGTAGAATGCAGCTTTAAATTATTTTCCCCCATGAAGACACAGTTGTTCATTAATTATTAATTTCTCATTTAATTTTAATTATCTTTTAAAAGCATTCAATAAAGCATATAACTATTCCAAATGTAACTATCTGTTAATATAATCTCTAGTGCTAAATGCAACCTATGACTATAACTATCTTTAGGAGCTTTAATCTTTATAGCTTGGAAAAAAGCACCACTAATGTTTACACTTCCTCCTGTGAAATATTTTTTTTTTAAAAAACAAGTGTCTTTCTAACTTCTTGTATTATAATAAATGCAGCTGTTTACAGAACCGTTCTGATCAACAGTATTGTTCCATGCAATTTTCTTGCACGTGCATACATGACTTCTGAAAATGGTACATGTGTATGAAGGTCTACCCACAGGAACAGCACTACATTTAAATAATTTTCTTGCTTGTTCAGCTACTTGAAAAAGTCCACATGCCTAGGTCATGGAATGGGAACCACTGTGCAAAGTCCCAATAACACATCGGTAAGACCTCACACACGGAAGAAGTCAGAATAAGCTACTGATTTAGAAACAGGATTGGGAGACATGACAAACATTCCCACTGATTTCCACTGAAGCTTTCAAAAACAAGTTAGCCTAAACCAGACATCACACATGGAACTTTAATTAAAAAGTTAACGTTTTGCAAAACAGCATCAGAGAAACTGTTAAGAAAATTATTTCCTGAGGAAAAGTATTGAGAGACTTCAATTAAAGGTATCAAAGACTAATGAGGTCTACTGAACTGCAGAACTACTGGAGAAAAGCAGCTAAAAACCATATCCATGTAATTCTACATTATCAAATGCATTATGTTGGTGTTCTGACCTTCTGAAAATAAACCGTATATTCTTTTAATTTTAATGTATGCAGATCAGTGTGAACCCTAGAGCTACGACGCATAAAACAGCAAAGTTAGGCCAATTTATTCTCCATTATTGTCTGATAAACTTACCAGTATTGTCAAATACCGTCTAACAAAATTATGTTAAAAAGCAGCAAGAAAAGCATCAAGAAGAAATGTAATACAAAATGAAAGACAGCATTACCTTTTCCTGAAATTACTTCTTTCTCATGTCGCCATCTAAATCCAAACTGTTAAGATAAGAACCAAAATTAAGTTGTGAACAGTCAACTTATTCAGTAATGTAAAGACTAATTGCAGTTGATTGATGTCCTGCATGTGGTTCCATTCAATCCTGGTTAGTAAAAATTAATTTCTTTCTCTGTTAATTAAAAATATCTCTCTGCCTCTGCTTACCAGAAGGATTCCAATTTGCACATGCAATTCAAATTCCAGTAGACGTTGTTGAGGACTGAACAGCAACTTTCTAAACAGCTTCATAGCAGGCAGAACAAATAGGAAATTAGGACAGACTAACTTTACTAGATACTTCACTGCAATTTTGTCTACACTAAGAACAGAGAAGACCACTGGAATACTGATATTAGCACCTATCAATGGATCACCTCTTACACCCTGAAGACAAAAAAAAAAAAAAGAAAACCAACAACTAAGTTGTATTTCTCTTTACATTGCCTAGAAACTTCACATGTAGACAACTCATCCACTATTTTTGTTTTCCAGCAGAATCTGCTTCATCGTCTCAAAATAGCAAGTAGCCTAGTGAAAAGATTTAAGATGGAAGGGAGTGAGAACAGCGTGGGAAAAACAATTTTATTTTCAATAACAAGTAGAAAAGGGATAAAACTCAGAGGCATACAACTTCTCCAAAAAGGACTATCCTGTATTTTCATTTAAAATTCATGAACACAGGATGACAAGATTAAATTGCTGCTTTGTAAGCAAAGTGCAGAAGACTCTGAACTTCATGTTAAAAGATGGAGAGGGAAGAGGGGGAAGAAGGGTTACAAAATTAAAGAAGTAAAAAAATGGCTGCAAAGCCCATCTTTGGCACCTGAGTTCCAAAGCGTCCTTTGGAATATGAACCTTCTTTTGATGCACTCATAGACTGAACCCACATAAATGTCCATTTTGTAGCTGCAGTGACATAAATTCTGTAATGATTTTTAATGTTTTTAATGTAATTTTAAACACTGTACAGAAGCAGAGGTATCTATTTGCTGTGTGTGGTCTTTAACATTGTTGATTTTTTTAATAAACCATAATAATTACTTATCCGAAGGGCAACAGCGTGGAGTTCTCATACATGAAGTGGTATGTGGTTCAAAAGAACATCAGAAAAAACAGGGAAACAAAAGTTTTAGCTTATAAGAATGTACCATACTCTCATATAAATGCTCTGCACCTTGATAACAAAACTGAAAAAACTGAGCAAAAAGATATCAGTGGCCAGATGTTTTGTCAGAGCTGATTTTCCCCAAGTCAATATATTACAGAGAAGATGGCTAAGAAAACTAAGAATTTGCACACTAAGAAAATATTTGCCTCTTAAAATCAGTCCACTAATTTTCTAACTGGTATTATAACATAAATAATGTTTTCACACCTACTCATTTCACTGGTAAAAAAAAAAATCCCAAGAGAAGATCAGGTTCTACTGCCATATTGCGTATGACGACCAGTTGTGCCTGGCCTACTCTAAAAATCTGCACTGTGGTCTAAGGTACCATTATACCACTCACACTTCAGTCAAACAAAAATTAATCGATTGTAAAAACCAAGAACCGTGCTGAACAGTTCAGTGAAAACAGAATGTAAAATACATCTGTAAATGTAGAATTCATGATGGAAAACAGTTGATCTATGTGTAAGTATAACAGTGATAGTAACTGGTTTTCCTCTTTTAAAGGATATTTGCTGTTTTACAGGGTATTCTAATTCTGAAAAGCTTGTGATGTAATTGAAAAATACTGCAAGTTTACAATTAAACATCAACAGTATTTTACCACCAATTTTGAACGTATGTGCTGCTGGCAGTAAAGAGTAAAAAACAATTTGCCCTTATCTGCACGTTTACTTTTTCATAGTTCATCTGCTACTTCACCAATCACCAAGTTATCCATGCTCGCTTTTGCTACTGAAGTAGACTTGTATACAAATTTTCCCTCACGGTCTGAACTTGGTTCAGTAAGCTATAAATCAGATTATATCCTTATAGAGTAGTTCTGTAATGGTATCAAGCAAAATAAGCAAAACAAAAGAAATGAGGGAGCCCAAAGCACCTAGTACATGTAGGACAAAACTTGTCCTCATCCTCATACATTTTTGGCAATCATTCTTTCACCAACTAGTGGAAAATGACAGAGAGTGACCAAGGCTAAGAAGAAACAATAAAATAAAAAGTAAACACAATTGAATTCCTCTAACTAAGCTAAAATATCACGAACAGATTAAACTATACAGGAAAATGAAAAATTTGGGTAGGTTCTTGAATATCCAGCCTGCAATATTAAGGAATGCAAAAGCATCGTCAGCAGACAGCATTTATTCTGCCTCATCTTCTTTGTTAAATGAGTTCAACAAGATCCTAAAAGAGCTATTTCTACAAGGCAGACCAAGACCAAGCAGAACCGCAAAATACATGCTTTACAAAAGTATCAAATGGCTAACTTAATAATAAATGAGTTTTAAATATATGAAAGACCATTTAATATCCATAAACAATAAAATTCCCAAATTAAATATGGACTGTTTGTGTAATATGCATTGGCTGCAGCAACGACTAACATGTCCACAGTCACCTCTTTCAGGAAAAAAGAAATGTATGAATTTAGACAACACTGTGGAAAAACACCATAGATATTTTATATATTTTTATTTTCGCAGGAAAGCCTCCATGCTGAAAAACAATGATAAAAGCGAACATCTTAACGTTACCACGTGGAAGACAAGTTGGCCTAGAAATCTGAAAATGATCTGGAAATAAAAACAAAAGAATAAAATGTATTCTGTTCAATGACCAGGTGTCAGACAGATTTCATTTCTTAGCAAATAGGAGACATTTCCAATCTGTTAAGCTACAAAACAAAGCAGAGACAGCAAAGAAGAACCCTTCTAGGAAAATAAGACAATAAAGAGAAGAGAACATTTTGAGTCCAATGCGTATCAAAGTAAAACTTACATGCAGAGCACTCTCCCTCACTGCACTGCAAAACTGACAGTAGAACTAAACCATCTGACAGTAAGATGGTCATTTATCAGCCTCAATGCTTGCAGACAAGATGCGCGGAAGGTTCAAGACAACCTAGACCTAAAAAATTCTGATCTAGGGAAAACGTAAGGAGTAACAGACCCATCACAAGCAAGAGCTGTCAGAGCACACTCTTCCAGCGTCTCTAAGTAGCCTCACGTCAGAAGGTCACCTTGGCATTTCTCATTAAAAGAAAAGAAGATTATATGTCCTAACTACACAAAGAAAAGTGGGATCGTGGGTCACAGGGTCCCATTTGCCTGAGGTCCCAGCAACCGGGGTGAGTGCAGGTGAGTGTGTGAGCAGCAGGGAAGACCAAGCCAGACTAGCCCATCAGCTAGATGAAGTGTCCTGGGAACAAGGAGGGTGAGCGGGTCTCCACCAGCCAGCTCTGGGTGTGAGAGCATCTGTGTAATCCTAAGCATGAGAGCACTGGGGAGTCTGCTGTGGGACCAGGGGAGTCCCAGCCGTCTCTGTGTGTGCATATGAGGATATACATGTACGTATGCGAGTTAAACAGGCTGAACCAGCAACTGGAGTGTGGCTGCAGCCTCAGGGGTTCACATGTCCAGGGGCTTCGGTCTCTGACAAGGTGCTCTGCTTGTTTTTCAGACCTCAAGAGAGCCCCTCCCATGAAACTGGTCCTTATCATTATCTAGTACTTAGGAAAACAGTGGGGTTTTTCTCAGAAGAAAAGTTCTAAATGAGATCTGAGCTACAATCTCTATGCAGAGGTCTTTAGAAGAATTAGCTGACTAGAAGATTTTGGCTAGTAGCAAAACAATTACAGTTGTGAAAAGACAGCTGAGTATGCATGTGCAAGTCTCAATCTATACAGAATATATATATTAAAAACATCACAGAAAACTGACCTCTAACTTTACTTTGGCACCACCTAGCAGGATATAGAATCATAGAATCACAGAACAGCCCAGGTTGGAAGTACCTCAAAAGACCATCTGGTCCAACCCTTAGTGGGAAAGAGAGCCTAGATGAGATTATCCAGCACCCTGTGCAATCGCATCTTGAAAATCTCCAGTGATGGGGACTCTACCACGTCACTGGGGAGGTTGTTCCAGTGAATGAATGTTCTCACTGTAAAAAAATTTCTTTCTTGTATCAAGACGAAGCATCATCATAGAAAGCATCAACAACTATCATATGAAAGGTTGGCCAGCTGAGAAGCTTGTTACCCACCCTGCTCCTCTCATAGCACCAGTTCTGCAAAACAGAAGGCACAAGGGGCTAAAGATATTCCACTTCCAGTTTCCGGAAATGCAGAAAAAGAATCAAGGCAGGAAAAATCCGAAAGCACAGACTGCATTCCATTGGTGCGAATGGGATCAGCAGCCTACTTCCAAGAAAAAACCCTGCTTTGACATTGCTCTGTACCAAGCATAGGCATGGATAAATCAATAATTGAGAAAAATCTCATTTTTTCTGTTTTTCTAAGAATTGCTAAGAAAGGACTCTCAAATGGTCAGAACGTATTTGAGAACAGAAAACATAACCCAATACAAGAGAACAAATTACATGATACAGCAGAGTTATGCTGACATGGAAATTCCAAAAATATAGGTAATGACTCATGATCATCAATAGGAATACAGAGTGACCTCACAGTTAGGACAGCCACATTTGAAGTCTAACAGGGAAACACTGTTCACAACACACACACAAAAAGGAAACTGGGGCAGAACAGTTTCCCGCAAAAGACAGCAAACATATGGAAACTTGGCACAGTAACGAAAGAAACAAAATCTGTAAGTGTGCTCAAGGGAAAATCAGTTGGGGGACGGGGTGGAAATTGAGGGATATGAAACAGCTACAGGAAAATAAAATCAAATTTCCTCAAAATAAAAAGGAGGGAAGACACGTTCAGCATTTTACTTTTTGTTAATCTTCATTTAATTTTTGCATTTTTCTGTTCCAATTTTCTTTAGAAGGCTGTCATCTTTTCTACCTAATATTAGAGTTTAAGCTCAGTCCTTGCAAATATTTACCACCGAATGTAATTTTCAATACTATAAATAGTCTCGAAGAACTTTATATAGACACTGTTCACACAGCTGGGTTGTTACTATGCGCTAACAAAACTAAGACACATCTGAGTTTAGCAACACTTTTTGCAAAATCACAATGGAAAAGTCACCTTTTTTTTTTTGACTAAGAGGTTGGTCAGTCAAAAACTTGGAAATGACAAAGGCTGTTCCGGTTAAGAAGAAAAACCAGTGCTGGACTTGGGCTGTTTCTCTTAAGAAATTCTATTTATTTACAAGGAACATACAAATCCTGTTTCCATAAACAGAAAAGAACCACCAGCAAAAGACACTGCTTTAGAACAGACATTTCCAAAATTGTTTCTGCCAGCATTCAAGTACAAGACTCTCTTTTTAGACTTTTTTTTTTTTTAACAGGAACATTCCCAGGGTTTTTTTAGGCTTCATCTACTGCTTCTCTCCAGGCAAACCTCTCTAGCCGCCTTGCCTTAACCTCCTTCCATTTTCTGCCTTTCTTACATACAATGTACCTCTTCATACAACGCCATCTGACAGAAATGCTCCCATTCCCACAGAAGCACATTTTTGGGGCAGTGACAATGCTTGGATTCAAACTGCTGCTGCTTATTAAATAACTTGGCAAGTTCTCACAACTCTCTTTCTAGGGAAGGGGTATTAACATTCTGGTTTCACAACATATCCACAATCATAAGGCAATTTTTAAAAAAGGACATACCAAGATGATTTACAATAATGAAACGTACCTTATTCTCTTTGTATCTACTGAGATCTGCTATACAGTATTCTTTGAACAATTTATCGTAATACTTCTTTGCAAGCCTCTTCTCCCTATAATAAAAGGTACTATGTTTTATTAAATATAGAACATGATACAATTCATTTTACATTATGATGACATCAGCAAAACAAAGATGTTATTTCATCCAAAGAACACATGCTGCAGAGCTAGAAATGCAACAGAAATACACTCATTGAGCTAAGGGGTGATTTAAACCAAACTGGAAAAATACATCTAAAATACATTTGAAGCACACTAGGCTTCCCTCAGAGTTTTCAGAAGAGTCATTTAGATCTCAGAGAACGCACAAATATTTCTGAGTTCTTTCTGTTATCAATTAATTTTGCCGCTGAGCAATATTACATTACAAATGCATTAAAGATCAAAGAATGATTACTAAGTATGCACAGTAGTTCTTAATTAGTAGAGAACACCACAAATTTGGTACAAGTGATCTAAAAATAGCATATTCTATAATAGTTGCAGGTACCAATTCATCTCGGCTTCATCATCTTCGTTCCACAGGAATCTATGGTTTTCTCTAATAACATCAAGATCCGTCTTGTCATTTGCTCTGTCAAAGGACACATTTTTTTAGTACAATGTAACAGTAAAATGAAAAGTCAGTCAAATAATAATTTGTTAAACACCAGTAATTCACAGTTGTGATCTCCACCTCACTGCACAAAGGAAGAACTTGCTATGGAATAAAACTATCAGAAAATGTATTCCTTGGTGTACCTTTTCCAAAGTGAAAAATTCACAGTGGAAAATGGTCACTGTGGATGACTTGATACTGCCTGAAAATACTTTTTATACTTTTTATTGAAGACAGTAATGTTAGAAGGCAGTTATAGATAGCTCTAAAGAAGGTTATCATTATTCTGGACAATGGATAGCAATTTGCACATTTCAAAAGTATTTCAGATTGTTATTTTGAAGGTACTGCCAGATATTTCTCAGTTTACCCTCAATTAATGCTCACCTGTCATCTTTCCTTTTACATAACAAAATAAGAATAATTCTGCTCATGGTGAGTTCTTATATAAAAATAATGGTGCAAAACGAAACAAGGCAATTCTGTGTTTTGGATATTTGCAAAGACTGTAGTTACTATTTGTGACCAAAAGAATTAGTAGCTTGATACACAGCCACACCTCCCTCTCCCCCCAAAGCTCTAATATAAATTTAATGGCTTTACATACCAGGGGAGCTTTGGGAGCACAAAGGGAAAGATTGCTAACGGTTCTTACCCAGAACGCCGGAAATCCTCTATTTTGCCACCGTAGTATAAAATGTAGTCCTTCACAAACTTTTTATGTCTTTCATACTGAATAAAGCAATTAAGGATTGTTTCAGAACTAAAAAATTTTTTATATACTTCACAGACATAAGGGGTTTTTTTTTCTCAAAAACAGTTGAGTAATTTCCAGAAAGAATGAATTAGCAATTTTTACTTAATAACCTCTCGTGAAAGCTACCTTCCAAATAAAGGAATTCAAGGCAATTTCATCTTTAAAACGTCATTCATGACAGACCTTTATATAATTGTCTTCCTTTATCAAAGATGTTCTGTACGCATATACATAGAAACTGGGTTCATTTGTTCATCTGTAATTTAGACCAAGGCTTCTTAGTACTGCGGTTTTGGTTTAAAACAGGTTTGTATTTTTGTATTATAAAAATAGTATGGCTACTAAAATGGAACCATTTGTTACATTTTACCATCAACATACAAATAAAATTTATCTGCTTCAGTTTGGAGATGAAAATCACAGGAAAATATGTAATGCTTTTTGTAGAACGCTCCAGCCTTGGAGACATGATTTGAAACATGTTTTGTACCATAATTTGAGCAAAAATATGCAATTACTTATTCAGAAAGTAAGTGTCTTCACAAATAAAAACATTATATATGGCTACTTAAAAATATTTTCAATTAACTTGAATGGTGTTTCTGAAGCAGCAAATTAGGAAATACATTATCTCCTGGTACAAATCCTGGCAACTACTGCATCAGTGTGAATAATTTGTATCAAGCTACTATTTTTACGTGTATTAGAATTTTACTGAGAAAAGATTTATTTTCCAAAGGCCCAAAAAAAGTTAATTTAACCTCAGTATGTGTCTTTTTTTTTCCTTTCCACCACAAATAGAAGGAATAGAGAAGCAAGCCCAGAAGTTTTAACTGGCACAATTACACACATTTAACAGAACGTACTATTTTGTGCTGCCATTTGAATTACTAGGCGTTAAAAATGCATAGCAGTAAAGATTTTAAATAGGAACTACTCAAAAACATTAGCAGAAACTCATAAAAGTCTCTACACATGAGTTTTGTAGCTATTCCAGGGTATACAGGTTTTTCTGTGGCTAATGACAGTCTACAATGTCAGTGGGACTGATTATGGTATGTCCCCTTTACAGGCATACGATGGTTTATGTAGTGCCTGGCCAAATTCTAAGCAGGTTAGGAGAAGTTACTTTCTTTTTACTGGAGTTTACAGATTTAAGTAAGTCTTTCCATGTTTAATTAGTCTTTACTTTCCTACTTATTAACTGTTACTGCTAAAGAACTGCTATTTAAACAAACAAGGAATTGATGGTATTTCAGATACACTCAGTCAAAACATGCAATGATTGCCCCAGGTGAAAACTAAATAAAAGAAGAAAGGTTGTAAGCTAAATAAGCTAGAAGTTATGAAAATAGTTACAAATTATGCATGAAATATGATTAAGGGATTTAAAAAAACTAAAATAAAACTGCACGATATTGACCAGGCTGACATTATAGCATCTGTAGAAGATATTATTGAGATAAGCCTGTTTTGAATAGACTTTTGAACTAACTAATGCATTCTTAAATTTACAGTAGAAATGTATTTGTCCGTAGCTAATAGCAGCCCTATATAGAATTATGTTTTGTATAAACCAAACTGAAACAGCAAAGTATCTTTGTGCCAGTCTAAATAAAATTCACTGCATAATTTTGTCCCAAGCAGGACAAATGAGCATATAGAAAGAATCTGGAAATGCCTCTACTGAGTAGAGACATTCTCAGAGACGTCTCTGCAACAAAAAGAAGCTAATTTGAAGGACAACTCGGTATCTGGTGCTGCACTGTCAACTGCTGTGATAACTAAGAAATCCCAGTATTTCACTGTAATGGATAATCCGTGCCCCATCTTCAAACTTGAAGAAAAATGGCATAGAAGGATACAGCATCCATTGCTATCAAGTGAAATCTTCTTTTTCTTGCTTCTTCCCTGTTAATAACAAATAAGTTTGAGTGAAAGCTATCTTTACATGAAGGGAAAAAAAGTCTCACAAAAGCAATAAAGAAAAGATACCTATCCCATTCTTCAGCTGCGAATTGTCTGTGAACCACACTGCCTTGTTTTGGCTTTTGGAATGGCTTTATCAGAAGGCCATCTTCCTTTGTACTAAAGTGGGGGGGGGAAAGGAAGAAAAGTTAGTCAAGAACTTTTCATAAGCAATAAAATTTCCATGTGCCAAACTTTGCACTAACTCGAGTAACAAAACCGGTTATATTGCTAGTTTCTACATGAATAAAACCAAACTTCAGAACCAACATCAGCTTAGACTTTACTTCATTTGCAGAACAGAACCGGAAAGGTATTTGCCTACAGTTAGCATTTGAAGAAAATTTCTTAAAACAGCAATTTGTAACATTTATTTGTATTAATATTATCACTATAGAACCACAATGAAAAACCCTGAAGATTCCTCAGTTTCACTCTGCATTTAAAGCCCTCTATAAATCTCAGCTACACAGCCAAGTAGGAACAAGGACAGCGTGTTCACTGAGTAAGAGTGCCTGCTAGTAACCCTATACCATCCTTTCATGCTAATGTCTAACACCTCATTAAACACCACTGTCTCTCTTAGTGTAATCACAAGAATCTCTAATTTAAAACTTAAGTACTCTGTTGTGAACCACACTCGTCAGTGGGCAGCTAAAAATACTTTCAGAATTCAACAAAGTAATAAAAAGTTGAATATAAAGTGATGCACTTTAGCTAGTAAAAGGTATATTTAGTTAGTTTCATTCCTCAACAGAGGTGAAGAAAAAATTTTTCCATAATTATCATCTGGCAGAAAGAATGGAAGTGAGAAACCTGTAGAAAGCAAGCCAGGGAATTTATACTTCAAGCTATGGAATAGAGGACTCTAGAAACTAAGGGTACCATTTGCTCACAAGGATCTCTTGGCACAAGATTCCCATAAGGAGACTCCATAAAACAGCAATATGGAGAAAACTTAAGACTACTATTTTCCTTAAAGTGAAAATAAATATCATCATAGAGCAAGAAAAGGATGTGTACATATACAGTGAACCCATGTAAGAGCCCTACTGGGAATCAGCAGTAGTGTGCCAGAACAAGAGTAATCACGGTATTCTTGAAAGGCTCCTGATGGTTAGTTAACATTCCACTTAGAATGGTATAATGTGTAATGGCCTTTTAAAGAAAATGAAAACTGAACAAAACCAGTCACTGTTTTAATGGAGAACAGCTATATTTATAAAATAAATGGAACAGCACAATGCCTGCTATTATTCCAATGATTAAAACATGATTTTTTTTTTCCCCCCAGAACGCAGTCAGACACTACAAAACCCATTCTTTCAATTTTACTACAAAGGAAAATATGCAAGAGCCCTAGGAAACTTTCCAGAAAGCCTTCTTAAATGAAGTTCAGTAACAGAGCAAGGGAGAGACAAGAAAAGGTAAGAAAAATATATGCATAATGTAGGCAAAATGTTCAGTACGGTGCAGAAAGCATTGAAGGACTATGGTGCCAAAGCAAAATAAATACATAAATAAATAAAAATCTTAATAATATAATGCGATCAGAATACAAAATTCAAGGTCACTAATTGTGCGAACCACTGAAAGAACTGGCAAAGGCGATCTCAAATAAAAGATGTGTAGTTACATTTCAAGGATTGTGTACAACACAATTCACCAATTTCCAGATCTCTTCACAAATTAAATAATAAACAAGAAGCATCAGTTCTTTGCTTCCTCCAAGCAGGTGTTTTATATCTACAAAGCCTGTTGCCACATGGCCTTGTTTTACCTTGCCCTCTTAGCAGTTCCACGTGTCCTGATGGATCACAGTGAAGCGAACAGGGCAGCCAAACCCCAACAGTTGATACTAATGCTCGGAAAAATGAAACGCTCTACTCCGAGAACTGGGGGGCATATAGACACCAGATGGACATGGCAGAACGGATCTTAATCAGCTGCCCCTGGGAGATGACATACTTTGGCAAGCTTGACATGAGGAGATGCAGAAATCAGAAAGATTGATTTTTCAAAAACCATTTCAACACCAGACTTTACATACCACAGCATAATCTTCTACACATAGCAACAAGCCATTTGCACAAAATACATAATGCGAAGTGTTAATTCTGTACTATATTACCTTTTAGTCTTCTGCACAGACTTCTCTCCATTCTCCTCATCACTAAAATCAGAATCATAGCCTCCATGGCCACGTCCCTGAAAATAACAGTATCAGTCAATATACCTGCTAATGTAATATGGACACAACATAACTAGAAATCAGTACTGTCCATCATGCACAGATAAAAGAGAAAGACAGAGAGCAAGCAAGCAAGCGCAAACTCTCACATATGTCTAAACCAAATCAAATTCAACAGACAATGCAGAGTATACTCCAAATAACAAAGGGCAAAGACAAACATTGTCAGTCTGTCAAAATATAACTTTATAAATAATTTATATGCAGTTGTCCCCATATTTAATCTTCACATAGATGCAGATAACCAAAAGTATGATAAACAACACTGGTCTTTACTTTCAAACTAACTCCCTTCTATAAGAAAAAGGTGAGTATTTTCCCCAGAAGATACTCTTTCAGAGGGCTGGAGGACAACAACTGATGTGCTCGCATTATAAACAAACAAAGATGAGAACAAAAGTTTCTTGGGCTGTGGTACATCATTTTAGATCATTAGATCTTACATTGGTAGCTGGAAAGCCAATTGAAATGATAATTAAAATACAAAATAACAACATGCCTGCAAAAATGTACCGTTTAATCAGCACAACATTCCTACCATGAAATGAAATCTTTTTTTCCACACACTTTGGGACTACAATGCCAAATTAATGCATATAAGAAAATCAAAATATCCCATATCTTAATGCCATCAAACGAACAAGCACTGACTGATGCCCCGATCCATCCCCTCTGTTTTTCAAGGCCAATTACATGGTCTTTCATCAGAAGTAATAGCTTAAGTAGATCCCATCTCCTCTCCCTCACTCCTGCTCTGGTACCTCCCTTACAGTTGCTCAGTTACAGCTGTAAAACTACACATGAACCAGAACAAACAACTCACCCAAGTTACAAAGGACCCTATCCAAAAAAGATTACTTTAACCCAGATAAGTTTCCTGACAGTTCATCCAGAGCCCCCCAACCAGCTACAGCAGCCCACTGGAGGGGTAGCACAGGAAGAGAACAGCCAGAGCTGGGAACTGCGTAAACCAGCACCACCACCCAAAAAGCATTTACACAACCGGAACATTTACACAACTGAGCTAAAAACAAAAGTGATGGTTATTACACATCTGCATGGGGAAAGGTTCAACACATGCTTCCTAAGTGCCTTGGTAATTCAGACTGTGGATGAGAAAAGCTGGGTTAGAAAACCAGTGTATTTGATTCAGCATTGCTGATTCCTGCATTACCTACAATCATATTCCTCCTCAGACAAAAACCTGAGAAAAACAAAATCTGCAAAAAAGACACAACTCTTCAGGATGATTTTGATGAGGTGCCTTCTCTGGATGCAAAGACCTCCCAGCAATGCCATGCTGGACTGTCAGCCATATCCTCTACTGTCATCAACAACGTATCCGTATCATGCAGAGTGTATAAAACACAGTCTTCTCACACTGATGGTCAAGGATGGATCTTTAAGATATTTTTTAATTATTTTTATTAATAATAATAAACTATACCTTTTTTTGCTTGCTTTCATAATGTAACGTGCCTTCCACTTCTGAACTGTTCTGAAGAAGACATAGTGCTCATATACGTATACATTTGAACAAAAGCAAACCAGAACTTTCTGATTTGCCCTTACATTTTCTGCTTCCCAGGAGACACAAAAGTTACCAGTTACCAAAAACCAGTGCAGCAGCTGTCTGCAGTGTCTGGTGTTAGTGGCCCTCATGCACTGGCAAAAGAGCAATGGTGCGAAGTCCTCCCAGCACCGTCCCGCGATAACCCACAGTTCAGATGCAGGTCTCCTAGCTGAGGTGGTTCTAATAGCAGGCCTGTCACTACTTTTATTAACAAAGCTTGTCTGGTCTTTAAAAAAGGCTGAATACATTATGAGTGCGCAGCAAATATATTTATACTTGGCCTCTAAATTTTAAAAATATCATGGTAAACCGGGAATGTTTTAAATGGCAAAAGTAATGCTTCCCAGATGAACACTGAGAGCTTCCCTCACACTCAAAAGGGGAGAAAGTCCAAGCCAACAAAATGTGCATGAAAGTCAACACGAGACAGACGACTTATAAAAACAGGCAAGAAGAGAAAAGCTCATGCAAAAGGAGATTTTCCCAAAGTGGTTACCCTTGGATGATGGGCCCCAGGAAAGAAATTGCCAACTGATTCTGGGAATTGATCAAATAATAAAAAAAAAAAAGATGCAAGAAAAGCTGTTCCCACGCAGTCATACTGTAAGGCTCTCAGAAGCTGTGACTGCGGATGTAAGGGCAGGCATGACTAAGGACTACGTCCTGAGAGGCTGCTCTTCCAACAGGGAAACTCTTCAGCCACCCCTCTGAATCACCACAATCAGCCAAACATAAATTCAGGGTGAAAAAGAAAACAACCCATGCCTGATGTCCTGACACTTCTAGGTCACTCCTTCTTCGAAGGCAACAGCAGGATGGACATATACTGTATCGAAGTTGGGTTTGACATCAGCAGCTCCAGCAGTGCGGGACAGCACTCTTGGAGACCGCAACTGAACAATTACTGACCTCATGCCTTCAGATAACACCAAGGTGACCTGACTTTTAGGTAAAACATAAAAATGAACTCTATCAAAGAACTCATCCATAAATGAATCTTTCTGATTGGGAAGGACAGTGTAAGCAGACGCTTGCTTAATGTTGTGAAATTTCAAGACCGATTTCTCCCCTTCTACACAAAAAAAACCAGGCAACAATCCCAGATAAGGAAAATATATTTAATATTTAACTGTAGCAAAAGAGGTGCAGATACCAAAGCCGCCTGCTAGCCGATTTTAAGAGAGGTATACATAGATGTGGACATGCAAAATTGTCACGATAATTTAAAATAACTACTTTCACTATTTGATAAACCCCTTAATATAATCTTCATGTTGATGGAATTTGTCAGAAACTCAAAATGCTTTTAGTAAATTACTAAGGTAAATACCCAACATTTTATTAAAACATGAACCTGAAAGCTACATAACTTAAAGAGTACAATGTGTTTTGTCCATTGCACCAACTTTGAACTTTTGTTTTTTCCCCAAACAACAAAACAAATGGAAACCACAAAACTAAAACAAGTACCAATATGCTTTGGGATACATTCAAATCACTGACATTTAAGTAATCCCAACATCTTGGATTAATTAATAGTGAAGAATTGGAGACAGAACCAAACCCACTAAAAAAGGGTAACATAAACACAGAAAGTGTACAAAGACTGGATGCAACTGAGGGCAGATAGAGGAGATGTCAACTGCTGATGTCAATACAGGACACTGTGGACTCCCCAGCACTGCATTTACAGGAGGTATCTGCATCCAGAAAAGGCACCTCCTTTAACCCTCTCCACCGGGGTAAACACACACTAGTGAAATGGATATGTCATAGAACCATTCACCTCAACTCCTGATCACAACATGCAGTTAAACAGAAAATGACAGTTAAAAAAAAAAAAAAAAAGGCAAAACCATCCTACGCACAAAATCCTAACTTGTGGCTCCTGACCTCAGCCCTAACCTCACTGCTCACCTCAGGAGCGTCACTCCCACATTCCCTTTATCTGCCCAGCACAGGGGTCTGAGCTCCCATCTGCCCACAGCCCGGAGGTGGCCCAGGGCAGACCCCAGTGCTCATTTTGGTACAAACAAACCGCTCCGAGAGGGTCTGGAGGGCGCATGGGGGCTGGAAAATGGGTGCCAGGCATGGGGTCTGCACGCTTCACTGCGAAACCCTCTTCCTGCCTTGAGAGTGTCTTTGAGGCCTTGCAACCCCCACTCGGGGGGGAAAACCCGACAGTCAGTACCATTCGCTTCAAAACCACTCTTCCCTCTAAAACTAACTACGAGGAATATCTGCATATGCTGTACAGTGACCACCCCTAACAAAGGAAAAAGACACCCACGAGATACTGCTCCTTTATTAAAGCTCTAAAACTATGAAAGAAGCAGGACTGACAGGTAGGCAACAGCAGACCAGAGCAGCCAGGATAGAGCTTTGTGGGGCTCCACGGAGAAAAATCACACCGAAAACCGGCCCGTATGACCGCGACACGGCTTCCGAAGCCGCTCCCATGCCCCGAACGCCGCCCAGCCCTGCCCCGGCCTACTGCGGGGCCCACCAAACCCGACCCGTCCCGCCGCCACCGGAGCGGCGCTCGCGCGGCCGCCAGGCCTAGACCGCGGCCCCCCGGCTGCCCGCCCGCCGCAGGGGGAGGGCGGCTCGGCCCCTTCCCTGCAGAGGCACGGCCTGGCCCCTCCGCCGGGCCCACCCCTGCCGCCATGGAGGCCGCGGCCTCCGCCGGGGCCTGTCCGCCCCTGCCTCCCTCCCTCCGTCCCTCCCTCCCGGCCCCACTCACGGCCGCCGAGAGGCGCAGCTGGTTGGGCACCATGGCGGCGGCGGCGGCGGCAGCTGGCTGGGGACGCGGGCGAAGGCCGCCTCCGCCGCCCGGCCCTGCTCTCCGTCCGCGGCGCTGCTCCGCGGGCCCCTCCCGGAAACCGGGGACAGAGGCGGAGCGGGGCCGGGCTGGGGGCTGCCTCCCTCCGCCGCTGGCGGGCGGCGCGGCGCAGGGGAGCGGGGAGACTGCGGGGCCGCCGGCGGGCGGGGGAGGGCGAGGGCGAGCCGCGCCGGCAGGGGAGGGGAAAGGCGCTCATCATGTTTAGGGCGAGGGGAGTCTCCCTGCCCGGGAACCCGGTGCGCGGCCCCGGCTGCGGCGGTCTCCGCCTCTGGGAAGGTAGGACTCGGCCGCAGGGGTTCGCAGGGAGGCCTTAGCGAGCCCTTCTCCTCCCCGCACCGCTTGGGGCAGGGCAGTCACCCTTGGAGGAGCTGAGCCGGGGAGGCCGTGACGGCTCGGACCCGGCTGCGGGCACCGGGGATGCGAGGGTGGCTGTGGAGGAGGCCCCTCGGGGAGGGAGGCAGGGCCCCGGGAGGGCGCTCCTCGGCGGGAGGGCGCTCCTCGGCGGGCGGGCGCTGGCGGGGTCCCTGGGGCCGGGCTTCGGGCGGTAGGTGTGTGCGCTGCCCGCCCTCGCCGCGGCACGGACCGCGCTCGCAGCCCTGTTAACGCCCCGGCAGCCTCGGCAAGGTAATTTCTGACAGTGGTTTCCACACGTTTTAGCGGTTTCTCTTCTTTTCAATCGCATCTCGCAGTTAGGAGAAGGAGAGGCAGCGTGTGACCCAGTTTCTCTGTGAGGACCGGCGGCAACTGGGTGATAGAGTTTGGGAGCCTGTGGGGTTGCATCAGAGCAAGGAGCTTTATAAACTAAAACTGTTTGCTCATGAGCTAGCTGGGAAATCCCAGCCTTCAGCATTAAGTCAAGCAGCTGTCAAGGGGGTTGATATTGTTTCCCATCAAACATTAGGGTGCACGATACCTGAACCAGCATTTTGACTGCCCAGGTCTGAAATGCTTTAATCCATCACAGATATTTTCTTCTGGACTGTATCCGAGTTTTCAGCTGTGTTATTGATTCCTGGCGCCTTAAACCGCAGATACACTTAAAACAGGGAAATTTTCAACATTGAAATCCTACTGCTGTCATTGTAATATATAAGTTGTAGCTAGTTGCTATTATGCAGCAAGGCAATCACACGCCATAGTGGACAGTGTACCTCCTTACCTTGTCTACCAAATCTCAGTTTTAAAAGCAAAAGTATTTCTTTTTCCTGACCTGCTATTTTTGTCAGTCATTATGTTATTATCACTCTGAAGGGATGTAAAGGTGATGCTCAAGTGTCGCATGGAAAGGAACTGAGTGGCAATGTGCTTATGCAGTTTTCTGCTGAAGTCCTACTGAATGTGGCCCGTTTCCTCTAAAGGGCAGGGACTTTGCTGCAAAAATGGAATTATCCTAATTAATAATTTAAATATCTCAAAATAAATAATGTATACCCACAAAGCTGTAATAGCAGGCATCTTTTTGTTGTTCCTCTTATGGAAATGGCAGACTGCTTTAGTGTGAATGAATCCTGACATGATTCTGGAAACTGGGCCAACATATCATTGATTATGCACTTTGAAGAAAAGTGGGAAAGGTAGAGGAAAGATTTACAATTCTTGAATCTTTTGGCATTGTCCTGTGTCCACAAAAGCCTGTGTATAGAAAAAATAGTTTCTGGGACAGAGGAAAATTCTGCAGTGAGTGCAACTATAGCAACTGTTGTAGATGCTGAAGTTATTTTATAAACAGCTTTCCTGAGAATAGCAGCTAGATAATTTAATCTTACTATGTTATGCTTTTCTGATGTCTGACTGTGTTGCTTTCAAACATCACTTGAGTGCTTTTTGTATGTAGGCTACAGTAAGCTACAGCTGGGGTAGTGGATCAGAAATGGCCTCCTAAATAAATTGGAAGTCGAAACTGTACCTGTCCTTAGCCCTTGGTATATGGATTATAGCGTGATCCTGTGGGAGTATCTCCATAGTTTACATCTAGCATCAGTATGCTTTGACACCAAAAAGTCCCACAGGACTGAAAGATATGGTAAAAAGAAGAGGTGGGCATAACTCTTTGCAGGGCATGAAGTGGTACCATTTTAAGTTGGATTCTTGATGGTTGTAAAACCAAAACTTAGGAGCCCAGTTTTCTGTTAGAGGTAAATCAATGTATGGGTCAACTGCTGCTGAAGAGAGCATTCCTCCTCTTGAACTGGCGCTAGTGCTTGTCTGACCACTTGTGCTGAACTGCCGTATTTAATTTTCTGCCAGTCTAGCTCCTCCAACTGTCCTGCTGTGGTGTCTGATGAGTAACAGCGCTGGTGCGAAAAAAGGTTAAGGACGGAGGGACAGGAGAAAAGGGGGAGGTGAGAAACAAGGGTGGCCCTTTCAGCAGCAGCTTTCTATTAGTTCAGCTTAGCAGCAGTGTGAAACCTACTCTTAAATTACAGTAGCCCTGAACATCATGGCCCACAAAGGAGAAAACATCACTGTAGTTCTTACTTTACTCCTGCCCTAAGTCTAGAAATGGGCTAAGTATGAGACCTAGTGTATCCAGAAAGCTTAAGTCAGACATGATTTTAAAACCTTCAAGAAGTATATGTTTTTTCTCCCAGGTTTTCAAATCGTCAACATACTCTTTTGTCAACTTTAATCACTCAATTTTTCTGATGACTCAGTGTAACAGTTCCGTAGGAAGTTCTGTGAAGAAGAAATGGAAATTTCTTCCCTCTCAAAATTCTTCCCAGGCATATTCTTAATAATATGATGACCATGATTCTGAAATACTCCCAAGAGTTCATCAGCTTCTCTGTATTTACATTCATACTATCTTTTTCCAGTCACCTATGTAATCACAGATCATATTATGCAGACCATGGAAATAGCCCCAGTACACAAAAAACTAGACAGAAAGTTTTATTTGATTGAATTTGCCACTTCTCAGCCATTCAGATTCATTAAATGGGTGGTGAAACTGTTGCTGACACCAGTATGAATACATATTGCCTCATGGCATTTGTTCTGGAGAGTGAAATGTGAATTTTAACATCTGGGATGCGTTCAGGACAGACTTCTGACCTTCTTTCTTATCATTCGGGGGTAGCATTATGTTTACGTAAGCCACCTGTTCATTTACTTATTTAATTCCCCCATATTTTTAGAGAGGCTACTTTTATCAATGTGTATGTACCAAAAGAAGGTATTAAATCCTGGAGATGCAGAATTCAGAGGAACATACCTGACATACTTAGAATCATAGAATAGCTTGGGTTGGAAGGGACCTTTAAAGGTCATTCAGTCCAGCCCCCTTGCAATGGGCAGAGACATCTTCAACTAGATCAGGTTGCTCAGAGCCCAACCTGTCCTTGAATGTTTCCAGGGATGGAGCTGTTCCTAAAAGCTTACAGTGTGGGAGATTTCACAGCATAAATAGCTTAATCTATTAACCTCTTAGGTATATAGGGTTTTTTTCCCCTAATGTCTAAGATAAATCTCCTTTGTTGCTACTTGAGATAATTTCTTAGTGCCCTACACTAGTTGATACAGAAGGCAAGAATTGATCATCATTTTAATAACAAGACACACGTGCCTCCATTCTTCCATTTGAAGCTAATTAAATAAAAATCTTTCATCCTTTCCATATAGGTTACATTTTGGAGAACTCTTCTATGTTTTATTGCTCTTCTTCAGACTCAGATTTTAAGAAACACTAAGCACAACCATTTAGTCCTTATCAGTCTTTAGCTAGGAAGAAACACCTCAGTCTTCCTGCAAGACATCATTGCCTCCTAAGATCTTCTGGTAAGGTTGCTTAAACTCAACAGCCTCTGATTTGTTTGGTCAAAATTAGTTTGGTTAGCTGATTAAAAAATGCATCCAATTTTTAATGAAGCAAATCGGACAGCTTTGCCAGCAGGCCAGAAGAGGCAGCTACCACTGGTATGGAGAGCAAGGCCAAGGTGGTCACTGAGAACCACATCCATTATAAGAGCTGTTTTCAGAGGACATATATGACCATATTTGAGTTTGATCATGAGAAAATAATGTGGAAACATCAAGAATTCTAGTAAAATTGAGGTTTATCATGTCTAATCTTTCCTTGTTCTCCATGAAGTCAGTTATTTTGTTGAAAAATGAGGAAATTAGGCTTTCTAACATTACTTGATATTGGCACCTTCTTATCTTCTACATGTCTATGAAATAAGTTGCCAAATCATTTATTTTCTTGTCTTCATAGTATGAACAGTCTCATGGCATCTGTCACGTTCCTGATTTTCATCTCCCTCTATCTGAAGTCCGCTAGTAATTTGTAGAAAAGCAAGTAGAACTAAAAATGGACGTTCACGTATGCCAGTAACGTTATATGCAGTAAGTGTAGTTCTTTTAGATGTACCTGGGTACAACTTTAGGGAAGGACTGTGTTGGATGCCTCCCAGCAAGCCCGGAGCAAGGTCTATACTTCAGTCAGGCAGCAGACTCCTAAGCTGAAGACTTGGGAGGGAATCGCAGTGGGGCTGTGCTGAGGGGCAATGGCTCCCACTCAGCAGTTCCCATCACTGCGACCGGTCACTCCAGACTAGCCATTAACAACTACTGCCGTTCTGTAATCATCTAGAGGTCATGTAAAGAGAGCAGGCTGTTGAAATGCATGTTTATTTTGTTGAATTCAGTAAATTCCACGTTTTTTGTCATGCAAAGGATATCAAATGTAGAGTTTAATTAGCCACTAGGTGTCAATGTTGTTGTGCTAAAAGGCAAATGCAGTTTTATTTGTTTGGCTGATAATTTATTAAATAAAAGCACTTCTGGATTTAAATTTTTTTCCAGTATAGAGTCAGTTACAAAAAAATATCACAGACAAGCCCATGCTATGTCCATTATTTCAAGAGCAGCTGTGCTGTTTTATGCTTTTATGGAGTTGTAATTACCATTTCAGTGTGTAATCACTGTCAGAAAAGTGCCTTTGAAAAAATAGCATCTGACTGTTCATCAGTTTCCTCCCTTGTTCCAAAATCCCAGATCTTTGTCTAAGTAACCACAACTATTGTATTGCATTGTATTTGTTAATAAGATAAAACAGACATAATAATATCATATCTAATCCTATTATAAGAGTATAGAATTTCCTAAATTCCAATTATCAGTGGAAATTTTCCTCTTAATTATTGCCGTTTAACACCGTTGGAGATCAGCGTCAAACGCACTGTGTAGGGACAGAATTTCTGGAACATTAAGGCTTCCCATATGATAAACAATTCGGAAAACTTGGTTCTTTTAAAAATCTGGCACCGATTCTTTATATCTAAAGGCAGAGCTGACAGATGATGGAATTTTAGAAGGCTGCATGGAGTAGAATTTGACCCATGGACTTTTCTTATTCCAGGCTCCTGTACTTCTAGGGTGAACACGTAACTCCAAACCTCCACAGCTACTTATTGCCTAATGCAGTAGTAGACTTTTATCTGAAGGCAGTGGTTCTGTTGGCCGTCTACAGAGCACTTTGAGACCAAAGTTTGGGAATTACTTTTATAAACACTAATCCAAAACTCGAGGATAGTACGCATCTCAGATTCCAGGTTAAGGTTGTTCTGCTGATAGGGGAAAAACAATATCAAGGGCTTTTATTAAAAATGGAGTTGAAGCTTTCAGCTGATGTGAAAATATCCAAGAAGAAAAAATACGAGGAAATCGCTTCATTATCATGGACTGAGCTAGTTTATGTCATGCTGACCACTTCATTTGATGGTAAAATCCCTTACACTCCTAACATGCTAATGAACCACAGATAAATGAAGACTTATAATTGTTTTGATTTCTAACACCTGTTTTAGTTTTCTTGACTATGAATACAGTTATGTAAGAATCTTATTATAACATCTTGAAAAACAGATTGTTTCATTCATTCATTCTGTTGCACTCAGAGCAACAACCTTGATCCTAAAATTTCTGTGAACTTCAAAAAATATCATTAAAATATATTAAGCTGCATTAAAATAAACACACTAATATGTGTGTTTATTTTAGATAACACATATTTATTTTGTTTATTTTTGTTTGTTTATTTATATTTATGTAAATAAAGCCAGTATGACCCTATAAAGACTAACTGATTCAGTTATGGAAATAATAAAGCAGACTTGCGTCAAAAAATAATTCATGGAAGCAACCTCCCATATTATCTCCACAGTTGTGGTTTTTTTGACAAAAAGTAAAGAATCTCACCTAATAAATCCCCTAGAGATACATTATGCAGACTCCTGTCTATAGTCCTTTAATTGTCACTGCTACTGCCACAGTTGTTGTGTGGCAGGTAGTTTTGGTCTCCAGAGCTCACAGTCTGGCAGCTCTGCTGAGAATAAAGCTCACTAAAAGATTACACACGCATGTAGGCATGCATAAACAAGTATAGTGACTTCAGCCTATGAAGAATTTAATTAAAAAGTAATTATCGATATGCATAAAATACCACTTCGTAGTTTTATCAACCTGCATTGAAATAAAGGGAATACAGAAATTAACTCCTCCAGTGTGTTCCAGTTTTCATTTGAGGAGATTTTAGAAGTGCATAATGCTTAAATTCCCCAAAGTATGAACATTTTCCTAAGAGAGCAAAGAATGCTTAATCCGACTTTTATGTCTAGATCTGTTATGGTGAAAAGCGACTGATGGCATTCAAATACATAAATCCAAGAAAAAATGAAATGTGATATCAGAGTTATTTATGAGGGAAAAATGAGAGAAAATAATAAGCAAGAGACAAGGAAAATATAGTAATGTGGAAATAAAAAAAACAACCAACCAACCAACAAGCAATGTACTTGTTTTCTTTAAATTGTATTGTTTTCTGCTGGATTTGTTTAGTGAAAATAAAAGAATATGTGAGCAAAATTACAATCCATTGCACTTTTAAATCATAGTGGAACAGATATGCGTTCCTTTGTTCCCTGATGCACATTTTTGTGCATAATCTCAAACATGTATATATATATTCATAATAATTCACTTATGATGAAAATTGAATCAAGGTACAAATCATTGACAGTTGAATGTATGGAATCTAAAGTCTATATAAAGAGGTGAGTGACGAGTCCCTACCTTGAGTCATAGAAGCAGTTAAGCGCCACTCATGTACCTGGCGTAGAAAGCCTGGAAAAGAAAGGTGCCTAGGCTGAGTCTAAGATATAATGTAAGAGAAAAAGAAGGTCTTATTTCTGCACTCATGTTCCAGAAAAACACCTGTGCTTTTAGAGATGTGTTGCTTAACCAAAAGTTGAGATCTTAATCCAGGAATCAAGAAAGTCAGTCCTGAAAATTGTACTACGCAGCTGGTCAGGCGTGTTCATCACCGTGTTTTCCACTGGTTGTCCTAAAGCTAAGAAAATATTTCATAGCACAGATTATTTGCAATGTACAGTGGTATAGTCAAGTGATTGGAATCTCACAGATAGATTAAAAAAAATAAGGTATAAGGGCATAATGGCCATAATGATGGCAGAATCAACCCTCATTCTACATTATGACTTCAGTGAGATACTTACATAGTCCAGTAGTACAATAACTGCATGTAGAGGCTGGTGGTACCTGGGCTGAGGTGATCAATAGCTGATCATTCAGTGGAAACTGAAGGATACAGGTATATAAAGAGGCTTCTCTGAGCAGTAAAGTAGGATGAATCTGTAAAAATTCCTATTTCATTTTTTTTTTATGAACATGCTTATAGACTACTACTGTGAGACCCCACTTAATTAATAATACCATTAGCCATTCTGCTATAACTGACCTTTCATTAGCAGAAGTATACTACTGATTGCCAGATTTTGGAAATAATAGGGGTTATATTTCAAATTAAATACAATTTTGTGTTATTTAATCACCAATATCATTCAGACATAAAGTACTGAAATACTATCTACCTTTCTATTGAAAGCATTGCCAGGATACTATTCATTCCACGGCACCTAAGTGGAACGGGAAGGATAACTATCCTAAATGGGAACAATTAGTCTAACTTAGTTTCAAATATCGAGTTATGTTACTTACAGCCAGCAACGCTGAGCCATGCAATACCCACAACTCTAGAAATAAAAATGGCAGAGCCAAAAAACTGCTGAGGAAAGTATCTACAGCAGGTAAAAAGAAATATTCCAGCTTGTACCTTGGGGGAGATCCAGCTACTTGCTGAAACCACATTCAATTTGCAAGCGATATGTTAAATTGTTAACAGTTATGTATCTAGATGACTGCCTTTCTTGAATGGAAATAAAACATAACCACATGAAAGATAAGGGTCAGGACATGAAGTGAGATTTGAGTGAAAAACAATTTCCTTTAGGATATCATGGAATTTTCTCTCAAGTTTGCATTATACTGTCCTCAAACATACAGTTCTTAAAAGATGGACTCTATTATTTAAAATTATGTTAGGATCTGTTTTAATTTATTCTAATAATCCTGTTTTAGTCGATCCGTGCCGCTTTTTCCCTGTACAACTAACTTTTATTTGAACCTCAGCCTTAACAGTCAGTATTTGTCAGGTTTCTATAGTCTGAGTCTGCTAACAAAAGGAAAATATTCTTCTTAGATATGGTCATAATCCATCCACAAGTTTCAAGAACTAGGAAAATTGGTATTTGGAGATGAAGCATTAAATTCAGTTCCTAATGTGGGACTCCTGAAGCATCATCTTTCTCATACAGTTTTCTGTCCAGCTTCAACTTTTCATTGTAGATTTTCTAAAATCACCTAATTTTTTAGAAAGTTAATGTAGCTGAGTAAGTTTAAGGTATTCAGTATACAGAAATGAACCAGTTTTATTACGTGTTTGGGAGCTAATGTATACTGTGGAATAAAACTCCTGTGTTTCTAGGCAGGAGGTACTGTAATGACCAATATTTTGCCATCCATTCTTTCTTGCAACTTTCCCTTTAACTCATGTATTCAAATTCAAGATCAGATTGTTACCACTTGAAAGGATTTTACTGCATTATGAAAGAAAAGTAAGTCTTACTCAGACACTTGCTTATCTCCATTAATCTGATCTTCATCATCCTGAAAGGATGCAACCAGTGGTATTCTCCTAGTGTAGAAAAGTGATTTCCAAAAGCTGGAAAATACTTTAAGGACCTTTTAATTGCAGAGTATAGCGATAACTATGTTCTAGAGATGGTCCTCAAAACTTTCACGTGTTCCAGCGTGACAAAATCTTTCCTATGATTCAAAAACTTTTGTCAGACAAATTGTGAAAACGTAGCTTTTATAGCTTATAGTGTCAAATGACGCTTATCTATAGCACACTTCACTGTTTTATGCTGTATATGAGTTGGAAAGTTATGTATAAGCAGTTTTTCACTTGCGCTATCCATTAAAGTGTAGACAGGGAGGTAACTTCCAAAATTAACATTAGCTTTGTCAGCATTGTCAGAGGGCACACTGCCAGAAGTTCAAAACAACGGTATGTAGTACAATTTTTTAATGTGGTTTCATTGCTGTCTTGAAAATAATCAAATAGATCATGAATTGTCATCCTTTCAACTCTGTAGTAAGAACAACTAGCGAAGCATTTTGATATTGTCTTGGAGACATCAATGCCTGCAGAAAAATATGCCCATACAACAGAATATTACATTGTTTTCCCAGTTAAAAATAAGCTAATGCACTATTAATATATGAAGGTACTGTTGTACTGTGATCTAACACTACAGTATGAAAACCGAAGCCTTAAACTTAGGGTGACATCCATGATTTGTATTGATTTCCAGTTCAGTGCAGTCTTAGAACAACACAAATACCCTGACCTTGGAGCCTCAGAGTCTTTACAAAAGGGCCACAGATAATGACACAGCTGCCCATCAGCCACATCCACGCGGATGCTCCCTGTCCTCGGCAAAGAGGGATTTAGCTGTCTTCCTAACATCACCCATTCGGAATCTATAGCAACCCTCCTCTAATACGCGAAGCTATTTTTAGCATCAGGGCAGCCTTGAAAACAGCAGGTAAAGCATGAAAAGAATGAATAAGTGGTTCTGGTGCTTGCCTGTGAATAGAAGCTATAGATAGCTCTTGAGAGAGAGAGAGATATCTTAATATATATAATGTGTATATGAAGGGAGATCTGCCTCCCTGAAGGGAGGCAGAAGTGTCAGAAACAGAGTAGAGCATTATTACTATGTCTGACCTGAACGGTTATCTGAAGAGTCATTATTTCACATTGTTCTGTTTAGACAAATAAATTGTTAATGGAATCAGGTATCTTTGATTCAGTCTTTATTTGCAAAGAAGCATGCATTTCCCTGAGTGAAAAGCAAATTGAACAGCAGGAGACTATTTGCAGCTCCAAGCTCCTTTCAGCCAATACTTGCTCTAAGAAGTCCTCTAGGGATGTTCTTCAGGACCCCCTCTCCAATGCCTGGGGTCTGAGATCTCAGCTTCTCTACTGCTCTCCGAGTCCCATGCCTGGTTTCTTGTCCTTTTTCATCTGTTTGCTTCAAAAAATGCTTGGGAAAAAAAGCCACATGTGCCTTTGTTTAATCAGTAGTCTGTGTCATTTATTTAGCTGGGGAGCTATATTGCTTCATGAAGGAGCTTATTACTTCTTACTGATGTACTATATTGAGGCTGGGAATTAGCCCCTCCAGTTTTAATGACTCTTTGCCTAAATCACAAGGGCAGCAACAGTGGAGACTTGCAGATGCCTGAAAGTGATTGGTTTCTAAAAGAAAGTCAGCTGTATGGAATTCGGATTGTTGTCTTAGGAAAGTGATATATAGGAAGCATTGTTAGCTCAAAACGTGAATGTCGTCATACTGAAGGTAGGGAAAATCCTTTAGCTTCTGAGCAGTCATAACTAAAACATCTATCTCTCTGTTGCTATGAAAATTAGATTTAAAACTACAGCCAGTTCTTAGCTAACGACGTTGTGTTGGTTTTGCTCTCCCACTGCAGAGGGAGAGAGCCAGCAGCCAAAAGAGCAAATCCTTTCTTAAAGCTGTACTGAGTAAATAGCGTGTTGGCATCTGAGCAAACCAATGGTGATGGACTTCTTCAGCCCTCCGAAGTCTCCTCTGCAGGGGGATGTGGTTCGTAAGGAAAAGGGAGTGGGGAGTTCAGCTTGGTGCGCTATCTCATTTGATGGAGAATCTGGGCTTGCGCAGTGGCAGTGTGCCCACCATAGCGTGGGGTGGGGTGTCAGGCACATCTAGTATTTGCTTGAGGTAAAAGGGATTAACTCTTACCGAAATAAAGTATTTTTCCAAATTTCTTGAATTGTTAAAAACAATAAAAACATCAGTAAAATACACTTGTGGAGCTATCACCAACGACCCCTTAAAATGTTTCAGCGCTGATCCAAATCCCAGCTTTGTAAAGCGTTTTGATTAGCAATGATGAAACAATAATACGTGTTTGATGAGGCAAATCCTTCTCATGGTGCAATTCATTATGTCAGTGGCACTCCAGCCAGGCTTTTACTTGAACTATTTCAGTGACTTCAGTGGTACTAAGATTTCTTTCATTGTGAATTATTCAGGACGTAGAAACCTTCTGTTTTTAACGAGTAAAGAGTCTCTCCTCAAAAGCCTGTTATCTCTGCCATCTAACAAATAAATTTCCTATGTGCATTTAAATAAATAACATTTAGGTGGGTTTTTTTTTGTGTGTGCAAAATGACAAGGAAAATTAAATACAAGTTTATAAAGATTAGAATAATTCTGCAGGGAGCCAATGCCATGAAAAAAGTACAGAAGGGCAACGTAAGATAGCACAGGTCAAGGAAAGGATTTTATAACATGCCGTCTGTTTTTAATTAGCATCTTGGCAAACTGAAAGAGCTCAAACATTTTTCCATGAAGAAATGTATTATAGACTTTTCTAGTTGCCAATTAAATGGCATTTAGCTACAGTGACAGTGGTATGTTGTTTTGGGTCTGTAGAAAGCACTTGCTCATGCTAGAATATCTGGGACATTTTGTTTCAGATACAGGGTTCTCACTGGACTGGATTTTCTATCCCTCTGTATTTTTACTGTAGGCATGAAGGGTACCTCCTATGAACAACTATTAAATTAATAAATAGTGCAAGGGGCTGGCAGGGTGGAGATCATAATTATCAAGTGTCAGTTTGTATACACCTCTTGGGGTCTGTCATCCAGTTAAATGGTAACTTTTAAACAATGCCAGCTAAATACTAGGGCATTTTATGAGGTCCATATTTTGTCCTGTTTGGTCCAGACTGAGGTAGTTTGTCACCAGTTCTGTCCTATAGTTCATTTAAATGCTTGTGAACATTTGTAATATGAAACTGACCCTTAAACGTGTGGTTCGCTATACATTTTCTCTTAACAGCGAAACCAATGCTCCCTGCCCGCCCGGGTCCTCAGCTGCTTGTTCTGGCTCTATCAGTTCTTTTGGTTTGGAAGTGTTTGGGCTTGTTTAGGGGTTTATTTGGTTTTCATTCTCTTACCAGAACATTTATTTGATCCAGTTTAGAGAATAGCATTAGAGATGGAAACACCAGTAGTGAGCTGTGGAAGGGGCAGAAGCAAGAGCCTGTGGAAGAGTAGAGAAGAGAGAAACCATCCCATTAAGGAAAGCATTCCACAGAACTATGTTCTCAGTATCACCACGTCATTTTCTTCAAAAGTCATGAGACCATTTCCAATTATAAATTAACCATAGATTTTCTCAGTTGTATCATGCTTTTAATGTTTGATCAGGCCATGTAGGGGAAAAAAAGGCAAAAAAAGTAGCTTGCATATTTGAACACAACTTTTCCTCCCTGAGAGGTTCCTATAGAGGGCACTTTAATCTTATGGTAGGGTGCACGCTAGGTGACGAGTCTGATGTCCGTTCCACTGAAGTGGATGGGCATCTTGTCTGGCTGAAAAGTGTCCCCATTTCCAACCTTGCACACGCGAGGTGCTGATCTTCCCAGAGTCTGAATTAACTACTGGCAACTTTTCTTTAATGTTTTCTTGAAAGATGGAGAAAGTGCAGATTTCTGCAGCAAGTAAAAACAAGGTGTTCTTCTTTATTGTTTCCTCTCTTAATACTTCCCTCTGTACTAGGTGCGGTCTCAGTTCCTGCTGTGAACCATGAAGCTTCACGCATCTTTGAATGGGGCTCTCCTTCGCTCTTGAGCTTGTATGTTTGCTGTTTTCACAGACATACACCCCCCCCCCATCTCTAAATATCCATTGTCGGCATTTTCAAGGCAAAACACAGACAATAGAAACAAAGCAGGAATTATTTCTTCAGAGCTGGAGAAAAGTGTCTAGTATTCAGGAGAGCAGTTAACTTCATGCTACTGGATTCTGTGCCACAAAACACACAGCTTTGTAACGGAGATTATGAGCCTTCTAAAAACCTGAGAAAGCAAGTGGTCCCACCCTGCTGGAAAACAGAAGGTGGGAGCCCGGGAAGAGCTGAGGAATCACAGCTCTGGGATTTATACAGGCATCCAGTCCCCTTCAGAGGAGCAGGAACAGACAACCCTGAAGGAAACTGGAGATCAATACATAACAGGATCAGTAGGATTCGTGGGCTCTTTCTCATGGTGAAGGGCCAATCCAGTAGTTGAGGCTTTGTCTATGTCTGACCTGAAAGACAATTAATGGACTTTTCTGTTTGATAGTTTGCTCCATTCTTTTTCTTTACGTACATAAAGTAAAGCTACCAAGCTGTGGCACTTATCTGCCTGCCTTGGAAGACAGTCAAACCAGCATGAATGGGCATCCCACAATTAACATTAGCAGTATTGTCAATATCAGCTGTTCAAAGATGATGGATTAGGTCCTTAAAATTTTGCAATACTGTTTCAAAAGTCATGTGGTATCAAACCAGTACATTTTGGATACTTCATATCTTGCTTCTGAGCCTTTATCCCTCTTGGTTACCCATGAGGTTAGATTAGGCGGCCTTCCTAGGTCCCTCCCAGCCTGAGAGCACCTTTAAAAAATCACAAGGCGTAGAAGCCCTATAGCTTAAAAGTGCCTTCTGAGGTAATTTCTAATATTCTCTACTATTTAAAAACCTGCAATTGACAATGAAGCATCAAGGATCATAAAGATGTTGGAATTCCTTGGTTGTAACAAAATAAAACCTAAACATAGAAGAATTTTGTCTAGCTTCTCTTTGGATGTTTTTCTTAAAGAATGACAGTTCAGATAACAGTCCATCTCTCCTGATGTACTTTGTTTCATTGGTCAAATTCTGGTGTACCTAAGCCAGCGAGCAGTCCTGGAGCCACCTGCACGCTCTCCAGGACATGCTCAGAGGATTCTGTCACCACGCAATTTTGGCCATGAGAGCTAAGACCGGACTCTCTCACCGGCAGAGGTGATCCCTTCTAACTCCACAGTGAACTGTGAACTGGCTACTTTATGCAAGGGAAAGGAGACCACCCTCATAGTTTTTCTTTCCTCTAAAGTTGGCAGCAATTACGTAACTATTTCCTCAGCTTTTTGACACAGGGACTGGCCTGGTTGTTCCACTTGCAATGAAAACTCTTGTCATGTAACAAAGAAGGAAATCCGTAATACGGGCCTGTATAGACAGGGCAGGGCAAAGTCAGAAGAACTTTCCAAATAAAAAGTGCTGGGCAGCCGTGTGATCATTCCCAAGCGAGCCTGTGCTATGAGCTGTTGTAAAGGCATCTTGAGTTTTATTATGCCCAACCTGCAGAAGGCCTCTTCCTGGCAATGGCTCTTGGTGCCAGATCCACCAGGAAGCATAGTCCTTTCAGAACTGTTTAGAATTCACAAGACTTCTTAGTTTTGTTTATTGAAAGTACGGCCTTGGTCTCAGCTGCTTTAAATTTGCCATTTGCTGCAGATTTTCTTAAAAGGGTGGCACCGGGAGAGCGAAAACTCAGGCTCATGAGATGCTTGTAGGAGTCTTTGATCTGAAAATCCTTCTGCTCCAAGCACAGTGGTGACACAGCAGTGACAATGGTTTGTTCTTTAGGAGACTCATAAATATTGGGGTGTAATTTGGACTATTGTGCGTCTGTGTGGTGGAATATTAGGGCCCTAACACCAACTGCAGTAAAGTTCACTCAAGTCTCGCCATCACCGTCGGTGGATTTTGGCTTAGGCCACAGGTGTGCGGGCGGCTCATCCTGAGCGCAGAAAAGGCAACACAATTTTCTAAAAGCAGGGTGAAATAAAGGATAACTGTAACAATATATGTATCTGCAAAGGGAAATGTAGTCAGCATGAAACTGCAGGAAGCTTATTAAAATTTTGTCATATGTTGGTAATGAAAACATATTGGGCTAATGCAAATATGCAAATATAGTCAGTGGAGCAGAGTTAATCCCTCAAAAAAGTATTAAATATTTTTAAAAATAATTTTTGGCTCTGTGTTCTGACCGTTTGTGTTTGCTTTCCTCAGACATTGTAGCAGACAGGATTGCTCGTAGAAGTATCCGCATTTTAACCAGATGTTCGAGAATATCGCTGAAAATGTATTTTTAGTAAATCTAATAACAATTATGAAAATAAATGCATATGTTTGTTCTAGAAACCAAGCCACAAAAGTTGTGCCGGGTCGGCCCAAAGAACCCGAGAGATGCTGGGTGGTGAACACACCCCCGCTGCCGCCAGGACGGTGCGGGCGGGCGCGGCGCGGGGCGGGCGGGCGCGGCGCGGCGCGGGCGGGCGGGTTTCCGCGATACCGGCCCGCCCGCCGCCGTCAGGGCAGCCCCGGCCTCGCCGGCGGGGCGGTTGTACCGGTGGCCCCTGTGGGGACCCGCTGGCCTGCTCGGTACCGACACCGAGCCAACGGTGTCAGGCAGAGCCACGACACGTCCCTGCCCGCACCCGAACATGTCTGCCGGCGCTGCGCGGCAAGGTGAGGGTTTGTCAGCTCAGACGTTGTCAAATGCCGGGAAGCAGACCCAGCTCCCTCACCCCTCCCGCAGAAACCTTGCTGAAAAAAAAGGGAAAATAAATAAACGTTGAATCACGTTGTGCCTAATCACTACCTGAGACGCCGGGGGAAAACAAGCCGGTGAGGAGGTCGGGGCCGGCGCGGGGATGTGGGCACAGCAGGCAACCGGCCTGCTCTGTTGGCCACGAAACAAACCCCCATGGCATGGCTACAGGGTGAGCCAAGTGTTGTGATGGCTCCAGAGCAGCTACGCCACCGAAAAGCCACCAGCCCATTTGTTTTTAACTGCTACATGGCGAGACATGAGACACTGAGCTCGGCACAAAAGGAGCCTGGAAAATGTGATTTATGCCCCTCTCTTGACAGCTGTGTTCTAAATATTCATAATATTTGCAATTTTGGAAAAAGCAGTTGTTTTGGCGTGTAGTTTGGAATAGAAAACTAACTTCCAGGCGGTTCTCTGCACGGACAAAACTGGAGTCGGGTTACTGCCCTGCTGCAGAGTGTGCTTTTGTTACTGAAAAACCGCTAAGCTGCAAAGTTTTCAGGAGGTTCACAATGTGGCTGGAGTATTAACTAAAAAGAAGTGCCTCAGTAATTGATGGTGGATTTCAGTGAATGAGCCGAAGGAAATGAAACACGGGGTTACACCATCAATGGCAAAATATCGCCATGGCAATGGGTAGCTTTGCCAGGAATAAACAAACAAACAACAACAGTCCTCTTCTCTTTCAGCAAAAAGTTAGAGAATTTTCTGTTCTCACCTCACCAAAGTCTGTGCTTTTGGACATCTTGGAAGGGAGAAGATAGCGTACCCTACTTACACAAGTCCCACAAATCCAGCTCCCTTCTCAGTCGTACAATTAGATCATTTCCAGAGCAAGAAGTAACCTTTGTATGCAGGGGAAGGCATCGACATTTGTTTTATAATGATTTCAGTGCCTTGGTTACTGTAATTCTGTACCATTTTCTTACAGAAGGTGGACGGGCTCAGAAATAACGCAGCTCTGTGTCACTCCTAGTTGAAGTCAATCCTGCTTCAGGAGAGACTGCTGACAGGGAAGATTTCCTTATGAGCAAAAAACATGGGCCCGCACTTAAATTAATAAAGAGCTTTAAAAAAAACCCACCCTGCAGAGAGCAAGGGAGCTGAGAAAGCGCAAGCTGCCCTTTTCCACAGGCACGGGTGCCAGGCGGGGAGTGTGCTGGTGCACAGGCACCAGAGACCTCTCCCAGCAGGACCTTCAGCGGCGGCTCTCTGCCTCTGAAAGCTTTCTGGACGTTTCTGGCCATCCCCCGTCTCTCAGAGGATGCAGTCCCACCACCGGGTGTGAGCTCTGTGGGTCTCCTCTCAGCCCAGGGAGACGGACCTCAGCCACCGTCCCGGCAAGGACTCAGTGATGTTGGGGTCCTGCCTAGTGTCCATACACCGAGTTTCTTGCAGTTTTGCAGGCTGTTGTCCCCCTTTGCCGTCTTCCACACGTAGCGTGTGCCTCTGGGCACCCGTATCTGGGTATGCACTGGGCCTTGCTGGCATCGTTCCTGAGGAAGACATGGACAGCGTTGGTCTTGAGATTTCACGGCCTGTAGAGCAGGAGCAATGGGCCAGAGGCAGGTGGCCATGTGGAATCAAAGGAGGAGTAAACAGCAGTGAAAAGAGATCTTCTGGCTTACAGGTGTCTCCTGGTGAGAAGACGGCACCTACGTGAAGCAGACAATAACAGGCATGACTGTATTAAACTTCTGTACCATCAGGTTGACCCTGTTTGACTTTGTGATCTGTGTAACCCAAACAGTGCTGCCAGTCTGATGGGGAAGTGTCAAGACCTATTAAAGTTTGCAGAAGTCTTCTAATAGCAATCCTGTATTGGAAAAAATAAAATCATCCCATATGGCTTTCCAGCTATTTGGCATTCATTAGTTTTGTCTTACCATTCTTTACATAATAACACTTAGGTGCTGCTTAAGTCCCCTATAAAATATTTAATGTAGTTTACTGTAAAGTCTTCAGGCTGAGGACTGTATCTCACAGAGTATTCATCCCGCACCGAGTACTAATTTCAATTGCAGCCTCCAGACAGTATTGTAAAGATTCATTATTACCATCAAGATCTGTCCCTACCCTGGCACTTTTCAGAGAAGGTCCATTCTTAACTACAGGTTTAACATCGCTGGTGTTTAAATAGCAATTTTCTTTTTTCCATTTAAATGATCAAACTGGTCTCCAAGCAAATGAATTTTTTAATGTGAACTTTTAATTAATCTTGCCGATTTTGAATGGTGCTAGATCCACTTTATTTAACTAGCTCAGAAAACATGTAACAAAATAAGAATGTTTTTAAAAAGAAAAAGAAAAAAAGGGCAGTTGGGGTCTATTTTGCATGAGAAAATATTTTGTTTAGGAATGACAGTTGTAGGCATTCTCTCATACATTTTAATATTTTCCATGTGTGGCAGCTTGTTTTTCAGTGGTACAAATATGTGCAATAAGGGCTAAGGATAAAAATTAATCTAACAGCTTTTGCAGCAATGCTTTTGATGGTTTCACTCGATTTCATTTTCCTGTGGATACTGCCGTTAGTTCTGCTGCTTGCAATTTGCGAAGCATAATTCTCAAAGGTTCACGAGGTTGTAGGGATCCAGTAAGAGATGACTGATTTCTCCCCCCACACGCACATACTCCACCCCACACCCACTCACCCACCCACCAGCAAAACATAATGCTGCACTATTTTTGGCAACAGGGAAAGGGCCTCCCTGTGAAAACAGAAAGCTGTGTATTTCTCAGTTACATCACTTTGCAATCTAATGCTGTGTTGTGCTCAGTGTTTTTGTGGTGATGCAAGTCTTTTTTTTTTTTCTTTCTTTCTTTTTTTTTTTTTTCCTCCCTTCAGCCGGTTGGATTTTCCCCATCTTACAGCACCTCGCAGGTCTCTTCTCTGAGCAGTACGTTGCCTGAGTGAGTGGAAACATACAGATCAGCTGCAGGTTTCTGTCTACAAAAACAGAGTGAAAGAGAAAGAAAAGGGTTGGGAAAGCAGAGACAAATATTGACCTGGACTTATAGAAAGACATCCAATGGCTGAATAAAGAACCCCTGTTCATGTTTTGGGATATTCTTTCAACTGGCTGGAACGAGAGCGGATCAAAAGAATGGGAAATGCCAGCAGACCCTTTAGAAGAATTGCTTATTTCTTATGCCTTTTATCTGTGCTTTTGCTGACTGAAGGGAAGAAACCAGTGAAGCCAAAATGTCCTGCCTGGTGTACTTGTACCAAAGATAATGCTTTATGTGAAAATGCCAGATCTATTCCTCGCAGCGTTCCGCCTGATGTTATCTCACTGTAAGGGCTGTAAGCATTTGGTTATTTAATTTATGATTTAAAATGAACTAGGATGTGTGGTGTTTTCAGTGCATACAGAAGGATGCTTGCTGCAGGGAGTACCTCCAGCATTCAGAATCATCAGCTAATGTGTTAAAATTGTGCTGCATCCTTGAATCCTGATTTTTATATCTCTTTCATCTGTCTGTCTGTCTGTGTATGTGCACACATACCATTTTATACCTTCTTCTATACTATGTGAAACCTGTAACATTCATTTTTTCTGATTTTTATTTTTTTTTACTTGTATAAATAAATTTCTCTGTGATGACCAGATCAGTATTATAACCACAGATATATGAGACTACATTAATATAAGGTTGTTTTTTTCTTCTTTCCAGATCCTTTGTGAGATCTGCTTTTACTAAAATCCCAGAAGGGAGTTTTTTGCTCACACCATCTCTGCAGCTTCTGTGAGAAATATTTTTATGATACAATTTTGTTATGAAATGTATATGTATCCATAAATATTTTAGAAGGGGTCTCAGTATAAATTTTATAAGAAACAGCAAGAGAACATTCATTAGATGACAAAATACAAGACTTTTTAGCGATTTGAAAGATAGTGCATGTGTAATTTTTTCAAAGTGCATGTACTTAGTATTTTGCAAGGCTGTCTGTTGTCAGTGCTACTTTGAATGATTACATGCTGAAGCTTTCGGTGACAGAACGTATGCTATCTTCATTATACTTTAATTATCATTACAGTAGGGACTTGAGCATTGCAACAGCTATTCCTGTGTCTTTTCTGCAGTCCTGGGGCCTGATCCCAGTATAAACCTGCCCGTTTGTAATTCCCATCGACCGGGAGCTCAGAACCCCCCAGATCGGCCCCTTCATTGCAGTGGGACAGGTCCTGAAGTCCTTTTCCGTGTAAAATTGCCATTGACTTCTGTGGAAGTTTAGTCACTTCAGTGGGAGTTTTGCCTTCAGAGCGCCTGGGTTTGATCCTATTTGTTATTTCATGTTCTTTGGAAAAAAAAACAAACACAAAAGTAATGAAGATTTTCTTTCAATTAAAAATTTAAGCCGTTATTTCACAATGAAATACTGCCACGAGGTATAGGCAGGGAGGGAATATTTTGGGATGCTTATAGATTAGATGCATTTCTAATACAGGCTTTTTACAGGCTTTCCTGGAAATGTGGGCATCGGCTTATGTAATTGTGAGCTATACGGAGGCAGAGGGGGTGTAACCCGCACCGTTCCACGGGGACGTGCTGCCAGCCCCACAAACACCCGCGTTTGTCTCAGCAACCCAGCATGACGGGTCCCTGATGTGATCAACATCAAAAGGGGGACGTCTGTCCCGGGCTGGCTCCCCAAGCGCTCTGGCTGTGGTCGGGGGTGTAATGATGATGTACTGGAGCCCCACGGCTGCCGGATCAAACTGCCGGTGTGCCCATCGCTGAATCCCTGACCCTGGCTGTACTCTGCTACCTCAAGTGGAGCTGACAAGGAGGTGCAGACGTACGGTACAATTTTTGGATACAGGGTAAATAGGTAAATGCGGTTACTATGGAAACCTAAATGCTTTTCCATGGTGGAAAAGCTTCCTGCAAAGCTTTTCCCAGGTGGTCACACATCACAAAAGGGACATGTTTCACATAATTCCTGCGAAGGGCCTTTCAAAGGAGAGAAAAAAAAGAAACAGCAGCATCGGTGGAGGTTGTATCTGAAGAGAGTGAGTAGGACATCATCTCTCTTGGCTACGATACGCCACCTATTCTTAGCGATCCCACTGCCAGGGGAGGCAGAATTGGGTAGGGAGGAGTAGGAGAGGCACGGTCTTTTTATTTTGAGTTATTACAGTGGGGTCTGTGCCTCTGGCAATGGGTTTTGGCATTTTAGTAATGGTAATAATTTGTATGCTTCACGTTCTAAGCTGTGCTAATCAATGCTCCAACAAAAGCTCTGACCCCAGAAAAGCAGGTTTTGTTCCATTAGGGGCTTCGATGAGAGATCCGTTAAAATGGTGCCAACAATCCACAGATTACTTACTTCTGCTACCTAGCATTTTTCAAAATACTGCTGCGCACTTTTCCAGATACATTTCTAACATGGTAGCTGAGTTGCTTGCCATCTTTGGGAAGTCAGGCTCCTGATCTAAGGCAAATGACTCCTTAAACACAGACCACAGGAGCAGGATTTATCTGTGGGGCCAATACTCCAGTTTGTAAGTGGGAAAGAAAAATCCCTGCCTTTGGCAGAAGAGAGCAAGGGAAATAAGAATATGGGAAACTCATGTTAATTAAAAATGAAAGTAAGTTTTAGCTTTGCATGATTACAGAGCTGTATTGGTAGGTTTAATTTAGCCAATAGCAAGATTTAGCAACCTATACATATTTTTACATAATAGTCTCGAGCATTACATTTTTAGAAATACCAAATGTAATTTGGTCTCTCCAGCATGCCAGTCACACATTTCTAAGTGTGGAATATATCTGCCTCTATTATTATTTACTACTATTTTTACTGTAGTAGCGGCAATGATCTTTTCAGAAGTCACGGTCTCATTGTGCTAAACACCACCCCTCAGTCCCACGTCAGGAGAGCTTTTCTTCTTGAATAGTATGGATGATATATTCTGTGCTCTTCATGTGACAACAAAAATAAGAAGGACCTACACAGCTACGATGAAGTGTCAGCAGGAGTGTTCCCTAAATGTCAAGAAAATCTCCTGCTCTCATCTCCAGCACTCATGACTCTCTATCAGCAATGTGCTGAGGGTGCCCTTATAAAGTGGTGACATGAAAGCCCATAGAAAGGAGGGAGGTGATCACGGCCGCTGGGTCACAGATCAAGCAAATCTGGTGTTTGAGGTCAGACAGTGGGAAAAAAAGTCACATTGTGCATCAAATACGTGTGATACAGCCATTGGAGGGAGGTACGAGATGGAAGGCAAATGAGCTCGCCAAGTGCAAGACCTATGCTATAAGCCTGGCGATCTCTGAAATAGCTATACAATTTAAAGAGATACCACCCGGTTCTTTAAATTACAAGGAGGGCAAAGTGCCGCAAAGGAAAAATTATCCACTGAAATCACATTGGAAAAGTAAAATTAGTTGCAGGCAGCAGATTTACTAAATTGATCTTCTGATTCAGAGATTTTACAAAAATACTTATTTCCTCTAAGAAAGAGAAGTATTAATTGTTCCTAACAAAAGGGAAGAATTTCCCGCTTACATTTTTCATACATATATAGGAACATATTTAAAGTGGAAGAAGCACAGTCTACAATAGCCAAGTGAGAAAATGAATCAACTGCCATTTATTCTTAATGCAAACTTCAAAATACAAGATTAACTCATTAAGGGTATTAATTCATACTTGGAAATCTTGAGTTCCTGAATGCCTAAGGATGTCATAGCATGAATCTATTTATCCATCAGGTCTAACTGAATAAAATATAGATGTGCATCTAGTATTCCACTGGGGTAAAGTAAAGTTCACCATACTTGACAATGCCTCACCATATTAAGGGTGTGACAGTCCAGAGCTGAATTAAAATGGACAAATGCAAACATGGCTGATAAGCATAAACAAAGCTGGAGAAATCAGTGCTAGTCCCCTTTTAATGCTTATAAAATTACATAAAATAAAATGTGTTGCTGGTATTTTTACTGCTAGCTGGATGAAAAATACATGCGCACACTAAGAGCTATCTCCAGCAGGTACAATATAGTCTTAAAAATAGTTCTGATATGAACACTGACTAAATTAAGAGATTTTCCATTTTTTTCTCAGTAACTTTTCAGTACCCTCAGGTCAAATATGCTCACTAAGTTAAGGGATTTTCCTGCCTGTCAGTGGTGCAAATTCAACCTGATGTCTGGCTAAGCAGCTGAATACTTTCCCTATGTTGTCATCAAAAGTAAGTGTTCTTCAACACAGTTTAGACCTCTGTAGTACTTGAACATTTCATTGTCATCCAAGTATGTCTCCAGTGGCGCTTGTACAATCCCATTGTTTTACTGGCATGATAAACCCACATTTACAACCCACAGAAGTCAATGGAATTTGATCAGATGGCCCCAGCAGGCAAAGCAACAAGTTGTTGGGTCCTTCCCTTTGCACCAGACTCGGTGCAGTCTCTCAGCCTTACGATCCTGTCGTGCTTGCACAGACAAAACCCATGAAAGCAGTCAGTGGAAATTTGGCCTACCATGGTTTGCTGAACCGTTTTCTAAAGATGCTAATAACCTAACGGTCTTTTGTTTTGCATCTCTTTACGCAGGTTGTTTACATCCAACACTTTTGATGTTATTAGTGATGATGCTTTCATGGGCCTTCCTCATCTAGAATATTTGTGAGTGGAAAAAAAGTATATTTCCTGGCATTATTGAATATAGTGGGTGGGCTTCCAAGTTCCAGGCATTGCTTTGACCAGAATGACTTTACGACCCGTTACAGGTTCATAGAGAACAACAGCATTAAGTCAATTTCAAGAAATACTTTCAGAGGACTGAAATCTTTAATTCACCTGTAAGTAAAGTGGTTGAATATATTGCTTGGTATTTTTAATATAGTAACTGAACCACTGTGTTGTTTAACTTTGCATTTTGATATATAGCTGTTCACATTTGTTTAGGCAATATTAGTAGTAATTTAATTAGAACGTTAATCTTTGTGTTTCCACCAAAGACTTCCAAATTGTGGTATGTGTAGAAAGCCAGGACCCAAACAGCTTCCAGCAGAGCATGTTTGGCGGCAGTAGCTCCCTGACTTCCTCTGCTCAGAGCACTGGGGATTTCCAGCTGAGCATGTAGGAGCAGGGAGAGAGCAGGATGAGTCGGGAAGCTTGGCACTGACAAGGTGAGTCCCAGTTCGGGACTTGGAGAGGAGGAAGGTGGGAGCTGTGGTCAGCACTGAGGTGCCACAGTGGTGAGAGGCTGAGGGGTGGACACACGCCTCTCCCCAGGTACCCCAATCTGGCATCGATCCAGGAAAATATTACGGCCATTCCTGGGACAGGCCATCACTCTCTGTACCCGTGTCCACTCCAGCTAGTACCTGTATCCAGCAGAATTTGACCAAATCGGATTTTAAAATTCCCACCTAGAACAATTTTAAATAGATGAGTTGCAACGAGACGTATTTATTATGACTCACTGACCCAGTTGTTCCACTTAACTGTAGGGCATATCAGCCTTTAGACTGATAGCAGGATCGGCTTGGAACCCCTGCGCTGCACCCTGTCCTCTCCTCCACGCAAGCCAGAGCATCCCACAGAGCGTCCCACACTGACACCGGGATCTGTTTAACATTCCTCGCGCTGCTGCCCAGCCCTTGGGCTGTTCTGGAGCCACGGGCAGACCCTTGCCCTCTGACATGCTGCAGCCCCCTCGCTGCGTTAGCCGAGGGTGAATTTAGCCCACGGCACTCTGGATGCTAATGCGGCTGTCGGGAGCAGCACTTCCCATGCCCACACCAGCAGAGGCATTTCTCACGCTGGGCTCAGCAGGTGAAACGCGCGCCAGCAACAAATACCTGCAACATTTCACTGCAAACACCAAGAGTAGCAGCCTCATGCTCTGAGCTAGCAAGACAGTTTTTAGACAGGCTTTTGTCTCTTATCTTACATCAGGTCTACCTTTTAGCAATAACTTCATTTTAGCAAGCAATAAATGTATTTAAAATACAATATGTACACAAAAAATACAAAACATAAAAAATACAAAACATAAAAAATACAATAATATTCTAAGAGAGGGTGGTTAAAACATCTGGAGTGTGCCTGATACGGGTTTATACCCAGCTCTGAGCATTTGCATTCTGAAGCATATATCTTGGGGTGCGTGTCAGAGGCAGGGGAGTGGATTCTGACCTTTTGGCCTTAGCACAATAACCTCCAAGAGGGTTTTGAAACAGGGTCATTTAACTTCTTCTTTCATATATTTTGACACAGGAGAGAAAGCAAAGGTTCCCTTTTAAATAGTTAAAATGCCTAAATATAGTAGTTGAATTGCAGTTCACCACATCCTTCACCACATAGTAAATGTACCATAAAACACTTTACTCTTCCCTTTTTGGTCAGAACAGACAAGACTCATGGCTGGCTGAAACCGAGCCATCTGTGACTACGCGTGTATATAAAGTTACTTAGAGAATGGCTCTAGGTCTGAGGAAGAGGAAAGAGAGCGGAGAGAGAATAAAGGTATATAAACAGGCTGCGCACATCCCATAAAAATCCCTATTAGAGGTATAGGCATAATTATAGTATTGTTAAAAAAGGCAGATAATTGGATAAGGCCGGTAACTGGGACCCTATCTTCAAAATATTTATGCACATGAATAGCTTTATATTCACAAATGGGTCCAGTACATTATTTATCATATTCATTTACTTATTTAGTAGCTTTTGCTGCCAGTGAGCAAATTGCTTTTCTAACACAGAGGGAGGCACAGTTTCCTCTTCACAGAGCATACAGTCCGAGAGTAACATCTTGTCTTCCCTGTTATGTTGGTTTCTGGGGATGCTTCGGCAGTTTCGTAACAGAAAACATATGCAAAAGACAGAACCACATTTCAGGAGCCACTGCGGTTTGCATGTGGTTGCATGCACATTTTTGGGACATGGATTTGTGCATCATGCTGCTATTGCACATGGAGCGCTATTCATGAAGACAATGAGAAATTTGCAGAAAATAACTGCAAAGGCAGGTCCATTAACCACAGAATGTGACTAGTTTAATCTGCTTGCAGAACCGCTCCCCACCCTCTGGGGAAAATTGCACATAGACGTTAAGAATAATCATCTGGCACCCTGAGGCATTTCTCATTTAAGAAAAAGGAGAATACTTGTCTACATAAAATATATGAAAAAGAATCAGTAAATAAGCATACAAATGAGTTCTGTGAAGTTAGAGAAGATGAACTTTGTTCTATTTATTCTGTTCGCTTCCTTTTCACAGCATAACTTTTGCAATGCAGTAAGCTATCCAAACATTTGTATTTTTATAATGCAATTAACTTCCATAATTACAGTGTGTCCTTATTGTAAAATAGAGCCATCTAATATTTTTCATTATGCAACACAATTTATGTTGTGCTTGGGGCAGATTTAAGACAAGAAAAACTAAACAGTGGCATATAAAACTAAACAGTGGCATATAAAATGTGTAATTTTCATCCAAAAATTGGCAAATGCGTAAACCTTGTGTAAATTTTTCTGTCAGTCACATTCCTGTAGCAGTGGTGAACCACCGGTACTTCCAAGCACATCATCCCTTCCAGCTTGCTATAATCCAGGTCATAAAGAATATGTAGGGCATTAAACCTGCCTCAGCTTGCAAGTCTACTTGGCTTTCTCCAGATGACTTACCTGACTTTTAAAGAATTCCTTTTGAGTGTAAAATTAAGCATAAGTGAAGCACATGATACCTACACCAGTGTTACAATCAGATGTACTTTGAAAGCGGTGAAGTCAGACCGGACTAATGGCATCGCCCCGTATTTACTACTCCTGATACAGCAAACGATTTTAATGAGGCAGTAGACATAGTACCTTTGTGCCTGTTTTTGAATTTAAGTATATGCCTAAGCGGCTTTGCTTGGATAGAGAAATTGTAGTTAATAAATAACTTTTATGTTTACAAGTGAAAACAGAAGAGGTTCTAAGTCTTACTAGCTACAGATTTTAACTGGGATCTTAAACTAGAAAGATTGCTTTCCATTTTCCTTTCTTCCCATAAGTAATAAATAATGTTGTTAATTAAAAGAGACATAAGCTATACCCTACAACATTATTCTTTTCCTGCCGTGCCCTCAGTGACATCTCGGAGAACCCAGACCTTTGGTGGACTCACACAGACGTGTCTGACTGAAATGTAATATATTGCTTGTTCAAAGCCTGCTCGCTTCCTTGTCACTTTTAGTAGCTAGAATACTCACTGAATTTAAACGAGATTTCCCAACATCAAAAATTGGGAATTAAAGGCAATTTCTTGTCTGTTACTGCATATTTCCAAAAACTATGAGCTAAGCCTAAGGCCAATGGAATGAAATTTAGCATTAAGATTTTCCTTCCAGAAGAGATACAAGAAAGTGGGGAAACTGTGGTAATATGAACACCATGTATTGGTATCTCACAGGGAAAACATCAGTAGATCCAATCATGACTAATTGTTTTAAAATAATGGTGTTGGCAAAACACCAGAGGTGACTGCACTTTTTACCCTGCTAAGTGAAGTACTGTAAATGCGACAAGGCTGCTGAAGAGTCAGAAAGCAGAAGGAGGGATGGCATTTTAGTGGGAGAAAGAGTCACAAAGTAAATGAGCTAGTCTTAAAAGCAATCTTTTCGAACTAAGTGCTGGAGATACCAGGATTCTTTACCTTAAGAAAAACGCCCCACACAGTATTACGCTGTGCAAAAATGTGTAGTTTCATGAACTGATTTTTCAGCACTGATACTGAGGTGTCTTCTTTTACAGGAGTCTCGCAAATAATAATCTTCAATCGCTTCCAAAAGACATATTCAAAGGCTTGGATTCTTTAACAAATGTGTAAGAAAGCAATTAATTAATCTATTAATTATACTAAAAATATAAAGAGAGGATTTTAGAGGACACTGTGAGTAACCATTCAAACCAATAGCCAGTTACGGGATCTTATTGCTGGGTAGAGACTACCACATATGGGTAGGCTTGGTTTTGTCTACTGTTGTTGATAATTTGCTTCAGTTTTGAATATTCCACCAGTTATGAAGATAAGTAATATCGGTAGGAGCTATTTAAGAGAGCTGCGTGTTCATTAAGACTTAGTGAACAAGAAGGAAGTATCCTTAGGGATGCACGAGAGAGTGTGGCATGTGGGGAGGGTGGAAGATATTTAATGGAGTAACATTTCTGTCTGCAAAAAATTTCTGGGAAGGCCATCTTTTATCACAAAAGCACGTGTCTTATTAAATACCATATCCCATACTAAATCTAATTGCAACGAAACCAAAATATGAACTTGTTTAAACATATAACTTAAATACCAGTAGAAATACAAAATAAACAGATAAATCCTATAGTTGCTTCACTGAACTATGTCCTGTTTACCACACACCAAATTCTCATTCAGCTGATTTGGGATAATGAGCGCAGGACATCCTCTGCCTGCTCCCTGTATGAACAAGGTAGGCTGAACTCCCAGGGTAGAGCTGCAGCGGTCAGTTGTGGAGACGGTCAGTGTATCAGGTAGCATTCCTTGGCATGACTGATCATGGCCAGGTGGTTACACAGTCTGATCCTGGCGCTTGCCCGTTCTTGTACATACGATCTGCAATCTGACTGAAGACAGCTGTAAAAGACTTAAACAGAAGCCCTTTGCTTGTGTCTTCTAAAGCCCGAAATGATTATATGTAAAGGAGATAGCACATATTCACTGGCTGACCACCAGGTTACACTAATTCCAGTTTTGTCACCTAGAATGCTCTTATTGAGAAAGGCTAATCTGGAAGAAATAACCTCCCAACACATGGGGCCAACAGTTTGATAGGCTTTTGTGTACCTGTAAACTTGGGGAAATCAACAAAAATTTCCTACTGATTATCAAGCTAAGTTCTCCTTGATTTCCTTAGTTGAATTCAATCTGTGTGGGTTCTGGTATGTAGATTTAACTGTGGATCAGAATAAATTAAGCCAGGAAGACATCAATTGAGAATAAGCAAGAGGGCTCATATTTAACGCGAGCCCAGTTTGTTGTTGTCCTGCAAGGAGGAATACATCAGCTGACTCCTTATTTTCCATGCACGATTTATTTGTTGTAGGGATCTTAGAGGCAATGCATTTAATTGTGACTGCAAGCTGAAGTGGTTAGTGGAATGGCTGGGCAGCACCAATGCGACAGTTGAAGACATTTACTGTGAAAGCCCACCAGAATACAAGAAGCGCAAAATCAATAGCCTCTCGCCGAAAGAATTTGATTGCATTATTACAGGTAATGTGCTTCAAATTATTTAATCTTGTTAAATTAAAGTCAAAGCTGCATATTTTTTTATTCTAGGGTCCATTTTTTCAGGAAGCCTGCATACTGGATGGAGCTTCCACTAAAACCAATATGAATTCTATGCAGGTCTAAATCTGACATGTGAATCACTTGGGAGTGGGGTCTTACATTGCAGCTTCTGCTCAGACTTTAATATGCTTTATAAAAATTTGGAGAACTGGGACATAAACCAGCACCTCTTTTAATTGAACGAGACTGAAAAACAAGTTGCAGTGCTCTTTTATCAACAGGAAAATTGGACTAGTGATGAAATACCGTAACTGATAATAGATTGGTATCTGTTAAGCAAATGTTTTTTCAGTACACTATGGAGGGTATCTCTGCAATTATCATACGTTGTGTGCACTTTTGCAGAATTTGAAGTTTATCAGTCCCTGCCGTACCAGTCTCTGTCAGTAGATACTTTCTCATACATGAATGATGAACATGTGGTTATTGCTCAGCCTTTTACTGGAAAATGCATTTTTCTTGAATGGGACCATGTAGAAGTGATGTTCAGGAATTACGACAACATTACAGGTATGAACACTGCTCGGCAAATAACTTTACAACAGCCGATCCAAAAAGTGGTGCTAACCCTGTCTTTTACTTTTGTTTTTATAGGTACTTCAACTGTTGTGTGTAAACCTATAGTTATTGAGAGTCAGCTGTATGTCATTGTCGCGCAGCTCTTTGGAGGCTCCCACATATATAAAAGAGATATTTTTGCTAATAAGTTTATAAAAATTCAAGATATTGAAATCCTTAAAATCCGAAAACCCAATGACATTGAAACTTTCAGGATTGCTGAAGACTGGTATTTTGTTGTTGCAGACAGTTCAAAAGCTGGTTTCACCACGGTTTACAAATGGAATGGGAATGGATTTTATTCCCATCAGTCTCTGCATGCCTGGTACAGAGATACTGATGTGGAGTATCTTGAAATATCCGGCAAACCACATTTAATTCTGTCAAGTAGTTCCCAAAGACCCGTAATATATCAATGGAACAAAGGAACAAATGAATTTGTTAAGCGTTTTGATATCCAAGATATGGAAGATGCGTATGCAGTGAAGCATTTCAAAGTGAAAGAGGATGTATACATTTGCTTAACAAGATTTATTGGGGACTCTAAAGTAATGAAATGGGGTGGTTCAGCATTTCTGGATTTACAAAGGATGCCATCCCGAGGGTCAATGGTATTCCAACCGCTTCAGATAAGTAATTATCAATATGCCATTCTTGGAAGTGATTATTCTTTCACTCAAGTCTATTATTGGGATGCTGAAAAGGCAAAATTTGTGAAGTTTCAAGAATTAAACGTACAGGCACCAAGATCTTTCATACATGTCTCCATCGATAAACGAGATTTTCTCTTTGCTTCAAGTTTTAAGGGAACTACATTGATTTATAAACATGTCATAGTTGACTTAAGCGCATGACACTCATAATTCTGAGATTACATCAGACTTTCTACCATAAGTGGACAAAATGAACTAAATGCATGATGACTCTCTTATCTTTACTTCCAAATGAATGCCTTTAAAAGTTGAGATTGCTAGAACAAAGTATTACTAGTATCTTCATCTTTACTTGTCAAGTCTAGTGGTGTTGGAAGTTGCATTTTTTAACAAAAAGAAATTAAATTAACTGTTCTTTGCATCCACAATATGTAAATACGTGTGCAACTGCATCTGTTGCTATAAAGAATATTAAGATGTACTTTTCCATTTATTTATTCACCTGTTTGAAACAACTGCCAAATAAAATGTTTACATTTTGTGTCTTTCACATTCCAAATATTATTTGCAGGTGATACTTTTTATTTGTGTATATATTATACACATATAAAATAAACCCAAGAAGGCATATTGCCCAGTGCAGTGTCGTGCTGCATAGAAGATGCACAATACTGAAGATCAGGTGGGTTTCACATATAACCAGAAGTTCTTGATAAAAATACAGCATTGAACCCCAGTCCTCTAAATGATCACCTGGACATACCCTTCCATTTACGTGAAGCTTCACTGATTTAAACAGGACTCCACACAGAAAAAAAGGGTTCAGTTACACAAATCAGGTTGTAGGATGTTCAGTTATATAGATCCAGTTGTAGGATGGGGCTTTGTACTGTGTATAGTTGGAAGTTCCTGACTTCTAACAAAAATGAACGTGGCAGGACAGACTCGGTGTAGCATATGCAACTCCAGGGAAGCTACCTGTATATGCTAAATTATGCCAAGTCTGAATTTGGCATGAAAACCTATTACAAACTCAAAATTAAATAGTCTTTTGTTTACGTACAACTAGTGCATCACTTGTGAGAAACCAATACTGCTGCTGAAGATCGTTTGGCGCAGCTTGGGAAGAGAACACAAGCTGATTTTAGACACCTTTGCACTTGAAGTTATCAAACCTTGTGCTTCAGTGCTATCTTTAAAATATGCACATGAATACTGTATATGTTTATTCACATTTCTAACATTCACAAGCATTGGTTGGCAAATAAGACTTATGATACTATGCATGACAGCTAATCACACAAGCTGATTCTGCAAGCTGTACTTGCACAGACCCCAAAGAGGCAGAGCAGTTTCAGCCTCAGTCACTTTTCCTTTGCTTATGGTGCTGCTGAGAGCACCTGTTAGTGCAGCAGAAAAATAATCACTAAGAAAATAGACATAAAATGTGTCTTTTAAGAAGCTACTCCTAAACAGTATGCTTCTTTAATAAATAGAATTTTTTTATATTAAATGTTGTTAGGAAAGAAATTAAATCCCACATGAACAGTGCTACTCTAATAAAGTTAATTTTTCTGATGCCTTTTTATCCATAGCTGCCTATGCTCTAGTCAGTATTTGGCTTAATAATTACCTATTCTATAAATGCTTACAGTGTGAATAGAAAGATTTTAAACTATGTTTCACAGTTGAAACCTTCAATTTTTTCCTTAACAAATACATTTTCCAAAATCATCTTGACAAATCATCACTATCACTCACTTGACAAGTTTCCTTGATAAACCTTTAGCTTTCATATCAGCATGATTTCAAACGCCAAATGAACTCAAATAATCTCTTTTATTCTTTCTCAATGTTGGCTGCCCAACTGTGATTGCCAACTCTGTCTGTCCATCTCTTCTTCAATCCACCTTGCACGGCAAAGGAATAAAGTGGAAAGTCATGAACCAATCTCCGATCTACTGGCAAATCATGCTTCATTTTGTCTTTTGCTTTGCTCTTTTACTTAAGGTCCTATTGAATTACGTACACCGATTTTGATCTCCCACTACGCTTGCCTGCATGCACTCTCTATCAAATTATATAAATAATGGCTATGGATCCTTCTCATTATGGACATATTATGGACATCTGACTGAGTTTAAGTGGAGCTGGATAACCTTGCTCATCTGCTATTCACAAACACTATAACCCAACGTATTGCTTCACAACTGTACCTTGAGAAGGTTATGTTTCATGGAATTATATTTCAGAACCAGCCAGCTGCATGCCCTATGCTATAGTAAGTGCTATGATTGTTTTCCTGAGTTAATTTATTCTGAAATAATATGACAGACTTATGGGAATTCACCATTACTCCTGGGTTTAAAGGATGAGTTTAGAAGCCTGCAAGGGTGTGAATCACCAGAATTTTACATTCACAATACCTGTAAAACTAGCCACGGTACAGTGGAGGGTGGTAAGGGATTAATGTGCTGGGTTAATCTGCTGAAGTACACAACTGTGTTATCGGTCTGGTTGTTCCATCAGGAAATTTTACCTGTAGTCAAGCACTGATGATTTGGGAAGTTCTTAATGCCTATGTCATTTGTGGAAGGCCAACTGATCACTATAAAATGCCGGATCTAAATCTGTTCTCTTTTAAACATCCCTTTCTCTAGTCAATTTATGTCAGGTGGAATTTCACAGGGACTACAGCTGGTTTCTTATTGTGCAAGTATAGCATTTCATTGCACCACATAAGAAATTGGGGTATTTTTAGAACAGAACTCATTATCTTTAACGTAGACAAGTGTAAAGGCTCATTAGGTGGCTCCCTTTGCTGTTTCTTCCTAATTTCAGAGACTGGGCATTTTAACAGCTCCTCTGAGCACAAGGCCATATTCCATCCCGGTTCTCTGCTCAGTATTCCTTCTGGTATCAGTGCAAGTCCCAGACAAAAACTAAAACAGGACCTTTTATCATATATACACTGACACTTTTTTAAAACGTTGTTTAAAAAAAATCAGTTTCTTTCAGCAAAGTCTATGTTACTTGCAGGTGACTGGTTGTCTTCTGCAGTTGTAATGATTTTCTAAACTCCGTAATAGTTTTGTTTACGACTGACAGAGTATGTAAAGTACTAAAAGTATTATAGAAGACAATACTGAAGTTTATTAATGGATGCTGCTGATCCTTGATGCCGCTTAGTCATGTTAATGTCTAAGACAAGAAAAACTGTTAATGGAATTGTCTTGTTTTCCTACAACTACTTCATTATATTTTTAATGAAGCACATATATAAAAGAATATACACTTCTCCATTCTGCAAGGGATATCTAAAATACATTCAGAATACCTGTTATTACACCATGTGTAGCTTTTTTTTCTTTGTCTGTCGTAATGTCTAGGACTTGCAGGTTTTTGTTTCTACTTGTTTTCCATTGAAAAAATATTCCAAAATGCACGCTTCCTCCTAAGAAGAAAATTCAGCAAGGAAAAATCTCATTCTGTAAGGTAACAAAACAAACAGAAATAGGGACAGATTGCATTATTGGCTTGGAGTTGCATTTTAATTATAACTTCTCATAATTCTCTTCCTTTTAAAACTTTATTTGAAGGGGTGATAACAGCCATTCAAAGTACACTTGAGAATGGGAAATGATTATTAGCATAGCTAATATGTGTGATATGCTTTGATATATTCCAGTGGGAAGCTAATTGTCTAACAGCTATATTTATGTATATGAGCATTACAACATATTGTGTTAGTATTCAATGGAAAACAAAGAATATTTAAACCATAGAAGTAACAAACAGTCCTCAGACTGTTGATGAACACTACTGATAATGGCACCAAGAGAAAGCAGAGAAGTCAGCATGCCCAAAATGTTACAACTAGGGACAGGATATAAACCCACAGCAAGTCTCAAGAATCCAGGATTCTTCCCTTTCAAGGAAATATTTTCCTTACTATGAAACCCATACTGTGTTCCTCCTCAGCAGGGACCCTTGAAAATCTGGATGATCATCCAATTCTTTCAAAATACAGCAAAAGGCTTACAAACTTAACGCGCTACATCCATGATCTCAGTTTGTGGCAGTTTTTCCTTTGGACATCTCTCTGTTACAACGATCTCGACAGCGGTGACCTGAACAGAGTGGTAAGCAGGGCCGGGCAGGACAGAAGTTAAGCCAGGTTTAGCAGATGGAAAATGCAAACCCAAACGCTCAATGCACTCGGCTCTTGATGCCTCCCCCAGTGCCCAGCAGGCTCTCTCTCCAATTTGTTAATACATATTGCAAACACTCCCAGCTACCGTCCGTATGCCTGCAAGCCTTCTCCTCTCAGAGCTGCCCATCCGGAGACCTGAGCGTGGTCGGAAAGCTGTGATTTCGACTCCTATCGATTAGAAAGGCTAAACATGTTTTTGTGGTCAGGAACTAACTGATAAATGTTGAGGTCTTGGGGAGTTTGATTCCTCAGGACCGAGCTGCGGTGCGCTGCTTGACTTACTGCTAATGGCAACTTCTCTTCATTACCAATGACTCTGAGTTCTAATGGCTGGTGTTACAGCCATGTCTCTGTTTATAGTTCACTTAAACAAAGTGCTTGGAGGCCAACCTAACCCTATTCCTATTCAGGAATTTTCCTGAAATGAACTATAGCTACAAAGATCTCCAGCGTGCTATACAGAAGTGGTGGTGTATTTGTGCTTTGAGACTTTGAATTTCTCCAATTAGTTATGCTAGTGTAATACTTCTGTCTTCAAATTTGTTACAGTAGGAAGCAATTTGCCCTAAATACGCATATTTGTATTCATATAATTGTTTACTTCTTCTCCAAATAAACTGAAGTGGATGATGGCAATAATTATGTTACTGTTCCAAATCTCCCATTCATCAAATCAGTTTTTAAATTCTCAAAAGTTGTTTTCAACTCAGCCTTACTTTATGCTTCCTACTGAATTATTTCAATTGAAAAAGGACTTTCTGACCCATTCTCACTTCCTGTTTGAAGGCCTGGATAGCGACAGCAGTATGTTAGCAAGTTGTCAACCTGCCCAGATGGTGGATATCCAAGAATGCTGAAAGAGCTTCAGAATAAACAGGCTGATCTGCTAAGAATACACAGTCCTTCATTAAAAACCATTTATGTGCAAAAAGAACTGGAAGTAACAAATATTGTGTCTATTTTTATAAAAAGTTCATGGGATAATCAGCTGAGTCTCAGACCAGTAAGATCCGCATTTATATCTGGTCGAATGTCTGAAATGATAACAGAAAATGGAAGCGTAAAATTTCAGGAGAAAGTAGGTAACTAAACAAGCAGGACAGGCTGACTAGTGAAGTGCAGGGTCCAGAAATGCAAAATATTACACATAGGAAAGAAATGCTCACAAGATTAAAATTAGCAGTAAAGAACAGCAACTTGACATTGCGAACAACTCAGCAAGACACCGATCTCAATATACAGCTACAGGAGAAAGCAAATAATGTTACAACATGTGCAGGACGGTAGGGAGACTACAACACTACAAGTTACGGCAAAGCAAGGCTGTTGCTTTATCCGAGATACTGCATGCAGTACTACTGTAGCCATCTCAAAAAACACACTGCAGAATGATTAAGGACTCGGAGAAATGCGGTGAAACTCACTGAAGGTGTGGAACAAGATGACACTTGACTTTAACAAACACCAAGCCAATAAAACAAAATACTCCCCGCCCCCCCCAGCTAAACTGTGGTGTTCATTGCGATAGGCAGTTGTTGAGTACAAGAACACAGCATTCAGGAAGCCATCAAACATGGACAAACTACATAAAAATTGTATTTCTCTTTTTTTTAGCACTTAAAATAATTTCCAATTATTAGGAAAGCGGGGGTCCTTTGCACTTCTGTGGGAAGCATCTGGCTGTAGCCATTCCGGAGAAGAGGGCAGCCAAGCAGCCGGATGACGACTGGGCTCCGGTGTGGCATTTCTTACTTTCACTTCTTGAGACACATTGCTCAGAAATTACCGCAACTTTGTTGCTGAGATTCACAAAATAAAATATGTCAGATATACATTTGAATTAGCTGTTCAGAAGCATTTACAATACTGAGAATATGAACGCTGAAAAACTCTGGAAGATACCAGCAACATATATTTGGGGGATGTCAAAAGTTAGAAAAATTTGGCAAACTATTTGCAAGCGCTTGAAAATGTAATTGCACAACTTTGTCTGGCTTCAGCTATGTAAGTCCTGACAGACACAGACTCCCTTGGGAAGAACAGAACTTGGCTTTTTTATAAGGTTATTTTTAAGAGTTGAATATTAGAGCTATAGAAATATTATTTGCAAAGTACCTTATGATTAACCAGGTAATAGCATTGTCCTGTTAGGGAGTAATTTCTAAAATAGAAGAACAGATCGCCATTTTGGAAAAAAACCCAAACAAATAAACAGCCCCAAATTGCACAATTTCCGAATAACTGTGAAATTTGAAAACCGTATCCCGCTCCCTTTTGTCCTCCATATACAATAACATAATGATACTCCCCATTCAGGAAAAACACCAGTAAATATGCTGCTGCAGAGTGCAAAAAGGAAGAAAAAGGACAAAGCTGGAACAGGAATAATAGTCTGTGGTCAGGAAATCTGGTTGGTTTTGGAAAGTTTAGTTGCACCTGTGAATGTCTAAATTTTCTGATATATAGAACATTACTGAAAAGAGAACATCCTTTTAATGTTTACATTTGAAGGCATTAGCTGCATGGATTATAAACTGCAAACACCATTACAAATCCACTGCTTTTAAATAATCCACATGCACTGGCATTAGTCCTGTCTTAAACCCTATCTCTAACTTGTCCTTAGCATTATTTAAGATAACAATAACTCCTTCAAACTAAACTATCTCTAACTCGTCCTTAGCATTATTGAAGATAACAATAACTCCTTCAAACTAAACTTGCTTCAAGGCTGAGACCAAGAAAAGTATCCGGTCCAGCGGCCGCTAGGAAAGCTCTGCCTTTCTATACAGGGTTCTGGAGTCCATCAAACTGCAACAGCAGTACGATAATCATATTGTATTAGCTTGAACAAAATAGGAAATGAATGTTTGTTCCAGAATTACAACTCGTTTCAGAATTTCTGTAATGCTATTTTGAGAGCAGTGACATTATCAAAGGACCTAAGAGTAAGAAAAAAAGGTAACTGATTTCAACTGCTTCACAGAAAATCCTACAACTCATTTCAGAATTTCTGTAAAGTTATTTTGAGAACAGTGACACTATCAAAGGATCTAAGAATAAGAAAAAAAAGGAAACTGATTTCAACTGCTTCACAGAAAATCCTACTATTGGGGGGGTTGTGACTGTTGTCTGAAAGCATGCATAAATGTAACGAGGTAAAATTGAAAAATAATCAGTTGATTCAATGACACAAGCTGTAAAGTGTACCTGGCAAGACTATTACAAACTCTGATACAGTGATATCCCTGTATACAATCAGAGCTCTCTTAAGCCAATAAATTGCCAAGTTCCGTTTCCCTCCTTGGCAGTACCCGGTAGCCCTCCACACGCCTGCACAAGGAGCCGGCAGCCCAGAAGCTGCCCTTGGAGGAAGGGAACAAGCTCCATGTGTGCCTCAGCAGTGACTATTTCCTTGAAGTACAGCCACAGACTGGAGGCACTCCTCCCAGCGACAAGGACAACTCAGCAGGGTCTCGAGGATGCCAGCTCTTGCATTTCGGAACATTCCCAGTTTTGCTGGTATTTCAGAGGGAATGATCAGCTTGTGTGTGTCATCAAACCCAAGCTCACTTTGCGTCCACTTGCTGGGGAGCCAGGAACAGATTGCAGAGATCAGCACACTCTGCAAAAGCTTGGTCAGCCCATTCCTGAGGGGCTGCCACACTGGCACTGCGAGCAGGATCTGAGCTAGCTGAGGTTACAGGGACATAAAAATAACAGTTCAGAGTTAAACCAGGGTTCATGTGCTCCAGCGTCCTGCCTACTTGGCCAGAAGCGATGCTTACGAAAAAAAAAATAGCATAGGATATACAGCACGATGATTTCCCAGGATACCCTGTCAGCCTCCAGCAAGGAAGGGAAAGAAACCATGCTGCCTTAAGGAAGTATTCTTGTGGACAGCAAAACGCCTAGAATCGGTGCATTCTGCATGCATGGCAGCAGCAGGGTTTCTTTTCTATAATGAGGAATCCTGTTCTGCATTGCAGCTCCTGGAGGTAATGAAAGAGCAGGACTTCACTTAAAAAATAATGGAAACAAGAAAGACCCCACTTATATCCGTATCCCTAACAAATGGAAAGGGTTTAAAAACCTGTGTTTAAGGTTTTCCTCCCATAACAACAACAGTTGGGTTTGTATTTCAGATCATTCCCCTTTGAACATATGAGTAGAAGCAAATTGAGAGGCGCCGATGTTGCACTAGCATGTCAGAACAAGATGAGAGGTGCACAGGCTGAATCATGTTAGTGTTTTATATTGCTCATATGTTTATATAAGTACAGAACATAAATATGTTTTATATAAATATCAATTCACATCTATAAATACATATACGTATGATGGAGTCCCCATACACTAAGACCGATCCATCACCTGTGACAAGATTATGTACATTGTATGTAATTTTTGTTCTGGGGAAAAGGAGAAGCCAAGGAAGAATAATCTCCTTCAAGTAAGGTATATAAAGGAATGCTCAATAATTCATAGGAGATGCGAGGAAGGAAATTTCCCCCTTCCTGCCCTGCAGAGCAGCCCCAGGCAGATAGCTTACAGAATAGGAAACGTACTGTGTAAGTGCCAAGAAATGCTGCTGATTGAAATAGTTCCCTCCCCTTCCATGAAGATAAACTTATATTCAGTCATTTCCACTGCTGCAAAAAAACAGTTCAGGTGACAGTGAAAAATCATAATTGAACAAATTATCTTAACAGTCACAAATGCCATTATAGAACAGAACAAAACAAGTGTGAGCAATTTCCATTTTCCTCCACTCCTCCTTGGGACCGCTAACACTCAACGGCACTCAAGCTGTACTTCTACTACTTGATTTTTGTACTGCACTGCCTGCCAGAAAAGAAATCTCTGGAAAATCACCATGAAGTTCAAAGTTATGTAATATTTTTTATTTCTCTTTTCTCTCTATAGTGCTGACTGCTATGAAGAAGGAAGAAAATACTCCCCCTTGTCTACTACTAATTGTCTGAATAATTTAAAAAGAGCATGTCTTTCATGGTTACATTATTTCTATTCAAGCACGTTACAGAATGGTGACTGATACCTGCTGCCTACTCCTGTTTTCTCTTTCTATAGTTCAAAGAGTATCTGCCCTTCCCTCTTCCAAAGACCTTTGGCTTTGGTAGCTGTGTTGAACAAGCTTATATAGTAATCTCTGCTATATGTAAGTGGCAATTAGCACTGAATAACAGGACAAGTTCTGAGGCATATTTCCAATAAATCCTCCAAGGAGGAGGTGGAAAAAAACAAGGAAAGCTATCAAAATTGCCAAACGCGATTTTTTGAAAGATCCAGAAATTGGGATGGATTTGGGAAATATTTTAAATTAAGAAGATGTTGGGGGCTTAAAATGTCAAAAAATTAAATTTAAATATTTCCAAAATGAAGCATTTTATTTTTGGAATATCTAAATTTAAGAAACTACCAGGAGGAGATACGTACCAGGAGAAGCACCTACCCAGGGCAATGCATACATAAACGCTAGCATGCTTATTTCTTCTCTTCTATCCCTGTAGGGGATCTCGTCAATGCTTATAAATATCTAAAGGGCAGGTGTCAAGAGGATGGGGCCAGACTCTTTCCAGTGGTGCCCAGCGACAGCACAAGGGGCAATGGGCACAAACTGGAATATGGGAATGAAGGAAAACGTCTTTACCTTGAGGGTGTCAGGGCACTGGTACAGGCTGCCCAGAGAGGTGGTGGAGTCTCCATCTCCGGAGACATTCAAAACCCGCCTGGACACGTTCCCGTGCAACCTGGTCTAGGTGAATCTGCTCTGGCAGGGGGGTTGGACTAGATGATCTCCAGAGGTCCCTTCCAACCCCTATGATTCTGTGATTCTGTGATTCTATACATCAAATGCCATCAGTGTTTTTTTCTGGATTCCTTGTTCATTTTATCTTATTTTCTTTTTGTTCACTGTGCATTTCTGTATGCACTGCATGATCTTACTCTTTATGAGTAAGGAGTTATTTAAAGGGAAGAGAGTTTTAGTTAGTTTTACAGCTAAATGTTCTGCGTTCCTAGCTATAGTACTGACACACCGGCTCAGAAAGTACAGTGAGGGAAAGGGTACATGCCAAGGTTGCAAGCTCTTCACTGCTTAAATGGCCCCAATAAACAACTGAAAAAGGGATTATGATAGTTACTGTATTACAGTGAATCCATGTTCCTCTAGTACATATAAAAAAAATTACATGCCCTTTCCTGGAAAATTTTTACATACAGTGAGGACTCAGATACCCTCAACCAACCAAATGAAACAATATGCCTGAATATCGTTCACCACCCATGCTTCTTTTGCCAGAAAGGACAGTTTTCCAAATTTGGGCTTTCACATCAGTTCCTTTGCCAAGCTTATACTCAAAACATAGGTTCTCCTAAAGAAGTAGAAGCAATAGCCTTGAAACATGTAGGAATTATGTTCATTATCTTCACTGTGTCACAATATAAATTACTAAGTACATACACATATATGTGTATGCACCTGAGATACATCTGAGATAGAGACACACAGGGGGTGTAATATACATTTACCATTAAAAACGCTGTTCCTCAAGATTAACTCAGTAAGTTTTGCCTTTTTAGCATAATATTATTATTACACGATTATTATGTTATTATTATTACATGATTGATAACAACAATCTGTAAAACTTCACTGCAGTTAAGACAGCAAGTGCTGCTGTTTCCTCTGAGTACCAGGGCAAATACCCGAATGCCACCTGCCACCCTGCTTTACAAAACTCACAGTGGTTTAGCCTGTGGCAAAGATATTTATGATCAACAAAACCAGTACTACCGTTTATTTTCTTGTCTGCCAGTGAGCTATTAAAGTTCACTCTGTTGGTTTGCTTGGATGTTTATGTTCTTCAGTGGTCACAAAATGATAAAAAAAAAAAAAAGAATCAGATAGCTTTTTTATTACAAGATTAAAAGAAAAGATTTTTCTCTCCAAGATGTATCGGAATAACACCCTTTTCCATGTGATTAAAGAGAACCAAAAAATGACATAATATTTTTAATTTAAGGATCACCATCTAGATTTGCATAAATTCTTCAGAAATTTATGTCAAATACAAGAAAGAAAACAGTAAGCTTACAGTGTTCAGTGTACATGGAAAAATTATTTTTAATTTATCCTCCCATGAATACTAACTGCAGAGACTTGGTTGTTTAGCAAGCAGTGTAGTTAAGCCATCTGAGGATAGAGGCAATGCTGCATGACCTTTATGTGACCAAAATCAGCTAAACAGCACACCTTTAATACTGGATTGAAAGCACACTAACAAGTACAGAAGCAGAATTTGAATACTGTCCTGCTAATCTTTCATTCTGAAAACCACAGAAGTTTTTTGTTACATATACTCCTTACTTCTACCTGAATGTACTTGTCTCAATACTTTCAGTGTCCTGACAGCAACTGCCAATAGTGCAATGTGAAAAATGCAGTTAAGAAGAGCCCCAGGTTCTCTGCGTTATATACAGGATTCCCTATTATTTCAATGTTCTAGCCTATCTCCTACTATTATATTACTATTCAGTACAACCACCAACTCAGGGGGAGGAAAACTGTGATACTCTGAACACACTCTTTGACACAAGATTAAATATTTGTACAAAAGTCACATATATACATAGGGAAGCAATTTGTCGCAACAGCAAAACTGAGTGTCATTCACTGTCCATCTTAACACGGAAGCTGACAAATATGGGTCTCTTTTAGCAGACAAGATGGACATTAAAACTACTAAGACACGCACTGGAATTTTGATGGAGTGGCAGCAGCTCATATGGACCACATCATCACTGGGCCACGAGACTACAAGGGCTCATTCATTTTAAACAATTTTTTTTCTTTTTCTGTGAGGATGACTGAACACGGCAGCACGTTGCCCAGGGAGGTGGTGCAATCTCCATCCTTGAGGATATTCAGAACCCCAAGGGACACAGTCCTGAACTCTAGCTGACCCTGCTTTGAGCAGGGGGGTTTGGACTAGACAACCTTTCAAGGCACCAGATGTGCCCATCACCCTCAGCTATTCTATGACTCCCAAACAACTCTGGGTTGACCAGAAGTTTGAATGAATGACCGGGACAATGAAAGTCCTTGGTGCTGCAATAATCATCTGTTTTATGGTATTCAGGTGCACAGGTAAATGGTTATTGCAATGCTCTTAAGAGTTGGATCCATTTCAGAAGCTGATACAGTAGTTCTTACCAATTTTTTTCTTAAACCTTTTCAGAAGGAAAGGAACAAATGCAAGTTTATTATTTATTGTGTTACTATCTTTGCACTAGCCTATATTAGTTTTAATGAATTTATTGCTAGACAAATCCCAAATTAAGATCTTAAAAGCGGTTTTACAGAACTAGCATTTTTACAGAATAAAAGCCATCAATACAGATCGCTGTTTTGATTTAAATCTACTATTTTTATAGCTTAGGCAGTACATAACTGTGCTGGCACAGCTATGTTCAGATTGAACTGGGTTAGATGTCACCAGGGTGTTCCATGTGCAGAACCCAGGAATCCAGCCTGCCATATTTTTCACCAGTGCTCTGCAGAGCCCGTAGTGCTGCTCTTAAGTGAGGGGAGGAAGGGCTAGTTAAGTTCTAAGGCTCCCTGGGTTTTATTACTTAATTCTCACTAAACCTCTAAGAGGCAGCAATGTTTCAAAAAGCTCATTAGGGTATCTCAGCAGTGGATAAAAGAAATTATGTGATAGTGGGTAAAGTTTGTATAATCTCACAGAAAACTCCCACGGTTCTCCACAAAACTCAGATAATCACTTTGTCATTTGTGCCTGTTTCCGTTAGTTTCTGAAAAGCCACTCTGTGGAGCTGGAGACAGCACTTGCAGGCAGGGAGATGGAAACCAAACACCAAAGGATCCCTCACCAGGCACACAGACCCAGACCAGTGACTCATTACAGTACTTTTACTAAGTACCTGTCCCTGTCAGGTCTGTATCTCAACCTATGACAAAGCACTGGCTTGTTCCTGCATTTATAAAAAACAAAAACTGCCTGCCTGAATTCTGGAGGAGAATGAAAATGTTCCTCCTTTGAAAAGAGTAACCCAACAAAACTCTCTGTGTGGAGAGTGGTGGCTACACAGGAGAAGCTGGCTCCCCCTCTGCACTTATGGTATTATGGAAACCAGATAAATGCCATTTTAGCTGGTGCTGCAGTTTAATTTTCAATGTTCAAATTGCCCAAGTCCACTAAAGCTTTTTCTTATGGACTTTGCACTCAGGGAAGATATTATAGGAGGTCCTTCCTGCTCTGCTGTTGGTTGCAAGCTGGCAATGTGCCGGAGAAAGGAACCGCTAGTTTTGAGCACAGTATTACACAGAGGAGGCTTAATCTGTACTTGAAAGGGCTGCATAAAACGTTGACCTGTCACATTTATGCAGCTACTTAATTTTCCAATCTAGGGCAGCGTGACTGCAAAGTACATTTGCCGACTGGTTAGTCTGGGCAGCTGCAACTGCTCTGTCATTTTGTGCTCTCCTTACTCGAAGAAGAGGGTTGTACTTTACAAGCAGAACTTGGAATCTCTCAACCGAGACAAGCCTGGCAGTTCGACCAGGAGCAAACAGAACACTTTATGTATCTTGGCATAAACAAACACCGCTCTTAGATGTTCTCTTTCAAAGCTAGACGGGGGGGAAAGGGGGTTGTCAGAGTCTCTTTGAATCTCGCTACAGCACAGTATTTGGCAGTGTGGCACTTAAAATTTTTACTTTGGGTTTCTTGGTGGCCGTATTATAAAATAAATACATCATCTGCATATTTTAACAAAGTATGTAAACAAATACCCAGAAATCCTAAGAACTCACTAAATTTTGTTGTGTGCCTGTACTATAGATCAAATGTTTTGGCTCTGGTTTTCTTCACTGAGGACTCAAGCTGGCCAGCTGCTTCTGCTGTTGCTGGATAGAGGTGACTCACTGAGTGACTGCCAAAATAGGCTTTTTTGAGGGTGCGTGCCCTCTGCAAGCCAGCGTCACGCTCACTGGCCAGGGGACGTGTCAGGTCTTCCTCCTAGAGACCCTGCAGGATTGCCACCCCAGGATGGCTGGGGAGGGGCGGGATGTCTGCTGGTGTCTTCCACCAAAACTCCTCTGGGGAAGGACAGCTCTAACTTCATGTTGGCAAGTCGTGGAACAGCAACGTGGAGAACCGGCCTTGGAGTACAGGGAAGTGTAAGTTTTTTGGGAAAGCAGCAGGACGCCAGGTTTATTTGCACCTCCCTCTCTAAATTAAACCAAACTCTGAGGGAGACGGAAGTGCATCAGGCCAAAGTCACTTCTTAATTAAGGGTGTCTGTTGGGGAAATTTTGCTGGCCTGATTCTCCCACTCGTGGGACATGCAGCTGCCATCGCGTCTCCACAGAGGAAAGATTTAGTAAAGCTTTCAATAGAGACTTTGTAGAGCAGTGTGCTGATAGGACCTTTAATAAATGTAGTTTATATCTAGTGCAGCAGATATTTACTTATTTTCTTGGTTTATAGCAAGAGGAGTTCAGAAAATGTAAATCTTTAGAAAGAATTAATCCTGACTTCAACACAAACTTTTTAATTGATTTAGTTTCTCTTTTTTAATAATTGATATAACACATCTAATTTTTAGTTAATTTGTGAAATAATTCTGGTCATATTAATCAAGCTCTGAGATAATGAAATACTTACGGCCTCTGGTGGGTTAGCATGGACTATAAAATGTGCTAAATCAGAGGCAAGGAAAGCTTGAAATAGCTTTTATGAGGTAGCTTCAGGGAAAGCTTGAAATAGTTTGTGTGGCATAGCTTGTATTTACCATTTAGTACCCGTTTTGCTAAAGTATAGATTACATTTCCCCTTGTTAAGAATAATGAAATAAACACTGATTAATTTAGGCAGCTAAAAAGAGTAGTGTGAGCGTAAGTCGCTTCTTTGAATAGAAACTCCTCCCCATTTTAATTATTGATAACAGCTCAACTTGCTCAAAAGGGAACAACTTTAGCATTTGAAATTTATACTGGTTCTTTTTCTCCACACTCCTTGACAAGTAAGGAAAGGGAGCTGCTCTCTATTTCTTCACACCAGCTCCCCTTCCCGCTTCCCCTGCCCAAAGACACAGGTGGTGTTGTTTTAAGGTGGTTAAATGATTTTTTGTACCCAAATAACAATCCCGCACGGCTGCTCACTTGCACACAGAGCGACCAAATGGCCCACCAGGTTCCCAGCTCCATTTTGACCCCCCGGAACGTGGCCGGTACAGGCAGTGGCGCTTCCAGAGAGAGATGCTGCTGCTGCTGCCACTCGCTGACACGGCAATTACAGAATCACAGAATGGTTTGGGTTGGAATGGACCTTAAAGATCATCTAGTTCCAAGCCCCCTGCCATGGGCAGGGACACCTCCCACTAGACCAGGCTGCTCGAAGCCCCATCCAGCCTGGCCTTGAACACTTCAGGGATGGGGCATCCACAACTTCCCTGGGCAGCCTGTTCCAGTGCCTCACCACCCTCGCAGGAAAGAACTTCTTCCTGAAATTAGAAATTAGAGGCTAATGGGCCCGCTGAAGGCAAGCCGAGCTATTTAAATCGGTGCGGAGACTGCTGCAGCGGTAGGACTTCAAACTGTGACACACGGACACACGGAACACGCAGGAGCTGCCATAAAAAGCTCAATTATCTCGGCGCGGATCCTGCCTGCGAGCGGGCTGACGAGCCGGCACCGCGAGGCACCCGTCCCGCCTACCGTTAACAGCTCTATACTTTTATTTCAGGCGCTCAGATGACGCAACAACGCCCCTAAAATAACTTTCCGTCACCCTTTCCTGCAGTTTTATTCCCTCGCAAGCGCACCGCCTCAGAAAGTTGCTCGGCCGCGGCCTGCGCCGGCCCCACCCCCGGCTAACGATGGCCCGACGGTGGCCAGCCCCGCCGCTCTCTCCGGCGGGATGCGAGCTCCCCCTCCCGAGGCGCCCCAGCCGCACTCCTCCCCGCCGAGGCCCAGGCCCCTCGCCCGGGCAGGGCTCTCGGCCGCCCGCCCCGCGTCCCTCACAGGCTGAGGGGACGCCGGGCAGGGACTGGCAGGGCGCTGCCGCCTAGCCCCAGGGGGCATGTCTGGCTCCCTCCAGGCTTTCAGGCAGGTACCTGCCATGGGAAGGGGCTGTTTCCAGGCGTGGCCCTCACTCGGGCGCTCCCAAGCCGCCACCTGGCATGGCCCCCCCCGCCCCGCGGGCGTAAGGGCGCTCCAGTGCGAGGGAAGGAAGGCGGGCGGCGGGCGGTGCTGGGCGGTGGCACCGCATGCGCAGGAGGCCAGGTGCCGGCCGGCTTGTGAGGAGCCGCTAGCATCGCGGGCAGCCCGGCGTCCGCATGGTGCTGTGTCAGGGTGGCGAGGCCGCCGCTGTTCCGGCAGCGGGCGGGAAGGAGTCGGAGGTGCCGCTGAGCCGGGAGGACGGTGGGGGTACGGGACAGCCTTGCCTGTGCCCGGCGCCCGGCATGGAGGCGGCGGGCGCCGAAGAGCGCCGCGTTTGCGGCTGCTGCTCGGGCTTATCCTGGCCGCGCTGCTGCAAGGCACCCGGTGAGGAGGGGGAGTCTGGCGAGCGGGGCAGGGGGGGTGCTAACGCCCTCCTGGCTGGTCTACCCGCTCTCGGGGTGACATTGCCGGCGGGGCGGAGGAAGAGGAAGCGGCCCCCGAGGGCACCGGGGCTCACGGTAGGCGGTGGCGGGGCGCGGAGCGAGCTGGGGCGGCCGCAGAGGGCGCCCGGCACCTGCGCCGGCCCCGGCGGCTCCTACCTGCTGCCCGGCGGGGGAACACCCCGTCCCCTGCCAGCGGGTTCGGCCTCGCTGTTTTCTTTCCCCTCCGCCTTCCGTGGCCCTGGCCCTTGGGCTTGTGCGCCGGGCTCGGCTTGGGCCCCCGGTGCTGCCCCGGGGCCGAGCGCCCGGGGCGCTCCGGCTGCTCTCTCCCATCCCCGGGGTCGGGCTGATGCTCGGTCTGTTCTACACATAGGGCTGTGAGAGCTTCGCTAGCGATTATCCCTCGGGAAAACAGTGCTTCCTGTTGTCAAAGTTTTAAAGTAAAAGTTGACAGGTTTGCGTAAATCGAGGTGCCTTCTAGCAGTGTGAGCTTCTGGCACCGTAAATATGTTGAGAAGGGGCACGAGTGCTCTTCAGCAAGCCCATAGACTTGAACTACAACTTCTTGGTAATTCTTACCTTGCTTTAGTGTGAGCATACTCTTTATTTTGCCTTAATTCGTGCTTTGCTTCTTAGTCATTTTGAATTGCTGAAGGCACAAACTTACTGCGAAATACACAGCAGGCTGTTGTGAGTTTAATGCAGCTTCCTTCTAAAACATAAATGCCATCTTAAAATAAGTTTTGAAGTTGTTATCTGAAGTACTTCAGCATGTGTAATTTTTAAACAACTTCACTGAAAATGTGTTTCTCATTAAATGTGGACTATAATTGACTTTCCAGCGGAAAATGGATAAAATTGAAATCTTTGTTAGCTAGTGGGCTGTGGAGAGGCCAAAAGAGATAGTATACACATTAGTATCACTTCTGAGGCAAAGCTTAGGAAAAACCCCAATATTTGAAATCCTGAGAAACTTGCATTTATTCACCAAAAAATACTTCTGTTTTTGTTTTGTTTTTTTTTAGTTAGTCTGTTCAGCAAAATGTTAATTGAGTCAATGGTTGAACTTTATGAATCATGGCTGGATCTTGTCTGCATGACCGTGATTAGTTCATATGCAGGCTGTTGTGCTCCTGGCACTTTGCTGTGGTCTGTGAGAGAGCTGCTGTTCTGCTTCTTAAGATCTGAGGAACAGATCACCCTCTTCTGGCTTTCCTGAAGGTCTGGGAGAATCATCTTCTCCGTGACCACCCTCCCCATAGCCAGTGCTTTTCTGCCTCTGTCACTATTATCAAGATAAGTGTATGTGAGAAGTGTAGTTTTCTTCACTGTATGTATTTTGCAAGTATAAGAACTGCTTGCAAGAAAGCATGGCATTAAAACGCAAACAAAAAGAATTTAGACAGAAAAAGGTGTGCAGTGGGAGACCTTTGACTAGGACTTAAAACAGGAGTGGTAGATTGTTTGAAAGCCTTGCATGTGGAGATGTGCAGGAAATAAAATTGGAAAACTAAATCTCAAACCTGTTGACACTCAGAAGACAGGGCTTGGGTACTACTTGAAACTTTTATTTTCAGACTACTACACTTTTTTTTTTTTTAAAAGCATGAGTACTTGAGTATTTTGATGGCATTGGGCTAGTTTTTGGAGGCTTAATATTTTGTAAGGTGGGAATGTTATCTTAACCTGACTTTTCCTTAGAACATATTTTGAAATAAGTATTCTTCAGAACTGCAATTCTTGTTTTTGGTGGAAGAACTTGTACCATTTTATTTTTAAAAGGAAATAAAACACTTTCTTATTGCACTGAGCACACGCTTTGGCAATATGAGATGTTGATGGTTTAAATTCTAGTATTACAAGACACTGTTTCTGATAGGCTTGGTATATTGGTTAGCTTACAAAAATGAGTTCCTTCTGGTTTGTCTTTGTTCCTTCAAATCCAAAGTTTAGTTCTGGGTATAAGGTCCTTTTGGTTTACTTTGCTTTAATTTGATTTTTTCCATTTCAACACTTCCATTATTTAGATTGGCTTCATTCTGTAGTAATCAGACAAGCTATCATGCCTGAAATAAAAGTTAATAGTTGTGTTTGTGCTGTGCTCATCCATAACCCAGCCTGGGTTTGGATTTCCCATTTCAGTTATAGGCCTGCCTGATTCCTCTTGCTTTAATGTTAGAGTCGTTGTTGACTTTGTAGTTCTGTTGCGTGACTACGTGGATTAGGACGTTATGAAATTCATGAACATTTTTTAAATCCGCTCTGTTTCATAGTTGGTAGATGTCCTGGTCCAGTGTTGGTTTGTGGTAGTTTTTATAGTTGCTTTTATGTAAGTGGCTGTTGCTAAATAGAAATATCTCTAGTAGAAACCATCATTTGTTTTCAGCTGTAGTGGGGCTGGGTTCCTTCAAAAGCTGGCTTTCTGGGCACAGTTGTAAAGCCTGGGTCTCTGCAATGGTTAAAGCCAGAACCAGCGCTGTACACGCTGTGTCAGCCCACAGCCTCAGCCCTGAGAAAGGTGCAGTTTCTCAGCCTTGAGTGCCGATCTCCAGGAGGATTAAAATGGTTTGTGACAAGTTTTGTTAATTTAAAAAAAAACAAAACACACACCCAAAACAAGAAAACCCTCAAAACCATATTTAGTTGCTAAGCAACTCGCAGCAGTGCCCTGCTGATTACGTTTTAGAGGATCCATAAGGCTCAGGGCCCCCACACTAATGTAAGATGAGGCGCCCTTTTATCAAAACACTGCCTCAGGGACATGGAGTTCTCGCTCTTATCTTTAGAGGGTGTCGTGGAATAAAAGGCAACTCCCAATGTTTTATGCAGACAGAAAGAAAAGAGATAGTGAGGTAACATCCCACTCAAATTTTTCATGGGTTCTGTTTTGCATGGTGTCCACCTCTAGGTTAGGTGGAAGGACTCTTCCTCTCTTCCTCTTAGGCAGCAAAGCAATAACAAAAAAGGCTGGTTTCTTTGGAGATAGCATTGAGGTCAGCAGCAGTTCACCCTGTCTCTTTTTTTTTTTTTTTTTTTTCTTTTTAATAGTCGAGGGTGGAGAAGATGAGCAGAATGAGGAAGAGTATGTCACTGAAGAGAGCCTGAGGCAATAGGGAAGCTTGAACATAAACCATTAGACTTGGGAAACTACTTCAGGAAGAGAAAGTCTGATAAATAGGCGTAAACTAAGGTTTTCATAGAACTGTGATAGATATCAGTACTTTCAGCAGCCCTATGATGTTTTAAAATCAGTCACTTAAATTTGTTCTGCTTAAAAATGTTTATTTGAAGAAGATATTTGGATTCTTACAGCAAGATAAAAATGTTATATAAAACTTCTGTAGGCCTAGGTCAAATTTAGGGTGATTTAGCTGCAAAATAAACATGAAGTATAACAGAAGTAGAGGTTCTGTACACAATTTCTACCTGTGTGTGTTTGTGAGAGAGGAAATTAAACAGTTGCTTAGGAACCTTAATTAACTTACTCAATAGTCAGATGATCCCCAGGGAATAAGTTTCAGTATCTGACCGTGGACCATTTTTCAGTCAGTTGTATTTATTGGTCCTTGCGTGGTGGTCAGAATCATGTGAATTCCTAAACTAGTCTGATGCCTCCATGAAGTAAAGCCTAGTAACTCCTATGGAACTGAGAAGTGGAGGAACAGTTTTGTATCCAAAGTATTAATCTCTTATCTCCTGCTTTTAGAAAAAAAGGAGAGCTGTGGTGGTCAGTGACAGGTGTTTTCAAGGTAGGTCTGGTAAATACACATGGTATTTGCATTTATTTGTTTTACTTCCCCTGTCCTTTACCACAATAGCAGATACGAATGTATGGAGCGCTGCAGCATGTAGAGTTGCCTGACCTGAGAAACCTAATAGAACATTATTAACTGGAGTTTATCTGTTGCAGGAACAAAGAAGAAGAAAGCTGCATGTCCAGGACTTGGTCTGTTTTACACCGTACTGTCTGCCTTCCTTTTCTCAGTGGCCTCTTTATTTCTTAAAAAAATAGAAGATGTACATTCAGTGGAAGTGAGTGCATTTCGATGTGTTTTCCAAATGGCATTCGTTCTTCCTGGTTTAATATACTACAAGTAAGTGTAGCAAATCTTTAAATTTTAAGTGATTTTTTTAAAAATAGATCTAGAAATATCACTCACTCAAATCAGATTGCAGTATTATTTTAATTCAGACTTCAGTTGCATAACTGCATTGTTTTGGATTGCTTGAGAGTTTCTTAATGCAATTCAGAAAACTGAAAATCTTTGACTCCCTGAATTTTAGAGGTTTCTACAGGGATTGTATCAAATGTCTTGATCTTCCATGAAGTGGTGTTCTTGGAGGGGGCAAAAAAAAAAAAAGTAATTTGTACATACTCTTGGATTATTTTGCAAGCAAGATATTAATAGCTAGAACAGGTTCTGGACTCTGAATGTGATTGGGGGTGGGGATAGGAATAAATTGGTCTTGAATCAGTTAAAAATATTTTGACGTTTGAGATAAGTCCCTCATCTAGAAAGGTGTGTACAGTTAAATGTGATTGGGTATTGGTCACGAAATAAGCTAGCCAGTGACATTAATTTAACATTTCTGTTACATTTGTGTTTTTCAGGACAGGGTTTTTGGGACCAAAAGGTAAAAGAATTTTTCTTTTCTTCCGAGGATTCCTTGGCTCTAGCGCAATGATTCTTCTCTACTATGCTTTCCAAGTCATGCCACTAGCTGATGCCACTGTTATAACTTTTAGCAGTCCTGTTTTTACATCGTTGCTGGCATGGATCTTTCTCAAAGAGAAATACAGTATTTGGGATCTTCTATTCACCCTCTTCGCAATCACTGGAGTGGTTCTTATTGCCAGACCACCATTTCTGTTTGGGTCGAACGTTACGGGGATTGAAGGAAGTTACACAGATCACCTTAAAGGAACTATAGCAGCAATTACAAGCACAGTATCTGCAGCTTCGACTTTTGTTATACTAAGGAAAGTGGGAAAATCTGTGCATTATTTTTTGTCAATTTGGTATTATGCAGTCATTGGTTTGATTGGGTGTGTTATAGCATTGTTTGTTATGAATGAATGGCGTTTACCATATTGTGGTAAAGATAGGGTTTTTCTAATATTAATAGGCTTGTTAGGGTTAGGAGGTCAGATATTTCTCACAAAAGCATTACAGATAGAGAAAGCTGGACCTGTAGCCATAATGAAAACAATGGATGTGGTGTTTGCTTTCATTTTACAAATTCTTTTTCTCAATCATCTACCAACTTGGTGGACTGTGGGTGGTGCCCTTTGTGTAGTAGCTAGTAGTTCTGGAACTGCCATTCGTAAGTGGCGACAAAGCTTGAAAAAAGCTAAGCAAAATGAAATCTAACAATACAGACACTAATTCATTACAGAAACAAGCAATCTTCAAATATATGTACAATATTTATTTTTATTTATTTTAAATATCTCATTTACCAAATTGTAGTAACAAGTTATATCTAATAAAATAAGTTGATTTAAAAAAAAAAAAAAAAAACCCAAAATCGGAAATGTTTTAGCAACTGATGAGGTATATGCTTTTCATTCTCTTACTTAGGCATGCAAATGTGAGAAGTAGAAAGATATTTAAAAGTTGCTTGCTTCCTATCAAAAGTGGACAATAGTTTTTTGGCTTTTATTTTCCTAAAATTCCTGATTCTTTTAGACCCTTTCTCTATTCTTCTGAGCAGTGGAAATCAGTCTCCCAGGCTTATTTAATACTGTTCTATGCTTGATTACCAGAGGGATTGCAGTACAAAAGTTAAAGGGAATGAAGAGTTATAATCCTATAAATATCCAACCGTTATAGAACAGAATGAGCTTGCACACTTACAAGCTTTATAATTTTTTTTTTGGTGCACAAAACACATGCCAAATGGGGAGTTATTTTTAATCTGGATTCTAAAAGAACAAAGGCTATTTCATCTTTCCAAGTAATATCAAGAGAAAATTAACTTGTGAAAATTATCTATCAGCTTTGCTTTCATTTAAAAGGAATTTTAAATATTTGCACTTGCTTTACAGACATAATGAAACATCCTAATCCCTTTTTCTTAATGTGATTTTCCCAATAAACGTGTCTTTAGTTGCTGCAGTCTCGATGATGAGAGACAACAGTTCATTGTATACCACTTGTAAATTAGCCATTTCTTGTGGTATGGAATGTTAGGCTGTAGCTGCACTTTTCTTTATTCTATGCAAAAGATTATATTTTTTAGGTATTTAATATAAGTTATTTTAAATGCTGCTTATGACCCTTTTGTTTAGATTCTTTTGTGCAAAAGTTCTTTAGGAGACCAAGTTTAAGTCTTCTTGGCCTTCATAAAGTTAGGAGGATTCACAATAAAGCATTTGCCTATTTCCTGAGAATTTGCAAGAGTGCAGAGTAGCTGCAGCGTCACAGAAAATGCGAGTTGGCCAAGGTCACAGCAGAGATTCTACAGAAGGGGTTGGAGCAGAGCTTGGTGGGATGGTGGAGCAAGGCGTGCACATCTCATGACACAGAGGCATCCGTTCTACATCAGGCGGTGCTAGTGGGCAGCTTCAGCCCCGTTTCTGCAGCTGGCCCTTTTAAATCTGCGCTTGGTCACTTCTCTTGCACATCTTCTCACTTCTATAGGCTTTCTCTTGGTAGCAACAAGTACTAAGAAAAAAAAGGTTTCTGTTATTGATCTTAGTGTCCTTCGTGTTTGAGGAGGAATATATGTTTAGTGTCGGGTAGCGGGATTTTCCCAAATGGTGTCTTATGTACTTTTTGGTCTTGTCTTAGTAGTGCTTCAAGAAGATTTTAACTTGGATCTTTATTTGGTCCAAAGGCGGTTTCCAGTTATTTACTCACTCCATTGTTTTTTAAAGGAGAACACTGTGTTCTGTAGACTTGATACATGTTTTTTTCCAAATCACGAAGTGGCAGATGTTTTCTTATTTTGATTTACAGATGTCTAGTCACAATTTTTTTATTTTGTCAATAAGCGTTGCAGGGCTGGGCAGATCTAGGGACTTGAGTCCTGAAGGAGAGGAATGTGTATTGTGCTTTGGGATGCATCTGTATGTGAGGAGCCATCTTTGTGTGAGATTCTGTATGTAAACCAGCACCCTTAATCCTTATATGTTTATAGACATGAGCAGATTCCACCTCAGGGATAGAATCAGTTCCTGCTTATAGCTGTCCATTCTCTGCCTCTCCTGAAGGCTGAAGTTCAGCTACTGCTGACAAGGTGAGAAGTAGTATGAAACTTCTTTTACGTTTCTTTAAAGCCTGATGTAGTAATAAAATTCCAGTTTGGCACCCATTTTGCTTAATACTTGAAATTGTAATCGGAGATTGTTTCTTCTGCTGCTCAGCCATCGCTGCCATTCAGCAACAGCTTTCAGGGGAGGGAAGGAAAATAAGACTGCATTTTGGTGGTGTTTTTTTTTTTTTTTTGTACCGCTTCACTTCATGCTTAATATGCATGTGTTTGAATTGACACTTACAAAGGTGTGGTTCCAGAGCAGCTCAGGTTGATGTGAATGTGGGTTGTCAGCTAGTCCTGCTCCCTCCCGTTGGCTCTGTGCTCCTGCTTATGCGGTTGTTGTGGTGAGCTGGCCCTGGGAGCTCATCCAGCTACATAACTTTTTGGTAAGGTTGTTGGAGAGGGCAAAACCAGAGTAGCCTGAACTTGATGACAGTGTGAAAACATTAGGAAGGGAAATTAGATAATAGTTTAAATTACAGCGTATGAATGCTGCTTTGTCAGTGCAGAATAAAATCAATGTGCAAGCTTATATCAAAAAATCTTTATGTCATGTGATTTCAACGGATCTTGTTTACGCTTAGAGAAGAACAGACTACTGACGAAAGGACTGTTTTCTTGCCCTTAACACATAAGTAAGTGTAGAAAATAAGCTGACCTGAAATCAACAGCCTGATACAGTGATTGGTAATTTTTCTCTCAAGTTCTTGCAGAAACTCTTTCAATATATTTCCGTATCTGTAGTGCCAAAACCCACAGATGATTATTTTCTTTCTTTGTCCAAACCTATAGGGTTTCCTTATTGCTCCATCTACTTATTTCCTTTTGCTGTTCCAAAACCTTTCTAAATATTTATGTTGTTAAAGTAATAATCTGATCAAGATCCTATGTTGGAGAATGTTGTATTTTTTGGAACATTATTTTGATTTTGATCCATCTTTTAGAGAATTGTTTAACCAGTGTGAGAATGAAGGGCTTGACTAGGGCTTCTCTAAAAGCATGACAAGCTGGCTTCTATAGCTAGCTTTTCTAGATGAATTTGGGAATGGAAGACATATAAGCTTTAAGTTTTTGCAACCACCTCAGTTTTTAAATTTTTCTTCCTCTCATGTAGGTTAAAAACCAAAATTTTAGTTGTAAGCCTTGAAGAGAATGAAATTATACAAAAGTATGGATACCCTAAAATGTTGGGGTTTTTTTAAAATGGAAAATATTTCTTACCGTTCCTGTTAAGATGGTCAAACTCTTTTTTTCCTTCCAGAGCCTAACAGTTTGACAATCTGAAATGAAACTGGCTGAGCCTTGATACTTTCAGATTCTGATTTTTGTTTTCCTTTTTTCTTTCTCTTCTGTTCTTGGATAGATTTTTACGTTCAAAATCTTTTTTAGCTTTTAAAGTTTTAATACAGCAAGTTTCTCAGGGTCAAATGTTATTTTTCTGAGCTTTGAGTCAGAAATATATTATTAATGTTCATCACCTGTAGTGTCCTGTTGTGGTCCTTCCAGTATTTTTAAGTTCAGTAAATGTACTTTTCTAATAGGAAGTCCTTCCTTTCTAATGTGATGGAATATTGTTGCATTGCGATTGCTACGCTGTAAAGCTAAGTTTCTCATTGAATTAATAGGTTGAATTTCAAGTACTGATTTCAGTGGATCCTGAATAGAAAGGGTAATAATTAATTATTGGTCACTTTGCACGTATGCACAGGGCAGAAGGATCTAGTTGTTACTGACGCATCACAAGCATGTTTCTTACGTTCTTTACTATGCAAAACACTGTAATCATCTGTTTTCTTCAGTGGGACTTTATTGCCTTAAAGCCTTACGTACCCAACTCTTCTATATAAAGTTGATGGCTGAAAAAGCTATATACTGCCACTGTGCAGCAGCCAATTTCTTTCAGGTTAAGTTGGTTGTCAAAGTATGCTCTAAAAGCTCTCTAAATACATCTACGCTAAGACTTTGACAGGTTCATTGTGTAGACAAGGGCAGTCTATATAATTAAAATGGATTTCCTGCATTTGTCTAACACAAGGCATGAAGTAACCTCAGCATAACAGCATTGGTGAAATAACTAGTTCAACTTGTCATTTTTCTTCTGAAATCTGAAATTAGGCTCTCTCCCCATTCCAAGAACTGTTCTAAGATGGCTCTTCCTGTAATGGGTGGTGACAAGATGGGGAATACTACCCTTGACCATCATTTAGTATAAACAGTTTCCGCCCTGCAGTATTTTCTGTTGCTTGAGCTTTTGTTCAAGGCAGTCTGTTGGAAGAAAGTTTATTTCTAGAGAGGCAGCCTCTTAAAAGTTATTTCCTTGCTAACTAGCAGTAGTTAACCAGGAGGAGTCTGTTTTCCAGTTCTCTAACTGTGGTAACCACGGTAGGCTCATCTGTGGCATCAGTCCCAGAGGGGCAGCAGAAGCGTGATCTCTGTCCCTGCATGGATTCAGGCTTGGCAATGCTGACGGCAGGTGTGCAACGCTGACATTGCAGTTACCAGCAGAATGTTTTTGTGGTCATAACTGCCTGTCCATCCAAAGAAAAGTTGTGGCTTTATGTTCCTGCAGATGCAGGTAACTTCAGGGTGGAACATACATAGACTTCTGTGGTGATAACACTTCTGTATATCAGAATGAGCAATTTTCTATGTTACGTGAGTTGTTATTTGACAAAAAGGGGGTAAAAACACCCTCAGCATTAATTAAAAGATTTTTACTATGTCCTATATATTGTTAAATATATGTTGAATTATATGTTTTGTAGAAGTTACTGGCTTTGTTATGTAGTAGTATATTTTTATAGACAATTCTTATATATTGAAATGTTAAGAATATTTTCATAAGAGATTTATATTCATTGTTGCTAATAAAATGAACCTGAAGAATTAATCTCTGGTTTTGCATTGATTAGTAGGACATATTTGAATGTACTCATTGTAAAAGCTTTATGAAAGACCTGTTAATCAAGCAGTTCCTGTTAAATATGAAATATGCCTCAAATTCTGCTACTATTAGCATGCTGCATCACTTTTTATGCCTTGAAATAAGCTAGAGATGAAAAGAAGCTCTATCAGCTTCCATACAGAAATTTCTTAGCTGGAAACACTGTGGTATTGATGGGTCAGTAAAGTTAAATTTTCCAGTGTCCAAGTGGCAATTTTTTTTTGTGGGGTTTTGTTTGTTTTTTTTGTTTTATTTCCGTAGGTCATGATTTGCATTCAAGCCTTGTCCCTTCTGTCACGAGGTGGTACTTGATTCGTCCCAGCGCTTCCCATTAACCAGTGTTTCAATAATTAAATCGACTTCCCGCCAAAAAGGAAAAAAGCAGAAGAAGCAAAACCCCCCACCATTGCTAAATATTACAAAGATTGTAGTAATTTTTAAATTACCCGTATAACAGTGGTTCCTCCTTGTAGTGCTGTCTGTCTGGTTTTGTAAGAGCAGAAGAGAACAGAACTGGACAAGGGCATTTGCCTGCTTGAGAGCTTTGTGCAGAGCTTTAGTTCTGGGTGTGACTTGACTCAGCGTTATAGAGGGGAAAACTGATGAGGAAGAGGAGTCACATAGTGGGGAATTACTAGCAGTGTTAGCCTGTCTATCCAGCACCCTCTTCTTCACCTTATATGCTCAAAAATTAACTCATTGTAGGATGACTTGACACCATCTGTTTCGCAGGCTCTAAGGAAAAGAAAAAGCAAAGTGCTTCCAAGAGAGCTTACTGTGCCAGGCATAGGCTGGAGAAGACTAATTATGTCAGAATTTTGTGGAGAAACACTGCAACTTTCTCTTGGCAGTTCTGTAGGTTCTTCGGAACAGCTATAAATGTGTAAGATACAGAAATTTAAACATTAAGGGAAGAGGGAAAAAGAGCTTTTTGGATAGACAACATTAAAATCTTCCTTATTTACAAATGGATAATGACATAGTGCACAGAGATGAGGGCTGTTGCACTTAGACTCTTGAAACAAAATTCTAGAATTATGTCTATCCACCCCCCCCAAAAAAAAAAGGCAAAAAGGATCAAAGGATTTCAAAGGAAAAAACATTCTCATTATTACTTGGAAAACAAACTTCACTAAAGTTGCAAAATACTGTTCATTATTGACTTGATAAAGCGTGCTTACAGTCCTGAGCAGGGGAAGCAATACATGGGATACGATACGCAGGTGAACTATTCAAACAGGTTTCAGCTGATTCTTTTGATTCTTCAGTTCGCTTTGTATTGAACTTTATTTTCTGACGCTTCTGAATGAAGTTCCTACGTTATGCTGTCAAGTAGCAGTAAATTCTGGAAAGGATAATGAGAATCTACCTTGTCATCTGAGCTTACGTACTGAGCAAAGGGAAAATGAGAGATTTGAGTTCTTGCCCTGCAGGTATAAAGTGATTCTGGGGTCCGTGTGAAAGAGATGGAAAGAAAACTCTCGTTTTCTGGCCGGCGAGTATCAAGTTCTTTAATTTTTACTCTGTAGTGTGACTGTTCTGTCAGTAGGTGGGGCTGTCTTTCTTAATTTATTCCTTAATGTGTAAGATTAAACTAAACCCTGTTAAAAATCAAAATCCACAGTTTTGGACAATGAAAGTTTCAATACAGTGTGATGTAGACAATGTAAATGCCTAAATTTAAATAGGATTCCAAATGACCGCATAGGTTGCTGCTCAGCAAACCCCTGAATAATGTCTTAAACTCTTCTCTGGTGTTCTTAAACTGCATCCTGCACCCCTTCTCAGAGCAAAACATTGTAGAGGGTGAGGGGGACTTCAGCAGTGCTTTCGCTGAAATTCTGTAAGCTCTTTGTTGCCCCAAAACGCTCCCTGGGAAAGGAAGGGGAGAGCCGGCCTACCACCTTCATGTGAACATTAGTGAATTGGGAGGGGGTGTTGTAATAAAATTAGGCATCTCATCAGTAATGATGTTGTTGGATATGATATGGTCTGTATAGCTAGCATATGTCCTAAGCATTCTTTAAAAAAAAACCAACAACCACCCAAGCCAAACAAACAAAACCTCCAAAAAAAGAAGATAAGTACATTCTTGCCATTAATTTTTTGGGGGTAATTTGTGATGAATTTAGGCTAGTAGTTCTAATTTTACACAGAAATAGAGCACATATGCTGCCTGAGTAGTTGATCAGTGTGTTGTAACTATTGCCTCCTGTTTTAATCCTGTTTGGGGGATTTACAACAGTATTTTCTGTTCCGCTCTGATTTTTATGTTGGGGCTGGGGTGAGACCCCTGCACACTCCTTGAGCAGGTTCCTCGTGTGGGTGCTGAGACAGGGAGGACCTATACATCTTCTAACACCTCCTCCCCAGGGCCCTACCGCCAAATATTTCCAATGCCAGGGTTTCCCAGTAACGGTGTTGCTCTGGTCACCCCAGTGTGGGGGTATGGAGAGAGGACCAGGGGTGCTGGAAGAGCCTCTTCAGTCAGACCAGACGATTAAATGAGGGTCGTGCAAGCTTTTGAGCACAGACGCCACACGCTTGAAGCCCGGTAGCATTGGGAATGGGTGTTCCAACTTCAACTTAATTTAAGGGACGGAAATATTAGACAGGGAGGAGGTGGTACATTTAACTACTACAGTGAGCTAGAAAAAATACTCGTCAACTTATTTTCCATTGGAAGGTTGGCTGGAGGACTTTTTGCTGGTGTTAGCTGGCACTGGTACTTGGTGTTCTATTTAATAGGAAGTACTGGACAGATTTTGGGAAGCTAAGGAACGTCAAAGGAGAGAAAAATCTTTTTAATATTACTTGGAAAGGCTATGTGGCAAATCCATTTTATTTCATATAAAGTGCACTGGGAATCAGATACTAATATTTACTTTATGCTTTCCCATTCTTAATTTATTTCTTAAAACAAATATTCCTTTATATTACCATAAAAACTGTTCAGTCACTATTGAGTTCTGGTCAGGAAGTGAAGGAAAAAGCTGTATACTTTCAAAAAGTAATCCTGATTGTGTCGGATTTTCACTTTACCAGAAATATTTCATGCCAACTAATGCCTTGTAATAGATGTGTGTTCAATTTCTTCATTAAACACCATCTTTATATAATATGAATAAGGCCCTGTGTTCTGCTGTTTGTAGTAACGTACGTAGGAAGTCCATATGAAAACACTTAGCTGACATTTTTTACTCTTGCCATATGGCAAAACATTTTCTTCATTATTGAAAATGGAGAGTGATAAAGAAATACCACCATTTGAAATCTCCTGTGGGAAGACTACAAATAGGGAGGTGGTGGCCTTTTCTGCCCCAGAAGCCCGGTTTGCTCATGCGATTCATCTCTCTTCTGCTTTACTTGCTGGAACCCCAAAGCCGTATTTCCCTTGCAGTTCATTAGTTCTCAATCTGTAAAAAAGGTGGCTAATTTCAATTTACGATGTTATCAGCACAGTTCGGCTATGTTGTATTTTCAGGGAAGGAAGGAAGGTGGAAATATATTTTTTTTTTTAAGCTATGCAAACTGTAAAATTTACAGATTACCATATTTCCTGCATCAGCAGAACTTGTAAATTTCAATGTAAATGTCTATCATAAATCATCTTGACCCACCCAACTTTAGCGAACAGCCTCCTGTATCTCGCGTTCGCTTCGAAGGGGGAGAAAAGGGAAGGGGAAAGGTGTGGGGGAAAAATCTTTGTTCTCTCCCTGGCAAGTACTCTGTAGCACAACTGTCCCCGTGAACCCTGCCTGTGTGGTTGGGCACAGATTTAAGGAAGAGAAGGAACAGTTCGTTCTCTGCTGATTATAAAAGAATACCCTTGACAGGGTGCTGCTTGCTTCAGATTACAACTCGTATCCCAGGGTTAGCGGGGAAGAAAATACGAAAACTAGTGTTCATTTCTTTAGTATGCCTTTATTGAAACCTGGAAACCTTGGTTTTGAGGTAATGGATGCTACTTTGTGTTAGCCTGCAGCTCTCTAGATGTCAGGGTTTTGATCAACAAACTTACATACTGTTTTCCTCGAGAGGAATATACTTAGCAATTTGATTCAGCTGTTTTAAATTTTCTAGAGGACTCTCTGGTCTTTCCAAGTTTTGTGATGTCCACAGATATTTTGTAGCATGTTTTTCTAATTTGCGCTTTTTGTCTCCTTTTATTGGATATTTAGACGTTTATTTGCAGTCTTTACTGATCAATTTTTGTGAGGAGACAGATTTCCTCTTTCATGTGCACATTTACAAATATGTTCCAGGGAGGCAATTGATGAAAAAGCACCATTCACATTTCATTTCTCCCACTGAAATGTCCTTAGTGCATTAGGAACTTCTAGACAGAAGCACGAGGGATTACGCTGCACTTTTTAAAATTACAGCCTAGTTCTCTTTCTGTTGAGGTTAAGGAATATTTTTAGGCCCCCTGATTTTTATATAGCTCATTCCGTGCTTACGTACCATTTGCTGTGAAGAACAGCGGCCACCTTCAGTTTCTCAGTTGTGCTGAAGACTGTCATCTGGCAGATGTGGAAGTGAGGGTGGCTGCTGTGCTTGTGCCCTCAGGGGGACGGGAGTTTTGGGTGTGCAGTGACAGCAGACAAAAAAGGGGATACAGCACCACAGGTTGGTCAGGACAAGGCAAAACTCTCCTAATCCTGCACGTGGTGAAGATGAACGTGATTTGGAGATCATCCATCTCATGCTGTCTGTCCCCCCAGCTGCTGCCGTCGATGGACTGTTCACTGGAAGGACAATGACATTTACAACACACTAGCAATTTACAAACTCAAAATCAGGAGGAGACACCGATCTTCAGAAATCCTAGAAAATTATGTTTTGGACAAATGGCTTATTGAGCTCTTCCCATACTGGCCCCTTTCCCAATTTCGTTCTTTAACAACAGTTTTACTGTCATAGTCTGGATGGCAACATTTCAGCACATGACCTTAGTCATTAGTTTAGAATGTAGTGGTGCTTGTGTTTACTTTTATTAGTTACTTTTTTTCCCCCTTTACCTCTCTTAATTTTATTTTTACAACCCTTGTGATAATTTCAGGTATTCTTACATTGGCACGTTATCACACTTGGAGGAATTTTTGGCTAGGTTGTTCGGGATTTTCTGTATTAGATGCCTCATAACCACATGTGTTTATTTTCTTAGCCTTAGCATATGATTCCAAGTTGTAATTAGTGCCTCGGTGTTAAAATGTACCAACGTGTCTATAAAACACAGCATATGGATATTTTGATGAAATGAAATTGGGAGATACTGCTTTTATAAACCTGAAAGCTGCAGAGCAGATGTGGAAGGAATTACTGCAAAGAATCTCAACTGGCATATAAAACAGAAGCTGAAGCTTATTTTGTTTTTATTATAAAAGAAAGAACACTTAAATAAGGTGCTGTTGTAGTTAAGGTTACATAAAATTGAGTTGTCCAGGACTAGCTGTGAAACTATACGCACTGATATGCACTTAATGGAACAAGGTAATTTGGGGTTTTTTTTTTGCTTTAAATATTCAGTACTAGAACTTTACACATTGATTGTAAAATGTGTGGTTTTAGACTTTACAGTAAATGTAATGATGTTGCCTTTTGGGGAAGAAGGCTATAATAGATATTGCAAAGTTCATGTCCTTTTTTTAATTTCAAGAGCAAAGTAGCGATTGCCCTTTTTGCAGTCTGATTGTCTGGCTCCTTTCATGGAAAGTCCTGGGCATATGTACTCATTTCTGAATCACCATTAGGATTAACCACAAGTATTCCCCTACTCTCACGTTTTCAACACCTAATCAGCCAACCCGACTTTGTAGAACACAGCAGATTATTATTTACTTTTATATATTTCAGTAAAGCACTGAAGTGCCTACCAGGCTAAAACATGGGTGCTATTACAGTGCTGAAAATTTTTTTCTCAGTTTATTTTCCTTTTGAATTAATTTGCTAGTGTAATGCTACATTAGAATTGCAGTGAATTACTATTCGGTGTGAATTGCTATTCATAACCTTTCAGAATGATTTGGGCAGATAATGGACTTACTTGTTTTTCATAAACCTACTGTTTAGAGGAATATGTTCGTTGTTTTTCATTCTGTTGTTAGCACTTATAAAAAGAAAGATGATGTGGCAAAGCCACGTGCTTTCTTTATGTCCCTAAGTATCAAAGAAATCCCGTTGAATTTATATATCAATCAAATGCTGCTGGTAGTATAACTGTATGTCACTATGACAAACGGCATGTATGCAAGCACAGTGACAACAAAAGTCAATATATTAACAGAACTACAAAGGAAGTTAATAAAAGTGGATTGCTTTTAAATGTAAAATTACAGAATGTAGTCTGCCATCACTGATGGAAAAGATGGATCCTTCGACATATTAACTGTCAGATGCTCATTCTTGAGCTTTTTTTTTTTTTGTAATATCAAATGTCAAAATAGTGGGGAAAGCAAACCCTTTTGTTTCATGTCTAGAATTCACGTGCACTAGCAAATCCTAATCAATCTGGCAAAAAAAAAAAGAAAAAAAGAAGTAATTGGTTACACATTGGAATATCTGAATAGTCCGGTCATAGGTTTTCTTTATAAAATTGATTCAGTTTTATTTTTGCCAGATTCAATAAACTAACAGTTTAAATACATGTTGGAATCTACCTTAGTTCAATAGCTTTTAATGAGAAAAACAAAGAACAGCATTACATTCTCATTGAAAAACTAAACTTGAAAAAGAGACGCGAGGGCCCAAGCTCTTTTAAATACTGCATTGTATAACCCAAACCGCCTTGATTTCCTGAACATTGTCTGAATTATGCTTTCTATTTGGAAGTCATCCATCTGCAATAGAAATGAAGGATCCCAAAACGGAAGAGTGATAAGGATGAAATTGCCAGTGTGTTCTGTGACATGGGAGCAAGGCTTCTCCTAGCCCAAGTTACCTCTTTCTAAGATGTAGTTCACAAACTGTCCAGCAAAGACTGAAGATTAACCTAGCTCTGTGAACAACGCTCTCATTTTCAACTCTTCTTTAAATTTAATCACTTGTCAATTTACTTCCTTTTCTCTGTCTAAACACCATTTGGTTAATAGTCGTACAAATCTCTCTGTATTAATATCTTCGAGGATATTAACTCCCGAAACCAGTTATTAAAGTTTTCTGTGCTGATTTTTGAGTGCTGTTATTCCCAAACACATCCATTTCCCAAAAGCAAATGCATTTTTTTGAATCGTCCAGCTATCTAGTGGTATTAATAGCAGATCAAAGTGCGTTACATATCTCAGGTCATTCCTCAAAACTTGTAAGATGTCATCTTGCAAGTACCTGCATAAGGTAGGAGACTATAATAAATATGAAACAAAAACACGAGGAAGACATTCAGGGTATGTGAATTCTAAAATATGTTTTTACTAGATTGAACAGCAAAAGTTATGAGTTATTTTTATTTAAACTGTACCCTAATTCATCGGAATGATATAAAAGCTTATAGAACTCATTTATCTTTAGACTTTGTCACATAAAATTTAACATCCCAACGTTAGACTGTAAAAAGCACTACCGAAATGTCTGCTTTCAGGATGAGGCAAACTTTTAGTCGAGTCATGTATGCCAACATTATACAAAACTTTGGTCTGTTCCGCAGCCTTTATACATTAGTAAATTCCAGCAACTTGAGGTTTTATTGGAAAGCTAGAAGTAACTTAGATATGCTTGGGTCTTTTTATAAGGTTTATAATGTCTCTTCTCAAGCAGTCTTGGAAGAATCAGGTAATACCCAGGTTAGTGCTTTGAAACAGATGTCAGTCGCTGAAAAATGTACTTTTACTGTGATATTACTAATTTCAAGAAGGTTGTGTATTATACGCATGCAAAAATCTCATATTTTGATGCTAAGACTGTATGGCATTAGGAAGTAGGATGCTTATTTCAAGCATTAAAATTTTAATTAAAGATTGACCTTAGTCTTCAGCTGATAATCTTTCATCTATGGGCATATCCTTTAAGAGTATCTAGAGAAAGAAATGGCTGTGGACATTAAACTTTGTGTGTATGTGCAATAAATAGATAACACATAAAATGGCCGTATTTGGCTATAGTAAGAATACACGTTTTCTGTAGCACAAAAGACAAATTATACCCAATATCAAGTAGCAGAATGAAGTCTTAAAAGAAGAGCAGCCTATTGGAAAACTGGAAGAAAACTCTTGGCAACTTGATGCAATTCCCTCCCGGTATCCTCCATGTTTTTAATACTTTTAATACTTAAATCTCACAATGTGCATGTCTATTAGGTATCTGTGCAAAGGAACAATTTTTGCCAAACTTCACTGGAAAACACTACGAGATTTTGAGTTAAACTTTTTACGAAGCGGGTACTTTGAATCATCCAACATGAAGTATCTTAACATTAAGAAGAGCAAAAGTACTAACATACTTTGTAGCTATGTGTTGTGCAATATTACTGCCCACTGTGTTGGCACCCAGATTTTTCAGCTATTAAAAGAAAAATAAACACATGTTTAAAATATCTTATGGCGTTAACAGTTCTGGTTGGTTACCTAAACAAATTCTTGTCTTGGTTCTTGGATTTGGTCAAATGTGTGCTATGGCAGGTTGCCAGTAAAGGAACGGAATGTTAAATTGACCCTGTAGGTTGGTGGTTGTTTAGACACGGGCATTAAGGACAATACAAGTTTTATAATTTATTACATGGATAACTCATTGTCCCGGCTGCTTGTTTAAGGTGATGACAGAGCACGGGCAAGTCAGATCATTTGTTGGTTTGCGGAGGAAGTGAATCCCTGAGTACAATAATAATTTGGTATACAAACTGAAGGCGATAGAACTGCCTTTGGTAAAGCTTCCTTGAAAATGTTGAGCGGGAGAAACAAGCCTAGAAATAAAATACTGTTCAACAGGATTAATCAAGTGAAGGTGAACAGTTAATGGGATTATACAAAGATAGATACATCTAATGTTGTTAGATAAATCAGGATTTATTGTTCAGATGCTCAGGACAATATTCCATCCTGGTTGGACCATATAATTTCATTCAAGAAACAACACATTTTATCATTATAAATATCTTAAGGCTTTACTGTGTGTTTGCGGGACTTTAAATCTGAGACTGTACAAGGATAGTATGTATGTATAATTTGTACATAGTATGGCGGTATAATTTGATTTGGAATGTCAGTGTTTATTACTTGCCACTTTAATATTGCTAATATTTATGTACTATTCTTGACTCTCAAATTCTCGTAGGTTCACCCATTGATAGATATATATTTTCCATCTTCTGTTTTTAGGAAGAATTAAGAGAAAATTACGGGGTAGTGTTCATATTATTAAATTTATTAACTTTATTTAATTACTGGTATTAATACTTTGTTTGACTTCCATTGTCCCTGAACCGTAATAGGAAGTAAACAAGATGAAATCCTGCATTCTAATATAGTTGCTAAATTAAAGAACTGTCATAAAATAACGGTGTAGCAAGAACCGGTACTAAAAATATAGCTAAGTTATACAATGGAAATACAGTTGAGGCATAAAAGGCTTCCTTTAATTTGATCTATATCAGGAGTTACTCTGCTGAAATATGAAATTTGTCAGACTAAATCTTGTATACCCAAAAAAGCAATAATGCAGTTATTCCATATTTATAATTAATTATCCTTATCAGAAATGTTCTCTCTTAGAAATATTTGAAAATAATGTATGGGGTTTTTTTAAGTTTACTCCAAAATCTTTTGTATCTCTTCCAAAGACTAATTGGAAGATGACTTTACTAATGATTTGAAGGTCGAGCAGTTGATGCCAGTTCCAAAACTCTAAATTAAGTGTTTCAGCTTATTAGTCTTTTTAGACAGTTATTTATTTTATCTAGTTTTTTTTTTTTATTGCTAATTGAAATGTCAGGAAGTCTTTGAGCATGTTCATTAGGCTTTCAGAGTTGCCTCCATGACTGCTGGTGTTTGTAATAGTCAGATGGGCAAAACAGACTTCACATCACGTAAAGTGACATTAAATCTTTACTATAGTCACCAAGCCCCTGGAACACTCATAGAATAGCAGGCTTGATAAGAAACCTGCAGTCCAGAGTTAATAATTTTAAAACAATTTCTGAAATTCAAGTAGTTTTTCTTCCATATGTTTATTATTTTGAACCAGTATAGAAATTGTACTGGGTTTGATTATTTGTCTAGAAATTACAATAAAATAATAGTTGTCTTAACTGAAACTGTCTTTCTGTAAAAACTCTGCTCATGGGGCAGAATCACCTTATGATTGAATTAAAATTGTGCTTTAGAGAGAGAGCTGAGCTGCCCTGACAGGGCGGTCGCTACCCTGTGTCCATGGGCTGTACTTGTGCAGAATGAGAACTGGGCTAATGGAACGGGGGAATTAATTGCAGATAGGGCCTATGGGTTCCTTCACAAGAAAAATCGCTATCCATTAGTAAATCAATGAAAATTTTGCTGTACTGAAACCAGAACGCAGTTAAGAAAACACTCTCAGTCCTTATTTTCATGTGTTTCTAATTTTCTTTTAGAATTTCTGTTTGCATGTGCGCAAGCGTGCGTGCTTTTCTTTGCTTCTAGCTGAAGGGTGAATTTTGGAGCAAAGCCCAAGGGAAAACCTTTTGGCTATTTTTTTGAAATCAAAAGCAGATTTTAAGTGTTTTATGTAATTTGTTAAATAAATTGTTTGAAAATATTGCTACAGAATACCACGATTAAAGACAAAATACTCCTTTATACATTATACTGCAGGGTTTAGGCAAGTGATGTATAGTTCAGACTGAGCGCAGAAAAAAAGCCAGGTATTCTTGAGTACTGATCCTACCACCGTAGCTACTTGTTCTTCCTGACGTTGGGAAAATCGCCCAAATAAACTCACATTGCTTTAGTTTCCCCATCTGCATAATGTGAATAATACTTACCATCTTGCGGGAATGTGCGGAATTTAATATTTATGCATCACTTTGAAGTTCATCTCTAAATCAATTTTGTAACCCAAACTCCAATAATATGTGCTTGGTTAGAAGACTGTCTGCTAGTAAAAGCTGAAAGACACATCAATATTTTCTGAAAGGCCTATATTTTTCTCTACATATAAAAATTGTGTGTAGAATCCAAGATTAGTGAAACTTCTTATGTGAATCTGCACCTTGAGTTTTTATGTTTGCTGTACGTTGCTAGTGAATCCAGCAAATATGGTGAATTTGAGTTGGGTGAGTTGTCTATCTATATCATCGAGCCTGAGGGAGCCCATGGCACAGTGCGATGGCTACCAGTCACCATGGGGGACAGTGATATACGACGAGAGAGAAAAGAAAGCACTTTCTGCTTGGCTGTGAATGTTAAAAAGAAACTGTGGCCCACGAGTCGAGCCCAGGGCAGCAAAAAAGTAGTTTCTTCATCTGTACAGTGCAGAGGTGAAGCAGCTCAAAATTCACTTCTGAAAAACTTGGGCGTGGGAGTCCCCTGCAGAGGAAGAGGAGTCCTGGATGCTAATGAGCGCCTGCAGACTTCTCCCACCTCGGCAACAAATTAGTTCTGAAAGAAGGTCAGTGACATTTGTTCAGGGGAGTTACTTCTGTTATGTGTACAACCAGGAAGAGAGGTCTAAAACCGATGAATCTCGCAGTAACGGAGGCAAACAGACTACCCGGGTAACTATTCTAACAAGCAGCTTTCCAACGTGTCCCCAAGGAAATGAGGTTCTTCCCAAGTAAATCTGCTTGCAGCATCTCAGAGGACCATGCACTGCTGTTGGAATAGAAAGAAGATGGTTTGTCTCAACCATAATGTCATAAATGTGTAGTTGGGCTGCAAATTCATCTTTCTCATGACCTGTGTATAACTTCTGATGTGTTTATAAAGAAGGGAATCGCATTAAAAAACATTAATTAGCAGCTTATTGTTGTTAGATATATCTAGGCACATTATTCCTTCATATTTAATTTTTCCTCAGTCTACGATGCTTTTCAAGGATGCAATTTCTGAACTATCAATCATGTAAACACATTTTAGGAAGAGAGCAGCTATGTCAGCAGTCCTGCAGCCCTGTGATTCCTTCTTTCCTACAGTATTCAGAGAAGTGAATGTCATCCCAGAGGAAATGAGCCTCTAATTGTTTTGTAGGGAGCCCCTGTCACCATTGTATTTGACTTACAACTTTCACATTGTTAGAAGTTTTTTGATATCTTCTGTTACCATAATGTTTGAAAATCTTACCGTTATTAAATAATCTTCCAGTGTCCCAGTGAAAGATGGAAATCTTCCATTTACACGTGAGAAGCTGGATCTCAGAAAGAGATCCTTAATGCAGCAAATCGCTTGAGCATGTTATTGATCCCTGCTATGCTCAGTTGGCCCAGGGACGTGTGCCTGAAATTAGCCTTAGTCTTTTCCTGAGTCAAGGATATGGCGATTTCTCCAAATTTTCCATTCTGTAAAATGTATCACTTTCTTTTCAGTGCAGGATACCTTTTATTGTTGGAGTTTTGCAAGCTGAAAAAAATGAAGAGCGAACACGTTGTGAAGGAAAATTGATATATATTTTCCACTGGAATAATGTGATAATAACTTTCCTGCACTCTTTAAAACAACTGGAAAAGCAGAGCGAAACTGGAAAAAGCTTCCCTGGAAAGGTTCCTGTTGCCTGTGTGTTTAGAGGATAATTCATTGTCACTATTGTAGTGCTGAAAACCTATTGCACGATTTGTTATGAAGTAGTTACTATGCCTCTGATGCTAACAAAATGTAAAGTACACTAAAGTATTATTAATTGAATGTATTTAGGGTCAATATTCAGTATATGACTATATGGAAGTACTGAAAAATACACAGACCAGACAGAACGTGAATTGGTAAAGAAAAGATTGACTAGTTAAACTTTACTTTTTGCAAATTATTGTATTGTGGCATTTTTTGGGGGTGCTATATGCTGTGAATGAAATAGGGCCACACTGGAGGCAAAGGGAATATTACATTTTCTGTAGGACCCGGATTTTATCCAATAAGTACGGTATTTCAGTATGGAACGATCAATATTATGAGTTAATTAACCAAATTAACCCAGACTGGCCATGTCTCATGTCTCCTAAGCAATAAATGATTTTGATGTTACACTGCTAAAAAGATCAAGGCACTTTACTATATTGGATGTATTTTCTCTCGCTATTCTAATAACCAGGACCTGTAAGCCACCAGAAGAGTCAGAGTAGATAACAAACGTAAAGCCAGGAAGTAGTAAGTGAATATATATAATATACATAACACTGTATCTGACCTAATTTGTTTAAAAAAAAACCCCAAATGTAAACTTTTTGCAAGCACATAACTTCTGTAGGCTTTCAGTGGGTAACTTTATTGACTCTTTTTGATGTATTTGTTGAATTGCTAATAGACTTCCTTCACTGTGATTACTATCTACAGGGCATCGCTACTATTGTACTTGCATTATCCTCACAAGACAATTATTGCAATGAGGTGCAGAGTGTTTGCTGAGGTAACAGGGTAGAATGTATAGTAATAAATCTGACTTTCAAGCGTTCGGATTTGTTCTTCCCTTAGAAAATAGTATGACAAGTTCCTTACACTGGAAAGGAACAAAGTAAATTAACTGTAAGTTTTACAACCCTGTACTGGGACACCATCCCCACATACCTTAGTTATGAGAATCGGTGCCCTTCACATAAAAATGTCCAAAATGAAAGCGTGTGATCTATGGCCAGCTTTCTCCTGTTTAGAAAAATGAGAACGCCTCCTTTGAAATGAAAGTTTATGAGCCTGTTTTTCTTCTTGTTGTACTCTGCATGGAAAAGATGGCACGCGAAGATGCCGAGTTCACCGAAACCGTATTTTTTCCGCAGGGCCGGTGGAAACCACGCAGCGTTTCCCCCTCCCCTTCCCCAGCCCCGGCTCCCTCTTCCCTGGGACCGCGGCTGGCAGCGGAGCCCAGGGCAGGGCTTGTCCGCGGCAGCGCTTCTCAACCCGCTCCCGAATCGGGCCCTTGTTCCCGCACCGGGCTGCAGGGGGGGGACACACACCACCTTGTGCCCCGCCGCCGGCCGGGGGGCGCGGGCCGACATTCCGATGCGGTGAGGCAGCCGCGGCCCGGCCCGCCCCCGCCCCGGCCCCGGCCCCGGCCCGGAGGGCGCGCACGGCGGTGTCGCTGGAGCCGGTCCCGCTGCGGGGGCCGGCGCCGTTACCCAGCGGAGCGGAGGCGGGAGGTAGGAGGAAGATCTGCCGCGGGGATCCCCGGCGGGACGGAACCCGGGGTGCGCTCCCCGGCTTCGGGGACCCCCTCTGTGGGCTTTTACGAGCAGCCACGCACACTGACGGAGGGGGAAGAATCAGTGGAATCGGTAGTTCGGGGGCACTGCCACCCGCCGAACTTGCACGACGTGGAGCCGTTCAACGGCAGGGAGCGGGGCGGCGGTGGGATGCCGCCCCCGGCCACGCGTCCCCCCGGGGCGCCGGCAGACGCGGTGCCGCTGCGGGGCGCGCACCCATGGCGGCGGCGGGGGGCTGCAAAGCCCTGTCAGCGGCAGAGCCCCCCGCGCTGGCTTCGCCTCGCTTGGGGCAGGATGCGGAGGAGCTGCCCGCGGCGGGCTCGCCCGCATCCCGCCGGCCTCGGACGATCCGGGGCAGGGACCGGCGGGAGAATCCCCCCTGCCCCCCGCCGCCGAGGAGAGGCGGTCCCGGGGGAACCCGCCCCGGCGGCCCCGCGGCTGAGTCAGCCGGCGGCGCTGCACCCCGCGGCACCTCCCTCCCTCCCTCCCTCCCTCCCTCCCTGCCCGGGCCCGGCGGGGCGGTGCGCGCCCGCAGCCCCCGCCCCCGGCCCGCCGCGGTAGGCGCCGCGCTCGCTCCGCCGCTCCCGGGCAGCGGCGGCCGTGGAGCGCTGGCGAGGCGGGGGCGGCCCCGTCCTGCAGACCGCTCCGCCGCCGAGGCCCCGCCGCTGCTGGAGTCACCGGCCGGCCCGAGGAGGAGGAGGAGGAGAGGAGGAGGAAGAAGAAGAGGATGATGCCGGGGGGGCGCTGAAAGGTGCGTCTCCTGCTCACCCCCGCCCGCTTTCACGGGCTCCTTCCCCGGCTGCTGGCGCTTCCCCCAGGGGCTCGCAGGGGCAGGGCCCCGGCAGGGTCTGCCCGCTGCGGCCGTGCCTCGGGGCGGGTGGGGGCTCCGCTTTCGGCCATATTCCGAGCCTCGGGCCGGCGGCGGCAGGACCTGGCGGCCCCCCGCCTCCCGCGCCCTCCCCGGCCTCCCTTCGCTTGGGGGCTCCCCCTCTGCCTCCGGGGAGGAGGTGTCAGGAAAATCCCAAATGCAAAAGCAAATCGGGGTGGGTTGCCCTTATCCCACATGCTATCAATGGTTACAGATTCATCCCTCACTTTCCCTCTTCGCTTTTTTATATCCGTTGTGATTGTACAAAAAGTTGTTATTTTTTTACATTAAAGCCTGACTAACTGTAATGTGACAGGAGCAGTGCAGCTGATGGGAGAGCTGGCGTTGGACAGAGTCCCTACGTGTAAGTGGGTGACGATGTCTCTCCTCTCCCCGGTGGGTCCCAGTGAGCCCCTCTTGCCGGCTCTGAGCACTCTCTGTGGGTGCTGCGGGCCCAGGGGCGGCAGGCGAATGCATTCCTTCCAGCTCCAGACTTCTCTTTGGCCCGCTCGGTGAAGTGTGGTTGAGTTACAAAGACTCTTAAGTCCGCAAACACTTCCAGCAGTAGTTTCACTGAAGTGTTTGTAGGATCGGGGCCGAAGTGGCTGGGTGTGATGCTGATGGGTTCTGCTGCACGCTCTTGGGATGCCACCAGCACAGGTGATATGGAGAAGAGCCTGTACAGGTGGCTGCAAACTGGGCTTCTGATAAAGGCAGTGTAAGAGCCGGGTAGAGTGGTGGGGAAATGCATAAAAGATCAGATGTACTTCAAGGGAGCAGTCAAACGTTTCGTGTTTCATAGTAAGGCACTTGTGGGAAGAGCGGGATTGGGCTTGCTGTTGTACTTACATGACCAACATTTGCTAAATATTTCAGTCCTGTATGTTTTATGTATTTGTATATTTGAAAGGGGATCAGAGAACCTTCCAATTATGAAAAAGCCATTTAGAAATTACTGCAAAGCAGTGACCATTATGTAGTTTAAGAAGTCATCCGTTTCCAGCTACAGATAATCGACTTTGATCTGTGGTATCTCATCCTGTGAAAAGTCTATGGCAAACAACCAGTGTTTGTGATCGTTTCAAATCAAAATGAAAAACACCTGAACAAATCTGGGAGCAGTGAAACAAACGAGGTGAAACCAGAAGCAGACGCAACATTTTGTGTATTAGGAAATGCTTCAGAGAGAAATGCCCAAGTTGTAAAAGAGCATGTCCAGCCTGTGCATAAATTCACAAAGGATTACTAAAATCTTCCTTAGTCATCCAAATAGAATTTATTCATGTTCTGCCACATTGAGGTACTAATCTAGTATACTGTAATGTTCATTCATATTTTCACACGCGGTACAAAGTTTGTTATTAGGACTTCGTGACTGCAGACCAGAAAATGCAGTTCCTGTCCTCTCAATTCACATTAATTTAATGTGATGCATCTTAACCAATAAAAGCGTGGTGTTCAAGCCAGAGTTTCAATAATTTGCTGAGGAAAAAAACCAAACCCAAAGTAGAACTTCTAAGTTCAAGAAACATGAAAGCCCTACTGTAGAATAAAAAATTTCTGAAAATGGTATGTACTGCAAATCATAGAACAAGTTCGTGAAAGGGATGATATATCTTTTGAGGTTTGGGAGATTTGTGAAATGAGAAAGAGAAATTCTCTATATTTAGGTTATCCAAAAGAATGTTGTGAAACAATTTGAACACCATTTATAAGTACGCATAGTGGAGAGTATATCAAAGGGCTGTTCTATGTAAGAGAAATACGGATATTAAGATCCAGTGACCAGAACCTGCGCTGAAATCCAGTATTGGAAACTGACAGTTGTAACTGTTCATAAAGGATTGTGGTAAACTTATCGTGGTTGGAAACATTAGCTCAAGTTAGCAGCTCTTCTTTTCTGTAGAAGAGCAGCTGTAATTTAGCAATAGTTTGTGGATTTGAAACGAGAATTAGTTAAAGGAAGACTTGAATTGTAAAGGAGGCAAAAAGCAATTAATCTATTATATCATTAGAAGTCCTTGATTTGCATAGGGATTTTTCATTAAATGTTAAAATGAAGTGGTTTCTAGTGAACAGCTTAATTTACCTGCATATTTACAAAAGTATTTCTTTAATATTTTCTTCTTTTAAAACACTGAAGATGGCACTTCTGAACAAGGGTTGTTGTTTTGTTTTCTGTTTGTACAGCACCTACTGCAAAACGGATGTTGGCTCATGACTTTGAGCCGTAAACTTTATAAATGACAATGATAGTGTTATTAGCAATAATTTGCATCTTTTTTTTCCTTTTATATACTTTTTGAAAATGCCAGTAACTGAAACATTGGAACGAATCACGCAGCTCCAGTGTGGACAGACTTACTCCCACGCCTGTTCACAGTACAGCCATTGATGGCTCCATTTGAGTAATGGCTATCACTTGATTCTGCAGGCAGCAAGTTTACGGCTGTCTGTGCTTTGAGAATGCTGTCTGATTAACTGTGAAATAATGCTTTTTATCAAGGCTGTCTTTTAGAAAGCTATTGGCATGCTAGCCTGAAATCCGTGCTTTTCCTTAGGTTAATTGTGTCCCTTCTTTAACCTTCTTAATCTCATTTAGAAGAGAGTTGTTGCACGTGTACTTGAGGGCCTACATGACTGAGTACATATTATATGAGAGTAGTCCAGCTTACTCTGCATACTGCTTTGTTTGTCTTGGCAAACCTATACGTATATCTGCCTGTGGGTGGGGTTTCCATAGTCATGGTTCTGCCAGATATTGGTCATATTTCACCCTTCTACTTTTTTTTTGTTTTTTTTTTTTGAGCAAAACGTCCATCTACTGAAATGAGGCTCATGTTTAAGATCCGAGGATAAAGTGATGACAGTTTTTCTTTGCATTTCCTGTATTGGGAGCTCTCTAATCTTTTTCTTCTGTTTCTGAGACACAGAATTTTGATCGTATGTGAAACAATGGAGTTAATTTGTAAATATGTCACTGTGGGATCAAAGCCTTGTCCTTGGTGGTTTCATATACTCTGTCGTGCTGACATCTCTCTGCAAGACTTCATTAATGTCACTGATTTTAAACTAGGCCATCCACAATACTCTCTTCTTAACCGCCCAGTCATTCATAAATAATGCAACATGTTCAAACAAAAGCTAGATGTTCCGTCAGTTAGTGGAAACTGGTGAACTACAAGAGCTAGGAGGAATGGACTCAACTCTCCACCAGAATTACACTTCTTCCAGAGCCTGCCACATTTCCCCAGTTTATCAAGCGTCAGTGATGGTGCCGCAGGTAATATCGGCTCCTTCAGTGAATGATTTAAAGCAGCAGGGGCACATACCTCGGGGAGTATGGGACATGCCCCAGGGAGCTGCCTTTTGCCTTCTTTACATCCGAAACTCTTACGTACTCCAGCGTAACTTTCGAGTATGGAGACTGTGCAGGCTCGAGTCTTGTACAAGGAAGCGCATTCTGTAGGCCAGTATATTGACCATAATATTTTACTCACAGTAGTCTGAGGCCTATCATAATAGTTTAAACAGGCTGTCCACTTTGGGATACTTTTTATTCTACATTGCTAACAGTAAGTAATATTTGATAATTTGTTACGACGTTTTCAGTGGAGCCACCTCATTAGAAATAAATATCTTATTGTATTTTTCAACTGTTGTACCATTTCATAAGTAATTAAAAAATTTTAGGTATATTCAATATTCTTTGTGTTACTCATTTGAATGCTTTAAATGAGACACAAAAAGTGGAAACATCGAGTTCAAAGTCGAAGCTACCGTTTGAAAACATTTATTTTTGGTGTAATGGTTTTACACTATTAGTATGCACAAGTGCTGCATAACTTGCATCTAATAATAGTGTGTTTTCTTAAACAGATGACTCTCCAGTTGCATTGACCTTGCCTTGTGTAGCAGGACCTTGCTGTCTGCTGTTTCAGACAATGCTCTGATGTGAGACCTCTCCTCCCACGGTATTTTTCTCTGTCTGTGCTACAGCATACAGCAAGAATGCTGCTGCAGGGATCTCTGGTATTTGAGGTTTTGTTACACTGCATCTCCTTTCTAACGTTTTCATAATGCATTCCTTTACTCCAAGTACAAAACTCTGTTGCTCGGATTAGGTTAATTTCTTTCTGTAGCTGTGCAAGTATCTTTCAGCAGTATTTGGGGAAACCCAACTAGGTTTCCCTTTGGAATTTAGCAAGATAAAAAGGGGTCATGTAGCAGAGTAGCTACTGCTTTGTGCACTACCGACAGTTCACGTTAAAGAGCAACCTGTAGAGTTCCTCTTGAGGAACTTTCTTGATGTGAATGCCTCCTTTTTAATTCCTTTAGGGTTGCTACGATTGCTTTGGATTGCAGCTGTGTACCAAATTGCAAGGGAAAAAGAAAACCCGGTGTTTTAATATCCAGGCTGAATTGCCCTCTGAACACAGTATTCTGCTTCTGGTCTAATTTTAGGTAACTTTCATACTCTGACGTGTTTCAAAGGTGTATTTTCAACTAGTTAGTTATTGTTCAGTTTGGCCAAGCGTGCTAAAATGCATTTGTAATCAGATTGTTTCATTGGTGGGCAGAGGTTTCTAAGAATTGGTTAGTATTTTTCTAACTTTTACTAGAAGAATTCACACTTTCGATGACTCAAATACATCAGAAGTTCTGTGAGCATATGCGTTGTTTGTACCGAAAGCTGTGGGAAAATAATCTAACTGCAGGTATTTCTTGTGAAAGCTTCAAAAGCTCACTCTGTGTGCACCTGTTTTAGTTCAACAGGCTTATGGGAAGCAGTAGAAGTAGAGGAACATCTATCCAAGGCTCCAGCCTGCTGGATTTCTGACTGCAGGAGAGGCAGGCAAACAGGCTGCCTCCCTGTTTGGTTCTGTAATTTGCGTTTGCTCTTTAGCTGTGCCGTGGGCTGCTTTTCTGTCACATCTTGAGTGGCAAAGGTGTCAAAGAGCACCAAGCAGATTATAATGCTTCTTGAAATCTTTCATATTGTGGTACTCCTGCATTTTTTTAGATGAAAAATATTGCTTAATGTGGCTCCGTCAGAGCCCTCAAACTTTTTCAGTGTAGCTGTTACTTTTGTGAGTAGTCTGTTGTTTGCATTTTTTCCCGAAAGAGTAAAGGGGACATACAAAAAGGGGAGAATCTTGCATAATTACCTTTGCTTCATTGTGGTTGCACCTTTTTTGTTTGTTTTTGCTTTTCTTAATAGTGAATTTATGGACGAGACAACAAAAATAGAAACAATAAAATGAAGCAGTTGGACAGCTGCTTATGTTGGAAATATTTTAATCTTAACCACTCAAAATGTTGCTGTTACTATTGATTTGAATATACATCTGCTGTTACTCTATGCAGCAAAGTATAAGCAAGAAATTCCACTTTAGTGGAATTCCAGTTTGGTGCCTTTGGTAGGCATAGAAATGAAATATGGAGAAACTTATTATAGAAAATGGATGGTATCGTATGTGTCATTAACTAAAACCTCCATGGTGATCCTGTTTAGAGGCATTCCCAATATCATTAACCTGGGTAATTTAAATAGGTTAGTCCACTTAGAGGGCTTTTTTCTTTATTTATTTTATTTTTGTAGGACAAATTCAGGAAGTAGCTATCACTATTTAATCACCTGTCACTGTGTAACAATTTTAACAAGTTATACCATCCACATTAAATACACTCTCCCTTTGAATAGTCTTGATATGTCTCCCAGTATGTAATAGGTACACTTAATGGTTCAGTTGTTTGTGTTTGGTTTTGTTTGTTTTCAAAATGATCTTTCTTCTTGTAAGATAGGGCTGTTGGAGGGCAGTAATTGCTGCTCAGTGCTTCTTGCCAACCAGTAATTCATCCAGTTTTGCATTTTGCTTTTGCTCTCGATGAGCCGATATCTTGCCGAACAGCTCAGACATGTCTTCCCCCAGTGTTGTATGAAGTCTGCAGTGTTTCTGAAAAAGAAGAATTATTGTAATTTGCTGAGAAAGGAAAAGTGCACTGCGTTTTCTTTACTAAGTGTTAAAACTGCTCTGTTCTGTACTCCTGTCTCATATCTAAAAGCAGTTCTTTGCTTTCTAGATCTTTGAAAATACGGGCTCTTCTAAATATACCATGTCATAGAAACCTATATACCCTTTCTATATTTTGGATATATATTTTATGTAATGTGCCTCTGTTACAGATAAAGTTATGGAGTAGTTAATAGAAAGATGTTACCATGCAAGGAATTAAGCAGAGATTTAAAAATGCCAGCTGCGTGGATAGTGTTACCTCATATTTGAAAGGTTGAGAGGTTTCCTAAGTTTGGAAAAATCATGATGTTGACTTTATATAATTCTCTTTTAAGGCACGGTAAACCTTGGATCTATACTATATCTGTCAGGGTGTTTCTGGATAGAGTCTTCCTGCCTCTATTGAAAATAATATTAGCTTAGCCCAAATACATGTAACATCGGATGCTGTTGTTTTTATTGCGTTACTTATTCCATGTTGGCAGAATTATGATGTGTGTAAAAAATACATTTGCCTTTTGGTCCACTATTCAAACAGATTTCAGAGACTGTATTTCAAAATTCCACTACATGGTTGAGCTAACTTGCAGTATGAAACAGAAATGTTTATTGATTTTTTTTTTTTTTTAATTTTTTTAAAATTTTTTTTCCAGATGTGTGAAGGAGAAGGTGTTTTTTTTTACCTAAGCCAAACTAGCCTTCTTGGTACTTAACCAGAAGACATTTGTAGGTGAAGATCTAGAGCTTAAACTTGTTTGGGAATACAGTTTAATCCGAAAAATGCACTATTCAGTTGTTTCCATTCTCATCTAGCTTTCCTGAAATAAAATTAAAGTTAAGTATAAACATAGTACCCTGGTATCAGAACATTGTGGCCATGAAAAATCTAGCTTTAGTCACCTATTTTACTATAAAGAGTATAATGTTAATACTGTTCTTTCTTGTTTGTGTTAAGCAGATATTGTCAACTACCAATCTAGTTGCACAGGTTAAGTTTATTTATATCTAGTTATGGAAACGTTTTGAATTTGCTATAAAGAAAGAACATTGTTTTAAAATGTTAGTTTAGGGCCATGAGTAAGAGGGGTTTATGAGTCCCTTATTACTGCATTATTAAATGCTTTTTTTTTTTTTAGCCGTCAGATGAAATTTTTCTTGGTCCAGCAAATTCTGAGCTATGGCAAATGTTTATTTTTAACTGAATTTCTGTGTCACTCAGTTATGAGCGTTTTTTTGGAAGAATGTTTTGCTTGTTGTGAATATGTTCATGCAGCAAATTCTGGAACCCTGCGTCTTAAAACTTCTTATTTCTGTGTAATAGGAGATAACAATGACTTGAGGAGATCAGGGAAAATATAAAGTCTTCATTAAATTTTTGTAGATTCATTTGTATAAAGGAATAGGAATTTCTTGGAAATCAGCAATAATTTGTGATGGAAATGGTCCTTCCAACTTTTCCAAGATAAGGAAGTACTAAAATTGTAGATTTCTCTGGTAGAATCAGAAAAAAAAAATGGGTAATTTGTGATATTCATAAGTGGATAATATCTACGATTGGAATCTATTTTCACAGGTTTTTCTAGTCACTCCAATCAAGTCCATTTGGGGGCCATGCCAACAAAATGATTTTACTCTGAAAACTGTGTTGTCAGCACCAGCTGTTCAGTGCATCAAGTTCCAAATTCTCCTTATCCTTCCCTTTCAATGATTAGTTTGGCTTAAAAGTAATAAATGGGGAACCTTCCTTTTTGTCTTAAAATACTTAAGCCTTTATTGTTCCCATTTTCCCCTTGTTTTTATAACTAAATGTTCTGGTTTTAAAGCTGAGATTATGAATAATTATATAATGGTACGACTAGGGGCTTCTAGAAAAACTAAAATTTGTAGAAAAATCTAAAAAATATGCAGTAAGATCTTTGAAATGGCTGTATAGTATTAGACTACTATGCCTGCCTGAATTATCTTTCAGGATTCAGGTCATAACATCTGTTTGGAGTTTTGTTACCTGATAGGCATAGGAATGGTAGAGATGTGTAGACAGTAAATGGTTTTCAGGAGGTCTTCGAGTCCACCTCTTCAGAAGAGGCAAGTTTGCATCTTCTCTTAAAATTTGCAAATGTCGTTCTATTTTGCCAAAAAACCTTGTGTCATCCCCTCATTTTGTTCCATATGCGCTTTATTATATTATGCAAGTTGATAATGTAAACGTTCATCTTTAACAGTCAGGTGTCCCATTGTCTAAGTACATAGAATTTGTTACTGAGGCTAAAATTTCTGAAGACAAAAGATAATGTACCACAGTTTTAATAGTACAGCACAGTATTATCCCAGGTAACAGCTTCTATGCACCCCTGAACTTCATCTCAACCGTGTGCTTTATAGAAAGCTGCATGGAGTTGACTTATGAGTTACTGAGAGTGCTGTAAAAATATTTGAGGAAGGTGTGTCTGCAGATTTAAAGCAAGGCAAAATAGTTTGGTATGGTGTGTGCACAGATTTAAAGCAAGGCAAAATTGTTCCGTATGACAGCATGGGAGCTGTGATGGTCAATAAAGTATCTCATCTATACGTGAGTCACTCTGCTCTAAACTCATGTGCCTTACTCTGACTTGACATGGTGCCCTAGATATTTTTGTTTTGCTTTATAATGCCATTCTCAGTCTTTTATCAGCTTTTCTGTGTTCCCTTGAACTCTGAGGGCACTCTTGAGAAGAGCAGAAAGCCCCAAACAAAATAAAATTAAAAAGCCCCTTCACTTGCTGTTCTTGCTTGAATTTATCCTTACCAAAACTCTCCCAAACATTTCAGGTGCATTTGACTTGATGAAATCAATGGATAATTAAAAAAAACCCCAATAACCTCTGTCTCCTGGTTCTCCTGCCTTACCCATTTTGCTTACAGTAAAGCTCTATTCTGTTAGCAACCATACGCGTCCCAATAAAGGTTTTAAAGTTTGAATTGAGACAGAGACTGTCTCAGCTCTTGGCCAGCGAATGCAAAGAAAGTTGGCCATGTTCCCTCTACTTGCCAGAAAAGCATGAAAGCTGGGGCCCTTCCTCTGTCAAAGAAAAAGGGAAGCTCTGATCTTTCTGCATACAGATTTATGCAAGTATTGAGTCCCTGACCTGTTCTTGGTAAGACGTGTCTGTCTCTTGCTTGCTAGATGTGGCCCAAAGCCCCCAGGAAAAGAACTCTAAACTGCAGAGAACTTGTATAGATCAACCTGGGCTTTTTCTTCTGATTATCAGTTTGACTGTACTTTTTTTTTTCTCTAATTACAGTCTTAAATATCAACAAAAAAATTCCATCTCTACAGTAATACAGTTTTTAAGCATGTGGCTTGTCTCTGATATTCTTTCTACTAAATCTAAAGACCTGCTTGCTTCATTTTTGTTTAATATTTGATGTACATATAAGTGTATAATAAAAAGAGCATAGATGATGTTGTCATCTAGTATCGTAATATTTAGTGTGTGTGTGTGTGTAGACACTTCCAGTACCTGGCCCTCTTCCATACAGGGTTTTAAAACTTTCGATATTCAGATAATCTAACAGTCCATTGAATGATGTGAGACTATATAAAATAAAGTAAGAATATTGAGTTATGAAGGGAATTATCAGTAAAATTTAGGCTTATTTTTAAAATACGTACTGGTATGGTTTTAAAATATTTAATTCATTATTGTCAAATAGTAGAATTTAAAGCATTAAAAATCAGAATCTTGAGTTTAAAAGTAGTATAGTAATAATACCTCTTGCACATTCTTCTTACCGTAACTGTACCTCAGACTATATAGAGGTTGCAATGTAATTTTTTCTGGTGAGTGGATCATGAAAACCAAGCAAGTGTTTTGGGTTTTGTAGTTATTATAGGTAATAATTATGCACACCTGAATTATGTACAACTGTTACACAGTTACATAAACAATGTACATCTGACTGTTGACTTTTTCTTTATAGTTATGGCATATGTTCTGTAGTGAGTATAGTTTTTATTTTTCAGAGAGGTCGCATGGAAAATAAGAAGTGATGAAATGCATACATTGTGTTTTCAAAAGTATGGTGAAACATTATAGTACTATTAGCGTTATTACTTCCATAGCTGTTTTTGCTTTTATAACAGCATTAGAATGCTAAAATAAAACCAGCCAGCATTAATGAATAGTTAATAAAGCCAGAAAACTATACAGAATCCATGAAGACTTTAGTGTGGGGAGTGTGCTGTCTGTTTCTAATTTAACCTGTTCTCAGATTACTATCAGGAACTGTTCTAAGTTTGTCAAAGACTTTGAGAGGTCTACAGTAGATTTTGATGGTAAAACTTACCTTTCCTAAACTAAATTTCATTCTACTGATTTTATTTTTTTTAAAGGTAGGTAAAAAGTGAAAGAAGTAATCAATAAATAATTTTTGATAGCTTTGGAAGTCAATAAGAAGATGTTTTGAATTTACAGGGGGTTTGAGTGTGTCAGAAGCAAAAGAGCAGGTCTAAGGAGGCACTTAAAGGTTTGCAAGGTAAGTTCATAATAAAATAAGAGGACTACTGACTTAAAAAAAAAAAAAAAGCCCTAGAACTTCAGGCATGCCAACTGATTTGGAAAAGACGGAAATGAAAAAGATCTCCAGGAGCAGGAGGTAACTGTTTTGAGGTGTGGTGGTAGCGTGCCTAAGAAGATTGATGAACAATATTTAATTTGAATTCTCAAAGGACAGGTTAGTCTGCTTTCATTTACGTATGCTGGTTTTATATGTTGTTTCTTAATAGGCCATCTACTGTTATCAGTGAACTTTATTCTAGATGTATACATACGATTTTTTTTCCTCCTCACCTCAGTCCTCACACATGATCTGCTTCTTCCTTGTTGGCTTCGTAACAAGCAGACAGTGACCTGTGGGAAAGCAAAGCAAATAACTCCATATAGTACACAAGATATTAGTTGTGAAAATGGAGAGTTTGAGACTGCCTGTTTTACCTTGTGAGTCCAGTACAGGCGATAATATCCTCAGTGGGTTACCATTTAAAAACACTTTGTCTACGTATCATCAATGAACTCGACCGGTGATGGTGCATCGCCTTACAAACTGTCTTGAACCATGTTTTTGTTTCTACGCTGCTTTGAAACATTACATAGGTTTCTGTTGCACACAGAGGAGCGTTGCTAGCATCAGCTGTTGTTTTGTTTAAAACTGTGTAAGTTGCACAGACCATTAGTTTTCATCGCTGCTTTGCCTCCCCTCAGGGATCTTTTCTCATGCCAGTTATTACTTCATAACGTGCTTAGCTGCCTGCTAAGGTCATTGTTGAATGATCAGTCCTGCAGGTGAGCCTCCTGCGTCTAGTCTGCGGGTTTTCCCCTCAGCGGGATGAAGTCAGTGTTGTCATCCTGCCCCAGAGAAGCTTGATTACCAGGCCTTGGCCTGCTCCTTATCTTTCCCTTTGCTGTCTCAGTGCCAGCCCGATGGCGTTTCATTCAGCATTTCAGAGTAACCTCCTCGTCCCCGCTTTTGGCCTTGCTGGCAACCTGCAAAAGTCTATATTCAATGTGCTGTTCAGGTGTTACTTGTAGAATCACTTAGGTTGGAAAAGGCCCTTGGGATCATCGAGTCCAACCATCAGCTCCACTCTACAAAGTTCTCCCTTACACCATATCCCTTAACACCACATCTAAATGAGTCTTAAACACATTCAGGGATGGTGACTCCACCACCTCCCTGGGCAGCCTATTCCAGTGTCTGACCACTCTTTCTGTGAAGAGTTTTTTCCCAATGTCCAGCCTAAACCTACCCTGCTGCAGCTTTAACCCATTCCCTCTTGTTCTATCACTAATTACCTGTGAGAAGAGACCAGCACCAACCTCTCTACAATGTCCTTTCAAGTAGTTGTAGAGAGTGATGAGGTCTCCCCTCAGCCTCCTCTTCCTCAAACTAAACAGTCCCAGCTCCTTCAATCGCTCCTCATAAGATTTATTCTGCAGGCCCTTCACCAGCTTCGTTGCCCTCCAGCACTTCGATATCTCTCTCATATTGAGGTGCCCAGAACTGGACACAATACTCAAGGTGTGGCCTCACGAGTGCTGAATACAGGGGGACAATCAGCTCCCTACTTCTGCTGGTCGCACTATTTCTAATTATTTCTAACTTGGTGATTATATTCCCTCAAATTCCTTTTACATTTTGCGGTGAGAGCGCGGTTGCGGCTGACAGTGAGGCCGGCCATCTCCCTCCTCACGGGCCAGCTCTGCCCACTCCTCCCCAGACCGGCACCGGAGGGTGAGCAGGGTCTCACGTTGATCTGATGAGTCTGGTGGAAAGGTGAGGAGCAGCAGAGGACAGGGCCTGGGCCCAGAGCTGCTGGCGATGTAGCTCAGCCCAGGACCATGGGGACAAGCCTGAGCTGGAATGGCTCCTGGGCCCGTTGGTGGCGGTCACAGGTGGGGCTGGTTATGGCGTTTAAGGACGTGGTGTCCTCAGGGCCCTGACACTCCCTCTGACAGACATCCACGATGATCCCATCCTGGGTTAAAATTGCATATCGTGCTAGTTGCAACGTTGGTTTGTTGTTATCATGCCCAAGTGCGTTACAGAAAACGTAGTAGTTTCATCTTCTTTAACTGTTACAGCAGCAATAACCTTGAGTGTTTCAGCATGCATTCGCTGGTTCCTTATCTTTTACAGTCCTTTTGTGCTTGGGTTCTTTGGCTTCTTTAACTGTGGCACTGGCTGTTTTCTCTCTGGTGCTTTCCCTTCTCCTCTGCTCAAACTGAGGGCATACATCAGGCATATATATACACCTCATCCCTTCTAGAACCTTTTTGAGCTAAGTATTAAGTAACGTGATATGAGCGGGGATGCACAATCAAATGGATGTAAACTAATCTTTCTGCTTGACTGAGAAGGTGTAGCCTATATACATAACGATCATTTTTACGTAATGTGTTATTACTGAGGCATATGAATATTGGAATGTACGTGTATCTAGTTTAGGGTAAAAAAACGCAACAAGATTTCCTAGTAGCATTTTCAGATTTTAATGAGGCAGTGTTGTTTGGATGCTAGCAGAGTCTCTGGCACACATTCCTGGTTATGTCAAAATAAAAAAGGGTGTTCCAGAGAAGGAAGCGTCCTTTTCCAAATTATGACTGCATTTTTTAGCCTGGTTTCTTACAGAAACAACTTTGCAAAGTCACACTGTGTGCCTGTATGTCTTTTCTTCAAACTTTTAACTTGGCCTTTAGCAGTCAGGTTTATTACAAAAATGCAGATCTCAAATATACTAAAGACTCAACAAATTTCATGCAAATGTTACTTAGGTACAGAAAAGAAGTTCTGTAAATCATTCTGGCTTTGAAGAAGTTGTTCTGAGAGTTCACACATTAGTGGAGGATCCATATATGAGCAAATATTTAGTAATACCCCAGCTGTACGAAAAGCTTCTCTTGGAACTGGCGTCTCCTTAGACATCATGATTATTCAGAATTTGTTACTTCTAGAAGTAACTAAGGTATATAATGCTTGGTTATCATGTGTTCTGTTGTTTTTCGGTGTACCTTTGGCTACTGAATACTCTACGTGGACATTAAGTATCCTCTGAAATACTTGTCCATTAATTTTACCAGCAGCTTCACTGTGTTAAAATTGCATTCCATCTGTTCAGCTGAAAGTACAAGAACCTTTAAGAAATGTAACAAACTTTGAACAAGTGATTGTTTGAGTTAGATAAGTATAGAATTAGCTTTTGCCACACATTCTTATTCCAATTAACTATATTGTGAAGACTGAAGTAGACTAAAAATCTGGGATAAAGTTCCATCTTATCAAGGGAGCAGACTTTCATGTTTAGAATTCCAAATTATTATTATTCTTCAAGCAAGGAGCTTGACTGTACTACCCGAGAGCGAGTTTTATGATGACTGCACTTAAGTTGAACACTTGCTGAAGGTTTTATCCCAAAAGAAAGGGTAAAGTCCAAATGCAGAATTATAAGCCGCAGGTTCTAAATCTCACAAGGAATCTCACAAGTAGTCAGAAATGTTTAATGGGCAACTTTCATAGAGGCTCTAAAAGATAACGAAGAAAAGCAAATAAATCTGCATTTGCTCAACAAGGGTATAGATATTCGTTGCAATAATTTTAAAGATCCTCAAATGAAGGATCACCGAAACGTGTCATAATCATACATGGAGTCATGCTATATTGATCATCAGGCATGTTTCTCTTTCAAATAAGTTAAGTTGTTAAAGAAATGCAACTGGAGCTTAAGGAACATGGAAGTTGCTGTGAGCCTATAGTTTTCTCTGTGTTTTGTTCCATTTATCTTAGAAGACGTGATGGTATGTTATAAAAGAAACCTCCTAATTTTGACCCTGGGTGTATTTCCATCCTATTTATTTATTGAATAAGATTGAATTACTAGTATTTATAATGTCAATTACAATGATGCCTACAAGACTTTTAAAATATTAAAACATTTATTTAAAACGATTGCTTACAATTTATTATGTTGGTAATGACCTCTTATGTTAACATAATAAATACCTTGCAGCATTGTGAAAAAATAATTTGCAGTTGTATGGTGACTTGCAGCTTGCATGTTTAATTCTGGGAAGAGCCGCAGTGGTAGAGATTACTTCATGGCTTGAATGAGTCAGATTGTTTGCTGTATTTGTGTAGTGCTGTTTTCTGTGTCACTGCTTAATATCTAGAAACGTTAGAACAGCATTAGTAGTATAGAAATTGTTTCATGTATTTTCAGAGTTGCTTGATCAATAGTCTTCTGAAAATGCCATCTTTCTCAAGCCGATAACTAATTACCCTCTAAGCAAATTTTTTTTTTCTCTTGAATTCTCTATTAGGCACGATAATAATATGCAGATGAAATAACAGGTGTTCAAAAGAGGTAGTAAAAATAATAAGAGACTAAATATTATGATTCCTGAATGCATGGTATGAATAGGTCAGGAATGGTATACAAAGAAAATGTATTTTGAGAAAGTGCAAGAGTGGTGCAGTAATTTAATGTTAGTCTTCAGCATTTGAAATATTTTTCTTTGCTTTTCTAGGACTAAAGTGTAAATGCATAGATTGACAAAAGACTGAACTGTTGTTCACATACAGATTAGCTTTTCATTTGTATTTGAAACATATACTGGGGTTTCAGACTCACTCTTGTTGCAGTTATGACAGCTGAGCAATAATATATAAATTATTACTCAAGTAATGTTTTTAATAGGACTACTGTGGCTTAGCATAATGTGAATAAAAGTGTTAGGTTGGGTTTATAGAAGATAAACTGTAGTGATGGATGCGCCTCTAACATACCATCAGACATTTTAGTAGTCAGAAATATTTTTATTACAGATTCTGTTCTCACCAGTGTGGCTAGAATTACAGCTAATGCAGTCAGTGAGAGAAAGGGAAATGAGAGAAGACTTGGGTGCTCACACAAGAAAAATTCCGTGAGGAAGAACAATGAAGACGAGGAACCTGAGGAGTTCTTGTTCCTCATTGTATAGCCTGGTCCAGAGTAATTTTAAAACTTTGGCAAGGTGACAGTTTCTCATGGCAAGGTGAAATTGCAGTTTGTTGAAATATTTATCGTTGTGCCACTTCAAGTCCCTTAAAGGCACGGTTTCATGCTGGGCACAAATGCTAGATGAGCTCAGGTGGGAAGGCTGCCTTGTTGTTAACTGGAACTAGGTAAGAAAAGGGGATTGCCGGGACATTCCTGCTGGAGGGGCAGGGCTTTCTGCCTTGTGATGCTAACCTCTCTGGTAGTACTTTAGGAAAAGGGAGGATGAGAGATAATGGTGTTAGGATATTTGGGAAACGGTCCTTTCCTCGAGGCTGAACTGTCACTCGTTTACAAGCCACTGAGCTAAGGCTTGTAGATCATCTGAATTGGTACTTGTTGTTGCAGTGTCCAGGTAAATAAACCTGCTTCTGTAGAAACAGATGTGCTGGTTTCTATTGCTGCTGGAGCTTGGGTCCTAGTGCAAGGAGAGAGGCCTTGCTGGGAGGCATAGATGGTGCTCCAGGCAGGGTGTGGAGCGTGGTTGACATGCTGTGATGTCCGAACCCTGACCACTAGTCTGGAAGAGTCAACCTGCTGTAGGGCTGGGCTGGTGGCTGGCTGGCTGGCTAAGGCATTAACTTCTAAAGGCTTGAAGCAACTGACTTAGGCAAACAGTATCCTTTGGTCAAGGTAGCATCTCTGAAAGCATCTTGCACAGGTGTAGTGGGAAGAGAATGGGATCAGGGCATGAAACACCCAATTGTATCACTGGTTTGCCATTGTGAATGTGTGGTTGGATGTTTTTTTGCAAGTGAAGGCCTGCCATCACTTTCCTACTTTCCCTTCACAGAACTCATCTGGCTTTCAAATAATGTAATTTTTCCTGCTCATATACTGAGTTTATTTGTGATAATGGTTCTTTGAAAAGAAGGTTTGATAAAAGCTAGAATGGAGGGAATATACCATGTTTCCAAATTCTGTTAGTTTGTAGCCCCAGGTTACTGTTGACTTTTTAAGGGTTGCAAAGAGTTCATGTTTCAAAGTGACAGATTTTCAATGTGATAACCAAGTTCTCAGAACAGTAACAATGTATGTAAGCATTCAATTTTGTATTATCAGTTTAAGGTCACAGAAGTGATTGGCAAATGACAGGAAATACAATCATTTTCCCTGTGTTTATTTGTATTTTGATAACAATGACTTGCATTCATATTTTAACAGAAACACCATTTGCAATATTTTTAAAATGATTTGTAATTGAGATTCATTGCGCACAAAACCTCTCCACTTCTGCTTCTTCACTTGTGTTTGCAGGACTCTACTTAGAGTCCTGATCTGTAGAAGATCCTCCAGTTATTTTCCAACATATTTAACCCTGGGTGGCCTTAGTGAGGGAACTTACTCTATCAACTGAGGAGAAATGGTGTAAATTGACTAAGGAGAACCCACGTGAATGAAGATGTGTGTGTAGAACTTGAGAACTTGTTAAAGGATAAAATGACGATATGAATGATGGCATTGAGTCCAGGGGAACCACAAAATCTTCAAAGGTGGACAAAGCCTTGAAATGGGATGATGGCTAAATTATTTCCCAGTTTTAAGCTGCAGGTGTTTCAAAGGATCTGAATGATTAATTGCTCAAACACACAGAGAACATGTGGGCAGTGCTGTGAATATGCTACGTGCTGTTCACTGCAGATCTGTACGAGATCCTTGGTGGTGCTGAGTGGGGCAGTTCTGATCTTGTGGCAAGACCGATGCATTAGTAGGCTCACTTAATTCCCATATTAAATACTGAGGTAACTTGCCAGACACTTGGTTGCGGTTGAAAGAGACAAATCTGTTACTTGCCCTTGTCTTTTTGTGTCGTGTCCAGTGTGTGCGTTCCTTCATAGCAGTTCAGTTTAGGACTAAACTGAAGGTAGAATGAAATTAGAAAAAGGTAGTATGTACAGAAGTTGGAAAGGAGTATTGAGATTTCTGGTGTTTTCACATTAAATAAGACACCCCCTTTTCCATAAGCTGGTAATCACGCAAAGGAGGATGTAGGGATCACGTGTGGAATCATCACAAATTGATGGAGGGATCACCTGTGGAAGCCAAATCACCATGTGCATAGTGCAAGTTATTGCCAGTCATTGCCAGATGAAAAGGTAAACAAACTTGCTGCTCAATTAAACCATGCCCCTTGCATCTCGGATTTTATTTCTGCATGTCTGAGACAGGTTTCAGCTGCTGTTCAGTTGCTTGGTTTCAGATTTCACTTCAAGGTGGAAAATTTTCAGTAGACTCTATGAATGGAAAAAAAAAAAATTAATCCTGATGGATATAGTGAACATGAGATACTGAGGATGGTGTAGGGGTTTGACCAATGCTTTTCTGAACAAGTCTTGCAAGTTGACTAAATGAAAATGTGTTTGTGAAACTGTAGGAAAGCGATCCTGCTCAGCTGATACTGCTTAAGCTGTTAAAGAAGTCTGCTCTCTCATCTAGGATTCCTTTCTGCCTTTTTTATCCCTTGTTTTTACAGGGCACTTTAATTTTATCATAATAATTCTCACTGTTGATCAAGAAGGTTACTTTGTTTATTTTGCTTTACTGAATGGCATTTTCTGGTTTTATGTGTTGGAGGTGTTTACAGTCTTTGTTTCATTTCTTCTAACACGAATTCCTTACATTTTAATTTTTAAAGTTTTGCCTGGCTTATGGTTCATCTTCCCTTGTTATGTTTTCAGCTGAATTTCCTGCAGTGAAAATGCAATCTTGTAAGAAAGTTAGAATTACACTCTTCCTATTTGTTTAGATAATCAGGCACTCTGCAGCAGTTGCACTAGAGAAATTTTGATGATTAAAAATTGAGAGAATGTGGTTAAGATGTGTAATTTTTATTAGCTTTAAACAAATTTAGCTCTAATTTGATGATGATCTGATAAGGGGCAAAGAATTGATTCATTTAGCAGCTGTAGTTATTAACTCAGAGTAGTATAACCGGAGAATTGAGTTGATGCTTCTGGTTTTTGAAATCACAGTGGTACATATTTGGTTTTGGTAGTGGAGTTTTCAAATCTCCTTCAGAGCAAGATGATTTTCTAGCTGTGTTGAAACACAGCTATTTTGTTATTATGTTTGTTTTATGTTTGTTAAATTTATGTTTGTTATATGTTTCTTGTTTTATGTTCCTTTATATCTGATCTTTCCAAGAGATTCTACTCAACAGTGTGAAGTTTGTTGAATTCTGCGCTTTAAAGATTTTTGTTTTAAATTCTGCTGCACTCCCTTTTCCTCTGAGCGTAAGACTCAGTGCTCCAAAATCTTTTTCACCCATTTGAGACTGTTTTCACAGTTCTTCAAAAAGTTAAGGAATTATTCCACAAGTACTTGTTCAGAGATGGAGAAGGATTATCCCGCTGTTAATGCTTCGAGTTGTTATGCATCTCAGATAGAAGAACTCATTCGTCTGAGTGTCGATGATGAAATTAGAGCTTTCAGATAAGGTTGCTTAGCATGAAATTCAAGTAACCACTGAACAGAAAGCTTATTTAAACAGCTTATTGCAGATCAGATCTAGAAAGAAATAAAGAACTGACCCTGACAGTGAGATAAATTCAGTTGTGGGTTCTCTCAGTGCGTCTTCTCATACAGAAAAGGAATTTCTGTAAAGAAATGAAGAGTGGAGCTGCTGTCTGGCAGTAGCTTCAGATTCTGCCTGATGCAGTGATGAATGATGAGGCAATTGAGAGGGTTCACCATCTGGCAGACATTTGCGTAGTTTGGGACATCTAATACCTGATCGTGTTTAGATAAGTATTCTAGAAATTAGAAAAAAGACTCTAACTTGACAGGGTATATAAATACTGTAGTTCTTCGAGATTTTTTTGTTGTTGAAACACAGACACTGGTGGTAAATCTGAGGTTCCACATGATGCTCTATGCCAAATAAAATGTTGTTGTAATTTGCTTCCAACTGTTCAAATAGGGTTTGTGCACATCTTGAGCGATTCTTAAGAGTCTGGCTATTTCCTCCTTATGGCTTGCTGGTGGTTCCCTGGACAGAAGAAAGGTTTAGAAAACTGACGATGACACATTGGTGCCCTGTTCTTGTACTGGTGTCTTCTGCTTGTTTCTGAGATAAGGCACTGTAATGAAAAATTAATAGTGTGCATGACACAGGATAAAATAAGGAGGACTTGATAAATGTGGGTTTCTTATTCTCCTCAAGGAATTGATCTGGAACAAACTGTAGCTTATTTACTAAAAAAAAAAAAAAGCTCTTTTTTTTGTTACTGTAAATGGATAGTTTTAGTATACAAACAACTTCCCTCATGAATCAGTTGTTTTCTTAAAAGCTTAAACTGGGATTATATTGTTTTAAACACAGTTGTCGGGGTGACATGAGATGATCAATAGTTTTGTATCCACTTGCCGCGCCGATTTATTTCTGTAGTTTACTGTTTCCCAAGAATCTCTTACTCATTGATTGCTTATGCCTTAGATGCTGTGCAAATATTTATTAATTTGAATTCATTAATCTAATTATTTGGTTCTTGGTTTGTTCTTTTTTTGTGTGCTGAAACGTCTTTTGTTTAGGATAGATAGTCACTATGTATATGTAGCATGTAGGATGTAAGTTGGAGAAATAACTATAGATGTCCCAGCACAGCCAGGGAAAAAGGGAGGATTGTCAGGCTGCCTCCATTTGCCTTTTAGCTGTCTTGAATTACCTTCTGTCCCAGTCCAATAGCAGTTTGCCCATGGAAGCCACCAGTATGTGTTTTGTAATGTCACATACCTGTTTGTCAGTCCCCCTCGTTCTCTGTACCCATAATGTCAGCCTCGGCCAAGCATTCACTAAGTTGCCTGTGAAGCTGCCACAGCACCCTACATACTGAATTGCGTTTGGCGTCTCTGTCAGCAGGTGACTCCTCTGAATAATCCTCATTTTACCATGCGACCCATGCCCTACTTGTCCCTCATACAGTTGCTGCTGCTTCTTCCCACAGTCCAACCAGCATCCTCCAATATTTATCTAATCATCTTTTCCTTGACAGCCTAGAGTTGAAAGGCTTTCTGACTTACCACATTGTGTGATGGTTCTGATCCTTCATATGCCTTTCCTTAGACTACATAATAGTGTAAATTTTAGCATAATGTGTTTTTTTTTCCTCTGAAGCAGAATTCCTGATGACTTTGAAAGGAAATTAGCTTCAGTGGTGAATTATAGGTTAAACTGATACTAAATTAATACAAAATTTTATAGTCTTTGATTATGTTGGATGTTTTACGTAGACTGTTATAGACTTTAATCCCAGATGGCTGGGGAATAAGGAATTACTAAACATTGTTATTAATTATTATTAATACTAACTAGAACCAAAAGGAGACAAATTAGTTTTGTGTCACATGCTTTTTCAGAGTTAATACAATTTGTGAATGTGTGTGCAGAAAGGTTGCCAGATTGTTTATTTTCATTATTCATTTGTCTTTGTTGGCTGACCTCTGCATCCAGGATGATTCACTAACGCTGGATCTAGTTTCTTATATTTTTACTTTCCTTTACTGATAGAAGGAGCACATTACATTTCTGACATAACTTAAGCCTTGTAAAATGAACCAGTGTAGTTATTAATGGATTTCATCAGCTAATCTAGTGGCTTTAGAAAATGTCAGCATGTGTTGAATACAGTGCAGGCTTAGCTGTCTGCTTCACGTGCTTTTATATTCAGATTTAACTGTGAATCAGTGTGTTTTGAGTGGAATGTGCAACAGGAAGAATATGATTTTGAACAATTTCAGCATTGTCATTATATGCAAATGCATGTATAAGTTTGTATGAGGATTTTATATGAGAATCTAGGCTTTGGCCACCCATATGCTGATAGGCAAGTAAGGGAAGCCACAGGGAGTGATAATTCTGCAATTTTACAGTAAGTTACAAAATGCTGTTTTATTTGTTGGGTTTGTGAGTTTTACACTTGATAGCATTTATAACACTGTGTTAACGCACTTCATAACATGTCTAATGAATTCCAACAGTTTAAGGAATTTGCTGGGCACAGTGAATTGAAATCTGTTGGTTACAGTGGAAAGCAGAGACTAAGAAGAGTGTAATGGGGGACACATGAAACCCTTGTCATCTGTTCAGCAGAGCCGCAGCTTCAGATATTTTTGCAGTTGTCCATAGATCAGAGGCTCTACCATCATGGTTTTTACTTGCTATTGGATGAGATTTTAGCATACTTGTACACTAGATAACTTTTCTCTTAGTTTGTTATGTTCAGGGTGCATTTAGGCATAATAACAAACATGATCTAAACTGAAGCTACTACTGAGACATGTGGGTCCCTACCAGGCATTCCCAGTATTTTCTTTTTGTGGAATATACTGATCATGTGGCCACAAGGTGAGTCAATTCATTTGGATGAAAAGAATAGTTTCCCTACAAATGAGCCAGCTGAATCAACTTAACTCTGGGGACTCATGCTATCTGGGCGCACGAGATGCGGGAAATGGGGACTGAAGATCAAGAGTGAGGGGAGAAGCGAGTCTGCAGCTTTGGTGGTAGCTACCTGCTAGATGGACATAGCTGAAGCATCAAATTAAATTTGCAGATTGCAGAAATGTATAAACCGATTCAAGCAGCATTTTCCTCCCTTCCCCATGCTGCTCATTTTCTCCTCTGTGCTGTTGTAGCACACATGTTAGTACAACCATATATGAACTGGATTGGGAAAATGATCTAGCTGTGAAGTAACTTGAGCAAAAAATTCTTGAGATGGATCAGTTCCCTATCATGTTGCAACGGTCATGAGAGGATGGGAACAGCTGGACATAGGCAGGGGTCTTCTTAGGCAGACATTATTCTTGCTGAGATGGATTTCAAATGTAGGCACAGATACACAGAGTGATGCTGGTAGAGAGAAATGGGCAGGCTTGTGGCCTCTGGAGTTGAGGAGACAGGTGACCAACAAAACCACTGATGGGGAAGATTTGAGATAAAGTTTGTAGAGAAAAGAAAAAGATCTTAGAGAAGCAGTTTGAGGCGGACACGTGTAGAAACGCTTTGGCATAAGAAAGAGGTTTGAGAATGGTATTGAAGGAAGGAGGACTGGGGAAGAGCAGCCCTGGCCTCGGAATGAGCTTTGTGGACAGTCTTGGATATAAATGGACCTCAGATTTTAGCAGCTTTCTGTTTACAGAAGCAAATCAGGGATATGATTTTTTTTTTTTTTAAAGTTTCTCCATAAAGAATGATGTAAAAAAAATTCAAGTTAGCATGCATGGTCAGTTTTGTGATCTCAAATTCAATGTGTGATGTTAAAGTTGCATAATTATGTTGTCCTTTTTGCCTTGTGGGGTGATGTTATTTTGTAAGAATTTCATTTGGCGACCAGTGTAATCAGCAGTATGTTCTTTGCAGTGACAGTTCATTCCATTAATTTTTATTCCTGGCTTAGCAATATTACAGGGAGTACATTTATGAATATATTTTGGTCGCTTGTGTTTTCATTGGATTGCCTGGAATTTTTCTGATGCAAAAATGAAAGATGAATTGGTAGACTGAGATGTTTTGATAGATGAGAGAAATCCTTCAAAAATCAGTACCGAAGACTGATACATGTACATGTTTTATACCTTTTACAAGGTTGATATAGCAACAAAGAAACTTAAGAGAACAAGAAAAAAACCAGCTGCTTCTCATTCTAGCTCCTCCTAGATCTTTCTGCTTTGATCAGCATCATCGTATGTAGATTTGGACTTGAGGGCACTGAATGGTTGCCAGGAGAAATAAGATGGGACATTTCTAGATGGATTGCTTGCAGTTTTCTTCAAGTGTGTAGTGGCAAAAAGTTATGTAAGGTGTTATCTGGGGATTTGAAGGAAGGAGGAATGGGGAAGGGGGATAGCAAATGATAGAATAAGATAATTGCTCAGGTGCTTTCCTCTTGTGTGTGCTTATAAGTGTGTTGGTTTTTGTTTTGTTTTGTGGTGTTTTTTTTCCAAAGCGAAATAGTTAAAATTGAAGAAAGTGAACTAAGAGGAATTTCAGGGTACAACTTAATGATGTAGGGACTGTCAGGGAATATGGACTTAAAGAATTGCTTGGGTGTTGTTTTCTCATTGTACCTCTTCTACCGTTGTGCTGTGGCAGTATTTTATAGTGTGCTCTGTGAACTGTGTTGGTAACATAACTCCAGTTTAAGTCCCATCCCTGCCACTCCATCCAACTACTGCTATCTCCTTCTACACAACTTTTCTATGAATTGTAGCTTTTATTGTCCTTTCTGGTGCTAAATCTCTTATACAGGATCTGAGTTTCCCATCTTGACACTGCTCTGGCATGCACATGCATTTTGTAATGCATGGAGAATGTAAAACTTGTGGCTCTTCGTTCTGTCTCTGTCACTTTCCTTTATGACCCTCCCTGATCTCTCTTCTGTTGTTAAACCAATAAAATTGAAATCTTGATTGAAATATAAAATTGCAGTTTTGTTTTTCATGCATTTACTGCTGTTACTGTCTGAAGAATGAACGCTGTTCTCTGGCTAACAAACTTTTAAGCCATGGTTGTTTAGTGAAATGTAATTTGTCTTAAATTTGTTTTTCCTTTTTGATTAGCCTACAGGAAAAAATGATACATTTAGTTACACTTTTGCATTTCATTATGTTGCATATCAAATATCCTATTAACTAAAGAGTGTGTTTTACCTTTTGATTTGTGCCAAACTGCTTTTGGATGAAGATTAGTAATCAAGAAAAATGAAAGCTGACACTCTGAAATGGTTTAAAATATAACTGTTAATCATTGTTACTCGAGAAGAGTATCAAAATAGGTTTAACACTTCAAATTACTGTCATTATTAAGCTTTCCTGATGTTATCCTTCCCATCATTCCTAGTTGTTTTATCGACTACAGATGATTTAATTATTATGCGTAACTAAACTGCATGAACTGAATTGAAGAAGGTAGTCCCTTCTGCTTCTGTAGTGGGTCATACCGCCTGGGTCAACATTTGATTGATCAGTTCAGTGATCAAGTTGCTGTACTTAGCCAGTGATTTGCCTCCGTTTTATGATATATTTTTCTACTAAAGTTTCAAAGCCATATTTTTTTACTTCTCTATTGAATTTAGACTGTTTTATTAAACTTAGCCCTTAATATAACTCTTGGCATTTTCCACATTTTTAAGAATACACTTAATGTTTTTAAATATTAAATATGATAAATGAAATATAAGCATATATTTTCTTGATTTTAATTCATCATGATTCATCTGGGTGCGTCTCTCCTATTCTTCTGTTTGTTGAATTGTCTGTAACCTCTTATTTTCTGATTCCAAGATTTACTTCTACCATGCTATATGCAGGAAAAAAGCTGAGAATTAATGGCAACGTTGAAGGGCAGGTTAACTTTTTAGCTTAAGACATACAAGTAAAGGAGTCAAAAACATTATTGATAATATTTCAGTCTTTTACCCTACTCTGCCTTCATGTTTTTTCAGTCATAAACCTCTGGCAAAAGTACTGTGTTTTCTTCATGATTTCATGGTAACATAAAGTTTAATGAAAAGAAAACCTGCATAACGCCAAAACGCTTTTAGTTGTGATAGAGTTCAGTTCTGAACAGGAAGTAATTATTTATTAAAAGACAGTGTAGATTTAGAAATGATTTTGTTCTTCAAAATGTTTTAACTTATCCTGGCTATGAGTCAGAAAAATTATAGAAAAGACATTTTTCTCTTTGTATGTATCTTGTATGTTCAATTTCAGTGTTAACAGCTTCAGTAAAATTAGTTTTCTGCAGTCACGTAGCTTTCCGTAGTGAAGACAGCTATTTAAATATGTAAAACATGACTGCGATTTACCCAAATTGTGAAATGAGTCTTTAAGAAATTTAAATGTGTATTTTCGAATTCTCTAGCTCTATTATAATTAACTTCTGTTGGTTTGTATTTCTTCTCTTTACATAAAAACAAATAGAATTCTTTCTGTTGTAGTTGTGATTGTAGATTTTGTGCCGTGGATTCTGTTCAATACATGTATTTTTTTCTTTTCTTCACAGAAAACCAGCTTTTTGGATGCCCTATTGGGAGATGTATCTTTAACATGGATTATGTGTTTGGTCGTCTTCTACAGCCCGAGGCAACAGTGTGTGTGCTACATATGATAGAAGAATTAATTGTGCGAAGAGACAAGGCGAATGGCTATGTCACAATAAGAAGCTGGTTTAAAAATGTTTGTATTTCATGCCAGTAATCCAAGGCTGGGAAAGTCTAGTAAGCCGAACAGTTGAAAAAGTTAATTTTTTTTAAAACCCGGTTCAAAAAGAACAAGTAGTCAATGTATATTTTACTGTGTTCCCCGATTATTTAGCATTGAATCTTTTATTACACTGAAATCATGGTGTGAGGATTGGTAGACAACAACGCTCCTCCCCCCCCTCCCCGCCCCTCAATTCCCAACACACATCTAGCAACTAAAGACTGTGTCAAGATGACCTCTGAGGAAATGACAGCTTCTGTTCTTGTCTCTGTGGCACAGGGTAAAGTGATACCTGCTCAGTCAGCTGGAGATGAAAATACTGAAAATGCTTTGGACACCAGTGTTATAAAAAGACATACTGCCAGGCCGGGAAGGCAAACCACACACGCTCTCTCATACTTACACAGACTTGAAGAAGAAAGTCTTCAGGGCTCAGTGCCCAAAATATTCTCTCTGGCCAAAGAACAAGTGACTAATGACAATAGTAATGAAAACTTCTGTGAGAGGAACAGCTCCATCCCTGATTCAGTGGAATTTCTTAACATTAACTGTAACATTGTACCGAAAAGCTACAGGAGTAATATCCCGTGCAGCCAGTTGTATAAATCTTATGATCCTTTAGCAGGGGGAGAGGCATGCCTGGAAACTGGAATTCCTGTTTCACTGGAAAGAGCCATGCTTGCTGAAATTCAGTTGAAAATGAATGGATCTTCGTTAAGAAACCAGACAGCAGTAAATAAGAATGACAGCAATGATACTGATAAAGTGGCCTTTTTTCACTTTCATTGTGCTAGTGAAAGGAACATATCAAAGGCTTTGTGCAGTTTACACAACGGCTTCATTTTGGATGACTGCTTGCAGCCAGTAAGTGTTGGCGATGGTAACACCGCTGGTTCCCCGGCCTGCGCTTGCAGATTAATGGAATTGACAGATAGTTGTGAGAATGAAAATGGGCAGCAGGTATATGAAGACGCTTTAAGGGATAAGTATTTATGTCTGGAAAGAGCACCACGAAAGGTTAAAGTGACATGCTCAGGTCACAACTTTTGTGGAAATAACTTTACTGGAAGAATGCCCTCAAAGCCCTTTCTGAGCCATTTTGAAGACTGTGAAGAAGAGATGGAAGAGGATTTTTTTAGAAACAAAAAGGAACGTTCTACTTTATTAATAAGACGTTTCTGTAAAAATGATAAAGAGGTGAAAAAATCAGTTTATACTGGAACAAGAGCAATTGTTAGGACTTTACCTTCAGGACACATAGGAAACGTTGCTTGGAATTATGTTGAGCAAAGGAGAAACAACAGTGGCTTGAAGTTTTCTAGGATTACAACAGAACAGCTAACTGTAATTCAGTCCTTAATAAAATCGGAATTTAATTCCTTTCTTGAGAAGTCTTTATGGTATGAGGTAAGCTTTTCATAGTGTTGGTTTTTTTGTGGGTTTTTTTTTTTTGGTAAAAGTTTTGATAACCTGGTGACCTTTTCATTAAAAAAAAAAGCCTTCAACTAGCCTTAGTAACACTGAATAGGATGTTTCAATTAACCACGTTAAACCTCATGTTGAACACTGCTTTTTAGAAGAATTTATTTTCATCCTTTAAAATTCATTTGGGTTTAAAATAGGCATGGGGTGAAATGTATAATTTTATATCTGTATAAAATTTATACATACATATGTATGCATATACATATATATATACAAAATGGGGTATATATACATAGATGTATGTGTGTATATATATGTATGTATATATCTTTATATATATTATTTATACATAAGAATGTAATATACCTGTATACAGATATAAAAAATTTATACATATTTTATAGTTTTATTTTTAATAGAAAATGTATATAATATGCATTTATATTTATACATGTATATGTAAAAATAGGTGTACTAATATATATTATAGATATACATTGTTGAATATATATGGCATATAAGTGTATATAAACATTTGATGGATATATTAATGATATAATAATTCCATGGAATAAATTGTATAAAATGATAAGTGGTAGTATTAGATCACGTGAAAAATTTTGTTACTCTAAAAAAGAAAGCATAGTATTTTCCTTAAGTTACCCTTATTTACAATGCTTCTACGCTTGCAAATAACTTTTAAGAAATTACATAATAGTTGAATAACATATAATAATACGCTGATAATGCCCTGTTTTGTATTCTCTTAAATTAGATAATACAAAAAGTTCTAAGTTTAGAACGAAATAATAAATACATAAATTATTATTGTAGAAATGACATAGCACATCCTTAATAAATTGCTTTAAGTAGTAAAAGATTTTCTGTGATGGTAGTAATTAAATAGTTGTCTATGGAATCTGTAAAAGAGATTTTGACCACTGATTCTCAAGGGTTCATCTGAAATGTGACTACTGAGAAAGAAAGGCCAGCAGGATAATCATCAAGAGAAACTCTTTCAAGGAGACTAGTAGAAGAGGTGTTTACTGAGCTTAGCAAAAAAAGGTGGTGTGATTTTTCTCTGCCAAAATGTGTGAATAAGCTCTAGGGAGGGGAAAATAACCAAGGTAAGGATAGTGTGGACAGATAAGCTATTCTTATAAACTAGTCCTGAATAAATGTAGGTTGAAAACTGGAAGAAACTTCTAGCAGTTAGTGCTCAGACTCTGCAACAGCTTTCAGCAGGACTGAAATGGAGGAAAACTTACTTGTATAGAATCATAGAATCATTTAGGTTGGAAAAAACCTTTAAGATCATCAAGTCCAACCGTAAAATTGATTATGAAATTTTGTCAGTGATAATAGAATAGTAGACTTGGTGGCTCAGGAGCTCTGTATGACAATTGTGCCCTCCAGTACTGTCCTCATATCCTTCTAGAAACTGTTATTTTTTCTGTTCAAAGAGTTGATTGAAAAGTTCTACGAACATTTTTGTCAGGTTTTTGCACTAGGTTGCAAAACTTCGTGGCTTCATAATTGTGATATTCACTGTCCTAGTCGGTGGAAGCTCAAACTTGCTGGTACAGAGTGTGGCCTGAGTGGTGCAGAGTCACACCCCTGTGAGGGGATGAATGTGAGCCATGTATTTAACTAATATAGTATCTGCTTAGTACATTCGTATTATCATTAAAATCTTTTTTTAGGGAGGAAAGGGAGACTGTTTTGTAGCCGAGATCTAGCGTAATTTTCATTCATACACATATGAAAAGGGAAGCATGTGTTTAGGTTTCTTCATTAGGCATTTCCAGTTTGACTTGGAGTTCTTTTAACATGCATGCCTGTTTCACTACTTTCCACCACTGCTGCATAATACTGAATGCATAGCATTTCGGGGTGTGAGGGCTTTAATTTGAAGATTTTTATTTTTTTTTTTTTTTAGTACACATAGAAACTCAGAAATAAATGTAATAAATACTCACCGAATAATTACTTAAATAGGAAAACTTCTGTCTATAAATGAACAAAAGATTGACAGGCACAGTAAAGCACTCTGTGTAATTACCGTGCACAGAATGTTTTCCCATGGCCAGAAAAAGCTTCTAAGTCTTTATTCTTCCAAATGGTGACTACAAATATTTTCCTTCTTATCAACCTCTGTATTTAATCTATTTCTGTATAATATGCATTAAGCACTCTTAGCATTATTTTTCTGTTATTTTACAGTCAAATATTATTTCTGTGATAATATTTCTATGTGTTTATGGCTTATTTAGCATTATATATGGTTTTTCCACAAACATAGAAATTAACTCGGTGGATGTGACAAATATATGGACCTGCTGAACATATACACTGGGTTAAAATAATTTAATGAATTATGAGCATTTACAGGAAGCTTTCATGCTAATTATCAAAGGAAGAAGGAGAAAGTAGTAAATGAATGTGGTAATTTGTTCTTTCTTTCCCCTTATCTCACCCTTTGAGCATGCATTCTGTTTGGAACAGCTAAGTGAACAGTAGTTCTGTTCTTCAAGGGGAAAAAAAAGTTGGAGAAATTAAGTTTTCATAGCAGGACTGGTGTAACATGGAACAATAGAGACCTTTATGTTTTAAGTAGGAAAATGTGGGTCTCATTTGTTCATATCCCTTACATAAAAATTCTAGTGCTAATAAAGGAAAGGCACTGAACTGTTGTCTTGAATATTTTTTTCTTTTTTCTTTCCCTGCATAGGAAGGTGGGACTGAGGCTTTGGATTATATAGAAAATACATGAAATTATATATATGTATACACATATATATATGTAATATAGCATATATGATTACTACTTATAGATATTTGTATGCAAATTTAGACTCCTCTACTCTGGATTTAATGTATGTGTTGTATGAAGTGAGAAAATTTTTATGCTGAACATTTTCTCTAATTTTGCTTGTAGTTTTTGCAGCTATATACAGTGCAGTACTTACCCTTGACAAATGGATACATGTAACATGGCCGTTGTATCTATTAATGAGAAATTTGCTTGTCTGTTGGAACAGTGCAAGTCCCTCGCACTGGTACATACCAAAGATGTGAAGATTTGCCACAGAAACAATGAGAGTGGAAGCTTTTGGTGTTGGGTTTGGTTGGCCTGGCAAAACCTATCTACTACTTGGGTTCAGCTCAGCTGCATCATATTAGCAATCTGACTAATTACAAAGTCAGAGTTTCTGGAATCATTGAACCATCTGTGTCTGTGAGATGTTAGGTTCATAATGCTGAAGTATGCTTCTTTTTCTGCGGCATAAGGGTGTTTCTGCAGTAGTTGTAATATAATATGACAAAAGTAGCCAAGTCCACTGTTGACTAAGATACTAAATTTGAGCGGCTCACTAGACTGCTGTGGGGTGATTCTCTCAAACCAGGTAAGTGACCTCAAGATCTCCAGATTACAGCTGCAACAACACAGTTGCAATGTATAATAGCTTAATTCTTTAGTTAAGCTTATTTTGTAGGCGTCAGTACCATCTTTGCTGTGTCATTACATTCCTGATGCCAGTAGTTTGAGCTTTAAGAAGCAAGAATTCTGCTGGCTTGCTTAACTCTGCTCTCATAGAAGTTCGCACACTAATATATCTTCCACTCTTCATAGCTACGAAGGCGCTACTGAACTGCCAAATACTGATGAGGCAACAATGAAAAAAACACTTAATTGCCCCCATGTCTGTTTCCAGATAGCATAATGATTTTATTATAGATTTATCTTGTAGGAGTGTTTAGTAATTAATTTAATGATTTGGTATAGTAGTTCAGCATCTGTTAGCATCAGGTATTTTTTCCATATAGTGTCAATATTATTGATATGATTCATGTGTAAAATCAATGTAATGCAAAGATTTTTGATGATGCATGGCTAATGTAAGGAGTCTCATATTAAGATTTCTTGATTTCCATAAAGTTGAGCTAAAGTAAGTTGGTGGCATCTGTTAACAAACAGTTAAGGAGAGAAAAAAGACTTGGAGGTAAAAAATTTTTATTATCCTTTTTTATTAATATAATATCTAAAATAGTCATCTTGGATAATACTTCTAAAGAAACAGAGCCAGGCACAAGTAGTTTTCTGTTTAATAGATGGTATTTTCCTGAAACTTTTTTTGGTTTAGAATTGATTATTCATTTTGAATGTATTCAGAATTAAAACTAATATTTTGCAATTAATATAAATGTTAATTTTAATTCTGGACCTGTAGAGAGCTCTATTTCCTCCACCTCACTTCCCCCCACCTCTGCCAGAGGTCTATTTGCAGTTCTAGTCAGTGTATCTTTACATTGCGTGCTTTTCTGGCATTTCTGAAAATGCCAGAAATTTTCAGAAACACAGATTGTGTGTTTCACTGTCAGTCATAGAAATAACATCTGCTTTGACTCTTTTGACAACCAGTCGCACCACCTAAGTACAGGAGCACTTTACATCAAATGCTAACATATGTTTATGAACAAAGGAAAGGTTAGTAATGCTATATGTTCAGAAGAACATGGTTTTTTTTTTGTTGCTTTTCTCAGGTGTCAGGTTAATTTAAACCTTTTATTGTCAACATTTTGTCAGAATGAATAGTATAACCCTCTTTTTATCTAGTAATATCTTGGAAGATGCACTTTCCAGTGTATTCCAAGCATAATTTAGATAATGAAGAGGCCTGTGTTTATTCTTAAGAAGTGAAATAAAAACTTGAAAGCCTCTGATTTCCCCTGTGTGCTAATGATAATAATAAGAAGCATGAGTCCTTGCGTATGTGCTGTGTTTCACTCAGATGACTGATCTGGCAGAATAGACACAAAGCTTGTTGGAGTGGCCCCGTGAAATCACCTGGCAATGTGAGTTTTACTAGTGAAGTTATTCTGCCAAACTCTGTGAGATTCACAACCCACGAAGCAGCTTAAAAAATTAAATTCTTACAAGCTTTTATTTCTCTGTTCTTTTTAATTGTTTCTGTAGGAATTTCAGGTCTAGATTTGCTGTGATATCATCTTTCTGTTAGGATTATGTGGTTTTCCCACAGGTTTTTCCTTCTTGCTCCATATTTAAAAAGATGGAATTCTTTAAATGGACTCTTACTCTCTTCCCTTCCAGTTTTGCATGCATATCTAAAATGTAACACTGCTCTTTATGCTATATTTGTAGTTTTACTAAAAAAAAACCCAACCAAACAACATATCCAAAAAACCCGATAGTTTGCAGTTGTTAATTACAGACAGATTTGGGGTTTGAGATATTTTGTTTTTCCACTCGGACATAAAATTCCTAGGCCAACATGCTGAAAAGAATTTGCAGGAAAAATTACATAAAGCAAATAATCTGCAAGTGGTTGGGGGTCTCCTCCACTCTAACAATATTTTTTTTTATCTGACTCTGCATGAATATTTTGCCTGTTACTAATGTTGTCGTGTTTTTATACCTAAAGGTTTATATTCGTATGCTAAAGTAGGTGGTAGGTATGGATGAGCTGGTTTTTGTTCTACCTGGGCCCTGTGTTTCTTGTTTCTTTGCATAACAGTTGCAGTCTTTTGTTTAAAGAAAAAAGTTCATGAGCAAAATTGACTATTCGGAAAAAAAATTAGGGAAGGAAAAGAGAAGCCAAATAGGCATGAAATTATGTTTTCCCTTCAGTAAGTGCCGTAAAAATAAATTGAACTTTGTTAAATGAAGCTCTGTGCTTATATTTGCTTTGGGTTGAGTTACTCTAGTTTTAAAGTCGAGCTTTAAAAATAGAAAATTTACCCTCTGTCTGTAGAAGTAGTCAGTTTTATTACCATAATGTGTGATAGAGATAAATCTCTTAATACTTTGTATTATTTTGTAGTTGCCTCATAGCTTTAACAATTTTGTGCCAAATTATGAACAATAAGTTTTAGCTGTGAGCACACTTAGGTATTCAGAGCCAATAGTGTGGGAGTCTTGGCAAGAGCAATATATTATGCCTTCAGATTTTCCACATTTTCTGACTTTCCTTCTAGTGACTGTTCATTAACTGTAAAGAAGCATGAAGATCTGTTTTAGAAAATCTCCCTGCAGCACATTAAAGAGTTCATTTTAGGGTGTTAGAGTTGGACACTCTTCTAAATTCTTTCTCAGTTGAAACTAAGTTATCTCCATTACCTGTATGAACTGTTGAAAAGTTTGGGTTGTTTACACTGGTATGAGTGAATAAAAACTGTGCCATATAAAGCTCACTCTGTTGGTGAGTGAATAATTAAAATCTAAATTGATGAGATTTCATATACATTTTAATTTGTCGTGCTTTTCTACAGTCTTTCAGGACCTTGTAAAAAGAAGGTTTTTGAAAATGAGATAAGCTTGGGTTGACAGTAATTGGTAGGCAAACATCTTATTGGTATGAAATTTCAAGAAGGACTTAGAGGAAAAGTCTCTACTGTAAAATTGTATTTGCCACAATATCTAAGGCTTTCTCCATGAGGTACGAGGCTATTTGGTTTCTCTATTTGTGAAAAGTGATTTGGTATAGTATGATTATGAGCCTCTGGTCTCGAAGAATTTTGCTTGAAAATACAGACTGGTGACAGCTTAAAAAAAGGAATGCCAATCGAACAGAAAACAGCTGTTGGGTACTGTCCAAGTACGTATGAACTGGAGTATCAGGGGACAGGAGAGCTCTGAGGGTGCTCCCACACCAACCAAAGCTAATAACATCAGTGCAGCAGTTGGAACCAGGGTGACTCAGGGCAGTGTGATGGCATACAGCTTTCATCAGGAATGTCGGAAGTGGGGCAGCCCTGGAAAGATAAACATTCAGCCCTGGCATTTGTAACTACTTTCTTCCTTTTTTTTATTCTTCTAATAATTTCACTAGAAAATTACATAGCTAGAAGCTATTCCTTACCTGCAAAATAAATGTATTGGACAGTGCTCATATTGTCCTGCAAATTGTGTAAAATTTTTTTAATATTTTGAACTGTAACAAGATATGATAATTTTTGAACTGAGGTTAAAGACTCACTTTTGAGATGCACTCGTCAATCCCCTAGCTGAGTATGAGAGAGAAAAATATGTTGGATTGGCTTATGATCGTTCTTACTTATGGATAATATTCCTGTCTTCATCTTCCCATTTCTGTGAAGTTCAGAAAAGTCTTTTCATCACTGGAATTAAAACACTTATTGTAAAAACTTAAGATTTTCTTAGGATAGCAAATACTCAAAGATATATACCTACAGATAAGTTTGCTGTCATAGTATGGGAACGTGCAACTGTAATGAAATGTTTGTTTTTCTCTTGAAATCAGCGCATGCACTTGTTGCAGGCCTCTGACTAATCTAATTAACTCATGTTAAAACAGAAGATTTTTCTTTTCTTTTTTTTTTTTTCCTTAGCTTTTCCAGTAACTGTGATGCCTGTTGACTGTTGCCAACATTTGGACTTTGAATCCACAGTAAAATAATGTGAGCTTCTTTTAAGATGATTAAAAGTTATTCTTATGTACTCTTCATGATTATTTTTATTTTATTCTCCAGATACTGTAAAAATTGCTTTCAATAGATCACAACAGATACAAACCTTCATTAGTAAAGCGTGGGCAGAAACTTTACTAAGGATGCAATATTAGCTGCTCTAGTTTCATGTTACAGCAGTCTTAGTTCTTAAGGTGTTTAGGAATTCCCTTCAAGTATTAGAGAATGGGTGAAATCCTGGCCATATTGTAGTCTATTTAAAGTCTGGGATAAAGTTATTTGGAGGGAGAAAAAGAAGCATGTGCAAAATGGATCTATTGGCTTCGTGGGAACCATAATTTTACATCAAACATTTTAATAGAGACATATGCCAAGCTTATATTAAGCACTTTTAAAACTAGTTTTAAACCAAAAAATCTTGTCTGTATAAATATGCGTAGTGCATATAATTCAGGTGGGATCATTAACTTGATATACAAAACTTCCTTCAGTACCCTTCAGTTGCATAAACTGTTGCTTACTGTTCATGTTACCACACTGGTTGGAAGCCCTACTTCTGGACTTGAATGTGTTGTCCTAGCTGTTTTACAAAGAAGCGATGATCTCATCGCTTCTATAGACTTAGAAGCAGTTACTTATTAGTGAGCTCACTTGGGTTTTTGGAGAAGATAAACTTCTCCCAGACACTCTCCATATGCTGTGGCTAAATTTTCTTTTATCTCAGCAGGCTGAGTAGCTGTGTGCTGTGCTGTAGTCTGCAAGAGAGACATATCCTAAGTTTCCAGTGGTGGAAAAAAAAAGAAAAACTCTTTCCCACCAGTTCCAACTGTTAATATTTGGTAATTTTAGAGTTATATGCATAAAAGCAAAGAAAAAACAAGGTGGGTTTTTTTTAATGTATGTAGTCAATCAACACTGAAATACTTCTAGGCTGAATAAAGGTATGAATGATAATTCTGAATAGTTTATCTTTCAGCAAAAACTTAACAATGTATCTCAGCCATGAATTGTTCTAGATGTGATTGTGAGTTGGATCAAGAAAGAGACCCCTGAGAGAAAACTGTCGTCAATGATCTCTGTTTTAAATTAGGAATTTATCTGGAGTAACTTTGCAGAGTTAAAGCATCATGCTACAAACTTGAGGCCGTTCTGACCCTGTGCATATGTAAGATATTTTACTTTATATGAGCACATTATGGTTGCCGTGGCAACCATAGCATTGGACTTCCTGTCTGTTTACAGTCTTGGCATTGCAGTAGGTGGCTAATGTGTGTAAATGTAAATGTACATATTTTAAAGGAAAAAAATATTATTTCATGAACATTCATAATATTTCCTTTTTATGAAATTAACTTGTGTTCTGGCTCACCAATGTGTCCTTTTCAAACTTACCTTACTTAAATGCAGTCAGGGAGAACTTCAGGAGTGCAAAATCTTTTGCTACATGAAGATTTCATTGTCATCTAGTGATTTGCCGTCAGCATAAAGGAGGCTTTGGTTTATTAACACCAAGTCACTCAACGGGTTCAGGCTGTAGAAAAGATAGGTAGAAGTTATCAACAAGCAGGAAATACAATATGGATCATATTTAAAACACGGCATATTAATTTTCTTATTCTCTGGCAGTCCAGAAATAGAGTTTTTCTGTTTCTTTCCTTTTTTTTTTTCCTTTATCCAACAGGTCGGAGATGGACTTCTATAATGATTTGAATGCTTCCTTTGAGCAACAAAGTTCTTTAGGCTTTCATCTTTAGCAGGCATTTGTGAATCATTGCATATTTAGTTTTGCTTGCACAGTGTTTCTTTGCCATTGGTTTGGACAAACTGCAAATCCAGCCTTTGTAAATGATGATGACCAGATTTGAGTAACTTTTTCTGGTTTTGAACACATTTCTCATCACACTTTAGCTTTGACCAGCTGTTTCCTGTTTTTCCTCCCAGTGGTTTAGCTGCTGAGGAGATAAATGCATCAATGGTTTGTTTCAGAATTAAAATTACCTTTATAAAATGATGGAATATTAAAACAAATAAGTTGGACACCATTACAAGTAAAGTTATGATGAAATTCAGAAGATGAAGTATTGTTTGCTGTACTTAGATCTTTCACTGATTACAAAGCTTTTGCTACACAGAGAGCTCTTTTGATAGAAGAAAATTATTCCAGCATCGGAAACACCAGGGTGAAGCTTTGTGTGGGGAATTTGGGGGTGTGTGATGGAATTTTTTAAGCAGTTCCGAATTTTTGTGTTCATATGAGAATATTTTGATTTATTTGATCTATGATCTACACAATGACCAGACTGTTACATCATATTTGTCCTGTTCAACCTCCCTCTCCCTGGTTTTTGGACTGATTTGGATACAGGATGTGTTCTTTATTGTAATCATACAAACTATTTAGGAATTTTAGAACTGAGTTTGTGTATGTATTTTTGCAGAATAAAGCAGGGCAGTTTAGCAGGGAAGACAGGGAAGAGTTGGTATATATCCTGGTCTATTAGGACTGGATCGTGCAGTACACGTTATTTCTTTTTGTTCATGGTAAACTTACTCCACATACACACAGAGAGCAGCTACGTTTTGTCCTGGCTTCAGACATCTTTCTTCAGGACCTTTAAATGAGTTATTTACTAACTTGAAAGGTGTTCACGTAAATAGTAATGAAAATATTGCCCTCTGTCTCCAGAACTGAGGTTGTCACTATGTTGCATTGTGGAAGGATCGCTTGTTGTCCCTTCTTTTTTCAATCCTAGTGCAGCAGGCTGTTCTGTGGAATCTAGTGTCACCTGTCCCTTGCTCTGCTTTAGTCCTCCCTGTGACCTAAGCGGTCAGATCTTATGTAGCCTCTGGCACGACAGAAAAGTACACAATCAGAGACAGTTAATAGCATGTCAACTCCCATGGCCAGTGATCCTCCCTGGATTGAGGGGTTTAAATATTCCTTACCTGTTAGGTCACTGAACTTTTTATCAACAAGTAGCAGAGGAAGAGCTGGGGTTTTGTCTGTGGTGAAGGTCCCAGCTCCAGAACCTTAGAGCATGTGTTTGCTCCCCTGGACAAGGTGCGGTATCGCTCAACTATTTTTCATCTTTACCCGTTTATAAGCCTTATCCCATACCGTTTTTAGGGCCCCACAGATTTCTACAAATGCCAGCCTTAATAGCATTTACCTCAGGGTATGGTCCAGCTGTTGACGTTTGAAAGAGATTGACTCCTGCAACTTGCGCTGCCTTCATTTCCCTATGGCTTTTCCAGGCTCCTTCTCTACAGGTTCCTTTTGGTAGATGACTCCAAGATCTGCTCTCTCTTATTCTAGGCTTCCTGAACTCGGAAGTCTCTGTGGTGTTTCTCATTAAATTCTGTCAGGAGTGTTCCCCTCCCCACCTTGAATACTCTAGTTTTTTTATAACTCCTCCTAAGTAGTTTTGCTCTTCTTACTTCAAGCCTATCAGTAGCTGTCTGTTCTTGTTCCTTAGTGCCTTTCTTGAACTTACCTTCAGCTTGCTTACTATTCCCCAGGCTGGTGGTCTTTATGGACCTTCCTTTATCCTTCAGTCTTATGTAGAGAACAGACTTCCCAATACATTTCCCTTTAGTTCTCTACTACTAGATAGTATTTTTTCATAATATTCACAAGCTACTCTTCAGACAAGTCTAATAGTTAAGGCTGAAGTTCCGTCTTCATGCAATTGTGTGGTCTTAATGGGCACTCCTGCTTCTATTAGTCTTACATCAGCTTTCTTGAGCTCATACAAATTTATATGTGGCAACTCTACCATTTATAGCTGTTATATGTCATTTTTAGCTCTTTTTGGTCCTCTTCCTTTCCATGTTCTTTTTGGAGAATTTTTTTCAGTGAAGTTAGTAAACAGCATTTAAACTTCACATTGGATGATTGATATGCACATGGTTGTAGTATTACACTTTTAGACTGAAATTGGCTTTCCAAAAGAGCTGGTATTTTTGGCTGAAGTTAAATGTCCATTTCATCAAACTATCATAGAGAATAGTACACTTGTAACTTTTTTCCTGTTGTACTCATCAGGAAAAAAGAGGTATTTGCTAATTAGTATTTATATTAGGCATTAATGACCAGATTCCTCTGATCATTGCTTAATTTTAATATCTCCAGTCTGCAAAGAAACACAAGGAAAATGACAGCCAAGATGAAAGCAGATTCACAGGAAATATCCATGTGGTTGTGACTCGGTGGATCCAAGAGAACAAAAACCGAAAAAAACCCTTTTTCATTAAGTAAAAGAAGTGGAAATCGATTTAGCAGTACTGGGCAGAATTTGCTAATGAGATATGAAAGGTAGTTAACAGAAAGAACTAGTGAAAAGGAGCCAGTGTTCTATGAAAAACTTGGAAGGAAAATAAAAGAGATAGTTGACAAAGAGTCCTTTGAGTTTTGGAACTTTAAAAATGTAGAGAGCAAACAAAATAATCTTCTTTCTAAACCTGACCAGAACTAAAGGTTTTACTGTTTTCCTGTGGAACTAAGACATATGTAAACCAGTGCTAATACTATTGTGATGGTTATGTACAAAGGTTGCACTTGAAGCAGAAATATAAAGAAAATTAAAAGAATTTGGAGAGAGATTGTTAGTAATCATTTGATTTCTAAACCATTATGAACTGAGGCACTCTGGCAAGGCTTGATGCGATGAAGCCAAGCATGTATGGCAAGGCTCAGTAGTTGGGCTATTTTGCTAGCTTCTTGGGTTTTTAATTAGATGATGTTTTATCGTGGTTTGTTTTGTTTTTTTTTTTCCGGGAATATTTTCTGCTATGGAAAGTATCTGATGAAAAGAACATGCTTTTTTTAAAATGGTGGTTGCTTTAAAAAATTCAAATCTGCAAGCAGAGATTCAAATTCTTATCTGGGCAACGAATGAAATTAAATAATGAAGTAGAATGAAACTTAATTTTGGAAAGCTTAGGATAACAAAATTTCTTAGAAGTCTAAGATGAGGCATATCAGAAAATTCAACGCTGCTATTGATATCTGGAGTCTCCGTGTTTTCCAGAGCCTTAGACTTCCACCTCTCTCCCAGAGAGGAGGGGCAGAGCTCCCAAATTTATCTTGCTCATGTATTACCTTTATTGTGATAGCAGCAATACTTTACATGTGCACATGCAAGAAGAGTTGTTTTGTTGCTTAGGTGACATTTGTGTATAATTAATAGTATGTGCACCACAGCTTGTAAATCCATGACTGAGTCCATGATTTAGCTGGATCAAATTTTGTAGTTTTTGACTGAGATGAGATATGTGCTTCAAGTTCTGTTGATAAATACTATGTTGGCCCAAATCTAAAACAGTCCAGATCGTAAGTTGATTTTGTTTTTTTGAGAACAGAAAAAAAAAAGTTGACATTAAATGTCATTTTAAAAAAGAAATAAAAATGAAAAGCCTCATAAGCATTGTATCATCACCCTGTAGTCTACCTTATTCCTCTGCCTCAGCCATGTCCATATTGTCCTGTTTCATTGCCTCCCCCTCCTCTGCCCTACAACCTGCAGTGTAGGGAACTTTGAACTTCAGATTTTAAACTGTTGCCACCTTCGCTATGGTCCTCTTGTTAGGCATGCTGGTTTCTTTCAACGCTGTGGCCTGAGGGCATTTAAGCCCAGGGTCCAACCCCGCTAAAACTATGGTTTGCTGAAACCTTGCTGACCTGGGCGGAATTGTTGCAGGGGCTCACACACCCTCCACTTCCACCATTTTATGTCCAGATTTAAAGTGGGGGGAAAAGGAAACTCTGTTCCTTCTGTTAGCATACCTGAGCTGCTTATCTCTTAGGCTTGTCCTGAATCACATCCTAGAGTTTCTGTCTGTGCTGTTTGTGGCTGTGTCAGCTCCAGCTGCTTGGGAGGGAATCCCACAGCTATACCAGGGATCTGGAGCAGCTGCAGCTGCTGGGTGGGCAGGGGCCGGATGGCACAGTCTACCTGCAGGGTAGTAAAACAAGTTCAAGTTTTCCAAATATTTATTTTTGAAAAAACCCTTGCCATGTTTTTAGGCCAAAATGTTAAGACATTAATGTCTTCAGGACCCCTTAAATCTGGGAAACAACTTCTTAATGAATTGTCAAGGTTACTGTTATGGGACAATAAGTAGTTTGGGGTGTATTGGTCTAGAATAGATTAATCATTACTGTGTAACATCGAAAGCCGTATTCTTTTTTCTTCTAGGTATTTGCCTTATTATGATTTTTTTTCCAAGAAAAGTGCATAAAATGAAAAATAGATTAAGCACTGACAATTTATTAACTGGAAATTTGAAACCACACGGTTTTTGTAAGACGGCAGAGTGCTGTTGCCAGTCAATGTTCTGCAGTTTTAATTCTTGTACTTTTCTAATTTTTAACTTGCATATTGTATAAGCAAGCACTACGAACAAGTCACCGATACCACTTTTTGTCTAGTACAGAGCATCTGCTTATTGAATAACATTAACTGATTTTTCTCTTTAATCTGGTCCTCTGTGGCTAGAGGATCTCCTTATTAGTATGTCTGCTAGCACACGTGGTCCAGCTGTTGATCCTCCACATTTATTAACAAAAGATCTAGGTAAGAACAAAGGGCGTAAAAGAAATTCTGTTTTGTGTTTCCTGCCCGAGTCAAGTTTGACCTGTAGCACTTGCTTGGATCAAATGGCTCTAGGACCATGAGGCTTTGTAGATCCCTGGCTCAAAGGCTGGCCTATTTCCTAATTGTTGCAAGTTGCTACTGTCCTGCCAGCTGTTGACGTGATGTCTAACATGGTGCCTTTGTTTTGGCCAAATACTGTGGACAGATGCAAATGATCTGACTGACATCAGTCCAAGAAAGAAGCATGGACGTTTGAACTATTCTTTATCAGAGATGATCCCCCAAAACAGGAGGGAGACAGGGTGAGAAAGCTTTGTTTATACAGTAACTCTCATTATGCTTTTTTGAAGGTAGCATTCACACTTTAGTACTATTCAAAAAAAGTTATGGCCAAAACTTTTAAATACAGGCATTTAAACCAGACACCAAAAAATCATGATTAGTCTACTGGATAAAACTATCATGATTTTAGAGATGCTGAATGCCTTGTATTTCTTATAATCAGACCAGCAACATTTAGAAGTCTTATGAATTTACAGGTTTGATTTCAGGAGTCCAATTGGAAAATCTGGGCCTAAATTCCACTGAAACACGCTGTGAAAGTGTTTACAAGTTTTGTGTCTGTTTGACTACAATATCTGCATAACTGTCATGACTGATTTCCACTTAGACCTGGTTTGCATACCTATGTACATGCACACACACAAGAAATATGTATTCAGATCATAAGTAAGTGTGAATATCTGATACAATATCCATAATGATAAAATCTTTGTCTTGCTGCAGTTCTTTCAGCAATACAATTTCATTAGAGAACCTGGACAAACTATAGTGGTAGGAGAATCCTTATACTATATTTATGCTGACCCAAATCTCTGCAAGGATCGTTTTACAGGTATAACTTTCCTGATAGAACTGTATTAGCATCTCCTTGCTAGGAGAGAAAAGGCTAAGGTTTCAAAACAGCTGATAGATGACTATTGGTACTGTAAGTGTGGAAATTCATTCCTTTTTCCATACCTTGATTACAGCACGTATCTATTCATTTGTTGAAACTGTATAAATTCTGAACTATTACTGAAATTTGTACATTAGAAGAAAAAGAATCAGGAAAAGTCTAATCTTCACCCATATGACTGAAGTTTGACTATATTTGAAACAAAATGTGAGGCATATGCCATCTGGTGGACAGAATTATTCATACAGTTTTATTGGTAATCTTGATATATTTAACAAGCAGCTTTTATTAATGTTTTAAGTCAATTTCTGTTCCTTGCTGCATTGTCACTTTTAATTGGCATTGTGTCCTGGTCTCAGGCCAGTTTGGGCAAAACCACGACAGATTGGTGGATATTTCTTCGGTCAGAAGGGAAAAAAAATCTGAAAACTGGATTCAAGACAAAACTTGGCTTTGGCGTATGATTAGTGAACTGAATGATTGGAAGAAAACCCCCAAAACCCAAATGGAAAAGTAACTATTTTCCCCCACTTCAAATACTAATTCTAAAGGCTTAAAAATGTGTGCCAGTTAGTCAAAGATCGTCTCTGATACACCTTTCTCAAGCCCCTGCCTTATTGCAAACTATGATCAGTTTGACATGGTCTTTGCAGAAAGACTGGATATTGCTGTATGTCTGCACTGACGTAGCAGGTGAGACACGAGTAGCCTTTCAGAGCCCGTGGGCTCATGTCATACAGCAGCTTTCAGGTTCCTTTGCCTGCAGGTCAGAATTGCTTTTTGCCAGACATTCGGGGCACGGTTTCATCAAGTACCATTTTGTACAGAAAGTTACACTTTTAAAAATGTTAGACTGCTAGTAGATGTGAATGTAGACATGACTTGGGTATTTCAAAAACCTAGATTAGGCAGATACCGTAAAGAGTGTGGCCATTGTTAAGTATTTCTCTTTTCACACAATGGTGCATGACTTCAGGATATATGTTTCAGGGTAGTTTACATAGTAGACAGTGTGGGATAAGAAGCGGAGCGGTCAATGTATATTGATTCTGGTAGAAAAATTCTGTTGTGTTGGTGGATAGTTCTTATTCTTTGCTCTTTTAGTGGACGTGGAGGAATCTAACATCCTGTTATTTACTGGAAGACTGATATTGCAGCTCCCTCATTTTTTCTTTAGACCGATCAAACATAATATAATAAATTTTTTTTCTAAACTTATTCTTAGCCTATTAGAAAAAGAATTGAAGAAGTACTTCATAATGTCTTTCGTATGGTGATTTACTATGGCTTGGATCAAATAAAAGCAAGTTTGTGCTTATAGTCTGAAAAGGAATGATTTATTAAATACATTGTAATCAATGCATGTGTGAAATGGAATTGTCATCACCATGTTATGTCATCGTTCCATTAGCTAATGTAATGGCAAGGAGAAAGCTGAAATACAACACAACGGAAAAAACAGGTAATGCTATTGCTTCCACATGCTCCTGATTTCACAGAGCCAGTTCAGGTGTCTGCACTGTGCTGCACCACATTCCTAGCTCTGAACGTTTATTAGTTCAGTCATGGTGCACAAACAAGATGGAGATTTAATTGCACATGGAAGCATTCATGGTTTGTTTTATTACTGGAAGCAACTGGCTACTTTAGAAGTATTTAAAAAGATTCTTTTTGACAGTAAATTTACTTACAGTAGACTCAACAGACTTATTATATGTGACTCCAAACTTCATGGCTCTGTTATTCTTCTCGTAACTAATTTATTTCTCAACATTAGAAGACAAATAATGTTTAAAAATCCAGAAGAACAAGTGTTCACATTATTTGCAAAATTACAGTTGAAATGTTTTTGCACTGTAGTATAACAGAGCTTCTTTTTGAACTAAGCTGCTTTGGCACTTTTCTGTGTCGAATATTTCATGAAGGAACAGCATGTACAAGCTCACCCCGCTTTTAACTGTTTGACTGATGGGGAAGCACACGTTCAGTAGAGCATTGCTAAAATGGCTGCAGGTTTATACCTCTTCACATGGTCCTGTATTCTTTCAGAAACATCTGTATGCTACATTGGGAGTAAATTATCTGGTTTATGCTATGAATCCTACTGTGTCTAAAATGTTTTATATTATTATTTACTCTCACAGCACTTCAAAATGTTCAACAAACACTGGTGTCTAAAGTTGCTTTGAAAAGATCCTTTCCCATCAATTTTTTAAGCGTTTTCCACATGCTGCTGTTGTCTGCCCATGAAATGCTGAATAACTCCTGCCACGTTATATTAAAAAAAAAAAAAAAAGTGTTTTTACCAACCTGATTGAATGATGGTCAGTCAAAAGGAGAAATATAAGTGACTTTAGGCCCCAAACAGGCCAAGAGATTAAAAAAAAAAGAATAAAGAGGGAGTAGATATGCTTTCCTAATGTTCAGTGGGGAGCGGGGAAGGAAGTGTTTTTATGGTGTTTAAAAGGTATTCAAGGATTCCTCCAGGGAATTTGTGCTGAAGCCCTCCTCCACTTTCATTGGAAAAGCTGGCCAGAAATGTTCTGGTTTTCATTTCCAACTTAAGAGCACAGTAAGGGGAGGCAGGTTGTTTTCCGCCCTATGGGACCAAGCAGAAGAATTAGGTCTTTATGATGTCATGTAGGTCAATTTGTCTAGATCCCACTTTTGATTTAGAAGAATACGGTCCATGATACGTATGTCAAACCTTACTTTTCTGGGATTTTTTTTCCCCCTTTACCAGTGTGATAGTCCTCATAAAATGGTTTAAAGTTGGGATTTGGTGTTTTGCTGGCTTTGTTCTACAGACCAGACAAAATAATGTTTCCCTGAGGTGAATTTGCCCATCATGGAGCCAGCCTCCCTGGCTTTTTGTGCTTATATGGCTTGAACAGAGATATTTTCTCTTGGATAGTCTTATGTCCTGACAGTTAGGTTTATATGAATATAAACAAAAAGAAGACTTATCCCGAGCAAATTATCTGAATATAAAAGATTTATTCAATTTGCTTTGTTTTGTTGCTTAGAATGTCCTCTGTGTTCACATATATATTTGAAAAACATTTTAAAATCTGTATTTATGAAAATGTTGCTCTTGGCAAAATGATGAAAAGAAACATTTTTTTCATGTAAAGAACACTAAATAAGATTACATAAAAGAAAAATTTAAAATTAAATTCTTTTTTTTTTCTCATCTTCACTGCTAAGCATTTCAAACAAGTTTAGGCTTTAAAATCAAAATATTTACAAAAAGTTAGTCAAGCCTCAATACAGCCTGTGAATTTCAAAAAACATTGGAATATCACTCCTTAAAGTCTTTACTAGCAGATTTTAAAATGTTGGATATCAGATTCCTTGCTGCAAAAACCTGATTGCCCATTTTACTTTCTACTAATTGAATAAGATTGTGGGCAAAGCTTTTCTGCTTGTTTGTACCATTGTCATGGCTATAGAAAACAACTTTCCCACCAGTAGGTGGAATCAGATGTGAATCTTAACTATTAAACACTGTGTATCTGTGTTTTCTAATCTGGCCAAACGAAGTCATCTGAATAGCTTCAGTTTTGAAGTTCGCAAATAATAGCAGCTTTCTAAAAAACATTCAGCTCAGAAGAATACAAATTAGGTTGATATAAAGTTAGCATTTATATTTAAGAATAGTGTGGCTTTGATACTGGTTCCCTGTGTGTGCTTTTGGAGAGTACTCCTGGATGGGTTAAAAATGTTCTATTATTACATGATGTTTACCACTGTCAGACTTTAAAACTTTCTCCTGCGTGTCTTCTTACAATCATGTTCTGGTATTTTTGCATTGTCTGAGTGACAGACTGTCTGAGTGAAAGAAAATCCTGTTATTTGTTAATATCCATAGCAGTCCAGTAGGCAGTTTCTTCTGGGCAACTTTTTTTTTTTTTTCCATAGAAATGTAGAACTAAAATCTTCGAGCTACAAATAATGACCTATATGATGCAAAAAATAAGGTGCCAAAACTTAGGAACACTGGAAGTTAGAAGTTACAGGTTTTCCTTCAGACTCTTCCTTTGAATAGTTCTTATTTTGGAGATGTCTTTTACATACTCATATTCTCCACTTCTGCTGTGTTTGTAAAACTGTAGTAGTATTATGTACTGATTTTGGGGTATAGTTTTTCCCTCCTGGGCATTTTGGAAAGTAAGAGAAAAATTCACCTACTCAGTAAAACTTTTCAATAAAATCTAGAAATCTGTAATTAGACAGGAAAAAAAATATTATGGTCTTTAGTGATGGACATTTCTGTCAAGGCTTTAACACAGACTTTCCAGTTGGTCTTTGTCAGGTATAAAAAGTGCAAGCTAGGCTTCAGTCTGTTTTTCTGAATTCTTCTAAAATGGTCTCCTGAATTTTTGTCTTCCTTCTTCTTTACCAGTAATTTTATGAGCTGGAGAGTTCCCATTTGTGTTCTTGGAGGAAATAATTTTTCATGGAAATGTTTTTCTCCTTTCACCGAGGAGGCGCTTTCCAGGGATGGTTTGGATCAAATCATACAGAATATTTGTGATGAAAAGCATAAGTTGCTGGAGCTCACACACAAAGCATAGCTCATACTTTCTCAGTGAAAGGACTGGAGTACTTAACGTATTGCAAATGCATGTCTTGGTACAGACACAGGTTCCAAAATGTCTAAGAAGCTAAAGCCCTTTGGGACAAACTTACACAGACAAATTTCATGAAAGGTACGTGGGAGAACTCGTAACACCAGAGTTCTGCATCTGGGTTTTTCTGCTTTGGGACAGACTTGGCAAGCAGACCAAAGAGGATATGTTGGATGTTGTCTTAATTTTCTTTTTTTTTTTTTCTTCTTCCCCCAAGCCGTATGCTGTAATACAGTTCCTTGCAGATATGTGCTCTCCCCAGTTCCATTCATACAGAGAAGCAGAAAGCTAATGAGATGCGTATTTAATGATTTGTAGGAAATATGGAGTTTTCTTCCATGCTATAACACAAATTTTCTGCTCTTAATGGTGTCAAAGAAGGTCACTGTGAAATTAAAGCTATTTTAGAAATGACAGGCTGTTAATTAAGAGGTCATATAGTCAGTCTTCTGCAGAGATGGTTTGTTCTCTTTGGAAGGAGAACAAAGTTGAGCAATAGTGCACCTTCACCTTTTTGTCAAGAAAATCCTGCAGCTGGGGAGAATGTCATCTTCTGCTAAAGCAGGTTGCATCATTTATGCCTCATGTGCTGACACAATAAACTCTAAACTGTTATCCCTCAGGCATTTTGCAGTGGTTTGTTTACCTAAAATTTCTTGACATTATTGAGAAAACATAGCTTTTGTTCCTTGGACTGCAAGAACAACAAATAACAAAAAAGCTGTTGATGTGGGTTGGAGGGAACAATGCTGTTCATCTGTTGGATTCCACAGATGAGTGGAATCTCTTGTAAATCTTCTCATGCTATTAGGTCTGTATGTTGTGGCACTGAAAAATACATGAAAAGTGTATTGGACGGGTTTTCTTGCTAAGCCTGTGCTAAGACTAAGTGAGCTAAGGATGTCTTACTGGTGCCTGACTCCTGACCGGCTCAGGCATGTCAATACTTGCCTTGTGTCCTGCATACGACACTTGGAGTTCCTGATGAGATCTTAGAAACAGCTCAGGCCTGAAAACATAAATGGGTGTAGGCTTGTCAACCTTCTTCTCCCAGTCTTTCCTTTTTTTTTTTTTTTTTTGTTTTGTTTAGGGAGGCATTTCAGGGTGCTGTGAATTTAGTTAGTTCGACAAGCCTGTTTGTGTAGAAAAGAATATTTTCAGGACCACGGGGACATGATGATCTTAAATTCAACTGATAGAGAGCATTACCAAACTATACATGGAATTTAGATAGTGTTTTGTTCTTCTGCACAAACCATAAGTCCCCAAAGAGGAAAGAGAATTTCATTGTTTATCTGCCAGAAGCGCACTTAAATTGTATTTGAACAAATCTGTTAGATTTTTCTTTTGTTGAGACTGCCAAGAAGAGATTGGCTGTCTTGAAGTATTTCTTTGCATAGTGGATCATGCTGCACATTAAAGAAGCTTAAAAGAGTAAAGCAGTTTCTGTACTAGATGGTATCAGGGTTCACACTGTTTGGATAATGACGTGGTCATAGGCACTTAGAATGAAGATTTTATTAGGGACTCCAGGAGTTAGGAATTTTCAGTTCAAATTACTTCTTTTGCTTTGTTCTAAATTTTCAAAGAACGCTTTTGCAGCGATTGTAGAGTAGTAGTTATGAAAGAATGTGAACCTTAGTGGCATGTAATATATAAGTAAAGCTACAGATTCTAGAACTGCTTAGCTAAATCCATTGCATGTTTTTAAGCCCTTATTTTTTACTTTAGTCGTGTTTCTTATCGATTACCTTTTTCAAAGCCATTTTGCTAACAAATGTCCTTTAATGTCCTTTTTGTCCTTTTGAATGTCCATAGACTTGAAAATGTCAATAGTTTATGAACTAAATGCCCATAGATGTTTGCCAACAAACTTCATATTTATCTTGGAATAAGTTCTCTTGTAGTTAAGAAAAGCAATTAAAAGTGCTAATCGAGACTTTATTATATTCCCTAGTTGCTTAATTCAGAATGATTGTTGTTCCCCTGCTTTACAGTGGAAATAGAAGCTGCTGCTGGGACTAGAATGATTATAGTAAAGATGGGTATCTCTTCATTAGTATCTCCCATGTAAGAGCGGGGCTACCTATTATTGAAGAAAGTGGTTTCAATGAAATGAACAGACTTGTCATGTAAGATGTCCATTTTCTAGATATTAGCAGGTAGCACATCTGTAGGCATTTCTCTCTGTTCCAGTAAAACATTTGGCAGGCCAGCTAAGGAAGAATAAATAGGTGGTTTTTATAACTTGTAGATGCAACACACGTATAATAATAGGGGATTTCTTTGAGGAGCTCATCTGTGCTGCAAACCTCAGTGTGCTTGGAAGTGTATCCAACATGTTTTCTGTGGGAGAAATATCTTTAAATATTTTTATGAGATGTCCCTATCAAAGATTCTCGATTTTGACAGACGCCTCTCAACAGAGTTAATCAGTAGCCAGAAAACAGAAAGTGGAGTGTATCTACCTACTACGTTGTTGCTCTGCCTAGAAACACGCTCATCATTTGGCATAAAGTAGGCAAAGGAGATACTACAACTATCGCTTTCATTGATTACCCGCACAGACTCTCCTTCCAGTATACTTTTTATGTTGCTCTTTTGCTCAAATGTCATTGATCGATCCCTATTTCCAAATAATGTAATGAAATTGGTGTATGTGGAAGAGGTGTTTACCCTGTCTTTTCATGCTTGGGAATTCCATGTAAAGATTTCTGTCAGTATTGATACCATGAAAAAGGGTTGTATTCTAAACACAAATCCTTATAGGAAGAAAGAGCCAAATTTAAGAACATCTAGTAGTCTTGCTTTGTCAAGCAAAAGTACTTTTTCCCTGAAGATAATGGGTAAGAAATTTCTTCTGGCTTCCAGCACTTGAGGAAATAAACCACAAATTTGTATTAGAGAATTTTGGGTACCAAAGCAGGTGTAATAATGTCAAGGCAATACCGGAAAATCAGTGATTAGAAATAGACAAATTATTTTTTCTAAAGAACAGTTCTCCACAGGTAGTTGTATGATATTTCATTATTTTTAAAAGTAAACATTCTGTAGAAAAACAGATAGAATGCATTCCAGAAGGTCTTTTTCAACAAAAACATGCATGTGAAATTTTCTTTCAGTTCTGGAACAGTGAGAAAACTGTATTGCAATGCCAGGTCCTACAGTACTTAAAATGGCTGTAAAGTACTGATCTTTGGAGTGTTTAATGACAAGGTTTTGTGAATTTTTTTTTCTTAACTCAGCTATTTCCTGCTATTTTTAGATTACTTTCTAGGTGACATCTTATATTTAATAATGATAGTCCTGATAAGTACTGTTAGTACAATAATATTAAAACATTTGTTACAGTTTTTTCAGAAATCATTGCCTCTGTTTTCTGTGGATAGGAGAAGTCATGAACAATGGTCTCTGCCAGGTACCCCTTGCTGTCTGTTAATTATTGTAAGAGACACTGAAGGAAGCTCTCAGGTTTTACTGCTAGGTGGATGTTTTGCATGTTATTTACTTTCCCGACACGCTTGCGTGCAACTGTAGCTTATCTTTTCATAGTTCTTGTTCTGTGTTAGTTTTTCCATAACTTTAAGGTAAAGTATTTTAAGGACTGTAAGGGGCAAGTCATGTTATTTAAAATATCTTTTCAGAAGATAGGCAACTGTCACATTTACTGCAGTTTTTCTGCTACTCAATGGCTCTCCTACTTTTACCTTTATCATCGTTACCTTTATCACACATTTCTTCTTTTTTTTCTTCCGTTACTTGTTATTCTCACCTATCATTGCTTTTCAATCAGTGTTTGTCCACCAATGAAGTTATTCAAGAATAGTATTTGAGGGTAAACTAAATAGTAACAAGGCCCACTTTTGAGATAAAGTTACCCAGGTTACCAGATATGGATTTATTCAAGTTTATTTGAAGTGTGACCCACTTTAAGGAGTCTTCCTTAGGAGTGTAAGGCCATCAAGCCACAAAATACCCGGTGTGCTGTAGTATATCCATGTTGGCTCCTTAATCTGTACTTTAATCTTGAAGAAAATGGTTTTGTAAGGCAGTTTATTTCAGTTCCTGCAATACACAAAATTCTCTTTCATCCACTTTTTGTTCCTCTGCGACCCTCTTAAAGTGGCATACAATCACCCTTGGAATTTTTAGGTTTGCAAAAATTACTTGGATAACAGGCCTTTCCTGTCTAAATTGTGCCCCCTTGTGAAGAAACTGGGTGGGTCAATAGAAAAGGACATCTGCAGCGTTAGAGCAGAACAGTGTGCAGCAGCCTCAGCACTATGCTTGGGAACTGTTTCAAGAGGACAGCAATTAGAAATTATCTTCTTGTGTTTATATAATTTGGCTCAGAGTTTTTTTCCTATTAATCTGTATATTTTCTGCAGTAATATAATTGTATTAGTAGCTTAGAGATGAGAAATCTAATGTGGGAAGAATTATTTTACTTTTACTTACAATGAATTTATGTGATGCCAGTGACATTATTTTCTGTATTTATAAATACATTTTAGAAATTACTTAATTGCTAACATTGTAAAATATTTTTCTGTAAATTCATACAGTACAAGGAGTCTAAGGCAGTGCTTACAGATAAATTTAGCATTGCATCATTTCATTGGCAGTAATGTAAACACAAACTCCAGTATGTCAGCAAAATTGAATATTAAATATTTCAGATTTTATTATCTTTGTGTCTGTGGTTAAAGTAAAATGCTTAGGGAGTTTTTACAATGAACAGATTTCCACTGACTGTTGGAAAAGTAGACTTGTAGGAGCTGCAGAGGTGAGGCAGCACCATGTGAAATGCAGCGACGGGATTAAGATTTGGCAATGTACGTCTTTTCTCTCCAGGCTCTTAGGCAGTCTCTGTAGACGAGAACAGACTGTCATCTTGTATTGCTGAAAGCTAACTAGCAGTTTCTGCTTGTGTCTACTTGTTTAAATTTCTATACAGTTTTGTCATTTTTCCTACCAGTTGATATGGATATGGATACGGTGAAACACAGGGGGAAAAGGTATGGTTCATGTAATATAAAATATAAAAAAGCTTTTCTTACTGCAGGAATAACAGGGAGGCTTTCCTTCTTCAGAAAGAAGAATGTAGTGCTGCAGAAAAATATATTCTTGGTATATTAAGCAAGATATTTCTTACTGGAACGTGCTCTTTTTCAGTCAGTACTTACCCTGCAGATGTAAACAATTACTGATTTCTAAAAGTCTGTGGTGTTTCCTTTGTATTTAAATTAGGCATACTGCACGTGAATGTTTACTAGCTTATTGTGTTTAATTGACTGTAAAGCCACTTATAGAATTTTAGTACTTGAAGTTATAAAACTTGGATGAACTTCTGTCTACTTGTTTGCTTAGTATTGGGTTCTAACTCTATAAACGAAGTAATATAATTACCTCTTTTCTTTTTCTTTTTTTTACTTTGTTGTTTTGATAAAATACTTAGACACAGTTAATGAAGTCGGCATTAAAACCTCCAATGAATACCTCATTGTTACTGTAAATTGATGAAGAAATAGTGCATGTACAGCAAGGATTTATAGAAAATGCGTGCTATTTTTTAGTAAAGTATGTTGAAATCATAAAGTGAATATATAAGATTTGGTTTTTTGAATATTCAGGAAGAACAGAAATGAAAGCAATTTCTGTACCTATCCCTTCACCCACTGTAATCAGTAGAAAAATGTTCAGTAGAAATACAATCAGGATGACATTTGATTATTATTATGTACGTGTTTATAAACACAAAAAATATTCTTTTGTCTTACTCTCCCATCATATGCACATGAAACTAAAATTGCAGGCAGCTCACTATACACTAGTGATGATAGTGAGAGAAGTTTCCTTTTCTCAAACATATGTTTTACTCTTTAATATTTGAAAAACTTGAAAATTGTGTAATGTTCAAGTGTACTGGACTAGTCTTCCAGTAAAGTACTATGTTTCAGGAATTTAAACTATGAACAGTGCTTTTGACTTGGCCCAAGCAATTTATTGTGTCGGTTGGTTAATGAGGAATCCAAGTACCTACTTGTAAAAATAACATAATAATGTTCTTTTTTGTACTTAAGCTCTGATGATTAGTAAGAGTGAGTTGTGATGGTTGTACTTAATGAACACAAATTCTGTACCTCTGTTACAACTTGTCATATTTTCACTTATACAGCGGGAGGAGTTTTACCTCCCTGATGCTTTTATAGCTTAGAGTTGTAGCTTTACTATGTTAAAAGCAAATAGGCTGGAAACATTATGACAAAGCTTTGAGGTTTTCAGTAAAGGGCTCAAATATCTGCTTTTTTCTTTGTGCTGCTGTGAAGTGATAAAACAAAAGGTAACTGAAGGTTGGTGCATTATGAATAATGTTAAAAGTCACGTATGCTGTGATAATGTCTGGCAGTGCTAGGCTGTGGGACTTATTTTCCAAGGAGCAAAATAAACGCATAGGAAGATAAAATTCCTGTTTTAAATTGTGTACACAGTGATAGAAAAGGTGAGCTGTACAGATAGAAAATATTATTAAATGACCATATTGATACATAGCATGTGTGTGAATATGGGCTTTCATTGATGTATTAGTAAGTCCAGAGGAGTAACACCCCATGAAGAAAGTAAATACACAGGTTGCCAGTCAGGAGATAAAAAAAAAAGAATGACTAGACTGAAATGTTAAATTACAGTCACGCGTTTGTCAAGTACGTAGTGAGGGTGCAGAGTTGTCAAAACCATCTTAACATAGTTTATGGAATAGTATTTGTTGCTATCTTTACTCCCCCTTTCTTTATTAATTTTGAGGGAGGCTGTGACTCTTAAAAAAATGTCAATTTTGTATCAGTTATTTTAATAATACTAAACTAGTGCCAAAACTTTCCATCTTAAATTTTGATAAGAAACTAAACTTCCATCATTGCTTCATTTTCTGTTTTCATATGGTCTTTGATAGATAAATCTTCATATGCAGGTTTAATTGTAAAAGAACGTATTAGGACAGTTTGTAGAGTAACTTTTGGAATACAAAGACTCAATTTTAAAATAGATTTTAGAAGTATATGTCTCGGATGGAAATTACTTTTTTCCACCATCGCATCTTCTATGCTAGTATTATAATAGGTCTATATATTTTATGTAGATTTGGAGTTTGATGAGACCGCTGTTATAAAAAGCATATGAAAACTTTACCTACCATGGGAATAGATTGTCCTCGATATGCTGCTGAGGAAGTAAGAGTCTGGAAATCATCTCTGCTTGTTTTTTCTGTGCTACAGTAAAGATCCACTAGATCTAAATAACCTTTATAAAGGATTTTTTTAAGTTTGTTTTTTTTGGTTGTTTTTTTTTTTTTTTTTTTTTTTTTGTCCCTGATGCCACCTCAAATTCTTATCGTAGCACTATTTGAACAAAAAAGGCTTCCTGCTTATTCTTGGAATGATGCTACTGTGACAAAAATGCCTTCTGAAGATCTTAAGAGTGTACTTATCAAGTTTAGAGTATTTGAAACTTCAGTAAAATGTTACGCTACTACTAGAGTTTTATGGAAACGTACAGTGCTTTCAAGGTTTTTCTGTCCTTCTATGATAGTTATTTAAAATGAGAGAGCAAATAACCGTTTTTGCTTGGGAGTTAACTGAAACATCCACTACAAATTTTACTCCTTCAAGTACATGAATACTTTATTATGTATGTGAAAACTTAGTGCAGTTAATTCAAAACAAATCTGTACTCAGCTCTCCCAACGCTGTTGAAGCTATTTCTCACCAAGATGAAGCTTTTGAAAAAGTTTAAAAAATGCTAAATTGGGCATATGTAATATGTAAATACATATGTAATATGTAAATACATAAATACATATATGTATATGTAATATATAAAGTTTTTTCAAAAGTGGTGTGGCGGTATGGAAGAGAAGCTCATAATAGGAATCAAAGTTTTATCCTTCATTTTGAGAGGTTAAGCATATATATAGGTCATTTACACATGTAATTCAGTGTAACATAATTGCAATTTATAAAAAAGATTGCACTGAGCAGAGTGTCTATGAATTTTGGTAAGGAAGCTGTTGTATATACAAAGTTTAGTTGAAGCTAATGCTAAAGCAAAATAAATCTCATGACGACTAAACTGTAGTGCCTGGGTCTCTAACAATCCCCAGAGAATAAGGAAAGTTAATTTAAAATATTTTTGTTCTTCTGGTCTTAAGCCAGATGCCTTAAATTCTGAAAATCAAGCCTCAAGTGACATTCCACTCTAGTGGGAAAAGAAAGGAGAACATATACTCTAGTCCTGCAGAATCATATTTACTTCATTAACAATTAAAAAGTGTAATTTAAATACTGTACTAATGCTCTCTCATTGCTGCTACCTTGTTCGGTCACTCATTTTCTCACTCAGTCTCCTAAAGCAAGCATATTTACTTTAAAAAAACCATCTTTTAACTGTGATGAAGGAATTAGGACTTTTGAAAATTGCAGAACGTTAGATGATCTGTTTTGTGCATTTCAGGCAAGTAGAACTTAACTGGAAATACAATTAATGAATCATTGTCCCATGTTTAGAACTTGGAATTGGCTTCCAAAACTCCATTTGGAGACAGCAAAATAAATTAATAAATTTTAATGTAATCATAGTGGTACCATCATTTCATCGTTTTAGCAGATTTGGATGAAATGCAAAAACTCTTCCAAGTAACAGTTGCTTCGGTAAATAACAGTTTTACTCTAGTATGCAGTTGTCTTAATATATTAAGTTTGGCTATTAGCGTGTATTAGGTATCTATCATCAAAGTTGTGTCATAAAATAAAAATAATATGTGAAAATTAAATGTACTGTGTTCTGCAGGACAATTATTTAGTTTAAGGCAGCATTTGAACACAACAGCTGGAAACAAGGAAAAAAGGAAATTATTTCTTCCGGTCACTGTATTGTGTATTACCTGTTCATGCTGTCTTCTTATCTTAAACTTTTCTAAACTTTAGATACTTTCTATAGAGACAGCATGGTCTTCCTTAGCAGCTAATAACATTTTTTAGGAAAGTTATTAGATGTTCATTGTGAGCAGAGATGAATGAAGACTCACTTTTTATCAATAAATAAGGATTAAATATGTCATTTAAAAATTAAGTGCAGAGTATCAATATTCTGCCGTTACTTTGGGCAAGGAATGGTGCCTTTTCTATTTCTAGGTAATTAAAAAAAACCTTGAAGTGGAAAATGCCTCTTTATAGAACAAAGTTATTTTGTTTCATGAAATCATGTTCTGTAGCCTGACCTAAAAGTCTATTAAACAATTCAGTCATGAAAACTCTGAGAATTTCCTGGCCCCTAAGTACTATCCAAAATAATCTTATAATTATTCATGTGACCCTATGAACCCAACAGCTGAAGAACAAGCAAACAAATAGGCATGGATTCAGTGTCTACAAAATTAGAAATTGAGAACTAGATTTCCGGTGCTAAAGAAAATGCTCCAAGTTGCTCTTTTATTAGCTGTATGCCATGGGTAGGATGTATAAATCTTACAGCTGTTGTAATATGCTACTAATCTTTTACAACAATATCAATTGCAATTGATTATAAATGAAAATATTTAGAGATACAGACAGAGTTCTGTTGTACTACATGTTTATGTGATACTTATGTTTCTTATTGTAGATCTAAATTGTAGACTGTTTCTGATAGATTTGGAAAGACGATTTTAGTATTCTTTCAATATAAATCCAAAATGTGTAGTTCAATAAAATCCCAATATGAATCTTTGTACAAATAATAGTGATTGTATAAATACAAAGACAGTTTTATTACACGTACTTTGTCTTTGGGCTTTGACACGTTTAGTCTGAGCTCGAGACCTTCATAAGCAATTCTAAGCAGTTCCTTTAGTTGCAGTGATACAACACCACACTGTGTAAAAACTGAATTAACCAGTGCTCTGAACTTTAACACCTACCAATGATTATCTTTTGACTTTTAATATCAGAGACACAGAAATGGAATAGACTGTATGCTTTCTGAATCAGTTATGGAAGTATATGTATTAAAATAAGACTTTAAAAGAACAGGCAAAGCCAGAGTTTTGCAGAAGTAGTTACAGCTAACGTTGGCAAATAGGTAAGATTGTAGAAAGAGGATGACAAACCAAACATTTAAGAGCTGGGGAGACATGATCTTCAACAGGCGTTATTTTTAGGTCTTGTGTTTAGTTCTTTGTTTTTAGGATGGTCTTGTTGACAGGAGATCTCATAAGTTTTTTGTATGCTGTGGGTTACCCCTCAAACTTACTGTCAATTTGCAGTCCAGAAATATGCAACTAAGCTTGTCATTGAGTTGTTTAAATAATCAGTTCACGCGTGTGGAGATACAGTTATTTTTAAATGTATGAGTTCTGTGGAAGCCTTTCCTCAAATGGGAAGATTACGGTTGTTAGTAAGGTACAAAATCATATGGATTTCTGCCTGTGTGATGTGTGTGTGGTTTTTTGTTTATTTGTTTGTTTCTTAGAGAAAAATCTAGACTTGCTATTGCTCTGCGTATAGAATAATAGCTGAAAAAAATAGACATGTGGGAAGGGGGCTGTTTGGTTCCTCTGCGTTGGATGTTCAGCATTCATCTGTCTTGAATGCACCAGTCACACTGTCAGTGTGAAAAAGGTGAATGTGATGCCTGTTTGAAACCTGCAATGACCTAATTAAAATAATTAATTAATGTCTACCTTTGAGAAAGTAAGCCTGTAAAGATCTATTAAATAGACTTTTCGGTGGCTTCTGTTAGTATTTCTTGCTATTTTTTACTTGCCTTTGGAAAGCTCAGAGATCAGTTTTAATAGTAGCATCCCATTACAGTTTGATGTTCTAAAGACCTACAAGAAAAGGTGGAATTTACAATGAAAATGTTCGTCTTTTGAGTTGAAATTATTTGATCATGGCATATTCAATATTCTTACATCTAAGTGGGTTGACTGTGAATTATTTCAGTCTGCTTTCTGACATGGAGTTATAATCCTAATTACTGTCTATTTTAGATAATGTACTTATCTACAGTAAAACTTCTATTCTCTATTGAAAAGTCAACCCGCTAGTTTCATCTTGTTTTAAAAGCTTTTTGTAGCACAGATGAGAAGTTCTATATGAATGGAATATCTTTGTTTTTCATCAGGAAGAGGTATATATTTTTTAAAAAAGTAATATGATTTTAGAACAGGAGCATGTGTGGTGCATATACTTTTATGTTAAAAACTCAGTAGACAATTTTGAAAGCTGATAACTCAAGAAATTCCAAACCATGTGATCAGGTATTCAAAGACGTGACCCACATCAGACTAGTAAAACTATCATCTTCTCAATAAATAAAGGTGTGCATTCGCTTAGCAATTATGTTTAGAATGGGTAGTTACTTTTAGAATAAGTTTGATTCAAACAGATGTTTGAATAGAGTATATTTAATTCATTTAGTTACAAAGACATCATATGGTTTGTAAGTGAATTTGTTGATGAAAGTTTGGAGGAAGTAAGTAAGCACACATTTAGAAAATATAAAGAGAATACTGGCTGCATGAAGAATTGACAAGAGTAGAACAGTTAACAGATATTTATCTCAGTATACTAAGTTGAGAAGTACTAGAAAAATATAAAAATCATGATTTAAACTGAAGAAGTTAGCAAGAGAACTTAATAATCAAATAATTAATAACTATTAAGAAAAATATTTTTTCACATATACTTTTGTGCCAATAGAAATATAAATAGCTGACCCACCTGACCATAAAGTGATATTTTTGGCCTTTTCTGGGTAAGATTACAGAAGTCTTTCACTGGCAGTGGCATTGTTTCACATTGCTGAAAAGGATGTGAAGAGCTCCTGTGTTTTGCTTGGTGTCATCCTTTCATTTTCTCCTTAATCAAATTGAAATTTCAAGTACTGACAAACAATATTTCAAATGACAGTTAATTGATATCTATTGTCAGCCTCTGTTTTATAATTGAAAGTGATTCTTCTTAGTAGTTATTTGGATCTAAAGTGCCTGCCATGAGAATTTTACTATTTGCTATTTTACTATTCCTTCTCCACTCGACTGCTGATTCTTTAGGAGCAGGACTTTCTGGGGGTGGAGATGCTGTGGTAAATCTGTGCCCCATTTATATCACACTGCTTTTTCTGTCTTCCAAATCTGTGAAGTCCATCTTTCGTTCGGTAACAGCTTTTAAAATAATTAGTACTGTTACCTTACAGAAATGGAAAATTAGTAAGTAATAGCAACAAAACTTTATCAAAAGTGAAAATGACACCTTGTTGGAAGTTTGGGCCTACTCTTACAATTTCTGGTCATAAGTAAATACAACTCTCAAATGTATTTGTTTTTTTTAAAACCGTATCATTATTTTCTTATGATGATGAATGAAGAGATTTCCCTAGTAAAGACATTGGTCATATACTAGAACTGAATGGGGATGCCTGATATTATTTCTGAAGAATGGGGAGTTATGCTTAGGGATTGCCTCTGCAAGATGGTTTGATCCTCATTAAATTCAGTTTCTGCTCCTTGAAATGATCTCATCCTTAACAGGATGCAATTCATAAGAAGTATTGGCTGGTGAGGTAATGCACATTCTCTAATTGCAATTGAAGCTGTAGAAAGTTCACAGAACATCGGGTAATGAATGTTAATATTTGGGCACATCTGTGCTTGTTCACTCTTTTGGCAACCTTCCAGCTGCCATTGATACAGCTCCTCATGTTACCAGGGTGAACTCGGCCGTTTTCGTGTGTGTCTTCTGCTGCTCTGAGCCATGTTGCCCAGTTACAACTTACTGTGTAAAATTTGGTACACACCAAAAATTGCTGTTGAATAAGTGCACATTGTTGCTCTGTAGCATGGTACTTTGTCTTGTGCGCTGTCCTGGCACTGTAAAGATCCACATATTCCTAGTCATTGAAGAGAGAGCGAAAGTTTGAAAAGCCTTTGAGAACAGACATTGCAAAGAGGATATTGACAAGACAGTTGCTGGGAGGGTGACCAAAAGGGACAGGTCACTGCAGTATTTTATCTAAATTGTTAGAACCTGAAGATCATTTACAGAAAAGCAAAAGAAAATATCTGGGCCACCCACAGTGACAGTAACACTAGATGTTATTAGAAAAGCCATGAGCAAATTAGAGTTTGTCCTGAGTAGGCTGGAACAAGCGTTGACTCCTGTGATGAAGAGATGCCTGAAGACCACTATTCCTTTCCTGTGATGTGTTCTTTCCTTCAGATGTGGGAGGGGACTGGACAGACTCTTCTGCACGCACCTCATCTGCCAGTCTTACACACCCTGCCCTGGGGAGAACAACTTCCTTTTGACTCAGTAGATTTATTCCTATTGTAAGGAGAAAGTGAGAGTATATGCTAGACTGAAGCTTGGCATCATGTCCCCTGTCCCCGTCCATGTCCATCCCTCCCCAGTTTCTGGGCAGTGAGGGCATAGCATGCAGTGTTTGCTTTTACTCACTGTCTAAAATTGCAAATTATGCAAGCATATCTCTTTTATAAAAATCACAATCTTGTTAAATGCATTGAAAAAATGCACACAATGCAAAAAAACCCCTAAACGACCTTACTTCATTTTACTTTATTTCCTTGCTTTCCTCTTTTACCTGCTCCTTCTGTTGACTGCATTCAAAGCATCCTCAATGCAATGACACTTAAGTTTTTTCTACCTCAGCTATCTACTTGGAAATCTTCCCCTTTGTCTTTTCTGATGCTTCCGTGCTGGTCTGCTGCGGCAGTAACCAAACCTTTCCATTTCTTGTATTCTCAAAGTAGTTCCTAGTTTTCTTCTTTATAGTGTCCCAGACAAAAGATGAACAACGCCTGTGAGCCACACCACCCTGAACGTGCCTGAACCACCCTATAGTGAATAGGGCATTTGTCAAGTACTGGGCAAAATTATAGCGGTATTGATTACTGTATTTATTTTGAGCAAGGTTTTCTCCCCACCCTCCTCTCCCGCCCCAAGGTAACAGTGTTCCTAGTATGTCACGGGGTCCACTTCAGATTGTACCATGGCACGGTATTCTCTTATTTTCTAGGCGTTTTTTCAAATACAAAACAGCATTTCAGCAGTCAAGGGTATTTTAAGGAATTTTTCCATTACGAAAATTAGCATCTCGGCAGTCAAGATATTCTGTTTAAGCACCATGTGAAAATACATAGAGAGCAAGATAGGAGCAATTTAAGATGTAGAGAACACTGTTAACCCCTGATGTTCTGAACAGTCTTTGCACAATTTCATATATTTCAGTGCGAACGTGTGTTTATAGCTCCAGCTTTCTAGCTGATGAGTTGCTACTGCAGCTCAGATTACCAGATCTCCCAAGGCTATTCTTTGTCATCCTGACATGCTGTAGCGGATGGTGACCGTGTCACACTGTGCCAAAACAATGCTATTTCTTGAACACAAACGCAAACCTGCACCAAATGGCTGTGTTTCAGCAGAAGTTCCTTCAGGTGATGGCAGTTCCGTTGGTAAAGCTGCAGGCAGGCCCGATGGCAATTGCCATTGCTGAAACCCTATCAGTTCTGCTTTGCAGGGCAGTCCTTGGCTTGCAGAGCCAGCTGTAGGGTGACGTGCAAATACATCTCCAAAAACTGTTGAGTGTGAAGAAAGGCATCATGATATGTAACCCTTTATTTATTTTATTTTATTTTATTTTATTTTATTTTATTTTATTTTATTTTATTTTATTTTATTTTATTTTATTTTATTTTATTTTATTTTATTTTATTTTATTTTATTTTAATCTGAGATGGTTGTTAATACTTTAAGAATGTTGTCTGTTAGCCAAAAAAGATGGATCATGAGATGCTGGGAGAGGATTCGTGGGAATTTTTGAGTTTGACCCCAACTTGCAAAACTGTAGTTGCTTCCAGATAGCTGTTTCCATATTTGCCACAGTGTACCTAAGGAGAAACTCAGCAATAGAGTATTATGACAAACAAGAAATCAGGGAAGCTTGGGATAGGTAGTGAATGTCATGCAAATTTGAGTGGCAGTACTAAAGCTTTTGGATGAATATTTGACATCATCCACTTCATCTTGAATAGTAAGTTAGGAATGGAATTTAATTGACCACACATTTTGTCCCTTGCCCTACTGGTCTTGTAAAATACCAGAACGTAGTAAGACACGTAGCCAAAAATTTGATCAGCTGTTCTGGTGTGTGCTTATTTGGTCACAAGCTGACAAGTGCCACCAAGAAGATAATGTTCTAACAGTCTAAATGTCTAGCTTTTGTACTCCAAACACTGAAAAATACTAAGAAAAAAGCTCAAATTAGTTCAACGTCTCAAAAGCATTTCTAAAGTTCTCACCTATTTGATTGCTAAGGTGAACAAGACATGTCGATACACAGAGCTAGTCCTGATAGAGCAGACCTTTCTGCTGTTCACAGCATCATCTCTATCTAACACAGTAACATCCTTTAGCTTTGAACAACCTGCATAACTGTGTGAGATATGGGGCTCTGGCATGTCATCTCGAGAAACTTAAGTACATAATATAAAGAAAGACAGGTATATACACTGCTGTAGACATAATAGAAGGTGCATTCAGTATTTAGTGTATTTCAGTTCTCATCATTGATACATAATCAGAAATTGTTACAACAGATTCAGGTTTTAGAAAGTCCATGAATTAAAGATTTCCTTCTTCCTGAAAATCAGAAAACTATACATGTTAAACTTGTGGCACCCCGTTCTTTTTCTTCCATGAAAGTTATGTAGGGATTGTCAATCTTTGATTGACCTTTTTGAGTGCAGAACATTTGCAGTGATACACATTTGAACCCAATACTGGAACCATTAATGCATAGTAACATGAAGATTCTGTCCTGAAACAGACAGATGGTGTAAAATTGTAAAAAAAAAAATTCTGATAAATTTATCAATTTGTTTAAAAAATATATTGTTTGTACGTATTTGCAATTTTGCCAAAGATTTCACTTTTTTGCAGGGGAAGTTTGAGTCGTAATGAAGTTGCATACAGATGATTGTTAACTTACTGCTCAATATTAAATTTTTTTTTATTTTAGGCTTATATTTCATCTACATTTTCTTGCAATTAGGCTAAAATATTTTTCAAAATTTGAATTAGTGAATTTAGCAGTGGCGATAGAAAATACAATACGACCATTTTTGCTGTAGCTTTTAAAGTTTTCTTTTATTAAGAGAGTTGTGTTTTTTCCCTTGACATTACAAACATCCATCTGTACAGAGCCTGACTCCTTGCTGTCGTCTTAACCAAATTTTGTAGTGAATTTCCCTGCAGAGATGCCTGAGCTTTCTGAGAGCGTAGAGAGGAAGCTGATGAAGGAAGCGCTATAACTAGATTCTGTAGTGCTGTGAGCAATAAGCATGCAGAAGCAAGTAAGCCTTCTCAGAAATGGGATCGCTGGCAAACACAGTGCTGAGAAATGGCTAATTTATTTGGAGCTAGCTTAGGTCAGAAAGCTGCAGTGCTTTTCTGGAGCTCGCCTTCAGAGCACTGTCCAAGTGTCTTTGTACCTGTGATGTTTACTCAGAAAAGATAATTGTAAATGAAAAGTGGAGAATTGACTGTACAAAATAGTGTGATTCATTTCTATTTTGGCAGAGCAGGAATTCTTTTTGAAAAGACGAGCTAGATTTAAACCAAGGTCAGTAATTATTCTGTATTGGCTTAGAAATCTGTATGAGTTCACAGGACCTGACTTTAAATCCCAGATCAGTGGCAGACATTTTTTCATAGATTGGTCTGATTTTCAGCATTTCTGCAGATTCCAATTGACAGTTGTTTGTTCCAACATCTTTGAAAATAAAGTCGTTAGCAACTTAGCATTGTTCAGAGAGTAATTAAGTGACTGGTTCTCTCACAGTGAACTAGATCAAGGGATAAATGTTAAAAATAATTATGTCCAAAATAATTATGTCTGAAAGAAATGTTCCTCAGGCTATGGCCTCGCTCTTGTTTAAACAGAATAATGTTGGGTGGTATTTTGAGATTAATTAGATGACTGATTTTTCAGGTAAGAGTGTTAGGAAAAGTAATTATTAATAGAAATTTCATTAGGAAATTTGTTTCCACTTATAAAATAATACCATTTTTTCAAAAGATGATAATAGTAAGGAGTAATTGGAGAAAATTCTTTCATTTTTGTTTTAAAAAAACCCTAACCCCACAGCATCCTTAGAAGAAACTGGCCAGTGACAAGTGCTGGCTCTAGGTAGGCAACATCTTTACAAAAAAGCATTTCTTAATCTATTCTGCATTTGTACTTTAGCAGTGATCTTGGAATGTCATGTGCTAATAATCAGTGGATAGGGTCATAACCTGAATGAGATAAATCTGAGAAAACTCAAGATCCTTCAGAAAATGATGCGGCTATCAGCATCACCTCTTTTTTTAAAACTTTATCGAATAAATGCTCCAAAGCGTGATGCTGGAGTGCCATTTTGGAAGACATAAAACTGATGTATTGAGTAACTGTGCATTAATGCTTGATTGTTTTGTTCTGAGCAAATTCCTATTCCAGTTAAGTGTTTCCTCTTTCAGCCCCCCTCCCATCCACCCAAATTCACTTTACATGTTCGTTTCTACCCGAAGTGCTTTTTTCATAGCAGACTGCTGTCATATTCCGTGCTATAGGTACTTGAATTACATTGTTGTGGAATAAATCCATGTAAAAGGGATTGGAACAGTCCTTGGTCATGACTTCCAAGAGATCACTGTTAGCTTCACTTGGTCAATATTAATGAGGGTTTTCTTCTGAAAAACCTGCAGTGCAAAAATGAAAAATCACCATCAGAATTTACTCATTTTAATGAATTTTTTCTTGGAACAGAACAAATTTGGAAAGAGCAGCATTTCCTGTGATGTTACTGTGTTTAGGCTCGTATGTTCTGTAAAACCTTTGTGTTTTCCAAGGAGATGTTTAAGTGATCTTCAAGACATACTGTGCTGAGAGTTATTACTTGTTAAAATACCATTCTGGTTTACAGGCATTTAATATTGCTTTAAAAATGTGCAACAAATAAAGGCTTTGTGTCTCAGGAATGCTGTGCATGGGCTGTCGGCAGCCCTTTGTAATAGAAACGCTCTGTAGGTAAACAGCCAAGAAATCGGACTGCAATGTATAGTACTAACCAAGCATATGTGTGTATATATATATACACGCCTCCTACATTTCAGTATTTCATTTTGATCATTCAGGACATATCAATGGAGGGTTTTAGAAAGAGTTTGGACAGATGCCGGTCAGAAACAACGCAGTGAGTTATTAAAACCCCATTAGGGCCTATTTCCTGTTATTTTTACAGTGTAGTAGCAATAAGCATAATTTTTCATGGCTGTTCTTTACAATTAACTTTTTGGGTACATATATTCTTTATTATTATAATAAAGTAAGAAAAACTAAGCCTGCTTCCTAATAACAAAAATCTTTGCTCTGTTCTTAATTCCAATTTCTGGGTTTCATATATGTCAAGCAGCTGCTAGGTGTTTGGCACAATGGTAACGCGCCCCCAGGTCCTAAGCTAAATTCCTGAGGCAGAAAAAATGTGAAAAGAGAAACAAATAAAAGATTACAGTAAGCGGGAAGGGATACATGTAAGTTTAAGAAATCAGAACAGTTATTTTTGTGAACTGTATTTCCAGTACAGCAGCACCCGTCAACTCCAGCTTCATTTTGGGGGAATATTCGTCATAAGCTGTAGGGCTAAGAATGGCTGTGGCGTTTAGGTTTCTGCCGCTTTTACGTAGTAAACCTGCAGTAATGTGTGTGGAGAAAAGGACATAACGTGATTTGCAACTGTAGTGATGATTAAACAGAAGAAAAGATTATAAGAGAAAATTGTGGAGCAGTTTCAAGGCCAGCATGAGTTACTTGTTCTTATAGTTATTTTTAAAGAATATCTTAAGTAAATATGTCTGTTGTCACTGTAAGAAAGTTTTATTGCCTGAAGGTTATCAATAAGTTAACTTGCAGATACCATTTTAAGTTACTAGAAGCAAAAGTGAGGGTTTTCTAAAGTAAAGTTTTTATGATTTATTGTATATGTTATTAAGAGCAAAAAATCTATTTTGTTTCCATTTATTTTCCAAATATGGACTTGGTTATAAAACTACGAGGCTGCAATTCCTCCTGAATTTAATCTTTACTTTAATGTTAATTTTCATTTTTGATTTGGAGGACATGTTTTTCTGCTGTAGTATTCTGAAAAATTGTATGTTGCAAGTAATTTTTATTTTCTTTTTACTTAACATTAAAACCTCTTTGAAAATAGAAGAAAGAAAAAATCTATCAAAGCCATAGTATACTTTCACTGGAATACCAGTGTGTTAGTATCTGGAGGTACCTGATTTAGCTCATTTGTTATCTTAAAAGTATAATGGGGGAAAAAAAAGTAAACAAAAAAGTATTAGAATGTATGGTTTTATTGTATAAGTAAATCTTAAGGTATTATAATTGCATATAAGTGTTACCATTTACATGTTTGCTATTTACAGTGGTATAGGTAAGAAAGTTCACCCGAAACTCCTTGTAAGCATCAGTACTTTGCACTACTTAAAAAGAAATTTGAATTACATTTAATATTGCAACGCTTTTAGATCCAGGTACTGTCCTCAGTTTCTTGTAAATTACTGCTCAATATGTAGCATGTGAGATACTGCAGCATCAGACTCCAGATGGCTTTGAAATCTTTTAATTTGATATGGAAGGCAAAAGTGAATCAGGAGCGATATGCCCCTGTGTATCATTGTTTTTTGACAGGTAGCTGTCAGTTCAGTGCTGCATTTTACTCTTTTTGGTTCACATTCATTTTTAATTACAGTAATCATTTTTTGGTAACGATATAGATAGATATAACTATATCTGCCAGGATGAACTGTAAGCCCTGGCTTGGAATCAACTTGTCTCCCAGGCAGGATTAAGTTTCCCCAACTGTCTGGTGCAATCTCACTGAAAGGTGATTTTCCCTATCAGTTACCTGAGGGATATGTTCCTATTCTGATTGTTTCAGTTCTCTTCGTTGGCTGATGAATGTACGCGTTCTGAGTCTGTATTTTTTCGCAACCTCATCTGTGTGCAGCAGAAGTAACACATTCAGAGCTTTAACACATCAAAACAAACAGTATTTGAAAATGTTATATGAAGCGCGGAGTCTTTGGAGACAGCTAGTGCCCTGAAGTCTACTTTATACAAAAGAGATTAACGCCATTATTCTATGTATAATCTCTCCAGCAAAACACTGTCGCCTATTTCTGTCAACAAATGGTTTCTTTGCTTTGGGAGCTGAAAGAAATTTTAGTTGTGTAGGCAACAGAACAGGCCTTTATAAGTTGCAGAACCCAATTTTAAAAATATTTGGTAAGGTAGCTGTAGTTTTGAGAAGTTAAATTATTTTCATTAACTAAATATTTTTTTAAACAAGGAAAAAAGACTAATTATGTCTGCTATGTGTGTCACACTCACAGTCCGTGCACTATTTTGCAGTACATCTTTTGGAAAGGTGTGTCATATGCACATCCCACTCTGCCTTGCAGGCACTTACCTGACGAAAAGGTCTGCGCGTATCCTATCCAGATAACATGTGCTCTAAGGGTGCATTTTCTTTCTGAATAAAGGCAGAGATGAGCAGTGTTCTTACTGAGAGTCTCAGAGTCCATAAAACTGTTGTATACCAAAGAAAAGAAGATCAAAAGCCTCAAGTAAAGGCTTAATATTTCTAGAAGCCTCGGACCATATAAATTCTGGAAAATTTGCGGGGAGGAAAAAACCAAAAAAGATAGATACGACACCATTTGACTGTGTAATGAATCACAGAAGCCGTATTTCTAATGGAATTGAGTTATAAAAGTCATAGTCAACATGCGAAAGATTTTTTTTTTTTATTGTTTTATGGTAATAAATATGTCTGTTCTTTTTCAAATCATTGAATTACATTACTAGTTAATAAATTATTATATTTTGCATAAAATTTTACCGTTTTCCCCAAGAAATTTTTAATACAAAAATTAAAGCTAAGAAATATGTACTTTACCAAATATTGCATTTTATTTGATTTTCTGGTTTGTGGCAAAAAATAAATAAGCAGTAAAAAATGTGCCAAATTTTGAATTCAGTAGCTGAATCGGAGCTTCTGCTGTTCTCAGTTTTGTTACTTGGATGAAAGAATTACATCATCATTCACAACGTCTGTTTGTAGAGGATCAGGTACCTCGCGGGAGCGCAGGGCGTTTGAGCCCTCCTCACTTCCATGGCAGGGCAGAAGTGGACCCGTGTGCAGGTCCCTGTGCCAGGAGCCGCTTCCCCGCTTGGTTATGTGGCTGACATGTATGTGTGCTGGGGTGAGGGTGCCGGTGCCTCTGACATGTGGCGTGCACAGACTGTGCAAACAGTTTCTTATCATTTGACTGAGCACATGTGTGCTTGCGTTGGAGGACTGGATGCGATTTCTGCCACGTTGATGGGTAGCTGTATTTTGTTCATATGTGGGGAAGGATGGCAATAAGAAATAAGCCATTAATCACAAAAAATAGACGCTAAGCCATCAGCTTGTGTCTTGGGCGCATCTAAGGACTGATGGGGAAGAACCCGATAAAAATTTTCTCAGCACGTGTCCTGGTAACAGTTATAATGCCCTTTCCCTATGTTAATTTTTAGTTTGGTAGTTTACACTTTGTTATTACAAAGCACAGATCATTGAAACAAATTATTAATCAGTAAGTCAGCGTACAAGAATGCGAAGAATCAAGTCTCTCCTTGTATGCTAAATGAAAAGATTTCTTCCAGATTCTTGCTTTGATCATTAGACTCTTTTAAATAAGCAAACATTACTTAGTTGCTAAGCCACAGACTGAAGTTCATTAGTGTGTTAGCACAAATATTGGAAAAAGACTACTAAACCAATATTAGATAGAGGACCTGTGCGTAGGCTGGAAGTAATGCAATGAACGTGACACCAGAACATTTTGAAAGATTGCTCACAGTGATTAAAACCATTTCTGTTTGCAAAAACCCGCCCCACGCAGCAAGAAAAAGTGCAAACCCTGCGTAGATCTGTTTTTCTGCTACTGATATCTGTAAGACTTTACTGAACGTACAGTAGGTTTAATAGTCTTATGAATAATTTTGTGTATATTCTTTATTTTAAATGTTGCCCGGATGTGTTGATGTGGCATTTTTTAATGATTTTGAATCATTAGATTGAAATGATTTTTAATGATTTTCAATCATTAGATTGAAAGCCAGAATGCCATCTTATTTAAATATCTGGCTTGCGAACGCATCTCAAAATCTTCGCAAATCGGTGTTGGATTCAGAGATATTTCATGTTTAATGCATAAATGCAGTGTTTTAACTCAGTGCCTTTTTGCAGAGGCTGTTGAACTTTACAAGTCATGCTACTTCGGAATTTGTTGGTGTTTGGTTTATTATCTTAGGTAAATGAACTAATAGTTCATGCTTTTGCATTCTTCACAGATCTTCAATACAGTGAGAGAAGAAGGAGCAGAAGATGCTTTTGAATATTTTCCTTATCTTCTGAGAAAACTCCCAACGTTTGCTACAGACTGTATATGCAAAGATGGTGGGTTTTGTGTAGAACCATGTGTAACAGGTGCATACTCTCAATATCGTGCCACTTTACAGAGGACTGCACTCTCTAACTATATAACTGGTGCTTTACTAGAAGCAACTACATCATTAGGAGCAAGAAGTGGTCTTTTAAATATCTTCGTAGGATCAACTGGAAGAACAATGCTTAAAGGTAATGATTTAATTTTTGAACCCTGTCCACTTTAAGTATGGGATGTACTGCAAAATATATACTGCTATGTAATATTCTGTAGTTTATATACTCACATATGAAGTTAACAGATAAAAAAGATTTTCATGTTTTCAAAGTTTTTCCTTTGCAATCATAATGTGCCATAATGACTAGCTAAATTAGTTTAATAAAATAAAAATGCATGCAAAACTGAAAAGATTCTTATTACAAAACAAAAATCTTTTCAGTTGTTTTTTTTTTTCTTTTTAGAAATATTCCCGTCTGCATCCAAAGTTAATGCCTAAGTCATTTTTGTTAGGGTGTTTCTTTGTATAGTATTTCTCATTGACCAAGTGCTTCTGCTGAGAAAGGAGTATATACTCAGTTATTATTGTTTTCATTATACAGCTAGCTGTCAGCATAGCACTGTCTGGTAAGTATGTACAATTCATTACTGACCGATTGTTGGTCTTCTCCTGGATCCATCATCTTTCCAGTATTGGATCATTTCAAATAACACGGGTATTGTCCATGTGGAAAACACATATTGGAGGATGGATGTTATGTACTAACTTTCCATGCTGATCATCCTCATGTGCAGTAAGAATACCATTTTGTGATTTAGTTTGGTCAGGTTTTGAAGTTAAACAGGACAAAGGCATTCTTGGTACAAATTCATCGCATTAAAACAGGGTTTTTTACAGAATAGTAACTGCGTTTTAAATTCATTTTTAATTAATGCCTTGAATATTTCCTGAGGTACTCAAGCATTTTGGGATTTGTCATCATCTGATGTACTGTAACAAAAGCATGTAGTGTCTCAGTTGTACAGTTGGAGAATAAATCGTGGATATTATGGCTAGCTGAAAATTTTACAGGAATATGACAAAATCAGTACAGAATTCTCAGTGCAGTTGCTTAACTAGTGCAGATATTGAACTTATATTTACAGACAAATAATGATACAGTTTGTGCTCAGATCAGGTTGTCTTATTTTTATATCAGAATGTCCCTTTCTAGTTTGAATTAGTCTCTCTTCAGGTGAATTGAATGACAGAGAGGGGCACGAAAATGGTATGAGAACAGGTAGAGGTGACAAACTAGCAGCTGAGTGAATTTCAGCAGTATGTTCAGCAGCATTGTTAGCTTCACATACCCTCATTGTCTGTGAGGGACAGGTACGTACAGTACAGTGTCCTATTTTGGTAGGGCGTTTCCTTTTTATTATTATTTTTTCTATTTTTATTTGTTCCTGGGAGACGAGTGCTTAAGAAAAACAAACATGTGCATTCCTGTGACAGCTCTGGAAAGTAAGATTAAAGAACTGAGCCATGTACTTAGTGGTGCAGTGTGGTGGACCTTCTTCCTACAGAGTGGGAGAAGGGAGCACAGGGTTTTGATGCCCCAGACCTGATCGAGACTCTAAGGATGCTCTGTCCCCTGAGTACAAATGTCATCCTCCATGGGGCATTGTTGCTGCAGTGCCCGAAAAGCCCAGCTAGTGACTGTCACCATAGAGCTGGAGGCTCCGCCTGAGTTCTGAAGCTGGAACCAGCAGCAATTAGCTCAGGCTCACTGACATGCTAATATGGCTGTATCTTTTTATAGAGCCTGAGCTAATGACTGCATGCGTGTGCTCTGTGTACAGCACACTTTGCACTAGTTTGGGGATCTCTGTGGCGCCTGTATTGCATGGTGTATGCTTCTGTTGTCGTATTCTGAGGCCAAGCAAGTGAGACCTTAAAGAAAAAGCAAAGAATTGCAATTCCACAGACAACCTGTGTAGACAGTAGAGATTTGATTTATTGTAGAGATTTGATTTACTGTCTAGGTATGACTTACTGTAGTGGTCTCTGGTGAGGAAGAGATGTGCTGCAGCTTTGGAGTGTTGCAGTTTTCTGGATGTCCATGTTCAGGTATATCACAGTGATTCAATATAGCTAAGAAATGACAAAGCTATCGTAACAGAGTCTTCTCTGAAAACATTTACAGAGTGTTACTTGGCGATGTTATTAACTGAGACATTAGCATTAGCAAGGAATCCAGCAGTATTCTGAATTCAGAGATGCAGTTATCATTCATGGGTGTGTACCTTTTAAGAAAGAAAATTGTCCTGTCCGTGCAGATTGATAAAAACGTTATTTTCATCTGTCTGCCATCCTCTCTTACTGATGGATTTAACATCAAAGGTAAGCTAATCTCATCTAAAGCTGAGGACTTTTAATTAACATGGGTAACAACTCTGTTGTCAAACGCAGTGGAGGATTTATCACAGGATACAGCATATCACTGTAACGCTTCACTTAGTAGTTGGTTGGAGATGTTGAAAAGGGTATCTATTGATCCTGTTGTGGTTTAATAGTAGTTGTTGTTTAACCCTGGTAGGCAGCTAAGTGCCATGCTGCCACTCACTGCCCCCCATCCCCTGGAGGGATGGGGGAGAGAATTGGAAGGGTAAAAAGTGTGAAAATTCATGGATTGAGATGAAAACAGTTTAATAGATAAAGAAAAAGCTGCTCATACAAGAAAGTAAAATATTTGTTCACTACTTCCCATCAGCAGGCAGATATTTGGCTGTTTATGGGAAAACAGAACTTCATCATGTGTAACGGTTGCTTGGGAAGACAAATGCCGTAACTCCAAATGTACCCCCTTCTTCCTCTTTCCCCCTGCTTTTATTACTGAGCATGACGTCATGTGGTATGGAATATCCTTGGGTCAGTTGGGGTCAGCTGCCCTGTCTGTGTCCCCGTTGAACTTCTGTGCTCCCTCAGCCTACTTGCTGGCAGGGCAGCATGAGAAACAGAAAAGGCCTGATGCTGTGCAAGCACTGTCCAGCAATAACTAAAACATCCCTGTGTTATCTACACTGTTTTGGTCACAAATCCAAAACATAACCCCATGTGAGCTACCCTGAAGAAAATTAACTCTGACCCAGCCAAAACCAGTACAATAGTGAAGGCGATATTTCCATCAGCACTTGCGGTTTGGAGACCTGTTGTGCATTTCATCAGGGCCCTACCAGCCTTTCTCAGACAAGACAGCAGTATATCGAAGTTAAGAGAGACCAGGGAGATGAAAATAAATATTTGCTTTCACAGTCAGAGGTTGTGAGTGCCCATGCAGTAATTTCAGTGCTTTGCACTGCCCTGAATTAGTATCAGCAACAGGAAATTAGCATTATATCTTTTAGGTTAGGTTTCTTCACGTTGCTCAGCCTGTTGAAGAATGGAGGGAAGATGCCTTCTCTGATTTTGTTTCTACTGTTGTGATCAGGAATAGCAAATGTTTGTTGTTGCTGTGTTTCACAAGCTGTGACAGGACAGGTTTTCAAGTGTTGGCTTGCTTCCACAAAAACTTAAAGCATAGGTTCTCTGGTCTTTGTATTTAATTTATTTTTTCATTTTTGTATTAGAACATGTCTTACAGTTTTTCCTTTAAAATTGTACTTAAAAAAGGATTTGCAATCTAGGAAGATGTCCTAGTACAATCTAAGATTCAAACATAAAGGTCCTGATGGAAGTGCAGGAGAGCACAGATGTGATGAAAGAAGGAAATTATAGACATCTGGTTTGTGCAGGATAGTGCAGTGTAGAGACACTTGACCTGTTGCTGACTTATTCAGACCTGAACTGGAGTAATGTCATGATGCAGGGAAATCCCCTATAGTGGTTGGTTTGAAAAAAATTTAGGCAGCCTCAGTTAATAATCCTTCTAAACATGACCTTTTCTGGTGATGTTACTAGCTGAGATGGTGCTAGTTAGAGCGTGATTGCTCCATACTTCATTCTACAGATGTAGGCATGCCCAATGGCAGAAAGCATGTTGATTACTTGAAACGAATAAAAGAAAGCACTAGCAAATGAAAATGCGAACACCAATAGCACTGACGTAGGTGGAACTAGAATGAATTATGAAAACAAGATTATATAGATTTATTTTAAAATACCTTCAAAAGTAATTTGCAATGTTATATAAGCATAAATAAAAGAATTCTTGAGCTATCTACTAAGTGTTCTACCACTCAGAAATTTGAACTCAGACTTCCTTTGTGTCCTATAAATGTTGTAATACCTAAAACCATTGTGAATAAAAGCTGAAAGAAGTGGTGATTTATTATGAAGTAATTATGGGAAAACATTATTGAGGTGGATCCAGTTCAACAGATCTTTACCTTGTAAAGATGCGCTACATAAAGGTGCTATTGAAGTCTCGCTCTACTGCATGTTACTACTTACAGTGTTAGACAATGACAAATACTCTTGCGTATTAGAATAAAAGTTTGTGTAAACTTTTACTGAGGCTCTGAACTGATGGTAAGTGTCAATGCTGGCATCAGCTTTGATCATCTCTCTCTTCTTCTTGGGTTCTTGTTCCTAGAAACTGATTTAACTTCAAAAAAATCCTGTAAAAGAGGAGAACAATAAAGGGCAAAGTCACTTTGGCCTAGTAGTGCCACTGAGTGCACCATTTTATCAAGTTGTGTCCTGAGTCAGAGATCTCTAAATTGCCTTAGATATTTGTATATGTGTTATGCATTTCAGTACAATGACTTAATAGGACTTCATCAAAATGTTTACCTATAACGTAGGTTTACAACTGTGTTTAAAACATGCTGTGATTAATATTTTAGTACATTGCCATGTACTTTATTTAAACATATCATAGAATGATAGAATGTGTAGGGTTGGAAGGGACCTTTAAAGGTCATCTAGTCCAACCCCCCTGCAGTAAGCAGGGACATCTTCAACTAGATCAGGTTGCTCAGAGCCTCATCAAGCCTGGCTTTGAATGTCTCCAGGGATGGGGCCACCACCACCTCTCTGGACAACCTGTTCCAGCGTCTCACCACCCTCATTGTAAAGAACTTCTTCCTAATGTCTAATCTAAACCCACCCTGCTCTAGTTTAAAACCATTGCCCTTTGTCCTATTGCTACACGCCCTTGCAAACAGCCCCTCCCCAGCTTTCCTGTAGGCCTCCTTCAGGCACTGGAAGGTCTGCTATAAGGTCTCCCTGGAGCCTTCTCTTCTCCAGGCTGAACAACCCCAACTCTCTCAGCCTGTCTTGATAGGAGAGGTGCTCCAGCCCTCAGATCATCTTCGTGACCCTCCTCTGGACTCGCTCCAACAGGTCCGTGTCCTTCTTGCGCTGAGGGCTCCAGAGCTGGACACAGTACTCCAGGTGGGATCTCACGAGAGCAGAGTAGAGGGGGAGAATCACCTCTCTGGATCTGCTGGCCATGGTTCTTTTGATGCAGCCCAGGACGCGATTGACCTTCTGGGCTGCAAGCACACATTGTTGGCTCATGTCCAGCTTTTCATCTACGAGTACCCCCAAGTCCTTTTCCGCAGGGCTGCTCTCTATCACATCATCCCCCAGCCTGTATTGATAGCAAGGATTGTCCCGACCCAAGTGTAGGACCTTGCACTTGGCCTTGTTGAACTTCATAAGGTTTGCTCGTGTCCACCTCTCTAGCTCGTCCAGGTCCCTCTGGATGACATCCTGTCCCTCTGGCACGTCAACCACACCACTCAGCTTAGTGTTGTCGTCAAACTTGCTGAGGGTGCACTTGATCACACTGTCTATGTCATTGATGAAGATGTTGGAACAGCACCGATCCCAGTACGGATCCCTGAGGGACACCATTTGTGACCCCTCTCCATCTGGACATCGAGACATTGACCACCACTCTCTAGATGCGACCATCCAGCCAGTTCCTTATCCACCGAACAGTCCACCCATCAAGTCCGTATCTCTCCAACTTAGAAGGATGTTGTGATCATTACCTTTGTGCAGGCATTATGCAAATACATTCTCAAGTTAAGAGGATTCTATTTTTATTTGATTGAAAAATATGGATTATTTTAGTAATTCTAGTTTTATTTTGTAAAATGTTTGGGAGTAGGAGGGTTGTATATGCGTCTTATTCTAAAATTACTAGTGACAAATGATTTGAAGAAAAAGGTCTTTTAATAATGTATATGAAACAAGAATGGGTGGGCTACTGAATTCCACACTTCATGATTTCTGAATTGCTCTAAGGGGCAGCCCACATAGAGATTGTGTCTTGTGCCAAAGACATATAACATAATAGCAAGGTCCATGTCAAGTAGATGTGTATCTTTCACCATGCAAAACCATTCCTCAGCTTTGCTATGAGTTAAGCTGCAGTACGGACATGAAACTGTGGACACAGTTTAGATGGTTGTCAACGCTGGAGTAATTATTACTGCACTTGGAACGACTTTCGAGACAGTTCTTAAAAAGCTTCAAAAGTGGAAGTGAATCTGTTTATTAAAACCAGTCTGTATCAGCTAGTCTTGAGAAGATCTGTCAGATTTATGTTTGGTGGACCTCTTCTGGACGAGACAACATTCCACTACTTTTCCTTCAAAATGTTTGCGATTCCTGGAGATATAGTTGAGCGCTCTCTTGCATAATCCGTTTAAAGAGGAGCCCATTACTTTAATGGTGAATGTCCTTCATGATTTAAAAGGAAGACTTCTCAAAACCTTATACGCTCTGGAGTTAGGGATTTTATGCAATATCTGCCCTGGAAATAAGGATCCTGCAAACACAGAGTCCCTAATGCTGGGCTGTGCTCCTATTTTTTTTTGTCTCTCTAGCACTAAGCATATTGTGAGTTCTTCATGTTCAATCCTTCAGGAGTTATTTAGTGACCTGTGCAGTGAACCTTACAGTCACAAGTAGTCCGACTCTAGGGAATACTGTTCTAAGGTTTGGTTCGGTAGCTAAGGACCCTAAATGCTCTGAGTCCCCAGGGCTGGAATGATCTTGCAGGCAGACCAGCTGCCAGTGTTGTTAGTTCCAGAGGAGCCTCTGAAGCCAGAATTCTCAGTCATGTGGATGGGGGACTGAGAGTCTTTAAAAGCTCATGTAGGGCCTGCTCTGTAGAAGACTCATCTCTTGGGTGTGGAGCAGTGAGCCTGCAAGCCCTGCTCTCCGATGGCTCACAGAGCGGTACGGCTCCCAGCTGAGGAGCTGCAGCTCCAGTCCCAGTAGCACAGGGACAGTCTGAGGGTGGACTCCCGGGAACCACAGATGCCTGAAGTTCCCACAGCTGGTCAGTGACATTCACATCCTTGTCAGCATCTTTGTTACTACAGAGAACGTAATCTTCATGTAGTAACACCGAAGACATTTCAGCTGCACTGTTTCGGCACCTCCACATGTAACAGAATTTCTGGTTAGTAAGACGTTTTGAGAGTGTCTTTCAATGGGATTTGGATTGAAACCAGATTTCTTCCTGGAGAAAGGAAATCCTGCTTCTCAGCCTGTTCTGTTTCTTACAAATTGATTGTTACAGAAGTTTGTTCATAGTTGTTAACGGGCCAGAACTTTCACTGGAATCATATTTGTAGACTCAGTCATTGTCAGAGTTCATGTGGTGTTGACAATTTTTTTACAGAAAATGGAAAAAAGGTTTGGGTCTTTTTTAAATCTTAAGGAAGGAACTAGGGTATGTGAAAATGTTTGTGCTTTGTATTTGATGCCTGTGTCCAGAGTCATTGCTGGGAAGAAACTTGTACCCGTCCTTTCTGCATCCCCCCCCGAACCCCATTGCAAGGATAGCCTCTGTAGCTTTGTAATCTAAGAATGCGAATAATCTAAGTGTAAAGTGTAATAAAAGTGTAATCTAAGAAAAGTAAAAAGAGGTGTCTGAGGATGGAGCAGACAGCAAACATTTCAAATCAATATTCTTTTCACTTTAGCATCTTTCAAAGTTGCTTAAGTCTGATGGCACTTTCTTAAGTGATATATATCAGACGACATCCTTGATTACTCTTGTTCATCTTCCAGACAAAGGTTACTCAGAACCCATTGACAAGACAATGACAATTTTTGACCAAGAACAGAAGGAAACTAATTTGTCGTGAACATCCAGGCAGACTGTATTGATCTTAAGAAAAGCTACTTCATTCATCCCTCAGGATTCAGAGATTAACCTTTTCCTGTAATCAGACTTTGCCATCAGCAAAGACTGGGCAGCAAACAGGATCCAAGTCTCTGTGGCTTTTCCCACTGCTGTTACTTGTACCCTCTGCACAAGGCTTATTATTACAATATTGGTGGAATTCCATGATGCCGGAAGCTGGGGCTGTTGTCTGACAGCTGTATGTCGGAAGTCATGAGTGGTACAGGCTTTATGTGCACAGACTGAGGAAGGCTGACATGATTTAGCAGCTCTGTGGTCTGCTTAACCTTTGGGCCTAAAGGTTAAGACCAGCTAAAGTGAGGGATAAAGCCAAATGAGCTGAGATTAAGACTTGGAAAGATGAAACGGTGTCTCAGGCTGAGAACCTAAGGTAAGAAGATGGGTCAGGCAACACGCTGTAAGAAAGGAGATCAAATCCAGAAGATATGTCAGACAGTAAGTAGGTAATGTGGCCTGAGGCAAGGGTGTGGGTCAGGAAACCAAGAATTTCATGCTACTTGGTTGACTCCAGGACGTACATCAGGAGGACCAGGAACAAGTGCAGGTCATTTGGTCAGGTGCAGATTAGGAGTGACGTGCAGGAAGCACAGATAAAGGCTGAGATGGCCAAAAGAAGGAGAAAGATTGGAGAGGACAGCTGTAGCCAGGGGACACCTAGGACTGTCTGGAGCTGGCTACGATGGTTGTCTCCTTAAACTGGCAGAGCGGAAAGATCACTGCAGTCTGTCTCTCAGACCTGTCACCTTCTGGTCAGGCCTGGTTGCAGCCAGGTTGGTCACAGCAAGGGCAGTAGAGGAAGGACTTAAGCAGGATCCTTGCCAACATTAGTTTAACAAAAACTTACTTTAATCCAACATGTTTAATACATTCTAGGCACAAAGACTTAGACTCTGCCAGCATAGCTTATTACGTCCTTATAGTCATCTTTCTGGGTTCAGTAAGGTAAGTGCTGCAAGATGAAAAGATACATAACTGTTCCAGGGAGTAGACTGAAGTTAACTAGTGTAAGTAATCTAAGTAAAATAATTACAAATGTTTTAATCTGTAAAATTGGTCCTTTGGCACAACAGCTATCACACTCCATGGTACAGGACGGTACATGTTTGTATGGATCTGGATTTCCTAACCAGTGTATAGAGCTAAGCAGTTAAGAAACAGAACTGAGTTTCAGATGGGTTTGTATAGATTTTATTTCCAATAATATATGTGGCACTTTGGTACACTGACGATCCTTTAACTTGTGTAGCTGAGTCTCTGCTTACAGCAATATTTTTGTGGGTAGTCTATGGCTGCTGTTTCCACCAGCAGAAAAAAGAGTTTAATTCATAGAATGAGTCTGACTGCTATTTGTTGTGAGGAATGGAATGGAGGACATACTGATGCCTGTGGACGAAGCTGAAAGAGCAGAAGTTTTTGCAAAGTGATGTTAGTTTTATAATCAAACTACTTATTTTTTTTATGAAGAGTCATTAGTCTGTAGAAAAAATTAAATGGGATTCTAAGTGCAGATAGTTAATCCCTAAACCGCTTATTATTGTTTATTATCTTAAAGGTCTGAACGTTTGTTTGAATGGGCCTTGTAAAAGTAGTGTCCATGGGAACTTTTAAAGCGCAGAATGGAACTTTTTGGGTATGTTTATTTTAGCATGTCAATCATAAGCAAAAAACCCCAAGGATCTCAAGCCTCAAGATGACTCAAGAGTCATCTCTAAAGATTCCCTTGAAGTTTTGTTTCTAGGAAACAAATTAGAAGTAAATCAATTTTTGCATGAAAATGCTGTTTTATTTACACCTAGGCATAGTTTTTTGGGGGTTAAATTCTTAGATATACTGTACAGTCTTCTTTGTAGAATGAAGAACATTCTGATTTTTTACTTAGGTTTTCAGATATTTGCTTTTATAATTAGTGGAAAAGTCTTTAGGATTGACCCTATAATGACGAGAAATGTTTAATCTGGTGGTTTACTTTGTGCTTTTGTAGGGAGATAGCATTAATAGAATTCGTATTTATAAATAAAATTAATTTTTAAATTCTATACTGTATCTCCATGGGGGTCCTTACGTTATCATATTTAACATGAATTCTTCAGAAATGTAAGCATGCTAGTTTTCAGCTGGCAGTTGGAAACAGCACTAAATTGTCTTTCTTCCAATTAAGAAAGAATATGCTGGTATTGTCAATGAAAAAATAATGATGCATTGGCCGGGTTCCACAATCGTTCCTCCAGTAGAGGTTTTTCAGACAAGACATATATTCACCGTATAAACAAAGTGACTCTAAGTGTACTGCTCACATTCCAGTTCTGCACGGATCGCTCTCTCAGACTTCCTGGGGAAATGGAGAAAGGTTTCTTGTGGCAGTGTGTTGTTTTTCAGTCTTGTTTACTCTAGCAAATTTCATAACTAACTTTTCACTGATGTAGTCCTGCTGCTTGTAAAAGTGATGTACACGGTGTGTAGACAAGGCTAAGGTTAGAATGAGGGAGACATGTGATAAAAATGCCAGAGCCTGATATTAATGGCTGCTGGGATCAAGGCAGTTTTGGTGTCTATGTAGTTTACTAACATAGATGCAGCCTGAAAGGCTGTGCTTTTTAAGTCCCTCTATTTGTAGTTTCTTTACAGTTCATCACACTTCTGGAAGCCTTGGGGAGGTTTTCTTCTTCTTTGCCACTCGTAGAAACTTTTTTGGATTGTTGCCTAAGTCATAGAATCATAGAATTGTTAGGGTTAAAGCTAATGCTATTGCCTTTTATTAGAGACTGTAGTGCAGAGTGCATGATAGCTGTAAAGGTAAGGCATTTGCTAATAAAGAAATCCATGGCGCGGTTTTTGTAATGCTTCAGCTGAAGTTTCCTAAAACAAAACTAACTTCGTTTATTGCTCTTGGCCTGTTTAAACAACACTGATATAAATATAACTTGTACAAAAGCTTGGATGTAGGCTAACTTATTTCTTAATATATTTAAAGACAAAAATCCAGCAGAATTTAAATTGTTCTTGTTTATAACTCTGCTGTCAAAATCAAATGCTTTTAGTCTTAGCAGGATGTATGTTCATCCTTAATTTCTAAACTTCCTTCCATTCAAATCCCAGTGTTCCAGCTTTTATTTGGGGAGGTGGGTAACCTGACCTTTCAGTGAGCCAGCCAAATGCATGTCTTCTTCGTGGCTTACACAAGGCATGTCAGTTATGCATTTTGCCACAGTTTGTAGCTTTAAACTGAGCAGCTGTTGCCTGACTGTTAGTTTGGACAAGTGCAGCGTACAGACTTTCTGTGGTATTGGAAGTACCTGCTCTTCTGGCATTTTTAGGAGGAATCCAAGATTCAATGGAAGACGCTTTTGCTGGTAAGATTTGCATTTCTGTGGCCCATAGTACACAGTTGTGATTATGTGTAGGGACTTAAAGTGATAGTTTTATTTCCAGAGTTAGAATTAGATTGGGTAAGGGGTTTCTAATCTAGTGTTGGATCTATAACGTCTGCTTTTAATAACAGTGCTTTAAGGACACTTAAAACTGTTTCTAGGTGGAAAATGAAGTAGGGATTAAATATAAACAGTAGGAATTTAAAATCCTCCCTGTTTTAACTGTGTATTTTGTATTTCAACTTGTTCAAAATGAAATATAATATAAATATTTATAAGAAATTTAGGTATACTTTGCATTTATTTCATTCACGTTGCAACTATTTTGATATCAAATTATGTTGTGGGACTTTCCTTTGTTTCTTATTCTACAAAAATAAGTGACTGTTACAAAAAATCCTGGACAAAATATGAACGTCAGCTATAGTAAAAATTTTTAAAAGTATAAGGACCAGATAATTATTTTCTTCCCTAAAGTTTATAAATTACTCAAATTTTACAAGTTAGTAATGTATTTTTGAATGTAAATCCACTTCTGCTTTTTTTCTCTTGAGCAAGCTTTTGTTCTTGAATCTTCAGTATACAAGTTTGTAACTTGTGACCAATTTATGTTTTGTGGATGCTTAAGTCAGTTAATTATTTTTTTTTTCCCTTCTGAATGACATGAGTGCATAGCAGCGTATAAAAGAAATGTTTTGCTAGTAACTGGTCATAAAGAAACAGGTATATTTACATTTTTTTAAAAGTAGCACGTGTAATTTGAATGAACGTTAATAAAATTTTACTCTGTGAATGTCTTTTATGTGCTAACCCTCCCATTTCCCTAATCTGTCTGTTAGCTAAAGGCTATGACAAACATTCACCGTTCAGAGAGGTAGGATCCCATTGCAATAGAAAGGTTGTATTTGTTGTCAAACCCTTTATTTTCACCTCAGTGATTTAGACAGCACATAAAAAAAAAAAAGGCCCCATATGAAGTGTATTTGTATTAATTGCAAATTAATGGTGTTTTTAATCCCTTTATTCAGTCAGTGATAACCAATGTTTTTAGGTTCGATTTGAGGTAAAATGATGCAAGCATTTTCTAGAAAATAAGCTGATAGGAGAATTTTTGTTAGTGTATAATTCGTTTCGTATTTATTTATGGGACTTCTTATTGACATAGTTTTCTATTGTTTAAGTGTTCGCTTTGGAAATAGTTGTTATGTATAAAAATGCATTACTACACATTTTAATAATCCTGAAATAAGTAAATTAGCCATGAGATTTATCAAGCATGAACTGAAAATATTTTGCCTACAAAATACCAAACAACAATAGAAGAACTAGAAATACAATTGGATGCTGAAAGTACCTTGAATTGGTTCTTGTGATTAATTTTAAGGACTGCACAATTGTACAGCAATTAAATATTTTTATCCTTCATTTCCCTTGGACTTGGTACAACGGATTTTATGCACATTTTCAGCTTTCTCTATAAAGTGTTCAAACGTAGAAAGGGGACAGATCTGATGCTGTTGTATTAGGTCTCCTCTCTCCTCGCCTCAATCACCATTTCAATTTCTCTTTCCTCTGGTATTTTGGAGTAAAGCACAGATACATACCTTTTGACTTAACCATGTTGCCACAGGCAGAAGTGGTGTCTTCTGAGAGCATTTTTCTTGGCGGGGGAGAAATCTCAGTCTGGAAAAACTATAGTTTGGAATGCCTTTAATATGTTACTGTTAGACTTGAAGAAGATTTCATCTGAAGTTGTTCACCTGTATTTGCTTATTCAGAACTAAATTGCAAAGCTCTGCAAAGAAATTGAACAAAGCTTACTTTAACATGGATATTTCCTTATAAAAGTGGAGTAGTTATTGAAGTATCATAAACATGTCCGACATTTTCTAAAAATTCTCATAGGTTTTGTTTTTTTCAAATAAATTGCTCTTCTACTGAGTTTCCAGAAGTTTCAGATTGAAATTCAGAAGAGTTCAGATTGGAAACATTGTTAGTCGTTGAGCTCTGACCCTGAAAATAGCTATACCTAAAGCCATTAAAACACATGGGGTTTTTTTTGACTACACTTGTTTTGTAGAATATTTGTAGGTAATACTACCATTTCCTACTACGTCCATCTATGGAACTTCAGCCACTGGAACCATATTGAGACTTCTGCAAATCTCAGAAGGGTGTAATGTGCCAAACGTCTGAGTTCATTTTCATGTACTCGACCATCCTGTGTTGCACAAGGTCATACTAGAATTTGTAGGTTAAAGACTTGTTAGATCTTTTTAGAGATCTTTAAAATGTCATTTTTATTGGTGAATAAATTAAACAAAAATAATTTTAACAAAAAATCACAATAAACCATTATGGCATTAGTAACTCAAGCTAAGAATCCAGTACAGTAACTAATTTGAACTTAAAAAGATCAAAAAATGGTTAGTGTGGTCAGAAAAGAATTCTTTTGCCATATTTGCTGAGAAGAATTACATCATAGTAATTGTTCTGGTTTTGTGTCACTGTAGGCACTTTCTTGACTGAGAAAATGTAATGAATATTTTATGAACTTATTTGTGGTGAGGAACTATGAGATAGTTTTGTTATTATTTAAGCTTGATAGTGTCCTCAAGTTGAGAAAGCAAATTAACATTAAAAGTAGAATTTTCTTCTAGGTTTCAGATCTTCATAATATGCTGTTTTGTGACTTCCATGAAGCAAAAGGAATCGAATTATGTCACGTAGTTCTTGTATACCTCATAGGTAAAAGATTTGTGAATGTAAAACCTCCTAAAAGCTGTCAACAAACCATTCAAATATGTTCATGGAACAGAAAAGAGAAAGAAGTGCTGGCTGTAGGTACTGGTTGTATTGAAGATGGTTGTAGGATTTTCCGTACAAGCTTAATGTTTGGAAGGAAAAGACTTCAGGAATTTTCTATAACCATATATAGAGTGAATTGCTTTAAAAAAAGACAACAATTTTAAATTCCTATATACAGAGATACAACTAGAACTGTATCTGTAACTAGGATTTCTATTTGCTCACAAACCCCAAAAATACTAGACTTTTTTTTTATGCAAAAGAAACAGCCAACCCCCCACAAAACCAAAACTTCTTTTGAACATCAAGGGGAAAAAACAGTCTTGTTTTGTCTATGTGGAATTATTTGATTTAAAAAGAACAAATAGTTCAGAATGAAAAGTTGATACTTTTATTTTGAGAATATAACTTTTTTAAAGGCTATCAACTGATTGGCCAAAACATAAACTCAATATAAATTCATAAACATTTTAGTCACACAAATATAAAATAATTTTATCCAAAATTTTGTTCAGAGAGTCAGCATTTAATGTACTCACTTTTGCAAAAAATATGTTCTTTTAAAAATATTTCTTTTTATGTATAAAATGTATTATCTTTTAAAAACCATAATTGCTTTCTTGGTGTTTTCCATAAGCTGTGTAAAAAGCCTGAAAATGATAATTTTACATTTACATTTTATTTGATTTACAGCAGTCTCTTGCAGAATATGTTCCTGCATATTTGAGCTCTCTCTCATATGATTGAAAGTTAAAGAACTGCAGCCATGTTGGGTGCTACAAATAAGACCAAACCCCAATACTTGCAAAGTTTGGAAATTCACTGCATTTTTTAAAAAGAGAAACATGATTATTCTTGTTCCATTACTTTTGGCCGTCAGAAGGAATGGAAGTTACAGCCAGTTGTTCGATGGTAGAATAAGATTAGTATTATAATATTTTATTTCTCAGTAATAGCTACAATAACAAAGTTGATGGAATCATGAAAGTAACAGTTTTCTGATTCTACTGGGCAGAAAATTATATCACTTTTCATGTCAGCATGGGAGGACTGGTGGGGAACAGCCTGCAAAAAAGCACTTGTTGGTTATAGTGCATCACAAGCTGTCAGTTGGTTAGGTATGCCATGTTGGGGTAATAGGTTTGCAGTTTTACTGGGAGGGAAAAGTAAATTGGTTACATGTAAAAGCCATGCAGTCGTCCTCTCAGTCTTGTCATTGCTGACAGTCCAGCTTCAAGGGCTTTCGACATACATGATAACCTTCAGATAGATAATAATTACTGTAAAGGGAAAGTAAGCAGATGTCCTTTAAGTCTACTGGGAGTGGGACATAAAATGGACCGGAACAGCAAACACCTCACCGTAGGTATTGTGATAAAAGAGGAATTTGACAGAGGAGGGATCCAGTCCAAAAGGACTTCTTTTAAATGTCACTTGAAGAAAATGGACATAGGTGGTGTTGGCAGTCATAACTAGCAGGACAAAAGCAGCAAAGGTGGCGAGAAGAGAGATGCGTGTGACTGAATGCAGAGGGACTACTTTCAGAAACATCTTACAGGAAAGGGAACACCTGAGAGGCAAAAAACCCCATGTTTAGTAATTGCATGGATGATGGCACATCAAATTTTAAGACAGGAGGGCAATAAGAGCATGTTGTTTGGGAATGTAAGACAGCTCATAGAATTGTAAAGCATAATGTCAATGGAGACCTCTAGCTACAGCCTGACATCCTTTTAAGACGTCATTTACTTAAACCCAATTTTCTGTACTTGAAGCTCAGCAGTTGAAAAGGCAGCAGCGCTAATGTACAGCCTTTAGAGGATGCCTTAGAACTACCATCCACGTGCACAGCTTCTTCCAGTGGTCAGTGATGCTCACAGTCAAACTTCAAACTTTTTACTTCACCACTAAAGTGATAGTTTGTAAGGTAAAATGCTAAACTGCCATGTAACAATCCTGGAGTCATTTGGGTTGGAAGTGACTGTGCTGGTCATTTAGTCCAACTCTGCTCAAAGCAAGGCTGACGTGTTTTATTTCCCTAGCTGTTTTGTTTTCTTACTATGTGAACAATATTGCTGACAAAGTTGGGCCTAAATTCCATTTTAAACCTTAACCCCAGTGCTCGTAGCAGTGGTACCACAAGGAAGGGAAAGAGGAACTTTTAATTTTTACTATGTACTTCTAGAGAAGGAATTAGTTGCATTTGAAGTGTTCAGACTAGGGGGTGATACCTTAAAATCTGAGGAAGTAATCTCAGAAGGTACCAATTTTGAGTTTGCTTTTGGATAGCAAAATCACTAATTTTGAAAGCTTTCATGTTAGAAAAGGACTGCAAGCACAGTATAATCTGCTAAAGCTAATGACAAAGACAGAATTCATTAAAAAGTCTTGTGACTGTTTATAAGAGCTTTTATGTAGTAAGTGTATTAATCCTGTGAATACCAAATGGAATAAATACTTTCATTTTTGCAACAAGATAACTAGTTACAACAGTATAATACATATAGCTATGCTCTGTTTGCTTGAACGCAATCTTGTATAACTTTGTTAATTTAGCTTGCACTTAATTCCCAAATGACATGAACTAAACAAAAACAATTATAGAAAATAATTGCTTGTAGCAGGATTTAGTCTAGCAGAACTACAGCAGTTCACTAGTGAGGCTGTAAAAAAGCTCGCATGCGTAAATGTCTATTTAAAGCATTTATATTTGAAGTAGGAAAAAGGAAGTGATATTGAGGCAAGTCATAGATGTTGGAATCTCTATTATGAAGTTAAGATTGATTTAATAGCTTTGTAGTCTATTGTTTAATTTCTTTCAGTTTCTATTCATGTGCCTGCCCTGTTCTCTGCGGTTTGCTGTATTCCACTAATCCCTCTATGGCTTAAACGCCCGAGTCATCGAACAGACTCGAGTTCTAAGGCTAAATCCTGCAGACTCCTCCACTCTATCATTTAAATACATCTGAAGGAAAGAAACAAAATCTTTTCAGTTTTGGCTTCTCAGCAGTTCTTCTTATTGTGCTGAGTGCTTTTCATAAAGCTATGTAATACTTCTGCTGTCTCAGGGCTATAGATTCTTTCTTGGACATCACGGTTTTATTAAGCACAACACCATTTCCACTGAGATAGATGCATGCTTTAAACAGCTTTTGAGGGCATCAGTGAATTTCAGCAGGTGACTTGCTAGTTTATTTGGTTTGCGTCTGTTGGCCTGGTTAAATCATGACTATTGGAATAAACTGAATTGAGAGAGTTAGTAGAAACTGAATGGAAATTTCACAAGCCAAACAGGGTATTAAGAAGTGCTTAGAAAAAAAGGTGGTGTCTAACTGCTAATCATATTAAGAAACTGTTATTAATCTTATTTTAAAAATGAAGAAATAACAAATCGAGAGGTTAAGACAATTGCTGTAGTTTTTTCGGGAAATCCGTCACATTCTCTGAGACCAGGCCCATGTCATTTACTCGTAAGACTCTACTGTTTAACAAATAATTAAGCTTGAAATATGTTTTTGCTGATTCTTCTAACAAATTTGCACGCTGATATATAGCTCTAGAAATAATTTCACCAAAGAAATTACTTAAATTTACTGGATCTGAACGTTAAGTAATCAAAGAAGCAGTATCCAAAAAGAGTTAATTGGTGGCTCGTGCTCTGCTCTCCGTTATGAGTGCTTTATATGACTGAATGCATGTACTTAAGTATATCTGGAGCAGTTGAGAATCTTACACATATTTTGTTGATTGCTACAATCTACGTGAATTTGAGGATTTATTTAAATGGAAATTTTATAAATTTATATGCAGTTGTATGTTTATTCTGTCAATAAGTTCTTTGGTTTCTGGTACATTTTCAAATGTTCTAGTTTGTTTATACCGCTGTGTTTTTCACTTAGTGAGGTTTACCTTTTTGTATAGGAGTAGAAAAAGTTTCAAGAATTTCTAATAAGCTTAACTTTAGGTCACACCACTGTCTTCCATGGAAGTTAAAAGATGCTGTAGCATTTGCAAATTTATATATCAAGGTAAATTTTCCTCTTGACTTTAGTAATTTTATATGTGTATTTATGAAGATTTACCTGCATGTGAGCAGTGCACGTTTGCTGACTTTTGTCTGAGAATATGGCAGAAAAAGCTGTTTTACTAGCTTATCAAGAAAGATGTACCGAAAAATTTAAAGAGTGTAAGATATTGCATTATATATGACATGTGGATGTTCAAACAATATGGTATTATGAAGTAAAATATTATACTTTTATAGAAACTAACTTTTTACTTGGCGAAGCATTTCTTTTTTTAGTTATTTGTTTGGAATACTAAATATTTTTCCTGAAAAAAATATTTTAAATATATGCTAAGAGCTTTAATTTTATACAGAATACAGGTAATAATTTCACAAATAGATAAATCCTTTTGACCAGTTATATAATTACAAAGAATAACACATTTCATTAATGTTTGCTGTGTTTCCATTTCTAGACTTCTTGGCTGTACGGTCAAGAAAATTACTTGGTTTGATGAGTGCTCTTTCTGTCATAGATGGACATGTTGAACGTGAGAATCAGCTGCTAAAAGATGTATGCAAGGTTTGCCTTTGACCTGACAAGTAACTAGCTCAGGGAGTTACATGTTAACCCAGCTAAACTGCTTCTTACATGTATTTTTACAATTTACACTAAATTCTGGGTTGCCCTCAGTAAATTCCATGGATACCTGGTAGCTTACCTGGCCACGCCTGTACTGCACGGCTGATGTGGCTCTCGCTGCAGTGGTGAGGTAGCCCTAGATGGCCAGATCCTTCAGTCACTGCTATAGCCACTGAAATTGAGTGCCCTTGCATTTGATGTGTTCTATATGTCAGTGGAAGGACTTTCATCGTGTTGACCTAGGTTTTGCTGAATTTTATTTCTCTTTTTCCTTTTAAAACGCCTCTCAGCATCTTTTCAACTGGGCTCCTGGCACAGTCTTTGTGATTCCAGAAGCCTTGCTAAGAATAGCTGACTACTAGCAATACTTTCTTAAAAGAAATACTGGCATGCTATAGTACTTATATAACATCACAAACATGACTTACTATGATGGGAAGTTGTAAAATCACTTTAATCCTTTATAAAAATAGTATATGAATTTCCTTTAGCTTCCCATCATCCTTCTTCTGGGAAAAATGAACTAGTTAAGGATGCCTGCTGGTACAACCCTTGTGAAAGATTTCTGGTAATTTTTGTAATTAGATGTTTGCATTAAAAGATACCTTTTAAAATTACCTTTTAAAATTTGGAAATTGCATTCTAAAATGAGGAATAGCTTCTTTCATTTAATTTTACAAACTCATTATGCAGTCCTTTTCTTTACTCAGTAAATTTAGCTAAGGTAATTGATCTTTACCAAATAGGTATTGTACTACACTGTAAACTTGCTTCCAAATTGCAATTTAGGAAAAAAATGTGAGACTAAGAGTAATTAAGGGGATTGCTGCTACTCTAGGCAGAGAGATCGGTTTTACTTTTTCCAAATTAGAGGGGGAAATAGTCTACACAAGAAAAGAGCTGAATTACTTCCCTTCTGAAACAATGCTATAGCAAAAAATTTATTTTATTCCTCTGTAGTTACAGGCTTTCCTTTTCTCAGGCTGGGTTCCTGGGTTATATTTTAACCCTACATGAAAAATACTAATTGGACATTTTTTGTATGTTTACAGTAATCTAGTTTTAATAGATACTACACATTGACCAATGAGCTTGGAGGAAAGACTATGTCTGGAGGAAGGAAAAAAGAACAAACTCTAATCCACCCCAAACTAAAACAATAAACGTGTATTACGAAAGCTGTCTGTGCTTTTCCTGCACTGATCCCTTTGCATGTTGTGTACTGTAGTTTTATACTTGAGATACTCTCCAGGTGTCTTTGGCTACCTGCATTGGCAGACGCGCTTAGAGGTTGAGGTTCCCACAGATTTCAGCTATTGTGCATCTCCAGCTGCTTTTTTCTTTGGTATTGCAGAACGTATGTGGAAGAAACACGTTGCTGTACTATTTTTAAAGTTTTCTTATGAAGTATTTGTTAAGTAATAAACTTTTTGACCTGAGAGCACGCATAGAACACTGTGATACCATATTTCTCAGGGAAAGAGCAAACCCCTTTCTGGTTCTCTTCACTGTATAACCTTTTCTATTGCTTTCGTTATGCCTCTTCATCACAACCAATAAATGCTGAAGACATAGATCAGTTGTTAAAATAATTTTTAAGCCAAAGTACCTTTTATACTGCCTCCAAGTGTAGTCCTTTAAGACTTACATGCTTAACTCAATGAGACTGTGCCTCTGTAGTCCAACATTGTTTTTATGGTAGTTCATAAATGTGACTGTACTAATACTAGCTTTGAAGATAGTCCACGTTTAACTCCAACTAAAAAAAAAATGTAAATGCTACATAGAATAAAAATTTAATTTCAAATACAAGAAAAAAATTTAAATAATATAAAGAACAATTCAAACTAGTTCAGTTGGAAGGGACCTACAGCAATAATCTAGTCCAACTGCAATACCTAGCCCTAATTTCTTTTAATCCAAATTTAAGAGATTGTACCTGTGTTTCTCCAGGGATGTACGTAAGGATTACAGCAAGGACACGGGCTTTAATTTTACTTCTATGGTTTTGCTCACTCTAAATAAGACACAGACAAAATAATATTTTGAATGCAGAAATCATACCTGGGGCAGTGCAGCTCTGGATGTGTGGGGGTAGAGGTAGCGTGACAGCGCACTGAGAAAGCCATGCCTCTGCTCCACAGCATTCCCAGTGGCTGCTGTGGCTGCAGTCAGGTTACTGAGCGGGTCATTAAATAAGACTGAAATTTTCAGGGGTTTTCTTGTCAGTTAATTATGTATTCATTTTCACATCTTAAACATCTCCCTCTCTTTTTGACTAGTTCCAGTGAATACTCTTTTAGTATGTCTTAAAATACTTGCATGCCATTTCTTTAATAATGAAGTGCAAGTGCTAAACGCTTGTGAATTATGAGTATTATCTTTGCCCTTCTCGCTGTTGTGAAACCCTTAAATTTATTTCCAGTTCATCATTCTTCTCCATTTTTGGAATCTTTTTTAAACATACATGTCCTTGGTTCATTCATTTATTCTTGTATGAGAGAGTCTTTTCATATTTTCCTCTACATAGTGAATTTTGGACTCAGGGGTAGAATTACTGCACTGTAATAACTATTTCTTTATAGTAGTATAGAATTCACTACTCCTGTTAACCCTTTGTTAAGTATCTTTCTAACTTCTGGTACTTTCTATAAGAGCACTTTGAAAGGCCATGTTGTTCTTGGTAGGTTCTTCTTGCTGTACACTGCGGACAGGAATAATATAAAAATATTAGCGGAAAAGTTTCGTGATATTCTACTGCATTTTTCTGACTGATGCCTTAGTACATCATGTTACCTTCTCTGGTATGTTTTAGGGCATTTCTTTGTGTATGTTATATTTACATTTTTGTTTAAATACAGATATATTTCCTAGGTTTTATTTTGGTTTGAAATCTAGACATATTGGATATCAAATTAAATTATAGATTATACAGTAATTCTCCCATTCACAAAATGTTCTCATCATCAGGGAGCATTCAGAGCACTCTGTAGAGTGAATAACAGAACCCTCACCAAAGCTAAGTGGTGAAGGTGTAGATTGAAGGATTTCGGCTATAGTTAGGCAGATAAGAAGTTGAATTTGTGTTATTCAGAGTGTAATATAAAAAAAGTGAATAAGGTTCCTCAGCAGATCACACAAAGATATTTTGAACACAAGTGCATGATTTGCTGTTAGTGGTTCTAGTCTCTGTCCTTTTTCTGTGAAACAAACTGGTGTTACGGTCGGATGCTGTTTAGGTAACTGCTGAAAACAGACCAGAATGATGAAACCTCTGAATTGATCAAACATTTTTCAAGTGTATTACGTTCTTTTAAAATTCTTTCACTGCTAAGCTTCAGGGCTTAAATCGGGAACATTTAATCAAGTGGTGTTGTTTTTACTGGATGTGACTTGGATTAATTTTGTTCCAATAATCAGTAAGGATAACAACAAAAATACCTTATGCAGCAGATTTGCCTGCTTTGGTTTATGTGGAAAATCATGCACAGGATTGTCTTTCATGCGAAGATTCAAAAGGCAAGAATCATTAATCATAAAGACTGTACACTTATCCGATCTTACTTAATTCTCATATTATTCCTTAACATAATTATACTTTAATTTCTCAGATTGGTGTCTAGTCTTCATCTTGTACTGCTGTCATTAATGGCGGTTTTAGTATTTCCTTCACTTGGTACGACACTGCAACCATAGTGAACATTCTTATCGTTTTTACCTCAAAGGACTAAATTTAATGATTGTTTTCCAAAGTGAAACAATTTTCATGGAAATAGTTCTTTCAATGTAGGCATTCCTATTTTCTGCAGTATTTGGGTAACTGGACGAGACAGGAACAGACGTTCCTCTTTCCCTCCCATCCTTGAAGGGTGTCTTGTCACATCCGATCTGGCCTTCAGGGTGAGACCAAAGGAAGGAAGATGGTTTGTTACAAAATGTGTTTCTGAGGATCTTAAAGCCAAAAATGCAATTTGGGTTTGTGTTTGTGGTAATTGTTAAAAGTTGTGCAGCTGAGGAGCAAACTGCAGCAGATCATTAAATGCAGGGATTGCTGATGTGGAAGAGCAGTGCCCTCAGGCTAGAAAGGAATGCTTCAAGGCTGAGGGTCTGAAACATTGACAATATCTGTTGTTGCAGTTTTGCAGTTAATTTACATTCCGAATGCTGTATTTTACTGCAACTACAGTTTGTACAGTCTTCCAAATTTAAAAACTGCCTAACACACACACACACAGAAATAATAAAAAAAAAAAAAATTGACATCATGAGCATCTGCTTTAATGGGTGCCTAACTTTATATGCATGTTCTTTTTGACATCCTTATTTTCCATAGGTATATATGTATTCTGAAATTACATTTTTGTTTAACTTTTCTGCTATTCTCACTGACTCATAACAGAGTTGTTTTATTCTTAAAACTGAAAAAGTACTTAATTTTGACTTCATGTAAATGGAAAAAATAAAAATAAATTTAATTTTGATCCATCTTGATCAGAATACTCAAATATTGGAACCTGATCTGAGATTCCTGCATGTTGTTTAACCACTGGATATTTCTCCATTGCAGAGTTAACTCAAAGTTGTATGCAATTTAATTTGTTCTGGCACTGGACAGAAACTCCTGCTTTGATTTTGGATGTGCTTTGTATCAATTCTTGTGAGTGAGGTTAAAGCTTGGGTTCTGCTTTAACTCAGGCAGTAACTTGTTCACTTTGCAGTGAAAATTGCACGGTTCTTTTTCTAGAACACTCTTTTCTTCCAAAGTCAACTCATAAATCTTCCCTTTTGACCATTTCTTTCTTATGTGCTGGAATTTATCTGGTAATTTATATATACATTTATTTAGCATTTGAACTTAACATTCCATGTGCTATGCTGTATTTATATCCAGTATTCTGAAAGGTCTTGAATACAGATTCTGCATGGAGAATCCTGATGGTGTGTTGGCCAAGTCAGGATTCTACCACTGTGACAACCTTTAGGAGAAAGATTTGTGAAATGTATGTGAAAATGGAATATGTCTGAAAACATCTCCAGCAGATTGGCAGAGAAGGGGATTCATTAGATGGGATTTCATTGCAGGAAAATAATGAAAAATCTGAAAATAGTTCAACATCAAGTGTGGCAGTGTCACATCAATCTCTTTACAGCGTTTCTACATATCTGTTACTGTGACGCAAAGGTGTAGGTTTACAAGTCAGCCGTTATTTCTCTTAATTCCTCCAGCCAGCCTTCATGATGATTGTTGCTTCTGAAGCAACAAAATCTTGTGTCTGCTCTTGCGCAGCGCGGGCTGCAGCCTGCCACGGCAAGACAGATGGCATGTATCAAACAGCTTTTGAGATCTAATTTTCAACCAACTGATTGGACGTTCACTGTCTATTGGCCAAATTTATAATTAAACCTTCTTCTGGCAGGTGTTCTGAAATCAGGATATAGTTTCATGAACTACAGCAGTAGGTGAAGGTCCCCTAAAATAGCAGGGCCCAGGTGGCCCACTGCCAAACATGTAGACTGGAAGCAATAAGGCTGCTTTCTGACCAAACATGTAGATGGTGGGTCTCTTCAGACTTTTGGCAATATACACTGCTGATTCATCTCTCCTTAATGTCTATGAACATGTCTATGTTCAGCCAAACCTTGCGTAACACTAGGTGCCCTTTGTAGCTGGGATATCTATTTGCTACCGTGGTAGCCTCAGGATCGTTTGTTAGGGCACTGCCTTCAAAGCCTTTCAGGTGCAGAAGAAATGTTTGCTGGCTGGGATTAACCCATCATATTAGACTTATTCTTATGCAGATATTCTGGAGGCATTGCTAGTCATCCTGTGTCTGCATGAGGATCCAGTCCCAGCTCTTTGCTAGATGGCCCAAAATGGAAAGAAATCAGGAAATCAGCATCAAATGGGATAAATATTTTTCTGAGATCTGCTACTGTTTTTGTAATCAAAATTACTGTTATGGTGCTACTATCTGCATCTTTTTTCTGGTGAGTATACAGCTGGAAGCAAAACCAGTGGATCCATTTGTTATGGACAGGTTTGTGATTGTTTCTATCAGCTGTAGCCAGTACCAGCCAAACTGCATACGGAGCAGGAAATGGTTGGTTAAATGTGTTGACAGTGTATGTTAATTCAGAGACGAGCAGCCAAATTCTTCTTTTGTATGCTGCAAAATATTTCCGTGAATGACTCAGGCCAGTGGAGTGGTAAAAGCCCTGGGACACACTGCCAGAAATCTGAGCAGCAACGTAGATGTAATTACACAGGGCAGCGTGTAGCTGTTCATGGGGGATGATGGGAGGCAGGCATCGCGGTCTCAGGTGTGGTGAAATCACGATGATACTTTAAATTCCTTCCATATATTATGTCAGTGCTCATATATATATATATATATTTTTATATAGTTTACAACCAGGATCTTCTGAATCCAACCACAAACAGAGTTTAAATGATTTTTCAAGCTCATACTTACGGGTAGGAACTTCTGAAAAATGTAAGGTTTGCTATGTAATTGTTAATTTAAAGTTAATAAATCCTTTGTGTTGATCTTTAACTCAAATTTAAAATCTGAGTGAATGTTTCTCTGTGCATAGACTTTACCCTGTGAGAGTGTTTATCCACAACTTTTTTGGTAAAAAAAAAAAATAAATTTTCCATGCCTATACGTCTCAACTGTTCTATAATTTGTTTAGTCGACTTAAAATTTGTTTCACGTCAGAAATTATATAGGCAGGTTCTATCTCTGACTACACAGTATTTTTCAGTTTTTTCTGGGATTCTCTGGGTTTTTTCTAGGATTCTCTGTGGGTCCAGAGAAGGGCAACGAAGCTGGTGAGGGGTCTGGAGAACAAGTCTTATGAGGAGCGGCTGAGGGAGCTGGGGTTGTTCAGCCTGGAGAAAAGGAGGCTGAGGGGAGACCTTAATGCTCTCTACAACTACCTGAAAGGAGGTTGTACAGTCTCTTCTCCCAAGTAACAGGCAATAGGACAAGACAAAACAGCCTCAAGTTGTGCCAGGGGAGGTTTAGACTGGATATTAGGAAAAATTTTTACACTGAAAGGGTTATTAAGCATTGGAACAGGCTGCCCAGCGAAGTGGTTGAGGCACCATCCCTGGAGGTATTTAAAAGGCGGGTAGACATAGTGCTTGGTTTTGTCAAGAGTTAGGTTGATGGTTGGACTAGATGATGGGAAAGGTCCCTTCCAACCTAGGCAATTCTATGGTTCTGTGATTCTGTTTCACTCATGCTATAATTGCGAAGGATAAAAAAGAGCACACAGTTCAGAGTCTGGTTTTCAAAACTGAACCCTTTGCCATTTCCAAAAGCAAGAAGTGATTTTGAGAGTAAATGGTTGTTGCTACAAGCACTCCCTGTCTTTCTGTTTGCTGCATTCCACTATGCCGGTCAGTTCATGAGTCAGGATTTTGTGGTATATAATTGTAATTTAATTCAATTATACCTCAACATGATTGCTGCCTTTTTTTTTTAAATCCTCTCTGGAGGTTTCATAACCCTATTCAACAATAAAATCTCAGCCTCAATAGAAATATCTGTGTGTTACAGTTTCGTAGTGATCTATTTCCTATAAAATTGCGTTCTACAGGTGATTTCTACCTTTTTCTTTTTTCCTTTGTACTGTAGAAACTATTGTTCTTTTCACCTGGCCTATTGTGATGACCTGCTGCTGCTCCACCGGAGAAGATCACCTTCTCCAATGTCTTGCTATTACCATGATCAAATTAAACTCAAAGCAGGTATTCTCAAACTAGCTGTGAAGTTTGCTGTTTCTATTCCAAACCTGAAAAAGATCTTGTGCCCCCAGAGTGTGCCTGTAATATTATTTGGTCTAATAAAGGATTATTTTCCATACATACCCTGGCCAAATTAATCTTCTTTTCTTCAAGTCATCATTTGGGAATCTTCCTTTGCTCAGAGTATTATCTTCTGCTTACTGATGCTCAGGTCATACTGAACTCCAATTTTATTTCGTGCAAGGACCCTGTGGCTCGAGCTCCCCTGCTAGTAAGTTACGGTGCCTGCTGATACGTAGTTTTAAGAGGTAGCTGATAGTGCTAGATTTAGGGATATGGAGAGAGAGCATGCGTGTCTTCTGGTTCTTTGATTACTTGACTCATAAGTAAATTTGAAGAAGAAATAGGATCTATTAATTTCAGTGGTTTCTACAGTGAAATTCAGCTGGAACTTGATCCTGTTCTGTGGCAAGCTTCCCACTGAGTTTAATATCAGGCCCTTTGATACCAGAGTGAGTTGTTTGCAGTCAAAATTGATAACGGTGAATTCATGTTCATTAAAAGAGAGAGAGCTATGTTTTTAATTATACAGAAGAGGAACAGGAAATTAACAAAAGCTTGTTTGGTTCGGTTATTATGGTACTGAGATATGTCACATCCAAGGGACAGCAAAACAAATACCAGTTATGCTGATCTGTATCTGAAGCTGGTGTTCAATTAAACTGTCATGTATCTTCTGTTTGGGGGAGTTTTTTATTGTATTTTTCCTCTTTTTTGAACAGAACACTTCTGTATTATATATACTCACAGTTGTTCACCTGTGGCTCTTTTTTGATTTTTTCTGTGGTCTGCTTTTATTTTCTCACTGTAAACATAATCCATATGTGCATATAAGCATACGAATAGTTTGGATGATGTCTGTAGCATGTCTTGTTAAAAAGGCTTCTATTATAATTAATTTATTGCATTACATTTTAATATCAGCTGAGAAAAATAATCCCCTAAGACTTTTGTGTAATTTCAGTCACAGTAGTATAATTTAATGGAAGCAAAGTCAAAAAAAATCAAAACCACAACTGAGTTATAAGATGTTATAATAAATTGAATAATTACTTTTCTTCCTAGAGCGATTGAGATCTGTTTTCTGCTTTAGAACGCTAAGTTTGTCATAATCACAGGATCTTCTCCCAGTACCCTTCTAGAGAGTGAGCACTTTTTTAGAGATGGTGAATTTTCACTTTACTGCTTTCAAGCTGCTGGGTTTTGAATGTACAAAGAGAATACTTTTTTTTTTTTCTCAAAGTAAATGTAGAAAGAAAAGTAACCTAGAAATAAAGCTAAGACACAAATCCAGTTATTTGTCAATTCATCAAACTTTATTAAAAGGAAATTTTCATCTTTTTGGCAGGTTTACTTTTTTGAGGTTGTGCTTATTTAAGAAATATGGTGGCTTTTCCCTGGGTGCGTTCCCATATGCATAGCACATTCCTACAAGTATCAAATGTACGAGTTGTTGGGTTTGAGCTGGGATGAAAGTAATTCTGTACCACTGTCCTTACTTGGTCACAATTCACATGTAAAATGATGTGATTTTATCAAAGTATAAATTGCATGGTTGGCAACTGTAGTTTTATGCAGGATTAGAAATTTTGACATTGGTGTGATTACAGTCAGGGTTATATTTATTTTCCTTCTGTCTTTGTATGAATTCCTCTTACTTTGCTCAAAGCTAATCTTGAATTTCTGCTTAGAGAAAATTGATGACGGCAGCCCAACATTTATACCATATTGTGTATTAATAAATGATCTGTCTGCGTGATGAAATATAACTTAATAAATAAGCAACTTTTAATTTTAGCTTTACAAGAAATATGGGAAATGTACAGATAATTTTACTTTTATTGTTAGGACGTATCACGTCTTACGTAACTAGTGTGTTTAGTAGAACATACAACTGTGGAAAAATTCTATGCATGATTACATATAATTAACACTAGCCTTCTAGAAGTATTTTTCATGGGTTTATTTATAGAAGTTTCTTTGCATTTTTCTTTAAAGTGAACTCCCTGTTTTTCATGTTAAAAAAATACTGAATCAGCTTCTTGCTAATATAGAAAATACAAACATAATATGGTTCAATAGAGAAAACCATGAGAAAAAACAGCTTTTCAAGATTGCCTTGAAACTTTTCTGTGTACACACACAAAAATGCACACACAGTTTTTACATACTTACATATTTGAAATTTATTTTTTCAATATAGCTTTTATAGAGCCTATACATATACAAGATGTGTGGAAATTCTAAGCTTTATAGTAATAAAGGCTGAGTTAATTTGAAGCTAATCTATTGATAGAAGAGCTTCTTACTTAACCTTGTAGAAAGTTTTTTAAAAAAGTAAAAAAGAGTAATACTTGAGACAGTGTTTTTTAGAGTTTATGACTAGCCTAGGCTGAGTAATATCCTGGAGCAGGCATTCTGCATTTTTCTCCCATTCTTAAATATATTACTCTTTTGTTAGAGAAGACGAGACCTTTTTGTTTCCATGTGTATCGACAATGATTAAGTCAACCCATGAGTCATTTTTTTAAAGCTACGCAGAGTTTATCTTGTTTTGATTAATAAAGGCAGTGCTTGCTATTTAAAAGATTATCTGCTTCAGCTGTTTATCAGAAGGATAAGCAAAGCTATCAATTACAGCTTTAGATAACTTGCAAATGACTAGTCAGGGTCCTCTTATTCTACTAGTTAGAGCAATAACTTGATGTGGTAGAGCACAAAGACTAATGCCGTTTACTGCAGCAGCAGCTAATGTCAGTGAGGATTGCATCCTGCCTTAACTCTAACAACAAAATCTGCTGTGATTTTGGCCTGAACGCAGTTCCATTCTGCAAGTTAATCTAAGGACCTGGTTTGTCTTTGAAGCACAGAAAGATCCGATCTATTTCCTGAAGAACATAAACTGGCAACACAAAGCTAGAGGATTTGTAGATGAGACTGGTTAGGGGGTTTTATAGCAGAAACAGAGAAGTGCAGATCAGTTCCTGATGTGAAAAATGATAGAAGTCTTAGACATAAAAAATAGTCCAAAAAAGAGACTAGTTTAGTACAGGCCAATAAGAAGAGAGAAAGAAAAAGGAGTAGGCTCTTGTGCAGAATGTAAATCACGGAGGGCAGTGAAGCTGAGAATGAGGATCCTGGATTTTCTGTGATGAAACACAGAAGACTGGAATGAGGAACAATAAAAAAATCAAAATCTGGAGAGGTGAAATACGTCAACAACCAAGACTTGCAAAGATGTGAATTATGGATGAAAGAAATACTTCTAGGTGTAGAAACAGTCAACAGAAATAAGTTATATTTTCACTTCTTCAGTATTTATATCCATACTTTAGCCATGAGCTGTCAGCCTTTATAACTCTGTTTGGCCTGTGCGCCTCTCCTTGGATGTCAGCTGCACTCTTGCTGCAGCAGCTTGTTCCATGGACTGTTATATTAAAGACACAGCACTTATTTAGTTCTTCCAGTTTAGTGGAGAGTTGAGAAATGCCAGTTTGAAATTAAATTTTTTTGAATCAGGAGGATTTTTATTTATTTTCGGTCTTCTTCCAAATCCAGCAATACCAGTGGCTGATCTTGTTTAGCCTGAGACTTGGATCATCTTGGCTTAGCTTCCACAAAAAGATTTTGTTTTTGACAGCTTCATTTTTCTAGTAGAATGAAGCTGGCTTGTGAAGCCATTGTTAGAGAAGATGATGCTATCTCTCGGCTAGTTTCATTAAAGGATTTCAAAATCCCTGCAGTAGCTTTCATCTGGACTTGATCAATGGGCAGTCAGTCTAGTGAAATAAAATTCAAATGAGGTATTCCTACTAGTTCCCGGCAGTCCGGAGATGCACTGTGGAGCCACTACCTCTGGTCACTTCAATGTGTCAAGCTTTGTTCTTAGATGTGAGAGGCTGTAATAAGAAGAGCCTAAAGGGTGATTGTACTTAGGTAAGGCAGTGTGCAATAGGATCATCAACTGTGCCCTAGCCTGTTGCAAATTCAGTGTCAACCTTTGCCAGTTTTTGTGGTCTTTGTCTCAGAGCTTCAGCGAATCTGTTGAAAGTGTGAGTGTGGTCGGGTTTTCTAGTTGATGTTGTAATGGCGAAGGTGAATTCTTGAGAATGCACCCCTAAATCTCATCAGCAAGCAGTGCGTTGGGGAACAGCTCATCTTCACTCATGTGTTACCTCTCTTCCATCAGTTACTACTTGACTGGGCACTCCTTACAGAGTTAGGCCTTCCTTTCCTACTATATTGACAGATATAAGGTGTTTATAACTGTAGTTACTGAACAATGTTGAATTTGCAAAGCACCAGTATTTCTGTGGCATTGCATTGGCTGTGCTACTTGCCGTCTTGTTTCCTGCGTTATGTGATCACCAGCAGCTAAGCCATGATCTGAGCTGTCTGGTCCAACTCTCCTTTCCTGACCTCAGTGTCCTCTCCAGAGCTCGGATGCCACTGGCAGCTACAGCTTGATAGCAATTGGGATGTGTTAGTTGCCTTCTGGGAGCACATCTGGTGCAGCTTCATCTGAAAAGGATACAGTTTGTGCGCTCCAAGACTGTAAACTGAAGCACAGTAAGTGAGGATGTTTGGGAGATTCTCTTCAAAAGTGCATTTGTGATCTAAAATAAATTAACAACGTAGACGCAACCTGTACGCCCTGTTTTAGCAGTGAGGCACAGGAGAGACTGGTACAGGTTGTACTTTCTGTGCCTTCTGGCTGGCAGGGTACCGTGTATTTCCCAGGAAAGCGCTGGAGTGTGGAGAGCTGTCATGCATGGGGACTCACTGTGCATGACATGGGCACTGTGACTTCTAGGGACCAAATGGGTGGTAGCGGATGTTTGTGTCGTGCATTCCATGTCCTTCTCTTTCTGAGATAACACTGGTTGTGACAGTGACAGTTCAGTCCGTATATGCAAAGCACTGTGCAAATACACAATCCCTGTAATATAAAATGAACGTTATATTTTGCATTGGTTTTATTTTGGCATAAGTTTATGTTCTGTTGCAAAGTCAAGAAGAGTGCAAATGAGCTTTAAGAGCTTTTTCTTATGAAATCTTTCAGAATTGTTCTGCACAGGTTGAAGTAGAAAACAGATTTGGAGTCTCATGTAGAATCAAAGCAAATGAGACTGAAAGGACACCCAGAAGCTCACTGCGCTTCATCTGCTGCCCAAAGCATGTCAACCTAGCGTTCTTAAATGTCTTTTTCCCCGCAGATCTTTCTTGCAGGAGTTTCAGTGACAGAGATTTCTTGGTGCCTGCAGATACTTTACAGCACTACTTCACTATCCTCGAAGTTACACGTGTTTCCCACTATGTAACCAGGATATTGGTTGTTGCAAATTAAGTCCATGACCTTTTTCCTTGCCAGTCTAGATACAGAAACAATTACTCTTTGGATCTTTCAGAAATCTTCTATGTATTTGAAAATTTCTCAATAGGCTTTGTTAGCCCAAAAGCTCTATTTAGGGCTGATATAATTTATCTTTTGACTTTTAGTAGGATATATAAAGAAAAGGCAATTTTCTCTCTTTTTAACTTCCCACTGATTGATATAGAGTTTGCAGAAAACGATTTTAACAAGGGAAACCTCATGTAGCATATTTTATGTTTATTATAAAAGGATGAATTGTAATCATTCGTTATGACTTGGGATTTTTTTGGTTTTTTTTGGTTTTTTGGTTTTTTTTAGAGAACAGAAAGGATATTTGCCTCCTCTATGAAATAAGAGTTTATTGATATATATGTGTACCTCCATTATGTGTGCAAAAAATCTCTAAAGATACTTTGTGAAGCAATGCAAAAAAATAAACTCCTTTTCCTGGGAAGGGAGTACTGAATATACTACTATGACTGTTTATACACTTAAGTAATTCTTGAAAAATTATTGTTCAAAGAACCCATTCTAAACTTATCTAGTCAGAAGGCTCATACCACTGTTTTGGAATCATTGTGTTGATGTTTCAGGCTTCCCACATGGTCTTAGGAAGCTTGGCTTCTTCCTTCTTAGGAAAAGTTTTATTTTTCAAGGGACATCACTGCAAGGATATTATAAAACTACCACGAATCTTTTGTAATAATGGATAAAACATGCATACTCCCGAATACATGCATTTTCCCAGAGGAATGAAAAATGTTTTGTAACTTCAGACGTCTAGTTTCACCATGCAGTGAGGTCAGATAAATTGTATCTTATAGCTAGAGGAATATGAAGAAAAATGCTGACCACACGGGTTTTATGTCATCATTAGGTGTTAATTTCTTGTGGCAGTAGAGTCCCAATGCCCCAGTCAAGGCCTCCAACCCCTCTGTACTGGGGACTCTCATGGAGGCAAAACAGCCCCAACCCTGCCCAGACGGTCCTTTTATTTGAAGTTTTGACAAGACAGCAGGTGACTGAAGCAGGCGTTTGGATAAGTCATGAGGCAAGCATGTTATGGCAAGTAGCTTAACAATCTCAGAAGCCCTGGTTACCAGTTATTTAGCTAATACCACATGTAGTTTTATAGACATATGCAGAAAAACCCCAACTAAAAGAACGCATTAGGTTGTTTAAGTATAAAGTAGTTAGGATATAGTGTACTGCTGAATGAATGAAAACAGTTTAATAGAACAAAAAGAACAAATTGTCCTGTTTTTGCACAGCCCACTCCAAGAGTTAAAGGCAAAACCTAATAAACTTTTTATTTGTTTTGTTTTAGAACGTCAAGCGTGTACATCTATGGCCGGCTCCAGCGTCCTTCCCTCCAATGTGGCTGGTATCAGCAAAGAGCTGATCGAACTGCAGCACCTCATCCAGTTCCCGGAGGAGGTTGCCAGCATTCTGACCGAGCAGGAGCAGGAGCTCTACCGGAAAGTCTTACCCATTGACTACCTCTGCTTTTTAACCAGGGATTTGGGTAATGCTGAATGTCAAAGCAAACTGCCGTCTATCAAAGCTTCCATATCTGCTACTATCCTTTCTTCCCCCAATGGTGAACATAATGCTGTAGAAGATCTTGTGACAAGGTTTAATGAGGTAAGACAAAACTTTAAAATTACATTTCATAAGGGTTATTACCTGATTTGTGGATTAGTTATTTCCTTTATCTCTCAGAGATGAATTTAGCTGTAACGACAAATTTTTGAAACATAAATTAAGATGACCAGGGGATTTAGCTAAATAACTTCCACTGAATTTAATAGGAGTTATGTGACCGATTTGCTCAGTCAGTTTGGAAAACTGCAACCTAAGTTTTTCCTGCACATTGTAAAGTAAACAGGAAGAAAAAAATTAGAGACTTGTATTTCTTTGTGTTTATATTGACAGTATGGTGTATACTTTCAGTCAGTTTATTATTTTGTTCAGGAGCTGGAGTTTTATTTATTTGTTTTGGATTTTTGTAGACTAAGCATGGTCTTCTAGCACAGAAGTATAATAATCTAGAAGTTCTTGTATTCTCTATAATATAACTACACTAATCTGAACTATTTATTTATTTATTTGTTCACTATGTGCATCTTGAATGTTGCTATACAAAGAAGTGTCATTTAGCATGACATTTCCATAAGCCAAATTGTGAATGCTTTACTAAGATTTTATTTTATTTTTAGTATGGTGATATTCTGATAACCCCTAAATAAAACCTCATGTTTTAGCTGCAGAAAAAGTGGAACAATTTCTTTCTTCCTTTTTTTGTATATGAACCATATGCAGTGTTAGCAGTTTCTAGATTCATAGAAGTGGAATAAAATGAAGATAGTCTTGACTTACGCTCTTTTAGTTTGTTATCCACTGCATTCTTATGCTTTAATAAGAGATGAAAAAAAGACAGCACAAAATTAAGTAAATAGAGCAGAGTATGTATTAACCCCCAGTGAATTTCCTGCTTCCTGGGCAAATAAGAATCAGTGACTGAATATTTAGCATGTTTCGAAGTGTTCCTCTTTCTTGCATGTTATTGAGATTTAGGAAGTAAAATAGTATAAATAAGTTGGCTTCTCTCACGTAATTCTATTATGGGAACATAAATAAAAGTTGCAACTACAATGTTCAGTCTTTAGGCAAAGCCGAAAAATTGTTTAAATTCGCTGTAGTACTGTATTTAGGTAGACACTGTGGCTGGTGCATAGCTGGAGAGGAATCTAGCTGCTGACCCAGCCAGGGTCCTCCTTCCTGTGGTGCTTCTCTTATGGTGATCACCATGGTGAGGGCAGCGGGAAGAAGGTGAAGTGGTCAAGCTCTAGGATGTCTTAGTGAGGCACAATGCCTGGGCAGTTTGTTAGGACGTTTTGCAATTAGCTGTACAAATCAGATTGACCGTCATGTCTTCTGACACTGAACAGTGACAGAATTGAAGAGCAAGTAGGTAGTGAAGAAGTCTTGCCAGGAGTGACTGGGACTATTGCATATCAATGAGAATTTTAACAGTAAAGTTGCCTTTTGGTAAAATAGTCAGTGTTATCTTTTAGTATTAGAGGTTTGTGACTTTGCAAATATTTTTTGTAGCCTAGCATTACTTGTCTGGTAACGCTACGGGACAATTTTTCATATAATTTGAATTAATTCCTGAATATCTGGTGCATGGATTATGTAATATTTAGGGTAATGGATTATTTTAAGTATAATTTGGAATAACTTTTTTTAAACGTAGATGTTATATGTTTAAATGGAGTTATTGTACAATATTGACTGCTTATAATAAATCACTGTTTTGCTCTCTGCTTTATCTTATGGTGGAGTATATGAGTTGCCATAGCCAATCACAAGCATGAACTTTCAAAATGTCTTTGTTTATAAATGGCAAGAAAATTCTTGTGCAGAGAGTCATGCTTTTGTTGGCAAAAGTCAGTGAGCACTTGCTGATTTTTTTTGGCATTGCCTATAGAAATCCTGAAGTGTATTTATAATGTGGGAGCCAGAATGACTTTTAGGATGACAAGCCCCTGACACATAATGGGAAAAAAATCATTTCATGCCATTGTTCTGTTAAATGAGCAATTATAGTATATAGAGGATTTTTCATAAAGCAATATGCTTTTTAGTAATTTTTCTGATACTTACTACATATTGATGAGGAACACTTTATAGCAGTTCTTACACAAAGGAACTTATTTAATAGAAAAATACTGACATTTTCATGGAAGCTTAGATTGAATACTAGTATTATTTACTGTTTAAATTCCAGTAACTCCCAGAAACCCCTGTTTTTGACTGAAGGTGAAAACTCCCATTGACTGCAGAGTGCAAGATCAAGTGGTAGATATTGGGAAACATCATATGGTTCCCTTATACTTCAAATATGTTTGCTGTTACAAACCTGTTGTTTTCTAGGTGTGAATGATTTAAATATTGTTACTGGTGAGATACATAGAGTATGAGTATCTTCTAGTCATTTGTGTAAACCTTTCTATTTACTATCGGCTAGTGTTGCTTAATATGAATTACAGTATTTAGACCTCAATGGGGTCTAAAGGGAATAGGAAAGACTTACATAGGAGAAAGCACTTATGGTGAGTGGTCAGCCTTACGTTTGTCATGGAAACGGTCTACAAAGATTTGCAGAACTGAATTAGAAATTAATTCAAATTCAGAAACCAAGCTAAGAAGCACATAGTGAGAAATGTGCATCACAAGTAACTTCACACGCAAAAAGAAAAGTTGTGGTCGTGCCTTAGGCCAGAAGGACTTTGCATTCAAGTGGGATGTGTGAGCCTGTTCCTTGATGAAAGGTGAATAGGCTTTTGTCCAGCCAGACATTAACCAGTATCTTAGTGTTACACAGAATCACAGAATTGTAGGGGTTGGGAGGGACCTCTAGAGATCATCTAGTCCAACCCCCCTGCCAAAGCAGGTTTGCCTAGAGCAGGTTGCACAGGAATGCGTCCAGGCAGGCTTTGACCGAGTGACAATGCAAAAAATAAGTAGTGATGGGTGGTGTAAATTTAATTTGTGGGCCCTGCCTGATTTTTTTTCTGTTTGTTTGTTTGTTTTGAAAATAGTAGCTCTATTCCTGCTTAAAAGGCAAGGTAACCAACTTAAATGTTTAAGAGAGCTCCCTTGTTAATGTCTTTGTGGCAAGGTTTCCACAGCCTGCTTATGCCTTGCCTGAAAAGCCACACAATTTGTTTTTAACCTGCAATAATCTGAACATAGTTGTCATAATGTCATTGTCTGCTCAGGGTGTCCATGGACCGAGTCCTCTGTATTATGGAAGAGATGTGATTCGCTTACCTCTGGGAGCTGTGATAACCATTCCCTGTTTGGTGAGGCTTTAGTGAGTGCTTTGACCTTGAATTCAGGGGTACAGCAAGGCATTCTACTGTAGCTGGAGATACCTATATTCCTCACAGATACTGGATGAAACTAGTAACTGAGTGGCTTTTGTTTCTGGTATATGAAGATCTTATCAAAAAAAAAAACACCAAACAATGAAGATTGGAGAAATAGATTTACCTTTATTAATATTCACAAAGGATGGAAATTACAGCACTCTAGATCCTCTTCATGTATAGATTTTTTTCTTTTCACTGTCAAGAATGCTAGGCAAAAAAATTGTAGTAGGGCAAGTAGTGTAGAGACATGAAATATGGATAGCATGGATTAAAGCTACTGTCAAGCGCTCCACAAACAGTGGCACAAACATACAACTGGCAAATCCTGTGCTGTGGAGTCTGGGAAACAGAAACTGCCTTTGTTTAAGAGAGGGTGGTTATGGATTAGACCTGACATACGGTTACTAGAGGGGATTACGGCGTTATGTATTTCCCTGTGTCTTGTCATGGATTTCGAAGAATCAGTTTGTTCCCTGCTGTGTTAATCAAGGTGGCTGCCATGACAAGGAGCTTGAACACCCAATGACTTGTTTCAAAAATACGTTGTGAGAAAGGTTAGTCATGAATGATCTGCTTGAATCCCACCAAATAGGATGGGATACATTCTCGGATTGTATTTCATCTGTATTTTAAAAGTTTCGGGTCATTTCAAGTCTCAAGTCTGTACAGAAATTCACAGGGAAATAAAATATTCACAGGAAAATAAGAATCTTATAATCTGCTAATGTTGGAGTGTCTCTGCAGGATTTACTCTCTCTGATGGAATTTTCAGACAGATAGAAGTTCATATGACATATAACCCAGTAACTAAAGAGTGGTAATATTTACATATATAGACACATTTTTTTCAGGCTTCACTACCCTAGAGGTACTATAGAAAGATGATAAACATGGTGAAGATTGCCACTGAAGTTTAAATAACTTCTATAGTGCTGCTATAGAAAGCCTGGTCACTACTGTTTAAGAAATAGTTCATTAAACTAAAGTTAAAGTAAAAAATAACCAAAGAATTGGAGGACTTTTCAACATGTGGAGTAGATGCCGTAGACTTGGAAAAGTTAAAAATGATGGATAACCACAGAAGGATGAGAGATGCAGACAAGAGATATTACTAAATCTACTGCATACGATGCTGCAGAAAGACTATGGATTACTATGTAATAAATATCAGATATTTAATGGGGAGGAGAACAGAACTGAGAGAAATGATACAATGCTCCTAATGGATTTGGAATACACATACTTCAGAATGAATGAAAATAAATAAATAGTTTTATCTGCTTAAGAAGAAATGCATCCTGGTGTTCTGCAATTAGCAAGGTGCTAATTCCCATGTAAAGAATAGATCCGGTCACTTTCTTGGAGTAATATAATAGTGTGGCATCAAACACTGAAAACCAAACTTTGTTGGAGTAATACAATAGTGTGGCATCCAATGCTGAAAACCAAACAAGGAATTCTGTTGGATTTAGAAAAAAGGAGAGAAAATCGTATTGTGTTCACCTGCATCTACAGCTCTTCAAGGCAGTGCACGCACTATCTTGGACATCTAAATGGGGCTGAAATTGAAACTTTATTGGAAATATTCTTTTATAATACTGTGATTAAAACACAGTTTTTTTCAGTTGTTCCTTAATCCTGATGTTTGTATCAGATTTAACAAATATGCAAAGTCCAAGGAGAAGTTAAATTACTAAAAGGAAAAAAATTAACTGCCATGCTTTTAAACTCCAGATACGTTCCTAAACTTTCATTGATTCAGTGGTCACCCTCATTTTCTAGGGTGGCAGATTGTAATCTCAACTGTTGTAAAGTTTCTGTGTTTTGACTTCTTGTCTCTATTGTATAGAAAATTTAGCAAAAAAGCTTCGTAATATTTCAGAAGGCGTTTAAAGGAGAAACTGAAAATGCGTAAAGTAACTTTGTTTTTTACTTAATGTATTATGGGAGAATTGGGCACTAGAATGGATCCTGTTGTTTTTTCTCTCACTTTTTCTTGCAACAGCTTGAGGTTTCAAATGGTATCAGAGAAATGGAATGATATTTCTGTCTCTTTAACCTATTTGTCCTGAAACTCTGTTTATGTTATACATCTTGTTCCTATGGGCTGTCTGTTTCTTTACCTATATCCCTTACCCTATGCCAAATATTCTTAAATGTTTTAGCTTTTTAGCTTTTTTTTTTTTTTTTTTACTGTGCTAGCAGAATGTAAAGCTGTACTGTAGCCTGTGCCATGTGTACACAGACAATTAAAGAAGGTATTTTGCTATTTGGTTTTTATTTATCGTAAAGATTTTGGGCTATGTGCATTCGGTATCACCAGCTATAAATAAAGCCCGTAGTCTTTAAAAGTTCGATTAAAATTGTAGTTATATGATAGTGGAGCCTTGGGTATGACATGTACTCATCAGCAAGACGCAGCTGATATTTCCTTTGCTTCTAATAATATCAAATTGATCATAGTCTTGTAAGAGCAAGGCAGGGGATCAAGCTAGAGACAGGTATTATTTCCTGTTAGTAAATGTCATTAAAAGCTGATTGTGAATTAGTGGCTACTGTGGGAGGAGGAGAGTCAAATACAGTAACATGTAGCTTTGCAAAACTGTTGGCTTTTGGATTGTCTAAGACTGTGCATATAATAAAAATAATAGTAGTAATATATTTTCCTGCTCTGATAGAGCACTGACCACCAGAAATGTAGTTTTCATGGATGTATAAAAACGGTGGGAGGAGACTATTAAGGAGATTCTGCAGAGTTAGCAGAGCCCTGGTAGCTGGGAAGAGATCAGGAAAATGGTACCCAAGTGTGTTTTAGGACCCTGAGAACCGTAACAACATACTTTTTCCGTCTTGTCTTTGTTGCCTGCTGTGCCTTTCCCTTCTTCCTGTAGTTCTTTTCTCTGATTCTTGTATGGTATTATAAGCGCCATGTGGCCCTTACTCGGTATCATACCCTTATGATATGCCAAAGTCTTCCTGGGCATCTGTTTCTTTTTGTGTATCTTTACCCTCCCCAACTCTCGCATGTTTATGGTTTTTACTCCCAGCCACTCTTCTGCCTCTCGCCAGCAAAGCAACCACAGAAACATAAGTTCAACGTGCATGTTGTAAACATTTATTTTTACGTAAACATTTTAAATAATTTCAAGCATTGCTCAATATAAACATGAAGAGTGTCTTGTAACTTGATCTTTCTGGCCACAGCTTCAAGTAAAAGAAAAGCAATAAAATTTTAAAGCAAAATGAAGCATTTAATTTTCCATACTTAGATATGGGTGCAAAGCAATTGTGATGTCTCTGATTGACAGTTGCACCAGATTGAAAGATCGTTCAAACAGCCGTCTGAAGGTAGTCCCACTATGGAACTGAAAATGAAAAATAAGAAGTTCAATATATGAGGTGATTTTTTTGGAAAGATTGAATTCCCAAAAAATAAGCTAAGAAGGTAAAAATGTTCAAACTGCTCCAGATTAGCACTGCTGCTGGGGTGGTTTCATCATTAACTAAGTCATTCTTATATTCAGTAAAGTTAATTAAAAATATGGCTATTTAGGACACTAAATAATAATGATGATTTTATTTTTAATGGTTTAAATTTGTAAGTTTTCTTCATTGTTCATTCAAAACACCAATTTAAACCCTCACGAGCAAAACAGAGACATATCATTTTACTGAAATAATGGAATGTAAATAAATATTGCGCTCTGTCTGTTAGTTCAGCATTTTTGTGCAGTGCCTAAATGGGTTTGCATAAGACTTTTAAAAAGATTGTGTTTGTACAAATATCAAACTGTTTCCAGTCCTTGTTTGGAATAGTGTTTAATCAGATTTAAAACGGTAAATGTTCTTTGTAAGGTTATATAATTTCACTCAAGCATGTAAAGTGAACCATCTGTTCATAAGGTAATGAAATTTAAAATACTCAGATTTAAAAAAATCCATCTGAAAATTATGTTGCATATTATATCAAAACCCCCAAAATTTTAATATTAGTGAAACCCATTTAAGTTGGTTGACAACCCATTGGTTGACAGCCGGCTGAATATGAGCCAGCAGTGTGCCCAGGTGGCCAAGAAGGCCAACAGCATCCTAGCTTGTATCAGGAATAGTGTGGTGAGCCGGACTAGGGAAGTGATCATCCCCCTGTACTCGGCACTGGTGAGGCCCCACCTCGAGCACTGCGTTCAGTTTTGGGCCCCTCGCTACAAGAGGGACATTGAGGTGTTGGAGCGTGTCCAGAGAAGGGCTACAAAGCTGGTGAGGGGTCTGGAGGACAAACCTTATGAAGAACGACTGAGGCAGCTGGGGTTGTTTAGCCTGGAGAAGAGGAGGCTGAGGGGAGACCTTATCATCCTCTACAACTACCTGAAAGGAGGTTGTAGAGAGATGGGGGCTGACCTCTTCTCCCTGGTGACAAGTGACAGGACGAGGGGAAACGGGTTCAAGTTATGTCAGGGGAGGTTTAGATTGGATATTAGGAAACATTTTTTCACTGAAAGGGTTATTAAACATTGGAATAGGCTGCCCAGGGAGGTGGTGGATTCACCATCCCTGGAGGTGTTTAAAAAAAGGGTAGATGGGGCACTTAGGGACATGGTTTAGAAGTGGCTCTTGTCAGGGTAGGCTAAAGGTTGGACTCGATGATCTTAAAGGTCCCTTCCAACCTCAACAATTCTATGATTCTATGAAAATAAACCAATTCTGTGTTATATACTGTGATCCTTGTATCATCAGCATGCACTCAGGGGTTTGTGCACAGTTAGCAATGTAAAGGAACTCACAGTAACCAGCTATTAGTGCTAATGCTGCATACTGCTAGTGTTTTTAAAAGCCTCAGACATATGAATCTGTTCCTTATAGTTTTATAAGAATACTGTCCCTCAACAACACTTCTACTTTGTGGAAAGACTTTGTAATATTGTGAAAGATGGATTTAATTTCTTTTTTAAAGCAGGAGAAATCACAGTACACTGATATACTGAGAATTCTGCTTTTAAACCAGATAATGTATGTTTTTCCTTCTTGCCATAAATAGTGTGTGTTATCTGATGAGGGTTAGTGTTTTACATGGTTTATTCATGTTCTTCGGATTTTACTTGAATTTCTTGATTTTATCAAACAAAATCATTAAACCAGAATGGCTTGGTTAAATGGGTTACAGATTGCCATGGTTGTCCTTTGGATACCTGAAAAATCAACTTACTGTTTTCTATTCAGAGACTTCTCATACACATGCTTCATTTCGTCAGTATTAAAGTTGCTTGCTTTCTTGCTTCAGTGTAGGCAGCAGTTAAATCAGCTACAGTGTATTATTGAAAGATATCAGTCACTAATTTTTATGTGTTAGGGAAGGTACGTACTGTGATTTTACTTTGTGGTACGTGAAAAGATTTTATTTTACTTGCTGGCAATGCTAAGTGTTAAAAACTTCAGGTACAGAGTTACGTTTGCTGATTTCACCTCTGAAAGCTGCATCTCTCAAGTATTATGAAGTTCCTAAAAAATGTAATATAAAAATAGAAGACATCATTTCTTCCATGTAGCATCACCCACTGAAGTACGTATTTTGGGAATTGCTGTAAAAGCCTTATAAACTTAAGAGCTGGGGAAACTCTGGGGAAGCTGAGTGTAAAGCAGCACAAATGACAAAACACTGGGCTTCACAGGTGGAGATTCTTAATATTTTCCTCCCTCCCTACCACTTCTTGCATTTACATTCTAATAAAAGATAAACAATAAATTCCCATTCAAAAAAAATTGCACAGAATGCATACTGTAGCAGCTATGTAAAGGATAGTAAATAATTTTAGATATATATGAATTATTATAATCTTGGGTATTAGAAGACTAAAAGAAGGAAAGGAGTAAAGTAAATCTATGGCAAATTTAGGGATACTGCTAATAATTCAACATGCAGTATGCGTGATTCCATTCTGTGTACTTCATGGAGGAGGATTCCTGTAGAGTAAATGGTAAACAGTCCTGTAGTTTGCACATGTAAGGACTTAAAGGTCATGTGTGGTACCTTGAGGGTCAAGTTCCACCATGGGTGTCTCTCTTACATCCTTCATATTCTATTAGTACAAGCAGCTGAGCATCAGTAATAAGCTATATCCTACATGACTTTTTAAATAACTGGTAGTTCAGGCAGTTGAAAATATAGTCTCATATTATTTGAATGATTGATATGGATTTCCCACGTTTGAAAGTTTAGGGTGGGCTTATTTATTTTTCGTTAATAAAATGCTATAATTTTTAAAAAATGTATTCCTACTATTAATCCTGGCAGTTGAGTTATAGGAACTTTTCTGTCTATTTAAATGACATTTAAAAAAAATACAAATTAAAAGGGAGTTCTGAAAATCAGAACAGAAATCTCTGGATCCTTCTGCGAATGTGATGTCCTGAAACAGGAAGGTTTGTCTATCCTAAATAAAGGTCTATTGTTGCTACAGTTGTGAAAAATCACAAGTTAATTAAGTTGAAACATTGAATGAGACTTAGTCACTGACTTAAAAATATTCACAGTATGTTTGAAGATTAACGCTTAGTATGACATGCCCTTCCCAACTGCGTTAGCAATATTTAAGTTGAACTTATTTGAAAACTTTGCTTAAAGACAAAAAAACTTAAAAAACCTTTAAAAAAGTTTATTGAAAAAACCAGATTTCAATAAGAAAGAAATAACTTTTAAATAGTTAGAGGTGATTAAAATAGTTAAAATAATAAGTTAAAATAATAAGAGGTAATACATAGATAATTTCAAAAAACCTAAAACTATACAAATCTTTATTACTACTGTGCTTGTGTTCGTTGCCCAGCTACAAACTGCCTTGCCTGGATGTCTGATGCAGATCCTGTGTGCTCAGACTAAGATTTGGAGAAAGCTCCTGTACCTCTGAAAATTTCCAAATGAGGCTACTTTACAACGTAATCAAGATTTGGCACAATGTTGTCAGTGCTTCTCTGTAGTAGGTCACCAGAAGATATTGAAATCTTAACTAAGTATTTATTTGATTTGATTTTGTTTGTTTACTACTTAATATTAGTAGGCAGTAATCCTGAAGGACACTCATTTTTACCCATCTGAATGAAAAGACGGATGTTGTTATCAACTTGAGTGGATCGTATTTCAATTTATGACTTTTCTTGTGTCTTGCAATCATGTGGATTGTACTAACGAAGCCAGGATACATTTTCTCATGCTTTTCGGACTCATCAGCAGCGCAGCGGAAATCTAATTATAGGTTTGCTGTGATGATTTCTGTTCTGAAGGGAGTTTAAAAGGAGTTAGGTTAACAGAACTGTGTAAATTGAGTGTGAAAAAAAGTAAACTAAGGAAATAATGATTAATATGTAGATCATGGTCTGACATTAAAATGATACCTAACACAAAACTTGGTCCGAAAAATGTTATTGCTTATGCTGATGAATACTCGCAATGTATTTTGATCTTCTTGGCACAGCTACTACTGCGCACTCTTTTGGCTGGGCTGGGCTGTCTCTGGTCCCAGCGCTGGCTCCTTCAGGCACTGCTGTAGCGGCAGCCTGATAACTAGGCAGCTGGCTTCGTGATGGTACTCCATCCTCAGGTTAGGTGCTCCTCAGGTGTGATGCAGCTGGGGAGGTAGCTCTGCAAGCCATCCAGCTATGAACTGCTGAAAGAGGAGGTGCCGTTCTGCATCCAGCTGCCTGACGTCTCCAGAAGTCACTGCCCGCTTCTGTCAAGGATGGAGCTCTGTTCACCCTGCTGGAAACCCCCTCTTGGAGGTAGAAATCACACCTGGTTTTAGTGACAGAGAAACTGTGCCACTCCAGAATACTGTCTGTGCTACTTGCTTGCCAAAGTGCAAAACCCAGGGTTTTCAATTCACCTTGCAGGTGATTTCCATAGTCGCCAAGAAATATGTACGTATACAGCATTGTTCTCTGCTTTTCTTTTGTGTGAGGTGCATCTAGCTCAGATGTGCACAGGCAACGTCTGAGGAATCCCATTTCTGACCTTTCATTTGAATGAAGATCTTGAGAAGTTTGTTATTTTTTGAACACCGTCTGTCAGGGGAAGCTTTATGCATCCCAGCCAGCAAAAATGTAGTATATGCATTATCAGGTATTTTGGGGATTCAGTGGCAGCTATGTAGTTGTTTGAGAATGTCGGTGATTCTTATGGAGGCATTCTTTTGAGGACGTACTCTGGACTGTTCATATATTTGTCAATAAATCACAATGTTCATGAGTATATTTACTGAGTATTGTTTAATGTTTTTATGTTTTAATTAATAAACTTAAGTTTCATCTAAGTTGTGAAACATGATGTTTCCTGAAAATCACAGTCCTTTCAACTTACCTGAATTTCAGTGCTTGTATGTTGTTCATTTTAGCTGTGGCCATTATGAATAATCATCTCAAATTAATGCCATACCCAAGCTATTTCAGTATGCATTTATTTAGAATATTGTTCTTCATGATGAAGTTCTTGGATCCTTCAGTTCAGTTCAATCTGCCTAGGGAGAGCAAAATCTTCATGGAGTTCAAAGCTCGGAAGTCACCTCAGTCAGCAGAAGTTCAGCTTTGATTTTGTGCTCCTTTAAAGCCTACTGATTCAACCAGATCTCCCACCTTCAAAACTTCTGTGAGAAAATTCTTCCGTGGCATTTTAAGTGGATAACTGATAGTTCTGCTTATTGATTCTGTGTTTGTTTCCCAGCTGGGCTTCAGGACTACATTTAGTTTTGGGGAAATGCCCCCTCAGCTCTGTTGTCTGACTGACTTCTCCTCCCTTTCCAGCTGTCTTCACTAAAAAAGCTAGGAGTAGAAGTTTTGCAGATGTTAGGCACAGAACTCAGCAATAATCTCACTGAATGAAATGAGACGGCCTTTGCTCACAGCTCCTTTCTTCTGCTCCCTCCTTTCTGACAATACTGTTGCATTTTAGTCATCCATGTTCTAGTCTCAGACTGATGAAATTGTCCAAGAAATCAGTTTTGGGGTGTCAGGCTATTATTATTTTAGAGAAGCCCATAATAGCCCTTTCTGGTGGATGTATGATGCATTCAGATTAATCAACCAACAGTCTCTGAATAATTCCTAGAAAAATTTTATGGAGACCTGATGCTATTCAGAACCACCAGAAAGGTCAATTTATACTCCTGGCTACTGTTAGATATGACATAAAAGAACCATAAATCAAAACAATCTGCAGCATACGTAGAGGAACAATTCTGTGTCATGTCTAAGTTCATCAACACATAAACTGATATGAATGAATGTTTCCGTTATTTGCGTCTGACTGAAGTATCCCAGCCTGCTCCTCACACTTTTTCTGATCTCCAGGAAATGTGAAAATACTGAAGTTTCTAAAGCTGGCATGTGGGTTGTGTCTTTAGATGCTCAGTTCTGCCCCTGATTCTGCCCAATCTTATTATATCTCCCTTTGCCCATTCTGTTTTAAAATGTAGAGGTTCAGTCAATTTATTTTTCCTCCTTGTTTAGTGAAAGATTTAAAAAATATTTTCTACTCTTCCTGTAAGTCTATTCTTGTCCTGCAAGAGGAGTGAGCATAAACTTCATGGGAGACTACTGCCTTTTGCACCCTTGTTTTGCTCTTCCAGATACATGTGCCATCTCGAGGCTGCAAAGGCTTGTTCATGCTGACCTTTATCATTTTTTGCTTTTACAGAGTGTTTGTAAGAGTTCATCATAACTGTTTATAGCAGTCCTAAACTCTCTATGAAATAAAATTTCAACAAGTGACTGTCCTAGTTTCAAGGTTGCTTCTTAACGGGGAGTCTGAATTCGATTGCCTTTCTTAGACGTTCCTTATTAATTTTGATCCTGTTTTCTCCTGACCGTTATATCTTTACTACCTTAGATTAAAATGGATCTATTTAAAATTATATTATTCTTTAACATGTTTAAACACATATTAATCAAACTGTCATTACCACACTTGGTATTTCATACCAAACAAATACTAATTTTTTTTTTGTGAGATTGCATGTTTAGCATTTGCATTCCCTAACAGAACCATTTCTGGAAAATAGGAATAATATCCAAAACCAATATGTAATTTTATTCCAGCATACACAAACAAATCTATGCCAACCTTGAATCACAGATTTAACTGTTTTGTTTCACAATTTCTGATATTTTTATGCATTTAATTGATTACCTTTCATTCTGGTTTTGCCCTCGTTTCATCCCCATGTCATGCAGTTTTCTGGGGTTTTTTGTATTTTTCCATACATTCATGGTCTTCAGGTATGCACTTCTTTGTTGATTCATTTTTTAGATTTTAGGAATAACCAACTGAGCACTTCAAATAAAATTTCAGCTAAGTTCAAATTCTCATTCAGAGCCAGTGCAGTGATTAGATGTATCTTGTATAGGGCAGCCAATATGAATAGTTTCTATGTATTTATTTTTGTATTGTGGCCTCTGCAGCGACAGCGCATTAAGGCTGTGTTTGGGAAAGCTGCGTGAGCATGTTTCTGTGTATGACATTGGAGTCTGGTATTTGTTCTGCCTTTGTTGAAAGCTCTGTACCTGTTGTGTGCTCCTACTCTTTTCTGTTCTTACATGTTAGTTATAAAAACATACAGGAATTACTGAAACAGTACTTAACCTGTTTTCTTTTGATTATCACTAGACTTGAAGTGAGTTTCTTCCAGCTCTTGCCTTCCATACCCAAGTTGTTCGATGAGGGCTAGAGCAGGTGGAACGCTGTTTCTTAATGGGTCCATTCTCCCCGGATCCTCACATCCCATTAGAGCATCCCTATCCCTGTTGTACGCACTCCTGAGTGTGTCCTCACCATATGAAAACCAGAATGATTTTATAACCTCATTTCTTCAGTTTTAAAAATATGTTTTTTTTTTTTTTTTTAATATACATGCCTTATATTGGAACTGTGGCTTGTCTTCTCATCTGCACGTTACTTATTTGCTGTTCTTGATTGATTTGCACATCAGAAAGAGTAAATGTTAGTTTAGATTTTTTGTATTCTTTGACTGTCCTCCCTCAGGAGTGAGAGGCTCAGAACATTGTGTCTGCATAGACTTGCATAAACGGAAGCCCTATGCATTTTTAGTGGATTTTTTTTCCTGTTAGTACAAATGCATTTACATTTTATTTCTCATGCTTGGTTTTTTAAATAAAAGTCTATGCCCCCTGGGGTGTGAACTAACATTTTCTAATTTTTATAAGCCTCTCCTCACACTGGTGTTGTCTGTAAATACTTGAATCCTTCAGGACCAAAAAATGGAACTCGGTGTCAGTAAACAAATCACATTTATTGCTTCCTAAGTGTTTACACAATGGCAAAAATCAAGCCCCCAGGGAATCATATTGTAAAAAGGAACAGTTGGTTTAAATTAGGTTTCCATGTGAAATATAGCTACTTTTTATGGATGTTGTGGGAACATAAACTGGAAAGAAAATCTGCACACTGATAAAATGAAGGTTTGATTTTTTTTTATTTGTTTAAATAGAAACAGAATCATGTACTAAGTTAATTTCTGATTCTGGCATTAATTAATCACCAAACAGAAGTTGGTAGTATGGTCACACTTAGGAAGGTGGTGGGGTTTTTGTTTACTTCGTTTGTGATCTTGCCAATAGATAATGTGCATTATTTTCAATGTTCAGTGCATATAGCAGTTAGCAGATTTGTACATCAAATACAACTACTAGTTTTGTGAAATTAAGCAAAAATAAAAATTCCAATTTATCAGCTTTCACTATCCATGTTGTAAGAGCGAGGGTTATTCAGTGTGAGGCTGGGATTTGTAAGCAATGTTGATGAGAATTTACACTTCAGAGCTCTCTGGCAGCTTTAGAAATCAGTGCTAGTTCATTTTCTTACGTGGCCTGAATGTATATTCAGAATATCTTATATTAAGATACAGTGGGTTTTTGTTTGATATAAGTATTTCTGGAGTAGTTAATGATTTAAGTGTTGTGATTATGTCTGTGTGCAAGGTGTGTTTGCAATGCATATGCCATTTGGCTGTGAATGTATGAGTAGAATTTTGACTGCTACCCTTCTGATGGAAGGAAACCACAAAACCCCACATTATCCATCAAGTATGCATGAATGCCCCAAGTGACATTGCTTTGGCTGACAGTACTGTCTGTTTTATTTTACAAGGTGAGCTCGTGGGTTACCTGGCTGATCCTGACTGCAGGTTCTATGGAGGAGAAACGAGAAGTCTTCTCATATTTAGTACATGTGGCAAAATGCTGCTGGAATATGGGCAACTACAACGCTGTAATGGAATTTCTGGCAGGGCTAAGGTACTGGTAACTCTTTTTTTTAAATGGCTTTTCAGTGATAGATTACACTGCAGCTTCTGTTAAGCAGATGTCTCTGGAGAACAATGGACTAAACAGAAATCCGTGGCTAAATCACATCGTCTCACCCTGTGACTTTCTAGTAATCCCTTTTGGAAAAATGAAGCATGCTAAAAGCCTTTTTTTTTTGAAAATGCTCTGGAGACACTGTCGGTTTTCCTGGTACATGCTAAATATGTTACATTAGAAAACATACTTTTTCTTTTTAAAGAGAAAATTTTAAAATGTGAAAAGAAGATGGGAAAGCCGTTGTGGTTTATCTTATCAACTAAAACTAATGTAACTTGAGACTGGAGTCTCCAAGAACATAAGTGAAACATAGTTGTGGTAACATTCTAGAAGGGTCAGTCTTAAATTGTAAAAAAAAAAAAAACCCCAAACAACTCAGAACAACAAAAAACCCCAACAAATCCAAACAAACAGCTAAACCTCTTTTTTTAACCTCTACAATTTACTTATACTGGCTGCTGTTGGTATCTTATGCTGTCATGGTCTTACATAGCCAGCCCTGCAATGTCTCCAGGAGAAAGACAGAGTATGGGCTTAAGGAGATTTTGTTTCTCGCTTTCCTACAGAACTGCAGGTTCGTAGAGGGCCGGGTGGGTGGGAAGGCGACGCCTTTGCACAGGCAGTTCAGAGGGCAGCAAATTGGACTGAACAGGGAAGAGTTAAGATCAGATTTCCCATCTCTCGGCTCAGACCCTCCTTGTATATCGTGTTTGTGTAACAAAGCTTTAAAGTGTTTGTATTGTCGCTCTTGGTGGTTTAGTAAGGATTGAGCTATTTGTTTATTTTTTGGTATATAAAACACATTTGAAGCACTCATAGACACGGGGAGTCTCTTTGAGCAGAATGCATCCACAGTGTCCAAGCCGTGTAAGTTGTGAAGGAAAACGCAAAGCAAATTAAGGGCTTAATTTTATCTCTAATGCATCTGGACAGCACAAGGCAAAGAGAGGAGAGGAAGACTAATGCTGATTAACAGTGTTTCTGGGACAGAAGAAAGTTGGGTTGAGGATGTTCTACTGTTAGCATTTCTACAGACCTTTTGGTATGTCTGAGGCCAGGGGTGGGTAGAAAGGCCATACCATTGCAGAGACATACAGCTCAGAAGGCGAGAGACCTCCCAGCAGTGCTCTCAGTCCTCAGGGAGCATTGGGAGCTATTTCTGTTTGAAATCGAAGATTCTTTTCATCTACAGCACTGCATTGGTGCCTGAGAGCTGGAGCATGGTCCTGTTCTATTTATTTCCATGAAAAGAAATATTTTATTTTGTGGGTAAAATGGGAAAAAAACCAATGTAAATTATTTTAAATATGTTTAATTTAAAAAAAAACCAACTTTTGCTAAATTTGTGGATCGTGCATGATACAACTAAAGGAATTTGTAATAAACTGTCTGGTTTATCTTTATGCCATTTCCTTAATCTTTTCTTATTTTTTCCCAGGCCCTCATACATTTAAGGCAATGACACAATTAAAATGTTAGAAAGCCTGCTTGTATGTCTTATGCAGCTGGGCTTTTATTAAAATGTCAAACGTTACTCCAGTAGGTCAGACTGCTTGTTTCTCCTTTTTAGATTTGTTCTTCAATAATTCAAAGGGGGGAAAATGATCCACCAACCAGAATTTTCATGGAAATAATGGCTTTGATGTCATTCATTCTTTTCAGAGTAATGATGATAGTTTCCTCTGTTACGTACATACTGCAAGTGTTGAAGTTGAATGTAAATTGTTTTTAATGTTTTTAATAAATGTTGTGATCTCTTTTTGCAATAGGTCAAGAAAGGTTTTAAAAATGTGGCAATTTATGGACCAGTCTGATATTGAAACCATGCGAAGTCTGAAAGATGCTATGGCACAACATGAGTCGTCATCTGAATACAGGAAAGTGGTCAACCGGGCACTCAATATTCCAGGCTGTAAAGTCGTTCCTTTCTGTGGTGTATTTTTAAAAGAGCTTTGTGAAGTTTTGGATGGAGCATCAAGCCTCATCAGACTCTGTCCACGATACAACTCCCAGGATGAAACATTAGAGGTAAATGAAATTGATAGTGTAAGAGGTTATGTTCATAGCCATCCAGTGCTTTATATTATATTATTTTATTTTATATTATTTATTATTTTATACAAAGGCATCATCTAATTAAAGTTTTCCAAACCAGACTGTTACCAGGCTGTTCAGTTACACGGACCTCGATTTAATTCCCATAGTTACTGTAGCAATTTAGATTTGGTTGTTTATGCCCAGTTCAATATCAGAGTACTGAGAAATTAACGCTAGTGCTAAAGGATCGTGTTTATGCTTTGGGTAAAGTATGTATGTAAACCCTTAAAGATATAACTGCTTTCCGTTAAATGCCCTGACCTTCCACTTAACTCATTGGGAACTGGATGGGTTTCAGTTTCTTAAAAACGGAATTCAGAAGCTCAGTGGATCAAGCTTCTCCTCTATGAAAAGAAGCAATTCCTTTGAGTTTTATGATTTTGGTTTTGTAAGAAAAATGCCCCTGTTACATGAAAAGGTTAGGACTGAGGCTTTTAAAAAGTTTTCAGGAGTTATTATAGTTTACGTTACTTGATTTATGCAGTGATTCGTTCTGTTTAGGATTGGAAGTAGGTAAAAAATCACATTAGAAGCTAATAGGAAATATATGCTAAATATTCTTAATTAATGTAAAAATTTCTCCAGTGAGAAGCAGGTGACACAATATTGTATTTATTATTATACTAACCTTTTAGATATCTCTAGTTTGTTTCAGATTACAGTGGACAAGATAATTTCTTGCAACGAGTAGGCCAAGATGGTTTAAATAATCCAGAAAAAGAATCAACAGCAAACAATATCTTTCAAACTATTCGGAGCTGCAATCGCAGTTTGGAATCTGAAGAGGGTGAAGATAATTTTAGTGAAGGGAGCGATTCAAGAAAAAACTCTTTGAAGGACAAAACCCGGTACCAGTAGGTCTTGTTTTATTTTCTATCGTTACCTATATATTTAATGTTTTTAATCTTTAATTTCCTTTTACCAAGGCTTGCTTTTAGAAGTAAGGGCGACTTCGATGTCTTCCCTTGTATTTATCCTGTTCCCATTCAGAATTTTCTCACCAGCAGTTATGCTAAGTATCTGATATGCAAATGCTTGGGAACTCTCTGTATAGTTATATTTTCCCTCATGATGTAACTACTTCCTCTCACGATAAGGGTAAATCCTTTTCGTCTTACACATAGAGCTTTAAAAATCCACAGTTACGATTACAATTTTGATCTGTGGTGACAGGAATAGCACCAGGACATATCTGTTATCAGAGCTCAGAACATTACATTCTGCATGCTCGGGCAGTGTTCTGCCCCCTTCAAAAATAAAGGTTATTTATTATCCTTCAAAAGACCTCTTCTTTTAAGGACATGTTAGTTTGAGGCCTTTAATTATGTCCGGTAAACATTTGTAAATCAGTACACATTTTGAATTTTCGGGTTGCTGGAGTCCTGCTATTTTACATAGAAGTTTACTTAATTGTGTCCCATGTAAAAGAGCCCAGTGTTCAGTAATCTCAGACTTTCACTTTGAAGGCGTGGTATATTCTGTACTATTCACCAGCAAGAAATAGGGTAAATGCAAAGTTTAAGACATCACTTGTTCTTCTAGAATGTTGCTTTGCTATGAAGTTGCAGCCCATATAGACATACTTTAAACTTTATACTTTAAAAGTCAGCTTTAAACTAAGTAACCGTGGTAGAGTGTCTTCAAACTAAGTGACAGAACTGTACTCCTCAGAGGTGAGGCACTGTAAAATTACATGAGGGCTTGCATGAAAGATCACGCTTAGGTCACTGCTTGAGTTATTTTAGTCATAATGCGTATCAGAAATATCCATATGTTCAGAAGTATCCAACATATTTCAGCTACTTACACATAAAATCTAATAAGTGACTGCCTGAGAAGGAACTACCATCTTCCTGTTTAAAATGCATTTATTTCATTAACGTGCAATTCTAAATTTCATTTCAAATAAATAATCATTATTTCCTGAAAGAATGGTTTCTAATAGAATTATTCACATCTGGCTGTAGTTGCTTCTGGAAAGTGGAGCAGTGGATTAAGCTGAGACAGACAGACCCACCTCTCTGTCCATTTATGTTGTCTCTTGACTTACTTCAGTTCAAATACTGTCTTCCAGGAGTTATTTTTGTTAATTAATATGCTTTAAAATGAACTTGCAACTCAGAGTTCACATGGAGAATAAGCTAGGAAAATCAAGATTTCACTTCAATGAACATAGTAGAATTTAAATAGAAAAGAACAGTATGGAGAAAATTAAGCCCGCTTTGTTATGTGTTTGTTAAATCAGTTCTTGGTAAATTAGTTATTTATGCTTTATATTTAAATATAATCTAGTAAACTCCACTCTAATTAAAGTAGGAATTAAATGCACACAAAAAAAAAAAGCACTAATATGACAATGAAATGAAAGTTTAAAATTTAAATGAACAAAACTGCAGATAGGTAATTAAAGTTATGTTACTTGGATCAGGCTACTAACTATTCATTTACTAGTATCTATAGTTCTGGTGGAGTAAGTACTGATTTTAACAGTATAATGACATCTAGAAAAATACTCCTGGAGTATGAATTTAGCTCACGTACCTCATAGACTTTGGAAATTCCTTATTCACCTGCCATCTCTTTCCTGGGCATCCAGAGAGCTGGGTGAGGCACAGGAGCGAATTGCTGCAGAGGCAGAAGGGCCAGATACTCTTGTCCCTGTTGTATGGAGGCTGCAATGTGTGCTTTATTTTTAGTGCTATGAACAACTAAAGAGTTCTAAGGAAGAAACTTGGGTCTCTTTTTTTGTGAGACCTAAGTCATATTTGCATACAGTATTGTAAAAACCAAATTATGTAATAATTATGTATTACCTGACAATTGTAGTATTGTGATTATAAAGGCAGAGAAATACACTCTGTAACATGTTTCTCATTACTTTAAAATTGCAAGGAAGATTTTCAAGTAGTTTGCCTTTTGGTGATTTGGATTAGTATTGTGGAACATGAACCTACCAAAGCTGGTAGGTTGGTTTTATTTGAAGAAAATGAAAGGTATCTAATAAAATCAGTGGGTAGTGGGTATAATTACTTTCCCAGTTGTGTTAGCGAATAAACTCTATCACTCTCTAATCAGTGACCTGTCTAATCACTCTGAATTTCTGTACATGCCAGATAAATATCAAACTTTGATCTTTATTAGAACTCTGTCTTGGCGGTTCTTAAATAAATAAAGGTAGGTAGGAAAAGACAAAAAAAATCAAGTTTGAAATCTAGATTTTATAGAATTGTTAATTAAATTACCTATTAAGGTACTCTAAACCTTGATGCATTGCTTTATTAGCCTGGTCTCGTCTTCACTTTTAAGCTTTCGTAACTGCAGTAAATACCTTTTAAAAAAATAGGGGAAAACCTCAGGTTTGTTCCTTTTTGTATCCCATGCAATTTCCCCCTCTAAAACTGCAATCTGTTTTAATGTTTCCTTTATTCTTTCTTTTCATTTCCTTGCATCTCAGTGCAGCACATGTAAAGAAAGCTTCCAATTCAAACCGAGTTCTGTAAGTGTGTTCTCAATAATTGATAGCTGTGTCGCTTTTGCCAGCTCCTGTTGGAGGTTATGTTTCTGTATATGATTACGTGTGTGTGCTTGCCTACCTGCTTCTTGTACATTTTAGTCTGCGGCATGCCAGGGCTATCAAATGTCAAATAAGGCATAAACAAAGCTCTGCCATTTCTGTCTCCGCTATACTAGTCTCCTCCAGCTGAGCACATCTAGTCTCAGAATACATTTTCTAGCATTTTTGCAGAGTCTTATTTGATTGGTTTGGGGGCCCGGGGGAGAAAGAGCTGCTCTAGTTTTGCTTAATTTGAAAATGTTAATCTTGTATAATATACATAAATATTTTAATGTACATGTGTCTGGTAAGACTCCGGTAAGACAGTTCATATACCAGCTCAGTTACAATACATGACCTTTATTTTAGGAAGATTTCTTAATGAAATAGAGCTACAGTTAAGGCTGATACAGTTATTCTGCCTTTGTCAGTCCCCTCACAACCAGCAATAAATTCCCAGCCCATTGGCTACTTTTTGCTAAATTTGGCAGAGGGGTAGAGATCTCGATGATTAATAAATTCATAGAGGGACCAGTAGAATTGATGTCTGGAATAAGGGAAAAACTGAAATTGATTAGTGCCCTGGGAAGAGAAGAGTTTGAGGAAGAGCTAATGGTTGTTTGTGCTGTTTAGCTTAGGGAGATAGTATATGTGACTTGGAACAAATCACAACATGAGCTATCTTTTGTTCAGCTGGTAGGACTGGGCAGGAGCTGGGAGTACTGTGGTGATATGAAGGGGAAGCACTGAGGGTGTTAGGACAAGATGCCTTGAAGAATATGCAGAGGAAGCTGGTTGGGATTTTATTGGCTGGTTATCCTTAGGAAAATGTGCTTCGTTAGTTCTGCTGTACATGGAACAGTTTGCTCTTTTCTATGTTCGTTAAAGCAGTATCAAAATATTGAACATTTGTGCATTCATATGTGTTAGAAACTTCTGCAGGGAAGAAATTTTATTTAAACTACCTCATTTATTAGTTCAGTAATGTTGCTCTGTATCTACTGTTTCTAATTATGGTAAAATATTTCAAAAATTTTGGTTGCTGCATAGAAGTTTCATGTTAATATCTGGCTTGAGTAAAATTAAATTTTCTAATGGAAAGTGTCTGATAAAATTCTTGCTGCATTCTTATAAGGAAGGTATGTATTTTAACCACTAGTTTATGAGTGTTAATCAGAGAATTATCTGATGTGAAAGGTCTGCACATTAAATCACTAATGGAACAGAGATTAGAAGACCTGTCTTCAGTCCACTAGATCCTGCTAACTGTTTCCACATACGGTACTTCATATTTCAGCTGAAGCAATCTTGTGCTGTGGATTAAGAAACGGGAATCACTTGGCTTTAAGATCCAAACAGACATTTTTTTTATTGTTAATGTAATGTTTGGAAAGTTCTAAGAAAATATAATTACACTGTTACATGAGTTATAATTAATTATAGCAGCATCTACTAATTAATTCAAAATTGCAATAACATAAATTGTAATACTGTAAAAATTACAGATGTTCCTCTAAGTCCAAATTATATAGTGACAATAGTATTCTTTTTGTTTAAACGACAGCAGAAAAAAATATTCATCAATCATAGCATAAATCAGCACATGTATCGCTGAATATAAGTCTCTCGCCTTTGTTCACATACAGGTTTATAATCGGAGATCTTTCCGATTCTGAAAATGATATATTTGAGCAGTTGAAGGAGTGGGACACAAATTCAACTGAAGAGCAACAAAAGGCTTTCTGCCACGGGATAGAACTCGTTCCCTGGTACGTGTTATCTATCAGGGCCGACGTCCACCAGTTCATGCAACAAGGGGCCACCGTCATTCATTATGACCAGGAGACACATCTCTCAGCACGCTGCTTTCTTCAACTTCAGCCTGACAACAGTACTTTGACTTGGACAAAACCCACAACGGTTTGCCCTGCAAATGCAAAGGCAAAACTGAGTGTGCTGGGTAATACTGCTGAACTTGGTAAATACCAGTTTCTTGGTAATACTGGACTGGTGGAAGGTTTTTTGGACTTGTTTTCAGCCAAGGCTGTATATATGGGACACTCTGGCATCGATATGCACACTGTGTGTGTTCAAAATAAACTTTGTAATATGTCCCTTGAAGAAAATGGTATAACACTACTTTATGGACTTCAGACTACTGATAATAAGTTGCTGCACTTTGTTGCTCCAAAATATACTGCCAGAATGCTGTATGATGGATTGCTGGAACTGACTAAAGCTGTAAGAAAAATGAGGAGATTCCCTGATCAAAGACTACAGTGGCTACGGAAACAGTATGTCAGTCTTTACCAGGTAAAAGATGCTGTGATTTTGTATAAGAACAGTTCAAAAATGTCAACAACTTAATGTATTGCAATTAGTTTCTATCGTAAGTAAGCTAAGATTAAAGATGAGCACCAAATTTCCAACTTAGTAACACGGCTTAAGTCAGTAAGATCTGATTCTCCACATAATGTTGTATCAAATCTTGCATGTTTTCAGTACACTGAAGTTAAATCTTTTTTGTTATGAAGCTCTTCCTATGTTTGGAGTTTTGGAATAAGTATTTTATTAAAGAAAAAGCAATGACTGTACTTGAAAAGGGTGCTGAAATACTGAGTGATGAGAGTTACGTCCAAAAAACCCCCCAAAATAGCAAACAAAATAGCCCTTTGGTATTCATGCAGTAATTAAAAATTGTCTCCTCTTGATGTTTTGTCTTGTATTGGTTCCTTAGAGATGTCTATATTATTCCTTAAGAAAATGTGTCTGTTCTTGTTCTCCTTGTTTTGTTAATGCTGATGATTTTTGTAGGAGGATGGAAGGTTTGAAGGCCCGACCTTGGCTCAGGCTGTTGAACTGTTTGGAGGCAGACGATGGAGCGCAAGAAACACCAGCACAGGAACTCTCACCAAAAGCACTGAGAAACCTAGTGTACAGAGAAACAACACTCTGGGAATAAGCACGGCTAAGAAAAAGAAGAAAGTACTCATGAGGGTAGAATATTCTGTTATTCATGTATTTTGTTACTTATCTGGCTGATTTGTTTCCTTCCTACAGTTACTATGTAGCTACCTGTATTCTGAACCAGAGAAAATAAGTTAGATGATAATTGTAAAACTGTTTATGGCAGTTTCAGGTTTTGGGCTTATTTTTTTCTAATAGTTTGCATTTCTTGTCTCATGCTCAAAGCATTCTTGGGACACGTGGGTGCTGGAGCTAGCAGAAGGGAACAGAATTTTGTTGAGACCTTTAGGTGCTACCTCAGTATAAAGGTAAAATATTGGTAATAATAAAAATATCAACATGCAAGTGTTGTTTGGAGGCTGGTGTCAGTTTCTGTGCTCCTTTTTGTTTTCATGTTCCCAAAAACATCACTACGGTTATTCCGCCTCAGGTTAGCACGCAGTTTTATCTTATGTGGGTGACAGGAACACTGAACTTTGTCTGGCAGTCTCCTTGTCTTTTCCTGGACTCAACCACTTTTAGCAATAGCCAGGAGAGAGGCAAATGCAGGGACTAGCAGCTCTACACTATCTGCATGTTCTAGTGGGCAGGTACGAGAGATCCTCAAATGACACGATCCATCCTCTTTGTGGTCCCTGTGCACCAGTGGAACAGTGTAAGACCAGCCGCACCACTTCAGAGAGGTGTGATCATTCTTGTCTTCTGTGTGATGTCAAACTGAGGTAACACCTAATGGTCCCACACTGCACTATATATCCTGTTTAAGTTGTCTCTTTTCTACTGCTATCAGCCTTACAGGAGTCTGTTTCATAAGGAATAGCTGATGTATCTCATGGGTTTGTTACAGATTGCACTGATAAAGAATAGGAATAGCAGTGGTTTTGGGATGTTTATTGTGGTGCTCATTATTTGTAGGGTGAAAGTGGAGAGGCCACTGATGATGAAATGGCAACTCGGAAGGCAAAAAGCTGTAAGGAATATCGTAATAGAAGTGGCTCGGATCCACAAGATATTGATGAACAAGAAGAATCAGGTAGATATATCCCTTCAGTATTTAAAAGTTCCTTCGGATTTTGCTCAAAGTCTTTTTATGCAGACATGTCTTCTGGTGTTAAAAATGCACTTATGATATAAAACTGCTTTTGCAGTTGAAACTCCGAATGCTGTAAACTTTTAAATTAATTTCTGTAGTTGTTCATGATTCTTCTCTAATTTAGTTTTAGTAGCATTTCCTTTCTATTCAGATGAAATGGGTATATAAGTGTTGTTCAGAGTGTATGTTTTTGATTGTCTTGGGATAAATCTAGAATTCCTTTAATGTCTTACTCTGCGTTAATGAATTATGATATAAGTCTCTTGGACAAAAGCATTTTTATTGGGCCCGATGTTGTAATTGTGTTACAAATTTTTGTTTTATCCATAGATCAAAATAATGTTACTAATGCTTCTCCATCTAACAACCTGCCGTCAAGAAGAGCTCACTCTCTGACAGCATCTGGATCTCCTAATTTAGGAGCTACAACATCTTCACCAGCAAGACCAGTTTCCTCTCCTGTAATGTCTTCAAGCAAGAGTCAGTCTAGGTAAGGACAAAATCAATGCTTTGATTTAAAAAGAAAAAATGTTACTGTTACTTAATTATCATCAAATGTGTGTTTTGTGCCAAACTGATGAACTCTGACAAAAACAATGCCAGAAATTTCATTAGCCTTTTGATAGACATCTAAAACTCATTGTAGAACAACGTAGACATTTAAGCTGAAATAACATGAATCTGAGGATGGCTTTGTAGCAAGTCCCTGAGCAGCATGCTTCAGTTTATGGCTGTTACAGAAGCAGATTGGAATGCTGTTCCAAAACTACACAAATACAGAGTTTAACTCTTTCTCCAGATCTTCTCCAAAACATAGTTACAGATATCTTCTGTATAATGAAAATCAACAGAAATGTTACAGATGTGTGAACTGAAGTTCTGAGGTTTCTCAGCACAAGTGATTTCTTCCTGGGGGAGTATTAACTTTTGCTGACATTCCTGGTGATGATTGCAGTACCATCTTGGGGAATTGGAGGAACAGATTTGAAATCTTTCTCTTACAGGCCTCTCCTTCTTGAACATTCATCCTTTTTGTGTCGCTTAGGCGGTGCAAAAGGTTATGCTGTGGTTGTGCACTGACATGTTGTATTAATTCTATAAATACTAATGGTGGTGGTGGTAATAGTTGTAGTAATAATAATATAACAGCAATAATATGTCAGGGATGTGGATGGTACATGATGACATAGAAGACTGTGTCAACAGAGGCCTTCCAGTGCCTTTCAACAGAATGAATACTAAGGTGTGGTTATGGATATGAATTTTGGGGTGTTCAGGACAGCAATTGTAAACAATGGAAGAGATTACTGCTGCTGGTAGGACATTATTTTTGAAGAGACCTGTCTTATGTAATGGTTTATGTTGTGTATTTCTTAGGATTTTTTTTTCCACTTAAAATGGTTGGGTTTGGCAATAGTTGTGAATAGTAGAGGCACCTGTGGACATCTGTGGTTGGCTGCTTCTCCTTCTAATACTGCTTTCTGAGACTCTTACTATGTTCTTTACTTTTTGTTCTTCACTGTCATTCACACATGGGATTGGACGTGCCAGACTAGGATTTATCTCCGTAAGACATTTCTCTTTTTTAAGGATTGGAACAGCTTTCTTTTACATTAAACTGAAGAAATACTGCTTTACTACTTCTGGAAAATGCTTCTCTGTTTTACAAATCCACTTTTTGCTTTTATGCCAAAATAATTGTTATTCTCTAAATGAGATTAAAAGGCTCAGCGGAGAATTTGCATTCCCAGGGGGAAGGACAGCTAGTGTTCCTTTAAATCCCCTCAGTCCTGGGTTTCTGTACAGATCCCCGTGCAGCTTAGCACTGGGGGCCTCCCCAAGTTATGACAGGTTTTCCCTGGCAGACTTGTCTGGAAACTCCACAGCGTCACTTGGTAGAGCTCTCCCCAACTTGATACGACCCCTCTTGCTAGAATTTGCTCAGGATACAGCTGTGTGGCTGTTTCATCTGTCCTGAGGAAATCTTCCTCAGAACAGAATTACATGTTTTATCCATTACCTCGACCCAGTTTGCGTGAGCCGTTAAGAGACTTGGAGCACTGGAGAGAGTTTTATTCTTGGTATTTACCCTTTGGACCCTTGATAGGTCTGAATTGTGCTTGCCAGTTTTCATGTGTGTGGACACTTCACATGTGCTAAAGGAAATAAATATTGTAGTGCCTCAACTGTGATCAGTAAGTCTAAGCTATCAAATAGTTGGCGCTCTGCTTTGCTGCAAACTCCTGTGATCATCCACAATATGTGTATTAATTCATTCCTGGGATCTCTTTTAGAGTAAACAGCTAATTGCCTCCAAGATGGAATTTAGGTACAGTTCTGGGAATATTTGCTCCAGAGACTTCTGTGATTAGCTAGTATTGACGGAGAGCTTACTCAGTCTCAAACCATCTACAATATACTGTCTTGTATATTGTATATTGTGACTGTACGCAGTCCCAGCAAGGATTGTACCTTCAGGTAATCCACCCACGGTCATGCCATGTCCTGTTGATTTGTATTACATTAAATAAATGGTAGTCTGACAAGCAATAACTTATGCCACAGCTTATTTCAGCCACTTCAGATACAACACTGCAAAAATGAAAATGATGTCTTAGAGACAGACAGGCACCATGGGGTACCAAACCAGACCTGAGGCAATTGCTGGGCAATGCAGAGCAATGTGAACTTGAGGCTTTTGCCCCACTCAGAAAATATGGCAGGATGGATGCCATTAGCAGTATAAATATAACTGACGGAGGAGCCTGGGGCAGTGGTCCACAAGCTGTGGTACATACAGACTGCGAGCAGCGCAATATTCTTCCTGGAAGCTGCTGCCCTTAACAGCAGTGATACACAAGCAAAGTAAGTTTGGGAACCCACATAGGCTGAACACAGACATCTTTTGTTTCTTTTTGCTCCAATTCTGTTCTTAATTCTGTGGTTTCCTAAAAATCAAGTTATATACTTGTTATACCCAACCAGTTTTGTCAGTAGCATCATAAATTAAGATAAAATGAAGTATCCATTTTCCAAAGTAACAGAAAGTTGGAATGACCTAGATAATGAAATAACCTAGGAAATACAGGACCCACTGGGAGTGCTTGCTCGCATTTGTATCACTCTGAACAGATTAGAGCCAACAGAGTTTATTAATTCAGATTAACGTCTGGATTTAGACCTAAACACTGGCAAGGCTTCATAGTTGGAGGCAATGTTGGACATGAGCTGGCTGTGCACATTAGGTGAGTGCGTGATCCCTCACGGAACCCAGAGTTTAGGAGAGTGGGGAGCAGAGGGTCCCACTGGGCTGTGCAGAAGCCTTTGTAGCACAGAAAGCTGAGTTGGTAACAAACGATTGTTAGCTGCAGTGAAGCAGCTAGGAAGAGGAGAGTAAGAGAGATTTCTAGTTCTTTTCTCTTTCTCTTGCCATATAATGTGTGCATTAACTTCACCTGACCAGTAAATTAGATCAATGTCTCCACCAAGTGAGAAGTGCTAAATAAAATAAAATGTATTAAAGTGAAAAAAAAAATCTAAATATAATGATAGCAATTTAAAAAGAGGAGGACCTGGCTATCTTTGCGATACATTTTAAATAATAGTAATTCTTAGGGGTAAAGGATGAAAAACTGTATTTTTACATATATAACTCACAACCTTGATATTCCTGACCCCCTTAACAAATAATTAATGTTGAGAATAAATCTTTGTACAGTCCAGATGTCCAGATAATTTCCAAACATAGGTAGCTTGCAGCTGCCTTCTGTCATTCTTTCAAAGCGGATGTGCATCCAGCAAATTCCCAAGTTCTCTGGAAATCTAGTGCCTCCTGTGAGATGAAGGAAGCAGGGGAAAGGGTGGTAATGCCGCTGGGAAACAGATAACAGGATATGGAAAATTAGAGATGGGTTTTTTTTTTTGTGGAGAGAGTAAAACGGCTCTCTCTTTAGCTGTATACAGGTATAATCCAGACTGCTACTAATTGCAGTTTTGGTGGTTGGTGGTGGGGGGATTTTCTTGAGGGTTTTTGGCTTTTTTTTAACAACCTGTATTTATTACACATGGAATGATTGTGGAAAATACTCTTTAGTGATCAGATCCGGTGAAATGCTGAGCATTATCATGTGCTGCTGGTCTTCCATTTGGTACTCTACAGTTCCAGTCTGTTTTCTGGAGTCAACAGACTTTCCTCATCATGGTTTATTTTTCTTGCCTGATAAAAATGTTAGGAATGATTTTATATGCAGTATGTCAGTACTTGCCATAGTGATGTCAAACAAATTGAACATTATCAACTAAAGTAAATGGTACTTTTTAATACTTTTAAATCACAGTCTGTTTTCAATTGCATATATCCATCCCAGGCCAGGAGTGAATTGAGGAATCTGATTTAGCATATTTACGTAAAAAGTTGCCTGCTTGCAGCAGGTGACTGCAAATGTCTTTAGGAACACTGGAAAACAAGCTGGTCCTGTTTTTCCATCACAGCTGTTGGAACTATTTGTACTGAACCTGATGGCAGAATTCATAGATTAGTGGATTTGTAGATTTGAACATTACAGAGCAATAAACTGACACAGTCACTTAGTCTGATATTTTGAAACAAATACTGTAACTTCTGGAGTTAGTTATGGTTTAAACCAGACAATTCTTGATATTTGTACTGGCTGCTTAGTTCCCTCCCTTTTCAGGCTGCTGGTGCTGGCAGATCCCATTCCTGCAGTTGTGTTCGTTGGTGTTTAGGCACAGGAAGGGGCTCAAGAGCTCAGCCCATCATTGCACATTAGTACATGAAATTCACTAAGGACATGTTCATACTGCTTAAGGGATAGTTCAAGTTGGGGCCTAACTACACTTATTGATGTAAATCCTATAGAAGCCTAAAGATTTTGGGATGTGGGTTTTGGAAATGTACTGGTTCTGCTGCAGAGACTTGGTTCAGCTGCACAACTTAGGTTAACAATTGCAATTGTAAAGAAATTGGCTGTGCTTGGTATTACGCAAGTCAACTAAAATATGTAGCACCAAACAGCTAGTTGTTTCTATGATCATTTTCTACCTTTGCTCTCAAGAAATTCAGTCTGCTTTCCTTCCTTCAGTCCACAAGGCTGAAAGGAGGAAATCATTAGAACCTCATTTCTAGAAGGGGATGGCCTCCATGGGCTACTGTCCAAGCCTAAAAGAGGAGGAGGACTGTAGCTTGATGTGTCTTTGAGCTATCTGGGGATAATCCTGACTGTTCTTGGGGATTATCTGGGAAACCCATGGGCTAGGAAACAGTGTTGAGTGCCGAGAAGGTGGAAGAGGTATGCTTCTTAAAATCTGCACCTTTAATGCTCTCAGATATAAGAAACTGCAGGTGCATAAGGAAAATATTTGTTTTTCTTGCATATCCAGTCAGAATATTACTATTTTATTTTGACAGTGTAGAGCTTTAAGGAATTCTCCATCTCTTTTATTTTTCCCATAGCAAAGCTTCAATAAACTTCATAAACAGCCTGCGCTACAAGAATATTGGCATTGTTTTCTTTAAAGAGAAAACGAGAGTGCTTTCATTTGTGCCGTTTGCATCAGGCCCTTTTGCACATGGAAGAGTTTTAAATAGCATGTATATACATTATTAATTCTGGCAAAGTCTTCTGTTGTCTTGAGGGAAAAGAATAGCTGGTATAAAACAAGAAGTCACAAACTGTCATTATGCATCTTATAAGATACTGCTTTATTTCCTTCTTCCAGATATTGGTAATAAATGCATTAAGGAGAGCACAAATAAAGTGTTAATGCAGTAATGCGTAATACTTCAATAAGTAGAAATTTAACAAACTACAGCAGTCTCTTTCTGATTTAGCACATGGAGCAGCAGTAGCTGGCATGGTCGCGTTAAAGGAGGAATGAAGGGGTTTCAGAACTTCATGGTGTCTGATAGTAACATGACTTTTGTGGAGTTTGTAGAGCTCTTCAAATCTTTCAGGTAAAATATATTTTTATTCTGTACTGATCTCATTCATCCAAGTTTACAAAAGAGCAAAATTTGAACTTTTCAAATCTTTTCTCAGTGTCCGTAGCCGCAAGGATCTGAAAGACCTTTTCGATGTCTATGCTGTGCCTTGCAATCGATCCGGTTTAGAGCCTGCTCCACTTTACACTAATTTGAAGATTGATGAAAACAGCAGTGGATTTCAGCCTGATTTAGGTTTGTTAAAGAGGAAAATACAGCTGTTAAACTGCTGAACAGCTTCAGTTATTGGCCTTAAGAAAAAGTATCTCAGTCTATAAGTTTAAGTAGAGGATTGCTGCCATACATCCACTAATACCTAGTTAGCAGGATGTAAGACAGGTGTTTTGTTCAGAAATGAAGGGGAGGAAAAGTATTCCTGTTTTTCATTAGCCAAATATATTTGTAACTGGTATAGTAGAAGCATAAAACTTGTGGCTGAGCATCTGGGCCCAACACAGGGATCTGTATCTGGTTGCAGGAACTCTGGAAGGGCTAAAACACTGAGCAAAGGCAGTGAGGAGAAATGAGGAGTCTGTGCCCTGTGTCTCATTTGGTTGTATTTTTCCTATCCGGTTTCCTACTAGATCTCCTTTATGTGGGACAAGGGGTAAGGAAACCTCTGTCCCCCTTTACATTCCCCAGTTGCTGTAATCTAAGTCTGGAGCTTTGTCCATATTTAAAGAAAACAGTCTTTCTGCCAAGAAGCATGTGGGGATGGTACCGTGCAATTGGCATATGGGACTGGCAGAAGAGAAACGGTGGTCACACAGGAAGGGTATGGGGTTGTATACAGCAAAGGCGAGGCCTTGAGGCTGTACAGGGTGGTGAGAAGCAGGAGGGTCCTGGGTGACAGTGTGTGAGAGGGTGTGAATCTGCTTTAAAGGTTCCAGGATTTTGTTTGTAGTAATTGAACACTTACAGTCCACTCCCACTGTTTTCATACATGCTTAATACTCTTATTTCTACTAGTGAACAGAAACAAGATGGTTTTGTTCAAATTTACTGTCAGTCCTAAAACATTCAGTCAGATATTCATGTGTATTATATATTACATTATATTCTATACAGTATATATAATACATATAATTTTATAGCTTATATTTATATTTCCTTTTTTTTTTTCTTTTAAGATTTGTTGACTAGGAATGTTTCAGACCTTGGTTTGTTCATTAAGAGCAGGCAGCAGCTATCAGACAACCAGAGGCAAATATCTGATGCTATCGCTGCTGCCAGTATCGTAACCAATGGTACTGGCGTTGAAAGCACATCTCTAGGAATATTTGGAGTGGGAATCCAGCAGCTAAATGACTTCCTAGTGAATTGCCAAGGAGAACACTGCACCTATGATGAAATCCTCAGTATTATCCAGGTCTGTAATGGAAACATCTTTCAATTCCTTTTACTTGAACTCTTGTTACTTCTGTTTTCCCCATTAGCATTGTCCGCCTTGTAGTCAGAATAGCATATCTGTGGATATCTCCTTTCACACTGATGTCACTGCAGTTTACTTGAATTCATTCTTAATTCCCGTCTTAATAACCTGTCTTAATTTTGGAATATAAAATTGTGCAGAAGTCCATAAGTATGTCCATAAAAAGAAAAAAAAATCATGCAAATAAAGTTTTATTGTCTATGTGTGCTTTATCTGGAAAGGGATATCACCACTTGGGAAAAGTATTCATGACGGTGTTGTTTTCTCCTTGACTGTGACCACAGTAGAAAATTTTGCATTCCTCCAAATATGCATAATTAATATACTCCAAAATTAAGCACCCACTTAGCATTTAACAAATGCTAAAACCTGTATATTTCAGTTATCAGCATGTAAAATAAAATTGCAAAGTTTAAAAGACAAATTCTAACGAAACGTCAAGTTAGCATGCCACAAGTCTCTTTAATTTGAGACGGTGCTGTGTTGTGTTTAAGTACAATAGATAGGAGAAGGATGCTTGATTATAGATCCTTTTTAATTCGAGCTTGAGTGCTGACTCTGCTTTGAACAGGACGTTGGATTGGATGACCTCCCAACATCCTTTCCAACCGGAATGATTCTATGGTTTACAATTATGAGTTCAGTATGCTTGTTTAGTGAGTTGTAAAACAAGCACGAGCATACTGCGGGCACCTAATTACTTTATCCACAAAAAGATGGTTAACATACTAGCTGGTTAGTTCAATGAGCACACTACACTATGAAAATATGAAAAAGCCATATTTCTAAGAATTGTTTTATGTCTCTCTTAAATTTCTTCCTTTTATAGAAATTTGAACCCAGCGTGAATATGTGCCAGCAGGGGCTGCTATCTTTTGAAGGATTTGCAAGGTAATTATTTATGTGTTAATTTATGTATATATTAAGATGACACCAGTGTATTGATGCTTGTATGTCAGTCACAAAATACTCAGTGCAGCATAAAATTTCCTCACATCTTCTTGCCTCTAGATTTTTGATGGATAAAGACAACTTTGCCTCCAAAAATGATGAGTCACAAGAGAATGCTGAGGACTTGCACTTCCCACTGTCATATTACTACATAGAATCTTCGCACAATACGTACCTTACTGGCCATCAGCTTAAAGGGGAGTCCTCAGTAGAGCTCTACAGCCAGGTATGCAGGATTGGATCGTTGCGTAGTTTTCAACATGAACTTGTTTGTTTAACTGGCAAGTCGCAGAAACATGACCTTTTTGCTTTGAAAATCTGAATGTCCTAAACCCCTGCTTGCAAAACGTTGGAAAACATGATGTGTGGGAAAGCTGCCTGTAAGCACAGTTGTGCTCAAATGCCTTTTCTAAGGCAAAAAAGTTGGTTTAGTTTGAGATTCATAGCATTTAGACACCAGTCGGTCTGACCCAATCTACTAAAATTAGACTTTCCCACAGGAAAGACTGATCTAATATTTTGGTTCATTCAGATGTCAAAAACACTACTCAAATACTGTACATTGCACTGCAAAGACAAATTTCAAATGGAACTATAACTTCTAAAAACATTACTTCTAGGAATATTCTGCAGTTTTTGAGACTTTCTGCCTGATTAGTGGTGAACAGGAAGAGAAGGATTTCTCCCTAGGGCTTTTGGTTCTGTGCTTGTTTGTGTGTGTATATATAAATTTATGTATATTTGTGTGTCTGTGTATTTACCAAGTGCTAGAGAAAGCATCAGACTTCCTGTCAGTGGTGTTTTCATTACTCTAAATGTTAATGACTTCACCATTGAGAAGGGTTCATATGGCGTCCCGTGCGCTGCTTCACCTGGAGTTATAAGACACAGGGGTGAGGCTGTGTTAAGAAAGCCCAAATAACCTGATTGCATTGAATAATGCAATTGCAAAGGAGGTTCCTGTAATAGCACTGCACAGAGTGATGTGAGTGTTGTGTTGGTAATAGATGGGAAGTGAGATAGAGCTCAACTGGCTCCAAAATTCGCGTGATGCAGAAAACCTTCTTCCTGTCCCTCAAGTAGCTGTCGCCAGAAGAGAAGGGGCACTTTGTTCTGGCTCAGTGTGTCTGGCTCTCATGGAAGTCATGGCGTGCCAGCTACGGACACAACTGCCTGAAATCTAATTATTCAGGTTTTGAATAGGAGAAGTAATTTTTTCTTTGTTCATGAATGTTTTTGCTGGAAATGGTTTTGATTGTTGAGATCTTCATTTTCAGTAAAATATTTAATTGTAGTACAGATAAGTCTTTCGATGATAGGCGGCCTAAATATTGATAGCAATAATAAGCTGGGCTGCCAACAGATGGGTTAGCTTATCTTTCCCTCCATCCTTCCTCTTTGCTTTTTTCAGTGTTTTTCTAGCAAGTAAGGTTTTCTAAAATAAATAAATGAATACATAAAAGATGGATGGATGGACGGATGGATGGAAATCAGCTTAATATTATTAAATTAGATGGCCTGTCACATTTCCATTCTAACTATCCTCACAGAATTTGTTCATAAGACATTACCATCGCTGTGGTAGCAACCTGGAACAAATGGCCGTGTTACTTTATAGCTGCTTTTGCAGGTAGAAACATAGAGATGTTTCTCTCCCTCAGAACCACTTTCTGCAAACAGTTTCCACCTGTCCTGTAAGATACCATGAATTTCAAAGCTTTATGGTATTTCTCCTAAGAACATGAATGCATTCTTAATTTTCCCACTCTTTCTCAACCTGGGGACTGTAGCTTCTGTGGGCTGTTTACTCCACAGAGAGCACTCTTTCCAGCACTTTCACTGAATCACAGGGCTTTCATTTAACTCTGCAATGTCAGTCTTCTGCTTTGATGGCATGAGACTGTGGCTTCTACGTGCTTACACTCTTCAATTGCATTGTAGGTTCTTTTACAAGGCTGCAGAAGCGTAGAATTAGACTGCTGGGATGGCGATGATGGGATGCCTATCATTTATCATGGGCACACTCTTACTACTAAGATCTCTTTTAAGGTATGCTGGTAATTGCACATAGAAACAAAAAATGAGAAGAAAATCAGTAACTTTTTCTCTGATGAAGGAAAAAATTCACCTACTAGAAAAGTACCAATCTTAATGGGCTAAATCCTAATAGAATATGAACTGTGGACTATGTCAGACATGAACTCCTCAATTGTAAACATGCTTTTCAAATTAGTTTTTGTAGCATGTGTACTGTAATTTTCTGTCTTTTTTTATTGTCAACATAACTAGCATAAGTAGCTCTTACCAGTTCTGTTGTAAGAAGATGCTAGGTTGATCTGTAGGAGCTTGTTTTGGAAGCAAATTGTATATTCTTTCCTCTTAGAGGGGAAAAGAGATGCCTTCTTTTCTCCCCTTGCAACTAACAGTAACTTAACTGAATGCCGCAAAATAATCACGTTCTTTCAATGACCTTCCTTTCTCACAGGAGGTAGTTGAAGCTATTGATCGCAATGCATTTGTCACCTCTGACATGCCAATTATCATATCAATAGAAAACCACTGTTCATTGCCTCAGCAACGCAAGATGGCTGAAATTTTCAAGGTAGGCCATAAATTGTGGTAAATTATTCTAAGCACGTGCCTTGGGATTTTCCATAATATATCACATGTTCTCGATATTTCAGAATGTATTTGGAGATAAGCTGGTAACAAAGTTTTTATTTGAGAGTGACTTTTCTGATGATCCCATGCTTCCTTCTCCTGGCCAACTGAAAAGAAAAATCCTGCTTAAAAACAAGAAGCTGAAAGCCCATCAAACACCAGTGGATATATTGAAACAGAAGGTAAAATCCTTCCTTAATAGCAAGGAGTGAGACCTAACTTTTGTTAGAAATAATTCATTTGTGTTTGAAGTTTTTGCCATTCCAGTACGTATAGCAGAATAATCTAATGCATACTCATGCTTGGAAGAGTCCCAGTGGATTGCAATGCTTTCAAATAAGTAGACAAGACATATAGTAAAGTATAGATACAGCATAACAAAATTTTAGTGTATTTTAGTTTTATAATACTTCATAATATTATGATTAGCAGCCCTACATGCCCTATGTGATAAACATAAATGAAGTTTCACTGTGAGGCTGTAACATCTGCTATTCATGTTTGTTGAGAAATAGTGATATACATTGAGTGTGTGTGTATATATACAGTATGTAGTAATTTTTAGTAGAATTTTGCTTTGGTTTTTTTTTTCATATTCAAGCCAGGCAAATGCTCTCTTACTCCCTTTTCAGGAGGACTCTGCTGTTCAAGTAGTATTTTTACCTATAGGAGAATGCTTTTGGTTTCTGAAAATTAGGGCTGCATCTCTGGTAGCCTCAATTTAACAATGTCTATGGTTAGTCAGCGATTAAATTGATCCTTGAAAACTAATTGCTTTTACCCAAAATGTAAATACAATTGAATTAGAATTGAATTCTTGTATAAGAATAAGTAAAACACACTGATTGTACTGGTATATGGACATTCTCCATCTTTTAAAAAAGTTTTAAACTGTTTCCAAAACAGCGTACCTCAGACTGGAAAAAGGCAGTCTTGCTCTGAATAATGTGCAACATCCATTTTCCCATAATTAATTAGGTTTCATGTCTTACTGGGTGTTTTTCTACCAATACAAGTTTTCTTTATACTCAGACCCTTAAGGATGATATTTTAGTTTGATCTTAAAAATCCTCCTTCTCACTATATATGTTCAGTGCTTCCATATAAATAAAATAAGATGCAAACAGTGATGAAAACTCTTTTGCTTTTTAAAAATACTTAGCAATCATGTAATAAGTGGTTCTGTTGCTGTAGGCTCACCAGCTGGCACATATGCAAGCACAGGCTAGCAATGGTGCTAGCAACCCCACACCTACCAATGAAGAGGAAGAAGATGAAGAGGATGAATATGACTATGACTATGAATCTCTCTCTGATGGTAACAATATTTATTTATTTATTTATTTATTTATTACAGTGTTCTTGTTGTTAGAACTGTAGCAATAAGGCATGTAAATATTCTAGTTCAGGAATGATGTGGGTGAGTTGATCTTACCTTGTTGAGAGGAAAATGTACTAAGTGTCCTTGTCAGCGCTTTGGTACAGTAGTCTATAATACTGTGAAAATAATTTGACGGTGTAGAAGACTTGAGTCTGACTTTAACTCCAACCATTAGATGTTTTAACTGTGCAGAGTATGCTACCTTGCAGTCTTTATAAATTATATTTTATATTATGTATATTACGCAAAAATGGTTGTGTTCATAGTGTACTCTATCTACATCCGCCTGTATTGTCTTTTGTAAGTTTAGACACCTGAAAGCTCAAAGTTCACAACAGGTTTAGCCCTTGCATCTGCATGATTGTTGTTAAATTGGCCTAAGGTGCAGATTCTCCAAAGTCCTCCTTGGTTACTGTCTAATCCCAGAGACCTCCTAAGTACCTGGCTTGATCAATGAAGATGGCTTTATTAAAGCTGCTCAGTGAAAAAGTGGCAAGTCGTGCCTGACTGACTTGCCTTGTAAGTTCATGTGCTGTCTACGGTTCAGCTATCCTAGACCTTTGGGAGCTGGCAGCTTAGCATACATCCATCTTTAGGTCCAGTTTATAGATTGGATATAATGATTGGCATGCCAGAGGTGATGAAAAATACTGCAGTTAGTAACTTCCACTGCTTCCTTAGCTCTCCGGTTCAGTCAGACAAATTTGATTCAACTACAGATGAAGGAGAGAATGTGCCGCACCGAGGCGACTGAGCTGAAGTCATGCATCTTTTTTTGCTTCTCTTGCTGCAGGGCTGGTAGATTCTGGTAGAGCAAACAGCTGGAGTCAGAAACATTTAATCCTCTCAAGTTTTGTCAAAGGATATTAGTCAAAATGCCCATACATGGATTGAACAAGCTGGATGCATCTAAATGGGTTATTCATTACTTTTAATTAGTAATTTTCAGAGAATATATCAAAGTAGATCACGCTGTGTTTACCTACTGAGACAGCAGTGGTGGTACAAGTGACACCAAGGGTAGTTAAATGCTGCAGCATTGTTAAAGTCCATAAATGGATCACAGAACTGGCCAAGGGGACGAAAAATTTACAGATTTGCTTCAGTGTAGATAAACATAAGTAATACATTTAGGGGAAAAAACTTAAACCTTGCTTATATGATTCTGAGCTCAACAATGGCAGTATCAATTTGGGAGATCATGGAATTATTGAAAGTTCTGTAAAATCCTCAGGTTAGTGTGCAGTGACAGACAAAAGATGGGCATCATCAGGAACAGTAGTGAAAACAAAACATCTTTTTGCTTCTATATAAAACCTTAATGTGCCGCAACTTGAGTTCTGTGCCTACTTCTTGCCTCCAGAATTCCAGAAATATATGGTGGGGTTAAGGAAGTTAGAGAGAAAGGCAACCAAAAAAGTAAAGGGAGTGTGGCAGTGGCCTTGCACAAGTCTGAAAAGGCTGGAATTCTCTAGCTGGTAGAGAAGAGGACTGAGGGGTGAATTTGAAGCAGGGTTTACTAAACGATGAAGTGGTGGATAAGGGGAGTACAGAACTGTTACTCATTACATCTAGGAAGTGCTTAGTAAAACAAGTGGAAGATCAGTCTAAAACAGGTAAAATAAAGTATTTCTTTATGCAGCTAGTATTAAACTTCTGGAATTTGCTGCCACTGGAAATGGCGGAGCAAAATGGTATCAGCAGATTGAAAAAAAGAATTGGGCAAGTTCATGGACAGATTTATAAGAAAATGTTATGGGTAGAAATGTACGGTCCGATATCCCTAATATTCAACAATTGTGGATGTTGGGGTGGTCCTAGGGAAGTGGACGATGAGTGAATGCTCTCTTTAAACAGCATCTCCTGTTGCCACTGTCAAAAAGAGAATGCCGAGCTAGATGGACCATTGGTCTGACACAGCTGGGCATGTTCTAGGTATGCAGTGAAGTACTTCACTGATTGAACCTCTAAGTGTAATGGGTACCTGTTTAAGTTCTAGGTACCGCGTTCAGAGAAGATGTAAGGCTCAAACATGCCCTGCAGCACAGGGCTTCTTTCCAGTTGGTCTCCTATTTACGTTACTTCTTTCTGTGTTTAATGATTTAAAAAACAGTCACAAAATTAATGAATGCAGTTCAGGACCTGACACTGCTTGTGGAATAGCAGTATTATTTATGCTAATGTGAAAAGTTATGAGTTTGGTGCCAATGCTGCCCTCAGTTTCATTTTACTAGGAAGTTGGCCTAACTGGCTACTTGAGAACACTCGTTGTGTGGGATGGCGTAGATGTGAGTTGCTGTGAAAAACTTAGATCTTTGTTACCAGACTTGCCAGGAAAAAATTGCTAGCTGACTGCCCTAAGTGATGTTTGGGCAATGTTCTAGTTAAGAGAAGGTTTGAGAAATCTGAAACTAGCAAGAAACATTTACACCTTCCAATATATGAAGGAATCTGTGGCATGGTTTACTGCTTTATTACAATGATTATTCTTTGGAATCTTTAATTATGTTAATATTTTGGCAAAACTAATCTAAATAATGGTCTGTAAACTTTCTAAAAGATTTTCAGTTTTATTTTCCTTACTGATATATTTGGTTTGCGTAAGGCTAATAGTTTTACAACTGACACTTAATTTTCATTTCTCTGGCTGTAATTCTTAATTTCCTTTACTCTTATTCCCTCTGTGACTCCGTCTCCCTGTAGCTGATGTCCTTAATGCTTCTCCTGCTCCTAACAGCCAGGAAGGTAAAGGCCATTTGGTTGAGCATTTTAACTGCATGAAATCAGCACTGCATCTCCAGCCTGTTCAATGTGACAGTGTGAATATATGGTTTCTACTTCATATCAAAAATGCAGTCAGATATTTTTAGATGGCATTGTTAACTGGTGAGGAATTGTTAAAGCTGCATGTGTGACACTGGTTATGCATAAAAAGAATATGGTCAAAGCATCAGGAATATCAGGAATGAAATAAAACCATTCCTTTTGTGACAGTTCCAATATTTTGTTCCAGAAAGACCAAATTAGTAGGTGCATTATTCTCAGATAAATATGTAGCTTAGAAGAGGAATTTCTGTAGACATAAAAAATATTTGCTCATGGTGAATGTAAGGAGAGGAAAGCCAAAACTTGCTGTACAAAGACGTGTACGTGTTTGATGTGGTTAATTGTGTTTGGACTTGAGCAATTCTTTGTTGTTCAGGAATATCAGTTGTTTTCAGATGGCAAGCCTAATTCATTAGATGATTTTGTTTTAAGCACCTTCTGAGCACAAAAGGATGGGCTTTAAAAGAAGTGCAACATATTAACCACAGCTGAGCATTAAATTTTTAAAGTAGAAAGTTACTGCTAAAAGAGAATGCTTTCACCAGTAAATGCATTATTTTGGCATCTGGTTATTCAGATAAGATTCACAGCATTGTCCACAAATATTGTTAATTCAAATTAAATTTTCAGTTGAAACTGTTTGGCTTTATGTTTATTAAAATCCCATTAATTTTTAGATAACATTCTTGAAGACCGACCCGAGAATAAATTGTCAAGTGATAAACTGCAGTTTGAATATAATGAAGAGACTGCCAAACGAATAAAGAAGGCTGATTGTGCTACCTACAATAATAAAGGAAAGGTAGTTCTGCTTTTTCCCCCCCTTTCTTCTCAGCCACACTTTGATACATAACCAGCTTCAAAAGGATTTGAGCAGTTTAGGTAACTGAGACATCAGATAGCAAATGCGATTTAATGAAGACAAATAGTAGAAAGCGTGGAAGCGCACCAGAGAAAATAGATTAAATAGAACAACGCTCAACATACTGTCCAAGAAAAGTCCTCAGAGGTTATTGTATATACAGACTGTTTGGCTGAACATTTTAACTGTCGTTACTCTCAATGGAAGACTTCATTGGAGCTAGATCCAGACGTTTATTTAGATATCTAATTTCTATTAACATCGATGGAACTGAAGATTTCATCTGAATCTTCAGCATCTCTGTGTATCTAAATAAGTTTAAAATACCGCACGATGATATCAGATAGCCACACTACCTTTTATTAAATCATCTGACAACTGAACCGGTGCATTGCTGTTTAGGAAATTGTAACTCCTGAACACAGATTTTTGTCTAAATTTTTGTCTAAATATTTGTAGAACTTTGCTGCGATTGAGGCCTTTGCACACTACTGCAGTATCAGTAACAGGTATTGATGCATAGGCCTGCACAAGGAGATATGTTAGGTGCAGGCAGCAAACCATATAGGAAGAAGGAGATAAAAGGATTTTAAGGACATAAGTAAGATACACAATAGTGCTTTCACATTGCATAATACTATTGTATGTTCTTGGAATTGTCACTTAGGTTTATGACATGGAACTGGGTGAAGAATTCTATCTTCCACAAAATAAGAAGGAAAGCAGACAGATAGCCCCAGAGCTATCAGATCTTGTCATTTACTGTCAAGCTGTAAAGTTCCCTGGTAAGTACGCTGCCCTGTTTTCTTGCTTGAAGCTGTCTAATTCTTGGAGACATTACGTTTATGTTTTGAATTAGTTAGTACAAGCGTTTTTAAATTGAAGTAGTCAAGGAGCTTTTTTCTTGATGATTTGGTAGTCTACATAATAATAGCTCCTGGCTGAGAAGTAGTATTCATAAATTATGTGAAGACATATTGTTTGTCATATTAAAATGTTTACAAAGGTGAGATTTGCCAGTCTTCACAACCGCTCCGTTGCCAAATGACAGACAACAGAAACCTTTATCTTAAGAGCTCCAAGTTTCCATGTAAGGACCTACTGAATGAGGAAGGAAAATATTCTCAAAACCTTGCAGGAAGAGCTTGTCACATTTCTTTAAGTGACGTCTTTAGTGTGTTTCACCTTTGCCTACAGCTGCATCTTCTGTTCCTTCCTAAGCGAATAGGAGGAGAGCCATCTGGGGGCCTTTTCATGGGGTGGATGGGGACAGCTGATTGCACGCTGACACACACTCTTTATGGAGGGGGTTAAGGAAATAGGAGGGTCGTCTTTTGTACAGTAGGAAGAATAATGTTTGCAGAGGAAAGGGAGAGGGAGCAACTGACCTGGAGATCACTGTTAGTTACTCGTTCAGTACTGAAACATGAGGTTGAGTATGTTTTGGCTCATACTGTGTACATAAATACTTTTAAATTGAGAATTTATTGTTTATTGATGTGTTTAATGTTTTGAATGAAAAATCTGCTTTTTAATGGAATGGTTCTCTGTGGAAAAGTTAGCAATTGTGCCAAATCATGATCTTATACAAATAGAACTATAATCAGATTAGAGAAGCTAACCAAACATAAAATAGTGTCAGATAGGCAAGATAAACATATTGAAAAATGGAGAGACATTCTTTTATAATCTTCTATAACTTTAAGAATTGTAGGTGTCACTTGTAAAAATAATAACTTCTAAAAATTCAAATCTGATACTCTTTTTAATGAAATCTGCAATGAGATATCTTTTAAATAAAATATTTTCTTTTAAAGAATGATATTCAAGATTAAACACACATAGCTTAAGTTGTTCCAAGCATTTTGACATACAAAGAAGTTCTGGTGTTCTAAGAAAACTTTAAAATGTTTCAGTTTTTTAATGTAATTTCAGTTATAAAAGAAATACTTGCTTTCCTTATCGGATTTCTTCCTCTTGCTTTAAAGAGAACGTGAATAGAACAATTAAGAAAATGCATTCCTTTCACAGATGAACACATGAAGCTGTAGAAATTGGTTTTCCAACAAACTTTGTCTCCTTTGAGACAAATACTGCCTTGTCTGCAAGATGCACAGACTTCCATGGCCACCATGCTACTGATGGGATTCCTCTGCTCAGCTGGAGGGCACAGACATTGTGCACTGCCATACCCCAGTTTTGTCCATTAATAATGAGAACAAGCTGGTAGACCCATGACTATGTAGCTCTATTGACTGGGTTACTAACCAACTCAGAAAAATGCAAGAGTTTTGGAAATACGGAGGCAGTATTCATGTCAGTGGCTGATCAATGCTGTAAATATTTTATTTTTCCTGTCTTGGTATAGTTCTATTCTGTGTTTACAATTGCCTATGTCTCTGAATGTTAGTCACTGATTTGTGACTTTAAAAAAGGACAAGGACCATTATGTTCATTTATCCTAGCCTACTGAGTAACACAGACTTCCCTAAGTCTCCCTGGTCAAAACAGAATTTATCATGTGGAGAAAATAACATTTCTTGTTTAGAAAATCTCTGGTAACAAGGAATCCACCACAGCTCTTGTTGCTTTAGTGGTTTTTGACCCTTTTAGTCCTCGTTTAACTTCAGTTTCAGCCTGTTGGATATCATCATACCATTGTCTAAGAGGGTGAAGGTCTGTTCTTCTGGGTTACTCAAGACGAGGGCAGTGAAGCGTACTTGAGCATGGTACTGCTATAACCCACTGGCACATGGCTCGTTGCCTTGGTGCTGAAATCCTGACATAATGAGCAGAGAAAGTTGAGTACATGAAAACAGGACCTGCACAATCAAGTGCAGCGAGCAGGGAGTCACCTGAGCTAACCGGCATGAAATTCAGTCTCCATCTCCATTGTATCAGGCTATCTGTCCCTATGGTATCACTTTTCAAGAAATAAAAGTGAACATAAAAAAGGGCATCCTACATACAAAAGTACCATAAATTCTTATTCAAGGTCTGCAAACCCGCAGACTAACTGGCTGTCTGAAATGCATGCTGAGAAGGTGACAATTACAGTTTAACCTGTTACTTAAGCATGGTTAGAATAAGAAGGACAGGTAAATTCGCCATCCTCTGGATTAAAAATCTGAAAGCAGTAAAGCAGCGTGGTTATATCTAACATGAGAGACAGGCACTAAATTCTGTAACTCAAAGGATATAGCATAGGAGCTGTAGAGAAATGCAAAACATTTACTTTGTCATTAAGGTAGTATGATAGGATCTATGTGCAGTACGGTGGGATCTAAGCTGGTCCTGCTTTGACCAGAGAGTTGGGCCAGATGACTTCCAGATCCTTGCCAACCTCCATTATTTTATGAATTTATGATTCTTTGAATAGGTGATGCTGTATTTTGGAGTCAAGTTTGAATTGGCGTGAAAAATGGAGCTTGTCTCTGGGAGGAGGCGTGCCACATGCCAAGCACGGCCATGGGAAAGACTGAAAGAAGGCTGCCAGCTGTAGCTTACTCTATGGCCACCACATTGGGTTCAGTTAACCCTGGTGTTCTGCATTGCACTCTCTGGTGATTTATGAGGTTAGGCTGTTTCCTCAGTGACTGTCTCCACAACAGGGTTTTGAAACCTGGATCTTGCTTGCCAAATCCATTTGATCCATTGAAAACTGGGATTAAATAGTGCTGGAAGCACACAGTGCATAACTCCTCATTTTTCTAGTCAGTTCATATTCCTTGATCTCAGCTTCTACCATCTTCTGTGGTTTATGTGTATGCTTTGGCCCAAAGAGACAGTACGTCTCCAACATTGAAAACATTTATGTATATCCTAAATTTTACTAACCCAAGCAGTTCCATTGAAACTATCACCATAATAAGTACACGTAGACATGCGGTAAAGATTGAGAGCTGGAAATTTACAGCTGTGGACAGGCTTCAGTAGAAGAGAGTCCAACGTATCCTCTTTGTGATTTGCATTTGTAGTTGAAATTAGTGTTAAATCCAGAACTGTCTTTTGGCAGGTGTGAATTGATGTGAGTTCATGAAGGTCGTTTTATGAGTCACAGTTAGACAGTGTACTTGCTTTCTTGTATTTTATAGAACAAGTACATCTTGGGTCTCTGAGAGCATCCCACGCCTCACTGCTGTGGGTGTCATTGTGCTTTTTTGACTTACTTTGAATTTGGTCTGCCGTGTACTCCCTCCAAGTCGACAGAAAGAAACTGTAAGGGGGATTGAGTCTGTTTACTTCACTGGGATTTAGGCCATGATTTTAATGATTATTTTGCTAGAATGTATATGTTTGAATAATAACTGTACTAGAGCTTTCCAGCTCCGCTTCTAGTACATACTGGCCATTAAATGCTTAATGGATTTTGCACACCTACCACGTTTCCGTTATTGAAATACAAATTCTAAACAGAGGAAGGTAACTCTGAAAACATCTTGAGGTTAAACTGTTTAACCAACAGCATTTGGGCTTTTTCCTTTACTTATTTCTTCAAATCGTATTCTTGTATTTATGTAATTATTTAAGTATCCTATCCTAGATGAATTCCATGATATTCACTAATGTACAGATTTATTGCTTCTATAGAAAGGAATATTTTTTTAAAAATTATTCTAAGGATGGGGCTGTTACAGCAGATTTTTTTAGTATTAATTTGCACCGTTTGGTAATTTGAGACAGAGCCACTACCTTCCTCAAGCCAAAAAGTAAAATGGTGAAAAGTTATATCACAGAGAGATAACTGTATGTTGTATTGCTTCATATAAGTTTTATATACATTATATGTATAAACATAATATATACATCTATAAAGGCATGTATATATGTAAAGATGTTAAAATTAAATTATGGAGAAAAATACACTGCTCGCCCTGTGTACTATATACCAGGAGTATTCATGCCTTCAAAAATAATGTAAAATATGATGGAAAATGTCGTGCCCTCTTGGTCATGTTTTTTGGCTCATTTATTTTACATTTATGGGAACAGGCTTGTCAACTCTAAACCCATCTGGCTCTAGCAGAGGAAAAGAAAGAAAAAGCAGGAAGTCCATTTTTGGCAACAATCCTGGCAGGCTGAGCCCTGGGGAGTCAGCTGCTCTTGCCAAAGCATCTGGAAAAGGTAAAGTTAGCATCTTCTTTCACCAGTCACGTGGAATGGCTCTGTAATCCAACACATGTACCAGACCAAGTTGTTAAAGATCAAATACTTTACAATGTGTAAGATGTTGAACTTTGGAATGGTTTTTCATTAGTGCAGCAGCTATTACAGTAACACTATTATAACTGAAGTGTTGAGTGTGGAATGTTAAAATGGGATTACTTGGTCAGGAATATGAAGACCCTAATTCAGAAACGATTCAAAACTTAACATATATTTTAAGTGATGTGTCTTAAAATTTGTATTTTAAAAGGCATGAATGAATATTTTCAAAGTACAAATGGAAGGCAGAACTGTTGGGCTGGATTCAGAATAGGATTTTTAGTGTCTGAAGTAGGACTTAGTGGCCTAAAATTCAGCCAAGTCCAAATGGGTAATTGTGCAAACTCCCGTGTTCCACTTTGGATGTATTTAGACTCCGCAGGTGATTCAGTTTGTGAACTTGGAAATCGTACTTCTGCATATGAACAGATGTAAAGAAACACAAAGAAAGTACAGAAAAGGTTCTGGAACATCTCTGTATGAGACCGGATCCCCTGCTGTGAATGCCATAAATGGAAAGTTAGAAAGTTGTACCCTTTATTGTACTCATTTTCTGGCTCAAGGAACATTGCATTTCTTTTCAGCCCAAGGGCACGGCTGCAGCAGACAGGTTAGATTCCCTTCTAGAGGCCAGTGTCCTAAAAATGAAGAAGTCTAGTGCCTAACTCTAAAGGATATAGGTGTTTTGCTGGCGTTGTCCTCTAACTCTTACGGCCTCTGTAGACTGCCTGTTTGGAGACTTAGCAGAGGGGTTTTGATCTTGCCTCCCTTCCTCATGTGAAATGTATAAATTAGAAGAGTGGAATTTTACTCCTCATTTATGAAAATTGTTGTTGGCACATCTAATCATGGTATCATCTCAAAACTTAAACATTATGTTTCTTCTCATGGATTGTTCTTAGTGTATAAGAAGGAATGTGACACACTGAGTAGTGGCATTTTCCACTGTCACCTTTTTCTTCCATAAGCAAAGTAAGCACACATGCTTCACTAGAAAACATTGAATTTTTGGAGTCTCTGGATCTGCGGCTGTAACTTGAGGGCACTGTTTATTTTCCAGGTCCTTTTGATGTGATGCGTCAGACCTGGGAAGATCCTTGTTCTCCTTACAACTCTCCAGCTTCTCTCAGTGCTATCATAAGGACGCCCAAGTGCTACCATATCTCCTCCCTGAACGAGAATGCTGCCAAGCGGCTGTGCAGGCGCTACTCCCAGAAGCTGATCCAGCACACCACCTGTCAGCTCCTGAGGACCTACCCTGCCGCCACACGCATCGACTCCTCAAATCCCCATCCACTGATCTTCTGGCTCCATGGCGTACAGCTCGTGGCTCTGAACTACCAAACAGATGGTATGGGTACACAAACGCACGTTTCAATCCATTTTAAATGGGAAATAAGTCCTTAAACAGTGAATTTGTATTTGATGATTGCTTTTACCAGCTGTCACGAGGGGATGTACCTGTCTGTGCACCCCAGCACAAGCGGGTTCATACCATGATAATCTGGTCCTTGAGAGCAGTGATCCCAGGGTTCAGGAGTTTTATGCCAGCGCAGCAGATCTCCCGATAGCACGGAAGTGCTTGGACAGCAACACCTGCCATTTTTATTTTTATTTTATCGCTGAAGATTGGATTTTTTTCCCCAGTTCAAGTAGCTGTTATCCCTTTCTGATAATTTCAAGTATAAAAAGGTAGTGAACTATTTTTTACATAGAAGTGCCACCTTGGATGCTGGTTTAATGTTGGTCAGACTATTTTGGCCACTTTCTGTTCTATCTTGTGTTCCTTCACCTTTTTGATGGAGGATCCGTTAGGTCATCTACAAAGCTACACATTTAATGCTTTTTCATTCTGCTGTTCAGGGTAAATACCTAGAAACTTCTCCGAGAACAGGTGTAGGCAAGCCCTACAGTTGGATAAAGACAACAGAAAGGGACAGAAAAGAATGAATGTTCTTATAATTTTACGTAACTAAGTATTGGATAGATTGGATACATAAATTACAGCTATCTCTGAAAACCAAGAATTAATTGATGGCACACAACTAAAATTAAAAAAACAAAAACAAAACCAAAAAGGTACTTAAAACATGTCTTTGTCTTCACTATTACAGCTTTTCCATTGTACCATTGCTCTTTGTGAGTTTTGGCTGCCTTGCTTTCACAGATCTTCCTCTGCAACTTAATGCAGCGATGTTTGAGGCTAATGGTGGCTGTGGATATGTCTTGAAACCTCCTGTTTTGTGGGATAAAAGTTGTTCGATGTACCAGCAGTTCTGTCCGTTAGAAAGAGATCTTGATAATAAGGAGCCGGCTATATATTCTTTAACAGTAAGTACATTAAAAGGGATTTTCATACAGCCAAACAGGTAGACGTAGACATTTAACTACAGTCTTTGACTAGAATTACAGTCATGCTTCTGTATGAAAAGACTGAACCTTTAATTCTTGCTTATACTTTTGAAGGTCAGCATAACTAACAGAAATCAGAAGGGGAAGGAGCAAAAAAATTATCTTTATTTTATTTTATTGACTAATTTCATAGTTACTTTCACCATTCCCTTCACAATATTTGTTGAAACCCAGTCCTGAAAGCATTTTTCCTGGGACCACACAACTGTGTAAAATTATACATGCGCCTGGATGTTTCACATGTTTGTGAACGCTTCAGAAGCTCCACAAAAAGCCAGTATGAAAAGCTGCGGTGAATCTTAAGAAAATAGTTTTTAAAACTTATTATATAAGATATATAAGTTATGGATTTGTGCCCAAAAAAGAATTCTAAGAAGCTAGTCCCTTCCAGGAAATGTTTCAGAAAAGTGAGATCCGTAAGAATCAAAATTCTCCCAGCTGTGGTAATTGCACACCTAATTCTTGTGTTGTGTGTGCCAAAGCAAGGCTGAGGTCAGTGCCATCGCCCCACAGTAACGGAGAAGAAAATTTGATCCTTTTTGACTACGTTACTGGTACATTCTTTCTGGATTAACTTTCAGATGCCTTGAATGGTTGCACTCATGATGTAGAGTGTATTTTTTTCAGAGGAAAGATACCATAGCAACGGCATGGGGGGGTGTTGAAGCAGCTCTGCCTCTGAAATTACTGTCCTCGCAATTACAAGAGTAGGGGAGCGTTGTAATTAAATCAGTGCGTTACCAAACTGCGCTTAGGAGTGTGATAAACAATATTTAGCTCAGAATCATGACAGTAAAAGAATCACTCCACTAATTGGTTTCTCTGTGTACTCCTCGGCTTCAGATTGTGTCCGGGCAGAACGTCTGCCCCAGCAATAGCACGGGCAGCCCGTGCATCGAGATCGATGTGCTGGGGATGCCTCTGGACAGCTGCCATTTCCGCACCAAGCCCATTCATCGCAACACTCTCAACCCCATGTGGAATGAACAGTTCCTTTTCCGGGTGCACTTCGAAGATCTGGTCTTTCTGCGGTTTGCGGTTGTTGAAAATAACAGCTCGGCTGTAACAGCTCAGAGAATCATTCCCCTGAAAGCTCTAAAAAGAGGTACAGTACAGTTTGTAGTGACACCCTATGCCAAAAGGCTCCAGCAGATGCCTGAACTGAATCCTGCCGGAGGGATATTTTTAATCAGCTGGTTGCATTTTTCTAGAGGAGACGGGGAGCAAATATCAGGCAACAACCTTTGCCCTGACAGTACGACGCTGATCTGATCGACTCCCTGGGAGCTGGAGGCTGTCCCAGTGACCTGTAAAAGGATCAGATCCTGAGCTATTGCAGAGACTGGGGCATCTCCTACGCAGTCGCTGCGATCCTGAGCAGTGGCTGTGAGGTGGTGTCACCTTGAGACTTGCTGCTCCCTTGGGAAGCGTGGAGCGATTTCACTCCCTGCCTTGTCCTTTGCCCAAGAAACTGCTGTAACTGGCGGTCCCTGGGCAGAGGGGAATTGCACTTCTCGCAGCTGTGGCTGGAGGAGAGGGGAAGGAAGGGGTGAAAAAAGGTGAGAGAGAAATGAGGAGGCATCATTAATTCCGTGACACCTGGGGGAGGGAGTTTCCATATTGCCAGCAGCCCTTCACCAGAACAGTAGAACTTCCACCAGAACAGTAGAACTTTTCACCCTTCACCAGAACAATAGAACTTTCACGTTCGCTTCGTGCCACTGTAATAGCACGCAAGTCTTAGCGGAGGAGGAGATGTCACCAGATATACATTTTCCCAGTGACAATTTGTCCTTGTTTCATTCATATTCTAATATTCAGCTATTTCGTGTGCGAATGTATTGAATATTATGGCAAAACAAAGGTGGGCAGCTGTATGAGCCACTCAGCAGTTCATAGCATTTGGGTACATTACACTGTTTTACAGACGGAGTGTTAATGCAGTCTTATTACAGTGCTTTAAATCCTATAGGTGTGGCGTATGGGAGCCGTAAATACAGCAAATTTGAGTTTTCCATCTATGAGACCAGGATGTGACAAAGTACTTACAGAAGGGTTTTTTTCTCTTTAGGCTATAGACATGTCCAGCTCCATAACCTGCACAATGAAGCGTTAGAAATTTCTAGTTTGTTCATAAACAGTCGGAGAATGGAAGAAAGTCCCTCTGGAAACACTCTGCCTGCATCTATGGTAATTTATTAATTTTTTTGCTCTGTATTTTTCTCTTAATGACTACTATGGTGTGAAGACTTCCAGAACCAGACTGTTCAAAGATGTTAGCCCCTAATCTGCACGTTTTTCAGAAGTACGTCAATGCCTAATTCTTTTGGGTTTTGGAGGGAGTTAATGTTAGGTTACCTGGATTACTTGTGTTTTATTAACTTTAAGCATGTATATTATCATTTTGCTGATTCCTGAAGTGTTAGATAAAACCTGCCAAGCTCCTGTGTGTGCAGCAGATGTGTTGCAGACGTTATCCTCCTGTGAATACATGCCAAACGTATCTCGGCGAATTACTAGGGCAGAAAGGAAGAACATAAATGGTTTGGAGGGTAAAATGAAGCTATAGATTTTCATCCAGTAATTTGTACGCTGAATCCAAATAGTCTGAGCTCAGCTAGAATGGATAACGAGCGATGGAGGGTCTACCCTTTGTCCAGTGGCAATTCATGGACTCTCACTGGAAGGCTTTCTTCTTTCTATTCATCTTCAGATTGGGGTGGGGTCTTTTGGGGGGTTGGTTTGTTGGGGTTTTTTTAATGCCTTGATGTGTAGTGTAAGAGCCACATATTAGCTGGATCCCTTTGCTCTGTCAAGGTGTACGCACAGTACAGTTTCTTTAAAGCAACCTAAAAATAACATGCCTGTGTAAAAACCATTCATTAACCTGTTGAATGTTGTCTAAACAGTTGTTTAGCACGGGGGAAAGGAAAGCTGCTGTGACTTACAAAGTGACAATTCATGGAATTCCAGGCCCGGAGCCTTTCACTGTTTTTACTGTAAGCGGGGGGACCACGGCTGCACAGCTTCTCCAGCAGGTAGGTGCTCACTGAATTGCAGACTCTAATTGCAAGAATCCACACTAACGCCATTCCGGACGTTCAGCTCCCTGCGTTTCTCACGTGCAGGGTCATTGTAGCTCATTCATCACAGCAAGGAGCTGCTTTAGAAACGTATTACTCTGGAATTAATTACATTCCAAACACAGAATATCATCAGTCAGATTTTCCCATCTTGGCTTCAGAGAATGGGTTTATAATCTTAGAACGTATTCCCTATTCGTATTTCAATATTCGGGCATATGCAGATGAGAAAAAGAATCTTTCTGACGGACGGAGGCAGTGGGCTGTCCTTGCAGCCAGGGCAAACATTTCTGTGCAATTCTTTGAATTTGAGCACCATAGGAATACAGAGTAAAAGTTAGAGGGCTAAGTTCATGAGCAGAAAAACCAGTTAACTCAACGGGGATTGTTATTCTAGCAGTGGGAAAAGACTGTACTGTCCTGGGATTATGAATAAATTGTCTGGCCAGCCAAACAGGACAGAAATAAGCTTAAATAGTACTGCCTTGTCTGGAATAGTTGAACTGCTTGGCTAGGCTAAAGAGAACAGTACATTACCCTGGAGTAAAATATCTGAATAATAAATAGCACATCAGAAATCTTGCCGGCGCTGTCAGAATACTTACTGATTCTTAAAGCTTCCTTATTCATTCTCATTTATAACTACTAATTATGCAGTGTTTATATTTAGCATTCTAATTGCTGTGTGTTTATTGTGGTCTGTCTTAGCTCTTGGCTACCACAAAAGGCACCGAGTCATGTGCTGCAGACTATTTTCTGATGGAAGAGAAAAGTTTTATATCTAAAGAAAAGAGCGAATGCAGAAAACCACCATTCCAGAGAGTGATTGGTCCTGACGAGGGGCTTGTGCAGCTTTTGAACAGTTGGTTCCCAGAAGAAGGATACGTTGGAAGGATTATCTTTAAAACTCGAGAGGAAGTAAGTCTGGTCTAGATAAATTGTTATTTACAAAGGTAGCTAAAAATAGCTGTTAGGTCCAGGAAACAAAAGGCTGCAGTGTTTGTCTCACGACTTGGTGAGCAATGTCAATGCTGTGCACATCGTTTAGAAACAAACATAACCCTGGAGTGAGCACAACCAGACGTTACACACCTGCGTGAGACTAACCTGACTTCACTCGGCTCTGGGATCAGCTGGGGGGGGTTAGTCACCATCGCTTACTCAGCACTTCAGCGCCACTAGCTTACTGGTTTGAGTGATAGTTATAATTTAACCTACATCTAGATTTTGACGTGGTGGGAAATGAACATAAAGGAAGAAGGATAATAGTTAACACCAAAAGATCATAGATAACAGAACTCCAGACTACAGTTTCTGTAGACTACTAATCTAATCAGATTAGATGTCAGCTATTAGAAAGGATTTTAATATTAAAGAAGTCTAAAAACCTCAGAGGATGATTAAATTACCAATGATAGCCTAAAATAATAAAATAGGTGATTTCTTTTAATTTAAAGGAGGAAGATGGAGCAATTACTTCAGTTTAAACTATGAGCACAACAGCTTGAAAACACGCTAGTGGCCAGGCTTGGGAGGGAGAAACAAAAAAGCAGGAGAAAGACACTTTATGATCTTATTTTCAGAGGCACTTCCTTTGCTCAGTTCAGCACATGATGACGCTTGCTTAGTCTGAACATAGTAATATCTGCACACATACGTTTATATACGCAGGTTTTACATACACAAATGACAGAGATCCTTTAAAATGAAAACAAATATTTTTAACTGTTTATTTTCATACAACTTCAGTTAAGCTTCAGCTTCAGATAAAGCTTCAGTTTGACGAATTACCATTGTATTACACAAATCCCTGTTTTGTTTTCCTCTATTGCTAATAGTGGGAGCAAAAATCACTAGGTAGAAATTTGTTTGTGGAAACAGTAGCCGGCTTCATTCAGTTGCCTGACTGCAACACTGATTTTGTCATGGTACGCGACCACGAATGTTTCTGCCAAACCCCATTCCTTCAGAAAACAGGGGTTAAAATCTTAGATGTGAAAGCTATGCTGTAGTTTTGTCCGCTGATGCTGGTGCCTCAAAGCGTTAGCTGTAAATTTGAGCCTTTCTGCAGATAGTGGCCTCAGATCTTGGAGCTGGAAACGAAGCTGCAAATTTGCATGGAAAAACAAGGAGCGGGTCCTCTTACAGCTTACGAATTCAAGCTGTGCTACAAGGGGTTGGAGAGAAATGCATTATTGGGGAGGAATTCTGTCTAAAATCTGCAGTCGTCACAGAGCCTGCAAAAGGCGAGAGAAGCAGCCTGCCTTCCTCTTGCTCCACAGGAAAGTACTCGCTCAGGCTTCTTGCTCTCTAAATTCTTTTGGCTTGAGTGCAGGGACAAGGAGAAAAAAGGACACTTTCCACCATCGCCCATCTGAATGCCACCACTACGTGACTAAACATAATTTTGCACACATAAGGAAATAAAGTGATCATTCTTGCGTCATGTGGTACTCTGCATATGTCTCCGTTCCTTGCCTACTACAAAAGGTATTTTAGACGCTGATTTTAGAAACACTGGTATTTAGAAACACGGGTATTTATATAGAAACACAAGCAATGGTGGGTTATCAAAACTCTTGTATCGAAGACTTGCATTTAATGAAATGGAGCTGGGGCAACAGCAGTCTCCAGTTTTCACGTGATAAAAACCTTTTGTGACCACCAGCTATTAGTTACCTCTCTGAAGTAAATGAATTTGGCTCTTTTTTTTTTCTATAGAATTTAAATGAGAGAAACATCTTTCAGGAAGCAAAGGAAGATGTTGCCATCAGCTCTGAGGATGACAGCTTCTTCGTTCAGGTACACGATGTCTCCCCAGAGCAACCACGCACCGTCATCAAAGCTCCACGCTTCAGCACGGCGCAGGATGTCATCCAGCAGGTGAGCAGCACGTGTCCCTGCAGCAGCTCTGGAACACGCAGGGGGGAGGCTGGTCTCGCACAGGATGAGGAGGGGTTTGCTCTTGGCACTAGCTGGGGAGTCAATCGGTTTAGTAACCTGAAGCTGAGGGAACACCTTCTTTTCTTCTGCTTTTAAACAGACTCTTTGCAAAGCCAAATACTCCTACAGCATTTTGAGCAATCCGAATCCAAGTGATTACGTGCTCTTGGAAGAGGTGACAAAAGAGCCAGCAAACAAGAAGTCCTCAACATCTAAACCATCTCAGAGGATTCTCTCTGATCAAGAGTGTGTGTTTCAGGCCCAAAGCAAGTGGAAGGGAGCAGGAAAATTTATCCTTAAACTCAAAGAACAGGTTCAGGTAAAAAATTAAGTACGTTGCAGCAGGTTTTGTAGATGGTGTATGATCAGCTTAATGGGAACCTACTTTGGAGGGGAGGGAGACACGACTGGCAGGAGGATGGGCGGGGAGAAGAGACCACAGCAAAAAGCAGAGTCCTCTTTTCTCCACACTTCACTTACTTTTTTTTCTTTGCTAAACCACATCGGTTACATCCAGCAGCATGATTCCTTCCCAGCCTGTGAATCCCCCAACAACCTTTATCTCCTGCTACCAGCTTTCTGTTTTTCAAAACCTTCCGGCTGTGCACGCCACGCTCCCCATCATAGTGAAGCAGGACTATTCAAATGGGCAGAACTTAAAAACTACAGGAATAAAGTCCCCTTTATTCCTGCCCAGTGAAAAAGTTGTTCTGTTGCTTTATCTCGGGCTTCGGGAAGGGCAGGAATGAAGTAGGTGCCTGCTGGGAGAAGGAGCTGTGTTCTCCCTTCCAGCAGATGCCACCAATCCACAGCAGCTGTTGCTTTAAAGTAACTGTGTCATAAGCATGGATTTTTTTTTTTTTATACGTTTATACCATTTTTGCTAAACATATCTTTGACAATGCATAATTTTCAATTAATTTATTAAGAACAATCAGAAGAATGTGTTTGGCTATGGAAGCACAGCCGCACTGAATTTCAAAAGGGAGGCCTGCTTAGAAATACGTTGTGTTTTTGTATCAATTCCGTAGTTCACAGCTAACAAACAGCCTGTTCAACCACTTCTATGACCTCATCTTTTTTTTTTTTTTTTTTTTTACAGGCAGCACGAGATGACAAAAGAAAAGGCATTTCCTTTACCAGCGAACTCAAGAAGTTAACCAAGTCAAGTAAGCAGTACCGGGGATTCATCTCGCCACCGCTGCAGGTCTTGCCAGACAGTCCGCACAGCAAGGACGATCGGGCTGCGTGCAGTTTGACTTTCAGCGACATTATGGAGTAACAACCACCACTGCCTACAGCACCGTCTGTTCAGGTATGAGATACTCATTCAGATTTAATACACGATTTACAGAGTATTTCTTTCAACGCTGCAGTTGGTTAAACCGTAGTGAGGTACGCGGGGCTGACAAAGAGCCACAAGAGCCATATAGGTTGGTGTGCGCGGGCACAACAACATCAGTGAGGTCTCATTATTCATTATGGCATTTGCTACAGTGAATCAGGGTGCTGTGAAGGCTGGAGTTTCGCCCGCTTTCTCTGCCCATTTAAAAAACAAATCCAAAATGCTGCCTCCTGGTTGATTTTATAGTATGCGTTTTAATCAACTAACTGTGCTTAATTAACAATGTCCCGTTACCCTTTTGCTCTGGTCCAAAGTAAATGGAGGTATCCTGTAGAGCATTTGTTAGTTTTTATTACATGCGTATAATAAAGTCATCAGGATTGACGATCTCCTTTGTAGCTAAAACAAGTTTATAGTGTTAATTTCTCTCCGTGGAAATTTTGCCAGAGATGTTTAAACATTTTTACTATTGTTTCTGTATCTCTTCAATTTCTTCCATCTTGCTTGACTTAAAACAACAAATGAAATGCACAACATAAGACCGTCCCGTTTACATAAAGGCTGTACATGTAACTTGTCCAGCGCTGTACACTAACCAGAGATTTGCAGAGTGCTCCCACAGCACAGAGACATCATCCGAGAAGTTACAGCTCACTCTAGATGAATAAACCCTTTTTCATAGAATCACAGAATGGTTCGGGTTGGAAGGAACCTTAAAGATCATCTAGTTCCAGCCCCATCTCACATACAGCCAATTTAAGATGGCGTTTTCCTTTCCACATACACCTAATTATGAAAGCATTATTTGACATGCGGTGTCATACTACTGCTAAATTATTAAAGTAACAGAATTCAAATATTTTCATTTGCAAAATACTTCAAATAAGAAGGGACAAATTTGATGCGTTATTTCTACGCTACTGTAAAAGCCCTAAATCATCACAACAATCTGAATTCAAGAAAAGCAAAGTAAATTATGGAAAGATCCCAGTCACATTCCCTCTTCTTCTGCATTTGTTCTTTCATTTTTTTGAAAACTGGAATTGACACGGTTGAATCCTCCTGCAGTGCCTTTGAAGAAACCTGCTGCAGTCTGAACTGGTCAGCAACTGCGTGCTAGAGATGCTGAGTCCAGGCAACGCCGCCGGATTAACATCCAGAATCTGGGAATCCTAAGTGGGAAGCTGTAGATCGGCAAGATGCCGGTCAGCCATCGGAAGATTCCCCTCTTCCCGTATCTTCACATCTGCAGATTCTCGGTAGGCGGATGAAGAAGTTTTCTTGGTATGTTGTAAACAAACATTTGTCGTTGCCCTCCCCTTTTTAAACAAAAGTTAATTTTAGCTACTTGCCTCTAGGGAAACTGAAGGCAGAGAACCAGAGCGTTCTTTTATGTGTATTATATTAAAATAATGCACTTTTACCTGAAGATTTCTGTTAAACACTGTGTTAAGTGATTGTAAAGAGATTTTAAATATACTGTAACTTCCTTCGCATGTCTGTTTAACTTTGGTGAATATACACAAACCGCTCAAATTATTTATGTTTTATCTACTTTAACAAAGTAATGTACCATAGCTAAATACACCTAACTGGTAGTGATACTTTGACAAGGAACAACATTTTCTTATTAATTCTAGTTTTCCAGGCTTGTGTTTAAAGAAAGAATATTTATTATCATGTTCCAAAGTACATGCCATTGTATAATATATTTATCGTACACTACTTTTGAGAAAATGCAGAATTTTTACCTCTCCCTGGATTTAGAGGAAAAATTGTTTGAACTTTTCTGGTTGTTTCTTTTCAGGACAAGATGTTTAATACCCAAAACTGACCAAACTCAAAACAATGCGTAGATAAATGTAATTAAGACTTCAAAACTTTGAATTCAAAATACATTTTTCCCTACAGTCAGGAAACGTCATTTTACTTGTCTGTTAAACCCAGAGAGTACAAAGAGCTCTTACACTATAACTCTTGACACTTTTGTTTACAGAGAAACACTGTTGTAAAGTTTTATGTTTGCTGAATTCATCTTTTGCTATTTAAGTTAGTCGTGGTTGTCTCCTTTTTTTCTCCGTGGGAGTTATTAATGTGCTTAGTTAAAACAACCCATACCAACTTAAGAAACAGTTGCTGAAATGGGTCACCCCTTTGCTTTCCCCCAAATGTATCTATCTGTGGTGAATAAATTGCCCAGCACACGTTTTGTCTCCCTAGAGCAATCCCTAAACAAAGCATTTCAGTTCCCCGCTGTGACTAAATCAAGAGCTCCATGAATGCAGGGAGTCGTTCCACACCAACTTGAGCGCTGGAGCTCCAAAGAGAGAGGCTGCGCCAGGCAAAGGCTAGCACAGCGGTGTCACTAAGGTGAGGCGTCCTCCCGATAGCGCACGAATGAGAGTGAACGAAGTTACGGGCAGTCCTCCTGTGACAACTACACCCACCCAATAATTGGAAAATGAAATAAAAGAAAGCCAAGTCATTAACTGGCACATAAACAAGCAGACAGAACCTGCATTCTGTCACCAGAAGCTCTGAAGTCTTTCACTGTACGCTCCAGAAAATTCCTATAAAGTAGCCGTTACCGAAGCAAAAAAGTGCCCTCTTGAGGTCATTTCCAGCTTTCATGGAAAAATAACAAGACACACAAAAGAGTCAAATTTCCCTGTGGCTTATCCCCCAGAGACCAGGCAGTTCCCACTGCTTAGCTTCAGTCCTGCTGCAGCAAACCAGCGGGTTGCGATTCAGCAATCGCAAGCCAATTAAAACCCCCTCCCACCTCCCAGCTCAGCCGCTTCCCCCCGTATTACCAACTCTCTGTGAATGAGGCACATCCCCGTGGTGCAGGCATCGCACCAGACTGACGAGGAAAATGTCAGGCGTGACACCTTATGCGTAGTTTTATATGCATAGTTTGCTTTGGAATACTTTGGAATTACTGGGACATCAACCTACTGCACAATTCAACTAATGCAACTTTTCTTCTTTTAATGTTAGTTTCATTCGCTCTTTTATTTTAACCCAGTAAGCAATTCACATCACTAAGAATTTTTTTCTTTTGGTGTTTTTATGGCATTTTAGAAACAATACCTACTTCCCTATAGAGTTTGCCCATACCTGTTTGGCTTTTTTTTTTTTTCTTCTTATATTCAGCAGCACTGAACATAAAATTCTTAGCAGTAGTATCCTGCTAGTAGTAGCTACTAAGATACCTGTAGTATCTTAGTAGTCTGGAAGACACGCTTGCTAATTCACTAGATTCAACGTCGAAAGTTCTTACATCCATGTTATCATCTACTAATGGTTTTCTGTCACATAGATTAAAAAAAAAAAACACCACACCAAAACAAAACACCAAACCTTGGGAAATCAAGGGACAACATGTCACATTGTGTAACGCAGGTGTAACACTAGCCTGACGTCTAGTGGTAACTCCAACACAGTAGTTTTGTACTATTTCTGCTAAGACAATATTTTTCTAGCTGTGGGAATAGGTTATTAATGTAACTATCATCTTCCTTTATCAATCCAAGTCTAAAGCTGCTTTTGCTGCTGTTCATCACAGTGAAAGAGAAGAGCAAAGTATTTGGCTTTCTGTTAAAAACCCCTCAACTTCATAGGCATGGAGACATCTGAAATTGTGTAAGACTAATTACTCCGTTCCATTATTTTCATTAATGTACATATATCACTTAATTTCAAGTTTAGGTATTGGTAAACATCCGAGTAATCTTTTATTAGTGAAAAGTACATTTTGGGGTGACGCTGGAAAGGAATACAGTATCCTTCCCTTTGTGTTGGTTCCAAGTATCCTGATAATGAAAATAAAACACTAGTTGAAGCATTAAACAGGGTTTTTTTTGTTAACTTTTGTGAAAGCCCAGTTAAACAGATTCCGTGTGCTGAGTTATTACTCTAATAGGAAAGTTTATTCTGCTTAGCCACAGATTTTTTTTCTGCAGGAATACCTGTCCACACATTCCTATAACAAGACTGACAAAGTAACTTTGTCCCTTTTTGTGCTTTTGGCTGGGCATGGACATAAATTAGGAAAATACATTCATTTTTACATTACAAACTATTTACAGGAAGCAACTTGCAGGATAAAGTTTAAAAGAAAGGAATGTAAATAGTCAACACCTTCCAGAAACACGCAGTCTCTGAGGGGGAGCAGGCCTCACGCTGAACAGTTTACAGGTGGAAATCTCACGCTCTGCTGCCTATTGGCAAAAATACAGAAGTATTTTATTCTATACTATTTTAAAACCACTGTCACCCTTCTGCCAATTTCTTACCGTTCCCTTGCGTAGCACGTGCTGCTTGCAGTCGTGTGGCTGCATGGGACAGAAGCTGGGCAGGCACCGAGCCTGGCCCCGCTGCGGTGCCTGCAGGGAGCGGGGCACGCCGGGAGGTACTGCCTACCGCCTGAGAGGTGTCCTGTTTCTGTCCTACTAATCCCAAGTTTGGCAGTTACAAGAATAAAAAAATACTACGTCAGTTTTAATTTTTAAGACCTAGTCACATTATTTTTATTACTAGATGAAGTATCTCAATAGCCATCTTTAGAAAGCCCTCTGCTGCTAGAAATCATGGGATTTCAAGAATTAAAGCCTTTAGCGTAGAAATACCTAAATATTTCATAAACACATTCTCTTACATTCATAATTTGTCTTTAAAAAGGAAGAACTTGCTGGTGGCTTTACATTTCAGAGAAAGGTTGAGTCTGCAGCTTCTGAAACTGAACTGTCTTGTTCTGCTCCAGCTCTCCGAATGCTTCAGCTACGATTTGGTTTTCAGTCGCTGGCTGTTACTATTCCACTATTAAACTCAGTTTACTTTTAGGGTAGTCCACTAAATGTAACAACGGTGGCATTTTTTCCTGTCTGTGATAAATATTTTGTAACTTCAATAGTGATAGACATTTGCCAGAGTTAGCACATTAAACACAAAAATAAATAGCAGTAAATAGATTTTGCTCCAATACGTGTCTAGACTATTTCAGAATTACTTAGTTGTACAGTTCTTTGCCTCTTAAAGCATATCAAAGTGTTCTGACAATGCAACATCACCATGTGCCAGTCTTTATATTGTTTGGAAACTATGTAAAATGTACAATTTTAAAAGCGACTTTTCCACCTGGACTATTTTCTCTCTGCTGACTTGAAGAATAAACTTGTATTTGTATATGTTGTAAAAAAAATAAATGGTTTAAGATGACTCTGCTTTTGCCTTCCTGAAGTGACAAAGTACTGGCAAATGGCCCCCTTGCAACTTTCACAATTTAAATCGCATCCGTATTTGCAACCACTTAACTAGAAAGAACTACCCAAGAGCTATGGGAATGGCAACCTCAACAGACAAACACGTGTGTTACCATCAGTATGATGTACGCAGTTTTGTAATCTACATAGTAAAGTATGTATTTTCTAATCGGTTAATAGAGAGATGTCTGTTTCACAACTGTTTGCGAATTTATGTTTAACTACTTGAAATTTGGTGAATTTGTCTGATGAATACTAAAAACATGTATTAAAACAAAAATAAATTACTTATAAAACTATAAATATCTGGATAAAGGACTAAATACCCTAGAGAAAAAGAAATGTTTTCTAATTATTGTAAGAAGGTTAAGCGACTTGAGCAAGAGACATCACAGACCAAACACTACAAAAGGTATTAGCTGCCAGACACACTCCCCTGCGGAACGGAATTCGCATAACGCCAATACTCAACTTTTAAGGTATTTCATATATTTTACTTACTGTTTGCAGCTGAAAATGGATTCTAATACAACCAGACAATAAATAATATTTGGAGAATTAAGATTAAAAAAAGGAAAAAAGATTTACATTCTTACCCTGAATTTCTCCAGTATTCTCGACAGCGGTGGTTTACTGAAGACATCGTAGTAGAGCCTTCAATCATGATGGTAGTTCCGAAGTGGAATTTAGTAGTCTCAATTGGCCAATACCAAGATTCACCAGAGGGGAAAAAACCCACCAAATGCAACATTTCAAGATGAGGTAAATGGTTAGGAGACATCAGAAGAAAACCAGAAAAAAATGCAATACATATTCCAAGTCTGTAGGTATCTTAAACTCAAAGCCAGTATTACATTAAAATTTCCAAAATATTTATTAATTTATCAACACAACCCAGTGATTTCTCAGAAACACGTATGTCTATATTCTGTTATAAAACTTAGAAAATATATAAACAAAAATACTATAATGCATGGTTGCAAACAATTTTAAAATGACCTGGTTTTTGTATCTTTTTTAAATTACCGATGTGACTGGTCATTGGTGTTCCCAAGCCCTGAGAAACACGGCTCAGTGGTGAAGTGGCGAGAGAGGCCTTCAACTACGTGTGAAAAAAAACCTGCTGTTACATTTGTTGTGTGTTTCTGTAGTCAGCCAACTTGAACTCCTTTAATGATGAGTGGAAATTTCTTTCAGCCAGTCTTTCTCCATAATTAAGAAGGCAACGGAACATGACTGATTGACAGATACCATTTACGACAAGGATGATGCCTTCAAATGTTTAGCAAAATCCAAGGGTTTGTGAACAACAGTCTCACCGATGCGTTGTTGAAGCAGTTTGTTTAGCTCTTCATCTATAAATGCATCCATTTGTGAGAATGTATCCTGAAAATTACAAAATAGTAGTTGCATTACTAGCAAGGCCAGTATGCATTTTCCATGCACAGCTTGAATTAGCAGCCCCGTTTCTCTCCCATGCGCCCAGCCCACGGAACAAGCAGCTGAGGTGTACCTGGCCTGCCACTAAATGCCACCTGGCTGGCAACAACGCAATGTGTCAGGCAGCCCTTCGTAAGCTCATGGTTTTGGTGAGGATTTTTTGTTTTGTTGTAAACTAGGCTTTAGAAGAATACCGACTACACTTAGCCACAGCGTCCAGCGCTGACGGAGCTTACACGCTGCTTCAACACACCTTATAAGTCGAGCATCTCTGATGAAAAGGCGAGCGAAAGCAGTAATGCCAACGGCAGAGGTTGTGAGTCAGAACGGAATGCCCTGACCCTGCCTTGAGAGATCCCTTCTGGCTGCAGCCAGACCCGGAGCCCTCCAGTCTTCCCTCGTGCTCAGATGAGGAAGGTCATGCACGTGATTTATACCTCCCCGTTGAAGTCTTAAACACTCCCATAGTCGAGTACTTTGTGCACTCGGGGACGAATGAGATCCTCTTTTAGTGGTGCACAGGGAAAGAAAACTCCAATGCAGAGCTTCTGTCAATGGGGGGGGAGTGCTGACAGACAATGGCAGCGTGGCACACAGAGAAAACCATGCAGGACAGAGAGGGTAAAACTTGGATACTGCCGACGTTTGTTAAAATGAGCCAAACAGCCAGAGGGTAGGCAAGACCCTTAGTCTTCTTCCCAGTTATCTCCTTTGTAACCACCTGTGGACAGTTTGTTCTCCCTGTTATCTTCCTCTTCCTTTGTTTCTGCTACCTGAAGAGCTTGTGCACTTCTTTATTCAAGCACTACACAATCTCTCTCCTATCTGCTGTTCACAGTCGCCTTCTGTCAGAGCTGCTCATCTACCACCCTTACCAGGACAGGCACCTCAAGAACTCATTGTGAAAGGACAGAGTAAGTCAGCACAAATGCATTTTCAGAAGTTGCTTCTCTAAAACGGAAAATAAAATTGTGCTCTCAAAGCTCTAACTGACATTACTGAGTTACAAACTGGAGGCACTAACAAGGTTAATAGGTTATAATGTTTACATTGGGAATAAAGAAACGTAATTACCACTTTTTAAAGGATGCACCACTCAGTGGATGTTTAATGGAGGTTGGCATCTGGAACACATCCAGTGCTGAGGATCTTAACAGTGTACAACCATTTCTCCTCTTCATACATTAGCTCTCTGTTCCCTTCAAATTTACACTTTAAAGCTATAAACTGACGCTAATGGGGATCAGTATCCTCCCACATACTCAATCAAAAGCTCTGGAAATCCAGCTGTCCTGCCAACTACCCACCCTGGGGACAGAGAGCTGGCTTTTTATTACTGCTTTTTGAACAAACATTAGTTCATCACTACAGAAAAGGGCCAAGAAATCTGCACTGAAGCACTGCAGAACGCAAAAGATAAGTAAAATAATAGCTACCACACTCATTTTGCTGCATTAACTGATGCTATGGGAGGTGGAACTATTCATGCAGCCTTTTTTCCTTCTTTATAGTCAGTGCCATTTTATACCAGTTAAAAAAAGGTACTTGACACAGAAAATACAGAAACCAGAAAGCCAAACTTAAGTGTGCTCATGCCTGGGCACTGCAATATATATTGCAGCAGATACAGGTTATGTTGGTATATCGTGGTTAAAAAAAGGACACCGAAGAGATAAGATGGTACCTTTCTTCTGGGTGTTACTGACGCAACAGGAGGATTAAAGGTCATTCCCCTCATACTGTATGCCTCAAAAAGTTCTGTAGCAGGCCTGTAGCAAAAACCACAGTGAAAGAAAAATGGCATTAGATACATTTTCAAATAAGACCTCACCAAACCAAGAGCAGCTTCTCCCACACATGTGCCATTCATACTCTCATCATGCTTTAAGAGAACTCCTCAGAGAAATGAGCATCACCTGGAAAAGACCAACAGCTGGGGAACAATGCAAGTAAAATGTGTCTAAATATTCAGCTGGGGGACAGAAGATGAAATGGGAGACAAGAAAACTGTTCTGTTGACTTGCCAGAGGTCCAGGCAGTCACTGCTTGCCCTGTATGAATTTTAAAAAGTAAAATAAAAAAATACAGATAAAGGTTATATCTAGCTGATACAATCTGCCTGAATTTCCAATAGTTTATTTACCAAAGGGTTTTATGAAAACTAAGCAGCCATGAGAGAACAGGGAAGACCATCACACGGGCCAAGAACCGGTCAAAAGACAGGAAAGAGAGGACAGGAGTCTATGTTTTGCAATGGCAGGAAGAAACTATGGATTTCCAGGAGGTCTGTGCCAGAACCTCTGCTTTTCAACACACTGAAAGACGAGCCGGAGAGTACCAAGTTATTTGTGGTAGTAAGAATGAGCTGCCTGTGAAGAACTGCAGATAGACTGCATGAGATGGTCAGTAAAACGGCAAATTAAATTTAACGTGGAAAAAAACCCACACAGAAAAGCAATCTCAGCGTCGCATAAAAGTTGATAGTTGACCACTATCACTTAAGGAAAAAAAACTTGTTATGATAGATGCTTTCATGGGATTGTGACCTTAATGCTGTTTGGAGTTGGAAAGAAAAAGAAAACAGAATAGAAAATAGTTACATCAGTGTATACAAATCCACAGATCACCCACGTCTCAAATATTGTATCTGAGTCTCCAATTTCCTCATCTTGAAACACTTGAATTGGTAAAAGTTTAGGAATAGTCAACAAAGATGATGAAAAGTATGGACCAGCTCCTGTCTGGGCTGGATCCCTTCAGCCAGAAGAGACGGTAGCCAGAGGGACAATATGACAGAGGTCTCCCAAGTCAGGTGAGGCACCGAAAGAGCATGTTAGAGCAGCCTGTTCACTCTACCTCCCAGGGCAAGAACCAGGGACTGTTAAATGATGCAGGCTGGCACTAGGTTCAAAACAAAAGAAGGTAGGTCTTAACGTGATGAGCTGTGGACTCACAGAACCCTTACCAAACAGTGCTCTATTTGCAAAATGCATGCTCTGGTTCAAGGGACACTGAACAGTTCTGAAAAGAATTCCACGAAGTGGTAATAAACAAGAGAATGGTATCAGGTTCAGGAAATCCACCAGACTGAAACCAGCTGGAGGCCAGGACACTGCTCAGAGCATGTGTCTTACACACTTGCCCTGTTTTTACTCTTCCGGAGGCACCTGCTTCCAGCCACTGCTGAAGAGGGGATGCTGAATTAGCCCTTAGTCTGAACCAAGATGGCTGTTCTTGTGTTTTAACACACTAGGGAAATTAGGCTGCAACTTGGTTTCCAAGTTTATGCTGGACAGCCACGGTTCAGTGATCCTAATCCATATTCAGATCAGAGCTGCTGATGCAGATATTTTGCTCCCGTGGGAAGAAAGCACACTGCACTTTGAGAATTTTACCCTTGTCACAGCCTGGCAACAAGCCTCAAAAGAAAGAAAAAAAAAGAAAAAGGCAGCCAACATTCTGTGCTGGCAGAAGAACAAAGAGTGAGTTTGAAGAACAGAATCTTTTAATTTTATGGATAATTATTTTTAGAGATTCCTTTAATAAAGTATGAGCAACAGCTACTTTTCAGGGCACTCTTTTTAAAAACAGAACTCTCTGGTAACTCACCTTTGGCTCAAATCAAGTGGAAGAGCTGCTGAGCCTTCAGTTGGAGCTCCAGCAATAAGGTGAGCTGCAAACGTCCGCACCATTGGATGATAGTGTCTCTGAAAGAAAAGAAAGGCGGCAGCTGGCTGAGGGATAAGGGATAATGTATTTATCTATGGTTTCTCGCATTTATTTCCATTTCAATAAGATGGAAGGTTCTGCTTTTGGTTTAGATAGAGAAACAGCACCCGAAAATTGGTCAGTTTCTGGGGTTAAGTGAATGAAAACATGCAGTCATACATTTATTCACTGGAGTTAACTCTCTGGAGTTAACCTAACTCCTACCCCCAGCAGGCAGGAGAAAGGGCAGAGGAAGCCCTCCCAAAGCCCCAAACTCTAAACCCTGGCTGGAATGACAGATCAAGGTGTCAGTTGCTCCCCAGAGAAGGGCTGGACTGCAAGGGAACTTAAAAGCCTCCAAAGTAGTCTTATTAGGCAACCTGCAGTAAGATCCAGTGTGGTGCTATCACACGGGATGTGCAGCATCCCCTTTTGAGCTCATTCCTGCCCAGTACCACTGTGCTGCTCTCCCTCTTTGTATGGAATAGGGTATGTGGCCCAGATTTGATTGATAGGCCTGAAGATCTCTGTTCTCTATTTGTGTAAAGCATATAAAACCATTTAGCAGCTATTTATTCCTGACTTTTACTTCCCAAATCACTCAGTTACTCACTAACCTGCAGTAAATGCAGCTCCCACAGCGCTGTGTTCTGAGCATTGCAATGCTCCGGTTCATCTAGTTCTGGGAGATAAACTCCACTGCCTTGAGACTCGTTGTCTAGTAAGAGGTCCATCTTTGGGAATATCTACAACACACAAAAAAAGGACTGAGTTGCTTATATTACACATCCAATTATAACATGGTTAAGTTCAGGATTCATTCTATGCTATTCAGTCTCAGTAGCATTTAAGGATACTCTGTTTTCCTCATTCTTCCTTAAGATGCTTGAAAATATTTTGCATAAAACAAATTTGTCAAAAATTCAATAACATTTAGCCAGTAAGCTAAAAATTCTAACAAGTAAAACTTACTTGCATTAATACCCTGTTTGTTGCCAAGATCCCAACACTGGAGTTTGGAAGCACGTGAAGAGCAAGTGTGGAAAGTCGCTTCAGGAAAGCAAGAGCTCGCTGCTGGGAAACTTGCTTTCTCCGCTTGGCAAACATGACATCCAGGCACTGGAGCACAATCTCTATATCATCATTGGTACGACCTCAAAAGCAGAATTTCACACAAAGAGTAAATAACCATTTTGAGGAGCATACAGCTACATACTCTGCTATTGACTGCACACTGGAACCTGAGAAATAGCATGAAAGCTAGGAGGTTCAGGCACAGCATGTGATACAGACAGAAGCATCCATCCTTTGTTGGTAAAAACAGTCCATTTTTGAGCAGAAAAAAATGTATAATTGTTTCTGTGCTCCTTTCTAAGAAAATATTCGTTCCATCAAAAATGTCTAAACATTAGAAGCAGTTAGTGTTTTGACCCTAAGTGCATTCATTCTATCATCTTTTATAAATTGTTAAACAGTGCAAAGATCAAGTCTTTTAGCCATCCAGAATTGTAGAATGTTTTTTCTCAATCTTTGCTCCTTAGTGAATACAAATTTATGAATTTAATTAAAATTATGTTAATTTCAAACTTTATAAGTATCCTTTTCTCCATAAACTATTCAGCTACTCAGAATTATTAGAAAATTTAGATTAGAAAATTAGAATGTCAGAATTTAAAAAATCAGAAATATAAATCAGAAGATTTTAGAAACCAGAATTTAAATTGAAATTATTTTAAAAACTGTATTAGAAAAAAAATAAGATATTTTTCTCTATCAGAGAAAGAATTAGAGAAAAAATAGATAATTTTTAAATTGCCACTGAAAGAAACAATTATAAGGAAGTCAAAAAACTTATACTGAGGACAGGATAAATGCTTATCCAAGCATACTCGGCATTCCCTAATGAAGAGACATGATTAGAACCTGTTACCATGTATTGCATGGTAGGGCTGAGAGAGCTGGGGTTGTTCAACCTGGAGAAGAGAAGGCTCTGGGGAGAGCTTATAGCAGCCTTCCAGTGCCTAAAGGGGGCCTACAGGAAGGATGGGGAGGGACTCTTTATCAGGGAGTGTAATGATAGGACACAGGGCAACAATTTCAAACTGAAAGAGAGTAGATTTAGACTGGGTATCAGGAAGAAATTCTTTCCTGTGAGGGTGGTGAGGCACTGGAACAGGCTGCCCAGGGAAGCTGTCGATGCCCCATCCCTGGGGGTGTTCAAGGCCAGGCTGGATGGGGCTTTGAGCAGCCTGGTCTAGTGGGAGGTGTCCCTGCCCATGGCAGGGGAGTTGAACTAGATGATCTTTAAGGTCGCTTCCAACCCGAACCATTCTGTGATTCTGTAATAATACTTCTAGTATTAGTATTGCAGTAGTGCAATGTGCAACTTGAGAAAAAAGGAGAAAGTACTCTTCTCAGAACTCAGGTATCCAAAACAACTGTAGTTTATTAACAATATATTAGGGCTATGATATCAAATAAGCAGAATAAACATTATCTTGGTGAACAATGAAAATGAGAATCTGGAGTTACCTGCATGTAGACTGAACAGTGTCTTGTATAGATGTGTGTAGAATTTCATCGGATCAATGTTAAGAACATCACCTATTAACATAATCCCAAATAAACACGTTTACTCCACTAATTTATCAGACGATATTAAACAAAAGTTTGTTTTTAAACATCTCTTACCTTGACCAGAGAGTATATGAAAAGCACTGAGAATGCAATGAAGACTCTCACGATAGCTTAAATCCTAAGAATACAAAACTGATTAAGTACCCCAAAGAACATACTTTTAGGAAAACTGTAACAAAATGAGCTCAACTTACCCCAGATGCAATGAGAGAATGAAGGACAATCACCAGGTCATCAAAAAATTCCACATTTATGAGATGAGCAAACCTAGAATCAAAGGGATTTTTATTTTTATGCTATACACATTATCTGCAAACTCAGTTCAAACTATTTTGAATTGCCAGAATCCACACCTTAAAAGCAGAGCTAAATCAAATGGTGATTAACTGTTATCTTCACATAGATGGCCCCTTCACAGCCCCTAACTGTTAATCACAGCTTCCCTATAGGCCAGAGACATGCTCAGTGTTCTTGAGGAGATAATCAGACCAAATAATGGAATCACATCACACCCTGGGTTTGCATCACACCAATTCTATCATGGGAAATTTCACATCACATTGAAATGTTTTTAGAAGTAGGTGAAAACTTCAGCAGAGAAATAAAAGAATTTTAACAAATGTTTCAGGGATAGTCTTCTCTCACTGCTTATAAACCCCTTTCCAAGTCAAAAATCCCTTTGGTGCTTTATGTCTTTTCTAACACACACAGAAGAAAGTGGACTCTGTTCTTACTTTGCAAGACCTTCTAGCACGGCTGGCAAAAGTGGAGACTTCTGAGCTTTCTTCAAGATTCTAAAGTATGTTACAAATACAATATTCAAGGTCTCTGTGTGCTGAAGGAAAGAAAACAAAAAAAAATACTGAAGCATGAAAACGAGACATTTCTACTTGACTTAAACTCAATTGAAAATACTCCTCTCTGTCCAAGCCTGCACTCAGGCCTTCCAAACCGGTCCTGGCACTGCCACCTCTGCTCTCCTATGGTGAAAGGCTCAAGTCCTGCTCTCCTGCTCCCTACTCTATCCCTTCAGCCCCCCTCGCTAAACTGTCTCCCTTCCCCTCAGTCCACGCTAGCCATACTCCTCTCTTGCCTAAACGCCACTCTGAGAGGCTGGTAACAGCCATTACACAGTGTCACATGGAACAGGGCACCTGGAGGATATCTGTCAATGGATTCAAGTACTTTTTTTGCACAGAGAACAGAAGGAAGCAGGAATGGCTAAGTTGGCTTTCCTGGGTAAACTGAGAGGGCTTGGTTTACTAAAACCTAGACCGCTGGCACAGGCAAAATGTTTGTAAGTTGCCAGTATTATCTAGAGGTGTGGAATGCTGACAGGTTGGGATGCGGGGGAGAACTTGGTTACAAAAGGGTTAGGAGCGGCTACCTTGCAAAAGTAGGAAAGTAATTTCTAAATTATTTACCAGTTTCAGTTTTTTTTCTTTGCTTTCTGACGCTTCTGCTTCCAAGAGTTCTCGTTCCAGTTTCTCTTCTGCTTTCCTCCACTGAAAACATACAGTTGATTTTAAGATAACAAATTAAATCTTTCCAATCAGCCTGGATATCCAGGTTCCAAAGATACCCAGAGAACAAATCTTCCATGCTTAGTGAGTTGCTTAAGTTGGAGCTGCGATGCTACAGGGTAATCGACTAAGATATACTCCTTCCTATCAGAAACAACCAATGGCATTATCAAGACCAGAAAGAGAAAAAAAATGGTAAGATAATAAATTCCCTGTAGAACCTCATAAATGTTCAAGTACAACACAATCACTGATGCTGAGAGTTAACAATGGCAACAGGAGAAGTGCAATCATTGCTAGAACAACTTGCTACATAAAGTCACTGAAGCAAAGCATGAAAAAGCACATCATACCTTTCTTTGCATTCTTGAAAGGTTTTTTCTTTTCTCTTTGTAAGTCATGAACTTCTTCTTTGGTGCAATGTCTTCAGAATCTTTTTGTAATTCTACTTCCTTAATTCTTAAGTGAAGAAATACTTTTAACACCTATTGTAAAATAAAATAAATACAATAAAAGGTGATCTGCGGCAGAGGAATGGAGGGTAAAAAATCCTGAGTTCCATTCCAGGTAGTGGGCTTTGCTAGTCAAAGCTTCTTCTGTTTACTCCCCTCCTGTTCCTTCATACCTGTATCTCTCATCTCTGGTCCCAGTTCCTCCCCCAGCACTGTCCATTTCTATCCATTCCTCCATCTGCCTCTCTCACTTCAAGTCCCCCCGCCTGACTTAATCGACGTCTCTGTCAGGATCTGATCTCCTCTTCCCAGTCTCCTTCCCTTAGCCCATCTCTTTCTCTCTCACCCTCTGCCTCAGCCCACTCCTAAGTTGCCTGTATTCTAACCGAGTGAGGAAATTCTGCTTATCTGTAGCCAGCAGTTGCACTAACTTTAACTTACAGATTTTTTTTAAACTGTTGACAGAAGAAAATTGTGTAGTACAACAGAAAGACTCTTACCTCAGGTCTGACATCATAATTTCTACCCCTCACAAGACCAGAAATGACCTTAACTACACCGAGTGAAGCGCAGCCCAACTTGTCTTGTTTAAAGAGCTTCTTAACTGCCTCGCAGCACAGTTCAGAAATCTGAAAAGTGAATTCAAACAAATGCTTCTGTAAAGCCAAGTCCATGACAACAGCTAACTGGTAATACTGGTGGTATTTACTAATTAGAAAGTGGACACAGCCTGTAAAACAGCAAAAAGATACAGCCACAAGATCTGTGGAATAAACTCAGAAATACATTATTTTTTCATGCAAAACAAGAACTCTTTCCCTAATCAGAAAATAACTTACCATTTTTGATGCATCATTCATGAGCGGAACAATGAGAACAATAATGTTGTTGTGGAAGTTAAAGTGGGGTAGCGCCACAAGCAGCTCACATAGACACTTCACTGCAATCTCTGCTAGACCTTTATATGCTTTTAATGAGATGACATTGCTTTTCTTCAGCTTCCTTTGTTTCCAATCTGCACAAAATATTATTTTTAGTGATTACTGTTCAGAATGTAGGGGAGCTTCTAAATATTTACATTTTTAGTTATTGCAGGCATGCTCCTTCATACTTCATTCAAGTACTATTTCAAAGACAGCAGGTAGTATTCAATCAGAGGAGGTAAATTGTAATGCCGCAAACAATTTTACATTTACTGCAAAAAATGGGAAGCACTAACTGTACCTTTAATCGTTTGCTCCAGATTTTCCAAGTAAAATTTATACTGGCTCACAAGGCCTTCTTCAAATTCTCTCAGTTTCTGAGTTTCTTTTTTAACCTGTAAACATAATACAAATGAAATTTTATTTGGAGAGCTAAATCCTGAAATTAGCCTGTGAGTGGTGGAAAAAAAAAAAGAAGTTTTAAAACAAATAACAGATACCTAAGTATATTTTTCTTCTAGGCAGACATTCCTAGAAATTTATTAAAATATTTCTACATATTTCTGTACATGTTCTTGTGCTTAGAGGGCCTTTTCCAACTAGGCCTATTTAATTTATAGGGACTGAAGTGAAATTTGTAACTAGATGTTATTTTAAGGTCATGACTCTAAACTGCGCTACCTTCTACAGAATTGGTTAAAAACAAGCTCCAGAAAACAAGTTACTCTGCATTTGTTCAGCTAATTACTAAACACATCTCAAAGAAATCTGTGCCAGTTAGGTGTTAACATTGCATAATTTCTTTCTAGTTCCCTTCAGTTTAACACAAAACACTGTCTTATTCCACAGTTTGTTATGAAAGTCACCCAGGTTTGGCATACCTCTTTTATATACTATTTTTTTCCTCCATTACCACCAGCACATCACCTACTTATTGAACGAAGTACATAAGAATTAAAGGTTCAAAACAAAGACCTCTGCCCCTGAAAGTATCACAGTTTCAGAATTTCCACAAGAACTTGTGTATTTGTCACCCTTTGCTCAAAACTGTAAATTCATATTCAACAAATCACTATTAATATTTGGCATAACTTAAAAAAATCCAAACTACTCACAATACTCTATAAAGAAATTTGGTATTTCACCTTGGTAGCCTTTTCTGCTTCAGTTAGAGGCCGAATTTTGTAAGAAGGCACAATATCTTTGAATATCTCCATCAAAGAAACCATGACCAGCTTCCGAACAATCACGGCCACATTAGGATCCTGTTCCATCAGCATGGCACGCAGTTCCTTCAACTTTTTAATCTGATTAAGAAAAGAGTCAGACAAAGTCAGCTGAAGATCACTCACAAACCAACATAGAAGCACAATGTACATTTCAGCAAAAGTTTGCCCCGAGAAATGTGCCCCATTTTTAAATACTAGAAAGAGAAAACTAACTCAGCAGTTACTCAGACTCTACTTAGCACCGCATAGAGAGCCAAGAAACGCTAGATACTTCAACAAATTATCTCGGGAATGTTCAAACTACCCTGCTATTACAAATTTGCACAGAATTAAAAAAAAATTATTATCATATCCTGAAACATGGAGAACTATCAGATACAACCCTGAAATGAGAGCTTAAATAAGGTCACGCTTAAGGAACAAGGTAGTTTGGACAGGAAATATCACAGACAGTATTTCCTAAAACCAAAAGTATTCAGAAGGACAAATTATTCCTGAACAGCATAGAGTCATCTGGTTCTTCACCTCATTCAAATCCTTTGCACCAACCTATGGCAGCAGTTTCACTGTTTGCCATCCCCTGAGAAGTGATACAACACTGAACTTTTTCCTTGTTCTACTCATGTATTTTTCTGCTTTTGCTATTGTTTGGTCACTTTTGGTCACTTATTTATTGACTTACTGCACAACACAGGCACACGTACATGCACGTTAAGTCAATGCTACCTACGTTGTTGTCTGGCTCGGAGAGAATGGCAGATGCTAAGGCAGCTATGTGCATCTTCCTTTCCTGCAGCTTTTGTCTCCTTTGAGCAGCCATTTCCTCAGGAGTGAGAACAGGCAGGGGTTCTTCATTAAAGTCTAGCATAAGGTGTGAGAGTTAAAAGGAAGGTCACTATGGAAGCCACTTAACAAATGCTACAGTTCCAGGTACTGCATTTCAGATGGGTACTGTGATAGCCCCACACAAGAGTAACACATGCCACTCCACAGTAAAAGAAGGACCTTGCTAGATCTTATGTTAACCTAGAGATTAATTCTTCTTCCACTCCAAAATCTTACACCTGAAAAAAAAAATCGGACCACATGTTTTTCAATCTGCAAATGGTACCCCTAAGTACAGCGGCAACATACAAACTCAACATATGACCCCAACTGTGCCAAGAAACTGCAGTGCTCTGCAATTTGCAGCAAATTATTCACCACTTTTTCTTTTAAAAATACAATTGTTTTATTTGCATTTTCTGAGTGTTATTTTGCTTCAAGTATTCAAGCACTTCCTCAACTTCAGATTAGAGAATAATGACCCAGAATTAGCAGTGTTACAACTGCAACAGTTATTTGCATATGACTCCTTTACTGGATAGCAAACTGCAAACTGAAATCTGTATTTCCTGGTATTCTGATGTTTTAAGTAAAAAATGTCAAAGATAGACACTCAAAAGCCTACACAAGTCTGTGTCCTGAACTGCATTTCAAAATTATCTCAGAGTAATCAAACTAGAACCACGGCATATATTCTTTAAATTAAGACCAAGACTTTCCTTCTAACTAGCAAAGATGACACATCAATAAGGAATGTCATGCAAACATCAGTTCCAGGTGAAAATCAAAATAATTTTAGAGAAAGAGATTCTGAAGCCAGGTGTTGCTCAGGTCCTGAGATACTAACATGTAAGAAACCAAGCTCTGAATCACCGTTATGCTTTGGTGGCAACATGGCAAGACCCTAAACAAAATGCACTTAAATTACAAGCTTCTTTAGGGAACAGCAAAGTACTCTTCAGATAAATCAGTGATTTGGTGTCCTGGTTTCAGCTGGGACAGAGTTAATTTTCTTCCTAGTAGCTGCTGTATTTTGGATTTAGTATGAGAATAATGCCGCTAACACATACTGTTTTAGTTGTTGCTAAGTAATGCTTACATTGAGTCAACGACTTTTTCAGCTTCCCATAGAAGCTGAGAGGGAGCATAGACAGGACAAACTGGCCAAAGGATATTCCATACCATAGATGTCCTGCTCTGTATATAAATGAGGGTTGATCAGGAGGCAGGAATCCATGATCACTGCTCAGGACAGGCTGGGCAATCGATCATTAGGTGGTGAGCAATTGTATTGCATTACAATTTTGTATACTCTCTTACCATTATTACTATTTTCTCTTCCATTAAACTGTCTTTCTCTCAGGGTTTTTTTTTTTTCCTCTTTTTCTCCCTCTTTTCCCTACCCTACTAGGGGAAAGATAGGGAGTGAGTGAACTGCTGCATGGTCCTAGTTGCTGGCTGGGGTTAAACCACAATGTTTGGGGAAAAAAAAAACCCAACAAAAAACGCACAACAGAAAGCATACATGATGTTTATTACCCTCTCCTTCCTCCACTTCCTCTGTATCCTCTTCTTCATCCTGTGCAACATTGAGAACTGCAAAAATAGAGTGTCTTGTGTCAGGCATGTAATAAATGCTGTGGAATTTTAAAAGAACAAATTATGTACATCTTGGCTACTATACCAGTTCCAGAATCCGTGTCTTACCTGGCTTTTCCATAGTTCGGGGAATAATGCCACCCTTGTCTTTGATGGGGAGCAGATGGATGAGTTCTTTTTCTGGCTCAGTCTGCATGCGTCTTGGCACCTTCTCATATTTGTCCATCACACTTTCAAGTTTTCGTTTTTTGATGTGAACAGGTTCACTGAAAAATACAAGGCAAACTAAATGAATTAGCCATCAAATTAGACATGAACCATGTATGACAGGACATGAGCTGGATTAAGTGTCCACACTCAGAAAAATAAATGATGGCTGATCTTATTAAGTGGAATGTTTGAGCGTGTTCACCTCTGACCACACCAGTCACCACTCAATCAAGCAATTTTTATGTGGATCTGTACAGGATCTTTAAATTCAGGACAATACAGTGCTTCCCATCTTCTTTTTATAGGAAACTAAATGTTAAACGAGCAAAGACAAAACGAGATTAAGTTAATCTGGCAGGTCAGCCAACTTTGTGCATTTTGAACATTGGCATATGAGTGTAAACGCACGCATGCAAAATACTTGCATTGATTTTGAATTTAAAAAAAAAATAATTAATTGGTGTAATCGCTTATAGTACAGGTACACTATGAAATGTGTTATCTGTTTATCTTACTAAAAAACTAAAAGCTAGGAACAAGGAATCACATTGTTGAAGCCACATGGTCTGTCTTATAACAGGAATACTGCTTTTGTTCTTGTAAGGGGCAGAGTTTCAACTATGGACATCTGAAGGATTCTGAAAGCTCTGGGCTCAGAGACTGCTAGGCTTCAGAAAGTAAAAATCACTTGTATGAGAAGTAGTTTTATATCCCAGAGTCTACCCAGATTTCCTGCACACACGACAGTCACCCTATGCGTGCATGGTAAGGACAACGCACCAGCCTCAGCCTTGCTGTCCCTGTGCAGATCAAACCTTTCCTGTGTACCCAATCCTACTCAACAAGCACAGGAATTCTATACGTCTGTGACTGATCTGTTGAGAATAAAGAAAATACTGGGTCATACCAGACATCTGGAAACCCTAGTACTAGCTGGTGGGTTTGAGGTGGCACTGCTCCCATTCATGTAGCAGTAAAGGATGCCAGGACCCTTCAAGTAAGGCAACAGTGAACAAATCAGATGAAACTTGCAAACGCAAACACCCCTCGGAAACATGATTTCATCCCTAAAATATTAAAAATTTTGGAAAAGACTGATTAAAATACAAAGATGCAAAGTAGAAACTACTAAGACCTAAGCACAGCCTGTCTCTCACCTAGGCCAGAGTGCTATTTTACTTGCCTCCCTCCCCACGGCATGAGCAGGTGCCCTGGCAGGGCTGAAGCTCACTAAAAATTTAACATTGAGCAGTCCTGCCGTGAAAGATTCCACCAGCAAGGAAGCAGGACAAGGACCCTCGCACTGGACAAACAGTCCAGTGTCTTCCTTGAGATGTCCCGCTCTGCCCTATACTGCCTTGACTTCCCAGGCGAGGCTTAACCAGGATGTGATAATGAGTGGGTCAGTGCACATTTTTATTTATCCCTACTCCATGTTAACTTCTACTGTTACTACCGTCACTTTTCTACTCTGCCTACTGGGAAAGCCAGTGTCACACCCCACTCTCGAAGCATAACAGAAATAATGCAGTGTAGTGTACCAACCTTTCGCAGGATATGTTCTTAACCTGCACATAAGTATATAAGAACATAAGTATTTAGTCTGTGCTAATATGAACATGTAATTTATAAGTGAGGTAATATTTCACAAGTTCTTAAGAATAATTATAGTTCATCAGAGTAAAGCAGATAAAAAAGACAAATTCTGCAGTTTTAGAGAACACTATGAAAGGAGATAAAAGCTAGTAAAACAGGTAAAAGAGCACCTACTTCCATTGCGGTTTTCCACCATTCTAAAAATGCTTGTCATAATGAATGCAAGACACGAAGAACTGCATCTTGAAAAATGTCACCAAGTAGAAATACACAATAATTTTTGTGTTTAAACTTATGTGACATCTAGTTTGTTTGTGGGAAGGGGAAGGTTTGAAGTAAAACTATTATAATGCGAGAACTTGCAATTTGGCTACAAGAGACCAATCAGTAGAGTGCAGCACAATTGTTAACTCTGGAAATAAAAAGCCATTTACTACTTTCTTTAAAAACGAGACCAAATTATTAATTAGTAACTACAATCAGCATTAACAAATTAATTTGTACTGGGATTAGGAAAAAAAAAGCTAAAAGAAATGCTCTCTCTTCTTCAAAACAATGAAAAAATGATTTTTGCTCATTTCAACATTCAATCTGAAACAAGTACTCCAGCACTGAAGAAACGTGGAGTTTACAGGGCAAATTAAAACCACCTTACAGCAGCTAGGCATACAGAGTCTTTTCACAGTCATCAGAAAAGGCAAGTTAAGATTTTCAAACAATCATGCAATAGAATACTCTGTAGAACTATCTTTCTGTGTACTTCATTGTGAACTCTGCCTAACACCTTGCTCCAGAAAACTGGTAAGGAATTTTTTTGTATGAATGTTTTGGTGTTGTATGTATTTACAGACACGGCTTCCAGAGCCTTTATTTTTTTTACAGCAATTTGCAATCCAATATGGAAAGTACAGTGGCCCAATGTCCAGGGAACATCCTGAATACTCTACATATAGAAAAAAGTACTCTGTATACAGATTAAAGTATCTTTTCCAGTTTGAGGAGTGCTACTCATCTCACAGCTAGGGACCTCACAGGAGGGAACACTGCAGAAACAGTATGCTGAAGGTCAGGCAGAACAGGTGAATGTACTGATGCACATCAATGCATTAATACTGAATATACTGACAGATTAAGGAAACACTAAACTGGAACTGAAAAGAAACACCAAACTGAAACTGACCTCCTGATGTATGTATTACATTACATACTAATTACGTATTAACCACAAAGCTGAACTGGTACAAAAAGTAGACAGACATCACAACACTCACTTAGAAGAAAGATCTCTGGTTAAAAAGGATGCCTTTTGAGACAAATCTTCCATTAATTTTAAGTCATCTTCATCCATCATGTCCAGGGGAAGAGCATCTTCTTCCTCTTCTTCATGTTTTTCAGCTATTTCAGAAGACAATGCATACAAATTAAGATCCTGTACGTACATTCAGACCTCGAAACTGCCCCGTTATTGTGAGATCCAATAATGATTAGAGCAAACACATTTCTACCACCTCCAGCTGTCAGATCTTGTTGCCAGAATGGAACTTTTTACTTTTCATAATTCTCCCTTTTGTTCATTGAAACAAGAGCAGCAATTATTGTACACAGAAAATTAAACATGCAGCAGGATATTTAGTAACCCTTGTACTTTATCACTTACAAAAATAAAACTGAGCAAACACTTACCAACTTGTTTTTTCTTGCATTCTTCCAGCGGAAAAGGTTTTCTAGAGATAGCATCTCTGACAGCCTCCCTTAGTTTCTTTTGTTCTTTTCGATACTTCTTAGCAGCGCTCTGCTGCTTGTACTGTTTATTCTTTAATTTGTTGTCAAGTTTTATTTTACTAGTTCTCAGTAACTTGCGAAAGCTTGGAACTCGTTTTGTGTTTTTTCTCTAGGGAACAAACAGAAAACTACAAGTAACTGACATATTCATAGCCTCTGTGAAATTTATTACACTGTTTCAGATCTCATTAAATTCATCTTTCTGTCACAGGAGAACATGCTTCTTCCCAATGGTATCATGAGTTAGCTCCAAATTTACCCAGCTGTGTTACATTTTTGAAAAGACAGACCTGCAAAGAATGTTTTACAGAAACATTCTCAGACAACTATTTTATTAAACCCTGCGTCCATCACTTTTAGAAACCTGAACACTCAAAGTACGGTAAACAGACTGCTAGGGCACAGTTCTTTGCCCTATGTGCTCCCGAGCACTCTGTCTCCTCTCTTGAGGATGCCATCCTTCCCCAACACACAATAAGGTACAAGGTACCTTAGGGTACGTTAAGGTACTGGTACAAGGCCACAGCCTCATGGAAACGTCCTCCCGCAGCACACTTCCTCACACTGAGCTTTGGCTCTCTCCAGCCCCAAACTCCCCATGACCGGTAGCTGCATGGAAGACAGGTGGCTGCGCGCTGCAAGAACAGCTCCATCAACACAGGCACCCAGCGCCAAAACCACACAACGTTCCCAGGAGTGTTGGGGATGGAATCGGATGCAGAACAGCTCAGGGCGGGAGTATGGGAAGGCAAGGGCTACAGAGAGAAAACGGGCCATCGGGTTACGGGGGTGGTGGTGGGATGTCCCTTTGGTGGGGGGACAAGTGGCTGGCCCAGGGTGGGGCTCCTCGAATGAGGAAATTTTGCCAGTTCACCTTTATTCTCCCTCTTTAGATTTGACTATCGGTAAAGCGCTGAAGAGACAGAAGCAACGCTGACGGCTGTCCCTGTGCCTACGGGCAGCGCTGGGCCAGAGCAGCTGCAGAGGACGACGCCCCTGCCCGGGATGGGCTCGGGCTCTGCCTCCTCCCCTCCGCGAGGCGGCCCCGCCGCCGGGGCCGGGCGGACAGGGCCCGCCGCGGGCTGCCCCGCCGTCACCGCCCCGCCGCCACGCTCCTCAGCGGGACGAACCACGGCCCTTCATTTCCTCATCCATCCCCCGGTTCTGACAAAACCACCCTCGAGGGGCGAGAGGTGAAGGTGTGTTTTGCCGGGAACCCACCGCCGTGGGGCGGAGGCGGAGCCGGCAGAGGAAAGCAGTTCCCTCTCCAGGAGCCCGCGGCGGAGGACTGGCAGCCGCCCTCCCCCCCAGCACCGACCGGGCCGCCGCCGTGCCAGCCCCGCGGCGGCACCTGGGGCAACACGAAGCCCGGTGAGCGCTGCCACGGCCGCCACAGCCCGCCCGCCTCCCCCCGACAGCCGCGTCCTACCGACTTCATGGCGGCGGCCGCGAGCGCGTGCGGTACCGGCGGCGGAAGCGGCGGGGCCGCGCCGAGGCCCTCCCCCCGCCCCGCGCGGCCGCGGCCACAGCGCCCCCTGGCGGCGGAGGGCGGCAGCCGTTGCTGAGGGAACGAGAGGAGTGCTGCGGCGGGCGGCGTCTCCCGCTTCCTAAGTAAATAAATCTGTTATTTTTAGTGCTCCAACACCGAAACGCCCCCTGGGGAAGCGGAGTATAACACCTCCGGCATCACCGCGGAGCCTCACAGCGAGCAGAGCCGACCTCAAAGCCTACGGCGCCGCCCGTCACCTCAGCTCCTCCTCAGGGAGGCGAGGCAGCAGGCAAGGGAAGGGCGGGTGCTTTCTGCAGTAACCCGCTGGTTTCCGTCCGTGCACCACTACCCTTGAGGCGCTCCATCGCCCTACTTAGCAGCAAGTTACGGAGGAATCCGAAAAGAACCACAGCGCACATCTGCTATAAGTTTTATTTACACAGGAATTGTTACTAGTGGTCTTAAAGGAAGGCTTGATCCTTCTATTTACAGTTATATACAGATTTATAGTTGAAAAGTAAGAAAACTGTACAAGATAACACAAAAATATAAGACAAATTGGATCCAATTAAAGTAGTGAATACATAAGTTAAGAAAAATCTGACATTTAAATTTCAAATTGTTATGAGTAGCATATATGTAGTTTTTAAACCAGATAGCAATGTAAGGTACACCACACTAAATCTTTACCCCAATTATGTAGACTCTGCTTTTAAACACCAGACAACTGGAAGCCTCCTGCACTTAAAAATACATAATGGCAATTTTGACTTGATTTCCACAGAGGGACCAGTTACAAAAACCCACATGTAAGGAATTTATTTACATTAAATATTAGCAAAAAATGGACCAAGAGAGTGCAAGTGTTCCTCACCTGCAGTGCTATCCATTTTAAATTTCCATCCCATACAATCACAAACTGTTGTACAGCATCTTTGAGAATAGGAAGTGTTTGAAAACATCTGCTGTGACACATACAACATGACCTTATTTCTCACAGTTGAAAGATTGTTAAAGAATTAAGTATCACTAAACCGGATGGTTTTTGGATTTCAGTATTGCACGCTAATAAAAGATAGTTTCAAAAAAACCAATTCTGTGTCTCCATTATTCTGAAGTGTTAAAAGTGGCTGTTCCTTTGACACACAAAGTCTGCAAATAGCTTTGTCAGTTTCTAGTGTTCACCATTACATACAAGTATTTCTTAGCTGGAAATGGCTCAACAAAATAAAACTTCTGGTGGCAAAACCCTTTCACAGAATACCCACTCTATTTTCAATAGGCTGCACAACCAATACACCAAAACAAATGCTTACCACCACTTGCTTTGAAAGCTGTACACTCTGAAAATAACAGCCCTGATCTTACCACTCTTTAAAATTCAGATGATTTTTTGCTCTAACAGGTTTGGGCACAATACTTCCACAGTTCCTGAGTTAATTACATTTGCCCAGACTGAAGAATGAAGCTGCAACTTAAAAAAAAAAAAAAAAAAACAGAAACAAGTAAATTAGACAATATCCCTTCCCAAGTTTTAACCATCTTGCACATAAACATACCAAACAACCTTATTTGGTCCTCAATACTTTCATCAGATGGTTAATTTTGGAGGTAATATTTGTACCAAAGCATTTGGTTTGGATAGCAGTTTTGGGGCCTTAAGATTTAGCATTTCCCTCATCCCCCCCAAAAAGTGCCTTTGTGGTATTTGTAAAAAAAGTTATGCCTCAAAATTTTCTTTAAAGTACCAACAGAAGTTATTACAAATGTTTATTGCATTGAGCTGATTCTTTTAAAGTATTAAATATGAACTCCCCTGCTTCTCAGTTTCATAGGTTTTAGTATTCTGTGTGAAAACAAATCTTCCCACAACAAAAGCTAATACTGGCAAAAGGGTGAAGATTTTATCAGTTCATTACTCCACTGAGAGCTGTGTCATTTTTCCATCTCATTTTCACACTTTCTATAGTGCTTTTCCACATAGAAGAGATGTGAAAACTCCTTTGTGATAAGTGGTTTTCCACATTTTCAGTTGACCTCAACATTATAACGATTAGCTTTTCAGTGCTGGGCTATGGTTCTTGTCCCCTTCTTTGTTGTCCTTCATCAGTGAGGCAAACACCTGGAAAAGTAAATTAGCGAATATAAAAAAAGCCAGTCTTATAGAAAAGATCTATATTAACCACCACAATATTAGCATGGAGATTAATTTCTAGAATGAGACACTAGAAAGGAAGTGCCCATTGCTCAGAAGACAAACACGCAGCATAAAGCGGTCATTAAGTGCCCCATATGTGCTGACACGTCTTTTTTTGAGATATATAGATATACCCAACAAACTCACCTGTGCCCATTTTTTGTTACTATTCTGCATCTGAATAGCTGCAATACAACTAAAAAGCTTTTCTGATGTAATGTCTTCTGGAAGTTTTGTTAGAAACTGTGCTATATGAATAAAGTCCATCTGTAGGAGAATATCTTCATATAACCGAAGGATTCCTAATCCTGTCCTAAACAAAAATTCTTCTCCATCTCTACAGAAAACGTCCCAGACACGACAGGCCAGATCAAGTGGTAATGACTTGCTGTAGAGGGTAAAAATCCTACAATTGAAAAAAAAAAGGCACAGTTATAACTTTAACATATTTCAGAAAGAGGAAAATACAGCCTCCTTTAAATCTCAGTTATATTAGTTGAGAGTGAGCAGATGACAAGTTATTTTATATGTTCTTATTTTTTCCATATTTCAAAGATCTACAAGTCTCCAGTTTTTGAAGTCAGAACTCCTACTCTGAAACCCATCTCTGTTTAGCATACAGGAAATCCTCCATTTGAAAGCCACCTCCTTCAGGAAGCTCTAGCTAGAGAAGTTACAAACATCTTTACACTCAAGCAGGGTATAAGGTACAAATAAGAACTTCAGCAATAAAGATCGCAACTGTGTAACTTAACCCTTCCCATTATTTAAGCCATACAGTTTAACAGCTCTGTTCATCATTTGTTTTCTAAACTAAAGTCAGAAACTACCTCAATAGAAGGCTACATCCCACTAATGTCCTAAGGAGTAACTATATTTCCATGATACATTATGAATGTCTATTCATCTTAAAAATCATCCAGAAATCAAGACAGTTGCTGTTCTATTCTTACCAAGAAGAATCCGATTGCATTTCTTACTGTAAAGTTTGTTTTTAAAAAGCATTCATTATACATGGGCAGAGAGTTCAGTCTGCTGTCTGTACCATATTGTAGAACCCCTCCCATAAATGTGTAGTGGTTCCTTTGACAGAAAGCACAGTGTTCTCTGTTTCCCCATTATTCTTTTTGGGAAGTCGTTCAGGAACCTCAGAACACTCCTTACCGCAGACTACCATAACCTTTTCCACTCTGCCTTTGTAAGAGGAGCTGTCTGTCTCAAGGCCATCTTTGGAACGCATGCAGGAATAACAATTTCATTTCTCACAGGTAACTGGAAGCAGAATGTTCTAGTACTTTGTACAGCAGCACTGTTTCCACAATATATATACCTCTCTCAATCTGCCCAAACTCTCAGGACTGCAGCACACTCCTGCCTCACAACCCGCTCCTGCTGAGACTCACTGCTCACTGGTAAGCGGCATCTTATAGCCAAAGTTCTTCATTCCCAACTACTCAGATGACACAATGTTTTTATATTATTGAATTCTACCCAATTCAATTTACACTATTAGAAACTTCTAACCCATTAATAATCCTATATGAAGCACATCCTTATCCACACACACACTTATGAACAGACATTCCACATTTGGCAGCACTAAGCACACTTCAAGGATGCTTGCCTTACTGCCTTCAATTACAGGTACATCACGTAGTTTGGTACTCTCTGTTTTAGAACACTCATTACTTCAAAACGTTCACTGTGTTTCCAAGTTTATCCCTTCCCAAACCAGGTCCTAAATTTCATCCTCCTTCTGCTTTAAGTCTATATTCCTCTAGTCATTCTTTCTTCAGGAGCTGATTATGCTCGTTTCATCAAGTCACTTACAATCAGTCATAAGACAACTATGGTGTAGCAGCCTCCTCTCCCCTACTTATATTGCACATAGCTGACTCACCTGCAGCAACGAGAAAATGAGACACACAGGACTCCTGTGCACCTCATTTTCTATCTGAATAGATGTCACCCCTAATCCAAGCTCATAAAGTTTGAACCCTGCCAGAGGAACTCCAGTTGCACAAAACAGTTCACCATGACTTCACAAGAAAGCTGAGGTACACAAACACCTACCGAATGCTTTTTTTTTTTTTTAATGTTATAGTTCTATTGCTGAAAAACCTATAGCAAAACAGAAAGTGTTTGCTTTGTTTGCCATGTTCTCTGAACTCACCAGTCTATCAAATATATGTCTGGAGTAAGACTGTACGATTTGAAATGAAGAAACAATTTGGGAAGATTTTCTTCAAAGAATACTTCAAAGGCTGCAAAGTATTTCAGCATCTGTAGAGACAGCAAAGCACCTCATAAGCAGGCACCAAAAGAATGTTTAGTTGTAAAATAACACAAACCCCACCAAAACTGATGATGTCAACATAGCACAATGTGACTTCTTAGGATAAGTACAACTATTAAGTGTTTCTAGAGGGAAAACAAAAAATATCAGAACAGTAGCATGTATTCTATGGATTAGAATCTGGTACTCTCAATTTTGTAACCAAAGGCTAAAGTTCTCCGTTATTCAATAGCAGTCATCAATAAAACAACTATGCTTCAAGTCAGAAGAATGTTATGGTTCAAAACGAGAAAACTCTGTGCATACCATGCTGTGATCCACACGGAAAAAGGCCAGCTGGCATGGCTTGTTTAGAAGGTTAGCAAAGGCAATGAAAGCATCTGCCTCTTCCAGATTGAGAATGAGCACAGCAGCAATAAAGGACATCCCTTGTACCTTCAAGTGGGAAAAGCATCAGGCAAATATTGGTGAGTAGGTTCAGTACATCGTATATCTTTGGAAATGCAAATATTTACAGTCTGCAATATGTCAAATACCATTGCATAACATTTCCAGATGAACAGAAACAACACGGATAGTTTTCATGCATGCAGTCAATTTGCTTTCAGCAAGAAATAGAGTGTTTCTTCAGATGCCGGGTTTAGGTGTTTGATGGAATTTCTGGGAAGACTCATGATCACGAGTCCTTGGGACTTGGAATGCAAGAAAGTTAAAACCACACAGGCTGGACCCAGAGCTCCTAGGAGGCAAAACTTGGCCTTAAGTTCATTGTTAAGCTATGGGAAAAGCAGACATGGATAAAAACCTCACATATGGAACAGTTTAGACCCAGACAGATATGTTGGAATTCAGACAAAATTCTGTTTCAGAACAGTCAATACATATCTTCCCACTTGCCAAAAAGTATTTGTTCACATAGACAAAATCACTTTTAAGTGGTTAGCTACAACACAAGTTTACATTTTCCCATGATTACTCTCTCAAAAAACACTTAGCCTGCAATAAAAGTGAAGGGCATTATTCTTGCAGTTGTTAACTGACGATCCGAATACTCATTATACTAAAAATAATTTTACCAATTTCAACTGCAATGATGATTATCCTGCTGTTTCTAGGCATTTATGCTGCCTGCTTCTCATTTAAAAAAATGCACTCAGTATTTTAACCAACTAGGGAAAAAAGTACTGGTACGAATCAGCAACAGTCCAGCAGCTTACCATTTTTGTGGGATAGATGGGTGTGGAAATAAGATTACATTAAATTTACCACCATATTAACATTTAAAAAAAACCACCTGTGACCAGAAATATCCAGGGTAGCTGAAATGAGAAAGAGAAGACCTATTCGTGAAAAATTACTAATTTGCCTTTTAAAACTCCACCCTGGGAGCAAGCAGTGTCAGAACCTGCAGAGTTTGTAATCTCACTTGAAGAGTATGGGAGGGTCTCCAAAAATGAGGTCACAGGTGATGGAATTCAGGGCTAAAAACATTTGAACATGAAAAACCAATTAGATATTAATGCAGAGTCCCAAGCTTGTCTGATTTAGGAAGGAAAACACACCCTGTGCTAAATAATCCTTCATTGCACGGATCAGACTTAAAACTAAAGTTCTTTTTAGCCCAGAAGCAATTGCAGCTTGTGAAAAGTGTTCTAGCTACCCCCAGGAACAAAGAAAGAAAAAGAAGGAAAAAGCATCCGTTTGTTATTTAACTGCTTCTGTGAGCTGACACCATTCAGCAGAGATGTTAAGCTTAGTTGGTTTGTTTGCAGGTTTTTTGGCAGTTTTTTAATGGGGTTTGGTTTTGGGTTTGTTTTTGGTTTTTTTAACACAGTAATGTTTGCTGCAAACAATCTTCACTGAACTCAGATAGAGTGATTAATCTTTGGCAACAGGACACCAATGAGGAGTTTCTGGATTTTAGGATGTGCAGTAGAGAAGCAGAGTTATCACTGTGGAAATGGCAGCAGTGGGAGCAACACCAGGACAGAACAGGCTGAGTCCTCGCTGGAATTCCGCCCGCAGTTTTTTTTTCCTGTAGGTACTCTGGGTCTGTCAGAGCTATAATGCCTTGTGAACACATCTGCTTAAAACTGCAAGCCAGACAGTATACTATCCTTGACATTCAGTGCATTTTCAGCTATTTAATTATCTCTAAGAACTATCATCATTCTAACTGCTATGAAAAGAATAAGTGCCAAAGTTGAATTTTTTCTTTTTAACTGCTAGTAACATAAAGTTTAGATAACCTACTTATTTAAATACAATCTAATACATGACATCTTATTTCCCATGTTATAAACATTTTACAGCAAATACTTACATATCCCACATCCGGTCTGTAACATGTATATGCTCCTAAAACACTATGCAGGAGATCATGATAAGGACCACCCTAATAAAAGGGGAGAGAGGAGGGGGAAAAGAAAAAAAAAAGTTTTTTTTCAAAATCACTTTATAAATATAGGAAGGTAACAAGCCAGTATTTTAAGATGCAAATGAGCCAGTGAATTATTGCTTTGTTCAGATCTAGAATAGTACAAGTTTTTTTACTCGAAGCATTTCCATGTATGCTTTTGAGATGTTCAAGGAAGAGTAACAGACCAATTCAGTGGAAATCGATATATAATGGAAAGTAAGGATATCTGGTACATATCCAGGTTGGTTTTTCTTTTTCAGAGACAGTGGATGTTTTAATTCTTAGTAACACAAGTTACTGTACTGCAATAGTACATGCTATTTTCTATATGTGCGCGCATATATATTGTATAAAAATCATAAAGCCTGAAAGTGTGTACTAAAACACAAGATTTCTGTAGAAGCAGTGTGAATATTCTCAGTTTTGCATGTAATTTCGTAAACATTAACAGGAACCACACAGAATTTTTCCAGGAGAAAAAGCCTTATAGTCCATCCCTAAGTGTCCCTACTTTATTCTCATAAAAAAAAGAAAAAAAAATTACTATTTGTTGTTGTATGTAGAAAGGAGTTAATTTTACTTTTGTTGCGTTACACAAACAACTTCTAAAAACTATTCCATCTTTAGCCGTCTAGGTTTCTTTTCTTGCTTAGCTATTCAGAAGTTTAAAGTCGTCCTAACTAAAGTTACAGAAGTCTCACCTTCTGGAAAATATACAGGGATGGAAATGTGCGTGATATATCCAGCTTAATTAGCTCCAGACTGGCCTCGCGATCAGCAACAGATGCAACTGCATCTGCAAGTAAAACCAACACTTGTTAAAACTGATAGAAACAGGTTACCTGTTACTTTTGTATAACGCTCTATCCAGGCTGCAACTGGCCCTGCATTCTCTAGAATTTGAACTTTGCCCAGCCCAGTCCTCCAAACCCTGTTTTCTTTCTTATAATCTACTGTGACTTCAGTTACTGAGTCTATTCCAGAGCACAGAGTGAGAGTACTGCTCTTGATCAAAACATGATCCAGTGGGATCTCGCTTTTCAAATTTTTAATTCCTCATCAGCTCATTTCGTGGCTCATTTCAACCAGCAGCATTGAAATGTACTATGTGCACTAGAGGGGGAAAAAAAGATGAATTACATCATTATCACAAGAAGCCAGCACTTCTTCACCTGTAAAGTCAACTATTTCTCATGTCCCACTTTTACTGAAGGTAACTAAAATATACAGAGAAGCTTCACTGAAGTTTCCAGAACTGAACACACAGTTATGATCTGCACAAGTTACATTACTTCTGAGCTCTCGTTAGCTCTCATTTGACTCAGATTTTTTTATTTTTTTATTTTTTGCATCCTTAGGACTGGCATTCTCCAAATGGCAGGAAAGAAGGTAGTATTCACTCAAGAATCTCCAGAAGAAATTCAGTCGGCCCTTGAGTTATCTCTGTCCTATCCTGTACGTAAGGGTATGATGCAAATGCTTGTGATAGCGAGGAGAAAACACATGCAACACTTGGGGAAAAGGCTCTTTCAGAGGGCTTAAACCAGCCAAAAGCCATCTGGAAAGCAGAAGATCACAGAATTTGATGAACAGGCTAAACAGAACCTGCTCTGCTGAAGCCTGGAAAGCAGCATTTCCTTCCAGTCCTACTAAAACTATGATAGTTGCATTCAGGAGTGAATGGGACTGCTGCAGGCTGTGTTAGGGGAATTTGGGAGAAAAAGGGCAATTAACAACTCAGAGAACGAACATAACACAATCTAAAATAAAAAGTTCAAGAACTGCTGTGTAATCCCTCCTTTCTCTTTCAAAACGCACAGGCATTATATTGGATAATTTGGGATCATTTCATTTGGGACAGTATCTGTTTAGACTGATTCCCAAGGAAGATGAGAATCTGTGATATAGAGCACAAGAAACTCTGGATTTATACAATAAATTCACTTCGTGTACTCCAAAGAGGAGTTGCTAGGGGGTCTTTTAAACAGATCTGATAGGTAACATATCTTTTGACAAATGTCTTATCTTCAAGACACCAAAACATACTTTTCATGCTTTAATCTTTATCTGCCAAAATAAAGCGTTAAGATATTTGAACAGGAAAAACCCTCAAAACTACTCAAATATGTTAAATGAGGCTAAAATAGTTGATCTTCTGGACTTTGCTACCAAAACCAGTAATAAGCACATTGGGCTGGCTTGCTTTTCAACCAGAGATCAAAGTCTTATTACTTTAAGTTTTCTCTTATTACGACATTTCCCAGAACATCTGACAGAATCAAAATGGACCCTTCCCCATTCATTCCCATCCAGAACTACTACCTTTCCAAAATAAACAAATTACCTAAGCTTTCCCCCACACTCAGCCCACACCCCAACAACAAAAGAACGAAGTGCCACCCCATAATCCAAGGGGCATTGCAAATGTGTTTCTGAGGATGAGCATATTTACAGTCACGTACACACAGAATCTTTTATAAACAGTTTGTCTCAAGACTTCAGATGAGTCACAGAGGTAGCTTAAGGAAGACCCAAATAATTTACAGTCAAACTAGCCAGTTAATCAGGATTGGCAATGGCAAGTGCAAACAAAAAAGCAGAGTCCCAAGAGACCAACTCAAAAATGAGTTACTTCATAGCAGCTGCTATTGACAGTATGACACGAGACAGCATTTAAAAAAGTTAACAGCACAACGAGTTAACGTTTATAACAAAGATACATCCACCATTATAAACATCATTGATGCTATTTTTAACAGAAAAAACACTCACAGGAGACAGTAATACGCCAGCAATAAAACTCTGTTATATATACAAGCATGCTAACAGCCCCACTTAACAGATTTGGGAGGAAAGGCCATCTGAGCAGCCAAGGAAACCCAAGTGGGATCCGAGATGTGTAATGGTACACATTCTTCACCTCTCAGTTCCACAATCAAAAAAATAATTTTTCTTTCCCAAAATTGTGGGCGGGACACCAACATAAGAACCATCTAAGCAGATCCAAGCAGCAGCACATACTGTAATTTAGTTTCCCATTTCTTCTTTTTGTATTTCATCTAAAATTTTCATGAGAGCTTACTCCTGGTATCTAATAAAGTCAGAGGAAAACACATTCATTTGCAAATGAACTAGCACATGCAATATTTCAATGCATCTTTTATTGATATAGTAAATACTGTTCAGCCCTTCACTCACCAACTTGTTATGAGAAAGCAAACATTTAAGTAGGGAATGAGCCTGAGTTCTTTTAACAAGTATTCCTAACACTGCAATTGCAGCTGAACTTGTGAGACCTGCTGGGTTTGTAGAAGTGAATCGGAGGCTGTCTAGCACTCAGGAGATCTCACCTTCTATGTCATTCTCAGAACTTGTCTCACTGAAGCTTTTCCATCTTTCCTTAGCTCTCGACAAGAAGATTTCATAAAGTTCTGCAAGAAAGCAAAACAGAACCAACAACAAAAAAGGAAGAGGTAAGTAAGAAAAGCACCCATGCAAAACATCCAGAAAAGCACACTAAGTATTCTTGGCTTTGGTTTTGTTGCTTGGTTTGATCTTAACCACTGTGGGCAGGGGGAGAATCTATTAGATGGTTACCACCAACCACTGCAGTACCACTACATACAGTTTTATAGTGTGCACTGTATTATGCTTTCTTCTGTGGTGAACTTGCAAATTACAACAGGGAAATCATGTCTTAAATAAGTCAGATTTTTATTTTTGTGAATAGGCTGGAACACTTCCAGTTCATCAAAATCATTAGTTATGGAATAAAGCAATTCGCTTTTCCACCCCTTAAGAACGCAAAGCTACAAATTCTCAATTTTAAAAATAAAAAGATTTTTTTGGGTGGGGAGCATCATCTTAACTCTTACAAGACTAAGATGTGTTTGTAGGCAGGTTTTGAACATTGTTCCCATAATCTACGAGGCTATGATGTCTTACTGTAAAAAAAACACCTGTTCCTAAGATTGTGAAATACAGTTCTTCAAAAAGCAAATATAACCCAATTTATATTTTTTAACAAAAGTTCAAATTTTTCTTTCAAAATAACCAACTTAATTTTTGCATTAAAATATGATCTGTTAAGGCATACCCGGAGTGATATTTAATTCGTTTCCCACAGCTAGACTCCAAACCTTCCCACGTACACTTGGGGGTAATCCCTGCCACCACAGCTCTCGAACTCTTCGGGTAGCACGCCTAGGACAAGGAAGCAGGAAAAAGAGAGGAAGAGGCACATATTACACATCTTGTTTTCTGAACTCATTGGGAAGCTTACAAGCAAAGTAACTGAATTCCCAAATCAATATTCAAGCATCTCTGCTTATACTAAAGCCCCATAAAAAAAAAACCCAAAACATTAAGCTCCCAGAAAGCACATTTCATGTTGCTTTGTAATGAGCTCTCGCTATATCACAGCAACAAAAACTGACTTCTTGACAAAACAAAAAGAAAAAGGAAGATAAGGTACATGGTTCCTCCGTTTCCAGAGGAGAAACAAGCCAGCCTTGCCTCATTTACACAACAGAATTTTACTTACATGCCTTCCCAATTAGGTAGTATTTCATTGACCCAAATCACCATAGCACTAGCTATATTCTCTTCTTGCTTGAAACGCTCTCTCATTATTTTTTTCCTTTTATGTGCTTCTTTAATTTCTGTTAAGTGTAACATATTAATAATTCTGTATTAGTGTATATAAATTATTAGGTAAATAATTCAGCTATTATCGAATTATTTAGATGATGCCTGAAAGAGATCAAGGGTAAATTACAGTTGTGCATGAGCTAGCTGGTACTATTTCTGTTGATTGTAGGTGTATTTCTCAGGAATTTTTTAAATTTAAACTATCTTTAAATTATTCAAATACACAGTGATTTAGACAAGCAAAAATGTGGCTAGAAAACTCTTAGCACTCTTTTCTGCAGTACACAGAATGACTAAAAAGCAAGCACATCAGCAGCACTGTTTTTCCTGCAATGAATTTCACACCACATTCTACTAAAACCTTACTTATTACTTAGAATAACCAGCAATAATTATAGATAAAATTATTATTCAAAAGTTAAATTCTACATCCATTTTAAAATTATTCAAATTTTACTGAAAATACCACCTAGAAGGATTATGTATTTTATTTTCTGGAAAGAGGACCGAAAGATCTGAGATAAGGCAACAAGGCTGAACAAGAGAAAAAGTATTCTGCCTTCTGTTAAAAAAGGATCATTTGCAGATCATTTGCAGATCCTTTGTTTTTTAATAAGGAAGAAGGACAGAGCAGTGCTATCTTGACATCACTAAGAACCACTGTGAAATTGCAAGGCATTTTCTATTTATGGATGCATTAGACACATCAACGGAGTAAACGTGCCATCCCTGGTAAACTGATACAGCTGACCAGCTTCATTAAGTTTTTACTGAAGCCTTGTGTGCAGCAGTAGTCAATTTAATGAATACCAGGGCACACATATAAAACACTACACATGGTTGACCCTCCAAAGATAGAGTTAGAGAAAATGGACCTCAGATCACACCTTACAAGATGCACGCCACAAAAGGAAGAGTAAAATGAGTTGTCAAATGCCTTGGATTTCTTACCACATCTTTGAGAGTAAGCTGCCACAGATCCATAGAGGCTCAATCAGTTCAGAAGTTTCTATCTCTGACAACCGCCCAAGTAAAACATGCAGCACAGGTTCTTAAAATAGCTTATTCCCTGAACACTAAAAGCATGAGACTACAGAAGTTCTTTCAACAACTATTCATAGATTGACACAGTACCAGACGCTACAGATATGTTTAACTTAACAAACAGATCTAGTGGGAGTAGGAAGGTTCACACAGGTAAAGCTGGTTGGAAAAAAACCCTTAAGTTTTCACCTGCCTTCACATTGAAATTGATCTCAAATTCCTGTAAAAACCAGATCTTTAAGCAGTCTGCTTTATACTTTGGCTCTCAGTGGCAACTGCAGCAACACAGCTTGAAAAAAAGAGTCTGAGTACCCAGAAAGTTTCCAGCTGATCACATTAGACAAGTAATTTTAAAAAAAAAAAAAAAATCAAGAAGTTTCTACTTAAAAATTAAAGAAAAGGTTAAACTAACTTCTGAACCTTGATAATTGAGTTCTGTTTTCAACTGCATGCACATATGTACCAGAGAATACCCTAGATATTAAACAAGGTTGTTACTGTACCTACTAGCCTACAAACCAGGAATTACTTTATCTTTGCTGCACAGTTAAAAAGAATTATGGGGATTATTGGCAGTTAACATACCTCGCTTTTTTGCCTCTGCCACCATCTCATCATATTCTTGCCGGTGACGTAAAGCCTCCTCCACTGATTTGGCAGGAAGATTTCTGAAAACAAGTTGTTCCTGAATTCAATACATACAAATGACATTCTGAACTATTTCAAAACAGGTTTTAATTTGGCTTCTCTCTAAGGTGAGCTCTGGGGTTGTCACACTGCCAGTGTTTCAGTAACAGCAGTAGAGGACTTACTGATTCAGAACTACCAGATGTTTACAGCTTCTGTTCATTGGTCCTCTTACAGATTCCCCCAAAGCTGGGTTATTAGATTTGTTGAACATCTGGAATGATGCTCAAATGACGTTTGCGTAAAGTGACAAAAGAGAAATACTGATATTCCATATAAAGTTGTTTATTCCAATGCATTTCTGCACATGCATATTTTAATCATTAAATATACCTGCATATCAATACTCCATTTGTTTGTATGAACTCTATGATGATGTATTTTCTATAAAAGGTAAAGGTTTTTATTCATTATAGTTAGCCCTTTAAAACTCCCACAAGAGAAGATAGGTTTACCAAAGGAAGAAAGGCTAGATCCTCATTTATGTCTGAGCTAAAGCTAAGGAAGCTTGCTATAGAACCACAAGTTCACCAGCCTAAAATGGGTTTGGTTTTGGCTGCGTAATGATCCCCTAATTGCCAAACACACACTTCCTTTTGATGGAGCAGACTCATTCCAAAACAAATCAGAACACAATGTTTGTCCTTAGTGTCTTACCCAATCTCTAGTCTACTTTGGTTCAAAATAAACAGAAGACAATTTTTTCATTTTAATATGCACCAAAAAAAGTTTTCCATCTCCTCTTATACAAGGAGAAAAGATCACTTTAATAACATTTCCAATGGAAGTGAGAGTGGAATGTATTTTCAAGGATGAGATTGTGGCAACACAACTCTTAACACACACTTGGATGGCACTCCAATTTGAAACAAGTGGAAGTGTCATTTGTAGAAACAAACCTGTTTGTTTGTGAATTGTGATATTTTGAAAGTACAGAAAAGCATCAGCCAACCAGTTACCGCATATCTTACTCTCCACCATATGGTAAAAGAAATAATGCTTTTACAAAAAAAGAGTCATAGCAATCCGTACCTCCATTCAGGATATTTCTGTCTTAGCACTGAATAAGCATATATACCACTAGAGAGAATATTGAAGGAAACAGTGTGTCCTATTTTCCATTTCCTAATTGGAACCGATTAGAGCAAACATTTAAAAGTGCCATCACAAGCTTTCTCAAGGTGCAGTTGGAAAGCTTTGCTCCATTTGTTTTCCTCACAGCATGTGTTCCTACTCAGCAGGTCCTTCTCTTTCCTTCAAATTGCTGAAGACTGAAGATATATAGCTGAAAATACTGACCAATTTATTACCCATTTTTCATTACTATTCTTAGTTGTACTTAATGCAGTTTTTGGTGCATCTTCATCTGCTGTTTCCTTGCCTTCAGCTGCAGTTTTAATGAGCCGTGAAAACATAACTGGAACAGGGGCAAGGAACAGTTTCAGTGAACACTATCATCTCTGTACCAACAAAGCATTTCACTGGAGTTGGCAGATACAAAATAAGCATTCAGCATTTGCAGCAGGAAGGTTATTTCTTGTGTTTCAAAGGCAATTCTTCCCACTCCTGCTTACTTACCTAATACTTGTTCTTTTTTCACTTTTTAAAAAAACCCTCTTCTGATAAACCAAGTCCAGGCTTGCTGAAGTGACAACTGCCACTGTTAAGTCTTCCCAACTGGTATAGGAAATTGTTTCCAGAATGGGGGAAGGAGAAGGGAGTGCGCACTGAGATGGCAGTGAAGAAATTGATAAAAGTCCTCAGGAATATTCCCGATTAAGGATGCCCACAGCACAGGCAGCTGTGATATACAGTAGATAACAGACTGTTCGCCCCATCACAGTGAGAAAGAATTTCTCGTATAGACTATCATATACTTAAAGTTTCTTCTGGAGCTATTTGTTAGGCTATTATCCGGAATGGAATAATCCAATGATAATTTCACGTTAGACTTGTGAAGTTTATCTCATCAGAAGCATATCTAACAAATTCAGTCATCATCAGTTCCACAGCAGAATCATACTTACGCTGGTCGATCCTCCAGAATCAAAGCAGTAGTTGAAAGTGGTTCAAACTCAATATTTTTACGTCTTGCTGATGGGGGTGGAGGTTTATACATTCTTCCTGTCCGTGCCTCATATTCCTAAACAACATTATCAATAGAAATGAAGTTTCAACTTTCAGCTTCACTGCTCATTAGTAAGCATATTATTACTCACTGAACACTTATTTAATAACGTTAAAATATATAACATTAAATAATTTAAGACAGCAAGAAGCTAACATTACAAGCTGAAATTGTTTATAGAAAGACAGTGCAGCTTTCCAAAACTGCTAAGTAAAGATGAATGAGAAAGCAGTTTCTTGTATCAACTTAATCTTTGATTTATTCTAGTTCAATAGTACTACTGAGCATCCAAGATCAGTTAGTTAGGAAAACTGCATAATCTTCCCAAACTAATTAGTGCACAAGTAATATGTGAAGTTGACCAAAAAAAACCAAAAAAACAACCACAAAACACCACCACCAACAAAAAACACTAACAAGAATGTGTGTCTCTTCTCATTTCTTTCCTTTTGATTCTAGCCACCCTTAAGATCTGGTACTTCTCACGTTTCTGAAGCCTTTAGCAAGACCAAACCCACCTTATTCAGAACTACCTACACTATACTAGTTATGATAAATATTGTTATATTGTCACTGAGTCTGTTTCATATAATTTCTTTCTCAGAGGTTAAAACACACGATCTACTTAGAAAGAAGTATTTACCAGCCCTTAATACGAAGAAGATTCAGAGGAAGAAAGAATCCCATTCCTTTTTCCACAAGAGCAACTCAAAACAGAAATATGAAGCTGTCTTAGGAAAAAGGCTAGACAGAGCCAGATGAAAACTTCAGATCTCACATTCCCTCTTTTTTAGCCTCTGTAAATAAAAAACTTACTGCCAAGTTACCGGGAAACCCATTCTTATGATCCAGCAAATCTTAAAAGGTTATCTGTGAGAAGACTTTCAACTTATTCCCAAACCAAGTTAGCTTGTGGGTTCACACTCTGCTTAGGCATGAAGGCTAAATACTAGTTTCTCTGCAAGTCTTCCACATGCTGGAATTCAAACATAAAATATTAAGAGCTGAGAAAAAAAAAATCATCTTTTTAAGAGAACAAATTCAAGGTACTTTAGTAATACTTTCACAGATCACACAGCTCTATTCTTAAGCAGACCCAAGTGAGCTCTAACTTGTACAAGCTTTTTTTTTTTAATCTAAAGACAGTTTGTTCTTGTACATGTTGCTTTAATAATTGTGTAAGTAAATTCAATCTCAGATTAACCAAATATCTTATGTTTAAGTCACCACAAATAAAAAATTGATCAATTACTAATTAGGTGATGTCTCTTTCAAATGAAAAGTAACAGTCTTCTCTAGAAACTGCTCCCAAATGAATCTCACACCTAATACACAGCTTCTTGTACACATTAGTTCTCAGAGGGAGAAGAAACAGAGGGCTTTACACATTCAGTGTTCATTGACAGCATTATAGAAACAGAACTGACAACTTTAAAGCTATTATATAGCTTGAGAGGGCAGCAAACAGTTGAAGTCCACAAAGTTAAATGGGAAAAGACCTCTTAGAAATGCAACAATGGTTCAGATTTCCAGAGAAGGCACAAAGGGTCTGCCCAACAGCAAGGTGGCTTAAAGCTTTCTGCTCCACAGCCTCCTTACCCTACCCATTTTAATGATCTCTAACAAAATTTCTGTTCTCCCATATTGGGCATAATACATGAAATGATGTGAAAAGTATAACCTCAATGATGTCGTGTTAATCTCATCTCAAAAGGAAGTTATCACAGAACCACTGAGGTTGGAAGGAACCTCTGGAGATGTAGTCCAGCCTCCCTGCTCAAAGCAAGGTCAACTACAGCAGGTTGCGCAGTGCCTTGTTCAGCCAGATTTCTAATATCACCAAGGATGGAGACTCTGCGCCTGCTTAGACAGAGGCTATGGCATCCGGTATTCCCAACTGGTTTCCCATGAAAGTACTAACCAGGGCCAACCTGTTATCTTCAGAGATCAGACGTGTTCAGTGTAAGGCCATATGCATTATATGCCGCTATACTTTTCAGATACTAAGCAGTTACCTGGACTTCTTGCCCTTTTCATTTTCTAGCTTGTCGGAGTCAGAATGATAGTTTAACTGATGAGAAAAAGTGATTGCACCTCCATGGAACAAGCCAAAGAATAGTTTTGGAAACCCTTCAGAATCTTTTGAAGTAGTTTCCACCTCGCTCTCCCCGCCAAGTCTTCATCTCTCTGCCCCTTAACCACTGTATCACTCTGCCCCACAACAGCGTACCAAATAACTCTATTTGTTAGCACCCTGGAAAGACAGGCACAAACCTAGAGCAACCACCCTATTCTTTCAACTAGAGGAGAAGCTCTGTTGCTTTTTTGTCTCCATAAAAGAGCCCAAATATGCACCTTACAAAGAAAACATAGCAACTGTTTGCTATCATCATTTATACATACATTCACACTAAAACCATAATTCTTTGTAAACACAATGACTTAAAAGTTACTAGCCAACCGTTCTTAAATACAACTTAGTTCTAAATATTTCTAAGTCTCTGGCCAAGAACAGTGGTTATACAGATTTCCTAGAACAAATTCCTCTCCTGAAGGGTAATTCCCAATATCACTTTTGATTGAAAATGATATGTACCCAACATCATTCAGCACATTCAAACAAGTTTTAAGTTTTGTTGTAATCCACACAAGCCTGAGAAAAATCAGAAAACTAACACTCACTGTATGAAGGAATATACATATTTTTAAAACTAAAATTATTTAATTCTGCCTAGAACCATGGTGACATTACAGGCACTCCTGCCATGCATTATAACCTCAGGCTACCCCAGCATATTCTTAAAATTGGAATGCATCTCGTGATAGCACCCAGAGGTCAGCATCCAGGCTGCAGTACAGTAGCAATGCCATCCCTCATATTCTTGGCAGAAGTTCTGATTTACTTTTGCACTTTCCAGTATTTTGTAACAGAAGCCACAAAATTAAGTTTTAGTAGTCAGAGATGAGGAAGCTCAAACAGTACCAACCTTTTCAACACTCCTACATACCTCATATGTATGCAGGTTAAATAGAAAAAGCATTGCAAGACGGACATTAGAAATGAAGTCGCTCTCACCTTTTTATTACAAGAAACGCATCTGAATGGTGCTAGTGCTTCTGGCTATCATACATGCTAAGAACAGATACACTATTTCCAAAGCAACAGAGAAAGAAAACAACAACAACAACCTTCAACAGGGATTTTCCACAAAAGGCAGAACTCATCACCCAACTGTGCTTTTGGAAGTACACTTTACGAACAGTTGGTTTTTGCAAGAAAAGAACACATGCGGAGAGAGGGAAAACATGCAGAGAGGGAAAATGGTAAGCGTTACTAGAAAGAGTCAAAGCAGAGACCAAAATAGTTTCAAGCTCAAACTGTCATGACTGCACATTCCCCAAGGTGAAATATACTCCAAAGTATCCAAACTTCCCAATGTAAGATGCTTCTTCCTCAAGAAGCCTGTGCTCTAGAAAACTTATTTGAAGATTAGATCCCAGACCCATCAGACATGCATGTAACTCACTAGTTTGTGCAACTAAAATATCCATTTTTTCTGGAATATTTTGTATGACTAGATGTAAAGAATCCAATAGCCTTCACCATGCGTTCAATGCAGAATCTAAAATTCTTGGCAAAGGATAAAAAGCTTGAGCTGACATGGAATTTAACTACAAAAGATGTGAGCTAATACTCTTCCATAACAAGGTAAAAAAATACAATTTAAAGTCAAATGTCTTGCCAAATGCTTAACATGCAGGGCATATGCCAGAGAATAGAACAATTGACAGCTAAAATTCAAGACTACGTAAGACCTGTTTATGTAAAAAAAAATAATTTTGGAAGCATCACATGTATAGTTTCAGTAGCTTAGGGAATGTCGTTAAAAAATTTGCTGTTGCAGCATATCTGGTATTTATTGGAAGTTAGGGAACACTTCAAAATCCCAAAATAAAGAAAAACAAAACTCAGCTTTAATAGAAACTGAGAAGAGTTACCTCCTTATTAAGGCTGGAACTGCAGCCTCTCATCTACCACCAATAATTAACCTGTTAAAAGGCTAAAAGCATGTTTTTCCTGAAGAACGCTGTGACAATATATTTAAGAGCACTTCGACATGTGGAGGGACTTGTATTTCCAGTATTTGTTCCAACAAAAATACAGATAAGCCTATTAACCTACAGACAGGTAACACAAATGGGGCTGGGAAAATAGCCTTTTGCTTATAAATTGCCTTGTGCTTAAGAAGAAATTGTATCTTCTTTATAAAAAAAAGGCAAAAAAACCAACCACACAAAAAAAACCACCACACCAAAAAAGTCCCCTGATGTTTTATGCAAAAGAAAAATAATAAGCCTGCAGAGGTCTTTACTGCCTGCACCTTTTTTGATACCTACATGGAAGGCATACAAAGCTGAAGTTTCTTTCATCCTTCCCCAGAAGAGCCACACGTAACAGCTAGACCATTCAGAGCTATTTTAGATATCTCTAAGCACTACTGCATTGTGTAACATACACGTAATTGCCCATAGCTGCTACTTCCAGCATCTAAGCAAACTACCTTATAGAAAGGAAAACCAGCTGCATTGCAGCATTCCAAAAGCATTAGTTGACCTTACGTAGGGTGTGCTTGTGGGGATAAAGTATTTAACTGAGCATGCACATAACGATTCCATTTTAGAAGACAAACTTGCATCTACAGTGCCCAAATTGTAGAGCTTTAACGGAATAAACACTGACCATTGAAATTTAACATGCATCTCACTGGGATAGGTTTTGATCTATCTAGGATCCAACAACAAAAGTTGAACTCCGGAAATGAGCGATAAAAGCCTTGGATTACAAGGATTGTGAAAGTCCTCACAGTTCCGAAAGTACCAATTATACAGATTAAGCACCACAGATGCAATTATGTTTTATGTATGCTGGAGGAGAAAGCAACTTGATAGGCAACACTGAATTAACTTTCACCATCTTAAGGACTGCCTTTATTTAAAGTAGATGTCAAGGCATACTAATACTCCAATTAAACAGAGCATGCACCCTCTGTATGACAGTATCTTTTACAATGCTTTACTCCCCCAGAATTCTAAGCCTGATACTGAAACAGGTTTTGTTCAATCAGTCATGACTCCTGTTGAGGAAACAATGGGGATATTCTGCAAGTGGTTTTAAACCTCTCTTCCCTCTACACACACATGCGACTCTGTGGAACAGATGGGCCTCTAAAAACACCTATATGATTATTTTCACAATGTTGTACAGCTAACTAGAAATATCATTAGAAAAATTATTCCCCTTCATTTCAAGCAGAGTTGATCATCCAAGAAAGGAAGCCTTAATAGAATCTCTTTAGGAGGGCACCCATCTACATCACTTTAATAAAAGTAACAGAAAATTTGTTTAAGAAGAACTTCTGCTAATGCATAAGGATTCCCTTTTATGTTGTCATGTGTCTCCCCTCCAGGTTAAATGTTAAAATTGCTGAGCTAGAACTGGTTGCAAGGTGATTGAAGACAAAAATGTGCTTACAGCAAGAGTAGATGTCACTGAAAAATTCTGAGTCATAAACTAGACATTTTCCCAGAACTAAGAATGGCAGATGCTATCAGGACAGACAGAACAGTACATTCTTCCCTAACCTGCAGGCAATATAGGAAGAATCTATATTGAAGGAGGGAAAATTTCTAATCTACACATAGTACAGGAGAACAACCAAACAGACATGAAGAGTTTCTAGGTCAACCTTCCAAAGTAATGCCGTCCACCTTCAATTGTTCATTTATTTTTTCCCCTCAATTGGACAAGTTGCATCAAGTTTCATCTTTTGTTGTTCATGAAAAAAAGCACGAAGCCAGGGGCTTCTGAGCCCACTAATGAAGAGCTGAGAGTGGCTAGACCACGTAACGTGAACGGCAGGCAGCACAGACTAACTAGCAGTTACGTTACTGCTCTGTTTCACAAAGCCAGAGAAAGAGACCCACAGAACTGAAAAGTTAACTTGTACCAGTCCTGTTTAACACAGGGTGTGAGACTACATAAGAGGTTTTCAAAGTAACAGGCATATGCGTTGTACCAATTTCAGAAGGATACCAGTCAGAGCAAGTAGAAGACATAATGTATAGCAAAAGTTTCAATAGCTACCCTTTTCTAGGTTTCCAGTTTCATATTAGAAATCGTGATTAAAAGCATATGGAGTTCTCAAGTGCCACTGTTAATAGCTTGTGTGACTTAGTGGCAAGGGAAAAAACAAAAAAGATTCTAGGATATCAATTTTCAAAGCTAATACAAGGTGTTCAAAAATATTACAAATTAAGCCTTTTAACAACTGCCACCATTATTGAAGGAAGCACAAACATAGAAAGTAAATTACTGTCAAGCTCTATTCCCTGCTATTCAAGAACATGCAATATAAACAATAATAAACAATAATACTCTACCACTTTAAGTTGTTAGTGAGATTCATGTGTGAAGTTAATTTATTTCTTTCTTTTACTAATGGTATCTAATGAGTTGATGGTTAGTGCCATAAAATATTCATGCTATTGTGAAAATGTGATGTTTGTTCTATTTTAATGAGTGCTACATAGTCCCATGCATGGCATTGAATACAACTAGAAAGAATATATATTAAATGTCATACCCCTGTGTTTAATAGACTGAGAGTAGATATTGACGCAAGACTGCCAGAACTGTCATCCTAATGAGAAAAAACAGAAGCAAAACCTTAGTGAATAAATGAAGGAAAAGACCATTACAATATAGCAACATGCAAGCCAAAATTTAAATTCACATGTAGAGTATTAATACTCTATGTTTGAAGAAACGTGGCTGTTCCTCCTTCTTCTCCAGGCCTCCAAACATAAAAAAAAACCACATAAAAAGACTTCCCACTTGTGCAAGATGTGCACTTTTTTTTCCTGTTTTAATTGATGTTTCATATTTTCTATGATAAGCACCTTTGCCCGAAGGGAGATCTTTTTCCATGGCACTTCGCAGGTGTGAGACAAAAGGTGTTCCCTGACACACCGTCTCTCCCTAGACCACATCACCCATAAAAGTTACACTTCCACTAGCCTTTGTGGACTTCCACTAGCCTTGGAAGATAAGCTGTTAAAAAGGAAAGAACAAAAGACTGTCTATAGGCTGACACAAGAGAACAGAAACTGTTTGCTCTGAAAATGGATCTTGAAGACCTTGCCTTCATTCAGCTCCTGTTAGATTGCGTCTCACACCTATAAGCTAGTTAGCTTTAAAGCTTAAAAGGAATATTCGAGAAGGGGAAAAGAAACATAACTGGACTTGGATAAGCATTGGGCAAGGAACAAAATACGAGGGTAACTTTCAAACTGAACTTTCACATTAAGAGTTTGTGTTTTTGTATTTAACATGAGAGGGCAAAAAATACCACTAAATCACACAGTGACTTAGAGCAGGCCTTTAAGTCCCTCACCTTCCCCCCTCCCCTCTTATGTTATAATTAGTATTTCTAAATTGAAAGCTCCAACGTGTACTGCATCTCAACCTCACTGGTGAGCTGATGAGAACTAAGATACATTTGTAAGGCTTTGAGGAAAAAGTCACTTAAATTAAAAGTAAGATTCTAAGCAGCGATCTGAACCCCCTCACGCCCCATTGCAGCAAGGCAACCAGGCAAAAGCACGCCCGACTGCAGGAGCCCCTGTACAACCACAGCTCGGCAGGTTTCCATTTCAAAGTCAAAACTGGTTTTCTAATGGAAGAGCCACGCTTAAAGACAGGGCAGGGGGTGGGGTGGGGAGACACAGCCATTGCTCCTAAGCATTGGATTACAGCACCTGGAAGAGGGAAAATAAGCTTTTTATCATACCTTCAACGTTATTTCTGAACTTATCTGTAGTGTTCTTGTACCATGCATACCCCACACTAATAAAAAGCATTTTAAAGGCTTCCTTCTCCCTTGCCATACTATTTTCTCCTTTCCAGCACTGAAGCACCGTGCCAGTCTCAGAAAGGTTAAGGCTTATATAAGTAATAAAAAAATCCAAACAAAAAAAAACCAAACCACACTTTGAACAAAAGTCACAGCATCTTTACCACCTGAATCTTTTTGCTAAATCCTGTCCTTTTGGAATTTGATACAGCCTGCCTAGATGATGATTTTGCTATCGCAGCACCTCAAGCTCACCAGAGTAAATCTGCTTAACCTGCAAAAGCTCACTTCTTAAGAGAAGAAAAAACAATTATTTTTATCTGTGCCACCCTCTGCTAAAGAAATTCAGAGGCTTCCCATCAAAAAGAGAATCCAGAAGACCAAAAATTTAAAAAAAAAAAAATAGCGTCCCACCAAGGTAAAAGTAGTTCTATCATTTTTATATCTCAAGATTGTTTCTATATTCTTTGTTTCCCCAAAACCCAGCAGCTTCCAAGGACAGAAATGAAAATATGTACAATGCTTATGTTTTCTTTTTCAAACTTTAGGAAGAGAAAGTTTGCTTCAATACTCTTCAGAGTTTACCTCAAAGACTTACTTTTTTTTTTTTTAAAAAAAAGCAATCAGAAGAATTCACATCAGCAGAGTCATCACCTCTGCGGCATTTCAAAATGCCAGTCGCATGCTCACTGTGGAGTACTCCCCCGAAGATGCATTTGTGCCACCAACATAGCACTGACATCAAGAGAAGTTCTCCTTGACAAGTTTTCCTTGTCAAAGCAGTGGGTAAGCGCTGGGAGTAGGAGCTGAACTGCGTTTTACAACCTTTATGCAAACAAAAGGAGAGGCGTTTGTCTCCCTGAGGTCCTACCAGTTTCATTACCATTGTACTGACAAGACAATAATTGCAAAAGTCTAAAACGGTGGGGAGTGTCTTTGAAAGACTTCAACACAACGCTTTGTTTTACCGCTAGCGTAGCATTTTACTGACTACCTGTGCGACTCTGGAAACATGATGGACATTTCTTGAGAACCTGACTGCTACAGGGTCTACAAAGAAAACCGTCACAGCCTTCTCACTGCTGCAAGCAGACAAATTGTTATTCGGGCGTTACATGTTCCTTGCAAGACCTAATATCCCCATTTATCCTCTGTCCTGGTTTCCAGGCAGTTTGTTACCAATGTTTTTCGACCTATATCTGCTAAACAGGCATGAGTCTCGCCTTTCTCTTCTCTCCAGCAGTAGTGCAAGACCAGCCAATGTGACCTCTTATCTAGATAACTATCTGCTTAAGAACCACTCCTATGAAAAGGCATCTAGCACTGTACATACCTTTTGTATGTACAGTGTTGTACATACAAAATGTACTTCTTTCCGACACTTTCAAATCCTTAGATTTGTTGACAAACCTGCCATATACACTTTTTAACCATTAGGAGCTTCATGCATTGTTAAATTGAAACAACAAAGATGAGAGAGAAGAGTTAACATTTCAAGTTAGAAGGTCTGAGTCATATGAAAACCGATTCAAAATGCATCTGGTTCCTCCAAAGAGAAGCCTCTGACAACTCTGGTCCCTGGGAGACCATGGGAGTTGTGCTGATTCAGTGAATGCAATTTCTCCATTAGATTTCAGACTGGAGATAACGACATCAGAAAAATATGCAAGTGAAGACACTATTTTTCAGCTCTCAAGTACAGTATTTTACTCCCTCCCCCCCCGAACAATTTCAGAGCCACCCAAAAATAATATTTTCAGGGGTTAGCTGTAGGAGAGTGACCCAAAATCAGAGTTAGTATTTAACGGACTGTCCAAACTAATACCTTCCATTTTGTACAAAACGTGGTAACTTTTGGAAAGGATGGCTTTAATTCACTTCTGAATAAGCAATCATTTCTAAATCACTGCAACCTTTTCATGGTGTGTCAGATTTAAATAGAAAAGCAGCTTCCCCCATCTTATTTAAGGCTGTCACTGACAGTATTTTGTTAAAACTGCTGATAAAGTGAATTTAGTGTATGTTTTATTTTTCTTTATCTTGCAATATGTATTTCCGTATTTTGAGTTTACTTTAATCAGGGCGTATTACGAAAAAATCACCACGCTGCTTTAAACAAATTAATAAAAAGTATTCAAGGCTGCTTTAATAAAAAGAGCTAAATTTAATGGCTTGATATTCAGAACCATTACAGATTAAAAGCTCTTTATTTCAATAAATGAAACTGAGCTTGCATTTTTAAACAGAACTTGCGCTTCAGACAATACGCACCAAAATGTTACAGATCAGCCCACAAGTCAGTTTCTGTTTTAAATGCTTCTATATTAAAATATTTCAGCAGTCTAATTTAAAGCAGATTTCTGTACAGACTGAAAAGAATTTACCAGACTAATCATTAATGACCACATACTTCTAATAGCCAGTTTTATTAGCTGCAGCTCAGGAAAAAAGGCATGCTTCCTAAAACCATCAAACGCATTTGACATTTGCAATCCTAAAGAGTTGCTGTCTTCCCTTTTTTAAAAACAGTGAAGGAAGGAAGCCCAGAGGAGGGAGATGTCCAGCAAAAGAGTTGGCCTCAATCACATCCTGCTTGGGCAGCTCTAAATCCAAGGAGAGCCGAGCCTGCCAGCAGCTGCGAGCAGGGAGATGCGGCTGCCAAGAGCTTTCAAGCTCTGCCCCAGTTGGAGCCAGAGCATCTCGCCCAAAGCATTGCTGATGGCAGCACAGCTGCAGGGGACTCCACCATCTCCCCAGCCCAGCAAGCCCTGCAGGTTCGCTTTTCGACAACAGTATTTGTCGTCTTCTACATACGCTAAGAAACTTGCAAAGATATTATTTACAGTAATGTTCATTAGACAGCCTCTGAAGGCAGAGCTGGCTAGCATCATTGTCTGAAAAATGTCTGAAACAGTATCCCTAATTAAGTTTCCAGATTTTCTTGGAAGTTATTCAAGATATTAGAATCACTACCTGGCTTCTCTGCAGAGGCATATATAGCAATGTCCAGTTGATGAACAGTTATTGAGAGACACAAGCATTCATTTAAATGTAATTATCAGTTTACTACATCATCCTTAGCAAAACACAGATAACAAAGGAGGCTTCCCATCAGCCAGGATGGAAACAGGGCATGTGAGCTCTGCCATCCTTTTGACTATAAATCTACAATGATGCAATTTTTTTCTTGTTTTATTAATAGGAAAGTCCTTTAACCTTCACAATATTGCCATAAACCTTTGATGTAAGTATGACCCTTAACCAAAAGGCTTCCTCCTTCTATTAATTACAAAGCTTTTCCTGTTGCGAGTTATTTTTTTCTGCAAAAGGACTTCTCAAAATTCCATCCATCATCTGAAGGATGCTGACTCGTTAACGAGTTTCCTTAACCAAGGGTTTATTTGCACCCTCCCAAAGCTGGCCACTGGCATCAGTAGAGGCACAGAACTTTGCGTTCAACCATGGAGAATACCATAGCTGTTCAGGAATGGCATGATTTGTTGCTAATAAACTACCCTAAACTCCCTCACAGGCAGCTTGCCTACAGCTTAATCCCATTCTACTTGCATAGTCTTACACCTAGAAGCTCATTTTACAAAAGCTGGTAAACAGCGAACAGCCATTGTTCTGACCACAGATGGCTTAAAAAAAAAAAAAAGGGGGAGGGTGGAATTCAGGTTTTATATTTCAGATCACACTGGATCCCTTGACTTCAATTTAGAAAGTCAATGTGGAAGTTCGTAGAGACACTCCGCGTAGGACATGAAGTGTTCTGCCAGGTTCACAGAATTACTTGTGAACAGAACATATTAAGCTTTAACCATATTTCTGTCAGCTTCTTAAAGGCCCCAGAACTGCATTCTTGCCTACGTTCATTTCACTCACATCTCCTGCATAGTGAAGAATTTAGTCCAGGGACTTCAGTCAGCCATGCAAAAGTGAAGATACTATTTTCCACTGATCTTCAATAACCAAGCCTGCCTATATTCATTCTTACCCATCGCCAGCTTAGCAAATTTGAACATTTTTGAGAAAAGAAACCATTGGCTTTTCTTCAAAGGCATATGCACAAGGAGCAATATTGGAAATTTTAAACACACATGCAAGACATCTGACATATATTAAATATGGGAGACATTAGGGTCACCTCTCAATTTAAGAAACAAATTTTCTCAGGTATTATAGATCTAACTGTGCAGAGTATAGCATCAGTCTGGATCCCCCTTTGATAAAGCATCATGAGCTTAGATATACAGTTATCTAAAGACCACGCTTTATCTAAATTAGAAGCTAAAAATATTAGCTATTACTGACACATTACTCAAGATTATGTAAATCCGATACTGACCCTAATCTGGCAACCATAACAACACAAACCACATGACTAGTGGCTAGGACCAATTCAATCACGTTTAAAGACAATACATTGTTTTAATATATTTGCTCTTCTGCCACTTCGGAGAAGTTAAGAAAATGGGAACATTACAGTTTAAAAGAGTCACTAAGGGACAAGAGAAAATAAGACTATTTCTGCAGATTATGACTTGGTCTCCAGAACAAACATCTTCATTACTAGAAAACGGGAAGCAGATGACTGGTAGCATTGTGCAAACCCTCTGTTTCTCAGGATGCAAGAGACATCTGGATTTTTACCACAGTATTTTCATAGCACAAGGCCAACAGCATTCATCTGCAAGTAAACTAAGAACACTTGCCTTCTCCCACCCAAAAAGGGGAAACCATTTAAATAAGGAAAATCATATTTGAAAATGTTGAAAAAGCATTAAGTTTACTTCACAGTAAATCAGAATTATTTGGGTTGGAACGGGCCTTTAAAGGTCACCTAGTCCAACCCCCAAGGATTGCACTTTAGGTAATCTCATCATTTTCCTGCAACATTTTATTGTCTGACAAGTGCCATTACATTGAAGCCCTTCAAAAAGAACCTCTCACTTTTCACTTCAGTTGCTCCCAAAAGGCCCTCTTCACCATGAAGCTCTTTCTAGAAGATGGCTGAACGCTACTCCATTCACAGCCATTTGCACCTGCCAAACACATCAGCTTATGTGGAATTTAAGAAAGAAGACAGAGAAAACGGCTCTCAAGAGATTCAAGTTACTGTTTTCACCAACACAAGGGGCGTTCACATTTCTTACGTCAATAAATCTTTCAAATTTAGGATCTCACGTTAACATCAAGTTAATGATATATTACCAATTGCTCATCTTTAAAGACTATACATTTTATTATTATTTTAACAAAGTAAAGACAGACTCCACAGGAATGAGTATATGGAAGTGCAGCTTTGTATGAGAGGAAGGAAATCAGAATTACCTTTCTGTAGTACCCCAGTAACTCCAAAACAAGTTCAACATACAGTACTATTTTGAAACAAAAACACCTTGAGTGAGATTAAAAATCCAAATGAAACAAGATCACACGTTTCAGAATTCTAAGCAATTTGTCACAAGTTACTCAGATAGTAAGTCTTCCAAGGCAAGGACTACTATGGAAAGATGAGTTAAATAACAACAACAAAAAATATTTAAAAAAAATCAGTTTTGTAACACCAGAATATCCAAGAATGCTTTAAGAGGATAAATTTATTAGATTCATATCTAGTTTGAAGAAAAACTGAATATACAAGTATGACTACAGTTTTATTGCACAAAACAGGCAAAAGTAACTCAGAACTAAACTTCATAAAAGGAAGCCTAGAATACTTCACAATCACTTAACCATTAAAAAAATGTAGCATATCACGTTAAATAAGGCAAAGTTTTACAGGAAATTAATACAATTTCTGATGTTTTGACCAAAACAGCTTAAATGCTTTTTGAATAAGTATTACTGTATAAGCACTGAGATGTACTGAAGAACGTACTAGCTAATCATAAAACTCAAACTCCTCAGTAACTACTGTCCTTCAGACAAAGCCCCAAAAGAGTCTTCCCAGAGCACTCTATGGCTGTGTAGTAACAACGTGGAGATAACGGCAGAGCACTGCAATACCTATGCATTAATTTCTACAAGTTTTGTACCTACAGTTGTGTGATATTTACTCACCTGCTGAATAATTTTGGAATCTTTTGGAAGGTTTTCCCTGGGTGGGACTTTTCCAAACAACTTCCAACCAGGAGCGCTTTGGACAGCAGGTTTGAGTTCCTTTGTCCTTTTAGTGAAAAAGTTTCTGAAAAGAGAGGAGGGTTTTCTTTTTGTTTATTGTAAGCATATAAATAAGTGATATTTGTACTCAACATTTCTTTAAACCAAGTTCACCACTATAGAGGTTTATGGCTCAGCAAATGCAGCGTGCTACCTTAGCTTTCTCTTATGCTCTAAAATAAGTAACTTGAAGTGGAACAGCTTTCATTACAGGTGCTTTGATGCTAATATATTTGTACTTAACAATTTTACCTCTGAATTCTAAGCTACTTTATGCAACATCAGATCTGTTTCAGTAACACGGGACACTTTCTTAAACGTAAGTTAGCAGCATGCAACAGCTCTCAGAATTTTGTTTGGGGTTTGGTTTAGTGTATCTTATGGAGCTATTTGGAGACTGAAAAGAAAACAGCTGAAAATCACTGTGTAACTTACAGATTTAAAAAAAGAAGTGGTGAACTATTACTTCTACTAACACTTTCTGCGACCTTCACACCTTCAACTTTCATAACATGGACTAGAAAACCGCAGAGCATGCACACAGCTTCAGTTTAGCGGGTAACCTTTGCCAGTGCCTAAAGCAATTACACTCAAACAGGCAGCTGACTGCATCCCGCCCGGATGCGTTCCTGTCCAGCTTGCTCTAGGTGAACCTGCTTTGGCAGAAGGGTTGGACTAGATGATCTCCAAAGGTCCCTTCCAACCCCGACAATTCTGTGGTTCAATTACTTCTTAGAAAGGCAACAATCACAAGGTCATACTAGCAACCATTTGTCTAGATACATGGCTGTACTATTTGACTCTGATCACAAGCTCCCACAGAGCGTTAGGTACGAGTGCTTTGAAATTGAAAGTGCATTTATTTTGAGTATTGGAAAGTTACTTTCCAGAAACTTATAACACAAAGGGATTAAAAGTTCATAGTCTAAGGTTACTTCTCAGGATGCTTAAAAGTTGACCTCTGAGCAAACATAATACGGAATACTTTTATTGGAAGATGTTTTTGTGCAGTGCTAACTAGCTAACTTTGTACTTTCACACTGTTCCTCTGGAAAGAGATCCCCAGATTTATTCTTTACCTAAAGCATTTGCTATATTTTAAAACACATTTCCTTCTCAAAATGAAAGCATTCCCATTTTTGCACAGGGAATAGTCTCTTGGCTTTGCCCAGACAGAAGTAGTGTGCTTCAACAACTGCAATCCCTCTGAAAAGTACACAGTTGCTCTTAAATTCCAGAGCTGTCAGGGTTTCTGACCATGCAGCACAGTTTTACAATTAGGAACTGTTAGTGTTTGTAAGACATTGTATAGCTTTCAAATACAAACTATCTTTTCAGTTCCCAGAATGTTTTTTGTTATTTGGGAAACAAGGAAACGCCTGTCACAAAAATCCCTTCTGTGCAAGTCTGTGTGAATGGACTCTACAGATCCTTGTGTGTAGCTGAAGGTCTAGTCCCCAGAAAACAGCAAACTGAAGAGAGGAAGTAGATGCTGATAAAGTATGAAAGTCTCCCAAGAACCAGTAACCTCAAGACTAGCCGTCCTGTGGAACCCATGACAACCGAGAAACTCAGAACACCAAGACTCTGCTCGCTCCGCCGGAGGCCACCAGCACATGCTGCCATCAACAGCTTGCTAAAAAAAAGGCAAAAGGCTGCATTCAAGAAAGCAGCAGCTGCTCTAGGCAGGCAGGGACTATGGGATTACATACACACCTGATGAAAGACAGCACCTTGAGGGGATTATTCTTTTTTTTCTTGAACACCCACGTAGAAGCTGTTGGCGCATCAGTGCGCCCCGCCACTCTGTGGAGGTCTCACAGCTGTTGTTCCAACCCAGTAACTGAGTAACCGTGTTTGGGAATAACTGCTTGCACTGTATGAATAGTTACCTGCCATTAATGGAATCAAGCTGTTGCTATTAATAATAGCTTAATTAATACAAGGTGTTCTAATAAGCATTCGTTGTGAGCCATGCATCCCAGAACTCTGTCCCCCATCAGGGAAATTTGCAGTATCTCAGTCCATCCCTGCGAAAGCCAAGTAAGCACCCAGAACACCAAACGAGCCATTTCTGACACATGACCTGGAAGGAAAGGCTGATGAAAAGGCCAAGCCACGGTACCACTAAAAGACACTGTCCTCAGTCAATCCCAGGACTGCATACCATTAGTGAAATGAACAGGTCCATCCATAGAAGAAAAAAAGATGTAAAAAGTGTGCTTATGTAAATGACAAAGATTCATTTCACAAGTACATGACACCTTTCACAGTGCTCTGCAGGGTCTTCTGGAGAGGAGTGTTCAAAGAATCATCAAGAAAACAAGACAAAGTATTCTAAAGACCAAGATGTCACTGAACACCACGCTACAGCCTTGCCCTTAAACTGGCAACTACTGCAGTGGCTGTATTTGAACTTAATCAGAGATTTTTTTTTCCCCAAAAGCAGGTATGAAGAGAGATACGCTCTGGAGTACTGTTCTTGAAATATGGAATAGCTCATGCATCCTGACTTCATGGATAGCCATAAGCATCCAGTCCCAGCACATACTTCAGAATACCACCAGGATTACCCAGCGGTTCAGCTCCATTGCTTCTAGCACTTGTGGAAGCTGAAAAAATGCAGGCCTTTAACACTGATGGCAATCTGTCACTGTATCAAAGCTGTCTGATGATTAACCAGGAAGCTGGCAGATTTAAAAAGGAAAAACGTGTAAACACACAGGTTTTAATTAATATTTCTGTACAAAAGATTTAAGCCTGCTCATGGCTCTTGTGAGATTTGATTTAATTTTTTTTAAATAAGTATAACATTAGAACAAGCCTTCTAGAAGGTAGTCCCCACCATAATAGATCTTGAGGGTTTTTTTTTTATTTAAATATTCTTTGCTGTACTGAATTAAGCAAAGGCTTATTTTGCTTTTTACAAATGCACGAGTGAAAATACAAGTGTTACTCTTATTGAGTAGGTATTAATTGAAGTTTGTTTCTTGTGAATGCAAAAAGCTGGTCAAACTTTACATCATGTCAGAATAAACCTCACACAGGAATGCTAATCCAAGAGAAATTAATGGAAGGTTTACAAATAAGCTTTGCTGAAGATGGAAGGACACTTTTAATACATTGTTTTGGCAGCTCACAGTATCACATCTGATGTGTTGTTGACAACAGTAAAGCCTTACAAAAGCCCTGTTAAGGAACAGCATCTGTGAATACTTAGAAGTTGCATTCACTGAATTGCACGAAGTGTACTAGATTTGATATATTTGTTGCTGCTTAGAATATTCATGAGTTTCACTGATCCCAGGAAAAGTTATCCATTGAGATGGACTGAAGAGTCAATAGCATTTTGGTACAGAATCTCAAAAAACATTGGAAAACTTCAAAATTCCTTAAAAAGAAGCCTACAGTTTAGAACTGAATAATGCTTTCTGCTGAAAGGACCTGTGGGATAGAAGTATTAAATTATTTCATTGAATTAAGCTCTAGTTTACAAAAGCCCAGTGGAAAAGTTGCAAGCTTTTTCCCTGCTAGTTTTATATACCCACACTGGAACACATATTAACACTCTCAAATGGCGCTCAAAAACGTTTCCGTAGGTGCGCTGAAGAGCTTGAAAAGTAGCTGAAGCACCACAGAACAAGAAGCTGTTACTGGCACATACCAAGACATCTGTCCCTACCATGGTTTGGATCACACTATACAAAAACCTATGGTCTCTCATGATCGCACAACTACAACAGCTGTAGTAACAGCTACAAGTGGTAGTTTTCTTCCTTATTTAACAACATTGGTTCAACTATTCCTGCTTGTGCCCACAGCAGTCTGTGCAAGAGTTCCACCATACTGATGGTATGATCATTCAAAGATGTTAGCCATCTCCACAGGTGGCATTGATGTGATGTTCTAGTAATGTGATTGCTTGTTTCCACTCCGCTTTTCTTTTCAAATCACTTTTTTTCTTGCTGTTTAAGATAAACTGGTGAAGTCTAAAAAGCAGTTAGAATTAAGCCTCAGAAGGGCATAGGTGGAACTTCATATTTTAATGGGATTTTTTTGTTTACTTTGGGGTTTTGGCTTTCCCTATAGCCACCGTAAACCTGAACACAAAATTTTTTCCCACATTTTGAGCTAGCTACATGCCAGCCCAAGAGGATGACAGATTTCCAAGTTTTAGAAACTACTGGAAAATAGCAGAGACAAGTGCTTCAAAATTGATCTCAAATTTCATCCAACATCAGACTGGAAACTGGGCTGCTGTATTTGCACAATAGTCACTCAAAGGAAGCTGAAGTGCTTTGAATAGCAGCAACCATGAACATCAGCGGGCAGGAAAGGCACCAGGCTAGATACAACTCCTGCACTCTGCCTCTAGGTAAAACTGATCCACCTCTCTACAAGACCAAGCAGTCTTGTGATAGTCTGCTCTTTGACCAAAAACATCAAACTCAAATCTAGTTTCAAGATAGATGTCATTTTGGTACAGTTCTTTCAAAAAAAAAAAATCCCACATACTGACCTTCCCTTTCTACAACTCCACTGTGTGCCAATCACAACAGGCTATACGTATTTCGCTGCTTTGTTCATCCCAGTAAAGCCTGAAGTTGCTTTCCTTCCCACTCCAAATGCACATCCTTGGGTTACCAATCTTAACTTTGAGCCTCAAAGGAACATGCCAGAAGAATTATCTCTGATGATTCAAAGCTCTGACGTTGTTGAGATATAGTACTGCATTATTGGACACAATCAGCTTCATTTACTTCCCATTTTCCCTAAAACTCACCCAAGTGCAGCATTCTTAACAATAACACTTGGAAACAGCATTCACAAGCCTGTATCTGCCCTTAGCTTTAAAACAAGATATACTTCCTAACTCGCCTCTCCACTCCCTCCATAAAACTGTAACCTGTAGCCTTTAAACCCACACATACATTCAACGCCACTTGTGAAGCACCAGCCCCAGCTTTCAATGCTACAGGACTAAAGGGACTCCACGGATAGCACAGCTGTTCTAACCTGGCAGAGAAGCAGGAGGACGAATTGTGCTAGAACCCCAAAGGAAAAAGAAAATAGTAATTTAGAAATCTGTGAAATGCAACTAAGTTGCAAGATGGCAAGCTAAAATGCAGTCCTGGTGCATACAGTTCACTCTGAGTTGTTAAAGTACTTTTAGTGTGACTGCCTAGAAAGCCATCCTAACAGTTCAGCCAGTGAGGCTAGCAATGCAGTTTCAGTCAGATTTTTAAAAGGCATAGCAAACTCAGAGTTAATTAGTCAGCCAAAGCAGACAGGTGTCCTAATAGGGATTTGCCTCCTCCACATGGAAGGCAAGGTTGCGGCATCATTCTACTTCTTAGTAGGTGTTAGAGAATCAAGTCATTACAACTCCACCTTCAGACCCAGGCTTCACCTGTTCTGCTGCTTTTAGGTATCTATATAACAAACTGCAAGCGCAGAAGGTTGGATCTTACACCTGAGCCATTTAAGATGAGCATATCAGTGTGAAGCGTATTAAAACCAGCCTACCCTTCTCCAATTTGTTAATCCTGCACTACAAAAAAAACAGCAAAAATCAAGTGGTATCAGCTACTGACACAAGGATACGGTCTCAGAAGAGAGGATACAACACGGAATCATCATTACTGTTAAACCTAAGCAACCAAGCATGCTTCCTTACAGTTCACTTTAATATACAGATAAATCTAATTCAAAATGCTGCACAATATTAGACAACGAAAAACTGTGAGCATCCTTGGAAAGCAATCCTTGCAGAACCTGAAGCATGGCACCAATGAAACAATTTTTTCCAAATAAAGTATTCAGAATTCAGAGTTATCTTAGAAATAAATGAATACTGTGTTTAAAGCTTGATGCTGAAAGGTAGACTACTATTCCCTAATTTATTTCCCTTGCAAGGTAGCTTTGACCTTGCTCAAAATATTTACTCACTGATCTACAAATAAAATAGTTCCAACAAGTGACCTTTTAAGTTAGAGTACCAAAAATTACTTTTTTTTTTATAAAAAACCCCAACTTACTGTTAAAACATTTTTATGACTTCTACTTTATACACACAACCATCTGGTTTACTGTCATTTTCAATCAACAAACATTTCTTCTCATTGCATCCACCTTTCAAGAGCTGATAACAGGGAAGAGCTGAGAAAACAAGCTTTGAAAGCCACAAGAACTGACAAAGGAAGTGAGGGTTGATTACATTTTCCTTTTTATTAAGCATCTAGTACGTATTATTAGACATGGCATAAGACAACTGCCTCATGTTAAATCCAGGGAAGCGAGACACCAACAGGAAGGAATCAGCATCACATCAAGAGCATCCTCATTCTATCCTATATAACTTTTCGACCAGGAATCACAAAGGCCAGGAGAGGGAATCCAGCATGGAATTAATGTTACAAATGAGCACTGAGTTGGACAAAGAACAGTCTAGGTTTACTGTTTGTTTTAAATATAATTATAAAAATGCAATTAGAAATCCTGGAAGTTTCATTTCTCTGCAATAACTATAGAATATTAAAAACCCACTGATTCCAATAAAACCTCAGAATTTGTAAAAGGAATATGAAGTAACAAAACTCATTAAAAACTGTGTATGTATTACATACAATTGATTTTGCATCTCCAGAAAGGTTAAAGTTCTGCTCATGCATACAGGCTGTTCTTGCCCCATCCCTAGGCTAATTTTTAAATAAGTTTCCTAGGCATACCAAATAGGTCTATGTTTGAAATTTGATGAAATTTGAATTAGCTGAGAGACAAACTGGTAAGAAAATTACTTGTGTACCTAATAATCTTTATCCAGGGAGCTGTATCAGTGAGGAGTTAGAAGAGGTATGTCCCAGGAATTTTTACTGGTATAGCATTAAAATGAATCATTTTGACTTAAAACCATACTTCCAGAACAGTCTTCACTGAAGACCTCTGCAAGCCTGCAATTCCATATTCCTTTCAAGACTATAACTGAGTACAGAACAAGAATTATTACATTCACATTGGCATGTCTTTACCATGTGTAAAACTCAAAAGCTGCTTAAGAACACAACAGAATTTTTCTTTGTGCTCAAGTCTTGTCCATTCTGTTAAGGTCTTACGTGCAACAACTCGGAAATAACAGCAAAAAAACATTGCTTGATTATATATAATTAGCTCTGCTTTAAACAAGACTTTTCAATAATTTACATACAGAAACAAACATAACAACTCTAAGCATAAATAATGAATCATTAAAAGGAAATAAAACCTTTTAGTTAGCCACTTACAAAGCTTGCTGAGCAAGAAAAGTAGGATTCTATTTCTACATTTTAAACTGTTTACATACAGTACACTATTTGTAGGAATTGATAAAGTGTGTCCAAAAAGCTACAATGTATGTTCAGAGTGCACACAGTAATTATTTCTCAGACCAATGGATAGGATATCCCCTTTATTTTAGATTTGAACTATATGACATTGTCCAGGAGCCATTTGCTCACTTTCACATGCTCAGAAATGTCATCTCACATTATTAGTTATGGCTAGAAAAGGGATATGAATGTAAAAATATCAAGAGCAAATACCCCCTACTTTACAAATGCACTTTTCAACTCATCCTTTACTCTCACATTTCAACCTTAGTTTGTAAGTTTACATGCAACTGTTTTTATGTTTAGTTTAAAATTCTTAACATGGAGATTTAGAACAAGGGACTAATAATTTTTTTTTACACAGTCTATATTTCTAGTTTCAAAAACTGAGAATAACATCATCCCATTTTGATTCAATACATTTATACAATTGCTCTGAGCACAAGTTCCACGTTCTACCCTATATTGGGGGAGAGGTGGCCCAACTGATTCTACAGTTCACATCTTCCACCACCTGGCCACAAGAAGTTGGACACCAGCTTCTCTTTAAATTACCCCCAAACACAGCTCTATTACAGGATCTTTCTAGTTTCAGCACATTTTAGCAGTACAAAGATCTCTTCTTTCTCTCCACACCAAAACAACCTGAAGAGTATCCCAAACCACCCTCTCCAAAGGAACTTCAATGTTTGCATTTCTAAAACTACAGCCTTCAGTGCTATACAAGCAAGTTTTTGGTTTCCCCCTCCTCCCCCCAGAAAATTAAAATAATGAAACTAGAACACACACTTTCAGCAAGACCAAGCTTGCAGTATTTTATTTTTTTTTAATGAAACTGACATTTCCATGAATACTACTGGTCTACTAAAGCCTCAGCTACAATTAGGTATATCTGAAATCTAATGGACTGTCAAGGAGTAGCTACTAAGGAGCAAGGGCTAGGGAAGGAGGAGGTTTCTGGCCTCTTAGAGAGGATACAAAGATTAACAGAATTATTATGGAACTGCGCTGAAGAGACTAAACTAGATCAAGCCTATTGCTCAAGCTCCTAGTTGATATCAGTCCCAAAGTGGCTTTACAAACTGCTGGCAAAACAGTTTTACTACAGGTACACACACATTTGGGAAGTTTTAAGAGTTGAAAGTGTTTAGCAATATATCACAGAACACTTACTGGCAAACAGTACTTTACCAGTCCACGTTATACGCTTAACAAAAAGCTGGTGCACAGGCCAGCTTTACGAACAGGCTCAAGCATTCTGAACCATATGTAAACAGACAGACGCGTATGTAAGGTGATTTTCAGAATGCTCAAGTACAAAAAGAGTAAAGGAAGATAATCAGTGTGGTCTCACCTTTACTTTTCAGAGCAAACTAGCAAAACAGAGCTCTATGCCAAACTATTCTATCATCTTCATATTTAATCAGGTAGTTCAGCAGATATTTTGACAGTATGCCAAACACTATGGTCAATTTTCTGTAATAATAACCAAGTGTCACTTGCCCACAGAATCTAAACCGAAATCCTAGATCAGAGCTGCAAGAAGTGAACAATTTCTACCAGTTGACTACAGATGTTCTGCTATTTCTTGCATGGCCAGGAATATCTACTCCAGCAAAGCCACAGCTGGTTAACCAGCAACATACTCCAAACTAAACAACGCCAGAAGAGTAAGACCCGTTCCTCCCCGCCACACACATAATGGTCAAGCTGTTTCAGCTCCACTAAGGGGAAGCCCATTTCTTTTCCTTGCACCAGTACTGTCCTACACTCCCTTCTGCTGCAATTCCGAGACTTTCCATACCTTGCAAGTCACTAATCCTGCAGAAAACCATCCACATTTTTCCCCTCCCCAGCTTAATGAGCTACAGCAGCTCACAGAGGATCAAATAAATACCAGAAGCAGGGAAGAGACATTCCCTTTGTTTCCTGACAACAGCAAGTTCTTCAATCAGCTCACCAAGATATCTCAAGGAAGTACAACCTAATTAAGCAAACTACCAAAAACTGTTCAAGTAGTAATTCACTTCCAGTTAAGGCAAAAGTCACCAGCTTTATCAGGGCAGTCACCATACCTATAGTCCAAATGTTCCTATACCAGGTACGTTTTCAAGACCAGGTATGTTTTCATGTTTCAAGTACGTGAGAAAGATTTTCAGCCTTAGACACAGCCTATAAGTCGGTGAACTGTAAATTCAAACACAAGACGCAGTTTTATTTTGAAGACTGTCCCAAGGGTTGGCAATGCATAGTACTCTGACCAGCCTGCTTAAACTTCATTGAATATTTTTCCCTTCTGCTCCCAGACAGAGTGCCTGTCGACTACTTGATTGTGTAATGTAGTACTACAAAGTACTACTGTACTACTTTTGTAGACGCTCACTGTATCAGGTTTCTGCTGTGGTTCACAATATATTTTATATCACTGCCTCAGTGATAAATTGCAGAAATACTACAAAATGCAAGAATCCATTTTTGATATTAGACAGCTGATATTAATACGTAAAAGCCTGATTCCTTTCAGTTTTGCCTGATGGCTTTGTGTTTTACAAAGCAAGGAAGAAATTCCCCAGTCTACCACTCAGCTGCTTACAGAATTTGAGGAACAGCAAGCAACTTGCAAAACACCTGAAGTTTATAGGAACAAAAAGCTAGAATCATAGAATCATTTAGGTTGGAAAATACCTTTAAGATCATCGGGTCCAACTGTAAACCCAACGCTGTCAAGTCCACCACTAAACCATGGCCCTCAGTGCTACATCTACACGTCTTCTAAACACCTCCAACCTCTGCACTGGGCAGCCCATTCCAATGCCTGATAACCCTTTTGGAAGAAATTTTTCTTAATATCCAATCTAAACCTCCCCTGGCACAACTTGAGGCCATTTCCTCTTGTCCTATCGCTTGTTACTCGGGAGAAGAGACCGACTCCCACCTCACTACAACCACCTTTCAGGTAGTTGTAGAGAGCGATAATGTCTCCCCTCAGCCTCCTTTTCTCCAGGCTGAACCACCCCAGCTCCCTCAGCTGCCTAAAGCAGAGATACTTTGTGCTCTGGAATCTTCACTGCTTCCCACTTCACAGCAAATACCTTTGGTAGTTCATGGTTTGTTTGGTTTTTTTAAAGCACACTGGCATCCAGCATACAAACAGCTTCATTATTGCCCAGCAGCGAGACAGACAAGAACCTACATTAATGGATGCATTAGGCAACTGGAGCAATACAGACAGGACTGAGCTGTGATGTGGCCAGGGCCAAGCTTCCCCTGCTACAGAAAGCAGAGAAGCTGGTATCAACAACTCTGCTGCTCTTGGGGCACTAGTAAGATGTGTGAAGTACAGTCACCCTTTTCCCATAGCATCTTCCTCAGCACATCAAACCAGACCGAAGCAACAGTGGCAGCAGCAGCAAGCCTGGGTTTCTGTGGCTCCAGCAGAAGGGCTATAGCTGTTCTGCTGCTCTCTCTATCTCTGGTGCCTTTTCTCCTTTACTTTTAGACAATCACCTAGTTTGCCTATAGCTGGCCTTCAGGAAGTTTGTTTAGATCAACAGAACTGCCCCAGGCAAGGGAAGCCAACAAAGGCAGCTTTTATTTTACTACCTGATCAAGAGACTCTCTCACTGACTTGAGAGCACATTTAATAAAAGTCCCCAATATAACAAGGGAAATTTAACATGATTTCTTCTTAATAAAGGAGTACCTTGCAGAAGGATGGAGAAAAACTGCAAAGAGCTTCCTCCCATAGGCCACAGGTTTTATTTTCAGTCAGGAGGAAAGGAATTTGCAGGAACACCAGTCTGAGTGTTTGGCTGTCAGAAGCTCTGGAAGAATAAACTCATCTGTGACCATCGAAACTAGTTTTCTACTAATTGAAGTCATAAGTTCACCCACACAACATCCATCCACCTCACACCACTACCCCAATGCCGGGCCAGAAGCAATATGCTCTGGAAGCAGTTTGCACAGCTGACTGGTTTCTGCAAATACAGAGCCAAATTAGCAGTCTCTCTTTTGCAGGCTCTCCTTATGCTCAGCCTTCATTCAAAAACCTGTAGGATTTGTGCAGTCGAGTCCTCTCAGAGAGGTTAGCAGGCTGCAGTATTAGAGAGATCAGGCAGTACCTGCCTAAGCTTCACGTCCTTAGAAAGCAATAATAAAAAGGCTGAGAAGCACAGTGCAGGCTGAGAAGCTTAAAGCAGTGCCTACCACCCAGTCTGGCAAACCTAGTCCCTTCCCAGCTGAACAGCAAACAAGACCAATAAGGGATAAAAAAGGACAGGCTTCATATCATAAACATCTCAGCAGTTCCCAGAAACTGAAGAGAGGAATAACAATTTTTGCATCCATGTGAATGAAATGTGACCAAAATCCTTAAACTCCTTTTTTATTCTTAAACAATCAAGACAAAATAGCCTAATGAATAATTGAACAGCCAAAAGAGCAAAAGCATAGAACTATCATTTTCTTAGAGGCCAGCTGTGATTAAAGCAATCTCCTTTGGTTGTTGTTTTCCATGTACAACGTTCTCCTTTTAGTCATAGCCTATTCAGAAGGGAAGTCCCATTCACTTTGCCACACTACTATATTGAGTCTGTAAGAAATTCTGCGACACAAAATAAGCAGAAGAGACCAAGGAATGAAAAAGGCATTCTGCAAAATGAAAGGGGGGAGAAGATACTTTCTGGTTAAGTTCAAATGCCTTTCTAAAACACTCCTTAGCAAAACAAGCTATGACTCCAACAGTTTGTTGCACACTAAACAGCAATTTCAGCTGTCTGGCTTGAAAAAAAACCCAACCAAACAAACAAACGACACACCAACACCACCCCAAAAATACAGCATTAGTTTAAGGAGAATTTACTTCAGGAAAAATCCTATTAGATTTTATAAGACTCCCAGTGCAAATATCTGTACCAACATAGAACATTACACTGTCTACCAGGGAGAGCAGAGAAACTGCTAATACTACTTTGGGTAGTTTAAATTGATGAAGATTACACATATGGCTCTAAAGTCTTAGAAGTGACATCTATTTAGTCAGCTTTTGGGGGGAAGATGGGCTGCAGACAGAAGTTAGAGTAATATAGCAATCTGATACCTACCTAGAGTTAAATCAGTACGTGATTTCTTCCGCTTGTGCGCCTGAAAGTTAATTTTGCTTTGCTACTCAACAGACATCCTAGCCAAACGGCTCACATGGGTGCACAGCATCTTACATACTTATGGTGAAACAGCCATTGCTAGTGCTTTTCAGAAACACAAAACTCTTTAAAACCTATATATCACGAGGCCTGGGAGTGAAACTTTCTCAAGCAGGCATTTTCAACTCATAGACCTTGAGGACTGCCTCATTTTTGTGAGCTGCTGGGAACTGGTTCACTAATAAAAACAAGGCTGCCACCATATAGATTTAATTTTCTCCAGTAGGATCCGCTCTTGCAAGAGAAACTTTAGATGTGCAGAGTTATTTCCCTGACCTTTTAATGAATAAAAAGTTTATATAATTTGGGTAAAATTTTCCATGTACAGTTATTAAAAAGTCGGGAGCTGGAAAAAAAAGAAAAAGAGCACTGAGCATTCATCTTCAAAGTTTGCTACAGTTTGTTTTACTTTGGAGATTACCCTTACTTAAGTTGTCATTATATTTGTTATTCATGTGACTGAAAGACAGAAACTGGCAAACACGTCAACACAACTTCAAAAAACAAACCATTCTTAGCAAACAGTGAATGAAGAATCTACAGAGAAGCTCCTCATTTTGATTATATGAACGCTTTTTCCCAATTATGCCAAGTTAATTAAGTCTCTAACTCGGGGAAAAAAGAATACTTTTTGAAGTTAGTCACAGGTTTGGGTCCAGATGCTCTTGCCTACTTTCTCCAGCCAGCTTTAATGCAAATCAATTATAAGTATTCGCTTGTTCACTTAGGTTACAAGTTTGCTTAGAGAAAGCAAAAAAACTAGACCAACAACGACAGAAGGGTGCCCTCACAATTTCTGTGGGGGAAGCCTTACTGTACTCCTTTAGCTCTTCTCTCCAGTTATCTTTCCGATATATTGTCAGTAAGTTTCCTTGATCTGTTTGTTAGAAGCACTCTGTACCTTCCCCACCGCCCCCCTTATCCAGACAGGGAAAAACCAACCCCAAAATCAAACACACAAGTCTTTCAGGATGTCAGCAAGAACTAAGATACAGGCACAGGCAATACAGGAATATAAATCAAGCATTGTGAAGTGCCCCCATCAATCTGGTTTTCATCTTTACACAAATAGAAGGTTTAGAACATCTGTAGCAAGTAGGACAGCTCATTCCCCACTTGACTCTCATTTTTGACCCAAACCCCACAGAATTCTTCCCCATAGATGCACAGTACAGCCCCTGAAGTTTCATGCTGACATATGAAACAGAAAAGCTCTGCATACGAAAAGAAAGATCAATTCTGGTATTAAATATTGACAAGACACAACTGCAGGCTAGGTATATGCCTATATAGCTCAAAGAGCTTCAAGTGCTACTCAGTGATAAATTGAAATATAAACTACAGATCTAGAGACATTACTATGTACACCAGTAACAATACTCAGGGAAATGAACCTCTTTGCAACCCTCCACAGCCTCTGTCAAGGACATTTGTAGGAGCAAGAAGATTAGCAGCTTTTGAAGAACTTCCTACTTACTAAACCACAGAACTGTGTTTACAAAGATGAAGAAAAAGATGTGGGCTTCAGTGATTTCTCAGTTCTTTGTTCCACATACACTGACTCCCTTCAACCTTCCGTCATCTCCCCGAGTGAAGATTTTTCAAAACAATAAGCACAACTGTTCTGGGTGAGGAAGGAAGGATGAGACTAAAGACAGTTGTTCTAAGCACATGTGTGCCACCTACCATATACGTTTACAACCCCTTACACCTATTGCTCACAGCACATCCCAAAGACCTACAAGAAGGGGCAGTTATGAATTAAGCTCTTTGCAATTTTATCAGAAAAACTTGTTAGATGAAGTCTGGAAAACAAGTACTTTGGAAAATGGTGCTTTACCACAGCAAAGTAAGTATTGCTGCTGTTGTCAACAGTAAGCTTTGAATCCAGGAATGAGAAACTTTGACAACTACCAGATACCTAAATTTGCCTATTAAATACGTAATTCAGAAAGGGACAGTATCTACACAAGCTGAGAAGATACATGTATGTACACAGGTAGAACTATGAAGTATAATTCATCTTTAAAACCACCGTGGCTTTATCTCAGCCCTAGAATACTCACTGCTGCTTGCCCTTTTTGGGTTACTGTTCTGCTCTGTATGTGCTGCTTTGGGGAATAAAGTCTAATTCAGTCAAGGTAATCATCGCAGCTTTAATTCTACTGTCCATGCAACATTCCTGCTCACTGAACCATTCTGTACCCAGAAGCAATCCACTGGAGCTACCCAAAAGTGATCCAATAACTCAAGAACAGAGCTTTGCCCTTGTAAGCTTCTACGTAAGACCACAAGCTGTAAGAGCAGTGCCTACATATGACTGTGTTTGAGTCATACATAGGAGTACGAAGCAGTGACAGGTGACTTTCAAGAAGCCACTTAATGGTCTGACCATAACAGTAGCACAGGGGAAACAAGTGACCATAGTCACACAGTTTTCCTTGCCACAGCACTCTGCTCCACATACCTCTAATTTACCTGAGGCATCCCACTTCACATGCTGAGAGAAACAAAGAGGTAGAACAAAAAGACAGCAAAACCAATTATTTTTCAGTTAGAAGTTGTTAGCATTGATTTGACAGGCTTAATAATTTGTCATAAATACAACTTAAGATCTCAGGGCCAAATATTATACCTAATACTTACCTGGAGAAAAAAAAAAAAAAGCTTTAATCTTTGATGTAAACTTTCCCATGACCTTAGAATAATTATTACTGACAGTCTCGAGGGTGCAGCCACTCTTCCTGTCACAGAGCTTGGGTAAGATGCTGCTGTTCAGAGCTGCAGGCTTTTTCCCCTACCTCACCTCATCGGTTTCTCCTCTGGTTCAGTGAAATAAAGACAGACAATTAACATGGATGATTTCAAAGAACTGAGAGGCAGACCAGTCTGAAAACTGAAGAGCTGGGAACAAGCAGATGGAAACAGCAGCCTCCTAACCCAGATCTGCCGTGACCGAACAGTTTGTCTGACTGGGCAATTACAACAATGAAGCTTTCACACTGAAGGCTGTAGGACTTTTCCCTTCCCTTCTCTCAGTTTTTAAAGAACAGCAAGAAGTGTCCACCTTTTAAAAACACTTCCATATATAATTATGACCGTTAGAAAAAGCAATGAGAGCTACCAAATTTTAGACAGTTTGTAAACTAGGCAAAAAGCATTACAAGTAAAAAACTTCCTATAGAAGATGCTCCAGACTGCTGAACTACCTGTGTTTAGCACATCCAGTACCTTTTCTCATATACTGTGGGAGCAGGTACACATTCTGACAAAACACAAATGAGTTGTGCTCTCTTAGCGAGTACATTTGATCGAACACACCCACCAGTGTAACAAACTTTGGAGAGCAACATCATTTATGGCTCTGTGCTCATTCAAAAATACAAGCAACCATCTGCTGAGAAGCTTCACAAGGAGCTATAAGTTGCTACCAACATTCAATCACCAGACAATTTTTATACAAGTTGAGTCCTCATTACTGACAGCCAAGGTATTTCTCTTTCTAAGAACCGGAGAAAAATCCACTTACGATGGCAACTGTCAGTTTTGACTAAATCTGAGCAGTTTGAAAAAAAAAATTGAGAAGTCTGAGCTTTTAAAGTATCAGAAATGGTTCAGAAGACAAGAACTAACTACTCAAAAAAATAATGAAAAGAAAGTTTTATTACCACTTTCTAAGCAATTGAGAACTACAAACTCTAGTGTTACCGTATCCAGAAACAAATCTATCAAGGAAGAAAAGTTTGGGGTTGTTTTTAAAAGAAATCTATCTGTAAAAGTGGTTATTAGTAGATCTCATTTTGGCTGCTCAGATGAAGTCATCTGTAACTAAGGCACTTTTATGAATGTACAGGCAGAGCTGAAGGTAGTCTCTGAAGCCGATATTGCTCACCAGCCCAAATGCACAAGAGGCACAGCCAGCTGGGCTACGAAATTGGCTCTCTGGCCAATCCTTTTTTTCACTGAGGCATCAGCACTATAGCTTTCGCCAGGATAGCAGCAATTAAACTTTTCCATGTATTACCTAATGCTTCACTGAAAACAGCAAACACCAGTGTATATTGACAACAACAACTACTGCAACACCAAGTTCAGTCTTTTCTATGCGGAAAATTCTCCAGAATTTCATTCTCTGGGGCAAAACACAACAAGAACCCATGTCACTGGTCAAAGCATTCAAATAATGAGGCAAAGGGAAGGCAATACGCTGCAGTCCACATACCACTGGGGAAAAAAAAAAAAAAAAAAGGGTGTGGGAGGGAAGAACACTAACAGGAACTAGTGGGAATAGAGGGACATCTCTCTGCCCATCCTTGAAACAAAGTGGAGGCACCAAACTCACCCTGCAACTGCCACTATCCTTATCCTCAGGCAGGAATCCATCTCTCCCTTTCCTGGAGGTTGGCAAAAGGAGCCTATTTCTCAATTTAGGATCCTACCTTGAGATCAAACCTCTCCTCTTCTATATCAATTCTTCAGTTAATAGGTTCAATCTTATTCTGTCTTCTCAAAACACTTAAGAGACCCACAGTGCTATCAGGGCAACTGTCACACAGTAACTATAACCCCAGGGCTTTGGAGAATAAAAACTGTTAGAAATGAAACTCCCCTCTTCAAACATAATAAAAGTAATATAGAGCATGCTATAAACTATTACAGTCAAGATGCATCTCCTGTGTGGTACATTAAACAGTGAGCCACGCTACAGAGTCCCCAGGTAATGAAGGTGGACATCCTAAAGTTTTGGGGTTTGTGCTAGAAACTTAACAGACGCCCAATTAATTTGAACACAAAGCCTAGTCCTTATAGCTTTCCACACCACACTTCAGAAGATATAAGTAAACTGCATCTACACTGCCAACAGGTAGCAAAAGCTTTATAAGCCTTTGCAGCTTTCATGATGATTCTCAGAATGACCCAAAAGCAGCTTCTGATACCAACAATTTTCACCTTATTCCCCAAGCGGTTTAATCAGTGCCACCGTGCTTATTGGGACAGCAAAACGCTCTGGCACTGGAAGCAAATTCCAGTTTGAAGTCCACGTAGTTTGTAGCACCGAGAGTATCTTTATCATCTTACCCTCACGCCCCCCGCAAAGCCTCTTTCCTGCTGTACCAATATTTACTCGGCGGCAAAAGATCCCGCCGGGGTTGGAACCACTCATCGCCTGACCAGCAGCAAGACACGGACCTTCGCAGAAAACCCACCGCCCCCCGTGGACTGGCCGGGCGGACCTTCACCCCCGCCCCGTGGCACCCCCCGCTCCCGCAGGGTCAAGGCCGGGCGCTGCCGGAGGCGCCGGTACCGGCCCCGCCGCCCGCTCCTTTACCTGGTGAAGAACTCGGCGAAGCTGCTGCCGGCGCCGGCGATGCCCGCCCGCCGGGCCCTCTCCGCCGGCTCCTGCGGCGGCGCCGGGGCGGCGGGCGCCGTCCCTCCGTGGGGCAGGTGCTCCGGGGCGCTGCGGCGGCGGCTCACCTCGTAGGTGTTGCGGGAGTTCAGGTTCACGTCGGTGAAGCCGAGGGGGGCCGGGGGCTCCGCCCGGCCCCGGCAGGTCCGCACGCCCGGGGCGGCCTGCGCCCGGCTGCCGGCCTCGTCCCCCGGGCCCCGGGGCGGCGGGGCGCTGCCGGCCGTCGCTCCCCCGCGCCGCTCCGCCTCGCTCCGCAGCCGGCAGCTCTTCAGCGGCTCTTCCAAGGCGGTTCCCGCGGGGCCGGGCGGGCAGGGGAGGAAGCCCCCGTTCTGCAGTTTCGCTTCCTCCTCCTCCGGCCCCGGCTCATCCCGTCCTGCCCGGGGGGGTGGCGGCTCCTCCGGCGGCGGCAGCAGCAGGAAGCCGACGTCCCCGTTGGTCATCCTCCCGCGGGGGCCCACGGCGTAGGCGGCCCCGTTGGCGGGTTTCTCCGGGCAGCGCTTCCCTCCCGCCGCGGCGGCGGGGCCGAGCGCCGCCAGGTACCGCTGCAGCAGCCGCTCCTGCCCCGGCCCGCCGCTCCTCCGGCTCAAGCCCCGTCTCCCATCCCGCTCCCCGTCCTCCTCCTCCGCCGCCTCCTCCTCCGCCGCCGCCGCCTCCTGCCGGCCCGCGGGAAGCACGGCTGCGCTGCCCGGAGCTCCGGCATCGTCCGGCCCCACCATTTGCCGCCGCCGCCGAGCCCCGGGGATGCCAGCGGCGCAGCGGGGCGCGGGCGCGGCCCCCTCGGCGCGGCGGGGGGCCGAGAGGTGCGGGGTCCTGCGCACCGGCGGGGCGGCGAGCGCGGGCAGCCGGCGCCGCTCACCGCCTGCGACCGGGACGGCGGCCTCGGCGGGGGGGGCGGCGGGCCCGGCTCACGCAGGCGCCCGGCGCCGGCGGCGGCCCTTCCCCCCCCGGAAAGCCACCATAGAGAGGCGGGGCGGGAGGGGCGCGCCCGGCGCAGCCGCTTCCGGGACCATAGAGATGCCAACTAGACAGGATCTTCCGCGCCAGAGAGGTGCCGCGGAGGCCGCTCCCCCCCCGTTCTCCACTACCGTATTACGGTAGGCGCGCCGCACCTACCACATTCCTTCAGCGTGCCGCGCACCCTCCGCCACGAAAGAGCCCAGCTCCGCAGCCGAGCGAGCACCCACCGCCCGGGCCTCGCCGCCTGCCCACTCCTGCCGCTGCCCCGGCACCCCCGCAGGGCCGGTAGCCGGGCGGACAGACGGACCCCGCGCACCCACTGACCTCCCAGTGCCTTGCCCGGCAAGGCCGCACACGGGGCACCGCTCCCCGCCGCGGGCTTACGGAGAGCGCTCGGTCATTTCACCGTTAACCTTTTCTTGAAGGAAGAGCAATAATAAAAAGCCGTTTAACCGCCAGCGAGCGCGTTGCGAGGGACGCCGCGGGTTAGGGTGTGCTTACGGGCGGTGAGGCAGGGCGGGGAAGGCGGCAGGGCTGCGCCCAGATCGGCGGGCGCTGCGGCAGCGACCGGGAAGCGCGATCCCGGTCCTCGGAGCGGGGCGGGCTCTCAGGAGGACGGCGGAGGTTACCCACGGAGACCCGGCACCGGATTCCCCGCGGGGGCGGGCGGCAGCGGAGCAACCCGCCGACCCGCGGCGGAGGGGGCGGGGGCTGGGCTCGGTGCCGTTATTCACCTCAGAGCCGGGGAGGGGGGCAGCGGGTCCGGCGGCCGCGCCTCGGCCTGGGGAGGAAGGGGAGAGGCGGCCGTGGCGGAGGTGAAAGGGGGACATCGCCAGTGCGGAGCCCCGGGGCCGGGGCACGGCCGCGGAGCCACCTCCTGCCCGACGGGCGGCAGCAGTGGCCGCGGGGGGGCGGGACGGGAGGGGGCGGGCAGGGCCCGGGCTGGGGGTCTCCTCTGAGGAGACAGGACGTACTTGAGCTTTTTTGGGGGGAGGAGGGAGGGAGAGAAGAGAGGTAGGATGCGCTGTGAAATCACGGGGTGAGTCTTCTCCCTTGCCGTGATGGGATCTCAGAACTCCTCAGGCTGACGCTGGGGAGGTTGGATGGAGGATGCGTGGGCAGGCAGGTGTCAGCACCTGGGCTTCCTGCCACACCTCTCAGAGGAAAAAAACAAGTTATTGCCATCCCCTGGGCCTAGCGAGGGCCCAAGGCCAAAAGTCACAGGCAAAAGAAAAGGCAGAGGGGCTTCAAGTCCCCAGAGCAGCACTAACAGCATAGGCCCCATACAAGGTCTAGCGGGTACCGTTCGTCCTAGGCAAGTGCCTCAACCCAACAGGTTATCTTTGTATTCCTGCCGTACATACTCACAGCTGGTGGCAAGGGAAGTACCACTCTCCTGGAAATCCTCGGCCAGAGAAGTCCTCCATTTAGGTAACCCCACCTCCAAACCTCCTGCAGCATAGTGGAGGTCCTTGCTTTTAAAGGCAGGCAGGTGGGGCATGCCCAGAGAGAGACCGCACCTACCGTGTGGAGATGGGGAACTGCCATGCTCTTTTAATGTGGTTTGTTTTTTTTTTTTCTCTTAAAAATTGTGGGTGTTTTAGAAAGAAAGGTTTAAACTGGGAATCTTCATCCAAATAAAAAGTTGATGCATTTCATTCTGTTACGACTTCTTATTAGGACTTTGCACTATAGAGCCTTCTGGGCTTTGCTTTAGTAAAGAAATAAACAAAAAAAAAAGTTTGTGATTTTTTTTTTCCCCTTCTTGTCATCTGGTAACTGCACTTCTGAAGTCAGATGTGCAACGCTGGGTGTTTTACATGTAACAAGCAAGTCTGATCTCACCCCTTTTGACTTGAGTAGCTGGCAAATACTTGGGATCTCAGAGGCTGGAGAAGAAAAAAATCTGATTTTTTATTTTATTTTTTTTTTGCCTTGCCTATCCTGATAGCAGGTATGCAGCTTCATCCAACTACAGCTGTGCAACATAAAGGACCATTGGCTTCAGCTGCTTGCAAAAATGCCCAGTAAAGGTTGCCAGGATTAACTTTCCTTTGGATGTGCCAGCTGAACTGCTTGTGGGAGCACTTTGTAGGCTACTTTGATCAAAACAAACCATTAACAAAGGTGAACTAATTAAGCTTTTTGGTTAACTAAAGCTTTTTAATTAAGCTTTTTGCTGTCACTGAGATGGTAGGTTTTCTGTTCTCCGCTGTGATCCGCGTCATCTCAGACACGTGGGCTCTGATCACTGTGTCTGCCGAGTGAACGTCCATCCTGGGTGCTCCAGAGGCTCTCTGTGCAAGGAGACTATGCGACTCATCTGCGGTATATGCCACGGATCCTCTTTTAGACTATGGGTCTGCATGGGTGGCTCACCCATCCACCCTGCACAACTGTTGTATTTTAGTTTTTAGATAAAGTGATGCAGCAAGCAGAATATCCCAAAGAGTACTTGAGTCATAAAAAAAAAAAACAAAAAGAGTCTTCGTATTGTTCTACCCCTCTTAAATTGGTGACTGCATACACTGTAAGAAGGGATCAACAGTGATTTCACTTAACATTCACATAGTCATTGTTACCCTGGATAATGTGATATGAAGTGAGTTGTTGTGGAAACACAGCAGCACACTATGCCTTGCGGGTAAGGAAGGGGTGGATGCTGTGTGAGTCCATGAAGTATAAATTATCCAGGAGCTCATTCTGCACCAGGACAAAATGAGAGGTATATCTGCCTTTACTAGTGAGAATTTTAGGTTTAAGGAAACACTCAGAAATCCAGAGGCTGTTTGTGCTCATTTTCAACAGTGTTCACTGTTTACCTGGGATGCTGTATGGCAGTGTCACTCTTGAATAGACTCCTGTGATTTAATTAATGTAGAACCTGCAAAATAGGACCAGATGTTAAACGAGCTAAGCAAAATGAAGACTGGCACTGAGATTGTAACACAAGACTGGCTTATGGTGAACTTATTTCAGTGACTGTGGCTGGGATAGCTGGTAATTATGCCAGGGATTCCAAAGGGTAGCAGGTTGTTTTACACAAAATAAAACCACTTGGTTCACTGCATTTGCATTGATTTCCACCTCTAGGAGTTGCTAGACAGGCAGATTAGTTATATTTATATATACAAAATATATTTAAAAATAATATTTCCAAATAGTATTTTGGATTTTAAATCACTCCTGCAGGATGGAATCTAGAGCTGAATGAGGATTTTGAGGCTCTGTATTGTATTTTCCAGAAATGCTCAGTCCTGAGGAATACCTCAATGAACTAAAGAATTAAAGATGTGATTAGCAGGGATACATATTATACAGTTCATACATAGCTGATAATGAAACAGCTTTGAGCCAAGTATCTGAAAGTCAAGGCAATAATTCACAGAAAAGTACATGCACCTCTGGGCAACTAGTTACATGTTAGAAGGTCATTCTGATTTGGATGGGCAAGGGTGAGCAGGTAATCTGCATTCTGCAGAGGGCTGTCAGCAATCCGCAGGGAAGAACTGGGGACTAAAGAGTGGACAGGTGGTTATAAAATCCAGGAATTTTAAGAGCAGGGTTGCTGAAAGGACTAGGAGTGAAGGAACACGTTTTGAGCCTTGCGAGAGTGCAGTCCCATGTTACAAATATTACAGCAGATCTGTGAAATCATCTGGTTCAGTAAATCAAAATCCCCCATCATTTCACTGATTCATTTTAGGGCAAGGCCCCCCAAACGGTTGAATCATCACAAGTGAAAGAGAGTTAAACTGTGGATGGAGGTTGGGAATGACTGGCCAGAGCAGGAACCGCTCATCTTCACCTTGACATTGAAGAAATTACAACACGGGATTCTACCCTAACCACACCATACTGTAACTGTGCTGTTGCCTGGTACTGTGAAAAATTGTATTATTTATACTATCGTTCTAATCTGGTAGTGAGGTCCTTAGTACCCCATGTTTTAGGGATATTCACATGAGAAATAGCATAATTTATTAGTGAAAAGAAAATGTCTGCTTAGTTGAATATTGTGAATAACTTATTAAGCAGTGATTTTGTATCGTCCTCAAACTGATTAGGACAATTTGTGTGTAAGAAGATTGATTGTGCTCCTGGATCTCTAAGGTGACCCTTACAAAGAAGGCAACTTTCCCAAATAAGATTCTGTGAAGAAAGAGGGAGTAACACTGCATAAACGTGATGCTGAATTCTTTTTCTTTTGCTAAAAACTTTTCTGCAGTAACAAAGCCTCTGGCTCAGTTTATAAAATATCTCAGCTATGGAGAAGACAATCCAGGCATCTGGGATGACAGAAAGTAGGCAGCAGTATCTTTTCTACCTTAGAAAGGTGTCAGCTCTGAGTTCTATGCCAGTTTTGGGGTGGTAGCAAGAGAATACATATGAAACAGGAGCTATGCGAGAGGAGTCTGGCTAGTTTGTTCTCACTGTTAGTCATTGAAAGAGAAAGGAAGCAACCTTCACTGGATTCATGATTTTACGCTATGAGCAGGACGTACAACTTTCCGGTGAACAAGTCCTCATGGAGGCAATGTACAAATAATAACACATGTAGACTTTGCTCCAAAGAGTATACAATTAAAATATTATGTAAGGAACAAGCCAGGGTTTTCAATACTCCTTACTTAAGGTTTGCACGAACTGCAACTTTGCTCCTTGTTCCAAAGAGGCAGCCTTCTTGGTTGTTATATACGCTGGCACCAGAGAACTAGACCTGTCTGCATCCTTGCCCGTGTTTGACAGCTGACCTTTCGATACCATCCCTCATTAGGAATAGCTCCTGTCTATATCTACACCCTGGCAAAGGTCTGAACACTTAGGAAATGTCACACCTTGCTCATATAATTAGCACAATTCTAGGTCATTAGTTCCAGCTCTGGTTTCCGTTTTGATCTGTGTTGCCCCACCCAGTTATGGATTTTAGTTGAAACAGACCATTTTTTACTCCCAAGCTTAAAGCGTAAGGAATATCCTGCAGTAACATAAGCCAGGCAATTGTTTTCAAGGAGGTTGTGAACACAGGGGAAGGATCTAATCTCGCAAACGTTTGTGACAAAACACATGGCTGTGAACTCTGCGTACTTTGGTGTGTGGTCCGTGCAGAACTAGGCTCACACGATGCCGCTGGCAGTACTGAGAAAATCGTTAAGGCATTCGTTCAGGAACAAGAACCTGTGGCTGAAATGCAGAACGCAGTGAGCTGATTTCCCCACCAAACTGACATCTCCATGGGGGCTCAGGTCTAGTGTGAAATGTTAAAAACCTCACGTGTTTAACACCTTGTATCTAGTAGGTCAGTTCAAAGGCCTGTCAGGACGGATCTCTGGTACAAACGCAAAAAAAGGGCTGTGACTGCAATTCTCTTGACCATCATTTTAGCATGGTGAATTTAGTTCGCAAAGCCTACAAACTAGTATTACCATAAAAATTCTTAGTTTGCGATAACATTGTGTTTACCTAGACTGCTCATTAAGTGCTGGTAGAGTCTCTTCAAGAGCCTGCCTTTGCCATAAAGCAGGAACTATCCTTCCTCTTCAGGGCCAGATATCTGAGATTTTTTGGACTAGCCCTAGCATTAATATATCCCAATGCAAATGCCAGCCAGCTGTGATATTGAATGAGATATTGAATGAAACTGATCTAAGAAAAGTACACACCAAAGTCTTTTCTTATCACTGGCATTTTGCCACCAAGAAGATGATGCAGCTTTGTATTTTGAATGCCTGCACACAAAACCTAATACACTAGTAAATTTTAACATCAGAATGGCTACTGAAAGTGCTAAGCCTGAAATTGTTAAAAATAATTGTTTTTATATAACAGGTCAGGTGGTGAGAAGCAAGGAGAATGTCCCTATTGACTCCAAAATCATGACACCTGTCTTGGCCAGGACTACCTACCACAGTAGATATACCAGCCTGAGCTCCAGCCAGTCTTCCTTTCTCCTGTATTTATGTTTCTCCAAGGAAAGGAATAGTAAATGGATTGAGGAGACAGGTGATCTGCTTCTGTGTCATTAATTTCCTACAGAATTGTGAGATATACTTACTTTTCCTTATGGCCGCTGTGCAGGGACTTCAGGAACCCCAGCACTGAGGCCAGGAGATGGAGAGGCCAAGGCCCAGACTCATCCTCCCTATTCCTATGCATTTTTACAGGTCCCCTCTATAGGCAATGGAGACAGACCTTCTCGAAAGGGCAGGTTAGCTCACTTGAAATCAATCTCACAAGCCCATCTGCGCTGTCTACCGAAGGAGAGCAGAGGCAACACACAAGCTAAGGGGCATTCTCCTAGGAAAGAGTGAGAGGGGCAGTTTTGGGGCTAGGTGCTATGGATGCAAAACATTTACAGGGATTCCAGGGGAAGCCAGGCAAGTGCTTGGCTGAGAGATACAGCAAGGTACAGTCGGTCAGAGCATGCCACTGCTCAGAGAGGTTTCAGGGGCTCTTGTCCCTCGTTTCAAGATTGAGGCCACTGACAACAGAGCTGCTGGTGCTCCCAGGGAGACTCGGACGTTTTCCTAGCAGGGGTAAGAGAGCCCTAGCCTCTGGTTTAGAGGCAGGATACTGGGCTAAACAGACCCTTAATCTGACAGGAATTACTTTTCTTATGTTCTTATATAAGTTCTCTTCTCCAATTCCTGTCTGCAGCTCACGAATCAGACACTCTGCAGTTCTAGAAATTATGAACAAGGAGACTGTCAATTTATAATTTGTTCCCAAGTGCTGAGAAACAGCACTACTCTAAAAAAAAACCCAAACAAACTGTACAAAAAATAAGCCAATGCCCACCACAAGGTTTTCCTTTTCAAAAGAACAACGTAGCAAGGACTCAGATATTAGTTTACCTCTTGTTCCAACCAATGCTGATAACTGAAATACACACTTAACCAATATGTAGCTGGTGGTTTCCCAGTGTTGTTTCATTACTTCTGTAATTAAAATATGGAATGGCTTCCTCAAATCAATATATAGGAAGAACTGTGCCCTAGGGCTGCAAAATGTTCTTCCATTTGCAATAGAGTTGTGCTCTTTGGCAGTTCACTCCCGAGGCTCTCGTTTCTTTGGAAATGCTACTTTGGCAAGAACATCTTCGCACCCCACTAATAGCAGTTTGCACTTTTAATACAAAGCCTTCTGGGCAAGATCTCATCGCAGAGCATAACCAACAATTAATTAAGATGTTCGGAGACACGATGTTTGGCAGACTCCTGCACGCTGCAAGCTTTTCCTGAGCACATTCCCAGTTGTGCTGCAGCCCTAGAATTTAATTACAGTGCTTGCGGATCAAACATGTTGGATACCTGTATTAAGAATTCAGTCCGTGGTGCTTTGCTTGTGTATGGCTTATGCTTGCTGTGGTTCAAACAGTGCCAAAGCCTCCCTGAGCACTGCAGGGGGGTAAGCTATGTTTGCCATTGCTCTGCCAGGGGCTAAAAGGCTTTCCGGGTTACTGACACTCACTGGAAGACTCTCCTTCCATGTAACCTCCATGTTTCCCACTGCCAGACTGGTCTATGTAGATGACATACCTATGTAGAGACTTCTGTTACCCTCTGGGTAACACCATCGAGATACTGAGAAGCTAAAGACTGCTAACATATCCTGGTTTAAATGTCACCAAACCCGCAGGGACAGAGAGTTAGTTACCTAGAAATCACCCTTACCTGAAACCAGGTTAAAACAAATAGAAATATTTATTACCACATCCAAATCAGAAGTGTAATCACACTCATTCTTAATAGAACAAAAGAGAGAAATGAAGAAGAAGATATATTATCTGCTTCTGCTATGATCCAAAAGGATTTTTGGATTATTTTTTTTATTTTACTGATTCTATCCAGCTGATTGATTACACACTTACCTAATCCACAGTCTCGATCTGTCTGCCTGCCAGAAACCTCAGATGGTTTTCACGGAGACTGCGAGCTTTCTCTTTCATTTTGTTCAAATCCACCCTTCAGGTTCCACCAAAGGAGTAGGTGTAAGCTGGCAGAGAGCGGGCACAGATAAAGCAGAAGAAAAGGAACAGATGAGGGTAAGCAGGCAATACCTCATCTCACATTCCTCACTCACTCGGGCAGCAACGCTGTGTTGTCGGTGGAGGCACGTTTTGGGGATGAAATGAAAGGGGAGTTGCTGTAATGAAGCACAGATCAGAGCCCTTTCCTCACTTCCCTGGGAATATATTGGCCAGTCGGACTCCATCTGAGTTGTTTGGGGGTTTGTTTTGTTTTTTTAGGACCAACAACAGCTCTTCCTTTATTTATTTCATCCACAACTTAGAGCCATTTTGAATTATTATATTGATCCCCAACCCTTCCCTATTTCCAGGCAGGTTATCAGCATAGTCCTTAGCCTACAGCAGTAAATAATTTTTGGGGGGAGCTCATTCAACTGTGTGGACTCTACTTTGCACTTTTCCTACCAATATTTATTGTCCCATGTGCTGAGAGTGTTTTATAAGTTTTTTGTTTACGTTTCTAAAGTTATTATGTAGTTGATAAAGATTTGTTAGTCCGCCCACATGGTGACTACAACCTTATCAAAAATTCCCGTCTCAGTCTCGTGCTCTGTTTGCTTGCTGTGTCACTGATACTAATCAAATCAACTTCTATGGTTGATAAAATATAAGCAGCAAAAAAATAATGGTTTCTTGGAATTTTTCCTTTTATTTTTTTTACCAAGTCATATTGGATATGTACTCTTTAACAAAAAAAAAGTGCTGTAATGCACAGTGTGGGCTATGAGAACAGGACTCAGTTTTTGCATTCTCCGAACACAATCTGTTTGCTTCATAAACTAAGTTCATATTAACTTTTTAGGAATAATCTAATTTATCTGATTTTATGCTGCCCTGAACCTACAGGTGCTATATGTGTGTGTGTGTGTGTGTACAGCATGGTTGTGAAATACTTCCTGAGGCTGAGCATCAGGTCCTGGGCACTCTGGAATTCTGTCCACTAAGTTTCGTGGCAAGAGAAGTCCACTAAGAAAAAAAGATGAAATTTGAAAGAGTCTTTCCTCTTGAATTCAGTGAGAACTGAATTGGGCTTAGGACTACTTGCAGATGAAATCTGTTAATTGAATTTTATTGTAAACTATTTTCTTGAGAGATGACCAGCATAGAAGCTTTCAAAGCTTTCACGGAAAATTGAAGAAATTATCACAGGGTGTATAAGAGCAAATGGTAGAAAGAGCGAACAATTTTTCAGTGACAATGTTGGTGTGAACAGACCCTTTCTCTGTCCAGCTCCTGGTCATGCATTCATAGAATGATAGAATGTGTTGGATTTGAAGGGACCTTTAAAGGTCATCTAGTCCAACCCCGCTGCAGTAAGCAGGGATATCTTCAACTAGATCAGGTTGCTCAGAGCCTCATCAAGCCTGGCCTTGAATGTCTCCAGGGATGGTGCCTCCACCACCTCTCTGGGCAACCTGTTCCAGCGTCTCACCACCCTCATTGTAAAGAACTTCTTCCTAATGTCTAATCTAAACCTACCCTGCTCTAGTTTAAAACCATTGCCCCTCGTCCTATTGCTACACGCCCTTGCAAACAGCCCCTCCCCAGCTTTCCTGTAGGCCTCCTTCAGGCACTGGAAGGCTGCTATAAGGTCTCCCTGGAGCCTTCTCTTCTCCAGGCTGAACAGCCCCAACTCTCTCAGCCTGTCTTGATAGGAGAGGTGCTCCAGCCCTCGGATCCTCTTCATGGCCCTCCTCTGGACCCGCTCCAGGTCCATGTCCTTCTTGTGCTGAGGGCTCCAGAGCTGGACACAGTACTCCAGGTGGGGTCTCACGAGAGCAGAGTAGAGGGGGAGAATCACCTCTCTGGATCTGCTGGCCATGGTTCTTTTGATGCAGCCCAGGAAGCGATTGGCCTTCCTGCCTGCTGTCATGCCATCTCAGCTGTTTGTGTGACAACGTGATGAATCAGACTGAGAAAGTGATATGGTTGAAAAATAACTTAATTTTTTTTGCTGCGCTGCTTTACAGCCCTAGCAGTTCTGGTGGTTTCACAGCAGGTGAAGCTGGGTGATGCAGACACATGGATAAATAGCTGGAAGCAGGAGTTGCCCACCTCCACTTACGACGTGCTGCTTGTGAATGCTGAACCAGGTCCTAAATAGTAGTACGCAAGAGCTTATCCTTAAAAGAACAGGTCTCTCTTATCTTGGGCAAACAGAATAACAGGGAGTGGTTGGAAAGGGTAAGGTTCAATTTACTGCTCTGTGTTTAAGCTGCGCTGAACAGGCAGATTGTCCCTTGGGAAACAGTGCAGGCAGGCACAGCCAGCGCGACTGCGGCTAATCACAGCCAGCCCAAAAGAGGAGAAACTTCCGAGGTCTATTATTTAGGGAGGCCATTTGTTAAGTATATTTACTAAGAAAAGTTTGTCTATTTATAAAAACCAACACGCAACATTTGGCACCATGGATGGATAGGAATGAGGAATGAGGAAAATGAGAAAAAAAAATGAGGCGTATATTTACTATGCAGAAATAATCACCTTCTAGTTATGCAGTGTTGCATCCTACACATACCCTGAGCTGTTTTCCAGACAGCATTTCCAGAAAGCTTTTGCTGCTGAGTTATTCTATACAGTTTTTTACACGATGCTTATTACCGTGATGTAACAATCCAGCAGCGCATTAAGTAATGGCTGTAAGCGCAGCCATTAGATAAAAGCTATGGCTGAATTTTGGGACAGTGGAACACTTCTCATTTCTCAGTTCCAGGGGTATAACTCATTTTATCCTGACTCAATGTTAAGAGCTAATCATACATCATGCCGCCACTTCTCCATGCAACGGTTTCCATAGATGGAAAGCCAAGGGAAGACTGAAAGGGACCTGGTCCCCAGCCTAAATGGTTGGGGTGTCTCCTGGGAAGTACCTGTCATGCAATCAAGATATAACCAAGGCAACTAATATTTGTCACGTTCTACGACAGGGAAAGATGCACGTACTACAGACAAGGACTTTTCCTTATTTGTTTTGTATTCAAACACAAATTTGCTCAGCTTTTGCTAGAGAAGAAACATGGAACACTAGGTGGCAAGGTGTGTGAGGTGCTGGAACTTCTGGGGCAAAGATTGCAATCAAGCGATTCCTGCAGGATGGATTTTTTTTCTCATGAGAGACAGTCCCCAAGCAGTTATTAACCACGATCTTTGCTGTGAACATTTCATGTGGCCTTTACCAGAATGAAATCTGGGGAAGCCTTGAAGATAAAGAACAAGAACTTGAATCTGAATCAATTTCCAAAGTAGCCAACGTAGGCTGTGGAGACCTTACCTGTTATGCCCACATATCCGTAAGTGTCCTTGAACATCACTGCCCAGTTACGTTAAATGCTGCAGTCCAGCCATGAGCTTGCAGTGAGTGAGTAAATGAGGCTTGCCATTGCTTACCAGTATGGGCTAGTAACCTAACTTAGTAATAGAAAGTTTATGCCATCAAATGAGTGTTTGAGAGGAATCCAAAGATTGTTCTAAAATACAGGTTGGGTAGATTGTAGGGATGTGGGATCTTCAAAGAAAGAAGAATGAATATAGGGTTGTAGAGCCTTCAAAAGCCTTTTATCTGCCTCCTGGCATCGCTTCTGCCTTGCTTACATTCTGTGTACCTAATTGTTGTTATTCCTCAGACCCAGGTTACCCAAGCACCAAGCCTTACTGGTGGCAGTGGCGTGGTCACCTCTTCAGGACAAAAACCATTGTCCATCATCTCTGTGTCATCTGACCGTGTGGTCCAACCAGTTCCAATAGTGGGTGCATTCGGACTTTTAACAAGACGAGAGATTGAAATGGCCCTTGTGAAACACTAAAATTCAGTGGCTATTGTGTATCCCACCTGCTGGGTGCTAGAAAGGTTTCCAGCTTGCTGACAGGCTCTCTTTCACTAAATCTCTAAAATAAGCGAACACAAACCAAAACAAAAAGCAATGCTGTGGCTGTCTGAAATCCATTAAAGTCAAATAATTTTGAGCAGAGATTAAATTGCACTTCTTAATGCTGTGCTGAGCACTGTCCCATATAGACAGAAAATCCATTTGCAGTCTACCCTTTGAAAATATCACACATCTCTCAGAAAACTATTTACACTTCGGGGGGACATGGGCAAAAAAGCAAGGAAAACTCCCATTGATTTTCTGAATAATTAAAATTTGCATATTCTGAAGCAAACCAAAGAGATCCATTCCCAAATTAGCAGACAGCTTTTTGTCAGAAGCGGAGCAGAAATTATTAATTTCTATAAGAATCTGGATATCATTTGGCAATGGTTCTCTCACATCAGTTAGTAAGAGCGGATTTAAAATATTTTTCATTCTCCAAAGTGCTGTGTGTGCCCTCTATTGGAAACGTATGATGGATTGCGTTTTTTAACATTAACTTTAAAGCTTGTTTTATAAATGCAATGGCAGTCAATGAAGCATTTGTATCCCAAAGTATACGCAGGTAACATTTTAAAACAGACAACACTTTATTATAGACTGGTTTTCACTTTGTTATTCTCTTGATTACTTTAATCTAGATTAAACACCGGTTAAAATAACATAGGTACTGATTACTACAGCAATGTAATGTATTTTGTATTTCTGTTTAAAAAGCAAAATCAAAAAGCTCTTTGCCCTGCCTCTCTGGAAAAAGGCAGCCACTGTCATAATATACCTAAGTAGCAGGACACGTTGCTTTGTTCAATAGAGAAAGTGCTGGTTTTTACGCTGTGCAACTCCAAAATACAGCTCATGTGCAAGAGGACAAAGATTTCATTAAAACCATCTTTCTGCCTCCTAAATTATGGGCTGCGTCAGGAGCCAACTCAACCCGAACTTTGCTCCTATCAGCCTTGTGTGCTGCTTTGTCTTGCAGTATGGGCTGCCCGCGAATGGTGCTCAAGATGAGAGCAGCGAGAAGCACTGTCCCAGGGCTGCCTGGCCATTAAAGCTTCTGCTTTTACCTTCTGGATTTTGGACTGCACCTAAGTGTCGCACTGGGCGTTTCATCCCTGCCCGAATTGGGAAGGGCACCCGCTCAAAGGTGTTCGCCTTTGAAGGTGCCGAATGAAAAACAGCAGTGTTCGGTCGGTGGCCCCCTCCCGGGAAGGTCCGAGGCGTGGGGCCAGGGGTGAGAAATTGCCAGCCCCGTTCTCTGACCTGAGCATCTTTGGTGGCAGCAGCTGGCTAGAACTGTACTTCGGAGGGATGAGCAGAGGGAGCTGGTAAAAGCCGGGCCACTGAGAACACCAAGCGGGGAAAAAAACAAGAGACTCACTTATGCTCGTTCTGAAGAATGCTGGAAGGAATGATATCTGGATAACAGAAAACAATATGGTGAGCTTAACAGTGTGATATCAACACAGAAATTCCCTGGAGAATGGGCTGAATTACTGAAGCTGATCAGAAAAGTGCCATCACCAAAGGTGACCTATCGAAAACAGGCAACGCAGGATGCCCGAAAGATGGATTTTGCCTTTGAACTAAGCCTTACCCAGCAGACTAAAATAAAGGATGAAGACTCCTTTTAGCATTAGCTGTGGTGAAATATGAGCATTATTTTTCTATTTAGTAATAAGTATTCACTTTTTTCTTGCACAATACTGAACTCATTTGTTTGACTTTTTGAAGGAAAGCGTCTAGAAATGTTACATTCCTTTATGTGCATTTATCACTAACAGAAAAGATTAAATGATGGGAAGACAGCTACTCCCTGGAGGTATTTAAGAAACGCGTAGACATGGCTCTTCAGGGCATGCTCTAGTGCCCAAGATTATTGTTTGTGGTGGGGTGTTGTGTGTGGGGTTGTGGGTGTGGAGTTTAGTAGGTGGGTGCTTTTTTTTTTTTTTTTTTTTGCAGTTGGACTCGATGATCTCAGAGGTCCCTTCCAACCACTAAGATTCTGTGATCTAATCTTTACTAGTAGCGAAAAAAAAAGCACTTTCTCAGACTGAAGAGTAGCTGTAAGGTAAATCTGAGCAATGCTATCATTTTAAAAGTGCTAGAGTCCTCATGTCCAGGTGGCATACCCAAGAACTCTGAAAGCACTTATAGATGAAGTGTTTGGGCTGTTAGCAAAACCACGCAGCTTTTGTGTGAGACCTGGAGGGTCAAAATAGTGCACCTGTATTTAAATTATAACTCTACAGGGCCATCTCCAGGCATTCCCAACAGGGATTTACTCAAGAGACTGTATGGAAAAGGATAGCTTGGTAGACTCTCAACCAAATGCCTCGATATCTGCTAGAAGCCAGTATCAGACCCCTAACGTCCATAATCTCTACATTTTAAAACTCTAAAAATATCTGAACTTTTAGGTCCAGATATTCTTGCGTTTACTTCCCAGACATGTCCTGACCCAGCCGCAGTGAGAGACTCGTGTGTGCCAACCCTGTGGCTCCCTGGGCACGCTGGCATCCACGGGAAGGGAACTGGGGTACAACAGCAGGAAGGAGCCAGGACCTGCTCTAATGAAGTTCCCGGTCTGGATGAGGATGTTGGAGCATGCTGCGATTCACACCTACAGCTCAAATTAGGCAAAGCCTGAACGATCCAGTCAGCAGAAGAACATAAACCCACTCTGTTTAGATTACATAAAACAGATGCACAGCTAACGCAGAGACCCTGCATTCGGTCAATTTGTCAGCCATGCTATAATAAAACACCTTAGTGATTATGGTAGGAGAGTATCTAGTTGGCAAAGTTTCTGCAAAGAGACATCATCTCTTGCTGAGCTGGTATAAAATACTGTCTTGATTTTGTCAAAATAGCAACAAGGGGGAACTGATGGCAATTATTCTTTGACATTTAAAATTCCTTAAACATTATCCTTCATGAAAGATTGCTAAAAAAATTAAGAAACTTCTTTTTATCTCTCAAGGAAATCTGTTCAGCCGCTTTAGTGGTCCAAATAGGTGAGAAGGTAGCACCTTCACTGCTGAGTACCCATTGTGCTGTGATAGCAGCAAGCGTTGTGGAAAAGCCATTTACCTGTAGTTATTGTTCTCCAAGCACCCTGACACAGGAAATCCCAGTTGTGTATAGGGACTGTCTTCCAAATTAGATCATGTGAAAGTATCCTCACAGACCGGTATCCATAAGCTATCATAAAGCGATGCTCGGAGGACCTTTCCAAAAAGTGAATTTGACACCTCTGGCCATTATACTGCAGAGAGAAGCCAAGCATTTTTCCCAGAAAAGTAATTTAGTTAGATATTGCATCACTTGTAGTCTTCCTTACTTAACTTCAAAGGTATTCCAAACTCAAGAGCTGATTTACTAAAGAACTCCCAGTGAAATCACTTTAAGAACTATATTAACTTCAAATGAGGTGAAGAGCTACAACGGACTCTGTATCGGACATCACAAATTCAAGTTATTTCTGTTAAGCCTGAACAGACTAAACATGCGTTTGATATTTAGCTGTTGATTGAGCTATTCTTTCTGTAACTTGTCTAGACAGTTTCTGAAACAATGAATTATTCAGTGACTTCCAGTTCTATCATACAGCTAATCCATATCTCTGTAATAAAAAGGTCATTTTTTTTCCCAACAGTAAATGCTGGATTCACTGTACAAATAGATCAGCAGTCTCAGTAGATGATCAAGTTCACAAAACTCACATGGCATTGAAAGCATGAATGTAATATATAAAGCTAAGATGGTAAGTGTACACACACATGCATATATGTATAAAATTTGACAGATTCTTTAGCTATACAGAGATGGATAGATGGAAAGACAGATAATCCTATTGGTTTCAGCTGTAACTTTATTGCCTTCAATGACATTTTCTTCCAAGACATATAAGATTAGTCCCCCAAAGTAGCTGTAAAGGTAATCACAAACTCCAGTTTAGTCTAGTTCACATACTACCCATGTTTTTTCACACTGCAAGGCAGACAACTTATTCAGAGCATCATTTTACTAGTACCTCGATACGTCCTTACACCGCGTGATCACATTCCATTAAATCGTACTTCTTCATGAAGTTGTTGTAATAACGCTCCTCCATTTGGACAAGATCTCAAAATTAAATGAACTGTTTAATTAACCACTGTCGGTATTACGTTCTTTCGACAGAGCAGTAATGATCGGGTAAACGTGGCTGAAATCTACAGTCGCTGTCTGTACGAGACCAGGTCAGGGCAGTGAGATTTGGCGTCAGCCCGCACGCAGGCTGCAGGCGCGGCGTGGACCCTGTCATTAACCTGCTGGAGGCTCCTTCTCCCCCGCCAACGGCAGCGTGACAGCACGGGACATGAGAACTGCGGTGCCCTTCTAGGAGGCACCTTGAGGTTGGGTTGAAATGTTCATGGCCTGTTGAAGCGCTGAGTTTTAACCTGCTTCAGTTGTCCGGCCAGCTAGCACAGCAGGGACCTGGACAGCAGCGTCAGCTCCAAATGCAATCATAGTAAACCATTAAAGGCTTAATTTTAAGTTCTGAATCAGATCTCCTCTTAATCATAATATGTCCTATAAATATGTGAGCACTGAGTCTAGGATGAAACAGTTTTACAGGGCAAAGTAAGACAAGGAGAGGGAAAGGGAAGGGAGAAGGAAAATGATTTGAAGCGTGCCTGACCAGGTTTCCTTCTTTCTCTTCTTGGAGGCAGAGAGATTTTGAATACAGTGACTGCATTTTAAAAATGTACAATATAGAGACATTATATATATTGCAGTATGATTTACGTATGTTGTCTGGGGAGGTTTACTTTTTCACAGATGGAATGAGCTTGCAAATATTCTGGAATCACAAGAGACAGTTTTATCCAGTCCATTAATGTCTTTTACATTATTTTGCTTAGACCCTTCCTATTCTATCCCAAGTAAGATTAATTCAAGAAATAGCTACAGGCCTTAAAATCAAATTTTTCAGCATTTTCACCTTGCTGCGCACACTGATTTTCACACAGCACTGTGTTTTCCCCTGTGTGTCTCTCTCTTCCCTCTCCGATAAGCTTACACTTCACTCCGCCGTGCCCAATACAGGAATCAGAGCAGGGCAATGTTTCTATTCCTGTCTTTGCCACTGACTCACCGTATAGTTTCTTCAGCATTTGCATCTTGCACTTGGATCCTCTGGTGTCTAGGAGGATGAATGTGTCCATGTTTTCTTTAGGATAAGACCATTCATCATGTCTCGCTCTGTGTGGATTCTCATGTTTAATAAGGGCTGAGTCCACACTGCAACCTTCTTCTTATTGGTGAGGACATTAGTAGGGGTTCTGACTTCTACCCAGATGCTTACTTTAATTACAACTGTAGGAAATTAATTTTTCTAGACATCTACCTCTTAGTCAGATTTGACTTCAGCCAACAGCCTCAAAATTTTGAGGTAGGGCACTCGCATAAAAACACGCACACAAACCAGTGTGACCACATCCGCTTCCCTTTATAATACATGCTAAAAAGAGATCTTTGTAGAGCATGATGAGATCCTGGAAACTGGAGCTACACAGAGACACTGAAACCAGTTGTTTTTATAAGGATAATGCTAGCTACCTTCAGCTGCAGAGCCTTGTAGCACTACTAACTGCTGAATACGCCAGCATTGCTCTTTCCTTTTCAAGTGCTATATTGCCCTAATTCCGTCTGCTGTCCCATTTACAATTCTTCACAAATATATTCTGTTCTTCAGGGTCATTTTACTGACTGTTAAATAAATGTATTGAGTAAAATTAGCAAGTGTGTAGATAATTCTTAGAAGTTTTTACAAATGTAGTCCTTAGTATTGGAATGAAAATCAGAGACCTACTGTGGTTTGCAGATATTGGCAAAATCCACGTACGTGGAACTACAGATGTTTCCAAATAAGACAAGGTGTGGAGCTGGCTCTTACATTACAGCCTGTGTCGTTTTAACAGCTACTAGTCTTTTTAACAAAGTATACATTTTACCAGAGAAGATTCTAGCTAAACTGTTTGAATTATTAGTTAGTCTTATGGACAAACACATTAACAAGAAACACATTCCAATTTTCAGTAGGAATAACACAGTGGGCTGCGTTATGAAGACTGTGGTCTCCAAGGCACAAAGCAACTAGGATCTTAAAAAACATGACCAAATGTTAACAATCTGTTATGAACTGATACAATCCAGCTAGTTTATCTTAAATATGCTGATTTTTACAGGCTAAACTGACAGCTTAGCTGTTCAAAAAATTTCCAGTCTCTCTTCTAATTACCAAGACTATCATAACAGTACAATGGAAATCAGATACTTACTGGCTTGAAAATTATTTGTGTTGGCACTAGTGGATGAAGTCATTTTAATTAGGAGGCAAAAAGAAAATATAAAACACCTCATCTAAAAATAAATACCTGTTTGCTACGTTAATTAATTACACGAGTTGATATTTTGTGTTCACATCCCAGTCTCTTTTTTTCTCATGACAGGATTACCATATAAGTCCTTCCAAAATAAAGGATTATGCCCTATTTGCATCAGGATACTTTATTGTAAGCAAGCTGTAAATATATGCAAGACGTTTATATGACAACACGGGTATAATTATAACAGCAAATGAAAAATTACTGAAATACATCAGAAAACACCTTAGGCTGAAAAATACGGAGGCAGGTTTCGGGCGCTTGTGTCTGAGGAAACGCATGAACCACCTTCTGCCAAAATGCAACAAATCCAAACCAGAGGCGTCTTAGGTTTCCATGCTTTTGGTGTCTTCACACAGGATTTCAATTCGAAACGAAAAAAATAAACAGCAAAATGCTGTTTTGGTGAAACCACAGCTTCTAATACCCAGATTGGATAGCCTTCTCAGTGGAAACTGATGCGGTGCTGTCGTGAGCTTTAAGAAAACTGAAATTTGATCGTTGTCCCCAAAAGGAGGAGATACTGGGGAAGCGCCTGATCCTCGTCCCTGACACCGAAGGGCAGACGGACGCGGGGCTCTGCCCAGGGCTGTGCTGCGGGGAAATCTCCCTCCGGCCACTGACGAGGGTCGCTGGATCCCGGGGACTTCCCACGCCATTCATCCCCCCTCCGTCCGGCGGTGGGCTGTCCCCTCCGCTGCGCCTGGGAACCGGGGCGGCAGCCGCCGCCGTGCGGCACAGCGGGGCCGTCCGAGCCGCTGCTCCGCCGCCCCAGCGCTCCGGGCGGGCACCGCGGCTCTCCCCCCCGCCGCCTTCCCCCGCTCCGCACCCGGGCCGGTCCCCTCCTCGGGCCGGGAGGAGCCGCGGCGAGGGCGGCCCCGAGCAGCCGTCGCGGTGAGTAGCTCCGAGGCAACCCGCGGGGGAAACTGAGGCAGGCGGCGGACAGAGATGCTCCCGCCGGCGGCCGCCCTCCCAGCCCCGGACGGCGCCGGCTGCCAGCGGTCCCGCCGCCCCCTCGGGGGGCGTCCCGCCGGCGGGAGCGGCCGGAGGGGCCCCGGGGAGCGCCCCCGATGGGGAGCGCGGTGGCGGGGGGCGGCCCGCGGGCACTGCGGGCCCTCACCGGGTGCCTGCTGGGCGCCCTGGTGCTGAGCACGCTGGTGGGCAACGCGCTGGTGTGCCTGGCCGTCCTGCGCTTCCGACACCTGCGCGCCAAGGTCACCAACTGGTTCGTGCTGTCGCTGGCCGTCTCGGACCTCTGCGTGGCCCTCCTGGTGATGCCCTGGAAAGCGGTCACTGAGGTGGCCGGTGGCTCCTGGCTCTTTGGCAGCCGCTTTTGTGACACCTGGGTGGCCTTCGACATCATGTGCTCCACCGCTTCCATCCTCCACCTCTGCATCATCAGCCTGGACCGGTACTGGGCCATCGCCAGCCCCTTTCGCTACGAGCGCAGGATGACACAACGCCTTGCGTGCACCATGATAGCTGTGGCCTGGGCCCTCTCCATCCTCATCTCCTTTGTCCCAGTGCAGCTACACTGGCACAAAGCCAAGGATGTGAGATATCCAAGCTCCTGGCTGCCTGGGACACCCCGCTGTGATGTCAGCCTGAACCGCACCTACGCCATCACCTCCTCCCTTATCAGCTTCTACATCCCTGTGGCCATCATGATCATCACCTATACCAGGATCTACCGAATTGCCCAGGCCCAGATCCGCCGCATCTCCACCCTTGAGCGAGCAGGGGGGCAGTGGCCAGCTCATGGCAAGGAGCCCACCTCCTCTTTGCGGAGTTCCCTGCGCAAGGAGACCAAGGTGCTGCAGACCCTCTCTATCATAATGGGAGTCTTCGTTTGCTGCTGGCTGCCCTTCTTCCTGCTCAACTGCCTGCTGCCTTTCTGCCGGGAGAGTGACCATGAAGGACAGTCACCCTGCATTGGCCAAACCACCTTCAACATCTTTGTGTGGTTTGGCTGGGCCAACTCTTCGGTGAATCCAGTGATCTACGCTTTCAACGCAGACTTCAGGCGGGCTTTCAGCAACCTGCTGGGCTGCCGGTGCTTCTGCTGTGGCACACCCAGATCCACTGTGGAGAGGGTCAACTTCAGCAATGAGCTGGTTTCCTATCACCATGACACCACCTGCCAGAAGGAAGGAGCTGCCTCATCGTCAGTGCCCCCCCCTGCCATCACTGCCTGGGTGCAGCCCGTACCCCATGCCATAAGCCTTCAGGGCGAGGACAGCAGTGAGGAGATGTCTATGGAGAAGAGGCCTGTGGCTTCTCAGACACAGGCTTCCCCCGGCATCAGCCCCAAGAGTCGTCAGGTACCAGCCATTTTGCAATTTGATTGCGAGGCAGAGCTCTCCCTGGAAACTATTACCCCCTGTACGGGGCTTGGTCGGTGCGAGGGACCCCATCACCCCATTCCAGAGGGATAAGTGCTTGCGCAGTTCTCGCACACAGCCATCCCACGGGGAAAGGTCACTCTGCCCGCACATGGGATACATCTGTCTCCCAGCAAACAAAGTCCCATCCCAGAGGGATGGGGACCTGCTGCTCTTACCCCAGAGGGGTGACGGGTGTATGAAGTCCACCCCAAAAGCATATAGCAACCACACACTAACTGCTTCCCACGGCCACCTTTGCCCCTTACTCTCTTTCACAGTCAGTGGACATTTCCCGTGCGTTTGTTCACCCCCAAGCTTCAATCAAACCTGTGATATTTATTGAGAATAGTGAGATAATTAGATCAAAATAAAAACAACTCATAGTTTGAGACTCTATAATAGATAAATAATATGTATATAAATTAATCTTAGATTTAGCTTCATTGCTAAAACCCATGTTTTCCCCCTCTCATGTTTTCACATCATACCTGTGCATAGTTCTGGTCTTAAAGGTTTGTGTTTATTTCTGTGTTTATTTCAAAGCTGCCTGTCTGGATTTACACATCTGAATCTGTGTTTAGGCTCTTAAATAAAAATTGCTGTGTTAAAACATCGCTATCTCATGTTGAGTCAAAAGACTGCCCAAAACCTTGGAAAATTAAGTTGCTTTTGTGTCGGACCCCAGACACAGGTTCAGGTGCCAAACTTTGGTATCCAGGCTTAATGATACTGAGCTAGGATCTTCCTCACCCTCAAATGTTGGAAAATGTAGGATTGTATTAGGCTGAAGTTACAGCTGGATGGTGTTTGAGAACTAACACTCCAACTCCAGAGTGAGTTAAGAGCTGCTATCGGCTGAGGCAGCTGCAATCCTTCTTTCTCCTACTAGTTCAGGCAGCTGATCCTTCCAGAAAGCAAACTGGTCCACAAAATAAAAAGTCACCAGGTCATCTCTCTGAACCCATTTCGTTACTTGTAGAATGAACAGCAGCAAAATGCAGAGCAAATGGGTGCGGGAAGGCTTGCAGGAGATAAAATTCTGGGGGAACTTGACAATCATTTCTGTATGCGTAAAAGGGTTCAGCAGACAATAAGGGAATACAGCAGCACCACAACTGTCCACCACTTAGGAGTTCTACTGCTGACCGTTTAATACTGTGCTCCACTAACCACCATCATTACCCCATTTTTCCGTCCTTCACCTCTGATTGAGTTGATTGACCTTGATTCATCTAAGGAAGACGATGAAGATGCAACTGTCCAGAAAGAGACATCAAGAATGCTTACACTGCAGGAGTTTTCTTGGACATTTGGTCTTATAGATGGCACAGCTGATACCTTTCAGAACAGTGATCCATGCTGAAAAGCCAGCTGCTGGAAGAGCCAGACTCTCCTCCCAGTGATCCTGCTCCCTGTGAATTTAGGTCGTGTGTAGTTAAGTCCCTATATGCATTTCCCTCCATCACAGTAATTCTTGTAAGAAACACTGCTTTTGCTATCCTGCTCTTTTCAGGAATGTGTCCTTCATGAATAGCCGTGTGTGACTGTAATCTGTTCTTCATGGCCAAGACTGGCAGGACAAGACGTAATGGGCTTAACTGTAAGAAAGACCAAGGTGAGACTTTGGAAAGACTTCCTAAGAATAAGGATAATTAAGCACTGGAGCAGATTGCCTAGGGAGGTTATGACATCTCTCTCAGTAAAAGTCTTTAAGATGATATTGCTAAACATCTGTCAGAGAGGACATTGGCAGCGTTAATCCTGTCTTGGGGCAGAGGCACAGTGTAATGGTGTCTTGGGATCTTTTCTAGTCCTGCTTCACTATGACAACACAACTCCTTAAGCACTGAGCTTAAGATGTTTGATTTTTTTTTTTTTTTTTTAATGCAATGATCCTTAGCTATTTTATTGAACGCAAAAAAGCATACAGATAAGAACTTTAGGATCCCATTGGCGTATTTCCCTTCTCTTAGTGATTACCCGTTTTTCTTAGCATTTAGCAGCTATGATTCCGCATGCCTTGTGCCTCATCTGGAGTGCAACCCTCAAGTAAACCTCGTATTTCCTTAGAAGAGATACAAGATCTGTGGGTTTTGTTTTGATTCCCTTTGATTATTTTCTAGGTTATCATAAGTGAACTGTATATGTAATCAGATGCTAAAGGGTCAATCAACTTGTGAGATTTTCCTTGCTACATTTCTTCCTTCTTACATAAACCAGAAACACGTATTGTAAGAGTGTCAGCATCTTTTATCTTCTCCAAAACCCTCAAATTATATCTTAGAGCTGCGAGAGAGTTCTCATCTCACCCCCTCCACACTAAAACCCATGCCAGGGAGATACAGGCACACCTGATAAGACGCTATCCTGCAGCGTGACTCCCTTGCTGCCTCCCACTTCTGTTTCTGTTGCAAGATCTTCAGCTGGTTCCATCCCTCAGAGAGTCAACTCTCCCTGCCCACACACATCTCCCTTCTCGTGGGCAGGCAGTCTTCTGGCAGTCAAGGCCACACATGAAATTATTATGCACAGGAGCTTTTTTTTTTTTTTTAAGTGTGTGTACAGTCTCATTATTAGTGATAATATTGGAAGAGAAAGATTTACCTTCTCACAAGGTTTGCCATGCCTATGGGAGATGTCTTGCCCAGGAAGTAGCCTGGACTTAATACACAGAGTGATGGAAACTTAGTGTACGACAGAGTGGGTGGCAGAAATTAAGCAATGAATATATTTGAATAACATTTTCTCTTAAGAATAAGCCGAAATGCATGGTAGCTTTGATTTATGAAACCATACTTGTGTTAAGAGCGGAAAAAGCTATTTGTATCAGTGCTTGTGCCTATAGTTTAAATAAGGTGCATTAACAGGTCAGATTGTACCTGAAAATGAATCGATATTTACCTGAAGAAAAAAAAAAAATGTCTTTACTGAAGCATTTTAAAGGGACAATTTAAAATTCCTCTTTGTAAGTGATGACGGAAATAGTTGTTTGTACCTAATTGATAATAGTCATTACTGATGTGCAGATGATAGACGTTACGATAGTTTACAGCTGTAAGGTCCATTGTAGTAAGTGCAGTGTAATGTTCAAGGCTGCAATAAATTTCAGAAATTGTGTGTTATAAACTGTTTATACTCATTTTAAGTGGCATATTACTGAAGGTACTTCATATGAAAGCTACAGTGCATAGCCCTTCAGACTACATCTTCTGCTGTTGCTGATTTAATAACACATAAATATTGATACTGTATGTATTTTTATTTTCCTACACTGCGAAGGCTCCTGAATGTTAAGCATACTACAGACCACGCAGTCCTGTGAACAGTAAGTGAGCAAGATTTATTTTCCCAAGATATTTTTTTAGTGATTAACTGTGATTTCTAATTGACATTTTTCTAATGACAGGACAAGTTGCTACGTTAGATTACACAAAATTCAATTAGCATTGTTAGGTTCAAGTCTGATGAAATATATTGAAATTATTACAAAAAGCCAAAGGTTTACTTCAACAGAAATTAAGAGGCAAAATTATTTTCTACCTACACCATTGCAGTCACCCAAAAGAAATACCTTCCAAAGCAAAACCTTGGTGGTACTTTGTTATCCATTTCTGGGTCAGAACTTTCTTGGCTTGGCAGGACAAAATGAATCACAGATGATGAAGGTATTGTTTTAGGGAGATCTACAGCTATACAAAACCCCACACTTCTAGTAACTCAGACCATCAAATCTACATACTACTGTATGCATTCATCACAATATATGTAAGGTATTTTACAGACTAAAAGCAGTTCACTTCCATGCCTACTAGTTCCACACTTACATACCATTAACATCACAAGGACCTAAAAAATAGCTTTTAAATAGTCTTGGTGTCAAAACGGTCCAACCTCACAGATACCTTATCTAAACACTCTTATTAGCCAATGTCTAAACATTCAAATCAAAACACATTCCAGTTCAGCAAAGTAGGGCTTTACGATGTACACGAAACGTCTTCTCTGTTCAGGCGTATGATTCCCACTCCCTTTCCTTCTGTCAGTCTACAAAGTTCTCAACCAGCTACGCCTCCCGAGAACACTTACTTCTTTCTACTACACAACTGAAATGAATACAAACTTCTTGTGGTCAATTAAAAGCTTACATAGCTGAGCCGACACGACAGCCCTTCTCACTATTACCTTGCACACGAGAAATAGGGACAATGTCTCTGTAGCCTCCTTGAGTGGCTGCCGAGATGCTTATCTAGCTGAGAGCTTTTCCCTGCTGTTCAATTTCTCTGAAATTGCTCATTTGGTTTAAAAGTTAGTCATGGGGGTAAACAGAGACAGATACCTCCATGCATACGTGCATGCCTTCTTAGACAACAGGGTTAAAAAGTAATCAGCATTCTTCAAAGAAAAGGAAATGTGAGGTTCAAGGCAGAGCTCTCTGGAGCTGGAGACACAGCAGGGTGAGGACAAGAACTCCGTCCTCACCAAAGCCCCAGGCTGGTTCCCACACCCCTCTGTGCCAGAGGTGCCAGCAGAGATACCAGGTGACATTTCCACAATCTAAGACCAAATGTACCACCGCCAGCTACACACAGCGCCTTCCTAGCAGGAGGCAACAGTGGGACAGCAAAGATGTACTTGAACACCGCACCGATGCAAAGTGTCTTCTTGCTTTCCAAGCAATACTTTTAAAAGATTAACTACAACACACGTACATCCTTGACGTTGTGCTTACATTTTTGTGTTCTGTTGTTTATTGCTTATCTCTTTGCCTGTCATCTTATTTATGTAGGGCTTTACTTTGCATTACACACAGACTTTCAGAGATCGCCGCTGACTTTCAGAAGCTTGTTATAGCTACAGCACTGCCTCTGCGCGTATCGGTTCCAGGAATGAGAAGGGACTCAAAAAGCACATGCCACGCAGCATGAGAAGATGTAAAGCCTTGGGACAATTCTACAATTCAAACCATAATAACAGAGAAAGACATTCTCAAAGAAATTCCCCATTAGCAAAATCCTAATGAGCAAAACCTAAAAAAATTAGATTTCCTCCCACTCTGCCCCTTCCCTCAGATTAGAAGTCTACCCATATATCCAATCTGCAAGGAAAGTCTTCCACGTTCCCCACCTTCTCTCTCCTTCACCAATGCATGCAGACACGAGGATATTGCAGAGGGAAAGGGTTTCCAGCTCTAACTCTTCCCCTCCTTCCCACATCCCGCTGCTCCATCTTTAAATAATAAGAAAAGCAGAAAAAGAGAAAATCTAAAGGAAACCACCACCAAAATGACAAATGGTTCCACTGTCCAAAGTCTAAGCAGCCACTTCTCAGGGTGGAAACCAGTACAGTCATATGGATGTGCTTTATATTTATATAAGCTTTATATAAGCTTTTGGATTCCTCCACCTGGATGTTTTCAGGAAGGGCAATTCACAAAAGGCTGTGAAAGTTATTTTGGCCTTTTTATATTGTAAAATATATTTCCAAGGCATCAGAGGAGGTAATATTTTTCCAAAATTAGTCTTCCCTCCTCCTCCTTTTTTTTTTCTTGTTAAATTGTTGTAATTTGTTTTGCTAAGTTGAATACAGACTAAATAACAATATGTCAGTCCTTAGAAAGTCCATCCAAATATACGTGCAAATGGAAAATAAATTGAATAGGTTGATTTAGTAACTAGCCCATATAGTTACTATGATAAAGGTAAAAATATTAAATCTCATCCACAAGTTTATAGCTGGGTGTAACTTTAACAAATGCTGAATTCAGTGGAAATATCAATGTAAAGGAAGCAAAGGTCATATAGTTCAACCGTATATATTTTTTTCGTATCCCTCTGATACTAAGCTGATGCTTTAAAATTTCAGTAAAGCTTTAATTTCAGTGAGAAACAGCTGACCTAGGTAGCAAAAAGAGAACTCTGTTACAAAACTCGGTTGCCATAAGCATCTGTTGTTTTGCCTTTGCCAAAATCATGCCTCTTGTGTTGGATTTCAGATGATGCACCCACGCACACCATATTAAGTATATTTCAATCAGTTGAATATTTGTCAGTAAAAATTTGTGTGTGAAAAATTCTCTGTTCTTCATAAACTGTTTTCTTCCCCTCACCTGGGGGCTGAAGTGCCTTTCTGGATGTCAAGCACTATCCGTCCAGTCCCCCTGGACCCTGATGTACTTAAGTCTCTTCATCACCATGGTTACAGCCTCCCACCACATAACTCTTAACTTTATTTATCTCATTGTTATAATTTAACTCGCTTTCCTGAATCCTCTCCCCTTTCCTGCTGCAGAGGGACATACAGCAGGGCGCATCCCTCGGGTATGGGCTACTCCTCAATTTCCTGCTCAAGAACCGATTCGCGTTTACACCAAAGGCGGGCACAAAGGTGCGCACCAAGACGACTTGTTGGAGTTATGAATTTTTCTAGCATATTTGGCTTGAGAAAAAAAACCACCTTATGATAATCCTTATGACCTGGGCTTGTTAACCCTCACCAGTCCCTGCCTGTGTCTGATCAGACAATCATTTTAGAAAACCCGGGGCTTGTGCCTGCATTTCACATTTTGCTAAGTTAACTAGTTACAGGATAGGAAAACCGCCTCGCAGGGGAACCACTGGCAGCAATAGAGTGTGGACATGTATGCAGGATCTTTACATGTGCATAGCATGAAGTGAATGAAGATGCTGGGGAAAGTGTAGGTTTATCTTCATCAACCAGAGGAGCAGAATTTCATCTCGAGCCAGATTTATTTTAGTTTAGGTAGTGAGAAGACATTTCCATTTGTAAAATTTGCAGAAACCGTTGCTAGGTTCCCCTTTTTCTTTAAAGATCATTTTCATAGAGTTTTCTGCAGTTTAACATTTTAATATATTTTTAAAACTAATTAAATTCATCTTTGCACCCACCCTCAGTGAGAATGCATCAGTTCATTTTACTCCCTTCGTATTTAGATCTGAAGTGGCTGCGTGGAGCTTATATACACTATTTCATGGGCTCAAATCCTGTGATGACTTCTGCATGGAAGGTAACTAATTACATGTGAGCAAGTTGTCTCAGCTTCCATTGCAGTCAATAGGGATCTAGAGCAAACAGTCCAATGTGTGTAGAGGGATTTATTGGAGCAGGTGAAGATACCTGCTTTAGGATGAGAGGAAAAACTCCCTAGACCCTGACTAGAGGAAGGGGGGAAAAAAACCCCAGTGATGCAGGATAGCAACAGACAGGAGATAACATGATAAAGTTATGAAGTTAAACTAGTTGCATTTTTTGCTGTTGGTAACAAAGCTCAATCAGTTAGAGATTATACTAAAAACCTGACAAGAAGTAATGGTCTTTACTGTCTACACAGAGCTGGATTTGCTCTTTTGTTTGATGATCGGTCCAAAAAGTCTAACGTCCCATTTAGATTTCAGGAAATGGATGAAACCCAAAGTGATAAGAACTATCAGTTTTCCAGAGTAGTTTAAATAAATGAATGCATAAAATAACACAGAGCATGGAGTGTTTACTAATGCCTAAATCAGTAATATGGTCATCAGAAGCAGCATCACGGCAAATGTTCTTGATGCACATTTGTTAACAGAGGAATGGAAGTATATAACAGAGCTGAGTTTCAAGGCAGCAAACTGGTAATTAGACATTTTGCCTCTTATGTTTTGTACTATAGCAGAATATTAGTGCTGACAAACTTCATTGTGGCAATAAATTGATTGATAGTGGTAATTAATAACCAGAATTTTCACTCTAAGCATGCTTATCCTGTAGTACCAGTGCCCCCAAGCCATGAATTACAGTAGCTGATACCTCCTTGGTGTGCTGGCAGCCTTTGGTCTAAAGCTCTTCAAGAGCTTAAAAGAAAACATCTGCACCATTGTAACCCAGAAGGCCCTCTGCTACAGTCACTCCTGCTGTTAGGCCTTTCACAACCGCAGCAATGGTCAACGGAAAATCTCAAAAAAAGGAAAGACTTTGCCCATATTCTCAAAAGCCTGTCCCTTTCCCAGGGTGCTGGCACCTGGGGACAGTGGCTGTTCCACATGAAGAGGACATCCTCGAGGCGCTCTGCTGGTGTCCTTTCAGGCAGCATTATGGCTGCGTTATTTCTGGCACCGTCTGTTCCTGCTACCGCGGCTCTTCAGGGAACAGCGTGGTGCGGGAAATTGGGGTGCTGGCCCTGTGACTGCCCCTTCTTTTGCTGTGTGACTGACCGTGCCATCCCACTGTCTTCTCCACAATGGCCAGGAAGCAGCTTGGGAGAGGAGAATCCTTCAGAAACCAAATCATTGGGTAAGTGGCATGAACAGCAAAAGCCACGTTTGCTCTTACATTTATGCAGATGTTCTTCCAGTGTGATGTTCTCCTTTCAAACAGGTTTTAGAAGGTAATAGTGATCACTTTTGCTTTTGTTTACTTTCCCACTTTTCATTTCCAGCTGCATATTGTGAGGTCCCCCGTTTTGTCTTAGCACTTTGGCGGTGACCACAGGTATTGCCCACAGGGCCAGTCCGGCCACCTAGGCTACCTTTTAACCCAGCCTAACAGCATTTGACTCGTAGGAAGACTCTTTTTGAAAACAAAGGCAATTTTTTATTGCTGGAGCTGCAGTAAGTGTTCTGCACCACTGCTGCATTTCAAGAACCTTTTAAGGTTAGATTTTAACAGGTATTAAGATAGTTCTCAAGATAGCTGCCTAAATGACTTCGCAAAAGGCGAGCGTACAAGGCACAAGAAAGCATAACGCACAGAGCAACTATTACTGGGGACAAGCGGGTGTTTTGGGGACACAACAGCTTATGGCAGGCTTCTTTCAAAAAGGGGCTAGATTTTCACTGTACTGCTGACAGCTTGTGCTACTGACGGAGCATAAAGTAACTTTAAAGATGTTTGTAGTGGAAGCCATTTCCTTGAGGCGGGGTAAAAAGTTGCTACGGTGACCCTCAGAGGCACTATCTCAGCACATCTGGGGGCAGCCCAGGGACAAGGGAGCAGAGATAAAGCGTAATGCCTTTTGTGCTGCACTGATACCTGACAATTCAAATAAACTGATTTTATTTGAAGCACAGGTCACTGTGCTCACTACTACTGTCACATTTGCTTCCAGATAACGCGCAATAGCTGTTTATCTGAGTATGCTTTTTTTTTTTAATAGAAGCAACATCTTATTTTGCTTCTGAATAATCCCCTCTGTGAATTTAAGCCTAAGTCTCAGAGACAAGCAAGCTGGACAGGCAAAAAATTTGAATTTTAAATGTCTTGTTGAGCTTCAGTTGTTGTTTAGTATGTCTTACTTTATAAAGCTGAAATGTGTAATTTTGGGGTGGCACAAGCTGAGTTCAAACAATGCCTCAAGTCATATGCTTCCAAGTATATTTTTTTTCTCCCTAGGTGTTGCTACATCATGCCCGCTCCCCTGCAATCCAGACAAAAGAGTCATCCCTGGGAAAAACACTGACGGAAGATGAGGGAAATCTACAGACACTAAAAAAAAAGAACTAACCTTGAAGGCAGAACAGCAACACAGGGGAAAATTTTCACGTAGTTTAATACCACTGAGTATTGACGCTAATATTTCTGTATTACTGAGAGAAAGAATACATTTTTTTTTTCATATGCTGTGAGAGTACACATGGGCTTGCACAGCCTGTGTATTTCTGCCCCATAAAAAACACTTTCATTTATAGGGCAGGGCCAACTTCATCATTTGCTAGTATCTAATACACCAACATTCTCCTCACTACCTCAGATCTTTAGATAAAACCACAGTATAAACAAAACTAACCACACCATTCTATACAGTTACTAAGTTGGGTTTTTTGGGGGGAAACCCGTCCACCTTTTAGGTAAGTGACATCTCTCATAACTATCTCTTAACAGTTATTCTTTCTTGTAATCGTCTACATATCAGCTCACATCACGGAAAAGCAAAATCCAGCCTTCAGTTTGTGAAGAGTTTGGTAAAAGAATTAAGCTCTGAATAAACTGAGCGTCTGAACAAGTTGGGTGTCTGAACTTGCTCCAGTCTCAGGTGAGGTACTTTATTGTGATTATATACAGAAAGCATTATCCATGTTACATTTTTCCTTTGAAAAAAATATATTATTTCTATTATGTTTTATTAAATAAAATTAAGCCTACCAGGTAGTTTTGCTGTATGGTTAATACATTTGCCGTTTAGGTTTTCTGGAATTATAACTGGTAGATGGGACCTTTTGTTATAGAAAACATCATTGTTTTTTAAAACTTGTATTTCAATATATGGTTTTGAAATTTTCTACTCAAACTACAAGACATTTAATCTATTTTAAAGAGTGCTGGTTTTTGTTTACAACTTGGTTGTCAAGTAATTATAATTTTTGTTTCCCTTTGGAAGACCTCTGCAAGTACATTTTGTTAATAAACCCCTCACAACTTCCATTTTCAGAACGCGAAATTTCCTCTCATCTCACAAAAAGAAGAAAACCAAGAAGCAATCCCAGCCCTCTCTCGGTGATCTCTACAGCACATTTCCTCCCACACGTGGCGAATGGGGAGCTCATGCTGCAGCACCAGGTTTTACATCGCCAGCCGTCTGCCATCCTCACGCTACGCCTGCTGCTTCGGGAATAAAATGCTCTCTCACACCATCTGATACAAACATTCTCTGGTAAGGTTTTAATAGCCGGTCTCCTGCATCATTTTAGCTTTTTCCTCCCTTTCTACTCTTTAGCTACTCTTCTCACTTAAGTGATGAAATAAGACTTTCATAGCGCGTTGGTCACCTCCACCACGTTGTGAAAGACTGCAAAGAAATAGTCTCAAGATGTATTTCTTGAGTTGATTTTAAAACTTCGCATTTTCTATAAATGTTCAGATTAAATGTTAGGTTTTCCCCCCTCCTTCTGTCTATGTCTAAAACAAGTGGCCAAGGTCAATTTAAAAGGCAATCAATTTTCATTCTACAACACTTGCATGGTTTTTGAATTACACGGTGTAGGCCTGTATGCATGTTGCAATGGAGGAATATATTTTCTGCATCCTTAAATCAGCTGCAGGATGACCAGCTGTAAGTTCTATGAAAGGAAATGGCCTTTTTTTGGGTATTCTAATGAAACCCTCTGTTTAGTAGTACTCGAAATCAATTCTTTCCGTGATTCCCTTCACTATTAGAGAGCAGAGGCTGATTTATTTTGAGCCAGCTTAAAAAACGGGAAAGGCAAAGCTGAAGTTCAGCCTTTCACAAGACTTAAAGTTTTGATCAGCTGATCGAAAAGCCTGGAGCGGTAGGGGTGTCTTAGCAGCTCCCACACCAAGCTCAACAAGGGGCATTGTCAATGACGGGGTCAGTCCATTAATTATACAGTGAAGAATGAAGGTAGGAAATAGTGGTCATGTGGGTTCTCTGAAGGAGACAACAATGACTCTTTGACAAACGTTTGAGAAACAGAAATGAAAAAGCTTCATAAGTTTGCTTATGAAGGTAAAGAATAAGCACGGTAACATTTACATGACTAGAAAAGATGCATTCTCACAGGGGAAGGCGGTTTACAGAAGAAAACGCTTAATAGTTGGCATTTTAAATAAGAATAATTACATGCTTAGGAAAATGAGCATGTAGTTATGCATCTCTAATCAGAAATACAGAAGTTGAGAATATACAAGTCAAAGTACGAAAGGAATATACACATGGTGTGAGGAACAAAGCGATTCCTATGGAGCAATGGAACCCCCACCAAAAACTCAAATCACGGAGACTTCCTGAACTCCAGCGTGAAAAGCACAGCACTGGAGAACACAAGGCAAATGACTCAGACCACCTCGTGAAAGAAAAACCTTCAGGGAACGCAAGACAGAAAAGATTGTGGAAACATATGTGGAACAGCTTTTGTTAAAGCAGATGAACTGAGGAAAAACCGTATTCTGAGATGATTCTGAAGCGCCCTGCGATGGCCTGGCTTCCAACAGAGCATTCAGCAGCAGCATGATCTGTTGACTGAAAGATGGGCATATGGCTGACTTTAAACAGACTCTGCAGCCTAAGAAATTGACTTGCAAGTCTTTTAATCTCTGGTTAATACTAAGCATTTTATTTAACTTTTCTATCATTTTGCAAAAAGCTTTTGAATTCTTTTGAATGAAAGATTTCGTCGAACTTCATTGGAACTTTATTGGCAGGGAAGGGAAGAACAAGCACACAAACACGCCAAAAAACCCTGACCCTGGAGAAGCGCTTAAATAGGATCTAGAAGACACTTAAAAGGAAAATGTGAGCAAGGAAATTCTTGTTTCACTTTGTTCCTTCAATACTTTTATGAACACAACACAAACCCCAGAATTTCAGCTATCTGCAGGTTAAAGGTGCTAATAATATATTAACCGGTAAATAATTTTACAGAACTCTTTTCAGTTGTGATGCTTATTTGTCGTCTTATGATGGAAGGAGGAAAATACTTCACGACTTTGCCTTGCAGTGCTCTAGCTCAGAGTGAGGGGCCATGTCATTGCATTCAGAAGATCCTCCAGCATAACTGGACGTGAAGCATTAGACACCTCCACCAGTAAATACATGATACCCTTTAGGGACTGAACTTCTGAGGTGCCCAACACAGATGAATGGGACAGTTGGGCACCTTCCCAGTGTAAGGGAATATTTTACTCTTCTTCATGACCAAATTGCCCTGAGCAACTGAGAAGTCGTTCTCCTATCTCCTGTCTATCTCCTTGTAGATGATGCTTATTGCCACATTAAATATGCTTTAATTCTCTTGAGTCAGTAACAAGAAATCAAATAAACAATAGCTCAAACAAGTAGGTTAAACACAGCTATGCTCATGTTGCGTATTTAGAACAATTAAGGTTTATGAAGCATCAATTTTCTTTACCTACTTCTCTGAAAAGGAGCCGATACTGACAGGGCTGGAGACTGTAGATACTTTCCACTTGTAAAGCAAAAGTATTCTTCCAATCATTAGCAAAGGTTGCTGCAATCCTAGGGGCTAAAGTAAGAGGAATAAGTTTGATTCTTCATAGTGATTGGAGCTTTCATAACAACCCAAATGCTTAGCTCGAATTTTCAAAGCTCAAAACCCTGAAGTCAAAGCCCTGACCAGTTCTGTGCACAGCATCTTCAATGTGGGTGAAGTGGCCTATAAACAGAACATAGGGCTTTCAGTTCAGAGTTAAAATTTAACAGCATAATTTATTCATTGGCCAATGAAAAGTGTGATTAAAGTTATGGTCTGAACTTCTGAAACAGAAAGATGCATGAGAAGGAGACAGCTTTAAGCAATGATCGATTTTTTTACTGTTGCCATATTTGCCTTCTTAGTTTTTTTCTTCTTTAGGTTAACAAGCCCACCGCTTCAACTGTTTCATCATAAATCAAGTTCTCTAGGTCTGTGACCTCCTCATTGCTGTTCTGCAGACTCAGTCCAGCAGATCTTGATCTTTCTTGAAGAGCAATGCTTAAAACTGGATACGATGCCCCAGTCAAAGCCTGGCATCAGCCCATGCATTACTTCTTGTGTCTTATCCTTGTTTATGTGTCTGCCTTTTTTGCAGTTGCATGAAAAATGCTGTCTCACATCCAGTCTGTGATTCACTGTAGCCTTATATGCATTTCTGACAACGTGTCATTTACTCAGCATCCCTCAGCCTGGATTTGTGGAGGTGTTTCAGACCAGTAACTTGCACTTCTCTACATTGAGCTGAATCTCATGGTTTAGACTGTTCCTGTGAGTGTTCATGTTCACTCTGAATTTGGGTTAGAATTTGGATTAGAGTCCAAACTGCAATCTAGCCCAACACAGCTGTAATTCCCTCCGGTTTAGTCCCCTTGCAGGAGTCACACAGTAAGCACACTCTATTTCATTTGCTTACGTGGACGTGCCCATTAACTCCTCTGAGATTTGTTTCAGGCTCTCTGCATAGATCTCCGCCACGGTGAACATTTTGATTAAGTTTTCAAAGATAACCCCATAACTAGCTGAATTCTAGAACTATAAAGGTTATATTCTAAGGCGAGGGGGAAAGAAGTCAAAACCCAGCTACAGCAGCAACACAGACCAACTGGATTATTTTAACGGCAAACAGAACAAAAGGATACAGTGATTTTGGTAAGAATGATCTTTCCCTACTGTCCTGTTTTCATCTGGGATAGAGATAATTTTCTTCCTAGTAGCTGCTGCGTTTTGGATTTAGTATGAGAATAATTGAGATTACAGCTGCAGTGGGACGGGGAAGTTGTGCAGTGCAGAGGGGATGCTGTCGACGAGCACCTACTCATGGATAGCAACAACTAAACCAATACGTATTAAGTAATGCTCATATTAAGGCAGGGACTTTTTCAGCTTCCCATAGAAGCTGAGAGGGAGCATAGACAGGACAAGCCGGCCAAAAGAATATTCTGTACCATAGATGTGCTCAGTATATAAACGGGGGTTGATTGGGAGGCAGGAATCCATGATCGCTGCTCAGGACGGGGTGGGCAATCGATCACAAGGTGGTGAGCAATTGCATTGCATCACAATTTTGTATATTCTTTTACCATTATTATTATTATTTTCTCTTCCATTACTGTTCTATTAAACTGTCTTTATCTCAATCCATAAATCAGGGATTTTTTTTTTTGTTTGTTTTTTTTTGGTTTTTTTTCCACTTTTTCTCCCTCTTGCCTCCCTACAGTGGCAGGGGGGATAATGGCGGGAGGGCAGTGAGTGAACAGCTGCACGGTCCAGGTTGCTGGCTGGGATTAAACCACGACACCCCACACACATATCCCCATCAAAACCAAGAGATAAAATCGTAGCATGTACAGGCAAATTAATATTTATGTAAGTAAATATAGTAAATATAGAAGTAATGAGTATCAAAGACTAAGATCTGCTTTACTGCAAAAGATGAGTCACAACCATGGAGGAAAATGTGTACATAAATATAGGTATGAGGAAAACATGGGGAAGAAGATTAGGGAGGATAAAATTACTATATGGGGAGGCTAGGCAAGTTTCCTTTCTGTTTCATTCTCTTTCCTCAACTCCCCAACATAATAACTTGTATGAGATTTAAAGTAAACCTGACCAAATCAAAATTTTACAGCAAAACATTCATTACAACACAGTAATATTTCCCTCCAAACCTGATATGCTTAAGATAGCTTGCTGTAAAAGCAATCCCACACATATTAGACAACTCCATTTCACATTGCATGAACAATAGCAAGACTGTAGAAAATGGACAGGGATCTCGGTGTAATAATATATAGCAATTACAGGTGGTCAGAACTTAATCTGAAAGCAACTCCAAGGTTTGATGGACTAATTAGCTAAGGCACATGATGTGCCTTATGCTCACTGGAGCCACAGAGGGTCTTAGAAGTCACAATGCAGTTCTTTATAATGCCTCACGGTACCCACAGCCTTAAGTTAGATGCCAAGATTCCTCCTACAGCCCATGGGAAGTCCTCAGCACCCATGAAAGCTATTTACGCACTCCAGCATGCCGAGCACGGAACCATGCACAGCTAACAGTCACCTAAACCCTGTCCTTCAGAGATACTTACGTATGTAACTTCAGGACAGAAGGAGATACTGGCTTCCACTTGAGATTCTTGGTTGTAAACCCTCTCCTATGGTTTATTGCTTAAGCCATTTTATCTCCTTCTCATGACCCTCTCCCCCTGCTGGTCTCCCTTCCCCAACCAACCAAATAGGGAGAGCAGTGTCCCCATGCTCTAAGTATGAAATGCGGCAAGGAAATGTAAGCTCTATCTGAAGATCCTCCCTTCCCCCTGAGTTGGAGGAAGGACTCCAACATCCCACACCTTCTCCAGCAGTTGTTCACTCAGCCTCTGCAGAAGCCTTTCCTTTTTAGGACTTATTGCACAGAAAGATAAGCGAGTCGGTATCAGCGTCTACCCCCCCACCCCCCCTTCAAGTCCCACTGAATATTATTTGTTCAAAATAGAACAGCTCTATGAGGAAAGAGTAGAGGGGTATGGTACCCCCAGGTACCCAGGAGTAACTAAGCTGCTCTTTTGGGATGTTTTGGAGAGCCACTGCTCCAAATCACATCCTTGCTCTGACCCATGAGGGCAGCTGCCCCATGAGCCAGCCTTGGAGGCAAACTAAAGTGTTCTTGGATCCAGCTCAGGCTGCAACTAGTCAAGAGCTGGTGCCTCGCAAAGACATGGGCAGCAATGGGTGGCCTGGGGAAGACAGGGAGGGAGCCACACTTAGCCTGGCCTCAGGCGTTGATCAAATCACATCCTTACCCACATGAAGATTTAGAACAGAAATGCATGTGAAAGCCAATGTCTAAATGTCTGGGTGCAGATGACTCCAAAGGCACCTAGGCACACGTCTTCCTTTGTGGCTGTAGTTACACACACCTCTCCCATGAATATCCTACTAAAAGGACGGGGGATCTTTAAAGAAGTCACTGTAAAGGAGTGATGACACAAGAAGAAATCCTAGCGCAGTTTTCACTGCCCCAACTCAGTCTTCGATACAGCAGCATTCATCTCATGCAAAGAGGGCTCGATTTTAGCTTTGATCTCCCAACACCTCTGCTGCTGTGCCCCATCCCGGGCAGTGGCTGTCACCAGGTGTCCCCCGCACAGGGGCTATCTGCCGCTGGCTCAGCGCTGCCTGCCTTGGGGCAGCTGCGGCACCACTACAGCCTTGCACCCGCGATAGCACGGTCTGGGTAGTATCTTCACAGCAATGGAAATACAGGGTATAAATATTCATGGCGGATGTGAGTGTACATATATATAGAGAGCGAGCTCAGTAATATTCTGTCCAGAAGTTTGTGACAGCTCAGCCTGGAGCTCCCCTGCAAGCCCCTCGGGGTAGGAACGTCCCTGCCGTGTGGTGCTGGGCTGAGCAGGGACTCGCTCTGCTGCCCATCTGCTGCTGCGGGGACAGCGGGGACCTGCTGGGGACTCGCGGGCTTGTTTTCTATCTCCATAAGAGGGCGAGAATGCCAAGTAGTTTGGAACAAACATGCAAAATACATCATCACCCATGAAACTGAAGCGCGTGTGGATTTTCAGAGCCTAATTCCCACCAGAGGTTTCCAAAACTGGTGTCTGATCTCCCACCCCTAAACGTGCAGTAACACAAAGATCCCATCCGCATTCTCTTGAAACTTCGGGCATTTTTTTTTTTTTTGTAAAAACACATCCTCCCTATATAGAAGCCTGTCTCCGCAAAAATAACCATCCCAGAACAACCCACACTGGTATTTTACTTCCGAAATGGGATTCCCTTTTTGTGATTCAACTCCCATCAACTTCAAAGGAAAACAAATAAATCAATTCCCGTCCGCCCGAACCCTCCCGAGGAGAGGCTCCGCACAGCCGCTGCTGCCCGGCTCGGCACCGGGACCCCGCTCCCGCGGCCACCTCCCAGGGGCGCCGCAGCCCCGGGATGGTTTTGCGGTACCGGCGTGCGGTTTCCTCGAACAAAAAGGGCGTGTGCGCGTATGTCGGGGAACTCCTCACAAGCCGGTGCGGTCGGGGCACAGAGCTCCCCGCGTGTCCCCGCGCTGTCCCCCCGCGGGCGGCAGGCCGGGGAGGGGCGTCGGCGGGGGCAGCCCCCGGCCATTGATAACCCCCGTCCACGCCGCCGGGGAGCGCAGACCGCCGCGCACCCGGTGCCCGGGCACCTCCACCCACCCCACAGCGCGCCGTGAGTGGCCCCGCAACAGAGCGGAAAATACTGGGGGGGGGGGCATTGGGGGGAAAGCGGGCTCGGGAGGAAGCGAGGGGGCTTTAGGGGAGCTGTTTGCCGGGAGCAGGCTCCGGCTGCCGCTCGCTGCTTGGATGCCGCAGCCGGCGGGTGCGGGTCCCGGCTCACGTTGCCCCGGGGTTACGGTTTCCCGCTGGGGTGGTCCCGGGGCCCCGCCGCCATCGGAGGGGGAAGAAAACAAACTAAAAGCCGCGGGGGTTACGACCCTGGAGGGATAAGCCCGCCCTGCGTCCCCCTGCCGACACAGACCCCGCCGGCTCAGCCCGGCGCGACCGGGGCGGGCTGCGGGTGGGAGCCGCGGGGACACCCGCCCGCCGGTGTCCGTGTCTCCGCAGGGCGCGGAGGATGCGGCGGGCCGGGACGCTCCGTCGCTGAAGCACCGGAGGAGGCTCGGGCGGCGCCGAGGAGATGCGGCTGCCCCTGGCCCTGCTGGCCCTGGCCGCCCTGGGGGCGGCGGCCGGCAGGGCGGGCCGGGAGGCGGAGGAGGAGGAGGCGGCGGCGGCGGCGGGGCGGTTCTCCACGCCGGAGCGGCACCGGTGCAGCTGGGAGGTGCGCTGGGCGGCGGGGGCCAGCGAGCTGCGGGTGAGCTGCCGGCCGCCGGCGGGCGGCGGGGCGGCGCGGAGCTGCGCCTACCGCGGGGAGCCGCGGCGCTGCCCGGCCTACGGCGGCCGCAGCCGGCAGTTCTGGCGGCAGATCCTGGGCCGGCTGCGGCGGCGGCGGCACCCCTGCGCCCGGGGCGGCCCGCTCACCGCTCGCCTCTGCGCGGCGGGCCGGGCGCCGCCCGAGGCGCAGCTCCGCCTGCTGCCCGCCCCCGGGCCCTCCCCGACCGCCGCCCCCAGCGCCCGGCCCTACTGCGCCCAGCGGTGGCACTCGCTCTGCAGCTTCTTCGTCGGGTTCTGGGAGGGATGAGCCGCCCCCCGACCCGCCGGGACACCCACCCCCCCTCCCCTCGGCCGTGGCAGCCTGCAGCCGCCGGCGTCCCGCTGCTTTGTCAGCTTTCCTCTTCTCCTCCCCAATAAAGCGATAACTATTTTGTTACAAGAAACTCGCGTAACTCTTTTCTCGTCAAAGTGCTGCGATCCCCTCACGCTGCTGAACAGCGTGTGTGGCATCGCTCAGGGAACCGAGGTGACGAGAGCATCTGGGGACAGTTCGTGTATTTGAGCACATTAAAGTTTTTCAAAGGATGTAAACGCCCAGAGACAGCTATTCTCTCCCCCTAATATATTTCTATAAGCCTAAAGGTTAAAGTCACACTGAAATTGCCCAACTAGAAAAAACAGACATTTATACCAAAATAAGGAACACCTGATGCTTCACCAAACAGTAGGTCCTAGAAAAATCTTTCTTGCTTACAAAGCTTTCACAAGCTAAACAAACCAGCCCAGTTCTGTTTCCACCGACCATATGATCACCGACCAACTTAAAATATTAACATGAACAGAGCTAGGTGAGAAACCAGCTGCGAAAAGACTGAGAAACTCAGAAGGAGCTAGGCACACACAGTGGATTTGGGAGATGAGTGGTGTTTCACCTGCCTAATGAGCTAGGGCCAAAGCAACAGTCACACTTAGAGGGACATAGTGTTGAAGTTGTAAAAAGTTGTTTTACCAAGGGGGAAGAGGGGTTCGAGATGCTAAATACTTTTATCCACTTACTGTGGTACATTTTGATACGAAAAGCTCAGGTTTCCCCTCAGTCCTGCTTTCTCTCCTTTAGACACATCCCACTTGGATTCAAAAAAAAAAAAAAAAGGGATTGTGATTTCTACAGCCCACACCTGACTGCACATCAGCAACTCCCCGACCCCGCTGCCCAGTAGAGCTGTGTAGAAAGCAGGGCTGCACTCCAGGAGATGCAGGAAGGACGTACCCCCTTCATTCATAAAAAAGGAAGCTCCTGGGCAGTCACTTGTGGAGAAACCAGTACAATACTTGTCTGCAGGGAGGTGTTTGGTTAAGGCTTACATTAATTTAACTGTTCCGCAGAGATATCTCAAAATAATCCCTGCAATCATAGAATCATAGAGTGGTTTGGGTTGGAAGGGACCTTAAAGATCACCTTGTTCCAGCTCCCCTGCCCTGGGCAGGGACATCTCCCACTAGACCAGGCTGCTCAAAGCCCCATCCAGCCTGGCCTTGAACACTTCCAGGGATGGGGCATCCACAGCTTCCCTGGGCAGCCTGTTCCAGTGTCTCACCACCCTCACAGTAAAGAATTTCTTCCTAATATCTAATCTAAATCTCCCCTCTTTCCATTTAAAACCATTATCTCTTGCCCTATCATTACACTCCCTGATACAGAGTCCCTCCCCATCTTTCCTGTTGGCCCCCTTTAGGTACTGGAAAGCTGCTATAAGGTCTCAGAGGGCTACTTCTCATACATTATTCCTGAACCAGAACACTTTGGTGCATCAGCAGACCCAGCACAGAGGAGACGAGACAGAACCAGTGATTAAACATCAGATCCCCCCAACAGGTGTAGTAAAACAACCACAGAAGCCAGGGATAAAACAGACAGGGCAGTGTCACAAATAAAACACAGTCCGCCTCAAACAAGAGGGATCAAAGGAGCACTCGCATCAGGAGATATCAGATATATTTTCTTTTTAACCTGAAGAATCATTTTGGGGAAGCAGCTGGGTTAGAGGAGGAAGCCAGCACTAGTGTTACAGGGCCAGTGCTCGCTGCCTGACCAGCTCTCGGCCCCAGGAAAACACACTTCTGTCAAAGCTCTAGCGTTACGGATGGATGAGTGTCTGGCCATGTATTCTGTATGCTTATGGCAGCGTTACTTACCTTGCTGGATTAAAGAATTTCACCTTTTCGACAACATGTTGCAAAAGCTTGAATTCACAGCTAAGCTGTGGCCAGCTTATTAGGACAAAGCGGTATTCAGCCTCACAGGTAATCACAGCAGCCTACAGACTGCGCTAATCCAGAATTTTAACTATTTTAAATTGAACTTAATCCAGACAAGTGAGAAGTGGTTTCTGATTTATGGTCCTTGCAACTCGGATGCTCAAGATCTGGCAAGATAACAAGTAGCATTCCCTTTCTTTAATGTAAGTTCATAACATAATTGTTCAATTAGAGTTGTTTGAGACTGATGAAGTACTGCCCAGGGACAAACTCAGCGTTAGTTTTGAAATATAGTTTTTTAAAAGCCGAACTACAGAGTGTTCGTAAGAGTTATGCAACGGGAGCTGCTTATTGCTAGTCCTGAACGTGGCCCCTTCAGACAGCCCCTAAATGCACCCAACCTACAACTTAATGTGCTTGAGAAAAGCCACATGAAAAGGGGAAAAGCCAACAAAAGCACCAAAACAGGACTGCCGCTTGCATAGCTCTGTAAGCACATGTGTACCTTCGCAATCTGTGCTTTAGCCCTTCTTTTGCGCCACGAATCCCCACGTTTAATAGAGAAGGAGTATTTGACGTGAACCCCTAGCGTGTGGTCCCTGGTTCATTGTATCAAGTGCCACAGACACACCTGGGTGCGGTAGGGGGGCAGCCACCAGCATGTCCTGCTTCGCAAACCAGCCCCCCGGGCTGCCCCAGGCACATGGGGCTGCCTGTGGTCCTACATGGCTCCAGGTGCCTGCCCATGACTGGGAGCACCTGCAGACTCTTTCTATACAGTTTTAAGGCTGGCTGTGAGGAGGCCACCAAGAGGCCACAAGGATGTGCCCGGTGGCTCTCAAGAGGACCTGCACTCTTGCATACAGCTTAGTGCCAAGGCATTTTCCTTTACCTTCCATTATTCCTTTGGATAATCCTCAGGAGCGCTATGCAAGAGCTTGATCGTTAATGTATGTGACTTACACAATTAATTTTTTTAATGACTGCTCACTCTTCCCTCGTGTGTATGTCATACCGACAGCTGCATGGCAGGCTGCTGGCCATGGCATTGCACAGTATGTTGGAATAATACGCAGCTTTGTTTTACTTCCATGGCACTGGCATAGCAGCTTTGTGCAGTGTCGTTACAGCTTGCATTTCACGCCATCAGACGCGAAGTTGGAACACCATGGCAACTGATCTGATTACCCACACCACCCCACGTTTAAAAACCCAACTAGGGGCTCTGAACAAATTCATTGTTTTACCCAAGAGGAGAAGAAAGAGGATCCCTTGCTCCATGTTTCACCACGTTATTCCCCTGACTCTCCAAAAGAGCTCAAAGTCTTTCTTATAGCACCACCAAGTAATGAAACACAACAACCCAAGAGACTGTATTCATTGCATTTTCAGTGGTTAATAGCACCAATGCCTAGAGCTGAACAGCAACAAATATTCAGTTTTTGTACTTTGGGTATTGCAGCTCCCAAAGGCTGGAAAACCCCAGTCAGAGCCTCAGATTTGTTTTTAAGGGGGAAGACCATGGCTGTTTGCTTCCTAACTCAACATTTTCATCCTCTCCCATGGTTATGTGGCAGCTGACACCATCAGCTCAGCCAACCAAACACAGGAAGGCTTTGTTGCCAAAATCTTCACTTCCAACAGAATTTGTTCCTTGCCAGCCCTATGACAGCTCCACCACAGCATGTACTTGTCACTCCCCCTAGATTTAGCTCAGCCACCCAAACCTGCCCACAAACCCCCCTCTGCAGCCAGCCTTACCTCTGCTCTCCCACGGCAGCTGTGGTGGCCCTTCACCGCATCTCTGATTCCTGGCTTGTCTGGCTCCTGTCATCTCATCCTTTGCTCCTCATGGCCACCCAATGTCCTCATCAAGAAGAGCCAGCGTACCCAACCTGTCAGAAGCAAGCCCTAGCTGCCTGCCCCGCAGGCCTGATAAGCTCTCCCATCCCATGGGCAGGTGGTCCTGGGCATAATTAACGAGAGGGCACCTTCCCCACATGCAGCTGGAGGTTGGGTTGTCATCACAAGGGTGCTGCCAGCTAAGAGTATCAGGATACCAGGCCTATCCTTCAAGGAAAAGCATGAGCTACCTTAAAAAAAAAATAATGAAAAAGAATCAATTGACTTTTTAGCTTCTGGATTTTGAATTCTGGGAGCTTGAACTCTCTGGAATTTTTCAGTGGTAAAAAAAAATCAAATCAGCTTTGTGCCATATTGCACACAGAGCATTGTTTTCTTTCCTTTGGCTGCTCAGTAGAGATGGGAGACAGTTTGGATTCACAGGTCACCATATATTCATGAGACCATACAAACAGATATCTCCGTGTCTGGAGGTTCCAACAGAACCTCAAGAGCTGGCAATACCGTTTCTTGACTTTCCTTTGGGGCAAAATCAGTGAAGCTGAATCTGGGTATGTTTCTAGTGCAGCTGGCTTTAATTACTCTTTTTATACATAGAAAACCCTTGATCTTATTAAATAGCAAACTAGTAATCCCTCTTTCACTGCTTTCTGGTTTCGAAGGGACAATTACTCCAATTTGTGAGGTCAAAGCCAGCAGTAAGTCGTGTTGCTGTCTGCCGCAATCCTTTCCTATACAGCATCATCCCAAAGCTGTGCTGTCTCAGTGCAGTAAAGGACGGTGCTCCCACGAGTGGCGCTGGGTCGCGGCCAGCAGGAGCGGCTCGGTGCTGTGGGAAGCAGGCTATGGAGGGCGATTTAAAAAACAAAAAAAAACCACCAAAAAACCAAACCTTGAAATGACTAAGCTGCAGAGAGTTTCACCCAGAAACGTCAGCGGCCATGAAACCTAAAACGAAGCAGGGGAGTGCCGGGGGAGGATGCCGGGAGACGTGGTGCTGGGACTGGCAGCAGCAGAGGCGGCCACGGCTGGGTTGCCAGCCCCAGGTGGCAGCTCCCGGGGTGGCTCTGGGGGTGGCAGACCCCAAACTTCAAGGGGTTCAGTCTTTTGCCCCAGCGCGCAACAGGAATTACTCTTTCTTGGCTTCTGCACTAGGCAATTCCATGTGGAAAATGCCTGATATTAGGAAAAAAGCGTGAGGGTGGAATAGGGAGAGAGATCCCTGAGTGAGATGCCATTATTTACATGCGCTGCAGTGCAAAAAATGTACTTATTACTATCCATTGGAGAGTATTTGGTCCCGGCCGGCTCACAGACTGACCCCAGCACCCCGGTGGCCTGGCAAGGGGTGGGTGCTGGTGGGTGCTCAGGTCCCGGCTTCGGCACCCTCACGTACCCCCATCTCTCTGTGGGAGCCCTCAGTACTGCCTCCTGGCACCAGCGCCCGAGGCCCCGTACAACTAGCAAGGACACCTGCGTAAATCTTGTTTATTCCAAAAGCTGGTTAAACTGAGGCCTCAGCTGGGCTGGAGAAGTCCTTCAGCTATTACAGATATCTGGGAGAAATTGTTTTTTGGAAAAGGGTATGTGACCAGTGTTTTGGTCTACTGGGATTTACACTTAACCTGGGCCCCCACCCTCTTTGAGGCTGAACGGCACACGGGCCGAACGAGAAAGTTCAATTTCCTATGAGATAACGAAAGCTAAAGAGAGTTCCGGCACAAACTGAGCTTAATTGTCAGGTGTTTGACACAAACTGGGATTTAACCTGCTTTTCCGCAGGGCTGTAGGAAGAGGAGAGCTGAATTCACGTCTCATTCGTGCCTTTACCATTCCTCTGAACACTTCAGAGTTTCAAGAGGTGAAATCTGGTCGGGCAGTCTCCCTTCAGCCACCAGCTCTACTGGCTCATACATGCCTGTGTTTGCGTATTTAATGTTTCCACATCTGATCGGTTGACATCGACGTTTGTTACCTGAGTTTAGGACCAGCCTGTTCTGGGGGAGCCTGCAAAGGGATGCTCTGGTTTTGGGGACTTGTGCTGCAACTGAAAAGCCATCAGGTTATTAACAAATAAGGAAAAGGTGGAGGCACAAAAAAAAAAAAAAAAAAAAAGCAACCATTCAGTTGGGAGCTGGTTGGATAGCAGAACCTGAAATCTTTGGGAATTTCTCTTTAAATGTCTCTGACATATTCTATTCTCCCTTGTGCTGCGAGCCCCGTCTGAGGCTCGCTGTAAAGCCAAGCAATACAAGGGGCGAGAAAACAGCGGGCTTTGTCATTTTGCCAAACCCCATCCTTTGTAATAATTTGGATTTTTAAGAATCTGAAGCTGAGTTCATAAACGCAGTTACATGAAAGATGCTTTTAACCATACGGTATTACAGAGTTTCGATTAACTCTCCCAGCCCTCACACTCCTTCCTTACGTGGAAGGGAACTGTTAAGTACAAGCACGTATGAAATATCTGTAGCTTTAGAAATAATTCAGCGTTTTAGGGCATAACCTTGTCTGGTCTGTGCTGGGCTCTGTGCAGTGTGTACGGTCTGTGCTGGCCTCTCAGAAGGCAAATACTGTCCCCAACCGATTTCAAGCAGTGGGAAGGTTAACGATGCACGTTCCTCCGAGGGGGGAGAGGGCCCCCGGTTCTTGCTGCCGGAATAGGGGCATGGCTTGACCGCAGGGCTGAGGGGCTCCAGCCTTCCCACGGGAGAGACCCCCTCCCCAGTGCCCCGAGTGGCCCCGGCCTACCCCGGGCTCCCACGCAGCCCCGGCCGGTGGGGACAGACCCCCACAGTCAGCCCCTGGGGTGTCAGCGCACCAGGGAAACACAGGGATGCTTCACTGACAGCAAAAAAAAATAATTAAAAAATGTGTTTGTATATATAGATTTTATCTATTTATATATAAAAAATATCTATATTTCTATATTAATTATATATTTATAGTTATATATATTTCAGAGCTCCGCCCTTGCTGCTGGCCCGTGCAGCCTGGATGGGTACACGCAGTTAGTAATGCCCCGTGTGCCGCGGGCAGGGGGCTCTGCTGCCGGCGTGGGTACCGCCCGGGACGCACAGCGCCGACACCACGCTGCCACCCGCTTTACACCCGCTGTTGGATCAGCTGGAGAAGTTTTATGTGCCTCTCTCGGAGGAAATCTAGGAATAATCGCTCCTTGCAAAAGAAGGCTTCTTAGGATTAGAGTTGCAACTAATTTCAGACTCTAACGTGACATTGTTTTCTATTTAAGCTCATAAAATGAGTCATAAAACGAGAAAAAGTTTGATGAAAGGGTCATGGTGAACATAGAATTAAATAATTTCTTATTACAAGTTCATAAAGTACTGAAGTTAAAATACCTATTTAACAAAGGAAATACATAGAACAAAACCTGGTCCAATAAAACAGATCCAAATCCCAAAATGCAAAGTTGTATGTAACATCTATTTCAGCACACATTGTTAATTTAATGAAAATTATATCTAGCGCCCCTATTTAGTCTGACTACTGGATGCAACAGATTTTCTTGCATGAACAAATGAAGGTCTTGGGCCCCAAAATGTCTACAGGGTTTGAATTCGCAGTTGAAAGACAGCAAAAAAATCCGACTGTGACTTATTTTTCAGACCGCACTTGTAACTAGAAAATACATGAGATGTATTATCCTCAGAGGCAGTTTAGTGAGAAGCAGGAGAAGAAAACCTAGTGGCTGACTTTTTAAAGCTGAGCTGCTTTTCAATTAAAAATTGTGGTGTGCTTCCCAAAGTCACCATGCTTAGCAGCAGCACGATTTGCACTAACAGGAATAAATATAGCCTCAACCTTAATGTGTTTCCTTCTTTTTCTTTTTTTTTTTTTTAATTTTAAGAGCAAAACCTCAGGTGTTTTCCTCTTCTTTTTTAATTTTGAGAGAAAAACCTTTCAAAATTATGAATAAATTTGTCACTAGTATCCTTTTGATGGGAAAAGAGTAACAAGACAGCCACACAAGAGAGTATTATTTTGTGGTAGTCGAGACAAGATGTTGAGGGTTTAGAACTGATCTTTTGTCTCTGCTCGAAGACAAATGGTACAAAATTTATATGCATGCTTCTGTCCTGACAGCAAAGGGCTTCGGCGCGGCGCTCGCTGAGAGCGAACGGCTCGTGGGGATGCTGCTCTCTAAAGTCCCTCACCATGAAATGGCCTCTTGCGATTCATCTCCCGTTAATAGCAGCTCCAAGACTGTAGCCTCTCTCTTTTTGTTTTTGTTGGGTTGTGGGTTTTTTTTTTTTTTTTGAAGTTCTTTTATCCCCAGCTGAAGCTGCCCGTGTTCTCATTGGAGCCCAGAGGGTGTAGTGTGAAGGTTTTTCTCCCCTGGGCTCTATTCTCTCGCCGCCCTCAGCAGACGTCGGGGCAAGCCGGAGGCCCTATGGCAAGCGGGGCCCGATGTCATCCCACCCCGCGCGGGGCCAATGAACGGCCTCCGGCACCGCCACACACGTACACATCAACGGCATCTTAATAGCTTCTGGGGGCTTTTTAAAGCTTTATTAGTCCACGGTAAATAGCAGCGGTAATGTGATCGTTCGTTTCAATGGACATCTCTGAGCCAGGAATTTTACGGTGCCGTAGTCCTGTAGGAAAACAGTACCAGGAAAGAAAAAAATAGTTTGGTTTAAGAAGTTATTATAGCTCTGAGGGAAAGAAAAGCTCCTATTTTCCTTTCTGGGAGACAAGGCAGCCCTGGGGCCGGGCCAGCCGTGTGCAGGGGGCACCAGCGGGGACAACACATCACTGGGCCACCAAGAGGCCCCAGCTGACCCTTCATGCCAGTGCCAGGATGGTGGGAGAGCCCGAATTGCCTGGTGCTGGCTGCCGCCTTCCTTTTAACGTGCCCATGTGGCAAACGTGGCTTAGGAACCAAATAATATCACAAAATTAGGAGTGTGCACACCATGCCACCAGAATATAATCTGCCACAGCTTCCTCTGCCGTTTCTGTGGGTCCTCACCTGCTGTGGTCGTGCAGATGTTTCGTTGCCTTCTTCATGCTCTTTGCTGCCCAAGGAAATTAGACTCAGATGGTTGTGTAGGTTTCTGCCTCTGTAGTTCCTCTGCCCACAACTTGAGGCTGTGGTGGGGACTCTCAGAGGTGCTAAATCCTTTTAAGTTATTTAAACTAAGATGCTGGAGCAGAGTAGACTTCTTGTTGGAAATTCGGACCTAACTCCTGAATTAGGTTGATGAAAACATTTCCATCGTGCATCACTTGCAGCAAAAGTAATTGGTTCTATAGAGAAGGCACCACCTAACATTAAATCAGAGTGGAGGCGGGTTTAAAAAATTCAGAAGAAAAGGCTGGAAAAGTTGTCATTTGCTGAAGAAGAATAGCTTCTTTATTGTTTGTTATTACATAGTCTACACAGACTATTACATAGTCTACAAGGACTAAGTACATACAAGTACTCTTTGCAAACTTGAAGTAGTGATTTGTTGGATGCCCTCTCTCTCCTATGCATTTGGAAATTCCATCCACTGCATGCCTGTGCGGTGAACCCGCTTATCTCCCAGCGGCTCCCCAAGGCTGGGGAACATTGCTTACGCCAGCAGCCGCGGTCGGCAAGAGCCGGCCTTGCAGCTGGCAGGGGCAGCCTTGTCCTTCTCCTGTTTTGCTGTTGCCCATGTTTTTATGTCAGTGCAAGTGTTTATGGAGTCACATCGCTTCAGGGTTGAAGCATTCCGGGGCAGGGGAGGTTTCGGCTGGGTCATTTCCCCCACATGGTCACACCAGCATCAGGGAAGGGACAGCACAGGACCTGAAGTGAGTGTCCAAAGGCAGGTGAGCCTGGCTCCTTCAGTGACAGGGCTGCTGAAATCTCATCTGAAATGGCTGTAATTCAACAGCGTGGGCTGTCTGTTTCTTGCAACTGAGTTAGGGCTCCACAAAGATCCATTTATTTATGTTTCCCTAGAACTGGCCTGACGAAAAGGTGGTTTCAAACTAGCTATCAGCAATGTTTCATTTAACCTCCTGTACAGTGAATTACACAGCAGTGTTAAGATGACCCGGTGTAACCACCAAACTCCCCACGCACATTCGCCAGAGCACTGACAGGGTGCCAGGCTGCCCCAGCAGCAGCACGGAAAGGACGCGGATTTCTGGCTCTGAAGATCACCAGAAACTTGAAATCTATGCAGTTACAGAGAAATAACTGCAGTTCTGCTTGCCTTCTATCTGCAAATGCTGTGAGATATATTTTCTGTGCTTGGGCTGGCCGCCTGCTGGTGTTTCCAAGCCCACCCCGGCCCTGAGCTGCCTGCGCAGCCCAAACCACCCTTCCAGCGTCCTGCCACGGCATCTCACGTACACCCCTTATTTCTGTCCGGAAAACAAAGCTAGGGGACAGAAAAAACAGCTGTGGGGTTGATCACTCAGAGAAGAAGTTCAACCAGTTACACTATTGAAGAGAATGGGATATTTTTCACGTTGATGACAAAAATCCTGGGCTCGCTGATATGAGCTAGTAGCTTCCCTGCCAGTGTCTTGATCAGAAGCTGAACTAAGCACAGTCCTCAGCCTTACATTTAACGGGGCTATAATGGGGCTGCATTTTACATCCTCCGCTATCACTCCTACCCGCACCTGGAGGCTAAGAGCCACCCTAGGGGCCCGAAGGGACGGTGGCCACCCTCGGTGGCCTGTGCTCTCGTACAGCATCTCCCAGCACTGGCCATGCCCTCACCCCACCAGCTCTCCCACGGGGGGCCCAGTGGCCTCCTCAGCCACCTTGCCCTCCGCTTCTCCAGCCCAGACCATTCCCTGTCCCCCAGGGAGAGGCTTTGTCCCGTGCCAACACCCAGGCACGCCACTGGGAACTGCCGAGGGGTGCGTGGCCATCGTCCCTCAGTGCAGACGCAGCAAACAGAAGCCATCGCCAGTCTAGCGACAAGCACAGGCTCTATTTTAGCAACACGGGCTGACCAGCATTGCAAAAATGAAAAAAAAAAAAATAAAAAAATAATCACACAGTCTGTCTTGTGTGGGGAGGGGTGAAGGGAAAGGAACAGACATTTAATGCTGACAGGGGTTTTAGTTAAGTTTTGATCGATGGAATTAAGCTTTCCATGGCCTTCAATAATTGCTTGAGGCTGTAGAAAGGCAGGGTGTGCGTGTGTGAGCTCATCCCTGGTAAGGAGCATCCTTCCCCCAGCGAAAGAGCTTATTACAACTGCTGCTGCTCTCGATTTGCATTAAGATTGTGAGTGGAAGAAGTCAGAGTAAGAAGTATGATTTCTGTTGTTGGCCTGTTAAACCAACACAGCCCTGTCACTGCCAACAGCGGCGGAAAAACGGTAGGATGTAAAGGGAGAAAGCCCCCCGCAAAAATCTACTAAGATAAGCCACGAACACAATACTGATGTGGTAAGTCAGGGCAATATGCAAATGGCTGCATGTCCCAGAAACCCTAATCCTATCAAGAATGCAGAAGATGTTAATTTGACCATCTTTCACAGCTCATAAATCTACCCGCAGCAAAGCCAGGCTGCCAGATGTCATCCAGCAGCGCTTCTTTGAGGCCGGCAGCCTCCGCGTAGGCGCTGATCATGCCTCAGTAAAGCCCAATAAAGAGCATTGTTTGTGTGGCCTGAGAGCAGCGTCTCGGGTTTCGCTACAATGGGGGAAACCAGTGGGAAATGCCAATGACTGACTGGCAGAACTGGTGGTCTCGCCTGGGCTGCCTTCCCCATACGGAGCTATAAAGATTTCACAGGCCTTTCACGTTGTTAGTATGCAGATTAATTTATCTTGTTCTTAAAAATTAGCAGCACAGGCTCCTCAACTTAATCTCTTGAATCCTAAACTATAAATACAAGCTGGACATAGTTCCTTTCCCCTCAGGCAGATACTCCTTATTTCTTGCCACAACTTAAAATGGCAAACAGCTCTTTTTATGATGTGATCTTACTCTTACAATTCAACATCGAGAATAGAAACATCCTATTTCAAAGCAAGGAAAGTTCTCTAAATCAAAGACCTCTAGAAATATATATGCCCTTTATCCTTCTCAAATACAAGGCTTAAAATTACCCGTTGCAATTTAGGTTCTTTAGTATCACGGGGGATTAATCTAACTTGCTTTTACAAGGTGTATATTAAGGCGCCACAGCAGATATTTTTGCGTGAAGTTACCTGGAAGCACGCTGGATAAACTTCATTTTTGTCTGAACTGAAAATGCCTTTCAGCTTCTCAGTGGATATTGTGACTCTCACAGAACTCTGCATCGTTCTGATTGATTTTTCTGAGAATAACAGAATTCTAAGGCAAATACATGTGATTTCATAGTGTTTACAGACACGAGAAAATTCATTATGCTAAAACCAGGTCAGCGAGTCCAAACCCACTATTTTAGGAGTATTTCAAGTAGGTTAAAGAGGCTGAACCACAAACTCCCCAAAATCTGTACTGTCAAACCAGTCCAGTGAAGGAGACAATATATTAAGCATTATTTTTAGAAGTTTTTTCTTTTTTTTAAAAGGAAAATATGTTATTTATTGATATTGCAATAAAACATCTGTAATACATAACAATGCACCCTATTACACAATTAATGTTTAAGCTATTAATTGTACAACAACGCATCATTACTCTTTCTTCTTCTCAAAAAAATAACCACAACCAAAACTTGATATATGAAATATTTAACTCTTACATTTTGTTAAACTCCTTTACTGAAAAGCTGGCATTTTCTCGGAACGGGGAGAGAAGTCTCAGCAGACAGAAAGCAGGAATATCTAAATCCGCAACTATTTGTTTACGGACCATCTTGTACGAGTCCTTGGCTATTAATAGTTGCCACATGTCCAAGGTTCTCGTACCTCTTACAAATTATTGCCATGATTTCAGTATTTCTGCTGGACTACCTCCTTACAGCAGACACATGGTACTTACATATTTTAAACAATTCAAAACTGGTTTTAAGCATGTTCCTGAATAAATCTTTCCATTTACATTGTGTGAAACAGTCCTTTTAATTGGTCCAGGTCTGAAATTACCTCTGAGCTGAATTATTTCTTTCTTGTATTTTACAAACATCTGTTCTTTTTATTAGGTGTTTCCAAAAATGTCATTGATTAACCGCACATTTAATAGCAGGCGATATTTCAGAACAAGTGCCTTGGAATATGGTCTAATACACAATTACATTAAAAGAGCAAGTTTCCGTATTATTTTTTTTTTTGTCCAATCCTACCCATAAGGGGTCGTTCCCATTGGAATTCCCCCCGGTACCAGTCAGCCCTGTGCTACTAGTGAGGATCGCTTGAGATGTGCCAGCACCAGCTCATGGTTCTGCCGCTCCCTCTCAGCCCGGGTCTGATTATACAAATGCTCAGAGGCTTTTAAAGATATTTAAAATGCTTACGTGGTGCATATAAATGGGAAGCTGGATAGAAGGTTCACTTTAAAAGTTTTTTATTTCAGAAATTCCGCAATCTGACTGACTTTTCACCGCAGTTAAGAGCGGCACTTCTATTTTTGTCTCCTTATCAAGAGGCTTAGTGCCTTTCATCCTAATTTTGTGTAGGCTATTTCAGATCTCCCGGTATCCCACTGACCAGATTTTCTCTGTTAGTGTACCTATCTGCCACCCCTCTGAGACGCTCAGTCAATCTCCCCACCCCTCCTTTTTTTAACCCCCTCTTTTTCTTCAAGGTCTGTTCTGCACCCTTAGAAATCCACCTTACTAGTAACGTGCCACCCGCTCTCCGTTTAGAGAGCTCTAGTCCCAGTAGGAGAACGTTTTCCTTTCTTAAAACCTATGTTTTTGCAGCTTCTAGTGCATTTTCACATTCCTAATCTTTTGAAATAAGCTTTAGCATTAGCCCCTTTATTTTGAAGTCAGATTTATTTATTTGTCTGATTACTGGATTTAGAATATTTGCATTAAATAACACCTTCTGTGCTATGTGCTTCAGGGGCCTCGTGTTATTACTGGGCCTAGGCAACCTGTGAAACTGCCCTTTGTTTATGTAGTTTTGGTTATTTATAAATCTTTAGGCTTTAGTAACCTACAGCTAAGTAGGTTCTTTCCCTAAAGTAGTTCTTTCCCTAAATCCTGAATTAGACTTTGTTTTATGAAAACAAGTGCTCTAATGAATATTTGTTATTCAAAACGAAGCCCTTTAATACCAACCCAGATGTAATTTATTCTATTGCGGGTTCGCAGTGCTTCAGTAAAATACTTCCAAATAGGGAACCACTATCTCTCAGGCATTGCTCATCATATACAGATTTATTTAAAGATGATACTTTTGGACTGCTTGATAATTAATTCTATCATTAATTAAAACAGTACTTAATGTAACTGCTCTTAGCTTCCACTTTGACTAGGTCAATGATTAAAAACTATTAGATACGATATCCTCCACAGTTGGGTCATAAATATTACATACGCTAATCGATTTACTTATACTCATTTTTGCAATAAAATCCATTTTTCCCTTTGTTTGTGTAACTTCAGTTCTACCTACCCGTCAATCCTATTTCCTTGCTTAATTTATTTACCTGCTTATTTACCCACTTCTTTATCAGGGGAGTAAGAAGCTCTGCTTCTATACCCGTCTAGTCATCTAGGATGCCCGCTGCCTCACAACATCAAATAAATTTCTTGGTGTGAAATAAAGCTTCCAAATACCTTGCTGGAAAATGCTACGTTTTTGAAAAGCAGCTAGACAACATAAACCATAAACCAACATATACCGCTAGCGCAGAAACAAGTGACTACATCCAAGTCTATTTCCCAGGCTATTTCTATTAGCTTCACCATTCAATATTAATGCTCTCCCCACGTACCAACCTAGATCTGTAAACGGTACTATCAGCTGACGTGAAGCTGCTTTCACAACTACAAAAAGTCTCAATCATACGTTCTTAGGCACTAGCGCGTTTTCTTTTGCTCCTTAAACAATTTACATCTATTTTAAATGTTAAGGTTTGCAAGCACGACTATGATCTTTTGAAAACTCTGAATGGTCCTACCTTAGAAACTTCGCCAGTGTGCGTCCCCGTAGCTGTGTCACTGCACGTGCGTTGTGCAAGGGCACCACGTACACTGCAATCCTACCATGTAGGACACCACCACAATGCCCCTCGTTGCCGCCGTTAAGACCCCAGCTGAAACATACTTGAGCTGCGGAATAAATTCAGTGGTTTTATCGAGATTACAGATGGAGAGATGGATCTGACCTCCGCTTCCTTCTTTGAATTTTCTGGCTGTATTAAAATCCCCACCCCCACCCGCCCGTATACATCCTGCCACGAGACAGAACCCAGGTAGATGATTTAACGTGACATGCTTTAATTTACCACTGCGCCATGTACTGCGGTTTTTCAGCTTCTCTCTGATAATCAATGCTTCAAAACCAATGTTTTTAAGAACTATCGTATAGGCCATTTGCCTTCAGTTTTTAAATTCTACTTCTTTTTCTTGCACACGTTATTTCCCAGGTCTAATGTTCATGCTTTGAATTGGCTGCAACTTTCTCCTAAACGTGTGTAGTCTTCTCAAGAAAAGCTAGTGTGAAATCCCTGTAATGCCTACGCATCAAGCCTTGTTTGCTGGCTTTACTCAAACACAAGTTGGGAAGTTGATGTATCATGATTATCTTGGCCGTTCCCAATAATTATCCTAGTTATTCCTACTGCCACATTTCAGTGCTCGGAGAACCTGCCTGCCTTTCTTTGCAGGTTGTTCTTTTATTATCTCTCCCCTCCCGTCTGTCTTCTCTCAGTTACCAACCTTGCCCCTTTCTGGGGCAGAACGCATTAGCTACAAACCAGCCATCTACATGCTTTTTTCATCTTGCATTCTGTTGTGGCTGCCTGCAGCTTCTTCTCAGCTAGTGAGCTGCGGGCAGAGGGCAGAAAGCCCTTGACACTCTCAGAAGTCCCACTGCTTATGCTTCCTTGGAGAGGGGCAGGAGGCGGCGCATGCCTCCCCCCACACCCTGGCCTATAGCACTTCCCTCGCTGACACCGTCTCCATCCACCTCCTACTCCAACTTCAGCGGGTGAGGGAAAAGCACAGCTCCGAGAAGCGCAGCGGGGCAGAGCTCAGGCAGCCTGGTTTTCCCGTGCACCCAAGGTGAGAAAGCAGTCTCTGCTGTGTTGTTGCGTTCCATGAGTACAAATCAAGCCTTTACACTTTTTTTACTGGAAGGCCGAAGGCAAGACACCTGTGGAATCCTGTTGTTGTTTCCAAAATCTGTTTTATTACGTTAAGTTCAGGAGATGGGCAGAAGAAGGGGAAATGGCTCCTAGGATGTTCTTCACTGACAATGGTGGTCTGCTGGGAAGTTCACTTTTTTTAGCTTTTCTCAGCTTCCTGGTGAATAAAGTGAGTGAGAGTGAGCAAGTGTGTGTGTGTACTCATACATACACACACAGCCTGGTGTTCAATGAGCAAGTTCAGGGTAGAAGAGACAGGGGCAGCTCCTTTTATACACAGTTATTTCTGTTCAAAATTAGTGCCAACATACCTCTTGAACACGCATTGCACAGATAATCTTAAGCTTTTCAGTTATGTATGACAGAAGAATCTGGCTAAATTATTTCTTTATTTCTAAGAACTAAATTATGAGTAAAGTTTTTAAGAAACAACCCAAACATTTTCAATTTGCTTAGTTGCAGCAGTGTTTTTAAACTAATAACTTAGTGTTTAAAGAACTAATGATGCAGAAGGGAAAGTTAAATTTTAGTTTTTACAACCTACATTGCTTCTGAAAATTCCACCAATTTTATTAGAAGTTGTACTTCCAAGATACTTTAAAGATCTTCATCACCCTTGATCTTACTAAACATTTGCTTTTCTGCCCTCTAGTGCTCGTATCTATTTAAATCTTCTATACAAGTCTGGTTTTGGAAACCTACCATATAAGTGGTCCTACTGAAATTAAATTTATTTACTTATTGTGATACTACAAGTGACACTTTTGTTGTTGCTCATATATGTATCATACTGCTACCTATGCAGTTATCAGAAAGGGAAGAATTTTTAGGTTACTCTTCATTTTATAAAACCAACTTAAGGCAGTTTTCTTTTTCAGTTTTGGACCATATAATGGAGTTTTAAATGCATAAATTGAAGCTTACTTCTAGATGTATTGCTAAAACGTTTTGACTGGTAGCTAAAGCTGTTAGCTATATACCAAACTACAGATTTCCACAGTATTTACAGGCTTTCATCCACACTAAAAGATTTTCTATTTAATGCAATTAACTTCCCCTCTAATGATGTAGTTTGTTATAGTATTGTGCGTGCTTACATTTAAAACAATGGGTTGACATACTACGGCTGTAATTACTCCCATGCTACCAAAAAACAAGTGAATTAAATTTATTTAGTGTTAAATGGATATGGAATGTTATACAGTACATGTAAAGACACTTCAAGATGAGTAAAGCAGAACTAATTGCACAAGAGATTAAAGGTTCACCTCAAAAGTCAGTATTATCAAATCATTACAGCTTCCATCTTCAGAGTGCAAGGTATGTCATGCAAAAAAATAGCTCAAAAAATCCCCAAACAGACAAAACCAACATTGTGGTACCACTTAAAATGCTATCATACCACAATATTTTACAAGACATTAAGTGATCATTCATAGAGAATGAAGCATTTTAGCAATAATGAAGAAGTTTTAAACATACTTAACAGATTTTGCATGAACACCAATTCCAGCATTACTATACCTAAGGAACAGGCAACATGCTGGGAGAAAGTACCTAAAAATCAAAGCCTTTTTTATTCATAGCCAATATTACTTTCCGCAAGAGTTATGCAATCTTATTATTCAGATTCCCCACATAACTGGGTAAGGCTCAATACATTTTTACATAGAGCATAATCACATAACCACCACATCAGCAAGACGATTTCATTATCTTGACCAGTTACTACATTTAAAACCATGGTATGATAACATGCCCTGCAAACAAATTGTCTTCTGGGACAGCGTCCTGCATGTAGAAATATAAAACAACTAAAATATACTCCTAACGACTTTAATCCCAAATGAACTATAACTTGTATTTACATATTTTTGAAATATGTAGGTAAAAACTGCAGATGGAAGAGAAGCAGAATACACAAGAGAGCTACAGCAGGGCTGAGTGAACTGATGGGTGCATTCAGTAACCCCAAGTGAGACTTGAGCAGGGGGCTGTACCATTCGTACTCTTCCTCCACCCAAGGGGTCTTACCAGGGCTACCAAAGGCAGCTGCTGCCGTGGAAGAGCTGCTCATTCCGTTCACGCACTCCTCGCCCAGCCGGCCGAGCACAGGGAGCAGATCCTTGCACCCCGACCAGTTTCGCTCAGCCAAAAGCGCTGCAAAACACACTTCTACACACCTGCTTCAACTACAGCTTGAACATTAACACGGAAGAAACACAGGTGATGACAGGATGGTTTTTAACATTTCCACCTCACAATACTCATATCCTGAGGGCACCAACAGGTTGATTCATTTACCAAAATAAGCATACAAAAAAGGCCAAGTTGTATGCCCTCATATTAGGAATAAACTATTTAACTTCCCGGCTTAAATGTAAGCAAGAGGAACTCAAGAAAGACCTCCTTGAGGTTAATTTTCCAACTACATTCAAAGAAAATAATTTACTGAAACTGTAACTTGCAAGGTCTACTAGCCTTGAAGTGAGGATACAGGTTTAACTATACCTATAGTTAAATAAAAAACTTCAGAAGACATTTTACAGAAATAAAATGCAACTCTAGGAAGTAGGTGGAAAAACACTTCAGTATTCAGCTGGAACACTCTATTTTCATATCCCATCATTCTCAGGAATGTATATTTCATAAATAAAAATACAGAAAAAAATTTGCGTATTCAATCTAAAATCGGATATTTCTAAACTTCTTCAGATAAAATTTGCTTTCTCCCTCACAAATAAGTGATAAACCCTGAAAAAAACCTGACTTTTCAAATTGATCGTGCATGAGAAAACACAGATGAACAAACCAACATCTGGGAAAAAACATTTTGTACAAGGTTGCAGTTCTAAACCACTTATATTACAAAGCAATGTAAATAAATACCAGGCTAGTACAAAAGCTCTTATTTACAGTTTTACAAATGAAAACATTTTCAGTGTAAATGCAGTGTTTTAAAGAACACAATATTAGTAAAGTGAGTTCCTGTATAGAGCATTACAATTTCTGCTAAATTTCAATGCAGTATTGTATAAAACCATTTTTTCAAGTTAATTTTTGCTTATAATTTAGTACAGCCAAACCCCAGTTTATTCCTGGAATGGTATCTGTTAAAGTGCTGAAAAAGAGGACATTTCTGAAATTTTAGAAAAACATACTGTACATTATTAAAGCTTTATCAAGTCAAAAAATGGTATATTTTGTTCACATTTGCTACCACACCACCTGTGGATGAAAGTTTTTCAACAACTCGTTGCAATTATCAGGATGGCAGCCATTGGTATCTTCGCATCAAAAGTCTGATGGTTTCCCACAAGTAATTTGTCTTAAGCTTCAGTGGTGGCTTCAGGTTTCATAATCTGGTAAGTAATCAAGTATTCTGGATAAGCCTGAAAGAGTGACACACACATTCTTTATTATGATTTTCTGGATAAATCCTGAATGTTTGCCAGAGAGGGTAAAAAAAGACAAAGAAAAAACGGCAAAAGGTCAAAGGTAAAATGCCTGGAGCATTCAGGAGACATGGATCCTTTCACCTGCAACCACAACTGGAGTTTGTTTTATGCCAAAAGCAAGTCCTAGCACCTCGAAGGTCAGGGAAAAAACCCGCAACACATTGCATGCTTTTAAAAAAACCACAAGTCTGAAAAACCAAACCAAAAAGCTGTTTACCTGCTCCCCTCTGTAAATGACATATTCTGCCAATGCCAATCCATTTACACTGGGTCGCCCAGTAACCGAGTGATGTCCTGGGGGAGAATGAGCCATTTTCATAGCACTGAACTGCAGGAAAGACTTGCCCAGTGTCACGCGGCAAAACAGCAATTGCCTGTGTTAAAAGGGAAAAAGGAACATGAACACAAAATACTTGTGAAGACAGCCAAAAAGACTATCTTTGTATTTTGAAACGTTTACTTGTGGAGAACAGTGGAACTTTAAAGCCACTTTAGTCACTCTCTGTAGTTCAGAAAATTCAGAGGTTCTGTTATAAAGGGCAAAAGTTACGCTCCCTTTGGAAAAGCTTGTGAGCCTGAGGGAAGGGTTGGTAATAACAACGAAAAATTTTGATCTTAATTACTGGAAACTGTATGCTTAACAATAGACTCAGAGACTGTCACTACCTTTTCACCTTTATTTTGTATTTTGTTTTTTTTAAAAGTTTTCTGATTGTGACCCCCATCACTCATACCGACAACATAATTCACTTGTGTTCTAACACTAGATTTGTATCTAACAAAAAAATCAACATCAAGGCCAAGTGCAAACTCTAGGTCAACACAAAATACCTCATACAAGCATTATTTTTGTAGATCAATGTTAGTACCATTTTGTTTAGCCAAAACTTTTGCTTTTCTAACTCTTCACACAAGACAAATCAAAAAAACCCATCTTACTCAAAACTTTAGAAAGCATGGAAAGACTCTGACATCTTCTATAACTCTAGAAGATTATTCTCTTTATTTGAGAGCACCAGGAAAGAGCAAGCAATGTGAAAAGGGGCAGAGACTGGAAGGAAGGAAGCAGGAAAAACAACCTTATCCCTGTGATACCAATGCAAAACAGTATGCCCGCAAGCACACAAAATAAATCTCCTGGTTGAAACGATGGCCACTACCCCAACTAACTCCATGAAGTAAGAGTGTCAATAAGATATAACAGGTGTTCTGCAGAAAAATGGATTTAAGAACTCAATTAGTGGTAGAGCCTCCACAAATCCACATCTATATTTTAGTGTGTGAAGCAGCAGTGACGTGGGGGTGGACTGTTACAAAGTACATCCTCCTCGAAGAAATACAGCATCTGGGTATCACTGATATTGTCCTTTCTCTGTAAAAGGCTATGGACTAAATGCTCATATTGCTGCATCTTTCACACAAGCATCTAGCAGATCCTCTTCATTTTCTACCTAACTCTCTAATTTTTAAAATAAGTTAAGGGCAAAGGTTTGGTTAAATGCACTGAAGATGGTTAAAGAAGGTTCTTTAACGCTTAAATATCAAAGTTTTCTGAAAGTCTCTATTAGGCCCAGCACATAGAGAGTGCTGAGAAGGTTTGGTTACCAAGCAAACCTTTTCTTCAGAGAGACTCTGATGACTTGATGGTCTATGACACAATACCCAAAGGCAAAATCAGATCTTTTGAATGACTTACCTGTGGCAAACATAACAAGATCTATCTTTGTGAATGGGACATCCAGTGCCACCTCCAATTCCATACACATACTGATTGCTTTTTGAAGAATTTTCAGCAAAATAAATCCCAGCTCCAAACATACCACCTATATAGGCATGTCTCTCATCAAAGCCCTTGTGAATGATTGCATTCACAAACGGGGAGCCTAGAAGAAAGGAAGTACAATTCTGAAAATACAGCATACAGATTTTTTTTATTTGTCACAATTCAATCATCCATTCCCAACATTTTTTTTTGTAGGGTTTCTTGTACACATACAAGGAAATCAATCTCCAGGAATTCTGACATGATTTACACAGACATCTTGCTAGGGGTATTCTCCAAATGACCGTAGCTGCTAAGTGTACATTTTTAATACAGACTTGCAAAAGATAGTATCTGAGACAACTCCTGCTGCAAGAGAATGCTCTATAAATCTGCACTTCTTTGGCAGAACTTCATTCTAACCAAGATTCATTGAACGCATTGCTACACAAATCTTGTGTTCTTCCTAACACTAAGTAGATTGCATTTACAAAGCGTTAAATGTCAATCAATATTTATTTACTTGCAGTTGTCATAAAATTTAGCCTTAAAGAATAATCTGTTCAAAATGGTTGGATTCTGCATCTCAAGACACCTGACACCTATTAATTTTCACAAAAAGTGCAGGGTTTCTTAGTAAGGATTTTTAAAACAGTATATATAAATATGAAAGCACCTTTAGAGAAAAGATGTTCAAAGAGCACATGGCATTTCAGAGTTACGTTAGGAATTATAGTGAAAACAATCCAAAGCTAAAGATGATAAAACCATATATGAAGCAGAAGAACATTCCAGATGAGAATGAGAAAAATCTGACAACTGCTTGTCATCTTCCGCAAGTGGCATATGTGGTTAAAGATATATGCTAATGTTTAAAAAAATTTATATAAACTAAAGACTTCAAAAAAATAAAACAGAACACTCATAAAGCATTGAATTGCTTTGTTCCAGGGATAATTTTGTTATTATCTAACTAACCTAAAAGACTTTCCTTTAAAGACAGGTCATTCAATTAAGAGGCCATTTCCTCTCACAGGGGTACAGACCACAGTCAAAAGACAAGATTTAGACATCTACAAGTTTGGGCAAGCAGTTCATTATTGTGTTATTGCTGCTTCCAACAGTAATGGATTATGTTGGGAACTATGTAGCTTTCATTGTTAAGGTTGTATCGTGAACTTGCTTAATTTGCTCGTCAGGATAAACTACGTATTTGTGCACAGGAGAGCTTTCAATTGGTGTTAATTTGCTAATTATAAGCTATCTTTTCTGGAATAATGACCAAGAACTAAGTTACCAAATTAGAAAAAAAAAAGAAAACAAAAAAAATCTCACCCTAAACCCCAAAACAACCCATAGCAGAATAAAGTTTGACCCTCAGTAATTTTGGTCATACAGCCAGTAAAACAGAATTAGTAACTTAACCATGGAGGAGGCACACCCCTTAATCTCCATTCATAATTGCTAAAATGTTTTCTCTTAGAACTTTGAAGTCTCCTTTAGGGAGAAACAAGGAGATGCAAATTTCAGAAGAAAGATGCAGTGTGTTATATGTCCTCACTGTGACACATATAAACATTTGTTGAATAAAACTCATGCGAAACCTAGAGCCCATTTCCATTAAGAAAATTTACTTCGTTTGAGCTAGTCGAATGAAGTGTTGATGGTGAAATGAGTTCATAAGGTACATTTCAATATCTCACCATGAAACAGCATCCTTTCATTAGCGTGGTTATGATTCTCTTCAGAAACTTCTTTCCTCCTGTGAGTATATCTTTCCCATAGTTTTTTGTTGCACACTTTCTGAATCTGAAAGTCAAAAAATGTAAGTTCTGCTCTGAAATGGAAAACTTCTATTTGCTTTACTTGACAGATGTTTAACCTATAGTGGCTATACCACAGAGTACACTTACACTGCCACTTAAACAAGAATACTTTCCTTAGGACTCAATGAAACACAAATTCTCTAACTTATCCTGCAGAAGCTGATTGTTATAGTGTAATTAAGTTAATCGTAATTATATGCTTCATTAAGACTCAATTAATTTTAAACATCTGCTGAGCAATGCAATACCTCCTAGTTTAAATTTAGCAGGCTTAGTCACAATTCTACTTGAGTATCACTCCAAATATAGTGTGATGCCAAACCACTAGTAAAAAGATCACCTAGTAAATGAAGAAGTGTCTTCCATGATGACTTCTAGAACACTTTTAAAAGAAAGTAACTTATGTAGTCTCTGCAAAGGTATGCTGGACATTGGTGAAGCCTTATGTGTGTAGATAACAGCATATCAATTCTACTGTGAAAACTGTAACATCAGTTCAGAATAAAACTTAGTTTTATTTCAAGTACTTACTTGAAAATCAAGGTCTCTACCATTTTAATGAAAATGACCGTTTCTTCAGGGGGAAAAAAAAAATGAACAGAAACCAAAATTCCACTAAATTATTTAAAGCAAGGTTGTCTACTGCCTAATGTTTTAAGCTTCTTTGGCGTTAAATCCAGACAAAATAAGTACCCTTACTTACAGGCTTCAAGAGTTTTGCCTTCACTTGCTGTTTTTCCCTGCCGTTCCCTCAACGGAAACCCTTCTTTTGTTTCCTAGAAAACCTTCTGTCTTTTTCTTCATATGTTTTGCAGTTTTCTGTGAGGTCCTTCTATGTCAATGTCTCATAAAATTTCTTAATGACTCTTAACCCATAAGCAGTGTTTCCCTATAATCTTACTCTCTGAATTTCCCTGGAAGATGATCTTTATCCTGTGCGTGTCTCAGAATGGCGTGTCTTATCACACTATGGAACTCAACAAACAAACATAGAACATCTTATGGACATTTTCTTTTCAGCCAAAACTCTTGTAAGGTGTAACCACTGACCACACAAATGCAGCAGCTACCTTTAAGATGTTGTATCTATTGAATACTCCGCCAGCATGTCCTCCATCTCTATGCTCTCGGACAGTACTCTGCATCTGCAGATTGAGAATTTTAAGGAGGATCAGTTTGTTTCAGACCACATTCAAAACAGATATCCTTCACACAAACAAATAATCAAAAGAACTAATTCTGTCTAAAAAAAAAAACCAAAACAATGCAAGAATTTTTTAGGTAATAATTATATGCCACATTTTGTGGATGCACATGAACACGTTTAATGATTTTTTTTTAAAAAACAACCTAATCTATTTAGAATATTATTTCTTCAGAATTTTATTCTGTGTGGTTATGACACTTTGGAAGGAAGTGACTTAAAGCTGTGTATAACAGACAGGACATTGGCAGTATAGAATTTATATGTTATATCAAAGGGGTTTTCTATAGTAGAGGTTTTAAAAATACTACAAGCAGTAATAACATGGGTAAGAAAAAAAGTTATGGACATTATGAGCACAGATTATAAGCGGTGCAGTCAAAGTTGGAAACCTGAACTACCCTTATGCAAGTTTTTCTTAGGCTTAGAGATGTTTATTGCACTGTTAAATTGTCTAGCAATACTACTTTATCTACTTCTTTAGTAGAAATAACAATACTGAGATACTACAAGGAAAGGCATACCTCTTCTTCTACTGATTGAAATTCCTTATCTTCAGTGGAAAGATCTATGAGAATAGTTCCGCTACCAGAAGTATTTAGAGTCAGATACGGGTTAAGTCCTGTGAATGTAACAAAAGACAACAGTTTCAGAAATTGCTTTAAGACTGCTGATTTGGAATGATAACCAGTAACATTCTTCTTTTTAAAGGGACTATTTTCTCAAAACTCAATTTACAAAATGAAGAGATTGGCTGCTAAGGAAGGCAGAGATTACCAATGACTATAATTGCCTTCCATCAGCCTCATACATTTTTGTGGATGTCATAGTGCAATCCCTCCAATCATTTTGTTAGTTTCAAACAAATTTTTTCAGCATCTCGGTTTAGAGCCTCTACCTATATGTTACCATGCACACACTATAAACGCAATGAGAAGTACAGCAGCTGGGTCTGGATGCAGATCAACAGCAATCATTTCCATTGATCTGTGGTTACTGATCAATCACTCTCTCAACAAGAATAAACCTTTCAGACACACGAACCCATTTGTGTTTAGCTCAGTATGTTAATGTACATGGCAGGGAAACTATATGTAAGCAGTTGCTTACTTAAGGGTTCATTCAACTCTAGGCAGTGAAACAGTGAGCAACCCGTCCCTGTACAGAGTCCATGACTACTGATGGCGATGGCATCATGAACAAGAGAATTGACTTGAAGTGCTAATTCAGTAGGATTAATCTTCCCACGGATCATGCAGAAAGAGCAGACAGAAGAACTAAGATTGTGCACCTAAAAGGCCTCAGCCCAATATCATAACAAATATGCCCCCCAAAAATTTGGAATTTTATGCAGAATCCATTGTCAATTTACATACAGACAGACTTCAATCACAACTGGCAAGTAATGGTAATGTAGTTACCGGACATAAGAATACAAAGACAGGGTACATCAGGTGTCTCTTTGCCCATGGCCTTCCCAGACAACTAGCAGAGTTAGATACTGGGTCCTAACCAGAGCATTTGGGGTCTAACCAGATACAGGGTCTGTCATAATCTCTCTAGAAAGGAATAATGTGTGGAAAAGGGAAATTACAGATTCATCCACAGTCAGGAGCCTCACATTAGCAGTGTGCAACTGGAATAGTGTATAGAAAATTGACAAAACAACTGAACGACAACAATCGTTCATGCCCCAAAAGCACAGCCTAGAAAAAAAAAATATTGAGTTGCTGGAATATTCTGTTTAAGTACTTAGGCCTGTGGTTAATGTTACAAATGAAAGTGTCAGGCCTTTTATGGCAAGACAGCAAGAGTCTAGAAAGAATGGGGGTGGGAGTGGCGAAGGAACGTTTGACATTTTGTCTATATACAGACACTAAAATATGTACAGATATACATATGCTCAAAAATATATCAGTCCTACTTGGAAGGCAAAACCAGTATATGATTACTGGTTGTGTAAACTTTGAACTCAAACAGGACATGAGGCTGAAATGACACCTTAAAAGTAACTTCTATCCAAAATACTCAATGAATCTGACAAAAACTATCTGACAATTACAAGAAAATTACGAAGATTTGCTTAAATACTTCATTACTAGAAGAAGGATTATCTTAAGGGTTGGTTAATACTGTTTTAAGGAGCAAAACAAATTTAGAGCTTGGGATAGTGACTCTCATTACTATGGAGTGCAGATTTTAAAATGAAAATTCACAGATGGTGTCTCAAGAGGGAAAAAAATCCTACCAATTCTAACTCGTTTCTTCAATTTCTATGAAACACAGCAAAACAATAGCAAGTGATGTTTCAGTGAGACAAGGAGGAAACAAAGGTTTGGGTTCTTTTTTGTCTCTTACGCAGCCATATTTAAACGAAGCACATTATTCCCAGGATTGGGCTATCAACAGTGCTGCACAAATAACGAGGTTTTAGCATAAACATCAATACAAACTGAAGCTGTTAAACAAAGCAATTATGTTAATTTTGGTTCACTGGAAGCACACCAACTGTATTTTTAAAGAAAAGTATATATAAGAATTTCAGCTGGCTTTCTGAGAGAGCAAACACAGTATTCTTTTGCAGAACCCAATGGAACAGTATGTAACAGGCCCTAACCCAACAACAGAGAAGGTGCTCTGCTCTCCAGAGTGCTCCAATGAAGATAAATACACCCTACCTCAAAAAGCTTACAATCATTTTGCACTAGATCTTAGTACCTAAGTAAACACAAAATAGTGATCACAAAGAAAAAAAAATAAAGAACTGAAAGGCAAGATTCACAGCACAAATAAGTGCTTATGTTTCAAGTCGGAAGACATTCTTATCATTTGAAGTGCCGTTTTCTAGGACAAGTTTTATTATCAATTCTTTTTAATGAGATACAACCCAGAATAATCCAAAGCATTTATAAAAATGGATTCTACATAGGCAGTGTTACATAATAATTTGAAACCAGTATATACCTTGCTGTCCAGAAATGAGTCTTTCAACTCCTTTAATGATTTTATGCCTATGGCCATAAGCATTAATTCCAATTTCTTTCAATTCTTTGTGTCCCATTTCAACCAATACATCCAGTGTTATCTGTAATGAAAGCAACACCATTATTTTGCAGAAGAGCATACACGGACTAGAACAGCTGCCAATGACAGTGAAAATATACCTCACAATAGTTAAATAGCAAGTGTGCAAAGAACATGGAGACTGTAGTGTATTATTCTTGTACTTTACTTTTACTCAACTGTTTTATCCAAACTCTCTCTTCAGATAAATATGCTACAAACTACAATTGTGTAACTTTTATTGCTTTCAAGGATCATGTTTCTGATTGAGAATTTTCCAGATGTATTCAAGTCAACAGAAACAAAACCCCAGAAATTACTAATCAACACTGACTACTTATTTCCTCCACCATTTATACTACTGAAAGGAAACATGCCTACACTCTCAAACTGATATAGACATTATTGCCCCCAGCTTTTAATAAAAAAAATCCAGTGACACTCCTTTCTTTCATTCCACTCCTTTTGACATTCACTCATTTTAAATCTGTCTCATTACGTTATTCTAAACAGTCAGTATTTATTCCCTTGCCTTCTAGGGGAGTATCTGGAAATAAATATAGATACTCACCTGTTCTCTCTCAAATATGTCAATCAGATGTTCAAGGCCAAGGTTCCGCACAAACTGATTTATGCTAAAATCTACACCTGAAACTGGGTAAGAACAAAAACTCAAAATGAACATTCATACATGTATTGTAAATTAAAGTACACACATCCCACACTGTCTGCGGCAATAACGAGACAGAAATTCCTGGTCTTCTGAAGATGGGGAATAAATACCTGTTTCACTAACCAGTGGCAACTATTACTTAATCTACCCTAGTACCGTAATACTACCCCTCCCAAGAGCAGTGTTGGTGCTTCCACAAGCTAAGCAACTAACTAGCTACCACAAATGCAGGTTCAAACAGAAAATATTTTAATAACCAAAACGCTACAGAAGTAACCTTTTCAAGGTATCTTATCTAAGGATAGATAGATAGATAACGTTTGTAATAAAGTACCGCCTGGTATGGAGCCAAGTTTCATTTGACTTCTTTTTTTTAAAAACACAATTCACCATTTTGGTTCCATACAGCAAAAAAGGAATATTTTAAAGATTCTGTAAGGCTAAAGTACTAAAATCTTACACTACAAGACTTTCAGACTTCTGTTCCTCGTTAACAATATCATAAGGAACCGGGATACTGCATATGTCACAGTAGCTGTGTGCATGTGTGGGAAATGCTACACTTGTGTATTCTTTTTACCATATGGTAGAAAATGTTATTCATTCCTAACCAAGAAAGTCTCACCTTCTTTTTTCTCGAGAACAGTGGCTCCCTCTGCACTGTTGGTACCAACAACAGAAGGAAGTTCAGAAAAACTACCCGACAAGTTGTCAAGACTACTTGCAGCAGACAGACTGGATGGACTGGATGGAACAGAAGACAGGGAATCGCTTGTAGAACCTGTAGCCTGAGACACACTTATAACCTGAGGTTTGTAGCAAGTCGGTAAGGCAGAAGGAGGCATTGCTGCTGTCAATAACGCGCTGACATCATCTGCCTAAATAGCAGAAAACGATTTATTAAAACAGACAAACACTTTTACACAACTTTTTTTTCCACTACCATGCATTATCATTATTCCAGAATTCTTACGTATACTGCAAAATAAATAAATTCGTATTGGAAAAATATGCATTTTACAACACAGTTTACAAATGGCTTTTTGTGCCAACAGCATACATGAAACCATAAATAATTTATGAATAAAAACTGCAATAAGATAAAAAAGTGAAGACTCTAAAGTTTCTAAAAAACTTTACAGACAGTTAAACAGAATTAATTTTCTAGGAAAAATGAACAAAAGCTTCTAGTGGCAATCAGAATTTATGAAACAAAGCAGTTACTCTGAGTGTAGCTTTGAACTGTATTGTAGTACTTAAAAAAAACAACCAAACACCCAAAAACTTAACAGCCAGAGAGTTTCCTAAATTTATGTTGCTACAAAGTTTGCTTACATTTTATCGCCACAACTTTTGTATTAGTCAAACTGTAAGTACCAAATTAAAAGCACCAAATTATAAGCATGAATTCCTTTTGTTGGTGGCTTCCCCACTTTATCCTGAAATAAGAAGTCTTGAGCGAGAAAATAAAGAAGGTTTATAACAGCTCTACTGACTTTCCTTACCAGACACGTGTAAACACCAGAGAAACCACAGTATTCTGAATTTTGCAGAAGCTCCTGTATTACCTTTTTTTTTTTTTAAAGGATAGTTTCTAAATGAGCTGCCACAAATGGTAGGTAAGTACAGATTTCCCAAGAAGAGCCTCATCACTTACAGTGACCAGGTCCAATGGTGTTTGTCCTTCCTGGTTTTTCAGAGTAGGATCAGCCCCATGTGCCAGCAGCAAGGCACAAAGCTGTGTCCTTCCTTTCTGGGCTGCTTCATGCAGAGGTGTGAAAGCCCATTTGTCCGTAGCATTCACGCATGCATTATATTTTATAAGTAAAGCTGCTACATCAACATGCTGCAAAAATAAAAACACGTGTTAAATTCCAAGGTACCACAGTGTATCAAACTAACTCATAACTAACACTTCTCTGTAAACCTCATTCTGAATTTTCTTAGAATATGTTTATGTTTTAATTAAGATTAAAAAAGATTATTAAAACAAGGTGTTTTCTTCCTCACCTATTACATAACAGTAAAATGTTACTATTTTTCCTCTTGTGAAAAAAGGATAGACTACAACAGAATCCCAAATCCAGGGGACTCTGAAGGAAAAAAAGTCTGAATTTGAACTTCCAGTTTGGAAAGTACTCCAACTGTTTTAAAAACTTGATCCAAGCACAAAGATCCAGGAAGTCCACAGAAAACAATTACTGTCTCAATACCAGCCAAATAAGTGAAAATGAAATTGTGCTGATAAAATTTGACTGGCACAGATAAGGAAATGCATTTTACGGAACACCGTTCAGGCTGTTGGCTTTCTAAGTGTTCATGTTCAGAAAACTCAATTCTGTAAACTCCAACCATGACTTTACAAATTCAAGAGAGCCTTCACCTATACAATGAGCTGACTATGACTGAATTATTTTTTTTGTATTTTAGAAATAAGATCACAGTACAACTTAATGGCAAAAGCTTTCTAGAGAGTACTGGCTCACAATGCTGTCAATGAAATAAATCTTTTTTTTTTTTTTGATAAATAAAGCCTCGGAAAGTTTGAGATATTTACCCCATAAGATGCTGCATTATGCAGAGGAATCAAACCTCCTTTATCCTGTGCATTCACATCTGCTCCATGCTGTAACAGGTATTCTGCAACCTCCAGATTGTTGTAACCAGCTGGAAGGTTGCAAAAGGATATAATAAATAGAACATATTAAAAAAAAAAAAATCCTCAACAGACTGCAGAAAAGTAATAATTCACTTAAATTACTTGAAAGTTAAGATGTCGATCCCAGTGAAGACAGCGTATTACCTATTACAAGAGTATTTGGTTTTAAAACCTCTGTCACTAAGCAATAAAAGATCCTCTTTGGCCAGAGAGAACAGGAAATCAAAGTCATTAAACAGTTTAGAAGAGAAATATAAGATTAATATGCATAAAATGCTTTTATTTTTTTAAAAGAGAAATTAGGGAATCCTCTATCTTAAGGCTACACTTTAAACTTGCTTAAACATAGACAGTTCAACCACAGTAACTAATAACTCTGATCAAACCAAGCAATTAAAACACTGACCTGCTAAATGTAGCGGTGTTGAATGCCGTCCTTGTGTATCCCGACAGTTGACATTGTCAGGTGAACACAGCTTTTTTACTCGAGCCAAACAACCTTTCTTCGCAGCATCTAGTAGAGCTGCATCTCCTCTAAGTAAGTCTTGAATATCAGTATCACCGTCTTTAACAAGGTCTAGAGGAGTATTTCCATCTCTGTTTTTCTTTGTAGGGTCAGCTCCATGCTGTGTACATCAAAAAGAGGTGGTAAGAATGTAAGTAGAATAAATGCATTGCGCCTTAGGCACCTTATGCCTTATCGAGCAAATATTCTGCACATATTTGAATCCTTCAGAGAGAGCCTTCCATTTACTGCGTAAGAAAGGACAACATAATTGCTAGTATTATCCCTTTTACTGAAAACATTGTTAACTACAGTCATTTAGAAACCACAAAACACAAATCAAATTCTCAAAGAACTTACATTTCAGACTGAACAAGAAAGGAAAGGAAAGGAAAAGTAACCTCTCTCCAGCACATGTAATACCTGTAACAGGAGTTTGCAAATCTCGTATTTTCCTTTTGCTGCAGCTTCATGCAAGGGAGTGAATTTCCATAAGTCAGCTACGTTGACAACTGCACCATGTTTAACCAACAGTTCTGCAACTTCATAGTGACCATATGAGCAAGCATTATGTAAAGGGACGAGTCCTCTGCAAACAACCAAAAAAAGAGAAAAGTTCTGTTTAAAAATTGGGTCTTTTTTCACAAAGTGATATGAACTTACAACACAACGCACCTTCAACAATCAAACCACAACAAAAACTGTTGTTTTTTTAAAGATTTTCACAATAGTCTAATATAGTAGGAATACCTACTGCCCAAGTGGTAAAAATGCAATCAGCAGTGGCACTGAAGAGAAGCAAAAACACAGGGCCAGAGAAACTCTTGACAGTCTAGTCTCTAGTACTGCAAAATACTTTTGTGGATATTCTGAACATCTTCATTCTAACAGAACCTTCCATGAAAATAAAAGAATTGAATGTCTGAAGAAAGACAGGATGTTTACCAGCTAGCAATATTCCAGTGGTGACAGATATCAGCAATTACAATTACCAAGAAAATACACATTTAAGTATTTACCCCTTATCTTTTGCATGCACATCAGCTCCATGTTGAAGAAGATATTCAACAACGGATACCCTATTATATCCAGCTGCAAAATGAAGTGGTGTAGACTGACGACCTTCAATATCTCTGCAGTTCACACTTTGAATTGTACATAGTTTCTGTGAAAAGCCCAAAACAAAACATACATCATTATACACAGTGTTGGCACACTTTTAATTTAGTCATAAAATGTTGTTACAGACATCTAATTTTGAAAAATTGTTTTCATTAAAAAGAACGGGGTTTTTTATTAATTTATTTTTACATAAAACCTTTGCTTTTCACAGATTGTGTCCCAAGAAAACAAATAATTAAATACTCCCTCCTCCCAAATCCACACCTGTGACTTCGTATTTACGCTTTTTATATAAAACAAACTTCTGGAGGTGGTGAACATGACATTTTGTCATCTGTAATATTTGTGCAAAAGCCTTGGGACAGGGATCACAACTCTAAAGCAGTCAGTAAAGGGCTATTTGATTGCTTGTTTTGAGAAATTATAGTTTGGTATATGATTCCCTCATTTTTAGGATGGATTTAAGCTTACTTTTACAGTATCCACATCTCCAGCCTTTGCAGCCTCCAGCAATTGTCGATCTGCATCGGAATTACCTAACGGGATACCTTCTGCAAAATAAATGAGGTTGCATGACAGGTTAAGTGTATGTAGTTAAAGGACTATGTTAAGACAGTCAATCATTTGAGTATTTCAGGGATTCCCCTTAAAAAAAGTTAACCAATTATAGACAAGTTTTGGCTTTTCTTACTATCTACAACTGTAGCTATTAGCTCTAACAGTGTTTGCAAAGTTGCCGTTAGCAACACGCTTCCTATCCATTTTGAAGTACTGTGGAACCAACTAAAGATTCTTATTTCAGTATGTACCCTGTTGCCTCTGTTCACAATTGCAAAGTACAAACCAGACATTTTTTGCTTTTGAAACTCATTTTCTACAAGATCCCCAACTCCCGACGTCAGGATTTTTCCAAAACTATTCCAGGTGGTTACATCATTACATATTCTGAGCATCTCTGACAATCTGTATAGCTGAATACCAGAACGCAAATGATATTGCTAACTACACCTAGAGCAGGCACCCTCCCTGTGCATGTGGTTATGGAATAAGAACTGCACAACTTAGTACTGTCTTTTGTAGAAAGTACTTTTTTGGGAATTGTGTTCACTATTATTTCTTGACAGCACTTGAAATGTCAAGTAAAATGAAGCACCACATAACTTCAGAAGTGGATCTTGAATACATCAATTGTACCTTGCAGTAGCTGTTGCACACTTTCAGTCCCCATTTGTAAGGCTGTAAAGCCCTGCAGAGACACAATGGAAGGATCGCATCCAGAGCTCAACAGCAACCTGCACGTCTGAAGATGACCGCAATGTGCTGCTCTATGAAGAGAGGTCTGGCCAAGATTATCTAATGCATTAACCTAAAACACAGACAAGAAATACCACCATCAAAACTTAATATTAAAGCTGTTTTCATTGCTGACTGGGAAAGCATCACAAGTAGTCTTCTTAGTTTAATTAAAATAACATATTCAGCATATTTGTAAAGGTCATAACATTTCAAATAGTAAAATTTAAACAAAAGTAGTTCATAAAGTTCTAACTACTTTACTGAGGAAGAACAGGACCCTTTTAGAGGCATGTGATTAATCCAGCATCAACAAACAGTTACAGCAATTCTACCACATACAGAAATAGGCCCTTATTTTGCTTGTGGCAGCACAAATCCTCAGTGCCAGCATGCAGAACAGCTTTTACCTGCATTGGTTTATCGTAATTTTTTGAGAGTGAGGACTTCCTATGTGTTTCAGTCAAGATGTATTTAACAATTTAAAGCTCTGCACCCAAAAGTTACTTGTATTCCCTACTGTTCCTCTGGTTTTGATCATTGCTTTGGAAAACTCATGGCAGTCAGGCTGTAATCAAATTTCCATGAGAGAGAGATTCAACTCCTAGTTCTGCAGGAATCAAGCATTACAGAGAGTATCTCCTTCCCACTTTCTCTTTTTGTGGAAGTTTCAACTGAACACTGTGTTATGATTTCACATTTTGCCTTCACTGTAATTTTTACTGCACACGTCCAAAGTCTACCTGTTACACAGTTCAGTCTAGCTTCTTGTTGTTCGTATATATCCCTTACTTTTTTTTCCTTAAATATTTCATTACCACTGCTGGACAATGAACTGAATAAGATACTCCACAAGCTTTCAGTTATCAGTGAGAACTACATCTGCATTTCTTATAAAAGAGGACCAAAACAACAATGACGCCTCAATGTATGGGGCTGTACTGATGGCCTATGTCTTAAGCGTATGAAATCTACAACCTTCCAAAATGAACTATGTCAGAAAAACCTGTCTACTCGGCTGTCCATTCTCATGGTATGAAAACCTACATAGTAGGCAAACCTCAACAACAACAAAAAAGTATGAATAGTAACTCATACCTTAGCTTCATGTTTCACAACTACTTCAACAACATCATTATGAGCCTTTTCTGAGGCCACATGCAGAGGAGTCAAGAAGCTTTTTAAAAAAAAAAAAAAAGAAAGAGTAATTATAGAATTTATTTTGCAAAGTCTTCTAAACGCACACTTAGGAGTATTCATTTGTAACCACTCACTCTTTTGTTTTTTCATTGATGTTGGCTCCTTTCCTCAGCAGCAATTCACATACTTGTTTTCTCTTAGGATATGGAGATGCAGCAGCACAGTGCTGAGAACATTAAAAATGGTAGCATTAACAACTAGCTAGCAGTATACAGGTTTTAATGCTTGCTGATTAGCTGGCAGTTAAGAGCTGGTTGTATGCAGTCAACAGAAAAAAAACCCAAAACATGCAGAAGCTTATTGATTTGGGAGATTCCACATGGGCTTTTGGATTTACTCTTGTATTTTCCAGAGCTGCCTCTCCAATAATTGCTGGAAACCTTCAAGCTTTAGAAACAAATCTAACATTTGTAAGCTTACTGTTGCTTAAAACTAGAGCATTCTACAGAAAAACAGTCATTTAGACAACCTAAAATAAACAGGTGATTTAGATTAGTCTTAACATTAACCTTAAGAACAAAATATTAATCAACAGTATTTAACTAGACACTTGATATTCCAGGTTTGTCTGAATTACACTGTTTGACACTAAAATTTTTAGTTCTAAACTATTACCTAGTATGTTTAGGTCAGCCACAATATATGCAAAATAATGAATAAATCCTGAGATATTACCAATGCTGTCTCATGTGTTTGAGGATGCTTGAAGTTCACCGTCTCCAAAGAAAGATGTTTCTTTATACGAGCCACATCTGATTCTCTTGCAGCCTGTAGCAGTGAGTGACCTTTGAATTCATCTTTAAAAAGAAATAAATACATACCAGAAGGTTACACTCCTTAACTCAAGAAGGACCAAGAGGATTGTTTCTTTCAGTTAGATAAAAATACTCATTTTAATCAGCACACCACGGTGCAGACATTTCCAACTCAAACTTACATTTTTACATCACTTGACAGAACTTGTTAGCCAAGTCAAAATGCTACAGGAATGCGCTTTGCTTCTAAACCAAAGCCAGAGACATCCCAACTGGCTGAACAAGATTTATTTCACTCACCACTGTTCTAGCCCCACTCTTTGCATATGTACCAATTCAAGCATATATAAATCGCTACTTCTGACCTGTCTTTCAAAAACCATTTCTAGATGCTAACACAACGCCCAATGTAGTATTTACTGGTAATTTTTGTACATATCCCAGAAAGTTACTGTTTGACCACGGAAGGACAGAATTTGAAGGATTCTTTTCAACTCCTTGAGTTTGCGGGACAACAATCAACGCCTTTACGCCAACAATTGCTGAAAGAAATTGATGAAAATACCAAACTGTATACTCAAACATATTCAGCATTCTAAACAGTAATGTTTTTTCTTTTCTTCAAACAAAACACAGTGGAATAAAAACGAGTATTTCAAGAGTCTTGATGCAATGACAGGAGCAAGTATGGAAAATGAAAGTGTACTGGCAAGGTCACGAGGGAAAGCATGTATTCAGGAAAGAAAAGCTACAAAACCTGTCACAACCACATGACCATAAAACTGACAATAAAATTATTTTAAATGTCCACGTTCAGAAAATCTAGCAACCTCAAATTACAAACAGTGAGATGTACTGTCCAACACTGCACAATTACTTGAAAGTGTAAATATTTTCCACATCTGATTTCTGGTAGGTCACTGTCTAGGGAACCTAAGTACACATTACAATCTATAACTGTAGAACTGATCTCACTTTATACTCACATGCTAATCGTTCTTTTAATTGGGGTGTTGGAGCCAAATCAATGGTGCTTTTGTTGTGACAGTTCAACAGTGTTGGGTCAGCACCATAACTTAACAAAAGAGAGCATACTTCCACCCTGTTCTTAGAAGCTGCTTCATGCAGAGGAGTGAATTGCCATAGATCCATTGCATTCACACATGCTCCATGCTTGAAAGGGAAAGGAGTAAAAAAGATACAATATCAAAACCAGGTCATTAGAAAAAAGACTTCTGTCATTAGTTTCAACGCAGTAGACTATTAAAATGAAAATCAATGCTTGTATGCAAACTGTATCCAACACATTCCTCAAACATTCATTTTCAATACAACACAACATTTCAGCACACTGCAGTTTTTAATCCTCTAGTGTCTCACAGGTACATTCAAAAAAGCCAAAGGCAGGCTAGTCTCTTCAGGCTTTCTCCAGCATCTCTAAAAAGACAATAGCTCTGCTACAGGTCAAACAGGAGAAAGAGCCTAGTTCATATACTGCAAATCACCTTTGAACACACTCCTGTTTCTTGTTGCTCTAGAAAAAGTCTAGAGCGAACTGTTGCACTAAGATAAGTAAGTGTTCTGTGAATTCCCCCCAAGATATGAATGCCAAGATATCTAGGAGACAGGCACTCAAAGTTGACTTCAAAACATTTAAGAACGAGGTTCTGCAAGAAATACTCTTGGATGATTAATATCTGTTTAATTTTTCTCCAGTAACATTACGTATACGCCTTGAGTTCTATAAGCAAGTCTGATAGGACATGCTCTTTCCCTTTGCTCCTGTTAAAGCTGTAGTGCTTTGCAAAAAGTAATTCAAGATTCCCTGGAGCAGAAATCTCAACAGGGAATACAACACAACCTTAACAGTTAAGACACGCAGTGGCGTCTAGGCAAGAGGATTTTTTATTGTCTAGTACCACAATTGTAAAGATTCACTTTACAATGGGCCTCTGATGTAAAAAAAAAGAAAAAAAAGAAAAAATCTTGTCTATTTATACTTACTACAATATATGCTTATTTTAGTATTTTATTTTTTTTTTCCCCACTTAATTTTTGCTAAACAAATAGAAAAGAGACATGGAATTAGTGGGGACTGAGACCTACAGGACAGAACAACAACAGCTATGCCCTGAGCATCCAAACATCTAGAGTTATCTAAGAGAATACACCCAGCTGTTATAATGATCGTGATTTGCTGTAGGAGCTGAGAATGGGCACAGTTCAAAAGTCCATTGGTGGACAACACAGATTTTTGCAGGCCACATCTTCAAGCCACTAGTTTAACGTGCATCATACTTTTCTTCAACATTAACGTAATCCAGATAAGCCACTCCGGTTGTGAGAGTTCACTTACATTAGGAAAACTGACATATTTTTCTTTCTTTGGGGTGAAGGCTACAATTCAGGTCCAGAACTAACATTCTAAAGTTCATTCCCTCAAAAGACCCATTACTCTTTAATTTTAAAACATTTATGATCTTTACTAGTATTCTTCTCAAGAACCTCCTAATACGCTGTCTTCTGAAGTATTTTTTCTACTGTCAAACTCAATATTACTCAAGTTTTGGTGGGTTTTTTTGAGCGTTTTTTTCGTTTTGTTTTGGGTGAGGGTGGGAAGATTGACGCAAGAAGTACTTACTTGGTGGTACAAAAACATTCAACTTCAGAGCAGAGAAAGTTAAAAACAGAAAGCACATTTATAAGGAAAAAGCTTCCTTGCAAGCAGAAGATTCTGTAGCTCCAGATTAACAATCACTAACTAACACGTAAAGCATAAGCAATCTACCATTCTTTAAGCTTAGTAAATCTAAATTAAAAAAAATGCAACTTGCATTAGTCTATTATAAATTGTTCTTATTTAATAATATGCAATTTAACCTCTTCAAAGACCAACCTTTACTAGAAGCTCTGTTACTTCATAATGACCATAGGAACAGGCATTGTGAAGTGGCACCAAATCTCTGTATAGGAGAGAAAGTGGGAGGGTGATTTTCTTAATGTGCATATTTCAGTTCCAAATGTATCTATATTGCATTTATATTGCACCTTGAACACTTTACAAAAATAGTATCAACCATGTTCAAATGAAGTTGAGGGGAAACAAGAAGGCGGAGAAGAACACAGAAAATTCTGACAGCATTTTTCAGAATAATAAATGTTTAGAATAATCAGAAGGTGAAAAATTTTAATTGTACTGTCTTACTGCAAATGAAATGGTTCTGCTCAAGACTCAGAACTCTAAGCAAGAAGAGCTATCTGCAGGGGATTTTCAGGAGTCATGGTAATTATTTCCTTTTTCACAATAACATTGCTGTAAGATTATCTTCTCCCTTGGAAACTAAAGGAGTATTACTGGCTAATGTTCAAGTAACTGCACAATATTGTACGGTAACAGCAGAGCTAGAGACATTTTAAAGCCAGCTTCACACTCTCTCAAACCCAGTGGGGTCTTCGGAGCAAGCGAGAAATTGCCCAAAGTGAATTTTTTCACTCTGGGCTAGTAAGGAAGAAATGACAAGTGTGAATTCCAACACCACCAGGACAATTAAAGCTGTCTGATCAGGCAGCTATTTATGTAGATGTTAAGTGATCCTAGGAAAAAGAAGGAATAAGAGCTTGCTTTCCATAATCTTTAACATACATAAATACAGATCTGAAAAACAGGGTTTTCATTATATTTTATGTAACTAAATAAACCTAGCATGCCTATATTTCACAACACTTCCTGACGTGACAACCAGAAGCTTGAAAATGCAGTCCAAATAAAAACTGGGAAACAAATCTTCAATTTTTATCACATTATTTGCAAAAAGAAGCACAGAAACTTAAAAGTAGAAAGAAAATTAAGATTGATTCAATCGTCAAAATATTTGCTGACTTCACAGTGGTGTATGAATGTATTTTATTAAACAAAAGATAATAATTTGCCTCGTGATACCTAAAAGGCAACATGTTCTATGGTCAGCTCAATTTGGATTCTACTGAATCACAAGTCTTAAGCCCATACACTTTGCATTTTTGTCACAAGAGAAAGGTTAAAGATAGCATAACGGTCTCAAGTTAGAAATTCTTCATGGTTAAAATAGTATTGCTATTCTTTACTTCATCTTAATTTTTAACAAATTCCGTTTATTCTGAACACAGGAAAAAGTGAACCTACCCTTTATCTTTAGCATGTACGTCAGCCCCATGTTGCAGTAAGAGCTGTACTATTTTTACACGGTTATACCCAGCTGCTAAATGTAAAGGAGTAGACTGAAATGACAGAAACAGAAGTAATCAGTAACACAAAATCAAGGGTCGATTTTATATTTATTTTTTTCAAAACTTGTTAACAGTACTAATTACCGAAGTCTTTAAAATACTTGCAACATTAAAAAACAGAGTGCTTGAATCAGACATTTGATAACTATGTTCACTGTTTACTGACTATCGCAGTCATCATAAACACAAATCCTGGATTTACTCCATCAATAATACATTTTGGCAATGAAGACCCGTTTTAAAGATTTTTGAGTCCTGCAGTCCATTTTTGTCTTTTAGCCTACCATAATTACGAATACTTTGCTGGGACAAACTATGTCCCTTGTGAAAGGGGAAATAACATGGCAATTAGAAACGACAACTGCTAAATTATAACGGGGTCTCCCTGCCAATCAATAGATTAAGTTTAGAAATTCTCAACAGAGATTGTTATCCACATCTTTGAGTGTAGTAAGTCAGTGGAGTGTGAGGGAAATTTAAACTTCTCTTCTAAAAATTCTCAGCTTCCACAGAGCCCTCGGGTAACTGCTCTACGATCTTTCCTAGTAGACCCACCCAAGCATACCCATCAGCAGCACCAAGGGAAGAGCTACATATTAACGAAAGGAAATCTTATCCTCTTCCTTTACAAACCAGCAGCTGAACTGGGTTTGTACAGTTCCTAGAGGATGAGTCTCCTAACTAGAAGATGAGAAAATAGACATGCATAGGCATTTTGGAGATCCCAATATCTCACCACAAAGCCTTAAATAGGGCAACTCATTCGAACAAAACTTAAGTGAATGAGTATGCATACTTAATGAGAATGAGGATGCCAAAAATTGATACTCGATAATCTGAACTTTCAGTAGGCTACGGGCAGAAGACTATCAGGATTTTTTAGAATGGAGATTTTGAACATTTTTCACGTAGTTCTCTATCAACGCTTATAGCGATGAACAGCTTGCTCCTGAAACAGCAGCAATACCTTGCCTAGGGTATACGGCAAACGAGGGGCCTGTGCGTAGCTCTTTGTGATAGCAAGAAGAATCTATGAAAAGGCCTCCCTTTTTTATCATTGCAGATATGAAGGTCAAGCAGTAGTTCCAATTAAAACGGTGTTTGTTAATTGCTCCTAGATGGAAATACCTACACAATCCTTTTAAGGTTAAAAAACAAACAAAAAATTAGCTGGCTGCTAGAGAGGTACAATCTTATTTTCCCATATATATTAAAGAAAATAGATAGATCCTATGTTTAACATTCTTAAAATCTGGTCAAACACCGTGAAACATGTAAGAGTGAACTAATTTTAAATCAAATTTTAAACAAAAATACCTTTCTGCCATCACTTGCATGACAGTTAACATTTAACGGTGTAAGAAGAGACATCATCTTTTCTTCATTTCCACTCCTGAAAAACAAGATACGAAATGGGAAAAATATTTTTATTCCAGTTTTTAGAGCCTTATTATGTTTTTATATTTTTCCTTGCTATAACGGTTAGTAAATCTGTTCTGCAGTAATACATTCACTTCTGTATTGTCAGCATTAAAGGGAAAGCAAAAATACATTTATGTTACTATTTTTGTAGCTTTATTCACAGATAACAGCCAAAGCTTAGCACCTAGGTGAAATGCCAGCTCAAAAGACAATACGTATATTCATTACATACAATTCTGAAAATATAAGTAAATTTCAAATAACTTCCAAACATGCATACCTCGCACTTTCTAAGAGTTCATCTTTCTTGTATTCACCTGGAAGACAAAAGGGAGATTCTTTAATTGTTAAATAAAAATCTATATACGTGAAGTTCACAACTTCTCCTCCTCTTCCAAAGTTTTAGAGAACATAAGTGCTAAAAATTTGACAGCCCATTACTGACCTAGGACAACAAACTATTTATCCAGAACACATCCCATGACTAAGATAAAGGCTATATGGGATTTTCTACACAGAATTATAAAACAGAGAAAAGTTAAAGTAGCATCAGGAGGACAAAACCCAAAATACTGTCTTACATTCGTTTGACTGTTATTAGTCATAACGTAATCTAAGGATTATCACTTACCAGTCAGCACTGCTTTTGCAGATGGGTCTGCTAAATCCAAAGCTGTTCTTCCATCTGTGTTCCGGATGGTTGGTTCAGCACCATGCTGCAGCAGTACTACAAAATGCCAAAGTTTCCCATAAGAAAACAATTCTATAAGACAAGGCTTCTGTGACGTATCATTACTGTAAGCCACAAGCAACACAAGAAACATCCAGTTACCAATCCTAACTTCCCCTCTCAAATTTTTAATGTCAGAATTCCTTACTGTCATCTGTGAACAGTTTAACTAGTGAAACATGCCCAGACACATTTTATGAGAAAAAAGCAGAGCAGAAATGGAACAATTACAGACGGGCAGAAGGCGATCTCAGTTGAAAGACTGTGACTGACACACCACAAAAACCAGTAGCTACTTCACATCAGCTCCAGAGCATGCTGCCTCAAATCCACAAGTGACTATGCCCTACGTATGAATCAGTAGCAGGCCATGCATCTTGCACACATATTGAGGCCAAACACGCAATGTTATATATAAAACTCTCCAGATGTGCTCCTTAATAAAGTAAATGAGAGCAAACCACACAATCAAAAAATTAGTTTCTTGACCACATATCTAATTTTCTACCTCTTCCTAACTCTTAAGAACTGTGTCGGCAAAACAAGTAGTCAACATGGTTGAAGTTTAGCTCCTATCCTTAATGAATTTAACATGGCTGCTACACAGAGAGACAGAAAGGATTCATTATTACAACCAGTTTTGCTCTTTACACTGTGCTGTGAGCTTACACACAGGCAGTGTAAGAGTCTAGGCTGAAGCAGGTTAAGAACCTAGCTCTATCATGTCACTCTAAAGTTCTTTCCTCATAATGTCAATGTGAACTTGGCAATAATCAAAAACAGATCTAAAAACTTGTTTCTTATAAAACTGGCATATGAATTTAAGTTTATGAAAGATTTTTAGTTTTAATCCTTATACCAGCCATAGCTTCATAGAGTAAAAATGGTTCTTGATTTTTCATAGTGAAAAGAAATGAGTCAGTCACAGGAAGAGTGGGAGAAAATTACCAATGCAGACATCTGTCTTGCCCTTAATGGCAGCTTCATGAAGGGGAGTGTAATTCCAGTTATCCCGAGCATTAGGATCTGCACCATGTCGCAAAAGAAGATTGACAACTTCAGCATGACCAAAGGAGCAGGCATTGTGAAGAGGAATAAGGCCTCCATCATCTCGCGCATGGACATTGGCACCACTTTGAAGTAAATATTCAACTACATCCTTCCGACCAAAACCTGCAAGAGGTAAAGGGAAGAAAGGTGTCAGGGTGCAACAGGAGAATACCCTGTCCCACATATACAGATTAAAACAACAAACTTAACAGTAACCACTCTAAGTAACAATCACAACTGGCATTCTTTACTAAAGGAGCATTTACACACTAAGGCTATTTTTGAAACCCCTAAAATTAGATTAAAATCAGTAGAAAAATAATATTCAAGATTACTGCAACAATGAATATCTTAATAGTGCTTCCATGAGTCAACAGCTTCTTGAAAACATAACAAAAAGAAGAAAACACTGATAACAAAACCTCCTTTTTAGTCATTTTATATGACTACTAAATCAAACAATATTTTGTATGATGCTCTGCCAACCCACAGCCAGTCTGTGAATGGACCAATAGATGAGACCCGGGAGCAGTAAGGATGAAACTGGCTACAAGCCAATGCATATACAATTCATATTCTAAGCTTTTAAAAAAAGATTCATATAACATGAGAAGTATTTTATGGAAACACACCACTTGTTTTAAAAAAAAACAAAAAAAAAAACAAGCAAGCAGCACCGCTTTCAGGTTAAAATTAGAAGCATGGCTATTTGCTTTCTACAGAATAATTAACGCAATATGCACACAGTTTCCATCTTTGAAATGATCACTTAAGAAAACCCTTAGGGACATAAGAAGTTTATCTGAGACCATTCTCTATTGAAGAAATTTATTATGAGAGCATGAACAACCATAATTTAAAGATATTCAAAATGTCTATCTTCAGTGATGCCTAAAACAATTATAAAAATTTGATCATGACTGAAGCACAAAAATGTTCTTATACTTTCTGAGGCACTTTTTTTATAAACCTGTCACTGAAGTTAGTAGACAGCAAAAAAATATGCCCATTCGTACACTTGGAGCTAGGAACATATAATAAATAAGGTAATTGTTCTTATAAGCCAATTCTATAGCTACTGTTGTTTAATTTCAGCTGTATCTTGCACATTTTTATAAGAGCAAATAAACGAGGACATCAAACTGTATATATGTTGTCTCTAATATTTTCGCAAGAGGACAAAATGACTTAGGACTTCTGCTGGTAGCCGTCATGCCCATCTGGTTACATTCCAAAGGCCACTGCCTACAGAAATCTCTCAAAAGTGCCATGAAGGTCTCTTTGGGTCTCAGGGATTATTAGGGCAGGTAAGAGCCATATTTTGGTATTTATCAGACTTGTGCCAAGTACCTTCTGGGAGATAACCCACGTGTGCAGGACTTGGCCTTCCTTACTTTAAATAGAATCATAGAATTGTTGAGGTTGGAAGGGACCTTTAAGATCATCAAGTCCAACCATTAACCTACCCTGACAAAAGCCACTTCTAAACCATGTCCCTAAGTGCCCCATTTACCCTTTTTTTAAACACCTCCAGGGATGGTGAATCCACCACCTCCCTGGGCAGCCTATTCCAATGTTTAATAACCCTTTCAGTGAAAAAGTGTTTCCTAATATCCAATCTAAACCTCTCTGAGTTGCAAACCATACTCCTGAAGAGATCAAGAACTGGGTGGCGATCAAGTCTTGATTCAGACCGAATCATCACACAGTTGCCAACACCAGTGATACTCAGATTGTAGCAAATTTAATCCATGGAATGTAAGCAGGTGTAAGTCCCTGCAACCATAACCTGTAAACGATGTTCATTCCTGATAACCACAGAGCATTCCACAACAAAGTCACAGAAGCATATGAGAAGTGTCAGCATTTTAGTTACAACTGAACATTTTAGTTTAGTTGCAACTCAACTTTTTCATAGCGTGTTCTTCACTGAACCTGATCATTCAGTAAATCCTTCTCCCAGACTGACAGCAACTGATATCCTGGAGCAAGAAGCACTTCTGCCTTCACTATTCAGAGCTCCAAAAACCAAACATTGCCATTATTAAGCAATTTCGGGATCCGACTTGCTGAGAGGAGATCTTGTATACAAGCTGTACAAGTCAAAGCCAGGAAATGTATTCAGAAAAGCCTTTGTTAAATTCTGTCTTTCCTCCCACATTCCCCACAGATTTCTGATTATTATAAAAATAATTTTATGTGGAAAATTTTTAATCCCAGAATGAACTCCAAGGCATTTTCAAGTAACAGTGAAAAGATTATACTGGCAATGTGCTCCAATTCTCCAAAATACATTACTAATAATACAAATCTTAGCTTGCTAGCACCTTGACTTCGCTAGAACCACGTACTGTACAGTAAATTTGCTTTCAAGTCTCCACATTACAGCTACCCACCTTATAATTAACAGAAGGCACCTTGCCTGCCCTAACAGAGAACGGGAGCTCAGCACACTTGAGGTGAGAACTGGATCAGACCTACGGTCCACGCAAAAACAATTTATCTGCACAGGCACAGCAAGCCATATTCACTGCACATGCATGCATATTTCTGGTGCCAAAAATACCAGTACCTACACAGCATGTAGCCATGCAGCCATATTGTCTATATAGTAAATTATATGCAGCCTATTTCTCATTCTTAAATAAATTCCACTTCCATAACTAGATATTATAAATATTGTTATTTTTCTTAAATATGCCCTCCTGAGTTTTTCTTACATCGTCAAAATTTCAAAAAATTCTGTTTCTAGTTTGAATGTATACTGGAAATTTGCTGAATTCTTCGAGGATCTACTCGGATAAGACCTTTTAGAAGTGACAGAGTCCTGCAAGCACATCACCAAAGCTGTTATTTGATGACAGACTGCTTGGTGTCATCTTCTTTCAGTACCAAAAAAATGTTTTCTGGAACTGCTTTAGTTATGTTTGAAAAGCCTCCGATCAAATTCTCTGTCCAGAAGTTACATGTCTGGCAGCTAAACATCACTCATTCCTGTCCCTCAAAGCTTTGATGTATAGCCATGTTTTTGAATGTAAACTGCCAACCTTAGCAGGAATCAATACCATAACTGAAAATCAGCTATAGTAAACCTCATTATAGGCATAAAGAATTCACCTGGATACCTTCTATTTAGTACGTAGGTTCAATCAGATACAGTTCATGAGCAACCCATAGCTTCTCTCTGCACAAAGCCTGCATCCATTCAGAAAACACCCTAAGTAGAGCAACACCCCTAAACTACCTGTAGTTATCTGGATGTTGAGATGGCCTCGTTTGCATCACACCAATTTTTGTAACTTCTCTTCAGCACTGAGTGCACAGCAGGGATTCCTTACTTCCTTGTGGAAGCATCTGTACAAGAGGGCACCATATATGGAAAGAGGAAGTATTTTCTCATTATTTTCTAAAGAATGTATGTGTACAGAGGAGATAGCCAAACTCTGTATGATGGTCTCTCCCTCCTCTGTCATTTTCAGCTGACACAGGGGAGGGAGCCACTACCTACTGTAACAGTTCCTCTTTGCCATTAGTCCACTGCTGCAAAAACAATTTCAACACTTAAAAAACCCTCCTCGTTGTAATTTTTAAGGGGTAGTGTTTCTTTTTGGCTCTTGAGCTTCTCTCAAAACACCAACTGAATGGTATTAGAACTTGCAATTGTGCAAGGTAACCATCTCATCATCATGAACACTATTTCTTCTTGCAAAGCAGAAGTGCTACTCAGGGCCTTCAGCTGACATTTTTCCACCATCTATGACAGCTGAGTAGCTTGCTGCACTCGCTCCCCGAAAAGTTACAAACTTTTCCCAGACAAATCCTGAATATTAATCACAACAGAAACTTGTAACTGTATATAATTTTAAAAAAATATTTATTTAATTTACAGCCACTGTCGTGTCATAATTGACATTCACCTAATTTTGACAGGATGAAAAGCTAATAGAAACACCTCAGCTCCAAATTTTCTACCCTGCCCCAGGTGTTCACTTTTCTCGATGAATTTTAGTTTGCAGAAAGGGCATTTTGTTTCCTGCTAAGTCCCTAAAACCTTGTGATACTTTTGGATTTGACATGCACTGTGATGAAGAGGCCTGAGCTGAGGAAGCATATGCAGCTTAGCACTGAGCCCATTATGTTGAGAAGGGTGGTGAGCTCTTGACTTAAGCATCAATACAACTTGTCTGCAACACACACAGTTGTGTACTACAAAATCCAAAGAGCAACGTTCACCAAGATCCCAATGTGTGTTACTTCTAGTAACGACACATACCCAGGGAGAGCCTGCAGTGTTTTTTAAAATATATTTTAAAAGCCACATTTACAAAATGACACATGGAAAAGAGGAATTTGTTTTATTTCTTTAAAATGCTAGGTAAGATCTGGAAAAAGACTTAAATGGTAGAACCCAAGTTCAGGTCCCAGAATGCCACTAAAAAAAGCAAAAAGGGCAACATAAAACCTGTCTTCATATTTCAGCTCCACCTCTTCCATAAAACAAGTCTTGAAACTGAGTGAAACTAGTCCGAGAAGTTTCGTAATGTATTTTCTAAGAATACACACCTAGGCTAAACAAAGCAAGAATACAGTGGACTTTTGCTTTTACTTCCTGGAATGTAACTCCTTTAGAGACAGAAGACAAAAGAAGCTAGTGTTACTCCAACTGTAAATAATGACGGAAAAGCAAAACAAAACAAAAACAATAACCCCCAAATCCAGGAATTACTTATGTCCATCTTTCACACTGAGTCTACTGCAGGTATGCTGACAAAAGCGGAGTTCTACCTGAAGCAGTGGCAGAGCGTTAAATCAAGAAATTATACGAATATTTTATGTCACATGTTAACCAGAAACTTTTGGCATCTCCTTGTGAAAGGTGCAATTAATTTTTCTCTATCACGTCTGAAGCAGATATAAGCATGGCTATGGCCTCTCCCATACCTATTTATCATTAGAAGTCTAACAAGTATGTGAACTTATTGCTATGCTTTTTTGAAATAAAAAGCTTTCTATAGATCTGGAGTTCCATTTTTTAAAGTCAAGATAGATCGATCCTGTCCAGAAAGATAAACTAGATCACTGTATTCCACGAGGAGCTCCTTAGGCATAAAAAGAAAACGAAGAAACAAAACCCCCAAACCCCCTCGCTTCTCCAAAATGCTGTAATACATACTCATTTTTTTTAGAAGTCCAGAGTTTATTAGTGAACACGCAGGACTGCTGCACATAAAAAGATAGCTACAAAATTGTTTTCCTCTGACAGGAAACAGAAAGCCTCCTGGGCTCTCTTGTTGATCAAGTTTCTTAAAACTGTGAAATGCAGCTGTCCTGAAGAGGCTTTCAAGAACTTAGACCCGTTAAGTCTACTGAATGTGAGGAAAAGACACCTTAAATAAAAACCCTTTCAAAAACAATTCAGTGAAGAAACAAATGTCTTTATTACTATCCATGTTTTTTCAGATGAAAAGCAGGTACTGTCTTCTGCAGCTTGCCAGCCCTGGGGTCCTACACCTAATGCCACAATCAAATCAAAACAAACAACATGAAAACAACAGTCACAGTCAGGTCTTTGTCTGAAAAGGTGGGATAGAATCTTCTAGCCTGTTGCCAGCGAAAGCAGTTGTGCTGTGATGTCAGTTGTTTGCGTATTTAAGTCCCGAATTAACAAAGTCTATTTGTTAACGATAAGAATGCAAAAAGCTTAGAAACGGTGTTATCTGACAGACACCCTTCATGGGTAAAATTCTGAAAACGAGCAGGCCTGCTGACATCAATGGAAACGATACCTGGGACGTATGTCACCTGTCAGCGCACACATGTCACAACACGAACAGTCTAAACCTCGCTCCAGATGTCCTCAACGCCAGCTAAGGTTTATTTTATTTTATTTTAAAAATTAACAGGACGCCACCTGTAGCGCTCGGGACAGCTGATCAGCCACGCCAGGGCGGGCGCTGCGCCTGGAGACGGCCGCAGCCCAGGGCCGGCTGCCGGACGCACACCGGCGCCGGCCGGTGCTTCCGCCTCCCCCCCTCGCCGCGCCCAGGCCCACCCTCTGCGGCGGGGCCTGGGGGGAACCGCGCACCCAGCGCTCCTCCCCGGCCCGGCCCAGGCCCAGCGCCGAGCGGGAGGCGGCGGTGCGCGGCCCGGCGGCGGGCCTGCCGCCTGGCGAGGCCACCTCCCGGGCTCCCCCTTCCCCGCAGAGGCGGTAGCGGCGGCCCGTACCTGCGGCGAAGTGCAGCGGGCTGGACTTCCTGCCTGCCGTGTCCCGGCTGTTCACGTTCTCGGGCCGCACCAGCCGCTTGACCCGCTCCACGTCCCCGTTCCTGCAGGCCTCAAAGAGCTCCCGGGCCGGCTCCGCCGCCGCGCCGCAGCCCGGCGCCTCGGCCAAGGCTGCCGCGCCGCCCGCGCACCGCCGCCCCGCCATGCCGGCCCGGGCCCGCCGCCGGCAGCCGAGCAGCCCCCGCCGCCGCCCCGCTCACAGGCCGCGGCCCTGCGCGGCAGCCCCCCTCCACACGCGCCGTTGGGCGGAGCGAGGGGACCGGCGCATCGCGGCGGAGGGATCCGGGCGGAGCGAATCCCAGCACCGCCGGACTCGCTCGCGCAGGCGCCCCTTGATCGGCTGGGGCGCGCACGCGCAGTGGGGACGGTGCCTCGGGGTTGGCGGGGGGTCGGGGCAGGCCCCGGCCCGGCTCCCGTGCGTCTGCTGCGGCCTCCGGGACGCTTCGAGCGTGGTCGGGGAGCTGACGGGGTCGCATTGCATTGCACTGCCCGGCCCTTGCCCCAGCAGCGGTGTTGCCGCTGCGCTCTGGGAGGCGCGGCCGGGGCCAGAGGTTGTCGCTGGGGCCTAGAGGCGGGGATGCGGGAGGTGTGCGTGAGCCGAGGGGGTCCCGGCCTAACGGCCAGTGCCACTACACGAAGCTCTTGTCGTGTCACGCTGCTGTCCTCCTTCGTCCCGCGCCCCGGGGGTGCCTTTACTGCTGCGTTAGAGAGCTGAAACTGGATTCTTGTTAATACAAAACAGTTTTTGAGTACGCTTTTCGCAAAGTTGGGGAGGAAGCAACATAGAAGATACTGCTCGCGTGGTTTGTCCTCAATGAGCCCCATTTTAGGGCAAGATTTGTAGGACAAAAACTCAAACGCAGAGCTAGCAATTTGTCCCAGAAGAATAGAAATGTCCCCTTCCTGCTTAACAGTAATTAAATGTAGATTAGGAGGTGACAAGTACTGAGGGATTATCTTTTTTTTTTGGCTGTAAAATATGTAAGACTGTTTTGGTGCTAATAACTTAATGATGCAGTCAAAATCCTTACACAGTTATTTACATACCAAAGTATCTTGCTCAAAATTAAGTGCATAATAGCTATGAAATGGAAATTATACAATATAAATTACGTAGTGTTCTTTATTAATCTCAGAAAACAGATACTAGAAAATAAGGTTGGTTGACTTTGCCAGTTCAAGGTTTTTGAAGAGAACAGGGAGTATCTCTTTCCCTCTTGTAAGCCTAACGAGTTGACAGGGAAGCCTGAGCTCACGTGGGACTAGCTACAGGATTCATTTGGTAATTTTGAAATGTATTTTTCCACTCATGCCATAATAAAACACTTACTTTGGACAAGGTAGTTGAATAGCTGGTCCAAAGGCAGGGAAGATAAGTGCCTCCAAACTGGATTGAACTTGCAGACTGTTATTATACTAGTAAATTAAATGGCCTAAGAACCAGGAAAGAGATGCAGCTGGTAATTTCCCCAGTTTAGTCACTTCCAGTTAAACATCCTTGTCTCTGAAACAAGGCAGTTACAGCCACATTGCCCGTCCCTTGTCTGTGCTAATGCCTAAACAGTGACCAGCATTTTTTTGGGGGATGCTACTAGGGGTCCCAGGCCAAAACCATGGTACAGTAACAGGTCAACGTCCAGTGTCTGTGTCCTGGCGCTGTTTAGTTTACTAATTTACGCGTAGCTGAAGCAGGACAGAAGAATGCAGCCAGCCCAGGGACAGGAACCGTGTGCTTGGACAAACACGTGATACCTTGGTCATGGGTATTTTCTGTCATCCCACTGGCTGTTCTCCCCATCACCACTTAAATTACAGGCTGTGCTCAGTGGCCAGGGAACAGTCAGGCTATGACCAGAGTCCCTCTATCAACTTTGTCACACATACATAATTCATCCCCTACTTTGCATGTGGCCATGATGTTCAGCATAAACTGTCATCAAGCGTGGCTCGTGGGCCTACAGCCATCGCAGACCTTCACAACATCTCCAAAGTACACATGACCAAAACTGCCCTTTCTGCGTGCCAGCTCCACAGACAAAACGAGATCTGCAGTGCTGCTGTTTGTATCTTTTATTAGCCGCATTAGCATAGCTGGAAAAAATATACAAGCTTTTGAGTTCATAAACCCTTCTTCGGGCCTTCAGCAGGAATAGCAAATGCATTAACTTGGCTGCTTCCATTTCGAAACTGAAGAAGGGACTGTGTCCGTGGAAGAACAAATACCTGTGGAAATACAAACACATCCTACGCCCCAGATCTTCTAAAAATGTTAAGAACAATTTTTCACTAGCTCACTATATGTAAACTCTATCTGTGTTTCTTTCCTTGACAAAAGCAATGATGAAATGTGAATGGAAAAAAAACCCAACCAAAACACAGAGTTAGAACAAGAGCAGGGTTATAAAGAGCATGATCTAAAATGAACAAACTCCACATTCTTTCCACATCATTATACCAAAAAGATACTATTATTCTAGATTACCTGTAGCCTGACTTCCTTTTCCAGTATGGCTTCTTGATAGCTTGAGAATAAAACTATGGCAGGTTTCTGTGAAAATAATTTTTAAAAATATTACACTGGAAGAGCAGGATTCAATTAGTCTAGAATTCAGTGAGTCGAAGACAGCATATTTTAAGATGGGTGCATTAAGAGCCTTCACACTGACTTTTGAGATTCACATAGTATAAATCTACTTTTTATTTTACATTTCTTTTATGAGAAAATAATCTGTAAAGTTCAGTGCTTTCCTTCAGTGTTCTGTACAAAAGTATGGTTAGAAAACCATAGCTGAAATATATGCCAGATTCCACCCAACATACGTGGTAGGGATTTTTCTAGAGGAAGCGTGTGTGTGGAGGGGTGTTATAACCCACCTATTATTAGCACCACCTGAGAGGCTCAGCCAGTAACAGCTTCAAAACATTTAGTTGCCTTTTTTTTTTAGTGTAATTTGTGATATACCAATAGCCTCTACCTTGGCAGCACATTTACGATAGTGGCATGACCTGGCCTAATAGTTACATGAAAGTATTTTTGAAGTGTGCTTAAAGAGTTTATTTAGAAATATGATTGGTTGGCCGCTAGAGGGCAGAAAAGAAGAAGTAAAAAAAAAAAAAGAAAAAGAAAAAAAAGAAAAAGAAGAAGAAGAAGAAAAAATAAACAAAAATAAAAAGAGGGACTGTTGGGTATGGACAGATTAAGGAAGCCTTAAAAATAAAGCCTTTTTCTTTCTGCATAGGAGATTAACGTTTGCTTATGGGCAGAGGCATGGTCCACGCTGATCTGCAAGGCAGTCCCTCAGGTTTAGGATTTTCAGCCGTCTGCCCTTCATTTTGTGAGGATTTCTCAGCTCTGTCTAATTGGTCCCTGCAGTAGTTTGCCTTGCTCTTGAAAGCAAAGAAAAATGCTAGAATTAGTAGGTCATTTCAAGTGTTCAGAATGTATCTTATTCCAAAAGAAGAATTATTTAAAATTTCTTCCTTTTGAGGTATTTTCAGATGAGACTTGGGAAAAAAACCTCTAGCCAACCAACAATAATTAATGCTTTACAACAGGAAATAATAAAACATGCCTATAAAGAAAACAAGTAATTTCGGAGGGAAACAGAAGTGGTCTATTGTTTAGTTACTAAATTTTTAAAACTAAAAATAGAAACTTTCTCAGTGCAAGTGACTTTTTCTAAATGAAAAGAGAGGCTGATCAGTTTAAGAAATAAGAGCTCACTGCAAAATCAAAGCAGTACAGGTTGTACAATGGTGAATGTTTGTACAACCAGATCTTTAAAGGAACTTATTTTCTCCCTTCCCCTTCTCATCACATCTACCAAGTACTTTGGCTCCTCATTTTAAGCAGGAACTAGTTTGTTCCTTTTCTCTGCCAGTCAGTCATCTGTAGTTAGTGGCGTGGTATGTGTGCCAGCTTTGTTTTACCAGCAGATGGGGGTAAAGTGGAATAAATATAAAATGTTCTGGAATAATGAAGGGATTAAAAAAAAAATAGATGAAGAGAAATTTGGAAATAGTGAAACATCGAGAGACTGAGCATTGCAGAGAGGAGCAAACGCAGAGCCAAGCCATCCCTCTGGGAGATGTGGATACGCTGTGAGTTGCTGACAAGCTGTAATGGTTTGCGATTTAGTTATTGAAATACTGTATCCATGTATGCAGCAACCAAGAGAACTCTTCAGCAGCTGTGGAGATGACAGTTCACATGATCCATTTAGAGAAGATTCTTTTTAGTGGTAGGGAGAAGCTTGTGATCATGACACCAGAAGCATGGATAAGTGCATGACGGTTCATGGAAACTAGATTACACAGAAAGCAAGCCTTTAGTCCCGGACCCTTGTGATTTCACAGAATCACAGAACAGTAGGGGTTGGAAGGGACCTCTGGCGATCATCTAGTCCAACCCCCCTGCCAGAGCAGGGTCACCTAGAGCAGGTTGCACAGGAACGCGTCCAGGTGGGTTTTGAATGTCTCCAGAGCTGGACACTCCACCACCTCTCTGGGCAGCCTGTTCAGTGCTCTGCCACCCTCAAAGTAAAGAAGTTCCTCCTCATGTTTAGGTCGAACTTCCTATGTTCAAGTTTCAAGATTTCTTTAGAATGATTCCAGTTTCGCTGTCAAAGATGACTAAACAGACACATGTCTAGAGGGCTTAAAGGGAGCTTTTGTTTGTTTTTCTCTAGTGCCTGAAGCATGGCTGGGAGGAAAGAGGGCTTTTTTAAAAGCACGGACTCCACAAACGCAAAACAGAGTTACGTGGGAATATGGCAGAGACCTGGGAAATTGTTATTTGTTATTCGGAAGAAAGCCACAAGAAGCAGAGGAGCAGTAGGGCCAAAGATCAGCATTGACTAGGAATGTTAGCAAAACAGACTAATTTGTATCGCAGATAGGTACAATAAGATGTAAACGCCAAAAATAAATAAAGGCAAACTAGAATGTCTGTCCAACCAGGTCATATTCAGCTTTTCTGAAGCTGACTGAAAGAAAAAAAAGAAGTTGGCTGCTTAGCGGGCTATATGTCTAGAACCGACAGAGATGGGAAGTAGTAATTCTCACAGAAAAAATCATCTTAGAGGGAGAAAATGTCAGAGGAGCAATAACTAGTGAAAGAATCTCCATGCATTTAAATTGCAGTTCAAGTGACATCATTTTAACAGATTTCAGTATTAGTTTCTTGTTCCAATTGAAAAAAAAAAGGCTTTGGTGAGGCTCAGGCATCTTCACAATCTATCCCAGGCATTTAACAGAAATGTCCAGCTCCTCTGAGTAATTAAGAAAGCAGGAAGGTTTCTCACTGATGTACTCTTAATTGCCCTCTGATGCCCTACCTCTTTCTATTGATGGTATAAGAAGCCTATACTTTAAATTTGGATACCTAAATAGGTTCCCTATAGTATATATTGTAAATATCATACGGAGTGTGAAGGAAAGCAAAAAAGCAACTAAGTGTAATGGCTTTTTAAAAAGTGGTAGTGTACTGCTCCAACTACTTGCACATAGATTGGGAAAATGTTATTTCAGGACAAATCCTTGAGAGGCAATTTCTCAAATATTCACACGATGGCTTCTTGGAATGCCTAGTTCCACAGTCTGGGGAAAACAAAAAAAAGAAGCAGCCATTCTTGACTTAAGCCTAAGCAACACAGTTACTTGGTTAAAGAAGTAATTATAGTTTCACCGTGAAGTAATAATGATCAAATCCAACGAATTTCAACATTTCTAATGGGAAACTCCCACTGAAAAGTAGTCCATGGCACTGATTCAGAAGAGGAATTGTGATGAAAAGAAGGAATGTCATTACAGTGGTATTAAAATCAGATATGAAAACATTAAAATCCTAAGACTTACAGTGAAGAATATATCTATGCAGGTTTTTAACCAAGTGACAGAAAAGAAGAAACTGATACATTACCAAAGTTCAAACTGTTTAACCATTGTAATTTTAAATTTTCACCTTTTACATGCACATTCACAGAATTATCAAGCAGACAAGTGAATTACTTCCCTTTCAACTGCCTATTAAAATAGCTGTTAAAATATTTTAAAAGTAAGATGTCTTGGGCATCTGTGCCATACCCACAAAACCCACGTGTAAAGCAATTTTAAAAATTATTTGTTTTAATTGAAAGAAGAGTTAGTATATTGGTAGGCTTTGTTTATTGCCAATGTTATACATTTAAAGGATGGGAAAATATTAGCAAATTAAGTATTGTTGCATTCTGTCACAGTTGAGTGATGTAAATGAATGGCAATGTACCATTCATTTATGTACCTAGAAAATCTTTTTCTGGATTTCGTATTTTATAGCAAGGTGAGGAAAATTCTGAGTGCTTTATTCAAACAGTTTATTCTAGAATTATTTCTGTGATCTACTTCTTTCTGTAGTTCTTCACAAGCAACTGAGATGTTTCTTCTGCATAGGTTATAGAAAGCCTTATAACAGTAACTTCTGTCTTTATTGATCCACAGAAAATACTTTTTTCCATCCATTCCAGAAAATTTCTCTGTTTTTTTTCTTGGATTGAACATATCTTGATTGTTGAAATGTTGCCTTATGGTCACTCTCAAGATCACAGTTACACGGTGCCTAAAAATAGTAAATAGCAGCGCTTGTATTTCACCTGTGACTGTGATTCTTTTGTGTAGCATGTACCCGCTGTGTACTTGGCCAGTACAGCCCGTGCCTAACACCTGATAAATTCCTCTTTAGATGGCAACATTTTTGAGTGTATAGGGTAGTCCTTAATGTCATGGGATTTTTAGCTATCTGTGAAATATATTTAAAAGTTATCCTTTCTGGATTTTATACGTGACCGAATACATTTCTATAAAACAAAAAAATAGGTCTTTTTTACTTTACGGAGTTACATAAATGCTAACTATTGCTGTTAAGATGAAGTTACAGAGGATGTCATTTCAACAGCAAGGTTACTTGGGGCTAAAACTATATATATCTCAGGTTCTATCACTCTGGAGTCCCTCCAGGAGAGTGAGTGGTCATCCTTCTCTCTTTCCTTTCTGCTTCTTTTCCTCGTCTGGCCAGGCCATTTCGTCCTCAAGGTGGGATCTCAAAGTACTTTAGTTGAAGGAGTCTCTGACCTCTCTTCACCAGTACGTGCCCAGTAGGAGCCTATTTCAGTTTCCAGATCTACCTCATAACCCAAACAATTTCAAAACTGGAAACGGAACAGCTGCATGGAAAATTAGACTGGTGTGGAGGTAGTGGGCATGATTAAGCTCTTAAAACCTTAAAGATACTTGAAATGCTGTCACTGCACACCATATACGTGCACACAAAATAAATGTCCCATAGGCATGTAACAGTGAAACAGCTTTCTCCCAGTAGGTTTGGAACTGTTTTTCTTCAGAAATAATTTCAGTGATGGTCCATCCTTTGTTGTCTGGACAGCTCGTGCAGCAGAACTACTGCGGTCTGTCTTGGTATTGTCCATGTACGGGAACTCATCAGCGTGGACCAGAATAGCCCTTGGAGTGTAGCTGAGGACACAGCACCCAGCCATTTTTGTGGCCCTCTTAGCTTGTAAACAAAAATCCTGTGCAGCAGATAAGTACCAGACAGAAGCTGGCCTCATCTGTATTTATTCCAAGATAAATGATATTCCTTTAAAATAAATAAAATGGAATGCATGCTAGTTACCAGGGATCTTTAATTGCAGGCAAACAAATAATTTTTATAATTTGAGTTAGTTTGACGCAACCAGCAGGGTCCCCAGTGTCAGCCATGTATTCAGAGCGGTGCAAAGCACTGTAGAGCTTATGACAGCATACGCGGGAGAGTACGCAAACGGCTCAGGGACTTTCTTCTCTATTCAGACACTTTAGACTAGAACAGTATCTGGTAATTTTATTAGGAATATCAGTTTCCCATTTTATAGTTAGATTGAGTGGTCTGAAAGAAGTCTGCTTGCTTAAGCTAAGATTTGAGTGACCAAAGTGCAGACCGTTCTTATCAGAACAACTGATACGTGCCTGCCCTCATGCTACCAGTGTTTTATCCAAAACAGAATGATGACAGTACGGAAACATCCGAAGGTCTTGGGAGTCCTCCAGCTTAGCCAAAATAGCTTTTAGTAAAATGAACTTGGAACCAAATAAAATCATACTTTTTTTTTTTTTTTTCCCTGAGCTATTCTCATTTGGCAGCTAATCAGGCAACAGAGAGGGCAGCTCTGGAAAGGCGGATTCACCTTATGGAGAGTCAGATCTGTCCCTTGCATCTGACAGCACGGCAGCACCAGCTGCTGGGGGGGAATTGCTCTGCTTTTAGTAGAGATTTCAGGGAGTCCTGTAGGTGTAGCCCACCCTGCCTAAAAGCTGAATCAGTGAGGTTTTTTTCCCAGATGTCCAAGCTCTGGCTAGCAAAGTATTACGGTATTTTGAATAGTCATGTTGACTTACATAGAGGTACCCACGTACGGGAAGTTCAGAAACATACCTAAATGCTTTGCTAAATAAGCCGGCCAACCACCAGTCTCTTTAGGACAGCAAAGGAAATCAAAGCTTTGCTTCTGGGCCAGGCAATTCTGCTGGGTGTGGCCTGAGGTTCTGCACTGGCAGAAGGGATAAAGAAATAAATAAACCTTACCATAGATTCCCTTAGCTAACATTCCTCAGTCCTGTTTTATTTATCTATGGACAGATTTATAATGTACTTTGATGCTGAGCTCATAACATTCTTAAATTATTTAATAAGCCGCTGAAGAGAAGAGCCAGTTCTTATATGAAATCAGAGACATTATGCTTCAGTATAGTAAGAAATTAAACAAGTATTCATGCTGCTTACATTGCTGACAAAAGCTGTGGGAAACCATGCTGGCTACACCTCAATTACACATTAATGACTGCCCTGAGACCACTCCGTAAAGCAACAATCTTGTCAGTCAGATCATAGAATCGCAGAACCATTTAGGTTGGAAAAGACCCTTCGGATCATCGAGTCCAACCATCATCTCCACTCTACAAAGTTCTCCCTTACACCATATCCCTTAACACTACATCTAAACAAGCCTTAAGCACATTCAGGGATGGTGACTCCACCACCTCCCTGGGCAGCCTATTCCAGTGTCTGACCACTCTTTCTGTGAAGAATTTTTTCCTAATGTCCAGCCTAATGTGCCAGCTTGGAAGCACAGGCTGAGAGATGGCGTGAGCTGGTCCCTCACAGTGCTGGGAGTCCAGCATCCCAGGTCACAAAGGCTGCAAGGGACTTGTGAGGCAGCAAGATGGACTGAAGATGGCCAGGGAGTACGGCACTGATGTGTGGACTCTCTCAAAGCAGCATATATAAAGCTGGTTTGTCTACTTTTATGGAGGTAATTCACCTGTGGAGGTGGTAGAAGAATTCACTGTAGATGCGGTAAAAGAGTTAACTCCAGAATGACAGAGGGGTTAAGTAAAAGCAGACGTGCTGCAAAGCAATATTAGAACCACACAAGTTCTTATATCGACAGAATGAAGTAGTCACAACCTTGCTATTGTTATTGGTCTGAACATCAGAAATGCATGAACTCCAAGCTATGCTCCCACACAGGCCAAACTCATAGTGTTACTCCAGCCAGAGATCTGTGTGTATGGACAGAAGTCAGCCGGGGACAATGCTGAAACTCATCCTTTAGGAAAGAGCAGCCTAAGGAACCAGATGTGACCTTTAGTTACTGAACTACTTCAGAAATATATTGCTTCTTTACAAAGAAACAAGGAATCCAAGATTGTCTATGTTTGTATTTTGAAATTGCCCGGTTACAGATTTTTTTTTAATTTCTCAGTTGCACTTTGTCCAAATACTTTAGACAGAGGATTTATTGGCAGTTATTTTTTCTTAGGCAAAGTGCCAGTGTCCTCTTTTAAATCCCTGCTTCTGCTCCAGCTGATCCCAGCACAAATGTGAAGGCTTAGGTGACTTCATACTCCCCAGCCAGAGCTTCCAAACTTACATTGCGTAAAAAGCTTGATATAGCCCCTCTGTATCTACGTTGGGAGGAGCTGTGTAAAGCAGCTAGATGTGTGGTTATTGTGAGTACTGGCAAATTCCGCTGCTTTTTTTTACTTCTGATGCCAAGCCCTCTGATATATCTTGGAACACAGTCTGTGCCATTTGGAAACCCTGCCTTCTGCCCGCTCTTCAGGGAAAAAGAAGTTGAGTGAAGAGAAACCAACACAAACATGATGTGCATTAGGTGTCAAAGAGTTTCAACCCAAAAAATGAATATCAGTGAAAGACCTTGATTTTTCAGGCCAAAATGGTGCTTTCATTTTGATAACAGCTGCTTTAGAGTTATGGCTAAGAAATTAGCTTGTAATATTGCATGCAGGCTATTTTGTACCTCAGTCTTTCGTAAAACACTGGGGCACTTCAAATTAATGGATGGAAACATTAGCATAAATGTTAACTAAGAATCCCAAACAACAAAAAACAGTGAATATATAAAAAATGTCAGAATTTCAAGGGCAGGGGGGAGAGAATATTTTCACAAGTGTGTGACAATTATCCGCACTTTGTGGTTGCTTGGTATGAAAATTTAGATTGCTTCTCTTGTAGTAAGAAGTATGTTTATGAAAAGACAAACAATAACACCTTTTCTTGGGCTTGGTCCCAGGAGAGGGAAAGACCTTCCATAATTTTGGAAGGCTTTAAATCATCAAGTGATTAACAAGGAAAAATATGACAGAGAGAGGGGAACTGTTTTTCATGTTTGCAGCTCAGCTTGGGCGGGTTGTGTTGTGCTGTGTTCAAACAGCCACTTGACATGGGCATTGATTGACATTCCAGGCTAAATTCAGAAGGAATTCAAAGCCAGGCCACAGTGACCTGCAGGGGTGGATTTGTACATTCTTTTCCTTTGCTGAGTGCCTTTTACCACCTTATATCACTCTCCCACGTTTATCTATATGAAACTAACATGCTCCTATTTTTAAATTTCTTCTGAATTTGGTCTAGACCCTTTCCTTTAAACAGTACGTTCGCGGTTGTGCATTTGAGCTGCCGCACTGGAGCTGGTTCGCAGCAGACCCACTGACATGCAAACCCTGCTTTTGCATCTAACACGTTAGCAGATGGTAAGTCTAATCGCACACTTACAGGGAGGCACCGCTTGGGAGCTGACAGGCCGCTAACGTTCTAAGCTGCCTCTCAGCTGTAACGGAGAACACGACTGCTCTGAGGGCCAAAGAAGTTCATCTGAAATCCTGCTGTGGCTTCAGCAAGCCTCTTTGACATGACCCAAAATGAACGAGAAAGACTCGCTGAATCAATTCTTGGCTGTCTTCTGTTAGGTGAGAGGAGGCAAGGATGGATCTGACCCCTTCCCCTCACGTCCGCAGGGCAAGAACGGCAGGTTGAGTCCCCTATTATGTTCCCTCCAGCAGCCTGCAGGGCTGAGTTTTCCACTGGGAAGTGTTTGCTGTGTGGATGCGCGATCCCAGCCCCGAGGCTGGCACACACACGGCAGCTAGACACGCTCGGGACTGGCACAGCTCCTCTAGCTGCAGGGACAAAAAAGGAGCAGGAGGAGGAGGAATGGGATGGCAGGAAAATGTGCCTCTTAAAATGTCACGCACCATTTTAGCTCTCGCTTTTTCCTAATGTGTGTGTTGCATCACTTGAGGCACAAGGTGAAGAAAACAGAGCAAAGGAAGGGCAGTGGCCAAGCTCAAGGACGCTGAAAATCTTTTTAAAATAAAACCCAAGAAGGAATTTCTGCTGGAGTAGTGATGTTTGGATGAAATCAAATGTGCCTACAAAACACTTAACTGCAGTGAAAATACACAATTTATGAAGACATAAACTTTCCCTTTATATTTAGAAGATGTATCTAAATAAAAAGATTTTTGCTTAGTTCTTTGTTGGCACATGTTACATTTAAATTGTGACACGTGTGATGGGAGAAAATGATCAACGTGAACTGGCAGTGCTCTCTGCTCTCTTCTGGTTCCCCTTTGAGGAACGTGTAGGAAACCATAGAAAAGTGCCTCATGAGTAACCATCCTGGGACTCTGCTCAGAACCAGAACAAAGCCTCTGAGATACGGACCCTCTAACTCAACTTATTTCCTAGCCTGGCATTTATTTTTTTCCATCACCATTTCCTCCTGCTCTCTGCCTCCTGCTCCAAGTTAGACCAAATTTAATAGATAATTCCAGACATTCCTATTCAAAAGTGTCCCCTGGAAGGAAATCAGTGCCCCATTTTTCAGATTCAAAAAAAAAAAAGCAAAAAGCAAACTAAGCATTTTCTTGGAACGTATGCCTATACCTCTCTTACCCACTCTAAATCCGTGCATACACTTTTTGCATCAGACATCCTATCACCTGCCGTCTGAGCCAGGCTACCAAAGACAAATTTAAGGCGCATGAGTAGTCAATTATCTGCAAGAATGAAGTCTCAGTGGGTAATTGAACTCATCTACTCATAAGACTTAAAAAGGAAGAAAACTGGTTTTAGGTATGATGCTATGTATCAGCAATGGAGTCATAATCTGTTTCGGTAGTCTTACCCTGCTAAAAGTATGCTGACGCAACAGTTAAAGCATTGTACGACATAACAGTGGCTCAAAGGATTCTACAGTAGTTCAGCTATAGGTTATTGGAGCGCATATAGTACGGTGTATCTGTAAGTCTCCTTACCCTCCTGCTAGAAAGCCTTGCTCTAGTTCCTTGTTTGACCATATGACTCTTGCGATAAGGCATGAAAACATCATCATTCAGCTGTGAAACTTATACCAACATTAATCTTCTGGGAAAGTAGCAGATGTGCTCAGCTGGTCTGCTGAACTACTTCTTCTTCCATAAACAATACAGGCAGATGAAATAAATAAAAGGCAACACTTCTTGAAACTATCATAGGGTTTTTATGGTGTTTCTTTTCAGCATTGCAGCAGATTAGTGTTGGTTATCGCCATTCAAGCCGATTGAATTATACCGGCACAGAAGTACAGAAACCCGCGTACTCAAAGGAACCTGATGCTTCGTTAAATTTGTGCAAACTATTGTGGCTGTGGGGATGATGCACAGTGCAAGTATAATTGTCTCAAAACTCGGAGCACATCCCACTGAATGGCTTTCTAAGCATGTCCTTGCCCCATCAAGAAAAGACTGGTAGTAGGAGTTTCAAGTGGGAGTTTCCACCCTTGTTATTACTTGCATTGTAAGGGTTACACGCTGAGTGTGGTAACATTGTTCAGGGAAGGATCTTCAGGAGTATAATTACTCTTTCAAATTCATACGGATAAAGAAAGGAAATGATCCTAAGAACAGAGGACCTCAGAGACCCACAAAAGCAAGAGGAATATCTCTGTTGACTTAGCTGAGAACCTATCATTAGAGATGTCAACCACCAAATCATGGCAGGGACCTTCTGTATTTATATGGTAACAAGTTATTCATCGCTTCACACTAGTTTGATGTGCTTACACTGGGAGTAGTTCTCATGTTTTTCAGGAACTCTGCAGTTTCATTAGGCACAGTTGGTTTTAATCAACATTGCATCCAACTCTAATAGGTTTGTACAGTTTAATGCCTTATTTTGATAAAAATGGTAGAAAGAAGGTTTTGCTAATTTCAACAAACTGATGTAAAAAAAAAAAAAAAAAAAGAAAAAAAGTCTGAGGCCAGGAAACTCCCTGCCTTGGACAGAACGACCTTTACCTGCAAGAGGGATTGATTTGCCTTCATTTTTGTATACGGCTATCATAAAAAAACTGGGCACAAGCATGAGCCTAGAATGCAATTTACAAAAGCTATAGTGTGCTATAGACTATATTATGTATTTTTAAATTTCTACATGCCATTTAAAAACACAGAGGACAAAACTAATGCTATATTACTTGTAAAGCTTATAACAAGGGGTGCTAGAAGTAGGGCATATTAGAAGAGACATTACAGACCTGTAAGTCTAAGGCTGATCTGGATCTTTTGATTTAGAACAAGATCAGTGACAGAAACGATGGGCGCACTCCAGAGCACAGCATCTTTTTACAGAGATTTGACAATAGTGAAGAATACGTTTAAACTTGTGAAGCTTTAGGATGTAGCATATGAATCAGCAATCTTGTTTTTTGGATGAACAGATAATGAATCATCACTTCTCTTCCTCTATCTGTACTTACGTCGTGTTACATAAAAGGGCCAGATATATTATTTTATTTTCTGGTATTACACCTGCAGGGCATTCATAACCTGATTTTGGAGCTAGCAGCCCTGATAATAAGGTGTCTCATTTCTAAAACAGAGACATTCCATTGACCAACACCCCATCCTGCTTTCAACGTTGCTGTGCTATGACTAGCCGAGAAGTTTCTCCTTAAATACCTTCTTCATGGCATATTCAAGTACAGACTGTATGAATTATGAATATGGCTGTTATCCGGAGAAGCCAAATATGTAATGCATGATGGCAGAAATAAAATGGATACATCATTCTATGCTATCATTTTTATACAGAGCTAGAGTTTATATTCTCTGCTGCGCACTGTCTTTATGACTACCCTGAGGAAAAAAGTTACAAATGGAGCAACTTTCCTTTCCCTTGGGGGATGGAGAGTTTAAGAAAGTTAGCATTCCATGTTGGATGGAAACAGATTAATTCAGATTTAGTTTGCAAATATTTTACTTCCCTCCATTCCCTCCCTTGCTCCCAGAGGACAGAATCACAGCTTCCTCTCCCACAACAGCCAGTTGATAGGGCGAGGCACCCGCTGGCTCAGGAGATGGCCTGCTCCTGCCCTGTCAGTAGGCTGCAGGCTGCCTTTACTGGAATCCATCTCTCTCACCTTCTTCTGTTAGAGCTATGCGGCTTTGCATACAAAAATATACTGCAGAGAAATATATAAACATATGAAAAAGGAACAGGAACTTTAGGATGGGTTTGACCTAACCCAGGAGAAGGACATGAATGGCACGCCACCCATGCCACGTGTTACTTTGCGTCCCATCTCATTCCCTGGGAAGGGATCCCTGATAGAACTCCTTGCTAAAGTCAAAGAGAAAGGTTGTTTTTTTTTTTAAAAAAAAACCAGTTATGTTCCCAAGAAACACTCTGATGAACATTTATTCCTCTAAACATTCCAATTTTGTAACAAAGAAGAATTTCTAACTACCCCTGGTTAAGAGAAGCTTTTTCCTTTTTACTAGTCTGGGAATAAAAACAGAATTCCTTTTCCTCTCCGGCACACTCAGTGCTTTCTCCTTCAGAGAAGAGTCCTCAAATAAATCCTCATACCTTTAAATAGTACATTATGACTAGTAAATGCGTGCCAGTGTCGCCGAGGTGAGATCTATGCTTTTGCAGTAGAGGGCAAGTTAGGTGAAATTAGCGCATGAGCTGTGTTTTGCTCAATAAAAAAAGTCCATCCAGTTTCCTGGTTAACACAAAGTGGCTAAAAAGTACTAGCCATGAAGGATGCGTGTGGCTTAGATTAGCATTTGAGCAACCTTAAGTGCTTTGAAGCAAATTTTTGTTGGTGTGGTGTAGGAACAGCATGGTGGAAGAGCAGCTGTGATTTTTTGCATTAGATGCCTTTTTAACAGGCTTCAGAAAGAAAAACTGAAAAGTTGCCAGCCTGAATGCTTAAGTGAGATGAGGTAAAGTAGTCATGAAAATCTTAGTGGCTTTCGCTAAGCTAACAGGGCAATAAGCCTTGGGTAAAAGATTAAGGGAGATAAAGTGGAAGTGTGGTGAACCAGTTTAGTAGACTTGGATCCAGAAGGGATGAGAAGATGAAATGTAAATCGACAACATGAGAAGACACACAACCAAACATTAATTAGAAGAAGAGGTAGGAAGATGGAAGCGGCAACACGTGTGGAAATAAAGATGTGGAAGATCTCAAGGTGCCAGAGCAAAAGCCTCCAAAGAGGTTTGATGTTGGCCTATCCATGACAGCAAGCAAAGCAAATTGTTTGTGTATCAGTATTTTGGGGAAAACTTTTTTTTTCAGTTTTACAGATTAAGTGTGAACAGGTGTCATTTTGAAATGGAGGCAGCTGTTAAATAAAAGTCCTGAAGGTCTGGAGAGAAAGATTGCAATAGTCTGTTTACAGAAGTGCAATATCCCTTCCATAGATGACTGAAATCATATACAAGAGAGAGAATGATTTCCAAAACTGCCAGATTTGGAACAAAGAGCGATAAAAAGAGAATCCTCCAACCCACAAATAAAATGTAACTTATTGTATGCCAAAATACTGATGTGATAACTGCTGTTTCCCAAACAGAACAAACAGCCCTGAAAAAATTGCACAAATTTCTGTGTACTGATCTGTACAGAGGCGCTGCCATAGCAAACAGAAGTTCTGCTTGTGTTCTAGTATGAGGGAACACCATGGATCTTGTTTAAAATCCTGAAATAAAGGCCAAGGGAAGCAATTATTCCCCTCCATGGGGCACTTGTGAGGTTGCATCTGGAGAACTGTGTGCAGGTTTGGGTCCCTCAATAGGAAAACCTCACGGACTAACTGGGGTGAAAGCAGTGGAGGGTCGCCAGGATGGCTAGGGGACTGTAACGTGCTGCACAAGGTGAGGCTGAGGGAGCTGAGTTTGCTAAACTGGCAGAAGAAAAGGCCAAGTAACAGCGGGTCGGAGTGCAGCCTCCCACTGCTGAAAGAGGGAGTAGAGAGAAGATGGAGCCAGACTTTCCTCTGAGAGGTACAGCAAAAGGAAAAGAGGCAGCAGTCATGTGCTGCAGCAAAGGAATTCCAGATAGATAAATGGAAAAAATTACAAGAGTGGCTAAGCACTGGCACAGGTTGCCTAGAGAAGCTGTGGACTCTGTCCTCGGAGGTATTAAAAGCTCAGCTGGACAAGCAACCTGAGCAGCCAGATCTAACTTTGCAGCTAGCCCTGTTTTGAGGAGGAGACCGGATTAGGTGACCTCAAAAGGTCCCTTGCAGCCTCTGTTATTCTACGACACTAATTCTCTAGAGAACCATGCAAGATTTTTCTCACTGATTAAATCCATTTTAAAGATTGCAAAACTTACTGTAAGCATTATTGCATATATGGAGCAAGACATTTTGACAGTAAACTCTGTGTTCTGGGAAGCAGCATTCAAGAATAACCCAAGGAAACCAATTTATTGCAAATATGTTATTTAGGCCACAAATCTTTCTACACTCAGAGGCCCTAACTACTTCCCCTCCCATTGCAGGATGAAACAAGACTGATGCTGTTACAGCACTTGGATTTAAGAGCTTCATTCTTTCCAGCAAATCTAAAAATGAAATTAATCTCTGCATGAAATTTGACCCCTCAGAAACTGAGTAAATATACATACATACACACACACACAGATATATATGTTGTGCATCCAAAAAGGATAACTAGGTCAGATCCTAGGAAACTCCAACGTTACAGATGAAGTGATTAGAAATTAGACTAAATCTGAAAAAGAGAAGGTTCATTCATCTCTTAGACCTATGCCATAGGGGAGCTTTCCCCCCACACACATAGCAAATCCAAGAAAAACTTGACACAGAATTTCACGGTACTGATTTCAAAGCCCTGTTCTTCCCTTGTGATACACAAGACAGAAAGAACCTTGTAAGAGAACCTAAAATACAGGAATGGATCGAGTCTCTTGGGTGGCAGAACAAGAAAAGGAGCATTATTCAGACCCTTCAAAGGCTTCTGAACACTCTGAGCGAACATATTGCAGATGTCAGCTGGGCTGCTGTCAGATATAGCAATACTCATTCAGGGCGAAGGTTTTCATTCAACGTAAGTCTTATGGGAACGGTAATCATATTGAAAAAACATGTGGCTCCTGCAAGGCTGTAAGGAATTGTTCACACTTGGATAAAGAAATCACATTTTTACTTGAAAGTTTGCCAAGAATGAGAATACTTCCCTCGTAGCTGATGGAAGTGGCTACTCAACCAACATTTGCTTGGTCACACAGGATTAAACATAAACTCAATTGCACAAAGCAGCATTTCACTTACTGTTTTCTTTGGAAAAGATTACCGATCAGCAGAGGATCCGCCACCTGGGCCTAGGAAAAAAAACCAGAGAATAAACATTGATTATCTATTAGCATAGATAAATATAAATCAGCAACACGATTTATAAATATAAAACATTTGGCCACAAACCTTCTTGGGTGTGTGGTTAAAAAAACCCCAAAACACACCAAAAAAAAGAGAAAAGAAATGCATCTTCAAAAAATACTGAAATACTGCATTTCTTTTAAACATCTAGGAGAGCCTTTGCATTCTCAAAAACTGATCTGTATTCATAAGCCAGATTTATACTCATGTATAAAATATATGTATGCGTTTTGTTTTCTGCACTCTTATGAATCCTTCATTGGAAGTTCAGATCATTCCAAGAATTAATTCTGACATTCATGTTCTTCCTTCTTTCAGTTTTTCTTTCCCTTTTTGCTCTAAGTAGCAGCAATTTATAAGTAACACAGCATTGTCTTTATTTCCTCTGTTGCTTACTACAACCAAAGCAATTATACTTTTAAAAGGCTGCATTTTGCATAAGAGCTGTTTAAGGGAATCTTGCTCGAAATATCCTAATTTTAACGTAATAACATTACACAAAACATTTGAAGAGCCTGAGATGCATTTTACTGCTTTTTCTATGTCAGTTGTTTCAGAAAGCAATGCACTTCTCTTGCACTATACATTTCCAAAGCGATGACTCATCTACCATTGACTAATCTGTCATTAATCGGTCTTAACAAGATTAGACGTTTTAAATCAATTTCTAGCTTCTACTTCAGTCCAAAGCTTTCATTTTCTAGGAATTTAAATGCCTTTGAAATTAACCTTACAAAGTTCTGAGACCCGGTACTGGCAAGAACTTTTGCTGTTGACTTAAAAAGAACCAGACCGAGCGCCTCTGCCGGTGCTTAGAGTTAGGCCTACATCCTGTCCTGGTGAGACTGATTATCCTTAGAGTTGCAATAATACAGCATAAACCCCATCCATCTTTGCAGAGTTTCTGGGGGGGGTTTGGCTGCACGCCGCTCGCCCTTTCCCTGGGGGCGGGTGGTGTTCTGCCAGGCAGGGCTGCGACCAGCCACCATGTCTACCTGCAAGCTGCGGCTGGGCAAGAAACGGCCGTATTGTCCTGTCAAAGGGTGACTTTTCAAACATTGTCTAATAACAGAATATCTGGAAAAGTTAAACATTTCTGAAAACTTACTATTCCCATCTCCAGCTTTATGTCATTTTGCCTTTTTGAAATGTTTCATTGTATTTGTTACCTTCTTCTTTCAGAGTTAAAAGTTTATTCCCAGCATATCCCAAACAAACGTGGTTTACCAGCAATTTCATCCTGAATGATACCAACGAAAAAATGCTCTCGGAGCCTCCCAAAGCATAGTGGTATCATCATGATAAAGAGGGGTTTTGTGGGCACCAGAATACGTTTTTCCAGACTCTCTGTGATTTGTCTGTTAACAGGTGGTCACAAGTTACTGAAGTCCTCTTGGTGAGGGGATCCCAAAGGCTGGAGCATGTTAGGTCTGGTTGAACCATGAGGAATGGGCTAATAAAAATTCTAAAACGATCAAAAACTTATTTGTTCCTCATATGGAGTGTGCCAATGCTGCAGAAATCCCTAAAACAACAATGGAGTTTCCCAGGACAAGTTTCCTCGGTATATATTCATAACCATTAGGAATTTTCAAAGTTCACCAAAGGGCTCTGAGAAGCAAGTAAAGAAAATAACCTTCTATTAAGACTAAATACGACTTCCGCTCACTGTATTTCCTTGGATAAACCACTGATTTGAAATTTTCAAAGGCTCACCGTCTGAAGTCAGTTTGGACTTCACTAGCCTTGCTGTGTACCTGAATAGTCGCTCTTTGCATCACAGGCACATTCATAGAAACCTGCTGCCCAGCTTCATAGTTAATACACATTTACAAAGATTAGTCTTAGTAGCAGAGAGCGAATACTGAACAGAAGAGGTCAATTCAAGAATAAATAAAAAAAAAGGCTGTTGTAAACCCTGGGTGACAGCACTGACCTAATGGGCCACGTCTGTCTATTATCACAGGTATTCTTTCACTAAAGCTCTGCTTCATTCACAGGTGTTGAGTGATCCTGCAGGAACCAAATACGTGCCAGCCAAAAAGAAGATGGATGTGTTCTGTTTTCTAGTAACCCCAGTATTTTGCCTTTGGCCTATGAATTGATTTTTGTCTCAGGCCCAAAATCAAATAAAAAACTTCCCTGTTAAATTGCATGCTATAACTGCCTTGAGCTAGCGTGGCTCTCCCACCCTGCAAACAGCATCAGTTTTTCAAGGGGTCCATTACTATGCAAGTAAAATGGAGATTTACTTCTTTTTTTTCTCTCTGGACCTTTTTTTCCTATAAACGTGATTCTGACTTAACTTTGCTCTGAGGAAATGCTTGCTTATCTTTGCTTCAAAAGGCTTCGATTAAATGCCAAAGGCCATTCAACCCTTTCTGTACCCTCAACAGCAACATATCTCCTTTCTTCCCTCCTGGAGCTGTGGGGGAGGGGAAGCAGAGAAGCGCAGCCACCTGAGAGCAATAAAGTCAGAGTAAACCACAAAAACCTTGTTTAATTACTCAATTTCGGAACACAGACTGAAAAAAAAGCAGCTCTTTCATTCTACTCTGCCATAAACGACCAGAGCCAACAAACAAATGACCAAAGCAGCCCATTCCTGCCCAGTAGCTGACAGAAACTCACAATCGCTCATTATCTGCTCTCAGAGCTGCTGATTGAAAAGCCTTGGTTAGTCCAGACAGGTGAAGAACTGTGAGACCCAGAGGGCCCTCTGCATATAAAAGCTTTCACTGTGGAGCTAATACCATATATTTTTCTTTGAACAGAACGGCGTGAATCCAATTGCCGGCTCGTCACTGAGCAACCTCAGTGAAGCCCTTGCAAAGCGAGCCTGTGCCTTCCGTCGCCTCCGGATCAGCCAGCCAGAAAACTGGTTTTAAAAACATGCATTTAAAGTTTACTGAAACTATGGCGACTATACTAGAACTGTATTTAGTATTGCTAACTTGTTGCAATTAGCTTCTTACACTTCAGTTGCAATGTTTTCAGAAAAAGACAACTAGTCTAGGTGGTCAATTTGGGTTTCCTTGTTACAGAAGCAGTTGGAGATATAACAGTCTATGATGGGCTTAATTTTATAACCAACCCTGCCTCTTCCTATATATATCTCTCTCTATATATATATCTGCCATTGCTTCTGTGTGCACCTACAAATGTCAGGAAAGCCGATATGCCACAAAGTGGTGTCAAATGCACAGCAAGACAATGATTTTTTTTTTTTTCCTCTGGTGTTCCCATTTTAGCAACCCTATTTGAGAGGTAAGACAGACAGACAGATTTACATTTTTAAGCTGCCGATGACAGGAGAGCTGCTGAACCAAAATAACTGGAAACCTGAGTCCTCTATAAAAAGCTCAGCGAGGGAGCCATCATTGACAGTGCAAACTGGCGTGCCACCTCAGGTGACCCTCTGGGTTTGCCTTGATAACTCCTCGGATGAGGAAAGAGTTACCCTGGCTCTGCACAACGCTCTCTGCTTGTACTGGCAGCCGGAAACCGGGACTCCAGTCTGCGGCCATGAACATGCCCCAGGTTACCAAGAAAGCACGAAGTTGCTGTATCCAGTCCATATTTACTGACTTGGGCAATGATCTGACCGTGAAAGGCTCTGTATCTCACTACTGTTTTTTTTGCTAAGCATACTACCTGAAATAATCTTTCATCATGTTGTCTAAGCTGGGCAAAACAGGTATTTTAACACAACAGGAACAACATTTTTTTATAGCAGCAAACAGAGCTACTACATAATCGCAGAAATAGGTGTAGCGGAACCTTGAGGTGACTCCTTTTATGCAGGCTTCAAACATGGAATAAAAATAATTTCCCAGGTGTTATTTAATGCCTGGTGTGATCCAGCAGCCGCAGCTGCTCTTGTGCTCCCAGTAACGCATCAGCCCAGGACAAACACTCAGGTACCACAGGCTCAGAAAACTTCTCCAGAGTTATTCGCTCATGTTTTATAACGGGGGAATAGAGGAGATGTGGTAAGTGCCAGCCATGAGCGCGACCCTCCCTTATGCCCCTGGGGGATCTTGGGCTCTGCTTACTGCTGCCAGGCAGGGAGCAGATATCCTTCCCAGGAAGGATTTGTAGCTCTTCCTAAAGAGAAATAAACCCCTTCCAACTGGCGAGGCTTCCAGAGCACAGGTACTGTTTTCTAGCGCTTTCCCTAGCCAAATGATGAGAAAGTATCATCTGCCTTTGAGAGGGAGCTGGCTGTCACCAAGAGATAAGATGGCGAAGGGAAGGGAGAGGAAGAGGATGTGAGCGGTGGGGTGCAACTGGGGAAGTGAAGGACCAGGGAAGGTCATCCTGAATAACTGGTGGCAGGGAACAGAGCAGTACTTTCCAAAGGCTTCATCTGCGTGACACCTCGTGTCACGTACTGGCACGAAAGGCAGGAACTTCAGTCACCATGGGTCCGAGCTAAGACACTGAAGCCTTACTGTACTATGAATACTCTCATTATCCGTGGAGACAGCGTACTGATCCGTGTGCCACGCGTCAGTCAGCAGAAGTCTTCCCTCTCCAGCCTTTTCATGACAGTTTTTTCTCTCTGTAGCTTGTATCTATGTAGCTTGAATCCAAAATGGAGGTGTCCTTGTCACCACCTGCCACACTCATGCTCACACACTATCTCCTAATAAACTCTCACACATAGCAGCGGAGCTTTTCATTATCTCTGCTCGCAAAGCAAGAACAGAAAAGCAATTTGCAGTAGCCAGAAAAATCCTGTATCGTCTGTCCATCCCTGTAAGCCCCCTTTGCTTCATGTAGAGCACAGGAGGGCCTGCCACATCCTCAGACAATGCGCACATCACCACGCGTGGGAGGTGAAAAACCATCAGCACCATTGAAAATAAATGTCCAAAAGTACTTTTTCACTGAGGACAAAGGACAGTTACATTACAGGATGACAGATTTCTGGCCCCGGCAACATTATCTTACAATGTAGGGCTCCAGCTCCTTTTCAATGAAGCTGAGAGTCTGTAATTTCAACTGGGTATTACTTCTGTTCCACAAGGTAACATCCTTTAGCAGTGATTTGAAGCAGCCCTACTGTGACATGCGAAACAATATTCACCTTCACACGGAAATCCCATGTAGCAAATCCCTGTTTGCTTTCCAGGTGCTTGAAAAGGCGGATGTTTGAGCAAGCTCACTTTGAAACTCCTGCCTGCCTTCCAGCGGCTCTGTCGAGGCTTCTTCTGCCTTTCCTAAGGAGGACAAGAGGGTAAGGTGCAGTTTCGGAGCAGGCTCCTGCAGCGCCGCAGCTCCCTGCTCCCCTCTGGCTCGGCTCAGGCAGACTGAGTCCTGGCAGGGAGAGGTCTGCTTGGACACCCCTGTGAAACACTTGCAGTGAGACATGAGAACCCCGAAAACAGGAAGAGTTAAGTGCCATGAGTAGGCAACACAGTAGGGCATTGGGCCTTAGGCAGGGAAAAAGAAAGGGGAAAAAAAAGGAGGGGGGGAGAAGGAGGGGGAGAAAGGTGGAAGGGGAGGAAAGGGAATGGAACAGTGGGGGAAAGGAGGGGAGAAAAAAAAGGAGAAAAAGGAGAAAAAGGAGAAAAAGGAGAAAAAGAGAGAAAAAGAGAGAAAAAGAGAGAAATAAAGAGAAATAAAGAGAAATAAAGAGAAATAAAGAGAAATAAAGAGAAATAAAGAGAAATAAAGAGAAATAAAGAGAAATAACGAAAAAGAAAAAATAAAAAGAAAAAGAGAAAAAAAAAAGAAAAAGAAAAGAGAAGGGGGGGAAAGGGAAGGAGGGAGTAAGAAGAGGGGAGAGAAGGGAACCGGCGGGTGTCCCCGAGGGGCGGCACACGCCGCTCCACAACCGGTGCAGCCGCCGCCGCGCGGCCGGGACACGTGAAGCGGCGGCAGCCGCCCCCCCGCCGCGGGCACGCACCGCACACACCCGCCGCGCCCCCCGGCGCTGGGGCCGGGGCCGGGACCGCTGCCGGTGCCGCCCCTTGGCCGCCCGCCGCGGGAAGGGCCCCATAAAGGCGGCGGCGGGGCGGGCGAGGCGCGGAGCGGCCCCAGGAGCAGCAGGCGGCTGCGCTGCCCCATGCACTGCAGCAGGTAAGCGCCGGCACCGAGCCTTGTCCCCGTCCCCGTCCCCGCCCCGCGTCCTCCGGGCGTCCTGCTCCAGCCCCGCCGGAACGACGGCCGGCCACCCACCTTCAGCCGCTGGGGGAACGGAGCCCCCACACTTCCACTGCTCTCCCTCGGTTTTATAGGTTAGGCTTGTGTAGTGGCTGCTAATGCTGCTGGACCCCCCTCCCTTTTTGCTGTCAGTTCATTTTTGCCTCTGCTAGCAGCCTGCCTTTTTCAGGTTGGGAGGTTTTGGATTTTTTTTTTTTTTCTTCCCTTCCCTCTTTTTTTGATGCTGCAAAACTTAGGAGCAGTAGCCCTAGGAGATGGTCATGAAAGTTGCAGAGAGTATTTTTAAAGCCTTGGTTCTTTTCCTATTTAAGCAAAGCAAAATTTGATTGATTTGTTGCTGGTACGCTCCTCATCTTACTTATTATGGCAAATCCTGCCATGATAAAAAAAGCAAGGAGAAGAACTGAGAGGCCAGTACAGATTCTGCTTTTCTTGGCAGGGCTCTGGAATACCAGTGAGAACCCTGGGAAGGAGAAAGCCATTTATTTAAGTGACAAAGCAAATGCTCTGGCTCCCCATGACTCACCAAAAAAAACCCCAAAAAACCACAACATTTTCAGCAAGGACTGCACCCACCTTAGAAGGGACGTGCTGCACTTGAAGCCCCTTTTTGCAAATTCAAGCTCACTAGCTTTGAATGGGCTGTGTTCTTGCATAGTAATTGTGATTCTCATCATCTGAGAGGGGGGGTTACAAATTAAGTCCTTACAAATAAAGCTGTAGCATTCTTATTGAATACTTGCAGTAGGCTTTCGGCATGGGCTTTGGGGATTATAAGGAGATGTTTTTAAGGCAGTTCTTGAAGCTTCTCCCTCCCTTCCCCCCCACCCCCTCATTCACTCATCAGTCAACGTTAACAGTGCAGAAGAGCTCTGTTACCTAGACTAGGGTTAATAGCTCATCCAAAATACTTCCAAAGGTGCTATAGCATTTTTATTCACCTGAATTAAGCAAAACCAGAGTGCCAAACAAATGCATTTATGGTTGTTCAGAGTGAGGGTTCTGCATCAAGGTACATAGCCTCCCCTTGGATGCTCCGGTGGGATGGGCAACTTGCTTAATATAGTGCTGTCTCTGCTCGGAGATGAAGCAGCTAATCCAACTTGCTGGAATTTTAAGAACTGGCTCAGAGTCTCTAAAAGGAAAGCTGAAGTGGACAAGCGCTTCCACTGTAACTGGATCCATTTTACTGGTTACTAGAACGTTCTTTTCTATATTTTCAAGGAAATGTGTTTAATTAGCTATCACTAAAATCTATTTTTCAGAGGTTCTGAAAATGCAAATGAGACTACATCTGAATCGAAAGAGTTCAGAATTAGCAAGAAATGACTGAATGCTCTCACCCTGGTTCCTTAGCTTGAACTGTCAATTTTAATTTAGGCTGCATTATTTAAAGCCGTGCAAAGACGAGGCCATGAATAATTAAGACAGCGGATGAAGCAAATATGCATTCTTAAGAAGCTTCTTACCTGATGTAGCAAATAATAACGCCCTGTGTTTCTGCTCCTTTCAGAATGATACAGGTCTTGGACCCGAGACCCTTGCCAAGCTCCATCATGCCCGTGGACGTAGCCATGAGAATTTGCTTAGCCCACTCTCCACCGCTGAAGAGTTTTCTCAGCCCCCTTGAGGACTGTCAAAGAAACAACTTTGTGAACAGATTCAAACCTCTTAGACCGTGTCTTCACGTGAAACGTGACTCCGAAGCTCAGAAGAGCGACTGGAACAGCTCGGCGGCCCGAGCTAAGAAGCGAGTTGTGTTTGCAGATTCGAAGGGGCTGTCCCTGACAGCGATACACACCTTCTCCGAGTTCCAGGAGCAACCTGGATGGGATCTTCAGTTTGACCTCTTGGGCCTTGAAAACATAACATCTGGCTTAAAGCTACATGAGGAGAAAAACTTGATTCTGGGTTTCCCTCGACCCTCAGCTGACTACCTGGACTTCAGGAATCGCCTGCAGAAGAACTTGGTCTGCCTGGAGAACTGCACCCTGCAAGAGAAGGTGCTCTCGGGCACTGTGAAAGTAAAAAACATGAGCTTCGAAAAAAAGGTTCAGGTTCGAATCACCTTTGACACGTGGAAGACCTACACGGACGTTGAGTGCGTGTACATGAACAATGTTTACAACGATTCTGAAAATGACACCTTCTCATTTTCCATTGACGTGCCTCCTGCCGTTTCCTCTGAAGAGAAGATAGAGTTTTGCATTTCTTACCAAAGCAGAGAACATACCTTCTGGGACAATAACGAGGGTCAAAATTACAAGATTGTCCACGCAGAGTGGAAGCCTGATGGCGTTCAGATACCATCTGCCGAGAAAGACTGTGGAGATCTTCAGAATCCAAGGAGAGGACGAGAGAGAGAGCCTGATCAACTAGGCAGTCCGAGGCTGTCCAGTGGTCTCTTTCCCCAGTGGCAGAGCTTGGGTCGGATTGAAAATTCATCACCGTATTGGTGATCCATACCAGTGAGGAAGCATTCTTCCATTTGGCAACAGAACAGTGTCAGCTTCCTGGTTCACATACTACATGATGAAACCACCCGACAGGTTTTTGTTGGCTGGCTGAACAAATCCAAATTCACTAGTCTGTGGGACTTGTTAAACCATATTATGCTACTGAAGTTCTTAGCCAAAACTTATCCTTGGAAAGAAAGAAAACCAAGATAAAACCCATGTGTACGCCACCTACTATAGAAATAGCATGCCCCTATCTTAAGTAAACGCTGCTTTCTTTCTGCTGTAGGCTCTCGCTGAGTCAGTAGGTGTGAGACTCTCGCGAGGAGGTATGGAAGGCGATGGTATCTTAGCAAGCCGTAGTAACTGCATGTGTGAGAGTGTGTGTGCCTGCACAGGGATGTTACGTGAACAGAACATCACAGTGAATTTTGCACCTATTAGGAGTGCTATAGAGATGAGGTGCTGTGGTCGGGACGGAGGCGTGCTATGACCCTCTATGTGCTTGTAGCAGAGGCAGGTAGGAATGTGGGTCTGTACAGGCTTGTGGCGTCTGGGGTTTGTGGTGTCAGTACGGGTTAAGAAACTTGGAGAGGATAATGGAAAAGTGGGAGAAAGGGAAGAGGTAGGATGTGCTGTATAACTTGGAGATGTACAGTGTTCTAATTTCTTCTTTCCAAAGCTGGTCTTCTAAATCCCAGACTTTAGAAATCTCAATTCTGTGGGTTAAAAAGGAGAATGCAGAAAAGGATCCAGAGGATCGTGGAAGTGACTGCTGCTTTGGGAAGACACGTCTGCCCTCGTTGGCTTTGGGAATAATAAGTGTCTTGCATTTGAGAACAAATCTAACCTTGACTTCATCATCCTACTCACTTAGAAGGCAGATGGTTACCTTTTAATGTTAAAAGAAAAACATGCCTTTAAAAAAAACCAAACCACCCTACATGCCAAAAAATAGGGTTAGGTGACAAAACAGACCAAGTGATTTGCAAACTTCCTAGTCTGTAGCAGCATGAGATGATTTGACTCATCACCTGAGCTGATCTTACAGCATCTGATGGTGAAGTGTCCTGCTCCCTATTGCAGAGTTAGCAATGACTTTTCACAAGTGTGTAACATAGGTAAGGTCCTTCATATTGAAGACAGTGAGTTAGCTGCACGTTGTGAAAGCTTATTTCTTTAAAAGAGCAGGGTTGCTACTAGTTTTTTCTAGACTGAATATAGGCTTGCACATAAATAGAAAAAACTGCTCTGTTTTATTGTACCTCATTTTTTGAAGACTTTTTTTTGACTTCAGTAATGTGTATTTTTTATCTGTATGCTTATAATTTAGCTTTCTGAGCTGTCAAACTGTGTTTCATGCAAGAATTCAGAGAAATTGTCTAATGTGTACTCAGCAGGTGTGAATACCAGCACATCTTTTAGCTTTACAGAAATGGTGTTAACATCAAAATGTAAAAATCACATTTTTGCCCATTGCTGAGAAGTATGACATCCTGAGTCTGAAGGTACTTGCAATGCAGTGAGACAATAAATTCTAAGGGGAAATAAGCCTCCTCCACTAATTGCACTTTTTCCCTATGTAACCCTTGCTCTTATGTGTAAACTAGCCATTTTAAGAATAAATTGTATTTTGATACACCTGGTTCTTACTGTGTCAGCTCAATCGCTCTATTTTCTCAACTTCTTCAAACTACTTCAGTTGTGATAGAAGGCACAACCAGGTTGTTCTGTGCCATGGGACGTTTCTGAAGCTGGCTGTGGTACGGTATCTCAGGTCAACAGCTGGCATGACCCTGAAGATGAAATCCAAGGTCTTCACTAAATGAGTGATCCTCAGAAGTATTCACCTTATGAGTTGTATTATTTAAAAAAAAAAAAAAAAAAGCCCTGTATCTCAACAAATTTAACTGGACTATTTTGGTTTGACAGACCTTGCCAGGAATCCTGCTGGACCGTGGGCGAGCCTGTCTGGCAGGACTCTGTCTTAATCTGATGGCTGGACTTAACCTGCCGAGCTGTAGCATATGTGATATTTGCATGGAGGCATCTAGACAGAAGCACTTAATGCCTTTTGGCTCGTTTTCACCTGGTACTTAGCTCATTGTGCTGCCTCCTGCAGCGGTACTGCTGTTTGGGCACTGGGAGGTTGGGTTTTCTCCTCTTAGACCCAGGAATGCAGCTGAACTGCCATCAGTACTAAACAACTCCCTAAAAAAAATAAAAATCAAGTGTCTGTCTCTGAGCCAGCCATTCACCTTTGGCACTGCAGCATGGACCTACCCTTGCACGCGCTTAGAGTGGAAAACACGGTGCGTTGTTTCCCAAGGGCCCTGGTGCCCCGGGGACAGAAGGTTTTGGTAAACTCCCGCTCCTCCTAGGTGGCAGTTCAGACCAGCACAGAGTAAGAACAGGCTAGCCAGCACCAGGCGGACCCCAGATACTTCATATGAGATTTCATAATACGTTAACTCAGTGACAGGATGCAGTGTAGTTCAATCCGTTCCACACGAAGTCAAGGGTTTCCCAGGAAGAGGTCGAGTTTAATTACAAAAAAGCAACTCCCAAAAGGCAAAAGACACGGCACTAACAGCACGTTTCTGACCTAGGGAAAGAATTTAGAGCTTCCGCATCGCAAAGCCTGCACTGGACACAGATCCCTCCTTTCCCCAACGTCATCCACCAGTCTCAAACTCTACCAAGTACCACACTGTGTCTTACTGGGCAGGGGCTCTCATGAAACGCGCTGCACCACCAGCTCCCCGCTCTAGAAAAAAAAAAGTGAACTGAAGAGAGATTTGTAACTTAAGTGGCTTGAAGGTTCCTCTGCCTCTCTGTGGGACTTTGCTTCAGCAAACCAGATGCAAGGCTACTGCGTAGAGCAGAAGCCTTCCAGCGTGAGGAAAAGCAGCATTTCTTATGCTCCAGTCAAGTTTTGTGACCAGCCATCAGAACTGAAAATGCTTACTTGTCCTTCTCTTGGCTGAGACATAAATCACTTGAAAATACCAGAAGACAGGTTCCTTTGACCAAGCTTTGGCTTTAAGCCAGCTTCTTTGCAAAGATGCCTTGCCGGACTTTATTGGCCCAGCGGAGAGGCAGCGCAGTGCTGCAGCATCGCTCAGCAGCTCCAAAGCCCTCCCTCAGTCGAGAGAAAAAGGATTTCTCCTGTCTCCGATCCCTTCCAAAGCAGTGCAGTTTCACTCCTTCCTCTTTTAAAATAGACCTTGTGTTTTACACTAAAGCTTGCATCCATCAAAAAGGTAACAGGCTCCTAGAGGACAGCGTTAGCAACACTAAGGTATATTAACTGAAAAAAGATATTAGCATTCCAGTATTTTTCTTATAGTATTTATCAGAAACTGAGAAAAAACATACCACCCTTGGAAAACTGTTTTAGCTACAGGGATTCAAGTATGCATCTTAGTTGCTGCTCTTTCAGACACATCCTATTCAAAATCTGAAGTTATAAAGCAGATGCAGTCCTTGAAACAGAGCTCGCAAACCTAGGGCATGGTCTCATGCCCTTAGGAAGACACTTTTCCAGCTGCATTGCAGATCTGTATTTCCACCACTAAGGTGACAGAGTGGGCAACTGGATTCACTCCTAGAGCTCTGTAGGTCTATGGTGTCTAACTTTCAGTTATAGCCTGTGGGTGGCACAGCACTTTATTCTTCAAACGTAAGTGTTTCAAGTTGGGTTCCTCATAACCGTACTCACTTTTGTGAGGCTAGGTCTAGTCTCACCGTGGAAAATTAAATTTAAATTTGCTAGTGCTTAATATTAACAAAGATCTGTCACCCTGGAAGATCAGCATCTGAACATTTCCCGAGAAGATAATTAGAATTTTCACAGGCAATCAGTGAATGTCTTTTTCTGTAATTACACATATATCTAGGCAAATTGCCCCAATTTGTATGGTAGATCTAGTAAATTAGTGGTAACATGGCAAATATTATGGTATTTATATATACATAAAGCAAAAACTCCCACCCCTCTCAGTCACTTCTGAGCTTTAAAATGAAGTGTAATCAAGAACAAAATGTTTCTGTGAGGGTGAAACAGAAGAAGGTAAGGCTGCACTAAATCCTCTCTTGAGAGGCCTCTCCTCCTGTTTCAAGAGACACCTGTACTGCAGCCATTCCTGACTGGCATTGGCTTAACCTGTTCTTACAGCCCTCCTTACAGCTTTCCAATTATTATTTCCTCTTCTTACCTCGAAAGAGGCTCCTGAGGCCTTAGCCTAATTAAAATTAGGCTCCTAATTACTTGTTTTATTCTGCATAGACGAGAAGAGGAAACTACTGCTTTCTTTTTGCAATAGCTCGTAAGTGCTTGAGAGCAAAGAACAGCTTTTCCACCTCTCCCAAATCCCTTCTCTAGGCCATGTAATACTTCATTGCATGAAAAATGGGTGATCTGGCTTTTCATCCCCGTTTGGAAAGGGACCTTTGGATTATCCTTAAGGCAGAAATACCACTCTCAGCTAGCTCTGGTAAAAGTCCTGCAGTGTGGTCCTCAACTCCACCAGTGAAAACACAGCACAGCTCAGTACCCATCTTTCCTCGCTCAACTGGCTTCACGTGTCTCATACAATAAGGCCTGGGGAACGTACGTATCGTTTGTGTAGTGCTCGATAGACTGTCTGTGAAGCTTATGACAGCCAGGCAGATCGAATCACTGGTGCGCTCCGCTGAATGATTTATTCTAAGGATGGCATTTCCACCATTAAAACATTCATCTTTTCCCTGCTCCTCCTCCCCCTGTTGCAAACTGCTTCTAACACTCCAGCCTTTGTCTGTCTCCTTTCTGGACTAGTCATTAAGTTGGTCAGCTTTCATTTTTTCCATGTGAAGAACAGTGTTTTCTGCTTCAGCGACAAAATTCATGCGAGCTTGGTAAGATTCACACAGAAAAGGCAGATCGACTTTTGTTTTTGCCGTGTTCGCTGCAGGTGGCCCAGCATTGATCTTGGTAAGTGCATCTTTCAAACAGCGAGGTAGAAAATACCAGGGTTAATTCTGGCGAGGCAAAGCACGACCGCAGCGCTGTGGCTCCGCTCAGTTGCTGATAATTTTGTAAGATGCTCTAGGCATCGCAGTGCTCTGAACGTGCGGCAGTCGTGTTACATGCGTTACGTCCTCAGCTTCCTTTGCGCGCAAGGGGAAAAAATAAGGCTGCTCAACAGCTAAAGACTGGGCTTTCTGACAGTAAGATTATGGTTACAGTAAGTTAACAACCGTAACCGATTCAGGGGGAAGGAGTAAGTATTGAACAAGGAAGCAAACATAGTATACCAGAAAGTGGAAGTCTGCAAGAGAAGAAATTGGTCTACAGTTTACTATACTGTAAAAGAAACAAGTGGGCAAGAATAAAATAAAAATTCTTTGCTTCAAAGGTGTTATTGGGGTAATACCTCTGCTATTTCTTCATATTTCAGGTCATCATAATATTTTATATGCTTTTGGATTTGCAGCATCTTACACCTTGCTTTTAGGAGCAACATGAAAGTGGCTGCTGCTATGCACTTGACCAGGTGGCAACAGGACCAACATGGCAATTCCCCTCTTTTGCAGAAATAGTAAAACAAAACAAAAAGCTTCGCACAGCTCAACTCCTGCCCTAAGTAGTCCCCTCTTCCCCCAATCACATACACAACCGTAGTTAACCATGAAGTCAAATCCATCAGGAGCAAGTATCTGATTTTTTTTTTTTTGAAAGAATGCCTCTTACTGATATTCCTTTGAGAAAACATCATTTTAACAGACCAACTCATAGTATGCAGCAAGTATCATTAACTGAAATCAGGGAAAGCTCAGGGTGAGGTGGTTTTCTGTGTGTGCTTTTGTATCTCGGAGTTTTTTTTAAAGGCTTTTCCTTGCAAGGCTTTGCTTTTGTGTCTTGCCTTCCCACTCACAATCTCCCTCCAGTTTCCCATGCCTGGAGCTAATTCAACATCTAACCAGGAGACGGGTTCTGAAAGCATCCAGCTGCCTTACTTTAACCCAACAGTTACAGTAGAATGCATAGACGTTTACAAAAAAAACCCCTCAAACACAAAATCACAGCACACCAAACAAACCAAAAACCAAACAAGCAAAAACCCCAGTTCTATTCCTCGTCTAATTACAAAAGCTAAATTACATACTGCAGGTCCATCAGGTTAGGTCAAGAATATTATGATCCAGTACAGACTTCTGACTTGGCTCTGGGGACCATAGCAAATCCACTCACCCCAGGAAAAGAGATCCATCCGTAACCTCAGAGCAGAGACACAGCCATTACTGTTCTCCCCTCCCCATAAAAAGCTCAGGCCACAGACCAACACAGTGCAGAAACACGCAGGAGCTGCAGAGTTGGATGGGTACAGTTACAGATGATTTTGTGTTCAGGTGACAATCATATGTCAAATATTGGTATCCTTCAAACTCTCCATCTATCAAAAAAGATGAATGATGGAAGAGCTCCTAACATTTTCTGCTCCACTTTATTGTTCCCTTGGGAGAGCCCCACCCTCCCTTTTGCCTTCAAAGGTGCACAGTCAAGACCAGCACATGGTCTCTGTCTCTGTAATTATCACCTCAGCAGCTGCACCAGCAACACCATTTACCCTTTGCTCAGCATTGGGAAGTCAGGAAACATTAACTTCCAAGCCATTCTCCCCAGCCGTAGCACTTCTGTTTCTATCAGGCTATAAGAGCATCATTTTCTTACCTGGCATAATCTTCTGAAAGACACTGAGTGTCTGACTTGTTGGACAATATCACTTTCAGAGGTCTGTCAACACCTTTGTTGAGGAAGGACACCAGGGCAGTATATAATCGCAGCACACAGGAACAACCTGCTGGTGGAAAGGAGACCCCAGCAATTGAGATGAGAAGAGTTAGGACCACTCATAGTCCTCTCAACAAGAGCTAAGAACCATCCCCACCAGTAGGAGATAGAAAGGATGCCTTAGGGATAGGTGTTATTGCTGAAGTAAATCTTCTGCAGGCCTGATGTCAGCCTGGGAGTGGTGGGTTAGTGCTGAGTGCTGTATTAGTGGCAGCTGAGAAAATGGGAGTAGCAGATGCTAATTGTATGGCACACATGATAGTTATTTGCTAAATAACTGAATAACATTGATTTCCCTCCAAATCAAACCTTTACCATGCTGGAGAAAAACAAAAGGGGTGTTTCACAGGCCCCTCTCGCAGCATCCTAGTTGTGCTGGGACCAGTTGCTCAACTTTTTACATTGGCTCATGCAAAAGCGTAAGGTCAAGGCCCCACTGAAGAACTGCCTGGGCCTGTGCTGAACGTAGTGTGGACCTTGTCAGAGCAACAGAAGTGGGTACAAGGTGTTCCCACGCAGCTGGAAGAGAGCGATGGGGCGATGCACTCTGTGATGAGTATGAGTGAAGGCTCTGCTCCTCTATTCCAAAATCCATGAGCAGCTGAATACTGAAGAACTTGACTCTGATATTCATTCTAGCTAGCAATTACAGAAAACATAGTATTTTGATATTTTCAGTGGACTGCAAATGTCAAATATTATCGTTTTATTATCAAGATCAGTTACAAAAATAACATTGCACTTTATCCAGTGAAAAATATGCTACTTCTTAAGTATAAAATGTCATACAAATGCTACAAGTGTACATTCTGTGCAAGTGCAGGTTGAGCTGTCATGTAGCCATAGCCCCAAGCAGCGAACTGACAGTGGAGGTCGTGCTGGATTTCTACTCCTTGCGCTTCAGTCATTACTTAGAGAATGGGAAAAAAGAGAGATGAAGTCTGTTTCCCAGACCACATCTTGCTAGCTAGTTATTACAGCTCACATCTTACTCCTGCCAGCTCCAGGAAGTTGCCCAGGGCATACACCTGAGCTGAGGTCAGGGTCACCGTGGCCGTGAAGCTGTTCGCCCTGGCAGATACAGTCTGTCTTGTCTCGTGTGATAATATGGGAAAAGAATTACTTTCTGCCAGTGTGGCAATGATGCAGAAAGAGAGGTCTGTGCAGTCATTTTAAATAATCAGAGGCTTAAAAGATCCTCAGAGAAGGCAAAATTTTACCCTTGCGGGCCTACAGATCACAAGTTTGTACTAACGCCTTCCTCAGCCACCGGTGAATGAATGTACGGCAGCAATGCCATTACAAGGAACAATTAGGCAGAGACGTATATTTATAGTTAATTATCATGTTAGGGCAGCAAGAACAGAGCAGAGTGAATTCCAAATACATAATATTGCCCCCTCTTCCTTTTCCGTGTGGATTATATTAGTCCCTCTGGTGTTTGCTTATCCCTCTTGGGAGCCTTTTCAAAGGCTTCTCAGCTCTGGGATTTAATGCCTGGCATTGCTGACGTGCGGAATTAAAAATGTAAGGCATATTTGCCACCTTCTGTTTTTAGATCAGCAACAGAGAAAGTAGTGCTTGGCCCACACGTAAAGCCAGGAGGGCCCAAGGGATGCAGCTGGGGCAGAAGAGGAGAGGAGAACCCATCGCAGGGCAGCCCGGAGGGAGGAAGGCAAAAGTCCCCCTGGAGCTACAGGAGCAATCGGAGGAGAGGGAAGCTGTGGAGGAAAGCTCTGTCAAATGCTCATTGCTGTATGCTATCTATCTGGCAGGGAAACTTGTTGAAGTGTTATTTCAGGAGACAAGAGGAGAATGTTTTTGTCTATAGCCCTTTGGCCGGGAAAAGGGCTGGGTAATAGCTTAATTGATAGCTGCGGTTGTTAGCTATCAGACAGGTTTGACAAAAGACAGTGAAAAAACCCGGTTTTCACTGGATGGTCATGATGTACAAAATGAAAAATCTTTTATTAAAAACAATAAAGAGAATGGGAAGCGCATTTTCTCTACCCTTAATGCAGCATTATTAACAGCGCCAGTGTTTGCTTTCTGAAGTGGCCCACGGACATTTTCCAGACACCATTCTACCTGTTTTCCAATTCCTCTTGTTTACTGAGTATTTTTTAAACCCTCAAGGCATAGGTATTAAAGCAGTACTTACAAAAATGGTCTCTCATAACACTTTTGAAGGATCTTCTCAGACAGCAGGGTTACTACCGCTCCAGCAAAACTGGAAACCAGAATAAATTTCTAATAATTTACCTTTATTTTTATACCGTTCCTTTGGTAAATAGAGCAGCGTAATTCATAGGCACATAACCTGTGGTTTAGGTGCCACAGGGACATTTGCCTCAGGTTTAAAATAATCTTGAGACTGTGGTGGGCTTTTTTTTCATCCATAGCTTCAATTTTTGTCAGAGCAACTTCTTGCCTTTCCTGCTCTGAGTCACCAGTTTGTGCGGAACAGCATGGGAGCCCCTGCAGTACTTTATGTAAGGGTTTATTTGTGGGCCTTTATGGAGACAAATCTGCGCAGTGGTTTCTAATGTATTTTTGCCAATTGATTTTAAATTCTGGCCTCGCGCAACTAATCTCTGATGTTACTAAGAGCTTGCTGGTTTTGTGACTACATGACAGAGCTCGGTCTGAGATCGCTTGTGAGGGAGAAGTATCTGTAGGGCAATTCCTCTTGAACTAATGCCAGTCCTGCCGGAGTGACTTTGGCCCATTATGTTCAAGCATCTTTTTGTTCCCCAAAGGGCACTGCTTTTCAACACCGCACCGCGAACCCGCATGATTTCCCGGGCAGTGTGGATTTCCCTTCACATAATGGTGCAAATTAAGCATCTCTGTCCTTCAGTAAATTTGGGACGTGTGTGACCGCCTCTCAAACTGGCAAGCAGCACAAAAGCGAAAAAGGACAGAACGTGGACTGGCGTCCCTGGATATGTTCCACCATCCGCTAGCTCCTCGCTTCCCATGCCGGCTGCCAAGCAGAGCCCAGCCAGCTCCAGGCACAGGGCTGAGGGGACGGATGGGCCGGCGAGGGCTGGGCTGCGGCTCAGTGCTGCTGAAGGAAATATTCCTCTGCTCTAAGGAGGCGCTGATACAGTTGTACTGCCAGCATCTGCTTCCTCTTAAACATCTATTTTAACTCCTACATTTGACAGATGGGCCAGTGATGGGGAGATGAGTGCTGAGAGCCTCGGCTAATTTCACTGATTTGGAAACATAACTGAGAAATACATGTATTTTTATCCCTTGCTATTTTCACAGGGGTTTTACTCCTTTCATTCGGCAAAGGCCACGGCTACAAATCAAATCTGAATTTAATTTAGCAAGGAATAGAAGATGGAGGTACGAAGGTCTGGCTGATCTATACCAAAGGTTTGGCTGATCTAAACCATTTCACCCGTTTTCATGTTTTTGCAGGCCTGCTGAATATTTCAAACACAATTAACAAACATATTCTTAGTTCAAAGACTGCGTCTCTGGAGAAGAAGGAGCAATTTTTGATTTCTGGCTGGATTTCCCACCGTACCCCAACCAGGCTGCAAATAGTTCAGATTTCTCTGGGGTAGCCCCTCAGTTTTGTTGGCCAGGGGACACAGTAATTCTGCCATCGTGCTTGCCTCCGTTCTTGGGCTCCATGCAGTTTTTCCTCTCATGCATCCCCAATTCCCACAGTTGCAGGCAGGGCTATTCTCACCTTATGTCCTGCCTGAAATTCACAGGCTGTATGTGCCCGTGTGAGTCAGCAGTAATTACACTTCATCTTTAGGAAAGACAGCGGTGAAGGAGGTGAAGGTGATTCAGCAGAACGCTTTATTAGCAATATCACACTGGCAGTCATCACACCTGAGTCATCAGGTCCGAGCTTCACATTCACAGTGATCGTGTAATAGAGAGTTATCCTAAAGGTTTTCTGTAGTAGCCTGAAATATGCTATCCCTTTATACTTACAGAGTGCAAATTAAAGCACTGTGGAAGGGCAGGGATGGCGCCTAAGCGCTATGAGCAATTTCACATTTGTCTACCCTGTCAAACGGTCTTCTCTCATTTCTCAAAATCCACAGCACTGTAGTTAGAAATCAGCTTATTGTGATGAGTCAGTGCTCGTAGTATTATGCTGGCACAATTGAGGCACTAGCAATTAAACCTTATTCTCCAGTTTTCTGCCTTTTTAATCACTGCCAGTTTTCATGTGTTTCTGGCTTATTACTTGCCTTGACGGAGCTGGAGGCAGGTGGCTGATCAGGTATCACAGAGACGTGCCACGCTGATGTTAGTCTAACCACAGAGCTAAAATCTCATCTGAACCAAAAGGACTGGATTTATATAATGAATTCACCATGGGGTTACGTTGCAGCATCCATTAAAACAAGAGCAAAGCAGCACTGGATACCAATATCATAAAAGGAACCAGCAGTTAACTGTGTGATTGGCCTGGTATGTTTGTTAGCAATTACAGTAATTAGCAATGTAAACTAAAGTCAAAGGAATGTCTTCCAAACGTTAACTATTTCTAATTTCTTCTATAAAGTGGTGCGGCTGGGGGTAGCTCTTTCTGAGGCGGAGGGTGAACCACCCCTGGACTGAGACACACAGCAGAGACTCTTCTGTGGGCCGTGTGAGTCTGCAGGCTCCTTCTACAGCCCTGCCAGCACTCTGGCCCCCGCTGTCAAGATCTTCCCCCTCTGGTCCACCTTTCCAAACAAAGCCTGCTAATTACGTGATATTTTGTACAAGACAAATCAGTAAAGGGTCGGCACAAGACCAAGAAACTCCTAGTTTGTGGCTTAAGGAATGCAACGCTTAACATATTTTGCCTAAGAAGTATTTTACAGCAATGACATGCCGTCCTCAGTGCTTTATAAGGCCAAGTGGATAATCTTTCCTTATCTCCTAAATATGTTTTGTGTAATACCCTGAACAGCCTTTGCAGCCACTAATAAAGACAGTATTTTTTATGGACGTTCCAATTTTACAGAATCACATTTTATTATTTTTTTACTTAGCATAAAGATGTTACGTTCTGCAAATATTTTCTTTAAGGCTGACCGTATTTTGAAGGCATGTCAGAAGGAAAGTGCTGGGTTTTTAAGGTAAGCAGAAGAGACCATTGGAATGCCACGTAGGGAAAGATGGGATGGAACGAGTGCTGTGGCCGTGCAGGGGGGGTCACATCCGAGAGCAGGCATGACGGCTCCTAAGCCTGTAGCTGCGTCTTGGGCAAGCAACAGCTTTTCCCTGAGTTCAGAATGGAGGCTAATTGTGCTCTTCCTAAGGGGAAACAAGGCATTTCAAAAATATATCTGCAAAAGCTACATGGTTATGGAAACCACTCAAGTTAGCCAACATGAAAGGGTGTGTCAAGCCTTGCTCCTCTCAATAACTTGTGTTTTACTTAATAGCACTTTAAAAATTTCACTTAATTCAGCACTGCCAAATGCCTTCATGCTTTTGGTTTTTCTCCTTTTGATTCCTTTCTTAAAAGACTGAATTAAAACCTACCTGTCTCCTTTCAAGGTTCCCATTTCTGTTAAACAAAAGAATCAGAAAGAGGAATATAAAGTCAGCAGAGAGAGAGACTAAGATTAAAGGGAAATGGGATTTTGGTAGCCTGGCTGTGACAACCCTTACCCTTTCCTCCCTCTTTGTCTCCCAAGGGCTGAACTGCAAATGGTGAAGACATCAAGGTGTTCTTTTCCAAGCACGCAGAGTTACTGGGTTTTCTGCTCAGCACTTTTCCTTCCTCCAAGACTCTGACAAAACCACAGACATCACATACTGTAAGAAGCACCCATGGGGCACGAACCTAATCAGTGTCCTCATCCCCACTGCAGTGTCAGCCCTTCGCTGAGACCACGCAGAATGGTGAATAATTCAGATGACAAATGTGCCAGGTGGAGCACAGGCTGTGGGAGCTCTTGCAGCCACCGGTGCCTCGGGACCCTCATTTCTGTGCTAGCACATTGCTAGCTACCTCAGCCCCAGTGGGGGACATCCGATTTGATTCCCTTTCACATCTGAGAAAAAGAAAGAGAATTTATTGTAGGAGAGGGTCCTGCCTATGAGTTCCCTCCAGATCTGAGAGGAGAGGCTTGGAAGAACCTTTTTCAAGGTGTTCCACTGTGCATTATAGACAAAAAGCTTCCCTGCGTATAAAAAATGGATCTATTTTAAAAGTCTAGTGTTTAAAGTATTCACCTGTCTTGCCTTGTCCTGTGAACACTTACGTATTTCTGTATTAAATTGCCATTGGGTAAAGCGCACAAGCAATTCCTGAAGCCGTCCAGGGGGTAAAGTGTTCCTCCTCTTATCTGCAAGAGAAGAGAGTTGGAAGTAGGTGCTCGGTTGCTGGGGTTTCTCACAACTGAGGCAACTTTGGGGCACACAGTCCCAAGAATTAGGCAACCAGGGATCATTAACAACGAAAGCTGAAGCTGCTGTAGGCTGCATCTGCCTGTGGGTGTAACCAGCTGCTAGATGGAGTTAGGGGAGCAGAAGGATTTAGATGCCAAAGTTTCCTCTGGACCTGGACCTCAGTGCAAGGAAGCTTCCACTGTATTTCAAAAAAGGGTCTGTCGTTTGACCTCTGGTCCTCCCTTCACTTTCAAAAGAAAGGTGGATGCATAATAAGATTACTGTATGCCCCTGATAATACTTGAAGTAGCAGATAAAGAGATAAGGGGATTCGGGGATAACGAGTCTGTACTCAGATGGAACTGATTTTCATGGAGAAAATGGCAGAATCCCTCTCTCAAATATATACAGTACTTGCGTTTTCCAGAAAAAATACTACTAATTTCTTTACATGGTTTTACAGAGCTCTTAAACAGTTCTTCAGTGTGAAAAGCTTTGTTTTTTCCAAGTATGTATAGATTTATTGAGCATTTAACAACGGCTAGAAACACAGTTGACACTGAAACATTTATCCACTCGATTGATAAATACCTTGTTATAAACATAGTCAAGATGCCACAAAATATTTTCCCTGATAAGAAATAAAGCACAGTCATGTGTCATTCTGATTTCAGCAATGATGATATCGCAAAATATGTATTCATAAATTCACTTTACCAGACAGTACCATAAGGACACAACTACTTTGTTTCCAAGGAGATCCCACAACAGATCCCATATTAAATAATGTTCCAACTTCATTTTCAATGAACAGGGTTTTCTTTTTAATTTAAAAATGGGACATCATCTGAAAGGCACACACACTTACCTAAGCTGTGGATTAATCAGGCCCTGCCTTCAGCTGATGCCTCTATTATGGAGCTCTTCACAGAAAATGTTTTATGCTCACCTCAGACGCAGCTTCACCTACTTTTAGTTAAAGCTCTTCCTCTTCTCTTTAGAGAGCTGATGGCAAAGGTGAACACACTCAGTATGTTCTTATAGTCTCATTTACATATGTTTTATATCACGAGTCTTTTGCTTTATCTAGTTTATCCCACCTCATCCTTATCCTGGGTAATTGAGCAGTGAGCATACAGCAGAATTGGGTTCTGAGGGAGGAATTAGCTCTTAGGTGAAGGGCTGTACTCCAGGTAGCTTCCCAGGGATTTCCAGGGAGGCTGAAGGGAGCTAAAAGCGTGCTAGCTTCTGGATCCGCCCCCAGGGTAAGGACTCCTCGGGGAGGCGAGGAGCTGCTCTAGTTAACCACGGCTTTGAGCAGCAGAGTGGACTGCCCCGAAGTTATGGGGCAAGTTGGTGCACAGAGCACTTTGGCCATATTTCTGACTGTTCAGCTTGTCCTTCAGACCTTTCCTGAGGTCAGCCTGAGTCACAGCCTTACATGTGGGACTATAGGGGCAACGCGGACGGGCAGGCTCCTGGCACCGTGCCTACGTGAGGCTGCCCGGAGACTTCACAAACTGAGGAGGGAAGGGGTGTGGGGATCTTCTGCCAGACCCCTTTACAGCACAAAGATTACCGAGTCCCCAGAATACACCGGGTCAGGTTGTGAGTTTAAAAGCACAGATATGAAAAGCATGAGGAGGAACCACAATTTTAACTTCTTGCAGGCTCAGAAGACACATGTGTTTCTAACTTTAAATCTCAGAAAAATGAAGGGCGTGAGGCCTCGCAGTCTGCCCTTAACACTCAGGGTGCTTCTGGGATCTAGTGATTGTATCATATCTCTCAGAACTGCTAAATGAGCCTTTAAAAAAAAAAATTAAGCAATTTAAGAGCCGAGAAGAAATGCCAGAAGTGTCAGTGGTAGGCATCCTTCCCTACCCCCAGCCCACCAGCCGTGCTCAGTAGGAGGTTTGCCTCACTGGAGCTGTATTAAAAACACTGTCCTGGGCTAGATTTCCATGAGGAGAAGGATTCCACATGCCCATGCCAGAGCTCGACCCCAAGCTCACATTCCTACTGCCAAAAGGTGCTCTTTGACACTTAAAAAAACAACTTGATTTCAACCTGCAAACCACAGACAGGCCAGGGTCCTCTCAGGAAAAAAAAAAAAAAAAAGAAAAAAGCAAGCCTAATTTCTACACATGGAGTCCCAAGTTCTCAGGGTTTTTTGGACAACGCTGCTTAGAGGACCTCAAACAGAGGATGGAGACATGACTAACTCTCTAGGCTGCAGCCTTTCCTCACAGCAGCAAGTACAGTGGCATCTAAGGCATCCATCCTATGTACTCATCTCAGCACCATGAGTTAGGGTTGCACAGCTGGCATGCAAGCACTTTCAGTTATGAGAACTCAACCTGGGAACAAGTCATCAGTAGAGGTCACAGCCCAAAAGCTTGCCAGAGCTTTGTTGCAAGAGATAGCAACATGTAAAAGGGGTTAGCAAGTTTCCTTGAAAAGCAGGCCTCGAGTTGCGCCAGGGGTAGTTTATATTCGTGTACCAGGAGAAATTTCTTCACCGAAAGGATTGCCAAGTACTGGAACAGGCTGCCCCCAGAAGTGGTTGAGTTGCCATCCCAGGAATTATTTAAAAAGCATGTGGATGTTGTGCTTAGGGACACAGAATCACAATCATTGAATGGTTAGAGTGGCAAGGGACCTTAAAGACTATCTTGTTCCAACCCCCCTGCCATGGGCAGGGACACCTCCCACTAGACCAGGCTGCTCAAAGCCCCATCCAGCCTGGCCTTGAACACCTCCAGGGATGGGGCAGCCACAACTTCCCTGGGCAAGACATGGTTTAGTGGGACTTGATAGCGTTAGGTTAACGGTTGGACTCGATGATTGTAAAAGTCTTTGCCAACCTAAATGATTCTATGATTAATTTTGAAATTGTTGTAGACAGTGAGCGAGCCCTGGTTCTCCCTTATGCAATTCTGAAAAATTCCCCTATATATCCCCAAGCTCAGTGCACACAAGTCCAACACCCTCCCCTCCCTGCTTCGAACCCCAGATGCACTTTTTATTTGAATTCTGGGGTTTTTTTCACTTTCAATAAGGGAGTGAATTCATGTGAAGGCCAGATGCTGTGCTATAAGAAACATTCATTCTCTCTCGAGAAAATGAAGAAAGAGCCAGTGAGACAGCAGCGTTCACAGAAATATTTCTGTAGGACCCCTACTTCTGTACCCCCTACTACTGAGGCACTAGCCTCATCGGTTCTTGAGAAACATCTCCCTGGGTTATGAATTCTCCTCTGATGAATTCTTTATTCCACCCAGTGACTTGAATTTATCCCATATAAACCAGATATATTTAGAAAAAGTTGCAGTCAAACCCATACGGTGCCATCATTGATTTATGCACAGTGCAGCACCAAATAAGCGATCAAGTTAAAAAGTAATAAGAGAGGTCTAGCAGACGGGCGAAGCACCAAAATAAATATTCTGATAAAAACACAGATTCAGCAAAACACCAAACCCAGCATGTTCTTGGGAGTTTGGGTTAACTAAGTAAATTTGCTAAGAATGTTGTTAAACTATTATAATACTAAGGCACAGGACACGACCAAGGACAGTTCAACATAATCTGGATATCAAAGAGAAAATGCAGATCTTATTGTGGCGCAGTTAAACTTTGCCCCCATCACGCAAGCTTAAAAATCCTTCTACAAGAGCTGCCCTTTCCCACAATCTGTGTCACTAAAACTAGATGCAGCAGTGGAATTTGTGCACCCAGAGCCCTCAGCTGCTGTTCATCACATCCTGCCTTGACATTTCATATGAAACTGCTTTCATTTCAGGAAATTGGACTCAAACTTGGGAAAAAACCTACAGTAATGCAAGTGGATAAAATACTGTGCCATCTTAATGGGACATGGCAACTTGGCAAAAAGCTTCTCATTAGCAAGGTTTTTGGTCACCTTGGTTTCTGTTTTCTGCTGCAGGACAGGAAATGTTAGATAAATAATACTTTTGTTTTGGGGAATGTGGCCTCATTATAACTGGGAAATCCAGTGCCATTGCTGATGGTGTCTTGGGGGCAGATTCTGAAGCTCGGCTGCTCCCTTATTTCCCATACCCCCACTTTGAACCCGCTCACGGGTAAGGGAAATGGGTAATCTCTCCTTTTGATCAGAAAGAGACAGTCACAGAGGCTACTCTGTGGTAATAAAAATTATTTTAAGGGGGTAACAATGCTGCACAGTCCATTGCAATCTGCAAATGAAGTAGAAGGACTTTCAACAGCATGGTTTTCTTGTATATACAGCCTGTGTACAGAACTAACATTTAATTATATCTTTTGGGGTTAAAAACATCTGAAAATAACCTCCGACAGCAATTATATTCCATGGATGGCAGACGTATTTCCAGAGATAATCATCTGTTCTGGCCAGAAAATGAGACTTAACGTGGCTCGAGTCCAAGATCAAATTTTAAAAACACTTTCAGAGAAATCACTTCTAGGATGATGGTTTCTCAACAGTTCTAAGTCAATCCAAGCGCATGGTGCCACCAAAAATTTCTCCCTGCCCTCCTCCTTCGCCTGTACGTTTCCTCCCTTCTCTTGGGCCTGTGTGAGCAGGGGCTGACCAGAGCAGGACACTCATCCACCTGCCAAACGGACTCATTCTTTGCTGGGTTCATTTTCAGCGGGTCAGACTGGGATAATCCCAAGCCGACAGTCTTGGTTACAAAAGTGCTTTGGAACCAAGCACAGTTCAAATACGTTTTTTCCTGCTGTGAATAAATAATTTGGTTTCTATTGCAGCAGCAGCTCAGGAGGATGGGAGACCCTCGTGATAGTCCCACAATGGTGCATGGTCCCTGTTGCCTATGGCTTGGAGCCTGAAGCCCTCTGCCGGACTCTTGCTCTCGTGCAAAACCCTTTGCACGAGTGGGAGCAGGGCTGAAAGGACCTGTCTATGTGCTTCCAGCTATAACACCTGGGCCCGAGCAAACTTTTCCAGCATTAGAACTCAGGATGAATAGGCATTTATAAAAAGACATATGGTAGGCAACTCTCGTGAGTAGCTTTTGTCGGAAACAAACGCTGAATGCTGTACAAATGGGGAAACTTCCGTTGCAGGAGACTGTATAGCGGTTTTCTCAAATATATGTTTGTTGGATATGGCTGTCTCAGTCTATCAAATCAATATTTTCTAAATTAAGCGGGATTTATATAAACAGACCGTAGTCTCTAAGGTGCTGTTTATGGTCTGTCTGGTATAAATATTTATGATCATTCTAAAATTAGTGATTTTTCTAAAGCGTGCTTTTGTTTAACATAGCTCACGACAGTTTCTATGGTAAATATGCAGTTTTATTTTTTAAGAGAGAAACAGAGGCAACATAGAAACCCACTGTAAACAGTGCTACAATGGTGGCTAATCAACAGAGGGTTGTTCTCATTTAATGCTAAGCCTGCTTCTTCAGTCCAGTCTATTCGTGTTCAGCCATAACTGGGAAGACCTGACCTCGGATACGGCAGGTGCTCCGAAATGCTTGGAGAAACAATCAACTTCCATGTGACATATTCTAAAGAGCTGCTGTTATGGCATAATCGTGTATGAAAATACAGACAAATAAACTAAATAATACACTTACGTGGAAACAGTTTTCCTACACGGAACGCTCTTTAGGTTGAGTGATCAGCTCCACAACTCCCTGTTTAAAAAAAAAAAAAAAAGAAAAATCTTAAAATCAATCATTCTATGATGTGATAGTTAAAACTGGGCTGTCCCAAGACAGCTCTTAATATCGTTTCGGACTGGGCTTAATGTTAAGAGGAGTGCTGGCAGGGCTGGTGCTTCCGCAGCTGCAATTGTTGGGATTTCCCCTGGGTGTTCTGGCAGCCCAGGGTCCTGGCATCAGCATTATGCGGATAAAACAAAGCAGATTTTCCATTTTGTTCAGAATTAAAACATTTCCGTGTTAATATGTCCACAGAATGCAGTCCAGCAAACACCCCCTTGACACAGGCTCTTTCCTTCTAGCTGTATATACTATACTTTGCTTCTCAGGTCTTTTTTATGACCATGTAGCGTGAAAGGAACAGTAGCAGCTCTCTTAATAGGGAAAAGAGGGACACACAGGCTTTCTCTGAAGGAGTTTGAAAGACAGAGTTCGTTTTGCATCTCTCTCTGCTTTAACGCCTTGCTGCTTTGTGCAGTTCTGGATCTTTCTGAATTTTCATTCTGGATAGCAGTCCGTGCTGCATAGTGAGTGTTGGCTGGCTGGAATTATTGTCTGTCCTTAACTGGGCAGGTCAGAACATTTACCAGTACTATAGTTCGGTTTTCTTTCTAGTCTGTTTTTAAATACCTTGGTAAAAACACACTCCAAATATTCTGACAGCAATAGCTTATGTGTCTTTAAATACAAATCTAAAGGTACACTGAAATATCTATCAAACCCCAGAAATACAGAATTTGCTGCCGTATGTACGCGGCACTTGCAGACTGTACAATCCAGCACTTGTGTGGTAAAATTATGTTGAAATTTCACCTGTCTCTTCTGTTCAATAGTGTCACCTATGTGTAAATATATCGTCCGCAGGCTCACAGGTTTCACTATTTGAAAAACAGGCCCTTCTTTATTCTCTGTTTATTAACTATACATTCATAAAGCATGCTTTAATTATTTCAAAGTATATATAACTCCTGTCAAGTTGTGGTGGGTAGGATGCTTCCAGGTAACATAAGCATCACAGTTTCTACTGCCAAGAAGTCGACAGCCACATCTCAAATGTGCTGAGAAGCAGCTGCTCCCATTGACTGTACGGTACCGGGTTAGGGTTTCAGGTCGCTGCAATGGAGAACATACTTTGCTCTCATGTTCAGCCATGGCCGGAGTGCCTGGTTTTTAAAGAGTAATGCAGGATTGCTAGAATTAGTTGTGCAATTTTTTTTTTTTTCTTGTCTTTCAGCCTGGTGGATTTTTTTTTTTTCTTTCCAAAAATGAATTACTGTTGGCATTTTCATTCTTACCTTCATCACAACAGCAATGGGAAAGTAGCTGTAGATAGTAACTTTTCTTGAAATTTTACTGGTGACACGTGCAATTGGTTTTCACAAGTCCATTTCTTAGTACTTGTCTCATTATTGCTGAATAAATTTTGTTCCAGGATGTTTGGAAAATTGACAAATGTTTGCCAAACTGTCTGTAACAAAAAGACTATGAAATTAGTTGTGAGCTTTGCTGGAGTCATGAGAAAAGTTTATCTTTAATTACAATTCAAACATTGTAAATCGCATTATTTGACTATAAATAAAACACCTCCCAGTTTCCCAGTCTGATCTCAGCGGCAACTGACCACCGCTCCCAAAGCCAAACGAATCACTTATGCTTCAGGTCACTGAGATTCATCTTGGGCTGTTTTCTGCCGGTAGCAATTACTAGATCACGCAGAGGAAGCTGCTGAGCTTACAGAAGCTCAGCTATAAAATGAATTCCCGCTCCTGTCTCCATGTATTCTCTTTGCAGCTACTGGATCTGGGCCAGACTGTTTTTTTATCCATGTGTGCTGCTGCAGTACCGTGCTGGCCAGAAAGAACATTGCATTCTGCTGCCTTCCTCCTCTGGCAGACGCTGTGTGTACCCAGCTAATTAAGTCCACCCTTTGCTAACTTGCTCGTTTTTTTTTTTTCCATGCTGCCTTTTCTCTTCCTCACCCTCCTTTTAAAAGCTCTTTCTCCTTTTAATAACATCTGTCCGCTTCTCAAGTGTTTCTGATTATACTCATCTCCATCTCTTGTCCCTCTGATCTCTTGCAGCTCTTTCTTTTGCCACAAGCTGCTTTTCCAATGTTTCTCTCTCTTTGCTTGTTAAGGAAGTCCTGTCAAGGCTTGCTGTTGCCGCTGCGCTGCTGCACAGCTCGCTCTGCAAAGGCTACTTGTTATTTATTATGTGGATATTAGTCAGCCCTGGAGAGAAGGGCTGCATTGTGCTACGGGTAAGGCTGAACCCTGACCAAATAAATCAAGCTCCATTTTGCTTCCTTTCAGCGATCAATTTATTTCACTGCAGCCCGCAGCAGGACTAAAGGCATCGAGTCGCACGGCCATCAGAAAACATGGAGATTTCTGGAGTTTGTATGAACAAACTGGCTCAGATTCTTTTCTTAAAATGGAAAGAATATCAGCAAACCTGTTATAAACAGCAGCAAAAAATTATGCAAGTGCAGAGAAAGCACAGCTGAAAATTAGCTTTTACTGATTTGACTAGATGAGGATTGACTGTTGCCCAGCATCTGCAGAAATGGCTGGAACTGACAGCAGGATTGAAATATCCCTTCTGACATGATAGAAGAAACTGTGAAAGAAAAATCTAGCAGCTGCTCAGGGAGGTGGTAAGACAGACATAGAAATCATTGAGGCTTGAACAAAACACTTCTGGTTTTTTTGGAGATCAGCTCTTGCTTTTTGAGAAGCAGCTCTTACACCTGGTCGAGTTCAGTTACTACAATTCAATGATCCTGGATGCTGTGCACTTCCCCTTGCCCTCCCTTCATTTTATCCCTGAATGTCATCAGAGAGGTTACCTAGGGAAATTATGTATCAGTGGTTCTGCAAGCCTTGGGGAAAGAAATCAGGGAGGTAAGATGAAGAACACGGAGCATCTCCTAAGAGCACCTAGGCCTTCTGTCGATGATGATGATGAGCACAAATCTGCTGCCCCTGTTCCAGGCCTGAACCGTAAGAGCTGAAACATCCATCCCTGTTACCACACTACATATCTTGCCTTCTGAGTTGTCATCCTTCCAATATTAGCATGTAAACAATAACTTACGTTACTTCTTGCGTGCCTGGGTAAAACCTAGCAGCAAGAGCTGCTCTGATAATTCATGGGAACCGGCTCTACAGTCTAAAGAGCACTCCTCTTGCTGGGTTTCTGATTGAAGTACATCACATCTGACAAGAAGGGCTTTCCTGACAGCTGGCTAAATGAGCAGCATTGCAGGGCTTTGTATTAGGCCCTTATTGTGACTTGCAAAAAGGTTTCAAATCCTTCATTTGCTCAAGATGTAGTGACCATCGCAGAAACGTCTGACACTGCTGCTGTCAGGAGGGGAGAGAGTTGCCCCTTTCCTTCCCCTCAGATTCTGCTGCGGAACGAAAACCAAGGCACCAGCTACACAGCACCGGCCCAAATCCCCATGAGCAGGCTCCCTGGCTGCCAGCAGATCCTCCTTGGCACGAAGGAAACATGGGGAAAGGGAAGACCCTGGTCTTAGGGAACCAAGATCAGAGTCTCACTCAAGTTTGGAGAATGGCTGGAAACAGCATCAAGCCACTATGTACGAGTGAGACTCCTATCTGTAAAATCTGCCTTTCGTTTATGTCTGAATCAGAATATTGGGCATTTCTGGGACGCGACATCCTTTTTGTTGTTACTGCAGGTCGTATAAGAGACCATATGCAACTCATGCATTTTGTTTTCAGTTAAGACCTGCAAGCTTTGCTGAACTCTGAACTCCCGTGGACTCTCTTCTCTCTGTTTGAGAATAATTCACTCCTATGCACTTTTTCTCAAGCTACACGATCCTTTTCCCACATGGCCATGTAAGCAGATCCATGAGACGCAGGAATATAGAGAGGAACAGAGCACTGAAGAGCGAGCACTGGAGTCTGCCTCTGCCTCCTGCAATAGAAGGAATGTGATCACGTGGAGTGCATCTACTTGCTCAGATCTGGTGTCAGACGGATAATTTGTGTCCTCTCTGCAGAAGTAAAAATAAATAGGGTTCAGGCTGAGTTCAATAACCTAAGGTTGCATATTGGCAGCCCACAGTTTTCCTGGGAGATGGGGCCCTTTTCAAGTTCCCCCTAGCAGGAAAGCGGTGGGATGAAAGCCCAGTGCAGGGATGAAGGGCATGGTGCTCACACTTGGTGCATGAGGTGACTCATACTTTGTGGTCGTGACTTTAGTGGGCTTTTGTGAGCCATGACTGCAGCGTCTTTTAGCAGGATTTCCCTGAGTCACTGGCCTGTCTGTTCAAGATCTACACATCTGTGGAATGTGAGCAGGTTAATAAAATAGACTGTTCCTGTTCACGCGCAGCATTATGAATCGTAAAGTGCAACTGTGGGTAGACTGTCAATTAATTTCTATCTTAATCTCTCTTTTGAGTAACAAAAATACATTAGTAAGTAGTAACCATCCCTTTGCCAGATCTCACAAGTAAAATCTACTCTTAGTGTAGAAATACCAAATGAGAGTAGCAAACAACTGCAAACTATTATAAACCTCCAAATCCCTGACCAAATTAGGTCATCCAAACAGCGTCCCGTCTTCTGCTGCTTTTTTTCCGTTCCCACTCCTCTCCCTTGTTACACTGCGTAGGAACGCTGACTTCAGAGCAAGAGCAAAAGCAAGGTTGCCATGGTCCTCCTCTCGACCCACTTTAACAAATCTCAAGCACACAAACAATTTAAATTCATGTGTGAGGATTTACCATGAAGACAGAGAGCTGGCAAACTGTAAAGCAGCCAACCCAACCCACTGCTGCAATTCAACCGGTGCGAGCTGACAAGCTGAATGATTAATGTACATTTGCAAATGGGGAATTATTTGTCCAAAAGGGAAGAAGCCAGGCTGTAGTTGCTGAAGGGGGAAGAAATGGATTCTAAAAAGAATTTGGGATCAAAGGGGGCAATTGATTGAACATTTTATCAGCGTTTATAGATACCTAATGGTCGTGGTGGGGAGTAAAGAAGAACGAGCTAGGCTCTTCTCTGCAGTGACAGGACTGTGACAGGACAAGAGGCAACAGGCAAAAACTGTAACACAGGAAATTGCCTTTAAACATGAGAAAAAACCTTTTCACTGTGGCGTAATCAAACACTGGAACAGGTTGCTCAGGGAGGCTTTGGGTTCTCCATCCTTGGAGACAGCCCTGGGCAAGCAGCTGTAGGTGGCCCTGCTTTGAGCAGGGGGCTTGGACAAGAGGATCTCCAGAGGTCCCTGCCAACATCCACCTCTCTCTGATTCTGTGAGAAGTTGCCTGTGGCTTTTCAGTACCTACACAGAGATTGCAAATATGAGAAGGACCAGAAACTTACCTCTGTGACAAGATTAAAGAACTAGGAGCTGATCCTCAATGATTTAAATAAACTGCAAAGTTTTGACCATCTGACTCGCTGGAGCAATTTGCTAAGGACTATGGTGGATACTCCATCAGTGCCAATTTTGGAATCCAATCAGACATTATTCTAAACACCACCATTATATTCAACTTGGAACTAATTTAGTAAAATCTCTGGTCTAAGCTGTAATGTGTTTATATTAGATTCTTTTTAATAACGATCTATTCTATATAAAGTATATTCTTATACTTTATAAAAGTACATTACTGAATGGGGCCTGTGTTCCAGTGAACTTAAATTTCTTGGTGTATCTTTTAGCTCCTGATTTTCATAACATTCTTTTGGCCTCAGAAAATTGAAAAAAAAAAATAAAATTTTTTTTGCATAGCATTGTCACCTTGTAGGAAAAACCTACAGTGAGAAGACCAGCTGATGTATTTTTTTGACTCCATAAAAGTGCCTTTGAAGAAATAAAAATACCTTTGAAAAAGAAGATATAGCACAAGAGAGCCATGTACAACCCATATTTCTCCCTGGGGGGCCCTGCAGTATTGGTCTTCACAAGGAAAAAAAGTATTGGTGCATTTTTTAGGCTGAGGTTTTAAAAAGTTTTTAAGAATGACAAAATCACCTTAAGTACAAGTGTAACCATGATGGCAAACTTCAGTGATACTTGTAAATTTATGGAAAAAGTGCCCACCTCCTCCTGACTGCAGATGATGACCAGGTGCCATGGGCACAGAACTGAAGCTTGCAAAGAACTTTAGGATTTTAAGCTGGCTCAAAACACGAGGGCATGTGCATCCGAGCGGTGCATTTTCTAGTTCAGTGTGTCAATGGAACAGCAGTCAGTGTACGTAGCGTGTTGCACATGGACAGAGTGCCTTAAGAGGTTAAAATATTTGTCTTGTAGATTCTACACCAGTTAGGTCTCTGCAGCCTCTTTGTCCATCTAGAGTGTGCTGCAACCGCTCAGGTTACAGCCCCCAGTTTGCTGCGCGTCCTGCTTCCGTGAAAAGCAGAATATCCTTCCCATTCCTCCCTTTGGCAATTTTCAGAAGTGAAGGTGCTGCAACTTGTCAGCATCTTCCGTGGGATACCTGAAGTAGAGACAGCCCCGGGCTCCACACCGGCGTGTGGCAGACCGAGGGAGAGCTGGGGGCTGTTTTTCGCAGCCTTCTGTCAGGCAGCCAGACCAAATCCCTTTAGACACAAAGAGAACATTTTTAGAACAACTAACGTTCAGCCAGTGACAGGCCAAAGTGATGCGTTTCAGAAAATTGCTGCTCAGGAAGGAAGACTGGAGATATCAGGGAAAGAGGACTCTCAGCTTTTCAGAGCCGCGTTCAACACTTGCTAAATCTTTCCAAAACGAAAAGAAGTAACACTAAGTTGGCTAAAACCACCGAGTACGTTTGACCTTTTTTTCCCCGATAAGCAAAATCTTAGACTTGAGCTTGAAAAGAATATAAAACTTGTTCTCTCTGGTACATTATTCATTTCTAGAGATGGGGAAGAAGATGTTTGTACCGGTTACCCGAATTTAGTAGATCAGAAAGATTCCAGCCTTCCACCCGAATCGACACGACCAGAGACCTGCCCCGAGATGGGACTGCGTAGCAGATCCCCCTCCCCACAGAAGCAAACCCCTGCATCGCTAATGCTTTGGAGCACCTGGGAAGAGACCTTTCAATCTGCAAGAATCGGGGCTCAGAAAGGACCAATGCACTTTACCAGCCTCCCCTTGAACCTCTTCACTCAGCTCTCCTGAGCAGAAAACCAGACCAAAATACCAAAGGCACACACAAAGAGGAATACATAGACCATTTCTGACTGTTACCATTGCAACGAAAGTCTCGGATCCCCTCTCCCCCACCCCCAGACTCCCCAGCCCCACAGCAAAAGTAACTGGGGAGGCTGCAGGCACTGGCGTGAGAGTGCAGAAAGGGCACAAATCACTCTCTCACATAAGCAAATTTCTAAATACCCAGTGGGGGTAAATTAAATGCCACCGTTATTTGCTGGGAGCGGTGCTTTGCTTATGTGATTCACCCGCAAAGTTGTAAAAGATGTGCAAACAAGCACTGCCATCTCTTTTTTTAAATCCAGGCCTGATGACTGGCAGCCGAACGCAACATGGAGTTAAGAGAGTAGTTCAGAGCTTGTGGAAAAGAACTTTTGTTTCATTCTTCCCATTTCTGGGCAAATAGAAGAAAGGAAAATAAAGTAAAAAACATTGCTAACTTTAAAAGTTTGCTCATTTTCTAAAATGTACCAGCACAATGCTTCGCTAGCAATGGAGAAAAAATTCTTACAATCCATGAAAGATGCAACCATTCCAATTTTTTACCAAAAAAATTGCATTCAAAACCCGGGGGAGAACAACTGTCTTTATCAGCCTCCGTGTGTTTACTAACATGCATATGTCTACAAATATGTATTTACCAATCGCAGGTTACTCGAGTTTAATAGGTCAGAAAGACACTTTAATGTCAGTTAAAATTTAACAGTCGTCTTCTAACTTGTGTGGCTGCAGACTTTGAAGCCATGCCCAAAATAAAGTAGGAGTTGTCTGTGGGACTAACCTGATTTGAGCATGGTTGGAAGGCAACCTTTGAAGGACTGCCAATACAAATGATCCTTATTGATAATGTCTGCCTTGAGCGTGGTGAAACGTCTCTTGGATCAGATTCACTAAATGTTTCTGTCCTCTTTGAGCACCTTTCAAGTTTAAAAAGATTAAATAAAAAAAAAAATCACAGAGTTTTAGCAAAAAGGTTACCCTAGTGGTAAGTCTGCATTGTTGACCTAAAATGGCGATTGCCCAAGCTCTTTTTATGTTCTACTAAATAAAGATATTTACTCTAGTGTGATGTTAATTAATAACTATCTGATGGGCTAAATTGGAAACCTGAAGATGGGACTGAACAATCAAAAGCAGAATCTTTTTTCATTTAGTCTGCAATTGCTGCCAAAATCAGTGTTTCAGACGTCTGCTTCAGCTCTCTTGTGATGAATTTCGAGCGATGAAGGTTGTCTGCCAAAATGGTTAGATTTGCATGCTGGAGCTGGGATGTAAAGGCACTGGTGTTCTCATTCCCCCTTTTTCTCTTTCCTTCCCCAATACAAGAGTAAAATTTTTCAGGTATGCAGCTTATGCTGAAAGTACCACAGAGCCCAAATACAGACAGCTGCAAGTATGCAATAGAAAATTTTAGTCCACACAGAGTTTTAAATGTCTGTTTGATATGGGAGCCTGACCGTGCACTGTACAGGGAAGGGAAACACTAGCTACATCTTTTTGGTCCATTTTCCTCAGTTTACTTTGTGCCAGCTCCCAGGTTTGAGCAGGTTTCCTCTGGAAGGCCAGGGCAGCCATTCCCCTTCATCTGTAGCAGGATTTCCTAAACTTCTGAAGGCTGCTGCTCCTCCTGCTTCAGGAAAAGGAGCGAGGTCCTGGCCCCTGGCAGTTTTGCTGCAGGCTTCCTCCCCATCCCCGGCCCACCCGGGATAACCCCCTGGCACGTCAGCACTGGCTTGTGCTTGTTTTTTTCCAAAAATACCACCTCAGATTGTCCTTTCAGAAAACAGGAACCCCTGACAGCTTCTCTTTAACGCCAATATTTTAAGAGGTTACCTATTGCCAGTGTTAATGTCAGTATTCACCCCATCTATATACCTTGTGTCTGACACAGATTTCTCCTGCTATCCTATTAGTGAAGCCTTATCACATTTAAATCCAATTATCATTAATTCAAAAGACAGCCAACAGTGGATAGCTATTCTATATTCTTAGAGGCTGGAGTACAAGTATCACAGGTTCAACTCTACGTTTCTTTTTAAGATGATGAAGCGCCAACTTCATTCCCAGGACTGAAGGGATGAACCCTCCCCTCCAGCCCAGGTACGGCCCCCCCCCCAGGCATCACCAAAATGCTATGGGGATCTGTGAAGCCCTGCAGTGAATTTCAGCCTCTGCTCCGCATTGGCGATGCCACGAAGTGAACTTCCAGTAGAGCGAAGAACCTCTGCTTTCAGTAAAATGGTCCCTGTCCGCCAAAGCGTAGCACATAGACAGTGCTTTGCTTCCATCTGCCCTGTTCGGTAGCACATGTAAACTTGGATTTTGTGATGTGACACTTAAACGACTAATGTAGGCATGCAAGCAAATAGTAACAAAGCCGTAAGCCTTTGTCGTGGCTTCTGCAGCATTAATGCTACTGCAGCAGAAAGCAAAGAACACTTTTCCGGTTACGGGAGAAATACAACTCTTGCCAAAATCGCGTGTCATAAATTAACAACATGGAACGCTTATGAAATGTGAGATTCTTCTTTTTCTTAATATATTTTAGAACACATTCTCCCACTAACGTTTTCCAGAAACATACAGGATAACCCCACTGCAGCTTAATAAACCACCCCTTTGCTCTGTGCTTTTTGTATTTCAACACACTTTCCCCAGACGCCACTCTCAGCTGGGATGGGCTGTTTCTACATTTAGCAAACAAAAATGTAAACACTCTGCAGTTTAATGAACCAAAACCATGTCATGAACTAGAGGCCTTCCCTTCCCCTCCTGCCTCTCCAAGCAAGCGTTTCAACTGGCCTCTAAGCAAGCATTTAAACTTCTTTAAAGGCAACATTACCAAAAATGAAATCAAAGTGGCTTTCATTCTGTCTTCAGACCTACTAGCTATTAAATATGGAATTATCCTGGGACTTGACTGACAGGCAGCCCTACTCTCATTTCAGTCCCACAAGAATCCGTTTAGTTTTTCCAATCTCAAAGAAAATAAAAGAAAAAGAAAAAGACATATTTTCTTTAGCAAAAACTTGTGTGTATGTTGTTTAAAACATTCATACCAAATGTAGGAAAATAAGTAATCCTCCCAGCTGATATATTAAAATTATTTTGCTAAGAGCCATGAGTGTCAGGTGTCCAGAGTTTTCCAAAAACCTGGTACGTGAACAAATAGCTGCACTTTCTAGGTACAAAAAACACGGACTCCCCTGCGAACAGCCCGGGTGCTGCCGGGTGTTTGCGTACAACCCCCTCCACATGATGCAACCACACAGGTCTCATCCACCAGCGCTGGAACCGAAGCCAACCCCGGGTAGTTACGCTACATAGTAAATTTTCACTTACGTTTTACCCATGAATATTTATATCCCAGAGGCACACAGCTGTGATATGAACGCAGAGACGGAGAGGATCCACCCCACCGCCAACATGAACGACGGGAGCTAAGAGCGATACGGCTTTTCCAATTGCAGCCCGTCAGTGCTGCATTTTGAAGGATGAATTTTGAAGGACGCCAGTGGACAGAATCTCTCTGTTGACTCAAGTTTGGTCAGAGCTTTTAGTCCTCCCGGTTAAGCGAAGAGATCGCTTGTTTGCCATCCGAGAGCAAATGCCCACCCGGTTCTTCCTGAAGTGTTAGGAATAAGAAAATCGTATGAGGTGTTTTTTGTTTCAAGTGGCTAAAATTGTCATTCTGCATAGTTAGTACGGCTAGAAATTAGTCCACTAGACCACTTATTCCAGTAGTGGACCAATGTAGCTCTGACTGGGCTTAATTGACCATGTTGAAAAGATAACATGTTGATAAAGCTCATGTTCTCTGAACGAGCTATTTTATATACTTTAATGTGAGGTAAATGGATATTGCTGAAAGGAAGGAAAAGACAGTGTTAGAGCAAATAATCAGCCATTTCGGGCACAGAGAAGCCATCTGGGAGTGCCCATGCCATACCTTCGGTATCCAAATGTTCTTGCTTTCGGCAGCTGGATAACCCTGACTCTGGGCAGAGCCAACCTGCTCGCACAACACTTTTGGCTCATGGTGTCTCTCTTTCCTTTCCCCTAGTCGCCCAGGGAATGGAAAGCACAGAAATCTGGCACAAACTGCCCATATGGGAAGCCGAGGTGAGCTCCTGCTAAGCAGGGGCTGCCCCCAGCAGCAGCTTTCCCCTTTTGAAGCAGCTTCAGGATTTTCTTCCCCAGCCCTCCCTGCCCTTCGTTGCCTTTGCCAGCATCGTTTTCTGGTTCCGTTAAACCCACTTTAGGGAATTTTGTGACTACAAAGAGGGAATTTCAGTGGTGTTAATGATCCTAGCAGCAATGCCGGGGCTGCAGCAAGTGGGATGCCAGGCAGTGCGAGCTCGACCGCACCTTACCAGCGGCTGTCGAAGAGGAATAGGGGCTGTTGTGGTAAGGAAGTGGTGGCAGACAAAAGGCAACTTGGTAAAAATGAAGGAAAGCAACACTCCTGGCACGCCGGCACCTTGCTTTGACCCAGGTATAACGAAGATTGAGGCTGGCTGGAAATCTGTGGTATTACTATGCTGCCTCTTGCAGACTCGGGACATTATCCTATTTGCCCTCCGCAAAGCTTCTCGTGAAGAAACAAAACAGTCTCCTGAGATAATGCTGGTTTATGGCAGAAAACCACCATCAAACATAGAGAGATTGGCTGCACTTTCTTCCTATACAAACTATGTACTTGCCTGTACTGACCTCTAAAATAAAAGAAGGCAAGGTAGCGCTTGCCATGGAGGAAGTGTTTCTGATCCAGAGGATTTCAATTCTTTACTTTGCCCAATATATTATTTTGCTCTTACTTTCTGACTAATTTATCTTGGATTTTAAAGGTGATTGTGAATTACAAGAACACATCCAGGTTTTCAGTGGACTTCAGCTTAGATAATATTGTATAAAATATACCCCAAATAGGAAAATACCACAAAAATCATTTTTTTGAAAGCACTGCAGTCTTTAGAACTGATAAAAAAGAAAATCCTGCTTTGGGTTACCCTGCTTTGGGTTCATTCTAAGTGCACTGAAAAGAGTCTTTTCATGGGCGCTGGGCTGAGACCACTCTGATATTATCAGGATGGAAAAAATAACAATCTATTATTGCACGCAGAATATGCTGGTGATAAATGTTGGTACTGCTTACGTTATATTACATTAACATTTCCCAATACTTTTTCTCACCTGTTTTTGTCACCTTTTCTCTTGACTTACCTCCCCTTCCACCTATTGCATCTGCCAAAGAGGGGGTAACCACTGAACTTCTCACAGTCCTAACGCTGGAGAAAAGAAAGCAATGTTCAGTGGTACTTGTCATTGCAGACAGTGGAAATCAGGGGTCACCGGGAGTCATTGCATATGGTTGAACAGTCACATACCCTTTTGCACATCCATTCGTCCTGGGCGAAGAGAGAAGTCAGTAGCACAGAGATGTGCGTTCCCCCTTCCAGACTTGTTCTGCTGATGCAATGCTAATAAACCGTGTCCTGGAGAAAACTCACTCTTTGGGGAATATGAGCATCCTTCTGCTTAAATATGGTGAAGACCTGGACAAAGAATTATTCCACGTGTAAACAAAGTCTGCTGCTTATTTAAGAACTCTTTTTTAAAAAGCTGAGTATGGATCAATCTTAGGGGAAAATGATCAAGAAGATACTTCTCAGAGTGAAGTGGGGGCTGCTCTAATACTTATTCAGCATCATTCTTTATTGATGCTATTGGGTTTCAACAACTGACCACAAGTCGTGGGTTTAGCACTCCTTAAGCATGAATGCATCAGTGCCACGCTATTTTAAGAAATTGCAAAGGATGCCCAGAAACACTTGTTTCTGAGCCCAGAAAAACTTGTTTCTTAATCTATGAAGACGTAATTGGGAGTAGGCTGAGCTAGATGCAGCAAAATATGAAGCAACCATGTAAAGGCAAAGAAAGTCTATTGTAATCACTGGCTGAGTTAAAGCTGTATTTGTAAGAAGCGTGTCAACTCAGCCAACAGACGTTGGCAGCTATGTGTGTGCAGCTAGTTTTCCCAAAAGAAGGCCAAAGAAAAACTAGAGTGTGTTTATTCTGGCATCAAGACACTCTCACCCTGGCTGAAAGCTCAGCTATGTCGGCTCTAAGTCCAAAATTATCTTCATTCTACTCAGTGTAATTTCATTCCTTTTGGATACGTATACATTCTTAAAACAAATAGTAATTTGCATCCAGAGTTAATGTTTTTGAGGAGGGTTAATTCTGGTGAGGTTACCTGGCTACTCAGCAACCAGCTGGGCACCTTCTGCAGTTCTCCACCGTCTGGTGTCCCTCAGTACATGGAGCTTTTACTACAACCCTGCATTGCTCCCGCTTTTTCACATGAGGAAACTGAAGCCTAGGGAGACTTTCTGATTTACTGTAGAGCAATAATTTCCTATCTTCTTGCAGCCTCATTTGGGAAAATTGGCAACATACCGTAATTCCCAGGTAAAGGCTTTTGGCTTTCAAAACAGGGTGATAACGAAGCATACTGATGTTTACAAAAGTAATGTCACACACAAACTATGCAGCTCAGGGAATGGGGTGGCTGCACTAAACCCAGAAGCAAAATAATCACGTTTACCTTATTAGAGAGAGCTCTGTGGCGGCCTCCATTCATTGAGGCAGGCGTTACCTGGAGGAGTTCCCTGGGAGCTGCAACAGGATGGGCTGTGAGAAGAGGACAGCGTCGCAGGAGCTTTGGGAAAAGCTACAGGAGAGTGACTGGAATATCGCTGCGGTTGGGATGAATCCCTCGGGAAGGGACAGAGCTAAAGGTGCCCCACGCTTTACCGAGGGCGGGTGGGTGCTGCTGCGTGGGGTCTGTGGGTGCTGGGGGCGACACCTGCACGAGGGGCTGTGGGTCTGCTCACAGCTACACAGGAGCCAGGGCAGGTGGGGAGATGCTGGTGAGGCTGCCGAAACCTGGATTAGCATCAGCTGTGATCCCACCAGGTGCAGCTCAGTGGCCCCAGGCTCGAGTGGGCTGCTGCTGCATCTCCTGGCTAGCAGAGATGGGTAGTGGGGAGCCACGGAGCCCTGCCCAGAGCCATGCTTCACGTCCAGCGTGTCCTGCCTCCTCCCCATGCCCCGCCAGGCTGTGCCTGGGTGCCAGCGACTGCTAGCTCTGCGTCACACAAAAGCCCCGGTGCAGAGCCAGGTGCCAAGTCCAGATCTCCAGAGCTTCAGGCTGGTGCCTTCATCACAAGCTCCCTTCCTTTCCTGGCAAGTCTCTCACACTTTCTCTCCAAGGGGTACATATGTGTTTTGCTGTGAATGGAAGAAAAAGAACGGGATGGGGCGGGGCAGTGGGGGAATAATCAAAGGAAACTTAAAAACCATAATTACTTCTGTATGGAAAAATCTCACAGAATACAAAAAAAAGCCACCAGAATTTTACAGAGATAGAGTCCTGCAGAAATGATAATAACAAGTCTGCAGAATTTTATCAAGAATTATTACTTGTTCTTTTCATCCAGACCTGTATTCCTGCTAGAGAGTTCTGCAGCAAGCCTGAAAAGTCTAGTTATAAAGCATTAAATTATCATCTGGACCACACAAAAAGATTGCGAGGGAAATGATTGCCTTCTGCAAGTCAGAAATTTCATACTTCACCTTTCATATTTCACCTTTAACAAAGTTCCCTATTATCGTTATAACTGAACAGTTCTAATCAAACATATTCCTTTGCTGCCTTACAAATGCACTTCGGTGAATTACTGCATGACTAAGATTATTGCATCTGTATCTTTAGATGTTTGCCCATTAAAGACACCTTAAAACATTATTTTTTTTTCCAGGATACCCGCATAACTGATATATCATGTAACGTGAATGCACATTGTCATACCAAGTTCCCACAAACGTATTTTTTGCTCATAGGATGAAATGAGTCAAATTCAGAGCTAGATTTGTATCTTTATTCATATAATGCCAGCCGCGGTGGAAGTATTAGAGACATTAGTAAGCAATTAGTCCCAAAATGCCAGCGAATTTAATAGCCTACTAGGCATTAAATAAATAGATGCTTTACCAGCTTTGGTTGACGTTCCCATGTACAGTGTGTGGCCACTGGAAAGAAGGACTTTGGCATCTCAGTGATCCACAAGAGCCTCCTCTCCTGGAGAAGGCAGAGACACAAAAGGTATCAGAGCCTGGGTCTAAAGTACGGTACCATTTTGCAAATGGTATTATCCAGACTTATCACGCGTGTATCAGTTTTGAATTTAATCTCTGCATTAACTGCCTTTCCCCCAGAGCATGTACCCTGCCACGAAGGTGTTTTTTCATTACCTTCCTATTTGATTTTTATAGCATTAATCCTGAGGCAAACTTGAGAGAGCAGAACAGCAGTTAGATCCCCATCTGGGTTTTGCAAAAAGTTTGTGGAGGTTGGAAAAGGGCTTGGAAAAGGAAAAATTAGCATCAGATACATAGCGTTCAGATGAGATTTATTGGCAAGTCTGCTATGAAGACTGGCCTTAGGGGAACAGGACAGGCCTTGCTCATGGAACCCTTGCGCAGTTATTGCCTTCTCCAAGACCTTGCGATTTGCATGAAATGCTGCCTCTTGCCACAGGCCGCTCAAGATGCTGACGTTTTGCTCTTCAGCCGTAAATTGGCAACAGAGGGATGCGCAGGCTCCCAGGGTGTGCTGTGGCTGACGCGGCAGGTCAGCCATTTCCATTTGGTGGTGGTTTAGGTGGTTTATTCCCCTCCCCCGGCACCTGATAGATGAGCTGGCTTTTGTATTCTGCTGAATCCTGTCATCACTCGTGGTCTTACTGAAACGGTAATGATACAGGGCTTGGGAACACACGGGAAGAGAAGGCTGTTTTACCTTGCCTGCCATCTTCTTCCTCGTTTGCCCGCGCTTGCTCAAGAGCTCCTGCTGCCGCGAGAAGCAGCCGCCTGTGCACCCCGGGGAGGGGGCTCAGCCAAATACGCTTTCCTCATGGAGGCTCGGGAGGAGTTGCTGCCAGAGCCAAGGCCTGATGCGAATCTAAACTCAGAGAGTAAGACATTTGAGGTTAAAAGGACCTACAAATCTGGTTTGTTTCACTTCATTCCCCATCTCTCTGTAAACCGTTGCCCTGGCCTTTAAGAGAAGCATCTGCAATAAGCTGTGACAGTGAAAATATTGGCAAGGTGCCTCAAGAAGTCCTGAAATAGCATTTTCATTTGCCTGACACATGCCCGGTGATTGCCAACCACACCAACAGGCTACTCGCCCAGCCCTGCTACCCAGAGGGCAGGCTGATGGCCTCGGCACAAGAGCTTGTTCCTTCAGCTGCAGACTAGATCCGGCTCACAGGAACGGGCTTTGGCTCCATCCCGGAGCAGCGATGGTGGGTCACCTCCGTCCCTTCCCCTGCAGATCCCTGCCAGAAGAGCGGGAGGAGCCCAGCGGCACTGCCAAGGGAGCGACCCGTGGGTCGGACACCCAAGGCTGGCTCCTGCTGATGGACCTGAGGGGCCATGGAGGCAGAGCCCACCAACCCACCTTCATATGGTGGGCGCCAGAGATACCAGGGGGCTCTCTACCGTAAGCAGCCCGATGTCTGCGATGCACAAATGCCAACATTAAGTGGAATTTCTACTTTATTTCAAGAACGCATTAATTATATTTAAAAGGTGAGGTAATTACGTGGTGAATCGGTCTTAGATAACGGAAAAGAAAACATTTAACAGTGATTTAAAAATTTATAATGCAAGACTGGGTATGTTTCTGTAGATGAAATCCCTTTGGGAGTTTTTTAGTACAGATTTATCCCCCCCCCCCATCTTAACTGTCAACACTCCTCTGAGAAATGCTGCTTCACATTAGAATGAGGAGTTAATGTGGAGATAAATACTTGGGGCGGATTCTTGCCCAGCATGAACTCGCATCTTTAGGATGGAGGATGGCTCTGCTGGTTTAAACAGCTGCCTGTCTGCCACCGCTCTGAATCCCAGCTGTTGGTGCTGACGGTAGACGTGACCTGAGCAAGCTCCCCACGCGAACTCCATGTCGACCAATGAACAGCATTTCTTGCCTTGCACAGAGTCAAAGTTCTTCAAAGGGTTTAGAGGGCAACAGTGAAACACCTCATCTCCTATTAAAAAAGGAGGGAAAGAGCAACAGACTAAGTAACTAGTGGACAAAAAAGGAACCATTTCAGAATAAAGAAAAGCAAATTAGACTGGAGAAGTTGTCTTTTTTGTATTAGAAATATTTACAAAATACGATTTTGATGAGGTTAAAAGTGATGAGTTATACAAGCCCACGCTGAGGTACCAATACAAACACACGCCTGCAGAAACTGCAAAGGTTACACATTCTGGGCGTTGAGTTACTTTATTGATTCAGCCTGATCATTCAAAACTTTAAACGTCCAAAAGGTAGTCAACAGTTTGGGGAAACAGCGTTTGTAAGGAAGTTCTTGCCTGCAGATTAGGGGTCTGCCCACGCTGCAGCAGCCGCATCCTCAGGGTAATTGCACAGGAGACGGCGATGCACAGTTCGTGTTAGGAAACGGTCAAACTCACGTCAGGCAGAATTTCATCTGGAGCTAGGGGAATTCCATCAGAAAGTGATTAGGCACAATTGGGCCCAAACATAGAACTGGAGCAGCTTATTTATGCTGCTATTAATTCGTACTAAATAGGATGTATGTAAAAAAGTTTAAATATACGCTGCATATATAATACCCATGGGCAACAGGCACACAGTTGCTCACGCTGTTTTTCTTTTTGCTGTTTTGATGATTTTTCTCCTTCGTATATTCAGAAACACGGTGTTCCTGGAGCTGATTAAGATCCCTCTCCTCAGACTGGAGAGTTATAAGAGCATTTCAATTTATTTTACTTGTCTTGAGAAAAATCAGTTCATTAAAGAATGAGAGATCCCTTGAAAAAGGTGTGTAATACTCAGTGTAGTAGCGCTTCAAGGCAGGGGGGAAAACCTACAGCAACACTATTTACCTTCTTATACTTGAAAACAAACACCTACTCAATTAAAACGACGGACATTTGTGTTTTAAGGGTATTATAAGTAGTAACTAAATAATAAGGCAATTTAGGAATATTCAGAGGGGATAATTGCCTTATGTGTTTCTGGTGTGCTCTGTGCTTTGGGTATAAACACTCACAAAACATCCAAGCTTGATAAAGGGGAAAAAATTTAGAAATTAAAGCTTCAAAAATGCCTTTTCATTGTGCAGGCTGCAATTCCGTACACAACGTTATGATTTTCATAAATAAGGAAAGAATGAATGATCAAGTTGTTGAGTTTGGAGAACATATTTTGTAAACTAGTGAGCGTATAAATAGTTATATTAAAGTCTTTGCCAATCAGGTTGTCAAACTGAAACTTCTACAGCCAAAACCTGAGTTCTGTACTGACAGCATTTTTACAAGTTGGCAAATACAGGATTCATCCAAAGCCTGCTAAAATCAGTGAGCGTCTTCATGGGCTTGAATAAAGACTTTAACATGATATGCTTCATAATGCAAATAGCACAGCATTCTCAACACCTACCTCTGCAAAACTGCTTGAAGCTTTAACATCAAAATGGATTATTTTCAGCTTAGAAAGCATGTGAAAAATTCAGTGTCTCATGGAGACTCCAAATGCATCTTTTCCAACACAGTATTCTTCAAAACTGTCTATGTTTCATTTAGCTACATGAAAAAATAGCTAATAAGTAGAACAGAGAACCAGAAGTCAGGAAATCCAGGTTGGGTTCCATCCTGGATGTGATTCTGTGCAAAAGGGTCTGTTCTTCCGTGATGAAAATAATTATTTCAAAATGCCATAGGCACGCTCTCCTCCAGCACTTGAAGTACAAAGGTTTTGCTGCTAACGAAATCTGCAAAAACAAAACAAAACAAAAAAACAACAAACAGAACTATTAAACTTCTTCCTTTAATTATTATTATTATCCAGGAAAGAGTTTTGCAGAAGAAATGGCCTAGAAAGCATTCATAAGCATCCACGGGCTGGTAAGGCTTCTGCAAACACCCACTAAAAAAACTACATTTACAGATCTCTCCATATGCTACAGAAGCGGAAATTTTAGGATGCCTTACGTTGCACTTGTTCACACAGAATTGCTGTGCACAGTGCAGGACATGGGCTGCAATACTGAAAAGCAGGTGATGAGGTGATGAGGTCTCTTGCTCTCACACAAGAAAACGTCTGCAAATAAACGGGCATTAGGAAATAAACCCCACACCCGATGTGAAGGGCAACTGAGTCCCGACTGTAAAGGTTCCCTGCCTGCTCCACTTCGCGGCTCCCCAGCTCAGAGCCTAACTCTCCACTGGTCCTTCCCAGGGAGAAGGCAGTTTCCCTGGAGAAAATAATCCCTTTGATGGTTCAGAGGCCAGGCAAGGCCTTGTTCAAAGGTTTATGACGGAATATAATCAGCTAAATGCAGCCCAAAGAATATAGTGCTGATATTACAATAAAACCTGTCATTTTCTGAGTTCGATAATAAAAAAGAAGTTAGTGCTATGTAATAACTGAACAATTTCCCATGATGGCTTTCACGGTATTCCCTGTATTTTCAGCCAATAAGGTCTTTCTGGCTTGTTAGCTTTCCACATTGGCCAGGGAAATGTCATGCTGAGACACGCAGAATGATGGTACTTGGGTTATTAGACTTACCACGCTTTGCAGAATGCTTTCCCATTCTCAGCCCTGTCTCTCCTCCTCTTACTCCTCATGCCTGCCTTGTGAGCGGGAGGAAGGGTTTCAGGCACTGCTCCTGAGCACGAGTAATATTTCGGTTTAGCCACCAAACTGAAACATTTTGAGAAAACAAAGACTGGGACCAAGTTGAGATAAAAGTGCCGTGGTGGCTATTTTACCTTCCTGAGGTGAGGAAGAAGGCGGGCCTGGTCCACACTGAATCAGAAATGAAGCTTTTATTCCACTCGGAGATGTTTAACAAGAGTAACCACGGAAGTTAAAAGCTAGAGCTCACAGCATTCACGACGGTGGGAGAACACAGCTCTGACCGACCCAGCGCGCTCACCTCAAGTACGAGAGGACCAGGCTCCCTCTGCCTGGTGCAAACCACAGACTGAGGAGCTCATGGGCCACAGGCAACCTCAAACCCTGCCCTCAGGAGACTTGAATGCCAATTCCCCCCATCGCCAGGTGAATCCTCTGACCACCGGAGTGTCGAATGGGAAGGATGGAAAGGCACGACACCTCCTTCACTTTGTAAATCAAGTATTTCTCCCCACATAGTTCATGAGCTGAAACTAGCCATTAAATTTTATCATCAATCAAACAAACCAAACAAAACCTGAAGGTTTTGTAGTAGTAGTAGGCTCTGAAGGCACAAGGGAGGATTGCTTTAGGTTCGAATAGCTGTGAATACGCAAAACCCTGTAGCTATATTTTATGGATGCTCTATTCATCAAATGCAATTTCTGATGTATATTAGTTTATCTTGCTGCAAAAATCAGACACATTTGCTATAAAACTAAGTCATTAGTGAAATAAGCACTTACACTACTGGCTCGACGTAGTACTGAAGTCAGGGAGTAGTTACAAACTAGAACATTGCCCTAGAGTTACCTCTTGTTTTTTAATTCCCTTCAGCCCAAGCCATCCTGTGCTCTGCTTGTGGGCAGACTGGGAACCCCACCAATAAAACCACCCAAACAAACAAACAAAAAAATCCAAAAAACTCCACCCTTCATTACACAGAAAATAAGCAAACCTTTTTTCATTATATGCAAGTCGCCAACATGTGGTTCAATATTTTGTGTGGTTCTTTCTTCACAATCCGCCTACACTAAAAAAAAGTAGTTGTGAGAGACTGGAAAGGCTCTGACTCAGTTTTACAAGATATAATTGACACAAAATGCCCAGCATGCACCACATGTTAAGATAATAGGAGACATCTATCTTTAGCTGTTTTGGACTAGTAATATTCAATAATCGTGATGAAGCTCTGATCTAAGCAATACATTTCCACATTCTTTTTGTATCACCGCTTTTAGGTTTGATAAACTATGTGAAAAATTCTCTGCTATTACTGACTAACAAAGATAGTGTTCACTGTGGATGTTTTGTCTTTTAATCTGCTGTAATTAAGACAAATGAAGCTATGATATCAACATCGCATATTTCCAAAACTGACTTGATTTAAAAAACTTTAAAAAAGTCACCAACCACCCGGCTGACAACTTGGTAGTACTATCTATCTGATCCGTCCAAAACACAAGAACCTCCTGCTTCTTGTTTTTCTCCTTTGACCCCCGAGTGGCAAAACCAGTGGGGTACAAACTGAATGAATTCATCACAGAGATACCTACATGCACCTAATTAAAGAAGAATGCTAATTGCAGAGATTCAGCACATCAGGATTTTGCATTTATGACATTCTCAGGACAGCTGTATGTCCACATATAAAAAGCATGACCAAGCGAAACCTAAGGCAGGTAGGTAGATTATTTTTTTTTTCCATAATTTTCTTTAAAAGGAATGACTGACCTACTAATCCTATCGATTTGGTAATAAGTCTACATTTCAAATTTCTTTTCTTTGCTCGCCTCCACTTACCAATTTCCAGCAAAATGTGTTTGAACGAGGTTGGGAAATCAACCACGGAATACAGAGGCAAGATACTCAGCGAGCTCCAGCTGGGATCTCGCCTTTGTTGACTGGCTGACATTAACAAGTGGTACCAACTCCAAATGAAAACCCGAGCAGCATTTAGGGAGCCCGAGCCCCTGTGCAGGCAGCCGAGCCCCGGCCGGCAGCTCCGGCATGGCGCCGCCGCAGTGGCAGGATGGGGCACATGCTGGGCAAACACCAACATCTCCCACAGCAGCTGGGGAATCAGGCTTGGTTAAAAACAGGTCCACCTAGACCAACTTAAGACAGATATTGTTAACTCTTTAGCCTTCTAAATACTGTCAAATAGGGTAGGATATGGTACGGTCCAAGACAAGTCTTGGCTTCTTTCTCATCTCTTAAATGGGGCTCGATTGCGCAATTTAAATCTGTATTCTGGCAATCTGAAAGCATGTGAAACCCATCACCAGTAGAAATTAGGTTGCATGGGCTATGACAAGGTCAATAGAAAAAAAAAGAGCAAACATCCCCAAGGTAATTCAAATAATAAGCTTATTCCAAGAAAAAGATAAAATCAAATTACAATGACTGATCTGAAACACTCATAGCATTATCCCGCGGGGCTTCTTCTCCCAGACAGGTTGTCTTCAATATGTAGCCTCTGTGCAGCTCCTCTGAATGGAGAGATGAAGCATTACCAACTGTTTACTCTTCCCCCACCACCACCTTGAAGCACTGTTTTTCAGCAGTCCTTTTTTTTCTTTGTTTGTTTTTGAAGGGGCAAAGACGCATTTACAAGTTGCACCCCAGACACGCACCAACTCAACCAACCAAACTACTAACTCACCAACTAAGGCTGTCCTTTCCCGACAGCTTTATCTATGTGTTCTTTATTAATATTAGAATCAACTTTGATTTATGAAAACGTGCTGCAAACAGAGCACGGACATTGCATGTAGCTAGGATACGGACTGACAAGAGAGGGAGTCAAATAATTCATCTCTGTAAGTGACAACGCAGTTCTAAAACATCTGTTAAGTTCCCCTAAGTTGCCCTATGTCTTGAGAAAATACAAAATAAACCCTGAGGTCTAGTAAAAAAAAAAAAAAAAAAGGGTGTGTGTGTGCGTGTAAATTTATCACAAGTAGCCTAAGGGACGATTTCCTAATCTAGGGAAATGCAAAGTGAAAGCTTCCATTTCTTTATCATTCTACAATTACATATCTGTTTTATTATGAATGACAGTAGATCTTGAACGTAGTGGAAGGCAGCACCACTGTGCAAAGAACGCAGATTGTTGCTCTAAGTAATGACAGAAGAAATTAGCCAGGGATTGGTTGTGCTGCATGAAAGTAGTAATTTCTTCTTCATGGTACACCTACAAGTATGAAAATGCTAACTGCATGATTAAGCATAGCATCCATGCTTATGTCATATATAATTAATAAGCTCTACTAATAAAGTCAGCAACAAATAAACTGAGAAGAAATTCAACGGCAAAACATACACTGAGAATACCTTTGCGCCATAAAACATAAAAGCCTCGATGCATCAGTTGGTGCCCAGGAGACAGGGAAGGGAAAACCAGGAAATTCATTTTTTTCTTCCGAACAACAAATGATACGAAAAATGACGCAAGCAATTACACCTTCCGATTCACAGCAGGGGCGTACCCATCGCAAACAGTTACAAGTGAAAACCACACACAACTACGTGGGGACGGGAAATCAAGCAAAGAGTTCAAAACATTCCAACACTATCACTTTACTATTAAAACTTACTCCTATTGCCTCTCACATTTTGGTTACGTGCCTACAGTAGTTTACACACAAAAAACCATAATGAGGGAGAGACCACACAGCTCAGCATAGCTGAGTTGATGCTGCCTGAACAGCTTTGATTACAGGATGATGTTTAACTCTTAAGATCAAGTATAGGAAAATAAACCTGGGTCTTTTAAACTAATTTCATTGAGATTTTAGTTCTTGTACCTGTGAATTCTTGGCCAACATCATAGGCTACTGAAGAAATTGAGTTCACTTTTTGGAAGGAAGAATTCATGGGTATTGAATATTGCAGCATAAGAAATACATTAAAAAAATCTGCAAGCATGCGAAACCTGTCACCAGTAAGTAGAAACTGGGCAAGCACGGGGTAGGAGATGATCAATAGGATGAAAGCAAACCCCCTGGGTAACTCACCCACGGTTTGGTTGTAATACCCCAGGAGATTTCAGCCCCTACCTGGCAACTAACAGAGAAAAGTAAGAAATTATTAACTTAGAATCCCTTCCACAGATTTACAGTAACTTCCATAAGCACAGGCTACTGGAAAGAGAGTTTTCACTTTCCAGAATGTGCCATTTGAGATAGTAGCTTAATGCATTTCAATCAATATGCAGAAATATCATATTGAATAAATTTCTGAATCCTAAAACAAAACCACCAAACCAAAACGCAATGAGGTTGTTTATATGCCGCAGGAACAACCGTATGTTATTACTTTAAAAGCTTCAGCCTGAATGAATACCAAGTGCTTTCACTGCTTGGGAAAGCTTTTCTTTCACTGTAAAAATTGCCACAGAATTCCAAAAGAAAAGGGATGCAGAATATTTTATTGATTTCACTACAATTAGACAATGCAGTAAGCACTGTACAGCTGTGCACATGGGAAAATATTAGTTTACTCAAATTTTAGCTCTAACATGGGGATTGAATTAAAGGAAAATAACTTGCATTCTTAAACTCTCCAAGAGATTAGTCATTAGAAAAATTAAACCTCATCAGTTAAGGGAGTAAAATTAGGCTTTTGCAACTAAAAAGCAATTCTATAGAACTACTGTATAAGAAAGTAGATTTTTCTCTTCCACTAACCAAATTTTTCCTGTGCTCATCTCTATTTTACATAGGTCACATTTATCTGCCATGATTGATTAATTTTTCTATTAATGAAGTGTTTAACAATGAATACGATGCATTTTTTTAATCACGGAACACATCTTGTCAAGGAATTTTAAAATCTGAGCAGGATACTCCTCCATCTTGGAATCCAGAGAGATTTGGGAAAAGATCCCTCTGTAAATGAGCCGACAAATTTGGGTGCCGCCTCCGCTCACCGTGGCACACGTTACTGGTTCATCTACCCTTTCCTTCCCACTCATGAAGGCCGACTACTGCAATGCCCAAGCAGTATACATGCTGCCACCACAGCCCTTGAAAATAAGGTGTGTGAGGTTACATAAAATCACTAGAAGACAACCAAAACCAAGACCCACATTTCAGTTTAAACCACACGGTCTTCAGAAGGACTGTGTTTTGGCTACTTTATATCCAGCTGGATTGATTTTCCAGGGGACAAAGCACACCTCCTGCCCTCCACAGTATCTGACATGAAACGACTAGCAAAATAAATGAATATTCTAGCTCTTCACTACAGCAAAAATACATATAGAATAAACTCACTCATTGACAGGATGGTTTGAATATTCTACACAGTTACAAGCAGTTCTGTTCTGATAATTCCTACAGAGACCAGCAGAGGCTGGATTGTTATTATCCATAATGCGGTAGCAGCCAGAGATGCTAGCGTAAAGATACTAAGGACTCTGTGAGCACTGGTGCATTTCTCCTGCTTAATATGAAAACATGCTATATAGTTAAAGCACCATATAAACAAGAAGCCCATAAATTAAATGTGACCATCATACATCTACAGAGCGTAGGACAACTCTCATGGGAAGAAAATATTGCATCAGAAAGTAAAAGTCTATTAATCACTCACTACAAGTATCAAATCATAAATATTGACGCCCAAAAGAAAAATGGTAAATGAAGCCTTGCTGTGTCAGAACATAAAACTCCTGGAACACACAACAAAACCATTAAAAAATAGATATATCCTCTTCTGACGCATACAGGTATTATTTAACATTGGTACTGCAGAAGAGCCCAGAACTGAACTTATGTTAGGTGCTGCCCACCTTACATGAACTTCTCTGACCCTTCCAGAGTTTAATGAGCAACTACTCTACCAGGCCCCCAAAGAGAAGATCTCTCCCATCTTTCTTGACCTCAGAGTTCTTTTCTGAATGTAGTTTGTGGAACAAATTATTTTTGAATCCAACATCTATTCTACGGATAGCAACACACTAACTGTATCAAACTATAATAACTCTTGCCATACCTGTTCTGCTGTTATATTTTACATAAAGACATAGAGGTTTAAAGACTTTAATAAGAATTTAATTAACAATTTGAAAGGTGCAGATCTATGGGGGCCCATTTTTGCTTATTAATTTAACAACAAAGCCCACTTGACTATGAATTAGAACATTTCTAACACAAGTGAAACAGCTGTGGCAGTCCAAGCTGTCCCGTTACTGTTTTCCTAGACCCTATGAATCTTTGGAAGTGCAAGAAACTTCAACAACACATACAACAGCCAACAGCATAGATCCTGAAGAAAAAAAAGTCCAAACAGAATAGAAAATTACTTGACCCAAACAAAAAAGCGATTTTCTTGAATAAGAACCAGGTGCTCTAGAAGGAAAAACACATGGTCTTGCAGTCTGCCAATCAGGATGTGAAGACAGAGGCTTTGAGGGACCTATTAGATATTTCAGGTTTTTTTTCAGGGAAGGATTCTGAAAGAGTATTGAATACAACAGCTATGAAAAAATAACAAGATAGATTTGCTTTTGGAGCAAATCAACGAGTACCACCACCTACTACAACCACAGAGAAGGAACCTCCCCACTTTGGGCCATAAAAATCCAAAGGAAATACTGCATTTCAATACCATGCCCCAGCACCTGCCATCTGATCCCTAGTTGGAACTGGACAAGGCAAACTAAGTTTTCTAACCTCTTTCTAATTATGAGTCTTGAGGCTATTGGCTGTTCAGAGATCAGTAACAATCAGTCTCTTCTTGTTGAGGTTTCGCAGAGTCTCTCATTGATCCCAATACACATTAGGGAACTCTTCATGGAAAGAGAAGACATTGTCAAAACCCAACGCCAGACAGAAGCAACTGCTTCTCCCTCCTCCATATCTGTTTGCAAGAAGCCAATTTGTATTTGCCAATTTTGCCAATCTGCAATTATTTGTGATACGCCTTTATAAGATCTAACTTTTTTCTCCATTATTTGTACTGAAAATATCTACTGTTAGTTAAGAGGAAAGTCTGACATCTAATTAAGCGGTTTCAATCCTCATCTTTGCTGCCATCTGTAGGTAACTCATTTGGTACAAAGGAGACAAGAAGCAAATTTGAATCTGGTCAGATATCAGCCCTGTGATCAGGACACATGTCCATGAGAAAGCATGATCTTCTTGTTCCCTGCCCCTCCCGATTTTAATGTTAAAATTAGTCCGAAAAAGATAAAACATACAACAACTTGGCTCTGTCTCTCATCGTACCTCATAGTAATCTTGCAACTGAGGAAATAAGAAAAATAATGAAAATTAAGTTGAGGATCCATGCTATGTTACAGCAGTGTTACACCATGGTACGCACTGGAACACCTGTAATTTTGACTATAAATATGGAACATCCTTCTGGGTGTATGCCTGGTACTTGAAGCTCAGTTTCTTTTTCAGTGAGCCATTCAATGTTGTAGCAAAACTGTTACTGTAAAGAAAACTTTTCAAAAGAAAAAAATAAGACAAAAGCAGATACGTTCATCGTATTTTCAAACCCATTATGATCAATAAGTTAAACAAGTGAGGCCAGAAATTTAAATATTTGATTTAATGACTGCACAATTTTAATACATAAAAATATATACTTAGTAATGAACAAGTTTATACAAACCAGATTTCTTTTGTACGGTACAAAACAATGATGGAGCTAAAAAAAAAAAAGATTTGCTGGATTACAGGGCAAGACAAAAGAACAATAAAACATCATTGAGGAGAAGTTTTAAAATTACCAGAGGCTTATTTCATAAATACAGTGCAATGCTTTCATTTAACAAATACAAAATTTACTATTTAATTTATCAACATCAGGAAATATATAAAATGTCATTGAATGACAATTTTATTTAAAAATGATGCAAATACAATAGCCTTTTTAGAATTCTGAGGTCATATTATACAGTAAATCAAAAAAGCTTCAATAAATAAAACTAAACCAAAGGCAAAGTGCAATTCAGTGAAAATAAGAAGATAAAGCTTTTAACAATAATAGATAAATAGTTATTAAAAGTGGGCTTAAGCCATAAAAAAATATTTTGGCTATTTTGCCGTGTTTTCAGATAAACTGTATAGCTATTTATTAATACGCCAACCTTCTATTAATCCAATTCTACAGAGAGGCGAAAAGGAGCAGCTGTTTGTTTCCAGATTTCTTACCCACATCCACATTCAGCTGTTAGAAATTTAACATTGCTTGAAGCTATCTAGTTCATTCAGTGCAATGGTGAAAGTTTCATTTATTTCTTAACATCTGAAATCCTGTAAATTAAAATTTATTTTAAAATCTCCGTTTGAGAGAAACAACGTAGGATGCATAAGTCTGAAATGCTGCTTTTAATAATCTCCACGCTAACCTAGTTTTGTGCCAGGCTGAAGTCAATACAAATTTTATTATTGGTTTCGAGGAGAGTGCAATGAATACAGCGCCAAATATTTTAAAATACCCTACTACTTATCTCTGGTTCACAAAACAGTAAAGTCACCAGTACCTTCTGTAGAAAATAGAATAAAATAAAATTTGCAATTAGCTACTGAAGAAAATCCACAACAGCTTTGAAACTACAGATTAGGCAGATTAATTTGTTCATCGTGTGTAAATCTGTTTGTTATGTGTAAATAATACAGAGAAGGAAAACAAAAAGAATACAATATTTTACTCTTATTGCAACTAAGTAATTCAGTACACACACTACAAGGTGTGTGTGTTTCGGCACCCATGGGCACCCACAGTGGCACCCATGCCCCAGCAGAACTCCATGGGAAAACTGACAAATTAGATGTTGAAGTGCCTTGAATGATCTGGGTCTCATTCAGCTGAAAGAAAAATCTATAGAACACACAGTAGCTCTATTCATATTTTTAAAAAATACTATACTGCATGCTGATAAATTCTTTCCATTTAATGAATAAAACCCAGACTTACAATTACATCTGCATTTTAGAACCGGTTTCCTTCCCAGCTCCTAATTTACTAACTCGGAGCAGGCACACCAAGAATTCTTTTCATGTAGTTTGTGCAGTGAAAACCACAAAACATTGTCTTTAAATGCTGGCTTTCAAGTTAATGAAAGCTTCAGCATTCTTCCGAAATGTTACTGTATTCACTTTTGTCACAGCTTACTTAAGAATTTTCAACAAAGTGGCTGAAAAAATGAGAGTGTGATATACTATGTGAGTTTTCCATGTGTTGTGGATTTCATTCTTTTCCTGAAATATTTCACCGTATGTGGAATTTATTTTAAATACCTAGTTTTGTTTACTATAACGCTACAGTACATCTGGTCAGTTAGCCATCAAAGAATGAACACACAAGTTGCTTAAGACCTGTAGTTTGAACTCGAATCCCCTCAAGCTGAAAAAAGTACCTTTTAACACTCTTGTACAGTCAAGCCCGTTGATCTGTAAAAGCTGAATATAGAACATCTAAAACCTCTTATTCATAAAAAATAAATTTTTAGCAGTAAATGGCACTATCAAAACCCTATTTGTTCACAGGCAGTTATTTACATGCTTCCTGGACAGCCTGTTTCATTGAAAAGGAAAACCAGAATATTAAAACTGCATACATTTTATAAAGACTAAAATTCCTATTTGCCTTTGTGAAAATATGGCTACATGCTCTATGTTATATTTTTTTCTATTATTCATGTTAATTGAAAACATTCTACCACTGGAAGTGGCTAATAAAGAAATATTCTATATATTATCTCCCAGTGGGATACCTGCGATGTAAAGGAATGATGATTAATGATAAAGTGCTATTAAGAAAAAAGAGAAACAAACTATAACTTAGAAATTGTCTTAGTCAGGTTTCATTTATCAAATAGACTAACTTTTTGTATGAAGAAAGCTACTTTCTGTGACAAAGCAAGCAGTAAACGTATTGCCAATCAGGAAAAGACAGACACTTTATATTTAATTAAAAAAAATTAATATCTAAGTTGGGTAAGACTGGCACATTATCAAGAGACGTGACAACAAAAAGCTTAAAAGGCACAATTAGAAGAGAGTGAATGCTACATAAAAATGCTGTTCTTGAAGTATTTCATTTTATTCTAGACCAAAACCCTCTGCATTTGAAATTCCAATGATCAGCTTCTGCTTCAGTTCCTTCTTGTTCTTGTAAGGAGGGAGACAAAGCTGGTTGAAGCAGGTGTGGGCCACAGGTAACCTAAAATAATTTAAAAAAACCCCAACAAAACACATTTAACAATAATGCCATAGAAGCAGGACACTGCCAACTGCCTACACGTTTTCAGTTAAACATTACTCAAACAAGAAACCCTGTAAAGGGAACATTTATCCTAATGTTGTTGGTTCAAGTTCCATTGAACACATAACACCACTGGTGGTCATAGGCACCTCAGGTGCATTTGTTTGCCTGCAACTGCCACCTGCCCTTTGTTTTGTTTGTTAAGTTGGAAACATTTCCTTTTAGCTTTTGCTAACACCAGGTACCATGTGGCTTCAAAATCAGTTTTGCTCTAAATACAGAATCTGGGTATAATCATAATCCACAACATGAAGAAGGAAGATATGTCCTGGAGTAGTATTGAGACATCTAGATGAAGCACAATAACTGTAAGGATACAGAACTCAAAGTTCAGCCTGGTAAAATACATCTTTACAGACACATGTTTCTGTGCAAAGCACTGAGGAGCTGACTGAAGGAAAACCAGCAGTTCACAAAGTTTGGTCTTAGCCACACCAACATTTTCAGTTGCAAGTTTCTTCTGAGAGCTGAGTTTCTCTTAGGATTACCCAACTGAAACACTGGAAACTCTGCTCCTCTCTAGAACAGATTAGTTTGATGAGAACTGTTCTTCAGTAGCAGAAACGTTTGTTTTGCCATCCGTATGAGATGCCACTAACATTCTGCCTCAGAGACACAGGCAATAAGAAAAGCTACGGGATCTTCTTGCTCTTTATATCCTGAAGCAACATGCAGGACAGCAGTGAGGATGTAGACTTGTCCTACAGCTGATTACTTGGCGGGGTGGGGTGGGGGGGCGGTGGCGGCAGAAAGAGGAGAAAGACAATGAGCTGAAGTTCAACCTGACATTTGGAATTAACCCTACATGCTGAAAAAATTCTAAAACTTGGACACTTAAAAATTAAATTTTAGTATGTGACTCAAAAGCTCTCTAGATCTATTTTCATTGAAGCCCTTAGTCTTTTGAACAGCAGGAGCTTGGCCTTTGGTCATTAGTAAACGTTCTTGAAAGGGATTGGAATCCCCCCAGATCTCAAAACCCAAGCTACTTCCCCCTCCCCACCCTTTAAACAAGCAAAGATCTGTCAATAAGACTGGAGTCATGTGCTTCAGAATTCGGAAAGTTGGTAAACTGGATATTAATTTTGCAATTCTTATTGCTATTATATTCTTCGATCCTACTGAGAAAGCAATGCAATGCCAGCATGTCTATGTTCATCCTTGCGCAGGCAGGCAGTCTGCAACAATTATCTTGGAAAACACAGACCTACATAATTTTAAAATGCACACTATTTCAAAACACATATTCCCATTTTTAAGAAAAATAACAATTTACAGGAACATGAACTTAAACACAGATGCAATGTTAACTGATTTTTCATCAGATCCTCATGTTTCTTTAACATGTTACTGGAACCAGTTATTAGCTCATTGATAAAGCATTAGAATCATAGAATCACTTAGGTTGGAAAAGATTCTTGGGATCATCGAGTCCAACCATCAACTCCACCCTACAAAGTTCTCCCTTACACCATATCCCTTAACACCACATCTAAACAAGTCTTAAGCACATTCAGGGATGGTGACTCCACCACCTCCCTGGGCAGCCTATTCCAGTGTCTGACCACTCTTTCTGTGAAGAATTTTTTCCTAATGTCCAGCCTAAACCTACCCTGCTGCAGCTTGAACCCATTCCCTCTTGTTCTATCACTAGTTACCTGTGAGAAGAGACCAGCACCAACCTCTCTACAATGTCCTTTCAAGTAATTGTAGAGCGATGAGGTCTCCCCTCAGCCTCCTCTTCCTCAAACTAAACAGTCCCAGCTCCTTCAATCGCTCCTCATAAGATTTATTCTCCAGGCCCTTCACCAGCTTCGTTGCCCTCCTCTGCACTCGCTCCAGCACCTCGATATCTCTCTCGTATTGAGGTGCCCAGAACTGGACGCAATACTCAAGGTGTGGCCTCACCAGTGCTGAGTACAGGGGGATGATCACCTCCCTACTTCTGCTGGTCACACTATTTCTAATACAAGCCAGGATGCCACTGGCTTTCTTGGCCACCTGGGCACACTGCTGGCTCATGTTCAGCCGCTTGTCAATTAGAAACCCCAGGTCCTCTTCTGCCAGGCAGCTCTCCAGCCACACTTCCCCAAGCCTGGAGCGATGCATGGGGTTGTTGTGGCCCAAGTGCAGGACCCAGCACTTGGCCTTGTTGAAGCTCATTCCATTAGCATTGGCCCATCGGTCCAATCTATCCAAGTCTCTCTGTAGAGCCTCCCTATCCTCATGCAGATCAACACTCCCGCTTAGCTTTCTGTCATCTGCGAACTTGCTGATGATACACTCTATGTCCTTATCAAGGTTGTCAATAAAGATGTTAAACAGAAATAGTCCCAACACTGAGCCCTGAGGGACACGACTTGTGACCGGCCGCCAGCTGGATTTAACTCCATTGACCACCACTCTTTGCGACCGCCCATCCAGCCACTGCTTGATCCAGCAGATCGTAGAAATACCACAGTAATGAGAGAAACCCGATTTAAAAACCAAAATCAGGATTTATTATGTTTATGCATTTAATTCAGCTCTCCACAGAAAACCTAACAAAATGTTGACTTTAAAGTTATAGTTCCATTTAAGTATTTTGATTACCTTAAATGTTTGAGAAATTTACATAAAGCCAGTAATTGCTGCTTATCAGCAATTACTACTTAGCAGTGAGCTGCAGACCAGTAAGCTTTCCTATACAGCGTGCCAAATTATTTAAACTGACTTCCTCCAATCTTGAGAAGGAAAATACTAGCTGGAAAGTATGTAGAATTTCTCAAGTCAGTTCAACGCAAAATAAAACACTACCAGAAACATAAGAACTTAGCATGAACAATTTAATCATCACAATGAAATTACAAGGCTGCTTTGTTCCTATTTCTTCTGAGCAACCTCTGTATCAGACATACACTTACTCACCAGAGACCCTAAAGGAATGCTACAACTTCTCCAGCCATACGTGTTAAAATTCTTTAGACCATCAAGAAAGAATGCAGGCATTTTTTTTGCAACTGAAGTGGCTGCTATACATAATGACAGACTCAAAAAATTCAGAACAATTCATGCTGATTCACTGTATATTATCATTAGCTCAGCTGTCATGTTAGGACCAATTAAACAAATAATTTATTTGAATCGAAAACATGTAAGGAATCTCTATAAATAAAGAATTTCCAGCCTCAAATGTAAACATTGACTGGAGAATCAATTTTGTATTAGATGGTCACCTGCAAAATTTATGCAATCAATAACACTTTGAAGACAAACTAAAGGAGTCCATACAGTTTCTTCCTTCTATATTAGTTTGATTGTCTTCAAAAAGACATTCAAGAGCAATAAGGGCTCTCAGGAAATAAATTTTTAAAAATCCAGAAAACTACTTACCAATTAGTGGATGTTTCACTCTTTGAAATCTTGAAATTCAAGTCAGCCATTCCTCCCACAGGTACTCTATCACTTCCTGTAGCAAAGTGTAGCAGCTTCTTTTGAAGGTCAAGAGAAAATCCAAGTACTACATCCCAAAAGTATCTATGTTCGGGGCAGAGGGAGAAGAAAATGGTGTGAGATGAAATATCATGACAAAACAGTAAGAGGATAATACAACTGCAAGTACTACATGATAAATGTTATTTACCGGAATTTCATTAATGTAATATACAGGACATCAGTAGTATCCTAATATACAAGGCTAAATAAATTCCTAAGGAATTGACAAGTACAATGTTTTATGAAATTTGGAATGATGTCTTGTCAAAGGATGCCCAAACCCACTTTTCTACAAAAATATAAATGCCTCTACTCACTAAGATAAATGTCCTTAGTATCAAATAGAATTGGAAGAGAAAAAGCATTTTTAGAAGATTGGATAATAAAAATAAAGACTCAGATTTCACTATGTAGGATTTGAAGGTACTCTTATTAAATTATCTCCATTTCAATCTAATCATAACCTTTTAAAAGTATTCAGCAATACGTTATGCCATTAAGGATCTCACTCTTCCTACCTACAGATAATTTAATAGCGTCTTTGTCTTATTTCCAAATAAGTTTTTAAAACATCAGTCATTCTCAGATTATCCTTGAAAAAGATTATTCCCAACGGTCTACCATTTTATGATGTTTTTAAACTCAGTAATTAGAATGAAAAAAATTAAGCCTACCGTATAGTAAGATCAGTTTTTTGGTAGCCCTCATATTGGGTACTTCGCTGTAAAGCGGACATATCCAGTTCAGGACTGCCACAGACAAGAATTTCAACCTCTTCTGGACGAAGCAGCTACCAGAAATTAAGGATAAAATATTTATTTTTTTTAAAGATGAGAATGATGCTACTAGATTCAGATTAAAATTTTCTTTTGGCATTATAGAAAAATGAACAGTATCATTCAATAAAAGACTATAACTTCGATACATCCTGTTTTATGTGAAAATGAATTCCTCATTACTTTGAAAAATCTCTTACTACTGTATATATTAAAAAGCAAATTAGTGGGTAACATTATATTTTAGCATATTTCTTTTGTTCCTCACTTCTTTTCCATTCTTAGATTTATTACACTGACTTGCTCATCATTTGATTAATATTACAAATGGGTTGGGAAGAAAATTAAGTTTGTACATATGGAATTCAAAGGGAGGGTCTTGATCCCAATTGTGTTTGCAACTTCCATTTCATTTACACTGAAAAGGCCCAGTGTCGGTTGATGAGTAGCACTGACTGACGGAACTTGACTCTCAGTTGTACACACTGCTGCGCAAAGCAAATACACATAACAATAAACCACATTTAACAACGACTAAACTTAGACCTGCAGAATCTACTTATTCATTTACTGTATCATTAAATTGCATGAAAGTATGTCACGGCATTTCAATGGATTTTCATTCTCCTTCCAGAACCTTCCCTGCAGTTAGTCACATCTCACTTTGCTGCAAGTGTGTCATACTTGGCTAATTTCACAGGAATGAAGAAAATCTCATGCAAATTGTAATTGCCTCTTCTTTCTCTTCTTACTGCATAAGGGATGATGCAAATTACAAGAGGCATTCCAACAGCCTAACAGGACTGAACATGGAAGAATGTTTAATCTCAGCCTCACTGAGTGTTCCTCCTGCAAAAAGTAATAGGTGTTTTCAGAGTCACTCAAGAGCACGCAGACAGAGTTGCTCTGCTGCTCATAAACATAGGGAATACAGAGAATCCTTGTAAACGCTGACACAAGAGCCCCTGAAGTGCCTGTGAATCCATACGATAAAGCTAATTCGTGGAGCTTCATTTATCTGTTTTTCAATGGAACACTACAGGTAACAGTTGATTACCTGCTTAATTTCTTCTCCTTATATTGGATTAATCGACTCCATTGATCAATCAAGATTACTCACAAATCCTAAAATCATCCAGTGTAATTTGTTTAATTTAGATAAGTCATTGTCACACATCTGAACCGGAAGCGAAGGGTTATGTTTCATTTTATTCTTACCAGTAATGCATATGAAGCACAGACACTGTGAAATCCATAATAGAAAGCTGCAAATTGTTTGTAGATTGATTTGTTGAGAAGAAAATCAACATAGAGCTGCACATATTCTAAAAAAAGAAAAACATTTTATTTTGTTTTGAATAATCATTTGTTGTACTCTCTCAAATTGTACCGAATTAAGGAAAATGAATGCATTTCATTTTAGATACTATTAAATTGGTAGGCATACCAGAAAGGACTACAGTAAATCTCATTTTCACACTTTGTTAAAGAAAACCTTGGCTTATAAGAAGGAAAAAAAGGACAAACTTCAATCTGCCAAATCTGTGTAGTTAATATGGATTGAAGTACCTTTCCTATTCTGATTTGTGACTGGAATTTTGTCTCCATTTGGCTTTAAGTTGTAAGATTTTATAACACCAAATTCTTCCTGAAAAACCTGGAGAAGAAGAGGAGTCAAAGTCAGTACTGGAAAATACATTCACATACTCACAAATTACAAAGCTTGTATTTATTATTTCATGTATTTCCCATGTCTCTCTCTAGCACATGCTGTAATTCTGAGGGTTGCGGGTTTTTAAAAGTTAAATATTACAATTTTCAACAAATTGCTCAAGAAATTGCTATTCTAAGTAGAAAAATTGACCCTATTACACAGTGGCATATTGAACTGACCTGCAGGCTCTCGAGTCACAGAGCTTTTCATACAAAAGAACAATTTAGGAGCATCAAATACAATTAAGAAGGTATTTGTTCCACTGTAGATCACCTAGGAACTCTAAAGTACCCACTTTACAAAAATTCTTACACAGTCTGACAATAACGTAATTCAAAGCTGAGGAAAAAAAAGGTCAATACTAGTCCAATGCACATCCATAAAACAGTGTGAAATTTTATTAACTAGTAAGTGTTCTAAAACAATGAATAAACGAAAAAGGCTTTCTTGATTGAAGAAGCAGTTAGACATGCAGGTCAGGCTATTGTTCAAGTGAGATTTCCTGGACAAAGCGTACAAAAGAACCAGAGTAAGCTTTGACTGGCATCTGGATTGGACAGAAAAGGGATTGTTTTGCAGCCAGATGAATTCCACAAACCAGGTCACCGATTGCAAGGTGATGGTGTCAGAGCAAGCAAAGAGCTGGCAGTCAGTACCCAGGTCCACCTACACTGTGCCAGGGGACAACAGCTTAAAGCCCTGTAAGGGAGCCAGCCTCTGTGTGCCCCGAGACCCCAGGACCAGACAAGGTTCTTGAAGCAAGTTTTAATGCCCATGCACTCATATTCCGAACAATCGGCAATCACACAGCAGCAGGCCACTCCACTGCAGAAACACTGGTAAAAATTACCGAACAAGTTTGAGAATCACTTATAATTGTGTACTTAATGACCTGAAAGGTTGAGTAAAAATCTTCTTCGACATTGCCTTCATAGGATAGAAGTTCACTTAGTCCATGGGCCAATTCCTACAACATGAGTAAAAACTCTTTAGTAAATCTACAAAACTAAGCGTGGTACTTTCAAGGACGTGCCAGAATCATTACTTTATACAGAAAGTATCTTGGAAAAAGCTGTATATTCAAAATGCATACACAAATTAAAACTCACTGCTTAATTAATGTGTGTGTGTGTATATATATATTTATTTATTTTTATTTCAGTAGAAACTCTTACATTTTTCTTCTTACTACAGAAAACATGTCTAGAATGCTCATATCGGATTTTGGTATTCTAACTTCAAGTAGATCAACAAAAATTCTGCTATGCTAGAAAACATGGAGAATTTCTGTTTTCAACAGAAGAAAAGGAGACTTTACCAGCCTGTGCAGAAAAAAAGGCTGTTTCCAAAGAGTTTATAATTCAAGCATTAAATATAAACAAAGCAGGTTTTAAATCAGTGATTTAGCCTCTTAAAAAACATGATACTTACGGGCATAATCTGAAACAGGTCATCTAACGTGACATCACAAATGCCTACAAGTGTGTTATGATCACAGGGAACAATAGGAGGACTCAATAATTTCTTGTAACAGCAGGGTGGAAAACGAATATCCAAGGTGATGCTGTTATATACAGCAAGTCCCATAAGCTGTACATATCAAACGTTAAGGGCAAACCCCACACATCCTTATTAAAGTCAATATTTTAAGTAACTTGGAAGAAATAGTTTAAGGTTTTACTCAGCATAGTCTAATACATACTAAACAGAAGGAATGGAAATTGTTTAACTTTTTTGGACTGACAATTTCAAATGCAGTTTTGTATTACAACTAAATAGTAGTTAAAATGGCTAAATGATGCACATTTAAAGAAAGCTTGAGTATCTTCATCATAATATTTTATATAAGCATTTCTAGAATAAATTGTTCCAAAGTATTGTTATGAAAAAGGTTTTTAAAGAGAACTGTAGATATCTATTTTTTAATCCAAAAATTCTAGCGAGATCTCAATATAGCCATTTTTCTTTTAAATAAATTTAAAAGCATAAAGACAAACGTGCACTGGCACTAAAGCTCATCAGCTAGCACATTTAAATGTATCTCATGAAACAAATTTGAAATTATCCTGAAAATTAGAAGAATCCAATTCACAATTAGCTTCCCACTAGAATAGAAGGGTTCAGTTGGAAGAAACTTACAACGATCACCTGGTCCAACTGCAATCGGTAAAATGGGGAAATCATCCCGTCTTAGTGGCGTTATAAGCATATATTATCATGAATCATTTGCCTGAGGACTTAATAAATGAGCACAACAGAAAACCTAGGAAATAAACTTATGCTCAAAATAGCATGTGGTTCCATTCAGTTAAAAAAAAAAGCCACATACTGATCAGCAGGGACTTAAGTGAAGTATTAATGCATACAGGCTTATTTATGTTTACTGAATGAAGCTCGGAGGTGGAAGTACCTAAAAAATTGCAACTTAAACATAAAAAGTTGCACGTTTAATCTTAATTCTAGTGTTCTCTGACTGCAAAATGTGACACATACCACCATTTTCTTCCTATTTTTAGTTCGCTTGCTTGAATGCCTATTTTATGCATTTAAAATGGAACACACTCGTATATACAACATCTGAATGAGCTTTAATCAATGCCTTATTTCACCCCCACACCAGCTCAATGAATGGCTGCTCGTTTAGCACCGTCTAGCAGACATGAAAGGATACAGCTCCAACCAAGCGGAATTCAGAATAGTTATCGCACTTAAAGCTGCTGAACCAATGGCAGTGCGAGTCCTTGTGGTAGGTGAACATGCCTGCAGAACAGGAACGGTGGCCTTTACAGAGCCTGAGCTTCAATAAAGTCATAAAAACCCCTCATCTTTCTCACGTATGTACCCTTAAAAGTGCTCCTAGGAGTGCCTGTATCTCCATGCTTGTTCTCAGCCCCGTCTTCTCCCCACAGCAGGAGGCTGCCGGGGCTTGGGCAAGGACCACCAAGCGCCAAGCCCAAAGCAGGCCCAAGCCCACCAGCCCCATTGGGTGCTGGTGGAATGTGTTCTTCAGTGCCTCCAGTCGTGGATAGTTTGCACTGTCTCTGTACTTCATCATCTGTACAGCCAGAAACGTTAATTGTCTAACCAAAAAAAGTTCTTGCTGCAATGCCGACACATTTTTTTCCTCCCTTCCTGGGTCAATAGCAGATGACAATCTTTAAAAAGACTGGCGTGAATCTCATAATACAAATACCATAAGCTTTTCCTTCTTAGAATAGAAAGCTGTAAAAGATTTATCTTATACACACACTAGCAGCAAAGGAGTATGTTTGATATTTTCCGTCAAAAAAACTGCAGAGAAGTTAAGAAACTCCCCAAACACAAACACCCTAAAAAAGCCACTCACTGGTCTAAAAGGCAAGCTAGATCCTACTGAAATCATGACGATAGACCAGTTTGACTGCTATTTGCATCAGATATGGATCATTCTGTTTTAAAGAGTGATAGAAAGTAAAAAATTACGTAATGATACCACGTAACGGCTTTAAGATGCCTAGGAAGTAGTGCTCAGAGAAGCATGACACTTACACTCTACTTCAGCGTGCACAAACAGTGAAATTAACTCCGGCAATACAGAAGTAAATTGCATGAAATGTGATGACTGGTTTTAATTTGTTGGGCTTGAATGGGCTGACAGTTTATTATTGTTTCCACATTCAGTGTACAAACCAAAGCACTGAATAGTTCTAAAGACATCTTGTATGCAATAGCTTACTGCATCTATGCTTGAAGATCAAATTGGCGAAAAACAATATTTTAATGAAAAAAATCAAACTCCTTTGGATTAAAAAAAAAAAAAAATCAACCCAAACAAACAACAAAAATCCAACTGATGTCTCAGGGAGATCTAGTTCCTGTGAAAATTTATAGGTAAAACTCTGCCTTCATATTTTCCCCCCCCGACTCTTCTAACAATCTAACTTTATTTTTTGAACTGTAGCTCAAAAAGGTGTTCATCACTAAAGGTTTAGACAGTGCCTTTACCAGAAGCAACAGAAGAGTTGCATGTAAGGCAGAGCAAGGTTCACATACTGAAAAATGGCAGCGATGCTGAAACAAAATAGGTCTCAAATCCCATTTATTAATTGTCTGCACTGAAACAAAGAAAGCATCGTAACGCACACAGAAGGGCAGACAACCGAGTTAACTGGGAGCTCTTTAATTTCAGGGGTTAAGTCTGCAGGATAAGCTAACCTAGAAAGGGTATTAACAGTGATGTTTTCCTATTTTTTTCCTTTCAAGCTTCTGACATGTGGTATTTGTAACTTAAACATTAAAGACAGCAGAGTATACAGTCCCTTTCCAAGGGACGAGAACATTTCTGAACTCCTCCCACGCTTTGCTGATAGTTATATCAATGAAAGAATTTACACTTTAAAGCGTGGAAGCCTGCCAGAGATGGTGAAAAAAAATTACTCGCAAATGTTTCCAAACTCATCAGTTACCAAGCTCTGCTGACAACACAATTTTTTTTACTAACAGAGCTGTCAAACTTACAGAACACTTTCTCCAGGATAAATTGTTTCCTATCAAGGTTGTTATCACCAAATGTCATCTCTCCACACAGACCCCTTTTTACTAGAAAAAGGGCTATAGGCAAATAAGGATCTCAGCAAATTTGAGGACATATTTATGACTTAAAACTCCGGACCTTCAGAAGGAGACCGATAAACAACAGAGGACCACATGTTTAAGGGACAAGAACACTTCCAGGCAAAGACAGACAAGCTCTTGCATTCTACCAACAACTAGCAGGTGTTATGCTGAAGTCCCTGGAAATCAGTGTTTCTAATTTAAGAGCCAGCCTGGGAACACTTTAACCTATTATAACATCAGTACTATATCCATGCACAGCTGAGAAAAGCTGACTCATTTGAGAAACATCAGAGCAGGGAAAAAAGCCATGCAGATCCATCTACAGCAATGTAAAGCAAATATGCTCGTTCACGTCTTCCAATCTCAAAAACTCTTCCTTTTTTTCCCCACCTCGGGCCTGCAAATATCATTATAAGCTCACAGGTCCTGGTAACAGCAGAGGCAGGCTATTTCATTGAGTCTCACATCTGCCTATACTGTCCCTGCATCTCACTGAAGGACCTTGCTCTCCTGAGAGCATCTCAGACCACTTAAGAATACTGGCCACACAGATACCCCAAACAGAATATATGATGACAGAAACTCAAGTAAGAACTAACTTCTATCTATACTAATCACAGTGATAGTGCTAGAATTTGCAGACTATCTATCTATATCAGTGCAACTACCTGTGCAAATGGAAACCATTTGCAGGCCAGAGTCAGCCGTTTGCCAGAAATGAGCACAGTACCAGCACCCAACTGTAGCTACTTACGAAAACCAGGAAGACTCCCTAAACTAGCAATATGAAGACAGCCGGCAGCAGTGTAAAAACAGAAAATGCAGCACGAGAAGAAAGAGGCAAGGATGGCAGGTGACAAACAAATACATTTGGCCTTATCGCCACTTGAGTATTTGCTAAACCATCTACTTCAGAGGCTGCTATATATCTCTTCCTATTTTGGAACAGGAATATCATATTCCAATTGCAACCAAACAACATATTAAGCTAAATGGAAGAAATGTATTCTTAAATCCAAATATACGAATGCAAACATATTCTTGTGTGAATTCTAGAAAATTTCCAAGGGCAGACAAGTGTCAGTGTTTCAATGGCTTGCATAGCTTTTGCTTATTCTTCTTAGCTTGTTAGTAGGTCTAGCAATTCATAAGTGATGATAGAAAATTCTCAGGAGTTTTCTACTCAGAAGAGAAATGGAAACAACCCTTTCAAAGGTCTGATTCCATTTGAGTTATAACAGATTTAAATTATCCTTGCCCTACTCCATAGAATAGTTGATGGCCTTCTCCCATTTGCCCAGAGGTAAATCAAGATCCTTTCTCTGGATAAGGATGGAAACACTGTAACACCACAGAGATACAACAGCAAGAACTTCAAGGAAAGTCTCCTGCCAGTCTTGAATCCTCCTGCTTCATATCCAATATGCTCACTAGCCCAGGGATACTAACAAACCATAAACACTGCGCCTCCTGTTTCAGGAACAAGATTTAGCATGGCTAAAGTCTTAAAAAGCTGAATCCTAATATTAATTCTAAACTTTTCCATTGATCAGAGATTCGTTCACGCTCTAATTTTGGCATACCACTGAAGCAAAATCTCCGTTTTTCAGCAATGCTTCCACCTCCTTGTCAAAAGCCAAGATCTTCAAAGCTCTTCAGGTACTTCCCACTCTCTTCTACCTTCCTCTGTGCCACAGCTTCTTCTCATCTATATACAATTCTAACTTGCCTACTTTTGTTTTTACATCAATTAGTAACTGGTCTGCCTAATACTGGATTAATGAAGAATTCTTATGCATCACTCTCTTGATAATTTAAAATGAACAAATTTTCACATTGTATTTGAGAACGTTTATGAGTACTCACCATAATCTGGGTGAAAAATCTGGCGAATCAGAAGAAGAAACCATTCTTTTGTCAGGCCACCCATATCAAGACCAGCTTCCCCTACAAATGTAACTTTCAACTTCTTTTTCAGATCTGCCCTCTTCCTTGCTAGCTGTAGCAAAATAGGTAGGGAAGAAGAAAAGAGAGATTTAACGTATTATCACTACCTCTAGCCATAGAGGACACCTCTCTGCCTCCACTGCTTTTGCTTTGTTTAAGCTAGCAATTTGCATTATCTCCTACTAATAGGTCAAAAGTATATCAAGACAACGTTTGAATTGCAGAAGCAAGACGGTCATCACTTCCTGACATCATCAAGTACCTTGCACATGGTGCCACTCGCTCGGCTTGAAAAGTTAAGTGATGTGCAAACAGACTTTTAATAAACTACTAGATACAATGAGTTGAGTCTGGAATACTTTGGATCTATGTAATTTTTTACCTACACAGAAAATATTCTGCCAGGAAGAAATGGTAGATTAAAAAAAAGTTACACATACTTTGGAGATATTTAGAAATAAGGAGGTAGCTAAAGTTTTCAATATTTGGACACTGTTCTGTTCAGCATAAGATACCTGCCAGCAAATATCAGATGTTTTGTAAAATTTTTTAGACAATGGTAACAAGCTCTTTTTCTTCCTTTGTCCTAAGAGACAGCATTTCATCCAGGTATGCAAAAGATCTGCAAAGAATTAGATTACAGCCTTTCACGCTTAGCGGTGATCTTTCAGATTAAGTCCCTATACAATTTTTCTTTAAATCATTAATTACTGGCGAGCTCCAGAGAAAGTATTTAAACCAGTCAGGGAGATGCATGTGAAAATAACTTCTATGTTGTTAGCTGCTCAAGTAAATTCCTGTTGCACAAATTTTATAACTATAGATATTTGTATTATTTAACAAAAACTTTTTTTTAGCTGCAGTGATTTTCCTTTGCAAATGGTTTTCTTAAATTTGAAATACAAATAATAAATCTTTCCTCCACCTTCAATTCCCCACACTTTTAAGAATACAGATAATATAATGTATTCTTATTCCTCCCTGAGATGGGCAGAAAAAAACATAAGAAAGAAATAGGAGAATATTTTGGCTATCAGAAGTCTTGAAGTTGCTCTTGGTTACTTCAGTGCAGTAAAAAAACCCAAAACAAACCAACCCTTCAGTGCCTGAGAGGAAGCAGCATTACCACTCATTTCTTCTATCTTAGGAGAGAAGGCCATGATAGATAAGCTTTCATCTAGCAAAAAAAGAGTTTAAACTTATGTTTTCTGAACATGAGTAATCAGTTTGTTTGGTATTGTTTTCACCACAGGCTGGTTTTAGTGTTGAGAAATATGTTAAAGATGCCCCTGCTTACTGCAGGGGGGGTGGACTAGATGACCTTTAAAGGTCCCTTCCAACCCAACACATTCTATGATTCTATGAAAGAGGAGGGAACTAGATTTCATTAAATAATGTTAATTAGCGAGGTTCAGTGGATACTGAAAAATTGCCTACTTTAATGGACACATCTGTTTCCTTTCTAAAAAAGCCTAAAAAAACCAAAACACATTCAAGAATGTGAGGAATTAGTTAAAATCAAGATAAGAACTCTGGGACCAGTGCTGTTTAACATCTTTGTCAGTGACATGGACAGTGGGATTGAGTGCACCCTCAGCAAGTTTGCGGACAACACCAAGCTGTGTGGCGCAGTCGACATGCTGGAGGGAAGGGATGCCATCCAGAGGGAACCGGACAGGCCTGAGAGGTGGGCCTGTGCGAACCTCGTGAAGTTCAACCAGGCGAAGTGTAAGGTCCCGCACCTGGGTCATGGCAATCCCATGCACAAATATAGGTTGGGCGGAGAATGGCTTGAGAGCAGCCCTGAGAAGGACTTGGGGGTGCTGGTGGATGAGAAGCTCAACATGAGCCGGCAATGTGCGCTTGCAGCCCAGAAAGCTCTGAGGAGACCTTACGGCAGCCTTCCAGTACCTAAAGGGGGCCTACAGGAAGGATGGGGAGGGACTCTTTTATCAGGGAGTGTAATGATAGGACACAGGGTAACGATTTCAGACTGAAAGAGGGTAGATTTAGATTGGATATCAGGAGGAAATTCTTTACAGTAAGGGTGGTGAGGCACTGGAACAGGTTGCCCAGAGACATTGTGGATGCCCCATCCCTGGAGGTGTTCAAGACCAGGCTGGATGGGGCTTTGAGCAGCCTGGTCTAGTGGAAGGTGTCCCTGCCCATGGCAGGGGAGTTGGAACTAGATGGTCTTTAAAGGTTCCTTCCAACCCACACCATTCTATGAATTTAAGAAGAGAAAGCCTAAAATAATTCTTATAGGATAGAGAAGTTAGTGAAGGAAAAGAATAAAAATATTCCAAGAATTAGAACAGAACAAACTCATTAGTGATTAGTCACGTACTATTCATGCTCCTACCATGGAACTAAGTCCTACATAACCTGATAATTATGCACTGTATTCTTAAGACAAAAATTGCAAACACAATTTGCATGCGTGACATGCAAACATATATGTTTTTTATGGGCTTAGCTATGGAGCTGCATGAGGATGGAAAACGAAGTTCAGAAGGTCTAACCCAAACTATTCTGCAGCACTGCTATCGTGACAGCAATTCAGTTCTTTTTAGTATTAGTTCTTTTAGTATTATACAGTTATATTACCAATCTCTTTGTGCAGAAGATTTAAATATGACTTATCAAACTGAAATCTAAGTGCAGTAGCTATTCTGCAGCAATACACCATTTAATTAAATTTTTTGTTACCTCATCAAGTGAATCACTAACAAGGTGCGTCCTCCTCACTTTCACATTTAGGAACAACATATTCATGTCAGGTTTCTGTCTGCGAGAGACTTTATCCACAAGGCTTTGCTATTTGAATGAAAAAGAAACATCATAAATGCAATATCTTCATTTAAAAAACCAAGTGCCACACTTGTTAAATGTAAAAAGTCCTTAGTATCTTGCATTAATGACATTACCCTAATATGATAGCTGCTTCAGTATCTTCTAAGAGATGGAGAGCAATTTCTTTTCTACCGTAGACAGCATTTACACGATATTTGAACTAATTTATCAGGAAGTTTAACAAGGTGGTGACAATTGCGCAGCAACCTTTTAAACTCCCCAGTAGTTAAAAACATACCCAGAAGATTCGGGAGAGTGGCATGTGCTTTACTTAGCTATTCCCAAGACACATCCAGTAAGACAGGAATGGACAGGTGGCGGTGCTGCCACCCTGAGCACTGAGGAAACCAGCATCGCCTAGCACCTGGAGAGAATTACCACTGAAGGAGGCAGACAAAGCCCCTTTCAAAACAGAAGAGGCTGCCCAGAAGCAGTACCTCTTTTGTGATTTGTGAACATGCAGTTGCATCTTGGTCTTCCGTGACAACACATCTTCCCAAAATTCTCCTGGAATTTTTATTCCTGAATTATCTTTCTAATTTAACATGCTAGCGCATTATGCTGGTTTCTCAAAAAAGACAAAAAGACAAATTACTGTAACTCATTCTCCGTAACGCTAAGTATCCTGAAACTAAGCACATAAAAATAAAAAAATATTGAGAGAATCCAGCATGGACATTTTTAGACTAGTAATAGTGAAATGGCTCAAGTTCTTTTTCAGGGTAGTCCGAAATACTAAAAGTTGTGATGAAAGGCTGTTTGTAGTATCAATTTAACAAAAACTTACAAGATACCAATGGATGACATACAAATATTTATCACTAAATGACTTACCCGTGCAATACTTATCATCTGTTGTTCTGAGTCCCTTTGAATAATAACTTTTTTTGCTGCTATAGAAATAATAAATGGGTATTGACAGAAAGAAAACCTACCAAGAGAAAAGACGACAAAATATATCCTTTTCAGCATCTAGCATATTATTTTCTTTTTAAGAATACAGGAATGAATCTTTGCATTATCATTCAGTAACTACCTTCCCTCCACTAATAGTAATTTGCAAATAGCTGCTGGGTTATTTTTGCATTGTATACATAGATACTCAATTAAGTACAACAAACTGTTATTGTAATTAGTAATTGTAATTAGTAATAATACTTATCCATTAAATATAAGAAAAACAGCTATCTCAGTGCAGCATTCTTCGGTGCACAGTAGAAATATTTCTGGTTTGGCATATTGGCTGCAGAACTGATTTTCAAAGGAACTCATTTTAGCACAGATCCGTCAGATTTAACCCAGGGTTACAAGTGTTTAAGACTTCTAAAATACCACATCACAGCCACTGCAATCAAATAATTTTGAAATACTTCAGAAATCATCAAGGTAAAAGATTTTTTTGTTACTGGCTATTCTGGTAAATTTTTTGTTGATTTAACTCATCCATCACCAGAGCTTGAGACTCTATGCGCACATCTTCAATCCAGACTGCATGTACACCCTGAATCCTGCCTGTGAGAAGCTCTGGATTCTAACGTCTTTAAGAAAGAGAGGAAAATGAGGAAAAATATTCTCACTTGGTCTCCTGGAAATCCTAATCCAAAGTGTTTTACCAAGGAATGTCGACTTAGTTTGAAGAATTATGTATTTCAAAATATTTCATATGGAAGGTAAACCAGGACTTGCTCCTACTTGGCCTCCTTAGTTCTAAGCATATAGTCTTGATTGTGATTCTTTGGGGTTGTTGTGGGGTTTTTATTATTTTGTTTTTTTAACTGGAACAATACAGAGTTAAGAGATGTAAAATTGGAAAAATGCATGGTTGTAACAGAGTAAAAGAATTAAACTGTGAGAATAATAGAGCTAGTCTGCACTTCAACTACAGAAGTTATGTATCAAGAAAACTTTGTGTTGATATATATTGATTCCCAGTGTCCCAACTAACTGAAAAGAACTGGAGCAGGTGGAAATCTCACAGCCCTTTTATAAGCTTGGATGTGGGTGCCAAAACAGCCAGATGGTGTCAATGCAAAAAGAAAAAAATAAATTTTTTTTGAAGCTCAGCAGTATTCAGATTCCAATGCTTTGACTGAGACTATGCAAAGCCTACTGTACATTTATTGCTCTCGTGAATCATGGAGTTTGATGGTGTGCTTTGCTTTAGTTTTTTTTTCTTCCCTCCCAAGCAGAGTATCAGGTATCAGACAGCAGCCTAGCCTAAAAAACCTGCTTTGGTGGAGCAAATTATGCTCTCCAAGTTTTCCTCAACTGCTGCTAAAGGCAAGGAAAATTGCACACGCAATAAACAAAAAGCTACATTTGGATGGCTGATGTCTTAAATCAGCTCACTGAAAAGTCTTGAAATATCGGGAAATTTTGACCTTATGATTCAAGCTGTAAAGACTGAGTGATACATGCTGATATGCTGTAAGAGACAGCTATAAAAATAACATTTTTCTTAAGAGAACATTAATAAGATTTTAAACTTTAGCAGAGAAATGAAATCAGTGTTTCTCTAGATCTTTCTAAGTCACACTAATGTCTGCCTCTCAAGAGGAGAAATACCTTTGCAAGCTTTGTAAAGATTTAACTTGTGTGTTTATTTTCGTGTAACAGAAATAGTACAATTGATTTCAATGGAACAAATATGATCTGAACCACATATCTACAGGTAATTAGATAAATTTTCATCATTAAGTGGCAAGTATGCACACAACACGCCTTTCTATGAATGTACTGTAGGTTAAAATACATTTGTAGTAAGACAGAAGTCTTACTACAGTCCAAGTCTTAGAAGTCTATGACAGTAAATAATAAACTCTATTACTATCATCTGTATTTTACATCTTTTCTCCAGTTTGCAAAGGCAGAATGAGTTTTATTACAGTCAATCTTGCATCCGTGCAGTAGTAAGTATAGCAAGTAGTAGCTATACTATGATTTTCCAATAAAATACAGTACTTAATGTGGCTACATATACACATATAAAAGGTATGTATACCATATATACACTGTATTTAAGATAGATATACATAGCATACATGTGGTGCTTTGAAATACTACTTAATAAGAAACAACCAATTATTCCTCTTACCTGTGAGAATTTCCATAACATTGCCAGTTATGATATTCTTCCATAAGATCAATATGATCAAGTGTAGAATTATAGAAATCCGTATATGAAATAATAGAAGGGCTGTTCAGACTATTTGCAGCATCTACAAAGAAAACACCAAAGTCTTTTAAAATACTGCCTGGATTCGGCACATCTGTGTTCTAGGCATCCAGAGCTCCAGTGACTTCAGAAACTTTAAGCCAAATCAGCTACTAATAACTTTGTCTCAGTCTTAGTTGCAGAATTTGAGCTATAACATAACACCATACAACAACAGATTAATTGCTGTAGAAAACAGTAAATCCCTAGTTTATGATAAATCCCATTTATGATAAGAGAACCTCCATTTGACTCTGGCCCGTTTAATGACATACACTAAGTAAGGTTTCATGGATAAAGAATGGGAAGTTCTGCTGAAATCAATGAAAAAACAGGTTGATAGAAGGAATTCTTAAACACCTTCATTTAATTTCAAACACAGCTATGGATATAACATCTATGTGCTTTCCAGTTAACAATTGTCTCTTTGAGTTTGATACCTGTTTGCAAAAGGGATGGCAAGGTAGGGGTACAAACACAGTATGCAAAGATACGCCTGTTTCCTCAGGTAACTAATATACCATTTAGAATGACCAGTACAAATATTAAGTACTTGACCAAATGAAGAAAACCAATTCATGTATAAGCTGCCGATCTCATTATGTAACGTTCATATAATGCCAAAGAGCTAATAAGTTTTCTCTGTTTGCACTTAAACATGATTTAATTTTGATCAGTCAGACAGAAAGTAGTGTATTTTGAATTACTACTTATCCCTTTTCCCAGAATTAAGGAGTTGGCAACTCTTTCACAAATGACCAGACAACACACATCTTGGTTTTAGACACAGTTGAGCTTATGTGTCTAAACTGTTGATGTGGACAGGCAGGACTGCGCAGAATGCTTTTACTTAAAAGTTTTAAGTTGACGGTGATATGAAAACATCCTCATTCCAATATTAGTTTTCACTCGTTGGTTTCATTTTCTCTTAAGGAAGGAAAAAGGGATTTACCCCTCAAGAAAAGGGACCGACCTTAAGCCTCCCATTTTCTATAGCAAATGCTCTAATCGCTAAGCTACTGGAGCTGAGTGGAGGAGGTGTTTGCATTTGTAATGGTCAAATTTGCTGCGCCCTATGTTGAACTGGACAGGGATTTACTTCTTTTAAGCTGTAGTTTTGGACCCAAGAGGCATATGCATTGCCTAACTTCTCTTAGATGCTGAATGCTTCTGTGGGAGTAAGCTAGTTACAAAAGAAATTCTGGCAATTACACATTTAAAACAATTTTTTTTATAAATGTAAGGGAATCCTTAACCATTGATTACATCTGTGGATTTTTGTTTGAATGATCTTCAGTTGTTGTTACGGGAAAATAATGCATAGCAACTATCCTCTACTGGAAAGCAAGTACGAAGACTTGCCAATAGAAGATGTTTTTTGTTGCTTACCACTTTTTTGCATTTTATTGTAATTCATACTGTGCCACCATCACTTTCAGTCTCCCCCAGAAGAGGGGAAGTATAAACTACTCCCCCATATGTATATATATACACACACAAAGGTACATATATATACATACACATACATACACAGTTCAAGAAAAATACCTACTAAATAAAGCCAGGACTTTGGTTGCTGATGGAATCCACCAGGTACATTTCACCATAGGGGGAAACTCTTCAGGTTTTGCAGGAAACAGGCGTAAAGAAATAAATTGCAGTAACCTGTCCACCAGCTGCTTGAACCTCTTCTGTGAAATCCTAAAACAAATATGCTGCAGTTACTCTCATGTGATCCCTGTCCACGCTAGAGTTTATATTATCAGATTTCAATGTTATTTTTTAAAAAAAAAACATGCTTTTGTCCTATACATAAAAACAAAATTCCAAACACAGTGTTTGAAGAAGCATGCTTTTAAATATTGGCACACTGCAATGCTCTTCAGTGCACCTATGCTTTTTAATGCAACTATGCTTTTTAAAATCTGTGATTTAAAAAATAAAGCAAGCCATAGAATCATTACTTGTTCTTGACTTTTAGTAATCTAAAAGAAAACAAAAATCCTTAGCTGTTTTACTCCACAATTTTGTTACTAAGTAATTATGATTTTTTTATTTTAAGATCCTTGGTCCTATTGAATACAGAGCGGAAAATACTTTATGCACTTGTGACAAGTGCACATTTTAAATTATGTGCTGCACCACTTCCATAATATCACAACAATACACATATATGTGTAGATACAGTAAAGCATCTTTTTCTAATTAAGAGCTCTCCTATGTAATGGATTAGATTTCTAATACATATTTAAAGAACAAAAACGTCAATAGGCCTATTGCATCCTTTAACCAAGAGGGTAAACCTTATTCGTAAACACTGATTCAAATGAAATTATATATACCAGAATTCTAAGCAAATTTAGACATATTACAGGATGGGGTGAGGGAAATATAATTCCCATTCTTGCAGAGAACAAAATCCTTTGTTAACAGATTCCCTAGGAGATAGGGGAATTGTGAATGGGGACATTCAAACTTTTTTTTACCCCAGACTGAACTTTTTGTATAGTCATTATAAGGAAGGCAACGTGCAGACCAACTTAAAAGCCACTTTCTGGGCAGTCACCCCCATATGACTTTATTAGTGAGGGGCTACTAGAGTTATTTCAATTAATTAAAAATCTAATGCCCTAACTACGGTCTCTCACCACCTCTATTACACTATGAAGCAGGGACTTGATTTCATTTGCAGTTTTCGTACACTACAGCAAAGTCACAGCATCTTTTGCAAATGATGCAAGATAAACCTTTATTTAAACAAAGATCATAAATATGTTTGTATTAATAATACCATTTAAGCATGTATCTAAAAACTTTACATACATAAGTTATTTTGCATCTGTTATAGAAAAATCACTTACATAAGTTATTTTGCAATTCAGGCTTTTTTGCGTAAAGATATTAATATTTATACATTATATACTGTTTGCATCTATAAATCAGTATCACTTAGTGGACTATGTCCAAATGTACTTTGAAAACAACAAAAACAACCTCTTTAGGTAATTAAATTAACTTTCATATAATTTATAAAACAGTCAACATCAATGGAAATACAATAACAATTGTAATCCTAAAAATGGAATTTTTAATTTTATTTTTTTATTTTTTTTACTTTTTAGACCAGTGCACTAGGAAATGATGGTCAGCTTCTGTTAAGGCTGCTATCTGTCTTAGCAAGTGAGCATAGATGACATAAGTAGAAGTGTTACTAAATTGAGGATTCTGAAAAAGATTAAAAAAATGTGTTAGGTTAATAAACTGCAAAAAGGGAAAAAAGTCATTAGGATTTTTTCTTATGTTTGTTGTTGCCGATACAATTACGCAGGAAAGGAATTCACAAAATTGCTGTGACAGTGGTAAACCTATGAAAAAAATGATTTGCAACTTCTAGTCAAATAAAAAATACATAACTTCCATATTGTAAAAGTATGATTTTGTTTTTGAAAAGAAAGCCCACCGGTAATAAAGGCAGTACTCAATATATTTGTCTGGATTATCATTTACTGTGTAGCACATAAATTACACTCCTCTGAGTGATGTGCTTTCCATCTCGGTTATGAGGATTCTCATAGCTCCTGTCTTCCCGCACATCAATCCCAACTTATTTTCCATCTTACGTATGAGCTCAGACATTCCCACTTTTCAGCAGGATATATTCCTTATAATTCACAGCTAGTATACCACCCCAGAGAAGAAAACTATTGTCTGAGAAAATTAAATTACCATCTGATCTTCTCAAATAACAGCTAACACCTCTCCACACAAGGAGAGGTTTCATCTACACTGGCAAAATTTAAATGGGAAATTTGCTACAAATGCAAGTCAACTATAGTAGCAAAGGGGATAGGTTAAAACAGACAGAAATCAGACAACCTTGCCAGTCAGATAGACTGGAGAGAGTCTGCTGAGTAAAATGCAACACTGGAGAAAGTTACAGCAATATAAAGAAGCGCATATATTGAAACTTTCTGGAAAGATCAGAGTTACAGCATACCAATAAAGCAAATCTGGGAATAAGGAAGAAATAAGAACAAATAACCTGCTAAAACATTTGTTCTTTCAACTCACAGAACAATAGGAAACAATTACATGTCTAACTGTTAGCTCATAGTTTTAATCTATGCAACCTTTGCCCATCAGCTGTCTTCCATTAAGCTCCCATTCCCGTCATGCATACCCTACACTTCTTCCATATTTTAAAACACTCTTATAACAGGAAATTAAATGTGAAGTATCTCAGCTATACAAAGTATCTTGTTTGCATAGTATACTGGTTTATAGATTATAAGTTAAGCAGACATATACTTAATAAAAATACTGTATTTTTCTTACCTGTAAAAGTATACAGTATGCTCTAAGATCATCTTTTGTTCGTGGCCTTTGAATGAAATAATAAGCAGAACCATATGTATACATCATATGCACACACTAAGAGTCATGAAATCATGCACCCTACAATTTAACTTTGCTTTGCCAAAACGCGTAGAATACCATATTTAAGGATCTTTACCCTTCTCAGAAACTGAAAAGGACACTCAAAGATTCCAACTACTCTCTAAAGGCAGTAGGCTATTTTAGCATCTGTCTTTTGTGGCATAACATGAGAGAAGGCAAAACAAAAACTCCGAATTGAAGAGTAAGAGGGAAGTCCATGCTGTTGTCTATCTCGGGTGACACCACAGAAGAGTTTATTTGCCCCATCTTTAATATTTCCTGCCAGAATTCTCCACACACTTCTACCACGTCAGCCTCTGGACTTCTTGCTGTTCATCTGCTTCAAGGCTTTTACAGAACCACAAATGCACATGCAGCAAAGAAAAGGTAGTGTAAGGTGGAGAAAGGAATAGCCAAGGGCTGGGTCACAGGTGAGTCACAACAACATGCTGCCACTTGCTATATCTTTTTGTGGATCAAGCTATGCATTCTCACTTCTATTACTTCTTGCTGAAATGTTGTCTTGTCATCTCCAGACCTCCTGCCTTTAGGCTATCCCTTTCTGCGTCCTGCACTGCCCGCTCTATGCTCTTGCCACATGTGAACAGTGTTGTGAAATAAACTTCAGATCAAGGAATTATCTAGGTTAAAACATCCTAGTTGCTGTTGGGGGGAGGGCAGGCAGAATATGTTTTACTCTAGATAAATTCCTTAATTCATCTCACAGTTCAGATGCCCAAAAGATTGGCCTGGCAACAAGCAGCTGCCATTTTGTGGGGGAATGTATGGCTGGGGCTGCCTCTCAGAGGTTCGATGTCAGCTGACAGAGTTCAAGATACATTTCAGCAGGTTTGTCAGCCAAAAGGAGACAAGTCCTTACGAATCAAATAAATTGTATGGGAACATTTTATTTCTTTGGCAAAACAATAAAGACAAAACCTCTATCAGCTGTAAGTGCTGGCACATCGCTAATGCAAACATTTGTTATAATTACCCTTTCCATTCTTGTAGCAGACCATTAATTATTCCTTTTAGGACTGACTTCTGAACATCTTGAGGCTATGGAAAAGGGAGAGGAAAAATCATATCTGATGTAATTATACACAGTCTATACAAGAAATTGTATAAACAAGCAAGTTTGTTTTGCTTGTGATTCAAGCCATCTAAGAAATCCTTGTGTTATGATGCTGAGCTCCTAAGTATCTTTCCTCACAGACTATCAGTTGAGGCCTGGATAGTGCCAACGGTGGCTTTCAACGCTTTAAACAAAACCTGTAAATAGAATTTCTGAATTATTCCCGTCCTTTTTTTACTAGACACAGTACCTACTTTTTGCTACCCCCATCCTCACATTTTCCTTATTTCCCACCATGAAGTGTCCCACCACAGTCACGTCATATCTTGCAAGTGGTTTTTGAGATCTACCGCAGTATAAACTGTGCATTACTAGTAGCAAAAGTTTCCTCCTCTTTTATTAGAGCAGTTTTCATGATTCTATGGCAATTCTCATGAGACCACTTTAAATATGTTTTGAGAGATTCTTCAGAAATCGTGCCTATCTGAGAAAGAGTTATGGTATAATTTGCTTCTTAGCATATTTCTTTGCTGAAATAATTGTTACAATGTTTTAAAACATGAATTCTTTTCTTCTACTTACAGTATTTAATAAGGCATCATAGACAACATTCAAAAATTTTGCATTGATTCCAGAGTCCTCAATGGTATTAAATGGAGAATTGGTATCTTTCTGTAAGTTAGATAGTACACAAAGCATTTTGGTTTTGAAATGTTTTCAATATTTTAGCCATCTTTGAAAAATAAAAGTTTAACAGCAAGTTTAAACAAAACACATACAGAAATAACTATTTATTTTCCTTATCAAAACATAAGAATCTAAGTTGCTTTTATTAGTAAGTGAAAGACAAAGCTAAACAATAGTAATCCTACACACTGGTAATATTCATGTAACTCTTATCTTGTCATTCTATTTTTAAAACGTAAGAGGACTTCAAATAGTAAATTACAACTATTTTCATCTTTCATCTTTGTTGTTGATCCATCATCAGACAAAAGCAACAAAATCATAAGCATTCAATATTTGTTAAGTAACTAAAAGTCACAGGTTATTTCGTCTAGGTGCGGGCCCTACAGTCCGTATTAAACATCATAAACGCATTTTGCCCTGCAATAGGCAGGCAATATTAATTTAGCACGAATTCAGAAAGTTTTCAAGCACAAATATGATCTTTCCCAAGGAAAACTGAGTATGCCATCACAACACAAGAACAGCTATACTACTTGAGCCCATATGATACATTTTTTTAGGGACAGGGAATTTGTTTCCAGATTTGCCTGGGCCTCTGCATTAGCTTGCACGTTATTAAACTGTAGTTTCTGTAGAAAGTATCTACACAGTCATATTGTCACAAAATGAACTACATACTGGAATTTTAGTTACTTAAACTGGAACCTATAAATCAGTGCACTAACAGATTGTCTACCAGAGGCAGGTGTGATCATGACAAAATGATCTTAGTGGCCTTGAGTAACCAGCTGCAAGCCTTTAACTGATGTTTTTGTGAACACTTCGAAGATACAAAGCACTGTAAGTATGGAAGAGTATTATAAGTTATTTTATACCTTAAATGCAGCATTTATTTCCAGGAAAGAATCAAATGTTGTAGAATAAAAATCATGTACAGCTTTCCAATCTCCTGATGACTTAGCATTTTCCACATCATCCCTAGAAAGAATATATTAAAATATGGGTAACACAAGGGTTCAACCTTCCCAAACACTTAGTCTTTAGACTGTGTTGTAACTCTTAAGCTTTCCTCACTCAGCACACTTAGAAGACAGACAAGTACAATATCAGTATCTTTCTAACATCTTCCTTGTCATTTTAAGATCACAGTATTGCAAGAGAAAAAAAGCATAGTTTGTGTTTGATACACCTGAGCAATGTCTCTTATTGAAAATCCTAATTCATGGTGTCACAGTTCACTATGTTAAGACAAATAATTAGCAGAACAGATTACACTGAAGATACACTGACATGATAAAATTTCTGAGACTAATTTATTTAAGTATGCAGGCTCCTAAACTAGTCAAATTCATTATCATTTGTATATAATTTTATTTCTCTTCAAATTTTTCAAATAAAACTTAATCTTTGTATGCGACTGTACATGTTCCTTAAGGGGACAACAAAATCTATTGATTTACTCTTAAAGTCTTTCTAAGTATTGGATCTTAAAGCAAGTATCTGTATATCAAATTTTGTATAATATCATACATTTATAAACAACCCAATCAAACAAAAAAGCCAACCAGTCTTTGAAGCAGACTTATTTTAGCTATCTACAGCGCAGATGATACAAATCCCAGGTCCCCCATCTCCGCCCCCCCGCCCCCCCCCCCGATAATGTCTTCGTACAAGATATTTTTTTAAAAGTTATCAGTGGGACAGACCAAAAATGCTAATGATTTTTAATACTTTACTTGAAAGAATAAAATTATTCATAATTACATAATTAGGCAGCAGTCAACAGATACAAAAAAATGAATATGGAAAAAATTTCAGGTCTTCAGGTCACCTGAATACCAACAAAGGATCACTTCTTGCCAAATTCTCTTATACCTGTCTCCTTTTCCACAAAATACACACACCGACTAATCAAAAAGCATTCCTTCTCCTCACTGAACACACAAAATTTCAAACATGGAAAAGAGCAATGGAGAGTATATGGCTCATATATCTCTTGGAGCAACTGTGATTATTTTTTCTCCATCTGTTTGAAAAATAGAAGAATCGGGCTTCTTCCTAGGAATACTTCTTCCAACTGAAAGAGGGGAGATTTAGATTAGATATTAGGAAGAAATTCTTTACTGTGAGGGTGGTGAGACACTGGAACAGGTTGCCCAGAGACAATGTGGATGCCCCATCCCTGGAAGTGTTCAAGGGCAGGTTGGATGGGGCTTTGAGCAACCTGGTCTCATGGAAGGTGTCCCTGCCCATGGCAGGGGGGTTGGAACTAGATGATCTTTAAGGTCCATTCCAACCCAAACCATTCTATGATTCTATGATTTCCTGACCAAGATTATCCTACTGTAAAACATTCAAAGGTATTAGAGCAGCATAATGCTGCTCTGTGGGTGATAAGGCCAAAAAACCTAAAAGCCACACTTTCAATGACTTAGTAAATACCCTCCTAAGAACACATCCACAATAAAGAAACATTCTGCCTAGTGCAGACACACCTTATGCCGTTCATTAGTTTTTCAACAAAGTCCAAAGAAAGAAAGTGCACTTCTAGAAACACCCGTGTAACTTACTGAAAATCTTTCACAGTTTTGGTTCGGATGGGAAGAGAAGGTTCAGGAGGAATCGGTGCTTTCAGTTCTTGGGGTAGTGTATCTATGGAGATGCGCTGCTTTTGTCGTACATCGAGGCAAATAGGTGGTAGGTCTCTCACTTATGAGAAAAAAAGAAGTAAGGAACAATAAATATAACGCCATCATATACATAAACATTTAGGTAGTAAAATACAGATATAGAAACTACGGGAAAAAAAAAAAAAAGAAAAACTCACACTGATTGATTACACATCTTCAAACCCCTTCTCATCCAAGTACTTTTCTTACCACGTGCCCATCCCAGACGTGATGGAAACTTCGACTAAATGAAGGGAAATAAAACTGTACGAACAGAAATTGTGCCCTCGGTTTTTAACTATGTCTTTGTGAACAACGTGCTCCCTCCTGCCAATGGAGGGAGAAAATTGGCCAGACTGTCTCCTATCTAAGGCCTTCTGAAAGAAGGTAGCCTCTACTGTTTTATAAATGAGCTCCTGGACCAAGTTGCAAATAAATTATTTGCCTGTTACAAAAACAAAGAAAGAAAACCAAGCCTGATATTCAGATATTCACAACTGAATTGCTGCCATGCTGCTGACAAAAAAAAAAAAAGAAAAAAAGAAAAAAAAGAAAAAAAGCAAAGCTGGTGACCTGTGTTCCAAGTCAGTATTAGGGAAAATAGCAAAATATTGTACTTGCACAAGACACACTGGTATTACATCAGCAACAGGCACTGGTATACATATAGCAGTATTCACATCACACATGAAAACCCCAAGTTCATACATATTTTCATTTTTAGAAATGAGCCCTGCAGAATTTCTGCAGAATCTCTTTGTAGCTGTAGATTCTCAACCTTCTGAACATTAAGCCAAGTGCCTTCTAAAGTTAGATGCATAAATAAAGTGCCTATTCTGAACATCACATCTTCCTGAACCTATGAGGAACTCAACCTAAGCAAGTGAGAAGATAATTACCACAAAAAAAAAAAAAAAGAAAAAAGTCAAAGGATGTCATGGAATTATAGTTACCCAGAGTGATCCTGTTATATTTGCTGTTTGAACAACAAACCGAGCACTCCATGACTGGTAGCTATTAGTCATGAACAGCAGTGCTGTCCATTATTGTATTTACAATATATATTGTAACTATTGTAATAGACAAACTAACACTGGTGTTCTCTACACCTAAGAAAAATCTCAAGCACAGCGACAAAGTCCAACTATTTTCTAATGTACAAGGACAAGTCTCCAGTCAGTTTTTTTACTCTGTGATACATAATTTTAGCTAGAGCTGACTGTGGATCATCTACGGCCTCCTAAAAGAATCTCTCCAATAAATTAAATAGGAAATGCAAGCTTTCTGTCTTGCAGAGAATTACTGCTGAAACAGTAACATCTTTAAACATTTCTTCTCAATGAATTTGGTTGCCTATTCCAAGTACAAATAGCAGTGTTTTAACAAGGTCATTCTGTTTTACTCCTTACTTTCTATTTGATCCGAGAACATTGTATTGGGTTTATGTGGTAAGGTTTTGGCAGCAAGGCATCTGCAGGGATGGCCACTGTGAGAGGAGACAAACTACCCTGCAGACACCCAGGTCAGCAGAGAAGGTGCTCCAGGCACTGGAGCAGAGATTCCCCTGCAGCCCATGGAGAAGACCATGGTAAAGCAGGTTGTCCCCATGCAACCCGTGGAGGATCATGATGGAGCAGATATCCACTTGCAGCCCATGGAGAGACCATGCCCGAGCAGGCTGGTGGCAGGAACTGTGGCCCGTGGGGGACCCACGCTGGAGCAGTCCATTCCTAAAGGACGGTACCCTGTGGAAAGGGCCCACGTTGGAGCAGTTCTTGAAGAACTGCAACTCACAGGAAGGATCCATGTTGGAGAAGTTTGGGAAAGATTATATCCCATGGCAGAGACCCCATGCTGGAGCAGGGAACAGTGTGAGGAGGAAGGAGTAGCAGAGATAAAGTTTTGAGAGATGACTGCAGCCCCCATTCCTCACCCCACTGCGTCGGCTGGGGGGAAGGTGGTAGAAGCATGGGGAACAAAGGAGTGAAGTTGAGCCTGGGAAGAAGGGGGAACAGGGGGAAGTTTTGGAGTTTTGTTTTGTTTGACTGGCAATAAATGAATATCCTCAAGTCAAGTCTGTTTTGCCTGTGACAGTAATTGGAAAGTGGACTCCCTGTCTTTATCTCAACCCATGAGCTTTTTCGTCTTATTTTCTCCCTGTGTCCTGTTGAGGAGGGGGAGTAAGAGAGCAGCGTGGTGGGCATCTTGTAGCCAGCCAAGGTAAACCCACAAAAACACGAAAAAATAATATTCCAATGCAGTATACTCAATCATCCATTTACTGACAGTGTCTTCTCAAATATCCTTAAAATGCTTTTTTAGTCCAATATTTACTGCACGTTTCTAAAAGCATTTATATGAATTATGATGTACATTTGGGATAAAAGACACTATATAAACTAAAAGTGTCCTCGAAAGTCAATGTATTAAAACTGAAATCCTCTATGAATTGTCCAAGAACTCTCTAAGCCTTTTCCAAGAGTTGTTGTTTTTTAAAATTAACTAAACATCAAAGTAGCATCATTACTCTGCTGCCTACTCCATTTATCACAGCAGGGAAATAGATGCTAACAAAATCCCCAAAACCCAAAGGCAGATTCTTTTCACTCATGCTAATGACAGAGACACTGTCATTGTGACTTAACTCAGCCACTATTCATCAGACAATAATAGATCAGAGCTGCCCTCAATCCCCTGAGCATTGCATTGGTTATAGATATGGAACCTTGCCCACTCTCACAGCTGGAATTTAAAGCTATTTAAAGAGAAGAGTAGTAATTTAAAAAACAAAGTGGACACATAGATACTACATTAATTAATACCAAGGTGTCAAACAATCCCATCATGGAAGTGCTCTGCTATTGCACATCATTCTCTGAAAGTAGGATGGACTGACTTAAAAGAAACTAAGGCTTTGTCTTATCTTTATAGTCTAAGAAAGACAAGTCATTCTCATTTAGCTCGCATTACGTCTTCTCAATTTTAAATGGATTAAACATTGATTTATAACCAGCCGAATATGAGGAAAATACTCTCTCACATCTGTAGAAGAGACAGCTGTGGACAGAAGCTGTTTCTCATTTCGGTAAATTGAGGCTGCAGGTGCTAAGCTGCTAACTTGCACCCTGTCAGCGATGCAATTTTCTTTGAAATATATGCAGCTTAAATTAGATACACTAAACCTGAGTTTTAGTAATATGTTTAATAAATACCGTCAACTTCAGTATGTTTTGCCATAATTCAAGTTGATTTGTATATAGATTTATTCGCTTGTCTGGCATTCAAAAATATTAATTAAGATCTGTCACTTGAGTTCCATTGAGGAGAAACTTGAAACTTTATGTATTGAGTTGATAAGCAGCAATAACACAATATTACAAGACAAGAAAAAGCAATCATTTCTGGCTGTTTGCCCAGTTACATCAAGTAAAAAGACTCAGCAAAGCGTGACTGCTTAGGGAATAATCAAAAACTTCGAGGAAGAAAATCTCATTGATACAAAGCAGAATTGACTAGTACAAGGAAATTTAAGATGAATGACTTCAGAACAGCAGTTATTTTCACAGTGACCAACACAGCTAATGGCAGGTGAAAATTTTCAAAGTAGGTAAAGCAAACAAATCTTACTTGTATTTGTAAGATTATATAAGAACTAGAACAATCTAGTTCATACATAGATTTCATACTAGATCACCGTCGCATTAGAAGACTTGTTATACAAATTCAATCTCTGCGGTAGCTACATAGCAAACAAACATCACCCTAGCTTTCATGCTGTATTTACCACCACTACTTTTTCCAGACTTTTGTTTTTCAAAAAAATTAACACTCTTTGAACTCACACCTAAAGTATTACTAGTATACGCACATACGTACACATATTCAGAGATATAGCACATGTATAGATAAACTGAAAAAAACCAACCAAGCATCATTACTGAATTCCAGAATAGCAAAAGAAGCATTTTTAACCAATAAGTTTTTTTTTCCATAGAATACACATATCTCATCAAAAAATTTTGAGTGCACCTTGGACCGTCAGTAAAAATAATCTGGTTTTATATAGGCAGGTTACCCTGATCCTGAAATTACCAAAATTTCTGCTCAATTTTACATGTTGAGCTCAATTTCAAGAATATGTTCTTGACTATAATAAATATTGCCATGCATTGGTGTGGTGAAAATTAACAATTAAGTACTTGAGAGGCAGTATTACAACCAGAACAGTATCAAGTGCAGCAAGAACTGAGGGCACTTCAAGAGAGATGTGTTAAGAGTTTACCAAAAATAAAAAAAAGGGGGGGGGGGGGGGGGAGGTGGAAGGCATATTTCTTCTGTTTACTGAAATGAATTCTGCAGAAGGATACTGTATTTTTCACATTTCTTGGCCCTATACTAGATTTAATTTTACTTTGTCCTAAATTTTATTAAGCAACAAGCTTTCATTTCATAACGTAAGATTGTATTAAGCAACTATTCAGACAAAAGGTGGACAGGTAACAATTAAGGCTTAAATAATGAAAGATGGTAGCTTGGAGTCTACGAATCAACTGTATGCATGTTTCTGTTAAAAAGGCTAGCAGCTGAGTAGTTAATATTGACAAGAAGTCACTTTTAGCTTCTGAGGAAAATAACCTTAGCTGAGAAAGCCAAAATATTTCACCTTTTCAGGATTTTCAGATACCAACAATATTGCAATTGTTTACAGGCAATTCACATACAAAGTCTTTCCTTTAAAAATATATAGGCGAGAGCAATGGCTACTTGAAGGTTGTTCTTCCAGCTTTGTTAGCTTGACCTTACAGCACTTTGTAAGAATCAGCAGAGCTCTGACCTGCTTTGCAGCATCTTCCTTTTGCCGTACCCCAAATGCTGCCCTCAAGAACACTACTTCTACCTTAACACTGCTAAGTTACACAGCAGTGGGGGAATTCCTCACTGGCCATCTCCAGCCACCTTTGTCTCCTTTGTGTAGCACAAAATGACTTGAGCAAAGTACAAAATCCTTTCTGAGCCATCATTTACACATAATTGCCTTTTGTGTTTCAGTGATTGTGGTGTTTTTTTTTTTTAAGTAGAAAGCACCTCCTTACTTTATAACAAAAGTTACTTTAAAAAAAAAAAAAGTCTTGTATTGACTTTTAACTTTTGCAGTATAGCTAGCAAGGATACAAAGATTATTTTAGTAAGGATCCAATCCTGCAAGGTACAAGTCACCTTTTACTGCACAACTTTGAAACTGACAATACCCATCCATGGTTTTGTTTCAAACTCTCACTAGTCAATGCCCTCCCTTTCTTTCTAGCCTCAAGTTCATTGAGTGCTATAAAGACTTGGAGAACCACAGAAAAATAAGGCTGAGGGGGACCTGCTCAGAGATAAGAGTACAAACCTGACAAATGTTTGTACAGCCTTTTATCAAAAGTCCTAAATTACTGAAATTCCGTATCCTAGCTGAAAAAATCTAATAAAAATTTCAGGTCTAACCACAATGTCATCTCATCAGACTTCATGATTCTAGCCTGCCATACTGAATACACAGCTCCATTTACTTTCTTTTCATCAATTATTGTTACCTCATTGTACCACAACCACCTTCCTTCTCACCTTTAAAGTTCTTCAGAACTTACCAATCTTTGCCCGTGAATTTTGTTTTGTGTCATCACCAGCCTTCATCTTCACTGGAAAACAGCAACTCTCTCCCTCTAAAAGCACTATGCTTGCCTCATCCCTGCCATCCTTCAGATAGAGATAGAAATATCTTCTCCGCAAAGTTCTGATGCAATTTCTAGAGAAACTGCCATCTGACTGCAGTTAGACAAACAGTATTTGCAGATGGACTACTGAATCTGAAACTTTCTTTATAAACTTCAGATGGTTATTTCATCCTCCAGGTCTATTTGTTTTTCTTATCCTACTTGTTTCTATGACATAACCTCTACAGAGGATGGACTATCTTATATATTGCTGCCTGTACAATGTACAGCACAGCATAATTTAGTGAAATCTAGATTTCTAGATTTTCTGGCACTACCACAATACAAATATTGGCAGAACACTGAGCACCTTCTTAAATTGGTAACTAAGTAACATAAGGCTTTTATTATTCTCTTACCATTTTTGATGTTGGGTATAACAAGTTGCGTAGGCGAATTTCTGTTTCCGATGCCTTCTTTCTTTTGGTTGATAGTTGTGATGAAATTGCTGAAAGTGGAAAACTGATTTTTGGCTCCTCTCTCCAACCCCTGTAATTAAGATGACAGCATGCTAATAAAGGGCTAATACATTACTGCAAGAGTAATCTTACTGATGAGGTATTACACAGAATACTTAAATATCTTTTATCTTTAAATCAGAGTGGTAATACCTACTTAAGACATAAATAATGCTTCTGCAAGTTTGTTTCAAATTCAATCAGGAGAGATACCATAACATTCCTTCACATTACATGCAAAAATGCAATTATTAATTTACAGGATATGAAGTTATCCTTGGATTATTGCGAGGAAAACACAATACAATTAGAATGCTTTCAACAATATTCTCACTTTCTGTATCCTAATTTCTAACTACTTTTATATTCATCACTACATCCAGCTCAGTTTAAACTGAGGAAAGTGTCACATATTCCTTTTTCCAGATAACCCTAATAGTAGTTAGATAAATTTCCCAAGACTTGAAATGCAGGGTAAAAATTCTATGTGACCTAATCTGCTAATAAAATTTAAATACTGGCTACCTGGGTAAAAACCCCTAATGATTCAAAACCACCAGCATCAGCTGCTGCTGAAGAAAGGCTAGCCAACAAATAATCGTTAACACAGTGCTAAGAAAACCTGCTTGAGTACCTCTACATGCTGCCATCAAGCAGTCTGAACAAACCTTTGCTAAGAAGCGTTGAGCATTTTAACAATAAACAGAAGTGAAGTAACACAACAGACTTCCAAATGATTACACCAATTACACCAGGATAGACACTGAGTGCTGTTAGATAACTCTGGAGAAGTTCCAAAGCATAAGTGCTTTAAAGGGCTTGCCCAAGACGACAGAAATCACATGATGGAGATTTTCATTTCAGTCTCTGCTCCAAGTTACCAGTTGGTATGAGGCAAAGGCAGAACAACTCAAAGAAAACATACACATTTTCCCTGCACATCAGGATTTTCTGCCTCACATTAACCTAAAGATTCATTTCCTTGAGATCTGGTATCTGTGCTCTCAGTTAGAGATAATATTTTCATGCAAATCAAAACTGTTATTCCCCAAACGAGAATAGAAATTCTAGAATAATTAACATAATATCTTCTCATTTTTTTAAACCCATACATTTCCCTTTCCCTTTACTTTCCCAGTAAATTGGCACTAAGACATGCAGTCAGAGTTCTGAGGAAAGCACTTCACTTCCACCACAACATCCTGAAATACCACCAGGAGGATAATGACACAGCCCGTAAACCTGCCACGCTGCAGCGTACGCAAGCTGGTACACTGCCAGGAATTTTAAATAACTGTGGCACATTTTTCCATGGCTTATAACTCAGCAAATTATAAATTTGAACAATCAGCAGGACTTCTGGCTTTAAAAATAGCAAGTTTCAATTTCTAGCTCCACATTCCTTGTATGCAACAAACATTCAAAAATAAAATGTGATTACCACTACAATTTTCATATTAACTTTTTATTTTGTTCTATAACCATTGAAATAGCATTAAGATGCTTCTTAAAAAAATCACCTGGCGCATGACTGGAGAAAAACAGACCCTGAACAAACACAGCAAGACACGATTGACTGAAAAAGGACTTTTAAAAAAATACAGATCTGAGGTTAATCTGCTGTGTCACAAAACGTATGCTCTAGATAGAAAACCTCTGGAGCTTGGATGAGTCTAATTATGATTAATAGGGAACAGATATCATAGATAATCGATAAGAGGAGCTTTTATGAAACAGACTATTCTGACAGCCTTTTTGACAGACTCATCTTTCTAAGCATTACTCCAGCCATGCCACTGAAATAGCATAGTTGAACAGTTGTTTAAACACATTCTTAATGTCACCTCCCTCACCAGTGATCAGAAAGAACAAAAATTGCACGTGCTATTTAACTCCATTCATGCTGCTCCACGTGCAGTTCCAACAATATTAAGCAAATGCATGGGCAAAGGCTTTACTGGAAAGCCCTGGTAGAATACTGGGAAACTACATGCTCGTTAATGAGCATCTCCGACATCTCCCGGGAGAGTAATCTAGGACAAGTGTACAGCACCATGTGATACTTAGAAAATTTTGTAGGAGGTCAGTGAGCCTCTAGAGCCTAAGGCTCTACACATACTGCCATCAGAAAACCGAACCTCCACATAAAGAATGAGTGTGCTTAGAGGGAGTAAATGGATCAAAGGAATCTTTACTCCTGTTTTTAAGAGCATATTAATAACTCACAACTCTGCTGGCTTCTTAGTGGAAGTTTTCCAAAGCATTAAGCCCTCCATAAAGCTGGTGAGGTACTAGCATTATACTTTATAAATGTATGGTTCTCACTATTGAAGTTAAATGAAATGGTGAAAATAAGTCAAACTGTTTGCAAAGAGCACATACGGAGAGCTTTCTGGGAAGAGGCAAAAAGATCATCTAGAAGAGTTTCTTGAAAATAGTACTCTCTGGTCCTAACATAACTCACTCAAGACCCGTATGTGCATGGCAAGCAAAGGCCAGTGAGGAGTAAAAGGTTTTCTTCCCTTTGCAAAAAGACATGGAGGACACTCAGATTACCTAAAGGCAGCTGTCAATGCAACAGCCTACTCAAGATGTAGGATTTTCCCTTCTATTCATATCTTGAAAGGTGTAACATAGGACTGGTTTTGCTTTACAGAAGCCTCTACTTGTTCCTCTTATTAGGGGGCAAGTTAGTTAACTTCCCGTAAATTTCCTTTCAGAATCTGAATACTGACCTCCAAGCCATCACCCCTTATGCAATATTTCTAATCACCATTTGGCACATAAGAAAAAGTCTGAACTCCTTGCATGATCACATTAATTTATGCATAGACTAATTTAATCTCCACAACTTTCCTTAGAAGTAAAAGCCAAAAAAAAGAAGTAACCATTCTTCCACAATCCCACATGGCCCTTGGCTAGGAAAAGCCATGATATGAAGGACAATAGTAATAGTCACATAATCCCTTTATACTAACTTGCAGCCGTCTTCAACTCCAGATGAGACATCTTTCATGCACGTGCTCTTAGGAGAAAAAGGATACCATGGTTATCTATTGACTTACTAAAATTCTGACCCTTTCCACTGCTATAGCAGGGAATGGAAACTCTTTAAAAGACATGTCGCACCTTCGTGTTGCCTTCGAGGAAGCTCTAGTCATGCCACATCAGTTGCACAAATCTATGGTACGTCTTTAGTGCATTGAAGAAAAAGTCAATTACATAAAATCTGGGGAGATGGTCTGAGACAAAGATATCTGAGGCTCACTTTATAGAGAGACAACGTATAGTATCTATATCACCATAGTCATTGTATGATGGATATAACTTTAGAAATAATAGGCAGAGGAACAGGAAAATTAAAGTCAACTGGAATATCACTGTATTTATGTCAGGCATGTATTTTTAAAGGAAGGGAACTTTAATGGGAAAAATCCGCATGAATAAGCAAAGATATTTTTAAAAAAGACAATAATTTTCCTTTTGTCGTTATATCACATTAAAAACTTTTCCCCAGTTTAATGAGGAGGAAGCTGAGAACATATTTCTCTCTTTAAAAGTGGTTGAGAGAATTTGATTAATTAACAGTCATTTTTTGATGTTCAATCACAACTTTTAATACAAGGACTTGTATTAAAATCATGCTATATATGATGAATCTCACAGCGTACTTCACAAAGACCTGGAATTAGACACGTAGGTTGGTCACAAGTAGGGCTTAGCAGACCAACAGTCCAATAACTTCTTTACAGCAACTCAAAACTTGCAAAAGCATACCTGCCTTCCCTATTCAGATCAAAAACTGCATTCAGTTACAAGCAAAGAAATCCAGGGCTATGGAAAGATCCATTACATCCGCTCACAAAACTCCCTCTCTGTAAAATACTATTAACACCCATATGGAGCTCTTTGTAAATTCAAAATCCCATGGGCATTTGACAAGCAATCACACCTAGCCGGATCTGAGCTCCTCTGCAGCAGGTCAACTTAGACTAACTTATGCCTGTGGGCAACAGCTCAGAGGTACATGAAGGATGTCCAGCTACAAACAAATTCTCATTCTTTAAGGCAGTGGGAATTCTACATGGCTGCCCATTTGCACACATTTTCATCAGCTGAGCCGAGCCTGACACATTTTAGACCAGCACTCATATCTTTATTGTAAGGGACTGCCATTTGCCATTCAAAGCCTGAAGCGGAGATTTTCAAAGGTACAAATAACTCCTGGGCACTTGTCCATTACAGACTTCTCCCACAAAATCTGTATTTGAATCACAAGAACAAACAGATTCTTCCACATTGAGACAGATTTCCAAAGCTGAAAGTCTTTCAGAAGGTTGCAATGTTGTAGGCAAAACACAAAATTGGCAGAACTGCTCAAAGGAGTTTGCAGTTTGCCTACGATTACTTTGTTTAAAATTACAATTATTTCATGACAGTCATAAACATTAGACACTTAATCTGTTAAACTCAAATTATGTAAAATTATAACATATACCGTACCAGATACTTATCAGAATTGTTAAACTAAAATCTCATAACTGTACTACGTGCAACAGGATTGGTAAAATTTTTCTTCTGTTGTCGGACTGAAGTAAGTTACAGCAAGCTTTAACATTGAGCTAAATAAGATATTCAGCTCATGCCAGGAAAATTTTGTTTCATAATATTGTATGGTCAGCAGAAAGAAAATCATAACTCCAGTAAAATTAAAAATCTCCAACGAGGTTTCTGAAATGAAATTATTCAGGCAAATATCCTTCTCTCAGTTTTGGCTTTTTTTACCCTTGTTAACTCATTCGTCAATTACCAAAATGTTTTATCATCTTTGCTTCAACGCAATATAAAAACCGGAAGAGACTTAAGAAAAAGTTAAAAATACAGAAGTATTTTTCGGCTAGCTCTCTTGCTATTAAGCGTATTAAGAGCTGAAACCCTCCACCCCCGAAAACCCTTAACGAATATTCACAATGCTGCAAACCCTCAGTCATGACTAACCCAAAAGAGCAGACCGTTGTAAAATGTTAAAGAACTATAAGTAGACGGAGAATTTATAGCTTCATTATGTCACTGCTTACAGATGCACTTGTTATTTTTAAGAAACTTGAATGAAAGCCTCTCAGCGGAAAAGAGCACCAAAGAAAACGAACATGACGTTCCCTCACCGCCACGAACAGAGCGGCACATGGAGCAAATGAGAGCGGGGACAGCAGGGAGGGGACGGCGGGGACGGGACCGCTCCGGGGGCCCGCCGGGGCAGGGGAGGGGGGTGTCTCCCGGCCCCGCCGGCGGCCGCAGACCTACCCCGGCAGCCGCGCTGGACGCCGACGGGATGGGCGGCAGCTTCTCTCGCTCCTTTTCGTTCTCCCCATCTTCCTCCTCTTCTTCCTCATCCTCGCCGCCCTCCTGGGCTAACGGGGCCGCCGCGCTGCCCTGGTTCAGCTCCGCGCCCGGCGGGAGCCCCGCGCCGGGGCCGGGGGGGAGGTCGGCGGCTGCCGTGGCCGCCGGCGGGCTCTGCAGCGACATGGCCCCGCTCCCGGCCTCTCTCCTCACGGCAGCCCCGCAGCCCCCACGCCCTCTTCTTCTTCGTCTTCTCCCTCCCGCCGCCCCCGAGCCCCGCCGAGGAGACCCCGCGGGCAGCCCCACCGCCGCCGCTCCGCTCCGCGCCGGGCCGCCGCGGCAATGCAGCAGCCGGGGTGCTGCCGGGCGCTCAGACACCCCCGCACGGCGGGGCGGAGCGCGGCCCTGCCGCGGCCCCGGCGAAGGAGGGGGAGCGCGGGAGGCAGCGGAGCGGAGGCGGCCGGCGCCGCCGGACCCCGCTGCCCTTGCGCCCCCTCAGCCACCGCGCCACCTACAGACGGCGGGCAGTAAGAGGGGCTGCCGCCGCCATGTTGTTTATAGGCGGCTCTTGGAAACGTGCTTGGCGACCGGGGGCGCCGCGCGGGGGCAGCGGAGGACACGGCTACGGAAACTCCGTAGCGGAGGAAGAGCCGCGGTGCCGGCCCGAGGCGGTGCCGGGCGTACGGGAATCGGGGCTGTCCCCTGCCCTCTGCGCAGCCGCGCCGGCGAGGGGGAGCGCTGCCCGGTGGGGCGGCCGCGGCCCCGAGGGGGCTTCGCTCGCCGCGGCGGGGGTGGAGGGGCCGCCCGGCAGTATCCACCTCCCGCGCCCCCCTGAGGCGATGCTGCCGCCGGGCGGGCCTTCCCGCCTGCTAGTCAAGTCGTGCCCCCGCGAGCGGCCTCCTGCCGGGCCGGGGCACGGCAACGAGTAAATACACGAGTAATAAATACAAAAGTTCGGTGAAGGGACATCGGGGTGGGTGCCGGCTGGTGTTGCGTGTCGCACCGCCGGCGGGGGTTGCGCTGCTGGCGGCACCGCCCTGTCGCCTCACAGGACCCTCCTCACGGCTTCAAGTCAACTTAACCGGGAAAATGCAGAAATGAGGTGTAAAAGCTCAGGCCTGTCTCTGCTTCACCGGCAAAGCCAGAGCAGAGCCTGGGCCCCTGCGTGGCAGGTCTTTGCCCTCCCTCTGGACAGGCCTCGGGAAGGCTGAGGTAACACCCGCGGTCAGGGCCGCTGTGCGGCAGCCCAGGCTTGCTCGAGCTTTGCTGTAATAAAATAATGAAAAACTCATCCTCAGAAGATGTGCTGTGTGGAACTGGTTGCAATACAGCATCTAGCCTAGATGTAATACAGCGTTCGTCTGTGGGGTACAGACCTACCGCTGGTCTTGGCATGCAAAGGGATGGGAGCCCTTCCGCGTGCCAGGGGTGCCATCTTTGTGCACGTTAAGCGACGTAACGGTTAAGTCCTACAAACCGTCAGCTGCCAGATGAAATAAGTTGCTTTCAGAGCACTCTAATTTTGTGTCTAGAGAAAAGTTGCCCTCCCAGCTTCAGGATCAAAGGAGTGTGAATAGCGTTACAGGCCACTTGAAACAAACCTTCAAAATTGTTTTTCAGATGGAGGTAAGCCATGTGATAGCTGTTCTCAGCATTGGCATTACAGAAGAGCTCGTGCAGGTTGGAGCTGTGGTAAGGATCTCTATAAGCTGCATAAAAGCAAGGGCATAATAGGTACTGCAGTGTTAATCTAACACAATCTAAGAAAAATGCTTTCACTTTTTGAAGGAACTGGCAGACCTGGAGTTTATTACTTTTCATTAAGAAATCGCTTTGTCTCCTTACCAAGTTAAATACGAGAGCTGGTTTTCCAAAAAGTTCACTCCTCACTGTGCTTACTTCCCAGTTGCTCTCAGTGGTTTGCGTGAATAGGTAGCCCGCTGCACTTAAACAAAGCCCCCCAAACACTCACTCATCTTTTTCCTTTCTGTGCCAAGAAATAACATAATGACAGTAATTGCAACAACTTCAGTACAAGCCACTATACACCCAGTGGCAGTCCCCAGCTGGAAGCAATTGGCATAGCTGTTTTGTGGAGCTGTGCCAACTTGAAACATGGAAGGATCTGCTCCCTTGAGCCTGCAGAGAGAGATGAAGCAAAGGGAAATAGAAATGTAGGAAGGCAAGTATACAAATGAATTCATGCTTTTTTTTTTTCCTTTTCCAATTCCATTAAGCTATAAAGGCCTGATTTTCGATAGCTTCAAAAACACTGAAACAGCCTTCTACCAGGATTATTTCGCAAAAAGCTAATGCAACATCAAAGACATCAATTTTTACTGTCCATACTCTCCTGTGCTATTTGAAGCTGCAGTGTTCTGTTGAACTAAACTAACTCAGATAAGTATTTTGACCCATGACAATTATGAAAATAGGCACAAAAGTACTGTTAAAAAATTGATTCCTATTTTATAAGAAAGGAAAAGGACCACATACTGAAGCAGATGCAAATGCATTTTCCTACTTCTAACAGCAGCAGTATGTGCCTGTGGTTTGTAACTAAAAGTATTTCAATGTAATTCATAGATCCACAAAGCAGTCAAAGATGTAACCACAGCTGGAAAAGGCATGTTTAAACTGGCTTTCCATTTGCTAGCACGGATGGATGCTAGCTGGGTGCAGCAGTGCCACATGTAACGAGACAATACGTGTAAACCCTGCAATCATTTGTTGCCAAAGCGATAAACTAGGGTAGCGGGCAATGGAGGAGTCAGAATACAGGATAAAGACAGTCTGTCTTCTCACAGACAAGAACTGTGTGACATACGATGTGCAAAATTTTGCAAAACCAAACAGAGGTATGCAACTGCCATTTTACAAGACTTCACAAATTTCTTGGCCAGATGGCCTGGGAGCCTTGACAAAGGGCCATGCACACTCCATGCCTTTATTTTGAAAGTGTTTGCAGGCTTTTTGTTTGCATCACTTTTCATAATATTTCCAGTTCCTTCTTTGAGGCTGGTAATGCTTTTACTTACCTCGGTGGTTGCTTTTCCACCCTCAACTGTTGTTATACTCCCTCCTTTATCCTTCCAAGGACCCTTTCCTTGATTTTTTTAATCTCTTCTGAGCTGCTTAAAACTCTTAAATTGCATGGTGCCACAGTACTTTCGGGGCAGTGGTGGAAAGGTAAAGTTCAATCAAAAACTGTTGCTCATGCCAAGTACATGCCGCCTGGGCCTACACATCCACCCTGGTTCCCGTGTGAGTTTGCAGCCTGTGCTGGACCCCACGCTGGCATGCCATGCTGCTGGCTCGGGTAAACATGTGTACCCCGCAGTAACACCCCTGAGTGACTATGGGGGGGACACAGGCAGTACGTGACCCTGAACATATTTTCTTGTACTACGGGAGAACAGTCCTGCCTTAGCAGGGTGTTGGTCCTTTCAACCAGAAGACCTTCTTGCCAACTTATTTTAAAATTGTTCACCGCTATATCTCTTCTATCCGAAGAGTTGGAGTTGTCAGGAAGGGGAAAAATTCAACGGCGCATCTCTGTGCAATGGCATGGCCAGGCACAGACCACCACTGGGAATGACAGATGGAAACAAACCAAATGCTAACATTTGTTCACATATGATTAGTAAATGCTTACAAGTAATAGATACACTCACAGAAACTGGCATTTGGGAGTGATGCACAAATGCAAAAAAAAAAAAAAAGCACTAAATTCCCTGGCTAGTATTTTCATGACAAATAGTTGAGTGTACCTCTCATATTCCTCTGCAGTCAGAAGTCAAAATGCAGCCATAGCCAAAACCAGCCCTGGTTTAATTCCATAACATTAGGAGTGGTTTTGGCCCATTATGAGTTTTTCCCTGTCCCTCAAATGCTTTACTAGTGTTTGCAATCAAAGAGTATCAAAGATCCCTGCTGCAAACTGGCATTTCAGGAATTGAAGTGACCTGTGTCCTTTAGAAAAAGTAGGCTGAATTTTGTGTTCAGTTGGTGACACACTGTCATCGCTCAGCTGTACTCTGTCTCTCTCTTTTATTGACTAGTAGTTTCTTTCTCTTCATACTGTTTGAAGATCTCATGCACTTCCCAGTACAAAATATTTGGACCATTTAACAGATGTGTGCTTTGTGAGTTGGCCCCTGAGTGGGCACAAGGGGAGGCACAGGATGGCTGAAACATCGAAAGGGGAAGCAAAGGCTGGAGACAACCCATTTCCTCTCTATGGGAGTAGGAGAGAGATAAATGGTTGGGAGCTTTCCAACACAACAGGTTTTCGGCAAAACATTTCGGTTTCAACAGAAAGACCTGATTCATTGAAATGGAAATGTTTTACAAAGAAGCATCTTTTTCAGTGACCTTTCAGCAGAACTCAGGCAAGATGCCACAGAAATCCACCTGTTTCTCTGCCGACTCAGTTGGAGAGCTCACCACACATGCCATGTGAATCATCAAAATCAGAGCCTGCATGACTTCTGGACTCCCCGGCCAGCTCTACCCTCCTGTGCCACACCACCCATTAGGGAAAGTGCAAGTCCATGCCTGCTCACGAGTCATGTCTGAGACTGCACAGCCTCAGCGCTTGTAAGGGATGACCCCAGTTTCGTCCAGCCTCCCCTATTGGCAGCCATCCTTTTCCCTTGAAGTTGGACTAAGGTATAAATTTGGGGAATTTTGTCCCAAAGAATCCAAACAATTGTGAATCCGTCTGCCATTGCTGACAAACTGTCCAGTTACGTTTATTATTCTTGCTGGGAATAAGAAATTATGTCAAACTTGAGCTTGTTTTATTCTATCTTTCTGTCCCTGGATCATATGCCTTCATCTGCGAGAGAGAAAAGCTCCCTCTTTTCCAGGAGCATGTGTGCAAGGTGCACTTGAACTCTCCTGAGCTAAGTTCACATTATTTCCCCTATGACCAACATTAGATAAACTAATCTATAGCTCTCCCTTATCCTTTGGTTCTCCTCCAAGCCCCATTTTTTAAAGACTTTATAAACATTTAGAAAAGTGGTGCAAAGAACTCAGATAATTCATCTGAGGCACTTGCATCCAAGTTACCCAGCTGTTGTTTTGTCTTGGCAGGTACTCAATTATGTCTTTCCCTTTGGCAAATGGTAAACTCTTGATTGAAGGTATATCATCAGATGGGATGCATCCTGCTTGGGCATTCCTAGTACAGAGAAGGAAGAGGTAATCAGTAGTTCTGTCTTATCTGCACCATTACATTTGCATTTTGAGTTCCTTGTCATCACTGACTGGTGCAATACAACATCTGTACCAGTGAACTGTAAAGGGTTTGTGGACACTGGTGCCTAGGCAACAGCCGATTTTTTAGGTTAGTGATTAACTCTTTTTTGTCTGCCTGAATAAGCTGAATATTGTATTACCTCTTGCCATGGAACAGGACCTTTGGGTTGAAAGATATCACTAGCCTCTATTTTAGATACACTGTGACTATTTTAGTAATGTCCAGAGTGAGGTTATCTGAGATAACACAGTGTATGCAAACACTAGAAGAGAGACAGTAGGAGACAAATTCAGCAGGTGACGAGAATGAACTTAGTGACCACACAACTTTTACTAAGGTTTCCATTTTGTCTCTCCAGAAAGTTGGTGTTGGTTATTCAGTCTTCAAACTTCAGTTAACTTCACTTAAAGTCTTACAAGATATAACAGTAGCATGATCTTCCCCAAGGTATAGCAAGGGAAAAGAGCTGAGAACAGGAGATATTTTTTATCATGTCTGACCTGGAAGTTATTTTAAAATGAGATAGAGGCAGATACTAGACATGGGATTTTACCCATTTTCTATTCAAACAGGAAATAAGAAACAAGTTTGCCATGCTAAAGAACATTCAAATGAAGAGGCAGTGTGTAATGTTTAGTTCAGAAAGTTGCTTGTGTACCTTTGTCATCGTATGACCTATAAAATTGTAAAACACTGTTAGAATTAAGATTTCCGTTTAGCATGGCTGTGCAAATCTTTGCTTACTTACACGTTAACAAACTAGCCTTATTCCTTTAAAAAGAGAACATTCTTGAACCGAAGTGGCAGGGAGAGGTAAGATTTGCACCATTTCCATGTGCGCATCCTCTTTGCCCGAGAGGCCTGAGCCGAAGGGGTGGCAGAGGCAGCGGTAACCAGGGCTGCAGCTCCCTCCAGCGCCGGCACCACGGCCTTTCCAGCTGGGAGGGAGCGAACAGCATCCCAGCCGGCTGCACTCCTGGTTCCTGGCGTTTGGAGGTTATTTATTAGTGCACAGATGTGCTGGACATCGTAGAAATTCCGAATAAAATAATAAATGTGGGATCAGGTCACATAGGCAATAATTCACAGGAATATCCTGCAAACTGATAGGATCAACTTTATCTCCTATGTTAGGTTTGGCAGGCTTAAGAGCTGGGCACTTGAAGACTGTTGAGAATTTCACATCTTTAATGCAGTATGTGATATTCCCTTTGTAATGTCTAAATGGGATGGGTACAGTGCTTGCTCCTTCCGATGCCTTGGTTAGCTAATTCTCATTGTGTTTCTTATTTCTTGAAAAGAAGATGGCAAACTTTTGTAACTAGGAGAGATGTCTGAACAACTTACAGAGGTCTTGAATCTCGCAAGGAGGAAAGGCCTCTGGCAGACTTGCAATGGTAACTAAAATCAGAGGGCTGGGGTAGACACTGCCCCCTCCCACTAAACGGTGCTGTTCTTGTCAATGCATTTGCTCCTTTTCTGCCACGCTTTTCAGGCTGGTCTGTAAATGAAACCAACTCTGCTTTTAATCTGTTGCTACAAGCCCGTGGGAGCCCAAAGTGGAGGAGAAGCCTCTCCTTCGGCAGGGTGCTGCCGCGGCTGTTCCTGCAGGAGAGGAAGCCCTGAGGACAATTCTCCCCAAATCCCATTCCTCACCTGCGGCTGGAGCCAGGCATGGGATCCACCTGCACATCTGTAGTGTGGGCCCCGACATGCCCCAGCTCAGCACCCGGCTGAGTGGTAGCTGTTGGGTGCTGTGTCAAACAGGCAGGTTCCTGACTTTCCCAGGCTCAGCCTTCCCTCTTCCAGGGCTGCTTTATTTTCCCTTCTTCCCTGCTCAGGGTAACACTTGAGAAAGTCGGTCATTTCCAAATGTGTGCCAGGGCTTTCTGCCCTGCCTCCCATAAACACCCGCAGTTCCAAATCCAACACTGCCACTTTCACAAGATTTTTTTTTTTAATTTCCTGCATTGCTATCAGTTGCAAATTTCCCCTTGGACACTGCTATAGACCCACTGGCTGCCTTTCAACAGCTTGCCTGGAGTAGCTGTGAGAGGGAGCAGAGATAAGGATCACCGTGCTGTGCTATGGCAGCCACAGACCAAAACCACAGAAGGGAGAAAAAAACTCCCTAGAAGACCCCAAACTATGCTGTAGTGTCAGCACAGACCCATCCCACATACATACTGGTATGTTCACCATACCTCTGAGGAGCACACCTGAGGTTTCACAGCAGCTGTGGGGGAAGACAGCAGCCTTCAGAACTAGCATACTTTAAAAAAAAATGCACAAATGTAAGATCTAGGTGTGCTTCATGGATATTTCTTTGACAGAAATACTCATGTTCACCCCAAAGTGGTTCATTCCTAAACAATGTATCTTCCAATAAAGCCTCCTTTTCCAACAAAAAAACTTCCCTTGGTGGAACTGAAGGAGTGAAGCAAACACAACTAATGTAATGGCGACTGAATTTACTTAATAAATGTACAAATAATGCTGTTTTGCTTGTGTCATCTTTAGAGGATATGTTCACCAAGTGATTAATAATCACATTTTCTGCCCTTGCCCCGCACAGAATCGCTGTATAAAAACACCCACCACAGAGTTTGACTCTAGTGGTAGAAACTTTATAAAAGCAAAGCATTGGTCTAGATAATAGGGTTGATATATCTGACTTCCTCCTGAATAATTCTCTTTTAAGAAATGTTTCCCCTTTTTCCTTTTCCTGCACTTATTCTCCTTAAAAAATAAATATTCCAACACTTTTCACAGAGATCTTCACCTCTACATAATCTCTAGTAGGGTCCCACTCACCGGAGCCCCTGAGACACATAGTAAGGCAGTAGAGAATCCTGTAGTTACACAGTGCTTTTCATATATAAATAAGAGATATTAAAACTAACAGCTGTACCAGATCTCTGTATAAATTATTACAGGTCTTCAAACTGAAAACTCCATCTACTGAAAATAAATCTGGAAGTGTTTTTCTTGAGACCAGCTTCAGCTCCTGGCTTTGTTGGCCAGCGCTGGTAGTGTGAGCAGGGCATCACTTTACTTTTCCATCTGAGTGAGGAAAGAGGCTTATCCTGGTCTTCTACCACGCACCACTCCACCTGACTTCTCTGGAAAAAGAAAAGGGGCAGAGGAGAGGTCTGTAGAGCTTCCTGTGGCCCCTCTGTCCGACAGAAGAGCAATAAGGAGATGTGTATAGGTCCTCCCCATGCCACAAAGCCTGGACAAGAGCGAGCAGGGGTGCTGAGGGGAAGCCAGGCGAGGATGGCCCTGCTCCTCCAAGGGGCTGAGCTGGCAGCGGGGGAACAAGGGAAGCGGCTGTCCTTATAGCACAGTCTCCCACATTTTCAGCTGATATTGCAGAATTTACTGTTATTTGAGTATAGAGGTGTCTGATTTGCTGGAGAGCACTGCAGGAGTACAGGCTCCTTCCCAAGACACTGGTGCCAAGTTATAACGTCATTTGTATTCAGCCAAGTAGTTCTATTTATAATGACCTTTCAGGTGACCCAATCGTATACTTGGTAAAGCACTTCTAAAGAAGGAGATTACTTTCTATCTTTCCAGGGTATGAAGTCGTGTACTATATAAATACTGCACCTCAACTACTGTCTATTTCGAATGTCAGTTAGGATCAGGTAGTGTTTATACACTCCTGATTTTTAGCAGTTTTTATTCAGGACTTTTCAAATTTGCATCAAGCCGAAACTTGGCATGTAAGCTGTCAGCACAGATGCTAGTTTTATTCCAAAAATAAAGTATGTTAAAGCTTTTAAAGGTGTCAAATGGCTTATTTATGCAGTGGTTGCAGATGCTTTCATGTTCTGGCTCTTTCAACTATACAAAAGCTTTCTGTATCACTTCCCTCCCTCCTCCATTCTCCGACATTACAGTCCTGAACAGCGAGGAACAAGAAGACAAGTGATCACGCTGGAGTAATAATCCAAGGACAGTGTGCCCTGGAAACAGACATAAGTAACAGTCATTTTTGGTGAAAAGGAACTCTCCTTACAGAGTCACCATAAAGAATAAAAGTTGAGATGATACCTGGAGCGAACATGTTGCCCAGAACGATGACAGTGAAAGGGAAGACAAAATCCTCAGCACTGTGGGAGGTCTGTAATGCTCCCATTTAGGTAAGAAAGAACCTCCTCCCAGGGATTACTGCGACCTCCTCCTCTGCAATGATTACTGCAGACAACAGGTCTACATCCACCATGATATTTATTTTATGTATTAAAGTCTAAAGCATCATAATTCAGAAAAGTTATACTAGGATAGAACATTTATGTTCAGCGATCTACAACACTGTTCAAATGGTAGAAAACTGCCCCTCGTAGAATAAACCAACCCAAATATATAGCCACAGGTGAAACCATTTGCTCTGTTTTGCACAGGCAAAGAAGTGCCCTCTGCCACATCCTGAAGTTAATCAACCTGAGTTCTGGTAGACTAGCAAATAAAGCCAGGAGATTATAAAACACAGCACCTTTCTTGCAGAATGTCCTGCTAACAGCTGCAGGAGAGGGCAGATTGATGTCAACGTGACGTACACCCCCTGCTCTTTCATTTCTAAGTACCCTGGAAGACGGGACAGGAGAGACAAAAAGCTGGGGAGGTCCTCCCTAGTCAGAGATCTGTCTCCAGCGCAAGTTTCCATTTCTAACAAATGGACACAAAATACACATAATTATTTGCAAGCATGTTAAAATATAAACAAAGAGTGTCTCATATTATGATATGTAGACTTCTGTTAATTTTCTCAGTGTTGAGAATACTTGCAGGATGCAAAGATTGTGGTCAGGTTTCAACTGAACTTACTCATTTAACATGAACTTCAAATTCATAGCTCTGTTTTTTCTAGCGAGCAATTTACTCTTGGTAGAAGCTCTTGTGCCACTGCAAGTTAATATGCATGACTTTATTCTACCCCTCTTGGGAAGGCATGCTCCATCTGTTTATAAAACAATTCGCCACAATGGTTACAAACAAATATTTTTAAGTTTAGATCCTTTCATTCCAATGAATCCAACTAGACCAAAATATGAACAAAGACCAGTCACAAGATTATAAGCTTGAAGCCTTTGCTTATACATAGTACAATATATTCACTACTCAAACATATTTTTTTTCTCTGAGGAATGGTAGAATTTCAACAGTCGTTGGCTATACCTCTTTTTAGAGGTTTTCACCAGTAATTTCTCCTCTAAAATTTACTCCATATAATGTTCAGCTGTATCAAAATAATAGATAATGATACCACATCATGCTCTATTCAGTAGCCAAGATTTAACAACACACACCTTCAGTACTCATGCCATGCAAACGTTTTAGTCCTGCCTGTCAGAATGATGCAACGTGAAGAACCTGAGCTAATTTATGTGGGTTTCAGACAGCTGTGAATGAGAACTAATTTATGGTCAGGTTTTGAAATCATGCCAGCAGGAGCTTGCTCTTCGAACAATGCTCCAGCATGCTATTGGGAAGGTCACACATCTCACATCATCATTTGGTGGGACCTTGTCAGAGGTCTCCTCCCCTCCTGCTACAGCTGTCCTTGTGAAATAGCAAACATGTTTTCTGGTCATTGTGTGCTCTGTGAATTATTTCTCTAAAAGCTTATTTACAGAAAACTCAGCGACCCATTTTCTTAACTCTACAGCCCTGCAGGTTGAACCAAATCATGTTTGTTAAAAAAAGCCACCAACCCTCATTGTTATGAATCTGAATCTTTTTTAATGATTTCAAAATGTTAAATTCATTTTACAAATAAAAGAAATTAGAAAACCCAAATCCAAACGGGATTCTTCTTTATCAATCCTTTGCTTTTGAAGATATATGAAAATATAGAGATTGCATTTTTTCCTAACGTGCATAAAAATGAGACAGCCCAGAAAGACGCAGGCAGAAGAATCCAAGTTTGTGTCTGTCTGCTGAGACCACCTCTTGGATCTACGTGAATGCGGGGACCTTCATGTCACACATCATCTGCCGCTGCTGTGTGGGCATAAACTGGTGCTCCCTCCTTTGAAAGGGGTTTCAGGAAGGCCGGGCACAGGTGAGAGAGGAGCACAGGATGGCTGTAGTGCCCAGCACTTGCGCTCTTGGAGGTCATCACGGCTCTGTGGGACACTCAGGTCAGTCCAGAGCTGAGTGTGTCGTCTGTCCTTGCTGCCTGTGCTCCAGGTGGTGTGCAGCAGCAGCAGCTCCGTGTTTCTCCTGGAGCAGAGCCCTCAGAGGGAATGGGCAAGAGGAGCACACCTTGGCCAGAAGTTTCTCCTGTCTCCTCAGCCTCCATGAACCCCAGGTCACATTGTAACATTTCCCTTCAGGAAAAACCATGGTTGGTGCCAGAGCTTTCTAGCTCCCAAGAGTTTCTTCTGTACCTGTCTCCAAGTGAGAAAAATGGAAGTTGGATTTTTTTTTTTCCATAGGTTACTTACACTGTTGTAGTCAGCAGTGGCTGTAGTTTCATGAATGCTTTCGGGTAAGACTAAACCAGTTCTGGTGTTGAAAGAAGCTGTCCACCCTTCCCCACCCCACAGCGACTTGCTGTCATCCCACCACTCCCCTGCCCTGGTGTTTGTAGGAGCATTTCACGTGGTCACATCGAGAGCTGGTTGTGCTTGAACCATGGAAAAACCAAGAAAGGTTGGTAAATGATTCATGACAAGACAATGAGGGCCAGCAGCATGGCCTGAGCTCGGCGCTGGCTCGGTGCAGTGCCTGAAGGTCAGGCACCAGCTCAAGGCTGGAACTCACCACGCTGATGTAGGTGCTGTACAGAAGAGGGCGACCAAATCAACCCCTGGGGGAGACTCCAACGGGGCACCCCTGGGATTCAGAGCCCAAATTCACTGCTGGTGCCCGGCTGCCTGCGGCACAGAAGGGGAATGCGCACACGTAGGTTACATTTTGCAAGAACTGCCCAAAAAAGTTCCAGTGAATACTTTTTGCTTGTGGTGTGATTTGACACATGACATACCACAGCAACCTTCCAGGGCAAAGAATGCATTCCTAGTATGTATCTGATACAGTTAAGGATGTATGACTTAAGTACCAGCTCCTGGCAGCGGTCTGAAGTGATACCATTGGACTGAGATACAACGTTGTGGTTTTGTTGCCCATCTAAGGAATTGCAATATGTGCTAAAAATACTGATGGGCTCATGGAAATGCAGAATGTTATCACACGCAGAGGGGGAGATGGAATGTCAGTCCCAGTAGAAGTCACCACCAAAGAGGGAAAAAGTAGCATTGAACATTTTAAGGTAAGCCTTTTTGTGTTGCCAGCGAGATTAGCTGGGACTGGGTTAACATCCTTTATTCCTCTCTCCCCTCTGTCCTTTGCAGGATGAGACAGGATCTGTTTAGAAGTGTCATGGGTAAATAAAAGATATATAGGTAAGCATTCGCACCGTATTAAGTATCAGTTTTCTGCCACACATCATATCTATGTAGCTACTGAAGACGTCGTTTTCCTCCGTGTTTTGTCATGGGAAGACCCATTTATATTTAAAGCCCCTCATCTCTAGGGAAACATGGGAGGGGATGCTTGACACGGAAGGACTGTGGTGACTCATCCCCCCCCCCAAACCCGCTCAGTGCCCTGGCTCTGCTATCCCAACTCTGGGTGGCACACAATGACTGTGATTTAAGAGAGCAGACAAAAGAGAGCAGTTGTTCTGACAACCTTTTTAGAAAAAGTACCCATGACCCTGTTTGAAATCGCGGTTATAGACAGCGGCGTCTGCTGAATTATTTAAATTGATACATTCAGGTTCTACAAACATGTAATCAAGATGAGAGGGAGCAGAGAAATTTATACACAGAGTTACTTGTGAAGGACAATAAGGTAATAAACACAATGTTCTGGATAAATAACAAATTAACCAAACTGATTAGGTTTGAGCCTCAGAGAGCTGTAGAGCCAACTCCTGCCCGTTTTACCCATAGGAGTAGTTTCATTAACAACAATCTGCTTCTTAGTAAATTGCCAGTTATAATAAAAAAAAAATCAAACTTGTTCTGTTGCTTCTCTATTCTTATGCATTTTAATAATTCTAGTCATAACCATTAAAACTTGTGCTTTTGTACTCCCATGTTGCAAAATACTCTTCACATTACTGTTAAACCACTCAATCTCCTTTTTCTGCCCGAGCGTAAACGTAGCATCCGCGGAAGAGGTAGAGGAGGAGTAAATGCATCCAGAAGAGGTGGAGGAGCGGGATGATGCAGCCGTCGGCTCGCTCTGCCCACAGGAGCCACGCGGCACCTCGGGGCCATCAGCACCGATCCAGAAGGTGGGACTGGGTGAATCCATGCCAAAATGGTGACAACATCCGATATGCGCAAGAGGGACGCTGCGAGCACAGAACTGCGAGTCTTGCTGAACATAACACTGTGCAAATGCCAGCGGGGTTAGATTTGCACACAGTAATCATTTATTTGCTATTAAAAAAAACAGATGTGCCTTATAATTGCATCTAAAAGGTGCGTTCCCAAAGTTAACAATCCAAACCCTGTACGAAGATAAATGTTTTGTAACTTAATTATTAAAGTTGGAAAAGTTACTCTCCATTTTCTTATACTATAAGTACCAATTTTAGTAAAGTACTCAGTGACATCTCTGAAGGTTTTTCTAAATATTTTTTATTTTGTCACATTTTTGTGTTTATAATGACTCTGTGCTACAAGGATGAAGGTGCGGCCGTGCATGTATTGGTTTAGAGCAGCGAGTTTTCTTTAAAAAGAGTTGTTTGTGTATTTTCTTTTCTTTTGTACTGCTCATGACATACTTAAGGCTGTTCAGCGGAATAGCTAGCAAAAAAAATCATGATCTTTAATATGCACGTGTACAGTACTTATTCTGCAAAAAAACAAGCTGGTGGAATTTTGTGTGAAGTTGTGGGTAACATCTCTTTCCTGAACAATGGTACATTTAGGAAGTGGCCGGCAATTTTTTATTCTGCCCGTGAGAAGCGCCACTCCAGAAGACTCACTGTGTGCCCGATCTTCTCAGGAGCATTACTGAGAGGGCGACTGGCTCGGTGGTGCAACACCTCTGGAGGGAGAGATTTCACTGTGCTGCCCCTGTGAAAGGGGAAAACTGAGGTAAAATGATACTGGCCTAGATTTTTATCCCCACTTCCAAGATTCACACTTGAGAAGCTAGCGGAGTTGTGTACGGGCATTACTCATCCCTGTTTCTGGAGCCTCTAAATCTGTTGTGCTGAATGTTGTACCAAAACTGGAATAAAAAGGCGGGCCCCAAGAACGCTGACAATCCACACGTGATACAACAGATGATAAATAAGTGCTAATGGATGCAATTAAGGAAATTTTTCTGTTATAGTCTGCTCGGCTATCTGAAGAATTGGTATGCAGGGAAGGTGAGAGGGGGTAAAAACTTGCTGTTTTCTAGCAAAAAGACTGTTTCCAAATAGAAGGACTTCAGGCAGTACCTGTGTACAGTCTAGTTGGAAATTCCTCTTGACACTGATGGATATTAAGTGCGTTTGAAGTATTTCATCTTATACTTCATGCATGTTTGATGCCCTATTGTGGAACCCTCTTGGATAGCCACAAAGTTGTGATCTCTGGATTAAGGAGGGACCCTTAAACCTTAGGGGTCTGTCCTAAGGCTGAATCTAGTCCCACCAAAGTTCCTCGTTGTACACTGTGGTGGTGCTCCGCAGGCAGAAATCCAGCATCTCTGGCTCTGGTGTAGATTTATCAAGAGAATAAGCCAGAGACCAGGCTGCTGCCAGTGTCCATGGGTCATGGCAAATGCATTCCAAGTAGAAAAGTCTCTTGGGTCTTTGTATTGCACCAAGGATAACACAGTCCCAATCCAAACTGGATCTCCACAGTACAAGTAAGAATTATTAATGGTAACAGATTGCTGTACAACTGAAAGCACAGGTCAAGGACATGAGACGTCCTTGCCTCAGCAGTTTTCCATTTGCTCGTGATGGAAATGTCTCCAATGACTGTCAGACTGTTCTCTTGGCTTGTTCTAGTCTTGTGGGCCAAGCATTAACCGTGGTGAACTCGGGGTTCATGTGAGCTCAGCTCACGTGGCAAGCCAGACTCCAGGCTCCCAGTCTGTGGGAGTAACTCCACTGATGGCATTTGCTTAAGTAGAGTTGTAGTGCCGTGCCCTTTATTCTCTGCTGTATAAACTTGGGGCCATTTCATCTGATGAATTCTGCTTAAGACTGGTTGGCGTAGTGGTGTTTTTGCTGAAAGATGATTGAAAAAGGAGAGAAGAAGTGAGTGATAGGAAGTGAAGCCAAACTATAAGTGGTGTAAACCTTGTTTTCCTTTTCAAAGTAAAACTAAATGTATGTGATCTAATTGAAAACGACAGGATGCTTTTGAAATATATATAAAATGTTTCATTTTTGTAAGAAGAAATGCTGAAAATCTTTTTTGCTACCAAGCAGACATGTGGATGACATTGGCTGGCAGCTTGTTACGACACAGTAGTACAAAGGGAATTTTTTCAAACATTGCCACAGTACATGTTTGGGTTGTTTTTTTTTTTTCAGTTGAGACCTTGCTACTATAAAGTCAGTCAACTGAGAAGAATTTCTCATGCTTTTGGGTCATAATAAATCTTCCAGAGCTGTGTTAACCAAGACCTCAGGCAGTTTTCTGGTTCATATTACCACAATACAAATTGCTGAAACGGGAGAAGGGGCTTAGGTACACATTTCAAACATTTCCTTCCTAGTTTTACTCAGCATCGTATGACTACATGAGAGAAATAGCAAGGGTCTCATCAATAATATAAGCAGTAAGATACATGCCAGGTTTTAACTTAAAAAAAAACCACAAAACCAAACCAAGTCTTACTTTCCTGCTCCCCCTCCGTATTCCCATCTAACTGTTCAACAGACTTGGAGAGAAGTCTTGGAACAATTTCCCTTTTCAACGCTTCTAATTTAAATGACTTACTAGAAATGAATATTTCATGGCATATCAGGACTCTGTTCTTCAAAGCTTCGTTTCTTTAGTGCTAATTATTTCAACAAGACCTATACTAAAGGCAAATCCTGTCACTTCTCTATATTGTCTGCATTAACACTATAGAACTAGCTTCATATGACAGTAACAGTTCTTGTTTCTGGTATTTCCTCATTTTCACTTTTTAGTGTCTCCCACGTAAAGAAGTGACACAGTTTGAAGAGATGTAGGGTTTGGAAACCATGTAGTTAAACCGCTATGGCCTCATTAGTAAAAAAAAGCAAGACTGCTAAAATTTAATCCTTACTTCCCTTTCTCTTCAAGCCAAAGCCACCTTCAGTTTCTACACTGGAAATTCCCACAGCAGTATCTGTAACAAAGTAATGTTTAACCCTCTGGGTCAGTTTGCAATAGTAGGTATTGCCTGAGCAGGGAAGCAAGGTCTGCTTAGACACCTACGTATTTGGAGTTAAGAAACTTAGAGAGTTTCCACTAGACCTCACTTCTCCTTTCGTAGTAAAAAAAAAAAACCCAAAACAATGAACCCTCCACCTGTATTCATTTCACAATCTGATGGGTAATAAAATAGCCCCCCAAACCCAACACATATGTCATTTGATCGAATGGAAAGACAGGCAGTATGAAGCTGGAAATCTTTATCACGTATCTTGGCCAAGGTCAAGACAACCCTGTGCACAACCTGTCCCCTGGCGTGTCAGTGTTTCAGACACACTTTCAGAGGCTCGTGCCACATTTCCTTCATGTGCTGCACACACTGAGGAAAACACGTGCGAGGAAAAGTCCAGGCTCTTCATCTCGCCCTTTGAAGCTCCCTCTTCTGTCTTTACTCATACTCAGGCTTCAGCAGCCCACCTCTCATTAGCTGCAATTAGGAAAGAGGGTCTTCCTTTGTCCTGGCTTCTGCCTGACTCTCGAAGTCTAGCTGAGCATCCAGGTGGACCCTCACATTGAGAACTTGGATAACAACAGACGCTGGGAATGGCCTACAAGAGAACAGCATGGGGGCTCACAATGACGTTCTGCCTGCCGCTTGCTGGTATAATCCTCCAGCTGAGATCATTAAGGGCTGGTGGCTGCTCTGTGTTGCCAGAGTAGCATAAAGTTAGGGCAGTGCAGCCACAGAGCAGTAAACGGCATGAGCAACAGTGGCAATAATTTCTCCAGACGACTCTTTGTGTCACTGAGCAGCCTGAAGCTGAGGAAACACCTCAAAGAAGGAAAAGCCAGAGTTTCAGACTTCCACTCTTTGTCCTCCAACCTCCCAGCTGAATGACCTAGATCAGTTTTGACTTTCTAAAATTGGCATTCACAAGACCCACAATTCACTGCTTCAAATACTCGAGGCAGCTTTTCCCTCGATACCTACATATGGCTCTTACTCATCCACGCTAAGTTTTCTGATGGGGAACTGGGAGGCTTTGCATGCCCTTACCTGTTCCCACAGCCCGTCTCCCAGGTGCCTAGCATCCTTATTCACAGCAATCAGATATATGAAAGTAAAAATTCAATTCCAGTTTTATGAAGTGCAGATTTCTGTAAGGATGGAGTTATCATCACAAACAACCTGCTGTTTATTATCAGGCCTTATAGGTTTTGAGAAGTTTATTAGTTTTGGATGTGGATCTTGGCTACCTCCCATTCCTTGACTATTACAAGAGTTTTGGCCTTTTAAACACTTAATAAACATGATGAAACAATAAACTAGCTGAAATGAAAAGAAATGTTTTGGGATTAGCTCTGCATCTGAACTGAGCTCTTACTGTATTATTTAGCAAACACAAGGATAAATGATGGTTCTTTTGAAACAGCAAAACGAGTAGGATGATTTGGGGAGACATGGTGTGAGTAGGATTAAGTTTTATACAGAAAAATCCCTCATGACACTGTAGCTGAAACAAACAAGGCATTTTTCATTTGTCCATACAAGCTTTTGCAACAATTTCTGCAACAAAGCTGAAATGGTATCTGCAGATAGCCATTGGGGTGCAAACTCAATGGCTGTATGAAGCATCCTGGCATACACAAATGACCTTCAAATGCAAAGGATTCCTTCTATATTTTGCATCACCAAACATTTGCAGCAGTCCTACAGCATTCGACAGCACTCTTTATGATCGAGGGCCAGATTGGAATATCTGTGTTCACAGCGATTTAGCTTTTACCCTAGCCCCTCCCAATCTTTCCTCTGTTTATCCCGCTTCTGTTGGGCTTGTGACCATATGAACTGTACGAACAAGTCTACTTCTGTCAGGCTACTCACCCTGTTGTAACTGCCAGCATTTCACCGGGCTGATAAATCACAGCTCAATAGCTGCTGCCAGACATAACAAGGACATCCACTGATGTCAGTGAAGCTATTTGTGAAGCACAGCGCCGCTCAAAGGGAATAAGGGTACCTCACAGTTGGTCTGCTCGCTAGGAGTGTGGAAGTTAGGAGAGCCACAACAGGCAGAAATACTAAAAAGTCTTTTTGTATGGTCAACTACTTATTAGGGGACTGCAAAATACAGGAAAAGAGGGAACATAAATATATTAATTCAATAAAGACTGGACTGATGAAAATGATTCTTCACGTGAAAGCTGAAGCACAACAATGAAAAAGTACATATTCCAGCAGAAAATCCATCACTATTTACCTCCCTCTGTTAATAAAATCATAGTTTATGCTAAGCCCATCGTAAAACTTAAATGAACTGGAAAAGAGAACATTCTGTTTTGCAATTGTTAAAAACAATTGAATATGATGTTAAGTTCGCCATTGGTTTTGGCAGCGAGTCCTTAATCCTTTAAACTCCTATGTACACACTTTCTACTCTTTTGTAATAGGGACTTTAAAAAAGTCATTAATTTGGCTTAGTTTGCATGGGAGTGACGCAATCTGGACAATGTGGAGAGCCGCATTTGAAAGACATTGTTTGCAAGGTTGTGCTGGGCGACAGCAGCACTTTGATCTGTCAAACGCCTGAAACTCTGAAAAATGCGCTCACTCTGGGCAAGACTGGAACAAACGAGGAAAATAAGGTGGTATCAGTCACTCAGCTGCAGCTACAAAGTCTTACCTGGCACGTGGCCGAGGTTCTGGGCAGGCAAAGAGCGTACCAGTGTCCTACATCAACAGAAACCCCAGGGTAGATCTGGTACTGGGCAGAAATAATTCTCCCTTCATCCGCAGCGCTTAGCAAACAAATTTGTTTCACTAATTTCTCTTTAATCAGATTCTGAACTAAAATAATCCTCGCTTCAGTAAAACTGGAATAGGGAATATTCTAAAAGCATGAACAACTGATAAAACACGAATAAAATTACTTCCATGTGTATGTAATTATTATAAATGTGACTTCTCTTTTAAACAGAGTACTGTAAACAAATACATGATCCAGTTTATTAACTGAAATTGGCTGGATTACAGTTTGAAAATAAGATACACATGTTGGCAATTACTATACTGCACTATAGTTAGGCCTCTAAAAAGCACGCTTGGTGTGTTTTAGCCTGTAGAAATCGTAGCCTTTTTATCTTGCCTTACTAGAAGATTTTGAGAAGTACCTTTTCCAAATGTATATACAAGCCTGACTTCTGAATCCGTATTCAGACATGAGAGGGCAGATCCAGGCTCCATCGGTTACATGGGCTGGGGTAGAAGTCAGGAGGTCGCCCAGCCAGAGGGGGTACACCGCTGAGGGGGACGGCTGTAAATGTTTCCGTGGTCAGCACGCTCGCCTACGGGCTGTGGTGCTCACCGTACAGGAGCAGGAGATGCTCCTGGTTCAACTAGGACAACTCTGTCAATGCTCTGTTTTATTAGGGCTGTTCTATCTCGCAGGATGGTTTGTCTCAGCTCTTGGTCTGTAAAATGGTGACAAAACAGACCTTCCTTACTTCCCATAGATGTTATTAGGGGAACTTTAACTGCCAGGCTCTTGGGTACTAGTTGCCAAAGAAAGTTAGATTATTTTTTTGGTTGATTTTAGAGTAGCTTTGAGAGAAAAAGCTTCTCCGCTGGGTATAACTAAAGAGAGAAACCTTTTAAACAGCAGCAGCCTGGCATCCAAGGCACTCATGGGATGCCCAGGCCAAGTTCTTGTTCCCTGTCAGGCAGAGCCCTTGCTTTGCCCTGGGTCTGCCGCCTTGCCGGTGCTTAAGCCTTAAGCATTAGGCTGCTGGCCATTCTGGAGCGAGCCTCTCAGAGCGAGGGCCTTTTCTCTCTGAGACACAACAAAGATGTGATTTAAGCACTTCACGCAGGTTTTGAGAGAGCTCTGTGCTGGGATGTGCTGGTTAGACTGGAGGGGGTAAATTAGATCCCATGGCAAGGAATGGTGGTACAGAGCTGAACCAGAGCACCATACTCAAGCCCAAACAAATGGTTGTCGTTGCACAGTTTGGGCAGATGGCTGGCAAGAACAGCCAGAGGCAATTCAAAGACTGTATTCATGTGATGTCCCACTTCCCCACGTTAAAGAAACGCGTGTTAATCCTGGCACTGATCCGGTAACGGGCTATGACATTAGAAGGACAAAGGCAGCAAGTAGAAACATGTCTGCAGAGACCATTAGGGATGATTATTCACTCTCACATTACAAGGACTTTGTGCAGCAGATGTAGAAAAAAGAAGAGGAAACCCAAGCCCCGAATCTCTGCTTCAAGCCCATAATAATTTCCAACATATCCCAGCAATGATGACACAGTGTTTTGCAGACATTCATCAGGGGTGTAGTGAGACATCACTTTCCAAGCAAAGCCTGGGATAAAATTACATCAGAGGCCGTGCAAGTCTTCAGCTGCCCTGAGCAGGTCAGTAACAGAGGAAAACTTTTTTCCCTGTCTTATCTTACAGCTTTTCCTGTGTCGCCAGAAAACCTCATATTATTTTTGCATTTGGTGCTGATTCTAATGTCACTTTTCAATAAAGTGAAGTAACTTGTCATTTGCAAAAGGAATAGAATTAAAATTAAGCACGTCATATATCTTACTGGAAAAAATCTGTTCAAGTGACAAGAGATGACAGTGTGTTCTGAAAACTCTCTAAAGGGTCTTAGAAACCCAGTAGGGGCGGAGAAATGCCATCCGGTTAGTCCTCTAGTCCTACTCCCCATCACAACTACACTACATAGCAAAATAATCAGTTTAGGAGAGGTCAAAAAATGGGTTGAAAATATTGAGTGAAGGACCCAGAAAAGGCAGCATTCCCACCTCTCTCTCTTTTGTTTCATTCTACAAAGCCAAAGATGTTTTTCTTGTCTTTAGAAAATGAAAGTCCTGCTCTGTTTTGTTAGAAAGTGTTGATCTTTTTATACCACCTATCCGCTCCAAGAAGCAGAAAATTTCAGATAAATCTTTGTAACAGGCTCTTTTTTACTGTAAGGCCAACTAAATGGTTGAGGTATCTATTTCTTGGAAGAATAATAGATGAGTTTCTGCTCTGCCTCTGAGTCTGTGGCCGTTAATCAGTGACAGCAATTAAAAATTATTGCCTTGTGAATTGTTTCCATTACCAGCCTAGTTCATGTGTTGGAGGGAGGCAAAGGTGAGCGGGGCCGTGGCCGCCAGTGGATTTCTCAGGTTGGCAGCCAACACTAGCGCTATTGCTGTTATGTCTGTCTTCCTGTGAGGGACGTTGGCCGGAGCAGAGCTCCGTCAGCCTGTGCCGTGTGAGCGGTGGAACGCATCTCCTGTCACAGCGGCTCCAAAGGGCTGACACGGTTCTCTCTACGTTCCCGTGTTCCCATCTTTGCTGCACGTTAGGCTAAGCCACAAGGCAGCTAATGGCCTTATCAGCCGCCTGCAGAGGATTAGGCAGCCATCACTTGACTAAGGTTTCACAGCAAGCCCGGGCAGCTCACGGTAGCAGTGGCTCTGTCTTGTGGGGAGCTGAACTGCAGCGTCCCATGGCCCCAGCAGAGATCAGACTGCTTTTACGCTCTACAGAACAGCCGTCAGTCACTGTTCAGACACAGGGGACTTAGGTGGGTTTTGGCAGCTGGATCCCCAAATGCATTCAAAGAATGTGGTGGGACCAGACTGTAACGAGTCGATGATGGGGACCTGGGGAACTGTTCCTGGAACAGAGACCCTCCATAGCAGCAAACCCTATGCCAAGAACTGCAGCGATGCAAGGACAGGAACATCCATCCCACTACCTATGAGGTGTTCGTTTTGTGGTTTACACAATAAGAAAGGTATTATTAATAGCAAATTAATTCCTTGCACTCAGACATAGAATTTGCAAAGCTGAGAAACCAGGTGTCTGATACTGTAGAAATCACTTCAGAGATGAACACCACCAAAACTGTTTTTAACTGGCCATTCTGGAGGTGTTTCCAAATGTGAAAGCCTTTGTTTAGGGAAATCTGCTAAGTTGCCAGGTAACATCAAGGTTACCTAAAATAGAATTTATAGAACTGGGATGCTTAGTACAAAAATGAACAATCATGAATCTATCTTATGCTAAATTCCTCTTTTTATTATTCAGGGACCCCTAGATTTTAATGTTTGTATTTTCTAATGCTTGGCTTTGACTGTGGTAGGAATTATACTACTGTCATTTGGTCAACTCTAGCAGCCATTGCTTTCATTAAAACCAATGGAAGCAAGATTGGATGCAAACCTATTTACAGCAAAGACAACCAACCAACTAACCAAAAAAACCCAAACAAACCCCAAACCCTGTAATTTATAAAACACTTTATTTGCTGAGCTCGTGCACAGCACCATGGGAACCACGAGGGGGTCCATTAAACCCTTTGCAAGGCTGAAGAAGGCAAGTATCGGATGGAAGACCCTTTATAGTGGATCTACTCTTGACTATTTCTAAGACATTGAAACTTTCACAACTATTTGAGATATCTTCACATTCTCTGGCTATAATCTGTTATTTTCAGACCAAACGTGGGCATTCTCAAACCAAAACAGTTTTCCAAACAACATTGCAGAGGATTAAAAAAGAAAAAAGTAATTTCTCCCTCACACAGTTAAGGGAAAACCCACAATGAGGAACTCAAAAGTAATACTCTGCTTTTATACAGAAATTCTAAGAAAAGAGAAGCAGGGGAACAAGTATAATGAGCAGCCAAGGAATGGTCTTTAAGAAGGATGAAAAATTAGACAGTTTTCAAGTGTATTTTAGGCAGATATCATTGTAAAAATGGCAATAAGGAGCTTTTGTTAGTGTTACAAATTTAACTGGAAGCAGACTTTTGTCACAGTAATGAAGCTGTTACTATAAATAGTCTGCAATGGAGAAATAAGCTTTTAGTAGCTAATAAAAACATACATATTTAAAGAAATGGTACATTACCCAGGTCAGCATTATGTTTCACCTCTGATTTCCTTTTTTTCACACCTTCTGCACATTTCTTTCTCACTGAAGGCTATAATCCTTGAGAGAGCAGGTAGTGAGGTTCTGCACAAGTGTAACAGTCTAAACCTGTCTTTTTTTTTTTTTTTTTGCAGATTGAGACTGAGAATTTAACGATTTACAAGACAACACCTCTGCTTGAGGCCTTCTTTCAGCTTTTATTAATTAAAAGTACGTGTCTTTTTGATACAAAGTGGGATCTCCGCGAGATGGGAGGCATTGCATTCTCCAGTACATTTAACAGAGAGCGACATAATAGATGCAATTTAGGGCTCTTATAAACTGCTCATCTCTTTGGTGGCATAAATTTAGAAAGTGTTAAAAGGTTTAATGCTTATAAGACTTCAGCATGTTACAGCAAGCCAAAAAAAAAAAAAAAAAAAAAGGGAAGATTATGCATTCTCTCAGGAATCTGTCTAAGGAAGTTATGGGTGTAGCTGCAGCTTTGGCTTTTTGAAAGCCTAGAGCAGGAATTATTGTGGGATGTCCCTGGGTAAACTTCCAGAAACAAAAGCTGTAAAGTAAGAGAAAAATCCAGATAAGAGAATTGATTGAAAACCTTAGGAGAAATGAATCTCCTATTGGACTGAAAGTCTAGAAGAGGATTATCTTCCTTCTGGAATTGATAGTTTATTGCAGAAAAAGCAATGAAATGCTATAGCAATGGTGGGTTCCCCCAGAGTGGTTTCTGGGACCTCTCACTCAGAGGAGCGAGAAGAATTTTTTTTCCTATTCTGCTATTTCGTTAGTTATGGCTGTAACGGCAATTTAAGCAACAGAAAGAATTTTAAACCCCTTGGGGAAGTAGTCAGCATTTTGTGATTGACGGTTCTTTTGTGATTTCTGTAAAATGAGTGGGACTCTGAGTCTTGCCCCCCTCACCACTGACCCCAGAGCCGCTCCTAAGGTGGTGCTGTGAAAGCCTGCGCTTCCTACTGGAAAGAGCCATCACTGACAAATGTGGTTTTAGAAAATGTTCAGAGTAGTCATGTGTCCTTCTGGCTGACTTATTTTTCTAAAAGCAGAAGTTACCTGGTTAAGTCTATTCTGTAACAATATTATCAGTTGTTTTCTGAGTATTCAGAAAGTCCTGCTTTGTTTGCAAATTTAGACCAGAGAACAAACAAAAGTAATTTGTCAACTTGAAAAAAACTACGTATTTGAAGCTGGAGGCCAGTACCTTCTTGCTTGAACATTATGGTCCAGGCCAGGCCACCAAACGGTGGAAACCAGTTGAACAACACTATTTCGCCAGTTCCCAGTAAGCGAACATCTGACCCTGGGCTGAGCTGCCCCATGGTCAGACTCCAGCGCTCACAGATGGCCAAGGCTTCTGCTCCACAGACCTGGAGAAGGGCAGGAGCGACCAGCTGCCCTGCAGGTACACGTTTTCAGTGTAGCTCCAGCCTCTGCACCAATGCCTTCACTTGCATAAAGCACTGGGCTCTGCTCAGTTCCGCAAAAAGTCACATTTATCATGTTATGTTTCTTTAGGGAAGAGGGAGTCCAGAATTAGCCTCCTTGAAACTCTGTCTTCTGCTGCTGCATCTTTTTTTTTTTAAGTTTAGAGTGTATAGGTATAAAAACAACAGGCATGTGCCTAACACCAAAATTCCAGCACCCAATATTTTACATCCATGTTTACTTCACAGCATCATTCAAGCCCCAGAGCTGGCTGGTACAAGAAGTCTTAATAATTGTTTAATAATAGCGCAGCAGCTCCTCAGGAAGTCCCCGCATGGAAAATCCACTGCTGGCAGACTGAGGAGGGAAGAGGTTCAGGTAGAAATTCTCCCTCCTTCGTACCCATCTTTAGGATTTCATGTGGAGCTGAACATGTGAAGAGTATAGCTTTCACCCACAGATGGCGACGAACACAATCTACGCCTTCCCGAAGATAGAAAATTACATATATAGACTCAAAGAAATGCCAGCTTATAGCTTGAGGAATGGAGCTCTAACTTATGTTGAAACAGTATAATCAATTTGGCACAGAAAAAGTGAGAGTCAGATTAGTATAACGTCTACCCATTCACCAGGCTCCTGCGCAACCCAGGGAAGCGCAAGCTCCGAGAAGGAAACTGCCTCATCCTAATAAGGCAGAGCTGCCTGCCGGCCACATAGCCCGCATGCCTTCTATATGAACTAATGCAAACCATCGGGGAGCTGCTTCTGTGCGGCTGAGGAGCCGTATCGTCTTCCCATCAATAACAAAGTACGATCACCTTTGCAGGATTATTCCTGCTGAGTTGCACACGAATGCTTTGCTCGCATGCGCGCTGCATGAAAATCTCGTGTTACAAGAAAAGCCACTTACCGGTGTCCTGGGTTACCCTCTGCGTCTCCTCCAATATCAAAGCGCAGCGAAAAAAAACCCAGTCACCACGACTGAATAGTAAGCATTTTTTCTGCCCAGGGAATATGAAATTATAGCAAATATTTGATTTATTTTTGACTCTGCAGTAAAATGATGTTGCCTCTTAGTTTGACTTGTCAGGACCTTCCTTTGTTTACGTTTAACTTGATATGAACGAATCCTTTAGAAATAATAGGTGTGCTTTGGAAGAGAAGACAACAGCTCCGAAGAAGGGCACCTATCTGAACAGCCAAGCTTCTGCCTCTTGCTGAGTGGAGATGGCAGGGTGTCTGCTGAGGCAGAAGCTGCTGCTCCCTTATTTTGAAGGCATGTCTTTATTTCTTGACTTATTTACAACATTTGCATCCACTACTTTAATGCATTTCAGGGAGAGCCACATCTCCCTACTGACGTCAAGAGAAGCAGCTGAAAATAGGCCAATAATAATTTTTGGGTTTTAAAGCAGGCTCTGTGGCTGTGCAGGAAGGAGGAGATTTCTTGTTACAAGCACAAATAAGAAAAAAAAAAGTCATTTAAAAAGAAAAAAGTAAAAGTAAATCATGTCAAAATTACTCATGTTTTGCTGTAGCGCTTATATTGTATTGCCAAAAAATGATCCTTCCTGCAGCAAGATTTCCATCTGAATTATTAGGAGATTTGCTTGATTAAAAGGACTGCAAGATGTGGCTTTTGCTCCAAAACTTCATTTTGGTCTATGAGCATTGTGGACTTTTCTCATTCAATCAGAAACACCCAATATATTAAAATGAAAATGAACACTCAGCTACATCTACTACATCTTGCTGTTTTCTCTCAATAATTATAAACATCTATCCAAAACACGGTGACATTTTGTACTTTTGCAAAGGAGCCCAATTAAAGCAATCCACCAATTGCTTTTTCTACCGCCCGCAATAATCCAGCATGGCTCTACTGGCCTCCTAATCCCTCTCCATGCCCTCCTTCCAGATTTCTTCCTGGAGCGGGGTACTTGTGGCTTGAAAGAGAGCTAGGCTTCAGGGCGAGGGCAGGAGAGTGCCGTGGTGCTCGCGGGTGAACAAACAGCGCGACTGAACAGATTTTGATTAAACAGAGATGTTTCTCTTGGCGCAGAAGAAAGCACGAGCTTATTCAACTCGCATTTTTATGAGGTGGTTTGTTTTTGTTTATCATCTTTGGGGCCCCCTAAAGTTTGGTTACAATTCATTTTCAGTTCAGAGGAGACGCCCTCGTTTCTTCATCAATTATTCAGGAAATGAAGGTAGCCCCGACAATTCACACGCCGAGAGGAACCTCTGCCACAAACCTGCCGGTCACTGGAAGCAGCTCCTTTAACAGCAAACTGCTGCAAAAGGACAAGACACACAAGAGGGTGCATCAGACCAAGTGTAAACACACCTCTATAGCTAATAAAACAGAAAAGAAGTCGAAATTTTCAGAAGTACTTTTAAAAGCCCTTCTAATGAACGTATATACACAGAGCCAAGGAAAATTATGATGGAACTCTTTGACATGCCATCTCCTACAGACTATGCCTTTTCTCTACCAACAAATCACACGAATCAAACTCTGCCTGTGCGAGGAGAGAAGCTGGGTCTGACGAGGGATCTACTTACAAGGCCTCCTATTTCATTTGTAGTTATGGTTTCCAGTTCAAATTTTCATGTTTGAGGAGATGGACAGACCCAGTTGTTCAAACCTACATGTCTGGGAACAGCGCATCTCCATTGGAGCAACAGAGAGGGGGGCTGCAGAACGCTCAGCAAAGACGGAAAGGTGAGGAAGCGCAGGCCACTGCTGTGGCACAGTGCCGCTGAAGCATCATCAAGGTGCCCTGCCAAGTCCTTGTGGGTGTAGTCAGTATAGAAACCCATCTGAAATTTTCCAGAAAACAGCGTCCACATGAATGACATCTTTTACAGGTCAAAAAAAAGAGAGTTCGTTATTTCACCTCTCTGTCCCAAGCAGACAAGATAACAAATGCTGACACATCAGCGTTTCACACAAGATGCACATTGTCATTTATGGCCACCTCTGCATTCTTCTCCTTTGGATAAAGGGTTTCATTCCTCTGCACCAGAATCTGTCAGCACACACCAAACAACAGTGGCGTATCTAAGTGTAGATACCCAGCAGTATGTACCCGAGCACCTACAGCTCAGAAAGCTATTCATTTAGTATGACAAATTCGGAGCCCCATTCTGCTCACCCTGAAGAAATGCTCCGTCATCGTGGAGAAAGCCTGGTGACTCAGAAGCGCCCGCTCTTGGGCAAAAGAAAATGTAAGACACTAGAAAGCAGAAGTACAAGAAAAGAGACTTCCTTAAAGCCAGGAGCCACTTTAAAGCCACTTTTTAAAAATTTATTTTGAAGTGGGCTGGCCATAGAGGAAAGTTTTCCTCTTCTTCCATATTGCTTGAGTTCTCTAAGCATGCTCCGAGTCCAGACTGTGGTTGGGAGACGATTAGTTGTAACGCAGGGTTTACCAGACTGAACACCCTCAAATCTGGTTGAGAAATAGGTCTCTCATTGCACTGCTTGCTTTACTCCCTTAAGTTTTCATCTGCTCTCTCCATGTCCCTATGATGAGAGAATGCCGAGTCCAGTCCCAAGCAACCATTCTGAGTATGTATTTCAACATTGTTGTGGTTAATTAACTTGTCAGATAGCAAGCCAGGAGCAGTTGGATATATAGGTCCCTCAGGCATGCAGCGTATTTTATCTTTGCCGTATCTCTAATTATAACCACAGTTGTGATTAGAATGCCGAGATTCACGTTTTTACACCTCGCTCTTTCCTTGCCAATCCTAACTTTCATTTCAGCCTCCTCTCTCTGGCTCCAGCGGCAAAGAAAACAGACATCAGTGACGGGGAATGCCTGCCAATGCAGCAGGAGCGAGCCAATGCTGATCCCTCTTCCAGCAACATGTCCTGGCTGAGCGTGTCCAGGCTAAAAAGTCATTACAGCCAAACCTAGACATCCTCAGAAGCAGCTAGTAGCACTAAGTGCTAGAACAAACAGCACTCTCATCAGAAGCTTCTTGAACAGACTACCTTTAGATTAATGGAGAAATTGGAAGCAGGTTAAAAACTAGCTTTTCCTTATACTGGAAAGCATTTCTTATGCTTAGTTGCACTAATAATACCTAACTCCTTGAAATGCTCATCCTTTCAGAGGCCTGATGGGGTCCTTGACACGAGGGAATTCAGGTTAACAGAGCTGGGGAAAAAAAAAAAAGAGACAAGAGAGGATACAAGGCAACATCAAAAAGGAGTTAATGCAGGACTCAAGTACCTGATCCCAGACTCTCCTTGCTTGGTTGCCTCCTAGCACTGGCGAAAACACAAATTGACAGATACCTACTTTTTCCACTTGACAATGCCCAGGTGCCCTGAGCTGCTCCACTTTATACATCCAGAACCATCTCCACTCAGACGGAGCGGAGGAGTGGAGCATCCAGCTCCGCTTCAACCTGATCCGCACTCAGAGACGGGGCTTTAGCTCAGCCAGGTGGCAGAAATCACTCGGTCATGGTGCGGTTGGTTTCCAAGACTCAGAGATGCAGACGGGTATCATGGTGGCTCCCATCTTCTTGCAGAACAGAGGATGAGGTGGGCTTCTCTTAGTTCATTATCAGCCTGATGCTTAGCATCTGCCTGCGAGCAAGAAAGCTGGTATCCCGAGCAGGATGTCCTTGTCACTATGTGACAGCTTCATCCTCCTCAAGGGAACATTCCCATCCCACCAGCTGAAGCTGTGGCACTATTCAGAGAAGCACTCGCCACGCTCAGGGCACTCCAGTGCAAGCAGGGAGTCCTGGTTGCTCTCTCTGCTGCCAGAAATGCTTGCATATCTTACTTTTCAATTGCCAAACTTAACTCATCTTGGGGGCAGGAACCACAGCTCATGACACCTGTCTTCCTCATTAGTACCCTAAGCATTAGCCTACAGTCCTGTAGCTTTTTTCTTTCTCAGAATTTATGTTTTCTCTCCTTTTAATTAATTTTGGTTTGGTGGCACACACTCAAAAGGAGAGGGGAAGGCTGTTCTTCCAGGATGGGCGGTTGCCTTGAAAACAGGACACGTGGATTTGAATTCTCTCAGGTTGAGAAGGGAACCGAATGTAAATCCCCTGCTTTAAGGTGCACATCCAACACACGCAGCAAACCATACCCTGCTCCTTGAAGGAATGGACCTTGGAACTGTCCCCAAGGCAGAGCCAGGACCAGGCTCCTGGGAGAAGGCTTCTCCCCGAAGCTTGAAGCCCGGAGTAGGACATTTCACGCAGGTAATTATCCAGGCAACTTCTTACTGAGAATACAGACTTTGCACAACCCTCTTCTCAGGCTTTCTGACTGCTAGTCTAAAATGTTAGGGAAAAAAATCAGTGATTTTGTCTAAAAATTGGTATGGTAATAAAGACACTTTCAGGATTGAGACAATAAGTACAAGCGCCACACTGACCTTACTGTTCAGGTGGAATGGTCTTACGCTTGATCTATAGAATCACAGAATGGTTTGGGTTGGAAGTGACCTTATGGATCATCTAGTTCTAACCCCTTGCCATGGAGGAGGGCAGGGGGTGTTGGATTTTTTGCTTGGTTATTTTTTTTTGCTGAAAAGTACTTTTCCCCTATAACTTCACTTCAAGCAATGTGTTAGTATTAGGCCTGGGTTACTTAGAGCGAGTCAAATTGCAAAAAGATTGTCTCAGGGCACGATCTTCCTGAAAAAATGCCAACAAATACTCACAAGCTGGGCTTAGATCACGCACTGAGTTTTGTGAGCTACTGCGAAGGTGTGAAATGGTGACCACTCCAGGCGTCCACAGCAAAGGACTAGGGGCTGGAGAGGCTGTGACCCTGCTACTCCTTTAAGCCCTACTGCCCTGCGCCCAAACGATCAAAAGCAACTGAAATAACAGTTACCATGTTACATCATGTTGATTCAATACACAAATACACATTCTCACAGTAAGGGGAGACCTTATTATGGCATACAAGTATCTAAAGGGTGGGCTGAAGGAGGATGGTGCCAGACTCTTTTCAATGGTTCCCAGTGACAGGACGAGGGGTAACGGGCACAAGTTGGAACATAGGAAGTTCCGTTCAAATACACGGAAAAACTTCTTTACGGTGAGGGTGACAGAGCACTGGAACAGGCTGCCCAGGGAGGCTGTGGAGTCCCCTTCTCTGGAGATTTTCAAGACCCGCCTGGATGCAGCCCTGAGGGATGTGCTCTAGGCAATCCTGCTCTAGCAGGGGAGTTGGACTAGATGATCTCCAGAGGTCCCTTCCAACTCTGAAGATTCTGTGATTCTCACTTCGGCTTTTCCAATGAATCGGAAAAAAGTGCAATTAAAAAAAAAAAAAGTCTACGAAATTAAATTGCATATGTCCAAAAGCCAAGCCTGTTTTGCTTTGCTACTTTTCAGTTCATTTACACTAAGAGGATTTTTAGAAGTTCAACGTACCACTGCTGTCCTGTAACAATATTTTGCAATATGGTAAGATACGCTGACTTACTTATTTTTCTTCTTGGCCCAGAGCGAATAATTCAGCGTCACATGTTTCATAGTCTGAGTCATAAATGTTGAAGCTGATTACACAGAGGCATTGGAGCAGTCTCTCATTTTGCTTGCTTAAAGACCCACTGAAATTTGCCGAGACATTTACAATTCCCATGAAACTGAAGCTCCTAACTTGAAGCTTTTTATTTTTTCCCACCCACTGTCAGGACAGCCACTCCGAGGACGCCGCAATACATGTTCAGAAATTGCAAGAATGCCGAAACCCCCAGATATTCCCTTTTCAGACGATGTGTGGTGAACATCGCATAAGCTGGCTTGCTTCTAGCAGTGAGCAGGTATTACCAGGACGCAGGCGCACGCCAATTCTCAGTACTCTGTAACCTCTGTGGCAGCCCTTGCTCCTCTGCCTACAAAGGATTTTGGTATTTAATGAAGTTTCTTTTTACTGAAATTCCCTCTTTTAACCCTCTAACACCCCTTTTTAATAGCAGAAGAATGCAGTTAGATCCTGCTGACCCTTTCTGCTCCAGGATAAACAAACCCACCCCTCTTAGCTCTCTTCTTCTCTGTCGTATGCTCAGCCTCCTCCTCAGCCCCCCATTTTAATGGCTCACCACTGAATTAATCTATTTGTCAATAATTGCATTTGTTTTTTAAAAAAAAAATATACAGCTGCTCTTCCTACTGGAAGTAACCCCACATACACCAGCGTGCAGGATGAAAGACATTAAAGTGTTGGTTTTTTTTAAAGACGGGACTTTGCTTCTTGCCTTTGGAGCCACTTGTGGTCAACCGAACAAGAGTCATTTGTGCCCCTGTTGAAGTCCATACAAACCTGGGGTAAATCTCCTACAGGAAACGCAGGCTTGTTTGTTGTGCTCCTTCATACTAGCGTAACTGACTCCATCCCCCACACCAAATCCAAGGCCAAAGCAGAGGGACATTTGCCATTGTGGAGCAGAGATCAGAACCGATCTTTGACCGACCTCCCCGAGACCCCCCGGTGCGGGAGCTGGCTGATATAAAGCTGGCCTTGCACAGAAAGGGTGCAGCTCAAGGTAACGGGGCTAGAATAAAGAGGGCACTGCCAACGCCCGCTTCAAATTCTGAATATGCTGCCAGGGGAAAGAGTCAGTGGAAGACTGTAGGATTTCTAAACGTGCCGGCCATTTAAAGAATTGTGTTAGTTTACATAAAATAGTGCAGATCTTCATCCGCCTGTAAGTACTGTGCAAACTTTTTATGAACGCTTAATCATTTTCTCTTCTGCAAGCTGATGGATACTGAAGTGGGGGCTCTGGGGCAGATGGAGGGAGCCGATGGAACAACCTCAGCAGCCCGCTCATTAGACCTCCTACACGACCAGGACTGGGCAGGCTTTTCTGCACAGCATGTTCCTCTTTCGCAGCCTCACAAGGCGAATTAGAATACAGGCAATTAAGACATAGAGGAAGCTTCATCTAGAAGGAAATAACCTAATTCATATTTCACTGGGACATGAGGGCAATATATCCATCTTTATTAAAGCAAACAGAACAAGGATAACAACGCTCTGCAGCCCAGGGCCAGAACACAACCCTTACTGTAAATAGAGGGTTTAAATATTATTCTTAGAAGGATCATCTTTTTTAAAGAGTTGCCAAAATCCTCACTGGCCAGAGCTAATGCCCTCTGACACGTAGGGAGTCATGTTTTTAAGAGGTGGTGTCTTTGTGACAACCCCATCCCCTAATGAAGGGCTGTCCCCCCCAGGCCCCGTTGCAGTTTGCTGTGTTCCATCTTGCTTTGTGCACGTGTCACACCTTGCACCCCTCCCTTTGCTGGCTGCATATGCAGCACTATATTTCAATACAGCTTTGACCAACTGGTTTCACATAATAACGTTTGGAACTTTCACCTTTGAAAAATTATGCAGCAAAACCACTCCAGAGATAAGAGTTTTCAGGTGGGCGGGAAAACACTCCTTGTCACAGATGAGACTCAGGAGTTTTTTGTTTGCTGTAATGCAGGATGTGTTTTTCCTGGCATCTGCGGGGAAAGAAAATAATGTTGGTATCAGACTATGATAAATCAAAGCATTTTTAAAAGACAGAGTTCTACTATGTCCCAAATGCACAACGGCTTCATGGAAACGAGCGCAGACATGAGGCAAAGCGGTGCCTACCAAGAGAGAGGAGGAGGGGACGTGCTGACAACGGGGCACATCCAGCTCACCTGGTCCCTCTCGGTGCCACATACTTGCTCTGCAAAGCCCCAGGTACGTGGAGGGCTTGCTTTGCTTGCTGCCTGCTTTTTCAGGAGAGGAGCATTAGCCATGTTAGAGATGTCCATACCATGCAGTGAGGTGGGGAGAGATTTGCAGTGAGAACGAGCAATGCTGTTGTCAACCAATACCTTCCAGGCCAAGGCCTCAAAGCATTCCCCAGCTGCTCGTGTAGCCTCATGGTCTCCCCAGGACACAGAGCGGCTGCTCGACCACGCAGCATCTCCCCGCGACCCCCTCTCTGGTGCTGAGCTGGTTTGAGCTTCAGCTCTGGCAGGGAACATTTCAGCTGCATCAGTGCAGAGCGATTCCGTTCCACGGGCAGCCTCCCAGGCTAATGGGTGAGTTTTAAAAGCTTACTTAGTAAATATCAGGTTTTACATTGTTTCATCTACCATTTCCCACCCCAGGCCCAGGGCTAAGGACAAAACCAATGATGTAACTTTGCCTTTCTAACCAGGCTGCTGCCGCTCTCCTCTCCCTTTCCACCTCTCCCCTCTCCCAAAGTTTCTAAATAACAGGCGTTACCACTCCCCTAGCAGTCACCCCAAGCCCCCATCCACGCAAAGCCAGGCGAGGCTGTGGCATCTCAGGAGCACAAGAGAAAATGAGACTCAAGACACCCACGAGCTGGTAGAAGGTAGGAACTATTTCAGTCTGCTCCTGGGTTCAAAGAGCCGGCTGCCAGGACAAAAGACTATGGAAAACGCCCTCTACAAAGACTCACAGTAAATGAGAAAGGTCAGGGGTGACAAAGCTGCTAAAGAGACAGTAACTGTGGGTAATTAGATGGGCTGCTGCCTTGCTGCCTGAAACCCAAGGATTTGTCTGCAAGATATTTTAATTTTTGGGGCCTTGCCAGCCTTTTGTATTATGCCAATGTAGTTCACACAACACAAAGATGTTTCTTTTCCCTTTCTTTTAGTATTCATACCTTAGATGCATTGTTGTGTTCTCCATTAGGTCTTTTTTTCTAGAAAAAGCAGGTGAAGGTAGGTAAGGGATAGAGCTGCAAAGTCTTACATAGTCAGCATTAAGTGGACACTTGTGAACTTTAAAACATTTTGCAGGTGGACAATTATTTCAGTGCAAATTTTTTCATTAGGAAAAAGTTTTAGCATTTGAAATGGCCAGTTCCAACATTTTCCAGATATATTTTTCAGTTCAAAATTAAACAAAATTCCTGCTAGGGTCATTTTAACTTGGCATCTCCAAGTCGGCATCTCTCCCCCTTTCTTAGCACGTCTCTGTTCTTTCCCTGCTGGAGATAAGCCGGGGGATTTGCATGCTATTTTCTCACTGAGTCATTTTCCAAATATGGCCATTTAACAAATATTATTTCTGCAGGCAGCCATCCCCTTCAGATCCTTCATAAAGGAAATTACTCAATCAATAAAGTTAATTTTCACTCCCCCCTGAAGCAGCCACCCACCCCAGCAGATGTTCAGAAACAGACTAAAACAAAGCCGGAAACCTACTCGGATCCAAACATCTCTTGCCAACGTCCTCCTGCAGCTAAGGTTGAAATTAATACTTTACCTACGCTAGGAAGCAATACAGAGAGCAAGACCATGTTCTGGCGCTTTAATTAGCTAACTGAAAGATTAATAACCAGCAATGATGGGCTCTGGTCCATTCTCACTATGTTTACAGTCAACCCACTTCTACTATAAATATTGTTTTCATGTTTAAACAAATTCAAAGGTGACATTAACCCTAACTGGGTATCCCCTGTGTACAGCACAAATTACCGCAGTTCTGAAACTAGTCCAGCTGGGACAGAGGAACTCGTCTTGCTGCCTTGTTCCACCCCAGGAGCAGGTCCACACTGGAAAGGGAGCAAAAAGACTTACCTGGAGGTCCTGAGGGAATCCTGCAGCTGTCATACTTCAGCTTATGTATGGATGCCCCTGGGGAGACCCTCTCAACTCCTTGGGTAGGGTCTGGTTCTGCAAACCTGCAACCTGTGGCAAGTAACGCACAATCGCATTAATCACAGGAAGAAAATACACCACCACACTATTTTTACATCTCTCTTGTTTACAATAAGAAAAATGAGGTCCAATGTTGCATGTACTAAAAAAAAAGGATCTTGGGATCTAATTCAATGTGCTTTACATGAACACGGTGTTCGTGGAGCAAGGCCAGACTTAAACTGAGAAAGCTTAGAATTAGGTTGTCCTCTAGAAGGGTTTTACCATGTCCAAGTTCTTGCCACATGTAGTCTCCCTGGTCCTGACACGTTGGCAAAGGCAGCACAGAAGTTGGCCCCAGTCTGAATTTCCCTGGGAGTCACCCTTGGGTAGAAGGAGCACTGGCACCCTTAAGCAGGATTTAGTGAGGGCATTAGCTGGCCTTAGGTAAAATTTGGAAGAAGACAGGAATAGGAAATTTTAAATTTAATGTTTAAGGGAAAAAAAAATTACAGTTGTTCTCAGGCATAACGTCAAGAAAGGCTGTTAACAACTGAAGCAGGTCTCCACAGAGGGAGGAGGCACAGGGAAAAAGTCAGAAGAAAAAGCACTCAGTTACGGAGAAGGGGATTTCACGGGCAGAACAAACACGGTGAAATGACTCAGAAATGCAATACCAATGCACAGCATCCATCCTTGCAGCATGTAGAGCATAATGTAAGAGAGGCGTGAAGGAACTGGGACCATCAACTGTAAGCCTATGATATGAAGCTAAAACCAAGGGAAAAACACTGTGAATAACGACAGCAGGAAAGAGAATGAAAGCATAAACTGATCTATCTGCCTACTCTGTATTTACCAGGATAAAAAGAAAATAATGCATTCTTAACCAAGCGCGGCTAACCAGAACACTAGTAAAATAGATCTACTCACATGCTTAAAATAACTCTCCTGTCTCTGCAGTGCTGGGTGTCTCGCTACCCCAGGCGCTGCAGGACACTATTTATGTTACAGGTGTCACCACTTAAGGGGCAAAATTAGCCCATCTCCCAGGGGTTTATCTCCCGGGAGTCTTAGCTGAAAGGCAGAGGGGGGTAAATCAACTAATCCACCCCTGGGAGTTGGGGCAGGGGATGCTGCTGCCCTGGGAAACCCCCCGTGGGTTCATGCCACCTCTCGGGAGCGGGACAGGAATATTCCAGAGCAGGGGCAGCCCGGGGAGGATGCCCCATGCTTTGGTGGTATGCTGATAAGGAAAGAGCGGTTGAGGACTAAGACGGCTTTGCATTCAGACCTTCGCATCCGCACATACCTGGGACTGCTGGCTTAGCAGCAGTTTCCAGCCTGCTGACACAACCAGCACTGGGAGAGCCGGCTGCAAAGAAATTAACCACTGTAATTTCAAGCAGAGCTGTTGCTATTAAGAGGACAAAGATGTTTTAATGACAGACAGAGGAAAATCTTCTGCAAGAAGATCTGATAAGTCAGCACCTTGATTTGACAAGAGATCCAACCTGAAAGGCTGGAAACTGGTAAGAGAACGCAGCTGGCTTCTCGGGTGGGACTTCTGGTGCTGAAAGCAAATGGAATACGCACTGCTGCTGGTAAAACTAATGGCGAAAAGCTCATGGCTTCACAAGCCCATTGGCTGTTTGAACTGAATTGATAAGAAAAGACGGTGAGCAAAATCTTTCTGCAATTTAAACAACTATCCGTGACATGTATCATATACAATGAGCTTAAAACATGGAGCTCCAGCATTCCTACCAACGGCTCCTGCATATGAAGAACTGCTTTGCTCTCTTTGTTCTGCTTATTGCAGGGCAGCAGAGGATCTGATCAATTTACCTTAGTTTTTCTACATAACTACCTAGCATAAATGCTATCAGAGGAGTCCAGCTGCATCGCCTAGTGAAAATAATAGATCCTGGAGGTTGAGGATGTTTTTAGAAACCTTTGCCACGTAAGAGAGCTAAAGCTGCACAGTGGTGCTTGGTGTCTCATCCTGCCCGGTATGGAGTCGCTCTGTTTAACCAACACCACTCCCAAAGGTCAGGGCTGATGACAGACCGCACACGGATGGAGTTTCCAAACCTTAAGATAACTCTCTACACCTCCTCCCCAGCTATCACAGCTGATCTGCGGCAGCTGTCTCCTGCATTTAAGCTTAGTTTTTGCCTAACCACTGTAAAGGTGTTATTTACAGCTCAAAATCCTGACTTGGACACATATGAAGCCAGGGAGCGGCTGCTCTGCACTGATCATTAACGGCAGTAAATTCCATGCTAACAGCTTAGGGCTCAACTATTGTCTTTGTACAGGAAAAAGGCCAGATATTAATGAACGCGGAGAACATCTATAAAAACAGCTTTTAAAAATGTATTTAATTCTGCTTTCCTCGGCTTCTAATTTAATGTACAATCCAGTGAGTAATTTTTTAAATCTTCTGTAGTTTTTGCTATTTAACAAGACATTTTCCAATCACAGAACCCTCTTCCTTTGCTGCTGTCACATTTGCAGTCTCTCCGTGCCACTGAAGGTCTCTCAGTGCTAAGGGAGGAGCTCTGCTTTCTGGCCTTCCAGTACTGGGTTTTGCAGTCAAATTTAGAAAAAAACAATAATGCCTGGGGCTTTGGGGAAATTGTCAAAAAGTAATTTTTCTTTGAATGCAAAGCACAAACCCTCCATATGCATTCCACCCTTGACAAAAGCACTGGGTGTGGGTGAAAACTAAACAAGCCTGGATCCATCTGAGTCTGGAGAGCCACGGAGGAACTTTTCCTCCCGTTCCTTGGGATGGACGCCTCTGTTTTCTCCGTGTCCCGCTCTGGAACCTGGGCCTTGCATACATCCACATTGCTCTGCCGAGAGCAATCAGCTGTGTGCCGTGTTGCTGCCCCCCATTCTAACTCAGAGTCACTTCGGCGCCCGGGCATTGCTGGCTTGCTCCCATGTTTATGGAAGTCAGGGAATATCTTCTTGCCACCTCTCTCCATGAATTTTGCAGAAGCACAACTGGAGCATCTGAAGTGCTCTTTGGAAGGGACGTATGACACTTTGAGCATCCTTAATGCAACCTTCACGGGTCGTCACTCACCAAAGCTGGATTTCTCCTCCTTTTCTAAATATTACTGATGCATGAAGAGGTACAGATTCAGCGCAGCTTCAGCTCCTCAAATTAGAAATGTATATATGCCTTGTGGTCTGTTGCATTAGAGGCGCTTGTACCTGTAGGCTTTTAGAGATGTGTATAATTAATCCAGTACTGAAGTGGAAGAAAACACATTTACTCACAGAGTAAATGGAAACAATCGTAAGCCTCTGTGTGGACTACATTTAGAGAAGTTCTCTTAGCAGCAGGCTACAGCCCACTATGCCTTTGCTCTTGGGACATGGTATCTTTTCTTAGAAGCTATTAATAGCATGAAGCACTATCTAGTGCTTACTTTCTCACAGAAATGTTTTATTTATATTTGCAACTGTGCACTCCTTACCACATTACTTTCTACCACTCCCAAAGAAATGTTCTTATTCCAGTGGTTGCTTGTGGGCAAATAAAAGCAGACCAGGCAATATAGTTGCTTCCCAACAGGTGGCTTTCCTGTCCCAAGACCTGTGCTCCCAAAGTATTTAGCAACAAGAAACCTGTGAATCCCCAGGCTGAGTCTCGCCATGGGTTTCACAGGCTCAGTCTCAGGCTGATGGGTGCACCAAGAAACCTATCTTCTGCCATAGCTAGGACACCTTTTTTTCTGTCTGTAATTCTATGGTAAAGCTCTAGGATGCCCTTCTACCTTTTCCAGGGTCAAATTCTTTAGTAACTCAACGCTAACAGTAGCTGGAATTAAGTCTAAGCTTCCTAGCAGTAAAATATGAGGACATTTAAGAAACATAGTTATACCTGTTGGTGTATCTATTTTAACCTGAGGCTTGGCTTGGCAGCAGTTAAGAAGACGGGTGATATTAAAAATGCATTTGTCGGTGAAAGGCAATATACTTTGAAGTTTGGTTTTTCATCTACACCCCATGGGTAAACATATTGTATACAACGAAGCACGGTGCGAAGGCAGCCTGGCTGGCAGCGACCCAGGCTGGTACCTCGGCTCAAAACCCACAGCCACTGCCCATCTGCTGCCAGTTTCCACCCTCACCGCACCGAGCTGCTAATAGCTTGGACAGCACTGTACCGACCCAGCTACTTGTGCTCTACTGGTTGCCTCATGGCTGCTCTGTGGGGTGGCAGCCTGGTATTCCCTTCTCTTGGCACGAAGAGCAACTTCCTCCGCGTGGGGCTATCTGCCGTGCTACATCTTTGGAAATGCTCGGCCCCACCTGCTGTTGTGCAATTGAGAGAGCTGGGAACCATGAGAGCTGAAGACTGAGTTTCTTACAGGCTATTCAACTTTGGCTTTAGCCAGGCTCCTCCTGTGACCAGCAGCAGATGACATCAGAATAAAGAAAATTAGTACACAGCCCTCTCCCTTGGGAAAAAATTCTTCACAGAAAGAGTGGTCAGACACTGGAATAGGCTGCCCAGGGAGGTGGTGGAGTCACCATCCCTGGATGTGCTTAAGACTCATTTAGATGTGGTGTTAAGGGATATGGTGTAGGGGAGAACTTCGTAGAGTGGGGTTGATGGTTGGATTTGATGATCCCAGGGGTCTTTTCCAACCTGAACGATTCTACGATTCTATTCTCAAAATCCAGCAGATATTATAAGGAACTTAAAAGAATTTAGCTTTTCAACTTCTTTAAGCAGTGATTATTGTAGTTTCCCCATGTTGGGAAATCAACCTACATTAACGCTCACAGTAATAAAGCATATTACGCTGCTTCCTGATGAAAGAATATTTTTACTCCTGAGAATTTGTGTAGTGTTAGAATAGGTCTTGGCCCAGAGCTGCAGGCAGAAATGAGCGTTTCAAGGGTGAATGCAGACGGTAAGCAGCTTGCCACGCGCAGTCACTGAAAGGGTTTTTCTAGGCACTTTTCTCCAAGGCCAGGGGACAGACCTGAACAGATTTCAGCGTGAATTCTGATTTCACATTCCTGTTACCTTGAAAACTTATCTTGCAGTTGCAGCTGAATGTAGTGTTACTTTCTTGTGCTAAGTTGCTCTTTTCTACTTTCACCTATGGCCACGTTGCCATGGCAAAGTCACTCCCGCATGCGTACGTTTTAAATACATAAGTTCAGATTCCTTTGACATGGTAGACATCTATTTTCCAGGTGATTTTCTTGTTTTAGATACAATCTGTAAAACAAATGGAGAACGTGCTACCAGCAGGCCAGTTCATCTTTCCACAATAGCACCAGTAAAATTCTATGCACGTGTTGCACGTTACACAGGTGAGTACATGCCTGTTTTTTGGATCAAGCATATATGTAACACGTCTTTGGTTTCATGCTGTTACCATGTTGCAACATAATTCCTTGTGGTTTTCATAGCAAGTATAGAAAATTAAATTATAGTAGCCTTTGGTTGAAAACAAGAACAGTACAGATTTTATCCTTCATAGTATAACTTCTCTAAATAAGCTATAGCATTGCTTATTTATTTATTCTTATATTAACACAAATTTCCACTAGCCTGTCACAATGACCAAACATTTTAGATTTTACATGTCTGTGAGTAAATAAAAGTAATGTCAGATTAGATGGGTAATGCTCTGAACGCACACATTTACCCTCTCAAAGTAATAGCCAGAGCGCTCTTCAAAATAGCGACTATTGAAAAATTGAAAAACTGTTACATATTTCCTACCTGAAGCAGATTTGTAACGTTATTCCGTTTATTTATAAGGTACTCTGAAAGCACCTTTTCAGTCTAAGAAGAAAGATTCTGGCCATCAGCGGAACATGAAAAGAGCAGTAGCTTGACTGCTGCAAGTTACAGAACTATTTACCAGTACAGATCCATGCCTTTTTTTTTTCTTTTTTTTTTTTTTTTCTGTTTTTCCAGGGATTATCATTACCAGAGAACAACAATCTGAGCTGAACGTTTGCAGAAAGAGAAAGGGTCTAGAAGAAGTCTGTGAAATGGCCATTTAACATCATAATGCAGTCAACACTGGAGATGAACAAAGAATACATATAAAAATACGGGTGCTATTCTGGATGCTGGTTGCTTCCAAGGGGTACTCATTGAGAGTACACACCTTTCCCTTTCCGTTTTAATGGATTCAAATACATTCCAGAACTTAGAGAGAATGAACGCTGTCCGGATAGCCAGTTCTGGATGCTGTACCATAGAAAAATCTCTGGACCTATTTAATATATGCGGTATAAAACCTAAGACGTAGTCTATACCCAATGCTACATAATAGGTTTTACAATAAATAGTAGGAAATCCATTATTTTCAGCTACACTAGCACTTCTCAGATGTACACTAGAACGAGTGCCATTTTTTGCAACGATAAAATTCTTTTACATCAAGGCTGGTGACAGTCAAAATTGTTCACATGAACCAGATTCAAGTTACGGTGCTGAATTTTGTTAGTCCTGTGGAATTAGGCAAAATAAATAATGTGTTTCGTAACACGAGTCACGCATTATGTCTCAGAAGAGATCTGCTGTTCAAAGCCATTTTTCTGCTGGGAGTTCTTAATGAGTAATAAGGTGGTTTACGAACTCAACATCACAAACTAGCAAAGCGCAGGAGCAGCAGCGAACTTCCTGAGCCCACTTTTTCAGATTTGCAGAAATCTTCAACGTTGGGTGCAGCGTAAGGACAAGTTGACCACAGAGAGCAGTCCTTTTACATCTGCATCACCATCAGTAGTTTAGAGGGAGGAGCATGGGAGTGAAACACTGGTTAGAAAGCAGTCAAGACAAAAGTCATACCATTTTGAGAAAAACATGGACAGAAAAATTAAAGGTAGAATACTGGTTAGTAACAAGCTCTGCCAATTCTACAGATGTACTAGAACATTACCATCTGTAGAGGCTACTGGGAACAGGACTGGAAGTCTGCAGGGGCACTGACACATACGTGGGCATCTTCAGCCACCAAAGGATGAAATGGAATCCAAGGAATTTAAAGCGTCTCCCAAACTGGTATTAAGTACAGCTTTTCTTAAGAATAGGTTCATTATTGTAATTATTTTCATATTTATAAATGCACTTACTGTAGTTATTTGCATACTGCAGGAAAGGACAGAACTTCACCAATAAATAGTTTAGAAAAGATGGACAGAGAGTTTTTGAATATAAGAATGTTTTTTCTTTCTGTGTTAGTTTAACGGGATAGATGCCAATGCTTTTATGAATTATGAATGCAGCAGTCTTCTTTCCAAATGAAGATGTTGGAAGTCTGCCACTGGAACGAGGTGCTCATATTACATACTGCCAGCAAATTTCTGTTTCTCTAATGAAAACTAGATTACTAAATCACTTTTCTTTTGAAAAACATTACTCTTGCCTACAATGATGTCGCATAGCATATTCTCCTCTAGAATAAAAGAGAAAAAAATAATCGGGATAGAAAGCAATTTGAATTACAGTTCTAACAGGGAAATTCACATGCTGTGCCCCGATGTAAATAGCTGTTTGTGTGCCACCTACCTTCCTCCTTCAATAAAACATAATCCAGGCTTATGAGCGATCAGGCATGTTACTAGTCCTATGCACCTTTTTTTCCACAACGGTTCTCTTTTTAGCTACCTGAAACAGCGATTATTTAAAATAATTTAATCACCAACATTTTAAATGGAAATCTTACTTGAGGAAACATTGCTCCCTACTTAGGAGCAGAATTTTGCACTTAAATACAATTCAATTTCCGATTCATGAAGAATGTAGTAGCATTACGTAGAAGCATTACGTAAAGTTTGGGGTTTTTTTCCACTGAACGACCCTAAGTCTCAAGAACAGTTTTAGAAGAAGGGAAAGTATTAGCCTATGACCTTTGACAAATCTGAAGGTCAAATATTCAACGTGGAAAAGGTCCAAAGAAAGCCAGTGAGGCTGCGCTGCTGCTGCTGCACAGGTTACAGAGCAGCCAATGGTGCCTCGACTGCTCTTTGCCTGCGTATCAGCAAACTGACAAATGACTAACAAATTTCACAAAAAATGCGTTTCATTTAATCATATGTACATATTGCAATATGCTATACATACCTTCACATTTTGTGTTCACGAGCAATTGTTATCACCTTCTGCTAACATCTAGGAGGACTTTACAAGCAGATGCAAAATGCTATTTCTTGGGTCATTTTAGTTTAATCAGCAATCCTTTCTATCGTTTCCAAATTGGAACCAAATCTGATCTCATGGGGTAGTATTGCAGTTTTCACAGTAGCATCTCAGATAAAAGGTATGAGTTTTCTCGAATAACAGCTCTCCCTCCACTGTTTTTGTTTGCAGTAACTCAGTATATAGTATGAAGACTGTTAGTTCACACCAAGGGCTCACTTCTAAGGATATCCTCTAGCTTCCAATTTGCATGCACATTTATTTTACGTTATCTTAGTGTTAAAAAAACCCAACAACATAATAAAAGGGTAATCAGAAGGTAAGAGCATCAAACAATAAATACTACTGAACCATATTAAATCAGAAAAACATCAGAAAGAGAGAACAAAAAGGAAAAAAATGAAGCTGACAATGGTAACAAGCAGTGGAATTAGGTTTAAAAAAACCTGGCAGAAGCTCTATAGGATTGCGAAGCACTGAAATGTACTTTTTAAAAAAAAAAAGCCTCAAACACACAGTCACACTGTGTAACCCACCTGGTTACATTTTACAAATGGGGTGACAAATCCAGTCAACTTTAGTGTTAGGCAGGAATTGCAGCCATGAAAATTAATGGTAATGCTATGACATTAACGAGAACAAAATTTTAGGCCCTGTACCTTCTGATTTTTCTGTAAGGCAAAATATTGCTGCATTCCATTTTCTGCTCTGCATTTCTGTAAGCTGATAGTACGCTTGCATGATTGAGATATAAAGCTCGTAAATGTTTTAATTCAAATATTATCACAAACTAGAGAGAAGTCAGATAAAACCAGAGATTTTTTTATTGCACAAAATAAATTATATAGAAACAATGCAACAAAACAACTCGTATCGTAGGCTGCACAACAGATGTTACAACATGAATATATTTATTGCTTTGAGAAAGGAGCAATTCAGTGCTAGTAAGCAGATTAGTTATACTTCTTGCTCATCTAGATTTTTCATAAAATTAATCCAACTGGGCTAGAGGCATCTTGCAGCATACGGGTCAGACCAAATTGCCATTTGTTATCAGCTGTTATAAAGGTGCTGTGAACATTCTTGACATTAGCATGAAGCGCTCAATTTAACATCACCGCTGCTGAGCCGTACAGGTAGTTACAGGACTAGAAATACCATTACATATCAGATAAGATTTATACACGAGGTTTTAAAAGGTCCATTACAGGGTTTGCATGAGCTGCTGTTCTAAAATAAATCCTGCTTAAAAAATGTAGATGCAGCTTTGAACAGGCACACTTAGCACTACCCCAAGAGGCAGGACCATGGGGTTTTGCCAAAACCCCCCTTAGTACCAACACTTCCCCTACCTAATTGTAAAACTGCCCACTAGTGCTAATTCGTTTACAAGTGTCTCATTTTTTCCAGGGCCACACTTGGCTTCTAAGGATTTTAGCAGAGATTAACCCCCCCCCCCCCCCCCAATTCCTTTGGTAGAACTGGGTGAAATTTGCAGTGCTTTTTAAAATACTTCAAAACACAACCTATCTGGTTCTTTAAAAGATACAAGACTGCAATACTGATATTGTGCTCATAGCTCAAATGGATTTAAGTTTTTACAATGCTACTTTGTGGACCCTGAGATGCTAAACCCCAATGAATTCATACCGAAATTAGCTCTTAACGAAAATTAGAAAAATGGACAATATTCAAATAATAAAATACACCAAAACTTGATCACACGCAGAACTTTCTGAAGCGTACGTATTAATGAGATAGTGCCATTACAAGTGTTCAGAGTCTGAGTGAAATTCTCCCCCAATTTGACAATTATGCAAGTGTTTACTCAGCTGAGTTTATAACACTGAATGCTAGCGTACACACTCAATGCTGCAAAACTGATTTACTTATGGGGAGGTTAATATAATAAGATTACATTTAAACAATATTAGCCACCCATGAAAGGAAACTCGGTGAGGGAAGTGGGAACTCTGGGTCACTTCTAGTTGTAGCTACAAGGATAATTAAAGAAAGTAGCTCTACTGAGGTCAAGCTGAAGAGCTTCACTCAGCATCAGGCCAATGGAGTAGACCCCCCTAGAACCCCACTGAAAAACAGATTTTGGAATGTACATGAATAACTACAAATAAACGTGGTCATTACGTGGACAAACGTCACTACTGTACTTTAATAAAATTCTTTGCTTTACTGTTTGTTTTGTTTTTTTCCCCCTGAAACTGTGTTAATCCACTACGTTGACTCAAAACACGGTTAAGAGTGAGGTTTCAAATAGCTGCAACATATTACAAGAAACGAGTTATTCTGAATTTAAAAAATACTATCTGTACAAATGCTCAGAAACTTTAGTGATACGATCATGTTCCACGCATGTACCCAGCAGTAGTTTCCTCTGTAGGAAAGTAAGTATTAAACTTGACTAACCCGGCATACTTTTTCATCTGGGAAACTAGTTTTTAAATACTGTACGCAAAATTTTGTCACCATTTCGTAAAAATGCGTATAGGTATAGTAAGATACAACTGAATAACCAAATATACCTGAAAACACCCATTAAAACACAAACATCACAAAAAAATATTGTATGTTTTGTAATTATTATGAAGTAGAAATGTTATAAGGCAGGATGAAGCTAATATCAAAGATGACAAACAGCACCACCAGTCTGTTTTGCAATCAGCCTTCTGATCAGACAACAAATATGTTATCATAGTCAAATACAATTGATTAAGGTAAGAAATGCATTTAGCCCAGCTGTACTAACTATACAGCTTCACACAGAATAAACATTCCATAAATCAACAGAAAATGCATTTAAGCACAAAAAATAAAAATATGTAAGTGATTCTCTAAGCAGCATTTTGTTTTTTGTTTTTTTTTTTTCAAAACATTAACATAGATAGATATTGGACTGATTAAATATCTACAAGTGCTTTTCCTTTACAAAAATACATATATTCTTAATAGTAGGATAGACTGTCATTAACAATGACCTGTGTTTTTTTCACTTCAATTTGAATGATTTATAAGCTAAATTTTACAACCACAAAAAGGTTTATTTGTAATATGATGTTATCACTTTTGACAAAAAGCTTAAAACATTTTATATTTTAAAACAAATTAGCAACATAACATCACAATATGTTCTATGAGCTCCTAAGTACTGTGAGGGCTGTTATGTTAAAAACTGGTAACTACTGATCAAACGCAAGGAAGCATTAGAACATTATTACTGCTCACCATAGGCTCCTTTCTTATCTTAACTTGGATCACAGCTTATATAAGGACACTTAGGCCCCCATCCCGAAAAAAAAAAATCCATTGAGAATAACTCTATATCATCTATTCAGTAATTGGATGTACTCAACATCCAACAAGTCAGGCTTTGCATTAATTTTAAAAAGCACAACCTTTTTTCCTTTCAATACTTAAGTCTGCAATAAGGGAAAAAATGATGCATTGCTTCATGTTTATTCTAGGAAGCTTGTATTTGGGAAAAAAAATGCCACCGGTAACTTTTTAGAATTAAGTATTTCAGTCAGCTAAATAATTAAATTGTCTTATTACTTTCCAGTTCAGATAATCACTATCCTGGGAAAGGAAATCAAGGTATTTGGATTTCTTTATTTCTATTTTGTGCTGCACAAGTAAAATAATCAACTTCTTGCTAATCAATGGTCACGTGTCAAGGACAGCAATGCCATTTGCTAAAAAAATATCTATAAAAATCTGTAAAACACACTTAATATCTTCTCATTATCCTCCAAGTCTGTCCTCTCCACCCTCCAAAATATCACTGAACTACAACAAGAAAACCCCAAAGTAGCTTGGTGAATATTTTGTGCTTTGGAAGGTTTACAGGATTTACAGCACACTGAAGTTTGTTATTAGTTCACAGGCCAGGTATAGCAGACACATCAGTAATACAAGCCTTTGTGCTTCTCTTCGTCAACATGAGCTATGACTCCAAGAGCTACTCTACGTCCGTTAACTCAACCTTTATGCTACTCCTGTTGGTTTTCAACTTTTCTATTTGTTTTGGAAACTGCTAAGTGTGCCTAACCCTTTAGCTTGGTGACACAGACAGCTACCACCAGTTAAGGTCTGCTTGACTGATTCCAGGTGTAACTCTTGACCACTGCACTCCAGAAAAGCATCAATGCCTTATTCCAAGTCAGATTCTGGGTGGCTTTACCTTTGGTACTAAATAGGTCCCTTAAAACTATTAGGCAATCAAGATTATCCGTAAAAATATTTTATTTTTTTTAAAAAAACCGCAACTTTTTAAAAGAACGAGCTAAATATTTGACAACAAAGGTAATTTTAAACCAATTAGCATGTGATATTTTTCAGGAAAATGGGAGCATGTTTCATTTTACCGCATCAAAATTCGTGAGACAACAGCAACAATGTCTACTATACTCAATATAATACAAAACAGACTTTTGGGAGTGGAATACCATCACAAAATACGTGCCTCATACTTTGATAATAAACATCTTTATTACAACTTCATTTGTAATACAAACCTCAGTATGTTAACTAGCAGCACAAACGTTTTACTGTTGCAGCAATTTTGTATACTGTACAGCAACCTACTCTTAACTCTTACTTTGTTTTCCACTCACCGTCACGAGGAAAAAGGAAAATGGACAGTAACTACTCCTGTCAACTGTCACATTATTAACCTTCTTAGAAGCATTTGCTAAAAATACACGTAAAAGTTATTTCAAAGAAAAGTACACCTAATGGTTCAGATAAACATGCAAAGTCAAACTAATGCCTCTCTTTGGTTGAAATTCATGTCATCACAAAACCTTCCACTCCTAGAAATCTTTGATTCCACAATGTCTCCTCCATCATAAGCCTACAGAATCGTGTCTCTTTCTGCAAGTACAAAAAGTAGCCAGGACATTCCCAGCCATCTATAGACCTCCTCGAATTCACTGCCACGCTCCAGAACTGCACAGATCTAAACTGCTTACTAGAGAATGAAACAAGATCCTTACTCAACTGCAGTAGCATGTTACCTGAATTCACATTATTTATAGCACATACCTTGGATGGAAGAATCTGTCAGGAATTCATTAATTAATCCATTTCCTATTCTGGAATCTGATGTTTAATCTGACCTACAGACACTATAGACAGCAGTTTAAAAAAAAAAATTCAACAGGTAGATCTGCTTATGAAGAAAAACATATTACCATTATAAGATCATCTTTTAGAGGACATTCCTACAGAAAGATGGTTCATCTGAGGTCTGAAGGCCAGAGACCACCCATATGGGGTAAAACTAGTGGTAAATGAGCAGTTGGAAGCTTTTCACCTTCCCTTTAGAGTCAAGCCCCTTGTGTCTTGGAATTCATCCTGGAACATGCTCCAGTAGACTGCAATCCCTCCTCAAACAAGTATCTTTAGCTGAACACCTTGTGGAAGCATCACCTTGTTCAAAGTGGCTATGAAGGATTCAAACACAGAACTGTGAAATCTTTGCTGAAATCCACGAGAGCTGCCTGATGAACCAAACCCACGAGCCGATTCCTCATGTGCAGTTTCTCCTTTATAACTCCTCAATGCTTCTACTTACTGGGCATGAAATGGGGTGGGGTATGGGAACAGGCAAAGGATGCGTAAGAACCTAGAATCAATTACAGGACAGAGGGTGCCCAAACAGACATTTAAACTGAGATAAATAATAAAATAACATTGCAGGAAGTACAATGAGGGGAATATCCTGCAAGATACATACATTTTTGATGGAATCAAACAGGTGCCTTTAACCTGTCTAAGTTAAGTGAAGAAACTGGACCGAGCTCTTGATTTAAGCATCCCTGTGTTTATATATTTGCTGTGGATAGGCATATAAGTCTTAACTGCCTTTGGTCTTTTCCAGGATAAAAATGAGTTTGATCAGTCCGTGTAACTGACCAGTATTTTATGTAGCCTCTCTATAAACAGGGCTCAATCTGTTTATTTTGAGACTTAAGACTGGCTTTGAACAACTATCTGTTCTCTAGTATTTCCACCAGACACAGTACCTGGCTGAGCTGTATGCTATTCCTTTTGCTGCAAGTCCTCCCAAGAATATTTTTTCTGGGGAATGAATGCCTCTTGGGGTCTTCAGTGACATGAAAATGTGAAAAAAACCATAAACGGAACAATACAACTCAGTGATTGTTCAATTAAAGGACTAAACCCTGGCCTATTCTGTTATGGTAGAAACAGCAGAGAAGGAAAAATTGCTTAATTCTCTCACAAGGTCACGTTTAACAATTATACATGGGGGAGATAAGATGGAACTCTAGACCATCTCTTTGCCTGCAGTGGAGAACAAAAGCCTAGCTTATATCTAAAGGGAATGTGATCAATCTCTTTTCTCCTACAGATACACTGGAACTGTTTTCGATAACTGCAGAAGAGAAAAAGTAAAGTCAAATTGTTGGAGCCTGAGAAGAAAAAAGATCCAGAATTCAAGGGCTCCTCATGCAGAAAATGAAATTTCAATATAAAAGTAATTCTTTTCATAAAATTTCTACAGATAGGTTTTTTTCAATTTTAAATTATCTAACAGAACACATTTTTTTTTCTGCTTGTTTCCCATGAAAGAAAGCTTCCTAATGTAGCATGTTTATGGAATATTCTTGCTGAAAATATTAAGACCATAGATAAAATACTGAAGCAAATAGCAAATACCCTGCCAAATGCAAATAATGGGCTTAGAAGGTATTCTGTATTAATAATCAGGCACTTTGCTTTATATAACATTTTCAGTAAAGTCAAAATAATACTTTTTAGAAATTTTTTTTTGCATAATAACTGCAAGGTAGCTGAGTATGCACAATATACTTATAGCGCTGCATACTCCTAGGACCCAAATCCTAGAAGCTTTCATAGGAATGGTACCTACTATAGCGATGAGTCACTTAGATTACTATAGTAATCTTATTTGGTATTTCATCCAAATAAAATCTGTTCATAGGAGTAGGCCCTTAGCTATGAGCAGTGTAGTAATGCATGATGGAAGATACGTTTCTTGATTAATCATCTAATTCCATATTGTTTGAGATATTATAGGATCTTGCTTGTAAAATCTAGCTTACAGTTTGTTACTAGACAAATGCAGCATACAGCTATATTGCTTGTGACTTCCATTAATAAGTTGCCCCAGAGTCAAAAGTACATAAAAGTTTTCCACTTTTAGGGGGGAAAAGAAAAAAGCACACCAAATGTGCTAAATAAGAGACAGCAAGGTTAGGTAGTAATGTGGAATTTTGTAGGTCTTATTCCTCTGCAGCTAGGTACTGCCAATATGGGAAAGCCATAGAAACACAATGGCAGCAACACTTATCTTATATCCCTATTCTTTACAAACATGCAGTGGTGACACTTTGCCACGGAAATGCTCAGAAAGTGTGACTGTGTACAGTAGTCTGCTCTAGGATGGCATATGGTGCAGTTTTAATAGAATGCTTATGTACTCGTTTCACTTTACCCCATCTTTGGCACAAAGGAATCTGTACACGCATTCTCATATTCCCCTGCTGTTCAGAAATTCTTAATTGGCACAAATGAATTAAACGTGCATATCTGTAGACACATGGCACATACATACTACACGGAAGAGAAGTTTCCTGTAAAAAAGGCAATGCCTGTGTTATACAAGCTGCCCGGTTTAAGATATGCATTTCACTGGCACTTCACTGCTACAAAAACTATTAAACTGTAACAGCACGCAGGCACCGTGCCATCAAATCAGAAATGCTTAAAGTGTAGGTGGCTAGATCATATGCATTTAATGCCATGATTCTCAGCTGGGAACATTACATCATATCTGTCAGTATTTTCCATGCTTAAAATGAAGATTTGCCTTCTGTAATCTAGCTTTAAGTTGCATCAAGAAAACACCATGAATTAAATCAACGTCCAATTCTGATCAAGAGAAATTCACGGTTCTCTGAATTGTGAGTACAGAAAGTCATTAAACAGTCAAATCTTCTATTAGTTGTCATTCAGAAGCAGTCCTACTTCAGGGGTCCTGTTAGGTGGATGCAAACTTCTGTGCAAGATACCTGAAAATGATTTAAAAATACTGTGTTCTTCTCTTTTTAAAACAAGTCTGTTCAAATTTGGCAAAAGAGCAAGCACAATTGTTGAGAAAAAAATTGTCCCCTGAACGAAGCAGAAATTACACTTAAGAGTACTACCATTAGTTTTGTGAGAAACTGAAATAGGCGTTTTATCTCAAGTGAATCTACAGTGAAAATTCTGTTATAAAAACACGTGTAATATATAAAAACTGTAAGGTGTCATTTGCATGTGCATGTAAATATTTACAAATAATACCTATTTCTACCATACAAAACAACTGTATATACTAAAGAGAAGAATGATTTGCAATTAGAATGCATGCTCTGCTCTTCCAGGCTGCTCCACAAGGAGGACTTCTATATACACAAAGAATCTATTTCTCCCTAGAGCCTCTGCAGAGGAGAAGAGCCCTCCCTCCATGGAGTACCTTCTTGTTTCTATCAAGTAGCACATCCTAGACTGGGTGAGCAAAAAGACGACCGCTTCCTGCGGCCAGCATGGGCACCTCTTCCCATCTGCAGTGTGGGCAAAGCAGTGCCTGTACCAGTCAGAACACTGCGCCCACAGAAAGGAGCAGTGGCTTCCCAAACGCTTTGCTTCCCCAGGTTCACTGGCATCTGCACAATATGTGCAACCTTGACCTGCAATGGCAGGTTTCCTAAGCAGACTGCTGCCGACAGCATCTTTATTTGTGCACGTCATATGGGCTTTGGAGTGCAATGGCAGAAGTTAACCCGACTATATATGGATTCCTCAAGTCATCAATGTTAGACCTCCTACTAACATTAAAGGGGCCAGATTTAATCCACAACATGCCTTTTTTTTTTTTTTTCCTCTACAGAAACATACTAATGTACATGAACCAAAATTTACAAAGGAGTTACAGCCTTGCATCTATCTTTTATACTCGATCCCAAGACAGCATTTTTCACTTTGTCTTATCTAAGTATCATTAGTTCACTCCATAGTAGCTTCTGAAAAGTTGATTTGGTTCCTTTTTGCTGTATGCAAAAGGCGTAAGAAAGTAAACAGTTATCTACAGTACTAGCAGGCGTGTATTAAGTAGAAATTACATAAAGGTACTGAACTGAAAGTTTCTCCACAGAATTTGAAGTGAAAAAACTCAACTGACTTTTAAGCAGAGCAAAGACAACGGAAGACTACAGAAAACATACGCATTAATGTGCTCCCTGCAACATTACCAGAAACCTCAATAAACATTCTATACTAGAACCATCATGCCTGCAATACCTAAGGCAACAATCACTTTTTATCCAGCACTACCAGGTCTTAGGAAAAACAAGACCCGAACAATTATTTTGGTCAGACTGCTTATCTTCAGTATTGCATTACCTCTGATTTTACAGAAATATGAATGAAAATTTCTATAATGAATGCTAAACTCCGGATAGTCACAAGAGATATATAATGTAATTAAAGCTATATATTATTTTCGTTTTAGCATATTACATACCTCCAACCAATCTTAAAAGGAAATGCTTACTATGAAAGGCAATAATTATGTAAAATTTTGCCTTGGTTGGAATCTTACAGCAACATTTATTTGTTCCATACACGTTATTTTTAACTTCCTTTTTATGGAGGCTTTATTAGAAGAAATGTAATCTGACCAGAAGCCATTTTCCAAAAATAGCTAGTATCCCAAACTCCAATCTTTAGGGAAACCATAGAAAAGTGCAATCACAAAGGCTGCAATGCTTTTAAGCAATATTAGCAGAATCTATTTAGAAGATTTAAAATTACTGTTTTGAATTACCATGTTCTACATCTCTTGTTAACAGTAATTAATCTTCACTCACTGCAAAAGGACTGTTGCACACTCATGAGTGAGCTATACCTGGACCCATGAGAAGCTTATCAAGAAAAAGGTAGTGGCCCAATCACCACTCTTCTAAATATATTTTCTATACAAAATATTTTCAAGATATAATCCTTAGTTATTTTTACAGTACTCTATGATTTAAACAACGATATTCAGTAAAATAGTAAGTGTGTGAAACTGCAACACCACATGGAATGAGCACTCTGCCATTTTGCTAGTGTAATCAATATTAGGACCAGAAAAATTTTCTAACACGCAAGCAAAAATATTCCATAGTTTTTGTATCTTGACTGTACACTTCATGATTTTGGCTATGATTTGCAGCACACTCGTAAGATACACAAATATCTTATGCACATTTCAGTAGCAGAATGGCACTTGGCTTGCTCTAATAGAAACAACAGAGATGCAACTGACAATTTTAAGAAAGACAATGTCCTTATTTGCATGCTGAAAATCTGGTTGTGTCCCCCTAATCCAGGCACATCCATTCATTGTGCAATCTGTCGATGGGTAAACAAATAGTGCAGGATTCATCTCAGTGGGATCTGGCCCTTTGGTCTAACCGAAGTCAATTCTAGGTCGATACTGAAGTACCATAGGGTAAGACTGAAAACAAAAACAAGAGAAAAACAACAACAAAAACAGACAAGAAAACATGAAGACATAATTCATAAAAAAATACAAAGAAAATGCAATTAAAGATTGCTTTAGACAGAGCTTATCCCTAAGAAACACGTATATGGTAATCAATTTTACTCATACATAACAACTCTATACATTTCAACAGTTAAATCCATACCTGTACTTCAAATCTGTATTTAATTTTTAAGTCAGTCAGTTGTAGCTATTTTTCATTAATATAAAATTCCTGTATCTGCTTTTATATATTTCGTGATTTCTATGTTTTCCGACATATATACTTGGTGTGCTCAAACAACTCCACTTATTTCTGCGTTGTGGTGTTTGAGGAAAAGCAATCTTGAAATGTTACGATTTCTAAACCAAAGTCCGCTTACAGATGATGTTCTTTCTTTGACTTTTATGTATATGGAGGTTCCATAGCTATACTAGTAGTCAACAATAGTTAACGGGAGCCAGGCTACTCTGATATTAAAAAGAAAAAAAGATCAGGGCAAATTGCTGTCAGCTGATTTTCTGCGAGACAAGGGCTAACTTCCCCACAAATCCAAACTCCTCAACTGCAGATCTAGTGATACATTTTTATTAGTTCTTACTGAAAAAAAAATGGCTAATCAACAGCTTGGATCCCTGAATTGGACAAAACGGTTGGGGAACAGGAGGCAAGAGTGGGCGGGTTTCTAGAAAGTGTTGTGGAATAACTGGGCACTTGTTGATGGACATTCTGTTTTACTAGATGTTTTATTTTTCCAGTTTGTCAGCATTTCATTTAAGTTTGATGTTTTCCTCTTAACATCATTATGTTACTGGAAGTTTTCTATAGCATAAAACCCAGGAAAATCCTACTGTCTCAGCAACTGTATGGGCTTAACTACCTCTCTGCCACAGGGCAGAGGCATGTAGCTAATTTAAGTCTTTTTATTGCAAATTTGGAATAATGAGGAATTATTACAGAAGCTATCACTAAAACCAGAAATATTTTACTGCATCCTTCAAATGTGATACAGATCAACTTCAGTGACCAAAAAAGAAAGATATCACTGCAGGTTAATAAACTTTCCATGCCGTGGCAGTGAAATGAACTAAATGTGATCATATTTGCTGGGGATTTATAAACTGGAGTTCAGAGAAATCAAAACATAAACCCAGAGGTATTCAATGGTATCAGGAGCATTTAAGAGAGAAGACAGGGAGCACGATGTGTAGTCTGCATTTGCAATTAACAAACATATATTTGTAGTATCATAAATTACTTGGTCTCCAATTTTTTTTTTGCATAGGTTATGACTACCATATTGTTTAAATGCTATTTCACATGTTTTTCACTTTCAATTATATAAATTGTCTCTAAAAGTACTCAACTCTAATGGGAAGTGCACACAGGCAGTCACCTCACAGAAATTGCTGTGTAAACCAGCGAAGCTTGGTGGTTTTGCAAACAAAATTACAAACCAACTGTATAACTAAAATGCACTATGCTGGCACAATTCTTATTAATGAAGTAGGCATGACTGCAGTAGGTCACTCCCATCTACAGTGGGGACTGACCTTCTATCGTTAACTTTATTTTTTTCCCTCGAGCAAAAACATTATTTCAAACTTCCAAAGTAACTTTTAGAAATTAGTTCAAATCAAAATTCTCAATGAGGAAACTGAAATGCTGTTTCATATAGGTATGAACCAGTTTGATTGATGAAATTTACAAATCGACTTCATTTTGCAGGTTCTGAAGGTTTTGGTTTGTTATATTCCGGAGATAAGGCATTATTCCATTTCTAATTTTAAAAGCTGTGAAAGCAATACAGCATTAGAAAAATCTAACATTTTTACTCTGTTAAAAAGAACACGTGAATTGCCATAAAGAGATGAAACCAACGTAGTCTCTTTTGACTCACACTCTTCAGTTTTGATCCCTTGTCAGTGACTGCCCAATGCTACTAGTTAGAAGGATGAGACAGGAAGAGTTAAATAACCCTTCCAGACTGATGCAGGTATCAGCCTACAGAATGGCATCTCTCTAACAAAAAGATAAATGGCCTAATGTAAAGTAAAAGAAACCCCTACACCTTTTGAATGGATTCTATTTATTCATTCAATAAAGCTTTCTCTGAAGGAATGAAAATGCTCAGGCCTTACTCATAGAATTGTAGCACTTTGTAGTGAGGAATTATAAAAACTCCACAACTTGGGTTACAATTGAAGTGCTGACAGGACCTTAATGGCTGTAGTATGTACAGTCGTGAGTGCCTCTTACCTGATAAAAAGTGCCATCCTGTGAGCAGACTTGCGAAGATGAGCAGTTCTGACACCGAAACTGCGAAGGAGATGATTTTCTGATCAGATAAGAGGCATCCACAGCCGGACATACACATTTACCATTTAATGTTTTTTTAAATTTTCAAATGTAAAGTTTAAAATTGATCTACTTATTTAAACCAGGAAATATTTCTCTAAGGAATAAATGGGTATTTTCCCTTTACTACTCTACCTCTTGTAAGGTCCATAGGTGTAACAGTGGTTACACCTCATGGCTCATGGTGAATAGTACCAAAGATGGAGATAATGGATTTACTTGATGTTCGTCCAAAAGAAGAGATTGTTAATTAACTACCATCACAGCTTCTGTTTTATAAAGAGACTCATTACAGTTAGGGAAAACACGATCACAGAAGCACAGATGTTACTGGGTTTATCACCAGCACAATGTAATTTTTACAGGTTTTAGTTTGTCATCTCCGACTTCAGAGGACTGATTTAAAACACACAAATGAACACATACCTGACTATACTATGTGTATGTAAACACAACTTATAAATTTAACCACGAGTTGTCAACTCTTACATTCACTTAATGTTATAAATAATAGTTCTGAGATTTTTGAAAAATTTTAACTCTGACAAATAATGTCCCTTTTGTCAAGATGATGGTTACTGCTGCTTCTAAACCAATGCAACTGCCAAAAGTCCATTTGTAGACAGGGGCTGCAGGATTACGTGTCATGAAAGAATTCCATTATCACTAAAGTTGTTGCCTCAGCATTTCCTAACAGTACAGCCAATGCTAACAAAAATTTAAGTTGGTAAGCCAAACAAACAACAACTGGTTTCAAAGCAGTATTGAAAAAAAAACTACTTAAAGTTTACTTATTGGTCCAGTACTGGGGTTTCAGCAATCATCACATTTCAGTGCAGTATTACTTTCAAAATTAACAAATACTTGCCTATATACATTAACTACCCTAATTCCTATCAAAATTTAGCTTTCTTTTTTCTCCCCTCTCTCTCTCTTCAGATTAAGGTAAAACTTCAATAACTTGTGAATTTTTAGCTCCACAGTGTGCTTAATCCTCTGTCTTCTCTGTCCGCGCCCCAGTGTTTTTTATTCTGAGCACTAGGAAGCTTAAAAAAAAAAGTACAGAGAGTTTGGAATTTTTTACAGATCAGTAAATTAACACATGTTAAGTGCTTAACCTTAGCTGCACTCCAATATAGCCTCCACTGGTAGTGATAGACAACAAACCTGCATATATCGCAAACCAATACAGAGCGAAGAACAATCAACAGCCACACACAAGCAAAAAGAAAGAGAAGAAATAGAAATACAACTTCTAACAACAACAACAAAAAATTAAATACAGAAGGCAATTAAGGGCTACTAAATCAAACTGACTATCAGACCTGAAATAAATGTTTTTTAAGTTAAATATTGCAATTCTAAAATACACACATGCATCAAGGAAAACCCATTTAGCTGTGTTATCTGGATGTGTGTTATACAGCACACCTAAAAAACATGGGTGTAGTAAACCCAGAAACAATAAACCAATTACATTTCTATGATAATTTTTCAATGTCACTTTCAGTTTAGTGACCGAATACAACCGATTCTTAATAAAGAACTGCTGGATGCAGATTCACCAACTATTGCAACTCAAAAGGTCACTAAAAAGCAAATTTGCAGAAAAAGAACAAGCACTTGGTTTTCAGATACTTGACTTAAAACTCAGAGCGGAACTTGCATATGAACTTTGTATACCTGCTATTTTTAAGTTTCAGAATCTACACAATATACGTGCTGCAGGGTTTCAATCATAGAGTTTAACATGAGAAATCCAGAAAACATGCAAAATGCATTTTTAAATATAGGGATATTTGAAGGGCCAAGTCGTGAAAGCATATATACTCTCTATATTAAATATACCAGAACATCATTTATTAATAATGTAACAGCATTTACGTTTTCGCCTCTTAGTCTCCATCTCGTCATATAGATGAACTCCATAGTATGATCCTTCCCCATGATTTCTCCGTTGCATAGTACATCCAGCTTAAAATACAACAGAACAAACAGTAAGACAAAAGGATTCCAAATTTTAATGTCTAAATGAACTCCTAAATGAACGTCTGAGAGTTAATCCCACAACTCCTATCGTTATACAGTAATTTTATCAGACGTATATCAAATGTGGATAAACACAACATACTGACAAAGTGTGATTTTGTACAGTAGTATTTCACTTCGGTTTTTCACTTTTGTGTTTTCAATTAAGGCGTGGACAGAAGAAAAGCTACTAAACTAAGTAGGAAATCACTGGAAGACAAACTCTCCCTGTATTTATCAAGACCCATGCTACCTGTTTGAAGACAAAGCTTTGTGCTGCATTTTGAAGGCCTTCTTGCTACATCAATGCTCTTTTAAACTCAAAGATACAAACTGGAAGTACTGTAATCTGCAGTTTTCAAAAATAAATGATAAAGTAATTAAAAAAAATACTTAAAAATAACTATAAGTGACAAGAAGAATGTATTTCTGAGTATAAAAACATCATTCTTCATTAATTGAAGGACTAATGACAAAAGAAAAGAAAAAAGCGATGATCTCACTGCTAAAGATGACTGGTTTAAACTGTATTGTGGCATCTTACTTTTACCCTCCACTGAAAATGTTTGACAGTTCTTTCACTACTCTAGCCATAATGCTTTTCTTTTTTTAAGAAGAAAAAAAATGCCAAAATTTTGAAGCAAGCAGATACTATGTAACACAAGCCATTCAGGTGCCAGAAACAGATTAAATTAACATAATTAACAAAACCAAATGACATCAAAATGGCTGGTCAGCACATCACGATACTGTAACAAACACCTGCCTATAGTGCTCTGCTATAACCTGTGCACCTACCCTAACTCAGCCCAAGGCTGGGATGCTGCCGTTTGTGCTAAGGGCAGCTGCAGTTCATGGAGTCATCGAGTCCTGTAAGAGAACTGGCTGAGGGAATACTTAAAGGGTGGGTGTCAGGAGGATGGGACCAGGCTCTTTTCAGTGGTGCCCGGGGACAGGACAAGAGGCAATGGGCACAAACTTGAACATAGGAAGTTCCACCTAAACATGAGGAGGAACTTCTTTACCCTGAGGGTGGCAGAGCACTGGAACAGGCTGCCCAGAGAGGTGGTGGAGTCTCCAACTCTGGAGACATTCAAAACCCACCTGGACGCGTTCCTGTGCAACCTGCTCTAGGTGACCCTGCTCTGGCAGGGGGGTTGGACTAGATGATCTCCAGAGGTCCCTTCCAACCCTATGATTCTATGATTCTATGAATAGAGAGTGCCGAGGTCAAAATTCCTGTATCCATGGGAAGAAGAAAAGCAAAGGCAGGAGTCTCATGCTTCCCAGCTCCACCCTGCATTTTTAAAGATTCAAATAGTATCGCTCCTCACTTCTTCATAATTCCTGGATAGTTTCTTACATCTAAAGAGAATGAAACTGCACAGTAGTTTGGTGTATGTCTAGTTGATCTCTCCTTTTCCAGTTTTCCTTTTCCACACTAGCCTGAAACTGTATTAAGTGACTTTTTTTTATTAGCCACATGGAAAGAGAAAGTATTTTTTTTTTTTTTTTTACATAAAAATATCATGAAAATGTCGTTCACAGGTGAGCAACAAACTGAAGTTACTGTATGAGTTCCTTGATTAGCAACTTCAGTCACTGTGATAAAATGATCACTTCTCATTTAAGGGCAGAAAACACAACTTGGAATATTGAACAGTACTTAGTGACTGGGCTAAAAAAAAAAATATTCCTCAAGTTCAAACATGATTAAACTTCATGAAAACCTAATACTTTGGAGGGAAATAAAAATACAAGCATCATTTTTTCAAATGTACCTCATAAGAACTTGGAAGTTTTAATTTCAAGCTGAGAAACTTTTTGATAGTTCCCACGGTCACTCGAGTAGAACAGCGGATAAATTTCTTCATTAAACCCTAAAGCAACAAAACAGAAAAACCACGTTAGAAATTCTGGAACACGTAAGCAATTTTTAGTACAAGAACAGCTGTAACTGATTTTTTTTTTTTCAACCAGTAACTGATTTTACTGCACTCTCTTCATTCATAGTGGCACCATAGGTTCATTTTTGTTTACCTTTTTTGCAAAATTTACAAGATGACAAACAAGTTCATTTGACCCATCTCTGGTTCTAAAGAAATTTCCAAAAGATACAGGAAGCAGGAAAGAAAACAAACAAACACCAAAAGCCCCAGACGAACTTAAATAATCTAAGTGTCTGTTGTTAGCAACACCGGGGGTCAAACAGATTTTACTTTTCTTAGAACTTCTTCAGTCCTTCATAGAAAAAGGAAGTTAAAACATGCTCAAATAATCTAGGTAAAACACAGGGAAGCTATAAACCTGAGATGTGATCTATTATCACAGATTCTGTGATCCAGGATGTAATAGTTTTGATTCAACAGGAAAGTTGGAAACCTGAGACTCCTACATGGTGATGGAGATACAGATTTCTTACTGTATGTAGCGTAAATAGACAGTCATAACACATACATATGTTTTCTTGCTGAATCAAAACTTTCTTGCTGTGTAAGAACTTCCAAAATTATACATGTAACATAGCACACACAAAACAAGTAGTGTTTTATTAGACAAATTTTAAGTATTTTTTTAATTTTTTGTCTTTTTAATTTAATAAAATGTTATTAAAATCTAAAAGGATTTCTAAACACTTTCTTCTAGACTCAATACCATTAGGTAATCTTCCCTTCAGGAATAGAAAGCGAATATCCTTGATTCTTAAAACAGCAGTTAGCAGGTATTATTCTACACATTTTACACACGGAAGTGACCTGCCCGAGGCCACAGGCGACACATGAGTCTCAGAATCAGGTTTACAGCTCAGAAGATCTGGATCCCAATCATTCAGTGCACAGCATAACTGAACAGCAGCATGGCAAAGCAGCAATCCTGGAAGCGTAAGGCAGCTCACCTACAGCTAACTTTTTAAGTACCTCTGTGCTATGTTGTTACCTGTTGTGTAATGCAGTTATGCACCATCAAGGCTAGAGACTACAAAACTATAATACATTAAAAAAGAATAAAAAGCCACTGTCAACAGATAGATTTCTGTATGGAACTGTATTTTTTACAAAATTCCAAGATGTACTGAAATGCCTCAAACAAAGGGACCAAATAAGCGTGGGAGACAGGTCACCACATTGAAGTTTATTGTCAATGGTTATAAAATGATTTGGTTCCTGTAAAATGTTATTCTGTCAACAACAACAGCAGCACAGATTATCTTTACTACTTACTTTGACTACATTATCTCCTGACTGCCCATTGTTGCGTAAACAGTCGAGGCAGATAGCAATCTGTGGGTCGCTCCTGTGATAGTCTTTATCTTCTTCATTTTCATCACACTCCTCATCTACTTTGGGTTTATCAGCTTTTGGGCTTTCATCTGTAAAATATAAAGATCATATTATTTAAGTGTAAAATAATTAAAAGTCACAATAGCAACAAGCACGTATTTAAAGTGATACTTCATTTTCAAGAGCGTATGTTTTCTTCAAATTAACTTTACACCATTTTAATTCACTGCATTCTTAAATTGATCAGTTTACAAATCTCTGAAAACAAAGTTTTACTATTGAAATTGAAATTTTAATGTAAAATGCAAACAACAGATTTTTACGTGACAGAAAATAATTAAGCTGGTGGACCACTAACGGTTATGGCTGTCTACTTCTGTTTGTGTCCAGTGATTAAAACCCTGCAACTGTGAATGCATCAAGATCACTCAAACATGCAAACCTACTCTTATAGTACGGCAGTGCACTACCAAAAACATTGCTTTTAAACAAACAGTGGAATAACTAATCCCAACACTTGTATATCAAAGTAATCAATTCATATTAACTGCCTGCCACAATAACCCAGGGGAGAGAAGTTCCTGAAATGATGTCGTGAAGTAAACTAAGGGAAGATGAAACTTTCATCCGTTTTTGCCTGGTTTAAGTAACATCATTGTAAGAACTCCAGGTGTCCCTCTACAGAAGGATTTTATAACTAAATAGCCATATACTCACTTATTTCTCTTTAAAAATAAAAATACAAAAAAAGAGGAATGCTCCCTGTATTTTTTAGCAGAGCACACGTACCCTCTACAATCATATATACCACGTTATCTCTCTTCACTGATGCTGTTACCTGTTCTAATGACTCCTGGTTTAGAAATCTAACTCTTCATAAAAAGTACCATCTCCTACAGTTTTCAAAGGTTTAGCATAGTTGAGCACTCGAATCCTAAGACTAGCAAGTACATCTAGATAAGGCTGCAACGTACGTCAATAATAACCATACAATGAACCATAAAATGGAGTAATTTCTACAAATTTGGAATACAGTATACAAAAAAAATCTATTGTATACTTTTTCTGTATCCCCAACTTACTTATTTTGATTTAAAACAAAGGCTGCTCTCTGTTGGAATAAAACATTATCACAAGTAACTTGACTAAGCGACTTTTTCATTTCCTGAAAAACTTTCAGATCAAATTCAGCTCTTTTCCTACACTTACCATAAACTTTTAAAGTCACTTAGAAGAGTTAAGATGAGAAGAAACAATGAAAACTTTAACAAATGTCAAGCTATGCCTAATTTACTAAACACAGTAATAAGTTCACTTTGTTGAGTTTACAAATTCAAGATGAGTTTTAAGCTTCATTCATTGCTTTTCAGTCTTACAATTTTGGAATATTTTGTAATTATAGAAGATTTGTCCACAAGTCCCTACTAGCTATTGACATGGCTGAATGCGTATCATAACACACATTCACCTTGCTATGAACAGAATTTGCAGTTTCGAACTACAGATTATGTTTTCTCTTTTCGTGAAAAACCACAAGGCAAACTCTTAATCAAGCAGGCACAGTCGACCTGTCATAAGCATTTGTGTGAGGAGTATCTGCCTGTGATTTACAGATTCTTTGGCAACGCAAACACATCCACAGCTTTCAACAGTTGTCACTGCTGAGCAACGGAGGAAGATTTAGTTATGCAGTCCGAAAAGTCTTGAACAGCAAATCAACTACAGAACTAGGAAAATTAGCAAATTTCCACTCATAAAATCATTCCAGAAACAGGTAAACGCACAAAAAAGGTTGCATCTTTCAAGGTTTTCTGTAAGAAATTCAAATGCTCTGCCATGAAAATGGCACCAGACTATTTACTAAAAAATCCTTGTTGATATTAGAATTAATGATGTTTGTAAAGGCAGCCTTCAGAAATCAATGTGATGGTCCACTAGAGGCACGTCATTAAGGTTAAATATGACAGAAATTAAAAAAAAGAAAAGAAGAAATTTTAATCTCACCAAAAGGGACCTGGTGTTCTCCAAGTCAAAAGCATCAATCCAAGAACAGATGACAGCAAAAAAAAAAAAAACCAACACCCCACTCACCGCCATCCCTCTTTCCTTAAGGCACAAATTGGTGTCTCATTTTTTTTTCCTCATCTTTCTAGCAAGCCTTAGATATTGTCTACTTCATTTTTTTTCAGATATGCAATGTAAAACTGATCGCCACAGACTGAGTCAATGTAAAGTTGTTTGCCTTCTTTCTTCTCCAGGTCAGACTGGAGAGGACCAATAAAGATTTTTTTTCTCTGTATCACAGTATGTTTCCGATCATCATCCACAAATTTTCTCTGGTAACTGCTCTCCTAGTGGAATCACCAGTGCCTGAGATACGCTTTGTTGTTTGGTTTTTTTTTCTTCTGACATGTGAAAATTTTAAGTCCCAGGATTTTTTTACAGATCTTTGATGCTAAAGTTGCGAACTGTGTTGTGACCTGCGGTACACGACATAACTGACGGGCTCTTTTAACCTAGACTGGCTATGTGATTACAGGGCATGGTATTGACAACTCAAACACTCCTTTCTTACTGAAATTCTCAGCAAAATATTTATTCTCAGGCAAGATTCTAAATGCTTGTTTATGGCAGAAAATAGTTTAAATGCTCATAATTTGTCTCAATGAGTTGTCACGACTTTCAAACGGCTTGTAGAGCCAAGGATACAGTCAGTAACAGAGATGGATATATCTGTAGCTACTTAGAAGTATATTTTGAGAGGTAGAGCCTTCCTCATATTCATAAAACAATCCAATCACTCATTACATTTAGAAACTGATCTCCATTAGGTTTACCGTTAGGTTACGGGAGGAAGGTAAGAACCAGCAGAATAAATTGGTTATAAGTAGGTCACATTCGACAAATTTGCAAATTATATTTTTTTTCTATCTGTGTATACAGCAGAAAATAGTTTTCTGAACAGTCGACAAATGTCTGTATTTCATAAAAATATTTTCTAAGTATTTTTAAAACTGAATAGGTATACACTACACAGTACGTTGTAGTTAACTAATGTAATCTCATCTAAAATGTCCTGCAGTTCTTCATTTAATTATATAATAGAGAAAAGAACCTAGTCCCTTATAATGGATGCCAAATGCAAATCAACAAAACTAGTGAGAAAGAAAATGAAATGTTATGAAGTTAAAAAGAAGATACTATAAACAGTTGAGCGTAGAAGAGTATTGCAAGACGTTTACTTGACAGTGATCCTTTACTAAAAATAGCTACTTCTTCAGCCTAGCAGAGCTTTTCAAAAATTCTTTAAGATGCCCAAATCAAATAGGCTATGATACTAAAACCTTGATATCAAATTAAAGGGGCATAAAAACAGTTGGATGTAGTCCTCACTTAGCACCTCAATACTGAGCTCTCAAAGTTCATGGGTCAACTACAAAAAAAAGGGGGGGGAGAAAAAAAAAGGAAAAAAAGGAAAAGCATTTTGGAATCTATATAAAACAATTGTTTAGCATGTGTGGAAAACTGTTTTACTACTTGTCATAACTAATTCTTGACAACCTCCTACTTAACAGCTGGTCAAATTCAGTAACAGAAAATAATCTGTAAAAAACTCAAGTAGTTCTCCATCTTGCTGTATTAAGAAAATTACGAATTCAAGTGGAAAATCGCATGAGTGTTGAAAGTGAGAGCTTAGGGCAATGCAAATAAAAATAACGGTAAACCAGCTAGTGTTTGTAAAACAACTGGCTAATAGATAAGCAGCAGTACATGAAGACCCAGACTACATTTACACAGATTTGTTATGAGTTTCTGTAGTCTCTTTGAATTCAGTAAAAACAATGTACATGCAGCAGTGTTTGAAGAAACAGGGCTTAATGAGCAACGTTACTTAGCACACAGAGAAGAGAGGAAAACAAAATCATCACCTTGCCCATTTTCTTGAGGTTTGTTTTTCTTCCAAAATTCGATCTCTCGCTGCAGTTCCTCTAGTTAACATCAAAGAACAGTAATGTGAATTTTTAAATCAATACTACAGGTATATCATTAGAAACAGCCATATTCCCTCCGTCAACCCAAACAAGTACCTGAAACCAAATCAGAAACTTACGTTCTCGAAGTCCAGGCACGAGCTTAAATATAATCTCCTCTAAGGTGTTATCCAGCCTTTCAAAGGGAAAAAATACATTTCAAATTTAGTAGAAACTAGCATTTAAACTATTTTCAGCCTTTAAACAACAAAAACTTTTGAATAATAAAATGAATCATGTTTTTGGTAAATACCACATCATACAAAACCCCATGGATTTTAACTTGAGAAACAACATGCATTAAAGCTTATCTCAACCACCACTTGAATTGATTTCCTTTTAGAAATAACCAAGGAATTAAATTTTTTAATGTATAAAGACAAGAATGAAGCAAAAGAGAAAATAAATTATACTCTAAAATTTTCATTGTTTTAATTTGTGTTACATGCAAACCACTGTGTTACTAGAAAGAACAAACTGGAGAAGTAGTACGCAATTTTAAGGTCCCGGTCACGAGTAGCATGCATGAAAACTATAAACTTCATTATCATATTAAGTGTTCAAGTCCTTTGTAATAAGGCTGTTATGAAAAACTGAACGGACTATTCCTTACTCACTACAAGACAGACAAACAAATGTTGGCAGGATAAAGAAGACCACAGAGCATCCATGCTGCTCTGCCTAGACAGTTCTCGGTGCCCAACCTAATTCATTTAAACTCTTTAAATCTGCCATGCGTTTGTCTACCAGACAACACTACACAGCACAAGCATGTCCTCTGATACCATGGAATGACCTACTGTTCTCTATGATACCAAAAATAGCTACTACAGTCCCCTTTACCTTTGTTGTTGAAGCTAAAATATTTTTCTTTTAGTTTCTCTTAATTTTACCTATTCTCCTATTCATTTAATTTATCATCCGCTTTCTATTTCCATTTCCTCTCCCTGTCTCACTTCTCCTTCGGTTTCCTCTGTCTCTCATTCTGTTTCATGTTCCTTTCTCTCCCCTGTCCCCTACATCTTGTGAGCAGTAACTCCCACTGCCCCCAGCCTAAACAAAAACCCACGACAAAACAAAGTACTGAGTAATACGGCCAGAGAAATTATGCACCTTGAGATTCAGAAGATTCAAACAGAACCTACAATACAATAATTGCTTTTGGCATATTTTTAATTGCCTTAATTCTTCATCTCAATAATGATATATATCTCTCTATATACATATACACTTGCATATATACACACATGTATGCGTACATGTTATTAATGATACACTATAGGCCTGATATAAAAACATATAACTGTTTTCTATCTTTTGTTCTCTAGCAATGACAAAGTAGGAAGAGGACTGAATGATTTTATTGTTAAGGAATGCCTACAAGCCATTTTAATAGATAACAATTATCACCTTATAATAAATATACAAGCATTCCAGTGCTCTGCTGTGGGAACTTGGGAACCTGCCTTGGAAATAGAATTCATTTCACATTTTAAGAAAGCTCCAATCTTCATAATTTACTCATTAATAGAAAACAGATGAAGACTTCAAAAGAGAACATTACTACCTTAACTCAAAACCCCAGTAACCGTTCCTGAGGATGGTATAACACATGCTGGTTTTTCTACATTTATTTTTGAAAATTCCCACTTAGCACTTTCTAATTCATCTTCAACTGCCCAAAAGAAAAGTCATTGGTAATGCCAACATAGCAAGAAAACCAGTCTATTTAGCAAATTTACGATGCCAGCAGCAAGAACTGGCTTCATACTTTAGTCAATGACTTTATTTTCTTTCAAAAACTAAGCAAAAAGAGATATTTTGTCCTTATGAAGCATAAATACTAATTAGTACTTTTAAAAATGCAGAAGAAACCCCCACTTATCTGATCTTTAAGTAAAGGGAAACTAAACTTAAACCGCAGGGAGAAAATTTAGGTAAGATTCTCAATTTGAGATGCATCTTACAGTGTTCCTACTATCCATGCCTATGAACACTCTGTAATGAAGATCTGAACTTCTATGACTTGCATCAAACTCATTCCAAAGTGAAACTACTTGCTATAACTCCAAAGTTGGTCTCAGTCATTTAATATGATACTTCCTGTTAAAGCTGAAACCAGAACATTCATATTTTAGACACACCTCTTTCCACCCCCAACACCTTCCAACCTCCGAAACAGAACGTATAGAAAGAAGAACCAAGGATTTATGTCAGCTTCGCATAGTCTCTTTTTTCACCTCTTCTATAATATTGAATGAGTTATAAGATCAAAGCTACTCTCTGATAATTGCTAGTTATCTGAAGCGAAGCAAATGAAGAATATCACTCAGGAAAACTTGCATCCAAAGAAACATGCTACCAAGAAAAAGAGAAGCCTGCCTTCATAGTATAACCCACGCAGACCCAACCGAATATTGCTGATACAGAATTCTGCTAAATCAAGAAAGGGAATTCTAGAATTTAACACTCCTCCTGGATTTTCATTTTAGAGCTCAAAGTTGAACTTCAGACTTAGGCTTACAGTTTCAACAAACTGTAAGTGCTGCCAACTAAAAGATACATCTAAAAACCTCACATAGATATGAAGTTAATGGTTGGACTTGATGATCTTAAAAGTCTTTTTCAACCTAAATGATTCTATGATTCAATGAAGTTATTCAGAATGGAGTTTATAAAGTTTATCTCAAAGATCTCAGTTAAAAATACTATCTAGAGTGTTCAACGCCATTTCTCAGAAAATGACTTGCATTCTTGAGCAATGATGGGGCCGGTCCCTCTGCAGTCAGAGTACAAGACATGTATTAAGTTATGCAGGCAACATCCAAAAAAGATAATTAGACAGCTCATGTGCTCTTCTGATTATTAGTTTAGCAAATGTTTCATAAAATAAAACCAGTAAACTACTAGTTATATGCAGTTTGTTGGCAAATAAACCCAATGACTCTAAAAGGAGTTTCAGGAAATAATCACAGAGAAAATAGCTCTTCCCACATTTCTGGCTTGTGGTCTCAACTTTTCTCACCCTTCTATCATTTTCTGTTTAAGGCATATTATTATTTTACTAAACATCTACTAGATGTTTCAGAGAATGCTTTTTACAGCTCCTATGAAATCGTCCTGTCAGAATAAAAGAAATATTTCTAAAATGGTTATTAGTAGCCTTATGCACTCTATATAGCATCTCCTATGATGGTTGACACAGTGCCTCAGACACTGACAGATCAGAAAAATACTTATGGTAACCATCTACATAAGCCCTTTTAGCCCTACCCTTCCAAAACCATTCAGATGATAAAGCCTTAAGCTAACGACTCCCTTTAGAGTTGCTGAATTTAGTTCCTCTCACCTATCCTCTTGGTGCATCACTGAAGTGTGGGAATTGCTCTGCACACACACATCAGTAATAAGAAGCAAAGCAAAACATGACAAATTGTAGCAAACACAATGGAATTTGGAAATAATACCAACCCTAGTAAATTCCAAATGTAAATACTTATTTTAAAATTGATGTAAGAATACTTTTTCCTAAATTATAATTCCAAACTCATAATACTGTTGGGGTGGGGCGGGAGAAGGTGAAGGGAGTGTTGGGAGGGCAGGGAGTGGCTTCATCATTTTAGGAAAAGTTCTTCCACTTACGATGACATTTCTTGATTTCTCTGTACTATACTTGTAGGATGGCTATCACCTTTGTTTCAACATAACATCACTAAAAGAGAATCCAGAATTTCAAGAAAAATAATTGTTTAAACAAAGATGTGTTATTGTGATATAAAAAATGTAAACCCTCAAGAAGGGGCATTTTCAATGTCAAAACTTTCATGAGCATCTTTTCTTTAATCTGACAGCAGATTTCAATTCAGATTGGTACATCTACCCCTTGGAAAACATTCGGTTATTTGCATGATTCATTTTCTACATTGCTTTAAAAAGAAAAAAAAAAGTTGCATACGGTTTGGAATGCCCTAAATAGTTTGAAAAAAGAAAGTCTAGAACTTCATTTCATGTAATGAATAAAAGATATGTGCTTCATTTCTTTAATAGAGGCACTAAAATACTTGTTTTAATTTGTACGATATACCCAACCCTGCTGTGTTTTTCCTTATCTTTTCTCCTTTTATTATATCTGATAAAACTCAATTTCCAATTTACTGTGAGACGAAAAATTGTCAGAATCTATAGCCAAGGGCACTCGATATATTATACAAATAAGCAAAAAAAAAAATTCCTTTTCAGGATAAAGATATTAAAAATTATTTTTATAATAATTTTTTGTTCTTACATTACAGCAAATGCTGTGCAATGTCATCTTACCTTAACATTTCTAGTGGATTGGTCTCATGCACTTGGTTGCCACACCTGGGACAGTCATTGCTGTCTTCAAAGTGTTGAACGATACAAGTCTTACAAACTGAAGGACAAAAATAAAAAAAGATAGAGAAAAAAAATGAGAAAAAAAACAACTTAGACCAAGAACTAAATAGTATTGTTTGAACACGACCTAATGATACCAGCTAACTACATGCAAAGATAAAAGAGTATTATTTTAAAGCAAATAATTACAATGCATCTTACCCAATTCTTGATCCCCAGTTCAGCAGCACCGAGTTCAGCAGAACAGGTTAGACAAGCACTGCTTTAAACCACGCAGTATTTTTACTACTTATAATTCTCCCAGCATCATAAAATGCAAAACTCATACTATGTCGCACACATAAAGAGCAGGTTCTGCAAAAGTGCATGTTGGGGAGCAATAGCCCAGCAGAGTCAATCATCACTTCAGAGAATCTGAAAATGATTTAGGCACATTATTTTCTTTCCAATACTGTTGCTGGCAACTGAAAATACTAGTGTAAATACTTGTTGTAAGAGAAAAGTTCACAGAAATTGTACGCAGGTCCAAAGTGGCTGTTTCCCTTTTGACATGGCACCTTCAAAAGCAACGACAGAACCTATAGTAAACATTTAATACTTGAATCTTACAATGAAATATCAGGATCATCGCCATGGCAAGTATAAACAAGCCCAAAACAACACCCATGTGAATTTAAAATCCAATAAACTGAAATTAAACTAAACAAGGTGTTACACTACTGTTGCTTCTAAATGATTAATTGCAGACTGTAAATTTTACTGCCATTAATAAGAAAATGGAACCCAAGCTGATGAGAACAAATATGCCTGCTATTATTACTGCGTTACAACATTCTGGATGGAGATAAACTCTATCCCCTGTTTATTATTACTTCACCTAAACTGAAATGAGAACTGCAAATTCATCAGTAAATGGACTGAAAAAATAAATGGACTGCAATACGCTTTCTGCTGAAACACTGTAATTTCTTTCATCAATTACCTAAAGAACTAAGAGTACCTCTAAAACAAGCTGGTAAATCCTAATTATATGACAATCTTTAAGGAATCTTGAAATTCCTTTAACAAATGTCACCGAACAAGTGAAATCTGCATTTATCTTTGCTTTAGTATGCTCAGAAGAGTTCCTACAAATCAACCGATGCTGATAATGTACACACATTAAACCTCCATATAGCTGGTTTTTTCCAACTGCTTTAAAACACTAACCTAGACGTTAACTTCATAGCTGTGGCTGAAATGCCAATGAACTTTCCCCTTTCAGTCTGACTTCAGAGCGCTCTGGCTACACTAAACGGCTCCAGCAGTGCTGGATGCAGGGCAGATTTCCAATGATCTGGTGACATGCGCTCAGGAAGCCCACGAGTCCTGCCAGGCAAGCCCACAGCTGTCCTCTGCACATGGGGACGCCAAAGCAGAGCTGAGACCACTGATGTTATGACAGCACCATTCAGCCCTTAGGATACAAGTGGATTTTTTCTTATCCTCAGGTTGTGAGGTATTTAGCACTGGCACACAGATGCAAGAACCTGTAATCACAGAACTCTTATATCACAGATCTTTTATAATTTGTTAAATTACTAGACTTAATTGATTTTTGCACATGCATTCCCTAACACTTCTACAGGGTAAGAAGGCAGCAAATGTGATGTTCTGTACCTACAACATTTCTTCACTTTTTGTAACTCGTACTCCTACAACAACGTATTGCTACTACACTTAGAGAATACAGAGAATTTCATCCCCACATGGACGCCCAACAAAGCTTTTAAGAACATGCTTAAATTAAAGCACAAGTCCCAATAATTTTTAAAAGACACGTAGTTGAGAGTTCTATAATCTCTCTTCATTAATACGACTGAGAATCTCCTCTAGAACTGAAAATAACAGAAGTTTATCCTTGAAATTGAAAAGAGATGAAGATTCTCAGCTCAAAGCTTTTCTTAAGATGTAGTGTCTCCACATGCTCAACCCAGGAGCAAACGTCACAAGGTGGAACTCCAGCTGATCAGTAGATCCTCTGCAATCCCAGCTCCCAGAACTATCTGAACTATCTTTCCTTCTGTCACCCACCTGAAATACAAGCAGCACAGGGAGCAACAGAAAGCATAGTTCAGTTGCTTCACTAATCAAAACCCACCCACATACGCACAATGATATAATTGGGAAGAGGCACAGATAATAAAATATATACAAAAATCACCTCTCTGAGAATTGCTGTTCTCTTTTCTTAAATTAATGCACTAGGTGGATAAAGGTTAGAGCTTTCTGATTTCAACTAGCTATGTCAAGGTTAAATAGATGTGGGATTTTTTCATTTCTTCACCTACATCTATTATAGAGATTTTTAACCGTGTTGTTTGCCTTGGATATCACAATTAATTTTTTTTTGCACCTTACCTTAAAATGGTTTAGGTTTTGTAAGATTTTAGCATAAATAGATAAGAACATGACATTGCTCATGAAAAGCTGTCATGATCCGCTCTGCAGTGCTCCCTTTAAACAAATACCCTGATTCTAAGCACAACTTCCAGCACCTTCAAAGGTAGCAGAACGTACCCTCATTTCGGGCACACGGCCCTGGAGAAGAAGGGCTGTTGTATAGTACCACGTAGCAAACAAAAAGCCCTCCCTCCAGTACCTGTACCTGAGGTCAGGAAGTGTCACAAGCGGTTCTCAGAGTCACAGATGAAGAAGCAGCATCACTTTCCCAAAGTTACACTTTTTGAACAGGCATTGCCATAAGACACAATGCTCTGTAAAAACATGTACTAAGGAACAAATACAAACACTGCAGGTGTCCAGACCTGAATTACTTGCAGGCAGCCACCAACACCATTCAAGTGCACAGACAGAATTCAATTAGCTGGCCAAATAACATAGTGTAACATTCTCAAAAACTCTAATTACTGAACCTTTACTTTTTTGATACTATCAGTAGTCCTGAAGATTGTTCAAAATAAAATAAGATGTGGCTCCAGCTAAATCACAAGCTTGCCAGGTCATTTGAATTGAAAAAAACAACAGACAATAACACTAATGAATATGAAATTCTGATACGGTGTTCATGAGAAAGGTAGGATGAAGGGAGCTTTTCTTTCTGAAATAGGCCATGCTGGTACCACGTCATTCGTTTATCTTACTCTTCTTGAGAAGTGAAAAATGAGCCAATCATAAAAAGGTCCTACTCTGAACACATGACAGGAAAATCAAAACAGAAGACAAGGTGAAACAAAATCATGATGAACATGGCTCTTTAATTGATAGTAATACATATTGTAATCTCTGTAAAAAAAAATAAAAATATTAGTGGCTAAACTGCATCTAAATTTAGTTAAGCAGCCCACAGATTTTTAGAAAGAAGATTGTCTAGAAAAGGAAATATTGCCATGAATAGAAGTAGGTAACATTGTCGAAAATCACATTTTCTCCATTCATTAATGGAGCTGTCTTCTTCCCATTTATCCAAAAAAAATCAGGGCATTTTTTGGGCATGGTTCTTCCATATTATTGAAGTAGAGAGCATCAAAGCAATTAAATGTAGAGCTACTATGTCTGTGTGAAGTACACCAAAGGACTAAGTAGGATTAACCTACTAAATCTGATGTCAGATATAATAAAAGTCTGAAACAAGAGTCCTAGAATAAGCACTTTTTGGATGATTTCAATGAGAATGAAAATAACCACATTCTGCTCAAGCTTCTCAAGGAATCTGTGAAATATGCTACTATCAATTAAGCTCTTCAACTGCAGCACCTGATATTTCATAATCCTGGTATCTATATTGTGCTAAAGGTGGAGATAATACACTGCTTTTGTCAGGAAAAAGCGTACAGATTAGTGGCGGGTGATGACAATACTGATGAGAACCACAAGGTTAAGAATCACCCTGCTATCGCAGAAATTCCATTAGCTGGAGAACCTCCATTTAAAGCATGTGGGGGAGGGGGGGGAAGCCTGAGAAGCTGGTATGATGATGAAATCGTAAAGTCTAACACAGTCGTGAGTAACGGCCACATGGCAATTCAGCTGAAAGTCGCTGAGGTAAGTAACGTAAGGGCTTGGTTGACTCTAGACCTTTTCTGACTTGACCTCACAGAAACTGAGTTGAGGGATAACTCTTTTTCACTGTAGAACTGCAAGTGAGATGGAGTTCCTCTTCTGCTAACTCCTACAATAAAGGAAGGGGTTGGTCTTTAATTTTATTTTTTTTTGTAAGCCTCCTGTCCAGTAGAAACAGCAGCATCTCTGTGGAGTCAGTCTTTCTAACCTGACACCAATTTTAAATGATTGATAAAGAATAAAAAAAAAAAAAAAAATGGAAAAAATGGCATTAAATGTAACTGGTATTGGTCAATATTAATTTTGGAACTGATAAGGCTAACCCCTAACCTCCTCTTATTTGGAAATTTTTTAGCAATGGAGACTCTAAGAGGATTAGCACAAAAATTCTTCAAAAGGATTACCAGTGAGTTCATATCAACAACAGAGTGATTTCTTTTTTTCTGTACGCAATTAGTACTAGCCTCCTCCAGGAAGCATTTCCCTGTGTTTTAAGAAAGCTATGTCTGAAACCCTTTGAAGAGAATTTAATTCCCTTCACTTGCTCTTAGGATCTCTGTCCCATTCACGTCACAGAAGTTCTCAAAGTCTGTGATGAGATGACACTGACCTGACTGCTTTGAAAAGGACTCATTGGTTTGTCTTACAAAGACATTTTAAACTTGGCTTTGCTAGGCTTTTTGTTTGTTTTCCAAATTAGAGACAAATAGGACCTATCTGAGCTATGGCTTTCATTTACACCTAGAAGAAATTTGAAATTATTACTGTTCAGAAGAACTCTATGCCAGAGGATAGATAACTAACACACTTATTTAAAGTCAGATGACTGACTCCCCAAAACCTCCCAAACACTAAGCACTGCTAAACATAAAGCCTGCTAAGATCCACAATAATGTAACTTGAAGAAATATTTATAATATAAATCAATCTATGGAAAGGAACTGAATTCCTCAGTCTGAATATATTTCTGTGCTCTCTTTATACATTTTTTTTGAGTGGTCCAAGAAAGTGACTAATGATTAATGAAAAGATTAATCTCCAGTGTAACAGAGGTCTTTGAGTAGAATATATAGAGACAAAACACCATAAGGAACCAAGAATCTTAAGCCAGTCCTATATGCATGTATTCCCTACCCCAAACAACATACAGATCTGGATCAAGTCTTCGTGCAGCCAACTTAAATCATGAGGTCACCTTATATCACGAAACTCCCCCTGAAACTGGAAACCAATACCGTAGTAACCTAAAACAACTTCTGCTTTTTCTCATTTAAAGCTATGGTGCTATGAGGATTTGCCTGTCAAAACTAAATGTGATGTACCGATAGCAATGAAAAAGTGAAAAATACACAAATTCTAGCACTCAAGAACAATGAACTGATATGTGACACTCCTAGTAGGAGTAGGATGATCAACCAGTGTTTTCAGATATGATAGGTATAATCATCCTCTGTTAGTCTCAATATAAAACACTGAACATTTTTCAGAGTTTATCACTTTGAAGTCTCGGACACTGGGATGAAGTCTAAGTACTGGGTTAAAAGGGTAAGGAAAAAGGGAATCTTTAAACACAATTAAATTACAGATATATTTAATTCACCACCCTAGGGGGAAAAAAAACAAACAGAAATCCAGAACCTTTAATGTTTCCAGTACAGATTAACAAAATGACATGGTTTCACTTGCTTTACTGTAGGTCACGGTGTGGCAACAGGCAAAAGAAAACAGCTTAACCAAAATATACACAGTTTGCAGAATACTGAGGTATGGGCTACACGTGCCAGTGAAACGAGGACCTGAATTTCACGGTTGTACTCTGACATTTCAGATGAGCCACAACTGAAGTTAAACTCAAATAAGATGATTTCATACAGCTGATAAAAGTACTTGTGTGACATATGCTAATTGGCTGGCAACTGTAACATACCACACGATGCTACGCTTTCCAATACAGAGATCTCTGGTTCACACATTCTTTCACTAATTTGTAATCAGCTGAAAAATACAGATACAAGTGTCAGGACTGTGCTGTATGTCATCTTATGCAAACAAAAAAACCCTACATATCTTATGCGTATCTACACATATATTGTTCAATGAGAAGACTCTTCCTAGGTTATTTTTTAAATGCTGATTAACAAGGTACCTAAATAAAACCTCATATTGCATTTTTTAAACAAAATATTCTACAAGAGAAAGTTCAATTAGTGAATTGTGGGACAAATTCTTTGTCCGAACTCATCCTCTGAATTCTTCCAAGAATCTCCTCTCTCAAAGTTAATCACACTCTGATCCAGTGAGCAAAGGAGGGGCAGAGGATACACACAGCTAGTGGAACATCAAACCCATCTCAGTGATAGCACAGAGAAATAACAAGTCATTCGGTATGTTTAATGAAGTATTTAATTAACTACCTTAAACCTGCTTTAAAAGCACTTACTTTTAGGAAAAGCGTCTGCATAAAAACAGGACAGAAAACTTTAATATACTTCACCACCATTCTCAGAAACTATACATGTGAGACTACTCCACTGTTAATTACAATTACCAGACACAGTCAGGCTGGATTCCCTTCTGTTAAAAGAGAGAGAGAATTTCAGTACATGATGATCAGGAAAGGCTTTTTGGGTTAAAATCTATTTCAAAATAAGACAGACCTGCTACATGCCATTGACTGAAGCTTCTGCAGGAGGCTCGGCTTGCCTGTCTAAGGGTGGGAAATTTTGCTTCAGTAAAGTTCTTTTGGGATCTCTTGGTGAGAGCACAAGTTTTTAGCAAAATCTGAAAAATAGTCTGGTTGCAAGATTATTGGTTTGATATTGAAAATTACATCTCTGGTCAGTTTCCTGCATGGAAGGACATTTCTGAAAGTTCAGAAACTGCACTGGTTGACAGTTTCCTGAGGCAAATAATAGAGAGAGCAACTAGAAGTAATGCACCACTTGATCTGCTAGCCATAAACAGGGAAAACTGGTGATGAATAGAGCTGCAGATGGCAGCTTGCCTTGCAGTGACCACAGGATGACCGAGTTCAGGATCTCAAGGAAGAATACAAAGTTAAACAGCAGAGTTAGGATTCTGAACTTCAGGAGGTGGCACCTTAGCTTGTTTAAGCAACTGCCAGTCAGATTTCCCAAGGAAGGTATCATTAGAAAGAAAGGTATTTAGGAAAGCTGGCTGTTGGGTTTTTATTTTTAAGGAAAATTTATTTAGACCTCAAGAGCTAAACAGCCCATTGTACAGGGAATTTTGTCAGAAGAACTGCTTAGTGCACAAGCTTCCAATTAACATGCAAAAATAGAGCGTATTAGAAGTGGAAACAAGGATGGGAAAGAACAGGATATAAAATCATTGCTCTGGCACTTAGGGACAAAATTAGGAAGTCCAAAGCCCAGCTATAGCTAAAACTGATGAGGGACATAAAGGGATTCTGCAAGTAGGTTAGTAGCTGAAGGCAGGTCAGACAAAATGTGGGTCTGTTAATGAATGAGGGAAACAACTTAGGAATGGATTATGTAGAAAGGTTTGAAGTCCTCAATATTTTTTTTTTGCCTTGGTTTTCACAGGAAGAGCCTGATCTCCATGCACATGATTTGGGAAGGAGAAGGATGACCAGCAGGTTTGGGACTACTGAGAAAAGCTGGATGTATTCAAATCTACAGGCCAGGTAAGATTCACTAAGCTGAAAGCTTATCACCACAATCATGGTGATTATAGGAGGTGCCTGATTACTGGAGAAGGGTAGTGTGTTATGCCCACCTTTAAGAAAGATGGGAAGGATGACCCAAGTAACTATAGCTAACAGTCTCCTCTAGCTCCCTGGAATGATGGCAGATGATGTCATGTCCCTTGGAATTAATTTCCAACTATGTGAGGGACAAAAACGTAATCAGGAATAGGCAATATCGATTTAGCAAAAACGAATCATGGTTGAGGCTAGCAGATGATCTAATAACAGCCTATACCACTTGAACAGCAGTTACAGGAGTGATGGAGACCAGCTCTTCTTGGTAGTGGCAAATACTATAACAAGGAGCAATGGTCACCAGTTGTTGTCTGGTAGGACACTCAGAAAAACTTCTTGACTAGATAAATAGTGTAGCACTGGAAATGGTTATTGAGAGACTGTGGAGACTCCACGTTTGGAAATTCATAACTCAACTATACAGAGCCATGGCTTGTCCTGGAGTAGTGTTGGCAACTAACCTGCCTTGTGCATGGTTTGGCCTAGACAACCTCCAGATGTCCCTTCCAACCAACATTTCTACGATTGTGTAAACAGTCTGAAAATTTTTAGGACACTAAAGAATGTTCCTGTAGAAAGTCTATTTTCCAAGTTTTGCAAGCGCACACTGTCCTATACAGAGTGACTCAGGAGAGAGAGGATGGGACGTACCCTTTAGCTCACATTTAGCCTGCTTCAACCAGTAGTTCTTAAAGATCCTTCACAACTGTGTGACAGACTAGAAAAAAAGTCTCAGTCCAGAAGACAAACCCAGTCTTTTGCAAGTAGCAAAAAAGAAACAAAGTACCGAATTTGCAATATAATTAACTATTTTGCAGTAGTACAAGCATTGCGTTCCCAACAGAGACAGGAAAGTTTGTACTGCTGATGCCCAAGTTGCACTTATGCTTCCCAGTAAATGGTGAAGTTGTCTATTCACCATTTCCAAAAACGTCATCAAAACCATCTCTTATTAAAAAGGCACAGATTTCTCAGAGCAGAACTTTACTACTTAACATTTTTCAGCAACACAGAAGACGTGAATTAACGGCTGATTTGGTTACCACTACTGATCACATTAGTTCCTCTATGATCACTGGAGAACATCTATGTGAATATATGCTTTTCATCTACTCCAGAGTATACATTGCACTCCAAGTATCTAATGAATTTATGCTACTTCTTAAACTATTAATATCTGCAGATTTTGATCATTTATACAACACTGTTTTGAATTACGACAATTAGTAGTATAAGACAAATACCAAAGGGCAGATAAAATCATTGTATTTTGCAGTAACTATTTGGATATGACTGAAGAACCATATCTGTACTTAAACAAACAAACAGACAAAAGTTTAAATATCTTCTAAAAGCCAAAGCATAAAATAATCTGTCAGAGTATCTTCCCCTGAATTCTCCCTCATACAGATCACCTTTTCCTCTACAGACATAGAACTTCCATATCACCACTTGAAGTTTTTCATTTTCCTTTCCACCATTATAAGCTTTGTATTTTGACAACTAAACTTTGCTTTAAAGAAACACCACCTTCTTTCCTGCAGTTCTACTTAATGACCCAAACACGTGGCAGCTTTTCTGTAAGGAGACCTGTGCAACTATATGGCAGCTCAGTAAAATTCATGTGCACTCATCTGGGGACTAGGCAGTAACGGAGCTCTCTCAGTGAAGAGCTCACAATCTACAAGTGAACAAAAGAAACAGATGCTGCTGAGAAAAAAACGCGCCTTCTGCCATAATTGTTTTGCAATGGGAGCAAAAGTAAATAAACAAATAAATTATCTAAACAGAAAGAGACCATAATAAAAACACTTTTTTTCTAAGTCTGAGCTGATTTCTGATGCCGCTTTTTTCTCTTCACCCCAACCTTTTAAAAGTTGCCGTTCACTGAACTTCAACAATTAAAAAAAAATAACTAATGCTGGAATTTTTCCATTTTCTTTTTAAGGAAAGATAATAACAGCTCATATATCCCTCTCCCTCCTTTTTATTTCAAGTTTCTATAAGGACACTTTGCTTAACTTCTCTCCTCCTGAACTTAAATTCCTTTACCAAGAAACTCAAACCAGAAGAATATCACCACAAAACAGGTTACAATCCTTCGCTGATATTAGACTTGGAAAAAGTCAGTTCAACACTATTTTTTCTCAAAAAATAAACTAAAAAGAATATTATTATAATGGTAAAAAATATTATCTTTGCACTATGAACAACATAAAGGAGTGATATACTTTAGTTCTCTATGTGCCTGATATACTAGGGACGCAACACCATAATGTAAAAATTAACAGTGAAGACAGTAACAACTGCAAGAACACCACCGTGCAGAAGTGACAGGAAATGCTAAGACAAGGCTTTTAACTAATATTTATTAAACGTTTAAAAATGAGAAATCTACCAAAAAACCATATAGTTCCCTTTACTCTTCTTTCAGAAAAATTCAAATTTTATTTGGAAAGACGCCAAATTCTCCAGAAGGTCCAAGCAAACCATCTTCTATTCAGGAATAAAAGTAAAAAATTCAAACTTGTAAGTAACTTAGCTTATGGAAGTAGGACAACTGAGTTTGACAGGACCGTTCATACACTTAATGCAATTCGTACCAACAAATGTTTCAGAAGTATTAGGATCGTAAGTCATAAGACCTGAATACTTCTTCCTGAGTCAGTTTCATTCAAAGACATCTACTCCCTAAATAAATATTTTGCCAACTTTCAAGTATTTCTATGCGTTGTGCCACCAACACATTACAGAGACATGTGAGCCAGTACTAACCAAACTGGTGTATCTATCATGCACACTGCCAGAAGATACATTGGCTTAAGTTTCAAAAGCACAGTTATATTATCAAAAGACCACACCCGACCTAACGATCTTCCTTGAGATCAGCCGGCCGCAGTGATATGTTTGGTGCTAGAGCCAGCACAATCACCACTAGCTTGGGGGAAAGAAATGAGGTACTTTTACTCTGCAAGGCATTAAGCAGAGTTGGCACGTTCTCAAGATGACCCAAATAGCAGACCAGAGTCTAGGAAACCCCACTAGAAACTGCATAGCATTTCATACAACACTTCAAGAAGTAAACAAAAACCAACACACAGATCATGTTAAACACATAATACTTCAAGGAAGTATCACTTACAAAGGAGGGATATTTTGTAAAGCACTACTTACAGGTATGGAGGCACTCCGTTACTGTAGTCGGCTTGATGAGATAGCCTTTACAGATATAGCAGGTGATATGAGGATTGAAATCTTTCACCAAGTGCTTCCTCTGTGTAGCCATTCGTGGGGTAGGAAATGCTGGCAGAGTGCTTGGTGCCAGAGGAACAAGTCTGAAAGGCGTCGATGCCTGCTGTTCACAAGAGCTGCGGCGCTGCTCTGTGCAACTGGACTTCTCCAGGCATTTGCTCTTAATTCTGGAGGACTCACAGGGACATGGCTCGTAACTCCTGCTCCTGGGCCAGGCGAGTCATTTTCCTACCTGTAACACACGTGGAAAGAGAGAGGTGCGTGAGCCTGGCGGCACAGAACCGGTGACGAAGCCCCGGAGGACAAGTGTCGCCATGAACTTGGCAGGGACACCGGGGTTACTATTTACTCCGCAGCAGCTGCGCGCCTGCCGCTCGGCAGCCGAGCTCCGAGGCAGCGCCCCGGCCCCCGCCAGGCTCCGGACGCCGGCGGGACAAGTCGCCGGGCGCCGCGGTGACAGGTGCGGGGGCCGCCGGCCAGCCCCGGCGGGCGCCCCGCGGTCCGCAGGCCTCGGCGGGCCCCCGCGGCGAGGAGCCCTTCCCCGCCGCCCCGGCCGGCGGGGCAGGGGAAGGGCGGCGGGCGGGGCGGCTCGGCGGCGACCGAGCTCTTCCCTCCGCTCGCCCGACTCCCGTCCCTCCTCCCCGCACCTGCGGCGCCCCCCACCCCTCCTCGGCCCCCCGCTGTACCTGGCGCGGCCTCGGGCGGGCGGCCGCCCAGCGAAAGAGAAAGGGAAACGGCGTGCGCTCTCCCGCCCCCTCCGAGCCCTCCCTCCTTCCCTCCCCGCCCGGCTGCCGCCGCCGGTCCCAGGGCGGGCGGGACGGGCGCGCAGGCGCTGCTCCCCGGCCGAGCCCCGCTGCGCCGGGGCCCGCAGCACCGCTCCGGGGCGGGAGCTGGCGGGAGCCCCGGGGCGGGCGGAGGGGACCGGGGGCGGTGAGGCGAAGGGCAGGCGGGAGCGGAGCGGGACGGAGGCGCTGCCGGACGCAGGTAAGCGCAGGGTCGGCCGCAGCGCAGCCGGCGCCCGGCGGCAGGACGCTCCCCCGCTTCGGCCCTAACGCCGTCTACTTAAATCCAGCTTCTGCCCGAGGAAGGGTGAAACTTAAACCCGGGTTTCTGTCCCTCAGAGGAAATACTGAACCACTGAACTAAGTTAGGCCCGAATCCGGTAAAGAGTTATACACGTTACACGGGTGCTTCCCTCTAACAGGGACCAACTAGCCGGAGAAGGATGACACGGGAGTGAAAGCTGTCTCCGTGATTCAGTGCATCTGCTTTTTGCTCCCCTGTTCACAAAAATGCACCGTATTACCCGGAAATCATCCAGAAAACTAAAGCCACCCTAATGGTATTTTTCAATTGCACTATTTCTAGAAAATGTCTTCTGTATTCTTTCTAACAATAATAACAAGAATATAAGAAGGCATTGCCTGTTTCAGCTGCAATACCATCCCGTTATCTGTGACTGTGCTAGGTCTTTGCTTTTCCATTCTGTATTTGAAATAAACACTCATTTTGCATTGCCCCTCCAGTGCAGTCTCCCTTTCATCCTTGGGTATGGGCTACAACAGCAGAAGCCTTTAATAACTGAGGCCTGCTCCTGCCATCCATTCCTACTTCTGGAATATTTACCCTCCAGTAGATCTCCGTTTACATCAAGTCAATTGTCAGACTGAGTCAGGCGCATGAAAACTGTTACAATTAAAGTTACAGTGCAGTGGCGAATGCATGATAAACCTGACATAGGGTAATTCAACAGAATGTGCGTATTTTTTTCTGATAAAATGTTCATCTTGTATGAGATTACTTGTCTACAACACGAACAAAAGTTTATAAAGCTAAAAAACTTTTGAAGTAGTGTGTGTTATAATTTAACAAAAAGTTGTGTTTTGATGGTTTTGGCCTTCTATTGTTAAGCATTGCTTGCATTATTATACCATAAAGCATACACTATATATATCTCATGGGAATATTTTAATTAGTAGTCACATTCTGTCAGTTTAGCAGAAGTTGACATTTTTCAGAATGAGCATGAGAGTGGCCCTGCTTGAATGTGGACTAAGCATGATACACCGTTATTAAACTTACATACATGCATTTCAATCCAGCAACTGCTGATGCTCTCCTGCCTGTTTCAAAATTACTGTGTCTGGTAAAATTTGTTTTAAAAATAAACTGTATTCTAAGTGAGATTTCAAAGCATAGTTTATCACATGTCCCTACTGGGAAAAATAAAAAATTCTAAACAAATTTATCAGCTAGGCTCATGTTTACACAATAATGGATACACAATGTTCTATTCAAGGACATTAAAAACAGAGAGTTATATCATTTATGTGAAGCCCATACAGTAATAATTGCACAGCAGTTGTGATACCTGCAAACACACACAACTGGTATAGATTCCCACCAGCCATACTGAAGACCCTCTTTGAAGGGCTACTGGGTAAGTGACAGCGTACATGACAAATTCTGGCCTCATCTCTGCTCGCTCCTGCTGGTAGCAAGCTGTATTTATGAGACGCTGAGCGCTCTTAACTCTCACTGAACAGGATGAAAGTTGAGGCATTCGGCACCTTTCAAGACCACAACGTAAAGAACACACGAGAAGCAGTGCAGAAGCAGCTCTCATTTCATTATCAGAGGAAAGTAGTATAACAAAAATCCTTAAAGCAAATTATGTTAATAAATGCTTATGAATTAATTATAATTTCAAAGGTAGTTAACTCCTAGCACTGCATACAATAGGTTTATTTACACAATAGCAGCTGCGCACCTGGCAGCCAAGCTCCAAGGCCCATACAGGTCCCATATGGGCCCAATATAGCCCCATATAAGTGATGTGAGCATTTTGAACTACTTATAGCAGTTAAAAGGTAACAGAGGAATAGTATTTGAATCAAACAACTCGGTCATCTTCATATTATGAGAAAAACAGAATTAACAAAATAAACTGTATGTCATGTATTAGCGACAGCAAACGTGTTATTACAGAGAGGGTGATTATAGCCCTCAACTCAGTGATGAAAATACAGCTGCTCTCATTTTTTCCCTGCTTCTCAAACTTCTGACTTTCGTATCGACTGCAGCTCTCAGAGTGTCCAGAGTACTCAGCAATTCTCAGAATGTCCTCTAACACAGTACTTACTTTAAAAAACCTAAAGTTCTTTTCACATATATGAGCTTATCTGACACGTTGAAAATAAAGACTGCTTTCTAAGCATTATCAAAGTAGAGGAGTAGTTGGTTGAAATTCTTGAAGAACTACTGGATCATCCTAATGTGAAACACAGTAATTATTTACTTTTAATACAAATAAAATGGATCTTTTTAAAGGAACAGCCAGGACACATAAGAACTTGTGAACTGCAAGCATTTCATTAATTTTACTCATTAATGCAGTTCCAAGGTTTTTGAAAAATACCAACGTCTGTTCTCAAGTAAATTCCAGAGAGAAAACAAACATTGTTCATCTAAGTTCTCAGTAACATTTGAAATGAATGAAAAATTCTAATTCTGCAAGTAGGTCCACATGAGTACGACCTTACATCCCTATGGAGCTACACCGGAGTCTGTTTCTAGGCAAGTCTCCAATTACCCTCCAGTTATCCTAAGAGTTACTTGTGTTTTGTTGATGGAAGAATTACTGGGACACATCTGGACTGGGAAAATAATGAAAAAAAAATAATCCCTGCTTTTCTTAGTAGACATTGTGGAGCAATCTGAATGATACTTAGATGGAAGCCACAGCATTCACCTTTGCTGAGTACTGCATCTCTAGACATCTGATGGAAATGCCGTTTTATGACTTTTAGAATCCTGAAAACTTCACAGAATTTATACCTGCTGATATGATCCCACCAAACCTTCTCTTCTCCAAGCTGAACAGTCCTTGTACTCTCAGCCTCTCCTCATATAAATGATGGTCCATACCCTTAATCATCTTTGTGGCCCTGTGTTGGACTTGTTTCATATCTTTCCTGTACTGAGAAGCCCAGAACTGGACACAGCACTCCAGATGTTGCCTCCTCAGTGCCAAACAGAGAGGAAGATCACCTCCCTCAAACTGGTGGCAACTTACTTGAAGTTACTGCATATTTACTCTGGTATGAAATACAGACCAAATATAACCACTTTTGGATCTTTTATTTCCAGTGTTAAATTCCCCGTCCACTAGAACAGTATCTAGAATAGAACCACACACTAACTGGGTTGATGGGAGCTTTGAACACTATCTAGTCTGATGCTTCTGCTCAAAGCAGGTCAAATTAACGTTAAAGTTAAATCAGACTGCTAAGGGCTTTATCTAAATAAAGTCTGAATATATCCAAGGACGGCAACTCTACAGCCTCTCTGGACAACAGGTTTCAAGCCTTGGCAATTCTCATTGTGGATTTTTTCCCTTAGGTCCAGTTGGAATTTTCCTTGCTTCATCTTGTGCATTTTCCATATATATGAATTATTTACTAGCAGCAAGTAAACTCAACTCTTACTGTCATTATCATTGTCTGTGCCATTATCTTGGGATCATGCATCATATTTCTTTGCTTTTTAGGCAAAGAGTAGTAACATTGTTTATTGTATAAACAATATTACTATGCTCAGTGTGAAAACTGTCTTTGATTTGATAGGAAACAATAGGAATTAGGCTATTCTTATTCCCATCTCTTATTCATGAAAATAATCAGCAATAAGATTTTGCGTTTCTACTGTGGGGGCTTTTCTTCATCCCTACTGAGCTCTATATAAGATGCTGTATATTAGCACATAATAGCACTTCTGGGATATATATAGTATTTCTTTCTTTATGCTTACTTTTCTTTTATAATCTAAAATAAAAAAAAAAAAACAGGTTGCAAAATGCTAACTTCTGTATTATTATGCCATTGATGAATAAGTAAGCAAGACAAACGCATTCAAGATACATTTCAAGGGTAAGGTAAAATTGTGTCACAAACTCTTCCAACTTTGTTGAACTAATTTCAAGCAATTTTTTAAAAATAAGAAAAATCGCAAAGTAACTTCCTACAGGTTTTATAAGAATTGGCTGCTAGTAAAGGAGAGGGACTCAAATTAGTGACTCTACCACGGGACAGATGAGCAGATCTCTATTGTTAAACATTTCCTTGGCACACTAAAACACTGATCAGCCATAGCACACACTGCCTTTTCCCAGCCAGAGAAACACAGAAAACAAGTAAGGAACAAGGCCATAACAGTGGAAGAGGGAGCTTGCCACTGAAGAGAAAAAAAAATCACAACTGTGAAATAAAATTGACTAGAGATTGTCACTAGCATGAAGGAGACAATTTAACTTTAGCGCCTTGTTATGCAGAGGTTGAAGTGAAAAAATACCTGGTTCTGAACATATTATCAGCTGACCATTAAACACACTGAGGGAGGATCTTGTGATCAGCTTGATGTACCTCCCTGTGAATAACAGAGTTAAGAACTGTGGTTACAATCTTTAGGGGTATTGCAAATTTAAAAATACTAACACTAATCTATCACAGCAGAATTCAAACTATTCATCTGAATGCAGCTGTAGATTTAAGAATTAAGTACAATGGGCACAAGGTATTTTCCTTGTGTTGCCTTGATTATTTCGTCACTATTTTGTATTTTTCTTTTGAAGAAGAGTTTTAATAGGTATGATTGTATGCATCAGACACAAACATCTCCAGAAACTTCCTAAAGAAAGTGGGAGAAACTTCTAAAATATTAGTGACCAAATTCTCTATTCTGTTACTCTAGTGTCCAGCTGTGAGAACTGTGTTTTGTTGGGTTTTTTTTAGCTACAGTAAGCTGCCATATAGCCAAGCCGATTCTTCATGTGAGAATGACCTAATTGACATTTGGCTTCAAAGGCAAAAATTCTTCATTATGGTATAGAGGCTTGCATTGTGACACAATAATTTTTTTTCTTTTCTTTGTATGTAATTGCTTTGTGGTGACATGGCTAAGAGGTGTTTTCCTGTGAACCATCAGAGATTGTTCACAGGGAGCGATGCGCAGCAGGAAGTATAGAAGATGTGCGATTGAGAGGCTTCTGTGACTCCATTTTCCAGTGTGCTTGGTTTCAAAACAATGATCTGCGGTGGAGTTAGGATCTGTAGACAACCAAAATACTGGTGGTATCCTCAGCCTCTCCTCGTTTTGTCTTGCTGCACACTGCAGTTTCCACGCACTTCAGTCTCCTGTACTACACCGCTTTCAGTCTTTTATAGGGTATTGAAATAAACATTTTGTGGTTCTTAGTATGTTCTGTAAGCTGAAATGGAGTAGGCATTATTTCACAGTTGCCTGCAATTGTGGGCAACCACAGAGAGTGACCAAAGTAGTCTTTCACAGTCCTATGTTTTATATAAATTTATAGCAATTTAGAGCAAGTAATGGTCACACATTTTGGTAACAGCTTAAAGAAGACGCATAACTTGAAACAACCCATCTTGGTTCTAAATCAGATGCTCTCCATGCACCAGAAAGATCTTGCATCTTCAGAATTACCTTTTTAGCCTCTGGCCAGTTATTTCACTTCCACTGCATAGTTTGTTAGACTGTCTCTGAACTCATGGAAATCACACCTGTGTTGCCATTTCTATTATTCCATATTCTCTAATACTTCTTAACTACCTGTATTGCTATCTGATTATATGCTTCTGCCAGTTCAGTTTCTTTTTACTCTGCTCTCTACAATAGTATCACCTGCTTATTCTGTGGCTTTTCCAGAGAAAATCTACTTGGGAATTAATGCTATTTCAAGTCTCCCTGCTACTGCACAATGGAAAAAAATAAATCAATCAGCGACAATCAGAGCCACATTATCAGAAAAACTCCAGTGGTGCAACAGGTACAGGCCAGCCTAAATATAGCTGCTGTCTGCATGGGCAAGACTATGTCTCCTTCATAGATTTCCAGGACCTGTTGGTCATGCAGTAAACACTTTGTCAACTCTATGCATGTATCCTTCCAGGGAAAAAGTCAGAGAACCATAAAATAATTTGTGTTGAAAGGGACGTTTAAAGGTCACCTAGTCCAACCCCCCTGCAATGACCAGGGACATCTCCCACTAGATCAGGTTGCTCAGAGCCCCATCCAACCTGACCTTGAATGTTTCCAGGGACGGGGCATCTACCACCTCTCTAGGCAACCCATTCCAGTTTTTCACCACTCTCATTCTAAAAAATTCCTTAGATTTAGTCTAAATCTTGCTTCTTTTAGCTTAAAGCCATTGCCCTTGTCCTATTGCAACAGACCCTGCAAAAAGGTTTGTCCCCATCTTTCCTGTCGGCCCCCTTTAAGTACAGAAAGGCCACAATAAAGTCTCCCCGGAGCCTTCCCTTCTCCAGGCTGAACAACCCCAGCTCTCTCAGCCTGTCCTCACAGGAGAGGTGCTCCAGCCCTCTGATCATCTTCGTGGCCTTCCTTCTGGACTCCTTCCAACAGGTCCATGTCTTTCCTGTGCTGAGGGCTCGAAAGCTGGATGCAGTACTCCATGTGAGGTCCTACCAGAGTGGAGTAAAGGGGCAGAATCACCTCCCTCAACCTGCTGGCCACGCTTCTTTTGATGCAGCCCACGATGCGGTTGGCCTTCTGGGCTGCAAGCACACATTGTTGGCTTATGTCCAGCTTTTCATCCACCGATACCCCCAAATCCTCCTCAGCAGACCTGCTCTCAACCCCTTCATCCCCAGCCTGTATTGATATCAGGGGTTGCCCCAACCCAGGTGTAGGACCCTGCACTTGTTTCTGTCAGCATTATATTGCTTTGTCCATTCTATACTGTATTTTTCTATATATAATATACAGAAATATATATAATAGATTATAATTTTTTTCACTCTTTTTCCCCCTGAAAATATCAAAGCCACTTATATAACATATACAGCTCAGCTGAACAGTAATGTGAAGTGTTCAAATAGTTTTATCAGAGTGCCATCTTTCAATCTCTGTGAAATGGAAAACAAACTGCAAGAACCCTCCAATGACTCCCGCTAAAATTGTTACTAACAGATTTTGTTTCTTACACTTGAAAACTGGCAGGAATGCAAATCAAATTGTATCACACATGTCAAACAGCTTCACAATTATGCAATCAACTTGCACTGCAAATTAAAAACAAGACTTGCTACTAGATCTTAAGTCAAAACAAATTTAAAACTCCAATAAGCTCAGCAAAAGCAATCCTCATGAAATCTACTCATGCTGTTATGGCGGCAGAACCAGCAAACAAAGAGGACTGAAAGGAAATAGAAAAGTAGCAACCAAATTAATGACATTCACAATGTCTTAGGGAGTTACCTACCCTACTTCAATCAATTTTCAACAGGAGTTCTGTTTCTAGCTCTCTCAAGAATAAAACCTTTAACTTAATAACACAATGCTGGGTGGATTCCCATTTCATTTGAACTGCATGGGAAGGCTCTCATTCATGGGAACCATCACTTTGACAATCAAAAGAGCAGCCTTCATTGGAGGAAACCTAATACAGATACTTGCGAATTTCATTTTTAACTTTTAAAATAGATAGAGAATGTTTTTTCTGAATAAATTTAGAGAAAATAGGGGGCAGACCAAGATACTCCAACCTTAGCTTCACATCCTCAATACGATCTTTTTTGACAGCAATTTTGCATGTATATAGAGTCAAACTCTGCAGCAATGTGCTCCATATGATACAGTCCATCCAATCATATGACTACAGTCATAGCTGGCTTTGGCCTACTGAGTTAGATAAAAGACATTAGCTCCACCTTTCCCTAAGAATAAGCAAAAATATACGTTCTTTACGTATTTTGGACATTTGTAACAGTTCACATTAACAAATGAGAGTCACTCCACATAACATTTTACTGAAAGCATTATCTTGAAATATTAATAATTTTTATCCAATATACTAATGGAAAAAGATTAAGCAAAACTGGTACTTTTAATTGATTCTTCATTTGAACACGCCAGTTTTTAGGAGAGACAAGCTCAGGATTCTAGCCAGAAGCTATTCTCAAGTGAACAATCATTCCTCAGCCCATAACTTGGCATCATATGCCAGTTCTGCAGTCACATTAGCTTAGGAAGTTGACAGTGCTGGTTTCCCAACTTTAGTCCCATGACTGCAGTAAATCAGAAAAGTCTGCATAAGTGGTGCCTGTGTCTGACATTATCATCACTAAGTTTTCCAAAGAAAAGATGTATAAAACAATTCTCAAGTATGCAAAAAAAGTTTCAATTTTTTTTTGCAGTTACAAAATCATGGCCTTCAGACTCCGCCTGCATGTAAACAGCATATTCTACATCGTTGTGCATTTAATCAGATTGAGCCCAAAATCAACCAAAAGCTGTGAGAATATGTTTACCATCCCTGCATCTCGAGCTTCCTTTTTGCAATGCTTGGAACTCTGGGTTCAGTATAGTGCTCATGAGAGCATGTGGCTCTTAGCTGGGTGGGCTATGGCAGTTTGGACTCTCTAGGCTCTGGACAGAGCAGGGCCGAGCCCCTCCCAGAATACAAAGAATATACACAATTGTGCTTTTAAAAAGCTGTGCTGTCTGTAGAAGTTCATTCTCACATTACTAAATTGTCCAGTCTCATCAACTAGACAGGATCACGATCTACTTTGCTATAAAATTCTGTAGGAAGAAAAAGATGGTAAGAAATGCAGGTAATGCTTCAGGAGATTACATGCTTTTGAGTCAGAAATTAAGAAATCAGTTCTTAAGCACACTGGTACAGGCGAAGTCCTTCCAGAGACGCAGTTGTTTGAATAAAACAAAATAATGTTTGGTTTGATCCTTAAATATCTAATGGCACTTACTGAAAAGGTCTGACAAATGCTCAAATTGGATCATTCTATGAAGATTCTTGCTTTATATTTAGAAAAACAGATCTTTAGTTCCTCTTCAAAAAGCTGTCACTTAGCAAGAATCACATTCTTGCCAAAATCACTACGTTCTCCTGCAGGGGTATCTATACTTAAATGGCAAATGAACTATGTTTATATTTCGTATTCAGGCCCTGATTCTATAAACACTACCATTCCTGTGTCACTATCTATGCCCATAGTCCATGCAGGTCTACAGTTCAGCTCATTAAAGTGGGTGACTTCACTTGCATCAAGCTTAGTATGTAAGTCCATGCAGCAGTGTACATATGTATGTGTCACCTCCCTACATTTTACAAAGGTGTATAAAATGAATAGAGAGCATACATCATTCTTTACTATTGTTTCATGCCTCACTGCTATTTCTAACCTGCATTGCAAGAGTTACAAATCCTATAGTCACCCTGAACACTAAGAGATTCTAAGAGATGAGATTTATCTCAGATATAATACCTCAGCTTGAGGTTGCCAGCTGCCTTTTTTTTTTCTCTTTTAACAGTAGCAATACATTTTAAAAAAACACAACCCCCCAAATCTTTTCACTTTCTAAATTTTTCACAGTTGGTAATGAGCTGTACTGCCTGTTAAATACATTTCAAGAATGTTTTTCTAAAGTAGATTATAAAGTACGCTAAAGATGTCATACAATATCTGACCTTTCCACGTTACTACAACCTGTATGCAGTTTGCTGAGGTTTTTTAGGTGTGACTATTTTCTCCAGCACCGTGATAAGTTTAGGTTCTAGACGCTTAAAGCTAGAAGGTTTCACCTACCAATTTAAATGTCAAATCTCACTCCATTCCCTAATCTCATATCCTTGGTAGGGTTTTAAGAATAAAAGGCATAATGCTCTTAAAATTATTTCCCTTTTTCACAAATGCATAGATGGGAATATGAATTTTTGACAAGGTATTTGGCTTATGAGAACTTGTTGATACATATAACACATAGCCTGCTCCTATCATCATCATGCTGTCTATTTAATAATTCACATTTAAATACAAGACCTTCATTGACACAGCTCAGTAGGAATAAAATTAAGGAGATTTAAATTTTCCTGCTAAGAAATCTGGAATGCTGTCTAGTGTTTTATCCTCATGTATTTTAAACTTGCCAGAAACATTGGTGCCATCATAACCTTCCATCAGTCAGGAACTAAAATATGTATTTCGCGGCTATGTCTTCCACTAAGCAGCTACTTACCAAAATCATGAGAGAAACTATTGTTACAAAATACATCAAAAAGAGATACCTTCAAATACAGACTGCCAATTCACACTTTTATCCGATATATTTTTAATGTATTGTACAAATTTCTTCATTGCATCTGTTGGTCTCCACATTTGTACCAGTGAAGCAATTCCCAATCCTGTCCCTTTAAAAAAAAAAAAAAAATAGCAGCGAATAGTGTAAAAAAATGCAAGAACAGTTCAAAACCCTCAAGCTGAGGTATTGAAACTGCTTCCTAATAATCCTATTTTATGTTAGTGTCCCTCATTCAATAAGGACCAACTAGTTAATTTTAGTACAGAGAGACTCAATAATACTCCTGAAAACTACAAGTTTTGGTACAATTAAATGTGGTGCTAACAAAAATGCATAACAAAGATTGTTATAGAGAAGAGAAATGGAAAGTATACTGTTTTCCTGTAGATGGATTACATATGGGCACTTTTTTCATGAACAAAAAAGTAGCTCCGTAGTTTGTCTGAAGTTTAGGACCACCTGTCCAAATATCTAGAAACATGATTTTTACTTAGTAACTAGGTCAATATTACTAATTTTAGAGCAAACATCCTCACCATGAACATGACCTCTCACATTGAGGTTATTTTGCAAACCACTGGCACTGATGGAACAGGAGCCACTGGTAGTCAGTGCCCAAACAATAATAAACTTGTAACCACTTACAAGAATACTGCAAGTAATTTATTTAGCATAGACAAAAGATGATGAATATCCCTACTTCTTTGATAAGTGTCTTTTCTTTGAAGCCACAGAATACAGTAACATTAATCAGACAAGATGCAAATATTGACAATAAAGAGTAAAAAGTAACTGCCAATCTACCACATAATTTTCTCCCTCTGTTTATGATTTTATCGTACAAAGTGCTCGAAGAGTCACTAAGATAATTAAGGGATTGGAGCACCTGTCATATGAGAAGAGATTGAGAGAACTGAGATTGTTTAGCCTTGCTTAGGCGGGTTCTTATCCATGTGTATAAACACCTGATGGGGGAAGTGAATAAGACAGACCAAGAGACTTCTCAATATTGTGCAGTGGACAGAATTTGAAACATAGGGAATCCCATTAAAACATAAGGAAAAAAAAAAATCCACAGCGAGCATGGACAAATGCTGGAATTGTTGCCTTCCTGAGGCTGTGGAGTCTCCATCCTTGGCAACGTGTCTAGCTGACCCTGCTTTGAATAGAGGCGCTGGACTGGACAAACAGACAACGAGGTGGACTGATAACTGGCTGAATGCCAGTCTCAAGAGGTTATGATCAGTAACACAAAGTCCAGCTGGAGATCAGTCACTACTGGAGTGCCCCAAGGGTGGACTGTGGGGCCGGTACCGCTTAACATCATCATTAGTGACCCAGTGATGGTACAGAGTGCATAGTCAGCAATTTTTCAGATGATGCAAAACTGAGAGGAGTAGTTAATACACCAGATGGTTGCGCCACCACTCACAGGGACCACAAAAGGCTTGAGTGAGCACCATAATATAAACTCAACAAAAGCCACTGGGTTTTCCTAAAGATCATTACAGATCAGTATCATCATATTACACAGCAGCTATTTCCATTCTCATTTGCTCTGTGACATGTCTAAAAACTTTAAATTATGAAGAAGCTACTGTATAAGCTAAATAATTGAAGGACAGATTTACCATTAGTTTCCTGGAATAGTTCACAACAGCAAAATACACAGTCCTGTTCAACTGGGTTAATTGGTGCTTCTCATGTCCCAACTTCCTCCTTTCCTTCCATTCAAGCTTTTCCCTTTCTCTTGTCCTTCCTGCATTCCTCTGCTTCTATGAGTTGCCACATTTCTGAGAGGCACTAAATTTTAACTCAAAATCTGATGAACAAATTTACCTGTTAGCTTCCAGAAAAATAATTGTGTTTTCAAAATATTATAGCTTTGGGGTATTTATGGAACAGGAGTCTAAATCCTCCCTGAAGAGGAAAACTCAACAATCTCAAAACACAGAATATGTCCTTCCATAATATAGAACTCTACACAATCAACTAATTTTTATATTCAGTATGCTACTTGGCTTTTGAACACCTATAGCCCAATTGTCATAGAGGAGAATGTTAATTTCAGAAGTGGGTAATTCATGGGCTCTCTGTTAGAGGTGGTTCAGGATAAGAATGAGGGTAACTACATTTGGGGTCTGGGCTATGTATTACCACTATCCAGCCCTAGGGAAATCTGTGCAAATCTCTGTTGACTCAAGCTTTAATTATGTTTATTTCTTGCTTTTCTTAAAACACTAAGGAAATCATACTTTTTGGGAATTCTGGGGCAATTGTCAACTAGTATTCCCCAGCAAAACAGCTTTGTTGAGCAAAGCAGCCACAGAGGTATGCCTTCTGGTCTTCTGTGGGTAAAGGCAGAATCTATGTACTATGGGGCAGGGAGGGCCAAGGGAAGACAGAGGATGGAAAAAGCCTGCTTCTACAGGAGAATAAATCAGAAGAAAACCTAAAGGTTGACTGCAGAACTTAGCAAAGAAGTAAAACAAAAGCTGATCAAAAGAAAACATTTTTTCTGAAAGGGAAAAGCAGATCTGCTCTTTGATCTAGCTAACTCCAGTGATTATGGAAGCGAACATATAGAATGCACATCAGTATAATGTAGCCACACAAGGGTCCAGGGCAAGCTGGGACCCATTTACCAAAACACCTGACACTATTTTTATTGCTATTTAACAAAGCTGGCTAGATTACGCTTAGTGCAAATATATCGGCTAATTCACCTTCAGCTACAGCGGAAACATTTCCTTTGAGAGTCCACCTGGTCTAAAGAGTCTCCAATCTAAACTGTGTGAAGAAAAGGATACATTACTGAGCCTGTTTTACACAAGAAGTGAAATATTTCTAGCTGGTTTCCTAATAAATTTCTGATGTCAGCCACACAGAGAGATGTGACTGCCTAGGAATTAAACTTCTAACTCTCAAATTCCCATACAATTGTTAATCACAACATTATTCTTCATCTGAATATTCATTTGATATGCATTTAAACCAGACATCTCATCTGTGAGGTGAGGGATTTTATTTTGAAAAAAATAGCAATATTGAACACTTAACCTACATATTGCCTCATATTGCTGTTGATACTAGCTCCTGAAAATAACTAAGATATCTGCAGGTAAGTTTTAGAACAGGATTGGTAAGGAATTAAAAGGTAAGTCTCAAATTTTCAGCATATGGAGGCAAGTATAACATTTTGCAAACTAAACTATTTGAAGATAAAAAGCTGGATTCTTCAGAATTTCATACGTCATATAGTGTCTGAGTATTTATAGATATATGATTTTATACACTTGCAAAATGGGAGTGAAACAGAACATTGTGTTTTAATTGCATTTTTGCATTCAGTTTTAAGCAAGAGTAAACGACCACCTAAGATGAAAAAGAATCAGACCCATCAACTCATCTTCCCTTTTCATATTAACAAAAATCTCATGAATGTGAATATTGCTGTTTACACAGCCTAATCCCACACAATACCTCCATGACTTCCTGAAACAAGTTATTTTTATGTTTATATGATGTAATTAAATGTACTTTTACCTCTGCTGTGATGAAGAGGTTGTTGGTTAATACACATCTAGTACTGATAGAATGCTTTACAGCTGCACATTCATTATTAAAAAGGAAATAAAAATGCAGTTACACTCATTTCCAAAGCAGCAGTTAATATTAACAATCGCTGGAACAGAAATACTGCCTCACTTTATATTTGTAATTAACTGAAAGTATTTTTGTTTGCAAATAGAAGAATGTCATTACAGATTCAAGTGCACACACTATTATACTCTGCAGTGAGGTTTAAAGATAATATCTCCATCATTGCACTCTTTGCAGCGTGGTTAGAAGTGTACTTGTAAACTACTTTTATTCCACACATGCACAAATACACAATCTCTCAATAACTAGGAGGGAAGGTGACAAATAAAGGATACCACTGGTGTCCACAGTGCGCTGATAACTCTGGGAGAACAAAGCGTCTCTCGTTCTAACTCCTGTAAGCATTCCTATGTGAGAAAATTCCAGCAACTACATTATCTAATAAAAAATGTGCTGGAAGCATGTGAACACTATTAAGAACTGAAGTAGTCCTCTTGTCTACTGCTCTATTATGCCTCTTCGTCTTGAAGCCACAAAGATTGCATTTATAATCCTATGGATGCTTCGTTATCCTTGGTTAGATTGTGATGACCACTGCACAGGCATAAACAGCTCACAAGAAAATGCCAAATTTCCATTCCCTTCCTCACACCTTCCAAACCCAGGATGGTTAGATAGTATAAGTACCTTCCACTCTGTCTAAAGTAATTCCATACTTTATAAGTACTTGTGTGAACTCTTTACTTCACAGTGGAGTCAGTAACTCATTTCACTAATGACATGTGAGCAGAGATGAGCAAAGAATAAGGTTTTCAAGCAATATTCAAACACGGTTACAGAAAGAAAACTGCTCACATGAGGAATGCTAGACTGCTTACATCCTCACAGACTGCGCGTCAACAAAAATAACAGCAACCTTTTTGCTCTATTCCCAAACCAGCACTGCTAGTAAACCTGCAAAACTCTCAGTAGATTCCAGCAAAAATTTCAGTTTTATAAGACACTAATGCCAAACATGATCTTTCAGATCTCATTTCTCTATAAAAGGAATGCATTATGTTAGACAGGAGTAGGTGGAAACACAAGACATTTAGGCAAAACATCTGAAAGACTCCTGCAGAAGAAAATAAACACTCTAGTTTGAGAAAGTTGAGGATTATGCAACGCATACAACTGTATAAGTAGTCTTTTTTTCTGCAGTAAAATGAATGAAATTGAACACTTACTGACCTAAGTACACATTTGTGTCCAAGACAAACCTAAATTCTTATTTTTCTATTCAGTGGGACACACTGCTTAAATATGTACCTTGAATATCTTTGATGTGTGGATTCCCTTCTCAGTCTGAGTTAGAAATATTCATCATCTCCCTCACCCCGAGAACTATAAAATGCGTTCAAAGCACTAAGGAGATCTATAAAAGACTGTTTTCTTCCTTCCCGACAAATATTTTGCTATTCAGATGCTATCTATGCCTTTTTATAGTTTAAGTATTGAATGCTTCCTAGGTTATCCTGCTAAATAACTGTACTGGGCCTGGCTAGGATAGAGTTAACTTTCTTACAGCAGCTTATATGGTGCTGTGTTTTACATTTGTGACCAAAACAATGCTGATAACACAGTAATGTTCTAGGTATTGATGAACAGTACTCGCACGGCATCAAGGTCTTCTCCCTTTCTCACTCTGCACCCTGGCGAACAGACTGGGGGGTGCACAATAGGTTGGGAGAGGACACAACCAGACCGATGACCTGAACTAACCAAAGAGATATTCTGAGCCATATAATGTCATGCTCAGCCATAAAAAGGGGAAAGAGGGGGGCTTAGGAAGGTTAGCTGCTTTTTGCTTGGGAACTGGCTGGGGATCAGTCTGCCTGTGGGAAGTGGAGACTGATGAGGCCTTTGCCTCACTTGTTTTGTTTTCTTTCCTTTCTCTCATTTTCCCCTTATCCTTCACTTATTAAAATATTAATTTTTTTTTTATCTCAACCCCCAAGTTTTCTTGCTCTTACTCTTCCTTTACTCTTCCCCCATCCCACAGCGGGTCAGTGGCTGAGTGAGTGAGTAGCTTGTGGTGCTCAGCTCCCTACCAGGGTTAACCCATAAAAAGAACACAATCGACAAAATTAGTGATGTCCAAGCTTTCTGTCATGCTGTCCGGTGATGAGTGAGTAGGTATCGAGGGTTTAAGCACACTTGTGACATGACTAAGACTGTATTTGCGTTACAACCAGATGTATGCTGCCCCATTTCTCCACGGCCAGACACAGATGTGCACTGTGTGACATAACCAACACCTCTGAGCAACAGAAAGAACGTGGGAATGGGCTGGGTGCCAGATGAACTACTTACTCAGGCAGTATCCAGCTCAGTCTGTAGTTTGTCTATAGGTCAATCAGCTATATGAGAGTAACTTCATGTAACACTATACATTGATTACATGTTGTCAGCATAAATGCTTGCAACATACTTGCCCCAAAATAAGCACAAAACGTCTACCAAAACATGGCCGTGTCCTGCACATGCTTCTCTTCTTAGGGAGAGGATGTGTTAAAAGCATGTGACAGATGTTAGGCACATTGTTTAATACACTGCTGGAAGATGTTTCATTTATATGGCAGTAAACACAGTGTATGAAGCCATATAGAGAAATGACATGATCTCATAACAGACAGATATTTATATCAACATACTGACTGTTTTTTTTAGAATGGGAATACAATAGATGCAAATGATAGTATTCTGGGGTGGCATCTCACTGCTACTTGTTACTTTTACTGCACTCAAAGTAAAGCACCATTTGTGTTATCGAATATTCTTAATGTCCTCCCACCGAGCATGAAAATGCTGTACTATATCAAAAACTAAAAAACCTCTTAGCCGTACATTTTCATACAGAAATTTTACGGGTAAAATAGAAATCAAATTGTATGGGCTATAAGTGAGAAGCGAGCAATTTTCCCTATTGACTTTAGCGGGATTTGAACCTGTGGCTTTTGACTCTTAAAATAAACACGGCATCGCTGTCACACATACGAAAAAAGATATGAACACTGAATTGTACTGCGGAACTAGTGTAATCTACTTGTTATAGCAAACTGAGTATCTCTTACAGGGGCTTAAAGATCACTGTACATCTGAGGCAAAGCTCTTTATTGCATACCACTGGAATATAGTACAAAGAATGTGGTTATTAACAAGGATGTTTATCAATTATAACAATTTTTTTTTTCTAGCAGTGGTATGAAAAAAAATGCCAAAATGAAGAGAAGAAGCCTGAAAGATAGGAATCCTGACTTCTTAGGATTCTCAAGCATCTGTTAGTTCTACTTATACAACATACACCCTTGTGTTATCTTAGGGAAGCTAGGGCATAAACTTCCACACAATATTTATTTTCTCTAACCTTATTAATTTCAAAATAAATATGAAATGTTCACTGAAGTCTGGCTTTCTTCTTTCAGAAAGAACTCTTTTTGAACGCTGATCTTGGACCATTCTGCACCTTAGCTAGTTTGCTTTTATCAGTTGTTAAAACAACACATCTTTTCTAAGTTTATTTTTAAAGAACATAAAAATATAACTGAAGAAGGGTTTAATAGAGAACAAATAGGGAACAGTATTTTTACAGAAAACCAAATGGCTAAGCAGATATCTAACATACTTTGAGACCAACATGTTATGCAAATACAGTACATAGCTCTCCCTTGTGTCTAAGGGCTATCTTTTGCAGAGCTACAGGGCTAGCTGTTGCTTTACTTTCCGTATTCTTTTTGAATACCACCCACCACAAAGGGTAGGTCGTTTAAAATTGAAAGAGCCAGGTATTTTACAAGGGACCCTGTCATACCTTTATAAAGTGCTGACAAACCACACTAGATATGCTGTTCTTGAAAATGTCTCATCTGTCTAATAGCATCCTACCTCTTTCTCAATATACATGTCCCTCTATTTTGCTTTTACTGAATTAGCAATCTGAATTCTGGAGAATTTCAAGTAATCGCATGCAGAACATTTTCTGCCAGGTCTGTGTGTAATAAAACATGCAAATGTTACAGTAAAGACTGACTGCACAACCTTTACGATGATACATATTAAGTCAAAAAAGACCACTGTGACCATCTAGTCTGACCTCCATTAAAAAAACCCACAAACCATAGGACTTCCTCATATTAATTCCCACTTCTTAAAGTTCACAAGATTACTTTGACTAGTCATCCTTCTTAATTTTCAAGATTACCAGCAGAGAAATCTACCACAACCATTAGTAGTTCCAATTAGTAAAATAATAATAATAATAGTAATAATAAATAATCCTTAATTGTAGTCTGAATTGGTCTGGTTTTTTTACTACCCTGTTCGCTAAACTGCAGGTATTTGATTTTCTTTTAATCTGCAGGACTGAACAATCTGGGTTTGAATATCGATTACTTTATCTCAAATGTTTCATTTAGTTTACCAAGACAATATTAAGGGATGGCTCAATTACTGGCTGGAAGTACCATCTTAGCTTTACTTCTATGGAGCTGTACCTTCAGTCTTTCACAATAAAGCATGTGTCCCTAGTCCTGTATCATTATTTTAGGACTTCTACATACCCTTTTCAATTTTTCAGTATCCTCCTTGAAGTGCAATTGCCAGAACCAAGTTCAGTATTTGAGTAGTGATCACAGCATTAACAACCACAGAAGCAATGTAATTCGACAACTGCTTGATATTCCCCTTGCCCATTCATCCAAGACTACCTTCATCCTTTTGTCTCCCCTTGATGCTGGCAGCTGATTATACCATGACCCTTCAAAACTCTTTTAGAAGTCTATGCTTTGTGAGGGAAGAATAAGGCACTCTGTAAAGAGAACCTACAAATAGTTTCTACATAGTGATTTCTCTTTTGCTATTTATCCTATTCTCTGTTTTATTATCTCAGATCTTTGAGAGATCTGGAACATGCCCATGTAAGTGTATGAGATTTCTATTTGAACTCATCTAATGTCAGGGAGCTTAATTACATTTATATGGAATATATCAATTTTAGAATTACTCCCATAGGGTTTTTTCTGCTGTTTCGCTCATGAACACCTAAACACTGCATACTTTATTTCTGCAGTTTCAAGCGAGAAAAGAGCTCGTAAGATATGAACACTGAGACCCCCTATATGCATTCTTTGCCTTCCGTCTCCTTTGTGATGCTTTTTTGATTCACAGTTAAGCTGCACTCTAGTCTAACACTTGAATCAAATGTCTATTGTAGGGAAATCATGATTATAGCACCTCAAGAATATTGCCAGATTATATCTCCATTTCATTTCTGATGATGCACGAGTTCTTATTCAAGGTTCTGTGTTATCTAGTTAAACTACTTTTGTAACGAGTTTGTCCTGTCTTTTGCTCCCTGTCCTTTCTTCTGGTCGCCCTGAACATAAAACTAACAAACTTCTAGCTGCAGCATTTTATACCAACTGAAGCTGGTACTTAGCAACAGTGAGATCATAACTTGAATTTCAGTTCAGTGGGCACTAAATGGATATTTTTATATAACAGCACCTAGGATATGGGCCTAGAAAAGGCACACGGTGACGTTCCAGTCTTCTGTCTTGCACTTACAAAGAGAAAATTTTTGAACGGTAAGTCCATCTACATAAGACCAAAAATAATCAAACCATTTCTCTAGGATTAGGTGACTGATTCCAGCCAGTCAACTTGTAATGCAAGTATACCTGGTTTTAGCCTGACGAGCTTTTACATAGCCAAATTCTGGAAATAATTACTAGTAAAAAAAAAAAAATTAAAATGCAAATTTAATGCTACAGAAGTGAAAAAAGAGCAATTAAGGTTTTCTAAATTTAAAAAAGCTTTCTTGGGTTTTAAATATAATCTGATTTCAAGGGAAAGACCTTTTTTTTCTTGCTTCTTGCAAATTCACAGGCCTAAATTCAGAATTTCCACAGTAAGTATAAAGGATTCAAATTGTGGCCCCTCAAACTAGCAGGAATGCTTGCCAGTGCCTTCAGTGGAAATATGGAGTAAGAAACAGACCAAGGTATTCTCTAGGTGAATAGTGATACAGCATTATTTAAATGTGTAGAAGATTTAAGCATCTTCATTATCAAGAAAATGAATTGCCTTTTGAACTTCACACTGTGGAAATGGAAGAATGCATCTCAAGAATATTTACATACGGTTTTCCTTCTGGTATCTTGAGGAGGAAAATAATCATGCTCAAAACATTTTTAACAGTAGCAAAAAAATCTAGTACTAGAAAGTTGTCCTGACTTTGTGGCTAGTTTTCATACAAACAAGTTTTCTTACATATAAGACACTTCAACATTTAGATAAAGCATGAAAAATATCTTAGTGGATACCATGTTCAACAAGGTAGGAACTATGCTATTCTAAACCCACTTAAACATAGTTTTTCTGGTAAGAAGTAATCTTTGCCTGGCCAGCATAGACCTAGTGGAACTATTTTACATGCTATACTATATACTAAGTAAGGTTTGCGTTCCAGAGCAGACAGTGACCTAAATTCCAAGGAAAATATTTAGAATTTCATACCAGAACTTGTACTCTAGATTCTTCTCCACAGTCCTTCTGTGATTTCTTTTCAGTGTAAGCAAGTTTCTTCTTACTCTGAAATTTATCTTCTACCCGCAGTTTTGATCAGTTCCTTCTGTTTGTGAGATAAACAGGAACATGGAAAGAAAAAAAAAAAAAAGACAATGAAAAACTAAACCCTGAATGCAAAACCTTGCTAACTCAGAAACAGAAGTGTTGCAGAGAAAAGCACGAGGATAAGACCTAAAAAACAAAAGACTGCAAACTTATGTTTACACAGACAACAACACCAGCCCCCCAAACTGAAAATATTTAGCACTTACTTGCTCACAGAAAACAATGTTGAAAAAGACTCTTAGTCATTAAACCCAGCGGTCTCTTGTGCAGGTAACTGCAACGCAGTTCACTGCTGCAGTGAACTTCTGACTACAAAGGTACTTCAAACTGGTATCCCACAAAGATCTGATCTACTGCCCTTCCTCTAGAGAAGGAATACAGCCTAAACACCTCCTCCTGCATCCCTGCATGGTCCAGAAGAAAAAAAAAAAAGTACAAGCTGCTAAAGCAACTATTCTATCATAAAGTTTTCCTTCTATATTAGTAGCACTCAAAAAAGTTCTGCAGCTCTCTGCTCTGCTTCCGGGTATAGCACACTGATTAATTTTGGTACATGGCGAGACAAGAGCAGCAACTGCACAGCCAGCAGCTGGATTTCCCTGCCCTGTTTAGCTATATAGCTCATATGGAATCACTGCTTCCCTGTGTTTGGTATAGGTCCAGGGACTGATGCATGCGGACCTGGTGATTTCTAAGTGAGAGCTGCTCATGATAACATGATAAAATTAGCAGTGATGCAGTATAAGGTTTTTTAGCCACTAAAAACCTGTGCAGCCCACAAGATACATAGAAATGAGCAATTAAGAAGAAAAGTTAGCATAGTTTAGCAGCTAAATTAACATGTGGGATGCGATGTTAACACTGCATGTAGCACTCCTGTCAGATATCTGACTGAATAGTCACAATCATTAATGCCAACCTTTTACCACTGACTTTTAGAGCAATACCACACTAAGCTGTCTGATCCACTCTGACCTGCAAAAAGCTCCTGCAGCACAAGTTCCTGAGACATCTATCAACACAGGATGCTCAGCGATGTTTACACTTTTCTTATTGGTAGGAAAGCACAGGGTTCAACATTTAACTGTCAATCACCACTTTCAAGGAATGGGTAAGTTTATTGCTGTGAAGAAGGTAAATCTCACACTCTCCAATAAGCAGGATCAGTAACATCCCACTCGCTGAGGTATAAAAGAAGAGAAGGTTCTGCATTGTCCAGCTTTAAGTATTATGGGCTTCTATCTATTATTCTACAGTTACACTAGTTCTTTTATAAACTCTGCCTGTCTCTTCCCAAAAACACCATATGCAGAACTCATCCATAAGATCACTGTCACAGCTTCCTAAATAACACAGGTCTTGTTTTAATAAAGTATTTTTAATGAGTCTTGTTTGTTTTAATGACAAGAAAAGTTGCAAGCTGGGTCTACTAGCAATGAGATAAATCTATGCTGTAAACTGACTAGAAACCATATTCTGGTGTTACCATGGCACTGAGCCACAGCTAATATACTCTGTCTTGATATTACACCAACCATAAGCAGATACCTTCTCAGTTTCTTCAAGCTCAGGCAGCAGAAGCATACATCTGCTCAAAATCACATAGATGTGCCCCAATGCATACTTAGTTTGAGGAATAAAATAGCACCTGTATACCTCCAAGCAGCACACCCAAGTACATTATGGAAAAACATACCTGTATGACTAGTGCCTCTCCCTGAACCCAATTTGTCTATTACATTCCATTGTCTAAATACACAACCTTTAGGCAAAACCGATCTCTTATACATCTTCATGAAACCAAGCTAAACAGAACTCCATATCTAGATGGGGCCTTCCAAGATTAGTATAACTTCAGTAAAAATTACAGACTCCACAAGAGTTGAACACTCATTCCTGTAATATTTTGATGCTCCCCAAATAGTAAAAAAGGACTCTTCTCCACAACCTATTCAACAAGACAACACTGCTTGCCACAACTTACAGCTACAGAAATAGAAGACGTAGAAGTTTAGGTCCAAACTGTCCCAACTAGTCTTTAGTTCCATACACCTGATGTAAGTTTTAAGGTTCAATTTTTCAGTACATTTGGGACTCTTAGCACTTAACAGCTTAGTTTTCCTTGATTGTAGCGGTACTGGTGATGTCAGAACACTGGCAAATTTGGCTACATGTGTCTCACAAATGTTAAAAAATGAACGCTCATCTGTGCACCCATGACATATTACCTGCCCAGTATGAAATAGTCATTGGGCAGAAACTAGTCCTCCAAGGTGGCATTCAACTTCCCTAAGCAGAGATCATTCTTTCTCTTCCTGAATTCCTCTGCGCCCATTCTACACTCTACTGCAGACAACTCCTGCAGATAAATCCCCAAATACTTTACAACTGTTCAGTGAATAAGGCGGTGCTGGGGAGAAAGCCTTTTAAGAACTGTAGAGCACTACAATGGATAAATTATGGTCACACCAACAGCCTAAAATAAGAAATGTCCTAACATTTTAGGCCTTTAGCCTTAAAATAGCTATATTATAACAGTCTAATTTTTATACTTAACCATGCCCAAAATACAGGAATTCTACTGCAGTGTCAGTATGACTCCATGCAGTGCAAGTTGTCAGCAGCTTGACTTCTGCACCCACCAAACAGACCTCACGTGTATAAATAAACAGAATCAATACTAAACCAGCAACCACTGAAGGGAAAAGATGTTCTTTGCCTACTGTTCTCTCTGCTATTTGCTGATAGCAGAGGAAAAATGAGGCTTAGGAATTCTGCTCTCTATTGGTTTGGGACCCCTACCCTCCCCCGAGCAGGGGACCCTTCCAGATCACTCAACATATGTCTCCACATTTCCCTGTGCCTAGACCCTCCTAATGGTTTTCTAACTTCCTTTACCTTGCAAACAGAAGCAACTTGCAATTCTAACTCTGCAAAGCAGTCACTTCTTTCTCCTTCATGATGTCTGGGCCTCTAACAGTCAAAGCAGAGCTAATCTCCTCCTTTGTAATACTTGTATTGGAGCGCACACTGGGATTCAAGGAGGAACAACGACGGAAAGTTCTACTCAGCTGCTTGGCTGCAGATGCTGTCTTTGGAAAATGGCGCTGCCAAACTCTCACCAGCCTCTTCTACTTAGATCAAACACTTCTATTTTCACAAGAACAGGAAAAAATACATATATAATACAGGGGCAATAATTAAGCCAAATTTGAAGTCCTGGCTTAATGAAAAAGTTACAAAAGTTTGTTTAACTGGGCAAAATGACAAGCTTTTCTCTAATCTTGTCCTTGGAATTATTTAATAACTGACAATTTTATAAGCAATTCAATGCAAGGTCTATGGTAATTTAACTATGATAAGCAAAACAGTACTCGTGGTTAGGCTTTCCTCTTTCTACAGGCATATTCAATATTCGCATAAAGTCAAATGGATCAATTGAAGTTTAAGTTAGAGCCTTTTTCATCAACTAAGGCTAAAGTTCTAAATTATTTGCATTTTTATGGATTCTACCTTGGATTCATGAGACCAAAGACACTTTCTTTGAAGTAAAAATAACATATACAAATACAGTAAAAATGACATGGTAAGCAGATATCATTGTTGGCAGGAAATATAGGAAATTTCTTTTCAGTCAGCACATTACCTGTTAATGTTATCACATATTACCCCACAAAAAAAGACGGAAACTGTAAATCTAAAGGCCCAACAATGTGCAGATCTTTGCAAATATTCTTTATATATCAGAGGTGCTTGAGAAATCTAGGTATAGGACAGCTAGATGGGGGAAGCAGGGAAGGTTCTCCACTACCAAGAAAGAAGTCAGATGCAGAGTCTGCACCTAGTAGTCCAGAACCAGAGAACATCGAACTTGCTCCAGCAACTCATGTCCATGTGAACTAAACCCCCTTCTAGTGCAGCAGCCTAGTAAGTATCCAACGAAGGAAGACCAGAGATTACCTTAAATAAATACTAAATAACTTCTCTCTTTATGTACACTGTTCTATTCCTGTTCTTCTGTCAGTGTAATTGCACACATATTAGCAAGACTTATAGGTGCCAGACTGGTGCCAGAATTAATTCCATGAGAACGACTTTCATCAGAAAACTCCACCTCTCACTTCGCAGTCCTAATCACCAAGTCAAACCTGGAAATGAGAATTCATAGAACTTCTAGATATCAAAAATTATAGACTTACTGGAGATACTGCCTCTACCGCATGATGACACTCCAACTAAAGCCTTCAGTGTTCTGGTGGTAATGGCCCATTTTCTTTCTGCCCATGATGGAGCACTACCTCACAATTTCTCCCTATACTAATATCTTCTTTGTTTTATAGGTGATAACCCCACTTTTCCCTCAAATTAGCTATTCGATTGCCGTAATTACAATAAACTCAAAGCAACTATTCCCAACTTGTCCTACATTTACAGTTAACTGAACAGCAGAGCTGACCTAATGGACCAGTTGTACCAAAAAAGGGAAGGACCACTCCAAAGCTTGTTGATCCATCTGTAAGTCCATTTAACACAATACCCAGCAGAAAACTTGTTTTTATTAGTTTCTTGCTGGGTAAGTTAAACTCAACTTATTTTGGAGTTCAATGACTGCCAGGGCTCAGGCAGCATAAGGGACAGTAGCAGCACTTCCCTCGTTAAATAGCAGTGACTGTAGATGTCTTCTGAAACTGCACCCCTAGTTCAAGGTTTGATGCTATTTTTTGAGAGCTGAAGAAGGGCTTGTATGCCCAACAGTTTGTGTGGTTCTTCCTATTGTATTATTTGATCTAATAAGAGCTATTATACCTTGAGAAGCCAGATGTTATAGATTTCCTTTGTAACAAGTTTGTCACTGGTTTCATCCAGCTTTACACTGAATTCACTGTAAAAGCTCCTCTGCAATTAATGGAAATTTTGAATTGTAGACTAATCCCATGTAAATTTACATTCCAAATTTTCAGCAACAAATACACAAAAGTTACACATCAATAGTAGATTTTGAACACTTGCTTATGCGTGGCACCGTCACTGAGTACACAATTTCAAATAAATCCATTTGCATTCTGTGATCGCTGTCCACACAAAACACTTGCAAATTTTAGTAAATATGTATTTGCAATGAAAGCATGAAAATTTACTTTATCTATGACATATCAAAAGAGTTAGGATGGAAAGCTGAAAAATATTGGTTTGATTAAGCAGCTCTTCAAAATCACTTTGTATGCAGGGAAATTCTACAGCCAGAATCAACCAAGAGTACTTAGTCAAAATACCATTTATATCATATAAAGGATCTTTTGTCTCTGCAGCTAGTGCTGATGATTCTTCAAAAAAGTAAATAACAATTTTATAAAACCATGAAAGAAAGAAACATCTTTACCTTCATTCAATCCACACATTGGCTATTTAAGAGCTGATCTTCCATCTGAAAAAAGAACTGTGTTTTCATTATGAAATTAATCAAGAGCCTGGTTTCTTACATATTCATTCTTCTTCTTGAGGGAGGAGATAAATATAATTGCACTTGCTTTAATTAGTGGTGATGCTTCTCTAAGAATGACTCAATACTTTCATGTCAAGATCAACTACTTCTTTTGTGGCAGAGAGAACTTCCGTGTCTGTCAGACCTGATCAGTAGTAACTAGCACTGAAATCTACCTTCAGAATATTTAAATTTTGGATTTTGTTACTTTAATGTGCTTTGTTAGTACACAAAGATTTTAATAGATGTAACACAATGCAAAAAATGATCTGGAAAATTCTCTCTAAGAAAGTTACATAAATAGATAATCCCGGCACATTTTACATCCCAAAGAAAAATGATAATTTCTCTTTTGGGGACTTTTAACACATAATGGAATAATGTAACACACAGACTTTCCAATACAAATGAAATTAATAAGGTGATAATATTTTGCCAGCATCATTAAAAAGAAGAATCAGAACTAGGAAGCACAATGCGAAGTCTTCTGCTATTGCAAGGAACTCCAGTCCCTTTTCTTTCTTCTATGTAGAGCTTCAGATTCAGGAAATTAATATCTTGTTATAGGTCATGTCATCAGTATTACATTGTATTATTACGTCAGCAACTGCTAAGGAGACTCAGTGTCAAGACTTGGAGAGCTGCTTTCATGAATCAAGCCCTGCTATTGATCAAGGCCAGTAAGCGCTATCACTGTACCGACAAAGCTAAAATAGGAATTATGACCATACAAGTAATTTCAATCAGCAGGTACTTCCTTTCTGCATCACAGATTCATATACTATGAAATACGCAGTGATTAGGAGAATGCCAAGACTGGAAATTGAGATTGTTCCATAACAGGAACTTTTTCATGGGTTAGGACACTCAATGAAAGTTACAAAGCAACTGGGGCAGAATACACATTACAGCCTACGATCTTGATTTATATTAGGTTGATGTTTTGTTTGTTTTTTTTTTTAAAGCTCTTATTTACACAAATTATCCCCCTGTTAAAATTACTGAAAGCAAAAATGAAACGTCTATGGGCAGGTGAAAACATAAGAATTAATCCAAATGCATTCTCCTACATCCACACTATCTGTATGAATACATACAAAATACTTTGATTTCTTATACGATGGCAGAAACTCTCTTAAGAAATGTAAATGTTAATGCATATTAAAATGTTCCATTTTATAGTTCTAAAGAGAAATTTTGGATATTCTGCTTCTGCAAATTAGTTTGTCAGCTGCAGCCACTTATTTCTGCATAATATATATGTAGAAATATATATTACTGTCTCATAAAAAGTCATAAAATCATCTATATGATCATACAACTACTAGTTCACAGTTGTTGCAAACTAAGCTGGGTATTTTCTTGTTTTATTTGGTAAAATAGAATTCATTAGTATTGACTGAAACTGCTACAGAACAATTATATTAGTCCTGAAAAAAAGTAATCCGTGAACATCAATACTTTTAAAGACCACTGCAAAGAGAAATACAAATGTACCAGGTAAGACTACATTGAAAATCCATGTATTTCCTATGGTCTGAGACAGTGCCAATGTGAAATCACCCTTGTAATTACATAGTGAAGATAAACTGCCTCACTGTCATCACGTTATAACCACAGCATTTGGTTCCTCATGGAAGAAGTCAATTGTAGCAATTTCAGCTGTCTATAATCAGTCTCTAACTCCACATCTCTGTGAAGAGAACCAGGACAGCTCAGGTACAAAAAGAACTGTGTGATTCCAAGTCCAAAACTGAACCAACCTCTACTCAGGGTGCCACAGGGTGTTTTGGCCACACAAGAAAATCACAAATAATTTTTTTTTTAAGAAGGACCAGAAGATACTATGAAAATTCCAACCAATCTGTCCCTTACATAAGTTCATCACATTCAAGAATTCCTGGGAGATCTTTCCTACTGAACTACATTAAAACAAAACTGAAGTCTTATTTTTCTCAGGGCTTCATTTTCCTTTTGGAGACATTCATGATCTCCCTCACTGGAGCTTCACATGAGTCACAAAAATGTGAATTTAGATTTGTTATTCTCTCTCATTCATACTGTTGTCTATTTGGAGTCATATTTTACTTACAGTGTTGGTCTTTGGACAACTGTTCTATTAAAACTGCAGAAGAGTTGTTTTGGTTTTTCTTTGCACTGGGATAGAAAGATGGTAAAGATTCAGGCAAAAACATCTAAAATGAAAGCTATTATTTGTTACTTATTTCCATAGAGACCGGAAGCCAAATCATCCAGGCTACTGAAGTGCTGCGAATTTTACAAATACAGAATGAATGACAAAGCATTCCCCAAGAGCTCATAAAACAAAAGCTAGGCTGTAACAGGTGAACTAAACAAGTGCGCAGGGTGGAGTTGGAAGATGGGAATAATAAACTGGATGCAAGCAATTCTATGGCAATTACAAACTATGAGCGTCCCTGCTGGTGTCAGATTGTACTCACTGATTCAGCTGTCTGCTATCCATAAGCACAGAGCCATAGATTTTTCTGAGGAAGCAGATAACTGCCAGAAAGTTGCCCCAAACAATGTATCTTTGTCAGAAAATAATTTTGTAATGCTGCCATCAATAATATGCATAGAATGAATCATACCAATGAATCAGGGAAAAAAAACACAGCTTCACCATTTAGGTCCCTACACCATTTCTTGGTACATCTCCATGAGTGATTTAGTTTGTCGGAAGGGTTATTTTTGATAAGAGTTTGCTTTGGGTAGAACTGGTATGACTGCAAAGCAGTTTTCCTCCTTGTGGAAGAACCAATACTGAAGCTGTGCACAGGGTTTCACCAAAGGCACCCCACTTGCAGTGTGGATACCTGGTTCTTCAGCAGTCATTGCTCAATGCCCATGTGCTGCGCTCTTTAAAATAACTCATGCAAACTCAACTGCCAGCAAAGATTCAATGTGGGAAAGCACTTCTTGAACCGTAACAGACAGCAACAACTTGAAGCCTGGTGCCTCCCTCTTCGCAATGCCTCAGTCAGTAATACAAAAGTATCTTAAGGAAGTGAAGATCCTCCCAATAACTTTTACTCTCATCTTTAACCTCTTCTGAGAAAGTAAGTCTTCTCGTCTTTTCCTAATTAGCTCTTTTATGAAAACAGGATTATTATGGCAAATTAGCAGTCTATTTTTTTTTTTAATTTCAGCCAAACCTCGAAACACATATAAAAGAACAATAAACAAAGGAAGAAAATTCTTCCATAACAGGAAAGAAATGACCAATGCACAGTATCAAACAAACAGTTTGGCCAGATGTTAGGAAAACTGCTGAGACATGCATGAATTCAACTATTAATAATGGGACAAATGGTTTCAGCTTTAGGTAACCAGACAGAACTATCTGGTTCACATGTAAGAACTAACAGTGACAGCTGCTGAGACCACAGTACTTAAGTAACACTATGTATCTTTCATTCCAGAAGTGTCCTACGCTTGGCAGTGGACAATTTTTATTTTATAAGCAATAATTAAGATAGAGACAGTAACACTGGTATTTCCCACATGCACGCATGCAGCTAGATATACAGAGTCTCGTCATAGCATGGTGGAGCTTGCTGCCAGTGCTACACCTGCTCTGCTCATTATGGGCTTCAGTCTCAAAGTCTGTCAAGCTGGTACTTTTCATGGCACTACGTTTACTGGAAAAATGTAAAGAGAAAAACAAAATAATCAGGTGAACAAGCTTCATTGTATTAGAGATCTAAGGCACTATCTGCCAACGCTCAAGAACAGATTAGCTACAACTCTAATATACACAATGATACACCGTGATATAGTATCAACTTTTTCTAATTATTTTCTTTGCATTTTAAATATTGAGACTAGTAATACAAATTAAAACTTCTTCCCAGACAACTGCATCAAGTCTTTTTAACTGGGGATTTGGGGAGCAAATGACCCCCAGGCCAATGTGCTCTTGGTGCAAAGTTTTCAATAGCTGAAGAAAGGATTCTCTTTTTCAACACCAGCAGTATGTCCTTCTACAGGAATAGTTCAAAAGTTTGCTTGGGACTGCTGCATCTGTCTAGAAAGGGTCTTTAAAGAAAAAACTGTGAAAAGGAAAGAATTATTTCTCCCACCCCCATTGGGATGTTAACCATTCATTTCCAGTTGAGATAGCTGGAAGGACACATGAAGGTGTTGTTGGCACCAGTCTTTCAGAGCACATAATCTGCAAAGCAGGTGATAACTTGAACTATTTTCTGAGCAAAGTACTATTCATTTCAAATAAACATTATAACTTCCATCTCTTTTTTCTTTATGATAAAAGGTAGTGTAAGATTTGATATATATTCATAAATGTATCATGCTAAGAACAAAGCCTATGTATCCCAACATAACAAAAAACAAGATACAAAGTTCAGTCACTCCACCTTTATCTGCATTGCCCTCCGCTGTTCTCAAAGTTCTGCTGTGCATCCTACAGTAATCTGCTTATCAATCCTAAAAATGGAGCTGCCCAGAAGCAACCTTAAACCAATCCATTTTATCTTGCACATTCTGCAGGCTTAAAAGTGAAACCTAGAATTTTTCACTTCTGCTTTGAAGCCTAGCGTGCATATAGAGCAGGGGAAAACAGCTGGAGCAGAGTGGTGCGTCCACTTTCAGTATTATTTCCTTTACTGCTTTCAACTGAGGTTTGGGTGCATAGAATGCCATACACACTGTATGTTTCTGTCGTCTTTGTAAGGAAATTAAATAAAGAAGGATGAATGCTATTTAACTGTTGATTTAAATGCACAAATAAAATAGTATGTTTCCTATTTGCTAACTTGACCGCCTAATATACCTAACTGAAGAGATTCTCTATTACAAACATCGTGTTCAGTCACCTACAGTCTTAACTTCCCACACTTAGCGGCTCCAATCCTGTAATTAACACTATAAAATTGTTTTTGAAGTGCCAGTGCACTCAGTTCTACACAAGCAAAAATGGTAACATGCCCTTTCTCCCCAACAGTAACAAATACCTAAACCATCCCCTTCCATCATTGATTTATTCCTCCATTCCTGCTTGGAGAATGACTAGAGGTACAAAACATGGGCAACAAGATAAAGGATACCTGATGCCAAAGGAGACAGAATAGTTTATCTGTAAGACGTACAAAGATCTTCATGTACTTCTATACTGTAAACCCATGTGCTTGTCCGTGTAAAGCACTACTACCCTGTTATAAACAGTGACTGCATTTCTCGAGAGTGGCAGGTATGCTGAGAAAAAAAAGAGGAATTAATCTTGTAAAATGCATAGTTCTGCCTCTGTACAGGGAGAGACAGACATGTCAAGAAAACGTGGAGGATGGAAATTCCACTTTGGAACCAAGACGGAGTTGAAAGAAAAACTATATATAGGACCCAGCCTCAATCCCATTTAAAACAGTAACAGGCAAGAGGATCGGGAACAGAAGTCTATCAGGTACAACTCTTAACATGTTTATTAAATAAACTGGGTTAATTTGGCTTCCAAATATGTATTTATACATTTTTAGTCTAACAGAGACTAACTATTTTTGCTTAACAAAACTAAGCAAAACAGATCCCAGATTAAAAGCATCTGGGATCAGTCTCTGGCTTCAGGGTCTGGACATAATGTGATACCATTTACAGGGGGGTTAAATTTTGTTTTAAAATAACACAATTTTAATAACACAGTTACTTAAATCTTACCATTAACATTCCCCTTTTGAGAATTTGGCTTAAATAAAGGGTATCCAGTTGATGCAGAAAGAAGTTTCCATTCAACCACTGAGCCAGAAAAACTGCAGTTGAGTGTTGCAAAACTTTCACAGTTCACAAACCAGCCCCAGGAAACCTGGTGGGCTTCTGAGCGCTGTCGATGGTTCTTCCATCCCACTGCGTACCAGAAACTGACACTAACCTTTCACTGTCTACAGTAACAACTACACTCCCTCACAGTTGTGTGTGTGTGTGTATGAGAGATGATTCACTTGCTTTTATTCCATGGAACTGATGATTCATTCAATCGTCTCCAGACCATGTTAACATACCAAACATGCACATAAAGGAAGCAAAAAAAAAAAAAAATCAAGTTCTTAAACTTTGTGCTCAAATGTTTGGTTTTTTTTTTTTTTTTTGAGGGGGGAAAAGAAGAAATCAAACGTGCGGAGAGAAACCAGAACAGGTTACACTTCTGCTCAAAGGCGAGGTTTGGGAAACACACCCAACCCACGTGTAAAAGGAGGCACCGTGTTTCACCGGCGGCTGCGAGGGGAGCTCCCACCCGGGCCGGGCCGGGGCTGCTCCCGCTCCCCGGCACCCGGTGCGGGGAAAGCAGGGCGGCCCGGTGTGTGTGTCCCCCGTCCGTCCCCCCCCCGCCCCGCCGCCGCACAGAGGACTTGTGCCTCTCCTCCTCCGGTGACATCTTATATAATAAGCCAAGCTAATCACGACGGAAGCGAGCCAAACTGCCACGGAGCATTACCCAGGGATAATTACCCCGCAGGAACAGACGCTTTGGACCAGAACCTGCTCCTCGCTAACTGCCCGCCCCGGCGCCTTGCTAGAAAAATCCTCGCCGGGGTGGAAGCGGTTCCCGCGGCGGCCGGAGGCGAAGCGCTCGTTCCCACACACACACACACACACACCCGCTCCCTCAGGAAGCCACAAGCATCGCGAACGGCACCAGCCTCCCCCGAGCGCGTCCCGCCGTCCCCGCCGACAGCCCGCACCGCCGCCGCCTCCCTCCCTGAGGAGAAAGTTACTCGGCGGCCCCTGCCCCTGCCGGCCCCGCTCCCCGCCGCAGCGCGGTTCAGGAGCAATGTCACGTTTAACAACTTGTTATGACACATGATCCATCCATCCCCCCCATCCCCATCCTCCTCATCCTCCTCCTCCACACACATCCACACCCCGGCGGTCCCCGCCCGCCCTCGCCGCCGGCCGGCTCCGGCGGGCCCCTTACCTTCCCCCTCCAGAGGCCGCGGGCACCCGCGGGCGTGTGCGGGAGTGGGGTGCGTGTGGCGGCGCGGGCGGCGCCGGCTGGGCGGGCGCGGAGGGGGGGTGGGGGGGAGGAGGGCGGTTGAGGCGGGAGGGAGGCGGTTGGGCGGCGGGAGCGCGCGCCTTGCCGGAGTTGTCGTTGGCGGGCGGCGGGGGAGGCTGCGGGGCGGCGCGGGGAGAGCGGGCGGGGGGCGGAGGAGCGTCCCGGGGCTTGTTTACGCATTGCCGCCCCGCTCGGTGCACGCACTTCACTCTCTGATTGGACACAAACTGGGGCACAGCCGGGACCGGGCGCTGACGGCCCCCCGGCGCCGCTCGGCCGACGCTGGAGCCCCCGCGGGGGCTGCGCCGCGCCGGGGCGCGGAGCGCACCGCCCGCCCGCCCCGCGGGTCCGCCAGCGCCCGCTGCCGCCACCCGCCCTCCCTCCCTCCCTCCCTCAGACTCTGCCTGGCCGCCCGCTCCGCGCATGCTCGGCGCTGTGGCGGGGGCCCGGCGGGCGCATGCGGCCGCGCATGGCCGTTGAAGGGGGGGGTTACCCGCTCTCTGCCCTCAGCTCCCGCCGGAGGCCGGAGCGGTGTGGGGCGGCGCGTGAGACTCGGGGAGCTCGGCTCGGCGGGCGGAGGGGCCGCATAGAGCGTGATCCGCTCCCCTCTGGCGGGGGAAAGACGGGACCGAGCGGGGACCGGCCGAGGTGGCCGCGGCTCCGCTCTTTCCCGGGAGGCGTTATGTAAGCGGCGGTTTGTGCCGAGCGCCCGGCGGGACCCTTCGCCTGTGGGCGTCCTCAGCAGGGGGACGGCGCTAATGCGGCCTCTATCAGCCGTACCGTCTGGGAAGGAAGGGCCGCCTTCCGGGGCTGCTCTCCTCCTCGTCTGTGTGGTGGCGTTTCCCTACCGGGGAGATGGATGCGCTCTCTCCGGCTCCTGCCCGGGGACCGGCCCCCGCCATGTAACAGGAGCGGCCAGGGAGGGCGGCTGCCCCTTCGGCGGGCAGGTGCGGCCCCGTCGGTGACGAGAGCACAGCATTGCCATTGGTGACAAAAAGGACGCTCTCATGCTCCTGGCGCATCGGAGCAGGAGAACTTCGAAGTTCGGGTGGTACGTGGGCACAGTATGCGAGGTGCAGAGCATGCATCTTCAGGCAGCAAGGTTGACTTCCGCGAGCAACTGCTGCACAGAAATACCACGTTATTCTTGTTTGCGTAGGCAAAGGGCCCTTGCAGCAATGGGTATTTTCTCCTCAGTTTATTTCTGCTGTGCCGATGGTGACTCATATCTTATCCTTGGTAATTTCCACTGGAAGAAATAATTTTAACCAAGGAATTAATGAGAACATAACACGGTTGTACGACATTACTCATGTATTCATTAATTCTAATTAAGCAACTATTCCTTTTACTCCCTTCCCAGTCAACAATGGCAATAAATGTAATATCAAAATACGTGCCACGAGAGCTCTTTGTGATAGGAATCCCCAATTTGCACTCTCAGTATGCACCACAGGAATTTCCCTGACTAATTTTTACATGAGTAAGCTGCTCAATCAAGTTTTCCTGAGATTTAACAGTAAAGCACTCGACGTCCTCACGCTGGTAACAGAAACAACGTTCCCTGTAATCTGCTTCATGTTGCCTCTTGTATGAAGTTTGGGGCAAGGCCCCTTGCTAGAAGCGTTTCCCTGCGAGCCAGCAGAGCTGCTGGGCGGCAGTCAGGACTGCTGACACTAATTTAAAGCTCAGCTTTCACCTGCGAGTTAGCGCCTTTCATGAGTTCAACTTTCAATTCTTAGATGGAAAGCAGGAGAGTGGTTTTGAAAGGTTCACTGTAATCTATCCATGATGCTTTCCAAGTAGCACTGCATTAAGAAAAACTTTTATCTAGGGAAGAGTTCTCTTGTACCTGCTGACTTACGTCTTTTTGCCTTTTAGCCACTTCAAGCCTTCCTGGCAGCACTTACCAGGATATCTGAGTTGAAGATGCTTTAGCATCATCTGACCAGGTTGCAGCATCAGATTTATTTAGGCATCAATGTGCACCGTCACAGAATAGCAGTGGCTATTCTGAGGCTTTGCTGGTCAGACTAGTGTTCATGTTGCCTGTCGGGCCAGCTGCTGGTTATAAGTGGGTTTGTGATAATCAGCCAGATTCGTGATACCAGCGCACTGTGTTCAGCTCCTTTGAGTTTATACTCAATGGGGGTCACAGGATGCACAGCATATTTTTAGAGATTAAAAGAAACTTCACTGAAAATAAACTGGGCTATCTATACTTTAAGCTATTGCATAAGGCTCACTGAAAACTCAGACATCTCTGAATTGTTTTACCTGGGCCCTATCCTTGCGGTTTTCAGGTTTTTTTCTTTGTTTTTTTGGAGGAAATAGTAAGTAAAACTTAATGACTATTAGATTTCATTTGCAGAAAATAAAGAAATTCTGGATCATGAAAGAACAGTTCCAGAGAGACACAATAGTTTTCACTGGGGTCTTTGGTCTGAAAAAAGGGCAGAAAAACCCCAACGTCCTTCCTAGTCCTTCCTTTGCATGAAGGTACTCGAGCACTCAGTGATTTTACTGGAAAATGAATCCTGCATTAAAACTTTTGAGAGCTCCCCTGTTTCTGGGAGGCACAATAGTACCAAATTGTAACACGTAGAGAGAGGGCTGTCAGCGAGGAACAACCAATGCCTACTCTGGAGTCATGGAAGAAACCATACCAGAAGAAAAAGATATTCAATATGTTGTTTTAAGTAGAAAATATAGCTACCGATGATGGTCTGTACATGGCAGGACATAGCTCAGAGGAGACTAGATTTCTTTACTAAGACAGCAAGGAAGGCATACAATAAAAACAATGCCAAACATAATTCAGCATTAAGACAGTTATCTCACCAAATGTTCTCTGTCTATCTAAATGATGGAGGTAGGTTTCTCCTTTCAAGCTTTTCTTCACAGCCAAGAGGGCCACAGGTTTAAATAAAAGTACATATATATAATTGTAAATTTACATGAAAGCTTATCTTCTCACATGTTTGCTTGGCTCCTAGGAGACACCAATAGCAAGAGACTAATAATCAAAGCACAAGAGTTGGCACCACTCGCTCTGTTTGATACAGTGTAAGACATAAAGGTCTAAATCCACTAAGTGACTCTGAAAACCTCAACTACAGATTCCAGTTTTATCCTCTATCTTAGATGATACCGAATTTTTAGTGTAAATAGCTTTTACAGCTTCACAGTAGTCTTTGCATACACCAGAAAAGGCTTTGTCTGGTTCAATACTCAGTTTTCTAATTATATTTGTTTCACTTCCTCTGTTGATTTTATTTCTAGTAGAGTGAGGAGCCTTAAACTACTCCCCGGGGCTCTCTTCTTGATCCCAAGCTTTTTAACATGTAGGTGTTTCCTCAAGATGATGGCTTTTGTCAGCTGACAGTTATTTGTTATTAGAGCAACAGCCATATCTCCCATCTCCTCTTCTGATGGTGCATCTTTGGAGAACTGGCATGAATGTGGTTCTCAACTGTAAAATACGTGGTTGAGAAATGTTTTTTAAAACTAAGCAGTTGCTACATTTAGGGTTGTAAGTTATTAGTAGATTCTGCCTGTCAAATAAGCCCACATACTTTCCACTGAAGGCCAAGCCATAACCTTTTGGTTTACATTTATCTTTCAGAGCCCTGGCTCTCAATTTCTGACTGAACATACATAAGTCTCAGTGGGTGCCCTCCCTACCTCCTCAGGAATATTGCCAGGGTACATTTTTCCATTTCCAAAGCTTACATAGGAGTTGCAATTCATGGCTTTAAAATATCTAGCATTAATTATGCAGCTTTCTTATGAGTGAGGACTTCTTGCCAGAGTGAGTGATGAGTTTCATCCAGAATTTGACTACTAAGCTATCTCGTTTAGCAGAGTACTAGGGCACTCCATGACTACTTCCATTTGAAAAGAGAGCATAACCACTCCTAACTCCCTATTTAGAACCATTATGCTATTTTAAATGCTATCTTACACTATGATTTTGCATTTCAGGCATTTTGGTTTCATTCATTACATATGTTACTGTGTCGTATGCAAGAGGCTCTCCAAGCAAGGTTATCAGTTGTTTACTGGTTAGCTATAGGCACCCTTGGGTTTTACTTTTACTGAGTACAGCTTAGAGGTACTCTGATTCCAGAGGATTTCCTAGCAAGAGTGAGACTAAACTGTGAATTCTGCTTTTTGGTGAATATTTTCAACTTGAGTATTGTTTAATTTCTATTGTATAAATACCAAAACACAGTGACATATGAATTACATGTCAGAAAACAAGTGATCTCTTGCCTTTAAGACTAGACTGAGAGACTTTTCACTCCGTTGCAGAGGGGAAGGAAGAGGTGTAAAACACCTGCTCAGCCTGGCTTCAGCTCCAACAGGAGGAGGAGTTGCCAGATGATCTCTGCCTAATTACAGAGTCGGTGCAGAGCCTACCACAAGAAAATGTAAGAGTTTACTTTCTCCTCAGGACAAAACTGTTGAGATCAGTGGCTAAATGGCATCTTTAATATGATCTATTGGTGCATTGTAAATATGTAAATAAATAACAACCATCTTCTAGCTACCAGCCAGCATTTGGTACTAAAGACAAACTTCTCCAGTGTTGGAGCAGATCATAAGCCCAGCTGCAGCAACATCAGGGCTTAACCCTCATCAGGGCGTTCTGCCCACCTGCAGAGGCAGCAGGAGTCTCCATGGACCTGCTCTAGTGCTTTGCGGTGACTTGTATCTCATCTCCAGTTGCACTGTTCCGGAAACTTTCTCTATTTCCTTCCATTTCACTAGTTGTTTTTTTTTTTTTTTTTAACTCAGCCATGCTCTATAGCTTAGTATTACTGTTAAGTATTTTAGTTTTAATGTCAGAGAAAGGTGTTTCCCAGCAGTAGTTTGAATTTCATCATTTTATGCAATATGAACTAAGGTATAATTACATTATATAAGAGACTATTACAACATGTCATTTTGTAGACAGGATAAAATACCTGTGAATGACTATGGGCAATCTTCCTCCAAAATGGAGAAGGGTATAGACAGGTTGTCTCCTAGTAACGAGCTGTATTGTTTCACACTGGGGAGTTCTGCTCATAGAGAATTGCAAGAGAGATTTTAATAGGCTAAACTATTATCGTTGTGTTTGAGTGGGTTGGCAGGACAGGACTGATACCTGTGCTCAGTAATCACAGCAGCTGTTTCTGAGAGTATCACTCCTGTCAGTGAGGTGACAATCCCTTATCGAGACATTCAGAGCATAATTACTGAATGGAGTCAGTCCTTTAGCAGCCCAGAGACCACACTAGACGGTCACTCTTACGCTGCTGAATGGAATGAATGAAGGAGAGGAGGATGCAGAGGAAAGTCTCCAGGAACGCTTTTCCTCTTCACTTACAGATGGGGACATAACTGGTCTCCTGCACATCCCTCCTGTAGCCTGTGTGTGCCAAACAGCTCACAAGTCAAGTGAGAGAAGCAGCTGCTCAGGAGCATACCTGAATTCGGATCATGAGTATACCCTACCCACGTAAACATTTTTGGATGATCCTAAATAAAAATATTTCCTGCATTGAGTCTTTATTTTCTTTTGATGATGTTGATTTGAGCCAATGTTGAAGTGAAAAGAAGTAGTAGACTTTTTTTTTTTTTTAAGATCCCTAGAAATCAGATTTTTAAATTTCTAGAGTTTCTACTAAAGCCCCTGCAGCGGGTCTTGCTGGCAACATGAACAGTGAGATAAATTACAACCAGTCAAGTTCACGTATTACACCAGTTTCTACATTAGAATTCAAAATGCTTAAGGTCACAAGCGTTTCATCTGGTTGGTATGTTTTGTCATGGTCCTCTCTGGGGCATCTGAACATGTTAGTAAGAAAAGGGCAAATATATTTTTAAGTTTTATTTGTATGTTAGCTAGAAAGTAGGAATAAAGATTTTTAAAAGGCAGAGAGAAAAAAAAAAGTCCTGCTTACACTGTGTTTATTTTCAGTCTGGCCTGTAGACCTTGTTGAAAACAAGGCAAGTTGGAAAGGGTTTATCTATTTAGGGTGGAGCAGTTGAGGTCTCTGTGTAGATAACTAGAGCTGTGGATACTGGAGATTTCCTTTACAATGGGATGCAATAGTACAAGGAGAAAAGGAAAAAGAAAGATTTGTGTGGCAAATCCATCCCACAGATCAGAGATCTTCCTTGGATGTCTTTAAAAACAAGCAGCCGCTAAGAGCTCTTCCCACAGGATAGAGCACAGATGGACTGAAGAGTCCCCGTAAGAAAAGCAGCTTTTCTAATTATTAAGGCTCAACTTATTCCCTCACAAATACTTAGGATGACACAGCACACACAATATTGTATAAAAAAAACCAACCTGGTTTTTAGCACATACCAAAATGCACAGTATAAACCCACTTTTTTTCTGCTCCATAGCATGAACATATTTTATGCATTTTTTTTTATCCCCTCTGCATGTACCTGATGGCACCATCACTTCAGACACAGTAACATTCCTTATAAACTTCCTCCCAGACAGCAGGGATACAGCAGTTTTTAATCCTAAATGATTTTAAAAACTATTAAAATATATCTGAGTGGCCCAAACAGTTGAGAGCTTAAATTGTTATTAGGCAATATATATATATTTTGAAAATGAGTCAGCGAAAGATTTACTTATCAGGTGGTAGCGTACTAGTGTATTTTCTTGGCAAACACAGAAAAGATTTTCAACCACGAGATAAGGAAGGAGAATTTGACAGACTGCTCTTTATACTTCTAATCAGAATGGTTACCAGGATATTTTGGTTTATCAAATGCCTAAGAATTCTCCCGCTACTTGAAAATTTTCACTCATTAAAACATGAAGAGTCTATAGCTGCAAATCCATGCAGAAAAACCACAGTGCTTTCATAATTTGAGCTGTCATATTCAAAACCAGGTACTGCATAGCTCCATAATGGTATATTGAGCATTATTTACTTTTAGCTCATTTTATTTAATGAGGTGCGTGATCTCTTTATTTTTGAGTTCTGCTACTTACAGATGAGTTTATAGCAAACTGAAAACACTTTAGTCACATGTCTGATTGTTATTTCTCCTGGCTTCACTCCACTTAGGCAGAGCTGGGCTACAGCTTCATGGTAGGCAACAAGAGTAATCAGAGGTGGCTTTGATTTGTTCAAGGCAGATGCGTCAATGCTTTGGGCTGCTATATTGAGTACTTCAGAAAGCCTTAAATATCCTGTCCTTTCAATTATTTTTCAGCTTTGCATGTGAAAAGCTGGCATAAAAGTATGGCTGCTGGGAAACATGGGACACCCTGACATTCCTCAATAAACCACACGCAGGCAGTTGCCTGTAAGGTAGTCAGAGCAGAAACAATTGCAGAAACACTCTGCCCATCAGATTAATGAAAAGAAGTTTCTTGCCAGAGGAGTGCACCTGAGACAACCATCTCTCGCCTCTGGATAATTAGCCTGTGAAGACTAGGGGAGGAAGACCATGCGAAAGTACTGTCTCATCACATACCCCTTTCGTGCTGTTCTTAAATACGAATTACTTTCTTTGTAAGCCAACAAGCTGTTTTCTGAGCAGCAGGACTCTGGCCGCCTGCTCCCTACCCATTTTTGTCCTATAAACTCACACTGCCCCTTTTCCCATTGCTCCCAGATGCCGGTTTCCCCTCCCAACTACAGCACACAGAGCATCACCCACTGCACTCCTGCGTCCCTTACAGCCCTCCCCATTGGAGCTAATCTGGTCAGGGACCAGCTGGACTAACTGCCATTAATTGGGGTGGCATTAATCTGGGTCCTTCTCCTCTGGCCAGTTGCTGTTTTTCATGAAGCTTCCTGTTCTCACAGTCTCTCCCTCTCCAGTCAAATACAGCTGGAACTTGTCAGTAAATTCAAACATCGTTAGGGAAGGGAAGCCAGTAGCAGGTGGACAAACCGTGGCACTGTAGGTCTTATTTCCTTCAAACACCCAGCTGAACTCCAGTTAGATCTAGCCTTCGAAAGTTCTCTTAATCCTAACCAAACACTTTGCTATAAAGCCAGTTAAAAGCTCAAACTACATTTGCAGTAACCTTACGATAAACATAAATTTTTAAATTGAAATTCAAAGTTTTGAGGAAGAGTTTTAAGCAACCAAATTTACAGACAACCTTAGTGACAAATCAATGGAAGCAGGTGGACATCTAAATTTAACATTGGATCTATTTTCACACAGCCAAAGCTCTAAATAGGAAGAATCTACAAGATGAAGTGGTGAAACTGAAAAAATTTACACCCCCAAATTTTATGTAATGTAAATTTCAAGATCTCATCTAAATTCCTGCCAAATTCAGGATCCATATGCACTGCTGTGGAGTTAATTTGAATTTGGAATTTAAGGTGTTACTTCTTTTCACTGGTGTATAGCGTGTTCGATAAAGACAAATTCATAGCTGGAGAGATGAAATGAGAAAGAGCAGCAGAGCGTGAGGAAACAAAGATTGGAAAGAGAAGAGCAGTAGATGGAAAGGGGATGCCTGTCAGGTGCTTGTGTAATTTAAGTTCTCAGCTGCTCTGGCAGCTCCTCTCCCCAGAGGAGAGCTCGCTGCAGGTACAGTGGCAGGAACAGGCTTTTTCATGCTGTTTGGAGACTTCATTCACAAACACTGGAGGGGGAAGTCAAGAAAAATCAATGCCACTTTTTCCATCTGGTTGCCCACAAGATCATGTGAATGAAATCTGTCAGTGATGCTAGATGGCTCGCCAGGCTGGATGGCTGTGTAATTACTGCAATTTCCTCCTTCCTCCCTCTGTTTTTAGTTTACGTTTTCTCCGCTACGTTCTGTCCAGCCCCACATACCCTTAGTTACTGAGAGAAGTCACTAATTTTAGACGTACGAATTCAGTGCATTATAAAGAATCATGTAGACCAACCAGAGGGAAAGAGAAGCCTCCATAATTGCTTAGATACAGACATTGGTGGAAGAGTAAGTAAGAACATGGATGGACACAACACCTGGTGAACTGCAGAGTAAGAAGCGGGTAGGTTCTGTCTACCGGGGATGATATCCTCAGTTATAGTCTTACACCCCTAGTGCGATGCTGTCATTCAAGGAGGCATTTTGGAAAGGCAAGAAGAGAAGGCGCCAGTTAAGTATAAATCCATGTTTCACAGAAGGCTCTCTTCCTTTAAAACACTGCGTTATGTCTACGCATTTTCCTCAAATAAAAGGGAAGCTCTCAAATACCTTTGAAACCTATTAAAAAAAGCTCTCATACATTAGAAATGAGAAAGGAACTATCTTTTTCCTGACTGATTTTATTTCCCACTTGCAACTAAGTAATTTTTATAATCCTGTTGTTGCCACCACACAAAATAAGCTGGTTCAACCTCATTTAGTAACTGACACACAGGTAAAGCTTCATTAACTCTATCTATCTATAGGCAGAAATACAATAAAATCAGAATTTTTAAACAAATATCCAAAGGCAGAGATTTTTGAATGTTGATATTTTCAGTTTCAAATAATTTCACTGATACTTTAAGATTTGCTTTTACAGATGGAGGTGAGCAAATTTAATTTTGCTGTGACTGCAGCACTTTGGACTTCAGGTTTCAAAGCTCAGACATCCCTCACTGGAATCTCATTCAAAATGAAAGTCTTGTATGATACGACCAAATTTTAGTTTCTATGTGCAATGAATTCTTTCAATTGTCAAGTACCAGGCTCAAAAATCAGTCACAGTGTCTGGTGAAATAAATAATTAAATAGGATGGCTGTCTAAATGAGAGCTACACCTTGACCAGCAGTAATATTTAGTGAAATCTGACTGCTTATCATTTGATGTTTGAATATCTCCAAAGCTTCAGAAAGCTGAGCAAGGCGGGCCTGAGCCCCTCTTTGATTTTTTCATTTGGAATAGGAGTTCTTAAACCATTAGATGGAGCCCCTCGGAGATGTACCGACGCCTCCAGTGTGGCCCCTGCTGCACCGTGAGGAAGGGCTAGGAGAAACCGGAAGACTTTAAATGCAAAATATACTCCCTTTCTTATGAAAAAAAAAAAAAGTACTGATTTTCTGTTTATCATCAGTTTGACTCAGGAGGCTGGTTGGACTGCAAAGCCACTTCGAGTGACGACTGGAGCTAGGTGTGTCCTTGCAGTGGTAACGCAGCCGCCTCACTCGGCGAGGTGAAGAAAAAAGGCACACTGATGTGACAGGATACACTGACGCTGGCATTAGCTATGCTAAGCCTGTCTGGTAGATAGAAGACTTCTGTCTCCAGAACAGATTTTAGGCACATTTCATCAGCCCAAGTTTAATCCCTCCTGACAGCATGCCTACTTTAATGCCATCTTTCTTTTTGGAATATTTCATCCAGCTTTTCCCACACAGCTCCTAGGTAAGTAGACCTAGGGGTGTGAAGAGTGCCGGATTGTTAGCCAGAGAGGTCAGATTCCTTTATCCAACAGATTTGATGCAAGTGCCACACGACATTCAGCTGAAGAGCGGCTTCATGACTGGTGTAATTAGGTGACGCAGTTCATACATGCTTTTGCTTAGCCAGACTCTCGAGGCTGATGGTAACTCCTGGTAGCTGTTACTGACGATCTGTCTTCCGAGAACATCCATCCACTATCAAACTTCTCCCGATTGCAAGAGAGACACCAAATGAGGATTCCCCCCCACCCGCTATTAGCAATAAAGTCTGCATAGCTAACAGCTTAGACATTATTATTATTTTTTTTTTAAATGGCTTATATAATAGCTGTGACAATTTCAGTAAGCTCCAGCATCTTGCTTCCTTCTCTCACAATCCCCAAAGCAGCAGCATGCACTGCTGGTAGCCCACACCTCTCCTTTTCAATCCCTGCAGCAGCTCCTGATTTCTTCATCTTTACTCTCTGCAGGGAAGGTACCTTAGCTGCCTCACATTCATCCTTCCTTCAGCAAAACGCACAACAAATGTTCAGCGACAGCCTGTTGCACACCAGTTTAATAGTGCATAAAACAGAAAGGCCACTGATAGCAGCTTTTGGAAATTCAGCATTTTGTATTTAAAGCTATTCAGCTTTACAGTAATGTGATGGTTCATTCTGCAGTCAGATTTCCAGAGAAGTGTGGCTTCACGTAAAGCAGTATTACTGTATTTTTAAGACACTTTTGGACTTCCAGTGGAGTCCTTCGTAAAATTCTAAGAGAAGTCTGTTCCAGAAATTGCAACAGGAGGGGTTAATAATGCAAATATCCCACTAACCTCTACAGAGTACTTCCCGCTCCACGTTCTCCAAGAAGTGACTAGAAGATTTTTGAAGAGGCCAAAAATCACAGCAATGTAAATCAATAATAACGATACCTTTCTCTGGTGGATGTGTATTTCTACCTCACGGAAAATCTTAAAAGCTGATTAAGCACTTCATTACCAGATCATGTATCTTCTGACTGCTAGTGAAACTGTTACTGCGTTAAGGAAAGAGATATTTGTATTAGAGGGGAAAATCACAACCAGTTTTTCAAACTTCAAATGCAGACTTGGAGATCTGTTGTCCCCAGTTTCCTTCTGTCTTTCCAGCCTCTCCCTCTGCTCTTTGTTCACTTTCCCTTTTAGGACTCTAAGCAGCCCTTTTTTTTTTTTTTTGGACTTCTCTCCCCAACATAGGTCTTACTTCACCATCAGTTACTTTGCTCCTATATTTCTGTTGTCCTGCCATGCCTTGCAGAGGTTATGCATTTTCCTTCCGTAGTACCCGTAAGTGGCTGCATGGAGCAAATCCCTCGTCTCTTCCCGTGTGACTGGTGAGTGGTTCAGTGCAGTGTGAAGAGGCGTAGAAGCACCTTTCCTATGAGGATCTTTGGTGTCCCCATGCCCCAGTTTCTGCCCTGGCTGCTCTAAGCAGACTGTGGGATACCCCATGTAGCCATCTGCTCTGCTTATTACATGAAAGGGCTCCATTTTTTCCTGGGGCTGAAGATGGCAGTGCAAACCTATTCCTATCCCTTTCTCTTAAAAGGCGTTCATAGATTATTTTTTTTGGCTATCACAGGATAGCCGCTTTCCCAGCAGACTATGCTGAAGGCTGCAGAATGCAGGCCCCTCTCCCTGCTTGAAGAGCATCCCTGGGATTGCGGGAGAACATACTGGGTCTTTCCAGTTGTTCTCCCTCCTGTTGCACTAATATTCCCATTGGCAGCCAGCTCTTCTGAGCCAGCCAGGAGACATTCTTGTAAACAGAACAGAAGGTAAAGAGCTACAGAAGCCAAGAGCATCCTTTTACACATACTAATTAGTTTTATAAGAGCATTTGGGGGTCAGGCATCATACCCTGCCTGCATTCAATTCCTGTGGAAGTTTTTAAGCATCTTTGAAGAGAGCTCTTAGCAGAGCCTTCCTTCTCAAGTTGTACATTAAACATAAGATATGACATTTGAAGAAATACTTTTGTATATGGTTAGTCTCTAATCGTCTAAGAATAAGCCAATCAGATGCAAATCTATTTCCCAACAGCATATAATGTCATCTTAATATAGACATCTTTCCAGGCAGTGTGGTTTCCCTAATAGCAAAAAATAGAAAGCTGTCCTCATGGAGGGGGGATGGAAATAATACAACACTGCTCAAGTAATCCTATTGCAACACAGTCAAGAAGCCTTCAGACTGTAACTTGCTATTGAATCCTGACTGTCACCTGCAGCTGGTAGCAAAACTAATAGTGCACCTCTGAGAAGTGGCCCACTTCAGTGGTTGACCTCCATTTACCTCTGGCGCATGGGCAGTATTGTTGGAGGGACACAAGTTATCAATCTCCAGTCATAGAACCATAGAATAGAATCATGGAATCATAGAATCATTTTGGTTGGAAGAGACCTTTCAGATCATGAAGTCCAACTGTAAGCCTACCACTGCCAAGTTACCACTAAACCGTGTCCCTCAGTACGACACCTACATGTCTTTTAAATAGCGTAATTGCCTCCGGCGCAACTCATCCACTTCTCTGGGCAGCCTGCTCCAATGCAACCCGTTCAGCGAAGAAATTTTTCCTAATATCCAATCTAAACCTCCTCTAGTGCAACTAGAGGCAGTTTCCTCTTGTCCTATCACTTGTTACTTGGGAGAAGAGACCGACCCCTACCTCACTACAACCTCCTTTCAGGCAGTTGTAGAGAGCGAGAAGGTCTCCCCTCAGCCTCCTCTTCTCCAGGCTGAACAACCCCACCTCCCTCAGCCGCTCCTCATAAGACTTGTAAGTCCTTAGTGAACACAAAGGAGCTATGCACAGAACAAAAAACAGTCTCAGCTCAACTTTCATCCGTGCCCAGAGATTTAAGTGAAGCAAGAGGTAGGTGACAGATGTATAGAGAGTCCCCACCTGCTAACGAGAACCAGCAGAACCCAAGCGACTGCTAGGGGAATGTTCTTACCTTCCATCAGTACTGTAACTGGGAGATGAACAACACAAAAGGGAAATGTTTTCAGTGTGCAAGCTTTCTTACAGCCATAGATGAGAACAGCAGTTTTTTGTTTCAGGTATAAAATATTATAAATATAAAAGTGAATATGTTCTCGGTTTTCTCTTTTAAGACTTTTCCTCAACAAGGAAGTAATAGTAGAACCGCTAATTTTGCATATCAAAAATAATAGGAAAACTTCACAATTAACAGCTCTATAATAATACTGTAAGACATTAAACAATGTTTTATAAGAAGTATCATCTTTGACTGGACTTGTATCGTGAAAATACATTTAACATCTCAGAAAGATATAACATAAACAGCTTATAGCACAGCTTTACATAGAATAACAGGTAAATCACTGTGGTTAATTTTTTTTCAGAACTATTGAAGTGCTGAACAACAGAATGAGAATTCAAACAGCAATAATGTGCCAAAAAGATGATTTCAGTCGCAGTTTTGTTTATGCAAAAATGGAGCAACAAATTACCCCCATCAAGACAAAACTGCTGCACAGAGTGCAGCAAGGAGACCGTGTTTTTAGCTTTGCTCATCCTAGAGGAGCAAGGGAAGGTTTGCAAAGTGCCTTCTGCCCTGTCAAAAGCACTCAATGTTTGAGTCACCACAATGCCTGTGACCCGGAACACCTACCATTTTTTTTGTGTTGATTAAACTTCATTAGAGGTGAAAAAGCTGCCTGCTGTTGGAAGGGAGGGGAGAAAGAGGCACTAACAGGCCACTTTCCAAACAGATTTCCCAGAAACAGAGCAATTAATAAAGGGCTCGAGAAATGCTTTTTGTGCACTTTATTTGTTATGTCATGAAGTGTCAACTGAAAGCTTAATGAATCATAAAATGCAGCATTTTTATGATTATTTCTTCACGCCTAATCCAGATATTTCTAAATACACAGGGTATTAGTAATGCACAGGCGGCGTTTGGATCTGGCTTCCCCTTGACCAAGGTCACATACACAAACCAAATAGTTCTGCGAGCAGAGGAGCTAACGGAACCTGCTTTGCTATGGATTTTATCTGGGAGCTGAGTTCACTGGTAGCAAACTGAGTGTGAATTTTAAGTGAGGTTTTTCCCAGATTTGGGGTACGCATAACATAAAAATCACTCGTCTTGTGAGAGCTGAGTCCTCAGTAGAGGGGCTTTCCCTTGTCAGGGGCAGTCTCAGAGCCTCCTTCACTCCCCTCTGTAACAAGCTCTTGATTTTCATGAATTTATAAGAATATATAAATTACTCAGAGACTGCTGTTGCTCTAATTTGGTTAAAATTTGCTAGTGGGTTAAAAAGCTGCCACAGCAGGACAGATAGGACCACATCCAAATCACATGATTGCATAAGCCTTGTTTCCTTAGAAAACCAGACCCTCAAAAAGGAAATTACAGAGACAGAAACGAGCAATTTAAACAAGATATTGACAACAGCTAACAAGCACATCCTACTCCTATCCACAGCAATTCTACACACATGAAAGAGTTCTTGAGGCAAATATCGTTCACAGATTAAAAACATCTTAGTGGCTCTCATTTACCACAATAGTTCCACTTTTTCATACAGTAAACACAACTGAGCTTCACTGAGCTACCAAAGGACATTATGAAAGAGTTGTGGTGAATGGAGTTAAATCCAGTTGGCGGCTGGTCACAAGTGGTGTTCCCCAGGGCTCAGTACTGGGGCCTGATCTCTTTAATATCTTTATCAATGATTTGGACAAAGGGATCAAGGGCACCCTCAGTAAGTTTGCAGACAACAAGTTGGGTGGGAGTGTTGATCCGCTTGAGGGTAGGAAGGCTCCACAGAGGGATCTGGACAGGCTGTGTCGATGGGCTGAGGCCAATGGTATGAGGTTCAACAAGGCCAAGTGCCGGGTCCTGCACTTGGGTCACAACAACCCCATGCAGCGCTACAGGATTGGGGCAGAGTGGCTCGAAAGCAGCCCGGCAGAAAAGGACCTGGGGGTGTTGGTCAACAGCCAGCTGAATATGAGCCAGCAGTGTGCCCAGGTGGACAAGGCAGCCAACAGCATTCTCGGTTGTATTTGAAATAGTGTGACCAGCAGGACTAGGGAAGTGCTTGTCCCTCTGTACTCACCACTGGTGAGGCCCCACCTCAAATACTGCGTTCAGGTTTGGGCCCCTCACTACAGGAGGGACATTGAGGTACTGGAGCCTGTTCAGGGGAACAACGAAGCTGGTGAGGGGTCTGGAGAAGAAGCCTTATGAGCAGCAGCTGAGGGAACTGGGGTTGTAGCCTGGAAAAGAGGAGGCTGAGGGGAGACCTTATCACTCTCTACAACTACCTGAAAGGAAGTTGTAGCGAGGTGGGGGTCTTTTCTCCCAAGAGGAGGGATAGGGCAAGCAATAGGACAAAAGGAAATGGCCCCAAGTTGCACCAGGGGAGGTTTAGCTCAGAAATTAGGAAAAATTTCTTCACCAAAAGGATTATCAAGCATTGGAACATGCTGCCCAGGGAAGTGGTTGAGTCACCATCCCTGGAGGTATTTAAGAGACAGGTAGACACGGTGCTGAGAGACATAATTTAGTGGTGGTTTTGGAGCGTTATGTTGATGGTTGGACTTGATTATCTTATAGGTCTTTTCCAACCTAAACGATTCTATGACGTGTTTCATCATAATAATATCAATAAGAAAATACATTGCATTAAAAAAAAAAATAAATGTTATTTACTGAATGACAGGTCTTATTGTAGAAGCAAGAAGGTATCAATAGATGTCCATCTTAACTTTAGGTTTTTTTTTCCAGAGACAACTAAGTCAGGTACAAGTATTTCTGTTCAGATGAATAAGAGAATGAGGATTCAATCCCTTTAAAGATTTTTTTTTTTCCAATCTTATAAGTCATGCAGTTTTCTTTCACGCAGTATTTTTCACCAGAAACAGGATCAAAGCAAACTTTCAGAAAAGACCTCCTTCGTTCTGCAGAAGCTCTGTTTTAGAAAATTGTCTCCTTTGATTCCCCTCCTTTTCCCTCCCCATGAGCTATTTTCAGTATTTCCAACAAGCTGTTAGTCATAACAAGTTATCAGACCTGGAGGGTATTGGTTCTCCAATGAAGCAGAAACAAGTCATAGATGAGGTTCTCCTCAGATAGCTTCATCATATGAATGACACAGGAATCATAGCACCCTGAGTATCCTCGTGCATCTTACTTTGAACCAAAAATTTGATCATATTTTTTTTGAGTACGTATTTCTGATGCAAAGTTTAAATGGGCATCTCCTCCCACAAGAGAACTTTATGTTGTTCTAGGAATGTTTACACAGGTGATACAGGACACAGTTGTATGGCACCAGGAAGGCATATTTGCCCTAAATTAAGACCTGTAATGCTAATTATGGCATGACAGCAACACTTGTAGTCCTCTCCCAGTGTTACACACACCTCCCATCCATTCTTTTGTCTTTCCTCCTAGCAGTAATTCTTGGTCAGGTTTTCCCCCCGCCTCCTTTCCTTAGCCTCCTTCCCAGCCACCACAATGGAGTGAAACAGCAACTCAGACACCATCAGAGAGAGTTCTACCTGGCCGGCAGCTGGTGCAGATGCTCTGCCATCCCCACACTGGAACAGCAGCTCTGCGTGGGGTGACCTGAGCTACCATCTAACTGCAGAACGAGGGACACTCGGCATTTTCATACATACCAGGATTTTGCATGCACTGAAAAAAGCTCTGTTGTTTCCCCTGAAGTGAGCCGAGGTGGGTGATGCTCAAGGTAAACAAGTCTTCAGCTGCGGAACCCATCCCTGCCAGCTTTTTCCACCACTTCTGCTGATGCGACCGCCCGGGCTGCGGGAGCATCATTTAGCGGGATGCAGCTCTGCGTGGGGGGCTGGGTTTAGGGTGGCTGCGCTGAGCACTAGGGTGGCTTCATAAACAGGAGGTACTGCATTTGTGAATACTGAATTTGGAAGATTCGATACTGGGAGAAAAGCCTATAAAACCAGAAGTTAAGCGATCTGTATTGTCACTCAAAGGAGCAAATTACATTATTCCTTCCTTGCTTCTGAATTAGCTGCAGTCTCAGTACTAATTTGTATTTCTCTTAAAGTTTGCTTCTTGCAATATATGCTGGTTAAATTCAACTGAAGACTTTAGTATTTTTCTGTTTAATGGAACACTATGTTACAAACGATACAGACCTCCTCTAACAAACGTATTCGGAGTCTTGCGTTTTCCTGGTGGGGGGACAGCACAATTGTTCTCACCAACTGTCCAGGTACGTGTAAACATTCCGTTGTGAAGTTTGTGTGTTCAGAGAAGAGCTAGTGAAGAGCCAAGTTCCAGGAGTAATGTAAGTGCTCATTATAAAGGTAGCATTTCTCACAACAATCGTGCTTTGTCTTTTTCGCAGACAAGCTGTACCACTAGCCGCAGGTTTGTTTTTTCTAACGGCCGCCGCTCCCAGGGAAACAAAATCCCCAGCAAGCGGCAGCGACTGCTGTAATTGCTGAGAGCAGAAATAAATGCACATTCAGGACTAATCTACTAATAACCTTTCCCCTCCTTGCCCCCAGCCTGGCCCATTATCTGTGTTCTGCATCAGTTACATGGAAGCCTAAAAGTAACCAGCCGATTCTGAAACCTGAGCAGCTGAAATTGTTTAAGTCCCTCCCCACCACCAAGGAGCTCCATCCATCTCTGGCAATTACACTATGGTTAAAACCCAAACTTTTTCATTCAACTGAACACATATATTTTTCAAAAATACACACACTGGACTTGGAGTAACCCAGAAAGAGCAAGGTATTAATGCAGACAAGAATTTTACTGCTCTCATATACAGGTTATTTGTAGCTTTCTTATCACATCTGAATTATTATTTTCTCATCTCTAAATGGCAGCCTGCCAGTTGTGTCTGTCTCTTGAACTGCTCCTTTGTATGCTAGATCCAATACAAGCATCAGCATGCATTAATATTTCTATTTTTGCACCAAGCACCAGCTCGTAAAATGACAAATATGATAGCACAGAACCAGAATTTAATAGAGGCTGCTGCTGATGAGAATCACATTTTTCCTGGTGAGAAGTGAAAAGATTTTGATGAGATCTAAATAGAGTAAAGTTCTTTGTCATGCGCAGCTTTAGGGATTCAGATGAGCACTGATTGGAACTTGCCCCTTTTGAATTTGCCCCCTTTTTTTCTTAATATGGGGTATCTCTGCTCAGGACTCATCTTGTTTTCTTGCTAGAGGAGAATATGTACTCAAGAGACTTGCTACATTCCCCACCCTCTCCCTTGTGGTTTTATCTCAAGTTCCCATACAAATAGTTGTCTGCCATTATTCTGATTTGGCACTTGGGTCTGCTTTGAGATGGGAGAACACAAATCTGTGCACTGTTGAAAAATAAAAAGTCTCCTTCATTTATTCTTTGTCATTTGAACACTTTCATAGTGCAAAAGGCTTACTTGTAGCTCAAAATCCCACTCTGGAAAGTTTTTTCCCCATGACATTTTCCTTTTTCTACTCAAATCCTTCCTTTCCCAGTTTTCCTTCCTTCATTATACAGCAGCAGAGCTCACAGTATAATCCGCATCAAGAGTTCCTCTTGATTCTGCCTTCATACCAAGAGGCATTTTAAAGAGACATGTTGAAGAAAGTATAGTTTATACTGCTTACTGTAATGGAGCTAAGAGGATGATAGCCAAGGAAGACAGCAACCATGCAAAGCAAGATTTCTGCAGGATTAGATTTTATAGTAAGTATTTAAGCATTGGATCCACTCTTTAACTTTGAGTCATCCCTAGCAGGAGCATATCACCAAAACCGGTCAGGTATGCCACTGTACTTTAGCACAGCAAAGCCTAAATTCTAAGAAATTAATGTTTCAATCAGTTATTTATTTTATTTTAAACCACAGTCAGATCAGGGAAGAGGAAAATATTAATTCCTGTTGCTCTCAGCAAAAACCGAGATTGTCAGGCAGGACTGACAGGCTCTTTAATTAACAGTGGGGTTGGCTCTCTTTGGGAAGATCCACCCAATGAACAAACTCAAATCTAAAAAAGGCATGTCCAGCTTGGAGCCCCAAATGTAGCCCCAAAAGTTTTAAATATACAGTTACATACATAAAAATTAAAATGAAAAAATAAATATGTATATAAGCATATAGATACAAAAGGATAGTTGAAACAGCCTTGCACTTCCCCCTGCCCTTATTTAGCTGTCCTTATAAAAATTGTTATGAGGAAGCATCTGCTATTTAGCATTATGAACAGTACAACTTTGGATAGCCTGTGTTTGTCTTTAGTTTGTTAATTGTTAAGGAAATCAGACACAAAAAGGCCCTTGTTTGTGTGACTTCCCCCACTATTCAGGGGTAGATAACCCTGAATAATGACACAGCAAGAAGCAGGCTGCATTTTACTGGCCCTAAGTTCTTGTTCAGATTTGGTTCTCATTCCTCCTCACCTTTCAGACAGACATTGCCAAGATCAGAGTTTCTGCTTTTCCTTTCAGAGGGGATTTCAGGAAGGGACTGTTCTGGCTGGCGTCAGGCAGGCAGTCATAGGATCTGCTGCAAGTCCTAAAGCAGAACTCCAAGAAAATATTTCTTACTGCAGCAAGAGCTGTAACTTCATTTTTCAGAAGGGAAAGAGCATAACTTTTGGAGGTGTCCCATGTCCAGAACACGTACCACTGCCATCTGCAGGAATATCAAGGTGCGATTCAGCTACAGTGCCAGAACTTCGCTGTGAGTACAGAGACACACCGTCACGCCGTTACTTCTTACTAAGATTTCAAGTCTGGTGCTTGTAGCCCTGATTTCAAGGTTGTGCCAGAAAATGTTGTTACCGCTCCAGAGACCTTCAGTCACAGTTACACTAGAGAGAAGCATGACCTTAGCCAGTTGTAAGAGTCAGCATTCATAAGGCCATTTTACTTGCCAGGTATCTCAGATAATTTCCTGCTGGGTAAGGAAATATCCTCTCCATGAAGCAAGGGTAACTGAAGCACTGGAGAAGTCATGTGTTGATACCACACTAGAAGTCTGCCACCAAAGCAGCTTTTCTGAGTCCCAAGGAGTCACCTTTTTCCCCAGTAGAACCATTCTCTCTTCTTTTGCATCACAACTGGTGACTCCAGTGGGTTTGGTTTATGGTCACTTCATGACTTGAAGGTCCTGCTGACTTCAATGGGAGTTAGGCCAATATCAGGTTCTTTTCAAAACTAATGTCTGAAACGCACCTCAAAAATTTAAAAAAAAGTTTTCAAAATAACAAAAATGAGGAAAAAACCCCAACATATCAATGTCTATTCCACACAGTTAGAAGGCTCACACACCAAGAACCTTGAAGCATACTTCAGTTAGGATCCAGCTTGGTTTTGTAGTCTTTAGCTTAGTGGATGTGTCCCCTCTTCACTCAACAAGGCTGAATCCGAGTACTCTACAGAATTTTCTTCTAGCTTCAGAGTTTTAGTTACCCTCCTAGAATCTGGAAACAGGGGAGGGGCAGGGGAGAAGGAACCCCAACTCTCACCTTTGAATTGTTTTGTGGAACCAGAAAGTGCTGAACTTGCTGATACATATTGTTTAAGAAGCTTTTCACTGTTGTCGTGATGAGTAGGAAACAAACTTTCACTGAGACTTGAAGTAGTGGAAGTAAAGCTCTAATTAATTTCAGGAGAGCATAGACAGTCAAGTCAGACAATTCTTCTTCAGGTTCAAAAGAGAAGAGACTGAAAAAGGCTTTGACTCATCTGTCATTTATGCTGCCCTAATATACATGGACTACAGAACTCCTTATGAGAGCAAACTCAGACTAAAGAGGAATTCTCAGAGCTCATTATACAATACTTGCAAATGAGTCAAAGTGTTAAGTCTTTGATTTCTGGAGTTGCCAAACACTGGCTTAAATCCCGACCCCCTAGCACACAGCCTGTGTAACTGGGACATACACTGAGGAAATCAACAGGAGAGAGGTTTTTTTTCCTCCTTAAGAGTTCAGGGCAACAACAGAGCCGCTTTACACTTAACCATTCAGTAATTGCATCTCTAATAACTCTCAGACACATCTGTTCTCCACTGCAATGGCAAGCATGGTTATATATTTGCAGTATCCTACCCTTTTCTTTCCCTGGCCCTGAGAAGGCCCTATCTGTTACCCTCCAGGATGTGTAGTGTGGGTCTCCCTGTGCAATAGACCCAGTGCCTCCATGGCTCCGGCTGGGTGTTCAGAGAGTTGGTCAGATTTAGGAAGCTGTACAGCAGATTGTGTCTATCTGAAGAGATTAACGTTTCATGGTCTTATTTAAGGGTCAAAACTACACACACAACTCCCTCTCTGAAATGCTTATACACCAATGCACGCAGCATGGGGAATAAGCAGGAAGAGATGGAGATCTGTGTGCGGTTGCAGGGCCACGATCTCATTGCAATTATTGAGACATGGTGGGACAGCTCACGTGACTGGAATGCTGTCATGGATGGCTACGTCCCATCCTTTTCAGGAAAGACAGACCAGCGAGGCGTGGTGGTGAAATTGCACTCTATGTGAGAGAGCATTTGGAATACATCGAGATCTCACTAGGTGTGGATGAAGAGGGGGTCGAGAGCTTATGGATAAGGATTAAGGGACAGGCAAATATGAGGGACACTGTTGTGGGTGTTTATTACAGGCCACCTGATCAGGATGGGGAAGCTGATGAGGCTTTCTACAGACAGCTGAAGGTAGCCTCCCACTCGCAGGCCTTGGTTCTCATGGGGGACTTCAATCACCCTGATATCTGCTGGGAATACCACACAGACAGGCACACATAGTCCAGGAGGCTCCTCCAGTGCATTGATGATAACTTCTTGACACAGGTGGTGCAGGAGCCAACAAGGAGAGGAGCACTCCTGGACCTGGTACTGACACACACAGAGGGACTGGTGGAGGACATTAAGGTTGGGGGCACCCTAGGTTGTAGTGATCACGAAATGATAGAGTTCAGGATCATGGGTACTATGCACGAAACATCAAGAAGTAAAATTACAACCCTGGATTTCAGGAGGGCTAACTTCAACCTCTTCAAGAAACTGCTTGGAGAGATCCCATGGGCTAGGGCTCTGGAAGGCAAAGGGGCTCGAGAAAGCTGGTTGATATTCAAAGACCACTTCCTCCAAGCTCAGGATCGGTGCATCCCTAAGAGAAAGAAATCGGCCAAGGGACGCAGGAGACCTGCATGGTTGAGCAGGGAGCTTCTGAAAAAGCTCAAGTGGAAGAAGGAAGTCTACAATAAGTGGAAAAAGGGACTGACCCCTTGGGAGGATTACAAGAATACTGCCAGAGCGTGCAGGGATGAAACAAGGGAAGTCAAGGCTGCCTTGGAATTAAACCTGGCTAGGGATGTCAAGCTCAACAGGAAGGGCTTCTACAAGTATATTGGAAGCAAAAGCAAGACCAGAGAAGTTGTGGGCCCACTGTTGAATGAAACAGGAGCCATGGTGATGGAGAAGGCGGAGTTACTGAGTGCCGCCTTTGCTTCGGTCTTTACTGCTCAGCCCAGCCCAGCCCTCAGGAGTCCCAGGCATTAGGGGAATTAACGAGGAAAGAAGACGACTTCCCTTGGGTTGAGGAGGATCGAGTGAGGGATCGATTAGATATTCACAAGTCCATGGGCCCCGATGGGATGCACCCGAGAGTGCTGAGGGAGCTGGCGGAAGTCATTGCTGGGCCGCTCTCCATCATCTTTGAAAGGTCCTGGAGAACAGGTGAGGTGCCTGAGGACTGGAGGAAAGCCAACGTCACTCCAGTCTTCAAAAAAGGCAAGAAGGAGGAGCTGGGGAACTACAGGCTGGTCAGCCTCACCTCTGTCCCTGGAAAGATGATGGAACAGCTCATTCTGGGCGTCATCTCAAGACATGTGGAGGGAAAGAAAGCTATCAGAAGTACTCAACATGGATTCACCAAGGGGAAATCATGTCTGACTAATCTGATAGCCTTCTATGATGGCATGACGGGATGGATAGATGAGGGGAAGGCGGTAGATGTGGTCTACCTTGACTTAAGCAAGGTGTTCGACATGGTCTCCCACAGCATCCTCATAGGGAAGCTTAGGAAAAGTGGGCTTGATGAATGGACAGCAAGGTGGGTAGATAACTGGTTGAAAGACAGAGCTCAGAGGGTCGTGATTAGGGGCACAGAGTCTAGTTGGAGGTCAGTGACGAGTGGTGTTCCCCAGGGGTCAGTGCTGGGTCCAGTCCTCTTCAATATATTCATCAATGACCTGGATGAGGGGATAGAGTGCACCCTCAGCAAGTTCACCAATGACACAAAGCTGGGGGGGGCGGCGGCTGACACACCGGAAGGCTGTGCCACCATACAGAGAGACCTGGACAGGCTGGAGATCTGCGCAAAGAGGAACCTTATGAAATTCAATAAGGGCAAGTGTAGGGTGCTGCACCTGGGGAGGAATAACCCCATGCACCAGTACAGGTTGGGGGCTGACCTGCTGGAGAGCAGCTCAGCTGAAAGAGACCTGGGAGTCCTGGTAGACAACAGGATGACCATGAGCCAGCAATGTGCCCTCATAGCCAAGAAGGCCAATGGCATCCTGGGGTGCATCAAAGAAGAGCGTGGCCAGCAGGTCGAGGGAGGTCATCCTCCCCCTCTACTCTGCCTTGGTGAGGCCGCACCTGGAGTACTGTGTCCAGTTGTGGGCTCCCCAGTTCAAGAGGGACAGGGAACTGCTGGAGAGGGTGCAGCAGAGAGCTACCAAGATGATTAGGGGACTGGAACACCTCTCTTAGGAAGAACAACTGGGGGATTTGGGTCTCTTCAGTCTGGAAAATAGATGGCTGAAGGGGGACCTTATCAACACTTATAAATACTTAAAGGGCGGGTGTCAGGAGGATGGGGCCAGGATCTTTTCAGTGGTGCTCGGGGACAGGACAAGAGGTAACGGGCACAAACTTGAGCATAGGAAGTTCCACCTAAACGTGAGGAGGAACTTCTTTACTTTGAGGGTGGCAGAGCACTGGAACAGGCTGCCCAGAGAGGTGGTGGAGTGTCCAGCTCTGGAGACATTCAAAACCCACCTGGACGCATTCCTGTGCAACCTGCTTTAGGTGACCCTGCTCTGGCAGGGGGGGTGGACTAGATGATCTCCAGAGGTCCCTTCCAGCCCTATGGTTCTATGATTTTTGTATCTGACTTAAAGAGCCCCCAGACCTTCAGGTCCCTGCTGCAACACTGTTTACCAGCCCCATCCCAATGAGCATTTGTTACGACACTGGCCAGGAGGACAAGAGCATTTCAATAGGAGCAGATTCTCTAGCCAGGCTACAGCGTGGGCCAGTGCCAGAGCTATGCATCACAGGGCCAGTTAAAAGGCAGTTCTCATGCAGCTTGGGGGCAAAAAAGCCAGCTGACATTGCCATTCTTTTATTACTCTTTAAAGGTGGGTGGGGAGGGGAGGGAGAAAACCACTTTTGTCTAGAAGTGCTTTTCCAGAGTGATGTCATCTGAACATGGAGGATTAAATCCCCTGCTAACATAGACTGACATAAATCAATTGCCTTAAAGCATTGTAGCTGCATTGGATCTAGCCCAGAGCTCCTTCAGTCATCTTTTGGCCATCAGATAATGTATCACTAGTTACTTCTGGCTTCACTAGGACTCCTTCATTTCATTCCCAGGAGGCAAAAACTGATATGGAGTTACACGACTGAATAGGCATCCTCCACGTGATTTACTTCTTTGTGATCACTGAACACCCAGTGTGCTCTGACTTTTTGTTAGCTTTGTCAGATTGAGCATGCTAAAATACAACAGCTGAGTAAAATTTTATAATTACACAATTAAAATCAGGAGGGAAACCTTCCACAGTCTCAACAGGAAAGAGTCTAAGGTAATAGCTTTGGTGTTTTTCTTAAGATGTACCTCAACTACATGGTTCTTCTATTTGCGTTTGACTTTTTTCTTTCCCTCCCCAGCTAAATAAACCCATACTGCGTGGGATGTTTACAGAGTACTGGTAACATCATCAGGGCTGTGTCCGATCACTATGCTGGGACCATACTAGACAGAGTCCTACTTTTCAAGAGGAGAGGAAGAGAAAGGGAAGGGGCACCAGCAAGTATGTCATCAACAGGGTTTAAGAATGTAGTCTCTCCTGCTTTGCAGAGGAAGAATGGTCTAGATTCCCCGTGACCCTTTCTACCTCAGTTTGGCATTTTTTTTTAAATGGATAAGGCCTAATTTATTTCTTTAATCCACAGCTGAGGAGCTACAGGCTCCTCAAAGGTAAATCACAATTCATTTTGTGGCTGTTTTCTGGATTAGTAATTACACATGGAAGAAAAACAAGCCTCTCATGAATTATACATAGTTATTGCTTTGATTTCAAAAGCTCTTGACATTGAGGGTATAAGTAATCTAATTAGTTGTCCTGGTTCCGGTGGGGATAGGGTTAACTTTTCCTGGTATTCCATGCCATGTGAGCCACGCCCACTCTGAGCTGCCGGGGGAGGGGGCAGGAAGTTGCTGCTTAAAAGCGGGCTGGGGCGGCCCGGGTCCGGCCGGCGAGCGGCGAGGGGAGCGGCGGTTCCGTAATCGCGTTTGTATATTCCCCTATCCGTGTTGTTGTTGTTGTTGTTGTTGTTGTTGTTGTTGTTGTTGTTGTTGTTTGCCTGTTCCCTTTGCTGTTCTATTAAACTGCCTTTGTCTCAACCCAAGAGTCTTGCCTTTTCTTACGATTCTTCCTGTGTTTGGAAGGCACGAGCGAGCGACACGTGGTTCTTTGTTGCCGTCTGAGGCTAAACCACGGCAGTCCTTTTGGCGCCCAACGTGGGGCTCGAAGGGTTGAGATAACGACAGAATCCAACTAGAACGTGGAAAAAACGGTTTTGGTTTTTTTTTGTATGCATTTATTTTATTAGGTAAGTAGTCACTGGTCATCATGTTGCTTGGTTTGTTCTCATGGCTGTGTTACATAAATTCCTATATGGCTTATGTACTCCCTGCGATGCTGTTTACCATGTCTGGAACAGGGATGAGGATTATCATTCTGCTGTCCTGTGCGATATCTGTTTATGATATGATAACATCACTGTTCAGACGGCTATTTTGGGGTGTTTATGTGGTTTTGCTGTCCTGTCCGTACATTGGACACCGTCTCTCAGAATTTGTTAATAATTTCCCCAGCCCTTTTGCCTCCCTTTTCTCCTTCGGGTCAGGTATGACAGCTTTTGAGAATTTTGAATATCCTTGGGATACTCAAACTAGCGTGTTCGTAGTGCTATGTCTCCTGAATACGTTCCAGGTCTTGTTTTGGGTTAAGCGACTATTTAAGACTACCACCCGGAGATCTGCTCCGAGGCTGGATAGTCAGGGGTGGCATGGCATGTGGGAGAGCATGGGCAGGTACCTAGAGAACTACTCACCTCCAATGGTCTGGGACTTCACCCCTGAACAATTACAGGACCCTGATAAAGTGGTAGAATATTTGAAGGGAAAATGCTGTGGCTATTCTAGAGAGGCACAACTCACCGCGCTGTGCTGGGCCCTGGCCAGTATCTACCAGGCACTGCTCAGAATTATGCAGCCCCTGCTGCAGCCCCTGCTGCAGCCCCTGCGGCGGCCCCTGTGGCTGCTGCAGCCCCTGCTGCAGCCCCTGCGGCGGCCCCTGTGGCTGCTGCAGCCCCTGCTGCAGCCCCTGCGGCGGCCCCTGTGGCTGCTGCGGCCCCTGCTGCAGCCCCTGCGGCGGCCCCTGTGGCTGCTGCGGCCCCTGCTGCAGCCCCTGCGGCGGCCCCTGCGGCGGCCCCTGCGGCTGCTGCAGCCCCTGCGGCGGCCCCTGCGGCTACTGCAATCCTTGCGACAGACACTGCGGCTACTGCAACCCCCGTGGTAGCCACTGCCACTGAACCAGGGAACCAACCCATGCCAGTATCAGTTGCCCCCATACAGAAGAAGAAGTACACAAAGAAATCAGTTCGCTTAGTAAGAGATGATGATGAACCAGGGCCATCACGAGAGCAGGAGGAAGAGGCAGAACCAGAGATAATTACTCGATCCCTATCCTTGAGTGAGCTGCGGGATATGTGAAAAGATTTTAGCCGACTTTCAGGCGAGCACATTGTCACCTGGCTGCTCCGGTGCTGGGATAATGGGGCCAGTAGCCTGGAATTAGAGGGTAGGGAGGCCAGGCAGCTGGGATCCCTGTCTAGGGAAGGCGGCATTGACAAGGCGATCGGGAAAAAGACCCAAGCCCTCAGCCTCTGGAAACGACTCCTGTTAGGCGTGAGGGAGAGGTACCCCTTCAGCGAGGATGTTGTATGTCAGCCAAGCAAGTGGACTACCATGGAAAGAGGTATCCAGTACCTGAGAGAATTAGCCGTGCGGGAGATGATTTATTATGACTTGGACAATGCAGACTTACCCACAGACCCTGATGAGGTGCGATGCACAAGGCCCATGTGGCGGAAGTTTGTACGGAGCGCACCATCGTCATATGCCAACTCCCTGGCAGTAATGGAATGGAAAGGTGAAGAGGGACCAACGGTGGATGAGGTAGCTGGCCGGCTCCGGCGATATGAAGAAAGTCTCTCTTCCCCCCTTGTCTCAGCTGTGGAGAAACTGTCGCGGAAGGTCCAGCAACTTGAAGAGAATATGTCCTACTCCCCACCTGCACGGGCCAGCATCTCAGCTATTAGAAGCAGGCATTTCCCCACTCAAGAGAGAGAGTACAGAGGGTACACACCACGAGGCACCCTGTGGTTCTACCTGCGGGACCACGGAGAGGACATGAGGAAGTGGGACGGACAACCTACTTCGATCCTGCGGACACGGGTACAGGAGTTGCAAGGAAGGACAACCACAAAAGGGGATCCCTCCAGGAAAAGTGCCGCCCCAGTTTCCAGTGGGCCGTTCCCCAGACAAAGCAGAAGGCTTGATCTTGCTTCTGATCCTCTTGAAGGAACTTCCAAGTCATTTATGCAAGAAGTGAGTAATGGATACTATGACCAGTATTAGGGGGGCCCTGCCTCCGGCCAGGTGGAGGAAAGGGATAACCGGGTTTATTGGACGGTGTGGATTCGATGGCCTGGCACATCAGACCCACAGGAGTATAAGGCTCTAGTGGACACGGGTGCGCAGTGTACTTTAATACCATCAAGCTATAGAGGGGCAGAACCCATTTGTATTTCTGGGGTGACAGGGGGATCCCAAGAGTTGACTGTACTGGAGGCAGAAGTGAGCCTAACTGGGAATGAGTGGCAAAAGCATCCCATTGTGACTGGCCCAGAGGCTCCATGCATCCTTGGCATAGATTACCTCAGGAGAGGGTATTTTAAGGACCCAAAAGGGTACCGCTGGGCCTTTGGCATAGCTGCTTTGGAGACAGAGGAAGTTAAACAGTTGTCTGCCTTGCCTGGTCTCTCAGAGGATTCTTCTGTTGTGGGGTTGTTGAGGGTCAAAGAACAACAGGTGCCGATTGCTACCACAACGGTGCATCGGCGGCAGTATCGCACTAACCGAGACTCTCTGATTCCCATCCATGAGCTGATTCGTCAACTAGAGGTTCAAGGAGTGATCAGCAAGACTCGCTCACCCTTTAACAGTCCCATATGGCCGGTGCTAAAATCTAATGGAGAGTGGAGGCTAACTGTAGACTATCGTGGTCTGAATGAAGTCACGCCACCGCTGAGTGCTGCTGTGCCGGACATGCTAGAACTCCAGTACGAACTGGAGTCCAAGGCAGCCAAGTGGTATGCCACGATTGATATAGCGAATGCATTTTTCTCAATCCCTTTGGCAGCAGAGTGCAGGCCACAGTTTGCTTTCACTTGGAGGGGCATCCAATACACCTGGAATCGACTGCCCCAGGGGTGGAAACACAGCCCCACCATTTGCCATGGACTGATCCAGACTGCACTGGAACAGGGTGAAGCTCCAGAACATCTGCAGTACATTGATGACATCATTGTATGGGGAAACACAGCAGAAGAAGTTTTTGAGAAAGGGAGTAAAATAGTCCAAATCCTTCTGAACGCTGGTTTTGCTATAAAGCGAAGTAAGGTCAAGGGACCTGCGCAGGAGATCCAGTTTTTAGGAATAAAATGGCAAGATGGACGCCGTCAGATTCCAATGGATGTGATCAACAAAATAGCAGCTATGTCTCCACCAACTAGTAAAAAGGAAACACAGGCTTTCTTAGGTATTGTGGGTTTTTGGAGAATGCATATCCCAGATTACAGTCAAATTGTAAGCCCTCTGTATCAAGTAACCCGGAAGAAGAATGATTTTAAATGGGGTCCTGAGCAACGACAAGCTTTTGAACAAATCAAACAGGAAATAGTCCATGCAGTGGCCCTGGGGCCAGTCCGGGCAGGACAAGATGTTAAAAATGTGCTCTACACCGCAGCCGGGGAGAACGGCCCTACCTGGAGCCTTTGGCAGAAAGCACCAGGGGAGACTCGAGGTCGACCCCTAGGGTTTTGGAGTCGTGGATACAGAGGATCCGAAGCCCGCTACACTCCAACAGAAAAAGAGATATTGGCAGCATATGAAGGGGTTCGAGCTGCTTCGGAAGTGGTTGGTACAGAAGCACAGCTCCTCTTAGCACCTCGACTGCCGGTGCTGGGTTGGATGTTCAAAGAAAGGGTCCCCACCACACATCATGCAACCGATGCTACATGGAGTAAGTGGATTGCACTGATCACGCAGCGAACTCGAATGGGAAACCCCAGTCGCCCGGGAATTCTGGAAGTGATCATGGACTGGCCAGAAGGCAAGGATTTCGGAATGTCACCAGAGGAGGAGGTGACGCGTGCAGAAGAGGCCCCACCATATAATAAACTGCCAGAAAATGAGAAGAAATATGCCCTGTTCACTGATGGGTCCTGCCGTATTGTGGGAAAGCATCGAAAGTGGAAGGCTGCTGTGTGGAGTCCTACACGACGGGTTGCAGAAGCCAGTGAGGGACAGGGTGAATCGAGCCAGTTTGCAGAGGTGAAGGCTATTCAGCTGGCTTTGGACATTGCTGAGCGAGAAAAATGGCCAGTACTTTATCTCTACACTGACTCATGGATGGTGGCAAATGCTCTGTGGGGATGGTTACAGCAGTGGAAGCAGGGCAACTGGCAGCGCAGAGGCAAACCCATCTGGGCTGCTGACCTATGGCAAGATATTGCTGCCCGGATAGAGAATCTGGTTGTGAAAGTACGCCATGTAGATGCCCACGTACCAAAGAATCGGGCCACGGAGGAACATCAGAACAACCAGCAGGTGGATCGGGCCGCTAGGATTGAAGTGGCTCAGGTGGATCTGGACTGGCAACATAAGGGTGAACTATTCATAGCTCGGTGGGCCCATGACTCCTCAGGCCATCAAGGGAGAGATGCGACATATAGATGGGCTCGTGACCGAGGGGTGGACTTGACCATGGACACTATTGCACAGGTCATCCATGAATGTGAGACATGCGCCGCGATCAAACAAGCCAAGCGTTTGAAGCCTCTTTGGTATGGAGGGCGATGGCTGAAATACAAATATGGGGAGGCCTGGCAGATTGATTATATCACGCTGCCACAAACCCGTCAAGGCAAGCGCTATGTGCTCACAATGGTGGAAGCAACCACTGGATGGCTGGAAACATACCCTGTACCCCATGCCACTGCCCGGAACACTATCCTGGGCCTTGAAAAGCAAGTCCTGTGGCGACATGGTACCCCAGAGAGAATTGAGTCGGACAATGGGACTCATTTCCGAAACAGCCTCATAGACACCTGGGCCAAAGAGCATGGTATCGAGTGGGTGTATCACATCCCCTATCACGCCCCAGCCTCTGGGAAGATAGAACGATACAATGGACTGTTAAAAACTACACTGAGAGCAATGGGTGGTGGGACTTTCAAACACTGGGATACGCATTTAGCAAAAGCTACCTGGCTAGTTAACACCAGGGGATCTAACAATCGGGCTGGCCCTGCCCAATCAAAACTTCCACGTACTGTAGAAGGGGATAAAGTCCCCGTAGTGCACATGAAGAATATGCTAGGGAAGACAGTCTGGGTTAGTCCTGCCTCAGGCAAAGGCAAACCCATCCGTGGGATTGCTTTTGCCCAAGGACCTGGGTGCACTTGGTGGGTGATGCGGAAGGATGGGGAAGTCCGATGTGTACCTCATGGAGATCTGATTTTGGGCGAGAATAGCCAATGAATCAGATTGTGTGCTGTTAATTGCTAAGTAACACTGTCACTGTATGTCCTCATTGCTATCAGTTGTACTACAAGTAAGGCACAGGGGTGATGGGATAAGAACTGATCTCAGCAGCCGGCGCCCAGCAGTTTCCTCAAGATCTACATCTTCAGCCTACAGACTGCGTGCATGAGCCACACCAGGTGCACCAGTCACAAGCTCCGAAAAATACAGCATGCAACAGACCAGCACCACCCAGCATCTCACCTGCCCTGAGAGACTGTTCTAACAGATGGAGCCCAAAGCCGTGGATTAAAAGAACTCAACGGACACTTTGGAGGGATGACCCATAAACTAAGGGTATTATATGTGTGTATATATATATATATAACAGGGGAAAGTGGTGGCAATTCATTGGAACCTGCTGGGCATGGCATAGATGGTATGGAATAAGGGGTGGATAATGTCCTGGTTCCGGTGGGGATAGGGTTAACTTTTCCTGGTATTCCATGCCATGTGAGCCACGCCCACTCTGAGCTGCCGGGGGAGGGGGCAGGAAGTTGCTGCTTAAAAGCGGGCTGGGGCGGCCCGGGTCCGGCCGGCGAGCGGCGAGCGGCGGGGGGAGCGGCGGTTCCGTAATCGCGTTTGTATATTCCCCTATCCGTGTTGTTGTTGTTGTTGTTGTTGTTGTTGTTGTTGTTTGCCTGTTCCCTTTGCTGTTCTATTAAACTGCCTTTGTCTCAACCCAAGAGTCTTGCCTTTTCTTACGATTCTTCCTGTGTTTGGAAGGCACGAGCGAGCGACACGTGGTTCTTTGTTGCCGTCTGAGGCTAAACCACGGCATTAGTCTTTTGTACAACAAACCTTTCCTTTCTTCTAATGAGGATAGTGCATTTTAATTATTATTGTGTTACCAAACCAGACCACAAATTAAGTAAAACCTGATGCAGTTGGTTGGTAATGGTAACATGGTATTTCTATTTAATGTAAGCACATTAATGGTTAAGTTCGGGGAACACATTCTGCGTGATTCTTCACAATTTCTGCCTCTTCTTCCACAGCCAGGGCCATGAAACAAAGCATCTTTCTGTTGAGGAGGGCAGCAAACACCCAGCAGCCCTTGTGCACTTACAGGATGTTACAAACTGGTCTCCAATGGACCTTTCCTCTGTAATTCCCCAGAGGGAAAATAATGATGATGTATCAAGCTGATTTTCATGATACTGAAGTCATCTGTCTTTCCTGCCTATGAAGAAGGATATATGCCACCAGACACTGCTGCAGTCACCAAGAGAAGGTGATAATATCTCACCAACTTTTGACTGACTATAGCTCTTTCATCCTTTTCTGAGATAAGCAGTTCACTATAGTAGTTGGTTGCCAGGTTTTTCCTCCCTTAAGTATACAACAAAACACACCCCCACCCCTTGTCCTTACAGTTAACACTGTCAGGGCATCTCTTATTTTTCTTTGAGGTCATAACTTATTAATAGTCTAAAAATACACATTTTGTTTCTGCTGCCTACAACAGAGAATGCATATTGTGTCGTCCCTAGCCTTGGAACTCCCTTGTGTCCCACCAGGTGCAAAGCAACTTCAGTTTTGTTTCCTACTGCTAAGTAGAAAGGAAAATAGATCAGTTTGCAATCGTTTATAACACAACTCTCTAATGAGAGGAGCCCAGGGACTATTATTTCATAAATTAGGGAGCTGTGAAGTTAAGGGCTCATCTAAAAAGAGATAAGATTTGTACTATTGGTTTACAACACTAAACCATGGGCTCAGAAACCTGAATTTTAAGAGACATCGTACAGTTTGGCACAGTTCAGAGTGCTCGGGCAAGCTTGCATTTCAGATTCTTTCAATCTAAATGAGCAAAGGTCAAAGCTTTGGGGTCAGGACAGATTCCCAGGCAGAAGAGATCACAGCTTGGCATGCAACTGGATATGCTGTGAGCAGGTGACCTAAGGACAGAGCTGATGACACAGAGTTTAAGTTATCAGAGCAGTGAAGTCAAGAGTTATTTTCTTTGACTTTATCCATGTTGCTTTGCAACAGTTCTGTATAGCAGATGAGATCACCAAGCCACTTTCCATCATTTATCAGCAGTCCTGGCAAAACAGGGAGGTCCCTGTTGATTAGAGGCTAGCAAATGTGACACCATCTACATGAAGGGCCACAAGGAAGATCTGGGGAACTACAGAGGCCTGTCAGTCTGACCTCAGCGTCTGGGGAGGTCATTGAACAGATCATCCTGAGTGACATTACATGGCACATGCGGGAAAACCAGGTGATCAGGCCCACTCAGCATGGGTTTATGAAAGGCAGGTCCTGCTTGACAAACCTGATCTCCTTCTGTGATAACTTGGCCCGTTTAGTGGATGAGGGAAGGGCTGTGGATGTTGTTTACCTAAGTAAACCTAGTTTACCTTTAGTAAAGCCTTTGACACCACTTCCCACAACATTCTTCTGGAGAAAGTGGCTGCTCATGGTTTGGATGGGCATACTCTTTGCTGGGTAAAAAACTGGCTGGAAGGCCAGGCCCAGAGAATTGTGGTTAAATCCAGTTAGTGGCTGGTCACAAGTGGTGTTCCTCAGGGTTCAGTACTGGGGCCTGTTCTGTTTAATATCTGTATCAGTGATCTGGATGAGGGGATCGAGTGCACCCTCAGTAAATTTGCAGACAACACCAAGTTGGGCAGGAGTTTTGATCTGCTTGAGGGTAGGAAAGGTCCGCAGAGGGATCTGGACAGGCTGAATCAATGGGCAAAGGCCAACAGCATCCTGGCTTGTATTTGAAATAGTGTGGCCAGCAGCACTAGGGAAGTGATTGTCCTCCTGTACTCAGCACTGGTAAGGCCCCACCTCAAATACTGTGTTCAGGTTTGGGACATTGAGGTGTTGGAGCATGTTCAGAGAAGAGCAATGAAGCTGGTGAGGGGTCTTGAGCACAACTCTTATGAGGAGTGGCTGAGGGAATTGGGGTTGTAGCCTGGAAAAGAGGAGGCTGAAGGGAGACCTTGTCGCTCTCTACAACCACCTGAAAGGAGGTTGTAGTGAGGTGGATGTCTTTTCTCCCAAGAGGAGGGATAGGGCAAGCAATAGGACAAAAGGAGATGACCTCAAGTTGTGCTGCCAGGGGAGGTTTAGGATGGATATTAGGAAAAAATTTCTTCACTGCAAGGGTTATCAATCATTGGAACAGGCTGCCCCGGGAAGTGGTTTAATCACCATCCCTGGAGATATTTAAGAGACAGGTAGACATGGTGTTGAGCGACATGATTTAGTGGTGGTTTTGGCAGCGTTATGTTGATGGTTGGACTTGATGATCTTAAACGTCCCTTCCAAGCTAGACAATTCTATGTCAGCTTAGCATTCACCCTCCCTTTAATGCCAATGGTAAGTATCTGCTCAGGGGCCTTTCATTTAGTACTGAGTGCATTTTAGATCTTTAGACAATAAATCTAAATAAAAAAGAAACCATCGTGCAAAGATTTTCCTTTGGGGCTTCATAGAACAGAAAATCTCTTCAAAAGTTTCCTCTTTCTGCTTTGCCTTTTTTTTTTTAATAAGTGCTAAAATATTCTGATGTGATAATGTAATTCATAGTATTTCTGACTAAAATTCTGTGTCAACCCAAGCTGTGATTTTAACCTTCCTGCTGAATGGGCACGGCTAAAAATTAAGTATTTTAGTGAATCTATTAAGTCAAATATTCCACACCTACAATTCAACATTGAAAGAAGTCTGTAGTTTTCTTGCATATCATGTTTCACAGCAATCGTCAAAATACAAGAAGAAGAATTATTGAATCACCCAGTTTACAAGTTTGGCAGCCACACCAATGAATGCATAAAACCTTGTTTTTAAATAAGTTAGCTCTAATTAAAGCAAACAACCCTTTTCACCGCTAAAAACTACATATGCATGAACTCACGCGCACACACACTTCTCTGTTGTCCTAAAAGCATTGCGAGAAGAGTGCTTTAGGAAGCACGTAGCAAGTGAGCTCGGACTGCTTTAAGGGTTGCACAGATGTGCAGGCTGGGAACTGGGGCTGTGCACTTCCATGAGATCCCAAACACTACTGTGGCACCGTATAAAAACTGGAAGAAATCATGACTTCGATTCCTGTGCAAGAAAACTTCAGGGAACTGACATTTGGCCTGAACCTGGTAGCTGGACCACACCAGAGAACCAGAGGAAAAAAAAAACAGAATAAGGCTCAGTATGCTTGATCCTGATGTTCCCCAGACCCAGATGGATGCATGTTCAAACCACAAAGGAATCCCATTTACTTGACTAGCATCTCTTTGGCCACTCATCCTAACACACTGGCAGAAAGGAGGTGGTTTGAATTTCTGACCTCTCCCATCTTCCAGGGCCCCACAAACACTGGAAAGCTAGTTCTGGACCAGTCAGCACCAGTGCTGCACACAATATTTTTGTGTTTATCTTTCCTCATCTAACCAGCAATTCTTTTTCAACTTTCCTGTACAACAGGATGGCTTGCTCTGCTACAGCAATAGGCACAAAGGGTGTAGAGGGGGTAGGGAGATGTGCTGTCCTGCCCTTAGGGGAGCACAGTCAACTTTTGTTGCCCACTGGAAGTTTCAAACAGGCATTTCTATCCCTGCCATTCTGCCCCAGAGGCGTGAGCCAGTGTTTACAGGGAGCTCCTCATCCCCTTTTGAATCCTCCTTTCAAGCCTCTCTTTAGCAGTGACACAAAGCTGACAGCTGTTTGGCACCTGGACGTCACTGCCATCGCACCCCAAGCAGTGGTGACTGCCCACCATCCTGGGGGGCCTGGCTGCTTGTCTCCTTCACCATCACCTACCTGCACCCCTGGAGAGGCAATTCCACCTCCCTGCAGCAGGGACCAGCCTTATCCTCTACACCTGGGCAGCACGTGGTGCAACAGGACCCCAGGCAGCAACACCAGCTCTGGGAGCAGCAACCACAGCCCCAACCGAGGGAAATCAGAGCCTCTCCTGGATCAGGCTCTTAACATGCAGAAAATGAGCTATCTAAATCTTTAATCAAGAGGGGTCAATGCAGGTTGCCTGAATTCATCATCCTTTGGACAAGGATTTCAACACCCAACCTGTTCAAAGGCCAGAAGACCTACTGCTGACACAAGTTCTGCAACTGAAGCTGGAGTTACAAGTACACTTCAGCAGGTACTTTGTTGAAAAATTCCTCCCTTGGGAAGAGGAAATAAGTGGAGAAAGCTTTCATTAATTCAGTGCAGATTTAACATGTATTGGTGACCGAAGAAGAAAAAATAGGAATGTCAAAAATACTTTGACATTTAGCTGACATTTGTTTTGAAAATTGCCAAACAAATGCTAAAACAAAGTAAACTTTCTGCTTTTGAGTCCAGTGAAACAATTGCAGGTGAGGAGATCTCTTCCTTATTTTACTGAGAAAACAAATCCAAGAGAATGTCACTTTGAGTCTCAGATATTCCAGCTTAGCCACCAATCCAAAAGCCCCTACTTGTTTATGCAGCTCTAATTGCAACCCACTCCCTCTCCTTATTTCCAGAAGCAGAGCTCTGAGGTGGTTCGTGTTAATACTCAAAAGGGGAATGTTTCATTGGCTCAATTATTGGAGAAACTGCATCTGTTAAAGCAAAAAATACAAATACCTCCGCGTGCAATTTAAGAATGTAAATTTAAGTTAACCTTTAAGTTATCCTAGTTGTAGAACCTATTTCAGCTGCACGGGTCAGGAGGCCAGGTATTCCTCCACTGCCAATGACATTTGCAGAGCTGAATGAGGGTTAAATGTTTGAATAATCATTTATCAACAACAGAAGAGAAGAACTTGACAAGTAGAGTTGACACCTTTCTTAGATAAGATGTTGTTTTTCTATAATTGGTGAAAAAGGGGGTAACTCATTGTTTCCATAACCCAAATTTTATTGGCAGAAACAACAACTACCAAGGAATTATATTGAATCCCATACCCTTGAAAGTCTGTTCTTTCAGAATTAACATGCTAATTTAATTAAACTCCAAAATTTATTGGTTTGTCCAAACTTTATCCTGCTACCTTAATGAAGGCTATTTGTAAAAACCATGCACTTGTAAGGCTACAAAAACAATTTTTGAATAGCAAAACCTGCCTAACATTAAAAAGGAGTTTGGAGACCAAGAGAATTTATCAGTCACGGTGAGAAGCAGCGGTGCTGGTGCTGCTGTGCATTACTGAGGCTTTCTACTGTAAATTAAATTAGGATGAGTGGTAATTATTTTGACTTTGGAAGACAAAGATGCTTTTAACGGCTGATTCAGGTACTGTTCTCACTCCAACTTGTAGGACTAGCAAGGATTTGACAATAACTCAATAATCCCACATAGATGAGACACCTGTTGAATAAGTAGTTTTATTGCAGCTTCTGTGTCTTTTGACCCTAATCCTGCTTAGTGTTTTTGTTGCCAGCAGTAAACAGATACACTAATTAGCACCAATAAAGAAAAGTTTACCTTTGACTGTTCGTACAACAGCAACTAAATGCAGTGAGTATATGATAGTTTTCAGACAGATAAAAAACCAACCCTTGCAATGGATGCATCAACCCCCCCCCGTTGTATTTCTACTTCTTACAAAATGTTTTTACTTGTGCACCTAGGACTGGATTATGTGGGAAGCATGAAAGAAATTTGGCTTTGAAAAAAGTGGGGAGGAAATGCTTGCAAATCTCAGATGTAGAAGAAAGCTAGAGTGACCATTACTGAAATGTCCTGTTTGAATTTCCCCCTCCTACTGCAGAAGTTCCCCGAACACACGCTCATGCCCTGTAGCTCGCTCTTTGTACTCTCAGCTGGTGCTGGGGCGAGCAAACCTGTTCTCTTGAGGTGGTGACTTCCTGATTTCTCCTGCAGTTCACGTGGTTTGAATGCATTCCCTTTCCCTCTGCAACCTCTGGCTTTGCTTTTTGGGGATGGGGAGGAGGAAGAGGATGTTCAGTTGGGCTGCTCTAAATGGATTTAAGTTACCTGAAGTATCGCTCTGTTCTCCCTGTTTTACTTTTTGCCTCAGGTTCAAACATGATATAAAAAAAAAATAATAGAAGACCCATGACAACACACACTATATCTTGTATTAGATACTACCAACAGATGAACTCCCAGCTGTCACAAGTAACACTTAGCATCATCTTTCCCAATGAAACTGCTCACGATTACAGTTTTGGTATTTGTTTTCTAACCAGATACTGAAATATTTGTTTAAGGTCAGTGGTTTTCGTGACCATTGCTGGCATTAAGTGCAGATCCCAAGATAGCTGCAGAAAACCAAGAACAACGTAGACGTGAATCTGCATAGTGGTGAGATTTACAAGGGAAATGACTGGTCACGGAAGCCTGTTTTACATCTTCCCTCTAGCTGCAGTTTCAGGGGGTGTCAACACAAGGCTGCGATACCGTAATGCACTCTTTAGAATGAGTTTACAGCCACGTTATTTTTAGGGAATGGCTGCTGGGTATTAGGTGAAGTTCCCCACTCCAGCCAGTACCGGTCACTTTATTTAAGGGAAGGGGCTGCAGTGAGCTTCAGTTCCAGCTCTCTGCCTGTGCTCTCCCACTTGCACCCCAACAGCTGTTCTCTGTTTTGTGCCCTGCAACTTGTTTATGAGTTTTAGATATATCTAATTATTCTGATCTACTCAATAAGAAGCTTGCATACCTGTCTAAATGGGGGCAGGGGGAAGAGTCTTGGAATGAAAAGACAGAATGAAACATGGAATTGCCGTTGGAGAACACTAAGCTTTTTTTTGTAAGGACAGCATGGGAAAAGCAGCAACTACTTTTGCTAGCATAAGGACTGTCTCCTTCAAATAGCTACAGATGCCATGTATGAAGTTTTGTCTTACATGGAACTGGAAGAGAAACTCTGCACCTTTACTGTCAACATGGGCCAAGACCCTGCAAACACGTAAGTACTCATACTCCCAGAGCAGCCAGCGCGGATGAAGCCGGGCAAAGCTACGGTCCTTCCATGGCAAACCAGCACTCCTACGGCTCCACTTTCCTGCTTTATCACACTGTGATGGAGTTCCTGGCACAAATCAGCAGAGTTTTTCCTGGCAGCCTTTATATTACAACCATCACAGATAGCCCAGTAACTAGAATTCAGGGGATATAATACACAACCCTGTTGGTTGCTTGGAGGCCAGTGTTGCCTGTAGGTAGCTGCATTATTATTTTGAGGCTGTTGCAATGACTGTCCTTTGTGTGCTGGAAGACAATTACTTCCCTTACTGAAGGGTAAGCCCTTTCCTCTCATCCTTTTGCACGTTGCCAAACAGCTACATAAGAACAGTAAGCAATGGAGATTATCAGCACAAATCAAGTACAACAAGTTTATATCTATAATTTTATGCTTTACTTGTTGACAACTTAACTTACTGGAAGGGTTGAGTGCTAAAACAATACACAGATCACCATGATAAAAATGTAGTTATTTCTTTGCATTACTTTAGTACCTGAAAGCTTCAGCCAAGAATTCCTGTTGCAGTGCCCAAGGCTTCGTTTGAGGGACTTACCCAGCTGTCAGCTAAGTGTTCTTCCTTAGTGAAGGCAGGCATGGTTATTACATGTCACAGCTTCAAGTGGGAGCAAATTCAACAGTCTGGGACTTTACGTGGCTATGGACGCGTTAATGGATTGGTGCAGCAGAGGATCCTGAGATCACACGGGAAAAAGGTCTTTACAGGGAAGGAAATGACTCCAGGGAGTCATCACAGCAGTCAAATGAGATTTAATTACTTTGGCAAAGCGTGCATTTTAGGTGGTTTCTCAGTTTATGTTACCTTTTTTCCACTAAAATGTATAATAAAGAATGAGGTAGATGCATATTGCAGTTGTGGCAGGAGAATATGTAGAAAAATATTTAATTTTCAGGACCATGTCAAACTCTTCATTTTTAGTTGTCTCCATTTGCTTTTCGTTTTCCCCAGTAATCATCTTTGTTCTTGCCTGCTCATCTCTGCAAGTTTATACAGTACCCTAAGCAGAATATCTGCTTATCACTCATCTTTCTACTCATTTATGTAGGGTTCTGATGGGAGCAGGGCTCAAAACAGTAAAGAGTCCTTTTAGTTTATGGAAGTAATACCCCCAGCTGGGAACATCTCAGTTCCTTCTCTAAGAAGGGATCTTAGAGATCGCTTTGGTGTGCACCGCCTCAGCGGACAGCCAAGCATGCATCAGTGGAATGAGCTACCTTCCTCAGTTATCTCCACTTGCTGGAATCTCATATCAATATCTAAACAAAGAATGAATGCCAAACATCACATGTGAATAACAGTAAATGCTTTGCATTTCTTGTCTTGTCTCTTTAGAAGTATATTTAATTGATAGAAGTACTTCCGATTGTTCATAACTTTGTATTTTATGTTTATTGCAGTAGTCTTCCTTGGCGGGAAAGCAGCTGTTGTTTGCATAGAAAGACAAAGCTATTAGAAGCAGTTTGTCCACATGAGCATTTATCTAGGTATTTATATGGCCCCTGGCTACATGAATGTGCTCTTATAAAATAGGATTTAGCAATCTGCAAACAAATTTAACAAGTGCCAACCAAGAGCTCCCTAAGCAAACTTCCACACATGACAAATCAAATACACAATTCAAAAATAGAAACTCAGTATAAGGTTAATAGAGTTTTATGGAAAAGATTCCTCTGTTTTGTTATGTAAATCCCTGAAGAGTGAAGGAACAGAGGAAACTGCATGATAAGTGGGCATAAAATTTCTATCCTGGAATAATTCAGTGACTCAAGAACCCACCTGAGACAGCACATGCCCGAGTTCACAACCTTACCACCTCCTGTTCTGACAAGAGCTTTGAGCCTGTTTCTCTTTGGCCAGGGAAAATGTCCTGAGCAGTAGCTATTTGCTGCTCTGCTTTTGTACTCTGGTAGCAGCGAGAATTTAAGGAAGAGCAAGTTTCCAGGAAAAGATGAGATTGATCTATTTTAGTGAATCAATATTTTTGTAAGGAAGGCCAATGTATCAAAAAAAAAAAAAATCCTTATCAGTTCTACTCCCAATGACCCTAAGGGACCCTGGAGCCAGGGTGTGCAGAGGGAGGCTCTGCTTTCCAGGTGTTCTGCAGCAGCCCATGGCTGGCCGTGCAGCCCCCTCCCACAGGAGGAGGTCTCTGCTTTGCAGAAAGCCCCTGTGAGAAGGTGGCCAAGTGTCTTTGGGGTCCAGCTTAGAGACGGTGGCAGGAGCAAGCCCAAAGAAGAACTCCTCAGAAAGATCAAAACAGAAAAGCAGCATGAGAACAAGCTAGGTAATAAGAATCCATCCTAGTGGATATCTAAGATCTGAGGGACTGCAGGAAAGAAAATATCTAGATCTATATTTGTGGGTAATAGCCCCAGGTTACCGGAGATTCTGTGATTTGGCTTTAGGTTTGAGAGAAACAGGGGTGGAGAGGAGACAGCATTAAAATTCTGAACTGTAGCGGAGCAAAGATCAAAAAATGGATGAATAGCTGGGTGGGCGCTATACGAAATTTACTGTAGGCAGAGGGGAAAAGGGAAAGCAATCAAAGGGAAATTGCCACATGTGCAGTAGCAGTACAAGCAAGAGAGGCACAAGGAGGAGAATATGCTTATGTTGGGTGAACCTGGAGTTATTGGAAATTGGAAAACTGGAGTCTTCAGGGAAGGCTTAGCCTCAGGATTTCAGAATGGGAGCAGAAGAAAATGAGAAATTATTTTGAATAGCAGGAGAGAAATTCTAGCACCTTCTCTATTAAAGAAATAAACAAGAAAAGCAAGGAGTGGGAAAAAGCCAAGGAGTAATACTTAAATATTTACATTAATGATAAAGTTATCTTAAAGAAAAAAAGATCATCAAACCAGAACAAGCCTGCAGACCATTTTCTGTGAAGATCTTAAGACCTGACATGACCTCTCACTCTTTGCTTCGGTTCCGCTGTTCCTGCCTGTCTTGAGCTGGGCATTTCGATAGCTTCATGTCATTACCATAAAAATTACTTTTCACCTGACCTGGAAAACAAACAGGGCTGGCTTTTGCTGCAATAGGAAATACTGGGATTGGTCTTGAAGTGTCTCATAAAGGCTGGCAGCAAGAAGTTTTATCCCATGTTACTCGGGCACCAAAAACCTGGGACAAGTGTCTAAAAGTTTTTATTATCACTTTGATAAGTGTCACAATTTTAATACCACAGCTTATTCACTTGATAATAGCAAGGGAGCATTATTGCAAGATCACCAACAATTACTGTTGGAGTCAAAGAAGGGGGTCCATAATCCACCCAGTAGCGCACACTTAAAGCACGATGTTGGCTGCTATATAGCCAGCAACAATTAAACTTCACTGAATTGAAGGAGCCATCACATGAGTACAGCCTCCTGAAAAAGCCTGAGCTGAAGCTAAAGCAGCGAGATTTGTCCAGGTGGACATCGACTATCAGGCTGAGAAAACATAACCTGGAATCATGGGACATACATAAACGAACCGTTCCTGGCTTCTCAGCTGGCTGCAGAAAGACTGTAGGCACCTGGAGCAATGCAATGCCACGAGCAAGATCACACGGTGATAATCTGAGCTCCCAGAGCACACTGAATTACACTTACACTTGTGCATTACACTTGTATTTTCCATCATAACTCTCAACTTCTCCTGTGTTCATTATGTGGCAAGTATAAATGCATAGATTTGTTTTGCTGTGGAACATCTCTGATATAAGACAATTTCAAAACGTATTCTAGAATAAGTTAGCAGAATGTTTTCCACATTGCAAGTCCCTGTATCCTCTAAGATCTGAAGTCTGTCTCTTGAAAGTGAGAATTCCCATGAAGGTTTGTCCCAAGACAGATATCAGCATGGAAAGTTTCAACCCAGGCAGTTGCTTATAGTTTTTTAAAAATTGGTTTCAAGATGTTCCCCACTGAGCCTTTGTGAGGCAGCTTGCACAAGTTCAGTCCTTTCTTACCACATCTCTATCACTCACAGATAGTGCCTCTGTGCTGTCCCACTTCTCCTACCTGCCACATCTAGTCTATGCCACGTTATCAAAACCCCTGTAATACGAGATTAAAGACTGGAAGGAACAAGACGATGGGTTGTTCTGACTAAGGAAGCAGGGACGGGTCAAATCCATGATGAAGACTCGACGGTAAACGTTTTCAGATTTTTTTAATCTTTTAACAGCCAGTTGTCCACTGTTTCAAATAACTCAGCCTTAATAAGATGAGTCAGGAGGTCTTACAAACAGGTTGGAGGGAACCCAGAAAACAATTTTTGCACCATGAGTAGCAAGCTGACTTCCCTGATAACTAGTGTGCCCCCTCTCTTCTTCCCACCCATCTTAGGTACCTGCTCACCATAGTCTTCACAGGTGAGTTTTCTCCTCTTTGCTTTTTCCTTTTTTACCACACACAAACCTAATCTAGAGAAGCATGGGCGAGTGCTTTCTTTCAGGAAACACCACCACATAGCACACCACATTGCTCATCCTGAGGTAATGCTTGGAGGCGTGCTTTGTGCAGCTGACACCCTTGATCCTCTCCACGTCCATCCAAGGAGCTCAAGACACCCCTGAGAAATCTCACTTAACTTTCGAGAACAATTTCAGAGTGGGATCAACTGTTATGGTCTTTTTTCCTTGAATTTCTAAGAAGACTGAAGCAGACTGCTTAATGCCCTGGTAAGCAAAGCACGTTGATCCATGGAAATCTCTTCAACTCTGTTCTGTCTAGGTTCTTACATCCAGCTTATCAGCTGAGCGCCTTCCAGCCTGGCATTACAAAACCCAGCTAAGGTCTGTCACATGCTGTTTGTTCCCTACTACACATGCCGGGGGGGGAAGATGAGTGCCTTGTTTTGGTAAGGTTTTTTTTTTTTTTTCCCCCTGAGAACATGCATACTGCTATATGTTTGCGTTATAAGTTGGAGGATGCCTGCCTTGTTCTCGGGATTTGTTTTGTTGAAAGCTGCAGTGATCTCTAGCTTGCAGAAGAACACATTTCACTGTCTTGGAGACTGTCCCAGGAAAGATTCATCTCCTTTACAAACTTGCATGTGAAAGTGCACTTCCTGACCACGAGAGACCTGGAGGCTTGGCTGACGACTCACTGAGGAGTGGGCAATAGGTTAACTGAAAGACTAAGACAAAAATTCCTGTTCAGTGCTATTACTGCTAAGGGTGCTGCGGGCCCAGCTGCTCTGTGGCAAGATGGAGGAGCTACCTCAGTGCCAGCTGCGCAGGGGCCTCCAGTGCCGTGGGACCGCGTGGATGCACAGAAGCGCCATCCATGCAGGGCAGTGCCCAACTCAGCCGGTGTGCTGCTCACAGCCCTCCTAACGGCTCCGCTGCTTCTGGAGTCCAGGGGAACGGCCATGCTGCACAGAGCTGCCCCACGCGAAGTCCAGAGCACAGTCAGGGACAGCTGAGGGTGTGCGTGGGGGTGTTTCGCTGTGCGCTCCGTGGCCTGGAACAGTCATATCCTTTGAGAACAAAATAACAGTATCCACACCTGTTCCCATCACAAAACATGACCCCCATTCCATTGCTGAAACTCTCGGAGGAAGAAGTACTAGGAGTTTTGCACATTAAAAATGGAGGTCACAGAAGCTTACAGAAGCATCACCGTGTAAAGTGTGGGTGCAGCAAAAGGATCGCTCCCACCCTCAGAGAGCTGGTGTTGGAGAGGTCTCACTTGCCGTCAGACTCACAGTGCACCAAGATATTTCGTTCACAACGAGGGGTCCATTTAATAGGGTTGTTGCTGTACCAGATGACGAGGTTGAATAACTTCTCATCCCCAGAGGTTGCTAACCGAGCTCTGTTACAGTTTAGTGCTGCTCTGGAAAAACCTGAGCCGTTTTCTCCAGCAGGCTATTAACAGAAGTTTCTCTCCCTCTTTCAGTGCTGGTTGGGATGCAGGGCCCTCCTGCCTGTGCTCTCCTCTCCTGAGAAGTTCTGCAGAGCCCAGCAGGGGCAGAACTTCAATTTTCCTGCCCTGGGAAGCTAACACCAGAAGACCTTGCCCGCTCCCCAATGCTGAGGGAAAAAAAAAAAAAAAGAGCATTTTCAGCACAACAGCTAAAATCCTCTTTCCTCCTCAGCTTTCAGCATTTTTTCCTTTTTTAACATTGAGCTAATAACAAAGTTTTCACTTGCCAACGTGTTTTCAAGTTAAACCAAACTGGTTCCCCTTTCCCAAAGCCATCTGTGATATCTTCCTACTTCCCACAGCAGCAGCACAGGGCAACAGCTCAACTCTGCTTTCTAAGATACCCTTTAGGGCATCTTCCTGCAGATGACTGAATCTGAACTCCAGATAACTGCAGGCACAACCTACAGCGGCAGATAATTAAACTAGCAAGCAATACTGTATGGGTTTGAGTATGGACCTGCAGGATTTCCTGGCCCAAGTCAAAGCTGTGTAGGCCCTGTCAAGGATGAAAGCAGAGGTTTATACACGCAGTGGTCAAAGCTAGGGATGGATTCATAAGCTGGTTAAAAGGTAAAAATTCAGTTTCTGGCAGAGAAACAAAAAGACAAATGCAACCACCACCACGTAGCTGTGAAATGAGTCTGCCCAGTAGGCACACTCAATAGGTGAATACTCACACAAGGCTCCAACCACCAAGAATCAGTCCCATGACCCCTCAGCTGCCCCTTTTCAGAAGTGAAATCACCAATATGCTCTCCACAAGCCTCCAAGATGTACAACCAGTTGCACCAATATATGCTGCCTACTCCAGAGCATCTAGGCATGAACCTCTGCCAGCCTGCACAAGAAATGAACCCTCAGAGCAGCCTTTGTTGTCCTCTGCAGGGGAAGCACACCGCTGCAGAGATTTGTTACCTCTCGTCATTCTCAGGGACCCCTGCCTAGACCAGTTACATTCTTATTTCTGCAGCTTGTCACGTTCATTTCTCCCCCACCATCTCTCCCCCTTGCACTCTCACCATCATGGAAGCACTGGACTTGCTTGCCTTAACCCATAAGCGCTTCCAGTTTGATCCCCTGCTCATTTTGTTCCATCTGCTCCAGTGCCTTGTAGCAGGTTTTTGCCCGCTCGTTTTAGGTAAGCGCATCACCAGATCATTCTTGTGGAGCTCCTACAGACATGCAATGTTTGGAGAAGATGATAGACTCCCTCATCCCATTTTCATTCAGTTACTTCTCTATTTCCTGACATCATTTATTACAACAGAATTCAACATCCCCCTCTGCTGCAGAGCTTTCCATTGCAAGACCTCAAAGCAGTGATTTTGACTTAGAAACAACTGTGAGAGGTGAGCACTTAGTTAAGGTAACAGGGAGCCTCATCTTCCCCTTCCTGCTGCAGCCTCTGGCATGACTCTGAACTTCTTGTTTGCTTGTTCAGCTCCACTTTACACATGGCTCCCCAGGAAGGTGGCAGGGGGAGGTAGTGCTAGCAGCAGAGGATGCTTTCTCTCCACGGTGCATGTTTAGCATGAGCCTTGGAGCAGTAACAGCAGATCCTCCTCCTCACGCTTATTTCTGGAGCCAATACCTGATCAATCCAAGGCTGTATGTAATGTGTGTTTTTCCTCTAACAAAACAACTCAGAAGCCATCTACCACTTGTTACCAGCGCTGCCAAGCTGAGTCACTTTTATTACTATCTTAAAGGGTAGGTGGAAGATCACGTGGATCTTTACTGCTTCAATAAAAGGCATTTTATTACAAGCTGCTGTTGCCTTGCCTTTTTGTTCTCTGTTCAGCATATGTGGCAATGCCATCTGATGAATTCACAATTAATTTATTCATTTCTGGAAAAGAGGTATTTTATTTTATAGCCTTGACACAAACACATTGCATTTCCATGAAGGAAACGGATGCGTGGGATGAAACAAAACAGCTTCCAGCACTGGTCTTCTAAAGTCATCGATTTTAATTGGAACTCTTTTCCACAGAGCTGCCTTCAGATGCACCCATGAGAGGAGATCTCCATCCCGGAACTGCACACACTCTTCCTTCACAGTGTTTGCTAGGCAGGCACTGAAGCGTGGGTCCACAACTTCTGTATCTCAGACCCGCCGGGAGAGTTGGCGTATGAGCAAAGCAGACATAGCTGGTGGGACATCAGAGTAAGAGAGAAGGAGTTGTACTTTCTTTGCAGAGAAGGAAGAGTGAGGAGAAGACACTCATGTTTCGCTTCATGAGACTTCTGCTCCCAGTGTGAAACTTGCTGCTTACACCAGTCTATCCCTGGCTGTCATCCCACCCTGGTTCAGACTCTCAACCTCCTTTGCTTTGCAACAGATCAGCCTGGAATAAGCAACCCTTTGAACAAGGACACCCTCAGATGGTGATTCTGTGTTGGACATTACATGTCTCTATATGACCAAGTCATCTACAGAAGAGAGAATGCAAGATGGCAAAAGAGGGAGGAGGGAAAGATTCCTGCAGAGGAAGGTGGCATCGAACTCCTAATGGTTCCTGCCCAGTTCTCTTCAGAGAGAAATGCATCCCCCAGTACAATGCTTACATCAGTGCATGCAGTATTCCAACTCATCTTTTGCCTTTTTTAATTCAGGTTAGCAGGTAAATACATGCTTAGAGGACAATAACCTGATCCCAGACTAAGGCAGCCTGTGTTAGGGCTGGATCCAGCCTCACCACACCTGCCAAGGTGCCCTTGGAGCCACGCTCCTCACACGCCAGCATCAAGGGGTGAGGATGCCTGGGGCAGGCAGGGAGTCTCGGCTCTCCTGCCCCGGGGTACGTCCGGCCCTGCCAAGGCCATGCTGAGACTGTTTAATCCTATTAAAGCATAAGCTGGGAGTACATGATACTCGCTAGAAGAAAATAGCTTGCTTTGTTCAAAACCCCACAGCAGCAGACGCTGTGGGACAACCCGCCACTATTGATCTCTGCAGGCAGGGCTTGCCATCCCCGGTTTCACTGCCTGGGGAAATCCCACAGCCCTGCTCTTTGCTCCCACCTGGAGACACAGGGCTAGGATCCCCGCTCAGCACAAGTGCCGGAGCTGGAGCACATGTATTTCCAAAGGGGATTCGCAGATGGGAGGGCCCAGCCAGCCCTCCAGCTGATGCTTTCCAGGCAAACCTCTGCACAGAGCCAAGAGCCAGTTGTCACTGTCCCCGCGCTGGCCTTCTCACTATTAAAGCACCAAATAGACAAAAATGAGCATGTCATCTTCTACCTCCCATGACGGATGTTCCTAAATCTCTCACTGTTGCTGCCAGCTTCGCATGCACACATGAAAACAACGGGATGCAACGTTCAGGCTCGTGGGAGGGGAACTAAAAATTGGATAGCTGTACAGGTCAGAAAATATATCTGGTCAGGAAGAGTAATCATTTATCAAATGCATAAAAAAGGGTTTAAGGATATGGGCAAACTTATCCATATTTTATTTCTGTGTGTGTGGAAGGTGCAGGAATTCCATAACCCATGGAGAGATCTCTTTTGCAGCACCCAGCTCAAGCATGGGATTCAAGATTTTAGCTGTCTGAACATTAACAAGTTTAACAGATCAAAGATCCAAAAAATGAAGAAATTTTCCCCTTCCAAAACTGCTGATTTCTGAGACACTTGTGCTGCAGTGCAGCACACAGGGTTGATCAGATATCACCTTACTAAGCAAGTGATGAAATCGGCATTGTTACTTTTCTTCCCGGCACCTATAATGAGTTGAAGCAATTCCTCCCACTCTCATGCCATTCAGAAAGACGCAGCCGTGTGTATCCAGGTAACCACTGCTGGCACCGCAGAGCTCGCTGCAGATCTGTGCCCAGGGACACATCCCCCGGGAGCTCACGAAAGGACCAAGAAAGAAGGGGCCAACCCTCCTGAACCTCCAGGAGCCAAGGCGCTTGTTTGCCCGTTTTCCCCAGAGAAGCCTGGTGAGGGTGTCCAGGTACGGGACCGCTTTGTGTGCGCGTGGAGCTTCGTAAAGCAGAACACCACAACAAAACAGAAAGAGAAGCAGGAGGACGACAACAACAACAAGGGGCAGAGAGACATACCCGTGTAACCAAGAATTAAGTGTTTTTCATTCCCTCATGCATGATTCCTGACTTGTTTCCCTGCATCCCCAAGTACTAGAGCGTTGCCTCCCTGTCTTCTGATAGCGAAAAGCCTGCCCCCCAGTAACAACCATAAAACCTGTTATTTACAGAGACTACCAGCTGATCCTCCTTCTCTTCCCCCCCCAATCAACCGAGCTGTCATTCTTCCCTCCCCCTTGATGCTTGCCTCAGGTAACTCCCCTCTAGATCTTCGCTGAGGTAATTAATTCGCAGTACTGCTGAAAGAATCGCCGCAGATCTTTCCATCCTGTCTGCGCTCCCTAACAGTTTACATAAAGCAGAAGTCCCCCATTCTCTATACCCAGGAATTTAAAAAAAAAAAAGTTGCATTGTCTAAACCAAAGCATGACTATAATCTTTCCCCCCACTACCCCCCCCCCCCCCCCCCCAAAAAAAACCCATTATACAACACTTCCTCCACATAGTCAATTGTGAGTGTTTTTTTCAGAGCCTGTGCAGCCAGTTATTTCTTAAGAAGGTGCTTTATATGCTCTCCGAGGCAGGACTCATACTATCCCACAGATCCTTGCTGTTGCTATGGAAATCATTCCTCCGTAAGCCGATGTGCAAATGCAGGTCTTCTTGCCGAGTACAGAGGCTAAAGGTGTGCATGAGTCAAACTATTTGCTGTGCATTATTCCTCCGCAGCCTCGCCGCTGCTGGGGGGCAGGGGGAAGGGACAATTAGTGTCTGTAACGAGAGCACCGGTAACAGGGAGCTCTGGGGAGCGTGAGCAGCCTGTCAGCAATGCTCAATAGCCACGGGAAGGCTCTGGCTGGGAGCTGCAGCCAAGCAGGGTGCAGTCGTTGACCTGCTCGCCGGCTCCAGGAGCCACAGGAGGGACAGGATTCAGGCACAGGAGGCACAAAGCATCATTCACAGCACTTTTAAACACTTGAGGGGGAAAAAAGTGAGTCACCATCCACCATCGTGGATACAAGGCAGGCAGTACCCTGTCCTGTCTGTAGACCTGTAGCCACTCAGAAAGGTCAATGATAAAATTAAGCTTTTGTCAAGGAAATGTCGTTGGAGAGAGCCAGAGGCTGCAGAGCTGCCCGGAGAGCCAGCCAGCTGGTGACGCAGCAAGGCCAAAAGGGAAACACACTTACAAGAACATCAAGTGCGTTTGCATCTGCCATGTTTGGCAACTCTTCCAAACACAGTTTTCACACTCCTTGAGACCGATGGTAAGTACTAGGGTGGATATTGGAGCATGCCACACAGCTTGATGCCAGCAGGCACTTTTCAGTAACAACCTCTGCCCTCTCACAACACAGACAGAGGAACCTGCGGCCTCCAGGATTCGACGACCCTTAACCACCAGCGGAGATGAAGCCCTTACAGGAGAGGCCATGTACAGCCAGCTGAAGAGCTCCTCCACCCGCCACACCAGCCAGACACAGCCATCTCTCCGTCTGTGGGACTTCGTGTGAACATTTCAGTTCCTAGAGCAGGCAAGAACACGCCACACGCGTTTGTTTCCCCTTGCTCTGGAACACTTCACAGTGCTTTTCATAGATGTATTGCAGTAAGTAGCATGTCCCAGGGCAGCTCCCATGCCTTGGTGGTTTTCCAGTTCAGCGTCCTACATCCCTGCTGCAGCCCAGGGAGGAACTGGGATCCGGGAGGGAACAAGGAGCATAAGGCACTCAGATTTACAGTAGGTTTAAGAGGAGTGATGGTTTTTTGGACAAATAAGTGGCCATCTGAGGGTAGCTGATGATTTTTTTAGGTTTTTTGTTTGGTTGGGTTTTGTGGGGTTTTCTGAATTTTTTGGTCGTTTGGGTTTTTTTTTTTCTTTTCAAATGAGGAGCTGGAAGGCTATAGCAGAGAAAGGCAGATTCACCAAAAAAGCAAATATGGGATTATTTTTTTTTTTCCCCCTTCACTGAAAGAACTGCTCCTGCAGCAGATTGACAAGCAGTCCATCACACAAACTGAAGGGTTGTATTCACATTTTATCCCCTTTCTCACTGCTCTGCAAGAAACACAGGTGTCATGCCCATCCTCTCTTCTTAATTGTTTTTTTTTCCTAGATATTCGGGAACTCATAAAAGCAGAGCAAGTAGCTTAGAGTTACAGATTCGCAGAAGTTAGTAAAGTCTTTACCTGACCTTTTTTTGTTGTTGTTGTCAGTCACCCTGAGGAAAGGCAGCTAGTTGAAGAACAGAATCCAAACACCCAAACAAAATCTGAACGTCTACGCAAGATCGCAGATCACAGAGGCAATAATCTCAAAGCACAACTCCTCTGAGGCACCATTACGTATGACAATTAAACACAAACACAGTAAACAGGCTACAGCTTATTGCTGTAAACAAAGCAAGCAGATGTCCCCCAAGCCTAACCCAAAATAAAGTAGCGCTTACTTCAGTTCAGGGTAGAAAGGAGACTGCTGGTGCCCAAAGCTGCTCTGCTCCACTCCTGCTTGCGCTCCCACATGGGGCTGGGCTGGTCTCCTCTCCTCTCTTATAATCTCCCTGCCAGGAGGTCACCGGCCAGTGGTCCTTAGTAGAGACACCTGCTAGTTCAGCACAGCTTGTTGGCAGAGTGCAGGGATGGCTGGGATTTAAAACAAAGGAATACAGTTAGCGATTCTTCATAAAGTTTGTTGTAATTCTAACTACCCGTGAGCTGTAATGGGCGTTTTTGTGTTGTCTTTCTGGTTAAAATCAGCTGCATTCAGACTTGATCAATACCATCCTAGTATTCTAATAAACTCTTATAGCATTTTATGAAAATACAATAAATATGCAAATAGCAGTGTTTCCAATTGCTTTAAGAAGATACGGTATGAATGTGGATAAATTACATTAAATCATGCTGTCATAGAGAAATACCTTGTGATTTATAAGTAGCTGCCTTACATAAATTAATACCACACAATTCTGCAGCCCTGTCGATAGATGTCTTTTGTGTCGTGGTATGAGCACACATACTATGCCTCAAAAGCTTCCAAATAAGTGGATAGGAGTTGGAGAATACAAATGACATAAGATACTAAAGGGTTTTATTTCAGGAACATCTTAGTATGCTAGAATATGGTATAGATTAGAGGTTGTGCATTAGAGATTCACTCTCACTGCCTTGTTAGAAAGGGTGTAAAAGAAACAGCAAAGGAATAGCAGAGGAATAGCAGAGAGCAATGTATACGTTTGCATTTATTATAATTAGTCACCATTCCTTTTATTTTTAGTATAATGGTATTCATGATGAATCATGTCCTGAGTGTAAATTTAAGAAATGCAATTGTGAATGGATTTGGTATGATCTGTTTACGACATTCATAAATGCAGACACAATGCCACCGTCAGAGGGACTGTGAAGGATTCTTCTCATGTACCTGAAAGCCAAAACCTCAGATCGTCTATAAATTTAAACTCTGAACAAGTTCTTGAATTTGCTAAGCCTTTAGGGTTATTTCTTCCTTCCCAGATGCATCATTTCATGTCAACTGCTTGTTTGTTGGCATCCAATTCAGACAATCAGTTTGAACTAAGACGCTCCATAAAAATATTTAATACTCTTCTGTAAAACATGTAAGTGAATTTAGAAATCCAAATCAATTAAGTTATAGATTGGCTTCAATAGTTTTCTAAGATCAATTCTTCAACAACAGAAACCAAAACCCAAACCAAGACCCAGGCCAAACTCAGAGACAACATTCTTGCAAATGCGAAGAAACCTTACCCTTTGCAGGGACTGCTGCTTTATGAAATGAAAGATTAAATTAGTACCTGAAGAGAAGATGCACATCTAAGAAGAGCAGCAGAGAGAGGGGAAGAGGTGTTACTGACTCAAAGTTGTGCTAACTTTTAGTCTTCCCTTGGGGCAGGCAGAAAAAGCCAAGCAGCTTTTTCTGCTTTGCGTCAGAAGCAGCTCATTCAGCTATGGCAAAATCACTCAAAGAGGGCTTTTAGCTCTCATCTCTCGATAACAGCTGTGCCTTAATTTATGTGTGTGATGGTGGGGGACACAAAATATACCCGCCAGTGACAATTTCTAGAATTAAACTGCAAGGAAGAAGGGGGGTTTGTCGGCGTTTGAGAAGCAGGATCCTGTACATCACCCTCCTTAGGGTGCACCCCAAGGTACCAAAAGCGCCCAGCTCTGACTAACTCCCACCGGAGTCTCGTGGCTCAGCACCAGGCAGCTGATCTCAGTGCCTTTCAGGATGAGGCCACTTCCCTGCCTGATAACGAGTTTACACATACGAACTTGTTTAACAACATACAAACAGTTAAACAAACAGTTTACACATACACACAAACACGCTATGGTACATCTCATCTTCGACACATCAGACCAAAATTGGGGTGCTCTTGGCTGAGCATTATGCAACTTGGCTTCACCGGACTGGCAACACGCCCTGAGATACAGATATAGGAAGGATATTTTCATCTCTCTAGACTGTTGGTGAAACCAAATGCGATTCAGCTTTCCCCGCCACTCCCCTCTGTGGCTGGATTTATTTTGTGAGAACATTTGTCCTGTAAACAAGAAAGAAATCATGTGGTTGTTCTTGTCATTTTAAAAATAATCCCAGAAGCTTTTAAAGGTTGATAGTTTATAATTTAACATGTTTTGTCCTTTCACAGGAGCAGAACTGGGCTCTAGTATTTTTTTTTCTGTTACAAAACAGAGAAAACAAGTGACATTTATTTCTTTTGTGTAAGCCTTTGTCCCCGAGCTCAAAACTCTGACCATCAAATCTAGATATAGAGCTGGAGAAAGCCAAACAATCATATATGATTACAAGATGCGCCAATTCTACTGATTTTGGATGGCAATATGCAACCGACTGCTTCAAGAGGAAACCTCCCAATTATTGGGCTGCTGAACCTCAGGAAATCCCAGCCGAGTTGTTGCTGTGCACACAACGGAGTTGTTCCAAATATTTTCGCGAAGTCCAGCATATCCAGGATGTGTCTGAAGATGATACATGATCAGGTCAACTGTGCCACCCACTTGTGTTTGGACTGAAGTGACCTGAAGGCTCTGGGCCCCACGTGGCGTAGAAGGATACCTTCGCTGGAGCAGTGTGAGTCCAAGAGGGCTGACGCGTGGGACACACTGCACTTTCTGGTCTCTGGTCTGCCCTGGCATCCCTACACACTCTAGTAGTTTCTCCGTGTTCTTTACAGCTCATCAGGCTGTTTGTGGCATCCCACTGTATCTTGACAAAACTATTTCTAACAAAAGTCAGATTTTTGTAAGACTTCCAAATTTTGGTGTTTGGAAAATTGGTTGATTCATGGAAGTACTTTTCAGATCAGTTCTACAGTGTTAATCAGCAGAAAGGCGTGTTCTTCCCAGAAGACTGATTCAGGATTACTTGAAGAAAGGCATTTCAGAGCAATCCAGCAGAAACTTCGCTCTGGTCAGCAGCACCTCGGCTCCCTTCATTCATCAACAGAGTAAATACTCCTCGTGTTTTCTCCGGATCATCCCAAACACCAGCACAAAAGGCACGCTGCCTTAGGAAGCACAGACTTGCAGGGACTCTGGAATGGCTGGTGTCTGTCCCTTGCCCTGCTGTAACCTGGGATCAAACACGATTTAAGTGCAGGTCGTAGACGGGGCTATTACAGCTACACTTCCTCTCTTGCAGTGAGACACCAGTGGCAGGTACCTGGTTCTGGTGTACCTATAACGTTAGAAAACAGTAACCTGATACAAAGCAGGCATCAGCAGGGGTCAGAACAGCAGTCCCTGGTCTAGCGGTACGGCTCCAGATGATGTTAGGATGACAGCTCAGTATCCCAACCGCAGTGGGGAATACACAGTTGTCCCCGTGTGACATGAAAGATGACACTGTCCACAGCCCACAGTTTTAGCCATTAGCCGTTTGTTATGAATACCCAGCAGCTGCAGTGGGGAATAGTTTCTAGTGTGAAGGGCTTGAATTCTCTGTATAGAGAGAGTAGAAGGGAGAGTCAGCAGCTGCGGAGGTTATTAGTCCTCAGCCAAAACTCTGCAAGCTTCTGACCCCATGTCTTCCCTGGACTTAGTGGCTCCATGAACGTGCAGCTGCCGAGGCTGCGGAGGTGGTGTGGCACTTGCTCGGACAGGGAAGTGTGTTCCCAGCTCCATGCTCAGCTCCTTGGAGTAGCTGAGTTTGTCCACTTCTAACAGTTACTTGACTCCTCTTTCTCACTTGGGACTACTATGACTAATAAATACCTCGTGTCACTTTTTAAAAGATACTGTTAGCAGCTATTCCCTTTCCTCTCGTGCTCAAGCCATCTTAGCGAGGTAGGAAGTACGCAAAGCTCGAAGAGTTCACTACACTAGTTCAGCCTAGCAATAATCTTGCAGATAACTGTCCTCGCAAGCTGGGAAAAGATGATTGTGGAAACTCATCCATGCTTAGAACAAGCAGCACTTGACGATTTTTTCAGAGAAGCCGTTTCTGTTTCTCTCCTGTGAGCAGAACAGGTATTAGTAACTTGTTCCTGTCAGCTGGGAAGTCTTCTGGTTGAGTTTTCGTGTTCAGTTAACTTTGGACAAATGCTGTCCTGAAAGAGATGTGAAAAGCCTTGACACAGAGACAAGCTGTGCACTTCACCATGGTGATGTTTGTGGTCATTTTACTGGATCTAGTAATGCCTTCCGTATGGATGCTCTGATTCGTGTGACAGTTCTTCACGAGCCGTCTCACTGGCTGACAGCGCCCAGCCAGCAGGACGTAAGTGAGAGAGATTTGCTGTGTGCTGGCCAAAGAGAGGGTAAAAGGGTGGTTTATGATCTTACGCGAACTGGGGTGACGAGGGCTAAGTCCAGTATACCTATGTGGAATAAATACTAAATTGGCTAAAAAATACAAAAGTACAGCATTGTTCACACCTTAAGGAAAAGTCTAAAATCAAGAGGCTTCTGAGGTAGAAAATAGCCGCAGCTGGCATGAAGGACACAACATCTGTGGTTCCCTGATAAGCTACATGAGGTACGGGACGGGATGCAATTATTCCGTGGCTTTACCTTATGATGTATAGCAGATACGGGAATGGGATGATACCATGAAACAGATAAGCTGCCAATTAGCTGCCCGCTAGATGCTCAGAGCCAACATTTTGTCAAATTTTGATGAAATGCTGTCCTTTGTGCGAACTTTGCTCATTATAATGTCATTATAATACCAAAACACACCTCCATCCCGACGGCTACCCGCCTCCAAGGTGCGACCACTCCTTCTTGAGTCTGCACCCTGAATTTCTCGTAAACTATACCTTTAATTGTGAAGCGAGAAAAATTTACACCAATCACGATAAAACTATGTATGACTAAAGTCACTCAAACTCCACCTTGAAGGTAACAAATAGTATAAAAATAGCCCGAGAGAGGGGGGATACCCAGGGAAGACACCATCATAAAGAATTACATCACTGACTTCTGGGATCAGTCGACGGGCTGAGCCTCTCTTCCCCCCCATAGGGATGCCTTTGGGTAAGACTTAGATTATACCGAGTGCTTCCTCGGGAAACTTAGAAATTTCTCTAGAGACTCTCTTTTCTACATTTAGAGCCAGGCTGTATCGTTTATAACTTTGTCGCGCGTTTTGTATATGTAACAATACTTTCATTTGCACGTGCTTTGCAGACAGTGTATTTATCACCGGCAATCCTAAGAACCTATATACCTGTTGTTTAAATAAACTGCACTTTTTTAAGTAGCTAGTCGTTTTTGTTTCTCACTGAACGTGACCAAAGACTCAAGAGTGGCCGTGCTAGTTCATGAGCACGACTAGACTGAAGGTGCAGTCCACTATTAGTGTATCCAAATCGTAATAGTTTAATACATATTAAACGCGATTGGACTGATAGTGCTGAATTGGGCATCACTCAGAATTTAAACCTAGCCACACCTAGCCTCCCACCTCGGTGAGGAGTGTTAGAACGCAAGGGGGTTTATTTTCTGCCAAAACCGCTTTGCCCCTTTTCACGCAACAACATCTAGCACAACCTTCTGTGAAGATGATGAAGGTAGCATCTATTTTATGATTGGTGGCTTTTCAAAAGGCATTGTAGACTAATTTATGATTTAGGGATTTCTGCTTTTAACTGATGGTGTTCTTATGTAGCAAAAGAACAGCTCAAGGGCTTCTTCTGTTAGCGTCATCTCTGTTTTGGACATATTAGCTTCAGCCAGCTGGTTTTTAGACAGTTTGAGGTGAGAGCTGATTATGGGGGAAGCTTTGAACTCACCTATGGCATCTCAGGAGACTGTGGCTTTTTAGGCCATAGCCTTCAACTCGTATAAGTTGTGAACTGAAGATCTTACTACCTGGAAAGAGAAATAGAGAGAATACCCTGAAACGTAGGTAATCCATGGGTAAAACTTACTAGTTCATTCCAAAAACTTTGAGTTATTTGCTTGAATGAAATCCTGGAAGTACGACAATTTGAAATGGGTTGAAAAGCCCAATCAAAAAAGTTTGTAAATTCTGGGTTTGAAGTAACTTTTAAACAAGATTATTTTGACTACTCTGTCAAGTACAGAATTATAACTCCTTCTAACAGGTCTAAAGCCATTAAACGTTCAGTATCTATAGCATAATAATGCAAAATAAAACACAGGTTATGCCTGCAATAACACTTTTTTCTGTGGTAAATTGTTCATTAGATCTTGTTATGATTCAATAACCTATATCCCATTAATTCACTCACATTTTATGGACTCTATACATAGATTGAATTTATGTAATTTGTGCTTGTGCTTGGAATTCGTCTTCTGTCAAGACGAAATTGGCAGATCCTTATGCTGTGATTAGCGTTCTGGATTTCAAATGTCTGTCAGCAGGTGGTCAAAACCATCAGCTCATAAAGGAACCAGTCTGCCCCTGGTACTGGCTCTTGCACAAGGACACGACTTGCAATTTGCAACACGAAACTCACGATAACCGTAGAAACAAAGCAATTCCTATGTGCAGAGAGGGGTTTGGTCTCCCTACTTCCCTCAGCTAGTGGCAAGTCTGTATATCTCGTCCTTTCGTCTTCTCTGGGTAGAGTTACATTCCTGCTGGTGCAGCAAGCCTGGGGAAGGGCTGGGGTAGAATATGCTGCAACACGTTCTGGCTCTGGGGCTGCATGACCACATCATGCCTTTACCAGTAATGAGGTTCCCTGTCTTAAGCTCACGGCGCGCATGGCTGGCGTGGTGCTGCTGGAGGAGCCTGCACCCACACGGGCCGTCAGCTTGTCTCCAGGGCACCCCGGTGTGCGACTTGACTCTCATCCCACCAAGGGAGGGATGGCAGGACTTCAAGTATAGATGCAGGGAAAATTTACCAAACAGAACCCCTCCTGCACCATAAATAACTCATGTAAACACACCCTAAGAGAGGCATGTGGTGGTCTGGCTGGACGTGTGCTTGTAAAGGAAGCCTACAAAAGAATTAGGAACTGGCACCTGACAGAACAACAAATGTATTGCAGGAATTGTTAAAAAACCAGTCATCTTCCAAACCAGATTTTATTGCTTAGCAATTTGGGGAAGAACGTGAGTCCAGCTTTGAGTTCAGCCTGGAAGTAGACATATGATCATTTAATGATGAATAGTGCATGTTTTCACATGAAAAGCCAACAGAACATAGTTTAAGCTTGTATTAGTCCCCAGTCTGGTGTCAAGAAATGCTGTGATCATGGATGTAACTGATTTAAAGAAAATGCAGGCCTAAGAGAAAGTACTCATTAAACTATTCAATGTTGTTTGGTTTTTTTTTTAATAAAAGATTATTTCTGCTGAAGTCAGATCTTCCATCCACTACCTCACTCTATTTTCTCAAGCTCTATTTTCTTGTCAGCCATGTCCCATCTTGCCTGCTTTCATGTGTATGGAAAAGTCAACTGGTCATGCTCGCGTCCTCAAACAAGCGCCTGTGCTGAAAGAACTGGATGAGGTTGAAAATCCAGAGCATGTGCAGTGGCACTTGGCCTTTAAATCTGAAAAGGCAGCCTCTGACACAAAGCAAACGAGAAGCGATCTTTCTGCGAGACCTGAGGTACACCTCTGCCTCTTAAACTGATAACGTGATCTGAAGCCACATGTAAGTGCCTTCCATGGAGAAGCCACCCAAGTGAGAAGCAGGTGAACAAGGCGAGTCACCCGTTGTCACAAGTTCCAGTCTTAACTAAGCCTCCACTCTTTAGCACTGATGAGAAACAGGCACAATCATGTGAGACCAAAGTGCCAAGGATGAAGCAGAAGTTCAAATGCTACTTTTTTTTTTTTTTACAATATCTGGACACCACCACCTATTTTTTGCAGTTTTTATTGATTCACCTGCAATGATGTGGTAACAGTTTTAAGTAATTCTTAAGGGTCAGTGTTTACCCTTGTGACCCTTGTCACTAGGATAGCGAGGAGACTTCACTGGATTTCAAAATCTACTGTGTACACTTTGTCAGTCACCTGTATGTTGTACCTTTGGAAAGAATCTGTTACCGGCGAAAGGGTGAAATAAGAAAAACTCCTGCATAGCCATGCTTCCTCAAGGTAAGCCAACATGCACATCTTTGTAGGGTGATTCACTGTGGGGACCTGAGAAGGAGGAGAGGTCACAGTCCAAAACGACATGTCGGTCTGCCTAACACTGATGTCCTACCAATAGCTATGCCCGTCATGACTAGGTTAAGGGCGTGCAGTAATTCAGCTCAGTCATAGAACTGCTTGAATATTCATCTGTTCAGTTACATATTTGTAGGTTTATGCTTTAAAAAACCCACAAATGTAGACACCACATGGACTGATTCCACCCAACTGTAACTTAGTTACGAACATGGAGGTGCACTCAGGCCAAGAGCATGCAGGTTACCTGATTCTGTTTCCAAGTTGACACCTAAGTCCCTCGCAATTTCTGATGGCTAAGCAATTTCTACAATCCACTGTGCTTGGTTTTATTTTCAGTAAGAAATGGGTAGGCTAGTCTCTGAATGTATTACATATTGCTTTCGGAAGTGTACATTTCACTGGAGTACTTCTGTGCCAAGTCAATGGCTTTGGGACGGTCCATCATCACAAAACTCCTTATGTGTGCAAGGAAAACCGGCACTTCACTGCAAGTACAGAACAACTATGGGATTGCATCAAAATTGCCTAGCTCACTTGCATTGGCATTTACAGGTGGCAGAGGTTACACCATTTTCCAGCTCTTAGTCTGAGGTTCAAAACTTTCCCTTTTGATCTTTTTTTTTTAAATAAAAATACCGTATACGTATCAATGAAACACTACCTGTGAAACCTGCTACCACATGTCCCTGACATTATTCTTAGACAGTAACAAGCAAGAAAATGTTTATCTTTCCCCCACATTCTGAAAGCTCCATTAATATAGACAACTGAGATCTTCCTGGGTAGCAAATAATTGTATTAATTAATGAGTGTGTGAAACAAAATACAAAGAAAGCGTACACTTGAAGGGACTATTTGCATGTACGTGAGTGCCTGTAACTCCAGTGGAGACAAATGTGAGATGCACATACAAACAGAAGGGAGAATACATTCACCACGCTGGATGGAAAAAGGCCAGCCTGGAACAGTGGAATGCATAGAGGGATTTAAAGCAGGATTACAGATGCCTGTGGCAACTGCTCTCAATAAATTATAGTTAGATCAAAGAAAAATAGAATGCTTTGATAAGAGATTAACAAGCACCGTTCTCAAATGTACAGTTGTAATTAAAAAAAATAAAATTACATTTTAACCCCTTACTCAAGGTATTATGGTTTTTTTTCTAGTTTTACTTACAAGTGAATTCTGGCACCCAGGGATAAAGACAGCTTTTTCCACATCTTCATTTTGTTACAACCAGCCACCAAATAAACAGACAATCATTATTTTTATGCACGCACCAGGAGTTCTGATACGGGACATGGGGCTGGCAGGGGGGTGGTGTCAATTTTAGAAAGACTAGGTGACCTGCTGCAGCGAAATGGCAAAGAGATAATCAGGCAGCAAGTCTGTTGCTTTCCTTGAGTTACACGTTATGTATTTACCAACCTGTAATAAAGAAGAGAAAAACAAAGTTTTATTTGCTTTCATCTATTTTCTAGAGCCACTGCTTGCCCTAGAACATAATGAACACGTGCACACTACTGCGTATGCAGCTCAGTAATCAAAGTAGTTCTTTGAAAGGTCAGTGGAAAATTAAGCAGTAAAGTCATAAGTTACTACAAATGTGAATATCCTTCCATCATCTTATACGAAACGTGAAGGTTGCTTCTTTTTTTTGTTAACTTACAGTTAGCGTGGGAAGATGCCTTCTGACTGTTCCCTTCCAGCATCAGGAAAGCGGGCAGCCCAGCACACGTTCTTCAGTGGCTCTGGGACCGCAGAAGTGTTTGCAGGTGCTTGATGCTGCTTCAGAGCAGAAAGGAGAAGCACAGGCTTCTCCAAATCTAAGCATTTGAATGCTGCAGTTGTCTAGAAATTCTGTCTTTGGAGAAATCACCTTCACGTGACTACTCCACGTTTCTGAAAAATTTGTTCAGACAGTAGAAGTAAAAGCTGGCATTACGGCTTTATGATTTCATATCCAGGAACTGCTCATCCACACATTTTTCACCTGAAGGTTAAAATCTACCATTTTCTCCCACTAGTTCCTGGTTGTGCAAGTCATAATTAGAAAGTCCTCTGCACTTGCAAGGTGCATTTAGTAGCTGACTTGAATTTCTCAGTCAACTGGCACTGACATTTCTAATATTTTGCTTGGAACTATTCCACGTGGTTCAACAGGCTGGAGGTCTGCTTCATAGCTATATGTGTTCCTGTGAGTGACACTGTAATGCCTGGAGAGCTCATTCTACCAAACATTCATTCCCGATGAGAAGATGCTTTCGTCCTCTCATCAATGATTTATGGTTGATACAGAATGCAGTGCACTTCCTTCCTCCCTTAAAAATCCCTAGTGAAAGTAGCATCATTTCCAACCTCATCAGCACTAAGCTATACAATTTTCCATGAAATCTGAGGCATTAAGGTGAGGGAAGCATGGATACACACTCTTGGGATTCACTTTTTCAAGTTTTACTGAGGTGGCACCACAAATTCAGCGTTTGAAGTCTCTGTGTTTGTGCTTCTGGCACAGAGGCTGCACATGGCAGTAGCCCTCAAAAATTAAATTACCATTGTAGGACATAGCATACAACAACGGTGTTCTTATTGCTGGGTAGATGTTCAAAGCACGCGGCAGTGCTGTATTTTGACTCCTCTCAGTATATTTTTTTTCTCTAGTTGCTGATTTATTGATTGACTGACTTTTTATCAAAGCAACAATTCTCGTATCTTCCATCTGTGCAGGTCTCTGGGTAGGGGATTTCTGTAGGAGGTGACAAACGTCATATATCTCTCCAGTGAATCTTTTTTTTCCCTCAAAAGAGAGGGAAAAAAATTTCTCCTGATTTCTATGATCACAAACTAAAAGAGGAAAGATAATAAGAATTTGCAAGGAGAACTACAAATTGATCTGTACCTGGCTACAAACTCATCAGTCTGGCATGCCGAGCAAGCATGTGCAAACCTAAGAGTTTTACTGTGACCATGACTTAGACTTCTGACAAATAAAGCTCAAGAACATTGAAAAGGAAAGGAAAAAGTTTTTCTAGACCTATTTGAGCTAGAAATCAAAGTTGGTTGTCAGTCTGAGATGTCCTATACTTCCTCGCTTCAGGAAAGCTGGGAGCCCAGTAGAATTTAAACGGACTTGCAATGCTTCACTATTTCTCCTCTACTTTCTGCCAAAACTAAGAATTGCAGAGAGACTTCATGAAGGAAAAAAAAAAAAAAAACCTAGCCAAAACTGTGGTATGTTTCACAAGTTGCAGTTTCTTGGCAAAGTTCCGGGTGATTTCTTATTTCCTCCAGACCAGTTCTCCCACTCGTGTTGCTAAGCAGGAAAGCAATGCCCTTTCCCCTTCTCATCGTGCAACGTGATATAAAAGCATGAGGTTTCAAGAGAACTGAATGGCCGCTCACTTGAAAGGAAGACAACACAGCGGTCTGAAGTAGTGCCAGAGAAGGTGGTGGCCTCTTCTTGCCATTGGGACGGGAACACCACTGAATGTATTCACTTCTGCGGTCGCATAGCAAGAACCCTTGGCCATCTGAAAAGATGGGCCTAGATACATAAGAATGCCTTTCAGTGCTTCCATGCTCTCAGTTTCTTGACTTTTTTTCTTGTATCCATTATTAAAAGGAAAATATGTGACTGTTTTTACATTTCTTCACCACTAAATTCAGTGTTTGGATTAATGCTGTCCTGTATCTCCCCCCTTGATGCCATGAGGGGAGGAAAAAGAAGGCTCTCCCAGGTGTTTCTACCATGATATAGCGAGGACAGCCTGCCCCTGCGCTGGCTTTCCCCCATGGGTGGTCTAACAAGACATGGGTAAAAAAAAAAAGCAAAGCTCATAGAAAATTTCTTACAGGGTATCTGAGTTAGATACGGGAGGCAAGAACTGGCTAGTCACAGCTTAGTGACCTTTCTAGCTCCTTAATTTGGATAACAACAGATTTTGGGGGGAAAAGGCCTACCCCATGGTCTCCTTATCCAACTGGCTCTGGTGTAAAGATGCCTTTGCTGAGAGAAAATAGCTATGGGGAAAATTTTTGGTATTTTCTCTTGTGAAATAACAACTTACTAAAAATAGTGCCTGCAGATGAATATGTTGCAGTTTGCAGGCCCAGAGAAACCAATTTATATCATTCACTCGTCTTTCCTCCTTTTTGATGCATTCCCTACATTTTCTCCTGAAGTAAAACAGAATGCAGAAATCCCATGCCAAAGTGTTGTAATGGACTTTGGTAAAACTTATGTATGTTAAAGAAGGGTACAAGGTTTTTTCCAAGTTCATCATCTGACATAAATTTGCATCTGATTATGATACTTTAGAGGAAAAGGTGGGTTTGGAGGGTCTTTTTGGGTTTTTTTTGTTTGTTTGGTTGGTTGTTTTTTAATTACTCTCTTCTTTAAAATGAAACTCAATTTGCATTTTTATTATATGCACTGTACCTGTAATAAACCGATAAAAAAAGAGAAAATTGATTTGTCCATCTGTGTTTGCAGTCGCAGAAATACTTACCCTCTAGCCCCAAGAGGATGACCAACATAATATGAGGTAACGCAATTCCAAAGTTGCATCGATGCTTTTCCACCCTCACTGGTATTACGGCAATCAAAGGATATATTTGTTAAAAATAGCTTGGATACAAATCCAATAGTATCTCACTGCCAATGAAACCTCATCTCATGAAAGGGGGCGGGGGGGGAAGTTTTTCAGCAAATTTAATGTGAAGCAGATTTATGCATTTACATTTTGATTGCAATATACTAAAAGCAAAAAAAAAAAATCACCATAAAAGGGTTGTTTTTTCCAGGTAATAGTGGTTTTCAAGATCTCCTCAACCTGTTTCTAACATTATAGAGGATACGGTTTCAATAAACGAGAAAGAGGGAGAGAGGCTGCTGTGTCTGAATGCGTGTATTATGCCAGTGTTGTGACATATAATTGTTTTCCTAACTGATTACAAAATCAATGTTCTATGAAAACATTCTCATATTTTTAAGCACGTTCCATCCAATTCTTTCTCACCTTGATTCCCTGAGCTCCCTTTTATTCACAAGATGCAGGAACATTCTTGAGGTAGAGCATCTGCTCGGGTTGCATCCAAAGATCTCACAGGCCAGCCTCCGCGCCAGGAAAGCAGAGAAGCTTTTTGTTTTTCCTTATCTCCCAAGACATTTTGACTGGCTGAAAATGATGAAAGAGAATCAACAGGCAGTCTGACCTGACTCGGTTCCAGGAAAACAGGGGGAAGGGTTAATCAAAGCTTTATGAAGAAACAATCGGACATGTTACACGCAACGAATGCCAATCCATGTGGCTGGATGCAAAGCAGATCTTTTTAAACAGGTCTCTTTCCACAGGATGAAAGGTCTAGTTGACAGTAGCATTCACGTTAATGCAGTTTACTTGGGTCTTGCCAAAGCATTTCATTTCATGGCGTACGTTGGTATGAATTAAAAAGCATGCATTATATGGAATTAAAAGGATGCACTTTGGAAGAGCTAAAAGCTGGCTTACTGACAGATCGCAAAGTGGTGAGAGTAACGAGTGGAACTATTTCCAGCAGATTCCCACAAGGATCAGTTCCTGGTACAACATCGTTTAGTATTTTCATCACGTGTCCAAACAATGATGTAAAATCAGTCCCGAGATGGTTGGGGGCTGGAGCACTTACTGTGTAAGAAACGGCTGGGTGAACTGGACTTGTTCAGCCTGGAGAAGACCAGGTTTCACAGAAACTCAGAGCAGCCTATGAGGAGGTTACAAAGAAAGCAGATCCAGGATTTTTAGGGATTTTTATGGGAAGAGAGTGAGAGACCATGATCATAAATTGAAACGGGGAAACTTTCAATTGTATATAAGGAAAAAAAATCACTATGAGGATACTCAGACATTGGATCAGGATGGCCAGGGAGGTTACGAAATCTCTGTCCATGGAGGTTTTCAAGATCTGACTGGACGAAGCCCTCAGCAACCTTCCCTGAATTCAATTTTGACCTTGTTTTGAGCAGAAACTTGGACTAGATGACCTCTCAAGGTCCTTCCTGTTATTGCATGTTATGACTGTAATTTGGTCAGTCCTGCCTGGAGGCCAATTTGGGAATCCCATTAGATAACTCCTTCAGCATGTGCTGTAACGTAACGCTACAGGGAAAACCAACGCTTGGATGTTATTTGGCCACTGCTGGTAGGCAGCCCCGCACAAAACTTGCCATCTTTGCAGGGTGGAATTCCCAAAACTGAAGCAGCCAGTTGCCAAGTGACCACCACAGCCCACGAAGTCTGGCCCTGCTGCCCAGTGGAGATCTCCTGTGTCTCCTGAGCTGCTACTTTTGCTGTGTCAGTGGACAGAAGAGCAGCGCGGACTTGGATTTTTTTCTGCTTAAACAAGGAACAGCCCTGCGCATGCTATGCAGCATTTCAGAGGGTTGTTCATATCACCCAAAACTATAGCACCCTCTTACATTTACACAGCAAAAAGGCATTGCTCTACTGGTATGAGACGGAGTGCTTAGGAGCTTTCAGGCAAAGGTATAGCAAGATTCAATAACTGGAGGCTTTGAGTTAGACAATGTAAAATTCAAAATAAAAATAAAATTATGTCCCAGCTTCTCTGGAATGAAGCTGAATTCTCCCTTGCTGCCAGTCAAAAGCACTGGCTATGCTTTACTGTGGAGCACTTGGCCAGTGTAGGTGCCTGTGGGATCATGACTCAAGTGACCGGGATTTGCAGGCATGTTCTCACTCTAATGATAACAACTTCTTCTGCAGTTCTCTACTTGAAGCACTTTTCCTTCCCTGACTGACTTGGAGTTTTTCTGGAGTATTTATGAATGGCAGAAACCCTTTAGACAACTCCACATTGACACAGAAAAGCCTTTTTGTACTTCCTTGACCATGCAAAAATGTGTAGTAGATAAACCCATTTGACCACAGATAATGACCCTTCTGGTGTGTTTCGCTGCACTTGCTTGTTAACTGAGACCCATTAAGGTGAGTTACCCAGATTGACGTCTTACAAATGCCATCATGATAAAGCTCAAAGCTTCAGGTAAATTCAAATACCTTGTTTTTAAATAGAAATCACAGTATTTTTTTTTTCCTATTATGTGAAATCCCCAACCCTAATGTCACTTGAGGAGGGTTTTTTTTTTAAGCCCTACAGTAAGTGCTGCAACTGTTGACTCATTGCTGGTTTGGGTTTTGACACCAGCGGACTGTGCTGGCCACACCAGTGACCCGCCAGACTATGACTTCTTTGTTCCTTTGATAACAACTGAAGAAATGGAATTACAGCCTCATCCTTTAACAATGTCTCATATTCTAATTTTGTACTTAAAACTAACGTTGTATTCCTAGGTGAAATAGCTTGGGTTTTTTTTTTCCCCTAAGGAGACAATGTGTTTCTCTTTAGCAGTTTAATACACAAAAAATACACATTGATAAGAAGTCTATAAGTTGTTTTAAACTGATGATGTAGCCATTCCCTGATCACTTTAGAAAAAGCAGACAGACATATATCTCACTATGTTGAAAAAGTTAGAGCATGAGTGGTATAATTTGCATATTGTAGTTAACTCATACCCAAACTGCTTTTTGACAATAAATAGCAAAGAGTATGGGTTAGGCAAGTAAAAGTGTTTCCTGCTTTTATGGAAAACAAACAGCTAAAAAAGAGGAGGCCACAAACACGGTTATCCCAGTATATTATTATTTCCTGCTCCGTTGTATGTGGATATACGTAAGGCATGCCGGATGCCCACACATACTGAGAAATAAACAAGCCATTACACACCGGCAGATCGCTCAGCCAGGAGTAGGCTACCGGTTACTGCTTCTTATGCGCACCTTGGGCATGAATTTATCCTTGACTGCACACACACGGAACATAGTTTGCTGGATTAATACCCTCTTAGGTGCATAAGCACTCCCCACCGACTGATTTTTTCATACCTTTACTTATTTAGCAGCAGGAGATGGACAGAGACAGCCAGGCACAACGGCATTCCAAGGGGCAGCATCTTCAGATGCAAGGACAGAGCCAAGGGCAGAGTGCTGGAAAATGTAAGACAGCCGAGTACAGCAGTGACGGCATTGAAAACACGACGGTACTACACTTGACAGGAGGTGGCAATATCATCTGTATCACACCGAATGCTTTCACTCTACCATTAACCTCTTTAAAAAATTAATTATAAAAATCCTTTATAGTATTTAGACAACTTCTCTTTTGGCAGCAGGGAAGGGGGTGTGCCATACAGTTTTCTCTCTCCCACACTGAGCCTCCTGCCCTTTTGTGTTTTTCTCTGTGAAGTTTTTGTATGCCAATATCCAATTGCCTCACACCTTGCAGATCATCGCTCTGCCCTTAGCCTTTAGCGGAGTGGCAAGAGTTTTTCAGATTCCCGTTACACATCTCCCACTGACCATCTGCTATTACCACCTTAACGAGAAATCACTTGTTGAAAGGTGATTAAGTGGTTACAGTCCAGCACAAGGTTGCAAGCTCATTATACTACTTCCCCCTCCAATATTAAGCAATAGCGATAAGCATCCGGCCGAGAGCCTTAGCTGATATGAATCAGTGCATTTCTGCTATTTCCATAGGGCTACCTTGGTTTACATGACATTTAGCTTACAAGCATTTACCATTAGGTTACTTTAGATTCCAGCTTCCGTTAAAATGGATTTCTGTGTGCCACCCTTTTCACACAGAAACTAAGGACAATCAAGGAAGATTCTTTTCTATTCTTTAGTATTCTTTTAGTCATCAGGGATGGGATGTTTTAAAGACAATTACTGAATTATCTCTAAATAAACCGGGGGTTTTCGGTAGCACTCACAGTGTGAGAAGTGGGTTTGTGTTTCCCCTCAGAGCACTGAGGTTTACTGTAAAGCCACTCTGGCTCTGGATTTAAGTACCATTTGCAGAGGAAGATCTATCTACTTAAACCTTCCAGTTCAGGTTTTTCAGAGTCAGTTTGAAATACCAGGCTGTTAAAAAAAAAGGGGGGAAAGCAAAAAAAAAAAGCTTCAAAGTAAGCTTCAGATACAATGGGGCCAGAGGCAGTTCACAGCTTCTTAAACAGTTTTTGTTCTTAAAGCAAACCCCTACATTTCTCTTCCCGCATCAGGTCTCCGCTGTGATCTGCTTCCGCTAAAGCAGCAGCAGTCTTTTTGCAGCCGTCCTGTGAGAGCTGCGGATTCCAAGACAATCACCCAAATAAGCGTCACAGAACAAAACAGACTGAGATAAGCTGTTACAGCACATTTGTAAACAAGAAAAAGCCAAACCGAGCTGCCTTTTATCATAGAGACATATAGCAGGAGCACGAAACTGCTGTGGAAAAAAAGCCCGGCAGTGTGATTCAGGACATACCACTCCGGGGCAATGATATCCTGGCTGTACTTAGGTTTGGAAAAAAATGTTCTGAAAGGTTCTCTTGCTGCCACATACTCTATTTTAGTTCTGGGGCTCATCCTCTAATGTCATATATATTCTGAGTAGTAAAGGAACCACCTGATGTCCAGCTTCATTTCAGGGAAAGGGAGGGCGTAGGTATGATGGGCACTAGAAAACAAGTTTGGATGTACTCAGATTACTGGGAGATCGTTCAGAGGAGAGACACCTTGAAAGGTCAGCGTCAGGAACGCAGCATGCTAATGATGTTAATGATATAAACAACACCCAAGATAGCTAGATCTTGATCTGGTGAAGCAGTTATGTACACATCGTACTTGAAGCACCTGAGCAGTTGTATTCATTTCAGCCAGGTGACCTGGATGCCTACAGCCAGGCTTGTATCTCCCCAGGCAGAAGCTCCTAGCATCGCAGAATGGCAGAACTGATTTTTCTTGGCATTTATCCACACTCTTTACATGCAAAGACTAATGCACCTTCCTTTTATAAAATAGCCTTCTGCTGGTGTTCATTCTCCTGCTGCCAGGCTACTCTGATTCATTGTACAAGAAAAGCTTTTCCAAAGGACTCAGTAACGGCTTTTCCCCAAAACACACGCATCATCTGTATATATTTGTCTGCATCCCACCTTATCTCCAAAAATGAACAAATCACTTGTGCCCCTATTCTCTCATATCCAAAAGGAAAATATTGCCTGAGAAAACAGTATTAGTTTTACTTTTTCTTTTTTGCATAATGGGACAAAATTTATTATTCTGCTTATGATCACTGACAAAGTCCCAGAAAAATGCAAAGCTTGCTGTTTTGAGGTCTCACACTGATTGTAACTTATCATGTCATAGACCCTTTTTGCACCAGAGACATCATTCTGGCTTAGTAATCCCTTCAGAGAATTCCTTCCAACAAATATAGAAGACTGCCATCATGATGAGAAAAATCCTTTCCCCTAAAACTGTTTATCATCCAAGAATAAATAGCATTGAAAAGACCGGCTTTCCAAGACTTAAGGGGTCATCATCCATTTATCAGAAGATACTACTACAAGTATTGTACATAAGCTACTTACCCTTTGCAGTGTCTTACTGTCATCTGAATGTCAGTTTAAAAAAAAAAAAAACTTTAAAAAAAAAAAAAGAAGATGAAGATATAATGCTATATCAACAGACAGCTGTCCTAGTGGGCACCGGGAACAGGGAATGACTCGCATTGCTGAGCCGTGCAGTCATTGCCACAGGAATGATGAGGTCACATTTCATTCCGATTCACATTCTCGGTGTGGTCAGACTGTGAGGCTCACCCTTCCTCGCCCAACTGACGCCCCCCTCCCTGCCTCGACACCAGATCTGGCTCGTTAACGTGTCTGGAATGAGCGCGAGCCTACCTCTCAGCTGGCAAGCCCAAGGGGCATACTTGGATTCCCAGGTTGGAAGATTATCTCATTCAAGCGCGGTTCTCCCAAAGATATATAAGCAAAGCTAGCGTGGTGGGCCCTGCAGAGCTGGCTTGAGCACTTGGGAGTTTCAGCCATACCGGAGCACAGCCTTCAAACGCTGGCAAATATGATGATGATGAAAGTAGAGGAGCTGGTAGGTACAACCTTCTTTCATTTATTCGCAATTACTTTTCTTTCTAGACTGTCATTATACCAGGCAGAGAGAGACCACCTTTGTGGATCATCAAGGGGATGCGGCAGGTTACCAGCCCTGCTGTGCGCTGGGTGCAAAACCCGTTTATATACTGTAGGTTATCCTACTATATTCTCACTTTATCTTCTCCTTGGGAAGGGGGCTCACCACTGATACCAATACATAGCTGTTTGGATTTTGCATCAGAACATAGTTCACCAGGAAGAAGAGACTGACCAAAATTTAGCTATATATTTCCCTTTGACTTTGATTTTCCTTTTAATTTTTTTTAGAAGCTAATAAGTTGATGATCACACTCAGTAATTCCAATCCTGTAAGGGACTGGGAGGAGGTATCAATGCAGAGAAACCAAAGTATTTTCCAAATCTAAACTAACAGTTTAGTAATAAGTGTTCTTTTCTAATAATAAACTAACAGTTCCTACACCCACTGCTGTTCACGGCATAACAAGTCTTTGAAAACTAATGTCTAAACCAGACCACAAGCATCGGGACATTCCACTGCAGAGTTCAGACTAAGAATGCCTGTTTTGATCAATAAACTGGGAAAACAGGAACGATCCAGTAAAACACTGGAACATCACACAGAAACCCCTTTTTTCCCCTGATGGCTGTGGTAAGATGCAACTTTTGTACAGCCTAATAGTTAATGCTGTCTTAAACTCTTTGGCAAGGCCCTGACAGTTTCTCTAGCGTTAAACTCTAACAAAGACAATTTTACAAGGTGATTGAATGGATAGGCAGTCTGGGACACATGGATTTACTGAACCACTCTCAAAATGCGCAACAGCCTCTACTAAGTTTAACAAGTTGTCTCTCTGTACACACTTAATCAAGCATCAGAAATATTTCCAAAGCTACTGAAAGCTGTGCTGCTGCACAGCGTCACAGAGCTCCTGCGCAGGAACCACCTTCTGCTGCTTTGCTGGGTGCTAGAAACGGGGACTTTGGTACTGACAGTAATGGGTAAAACCAGCCTTGAAATCACTCAGCCACCCCATTTAACTGCGTTGGATGTGTTTCGACAAAACTGTAAGGTCCCAAGGGAGAAAGTCTCTTCTCCCACTCTACCTGCTCAGTTCCCCTCCTCGACACTCGCAGGGCGCTGGTGGCTGGTCAGGGTGGCTCATTCCACCACAGCCTTTCACAGCCTTCTGAAGACTTCGACACGTGCCGGCGCGGGAACAAACAAGAAAACCCTGAACAAAACAGATGCTCTTCCCAAGTCACTGGCTATTGTCAGTACAGCAGCACCTCGGCCCCAGCCAAGCAGGGAGTTAGACTGTGAGGTGGCCCCATGGGACTTGCCCCAAGCCCTGAAGATGCCGAGGGGGTGTTGCTGTGTGGATGCGGGAGATCTGCCTGCAAGCGAGATTGCTCCAGCCATCCGCATACAGTTAATCCAGGCACAGGCTGAACGAGGTCTGCACTCTGTCTGTCACACACGCCTAGAGCAGGACAGGAATGACATGTAATTAGCCTCTAGGTAATCTGTGTTCCCAGGGGGTGGCTACTGCAGTCATGAAACTGTTGCTTATATTAGATCATGTTTGCTTTTACAGGTGACTGGGAAGAAAGCTGACGATAAAGAGACTGGCAGCTTCCTCCCCGAGGACTTCAAAAATGGAGAGTATGAAGCTGCTGTAAGATTAGAGAAGCAGGAGGACCTAAAGACAGTCTCTGAACACTCACTGACCCGAGGTGATCTGGCTTATGAGAAGGAGAAAAAACTAGAAGCAGAGGTAGGCTCTTGGGTTTTGTGCTTGGCTTTTTATTGTCCCGTGCGCACTTTCTGCTGCAGCCCTTGAAGTTCTGCCTCTTTCTAAGTCAGAAATACATGCGTGGTGAGCTAGATAAACCCTTGGGAGATCACCACCAAATGAGGCTGGTCTAAAGTCCATTGAAGGCCATGGAGATTTGTTGACTCCTGTAGCCTATGGATGCAGGCAGTAACGCTGTGAAGCAGAACCCCAAACTCCCCCTGTAACATCTGACCGAAACCCTGGGGGCTCCCTCCTGCCCACAGTCGCCTGCTGCCAGCTCTCAGTAAGGGGGGGCAGCAATCGTAGCCAGTAAGACACCTTCAGCTTGCACACCTGATGACTGCCACCAAAAATAACTAACCCAAGAAAGATGTAAGAGTGCATTTCTGACGCCAGAAGCCCCACCTACCATGAAAATGTTCTTTTTATGAAAACACTGCATTATGCTTACTAGCACATTTGGGAAAAACAATTACAAATGAAAGTGATACCGGTCTACAGAAAAGCACCATTTTGTATTCCTCGAGCATGACAATTCTCCCTATATCCCTAAGAACTGATGGGTTTCCCCCCCAAAATACAGTAACTGTAATATCTTAAATTCGTTGGTGAATAAGCAACCAACTGGCTTAAAAATTTAAAGTGATTTGGGAATGAAAAAGTTTAACTAGCAGGGGGCATAAGACTTTGCTCTGAAAAAAGAAGGGCGGAAAAGTGAGCCTTAGAAATATTAAAACAAACACTATTGACCTTCACCTTCAACAGAGAGATCATTACTTGCTACAGAGGTTTCTTGAGTTCCTCCAGAACAGGGTCCTCAGAGCCTTTTGGTTTTCTAGTTGATCCACAGCCCACTCAGCCAACATAATTATTTTCCATGAAGTCAATGATCTACAGATCAAACCCTAAATGCAGGGAACAATAAAAAGAAGAGGTGGAAGTAACTTGAATAAGAACTCAGTTGAGAAAAATGTGTATCATATGACAGGGTCTCACCAACGTATTTACGCTTAATGATATCAGGGGACAGAATCTGTCATCTGTATTCACCCTGAGCTACCCCTTGTTTGCGAATCCCCCTTCTGAAGTCAAGGACACCTCCTGGTACCTGGGATCTTGGCCCTCAGTTCAGGCAACACATTTGCCCTTGACGTTAGCAGTGCCCCACGCTGACTTCATGCAGGGATGCTTTTTACAAGCAGGCATGATGAAGCCTTAAACATTTATTGAACTGTCCCTCCAAGGATCCTGGGGACACTCTTTGTGGTTTACCAAAATGTAACACTTGCTGACTGAAATGCTAAGATTGGTATAAACCTTCCTCTTCGCTTAAGGGTATATTTTTCATCAAAGAGGATTAAGTTACAATAAATCAGGGGCTGCATCACAAAAGCGATTGAAGAAAAAATGCTTGGTGGAACTGCAGGGGCTTCCCAGCTCTCAGAAGCTGCACATGAGATTTCTTAAATTGTTGGGCCGGAAGGGATTGCAGGGCTGCTCTGACTCCTGGCCTAGTACAGACCAAAAATTCATGCTATATATCCCACAGCACATGGCTGAAGCGGCCTCTAGGAAGAGGTCCAAAGGTGTATGAAAACCTGGAGTTGATGTAGAATGTCTCACACACTTAGTAACTCATTCTAATGGTCAGTTAGCCCTAGCTGTAAAAAAAGGACAACTTATTTCAAAGTTCATCCAGTCTTAACTGAATTCAGGTGGATAGTAGCACGCCCTGTCCTGCCACTCCGAAGGGAGCAGTGGTCACACTCAGCTCAACCTGTGGGCTTCCCTGATTTCTTTCAGCTGAAGAAGAAGAAATTAGAGGAGAGGTCAAAACTTGAAAACTTAGAGGATCTTGAAAAAATTATTCAGTTGAAGAAGAAGAAGAAATGCAAGAAAGTGAAAGCGCCCGTTACAAAGGAACCTGAACCAGAAGTTATTGTAAGTTATTTCCAAGTACCGCCTTCTGGGGAAGCATTGATGGGGTTTTGTGCCACATGCGTTTACACCCTGTACATTTCTTTCCATCAGACCGGACCAGTGGATATACCCACATTCTTCAGAGCTGCACTGGAGAATAAGCTGCCAGTAATTGAAAAATACCTGTCAGACAAAGGGGATCCAAATGTCTGCGATGAGGTACAATCTTCCTTCTTACTGCAAAGCCCACTACAGAAAAGAGGTTATTACAGAGCAGTAATGACTTTTACCGCTAGGTTTTGTAGCTTCCACGCTTTTGAGGAGAAAAAAGGGTGGGGGGAACATAAGTAAACACTGGTAGTTTGGTATAGCAAGTTTTCTAGTGATGAAGGGGCCACTGCAACCCTTCAAAGTAACATTATCTCAAAAGAACCTTTACGTTTAAAAGCAAGCTCTTGGTGCCCAGGAGACCCTGATTTTCTGTAACAGGTGGTCTTCCAGCCCTACAGATGAACAGACAAGAAATTTGTGTGCAGAATGACAAAGAAAGCGACGCTGCCCGCCCTCATACATTATCATAAGCTGCATTTGCAAAACGCAGTGTTGCATGTTGGATGGGGGAACTCGACAGGCATCATTTTAAATTTGAATGCCATATTGCAGATATTTCTCACATCCTTTAAAATGCTGGGTAGGCAGCTACCAGGATGCTATTAAAATTTAGCAGATTTCAGGTCTCAAAAGTATTAGCTCTTGAAAATGAATCAGCAGAAAGTACGTATTTGCCATCATCCGAGGGAGTCGGGCAGAAAAGATTTAAAGATATCTTTTTGTGCCATATATAATATCTGACTTTGCACTGTTTTAATTGCAGTACAAACGCACTGCATTGCACAGGGCATGCTCTGAAGGACATCTCGAGGTGGTGAAAAAATTGGTGGAAGCTGGAGCCCGCCTTGAACAGAAAGACATGGTACGCGCAGCAACTCACACTTCTTTCAGAAAACTGCCCATTGTTTTATAAGTGCCCAGAGAAGCAGTCACAGAAGGGTTATTAAGCATTGGAACAGGCTGCCCAGGGAAGTGGTTGAGGCACCATCCCTGGAGGTATTTAAAAGACAGGTAGACATAGTGCTTAGAGATATGGTTTAGTGACGGTTTTTGTCAGAGTTAGGTTGATGGTTGGGCTAGGTGATCTGAAAGGTCCCTTCCAACCTAGGGAATTCTATGATTCTAAGAGGAGCATTAAAAGGCCTTACAGCATCATGTAACTTTATCCTTAAAATCACACTGTTGAGGAGAGGTTTCAGGAGGGGGTGTCTGCCTCCCTTTGCCAAAGTGCTGGAAAACGCAGGAAGCGGAGGAAGAGGCTGGCCAGCAAAATGCCACAAGCAGCAAAGCCTCACGTAGGGCGAGAGCTGGGGTCAGGCCACTGCTTCAGCCCAACAGCAGGTGGTGGAGATGCTGCTGTCCCACGCCTGTGCCCAGGGCTCAGCACAACGCATTACATTCTCCGCTGGGATTTCAAGGCTGCGCTCGGGAGACACCCCTGCTCCTCCAGGAACGCCGGCCACGAGGGTAGTTGAGTATCAGCAGCTTCTGCAGCTGTTTTTTTTGTTTTTTTTTTTGCTTCTCCACTCCCAGCTCTTCATCCCTTTTTTAAACAGTCAGAAGCAGCCAGCCCCACTCCCCCTCGCTCAACCCAGCAGCGTAAGAAGCAGGAGGAAGGGAGTGTAAGAAACAGGAGGAAGGACAGGCAGAGCGAGACCTTCAAGGGACATTCCACCCTCCCAGCAGAGCTGAGGCCAGAGAAACTGAATCTCGTAGAAGGAAAGGGTTCTAATACACTTCATGGATCTGCATAACTTTGTGGTTTTAAAAAAAAAAAAAAAAAAAGAGCTGTTCGTTCCCTTGCGCATAATTTTCTGTGCATTTTAGAACCCAAAAGGCATAAAAAAAAAATAATAACTAGCACATAGCAGCCCCATACACCTGGCTAAAGATAACTTCTAAATTCACAGAACAGACAAAACACACCCTCTCACAGCAGCGTTGCCAAGATCTCCGTCTTTAAGAGCAACACGCAGCAAGTGTGAAGAGTGAGAAACTCACAGTACTAAAGAAATTAGGGCAAAAATAAGAAAAGCTGTTACTAGAAACAACTCAGCAATCAGAGTGAAGTGCTTTAGGTTAAATTGCCCGAAAATGATTTTGAATCAATTTAGAAATTTGATCAAAATAGCTTAATTTTTAAAAAAAAATATAACGACGAATTAAATTGCTTTCCATTTGTTTTTCCTGCTGCAGCTTGAATCTACAGCCCTGCACTGGGCGTGCCGGGGGGGGAACCTGGATGTTCTGAAATTCTTACTGGACAAAGGGATAAACAGAAACGCAAGAGACAAGGTATGTGCTTCTGGGGCTTCCTAAATTGCAGGTGAAAAGCCGACCCTTACTCCAGGTGGATAATTTTTGGCGGCCGTTCTTGAAGCGGCCTTTACCTGTTCCGTGCCACTGACCGGTTCCTCCTCCCCCCGCCCAGCTGCTCAGCACCCCTTTGCACGTGGCTGTGCGGACGGGCCAGTACGACTGCGGGGAGCACCTCATCGCCTGTGAAGCAGATCTCAACGCCAGAGACAGAGTGAGTACCAACGACTCCTTACCCGTCAGCTAGCAGGTAGCATCAAGCCGCTGCCCGCCTTGACAGTCCCGCTTGTCGGTAACAAATCCCCGCTGACGCGGTTGGTCCGCGGCGCTGGACCGGTGGGACTGACGCTGTGGTCCATGTCTCTTGCCCCTAGGAAGGAGACACGCCGATGCATGATGCCGTGAGGCTGAACCGCTACAAGATGATCAGGCTTCTGATTCTGTACGGAGCAGATCTGACTATAAAGAACTGCGTAAGTAATAGCAAAAAAACCATAAATGCAGTAATTCAAAACGCTTCAGAATAAGTTTGCCTTGAGAGCGGTTTCATAGGTTTCAAGGCCAGGAGAGACAGATTTAATTAGATCATTTCAGAGTTAATTAAAGCAGAGCTGACACAGGGATAGTATAACTTGGGGGACGTCAGGGAGAAGAGGAAAAAACAGTACTTCTAAAACCAAAACCTAACAGCTCCAGCTTAAAACAGCACATCTTTCTATGGAGTTAATTACACGTGTCATATATTGAAAAGATCTAAACAGACACTTGCTCTCAGCACAACTCCTGGGCTTCAACCACCGCTGAGACAAGAAAGAAGATCTTGGTTTGTCAGAGAAACTTCCTTTCTGTTAAACCCACAGCCAATGGCGAGCCCAAGCGCTACACCTGGATGACTGGCTGCTACCCTGACCATTGGGCAACAAATCCCCGCAGCTCAACAGAGCTTTGATTTCAGAAGCCCCACGCCTGACTTCTTGCTCACAGCCACCCCACCAGCAGCAGATATGTTGCTGGAGCTCTGTGACCAGTTGTTAAAACACAGCGTATCACAGCCCCCTTTCCCCAAAACGCAAACCAAGCAGCAGTAGGACAGACAGTGAGTTTTACCAGTGCCAGTCCACATTTTTGATAGGCAATCAATCAAAAATTAAGGGGACAAGGAAGAAACTAATCACTGCAGCACTTTGCATTCCCTGCTCTGCCCACGCTCTCCAAAGCAGGGCCACTATCCCAGCATTATCCCTCATCAGGGTATGGAAATGATGAAAGGTACAGCCCCAAAGGCCAAAGACCTGCTCTCTCAGGCTTTGTCTGCACACAAAAGTTGCTCCTGTTTAATTTAGATGTGGTTCATAACCTAATTAAACCAGCACAAACTCTTATCTGAATTCTCAATTAAGTAGAAGAGTGGCTTATTGAGGTTTCATCTAAATGCATTTCTATCAGTTTAAACGAGATCAGAAGAAACACCTGCATGCTCTGCCAGTCATGGTATTTGCTAATACGGCTTAGACCCGCTGAAACCCGGGGAGATTTCACCATGGGTCTGACCAGGACTGGGACTAGGTCTGTAGAGCAGAAGGACTCTGGTCTCGGGGAGGCGAGAGTAAGTCTGACCTGTAGGTGCAGGAGGGTCTCACATCAGACACATGCGCTGAACAAATATTTAGGGAAGGATAAAGGACTCGGTATTCACTGGCTGAAATTAAATCTTATTCCTCCGCTTTTTCCACCAGCAAGGGAAAACCCCTATGGATCTTGTTCTTCAGTGGCAGAATGGCACCAAAGAGTTATTCAACAGCCTGAAAAACAATTCCTACAAGAGCGTCCATCTAGGCAAGTTCTGAAGAGAAACATGACTGCCCTCTTTTTGCTGCTTTTAAATGCTTCTTATGAACCTGGAGAAAAATATCCCTGAATATAGTATTTTTATTGAAAATATTTATTACTGGATTATTTGAAGTACCTGCACTGAAAACCACAAAGCAAACGCGCAGATAAATCATTTTTAAAGGCAGGTTGAGTGTTAAAATTCCACTGCTTTTCAAATGGCTTTATTTATTACTATTTATTATTTATTTATTTAAAAGGTAATTTTTAATTATTTTCAATATTATTGTAGCTTTTTTTTAAAATAGAGCTTTATGCCCTAATGCAGTCTTTGCCAACAAGATAAATCCTTTTGTCTTAGACGGCAGTACTCCCAACTACATTAGCAACTTCCCTCAAGCCTTCCAACAGCTCTAAATAGCGAATACTTGCAACTGTTGCCTTGTCTCTGCCAAATTCTCACTATTAAAATAATATGTTAAACGAGTGATGATACGTGGAAGAGCAATGGAAGAAGGTGTACCGAGGTGCCAAGTGGATTTAAAGAAGCAGTTGAGTAATGAGGTTTACACGGCATTTGGCAATTGTGGTTGATAGAGAGCTAGAGGACAGAGCTCCAACCACCACGTAACCGTCCGGACTGTGGGATTCAGGTGCAACATTATGAAGGTGACAGGAGACAGAATCAGGAATGTGAATTTTTTTTTTTTAAGCTAGACTACGATGAAGTCGGATGATTGAAGAATGCAAAAACAGATTATGTATATTTGTAAATTTGTACTGCTCTTTCTGTACATTTTGTACTGGTCTATTTCGGATTAAATAAACAGAGTGGTTCTTTTTATTTGCTGGAGTGGATTATGAAGTGGTCAGCACACACAGGGTAATTCTGTCTCTCTCTAAAGAAAATTCACATCTTGGCCTCTGCAAAATTCTTAGAAACTCAAAAAAAAAAAAGTCTCAGCTGGCTCGAGCAGCCAGCCCTTGAGCTACCTCCCTGCCACTGTTAGATAAATGCCATCTTACTAATTTTGTTAAATGGAAAAACATACACAAAAGCAGAAAGACAGTACTTGAGTAGCTAGTAAATCAAAGCTACAGTTTTATTGCTGAGATTGATTTAATATCTGTTTCTCAGCAAGTCAGTACTTAACTGTGGGGAGCACAGGAGACAGCGTCAGTTCTCCAAGCCACGGGAGATGCTGAGTCCTGCTAGGAAAGGTTCCTCTGCCTTGGCTTTAGCAGAAGCAGAACAATCTTAACAGTGCTGCCAGCAGAGGCATCGATGTCTAATTTCCTTGGGACATTACAGGCTGCATTCAGTTAAAATCTTAACACCCTACGGCATGGTCTTCCAGCGAAATATGCCACAGGCTCCCACAAACCAACCCCTTGCAACTGGCTTCTAGCCAGCAGGCTTTACAGCCCAGCCAAAGCAATGTCCTGGGCAATGAGGTGGGGTCGGGGTGGGCAGCGATGAATAGTTGTTAGCGGAGTGCCAGTTTTGGAAACTAAGTGAATTTACAGAAACTCCACAGAGAAGCAAGCAGAAGAAACGCCTATTCTGTCTGCAGCCAACTACCCTAGACTGAGGCCAACAGCTTTAGACAGATGAGGCTTTTCTCACAGAAGCACCGTAACTCACGAGTGTCACCTTGCCAGCCGTAGGCTTTATTTGTGAACACACTCCTCTCCATAAAAATTATGGCACAACTCCACTCGCTGCCCTTCTCTGCAAGCCACTACTTCACTACTTGTTTCTGCACAATTACCCGGACACTGGGAGCATGCCTTGCAGGAAATAGAAATGACATCAGTGCTGGCTAACTCAGTTCATTTATCATCCTAACCGAGAAGCACTTCAATTGTTCAGGCACCAAAGTGGCCAGAAACAACGTGCTTCAGGAAGCTGAGGGAGAAAAAAACTTTTTTATCAGTTCCTGAAGCTCCATATCTACTTAAAGGGCGAAGATGCAGATTGTACATCTTTAAAAATCATGTCAAACAAGTAACAAGTAGGATTTCTAGCATTCAAAGGCCTCTTTCCATATGCTAGTTACCAAACAACTTCTCTCATGCTCAAGGTAGGTTATTCTGTGGCCAACGAAAAAGAACGTGTCATTCAAAAAATTGCACTTCTTTGGGTAAAGCACCATTTTGGTGGTAAGTCCATATGACAAACTACTGTGCATATATATATATTTTACATCCCAATACCTATAATAAAAGAGACTTACATCATAAAGTCAACGAGTGGAATAATGACATAAAGGAAAAATACTTCATTATTTGTTGAATGAAGCAAAAGCTGTTGTGACTTACACCAGCATTATATAGAACTGTTAGTCTACTGAGAACTTCGTCCATCCTGCTCAGTCCAGTTACTAAGAGCTCAGAGATGACCGACTGCAAGATTTCTGCAATATTTTAGGTGCTATAACTTCCACTTCTCAACTTGTTGTCAATGCAAATAGAGAACTGGAATATTCACAGTGAAGCTGGCTCAAGAGTACCTTGAGTACAGTAACTTACATAATTTTTATATTGGTTTAATCAAAAGAAAAAATTCAGTCAACATTTCGAAGAGCTCTGAAAATACTCTGCTGATTATAAATCTGTTATGATTGCTTTTTTGGCAACCAGATTAGGTTTACTGAGGCATTAACAGGAAGGAAAACGGAAAGGCAGGAGGCAGCAAAATGAACACTCATAGGCAACACGGCCAGATCAGGACATAAAGAGGGAAATGATGCAGTAAAAATGATGTGATGTGGAGACTGCTCAGGCCAAGGTGAGACAGCTGTTACGCCGCGACTGCAACACACCACACTGAGCACATATTCACTGTAACCTTGGGCTCTTCCTTCACCTCTGTGGTAACCATCTCATGTTCCTGTTTGGTTTTAAGAGCTGCAGGACAGGGATGGCCTTTGGGATGTCTGTCTAGCAGGTGAGGTCAGTCAGTCCTCCTGTAACACAAATCCAAGATATCTCCTAGCAGGTGACAGATGCTGGGATCTTCTTTATGGCCATTGAACACAAAACAGAATGGGAAGCATAATTTCTTTTTTTACTGCACCATTACTCTTCACAGACCACTGAAGGTAAGCTTCATCTACTGGCTTGTGGCTGTAAGGTTTAGTACAGAGCTGTGTTTAAAACTTGAGAAACCGTAAGAGCTAGACTTTGCATTCTTAGAAACATTTTTAATAAAAAAGGAATGCACTTGTACAACTGAAAGTTTCCGTATGTTACAAACGTTGTGTTGAGTTCGCACTAACTCCAGAAGACCTAAGACAGGGTGGAGAGATGGCCATCTGACCTTGACCAGAAGTCCAGCATGACCTTTCACACGTGAACTACTATTCAGCAGACTCGTTCCCACAGCTTTCCTCACTTGAGCACCAGAGTAATTCTTCTCCAGGCTAACTAAAGTAGTAAGGGAGGAACTGGGCTGACTGGAGGATTTGGAAAGACTCAGCATTGGGTAGAGATGGGATGGAGGCTCCTGTTGACAATTGGTTCAGTCCTCAAGCTTGAGTCTTAACTTTTTTGCAGGCTGGCAGTGTTGTTTCTTCCTCCTCAGCCTTGCGAGGTTTCTTCACTGTGTACACTACCCCACAGGCACTCTTCCGAGTTTCTGGAATATACAAGCAGAAGCTGTAGTACCTCAAATAAAATGACACTAATGCATTTAATGCATGCTCATTTCAGGTGTCATGCCCCAAAAGTACAGTTCAACATGTTTAACAGGCAGCCAGCAAGCAGGTAAGCCACCTGCATGGGCAGGAGCTGGGGATATGCTGCCTTATGGAGTGGAGAAACTAAAGGGGAAATACAATACTGGGTGTAGAATTACAGGAAACGTAAGGAAAAACTGAGTTCTCCAGGGGCTGAGGGGCTGCAGATACACGAAACCATAGGAAACCAGGCTTCATCAGTTCAATAGTCATAGAAGGACACATTCTTGAAGCACTGTCAAAAGCATTTCTGGATTTCTGAGCAAAACATACTGTTCTTAAATAAAAAAAAATAAATATGAAAAATGTATTCACATACCCCAGGATTCTTAAATAGACTATGCTGGCACAGTTATATTGGCAGAGGCTCCCCTATACACATCAAGTAAGTGACTTTATGGTATTCAAGAATATTTTATTTACAGAACCCTCAGCATTACCATAAAATAGTACTGTGTGATGTTCTCAAACTCCTCATAAGTTTGCCAAAAAACCTAGTGAGCCCAAACCAATTTCAGAATTACTGGTGGGAGGCTTCTCTGCAAAATATGAGGTAGAAGAGAGTCCCTACAAATACTCTGTTAGCAAAGAGGCTCTGCAAGAACCTTGCCAAAATATATCGACTTATTCTGGGTTAGTATTCTTTGGGGGACAGGGAAATGACATCTGCTGTTTAATTTCACAGCTAAGATAGGTGATGGTCTTGGGAAATTCCATATAAACTTGACAAAAATTCTTCCAACACACTGTCTTCATGTAGATAAGCAGCAGGCTGGAGGAGGACCCTGTTCACAGAAATGCCCTTTCCAAGGGATCAAAGCTACCTGCCGTGAATTACAGCAGGTTCAAGCCCCACCTCTGCTGAAACAAGAGATGCAAACCAAATCATACAGTGTGTTTGAAACTCAGAGCAACTCAAGTTGTTGGGAAGGTGACTAGAAATCATACCTACCCAACAGACCTTGACAGAGGCAGAAATGAAGAACTAGATGCGACTACTGAGTCACAAAGTTAAACCGCCATCAGAATAAACAACGAAAATCAGGAAACACTAAGAACCAATAAATAAGCATGCAAAGGGAGGGTAGAGATGGAGAAATTGGTGCTACAGTGTTAAGCAAGGGGTCTAACTTGATTGCTGGAACGCAAACTGTGGCATGTCTTTGCTGCACTGATGCCAGGACACAAAATACAACTGGAAACCTTTTGATTTCCAGTGCAGGGGTATACAAGCTAGATTTCCTCTTTCTTAATATTAAAAATGGGCAAGCAGAAGAGAGCTAACGTGAGCTGCCTCTGCTGAGAGCATAAGGAAGCAAGTTTTGTTTCACCAAAACACTTCAAGCTATCGTACACTATATGAAACATTTTTTTTTCTAAGCAGCAAGCACGCAGGGTCTTTGATTTTGCATCAAGTTTGAAATGGTCTGCACTGAGGAAAGAGTCAGAAATAGACCATATAATGAAGCATCGGAAAGGGACATAGCAAACATTGCTTCTGCATTTGTGCTGCAAGAGGGGAAATGCAACGCACATGCATCCCAGTTTTCTTGAAGCCAATGACATACTTCTGCTGATGAACCCTTTCTGAAACAAGGGATAGTTTCACTTCAAAGCACAACAGGCAGATCTGTGTTTTGGCTAAACAGTTTATGACTCGTTAATGTGGTTAAGCGCATACTCCAGTACAGACAGCACCATCAATTCAGACACTGATTTGCTAACATGGCAACAGGGGAAAATAAAACAGCCTTGCCGCACAAGCTCCTTTTCATGCATCGGATAAGGGAGCTAAAGCCCAAGCTGACTTACTCGTTTTGGAAAATAGGCATTAACATGAACTTAGTTGAACAAATGCAAGTGTTACTTAGATGAGTTTGCATGTGCTTTTCACTTACCTCCATGAAGCATGGTGGCTCTACAGTTGGTAGACACGGCTGCCTTAGCTTCGCTTTCTGACAGGCCGAACAGCAAACCTCTGTCACCTTTGTTCAGGATCAAAACACACAGAAAGGAACAAACAGAATAGGGAAGTCTATCTGCATGACAGGTTTGCTTACTCTACAAATAACTGGGAATTAGCAAAGCTGTAACTCAAAGTGACATTTTGCATAAGGTTACCCAGAGGCAGGGAACTGAGGCACCCAATTCTCCTGGCTCCAGTTCCCCAGCAGCCCTCCTGGAAAGCTCCTGGCAACGTTGCTTTTTTCCAGACAAGAAGCTGTACTTTTGAAAATAAAAGTCTGTCAACACAGGAACATTTTTATATGCATAATCAAGTAAAAAAAAATGACCCATTGAAAATTTCAGTGTCGGGGAAAGGGCACTCTCTGATACAAAAGCATCAAGCTGAAAAGTTCCCAGCCACCTTGAGCAAGGATGACACCAGATTAGGTATGTTAATTTGGGTTGAGCCTGACTGCTTTTTTTAAGAGGGAAGGAAACATTGCACAAAAATCCTTCCAGGCCGCACACCCTCCCACACAGTTCTCATGACTCAGAGCATGCTCCTCCCTTCGAGGTACAGTCCAGATACGTGCTTGTTGGGTGGGGAGAGGGCAGTAGTAAAAGCGCATCTGGATTCCTAGAAGAAGAGTAGAAAAGACACCCTTCCTTGGTTTCTAGAGCACAACTTATTTAACAGCACATACGTAACTAAGGACTGGAAAATTCAAACCAGAAGTAACCAATGCTCAAATAGGAAGTTTTTCTTTCTTAATACAAATATGATTTTATATCTTCTTCTACCAAAGATGTGGCACTTTGGAGATCATAAGTAATAATTTCTGGTTTGGTTCATAGTGTCCATAGATTTTTATGGTTTTTATCAATTTCTCCACTTACACAATATCAATACATATCACAACAAAACATACCTGTAGCTGAACATAGGCATTACTATTTATAGTGACTGCTCATGCCACACCATGACCAATATCTGTTGCTCCTTCCACACCCACTCAGAGCCCTGATTCATTGAACCGGTCACCAGCAAGCACCACTGTGTAAAGTTCATGGAGTATAAAGGATGGAAGTATTTCAAAACCACTTTGAACTTGCACGTGTTGCTATTAACTACTGTCTTTGACTTAGAAAAAGGATACAGATTAGCCACGTCGTAAGGACCTCGTAGTTCTAGAGGCTAAAACAAAACAAAAAAGGTTGGATATGTGCATGCGCTCTCTTGGAGGCTGACAGTGTCAGCAGGCAGGACAGGGCTATCAGGAAGGCAAAATTAAATGCCACATAATAGCAAGCTGCTGAAGGTGCACTAAGAAATCAAGCAAATGCTACTATTATGGAAAACATAGCCCCCATCTGTGAGAAAACTTGTCATGGAAAATACCAGAGCAGCAAAAAAACCCAACCCCACGCAACCAAACACACACAAAAAAACCCAACCAAAAACCCAACCCTCACAACACAATTCTTTGGAAAAACACATTGACTAAAAAAGCCCCCAAGATGGCAATCATATTTAAAATTACAATTTTTGTATGTTTAATATATAATTATAGATGTATTTTCAGCCACAGATAAATCCTCAAATTGTTCTGACTTCAACAAAAATCTGGGACTTACCCTTTCAGCTGCACTAGATATAACAATGTTCTGGAAAACAAAAGAGAACACACGTTCATCTGTCAGACAACATTAACAAATGAAAAAAAAAATATCAGCAAGCAGCAAAGACTTTATAAGCATCAGCTAAGTTCAGGCTCAGAGCCCAATTAACCATCAGAGTACCTGATGCCCTTAGATGAAGGGAACTCAAGCAGGGTGTGGATCTTAATTTGGGGACATGAATAAACTTGGGTTATCTCCCTGTCCCCTACAGAGAGAGGGGCACAGGTTCAAGCCCTCCCCTGCAGCTACAAACCTCTCACAGACAGATGTGAGCTGAATAAGCGCCGCACTTTTCAGAGGAACAGGCTGAGCAGTATAGATGTCAGGGTGATGGCATCAAGCGAGCACCTATCAGCCTGTTTCTCTCATAGTAGACTTTACAGGGACCTTAAGGGTAAAAGAAGACATGTGGAGTTGCACACACCATGTTAAGAAGTGCGCCCTTTAATCACACTACCTAAAAGAGGTCCCACAGAAATGACAACTTGGCCTGAGTTGTAACAGAAATCGACTTAGGAGTCCAGATCCCCCAGAAGCAGCTTACAGATGGTGCTTTTAGATAGTTCGGTGCTCCCGAATATTCAGCCTGCTGTCTGTGTTGTGGCATACCTCAAACCCAACCCCAGCGCTCACGTTGGCCTTAATCAAACTCACACTGGTTGAGGAAACCTATCTGCAGCTAGGCAGTGGCTGCCAATTCATGCTATACACTCACTTCCCTCAACACCGGCACCCCCACAAAAACCACCAGGCAGCGAGACACGCTTCTCCTTTCTCTCCCAAAGGGTTTCTACAGAACAGGTACGTGACTGCTCAGGGGCTGGCAGACATCACAGCTCAGCTGCCAGCACTCTTCTGATGTCAAACCCCCAAGGACGCTCACCCAGGGGGAGACTGTTTTGCACAGGTGGAAAGTGCAGCAGCAAAGAATGCCTTGCACCTTTTATTATACTGAATAAAATGCTTTGGGAATTCCTGCTTGAGTGGGTGGGAATGAGAATTGTACTGAGGCAGTGAAAGACTTTCCCTCTCTGACGTCGTACCACCAACACATCACACCACCTCCGGTTACAAGATGGGGGTTTTTGATCCCTTCACCACACTGCTTTGCTTGTCCTGCCACCTCCCCAGCACAAAGAGCAGGGCAGACGCTGGAAGAAAATGCTCTGTGCGCAGCTGGAACTCCACAGGTAAAAGAGCTATTTGCATGGAAACAACTGCACATTCACAATGCGCCCAAGGTTTCCTCGTGTGCTGAGGAGGAAAGGAAGGGACAGACAACTTTGCATAAAAAAAAAAGCCAGAAGCAGAAGCAATACATACATCAAAGTAACTTAACAGCATACATCATGATGGAGCCTAGGACATTTACTTCTGCGTAGTTCACCTTTAAAATGACTGCACTATGGATCCCAAGGGTGCTTTTGAGCTTCAGTGGTGCTGACTGCATGAGTTTGCTGGGAAAATTCAAGTCTCCTGCTCTGAGCTGTAGCAACCAACGGCTGGCTCCCAGGCTCAGAGAAGGTCCCAGAGCAGCTGTGTGAGCCATCTTGAACCAGTGCAAGATTGTGGTTCACTGCTGCGCACTGGAGATATGCTCCGCCTGGTTCAAAGGCAACTGGCTTCTAGTTAGGGGATGGGTAAGGCGGGAGAAGGAAACAAGCGCTGACAAGAAAAACACTGCTAGCAAGTGAAGGAGAGGCAGGCAAAGGCAAATCCAAGGGAAGGGCTAAAGGGAAGAACTCAAAGGCAAAACATTATCTCCCCAGGTAAAGGAGACAGCAGCTGTTCAGTACACTGCTTCAGGCACAGTACCCACTCTCAGATACCAAAACATGAGAGGTGAGGGACTGTGGCTATGCACACCTTCTGTCTGGCAAGGCAGGCGAGTCCCTCCCTCATTCTCTGCACATTTTAACACATTCTAAAGACTCTGCTTAACACCAACTCTGAGGACACCAGTAAATTTCTGGAAGTTTCTCTGCCCTCCTACAACAGAAAGGGAACAAAAAGATCCAAAAGCCACTACAAGTTCAGCAACTATAGGTTACAGAAGGCAAGAACAGCAAGCCAGGTGCCAATGCAAGCAGCCTATGGAGCAGCCATCCTACATCTCGCTAAAAAAAGGCCTTTACATAACTGATGGAGACAAACTGCCAGTGAGGGCTAATAACCATCTCTGCTGGCCCACCAGGTACTGAGTCTGGAGGCAAAAAATAAAGGCAAATAATAAAGACAAGCTAGTAGTCCTCTCCCAGCTCTTCCAGTGCCTGACAACAACTTGTCATGCTCAGCTCCCGCTGATTTACCTTCCAGGCACAGATGACACACTAGATTGACAGGTATAGACAGAAAGGGCGCTGTGCACAGGCCAAGTGCTCGAATGTCCCGCTTGCTCTGTTTGTGACGCCAACTCAGCTGATGCTCTCCAAGTCAACAACCACAGGAGAAACACATCTTTAACTGCACAGAGGAAAGAGGAGCACTGGCAAAAAGGAATCCCAAAGGAAGTGAGTTTGTGTGTATGTACCTCATCTCCAAGTCACTCTTTTGTGCAATTAACTCCCAGAGCTGGGCTTCTCAGGAAAGGCTGTGCAAATACTCACTTTCTTCTGTTCTTCTAAGGGAATTAATCTGTTTGACCCACTCTGCTGTCCTATAAAATAGGCTGCCATGCCTGAGGGGAACTGAGGTAACGACAGATCTGCTTTTAATTGGCCCTCCAAGCTGAATATCCCACTTCAGACTAGATCTGCAGGGTAATGCCAATTTTGGCTTCTCCGGACTAGCTAAGTGTGGCAAAGGACATTTCCAATAAAGGTGGCGGGAGCTACAATGTCTTTTAACTTGGATATATATATGACGTGCTTCCTGGTTAAAAAAAAAAACCAACCAACCATGGCCTGAGAGGACCCAGCATGACAGGCAGCTCAGCCTGGTAGCCTGAGAGGTGGTAAGGTATGAAAGCAATGGATTACAGGCGTCTCAGCTGCAAGTGTTACTTCTTCCTTGGGTTTCAGTAGCAAGGAAGAATGCAGTTGATCTGACTGCAGCAAAGCCCTGGCTGGCAGCCGGCTAGCTGTTGGTCTGTTTTGTGCACTCAGAATTTACTAACTGTTTAACAAAACAAGATTTCTACTTTTTTCTTATGATTTTCTACCCTCCATATTCAAGGTATGCTATCAAAAAAGAGCTTTTGGTCAATCAGAAATATGAACTGGAGTTTTTAAAGAGATGCTTGGATTTCAGTTCTAGCGCAAACCTTAGATCTCTGGTGCTCCCCCCCCTTTTATTCTGGTTATTGCATACAATTATAACAGATAGATTGTTCTGAAAAAAGAATCTAACAGTTTGACAGCTTAAGAAGAAAGCATGCAGTGGTGCATGGCTGGAAGTATCTGGAGCTAGAATAATTGTGTCCTTGTATTAGTAGGCAAAGATTCAGTCACAGCTTCAGAAACCCCAGCATCAAACTCATTTAAAATGGCTCAGTCTGTACAACTCCAGAAGAATTTGAACTGAATTAATTAGCTTGCTTTCACTTTGAGAGCTTACCTTTCCTTTGCAGATCTGCATCAGGCTGATCGCATTTGAAATTGTGTATCTTCTTATTGTGGAGTCTTTGATGGCAGGCGTGTAAAGAAGTTCAAAGTAAATGCCTCGATCTATTGCCTTCACATGAAAGAGAGTGATCAAAAATCAAAAGGAGAGAAGCATAACAATCTAACAACTGCTGTCTATTATTGATGTAGCTTATTCTCAGTTTAACTGTGTTATATATGAAAAAATTAAGGTGGAATTGTTCCAGCGAGAACATAGCATAGCATGAAAGGGGTGGGGGGGGAGGTTTCACTGTACACCAGGTATGGTATGCGTACTTGATTCTTGGGATGAGAGATAAACGAGGTTTAATAAACAAATACCAGCCACTTATTAGTTGTAATTGGCTTTCCACTATCCCAAAGTTGAAGAGACAGGAAACCACTGCTGGTCAGAAACAAGTCTTGACGTTTTGAGGACCCTCCTCCTTTAGCCCCACAACCTGCTGCGAGGAAGACCACCGCTTCCCACAATACCCACATTTTGCAGATGAAGAATTTGTCCTTGCATAAAAGCAGCAATGAGGTCCCTTTTCTCCTGTCTCACAACATACTCTGGCATTTGTGATAATGTTAAGTAACAGTGAGACACAGGGGAAGTTCCAAATAGTAACGCTCACTGTATTTTAAACGGCTTTAAAATCCTTTGCTATCTGTCAAAACACCTCACCAAAAGCCTAGTATTGTTTTTGCAAACGCACAGAGAAAGGTTAAGGAACTTGCTACAGGACACAGTGAGTTAGAGATAAAGACACAATCAGAAGCTAGGAGTTCTTTGTCCCCTGGCCTATACTACATTTGCCTGCTCTATGCTTTATACTCATATTATTAAAAAATGCTGCAACGTTACTACTGTAAGAGAGGCCAGTAACTGAATACAGATGGAATTAATCCAGCTCCCATGCATGCATGACCTCTGCATGCAAGCATAACAGAAGCTATGTAGACATCAAATGTTTGCAAATGTCAGGCCAGCTCTGTGTAAAACAAGAGAAGCCTGAATTTATCAAAACCAGAACAGGTGATGGCAATGCACCAATCTCCAGCCAAGCAGATTTTTAACCTCGTCTCCACCACTTCAGCTGCCTGCCAATCTGTCTGTCTGGCACCACAACAACCAAAACTGACTGCCTAAGGATGCACAAAACCAGTCTGACAGACAGACTGCCTTGAAGCTGGGAGTGTGGAAGCTGAGAAGTAGCTTGTAAGGAAAATGTCTGCAAACACAGGGCTCCAAGAACCACCCAGCTCCTCACTGGGCTCAGGTGCTGGAGTTTTGGGCAGCAAGGGTACTTTCAAACAAATGGAATGCTGAAATTCCCAGTCTGTAGTAAATTCCAAGTATTACTCTTGTTCTGTTTCAGGATTAGTTCTACTTAATTTTTAATTTTTATTCTAGGTCAAACTTTCTGTAGAAGAGGAAGTAGGATTTCTAGCCAATTCCAAATTTAAATCTTTAAGCACTAAGGACTACATCAGCCAAGAATGCCCGTGTGGAATGAACCTTGACATATACTCAGAGGAAAAAACTAGTTCACCTAAGAGCATGTTCAGATTAAGCTTTCTGGCAAACTACCAACAGCAGGCAGAATTGTATTAAGAAAATATTCAATCCATGCTGATAACCATCTTGTGTCCCACAGCAGACATTTAGCAATTCCACATTTGGATCATTTGCCAAGACATTGCTTTGTCTAAGTATGGATTCAATATGGTTGTCCTCCAGATAACTGGTACGACATCCTTCTCCCAAATTAACACTGTCACTCACATTCTCCTGTCTTTTAAATCACAGGGCTGTTCATGTATTCTGACACAACTGTACCACTACTGGTTCGGGAGGGAGCTTAGTCAGCAATCACAGCACATCTCACTGCTTCGCATAGCAGTGGCCTTAAGGCTCTGTTACCAATCCTTAGGAACACCACTTCTGCGTTCTTAAGTGGGAGACAGGAAGGAGAAACAGAAAGAACATACATCACTGTGTATTAAATGCTGCAGTGGAGGCCTTGAAGTGAAGGACATTTGAAACAACACTATACACTATGCAAGAAAATAAAAGAACCACTTGGATGGGAATGGAGGGAGGGAAATGGTTGGGAATTCAACTCAGACTGACATTAAATACAGAATTTAACAGCAAGAAAACAATTTAGATGTAAATTTACCATATTCACAGGGGGCCTTCGGAAGTAGAATGGCAGCTTTTCTGTTACATTTATGCATACCAGATCCACATCTAGAGTTGTGCAAGCAATCTACAGCAAAGAAACAGGAAAGGATTATTAGATAAGCCAAAAAACGTGTAACCAACTTTACGGGCACTGATGTTCTCCTTCATTTCTTAATGCCAGAAATGTCTCTCCAGCGTGAATTCAGTTTTAAAATGAAGAGGCATCATGCCTTGCAGGTATGCCAATAAAACAGCAGGGCTACAGGTACACAGCTTGAGCATTTTGGGCTTAAAAACCCAAGCCTTCCCCTCACTTACAGAACTACTTTCCCAATAAAATAGCGAGCAACCCAAAGGCAAGACTTACTGCTTTGTTCTTATCCAACATAGGACACGCAGAAGCGATGATGGCTTTTGGCAAAAGAACTCACAGCTAATGAAGGACAACCCCTGTTTACAAAGGCAACAGCCCGGAACTGCCCCTTAGTCCATCACTCTCCAATTCCAGTGCAGCAACTGTTTGTTTTACAGATTAAGTATTTTTACCAGAAGCAGCCAAAAGACTGAAATGGAAGCAGAATGTTAGACAGTGACTGGTGGTGCCCCATGCCCACTACTGGAAGGCGATCCACAGGGCCTCACTTTCCTGGCTGGGTGGGGAATGTGCACTTCTCTGCACCTGAAAGCCACCTCTCTGGAGAAGTCTCAAGATGGCACTGGAGGTCACAGTTTAAAAGATTAGCTTTGAACTCACACCACAATTTACAGCCTGTATTAAAAGAGGGAAGGAATGAACAAAAGGTCGAGAATCTTCACACTGACATGCATAGAAAATTAAGTACATGTAAAAAGATGCCCTTGATTTGCATATAATCTCATGCACACAAGACATGCAGGAATTATATATGTCTAGCCTGTACAGATGATGACACAGGGCCAGATTAATGTCGGAAAGCAGAGTTGTAACAAAGAAGATAAAATGCATTGAAGATGTTGAAACGGAATTTTCCACACGTAGGGGGACTCTCTGCTTTCAGAAACCTGCCAGAGACTGCTCCAAATACACCTGGGCCAGGCGCTAACCACTCATCCCTCCTCCCACCGGCACAAAAGCGGTGGGGGTGGCAGGGAGTCCCAGGGCTGGGCTGCAGGAGACCTGCACTCTGCTCTAATGCAGGGCAGGCTATTGCTCTGCAAACTAGTCTTCCACCAGTTTGTTCACATGAAATTTGGATGGAGATGAGAGCAGAGGCCGAGCTCTAGGAATGTTTCTTAGCTGTTGATAGCACTCCCTCCTAGACAAGAGAGCCACAGCACACACGCAGGTAATTTACAGATCCAGCAAACCACAAGGGGTTTGATGTTAAAATGTCTTTACCAGGCTGTCCAGACTAAACTTTATCTTCATGCCCTACCTGTACCAACTCTGTTAGGCACGACACGGTTGGAATCCATTGCATCAAATTAGACTTGCATGTGGAAGCTTAGCCCTACACAGCCAGTTTTCACCCTTTTCTTACGTAGAGTACAAACTATCATCTAGACAGAGGTGATCGATGGGAACTTGCACAGAGCAAACAGCTCTGAATCGTGTCCTAGAAAAGATATCAGTGAGGTCACAGGAAATTCTGGAAGAGAGAAAGCTGAAAATGAAGGAAAGCAAAAATACACATCAGAAACATGCAAGTTGCCTTATGTGATGAGAAAACAAGCCTTCCTAATCAGCTCCAGAAACACTGGAAAACTCTTTTCCATTTTGCAAATTAAGCACAGTGGGAAAGGGAGTGACCCAAATGCCAGGATATCTACAGGATTCCAGTGACAAGAACATTTCAGAAAACACCACCAAGGAAAAACAAATTTAAGAGCCATACTTCCCCATAAGGAGGAATTCCTGCACTGCATGGAAAGTTGGAGAGGAGATTTCTCCAAACACTCCAACGTTCAGCCTAGCTTTGGCTTCTGGACAAGTCACACACGCAGGCAAGTTAAGGTTACCCTGTCTGCTGAAAGGATCTGAAGTGCAAAAACTTCATACAGAAAATGATATGCAGCAGTTGCACAGCTGGGTGCTTGCCTGGCTGCACCACAGGCAAGAGCTCCATCTGCTGGGAAACTCCAGACAGCCAGAAATAAATAAATTCACCACTGCCTGGATGGCCTGAATACAGCTATTCCTAAAATGCTTGCCAAAAACCATTGAAATTTGTCTTTGCACTACATCCTCAGGCTTATATAAGCAAGTTTTTTTAGGTACTGGTGATCTGGTAATGGCTTACAAACAGCAGGCAGAACTAACTAATATGATTAAAACAGTCAGAATTCTTAAAAAGCAAAATTTTGGAAAAGTTACAGGCACAGACATTATTACTGGCATGGGGCGGGCATTCCTGTTGCGGCCCAAAACAATCCTCTTGGGAGACTTAAACAAGGAGAATGTTCTACAATTATCCTGGCAAACACAGCTTCCTCAATACCCCTGAGGTTATAAATTATTTGGAGAATTTGAGCACATCCTTCAGGACGTATAACTGCCACACTCAGTCACAGAAAAGCTTCCCTGGCTGGTAACAAGAGGATGCACACTAGTTTTGGCCATGCTAAAATTAGAGCACGCCTCCAATGGCCGTGTATTTCTTTTACAAAAACATGAAAAATCCTGTTCTCTGGAGAATAATAAAAAAGTACCAAATCGTTGGTGAGAAAGATGATGCTCTCGAGGTAATGTTGAGTTACCAACAGCCGATTTTAAAATATAAAGTTAATTTGCGGTGCAAGACCCACCCTAGAAGGCGTTATCCTTAACAGTGAAAGATCCCTGAATTTTAAGAGCCAGAGGTACGTGCTGAAACTCCAAGTGTAATGTCACTTGTGCCAGACTCCCTGTTGATACCTCTACAAAACTGGCACAGCACTCCACAGAGTGAGAAAACCTAAAATCTTTAAACAAAAGGCAAACATACAAATCTGCTCTGAATGAGAACTTCATCTGTAAGGATGAAGTCTTTCCCCTCATGCAGTTTGCAAGAAACATGTTTGGGCTCCGTCCCCAGCTCAAAGTGCTGCCAGCATGGAATCAATGAAGATGGTCTCATCCACAATCCTGCCTCTTTCCTAACGCGCCTGTGAGAGTGTCAGCTTAAACAGCCACTACCTGCACTGGCCTGCCCAGAGCACAGCCATCCTCTGTGCCGGCACAACTATCCGTGTGGCAGAATGCTGAAACAGAGCGGGAAAGCAGATCTGCCTGCAAAATAATTTGGCAAAAACTTCAGTTACTTTTCAGCCCAAACCATGTTCCTCAAACCAAACTGCCATGCAGCCAGCAACCAGCCGCACCAGCAGAGGGGACAGTGACCTGCAGAAATGAGTGGCTGTTTATGCCATCTTAAACACTGCCACAGCTGGACATCCAACAGCAGCAGAACTCACGTATAGCGGAAAATAAAAAATATTTCTCCTTAAATGAGAGAGTCCTTTCTCCCCAAAACAACACAGCATGCCCCTCCTGATTACCTGGCTTCAGATGCTTGTTTAAACACAGGCTAAACTGAGAGAGCTCACTTGAAAAGTGAGATTTTTACATTGTTGCCAGAGATCAAAAGAAAGAGGTGGACAGTGGCCCTCAAAAGTATTCGCCTCTCTTACACCCCTGAAAGTCCTTCCAGGGGTGTAAAATCTTGCAAGGAAAGTAAAAGCAGTCAGAAATTAATTTCATTAAGCTGTAACTGTTATAATTAACGCTTGAATTCTTCTGCTGAATGATTCTTTAAAGTTCACCTTCTACTACAGCCTCTTGCTTTGTACTTTATTTGGACAAGTTTTCAAAAAGGAGGGGAAATAATTTAGGAAAACGAAACAAGAATTTCATTTTAATGTGTCAAAACAGGTACTCAGAAGAACTAGAAAGTAGCTTTAACTTATTAAAAAAAAAAAAACAAAAAACAAAAAACCACAAAACTAGACTCAGTTTTATACTGACAAGCTCTCTTTGAAAGGAAATTATGACACTCTTCCAAAGCGATTCACGTTTGCTTTTGGCATCCCTGTGCCTCCTTCATACTGCTTTAAACCACATGCCTGCTTGCTGCCTGCCAAGGCTAACAGAGATGGAACGCTTCCACCTACTCTTCCAGTTCAGAGTTAATGTTATTATTTATGAGCTTGCAACAGGTCAGACGTTAGAATTTTGGGTTTTGTAAGAAAAACATTCTGACAAAAGGATGATTTACTTCCACATGCTCCACTCGATCAGACCACTCATATTAGTTGCTACCAAGTATTTGAGAACAATTTAATTAAAAACATGAGAGAGACGGAGATAATGAATACCTACCACCCAACAAAACAAGCTGAGATCATTCTGCCTTGGATGGTGTTTTAGAACTAGGAATTTTTCTGGAAGGAAGGGTCTATGCAAGATATGGCAGCTGGAAGACAATATGATGCTTGGTGCTGTTAGTAATGGCTGAAGAATTACTGCACATCACTGTACTTCGGTATCACCTCTAAATAGTAAATGTCTTCTTCAGTCAAACACCAGAAATGGACCAAACCAGTACATGGTCAAAGACACTTGCAACACCTTGTTTTTCTAAAATCATTGAAGTGACAGAGTATTGGGGGTTTTGTTGCATGTCTATTAACATAAACCAATGCAAGAAACAACAGCGTTGGGCTAAGGTCACGAATTAGTCTTAACTAAGGTTCTGAAAATGATACACACCCACTATTTTCTCTCACTAGCACACTTGGAGGACTAATCTCTCTACAAACACCAGCATCTGTTTGGTAACACTGATACAGCAACAGTTTCAAAGACTCACAAATCTTGTGGAGATAGTTTTCAGTTGCAAGTTTGCTCTGAACAGCCAGGATAAAATCTGAGTGAGAAAATGCCCATCTGCCCTTCAAGTATTTCCCCTGAGGCTGCTCTACTTTTGTACGGCCTCAGTGGTCTACTCGTCAGACAAAATAACAAATGTATCATGAAGTCACAGAAGTGAAGCTTCACTCAACTTGAGCATCCAAAGCACTCAAAACAAAACCAGAAATCTCAGTCTGGCAATGGAGCAAGAGTCGTTACGTTTTAATCAGGCATGTTCACTTTTGGAAATTTTATTTTATCTGTCCATAAGATGCTCTGACAACTGGAACTAGCTCTGTCTCACAAGTTCTTGCTCCTCTTTTGATTGAAAATAAAGAAATAAAAGGAAAAAGTAAAGAAAAAGAGATCAGCTATTCATTTGGACACACTTCCGAGAGAAGACCTAAGACTAATAGGAAGAAGGTAACTCTCAGAACCACACTAGTTGCGCCTTAAAATCCTCCCACTTCCCCTGGCATTTCAGAGACCAGGAACAATTAGTGCTAACAGAAGAATCACAGAATGGTTTGGGTTGGAATGGACCCTAAAGATCATCTTGTTCCAACCCCTCTGCCATGGGCAAGGACACCTCCCACTAGACCAGGATGCTCAAAGTCCCATCCAGCCTGGCCTTGAACACTTCCAGGAAGAGGCATCAGGATCAACACTTCCAGGGAAGATACTTAAAAGTGTTTTGGGGAAGCTGTCAGAGTTTCAGAAGTTGAAGTTCAAGACCAAAGTTTTCTACATGTTGATAGTATATATATTAGAAAAAAAATTGATGTCTTCTCTCTTCACCAGAGAGGAGCACTCAATAGAGTGCAAGACACACAAAGGAAATCACAGCACAGAGGCATACAAGTCCATTCACCAGGTTGATGTTTCAGACTTTAACCAGTCACGTCAAGGCTTTGCAGCCTCCTGCAATCCCTCCCAACCTACCAGGCAGCCTATGTTGCCTAATTAGCTCCATGACATGCAGGCCTGTATAAAATGGGAAACAAAATCAAAAGAAAGCATGTACTCAAACTAGTCCAAGGCATTAGAAGTTACTGAACAGGCACTGACAATCAGATGATTGTACTTACGTGGAACAGCTTCTCAGTCTTTGGAAATACTGCTATGATGTCATATAACCTTATATTTGCAGATGTTGATCTCTACAAAAGGAGGAAACAATTACTACTTTGAATTCTGGCAGATGCCAAAGCTATGCACAAGGATTATGACCAAAATAATGGGAAGAAAATCCGTTTTCCACTTTCAAGTACTAAAACAAAGCCAGTAATCATCCAGTTACATAGCAGGTCTCTGCTGTGAGCCATACTCTGAAGTCATTCATTCTCATTTTGAGGCTTGTCCCACCCACCTAGTAAGGCACTTAGACCTTTTACTTTGATCACGTAGCGCTAAAACATAAACAGATACAGGGCTTGCTCATGGACTTCTAGTTTATGCACAGAGGACCATAAATCAAAGAAAAGAACCGAGGAACAGAACTGTTCTTCCATAGTGACAAATGATCAACAGAAGCCACAAAGTCTTTTAAGTCTGCATCTCTTCATGATCACACTTGCTAAAGGTGCGATTGGAGAAATAGCTGCCGAGCATCCTATAAAATCCATTAAGTTCTCCCCCATACAATTTCCAAAGTTTCATTCATTCATTGAGAAAAGGAAATATAAATTGGAAAATTAATATACCAAATACACTTACCAAGAGATTACAGTGGGAAGGATCAGAAACAACAAGTGTTAGCCGGGTTAAGACTTTAATTCTTTTAGATGTCCCCTACAAAAAAAGAAATAATACAAAAGACTTAAAAAGTTCCAAAGCAAAAATTTGTGGTGACTTTCACCCTGTCCACTATAAAAAGAAAATGGTGGTTTGTTCATATTCTTGCCTACACTAATTTTCTAAAGTCTGTGGTTACACTTCGCTATTTTATATTGATCTATGTGGTATTATATCTGCCCTTTACAAAGAATGACTTATTGTGTTTCTCTGAGGAAGGGTCAGGAAGAAAGGAAGACAGGTAAAATCATGCAGAAAAACTGAGTTTGTTTTCATACTGCTATGGTTCCCCAGGCAGGCCACAAATGCAAGCAAACACAGTTCCTGAATTGAAATATGTGATACATACTTTCATACAATATTTGAAATACAAATGTGGTTCATTATATCCAAATCTTGCTCCATCAAAACCAGGAAGTTATTTCCAAAACTCAAATTTCAAGAATTGCACTGTAATTATTCAACTACAAGAAGCCTCAAAATTCACACAAAGTAACTTTTTAAATAATTTCTAAAATAACGAATAGAGCCTACTCTAATGTGAGTATATTGTTCCAATGCTGGCAGTTTTAACAGTCAAGCAATGGACAAATTTCTCTTTTTTGACTGACACGTAATAGACAAAATCATATATACATCAAAGTAAAAAACAGTAACTCAGGATAATAATACATAGATTGAACGTAACCAGACATACTTGTACAATAGGCAAAGATGGAAACAACTCTGAAGGAGATACTGGCTTGACGATTTCCTCAAAAGAGAAGAAAACAAAGTTATTCAAAATGTCATAGGTTAAGTTGACAATGTAAACAAAAGCTGTGTTACAATCCTAAAAAGAAATTTGCCATGCCATGAAATTTTCATGGAAAACTATTTCCCAGGGACAATGCATGGATCATATTAAAAGTTAACTCTAGGGCAATTATACTGAATTATAAAATCGGAGTTCTGACACAAATGCAGACACCTGTACTTGTGTCTCAACATGCATTCTGCAGATAAAGCTGTTTGGGAACATGTAATAAGGCACATAGTTTTACAAAAGAAAGCACACTAAGAAAAAATAACCCCAAGAAAGATTACCTGTTTCTTTTCTTTAAAATCGATAACATGATTAAGAGCAACTGCAGAATATCCCACTGAAAAAGTAAATACACAGTAAGAATATTTTGTCCAGTAAAGTAATGGAAACAAATACAAACAGAAAACTGTTAAACACTCATCACTTAGAAGTCTCAAAATAAACACGTGCATGTTTACCTTTCACATTATTTTTTTTTCTGAAGACTAATTCACCCAAAAAAGTGCCTTAAGATGAAAAAAATCTGTTTGCCTTTTAATATACCCCAGCCCTGACAACGCCTCTTCGATGGCAGAGCTTTATGCACATGAATACTTGGTGTTGGAGTCCCCAAAGATTTTGCCCTAGTTTGGTCCTGCTGATGACTTTTTTTAGGGAAAATGGTTAAGGACATTCAGGATAGTTGTTAAAACTGCAGACAACGTGGAGCTGGGAGAGGTACACCCATAGCAGAAGGCAAGGTGAGCATTCGAAACCATGCTGACAAAATTGACAAACAGGTATCTTTCAGCTGAGCTCAAGGGAAGGTGGCACACTGGCCAAAGCCAAATCACCCCCAAACACTGGACAGGGGGCACCTGGCTGCACAACAGCTCCGCAGAAGAGATTTAGCCCACAAGAAACTGCTGGGGGGAAAAACGTGTCCAAGTTGGGAAAAGACCTCAACTGTCAGGCAGGGATAAAGAGGCAGAAACGGAGCCTGCAAGGCCCAGCAGAAGCGCTCCTTGCGGCTCCGCAGCGGGACGACCCCGGCCCTGGTCGCCTCTCTTGCAGGAACCCCCGCGCTAAAGCGGGACCGAGGGGTCCGCGGCCCGCCAGGGAGGCAGACGGCCGGTTTAGCCGACAGGGAGGGAAAGCCCAGCCTAGAGGCTCACGCTGTGCTCACACCAGCCCGGCGGAGCTACCGCTGCCCTCCCGCTGCCGTCCCGCCCGGGCCCAGCCCTCCCCGGCTCTGGCCCGCCGGCTCCGCACGGCAGCCCGAGCCGGCCTCGCCGCCCTCCCCGCTCCCGCCGTGCCCGGGGCGGTGACCCACGGTGCGCTGCGGCCTCCAGCAGGCTCTGCAGGGACTTCTTGTCCAGCCCCTGCGGGAGGTTCAAGTCGGCGAAGCCGGCCATGCTGTGCGCGGCGGAGGGGCAGGCCGCAGCCGGGCACGACACCCGGCACCGCCCCCCGCGGCCCGCGGCAGCCTGGGGCTTGTAGTCCTTCTCCCGTCCCCGGCCAGCGGGAGGGCTGCCAGCCTGGTGAACCAAACCGCAGCGGCGAACGGGGAGGGTGTTTCACATAATGGCGGGCACGCTGCGGTCGGAGGCGCACCCGCAAAGGGCTGCGACGAGGCAGGGGAAAGCGTGTGTGGTGAATCGTCCCGCTCTCAGGCGGGGCGCTGGGGGAGATCAGCCCTGGCGCTGAAGGGTTTCAGTCCCGGCTGTGAGGGAGATCAGTCCCGGCTGTGAGGGAGATCAGTCCCGGCTGTGAGGGCGGTCAGCCCTGGCCCTGTGCCGCAGCCAAGCAGGCCGAGGCAGCCGCTCCCCTCACAGCCCTGCCCGGTACCCAGCAGGTGGAGCAGTAACCTCGCTCAGCTCGAGTATTGCCAGTTAAACTCCTTGAGCTCCATCTGAACGCAGCCAATACGTGAAAAAAAAATAATTCCTTTCTAGTTATTGAAGGGTCTTCTCTTTCCTATGTTAACTTAAAAAAAAAAGTGAAGTAAAGCCCCAAGCTGCCGTGTCAAGCGATAGCCCCTAACGCAAAAAAGGACTGATTAATTGTAATACACCGGTAATCAAATACGCATTCACCATGTAGCTCTGTTAACAAAAAGCCCAAATATCCTTCTACCATTGATAAATATCACGGGATATGCAAAACACAGGTGATAATTGGACTTACAGCAGCTGCTGAAGATGGCAGGTCTGCAATTCCCGTCCCACCTCAGGGGTAACTCCAGGGCCCCGGCCGGGCGGGAGGCCGCGGCTTTCTCCTTTACACTGGGCTGAATACTCACGAAGGGAAGTCTGTGGGGTATCCAGAGCTCTGAATTATTAATGAGGCAAAAAGGCTTCTAACCAAGGCCAAGGCGCCGATGCTGCTAGCTCCTGGTACGTCCCTGCTGATGGGGTCTGTCCTGGGTGCAGCTGGCGCCAGCTCTGCCTGGGGACTCGTGGCTGGGTTCTACCAAGGAGATCACACAGTTTACAACAGATGACTGAGAAACAATAGTGCCTGCTTGGCACATCTCTGGCCTTGCTGTCTGAGGAGTTACAAAGACTTGGGATGGTGGTAACAGAGAAGCTACGTGTGGGCTGCCAAGGCTGGACAAGGAGCTCAGGGCAGCTTTGAGGGTCAGTAGACGACAACCTGTCACATCTCTGTGACAGGGAAAAGACACATCTCTCTGAAAGGGATAAAAACCAGCTGGTAAACCGTCTCTATTCTTGCCACATCGACAGCAGCATTTTGTTCTTGACAATGTCAGGTCAAGACATTTCAGTAAAGGAGCTCTGTTTTGGCCTATCTGTGTCCATGAGGTGTTTGTCTATTGGGTCAGCCAGTCCTGCTTCTCTGCCAGTGTTTCGAACAAGCAGCATAGCCTGAATGGTGTTCTCAGGCTTTTCTTTTTCCACGAAAATGGAAGAGCTCAAGGTACTATTTCAGGTTTTCGTTGACTGAGAGTATGATGGAACTTGATTTAATTTGTCTTAATGAGTGTAAGAAGCAATCCATAAACATTAAGTAAGTCAATTATTTTTGAGTGGCTCTACTGCAGCAGTGTTCAGAGACATCAAACAGGACTAAGCAGCTTTTGTGTCTGTGCAATATACAAGCAAAACAAACCTTTCCTCCAGGCGTTTGCGATGGAGAACTTGTAAACAGATCTTTGTGCAGAAGATTTGCAGAACCCTCTTTGCTGCAATCATGTAAGAATCTGAGTATGAAGCACTTTCAGCATTAGGTATCATGTACTCAAACCAGTGTACAACCCTATTTCCTACATTAATTACTCCGATCTTACTACTTTTTTTTTTTATGCTAGCCCCAGTGATGTACTTAAAACATCTTTGTAGTCCTCACTGCTAAGCCACAAGCTTCTAATGTGCTTTGTTTCATTGGTGTCCTGCAGTCCTCCTTGTGGAGTCAGATCTCCCTCCAGGTGTTTTCTCTCTCAATACACTTAAGATTTCAGGGCAGGCCTTTCAGCAATTTTTTATGCAGAAAAACTAACAATTCTTCTAATATGTTTTCAATGGCCAGCCCATGTTAGCAATTGCTAGATTTTTTTGCTTTGTTTCCGCCTTTAGCACTTTTAGGAAGCTAAGATAATATTTGGTACTATCTGTCTCATCAGCTCAGCAACATGAATATCAGGGTCACCTTTATCATTACCTCATAACCTCAATAATCTCCTTTGTAAAGGTGCAGACTGAATTTTCAGGGATGGGAGCTCTGTTTTTCTAAGCGATACAGAATTTTTAGCATAAATTTCACTTTGTTTGTTTGTTTTCTTTTCAGGTGACAGCTTGCTGTTGTTAGTATTTGCTGGTTCCAAAAAGGAAAGACGTCAATTCACATTTAAGTGGCACAGATGCAAGTATTTATTTTTACAATGATAAGAAATGCCAAAGATGAGAACGGTTACCTCTCTGTTTTACTGCCACAGAGTGGTGATGATTTATTTTCACAAAGACAAGAAAAGGCATAAAAGAAAACCGCAGCTGCAACGTCTTTGCTAGAAGTTGGACAAGAATGTTATTTGCTAAACAGGACATGCTGGGAATAAAAATCAAGATTTCAGTAATATTTGTCCACGGAATTCTAACCAGTCTCGGATGAAATATACTAAAACTTTTGACAATGCATTTCCCCAAGGCAGAAGGAACATATACCTATACTTTATTTATTGTTCCCAACAGCAGGTCCTCACCAGACTTATGTTGGTTTCCAAGAAAAGATGAAAACAAAAAGAAAGAAAAAAAATTACAACAGACAAATGAAATCAACAGTTTATGAAGACAGACTGGCTCAGGCACGGAAGGACAAAAAAGGAGATGATAAGAAAGGAAAAAAAGCCAGAAAAAGAGTTACCATGTCAGGCTGTCAGCGCTTTCTCCTCTGCTGGTGAAGTTCTTGCACTGCACTTCTTGACCCATTTCAGTCCGAGCGCTCCAAGTTAGCAAAGCCCTGCTCTGTCAACAGACTCTGCGAGCATTAAGTCCTCCAGAGAGGGATGAAGGATCCAGGATTTAGTGCAAGTTTTTTCAACACTTTATCAAATTTGATAGATACCGTCTGGCCTCACTAAATCAACGTGTGCTGTGGAAATTGTATTTCCTTAGGTAGTTCTGATGATGTCTATCTTACCTGACCTAACTAACACAGAGGCAGATGCCAATACCCCCTGTTATATTATACGCTTAATATCAATCACAAATGCAGAAGATGTTGTGTGATTAACACTATTTCTGGAGAAGGGGAAAAAATCAAGTAATGAAGTTAATTACTTTTGCAGAGGAAAAAAAAATCAAAGAAAAAGGTTCCTTTGCCCTATTTTTTTAAAAACATCTGGAACACTTCTATATAACAAAAATGAAATATCAAGGATGAGATTTGCAAAGTACATTATCAGGTGTGAACAAAATAATTTAACTTCAATTGGTACATGAAGAATGAGAGATGAGGGCCTTAGCACAGAGAGGTACAGAAATGTGAAGAGGGTTTTATACATAAAGAGCCTAAGTGACTCAAAGAACAGGAAGTTACCAAGCTCAGCCAGAAAACTGATTTCATGATATTTATAGAAGCCTAATAGCAGGTCAAAAAGTAATATCCCGGGGGGGGGGGGGGGGGGGGCAGAGGGAGAACAACTGTCAACTTGTTATTCTTGACACCCAATCAGCCATTTGTTTAATTTCTGTGTGCTGTCTGCAACAGTTAGAATTTGTAAATAGGGTCACTGAAGACAAAAGTTGGATGTACACTTGGAAGGATCAACTCCTACCTTCACGTATCATTCTTTGAAACACATGGAATACAAGTAGTCGCATGGAGTGATGGATGCTCTCTGCTTTCCCAGACACTGGGGATGTGAAAGCCTCTAAAGCCCTCAAGGAAAGCACCTCACCAGATTCAGCCCAGCCCTGGAAACTGGAATGTTATTCTAGGTGTGTTCCAGTGAAAAGCTTTCAAGGAAAAGATTTTAGAGAGGTATCAGCTGCTTCATCTTGCCAAGGTTTCACATTTTCTCTGCAATAGTACGTAAACCCCTTTCTATAATGGTACGTAAATTGACTTAAATTGGTTTGTCTCTTCGAATATAAGATTATGAGGGTAAATAAAGGAATAGTAACATACAACCTTTGAGAAGGAAAGAAATCAGGTGATTAACTTCTAGTGAACTGTATGGGAATTTAAGGTACAGAAAAAAAGATAAATCCTCCTTTCAGCTTGGAATGGGAAAGAGTAAGACGCAAATGATTGTGCGTATAATCCACTGAGTACACTTAGAGAGTCACGTTCCAGAAATGTATTGAAAAGCTGTCAAGAAGAATGACTGATTTAATGAACTGTGTCAACACATTTGCAGGAAGCACCAGATTATAATTTGCTCTGCCTTAGTGACATTTTAAGCAACTGAAAAATTGCTTTTACAGCGAGTATTAAACCGTACAATGTTATCAGCTTTTATGATATGAATCTATTTTGAACAAAATTTACCCAGTTCCTATCTGCTTAGCTGTACTTCAGGCACTATTTTTAAAAAAAGCATTCACACAACGAGGAAATATTCTCCTTTCTCCATGTTTTGCCTTAATGCCTTAACTTATTTTGATGTACCCTTGCCATTTCTAAAGATCTTTTTTAGCCTAATATTTGCTTACCTGGAGAAGAGTGACAAAGGACTTGCTTTATCGCCCTGGAGGGGTCAGTCACCTCAAGCTCAAGGCTCATGAACGTGTCCTGGGTGGTTAAATAGGGAAAGAAAGCTTTTATTGTGAGTGGACACGGTGAGGCAACTAACAAAGTGGAGGAAAATACGTGGCTGAATAGAAAAACACCTTCAGCTTGATAATGGTCAAAGAGCTGCTCAAATAGATCTCATCTTTACCATGTGGAACTTGCTTATTTTATTATCTTAGTCAAATCAAGATGCAGGGATGGAAGGGAAAACAAGCAGCGGAACTCCCAAACCCTGCTCGCTGCCTGCTGTGTGATCTGACCCCAGGAGGCTCTGCCGCTGCCCCGATGCTGGCCCCTCAGTCCCAGGCGTGCTCCCAGGGGAGCTGAGCCAATGTAGGGTCACCTATGATGGAAAGCCTTCTTTCAACAACAGCAGCTGATGCTGACTGAACAGAAGATTTCATTAAAAACAAGGAATTCCGTCAGCCTCAATTGCTGTGGATTTATGTTTCAGTAGTGCCTATGAGTGTCAGATGAGCCTTTTTCCAATAGCTGGGTACTTGTTAGGTCTTGTTTCAAAGCACATTTTTACGTCTGTATGATACGAGCTCATACTGCAGCCTCTCTTACTGCTGGGCCACACACTGCCTGGTGCACACTTAAGTAAAACTTGTCATAGTGTTGCTACCTACAAGACCTCCCCTCGTTCAGTTATCACGGACATTGGTTGATGGTTACTGATTCAGCTGGGGTCAACAGTCCTGCTTTCATTTCCTCTCTTTCTCTAGTTCATCTGGCTTCTGTCTCTTCTTGGAATTATAAGGGGACACTCAGGAGCAGGTGTTTCCTGTGTTTAATCCTTGCTGTCTAGCACGTCACCTTACCAAGAGGTGTAATCTTCTGCTGGCATCCCATGGGTAACTGACCATTCAAACAGTTAGTTTTCACCCCAGTTGGAGGCAAGAATATGCCTTAAAGAATGGAGAAAGCTAGCGAGTGCCAGAAATGGGCTAGTATCCAAGAGTTCAAGGAATCTCTGCAGTAAAAGCAGGTACTTCAAAGCAATGGGGTTTTGTTGTTGTTAGTGATTTTAACTTTACTGAAAGGGTTACAAGATGGAATGGAGAATAAATTGAAAGTAATGCTATATAAATATTAAAAACCCTGAAAATATAGTCGTGGGATTCACATTACTTTAGTAGGGAGAAAGAAATCTTAATACTGAAAATACGTAAGCTTCGCAACACAAAGAAATACTTCAGAGATGACCAAGTTGCTGAGGATAGATCTTACAAGAGGGGCCGCTATTAACTCTCTGGGCAGCAGCCGGCGTCCTGCCGGACCCGCATCTTCCATCTCGCCCGCTCCGATGGCGGAGGCAACGGCAGGTCGGTGCCCACCGGCAGCGACGCCGGTCACCGACCCGACCCGACCCGACCCGCTCAGCCTGCGGCCGCGTCTGCTCCGGGCGCCTCCTCCCGGGTGCGACCTATGTATAACTATAGACATAGATGATATAGGGGAGTTCCCGAAACGGCCACCGCGGCGGCGAAGCTGGCGGCCGAAGCGCAGCCGGGCTATGGCGAAGGGGCGCTCCCCCCACCTGCCGCTCGGGGAGGCGGAGGGAGCTGGGGGGGGGGGGGGGGGCGGAGCGGCTCCCACCCCGTCCGCCGCCGCCGTCGGAGGAAGGCAGCCGCGAGTGGGAGCAGGCGGTGGGCGCGGGTGGGCGGGAAGCTGCCGCTAATCCCCCCCCTCGCTTTCCCCGCGGGCTGGGGGCGATGGCGCCGTGGCCACCCCCCGGCCACCCGGGGAGCTCCGTGGGCGAGCCCAGCCTCTCCGGGGGAAGTTGAGGGCTGTGCCCCCGGCGGCGAGCCGCTCCGCCGGCTGCAAGGGGGCGGGCGGCGGCGGGTGGCCGAGGAGGAGCCCGAGCACCGGCCGAGCACTGCGGAGGGGCCGGGCACTGCGAGGGAGAGCCGGCGAGCGGGCGGAGGGGCTTCATGGGCAGCTCACGCCAACATGGTCCTCGCCCTCAACGGCAGCCACCTCTACGGTAACCTCCGGCCCCTGGTCCTGGAGGACCCGCGGGCGCTGAGCGGCGGCGGTAGGATGATCGCCGGCTCCTGGCCCCCGCGCAGCCTGGCGAAGCTCGGCCCGTCGCCCCCCCCGTCGGCGCTGCCCACGGCGAGCCCCCTCCCCGCCAACGACTCCCAGTGCGGGGAGCAGATCCTCAGCTACGGCAACGTGGAGAAAGTTGTCATCGGGGCCGTCCTCTCCCTCATCACCCTGCTGACCATCGCCGGCAACTGCCTGGTGGTCATCTCCGTCTGCTTCGTGAAGAAGCTGCGGCAGCCCTCCAACTATCTCATCGTCTCGCTGGCCCTGGCCGACCTCTCGGTGGCCCTGGCCGTCATGCCCTTCGTCAGCGTGACCGACCTCATCGGCGGCGAGTGGATCTTCGGGCGCCTCTTCTGCAACGTCTTCATCGCCATGGACGTCATGTGCTGCACGGCCTCCATCATGACTCTCTGCGTGATAAGTATCGACAGGTGAGACACCCGGCCACACGCCGCCCGCCCTGCCCTCCGCGGGGACCGGCACCGCGCCGCCGCCACGGGGACCTGCCGGGAGCGGGTCTCCTCTGCCTCCTCCGCGTCCCTCGGACGTGAGCTGTGGACGAGCTCAGGGCGTGGAGCAAGGCTCCCAGCCTCTCCCGTGGGAAGGAGCCCGCCGGAGCGGTGCGTGCTGCCTCCCGCTGTCCCAGCTCAGGTGCCGGGTTATCCCTCTGGATAACTTCCCCGCTGTCACGACAAACTGTCAGGACAGAACTGTCAGGAGCTGAACTGTGTGCGTTTACTGCGGCTCTGTGCAAATAACAGGGCATTTGCAGCCGCTTTAAAATTCGCAATGTATGTCTGTAAACTGCTGTATGCCACAGCTAGATTTGAGTTGATTCTTCTGTAGCTGGGGACAATGTAACCTCACTGAGTTCAGGGGAGTTTTACCAGATCAGAGAAGGCACAGGAATTATAGCTGATGAGGGCTTTATCATTATTCTAGGACAATCCCAGAATAGCTCCAATTCAACTAACAGAACCATTTTTGACAAATAATGTTTTGTTTGAAGGAAAAATTGCTTTCGAGTATTTGCTTTTTAAAAAATTTCTTCTGCCTTCCTAAAATCCAAGCTGTACTCATTGTCATTTAGCTTATTCCAAAAGATACAGGCACTGGAGCAATAAGGAGGTGTACACAGACTGCCAAAAAAGATCTTAGGCATTAATTTCTGATGTTAAGGCAATACCTAAGATCTCACATTTGCCCATGTCTAAGCTCTCCTCTGCAGGAAAGCTAACAGATTCCTTTATTCCATGTGGGTCCCATTCTAAAGTAAGTTGCAGTCTGTAACTTCCCTCTTCCACAGCCTAAATCCTATGCCAAGAATTTTAGCAACTAGAGGGAGGCTGTTTTCCTTAAAACTCAACACAATTAGCAGAAATCAAAGAACTTCGTAACTAGACTGTAGAATTAGTCTATCAAGTTCGATATCCAACAGTAGCCTTGACTGCCTAATTCAGAAAGTTTTTGGAAAGAACTCTGCATTAGGTTTCTGCAAAGAGACAATCTTTCAAAAGAGTTTCCCGCAATACATGGAGGTTGTTTGATGCCAGGGAGCATCATGGAGTTTACATTAATTTCAAAACTTTAGTTTCTGTATAAGCACCCCCTGCTCCAATGGCTAGCACTTATCTGAATGCTGCAAAGCATCTTGTAGCAGTGAGATCCACGTACAGACTTTGACTGAGTATTAAAGGGTGGTGTTTTGTTGGGATTTTTGGGGGTTTTTTTTGTTGTTGCCTTGAAATTTGCTGTCTTTTAGCTTAATTCCAGTATTGTAAAAGAACATGAATAGGCTTATCTATCTTCCCAGTTTTATTCTCTGGTTTCTATCCTACCCATTTTTAAGACAGGTGATTTCATTTTTCCACTCTCTCCACATAAAGTATTTCCATTCTTTGATTGTTCTTGATGTCCATTTCCGAGCTCTCCACCTCCATTTCTAATAACCTTTTGATGACAGGTTAACATACTTAAGCTTTCTTACCGAGGTAAGGAGGTAAGGATGTGTGACTGATTCACACTGTAGCACTGGAGTAATTTAGTTTTACTCTTTTTCATTTCTTAGCTTAACGTTTGAGGTCACTGCTGTATACTGAACAGGGGCTTTGACTGAACTGGTCACGGTGATGACCGTGTCTCTTGCTGTCTTCTTTCCATTCTCCACTCCCCTCTCCCCCCAAAATATGAACAAGAGATATAGCTATGTATTTAGGACAGAATATAACCTATTATGAATGGCTGCTTTTCATTAACAAGCGCTGGGTAAACCAGAATGATTCTCCTCTTGTCTGCATTCGTACTTCTAGCACTGAATGTTCGTTGAACATGATCTCTTCATAATTCGGTGTACTGTTGTTTACTCCCTACTTAAAATCAAAATTCTGTGAATCACGATGTGTTAACCTCAGTCACCCAAATCCATTATATAGTGAAGATAGGTGATTATCATAAATAAAAGGAGACAAGCCAGCAAATTCATTAGCAAAATGTCTCTACCACTTGAAAATAAAGAATTAAAACATCTCCATGGTTTGTAATCCTATTTAAAAATAAATAATCTTATACGGTTGTAACACTGCTCAGTCAGGCCAAAGATTAGCTTGGGATGTTAACTAATCTTTGAGTAGTGAATATATACAAAGCATGCAAACCAGGGAGAAATGATGAAAATTAAACGTGAATGATGAAATGTTGCCAGTGTAGCATTGATTTTAATGGTGTTATCTTTCTGTCAGTTGTTCTTACGCTTATGTGGTTAGGAAAGCCTCGAATGATCAGTGAGGGAGATTTATCTCTGAAAAATAACGTATTGTACGTGGTACAGGAGCTCGCAAATCACAGTGTATGTAGTGCCTTAGAGGGTCAGACCATTTTCACAAGGAGCATTTTTCCATGGGTTTGATGGAAACATTTGTATGTTTTGTATTATCTAGGAGGAGGAGATCTCCAGTGACACAGCCCTTATTATCTCAGTGCAAAGAGTACAGATACAAGACGAACCAGGAAATCCAGAAGCAGAGAAGGAGTGAATGAAATTCACCGTCCTTCAACTTGGCTGCTCTCCTCAGTGCTGTTTAGATACACTTAAACTGTGTAGGTGATTTAATGTCCTGGGGTCACGCGGGAGACATTTGTTTAGGGAGAAGGGTTAAGATAGGGCAAAAAAGGAACATTTTTGAAGAATAATTATGAATTGCACGGCCACCTGGCTCTTTAGGACAGTTTAGGAAGCTTCTGTTGTGATCCGGTGAAGTCTCTCCTGAAGGGAAAAATGAGGCTGTCGCAGGCAGTGCAGAGACACCTAGTAAGTTGGATATTTTTAAATTTTCATTGTTAAACATATAGGTTCTTCCTGAAGCAGATATGATAATCAGTTGAAGGTGAATAGCTGAAAGAATATTATATTGAATTCAACTTTTTTTTTTTTAAAAAAAACTTTGTTACAAACTGTTAGGCAAGGTTTGTGAGGAGAGGTAATATCTTTTATCAGACAAATATAGCTAGTAAAAAAAGAGGCTTTGAGGCCCTTCCAAACAGGATAAAATGAGTAAATTGAAGAGGCTTTTTGATTTGTTTCCCTTGCACAAATATGTGCTACTCAGCTCATGCCAGGGAGAGCCCTGAAATGCCAGCAGCTGGCAGGCCTGTTGCACACAGAGATATTTTGCTGCACAGCCTTAGTGGTGGATGCATTTTTCAGCTGAATTTATCAGTTGGAAAGCTCTGAAAGATGCAGATTAGCATGGAGTCTACAAACGGGCTGGTTTCATTCTGTTGAAAAAAAAACCTGTCTTTTTTTCCTAGTCAGACACATCAAGCACTGCTCCTACTTTTTAAGTTGCTTCTGCTCTAAGTTGTATAAATGTTCAGGCTGCAAAGTAGATGTTACCGTGCTATTATGGGGATCTCTAACTTTGTACAGGGCGCACAAGGAAGAAGCTAGTCTGGGGATAATAAAATGACCTTTTCAAAGAACTAAATTTGCGGAGATCATGAGATAATGTCCGTATCAATACCAAAATTTGGGCTATTAGGCTTGTCTTCAGATTATATCTTTCCTTTTGTTTCATAGCATGAAAACCTCCACAGGTCTTCATCAGGGTGACAAGAGATGAGCACGTTATACTTGAGGTATCTTTGTCTTATTTAAGGCCCCTGTTTGGAAGAAGGCTCTCTGCTTACAGGCAGAACAGTCAGAACTAAAACAGATGTGATGGAGAGACAAGAGTATTTCTCCCTTTTCAAATTTCATAAGGATTAAACAGGCAAGACAGCTTGATACCCAGACAATCAATATTACCTTTGCTACGCTCGCCATCCATGATATGAGGCGTAGCTCTGGAGAAAGGTAGGAGTTACAGAGGCTTTGGCAGGATAATTGTGCCTCAGTGAACAGTAGCCTCCTTTAAGCATTTCTTATTAGTGTGTTTTGGTTTTTTTTCTCTTAAGGCTCCATTTTCCTGGTTTTGAATTCAATAAATTATATTGCATTTAGATTAATTTAAAATTAAGAGTGAGCGAACATTGGGAATGAATTATGAGGGACGGATTCAAACCACATCTTAGTGGGTGAATGAGCGTATAAAGGGAATTAATTGAATTTAAACTGGTGGTGTTCGCATGCTGATTCATCATGTTCTTCTGACCCAAGATAGCTGCAGAAATCCTGTTTTGGAGAGTATCCACTGGATAACTGCATAAGTAGCAATTTTTAATTCAATTTAAAAATAGCTCTTTGGCTTAGAAGGTGATAAAGTAACATAACTACTGAGATACAGTTGACGAATTGTAACACTTTCCCCACAACCACACAAGTAGTGAAAGACTTTTTGGGGAACTTTTCCAGTCTATATCTTAGTCAACAATTCGCGAGTATTCCAGACTTCCATTAAAATGATAAGGATTTAGAATTTGTATGCAAATGATATCAAAGTGGGCCTTTTTGTTGATCCTGAGATTTTTATACACAAGAATCAGTTCTTTCTTCCTTGCTGCTTGGTATCTTTTGCCATACTCCAAGTAAGTATGAGTACTTATGCTTCACCTTAGAATACGTTAGTCCCTAAAAGCCCACCCATTTCCAGTATCCTTGGTGCATGCCTGGGAACTGAGGAGGTCTCCAAGTGCCCCACAGGAAGAACTTGGGACTGAATTTAAATAAAGACCTTAGCACTTTCAATAGAATCCAGGTGTCTAAATTCTGCCTATGTCCAAAACTGATAATGTGACCTGAAAACCCTGTCAGTGATTCCCTAAGCCCATTCTGTATGAAACCCTTCTGCCTTCAGGCCATGGAGGGAGAGGGCTGTGGTCTGTTCTGCCAACCCTGCTTGGAAAATATATGTACAATATGCATATAGAGACAGATATGAAAAAATCCTGTATGTAATCTATTTTGGATCTAGAATAAAAATAGGCATCCACCAGCAGTGCCTCCCATGAGATTTTATTCAGTATATATATTTACACAGAAATAACTGAGGAATCAGGAAAAACCTAAAAGGAACTATAGGAAAAGTATGTGATGGAGTCACTGCAATTAGTCTATATTGCGAATAAAGTTTGGGGATCAATATAGCAGCTAATTCCTCACCACCACCACTGTCACAAGAGGCATTCTTTCCATCGTTCAGCCTGATAAACAACTGTACTCTTTGTGAGTCCCTAAATAACGTGTCTGGCTTATGAAAGATACAGGCAGCATCGATGCACTAAAGTGGAAAAAAGCAGATTTGTTTTTATTCCTTTCCATGTAGTTTTTCTAATTCAGTCTGTTTAAAGTATATTCCCTCAAGTTGTGGTAGTTTCTTTTTGCACAGAATTTCTTGCCAAACACTTCTGCCATCTTTGTTTTATTGTTTGCATCGAAAAGAGGTACAATCTAAATTTTTACTCCTGAATCCTGAGGTGAAGAAGTTGAATTGGAAGTTGGCCGCATTTCGTGTAATGCAGTGCAATGTGTATCTCTCACTGAGAGCAAGCTCCAACAGGGTAAATGAAGCCGGGGCCTTTTGCTGTACTAACGCAATCGCAATTCTTTAGGTACCTTTCAGTGGCATCCTCAGGTATATTTTCCAGTGTCGTGTAGGCAGCCTGCAAGAGATGCAGTTACTTAACACTGTAACCTGGTCTTGGCCGTGCGAATTGTTCTGTTATGTCCTTGCAGATCGACTATGCCTCATGACTAGACTGCTGGACGCGCAATAAGTAAGATGGGAGGTAGCAAATAAAAGACATTTTATCAGATAGGCCATTTTATAAAGACTTAACAACTCAGGAGTAGAGGGGGTTCTTTTACCACCAAAACGAGTGGAAGTTTTGTCCTTCTGCAGCGGGAACAGGCATAAGATCTGAAGTTTGGTAGGTGTGTCTCTGTGGTTGCACAGTAGAGGCTGACAAAGTTTGGGAAAATAAAGGATGTTACAGAAAAAGATCTGTAGATTGTTTATTCTATTGCTATTATATACTGGATGCGTTTAAGTAGTATTATGGAAAGGGAGTCACGAAGTGTGGAGATGCAAGATAATCTAGAGGTGGCAGTGAAAAGGTGACTGCAATTCATAATGTTCCAAGGTAGGCACAAATGGGGAATTAGAGTTCCACCAGTCCCAGGAGATTTGCAATTACACCACGTTTACATGAATGCCTTTTCTTGAAACTGGATATTGCATTTTGCCCCCACGCTTGAAACTCTCTCCTGTTTGCTTCTACCAGGGTTTAACACTGGATGAGTTTTCAGAAGTGATTTTGGGGTCTCTAATTCTTGGGGGTTCATCCAGACATTTCAAAGGAGCCTGATAGTCAGAGGTAAGGGAACATTAATTCACATATTTGCCAAGCAGGGCATTCTGGAGACATTTAAAAAGCGATTTTTTTCCTGTCAAGGTCACAAAAATAGTTTCCATAAGTGAGGCTGGATTTGCTTCAAGATTTACAGGAAAAATACAATTCTAGAAACACTCCTCTTATTTCTGAAAGCTCCCTTTAAAAACTATCTCCTAATATAAATAAAAAAAAATGCAAATACATATCATACTGGCATGATGGTGTAGTGTAACCTGCATATACTGGTATCAAACCATATTTTCCTAGAGTTTTTCTTGAACTGAATGAGTATTAGAGAATGAAACATCAAAGCATTTGCAGTCATTATACCGTGTTTGAAGCAAGATTACTAAATGACTGGTAACATGTTCTCAACAACCTTCTAGAGGAACAGAAATTAATCAGGGAATGTTCTTTGACTTTTCTGGAATAATTTTCCCTGAAACTTATTTATAAAAATCCCTGTAAATTATATAAGGAGAATATCTTACTTCTTTAAAAGAAATACAGTATTATTTTTAGTACTGTTGTTGAGTTTGAAACATTCTATCAGAAACACTTGTGGCAACCTTTGAAAAAGAACATCCCATTTCGTCTGCAGTTGATATTGTACGTATGGCGCTCTCTTTCAGCTACAAATACCTCCTTTTTTTTGGTCTCAGCATATCACACAAAGATCTGGCCCTTCCTCTGTGGACTAGGAAATCTGAAGGAAGAGCTGGCCATTGTAGATCTTGCAGGAACATAACAGAGCTTGCAAAACAGTTGTTTCTGCCAAGGCACAGTTATCATACAAGGAAGCCCGGGGAGCAAAATGACAAGTTTTGACATCTGAGTGTACAAAGCAGGAGCATCACAAAGCAATGCCCACTGCCGTTTTGGCCTAATGGTCACTACTATTTGTAAGGTGAGAATAATTTATTTCAGCTGGAAAGCTTGCAAGTTTTAGTTTTTCATGTTGTACTAGATTGCCAACTATATCTAAAGGATTGATTCATAGTATATCTATTCCTATGCGTACTGAAGATAGAAAAAACAGATGAAATTTTTATATCAAACTCTTACTACGATGGTTAAGCTTTCCGTTCCAAAAGACTCCAGTAATTAAATATGTCAGAGAGAAATTTTGTTTCTATTCTGTTTGAACTAACATAACAAAATTAGAGTGCAGCAGCTTTCAATTTCTTCTTGTACCCTCTTGTTTACTCAGGAGGCTTTATATAGAACACTTAGATTATCTGATACATATGGGTGGTTCTGTACCTATTAGCATGTATGTAAACCAGATAATGATTCACCTCTAACAGTAAACAAGTTTTTTTGGTAACGTACAAAGAGTGAAATGTCTAATAGTGCCAGCTGTTCTAATAACATGCAGAACTGAGATGTGCAGGGAAATCAAGTCAGTACTGAGTATATTCTTTCTGTCTTTATCCTGGCCTCTCCTATCAAATCGTGAACTAACACAGGAGACCTCTGAGGGGGGTTAACATTGTTGTGGACAGCTATTTCGATGCAAAATAGTCACGATTGTTTAAAAAAAAAAACAACCCAAAACACAAAAGCAAGGAGGGACATTACAAAAACAACTTTTTTTTAAAGTAAGGAGAAACCAGGGTGAAGTCTATTCTTAGAGGTACATTGTGTCTTGATGAAAAAGCTGGCAGCAAAGTTTTTTCCTGAGATATATCAAGGAAATGGGTGGGTTTTTGGTACTGTCAGAAACTTGAAACCAACCTTTTTAGCTTGTGGAAACGTAAGTTAAAAATATAACCACAAGGAAAGCTGGTTATCCATTTTTGTTTACGGTTTTTTATGTTCCTTTAAGGAGACTGTGAGAAGCGCAGGTAGAGCTGTATGACAGGTAACGCTTTTCTCACATTGGGAGCTATTTGTCCTGCAAGGTGTAGCAGGCTGAGGACCAAGCAGCAGCTTGCCACATATTAAAGGTGATGGACAATCTGCTCAGGGACCAAAGGAGACTGGGCAGAGTTTTTTGTATCTCAGACATTCACTGAGTTGGGTAAAATCAGAACTAGAAGCAAAGGCTCGCCTGCAAGGGCACTGCTTTTGTGGGAGAATTGTGTCCAAACCTTTTTACTTCTAACTCATCGTGTGATGAGTTTTCTGTATTTAGACAGATCAAATTTCTAGTTTTCATTTCAATAAAAATTGACTTTTTTGAGTGGAAAACTCTCCGTTTTTTTTCTGGGGAGAGCTTGTTATTGGAGATCTAGGCAGACACATCATGATGTCTCCTCCTAATGACCTGGCACGCCAGGCGTGCCACCTCCACTCCCTCTGGAGAATACTGATCAGTAACCTTGCTGGCATTGGAATTGTCATTTCTTATCAGCTATACAAGTACCTGCAGTCAGAAATGCGGCTTATTGCTGCTGCAAGTTAAATTGAGCCACAGATACAGAGCTTTCTTTAAGTACATTATTTATAAACTGTTTGCTTTTCATGAGAGATGTGTTAGAGACTAGGGACAATGTATTTCAACATAAGATTTGCAAATCTCCAAAACACAAAAGGTAACTGCAAAAACCCCAAGACTGTTGTCCGTAGTGTCTGTTTACTAGTTAGAGGACTGTTCCCATACTAGAAAATGTAGGCATTTTTAAATCAAAGTGAAGAGTAGAATCACAGAATGATTTTGGTTGGAAGAGACCTTTAAGATCATCAAGTCCAATCATTGACCTAGCACTGCCAAGTTACCACTAAACCATGTCCCTCAGCCCTACATCTACAAGTCTTTTAAACAGCTCCAGGGATGGTGACTCAACCACTTCCCTGGGCAGCCTGTTCCAATGCTTGGCAACCCTTTCGGTGAAGCAATTTTTCCTAATACCCAGTCTAAACCTCCCCTGGCACAACTTGAGGCCATTTCCTCTTGTCCTATCGCCTGTTACTTGGAAGAAGAGACCAACCCCCACTTCACTACAACCTCCTTTCAGGTAGTTATAGAGAGCAAAAAGGTATAGAAGATTTACTCTAGTAATAGGTATTTAGAAATTGACAATAGGCAGAAAAATTAGAAGGTGGAAATGGAAGACATCAGCACAGATAACAGAAGTACATACTATTATCTAAACTTACTGTAGAATTTGCAACATAACTATCATTGTGAATACAAACCATGAAAACATGTTGTGATTGTCATGAAATATTTCAGATACACAGTACCATTTGCCAGAATCATTTTCTGTAAGCAGATCTCCATGTGGGTTGTTAGATTTTGTTTATTTGCTGTAGAAGTCGACATTTAACAAATAGTTGAAATACTAAATCCCTGAACAAAGTCAGAGTGTGTTGTCTGGCCACAAATTACTTAGAAATATTTATACCCGTGACCCAAAACATCTGCTGACAAGATGCAAAGCTTTTCTTTAATAGCCTAATAAGACATTTTGATGCTAAAAATAATACAGCTTTGGCTCTGAAGACTTAATTTTTGCATTGTTATGTACTGCAGTTTCCCTTTTACCTTAAGAGTCGGCATTCAGAGACCCACTTCTTAGCACAAGCAGTTTTAGCAACAATACTGACTGTAGCCTCTCAAGAGCATACTGCCCTGTATTAAAAAGCTATATTTGTTAAAGGAGTTCAGTCGTTAGCAGAACATGAGCTTCATTGTTTCAGAAATAACTGAAATTAAAATAGCATAGTGGACCGTTTGCCTGTGAACTAAACAACACAAGAAGGAGCTTAACATTTCAAAAGCCTGTTTACTTAACATGAAGCTTCTGCGCTGCTGCCTAAGTGTTGAGATGGAGGGAGCATCTTATGAAATATCCCAAACAGTGAGCTCAGTTTGCAGTGAGCTCCCTGAGATGTCCATAGGCTAGCTGTGGTGATTCATCCCACACTGATGCCAAGGTTCTGCTCCTAAATTCAAATGCATGTTTGGAGTTGTCAGCCTGGCAATGAGAACTGATGTTGTTGGAAGCTGTAGGCACAGCAATAAACCTTGGGTATTTTAGTCTTTATCCATACAAAGTTGATGCTATCATATCTCAGAAGAACCTTAGAGTTGCCAACTTGCTGCTGAGGAAAGCAAAGGAAAGATGTACTCACTGAGAGACGAGAAGGGCTTCCTTCTGCTGATCCCACTTATTTCACTGCTTTCATGTGTAGTGTAGCATCTGTAATAAGAACAGAGAAGAGAGGTCTGGCATCCTTGATAATCTCCAAATCCCGCTATCTTCAAAGACTTTGGAGGAGGAGGTGGTCTGTCATCAGCTGTATCTATTTCTGTTTTAGCATACAGGTATAACTTTGAAATTCTGGGGAACACAAAAAGGCATTGTAAAAGAATTGTGACACGCACACACCCCCCGAGCTGGACAAATGGTCATTTGCAGATAGTTGAATCTGGCCTGAAATTTTGTAATACTGTACAGAGCGCCCAAGGGAAGAGGGCCAGAAACTCCTTTCTCGGCAAGACAAAAGCTAAAGGTTTATTGTGTAGATTGAATATACTCTGAGTTCATGCCTGTGAAGTTGATGGTAGCAGTTTGTGTTGTGCTGAAATTTGTTCTATATTTTAAATACATTTAGTGTTGCAGATTTTGCAATGGTTTTAAAAAGGAGAAAAACTATGGAAGATGTTGCTGAAGGAAAAGGCAGTGGAAGTCTGTTGTGGGCAGGCCCTTTCTTGTTCAACAAGACAGAGAGGACACATTATCCCAGCTGATCTCCCTTTTTCAGGTTTCCTGTCTAGAGATCTTTAAGCTTATTTGAAGCTGCCTTTGCAAAAGTGTACCTGGTGATATCTGAAGTAGGGATTATGAACTTCGGGATTTGGACTAATTTTTACTGAAGCAGCAAGCTGGAAAAAGCCAGCTACGTGGAACCACAGCCTGGCAGGTCTGAACAAGACCCAGGAGGTTCAAAGTTCATTAGAGTAGAGGACTGCTTAGATAGAAAGAAGTAGTGTCTATGTGGCCATTACTTTCTTCATTCCCAGACGTACTGGTAAAAATGAATAAATATTTTGATAAATGAACTATTAAGTACTGTGGTTGTGAAGGGCTGAACATCCAGTTTTACCCACTGCAATTTTACTAGATGATTCTCCCCTTCAACCTTCTCCTTTGGTTAAAGGGCACCTGGGGCTGTGTATTTAAGGATCCTGACTGATTACATAGGGAAGAAATATTTGTAAACTAATATTAAATTCCTAAAAATTTTCTATTTCCAGTTTATAGAGGAGAACTTCATCTGACCAATTTATTTATTGAAATTAAATTCCAAAATATCACTGAATAAGACACTTTCTGAGAAAAAATGACAGCAGGCAGGAAGATTACATGTGAAGGGAGAGCTTGGGATCTGGTGTATAAGCGTACTGTAAATAAATATGTTAGTTAAAATGAGTGTTAAGGAAATGACATATGGTTGAGAGATGTGGTAGCTACACTAGACCTTACATTCACTGACATGGAAGATGATGAGACGTGATAACCTCATTCTGTACCACATCCTGAGCAGACAATATACTGCTAAAATACCAAGAAATGGCAAATAAGTAGCTTTTTGTATAAGTTACAGGGAAGGAATCACCTTATTATCTTCTGATAAGTCCCCATTCCAGAAGTTTCTGTTGGAAAGGAGTGTGAATAGCAGTTTTCTAAAAGGTTCTTGAATTGCAGATACACAATTTGATCTAAGCTGCTGCCTTGCTTCCTTGATACCTTCCCCTCCTGCTGTGCTCTCAGGTTATGATTTCTTCCTACAATATTCGTATTAAGAAGTGAGACACACTTGTACTACTGTAGAGGACAAACAAATCCAGAGTCTACTGGTATTGTAGGGGATCAGAATGGGACATTCTGTTCTCAAAATGTTTTATGAAATTGAAATGATTTTGCTAGAATTTATTTTTTTTTTAAAGTAACACAATTAGAGTTACTTTCTGATGATGTCCTCTCTTGATATTTCAGAACAAGCTGGTTCAATTCGTTTGCTTGTATGTGAAAAGCAGGGATCAGTGCACCATTGTGTTTCTAACCAGTCAATTCAGGAGAAAAAAAACAAACCCAAACTTTGGATTTTTCCTTCATAAAATTCAGAATGAAGACCAATTTTAAAGTTTTCCTGAAACACAGCACGGCTCTCTTAATTCTTCACACAGCACTGCTAGATACCTGTCAGTGTGTGACTTTTAGCAGATATTCTTCCAGTGCTTTGACTAGAGTTGTACTTAGTTGCTCATACTCTGGAAATTTATCACAAACTCCTTACCTCATATTTTGGGTAAGTTTGCTTGCTTCGTTTTGTTGGTTGTTTTTGGCTTTTTTAAATTGACTCAGCCCTACAAAAATTCTTTGCTCAGTTTGCTGCTGTTCTCAAGTGAAGCATCACTGATCTAAATTAGTCAGCCAGAATTTAGTGGTGTTTGAGGAGATACAGTGTCCTTTTTCATCTCGGCCTTTTTTATGAAGCAGAATTACTCAGATGTTTCATCTGCTGCAGTACCTCGGTTACACCTCCAAAGTTGCCATTTCTCACTTTTATTCTGTTAGTGGGTTTTCTTCTTCCTTTCAGACCTATTTGCATCGAAAGTTCCTTTGTCAGAGGATGACATTGGTGAGAAGCGTATTTTACGCTGAATTACAATGACAATATTAAAAAAATATTTTTCAGGAAAAGAATGAAATTAAAACCGATGGTGCCCACCTTCTTGGAACAGGAGGTACCTCTGGCTGACTTTTCCACAGGTAATATTATAGACCCAGACTCCATATAAAGATGCTTTGCACCCAAACTTTTACAAATAAGACTTTTAATTAAACCTGCTTTAGGCTTACATTTTCCTGTATGTAACACAGTTTATTGATAGACTGTGTTTTTTTCCTGCTGAGCTTGGGCAAAAAAAGTTAAACTTGAGGTGAACATGTACAATTTTTACATACCCGACCCAATGGAACATAGCAAAATCTTTGCGTGATTTTTGACAAATTCGAATCTGCCTTGAGGCCAATACAGCTATGGAGAAAGCCAAAGGCGTCCAAGTAGATTAGTTCTGTATCGAGATTCACCCATAATCACTATATAGGTGTTCGTTAGGGCTCTTGCAAAATTACTGTCATGGAGAAGCAAAGAGGAGAATTTGGACCAGGCCTTCCCAGTATTTTTCCTGTCTCTTCAGAAAGAGGAAGAGAAAGAAGGGGGAGGAGGGAAGAAGTATTCTAAAAGGGGTTGTTCCTTAAGTGCTTTGTCTGGAGATATTACGTTTAAATTGTTTGTATTCAAGGAAGGAAGAGAGGGGACATAAATATCAGCCCATTTAAATAGCTGTTCCCTGAAGATACTTCGTTTTAATATAGGGGCATTATCAGTTCAATGGGCTGTGATTTTTCATTTCATTCATCACTTATGCTGTGGAAGTTTCTGAAATGCTTCATTTAGTTGTACTAGAGACATCAGTCGTGATTTTCTGGTTAAAGTTGTAGGAAGCTTTAATTTTGAAACACCATTATAACTTTCAAAATAATTCCTTTTAAGCTGATGTTTAGTGTCAATCCAAGCATGACTCATGTAGTAAAGCTGGAGAAAATCACCTTAGCCATTTCTACTTTATAGGAGCCTGATGAGGGTTTTCTTTTTTAAAAAGACAGTTTTTCGTAGCTCTGAAAATCAAGCCCCCCCACAATTTAGTTGAAGGTATCTGTTAGCTTACCTCAAGGAATACAAAAAACCCTGGTTATGCAACTAAAGCACCAACCTTGGCTTGTGATGACCCAGCAATCAGGGTCTACAGGCTTATTCTGTGGTTCTGGGCAGGCCGCTTAACCTGCATCTAAAGCGACAGCCTAGTATGCTCAGGCAAACCCCGATATTCAGGTTCCCTGATCACCCAGTGCAGAGCTGCCCCCTGCGTGTTTAGGCTTTCTCCTGGGAAAAGCAAGGGGCACAGGAGGCCTGGTCTTATGCTGGTATGGTGCCAGGCAACAGCCAGAGTGCTCAGCAGGGCACGGGGACTTGGGAGTTATGCATTTTTGTGTTATTGAATCGGACGTCCCTGTGCTGTTTTGTCAACCTCCACCTCCTGAGAACCACCTAAAGGCCTAGTGTCCCATCCCCAATCTGAATCTCCACCACTCGTCCTGAGAAGCTCTCCAGGCTGCCTCAACTGCATCCATGCGGGAACTCTCCCGTGTGCGTCTGTAGGCATTTCAGTACCCTCTCTGAAGGTCCTCCTGGAGCTTGCTTTGGTTTCAACTTGTTTGTAGCACATACATCCTGGGACCCACCTTGCCGCCAGATACAAAGGGGTCATCTGGTGGGTCTGTGTGAATGTGCCTGCACACTCATGGGGGGACAAGATGGTAGACTGGTACATTGGCCAAAATATAGACAGAGATTCTGTGGGCTATCAGCCTGCCTCATTGCTCACCTAAGGCATGTTTGCGCTGGTGTCTGGCAGAGTACAGAACTGAGAGAAAACACATTGCAATTTTTACTACAGCCTACTTGAATGCTTGCACAGAACAAGATGGTCCCAAGACTGAGGCATGTCTGGTGGTTGTCTCCTGGCACGTCTCCTCTGGCCTGGCTGAAGCCAGCAGGCTGGCTTGGAGTCACAGGGGCTTGTCTTTGCCACAGGACAACACCCGTCAGGATATGGGAGGGTGAGACATCTGAGCTCTGTTAATAAGTTGTGAGTTTGAGAACTAAAACCATTTCTGAAGGCAATAAGCAGGGGGGACATATGCTAGAAGAACCACAGACTAGAAAAAACCCTGAAACCTTCATTGGCTTCGACAGTACCCCTGGGTGTCAAGGATGAGAGGGATAAAATGGGGGAAACCTGAAAGGAAAATTTAGTATCTTTTCCAGTTCCTGATCTGCAAAAAGTATTCTTTTCCACTCCTTTGTTTTCTTTTGCTCAGAAACTGCCTCTGTATAACAAAGTAGGGATTTAATCTCAGCTGGTGCTTCAAGAAACCACATCTTTGCTTAAAGTTACTCTCCCCCACATCAAGAGCAAAGCAGCAAATAAACCTTTTCCTATCGGCAAATATCAACTGTATGGAGTGCTTCTGCCTATCAGCTGGCCAGCTTGGGTTATCCTGATGACATCCAACTCCTCTGTTTTTCCCTCAACATTGCACATGGTTGAACACCGTAATGAAAAATGGATTCTTCGTATGTATAACTTGCCCAGATTTGGAGAGCTTTTAAAGTGTTACAGATTATCTATCAAAAAATTAGGTGAGAAGCACTTTTGAGCTCTGTATATAATTAATCCTGTTGCACTCTGTCAGGAAACCACACTTATGTACGGGGAACCAGCAATAATGAAACCACACAAAGGTGGAGTTCAGACATTTTGAAAAAGTTTAAAAATAGGAAGTCTTCCATTACAGCATGCAACTTCATTCTAAATATTTCCTTGCCAAAGCCTTTTTAGTTTTCAAACACATCTATGTTCGAGGAGTCTGGTGAAGGAAGAATGGCTGAAACCCTTTTCCCTTCTTATGTCTCCTACCTTTACGTCATTGGTGAAGATACAAGAAAGGAAAATATACGCACACTGTTTTCTTCAAAGAGAGTTAAAGAGAGTGTTTAGTCTATAATATAAAATATTTATTTGGGTAATTGCAAAATATTGGCTAGAAAATACGTATTATCTATCATTCAGGCGCTGTTGCAAGATAAACATCAGCAACTACGTGTTGGGACCTTCGCTTCCAAACAGTATATCATGTCCAGTGGAAAAGCAAAGGCTACCAAACTGTTTTATCAGGAAACTAAGAACAAGGCAGTTACAAGTGACAAGTGCTTTGACAGACATGCAGAGGGAAAATGAATGGCAAAGGGTGAGGACAGGTAAAAGAAATTTGCCAAGGTCTGAAAGGAAAGAGAAATACGGTTTCAGAAATTGCAACCAAGATAATAGCAGTCGAATGGAAAGACATTGCACTTCTCTGTCTGGCAATAGAGTTGTTATGTATTTCTTAGAATGAGAGCAGGATACACCACCCCCCCCATCTATGGGATGGATGTCTTAGATCAGTAGTCAAAAATGAAGAGGGAAAAATACAGAGCTAAGAGAGAAATAAAAATAAGGCAGGGCAAGAAAGTGAAGTAAAAATAGAATGAGTGAAATAATACAATGAAAAATAAGCTAAAATAAATAAGAAAAATAAGAAGCTCTAAAGTTATGCAATGCAGGAGGAAGAAAGTCCATGAAAGTACAGAGAAACTGAAAGAAATGTGAGAGAGGAGAACATAATCTTCTACTATGCAAATTACATCCCTTTAGAATGAACAGATATTTAAGTTTGATTGACTTAATCCTCCCCCACTGCTAGGAAAGCCTACACTTCTTGAGTTCCATCAAAAATAAACCCCTACAATGATTCTGAGAAAAAGAAAAATCAAGTCAGAAAATTTACTATGTGCAATAAACGTATAGTGCTGGATTTAACATGTACCCACTCTAACAGTGCGCACAAACATCTTCCTTTTGCAAAGAGAATTTAAGGAAATACATTTAATTGAGAGCAAGAAGAGGAATAATGCAAAGTGTTAACATTGCTGAAAAAAACCCAAATATTTCATTCTTATTCTTCCAAGCATCAAAATTAAAATATCACTGTTTCAATATTAAGAATAATTTTGAAATTTTTTGAAAGGTGACACATAAGCAGCTAAAGCAATACATACAAAACCAAACATTTAAGATCTTTCATGTTACTGCATTGAACATTGACTGAGAAGGACGAAGTAGAGCTTTAACCATTTCTAGCAAATACAATTAAGATATGGAAGCTGGCCGCTCTACTAAGACTTTTTATAACTATGTACTAATTCACTACATAAAAAAGACGCAACATTTAACTAGATAGAGCACAGAACTAGTTGAACAAAGTCTTTTTTTCTCCAGTAGAGAAAAATGGTTTGATTGGTAATGATTTGATTTTGTTAGTTCTGCTGTCTCGCTCCAACGTTGCGCAATATTTAGGTTTTAAAGGGATCTAATTCATATTCTGAAAGCTGTCACGTATGCAATGAAATCAGTAACTTTGTTCACTTCTGGGAAGGAGAAAAGTGTTTTACTGCCTCTGAAATATCCTCCTCTTCCCAGACACCAACCTGGCAGTTACCACGATGTGATTATGAGGCCAGCCTGCACTGCAGAAAGGCAGGTATCAATACTCTTATACAATAATTAACAAGGGTACTTTTCACATTATAATACCATAGTCGTGCACTGTAATGCTCATGTCTCAGCACATAAGTCTTGGTATGCTTCTATCCCTTTACTTCTGTCTGAGTTACTTAAATATGTGATGGGAATAGTATTTCCCTGATCAGTTTGTATGCTTTATTCTATTTAAAAGCAGGTCTGTAGGACAGAGCATCTCTACCTTAGTGTAAACACAATATCTTTGAAAAGAAGAGAACAACTTCTGTTAGGTGGTTTGACGTAGCCATAACAGAAATAGTAGATTTGTTCATTGTTTCAACTTGTTACATTTACATTTAATTTACCATTTAATGTATCGAAGTATAAGAAAAAAATATCTATATCAATCACTATACTAGGGAGAATATTTCTGAGCGCTGGACAGCTTTTAGGAATGGCTATTATTCTTGTGCTCCTATTCTTGTGAAGTATCTCTTAACGTTGCACTGAATTTAACAGGAAAATTATAAAGATCATCAGAGAATCACAGCCACTGAAGGAAGATCAGTAGATCAGCATCAGTCTTCCGAATAAGTTGTTATTGCAGGTGAATCATTAGACAGGATTCTATCGCTGTGGGCTGGCAAAGGAACTAATACAAGCGGATATGCATTGAACCTGCAAAGCTGCTGTACTAGAAAAAGAGCACAAAAGCAAAGAAGGAAGCATTTTTGTGTCTTTGAAATAAAAGAGTTTTATGACTCTCTTAAAATACAAAAATAGGAAAAACTGAAAGAACCTCAGGTTAAAGGCAGCTCCTGGTGAAACGGTAAATGATAACAGAACAAAATATCAAGATTCCTGGTAGAAATAGCTATAATATACATCGGTATTATTTCCAGTACAGTGTTTCTAGTTCTATTCCATAGTAATCCAATCTGCTTCATAAAAGCAAAGTCAGGCGGTGAAAGATACTAATCTGTTTCTGGAATAATTGTCTGTTAGATCAGGTCAGTGAATTCTGAGAAACGAATCTGGACTAATTAAAATGGAATTCTATCTGCCTATAAAGTACATGTAGACCAGAGGCAAAAGAATTACATGTGTGTGCTTCAAACATGGTATAAGTGATCCCAAAGTCATGGTGCATTCAATTTATTATTGAGTTGGGCAGGAGGCTTCAAAACAGTTTTAACGCTTTTATCTGTTAGGTTTTCTATTACTCTGTGACTTTGCTCACAGTGAGAAGCAAGTCCTTCATTTTTTTCTTTCTCTTTTAGCCATATAACAGATGTAATAGGGATTTTGGACACAGGATCCCAAATTGGACCATCCTATTACTATTTTCTTTCTATTGCTGCAGTCGCTGTTAAGTCTCAGTTTGCTTTCTAGATATTTCAAAAGGTATGAGCACTAGACCTATCTCAAAGTTTCCAATATATCTATGAACGATTCACTGTTTCTACAGCTTAAATATTACAGATATGGTTAGCTTTCACAGGAACAAACACAAAGAAAAGGAAATGAACCTTTCTACTCCTGAAAAAAAAATCATGTTCGTGCCATAAAGATGAAAAAAAAAAGGTAATGCCTGGTTAACCTGAAATGCTACCATGCCTGGCGCTTTTTTCTTTTTGGAGGAAGGATTGGCATCATCTTCTACACTTACAGAATTACCAATCAATCCAGGCACAAATGGAGAGTTATTCACATGAAGCTGATGAGAAAGATCTGGCTTCGTGAACTCATTCCACGGTAGCGCAGATAAAGCAAACTGCTTTTCACGATCTCCTAAATTAGAGAATGAAATAAATATATTCACAAGAAGAGAAACCATGTAGAACTTTTCAGACTTTTAAGCATAGTAACATCTAGTGGAAGACGATGGCAGCCCAGTTGAGAGTTTGATAACCACTGTGCAAGCAGTAATGTATGTCAGCCATTACAGGCACACGGCTAAACATAAATGGGAAAAGGGAATATAGAGAGTCACAGAAAGATAAAATGATGTCAGGAACAGACAGTAGGGTCTGTGGATGCCTGTTCCCTATGCCGTATACTGTTCTACTTTCCATATATGTTACATCTTAACACTTGCTGTAACATTTAATATATCGACCACACTGTAATAAGAAATGCCTGTGTTCAAGTTCAAGCAACAAAGGAGACTTTTAGCCCTGTAGGATCAAAACTATTCTGTGTGGTGGTTGTCATGCATCAATGTCAAAAAAGCCAGAATAAAAAAAAAACAATCTGAATGATCTCAGGAGCAGTCCTGTACAGCTATAATGGTTTTACATTAAATTGTCTGTAACAATTACCTGCCATTAAATGGTAACAATTTAGAGGTACTGGGAAAGAATACTGGATCACAGGGAACCAGGTTTTTATTAAGGGGGAAAAAAGGGACTTAATTCATTTACCTTTTCCATTGTTGGTGTTTTGTGGGCGAATATGGCAAAAGGTGATCATTCACAATAGCCGATGATGGCACCCCATGAAGGACGGAGCTCTTTACCCCCCACCTACATTTGAACAGAGCTCCAGCAAGAGGATGGCAAGGGATAATTTTTCCTCCCTAGAGCTGGGCACCTTGTGTGCGCCTCACACCTGAGTGGGACTGCGGCACAGGGGTGGGTTTCTGGTCCTCCAACGGGGAAGAGGAGACACTGAAGAAATCATAAGAAATCAACCCAGAATGGGAATGTGCTCGTGTGTTTATACACATTTGTTTAAAAAGAAGTTTACCCTGTCCCTCACCGTTTGTCCTCCATTTGGTCTATGTTGCCTGCTCTTATTTTGAGCTCTTTGAGCAAGTAGCTGTTTTCCAGATTTCAGTGACGGAGTATGAAAAAAGTTCCCATCCTCTTTTTCGTTGTTGTATCCTCTGGATACTAGTGCCGGGTTCTCCCTACTCATTTTTCTCCACTCACCCAGCCTGATTTAGTCTTTTTTCAGCTAAATCAGCTGATTTAGTCTTTTTTTTTTTTTTGGAAGGTAGTAATTAAAGATTAAGCATTACAAAGCACATTTTTGCACTGAATTTGACACAATACTTTTGAAGTTCATGAATCTATTAAGTCTTGGACACTCTCTAGTGTATTAGACAACAGTAGTGATTTACATTATTTTGAAGTTGTAAGTTTTCAAGGGTAATGGTTTTCATATATAGAGATAAAAAGATAAAGTTCCTTCATTTATGCCTGCTGACTTTTTTTCCCTATCATACTACATTTAGCAAAATGGGTAAGGCAGAAAGGATGCTGGTGTATTTTTATGTTAATTAATGTATTTTAATTTCAAATAGCATTTTTGAAGTTCAGAAAACTTCCAAAAAAGCAGTACCAGGGCAAACCTAATGAATTTTAATTCTTTTCAGTATACTTCTGCTTTCATGAATTCTTTTTGTTATATTCTGATGCATGAGAATGCATCAGTCAGCATTCAGAACGTGCAGCCCACAGATCTGATTTTTACAAAAATACAATTTAACTTTTTAGCTACATAATAAAGCTCACCTCATAATCATATTATTTTTAATGACCAATTGGGTAATAGCTAGAAAAATACATCCGTAGGGAGCATGGACCAACTTTTTAAAGATTTTTTTAAAACAGCACATTGTAAGTGACAAGCAAGCTCTGCACAAAAGATGTGTTTAACTCTTTGGTAGCTAAATCATGTGATTCTCAGACAAATTTTAAGGGTGTGCCGTTCTTGTCCCAGAAGGGCTGCAGCTAATAACTTACCCTTGCTGCAGTTACATTGCTTAGAGCAGAATAATGTAACCCTTAGGCAGTTAAAATCTGTAACTTCACCGCATTAACCCTGCTCTTCTACATCTTGGAGTGCCTCGGAAAACTCTCAGCTCCTTGGGAGCGCAGTTTTGGCCGTGATGCTGTAAACCAGAAATCTCCGTGGAGGCTACAGTATGCCCACAGCTGCTGGAGCAGGCGAAGTGTCTATATTCTGATGCTGATGGTGAGGTGCACAAGAAACAGCCTTTTTTAATAGCACGGTCCGTGTGTCACACTGCTCTGATCCCAGCCAATTTTAATAACTGTTCTTAGCTCGTGGCCCCACCAGGCACAGCTTCGTTGGCACAATACCAGCCTGCTGTAACGTACTTGTGCACGCTGTCAAGAACAGGGCACAATAAACCAGTCCTGTCCTTTGTGTAACACTTGCCATAGCAGTATTGTAAAATCAATGATGTTGTTGAGAGAGACTGTTGTTACTTGTCAGAGCAGATCATGAAAGGATGCTTTATCCTTCCAAAACTGTAGCATACCTGGGGGTTCTTGTGTACAGCAGCAGCAGCGGCCGTAATTTACTGCATTGCAGTAAAATCAACAATGCAGCATTCTGCAGAGCCAGGCAAATACTCATATTTGATTTGCTAAGTGACTAGAGAGACAAAAAAGGCTTCAAAAATATTTTTAATCACGTTACTATATTTCTTGTTTGTAACCCTCCAGAACCTTCACTGTGCAACTAAAGACTGGTACCTCTTGAAACCAAAATGTTGTTCTGAAACCCAATTTGAAACCATTTCTGTTATGAGTAGCAACATGAGTCACACTGATTTTTCTCAAAATTCTTTCTTTTCGGGGAGGAAAAAAAGGACAATTTGAGAAGTTAACCTTAGCTCATAGGTAGGTTCCTGTTGAACAGAAACCAAATTTCAAAGTAAAAGTGTTAGATATACAAAAGGCATCCAATTCCATCTAAGAGAAACTTCCTACAGTTAGAGAGGAAATAAAAGAAATTTTTGTAGTTGAGAGTAAACACAAACTTTTGGTATTGCTGTCCAGCTATACAGGGCAGTAGTGATTATTTTTTTTTTAAATTAGAACAAAAATACATGGTCTAAGCTGTTACAGCGTAGGAAACATAGAAGTTCTTGATGTACTTCATTTTTTTTTTCTATGGAAACTTGACATATGAATATTTTTCTTGTCTGTCCACAATTTACCACTTTATACTCAGCTTCTGGTACAACTATGTTTTTTCCCCAGGTCTTCTTGAACTGATACTGTGATAAGATTGTTATTTTGTTCAGAAGAAGTTTGAATGTTGAATAAATGTCATTTCTTTCTAATTAAATGATGCTAAAAAGAATTATCGTAGTATTGAAATAATCTACTCTTGACATAAGTTTACCATTTGTCATTCCTGTCTGCAACATGAAGGTAAGGAAGACAGCTCGTCATCTCAGTTTAGTGGGAGGGGTCTTCATAACTGTTGAATATGTAAGGATGAAGAGGAAGACAAACGCATGCTTGTTTTAACTTAACCACGCGCTCAATACAAAAAGTGGTAGGCTTTGTGAAGCGAGCGTTCATCTATAATCCAACATTTCCTAAGCTACCCAAATAAAATTTAGGTTTCAGAAGTTCCTTAATAACCACAACAAAAAAATAATTATCTGTATGAAGACTGCACAAATTCATTAAAATCCCAGTCCTTTGTGGTTAACGGGAGATTTTCTTCTAGAATTAAAGACCTTTTATACAGAATATCAGCACTATAAATTTTCAAGTGAAAGACACGTGACTTTACAGGTATGAAATACATGCTGAGAGGAATGAAAAATATTAAATGGAAGCCTTAGCCAAAGGTGTTTTATTTTAGAGCAGGCTACATAAAATAACTTTTATCAGTTAACCACTGCACTGTATAGTAACTCTACGTTATCGTTCTAGGTACCTGGGAATAACAAGACCTCTTACCTACCCTGTAAGGCAGAATGGGAAGTGTATGGCCAAAATGATCCTGTGTGTATGGCTCTTATCTGCCTCTATCACTATACCCCCTCTCTTCGGTTGGGCCCAAAACGTAAATGACGAAAAGGTTTGTTTGATCAGCCAAGACTTCGGCTACACCATATACTCCACAGCAGTTGCATTTTATATCCCAATGTCAGTGATGCTTTTCATGTACTATCAGATTTACAAAGCTGCCAAGAGGAGTGCTGCTAAACACAAGTTTGCTGGTTTTCCCCGGCCAGAAGAAATGGAAGGGATTTCTATGAACGGAGTTATAAAACTGCACAAAGAATCTGAAGAATGTACTAATTTTTCACGACTCCTAAAGCATGACAAGAAGAACATTTCCATCTTTAAAAGAGAACAGAAAGCTGCCACTACGCTTGGGATTATTGTTGGGGCTTTCACTGTCTGCTGGCTGCCCTTCTTCCTCCTCTCAACCGCCCGGCCCTTCATCTGCGGTACAGCGTGCAGCTGTATCCCACTGTGGGTGGAGAGAACATTTCTATGGTTGGGTTATGCAAACTCTCTCATTAACCCTTTTATATATGCCTTCTTCAATCGAGACCTAAGGACAACTTATCGCAATCTCCTGCAATGCAGATATAGGAATATCAACCGGAAACTATCAGCTGCAGGGATGCATGAGGCTCTGAAGCTTGCAGAAAAGCCAGAATTTGTTCTGTAAGGTCAACTCATCCTTTACTATGATAATTTATTGTTTTATTACTAGCTTTTTTCCCCCACAGATTTGGAAGAAGAGTTATGGGAAGAACCAGGCTTCTTGAGCACTGTTAATGCAGTCATCAAGAAACTGGAAGGTAGCAAGGTTAATTCCCGTACAGCCCACCAGTCCTAGCAAGCCTGGAGAAACAAGAGGACCGTCTAAAGAATGTGGATGTAAGAGGAATAACAAAAAGGGGGAGGGTAAAAGGTGGTGCAGGATGTTTGAGTTGCTAGCGAGGAGAGAGCAAAGTTGGCCTAACCTATTTGTTCGGCCCTTGGCCCCAGGCAACTTTTAGTAGGTCTGAATGTTGGATGCATCTTGAACCCTAGAGATTTTTTGCTGCAATAAAGACCTGAGAATGGTGAAAAGTTCAGTATAATTCATTGCTTTCCACTTTGTTGTTATAAAAATAAATCATTTAAGACGAAGCTGGATCAAAGAACTTCTACTGCTTAGAAATAGTCTTTATTATAAAAAACCATATATCCGTTAAACATTAATTTACCAGATTGCCTGGAAATAAACTACTTTGTGAAATTTAATGTTGCCTTTGCACAGCAACTATGGCACTGAAAGAGTATGTTACACTTCCAATGCGAATACAAGAGTCCGAGTAAAGTCCCATGGACCAACATCTCCTGCTGCATACAGTCATGCAGCACAATTAGCTGCTGTGCTGCTATGCCAGTTACATCAGGTAAAGATCTTGTCCTATATTTCTGACATTACAAATATGTCTGATTACAGTTTATTTCAGGAGCTGTCTGGTCTTTGTCCATCTTTTCTTTCTTTAATTCTCTTGGCTTTACTAGTTGAGCCCTTCTCTAATCTAGATGGAGTCTCTGACTGTGCTCAAGTAGTTTCTGTTGATGTATGGCTAGTCCTTCTTCCACTTCGGTAGTTAATTTATTGTCACATTGAAAGCTCTACTAGCTTCTTGGGATTTCTTTCCTTTCTGAAGTCAGTAAGGAAAAAATAAACATAAGACTTTATGAGGGTCAGAGACATCTGGACTTTATCCTTACAAACTGATTTTGGTTATCACTTCTGCTTAAAATGATTTAAAGCTTTGCCTTGTGTAAGAATCAAGATAATTTACTGTTCCTAGTTGTTTGCCCCACCACTGCAGCTCATCCAAGTATGTGATTCAACTTCTGACTCTGGTAACAAAGCTCTTCCCTCAGTGGAGCAGCGTCAAGTATTACAACAATATTTGTATTTAAAATCTAATGATAATAAATGCATTAGTTATATTAATATATTAGTACTAATGTATTAATATAAAATGCACTGATTATGTAATATATTACTATAATAACCTAAAATAATAATAAACTTAGAACAACTCATAAGAACAAGATGCTTTTTCTGGACTGAGTTTGCACTGCACACCATGTTCCAGAGGAAGCACGAGGATAGATACACTGGTGAACGAAGACTGTTTCAGAGCTCCATCTACTTTTTCAGATGTCAGGACATCAATGAGAAGACATGATGTTCATTGCCACATTGCCTCAGCGGCAAATCACACTTTAGGCTAGCGTCTGTCCCCACTTTCTCAAATATGAAGCCAAAATGACTTAAATGAATTCAGCAATGTCAATTTGGACTAAGGCGAGAGAATTTTGTGCCAGATGCCTTGTTCAAAGCATACAGGCATCATTGCAAACACTTGAGCTGAGAAATGATAGACACCCAAGACCTGGATCGATGTGCTGAGCTATGTGTACAGAAAACAAGCTTAAACCAATTTAGATAGATTTATGCACTAGGATACATAGAGTAGGAAGTACGTTTTGACCTCATTTTTAGAGAAGGATCACAGTTTTGTAATAGTGAGAGACAGGCTATATCCCAGCTTCAAAAAAGTTTTCTAAAGAAGTTGCAAATTGATTTGGAACAGTCCGATTTCTTTTAAATATTCCGACAGTATTACGTGCAGAAGGACAAAAAACAGATTTTGGCCCAGAATATCCACCAGCTCTGTAGCGCAGAGTAGAGCTGATGTTAAGTCAAGCATATTTTCCATATTCTGCCTGAAATTAATGATGTTTCTGACTTTGTTACCTGTCAAAGTAGCATTTTCTTTTTCTTTTTTAGTTCCTAGTGTAAATAAGGAGGTCACAGGTCTTCTGTAATTTTTTTTCCCCTGTGAGAGGATATATAGGAGAACATATAAATAAAAGTATCTGTGAAGATTCCAAGTGGGATTATAAAACTCTGAAGCTGATTTCAGAATTCTGGTTGGAAAAGTTTCGGCCATTTTTATTATGCAGGAAAGTCTGAGAAGCTGTTTTTTCCTCCAAATAAGATTTTTTTTTTTTTTTTTAAATGAAATATATGTCTTATGAGTCATAAATTGACATTTGCCCAACTGTCACTAAAGGCAATTGCTTTCCTCAGGGAATGCATCCTGCAGGACTCCACCTCCCCTCTGCCATCTGTTTCAGGTAATGAGAGCCCAGGGAAGAACAAGACTTGTTATGGGCTGCGTATCAATCCTTGAAGTTTTTGGAGATAAACAGCTACCTTTCATCTCCGGATATGTTTGGAAAGAAACGAGAAGAACAAAAGAAAAAAACAAGTCTCTTCATGCAGCCAAAACAAAACACAGCTATGTGGCAAATGGAAGCTGTTGTTAGATAGAGATGGATTTGAGGGAAAAAATAAAGTAGTTAAGAAGCTTAGAAGAATGTCCCATTATCCACGCGCATGGGTAGCACGGCATTGAGAAGAGGAGAAAACTTTCAGACAGAATTATAGCTAAAAGAGGCTTAGATAAGAAGCACAAGGAAATAATTGCTTGGGTTTAAGAACAGGATTTTATAAAAGGTTAATAAATAGAACTACATAAAAATACTTAACCGCAGCAGTAGTATTTTTTAAAAATCAGATAATTCACTACTCATCTGACGAAGATGTAACACATCAATGGGTGCAAGAGAAGTCTACACCATCATGCATGCAGCCTGGTACGTGCTAGTACTGAACCCTAAAAGAGTTTCCAGCCTTGGTCTGTGCGTCCTTTCCCATGTTTCTATGAGAAAGTGAGGGAGGTGAATCAAAAAGATGTGTCTGTGAGAAAATGGGAATATAAAAACCTCAGAACAAGCCAGAGCATCGGGAGGCCAGTGTAACACTAACTGAATAAAGACAGAGAAAGGTGACACATAGGAAGCAAGACATGGAAACAGTTCTAAGTTTCAGACTTGTGATTGGAAAGCTACTTTTTGGGAAAACACGCAAAAATGTAGAGGGTAAATATCCATGACTTTGAGGATAAAGACACAAACCTTTCTAAAACATGCTTGCACAATCCCAGTGAAAAGACTGTTGCTACCTCATTGCTTCAATGGGAGCTGGGCTCTGCACATCAGCAAACCCCTATTTAAAAAAAAAAAAAAAAAAAATTAATAGCAGCACAAAATAAACCTTGAATTTAGGTAAGATCTGTTGCGAGGTAAAAGCAATGAAATCTAAGCCAATCTTTCTTTTTAAGACACAGCGCCCGCTGTCTGAATCCATGAACTGTAGTCACGGAAGGATGTGGGCGACGGTGACAGCTAACTCCGTAACCCCACTCCTGGGAGGTTTGGAAGGTTTCAGCTCTCTTATCCTTTCAAGTCACAGTCTGAGATGTGAGAAGTCCCTTGTTACCTACAGAGTGTGAAAGACTTGAAATATCGGACAATCTCAGGCTTTCTACGAAGGTAGCTGTCACTTTGTGTAACATTCGAGTGTTTGAAAGGAAAGGTTGGTGCGGGTCCGTAGGTGCACAGGGCAGCACGGTCCAGAAAACAAGAAAGCCTGGAAAAAGCTACCCTAGAGAGTAGGTTTGCCATTAACTACAGTGCAGAACTGGCCTTACCCCAGCTGGATTTTTTTGTTTGGGGAAACTCAACACAGCAGTTGTTATTAGCTACAGTACCCACGTGCAGCGTTTCTGATTAGAAAGCTTAGTCTTATTGCTGTATGTCCTAGACCATCTTTCTACCAGCCACTACGTCCGAAATTGATTTCTAGTCACTATGTGATTTCTGGATGCTGACGGTGGCAGAAAAATGGGACCAAATTTTGCTTCCATTTACTAGGCTGACAAGTTTTTTTGACAATTGTGCTTAGTTCATGCACACATTGCACTTTTGTTTGCTTTCCAGGATCTCACGAGGCTGTTTAGCCCTTTGGCTTGCTCTCTCTCTCAAGTGGGAATTTACTTCTCCTTATTCAGGGATTGAAGTCACCAAATGCATTTTTAGGTTGGGGCTTTTTTTGCTTTTCCGGTTGGCATTTCTGGGGAAAAGTAGCTGGCTATTCTGGCTCAGGGCATGATCACTCAGCTATAGCATGCCTAAACACTGGGAAAAACAAAGGAACACTTGGGAAAAACTCTAGGAAACGCTCAGGCAGTGATTTCAGAGTGATTACCATAGTCTATTCTAGGAGCTGAGGAAGTCAGGAAGCAGCTGTGCAACTGCTGCCAGCATCTAGACCACCTCTTCATCCAGCACAAGCAGCCACTCAGTCACAGTCTTCAGCTGCAGCCCGAGATCTTCAGGTGTTGCCAGAATTATCCAGACGTCAACACAGGGAGGTGCCAGTCACACCATCTTTACTCTGTACCTCTCTTTGTTCACCTCTAAAGCGGTCCTCGAGAGCGGCCACTGAGGCAGTTCCCTCAAAAGAGTTTTAGTCACAGCTGTGCCAGAGATCCTTCCCTGAGCCTACCGCTCAGGACAACAAACACATTTTTACCCAAGATAAACATCAGCGGTGACCAAAATAAAAGCCTAAGAGCAAAGCTCTGAAAGGGGCATAAAAAAAAGATAACCCTTACACAGCTCATTACATGGTATTAGCCATACCCTGTCTGTAATTTATCCCTGAAGGCAACACTAACTCTCAAAGGATCCCAGGCAAGGGAGGCCTGGATGGGCCTCCTTTACTTGAAACCGTCTTTCCGTGGCACGCCTCACGTCTGTAATACAGCAGCCAATGTACGCGTTGCACTTTACCAGGAAGTCCCTTCATCCTTCTAGTCTTGTCCTGCTCAGATGCACTGTATTTATGACATTTTTCCTCAATAACCGGGTCACACAGCAGCTTGCAGTAATGCTTTAGAGGAATAGGCTGCGACTGAACAATTCTCCCCCTCTGTATGCAACGCCCTTGGAACAGAATTTGAGATAATGGTTTTGAAAAGAGTTTGGTTTGGTTAGTTTTTACAGCCTTCCCTGCCCACCCTGCTCCCTCTTCCCATCTCTCTCTCGTTCTATTGAGTTAATTACCCAGTGTCAAATGAGTAACTGTTGCTCAGAGGTTCTCAAGTGTCACATCTGACCATATTTCTTCATTGCCATTCCTGCTGACAGCTGCGGTTGTAAATGTGCTGCTCGCCTACGGTAAACCACTCTCCCATGCAGCAGTAGCAGTTAACCTGCAGTAGAACCAGGCAGTAACAACATACAGTATTTCCCTGTGGTATTTTTCCTCCCCGTTCAAATAAAAGTGAAGGTTTTGTTGCACTATTAATGCATCATGGAAAACTGTACTCCCCTTGCTCACTCGGTACTGCTTTCTTGAGGGAGACCCTCGGTGGCAGAAGCCTCATCCCTAACGTTTTCTCCCAGCTCCCGCAGTCAACCAGTGTGTAGGTTTAATGCCGGAGCACAGTATTTGCACGTACCAAACTCCTCTGTTTAGCAAGAGTCTCACTGGGTAAGAAATAGCAGAGTAGTAAAACATATGAATTTATGATAGTATCTCATTATTATATGTCTATTGCTTCACATTTCAGTTTCATTAAAAGAAAAGCAATGTTTTTCGTGCTCTGTTCAGATGATTTACTACCTAACACCACCTGTAGAAAGATATGTCAAACGGTGTGAAATAAATCTCCTACAATGCGACATGGAGAAGGGAATTTTTATCAAATTAATACTACAAATAATGCAGACAGAATCCGTTCACTCCCCAGCCCCAGCTTTATGTCAGGAAAAATGGATTTCCAGGCAGCCTCTGCTCCAGACACTGGGGTCAGCGCAGCATCATTAAAAGAACATCACTGAGGTAAGTTTTGGGATCGCTGACCAAGATGCTGTAGGTACAGAACTCGAAGGAGTTTTGAAACAATGCCATTTGTCCTATTGCTTTCCTCTAGCTATCCACTTAGATTTCCGTATTATTTTTCTTATCTTTCAGGAAAAACTATTCAAAGTATAATATTCTCAGAAAACATGCAAGGTCAATGTATCATTAAATCTGGTTCACGGTTTGCTTAAAAACCAGTTCTTGTCCTTTGAAACAATATTTCTCAGCAAGACACAGGGAGAGGGAAGAGAGAAAATTCAGAGACATGGGGAATAGTCTTAGCGTGCAAAATTATTAATATCCCAAACAGAAGACACTCAACCCCTTATTTCACAGAGGTAGGAATGATGAGGATTGGATTTTTCTTTTTTTTTTTTTTTTAAGAGGAGGGCTCAAGTAAATAAATAAAAAAATAGCCTAAGAAGCGCCGCATTAGAAGAGCAATCTTTGCAACCTTCAAGACGTACAAACTTATACCCCTCTTTATTCCTTTTAATCTCTTAAGTAGTTATTGCCACCGAAGAGTGGGTTCAGCATGAGTTTGAAGTGAATTAAAACTGTTTTCTCTACCCGTTTTCTAAATATTTTGCCGAATAGGCCTGCCATTCCTCACACTCACCATTCTGGCACCCCTTTCAGTTGCCCTGCTGCGTTGCCAAACTCCTTCTCACGTAGCAATATTTCCAATAGGGCAGAATGGCTTCTACTTGCTGCTGAAAGATGCTTATGATTCCCCAGATTGATTTTTCTCCATTGCAAGCAAAAAAGAAAACAACAAAAAACCAAACCAAACCCACTGAGATATTGTATTTTCTTAAATATATTAATATACGATTAATGTAGGGGATGATATTTTAATGATTTGTAACTTTGTGACTTCACTGATTCAAATTATTATTTCTGTCATTTAGGATCTTTCACGTAGAACTAATCAAGTTACTTCAGCAAAAAAATACATACAGATGTATCAAAGTTTCCAGAAGAGACCAATGCATTTTTATAAACCAACATACCAGACTGAATAAATATTTTCCTTTTAGCTTTATATCTACTTAGTCAAAACCAACAATATTTCGTTAATTCAGTAGTTGTGTGGTCTTGCTAGTTCCAGAAAATTGTGTTTACAGTATACTTATTTTTACTTTCTGCAGGAGAAGAAAAAGACAGCCACTGTAACATGGGGTTGGTTCAGCCCTTCTAGAGAATCTATGTTTTAAAGCATGGAAAAATATAGCAGAATGCATCTGGATAAACTCACTAATGTCTCAGAGAACTTTGCATCTTTGACCAACCTAACCAGGATTTCAGGAGGTCTGTGATAAAATCTCAGAGATTCTTCCGTCAAATCCACCATCCTGAAGACGGTTGCAAGGAAAAATTACACAAATTAAATGAACATTTACTTCCCAACAATAGTTGCAAAAGCAGAACAATCACACCCAATAAGTAAAACCAATCATGATATTTTTGTAATCTTAAACACCACAATGACAAAATATTACATCTGCTTCATAGAAATACAGAAATTAATATCTTAATGGTCTGTGTTTCCAAACTGAGTAAGACCTACTTACCAACAATTTTAGACCGTTTACCTTGCATATGTAATTAATGGAGACTTTCACTAAGGAATGCTGGAGCAAGTGGCTGTGTGTACTGGTGTAATTCAATGATTTCAATAGGGAGGCTGTAACGAGACGAAGGGTTACTTCGCTGCATGCTGTAGCCAGGCAGAACTGGAGCTAGGGTGCCTTTTCTTGTGATCTCACAGCTGTTTCTCTTAGAACATTGCAGCCTGGTTACTGTAGAGGATTGGTTCTTCCCTTCACCACACTTGAGAAGAGGGACAGGAATTTGCTCTAACTATAATTAGAGTGATAGTGTTGTAGGTAGGATAAAATACAATGTCGTCACAGCTAAGATGTATGTTCTGTGCAAAGCCTTTGCAGTAATTATTTGTCTATAAATGATTTTGTGAAATTGAGGGAGAAGTCTTCATTATTGCTCTGGCTCCTTTCTCCCTCTCTTGCATGCGTGAGGTCCCCACGAGCAGTGACACACGTGTAGGCTTGTGCTGCCACCGGAGGCTGGAAGGCTGGGCCAGATGTGGGGCTCTCGGTAAAACCAGCTACATTTTCTGTATTCATTTTGGGTTTCTGCCACTGAATTGTGTAAAACAGACTGGGAACTTCCTCAGTTCTCACAGCAAGCCAAAATGAGATGAGCACAAATGACTTGACAACCACCAGAACCCTCCACTTTCCCCTAGCTTCATCCTTTGTACGGGTCCTCTGAGAATTATCTCGTTAGACATGATCTAATTGCCTCTTAAGAAATGTTTCCATTTATTTCAGTGGTATCTGGATCAGGGCTTTTAGTTGCTCCAGGACATTTCTCATCTAATTCATCCCCTTTTTTTAAAAAACAGGAGAAGTTCTGATTTCTCCAGGGAAAAAGAGTCATGACCAAATGTGCATCAAAGCAGCCAGAAAAAGCCAAGCCAGAACTGGAAGAAGAAAAATGAAGAGTTGGCTTCTGAAGAACCGGATAGATTTATGAAATGTACTTCATCTTCTTTTGATGGGAATGTGCTAAAAATACTCAATGAGCTCAATACATTACATTAAATACATTTCTACTGGAAGCAGTCACATCTTGTTTGTTACGGAGAAAAGTGCTGCTATATACAAATGAAAAGAGTTTTCTGCCTGAGAAAGCCAAATCATTTCAGCAATAAGAGTTTGGCACATGGGGTGAGGAAACAAAAATGCAGCTAAAACTCAAAGATGAAGCACTGTACAGATTTCCACCGCTTCAAACAATGTAGAAGAGCATTGATTTGCATTTACCATGCTTGTGGATCGTAACGTTGGTATTAATATTCAGGGATCGTCGGTGATACCGGATGTATTTTGTTGTACTGCAAAAAGAGGTTTTCAAGCAAATGGTGGCTCTGTGTGTGCTTTCAGGGCTCGTGTTAAAGACATGCTATGCACCTGGAATGGGATGGAGAAAGGCAACAATAAAAGACCGATTTTTGTAAAAGCGTTCTGTTGTACTAAGTAAGCGGCTGTTTACTTGTTAACATACACACAGTTTGTTCTCCTTAACCTTTTAAAAAAGTTGCCTCTACTTTACACTCTGACAAAAGTAAGGGACAGAATTATAACGTGCACATATTACACCACAGTTAATTTACAAATAGATTGCTTTAACGTAATTTTCATCATCTGCCAATTTATAAAAATCATTTTTCTCTCATTTTAACTCAAATAACTATAAAAGGTTGGAGAATTTCCATAGCACTTTGGTTTTTGTCTTACCGGCTAGCCAGACTAGACTAGTATCACAACATTTGTTATTTTTTAAAAAACGTGTTTAAGAAGGGTTGTTTCTGCTAATGTTTGGTTATAATTAAAATAAACCCCTTTGACTTGACAAAAAATAAATAGGCAAGCGTTAATGACCATTTGTCCCAGGGAAAATTGATTCAAGGGTTCATTCCTTAGGTATGCCTTTGAACATTTTTTTTTTTTTTTGAGCTTCTTGTATTCATTTCCCCTCAGAGTTTCCAAACTGTGTGTGGTTACACAACCCACAATGCAGCGGGATATGCCATTCCTAAAGGCTATCTTCTTTAAAGGTACATCTCGATGAGCACTTGCCTTATTTCCATAGCTGCGTGATTTGTGATAATTTAGTCCCCTACTTGCAGTTTGACCAAAACGCTGCTGGTAAGTCGTCCGCTACACTTGCCATTACAGCTTTGATTTCCGCTATTTAAATTAACATACAAGTTCACGACAGTTACCTAAATAAAGAGCCAGGTATACCAGCACAAGCCAATTCATCGCTTGTCAGCAAGAGGTAGAGAGGTAATGCAAAACAATCCATGCTAAGCCTATATAAAACCTAGAAGAGAGAGCCTAACTCATCTGCTGCTCGTTATCCTGACACCCTAAGCTCGCTCCTGTAGTTACACCGGAGCGCAGCGGAGTAGCACACTTCATTGTACGAGGTCAGCAAGACTCTTTTCAGTACTTCAGTGGTAAAACTAATCACTGTAAACTCTGCATTTAAAACAACATGAGTCCCATAATTTGCTTTATTTCCCCAAAGAGAATGACACGGGTTACTTTTTTACTCGGTTAGCCTTAAGTATTTAATGTGAAATGGGACAGTTATTGTCAAAGGACCAGTTCCGATTGAATTACATGAAAATACGTTCAGAGAATCTTGACTGGAGTCAAAATTACACTGGCAAATAATAGTATAACCAGACCTAGTGAGAAAGGGAGATGCTAAATATAACAGTAAAAATCCCCAGTCTCTTTCTTCTTTTAAAAAAACCGCAAACCTTAAAATAAAGGGCAGTGGTCAGACTCTGAAACTCATTTTTAAGCTGTATGGTCTCTCTTGCATGTCCGTTTCACAAAGGCAATGAAACAATTTTACTTAGATGAATTGGACTGCCACTTCCCTTGTTCATGATGTTGTGTCAAAACCTTAACTTCAAGAGAAATGGAAAAATTACACATCATATGAATAATTTAAATGATTAAAAAACCCCAACAAATAAAAAACCCCTACCAGTGATAAGTGTTTTTCAAAATTCATGTGTTTTTTTAATGCTGTCATTTTAAGGTTAAGTGAAAATTTATGCTTTAGGAGAGATATAACGGATGGGAAAAGAGTCAGAAAGAGCTTTTAGCTGTTAAGGATCTACAATTCTAGATAGATAAGTGTATACATATATATACACACGCACACACTCACACATGTATAAAGTTGCAGTTCTGCCTTATATTTTCATCAGCAGTTTTTCATCCAGGAGTTTTCAGACATGTGAACACCACAAAGAACGCTGGAAACAACAGAACACTGACACTTTGTCATGCACGATGAAGCTCATTTTTTTTTCCTACTGTAACTGTCAGGTCTGTCACCAATGCACAAACCCACGCAGTAACTAGAAGAGTCACTCAAGCCTAAGTACGTATTCAAGACTAGCAAATAACGCATACAATGTTTTAGAGGATTAGAAAAAAGTAGGGCTGATCGAAAGAAGTCAAGAGATTAGATGGCCTGCTGGGATAACGAGTTGAGCTTTCAATAGTTTCTGTAGCCAGTAGTACAAAAACAGCACAGGGACTTGCCTTACACGGAGATAATCCAGGTCCCCGGGCTGTAGACAGAAGTCCAACAGAGCGAATAACGCCAGAAACAAGGCTCAGATTCACAGCTTGGATCTACAGAAGATGCCTTTCTAGCTCAGTCACCAAACCTGTGCTGGGGCGTGACAGCGACACTTTGCGTTTTCACAGGGCTGCCTTGTGGTAGCTATTACAACATTTGTCATTTTTAATAAATAAAATTAATTTTCCAGAAGTTTTGCAAAACCCTTGATCTTTCACCATGAGCCCCAGCCTGCCTTGTTGTCCATAGGTGTGCTTGGGGTCAACAGTTAGCTGAGCTATTTGGTGGATCAGCCTGCTACCCCCTTATTCTATATCTCCCGTCCTTCCCTTGTCGCCTGTTTTTTGTCCAGATTGATCTGTGCTTTACAAAATTAAAGCCTTTTCTTAGCTGCTCCCTTGATTTTAGTTTAAAGTTCTTGCTAAATTAGCTGGCTTTATGCAGATGACAAAGTGATAAATTTGCTTCAGACCTGAGTAGAAAATAAACACAATGATACAAGAAGAAAGCTTTTCTTCTTATTATAAAACGCACTGTTGAAAAAGTTATGTGAAAGCAAGAAAATACGTTTCTATGTATAATATGAAAAGTCAGATGCTCTTGATAATTTTAATAGATAAAAATGAGTTTTATATATTATTTCAAGTCTGCCAAGACTTTTAATATGCAAAAGTTACCAGAGGATTGAGCTGGGACTCTGTGTTTTAAGTCATATATTTTTCCCTGAGATGCAGTAAAATATAAAGATGGTTAACGTAAGAGACTATTGCCCACAAATAGCTTACCAAGAAACACAAATACAAGGAAACTAAGCTCTTCAAACTGTAAGTGGCCTACGCTGAAAGTGTTGAGTGTCTTATCCAGAAAAGAAAAAAAAAAAAAAAAAAGAAAAAGAATTGCTGCCACTTGCATTGCAAACTAGCAGACTAATTTAGTAGAAAAGGAAATAGGGTTCTCCAGTATTAGGTACTGAGTTATATTATGCTTTTAAAATGTATAAGCCCAGAGGGATATTAAAATGTTAATTTGGATAGTATTTAAAAGGTAATTACTTTTGTACAATAAAATAAGTCTACTGAATACTAATCCCTGTGTCATGTGCTTTCTTTGAACTAATGCTACAGAAAATAGAGAATCCATTTGTTTAAGTGATTTTAATTTAGATTCATGGAAGACATTCTCATCTACAAAGAAAGCCTGATTTTTTTTTTTTTAGCTTGACTCATTTAAAATCCTTACTGTATCAAAATTGACGTTAAAGAAAGGTACCTACACTTGTTGGTTAACGCTGAACTGAAAGAATGAGACAGGAAATTTTAACGACTCTCCTGATGAAAGGGTGGTGTGGTTTGGTTTGTTGAGCACCAGCACGGCTACAAGAACACTGGCTCAGGCCCTACTGATCAGCTCAAGATTGGTCTCTCCTCAGTAAAAGCTGATTTCATCTATTCAAGCCTTTTAAGGGAAGGGCAAACACTCAAAGGTTTTCATTCCAGAAGATGACTGCTCAGACCAGAAAGGGTATTTCATCCAATTTATTGAATAACACAATCCAAATATGGATTTGGTTTTGCTTCTAGTTCTATTTAAATGAGTTATATTGTCCAGGAAATCCTCTGAAGTTAGTCTTGAAGTTAGACCGGGAAGTTAGTCTGGGAAGTTAGACACTCCCAAAGTCAGGTCACCAAACATCTTCCCATAGCACACCAGGTCACAATTAACCCTCTCTTCTTAGAGAAGTGTCCCCTGCGAAAGGTCTCATCCAACTCCCTCTGAGGAGCTAGTTGGTGGGAATGGAGCAGAAAAAACGCCTCACCTTTCCAGTTCCCTTTCTTCTGAGTCTAGCTGTCATTTCACTGAATGGAAAGGAATCTTTGTGCTATCCCAGTTCTTAATTTATTCTTGCCAAACTAGACATCTGTTAACCGTTACTTAATTTTTAGCAAGAACATGAAGCCCTTAAACAATTTCTGATGAAGTTACAGCCAGGGCAGATGAACTGAGTAAGCTTCTTTCACATGGTGAAACTTAGGTTGATCTATGCTTAAAATGAGAAATGCCAAGAATCTCTCTGCTTTCCTAGGCCATTTACATATGCTCACTCTATATTCATTAGTTTGACATTTACTGCTCTTATTCTGTCAGCAGAATGTTGATTTGATTTTCATTCTTGCTATTACAATGTCACAGGTATAATAGCACCACAAATGGTGCAGTGGATTTACAGACTGAATAAAATATGATTTCTGAAGAGTAATTACTGGTAGGAAATTAAAATTTAATAACAACTTACAACTGGATAGCAATTAACTAAATAAAATAATTTTATTCATTATCATGATTTATAGATGAATCGTTGGATAAAAATGCCCAACTACAAGCTTATTTCTCATCTAAAACATTATGAAGATTAAGATATGGAGAGTGATCGGTTTATTGAAATCGGGCAGCAAGGGCAAGAAGAAAGCAAAGAGAAAAAAAGTAGAAAAGCTGCCACCCGTTTCAAATCACTAAGACCTCCCACATTGGAATAGCTGGCTTTCAAATTTGAGTGTGATAACAAAGTGAAACCAAGCTCTAATTTTGCCACGCATATTAACCAAATAGTAATTTTTTAACAAGAATACAGTATATCTAATAAAAACTTATCCTAAAGGAAATGTGTTTTGTGGGACTGAATAAAATATTTCTAGTATTGTGATCCCAAAATACCCCCAATTAGCTGCCACTGCAGCACGGACGTCTCTAAACAGCCACTTTTCTGTTGGACTGAAAAATCCTGCAAGGTGCAGCAGTTTTGCTCCTGAGCCAGAGGAATGCAGTGCCAGAGCCAGCCCATACGAACAGGAGCTCCTCTGCCCAAGTTGCCAACCCAACGAGTGCAGACTGAGCACCCACCAGAGCTCTACATGTCACAGGTATGGTCGCCTTCTTTTAGAGACGGTTGCGACAGTGCTAGTATCTATGTTATAAAATGGTCAGAGCACGCACTTATTACATGGAAAATCTGGCATCAAGGCTCACATCAAATCCACACCCTCCTTACTCCCAGAGCGCTCCAGCCAGTAGGCTATTCACAGTGACAGGAGCATTGTCTGCCCCTTCTAAACAAAGGCCCTTTGCAGAAAACAACTCAATGTTAATTGGACCAAAATGGGACTGAAGGGGACATGACTCCGTAGCCTAGTACTTAAGATGTCAGACACTGGAATAGGCTGCCCAGGGAGGTGGTGGAGTCACCATCCCTGAATGTGTTTAAGAGTCATTTAGATGTGGTGTTAGGGGATACGGTGTAGGGGAGAACTTTGTAGAGTGGGGTTGATGGTTGGACTTGATGATCCCAAGGGTCTTTTCCAACCTAAATGATTCTATGATTCTAAGTTAATTTACATTTAAGGAGTTTTTATGAGGTGGATGTGTTTTAAAAGTACAGACAAAGATGTGAATAAAATTCTGGAACCAGAAACCAGGACTCAAGTTCACTGTTTCCCAGATGACATGGTTCGACACGGTCTCCCACAGCATCCTCATAGGGAAGCTTAGGAAGTGTGGGTTAGATGAATGGACAGCAAGGTGGGTAGATAACTGGTTGAAAGACAGAGCTCAGAGGGTCGTGATTAGGGGCACAGAGTCTAGTTGGAGGTCAGTGACGAGTGGTGTTCCCCAGGGGTCAGTACTGGGTCCAGTCCTCTTCAATATATTCATCAATGACCTGGATGAGGGGATAGAGTGCACCCTCAGCAAGTTCACCGATGACACAAAGCTGGGGGGCGGCTGACACACCGGAAGGCTGTGCCGCCATACAGAGAGACCCGGACAGGCTGGAGATCTGCGCAAAGAGGAACCTTATGAAATTCAATAAGGGCAAGTGTAGGGTGCTGCACCTGGGGAGGAATAACCCCATGCACCAGTACAGGTTGGGGGCTGACCTGCTGGAGAGCAGCTCAGCTGAAACAGACCTGGGAGTCCTGGTAGACAACAGGATGACCATGAGCCAGCAATGTGCCCTCGTAGCCAAGAAGACCAATGGCATCCTGGGGTGCATCAAAGAAGAGTGTGGCCAGCAGGTCGAGGGAGGTCATCCTCCCCCTCTACTCTGCCTTGGTGAGGCTGCACCTGGAGTACTGTGTCCAGCTGTGGGCTCCCCAGTTCAAGAGGGACAGGGAACTCCTGGAGAGGGTGCAGCAGAGAGCTACCAAGATGATTAGGGGACTGGAACACCTCTCTTAGGAAGAATGACTGGGGGATTTGGGTCTCTTCAGTCTGGAAAAAAGACAGCTGAGGGGGGACCTTATCAACACTTATAAATACTTAAAGGGTGGGTGTCAGGAGGATGGGGCAGGCTCCTTTCAGTGGTGCCGAGGACAGGACAAGAGGTAACGGGCACAAACTTGAGCATAGGAAGTTCCACCTAAACATGAGGAAGAACTTCTTTACTTTGAGGGTGGCAGAGCACTGGAACAGGCTGCCCAGAGAGGTGGTGGAGTGTCCAGCTCTGGAGACATTCAAAACCCACCTGGACGCGTTCCTGTGCAACCTGCTCTAGGTGACCCTGCTCTGGCAGGGGGGTTGGACTAGATGATCTCCAGAGGTACCTTGCAACCCTATGATTCTGTAATTCTGTGTTTCTATGAGCTTCATCACCCCATCCTCCAGAATCAAGCCTCTAGAAATTCTGTTTGTCCCACAAACCTCAAATGTTTTTCCCCATAAAAGAGCGTTACATCAATAGCAGAAAGGGAAACCGTTCCACCACCAAGTCAGAAGACCGTAGTAATTTGGTGCTTCATTGAGAGACAGCTGAGGATCAGCTCTCTTAGGGTAAGAGTCACTGTCCATAGCGAGTATTATAAACAATAGCTTTTTTTCTATAAAATGCCTGTGCCCACAATACAATTGCCATTTCAAAGAAAATAAAGAGCTCCACCGAGATTCTTTGAAAGAAAAGAACATAGATGCCTGTCTCAGAATGAACCCAAAAAAGTGTGGGCATATCCCAGTTCCAGAAAGTAGTTTCAAGGATAACGCAGGGTATTATACTGACTAGTCGAAAGAAGCTTTATTGCTCTCAGATCCCAGTCAGAGGCTCCCAGCCCCTTCTCAGACACCGCAGAAGAAGCCTATATGCCTAAGATAGGCAATGGCGTTTCATTTTGGGCATCAGGCACCTCAGAAGTTAAGCCCTACATTGGATTTGATACAATTATTTTCAAAGTATGCTGGCACAAACACGCAGATGAAGTCATGGATATCGTATTACCAGCTTTAATTAACTAAAAGAAAATATATACTGTTCTCTCTGAAGATCGACTAAGATGTAATGAAAATTATTAAGTTCATAGAGCCACTGTGCAGCTAGCACAGGAATAAAAGTGTTATTTTACAGTGAATGATTATATTCATTAATATAGCTTACCAGAGAGTGACTTAAACCTTCATTTGCTACTTTTCATTTCTGTGTATTTGAGGACATGTTTCTATTAGCAACAGCAGTAATTCCTTTGCTGTGAGACATTTTGGAGTTATGGTAAATATGAAAAATCCCCAATACTACTGATAATTTGCATATAGATAGTGAACTTCTGTAAGATGAAAACCCAAATCAACCAGTATGTTTGTTTAATTCATTTATCTAAAGCCTTTAATTCTATGTTCATCTTGCTGCTTGAATTGCTAGTTCATATTTACTTTTCAAAGGCTTTAATACTATATGTCCAATAGCTCTTCATATAAAGTACCCACTAGATACAAAAGTTTTGATACATTATGTATATTTTGATCCATTATGGATTATTCACTTAAAAGATAAGAAAATCAATTTGTTCAAAATCATGCTGAGCAAATCAGCAGCTATTTGTTGCTACACACGTTACTCTGCATCTCAGAGTATGCCAACAGACGATAATAAATACCTTTCCTCATAAAATTTCATCCTATATGGATGCATTTATTTCACTTGGAAAATTGACTATGTCTTAAAAGGTCATTCACAACATTTCTCAATGTGGCTTTGCGGAGTTATTTTCTAACCCTATAAAATATTGATGTTTCTTATCAAAGTCTCCTGCTATCTTTTAGGACTCTCCTGGAAACCCTTTATCTAAATTTACTGCTGTGCTTTACTTCTAAGTTCACCTTGCACACCCAAGGCCCTTTTTTCCAAATCAACCCAAATACCCACTCCAACCTTGCCACGGGGCTGTTCTCAGATTTACAAATCCACTCTCAAAATGCAAAAGTGAAGTTCCCTCACATCTAAGCGTTGGCTGAAACTTCACAAGACTTTAATAAGAAAGCACTGATATTTTGCCCACTAATGAAACACTGAGCAGATGCTATGAATATGCATTAAGTGCATCCTGAAAAATACAATTTATCAGGAAGGCTTCAGATCAGAAGCACTTATTCAGCCGTTACGATAATCCTGATGTGATATTACTTGCTTCAGTGGTGCCTTATGAAGAACGTTCTGCGTCCTAACACAGCATTTGGAACTCAGAAATTGGGCAAGCTCCGTTATTTCGATTTGTCATAGCGAATTTATCCCTGATTTCTAGCTAGCCGCAAAAGTTTCACTGGCAAAAATATTTTCACAGAGCATAACTGAAGCTAACAAAATGCCTGCTGCATATCATATATTAATATTTTGCATAGTATAAGCTTGGATTTGGCAGTGTAATCTTAGATTAAGAGCTCCAAAAATATCAAAAATATAATATTGAAAACTTGACAATTGACAGCAACTTTTACAATGTGCAGCGTTGTATTCTTCTGCTCCAATATGACTTTTCTGGGTGCGAGATTTTCAGACTGTTAAGCATAAGAGCTTTTATATCAAAGCAAGTTTTAAAATGTTATTCAAAATTATTCTGTTGCCACAAAGGAACATTCTAGCCTTTAAAATGCTCCCTTTAGAACTGTCCCAGATAATTGATGGTGTGAAAGAACATTGTTTAGTTTGTTAAATTATCACATAGAAGAGGCTGCAAATAGATTGAGTTTTCTCCATTTCCGTGAATTGGGCTACCTAATTTGATGGTTAAACAGTGCGGCAGGTTGCAAAACGCATACCCAGAAGAAAAAGAACCTGAATAAGCTCCAGAAAGTTATTTCTCTTTATCTGCTGTAGTTTCATAAACTGCAACTCACACAGACACACCTCTTTCCATTTAAGACTTCAAACTCTTATCTGCAAGTTACAGTCTGTAGAGTTGAAACTGTGGTTTAGTGAACAAAGTAGTAGAAAAGACTGACTAGTTCTGATAAAACACAGAGAGAGATTACACCTTCATTTGAGAAAACAGTCCTGAGATTACTTGGCATATAAAGTCATACAGGTATCTCTGTCCTCCAGCTGACATTTGATAAATATTTCCATCTTTTTAGCTGGTAGTACAGAGCCTTACTTCTTGGCTAGCAAAGGTTCTGAAAGAAACTGGAGCACATCAAGCCTTTGCAGGCTGTAGCAGAAACAAACAGCCCTGTCTTTTGCTGGTGCCATCCCAGCACCTCTGCTGCTGGCTGATTTGAATGCAAGAGGACCCACAAAGCAATCTTCCAGTTGTTGTTTATTAGAAAACGTAGGATTCATTTCCGTGCTCTCATAGGAAGAGATAACAGAACACGTGGGGTCTTTTTCAAGATGGATTTTTTTTTCAGCACGTAATTGTCTCAAGATGATAGGCCAATGACTGATAAAATATTGTATGGGTTGCACACTTGAATCTGGATGCAAACTCTCTGCATTCCGTACACTGTCAGCAGCCATTAGGTACATTCTAGTTTGTGCTGGCTATGAAAGGTGACAAAGGACCAAACTACAGAAACGGGTCTTCTCCTGCATTTCCTTTGATCTGCCATAATGATGATTCAGCACGAAAAGGTTATACTTTTGGAAGTTCACCTTCTTTTAAAATCATTCTAAAGATTAGCAGTTAAACCAGCCTTTAGTGATTGTGCAATACTGTTAAACCAAAATTCTTAAATCATTTATAATTTAATCTAGCAAGCAAAAAATTTTTGTTTAATAGATCAGTTTTAGTCTTTGTGTTTGTACTTTTTGCTGTTTCTCTAAAGGAATAATTTAGTCTCATGAATTAGAAATTATTGACATGTTCTGATTTGCAGATGAATATCGCCTGTCCTTTGAACTTGATACTTGCCTTTGGTGACCAAAAGGATACGATATTCAAGAAGTTATACAGTTTAATGTACGTGTATTCAGAATCTTAAAATTTAAGTTTTGTAACAGGTGAATGACATTCCTAATTAAAGATTAACAGATCAAAGCTGTTTTAACTGATGTTACATGTCAAACTGTTTTAGAATGGGAACTGAAATTTAATGAATTTGAAGAAAAACACCATTTTATAATTGATTCATTATGTAACACAAAGGAGAAAAGATTATAAGTGTTTTGCACTTCAAAAGCTAACTGATTTATTAACCTGTGGTACTAGGATCTGTATTTAATGAGCTGAAGTAATGGTTTCCTGGTCCCTCTGTCCTTCAGTGTTTTAGAACTCATAGTAACAATCAATTGCACACTTTATCCATGGATTCAAAGAGGAAAATAAACTTCCCTGGTTTTGCAGTGAATTAAACTGAGAAAACTCAAACCAGGACATTTTGTCTGAGACCATATTTACCAAAAGCTGGCCTGGCAGTTAAAAGCACTGTGGTGCCAGATTTGTAGTTTGAGGCTTCAATTAACTCGATAATTTGACCTTCCGTAATACAAAGTGGCAGTAAAGATATACCACGGGCTGCCACTGATAAAATTGTAGTTTCTTTAATTTTAAAGGAATGTTCTTACCTGATACCATAGGTTTCAGGCAAGGGAGTTGCTCCATCGTCATTCTTGTGTTTCAAGCATTATTTAGGATATAACGGCATCAGCACAAGCTCTTCGTAGTCTACTGAGCCTGACAGATTGCCTTACTTTTTTGCCATGCGGCTACCATAAATACCCCCCCGCCTCGTTGTTACCTATTTAACTGAGTCATGTTATATATTGCAAAGGAAGCGTCAGTATGTGAATGAGGCCTGTGTTAAATCTAAACTCAGTCGTCTGCATGAAACATCCCCTGGGAAAGCTGGAAGCAAAAAACCTCCACGTTTGTAGTAGCAAGAAAAATCTGGCCTTTGTACATAAATCGGTAGAACTCAGAAAATTCAGAGGTAAATCACAAACTACCTTGGTATTCTCTGCTGTTATTAAAAGTAAAATGCAGAGCCGTATAGACCGATAAGACTATGTTCCAGAGGTTTCTGCACTCCTGGAACAAATGAAGAATTGCTGTGGCCTTATGCTTAAGCTTTCTAACTTATGTCAGCAATAAAGTGGGATCTTCAGTGTAGGTATGTAATAATAGCATAAACTACTTTGAGGGATGACACCAAATTGAATTTTCTACAAGCTACTTAATTATTCCCTTTGGGAATGAATGGCATTCTGGAAAAACAACTTTTGAAAGGGTTACTTTGCTAACACATTCATTTGTTGTTTTCTTAACTCCACTGTGGTTTATACCACGTTATGGAACTATTTTTCAATAAAGTGTAATTATTTGTGATTTGTTACCGAAGATGCGGGAAGTAATATTAATAACTGGTACTTAAATTTCCAGTGAGTGTAGATAATTTAACACCTACAGGTTAATTATCAACCCCCTTGCATCTCCAAGTGTAATTATTAGGGTCTTTTTTCTTACAGTCATCAAAACTGTGATTACATCAAATGCTTTTCTAGCAGAGTATCACAAAACAAAATCCTCATTCATCTTCTCTCGTTTTGAGATTGTCATGTCTTTGGCTCTCAGTACTTCAGTTTAGCACACTCTTGGGCTTTTTGTGCTGATGATCTCAGATTGAAACTTCACCGTCAGCCCAAATGCAATACCTTCTGACTGGCTAGATGGGCAGAAGCGGTCAGAATGGGAAAAGCAAGCAAAGACAGAGGCTGCAAACACTAAATACACCAAACACCTGTCAGGGACACCTCCCACCAGACCAGGCTGCTCAAAGCCTCATCCAGCCTGGTCTTGAACACTTACAGGGATGGGGCATCCACAACTTCCCTAGGCAACCTCTTCCAGTGCCTCACCACCCTCACAGGAAAGATTTTCTTCCTAATATCCAATCTAAATCTCCCCTCTTTCAGTTTGAAACAGTCACCCCTCGTGCTACCACTACACTCCCTGATAAAAAGTCCCTCCCCAACTTCCCTGTAGGCCCCCTTTAGGTACTTGAAGGTTGCCATAAGGTCTCCCCAGAGCCTTCCCTTCTCCAGGCTGAACAACCCCAACTCTCTCAGCCAGTCCTCACAGGAGAGGTGCTCCAGCCCTCAGAGCACCTTCATGGCCCTCCGCTGGACCCATTCCAACAGGTCCATGTCCTTCTCGTGCTGAGGACTCCAGAATTGCATTGCGAAGATGCTCACGATATACAATACCGAGCGGTTAGAACTCAAAGGTGACATTCCTGCATGGCAAGGCACATACTAGTGGCACGATAAAGCCGCACCAGCAGACGGCCCAGGCCTGCGCCTCTCCCAGACAGGTCCAGCCTCCCCCTCGGCCAGGCTGGGCAGAGCTCTGCTGCTGCTCACGGGTTATATGCACATGGAGCCATGTCACCCAGACAACCTGAGCAAAACAGATCCATTGGATCCCTTAACTCTGAATGGCTCTTAATAAAATAAGTGACGCCTGGAGTAAAACGGAAGAGAACGTGGCATAAACTGAGTATCAAATTCACTTCATTACTTCATTCAGTTAACAGCACAGACTACAAGGCGTAATAAATCCTTCAATAGGAATGCTATAGGGCCCTACAGATGGCTATATGTACGCTGCAGCTTGTACCTTAAGTACCATATATGATTGATCAATGGGACAAAGTAAGCGAGGCTTGAAATTAAAGAATGCACACACAAGAGTATAACTTATGATGGAAACAAGGAAACAAATGCAGGCTGAACTAAAAAGAGATCAGACTTAAAAGACAAACGTGGCTGAAAAATAGGAGCATACAGTGAAACCAGAGTGGCAAATTCATGATGCAAAAAGGTATGAAGATTGATGCAGAGTATCGTGAACCTGGAGATTTAGAGGTGAGAGAAGAACTAAAATAAAATTACAGACCTTCCCAAAACAGAGACAGCAGGCTTGCCAGGGATCTCTCCTGTCATTTCTCAAGGCTATTGAATACCTTTAGGTATCAGGCATCAAATAAACCTACCTGAAGATGAGATGAGATCTGATTACCACGTCAAAAATGGTAAAAGTTTAGCACCATTATTATAGTCCCTTCCACCTGCCACAATATCTAGGCAACAACAGAACTGATTGTATATTGGATTTTTATCCAATATTGCTGTTAGACTTGATTGAGAGAGGAAGTCTTACGAAATTCTGCTCTCTAGGGGGACTGATATGCAGCACTTTCACATTGTGCAAAGGTCCATACTGCAAAGGTCTGGCGAGGTAGAACTCCAATACTGACATAACTTGGATCTGGGAAATTTTTGCTCTACTTACTGACTATAGTCATCTGAGTGGTATTGTGCACGTGTATATTTATATATGTGCATATAGATATGAATATATATACATACACACACTCTCTCATATTTAAAAGGCAGGCAAAGAACATTGTTCTGCTTCAGTAAACTATTTAAGCATTCATTTAATTCCCTCATAGGGAGCAAAGCATATAAACACGTATTTAATCATGTGTCAGTCTCATTGAAATCAGTAAAGACTGGGTGGAGCTCAAGTGGTCTGATGAAACAGAGCCCCAATTAGGCAAAAACGAGGAAAGAAAGGAGAATTAATGTGGCTGTAATGTGAGACAACTTCTGTTTGTTTGATATTTTCTTTGAGCATCTTATTTCAAAGGCATAAATAAATATAAAAACATAACTGCGAGGTTTCCTCTGCATTAACACAGCAAAAACCAACTCGGCAGCTATTTCTGACCCAGGAAACCCTTCTGGTATCTAGAGTGCCTGTAACAGGGGTATTGGTGGGAGAGAGGGTGACATCCAGTGTAGTGGGACACTGTGAGCTTTGATTCTCGACGAACAGGTTTTTCAGGAAGCAACTTTGAAAAAAGATTTTTATATATTTTTACATATTTAGGGGGCTTATTTTTATGATTTTAAGAAATTATGTCCTTCTTTCTCTTTTGTCTTTTTGCACGTATCAGTTAAATCTAGAAAAGCTTCCTTCTGTGGTTTAAACTGTTAAGTTCTTCGGGTTTTTCATTCGACTTGCAGCGTAACATTCCTGTACATAGTTTAACTGCCAGATAAATTACTTTTAAAACTAATTTAAACAAAATACTATATTTAAGAAGTGAACTTAATTATATACATGAATCCTAACAGCATGATTATAATAAAGGTGATAGCCTTAAATATTTTGTGGATATTTGAGAATAATAGATGTACAAATAGGAAAATGAAAAGGAAATCATGAAAGCAAAGAGGCCTACGCATCATTTAGCTATTTAGGCAGGAATGACCACCGAGTGACATAAATTACTTTGCACGGATAGTGCTAACTGTCAGGATGAGATAGCTATGACTGGGAAACTGATTTTTGCATTTCTCCCAGGAAAGCTTTTCTGTACAGAAATAATTTCTAACTTAAGTGTCAAGGTGATGCACTACTATCGTCACATTCCTGAAAACATTTCACAATTAGATACGTTTGAAGTAAGCTTGCCTGTGCTGAAGTTAAATAGCTTCAGATAAAGAATTTCAGATAAACTACATTTTTTTGTTTTTGCAAACTACAGCTACAGTCTGCTCTTCTCACAGCAGTCTTAATGCTTTCACCAGTCGGTGATTAGTTCAATCACCAGTAGGTGATTTAGATCTTTGAAGTAATTTATATATGTCACAAGTGCAGATTTAGACAAAATTCTGATCATGAGACTAGATTTCACGAATGATCAACTCTGGGCATTTTGTGACCCAACTGCATCATTTCGTATGAGGAAAAAATTCTCATTATTGTCATAAATATTTTATAATAATAGTCCTGGAATTTCTAAATTGCTCTCCACTCAAATTCAACCATCCTTCTGGATCTGCACTTTTAGGCTTTTTCCAGATTTTGCTGGTTTCCTTTACTTAAGTATCTCAAAAAACTTCACCATCTTTTCTGTCATTCCACCCACATCTGCAAGATCTCAACATAGTGTGCTTAAAGTTGCCTTTTTTAAACCTTGACTCCGGCAACTTTTTTTTTCTCTCTATTCAAAACAATGCCACTGAAACAATTTTTGTAGATCCTCTTCACTCCTTCATTTAATCTCTGTGCTTGTTGTCCTTTTAGCCCTGCAAGCCTTCTTGCTGCCCAGCAAGTCCTTCCATCATTTAATCCATCCAAGTAGGAATGGAGTATCCTATTGCGATAGAATCATAGAATGGTTCTGGTTGGAAGGGACCTTAAAGATCACCCAGTTCCAACCCCGCTGCCAAGGGCAGGGACATCTCCCACTAGATCAGGTTGCTCAGAGCCCCATCCAGCCTGGCCTTAAAGACTTCCAGGGATGGGGCTTCCACCACCTCTCTGCGTAACCTGTTCCAGTGTCTCACCACCCTCATGGTGAAGAACTTCTTCCTAACGTGATGTTAATCTCTGACATCACCATGCCACCGTCCTTCATCTTTATTAGCCACCCCTCGGTTTCTCTCACAGGAGTAACTTTATGATTTTTCTTCTGATATTTTTTCTGCCTGAGAAGAGCTCCCTGAACAATATCCTTGACAGACTCTTATGCTTAGTTCACCTACAGACATCGCAGAGATGAAACCCAGTCATTTACTACTTAACAAGAGGGGGTTGTTATATTGATCTCCTGTGGGAATGCAAGGAGCAGCTTGGAGCACAACCATGAAAAATGCTAGTTGAAAACTGTAACTCATTTTCTTCCCCCAGGGACTCCATGTCCACTTATGAAGAAATAGCTCTGACGGTGAAGAGGTTGGAAGTCTCATGCTAAAACTCTCATCGTGCTCCCCCAATGCAGAGGGTGAACTGGTGGCCTTTAAGCTGCAGCAAGTTTGTCTTACACCCTAAGCAACAATATCATAGGATCACAGAAGAGCCCAGCTTGCATCCTAGGAAGGCCAGTCGAGCACCAGCAAGGAGGTGGGAAAGCAATTTTAGTGTGACAGAAGAAAATAAATGGAGGAAGAACAAAGCTGTTAATCTTCATTAGCTCACTTTTCATCAATTTGTACTTCTGATTTTCTACCTGAATGAGTCTAATTATATAAGATATCGGTTTCTATTTTCCACAAGTCAGAGTCTTCAGCATACTAAGTAGACAGCTGAGGGCATGCTCTCCTACATAATCAACACTCATTCTCAAACCATACCTTCTGGGCATAATGTGTTACTCACTCTAGATTCATCCTATTAATAAAATCTGACATATCCAGGGAACTGTGGATGTTCCCTAAAATACACTGATATTCCTTATGTGACCAATCTGCTATCAACATTTGTTAATTACATAAACCACAGTATATGGGATTCTTGTTATGGAGAATGGAATCTATAAAATTATAGCATTTGAAATGTGATATAGTAAGTATATTCGGTACTATACTAAACACACATCTAATCTTGTGAACATGAGTAATGAGGATTTCTAGACAGACATTTGGCTACTCCCAATATTTGTAGGAGTGGCACCACATTGTTCATACATTGACAAATTTTCTCATCCTGCATAGCCCAAAATCTGGGGGGTCTGAATTTGCAACAGCCTTAACACAAACAGCCCTCGTGCTTAATAAAGCGGCCAGGAAGCACAAGAGGAAAAGCTGCCATCTGTGTTGTATACAGGCAGTAGTGGAGGAACTCATCATGAGGACACAGGCCTTTACAATTTTCATAGAATAAAACTCAATTTTCTTCTAAAAAAAACAAACAACTATATAAAGCAAATAATAGATGTATGTTACTATTCCACCTAACATATAACTATCACTTTTACGTGTTGTTTGCCCCCCAAAGTCATATAAATGCAACTGTAGATGCTACAGTGTCTGAAGAGACACATTAGCATTCCTTAGTAAGAAACAATGAAGAAAGACTACTTCAATGTTTATCTCCTCTAATTGTTATTCAGCTCAGTGAACAGTTACCTTGCAAAGCAGGCTTTAAGTTTCTTTTTACAATGTTTAATTAGAATTTAGATTTGAAATAAGAAATTTAGATATACAAAGTTGCACAGACTAAACACTTTATCAGGTGTACTAAAACTTAACTCTTGCTTGTGATTATTCTGTGCTATACTCAAAATTTATGCTGAAATGCCAATATTAATTGACAGCACCGGGATACTGACAAGCATAAGCAGAAAAATAAAGTGTGCCTTCAATGGATATGATGTTGAATGGACACAAAGATCTGGAAGAGGACCCAAAAATATATACATCTAATTCAAAGGAGGAGAAGGAAAAAGTTCTGTAGTCACAGGCTATCAATTAAGGGAAAGATGTATACATTGTCTTACAAGCCTTTGTGGTTTTTTCTCCTTGTTTTCCTGCAAGATTCCCTTATTAGGGAAATTTGCATTGCTTAGTACAAAAATGAAGCCAGCTAACAAATTCTCCCTCTTCATTTGGTCCTTCTACGTGGGGATAGCAGCAGCATCCATTGAATCAACCACCCTTTGAACTCTGCACAGGAATTACTTGTCTAAAAGCAATTTTATCATTTCTCTGTATTAAGAGGCTCAATGAACCTTAGAAAGGAGATGGCTGAGCCGACCCAAGAACTTGTTAGTGCCCGAGTGGGAGGTTTCCCTCCTCCCTCCTGCCTCTCTTGGCCGGAGCCCATTCTGCACCATGGCCCCGGCTCCAGCGCTCGCTGGGGTTTGCTGAGAGTGGCCGAGAGCTGGCCTGGCCCACAAAAGGAGCCTGCCTCCATGTGTGGTTCTCCAGGGGAAGGCGACGGCTCACAACTGGCTCAGTCATTGAACTGCTTCAGTGCAGAATCCAGCAAGGTCTAGAGCCTTCCTTCCGCCAACAGATTGAGTGGTTGGATCAGCTCACACAACTCTAGAGCAAACGTTTCTACATGGCATTCATTCTTATGTTTTTTTAATCTGGGTTGCTCTCTCTCTCAACTTCAGAAGGTGTTAATTATCACTGATTAAATGCCTCAAATACCCTCCACCCAAAGTGCCGTAGATGCACACCTCCATCAACACATAGCCTGTCCCGGCACTGACAGTCAAACACCCGTGTCCCTCTTCCACCAGGAAGAGCCACTGATTATCTCATTCGTGGGTCTGCTCCCCATTCCAGTTGTTTTGCTGCAGCATACACAGGAAAAAAATAATCTAATCTTTTAGAAAGTAGTACTGAAATAAGCCATCACTTTTTCCACCTTGGAGTAAAAAAAGGGTGAAAAGAAACTCAACCCTAAACCTGTTGCGTTTGAGTTCCATCAGTTGGAACAAAGGATACTGCAATTTTTCAAGGACAAACTCCATTCTGTGTGCTTTAGTTCTATTTTTGTGTTCAGAAATACGGGAATAGTACAAAACCCAAACTGGTGCCTAAGAGGAGGACACAGCACGCTGTCAGTGTTAGGAGAAGAATCTCAGCTTGAACTCAAAGAGATTTTTAACACCAGCGTTAGTCCACTGATTAAACAACCACTTTAAACTATTCCTTCCTGTTACATTTGGTAACCGCACATTTTAAAAATAAAAAGGGTCACACATAAAAAAGTTTAATTAAGTGTCTTAAAAAAAATCAGTAGTATTTATTCTTCACAGGTACATATTTTACAAGAATGGTGCAGTGCCAGAAATGGTTCCAAGTTTAAAAAGGCTGCATTGCTTTCTTTGGCTTTATTTACACAGCTTTCTGTGAACATTATCACCAAAGGGTCCTTTTCTTCCTAGGGTAAGATTTCAACTTCTTCAATTAAAAGAAAACAAAAGTCCTATTTCCCTGCATTATCTATATTTTCAGGGATAGCAGAATTACTGACTAATGCAAATGGTTATAGACCCAGCATTACTATTTAAACAACCAGCAGCTGTAAATGAGCAGAAATCTACATAGAAAAACTAGGCCACAGTTACCAGAGGGTATATTTTTGTCATGTAACCATCGGTTTCTGTTTCTATTATGATTGTAAAAGTCACTACAAAATATTTGAGAGGCTAAGTATAACAAATTAAACTAGATTTGCTATTTGCATCTTAATTGAGTTCCAGAACGTGATAATGTCATCAGCTCCCCAGCTGAAGGAAGGGATGTCTAGCACACCTCTAACACCACCCAGCTCTGGACAAAGCACAGCAGAGGAGCCTGTGCTGGCGGCTGCCTCTCCGGTTCCCTGCCACAGGTTGCTTTAGAATCATGCATATCTTTTTTTCAATGCACGTAGAGTTACTTTTTAGGCTTCTATATGTGTCTGTCTTTCCTGTTCCCAGTGCTCACAGCCCCCTCAGAGCAGGCTTGCATGCTGGACCATGAAATTCCCAGGAGAGTTACTTACTGCAGAGCTAATTGCAGCAACAACGAAAACAGGAAAACAACATTTTATGCATAGTCCATATGCAGCACATCTAAAATTAATCCAGCAACAAAAAGTACAGATGGGAAGAGTCCAACTGTTGCTATTCTGACGCTGACACGGCTTTCAGAAGAATATCAGGTTTTATTTAAAATCGTCCTGGCTCTTTTGATTGGAAAGCACTTTGAGATACAATCTGACCCTGCCGCAACGTGATTGAAGTGGTTAAACCATGGTATTTCAGTGCAGAACACGTCGCTGACTTCCATCTGATGAAGACACACTATTAAGACTGCAAGTATGAAACACGCTACAGCTTTGACTTTGAAAGCAGAGGAGCACTTCTGTTCCCAACTCATCAATGTTTCTGGTACAGATAAAACAGTTGGGAAATTTGAGACATCCCAGACACTAGTTCTGTCCTGCTCTGTTCAGCCAACCTTACTACCCCCTGCTTGGGAGATAAAAATTGTGAGTAGTTGGGAAAGCCAGTGACAGGGAATTATGTGGCTGTCCCTCTGTCTTACATCCGTTTAGATGTAAGAAAATGTTGATGGTTTGTCAGGTGCTCAACACCAAGCTTTGACACAGCGCTTAGAGCATACGTTTGTTTAGTATATTGGACTACACTGCAAAGCTAGGATGGAACATACAAAGAAATACAACTAGGGGAGGGGAAAAAAAAAAACAGTTGCAAAATCATTATACTCCTGCAAAAGAAAGGCAAAAATAGAGAGAATGATTTAGGGGAGAAAGTTACAAAGGCAAGAGTAATTAACTTTACACTTACTGCTTACTCCATGTGAGGAAAAAGTAGAGAATATACACAAACCAAAAGAAAAACAATCACAGACTTTACAGCATTCAAGAAATTCAACAACATCTTTTTCATTGCAGCTCCTTTGGAAACCAGGATCAAATATTCTGATGCCCCAAGCTCCTCTCAACATAGAGGGCAGACAGCAAACCACATATGTCTGTCTAACACCACTCCAGATTAGGTTAGTGCAAACCAGCAGCCTCTCCATCACCTATCAACCACAGGAGCACAAACAAGCTCCCAATCCCCCCACCTTCTTTCCATAATCTAAATGCAAGGAGAACACACCACGTGTGCTAAGCCCGAGAGGAAGGAATAAGAGCTGTCTTCTACCTCTTCTCCATGATTCCATGGAGTTGGAATGTTGCTGTGGCATCTCCTGAGAAATGTAGCTGGGTTCCTTATGCTCATATCCTGGCGGTGCCAAGTCTTTATGCAGGTTATGTTTCCACGCGTGTGTGATGAGGGAAGCGAGACATGCCTGGGAACGCCTATCTAAGCATTTGTCAGCTACACAGGCCATAAAAACCCCTGAGACACGGGGAAAATAAAATACAGCTCCTACGAGACGCTACTTCAGCACACTTTACTTACAGAATCAGAGAACCCTTTTGCTTATACAATAAGCAGTACTTTTTCTGAGAGAAAAATAGCCAGAAAAAAATACAGTAAAAGATAACGTTTGAATAGCAGGAATCGGTCCCCACTTACCGGAGGTCCCCTGCATGCCACATAAAGACCCACAACAAAGAAGCCGCAGTTGGTTTCTCTTTTGCTTTCATAGCAGAGAGGAGTATGAAACCGGGCCATTAAAGGGAGTCTACTACCAGTTCTTGTATTGCTGTGTGTTTAACCAGGAAACGACGAACCTGAGAGGAGCCAAGTCATTTCAACTCTACTTGATCTCCCTCATGCTTGGGAAATTCAGATAAAGTCCTAACACTTCCGCAAGCATAGTCCTTCTGAGTGTGTGCAGTTCTAAATCCCACCTCTATTTGCATACCTATCACTGGACTGAATAATTTGTTAACAATAGCAGTCAAGTTAATATGAAAAGGATGCAATTGAATAATTTATTTTCCTTTTGTGCTTTGTTATTACGACTAGTACTCGCGTATAAAATGTGATCCACTATATGGTTACGGGCATTGCACACACCTACAATGAGCCACGCTTAGTTTGAACGTGTCTTTTATATGCTAAAGCCTGCTTTATCTTAGAGAACTCATGTCTTTGCAGAAAGACCGACTTCGAATGTGGCCTCTAAATTACTCAGATTTACAGGATTCACAATGACCTATGTTATTATGTTAGGGATACTCCATCAGTAAGCAGCTACATTCTTTTTTTTTTATGCTCAGCAAAAGAAAATTATTCTAACAAAATGATTCACTTTACTATATGTTATTATCTGGGAACTATTCCAAGTGAATAAATGTTGAAGAGCTTCATGAATTTATTATTCTGCAATTAGTATGATTTTGTAAAGATTTCTAAGTCATCCCTAGCGTGGTTTGCCCAGGTGACAGTACTTCAACTTTAGCTTCAGGATAAGCCAAACGCACATTATCAAGATAAAATATTAAAGGAACCAAATGGGAGTTAGAAGCTTCAGGAATATCTGGACAAGAAGTAAAAGCCTATTTAAGAAACTGCCTTCCTACTTTTGCAGACACGATCATCTTTTTGCCTCCAAACACAGACTATGGAATGTATCCTACCAAAACATCCTATTTTTAAATGGTTGCAAAAAAGTTTATCAAGGAAGCTTCTTTGGATGAAAATGTCTTCATTTGCTTAAATGCAAATAATAAAAAAGAAATCAGATATTCTGTTCAAAATGTGCGACCACTTCTTAGATCAACATTAAACAGCTAAAGTCCTTTAGTAGAGAAGGTCTAGCAATTCTACAACTCTAATCTACAATTGCAGCATCTCAAAATGCCTTTAAAGGGACCTTGCCTGTACAGCAAAATAGGAGCAATGTCTATGAAAAAAAAAAGTGTTCAGATATCAGAAGCACCTTTCTTTACTGTTACTGTAATTTATCATAAGGGTATTTCCAGCTTAAGCTTGTCTCCACAGAAGACAAGCATCATAACTATTCATGGGAGGAATTTAAATTGCCTTAATACAAAATAGCATGCAGTATATAAATAGAGTTTTAACTTGTTCATCTTGCTCTATTTAGCTGTTTTCCAGCTATGGAAATGTAGATATGTTTTGTTGCATGTCTGTGTGGAACGAGAAATTGATGGCAAGCATGAGCATGGCTCTGAAGCTCACTATTTAGGGACCTCTTCTAGAAGAGGAGTGCTGGTTTGTGGTTTCTGTTCTAGGAACGTTTCTTTTAATTTCTAAAAAAGTACACAAAGAAGGAACTGGAGCCATGGACTCTTCTCTCCAAGGTAAGTGTCTGAACTGCTGGTCTCTAACATTCTGACCTGACTCAACTGCGCTTTCAGTCCATTGCATCATTTTCTGCACAAGAAAACAGATGGAAGTGGAGAAGGGAGGCGCTCCCTCTGCGACTATGGTATGGCACCCGGTATATTAGTACAGTCTTCTTGTAGGCTGGAAGAAAGGAGTTTAAATGTCTTAGATTTATTAAAGAATTTAATTTCTCTTTCCTATGTCTGAGTTATTTAACTGCCACATTAACAGATTTTGCAGTAAAGAGGCAAGAAGGGAAAAGCTATTGCCATATTATTTTGAGAGAAGCCCAATTCTGTCAGTGAACATTAAGGCATTTTCTAAGAATGGTGCACAGAGAGATTTACAGGAGCTGAGAACCACAATGTCCACTTAAAACATTTCAAAAATCAAGTTAAAATGTTAATGACTTCAAAGCAAAATTTCTTTTGGGAAGCGCAGGGATGGAGAGTTACATGAGACAAGGCTGGAATTGCTGTTGATGAATCAAAACACTACGCTGGAAAAGTTTCACTTACTGAGAAGCTTAGAAGCATTAAATTGGCACTCAGAGGCTCCCACTGACATCTCCAGGTCAGCTTTCCATGAAATGCAATGTCCTTTGCAATATATTAAACTGTCAAATAAGGGCCAATGCACCAGTTTTCCCTAACATTCAGAACTTATCTTTCCAAATTATTAAGTAAATAAATGCGATTAAGCTGCATCTGAGAGACAGCACAGAGATACAGGATGCTTTAACAATCAATCCTTGCTAAAATGTGAGCTCTGCTAAGTGGAGGAATTATTTTTCTCATTTCATCAGCTGTACTGAGTATTTCTGTCAATCCTGCAGTCCTCAGGAGGGACTGGTGGATCTGGCCCTGACATTTTCCTCATTTCTTTTGTATGGCTTTATTGTTACAAGCTCATTTGCAATCAGGAGTCAAAGACGGTAATCAAGCGAACGAGCTCAGTCAGAGCACAATACTAGTTGTGATTTTATTCCCACAGAGATTGCAGCGAACACCGATAATCAGATGTTCTTGTGGGCAGGAGCAAAAGAGGAAACCATAGATTTATGTAAGAAATGGCAAAAATGTTATTTTAAGCTGAGCTTAAAGAATTATTTGCAAGAATAGGCTCAAGCAATAATTCCACGTGGGAGACAACTGCAGAAATGCTTATCTGTAACAATACCACACATCATCAACATCCAAGTCTTTCAAAACAATCCTAAAATCACATAATTCCCTCCGTTTTCTACCATTTTTGCCTGCATTGCAAATTTGCCCAAACTCGTCAAAGTTCTACCAGTTTTCCGACTCTCCCCTTTGGCTGCCAGAGAACCTCCAGCGAATAATGCTGGTTAACAGGTGATCTTCGCTATTGCGCCTTTTGTTGGCAGCCTGCACAGTTTAGCATCCAGAAGATCAGAAAATAGGAACGCCATTATGCCAAAGTCAGTCAAGGAAATGAACAGAGCTCTTCCAGAAGCAGACAGCTTAGCCTGCTTCGAATTCCAGGTTCACTGTTTTATAACAGTAACTCAGGAGTCCATGCCAATTCAGAAAATGATTTGGAGTTTGTTTGCATGTCGTGACTGCCTGTACTTTTGGAGGCAAATCTCGGGGCCAAGCTTATTATTTCAGAAAACACAAAATGTTTTATTGTCTTTATTCTGTGCTGGGGGGAGGGAGCAGGGGGAGTAAATTACAAACCCGAGCTTTGCTTCCTGCAAATTGTAGAAATATTGCACTGAAAGTATTCATATTGCTTCCGAAACTACAAGTTTTGCCAGTCCCAAGTGCCAAGAGAGACTCGTGTAGACAAGCTGGAAGGAAAAGAGAAAAAAGAAAAGGTATATGCTTTTCAGGCTGGTGACAGACAAGGCATTGAGTCTCCCTGACTCATGGTTGAAATCACGGTGAATCATCAGGCTGAAATCTTGCTCTCACGTGAAAGACAGAACCAGAGAAAAGTCCTGTAGCCTAATGCAAAGATCAGTATCGAGCAACTTCAGATGAACCAGCAGAATAAAGTCTTGCTGTGGCCCCAAGACATGCCATATGGTTGAGTTGGAGATTATATCCTCTTTTAAGGAAGGAACGGGCACACGCTCATTGACACAAAAACCCAACCAAACAAACCCAAACCCTCCAAACCCAAAGAACGGCTCCTAGTTTTTTCCCGGATGCAAACCCTTCAAAGGCCTGTGAATTGGCTGAGCCTTAACATAGCTCTTGAGAATCAGCCAGAACATGTTGAGCAATCTGAATGCCTGCCTGTTTGAAGCCCTGCATCCACAGGGAGTGCAGCTCTTGAAAAAAAGATAACAAAAAAATGCATAAACCAGGGGTTGCTGTGTATTACCTTGGGTATGTAATTCTCCAGCCTTTTAACGTTACATATAAATATAGATTGACTAAATAAATCCCATAGTGAGGAATTGGATACAAGAGAAAATTTAAAAGTTATTATAAGAGGATTTTTAAAAGTACTGAAGTGCTGAAAAAATCTTATCCTGATTTAGATTTATGGAAGAGTGTAATATTTGCATCATTCCTTTCAAGAACTTGAAGCTCTCAATTGAACAAACATACAGTGACTATTTTTCCTTCCTGTTCTCTTATTTATAGAGCGTACTCTATCTATACCCTAAGTTGTTATAAATAAATGGGGCCTCTTCAACTCCTATTTGTGAGACCTCTTTTATTCCCACATGAAGTTGCTACTGTTCTTTAGCATTTTTCCTTCCTGTTCCTATCAATTTGAGATAATAGCATGGTTATAGCTTTTAAAAATTTGTTTATGATTCATTTCCTGTAAATGGCTCAACTGATAATTAGCTTTTTTTCTTTTAGAGCATTATGAGGCAGGGTGTATTCTTCATTTTACTCTTTAGCTATATGGCTAGTCCTAGTGAAATAGTCAAGGCCGATAGCCAGATATTTGCATTGTTCAATAATGGCATGACACGCTACTATGCGCCCAGGCAGCAACGAGGACCATGCAGCCACTCTCTCACTCTCTCCCCCCAAGTAGGGCAGGGACAAGGAGGAGTAAAGGAGGAGAAAGGAAAAAAAAAATACAAAACTGTGGGTTGAGATAAAGGCAGTTTAATAGAACAGTAACAGAAAAGGAAAATAACAATAACAACGATAATGGTAAAAAAATATTTTAAAAAAATTGTGACACAACACAAATCATTCTCACCACCTGAGGATTGGTTGCCCAGCCCATCCCAAGCAGCGATAGAATATTCCTGGCCCCTGGCCAGCCCCCATTTATTTATTGAGCAGGACATCTATGGTATGGAATGCTCCTTTGGCCAGCTTGTCCTGTCTATGCCCTCTTCTCAGCTTCTATTGGAAGATGAAAAAGTCCTTAATTAATATAAACATTACTTAGCAACAACTAAAACAATGTGTGTTATCGACATTCTTCTCATACTAAATCCAAAACACAGCAGGTACTAGAAAGAAAATCAGCTCTATCCCAGCTGAAACCAGTATATAGCAGCAGCAAGCTTCCACTTACTCACAAACCGATGACTACGTGAAACCTCAGAGGGGGTTGAGAACACAGGTCTGGCTTCACAAGGAAGTCAACACTGACTTTTTCAGGGTAAAAGTAACATCATAAACCCAGGGAACTGGGATTCTTATGGCTCCTGAGTTAAGACGAACACCTGTTGTACATGATTATTTTAATGTAGGATGCAATATAAATATCCACAGCTTTAATTTAGTTCTCCAAATCAGACATTAAACTACTTGGAGACCTAGTGTACATGCTACCTGACGCCAAACGTTCTGCATTTTCTCATCAATGATCATTGGCATACTTATCCCTGCTTTTTCCTTTGGGATTTCCTTCAGATCCATTTTGTTAATTTATTTATTTAAAAAAACCCAACCAAACAAACACCAACATGTCATTTGTGTAAAGAAACTCAAAACCCAAAGCACAGCAGTCAAAATGCAGTCCTCTAATGCTTTTATTTAACAACGAGAAATTAAATAGGCATGGTATGATTTGTCCTAGTGCTACTTCAAACGTATACAACACAGACTTCCTTAGCAAGCCAGATTCCAGACTGTGAAAAAAACCTGTACATTCACGTATAGAAAACGTGTCTATAAAGGTCTTAGATTAAGCCTTCCCTTCCATAGCCATGGTATTAAATACTTAGTGTTTACAACTGTGCATATGTTTATGCTTCTGTATTTTTACCAGTGCAGAAGTCATTTCTGCACTTCCCATGCACTGTGTCAAATACCTCCTTCTTTTTCCCTTTTTCAGTGCTGCAAGTTTTGGGGATGAGGATCAAGCTCCACTCTTCACTAACCAGCCATAGACTTGCATCCTTTAAACTCTCCTTGCTATTAGGGGCAGCCATTGCTCATTTAGGTTGGGGATAAGAGAGAAGAGACTTCTAAAATACCAGTAAATGTGACAGCATCTGACTAATGCATCTTACAAAGCAAGTGAGTAGGATGGGATCAACACAAAACAAGGAATAGGAAATTTAGACTAAGCATTCTTACAAAATGTTTCAAAATATTCTCCTCGGATACTCCCGTAATAGAAAAGCCCATCTGTTCTGTACAAAGCTAATTAAATCACTCGGCATAATGTGTCTTTACTGCCCTCCTCATTGCCCAAGAAGTCCTTCTCAACTGATAAAGAGACACCTATAACGTAATGTTGACTCCCATTCTTAGTTGAGTTAATAAATTACCTTAATGGATAAGTGCTTAATGGATAAGATCTTAAATATTTCATAAATTTTATTATTTTAAAGATTAAAAAAGAAGTGAAGTTAAAACTGATTTATCATGAGATCCAGGTCATTTTAAAATCAGATATGTTAACAAGGGTAATAGTTTCTTTTTTAGTCCAGATGAAGGCAATTTATGAGCGCTAGGAAATTTTGCAGATTGCCTGTGGGTAGAGCTTGGCATCCGTGTAATTATGTGGGATCTCTGAAGGCATTTAAAGGCCAATTGGCTGCTTTTAAATCATCTCTTTAAACTGGTGACAACCAGGATATAAAGATTTTGTGGCCAAATGAAAGAACTGTATTTCAGCGTTGCCAATTCTGGCCCAGCAATTCATGAGCCTTGAAAGTTCATGCCTGGATATATTTGATAAGATATACACTAAAAAATAATCACAAAATTGATGTTGCAAGAGACTAATTAATTAATTTTAAAAGAAATGAAAACATTCCAGAGCCATCGGAGAAAAATTTGCACCAGTGAATGTTTTAATTATAGGAAGTAGCTGACAAAGCTTGCCTGGTTACAGGGATCAGATCCAGGAAAAGCGGGTTTTCTTGGCCTGTTCTTCATGTATGTCTTCACGTATGCCCACCAATATTAGCACTCTGGCTATCTATCAGAAGGTAATTACTGTGCATATTGCTGTCAATCTGCTCATAATTAGGCTCACACACACACACTCAATCATTCCCAATATCCAATTTTACTGCATATTGTATTTTAAAAGACAGAAGAAGCTGTTTCCTGCCTTCGTTCCTCCATGGTGTTCATATTATATATAACAGAGAGGTACATATCTCCCTGTCACCTCTTTGGATTACAATAAGACCCTGTACGTTGGTTCAGTTCTTCTCAATTTCTGCATTGCAACTGAGCTGTGTATTTTCTTATCGTTGCTAACGATAACTTTGGTTACATATATTAATTAAAGGATATTATGGTATGACTCAAATAGATTTTCAGTAAAAGCTGTTTTGAACATGTGGTTCAGTGTATTAATGAGTGGAACTGTTGACTTTCTCACATAAGAAATACACTGATGGACACCATTGACGACTGCTTCTGGCTCACCGACCGGCTTTTGCGTACCAGGAACCAGACCGTTTGGCATCGCATAGCACAAAGGCACCGAAGGGCAGAGTTTAACTGCTAACAAGCATGTTACACTCAGACCTTCTGCATCCACTCATGAAATTCTACGGCTTTTGACCACAAGCAGCAGGCTGCGGATGCACAGATCCTCCTGAGCGAGCCAGGCTGTTTGAAGTACAAGACCAACACCCCAGCACGGCCATGCATAAGGAATTGAAGACACATTCCCCAAAAGCATGTCATTAAATATATCATATGTTGGTCTTCCCTACAGTTTTCTGTGTTGTCTATTATGCACTGTATCAATTCATGACTTTCACGCATTATAAATCTAACGAATCCAGGACGATTTCCACCAAAATGTCAGCAGAACAAACTATTACAGAAGAGATTTTTTTCTTCACAGAAAATTGCAAATGCCTGCATTACTTTTGATTAGAGCATAAAATTTAGGGATCAGCATTTGAAAAAATAAGAGACTATACTACTCTTTCCTGTAAGAAGAAAAAAAAAAATAAACAAACTATTTACTAGTACTTGTAGGAAAGTACGATTTACTTCATTGTAATTTATAGAAGGAATGAAGATACGCTTGTCTTTATGCAAAGCCAAAATTGCTTTACTTTCATTGAACAACTGGGTTTTTAGATACTCCTAGAGATCTATTTCTATTAGTCATTGAACACAGAATTACAGAACTGCAGACAGCACTAGAAAATCATTACACGAATTCTACTAGCCTTGTTCCTGGCAGATTTTTGTATATCTTCTTCTTAAAATCCTCTGATGAGGAGGATTTCTCTGACATTCTGAGGCAAGCTATCCCTGTGCTTAATTGTCTCCAGAGCCATAGAAGCAGCAGGTTACGTTAAGGTTGTCATTTCTTACTGGTTCCTTGGATCAGTTGTATGGCAGTGGTGACCACTACAAAGAATCTGACCTCAAAAGTTCGGTTAATCAGTTCCCTTCTCTCCCAAGAAACCAAACAACTTCTATCTCCAAACCAATAGTTTTACCATTACAGATGGTAATTTGGAAAACCAAACAAACCGCAAACAAGCTGAGTTTTACAAACAGGTGCAAGTTACTAAATAGCAGTGTAGTTGTCTCCGTGAGGTATTTAGGGAACTCAAGAACATAAATCAAGGAACTGCGTAATTAAACGGAAAAAAAAAAAGTATTCACTCGAGCTCAGAAGCACGCACTGAGTTAAACAATCTCGACAGGTCATTCAGGTTTATTCCTTCAGCACCGATTATAAACTTGCAGGTTTTTTCAAGGAACAGAATTGGTGATTTTATTTGCACACTGTTCAGTTACAGATATAACCTCATCTTCTATTTCACCATATTTTCCCATCAACTTCTCTATATCACATTCTCAATTCCTATCAGAAATACTTGTTTAGTTGAAAAACTATATTTAAGCATTGCTTAAAAAATTTTAAGAAAAGATGTCTAGATTCCAAAATGAAATTAAGATTTCTCTCTGAGCCAATTAGAAAGCTTTGTTGAAAAGTTTCCCCTCAATGAAGCAGATACTAAGTAGTTTCAGAATTCATTTACTTGGAAAACTAAGCAAGTTTTCAAATAAGCAAATATTTTGCTTGCTCCAGTTCAGTTTTAGTAGCTGGGATATGCTCTCCAGCAGTATTTTTTTTTTTTGCAGATGAGTGAGATCAAGTTCCTGAAATCGTCATAGTGCATATCTATATAAGGAATCTTAGGGGAGCACTACAAAAAAATTAGAGATAGGAAAACAATATGGTCAAGAAAGTTCTTCTAATTACTTTGGGTTTTCTTGAAAGTGAAGCAGAATATTTCATCTATTGAACGTCCCCAAAACACTGTACTTTGAAAGATTTCAAAAAGGAAAATGAACCAGCATCCTATTAGCATGGTATTTGATGGCTTTATCATCTCATAATGCAATACACATCCCTCTCTAACCAAACTGCCTGGTGTTTTTTAGAGGCTAGAGGATAACATCGTTAGGTACATAATAGGACTTGCATTTCTCTATTTAAAAAAGTTGTATTTTGAAATTGAAATGTCGGCATTTTGATATATTAGAATTTAAAGTAAGATGGAAATCCTACATTCTACTTTGCTTTATCATCTTATTATTAATATCACCTACTTCTCCTGCACAGAAACCTCAGATTGAAATAAAAATCGTATGAGAACCTTGCCTACCAGCTTTGAGAATACAGCTGAAAAAATTGTGTAGAAATAGATTTGAATAACGAGAATTAAAGTATCCAAAAATTTAAACCTGAATTCTGGCTTCCGTGGTTATTCAAAAATATTATAAGATTCTTAGTTCTGTCAGCAACTATGATGGTTTATGAATACAAGGGTTGATAATAACATTAATTTTATTATAATTAAATACCATTGCAGCACAATATTTCTTCATGGAGGTTCTGTATTTCTTTACAGAGTTTGTGGCATAAAATGAGGGTAATTATTTTTACTTCCTTTGTAAAGTGATTTGTGATTTACTGATGAAGCTGTTGTATGAAAGAGGTAAGTATATTATTACTAAATCATACGGCTCAGTACATTAGTAATGCAATTCTCTCTTGATAAGCAAAGAGAAGAGTAAATGGCTTCTTTAGTCGTGAACTGAACTCATGTTTCCACTGCTGCATCTCACCATAAAACAAAACTCTAACTGTCCAAGTCTCCCATCTGTGGTATAGTTAAGAATTAGAGGGTGGCAGAGCACTGGAACAGGCTGCCCAGAGAGGTGGTGGAGTCTCTGTCTCTGGAGACATCCCAAACCCACCTGGACGCCTTCCTGTGCAACCTGCTCTGGGTGACCCTGCTCTGGCAGGGGGGTTGGACTAGATGATCTCCAGAGGTCCCTTGCAACCCTATAATTCTATAATTCAGATATTTTTTAAGTGTTACAGTATTTAAAAAAATTATAAGACTATTAAAAAACAATATTAAAATTTCATCCACGTTGTCACTCTAAATATAGAGGATAATTTCAATAGCACACGTGTGACCTAGAAGCTTATTTTCAAAATGCGTTTGTGGAAAAGTCTCATTCCAGGTAAGATGAAGATTTAACACACGAGAGGTTTTACCTAACTTTTAGACTCAGAATTCCTAGGCTGGAAGCAGGAGTCTCCAAGTGAGGCTGCTTCAAGATCCCCTGGCACGATTGACCTGAGAACTGCTTTGTGTCAAGTCCTCAAGCACTCACCAGCTCTTTGGAGTGACCATCCGGGTCTCATGGGTATGAGCTCTGTGGTCACCATCGTCAGGGTTAGTGAGAGCTTCTCAATGTTTTCCTTGTTTTTGTCACAGTAGGAATTAACCCAGCTTGGACAGTCTGTTCTCATCGCCTATTACCTCAAAAAAAAGGAAGAGCAACAATGTCTTTTGTTCTGCACCATCCAAGTTTTGCCGTGCCAAGTGACGAGTCCTTGTTAGGGTCAACAACCTGAACTGCACAGCAGCCTTCCCACGGTCATCTCAACGCACATACGAGCTGGTCTAGGACAGCCTGGCAGTGCTGGAAGAGGTGTTAGTGTTTCAGTCACAGCCCATATTGCCTTTAGGCCAACTCGCCCGTGAGTACTGAGCACCGAAGGGCAACAGTGGGAAATTCACCCTCAAATCTTCAGAGGGGCTACTGTCATTCCTGAGCTGATCCAAAGTAACTGAGAGAGGAGTCAGGACCCCATCTGCTCAAAGAGCAAATTTAGCATCAACATATTTCTGACATTGCTTTTTTTTTTTGATAATAACACAAAGTTGTCTCAGCTTCCTCAGCCTAGCAAAACCATTAACTTCCCTAAAACTTGTTTCCTTTAAGGGTTTGTTTACTGCTACTTAGCAGGTTGCACCTGTGCAATGCCTGCAAATCTGTCCACGATGATTCTTACATGTTTAGCGCATTTAGGGGATTTGGAGAGTAAACAATAAATCAAGTAAATCAAGAATAGAAAGCATAGTTATTGGTACGGCTTAATTTCATGTTCTAACCTTCACTGTTCCATGATAGAGACCCTGAACAGTGAAATGACATTTAATCTATCCAGTCAATAGGAGAAAATGAATTCATACAGCTGTCTATGATTTAAGTAAGCCAGTAGGCAATGATTTTGTTTATGGCAGTAGTGGATACAACTAGCATTAGTCATTGATGTTTCAAGCAGGCCAACTTCAGCAGTAACAGCACAAGACTCTAAGAGAACAATTTCATTCGGATTACAGTTTCAAATGATTTATTTAAGGTTCTGATACCTTTAAAAATGCTGTTAGTTATTAAAACATGATTTACATTCAGTCCCATAACAGCCAAAAAGGATACCAATAATACACCAGATTTAATATTATATTTATCAGTTTTCTATGCCAGGATAAAATAGAAAAGAAATATGGCTAATCATGATTTACATCCAGTTCTCAGCGTTCAGGTATAAAATTTAAAAACGTACTATGGATTACCAGTCTTTTAATAAACCTCATGACAATTTCCTGACATGAGTTGACCACAAATCATTTTAAGGCACAGACATTTCTTTAATGGAAAGCTGACAAGGGCAAGTTAATATCTCTAAAGGAGCAGGGAGTTTGAAAATTGAATTTTAACTGTACTGTGGGCAACAAAATAACCTTTAGATTACAGGTATTGCACTGTACAAGCCATGGGACAAATTAAATAGGAGTGCTTCTTTGATTCTGCATTAGTCAGAATTATGGTTTCTTTGAAAAAAAGAAAGGGAAATTTAAAATTTACGTTTTTTCTGCCCTCCATAGTTAGAAATTATACCTGAGCTTTTTTATTGTTTTTAGCAGGTGAAGGATAAGCAGAATTGTTTAATGACATTTCCTGATTTTGGTCAATGCCTTCTGAGAAATTGCATCAAATACTAATACTATAATTAACATATTTCCTTCACAAAAGGTTTTAGAATTTTCTCAGCTATTCTTCAGAAAATAACGAAGCCTCACAAATCCCCTTAAAACAGCAGCAAGTAATCCACTGTCCCTAGAAAATTATCCACTCCCTTAGCTTTCAAGGCATGGTTCACTATGAAGAACGTGTTCTTCTAAATCGCCCATATACTTTGTGGAAACCAAGCTAAAATATTTCTTTTTAATTACTCCAACAGATAAAAGTAGTGCAATGAGTGCATCACCTGCAAGGCAATGCGCATCCTTAGGAAGAAAGGGGATGTGTGGGATTGCTCTGGCTTAATTTCTGCCTTGAGTAAATCTGAAGACTATACCTCAGTGAAGTTTTGCTTCTTCACCTTCTGCCTTTTAGAAACATTCTTAAGGTAGATGAGGGCAAGAAGAAAGTGCCAGCAGGTTTTCTAGATCTCCTTTACAAGTCAATGACTGGTATTCATAATTTCATTGCTGTCTGGGCTCTCTCCGCAGAAGCTCAAAGGGGCCTAGGGCTGAGAAGTGAGAACAAGCAGGATGTTTGGGCTTGAAGAGGCATAAGATCTCAGCCATAAGCGCATGAAGGCTTTGTCCCTCTCCTTGATCATGACCTTCTTCACAGCTGCCCTTGGCTCCACAAGTCCTTACATCCAAAGCTCTCTGAAGGGTCAGAACCTCAAAGACCATCTGGAACACTGAGTGCATTTTTTTGCAGTTATTATTCACTGTATGTTAACTACAATTAAGTGAAATAAATATGTCCAGAAATCATTCTCACCTTTTACGCGATTTTTTTTTAAAAAAGAGCTTCCTAGAAAGTCTGTTAATTTCTTTCTATGAAAGGACCACCAAGTTTATATTTTTTCTAGCTCTTCCTAGAGAAGCCCTCCAAGGAGCTGGCAAATGCAAAGTAACAAAGATGAGCAGTGCTTACAAGGATGAATTTCAGACCTTTAGTTGCCTTTTATCATAGTGAAGTTTTCATCTTGTTTTCTTCAAGTTTTACACGTCTGATATTAAATAAACAAAGTTTAAAAGCTTGGTTTTGAGCAATATATTAAGAAAAAATAATATCTAACTCACAAAGGTTTCTTGCACATAAATCTTGGAGGCATGCTAAAACCAGGGAGTTTTAACAAGTGTAACAAAATGAAACAGTACTCTAAGTTTTCTAGTTTTCATGGATTACGGCATTTATATAAGACTTTCTCAACAGCTGATTTTGAGGGGTTTTTATTACCTATTCATGTTTGGAAACTAACTGTTCTAATAATTCTTGTGGTTGCTTCATTGACACAAGGTACTCACCAGGCTGAAATCCAAACAGCGTTTCATTGCTTACATACCCTAAGTCACTGGGTTAAACCCCCACTTCCAAATGAACAGACATTCTGCATTTCTGTGAAATAGTTCTATCAATTCTGAGACATACCAATAAAGAGATTAATTTCTACACATTCGAAGTTCTCAGATACCCAATTCTTCTGCATCCTCAGAGCACTCTGCAGCCCCAAAGTTCCCTCTCCTGTGCTTGCTGGGCAGGTTTAATGTATTCAGCACATCAAATTCACTGAGGCTGGATCTGTACGTCTGTACCAGAGCAAACATTTCTGCTCCCAGGTGCTGTAGTGTCTTCTGAAGGAAAGCTGTTGCTATAAGGGCCAGGCTCGCGCGGGACTGTAGCCGTCGCACAGGCACTAGGACCTACACAGGGAAAAATCCTGCAGGTCTGAGAGCAAATAGCCCAGTTCATCTAAGCTAAGTGCAGATAAATATTACACATTAACTGCTGATTGTTTTCCTCTCAAGTCTTGCATGTGTACATTTTTAACTATACAAGGCCACCACTGACATGATCGAAAACATAGATCACAGTAGACAACTCATAGCATAAACCAAACATGTTCCATGGGATACCTACAATTTTATTGAGCGGTCAACATGGACTCACCAAGGGGAAATCATGCTTGACCAAACTGATGGCCTTCTATGATGGCATGACTGGCTGGATAGATGAGGGGAGAGTGGTGGTTGTTGTCTACCTTGACTTCAGCAAGGCTTTTGACACTGTCTCCCATAAAATCCCCACAGGTAAGCTTAACATGTGTGGGTTAGATGAGCGGACAGTGAGGTGGATTGAAAACTGGCTGAATGGCAGAGCTCAGAGGGTTGTGATCAGTGGTGCAGAGTCCAGTTGGAGGCCTGTAGCTAGCGGTGTTCCCCAGGGGTCAATACTGGGTCCAGTTTCGTTCAACATAATCATCAGTGACCTGGGTGAGGAGACAGAGTGTACCCTCAGCAAGTTTGCTGGTGATACAAAACTGGGAGGAGTGGCTGATACACCAGAAGGTTGTGCTGCCATTCAGCAGGACCTGGACAGGCTGGAGAGTGGGGTGTACAGGAACCTAAAGAAGTTCAACAAGGGCAAAAGTAGGGTCCTACACCTAGGGAGGAATAACCCCTACACCAGTACAGGTTAGGGGTTGACCTGCAGGAAAGCAGCTCTGCAGAGAGGGACCCAGGAGTCCTGGGTAGACAAGTTGGCCACGAGCCAGCAATTTTCCCAGGATATCAAGAGGGCCAATGGTATCCTGGGGTGCATTAAAAAGAGCATGGCCAGTAAGTCAAGAGAGGTAATCCTCCCCCCCTACTCTGCCCTGATGAGGCCACATCTGGAGTACTGTGTCCAGTTCTAGGCTCCCCAGTTCAAGAAAGACAAGGAACTACTAGAGAGAGTCCAGTGGTGCGCTACAAAGATGACCAAGGGACTGGAGTGTCTCTCTTCGGAGGAAAGACACCCGGGTCTGTTTAGCCTGGAGAAGACTGAGAAGGGATCTTATCAATGCTTATAAAAGACAGATATCAAGAGGATGGGGCCAGACCCTTTTCAGTGGTGCCCCGGGACAGGACAAGGGGCAATGGGCACAGACTGGAACACAGGAAATTCCATCTCAGCATAAGGAAAAACTTCTTTTCTTTAAGGGTGGCAGACCTGCCCAGAGAGGTGGTAGAGTCTTCTTCTCTGGAGACATTCAAAACCTGCCTGGATGCGATCCTGTGCAACCTGCTCTAGGTGACCCTGCTTTGATAGGGGAACGAGGTGTGGGGGCAGGGGGAAAGAGGCGGGGATGGTGTCAGACTAGATGATCTCCAAAGGTTCTTTCCAACCCCTACAATTCTGTGGTTTCATTGCTTTCACGTGTAAAGAGTTTACAAACCACCATGCCAACTAGAAGCAGCAAATGTTTTGTAATTAGTAAAAGGAAGCCACTCTTTTCCCAATCTGCACTCAGTTTCTAATTAAATACTAATTAGAAATCAGTATTCCACTTAATAGAATTGTCATACACTTGTGTTAAGAGGTTCTTAAAGTATTTTAAAGTATTCACAATTGGAGCAGGATTCCCAGAAAACCACATATTAACATGAGCATATTGTTGTCTTAATGACATTTTATGAGCTGGTTTAAAGTATTTTAGAATCCATAGTTCCCAAGTCACTTCAGGACAGCATCCCGTATCAAGGATGTACTTGCTACTTGCTACATGACTGCTCAATCTTCACCTGAAGAATGAGTATTTCTAGGTGCAGAAAACATAATTCTGGTAATTTTTTCTACACCGGTTATGAAGTAAGTATGCCAATACCTTAACTGATGCTGGGAGAAATCAACAGAGCTGGAAATGAGGCAACAAAAAAATCAGAAGTTTACTCAGTTATGTCCATGAAATGTGATGGTCAGAAGCTAATTCTCTCACCCATCATAAGATCTTTTTAAAATACTTATTACTTTCTATCTTAGCAGCACGGAGCCTGCTATACTCATATCTAGTACTTTTGCTTAGTTTTCTTTGTGGCTTTCATACTACTTTGTCCCTTAATTACCTACCTAAATTAAATACCACATGGATTTGGACCTGTGTGACTATCACTGTCCCCAAGACACTTGAAAATTTATTGTACTAATTATTTCTCATATTTTATCACTCCAAAGCGTTCCAGTGAAATGAGGATGTAGATCACCTGCGACATTATTTTGCATCTTTTTCTCCTGGTATTACCTGGCAGAGAATGGTTCTTTTTGCTGCGCATCAGCACAACAAAACATTCACATCGACGAGCCTGAAGGGCATGAACCACGTCAATGAACAAACCGTTATTATGCTTGCTGTTATTATATACTGCAATATTAGCAAATAAGCTCACACAATGACTTTCTGCACGGCACCCATAGCAGAGATAAATTACAGTCGTAAACATTTAAATGCTTAATTAACAAGCATTTAAGTACATTCTATAGGTCTAAAGACTTTAGAGCTAGAAGAATGATCACACAGATCTTGTTCAATCTCCCACATAACATAGGCCACAGTTTTCACTGCTCAAAATCCACTGCTGAATTGATTCTTTTCTCTAAAGAGCTTGGAGGTGAATCCAATAAATCAGTGACATGCCTGAAGTGAGACCTTGCTGTTTCTGTAGTAAGCGTTCTTGCAAAATACAGCGGTCTCAGAGGGACAAGCACAAGCCATCTTGTAAGGTCAGAAATCATCTAAGAACCAAGAATAGCTTAAAAAAAACCTTTCATTTTTGTTAATACATTATTTTTGAGGCTAGCTGAGAAACAGTTGTTACCCTTAATGGGATTATTTCCACTGAATTCTGTGTGGAACAGTTTAGCCATAGACCTTCTGATGACTTTTATTTCCATAAGAGAAGAGCAGAAAAGTCTTTGGAAAGACTTCATTAAATCAGGAAAGAGAAGATTGATCATGATAGCAAGAAACTTCCTCTCAGTATAACATGTGCTGTGTAATGTGGTAGTGGTATTTTTAGATATGAAAGAAACCAGCTGTTTTTCCTGCTATTAACGTACATAATAATGATGACAGATGTCATCAGCAACCACACTAAAAAAAAAAATGGGTGGAACAGAGGGGGTGGGTGAGGGTGTGGATTTTGTTGTTGGTTTTTTTTTCAGTTTTACTTGGTGTTTTTTTATCTGTGAACTGAAAAGAAAGAATTGATCATTAACACAACTAGCTTCCCAGTATGAAAATACAGCTTTTTCTCACTATAATGCATACCGCTACTAAAAATAAATAAATAAATAAATAAAAGAATAAGACTACATTTATTGATGCAGATATAGTTCTATGAAGTATATTACATGAACTGGGGATGAGTCAAAAATATCTGAAGCATCACTCGGGTGGGAATTAACTTTGCATCAGGAAAGTTTTAGTTGAATATCAACAAGGAAATACAGTATGCAGTGGAATAGGCCTAGTACCAGTGAGGTATGTAAAACTTCAGGAAACAATCCGGTACTTGCAGACATCTGATCTGAATGGCCAAGTTCACTTAACTAAAATCTTTTTTCAGCAGCTCCTATCGTGCCAATCCTTAGACATGGGAACTGAGCTTTTACGCACCCAACTAAGATAACAACTGGAAAGCGTATACACGAACTTCATTTTCGACATTCCTGAAAGAATATAATTTGCTTGCCTATCTAGGAAAAGGGAAATATCTGAAGTTACAAATCCACCACAACTCACACTCATAAAGCAGCTGATAGCAGGAAATATTTCTGCCATCTGAGATGCCTATTGTCAAAGAAGTTAACATCAAGCATGCAATTTGACCCCTGGAGGCTACAAGTTGAAAGTCAGGTTATCGTACCCTTAAACTCAATGAGAGGCAACTACTCTAATCTTTGAAAGAGTTGTTTCCCAGCTCCCCATAGAAAAATCTTAAAATCCCTCAATAACACTTAAGCGTTTCAGTGAATAAATAAATCAAGGGATCAACTGGTTCCATCGGAGATTAAAAAGTAAGCATAGGAGAGTGCAAGTTGCAGACAAAAAATTAATATCCTTTTGTGCATAGAAAGGGAAATAGCCATGGTTTTACAAAATGAAGAGGGAATCTGAAAACAAAATCATTTAACCAGAAATATCAGCTGCTTTGTACATTGGAAGTCACTTAAAATGACAGAAACAAACAAGAATGCATATGCTGATTAAATGCGTAACTACCACCTTTTCAAGCAGAAAGCTAGGATATAAAGCCACAAGAAGTTTTACTATCCAGAAGATGGATTTAAGTCATGCTACTTCAACATTTGAAACCTGAAAATGCCAATTTTATTTTCCATCAAAATCAGTAGAGGCTTTTAAACTTTCAGCATTCTCATTTCCTCATAACTAAAGCTTTATTCCTGGGCATGTCTAGAAATACTTCATCTTTGACAGGGCTGGGCAGTTAGACTCAATCAAAACTAACTCCTGTTCATTGGTTCTATGAATAAAGTTTTATTTCACACAAAGCAATGACTTCAAAGCATACCTATGTGTTAGAATATGAACAAAAGTGTTGATTTGATGATGTAAGCATTAAGCAAAGAGGGAGTTTTGGGAGGGGTTTTTTTGGTTGGTGTTTTTGGTTTTGTTTATGCTTGGGTTTTGGGTGTTTTCACAAGAGGAACATTTTAGAAGGGACAAAATTAACTATTGAATATGATGCAGAAGAAATACACGTAAGATGAATGAGAGAAAACTTCAGAAAACATAAAATAGTTCAAAACTTAACAATGTTCTTCCAAAAAGAAAAGAAGCAATGTATGTATCTTCAAAAAGGATATGGGAATTAAATAACTAGCAAATTAGAGGCGTAGGAAAAAGAAGAAGTGATCAATCAAGAACATACAGTGTATTAAATTTGGTGGTGGTGGCAAGGGGGAATCCTTCAATAGGAGGCTGCACCAAAATCTTAGGGATTAAGTACTTCAAAATGAGACCCAAAAAAGCCATGGAAAAATAGATGTGGAAAGCGTGTCTCTGATGATAAAGAACACCATGATAACGAACATGTTAACATTACCAAATTATTAAAACTTTTGGTATAATATCTTAAAAGTATCATAAATGAAACAGTGAAGACAGAAAATAGAAGAATAAAAATAAGGGGATGTTAAACCTCAAATTATGCAAGCAGTCAAGAACTGAGAAGCAATTTAGCATATCAAAGGAATTGACTTACAAGACTAATGTTAACATGATTATTTTTTTAAATCACAGAAAAACAGAGAAGTATCAGGTACTTGAAGGCCAAAAGAAAAAAAAAAAGAAAAGATACAGGTAAATAAAATTCCAGTAAAATACCAAAATGAAATATTCAGATAAGCTGAAATATTTTTAAGATGATAGAACCATCAACTCAATTTTCTAAAACCACATCCTTTAACTCAATTTCTTATTTTTTAGAGACGCAAGGGAGGCAGGGGAAAAGGGGAAATGAATAAGGTGGATCTATCTAAATTATCTAAATTCCAGTCAGGCACCTGATATAGCAAGAACAGTTCCTTGTTGCATCCCATCCCTTTGATACTACTTGAAAAGCTGCAAAAGAGGCAGAAAAGGTCTAAAGCATCCATCAAGCGTAAAGATGGAGGACTAATAAAATGTCGTTAGTTACCCTGGCTTAAAGAATGAGAGTCATGATTATTTTTTTCCCCAAGTTAGAGGTAGGGCAATTCCCTACTATTGCTGAGAGTGCAGGCAGCACAACTGTGGTTTAATATGCTAATTTCCATCTCTATTTCTAATCTTATACCAACGCGTTCCAGCTGCTGTACTTATTTTTCCTAGCATCTTAACGTACATAGTATCCAGGGAAGAGTTCTAGCAAGGTTTTACATTAACAGGTGGGGAAATGTTGGGTAAGCATGAGGAAAACCCAAGAAGTTAATAAAATCTGGTGGCAAGGTTATCACTGAAGAAAGTAATTTCACCTAGAAAGTCAGAAAATAAACTGAGTTGGAGAACATGGCAAGTAGAGAGCGTTATCTGGACACCAGGCACACCAAAGGAAGGAGGGAAGAAATAAAACGAGGCCTATTAAACCCACAGTTAAAAACGTAACACAGAAGCAAATATCAGACTGGTGTTCACACAAGTGTCAAGAAGACATGAATGCAGTGTAATCTTTTGTAAATAGCTCTAACAGTAGCATATTTGAAATACTTCTTTTTATTTATGATTTCTCAGTTAAAAAAAAAAATTAGAGAAGTAAACTCTTTCTGAAAATTCTATTTATTTGAAGTCTTCAGCTATGCATTGGTAGTTGGACAACAAATACAGGTGGCGCAACAAAATAACTATGCACATACCACAGAGGAGAATTACAACCCAAGAGCAAAAAAAAAAAGAAAGTTACAAGGAAAGGTGAAATAAGATAAAAACTAAAACTCAAGTCGAATGACACAAGAATGCCCCACCTATGAGCTATATCTTATTTAGTTAGTCAACTGACAAATGACAGCTGGTACCAGCACAACTGAAAATCTGTTCCTGCTCAAATTTTACTTCATTTTGCAACTTAAAATTGGAGGAGACGTGGTCTGAGCAGACTCTAAAATAGCAGTAAACACAAATCAGCTATTACATTGGCTAAGCATCCTGTTCAACAACCTTTAACAATTGTTTCTTTGGCTCATTTCAGATATTTCTGCCCTCTGTTTCTGGCTGCACCTTTTCCAACAAGTTGAGAGCGCTGCCTGGCAAAAACTTAGTACCATAGCCAAGGTGAATGCCTGTAGAAACACTGTATTAAACTACGGATATGCAGAAAAGCTGTACTGAAGCTTCCATCATTAAATTGAGGCTAAATGGTTCAATCGTTTGAGAACCTCTTGGCTGCTCTGCTATGGCGATGGGTATCACGGCAGCAGAAAGGTGCCTTTGCTGAATGAGAACATTAGGAGCGTACATTTTAACAGGAGATATTTTGGGAATGCCAAGTGCCGTGACTGCTATTTGCTGAGCTGAGGATTGGACCTGAGCTGAGATTTTGGGATAAATAATAATAAGAAAGTAGAATAGAAAACGTTTTCAAAATTACTGTAGTGAAAAAAAAAAAAGCAAATAAAAAAGCCCCTTTGTGGACAGTTCTGCTTTCTTCTTAAATCTTTGAATGAGAATTCAAGGAGCTTTGGTGTATCTGGATCTTATGAACCTTACCTAATGAACAATGCGTAGACATCAATCACATGCCAAATGCTCCGGAAAAGATCAAGCATCAAAAACCGAACTAACTAAATAAAAGACACTTAATAACATTTGCCAGTTTTGCTCCGGGTATTTACAGTTATTGGCCAGCAACACAAACCCTACATAGTAACCTAGGCTTGTTACTGCATTTCTGATTTCAATTATTTCTCCTCCTCTCTTGCACTGTAGCAGCACATTCAGTTCAGTAATGCTTTTTTTTTTTATCTGCTGAAATGGAGAGGTAGGAAAAAATAGCCGTTGTGCCAGAACCCTCCACATTTCTGCTGTTCCCTAACTGGCCAGAAGCCAGAAAAGTAGAAGTTGGGAGTAATAACACCTGTAACACGCATAGTTCATTTACTTTATGGAAACAGTCACAGCATATTTGTAGATGAATATTCCTGTGTTATGTAGTAATAGAAGTAGTTCTTCTGTGGGTTTTTTTATGCTTTTTTCTATTGATCTAGACAATTTTTCCTATTCTAGGCAATATTCAGGGCCTCTGTATGTTTTTAAAATATTAATTATAACACTGAAAACACTGAAAGCAGAGGTATGAATTAAAAGCAGATCATTATGTCAAGTGTGTGCTAAAAGTATCAGCTAATCTTAATGCAGAAAGCAAATTCAGTGGGGAAAAATTACTTTATTAGGAATAAATTTGAGTATTAGGGATGCCGAGGTGCAAGACTGAGAGAATACTACAGAGCAGCTACTGTAAATTTGTTTTGACAGCAGGAATTTATGGGCAGCAAGTAGCAGTTTGTTTTCTCACCACTTTTCTAAAAGGATCACATAAAAACCAGACATTATTTGACTACTTACTAAATGTGGTTTCAACAAGCATTCGCTTCTGAAGTTATGCACGGTACAATAAATTGATGCTCCTCATTATCCATACTAAACCCAGTCTCTATCACTAAAATACTGTCTGGAGTAGAACACATCATGCTAGGGTTGCTTGTTAGGAATTGTACTCAAATCACAACTCATTCTGAACAAACTTCATTTAAAACATCTCCCAACATATTTTCCACATGCACTTTACGTGTGCTGACTGTTACGGCATTGCTCTTTGAATAATGCACGGGAACAACATTGGCTTTGCAGGGCTCATTACATGCCTAAAGTCACGTACAAATAACTAAGGGGATTTTCAGAGTGCTTGAGCATCTTTAGGCAAATAATGAGCACCAAAAAGCTGACCTAAGCATTTTACTTACTGTTTACTTATTTTATTCCACAGGGTCAACTAGCTTCATCTGCATCTCAAATTAATTCCTATCCTCCATTTCCTCCCCGTAAATTTTTCCTCTAGTTCTATACATGGATTTCTCCAGAAGAAAAACAAAACAAATGCCACATAAGTAGAAAAATTAATTTCAGGATTCCTCACTTGTGTCCCCAAAAATATTTCCCAAAACAACAGTATTTATAACCAGTGAAACTGCCAGGAACATACGACTGTCGCCTTTGGATTCTTCTGCTGTTGTTATTTTCTGTGTAGAAATTCAACTCTGACGGAAGAAATGTAGCATCTTCTATCTTTGAAAGATGCCCAGCTATTAGCACCCTTATTCTCATGAGGTAGCACCTTTGAAAATCTCCCCTCTGGTTTAAGCATTCAATAGCAGAGTACTCTAAGAAGCCTGGGGGTATGACCCAGACACTCTACAACATGGAAGAATGAGTATCGTTTTTAGAGTTGTCCTTGATTTCAGATGAGAAAACCCTGATATTAGGGACCAAAGCATCCCCTGAAGATTCTGTTTTCAACTGGCTCCAGATAAAAATTAATTCTTCACTTTGTGACCACGTTGTCAATCTAGACATTTATGCCAGACTTCAGTTTGTAGAGTCTAATTATGTTGATTTATTTTTTTTTGCCCTGAAACCTAGATTTTCTTAAGCTATAATTTCTCTACTGCAGCTTCAGCAGCTTCTTTTTCTAACCTTATATCCAAAAAAGCTATAATAACCTGTAATAAAATCTGTCTCCAGTTGCCTTTGGAAAACTATTGAATAAGTTTAATGGTAGTAGTACGGAAAAGCACACTGTGCGTACGTGATGGATAGCTCTCTTCTATCACTCTTACACATGGAACTTGGCATACAACTTATCAGTCAACTCAGCAAGTCTCACCAAATAAAGGCAATTGGGCTTTTCAGTACCATGGTACACCATAAACAAAATTATACACCCTAGGGAAAAGATGACTATTCAGAAAATTCCTCCAATTCTTTAGCTTTACTGGGAGGCCAACGATGCAAAGTCTTCTTATTTCTAGAGTAAAAACAGAACATTTCCACTATTCTGTAAAATTTCCGACTGAAATTTAATCTACTCTACAGGCAATTCTCAAAGCTCACAGCTTGGATTCACGTTGAAATAAGAACTCCTTTGGTGGAGAAACAGCCTGTGCTGAATCGCTCTGCTGCTGCAATTAGACTACTTCTAGAAATTAAGCTTGCTTTAGGTATTTCCATATACTTTACAGCTTACAATGCAGAAATCAAGTGTCAAAGCATTTCGTTGCGGCCAAAGTAGGTCTGGAAGACCAAATGTTTTGTTCTGAAGTAGTTAGCAGTTGCTAATAATTTTTAAATACTATAAATATTTATGATAACTATCTAATCTACTATATTACACTATCATGTATCAGTAACAACAGCAACGTGTTTTTTGACTAGCTCTCCTTAGACAGTTTCTTTCTGTACTCCTGTACTCCATGGAGCTACTGATAAGAATACCAATCTAAGTAATATGCATTTTGTGAAAAATCCTGCATCAGAATGCACAAAGCCATTTTATTCTGAATTTATTACTTTAAAAAAAAAGCCCTTAGTGCAAAGTGAGGAAGGAAAAATTTGTTCTGTATGTAGTTTGTAGTAATTTCTTCTGCATTTTATCGACAGAGCAGCAGCACAATATAATAGAAATCGTTTCTAATAGATACATTTTCTTTCTGAAGAAAACCACCATAGTCTCACACACACCACCCCCAGTTTCTAATCCCATCTGGAAAATAAGAGTGCTCAAAGAAATCTATCATCTGTTACTATAGACCTTCACAATACACGATGGCATCACTTGGAATTTAATAAAACCACGGAGAGAGAACCGACAGGGTGCTGTTGTCACACATGCCAAAGAGGAACCTGTTTCAGTGCTAAACCCTGTAGAGAGGCTTTCAGTATCTTACAATGGTTAAGACAAAAGGTCTTGACTAAATTGGGATTTAATCAGCAAAACAACATAAATTGCAAATGTGTTAAATTCTATATAATTTAAAAAAAAAAAAAACAGTAGGAAAAAAGTTAGGAAGTTTCCTCTCTATGTGTTTTAAAAGCAAGGACTTGAATATTTTTCATATTCCATAATTTGAACAAAGACAACAGATGCAATTACTCAGTTCCTTGAGCGTTACTTTAAACGCACAAACTGTAAATTTGGGCAAAGCTAAGACCTGAAAGAAACCCAATTATGTATCCAGCAAAGATAAAAATACATCGTTCCTGACAGCACAGGCAGAACTAGTAATGAAACAGGCACAGGGCGTTTCAGATAACTTTGCTCTTTGTACTCAGGTAGGTCTTCCTATGAGCACCACAATCACCAATATGATGTTATCTAGGAAAACTGACGTTGCCGTAAACATCACTTTATAGTCTCTTGAAATTCTTCTCTTCCACATAAATATAGTTAATATAAGGTGACTATTTCAGACATTTTTTGAAAGCTATTGAAATTTTTAAAGCAAAAGGCTATTTTATAGACACAACAAAGAAAAAAAATTATATTTCTAAACAGAATAAGAAAGAATTGTTCCTATTAGCATCAAAGAACAAAAGCAATCATCATTATTGTTCAACAGACGTTAACAAGGGCAAAACCAAAACGTGACTTTGAAGCAAGGCTCCAGGGGCACCCAGCACCGTGCCCGCCGTGCTGATGGGCTCTTTGCTTTCCACTCATGGTGCCAGTGAATATTAAACTGCAACACAGAAGCAGACCAAATGTAATGAGAGAGGGAATGTGTACTTGCTGAATTTGTAAATATTATTCTATGGCTACTGTTCAACTGCCCGTTAAAAATTTCAGGGACCATCTTAACCGACCTGGGGTTTTGCAAACAAAACAAAGTGCTGGTTATCCACACAACCCAGACTGCGGCTGCATCAGGAAATCCATTCGCTAGAGGTATTACAGCAAGTAATTCTGGCTAATACAATGGCTCTGCAAGTAATTCCAACTAATAATACAGTGGCACTACATATTATACTGGGCCCAAGGGGAGGAATCATTTATTGAGTTTCAGATATCTGCTATAAATCTCTTCACCAGGCTTTTGTAAATCTTATTCAAGATACACATTGTTCAACGTTGTTCCACTGTACCGAGCCAGTCACCCTATATCTAAAATACCAATCGTGCCTCTAGATATGCAATTTCAGCCAAATAACACCAAGAATTACGACTTGGGTCTTGTCTAAGACACCGAACTAGCTTACAAAATTTCAATAAAAAAAGATCTTGAAAGTATTACAAAATGACAACTCCCATTATTGTAAATAAGAAGTCACATTAATGTCACCAAAGTATCAAAACAAGTCTTAAAAAACACATCTTGAAACCTCTTAATTGGCTGCTTTCTCACTCCATAACAGTAATTTCTCATATACGTAAAATACCAAAAAAAAAAAGCAAATTACATTTCTTTCAGTTTAAACTGTGAACAGTTAGGACAATCAATTAATATCTTGAGTGATAAATAGCATTACTGTTTTAAAGTTTAATTTTCCCAAGAAGCTTCATGCACCATTGAATTTCTTTTGTGCTGTTGTATGCACACAACATTAAGAAAAAGGTTGGTTGCACATCTCCAGGCAAGATGATCCTTACTTCTTAAATTTGGCCGTCTTCTGGCTTCAAGCAGAAGCAGAACAAACAAATCTGTAAACTTCTCTGCTTCCTCTAGATACATCCCAAGGGATATATTTTGACATATACTGAGGGTATTTAAAAAAATTTCCCAAATGTGTATGTAAAAGGAAAGAGTAAAGGGGAAAGAAGAGGCACACTGGGGAGGAACTAGAATTAGAGAAAGCAGCATGAGTGGAAATGGAGAAAAATGGAAAGGGAAGTGCAATTGCTCTGTTTTCTCGTTCCCCCTCTATATGTGGCCTGCCTCGATTCCTTACTCACAGACATTAAAAACTGCAGACTCTTAACAAGCAGAGGGAAGTACTACGCCTTCATACGCACAGATGTTTAGGTTCTTTTTCATCTGAAATAAATGTCAGCAACACTGGATGCATATTGTCTCCTTGTGGACAGAGAACGTTACAGAGATGGGGAGGAGGAATCAGGGAGTTTTACTAGTATTTACTGGTACCAATTTTACACAGGGAAGTATAGATCCTTTGCTAACACACGGCAGCAGAGATTTTCTGATCTAATTTCCCAGATTAAAGCAGCTGAAATAGAAAGTAGAAAGAGCTAGAAAACCAGTCTTCAAATGACTCAAATAATAGCATTTTATTGGAATTCATAACAAGACAACAAAGAAAAAATGCTTTGGTGAAAATGCTAGCTGCAAAAGGAATGGATTTGCATCACAGAACACTCACCCTCTGGCAGAGTAAGAAAAGCAGGATTGCATGGGAGCGTGTACAATAACCACAGCCTCTACTCACAAGCAAGTTGGGCTCGTAGCTAAACCCCTCTTGCTCTAGTTTTGCTTATAGCTTAGAAAAAGTCACAATACTACATATTACTCTGTTCAGTGTCATGTCAGAAAGCAAAACAAGAGGCATTTGTTTGCCTTTACCTCACGTATGCTAAAGGAGTAAACTAAGAAGTGGTACCTTTCCTTAAATAAGGCAGCTTTATGTAAAACACAGGTCTGGCTTCTCCATCACATCGATGGCACCGGATTGCTCATCTGTACAATTAGTTCCCTGTGAGGGGACAAATTTTCACTGAAAACACAGTAAACTCATTGATGAAAGACTACACGGCAAAACAGCACACGTTTCAAGATTAATATTGTTCAGCTTGAAAATTCATTTTAGTACATTGCAGCAAGAAAATACTATTCGTTCTGTGACTTCTGCTGCCCTTCCACTTGAGCAGACATTCTCCATCTCTTGCATAAGGCTCATGATGTAGATAACATCTCATTTTTCAGAGCACAACCGTAGTGTGTTGGTACCATTTTAAAAATGAATAGAAATAGTAGAAGATAACTGAGAAATATGTCTCCAAACTCTTCCTAGAGCTACTTTTTAAAGTATTCTGAGAATCGGGGCAGATTCCTGTTAACTCAAGAATTTGGTAAAGGCCACGGGTCTACTGGAGAAGAATAGGGTTTAGACCCAAACAAGCTGGTTCTTTTTACAACAGACCGAGTGTCAGAAACAATTTAAAAATACCGGACTTTTATCTGCTGATAAATAGCACGGTCTGAGTTGTGCCCGCACAGCAGCTGGTATGACACACTACCGTACCCAAGCAGCTGCTTCCACCATACTGCCTGGTCACGTGTCAGTGCACTGTAAGATTTTAGGATGCTATTTTCAGCGTCGGATGCAGTGCCCGAAGGCCACAGCATACAGTAACATATTGCCAATATTCATGAGAACACGCAGCCCTTAGGGAAATATTAAGTCAGCAAGCTCCAGTTAGAGTGGGTGGCTTTAAAATCTCAGTGCCTGTTTTTCTGTGATGCTCGCAGATGATGCAAAAATGATCCGTGGATATTACACAAAAAGGAGAGGTTAAGCTTTCATTGTACACAGGACAGGTGGACTTGGAAACTCTGCAAAGCGGAGCACGACAGCACCATACTAAAACTAGTTCAGTCATTTAAAAGTACTTTTAAATGTTTATAATTACTGAATAGATTTGAAGTGCTGTTTGGAACAGACTATTGCATATTGAAGTACATTTCGCAGGAAGTGATGCAACAAAGAAATATTGAAAAAAATAAGACAGAAGTCTCATACAACTGAAAGCATTATTTGCTGAGATGCATCACAAAAAGTAATGTGTGATTAGGCTAAATTTAAGATATTCTCAGGTCTGATGAACAAGCATTTAATTAATTTTGTTGTATCTTCACCAAAGGTTTCTAAACTACAAAAAACAAAACCCAAACCCCACACATTCCAAACTGTTCCTCCTGATCCAATACTACAGAATGATTTTGCATATAAAACCCAGTCACAAAAAAGCAATAAGATTTTCTTTCTTATTTCAAAATAAGCAATCTACCACTAATTATAATTCTTTAGCCATCAAAATACGATCTACCACATCTTTTTTATCTGTTCCCATCATATAATAACAAAGTATTTTTCTTTACACAAAAACAATTCCTTTGAAAAAAAAAGCATCCTTAACAGCACAGGACATTTTGAAGTCAACCTTCCTCCAAGGTACTCCCAAAACAACATCTTCAAAATTAAAGCGTGCTACTTGTGGCAGTGTACGTTTGCAGAGGCGTACCAATTACTGATGCATCTTTGAACTGCAACCACAAAAAGGGGTTTTTAAATGTATAGCAACCCCAGACCAAAGTTATGTTAGCACCACTACCAACAGCAGCCCTGGAAGTGAGCCGGTTTCGTTCAGTCCTTCCAGAAATAAAAACTTTTCCGTCACCTGCAGTATAAAGCACGTGGTACCTGCATGACTGGCATCACCTCCCTATAAGCCTGACGGGACACATGCAAACCCCAGAGAGGGGGGAGAGAAGATCTCTCCCTCAGCTCACCATGGCCTCTGGTTAGCTCAGAGGAGTAAGCAGGGAGCTGTTTTGGACCTCCTTCTGAATTGTATGAAAAGCCTGCATTTTGTTTCCTACCTTCCCACCAGCTTTTAGTAGCACGTTACCCAACATCCCTACAAGTTGGGTTTGCCTCTGTGTACCCGTTCTCAGTATTGAATTGGAAAAGCCCTCCCCGATGCAACAAGGTCGAAGCCTTTTAACATGTGTGTAGTTTACATTTCTTTTGCAAGACTTCTCTGTACATAACCAGACACAACGGGCATCAAGATCAATTTAACATTGTTCTAGTTCACTGCTTGCTTCTTAAAAAAATCAGCTTGCAGATTTCCCTCAAGTCACTCAACACTATCACGTGTATTAAGTAATCTGAAATGCATTAGTGAAATGCTGAAGACCATCTTTTGTCACCAACTTGCAGTTCTAACAATAAGGGAGTTAAAAGTTCAAGTAAAACTAATCTATGATCTTCTCATCACTTTAAAGCCCATTTAAAAATGCAAAGCCAAAGAACAGCAGGCATTAAGGTCAATTAGCAATAGTTTTCTGGTATGGAAGTGGAAATTGTGCGTGGAATATCAACAGAGCTTTCCAGCTACGCACCGTGCCCAGCTGAATGTGCGTGTACCATCCTGCTGCAACATTTCACATCTCTTGTTTAGAAGCTTAGTACTTTAGATGACTGTCAGTGTACAGCTGCACAACGAAGAGATGACCTTAAATAGACTTTAGGCAACCAGCTTTCACAGCCTGTATCAGCATGTCTTGTCTTTTTTTCTTTATTAGGTTTTATATAACAAAGAGGAAAATTCAATACTATGGAACACTGAAAAGATATTTCTTCCTACCTTTATGTAAAAATGGAAAAATTTACATTTAATTTGTCCATGAGAACATTTCACATAATTCCAATAATGTGTAGGAAAGATGTGTCTTATAGATCTATCTTATTTTTAAATTAAGAGGAACATCTCGTTCAGAAATGATGAACATTATGAAAACCAGCTAAAATACTGTAGGCTATAACCGTTTCATTGATCCTTTTTGCTTTCTCCAATTAAAGAGTTTAAATTTGGCTTTAATGCAAGCACCTCCCTGATCATATAGAAAAATTCAAGATTAGCAAGCTAGAGAAAAAAAAGCTGCACACTCCAACGATTAAATGTAATTTTACACAATTTACAAGATTTATGGAGAGAAAAAATTGTCCAGATCTCACAGGAGAAGGAAGATGGAACCACGAGGTTTTATTTTGCAAAAGCATCCTTAAGATTTGAGCTGGGTTTTTCACTTTATCATTAGTTTTATTGGATTTGATAACAGTGGAAATAATAGTTTAGAATAATATGTCTGGCTTTAAAGACGCGTACTGAATTGAGAGCACCTTTTTCTAATGCTTTGTAACTCTTGTGCCTAAGGAAACATTTGCAGGATTTCAAGAGCTGGAGATGTCCCTTGTGCATCTTTCCAAAGAGTCAAAAGCATCTCCTATCTCATTTTTGCACTTCTCTGTAATTGTGGTACAGCTGCTCAGAGCACACTTTCCAGTCGATTTTCCCAGCAGGTAGCTACAGACAGCAGCCACCAATGAGTCATCCGGTTGAGAGTCTTCTTGGGGCTCCACTGCCAGCCAACACGAAGCCAATAAAAGGGGTTTAGGGCTCTCAATCCCTACTGTGACAGTCAGCTGCTGTTTATTTCTGAATTTAGGAATCTTATTCCTTAAGCTGGAAAGCAGTGCAAAGACGACTTTCTTTTTTGAAAGGAAACATGAACAGGATGAAATGTTTTCCCTTATCAGCGTGAAATTTCAATTTTGAGGATACCCTTTTCACAACTCATTCGTTTTGCAGGTTTGAGGAGGAATGTTCTTGAAATACAGAAAAGTTGCGCAGATCATGACGGAAACGTGCATTATTGATTTGTATTAACAGATGTCAGAATTCAGAGACAGGTGAAGACCTCTAAATAGCATTGACATCATACATGTTTTGCCATACCAAGGGTTTTGCTGTCATCTCCATAGCAAAAAAAAAAAAAACCCTTGGTTTTGCAGTAATGAAAGAGCAGGTACTAGGAACAAGGCTTTGGAGATCTCTGGAGTCACTAGTAACAACACAGAAATTTTGCTGATGCTAGTCTCAAATCGAGGTAGAGAAAAGTGTCAAGAACACGTATCATCTGCCGAGGAGCTTGAACAAACGGCCTATGTACATTAATGAACACTGCATTTAGAAAAATGAGAAGTGGGAATAATCTCTTCACAGCAGCTGCCATTCAAGCGTTTGTCCGCTTCATTTATTAATAACATTTTTGAGAATGTCACTTGAATGCTGAGGATCTGCTGCTGTGATGGCTCTTGGACACACACTTTCTACCACACGTTTCAGCCTCTAAGCACTCCGGTGTTGAGAGCCTTACCTCTGCTCCAGAGTTAATTGGCATAATTCCAATTAAGAAGGGCTTTACAAATATCACTAAAGAAATGTCTAGATGAAGCTGTCACTGCCTTACTAACCACATTGCAATAACAGACAGATGCTCGAGGACCTCCCATTGAAAGAAAGAAACATAGCATGGCAGTATGTCTGAGTTACTTTTTTTTTTTCTTTTAGGTGTCCCTGTTACATTATATTTTGGATTTGCTTCATGAAATATTGGATGCGAAATAGATGGGCTACATCTTCTCTGGTCATAGTCTGTGTAAGAATTACTTAAAATCAGATGTCTAACAGACTACTTAATATAATCTGATATTTCACTGTCAAAATTACAGTGAAAAGAGGAGGAAACAAAGCACCATCCATCTTTTTTGTCACAGAAATTGCATGAGAAAGATTAAAATTAACAGTGTTTTGAAGAGTATAATGTCAGTGTACTCTCTGAATGCATAATTTATAAGATATGCAGCTGTTTTCATTTATCTTGAAATAAGGCAGAAAGAGCTTTGTGAAGAGAAAAGAAAGGGCCTTATATTCTACAGCCTCAGTTCTTCAGCAAGATCAGAAGACCTTTAAACCAGGGTGGTATTCCACTGTCTAATGCTCTTAGTGGAATGAGTTACCAGTGTTGAAGCATTCAGGTATTTTTCTACTGAAAAATATTCTATCTTATACCAAAATATGAAAAAGCCACTATTTATGGTAGCAGAATTATTTGTAACTACTTCTAAAAATTCAATTTTAGAGTTTCTGTAGTTCTTTTGACTTATTTGCTCTACAGAAGAGAAATACTAATGTACATTGCAAAGATGAAAGTTAAGACATAGCAAAGGATAAAGTCATTATTAGGCAAGAAAAGTGAGCAAAAGAATTGTTTTGATAGAAGACTGGTCTGATTTGGATGCTATTTATGTGCAATTTATTGCACATTTCTTCTTAGGAAGAAAATAAGCTTTAGTAACTTCAGAAGATAAAACTATACTGTCAGTTTTAAGTTACCCGTTTTGAGCCAGGTTGCTAACTAACCCTTACTTGCACTCCATGCATCAGATTGAAGGCAAGCTTCACTCTGGAGCACAGAAAAACTTGGACGTCTAGTTCCCCTCAGCTCATTCCAGCTTTCCAAGTGGATCACAGTAGATTTTACAGCTTTACATGTGCTTTTTGCTCCCACCTCCCCAGTACGGCCCTATGGGTATGCCCATCTGCCCTCACTCATCTCTGGAAGGCTGCAGAACAGCGCTCCCGTTAGTACTGCTCAGCACCTGCTCACAGCAGCCGTCACAAGGAGGTGAAGGCTGATGGACCAGGACCACAATTACATGCAAGATGTTAATGACAGAAGAGTCACGCTCATCCAGGAAGCAACATGGGATAGTTGCTAGCACAGGCTACTTTACAGGAGCCGACACACACCTTGGTGGTACAAGTTTCAAAGCCTGATGGCTGCTTAACTCTGTGATGTGGAGGGAATCCAGATTTCCAAGGCAGCTCCACTTAGGCGCCAGTGTTACCAGGAGCTACATGATGTCTTTAAGGGGGGCAACAAGAGAGCCTCTAGCTGCCTGTGGGTCTCTGCTGTCAGGGCTGGCCTCCGCACAGGGAAAGGACTTTGTAGGTCAGACCATCACTCGCTTCTCCCTCCTGTGAAAAACACACACGGAAAAACTGAACAACAGATCACACCTGCTACAGCTCGGGAAACAACTTCTAGTGAGAACCTTGTCTGCGGAAGAAGTAAAAAAAGGAAGAGACATCAGGACAAGCTTTGAGACTAGCAAGAGGGACGCAGACACCAATGCAAAGACATCTCCAGAAGCACCTCGTGCCTCTTGCCATTTTGCATCCAAACACAGGGAGAATCCCCATGCCAGAAAAACCTCAGTAATGGGTATGACATGTGGAACAAACCCTTTGCAGTCATCCACATGCAAGGGTATACCTTGCAAATTTTGCTTCTTAAGCACGGCTTGGTGTACTTTGGCAAAAACTAGCTTCTGACCAGCCTTGCCCTGAACAGAGTTTTAAGCCTGCTCTGTGGATTGAGAAGAGTTTGAGAATCAGGTGATAACTGCAGTGAGTCACTTTACAGGCAAAGGAGGAAATCTAAACAGAAAGCAGAAGCAATACAAACGGATGGAATTAGAGTGGCTTATTAGTGATGCTGAATACAATCACAAAGCCAAGCAGAGGAACATTTAAGTTCTGGCACATGATAAATGGTTACTGTGTGTGTGTAGAAAATAAAAAGAACAAACCCCAGAAACACGTGTGAGGAGTTCACAAATTTTTAACTCTTCAGAATTCAGCGAAGTGACCTTATATGATAGCTGAGACTGCACAAGAATTTTTAGACATTGGTCTTAAATTTCTGAGGAAACTTTAGAACCTCTATGTAATGAAACAACCTCTGGTCTTCGTGATTAATGCTCTATGCATTGCCGTGTCCGTGAAACAAATATTGCTGCACCAAATATAACAAGGCATTCCCACCCTCAGGAATAAACAAAAACCTGAGCCAATGTCGCTTTTCTGAAAGCCTGATTAGAATTCAAGTGACCCAATTCCGAGAGCTTCTGAAATGCAGTTTCTCTTTAAGTGAATCTTTTACACCTGTCAAAGGTACTGCACTCTGTTACTTAGATCCAGAAATCAGACTATAATTTCTGTTTCTCAACTTTGTCAACGTTAACATCTCCTTTCCCCACCTGCAAACCAATAGCTTACAGGAATGACTAGCCAAGATCAGGGCACTACTCGGATCAAACACTGGGATGAGGATGATGCAGATCACAAGAACTGGCTCTATTTCTTTACAGTCCAGACTTAATAAAACCCCTCTCCAATAGGAACAGATCAATCGACTACACTGGGATTTGGTTTCGCTCCAGCAGTCAAACTGTTAACTAAAACATTCTTGATGAGACTCTCAACTGCTCCAGTTAAATAACTGATGATTGATAAAATATTATGGATATTATATAATGAAGCTAAAGGAAATCTCTCAAAACAGAATATGACCAAAGACAACTGGCTACAAGCTGACCAGCAATGAGATGCAATTGCAAAGAAAAAAAAACTGTAAGTTTTTTAGTATATTAAACTTTCCTTCCCTCAGGGAGTAATGGAGGTGCAAACTGAAAGACGCTCTGGAGCGTGCCACAAAAAAGTTTACACCAAAACACAGAGTACTTCGAAATTTTCAGGCTCTCCAAGAAGCAGTGCATATCCTTTTTTTTTTTTTTTTCCCTTTTTTTTTTTTTGCAGAGGTGTATTGTAAAATCAACAGGTGGTTGGAAAATAAATACCTAATAGCGTAACTAAATGGGATGGTGGGGAATGTAAGTTCTGCGATGGGATACGATAGATTGATGTCTCATTTGTGCTTCACACAACTCAGCACTTTCTTCTGAGAACAGTGACAGAACAGCTCTGACCCATCTAGGCACGGCATGATAAATAGTCCGTCGCTCCAAAACCCCTCTGCTACAGCACTTGGCAGCGTTACGGAGCCGTCTTCAACTCAGAGAAGCATTTTAAGAAGCGAGCGAGGAGAAAGTGTTGCAGAATACACTTGACACAGACATTGTCCCCATCATTGCTAAACACCAGGAGCCACCACTCTGTCTGTTAACATTAATATTTATTTTAATATGACACTAGCTGCAGAGGAGGATAACTTTGCTAGTAAGGACCAAGTTTTGGAAGACTGATGCTCCAACAACAAGCGCCGCTGTCAGCATCCTCACCTTAGGATTCACCTCCTGTGTTTTATAGGATGGTAGAATCATTTAGGTTGGAAAAGACCTTTAAAATCATCAAGTCCAACACTTTGGGCTTTTTTGGATTCAGGTTTTCTTTTTTTCCTGCCTGCAAGCTTTACCTGAATGGAGCCCCAGCTTAAGGCAGTGCCTGATGTCCATGGGGGTGGCTAGTGAAGCTGCAAGGGCCAGGGCAGGACCAGATTAGTTGGAAAAACGCCTGAAAGGAGCACCGTTGCTCTGCCACATTTGGAGCTCAGCCTTCTGCAGAACGTATCCAGGGGACAACTCACTCTCCTGCTTAAGCTCCCACTTTGGAAGGTGCCGAGTTATAACCCCTACCTAAGGCGGTGGGTGTTTCTGCTATTTGAACCCTTGTATTGCAGAGCATACTGAGAACCGTTGTTTCGGTCATTATTCTGTGGTGGCAGTTGAAGTTGAGGCATTTTCCCTGTTAGAGGGTCGGGGCGGTGGATCTCCCAGCCCTGCCTGCAGCAGCAGGAGCACAGCACAGGTAGGAAGCCGCTGCTCCCTGCGAGGCCTGGCAGAGAGCTGCTGGGAGCCAGCGGCTGCTCACTACCTGTATCAATTTTACAACTTCCAGAAAATTCTGCAGCCTCTACATGGGCAGTTTTGTAACACATATCAAGGCCGCGTGGGATAAGGAAATGAGGGGAAGAGAATGAGGCCACTGGGAGACGTTCATTGCAACCACTGCATAACATGAGGTCTTATTTTATGGAGTAACATTAAGATGAAGTGGTGTAATTGTTTGTGCCTACTTCCCTACCAGTACTCTTCAAAAAACAAACATTTGCCATATGTAAAAGTGACATATACATTGACTTTAACTCATAAACTCATAACTGTGTGCTTATGTAGAGAAATTTAAAATTACTTTTAGCTACATAATGGTTATATATTATACAACTACACATTGATCCCTCACACTGTTGTAACCATGCACTCAGTATGATTACTGATAAGGACTTTAGTAGAAGCTTTTTCGCCAGCCAAACCAAAAGTCCAGCGCTGCCTGTGTTATGGGCAGAGTACTGATTGTTTGTTATAGACTGCAAAAGTTCTTTACCTAGTACTACTTGAATCAATGGAATAAATTAAATAAATTTTTAAAATCCAGAACTAATTTGCCTAGAAGTTCATCATTGTGACTGTACTCATCGATACAAATAAAGTTATATTGGTAAATTGATGGGGTAAGGACGCTGGCAAAAGTGTGAGTGTATCCGCGCATCTACAAGGACATGCGTGAATACAGACTACGTATGCACGTATATATTTTATATAGAGAGTGTATATATGTTTGTGTGCACGTGTATCTCCAACAGAATATTATCTTTATTTTTCCATAAAAAAATTCAGCCAAATCAGAGGGATGGATTTTACCTTTGTTTCATATTCCGAGCAGTTTCAATTTAGATTCCTTTTAAAGGTTTTTTCAAACCTGTTCTAATTCTAGAAGACTGTTGCTAAAAGCTGACAACATCAGCAGATGAAAAGCTTTATTTTTCTCAAACAGCAATTAAATTTTAAAAAAAGAAAAGGTAAGTATTTCATCTTTTCATTAGGAGTTATCAATAGGCTTAATGCAAAACAGAGAATTTCTTGGCAAGTTTCCAGACAAGGGGAGAAAAAACCCCAACCAACCAACCAAACAGAAAACCCACAAAACAAACAACCAAAACCCAAACCAACCTCCCCCTCCCCCCAATACGTTTTGAACAGCAGTTAAGAGGTTACCTTGCTCAGGGTTAGTATACATTACGGAGTTTCAAATATTTAGCTACTTTTTCATCCAGCTCTGGCATATAGGGAAAAAGCGTGCTGTACGCCACTACTCCTGAGCTGGCAGGCAGCCACTGGGAGACGTTTGGTGTTCAACGTTTAGCATCCAGGCTATGTTTCCAGAGGAAAATTTTTCCTCAAGTAAAAATTTTTTGTTAAGTCAATGGTTTCTAGTAAAAAACATGACTAATAATCAGCTCCTTTATTGTTATTAAGGAGGAAGTTTATTATATGCTTTTAAATATTCTTTACATTCAATGGTAGCCAGCTAGAGTTGGCCAAAAATTAAAAATCTTCAATTTCAGCTTAAAATTTTTTATCTAGAATCTGGGAACGCTGCCTTTCATTTGGAAAGCAAAAACTCTGAAAGCTTCATTTTGAAGTACCTGGATGAAACTATTGTATGAAAACCACTAACGTTAACGCTGATGTGAAACACGAGAATGTCATTTCAAGCGTGTCAGACTGCAAGACAGATTTCTATACATTTAATAGCAAGTGTCAAAGTGGAAAAAACCTCTGATCTTTACACCTCAGCATTCACTCAGTACAGGAAGGGACAGGGGCAGGAAACAGACTTCACCAACTTTGATCAGCACAGTTTGACAAAGCTAAAGGGAATCAAATGAAACAGCAGAATTTATATCACATTTGTGGGTAAAAAAGTCCAGAAAAAATGAAGCTGATGACTTAAACTTTCTTATAGTTTACATACAAGTTTTTTGTTCAAAAATTTAAGTCATAGTTATTTTGCTAGCTTAGCTTCACTTACAGGATTTACACCGTTGTTCCAGGTAGCGAACATGACCTCTTCTGTGTATGACAAAGCTCCAAGGTGGATTTTGTGACCACCACCAACACGGTTGTGTTTGCCAAAACACAAGAGGTAGATGCATTTCCTCTGTAGTGGGGAGAAGAGTTCAGGGCCATCTTGAGACTAGAAACCCCCCCACCAGAAACAAATGACTGTAACGCGCCTCACCACGTTTCGGTGGAGGCGCAGAGCTCGTTGCCTTCACCTCAGTTTCGAAATGCAGAGCAGGACACCTAACCAATACAGCCCTGCACCTAAAGTAAGCGAGGCTCTGCTCTGCCTCCCCATTTACAGCATGACTGAGCCCAGTCCTGCTAACAAAGAGTGTATTAAGCAGAGAATAGTAGCTGTATATATTAATAATTATCATACAATTTATTTCTTAGTGCTCCCCAGGTGACATTTCATTACCGCTGCACCTTTCCATCTGGAAGGATACGGAGCAAGAAATGGTGGATTGCTTCTACACTAGGTAAACAGGCACCATGTTCTTAATATCACAAAAATTGGAAAAAAACTGTTACACTCCAAAGGAGGAGGAGGAAAGGCATACTGGCAAACATTTTAACTGTTTATTATACAGTTTCTTTACAGTTTGTAAACATGGCAAGCCAATGCTGCTAGCAACTTTGATCATCTTTTAAAAATACATATAAACTGAGTCATTAAATATGCCCAGATGAAAATAAATAAGCCAGGACCAACACAAATAAAGCAGGTAATGATTTCATAAACAATATCCCAACAGCCACAGCACCACCGCCAACTCATCCCCTGAGATAAAAGGGAGAGCGGGAGATCAGCTAAAGTGAAAAAACAGCCCAGCTGTGCTGGCCATTCAATTCTGAATACCCATAAATACATGGGAATTGCGTCAATGTATTATTGGACTTAGAAGTAATTTATTTTTTTTTAATAAACTCGTGTACCAAGTCTTTCAAAATCCAGTATACGGTTGTTTTCTAAACAGGCATATTCTTTTCCCAGTTAAATTAGTGGGATTCTTGCCACTAGCATCAAAAGAGGAAGATCTAGACCATTATGCTGAAAGCTATTATAGCATTATTGCTATTCATACAAAACTCTAGGCTTTGTGTAATATATTACACCCTTGTGGAAGGCTACTGGGAAAATATCAGAAGATATCAAACGCAATCTAAAATACAGCTACTAAAGAGCAACTGTGAAAGCGGGGTAAACTTCAGCAAATATTTTCATGATCCTGCTGTGCCACAACTTCAAACATTTAACTAAATTAAACTACTTATACAGAATATTCAATTTGTATTCCCATTTACTAAGTCTTGGAAGCATTTAAGTAGATATTAACTTTGCATTAAGCCAATGCATTCAGTAGAAACGTCACTAGCACCGCAGAGATAGTTTTCCTCTTTAGCTTTGCCAGAACTTCTTTTATTTCTACAGAGAGGAAAGATATTAATGTTAATTAATATCTGCATGAGATTCGTATCTTAGTTTTGTGGCTCTCCTCAAAGCAAACAAGCAAAACTCAAAGCTAAATCAACTGTACTTTTTTGTACTATATATACATATTAACGTGCATATGTATTTCTTTTCTTGGTCATCCAAAGAAGGGCAAAGAATTCCTTACATTCCTTATCAGATAATTAAGGTTACACATATCTGCAAGTCTAAGTACTGCCCAGTTAGCCTACTGTGTTCCACCAGTTAATTGAGTTTAATCAATTTATTAACATATATTTAACCATCTTCACTGTCAAGATGCAATTCTGTCATTCTTGCTTGAATGGAACATTAGACAGCTTTTTGAAACTGCTATAGTGCATTCATGCCGACTTTCTAAAATGAAGGTACAAAAAAAAAATCAAAACCAGTTGGGATGCTCTATTGCAGACAAACACTCATTTAATTATTAATTTAATAGTATCGTACGATTGTACATTTACTGGTGGGCTACCTACATCCATTAAAAAGCATGCGACTGGTGCATGATCCAAAAAAGCTCTTGTCAACAAAAACCAAACAAGTGCAAATCCCCCCAGGTCAGTATTTCACTTCACTAGATCCCTGTACACGCTCGTCTGCAAAGACCTTATCAGGGAGGGACAGTGGTTTTCCAGGTACCGGTTCTGCTGCTCTCTCTGAGGCAGGGCTGGTGCAGATGGACAGGCACAGAGAAAGCAACGCTTGTTACGTCGGCATCCTCGTGGAAGAGCTCAGGAGGGTCTGCCCTTAGTGGTTTCCAGCCGCTTTGTAAAACATGGGCTTACTGGTCTGTCCTCCCAGAATGTTAAAAACACAAACGAACAAAGCCTTAAATATTAAGACAAAGCAAAATGAACAAAATCCACACACACACAAAAAAAAAGCCCACAAAACCAATAAAGGAGAGCAGGAAGAAACCCCCACACCTCATTTTGAGCTTTCCCCTCCTCCCCTTAAAGGCAGGCAGAGAAGTAGGGTACTTTGTCCGTATATTTTCTGTGTTCTTGGGCTTTTACGCCACTGCTAACAGTGTGAGAAAAAACAAGCCAGAAAACATATCGGACCCAGATACATGATCTAACTGAAAAGAATATCACTAGTGGACACGCTTTTCTTTTACAGAGGAACAAGTGCTGAAGTGATATTAATATACTGAACATCTGTGGGGGATTTAATCCACTCATCCTGTTACTCTAAAGGGAGCTTTATCCATGATTTATGATTTCTTTTTTAAATGAGACTTATAAATATGCATAATAAAGCAAAGAAGAATTCAAAGTCTTTCTAGCAGCAAAAGTACGATTAGAAATAGATTTATCATTCAGAGACTCAAAAAGACTTTTATAAGTATTTTTTCAAATTTCAGAGCTTTCATAGCTGTGCAGAGAATAGTCTTCCCTCAAAACAGATTCTCAGGACCTGCAAAGGCTCTCAATAGATGGATAAATTAAATGCTTAAATTATTTTGAAATCTTTTAGAAAAAGAAAACATATACTCCTTTCAGCATTTAGTAATAGTAATTAAATAAATAAGAAATCCCTAAAACCTAAACCTTGGAGAACTTCAAGAGGCAAAGAACTCTGCAGTATTGTAGGTCTAAGCTATTTTAAGCTTTGATCTCCAGAACAAATTAAATTATTTTGCTGAGACACAGGGCACCAGAAATTCCCACCGTAGCATATTGGTAATGAAATCAGATCAACAAACTATCTGAAGTAGGCATTAGCACTTGGGAGTACATTACCGTTTGTTTTAATAATGATATAAGAAAAAGTAAACTCTGCTGATTTAATTAAATACCTTTAAGATTGGTCAGCCCAAAGGCTTTGAGCACACAGAACAACTCATTGCATAAAGTTGCTCCTACATAATCTTTAAGAAAATCAATCAAGAAAAAGAACCGAAGTAGGACAAAAAAGCCCTCCTAATCAGACTACCCAACCATCACAGAACCACACACAGAGTCACAGAATGGTTTGGGTTGGAAGGGACCTTAAAGATCATCTAGTTCCAACCCCCCTGGCCCTGGGCAGGGACACCTCCCACTAGACCAGGCTGCTCAAAGCCCCATCCAGCCTGGCCTCAAAAAGCACAGAGCACAACTGCCCACTTTGCTCATCCAAACTGTATTTGAAAATCTGCTATGAGAGTACAGAAGAGAACATGGAAACACCAGTGTGATGCTTAAGAAAAATTACGGAAGTTATTATATTGTTCCACTATACATAATGTACGCATATGAGATCATTTGCCCTGTAAATACATGAGCTCATGCTTGTAAGTTGTTGGCCATTTATTTGTACGGGGCAGGAAAGAAAGAGGAAAACACATGGCGTGATTTAGGTAACCATATTATGGCTGGCAAGTTGCAAATAGCAAACGCTTCAAGCAATAAATAGTGATTATTTGAAATTCAGACTTTGAAATACTTTGTATGGTGCTGCAGAACAAAAACTGAATATGAAATAGGAGAAAGCGAATAGCAGGCTCGGGTACAGAAACAGATTAGCCACACGGAAATCTGTAGAGGCAATCTTCCTTCCACGTGGCAAGGCTTTAATAGAAGCACATTTTTGAATTTCAAGCACTTCTTTCTAGGAAAGATTTGGATGAGGGATAGGAGAGCAGTAAGCGATCAGAGATGCTAGCCACATGATCCACGAGAAACAACTGCGGAAACAATGTCTGTTAAATCAGGGAACGACAAGACTGGATACAGGGATAAGTTTTATTCTCCACAAAAATATTGTCACCACAAAAAGGGAAATTAAGTGTTCTGCAAAGCAATTGTAGATGTGGCAGCAGAAAATGCTTATGTTAGGTATAAGCAGGAGTGTTTAACTGTAGCTGTAGTTAAATACAGAAAGAGGTGACCTGGGAGCTTTGTTAAGACCAGCTTGGACAAGCATCTGTCAGAAGTGGTTTAGACTTAGCTGATCCTGCTTTGGGGTAAGCAGCTGAACCAGTCACCTTTGACATTCTGCCTTCTGAATAGGTTTTATGATTTGCATGCAAAAAACCGCAAGAACATTTAAAGCATACAAGTGTCATACTTCAAGTCAATCTCTTCAGAGGAATTTACAGACACGATTTTATTTAAGCCCGATCAGATAAACAAGCAGCTACAGCCACATAGCTCTGCTCCCTTGGTGGCGGGCATCGCTGCTACGTGTAATGGCTCTCCAGATACCAGTGTCAGACTGCTCTAAACACACCTCGCTGTTGGTGCTGCAACGTCTGGCAGAGAACACGTAAGCCGTAATGTGAACGCTCCCTCAAAAACCGGTTTACGAACACTGTGGGTCTGACAGCGGTCAGACAGGGAAGCAAGGCAGAATTTTGACTGTGGCCAGATCTCGTAATTTAATTCTACATCAGCTACATGCAGTTAAAACGCTACATGCTGTTTAGGAAAAAAAGAAAAAGCCAAACCCAAAACCCCCCTGTCTTCTTGTTGCTATGTCACCTTAGCCAACAAATAGCCATTTTAAGGCAAACAAACCATAATTATGCTATTGTTCAAACAGATACTTAGAAATGTTTCTGCATGAATGTTTATGAATCCAGAGACTGTGGTTTCTGAGGACAATTATTAACAATCACTCAGGCAGAAGTTGTTAGTTAAGTATATGATTACATGAATATTCCTTGTATTTTTGGGCAAGCCTGTGGGATCACAGGTGGTAGAAATAAGGAGTATTGGCATAAATTCACCATCACATGTAAACATTTCTAACTCTCTGCTGAAACAAGACAACCTCATTAAGAACTGCTGGCCTTCTACTCAAAAATATGATCTCAGCTATTCTGCTCCACAAATATATGGAGTTTTAAGGATTAATTTACCATAAAATAGGTTTAAACTTTGATTTTTAAGTTATCATGATCATACCTTTTCTATTCCACAGCCCAAAAATTAGAGTTTCTCAGAAGAGTCTTGTATGAAATACTTTGATAGTGAATATTTAAAGCACAGATACTAGGGCAACGGGAGTTACAGCTTATTTGTGGAACTGAGTCCAAGACTCGGACTGTTTGGATTCCACTCTAATATGACTGATTGGATTGCTTATTCACACCAACTAATAAAATCAGAGAAAGGTAACACCAGAATAATCAGATAAGCAGAAATAGGTAAACCAAGCCCCAGGCAGAGTATTACACTTCAGTTCTAATTAAGGGCTAAAAACCTTTCCTAAGCAAATTATCTGTTAACAGGATATTTTATGCAAACTTCAAACTCGTATACCTGTCAAAAATTAACACCTACTGCTAAGATGTATGGTCTATTACCTGAAACATTGTTTGCTTCTAGACCAATATTTATTAGTATTTGTTATTTTTGACAGTTACTGAAGGCTCATTAAAGACATTTGAGAAGAAATGCTCTAAGCATTAGCAGGTTGCTATTTTAAGACAGGAAATACTTAGTACTATCTTATTTTTATTCAGGATTACAAGATACTTACTTCAACTTTAACAGTTACCCAAAGCAGTTTGGTCCAGATTCTTGAAGATGTTAAGGCTTTCCCCCCCCCCCCCCCCCAGTGAGAATAAGCATCCATCAGGGGTCTATTATTTTTTTGCAAGATAACTTCATTTGATGTTTTTAAGCAAGTGGATTGTTTAATGCAAATATGAACGATTAATAGCTATTTTAAAGGAGAATTTTCATTTATTACTTATTTAATATTTAGACTGTTTAAGCAACCATCCCTCTGAACCATTATCTCTACATGCTGCCAACCTATGAGACTTGGGAAAATATATAAATTTTGGCAAAAATTTTCAGAGACAGTTTTGAGGAGAAGTTCTATGGGTTTAAAAAAAAAAAAAAAAATCATTTTACACCATTGAAGTGCTGCCTCAAAATAGGCAAGTTCCTCCTTGTCTTAGGAACTTGCTTACCATGAAAGAATGCTATTCAAATAGCATAAATTCTGCAAAGTTCAGTATCAGCACACAACCTGATAGAAGATAAAAATAAAGCAAATCAAAACCGCAAGAAAGGACAGAGTTTTTTGGGCAAAAGGTGGCTAAAGAGATAGCTTTCTTTCTAAGGTGTAGTTGATTTGAAGGGTTTTATAACTACTACAATATCTTGAGATTTACTAAAATAACAAATTTACTCATCAAGTTTGTCTTTAAAAAAAAAAAGCAAGACAGATTAAGGTTTCTGGTTCATACCCTTAACGACTATTAGAATAAGACTGGTTCTTCAAGTTGAACAGAAGTATTTCAATATTTTCAGTTATTTATACATCTGCATTTGCTTGAGAAAAGACACAGAAGAGTAAGAAGAAAGGCTATCCATTTGGCCCTGAGAGAACCATATCCTGTAATCCTTCAGAATCAGGTAGCACCACTCTTCAAAGTTAACTGCACCCCCCTGGACCTTCCAAGGGCTGCTCTTGATAAAACCACATTGAAGAATGTGCCAGGGCTTGACCTGAAATTCACTTTTTAATCATCATCTTGACATCAGCTTTCAAAATAAAGGGAGAAAAAGAAAAAAAAAAGAAGAGAGATGGTATTTTCTCAGTTAAAAATAAGCTCTTGAGGATTTAAGTCCCTTACAGTAGCGATGGCTAAAAATTTGGAAAGGAATAGTATTTTGTTAAAAGTGGTCCTTGCTGATAGTTCAAGCTAGCACAGGAGACGCTGCTTTCCAGAACAGTCCCCAAACCGGTCTCTGTGAGTATCACTGTCTTATCACCACGCAGCTACAAACGGAAAAACGCACTCATGGCTAACTTATGAAACATATTAAATAATCACTGTAAGTAAGCATTTCAAGCCTCATTCTAGTAAGGTTGTTAATGACAAATCACGTGAGTGAAGTTAGCATTACATCTTTGACCTTTGATACTTGCTTTCAGCAAGCTGTTTGAATGCAGATTACACGAGGCTCAGGAACAGTCCGATTAATTTTAACTTGCATACCGATATCAGCAGGGCTAACCTGAAATTCACGTGTTTATGAGTAAATTACTTTCCCTTAAGCACATGTAAAGCTCACCACACTTAATATTTTGTTAATTGATGATAAATTTCTGGGAGCAAGGACTGCAAACGGATCAGAATACTGCCCAGTACAGGGAAGTTCTCATCCTGTGCAAATATCTGTCTTTTATTCCCATAAAATTGATTAACAATATAAATTAAGAATGAAAGCGCTCAAATGGGAGAAGTCACTACTTACTTTCATCAACACACAAAATACACAGCAGTTCCCAGGAGAATATAACAACCTTCACTAGCCTAAAAATCACGACAGTATTCTAGGAGAAGTTAATGACTTTCAAAAAGGCAAAGTAAATCTTTTGTATTTGAGTTGCTGACTCTCCTACCCATTTTGCAGAGCTTCAGAACTATCTCCCATTAATTTTCTTAAAACAAGACCTGACAAGCAGGCAGATTGGAAGGCAAGAGAAACAGCTTTATGCAAGACACTAAAGAATAAGCTGCAAAATAATTGGATAAAAAAACCCCAGAACATATTGTTTTAAAATAAAGCCGAGTCTCTTGGATTTTTCCCCCATTTATAAGTACTGCAAGGAATCCTTTTTAGGATTCCCCCTTTTAAAGCACAGGAATCCTTTTTACCTAAAACAAGCCAAACGGGTCTTGCTGAGAAGGCAGCATGGCTCACAAGAAGGGAAGTCAGCACTGTCACTACTCCGCTACTTTTAGAAGATGCTGCTGCCAAAGTCTCCAGGATTTCACGTAGAAGGCACTGCTATAAAATCGTGTGGTTCTGCTCACTGTTTGCCCAGAAAACCCTGCCAGTTAGAGCAAGGTAAGTAAGTACACACGGATGGTATTTCTTTAGGAGCCCACGTGCGAGCAAGCACCTAACTGCTATTACTGACAATATGATCTCACGTTATAATGCAAACCAGTTTTACTTTTTCTGCATCTTTAAAGTTTGCCACTGTGTAGCTCTCTGTCTTATGCTGTAACGCAGACCCTCCTCCCAGACTTCTTCACAGCTAAGGTTCATTGACGGCTCAAGTATTTTGTTTTTGAAGTACTTACGCATCGCCACCAGAAGAAAGCATCAAAGGTAAGCTCTAGGTACTTCCCTTTTAAAGAAACAGGTATTCAAGGTAACAATCAGGTACTCCACGACAATATGATACGAAATGTCTTCTTTAACCATGCAATACAAAGAACTCTACGGCTCTCATTCTATCAATTTATTGTTAGCTTCTTGAACTACATCCTAAATAGTAGCTGGATCTCTAAGCGGTCTTGTACAAGAGGAATCCTTTGCATTTCATGCATGCTCTGTTGGACATGGGGAAAACTTCTGGCACCTTCTCACAGAAGTCAACCCTGTAGCGCCCCCCCCCAGCTACCAAACCTTGCCACATAAATCAATGCCCTGGTTTGAGGTAAAAACGCACCAATTTTCAGTAACTGTACTGTGTTGTTGTTCAGGCTGGGCTGGCCACCAAACGAATGACAACCCAAAGCAAACATAAACTACTTTGTTCAGTGGTTTCACTCACTGTGCAGTGAGGACTCACTGCGTTTTACATCTGAACAACAATTTTGGTTTTCCCCTTTTTCCTTTCCTCGTGCTCCCCAAGTCTAGTAGGCTCCAGTCCCATTTTGCGTGATGCCAGATACCCTGTCAGCAAATGCAGGCATTCTCCTTGCCTCCAGAAGGGATTCTGGATGGAAAGAAGTAGGTTATCATCAGCACTGCTGTTCTCTGTCAGCAAAACCCAGCTCTCCAACTTGCAGGGACATGAGTGAAGCCTTTTCCAGTGTCTGCTCTTTAGAGACATCATAATCAACTGTCATCCCTGTCACACTATTTTTCAGTGCTTATTACGTTTCTCAGTGATTCAGTTATTTCCTTTTGGTAGAGAGGAATGCAGAGGCACCTCCCAGCACCATAACCTAGGCCCATATAGTCCTATACAAGGGCAACTACTTGGTAAGAGCTACAGTAACATATAGCCGGATTCATTCCAAGACCTGCTTCAAAAACAGACAAAAACATTGAGCGCGCCTATTCATGAAACACCCACAGAGTAATTGGCAGTATTTATCTTTAGCTCTCCAGGATCAGGAATTCACCTCTGTGTGCCCCAGGGACCTATTTTCTTGGGTTTGCTGTGCACCTGCTGTAGCTTTTGGGCCATTAGATCAGATATTTCTTCACTTCGTTTCTTTCCTCAATTAAGCTAATAGCAAGTTTTGCTCAGAACTGCTGGCACAAGGTATAATTCGGATGACAAAACAATTTTAGAAAGCTACTGTAGCTGTACTGTATGTGATTAGCAAATTAGTTATCTCACAAATCAGAGTGCCCATCAAGTACGAGCATTTCTGGGTTGCCTACAGTAACTACCATTTTGTTCTTCCACCGATTTTTTCCAAATATAGAGCTTTGTCACTGGTGCTCTAATTATTAGCACTGGGGGGTAACATGTGTGTTTCCTCCCAATTTATCATAGGAAATAAACGAGTACTGAGAGTGTGAAAAGAAAGAGCTACTGATAATGGCAAGTATGGAACCGTAACAGCTTTCACTGTCTGGTTTAAGTAACAACTGAAAGATTCTTTGGGACGTTCTTCATTCAGTCTTGTGAACGTGGTATGATTAAATGGCCAATAATAATTGCACAAAAGTACAATATTCCCAAGGCACCAACTACATCCCAAACCTTCACAGACTGAGTCTCATCTGCAGCAAAGCAAAATCATTAACAGCTTTCCAGTCTATTTTGTATTTTGTCCTTTCGCTATTTGAAATTCTGCAAACCGTGCTGCTCAGTTCCTCCTCACCAGTTTCCAAATACAGCTCTAGTGCTAAGTAGGTTCATTTACAAAAGGCGCTCTTCCTTATCTGCAATCTAAACCACATGCATTTGTCATAGACAGCGTGAAATCCTTGTCAGTGCATTTAAACCTGTTCAGCATCTGTGAGCAGAAGGGTCAGGGAAAGATCCTTTTTGATATTCATCCTGGGTTGTTACATAGATACACAGATTCTGTATGGCCTCAGGATGCAGCTAATGCACGTGGCTGAAGAGTTTTGCTATGGAAGTCCATTTCCAAAGCATATTGAAGAGTCAATCAATGGGGAGAACACTAAAATAATCCAAGGCAATTTTAAGGCCTATTTTTAACAAAAGAGGTTGATCTTTCTTAGAAGAACTTAGCTACCGAAAGAGGAGAAACAATTTGCTTTTTGAACAATGGTAGGAGTGAAGCTCTAAGAACTGGGACTGTTTTCCTTTTGTATTTAGAAAGGACCTGGATACAAAGGATGCTATTATTAATAGCCAGAACTATAACAGTTGCAGACAGCTTGGAATTCTGCGTTGAAATTACTTAATGATAGAAAACTTCCTTTATATAAAAATCATGTGTCCTCGGTCAGAAAAATTTCCATTTGCTGTCAAAACACACAAGCCTCAATTTATATTAGGCCCGCAATGTATCTCGTCCCCTGAAAAATCTCTTTCAAGAAAATTGAAACAAAAAAACCACCACAACACCAAGACTAAATTCTGCTCCAATTTGGAAGATGCAAAATTCTTTTTCAGCAAAAGATTTCCCTTTCCTAGCCAGTTCTAACAATTATATAATCCCTTTTTCATTTTCTCAGAAAACAGATATATAGCAAATTCCATTTCTGGATTTCTTGACGCTGGTAAGAGTCACAGGAATCGCACATCAAGGATGAAAAGCTTTTGACTCCAACCTACCCATCTACCCTAGTCTAACCATGAAAACAAAATGGAAAATTTGTCCCTGTTATTTCCAGATACAGTTCCGAAGGCCCAAAGAGGTTCTAACAGCTCAAACAAGCAGAAACTGCATACATTTCTTTCAAGTTTATTCATTTCGAGATATTTCTCAGCGAGTTCAATAGTCTGACTGGCTTTTCTTTATTCAATATCATCATTTGCTATCCACTAGAAGCTTTGTTTAACTTTTAATTCATCACTTGGAATACAATTCTTAAATAAAAATGTGGCCTTCATTTGAAAAAAGTTATTCTAGCTTTGAAAAGAGGACATTGGACTAGAACATATATATATTGGTTGTCTTTTATCACAAAGATACATTAACCTCTTTAGAACTACTTGCTATATGTAACTGGTATTCAAGATAAGCAAGCATAGAGAGAAAAAAAAATTACTAGCAGAGGTTGAATTTAAAAATGAAATCTTCTCCTATTATCAATCTAAATTACGTTTGTAAAATTTTTATGTATTTCATAATAACAGATATATCCCTGTCATAAAATGATCATCTGACAAAATTTATGTTTCAGTAAGAATTTCTGTGCAATATCTGAAAGATTCAGTTCTTCCTTAGATGCAGATTATGACTTCAATAAGCTGCTTCAAATTTAGTGCATCTCTCAACCTGCTAGAAGTTATCTAAAATCTGTAATGGATTCCATGACACACAAGACATTCCTATTTACCGTTACTCTATTTTCTCTTAAAGGTTTGCAAGTCTGCTGGGTCTCTGCCTATAGACTGGGTTCTCCAACACAGAACAGAAACCAAAGGTTTTAATCAGATAATTTATTGTCCTTAGGTTTATTGTAGAGGTCAAAGCCATCTATTATAAGGTTATTTTAAATAAATTGCCTATGTATTCTGTGGCGAGAATATTCAGTCGCTCTTTGACACTACATGTGTAAAACAAACCAACCAAGCATACAGAATCTACAGAAAGGCCTTTGTTGGTAAAAGAAAAAAATAATCATTTCTAAAAACTAAGAATTACTTCTCTAGGTAAAGAAAAGTTAGGAATATCATAGAATCTCTTTCAATAGTGCCTCTAAATCTCTCTGTATTCTTCACCAGTAGAATATACGTATGCATACGTATGTAAGGTTTTGGATATACACCCATCTAATCCTATTTCTATATCTAGGATATACACACATATATGTATGTAGGTATATATGGTTGGATATTCAGCTCCAGAAAGTCCCTTTGTGCCCTTTCAGTTGTTCAAATGAATCTCGTGACTAGCTCAATGAGTCAAGCAACTGCCCCGGCACAGTGAATGCCGGGGTGGGTCCAGGACCAGCGCGGGACACACAGGGGGAGGGCAAGGCTGGAAGGTGGAGCTGGGGCAACCTGTGTGCTGGGAAGCTGGCGAGAAGGATGCTGACTGTGCTGCAGTGTTACATGGCAACTATTCCAACAACTTTGGGAAGGTCTAGAGACAAATTTAAGGTAGATCGTCACATAGGACTACTCTCATTTAGTCACTAATTTAGTACAAGACAGGCTACAGGTGTCATTAATCAAGTGTCACCCTTGCTTCCAAGCATAACTGTAGGCGAGGTCAGTAAGGCTTCGCTGCAGTGTGTGTGCAGTTACACATGCACTTGCATTTATTCTGTAGTACACCTTCCAAAACAAAACCTGGTCTTTAAAACTAACAATAATGACTCCGTATTTAACGCTTCATAATTATTCTCAATTAACCCAGTCAGGTCCAAACACTTGCCTACGGACTGGTGGGAATGGCGAGTGCCAGAGAATTAGCTAAGCAGCATAATAGAGGATTTTTTCCTTTAACATGTCTGACTATTTCTCACAGCTCCCTGCCTCAGCAGAGGATATGATTAGTAAATGCAATAGAAAATTCTCTAACACTGTCAAGAGGAAAAAAGCCCTAATTATAACAGCAAAAGGGGTCAGAACAGATCTTGTACAAAGAGCAAGAGTGCCTCTGCTCGCTCCTCCAGGGAACCCCGAGACCTACCAGTATCTGAAAGAACATGATTCTGGGCAAAGCAAATTGCAGTCAACTGAATGTCAGGGCCAGTCCCCCTCCCTCCCTGTCTCTGCTTCGTTCTCTGAAATTGCCTTTTTTCTTGGGGGCTGAATGGACACAAACTCAAACCCCAAAACAACCCGTGTGCCAAGAAGAACCAAGCGTAATCTCGGCATGGGAAACACGTTTTGTTAACATTGCAGCAGGGCTGCAAATCACATTTCAAAGTGATATGATCAATAATGACATCATACAGTAAATGTATTACAGTAATTGGCACAACTCTCTCGGCAGTTCGAATTCGCAATGTTTCCAAGACATTAGCAGTTTGGCCAAAGCCCTCCCCCGCCATTCTGCAGCAGCTGCCATTAGACTAATACCCTGCGGCTGTTTTCGGCCGGCTCTTCTCTGACTGCTGCACCAGAGTACACGTGTCTGAGGATTTTTTCATGACTCTGGTGCTAAAGCACTCTCTAATTAATGCAGCTCTGCATTAGACCCTATCAAATCACTCCCCTTTCGACATTCGAGTTTTCAGGCATCAGGTTTTATTCTAGAATGGTAAATCTAGGATGTGTGCTGCGCTCGCCGTACCTGTAACATCTGGGGGACTCCAACCTGGCCCCATTGCGCAGGTCCACGGGGACATTCACTGCTTGCAGTACACAACTACTTTGTTACATCGCAGCAGTTATGGTACATATCTTACCAAGAACATACTATACAAGTTCTTACCAATTTAGCACATCACACGTTTACAGGTTCTTAATTTTGCTGACACGGCCATTTCTTCATAACTGCTTTCTTCTATTTTCACCAACTCTGAAGTTTTAACTTGCCTGGTCTTTTTCCACCTCCGTAGCAGACAGAAGATAATTTTGCCTCCTTCACAAAGGAGAAATCAATAACACTGTGCCATTACAGATGGGTGCTCGGTGGCAATTTTCAAGAACGTGATACACAGTAGTGATTTAACAGTCTCCCTTGGCAGGTTATTGCAGTGCTTTCCTGTTGCTCCTTACATCTTTTCCTGGTGCTTAATAAATTACTTTTGTTGTAATATAAGCACCCTGCTCGTTATTAGTACACAGAGAGGGAAGAGTTTAATTCCTTCTTACCTTTTGCTTATCTGAACACCGTAGCGCCAGGGGCCGAATTGTCTTTTTGTCTCTAGACAAATTCAGCCTCAATTCCTGCAACCTTTTGTCACAGGACATTTTCTAGAAGTGACAGTTCTCAACATCAGTCTGTTCTGGACACCTCCACTTGGTTCTCAAATTATCTACCCCAGCGGGACACAGACCACATCTAAAGCCTTGCGACAGCAGAGGAGAAATAATTCTGATGTCTTCTAAACAGTGTTGCAGCTTCTATACAGCCTTCTCCTTTCTCAACAGCACAACATAGTAGATTCCTATTCAACTTATTACCCACTGTAAACCTCAGTCCCTCTGTACATGTCCCGTTAACCAGCCAATTGCTCTTCCCCTGTAGTTGCGTACCCGCTTATTCCTGCTTACAGGCTCGGGGAGGGGAAGCAGAAGAGGCTGAGCAGAACAGTCACAAAATTACTTCTACACTAAATCTAAACTGCACGTATACAGATTGTTCGTCAAAGCCATTCTGGAAGTTTACCCAGCAGAAATAAGAAGTTTGCTCTGTGTTATCCTACTGAACATCTTCTGTCTTATCGTACCAGAAATTATGCTTGAGTGAACAGAAATGAAATTTTCACCCCAAAACGTTTCTTGAACTATGATCACATGAAGAGGTGCCACATCAGTAAAAGTCCTTTTACACTTGCAGCACAGCAGTCACACCTGTTCCCTCAAACTATTAATAAAAGAAGCTTTTAAGATACTGGTCTTTTTGAAAAATGAGTATTTCCTGAGTCAATCAAAGACAAGAATTTTACAGTGGCAGCATGGCACATTATGAAGCTCTCTTGCCATCTGTAGTTTGACATTACTAAGCAATGGACAGCAAAACAGCATTTTCTCTAATCTCTATCCCTACTATTCCTTCTCCTTTCCTACAGTACTAACTCTACCGTGGTACCGATACATCCATTTGCATGGCTGCAGCCTGAAGTGCTGAACTGACAGAAACTCATGTAGGCACAAATATAAATATTTTTTTTTTGAGCCAGTTTGATTTCAACAGTCCAGATGCTAGACATGGCAGCCCAAGTAACACTAGTACAACTGAAGAGCTGGTGTGAAGACCTAGAAAGGAGAGGGAGGCAGTAACATCCCAAAGGGCAGTATTATCGCCAAACCCCGTGCAACGTCAAGGCACAGCGAGACCCTGGCATCGCTGACAGAGATGTTTCCACCCTGCCTTACAGCTCAGCGTCTCCCCAGCAGGGGTAGCAGCACTACTGGTCAGGCTGAACTAGGAATGCAAAGCTGAAACAACCTATGTTAGAAATATTCAGCAATTCTATAGAAGGGAGAAGAAAGGATGTTTAGGGATTTGTTTTTAAGCCAAAGGTCATTCCAGCGATGCTATTTTCGTTGCAGCCCTGTGGCTTTACCGGCACCATTGAAGGTTGGTGGCCTGTGGCTTCAGGAGGGAAACCAGTTGTCAAGAGAAGGAACATCTGGAAGGCCTGCAGCTACCCAAGGCATGCCGTGGTGCTGCACCCCAGCGCTGGCGTGCACCACCCTCAGCAGAACCTCCGTGTGAGCTGCTGTGACAAACCACCAGCCTGTTAGCATGAATGACCTTTGAAGACAAAGTACAGACGATAGCTTTTAGGTCTCATTTCATACAACACTGAAAGTCTCAACTTTAATAGAAGAGTATAAGATACAATAAATAAAGAGCAGACATTAAACTAACTCAAAACCAATCTACCTTTGTCCTGGACACCACCGGCACATCAGCCTTGCCTGTTTTAACATCAGCCTGGCCCAAGTATTCCTTCACAAGTTACAATTGTTGTTAATAATATCTGATGTTACTTTCCAATACCTTGACTGAACTAAATTTCACTGTAGTGTGCTTCGCTTAGTGTCCCCATCTCATTACATTTAGGGACACATTTACACTAGTTTCCCACTGCTTTCCACTGACACATTCCTACCATTACTATCTCTTAAATCATTAACTTTCAATCACTAATCCAAGATGAGCAGTTATTTTACCTATGACAATAATCTATGGTATAAATTTGGTCTCTTCTAGGCTGATTGTAGGGGGACAAGCGCAGGAGAAGATCAGTTACAAGTCAGTCAGGCAGAGAAGATTCTAAGTGCATTTTCAGCAACCGTTTGATTAGGCTGAAATACTCGTTATGAAGAAATAAAGCCCAAAGAAAAAAAAGGAAAAAGAAAAAACCCAAACAATCAAGCTTACTAATTAATGACAAATACGCACTTATCTGCGATCATTTCCTTAACATCAACCTCTTTCAGTCTTCAAAATATCATAAAACAGTTATTGTTTATGTTTTGGCAATACTCAGTCCTAACGAGGATTAAGAAATCATTATTCAAAGTGTTATACAAGCATAAATATACTCTGAACCGTGGCACAGGGCAAAAAAAGAAAGTATTCAAGATGCAAGAATGGGAGCCAGGAAAACATTTCACAGTGGTCAGAAGAGGTCTGGACTGTTTGTTCACTGCCTGTCCTAACCTCTCCATAAGAGTAATATAGAAAAAGAAGAAAAAAGGGAGTGTGGCAAAGAGCCCAAGGAAACATACAGTAAGCACAGGAAGAGGGAAATGCATGGATTTTATGCATTACGACATATTTGATGCAGTCTCTGGATTGTTCCTCTCACACAGCTCTGCTTGGACAGCTTGTGTACCTTGTTTTGCAGGAGCCACAGCTTCATTTTAAGGTATGCAGTACTCAAGGTACACTTCTATAGACTGAAAAAGCAGGTGTGCGTTCTAAGGAATATACAATACACCTGACAAGAATCAAGAATCTTAAGTCAAGAACATTAAAGTAGAAAATAGAGAAAGCATTCAGACACCTTGCCTTGTAACAGAATATGTACTAATAAATATACATTTTCCTTGGAAAAAACACGTTATCAATATGATTTCAGAAACAGACTAAAGTGAAATGCGATTGTTGGTGTTAATCCTTCAGGAAAAGATCTGTGATGCCTGTAGGCTCCCTGGCTGCAGAAGGATTTTACCTGTGAAAGAGAATATAATCACATGTGCTCTGCCAATATGTGGGACAGCTGTCAGGGGCATTCAGAATTTTCCAAATGAAGCATGTATCCTTTCTCCAGAATCAATAGACTAGGATATGAAGCAATTTGGCCAAGAACATGCAGAGAAAGCTTACAGATCAGCTTAGAAGTGCACCAGACCTCCTGAGATCCAGAGGACCAGTGTCCCTGTAAAGCGCTGCATAATGAGCTTCTTAAAAGTAACTTGCACCCTCGGCTCTAACAGCGTTAACATTTACAGACTTTCGGCATTTGGCACAGTCAAACTCCAGGTAAGTTTTGCCAAACCAATGTTTTTGAAAGATACACCCTGGAAAGACAGATGTTCTTTATTTCTTATCTGACAGCACACTGCATCATACTTTCCGTAAAGACTGATGAAGAAGAGACAGTCTGTAAGAACATATCCATGCTTCGTGTTATTGAAAGTTATGCTTTCTTAATATTTTTTAAATGAAAATAAAATTTAATAGAAAATTTACTGGTTGAGAAAAAATAACCTTTAGCTACTTCAAAAAAAAAACCAAACCAAAACAGTTTCACTTTTGGCATGCCTTGGAAAAAAGTTTTCTTGAGCTTTAAATATGCACTTTTAGAATTGTTGCATTTTTTAGCCTTTGAAATAGGGAGCAGAGTTAGCTTCATTTGAAACTCCACGATTTGCAACAGCGTCGGATGGAAGTCACGCAACTCGCTAAGCTCATCGTCTCCTTGCTTTCCACTTTGATTAAACTCCCCGATCATTCAAGGTGGAATGGTGGATTATTTATTTTTTCCAAGAAGAAAATGCAAGAGATCGTTACATCTGAGCTGTTTGTCTGACACTTATGGTCAACATGAGATCAGGGAAGGGAGAGTCAGAGACTGACTGGATCTCTGAACTAGACCTCGATACGTGTTCGTTAGCAGTACCTGTTATTATTACACTTAAGGGGATATTCTGTTTCCTGTGTACTTTGCCTACCATGCCTGCGTCTGTCAGCTACAAGGGCAATTACTGGGGTCACTGCCATTTGCAGAACATCATTGTCCCTGTCTCCCGGAGTGTCTATATACCTTTATTTCAATAAGAGTCATCTAGGATGAAAATAAACAGCATTTTCCATTTTACATAGTAAAAACAGAGCAATTATAAGAATGAAACTGTCATAAATCAAAGCTGTTAGTAGCAGAGCAGCAGCTGGGGAAATATGCATATGCACACACACAAACGTTCAATTCCAAATACAAAAACGTTCTTTAGAGAGGGAGAAAACTGCTGACCTATATTGAACTGACCATCAGCAGCTGATACTGAATTTCTCTGAATAGGAGTTTTGTGCAAATTGGAAATACTGGTCATATTGAAATGAAAGTGTTGGGGCGAGAATAACATTTTCCTTAATTATACCGAGACACTTTTGTAAGAAGAAAAAAATTTTTGCAGGTAAATCTTAGAGCACAGAATGCAATGATGTAAGGGAGAAACATTCTAGGGAGATTCTTTTTCTAGTCAAAGAAAACAACAATTACCTTTATTTCTTCATATTTTATGGGCACCTTATCAGGACAGATCTTGACAAACAAGCCTCCCAAACAAGTTTGATCAAGGGTACTACAGCAAAGGGACACTACAGGGTGCAGATGTGTTGCGTTGACCAGCACAGGCATCCTTTTTTGTCTTGTTTTTCAGTCAGCTGCAGAAACTATGTTAACTGAAAAAGCTGCCCAAGCCTGTCAGATGTCACCCAGAGGAGAAAAGGACATACAAAGAGAAAGTCGCTAATGCCTGTAGCCTTTTGTTTAGTCAAACAACTGAATGCTTCTGAGATAAGTATCAGTGAGACAGGCTTTGGCAATTTATCCCTTGCATGCTCATATTGCGCTAGAAACCGTGCTGAAAAATTCAGTAAAGGCTACAAACCCCCCCGTATGTGGTTTCAGCTTTGCACTGATAATAGTTATTAACTCCTCAGGCTATGCAGCATCTGACAGAGTGATGTTTACCACTGCCTCGCTTCCTTATATATTCAATACATGCTTCATAAGGCAACATCTGCTGTGCCCCATGGATATACCATACACGCATTTATATTGAGGTTTTAAGATACATAACCTGGCTTGAAAATGCAATTAATTTACCACTCAAAGCACAAGTATGTCTCAGCATTTCAATCTTCCTTCTAGAGTGCAGTCCCTGAATACTTTTTCTTCAGAGAGAAGGGAGGAAAAAAAAAAAAAAGAGAAAAAATCTTACATGGATTCTTCAACCAAAAAGGATTATGAAGTGTTTTTAAGCACATTGTCTATTAAATATTGCAGTGATTGTTGATTTTCATTTCTGCAATATAAGCTAGTCAGGAAATCCCTTACTTTCACACCAAAGGGTAGATACTTCTAGGCACTTGTCTCAATACTTCTATGCAGAAATTTCTGTTTTTTCCCCATACATGTTCTCCTGGATGTATCTAAGGTTATGGTCTGACTGAAAGATGGCTAGGAGGAAGAGGAGAGTAATGACAAGAGGAGGAAATATTTTCACATGCCAGACACGTTCAAAGGTTACCCTAGTCAGTGTTTCCCCAGTAGCAGGACACTTCGGCTTGCCCTTGTTAGGTTACTCCACATACGCCTAGTTCACACTCAATCCTGCACATCAAAAGAAAAAAATTTTTAGGAAGTATCCACATCACACACCACATCGTTACTGATTCTTAAATATCTACTGACTTGCCTCACCACTTGCCATCTTTTATGCTTCTGCAGGCTGTGGTAAATTCAGATAACGGATAATAAGCCAAGGTACACACCTCCTGGCCCTGAGCAGCTACTGTTTAAAAATAGGCCAGAAAACATAAAAATAGATGTTATGCTTAGAAAAAACATTGTTTCATGCTTTTCTTATTCTTCCTCCTGTTAGCCTTTCAGCTTGAAAACAGTTTCCAAAAGCATTCCTAAAACCATTAATAGCAGACTAGAATGCAGCAAAAGTGGTCAAATTACCTTCACCACCTCTCACCCAACACATTGCATCCCTCTACTCAATTTACATTGCACGCCAAATAGCAACTATTTTGGAAGGTACTGCAGCAAGGAAAAATGCAAACAGCAAATATAAACAGAGGAAGTCAAAGAGCTGTAGGAAGAAGAGAATATCTTAAGGGTATTTCAGACAGCAGGCAGCTTTCTGCTCTCCATTTTGCTGCAAGCTCACACGGACACACACACGGAGAAAGGAGGAAGATGGACACATCCAGCCAACAAGCTCTAGCTGAAGCCAAACACAGAGTCATAATCACAAGGACTGGACACCCACACATCTGAAGAACGTTTTCAGCTGTCACAGTAAAACAGTATTTAGATCAGGATTACACAACCATTCTTCCATCACTGAACTGTGGAATACTCTTGGATTCACTACAAGCGTGGATGTTTTACTCGGGTTAGACAAATTCCTCAAAACGGACACAGGAAAGCAAGCCAGTAGAATATCTGATGATTGAAACATGATACAGAGCTCATGCCGATGACAAATTTTGCCTTCATAATTTCCACAACTTTAAGTTATGAATTAATTCATTCCTTTACTCCCGCAGCTTTCCTCAGCTACCAGACTACATCTTGCATTAGAACTTGCACATTAAAGAGTCTGACAAACAATTGTCTTTTCAACATTACATCATATGTTGAAAAGTATATGTTAGTTGTACTTATATAATCAGTCTCCTTTATCTTCTAGATATTTCTTAAGCTAGATCAAAACTAGCAATACATTTAAAAATCTAGAAGTTCTATACAGCTGTATAAGTAAACCTTAATGAAGTTTCAGTTTTCTTTCAGTGAAAAACAAAACACGTACTTTTTTCTTCCCATTAACAATATCACCAAGCTATATGAATAGGAAAAAGTAATATGCTCCCTTTCTTCTAACACAGCGCTAGAATATTAATCTTCTTTCCAGTGCATTATAGAGCTGTTCTGTTTTCTTCTTTCTTCCATGTAGGGAGAAAGGAGCACTGGAAAAAGCTTCCTTGCCTGCCTGCAGGTCTCAGCCAGGAAACCCAGCAGCATCATGAGTGCTGACAGCACCAATTTCCCCATGGATTCTGTTTGCCAAAGGACCCACGGGACAAGACGATAACTGCATAGAGCACTCCTCACCCAACAGAAAAACCTGAGCTTTATCCTAATGCTGGCAAAAACCACTCTATGCTGCTACTTCACCAACAATTATTTGATCCTTATTACTTTAAGCTCACAACTGTCAAAGTTGTTAGCGCTGCTTCCGTCAGCTTCTCCCGAGACACACGTAGTCTCCGCGCACAGAAAAGACCTGTGTCTTGGATCAAGAACCCAAAGATAAACAGCTGTTTAAAACTTACACATAACAGTATAGAATAACACTATAAAACTGTCTCAGCCAGAACCAGGGCTCCCCCAAGAGCCCTAAAAGCTTAGATCAGAAGGTTTTTGGTGCCTGGATCTAGAGAAGGGGACTTCTTAGGGCTTCAGTTTTCACAGCTCGCAGTCAGCTTGCCAGACAGGCTGTTAAGAATCAGCCAGCCCATGCTTCCCTTCCTTGCGCTGAAAGACTGCTGAGCTGACAGCAAACCGGAGCTACCGCCACGATTCACTCATTTCCATAGAGCACGTAGGTTTTTAAGAATTATCACAAACATTTTTGCGATTAAATAACATTGGTAGAAAATATTTCACCTGGCCAAACTGAAAAACAGGGCTCAGCATTCTCTTTTTTTTAAGATGTAAAGGTCAATTACGATAACATTAGGAAATGTAAGGTCAGCTCTACATCTATTTCAGTTTATACAGGCTGAGATCCTCCCGCTTTTCCCACCGGCTCAGCTAGAAGTCAAATCCCACGCAGAAGCCTTCTGCAGTTGTTTCCATCATTTAAAAAAAAAAAAAAAAGAAAACACAACCAAAAAACCAAGATAAACAAATCCCACAAACAGCCAAACAAAAAACCCCCACCAGAACACTTCTTTATTTTCAGCGTTGTACTATAATGAAGGGTGATGCAATGCATGAGTGCACCCACCTTGTCGGTCAAACTTGGAGAACCTGAGTTCATCGGTAACAGTGACTAATGTCTAGCTAGTTTCCTAAAGAACTAGAAAAAACACACAGCGTGATCTACAAGTATAAAAAAAAGCCTTTAACTATAAGCATTAACTACTTCCTGACAAAAAGTTTTCCCAAAAATCTTAATTGTGATGTTGTAATCTAATTCATTAATATCCATAGTATTCATTTAACACCTTGAAGTGATCTGTGGAGAAACACTTTAGAAGACAACATTAATGGAAGACTTTGCCTTATTTTTCTAGGTAACAGTTGCCATAGATGCATATTTCCTAAGCACTAACTTTGTTCCTTTTAAGAAGTTTGGATGATATGAAACATCGTGAAAATTATACTGTATTTTTAATACCCTTAAAAGCAATGTCTTCAACTAAAAATAACAGAATATAGGATGTCTACCAGAACCCACTCTTGGAATTCTTAAATACCAGGCATGACATTTTAAAGTGGCATGTATTGAATAACTTTATAATTTATTTTTTTAGGAAATCACTAATATAAATCTAGACCTCTGCATCATTAAATAGCATGCCTCAAATATGACTTTATTTTACGAGAACCATTGATATTTACACTTCTGTTTATGAGCATATGCAGCCATCATAATTCTTTAGAAGCAAAGTGATGACACGTATTAGAAAATCAACATCGACAGTAGTTCCTAACACATCCAATATCAGACTATCATAACAGTCTTTAAATATTATAGCAATACAGGAAGGGACTACCGAGATCATGAAATCGAGATGGTATCAGCATTTGTTCAAGGAGGCTAATACTTATTTCAGAAGAACAGAAGATCTGCTCCATGCACTGCACACACTGCTTGTTAACGTTCTCTCATCCGCTGCAAATCTTGACAATGGGGAAACTAACCCACAAATACTTCGATGGTTTACAAGGCATCTGTTGTAAAGCCAAACACCAAAGTAAGTTTTTCGAGTATGGAGACACAGTGCAAACAGAGTGCAAGCAAACAGGCTAAAATAAAGCACATGAATTCAATTGTTTCCTTCAGTCTTCCTTTTCTCGTTATAGGAATGGTTTTGGTAAGTCAAGGTAAGGAGCTTGCGCACTTGAAAACAGAACAGTAACACAGACGTATTACTTATAAAACACATGAAGCAATATTTTAGGAATAAAACAGCGTACTTAATATCAGCTGCCTGAAAGCAAAGCAAGAGAAGTATCGCTTTGACCCTTCTTACTTATAGGATTCAGTATGAGAATCACTTTCAAAAAATATTACTATGCATTCTGGACTCCAGGACAGCTCGTTCAAGGAAGATCATGCCTTGGGAGAAAAAGACCACAAAGTTGGTAACTACACAATATTTGGGAAATAAAATGTACTTTTAAAATAGACTAGGTCATTTTTCAGAATGAAACAATTTCATTACCGAGTGCTGTATTCTTGTAGTTATTTCAAATACATTTAACTTCAGTGGTGATAATACAATTTGGAACTAGCTTTTAAACATCGGTCCTGTATGCACTTGAAGGCACACAACTGATCCCGTTACCCTCTATCCAGCCATGTCTCATTTCCGTCTGCAGAAAACAAGCAAGTACAGATATGAAGATGTGAACAGGGCTGACACTTGACTGTTGGGCCTATCTCCATGATCACATTCATCATTAATGTATCAAACACACTACATTAACTTACCATACATTAGCATCGTTCAGAGCTTTCATCACCTAGACAGAAATTTAAATTATCGCCTGTCTTCCTTCTACTTAAGTAAATATAAAGGCACCTGTCTGCCTTTCTGTGGAGGGGCGGAAGATATAAATGCATTCAGCTTTTCTCATCCTACACACTGTACAGCAGCAAGGATTTACCTTAAAATTTATCAAAGAGACAGCTGATAGCAAATTTATGAACTAAGAATGGCTTAGCTTATACACTTCCATTCGCACTGAAGAGATGCTGCCCTCTGATGCTTCCACCAATATTCTCTTTACCAGTCTCTCCACTAGTCAACTGCTGTCTTTGACAGATAATTATTATTCTCAATATCTATCCTATTTAAGGGCAAAATATCAAGATAGGTACAATACAATGCCAGCAACCAAGAGATTTCCCCTAGTGATTTTTTTATTTTTATATATATATACACACACACAGACACAATACGCACAGTAATTAAAGATTTTTAAGCCCTGGGGTTCAATCCTAGATTTCAATCTAGCGACTCTTATCTGCAGTAACCTTGCCAGTCTTTACCAGTCTCAGAGGAGCGTTTGGGGTTTTTTTACTAGACAGCTCAACAGGACAGTGGAAATATATATGTGTGTGTATGTGCACATGTATTATACGCATAGTTACAAAATAGTGTACTGCTATCTTCTTAGTAATGCATCACTTCATAACATATCAAGAATTTCAAGACAGCTAAAGAGATTAGAAAAGCATTAAGCAGTTCCTTGGGCAACTTAAGCTAGTTGTAGAGTCACAGATCACATTTGCAATCTTGGGTCACCAGAGGCACATTGTGTCAGTACCTCAAAATTAACATCTTAAAGGGGTTGTACAGGTGTGTCCTGGTTTGAGGTAAAACAGAACCAATTTTCTTTTCCATAATTTTACTTTTCAGATAAACTTCTTCTAACTAACTGAGCTCTCTGAAGTTAATGGCATAGTTTTCAGACAATGCCTGCCTCTAGCAGAGAGAAGGTCTGCTTACACTTTTTGCTGTAATAACCAAGGTCAACTAACTTTGTTATTTGCCCTGTTGAAGGGTTGGAAGTAGAAAAGCACAGAGGGAGGAGCAGACAAGGCAGGGGACCCAAAACTGACCAACAGGGATCTGTACAAAAGCTGAGAGACCAAAGGGCTCAGAGCCTCTTTCTTCAGTGGCAAGTGTCCAAGGAGGACTCTGTTTGTCTGCCTTTGATCCCACTCCGTGCGCTCCTGAATCCAGTTCCTGAGTTCAGCTCCCACCCTCCACAGAGTCCAGTCTGGGACTTCCCCAGTGCCTACCAGTGGGAGCTTGATATGGTTTTGCATATACTTCGTTATTTTCTTATTAATAATAAAAAGATATTAATTATTATCTCATTGAATTAGTTTAGTTTCTTTTCAACTCGTCTCTTATTTTCTCTCCTCTCTGAAGGGGACAGAGGACAAAGAGAGCATCTGTCTTTCATTCGAGTGGCCCGTCCAGCCCAAACTACAACAAAGCATCTCAAATGCAATCACGCTTCACATTTACACGCCATTTTTATTCTTTCAGTGGCCATTCAGATGGTTGTGTTCAAAACTGACGCTGTCAAACAAGTCATGAAACAGTTGGAGAAGGGATGGAAGTCTTTGCTTTTGTTCATAGTGCATTATTTCTTATGTTGATGTATAGGAAGTAAAAATAAAAAAGCCCTTTGAAAGACTCTTGAAAATTTTTAAGGATGCCAGTGAAGCCATTCTTCATGGATTAAAGCATTTGTCTTTTCCTGAGAGAGATTTTAGTGATGTATTATTCAACTTCTCTCGCTTTAGTACCAACAGTAAATCCAACATTATGCATTGTTAACACAGTAATTACACTTTCCACTTCATAAACCAGCATGTCATCATCTCGAGATCTGCACCATCTGGAGGGCCAGCTGACAGCAGAGTCACCTGGGATCCAGCAGGAAGCCAAGCTCCAATCGCATGCCTCGCTCACATTGCATTATACAAGCAAATAACACATTTCGTCAAGCCATTCATAGTGCCTTGTATTGAAAACAAATTTCGTCAATTAAAATACAACTATGAATGCTCATTCACTTAAAACAAGAAATGAATTATTCATACTTTAACATTCCTTTTTCCAGACATTCTTTGTCTCTTCTCATCTAGAATCATTAGAAGTAGCCTCGACTCCCAGATGAAGGAAGGCTCTGCATGTTCTTATTCTTTTTGGTATTCCTGATGGAAAATAAGATTTTTTTCAAAAGGACCTGCATAACTTAGAAACAGAATCTACTTCTGGAATTGGAACAGGGGCACACAGGCTGAATTATATATTCTGGATTATTATACTCCCTTGTCAATAACAGATCTGGGAAATAACAATACATCCAAAAGAGTTACCTCCTGCACCCTGAATGCCTCCCCAACGTTGCAATCTTCATGTCAATAACCAAAAAATTAACAAACCCTACTGGCAAGTTTTGAATCCTGCTGTAAGACAGTTTGACATTTCTGTATTTTTTAATAACGACATGAAAAATTATCATCATAACATACTTCCCAGTAGGATAAATCAATTAATAACTAAAAATAAAAAATCAGATTCAGAATTTGTCAACCCGTGCCTCTTTGGAACCCACATGATCTGCAAAATCAGCTGTTATTATGCATGTTCTGGAAAATTAACTAGATTACTCTACATATGCTTCAGTTGACAGCATAGCTTCTTTTTTTGTCCTCCTATTCTTCAAGTTCTGCATAAGACTATAAGAAAATTTCCTACGTGAAAAGCTTTTAACTGGCAAGTTCTGCTAAGCATGAAGAAAGTGCTGGAGTTTAGCCTTAGGTTACACCTAATTCACGAAATAATTTATGCTTTGGATTTTTAAGCTGATATGACTATATCCAGCCAGGAGTTGACCAAGCAGAAGCCAGAGAACATCTTTTATGACACTCATAGAACACCACTGAAAATTTATACCTGACCTAAAGGACATTGAAACATAGGAAGAATCTCCTTCCTAATCACTGAAGAGACCTGAACACACTAGTAATGATTTTAGGGTCAAAGTTATTCAGTTCAAACCGTAACTATTTGCTCCTACACATTATCAGTCACTATCTGTATTAAATAAGTCCTGTCTGTGTTTATAAAAGAATCGTGCACACTGATCTTTGCCCCAGACTGCTTATAACTTCTCAGTATCAGCAAAATTACTCTTAACTTCTTAAGCTTTACTGTAGACCAACTATTTCCAGCATCCCAATAAATTCTCATCTCCTCCAAAAGCTGAGAACATCTCAGCTCAAACTGTGCAGCTTAATTAAACATCAGGAACTATTGCTAAAAGTTAAATACTTGCAAAAGCAAGATTTCAGAAACCACGATGGTCAGGACTGCATTACAGAGGGAGCTCCTTGCTGGGACAGGAATAGCCCGATATTAAACAGAGATGAACACAAATGGACTGGTATAGCCATGCTTTGAACAAATATACTACCCAGAATAAACCAAGCTATAGTAATAAGGTTGGGGTTTTTTTTGTATACCTGCAGCTTCATTAAGAGTTTCGAGAGCATAGCAATATTGATCATGATTTACTGAGTTTCCCCTAGGGAGCAGAAGGTAAAGATAAGGATATTGTCATTTTTCCGGAGTCACTCACTGCATATGCAAACAATTCTCTTGGCCAAAGAGGTATCAACTTTTTCTACAGAGCTCACAGCAGAAGCTTCAAGTAAGGCAGACTACTGACATGTTGCATTCCCCTCTGAATCTCAGCGGGATGTCTTTAGTACAATTTCTTTTCCAGCCCTTCGGCAACCCAAGGTCTAAGACCACAAGGTAAGAAAGAGGTGAGACCGATTACCTGGTTCTCTTGTACATAACTGCTCTGCAACACAGAGCTTGCACTGTTCCCAAGGAAGAGTATTTCAACCTTTACCAACTGTGAGAGCAAGGTTCCCCCATGATTACATTACCTCTTACCATATGGATTTTCCTCCCTAGCACGCCACTGTGATTCAAACTCCTTTAAAAAAAAAAAAAACCCAAAACCCTGGGGTGAAAAGCAAGCGATCCATCTCACGACCAGTCCTATTTTCCTGTCTGCCTTCTATCCCTGCTAACATATACACGTGTCACCACCACTAGAAATTGCTGGAAGCAAGCTCAACGCTGTAGTACGCTCTGCCCAACATACTCACTGCCGACAGCTCTTACGAACAGCCCTGGGGAACTGTACGGTCCTCCGCTCTGAGCCTGCAGTGTTATAGCAAGAGCTTATTTTAAGGGCAAGATGTTTTCAGTCAAGCAGCCATTATCCCAGAAATCATCCTACTCAATAACTCTCTTGAATAATAGAGGTGTTTGTTTATTACTTTTCAACCTTAGGTTTTTCCTTAAAGAAAAAAAAAAAAAATGTTCCATCTATTAAGTTTCATTCAATTTGGGGGGGGGGGACGACACAGATGGTGGGACGGGACAACTACTTTGAGAAACAGAGTGAATAAATGGCAATTTTGGTCTGCTTTTTTGATTATGGGTTCTATAGAAGTGTAAGATGAAAAAAGGAGGAGAGGAAGGGAGAATCTAATGATGTTACCAGACAGACATGTCTTTATTGCAGACTAACACCTGGTGAATTAATAAGTCACAAAGAGACTCTCAACTAAGCTGGATGTTCAGAAAACATTTAGTCATAGATGTGATAGAAAATAAACAGGGGAAAAAAAATTTAGAGACCTCAGTCTTCGATACATTCACTAATATTGACATTTCCTATAATATTTATTCCACCAGCTCAGGGCTTACTTTTCATGTTCCTAGTTTGTCTTTGGCATCATATTCAAGACAAGCAAGATTAGTCAGTTATTAGAAATAGAGAAGAATGCAGTCTTGGGCAGAAAGCAGTCTTCATATTAAGCATTTGCTGAATATTCAAAACAAGAATAAGGCCGATAGCAAGACGGGTGCCCAAGAAATACAAAGTAACATCGAAATTCCTTAGAAGTTATGATTCCTGACCTCCTTCTGTATAACTCAAAAATCTAAAGGGTTACAGTAGATAGGTTATTGACCTTGGATGTTCCAGGTACAGAACTTTTTACATTAGATTTAGTGAATTTTCATCAGTGAGAACTGTGGTGGAAAAAGACTACTGGGCAGATTTAGGAGGAAGAGGTGGAGACATGCTCTGGTAAAACCAGAGCGCACCATTAGATCTTTTCATAGGTTACCTTTAACATTGTAAAAAAAGTCTTTCTAATGGAGTATACCACAGGGGGGGAAAAATAAAAAAAAAAAAAAATATCACATTGCAGCCAGCTCCACAGATTCCATTAAGACAGTCATTGCTTTACATTAATAGTCCCTTTTCAGAGAAATAACTGTTTTGATAATGAATGAGAAAAGCCTTAAATTACACTGAAGGTTTTTTATAGAGCTGTGATTTGCCATGGTAATTAAATTTTACAAGAAAAACTCGCTACATTTTACAACAACTAGATGGCACTGTCCAAATAAACGGTTATGTTCATGCTCATTTATCTGCTCATTAGACTGAGTTTTCTATTTGTTTAAGCAATTAGTTATATTTAGAATAATAATTGGCAATCCTCACGAGAAGAATTTGAAATAGGGATTTTTGTAATAAGAGATCCTTTGATAAAACAAAGGCTAAACCAAATTTCCTCTAATTTCGAGTATTGACATAGAAATTCCAGCCTGACAGAGCTCCATGGCAAAATTCCCAGGTGACTCGAGCAGAGCCAGGGTTTGACTCGTGATGCCAGTGTTCATTAGTAGGATTATATAAGTTTACCCAGCCTTTGGCTTCTTTTAGTCCCTCTCCCCACCACAATAAAACACAGAAACGATTATAATATTGAAAGCAAGAAAACCATTGACATCACCCAGAACACAGCGGAGTTTGATCATGTTCTCTCTCCAGTATAAGTAAGGCAAGGTTCTAGCTACTTTACTGGCAGCCCTGCTCAGCATTTTGGAAACTGCCTGTTAGGAAGAAGACAGACAACATAATGAATGAACCGCCAGAAACAATTTTCAAAAGCCTTCAAGCAGTAATCTGTACAATGGGATGGAATAAAAGAAGCTGGCACTTCTGGAAGGCCTGAAATTAGCAACGTGAGAGGTATTTTTGAAGAATAAATGTATCGTCTCTATTATTTTTCATATTTTGTGTCTATTTTATATACTTATGAACTTACATATAGGTTAGATTATTGCCTAGTGAGTAATACAGCAAACAAAGGACAGCATTTGATGCCCATGCACAGGATTTGGGAAAGCACTAACAGCAGATAGCTCCCCTTGGCGACAGGCTGACTGGATTGTTAAGTATCCATCATCTTTAGCAGGAAAGTTTTATTCTTTATTAACTTCCAACTTGCACACTTCAAAGCACAAAATACAGTCTCATGAATTGTTACAGTTATGACACACTGCTACTAAAAATTACAACACACCCACTAAAAAAGGTAAACTCAATTTAAAAAAAAATAAAAATAAAATCAACATAAACCTTAGAAAGGTAAATAACAGCTGCAATCCAGTCCACGTTGCTCAATAGACCCCATCTCTTGTCACAAGCCTGCCACAGAGACACACAAACCACCCCCAGAACAAGAAAGGGCTTTGTGGATAGTCTTGACGGTCAGGCACAGGGAGGTGCCCAGCTCCCACGGTCACAACACTCGCCAGGAAAACATACCATGCCTAATTCAGCGAGATAAAGCAGAGGAGGGAAAACCTGTAAGGGATTATAATGGTACTGTTATATTTATACAATAACTTTAGTTGCTCCACGGATAATAAGTATTGATCAATTTTGAGCAGCCAATCGTTGCTCACTGAAGTTTTGCACTGATCACTGACTGTGGCAAGTTTCCCAAAAACATGGAGTTCCTCTTTCTAAAACGGACACTAGTAGTAGTGCTGTCCCCAGGTATCTAGAAGTCCCTCAGTTGAGGTAGTCGTGCATGTTGACAGAGGTATGAGCTGGGTTCCTTCCTCTGCTTGACTGGATTCGATCCCACATCCTCTCTATCCTGGAAGTGCCCCGACCGCAGCGATGCGGTAAGGCGTCCTGGCAAAATCTGCTTTCAGTATCAATGCTTCGCCTTTATGCTTGTTTACCTTCCCCAAACATACACAATGTTGTCTAATAAAAGACATTTTTTCTGTATGCAAGCCAAGGTCTGTCAGGAAAAAAATTAAATACATAATAAAAAGCACTGGAGCAGAGAGTAAAAACCCTGTGTCCTATCTTGAGAGTGCATCCTTGCCGGCAGGCTGAAAAGCTATTCTTCTCTTGTTTTATCTCATCAGTTATTTAATTCTTCCACACAAGTTAGGACAGCTCTAACAGAAGGTTAGGGCACCCTCCTGGGCGCTGGAAGGAGATGATTTCAAGTCCCCCACTTGCCAGGTGGGTACCTTCGCTACCGGGTTATTACACAGAAGAGCAGCCTGTTCCTCCAGCACGGCAAACATAGATCTCGGTTGTCTTTTCTTGCAAATGCACCAACGTAAGTTGTTCCACGTGCCACGAGAACTGTTTTTTACGCCAGTTCAGGACATAAAAATAGATTGATTCAAATCTGTTTTGAGTGACTGCCTTTGATTTCTTTTCCTTCACCCCACAGCAGATATAGTGCTGCTGAGGGGCAAAGGAAAATAAAAACGTTTATTCCCATAGCCCCACTCACAGGACCCATGCAAATTTCTCTAATGAAACAAAACCCAGTTGGGTCTGCTGAGGTCTCACAGGAGAGCTGCGAGCCAAGGACTCCGAGTACAGTGAATACAATTTTATGGGAAAGAACAGGCACAGGCCTGTGAGCTAAAAAGTTGTATCCACACAGAGGCCACACAAAGGCTTAAAGAAACAGCTTGCCCTCTACCAGACAAATCACATCACACCGATTTGCTTCACTAATCCTTTTACAAACCACACGCTTTCAAATGCGAACACGGTGAACGTTTTAGGGGAACTCTGCTAAGAGTATCCATAAACCAAATACTTCAAGATATTATGTAGATCGCAAGTTATTTGCATTTTGATTGACTAATCAGCTTCCTGAATGGAGCTCTCTGTATACTATGATTGCTGCTTGATTGGAATTCAGCTTTGCCAACCTCCTCTATTTTAATAAAGCCATATATATGTCTTGAATAACAAATATTCTGGAGCTTTTCTGGAGCTGTTGCCGTGATTGCCGAGTTGGTTTTTTCCTTTAAGTTAAAAAAATAATTATGTGTTGTCCAAGATCGGTAAAAGCTTTTATTTGATTGTGTTTAAAATTAAACATGGTCATATTTAGGCTGGCAACTCCTGTGACACGTTCACAGTTTGGAAAGCATCTGAAAGCTTTTATTTAAGAAGAGTGAATTTTCAGTTTGTACTTGCTTCTGCTCACAGCCCAATTCCGAGGTCCTTTGACTCAGCTCTTGTCAGAAAGAAGAGAACATTAATCTAGCAGCACTGTTGTTTTCAAATAACCTTCTCTCCTTGAAAAACAATGGCTTTGTAGGAGCAGCAGGCAGACTGACAAGTGTTCGAAGTGAAATGGAAATGAAATGAGAGTTCCTACTAGCTCTAGGCACCAGGAGATCCAGAAACAGTCTGCACTGAAGCGCTTAGTGGCTCTGGTAGACGGGCTCTTGTTGATTTATCACAACGTTCCCCGCTGTTTACGAGGATATTGTTCATCTCCCTGAGAAAAGTTACCCTCATGCCAGGGCGAATGCTACCTAAGCAAAGCACACCAAGAAATATACACCAAATCTGCTGGAGCATGCTGGGGAAGGGGCAGGGACAACTGTACCAGTCACAACAGGTAAGAGCTAATTTTCTTGATGGGAGAGATAACATTTATGATATAATTTGCATTTGCACAAAGCATTGAGTCGATACGTAGACTCCCTTTCCCTCATTGATCAGTCAAGTTACAAATAAGTAAATAAATAAATCAGTATTTTAACAGTACCGCTGTCACCACCTCTCATGGATGCTCAGACTACTGCTGGGCTCACATGGGTGAATCCCTGCACCCACTGAGCAGAATCAGGGAGATGATTCTGCACAAAGGAGAACCTGTTGTAGGAGCAGAATTGGGGACATGCCCATCTGATGTACTTTGCTCAGGCTTAGGGCGATGCAATGGAGATGCATGTGACACAGTGACTGCAGTGTTAGCAAAGCACGAACCCACCCCTGCAATTTTCAGAAATGCAGAGGGGATAGAGAGGATGGACTGAAGGGCTCTCGGCACTCTGATTTTTGCACAAAAGTTTTTGAAAAGAAAAATACTGTGTTTTTATTTTTTGTCAGGAAAGAATTAAATGGACACAGTCTGTCTAAAGCTTGAAGGCAGGGTGAAGGAGAACATCTTCTACCTAAAAATTAACAAAAAACCCCACCCCACATTCACAGTAAAGTAGACAGCTTTTGTTCATAAAACACCAGGTAAATTTTTACACCAATGAAGGAGAAACTTCAGGCTGGATCCTTCTTTTTAGGACACTGATAAATGCAACCAAGTATGTGGAAAACACGGATCATTATCCAAGATATAAATGTATACCCAGATCTAATATCACAATGTCACCAACTTAAAAGCTACTCTATAGATGCTTAATTTCCCACACCACAGCCTACAACCAGCAGCCCTTCACAGCTCTCCTCTGCATGCTACAAACCTTGTGAGCTCCAACTTTCAGATTCCTTCCTGTGCCATCTCTCCCACGGGAAGCCTAAGTCTTATTCCTCTGGTATCCAAAAAAACCAACCAAAACCCCCAACCAACCACCAAAACAAAATAACACAACTTATTTCTGTCCTACCTTTGGTCATGCAGCTGTCCCTGCTGCCAGTACAGTGGGGCTGGCTTAACTAGCTCTTCTCTCTCTCTCCTGTAGACCTACTACCTGACGTTCTTAAGGAAAGTAGATGGATCGTCTTTCTCAGTCTTTGTTTTGCTAAGAAACAAACCGGGTACGGAGTGGGGAGAGGAGCTTTTTCACCAGGTTATGGCAGTAGCACCTGTAGCATCTCCTTTCAGAACAGTGGAGACATCGAGCAGCTTCTGAAATTTGGTTTGCATCATGAAAATTTAGTTGTCAATTTTCGCTGCAAGTGAAGCTTTTGTCCACATAGTCTAAAGGAAGTCACAGGGAAAGACCAGGGTAGGAAAGGAGAAAGCAGTGTAAAAAGGGAAGAACAGATCCTAACTGATACCAAGTTGTTGCTTTAGGTCCTTTTGGGGTGTCTCACAAAAAGCTAGGAAGACGAAAAGGAAAAAACACAAGTAAGCTCAAGTGTAGAAAGACAGACACAACAGCTACACGGCTCATCTGTATTAGAGCAGGACCAAGCTGCTCCGTGAAAATATGTAGAAAAAGAAAAGAACAAACAGAAAGAGTGCTAGAAGCAAAATATTTTCATGAAAATGGGAGCTTTCTCCTCCCTTCTCTATTAGTACTGAGGAACACATCTGGCTTTCCTCGCCCAGCATCGCTGTTGGGATAGAAAGACAGCCGTTAGAAAACACCATATTCTAGGAGACAATTCAGAAGGGGAAATTATATGCTGCATGTAAGGAAAAGCTAATTAAGTAAAAGCTGAGAAAAATAACAAAAGGTTCTATTCTCAGCAATTTGAAATAACACAAGTGACACTGAACAAATTAGTCACAGAAGCAAGAGATGACCGGTTTTCGTTGCAAGAGAGCTTTTAAAAACCACTCTCAAACATCTGCTGTCATTATATGATCACTAAAGCTGGAGAAAAATCTTTCCTTCCAGAACCATTTTGCTACATGGTAGTTAAATTACAGATGTTTCTTTAATTTTTTTTACAGCATACCTGGATTCTAAAAGGAATGAAGTTGTCATTGAGCTATTTTGTGTTTGGGTTCTTTGTTTGTTTTTAGTTTCACTATTAAGATTTAAGTCTTTTTCCTTCAAAAAATTGATGAAAGTTTTCATAACCTTTGCCTGGCAGCTCTCCTCAAGGCCATGGCAAATTAAGTACAAAAAACCTTTTTAGATGACACCAGTAACGACACGTGGAACCAAGCCAGCCGAGAAGGCAAACAGAACGCTAATTGTGGAAGTGTAAATTGTGTGAACAAAATGACAGACTTGTGTTTATTAACACTTGTCTACACTTGGAATTTTATCAGAATAGTTATCCCAGAATAACTGTTTTAGTTGAAATTAAAATAACTATTTCAGAATAATTACTGAGAAGGTTCTTTTGGCATATTTCAAAATATAAGAAAAACCTCAGCTCTTTGAATCAGTTTATTATGATAGAAGATAAACAATTATTATTTTTTAATTCAATGTGTTTGCACATCTTCCAGTACAAGATTACCATTCTATTACAGCCTTTATTCATCCACTGATATAACAACTAGCGAGACTTTCTGTAAGGGCTTACTAAAACGCACAAGCCAAAAATATAAAATAATTTCAACAGTAGAAAAAAGGCTGAAGAAAGCTTAATAAGAGTTCAAAAATATTTTATTTTACAATTGAGCTACTGAAAAAACCATGTGCATCTGGCATGTCTTCTCTCCCACCAGATCAGGTGCAACTAAAATAGTCTAATAAAATGGAATTGTTCGCAATATCTACAGAAAAAAAAAATTGCTCCAGTAACAGCAGGTGTTTCCCCCAAATTGGGCACTGCAGCACTGTTGAAACAAAAAAGGAAGGAAAGTTTTGGCCATTCTTAGAATTTTCCTGTGTTTTACCACAGCAACAACAAGATCTACCACTGTGAAAGAGTTTTTGTGTCTTTATAAAACAACTGTAATAAAAAGCGTACACAATGATGCTTTGGCTTATGTTTGGGGTGGGGGTGGAGAAAGGAAATCAGTGCTACAATAGTCCTTTTCAAGAGCAATAGCTTCCAACTGGCCCCCAGCAGAAGTCTTAACACCTCAGTCCCATTTCTACTTATATTTTCCCCACCAGCTTTGAATATTCTCTGAAGATAATCTATTGAACAACAGAAGCTGTGTTAATGCAGTCACCTCTGAAAAGCAAGACTTACCAACAATTGGCAACCCCTTTGTGTTTATTCTACAGTCCAAAGGAGTGCCCACTTTATAGAGAGAAAATTAGTCTGATCGTTGTTAAAACGAGATGCCTTGAAAGACACTAAGATGAGAAATTCTGTCTTGTAATTCTGACCTAAAAATGCAGTATAGCCAGTGGTACGTACTCTGCTCAGCACAGGGTCAAAGTATTGCTGCCAATGAGGTAGGAACAATGCACCTTCTGCACCATAACCTCTGTATCCTAACAATTTATGGTACAGTCTCCAAATGGAAAACAAGAGATGGACCAAGCAAGTAGAGGTCCCACAGTGAAGTAGTCTGACCCTTGAAAAGACAGGGGAAAAGGCAAAAGTAGAAGAAAATTGGGGTTCAACTGACTAGTCTGAAAAAGCTTAACTTGTGTCACACTGATGAGTCAAATGCGAAGCGTGTTGAAATGGCCCTTGAGGAAAATCACATGCATGAGGAGAGTTTAGCTCTGTCGTAACTTGTCTGCAACTCATACGTCTGTTCCCCAGGAGATGGCTGCACGATGATCTGGGATTCCATAATTGATAGCAGAAACAATAAAAGCAGCAAGGTAAAAAGATTCAATCAACGAATCTCAGAATATCAATACATGATTAAGAGTTTCAAAATTACTTGAGCAGAATTATAAGCCTGTTCAATAGATTTGCAGAACCAGAAGAGCTACTCTCTTTTGTCTTCACTGTGGTCTTGACCTACTTTTGATATAAACATGCACATTTGAGTTCCAGTCTAATGGTAATAAGCAGGTTACTTCAGGCTTCAAAGCCAGGCTGAACTTGTCTGGGGCAGTGGTGAAGGCTAGCTGGCTGTCTTCCTTGCCTATTGTTGTGCTTCCCTTTGCAGTTCCCCCTTTACGGGGGGGGATAAAAAAGGAAAAAAAAAAAATATTAAAATGTATATTCATTGTCTAATCAACTATTCCCCCCTCTGCTTCCCTCCAAAGCAGTGAATTATAAAAGAATCAGAATCGATGCCACTGGAACAGATCAACACTGACACTCAGCAAGTGATGCCCTGAACAACTGAGGCCGCTGCCATTTAAAACAGAAAATGACATTGGCAAAGTGTATGTACACCCGTGAGCATCTCTTCTCTTATTTTGTGCGCCCATTGGCTTTGCTCACACCTGAGGCTGCCTTTGCTTTTAGCAGATTTTCTCCAGGTTGAACATACACATTACAGAGATGCAACCTTGAAGATATGTGCAGCACTGCACAGCTGGCGTAGAATAGAAACAAGCTTCCACCACAAAAAGCACAAATAACCTGCAGTTACACCAGGCCTAAGTCCAAAACTGAAAAGCAGTAACCAATTGGGAGATTTTATTTTTGTAGTTTCAATTAAAAACTTTGTACATTACTACACAAGTTTAAATAAAAAAAAAGTTGCCAGAAAAACAATAAAAAATGTTATTAAAGAACTAGAAAGCTCATCAGAAAATATTTCTCTGATAAAGCATAGCTACGTGAAGTAGTTTAAAAATTTTATAACTAAGAGAGAGACAAGGGAAAAATATTTTGGAAGAGTTCAGTGTAGTCTGTTTAAAGGGAGAGGGGATGATCAAAGTCAGCAGGGTAAACCTATACATTTTAACACATTTTTCCCCCTCTCACATCACCTTAACCACACAGTCTCTACAGTTCTTTAAGGTGCTCTTCTCCTCAAGGGAGACTACTTTTTTTGCTGCCCCTTTACTATTAGTCTTCATTTCTATTCTAACCATGGCTAGACATCAACTCCAAACGGGACTCTCTCGTGCTCGGCATCACAGACAGAACAGCAGATAACCTAAGTGCTCCCAGCGCAAGCATATGGGAGGAATCGGATGGGAGGGAAGAAAGGAAGGCAGAGTAACAAACGCAATGAAAAAGTGACACACACAAAACTAGAGTTTGCTGAGGGCCAGACGTGGCTAAGAAGGCATAATAGAGCCACGGGAAGTGGATGCAACTGAGTGGGAACAGAAGGAAAAAGAAAAAAAAAAAAGAAGAGGGAAACGCAAAGCAAAGACGAGGTGAAAGGTTCAATTCTTGGCAATTCTCCAGCTCATAAACATGTGGGCTATAAAACTACAAACCGTGAGTATAAACACCGTCTGCACACAGAAGCTAAGCCTCAGTTCCTATTAATCTCACCTTTTTCCATATCTACGGGACCCTACCTCTGCACAACTGCTGCTCAGACAATCCACTAATAAGTCATATTCACAGTATCCGGTTGCTTGATAAGTTTGGTTTCAAACATTTCTAGTTTAATCGATCTGAAAACCGTTCTAGCAATTATTGTTGCTAGAGTTTTCCCAAGTTCTTCCCTCATGCAGACTGTTTTCTTATCAGAAATGGACTGCCTGCCTCTCACCGTTACAGCTGTAGAGCTGTTCTAAGCAGGTTAGAGCATATAGTCCTAAAAACAGAGAAAGAGTTTTTTGCACCTGAATTCTGAAGCCCAGAACATTGTGTTACTGTCTGTGCGGAAGTGGGGGCACCCAATTAAATAAGTTTAAAAAATATAATTTAAAAGCCATACACGCACATGAGAGCTAGAGAATGGAAACAGTGATTATAGTCTTTTCCATGCCAATTTTAAAGCTTGAATGAGAATGGTACAAAATTCTTCCTGCAATCAACCTGCTATTCTACAGCTCCCTGTGAAGGGACTGGAATAATCCAACTAGTTTCACATCTGTGAGCAAGACCTGCTTGCCTGCATTAGCCTTTCCTCGGAAACAACGCCGTCGCCAGACTAGTCAGGAGAAAGTCATCTGAGGACATAAGACTTGTTCTGCCTACCTGGTACATTGGTTATTCTTTACGTTTGATGTTTCTTTTTTTCAATGGGATACCGTCTACACAAAGTTATGATCTACATCTGCCTTTTCAAGGGAGGGAAGTTTTGTAACTTAACTGGGGTTAAATGCTCTTCACACGCACGCACAAAACCAAGTAAGGGGCAAAGGCCAGATCATTCTCAAGCAGAAAACATTGAAGCTGGAATATAAATAAAGTAAGCAAAACAGAAAAACCTCACATAACAGACTACATTTTCAAGCAAAGAAATAATTTGAAAGATAAGATTTACAAAAGCTAACTCTAAAGTTTGCCTCTCTCGCTTTTAATAAACCAAACTCTCCCAGGATTACCTTACCAAGGTGCGCAAAATCTGCTCAAACTTTCAGAGTTTATTGTTTTGCTGTTTGGTTTGGTATTGGGTTATTTTGTTTGATTGGCTTGGGTTTTATTGCTGTTATTTTTAATACATGCATTTATGCATCCTTAAAATGCCAAAGAAATACATCCACATTGAAATCCTCTAAGACTACAACTACAAAAAGCCAATTTCTTCACAATCAAAATTGTAAGGAATAAATGGTCTTTTAAATGCCTCAGCTACACCTGACTTAATTGAAAAAGTCACTTGGTAATAGCCCTATATAACAGGGTTTTTGGTTATCAATTAAGTTTCACAGTGAGACACAGTACAAAAAAGAAAAAAAAAGGACATTTGAACCAGAAAAGGAAGAATAGTTTTCCAGTGAGTTGCATGGAATAGTGCATATCCAGACCAGACATCCAAACGCATATCCAGGCATAAGAGTGAGTGATATTTGCTGATATTATAGTCCTATCTCCTTAGACAAAATCCCAACAGAGCAGAAAAATCACTTAGAATAAATTCATCTTATTTAGGCAACACAGGTTAACTTTAATTATGAATTAATCCCCCAACATCCTTCCTTCTTCTGGTCCATTAACAGATAATCCACGATTCTTCACTTGAATAAATGAAAGCCTTATTACAAACCGGGGTGAAATATGTCAGATTTTTTCCAGTACTGTATGACTGAAGAGATGGATTCTGAAGTTAAAACAGTTCATTCTATTTTTCATTTATGAAATATTTTTTCAAGTGACTTCTAATAATTTTATATAAGTTTAATGTCAGCCATTTTACAGTTCGTCATCCTCTTCCCTTGTCATAAACCAATTACTTGGAAAGTGTTTAAAACTTGAAAAGCCTCTAAAATTATAAGTTAAACTATACAATATTATAGTTGATTACATGTGAACTGATTTTTTTTGTTTGTTTTTAAGCAGTATTACTACTGGTTATATCTATTCTAAATGCTATGGTGTTTGAGTTAAAGCTATTCCTTAAAGGCATTTTATCTTGATGGAAGCCCGATATAACCTTTTCATATTTTCGTTTTCTGAACTACAAAGAGCATAACAGACATGGGCATCCTTTCTCCTCAAACAGGGAAAGAGCAGAGGCCACATCCAGCCCCATTTAAGTCCACCTTTTCCTTGACATCAATAGGCATTATTGTAGGGGGTTTTTAATTAAAAAAAACAAAAACACCACCCAACCAAACAAAAAAAAAAAAAAACACACAAGAAACACCCAAATCAAAAGAAAAACAACAAACCCAAACCCCACACTCCATACCCCACAGCCATATTAGTCTTCACATCCAAAGGTGGAAAACGCACCACTGCATAGAACTAAGCTTTCTGGGCATCAGCGAGTCAAGCCTCAGAAAAAAGTCTGTAGGCTATAATCCTGTTTGTTTCAAATTCTTTATATAGATTTGACTCATTTTCCCAATATGTTTCCAAAGCAGATTTTTCTGCATGGTTGGAAGGGATACAATTACCGAACCATTTGTTTGGCTCAGCTGTGCAAATCTATTGTATTTCACTGGTTATTTTCAGCAACAGAAATATTCTCTGTTTGTCTTCATAACTCCAGATAGGAAGCAGAGAAGTGTTTGGCAAGGAATATTTGTCAAGACAATGACAAGCATAGCATGATCTTTTTCCATCTCCCAACTCTTGAGCATTAACACTCTCATCCGATGTCATAGTTAATGAAAGTCCTAAGTGCCTTTCCCATGCCCTTCTGAAGCAATAGCTTCATTTGCTAAAACATTCTGAGCCATCAAGTTTAACTAATCAGAGGGCGCATCCTGACATGCAGTGAGCTGACACTTTAAGATATCTGAGGTGGCAAATGTGGCATTGTATTTCAGCATCAATTGTTTTAAAAAATTCAGAGTCAAAGGCAAAACAATCAAAAAAGATTCCTGTGTCAAAACAGCTATTCAGAGCGGGATAACATCATAGGTAGTTTGAAAACCATTTCAGGAGACAATAGGTTACAGCTTTATATATACACCTACAAAGCTGCAAGCTTTTCCCTTATCAACAGCCACAGGTTCAGCTGCGAAAGAGAAGCAACTTAGAGAGAGAAGGCCTTTACCTCAGCCATCGATAGCAGCGCACACTTGCATTTACAGACTCGGCAGGGCTCAAACCAGCTGACACCTCACTTGTAGCACGTGCACTATAGACATTGTCCTCTACTGACGGCAGGGCCAGTTTCCTACACCCCATAGAATACTGATAGCATCACCTTTTATTCATGAAGGACTGAGGGAAAAGAAAGCCAACAATAAACAACAGATAGAAAGGTGTCTTTCAAGAACAAAGAGGAAAGTACAAGTACGTTGCAGGGAGCCTACAACAGCAGCCACAACCCTATCAGTAGCTTCTTCAGAAAACTTTGGTCCCTTCTTACACGGATCACAAAGGGCGAAGGCAGAAAGAGTTTTAAGGCAAGGCTTAAAGTTTCAGGGTTTGACACTCACTTTTAGTAGGTTCTTCAGGGGACTCTCCAGTTATTAGGCTATTAATTAATACAGTCAACCAAAACCAGGAGTAAAAGCAGCAAAGGATCAGAGCAGAAATAATTTTCATTTCAATGCCTCCTGAAAAGATGCATTTCCAGGCCTACTTTAGATAAAAATCTGAGAAGGTCAAATTATGAAGTTTGTCGCATTCTCCTGAGTTTTCAACTATTGTTTCCAAGGAAGCATAAACCTAAACATCCAGGTAAATAATCCCTAGCTCAGAGCCACCAGAGCGCAGCAAGAGAGCTCTGGCAATGGCAAAAATAGCTGCAGCTTGTTTTGTCCCATGTAGCACAAGACCAGCTCCACCAAGAGACAGAGGAAGGAGAACAGGAAGCAACAGGTGAAAGAAGGGAAGATTGAACCCAACAACTGAGAAGGCAGAGGAAGAGATTTAACATGTAAAGTGCTACATGAGATCTACATGATCTCATGTAGAGGTCGACATCTTTCAGATAGGCAAGAAAGCAGACAGGTGAAAATCAGAGGAGACGCAAAGAGCTGGCTGTGGTACAGATGAGAAGTGACCACAATCAGAGTATGTTTGGGAGTATTAATAAGGGATTATAGCAAGGTATCAGAGATGAAGACACGCTTTACATATTAGTTCATTTCTACATTACTTCTACTACAGCCTGGGCTAAACTCACCATGGCTCATTAACCCTTGAGAGAAGCAAGCATATGATGTTGCGTTGTGATAATGCAGACCTTTGCAACAGTAAGTCAAGTCACAGATACCATCTTTATCACACTCCGCATGAACTCAGCTATTAGACTGTACAATGACTTTTAATCATAGACCAACCCAATGAGACAGGAGTGATGTTGAGAGGAAAGGGTTAAAAAAAGCAACAGCTAGCCAATTAGGACTTTTTTTTTTTTAAATAGACAGTAGGTACAAGGTAGTTCTCTTCCAAGTAATCGCTCATAACACAAGTCATACCTCTAGTGTTTAAAAGTTAGAGGTGGAATGGCTACTTACCCCCTCTCTCAGTGCTGCTCCCAGATGGCAATCATGTGACCATTTCCACCTTGCAGCAAATTTAGTATTTGTAAAAACTCTTGAAGGCAGACAGGCAAATAAGGTGAATTGTATTAGCAAGCCCTTTATTTAAAGATGAAGTGCTGAGACATACAACAGTACTTGTTGTATATGGAAGTACCTTGATGGAACGTTTCCTTTTTCATGTTTAACTTTCCTACCCATCAAGTGATAAATATTTTTTTTTAAACTACCTCTGGAACTAAAAAAGTTAATAAAACACTTTGCCCTAATACCTGTGTCGTGTGCTAGGAAAAGTTTATCCATTTCCCTCCCTGACCCCGCTTCAGAAACATTATTCCCTCGCCCCAAGTAGCACACAGAAGTATACCGTTCCCCTTTCATTTCTTAGGGGAGTTAGATCTAGAAGTTTGACCATTACACCAGAAAGATATTTTTTTTCTTATTACTAATATACTGGCTCATACCTGTTTACATTACAGTTCTACCAGACTGAGAGCCAGCTGGCTCTGGACTTGTCTGCACCGGAAAAAATTTCCATAATAACCTCCTATTATCTCAGTGTAACTACTTATCAAGTCTTAGTACTAGTACTTTACTCATCTTTGATAGTATTTTTCTACCAAGTCATTTTGCAGTCATTTTCCAATTTGCAGTCTATTTTTCCTTGAGCTGACAGAGTCATATCAAAGAGTTAACTCTTATTGCGAGGATTTAAGATTTAAATTAATGAGATGTGTAGGAGGGAGCTGAAAAGAAAGGGAGTCTGGACCAGCAATATGACAAATGCCTTAGAAGACCTCATTGCAACTGATAAATTATAACTTATTAAAAATAAGTACCAGACAACAACTTATTTTTAATTCTGCTTCTTATATATATGTAGAAACGTGGAAGTTTCTGCATTGTGGTGTTTTTATGGCTTACTTATTGAGTCATAGAGCCCCTTTAACAAGTACTTTAGAATAAGTTAAAAGAACAAAATAAAAGAGTACTCACATACGATAACAATCATTATGCAAGTTGGCTCTTCGTGCTATTATCTCCTACACAAAAGTGAAGCAGAGGTGGTGAAAATTTCTGGTAAGGTTAAGAACGGAAAACATTGACAAAGTGGCAAATTGCTGAAATTTCTGCCCGCCAAGTGCCACATTCTGGTGCCAACAGCATCATATCACCCTCGTCTCCTCAAAGTGCTTTACCAGCATGGGATAACATTCCAGTGGGGCATTGTGGTGGACAGAATTACTCTGAGGCAAGGAAGATTTGAGGAGGAAATTTTTGTTTCATTCTTTCTCATATAAGCTGAAAACAAAGCTGAGCAAGAAACATACAAACCTACAGACCTGCTCAAAATGGACATGAAGCCACAGGCTACCAGCTGAGTCAGAACCATGTTTGCAGCGTTACGTTCTCAGCTCGTGGCTCTTGCAGAGTAAAGTGAACAACAATAATCCTTTTCTATGATAAAGGCACAAGTCCTTACAGAAGGAGAGGGAGAAGGTCCTCGGTGTTCCATCTCGCCATGGTACAAGGTGTTTTAAATAGCACAAAATTTACATAAAGTACTAATAACTCATCATTTACATAGGAGGAATGGAAAATGGCTTGTGAGAGACCTCAGGAAGGCCAAAGCTAATCTTGGGAAAGTTTATAACAAAGCACCTTCTCGCTGCAAGGAGAGCACCCATAATAAAGAACAGCTTGCAGAGCTTCCAGCGACATCTGAAAGGACCAGAGCCCTGCTTTCACCCAGCTTTCTTCGTTGACTGGAGTCAACCAAGACTTAAGACAGACCAATAAGTAACTGCTGTCTCCTCACGGGGACTAACAGTCCCATCCCTTCTCATGGCAATGAAGCAATGGATTTTAAAGGTTAGTTTCAGACTGATTAAACACAGGATTGTGAATAATGTGCAATACAGCAAAGACTGGGTATAAATTGGAGAAGACAGAATAGAAATTCCAGGCCAAGAGAAAATGGAACCATCATGGTATAAATAGATATTACTTGGCTGAGGGAGATGCACTTACTCAACAGGGCTAAAATCCAGAGTTATGATAGTAAGTCTTTAATTGGCACATGAGCCAAGCTAATATGTTATACAATTACACAGAGCACCCTCCACAGGAAAGGAAGATGGATATCACTGCAGAGTTCTCTGATACGAGATGTCTAGAGCCCAAAGCCTTGTAAAACTACACCTTGTGCCTGCTGCTGGCAGGCAAAGAAGCCTTTCCTCATACCTACAGGGGTCCCAGCCTTAAGAATATCAAGGCAAGTTACTGGGGAGAGGGACATCCAAGAAAGTGAACTTTGGACACCAATAGGTGCCATGAGGTTGTCATTTTACCTAGAGCTGTACAGTCCCAGCCCTTCAACTCCTTCACTCTTTACCATCTCATTACTTTCTCTGATGTACAGGAAATCTCAAGCAGAGGACTCTGAGGATACAGGGGCGGAGCTATTTTAGGCATGAAAGAAAAAGGAAGGATCTTATTTCCTCACTCATTTTAATAACGCCAAAATTCCACGTAGTTTGCAACTGGAAAAAGAATGGCTTCCCAAACACAACCCCCAGTTGAAGTTCTTCGATGATTAACATTAGAGAAGTCATTTCCTAAGCTACTCTTGTGCAAAACTGCCAACTGTTACAGCCATGCTCCCAGCTCCATTAGAACTTTTAAAATATTTTTTTTTTACTTTAGCAGTTTTCATGAAACACTCCAAATTATGATTTTTTCATAATTGGTTAAATTGAGATATTATATACTGAATACAGTGGTAGGTTTAATTTTATTTTATTGCATTATACTAACATAAATGAGGTACAAAAAAAATGACACAAAATTCATCAGGCACCATAACACTTCTTAGGATGAAGTGAGCACAAGGCAAAACTGAAGTTTTTGCCTGACCTGAGGACCAGGAACATGCAGAGCTAATAGAAACTCTGATCTGTCATTTTTGAGAGTTTAATTTTAGGAGAGAGATCGAAGCTTAGCGAGAAAGTTTTCAGGGGCATTACAGAGCTATCACACCTCAAAAGATAGCAGCCCTAGTCTCTTGGCAGAAAGGCACAGTGCTGCTGCAGGAGGGGAGGAATCGTGTTGGTGGATCCTCTACCATTTTGTAGCTATTGAAATCTCATAGTTCATAGAGGCATATGACTGCAATAGATGACAGACTTCCCCCCTCCGCCCCTGCCCCAGTATTAGCTGTGACATACATGGACATAACATAGGTGATGGGAAGCTCTTTAGACAGTGACAGAGCAGAGCTGAATGGTTCTAAATAGGCAATTTACTTACAGGATATAATCAGAGGAATCACACAGAAAAATTAATGCACTTCAGTCAGCAATATCCAGAGAACACGCATTATAGAAACATGTATTACCAACATTTCGAGCCCAAATATAACAGCTTCTGCTGAATGATTTACACATTCAAATTATAGAACTTGAGCACTTGATTGGTTATAAAAATATAGATACACGCACTCTATATTAGCAGGCTGTCCTACTATTTGCATTTGAGCAGTGACAATGCTATGAAGCACAGCAGCAATTATTTACGTTCACCTCAGAGAAACTCTCCCTCAGACTTGTTTGCTTGCTTACTTTCAATATGAAATTTTTGCCGAGGACAAAGTTCAGCTGAAATAACTCAAGTAAACAAAGCCTCAGGAGCAGCAGCTCCAGCAGAGCTTTTCCCCCGCGCCCCAGACCAGCAGCCCCGTGGCACCTACAGAGCAGACTGGAGCACCGAGCCCTTCCCAGGAGCACTGACTGCTCTTGCCTCGTACTCCTACAAATCTTCAACAGGCTCGTGCACGTATGCCATCTTCCGTAGTGGGGCAGAGGACCAGGAAATACTGACAAGACACAGACAGGAGAAACAAGGCTGAATCTCTATGCCCCAGTGGCTGCGCAGTGGGTGTTCTTCCTCATTCGGGAAGTTGCAGATTTGCTCCATTTCAGATCTTTGCTGCCTGGCCATGACCAACCACTCAGCTTTCCTCCAGCTCCCTGTACCTCACACAGCTGATAAACTTTATAGCTTTTTCTCCAGCTGCATTGCAAACGGTGCTGTACTTGAGATGAAAAATGAATGCTCTTATGTAGTACTGATTTGCAGACAGAAAGAGTCAAGAAAGGGGTTACTGATACAGATCCAAGCAACTTCATCCCAAGAGGAAACGCAATCACTATAATTCCCTTTCCTAAACTTAATTAGATTAATTCTGTGTTTAGTAAGAATATTTTTAAAAAGCACCTGCTTAATTCTCTCACTAACAATCCCCAGCAAAACCATATGTATATTAAAAACATACATTGGTATGTGATAACCAGAAAGTTAAAATGTTGATGTGTCTACTTCCACCTCACGCCAGCACACTTGAAGACGCCTTTCGTTAGCCCATCAGTTATATTAGCACTCCTGTCATGCAAAGTCAGATGCCTAGAGGCATCCAGGTGAAAATAAGAGAAAAGGACATAGACAGAGAAATGAGGCCAATTCTAACATTTAAAAAAAACCGAGAGACATAAATGCTAATTTTAAGAGTCAATTAGAAGTATAAATAAATAAATATGTAGCAACAGTAAGGTCAAGTATCATTTAGAATCAGAGCTGTGAATACTGCAGTTACCTAGACAACATCTGCTTCTTTTTCTATTTAGGATTTCCCCCATGTAAAGTGACATAAAAAGTAACTGAGGTTTTCAAAAGTTATTCGGGTCTCTTTAATGGAAGCCATTATAAATATATATATATACACACACATATATATATATATAAGTATTGTCTTAAGGGGAAAATGTCAGTTTTCACACACAAAAATGTGCATTTAAAAAACCCCAAAGTACCACTTCACTAATTGAGAACGACAAAAACCCCACAACTTTAACACACCTGAAGTTAATGCCTAGTCCAAACTAGTCACCAAAATCATTTCAATAGAGTGATTAACATTTGAATGATTTATGTCCTGGATAACTAAAGGCAATTCATGAATGAGTTTTATTCATCTTGGCATTTCAGATTTCTCTGAAAACAAAGAAAAGCCAAACCAAGAAATAAGGTTGCTGCATCATGAAAATCTGTTAGGAGCATCCAAGAGCATGTCAGATTGGCAGGACCCATTCAGTTTCAAAATCCATCAGGGTCTGCGCCGAAATATTCCAGAGTTAATGGAACGGTCAAACGAACGCCCGCTTGTAACTTGCATAACGGAGCACTGTAGGCAGAGAAATGGTATGCTTAAATTCAGCTTCCTTCAACAGTAATATTTACTACTGTTAAAATCTTTCAGCTTAAAAAGAAAGTGCTCAAAGGCAAATTTGTATCCGGGAAGACAGATTACTGCATTAATTGAAATTCACTAATTTACTCTTGCTGCAAAATGAAAAGAATAGTTATCAGATTGGAGCAAAGAACAAAATGACATTTCTGAGACATTAATCTTTACAAGATGTTAAATTACTTGTAAAACCTCAAGAAAAGACAGAGGAGTTAGTCAGACTATCATTTTCTCAATAAACGAGAGTGACTGATCTAATTGGATCATGTAACATACTGAGGACATAATTCTTCAGTAAGTTTGGTGAATGAGTCAGTGAGGTTCCATAAGGACAGCTGTCTTGTCATAGACAAGCAATAAAAAGAAAAAAAAATACTATTTTTCTCTGTCACCTGTTAGTTCTGCCTATTTCATTTCCAACCTGGTCTTGAGCAATATCTTGCAGTGGTGAAGAGCGTATGAACAGGACAGTGCGTGGGCTTTTGGAGCAAGGTGATAGAAAGGATTTGACTGCAGAAGTTTATAGAAAAGTCTCCCTAATTATGTGGAAAATAGAAGCAGCTATTTCCATATTGATATTAAAAATGAATAAAAACTTGGCTTATAACTATATCGGTGATCTCAGCCCATCTGGATAATCACTGTATATATCCTAAATCCAGAATAATCAAATTTCATTGCCTGGCTGTACTTCTAAATCTCAATTATTCATACCATTCAAATCAGAGACTATTAAAATCTTCACTATGAGCTAGTTTTATTTTGCCATTATGAAGAGAAAACACACCTGTCCTTTTTATCTCTTTGAAAAGATACCTTGCTTTGTGTTACTTAAGTGCAAATTATGGGTTAGAAATTGGCTCGTAATCATTTTCCGGTAGTCCTGTTCCATGATTTGTTGGTTGTTGACCAATGACTTTCCTAGATTTTCATTTTTTTTTTTTAAATATTAAGAGTTTAGGAAGCCTTTCCTCACCGCATCTGTTTATTTTCTTGAGACCTTTCATTAAGGATTTTTGCCTCATAGCGGTGTCAACTGTTAAAACCCCACTAGCCACAAGAGCAAGAGTTCCATTTGGGGAGAAAATGGTGGCTTTAACATTTGTTTTCATAGTCTGTCAGAGGGAAAAGGACACTTGAGGAGGAGCAACTTTCCCCACTTCTATGCCCAAAAGTATAAAGGCAAGGAAGTGGGAGCCAGGTGAAGGTGCCCATCTCCCTTTTCCCCCCACCCTGCTCTGCAACAACAGGTGCACCACATCAGCTGATGGCACATCAAAACTACCTCAGCAACATCTGAAGACAGACACTTAGTGCCTTTCCTAGTCTTCATTTGCTCAGCTACTCAGCTTCATCCCCAGCCTAAAGCTAAGCCATGGCTGCCTCAAAGGGTTCTGTCAAACCACCAGGCTCCATGGTTACTTCCAAAGAAAACTCAGTGCTTCAATTTGGGCAATCTTCTAACATTTCAGAGATGCAAGTTATGTCTATGCAGACCAAACTTCCAGCTCCTGAATTGCAGCTGCACCTAAAATGCTTTGTACTTGCATAGAAAATTCTTCAGCCCTTGAGAGCTAGCAGGAGGCACCCAGGACCAGCCAGGCATAGCCAAGACAGTTACAGTGCAGCATAGCCATCATATAAGACTAGATTATTGTCAAAACACAGAGGTGAGATCATGTCAGCAGCTTCTTTTACGTGTGGGAGCATGCATGAGCATGGTGGGATATTTAAGGATCACAAAAATCACAACATTGTCACAGTTGCATTTTAACCTCATACATAGCAATGATTTACTGGGTGTATTTTCTCCATACAAGGCTTTTCCTTTAAAAGCACTGCCACAGAACCCTAACCAATCTGGCGGTGCAGTTACAGCCAATGCAAAGAGAACCCCCCGCACGCGCCACCAGCTTCAGAGGGTGCAGAGAGAGAGTTGGGCCAGTCCCCGCAAGCTTCAGGATTTTCAAATGTTTGGTTCTTGTGGAAACTAATATCATAAATAAGTACAAGCTTTTACCAAAAACCTTTAATACATTTAATGACAGAGCTAGGGCAGATATAGTCAAAGAGCAAAGCATTTTGCACGCACATGTAGAGAGAAACAACCTGCAGGCAAAGGCATCCTTCTGTCAGATCCAGCTCCATTCCTCCACAGGGAGGCAGGTATTTTGGGAAACACACGCTACAGCTCTTAGCTGTATTTCTTTCATTTTGCATTACACACATCTCAGACAGGTTTTGCTTTAGCCATCTGCTGAGGGTACCATCCACAGGTGTCATGATGGAAACACAGCTGATGAAGTCCAAAGTCTGAACAGAAACACCTGATTTTGTATTGGCAGGGCTCATACTGACAGAAGCCAGATCTACAGAAAGCAGTTGTGGCTTGTTGAGTGTAGCTGGCTTACAGGCAGAGCTTTCCTACCTGCCCAAAGGTTTAATTCCAGCTCTTAGCTGTTAGTACTTCTGCAAGTTCTTATGACACAAGTGCCACAGGAATCACACCCTTCACGCAAAGCTCATGTGTTTCAACTAACAAATTGGGATTTCAGACTGCCACATTTCAAGGAAGACTGTTACTTCCCTCTCTCAGCATGCTTGCAGTAAGAGTCAAAGGAATTACAAAATTAAACAGGTTCAACTCAAATCTCAGCAGAAAACCACACTCAAAGTCACCTATGCATCCTCCAGTTCCTCAAGTCATTTACACTTCATGCAATTGTTTCAAGCACATTTCTCCCAGAGCAAAGCATTTGTGTCAAGCATGTCCTTACATTTTATTGTTCTAAAGCAAAAACATTTTGTATCTATACAAACACAAAAAGTCATTTGTCTGCTCAAACTCTCCACAAGGAGCTTCAGCTAACCTCAAGGTCACCTTTGATGTAGGCAGCCCATCGCTTGGCCTCATCTTGTCCACCTGTGTGACATCAGGCCAACCTGCCAGCCCCTACCCTCTCCTTCTAGCTTCTGCATTTGAGCCCTTAGGGAGCATGAGCACAACAATACATATATATATATATTAAAAAAAAGTAATTATTTCTTGCCACCTTCACCAGCAATATTAGATATGAAAGCAAAAACCTGTGCACTATGCCAAAAAAAATAACGGGCACCACACCTACATCAAACCCACCATCACACAAAGAGAGGGACCTCGCAGCCCCGAGAATCAATCTGGTCATGGCTGAAGCTCACAGTTTTACAGAGAGCTTTGCTATGCTAGAAACCACCTTTGATTGTTTGTGTTTCAAGACTGAAGTTCAAAACGTTTGGTAGTCACTTGAAGCTGTAGGGCTTGATTTTTGCCTATATTGTCAAGGCTTTGAGATTCCGAGTAACATAGAATTAATCCTTTAAGTCACCTAGTGTTCTGATTAGAAATACTGCAGAGTTATCCATGGAGGGATGGGAACGACTGTACAACTTGAGACTGATGCTGCAAAAACATTACATTTTTCACATTAAAATAGAAAATGCCTGAATTTTATTTGGAGCAACCACACAATTGGTTTTCATTTGCGGTTATGTGAGAAAAGGCAAAAAAGACATTCTTCTTAATATTTGGTTAAATTCCTATCCTTTTATGTCTTAACAGCCCCATAACATTTACCTACGCACTTATTTAAAAATCTGCTTGCTGAAATACAGACAAAAACAACATATTGCACTTGTGAAAGCCCAGAGATTAACACAAACTTCATGAAATTCTTAGTCAAGTATTCACTTCTACAGCACTGAACACGCAGACCGATGGGCCAGGAAAAGCACTAGGTCTTTTCATCTGTTGCAGAAATAACTGTTCTTTAAAACCGCTCACTTCAGTTCTTATGTAAGCAGAGGACTCTTTGAAGTGAAATAAAGTTTTACAAAACGTAGGCTAAATAAAGATCAGAGAACCTGAAAACTCTCTAGTATTTTTATCTCTTTCTGCACTACAGAAGATAAAGCCTACATCAGAAGCCACTTCAATAACCTCCCAGACAAGCAGCAGAAACGCTTTGCCATTGAGGAAAAATATTAACCTCTTGAGAAAAAGAAGATTTCATAGAAGATGCAAAGAAGAAAACAAGCACACAACTCTTACCTGACAAAGGGCTGAAGCTGCACTGGTTTGTTCAACGCCTTCAGCAGACAGAGCCCCAAAGTTGTGCTCAGCAACGCAGACCTCCACCAGCTCCTCAAAGTCTCCCCCCCACTCACCATAGCACAGACCAAACACCACACATCCCTTCTCTCTGACCCTCGAAGATATGGCTAGCTAACAACTTCAGCTGCAATTAATGAGCAACTTCTCAGGCATCAGATTACCCCTGCAGAGACACCTGTGAACCCTCACACCTTTCATGAATTTACCTCAGTAAATAACTCTGCTGCGAGTCCCTAAGTAGTAGCAGAGCCTAGCTCGCTCCCCATGTGCTAGAAGACCTTATATTTACCTCCAGAAATTTGTGAGGAGAGTCTGCTTTTGTCTAGAGGTGGAAGAAAGGGACTTTTTCAACTTTTATATGGTTTTCCACTTTCAAACGTGTAAACAGAAAGACTCCAAAGTCATACCTTAATCTCTAAATAAGCTGCACTTTAAGGCAGTTGAGCCGTTTGTTTTGTCAAGGCTAAATGTTTTGAACCAGCATCTTATTGAAGAAATTAAAGAAAAAGAATTTTTGAAATAAAAAACCCCAAACCCCAACTATTTCTTCACTGAAAGATCAGTTGAACAAATCACAGCTACCAACAGTTTTCCATCTCCTCATCTGGTTCCATGTGTGAAGAAAAAACTATCAGTGTCTTGGGATCGGTTTAAATGCAAACCCTCAGTCAGCTGTAACTCACACCTATAGAGGTTCAGCACTTGGTCCTAAAGAAAATGGCCCACTGAATTTCTGTTAAACATTGCTAATTCTAATGTACTTCAGACTTTGGTGTGTCACTCAGTTTTTATTCCTTAGTGCAAAAGTCAGATTTTATTTCTTCCGTTTTGATTAAAAAAAAAAACCACAAGATCCTGTAAACTCTAAGTAGTTGTTTTGAACTGAAGGTTTTTCATTGTCAGTCTTCAGCAGAAGGCTGGTACTTAAAATAAAAAAGTGCTTCATCTGTGTCTAATTGCCATTACATTACATCTTGCCCACATGAACTCCTCGGTGAGAAAGACTGACAGGTAACCGCTTGGAAAAGCAAGCTCTGAACATGGCACATCAGCAGCTCTGAGAAGGAAAAATATCGAGCCTGGGACTAAGGAAGGGAGTCTTACCTTCAGCTGTGGTAAAACCACATCTTGCTTTCCCGAATGAAATCATCTTTAAATGTTCCCACAAACTTGCTGAAGCATTTAATTCCTGATGGCAAGATTACAGTATAGATATGTATAGCAAGGTTTTGTAGTTGCTTTTCATGTCATTATTTCTAATGTAAGCCATTATTTTAGCTAACATACAGTCTAATGGGTTTGAAGCCCACTTATTGCATTAAAAAAAAAAGCTGTATAGCTATCTTATTACCAAGATAGGGTTTCTTCAATGTATTATCAATTGCAGTGATAAGATTCGTATGATTTACTGCATGGGGACTTTCATCTGTGCGGATTAGCTGGTAAGGAATGAGATCATCCTGCAGTCTTTTACTCTCTCCCCTGCCTGGCCGCCTACTTTCATGAAACCAATGAAGATGTAATAATTTTGACATGTCTGCCTATGGATTAAACAGTTAAGGTGCGGACACACACACACAGTACGGGCGTGTAAAGTCTTCTCTCTTCAGGAAACCAAGAACAAAGCCCCCACCATCTGCTGTATCAGGTTGCAGACATCATAACTTACCTACAGCTGATCTTTGCCATGACTGCATCCCAGCAGAGCTGCAGGTAACTCCTGCAGGACCAGAGCAACGCATCTTGTCGAAAGGCAGATGTGTAAATCGACTCCCCAGGCGAATGGACGCGACTGCCACAGTCACCCCACAGCCATCCGCTGAACATTGGGCTGTTGGGCTGCCCTCCAAGCCACCAGGCACACGTTTGTGAATTTTGAGCCTAAAGAAAGTCCAGGAGTGGTCCCTGACAAGGTGCTGTACGATGTACTGCCAGGGTTTTTTAGGTGTCACAAGAAACGCACAGATCTAGATACATTGAATCGCAAATATGGGATCTTTCCACACTGCAGCTTACTTTGCCTACTGAAGAAAACAAGAAGGGTTTTATTATTTCTTAGGCAGGCAGCAACATATTTTATGCTGTTTCTTCCTTCTGATGAAAATATATTTTAAATAGTTTTTATTCAAAAGTCAAACTAGGCTTTCAGTCTAAGGCAGAGAGAAAGAACTTAAAAAGAAGTATAAATTGTGATTACGTTTCACGCTCAGGAAATTTCCGCAGTTTGAGACATCTCTAGCGTTGTCTGGACTGACTTGCTGGAAGCTTTGCTTTTCTCTCTGTCAGTGTAACCGGGTGCTGCCCCGCAGCACTCCCCACTCACAACCCCACTACCTCCTGCAAGCAGATATTCAGGCACGAATCACATCGTAAGGAGCATCAGCACAGAGCCTGAAACGTTTTCTTTTGGCATCTAATTCACCCCAGAGGTGAGAGGCTGTTGAATAAACTCACAACAACTGCACACCCAATTTTTAAAAAAACTTACTTCCCCGTCAATGAAAGCAACCTGCCAGTGGCAATTAATAATTATTGATATATATAGGTAGTAAATAAGGGATAGCCTAACCATAATATGCAAAAACATGTCTTTTCCCTATCCTTGGTGGCACTTCTATAATGAAACTCCCCTCAGGACATTTTTTTCCTTCCTCTCTGTACCTTTGTACAAAAACAAGCCAAAAAAAAAACTAAACCCAAAGAAAAAACTTTGGGTTTAGTCTTGCAGTTTCTTTAGGGAGAGGTAGAAAGACATAGGATGTCTCAGTGCAGTCCTCTTGTAATTTGGCAACCTCTGCAAGCAGCACTGACCCAATTCAGCCCTTTCAAGAACAGACAGCATTTTGTGAAGCTTTACAATCCATTACATGTGTTTTAGATAAACACGTAACAAAGAAAAAATAAAAAAAAAGAAAAGTCTCGGGTGGCACCTGAGGCCAAAGAAAGAAGCACTAAATGAAAGCGGAAAATTTACTAGAACCTCGTCAAAAAGTCTCAGCTCTTTTTCTCTTTATGGAAGAGAATCATCCCCATATATTGTACTCAATTAAACTGTTTTTCAGCCAGCGTGAAAGCTCAGCCTCTTACTTAAAAAAAACCCTTTCATAGCTGCTCAGAAACTTCTCAAAGGAAGCCAGGATCAGCTGAGATAAGGAAATGTGAACATTTCCACCTGTGTTTTTCACCATTTCCCAGCATACTAAAGCCTGGTTCTCCTTTGGATTACCTAGTAAAATAGTTCTGGACTGGTCTGATTTGCCCTTGCTCAACCCAAGAGGCTGTCAGGGCACTCCACCAGTCCCTACAGCCCTGCCCAGCCTCCCCCGGGACCTGCTCCCAACCGTGACATGGGATAGGCCCTGTCCCGGCGTCCCCGGGATCCTACTCGGCTCCCGGTTTTTGCTACACCCCGGCAGAGCCAGCGGGGAGAGAAGAGCAAACCATTGCACTGTTCTGAGAAAGAAAATGCTAATAAAAGCGGAAGGGCCCATAAACTTATTACCAAGTCTTCCCTTGCGCCAGGCACAACACAAATCAAGGGGCTTTCATTCTGCAGAAGCACAGCTGGTTCTGCATCTGCAGTTTAATTTGCATCAAGTCGCTGTAGGTGTCTCACCAGAGGATGTGCCCATAGTGACCTCAAAGAGAGCAGCAAAACTGCAAGGACAGCTGGCACTGCTTTTCTAACTGTACCGTACCCATCCCCATCCCTCCTTTAGGCACCTTTTCCCACTGGTTTTAGATATTTTTAATGACATATAGGTCCTACTCTAACAACATCATGAAGTGATAGGGCATCTGCCCCCAGGTTCACAGCTGCCAGAAGAACAGCAATGATGATTTAAATGGGAAAAGACACAAACTGATAGAAAAAGGTTAGTGGGTGCTGAAATTTGTAAATCTTACTGTCAAGGAACTGGTAAGTCACCCGGTGAGTGAAAAGAACCGGGAGTATCTCTAACCCTGACAATTTCATGCCAGAAGTGGAAAGCAATGTTAAAAAGGGGCCCTTCAAAAAGCAGAATTTTGACAAAAGAGCATCACTGGATACCTGCACGTTGTCCTCTGTTGTGGACATTTCAAACCATTGAACATATGCAACCACTATGCTTGGAAGGTAACTTTTCTTGTGATTCACAGCAACGATCTACATGAAGATCTGGAGGTGGCCTGCATGACCTGCGCGCTACCCTTCCCCCCACCCGCGGCTGGCTGTCCGTCTGCTGTTCCTTCTCACCCCACCCCTCCCAGGGAGCGTTTGAACCATCCTTGCAAAGAGGAAAAAAAGTCAATAGGACAAACTGAGAAGGGGATGGTAATTAGGTCTGGGTTGTTTTCAAATGCAGAAAACTAGTGAACCCATAACCACCAGTAAAGTATTAACTAAGGTGATCTGAGATGGGAAACCTCCACTGGTGCCTCTTGATTTTGTAATGCTAGCCTTCTGTTTCCTTGGCTTTATTACAAATGCTCCCAAATCAAGATGTTTTGTTCTGTGTCAAGCAAAATATATTCTTCTATGCAGAACAGTATATGTGCTTGTTCATTCCAGAATCAATAAACTCAAAACTGATCTTAGCTGATCTTATTATATTGATCTTCAAGGCGTTTTCACCCATTTGGCCCTCACATTATCATCACATTAATAGCCATATTATTCTTGCAACCTTAGTGCAGATTCACCAAGATATACTCCGTGAGTGTCCAGCTCAGTTAAAAATCACTCTGCATGTTCATTTTCTTAACCTCAAGCAAGCACCTGACTGGGTCAAGGCCTAAATTGAAAAACAGGGTGATCTTCAGCGCTGGTTTAAGGATAACACAGTGAAGCTATACGAAAAAGGAGGGAGGAAGAGAATTATGTCTTCTTCCTTTTACTAAAAAACGTAAAGCTATTTATAATTAAGAGCCACAAAAGCTCTTGAAATACATGTATTTAAAAAGACAGTTATTCTAATTGCAGCTTTCCTTAAATAGGGAAGACTTTATATAGACAGTTTATAATATAGTCATTGACACAGAGAAAAATTGATTTACATGATAAAGAATTTATTTTAGTAGCACTTGCCAAAACTGTTTGGCTTTATTATGAAATTAAGTCCCTGTGAATGTTATACTTGGTTATACCTTGACCACAGCAGGGAACAGATGCCTGCTGTCTTTCTGGTTGCGAGAATACAAACCTCTGAAAGCATTTTTATCTACCACAGAATAGCTGGTAATTTCAGACACATCCTTAATTCAAACTCCAGTTCAGAGAATTCTTAATATAAAATGATGCCTCTCAGGAGAACCTTTCCACCCAATGTTTAATGTACTTGCTAACGCAGTTAAACTTGTGTTTTCTAGACAAAATAATATATACAAATAATAGCTGTATACCATGGCGATTTAAACCAGTTTCTGATTTGTATGAGAAAGATCCAAAAGCAGAGAGCAGAAACTTGAATGAGGCGGTGAAGACATGCATGGAAAGTGTTGCTGCTTAGAAGCTGTGAAGAGTTCAGGACAGATGGATGATGAATAATTATAGAATTGTAGGATTAAAAGAGTTAGAACTTCAATACTGCTCGTACATCTGCCTGCTAATTCAGACTATCTCTCCACATACAGGTAGCCATCTCAAATGCAGACTTGAAAGGAAGGTCAAGGCCCTTTACAAGAAGACATACAGGCTAGAAACAGCAGAGTGATAGAAATGGCTATAATTCTTCTTTATACAGTATGCTCCTGTTCCAGTAAACCAAGTAGCTTGGTTTTCTTAATCATTTATTCCCAGCTCTCATGTTTCTTGTGTTGCCTTTTCCACCTTTCATGGTTGTAGAAGACAAGTTCTTTGAGTGGCTTAAACTGATTTCAGCTCTTTGGAACTAGCCACTGATAGTCAATGCCGTGTCCAAACCTGGTCACTCCAGAGCTAACTTAAGCTATGCTTTTCTGGGTGTTGATGAGGCTCCTTTTCCAACTGCGCTGCAAATGCCACTTGCCCTTCTTACTCCCACCCAGGTATTGCTGAGTAGGATCATTTCTAAATATTATCATGTCACAGAATATCTTCTGTGGGCTTCTATTTCTTCTAGTGGACTACTTGAGATGGCACCATGTGATGCTCTGTGGTGACATTGCAGATAAAAGGAACACAGTTACAACAGCCTTTGCTTAAAGGTCTTTTGCCATTTACCTGCTTCAGGTGTGCAGGGAGCCAAGGCCAGAGGGATCCATACGGAGATCAGACTGACCAGTCCCTTCTCAGTCCCAGGTTTCTTTGAAACTGTTTAGAAGAGGCCAAAGCATTTAACTGAACCCACTAAGTTGCGTTTGGCTAAAACATCTTTTCCAGAAAGGCCTGAGGACATCAAACAGTGAGTTTACCTGTTCCTGGAGCAATATGCTGCTTAAGCCTTCTGAGTCTAAAAAGTGATGCCTAGTTTCCCATTTGAATCACCTTGATCTCTGCACTCCTTATTGCTGATGCAGGTCTTGCATTTTTCATTAAACACAACATATTGGTGTCTGATACGCAACCCCGCAAAGCTACTCAGACACGGTATATTCCAGAAGCATTCCTCCCTTCCGTAAGTGTGACCTCGCACGCCTTGCTGCTAGATGCTGAACTTCACAATTTTCTGGTGTTTAAAACACATTTCAGCTGAATGGGCTCAGCTTAGCTCTGTGATTTACCTCTCCACAAAACTTAAGAACCAGAAACTTAGTAACAGATTTCATATACCCTTCTCTGTTGTTTATAAAAAACACTGAGTTGTATCAGACCTAGTACTAGTTTTCACAGTTCCATTGGAAATACTGCAGTTCAGTGATGATATTCCACTAACAACGACTTTTGGGGATCCGCCAGTCCGTAGACCATTTCTCCTAGGCTTTGCTACTATAGTGATATTTCTTTTTATTTGGTTGGTTCGGTTTGGGTTTTGGTTTTGTTTGTGTGGGGTTTTTTTTGTTAAGTGACACAGTAAAGTCCCTGAATACTTAGAAATTACTGGGATGCCTTTGAGAAATATTACTGAATAGCATCTCTAGCTCTGTTTACAGTCCGTAACAGAAAGGCTCCTTCTCAGGATGTTCTCTCATATAAAAGTGTGTGGGTGTATTACGATGTAGCAAAATGCATGAACGAGGGGCATCTATAAAATCCCTCATTAAAACATTCAGCATCTAAGTGCTGCTACCACTTGAACTGCCGCTTCGGACTGAAATTATCCTGCGAGTCCTACAGGCACTTTAACAGAGGACTTTTTACCTGATGATGATTTTGGTTTCGTGACAAAGGAAAACTAGACAGTGCACAAGGACACAGTTGAATTTCTGTGCCTAACATACTGGCACAAAAATGAGAAGTTAACCACCCCGGCTAGTGAAAATGACCCAAGCGTGGCGAGATCAGGCTGCCCCGGGAGAGGTGAGACTTTGGCACGACGAGATATCGAGTGTGGGAACCCAGTGCTGGAGCGTCGGCTACAGGAGCGACACCACGCTGCTCCATACTGCTCCACCTGGTACAACAATGTGCTCTGGCACCCGTGTCGGAGAGGCAGATTGGGAGACTGTCTCTCAACTGTACAGGGAAACTGCCAGGCTGATCAGAAACTGAATCGAGATGCAATTTTTTCTCTACTAGGAGAATCTTGCTTTGCAATTGTATATCCAGTGATGTCAGATATAAGCTCCAGACTGGTTCTGTAAATTGCCGTGTTTCCCCCGTATTTAATAGATTATACTATTAAAAAGTATAACGCTAATTGGTTTACGTTACAGACACTCCCCCAGAAAAGTTGATAATTCTTTGGTGTTTGGGATGAAGCCAGAATGTAACAGCTTCCTGCACCCTCAGCCCCGCTCAGGGCTACAGTGGAAGAAGGCACGTCCCCTCCCGCGTGGAAACGCGTGAGCAGCACGCAGCACAACAGCCATTCCGGACATTTCCTCACTGGCAGGAGTCATCCTGCAGACTCTCTGTGCCCTTCAGAGAAAGATGCGCAGCAACGGGCTAAAATCCTCGAGGGATCAGTGCGGAAAATACAGAACAAAACCAATAGTGTGTGTTTTCTGCAAATCCAAAAGCACCCAAGGGACTGGTTGAAGAAGAGGCAACAGAACTAATTTCACACCATGAAGAAAACTCATGCACTGTTTGTGTCTTCCAACAGCCACTCTTTTTCATAAAAAAAAATCTGTCTACCGTTCCTTGCATTTGTGTTTGGTTTGAATTGTACTTTGCCTGTTTAAAATGCGCGTGTGGAAAATTTCACTTGATTTTCTGATCCCCATTTCCAGCAGCACTAAGACCCTGTCAGAGCTAGAGAAAACACTGACAGGAAAAAGTACAATTGGCAATAGGGCACCTTGGAGTCAATGAAAGGTTTTTTCCTTTCCCTGCACATGTATCACACTGACAAGATGTTCCAGACTCCTTTGTAGCCAGCTTTGGCCAAACACTCCATAGGACAGTGTCCATAGTTCTGACACTGAGGCCAGCAGAAGTCTGCATGAGGAATATCATACCAACACCCACCTTCTCTCTCCCATAGGGGACTCACTTCTGTGGCAGGTTCAAATCTAATTATTTTCCAGAAAAAAAATAGTTGTACCTGGAATTGTTGGTCCAGGATTCTCAAATTCACTAGCAAACAGTGAAATACCATAAAATGGGAATTCTAGATGTTACCAAAAAAGAAAAAAAGAGGTGCATTAAATTTGGAAAGAATTTATGATTTTCAGACAAAGTAAATTATAACACATAGTTACAGCCCCTTTCTAATTGTTTACACCTGATTTTGAGTTCAGGCTGCTTCCTCCTCCATGACATAGAGGGAAATTCTCCTGAAGATCCAATTATACCATATAGTGTAGCAGCTATAATTAAATGAGAGGAAGCCTGATCTGTGCTCTGTGACACTTGCTCGTATAAAAGATTTGTCAGTAATTGGCTTAACTGAGAACAGCTGTAAAATTATGCTAACAAATCAGACAGCAAAGATTCAGCTACCAAAATAGAATTTGGAGTTTAAAAGTCTTTTTCTTCCCCAAATGCACACAAACACACACTTTAATTGATTTACCTTTTTTTAAATGCTGAAACATCCTGAAACATAAAAAGGAGTAATTTAAAGAAAATTCCAATAAATCTTGCCCGTGAACTGCCTCATACTTTTGACAAATCAACATTTTCCAAGAATCCTTTCTTCCACTCATTAATGGAGATCTGAATCTCGTAATGGAGATTGAACTCTGTGGAGCAGAAAGCGTATCTGAGACTTGGGACTCTCCTAGATTTTTCAAAGGTAGCCTCATGTAGTTTTCCTAGGAGTTTTAGTTAAATTGAAATAAATCCAATTACTGCCAAAGGTAACAAATGATGCTATACCACACCACACTTTTTATCTATTTTTTGGCTCAAAGATAGACTTTCTCCTATGTTTTTTGTAAGCTTTCTAAAAGAAAGATATTCACCAAGGTGCACACCTCAGCACACAACAGATTGTAAGGGAGCTGGAGCCAAAAAAATGCTTTGTACATAAATTGTGTGAAGACAGAGACAAAGTAAGCCCCAAATCCTTTACTGGTCCAGGGGTTTGCATTATAATTTTATTTGTATACCACTTAATGCAAGCTTCTAAAAGGGAGATCAAACAGGGCAAGATGAAGGTGGAGCCATATGATCTCTTTTGGAGTATTTTTGCTTGCAGAGTGAAGATAAGATATTAGGAAAAATTACTTTACTGGAAGAGTGGTCAGGCACTGGAACAGCCTGCCCAGGGAGGTGGTGGAGTCACCATCCCTGGAGGTATTTAAGAAACGTGTAGACATGGCTCTTCAGGGCATGCTCTAGTGCCCAAGATTATTGGTTTGTGGTGGGGTGTTGTGTGTGGGGTTGTGGGTGTGGAGTTTAGTTGGTGGGTGCTTTTTTTTTTTGTGTGGTTTTTTTTTTTTATGTGGTTGGACTCGATGATCTCAAAGGTCCCTTCCAACCACTAAGATTCTGTGATTCTGTGATAAGTGACCAGGGTCCACATTAGGGACAGTTGTTAGATCCACGTGAGCCCTTAATTTAGCGTTGTTCCATGGGCACTAATATATTTGCCTTTTAAGTCCTCAGCTCAAGTAAACCAGCGACCATCAGTAGCTGGATAGAATGGACAGTCCTTGGCTTAACCTCGGTATAAGGCCGCAGTAAGGCCCTTCAGCTGTCCTTTCCACCGCTCCACCTACCTGTTGGTACAACCAAGGAGAAGCAAAGCCTGTAACCAGGTAGAAACAGGGGTAGACGTATCCCACCCCCAGACACTATAATAGGGCAACCACTCAGCCAAGTGTTATCAGGCAACATCAGCCTTGCTTTGTGTGCACTTTCAAAATACTTAAAGTAAAGCAAAAACTGCATTTGAAGTAAAGGATTTTCTTTGCAGAGTTTAACGCACTTTCTCCCTCCTTCTGCATGTTTGTATAGAAGGTAGCTCAGGAGACAGCTCTTGATTTATGGCCAGTATAAATCAAAGAAGGGGCCACTGATGGGCTGCACACAACCTAATTTGTCTGGGAACCCCAAAAGGGTTTGCCAAACACTAGAAGATTAGCAGTTCTCACTTACCCTAGTGACAAGAATATGCCTTCAGCACTGATAAATATTCAGAGACTACCCGCTGCTGACCGCTGCTTCTGCAGAACTGCCCGGATTAACTCCGCAGGGGGTCTGAGAGGGACACAGCCTTAAGGGATATAAAGTCTGAGATTTCAGCATGCTGCAGGGACCGAGCAAGCCACAAGTTTAAGAATTCAGGGAGACTTCTCCCCGAAACAGTCGTGAAGGGCAGTACAAACGCTGCACTCACAATAAACTGCCTGAAGAACATTCAGAGGTATCCTTCACCACAAATCTACAGTTTTCATTTGTTCATAGCTGCATTTCTCTGTATATAATGTTTCTACAGACCTATCAATATATCACTGCTTACCTGAAGAACGTAAGAACAGATGCTGGTGTCTGCCTCCACCTCAGAAACAGTGTCACAGGGTATCAGCTGTTCCAAGCCAGGAGCACATTAGCTCTCCAGAAACAGTAACTTTATTAACCATTTCAGCACTGAGCACTTTTTTAGAGTTCTTGTCCGTAATTCCAACCCGCTCCCCATAACTCCTGACACAGCAAGGGCACAACTAGTCATCCACCACCAGGAAATCAGCAGGGAAAATTTTTGTTGCCTTTTTTTGCATGAAGCTGTAACTGAAATTCTAGTATGAGTCAATTCAGCTATCTAGAGAGAGACATACAGACAGGAAAATAAAACCAGAGCTGAAAATTAAGTTTAGCCTGGCAAAAAGGGAAAGGGTATGAGCATTAGGCAGATCACATGATAACTTTCCAGGGCAAGGTTATTTCCACTGTCTTTCAATATAGTCAGCACACGCCAAGAAAAGGCTGGTAACACTGCAGAGGGGAGCGTTAGTTTTCACAGAAAACATGACTGATATGGGGTAATCCCCACATTACTCCACTCTGGCTTTTTCATCCTCTTTATATTTTATACCATTTGCTCCCTTGCCAGACTAGACAAATTTGGCTAGATGTGCCTTTGCTGTTGACTGTAATTGTCTTTGTGTTGACTGTAATTGTCTTTGTGAAGCTCCAGCCTCAATTCAGAGGCAGAGCTCAGGACTGATGGACAGAAGAATGCACCTCAGCTTTGTCCCCCTACACTCCTGGCTGCCCCTCTGTTCTCTTATATCACCTGTGGGGACCCATCACCAGCTGATCCTGCTCACTGAATCAGCAGAAACCCGCATCTCACGCAAGGGCACCCACAGCAGGCTATCAGCCCAAACGTCTGGCATCTCAGGTGTGACAAATCAGGATTTGCTTTGTAGGAGCACACTACAGCTGCCCAGAAAGATCCATAGCAGGGCTGCTATGTGTTCTGTGTCTGAAAGCAGAGACATGCAGTTTCTAATGCTGCTCCATCATTCATCTTCAGCTGAAGATGATCATTGAGGTGGAATCTTGTGGACCAAGACTTTGACATTAGTAAGACAAGTAACCGGAGCTATAATTAATAGGCTAACCTTGCCCTGTCCTAGAAGAGTCTGGTGACAGCATTTGCTGAGAACCGAATTTTTTTTCTAATGAAAAGATTTACCTCAAGTTTTATCTGCTAATATTGGAAAACTATGGCTGAAGCACATCTTGCAACTGTTCTTTTTTATTCTTTCTGCAGAGTGAAATTATACTCTGGTTTACACAAAGTAAAAATTCACCTCTTGATCAAGAGAATTTTTATGTTCACTTACAGATTTTATTTACTGTTATGTGTCCCTGGAGAGCCTGGAATCTCATAGTTAAAAACAAATGAAAATTACTTTCTTGGCTTTTTCTTAGAAGCACATAAATTTCATTCCACGTAGCAAATATTTGTCTCCAGAGAAAACACATTTAAACCTCCCCTGAGATTACAAAAGCTCCATTAAAGCAAGGAGCTATTCTGTCACATCCAAAATGACATCTGAGCCCATCCCAGTCCCCTGTGAAGTGGCCAATGCTTCTCACGCCCTCTGAGTTTGACCAGTGGCCCTGTTACACCACAGGGCAAGACATTGCCTTGGAGCAGAGAGCTCTGGCCCTACTCACCCTTTCTATCCCACAGTGTCAGGCAAGGGATTACAGTACACTGGGAAGAAAGATGCTGGCAGCACCTCCAAATCAATGACCAGCATGCCTGGTCTCCAGCAAGAGCCAGAAACAAGTTGCTGACAGCCACCACTGTTAAATATTTATGTCAGCTATGCTGACACAAACATTTAACAGCTATATTTAACTCAGCTATGCTGAGGTCCGGGCTGAAAGAGAGCACAGGGTACTGTTCCTCAGCGGAGCTGAGCTGATGGACGGGCTCAAGGCCCCATGGACCACTGCTCCTTCTCCCCACGGGCCCTGCACCCAGCCGCATCCTCCCACACCTCTCTGCTCCCGCCACAGCTGTGGTAGTTTGTCCACCCCCTTGCCCAGACGATCCCCCTTCCTCAAGCCACAGAAAGATCCATTTGCTTTGTTGCCGGGGCAGTTGTCTGTGGCTCCCCAAATAGTCTGTTGGGTGCCGGCATCGGCACTGGAAGTGGGAGCGAGAGAGGGACAGCAGGGGCACGGGACTTCTGTGTCTGACAGCAACAGGCCACTAGATCAGCTCGCCTTCATCACTGGGTCCTGTCCTCCGGCAGGGTCTAGCAGAGTGGCCGTGAAGCGTGCATTGGGTCAGCAGAGGAGTTGTGCCCATTTCTCACCCAAGGACTTGTTGTTCAGCTGTTAAAGAATGAGAGATGACACCTGGCCAGCAAAGAGGCATTCACACCTCTGAGAAAAGCAGCATTGCTTAGTCCAAGAACAGCCAAAGCATCCTAGGTAAGGAAAAAACCAAAACAAGTCACAAGTAGGAGACAAGGCCCCCCACAACACTTCAAAAGGGGAAAGGTTGATATATTCTACCAGAACAAGGTTATTTATAACAAATACAAAAAAAAACAAAAAACAAAAAACAAACAACCAAAACATACCAGGCAAAAGCCTGGCAGAATCATCACATCAGGGAAAAGTCTCCAACCGGTTCATGAAGTGATGGAGATTCAGCAACTTCTGATTTACTTATGATTAGATCAGGCCTGTCCTTTCTATTTTAGATGTTTTATTTGTATTTTACCTTATCTTTGCTTGAGTTAAGAGTAATTTCAATGTAACTGAATAACAAGAAGCCCTTCCCCAACCATGGATCTTAACTGGCCACAATAAGGCATAAAAGCTCTAAATTCTCATGCAGAACAAGGATTACAGAGAAAATGTCACTTGTTAGACTAGTACAGAGGGAAAAAGTAGACAAGCCTTCAGACATGTAAGCCCTTCTTGATGTTATAAAGACAGTTATATCCTTAGACATCATGGCTACTGCAAATCCAGTATATTGGATGGTATATGTGCTCTTTCTATATACCTCCATATGGCATAGAAAATAAAAAAAAATTCTGTACAAAGCTGTAGGTAAAAAGCGGGGCCTGAGTCTGTGTGGGCATAAGATTTTCTGATCTTTCCAGAAATATCTGTCAGCCTAAAAAATATCTGAAAGGTATTACTTCTATTTACAGAATCTTGTTCTGCCTGTGTCTTTGGTCCTTCATAGGGACAGAAAAATATCACAAGATTTAGCACAGGCTCCAGATCCCCCAGAACATACCAGGCCGTGAAGACCTGAAGCAAGTGGAGCTGGTGCACGATGGTGACCAGGAGAGACCGATCCCTCTTCCCCAAAATGGGGAAAACCAAAGGAGGGAGCACACAGAATGAGCAGAGATCAAGAAAACATGATCTTTCAAGAAAGGCTGAAAACGAAAGAACATGAGAGGCCATCTTCAAATATGTAGAAGTAGTTATAAAGGGGTTAATATCCTATGAGGACAGAACGAGGAATAATGAACGGATATTGCAGCAGGGGCATTTACAGGGCAGCGAAATCTAAGGGTAAAGAGGATGAGCTCTGGGACTAGATTTCCAGAAGGGTCTGGACTCCCACTCTGGAGGACTTTGATACTGGATGGAGCTTTGGTCTGTCATGGATGCAGCAGAGAAACCTGATTCTTGGAAAACTCATCCAGTCCAACCCTCTTCCAGTTCCTTATTCCTACAGCTTTTTCTTTTATCTTTCTTCTAGTTCTACACGCTGCCATTCTTTGGGCCGTTTTGTATCCACTCAGTAATCCTTTCCCTAACTTTTCATGGAGATAATCCACCCTGGTTTTCCCTTAGTTTTCAGTTGTTAAGTTTACTGAAACAATCAAAATACAAAAAACACATGAAAGGCAGTTGAAGTCAGCAAGATCAAAACAAATGTGAAACGTTTATACCTAGACATTTTCTGAAGTTTGTGTTGTTTAAAAGGGAAAAAATAAATTTCAGTGATATGCAATGTAGGACATTTTCTGAAGATATTTAAAGTGTTCAAGGCCAGGCTGGATGAGGCTTTGAGCAGCCTGGTCTGGTGGGAGGTGTCCCTGCCCATGGCAGGATGTTGGAACTAGATGGTCTTTAAGTTCCCTTCCAACCCGAACCATTCTGTGATATTTTCCTGCAAAGGTTGACTGCAGCTACTGTTGAGGTTAAAAATTAGCTTTATCCTATCCAGAGGTGTGCTGTTCTTTTGTGCTTGTGATGTAGCCCTCCAAGAGAGATCACAGCTGAATAGCCTGCAGACACTGCTAAGCTCTATTATAGGAAAACTACCTCGTTGACTGAGAAAGCCTGATGGGCAACAGGCAGTATCACTTCAGATTTTTAGCCTCAAGTTCCTACCTTTCCTAAGCTCATGGGTAAATTAACAGCTTTCAGGTAATATCTTTGACAGAATACACATCAGACTGGGGAGAAGCAGGAATTCAGCTTTCTGCCACGCTGGTTTTTGTTCTCACTGGCCACTCATGGAGCTCCATGAGGTTTCTCCGATCCTGTTAGTGCTGACACCATAACTGTGAGCAAGGGAATGCTGATGCTGAATTGTGGAGACAGGCCCGTAGAACTGCATTTTTATCAAAAAGTTTGTGGTATTCACTAAGGGCAGGATGCTAGAAGTGTGGCAGTTTCATTTAATTAATTTGTTTTTCATCCCCTCATTGTTTGGAGTGCTACAAAGTGCTGCAGAGACTAAGCACCTGTTGATGAAAAACCTATTAAAAACACTTGTGGTAGTACAACATTTATGTTTCTGCTAGCTTTGAGGCTATGCACTTAGTAGCAGCTGCTAACAGCTTCTGCAGTCCTCCTTTACACAAAATCAGCTTGGCAGCATTTGCCTGTCAATGAATCCCTGATAACCCCAGCAAGTAATTCAGTGCTTTAGGAGCTTTTCTTTGATCAGTGTCCACAATAAGGTAACTTTTTTATTGTTTTGGCAGACTCTAAGCCACCGTTTTCTTACTTTTCACTCAGAGGCTATACCTCCTCAAGTATTTGCTTCTCAATACAATCCCTCATGAAGCCACAGGGCTAAATTCTGCTAGCAGGCAAATTTCCATGCAAGCCAACACAGTCGCATACAATTGCATTTAAGGTCAGATTTTGGCACACTGTAGTTAACATAGAAGTCAGTCAGGACAGCTTGAGTAATGTAGCAGCTCATACAGACATTGTATCTATCACACAGGCAATTTGTTCCAATCCAATTTATAAATTAAATTACCTTCTAAACTGGGATAGGACACACTAACAAAAAGGTACGTACATTCCCAACATAATGATGTAGTCTCCTCTTTCTGCTTTTGCTCTTAGTGTGCAGATCCTTGCGTCACAAAGTTGGAAAGCAAAGCTGTGAGCTATGAAAAAACATTTCCATTATCTAAAATTTTTAAATTGGTACATTCTCATATCAGCATTCTCTGCAATTCCCGTGGGCTAGTTTGTTATCCAAGGACCCAATGCTCTGCAGTGTGTCAGGTCTGAATGTATTTTTGGGGTTTTGTTGATCACTGCATCTATCATGCGCTCTTCCAAATCATCTGCAATTAGTCTTCCTGTTACATGGGCTCATGTTTCAAGTGTCTTTAGTTAACGCAAGAAAAAGTGACAGCAAGCAAGAAAAAAATTATGTCGAAAGAAAGTAAAAGGTAGCTTTCAAATCCTCTGTCCACGGTTTTAATTTAATTCACTGCTGTCCATGTGGTAATAAATTAATTCCTTTTCAGTCATTTGAATGTTGACATTAAAAAAAAAATTCAATTTAATGACTCATTGCACCTGTGACCCAGTTTTTGATTTAAACAATAAGATTTTGTTAATTAATAGAGTTTACAAAATCTGAAAATTATATGTTAAAAAGATGTGAGAAGTGTTACTGTGCTTTTCTCTAGCAATAAGATCTCTGCCAGAGAAGTTAAAAAGAAAATCAAAATTGATATTTTGATTCCCCATGTGGGCTGGAAGAAAGAGCGAAGTGGATTAACGTTACATAAAAGGGGAACTGAGAGTCACCAGCCCTTTCCAACTGTAATAAACAGGACCCTCAAGTGCTGCAGTCGATGTTTTATTGAACTACAAAACCAAAATACTAACGAAGAGCATAAATCTTTATAAGAGAACAGAATGATCTGTGGAATGACACTGCCTCTATTTTGAAAGCGGTGGCATATTAGGGGGAAAAAAAAAAAAAAAAAAAAAGAGGGGGGAGAAGGAAGGGTAGAGAAGATACCTACCAAGAAACTTGTTTCCTCTCAAGATAGCATGACTTCAGTACTTTATAGGCACCTTCCCTTCTCCCTGTCTACAAGGGCAGAACAGCCTCAACACTGTGGGGTTAGTTTGCCTCCCTGCAGCAATTAAAAGTGCTAGTCAAAAAACATTAGCCCTGTCCGGGAGCTACGTTTGGCGAGATGACTACTCCTTAAGGCACAGGACAGAGGTAAAGAGGGGAGGCTCCATGAATGCAGTTGTTCGGACCGGGCAAGCACAGGGGTCTGGGGGCACCGCTGCAGCTCTGAGCAGGGAGTAGGTACCGCTTAGTGGCACAAGTTCATCAGTACAGCTATAACCCCTCTGGTGGTCCAAAACAAGTCCTGGGATCTTATGAACCAAACGTCCAAGCTGGCAAAAATTCAGGTACTGACCATGCTGTAGCTACTTGAGTTTATGTAAGTTGAAGTCCCATGCCCAGGAAAAAAGTATAAGCAAAAAGCTGAGATTCAAGCCAAATTCAGGACATTCTTTCTAGTAGCTTAAAAGATAAATGTCTAAATGCAAAACCCCTATACCTGGGGTTTACATACACCGAAATAATCTTCTCCAAGTCAGTGTTGTCACTGAGCGGCACACGCAGTTTGTAGTTTAGTTACTTAAGCAGCTCATAGCACCCCTCTCCCTAAAGCTTTCTCTCTCCATCTCTGCAAGTCATTTGGACTCCTCTTCCTTTTTACTGTCCTCCTCCCTGCCCCTCTGAGTTCCTGGTTTAACAGGACTCATGTTTGATTGACTTCTGCCACAAGATCCTGGGGTGCATCAAGAAGAGTGTGGCCAGCAGGTTGAGGGAGGTCATCCTCCCCCTCTACTCTGCCTTGGTGAGGCCGCACCTGGAGTACTGTGTCCAGTTGTGGGCTCCCCAGTTCAAGAGGGACAGGGAACTGCTGGAGAGGGTGCAGCAAAGGGCTACCAAGATGATTAGGGGACTGGAACACCTCTCTTGTGAAGAAAGGATTTGGGTCTCTTCAGTCTGGAAAAAAGACAGCTGAGGGGGGATCTCATCAACACTTATAAATACTTAAAGGGTGGGTGTCAGGAGGATGGGGCCAGGCTCTTTTCAGTGGTGCCCGAGGACAGGACAAGAGGTAATGGGCACAAACTTGAGCATAGGAAGTTCCACCTAAACATGAGGAGGAACTTCTTTACTTTGAGGGTGGCAGAGCACTGAACAGGCTGCCCAGAGAGGTGGTGGAGTGTCCAGCTCTGGAGACATTCAAAACCCGCCTGGACGTGTTCCTGTGCAACCTGCTCTGGCAGGGGGGTTGGACTAGATGATCTCCAGAGGTCCCTTCCAACCCTATGATTCTATGACACTGTTTTGGTCTCTTCACTGTGGAGAGATAGGTCTAGTGCTTCCTTTGCTATGTAATTTACTGAGGAAGGCAGAAGAGTAGGTCAGATCATCTTCAGCTTTAGATACTTGGGATCAGCTTTCCCACCTTTGAAGAGAGTTCTTTGTCCGTTCCCATAGAGGCAGCCTCCCACGCTGACTCCAAAGGACTGGGAGCCAGCACAGGTGATTTCTTGAAGCCTCATCCTAAACCATCGCAGCTCTCCAGTGTTAGTGGAAAAACTAACATTAGAGGGCCGCTATTTAAACCACAGGAGGCTGTAAACTCTTAACAGTTTAGGAGCATTTACCAGATCATTCAGCTGCCCCTGCTGCCAGGGAAGCGGGCAAGGGTGCACAACCAGAACTGGTTTCTGTGTCACCTGTCCTAGCTTAATTTGCCAAGGACTAATTTTTTGGCAGTCGAACGAGTGGTGTCCCTGTGGGAAAACCCTGGCATGAGAAGAAACATCCCAGTCTCTTCCGCTAATAGTTCATATGAGCTTGGTGATACTTTTGTTCATAAAAACCTGTCAGTCAGCGAAGGTGAATGCAGCACAACCCTGGTACCAGGTCTCAATCCAAGACTGATCCAGGTGAGCAATCTGCAGACAGCGCATACAGGAATGCTGTCAGACAAATTGGTCCATATATGAAACGGGCTGCTTAAAGCTGTTCCATCAGCTCTTTGGAAATCTCTATTTTATGAATTTCCTCAAATAACACCACTACTATGCATTTCCTTAAAATCTTATTGCAAGAAATGGGCCCTTATTGACAGCACTAAGATAAAGTAACATTCAATAGGAAAAGCTGTCTGAAGATACAGCTTCTGCTCCCAGTATCAGGGCGGCAGACAGGCTTCAATCTCACTTCAAATTCTTGCTGATAGAAGCACAATTACTGAACAAACTCAAGAGTTCTAGTCGAAACCATAAGTAGTCGCATGCTCCCATCAAGCCGTAAAGCAGCACAAAACATCAGGCTTGGGACTAAAACAGACACCATATCCTCGAATTCTACATAGAAGTTACTCAAGGATTATGAGGAGGAATATGAGAGTAAAAGCGTGCAAAAACAGTGTACAGCACAGCACTTAATCTCTAGGAAAGAGAAACCAAATGGAATGATGGAAATTAAAAAAATATGCGTAACATCAAGGCTGAACAGGTAACTGTAAAAGTGACATGAGAGACAAAACAAAAAGGTCAGAAGAATGAAAGGCAGTGAGACAGGTAGATATCAATACTTCTGAAAGGCATTCAAAAAGAGATATATGTAGATAGCATTTGATGCAAAATACAATCTTTAATATAACATTCTTGGCTAGGTTGGAATAGCCTATGATTAAAGAGCCCTCTTTCTTCCCCTAACTTCATTGTATTTGCTGGAGAGGTTAGGGAGCCCATAACCATACCAGTTAGTGTCCACCTTGCTTTTTATCTGTAGAGCATTGACCTATAAACAAAATATTTTCCCTAGTGGCTATAGCATTAAAGCAATGCAGTGATGAGAAAGGTCATTCTACACAGGATTTTGAGCTGTTTTTCCTAAAGTAAAAAATGAAATTTCAAAATTCTTTGGGAATGAAATATTATCAATGTGTTTCGGTCAAGCAGAAAATTTCATCTCTGTAAATCACAAATAATAAGCAAACACATCTTGCATTTGTCTCTCTCTCTCTATCTATCTTGTACTGGAACATAGATTTCTGTTTCCCAGAACACTGAAATGTTTAAGATATGAAGTACTTAGCATTTTGGCAATATCTGCACAACAGAAATTTCCGCTTTCATCAGCTACGTTTATTGCATTAGCAAACAGGAGTCACTCTTTAAATGAAATTCAACTTCAGGATTTTTCTTTGAAAAGCTGTCATGAGAGATGAGGAGACTGACTGTACTTGCTATTTCATTTTTTATTACTCATTTGCATCACGAGAGTCTGACTACGTTTATGAAGTTTAATTTACAAGGAAGAGAAAATTTTCTTTGTGTGAGATTGTCCAAGAGATTTCCTGCTGGGAACTTGGTGTTCCAGCTTTACTTAAGCAGCATCCGCAGGAGCAAGCACTTCACCAGGCCTTTTTCCATAAGCAAAAAGTTTAACAGTCAATATTAGTGTTGAGAGTATCTATCTAATCATCTTAACATTATTAACAGACTCTAGAGGAAATTAATGCCATATGGCATTTCACACTTTGACATCATACGCTTAAAAAGATGACATAAATTAACCTCAAAGCACTTTCTCCAGAATTTGTTTCAAAATATTGGAAGTCCTTTTTTAAAAAAACAAGGATTATTGACATTTATTATTTGGACAACAGGTTTTAGCTGGCTAAACTGCTCAGAAAGACATCCAGAGCATCTTGCGCGCAGACTTCCCACAAAGCAATCCCTTCCCTAATTTCAGAATTAGTCATCAAACCACAGACAGCAAACCAACCAAGACTGTTTCTTAGTGACTGTGGGGCGCTTAGTGCTCCAGAAGCTGCATACCAGGAGATTTACGCTTCATAAGGGGAAGACTTCAACAGGAGATTGGAAAGTAAAAAAGTCTGCTTTTTTCCTCACCTCCCACCACACTTAAGGAAAGACAGAAACACTTTAACGAGAGGGAAGCTGGTATGTGTCAGAGTAAAGCATTTCCTGGGATGTTCCTGTTGAGTTTTTTCCCCCCCAAGAGGAACGTGTCTTATTTAAGTACCCACACGAGCCTCACATTTAGTGATATCAGATCAGGGCTAGTGACATTACTCCCTGCCAAGAGAGGACTAAGTGACTTCTTCAAACACCTGTGAGCCTAGAGGTGTCCCTGTAAAAATGCTTTCCTCAGGAACTCAGTCATTGCCTTCACTTCAACACACAGCTACGCTCAAAGCATGAGCTAGATTGCTTCACAGCCACTTTTCAAAGACTTCCCTGCCACAGAAGCAGCCTGCTCCTTCTGTGGGGACCAAATGCACGGGCTTTTTCATCTTTTCTCCAAATGCCTCTTCCTCCTCAACATTTTAAATCCCAAATACAAAGATACAGATAAAACACATCCGAATCATCACAGGTGATAAAGCCAGAGTTTCTTGTGGGAGAAAGGGAGGATGTCAACCAGTGCAGCAGCATCTCAGCTGTGACTGAAACCTGTCTGTTCTCACAGATGATCACAAAGCTTTCTTCCAATAAGGAAACCCTTGGATCTGTCATCATAACATCCATTTCACAGGAGGAGGTTGCAACCTCACATGTGTGGAGCAAAGCCTGAGACCTCCGAACACCTCTCGCATTTAGAAGTCAAATCCCAGTTCCACTGAAGTCAGTGACACAGTTTAAATAATTAACCAAAAATGTGAAAAGTAACATCATGTTAAATGCTGAGAGGCTGGCGTAGCTGGGAGTAAGTGCAGGTAACTTCATTCCACTTACAACTTGGCAATAGGGAGCTCGGAGGCAATGCAGAAATGACAAGCCAGGGTGTTTAACCCTTCCTCAGCTGATTGCTATGTGGTACCCATGGCCTGGCTCTGGATGACAACACCGTAGCATCCCGGAGGGTTGCAGAGAGGAGCCAGCACTGACTAGTTTGCTAGGAAAACCTAGTAGTAAGCGAGCAGTACCGAAAAATAGTTGTGTAGTAATAAACGACTCTCTCGCCCTCATCACCTCGCAAAGCCTCAGCTCAGATGGAACCCACTGACGACACAGTGTCTTAGAATATTTTCAATAGCTTTGAAAGATAACCCAGTAAGTCACAGCAATTAAATGTCAGAGGTTCTCAAACTGACAAAACTGCTATGTTAAATGTTTCAATTAAAAGAAAAAAATGAAGCAACTTATTTTCCCTGCTTGTTGTGCATTATGAAAATGCACACAAATAATTGAGACTTATGAAACACAAAGTGACATTTTATAAAATGTAAATTTTGTAGCAATAAAGCACAAGATCAGTGTAGTAAATGCACTGCTGCCTTTTTTTTTTTTTTTTTTTTTTTACACAGTGGAGGCTAGTGAATTAGGCCATTCTCATGATAAAAATGCTATTTTTTTAAGAAAATGTTATTTTTTTAAGAAATAGTGCTTCTGTGATGTAATTGTGTATTACAAAGCATTGATAGAGATGAAGGCTCTTAGCTTCCTGTGTTCCAAGTTGTTCATTCTCACCCCGACGATGCCTTTGCCTCTAATGTCAGACGGTCAGTAACTCGCAGATTTCTGTAATGGAAATATTTGCTCAAGTAATTTGCAGATTGCAGTTAATCAGAATCAGCATCAATGGCCTCACCAGTCATTTCAAGATATAGTGTTTCATTTTGCAATCTAGTCCTGAGGCATTCTGCTGTCTTCTGGAAGCATTTGCCCAGGTCTCATTAATACTGGAAGGAGAAAACAGTTTTTATCTGATTGGATTCCTTTTTTTCTAGGGGGGTTGGAACTAGGTGACCTTTAAGGTCCCTTCCAACTCTAACCATCCTATGATTCTGGATCATTCTATTACCAGCTGCTTTTAAAGCAATTCACTCCTGTCAAACACTCAAGTACTCACTTGTGTCAGCTTCCTTGGAGCAATTGAAGCCGTAGAAGATTGCATGGGGACATAGTGCCAGCCAAGAACATTTCAACTGGCTCATCTGACTACGCCCAAAGTCTTAAAAGGTCACCGAGGGGAAGATTAGTATTTGGGGTTTTGCACAGAACCTGTGCAATCATTTTTACTGTTGCTTTGAGGTATTAACACATGTGAAAGCAAAGATACTATTTAAGGGCTATTGACCACAGATGACAAGGACAGGACATCTAAATCTTCCTTGATGAGTCATGCACACACAAGCATAGCTAGTTAGCTTTCTCCAAACACAGAGTCAGAATTACACACTTTATATGAGGTCTCCAAGATGAAGTATACCTGCCCATAAGTTACACTACTTTAAGGGGATCTAAAGTAGACACGCTGTTTAGTGTTCTAAGGTATGTTATCCACACATCCCCTCCCTTATCCACAGAGGTTTTTTTTTCGCCAGAATTTTCTATTCTCTCCAATCTGACATGAAGCAGTACTGATGTATCGCATTAGCAATTCATCTACAATTAAAAGGACTCCCTTTTATAAGCCAAACACACTTTAAACAGTTGGAAGTGAACTGAAAGAGGCGCAGGCTCATTTTACCCAATTTTTCTAGCTAATTAATGAATTGAAAAAGCTGGTCTTTCAGTTAAACTCTAAAAAAAAAAAAACCGTCCCCAGATAAGCGTTTCAGAACTCATCTTTCAGCAGCAATTTGAGGACACATGGAGTCTTCAATCATTTTTATGTTATAAAATAAGGCAAAACTTGCTTTTCAGAATATTCCTAATTCCCATAGATCATTCAAAAAACAAAACAATGTTTAGCACGACTATATAGTACAACTTTATCCATCAATACAAAGATCTATAAATATTAAATCCAGCAACTTTGGAAGCAAATTCTTCCTTAATGAATCTGATCTCTTACTTTCTCTTAAGCCTTGGAGGACCTCTAATTCTGTCTAATTAATTTTTCAATGGAAATATCCTTTTTATCTTGTTAGAAGTATATAAGCTCCCGTGAAATATTAGTGTGCAGCAATGCATGAACAGGTTACAGTAGACATCAGTGCATATAAACCAATACTTCACCACAGAATCCTGACCCAAGAAACAAAATCCTGTATGACAGGGCTGTATGCTGATTCCTTCTGCACATAGGTACGTCATTGTAACAGGGGAAAAAAAAAAAAGATCTGGAGGACTAAGATTTTGAGAAGAGAGTCCAGCAAGGCCCCATTCTGAACTTTTTATGAAGCTTGGCTAAACGGGATGAAAAGGAGGTTAGTTTAAGACAAAAGTAAAACATTTCTGCCCCCTGTACCTGAAGCCGAAATTCTCACAGCGGAGTTTCGAGATCTCAAGCGGTGTCTCAGCGCCACCTCCTGGGGATTTTGCTGTCATACACGAGACACGTTAACCGGCTCTGTAGAGACCTAAATAGGCACGTTTTATTAAAGTATTTTTATTTTTCTTCTCTTACAAGTTTGATCAAGTTTTAGGAACGTTCGAGTACTTGAATGATCTACAGGAAGCTACCCCGTCACTGAAAAAAATATCACCCAAAAATATTCTGCTCCCTTTTCTCACTTAAACTCCAGAATCACCTTCAACTTCATGAACAGTCTGATCAAATGGTGCTGCTCTTCCTCCTTGTTTGTTTTTTTTTTTTTTTTGGCGAAGAGAAAAGCTTAACCTATATGAAGGAGGGTCCTCATATTTTCCTTCCAGAAGCCTTCATTATGTCTGTAATTGGAGTACCATGAGGACAGCAAGAGAAAAAAAAATGTTCAAAGGAGCCGAAGTTGAACAAGAAATAGTCTTTTCAAGACGAAGCTTAACAAAAGTTAGGGCAGCTTGATATTAGTATTGCATCGGCTATTTTCTAAGAATTCTGTCTCACAGCATGACATGCTCAAAAGGAACTACTCAAATCCAATAGTGTTGCTGTTCAAGGCACTTAGCAGAATTCAGATGTTACACCAGAAATAGAACTGTCTCCTACTATGGAAGAGTTTCCTTCCTTGTATGGGAAAACAAAGCACCAAAGAAGTGAGGACAAGCCTTAAGAGTCTGTTATTAAAGTTATAAGGATCTAAGCTTATTCTCTTGGTAAAAGGAAGCTTCATTTTAAGTATCATAAGTTTTCAATGCATAGAAGAGATTGATTCTGAAATAGGTTGTCCTATTTCAGACAGTTTCAGAAACTAGCTTTACTCAAATTTGGGAAGGGGAGCAAAACAGTGGAAGTCATTGTTGCTACCCCAGGAGATTTATTTTTTTTTTTGTCAGATTTGGGTTCTCTTTACATATCAGCGCTGCTTGACCTAATTTCATATACAGAAGCTCCTATTCCCCTCTTCAGTCAATGATGCACAGCGACACATGCATCACACATCATTGTTGGCGTACAACTTTCCTACAGCCAAGAAAGTTCTGAAGAGAACAAGGAAAATTTAAGTATTATGAGATGTCTTCTCTGTGTTAAAATATAGGCCAAATTTCTATTAAATGGTGCTTATCTTAGTCCTGGCTAGATAAAGAATTGAGCTCTCCTCCATTAATGGACCGAAACTATTCTCTTTGCTCTCCAAGCAAATTGGTGAACCGTACACTAACGCAAAAATAAAATAGAGGAAGCATATTCATCCTCAGCTTTTAATTAGCTACAGTACTTACCAGGGAGAGTCAGAAGGCAAACTGTCCTGAAACACTTTTTGCTTTGTTCTCCAGAGGAGCTGCAAGAAGGACAACACCAAGCTAGCCTCAGCCTTGACCAGGAAAAAAGTATTTCCCATTACTTCCAGAGAACTGAAAGTGAACACCTTTATACGCGATAGTATCAAAACACCCCTGCTTTTTTGGATTCGTTTTTTTCCCTTTCATATCACACTCATGTTGTTCCTCCTCAGGAAGTAATTGATAATTCCTGACCTAGACACAGAGTACGACTCATTTTCTAGGCTACCAACATATAGGCTCAAACTCCAAGAGCTGTGGGAAGTACAGATATCACAATCCCTTAACCAAAGCAAAGGGAGCATGCTTTATTTCTGTATATATTAAAAGTCTAACAATGGAGTTTGATAAACAAGCTTACACCTATGAAGGAATTTAACTCAGTGCAGTTCTTGCAATTGCAAAGGCTATTCTAGGGGCAAAAGACTAGAATAAGCAAAATAGACAAAGTTTTTGTGCATGTATATGGAGCTACTCTAATTCTCAGATTATGTTGAAAACACCCATTCAAATGGCTTCTAGAAAAAAAAAAAAAAACAGGTTTTCATATAGCCTCAGATAGCTCAGCAACACTGATAAAGTTTTCATACATATAAGAACTTAGAAAAGTTGGCAATAGAGATAGAATTATGTTAGCATTCCTGAGTATCACAGTGGCTTGACTAAGTTGAGATACTGTACTTCCTAGTTAGTTGCAGAGATAAATAAATTGCAATTTACCAGAGTAATTGAAATGAACTCTGTTAAGTGTTTCATCACTTGTTATTTACCCATGAAATCAGAAAGAAGCATAACTTATTTGAAACTACGAAGTTTTATATTTGATAGAGAGAAGAACAAACACTATCAACCAGCAATTTCAGAGACATCAAATGGCTGAAGATATTTCTATTACTTTCCACACACTTGAATCAATAAAATCATACATGCGACAATCAAGTAATTCAGCATTCTTCCAATCCTGCATTTACCTTGCAAATGTTTTTTGGTTAAATAAGAGCTATAAGGCCATTTGATGATTTAATGATAAGCAATCAAACTGTCATTCAAGGCAACGCAGTGGCATACGAAATTCACTGCAGGCAAGCGCAAGGTTATACACAGTGGAAGGAACAATCCAGCTAAACAGGCACATGCTGATGGGTTCTAAAATTAACTCAAACTATTCAGAAAAAACAAGTTAAGGGTCAAGATGAACAGCTGAGAACATCTGCTAAAAATGGAAAAAACCAAAAATGTTAAGAGAAAGACAAAGAATAAATATTCTAAGTACTGTCCCATTGTTTAAGGCTTAATGTGACTTCATCTTATTTACTGCCTCCAGCTATGAGATTTCTGTAAAATGAGCAATTTCCACCTCCATGAGATAAGAATCTTCACTGCCATGCTCTTCTATAGCCCTGAAAGAGATCAATCCAGGTATCTGGACCACAGATAGCAGAAAACAGAAGATCTGGGGAAGGACAAAGGGGCTCAAAGTATAAAATCTTACTTGTGAAGAGATATGAAGCGGCGTTACATTTATTATTGTTTAGAATTATCAGATCACCACCTGTGTTTTACATTTTTGTACTAAAATAAAAAGAGGGAAGAAAGAAGATGGTAATACCAGGCATGAGCTAACGAAAAGAAAGCCTAAATTCTCATTCACACAGACAGAAACTGAAGACACAAAGTTGAAGCAATGGAAGAGCTGAATGATTTCTGGATCAGACGCACTTTGTGACTTTCAAGTTAGAAAGAACAAACATCAATCTTTCTTTGTTAAGGACAAGATATGAAAGAGCTGGGTATAGGAAATGGGTACAACTCCACTTTACAGTCATGAAACTAGAGAAGCAACTTAGTGCGAGAATCTGATCTTACAAGTCGGGATCTACAGAACTGAACTATGCATTATCCTTCTGAAGGGACATGTCATGCTCTGATAATCTACTGAAGAACAATAGAGAAAACCATATCAGAGTTTGTTGCCGCTAAACTGACTCACAGCATTGTTGTCCACATTTAAGCTATAGTCACATAAAAATTAAAGGAAAGCTACTTCTACTAAGGAAGCAACTAACGACCCATTTTGACACTGATTTGCATTTTTAAAGGTATCATATTTGTTATTAATGCTAAACTGCAACAGCCATTTAAAGTCACTTTTTTCTTTCAAGAAAAGCAATTTTAGTCTCAGTAATAATCAGTATAATCTGATAGTCCAAGCAAAAACAATGTTGTATGGTTGGCACTAATTCAAGAAAATAAAAATAAGAAAGCTGCATGAGCACTGAATTCGAGTAAATGATCACTTACTGGGATTGTCTTGCTTCGTCCAGAGCAAGAGCAGGTCATTGTCAAAGTAATCTCAGCTCTTTCTGAAAGATGACCCGTACTGTTCTTCGGACAATACAAAATCCTATGAAATGCAATCACTGACTAAGTGACCTAAGTAAATGCTACATTGATGAAACCAAAAGTGTTTTACATGCTTACTCAGTCACTGATTATAAGCTGAAGCCTTACTATCTAAAAACTAGCTGTTCTAGTTGAGCAGAACTGGATGGTTTGAATAAAATGTCAAATTTCTATCTGAGAGCGGGTCACTTCTAATAGCAGATTAGAATTATTTGTGGGTATTATAATCCCCAAAGAATATTATGTTTAGAAATTACTTTATTTAGAAGAGTAAATAGAAGACAGTTAAAACCACCCAAGTGACAAAAAAACATTTCTTCACACAGTGCCAATTCCTTAATTTTGTCCCTTCACAGAATTTTTTTTGACTCTTTTAAAAGAATTTAAGGATATACAAATTTTGATAGACACTAATTTTTTTTCCCCACTCAAAGTTATGGTAGGTGTACTGGCCACCTGAAAAAAGCAACTTAAATCATTCCACACAAGCATAGTTCTTACTGCACAATGGATAAATTATTAACACCTCTGAAGACACTACTCCTAAAAAAAAAAAGATTCAGAGACAAGCTTTCTTGAACAGTATTTCAGCTTTAATGGAGTCAGAACTGGAAACCATCAGAACAATTCTATACGTCTACATATAGACTTTGGACCATGACTAAGTATCTGTTGCCTCCTGTAATACAACAGAAATATGCCCTAAGAAATAAAAACAAGCTTTTGCAAGATTATTTAGCTAGTTTTGATCGTAGCCGTCGCTTGATGATTAGATGATCACTTTCCTTCTCTTTTTGTTCTATAAAGATCTGAAAAAGACAGTATTTCAAGAGTTATTCAGCATTTCTTCAGAGACAAGTGACAGGTACTTCTAGACCCACGTACCCAACATGTTTTTTCCCAGAAGCTGTTTTCAGAATGAAATTTGACTATTATCTTTTAGTCAGAGGTCTCCAGGGTAGAGAGACCGTTTTAGTGCAACATTATTAGCAACAAATACTGGGAACACAGAAAAACCTGGTTTTGCTGAAAAAACCAAAGTCCAAAGAAAAACATGATCTGAAAGCAGCTCTCACTTCTAATCTCTAATACTCATTTTGTGAAACAAAGTGTTCAGAAGACATATTTTTAGGTTAAATTGCTTCAGTTTTCTCTGACTTTCCAGGGATTCAGTCTTTCACTTTTCCTTTCACTTCCCAAGCTTCTCAGCTTCTTTTGGTCTCCTATGGACAGCATTTTAGTTTCTGCTGCATCTATTTATAGAATTTACAGAATACCCAGTAGGATATCTCAGTATGGACACAAACACTCACCACAGCAAAGGGAAGAAAGGGTTGAACAGAGTGAAGAGAGGTGCTGCCAACAGAGCAAGCATATGGTCAGCACTAGATAGGATAATTGTCAAAACCGTAACGTTGATTTCAGAAACAATATCTGGCCTATAAGACTTTATAGGCTGGCTTAGGGCAACACAATTTGCCCACCCAGAAGGCTAGATAACCTGTGCTTTGGAAAAGCATGGATGTATCCACATCCTAAAGTAACCCAAATATCAGCTGAGCATAAATGGAATCGGAAACTACCTTAGGCGCTTACTTGCCCTGCAAAGTTAATTGTACATGAAGACCTTTACCTTTAGTGTTTCAATCACACTGTTCCAAATCTATGGATCCCTCAATGGTCTCTATTTCTATATTCCTTTTATACTACACTTAAATGAACACCATTTCCATACTGGAAAAAACAAATTAAGACTCAACTGCTGTAGTAGAGGAAAAAAGTAATCCTCCACATACAACTAAGATATCTATGATTCCAAATGTAAAGATCTCTCTGTGATTGCTGTATCACCTATACAGTAAGACAGCAGTCAAGTACAGAGAAGACAGGTGAGAAAACAGAGAAAAATTAAGTAAAACAGCAGGAAGAAAAGAACAAAAGGAATGGTTAGGTAGAATCGAGAAATAAGTCAGTACTTTCAAACCTCTTCTGCAACTTGATCATATCTTTAGGTTTGTTCTGTCCCCCTAATAGTTTATTTTAAGCCAAGATTATAGAAATGCAGTACAGTGGACAGAACAGTAACTTATGACTTACTGAAGAAGCGGGGATATCTAGAGGGCAAGAAATATCAGTTGAATACAGTTTTCTCTTAGCTCGCTTTGGCTTGAGATCGGTTTCTTTCACACCTTCTGGTTCTGCAGACTTGGGAGAGCTTATTGTCGCAATCAGCTTCTTTGCTAGAAGAAAAAAGTTATTGTAAATCAACGTCTTACTGGTTTTGTGAGCCTCAAAATTAATGCATAAAGCAAACTGTATTAAAAACAATTTAAAGATAAACAGATGCAGCCTGAAGTTTAAATATAAAAATTCAGAAGCGGTATTTGACTGCCACAGTTTTCTGTAGCTTCAGTTGCCAAAAAAAAAATAATCAGTTAACATTCAGATTTCACTGGAAGTTTAGCACTTCAACAGGAGTTGAACAACAGGCTTAACTTCTTTGTGCTGACAGAAGCACAGTGTAGAGTCAGTTTTCTCCTTATACTTGGAAGGTTTTATCAAACTAGTACTAGCACTAGGTCTATAAAGAGATGAGCATATGCATATTATGAGATAGAGGAAAGAAGAAATCCCAAACAACTCAAATTGGTTGGATGGCTGCATCCAGAGGGTAGTGGTTAACAGCTCAATATCCAGATGGAGATAGGTAACAAGTGGTGTCCCTCATGGGTCCATACTGGGACCAGTACTGTTCAATATCTGCATCAATGACATAGACAGTGGGACCAAGTGCACCCTCAGCAAGTTTGAGGATGACACCAAGCTGACTGGTACAATTGACACACCTGAGGGAAAGAATGACATCCACAGGGACTTGGACATGTTTGGGAAGCGTGAAGAGGTTCAACAAGGCCAAGTACAGGGTCTTGCACCTGGGGTCAGGGCAACCCCTGATATCAATACAGGCTGGGGGATGAAGGGATTGAGAGTAGCCCTGCTGAGAAGGATTTGGGGGTATTGGTGGATGAAAAGCTGGAGGCCAGCCATATTCTGGGCCACATCAAAAAAAAACATGGCCAGCAGGTCAAGGGAGGTGATTCTGCCCCTTCACTCAACTCTGCCAAGACCACACCTGGAGTACTGCATCCAGCTCTGGAATCCTCAGCACAGGAAAGACCTGTTGGAGCTGATCCAGGAGGGCCACAAAAATCAAAGGGCTGGAGCACCTCTCCTGTGAGGTCAGGCTGAGAGAGTTGGGGCTGTTTAGCCTGGAGAAGAGAAGGCTCTAGGGAGACATTATTGTGTCCTTTTAGGACTTAAAGGAGGCCTACAGGAAAGATGGGGACAAACTTTTGAGCAGGGCCTGTTGCGATAAGACAAGGGGAAATGGCTTTAAGCTAAAAAAGGGAAGATATAGCACTGGAACAGGTTGCCCAGAGAGGTGGTAGATCCCCCCCATCCCTTGAAACATTGAAGGTCAGGTTGGACGGGGCTCTGAGCAACTTGATCTATTTAAAAATGTCCCTGGTCATTGCAGGGAGGTTGGACTAGATGACTTTTAAAGGTTCCTTCCAACCCAAACTATTCCATGATTTTAAGGTAAGATTTGGAGTTTGGATTCAGCTCTTGATATTTTAGAGAGCAGTAGGGCAAGTTTCTGAAATTGCCTTTAACTGTTTTATTGTAAGGAAGAACAATGTAACTTGGACATTTTGAGCTTAACAGTTGTCATTGCTTTTATGATAAACTTATATGCACATATTCCATGCTGTGTCCTTTCATTCCACCTGGTTTACTTTTCACACTTAACCTAAACTTCAAAACTGTGTTGTCCTTGCAGTCAAGGCAGCCTTTTCTACTCTGCAAGATTCAATATAGCAGGCCTCAATTCAGACTCCATTATTTTATAAATGAAGGAACAACTTAATGCAGCAGACATGTCCTTATACAACATACACATTAATAGATTACAGTAGGAAAAAGCCATTCTACAATGTGAATGTGAAATAAGCCTTAGTTATTCTGTACAAACCTTTAGAGTGAATAATAGTAGGAGAACTTTGGAAAAAATCTCCAATTTTTTGTAGTGTTCCATCTTTCTTTTTAGCTGACGTTTTACTTGAAGTAGATTCTTGCTTTCTTAAGGAGTATTCTTTTCTGAATGACTGTGTAGTAGACATCTGTACAGAAATACAGGATCATTGCATAAGTTGAAAATTGACTTAACTTCAAGTTTAATTCCATTTTATTTGGCTTTCAAGCTGACACTGAGCTTTGCTACTGACACCTCTGTTCGTTATACTAACAATACTACCACCGCAAGCAATGCAGACAATCTCATTTTATACCCAGAAGAAAAAAAAACGTCAGTTTCACAGAATACATTTAAAGGCATAAGTAATATAGGAAAAAAATAGTTTCTTTAAAAAAAGTAAATTCAAAGTTGTGGAGTATTTCATTAGACAAGCTGTTCTAGTTATAAATAAACAGGACAAGACTGATGGGGAAAATAAATCTACTACCCACCCTCTGAACTTGCCCAGATTATTACTAAGGCCTAAAATCATCTTTTTACAGTTGTCATGACTATACATGATGACATGAACCTTAGTTTTACTTTAAAGACATTGCCTATAAAATCATATATACTATGTTCAAACTAGTCTTCATAACTATTCAACATACAACATCCTTCCCTTTGAATCATTGTGTGCTGCAGCTAGTACACGTTCTCAGCAAATACAGACTTACTCTCTTTGGTTAGCTTATAGAGTTTAGTAGGAAACAATATAAGTGTTTAAGAATCCTATTCAATTACATAGATAAGATACTGCTGCATAAGAATGTTTGCTCCTTTTACAAGTCCACTTTTACAGAAAAGGCCAAATTAACTTCAAAAATAGAACAAAACCAAACCATTTTCTTGTTGCTTGTAGAAGGCGAATTACTCATAGCGGGTTTTGCATTTTTCTTGTTCTCACTTTTCACAAAATCCTAAGAAAATAAATATGACAAATTTTAACTAGGTTTCTTCTGGAAAGAACAACAATTATTTATATTCTAGAAGCAGTCACTGTTTAAATGCTATGACTAACAGTAGGGAGGCATTGGCTAATACTGGATGGGGTAACTATTCAAGTGTGAATTAAATGCCAAAAAAACTTGTAGAAGGGAACTAGAAACACTTGTAGTTAAACCATTCTGACATTTACTATTTTCTTCTCTCCATTATTTCCAGTACTTTTGGCTTTAAGATATTTTGCAAGTGAACACACAAATTTAAATTAAGTCAATAAATCTAAATGTAAATTCAGATCTATGGTGACAACTATAAAAACAGGTTCGTCGTTAGCATAGTACCATTGTTAAACCGTCATTGTGAAGTGGTGCGTGCCCAGAGTTTTCAGATAACTAATAGCCACACCAACTGATAACAGTCAAAAAAAAAAAGAGAAAGAGGATTTGGTTTTGTTTGTTTCTAAAAATACAAGGATTTTTTTGTTTTACTTTTTAAAGATTTCGATGAGTAGTACGTGGTTATTTTAGCACCACAGGTTTCCCCTCAGTCCTTAATTTTAGTGATGAAAAGTGTGTTTTCCAGTTTTAGGAAATTTAAGAAAAAAATTGTGTCTTCAGTAGACTTGTGACAGTTGAAGTTACTGAATCATTTTATAATCTATTTCTGTTTAACAGAAGTAACATGAAAATAGCATTTATGAGCAACACTCAGGTGAATAAACAAGCAAAAGCAATAAGATACTTTTAGATTTAGTTCCATGTTATTGAAAAGTTACTTAGATAAATGTTATCCCATAAGGGTAGGAACATGGACTACTACACTATGAAAGGATTTAAGTGGTTTGGTAAAAAAAGTCTTCTCTAAAAACTTGGGTAACTACATTAGATGGAAAACATTGATCTCTAAGTAAGGTTCGGTACTTTTTCAGTGCCTTCAGAAGGGTAGTTATTTTTACACCTACATTTCCAGCAGCCTGGGAGAATATGACTCTTGAAGAAAATTGGTCCAAGACACAAGTAGTTTAAATGAACTCTGGATGTTATTCCAGAATGAAGTGTTGAATGCCAGTTGAATTAACTTACACAGTTTTTAACATTACTGTTGCAATCCAGGTTTAACAAAATGAGTTTATTGAAGTACTGTTGATGTACCAAAGATATTATTTTCCTCAACTATTTTACTAAGAAATTAAAAGAAAATATCACTTGGGAATGACAGAATGAGAAATGCTAGAAAAGCATAAGATGGTTCATTCCCCAGCTGAGAGAAGATCACACTCTGAAAGACATCAGTTACCACCTGTGACAGTATCACCTGTCAGCTTCAAAAGTCCTTAGAAGTAGAGAGATTCATAAGCCCTCCGAAGTAGGATTACAAGTATGTAAGTACCACCACAAGGTGGTCCTAGGGTTTCATAGCCTTTTTAAGTGTCTTAGAGATAGCTATGTTGGTGCTAATGCAGAGAAATGCAGAGAAAAGGAACATACAGTTCAGGTAGGAGCAGTGAAGATTCTTACCAACTTGAACTGCTGTGGAGCTTTAGTCTTACATGTAAACACTACTGCACATTAAGAAGGCTGGAGCAAATAATGAGCACAACTGAAGGAATTAAATAGGAATCATGGTTTATGGAAAACAAGAAAGCTCAGGTGCTGGTACAATTACTCCCTTTACGTACAAAAAGATCAAAGAAAACACAGGCTGTAGACAAAGTCAAAGGAAGTGGTCTTGAAACTCTGAAATGCATTGAATAAACCCAGGGGCTTAACTTGTAATTGCCTATTAGAAGAGATTATAATTGATACCAATGATTGCCTAAAACAAAAGGAGCAATTCTATAGAACTGGTCCATAATCCCACAGATCAAGGCCAGAGACAGGAATAAATCGTACCAGGAGGGAGAGAGAAATGTATAGGGTAAAGAGAAACTGCGAATAAGGGACAAGGGGCTAAAGTCTGGATAAATTGAAGTCTATGACCTTATTCAGCACAGGCCAGAGATCTACCACAGGGCTGGGGGCAGGCAGGGAGATGTTTCAGTATGCCCTAGATATATCCTTAGGATCTCAGTGAGAATCAGAAGATAAGGATAGGATTTCAACAAATGATCAGAGTAATACATCACAAAACTGCACAACATATTTTATCAGTTGGTCTAGAACATACCTCATCCATCTCTTCACTCTTCCGTTTCTTTCTTGGCTTGAGCATTTTAACTGTAACTGGTAAGGTGCTGCCCTGGTGTTTCACCTCTATCTTATTGGGTTGCAGAGGTGTGAACTGGATTTCCATCTCTGGTTTTGGGAACCGACTAGTTTTTCCATTTTCTGTGGACACTTCCAGAGAGTCAAGGACAACTTCTGAATGGTCCTGCAAGCATATGGAAATTTTTAGAAAACAAGTTTTAAAATAACTATGAGTTAAAAAACTATAATGCATATTCCTCGCCAGTGGATTGCAAAGCAAGCATTCTATTTTCTAGTTGTTAGCTTTCAGGACACTTGTAATAGAAGTGAAGAAATCTACTTCAACTACAGCAGAGCTTAACTTTTGTTTTCTAAAACTTTTTTGTTAAATTTAAAAAAAAAATTAACATTTCTATCTATGATCACAGAACTTAGATTTCCTTGCTGAACTCAGCCTGGTACTTTGTTTCCAAGTCATTTTCCTCAGGAGCAGAGACAGCTAGTCACAGTATTCACAGCTAGCAGTAGTAGAATTGACACCATTTTCTTCATCTTAACTCTGCTGCTCCTTAGGAACTAGGCAGTAATAGGAGCTTTTGACAGGGAAGTATAGTCTTTCTCTAGCTTATCTTTAGGGAGATTTCTTTTCCCCTCCTACACTAGCCAAGTTACTTGTATAAGTAACAAGGTCCAACTGGCAAGCTACAAGCCAAATTCAACCTATGAGAGACTTCTACATCACTATCTGTTCTCTGGAGGAAGAGCAGGCATTCAGGCAGCACTGTTGCCTGCAAGCTGAAGACCTTGTCACAGCCAAACTGCAAGAACTGTGCAGCAAGGGTGGGATGGAAAGGTCAGTTTGCACAACTCTTCTTGCCCAGCAGCACTTACCTTCCACCATCCACCCAACCGCTGTTTTTCCTTAGCAAAACCAGCAAGAAAGTCAAAGCTGCAGCCTCCCTGGCTCCCACACCTCTATGGCAGCAGTTCAGCTGCTGGCTGGCACACAAAAATGAATTCAGCAGCTGTTTGAGTGAAACCTGGAAGACAGGCTGCTGGGGTTGTTGGTGGTGAGAAATGGCAGGTGGCTGCTACTACTGCTGGTAGTAGGGTCCCAAACAGACTAGGGGCTGTTGCTTCTCACGCTGGTTCACCCTGCAGGGTAACTTCCTCCTCTCAAAAAGGAAAATGATCAAAGCTCACGGAAAGCCAAAAGGTAGTCACCTTCTTCAACGGGCTTTGCTGGGATTCTGAGTAGGAATACCAACAAAACTGCATTCCCAAATATAGACTTGGCTAATAAAAAGTTTTCTTTATAACTGCTACTTCATGAGAGTTAGCAATCAGAAAGTTACATAGGAATGGTTAGTGTCATTAGCTAAATAAAGCTACACACAGGAATCCTGCAGTGGAAGAAAGCAAATCCAATTTCCCCTTCCATTGCTCATCCATTTAAAAGGGTTTATATTTTTTTTATTTCAGGTGACTTATCTAATCATCAGCCATTTCATAAGCATTGGTGAGAGGTAAGTTTTCAAGAGCACACAGTTGAAGTCAGATATAATTATTCACATTGTTAAGTTATACAGCTTTTATTTCCACCAAAAGTCACTAAATCAGGTGTTCTGATCATCAAGAAAGGGATTTGCAGAATAAAACTTTAGAATTATTCAGGCAACAGGACACATTTTCTTTCTTATTCTGCATTTAGCAAAATCCATACAACTGCATAAGATTTTCAAATTTAAAGTTTTATACCAACCTCACTTAATGAAGAGACACTGCTAGGACATAGAGATAATAAATAATTCTCTTTAACTTCATATCTTACTGGAATACTTTGTCCAGCTATAGTATTAGTTTTGCTTTGTTTTTCCATAAACTGTAAATATTTAGAATGAGTAAAGATTATGCTAGACTGTAAACCTCAAAATATTTTGAATTTTCTATAAAAGCTGAAGTGTAGACAGCTGATGAACACCTGGGCTGAAAGACAACACAAGATTAAGCCAGTAACATCTATTCACAATGTGATCATTAAGTGTGCCCTACTGGGTCTCACCAGCAGTCCAATATTCTGCCTTCAAGACTAGCAAGGGAGATGCTATTTAGGGATAACACGTGTGATCCTGTGGCTGCCTTGTTGTCTGTTACCTCCATAGTCTCCCAGCACTGTCAGTTGTTGCATCAGAAGTGTCAGAGGGTACACTTCTGCCTAATCCTCAGAGTACCCATTTATGAATGCATTTATAGGTTTCTACTACAAATTTTTCTAATCCCTGCTGGTAGTACTGGTTTCCACCACTTCCAGAAGAACACTAGCTGCTTCATGTAGGAATACGCTGTTTTAACTGTCTTAAAATTATCTCCCAGTAGTTTCATCAAGCGCTGCCCAGTTCTTGCAGGATCTTAGGAAGGACTGTTTTACGTTCTCTTTACCCACCACAACCATGATTTTGTAAGCCTCAGCCCCATAACCCTCTGGTTGCCTTAACCTCTCCTATTCAGAGTGCCAGTTTCTTAACCTCTCCTCACAAGGCAGGAGACACATATCACCTTGATCACTTTACCCCATTCACTTCACCACCATAACAGTTTCCTCACACGATAATCCTGTTAGCAGCCTCTCCTTATTCATAACATCAAATATTGTTGCTACTGGCTTGAGGCAAATACTTCATCACCAATTGTTCACGATGATTCTTCTCTATAACTAATTTTATAGCAAAAACCTAATTTTATGGTGCTTTCTTAGCTGTTATTACAAAGCTGTATAAAGCAGTAGCCCTTCTGAGCACTATTCTGTCCTCCCTCATACATCACAAGCTTTATCTATAAGGCACTAGCTGAATTGATGAAGTAGCAAGAAACTAGCCAGACAGTCTTATTTAGCAGTAGACAGGAAAGAGATAGAGATGCATTTTGGCATTCAGTCCAGTTCTGCAACAAGAGCAGAATTGTGTCTTCTAGCAGCCAGGGAAGGGACTCTTAGGAAATCCATGTTCAGCCCTGTTCACTGTTAATTAGAAATGGAGCCACATATCATTAATTCAGTTTAGCAGGAGAACTACCTCACTAAATACTGTTCATGTAGCACACAAGGGTTTGGTCAGAATCAGGAGTGTCACTATGGTTGCAAGCCTTTTAGTTTTTGTTCAGGAAATATATAAAGTTGTGTAAGCTTCAAATATTACTTTGCTTTGGTTCTAAGTTGGATGCAAGATACTGTTTTGTTCTTGTGAACCCCATATAGGCTGGCAGCTGTAATTACAGAATTGTCTCTATTACCACACTATAGATGATATCATGAAAATTGTCTGAGCTGAAATTCCCTTAACAATGACATAACCCAACTGAGATCGCACTACAAATATTATGTCTCCAAATCTCTAGAATCTGGATTAGTTAACTAGCTTTTCCCTCAGGTATGTAGTTTCTATAGTGTATAGAGAGGTGGTATTCCATTAACTAAAGTACTTTTTTTCCTGAGAGTGAGTGTGAGAGAGGGAACAAGAACTCAGAACTGAAGATCTAGTTAAGTATGAAGAACTATGAAAAGAAACTCTTGTGATATTCCCATTGTTGCTGAAACACATACTGAGAAAACAAGAAAAGTTATTAACAACAGGTGAGTACATGCTTTCTATACAACAAACATACCTCTTTGTTTACAGACTGATCTATTTTATCCTGTCCATCAGGTACTTCTACCGAAGATTGAAGACTTTCACTGTTAATGAGTTGTTTCAATTCCTTTATAAAGTCATCTTTCTCAGCCAGCTGTTTTCTTAGTTCTTCTATAAGACTTTCCTTATCCTAATAAACATAGCAAAAATTGCCACAGATTGCAGGATTGGCAAAAGACATTAACGTGCACAAACGTCATTACGATCACTTGGTCACATCATTTTTAGAACTGCAGACTAAAACAGTCAGCTATTCAACAAAAAACCAATAGTTTCATGTATGAGTGGCCACTATTTAAAGTAAAGAAAAGTCATATAACAGCCTGGGAAGATTTAATGCAAAGTTTTTAATTTTACTCTATTTATGTAGGAGTTATAAGAAGTTCACCTCCCATTTGTTCATGAAGGCTATGGTGCTGTGAAAGATGCAGCAAATGTGACAGTTTTTTCAGATTTCCAGTCCAACTTTGCAATTAAAGGATCAAATACGCTTGAGTGTTTATTTGAACTACTAAATATTTTGAAGCTTCAGTTGCTGTTAGAAATAAAGTTTTTTTAAGTTAGCTAAAAATGGTTTCAATATGACAGGGTTTAAGAATGAAAAAATAAAGCCAAAATGCAAAGAGCAATATAGTGTTTTAGAGCATTAATGGATAACAAAAAAAAAATCACAATAGACTGAGAAAGAGAGATGACCTTTTCAGAATCCTTTAGTGCAGCCTGTTTCAGTTCTGCTATTTCTTTATCTTTTTGTGTGTTGTTAGAAGCCAAAGTCTTGAGCTGTACTTCCAAAGCTTCTACTAATTTATCTCTTTCTTCACGCCACTTTTGAAGATTGCTGTCCTTTTCTACCAGCTGTGCAGTGAGTCTCTCCTAAATGGGGAAAAAATAGGTTAGAATTGAACACCACTTCTACACGCTATCTAAACTGTTCCGATAGTTTGGTTTCACATAGCTAGTACTATTTTATGCCCTTAGTAAACTTGAGAGTCAATGTAGATCTTAAAAAGCTCACATAGGACTAGCTTCACTACAAATATGCAAAGGCAAACCATGCTTCAATTAGAAAACCTGTGTCTATATTCATATGCTTTGTGAAGAGAATTTTTGGTAAGAACCACCATTCCTGTTTGCTCACTCTGTGATTTTATTACTAACAAGTCTCAGGCAAGCAAAGTAACAAAGTGAAAGTAGTCCTAAGTTCCTAAAATCCTCCTGCACTGATTGCAGATCCAGAAAGTCATTGCTAACTACTTCTAGATGCAAATGTACTTTTAGATTTTGTAGATTCGTGTAAAAATTTAATATGCTTAAGAAATTACAACCTTGACGCAGTACAGTGAACAGGCAAGGTATCCACTTTGTTATTTACTATCAGTCACTCTACTTTGAAAGCGATAAGGGAGCAAAACCACCAGCATTTAGACCAAGTATTTTTACTCTACACCTGGAAAGAAGCTTGTTTCTGTCAACTTCTGCTTGCTTTTAGCAAAGCCAAGCAACAAATCTTGTTTTTCAAAGTACGTTTTCTTAGCTTCATGAAGTAGCGATTCATTTAAGTGTAGGTTGCTTATTGGTGTTTTACACACAATATGAAGTTTGAAGAATTCATACTGAGGTAGTGGTGGGGATAGGATAGAAAAGAATAGGCAGGTTAACTTCCATTACATACTAACTTTTTTCATTTTGCGACCCTCCCATTCTTCCTTTTTCATATTGAGATCTCATCTAGGCTTTGCCATGTGATAAAGTGAGGGGACTTTAATAAAGGCCAGCTACCCTCAAGCGCCCACACTGTTAACACTTGACATGAAATTTGCTCTGTACTAAAGACTTACACTAGAGGACTCTGCTGAGGCCTCCAGTCACTTACAATTTCTGCTTGTTGCTTTACATGACGTTCTCTGTCCTCTGCAAATTTTCTCATTTCTCTGTTGCGATGGCTCTCAGCTTCTTTTGCTTGACTTATAAGTGCCATTTTTTCCTCCAGCCACTTCTTTCTCTCAGTTTGATACTTTGCCTCATTTTCCTATTTTCATAAAATCAGAAATAAAACCACAGGCAGAGATTAAACAACAACAAAATCTTAAAAACCATATTACCATTAAATGGACTTGTTTCAAAAAGATAACAGAAATACCAGCATGGTTTTTACTCCAGCATATGCCCAAGTGCAAGTATTACATTTTCATTTGTTCTCCTCTATTGAAAAAAAAAAGTAACAATTTTCAGCACTTCTTATTCAGACTGGCATGTCTTCATGGAACAGATTTTTTTTTTCCCTCTCAAAAATGCTCTGGGTAAGTCACAAACACTATAAAAGTTACACCAAAAGTAATACTAAAGAGAACCTTTTAATTTACAAATTCCCGATCTTTTATGCTGCCTTACAGGACACACTAGAAAACTTACTTCTACCTCAAGACTGAAAGGCAAAGAATGCAGTAATGTTTGAATAGCAGGCAGAGATAGTAACTATGTAAGAACATCAATCCACAGCAACTTTACCTCCTGTTCTATCACAATCACACCTCTTGTCAGACTTTTTCCCACATAAGACAGAAGGCACATGAAAAACTGCTTGGAAAAAGAAGGCTACTTTCTAACCCAAGGAGAATTAGAGGTAAATCCTCAGCCTAAGAGAAAGGACTTACAGGTCAACCAGCAAACACAAGATCTTGAAAGAGTTTGATTTAGTTGCCCAAGCAACTGACTGGAAAGAATTTCAGAATGGGTATTAGGAGTTGGACCGGTTAAGATAACTGTAAGAGGAGTCCAGCTACAGAAGCACCACCCATGGTAGCACTCCATTATGGGGCATCAGTGACGCCATATATTACAAACACACTGCATCCAGACTTTGCTGCGCTGCTGCAATGCAGTTTTTGGAGGAGGCTTCCTTTACCAGTGCAAGAACTTACCATATCATGGCCTAGCTCTTGAAGATAGTGACAGAAAAAAATTTGAACTTCTAAATAAAAGTTACGGCTTTAACATAAAGTATAAGTTACATGACCATATTTTACCTTCAGTTCTTTTTGCAGCTTTATTAATTCCTTATTTTCATTTATGTTTTTCTCCTCATTTTTGCTCATCTTTTGCTGCAAATCACCGTCACTCTGCTTATTCAGCTCTCCACACTTCTGCTTCCATGCTTCCAGTTCTAGTCATTACACAAAATGAGGTTACATAAAGTGCAGTTTCAATGCATATTTGACCGCATTCACATCCTTCTACTAAAGTTACTTGGAGTTATCAGCTATGACCACAAATGGACAACAGAAGCCTTTAACTATTAGAAGTTTGTTACATACTACATAAAATCAACGTCTAAATCCCAGTCAACAAATAAAAACAGACATTTAAAGCAGCTATCACAAGACACCCAGAACAATTTTGCCCCCCCGCTCCCTTTCCATGGAGAGATTACCCAAAACTAATCTGTTGGTCTCTTCTAATTTGGCTTCAAGCACTTGTTCTTGTTCAATCTGAGTCTGTTCTTGTTCTTCTAGTGTCATCCGCATATCTTCAATTATTTTTTCCTTTGCACACAGATCTGAAGATTTGAAAATAAATTTACAGATGAGACCCCTCCTAGTTCCCACCGTCCTCTCCTAAAATGCCTTCATTACAAGTTGTTTCCCCATTCCCTGAGATCAAAAGCTCTATCAGAAAGAAATAGGGCATCTCTACTGAACTGTCCAAATCCAAAATTCTTAAGTGATTCTCATCAGCTTGATTTAGGCAAGTGTTCCAGTTTTAACGTCAGTCAGATTATGGCTTGTATGATATGAGAAACTAACCATTGTTCAACTGCTCAATGTTTATTAAACCTACAGAAACTAGCACTATTATGCTAGGTCATGTTCCAGTGTTTGATTTCATTAAAACAGCCAACTAAAATGGCAAATACCAACATTTAATAAATTAACACAGCAAATACACACTTTCTCTTTTTCCTATTCTGAGACTGTTTCTTTGCTTTCAAATATACCTACTAACAATGATTCAATAAAAAATATTTCCTGACTGTAACATTTTAATGTCTGGGTTGGAGCTTCTCAGTATTTTAAAATATAAATATACAAGACTCTCCAAATTCGCTAATAACATGACAACTCATGATGTTGCTGTTTCACACCAAAAAAATTGAACAATACTGGATTTTGCTGACCTTTACATGTTTTCTCATACTGTTTGGAGATTTCTTCCAGCTTCTCATTATTCACCTGCTCCTAAATATTACATTGAAAGCAAATTAAAGAAAATATTAAAAGAAAAATATACATGCTAGAAATTTGTAGCTTTTCATTCTGAGTTTTAATATGTAATGAATAAAGTATTTTAGACAAACAGTCCAGAATAATTCTTTTTCATAGAACGTAAATAAATATTCAAGCTGATTCAAAAAAAGTTTAGAGGAAGATATTACTACTAACATATCAAAGTGTTATATATAATATATACTTATATACACACATATCAGAATATCTGCAGGTATTAAAGTATGTATTTACTAGGCAGATTACTCTATTTAAAAGAATTTGACAATGTCCTGCACTGAGAAGTTCTTTAAACATCTTTCATTCATCCATTAAAACTTATTTCAGCTGGCTATTCTTATTTTTACCTCAATTTCTGTAAGCTTTTTTCTGGTTGCTTGGAAAGCTTGCCTCTAATGGATTAGTTAAAATAACTAAGAGCAAGTAAAATTTTAAAAAGTTAAATACCTTTTTAAGTTGCAGGATTGTGCGCTGTTTGATCTCTAATTCTTCACTAAACTGGTTCTTAATTTTCTGGAGTTCATTAATTTTGTTCCTCAGGGATTTCTCCTCAGACCGCATCGTACAAACCTGTCACCATGGACAAATACAGCAAGCAAAGCTATCATTTAGCAATAAGCCTTTTACACTCTCTGCAAGCTATCAAAATAACCAAATACTTTTAACTAAGAGTCAAGTTTTTGCGAGAACCTTAGACAAATTTCAGGGGCAGCATTCTGTACATCCTTCCTGGAAGGATTTCCAACATAGAGTATTACATTTGGCCAGGGAAAGAGGGGACCCACAAACCACCAAGAAATAGTCTAATCAAACTACAAAAAAAAAGTTTTCTGACATGTGATCCCATCCAGTCCTTGCTACTTCTCAAACAGAGGATTATACACTGAGTGTCAAGTAGGAAAAGGTCCTCAAATGTTAGGCGACTGGGGAAGAGAATAATACTTTTTTTAAGGCTTAACTTTCAAGCACAAATTTTTGCAATAGTTTTTTGGATTTTAAGTTCTCGTGATATCACATGAGGTTCTAAAAAATCCTACTACTTGTAACTAAATACCAACAGTTGACATTAATAAAAGCTATTCCATTATTTCATTTCTTCTCCCCGAGCTTAATAGAAAACACAGCTCAGATTTTAAAAAGTCTCTAGAAGTTATTTTCCTTTTCTGATTAATCCATCTTTTCCTCCCAGAGAGATCAGCATTTTCCACAAGTCTGAGGCTTTGAAGTCAGCACAAATAGCAACGTAATGCTACTGCTGTTATAAAGTCTTCTCCATAACCAGGTCAGCCATGTTTTTCACAAATCCTTTTCAAGTATATTAATAAAACTTACATCCCCCTTTCAGTATCTGTCCTAATCAGTGTTTTGACCTCTGGTCTTATTTTCAGCTTAGAGCTTCAATGGCAATACAACGTAAAATTCACTGTTACTCTAAATACATCACTCGAAATAACCTTATTATGAATCACTTTTAGTGTTTGTAGCTTGAGATTTGTGAAAAGAGGTTTTAATAACAGAACCCCAAGCGTAAACTCACAGAAGAAACATTTGTCCTATGGTTACCAACCTCGTTTTGTACTTGCTGAATTTGTTTCTTGGCATCAGAAAATTTCTCTTTCAAATCTGTATATTCTTCCTCTTTCCTCTGCAAATCTTTTTTCAAACTCTGTACAAGGGCAGAGCTCTCAGACAGATCTTTACGTAGCCTTGTATTAGAAATTAAGAGACATAAATAACATTAATGTTACACATTTCAAAGAAACTGCTTTTACACATTAACTCAGGCACTCTGACTGCTAGTTTTATTTGTTAGTAGAATCTCAGATCCATCAGATCAATGACAAGCTTAATAATTTTACTTGTAGATTTCAGCTTCTTATTATGTGATCCTGAAGTAACAAACCACTCAGATTCACTTTTGAACACTGTAACTTTTTTTGTGTTATTTTAGTAGAGCAACCATTTTTATCATTATGTGACAAAGTAACAAAAGGAACAAAGTTAATATCAATAAGTTTAAACTTGGTATCTACATCCCAGACCTTGTAAGGATCAAAATAAACAAAAATCAAAAGAAAATTAAAAAGACTAATAACATTGCAACATGTACTACTGTTGTAAGAGCTACAAAGAAATTAAGAAGTTTGATGGGTTTATTTTTAAGTGGTCATATTTATTTAAGAAAAGTTTACTGTAAGACATCTTGGATTTTTACTTTAACTAATAAGAAGTTTTTTAGATTCTATACTTGACAATACAAAACAAGGCCACACAAAAGGAAAACCTTTCAAAGCTTTACAAGCACAGGGTCAGGGATCCGCAGACCTTCATGCCGAACTTAAAAGAGTATATGCAGGTACCCACAAATAGGGCACTAAAAAAAATCCCAGATCAGGAGAAGGGCTACATAGCATCTTAAAGCTATTTTTACACGATTGCTCTTTCCTTATGACATGGGAAATATAATCTCTCAGATATATTTAATCTTTTGTTTTTTAAAGATTTAAAAATTAGAGGGGGGTGGGGTAAGTTCTAGCCTCCTACACCAATTATTCCTTCAAGTTCTTACAGTAGACTGTGTTCACCTAGAACAGCTATTACCAAAATCAGCTGTTTACTCCCTAAGCTTTTTTTTCCCCCTTTCTTCTTTTCCTTTTTATTATTCAGTCCTTTCCAAAGAAAACGTTGCCTGCTTTTATGCAAGATACAGGATATAACATTAAACTGTATGTTATTTCCTCCAGAAAGGTTATGCAACACAAAACTATTAGAAATCCCCAAATAATTCTTCATTTCTTTGTTGCTCCCGTTTCCCCCTACAACAGTTCCACATGATTTAGATACATATTTTTGAAAGAATATGCAAACAGGCAAGGAAAATAGAGCCAACAGAATATGCAAATATAAAATTCAAGTATGTACTAAAACTTCTTAAAGAAGCAGTTTGGTTAATAAAGCTGATAAACATACAAATGTGTTATGTCATAATAAACTGATGTTCACATAAGGTAGTTTTAACTTGAGTCCGTTCTCAGAGGGCTATGAGTTATCTCATTATTTACTTACAATTCTATCGATTGTATTTGCTCATCCTCATTTTTCTCCTTTTCCTGAAGGGAGTGTTTCATGTTCTCCAAGCTACTCATCAACTGCACAACTTCCTCCTTCAGATTTGCTTCTTGATCATTTAATTCTTTCAGTTTTTTGTCTGAATTGGCACATTTCTCTTGCAGAGCTACTGTATTACTTTCTAGATTTAAAATAATAGATTCTTTTTCTTTAAGTACTTCTTCTAACTTGGTTATGCTCTCATCTTTAGCTCTAAAAGCCTCCAATCGGCATTCAAGCTCTCTTATTTTTCCCTTGTAGTTAGTAACTTCTTCCTCAAACCGTGAAATTACTCTCTGATCTCCTGCAGCCTGTTTTTCAAAATCCTGGGTTTTCTTCTGGATTTGCTCTTGTAACTGATTTATGAGATCTTTTTCCTTTACGGACTGATGATCTTGATTAGCAATCTCATTTAATTTTATTTTTAGTTGATTATTATAATTCTCAGTGTCATAAAGTGCCTTCTTTAAGTCTTCAACTTGTTGAAGTAGTTCTTGAATCCGCTGACTTTTTTGTGAAGAAGCCTTAATAATATTTTTGCATTCTTCCCAAAGGCTTTCAACACTGCAGTGAAAGGACCTCTCCTGTCTCAGATCTTCTATAGAAGCAATTTGGGACTGCATGCAGACAGGACTCATTTGAGCTCTCTCTGGTTCATCTTTTCGAGAGTTTAAGGAATCCTTTAGATTAACTACATCAATATCCATAGCATAAGACTCTAAGTGACATTCATAAAACTCATCTACTTTGGACTGCATTGCTTTGATTTGTGACACTTTATCAATTATATTTTGTTTGGCACCTTCTACTTCGTTATTTAGCTGAATAATCTTTTTTTCTTGTTCCCTATTTATAGTTTTCTGTTTGTCCAATTCAGAAACAATCTTCTGATAGTCAACTTGACACTGCTGAAGTTCTTCGCTTAAGCCAGAAGCCCTTCCCTCAGAAGCAGAGAGCTTGAGTTGTAACTCTGCTATCTGCCCGCTGAACTCTTCTTTTTTGTTTTTTTCTCCTTTGCATTGTTCTTCAAGTGCAGCGAGCTGACCTTCCAAGGTTTCAATTCTTTCCTTCAACCCTATTATTTCTTCACAGTTCTCAGAAGTATTTGTTTTCACGTATTCAGTTGTCTTTTGCTTTAGACAATCGTCTTCCCAATTCTCCTTCACATATCCTAAAAAAACACCACAACAAAACATACAGCTCAGGTTGATTAAAATCAATAACACAAGTCACTGGCAATACCAAATAGTAGTTACAATAAGAAAAACAGTCACCATCTGAAAGCCACATGCTCATATCATATGGCATTTTGAAGTCTTGAAATAGTTAAAGTCCTCTGAATGGTTTAACATGCAATAGATGCCTCTTAGGCTTTTAGACATAGTTTGCAGCAAGAGGTGTTCACAAGCCTTGAAGAACACTTTGCCGCTGCTCTATTCCAGCCTTCTACACTGCACCACCAGTGGAAAAATCTAGCTAGTTTTACTAATATGTAGTAATACTCATGAGCTAGATAACATCCACGGCTATATCTAGTTTCCATCTTCACTGGTTCAACGATCCCTTTAATACAGCCAGCAATCACCCATTCTACATTTAGAAGAGCAATGGTATTGTATACTTTCCTGAGAAGTTTAATTGATACTCAATATCCCTTTAGTTTAAAAATGAAGCTAAAAATCCAGCACAAGCTTTTCGCTTAGTGTTTTGGACCTTCCTCTCTTCTTTTTTCAACTGGTTTCTAAACTAGATATAAGGATAATTATTTATGCTCACACCTAGAGTGTTGCATGTAAATTTCTCCCACAGAGACGTTCAACATTCCATCACAACCCCAAATTTCCATAAATATTTTATTAGCTTAAGGCTGTTTTTTCCCTAAGTAGTGAGCAATTCTAACTAAAGTCACATGTATTTCACCACCTTCCAAACTGACTCCAGCCGTATTTCACACAAGTGTTTTAGAATCCAGCTGTGTCCATTTAGTAGTATGCATGCTATGATTTAGTATTAAAAGTAAGCCTGACTAAGGATTAGCTCATCACAACTATGTACTCCAGGCAGATGCTACAGATTCTTATGAGTACTGCAACTACACTAAGGTGGAGTTTGGCACTCATCTCACTTTGGGAGCATTAAGTGCATGGGTACACTTGTACAGCACAGAAACATCCTCTGAACAGATCCAACAAGTTTTGTAGAGTCACTAACTACCACCAATAGTGTTTTCCATCTCAATTCAGATTTTGACTTTTGATTATTTTTAGAGTGATCAGATTCCACAGGACACTTTTTCCCTCCTGCTTTTTTTTTTCCTGTTCTAATTAGACATATCAGTTGCTCCTGCTAGGTCAGACACAACAGCAGCTTTACTTTGTCCTGTAAAGCCATGCTTCTAAATCCTACAAGATTGACAATTTTGGATTGGGAGATGGTTTTCTCTGAAGCCCAGTTGTGTAGTCACAAGAAAACATATCAGACAAAGTACTACATAGTTCTCACACTGGACATGAAGTTTACATACTTCACTAGAAGGGAGAGGTGCTGGGGTATCTTAAGACATATTTTGTGATCTAAGGTGTCAAGATGAAAAAAGTAGCAGAGTTTAGCCCAACACCTATAGTGAGAAGGGTATGATCATTCACAAGAGGATTTAGAAGTGATCTAGATGCTTTGTACTGACGGCCACAATCATGCAGCAAAGCAGGATGAATATTAGGGCAAGACGACACGTGATATTCAGTCCAGACGCTTTCTAGTACTAAGATTTCTATGTACTAAGAAAGAAAAAGCCCCACCCCAGAAAATGGGATACAAGTCCTAGAGAAGAGAACAAAAACTTGAACCTCAAAACAAGATAACTTATCTTCTCCCAAAATAAACTTTGGTCATAGGCCACTAGCATGTCTAAATTCTACAAGAAAGCCATCACAGTGTAGCTGTGCTCATTATTCTATTGTGCCAGGTACATTTAATGAAAATGGTTAAATGTAAGTATATATATTAATATATATCATCATTATGAAACATCTAACAACTCGGTTATTAAAATCAGATGCCTTACATTCTCAACACCCACAAAAGAAACATTTTTATCATGACTGAAGAGCCTATTCTTCCCAAGAGAAATCTCTCAATGTTGACATTAATTGGCACTGTTAGTGATCCGCTTTAATTTATTTGAGAAGAGCTGTCGCTTTTCTATTTTTTGTTTGTTCAGACAAGCTTCAGTCAGTCGATAACAAACCTACTACAAGGAGTCTACTTCAGCTTAATTTCACACCCTTTTCCTGTAACATTTATATAGGGGGCACCAAACGGTCATGCTAGGATCCAATATTCATCCCAATCAAAGACAGTAGAGGTAAATCAGAAATGCACCTGGTACAGACAGAAGCTTCCTTTAAAGACCTCAAATGACACTTATTTGAACAAACATCAGAAATGCCCTACTGGATCACACATCGGTTGACATAGCTTAATATTTTACCTCCTTTTGCTACTGTTGGTAGGCCCAGCCACTTCTTACAGACCTTTCCTGACACAGGACAATTGGGAATGATGGAGGAATACAAGACAATACATCCTTGCTTAACCCTTTCAGTATCTACATATGAACCCGTTGGCTGTTATCTTGTCCAACCACTCCTGGAATCGGAGAATTATCTGCCTCTCTCACCTTATGGGACAGCAAATATTAGAAGTTCACTACCCACTGCATGAAGTGCTTTGTTCCATAAGCTTAAACTGTTCTTCTACTAGACTGAGTGTTCCCTTGTTCTTTCACTGCAGAGTGTGATGAATGACAGTCCAGCATTCAGTTTATTCACTGTCTGTATCCTCAGCTTTCTGTGATCACATGAATTTGACAAGCCTCTTTTTAACCTATTTTATCCCTCTTTATGGGGATAGATATTTTCTACTTCCAATTTTTAATCTTTTTTCTACCCCATCCTCACCCAAACAACGTCTGGAAGATTTTCTTACTTGCACCTATTCTGCAGGAGGAAGGCAAGAAAGTAAGGGACACGAAGAGAAGACCTTTCATTCTCTTTTCATATATGGTTTCCATAGTTCTACAAGAAACTGAAGCCCAGCTGTGTCCTGAAATCAGGTTAGAGGCAGGCAGATCTCACAATTACCATTTTGCACAAGTGTGTCCTGTATTAGTCTCACTGATCAATCAACTTTAGTGAAATGGATAACATAAGTAGTGGTGTCCTTTTAAGTTTCACCCTTATCCATGAAGGTATTTAACTGCAGCTAGTTTAATTCACCTCATTCTAAAGGACTGTAAGCTCACAGATAAAGCAAGGAAAGCAAAAAGATTGGAAGTAAATATGTGAGAGCTGCACAAAATATGCTATCTGTAGACTTAAAATAATTTTACTTCCACTCAAGTGGAAAGCTTTTCTCCTTTGCCAGCACTGTCACCTTGACCAGAGTTGGTGTATTCACTGCATACATACAGAATGAAACATCATGTTTCACAGCATATATTGTATGTCCAAACAATCAGTAAGCCATTGACACCTTTGATCTTGCTTAGACAGTTTTTTAAAAAAAAAAAAAAAAAGGCAACCTTGAGCAGGAGATGCTACTTCCCCAGAAGTTCAGCAACAGCAAGTTTAGTGCAAGAACAACTGTTAAGAAATTGCTTAAGAACTACAACTGAGTCTGCAAGTACAGTAACAGATGAGAAAAAGCAGCAGAAAGGAAAGAGTCTAAAAACTAACTTTTATTTTAAGCATTTAGGAGTGAACAGTATAGGACATTCTGCAACACAGATGATATTTACATAAGTTACTTCCATTTACAGTTTAATATAGTAGATTTTCTCCTCATAACATAATGTTTACGCTTCACAACTTTTTGCTTTTGTTGCGGAATAATAATCAAGTTTCTTTGAAAGACCCCCTGCTGAGTGATGGTAGAAATTGTACCTTTCTTTGTAGGTGGCTCTTCTTCCACAGTAGGCTTACTTTCAAAACAACGTTTTCTTCCCACTTCCAATACAGTTTCCTCACGATCCTTGAATTGCCTGCTTTCAATCACTTTGCTAGAGTCTTTTTCTGACAATTTCCTTTTAATGGTAGTTACAGTCTTGTCCTGTGTTAAAATAAGATCAATTACTTTGAAGTTTTACAAAGTGAGCACATAAGAGGCTTAGTAATTTTTTATACACAAACATTTTTACAAAACTATCTGGGTAACATGTATAGGGGTTGTCAGAGGAACAAGTCAGTTACATATCAATTACTTGCAGGTACATCTTCAGACAGTAATAAGCACAATGCTTTGCACTGTACAGAAAGCAGAGCAAGAGATTAGGAATCTACAAAATGCAAGAGCAAAATGCAATTGCATGTAAGAGGAGTTTGTTTACCACCTGAAAATAATTTCCAGTGTCAAAAGAGTTGATGAAATTCCTGCTTTGTTCAAAGCACAAATGGTCAGCTCTACAAGTTTGTCACTTTGTCATAGTTAGAGTTGGGAGTTTTAACTGCCTTCAGCAAAGCTGGAGATCATTTTTGTCATGACAGATCCGATACGATCTGAAAGCCTAGTCGGTTCTGTCATACATACTTTAGACTATATATTTGACTAAGAATAAAGTTTCTTTACTTGCAAGATGACAAGTGGCAAGCCATGCCGGTTGCCAATGAGCAAAAAAAAAATAAAAATCTATAGAACAGACTTGAGGTTTATGGTCATGTTTTAAGCTTCATGCCACACAGCCTCATAGAAACACTGGACAGAGTTGGAGCCTTGCTCTTAGAAGGCACAGTAATAGGAAGCAGTCATCACAACCCTTACTGCTTTCAGAGCACTCATACTATTGAAAAGCTAAGTTGCTGTAGGGCAGATGAAGGGACTCGAAGGTTAAGTAAGGCTTTGACCATAAATTTACAGTGGAAGAGAGAAACAGCTTAAAGCTGTGACTAAGTTTAATTTAAAACGTTCTCAGAACTACTTCAGGTTACTGGACATCAGGCTCAAAAAAAGAAAACTTAACTGCATATTTGATTTTTTTTTTTAACCTGTATACATTTAGCCAAGCTAGTCTTTCAGCATTCAGCAGCTAGCAGAAGACTAGCCAGTTGCAACTTTTATTAGCCACATCAAAAGCAGAGATAGCCTGGTCATCCATTCCTAGTTCAATTTCTGCTCAATATATTCATATTATTGCTCTTCCTTTGAAAGTGTGTGTGCATGGTGGCGGTGGGTGGAACACACTTATCTTTGTTGCCCACCTACACAATCACTGTCCTCACATTATTAACTTCTAACTTCAATTAAATTTGACCTTTTGCTGCAGCAAAACCTCCTTTCCTTTCTTTTCCATTCAGGCAAAAATAAAGAGACAGTGATGTAAGCCCTCTATTCCCACTGCTTAAGTCTTCCCAGTTTGAGGTGTTTTTTGTTTTGGGGTTTTTTTGTGTTTTTTTTTTTTTTTCTTTAGAGTGGCTCTTCAGAGTCTCATCTCTAGTCCTCCAATAATAACTGGAGATCACTGCTTCTGAAAGTCACATTTTCCACACACGCCCATGTGCTATAACTTTAGTTTCAATCCTGACTTCACCTGCTATCATTTCAAGCAACTAGCAGTTACTTACAGAAAATTCCATTTTTCCAAAATAGTTAAGTCCATTATAAGCATAGATTTAGACTTTTTTTGTATAAAGAAAATTGATATATCTAAGACTTACATAGTCTTTTACAGTTTCTTCTAAATGGGATATCAAATCCTGTAGTCTTGTAATGGCATCATCTTTTTGCTCTACAATGTCCATTAGTTCTTGAATCCTTTTATTCTGTGTATTCATTTTCTTGGAAAGAAAGAATAGTAGTTCATCAGTGTTAAATTGTTGGACTATACCATGAATTTAGAAGCAAGATCAGTTAAGCTAAGCTTGACATAAAAAAAAAGCTAGAAGCATGCTATAACAGCATTTTAAGCTACTAGAATTTTTTATTAAAAGCAAATCATTTTGCAGAAGTTTTTACTTGAGAAAGTTACCTCAGTTGCTTCTTTAAGCTGCTCAGCAGACTCATCCAGTTTAATCATCTGCATTTCAAAGTCTGTAACAGGAAAAGAAGTCTGCATCAAGTAAGCAGCCATTACATAGTTTACTCAGTAATCCATTTTTCCAGATCTTTTGGTACCTCAGTAGCTTTTGAATAGAATAATTTCATGTTAACTTCTATTAATAGGACACATTTCAAAAGTTGTTTAGGTTTTTTGAATAGGAGAATTGGGCCTTGCAACCCATAAAAAATATAGATCGCATTAAGAGACATCTGCCAAAATTGTATTATGAGGTATTGCTACTTTTTCCCCCTTTTATGAATACTCCACAGGACACCTGAAAACACTGCATCAGCAAAATGTAGAGTGCAGGGATTACAATATAACCATGAAACCAAGAATCAATAGTGTTGACATTTTACCCCACAATTCAGAAGTCTACAATTGACAGTTTTGTCTTAAAAACCAAATAACCAAGGCCTGTGGAAATGTTCAACCTGGACGTATAACAAAACAATTGGTTACCACCTCTATACATATGATTTGGTTCCAAAATCCTGCTCAACTGGATTGTTTCTGTTTTACAGTAGTGGGTAATTTCTTTTTTCTGCCTTTCACATCACACTTACACCCAGCTCACCTTTGGTTTTCTGTGTCAGCTCTTCTTCAGTTTTGGTTAGTTCATTGGTTTTCTTTGTCAGGTCTTGTTTGGTCTTGGTTAGTTCAGTGGTAATTTTTCCCAGTTGTTTTTCAAGCCAACCTATAGCTTCTTGGGGGTCCTCCAGGGACACGATGTATCTGTGTGCTTCTTCTGCCTGCTTTTTGATATCACTGACATCATTCTGCAGAGAATCAATAATGCCCTCAAAATTGATGTTGGTGCCTGGCCCTATGCTATATTCTTCATCCTGAAAGATAATTTATATCCATTTAGAAATAGCAAATAATTACACAATAACCATTATTTCTACAGAAAATTTGGAAGACTGTTTGAATTTAAACATACAAATACAGTTAATTCTAGCTTCAAAGCCATCTTGTGGTTTCATATGCAATTTGATTACCAGCTTCTGACTACCTTCACACACAAGTCTCCAGTATAGCTACTCTATATTTATAGCTTTTAATGACCCACCATCACATTCCCTTTTATATCACCAGAAAGGCATCGCTTCCAAATTTAATATGAAGTAATTGTTTTGTTGTTTGTTTTTTTTTTTTTTTTTACCAGATGAGAACATTGAATTAATACAGCAAGAGAACAGTTTTAGAAGGAATACATCTGAAATTTTCATATATCAATAAGTTCATAAGGTGAAATAAGTTTGTGGTAACTTATTAAGTTGTACTCAAAACATTAACTTTTTATCTTTCCTCTTTGTTTTTAAAAAACAAAGGGTTCCAAACTCACAAAAGCCAGCCTCAAGTTAAGAGTCTAGTTATGGCTTAAGTGTATATACAATTGTCATTGCTTCAGTTGTAGCAACAATAGCTTTAATAGGGGAAAAAGTCTCTGGGACAACTCCAGTACAGTCCCTATATGGGGCCTAGAGAAGTCTGCTTCAAATAGGCACTTAACGCAATAGAGTTCATACCATAATTGCAGCTTTTTCCCCTCAATTTCTTTATATACAATAATTTTCACTTTGTGTTGCAGAAATGCAGAAAACCCCGAAGACTCCTAAATGCATGCCTAAGGCTTAGCAACTATGTCTATTAAGTGTGATAAACATATCTTGCAGAGATACAGGTACACAGCATGCAACTCCTTGAAACCACCCTTCTAATCCTTGAGACATACAATCACCATAACAGGTAGTTAGTAAAAGGGATGTTATTGGGGGAAGGACAAAAATACCAGAGGTCTAGCTTGTTCACTGCAAGGCTCATCCTTTGATTTATTTTCTTCATCTGTGTTTTTAGTATAATCATTTACAAGCTCCTTGAATATTTCCAGGCGTCTTTCAGCATTTTCTTCGAGCTGTTGTCGTTCGTGAGAAAGGCACTCTCTATAGCAGGGAAAATAAATCAGCTAAAAGCCAGCCAGTATGAGCTACTAAGACATTATTAGTACAGCTGCCTATAAACAAAGATGTTTATTTTGGCCCAAGAGAAAGATACACAAAAAGGTGCTGCTGCACCAAAATAGAAGTATATTTCACCCCCCCATACCCCTGAAGAATGAGGGGGAGACAAATATATACACAGGTTACAGATAGCACTTAACTACAAGCATTTTTTCTAAGCTTCTTGAGCCAGAATACCAGTTTGGAATATCACTAAGACTGCAGTAACTAAAGAATTTGCAAGTGTCACTCTTTCCATAGACATCCTACCGACAATGCTCTTCTCTTAAGGACAGCTCTACAGGAACAAACAGTGCTTACAGATGCTACACACACACCCCTACCCACTTCCCAAAAACCAAAGCCTTTCCTACACAGTATTTTCCTGAAATCAGTCCAAACAGAAACTGATCTATTAACAGAAGCAGTAAGTCTAGCAGAAGAGTGTGGTCTCTTATGGCCAAGAGACAGATTTAAGAAGTAAGCTGATTTATTTCAGGTTGGTTTTTTTTTTTTTTTTAAAACTAGTAACTGTAAAACCACTTAAAGCTAACTTACTTGAAATCAATTTCCCGCTCAGCAAAATAGTGGGTCATTTCTTGTACCACTTCTTCACGGATTTTTAGTTCCAGCATTAACTTATTCTTCCTTTCAGTAATAAGTTTGTTCTTCAACTCTTCTACGAGACTCAGCAGCATCTAGAATTACCGTTAGTATTAAGTTTTTCATAAAGAAGTAGTTTCCCAGAAGTGAGATTTTTTCGCATTCCTCAAACACTACTTCAACACTTCCAGCTGGCAAAAGTTCCTCCAGTTCTTTTATTAGCTTATTCATAAACAGGAAGATTCATGAGTGGATCAAAGTATCTGTTTTGTACTAGCACAGCAATTTATAAGTCTGCACAGAGCAGCCATTTAGAAAGAACATGAAGTTTGTTACAAGAATTCTTGAAGCTGGCCTAAAAAACATGCTTAAGCTCCACAGGATTTAGCTCCTATTTTCCAGGTGCTCATTTTTGGGGAATACTAACGAAACCCACACTAAACAGTCTCTAGTCCCTCTGTTCCCTCACCCTTGTCTTCCTTCAAAGAGACTAAAATTGCTGTTCCTTAAAGAATGGTTTTCAGAGTTTCCTTGTGCATAGAATGCAAAGGAACAGTCTTCCACATCACTGAAAAACGCAGGCAATACTTGCTGAGCATTGACCATTTGTTACCAAAAGGAGAGGAAGATAGATCTGCAATTCTTACTGCTCATTCTGTATTCAGACACATTTCATGGAGTTTTCCCACAATAGGCCCTAAGTCATGAGTAATCCCACTTTCAGTTCTTGACACTAGAGTTAGATAGAGTAAAGGTGATCAGGAAAAAGAGAAAAGTGAGAGATGGGGGAAACTGGGACAAGAATACCTTGCTTCAAGACTCCATGTTACATAATTCTTAGAGTAGCCCTGGCACATACCATATATTCTTCTTTTCCAACAAGAACTTTATTTTCTTCATATTTCTGCACTGATTCTTCTCTTGACATATTACTCTGTTCTTCCATCTCAGCATCATCTTCAATCACATCTTCTAAGCTACTGTCCCATAGGATAGTAGGTCTTTTGTTTGGGATTGGCATTTTAGAGACACAGAGTAGTGATGATTCTCTTGCTGATTTCTGGCTAAGTGACTGATCTTGGGGAAGAACAGACACGTCCATAACTACAACCTACCCAGAAAATAAAGAGCAGAGTCATCAGTATTTTTCAAACCTCTGCTGGCACTTCCAAGACATACCTGTTGCATTTTCCTATAGGTCTCCTGAGCACAGTACTCCCCCAGTCTATCCTCTGTTTAGAGTCACTACTTAGACCAGTTTCCAGCTAGAGTACAAAGAAGTCACTTTATAGTCTAACCCTTCTTTTGATCCCAAGAACACTAAGTTTCACTGCCTCAACAACCTACAAGAGGGTCGATACCTCATGCACCATCAGGTTTCTGTACTTCCTATACTTTGAGTTTCTAGTTGCATTACACAAATGTCATCCTGCAGATTCTATTTTTCGAACAGCTTTATCACCCTTACAATCTGCTCCTTCTAGTGTTGTACTTAAGCTGCTTAGATAAGCCCACATTCCAAAGGCCTAGATCTATTCTTTTGAACATATCTAACTGTCAACACAAGTTTTCCACGGCTTCCAGCACTGATCCCCAATAATTCTGTCTTCCAACTTTGCCAAGGTTATATCACTACGCTTACTTTTACACATTCTGCTTAACCTCCTCCTTCCCACCAAGGCCTCTATGGACGTAAAAATGACCTTTCAAACCCTCTTTGGTGCTCAACCTATTTTATCAATATTTCAGGTAAGCAATATTCCAAATTAATATACTAGTAGTATATGGGGCAGCTAGAATTGCTCCTAGGTGAAAGCATGTTATGAGTACAGAAGAAAAGCTTACCTAGATCTCAGGAAATTTCTTCCCAATATAGCAAGTGTCTTGTTAGGCTGGGCATTTTATAGGAATCATGGATTTTCAGTAGGACATGCTCCCACCCCCACACTCCAAAGCCTTTTTAAAAGCTTTACAAGGAAAGAAAGCCTGACTAGGAGTAATTAGAAAATATGATTGCTACATGACACAGGAAGAAAAACCAACACTAACTAAATTCATATTCTTAGAAGTGAGAGAACCTTCTCTTGTAATGCAAGTCACAAGTACTGGTCAACAAGATAAACTACAACATACTTACTTTTTGTGCAATGGCCGAGAACTTTAGCACATTGAGTGTTTCATCATATGCTGAAGCACATTGGCTTATGTTTACTATCATGTATACCTTCCCCTTTCCACTGAAGAATGCTTGAAGGAAATGAGTTAACTTACTTTCCCGAAAGGGTATGTGCAGCTGCAACCTTTAAAAGACAAAAGAACAAGTGACCAGAAGTTCAATAATTTACAGTCAGTGTAAGAGCTATCCAGCCTGAAGACTTAAAAATATTTATAAAAGCAGTAGTCTTTAAACCAATTAAAATTGTTTTGGACTAGATACAGCTGTTTGTGAAGAGATTGCATGGCTGTTGTGACTGCTGCTTTAGCCATTATCTCAGATAGGCTACAGCAATAGTCAGCAGGAGCACTTAAACCAAAAGCATGTTCAACATCTTGCCTAAGGTAGGTCACATACCCTTATGCTATACCCCATCTCTCTCTCATGGAAAAGACATATACCCCACCTCTTATATACCCCACCTCTTTCCACACTCATGGAAAGGACATATCTAGTTCTAGGCATGCAGTATCCAACATTATCAGGGCTCTCTCACTCAGTGTCCTGCCTCTGAGAATGGACAGTAGCAAGCATCTAGACAAGAAAATGAGTATACAGCAAACATATGGAGATACTTCTCACATCTTTTTTTCCTAATCCCCCAGCAGTTTAGCATTTTCTAAACCAGAAGTTGTGCCCTTTAATTTAACAGCTGGTGATGTATGTTTTGATGCTTATAGGAAATTTTATGAGAATTCCTAAAACATGACTAAACACACTGAATAAGTTGCCTGTGTTTTGGACACATGACAGCTATTCAGTTATATGAATAGTGCTACAGAACTCAGCAAGATAGTGACAGTCCTGCCAGAATACATATACAGCTCATAAGTAGCTTTGCTGCAGGACGGATAAACAAGAATCATTTTAAGAAAGTTATTGCTTCCTATTCAAGTTATGCTTCAGAATGTTTCTTCTATATTGTTAAGATCAGAAAAAGACATTCCGAATACACTAACAGCCCTCTAAGCAGCTACTAGCTTTAATGCATCCTTCCTACCTGAAAATAACAGGAAGATAAGAAAAACCGTAAATTCACAAAATGTAGGGCTAATTAGGAACAAACACTAGCCAAGCTTTTTCATCTTAAAGTGTGATAGACTCTGAATAGCCTCTCAAGAACAGTGTTATGGGGTAAGTGAATTTGGCAAAGCACATCCAGGCATATCAATCAGCAGACTGAGAGTTCATATAATTTCTGAGACAGAAATAGATCTTCAAATGAGAACCTGTGGAGAAAGCAGTTCCTGGATGGTTACATCTAGCTGTGATTGTATATTGTACTTTTTTTGGACAGCTAACATTTTGTATTATTTTACTCTTATTCAGATCCTCAAGCCAGGGCATAAATAGGGGGAAGGCTTTCTTTTGTCTGCATATGGTTAGCTAGATCAGGAGGAGAGAGTTAAAGTTATGTCAAGACTTAGACAAAACAGACAAGTTTTCTCAAGGAGTGCACAGTTATGATAGCACTGCAATATCCTGCTGATGAAAAACGTTACACTAGAAGTATATAGAAAATGGAGTTAGTTCGGAGGAGTAACAAAAGGTTGAAAATTTGACTCTTACTATGATACTAGTAAAAAAAAAAAACACACACTTATTCCAAAGTTTGTTTGATAAGCCAAGCTCAGAAGAAGAAAGTTAAACTGCTAAAGTCTACGGTAGTACCTTTAAAGGATGTTAGAATTTAAATTATTTAAATAGAGAGCAAAAAAAAAGCAAGTTTAAGATAACTTTGGTAGATCAACAAGACTTTACAGTATAGACTTTACAAGTCTATACATCTACCAAAAACTTAGTGTTAGCATTGTGTATTTTAAAAAACAGCTTTTAAACATTGTAGGCAATACCTAAAAACCACAACCAGTTTGCAATTCATGAAAGGACTTACTTTGACTGTTGACTGTTCCTGAGTGTGCTAATACACTTGCCTAGAGCCAGGAGAGAGGTGTTTATATTTCCACTCTCTTTCAATCTATCACCTTCATTGCGGGTCTTGGTATATCTTTCTGAACCAGCAAGATCACACATTGACAATCTGAAAGCAGATAAGGAAAACTCACTTTATTTACCTCAGAACATGCACAAATTATTCACTTTTAAAAACCATCACTTTCCTTAGAAGAAGAATTTATTGATCTTCATCTGCATGAATGGTTCCATCCTTTTCAATGTTGCTTCCCCATAAGATTTCACACTACTTCCTGCCAAATCCTTTCCCACACATTTCCTATTTCCCCCCCACGTTGTCTTCCTTCTGAGGACTTACGTGAGTTCCCGAGCATAGCAGGCTCACAGAACCTTGGGCTGAACAGAGGAGACAAGATACAGAACAGCATTGCAACCTGATTGCTTGAAGGCAGAGGGCCAAGTACTGCACAAGTGTAGGAAGTGGGAAAACCACTATACATGCCTGAGGCTCTACCAGAAAGCACTGGGTGTGTAGTGCAGTACCAGTACACCAACATGGAAGATAATTGACAACTTCACAAAAGAAGAGCAGGACTCTTCTCTGAACTTACTCATTGACTCGGGTCACTCGTGGTGCTCCTGAATCTTCAATTTTCAGTACCTTAATGGTGAATATGCTGTGACTAAAAGGAGAAGTTTAAATCAGCAGAGAAGTGACAAAGTAGACCAATATCTTCAAAATATTTTTAGCCTACTATTTTTGAACATCCGTTCAAAACACTGTTGAATCTGTCAACATATCTAAGCATATACTCCATCAGATACAAAAACTTTTTATTAAAGAGATATTTATGTAGCAGTTATTTTGCTTTTTCCCTCAGACATTTATGTGGAACAAAACCAAGTGCTTTTGGTTGTAGGAGAGTATTTGATAAAATGCTGTTAGCTTCTGTACACCTTATTGAAGGATTGATTCCTTTTGGCTTAAAGCATTAGGTCAAGTACTTCTAAAGAATGCCAAACTGAAACCTAGATACCTAGACCTTGTTAAAGCTTCTTCACCTCCTAAAAGCCACAAGCCGTATTTTAGTTTCTCCTTCCTCCCACACCCCATCCAATGCCCAATGTTATTCAAGATCTTTCTCACCTTCTGCTGGAGCAAGTATTTAGTTTCGTGCTTGCAATACTCTGGTTTTTCAACCCCAGTTTTAGAAGTCTAAAAGCTTCTTTAGAATCAGAAATCTGAACCCACTGCAGATCTTAAGAAGAAAAAAATATTATAATCTTCTAAGTATCATAATCAAAAAGAAAGATGGGATTAGGGGGTAATGTATGCACACCAAGAATAATACATTTACTTGAGACATACAAACATTTTACTAAGCCTGCTTCACATAGAAATTATATGATGACAAATAAGATCAAGATTCCTCCTTCCATGGGAACGGAAGTATATCACATCATTTCATTCTATTTGGCACTGCAAAGCCAAAAGGTAGGGCCTAATATGAAAGCCCCATGTTCACATTCATCAAGGCAGAATTTTACCTGGACAGCTTCTCTGTTTTAGCCTATGATACTGGGGGGTGGGGGGGGGATTTAAAAAAAAAAATAAATAAACCATCTGGATATCTTTCAGAGCCATCAACCGAAAAACAGCAGTGAAGAATGCAATACAATGGCTGTATGTCATCTTGGTATGTGCTAGAGCAAAAACCTACAACCCTACTAACAGAATTTATAATATGAACATTATAGCCTCTGTTAAATTAGAGGTTACCAAAATTATACTAGCAAAGATACCAGCTGTGACCAAGAAAAAAACAAGAAAATCATTAACTGGTTTTCCTCAATGACGTCACAAACAGCCTTACACTTTCAAGCTTTATAGGAAAAGATTATACTGAAGCATAACTCAAAGCAGACTATTTCCTACTTCACATATTTTCTAGTCTTTGAAGAAATGAAGGAGTTGGGTTTATTGTCCAATTCAGCTTTTTGAGTCTATAGTTTGGCATATGAAAGAAAAGCAGCAGGTCAAACACCTACAAAAAAGCCTTTCATCTAGAACTGGTGTCATTATTGCTTAAAGAACCTGTAACAAATCAAACAGCTTTCAAACCCTATTTTTTCCATGTCCAGAAACAAACATTGAACTGATGAGTTCTGTTAACTCCCTGCGCCCCCAGCCCCAAACAAATTACATCACTTCTATGATTCTAAGAGAATACAATTCTATGATTCTATGATTGATTAGAATACTGCAAAGCATAATTTGTAGTCAGACTGAACTTTCTCACGTATTCTCTCAAGCCTGTTTATCTACAGAAAAAAAAAACAAACAAAAAACCAAAAAACCCGAAAAACTGTTGAGCCAATTATAGCTATAATTAAAAATATTTGTAGTCTTTTTTTTTTTTTTCAAGAAAATGGAAAAACCCGAAACCTAACAAATTTGGCAATTGTTTTCAACATTTCTCCTATTTCAAAAAAATATCGAGGTAGTGGAGCGCATGCAGGCTTTTAAGAGGTACAGTCAAGACTGAAGAGAAAACACTATTAAAGGTACAAGTACTTCTATCTATGCAGATTGTTGCCTTTCATAGTCAAGGTAGACATTTCTAGTGGCACAGTGAATACAGTTAGGAGATTTCTAATCTAGAAGGAAACATTATTACAGGAAGACCAATTTTTCAAGTTACACATTTGGCAATTTGCAATCTATTCTAATCACCTTTTACATAAGAACATCCCTTGATGTCTTGAGCAAGGCGTAGTGTTTTTCTTTTCTTGTCATTTGATATAGGAATCAGTAAGTCATAAAAACATTCATTGTAAATCTCAAAAAATGAAACCCAAACAGAAAACTTCACGTAATTTTTCACTGTCGTGCTAGATTGTTCTGAGTCTTTTAAGAGTTCTTCCAAATCTGCCAAGTACAAAATATTACAAGTCAATATAGGTCTCGTAAAGTAAATTTCATTTAAAAAAATTAGTAAATGAAAGTTGATAGTACAGCAGCCTTCTAAAAAACACTTACCCCAGAGAAAAATCCACTGATATTCTCCCCCCTTTCTTAAGTATCTGGAAGTCGCATGCTTACCCTACATACTTGCAAAGAGACACCTACTCTACTACTTCCTTTACCATTCGCAAATTCTATCAAACATGTACAGCTTGGTTGGAATTATTCACGTCTTTTCAATATCTTTAGAAGACAGAGAATTAAACTGACAAGTACACTTCATTCTGACTTTTTAAAGCAAAACTAGTATTTAGGTAGTTTTTAAATACTAGAATTAGTTTTATCTAATTACATACAGGTACTCTAAAAGCCTGTGAGGATACCACTAGGGCTCATAGCATAAGTAGTACTATTTTTCCTTGCTTTAGTTTTATCTCATGTAATGCCTGTTCAGGTATCCTTCTAACCATTTTATCCTTGTGTTTTCTGCCCAGATAACTTGCTCACTATCCAATTCACAACCCATAAAAACACCAAGTAGTCATTTTATTATTAACATAGGCCAGAAGTCAGTTATTGGCCTTAAGAAAGCTTCTTTGCCAGCTTTAATTGCTGTTATTTAACATAAAACATACCCTTAGAATCAACTGGTGCTTTGTTGCGAGTGCTTTTTTGATGGTCTACCTACAAAAGAAAACAAAGACTTTAAGATATATTGTTGACAGTATATCACCAGTACACGACCAGCTACTTTTCTAACAGTTCTATTGTCCTACTAGATAGGAATACAGCCTAGTTGCAATATGCCAATACAAAGATTCTGGCTACACATCATGCCTAGTTCAATGTACCTGCACACTCCTATTAAAAGGGTTGCTCTTACATTAATACTCGTTCCCAACACTTCCCTTACATCCGGCCCTATCACAGTATACGGCATTTCAGCTTGCTGAAACAGAAGAAAAATAGCCACCGGAAAATAGAGGTGGGAGCCCACAGAGAAACAAGGTGATTTAACAGGATGATTTGCTGGAGTCTAGTTGCAGTTCACACATTACTCTTAACCCAGTGAATATAGAGAGTCCTGAATTTTTTTGTTATTAGTATTTTGCTAATTCAGCATTCCTTATCTTACAGCTTACTAGGTCAACCCTCAGAAACAGGGGTAAGCATAGAACACTTGTTTATTTAAGAAATCGAGCAGCTTATTGCTTTATGACACAGGCTGTAGAATCATTTCACACTTGAAATAAAGTTTAGGTTTCAGAAAGAAAATTTTCTTCTGCAGAGCTCTTTCAAAGAAAAAAAGTAAGAGAAAAATTCTACAGCTAGAGCTTATGAGGTTCACACACATACACTCTGTTCCCAGTCTTAGTTTTGGTTGGGGTTTTTTTGTTTGTTTGTTTCTTTAATGTTTTCTCAAGACTATATTTCATATAAAGCTGGAATTCCATAAAAATGATTCCTGAAATAGTTAAATATTTGTGTAATCAAAACTTTGGTCTCTGCATGCAAACATTGCTACCCAATTTATAAGCTGAAGTATTGTTCTTATAACCACAGATTTAGAAATTGGAGGGGACATATATGTGTATTCAAACACACATATGTGACCAGGTTTTTCTGAGGTCCTTAAAGACTGCTAAAGCCAGATTTAAGATATGCCTGTACTTTCAAAGTGCAGTCTTGAAGAATTTTGCTGCCACCTACCTCCCACAATTGAGAAGTCCAGTTACTTAACTCACAGATAAAAATCAAGTTAACAGGTATTGAAGATTGAGCTATCTAAATATGTGTGTACTTGTCAGTATAGAAAGAAGCACTACTCTACCTCTTTTGTTAAACGAAGTATTGAATTTTTAATAGCAATTTCTTCTCTCACTTGGTCTTTAGTCAGCTTTATATAATCTCTACATCGTTGGGGTTTGATATCCATTGCTGTGTATAACTTTCCCTGAATACTTTTAAACAACATATCCATGGTCCTTGGCAGAATACCAACATCATCTTCTGTCCCTGAAAGCAATATACAAAAGAAAAATCCTAATTACTACTGTGAACAAGTTATATGAATAAATGAACACAGAAAGATAAGCAATTCTTATCTCAAGGCATACATGAGGAATTTGGAAGTCACTTACAGGATGAAGCAGTATTTTTTTGTATTTTCAAGGTAAGAGAAGTGTCATTAGAGTGTTTAGGAAGGTATTTGGCTTTCAGCAACAGCTCATGCTCTACCCCTTAGACAGTAAGGGGCATAACATAAAACAAAAACTATTGGGGTATTCTGCATAAGCTTAGCCTTAAAGAAAAAAAATAACTAACAAACCATAACCAACAGACATTTAATAGAGTTTTGCAGTTTTTCAAATGCATTTCATAGGCTGCCTTCACTCTCTCTCTGAAGGAAGAGATCTTGAAATACAGCTGATGACTGATCTCTCAGCTCCAGTCCTGTACTATTTCTACAGACCCTACCAAAAAAGTTCTAGAAATCCTGTGAAGACTCACTCCTTTCCCTGTCCCAGACCCTTTTCTCAGGGCATACAACTTTTGCACTTGAAAGGCAGAAAGGAGTCAAATAAAAGCCTCAGTTCACGCTTGATCTTTCCAAATCCAGATGCAAGTTTAAAAAGGGGTTGCTTAACTTTAATTTCTAAACCAGAGAGAAGAAGGGAAGAGTGGGGAGAATGCAAGAGAAACTACTGTCCTTTCTCAGACTCCGACAGCATCATCTTCCAACCTCTGATAATTTCTCCTACTCCTGAGACAGAAGGAAAGGCTATATTGACAATACTGGAGATAACAGAAGAGAAAATCTGAGCACCCAGCAGGCAACATTCTGCCCTGCCAATTTGTACAACAAATCGATGGTTTAGTCCTAAAACTATAATATCATGAGTCTCGAGAGTCTGAAAAGATGAGAATCAAAAATTCTTGAAGAACCACACAATATACCCCAAACTAGTCAAGCATGGGGGACTGTACGCCTTAGAAATTTTGGGTTTTGTTATTTACCTATTATTTATTAGGACAGAAAAGAGCATCCCATTGTCTCAGATTAATGATAACTGAAAGTACTGTCAGTAGTCTGTAGCTATAATCTGCCTAACAAAAGATCACTTAGAGGACAACGTCACATCAATAAAGCTCAATTTCATAGGGCATAAAGCTCATTGTCCTTCTACTACTTCTGTGTATAAAATAAGCAATTGAGCTTCTAGAACTGCTATTTCATTATAGGAGAAGTTGTTTCCATCAACTCTTTTGTTAAAATGCTTTGAAAAATAATTAATGAATGACATCATCTGATCAGAAAGGATATTTAGCTTTAACAGTACAGAAACAGTGCATCAGGAGACAAGGTCTCCTAGGATATTATTGATAAACTCAGAAACTTGAGACAAGACAGAAATACTTGGAAGTAATGAAACATGTTTCAAAAATTTTTTTCTCTGCCTATAATAATTGAAACAGACTGAAACACTATGCTTTATTTGAAGATAGCGCAGGTAAGATGCATATGACCTTTATAATAATAAAAACGCTAGTCTGGTGTAGAGTGACTTACACTTTTCACATCCTGATACATATATATAGAAGATGTATCTTCCTAACTCCCACTCCTCCCTGGGGGAGGATACTTGGAGGAAACTTGGAGGAAAAGAGAAAAGTCACACACAACTGGTCAGCATTATTACAGCCTTACAAAGTAACTATATGTTTATGTGAACTCTGGCAGTGACTCTGTCTGTTGGCAGTTTAGGGATATTTGTTATGGAAGAGACTTTAAGAGACTTACAAAGGCTATTTATTAATATTCAAGAGAAGCCAGTGTATAGGGCCTAAAGTTTAAATAAAGAAAAAAGTTACAATATTTCTGCTATAATTAATCCTCACTTAAAAAAAGGAAGTTAATTTAAGGAGAACATGTTTCTACTTATACCTTGGAATGTGTAGGTTTTCCCAGCATTTGTAACACCGTATGTAAAAATAAGACGATTATATCCATCTAAGAAATCTTGCACTGGTTCCTTCATGGTACCCTCAAAGAATTCTTCTTGAGTTGTTTCAGGTCCAAACACCTGAGCATTACCAAGAAACATCTTTATTTTTTAAAGAATATTTTAAATTCTGTATGTTTATAATCTTAAAGGCTATTGACAACTTAAAAAATATCATTTAATACCAAGCAAACCAGAAAGTTAAATAACTTTTTCCAGGAATAAATTAAAAACTTCTAAAGACAATTCATTTACTTGTGAGAAAGTGAACTTCTGCATCATCTGTCCAGCAGTTTTTTCACTTAGTCGACTCAAAGATGTTTTGGGGGCCTTCAGTATGATGCTTGTTGAATCTTCAAGTGAAACGCAGCCCTATTAAAAGGAAATACAAGCAATGCAGGCGTAAAGAGAATATAAAGAGCTCAGCTTACAGGAAAAGAAACCCCATACATTGGAAGTATTTTTAAACTAAATAAATTTCACACCTGCAATTCATTTTCTCTTTCCAACGGTGTAAATGGCCTAACACGCAGGCAAACTTGTATGTGTCCCTTAGGCTCCAAACTGCTCCTCTTAAATTAAAAAAAAAGGATAAGGAAGTTAGAAATTTGACTAGATTCTTTCTTTGATTACTAGCACGTTAAGGCATTTTTCTTTTCATTGGGATACTTTTAACAGACTTATTTGATGACATTGCAAGCTAAGGTAATTCACTACATCAGTTTTTACAAGTACTTAGGTCCCTGCAGAAGTTTTCTGTGACTTAGAGTTAGTAACTTAGAGTTAATAATATTGCAGCACATATATATACACAATACATTCAGAGATCTGAACAACTAGAGATCAAGAATGAAACCCACAGAAACATCCAATGATTAAGCTGCTTTGAACAGGCAATTAGCCTCATTCACAGAAGACTAACGCACCCCATAAAGTATCAATGCAGTGCCACACAACTTAATCTAATCCCAAGTATCTCCTCCAAATTAAAAACATACTAAAGATGATTTTCATCTTCTCTGTAAAATTCTGATTAGTTTTATCAATGAAAGGACTAAGCTTACTTAAAAAAAAAAAAATATGTAAACATAAACTTTCTTACCCGGCTTGTGTCTGAGCTTGAAGAAACTGAAGAAAAATCAGCAGAGAGATTTGCCTTAATATCGTCTACATTTACTGGTCCTGTTCTTTGAGGCAGCTCAACACTATCAATATAGGACGGTCTAGAAAATTTCTCATTGTCTGAAGTCGGTTCCATCCTGCAAGATAAGACAAAACTATTTTTTGCTCTCTGATCACATAATGTAGGGCTTCTGAAGTCCCTTAAAAGGCAAGTCAATTTGAGACCAATAGCTGGAGTTTCTTTAAGGAGAAAGATTTCTTTATCCTTTTCATAGTTTACATAGCAAGTTTCTGATAGCTGGGGAGACGGTCCGCAAAGGGGTTCATATCATGATGAGACAAGAACAGCCATTCTTCTTTCAATGAAGAGCAACTGTTTACCAGGGAAAAGGCTTACACATATACTGCAACCCTGCTAAAAACCACATCTGACAAGGAAGATACAATTTATAATATAAAAAAAGCCACAAACGTATTGTTCCACAGCCCCTTCTCCATCATTCCATTTTAGTGTCCAATTAGAGTAAAAGCTCATTGCAAGAGTCACGCAAACTTCATGGTTATCTCTGCAAGACCTGATAAATGGTTGGTATTACAAAGATAACACAATGTAGCTTAATATAAGACAGAGTTCAGAAACATTTCAAAGACTAATAGATCATTTTAGCTATTAAAGAAGACATTAGAAAATTAGAAGACCTTGTGTTATAGTACAAGTTAAAGTATTGCTTTTTAGTCATTTTGCTGATCAGCAATTCATTTATTAAACCATAATTTAATAATTTTTGTGCATCTCAGAATCTGGACAGTGAAAGTTTGCTACAAAAAATGAAAGCAAATCAATTCAGTGTTTATTTTAAAATATTAGTATATTTTGTCTGCACTTTACTCTCCTATTGCCTTTTCCTGTGATATTACAGATGTGATTTGGCAGTTTCTGTTACAGATTAAAAAAACTCATGGGCAATTACCCATAGACTACGTCAGCAAGCTCTCTAGCAATTAGATACCTACATTTTTGAAGCTTTGGACACAGTGATTCAATGGTCTCCTAACACTACATTCCTGCATCTATGCTACAGCAACACATATGCATTGTCTCTCTAAATACTAGTGGAGAACACAGGGTTCATTAAAAGAATGGACACACCAGGGCTGGTTCAAAGTGCCTTTGCTCAGGAAGAGTGTTGCCTATTAAGCAGTCATAACATTTTTATTCCCCCAGCATAAAAACTGAAACATGTTCAGAAGTGTCAAAACACCTAACAGCTCAGTCTTCCTATCTAGCCTGTAAAAGACAGACACAGAACTTTATGAAGCTAGACAAACACCACCAAGCTGCAAATGAGGTAAAGCTGAGGTAAACTAAGCAGCAATGTTTATTTTGTTTCTTCTAATCCACGAGTTTTATTTTTATCAGGCAACTGTATGAAAAACAGGAAAAACTTGGCCTGAAATATTATCACCGCTTAAACAAACACTGACCTGTGAATAAGCTACTATTGGAAAGAAACATACCTGTGCTGTCATGACCTAGAAGTCTTTCTCATCAGCTATGCAAAGTCACACTGCAAAACTCCTATCAGGCCTTAACAGGAAACATAGTTGTTAGATAACTGACATTTTAGTTACTTTAAACATAAGCTTATTTTAAAGTGTGATTTGTCAAGATTATGCTCTCAGTCTGTATCATTTTACTTAAGAAAGAAAAAGCATACATTAAGCTATGTATGCAAAGCCAGAACTGAATGTGTTATATGAGCCCAGCACTCAGACCCACTGACTGCATGCAAAATCCAAGATGCAGACAGTCCATCTGTCTCCATGTTGTGTCATGCTCCATTATAATTACCTTAGAGACTCTAGTTTAAATGGCTATTTTGCTCAGTTGCAGCCACTAAAAGGTAGCTGTATACTGGGATATGTTATTGTAACTCTGCTTATCATGACAACAGAGGTTAGAGCTGCAGACACCCTAAGAGAAGGGGAACCAGAGTGGCACACGCAGCAAAGCACGGTCACAGTAGACACACAGCCTGTAGCACTGTCAGGCAGCACAAGATAGGGTAGAAAAGGCACCAAACTTGGGAGCTTATATAAAACACAAAGCAGCAGCTCTTACACTTCAAAGTTTTTAAAAGGAAAGTTTTCCATCTGCAAATAACAATCTTTCACTTCAAGCCTTTACACTGCTTTCCCGTTCTTACGGGACACTGCTTTGCCAGCATCACGGCCCTGGGCCGGGCGTTACCCACGGCTTGCGCGGCCCCGCAGCGGTACCGAAAAGTTTTCACAGAGCCCCTCGCGACTCTTCACCCGCCGTAAGGCCAGTAACCGCGACCGCAGCAGGGGGCAGCGAGGGGAGGAGGCCTCAACACCTCCCCCACGAAGGCCGCCAGCGCCGCTTCCCGGCTCCACGACCCCCAGGCAGCCACCACCGCCTCCTTCCCACCCCAAGCGACAGCCCAGCGGCCCCACAAGCCGCGAGGGCTTACCCGAGAGCTCAGCCCACGCCCAGCGCCGGGCGAAGGCCGCGTCGCTCCCCTCACTCCTCCGGGCAACCGGTACCGGGCAACCAACAACGCACAAGCGGCACTGCCGCGGCTTCTTTTCAAATCCGACCAATGGCAGTGCGCGGCGCCGCGCGGCCTTCTGGGAGGGCGGGCGCTTTTGCGGCGAAAGGCCTGACGGGAAGTGTAGTCCCGTTGGGGGAGGTAAGAGCGGGGCTTAGCCGGGGGAGGTTTCCTCTCAGGGCTTTGCAATGGGAGTGGGGTATGGGGGTTGGTGTTTACTGAGACCTGAGACATTGGGGCCTGCCCCCTCAACGGCAGCAGCACCTCGGCTGCCATGGGAAGGCGCCCTGTCCCCGCCGGGTCGGCCCCGCGGCCCGCCCTCACCCGCCTGCCTTGCCGTCTGCAGGGCCCGGGCTTTGCCTCCCGCAGGCCTGGCAGCAGGATGCATGTAAGTTCAACCTCGTCCATACTCCGGGTGGTTACAGTGATGCTAATTCCACAGGCGTTTTGCAGGCCGAGAGGCCTTGCAGCCTGTGTATATAAACAGGATAATCACTGTTTGCAGGCAGTGGAAGGGAAGAAGCCCGGTGACCCGCTCAAGATGCAGGTGCCCTATGTCGGAACAGGGATCGGCAGAATTGGGAAACTCCGGTTTTAAGTTCAGGCTGTGCCTATTCCTCATGCTGGGTTACAATGCTGACAGAGTGACAGCTGTGGAAAACGCTTAGTAAAGTATATTTGCTTAAAACCTTGCCCAGGTGTAAATTATTGTTTGGTACCAGGTTTGCGTGATAGGAATTGAATTTCTTAAACAGCAATGAGAAAAATCCTTTGGCTTTATTTTCAAAACAGTGTCATAATGCCAAACACATTATCCTCTGTCTAAAACTTCGGGGTATAGAAATGTACAGGTTTTGGTAACAAAAGTCACCATAAGTTTCTCTTTAGATGCAGACAGGAATTCTTTGAACCTTAATAAGGAACGTCTGACTGTTTTAAATTGAAATAAAAGGAAAAGTAACTTGAAAGTAGTCAGTAACTACCAAAACCAAATGTTTTTATTTTATTTGAAGAAAAGAATGCCAGATTGTGCAAGCAATTCTGTAAAAGAATAATTCTACATGGATCCTGTATCAGCTGCTTTGATCAGGTTGTCCTTAAGATTAAATCCTATCTTTCTTTAAACAGGGGCTATGTCATATCAATAAAAGATGTGTACTTGATTTCAGTTTGGATGCAGGCCACGTTGCAAGAGTTGGTCTGTTTTAACAACAGAAAGTGGTGCAACCTTGAATTTGAAATTGTTTGCCAAACAAAACTGAAAAGCTCTTGTAGGCATTCTTTAGGACTAAGGCTAACTTTTTGAAAAGTATCTTGGTTTCTATCCTGAAAAGAACAGTGAATTCAAACTGCTGAACTAACCTAATGCCAAACCAGCCACATTTTTCATACCGGGGGGGACTGATAGTGGCTCTCAAAGAAAGGGAAAAATTAGCTTCTGGGACCAAACCTAAAAGTTGCTCTCTTCCGCTTGTTGGAAAGGAAAACTGAATATCTTCTCAGAATATTTTGCAAGGTATATTCCTAAAAAGGTTGGGGGCTATTTCCTGCAGAAAATTGTTCTTGCTAAGTCGGGGCATAACAAAGCTCATGGTACAAGCAATATTTTGGTTTTGTTTGAATATTAGATTTCTGAAACTGTTTTTATAATACTGCATATGCTGCATAATTTAAACTAGTATCTCAAAGGACTACCATCAGCATACTAGAAGAGCAAACTAAAACACAATCTAACATGCCCTCCTAGCCTCACACAAACCATGATAAAGAAAACATTATATCAGCGTAACCAACCCAGCCTGTTTTGGAGTGGGAGATGATGAAACTCCATCTATGTAAATAACCTTTATGGCTTTCCACCAGTATATTCTCCTTAAAGTGGTTTGTGCAAGGACAGCCAGTTGCAACAAAAATATCTGCTGCCAAAACTGTTAAATCATTCGCCCATGAAATTTGATAATGTTTCTTTTCAAATTCTCTATAACTTTTGGAGCAAGGTTGCCACTTCCCAAGGGGAAAAAAAATTTTTATAAATGACTTGCTAGAAACTCTCACCATTACCCTTAGAAACTTATGCTCCTTGTCTGAATGATGAGATGATGCCCTGTGAGACAGCATATCTCAGCTAGCTTTTACATTGCTGTCAGAAGTAATTAGAGACGCAGTCAAGACTGCTGGGACTCAGCCCAGCATCCTTCAGCACATCTGAGCAGCAGCCAAACCAGGACTGGTTTCAGCTTCTTTGTACTCAACTCACCTTCCCCAGGGAATTAACAAAGTACTTCAGTTTCCCCCTCAGCCCTCCTGGTTCTGCTATGCTTCCCCATGCCCTGACAGCTCTGCCTTCCCGACCTGGTTGGAGGCAAAGCCCTTCTTCTGCAGGGTTCATTTGGAGCCGACTGGCACAGAAAGCTCTTGTTTCTTGTCACACAGGTGTCTTGGAGGAAAATGGTGCGTTGCATTATCTTCTTGTTAGTCTGCCATGTCAGCCCCTTTTCACCCCTATCTTTCAGGGCAGTGCTTGACATTTATCTTGTTATTTGCACAGTCATGTGGATGCATTTCACACTTCCTTTAATTTGAACCTGTATAGTGGTACCCTCACTGTCCTGCTCCCATCAGTTACCTTCAGGTGACATTATTTCTAATGTATATTCAACTGATTTCATGAACTCGTGACTTTGCAGGCTGTTCATTTGCTTATTTTTCTTTAGGTATGTTTTCATTTATAATCTCTTTTAAGCAATGAGCTACTTCTTCAGTTTCACATTTCCCAGTTCATTCAATATCATTTTTCTGTGGCTGACTTTTGGTTCTTTACCTATTTGCTTGTTTCCTGCTCATCCCTCCTAAAACATCTCCTTTTGGTTTTCTGTAAAAATTGGTGTTGTGTTATCTGAAAAATGAAGACTAGCTTTAAGGTCACAAACATAAGAGAAAAATAGCTTGGATTCATCAGTCTAATTTTTGTGCTTTAGCGTTTAAGCTTTCCCTTGAACTGAGCAGCCCAGAGGTGGTCACCTGAAGGCAAACAAATGTTCACGTTGCCGTCCTGTGTAAGTTGACTGGCACAGCGTTTCTTCCTTCAAACAGACATGAACAGACGTCATATTGATTACGGGAGACAAGGTGACATGGCCCAGAGCATGAGGCTTGCAGTAATGTCCAGAGTTAGCACCACCACAAAGGCCCTCCCGGCCCCACTCACCCTGCAGCGCTGGTGAAAGCCACCCCAGCAGTGAACGGTGGCTGGCCAAGATGTCAGGGCCCTTTTCCTGGTGGGGCAGGGGCTTTCTGCCAGCCCCACCTGCAAATGCTACGCTGTTTTGTGGCTAATTTGGTTAATTGAGTAATTGAGGCATTTGGGGCAGAGTGGGAGGAAACCATGATGGTCATGAGGCTGCTCCCTTGAGGTGCTCTGGGAGTATAAAATACAGTCTGGAAAATGAATCATAGACCCACTGGCAAAGAGGGGGCTTAAGGAGCATATGCCAGTGTGAGAGAGCCAGCCAGGAGCCTGGGGAGGAAGGAGGGGATAGCTGATGGCAGCTGGAGGCAAGCTGTAGTGCCTGGTGCTGGACTTGGGCCTGCTTGTCAGGGCTAGGGCTGGCTGCTCTGGCAAGTAAGGTGTTCGGATTGCCTGTGCTCTGTGGTCATGGTTGCTTAAGAAGCTATTCACTGAGGAGAGAAGTGACAGGGACCTCATAGCTGGAGACATGGTTGTGTTAAGACAGCTTGTTTAGGTACTGCCATGTGTGTGTTTCTCATAGATGCTGTGAGGCCACATGGTCCTATGCCAGTGTTGTGTGTAATGAAAATGTGCTACATGTGCTCAGCATGTTGTTTTTAAATCTTCATAGCTTCATTTGAAAACCTGTGTGTGGCAAACAGTGTGCTGAGCAGCAGCTGTATTGTCTTACGTAGGAGAAGATTTAAAATACATTTGCTGAGATGTATTTTGATCAGTTTGCATAACTCAAGATTTAGTCTTTGGAAAGAGTGTAGTTGAGACAAAAAAACCTATTGCTGTTTCTCGCTGCTTCTCCCTCAACCTTCTGGTTATTCCTTCTTTGAGTTATTGCATAATTCTCTGATGAGCTAAAGGAATCTTTTCAGCTGTAACCAGCGTTTTAATCTTGTAATTAAACCAAAAAGTTTCAAAATCGATTGTTCCCTGTAATACAGTGACATAAATAATCACCCTTTTGAAGGCTGGATCTAGGATTTTGAAATCAGAACCTTCTACCTCTCATCACCAGGATTAAAACATACCTGAAGACATAATTGTGTGTCTAGATCACTATGCTTACCAAGTGTATGAGTGTTCTTAGGTTCCCATGTTATTTTAATTTGAACAGCTCTTTAATAAGCATGTGTAATCGAGAGCCTCATAATGGTAGTGTTCTATGCTGTCTCTAGCAACTAAAGCAAGTGAATGGCTTGGATATTCTGAGCAATTAGAAATGCAGTTTGGTTTTGTGGGTTTCTTTTTTCAGCATTAGCGTGCTGTATATTTTCTTCACCCACCCATCCATATTTAAATCTTTTGTTACTATGAACAAGAAGCTTTTCAAAGCAGGAGCATTAGGGCAGTTGTATTCATGTTTTTCTAATATAGTGGGATTCTTAACCTTGCAGGGGCTTTTTAACATCATCACAGCATAGGTGATGATTAAAATATTTTTCTTAAATATTTTTCTTCAATGTTTCTATGATATACCCTGCTCAATAGAACTGCCGGTTTGGAGTAAAATTTAGTAGGCTCTCAAGATGAATAATAATTGAGAAATATTTTGTGTATGCGTGTGTGTATATATATATATTTATATATGTTTTCCTACCAAAGGAAACTGAAGCTTTACTAACTGGAGGGCAAAAAACAATCTACTTTTTTTTTTTTCTGCCTTTTCTAGGGTCTTTCTGTAACTCTGGCAACAGATGCTATAAGACCACCAGTGATGACTAAGTATTTTGCTTCTTTATTGCTGAAAGGGGCTGAAGCATTTAAACATGAATCAGCTGATGAGGCCAAACAACACAGTATCATATTAGTCAATATAACAGCAAAAGTGGCCTCTGTTGGAGAAAATGGTAAGAACTGTTTTCACATTGTGATACAAGTATTTATCCTATAAATCAGCTGCTTTGTCTGACTGATTCACAGACATGTAGGAAATAGTGTAGTTAGTTATCAAGTGTTTAAGATATATGTTGTGAATAGTAAAACAATTGTTGAAAAAAAAAATACGGTCAAAGTTGTGTTTTTTTTTTCTGAAAGTGTATTTATACAAGAAAAGATGACCACTCTTAAATTGTGTGCTGTCTTACTATTTTTAAAAACAAATCTGTATGGATGGCTTTTCCATAGAACTGGTTGCTAAATATAGTTTCTGGGGCATTTGTGATGTACCCCAGAAAACTAACTCCATCCCAACCATACACAGTATCCTGTCTCACTTTGGGTTGTGATCTTGCTGAATCATGTAAAGCTGGCATTTTTGAGCTACTGGTAATCACATAATTGGAAACCTTGACAGAGAATCCACAGGCAGGAAGACTGACATTGACTAGGTGTCTAATACTCTTCCCTCCTAGTCAATGTTATACTGATGTCTCGGGACATACACTAGAAATGGTTCTACAGCTGGAATAATGAATTGAATCATGTACTTAGAGCTCTGTCAGTATGAGTTTTGCCACTGTTTCATATACCCAGAATCTTGCATCTTCATTTTCCTGTGGATTTCAAGTCCCTGTATCCTTTGGACATAAAAACGGAGTAGTATTGTTGATGCAGAAGGACAGATGCAGTCCAGGAATGCTGGCTACTTCAGAAAATGTTTTTTATACATGCTCCTTGTATTTCATGAGGTATATTTGAACTGTGTATCCAAATTTCGTTTGGTTCCCTGTAATGCCCCTTGGTTGTGTGGTTTTTTGTTGTTGTTGGTGGGTTTTTTTTGGGTTTTTTTTGTTTGCTTTGTTTTTTTGTTTTTGGCTTTTTATTTCTAGACCTGTGCCTAAGTTCTGCAAATATTTGCATAATGTCTTTTTAACTTCAAGTCTGGCACTAGGCCTGTTGCCACTTTTTGCCATACATGATGTTAATTATTCTCTTTGCAGACAGTGTGTTAGCTTGTAACCTCCAGGTTAAGGGCTGGGGATAAATTCCAAATCTTATTAGTAAAACTCTATTTCTCTCCATGTGTTGCTGATTCTTTTTCAATCATCCACAGAACTGTATAAATGCCAACGTGGGTAACCATAACTTAAAAGTAAAATCTCAGGACTGATTTTCCTAAAATGAAACATATGTTTGAGATTTATTTCAATTGAGGTTTCAGAAGTTTTATTTCAGTTCCAGGCTGCTTTTGCAAATTCTTCATGGTATAAGAAATTCAAGCTTTAATGCTTAGGATTGAGAATACTTCTTTGAGAATACTGTTTCTTCTTTTTAGAGTTACGTAAAATACAGGCTGTAAATAGTTGTGTAATGGTCCCAGAGCCCTCAGAAGAGCCCCAGAAAATTTTACCAAAGACATTCTGTTGATAGTTATATTCTCAACTGTTACTCTGTCATCTTACTAGAAACTTAACAAGATAGATACATTGGAACACGAAGTCAATACATATCTAGAGTAATGCAATTCTGAAATAAGGAAAATGGCCGAGATATATCTAAATATCTATCAGATATATAGCTGATAGCTGAAGGAACTGAGAGCTTTCCAATAAAGTGGGGTGGGGTGTACATATACATATCTAAGTTCTGTGTAGAAGCCAGAAGACTGGACATTTCTGTCTCTCAAAAATATAAGGTGCCTCAAAAAGATGTGATTCAAGAGCAAGAAGCTTACTGCTTATGGAACATGGGCTAAATCCAAGGAGCAGGATACGTTACAGAGTAGCCATTATGGTATTTCAGTGTAGTGTTACTCATCTTTCTGGCTCTGGCACCCAGGACAGAACTTCTTTTATTCTTGGCAAGTGTCAACTGTCTGTCTTGACCTCAGAAACTAGTGCCATTCTCTGACATTATGTACTGTTCCTCGGAATGTCGTCATGGCTTTGGGCACTCAGGGCTTCTCCTTGAACTCATGTGAAGATGTGATTTGAGTGGGACCACGCCACTGACCTTCAGATGTTTAACTTGGACTTCTGGTAGAGCCAGTGGAGAGAAATGCTCAAAATGCTTTCAGGCTTAAGTTAAATTCTTGTTCTGGAAGTGCTGTTATGCTACATGGTACAGCTAAGCAATACAACCAGAGTTGGAATTGCCCTCTGGAGGAACCTTGGTTTGTTCACTAGCCTTTTAATTTAGGGATCAAAATTAATGTCTAGTATGGGTGACACAGTTATCCTACAGCATGATAAAAGGGCAAGGAAGGAACATTTAGGAAACAAATTTCTTAACTAGTTACTTACCTTAAAAGGACTTGAAAATAATGGCTCTCTGTTAATAGCAAATGGCCCAGGACATTTCCTGTTTTGGTCTGAGCTCCTCTTTTGTTTTGTTTTGGTTTGGTTTTTGTTAAAGTTTACATTTTATTAGTATTTCAGGTGGGCATTGCCTGTACTGTAGGAAAAACCAGAAGGCAGGGACCTTAACATGTGCTAGACGTCTGCCCTGCATAGAATGAAGTCATATTCCTAAAAAGAAGAGCCTGTATTTGTGCCATGCAACCAGAGTACAGTGCTCTTTGCAGTCCTTGAAGAAAAACACAGTTTCCTTACCTGAAAGTGAACCAGCAGATGAAAGATGAAGAAAACTCTTGAAGTCTCAGTTGCTTCTCAAAGGGTGGATTAATAAGCAGCTTATTTTTCTAATACATTCTTATACCATTATTTCCAGCTGAATCAGCAGATAGATCTATGTGGCCAAACAGGTGCTGGGACAGCAGAAGAGCAGGCAGAAATGCTGGTGGGATGAAAGGGCAGGGCAGTTTCTCTGTCAGGCAGTCTTAGATTGGCTAAATTGCTTGTGCGGTTGCATCTTTGGCAATTCTTCAGCAAGGAGTCAAATATACATGTGGCTTGCTGGATTGCAGCCTTTTGGGCATATCCAGACATGCAGGGTTGAGATAGAGAGGATTTCCAAACGTAGTTCAAAATATAGTTCTTAATTTGATGCTGCCCTGCCTGATGTTGTCACAACATACTGCAGCCAAGGATAAGCAGAGTTTTGAAACAGGTCAGGCTTCCCTACTGAAAGTCTGCTCACAGCTAAAATCTGAAGAAACTGAAAGGTTTCCACTGAAATGATGAGTGTTACCAAGCACTGGCTGATCTGACCCTCTGTAGTCAGAATAAACACCATTTTGCAAAAAATGAGATGTAAATGGCGAAATTCCATTGTTAGTTATTCGGTTTTGTGCACCTGAATTTCCCTTTGCTGTTTCAACTGATTATAGGATCTGACTGCAGTTCCAGTCAGGTGCTTTTGTATAGTGTTGCCAAGTACTGTCATGCTGTCACGCTTCATCATATATGTGGGTGCACTGAAGAATACACACACATTTATAAAGCACCGTAAGATCTTCCTGGGTGAATGGCATTATGAAATGAAGATAGCTATTCCAACAGTTAATCCAAATATTCTCTATAAAGCAGATTTTGGTATTGTGAAAAGAACCAAAACGTGCAACAACTTAGGGGTAAGGGAGGTATCCTTTTATTTTAAGGATAATTCTAGTATAAAGTTAGAAATTAGTCATTCTCTAGCTCATTTCTAACTGGGTGACTCATGCTCTTGGCAAATTAATTATCCAAGAAAAGTGACTCAGAAATAGATGCTATAGTTTTATTATTGTTTTAGTCAGATGGCTGTTGCTGTTACAAATAAACGTGAGGCTTCATTTCAGGTATAACAAATGTAGCTGTACCCTGCAAATTTTGCCACAGTGCTGCTTAAGGATGTGGTACACATGCCAGATTTCTTTATGTGATTTTTCATTTTCAGTTTTAGCTGGATGGTGTAGTAAGCTACTGGGTTTCTAAAGGAGCCATGGCCCCCAAGAATCTCAGCAGTGAACTTGGGCAAGGAAAATCTAATGTGGTATGTATTTCCTTCTGTCCATGAACTGTGATTTATTAAAGCCTCATCACAGGAATGTCCCTATAAATAAACTTTTCACCTCAGAATTCTTAATAAATTGGTTGATGAATATTACTGAGAACATTGATATGGGGATGATGGGAAGATCCATGCCATCTTTGCTTCGGATGGATATAGTACCATATTGTTGTCTGTAACCCCCTCTGTCTTCTGTTTCTTTTTCTCTCCCTGCCCTCCCCCCTTCCTCCTTGCATGCAGTTTGTAAGGTGGTATCACAATGCAGGTCTGAACTGATGAAACCACAACTAATGCCAATGCCTGCCCATGGTGGGAAGAGAACACAGACAACAAATTTGGGATTGCTGGCCTCTTATTAAGCAAGTTCGTTGCCCATCTTCCTCTTTCCCCCAGTTACCTTTGTTCCTGTCCTTTGTATTATTAACTCGTATCAAAGTTCGGTGTCGCTGGTGGCTGGGAACCCAGTTTCATTTGGCTGTACATACACTCTTCCCTAAAGAAGTCAGATGTTGCCTCCACGTTGGGCCTTCATCGTGCAATGAAAATATGGAACACAATTTTATTGTAATAGCTCTGAATGATTTTCAGCTGAAGTAATGAAGAGCAAAGTCTGGTACATTTTAGTGAGATGTTCATTTTTCTCAACTATGATTCTTAAATTGGGAAACTACTAAGTTTCAAAAAAAAACATTAGAAATCATTCATGTTCATTGCAGGTACCTATACATCCTTATTCTTAAAAAGTAAGCTATTTGCTAGTATAGTTGAAATTATTCCTGTACTGAGAAAGGAGAATGTCTTAAGAAAACCGCATTGAGTAGTACTTTCTATTTCTTTATTTTCTTCAGTTGTAAATAGAGTAGACAACAAATCAGAGAACTATTGACGTAGAGAATAGCATAAGTTATTTCAAACAAGGACTTCAACCAGCATGATTTGAGGTCAGTAACCTGTGTGCCTAGAACTCTGATCACGCTGGTAACAGCCCAATGACATAAATTATGTGGATGTACATGCTTTTCACTGAATTTTACAAGCAGAACAGCAAAATGTCAGTGAAGTGAAAATGTATGTTTCTAATAGGTTTAAGGAGCTTCAACAAAGGAAGCTAATACTGATGAGTTAATTTGCTGAAACTGCAAGCAGGGGTGGGTTTTTTTGTTTGTTTTTTAAACCTAAATGAATCCTATTTTCAATAAGCAGCATGAAGGAGGAGTCTTTCTAGGGCCCTGCCATATCAAATGGAAGACAGCATGTTCTGTCCGATGAAATCTTAAGTTTGACTGCTAATTGGCCAACCCAAAGTATTGCTAGATTACTAGCCAATTTTGATGAGATTACAGCTTCTGGGGAACTGAAACTTTTTCTTGAATCTATGATTGGCTGAGAAAAATGAGGATTCCTTTTAAGAAAATTAAGATATTCTGATGTTTTTCAAACAGAAGTCTTTCAGATTTCCAATACAGCACTGACCCTGACTAGGCAAATGAGTTAAAAATCTGAAAATGACTCTGCAACTAAATTTTCCAGTTGGGGGGCATGGTTATTTTAATTTCCATTTTGTGTCAAACTGATCCGAATATGGAGGTGAGACCTGCCTGCAAGTCCTTTCTCAGCTCTGTCACTACTTTTTGGTTTAGCATTATTGCTTTTATTTCTTTAAATGGAAGGTGAGAAGAGCAGTTATTCACAGTTTCTGAAGTATCTGAAGATCTGTGGGTACAGAGTACTACATAAGTGCAAAGTATTTAAATTCAGAACTATGTTAATGTCTTCTTCCTTTTTCCTTATGCCAGTCTGTGCTGTGACTGAAGTCAGTCTGCTTATAATCAAATTTAAACTTGTTTGGTTAATGGGGGGGAAGAGTCATACACGGAAGACAGTACACGGAAACTAGGGTTCCACTCTGATTTCTCTCTGCAGGAAAGAGATCTCTCTTCTCTTTTTTTTTCTTTTTTTTTTTTATGTTTTCATTGATTAGGCAGTCTTTGCTAACCCTATGAAAACAGTAATGATGTGTCAATCCAGTGCTGTTTGCATTTGCCTCAAAATGTGGGAAATAATCTGCTCTGAAAATGACTTGGTTTGTGTAGGCATTGTTTAGTTTGTATGTTTTGGGAGGTTCTAGGGTCTGAAAACTGGCAATAATGAGGAGGTCATAAATCAGAAAACTTCTATTGGTTTAGGATTTTTAGGTCAGGCATATAAATTCCAGTTTTTACTAGATTTCAGTTGTGCCTGTGAATGGAGACTAGACCATGTCATGTAATTTGTGAGAAACCCCTTGTTTGCAGTCCTTGACTGCTGACGCCTTGTAACCACTGCAGCAGTATTTTCCTCATACCTTCATCTGATGGGGTAGCAGTACCTTTCTTTTGGGCTTATGTTTTTGTTCTCTTTTCTCTTTCTTTTCCTTTCCTTCTAAGAGGAAATGGAATGAAGATAAGGTACATGTCTCCTTTGGTATTTAAAGTAACTTTTATAAATGGAGGAAAGGCAAATCAATTGGTGCTTGTTACTTTTAGAGCAGTCAGGCAAAAAATATGAGAGATTGATGTCTTAGCCCTATGAGTTTTGTTTTCAGTGGATATACAGAGGTTTTGTAAACAAAAAAAAAGGTATCTCTGTCTCCTGTTGTACAGGAGATACACAATGCTTTTGTTTTCTCTTCCCATGTATGAAATGCTGGTGGCACCAAAAGTAGCTCTGTAGCTTCATCTGACTTCCATGTCAAAATTAAAGATAAATACAACAAATTTGGTTATCAGTGTTGATGAGATCAAGGAGTCTGATTTACTAAAAAAGAACAATAAATGTGTATAATTAGGACTTTGTATGTGAGTGTCAAAATAATGCTTTGGTCCCAAGGTGTTCAGTCATATGTTACGAAATAATAGAAAATCTTTTGTGCTCCGTGGTACTTGGCGTGTATGTTTCTTAGACCCTTTCAGGTTAATCATTGATTCAAAGAACTTTTTTTGATGACCCAGATGGTCTCTTTGAGTCTTAAATTCCCGTTAGACCAAGTTTGTGTTCATACTAGTTATGTTGTATTACAAGAAAATAAATATTGGAGACACTAAGGTTCCTGCAGTGAAATGCAAGTTGCCTTCTATGCAGGAGAGACCCTGGAAGTTACTTTATATTGTTTTTTTTTCACAGTGTATCAAATGAGAAGACAGAAGTCTATGATTATAGTTCTGGTTTGCTTTTTTGTGTGTGTACATAGTTTGTATTGACCTTGTGAAAACCTGAAAGCTCTAAATTGGCCTCTTGAACAAAACAAAATGCATTGCACAGGACAGACTATTCACTGTAATATTTACTCTGAAAGGTCACCAATCCCAGAAATATCAGAGGATGTAACTATGGCAAACCAACCCAATGTTAGCATAACGTTTGGTTGTTTCCCTTCTTTGTTACTAGGTAGTTGGAGCCTTTAGGAACAAATTTGTCTTTTATAGCACAGCCACTTCCTACACAAGACTCTCATTCTTTGCAAAAATGGATAAAAAAGATATTTATAAAAAGATTAGCATTTGAGTTTTATTGTCTGTGGTTTCAGCTTAATCTCACAAGGACATATTAAATGTTTATTCATCAAAAACCTAAACAAATCTTTGCCTTATCTATCCGAAAGCAAAGTCATATTGTTCAAGTACAAAAGTTTAAAATCGAGATTATTTGTGATATTTGAGCTTAACCCTGTGCATAAATGCTCATTCAGACACACGCTTCCCTGCTACTGAAGGTGGTTGAGAAGTACCAAAGCTGTGGTGTATTTCTATTTTATGTGGATTCCCATCTGTGGACTAGTTTGGAAGAAGGAAAATAAAAGCTCTGTGTCCTTTCTACCCTATGGTGGACACATCCTGGGTTAGAGGAGTTACCCAGTTTTGTCTGATTGGAGGTATGTGCGTCTAGCTAGAATAGTTCAGAGAGATGCCTTTATTTCCTCTTTCACATATAGGCATAGAAAGTCCGTCTCCCTGTTGTCACCTAATTTGTAATCATTAATATCCATGGGAATTTCATGTCAGCACTTAAGCTCTGGGAATACAGATCACTGCAAGTGAAAAATGTCCACACAGCTGAGTATTGATAGGAGAACCAGCTTCTCCTCCTCTGTAGAGTGGCAGTGCTGCATGAGGAAGAGAGCGCCTTTTGTAATTGTCAGTCATTCTGTTGTCTTTCAAAGTGCTTGCTTTGAAACTGTCACTTTCCTCCTGATGGCACTATGAAGGACCATATAAAAATGCTGAATGGGAAGGAAAGTGAAGACATTTAGCCAAGCAAAATGAGTATGTATACACACGTGAGGGTAATTATCTATGGGGAAGCAGTCAGGAGCAAAGGCCATTGTTTTCTCTACCAAATGCTCTGCTACTTGTTGCAATAATTTATGGTTTTTTATGATGATGAACAGTATTTCTCAATCAGTGGGTTGAGAACTTGCATGTTTTCCAATTACATTTTGTATATTTAAGTTTAATAGTTAAAGATAAGCAGTAGTACACTGAGACAAATACTTAGGTATGAGATAGAGTGGAGGGGGGCAAAGGGGAGTGTATTTAAAACAAGAATTTTAGCTTTTTTACATACCTAACAGTTTGAATCCATTACCTGGCTTTTCCTTTTTTACAACCTCTGTGCAAAATAGAGACTGTGGCATGGAAAAAAAGATGATTCACCTCCAACACGTACTTTATATGCACTGGCTTGTACTCCTAAGCAATAATCAAGGACTAGATTTTAAATGTTTATTAATTTGGGGACTTTATTTGAAATGTTTGAAGTAGGGCACTGAAGGTTTTTGTTTCCTATAAAAGAAGGGCACTAACATCTCTGCCAGGGATCAGTTAAAGTTGTGGAGAGTAAATGCACCTGCAAATTGAGTTGTAAGTTGTCTAGTTGAACATAGAGAACCAGAGGTATTGGCAGGGAAGGCTTCAGAAGGAAAAGGTTCTCACTGTTTTGTGACTGCTGCATGCTTTTTTTCAGTTGGGATGAAAAACGGCAACCACAATCTCCAACCTCATCTCAGAACTGCCAGAGAATAACTGTAGAAACCACTTGGACCGCTGCAAAGAGTGACCACAGGGATGGGCAGGCTGGTAAGACCAGACTACGCTTACTTACTCTTCTGACTGTTATTCCCTAGTCCAGGCTGTTGTTGTTAGATATTTAAGTCATGTCCCAGTCCAGACAACTTATTCCAGGTAGCATTCATACTGTCTGGCCTGGACACTCAGGCTGGCGCTTGGGCCAGGAAATCTATCTATGCCCTATTTGTCATCAATGAAGTGAAAAAACGTTCTTCCTGAGGACTGTTCAGACCACCAAAGCTCAGTTCCTGCTCCAAGTGCCTTTCTCCATCTTTCTCTCCCATGATGAAAGTGAAGGGGAGATGAACTTCAATTCTGTGCAGGAGAACAGGGCTTTTCTTCATTAAATCAACAGGTTTTATTTAAGTGTCACAGAAGGTATAATTGAAAGGAGCCTGCACCAGGAGGTGGGTAGGGAGGGACGGAACTGATGGTCTCAATATAATCTTTCTTGGCCTCAATCTGGTAAAGATTTTGGTATATGACTGAACTTATGCCCTTCACTTCCTCTGTCATCTGCAATCGGTTTCCCCTCTCAGATGTGTTAGTATTTGGGGAAAGCAGAATTCTTGTGCTAGCTAGCTGTTGTCAGCAGCTGTAAGCTGCTTAGCTTTCCTGTGGTCGCACTGATAATACTAGAGCCCTTCGGGTCCCTCTTTAAACACTCTGCCATTGCATTTTCCAGATAAGAATTGTACACAGTTTTAGAGCGGTTTTGTCACATTTCATTTACACATCTGTCATTTGTCATTATATGGTTATGTTTGACTGTTGGTCTCTTAGCCCTACAATTTAAAGTAAGGGAAAAAGAGCATTAAAATATATTTTAAATGTGCCTACTGAAGGTCCTGCATGTGCCAAAAAAGTATGGTTTTTTTCCCAGTTCTGAAAAGAAATTAGGAAGAAATACTGAACTCCTAGACTTGGCACTTTTCATATGTGTGATACATCAATATGCCTAAAACAAATCAACAGTATCTGATTTTTTGCAAGAAGTGCATAGTATTTTTATGTTAATTAAGTTGTACTGTATTTGCTTTATTTTCAAAGGGATAAAATTGAATAAGAAATAGTGTGACCTTTCCTGTAATATAGGAACAGGATAAACATAGAAGTAACCTGCATGGAAATACAAACAGGAATGGCAGGGCGCCAGCAACCCCTTGAGCATAAATCCACAGGCAACTATGCCAGAAGTCTGTTTCATTACACTCTTTGCATCGCATAATACAGTTCGTGTCGTTTGAAAAAGATGTGTACATGCTCCTCATTACCACTTCTCTCTAAAATATGACCAAAGCTTTGTAGCTGGCTGGCTTTGAATTAGAATAACACCACTGGTGCTTTGTGAGTTGGTGGGGTTTTTTTGGGGTTTTTTTTCAGTTCTTGGGTAATGGATTTACATGTGGACTGCACCTGTTTGGTGCTTGTTTTAGCTTAGCCTTGACCAGGGATATGGGAGCCCCACAGAATGAGGGAGGAGGAACTAATCCTCATAGGTTCCTAAAAATTTCAGGCCAGGTTGCCTGATAACATACCTGAAAGGGTGGGGTTTTGTGTGTTGTGTTTTTTGTGGTGTGTGGGGGTTTTTTTGTTTGTTTGTTTGTTTTGTTTTTTTTTTTTAGTTCCATTGGTTTTGAAACTGGAAGGGCTGGAGCACAGCACTTTTGATCCTGTGGCAGAGTATCTTAACCACAAGGTAGTCATTAGTTTGCTGAAGCTGACTCACAGAGTTAGAGAATTGCAGCCTTGCTCTCTGTGTTTATAAACACATAAATAGAGGTGATAAAAAGCTGGGTATCTGCAGTGCAGGCAAGTACGGAATAATCCATGAAGTGTTTGCCATGCAAATGTGTAATAAGCAGTGAGTCAGTATAGCAGACTTGTTCACTGTTCTGAGTCCATTTGTGTTCTGGATTCTTCAGCACACTCTGTGTTTGTAGTCCTTTTCCCACCAGATTGCTGGTTTACAGTGAAATATATAGGAAAATATTTAAAAATAAAAAAGTAGTTTCCACCTACTCCTGTTCAGAAAGGAAGACAGAAATACTGAGTAAACGTTAATACTGGAAGAACTGGAAGCATCCTCGATTTTGTTTATCAGTATTGCACCTCTGCCTGGATTGTTGTCTTGCAAGTTAGACTGAAAACTGAATTGGCTCACAGGGTTTATTTAGAAAGTTATGATAAAAGGAAGAGGAAAAACTTACTTTGGTTGCACCGAAGTGTTAGGAACCGAACCTGTAACGCATGCCATGACTTCATTGATGAATATTGTATGTTCCACCCAGTTCTTGATTTGCAACAACTTAAATATGTAGAAAATATACAGAAATTAATATAAAGGGATGTAGAGTAGGCAGTAACATACCAAATGTGTATATATGGCATGAATGCAAGAGAGTGGAGTACCTCTTAAAAATAATACCTGCTTTCAGCCCATTGTGCTGTGATGCATTGTCTCATAAATAACATGGATAAAAAAACCGGCAGACAGCAGGTCTTGAGCCAACTGCTCAACTGTGAGAGTAGCAGGACACTTAAGTTCTACTTTTTGCCCTGTTTTGAGGAGGTGACATTATCACTTCTGTCATATTTCTTCTGGACTGTCTTTTCTATGACATTCCAGATTTTCAAATACTAAGTATAATGTAAGACCGATTTAGCCCCTGCAGAATATGAGAAGAGCGCAGGCTGTCTACATCACTGCATCAGGCAGGGAGTTCAGGAAATGTGATGCTGTTGTTCTACCTGATGCAGACTAGGATGAACAGTTTGTCTGCTCCCAGTTTCAATTTTATTAGCGCAAAAGGCTCAGGTCTTTGTCGCCTGAATGCCAAGTGGATTGCACTGTAGTTTGCTTGTGCCCAAAATAAGCAATGCTATACACATCTGAAGACGTGAGATTCCTTCATTTTAAACTCCTACAGATAATCACATAATACATTAAATATACTTTAATTTTATTCCCTTTGTCTTAATTTACATTGCAGAAGAGCTGAAGAATTCTGAAATCAAACATGAAGGGGGTATGTAAAACCTTTCTAAGAGCTCATTCCAAAATTAAACAAATGTAAACAAAAATAATATGAAAAAGGTGGTATTTTGCAGTGCAGAAATCAGTTCATGTGATGTTAATCAGTACAAGATTCTGAAATTGTTTTGATAAAGCAGCACATTGGTTTGAAACTTGATCTTTACACAACACAAAAAGTTTGGAAAGTGTTTTTATCCATTCCTGCTGGAGAGCTTACAAGATCAGGGAAACTACACACTTGGAAGTGAGTCTGTCCCTGTATATAAAACCTGTCAATAGATTTGGACAGTCTTTAACATTTCTCCATCTTTATATTTTCTCCAGCATTATTTGAGGTGACGTTTGTGGTTGTTATGTGCCATTGGTCTACACTGAACCTGAACTTGTCAGTGATTTGGATCATATCCTAACAGTATTTTCCTGACCTACTTCTTTTCAGCATAGTCTAGTCCACTTCTATCCTGGGAATAATTGTACAATATTTACAGCAAAATATTAGGGAATCATTTAATTAGAAATAAAAGATTGTTAAGAACCTCAGAAAGATATCTAGGCCATGCCTAATCTTTGCTCTAAGTCAGGATCAGCTCTACCTAGACTGTTCCTCACAGATATTTACCTTTTCCTAAAAATTTGCAGCAATGGCGAGTTGAGTCTTCTGGTGCAGTCTAATGCTTGCCTAACTTCATTCTAGGAAATGTCTGCCTGGAGTCTAAAGTGCCGTTATCCCTTACGGATTCTTTCTTCTTTCTTGGCAACTGTAATGTTATTTCCTTTGCTGTTACCTGTCCCAAAATTGAATATCCCTTCAAATCTTTAATTTCCTAGGCTAAAACTTGATGTTTTCGTTTAATCCTTTGTTAGTTATTCCAGAAATTTAGTGCCTAAAATTGGTTATGGTACTTGAAACAGGTACTCTATCCCATTGCAGAGTCAGTGGACAGGCTGCTATCCTACCACAAGGAAATGTGAGCATGCAATTAAAGGTGGTCTTGCTTTTGTTGAAGTTTAAGAAGTTGACACCCTTCAGCTGAGGTACAGTAACTGCCCATGTGTTTGTTCCCAGTTACGCTGCAATTGCAGAGAAAAACAGGTTTGCAGGGATGACCCCCTGTTCTGCATCGGGCTGGTTATATGTTCAGTCAATTTTTGTGGCAGGGATGGAGAAGGGGACAATCATTGTAAGCTGGGGACAGTAGCAGCAAGGATTCACAAGGAGAGCTCGTAAAGCGTAACCAGCCGCCTACAACTGCCAACAAGTGGTATGAAGGTCCCAGCCAGCCCAGGCAGCAGCCTTCTGGTTTTTAATTTGTACGTAATGCAGTAAGTTAGGGAGTTCTCAAAGAATTTCACAGTTCTGGAATCACTACAGCTCCTTCTAGCAGTAAATGTATATAGCCTTCCTGCCCTCTTCAGGGACATCGCTTTTGGGCTGGTAATTATAGCAGTTGCTTCTGCATTAGGATACGAGGAAAATTCAGAATGTTTTTATCAACTTGAGAACACTGGTTACTGGGTTTTAGGAGGAAAATTTTACATGTTCTTTGTTCTCAAAAGTTCGTCCTTCATTTCCCCAACTTCATGCATGTGTTTTTTCTGTGGCTTGCTCCCAGTTACCTAAATGCAATGTTCTGGTCCCACCCAAGAAGTGGAGAGAATGTCATGTTACCTCTCATGAAGCATTTTCTTAATACAGTATCCCTTTCTGGAGGCAGTTAGAATAGCTCTTCATTCTTTGTGGGTGTTTTAAAGTGGAGGGCCTGTGTCCTGTACTAATTTTAGGTGTAAGGAGGAGCCATTATGTGACCTGTTTTTACTTTAAGGACGATCATCCATGCAGCGACTGCCAGTTTGTATAAAGAAATGACCTTCATGTGCAGAGCAAAATTCAATTAGTGTTTCTTTTCAAGTATACATATGACACTGCAGCGCAGTTCACCCAGTTTTATTTTATGTCTGCTTGATATTGAATGTGTTTTTATGCTTGGATGTGTCAGTGGTCAGGGAGTAAATCACAGTCACAAGATTATCAGTGCTGCGCAGGGAAAGCCAAGATACTAAAAAAGCACGAGGTCAAACGCATTCAAGGTCACACCGGACCCTCTAAGCTGGTGAGGAGAGGCGTGATAATGTGACAAAAACTTGAATGTTGATGGTGACGCACGAATAACTTTGTGTGGGGTCCAGGGCACACCCGCGATCACACGCACGGAGGTGCCCGAGTCACGCGTGGACAGGCTGAAGCGGCAATGACGGGGCGGCCGGTGCGCGCCAGCCAGCGGGGTCACGGCAGCCGAGTCACGCTGAAATCGCACGGGCTGTCACCTTCCAGCGTGACTGTGCCCGGGCCAGCCCGCACCGGCCCAGCGGGGACGCGCCCCCCGCGCTGCCGGGGCGGCTGCCGGAGCCCCGCAGGTGCCGGGCGCGGCGGTCGGGAACGCGCACGTTAGCGGGGGCGGGGAGGGGGGATCGCCGCGTCCCCGGCGGAGGGCGGTGGCCGCCCCTCTGCAGCGCGCTGCGGACAGGACGCCTGCGTCGTGCGGCGCCGCCGCCGGCGGGGGGGCGGGCGCCGCATCCCCAGCTCACGGAGCTGCGGGCGCCGGCATGAGCGGAGGCTCCGCCGCGCCCAGCCGGAGCTGAGCCGGGAGACAAAGGGGAGGGAGAGGCTGCCGCCATGGGGGAGCAGCTCCGCGCCCCGGCGGGGCCGCCGCCGCCCACCGCCGCTTCCTGCTCGCTGCTCGGCGGGCTGCTGCAGAACGGCTTCCACCCCTCGAGCCAGCCGCTGAGCAACGGCGGCTGCGGGGAGGCGCCGCACCCGCTGCTGCTCCGCCCGGAGCTGCCGCCGCTCAGCCACGGCTCGCCGGCTAAGAAATGCAGGCTGCGCCGGAGGATGGACTCGGGCCGGCGGCACAGGCCACGTAAGTGATGCACCGCGGGATGGTCGCCTCCGCGCGGCGTTGCCGCAGCCCGGCGGGCTCGGGGTCGGGCGGCCGCGGGTCCTGCGCCGCCTCCCCCGCAGAGTGGAGCGCCGCCCGGATCCCGCGTCCATCCCCCCCACACCCCCCCCACCCCGCCGCCCCATCCCTCCCGCCGCCGCCGGCCTGGCGGGCGGAGCGAGGGCCGCCGGTGCCGGCCAATGCGGCGGCGGCGGCCGGGCACGGCCCCGTTGCCGCGTGGGCCGGGCCCGCCCTGCGCCAATGGGGCGGCGGCGGGCGGGGAGCGGCGGCCCGGCACAAACGCCGGCGGGCGGCAGCTTCGCGCCGCGCCGTGCACCGCGTTCGGGCGGCCCCAGGGTCCTGCCGGCATCCCCCGCGCCCGGACGCGCCCATGAAGCTGATCGTGCCCAAGCAGCACTGTGAGTAACCACCGGGACGGGGGCGGCCGTGCCTCGGGGGCTCGGCCGTCTTGGTGCGTGCTCTTTCTTCCCCAAACGCTGTTAGAATTAAGGAAAAAACAGACTTTCGGAGCTGAAATTATTGGGGGGGGGGGAAAACAAAAAATTATCTTGCAAATACGATAAATTAGTAATATCCTCCTTAGGAGCTATATTGCCTGTGGCTTTTGCTTAGTTGGTTTGGGAGGTGTTAGTGAGCTGGCTGCCTACTTTGTGTTTTGTTTTAAGGCTATGAGTCTCAGACATCCATATTTGTAATGTACCTCATTGTATGAGGCTTGTTGATTAATAGTACGTTTTAATTGATCGTAGGTGACTTCTTATATGTAGGTACGGAGCTATGGAATAATTCCACGGTAAACTCTGCAAGTAAAACGATCCAATGGGAAAAAGTACTCTGTTTCTTTGCACTCTCACTTCACTAGTCCTTCAAATAATGCCAACAAATGTTTGCTTCTTTGTTAAAAGTTCAGCATGTTCCGAAAGGGTAATCAGGGATAGTCAGAATCACAGCTACCCACTGCCAAAACTTAAAGATGTTTCTACTCAGTAGGAAGTAGTGTGCATTCATCTACTCTGTTTTTTGGTTTTTTTTTTTCTTTCTTTTGAAACGAAAGCTTAAAAAACTTTTCTGTCTAAGCAGAACAAAATAGAAACAGCTTTGAAGAGCTGCAGCTTTCACAGGGCTACTTATTAGCCAGCGCCTTCTCTTTTTAAATGTTTTTGCTGAGCTACACATACCAATTTCCCTTAGAATGTTCTCTGTATTGATTAATCATGTCATGTATCTACTGATAGTTAATTTAGTCTTCTACCTAATTAAACATATTGATGACCAAATGATTCTCTGTCACCATCTGATTGTGTAGTCTTTGTCCAGTTTCACACTTTCATTCAGGAACAAAAGCTGCAGAACTTGGACTAACTTACATTTTGATGTGGTGTAACTAAGAAGAGTCAGCACTTGCATATCAAATTCTTCTTCATAGTAAAAACTACTTTGAAGCAAAGAGTAAGGCTTTTAGGGATACATGTAATCAGTTGAATAAGAAGAATGAGGGATTTGGAACCTCTCCCCCATCTTGAGGGGAAAAAGAGCCCATCAGAGTAAAGAGCGTAGGTGACTGGCTGTATTGCCCAAGGTGTATGACAACAGTCTTCAGCTGTGGGGGTTTAATTAAATGAGGCTTTAATGAAAACAGCAGGTGAGGGAAGTGCTTTGTAGAACTATTTGTGGGCAATTTCTCTGCTGAGTAAAATAAGTGAACTCTTGCTGATCTTAGACTTTTTAATTTATATGGTTTATTCTGTACAAGAATAAATTTGCAATTTGGTATTAGTCCTGCAGGAAAATATGATAGCACATTGTCACTAGCTTAAAAAACTAATTAAATTATACTCAAATTCTCCTGGTATTGCATAGCTTTCCACTGTATCCATCTCTAGTGAATACTACCCGTTTTACTGGTTTTTTGTATTTAGTCCTGGCCTTTGTAGATGTTTGTTCTATGCTTAAGGACATGTTGCAAAATGAAGTGCAGTTACCACATGGCATGTAAGACTTTAGTATTGATTGTGGGGTTTGCTCTGCGTGGTGGAAAAGATAATGAGATAATTGTCATTTCCCAATATTTCAACAAATGAAACCTATCTCTCTGCAGCAATTATTCCTTTAAATCCTTATAAGTTATATGTTTTCAGATTGTTTTTACTTTCTGCCAAAGTGAGGTAGAATTCTATATTCCCAGGTCTTTTTCCCCTGTGAGAAGGGAAGATTTGCTGTGTAACCAGTGTGCTTTGCTGATTAGCCTGCGATGAGAGAGGGTCTTGGGACTAACTTAGGTCCTTTTGACTCACCTCCTGCTTTTTCTGCTGAGAAGCTGGTCTTTGCTTTGCTTTTTTTCATGAGTTGGACTAGATGAGTTGTCAGGGATATTAGGTTTAAGTCAGTTTTCTGGTTTCAACCATTAGTGCAGACCTTTTGTAAGACCAGGGTTTACGGTCCCTTTCTGTATCACAGCACTGCGTAATGAATACAAAAAAGTATCTGTTATGATGCCTTGCGCTTTGAAGCGCTCCAGAAGAGAATAAAATACTGAATCGGTGTGAATTCTGATAATTTCAAAAGCCTGCTAGAGTGTCCTGTTGTTCAGTTTAAATGTGATCTTTGAACAGAAGAAAAGGAGCAGTTAAGGGCCTTCATTGATCCCTGTGAAACAGCGTTGTAGCCAAGTAGGGACAAAGATTTCAGCAGGGCGGTTAACTAGACCGGTGCTTCACAGCATTATTCTACATCAGACATAGGGAGTAAGCCAGCTGGACATCTTCATTCTATTGCTTTTCTTAATTTAAGATAAAGCCTTGGGGTCTCTATTCCAATCAGCATCCTATGTCTTGCTTCAAGTCAGCTGGTAGTTGTTAAGGGTGAAAGAATGTGTAGTGTTGAGGCAGCATGACTGTTTACAAGTAATATGCGTTATAATTGCCATGGTTAATTTCTAAATGCTTCAAGCTGTAGCTTCACAGTAAAGAATGCTTCTGGTCAATATTTAGATTGTTACACCTGTGGTGTTTGGCTGCAGCATGATTATGTAGTACTACTTAAGGCCAGGTGGAAACTGTGGGAAATCTAGGGTTTTTTTCTTGATGTTAAATACGGAATGCCATGATTATATAGTATATTTTAGTGAAGAATACAGGAGTGAAAATGATTTTGGTCTTGCTATTGATACAGTGAGTAAATATGTTCTCATCAGTTACTGAAATTTTGTCCTAGGCATTGGAATGTCCCACGATCTTTTAATCTTAAAAGTTTCTTCAGGTGATATGCTGTGTAAAGTTAATCTCCAGCTGCTTTTAATGTAGGTGGAAGTGAGGGTTGCCTAATAAATAGGACTGGTCCTAACAAACTGAACTAGCTTGTGTGTTGTGATCTGGCATCTTGGGAGCTAAAACGGCTTACCTGCCTCACCAAGGTAACACGTGCCCAACAGGAAAGGGAAACTTGCGCAAATCACTTCCGTCAGGCTGGGTGCTGCTACATCCAAGAATGAGATTCTCGATAGCTACTCGTTGCTTCTTGTAGCTTTGTAATTTTGGGTTTTATTTGTTCGGGTTTTTTAATGATGCTATACAGGCTACGTAATGACCTGGTCTCCCAGTGCTATCTTAAGAAATCAGTTTGTGGTAATATGACCATGTATGTGTGAATGGTCACAACTGTTTAACAAACAGCTAAGTGCTTTCAGCTTGAAGCTTTTTGGTTTGGGTTGTGGCATTGTTTGGGTTTGCTTTCATTTTCTCACGTGGAGGTAGATATTCAATAAGCCCTTGCTGCTGAAAATGAACTGGAAGACTTCACCTGATGTATGTGCATGAATTATTTACTCTAGCTTTGTAAAGTTTCAAGAACTTCTATTAATGACTAAGCAGATACAATTTTTTTTTAAGCTATCTATTCTATTTTTGTTCAAAGGAAAACAAATGCTTCCATTTTGCAACACGTTTGGATTGCTCAAAATAACTCTGTAAAATAGGAAGAAATAATTGGAAAATATATGCAAGCTCTTATCAAGCTTCTTTTCTAATAGAAAGCAGCTTTCAGAAGCAGTGAGAATACTATCCTGTCTCATGTGTGACTCTCTTGTTTTGATTTCTTTTTTCTGTTCTTATGTTTGGCTTGCTCTCCCCTCTTCCAGTCCCAATTAAAACAGGAAGTTCTTAGGTTATGAAAGCATCAAGCAATGCAAATTAAATGCAAATGAAAAATGTAAATGAAGTAATAGGATTTCATCATATGTGTGTCCAGGAAGAAAAGCAGCTGAACCTAAGATATTTCATCTGAGGTATTTATGACTAAGATATCAGAGTATTGATACCACTATTCAAAGTATTGATAAAAAACTGAAATACTCTACCTGTGTTCAAGGAAATACAGATCTTGTGAGAGATGTGTAAGCTGAAACAGTTTTGGCAAAAGAAGAAACGGCTGCAAATTGGTCATGGAAAAATCTAGGGTCCAGGTAGAGAGAAGAAAGTTCTAACCAGCAGGATTCAGGCACAATCTCTTTCGAAGAGTTGAGGAGTAAAAAGATTCAGCTAAGCTTATGTGGTGGTTGTTTAAATAAACGCAAAGGATTACCCTTGGTTGCCCTCGTTAATGGGGGGAAATGTTACTTAGTGACCTATGGGTTCCCTTTCATTCTTGCTTCCCCTGATCTTGTCCGTGTTGTGATTATATATTTACCCTCCACACCCCCTCCTTATATTCTATGTTAAGCACAGGATGTTTTTAAAATCAAGCATGTTCAATTCTGAATGTAAAATGCCTTATAGGAATAGCCTTATAGGTTCATACTTTTCAAAGTCTGTGCAGAAACTAGGTAAAATGTGTTGTGGAATTTCTCATGAGTGAACCTTTCCCCCAGATAGCACAGCTGTTGGAGTGCATCAGATTACCTAAGTATGCAATGCTGTAGATACCTTCTGTTTGCATTGTCACATGCTTCTGCAGCTAAATTTTGAGTAATGGAGATTTTTATCTCAAGATAACAAACCGGTAGGTGGTTGGTGCAGTTTAACATAAAGAGAGTTAATTTTCTTAAGAAGATAAGCAGAATCTTCTGATTTATGCTAGGCTTTTAAGAATGCGTGATTCATCTTGATGCTTTCTGTGTCGGCTCTAGGGGACCTAGAACTAGATTTTGTGTTGTTATTTTTTATGACTTATTGCAGTGTAGCAATACAGTAGAATAGTTTTATTTTCTCCATGATAATAGATTGCATTGATCCAATAGGTATATTGCATACTGACTTTGCTGAGAAGAGAGAAATGGGCTCATAAGTCTTATCAGACCATTTTAGTTAAGAAGTGTATTTTTTATGCTGTGAAAGCATTTCTGCAACATATCCAGTTTCTTCATTTTTCATAGTAAATCACACAGAAAAAGAAACCAGACATTTATTTAGGTTATCAGTGAAATGCTGGACTTCCAGTTTAGAACAAAACAAACAAAAAACCATATAACCCGAAACAAAACAGAAAAAAACCCACAATTACCCCCCATTTTCGCTCAAGTCTATGGAGACTGTATCTACACAAATAACCTTTCTTTCTTCATACCCCCTGGTTGTAGCAGTGAAGACCCTAATAATTTTGATGGCCTCTGAATGGTCTTACTGTCTGTATTTGGGGAGGAAGCGAAACCCAGGAGCACCTCGCAGTCTGTGTGCACGTTCCCATTAGCACTGTATTGCCTGGCTTCGGGAAAGTTGGAGCGTATAGGTACCAGCTAAGTTGGGTTATCTAAAGATACTGAAAAGATCTGCTGGTGCTTCAGTGGTGCATTTTGTTTTGGGATGTATTGATAGTAACAAAAGATACAATGAATAAATTTCTAAAATAATCACTGGAATACAGAAATGTTTCTACTGTTGCTGCAGCTGTATGGAACTTACATGAATTTCAGGGGGACTTGTCAGGAACTTAGAGACTTGTTTTTTGTCTTAATTGGTCAACCAGTTAAAATAGTTGTCTTCATTGCAAGTGATTCCAGCAGATAGCTGCCTTTAGCAGCTGTGAAGAAAACTGAGCTGCTGCTCTGCGTAGCTGAAATATCAGTTATTGTGGACTGATCTTGTGTACTTTATTTGTGCTGAAGAAAACTGCTGCTGTTCTGGGAGCAAAGTTCTTTTCTTTCTGCAGCTCTCCATTTGGCTCACAACAAAATGAAAGGAGCTTGAATTCAGAGAGAGAAACTAAAAAATATCTGTTATTTCTGCTTGCTTTTTAAATGTGAACATTATGTGTACCTATCCCAAGAACTATACAAACTTGAAATAACTTCATGGTTGTTTTCTATGGTACTTATTCTTTGTTAATGATTTAGTTATGAGTCCTCAAAATATTAAGTAGTAAATGTCTTGGCAGTCATTTATGAGTAACTCTCAGCTGTTAGCACTTAACACTTTTATTGCTGGGCTTGTGTTTGATAGGAGGATGGAATGCTTCTTTCCTCTCTTAAAGATTAAATCTACGCTATAGCTTTAAAGCAACTATTGGTGCAGGTAGATTGTAGCAGATTTTACGCCCTTAATGTAGAATACTGGAAGTTGGCTTACACTTAGATACAGGCTGGTTCTGTATCACACGGTCCAACCATGCTGCTTTTAAAATTAAACTTCCTGCTTGCATAGTTAAGATACATCTGAGGAGGAGACTCACTGTTCCAGTGAGGTAATTAAAGTTCTCGGTAGTTTAAATAAAGATTTGTGTGAATCGCTAATGGGATTGGTGTCCTGAGCTCCACTGCGTTGTAGTGTTGTACAGCGTTGACCAGACCACTTTTGCTTAAATATTTACTGTGTACTTCCAAAACTGTTTGTGACACAGGTTAGCGTATGGTAGCATATTTTTCTTCTTTAAGATAAAGCCTGTTTTGAAAACACTCCCATTTCAGGGAGCTTTCATGCATCTGCATAGGATTTATCTTCCCAAACCTCAAATTAGACTTCATTTCAGTGTCTTTGTGTCTTGCAGCTTGTAGGGCATGGAAAAAGAAATTAGATTTTGCAACAGGTAACAGTAGGTAGTCTTAGAAAAACTGAACTGTAAGCAAGCTACTTCATGGGAGTTTATGCATTATGCCTGCCTTGTCCTTAGGGAAAGTGGGGAGAAACTGGTGATTCCATTATTTGGCATACAGCAATGGAGCAAAACAACTGTGTTAAACATCTGACATTTAAGGATTGGTTGCCGGGGGGTGTGTATTAATAACTATGAAATTTAGACTTTTGAATTATTTAGCCAGACAAGAATAATGCTGAGGCCCTTGTGGTAAGAAGTAAAAGACACTAAGCTCCTTTCAACCTGAAGTTGGGTAACTTAGTACTCAGCTGCGATTACCTGTGGAAGAACAGTGCAATCAGTAGCTCCTATGCTGATTAAAATCTTTGTCCCAAGTTGTTTACATTTAGATTCACTGGCAGAAATATTAATAATGCATATGGTGTCCATGGTTTGGAGTTTGTATCAGTGCTAAGTTGGGATGCCATAGATGGTAGAATCACATTTCTAGTCTGCCCAATTCTTCCTAAGAGCAGAGAGGTGACTGCTATTTTAGAAATTGATCTTAGACGTTAGCCACATATTCAGTTCATTTAATTTAATTTCTCTAAGAAACACTACTACCTGTCTCCTCCTGCAGTACCTGTGTATAGATATTGTGTTCTCACTTCTTATTGCTTCATAAAGTTAACTGGATTACTGTTTAAAATGTGTGCATGTGTATATAAGCAGAGCAGGCAGACAAACCTGTTTCAGGTAGTGTCTTCTGGCTGTGTGCTCTGTAGTGATTTTCTCTTGCTATTAACAGAACAAAAGCTTTGGTAGACCTAGGCCAGCCGTGGCAAATATATATATGCTGAGAAGCAAATAGTGACATTTCTTGTATAGTTGTGTGATAGGCTAACACATCTACCGGCAAAGGGAGTCAGTAGGGAGACAGTCAAAGGACTGTCAGTAGTAAATACTGAACTTAAACCAGCATGTTTCTGCTAATATATGCAGGTGGTGTAGTTCCAACAGAACTGCTAGTTCTGGTGGGTTGAAGTCTGGGGACTTCCAGCATAATGGGAGAGTTATGTATTGCTGCTTCTCAAACAGAGCCTTGTGACTATGGAAATTCTGCCTGGTTTTGGAAAGGCAGTTGTAGCTGTTACACAGTGGGAATGTGACTTGAGAAATCCTGTTCTCCTGTTTGGTTGTTTCTTCCTCCTCCCCTCCTTAGTCTATTTTAAGAATTGGTGTCAGGAGTCAGACTGGGTGAAATGCAGTAAATGTGCTCTGTCAAGTGGGTGCTGACTGAAGAGTAAAATGTTTTCCTGGGAAAAAATATTTTCACTTTATTAAAACCTGCTTGTCCAGGGAAGAGTATTTTGAGATTATTCTTTTTCTTAACTGAGGCTTTATGAAGTCTTTACTTCAGGAGGTGGTTAGTACATGTGAATTGGACACGTAAGTGACCACCATCTTTCAGGAGCAGATGCTGCAACTGCAGTGAATTGTTATTCACCTGTATATTTATAGTGACTTTCTCTTTCTTCCTCTCCAACCCCCTTGTCTTTAGCGTTTCCATGGTTTGGAATGGATATCGGTGGAACATTGGTTAAACTGGTCTACTTTGAACCTAAGGACATTACTGCAGAAGAAGAACAGGAAGAGGTGGAAAACCTGAAGAGCATTAGGAAATACTTGACCTCCAATACAGCCTATGGTAAAACTGGCATTCGTGATGTCCATCTTGAACTGAAAAATTTGACTATGTGTGGACGCAAAGGAAACCTGCACTTCATCCGCTTTCCCAGCTGTGCCATGCATAGGTTCATACAGATGGGTAGTGAAAAGAACTTCTCCAGTTTGCACACTACGCTCTGTGCCACAGGAGGTGGAGCTTACAAGTTTGAGGAGGACTTCAGAATGGTACGTGAACAGTTCATAAGGGTTCAGTGTGAAGTATGTTGGGAAAACATTGTGGGAGTCCTTCTATTAAAACTTGCAGAGAAAATAGTACTTTTTTTTTTTTGTCCATCCTAATGGGTTAAGATGAACAGAATCAATTCACATTTATTACTTAGAGGAATTGCTGAGAACACAGAGGGGACAGGTGAAGGGTGTTTTACTGAAGTATTACAGTGCAGAATGTCTTCAGTAAATGATTTTTTTTTTTTTTTTAGAGTGCGGCTGTGATGACCAGATGCCTGATAGTCAGTTGAGGGTGTGTTATGAAAACTAGAGACTAGGTACTCATCTTGCAAATTGGGTATTTATTAGAAAACCAGAAATGAAACCATTCAGGCTAGAGATTAGATTCAGGTTCCCTTCCCCTTGTATTAGTCTTCAAGCAGACTTGAGTCAAGAGTCTGGAAGACCAAGCATGGAGCAGGGGGTGAAACAGTGTGTGGAAGCATGACAACAGCAGCTAGCTTTTCTTTTCAATTCTGGGAGCATGTCATGTGAAGAAAGGCAGTTTATGTGGTGACTATGTCCCAGATCCCCTAGAATTTAAAAATAATCTCTGCAGGGAGCTCCAGAAGCTGATGTAAATCTGAAGTATTGGGATGCTGCTGTTTGTATAAACTTCAGCAATAGTCCTAGCTCCCGAACGAGTGCACTAGAGTGCACTGCAGAAATTGATTGTGGCAACGGAGGCATATAGAGCCATTGTACAAACTGCATTAGAGAGAAATAGTCATTTGGGAGCCAGTTGTCTGTTGTGTATGTGTCTCTACGGGGGCATACCTCCATTTATTTTCTGTAAAAGAATGACAAGTCTGTCTGTACCAGAGCAGTCTCACTAAGATTAATGTGAATTATTTACTTAGCTTGCAGGTCTGACACTTCTGTCCCTAGCTTTTGACCTGATCTTGAAGGTGAGGGGTGGCTGCTGGGTATGACAGGTTACATCAGTTGCTTTTCTGTCTCTGCTTCAGTCTAGGGAGCTGATTTACCAACTGCCGTTGACTGCAGTCCTTGGCTTTGTATACTTCATTTTTAACTCCAGGCATCCATTCCTGCAGCACAAGAGGCTTTTTCTTTGTCAATACCCATCCCCTACCAGATGACCAAGATCCTAAGGGAGAAAGAGAATGCTGTATGAGATCAACACGAATTCCAGCTGTTCTACTGTCGTGCAACCTTTTTCAGTAAATGTTGGACATGGAAGCAGCTAGTCTAATGAAGGACTATCAAGTTTCTGAATTGCTCTAGTAGTCCATTACTCATGCTGGATTTCTTGTCCATTAGTCTGTCTGCAAGTCCCTTACGTGTTAGGGTCTACTGATGGTTTTTGAGTCCTCAAAAGTTTTAGTTTGTCTTGGGTTGCATAAGGATGTTGGCACCACAATACAAGGCGAGTTCTGGCAGTAGTTAGCTTGGCCTCAGTTCAGGTTTTTGAGCGTCCTTCCATGTGTACAGGGGATGATTCAGGTCATGTTCTCTAGTGACAATGGGAGGTCACTTTGGGACTTTCTGAAGAGGCTGACTATCCCTTTGCAATGGTCAGTCTTCCCAAATTCGTCTCTCCTGTATCATGTAATAGCAGCTAGAGTTGCTTGCTTAATAAGGAAATTTACGTCCCTCGTTCCCACAGCTGTGGAATTGGACTGGAAGTTACCTGGTGGCTATCACAGCTAGGCATTTCTCTCCATGGCTTTGACTTTATCTGTCGTAAACGTGCAATTTACAGTGAGGGACCAGTCTGTCCTGTCAGCTGCAATGTAGTCAATGTTGCACTGGAAGCCATAGTTGAAGCTGGGGCTGTCTTGCAGCTGTATTACAAATGTATGAGGTCACATAGCAAATTACTGGTAGATTTAGGCATGAATTCCCACATCTTTGCAGTGTTAGTTAACATTTTGTGTGCTGTAACACTTGTAGACAGTTTGAGAAAAACACTATAAAAACTGCCTGGAGTGTTTTGTATGACAGAGCAATCAGTGAAGTGCCCTCACACCTGAATGAGTGCTTTGGACACCACTTCTTGCAGCTATCCAGTTCCACACCTGCCTTTATAGCAAGTATTTCTTGGCTCAAACTGTAATATCCATAGAGTATTACAGAAGCAAAATACTATCCATTACATGAAGGTTTGCTTGCCTAATCTCTCTCAAAGGGCTGAGTGTCCTGGGTACTGGCACTTAAATTGTCACACTTCATTAGCCATTGTAACAGCAGCTGGCTATTTCAGTGTCTTCTGCTGACTGTAAATTGACGTTGGGCAACAGCTTCAGGATTGTGCCCTCAGAAGCATTGAAATGTCTGTTTCAAATATTTGATCATTCTAATGCACCTGTAGAAGTAGAGAACGTGTGCCAAGTCTAATATCCTGCTGTTGCAGGATTCAGTATTGTATAATGCCTTATATGGAGCAGGCTTTAAACTTTACTGTTTCTGTTACTTAGAAGCAAAGTGGAAAAACTAAAGTATGTTTGTGAATGTTGTTAATTTCATCAAAAAAATCTGGCTAGATGCTAGGAAACTCATGAAACTGATACAGGTAACATGCTTTTGTTCTGGCCCTCTATTTCCCTGTGTACGTGCTTTTAAGTTATTTTGTCCTTCATGGTATTTCTAAATGCTTATGGGACTTTCAGGATTGCATAGATTTAGGACAAAAGATCTAACATATTGCAAAACAGCATTCAAATCCCAAAGAAGGAATACTTCTGAGATTACAGCAGCTTTTTCTCCTTAAAATAGACAAGCAAACGTCCTGTTGTTACTTGCCTGTTTCAGTGTCTAATTCTGAATCCCTAAATGAGTTAAATAAGTTTGATCTAGACATTTCTGTTGCTTTTGTGGATTAAAAAAATAAAACAAAATTGGGAGGCATCTTCTGTCTGTCTTCTGTGCCTTAGAAAGGCGACTAAATCTGCAATGTTAGCGAGGTTTAGCTATCTGACCTCCCTCTCACGTGATCCACAGTGTTGGATAGCAAGAGACCTGGAGAAATCTCCGTGGGCTGCTTGGTGACTGCCAGCAGTAACGATCAGTAGCCTGGCAAATCATTTGATTAATTCTTAAGATTTGACTGCTTCCCCTAAAGTAGGAAAACTGACTCTATTCATTAAACTAGACCACAGAAATAATTTTACTGACCATATGGTTATACTTAATGTTCATTGAAGAGCATCAGTAAGTAATTCACTAAAAGGACTGTTTCTAGCTTAGGGTGTTTTTTCTTGGTTTTGTGTTTTGTTCTTGTTCTCTTCCCCCCGCCCCCTGTTTCTGAATGATTGATCTTTATGGCTGGCTGACTTTATTTTCAGGTTAACAGTGGTGCTAAGGCATGGAAGAACCTGTTGCCTAATTCTGATAATCCTCCCTCCTTTCCCCAACTACGTACTGTCACCTCGCATATTCTGTAAATGCTCAAGTAACATCACTTCTGTGAAAGTAAGGAGTGCACAGACTTATTTGCTTGTGTACCTGTAATATAAATCTCTTTATACTCTGTGTCCTCCACAATAGCACACACACATTACTTGCACAAAAGTATGTGGTTAATGTAATGAGGAATAAATTCCTGGACTGTCACTCAGTTTTGTGAAGTAACTCAATGTAAAGGAAACGTGGGGGGTGAGGGAAGAAAGGAATGTTCAGACTTTTGTCTAAAGCCTGCTCTATTACAAAACTGTCAATTGCAGTGGCTCAAAGGTGGGATCTTTGTTTTCCTTTCCTGAACAAACACCTACAGACCTATCTTGACAGAAATTTTACTGTTGGCTTCAGTGAAAGCCTGGGCCAAAACCCAATCACTTATTAAAGAACATTCAGGGCAGGGGAGGAAGGAAGTTTGTTACCAACGCAAATTTAAACTTGGGCCGTGACCTTCCCCATAACCTGTAAGAAAAATTCTTTAAGCTTCGCTGTCGGAGAATGACTTCCTTGTGCCAGTTATTAGCTGATTCTAAGGTTTGGCTTTGTGGTATGAACTGAATGCCTGTGGATGACTTGTAGACTGTATTTAGCTCAAAACAAAAAAAACTCACAGTCCTGTGTTGTAGGATGAGTAAGCTGCATGACGCCTTGCTTGAGGAGTCTGGACACCGCTGCTCAGGCCTGTAAGGTGTAAACTCGGCTGGAGTTGAAACTGGCACCCAGAGAACAGATGAAGTAACCACGATACCTTCTGTTACCACCACCACAAGAAGCTAGGAAACTCTTCGGGGGAATGGGGAGAAGCAATGTGCATCTTTTCCCTGTCAAGAAAGGAAGGAGATCTTTACAGCTAGCTGTGTGAGAGGGCACCTTCTCTTCTGCCTCAGTGAATGTTGGGCTTACCCTTTATTTGCATTAGACTTTGTCTTGTTTGAATGTGAGTGGGTGTTTCTCAGCCTCAGGATGGATGTGGAACGAGCTGGGGGGAATACCTCATCTGAGCTCAGAAAGAAGCAGAGTTGAGGTTTGAGGTGAAGACAATCGAGATATAAAGGAAGCAAAGTATATCTTTATAAAAGTGGAGGAGAGGTAATGGGAGGGAGGTGGAAGGAAAAGCTAGACTGTAAGCTATTACAAGAAATAAAAACTGGAGCAATGCCCAGAAGGCGTATAAAAGCCAGAGTGGTATAGTAAATGAGGCTGTTTTAATTGATAATTAAAAACATGGAAGAAGTTATAGCCCTAACAGTTTCTTACAGAAAAAATTCGTATTTCTGATTGAAAGCCCAAGAGGCAGATGAACTTGTAACTGCGCCTAGGTTTGGACACTTCTGCACTGTGCTCACCAGAACTTGGTATCAGTGGGAAAATTCAAACTGGGTGAAATCTTTCCTGAGCTGGAGCTTCATTGAAAAGGCGTCTGCACAGCAATATTGATCCATTACGCTTCAGCCCTGCTGCACATATACCATGGCTGCCCTCAGCTCACTTCTAGAGGTCTGGGCTGTTTAACATTTCCCCTGTTGAGGTGGAAATATTTACTCACCCATAAAGAAACAAATGTGACCCAAGTCTGACTTCTGTGCTTCCATACTTCAAAGCAGCAGCAAGTTGATACCATGTTTTTTTCCTTTCATACTGTCTGGTACTTGAATACAGCTAAAAATTGTTTGATGTTATGCATATTATTTAAAAAAAAAAAAAAAAAAAACTAACCATCAGAAACCTTGAAATAAAAAACCTAAACTTGGACAGACGGTACCGTTTTCCAGCACTTCTTGCAAGTGTACAAGAGGGGTGCTTTCATTCTCCTTAAAATAGCATCTGTACACAGCAACAACAGACCTTTTGTGTATCCTTGAAATCAGGTGGGTTTCAGGATTTTGTTGCTAAAGTGTGAACTGTCATGGGGAAATGTTCGCTAATTCCTTGCTGTGTTGCACCTGCTTATAAACATGGTAAAAGTCCCAAGCCCCTCCTTTTGATGGTCGTGAAGAGTTCCTCAAGGCCCAAAGTGTTTTCTTCTGTCCCCTCTCTGTTATTTAAAAAGAACAGTCTAAAATAAAGAGGAATTTCTACAGTCTGGCTATAATGCAGAAAAATGGTTCTTTTAAAAAATGTACATATGGTTTCCCTGTAACCATCATAAATTTTCCCTCCAGGGTCCTGTATACTTCGTTGTTCTGCAGTTCTTCCTCTTATAGCACAACTTTCTGACATAAAACTTTTCTAGAGAGGCACAGCGCTGAATATAGTTACGGGAGTGCAGAGCAGGCTAAGTTGACCATTATGCTGTCTGCCCTCACGATAGGGATTGTAAAGGGCTGGAAAACATCTGCAAATGCATTTTGTAAAACGTTGCAGGAAAAAGTCCAATTAAAGCATGCTTCTACACACGGCTCCCATTTTTGGTTTGCATTTCTGCGCATAAACTTTGATTCCTGCAAGGAGAAGTGGTTTGAACAACTGGAAGATGAGGACAAGTAGAGTGTGGTAGGTCAGGTGATGGCACCAGAAAAAAAAAACCACGTTTGCCTACTCATACATTAGTTACGGTGTTTACAGACACATCTATTTTGTGATGCAGTTTTGCTGCTTGAGTCATTGTGAGCAAAGAAACTAATAGAGAAAATGCAGTTCTATATGCAGGCAAAGGGACTAGGAATTGTGACCCTGGCTCTATCATGGCTTCTTGCACAAGTCTGGGTTACTACATTTCTTGCAACTGTGCCCTAATTTGTGTTTAGAAACAAGAAGAGTGGTGGCTCACTGTTCTGAGCCTCAGAGGGTTGGTGGCTGCAGAGCTCGCAGTTCTCTGAATGAAGGCGGATTGATGTGGAATACTGATGCCAGTCTTGCTCCTTCCAAAAATGAAAACCAGACTGCTGCAACAACGCAGAAAAATAGTTTTTCAGTCTGCTATGAATATCATACATGAAAGAGAGCAGTAATAGAGCTTTTCTGCTTACAGTATATCAGCTGTTAAATATAGCACAGAGCTATAAAAAGCAGAGCAAATTCTAGTGTGCCTTTTATATGTGGAGGGCTGGACCTAATAAAACTCCCATGCTTAGTGCTTGAAAAAGAACCTTTGATTAGTTTCTTTTGTTCTGCCCTTACAAAATTGTTGGGCTGACTGGAGAGTTTGTAGAAACAAGGATTTTGTCTGTGTTTTTGCACTGATGCCAGAAATGTTTTGCTCTTAGATTTGTATTGGTTGCTCGTTTCTTGCAAGGTCTCTTACTGATGTTTCCCTATTTACAAAAGGGTAACATGGATGAGACAAAAGCAGCTTGTGGCTGGGTATTTGGCTTATGGGAGAATCGAGGTTTTGACAGTAGGGGCCATAAATCTCCTAATGACTTGTCTTTGTATAGCAGGCTTCTGGTTCATAGTGTCTGTGCGTGCTGTACCTGTGTGAGATGGTGTTTGGTCATGCTGCATCTAGCTTATACAGTAAGATGAGGAAACTGAGACTGTACAGCACATAACTTAAAGAAAGATCATGGTTAGTATAGAACGTTTCCTTATTTTGACTAGCTATGTGCAACATGAGTTGGGCTTTAACAAAATAAATAAATCCTGTAATGAGTGATGACTTAGTGGGCTCCATACAATGTCCATTGTGAGAAAGAGTGCATGAAGCATTTATTATGTTAATGCCTTTTATTATATATCTCTTGACTGGAGATTCTCCCCTCAGTCTAATAGCAAGAAATTGCTGAAATCCAAGATATTTGCAAAATAGCTTTAAGATTTTTGCAACAATTTTTTAAAAGCCTTTTCTCCTAATTTGTTTTTATTCTTTCTATTTGCTGGCTAAATGGTTCAAGTCTTGTATGCTGCATTTCTGTAATTGTAATTTGTGTAGCCATGTGGTAACCAAGACAAAAATATGAAGGGATTGCAAAATACTGGAATATACTCGTTTTGGGAAATACTGAAATGAGAAGAAATTATCTCCACCTGTTTCTATTGTCCTATGAATATCTGTATCTATATTGAGGTCTTAGAGACTGCTGGTTTGGGATTTTTTGGGTCTTATTTCTATTCTCCGATTCCAGGATTTGAGGAGTAGCAAGTATAACAAAAGGGCAGATCCAAAGAATAGAATGGCTTTCAGTTAAGGCAAGTTAGAGCTACGCACAGGTAGAGGAAAAAAACTTAGGGGAGAGATTTAAATAGCTCAAAAGAATGTAACCTATTGGCCATGCCCGTTCCACAGAAATATCTTTCCTCTTTATAGTGACTTAATATAGCTTCCAGAATTAAAAATAGGAGGTAGTTAACCTCGTATATCTTCTCCAATAGCTGTTATAAAAACATCCTGCAACATGCAAATGCTTGAGAACCAGCTCTGTGCTGTGCCACTCCCCTTTGTTCCTAATACCCTGTTGCTTTTTCTGCTGGAAAGTGGAGTTAGGTTAGACCTACTTTGCAGGTGCGAGGATGCAGATGACCTCAGGATCTGGACGAGCATGTTTACTATTTTTTCCTCCCTCTCCTCTCCCTAACACAAGTCTAAGCTCAATGTCATTTGGAAAGGAGACTTTCTACAGACTGTCACTGTATTCTATTTCGAGAAAGGGTTGTGATTTTTATTCTAGTAAACAGAGTGTTATGGCAAGTAGACATGTCTGTTTAAGTACAGTTATGGGTGACCTGTGAGATCTCAGAGGGAATGTTCTTTTTAAGCTCATATAATTGTTATTCTGCCTTCTGTTACAGTTATATTTTTTTATGAACAGTTTGCTAGGGGCATGGGCTTTACAATATTCGTCTTTGGGTTTTTTTATATTGTTTTTCACCAAACATCGGGAATACCCTGTTTTTCATGAGGCATTTTAAAGTGCTTATCACAATTTAAAGGAATAGATCTCTCAGATTACTGGTGACATATACTAAAAAAAATTGCAGATCTTTTAAGCATAATCCGCTGCATATTTAATGCATATTAACATAAGCATGTGCGCTTTGTAAGGCTATCTTTTCTTTAATTGAAGTTTCTTGATATTAATGCTTTTATTAAAAATTTCATTGAATTGCTGGGAAGTGTAGTGGGATGATGAGTTAAAGCACTTTGCATCCTGAGGAATGCTGCTGTGCAGGCATGTGTCAGATACTGTCCAAAAGCTGCAGAATGCAGCTCCCCTTGGAGTGGGGGTGAGCGGAAAAAAAATTTATTGCTTCAGAATACTGAGGGGGAGAAATATTTCCTGCTTGCAGGGCAGGGAATATCTCAAAGGCAAAGGAACTAAACAACGTTACTGCGCAGCGCATCATTGTTTCGGGAGGTACCCCTGGTCAGGCAGATAGTGAGCTCCTTTTATTTCGGACTTCATGCTCAGACAGATCTTTGTACTGTTTAAATAGCATAATGTGTTACTATTAAAGTGATCAAAGTGCTTCAGCGGAGCCTTTTGTCCTTCTCGGTGTTGTATTATACTAGGAAATGTTTGTTTATTAATTTCTTGTTATTCTTTTCCAGATTGCTGATCTGCAGCTCCATAAACTGGATGAATTGGACTGTTTGATCCAAGGCCTCCTTTACGTTGACTCTGTTGGTTTCAATGGCCAACCAGAGTGCTATTATTTCGAAAATCCTACAGATCCTGAACAGTGCCAGAAAAAGCCTTACTGCCTTGATAATCCGTATCCTATGCTGCTGGTTAACATAGGCTCAGGGGTCAGCATCCTAGCTGTGTATTCTAAGGACAATTATAAGAGAGTTACAGGATCCAGGTAAACTTAATTCTATGTTCTTTTAGTTCTAGTTTGTTTTTTTTTTTCGTATTGAACAGATAGATAGAGTAATTGAACAGATAGAACTAGACAGAGTGACTAGTACGTGCAGCCCCAAACTGTGCTTGTCTTCCCATTTCTCTTAAAAGCCTACAAGTGGCAAGGCTGGAAATATCCTAGGATTTCTTCGGAGGGGGGAGTCTACATCAGAGAAATCATGGATCCATTCAGCTTTAGAACTGCCTTAGTCTATTCTTGGTCTTCGTACCTATTTCTTATTTCTTGCTGCAAATGACCAAAATCAAACTGACTCAGTAAATGAATCTCCCTCCACTGCTTTGATTCCCCAGAACAGTCAGAGCAGTGAAATAAAAATGTCTGGGCTAAATAAAAACCTCTTGCCTTCTTAGTTAGGATGTATCCAGGTTTCATAGAATAACCTGCTGCTACTGGATTTTGTCAGAGGCATGTTACTAGATCTCCTGTTCCCTTACAGATTGCACTGGTCTTTGGATCATGCTGGTAAATTAAGGAATGCCATTGTGTGTAAAGACTAGAATCTGATTGTCTGTGTTCTTACTTTGTCCTCAGCCTGGGTCAGCTAGTGCTGTCTGGAATGATTTGTAGGGTACAGCTGAGTTGAAATGGTCTCTGGCCTATGTTCAGTAAGAGATTTAGATGCGACTGCTCCGTTTAGGGGTTCAGGAGTTCGGAATTTTGCTCGTAACACCAGCAAAACAGCCTGAGTTATGTTTAAGCTTACTCTATAGACGTGGCAACAGTGCTTGCTTCCAGGAAATGACTTTATTTACAAATGTATCCATCCAGACTAGTAGTAAAAATACCAATAAATCTATTCCACTTTTTCCTCGTACGTGCAAACTAAATTGATATAGTTCATTTTTAGTAATCTTGTCATCTTAAAAACAAGAAACCCACCAAAACAGAAACATTAAAAAAAAAAAAATCCCCTTCCAAAACAACAACCAAAGAAGCTTTTTGGATTTGCTATAGTTCCTTACAAACCTGCATTCTGTTCTTCAGTGCATGTACATATTAATAAAGTTTCTCCTGTATAGTGCAGGTGGCTGCACATCTGCCTTATCTAGGGCACATCTTTGCCACAGTGGTAGCCATGAGCCATTTTCTGTATAAAGTACAAATGAACAAAAGCTGAATGGAAGAGGTATTGGTTTTCTTGCAATTCTGGTTGTTTTTCAAGCATAGCCCTTTTGATATCTGTAAACGTGCTTCTGATCCTTTCCACTAGGAAAGGAAAAACATGACTGCAGTGGGTTGCTGACTTGTTATAGGGGATGAAATCAATACTGTCTTGTGACTGGTGTGTGGAATTTCCTACTGTTCAGTTACTGAATATATTATATTACAGTGCTTCTAGATGTGTTCTGAAAAACTTGCCCAATAATCGAAGAGCACTGACTGAATGGTGTTCCTGTCAGACCTCCTGTGCTTTTTCATGAAGTGGAGGTGTGGTGTCTCACTGATCCTCTTGTTTACAGTGGCGCCAATCAGTGCGGCTGCAATCAGTGCAAATAAGTTTACTTTCTCAAGGGTTAAGAAAGAATGAGGAAGGATGTAGAGGTTAGTAAGTTGAAGTTCATGTCTGTTAAAACTGAAGAGTCCAAAGTAGTAGAATTTTAATGAGATGAGTTAGCAACCTGTTATGCACAGTCAAACAGCCCCTGCTAAATTTACATAGTAAATATTGTACATGAGCCTGTGCAAGATATTAAAGTGACTGTTCCTTGCTCAGATTTCTTTGGAGGGCTGAGATATCTTGGGCTGATGCTAGCCTTGCTTTGAACAGGAACCAACCAGCCTGCTTCCTGCCACTAGCTTGGCGGACAAGATATCTCTTGGCTACCTGCCTCTGCATAGATATTTAGCTTTGATCACTGTTCCTTCTTTCATCACTGACTTCAGTGATCTGCTGGCTAATTATTCTTGCACAAGGAAAACTTGCTGGAGTGCTACAAATAGCAAACTGAAGTCTGCAGGGTTAGGTTGGACCTTAATCTCGGGACCCTTTATTTAGCATCATTTCTCCTATTTAATGTTAAGGACCTAAGAGTAGCTCAGTTAAAATCACGCTGGATGACATTTGTCTTAAATAGGAAGTCAATTTAGGGTGTCTGTTTTCACTTCTATGAGGGAGGAGATGCAAGATACAGTTGGTAGCTGTGTGGACCATGTTGAAAACAGGAGCGTGAGGAGCTGTAGTAAAAGCTGGTTCAAGGTGTTGGTCTGAAGGAACTCTGCTTTTCTAGTCTTGGAGGAGGAACGTTCCTGGGCCTGTGCTGTCTGCTGACTGGCTGTGAGACGTTTGAAGAAGCACTAGAAATGGCTGCAAAAGGTGACAGCACCAATGTGGATAAGCTGGTGAAAGATATTTATGGAGGAGACTATGAGCGGTTTGGCCTTCAAGGGTCTGCTGTAGCCTCAAGGTATGTGTTAATTGCGCTGTTTTTAAGGACTTCCTTGGGAAACTTACTGCGCATGCTGAACTGAGTGTGTAATCCCTGGACTATGCACTATGTCCATGTGTAAATGTCACTCAGAATGTATCATGTGGTTTGTCCTTAGATCTCTCACCTACTTTTTGCTTTTTTTTTTTTAAACAGGTGTAAGCAATGCTTGATGCAGTTTGCTTCCATTTAAATTAGTTATTTTAAAAGTGTCTTTGCGCATTGTTCTGCCTTTCCAATGCCATCCCTTTTCACATGTTCAAATCTTTCTCAAATCGATGGATATTAAATCCAAGCAAAGCTTATTAAATTATAAAATTTCTAAGGGCTTTTAGCACTCTGAGATAACTTATAATAAAAGGAATAATCTTCCTCACACAGCTTTGGCCATATGATGAGTAAAGAAAAGAGAGATTCCATCAGTAAAGAGGACTTGGCCAGGGCTACTTTGGTCACCATCACCAACAACATAGGTTCTATTGCTCGCATGTGTGCACTGAATGAGGTAAGATAGCATATTTACTACAAGCTTAAAACCTATAGAAACAACATAGTAAGGTTAACAGACTACAAAAATGCAAATTGCCGGTATAGTAGTTGTGTGGTAAACGTGTATATTTAATGCGGGGTCCTAACTTACGTGATTTGTGTTATGTGTATGCTTTGAGCTTCAAAGGTAGGGAAGAAGGAAGAAAAGTTGGGTCTAAAAGATCTCCTTGAACCATTGATGCCTAGAGCTGTTCAGTTGCTCCCAAGCTGTAGTACATGGATATTAACACCTTTGTAATCCAAATTAACATTCTGAATTACCTTGTAGATACTAACAGATCTTACTATACTATGGCAGACTTTTTAAATAGTGTTTTGTGTGGCTTGTTTCCATAGCGTGGTGGGTTTGAATTGTGTATTGTGTTAAATGTTTTGAATAGATGCAAGATCTATTGTATTGGGACAGAGAGAAGAAAAGCATCGTTCATTATTCTGCCTCAAACTCCTATCAGATGCTTGTTACATTCTTTTCTTTAGGCATGATAACTATGGATGGATTGTTCCATTCATACACCTTTCCTGCTTCTGGCAGTTTAAAAAAAGAAAAAGAAAAACCCAAACACAAACATTTAGGCACTTGTTTCGAGCTGCAAATTGCATCCTTTACTGTTATGTGGTAATTCATCTGTTCTGTCTGCTCTCAACGAATTTACCTAATCTTCTTTTTAAATACAGTGACATTTTTAGCTCCACTGCTTTCTTCTAACCACAGAATGCTCCTCTTCTTTGTTTTTTTTAATCAACGACACACCCACACCCCCCAAGAAAAACCCCAACAAAGCAAAACCAAAAAACTCACCGAACTGCCATCTCATTACTTTATTGGGTCCTATCTAGCTATTACCTTTATGAGAAACACCAAATAATTTATCACTAGTGCTTTTGGTGGGTTTTGGTTTTTTTAATAAACCTTTACCCCATCTCCCCGTTGGTCATTCCAAGACAGAAAATTCTAATACTTGGTCTCCTCTCCTACAGAAGACACGCTGTGTCTCTTTTTCACTGTTTCATTTTGTCTTTTTAATCTTTTTATGGTTATAATTTTGAGATCAAATGATCAGATCTTCATGCAGTATTCAGAGTGTAGTTGCACAATGAATTTGTGATGGCATGTTGATAAACTTTGTGTTCCAAGTTCCTTTGCTTACAGTTCTTAATATTTTATTTTTGTGAGAATGGAGCTAATGTTTTTCAGAAACCATCCACAGTCTGTCTTGAGTGGTAGTGGCTAATTTGGAGCCTATTATTGTGTCTGAATACTAAAGTCTTCTCTGCCTCTTCCCCCTTCCATTTGTCATTTCACTTTTTTAATTTAAAATTCATCTGCCACTTTATTCCTCAGTTACTGGGTGTAAGTCCCTTCAGCATTGCTATGCTGTTCATTTTTTATTCTGACCCTCCTGAATAACTTTGTATGCCAATAAATGTTATGTGTGTTGCTAATATCTCTTGAGCACTTCTAAAATATGTTGAACAGCACAAGTCTCAGTGTATGCCCCTGTCAATTGCTCTGATAACCTCCCTTCATTGTGAAAAGTGGCTACAGATTTTTTTGGTTTTGGGGGGTTTTTTTGTCAATTTGACTTTTTCAGTCAGGATGACTCTCCGGTGTTCTCTTTGCTTTCAGCTTCTTTACAGTGTTGCCTTGTGGCATGGAGTTCAAGCAGCATTGTACAGGGCTATCAAAGCATGGAGAGTTGCAGCAGGGAACCACATGCGATGTGTTCGGAGGAGGAAATAGGCTACTAGTGAAACTAATGCTTCTGAGTCATTGTGAAAAACTTCCTAACATCTTTGTTCAGTGGGCAGGCTTACTTAAAAACTGAGCACGATCCATAGAATTTTGTGGAGGAATGTGGATTGATGTGTAAAGTATGCTTCATTTCCCAGACAGTGTCAAAGTAGAATTTCTCCAACACTTGAACTAAATTATTCTGTAACTTTAGAGAATTAAAACTTAATTTAGTAGCCTTACATGCCATTATAAAAAATTCAAACACGCTATATCATTGCAAGTAAGCTGATCTCCAGATAGCTTGCTCTCAGGGGAGAAAAAAAATAATGCTGTCATTCTGCTAAATAATCTAGACACCTAAATTGCCTTTGGGAGATATGGCTCTGACTCACCAAGCTTGATGAATGAAATGGCCAAATAAGAGCTTAAAAAACAGTTGAATATGATAATATTCTTTTGTGGAGTTTGTGTGTATTAGCTTAGAGTTCTGGTGAAGCTCACTCCTAGGTTCTTCGACAAAATCAATTTGTGCCCTGAAGCATGAGTTTTGATAAGTTGTTGGGTTTTTTTTTTGTTTTTCAATGATTGCAGTTTTAATATTGTGTTGAAAATTACTTGCATATGTGCAGGAAAAAAATGAGGCTGGGGAGTAAATGAAATATTCTGTCTGCAGAACTTCAAAGCAAAGTTTGCTTGCACAAAGTTGGCAGTGGGGTAGAAAAATTCCATAGTCTGGAACCATTTGGCTACACATCATTTGAAACGGTCTGTCCTAGGCAAAGCAGGACTGCATAAAGGAAACCGATCTCCCTGCTTTATCTTTACTAGCGGAACGTGTAAATTGCATCTGAATGAGTCTTCTTGCAAAAATATGCACAGGTTTTTTTATGGCATCTTTGATATAGATTCCCCTATTCTATTATATGGGTAAATATGTGTATATAATATATTGAAGCTATACTATAGCTTTCTACTGCAGGGTAGTTGAACAATTTAGCAAGACCCCAGAGAGCGAAAGAGTGCATGTCTTTTTCAGGCTGTTGTAATTTGGTTAGCTTAAGTAAGCATTTCATCACGATCCCTTCATCAGCTTAAGACGTCTGTCTTTCAACGTTGAATATATTTCAGCAGTGAACAATTTAAAAGTAGATTGGCAGGAGTCCCTTAAGAGATGAAAGTAGCATTTCTTCGTTTTCCGACTGCTGAAAAATGCTAAAGCTGTTCAGTTCAAAAATCTAGAAAACTGTACATCTTTAACAAAACTTTTAACCTTGTCAAGTCAAGGAATGTTGGAAAATAAAATGATACGAAATTTGCATGTTGATATACACTCTGCTATTCTAGTAGATACAACTAGTATTTTTACATTTAAAATTTTCAGTAGTTTTTGTACTTGGTGTTAGGTACTGTGTGCTTGAATTTCTGGTAACAGTAGCTTTGTGTGTATATTCAGAAAAAAAAAATCATGAAAATGAAATGCAAATGTAGATTCTAATCAATTTGATGGTATTACATTACAGGAAATTAGTTACATGTTTGTCCCTCCTTTGTCAGAAATGACTTCAGAAACAAAACTGCCTTGTCAAGAGGATGCAAAGTGCTCTTAGCCATGTTTAATAGCAGCCTCTTGAGAAGTTCTTATTTTCAGCCATATACGCCATATATCCCCATATCTAAGGGGGTAGGAGACTATAAAGCTGAATTATTTAAATAAAATTTCTGTTGATGTGTTTGGTTTGGGGACAGTCAGACATGTAACTCAGTCATCGTAGACTGAATAAATGAATTACTGGATCTGGGTATTGGCACTCTTCAATCCTGCGTATTCAAGTGAGGATGTTCTCTGTGGTATGTCACGTGCACAGTACCAGACATGCCAAAACTGTGGTCTGTAGCAAAGTAATTGCTGCAGAACCAAGTGTTTGGCTTTATAGTGCTATGTGAAAGTAGAGAGGTCACATTGGTAGTTCTGGCCTCTATGCAGATTGTTGCTGGTAATTTTCAGCAGATGACTCCTTGGAGATACAGGAGTCTTGAAGGAGCCCTAGAAATGTAAAAGCTTATATCTCCAGGATTTGGCCTTCTACTGAATCTTCTAGACCAATTCTACTGTATGGTGGGCATCGTATGGTACACTGGTTCAAAATGCAAGTGCATTTTTGTGCCTAACAGCCAAAACTGGGCTTGGTGAGATAGTTTTGGGCGTTGTTTAAGCACCAGAACTTTTGCTTGCATGCACTGGTGTGCACACAAGTAAGGATAGCATGTGACTCTCTCACTGACAGCATAGTGCTGATTGTTCAAAAATCTTTAGGTTCTTTGTGAAAACTGGGTTCAAGTGAGCTTTGAAACAAAGGAGCGCAATACATCCCAAGTATCACGTTGGCCACGTATCGCTTGCTTTCTGAAAATGGAGCCGCAGTCCAGAGAATAGATAATGAAAGATGCTTCTTCCCATCTCTAACATAGTCCTTCTCAGATACTCTTCAGAGGTTCTTCATCTGGAATTAATAATCATAGTGATCTCTGGAAAGTTGCTTCATTTAACAAGCGGGGGGGAAAGATGTCTTCATTGCATCCACGTCATCTACAATTAAAAAATAAAAAAAAAAAACAACAAAACAGTCGTAATCCTGTTTGTGTTGGGAAGGTCTGGGCCTTTAAGCAAATATTCACCATCTGTGGTATCAGCCTCTCACTTTCTTTGGAATAGAAGTTCTCTCTCTTTTTTTTTTTTTTTTTTTTTTTTTTTTCTTTTTCCTTGCAGCATCTCTACTTAGTGGTCAGTAACTGCAATTTTTTTTTTTTTTTTTTTTTTTTTTTTACTTTTCAGTCTGGAAAATTTAAATGTAATCCCAAATTCCCATTTAACTTCATAGTGGAGGCAGAAGTACATTTTGAATGAGGCAAATAATGTAGCTGAATATAATTTTTGCTGGTCTGCCTTTCAATTTTGCAGAACATCGACAAGGTGGTATTTGTTGGCAACTTTCTCAGAATTAATATGATTTCGATGAAGGTACTAGCATATGCTATGGATTATTGGTCCAAGGGACAGCTGAAAGCTCTGTTTTTGGAACATGAGGTAAGGAAATACGTGTTGAACTTACTTTTATTTGTAAGTACAAAAATCTTGTGGTTCTTGACTTGGTGAAGTTAAAAGGGAGAATTTCAGTGCCACTGCTTTGAAGTGAATCCACAAACTAAGTTCTGCATAAATACAATTTAATTGCAAATTCATTTGAAAATTCCCCTTGTTAACTCCCTGGCTTGACCCCTAATCTTGTGGTATTTGTTGCTAAACGCTGCATGTCTCTCACTTTTGTTTTCTGACCCTAGTACCAGCAATGTTTGTTTGTGTGGTCTGGTACATAAACCTCAACTAGAATTAATTTTTGTACGCATAATTTTGAGGTGACTTTCAGATGGATATGTTCATAGCGGAAACTGCCCTGCCTCAATACAGCATCATTATAGTGGTTCTGTAGTTTCTTATTTTTTGACAATTTTGGAGAACTGTGTAAGACTTCTCCCAGTATAAAGACCTTTTTTGGACCTAAACAAGATCATATTAAATCATAATTCAGATATAGTAAATACTTGGCACAGCAGGGCTGATCTTCTAAGAAAGGTCTTTTAATTGCCTTAACAGAACTGAAGATTTCACATGCTCATGCTTGTGTCTTATTTTGGAATTTGTTTTACTTTTGCCTCGTTTAAAGGGTTATTTTGGAGCTGTTGGGGCTCTTCTAGAATTGCTGAAAATGACAGATGATCAGTGATGAAGCTGTCTGAAGAGACTCCTACTGCAGATGCTGCTGGATAAGAGCGAAAACCACTACAAGGATGGAAATGAAGCCATTATGGTAGTTCTACCTGCTGGATTTGTAAATAATTTAAAATCCTTTTAGCTGATCTTTACCTTCTGGGTTTTGAGCTTATACTTCAGAATTCATACTGGGAATAACAAGATTTTGTTTTCTGTACACTGTATTTTTTAGGGGAAAAAAGTGCAAAGTGGCCAAACATACAGATTTTATGGATTTATTTTAAAAAGCGAATACTGTTTAATGTAGGACCTGTAATATGAGGCATCTGCTTTTCTTCTGGGGTTTACTGATTAGTGTGGTAATTTTAACTTCATTTAGTAATCACTCTAGGAGATTTTTTTATCTTATTTTCATGACGTTTCATGATTTGTTCTTGGTTTCAAATGAAACTGCAAAGCTGATGCATTTTACTGTGAAAACTAGTCATTGATTATTTTTTTTTGCCTTTCCTTTCCAGATTAGATGAGACACTTTTTTATTTAACATCCCCCTACCCCTCCAAAAATAAATTTACAAGCCTTCTGTGACTCCATGGGTTTCTTGGCAAGACTGCCAGAAAACTTGGTGGGGGTAGGAGGTTTAAGACTGTAATTTTTCATTAGTCATGAATTGCAACAGGAACAGACTGCCAACGGGTTTTGCAGGACTAATTCTCCTCTACATTAAAAAATTTTAAACAAGATGTGAACTAAAATTTTAATGATTGGCTTGACACTAAAATGAAATCCTGTTTCTGTTGAAAATCTCTGATCCACATTAAGAGTTCTGTAGTACAGATGTTATTTATATGGTACATACTTGGCATTAGATGACAAAGGGAGGAGGTTTGTTTTCATTTATTTGAAGACTTTTCTGTAGTCTGCAATTTTTAACTTTATCTTGATCAAAAACAACTGATAACTGCATTATTTCAAAGCCAAGTTTCTAAAATTAGAAAAAAAAACCCAAACCTGACTAATGTATTATCTGGTTTTAAGCTAGTATTAATTTTCCCTCCAGGTCACTAGGATTTGAGTGTTTATTCCAATACAGTATTTCCAACCTTTTTTTGATTTGTGGACCTCTCTAGATTTTACTTCGTTTTCCAGTTGAATTGAGGCCCCTTTGAAATCTATGTACTTGGGTTGCTGCATAGCATGTATAAACTTGCTTTTCTTAGACACCTTGAGGGCTCACAAATCGGAGGCAGAAAAACAGTTCATAAATTCTTTTGTCTTGCAAAACTGTATGTGATGTCACATAAAGTGTAAAGGGCTCATCACGGAGAAACAGTACAAATTTCAGACACGTGTATTATCCAGTATATTTTTGGAAGGGGGTTTATTTCACTTTTTTAATAGTCATTAATTTCCGTATCTCCTAAATCTTGAAATAAATTCATATTAACCGATGTGTTAACTTGTCTAATGGAAATAAAGACCACTACTGTTTTGACGGTTTTAATGTATCTGTGGAGTTCATTTCTTGAAATCAATGATGTGAAATGCATCACGCTGTTTAGTAACACATATGACTAGTTATTTCTATGATAATTCTTTGGTTCTTGATAGGTTTTTTTACTTTGTTATATTGTTTTGGTCTTCGAAGGGTTTTGCCTGCTTGAAGTTGACTTTTTGGTAGGCTGTAAACTGCAACATGAACAATTAGCATGTTGTAGTTGATATTTCATGTAATACTGAGCTTGAGGTAAGTGGGGATAGTTCTGTTCAGTGCCTCTAATTTTTCATGAACGAAAAAAAACTTTAATTGAGCTTATTTGCGAAGTTTTGCCTGCAACTAAAGATTGGTTTCTACATTGGGTTGGTATTTTAAGGCAGCCTTCAGAACGTTAAGAGGTAACTGCACTTCTTACAGTGAACAGTAGAGGGAAGCATAACATCAGCAGTATAAACACACTTTGCTAAAGCAGTGGAGCTCGGGGCAATTTGTGGGATGGGTTGGTTTGTTTCAGAGAAAGCTTCCATCTTTTTCTCCCTGGCCGGTTTTCGAAGGGAATTTGATATGGGAATATCAGTCACATAAGTGTTCTTGCATTCTTGGCATTTATAGTTATGTGAACTGAAAGGGTTATGAAGCATTGGAACAGGCTGTCCAGGGAAGCGGTTGAGGCACCATCCCTGGAGGTATTTAAAAGATGGGTAGACTGGTAGATTAATAATGGTTTTTGTCAGAGTTAGGTTGATGGTTGGACTAGCTGATCTGAACGGTCCCTTCCAACCTAGGCAATTCTATGATTCTTTTAAGATTAAAATCCTCTAGTCCTCAAGAAAAACAAAAAGAAACCAAACAAAAAAAACCCCTGAAATTCTAGCAAGTCATTCAGGAAAATATATGTGGGCTATGCAAGATGCTGTGTCGTTGAAGAAGGAAAGCACAATTTTGGTAGCCCTAATGTTAGCCCTAAGATTGTAGGGACTGCCAGGTAAGTTGATCACAACAGTTCTAAGAGAAGCATAAAATAAAACTTTAACTTCAAAATGTTGATTTGAAATTTAAAATGTTTAATAGGTAAGTTGCTGTAGCTAAGACTGGCAAAATAATACTCTGGTGTGTATACTACACACAAAACCTACTACATTTGGTTGGGAAAATATTAGCAAACTAAATTAACAGGATGGAGAGCTATGACAAGTCACTAAGTAGAAGAAATTAGAGGAGCCTGGTGTGAGAGGAAGATAACGTAAGCTAAATTCTTCCTTTGCTGAGGGAGAAAAGCCTCCTGCAAAAGTATATTTCTTTGTCACCTTGAAATCTACAGTTGACTTTTTTTCTCCCCTCCTTCCCCACTGGCACCATCATATGAATATGCTGGAACTGTAATTTGCTACTTTACCTTCAGGCTTTGCCTGCCTTCACGAGTCCCAACTTTTGGTTTCCTCCCATGTACCTCCTCCACAATTAAAGTAATGGACAAATGACAGTCTGGTTGATTTTCAGCACCACTCCAATATTTTTACCATAGGGAAGCACTTTGAGGTGGTTCTAAGAGCATCACTGTTGTCTTGAATTTTTCTGATCGTGTTTTGTATCCAGTTGCTGCCTATAGCTGTCTGATGGGAGGGTTCTTTGCCCTGCTTCATCATCCAGAGGTATCTAAAGAGTCTGAAGACAGTCCTGCTCGACTACATAGATGAACCTCTAACTGGTACAAACTGGAAATTTGAGCAAGCAAAGCTCTGTTGCACCACTATCAAAGAGTTGTATTGAGAACCTAGAAACACCCAGATCTGTGGATCTTCTTGTTTTGGGAATGGTGAGGGTGAAGGAGCAGACTTCCGTAAGGAAGATCAGTGAGGTTGCAGATTTAGTATATATTCAAAGCACTTGTTTCAGTATAAATTGATGAGATCTCTTAACAAGCTAGGCTGTGTTAGTCCAGCTTCTCTTTCTGAAACATGTTAATAATTAAGGTGAGTTGGAGCAGAATGAATGGGATTCCTTGTGATGGCTTGTGCCAAGCTCTGCTTCTTTTGGACTCAAACATTCGTTGTTGTTGAAACACATGCTGCTCTCCTCATTCTCTCCCCCCCTGCAGAAAAAAACCAGTTTTTAATGGTTTTGACAAAAAAGCCTAATTATGTCCTGTAGGAAGAAGGGTCTGTGTTTTAAAGTTTTTAGACTAAATTACTGTGAAAAGGTGCTAATAGTGGCTGAAGAGTAAGAGTATTCACTTGATCAGATTTGGTAGAGAAGACCAGCATGGGGTGTGGGGGGACAGTACAAGAATCCTAGGACAAGCAGGGTGTTTGCAGTGCATTCCAACCTCAGCAAAGCTGTCCTGGTGTTTCACTGTTATCAGCACTTATGTTCCCGCTAAGACTGTCACAAGATACTTGCAAGTGATTTTTGGCAGGACACAGCAGAATTTTGGAGATGGGAAAAACATATGGGGTTGAACGGGTGACAAAATAAACATACATGATTGTTTCCAGTCGGATGAGTTCTTCTACTGGGATCTGTTTTTAAAGCACAAGGTGTCTTTGAATTTGGGATTAAATGTAATACAGGCTATGAAAAAGACCACCGCCTGGTTTATGTCTTGCTACCTCTCAGTGCCTGGGAGGCTGAGGACATCTGGTTTCTAGAGGACATCTGGTTTCTGGTCCTGGAAAATAAATGCTTGTTTAAACCTAAAAACTGAATCCAGTTTCTGATTCTTTAAGTATTTCTGGTGCTGATGGGAACTTACTGGTTGCATGATTATTAGTGTGTTTGGAGAAAGCGATATAGGGACTGTGCAATAAGAGTCTTTTCTTCAAACCTTCCCCTATCACCTCTCTCCCAAAAATCCCAACAAAAAGAGGTAAAAAAAACTTTGGTTCTAATTGTAAAAGTTAGGGCAACCTGTCAACTGCCTGAGGAATTGAGGTTCACTGAGGTGTTGACACTTGGAGAGATGGAAGAGAAATAAGTAAGAAAAGCTGAGGTTTACAAGAGGGGAAGTTACTGAGCCTGGGAAAGGGACACGGTAGCAGCATCTTTAGAGGTTTCTGCAAGGTGGGGTGAGCAGTAAACTGGCTCTTTGTGAGCGCAGGCGGTGGGAGATGGGGAGGGCAGGTTGTTTGACAGAAGCGTGTTGTCCCAGTTCGGAGGTGAAGGGAGGGTGCGGCTGCTCGGTGGTGAGCTCATGCAGTTAATAGTTACTATGTGGGTCGAACACCCCTGTGTAAAGCACCTAGCGACCTTCAGCGACCTGTGCTGAAGCATTAGGTTTCTATCCAGCTGGAGATGTGCTCTCTAGTGCAGGCAATAGCCTGGTCTCAAAAGCTGCTTGTCTCAGTACGTGAAACACACAGTAGGGGATGTACTGGCCTTCCAATGATTATTTTTTTTTTTTTTACATCAAAACCAATTCTATTGTATTGGCAGGAAGACGGCTCTCTTCTGCTGGCCTGCAGCAGTTCGTGCTGCTGCGTGCAGCTGTGCAAAGCAGCTGGTTGCAGCAAAGGCTTGGCAGCCTCCTGCAGCCTCCCCCCAGCTAGAGCCCGGGCTGCTGACAAACGGCAGGGAGATGCAGGCAGCAGAGACCCAGAGCAGGGTGCTTCGGGCTCGCGTGTTTTATTTCTACATGCTGTAGATGCACCAAGGTAAAGGTATGATTTACGGCAATGAAGGAGGGCCAACAGCCTGAAATGGGCATCACATTGTACTTAACAGCAATGTGTCACTCCCTGTTCTTAAGTGGTTTTGCTTATTTTGCTGTGAAGACCAGGGCACTTCCAGCTTCTGAAGTGTCTTTCCAAGCTGACAGCTTCACTGTTTTCCAGCTTTTTGGGTGGATGACCCGTCCATCTCTCCGCAAACTTAAAAGTTTGAGCAAATCTGAACATTGTGTCTAGTACAAAGCAGAAGTTACCCTTTTACTAAGATCTCCATTTGTGCCCGTCCATGAGGATGTGGCCTCGACTAACCGTCTTACCACTTTCTCACATAATGTTAGAATTAATTTTTTTTTTTTCCAAGCGGCATACTCTTTGCGTTTATAATCTTTTGTGAGAGGAACTTTCCCTTGCAAGGGAACACATGTTCTCAGCTGCCTTGAAAGCATTGAGGAAAAATGCTTAGAGCAAGATGGAGCCTCATTAAAACCAGCCACTGGTTTGATAACGCAGAAGAGTGTCGCTACAGAGACATCAGTGCTTCAAGCAACGGGATGGTGTGGCTGCTGGTATGTCGAGACTTGGTTGCTTTTTTTGTTGCTGCTGTTTGGGGAACTTTTTTGCGTTCATATGTGTTAGCCAATTGCACAAAATAAATAGCTGGTCCCAGCTTTTAGGAGTTGAGTTCCCAGTGCTAGGCTGGGTGGAAGCGGGGATGTGTGTGCCAGTAAAGGATGAGGAAGTTAGTGCCTCAAGCCTGTAGGAAAAATGTGCCGATCAAAATGTGCTTTCCTACAAGCTTTTATAACAGTTGCATTAGTTGGGGGACGGCAATTGAAGTACTCTTGTGTAAATCAGTAAATCATTACCAATGGGCAGATGTAATACTGTGTTGAGATTGTAGTATTTTTTTATCTACTCTACTGGATCTGCCCCCTCTGTCCTCCCACTGGCATTACCCCATGGATACCCCGGTTGCCACCATGCCCTCAGCCCAGGGTGCCCCTGAGGCAGCACAGTGCGTGTGGCCTGTGATCACCCGCTGTGTGAAAGGCAGGCAGTAGTACGATGTGGGCAAGGCAAATGAGGCTGTGAGAAGCTTCTCCTCTGAGCAGGTTGCGGAGGCTTCACCTGGAGATTGAAATAAAAAATATATTACTGGAATCCATTTGAATAGTGAGGATGCTCTCTGGTACTTGAAAATTATTTTTACCCTTTTGATATTTTTTGAAATGAACTGTAAAATAATACTTATTAATTCCAATAAACTAAAAGAACAAATGATTTTTCCATTCTCAAAGCTGGCTGGCCAAATGAATCATAAAATGCTGAATGTACTTAAAAGAAACCTTGGTTCCTTTTAGCAGAATTGTTTTGTTTTTTGAGCAAGCTCACCCCTAGTGTTATTTGAATAAGTAAACAAATACATGCTGTTCCTATGTCCTAAGCATGGCGCATGCTGTTACCCAGCTAGCGTTCAGCATGTTGCACTTGGCTACAAAAGGCTGTGCACAAAAAAAAATCCAGAAATATTTACAAGATAAGCCGAAAACACTCCTAAATTACACAGCGTTTTAGTAATTTCTTTTTTTAGCTTAGGAAGTAAGTTATCTCTTCAGATACAGGAGGTTTGAAGTCTTCTCTCCAGCAGGTTTGCCTGTGCAGTGCGGCAGCTCCCTGTGCATCACTGGTTTTGCTCCTCTTTGAAGGGGGAAGAGCAGTGCAAGGGAAACCAAAGCTGCTTGGTGATGATGGCTGCGGGCTGTCCCATAGCCCATCTCACGCTACAGATGTTCTTTCACAGGTAGGGCAAGAAATATTCAGGCACTGAACTTTCATGAGAGTCTTCTCTCCCCTCTGCCCCTTGCTCTAATCACACAAGATATTGCATTAAAAAAAAAAAAAATTAAGCAGAAGAAAAGAGGCACCAACCCCTGAAAATGAATTCATCTTCTATTCATGGGAAGAATCATCAAGCTCAGCTTAGCTTCTGTCAGGAAGACTTCTTTTTTTTTTCAATTTCTGATATTTTTCTCCGCTATTAAGAACTTGATTTTTAACCTGCCATACAGCGTATCTCCCTGTTCTGTCTCTCTTAGCTGAAAGGGTTATAAAATCTTTCTTTGTCAGGTTTCCATGAACACCTGCTTCACAGCATTTTGAGAATTTTTTTTGTTTCATTTTATACACATTACTATAAAGTTCTCAGATACCAACCCTGGAATTTTAAGCGCCTTTATCAGTATAGGAGCAAAAGAGCTGTTACTAATTTCACTCTGTGGAGTCCACTGACTACTGATATGAAGACATTATAGAAGTCTGTCTTTCCTATGTATGGAAATCATTAGGCTTGGCAATTGAAATCTCTTTATTCACAAGAATAAGAGAAGAACTGTCTTTTCCTTTTCTAACCTAGTTGCCTTGCATACCTGTTCAAGGAAAGAAATTAATTTAGAGACAGTTCCCTTCCAGTCCCTGACCTTTCCACCTACCCTGCTGGGAGGAAGGTGATGGTGTATGACTGGCAATGCAGTGATGGGAGCTTCTGTCCACAAAAAAAAAAAAAAAAAGCAAAATACTTTAATTAGTAAAATATTACTCGGACTTGAGTCAGAAATCTATCAATGGAGAGACAAGTTTCTGTCACCAGTCATAAGATTAGCAGCGTTAGCCTTAGAGCAATTAAATGGTAGATAATATTGTTCCATGTCTCTCTACTGTTTTAAATTTCAAGTCTTGAGCAGGTATTAGGCTCCCAGCCTGTATGCAGACAAGTATTCGTCACCCAGGAGCAGTGAAGGATGCCCCTACCCAGCCCTACCCGAAAGCATGTTTGTGCACGTACAGAAGATGGCAGCCCCTTTGGCCTCAGAGGCCCACGGCCCCGGACCCCAGACCTCGTACAGCGTCTGGCTGGTTTTGCAGCAGGAAAAGGTGGGTTGGTTTGTGCTGGGGAAGCCTGGCTCACAAATGTACTGCTCATCTCAGGGGGGCTACTGGATTTCCATACCGAAAATACCTGTCTGAGAAGCCATGAGGCACTTTGCTTCGTCACTGCTGTGTGTGGGCCAGAGGGAGCCGAGCCGCCTCAGAGTCAAAATGGCGGCGGTCCATCCAGCTTTGCAGCCACAAAGGCAATCCCGATGTGCAAGGCTGCGGAGAGTCAACATCGTAATATTTACCAAAATATCTTACTACACAGAACAGATAGTTTCTGATGTACTTTTAGCTGGCTCTGGCTTAGGTCTTTGTCCACGCATGAGAGAAAAAAGCAAGTAAATGGGGGAAAAACCACCTTGCACATTCACAGAGTAAAAAAAAAAAAAAAAAACAAAACACAATTATTAAAAAATTGGCTGTAAGGTTGTGTGTTGCATAAGTGCCCCTGGAAGTAATCTGGTACATCTCCAAATAAAACAGAAATCTTTGATGCTTGTAAGTTTCTCTCTGGGTGGAATGGCAATAGTTTCTGTGCTTGATAACTCTGTAAATGTTTGCTGCAGGTATTTATCAATGGGCATATTTTTTTTTAAAGGAGTATATTAAAGTTTAAAGCAAAGAAATTCTTCCCCCAGCCTGTGAACACAACAAATACACCAATTATGTAGTAAAACCTGAATTGAAAGTAGTCCTAGTTGCTAAGCTGTGTGTTTTACAGGTGAGCTGGAGGGAAAATATGTCCGGAGGCACGGCTGGCGTACCCTGGGATGGGTGAGGAGCTCTCCCTGAAAGGCCCAGTGGTCAGCCAGTGCCAGATGGAGTTTTGTCTGAGGTATTGTCAGCCAATTCTTGCCAAGAGACTGGTTTTCTGTGCTGTGGAGAATGGGTGGTGGCTCGCCATCTTCTTTTAGTTGGTTATCATGGTTTGGAGAATAGGAGAAAGGCAACCTGTGCTGCCTTCAGGCTTTGAACCCCAGTTCAGCCTTCTTTAGCCTGTGCTTTTCCACAAGAGTTGGTAAAGGGGAGGGTGTCGATGATGAAGCTGCTAACACCGGCTCCACAGAAGAACACAGCAAGCCATACTCGTCATCCAGCAGGGAGAACAAAAACGTAACGCCATGAAAAGCTGTAGAGCCATGGAAATGGTTAGTTCTCCTCGGAGTAGAGCAACATTACAGGCCATATTTGGTGTCAGATTCCTGTATGGATTGAAATAGCCCGAGCCTCTGGTCCACAGTCAAATGGATATGGAAGAGAAACTGGAATGGCTGTGCAAAGGCTTGCTTCCAAGTACAACTAATTCAAATTTATTATTCCTGTGCTGTGAAAAATTCCTACATGTAATTAAATTTTTTTCTGATGTGAAATGAAATTTAGATATTTTGAAATTTCCTTTTTTTCCACCAAAAAAGGCCTGCTAGCAGGAAGCCCAGCAGGCTGACAAAAGAAAAGCATTAGGCAGACAAGACTTTTTTGAAAGCTCCTGCTTTTGTACAGCTGAAAGTTTGTTAGAACCTTGTTTCCATAGGACACTTGTTTTGATGAATCTGTGTTTTCAAGTGAAATTGTTGCACTGGAAAATTCTGGCTAGCAGGAGTGCTGATCTTTATAAAATACGTGCATCAAAACATGTCCAAAAAGCTTACAGCATGTGCTTGGACCAAGGATTTCAATGACAGGCCAGAAGGAATACCCCCAGATGAACAGCAGCAAGGCAAGAGGCTTGAAATGCGGAAGCTTGTAATCACTAAAAGGAGATGAATCATCCTCTTGTTCAACTAATATTGAGTATTGATCTGCCTATACTTAGTTTATATCAAGAAGGAGAGGATGTTTCTGTCAGAATTTCCAAAGATTCTGGATGATGATACACTTGTTTAGGCAAAACAGGTTGCAATGCGTACCTGTGTCTAGTTCTGGGTGTCATTAGAAACAAGGCTGTTAAATGCATCTTTTGGTCTGATGCCATATGATGGTCTTATGTTCCAGGAATTACTAATGTCCACGTGAAACACACAATAACAATTACATGCCCTCTTTTTTCTAGCCCAGGTTCCACATATGACTTAGCCACCTATTTCGAGGAATTCATCATAGTCTTCTTTTTCCAGAAGATTCTGCTAGAGCCCTGCCCTGTGTGTCAGTAACCAACGGTGCTTGTCTTCACCTTCAGAAAGGAGCCTGCGGTCACAAGTGGTAAGTGAGACTTCATCTTCTCACCTTGGAGTCAGCAAGATTGGGCTGTAGCTACAGAGGGGGAACTGCGGGAACCATAGGGACTGTGGTTTGTACAGCCTGTGATGGCTTTGTCTTGATTTCCAGAGACGTCAGGGAAGCTGCGTCCCCTTGACTATAGGATGCCAAAGTTTGGGTATCCAAATATTAGTGACCAGATCTGGAAATGCTACTCTGAGCGTGCCATTACAGTATATCCCTGTACTGTTGGCTGGCTGTATCAGGGAGGTGGAAGAAGATGGCAGAGGAAGGAAGATAGTGGAGTTTTCAGTTTACCACAGAAAATTGTATATAAAGGTTCAATTAAACAACATACTTTCAGAACATACATGCATAGGAAGGCCACTCATAAACTGTACAGTGGCACCTAATCATCCTCCAAACTGTAAAAGCATTTATCCTCCCCTTTAAATCCTATAGCATTAGAGTTTCTGATTATTTTTGCGGTTTGCAAAGTATAAGAGAGTGTAAAGGTATTGTCCTTGTTTGCATAGGGACCAAACCAAAACAACTCCATTCCTGGGTGTGTTGTCTTTGCCTGATGAAGCACTCCAGATGAGGGAATGTACACCTATGATATCGTGATTACAGCAGTTCTAGGGGAGCAACATGCATAGTCCTGCAGCCCTGGAAGGATTAAGGTCATTACAGGTGAGTTAGATTGTGTTGCTTGTCAGGCTGACAGATGGAGCAATGCAATGGATTGTTTACCCGGTGTCAGCAGTTGAAATTTGCATGGGAAAAATCTGTTCTAGCAGTGACAAGAGGAATCCTGTCATGAATGTGGAAAACATGAATGTAAACCAAACCCTTGTATTTCTATTATTGTTAGAGTGTTACTCTAAAAAGCCAAATTGAAGTCATGCATGCTGTTTTGATGATATCGCGTTTGTGATACTTCAGCGCTGAAAATGAATTTATATACAATTTAAATAGCACAGAGGTGTGTTTTAAAGTTGTTGTAGTGCCAATGGCGAGGACAGCAGAGTTATGAGCAGTGTTACTGCCTCTCTGTGTATTCCTGGTATGTACGATACACAAAGTGGTTCGTGTGTTCTCCTGTGGTGCCCTGACCATATCCTTCCCACACCACTGAGAGGAAAGCATTACCTGTTGTTGACCCAGATGTCAAAACGTCAGCAGCCAACACAGATAACCACTGTCGCTCCCATCGCTGATGGGGAGTTGTCATAGAGACGCTGCCAACCAGACCTGCAGAGGTTGCGATGCTGAGATCCCCAGTCTCTTCAATGGTAGCTTGATGCACAGGCCATCTTGTTCAGAGCTGTCTGTTATCTTGCAGTGTTACGCAGTGCAAATAAAGCTTCTTGCAGTTACGCTAGCAGCGTGTTTTGGCAAGGAAAATCTTTCAACATGAAGCACAGTTTAATCCAGGTAAGGTTACAAATCTTTCAAAAATATTGCAGGGCTGTGAAAAAGAGGAAAAAAAAAATGAAAATTCCACCATGAAAGTAAGAACTGTACTTATTTCTTGTTCAAGAACAATTTTTTGTCACCCACACAGTGGGGAAAACCAAGCCCCGTTTCTCTACAGCTGTTGTGAGCTCCCATGCCGTCGGAAGGGGAGCACTTGTGCTCGGGAAGCTGTGCGTGGGTGGTGTGGGCTGCCCCACGCACAGCTTCACCCCACGGCATGCAGGTAAGGAGGGGGAAGCACTTGTACACTCATGTCTCCTAGACATGCCACTGTCCTGTATAGAATAGCACTGACACCTGGAAAGGGGAGTCTTTTCCAATTAACAATCCTCCCCGAAGCTGCCGTCTTACCCAAATTGTGTGTATTTCCTTATGCTGAAGGATTTTGAATTTAGCCTGGAAGAGCTGTGTAGCAAACACCTCCCAGCCACCCTCTCCTGTGGCTCTGCTTACGCGCTCCTGGGAGCTTTGCACTTGCTCTTTATAGCACCACTGAAAGGCCGAAAGATCCCGGGTGAAAGACAGGAACCAGGCCGCCCTTTGTCTGGCGACAGTGTTTGGGAAGGGTAAGAAAAGGTCCCATTTTATCTTTGTTCTCATGGAAAGTGTCACAGGATGTTTAATGTCCCCTCTGAGCAAAGACCTGCTGTTTTCCAGATCTTGTCTGAAAACCCATGCAGTATTCAGCAGGCCACTTAGTTTATCTTCCTTGGATAAACAAAAGGCTGCTGGAATTTGAAACTTGTTCCAAGAGTCTAGGGTCCAAAGCCTGCTGAAATCTGTATGAGTCCTGCCCCTGGCCTGGGGCTTTGAATTGAGTCTGAAAATTTAAAGACTAGCAAGCAGCGGCAGCACGACTCCTAATGGTGTATGTGACAGAGGGCCATCCGTATACGCATCCACTCTTCAGCGTTGCCTGACTTTGGAACAGTGCAAAAATACCTTCTGAAATGCTTGAGAGCACTGATCCAGAAATCCCAGTACAGGCTTTGCCTTGATGGGGGGAAAAAAATCGCTCCTAATGCGATGAAAGTGCCCGTGGCACTGCTGAGACGCCCTTCTCACGTTGGCGAAGGTACCACGCACGGAGGGATTCCAGGTCCCTCGAATAACAGTTTGTGGGAGCCGGAGCCACGGTGAGGGGAAGGGTCCCGCGGAGCCCACCGGGCTCCGGGCCGGCAGTGGCAGGAGGGACGGGGCCGCCGCCCCCGCAGCCAGCGGCTTTTTGCTCGCCAGCCGCCGGGGTGGGCGACCGAGGGGGTCGGGGAAGCTGCTGCGAGTTCTTGAGCTCCGAGATGCACCCGAGCCGCTTCCCTGTCCCTCCTCGCCCCCGTGGGCTGCGGGATCCGCGGTGCGAAGCCCAGCCCCGGCCCCCGCCCCGAGTCCGCGGGAGCCACCGCCCCCGCGGGGGCAGCGCGCACCGGCCGCCCCGCTCCGCCGCTGCGGGGGCTGCAGCCGGCAGGTAGGGGCTGCGCGGGTCGTCCGCGGAGGGACTGGGGGGCAAGCCGGCGGGGTTGGGGTGCGCTGGGCATGTGGGGGGGCGGCTTGGGTCTGCGCGCAGCGGTGCGGACAGGGCTGAAGGCGGGGGCGCGGAGCGGTGCGGGGCTCCCCGGCGGCGGTTCGCAGCGTTCCGGGCGGGCTTCTGCTGGGTCGCTTTCCTGCCCTGCCCGCATCGTGGAGCCTAGAACTGCAGGAACGCTAAGAAAATGAATAAAAATAAATGTAAAGCCCACCATTAATTAAGAAACTGTATATGTGTGCATGCAGATATACAAGCTGTTGGTTAGATAAAATGCTAGTCAGAAAGTTGAAGAATAAACAGCGTTCCAAGTTCCTAGATGGTATGAGGAAAACATTCTCTTTTTTTCTGTTGCATAAGCAGAAAAAATATACCTGTTTGGAGACAGCTCTAAGAGCTATCGGAGTGAGGGCTGGCTGCCCACATCATGCCCGTGGCACATGGACCCCTCGGCCACTGCCCTTGGCCCACCCTGGGCCGGGGCTGTGCAACTGGCTCCTAGAAGAGCTCCCAAAACTGAGGCGCAGGCTACTAGGTGACAAGCTGGAATTGCTGGTCTGTGGGCTTCCACAGAAATAGTTAGCTGGGGAAGTGGCTAATCGCAGGGATCCCTATCCCAAATGGCCTTGATACTTCTTCTGGGATACTAACACAATTCATTTCTAGGAGAATACTCGGTCCCTAGCAGGACTTAACCAGGTGTGCAATAATATACTTAGGCCAGGTGGTATTGTAGGCATGTGTCTTACAGGAAATTTTGTGTTCACAGGAAAGCTGAGTAAGTTCAGGAAACTGTTCAATGAAAAAAGAAAAAAAGCGCCAAAATACAAGTGTTACCCTTACCTTGAACTTTCTGATAATTTGCTGCTCATCTATTGATGTGCTCTCTTTAATATTTCTAGGGGTAAGTTGTTAATTAGGTATTTGGAGTGAATTTGGGTTTGTGTGATATAGTGAATTGATTTCATTAAGTTAACAAGCTGTTTGGGGTAGCTGGGTCTGTTTGTTGTTGTAAGTCCACTCCTGCAGGGGCAATGAGGGAACGTTTCCGTTAGCTCTGGGAAATTGGAGGATAACATGAAACTTAATGAAGTGAAACAGCATTGCATTTTGTTCGGAGTCATTCTATTATGCCTCAGTTAGGGCCATATTATTACCTCAAATCATTAGCTGTCACTGCCTTTTCATGTTTATTTTCTGAGCTATACATAGCTCAATATTTGGTTTTCATTTTTTTTACTTGCATTGTAAATATAATAAAAATATATTTTTTACTTTTCCATCTTTTGCAACTGTGTAACAGAAGCTGTATTTTAATGGAAGGTTTCTCTGGGCTTCCCTTAGGGGTTTCCATATTAATGCCTTTAGAAATCAATCATTAACTTTTGCCTTTAAACTCGGGCTGGAAAGTGACGATGAAAGACAACATAGCACAGTGCGCAACTTAATTTTACAAAGCTTTATCAGAATTGATTTAACTGATATGTAAAGGGGGCAAACCTGAGGAACCTTCTTTTTCCCTATCTTGCACATTGACTTAAGCTTCAAGCTGTATTTTATTTGCCTAACGAGCGGCTCGCTGCAGTAGATCTCCTGGCTGAGTGGAGTTGCTGGGTTGGTTCTTGCCTGTGACTGTGAGGAAGGGACTAGGAGACCCCCAGGGATCCCTTCCAGGCCAAGATCCTATGGGCTGGGCACAGGGGGGGGAAGATTTTTCAGATGTTTTGGTGCAAACACAATCACTTCCTCAGGGAGAAATTTGGCACGCGTTTCCTTAGAGAGCTGTGCTTGCGTAAGCAGCCCCCTGCCACCCTCTGAGCTGTACTAGTACGGCCATTTGTGGGGCTGGTGGGGAAGTGCATTGGGGACCTGCCGCGGGTTCAAAAGTGCCTTTTCTTCCTTGGTTATCCATTACTTTTAGCTCTAATCTGTCTGACTGTGTGGCTGCTGTGTCAGGGCTGAGAAAGCGGCCTGGGAGGAAGGAACATGTGGCAGGGAGCAGGAGGTAAGGGCTGTTTCTGCCGGCATTGCTGCTGCTGAAAGAAGTAATTGCTTATCAAATTGTGGTTAGCAGTAGATGGCATGTGGTTATGGCAGTTGCTTGAAAAATGTAGCTGAATGCTCAGATATCTTAATGCAGTTGTGTGCACATGCAATTAGCTGTATACACGAAGAACTGATTCTGTATTTCGGTTGCAATTCTGTTTTCACCTGATTTTACCTTCATGATGTATAGCAATGTGTTTTCCTAACTTCAGGACATGTTTCCTATACTATTCTCTCTTGCAGTATAAGCATTTCAAAGGACCATTTTCCTGGAAAACAGACCTAGGCATCATAAGGGTATGAGTTTTATTAATCAGATTATGTTCAGCTGTATAGGTGGATGCCTAAAATTCTAAAAGGAATGATTAAACCAACCCTAAGAGGCTACCTCTAATTGTGAAGACTGTAATTGTTACCCACATGCAATTTACTCTTTTACGTGTACATATAATGTTAAATATACTTTTGAATTTAACATAGACCTGCTGTTAAATTCTGAATGGTTAGGCAAACAGCACTGTTTTAATTCGTATGGTGAGACTGAAAAGTCAGGGGAGTGTAAACTTTCTATAATCTGCTAGAATTTATTTCAGTCTGGAAACCATTGATGCTTTTGTGCATTGTTTTAGGACTTGTTCTCATTCTTACTTTAGACACCTTGTTTCTCTGTTATGATCCTGTTGTAACCAGTAAGAAAACACTACATTGACTTCTGCATAGCATGTGTGCATATTTAGAGGATGATGGTACACTTTCTTAGTCACTGAACTTGAAGGAATAATTACTTGCTATTACAGTCTTTATTCAACAGAGAAAAATCACAGACTTTTTTTCTTCTAGCCTAAAATAAAAAAAATATGTTACCTTTGCTGTTTGTCCTATGGTGGGTCACTTGCAACTGCAGTTCAGATTATCTTCGTGGAGTCTAATGTAGATTTTAAAAAAAAATCTTCATTTTATCTATACTTTCTAAGAGGAAAGAGGATTTTTGCTAGCGGCCTTAGGAAAGCCAAATACATCTTTCATGAACTATATTGTTGCCTGCAGTAATTGACATATATTGATGTATCTGTGAGCAGTAAAAATGCAAGCTACAGCTTGCCTGCAGGCGATAGGCTCACAGCCTGTGGTATGGAGAAATTTGGAAAGGTGCTATTCTTTAAAACTAAAACTGAAGGCACCCAGGCAAGACATTCAGTTTTTCTTCACTGAAAATGAAGGTGTTTTCTATTTGTCTTGTTGAACCGCAAAGATAGTATTATTTTCTTTCCCAGGAGCTGTCTGCACTTGCTATGATGTGGGAAGTGGAAAAACTGTTGCTATTAGGACTATATACCTATAGTATATAGTACTGCTCTGGATGAAGATACCTGGATGGAGACTTTCTTTTTGTGGATTGTCTCCTTGTCTCTCTTAGGCTTGTAGGATGCCGGATGTAATTACATGCAGGGCAAGCTATGATCTGAGTATGAAATCTTTGGAGTTAAAGTCCCCTCCTTCTGCTTTTGGAAGGATTCTCCATTTTCAGCGTGGCTGTATGCCCAGCTGCTGACACCTGCCTGGCACAATCACAGACACCGTGGTGGTACAGATCAGGATCCTGCAGAATGCAGGTATAGCCGGGAGGCACATAAAGCATCTTCCCTTTCGCTGTAAAGGAAAAATCCATCACTTTTGTCTCTGCAGCACTTTAAGCTGTGCAGGCCCCTGAGGCAACAGGTCTTTGCTTTGACAGCAAGATGACTTGTTCAGTGGTAAGATTAGCCAGCAATTTGTGTCAGATTTCTTCCCCAGAGCCTGCAGCAGTCGAGAATTGTGGAACTGGCTTAAGGGAATGAGACAATGTATTTTATTAGTGAGTCGGGATGAGTTTAGTCTTCATTAGCATAACTATCATTTATTTTGCGTATAATACAAAAGCCATTGAACAGTTGTTTCTCAGCTACAGTTCATTGTTGGAGAATTGCAGGTTATCCACAAAGCAGTATATTCTTGATGCTTTTCCTCGGGACTTAAAACAAATGGAGCAGCGCTTTTTGTTATTGTTTTTATGTGTCATATTTATTAGTTTCTACTTGTTTCATTTGATGGGATAATGAAGTGAGAAGGCAGTAAATGAAGTCGTCTTTAATATTTGCTTTTATACAATGTTACCTGTTTTCACTGAAGGACTGTTGGTCTCTCTTTCCTTTTCTGGTGTTTTATTTTAAGGTTTTCTGGGCTTTGGTGTGAATGCTGTCTTGGAGTGTTACGTGAATAACGGAGAAGAATGAAGCAACATCTTTTTTATGTGTTATGTCTGGTCTATGTTGTGGATGTACCTCCACACTTGCACACACCAGGAAACAGGTTTACAAGTTGATGCAAAGTGTAAGTTGGGTAATACCGTATAAGTGAGTAGAGTTAAAATTAATGTAAAAACAGTACATCTGAGATAAATTTGGCTCCTTTTACTATTGAACATTATTTTCTTTAACTGTTCTGGTTGTCACAAGAATCTATTCAGTTTCTGGGGAACTTTGTTCTTGAATGGTAAGTACATTTGTTGCTGCCAGAGGATTGTCATAACAGTGTCTAGAAATAATGATAATGTGCAGCCCTAGGCCATATGTGGATAGTTAGTTATAATGTACATTATTGTTCTTTTAACTCACTGGTAGGTTATTTATGGAGAACTAATTTGTCACCCTTTTCTTTCTAACTCTACAAGTTTATTGTGTGATCTATGAGGGACTGGGAATTATAAATTTTCCTTCTATTAGATGAGAGCTGGCCTGTGCGTGTCAAGAGAAATGTGTCTTTTGGTCTTGACATTTGGTGATACCATCAAATGATAAAGATAGCTTGCCAAGAGACATGACCAAACTTCTGGGATTCCTCAGCTGTCTCAGTTTGTCAGTATCCTTTCCTACACACATAATTTATACTCCATTTCTTCTGGGATAAGCATGTACCTAATGTTTGGAAGCTTCTCTTGAGTTATTTTTAAGTATTAGGTGAGAATGCAGATGAAAATATGGTAAAAGAAAATTCAGTTCTTGATTGCAAAGTTGGAAGCAAAGTTCCAGATAGGAGACAAATAGAAGAATAAAACATTGTCTTCAGATAGTTCAAAAGGGAAAAGGGAAAGGTGTTTCCCAGCCATTGCAGAAGATCCTAGAGGCAAGTTTTGAGTACAAAAATTGAGGCGATGTTGTAGCTAACAACCACCAAACCCCTGCATCCCCTTTTCTGAATAGGACCTGAAAGTAGGTTTTAAGTTGGGAATTTAACTCCTCATCTCCGGTACTCAGCAGGGCAGTGCTGACCTCTTTCTCTCCTTTTGTTCAAGATGGAAACAGTCTCCTGTCTTTCACCTTTTTCTTTTTTTTTTTTTTTCTTTTTAATTCAAAGCTTCCTTCCTTCCTGCAGTTTCTGGATTTCTCCCAATGTGGATGTGATGACTCACATTTCCCAGATGCGAAATGCAAATGTGGGAAGTGGGATCTTCCCCCTGCCTCCCTAGGGGTTTCTCGGAGTCTATGGTGCTGTTAGCTTTCTCAATTAATTTGTCCCTCTTGATTCAAATGGTTTTCCTGCTGGCCACAGTGGTTTTGGGGCTGTTACAGTACTTAATAAGTCATATCTTAGAGTGTTCAGTGTACATGCATCTCAAACTTGGTTGGCTTTGAGAGCTTCTTGAAGACCACATAAAACTTCTTAATTTAGTCCATTGACATAGGCAAATACCTCCTCCTTCTGTCCAGTTTAGGGCTTATCTCATCAAGTTGATGTGTTTGATAATATCAAGTTCCTGCGACAGAGGGGTGTTGTTCAGGCAACCTGTGTTTGGTGCACAGTTGAGAAGCTGGTAGTATGGGGCTGTGAACTGCTTGTCTGTGGTCAGTGTCCTAGCTCCTCTCTGCTCTGTCTTCATTTGCTGATGCTGTGATGGGCTATGTGATCCCACGTGAAATCATATGCATTACTCGTATGCTTTCCCCAAGGTACTGAGGTATTTGGATTGGTAATTTCTTGGCTTTGTGTTTGTTCCTCTCTTTTGGAGGCCCTTGTGATCAGCCCTTCAAGCTCATCACCTTTATTTCCCTATAAAAGTCACTGACAGAACTGTGAAAGGAAGAGCTGAAATAAGACGAGTCAAACTGAAAATGGTTCCACTTTCAAGGCATGTGCCAGCTTCACCTTTTTGTCACGCTGCATCCAGTCTCTCAGCTATTGAAGTTGAAATTTCCTGGGCCAGGAGCATCACACTCAGCCTTGCCTATACAGACGTGACTCAGTGTCGACATTCAATAAATATCCGTAGTAGGTTTTAAAAAGCATTGTGGCACTGAACTAGGTGGGTGCATAAGGGCTGCCTTTTTTCATCATATGGGGCTAACTTTTAAGTTTGTAACCTAATGTTTTGAGTGGGCACTTAAGGAATTGTTTTGATGTGGTATTCCCATTTGAATGTGCTGATGATGTTACACTTCTCATTAGAGGCAGCTTCTCATTTTTTAGAGAAAAAAACCAATGGAAGGTGATTCTGCCCCTCTACTCTGCTCTTGTGAAACCCCACCCGGAGCACTGTGTCTGGCTTTGTGCCCCTCAACATAAGAAGGATATGGACCTGTTGGAGCTGGGTCCAGAGGAGGGCCATGAAGATGATCAGAGGGCTGGAGCACCTCTCCTGTGAAGACAGGCTGAGAGAGTTTTTCAGCCTGGAGAAGAAAAGGCTCAGGGGAGATCTCATAGCAGCCTTCCAGTATCTGAAGGGGGCCTACAACAAAGCTGGAGAGGGACTTTTTACAAGGGCATGTAGTGATAGAATGAGGGGTAATGGCTTCAAACTGGAAGAGGGTAGATTTAGATTAGATATTAGGAAGAAATTCTTTACTGTGAGGGTGGTGAGGCACTGGAACAGGTTGCCCAGGGAAGTTGTGGTTGTCCCATTCCTGGAAGTGTTCAAGGCCAGGCTGGATGAGGCTTTGAGCAGCCTGGTCTAGTGGGAGGTATCCCTGCCCATGGCAGGGTGGTTGGAACTAGATGATCTTTAAGGTCCCTTCTAACACAAACCATTCTATGATTCTACGATACTTGTTTTGGATAAAGGCAATAGACATTTGGGAAGCTTTTTCATAAAGTGCCCTCTGCCTGTTGACTCCCTTTTTCTCTCTTTGCTAAACTTCTGTAATTAGTCTAAATGGTCCTTGGGGCAGCTATAGCATAATACCAGCAGTAGCAAGCAGAAGTACCTTTTTTGAAGGGACTGAAAAAAGTCCTCCTGTGGGCAGAGAGAATATTGAAATGGAAATCAGCTGAACAAGGAGAGCCAGCTGAGAGGAGCAGCACTTCCCCTCTTGAAGGGACTGAGTTATTACAAAGACCAGGTAATTTCTCCACTTTATTGATATTAGTGCTGTGCTCCAGTAGCATCTGGTCTGGCGCTTTTTGTATAAAATCTGTTTTCTTTAGTATGTATAGAATTAATTTTTTCTGTTTCCTCATCTAAAATGGTTCAGACTATTTCTCTGTGCATCTGATATTTTGTATTAGAAGTGGCCCAAGTATTTAATTTGGGAAATGCAGCTGCCATAAAATACAACTTTATGACAGCAGGGAAATTGGCATCAGATGAAGAATGTACTGAATGCAGCATTACAGCTGATCACAAAGGGCCCTCAAACTCTCAGCAAAAATACACAATTTGTGTCATTATGTATTGAAGGACCTGGCTTCCACCCTAAATATGTGAGAATCTCAGGAGTCAAAGCAGGATGTAATTGGAGAACAGTTAAATTGGTCAAATTTCATTTTCATTTTTGGAAATTGACATGTGCCTGCAATACAAGTTGACGGGGCAAAAAAGCTTTGTAGCAGAGAGATCCCTGTGCATCCCAGCCAGAGCTGGCTTCCTGTAGAAGCAAAGACTGTTATTTCGATACCCTGTTCTTTAGCTCAGTGGTGCGCAGCACGGATCCCAGGCTTTGAACAGTTACCATTTGGGTTTGCTTAGGGATCCAGATGCAGAGTATGTAGGGCAATAGAGCAAGGGAGCGCAAGAGGGAATGGGAAATTTAGGATGAACTGTGATTCATGCCCTGCCCAATTCATCCTCTCTGCTCTTCATGCAGCCAGTGTTTCCTCTCCTTTTCATTTGTGGTCAGAATTCATTCTATCAGTGTCCATTTATTTTAGCCTGATGAAGTAGCAAGTTGGAAGGAATAAACAGAATTATCCCCACACTAGTTTATTCTTATTGAAGTTAATGGAGTGGAGAGTAATCTCTGAGGAGTTGCAACCCACATGATGTAATTCTGCCTTTTGCTTATGGTGCACGCTACATAGAAACAGCTCACACATGACTAATGGTAAAGTGACACTTGTCACAGTTTCCAAATTCTACTTGTTTGCCGGAAAGGATGGGATAACAAAATACTTCAAATAAGAGCTGTCGTATGGGCATCTCAGCCATATTGGCAAAGGTATTTTGCAGAGGACTCATTTAGTAGGCAACTTTACTCTCTTACTTTTCTCCAAATGAGAAAGTAAATCTTAGGAGACAGTTGTGAAAACCTGGTACACAAAGCTACTCCTTGGACAAACTCCTTGAAAATTAAAAAAGTTAGTTTTACCGCTCCTGGAGAATATAGCAAGCATGTGAATGATGTTGTTGGTGTATCAATGCCTCCTGACAGGGAAAGAATATGCAGCTGGCACTGAAATGCTAAAAAAAAAATGGGTGGGGAAAAAATGGAAAAAACCCAGAGGATGTCATGGTGGCAACAGGCAGGATAATGTGTGAAACAAGTGGAGTGTGTTTGAGGGTGGCTCTGAAGGAGGAAAAGGAAATCAGCTGGCACTTGAGGACTGACTAAAAGTTGGCTGGGATTTATTAGTATTTTTTCTTCGGATTAATTTGAAAATTTGTAGTAATTTAAAATTTATCAAATGCCAAACGTGAAATGCCTGCTCAAGAAGAAAAATGATCTAAGGATGCGGCATTTGGAGCTCTCTTAACTGAGAAATAGATATAAATTTAATTTGACCCTAATTTTTATTTATCAGTTCTAACGTGAGATCAAGATTATCCTTTTGGTATTATGGTGTTGATTAACTTATGGGTGAACTAACAGTTCCCTGTAACAACTGTTCTTTGGGATACTCCAGGTTACTCTTTCAGGTAATTCCAAAGGTGAGGTCTAAATAATGCTATCATAATAGTTATAGTTTATTACTTAGATGGGGTGAATTTCCATTATAAATAGAAGGTGTTCTTGAAAAAAATCACTAGGGCCTGTTCTCTTTCATGGAAAAAACTTAATTTCACCTAGAGAAGATTTTAAGGAATATTATCCTCTGTGTATCAAGATATAAGTGTTGGTTTTAGACATAATTTTTGTTGTCTGATCATTCTTGAGTTATTTTTGTTTCTTTTGTCATCCAGGTAATAATAAGCTGTTTAAAGTGAAACTGATCCCACTAAAAGGATTATTGATAATGGGATCTAGTTAAGGGACAATTACAAAGTTGGTTGGAATAATAGGATAAGAGGATAACTGTTGAGTCCTTTTAAGTCTCTTGTTTTTTGGTTCCCAGGTTGACATGTGGCAAGACTTTGACCAAACCATAGTCGTATGACTGTCCAATCTGAACAGCTAGCAAATGCATTTCTTCATGATGGCTCCTTGACCAGTACCGTCAATAAGGAAGCTGAGATAGAAGAGCCAGGACTACTATTTTATTTTTTTAAAACTTCCTCATAACTCCTATGGGCGCATGGTACCAGGTTGAAAGCCTATACTTATTTCTACAATCTTTTCCTGATTTTCTTAGTGTTTGTTTTTATAAACTTTCTAATGCAGTGGTTCAGGATGCTGTGATAAATGGCTTGCAGTTGGTCTGTAGGATCCCATGAAGCAGCAGCGCCTGCATAGTTTGCTTCTGAAGTGTTTCCATTTGAGAGTCTGCTGATAGAAGTGTTTGGGTGTTTTACAGGAGAGTTGGCAGGCTGGGATGGATCTGTGGTTGTAAATGCTCTGCTGCTCTCAGCTGCTGTAATTGGGACTGGGTTTAATAGGAGGAAGAGATGGAGCATTTTTATCAATTCTTTTATGACCAGTTCTTAGATAAATTTCTAGTTCTTTTTTTTTTTTTTCTTAGATAGCATCAGTCTCTTTCTCTTTTTTCCCTTTTCAAGTCCTTTAAAATTTCACCTTTTATGGGCTCTCTTATCGTTACTGTCTAACATTTAACAAGATGACTCCCTAACATCTTGTCTTGCTGCTCCATATGGGCTCTTTTCTTCTTTCTTTTGTAGCTGTCTGCCTTTTCAGTATAGCTGCTGAAGAGAAAAGACAAACATGATACAATCTGGGGAAAGCGGTTTCCTGTTTTCCTACGTACTGTCTCATTACTCCTAACGTAACTCCAACTTCTCTTCTGTAAAATTTCTGCCCTCCCTAACTGCAGGTTAGTTTTTCTGCCAGAGGCACTCTTGGGTCCTTTGCTGCAGAGTCCTTGATCTTGTGCTTTTTATAAGTTAAGCTAATCCCAGGCTTCTTGTGGTTGTCTATTTTTTTTAAGCATTCTCTCCAATCACATCTCCGTAAGTTCCTTAAATGTGAACATCAGCATGTTTGAAGACTTACTGTAATATTCTGCTTGCTGACAGTTCTGTGTGTCTATGGAGCCAAGAAGATACAAGCTGAGGAGCTGTATGGGAACACCAGAGAAAATGAAAATGGAAATTAACTTCTAAAGAATTAAAATAGCCAGAAATCTGGAGAGCAAAGGTAAAATATACCTAATAGGACAGGTAGATTTAATTTCTTTTTGGCGTGTTTCATTTACCAAAACAAAAACATTCTCTATCGAGAGAAATGTTCTTTAACATAAAATTGAGAAACTGTATTTCTGAGCTGCAATATTAATTAGCAGAAGGTACACCCTTAAGCAGCATGGAAAGTTCCTGCTGATCATTCTTGAAAATGATGTAATCAAGCAGCTGCACCAGCATTCACTCAGCAAAGGGAATTTGAGGCACTTTTCTTGAAACTTTAAAGATTTCTTAAAAACTAAAATAAGCTATTAAGCAAGGATCTAGTTGAAATATGTACGGCTTGGTGAGGCTGAATGGAAGACTGAGCGTGAAGAATGTGCTGATCTGCCCAAGACGTGTTCGTTGGTTGTTAACACTCAGTGTGTGATTTCACTAAAATAGATGTATGTTTTCACGATGTGCATGCTGTCAAATACGTTATTCCTGGTCAGAGATTTTTTTTTTTATGGCATGCTAAGAGTTTTTTCTCTTGCCCTCCATCTGTTTCCTTGTCTTTCATTTTAGTATTTGATGTTTCCTTCCCAACTAAGTAGCTTCCCTGTTGTTATTTTCTGAAGTTTGTGTGCAAGCTTTGTACAAGCCTTCTTGTACAGAGAAGTGTTCATTGGTGTGTGCCTATGGCTATATTATTTATATATAATATATATATTATATTTATAAAATATATGATATTATACTTTTTTTTAAATAGAGTAAATGTGGTCTGTAGAATGACTTCTTATAAATACCTAACCCTGTAAAGCAACATTCATCGGTAGTTGCTGTCAGAAGCCTGTTTCAGGAAACAGCAGACATCCTGGTTTTTGTCTTAAACCGTTGTCTTTCCAGTATTTAGAGATTTTTCTTGCATTTCTGCTGGGGATTATATTACTGCACCATTGTGTATTCAATGATTATGTATTATAATTATTAAAGGGAAAATTAATAGTTGGCTTTGAAATGATAGTAAGGCTATCTTAATTTTACAGAGTTCAAGGTTTCAGCTGAAAACCTCCCAAGAAAAATAATGGTCACAGTGACAGTTTGCTATCATGTGGTACGTATTGTCCAGTAGAAGAGCACGTATGGCATTAAGTATCCTAATAGCTTTGTTTCGGAACATAAGCTTGTGTGAATGAAAGGAAATAACCTGCCTTGCCTTTTCATGCCTGATTAGTTTTTGCAAACAAACCTTGCATATTGAAGGACAAGATGATGAATTGACGCTAGCAGCAGCCCTAGAACATCAGATAAATAGAGGCAATCTTCTGGATAGCTTGTTCTGTAGGTGCAGAAATTGTTTTCTAAAATAGTAATCTACTTTCCTTTAGAAAGCACTAGTGTAAGATTCTCATTTTGAAAATTAACAATGAAAAGTATTTTTCTGTGTGAATTGTTAAAAACCCGACAATGCTACTCATGCTCTGAACACTGCAAGAACGGGGGAAAGATGTCTTTGTTTAAGTGCAGTTCCTCATTTTACTAAGACCAGCCAGGAACTTCAAGGACATTATAAACCAAATCAGTTTTGCATAACTTGAATAATTGGAAAGGCTAAAAAGATGGCAACTGTGAAAGACCCCAAAGTACAAGTACGTTTTCCGTAAGTACATCCCTGAGATTTCTAGGTGAGAGCATATCAGTTTTCCATGGTCCTGCCTCCTGCTTTCTTGGCTTCCCCTCTGTGGAGGGATGTCTGAGTGCTGGGTGGCAGCTCTCCCAGGACACTGCAGAATGGTACCAGCACTTCCTCAGGCTGTGACCCACCACCGGGGAGGTACGGTGGAACTGGTGTCCGTCTGCATTGATTTCTTTTCCGAGATGAAACATAAAAGCTGTCAGCAACCACAGCTTTTGGGTGGCCTTTGGCACTTCCAGGTGTGGGCGGGAACACATCTCCATAGTCTTCAGCCCCTTGGTTTTATCCAGACACAGCTGTGCTGTTGGTGCCTGAGCACTACTGGGGTGCCTGATAATATCCTAATTTTCTCTGTAGGGATCAGAAGAGTATTTGCTTGGTGTCTCCTTTACCCAGGTCATCTCCAGCTAATCCAAGAGAGGCTGATTTTTGGGTCATTGTTACCAAAGCAGAATCTGGGCTGCAGAAACTGTAAAAGAAGGGGAGAATAGTGATTTCCACAGACTGTGTAATGGTCTAAGAAAAAATGTCCTATTCCCACACATTCCATGGCAGATTTGCAGCGGTATTCTTTCTCCGGGCAAGATTTTCCTCAAGATGGAAAAATGAATATACCAGACATAGGAAAAGTGTCAGAGGAAGACTGCTTTGAATAAAAACCTTTTTCAGCATTTCCAAGCAATTATGGTAGTATGTTAACACCTCTTTAAGGATATAATGGGATATTAATAAATGCCTGATGATTCAGAAAATGATTGGACTATCACATACTTAAGTTTAACTGTAAACGAGAATTGCTTCATCTCAAAAGGAACAGATAAATGCAATGTAATTATAAATCAATAAAAGTATAGGTAGCTCTGTAAACAAACAAACAAAAAAACCTTCCACAACTGTTGCCTACCCTCCGTGTGTTAAAAATAGTTATTAAGTCTAAATATTAAAGTATTAAGAAAAAGTATAAAAACTTTAAAATGTAGAGATACTAGAAAAACAAGAAGCATCAGCCAATTCTGACATTCTCTTATGCTCTAACTATATACCGATAAGTCATCAGCAACCCCTCAACACCACAAATTCCAAAACAAGTTCTTAGAACTCTTGTTGTATAATTGCAGTTATTGAACAGCAGAGACTGATCGTTTCCTACCCAAAAGGTTTCCTGATGGTTTTTTGTAACAATTTTTGGCTATTCTCGCTTGTTTGCAGGAAGGGGAAAGAAAGATGTTAAAATGGCGACAGTGATGCTACCGTGCCCCCGCCCCCAGCGACATGGCTGTTGGCTATCAGTTAGTCAATTAGTAGCATTCTCCTTTCACAGAGAAGATACGTGTTTGATGGAACACACGTGACCATAACCTTGCTCAGGGTGTGCACGCCGACGGGCTCAGCTCAGATTTCAGTCACAGCCGTGTACTCAAGGAAAGTAGTTGAGCCCCCTATTACTTCCATCACAGTGAAAAGTGAAATGGTGAGCGCTGTGCTTGCTAGGCTAAAAACCTTTCAGAATGCTTATCGAAAATGCACATTTCCAGGTGGGGCTAAGTAGGTTTAAGTCAAGATTTCTGTGCAAAGAAGTTTTCCTACAAAAATACTCCTTTGCAATTTTTTTACCCTTTATAGTTAACATGCATTATTTAAGGACTAACCTAGCCAGAAACTATGTTAAATGATCAAAAGGTTTCCCTTATAATTTCCTTACCCTTTTGCTGTAGACCCCTTTGGTCAGGCTGTTGTTTTTCTGTTTGCCCCATACAATAGTTTCCAGAGAAAAGGGAAGCTGATATTACATTTTTCATCTGAGTGCTACCAACTCAGCAGACAGTAACTATGTCTGCTGGGGCTCTACCCATGCCGTTTGGTTTAGCAGTTTCTGGCAGATATGACAAATTAAGGAGTCGGTGTTGCAAAGAGATCGTTGTGGGAGGCCAGCGCGGCTCTTCCTCTCCCAGCGACACGCTTCTCGGTAGGGGAGCGACTAACGGATGTTGTGCCGTTCTATGACCTTTTCTTTTTACCATCTTTTTCATGTTTCTGCTCTGAGTATTTTTGCTCCTTGGTAAACGGGAGTTTTTTCAACTCCTGCCCCGCTTCCGTGCCACCCTGCTCACCTATGCCCTTCTCTGCCACCTCCCTTCTCTACCAGCTGTTTTAACATCCCTTTGGTTTCCATGTTGCTTCTCTTCTTCCCACGTCTATGCTCTGTTCGGTCTGTCCTCTTCAACAACCATCTCCCTCCCTCATACGCACAAACTGAAGCAAATTAAGAACATTTGCTGCTCAGCATAGCGATGGGAGTTAATAAGCTGGACTCTCACACGATTCTTCTTCTCTATCTTGACATATTTTGGATGGCGGGCAAGTTTTATTAGATATTTGTATGATGCCTAGCACTGTGGCACACACTGTCTGATTAGAAGTCCCAAAGTACTACTAGAATACAAATAGGTTATTAATGTTACTCTTACTTTGTATAATAGGGAAACCCCTCCTTAAAAATATAAAAGAGGTTAAAGATTTGCAGAGTAAACCATCTGGATTTATGCAGGTGTATTAGAGATGAAAAAAATGGAAAAAGTTATTACAATCTGTCTTAATATGCTGCTTATGTTAGTGCTGTGACAGCAATTAAAAGTCAGGTTGTTTTTTGTTTGTTTGTTTTTAATTTTTTTTTTTTTTTTTTTACTTTGGTTCTTGTACAATCCCCCAAATGGACTTTCAGGTAGGTGGTTCTTGTTGTTAACCATTTGTAACAGTGATGGAGAGGTATTGAATTTATGGAGATCTGAGAAGTTGAATGTATATCCTGCTTATATGGGTACACATAATCCTCAGGGCTACTGGCTTGCACAAGAAAAATTTCAGTGGACCAACCTGACAGCCTGCTCAGAAAAGCATGAACTTTGGTTTTATCTGGAGGCTGGACAGACACATCGAAGCAGAAAAGCAAGCTGAGGATCTGGAGTAGCAGCCTTAAGAATCTCAGTGGACTTATTTTTATTTAGGAACATAGGATTGGAAAGGACCTCTTGCATTGTTTTTAAGCAAGTCAAAGCCATAATCATACAGCTCTTGATAAATAGCCCCTGCTGAAATAAAAACAGGCTGTAATTTTCCAGTTAAATATCTGGGTGCAGAATGGGAGAGCTCTTTGTTGGAGAAAATATATTGGATTAGAAATAGCCTTTGAATCCCAAGAGCTGTACAGAATTAAAGAGCCTTTACTTCCCGTGTATTTAAGAACAACTTGGAATTTAGCTGCCTGCCAGGCTGCTGCCTATAGCCCCTACCATGGGATGTAATTGCTGGGGGCGGGGAAGGGAGCAAAAAGAGGCTGAAAAAGTGCCATTTCTTGACAATCCAGTTGGCAGAAACTTCTGCAGCTGTCGGTGTCTTCTGCGCTCATATCAAATACTGCGTCCCACTTACATGTGCTCTACTGTATTTGATGAGACGTAGGAAATGAGTTCAGGGGCTAGCAAGCCTCTGGGGAGGACACGGGTCAGGGGGAACAAAAATCCCTGATGCTGTGGAATTAGAGAAACCTGTGACAAGAAGGTAAATGGCTATTAGTTGATAATCAGTGTTCTGCCAGTTTTCTGTCTTCCCTTTAACCTGCTGCTTGGTTTAAGCTCATTTCTCTACCGCGGATTGTTACAGATAAGGCCATCCTTGATCCTTCAAGACCTAAAAAATTAATTCTTTCAAAACATGTTGAATATTTAATCTTACACATTTCTTATGATCCATTGTCACATAGTACATAAAATGTTTCTCTTTGTTAGGTAACATTTTTCTTTCTCTCCCCTTCTTCTATCCTTTGCTTCTGTGCCCTTTTTATTCTTTTTATTCATAGTTCTTTTCTTCTGTTTTTATGGGTTTGGGTTTGTTTGGGAGTTTTTGTTTTGTTTTTTGGGGTTGTTTGTTTTGTTAGTTTTGGTTTTTTTTTTTTTAATTAAAGATGCAGCAGTCAGAGAAAAGGGAGCAGAAAACAGCATATTAAAGCAAGAGGTTAACATGATTGAATGTAGCAAATGACTACAAATAATTGGTGCTGGGTACAATCTCAAGATAAGAAAAGCAAGAAAGATAGTAGAACTGTCCCAGAGCTGCATGAATAGGGTATAGGAAAATATTAAGACTTCCCTAGAGCTAGGTGAATAGGGTGGTAAATGTAGTAAATATATGCAATTCCACTACCTTTCACTCTAAGCGTTAATGAATTTTCTCCAGCTATGCTTAAGCTGCATTATACTTGTTCTTCATAAAATTCATCTGCACGAATGTTCTCAAAGTGACTTTGAAAACTGTGTATGTTGTTGTTCACAAGAAAAATAGGGTTTAAATTCATTGGTGCAAATGAACCTGTTCTGGGAGTGTGTCCTGGTGTTCAGGACACAGAGACTGTCACGAGTTTCTCAGGTCTTGCCCGACCGATCATCACCATGAAGGTAGCAAATGGCACGTAGAGTTTATGTGTATGTATGTATCTTACACTGATCCAGAAAGAAAATTCTAGAGAAATCTCCTTCTCATTCTTCTCTGATGTGCATCTCTGTATTAATCAAACAGGTTAAAAATAAGTAGTGGATTCTGTGCTTATTTATGCTGGCATACATATTTGGGCCAACTCCTTTGGGATAAACTGCACAAAACACCTCCATGGAATTCTGCAAAAAAATTGCAGAGGCATCTTCATGCAGAGCTGTTTTAATTTTGTGTAGCTGGGACAGTGTGAAGAAGCAGAAAGTAGCAGGATGAGAACCCCCGGTGTGGTCTGGGGGCTGCATGCTCCTGCCATGGGGCAGCTGTGACATAAACCTGACCTTGTGCCGGTTCTTCTATCTGGAGCCGTATTTTCCTACAAACGGAGCATTTTCAGAAAGCATCCAAACTGTTTGGAAGGTGGGGTGGCATTTCTTGAGATGATGGAGCTGCCCAGGTGCATCAACGCTGTACACGGAGCAGCTGAACAAGGTTGGAAAAAAAGCAACTCCCTGGTTCCCTGGGCAGCATGACTGTACCTGCTATTCCTCCGTCCTTTGTCATGCAAATGCTTCACTTCTTTGCTTCACACTGTTGAGATTATCATTATTGAATCAATTTATTTAAAGAAGAAAATCTTTAGGAGGGGCAGTTGGGAGGGGGCAGCGAGTGCTTTGCTGGCTGCGTGCCAAGTTCTAAAAGGTCAGCAGTTCCCATCGCTGTGCCGGCCAGTTGCTAGGCTGCCGTGGATTTCTGTGCTCCTTTCCTTGGCAAAAGGGACCTCGTGATGAAGTGCAAGGTTATAGTTGTGCCTTTTTAGTAACCTCACCCACTCCTTTCTGCTGGCTGAGCAGACCAAGTAAGGGGGATGTTCTCAGGAGCAGTTGTTTTCAGAGTTCTCAAAAACGGCTGCTGAAGTAACTGATAGCCTATTTATCCTGCCAAATTAGAACCTAACATATTAACCTGGGGAACATAGTCACTGTTCAGTGAGCTCTCAGGGCATGCCGGGTAACTGAGGCTTTCTTAGGGATCAGCAGAATTTGTTGCCACCTTCACCCTACTTACGTCTTCTTTGAACTCACAGGAAAGCACATTTACCTAATGCTCAAGTGAAAATTATCTAGCAAAGGTTGCAGAGCTCTTTCATGAGCTTTGCTTTTAACCGTGCTTTCCTTCAGCCTGGTGAAGCAGCAGGAGCTTTTATGCACTGCCAGTAGGGATCGGGCCTTACAGTGCTAAATGTGGAGCAGATACGCAATGAGAGTCTTATCCTGCACCAAAAAGTTTAAGAAAAGATGCAACATGAGAGCAAACGAAAGTAGGTCTGGGAAGGGGAGGACATGGTTGCTCAGACAGAGTGCATGCTTTCTGCCTGTTCAACTTCATTTGCAGAGTCCACAATCTGTACTATCCATGACATGGATTATTAGAAAACAGCACCAAGGTGTAAGCAAAGAAAGTTTTCTAACCTCAGAATAAAATGCCATTAGTGTTTATTAGACATGTGCAGCAACAAGAAATGTAATTATTTAACTTGCCTATTACTTTGGTGGCTATGACAGGCACAGCACGCCCTTGAAGCGAGCGTGAAGTCAAGGAGATGAGGTTGCACTGATCCTACTGTGGGGAGTGGCCTATTTCTATGTTGGCCAGGCATTTCTTACAACGTGGTCATTTTCAGTTGCTCGTAACCTCTTTAAATGTTGGCTGTTCATGTAGGTTGGCAGGCAGCATTCTGTGAAAATAACAGCAAGTGATCATGTAACCAAATACCTAATCTATGTTTGCTTAGCCTGGTCTGTCATGAAATTCTTCCCACGTATGTTAAGGTACAGCTAAAATGCTAACTAGGGTCTCAGGCCTGATCTGAAGCTTGCCTGGAAAGTTGGGCCAGAGATCAAGGCTGAGGTCATGGCACCCAGCTATTGCTGTATGTGCATTAAAATAGTTAGGGCTCTGTATGTGGAAATTGTTGACTCCTCTGAAAGATTTTGGGTGTATTTCTGCTTATTGTAGGGTTATTGTTTTCCCTTCTGCCATTCCTGGAACTTCCTCCTCCACCCTTAATAATCAGAACTTGAAATGAAACCTTCATCCCTCCAGAAGGGCCCGTGAAAGACACTGCTCAGATCCAAAATAAGAAGCCCTGCCTTGCCAAGACTCTGCAAAAGTGTTTCAGAGGTACATCTGAATTGCTCAGGATCTCTCTCGGATGTCTAATGTGCAAACTCCACGAGACGGCATTACTTGTGATTGCCAGGAAACCCTTGAGCAAAATAATTTGAACTTTCAGTGCCCTGTTAATTCAGGTAGCGGTCATGGATTTTCATGCACTATTCAATCATCCAGGCATTTGAACATAAAATACTAAACTTGCAGTAATACAATAAATCCACCTTTGAGTCCCTTTGTGTTAGATGCAAAGTGTGGTGGCCACATGGTGCAAAGCACTGGTACTTGCTCTGCTTCTTCACGTGAATTTGGTAGGATAATGTAATGGGAGACTTTATTGCCAAATCAGGGTATAATCTCTTTGTGGCTTCGTGCTAGACTAGATTGGATATCAGCTTTTTTTTTTGTGGCTAGGTTAGACGCAGACACCCACAAAAGTGTTGAATTTTATTTTCTATCTAAGTAGACAGGGATGTGGTGGTGGTTTGCATCAAATTATGCTGTTTGATGATCTGGTCATTCACTGATCCAGCATGAAGAATCATGTAACCACTGCCTTAGCCATCAGACAACTTGTTGATCCAACATTTGACATATTAATAAGACAGTCGTTGCTTGGAGCTATACAGAAAGGGATGTATAATTGACCCTATTAGTTAAAAATAAAGAATCAGTCATTACTTCATGTCAGCTTACTCAACATGTAACATAAACCCTGCAAAATTGTCTGTCGTCTGGATGTATGCAACACTCAAGAAGTATGGTCTACTCACAAATTAGCAGCGCATGCTGGAAGGCAAATACAGAAGGTGTGTGTCAAGTGGCAAGTCCATGGATGTGTCTTCTGTATCCTGTGCTCAGCATCCTCTGACTAACTTTTGACTGCAGGCGTTTTCAGCCTCCCTCATAGGTTTTGTGAATAATGCTATACTTGCCTACACACGTGCTTTCTTATGTTATTGCATTAGCCAACCTGTTGTACCTTTTCCCCGCCCCCCCTCAATTTGCTTGTGTTTGTGTCAGAGAGTTTGTTTCAGAACATAGTCGGGAGGAAAGGACGGTGCAGGTACTCTGGCAATGCTGTATGTTTGTCCTGAAGCAAACAGGTAAGGTCAAAAAATGAACTTTACACTTCAAGCAAAGCATCACACAGCTTGTAAAGAGGCCAGTGATGTCCTTGGGGTCATGTGGGCAGCTGCAGAAGCCACTCAGAAAGCCCTGTCAGCTGCATTGGCATTTTTGGCTGGGTATAAGAAAGTTGTGTCACAAAAGGCAAACTGTCCTGGTGTCCATTCCAGAGCTTTCATCGATCTTTTATGTACATAAGCCCTAGCAGTTGAATACCTCAAAGATGAGGTTTGAAATTGTAAACTCATTCAGATCTCATTTGCTTTGTGTGGCTTTTCTAATCTCTGTAGAAATGAACTTGTAAAGACTACATCCAGCTGGGACCTTTTAAACTCACTTAGGAGCCTCTATGCATGAGATACCGGGTTCGGTGGCTGCTTACAAAAACTGTTGTAACCCCAGCCCTGAATTCTTGTTTGATCTTTGTGAGCTGCTATGGCCATTGCTATATAATCCAAACCGCAGCTATGTCAGATGTCCCAGTTGAGATGTGGCCTATCCGTTACACAGAGAGTGAAGCATATACATAATCAGGCAGAGCGGAGCACTGTGTATCTCTCCAAAGAGCCACAGAAGTGACAAGCAAAGCAGGTCACTAGAGATATTCTCTCTATCGTACTCGAGCCCTCTTCTAATTCATTAGTGCAGATTACATTGTAATAGTACTTCATGCTGCAGTGGAGATCCCTATTGTGCTCGGCTCCACATAAACATAGAAGATAACACAGACCTTTCAAAGAATTTCTAATACAATCTAACTTACGATGAAACAGATGTTTGTGACCATGGAGAAGAGAATAACATATACTGTTAGTACGTATTCTAATTCTTATCGTGGGCATTGCTTTGGGATCTGAATCATTAGAAAGCTTTGTATAAATGTTTACTTATAAATAAATATTAGCAAAGCCTATTATGCAAAGACAGAAAATAGGACAGTAACTTTTATTTCCAGATAGTGTGCAGCATTTTTGGCCTAAAGTAAAATGTGTGATAACTAACAGGCTGACTAGCACACAGGCACAAATAAATGGTACTTGAGGAGTACACAAAGACCTGGAGCATGTATTTCATGGTAGCTTGTTTAGCTTTTGTAACTGGATGGCAGTATAATACAGTTTTGGCATCTTTTGTGGATATTTTTATTCACTGATATTTTTCAAGGACACCGTTTCAAACATGGTTACCTTAAATCACCGCTCAAAAGTGTTGACAAGCACACATTTTGTTGTGAGGTTACAAATGGTTCTCTTCGCTGTTTGCTTCCCATGGCAGTTCAGGTGCCTCCTACAACAGCACAGCCACAGGCTTTTGAACTTAACACAGGTCTTTGAAAATTGCACTTGGTTTTTCTCTTTTTAACATTTATGGGCTTGTTGTGTTAGCATATATGGCTTCATCATGCCCTGTATGATCAGCTGCAATTCTTGGGCTTTGAAAGCCAAGCTGGTAGATGAGGGTAATGCTTCTTATTCTTTTTAAATAAGACTATCAAACCTTTTTAAAATGAGTCCACTGATTCTCTTGTGCAGGGTATTATTTACAGCCAGGTAGAAATTCAGATAAACTTTCAGTATGTTGTGGTTTTTGTTTGTTTTGTAATTCCTGTTTTCTCCAACTTTGTTCACTTTTAAGTTTGGCAATGTGTATGTATTTTCTTGAAATAATTTTGTAAGCAGCCTTCCTATGTGCTGTAACAGGGAACGTTTCCTGGGAAGCCAGTGGTTCTTGTCAGTGGGAATGTTGCATATTCAGCATCTGTCGTAACGGGTGATGTAGAAGCTATTTGAGGTTTCTCTCCAAGCAAAACCAAAAGACATCCCAGATAGTTCTGTAATTTCTTAAGCCTTTGATTCATCCAGGGGCTAGGTGCCTGCTGTTGATGGCATAAACATGATCTGAAACCCATCACTGACAGCCAGCACCGCATGTCCCTGCGCTGAGCAATAGGGGGTGTCTCTGGTCCCTCGGTCCAGCCCTGTCCTGCAGAAAGGACTAAGGGCTGTTGGTCCCATGCTGCCAGTGACAGCCACAGCATTAGCAAAGGTACTCCAAGACACAGGACTCCGTTACTCATCTAGGGTCCGTTGGGTGTCATTTGGTCCCCTCTGGTGTCCTGCAGCACCTGGTGTGCATTTAGAGCCCATACTATGGGCTGGATGCAGATGCTACTTTGATATAAGTGTCTGGAAGAGGGGGACAGGCCAGATCTCACCTTCAGTGAGTTCTCCACGCTCAGAAAATGGAGTCACCGGATCACAGCCTTCCTCTAAGATTGGGCTTGTGAGAAGAAGGCGGTCATTTCATCATTGTATCTGCTCTGATTTTGCAGTGAATATTCCCTTTTCATACAAAGGTGAAAATTGTGTTCCCTCAAACAAAAAAATTGCCCTAAATTGTGTACAGGGAAGAAGAGCTACTTTGAATGGAGACTGTAGTTGAAAATACAATTCAGGAGAGGGACTGGGGAGGGCCCACTGGAGGTAAATGAGCTGCAGCAATCGGCACCAATAAAGTATGTGACTTACATGTATGTGTTACGGCATTTCTTGGAGAAAAGGGTACCGTGCTAAGGTGTGACTGCTGGGCAAATTACTCTGAAATGAATGATACCGGAGCAGTATGTCCTCGCCCAGCCATGCAGGTTACAGCTCTTGCAATGTGCCCTGATTCCCTCTCTGCCTGTTTTTTCTCTCTCTCTCCCCTCAGATGGCCATTAACCCATGTGCCGGACAGCCCTGGCCCATTCTCGGCATGCTGGCCGGAGTCGGCCCTCGCCACTGAGGTGGGGAGGAGGGAGGAATCGCCCCAGCCTGCGCCATGGCCTCGCCCCAGCGAGCCCGGCACCCTGGCCCTCCCGACGGAGGCTGGGGGTGGATGATCGTTGTCGGCTGCTTCCTTGTCACTATCTGTACCAGGGCTGTGACGAGGTAACGGGGCTGTTTCTTTGTCTTTCTGACCTGTTTGTGGCCTTACCCCTTTTTTTTTCCCTTGTAGGAGGAGGATTTGGGATCTCCCCTGATGTCCCACAGCTGCAGGGGTTATTCTGGATAGGTACAAACCTCTCTCCTGCTACATTTTTAAAAGCTTCCTGAAATCCTTAAGGCTGTGGGGACGGCTGAGGGATTATGAGCCCTCTGGTTTTAGTCTCGCCTCCTCTGACAGCTGCCCTATCTCTCAACACCCTCACTGTGATTCCTTGCAGAATCAAAGCCTGGGGCAGGCAGCGTTATTTAAGGCTCTAGTGGTTTGGTCGGGGAGGGAGGAATCATGCCAGGGACTCTTCGGGTCCACTGTGTCCCTCTGACCCCACAGCCGTTCTCATTTTTGCTAGTCCCAGTGGATTTGTTTGGCTCCCGAGCCTATCCGTGAAACCTATACATACCCGCTTCTCCTACTGCAAGCATTGCAGGCACCATCCTTACTGAGAAGGTCCATGACCCAGAGAGGAGGCCCCTCTCTATACCCTTCTGGTATCCAAAGTATGCGGAAAATATTTTCTCAAAAATATAAAGAACAGGAATAGACTGCTGCCTTGCATAAACACAATGTATACATCTGGAGTGAGACGGCTTCCACAGCTGCTGTTGGGTGACTTTGATGTCGACTGGAGGCAGAGGACCCTGGTGTGTGTGAACATGGACATTTAAGCTATATTAAGCAGAGAGATAAGCACCCTGTTAAGTGAGGAACACGAAGACAGCATCTTGTTGGACAGTCAGTATAATGCAAATACAATGTTTCCTACCTAAATTTTATACTACTTTTAAAATGAAGCTGCCAGGTTTAGGGGTCTAAAGTCTAGAGTCAACAGCATAAAAGGGGCGTGGGAACATTGACACACTGTTAGTTTATGTATGGAAACGTACAAATGCCATAATAACAGTAGAGGTTTCCTAGTGGATTTAGTTCCTTTTTCATGTGTGAAATGTGTCACATCCAAGAAATCATCTAATGGCTGGCACGTATCTAGAGTATATAGAAGAATGAAGTACATGCAAGAAAAAGCTGAAGAAAGTAGTCCTTTATTGATTTGCAGGAGGAAAAAAGAGAGGGGGGGAAAAGGGGTCTCTTGCTGATGCAGAAACCAGAATGAAACTATGCAGCCTTTTAATCCGTTCCCCTGTAGAGACTGGTAGAACAGTTACAGTTGTTAGGCAGAGCAAAGTAACCTCTCCTGGAAGCATTTTAATAAACTGTTGGAAGGTCCATGGGCTCCTGCTGTGTTTTCATTCTCTGTTCGCGAGAAGTTGCTTTTCACTTGCTTTGCACTTGTGCATCCACGAACACGTAGCTATAGGTGGTGTGGGCTCTATAGGTACTATGCTGGCCCTGCCCTCTGCCAGTTTGTGCAGATGTGAATACCACCATTAGCGAGCAACCAGGTCAGGGAAGAACTGGGGAGCGGAGGCTTTCTGTACCTGGGAAGCAACATCATGATGTGGGCAATCATTCCTGGTGATAATTACAATTTCAGTTTCATTTCAGTTGAAAAATGAGTTATAAAAACCTAGCAGCAGATACCACAGTGAGAAACATGCAGTATGATAATATTCATAATCTCTCTGGAGTAATTATCTGTCCGAATTAGGTTCTAAATCAGCCTACTTGTCTAATCCCACTGTTGGGATAAGAGCTGGACACCAATTTATGATTTAGTTGTTGCCAGTGCAAAGCAAGGACTCTTCTCTGGTTGAATCACCCTAGCCTAGGTGCCTTACACAGAGTACTGTTGGAATTACTCAACCTGCACGCACCGTTTCATGTCTTGTCCCTCATGCATTAAGGTAGCCCTTCATTTCCAATATCCCTTAGAAACTGTTTAAAAATTTCCCCATCTCGTTGGGATTTAAGCAAATCACAGGTTTGATTTTCCTGGGAGCTGGAGAGGACCTTCAAGTGGGTACTCTTTATACCTGAAGAGTGAGACCAGTGTTTTCTGAGGCAAACATCCCATGTTCAACAGGTCAGCATTCATGTTTTCTTTCCTAGGTGCATCTCCATTTTCTTTGTGGAGTTCCAGGCGTACTTTGGGCAGGATTATGCCAGAACAGCTTGGATCCATTCCATTGTCGACTGTGCTACGATGCTCTGTGGTGTGTATTACCCTTTTAAGACTAATGTTGCTGATTTTTTTCAGCTCCATCTGGTTTTACTGTGTTCACAAGTTGGTGGAGTCAGCTTGGAAAGAGAGATGTATCTCTGGGGTATGGTATATCCAAGCTGCTTCCCCCAGTGTAGTTGTGCAGGAAGGGAGTGTCTTCATACTGTAGAAAAGAAGCAGAACTTCGTATTGTCAAATGATCTAAGTTTTCAGAAATGTACTTTTGTCGAGGTCTAGTAGGACAAGTCATGTTTGAGAGCTACTAACGGAGTACTTGTTTCTTTTGCCTTTTTATTGGAATCATATTTGAGACACAGCACAGGATGTACATCTTGCCTTCGGCTCAAGTCACAGTCATCCTCCTTTTAGCAAATATGTGTGTTTACAAATAGTCTTTTCCCTTAAAAGAAAGTTCAGTGTTACTAAAAATGACATGCATCAATACAGAAGTTGTACTGAATTTCTCATGGGTTTACTTTAAAACTGTATAGCTAGCTGAAAATCCATTCCCTAATCCTGTGGAAGAGGGTTGGTTAATCCCTGAGAATTGCTACAAAGGCACAGGGACACAGTTGGAATGAGACATTAGCTACTCTACTGTGTCAGCCAGGCTATATCTTGGGGAAAAAAGAGAAATAAGGGTAACCTTGCCCTGGTATTGCAGGTAACGGAGAGGGAGAGGGCTGGTGACAACACCCCATGGTAGAAGCAGGGTGATCTGTGAGCCATCAACATTGGAGAAGTGCAGGAAAAGGGGTAGTGGCTCTGGAGATGGTCCAAAAGATGTGAGATCTTTCCTGTTTGGGTCTGACACCTGAAGTTACTGAGGGCTGAAGTGCAAATTCCAGGTGGGGAAAGGTCTCAGTGTCGTAAGCGTGGAGCAATGAACACTGTGGGCTGTTGCTCTGGCCTCTCTTGACCCCAAAAACTGCAGAGTAGCTGTCTCCCATTGTGACTTTGACCTGCTGAAAAGGCTGTTGAGAAAGCTAATGTAAATTTCAGTTTTAGCTCGCTTTCAGGAAAAGTATTTTTAGAAGTTTTTTGGTTCTCCCACTGTTGTGATGGGGGGGATATTGGGAGACCACTCTGGGTAGCTGTGATCACCATTTTCTCCTGCTTACCTACTGCTTCCTTTTCCTTGATGACTGTTGCAACGAACTGTGTGTGAGGACCTGCCATTAACTACCAGCTTTATTTGTTTCTTTGAAGCCCCGCTTGGGAGTTTAATCAGTAATCATGTGTCCTGCCAAGTTGGTATCATGCTAGGAGGGCTGCTTGCATCTGCTGGACTAATTTTGAGTTCATTCGCCACCAGCCTGGAACATCTCTACTTATCATTAGGAGTCCTTACAGGTAGGAGGCATTCAGCCCCTTTGTTCCTGCCATGACAGCAACACGGGAACATTAAAAATTATGGTCCTCCCTTTCAAGAGGGGTGATCTCTTCTTCATGTCATATTGCCACCTTGCTGATGGACAGAGATACTCAGACCTGTTCCCTTCATTGTAAATGAGAGGCTTTGGCTGCCCCTGCGAGGGCTGCAGCACTCGTTGGATCTCATACAGCCCAAACGCAGCATGCTGCAAAAGCAACTCTCTGACTTCTGTTAAAGATTGGAAAACATTGTGAAATTATGGGAGGTCAGGAAGGACTTCTGTTGTAGGTGATACACAAAAAGGTTTCCTTTTTTGCCTGTGATTTGGGAGGAGTTTGTTATGGTAGGAGTTCTAAACTGCCCCAAAATATTTGCATATTAAAAAAAAAAAAAGTTTAAACCATAACATAAGAGCAAGTGGGGCGAGCAGCACTGGGTGAATAGCCGGTACCTCAGCTGTGCACCTTATTTTTGTCTGCGTTACATTCCATTTGAAAAGCACACAATCTCCTGGTTGGTAGTGTTGCCGTAGCAGCTCCTCCATTTGTGTTCAGGTATGGTGGCGACAAATGTCTTCGCTCTGTCCTATCTCCCTGTCTTTGGTGTGCACAGAGGAACTTGAGAAGTGCCCATGGTCACACTGACATTCCTTCCTCATTAATACTGACCTGGTAGCCACGGTGATATAAGCCTTGTACTTGGTCCCCTGCTGTTTAGTAACAAGTTGGTGGAATTACTGCAGTTCACATGCTGCCAGCAGCTTACTTGTTTAAAAAAAAATAAAATAAAATCCTTATTGTAGTGCATGTCACTCCTGTATTACAATGTTAATCTTTGACAAATGTGTTCATTACAAATAAAAAGGCTCCTTGTAACTTGAGGGACTGTGCCACATACCATGCTAATGCCGCTGAGGCTTCCTTAGTGAGAACCACTGGGAATACTGAGGTGGAAAAGCAGTTGCACTTTGTACATGGAGTTCTAAAGAGCCAGTTCAATAAGGACTGAACTTCTAGTCTGTGGGATTGATTAATGGAGAGGTGAACTGTTGGTAAAGGCTAGAGGTGGTGCCTGGACCCAGAGAGGAGGTGGGTGCGTAACTGGTGAATGTTCAGGGCTGCAGGACTTGAAACTATGAGGAGTGAAGCAGAGGTGAGATGGGGGAGTGGCAATAAATAGAGAGCTCCTTCTAAGAGGTATGAAAATGTTTTCAGCCACAAACTTTTTGTTTACACTTTTCACATGACATTTATTGGCTTTTTGGGGACCTATTCTCCCTGCCAACTCACTAAAAAATAAGTGGCGTGTACACGAAATAGAGTATGATTTTCACAGCTCTCAAGTGATGATGTCTAGCTCAGGGCTCCAGCTCTGCTGCCTGCACAAGTCCAACGCCAGCTCTCTGCCCTGCTGCTCCCCTCGCCTCCTGAGGGGTGTCGGAGCGGGCATCCACCGCCCGCAGTCCCTCTAATCCACTTATCCCCTCCTGGCAGGCTTTGTGCCCGCTCGGCACAGTGCAGCCTTTGAGGAGGATGTGGCAAGCTGGTTACGGCGCCGGGAGATTATCTCCTCTATTGGCAAGTTCTGCCAAAGGCAGTGGGGACTGGTTTACCCTCGATGTAGGACATGCTCCAAAAACCTAGTCAGGAACGCATTTCTGCGGCTGAATCAGAAACATATTAGTGTTAGGGCAACCATTTGGTAATTAAAATCTGCTCTCTGGTTCTGCAACAGAGACCACAATCTTTTTCCCAGTCTAAAAGATGGATATTTGTTTACTACATTGGACATGGCTTTGTTTTCTGAGGTTTTTCCCCCCTCTTTACTTACTGGCAGGGATTTAAAATGGTCAGGACTCCAAGCAGCTGCTGCGTGGAGTTTGTTTAGCTGACTAAAAAAGGTTTATTGTAGAATATTAGTAACAGAGACAGACTCTTTGTACTGTGCTTCAGAGACCTGAAAATTAATGTTCAGGGTTGCAACAGACCGAAACACAAAGTGGTGCCTCATCAGAACAGTGTGCCCAGTGCCAGCATCTGCACAGACCCTGGGGCAAGAGCTCATCTTGCATCCAGGAGAGGCTAACACACCATTTCTCTGATGTTTATTCATCAATCATCCTCATTCTTGTTATTAAGCAAACCCCATCACTTCTTTCTGAGCCTTGTTATCTTGGATTAATGATGATCCGTTAGGTTTGTCAAGTCAGTGACCACGACAGTGGGAGAAAGGAGTCATCCTGGTCCTCTTCACACCGTGACTGGGCTGCCTGATACAGCACCAGAAAAAGCTTCCTATTTGTTTGTGCTAATGAAAGTAGGATATGTGATTTAATTTAATGTCTTCCCATGTGTCGTGCTTAGTATTAAGCCATCTGCACTGTGCTTTCTCTTCTAGGGCTTGGGTTTGCACTCTGTTATTCTCCAGCCATTGCGATGGTGGGCAAATACTTCAACAAAAGAAAAGCGCTGGCGTATGGAATAGCCATGTCAGGAAGTGGAATCGGTACCTTCATCCTTGCCCCTGTGGTCCAGCTCTTAATCGAGCAGTTTTCCTGGCGTGGAGCTTTACTCATCCTGGGAGGTTTTGTTTTAAACCTCTGTGTCTGTGGTGCCTTGATGCGGCCTATTGCTCTTAAGGAGGACCGTAAAACTGCTCCTGAGTTTCTTGAACAGGATTATGTCCCCAAAGCACAGAAACAAGACTTAAAACGAATGTCCGTCTGTTCACCTTTAATCAAAGCGTGGTCTCATGAATGTTTATGCTACTGTTCGTGGAAGGAATATGACTTTTTACTGATGCCGGGCTTCATGGTGCTGGCAGTGTCAGTTTTATTTATGGCATATGGCTGTAGCCCTCTTTTTGTCTATCTAGTGCCTTATGCTTTGAGCGTTGGAGTGAGTCATCACCAGGCGGCCTTCCTCATGTCCATACTTGGTGTCATAGACATCATTGGTAATGTCACCTTTGGATGGCTAACAGATAGAAGGTAATGGCTTACAGCTAAGCAAGTGTACGCTTTAGCTGGTGGGAGGCTGGGTGCAAGTGAGGTGTAATACACATAAAAGTTAACATTATGGACTTCTTCTGTAGCATGCATAACATTTAAAAGAAGAAAACAAACCACAACAAACGAACACACGGTCTAACTATCAGAAATGCTTACTATTTAATGTTATTGTTTTTTCTGAGTTTGTTCAATTCTGCTGGTTCCGTTTCTTTTTTTCCTGAAGAAATTATATTTTTGTGCAAAGTGGAAATGTAACACCCTGCCTGAAGTTGTTTGAGTGTGATCCTCTGTACCCGTTTCCTAGAGGATCTCACTCTGCTTTCTCTGCCTTTCCATCTCTTTTGTGCTGCTGGGGAGGCACAGAAGTTATGGAAAAGGGTCAAGGGTCTGGCCCAGTGCTGCCAAGCATATACTCAGACGGACAGACCTAAAAGCGTTAACGTATTTTCTAGTATGTAAGAGCTCACCATGCTTTGCTAACTCAGCTCACTCAACCATCTGTGTACAGCACCTGTAACATCAGTAGACGCTGGCTAAATTTAGAAGGATTTTGATTCTAAAGGACGTGTTCTTTGTGCTTATTCAGTTTGTGGGAAAAAATCAGTTATTGGTTTTGTGGGGCAGAGATGATAACTCCGGTGTTTAAAGGCTGATGTTCTGATGATAACTCTGGTGTTTAAAGGCTGATGTGAAGGATGACAACTAAGCGAGGTATACTGTAATATCTTTGCATAATACTGGGAGCACCTTGCTGAGCTGGGATGTAAAGCCTGATGGAATACTGCTTTGAACATTGAAACTTTAGTGGGCTGCAAAATCCTGTCAGTGGAGTGGCTCCCCTCACTAAGGGCAGCCCGAAGAAGAACACTGCAGGCAGCATGGGCTGCTGCTTACCAGATGCTTCTGCAGCTGTAGGTGAGCAGCTTTCCCTACCTGGGCTCATCAGTGTTGAGCTTTTCATTTTGAAGACTGTGTATGGAAATTGACTTAAATTTGAGGTATATAAAAGAGAGTGAAGTGCTGCATGCCATGGCATAGAAACTGAGATGCTGTGTTCAGCGATAATCTTTTTCTTTTCTGTTTTGAAATTTGCAGGTGTTTGAAGAAGCATCGGCACTTTTGCTACCTCTTTGCTGTGGGAATGGATGGCCTCTGTTGTCTTTTCCTGCCAGTTCTCCAAAACTTCCCCTTGCTTGTGCCTTTCTCATTTACCTTTGGCTACTTTGATGGAGCCTATGTAACGCTCATCCCTGTCGTGACGGCAGATGTAGTGGGAACTTCTTCGTTATCATCAGCACTGGGGGTTGTGTATTTTCTGCATGCCATACCATATCTAGTGAGCCCACCCGTTGCAGGTTCGTCACAAATTACTTTCCTATACTCTTATCACTACTTCAGATTTAACTATTGGTGTGATGTAGAAGGAGAGAAAGGACAGCAAATGCACGCTGAATGTGGATGTAGCCCCTGGGCAGGAAAATAACACACCTAGACCTTCATAAGAATCTAGATCCCACTTATTCCCTGTCTTGATGGGATGATTTCTATGTATAGACCAAGTTGAAGTTTAAAAAACAAACCAGTACAGAATGGGGCGTTTGAGAGCTGTTACATCATGACTTCATGTAGCTCAGAAATCGTGCAAGTAGAAGGAACAAAAGGTTTCACTGTGAAATTACATGGTTTTCAAAATGTAACCTAAAGAGAGTTTCATTACAACATGTTTTTTTTTGTGCGGGGGACTTGATTTTTTCAACTCCAGCCTGCTTTGAACAGGTGGGTGAGTCAGCTTTGCTATTGTTTGGTCACGGGCTCATCGCTGTAATATCTAACCGTCGTTTTCCCCATCAGTTCGATTACAGTGAAGTAAGGATGAGAGCCGTACTCCTATTATTCTTTAGAAAGAACTTGACACAGTTTTGAATATTGTGGAGGGGCAGAGATCTTTTTTCAAACAGCCATGTCTTGCCTATTTTGTCTTCTATTCACATCAATTCCCAATTAATCTCTGCTTCTGAAGGCTTTAATTTAATTTTCCATAGCCAAAACCATTGCAAAATGGAATTATTTTAAGTGATGCATGAGCCTAGGGCATAGCTCACTAGATGTTTCTGTATGAGGATCTCATGCACAGCGTACTTAATCTCAGGGCTCTCTAAGCATGTCTACAGACTGCCAGTTAAATCCATGCAGTTGAAAGATGTTTATTTAGGATTGTGGTGATGACTGCTGTGCCTTTTCTCGTGGGTTTGACCGCTAAACAAAAGCCCATCAAAATCTTATCTGCCTGCTGAGGACAAATGCCTCCCTGCCCCAGGAGGTAAAAGTATAGTGACGGTGATGTAAACCCGTATTGTTTGATTGTATTTATATGTGATAACTCCAGAAGCTTATAAAACTCCTGTTGATCATGGGATTTGTAAATTATCAGAATTTTGACGGGCCTTTAAAAACCCATGATTTGCTCTCCTACAGGTTGGCTTGTGGACACAACTGGCAGCTATACTGCATCATTCCTCCTGTGTGGATTTTCTATGATTTTTAGTTCAACATTATTGTGCTTTGCAAGACTAGCAAAGAAAATCAAAAGAACACACTTGCGGTCGCTCACCAATGATACTGGCACCAAACAGCACATCTGGACAAATGGAGCAATAGCTTATTCTGTCGCAGCAGAATTAGACCAAAAGGATGTTGAATTTTTGGCTGTGGATACAAACAGCTACAGCAACAGATGACAAGCGCCGTCCGGATTCAGCACTGCACAGCCGTGACTGAGATGGAGGTGGCTCTGTAGTGTTACACTGATGGTACTCCTGTGAAACAAGGCATCTCTCAATTAGATTCTTCTTTTGTGTTTTTAGTTGGCTAAAATCTACATACAGCAACAATAATATCAAGTTAATGCAGTAATAGAAGAAAGCTAGACTGAAAATAAAGAGTTTGCAGATACAAATGTTCACAGATCTATTTGAAATGCAGTATGTCGACTCCACAGATAATCTCAAAGATGATAATTGGCTATAATAAAAAAAAGACTATAAAGTAATCAGTCACCAAAACTGAACAATAAACTTTAACAACAGTAAGCTTTTTGGTGTTCTGGTCTATTATGTTTCAATGGACTAATCACCACCAAAAAACCTCCACGTTTATCAGTCTGCGTTAAACTCTTTGCAAATAACTATTTCAAATGCCAAAGCCATTTTATTTAGAAAATCTGACAGGAAACTGTGATTTATGCTCAAAGTATCTCTGGAGCAGCTTTAATTTTTACAGTGTGCCTGAATTTTGTACATAAGTTGCAATTTAATTTCAAGTATGGTTTTAGACTTACTTTCCCAAGCCTCCTACAGCAAAATGTTGAGGTGGCTGCTGCTTTTCTCCTGAAGATCTTTAAAGCTTGAATTTCTAAACATTGACATTCCAGGTATGATCCTCCAACTGATCCTTGTCTGGGAGGGTAGAAGAGGTGCTGTGGCTCATCTACTATTTGAAGAGGAGTAAATTTGTGCCAGGGGACTAGGTGTGCTGATGGACAAACCTGGTTTAGCTGCATTAGTTTGAAGAAGCTGGAACGCAGCCCGGGAGACAAGAGGAGAGGCTTGGTTGTTTCCGAATACAGAGCCTCTTCCTCCTGTAAAATCAGCAGCTGTTGAAGAAATTTAGAGTCTGTGCAAGCAGATGACTGAGAAACTGCCCACTCCACAGGCGATAAGTAAAGAGGACATTGGCAGACAAAGTTTTTTCTGCATATTCCAGTGGCAAGTCTGTCTCTTCTTGGACCTGGGAACTGTATCTTCAGAATGTGCAAATTAGTCATTTGTGACACCTGACGAGCTGGTCAGGTCACTTGTCCTGGATGGCCAGAACACAACAGCTGCGATTCACCGCTGGTTTCCTGCTACTTGTGTGAGGAATATACTACAGCTGGCTGCTCAACCAGAGCTACGGACCAAATGTAGCTCATGGGGTAAATCACTGATGTGGTGAACTAATAAATAATGGGATGTTTCCCACTACATTTCCAAAGTCATCGATGCAGGATTTTCACATTCGGAAATGCAAATAATTTCTGTGTTTTGATGCTGTATAAAGTTGCATTCTGTTCATTAGCAAATTGATCAGAGTTCGAATAATTGTTATCAACGTTGAACTAGTCATTTTGTTATTCATCTGCAATGTATTAAATGGCTGCTCATGGCGTCCTGCTCCCGTCTGTGCCTCAGAGGGGAAAGCAAAATAGACTGACGTTCACAAATTTTATTTAGATCAAGAGTACAGCCATAGGGGTATAATGTATTTTTACATATATATGAATAGTATGTGTGTCAAGTAATTCTATTACTCATGCATATTTCAACGTATTAAAATTGTTTGACTTCAGTTGTCTGTGCTCAAACAAAGCATTTCTCATTGCCCTGCTTCAGAAGTGTGGTCAGAGCCAGTAGCACGATTTATGTGCACAGACCACAGATTAAGACATGGGAGTGCAAAAACTGCTTAAAACTGATGACGTAACCTTTTGTTCAGCTCTGCGTGGCAACTGAGTCCTGGGCCCTAATTTTGATTTTAAAATATATTCTTAAAAAAAGACAAAAATTATCCATGAGTGTTTCTTAATGAGTTAGGAAAAATAGGCACATTTGAGAAGAAAAAAAGGTGGCTTTATTCATTAGTAGTGATGAAGATACTGTTCTAGATCTTAATGCAAAATTTTATATCAAAAAGTAGAGAATAGTGTGGTCTACAAAGAAGATAAGCTATTTCAACAAGTTGTAAGTTAGTGCTGTCATTTACTGTACAAAAATCTAATTGCATTTTTTTACCACATCATGACATGTCGGCAGCTGTTCATGCTATAACTGCATATTATAGAAGTCTGTTAGAATAATACTATATGCATTTTTATCCTAGTAAATCATACTGTGTAATATGTTATTAGTGTTTTTTGGATTTTTTTTTTTAAATTTCAAGATATTTTTTCATAGGCTTTTCTGTTTTGTGTTTAACTTATAATTAAGGCAGTATTTCTTGTTTTAAATATCTAATTCAGCAGAAAACATTCAACTAGTTTTATACACAGATCTTTTGTAGGGAACGATAGAATGATTTCAGGGTTTTCTAACACTGTTTCTGTGCTGAATTAAGCCAATGGATAAAAGCTTATATACCAGAATGATGCTTTCTGTGTGTAAAACACACTGTGAAATATCAGCCCTGTCATGAATTTCCTCACAGAGAAACAGAGAAGGAAGGAAGCATAACAAGAAATGACCTGCGAGTGGAAGAAATGACAGTAAAATCCAAGGTTTGCGAATTCTCATGTCAAACTTCTACCCCCTGGTCCGTACAACCTAAATTGAACACCTCATCTTCATCCTGCCCTGTGAAAGGCTTCAGGCAGCGTATTATAGATGTCTCCGGATTATACCATTTTTAAAAAAAATGTTTTATTGTATCTACAATGGTTTGGGTTTTTTGTTGTTTTTGTTTTGTTTTGTTTTTTTCAGAGATTATAATATTCAGGCTGTTCTCCATAGAGGATATTTCCTGGCATGGCACGGTGCAGTGACGGGCAGAGAACTCTGGGCTAGCTGGGCACAATTTGCCAAGCTAACACCGCGTGTTCCCACCAGCCCTGTTGAGCACTGGGGGATACGAGCTTGGATGCGGCACTGCATGGCTGAGCCTGCCTGGCTTCCCGGGACAGCGTGGCCTCACTTGGCTGGAGTAACATCTGCCCGAGGCAGAAACAGAGGGATCCTATCTCAGGTGAATCCTGCCTGGGATAATACTCTATTCTGTGCAGTGAAGGGGAATTCATTGTTAGTAAGTGCAACTGCTTACAGCCGCTGAAGGTATCCCATCTGTTTCCATTGCATGAGGTTTGACATGAGGAAATCCTCATTCTTTTGAAATTGCTTACATTGTAGTGAGAGTTTTTATCAGGTCAGTTTTGGAACGTTTAATAAATTTTACCTTGAAAAATTGTGTGAAAACGGCGTTGGAAAAATCAAGTACCTCCTGCTGAAAAATAACCCTGTTTTCAGAAAAAAATTTTTGAGCCTGAAACGTTTCTGCCAACTTGGATGACAATTTATCTCCTGAAAACCAAAGGTTTTCTGGGCTACTATATGGTGAATATATTTCATATTGCCACAACAGTTCCTTGTTTGCTTTCTAAAGTGTTATGAATTTATGTGAGAAGGAAGAGCTTGTTTTAGTTAAGCTGTAACAGTACTTCATGGTCAGCACAACAAAGTCCTTAGCCAGGATTGCCTCAATAAATAATTCCCTCTATGAAGTGACCGTTCTGGTGTATTCCAGTAGTTTTCTGTATAATTTAGAAGATGCGTTTGATTCATTAATGTATGCTGCAGGGTTGTCTTCACTCCCTTTTTCCCTGCATCGCCAGCGTAGGCTCCAGTGATGTCTTCATACTTGGGTGCGAATGAGAGGTGGTTCACCCTCTGTGTGATTCTGGTTTTGCCCATTGGACTTGGAGACTGCAAAAGGTGTGGATTTGTTTTTTTCCGCTTCCCGAAGCTGAAGCTCAGCCTCTTCCCTGTGCCGCCACGCCAGGCAATGCAGCAGCACCACCCTGTGGGAAAGACCATTTTTCCCCATTTACAAGACACTGGGCAAGAACTGGAAGGCAGAGTTTGCACGCAGCATCCCCCGGCAGCACCGCGGCCCAGCCTGAACCTCCAGAGACCGAAGAAGGTGAAGTGCAAGAAACAGATTTCTCGCATCTCTGCACCTCACGGTGAGTTTCTTCGCTGTGGCGAAGATCGAGCCACTCTGACTGTTCTAAAAAGTTCAGGCTCGCATTTTTCTCAAAATATTTTACTGCTGCTCCTTACTTCTGCAAGGTTCGTTTTCCAGGAGCGAGGCAGGAGAGGCTCTGGTGGCAGGGCGTGGAGGGGAGCACGGATGTGCCACCACAGCTTCCTGACTTCAACCCTACTGTTGTTCCTACCAGCTTTCAGCAGTGGTGTGCCAGTCCTGCTCCCAGTCCTTCCTGTTCTCCTCCCTCCCCACTCTTTCCCTAGGTAGGGCCACCTTTCTTTGTAAGAGAAAAGCTGGCGGGTGGCTGGAAAACAAGAATGGATTTTGCCCCAGCCCTTTCTTAGGAAGAAGGTGTGGTTGTATCATGTACTCCTGATCCTTTTACTTGTATTATGAAATATTCTTTGAGGGAGAGCTGACATGGGGGAGGTCTCTTGATGTTTTGTGGTCTGGCATCATATTTTACACTCCTTCAGGCCTGTCACCCTGTCTGTACATGGGACTGCTGTGGCAGGGGCAGGAATGCTCCAGGATGGCTGGAAACAAAAGGCCACATCCCTCCTGATGGGCTCTGTCACCAGTTTGCTTCATTCTACACCACTGGCTAGTGCTCAGAAGTGTATTGAAAGTACAGCGTTAGTTTTCCCTGAGCACCATGAACTGCCATACCAAGGTACAATGCTATGGAATTAGGCCAGCCTGTTGTAAAGAATACTGACTTTTAGTTGGACAACTGAAGACAATCACCTCCTCCACCCGTCCTCTCTGTCCTTTCAGCCCTTTCTTCCATTCATGTAGACTCTGTGGGCACCCACCTCACTTCCCACAAGCCCCTTGCTCTCTGCGGCGCTGTTCTCCAGTGCTCATGCAACTCCTTGCTCTGGCAGCGCTCTGCCCTCCGTGTCCGGTTCAGTACGTTTCTTGTGTGCGTTTTCTATCCCTGGCTTGTTTCACAAGCACGGCCACAGATAGTTGTCTCTTTGGCACCTCAAAGATTGCCTTTCCTTCCTCTCCAGATGTTTGCTGCAGCGGTTCCTGAGAGTGTGATTTTGGGTAAATTAGACCGACGTCATTTTGTGCTCAGTTTAATTCTTTGGTGCAACACTTCTGAAGCCACCTTTGTTGAGAGTTTGGGAAAATAAATGGGGCTACCTCCTGACCCTTTCATATCCTGCCAAAACTTTATCCCTGTTACTTTTTCAAATGGCCGTTTCCTTTTCTTTCATGTACTAACATGAGGATTGGTCAGCAGAGAGGTACCAGAAGTGACAGTTGATGGATGCAATGCTCTTTAATACAGGTTTTTTAAGCTTTCCAGGGAACTAGCCAAACAGTAGTTATTTTTCATAGTTAAACAACATACAAGCTAGTAAACCAAACAAGTCTTCAACAAAAGCATCTTCTAAATAACACTAAAAAATACATTTTTTTAAACATATGAAAAAGCATCAGAAATTCCATTTGTGTATAACGTGGCTTTCAAGTGGATAGATGAAATACTACAATGATTCCCTTATCTTTTTCTCAGTAAACGGTAATATCTAATTTAGATATCATTTGATTAGAAGCTCTCTGTTCTGCAGATCATCACTTAAACGCAACTTTTATACCAGTATTAGCATTGAAGACCAAGATATCTTAACTGCTATTTAGTCTTCCCAAGCATGCTCTCTGTGGGTGAATGAACAAACAAATGAACAATCATAATCTGCAGTTTCTACATTATCACCAGAAAGCGATGCCACCAGATGTTTCATCCAGTTATAACATCAACCTTAAAAAAAAAAAAAAAAAGTGGTTTTGAAAGTCTGCTAAAATGTCCTTGGGTTTGGGTTTTTTTTGGCGTGAAGGATTTTGGGGAGATTTAGCTTGAGATGGAAAGTCGTAGCTCACATAATGCACTCAGATATTCTTCATTGTTGGGACACAGTGCAATGGCTTTCTCGTAGCACTCAATTGCTTTGTGTTTTTCACCGCTTAGCTTATGAACAAGTCCAAGTGTACCAAAATCTGCTGCGTCTTCTAAACCTCTCTGAATTCTTTTTTCCAGCAATTTCTTGAGAGCATTTCTGCACGCAATTCTTCCATAAGACTCTTTATCAATTTTCAGCCCTTCTAGGTAATACCTAATGGCTTCAGATTCCGATTTCATATGAAAACGCTGAAAATTGCCATAATGGTAGTAATATTCTTGTTTATCATTATCGAATAGAATATTTATCTGAAACGCTTTCTGAAATGTCTCTTCTGCTTCTTCATACCTCCTTCCTTCTGCATACATGTTTGCTAGATCAACGTGGGCAGTAAAAAATTTTGCCTTTTGGGCAATCGCTGTTTTAAGATGAAAAATGGCAAGTCGGATGACTTCCTCCACTTGCTCTTGAGGTGGATATCTTGTAGTGTTTTTCAATTGATACAGCTTTCCTCTGTAGCAGAGTGCTAGTTGGTGATGCAAAAAGGCAGATTTTGGTGTCACTGCCAGGGCCTTTTTCAAAATCTCCACCGCTTTGTCCACTTCTCCTTTCCTTCTGTAAAACTTAGCGGCGTATCGCTGGACATAAGGAAGATCAGGGGTTATCTGCATTGCTTCTTCAATGTACCTCTCCCCTTCATCAGCTTGCTTTACGTCTTGAAGTTTTAACGCAAGTAATGCCATAATGAAAGTACTCTTTGGATTCAGTTCCACTGCATGCTTCAGGAGCTCAAGGGACGGGATTATTTCTTCACATTGTCTGAGAGAGAAGTCTTCCAAACGATACATTACTATTGCATAGCCAGCATTAAATCTTGGGTTATTGGGTTCATTCTTCAGAGCAGTTTCAAAACAATCCTTTGCTCTCCCATAGTATTTTCTCCCAAACTTTAATAATGCCCATCCTTGCTCAGCATAGATCTCCGGAAGTTGAATCTTCCATTGGTCAGTATTTGAAAGCTTTTTGCAGCTGTTTTCCACTTTGTTTATATAAGTTTGAGCTTCTTCATATCTTTTCATGTGGTAATAGATCCAGGCATAGTTCCCCCAGGTAACAAGAATTCTCCAGTCAATTTCATCTGGATGATTTTTTTGAGCTGCTGCTTCAGCTTTTTGGAGATTTCTCAGGGCTTCCTCATTTGAACCCTTTAGGTGGCATACATAGGCTAGTAGATTATAATTTGTGATGTTGGATTCTATGAAAAACTCGATCTGATCATCTACTGTTTCTTCTAGGTGTCCGAGATCCACATCCTGCTTCAGCAAGGTCCATGTAAAATGACATTCTAGCTTCAGCAGGGAGCTCTTCAAGGAATTCATGGAAATGGTACTAGAAGAAAACAAAGAAAAATGTACTTACACTCCACTGGCTTTTTGCTACTCTTGTTTTTAAACCAGGCATGATGTACTTCAAAACCAGGCAATACCTCACCTAGTGCCACAAGTCAACAATACTTCAAACAAGCCAAAGCTCTGGGAAGCCATTGGTCTAAAGAGCGGAATAATTATTTCAGTAATTCTCCTTGCCAGTGTATGAGGGCATCTCTTACATAGCAACAGAGCTGGTGGTCTGGCTGTCAAAGAGGAGGGCTAATCTCTCTGGTAAAGCTGGCACAGCTCTGGGCCTCAGGAGCATACTTCCTATGCCAGGAACAATTGCTGAAGCCTACCCAAAAGAGGTAATCAAATAACAAAGCTTCCCCTAAAATATAGAGAAAATGATACAGTGCCTTTCCCATGTATCTGTATATTTTATGGTTTGGATTATAAATTTCATTTTGCATTTCCTGCATTTGTAAATCCTTGTTTGTCAGATCATAGTACTGTTTTTATGATTATACTAATGTATCCAGTAGCTGGCTCCTGGATCCTACCAGTCTCCCCAGTTGCTGGCGCATGGGTGTACAGGACCCCTGAGGATGCAACCCCACTGCGCTTGCTGGTACCCACCACACGCTCACTCACTGACCCTGTGGATCCCCAGAAGATGGCTTTGGACATCCCGTAGCTGGTCAGGGATCCTCTCTCTACCCAGGCTCCTCACCCCTAGACGCACGCACACTGACCAGACCCTGTTTGCATACACCTGGTCCATAATACCCCTTTGTCCCTCTCTATTTTTAATCATTTGTTCCTTCCCAAATCACCTAGGTCACTCGTTTCCCTGCCTTTGGTCCCTTCCCCAGACATCCCATAATGTCTCACACAATCCCCAAATGCTTTTCCCTGCATCCCATAAGGTGTCCCACATCCTTAAGCACTGCGCTCCCTTGGACCCCTAGCGTGGGGTATCCCCTTGGCCCGTGGGGGTCCCCTGGGAGGGCCAGGTGGGAGCTCATGTCCCTGAGCCCTGGGGGGAGCCCCCGCCTGCCCTCCTGCCTCTGAGCTCCTCACTGTGCGTGGGGATGGGCTGATGGCTCTGGGAACAAGCTTGGGAGCAGCCGGGGCAGGGTGGCATTTGGGGTCCCCCTCCTGCCATTGCCTGCCTATGTCCCGGTGTGGACATGCAGAGCAGCTTTTAGCACACAAACTATCAAGGACAAACCTTTACAGCCCAGAGAAGGTAACACCCTAGTCCGTATTGTGCCCTCCCTTAAAGAAGGAATTATACGTGACTTTATAATCAAGGCTTCTCAGTCAAATCCTTCTTTGTTAGAAAGACTTCTCTGCCCCCCCTCCTCTAAAGCCTAGAGGGTCTGACAGCCTGTGTGGTACCACGCGTGCTGCCGCTCAGCTCCACAATCATGTAAAAAAAGAGGCATCTTTTGGGTAAAAAAAAAAAGAGTGAGTGGAAAGACTGAAAATTATGAGGAGGCAAATCAAGGAGGAATCCGTCAGCAATTCTTACAGGTTCTGGGACAATGGGCAGGACACTGGGGAAAGCAAAACTGAATACACTTTCCCACCCAAACCATCTGACCCAGAGGTACTGGAAGAAGTCAGACAAAAATGGTATTTATAAGTGCTGTTAATGTATAAGTTTGTCTTACAGACTTCTTCGCCTTTCTCAAATAATCTCTTCTGCCTAACTGAGGTTTTTCGTCGGTATTAACAGCCGTTCCTAATTAGAAAGCTGTGTGTGAGGTAACTACAGTTCTTCTGGGATGAAGAGGAAGTGAGAGCGAGTTCCCATTATTGTCACTATCTTGTTAGAAATCTTTGGCTACCGGTGAATACCACAGAACAGATATTGGCTCCCAAATCACCAGTTCAATTAAAAATGTGGCGTGTGTTTTTTATTGCCTCAGCCGAGAACCCTGACAATGTCTAATGTCCACGGCTGAGAAACTAACAGAGGAGAGTAATTAATGAGAAGACATTTGTGGAAAATTAATATTCATGAATGTCACAAAAACAGATTTGTGACGCAAATTAAATACAGTTTAGTTTAGTTCAACACATAACCGTTAAACGCCATTTCCAAAGTTGTCCTGCCATCTTGGCTTTGCCCCATTTGCGTGCGCGCACAGCTCTGTGCATGCATGACGGTCTTCAGAACGTGTTGTCCCCCCTCCCCGACCCCCGACAGCTTATGCTCCAAGGGGCAGCCCAGAGCCTGCGCTGCCCTCTTTGCTGGTCCTGGCAGTAGTAGAGATCAGAAAGTAAATTCTCAAATGCATCAGCCCCAGGCACCCATTCAGCCGGGCACCAGCTGCGGCTGCAGCCTGGGTGTCACCCCCGAACTGCCCACACACAGTTTTCCTGATGGCCAGTTCTGCTCACAGGGCTGGCCCTTGTCGGAGAAATGATAAAATTACAATATTCAATAGAACCCTTATTTTATTGTGATTCTTCCAGTAGATATTCTGCAAAATATTTTCTGCTGTTTGGATCCCCATAGTCCCTCCCTGCTTACGTTTAAGTAAATAATAAGCATTATTTTCCTGTGGCATAGCAAAAAAGCACCTTTCAGAGACTGGGTTGCTCACCTCATGGTTTTCCTTCTCTGCCCACTTAGGTTAAGGTAGCTTTGAAGCCAAAGGAGTGCTGCTCTCCGTTGCTATGCCTTCCCTTTTATGTGCTCCAGCCCTCACGTGGTCTGTGAGTAATTTAACGGGAACCAGAAAGTGAAACTTCAGCTCTGCCTGAATCTGCGGAAGAAGCTGGAATAGCCGCCAGTAGGGGAATAGAAACCTAGGAGTGAGTAAACTGCTTTTTTTTCAGCCTGGCTCTGTGCCACACATTATGTTGTGTTGTGGAGAATGTGGCAACAGCTCCTAGTAACTCCCAGCGTTTACTTTGTTCAAATCCAGAGGCATCTAGGACGCGGAGAATATTTCAGGCCAGTATAGGCTGAGCTGGTTATCATGCGCGGGCTATAGGGAAGGGTCCTTTTCCCCTCCTGCCTCTGCTGATGCATCTTTGCACAGTTTTGTACCATGCTTTAGGGTCCTGTTTTGTTGGTACTGTGTCATCCCCCTAGTCCTACCCCACAATGTCCTACCGCCCCTTGCCTCCACTCCTTCGTCCCGTGTCTCCCCATTGCAAGGTCCCTGCTGTTGTACCAGGCCTGTATTTCCCCACGCCACGGTGTTCTGGAAGAGCACTAAACATCTCACCCCACCTGGAACGACTGTTTGTCGCTGCTCTCTCTGTGAAACTGTGGTTGTACTGCCCCGAGAGAAACGAAAGTGAAACAGGTGAGATACAGACAGTCAGTTCGAGAAATTGCCATCGGGGTTGTGCCAAGAAAAACAAAGCTGCAGGCGGGTCAGGGCAAGCTCAAACAGAGCACCCTTGGTGAGCCGCTGGCCCGAGGCCATGCAAACTTATGGCCTGTTGCTGTCATCAGCGACGCCATAACAGGGCATCACGTTAATCAAGGGATGGGGCAGGGGTTGGGTACTGTCCCGGTTTTGGCCAGATTGGACAATCAGAATGACAGATGGCCCTGCCCCTGCCTCTCTGAAGAAAGAAGAAATAAGGAGATTTATGAGTTTAGAAAAAGAACTAAACTACTTTAATGAAAATATTAATAAATAATGATAATAATAATAATAATAATGTATACAATATATAAAAAACAGTATCCAGCTCACAGGATGACGATCGCCTCACCAGGGAAAAGTCCCAGACTCGAGTTAGCGAAGGACAGAAGCAGGATTCCAGATCTGGAGTCAGGAATGCTTGGATCGGGATCAAAAGCAGAAAAACAGACAGGGTCCTCCTCGGACATCGGCCATTGAAGAAAGAGTTGACCCTTTGATCCCTCAGCTTTTATGCTGAGCATGAGGCAGATGGGATGCAATACCCTGTGGGTCAGTTTTGGGTCACCTGCCCTGTCCGCTCCTCCCCACAGGTGCGACCCCTCTGCGCTTTTCTGCTTCTGACCCTCCAACGGGGCAAATCATGAAGTGAGCTGGCCTTGGTTGTTATAGCCATAAGTATAAGCAAGAGCCTCTGTGCATACCATCCCTTGGCACAGTCAGGTCTTAACACTCTGAGAGTGAGCAGTTTCTGAACAATAAACTGTTAATTTCAGGCTTTGGTCAGTTAGAAGAGGCCCAACTAAAAAGTAAAATTACAAAACAGAAAATTGGTTCTGTTTTACCTCAAACCAGGACAGGTACCGGAGCATCTATGGGTATAAACAACTCGCTGATGCTTAGTTTTTTTTTTTAAAAAAAAGCAAAACCAAAGATGCAGACCTGGCTTCATAACACTGATTTTACAGGTAATAAAGAAATCAAAGAAATAGTATCTAACATATGTAAATATACATAAAGGCAATTCAGACATAACCTGAAGCTGCAAACCAGCGAGGAAAAAAAAGGTGTAAAAGTGCATTTGCCAACATATAAAAATGACCCAAAGTGGATCCTGGGGAGAGGAAGAAGAAACCACCACTATTAGCACCATGTTTCTCCCGAGGACGGACGCCGGTGGCTGATGGTTGTTGGTGTTACTGCCTCCAGCAGCCTGAAGCTGCTGATCTGGGCGCCCAGAGCAGCGACCTCCAGGGGAAGAAATAGAAACTAAGAAGTGTCCACGCACGCTCGTGTGTGCGTGTGTAATGATTTTAACCATAATATTACTATTACTGTGACTTTTCCTGTAAATAAGTGCTTCAACCACATTATTATTCTTTCTGCTTTTGTAATAGATCTACACTAATTCTTCCATTAGACTGTTTTCACTATACTAACAAAAAAAATCTTGTCTTTACCTAACTATATAACATTTGCTTCCCTTTTACCTGTAAACAAGATCTTTTAAGTAACGTCACAGAACCTCTCCCCACTCTTGTATCCATTCCATTTAAAAATGTGAGAGTTTAATTAGATACTGTCTGATGTCCTTTCATAATATCTGTAGAATTTGAGTCCCCTCCCCCCATATTTTGTAGGAATAAGCAAATAAAAATGCATATAAGGGTGCCTGGTTTCAGTTGGGATAGAGTTAACTTCCTCACTAGGAGCTGGTATAGTGCTGTGTTTGGGATTTGGGATGAAAGCGATGTTGGTAGCGCAGTGGTGGTTTGGGTTGTTGTTAAGCAGTCGAGGCCTTTTCTGCTCCTCACACCGGCCCACCAGCAAGTTGGCCGGGGGTGCTCAAGGAGTTGGGAGGAGACACAGCCAGGACAGCTGACCCCAGCTGGCCAAAGGGCTACTCCATACCATATGACTTCACACTCAGTATATAAAGCTGGGGAAAGAAGAAGGAAGGGGGGGAAATTTGGAGTTATGGCATTTGTCTTCCCAAGTAACCGTTACGCGTGATGGAGCCCTGCTCTCCTGGGGACGGCTGAACACCTGCCTGCCCATGGGAAGCAGGGAATGAATTCCCGGTTTTGCTTTGCTTGTGTGCACGGCTTTTGCTCTGCCTATTAAAATGTCTTTATCCCAACCCACCATTTTTTTCACTTTTCCAATTCTCTCCGGCATACAAACAATCTTACACTTGAGACCTTCTGGTTTCTGCAAGAAATTGGAGAGCCTTAGTAACACACCCTCCCTTCTTGTGTCTCATCTAAGTGATTTTTTGGGGGGGAGGGGGTTGTTGGTTTTTGTTGTTGGAGCTGATGTTTCAGAGCTCAGGATAAAGGTTAGTACAGCTACTACTCTGAGCAGCATGGAACGTTGATAAGTGGTGAAAAGAGGCAGTGAATTCGGAAGGAAAAAGAATTAGGGTATCTACATGGATTAATGTATTTTATGGAAAATAAAGGTTGCAGGTAGCTGGAGAAAAATGTATTTAAAAAAGATTCCTGCAAGGCCAAAATCAAATGTGGGCACTAATGATTTACAATGCTGCTAAGTACCTATGAGTTTCTTGTCTCTGCCTCCGTCCCTGGTGTCTGTTTTTCTTGGTACATTGCTTGGTACCTAGCCTGGGAAAATGCAGGAATTTTCCTTCTGGTATGCATAAATTTGCCCTAGTATCTGTATTTTTATAAATGTAGTTTCATCTTTATGCTTTGTTTTGACACAAATGCCTATTGAATAAAATAAGCGCGGGGAAGTGCTTAAAACTGAGTAAGGGAAAATAAGAGAACAGTTATGCAATGCCTGTCTGCAGCCATCTTTGTGGCTGGCTTGGCACAGCACAGGAAAACTCCGAAATACTTCTACAGCCCCGCTGCTTTCACTGGAGGGGGAAACTGCAGCTGGGCTGACTGGTATCAGGGAGAGCCGCGTCACGCAGCAGCAAAAGCAAGAGCTTCTTGGAAAACACTTGTCCAGAAATGGGCAGGAAACAACAACTGCATTCATATTTAATACAAAGACTTTGTTTACTTGAGTGTTCTGTTCATATACAAGAATAGGGAATGGCTTCAAAAATAATTACTCATTTTAGGGAGAAAAACTCGTATCTGTGCATTTTCTTGGAGCTGAAATGGATACCGGCTAACAAAGAATTCTCCCCTCCTATCATTACCCAGCCAAACAATTGCCTGAAATGCAGTTTTCATTATTAAAATAATGCAAATGAACTATACCATGGTAAATGACAGGATCGCCTTAAATACCGTATTTTATGCTGGTTTCAATTTAGCCTAGTTTAGCATATAATTACTATGTATGACAAGAGCAGTTGTAGCATTTTATAACCTGGGTTATCCTCTAGGTGTGAAGAGTACCTTGTAATTAATTTGGCAGAAAACCCAAGTGAATAACTGAGCAATATTTTTGCAACCCAGGTTCTTTAAAACCAAATAACCCTAAGAAACAGGATCCAGGAACGCAAAGGGTCGCATAGAGTCACCTATATGGAGTGATGTATCCACGTATCAAAACAAGGGGATGCTATGAAAACTTCAGTGATTTTTTCAATTAAAATCTTCATTGCTTTCTAAAGAAACTGAAACATTTCTGTTCTTGACACACTCCTGCTCTACCACTGTGTATTTGTATCGGGTTTCTGTATTCTTCTGAGGGTATTGCTATGGACCTGGACTTAGTAACGTGAATGTTTATATTATAGGATTGAATTTGGTCCAAGTTTTCGCAAGCGTGGCCACACGTCCCCTGGCCACCGGCACGCGTCTCTGCAGCTATGCGACGCAGTGCCAATGAGTTGCCTCAGAGCATGCAGACAGACCAGGTTTGCAGGGACTGCAGCGCGTCGGTGTCAGAGTCGATATATTTGGGCTGGCGATAAAAGCCATGGCTGGGCGATCCGCCCACGTAACAACAGCAGCGATGGCTGACGGCGCTCCGCAGCCCCACCACGGCCCGGCCCCTCCCCGGCTGCAGGTGCAGGGCGTCCCCCGGGACGCTCCCGCCGTCGCGGTGGGGGCGGCCTCACCCCCTCCATGCCGCCCCGCCGCCTTCTCCCGGGAGACCGCGGCGGGACCGGGGCAGGACATAAAACCCACCCTGGCAGGGCGGCACTGCGAGCCATGACCGGAGAAACGCTGAATCACGCCGGCTCAGGCAGCCCGAGGCCCGCTGCCGGGCACCGGGGGCTGCGCCGGGGCTGGGCGGCCGCCGCCCCAGCGCCGGAGTGGGCCGGGCGGCCCCCGCCGCCGCCGATAGGCCGCGCCGCATGGCCTGAGCCGCGCCGCCGGTCTTGCGCCCTCCTCCCGCCGCGGGCCGGTCCCCGGCGCGGCGGCAGCTCTGCGGAGAGGGCGGGCCGTCCCCTCCCGCCGCCGGGTGGGGCTCCGCCGGGCCGCCGTCAGCGGCGGGGGGAGGCGCGAAGGGGTGCGGGGACGCACCCGGGCGCCCCAGCCCGGCCGCCCTCCCTCAGAACGGCTCCGGGCCGCGGCTGCCGCCCCGCCGCTGACAGGAGGGTGGCCGCCCGCGTCCTCGCCCTGTCAGCTCGGCGGCCGCCCCCGCCCCCGTCACGCGGTACCGCGCCGGCGGCGGCACATAAGCCGGGTTCAGCTCCGCCGCGGCCTCCCGCCTCCTCCCCGCAGGGCCCAGGATGCGGGGCCTGGTGGTCGCCGCCTTCCTGCTGCTGGGCATCGCCGGTTCCGGAGCCTTCGCCGGCGGGAGGAGGAATGTGGACCCCGAAACCAACATGAACATCGTGAGTGGCGCGGCTGGGAGGGAGGGGAGAGGTGCCCGGGGCCGCCACCGGGTCCATAACGGGGCGAGGAGAGGAGCAGAGGGGTCCGGGCGGCCCCTCTCCGGCTTCGCGGGCCCGGCTCGGTGCCCGCCGCCCTCCGCAGCCGCCGGGGGAGCCCCGGGAGACTCCAGGCGCTGGGCAGCCGCCGGTGCAGCCTCTGCCCGCTCGCCGTCTGTCGCGTCTCCTCCTCCCGGGTCCTCCTTGGTCCCCTCTTGCTGGTGGCGGATATCTCTCGCGTATTTTCTGACCCAGACCTGTGTTTTTGTTAGTGAGGACGCTGTCTTCTTTAACTGCTAGAAAAGGGCGTGCTCACCAAGCGTCCTTGCGCTGCTGGCACAACGCTCCCGCGGTCTTGCCCACAGCTGCTTGTCTTCCCATTTGGGATTTACTGTCTTAACTCTGTTCTCCTTCTGCTGCAATAGGCGACTCCAGGAAAATACTTGCTATTAGTAACTGGTGTTAGTTGCTCTTTCCTCTGCCCCATGTAAACTGTGCCATTTTTTTCACACGTGCGAGAAGAAGATATTTCACTTTAGAGATGCTTAGGGTCTATAAGAGAAGAAATGCTTGAGTCATCAGTATCATCTAAATATCATTTTGAGGACTAAATGTAGTCATTTAGTCTGAGGCTAGTAGCATTTGAATGGAATTTAGTCTTAAAATCATTTTGGAATGTTAATGTCACTGTGGAAGATTAAAGATATATTTAAAAGAAATAGCATGTTTAATTAAATGCTCCTTCTCTTCCTTGTCCAGCAGCCTATGAGTAGAACTCCAATGATGTCCTGCATTTCTTACATTTTCTCAAGGCACGGTTGGTGTCATAAACCCAATGAAAGAGCAAGTTCTCTGTCCTGATGGAGTTGCATCAAATGAAAATAACATGAAGCTAGAGATAGGAGATAAACCTATTAATGGAGTGGGGTTTATTATTATTTTCTTGTTTGGCTTGTTAGCGAAGTTGCTTAAAAACTCTGCAGCAGACATAAGGTTTGAGGAGAAAGGTGAGTAAGAAATGGCATATGAAACTAGGAGCTGAGGTGACAATGTCAGCAGCTCGCACATGTAAAGAGTGTGACTTCATTTTTTAAAGCTGCTGTGTTTGTGGTTCATTTCAGCACATTGCCTAAACATGATTGTGTCCTCTGTATAACAGAGAATTTGGCATAAACTTGTGATATAAAACTGAAGTTTTTAAAGAAGCCTCTCCCTTCAGGAGAGATGAACTCTTCCCTCCTTCTCTTCTGCCGTATGCTGCTGTGGTGCCAGTGGCTTTTTGCTGTCTTTGCTTGCGCACTTGTGTCCTCCCAGTACCGGAGGGTACTGCTGTACTTGAGAGCAGGCGGTAGTTTCAGTTTTTGTCTCCCAAACTCGTATCTTGGTGTTTTGCCCTGTTATCATCATTTTTTCAACACTTCAGTCTCCTCTCTCACTGTAAGCAGCATGTGAGTACCAAACATGACAGTGGGCAGGGACAGGCTAGGGAGCCTCCCAAGTTCCTAGGGTAAGGTTTGTGCTCTGGCTAGTTCCTGACTCTGTGCCGGGATAAGTCTTACAAAGAAAGCCTGTCTGCGTTGAACAGGCGTCTGGCATGGCGAGTTCCTACCGCATCCTTTAATTTCACATCGAAGTCTTTGGAAGGAACCCGTAGTACTTTGCACATGTTAATGAACTGAGGAGGCTGGCAGTCTGACTCCAAGGCGATTCCTTTTCTTTCTTCAGAGTCAAATTATTACCTTCAGGGGATACCCTAGTGAGGAGTACGAAGTGACGACAGAAGATGGGTATATCCTTTCCGTTAACAGAATTCCTTATGGAAGAAAAGGCCGTGGGAGGAGCAAAGGTAAGATTTATGTCTGCTTGGAAAAATAGGAAGTCATGAAGAAGCTCTCTCTTTGATTTATAAAACTTTTCTTCCTGTAATAATCCAGAAAAGGATTAAAATATATGACCTGTGCAGTTAGAATGTTTTATTGGTGAATGTTATGGCCAAAACAGATTAGGCACATGTAGAGTGACTTGAGTAAAAGAAGGGAGAAGGAGTTAGAAAGCTCTATTTTCCTGCCATTGCCCTGTTGTGACATTAATACCAGCCCTTCATTGTTGTTTGATTTCATAAGGGGCTGAGAGGCCTGGATTTTCTAAGAAATGGAAAATAAGGGTTTTAAGTAATAAGGCCTTTTGAAAAGAGATTGATTGTAATATTGTTGGGTTATTTCAAACCCCATTTTTAAAAATGTTTCTATTACAATTAAGTTTGTTAAAAATGCATGACCATTTTCAGAAGTAGGGGCAGTTCACATCCCTTTCTTGATGAGATAAAACTAAACTACAAGAGTTCCCACTAGAGTGTTTACAAAATAATTACTGCCTGATTTCTGCATAAAAGAAGAATTTGTTAATTTTAACCTCTCTGAAGCTCCCTTTGTGGTGAGGTACAAGCCAGACCAATAGTACATGCTACTGGGGTGTTGTATTTGATACAGCTGCTTAAATAGGTAAAACAATATAATAAGATAATACACTGCATATGGAATTAACAGTGTATTTGAGCAGTAGTGGCTGAATTTGGTATCAGTCTTGTCACCACCCCTTATAAAATATCCTGCAGACAGTCACATGCATACAACAGCAGCCTGTTTGCATAGAAACTGTATGTTTTCGAAGGACTGTCTCAGAACCCTTTGGACTGAAAAAACCTAGGGTGAGAGGTAAAAACATGGAGCTCGCAAAAGAAATCAGTGATTGTCCTATAGCCTTGGGTGTGAACAAGAACCTGTGGAAAAACCCTCTCCTCTGCCAAAGGCCAAGCAACAGTCTTCCTGGCCTTATCTGTCGGTTTTGTATGAGTTAGGATGTTTGCACTGTCCGCTGTGTCTTACAAGGTGGGTGTGTAAAGATCAGTGCATGGACGAGGCCGGTCAAACCTGGCAGGTGTCTTTGTACTTAAGAATTTCAGAGAAGCCCACAGGAAAAAGACAGGCTGCCCTTGTACCTGTTGATTTTTGTCCAATCCTTCATCGATGACATAAGCAAACAGAAGTTTCCTGACCTGTGGGAATTCTCCACATTCCCCTTGCCACACCCTCGACCCCAAGTTCATGTTTTGCAAAGTGCTGTAATTTTTAAAAAAAAAAAAGGATTACTGAGCACATTTGGGGAAGTATGATCTCCTAGAAGAATGGAGATTTCAAAGTTCATGTTGATCTTAAGTTTTTATAGACTTGGTATCTTTTCTCAGAAAGATACCAATGATGTGTCACTGCTGACTTAGCATATATATGCCATATTTCTTCTTTTGCAATACCTACATAATGTGAATAGGATCCCTTGGAATTATGTATCACATGATGTTTTGGAACAAAACCTACAGTTCTTCAGTTAAAAAAAAAAAAAAAAAGGGGGCGAAAATGTCCAGAGAACGTAAAAGCAAAACATTGATGATTTTTGGTTTTAGTATTAACTAAAAATCTAAAACAGCTGCATAGCGTGCGTAGGAAGGGTGTGGAAGTAAGTCTGTCTTCAGCTTCTTGGGGGTGCACGCAGTGAAGAGAACAAAATGTTCTATAGCAGAAATGGAAGTTTAACGACCAACCTTCCTTATTCCCCCTCTGGGGTTTTTAGGATCAGAGGTGATACAAAATTATTATTGTCCAAGTCAGTTTGTCATATGATTGTGCAATTCACGTGCAGATCTGGTGACTGCTTGGTAAAGTAAAAAAAGGAACTGGCAGAAATTGAAGGCTGATAGGAGAACAGAATTAAAGCTTTAAAGCAGTTAATCAGTTTTCCCCTTCCTGTCTTATGAAACATGCAAGTAGCAGCTTGAGGAGAGCCTGTTCTTCAAAAAAAACAGAAGTTAGTTGATCTGGTTAAGTAAAAGGGAAGAAGGTATCAAAGCTGAAAGTGAGCATTACTGAAAACAAATTTAATGTTAGGCTAGAAAATCCTGCACACTGTTCAGATGGCAATGAATTATTACTGCAGTGACGTAAGCAGCACTGTTGAACTGTCCTGTCTCCAGACACGGTTTGGCACTGCTGGAGATTTGCTCTGGTTGCAGGAACAGTATGCCACGACATGTGGGTTTGTTTGTTTGTTTTTTTTAACAAAATGTGAAAAGCAGGCACTGAAAACGTTCCTTGTCACAGGTGTAAAGGTTGCCAGGGGGAAAGGATATTGCTAATTTGGATTGTGGAACTCGCAGAAAACATCTATTGATGTGACTTGGAATGGAGCGTGTAGGTGACTGAAAGAGTTGTGATTTGGCTGTTTCTGCTGAAAGATCCAAGTCTAAATTATCAATGGAGGAAGTATTGCATGAGTTTAGTATCATAGTAGAATGATGTGTTATTGGAGGAGGTAAATTCCTGAGTAATCTCTGGCATTGACCTAAAGTTAGCATGTTATCAGATTTCAGTTATTAAAGCAAGAAAAAAACCTCAAACACCTGTGCTACTGCAAGATCTAGAGTCAGGTCTTTGGATTTTCTGAAGGTCATGTTCCTCCTAAAGGATTATATGTTGATTTACTTTCTTTGTGTAGAAGCAGGAACCTTCCATTTTTTAAATCTGCATTCCACATAAAGGTGTCATTTGCCCTTTCAGAATGGGGAAGTCAGGAGAGAGGCTTCCTACATTCCACCTGGGTCTTGACTGTGGTTCTTTTAACTATGTAAGTCAAGAGGAGAAAGTCCTTCGAAACATAGATTCCCTTGTTGGTTGCCCATACTGCTCTTCAGGTTCTGCCACCGCTTTGGTAGTGGAAGGGAGTTGCATAGAGATATCAGTACCAGCTGCAGAGATTTCCACAGTTCAGCGCCCTCGTTTGGGATTGTCTTAACTGGAAAAGAAAGATCTCAGTAGCACATAAATGGGAATGCCTTCCTCAGGTTTAGGAGCAGGGCGAGAGTCATAAGTAGTTTAGCTGTCTCTGTGTTTGGGCCACTTTGCTGAGTACTTGTGAGCTTGAAACAGTTGTGAGGGCTACCTGTATTTTTCTTGTAGCTTCTGATTTTTCTCATGTTTGCTTATTGCACATTTGCTGTCTGTTTTGAACTTCAAGGAGTCTTTTGCTCTAGTTAGGAAACTAACAAGTTGCTACTTTAAAATTCTTAATGCTAAAAAGTAGGTTTTTGTGAAAACGTGATTTCGTGGCTCTGAATAGTATACAAATTGCTATCTTAATAGATTAAGTCAAGTATATTAAATATTTCAAGTGCAAATCTAAAGCAGACTTTCAGTAACTCGAATTATTCTTAGGCATTCAATTCCAAATGAACAGGAAGATAAATGCTTTATGATGGTAAATGCTTTATTTTTCAGGTCCAAGGCCTGCCGTGTTTCTGCAGCACGGTTTGCTGGCAGATGCCAGCAACTGGATCACAAACTTGGATTACAACAGCCTCGGCTTTATGCTGGCAGACGCTGGCTACGACGTATGGCTGGGAAACAGCAGAGGGAACACCTGGTCCAGGAAACATACACACTTCACAGTGAAGCAAGAAGAATTCTGGGTTTTCAGGTATCTTTGTCTTCTAGAGAAACTATAGAAACTGCACACGCTGTTTGCAGACAGGCTTCTCTTCCTCTCTTTGCCCATCATCTTAGTTCAGTCACATTGTGAATGTACAAGATTATTTTTTTTTTCTGGTTACATGTGCTGTCACATATGTAGGGACAGTAAAGGAGAGTTTTATGGCCAATATAATGTACTGAGACAGCCTTCATACGTGGTCAGTAGAACATTAATTGCTTTCAGCGGTGCTTGGTGTGAAGACTCAGTCATCAGAGCGTTCTGCTTCATCCAAAGGAAGCTTTTCTTTATGTCCAGACAACTGATCTGCAGTGCAAAAAAGCTCAGTGCAGCTGTTTCACACTGATAACTTTGCTTACACAACTGACTTTTTATCTCTGCATTGTAGCTTTGATGAAATGGCCAAGTATGACATTCCAGCCTCAGTGGACTTTATTTTGAAGAAGACTGGCCAGGAACAAGTATTTTACATTGGCCATTCACAGGGCACCACCATGGGTATGTAAAGAATATATTTGTTAGAATATACATATATATATATATAAAAGAATATATCGTGTTTGAAATGATACCAAGTTCCACATATGTGGTTTAATGGTGAAAAAATAGAGTTTTTGAAATCTGGTGCTTCTGGTTTTTAGCGGCTTCCTGGAATATTCATCAACATTAAAACCAAAATACTTAACCTTTCTGTGTTTACTTAAGTAAAGTGGGAAGCTGTTGAAATGATAAATTGTAGTTGCAGGTAGCCACTAGTGCAGTTTCTATTGGAATAAATTAATGGACTGTGCATAATAAAATTAGAATTATCAGACATGTAGATTAAAGACTCCCATTTCCAGAATATTTTGCTGTATGTAAGGCCTGCCTCAGGTGTTTTTAGACCTGTGGCTGGAAAGAGCTGGAAGAGTGTTGGTTAGTTAGCAAAAGCTTCTTTTTCAGAAAAAAAAAAAAAACAAATCCTTCTGATTTGCCTCATTTAATTTGTGTTCCATAGTAGCTAGATTAATTTAAAATATCTAAACTGATCCTAGAGACAACAGTCAAAGTATTAATCTAAAACCACTTGTGCATACTCAACATATACTTGTGTCAGTGGGATTTGTTAATTATTCTTATATTATTTACAGCTTTCGTTGCTTTTTCGACTTTGCCACAGCTGGCTAAGAAAATCAAAATGTTCTTTGCCTTGGCACCAGTAGCTACAGTCAAGTTTGCCACTAGCCCTCTTGTAAAATTGGGAGTGTTTCCTGACCTGCTACTCAAGGTTTGTATTTGAGTGTAAATGTTTTAAGCCAAATGAGGTGTTCCCCTTTCTAGTTTAAAATAGCATAGCAAAGGATGTTAATAGCTGTGATTAGATTAACATGTTTGACAAGAATGCTGGGCCAGTTTTTCCAGAATAATGCTACAGAAGTAAGCAGTGGCTTTTCTGGCTTTACTGCTATTTAATGAGACAATTTGCATCAGTTTAAAGTAATATTTTACAATTACAACTTAATAGATGGAATAAAATTATGTTTTTCCATTTACATGTTTCTAGAACTTACGCTACAGAAATAACATGATTAATTCAATAGTTGGTCTGTTTTAGAAGACTCCTATGATAGCTTTATATAGAATACTTTTGAATTATCATGAACTTTAACAGATTTGTTTCACAATTAATCTTTTAGTGTTAGAAGAGGATCCTCCAGAGGAGGGTGATTAAGAGCAGCAGCTTTATTTAGATGCTGTGAATCATCCTCTGGAGGAGTTTACCTTTCACCACTAACATCAGAGGGAACGTAGGCAGACGGGCAGGCTGCACTAAGTGCCTGAAGTCAGACATTGTGAATACCCTGCTATGTGTCATTTTTAACCATCACTTTTCTTTCCACCATCCATGGAGATTCCCACACAGAGCTGTTTGTTCTGTGGGATAAACCCTTCTCTACCTTACCTTGTACAGATTTAATACGTGTCTCTTTGCATTATTAGTTCCCTGCTCCAAAGGCAGTTAACCTAAAAGTGATGCTAACAATTGTGATCTCCCATTCTTTGTGTAATGAACTTTGTCTAATGAGAATAGTAGCTGATCAGTGCCCTGTGCAGATGTTCATGTTGTGCTGAGGAACTTGATTCTCATGGTGACTTGCAAAAAAACTGGAGAGCAGAAGTACATGACAGTGACAAACCCACAGGTCAGGCATATCTCTGAAGAGCTGTGTCACTTTTAAGGAAGTTCTCAGTGGGCCATTTTCAAACCCTTGGACATTCTAAAAATACCCATCAAGAGGAAGTGGCCATCACAGCTCATGCAACTTGTTTTTCTTACATGGTGTGAAGAGAGGAAGTTATAGGTACAAGGCCATTTCACATTAGCAAATGCAGCTTAAAATACTTAAGCCTTAAACAATTCTGATGACAGGAAGCTGTGTAGTAGTCCTTTTAAAATACTGTATTTAAAACTGATTAGAATTTGAGGTTAGGCTTGGGATTCTTTAATGATGGTCCCGGTTCCCATGTGACTTTTGTGGGACTAATGGACTGCATCATTTGTAGCAAAAGCACTAACCGTGACTTTCCCATTGGACTGTACGCAAGGTTGATAAGGAGATAAATCATTTTTGTACGACACACCCATCCCATCACCAGTGCAAATGGAAACAATCACCTCAAGAATGTTGCAGTATAAAAACTAAAACCAGGTCATTCTATGCAACTACATATTTGTGCTATGTGTTTGTTATTTTGTAGGATGTGTTTGGAAAGAAACAATTCCTCCCTCAGAATTATTTGCTGAAGTGGCTGGCTACCCACGTTTGCACCCACAGAATACTTGACGACCTTTGCGGCAACATATTCTTTCTTCTGTGTGGTTTTAATGAGAGAAACTTGAATATGGTATGTTTTGGTGACTCTTAATAGCTGAGTTATTTTGAACTCTCACCACAGTATTGACTGTTTGTGGCTGTACTGATTGTCCTTTACATGTAATTAGAAAAAAAAATAATGCTGCCTTCATCATACTGAGTATACCATTTCTGTGGTATAGATGTAGTTGCCCAGCTTGGATGGATAGAATTAACCGTTTAAAATGTTATTGGAAAGCTAAAATGCATTATTTTAGATCTGTTGGGGGAGTGTGTAAGAGGAGTGAATTAATATGATGGTGCAAGTATTTAATTCCTTTTGCAATGAAGCGAAGAATAAAGATACAACCATTTTCAAGAGACCTGTTGAAATTTTCTGGTCTCTTGGTGGACGTGTGCAATTATTTTCTCCGGGACCAGTTTCTGACCTTGCTGATGGTTTCATCTGTGGTTCTAATTCCAAAGGACTTGTTTGTAGGACTTGTTTTTTTATCTAAAAGCTAGTTAACAGCAACTGGCATGAGACCACCTTTTTTTCATAATGCTTCTTAAAGTGTTTCTAACTCTCTGAAATCAGTAGAAGCTGCTATCAGTTTACCCACAGGTGGATGAAGACTGAGGATTTTTTATTGGAGTGAGATAGAATTAGCATTTTTTTTTTCACCATTCTGTGTGCAAAAATGTTAACTTCCTGTATTTTATATGAAGGTGAAAGTACAGTTTTCTGTTTTCTTGCACAGCACATACAGTTTTCATGATTTTAATGGGGGATAATAATTTTTTTTTTTCTGCCAGGATTTAAGTTTCCCCTGGGTATTTTGTACTTCTAAACTCAAAGTGTATAAAGTTCTGAAACACTTTGGACTGACAGCCACTAGTTTAGGTGTAAAGTAATGCAACATTTCTCTGGAATTCCATCTAAATATTGGTTAATGTGCTCCCAATTCTTACAATACCAGCACTTTTAAAAAGATATTCTGAATATATAAAAAAATGTTTAAGGGATATCACTATCAGGTTTAAAGTTCATCTTTAAATTTCTGCAGTTAATTGTAAGTAATCCCAAAAACATTTCAGCCTTTCACTTCATCTGTATATATGGCTCCAGTTACCTTTTGTTTATAACAGTTTTAAGAGGAATGGAAAATTTTCTGTTAGTTGTTCAAGAAGCAGTAGTGGTTGCCCTGTTGCACTGTGAGGAGTAAACCATATTAATTATCTTGTTGCAGAGCCGAGTGGATGTGTATTCAACACACTGCCCTGCGGGGACATCTGTACAAAACATGATCCACTGGAGCCAGGTAGAGTTTACAGAATCTAAAATGTCCATGAGTCTAGCTTGTTTGGAGAATATTGATGTCTGTGATATTTAAATGGAATAAAATGCCAAAATATGTATGAAGCATAGCCCAAGTGAAATTCTGGAACTGCCAATTTTCAGAATGGCAACTGTTCACTGCAGCTGCTTTGATGATACTGACTTACGGTGGCTTACCCCTCTCCCCTATTTCTTTGAAGACAGGGTAGCGGTAAGTACTTCAGGCCAACAAACAATACAACAGAATACCTTAACTCAGAAATGCTGTAACAAGTATTTGCTCCCCTTTCAGCAAACCCTGTTTTGATTACAAGTTATATTTTTAGCCAGTGAAAAGCAGCAGGCTTTCTGTTCTGTTCTGTTTGGCTTCATTTTCTAGTTTATTAGTGAATTTTGAATTTCACCTCAGGGCACTATTTCGTGCCTGTAATGCTATTGTGCCTGAAGCTTGCTCAGCAGGCTGCCAAAGATGAGAAGACATTTGCCATGGAAGCAGTGGTCAGTGCTACTTGTGATCTTGTAACTGGTCATCTATTCAGAAGCAATGTGATCTGCGGTACATAGCTCTTCAAGCGGTGGCTTGGAAAGAAATTAATGAAGACTTTTTTTTTCCAGATCCCTGTTATATAGACTTCTGTTTCTGAAAAATAATAGGTGGTAAATCATAGAGAGTAGACTTTCTAGGAAAGCTCCATGCTGTATTCATATTCACGGACACTTAGACAGCAAGGTGAAGATTTCAGAAGTAAGCACAGAGCTGCCACATCCTGGCTTTCGATACACTGAACTGTTTTCCTTAATCTTCCCTACCATTGCTATGAAAGAGTGTGAAGTCTTAAGGGGCAAAGTCTAATGGTACTGAATGTTAATGTTTCCCACTCCTGTTACACTGGGCAAAGTAGTGACACTTGCCCATGTTAATTCTTGGCATTTCACTGTTTCTTGTGTCAGTTGCCTTTGCCGGTTCTCCAGATGACCTATACTTTTTTTTTTTTTACTCCTGCAATAGAAGTGTTGCAGTTCTTCTTTGTATGTGTGAATATTTGTGTATTTCTAGGCTGTGAAGACTGGGGAGCTCAAAGCTTATGACTGGGGAAGCAAGGCTGCAAATATGGCTCACTACAACCAGGTATACATCTTTTATGGATATGTTATAATTCTTGAGTGTCACAAAAAAAAGCCCTTGGGCACTTCTCTGGGTACCATGTTTATGCTGCATGCCAAAGAGCCACTAGTGTTGCCCAGTAACCAGACTGCCTTTTCAAAAAAAAAAAAAAAAGGCAGCACAGGACTATAGAGCTCTGAGATATCCTAAGTCGGGACAGAGCCCACTCTCGGACACGAAGTTGTGATGGCACACTGTTTCTCGAGGGTGGTCCTGCCTGCCTACATCATGAGATCACACTGCACTTCTCACAATAAGGCACAGACTGTTGATTCATGTGTATTGCTTATCTTCTGACTGTTTAATCTTCACGGGTGTTTGTTTCTAAATTGCTGTGTGCAATACTAAAAATATTTTGCTTCTTGTCACTTGTGACTGGGAAAGATTGCAGTATCATACTTTCAGAGTAGCAATCACTTCTGCTATTTGATTAGGGTTTAGAAATAACTTGAATGGGATGCATTCTTTGAGACTTCTGCTACCCTGCTGTCTTGTAAACTCCTCAAACCACATCTTTACCGCTTTGCGTGCTATAGTATTGCATGACTTTTGGAGTTACATTTTCTGTTGAGTCAGGACTCCACCTCTAGCTGCCCAAGAGAGGAAGAGAAAATGAGAATCGGACACATTCTTCTTGCCTTTGCTAGTGTGTTACACTGCAGTGTAGTATCACACTGAAGACTTGTTCTTTCTAATGCTTTTGTTTTCCCTTTCCCTCTCCTCAGTCTACTCCGCCTTTCTACAAAATAAAAGAGATGACTGTACCAACCGCGGTGTGGACTGGTGGACAGGACTGGCTGGCAGACCCAAAGGATATTGCTATGCTGCTCACTCAGATCACAAACTTGGTTTACCACAAAAACATTCCAGAATGGGAACATTTGGATTTCATCTGGGGCCTTGATGCGCCTTACCGCATGTATAATGAAATAATTAACATGATTAGGAAGTATGTCTAAACTGGCTTAGTATTTCAGAGTATTAGTTCACCAGTATTAGTCTCCATCTTTTTTGGAGTATGTGCTTTTCTGGCAACAATGTTACCTTGCTTATTTATGATGCATTTTTAAAATGCCAGCAATGACTACTGAAGTGGATTCATATTTGGTTTGTTTTTCTTAGTATTATTTCTCTCTTCTGCAGAAATCCTCATTGTATCCTGCTGATTTTGCACACAGTAGCATGATACTCAAAAAACCAGCAGTGTGACTTTGCACAAACGGAGTATGTCATGTGCATATAAATTTAGTGACATGTCTGAAAGACAAGTTAGTCCATTCAGCACCTCAGGTGCTTGACAATTAAAACCGTAAGTATTTCACTGTGCATAAAACACTGCCATTTCTCAGTACGTTGCCATTTCTGAATACCTTTCAGAAGTACTCCTTGTACTGCAGTGACCCATTTGGTGCTGGTACTTTAAAAAGCACTTAGTGGCTTTTTGCTGCGTTCTTATTTTAGCTGTCACATACAAGCCAGCTACACCAGATGACTTTCTTTTTCAATATTGCCCAGAAGAACTATCACGAAGCCAGAGAAGATCACCACTGGCAGTTGAGAACTTCTGTTTTGGGACTGATTCATTGCTTCATTTCTATTGATTTAATGGTGTCCCTGAAGCCTTTCATGTTTCACATACCAGCTATGGATAAGGGTTGTTATTTGTCCTTGCACGTTCCTGGAACAAGAGAAACAGTTAAAAGAAATACCACTTTCAGTTAGCTTTGTCAATAGGTTATGGCTTTCAAGGAGAATGGTGTAACAGACTCGTGTTTTTGCTATTTTTTTTTTTTTTTTTGCACTGACCACTAGAAAACAAGCTGCCCCATTATACTACTGGTGAGGGAAGAGCCAAAGCATTACTTCTATAGCTCAAGTCACTTAATCTGTGTGGGCTTTCCCCCTTAATCATCTGCTGCTTTGAAGATCTGTTTGTTTAGCTGCTTATATGGTGCTTGCCACTATTGTGTTCGGGATCCATACAGCACCTTGGTGAAGCCTGCCAGTATTAACAGCAGTTCCCATTTGTCTCAGTTTCCACTTCAAAATGGGGCTAAGCCCCCATTTAATGGAGGAGAGGATTCACATCTGCTTCAGGGGTCTGACTTTGGAGCTGTAATTGCCTGTGGTATAGGTGCCTTGCTCTTTCCATTGACTATGCCGAGGACGTTGGCTCCTCTGAATTGCACAGAAGTTCCATGCCAGCTGTAGATGTATGAACCATCTCCAGAGTCAGCTGCCTCTGTCCAAGTGATGAATTCTGTGCCATGGTTGCATTCAACACAGATTTCTGTCAGTAATCCCAGTAGGATAAAAAGCCTTTTCTACATGGCATAGAAAATAGTGCATTTTAAACTGAGGTGAACGTTTTTGTGTTTAAAAAAAAAATCAAATGCAAAACGATGCATAAGCCATAAATTGGAGTTTGTTTGTTTGGCGTTTTTTTTATTCCTAATTCAGACTCAGGGAATCCTCAGGCTTTGTTTAAGGAAAAAGTGGTTCATGATATTTCAGTTATGATTCCTAGCAGGACCTCTAAGTTTGCTTTATATTTGTAGCAGCCATATTTGCTTCACCTTGCTATGCTGAAAGGAAGTTTCTGTAGGAATCTGAAGTCGCTAGTTTAGCAGTTGTCAGGGTATGTGATACAGCAAGAGCCATGTGCATCATGTCTGTTAAGCTTGAGATATTTCAATAAACATGAGACCTGCTTGGAGTTTGGAGCAATGTGTTGTGTTTCACTTCTTGTTTTATGAATGCATGTGAATCTTTGGGACAGAATCCAGAAAGCCAAGGCTGTTTTTCACAATTATTCATCTGCAGAACAAGCACAATAAAAAAGTAAAACAGCCAAATAAGCTTCTATTTTACTTTTGTCCTGAAAGAGGCTTTTCCTAAGCCTAAAAGGTCATTCCTGTTGTCTTGGGGGACTTTTCTGAGACTCTTAAGTAAGGTACCAATTGTAAATAACTGCTCGCGAGACTGAGTCATTTTCTAAGCCTTCAGGTGAGGCTCCTTTCAAACCACTGCCAGGGTGGAAAGCTTCTTGTATCACGTTGTTAAACCTTGGATAATTGGATTGCTTAACAGACTGCCTGGTAATCTCATAAATAGCGTTTAATCACGTAGTAAGGCAGGGAACTAATAATTGCTGTGGTACATTTAAACGTGATTCTGACCTTTGGCATCTTCAATAATAAATATGCTCAGGCTGTACCTTTCTGTACATTCTGAATACAGTAGATGTGCAGGGTGTAATAAATCCTATGTGTTGCCAGCTTTGTCAGCTGATGAACACCCAGCATGCCTGGAAATAAAGCCAGAACAGTAGAAGCTTTAAACAAAAGCCATTATGGAGCTTCTCTGCTTCACTGGAGCAGGGATGGCTATGGGAATTGTGAGCTGCTGTTCCCTCTCTGGCTTGCTAAAGTTATAAGCACTGTGTGACACAAACTTGGAGAGGTGGCGGTGGAAAGAAATGTGCAAAATAAGACACCCTGAACACAGAGGAGAAGATCAGTAAGCTTGGTCTAATAAGAACGCGCAGTGATGAATGGTGTATTTTTCAAAGCAGATCTTACATAGTGCCTGTTCTATAGACATCTTGGTGTTATAGGTGTATATATATACGATGTTGAAAGTTGGCTGAATGTCAGCTTTGGGTAATACAAAAATGTACTAGCACAACAGAGGGCATCAGACACCTTCTGCTGCCGTAGTCTCAGCTTTTAGTGACATGACCAAACTATGCTAGAAAGCCAGAAGAAAGTAGTCCCTGTTCAGCTGTTGGATTGCCAGACTCACAGACCTGTGTGCATCTGAAGTGAATGCACAAGCCAGGGCTTTGACTTAGAAATGTACAGCACAATTGGGTATACGAGGGCTTATGCAGATGTAAGGGCACGTGTTTTTTTCCACATGTTGTGCTTGGACCTAGAAAATTGTTTTTTTATAGTCATCTGCAAGTGTATTCACACTGTTCGTGTCATGCAGAAGGCGTCAGGGAGGTAGAGTGCGTGTACGTTAGTGGCACGTACTGAATGATGCACTAGCTCAATGCTGAGCATTTTTACACTATTTAGTGATTCTGTAGCTAGCGATAAACACTGCCAAAGGTTTACACATCAACTCAAACAACATAGAAGCACCTCAGCAGAGGAAGTGGTGGTAAAACAGAGCTCCTACGCCCTTGGGACCCGTAAGAGAAACAGTTTTGGCAGGTTGGGAACAAAATAAGCCAGTTTTCTATCAATTACTCTTTATGGTGAATGTGCCGTACAAAAAAAGTAAACATTAATACCAGGAAAAGTCACAAATTACTCTAATCTAGAAGATACAAGAGAGAAACCTTGATGGAGGAACAGGTTTTCTGATATATGATAAAACATGGATCTTTGTGGAAGATTTTCCTATAATGAAAGCATTTATAATGTCTTCGCCCTCTCAATGCTGCAGCATTGCCTGTCGTGAGAGTGCTAATAATGGCATCTCTTCTCTCGTTGCCTATTTTCGAATAACTTTATATGAATAAAACCCTTCTGACATTGCTACCCTGCAGTCAGATTTCATTGAAATCATCAATGAAATAAAAAATTAAGAATGCTGGACGGACAGTAGCCACACCTGTAACACACCTGTAATGATTGCCTAAGTCTTATTTTCTGAGGATACTGAGCTGAAAAGTATCTGTATTGTATTCTGACTCCTCCAGAAATTATGAATATGTGTACTTGTAGAGGATGCAAATCAGTTTCTCACTACAGAATTATGAATTGTGAATGAAAGAATTTTAGGATCTTTTACTGATGGTTACTATTTTGAAAACTGAACCTGGTAAGGTAAAGCTTGAGAATTAGCAATTTACTTCACTGGCAGCTTTCCATCCATAGGCATTGTTAGGAATTCATTAAAAACCCTTCAATTAAGCTTTCTTTCTGTGTTGGCTGGAGAGGTTTTTCAGTGAAGCTTGGTTGGGCAGGTGGAGCGTCGGTATGAAAATACTTTGATGAAGAAATATGTTAGTTCTGTTAAGAAAAGTATTTTGTGTTTAGGCTAAGGTTTTTCATCAAAACGGAAGAGGAATGTGTTCTTCATCTTCATGTACCCAGCATACCCATGGGTGCAAGGGTTCAGGCTGCTTACCTGGGACGTGAGGAGCAGAGGCTCATGTCCCTCCTTTGGATTCAGATCCTGGATCTCAGCATGCCTAAACCTAAGGAGACGCTAGGTTGAAAAGACGTAAATACGCAAACCTCCCGCTTTCCCCCCAGCCTGTAGGTGTAACAGGTCCTGCTGCAAAGCTGTGTGTATTTTGTTACCCCTGAAAATTTTAACAACGGCTAAGGAATAATTCCCGAGAACTGTCAGGTTGACAGGGAGCAGCCTCTCTGGGGCCGTGCCGCGGGCGCGGTGCCTGCGCTGGGGGGCGCTGTTGCCCGCGGAGCGGGGCTGTCGCCCGGCGCGGGGGGGCGTAAAGAGCCGCAGCCGCGCAGAGCTGCTGTGGGCACCGCTGGCCACGGTGTCCCCTTGCACCCGGGCTCTTGGAGAGAGGTGAGTTAGGATGCGAGCACCTCAGATGTACTGTGCTTTTCCCCAGCACGGTAACAATTTCTTTTAAAACGGGAGAAGGGGCTGTCTCTGCTTCCTTTGCTCTGGTTACTGTCCTGCTTCCCTGCTGCCGCCCTCAACGAGTTACAGACCCTCTTCCCCGGCACCTTTTTTCTGGTAGAAGGCTCAGCATGCACTGGGACGTTGCCTTATCTCTGGTCCAACAGTAATCCTACCATACAGCGGGGGAGAAGAGGAGGAGGTAAAAAGAACTTTTGCCTCTGCTGCTGTGACATTAGTTTTAAGTGTGTTGATCCTGGTTTTCCCTCCTGCTACTTTTTCCTCATTTTCCTACTCGCTTTGTGTTTTGCTGTTTACCTTATAGCTTGTACCTAACTGCGCAGCCGGGGGTAGGTGCTTGCGTCTTGTGCTCATGTGGAATCTATTTAAGACCCTTTGCAGGGCCTCATTCCAAACTATGTGCCCTTCAACCTAAACTCTGTAGCAGGAGTCTTGATTTTTTTTGAGAACCATTTAGAGTCTTGTAACACATGGGAAAGTTTGGCAGCATCGCCAGTTGAGCGAAAAAGGCTGGGGTTGTATTGCTGAATTAAGCACAGAAAGGATTTGCGTGTACTTTGTCTTTTCTTCACGTTGTACCTTGCGCTGACAAAGAAACTGGAGTGTGGAAAGACGTGATAAGTGCTTTGCGGTGGCAGAGCCAAACAGCTCGGACTCAGTTTCTGGAGAATAAGGGTTTGTCCTCTCTGATGCATGAAGATTGGTTTTGCAGAGCCTGCCTCGGTAGCCAGCCAGGGTAGCCCAGCCCGCAGAGCCCAGCAGATGGGGTGCCAGCCCTGCAGTGTGCCCAGCCCAGCTCCGGGCTGCAACAGGAGGCTCCCAGGTAAGTGGTGCTTACCTTGTGCCTTGCTTTGGCTTTATGTTGCGGGATATACTAGTAATAAGACTGCAAAATTCCATTATTTTTCCTTAAGGGATTTAAGCATATTTCTCTATGATCTAATCTGCAGGCAAAATGCCCATTCTTTAAATTTTAGCTTATAGGCAGCAGTGGTTCTAAAGCTTCTTGAGACTTCACGTGGTTATTAGGAATTAGTTGGAGGAGTGTCTTTAGGGCAGCTGAGTAATTTCTGTCAATCTCCCTTCAGGCAGATTTGGAATACATTCTAGAATAAATTCGGTCCCTGCATAATTCTATATAAAATAGAGATTCACATATCCCACCTGGGAGGCTTAATTTCTGACTGTAACTACATAAATCAACAGAAAGCATCTCTCACAAGAATATTTTCTGACCCAGACGGTGATTGAGTTACAAATGCATTTTTCATGTCCTTATTGTGAAATAGAGGTCAGGATAAAATACAATCAGAAGATTGAAATGCAGCTCTTGGCTATAGATCCTCATTCATTAAATTAGCATCTCTCACTGGGTTTTAGTTTCTCTACGTTTGACATTCTGAATTAACTGAGTTCAACAGAACAGTCTCACAACAGCAGAAAAACTGAATCTATTTCTAAAATGTATACACAACAGGTAGAGTCTTTGAAGGCTGTATCATACCTGTGTCCAACAAATAACTTCAGATTGCCTGAATGACAGCACAGATAATGTTACTGTTTCAGTGAACTCCTTGAAGTCTAAGAAGAGCAAAATCTGCACTTCCTTAAGAGCAGAATCTCTTGAAGAGAAGATAGTTGAGATTGAAAGCAAACGTATTAGAAGTCCATGCATAGTTCAGAAAAGATCACTGCTAATTAATCATTCTTAGTTATTGAGAAGCAAGGAAATTCTGTCTTCCATTTCCCCCCATCATATTTCTTTTCTGAATAGCAAAGAACTAAAATCGTCTGAACAAGCTAATAAAGTCATCCAGGAAGTTGAGCTCATTTCCAATATTAGAATAAGTGCTGTACCTACAAAAGAGGTGAGTTCATAGGAAGCTGATGGCAAGCTCTGTTTCCCTAAATGTTCAAAGCTTTGTTTGTCTCTTTCTAAAAGCACAAAAGAAGTGATGTCTTAGGGGTTAAATCAAAACCTCCATCATTTACCCCTAAAATACAGTTAGCAAAATAGAAATGTTGGGAGTCAAGCCTGCTAGCTTCTGTCTGCTGTGTGCTTGCCTATGGTCAAAGGAGATCCTTTAAAGGACCTAGGTCTAACCAGCAGATCTTTAATTACGTAAGTCAGTTCGATACTTGAATAAAGAATGATTTCCACGTCATACTGCTCAACGAGCTGTTGAGATGTGGAGTGAATACTGTAATAATGTCACTAAGTATCTGTTTGGAAGCATAATGAGATTTTGCCTTGTATTCATCCCAGCAACTGGGGGATACTTTGTTCTTCAAAAGTTGTTGGTCAATTTTGCATCTAGTCAAGTCAGGTGGATCTTGCCATGTCAAGAAGATACAGGAGCATAAAGGAGAACGTGACCTCAAAAGTAGATGGAGATAAGTCACAGCCACCACATTCAGACTGGAAGTACAGTGTAGGTCTCCTTAAGGTTTTGATTTAGCCTGTTGTATACCCAAGGCACCATTAAGAAAAAGTGTGTTAGCACACATCCATTGCCCACCAAACATCCACAGGTCAGAACTGGAGTTTAGGTACATATACATCTTTGGTAGCAGTCACATAAAAAAAATCAATGGTAGGTTGTATTTCCTTACCTATAAAGGCAAGAGGTTAACAAATGATGACACAATTTAAAATTAGAAAGAGACAGCAGTTCTTCAAGTGTGCGCAAGTTTTTCAAGTGGAGTGGAAAATGTTCCTACCCTCTTTCTCTGAATTCCAGTGTTAGAGTTTGCATTTCTGCTTATTTTTCCTATTGTGCAAGTCTCTTGTAGAGCACCAGTGATTACCCTGGCCAGCTAATTCTGTTCTGAGATTTAATGCATTATACCGCTTCTGTATAACAGGAAAGGCAACTTCCTCTTTAAAGCTACGTATTACTAAGTAAGGATTTCTGATGGGCGGAGCTTTCCCTCGAGCAGGCTAGATAAAGGCTTGCAGGATTTACAGACCTCTCAGACTGCAATCAGCATGAACTGCAGCCTGCCAGACAGCGTGCTGCTCAGCTACGCGATGGATGGACTGCGGGACAGGTTGTGCCTCCAGTCTCTTTGGGACTTTATCACAGCAAAGGAGCCATTGATCAAGTCACCCTTTTTTCCAGTGCTGTTTTCTTTTACAGCATACATGGCTTTCTGTCTTCCATATATTGCACTGGACTTTTTAAGCACTAGACTACCAAACCTGAGAAAATACAAAATCCAGCCGCAGAACTATCCGACTCTTGGAATGATGGTGCCTTGCATTATTCAAAGTGCGTATCACCATGTTGTTTTTATTTTCCCGGTGACATTTCTCCACTGGTACTGGAGACCAATGAATCTACCAGTGATAGCTCCAGAGCTGCCTAAAGTCCTGCTGGAAGTAGTAGTTTGCCTGCTTCTGTTTGATTTCGAGTACTTCCTGTGGCATTTGCTTCATCACAAGGTGCCTTGGCTCTACAAGACCTTCCACAAGGTGCATCACAAGCATGTGTCAACATTTGCTCTTACTACACAGTATTCCGGTGTGTGGGAATTGCTCTCACTGGGATTTTTTGCTGCTATCAACCCAGTGCTCCTCGGATGCCATCCTTTGACAGAAATGATTTTCTTCCTTGTAAACATTTGGTTGTCAGTGGAGGACCATTCAGGATACGACCTTCCATGGTCAACTCACAGACTTGTGCCTTTTGGTTTGTATGGAGGAGCACCACATCATGATCTCCATCATCTGAAATTCAAATCAAACTATGCTCCTTACTTCACCCACTGGGACAAACTCTTCGGGACATTCACAGAGTCACATTCTAACTAAGGATATTTACCTGTGGATGAACTCTTATTTTTTTATAGACTATACTGGGACATTATTTTTTCAAATACATTCAGAAGATTGTATATTTGAAGCTGCCTATGAAAGCAATAGCTATTTATAACAAAGCCTCTTAATATATGTGTATTTGTATGTATTGTTGAAACTGCCTATGTAAAATGACTGCAAATGGGAGGGTAAATACCTGTTGCTTAAATTTGTTTGAGTCAAAGGTGTAAGGGAAGCATTAAGAGACATTATCTCTTCTTTCCTTCTTTCCAGCTTTCATAAAGCATGTATTGTATTACTGTATGATGTTTTATACATACGCCAGAACAATTATCTTACTGTTGTAGGATGATTTATGATGTAAACAGAAAAGGTACACATCATGGATTTTGTGGAGTTTAATCTGACAGAGCATACTATTGCACAGTGATGTTAAATATTGCTGCCAAACAAAGCTAGTTGGCTAACTGTGCAATAATCTTGATATTTATATTTTAAAGCTTGATGTACTATCTGTTTTTAATAGAAAATAAATATGGTCATTCTTTTAAAATTATATTCTGTTTCATTTTATTCACTTTTCTGTTCATATTAGGAACAGGTAGGATTCCTTTTGCATAGGTGTCATTTGAGTTTCAGAGTTTCAGACTTTTCTTATTAAAATATTGTTATGTTATTTCAAAAGTGAACTATTTACTTTTTCTCCAGAATAACTATTTTAAAGTAGTTTTCCATTTTGTAGAAACCGAATATTGAAGAACGCAGTTTGAAAAGCCACAGTGAAATTTTATTATTAGCTTTGTGAGAAGCTTCAATAATTTTCACTAAATTTATGACGTGAGAGCAGAACATTAAGCAGCCTCTTAATAAAAGGGAGCATTTGTCCTTCACAACCACATCAATTAGTTGTTACTTGCGTGCAAAAAACCTGGCAAGGAATGTAAACAGTGTTTCTACAAAAGAGATGATTCTTTCAAGCAGATTTCAGAGGAATAGAATCATACCTTTGAGGATCCTAAACCATAGAAGAAGCCAGCTCCATGTTGCTGGAAGAACAGTTATATGTAAAACATTGCCATGAAGTCTCACAGAAGCCACATTGAAAAAAATAAGCATGAAGGAGGTCTTCCATGTCTCATTCAGCAGAGATCCGTATGGACTTCTCGTGTCCACTACATAACATTTTAATGCTTACAGTCTTCTAGCCTGCATTAGTAATGAACTTCTCAAGATAGTGATGGGAACAGAGAAAGTGCAAATAACGTAGAGAGTGTGTGTAATGAACGCTTGTGCATCATCATGCAAAAATGTCTTTGTCATTATGTTATGTCTAGAGGGTTGTGTGACCTTACAGAGGCTGTTTGTCCAGGAGAAGAGAGAGCCCTTAGTATTTCCAACAATATGAACTTATAACGGGAACAGCACTTTTGGACACTGCATCTTTTCGATAACAGGGAATAATTTTCGTAAACATCTTCCTGAACAGTACGAAATGCTGCAATCTTAATACTTGCTCTCTGGATACCACAGAAGGGCAACCCTTCTTTTCAGTGGTAAGAACATGACACATCCTGAGAGCAAAAACTGAGGCTTAAAAGAATACAAAACTGGAATTTTTGCCATGCATCTATTTGGATGAAAACACAATTCCCGATCTTTCTGATGATTATAATCTTAAGTATTTTGGGGTGTGCTGCAAAGAGAAGGAAGTATTCTTTTTTTTTCTGGCAAATGCAGAAGGCAAAATACAGGCTCTGATTTCTTTGAGCTGCTTAGCCATTTTGAGGTATCACAAAGTTTCCCTCTCAGTTCTAGAAATCCCACTTAATTCAGCTTGGCAAATACTGAGCATCTGATGGGGATGCTCTGTGATTTCAATGAGTTATACCTTAAACTTTAACTGTATGTTGTAACTATACACTGTAGCAGTCTGTTTCAAGTACTACTGGCTCTCTAAGTAAGCAAGGTTAAGGCTAACTGGTACTTGGACATGTTGCTATAGGAAGCCTACGAGCAAATCCCACAAGAAAGGTTGTAGCTGAACCCACAGGGGCTATTCTGCTTTTTTGTGTGAAGCTTAAGAGTTGATGTAACAAATACTTTACTACTGAAGAAAGTGTCATAGAACGGTTTGGGTTGGAAGGGACCTTTAACGGTCATCTAGTCCAACCCCCCTGCAATGAGCAGGGACATCTCCCACTAGATCAGGTTGCTCAGAGCCCCATCCAACCTGACCTTGAATTTTTCCAGGGACGGGGCATCTACCACCTCTCTGGGCAACCTGTGCCAGAGTCCTAGTCAGCTGCAGGCAAAACTATGCTTGCTCTTGTCGAGTCAAGTGAGATTGATAGTCTCATTTGGCATTGACGGTGTGGCGTAACAGGGGTGAGGATGATCCAAGTGCTGACGTAAGGAGGCGATGTACTGCATGATGATCCTGCCTGCTCCTCTCCTTCACATCCTCGGCGTTTGCATGACTTCAGACGCACACCAAAAATGCATTTCCTCCAATATGGAACTTCCCCCAGGTTATATTTGTACTGAACCTCTTGCCAATCAGACCTGTAATCTCAGTTTAAAGGCTCATTATTGCATGAACATGGAATGCTATAAATAAATAAATAAATAAACTAGTTGTCAAATGAAAATTTGACTACTGCATGTCCAGAATGGCTTATTAAATTCCATGCTAGAAATATCTGTATTTCATTATCATGACATAGCCCTAGCATCCCTTGTCCCTGTTTCTCCAATGCTTTGAAGGTAATTTAGGATCTAAACCATGAAACCACTGGTGTATTTTGTGTACTTTGAAGCACATTCTGTAACAGTGTCCTATAATGTAACTTTAGGTGTATGTATGAGAAAAACTCACAAGAAGACGACCCAGACAAACGTGTAACTTCAGGTCTTTGCAATTAGATGAAAAGCAAAATATAGACAAAAAAAAAAAATAGACAAAAACATATACTGAAGATAAAGCAAATAAGAGTTGGTTTTGTTCCTGTTTTCATTGAAAGTTCAGCGTATACTGTACCATTGAGTGTGAAAGCACAGTGAGTTCTGTGCATTGATGGTGCTGAGATTTTAAAACAGGATTTTACAGATGTTACTTAATATATTTGCATTTCCTCATGCTTTTTACCACAAGTCTTTACCAGACAAAGAGGACAGCAAGACACTCTATTATAAGGGTCTATGTCAGAAAACCAAAACCAACTTTCTCTGTTCTGTTCCTAAGTTCTCCTGGCTTCCTTCCTCATTATGTTGTGACATGATGTGCTACACAGACTTCCCATCTAATCTGCCAAAAACTAATCTGTTGTCATTTGTGAGTAGAGCATGTTTGAGATGAGTTTGCACAGACCCCTGAAGCTCTTAAATGAGATTTTTGATGCTGCTATTGTCCACTTCGTATTTTTAAAAATTCTAATTTAACAAAGGTCAAAGAAGTAAGATTTTCTGCATTTCTCTTTGTAACTGTATCTTAGTCCTTAGACACATGGTTAAATATTGAACTCTGTCTGATCTTACAAATTGCAGGAGTTTCCCAATTCTTGCTGGCAATTTACCACTATACTTCTCTTGAAATGTGGGCTAGATTTTTCAAATGATACCCAGTTTGGCAATTTTGAGTACGTAACAGTATACAGCACTGCAAAGGGACGTTTTTTTGCTAGTGGGTGTGTTTTCAGTGCTGCTGGAAAGTGTGCTCCTCAGGTGCTTCAGAGAGAGCAAATGAAGTTTAGAGACACGCTGCGTCAATATTCACTTCTGGAAGGCTTTGTCCTTATTCGTGTTGATCAAATGCAAGTACTTTACAGGGGAAAACCAACACCATCTACAGCTATGATTTTTTATGATTTGAAAAATAACCTATGTCATTAATGGATTTAGTGATTCAGTTAATATCATGTGTTACCTGGATTAAATGAAAAACTAGTATCTCTTTGGACTATCAGACTATGCTATCTCTAAATTAGTTTTGAAGCAATTCGTAATGACAGAACACTTAATTGTCATCCATTGCCACTTAATTGTCATCCATTGCCCCTCAGTGTTATTGGAAGGAGTGAATAACTCTTTGATGTGGCTTCAGCTTAGTGGACTCAGCAGTTACTTCTGCAGTTTTACTTATTCTTGCTTTCATGTACAAGTATTAAGCTTCCACTATTACCTGCCTACACCCTTTTGAACCAGTTACAGTTCTGTATCTGAAAAAAATCTGTCATCTTGGACTCTCTCAATATACAAAACTAGTGTGGATTTATTCCCAGATTACCTTGGTTGAAAGATTAATCAGTACGAATTTACTATCCCATTTACATGTAACCTGCGTCTAAGACCCTGGCTTTGTGTGCTGGCCTTGGCTGATGTGTATATTTAGGCTGGTCCTGCATTGCTCAGTCCAATCCAACCTGAAAGGTCTTTGTATAGCACAGTCTGCAGTTGTGTTTGCAGTATGTTTTTCTCATAAAAACAACTGCCAGACAATTGTTTTCCAAAACTTCAATGTGTTTCTAATTTATGGAAATCTGAAGCTGCTTAGGACACAGAAAAAAACCCCACACTCCCCAAAACCAACCAACACAAGCATTCCAGACTTTAAAGGGAACAGAATTAATGCAGAGGGCCCTTTAGCTGTGGAAAACAATGCTGAGTTTTTTTAATTCTTTCTTTACAGTAGTTCTTCTTTTTAAAAAGAAGATTTGTGAAGTTTACTAATCACCTTGTCCCCCAAACTGCAAAGGTTGCCATGATCAAGGCTGTAGGTGTGGACAGAGGGAGGAGCGAAAAGAGAAAGGTGAAGGAACCTCCTGTGTCTGCAGGCACTTCCATCCCTGTCCCACGGCGCAGCACACACCACTCATCAGGTACGGATGGAGCGCTGCTCTGATATATCCTCCCCACTGTGGGGAGATGATTTCAGCCCTCGGGTTCTTACTGCTGGATTGGTACAGACTCTGCACCGGCACACGGCTTTTCCTTTCTGTTATCCAGTTCTGGAAATTCCCACGGCAGCAAAACACAGCAACCTGCAAGAGGGAACTCCGCCTTTGGTCAGCATAAATGCAAACATACTTTCATGTCATCAGGCATAAGATTAATTTTAAAAAAAATAATCTGCAGGCACATGGACTGGAGTGTCTCTTCCGTGCTCAGTTTTGTAATAACGGGTGTTACGTGTGGGAAACCAAAAAGCTAATAAACCAAGCTGGATGGTTAGTAGGCCAGGCAGGCAGAAACATGACTGCTCTGGTTTCAGTCTATTGAGAGAAACTTCAGTACTACAGAGAAGTGATTTGGAGGGATGCGTTACCTATACTTCCAGGGAGAGTTTAGGTGGCAGGTACCTTCATTTGTCCTCAGAACTAAGCAGCAAACGATTCAGGGGATTAAGTAGCACAAAATCTAGGTTAATCTATAGAAAATCTGTTTTTAAGGTGACCAAGATTTACTCTCTTTATCAAAAGGATATGAAAAAGCACTGCTAGAAATCATGTGGATGTAAGGTTGTTTACACACCTCTTCAAACACTCACAGAAGCTGTGGAAGGTTACACCCCTAAGAAACAACACACTTGGGTATTTACAAAGCCCTTTTAAGTGTTTTATTTACAAAACTTCTGGAGCTAGTCTAAATAGCTGACACAACAGAATTTGTCAAGCTATCCAGAAAAATGAACGTAGGAAATAATTATATATATGTATGTATGTATACACACACACACATATATACCTAAGCTAAGGGCTGGAATAATTTAATACTGTGTGAGCCCTCTGACTCTTGCAGCTTACAAAACCTGTAAGCTGGTCAAGTGAGTTTACGGCAGGAGCAAATGCCTATCAGCTGCCTTATCTCTCTCTCTCTCTCTCTTTTTTTTTTTTTTTTTTAAATCCTAGCGATCTTCTCCCCTGTATTCTCTTTTCCTGATAACCCCAAAATACTTCCCTTGAGCAGCTGCTGATGGCCTCCTCCCCTCCTCCTCCTCCCTTAAAAGAGCTGGTGGAGTACTGCCAGCTGCTTTGCCAGGCTCGGGCAACCTGATGAGCGCTCCCTCGTGCCTCCATCTGTTGAGAACCCATCCTGCTGCAAACGGAGGCTTATCCCTCACAACCTGTCCTGGAAAACTCCATCTGAGAAGGCAAGCGTTTTAACTCTCCTGCTCGGCTCCATGCAGGGTGGCTTGCACATCAGGTGCTTTCTCTCCAGGGCTTTGCCCCTGTGGGGGAGTCTCTCGTTACCTCCCCACCTGCCTCTTGTTACCCTCCCACCTGCCTCTCTGGAGCCCACTCCTGCCCAGCTCATCCCAGCCCAAAGGAGGGGCAGAGAGGGCTTTCCTCTCCTGAATCCTGCTTCAGGGAGATGTTGGTCTGGCTCGCTATGCTTGCTGAAGGGACCTTAACTCACGCTGGGCTTCTCTGCTGTGTGGTAAGTGTGTTTGTGGGTGGTGGGGAAGCTTAAATGTTCCAGTGTGTGGTTTCTTCTATGGTTGCACAGCAAGTGCTGGGTCCTGAGGGGAGGCTGGCGGGTGTGTGAGGGGCCTGGGCTCGCCCTGTGAGGGGCCTGGGCTCGCCCTGTGAGGGGCCTGGGCTCGCCCTGTGAGGGGCCTGGGCTCGCCCTGTGAGGGGCCTGGGCTCGCCCTGTGAGGGGCCGGGCCACCACAGAGCTGCAGGATGTGGCCTTTGAGGACCTCACAGGTTCTCCAGCGTGACCATGCCCAAACCGAAGCTGGAGCCTTAAGAAAGTGAGTAGTAACGGCTTAGTAGCTGTTACTAACGTGGTGAGGTTAATTTCCTCACACTAACGTGGTGAGGAAAGCAAAGGGATATTTAATTACTCGCTCTGTGGGGTTGATTATTTCCAGCTAGTGCCTTTCCTCTGTTTCCACAGCCATGGCTCATCCTGGACGCTGCAGGGTCTGGTGCTTGTGCCTCGCCTGTGGGGAATTGCTTTTCCGGTTTATGACGCCTCCATTTTGTATTGTGTAGTGTGCACGGTTCCCAAGCCAGAAAGCTGAAGCGAAATCACTGGCTGGCAGTCAGTGAGTGTGCATAGCAACGCACGCTCTTTTGCAAGTACCATGTCTGATAGCTTACTATTTTATCTGCTTTCTAGCAAATCCCGACATTGCGTTTATAACCAAAACCCCCCTCCCACCACTGGCCCTGAACCTACTGTTCTGGGTCCTTTTCTTTCTGAAAATTAATTGCATAGTTTGGCCCGTATGCTATATGTGTTTTTTGATATTTTTTTTTCTCCTTTCCTTTTGTGACTCAGACTTGTATCTTGAGTAATTGAATAATTTTTTAGAAGAAGGAATTTAATTTCCCTCCACACTTGGCACAGCTAGCAGAACAGCACTGGTTTTCTGTGAAAGCTATGGACAAATGACAAAAGAGCAGACCATGTTATATGTGGAAAGGCACATGCACTCAGCCTCATCAGCATAACAAGCTGCTTCTCTGTTTTATTTCTTTTGCCTATTCAGTTTACTGTTTCCCTGCTCTCTTCTCAGAGCTTTTAATCATAGGGTAATGGGATAAATTAGCACTCATGTACTAGCACCAGTATCATTTCTGGATGGTAACCATCCTGATAGAGCCTAATAATTTGCAGTTAGCACTATTTCAAATATATAATATAAATATATATAATATTGTATATAATATCCATGATACAGAATATATATTATATTTATAATAATAGAAATATTTCAAATTTATAATATAATTTTGAAACCCTGGCCAAACTCCAGGTTCCAGGTGCTCTACGAACAGAGGAAAAAGCTGTCTCTTAGGAGGCTAGAGGCATAGTACGGACCTTCTGCATTCAGAAATGACTTACAGCACCTGTTTCTTGCTGCCAAACTTTCTTCTGAGGCCTAAGCATTCCCTGAGGATGAATTATGTTTCTAATTATTACAGTTGCAGAAAAGCCAAATGAAGAATAAAATCCATCAATATACACGTTCTTCATCTGCTCTGAGCTAATGTATTTTTCCCACTAGGTCTGAGAGTAAGAAATAAGAACTAAATTTATAACCACAGGAGGTTTTTAACTCAGAAAAATATGATGGTAGCAGTGGAATGTACATATTCACTCTTTTCCTTCCAAGCATTTTAGCAGAAAAGTTCAACTGTATGCTTTACCCTGCTATGCCAAACAGCTTTCTTGGTACCTACACCTTCCTGTTGGCTGCAATGCAATTGTGAAGTAAGAGTGAAGAAATCTATAATGTGTATTTTGTGAAAGCTGTATTCACTTCTTTGTTAGAAGAATTTAATCACAACTTTCTCAATAGAAACACCTAAATTTAACTTGGCAGTGTTTGGTCCTTTCAGATACCTGAAAATCTGAAGGGTGTGTGTTACCTACAAAGCAGTAACACGCCAACAAAAAAAGTAGTGGAGCTTTATTATTTCCCAGTGCTGTTATTACAAATCTTTATTATTTAATGTAAATGTAACACCTACTAAACGGCTAGCTGGTTGTGGCAAAGAGAGGGATTTAGAAGCTCGTTTTTCTTGTTGCAATACATGTGATCAAATGTGTAAAATCCAGTGTTGTGTAAGGGTTTTCTAATAATTATGCTGTTACAGCTGTGCACTCGCTCTACTTCTGCCTTTTAATGTAAAAATTCCTGACAGCAGCATAGAAAAAACTTAATATAGGATCCAAAGCAAGGCTTGGACTCAAGTCACACAAAGGTAACTGGTGTTTAGCCTAACTACCTTTGCCAGTGGCTTTCAGGGAAGAACTGCATTTTCATTCTGTTTGGTAGGAATTCCAGGATGATATTATTAGAAATGGATGTGTGGCACTTCTGGTGATTGTCCAGCAATATGTGATGTAGCTCATGATAGTGCATATATAGCCGTTATATATAAAAATAATTTCAATATATATATAAACAAAGCCCCATTGCTTGTTTTGTTTCAGTATTTATATATATATACACACACATACACCACAGCTTATATACCACGGGTTTTTGTATAAGAAAGCTGTAGATGACAACAAACCAGAGTTGTGGCTGGTGGTTTGATAGAGGCAAACCTCTCCACAGGGCACCATGAGGGAGCACTGATGGGGAGATGTGGGCATGCATGCTCAATCTCAGGAGCAACCTAAGGGTTTTTCCCCAAGTCAAGAGATGCTGACAGAGAACAAGGCAGCTGATACTTGTGTGGTGGGTGATAGTGTCATTTTTTCCTGCATTTCAGAAAGAAACAACCATTACGCAATTGCAGCGTTTGTTACTGTCTTCCAGTAATTTGTGGACTTGTTACTCAACTCAGCAGAACTGGAAAAAGCAGGAGAGGTCCCAAAGATAATGCTCTCACGTTTTATGAAAATCACTAACTGGGCAGAGGCGAGAGATATTTACACCATTTCATTTGCCCGTTTACAAAGGGGCAAGGAGGAACCAACCCGGGGTTCACTCTGTGTCACTCTGCTGGCCCCTGCGCAAATATGCAGCTCTGATTAATGGCAGTCTGTACTGTCTGTTCCTTAGCTAAAGGCCAAAGGAGACAGAGGAGTGACGTTGTGGTGTGGGTGGGTAGTGAGCTTTGGGGACATGGGAGAGGACTGAGGATTTTGTAGAGCAGTATAGAAAACCTGGAGGTAGCTGGAGATACTGCTGCATCGGGGGACATGGCAGAGGTTCTGTGGTTTTTGTGGTCATAGTGTGTAATGCATAAAGACAATAATTCACAGGAAACAAGGATTTACAACTCACAAGCAGTTTCTTTGATTTGAACTATGCCCCTCTTTTTTTATGTTGAGAATGGTGAAGAGAAATGTGTCAAAACCAGGGAGCCGACTCATGACACACTGAACAGCTCTTAGAAAAGACCTAATGATGAGCTCAGCAGTGTCACTCTTCTTCAGAAGAAGGTGAACTCCAGAGCTGTGACCCCCTACTTGCAAAAAGGGAGAGCAGCTCTTGCAAGAGATGCTGGTTGGGGCTGTTGGAGAAGAAGTGATGGCAGACTGACCACATGGAAAAGCAAGTGGTGGGAAGCATGGAGTGAATTCTAGAAGGTAGCTTGTATGGCAGACATTCTATGCATACTAAACACCTATTTGTACTTATTTCTGGAAGTCTGTTTGATGTGTTATAGTACCAGGAGTCTTTTATGCCAGCAATCTTCTTATTTTAGCTTTCATTGCAAAAAGAGGACTGGCAGTTGGTAAAACTATGCTGCTGTGTTACTTATTCTGGCTCTCGCTGCATGTTAACCTATTTGAATTAGCTAACTGAAATAGTGCAATGAATTATAGACACAGTGCCCTTGAATGATTTAATGTATTTGCTGCTGGTCTTCAAAAAGGCTGATGTATTTACGGTAAGAATATGCTGCGTAAAAAGAAGCTCAACCAGTGAGGCTAAATAAAAAATATGGGGCTGATTTAAGAAAAGAGGAGAGGAAAAAAAAAGAAGAAATTTAAAAAAAGAAAAAAAGGAAAAGAAAAAGAGAAATAACATGCCTAGGGATGCTCAACTTCTGAAACCACACCGAGGGTGGAACAAGACAGAAATGTGACCAGGAAGATCAGTGGAAGTTTGAGTGGCTAAAAACACTGGGAGAGTTGCAGTTTACATGATGTTCACTGAGAAAGGTAATTTCAACCTTGACTAAATAATCTTTGTCTTAAAACCAAGTTTGGAAGGACTCCTGTGAACTTCAGAGCCCACATTATTTTAAGACTGATAATTGTAGCCAATGAAGTTTTGCTATAGAATGGCAGCAGTTCTAAGTGAAGACACAGAAATTTTGTGGTTTAGTTGCATGAATATGCAATTTTCTGTATTTTTAATCATCACTGACCATGAAAAAAATGTTTGGAGTATCATTATTGTAAACTTTTTCTAGGTCAATCACATCTCTCTTAATTTATCTAGTTTAGATGAGTTTAAGACCCAACAGTGCATGATAGTAATGTAAACCATTAAAAATTCTGGGAGCAGAGGTTAATCATCAAATGAGGTAGCCTTTTGGAGAAGAAAGGTACTCCACATTAAGTAGAGATGGAATTGCTATGAAGAATTTTCCCTGAAATTGCAAATTGCTTTTATTTGTCTCTAAAACTGTAAGGTCTTTGAAAATTGAGTCGATGAGTCAGAAACTATGTGTAGGTTCAGTTCATCTGGCTTTTTCTTCCCCTGTGTGACTGTCCTGTAGATCCAAACAGATCGGTCTGTCCCAAACTGTGTACCTTGGCCACCAGCCTCTTTGTGGCAATCCATATTGTCCACTCCCTTCCACACGTGATTTTACAAATATCTGTGAATCCTGTACCCTAGCAAAACCAGCCCAGCTTCATCCAACTCAGCTGTCCCCTCCAGTTCTGCATTCCTATTTCCAGAAAGCTTCCTTCCATAGGGTAGTTCCAGCTCTTTCCCCATACTCACTTTCTCCTGCTCTTACATGGCTTAGTGCATCCCTGCACATCACAGAGAGAACAAGCCCTGGAATGTATCTGAAAATGAAAACACTCCAGTGCTTTTTTTTTTTTTTCCTCTCTTCCTTTTTTTTTTTTCTTAATTTAGTTTCTCTTTACCATTCTGCTGCCAGCTTGAGTGACAGCTGGCTAAAACATCGTGTTACCAGTTCCAGAAACGCTTCCTCTTTTGGAGATTGGTTGAAAAGAACTGCGCTTACTTTGTTTGAGCAATACTCTGAGAGCATTCCCTGTCACCTGCAGGTATCGCATTGATCTGAGTTGTGTCATCCCAGCTGATATAAGTTGTTTTGCATCTGGAATGGAAAGAATGGGGAAAAAAAACAACCAACCTGAGCGGGCCCTAATCCTTCCTCCCACGTACAAGCTCAGTTTTGGCTTGCAGCATGTCAAGATGAAGATTAAAGCTCCCCTCTGAAAAAAAGGAAGTGCTGATGAAGACTTTAGCAATGTTTCCTATGAGCTGCAACTAACATCTGAATCTGGAAGGAGGGGGGAAAAAAGCTTACTCAAAAGTACAAGGATCTGAAATGTTTTCTGGGGTTTTCTCAACTTTGTGGTACAAAAGGGGAATAACAGTCTATAAGGACAGGAAGAGTGGAATTTTTCTTGTGGTAAAGGGGGAGTTTCCTGTCCATGTGAAATCCTGTGTTAGACCTCAAGCAGCACTGTGAAGGTAGAACAAAATCTGTGGAAATGAGTAGTCTAAACACTGGCTAAGGTTAACTATCTTCGTCTTTGCAGCAAGGAGAATTGCTCTGTGTTGAATAACAATATTTTTGTACTTGTAGTTCTCATTCATTCTCTCTTTCTCTTGGGTGTGTCTTTTTTCCCTCACCTTTTTTTTTTTTTTTTTTTTGTGGCCATACTACTCTATAATGGTAGTTTCGTCTCCAAAAGTTTTCTGGCTCTTGATCAACTTTTTTACTGTACCTCCTTTTAAGAGAACGAAAATCGAGAGATTGTCAACAGTCAGAAGCGATGCTAGTTCACAGTTCTTCTGATCACATGCCGAGGACAATATAATAATGTGTGTCAAAGCTTTTCATATATCAGGATTTTGGGATTCTTGTTTTTATCCGCTGTCAGCCTTGTTTTAAGAAAAAAAAGTCTCACTCATGAGAATGTTTTGGAACATTTTTCTGGAAATTGGGATAATGGAAAGGTTTTCATGGAGATCTGCACAACTGAAGAAAATTACAAACTGTACTGAGGCTGTTGGGTGGCTGGACTTCATTTGATTGATGTTTATTCCTGATCCCTTAGGAAGTAATGAGGAACACAGATGCTAAATCTTAGTTGCATATGTTCTGCATAGATCTAGACTGGTATCGCCTACAAGTATTTTCCTTTAAAAGATGCAGGTTGGCCACCGGTGGAATGGAAAGGGTAGACTCAACTTTGAAGAGTGTTGTGCAATGCTGATGTTGAAGACTCTGTGATTTTTCTAGGGTTGTGTAGGAAAACTAACCAGTCTGGATAAAAGATTGAGAAGAAAGAAACTCACAAGTGGTCAGCTTCTAGTGGTGGACCTGCTTTCTGTCTGGACAGTGAAGCTGCAGCTTGAGCACAAAATGGGCCTAGCATCCAGTTTGATCTCTTTTTCTAAGGGTTGCACAAAGAAAGAGCCTGTCTCCCTGCTCTTTTCCCAGTCGCGAGAGCTGAGGACTAAGAGAATAAAGCTGGCTGATACTGGGACGTATCAGCTTAATGACATGCAAATATTCTGCAATAAACTAGAATTAGATAAATTGCATTTATCTAATGTAATAATTTAGATAAATTACATTTATCTAAAACTTGATCTGAAGTGAAAACAGACTTAACATTATGACCTCCTTGAGATGCAAATCTCTGGCACTTCATTTCAAAAGTACTTGCTAAAAATATCTTATTACTTTTTGGGTGGGTTTTTTTTCTCTCTTCTTTTCATCTTATCCCATCCTGTACTGTTTTCCTGTACCATCTCGACATTGCTCACAACAACCAGTTCTACAGACTCTTATTCCTTTGTCCTCAAACTATTCTCCTCCTTAATGTCTGCTGTTTCTAATCTAAACTCCCATGTCCTCTCAGAACCCACAGTGTAGTGTAGCCATAACTCATGGCGGCTCTGCAGGAGACAGCTTGATAGCAGCAGAGTTGCTTACAAGGGGGACACGTTCAAGACTGGAATGAAGTGCAGTGCTCTGGTGTCTCCACCTGCCTCCGTGGGGGCAGAGCCTCGGTCTCCCTCCTCTGGGGACTACACGGGAAGGGGCACACAGATGTGCAGAGCTCTCGAGAAACAGCTGTGTGCGTCACAGAAAAAACAGAGCTTTCTGTGACTTTAATTGCCTCACTTGGAAAAGCAGTAATTTGGAATCAAACCAAGTGGGGTATTTTTCTTTCCATTTTTAGAAGGGAAGCTATATTATCTATTTCTCAGTATTTTTAAGTTTTGTGTTAATCCAAAATTATTAGTTTAATTTGGAAACAAAACTAAAAGGATTTAATTTTGAAAAATGGAAATTAATCATATAGATGTGTTACTTTAAAAAATTGATTTTTAACCCCAGGAATAATAATATAAATTTCCTAGTTGTTTTTAGTGATTCAAATATGCATCTCTTCAGTAATAACAGTTTAGTTTTATTCTGGAAAAAAAAATCACCTAGTTGCTGTGTAAGCATTTGATGCATGACATCATCTCTGGAGGATATGTTCTTGTGTTTCAACTCTGATATCAAAAGATAGTACATTTTCCTTTCTTTATATTGCCTTACCCTGGCTTATCTTTTTAGTGTTGTATAGCAACAAGGAAGGCACACCAGACATCTATTTTCTGCATATTATTATGAATATTTTATCTAATAACCTAATTAATGAAAAGCTCTTGCTAGTTGGGCTACTGACAGTGTGTATTGTGGTTTACTGAATATTTTAATCCTGTAATTTATTTGGATGGATGATTTGATGTCACCAGGGAATGAAAAATGCAGTCTGTTGTGAGGGTACTGTGCACAATTTCTATGTTGAATTTGCATCAACGAGATGCAGAAAATAATGATATTCCTACCACTGGGCTCTCATTTTACTTGGGACTTATTTTGGGTTTGGGGATTATCTGGAAGCAAAGCCTGTAAATGCAGCTTCTGTTTTCTAACAGTGAGAGTAGAAACCTGCATCCCGACACTCCTAAAAGCAGTTGACCGTTCGGCATTTTGCATCTGAATCATCCCTGGTGTATTTTTTTTACATATGCTCTGAAGGTTTTTATACCCTAATTGCTGTGGGTTTTCTTATACCCAATAATTATTTTGTCACATACAAAGTGATTTCATTCCTGCTTGCTTAATCTGTTCTGATTACGTGTCTTCTAACTTGACAGGAGTCATAACCATAGGTGCTAGATCCTATAGAAAATATCACATATAATTCAGAATTGAAACTAAATGTTAGCTCTTTACTGAAGAGGTCACTAAAGCTTGTACGAGTTTGGTCTAAAAAAGTCTTTTGTTGAATTCTATTCTTTTCTGAAAGCGAGTGTAATCTCTATGTATCGCACGAATGAGGGTGAGATTGAGCAAAGAAACTCCCAGTATCATGCTGGGCAAAGCTGGCTTAAGCAGATGTAGAGCCTCAGCCTGTTGGAAATGGGCTGAAGGGGAGGGTGGCCTGTATTCCAAAGAACTTAAAAGTTACATAGAGTTCAGCTGCTTGTGACACCACTTTCTGCAAAAGTGTGGTCAGAATCAGAGCTGAGACTCCTAACAATGCTCCACAACTTTTAAAGATCTTTTGAATGTGAGACTGAAGAAAGACTCTGTCTCCTGGCATCATTGTCTTTTATTTTCTTTACAAACAAAAGCCCCACAGAATAAAGAAGAAGGAAAAAAAGCTTCTGTGAAGGAAGATTTAGTAGCTTTAAGTGCTACTGTTTTCCTTAGGGAGAAGGGAGACAAAATCCTGATATTTTGATGGGGAAACCAGCTGAGCCATGGGGGATGTGGAACCAAAGGAAACCACAAACAGGGAGTGGAACTGAGCATGGTGTGGAAGGAAAGCAGGTTGGAATAGCAGGGCTATAGGTTGTGATTTATGAATGAGGAGGAAGATGGCTTAAGGTGAGCTGCTGAATCACCAGTGAGGGTGGGGAAGAGGCTTGTAACAGTTGGTTACAATTACTGCTAAATTGCCTAAGATAACACTCATTTCCCTTCTTGTGGGTGTCCATGACACAACAAGAAGTTATCTACAACGGTGAGTAATTTTTGAGTGCACATAGAAGCATTTTCCCCCTTAGAGGTTAGAGATGTGTTTCCTATCAACTCAGTTTAATTAGAAATGTTCCTCTCATATATTAAAAACTTAGAAGGGGATACTAAATATTTGTCAAAGAAAATAGATCAGCACCGTCATCTCACTTGTAAGTTCCTTGTCACTATAAAACTCTGACTTCATACTTCTTGGAGAAAACTGTTGATACTTTTAAATCTTCATGTTCTGGGAAATAAGGCTTTTTATGGCTCCTCACTAATGTATTATTACATAAATCATTATAAGACAACGGAAGATCTTTAATGGTACCTAGCATGGGGCCCAGGTCTGCCAGGTAACTTCCCAAAGGAACAGCAGAAGATTCACATAAGGTTCCCAGCATGCTTTGCTTTTCCAGAGAAGCTTAGAGATATTGACAAGGAAAAACAACATATTACTGATAAGGAGTATGAGATGACTCATTGCCCAAACATCAGTTAATACTGCCTAATAACAGCATAGCAGCAGGACCAGGAAATTAACTGACTTTGTTGGATCAATCTGTTCACAACATTCCTGCTGATACTCAAACAGTGACGTAAGATATAAATTCCCAGACTTTTCTGGGGGAAAAAAATCCTACTGCTCCTACTCCCTGATCAGATCACTTGTGTCCTCACCCAAAGTCCAACTCTCAACCCACTGTCTGCATACATTGACTTTTAAAATTTATTTTCTTTTGTTTTTCAACAAATAGAACAGCAAATCCTAAGTGAATCAGTACATACCTGTGAAAGTGGATTTGGACAACCGTATTCTTTATGGGCTTCTGAAAATCTAGGTCAGAGTGTATTCAAATTTAGACTGATGTAATCATTTCTAGTGGCAGAAAGTCTAATAGAGCAAAGCTGTTTGTACTTGAATGTCAACTCAAATGCTTCCCATACCGAGGGTTTTGATGTCCTCCCCACCCCCAGTTCCTTCACGGGCAGTGCTGATATTGAAGAAGTCTGGGACACAATGTCTTCATTGTGCAAATGACTCTTGGCTCTTTGTCCTTTTATTCTTGCACACAGATGAAGAGGCTGCTTAGCTTTCCAGCAGATAGTGAACTGCATCTGGCTGAAGATGCAGAGAAGGCAGAAGGGTGGAGGAACAAATATGTGTATATGATGGAGGTTTCCCCAGTCCCTTTGATTATGGCAGTATAGACTTTCACGTGGTGTGTTGTCTGGTTTAAGCCACCTTCTCTTTCTGTTGCTGCAAGCATATGACTTCAGCTCAGGCCTTGAAACCCATGAGCTGTTGGCACAGAGACAGGAGCTCCCTTAGGTCTATGGGGGCTGTTTGAAGCTAGCCCTGCTGTGAGCAGGAGGTTGGACTAGGTGATCTCTGGAAGTCCCTGCCAGCCTCCAAAACTACAAGCCAAAATTGAAGCAGACAGCTTAGTGCTGGTCTGTGCCAGGCACTGAAGTTCCTTGGGGGAGACAGGCAGCTTCTGAATTTTCTCCGGTTCTCCGTTGTCCCCCAGTATTTCTCACCCTTACCAGTGCTCAGCCTTCACAGCTGGAAGAAGAGCAATGAACCCCAGCAGGACCACTACCCCCCCTGCCCAAGTGCAGAGATTTCTACATTACTTTCTGCTAGAAGGTAGATGAACTTTTTTTTTTTTTCAACTATGACAGTGTTGTTCACAGAGTTACAAAACTGGCTGGCAATGCTCCCTGAGAGGAATCCTGACCCCTTTCTCCCCAATCCTGTAGCAGTGTGATGCAGCGGCACCACTCTACCTCCTTTTTGGTGATGTAGCTCTGCCAGCTGCCTTCCCCCAGTGTCTGCAGCAGGATACCTGCACCCTGTGAACTTGTTTGCAGCCTGTCAGCAGAGCATGCATAAGGCAGGGAGCCCAGTCTTCTCAATAGGAGATCACTTACTGGGGAACTTTCCCTCCTTTGCTGCAAGTGCTGGAGCTCATGACACCCGCTCAGCCAGGAGGAGCCCTGCTAGCGTCAGTGCAGGGGTCTGCTCCAAGTCCCCATCTGCCCGGGAGCTTTGTCACAGCTTTGACTGCTCCTGTGTGATGGGTGGGAGCGGGGCTCAGTGCTGGGGACACTGGGAATGGCCTCTTCAGGGAAACCAGGTTGGAAGGAGAGCAGTTAGCAATTGTATGTGAAATCTGCACTGTGCTGGAGAGAGATTCGGCGCTTGCAGCCTGGGTCAAGAAGCCTGTCTCTACCGGGCACGCTGTTCCTATTTGTTTATTATCATAGTGTCTAGGAACTGCGCTCATGGATGAAGACCTCTGTTGTGACTGGGACTGTGTAAACATACGGTACCTACAACATCCTCCCTTCCCCTTCTCACACCCCCTCGAATACAATGTACACATGGAATGTGAAGCATGGGGTAACAGGAAGGTCCAAGGTGTTGGAAGGAGATAGGGAGGCAATTTTATTCAGCACTCTTGTCTGTGTATCCTTGAAAAGAGTTGTGTGTCCTTAGAAAAGGATAGCAAAATGCTTTGGTTTAATGGCAGCTCGTTACAGGCGTGAGTTTTTGCAAGAGATGGCTTCCTGAGACTGACAGTGGTGACAAATAGGCTGGAGCTGGGAGCTGGTCTTTCTGTGTAGGTGGATAGATAGGCAGAAAAGGCCTTGAAAAGGAAGAAAAAGAGCTTCATTTTCATGTGGTATCGATGGGGGCCAGCAGTGGAAGGGTGTGATGAAGAAAAGATGAGCATGCTGATCTTTGCAGCTCCTTACTAGGTGTATTGGAGCAGGACAAGACTGAGCGTAATAACTCCCAAGAAAAGGATGTCGCAATGAGACATGAGAACATGGATAGGATTTTTGGCCGGCTGGCTGGGGTAGGAAATGTCTTAGACAGAAAGAACGGCTGCAATTTAGCTGTGGGCTCAACCTGAAGGCTCAAAGAGAAGCCAGTCTCCAACTCTTCCCTTGGTTTTGGGTAGACAAAAGGCATAGCTTCAAGTGAGGAGACAGGAGAATAAGAGGAATTAAAAGCTTTATTGAGGATGCAAATATAGTAATATTCTTTTTGCTTTTTTAGGAATACTTTGCAACAGACATCTGAACTTCATTACTCCTTTCACAATAGCCCCCTCATTATTTTTGAGCTTAAACGAGCCATTTGGTGAGCTACTTAGTAAGGGTTTCTTCTCTTTGTTGTCAAAAGCAGAAGTGCATTAATTAATGTACTTGTTCTTGTTAGTTTTACTGAAGCTGCCAGTTTGTAGTGTGGAAGCAAACACTTTCTGTGACATCTAATGTTGGATGACTGATGAGTTGGAGAGTTTACATGGGGTTAATTGGGGAAGTGGTTGCTAGCTCTGAAAAGCACGCAGGGGGAAAAGAAGGGATTGATTTAGATTAAAAGTTAAGCATGCCTGGATAAAAGTAAACAGTTGGATTGCAGCTCTTATTTTACAGAAGTATTTTTTTATAGCTCTTTATTGAATAGTCTTGCCCATGGTCTGCATTACAGTTCATTGGCACTCTGGCATGGCACATTCTTAGGGGTTTTTATTAGGAGTTTGTCTTTAACTCATTTCCCTTTTCCATTATACATTAACTCTCTTCTCAGTTTTATGTACATTAGATTGCAGCTTGTCAACAAACTTCTGTTATCTTTCTAAGTTGTCTGGTAAAATTATGAGGCCAGATAACAACACTTGGAGGCAGAGGATAGGAACTGGCTATCAGGGTGTGCCCTGTACATAAAGGAAAAGGAACGAGCGATGGAAGGGAGGTCAGACCTGCTGAAAATAGACTGTGGTTAAAATACTGACTCATAGGAATATGGAAAATGACAAGGACTTAGTATATAGGTGGATTGAGCAGGCTAATTTTGTTAGAAGTGTTACAGGTTTTTTTTTTTTCCACTGAGGATAAAGTGAGACGCAGGGGGCGGAGATAAGCAGAGATCATGCAGCGTGAGCCAAGAGTTTAGAGAAAACAGTGGAAGTCATGAGATGGAGAGAGAGTGAGTTCTGAACTACACTGGAGCATCTGGTCCCCAGTAATGAATAAAATCAAAATTAAATGTATTTTTGTATACCCCCAAAATTCTGTGTTATGTTTGTTTGCAGTGCTGAAATATCACTTGTGAGAGTAAAGATGATGTTTGGTTTTTTTTTAGGATTAGTTTTATCACATTTTGTTTCCCTATGTTTGATCTGGACAAATATGAGAGTGAAAGTGTTAAAATGTACCTCAGGTTATTTGTAGTTTATCAGATACCAGTCAAGGCTAAAATGAATCAGTGCTGAATGGTGCAATGACCCACTCACTGTCTTCCTAGCGGGGCTCAGTTTCTCTTTAGTAAGGGTTTGTCTTTGTCAGAGGTACTGCTGAGAAGATGATAGCTTCTCACAGATAAACATACTGTTACAGGAAACTCTCTGTTCTGCAGGAAACTTGGAGGGAAGTCTCTTGCATCAGGCAGACCGTCTGTGCCTCATGTATTGGAATACCCAGCATCATTTCCACCCCCTAAACCAGAGGGTGGAATACATCAATCCTTGGTTTACATTTAGAGACAATTACTGTGATTTTTTTATCAAACATTTAAAAATATTTTTTCAATGTTTTAGAACTTAAGTGTTATATTTTAAGAAGGTTTGGTTTGATATAAGCATAGGTTTTTTAGCCCCAGAAGGTTTTTCAGTTTTATAATGGATTTGCATGTTTGTTTGTTAGTTTGCCAGATGCATTAGAAACTTCTAAAGTCTAGAAACTTCTGACAGATGGAAATTAACCAGAGGCTGGTGCTGCTGGGATGTTTTCACTGTAGTCCACAAATTCTCCCATACGAGAAAATCCCTTCTGTGCCTCATGAGAGTCTGGCGATTGAAGTATGTGCTGGTGTTGTAGAGGGATCAACTCATGAGCTAGCAGCACATGTGAGTTGTAATGGGATATAGCCAAAAACATCCACTCACCCACAGGTGAGTTGAAATAGGGTTTTTTTTTCCTCCCCCTCATCTGGCATGCAGATTCCAGGCAGGCAATTAATTCCTTATGGCCCTGAATTCAGCAGCCACAGGAGGTGTCTCCCATCTCTGGATGACATGTGGAGTAGTCCAGTCACAATACAAGGAAGGACGATGACATGAGGGAATAAAATAGGGCAGCGTGTTTCCTCCTTTCCCGTGCTGGAGACCAGAGCTCATCAGGGCAATGGCATGAGCACGCTTTAGGCAGTCCCATGGGCGATTCCCCTTCCCTGCTTTTTTTGAGGGGCTGCTAAGCTGGGAGGGATGGATCCCCTCCCTGAGGCTGGGGCATCCAGTTTCATTTGACCTTCTGAGTCTGAACCTCATTTCACAGTGGGAAATTTTTTATAGATCACAATTAGACCCGGAGTGTGTAACTTTTTCTTAATGATGATGAAGTAGTCCCATTAAGTGCAAAAAACATAATAAAGGTTGAATTTTGATCAGATTTTTGAGATTTTTGTGCAGAACACTGCACAGAAACACAAAGCTACAAAATTAAAAATATAAATGAGAAGCAGCTCACAATGGTAAAGGCTAAAGTATAAAAAAATCAAAGTACATGTTTAGACATATTTAGACATGTTTAACACTGATATCTGAACAATTCACACAAACCAGATTGTACGTAAAGCCATTTGCTATAGAGACTGGCAAATTTCCAAGTACAGACTCTAGCCTTTATCAGCTCAGCAACCACAAGGAACAAAGAAACTCTGTAATACCTGTTTTTATTATAAACTAAATGGGAAAAATTACAGAGCCAAACTATCAGTGTAACTTTTTTTTCAGTTTGACTTTAGGGTGAGCTTGACTATAGAGAAAGTACTCTGTCTGGTTGGTTTCCTCTGATGACAGTGTAGCTTCTTTTACAGTGAAAGAAGAAAATATCTTTTAAAGGAAAATATGAGCGTAAACCCGTGAAACCCAATGTGGGAACTTTGGCAGGTATAGCACATAAAAACTACATCTAAGCCATTTCTTGTCTTCTGTTTTCACCCTGACTAGAGTACTTACTGACTGTGCTGCTTTTATGTTACATTTCCTGCTATGGTTTTCAGTGCACAAGCTGTAGGAGTTTTTTTAAACAAAAATTTCCCAGTAGTAAATTTGTGTTTAAAAAAAAAAATCAATAAATTCTTCTACCCTTGCAGTTAGAGTATGCAGTACAAAACAGCGAGAAATGGCTATTTCATGAGCAGAATTTCACAGCCAGCTCTTGGAGGGTTCCTGGCAGCTCAGGGAACTTGAGATCTCAAGATCAGTGCAGTTTTTCAGAACGTGGGTTTGAATGAATCACCTGCAAAGGACCCGAGCTTTGATCTTGACATATGTGTACTTTAATCCTGACGTGTATGCTGTTAAGTTTCCTTTTTGCCTTGCCTTGTCCAAAATTGTCACCCACTTGTCTCAAAATAAAGACTCCACATATGGAAGACAGGAATATGTCTTGGAGAAGTCACCAATACTTGGTATATCTCAATGCCTTTCTGGTCTTAGGCTGCTGGCATGCAGTGGACCATTAGTAAGATGGGTCAAATAGAGCATCGTTCTCTTCTCCAGGCTGAACAACCCCAACTCTCTCAGCCTGTCTTCATGGGAGGGGCGCTCCAGCCCTCTGATTATTTTCGTGGCCCTCCTCTGGACTCCCTCCAACAGGTCCATGTCCTTCTTATGTTGGGGGCCCCAGAGCTGGACACAGTACTCCAGGTAGGGTCCCACCAGAGGAGAGCAGAGGGACAGAATCACCTCCCTTGATCTGCTGGCCACGCTTCTATGGATGCAGCCCAGGGTACGGTTGGCTTTCTGGGCTGCGAGTGCACATTGCCGGCTTATGTTGAGCTTTTCATCCACCAGTTAATTACCACTGGGTAATTAGTTCTGAGAAAAGCAGCTTGGGAAATGGAAGTGAAGCTTGAGGGGAGAGAATCTGGAAGAATTCCTGTGGGAAACACTGCTTATGGATCTCATGGCTGCAATCCTAATCTATCTCCTGGGGTTTAAAACCTTACATCTTGCAGGAGAACACCACAGGCAGTGTTGCACGCAGAAGAAAACGTGAGCAGTGTAATTGTACCAGTTCCCAATCTCCAAGGGGTCTCACCAATTCCAGAGACTTCCCTTGTTTTTCAATCTTTGTTACATATGGCATGTAAAAATGTAACCAAAGCTGCTTTTTCCCCTTTCCATTCTGTTTTTCCTATTTTGACCTGTTGCATATCAGACGATTCTACCTTTTGTGAGCACATTTATTTAGAAAAAGAAATGCACATTTTTCTTTCAGGAATAAATATAGTTCTGTTGATTAATCCTTTTTTCCAAATTAAGCATTCATTTCCAAAATCTACAGGGGTCAAAAAGCAAGACTCATTTGCTATTTGCTGTGATATTTAGCTACTACAGAATCCTAATTCATGATGCAGTAAACAATTCTAGTTTTTTGTCAGATATGCATTTTGTACTTTATTATGTTGTCTTCCTTCAGTGTTGTGTTAGTATTGAAGACATACCATAATGCTCCTTAATGCTAAAATTTTTACAAGCGTGTCTGTCATACACACTCATTTCCTATCTTGAAATTATTGTTTTAGAAAATTTCACCTTAGTAAAATAAAATAATGCAGAAATAACCCTTTCAGACTAAAGATTTTAGAATTTCCAGAACAGATTAGCAATAATGTAGTTGCCAAAACCACAATGTCTCGCAAGTAAGGTCACAGCTAAAAAATGCAAACCAAACAAGCACTAGTCCCCAAAGGCTGTTTTCATTTAAGAGAAAATTCTCCTCTCTCTCATATCAGATTTCAGATATGTATAAAATAAAGGATATTGCACCCTGCAACTAAAATAAAGCTCCTGAATGCCCCTTATTTTGGAGAATATCACCTATTCCAGTACCAAAATTACTTCTGTTCCATACAAATCTACTGTTCCTTCACCTTTATTATCAATAATTGCTTATTTGAAGAACTGTGAAACAGGGTTTTACCATGCTCTCACAGGATAGCTCCTAGAGGAATTTACTGCTGTGGACAAGCAACTCTTTTATGATCACGTGTGATTGCATCCGAAGTCTTCCTTTTGTATCACATCCAACTTCTTGGCCATGGAAGACTGAGAATTTTAAATGGAAAAAAAACCCCAGTTTGTCTCAACACGAAGGGATTAATTATTCCTTAGTTCAAGCTCAGTGAGTAGAGATATATCTTGTGAATGCTTTATTTGGTTGACTTCATTCTTTTCCATCTAACAAATCTTCTGGTTTGCATTTCATTTGTTATTATTATTATTAACAGCAATATTATTGCAATGCCAGGAAATTGTAGTTACAGAGGAGTTCTGTTTTTATTGTAGCACAGAGAAAAAGGGTCTCTGCCTCACAAAGCTTGCAGTTCAGGTATAAAACCCCCAAAGTGTCCAGAGGACCTATGTGCAGAGACAATAAGGCAGTAGTGATCACCAAAAGGGACTGTGGTCATAATATGCCAATTTTTTTCCAAGATTCTGGAAGTATTGCATCAAGGGAAGGTTTTTTTACTTGAAAGAGAATAGTAACTTTCATTTTGCAAATATTAATGGAGAGATCCTCCAAGTTTGAGTGCAAAGTGGCTATAAAGTGGATATAAACACAAAGGCAGAAGTTTAAAAGTGTGATGATTAGGCAACAAGCATCACTGGCAGTGAAAGTTTAAATCTGACCTTGATAGTATATAAGAGATGGCAAATACAAACGGATCGTGTTATGAAAAGTCTTGAAGGCAAAGATCAATGGTCTATGTGTGATGTACTACAGCAAAGGAAAGATGCAAAGAGGACTGAGAAGCTCAAACAGAGAAAAGAAATTAACTTTGAAATAGCATGTAGGCCACATCTGAAAAGGTCAAGAATATTCTTTTTAAGGAGAAAGACATTACAGTGATGAGACAACTACCTGAGGAGCAAGTCTTAGATATGTAAAATGGATATGTCTTGGTAGTGTTGTATGAAAAGAATTGGCAAGACTTAGGTATAGCCTCAATATGAGACTTAAGGACAAGGCAATGTCAGAAATAGTGTCGTGAATGTTTTGGTAATGGCAATGCATTTTGTCCATTCTGCCTGAGAAAAAGGATATTTGGAAGGGATTTATGAGCCCTTTTTAGATTCTGCTGGGCTTGAGATGTCATCTTAACATCTATAAGAAGATGCTTGACACATAGAAGAAAGCTTTTGTTGGGTCAAAACCTAGTGTTCAGTAGTAATCTGTAGACTAGAGATGGGAGCTGAGTTTGTAAATCTTATGATTTACTAGACATAAGGTATAAATGGGCTCAGGCACTGTTGATACTGGAGAATTGAAGGCATGTTGGAGTCTTTAGAGGAAATATTCAGAAATAATTGGGAGGAAATGGAAGTGACATGACTGCACAAAACAGATCAGGGGATGTTCTCAGAAGGGAATGGTGGGAGCAAGTGAATTAACTGAGGGAGAGATCAAATGAGAAACTTTGGTGGCTCTTCCTTTTGCATGTAAACTAGAGGGCTTTATGTCCTAGGATATTAATTAAACTTTGTATTTGTGAATGAAAGTACACGTAAATAGGATTTGTATGAATCAGTTTACCTGGGTTCAGCAGTTAAAACTTCCCACATGCAATTGTTTTGTATGCAACGTGGACATCTTAAATATGGTTCTGGATCTGAAAAAAAAAAAAAGACTATCTTGTCTGCTACTTTCACAGCAATCCAGCTGTAAGGGGTTAGTTGCAAAGACTAGTTTTTACACGCATGAGTTCGATTCCCAATACTCCCGTTATAGCCAAGGGGACGTGATTCCTACAGAAGATCCTTCTGATCCCCTGCAAGACTCCTGCTCTGAATGAGACACTTTAGTGGAATCTATGAAGGCAACCTTGAGACGTTGCTCATCAGTCTTTACAAGAGGGAATTTTGGAAAATGTTTGTGTACTCAGGAAAAAAAAGCACTATGTGATTTAAACTCTATCTGAATATAGAAGCACCAATACATAGATTGCTGAGAAATTTCTTGAAAAATTTGGCTTAGATTCACCATAATGAAAAAAATAGTCTTAAACCAAAAATGAATGTGGAGAATTAAAATTCAAGCTTGCTTTCACTATTGGGTTCAGGAAGGATGGAGGTGATGGATTGAGTCATGAACAATTAATTTTAGCAAAAAGAAGGGAAGGAAGCCAAGCAGACTACAAATTACTTTAACTGTTATAAAAATGAGTAACCTTTGTGACATATATTATATGTTATATTAAATACTATATTATTTATAATAATACTTAAAGTATTGCTTTAGTATATAAATTAATAATTATAGTAATTATATTAATACAAATATAGTTATATTGTAGTAATAGTAATATTTGAGATTAATATTGTACCTTATAATATTAAATTAATATTTAAATCTATTTTAATTTAATGGCTAATGTACTGAAACTTAACTTACTGGCAGTTAAACTTAGCTTAGCTAAAACATGGAAGGGATGTTTTACAACTTACGAAAAACATCAGGAGAGATTTATAAAATTGTGGTTGCTGTCCCAGCCATGACAGGTAAATAACCAAAATGTAGAACAAACTCTCTTAAAAAAAACGTGAGTCTCAGAAATGAAGTTTCGTTGGGCTTTTTGTTTTTTGTTTTTTTTTTTTTTTTTCATTAATGACTTGACAGGAAGTTTCCTAGCATGAATGTTCTTTCATTCAGTCATTTTCTTTCAAGTGCAGTACAAAAGCTTGGCTCGCCAAATATAATGGGAAAATGTAATCAGTAACGTGAACCTTGATGAGGAAGTGAAATTATTGTCATCCAAGTTCTGAATAGCATTTCTTTCTCCGCCTTTCCATGAACGGAAGGACACTGTGATTATATCATTTGTCTAAAGTTAACATTGACATCATCATATGAGCTGGCCCCTTTCCTGTCCCATCTCTTGTCTCTCAAAGTTCACCCTTGAAAGTTGGATCTGCTGCCATTACATATGTGTTCCTAGAAGACCCTGCCTGACTGATAGCGGTGTAGCTTTCTCCCCTCAGGTCTGTCTTGCTCACGTGAGAAGGAAGCCTGTACTGCCTGTAAAGATAGGCTTTGAACTTGTACCAATGGGAAAGAAAGGTTCACATTCAGTTCAACGGCCAGCTGGGATACCTATGTTAGACCTATGGATAGTGTGCTGTTTGGGATTAGGCTTAGTGTTTGAGGCAGCTGGAGTTGGTGAGGAAGGCTTACTGGTGGAAACTCTGGAAACGAAGGGCTGACTGACTACTTCAGAAAATATTTTATTTAGGTCTGGTAATGACTGAGATTGCTTAATCTCTGGTTACGGAGATGAGTAAATTAGGGTTGCAGTTGGAGAGATGGTTGAAGAAACCCAGGCCCAGAGAGGAAGTTTTACTGCTGGGTATTGTCAGGTAGAGCAGGATCCTGAGCACCTGGGAACAAATACCTTATGCTTGTTTCTTGGACATGTTGTAATATCTGCAGTATATGTAAAAAGCTGAGTTCAGGGAAAGCATTTGAGAAGCTAGGGCTGGGAGAGCAAAGTTTGTTATTGGATGCTGTAACACCTGTGAAGATAAAAGGAAAACTGGGATCTCTGAAAGCAAACGGCTTTCACTGCTTTCTCAAAATAACTGCAGCCCCAAAACACGACGTAGCTTTAGCACCGTATGGTACCTCAGTTAGCTGCAGAAAACAAAATCTAGAAAGGGGGCCTGCTGACGTCATAATGTCATGATGCAATGATGCATTACCACAGACATCATAAAACGTCTGTGGTAATGCAGCAAGAGAGAGTTTGTATGGCCAGTAGAGATTACGTTGAGCTCAGTATCTGCTGAGGAGGAGTTAGGGTGGGGTTTTGTCTTAGAAATAGGCTTCAAGCAAGCAGAGCCTGGAAAACAGTATTAACTGTTAGAAACTGTAGTGTCTGCAGAGACAGAAATGAGAGCCAGTGAATAACGATGAGGACCATCCTGGATAGATATAATATGGTAGAATCTATCTCCAATTCCAAATTCATTCTCGCTATATGTGACTTATTCCTTTGAAAAATAAGAGCAGTGGTTAATTATATACGAGAGGGCATGGGTAAGGTAACAAACATTTGCAAAACACATTTTTTTTTTTTCAGTTCATACAGTAAAGCACAAATTAATTTTTGCACCAATTAGAGAGGAGCTTCCTTCTATTAATGGATTTCTTTGTTGTACCAGCTTTGCCTGAAGTCAGGTTCAGTCTTTGACATTAACAGGGAATAGGCCGAGCAGAAATGTTTCTTGTTTCTGCATTCCAGAAGATGCTAACTTACAATATGAAACTGACAATATTACTATGTAAAAATTATTTTCATGACATGTTCCTGTTAAAAGAATTGATGCCTGAAATTTTCAGGAAGCACAAGTATTTTTCTTGAAACTGCAATTTTAGTCCTACTAAGTGAATGCTTCAACAGTTTTATTATTGTGATTATACCCTTTCTGCATGAGGCTTAGCTATAATTATGGGAAATTAGGGAATGTCACTGCTGTGGAAGCATAATAATAACTTCTGATAGTATTTTTAGATCTGATTTGAAAATGTAGGTATGCATGATACTTGACTTTCAAATCTCATGTTAATCAGGTCTTTATATTCTGGGAAACTCCTGGTTGACAGAAGCAGCCAAAAATCTTTTTAGTGGGGGAGGCCAGTTGGAATGTTCCTACACAGAGAAAGCTGGAGGCTTCCAAATTTATTTTTTTAGCAGTAGCATGAAGAGGGTCAGAAGAAAAGGAAAAAGGGAAGGAAGGCTGGGAGCAGGGAAGTAATGTTTGGGGTGAAATAAAAAGGAAGCTGAGAGAGGGAAAGGGGATTGCAAGGGAGCTTTGAGAATGAGATAAAGAATTAATAATAGAGTCAATTTTTGATGAAGACAATTTTATCTTCTATTTTTTCTCTTACTTTTCTCTTCTTTCATGCAGTCTCCCATGTACCTTGGGATCCCTGTGCTGCTACCAGCACCCACAAACCTCTCTAGCCTGGGCAGCTGCCTCGTGCTGCCACCGTTCCAATTAGCAGTGACCACCCTTGATTTTTTCCTCTTCTCTGCACCTATTTTAAGGGTTGTCTTAAAGGAGTGACGTTCTAGCACCAACCTGCGTGAAATGCATAGATTGTCATATATAGGAGGTCAGATTATTGTGGCCTAAAGCTCTCAATGGCCCTAATGAGAACAAACATCTAAAGCAGTCAGAGATAAAAATGACTGAACGTTAAATTCAAGTCCTGGATCCCTTCCCTTACAGAGAAAGGTGCAGGATGACATGAATATGAATTATCTTCTTTCTGTGAGATTCATAATTTAAAAGTTTATGACCCTTTGTTTGTCTAGGATGAACTAAAACAAGCAGAGGAAAGAAACATCTTAGCTTTGGAGGAAACAGGGTAGTCAGCTTCAACTTTGAATCAGGCTTCAGATCTGAACTTCTGTCAAGTTTCTGATAAATCTGGCCTTTGACATTGATGGTCATATCAAAACCAACTCTAATTCAGAGAAACGCGGAATATAAATCTCTTCCTGTTCAGATACTTTCAATCCCTTATTTAACATAGTGTCTTTGATTTACATGGGTCTCTCCCCTAAGCAGAGACAGAGTTATCACAAAAGTGTGTTCAGGCAAGTGCAGTGACAGCAGAGCTGGAAGAAATCCACAAAAGGTGAAGCAGTTGTGTTTTGAGAATATATCAGAACTGTGCTCACCTAAACAATGAGCACACACTTATCTGTATGTGTCAGCTGGACCGTTTGATACATGCTAAATGTAAAGTACTTCTATTCTCTCTTGTTAAAGATTTGAATCTCTGCATCCATCTAAGTCATTCTCTGAATCTTTGGAGGGCTAGTAAGAAACTGAAAAGGAATAAGTTTCTTTCAATCTATTAGAAATTAAACATGTGCCTTTTGGAAGAAGAAAGGATGCGAACTTTACTATGTGCTGCCTGAAACCCAAACTATTCAGGACTTCAGCAGAGGTCTGTACAACTTATGCCTACGCATCTCCTTGCTAGGAAGGTGGCTGTCTAACTATGGATGTCAGACTTGTTTTCCAGAAAAAAGTTGGAAATTATTTCATTTACTGTGTCAGAACTTGTGCCACTAGTAATAGGTGAACACGTCCTTCGTGGAAGACGGTGTTTCTTGAACTAACCAGATTTTTGTGGAAAGCTCTAATTCCAAGGCATCCATGAATAGTGAGGTGGGTGTGTATCTTGGAAACATTTCAGTTGCCTGCAAGAACTTGGGGCTCTCTTCAGAAAATACACAAGCACTCAGCCTCCAAAGTCCTCCTGAGGGTGAAATGAGTGAATTGCCTGCTTTTGTAGAAGGACCACAGCTAGCCAGAGCAAACGATTTCAAGCATTTCTTTTTTTTTTTTTTTTTTTCTTTTTTAAGCGATAGGGAGACCTGTTGGGCCAGATCTTCTGAGCTGCGTTGTGGATCATGCAAGTAGTTAGTCTTTCTGGTCCATCTCTTGGCACCTTCTTTGGCCTCATGCTGCCCTTCTGGAAGCCAACTGGGAGCAACATGTGAGAGGACAGGCAGTGGTTCAGGATATTTTAAGCCCCTTCCAACATGGGCAATGGAAACTGCAGCAATTAACATCCAGTACACTGGTATGACTGTTTGAGTGCTCTTCTCTGTTCCCACTCAGGAACAAGCACATTAGTTCAAACCAAGCATGGATTAAGTTTTCAAATGTCACTTATCCCTAAGATAATGGAGAAGCACTTCTGCACTTGGCTGCCAGTTTCACCTTGGCCTCTTGGTGGACATGGTGTCTGTTGCCTTTCAGCTAGGACTCACAGGCTGACTCTTTCCTCATTCGGACATAATGACAATGGACCAAATGGCATGGGCATCTCACCCTGGCCTTTGGCTTATGCCAAACGTGCAGTGGAAACCATGTGGGTTGGAATGTGAGAGTTACTTCTGCTTCTGGGGTGAAAAACCATGAGTTCAACAACATAGTAGGTCTTTCTATTTTTCATGAACGTGTTAAAATAACTCACATGAGCTTGATTTAGAGGTATATTAGGCTGGGTATAAAAGACAGAACAATACTACTGATTTATACTACGACTACATTTGGCACTATGTCATACAGATGGGTTCCTGTCTTTTTAATGTTTTTGTTATTGGCTTTGAGAGAAGTACAAGAGGTGTTCTGAACACCCTACTGCCATAAAAGATTTCTACTCTGGGACCTGTGCAAAAGGCTATTCAAATTGTGTGGTTTTATGAAATGAAGAGTAAGCAAAGTTTTATTAATATGTTCATTTGAAAGGAAAGGCAAAGTGTAGTGAGGGCAGCAAGCTTTCCCCCCTCTTGTTTCTGGAGTAACAATTACTTCAAAATAATTGTCTGTGGAGAGAACAATTTACTAGAAAACAATCTTGTATGGTAAACGGTTCATTAGTTTTGCCATAATGATTTCCTAGCAATGAATTTGTCACCACTATTGCTATCACTATTTTATTAGCAATTACTTCCTGAAGGCATTGTTTTCATATGCTTAATCTCAATTAAAATATTATTTGTGTGTATTTGCATAGAATTCGTGTGTAATTCTGTAGAATTTCCTCTACCCTTAAACAAGGTTATCTCATGGACATAAGGACTCTGCAGACTCCATCGCTGGCCATCAGAATGGGTGTCAAGGAAAACGAAAAGCATAAGTACCGATAGCACACATTTATTCTTAAATTTTTAGCATGTCCCATTTTTTCCTACTTAGTGACATCAAAAGCTTTTGGCATTGATATTCCATTTAAGGGTCTCACAGTTGCAGAAGACACAGCAGATGTCTGTCTGACTTCCAGGTGACATTCTAGATATGATCACAAAAGCATGCTTTTTGTCAGAGTTTTACTTCCCTATTCTGTTTCTTAAGGAAATTCCAAGGCTGCTGACATGTAGGATATATATGAGACCTATAGTATTGGATCCAGGCTCATAGTCTCAGGTATGTTTTAGTAGCATCTTTCTTCTATTTGCTTTCCTCTTGGCAAAACAGTGATGCAGTATGCCACTTTTACTCAGAAATATATACTGTCAGACTATAATGTTATTTGATTAACAAAGTTCCCTACAGTGTTGTTTAATTTTATTTGGCGATGCAAAATCTTGTATTCATTTTCTTGTGGTCCTTGCAGGCCCATTTTGGAAGCTCATTTTCTGTAGGTTGGCTCCCTGGTGATAGTGTTGTTGCAAGAACGATGAGTGTATTCAAGGCTAATATGTGGTTTTTTTAAGTAGAGGATGATTTATGCTATTAATGGTTTCAGGCAAGCCAATAACAAGTCTCAGTGGACAGGCTGTTATGTAAATACAGGAAAAGCTAAACTTTACTGCATTTTCCTATAAAGGCAATGTTTACTGACAAACTGGATGCCTTTATTTAAATAATAAAGTATATGGACTGTAAATGAACACAATATTTTTGAGCAAGTCCTGCATGAAACAGCGACCTGTATTGTGACTAAATATTCTAACTTACTAAATACCATATAAGTTCCTGTTTCTGTGACAAAGCTTTCCCCAGAGCACAGCAAGTGCTTGGGGAAGTTGTAGCCGACTCCACGTGTGAACTCCAACTGTGTATTTCAAAGCTGCTTTTTCGGAAATGATGTTCTTTTATTATCCAGTTCAATAACCCGTAGTTTCCAACTCATTAGAACAGTTGCTTCATTTCCAGACTTTCTCCTACTCATATGAATGTATGCCCGTGCAGTGTATACAGTAGAGATGACTGGTTTCAAGTTTGAAGTGCTCTTTTGAATGGTTATGCTCTCTCTCAAAGCAAACTACAGGGTAAACTCAGGAGCGAGAAGAGGGAGCCAGGGAGAAATTTTAAAAGAATAATTGGTCTGCATTGCTATCAGCTTGCAGGGGGGCCTGAGATTTGCCAGGTGTTCATCACAGTGTGCTGAAAAATCCATGGTGCCATTTATCAAGCAAGTTGAGCGCAAGAATAAAGTGGGTTTTTTTCTATAGTGATACCCATTGATATGATGAGAAAGGTGGTGCAGGTGCTCTCCTGATGTGTCAGCCAGTTTCACTCTGACAGCAGTGGACATCTCCTGGTGCAGGGACAGCAGGGACAACTGAAATGTTAGTGTTCTTTTGTGAGAAACAGCAAAATAAGTGGGACCAAATCACAGAAAATATTTGCAGAGTGGTCAGTCCAGTATAAACAACATTTGGGGAGAGCTGTAAGTCAGTGCTGAACTAAATTTCATTTGAGAAGTGAAGACTGTGAAATCAGAAATCTGTGTGCATTTGCTTCATTTGTAGCTTTCAAAGATTCATGGTGCACTCAGCTATTTCTTCTTGGTAACAGTATTAAATGTTATCAAGTCTGAGCTGAGACAGAGCAATTTGGCCAGTAAGTCTTGAGATTTAGAAAGTGAGAATAATTTTGTTTCAGTTTTCACTGTACAAAACCAACTCCCTTTGTTCTTAAGATTAAGTAATTCTGATAATAAAAAAAAAATAATAATAAAGAAGTTTCCCTGGCATATGTTTATCTCTGACAGATTCTCTGTATTATTCACATATTGTAACACGTATATTTATTTTCTTCACCAAATATAACTAAGCTAATACTTCTTGGGAAAATTAGTCTTTCACTAAGAAGACTTTTGTCTTCTTACGGGAAGAAGCTAGGCTTGAAAGGTTGTTTTCCAGAACCAAACAAGGTAAAAAGCCCTTGATCTGTCCAGATGTTTCCTCTAGGGACATGCCCTTCTCTGGGATCTCAAAGTGTTTGGTGAGTCATTAAGTTGTCTCTTTCAGTGTTCATGCCTTTGTTAAACTATTAAAGGTTTCCTTTTTGGTGAGAGCTGAGTAACTGGAATGTACAGAGGAAAGTATCTTTTGAAGTCAGGATAAGTGTTTATTCTCATAAGGTTATTAATTAGATATTTCCTGATTCCTGTATTAGCCATGTAGCATTTCCTTAGCTGAGGTATTCACCATCTGTGCTTCTGACACCTACTTTCAGGACTCAAACCACTTCTCAGGTGTTAGGTTTTGTGTCTAGCATTAAGCTTTTAGGTTTTTCTCTTTTCCTCTTCTTTCAACTTCTACAGCTAAAATGCATATAAACATTACAAGTTTTATCCCAGAAACTAATACTCTATGGTTTTTTTCCCCTTAAACTGCTTTAACTCCTCTTCTGCCCTTCCCTTCAGAGCAGTTTCCCAGAGAAACAGGATTTCTCCATTCCTTAGGTGGTCTCTACGGGCATTTTCCTTCTATTGTGTAGGTCCAAATTGCCGAAGACCTGTCTATGTCCTACCTGAGCTGGCCAGCCCCAGAGCAGCCAAAATCTTTGGGTGATCTTGAGACTGGTGCTTCATTTCCATATTGCTCCTTTAGGCAGTTTGCACTATGCCCATTATTGATGTTGCAAAACATGTACCTGCATGGCAGCCAATGCTGAGGCATTTCTAGGAATTGTGTAGGAATGATCCTGAGCTCTCCTCTTTGATGTCAGTCACAGAACATCACTTTAATAGTAGCTGAGATAAATAGGGGCCAAACAAGACCATCTGATGTACTTATACAAAATCTTTTGGGGAAAATTGAATTACTGCGGAGCTAGCCCCATCATATAACAAGAACATAACTGTCACCTTGAGCTAGGCTTTGGTAGTTCTTGTATCTGTGTATGATTGTCTGTAGCATTCACTGAGAACCAGTGCCTGGTAAAAAATTTGAAGTTCATTATGGGATAATTTTGGAGGTGGAGCGTCCACCTACCATCTCGAAATAGCACCTTGATGTTACAGAAAATGCCAGTGTTGCTGTTTTGGGAACGGAATATTACCTTGGTATATGATGGCAGTGAAAACATGTCACCAGGACAGTACCACTCTCCCGCTGAGCTTTAATAAATGGTAATCCCTCCTAAAATGGCATGCAATCCTCCCATATTCTTCCCCATGCCTTATGGTTGGGAGCGAGCTGTAAGGCTGAAAGCCTCTGTAGAGTCTGTCTCGCTGCAAATACAAGCTGAGGACTAACGTGATCGCAATACTGGTAAGGATTATGCTATGAATGTGGAATGATGGGATATTTTGTCAGCCAGTAAGCACTGGCAAAGAGGGAGAGAACTCAGTTCAGGGGTTCCAGTGCGCATCCATCTAACTGGACTCCTGGGAACAGCAAAAGCAAGAAGCAGACATGGATGGCTGGAAGCAGGATCAGCAGGTTCATTTTACTCTTTAGGGGAAGCTGGGCCATGGTAAACCTAGCTGGATGCTTCATTGCACTGCATGCATTTTTGGTTTTAGTAATGGCAGAGGTGTTCAGTGGTGACAACAAAGCAATTTTTAGACATAAAAAGAATAATTAGCATGGCTGCAAGTGGGAATTGGAAGAGCTGAAGCAGGCTGTAACTCTTCGTTTTCTCGCAGGAAACACTTCCATGAGATTATTTACTTTGCGGTACGTTTTATTTTCAGGGTGTTTGTTTTTAAACATGTGAAGTGGTAACAGAATCAAACAGGAGTGAATATATTAAGAATAGGATTGTTTCTCAAAAGAGCCTAAATTAATATAATGGTTTTTGAATGTTGAAATTAGTTCTGCATTTTTCTTTCTATTAAATTTTATTTTATTTGAAAGGTTTCTTTTTTGTTATGAATCTGTATCAGATAAAACAAGTTGGCTGAAAATAGTGGTAAGATTAGCTGTAGTGTGTCTCCATTCATAATTTTTTTCCAAGAAACATATACATCAATACTATACATGTCAGGTTCTCCCTCCTACACAGGGACCAACAGAGAAGAGAGAATTTAAATAAACCAAATCTAAGAGCTCTGAGCCTTATGCCTGCATGTCCTAACACAAGGGAAAGAATGTGGGAGCATTCCTCTCAATTTATAAGGGATTCCCATTTCTTGAAGCTGAATAGATGAATGGAAATTTTACTAACGAGAATAGTTATCTACCCACGCTTCCACCCAGCAGTGCCATTAAAGTCACCGGAAGACCTGCGTGTTAGACTTGTTTCTACTAGCTGACGTCAGGTGATTGAAACTGAAGTAGGCCTGTGGACTTTCACTAAGTGACATATAATTGTTTTGCACTCCTACGTGTACTTTGTCAGCATTCGGAGGCATTCATACTTTCCATTCCACCAGTGAGGTGCTCCAGAACCTATCCTTCCCCCCGGGGGGCACATGTCTGCCAAATAACCGTGCTGCAAAATTCTCCTTGCTCTTTATGAAAAATTACAAAGCTTTTGAAATAGTTTACTGATGCCAAATCTTGCCTTCCTTGTTCTACATTATCCCCCACAGGTTTCTTTTTTTCACTAAATAGTACCATAAATATGTGTGGAAGCTGTAGTTCTTATACCATTTGGAAGGTTTTTATGGATGATTCTGTAAGCAATAAGATACTATGGGACAAGAAACTCCGCAAATTAATTGGTTGCTACTTAACCATTTCAGTTCATGTCATATATACTGGCAGCACTTCTTTTAGCAGTGCCTATTTGAATAAAATATAAAAAGTACATGGTAAATAGAGTGCTGATGCTGCAGTCATGGCTTTGGTCGCATTTAGTGTGAGAGGACCAGGGCTGTACCACATGCAGTATGCGTGGTAAAGCCAACTGACATGAGATTGCAACCGCCATTCCTCAAGAAATGCTGTCATGTGGATAACTACTGGAATAGTAATATGAACCAGAGATTTTCAGGACTCGACTGGACAAGGCCCTGAGCAATTTGATCTGACTTGGAAGCTGACCCTGGCCTGAGCAGGTGACTTCCAGAGGTCCTCTCCAACTTTGGTGATTCTAACTGTACATTAACTGATCTTTTAACTGATTAACTTCTTCAGTGATTTCATGAGAACTGATGGATGAAAATGGAAATATTCCATTGTCATAATAGCAGGAAGCTAGAGAGGGTTGTCTGGATGAAAAAAACCATGTCATAAGCATACTTAACTGTAATGACTGAAGCACTTTTATAGGTAGTTGAAGGGGATCCTTTTCAGCCCACTAAAATCACCTTTCAGAACAGGTATAACTAGCCAATAATTTTCTTGATTAAAAAGGCACTTGCTCCTTTTTCTCCCCTCCCCTCCCCCTTTTTTTTTTTTCTTTCTGTGTATCTACTTAGAATTCTCTAGTTACTTACATTGAAAACAAGTTTGGAAATATGATTTTTTTTTTTCTTGCCAGGAATATGTAAACAAGATAAAGTAGGCTTTTCTGTTTTCCTGGAGATGACAGGATGTCCTCCAATTGTTAAACTCACTTCTAGACTATAGTTTAGAAACATCTTTCACATTGTTTTAACAATATTCATGCGCTTTTGAATGACATTTTCTACTATTTCCTTTTGAACACTAACTATTAACTGCTTACCTGTAAAGTATCTGACCTTCCAGTAGATCATGTGTTGCTGCAGTAAACTGACCGCGGTGTTACTTTTAATTCTATAACCATTTTTTTTTTCCTGGTATCTCCTTGTATACTGCTGATTTCAGTGACTTCGTCTGCAAAATTCTTCCGAGCTGAGCCAAATACACACTTGTAGCCACTGCTCAGACTCTCGTTATGCATTTTCTCCACATCAGTGAGAAGAAAAGTAGGAAAGAAGAACCGAAGACTAAGAGTCGTCAGCTTAGTTTAAATTCAAGTTCTAATAAGCTATGAAACTATTTCTAAGAAGATCAGTGTATTTCCCTTCTAAGACTTTGTAACTGGCCTTGTGAGCATGGAGGAAGGGGTAGGTTTCAGATGTTTTTGATTCTACTGAGGCTTTTGATGCTGTTCAGACCAGCAAATCAGGGAAACGTGGTGTAGATTAATCTACTACAGGATGGATAAAGTGGAAGAAACAGGTGCTTCAAGAGGATGTCTTGTGTCCGGTAATATTTTCAGTAAATTGAAGGACAGTAGAATTCAAAATGATCTTGACAAATTGAAGAATTAATCTGGTAAAAATAGGACATGATTTTATAACAGGTCAACCAGTCTGTTGCAGGTTTTGGTGGGGAACAAGTGGTTAAATGGCAGAAAAAGGACTGAGTAGGCGAAAACATGAAAATGCCTCAACAGTGCGGCTACTTTGCAAATAACAAGTGCTGGGTCATATAAACACAGAGCATAGCTTGCAGCATAGATCAACGTCTTCCACTTGACACTAGCAAAATGTTAGCTGCATCATGATGTCAAGTTGAAGCAGCATGGCTTTAGAAGAATGTAGACTGATTGGAAATAATTCAGAGAAAAGGAATAGCAATATGGAGCCTTTTAGGGTACAAGATCTATGAGGAAAGGTGGAAAAAAAATGGCACTCTGGAGTTGCTTAATCAAGAAGGAAGACTAAGGGGAGACATACTGATTTTCAAATGCATAAAGGGCTGCTTCAAAGACAGAAGCAATAGCTTTTTGTTTTCTGTATACTTACCCTAAGTTGGATAGAAATAGTAAGTTTCAACTGCAATGAAGGAAGATGCAGTTAGACATTAGGGAAATGTAAAGTATTAGTAAAATGTGTGAGGGTAAGTATCATGAAAGGCTGGAAGATGATTCTCAGGAGGGTTTTCAGTCACCATCATCAGAAACAGCAGTTCAGAGACACCCATTAGGATCCATATGGGTTCATGATTCTACGCTAAAACAGTGAGTGTTAACAGGCATATGTTAACAGGGTTCTCCTCTTGCTCAATTCTGTAAAGTCCTGGGAAAAAACAGAAGCTCGTGCCTGATTTGAGCCAGTGGCACAGATCTGTTGTATGCTGCGTGGAGCATCTTTCTGCCCTGTCAGCAGCTCACTGTTAACCTGTGCTTGAACTCCCACTCTCTACCATGTCCACACGTTTACCTCCCTCCTTTTATCTCATCGCCACTTTCAGTTCAGTTCCTAGTGAACTGCTCACTGTGCCTCTATGTGAAGGGAAAACATGCGTAAACTATAAATAGAATTACTAGTAAACCAGGAAAGCTAGTAGTTCCATTTCAGATAAGGAAAAACCAAGTGGGCTGGAAGAGAGCGCAACTGTGTTATGTGAGTGCTGATGTGATTTAGGCAAACAGATTTGATGTAGTTTGGAAAGATGGAAACAATAGTCTCTTGTGAATTTAAGTCACTTTCTCTACTGACTGGATTTTGCAGGTTTCTTGTGCTATTTCTCTGCACTTACAATTTCTTATTCGGTTGCTAAAAATATGCTGCTGGCTAATGATATATATTATAACTGTCTCCCTTCTGTTACATAACGTATATTTGCTTTTGAATATGAACAGGGAGATAGATGGACAAGACGTCCTAAAATCTTGGGAAATTCCTTGTTCTATTTTGTGACTGTTTCTGAAACCTCATTTTATTACCAATGTAGTAAAGAAATGGGAATCTTTCAGCGGCTTTTTAAGTGACCTTTTTTGTTTCTTCTCAAAAACATCTGTCAGTTCCCAGCAGTGTCAAGTGTAATCTGTCTGACCTTCCTCTTGCTTAAATACTGTAAACTGTCTCTGCTGAAAGCTGGAAATGTCTTCAGATTTCCTTTGAGAAAATTATTAGGGGTTCTACACTTCGATGTCAAGAAGGACTGTGTAGACGACCATTTACCGTCGTAGTTGCTCTGTGACATGAAGCTTTTACAGCTTGCACTGAGGCCAAACTTCAACAGTTCTGCTCTGCAGACCACACACCAAAAGCAATTGTACTTCAGCAAGAATATACACATAGAATATACACATATCTGTGCAAACATGCATGACGTTATTAATTAAGGACATCAAGAGCCTAGTCAGAAATGACATCCAAAATGTTGTACACTTTGTACACAGCTTTACATAGGACGCGTGATTTCTTGCCAAACTATGCAGCACTGCAAAATTGACGGCTTTGTTTTTGGTATAAACCTTAAACAGTAAAAGTCATGAGCTAATCCCTTATAAAGTCATTGCACAAAATGCAATGCTCCAAATACCTTAATCTTAATTGTTCCCTAAGATTTGGAGGATAAAACTGAGAATAGTTAAGGACAGTGGATTAAGTCCCATAACAGATAAACAAAAGGGATAAGTTTACAGATTGAGAATGAGTTTGTTTGCAATGCTAAAACTATTTTGATGATACCTTCTTTCAGGTGGTCTCTTGCCCTTGTGTGTCAGACTAGGGCCTCAAATATCAGCAGAGGGTGACCTTTGAATCTGTGACAAGCATGTTGCTTTTTTCATTAGAAAAGTGTCCCACGTTTGGGCCACTGACAAGTAGCTCAGCTCTAGCTTGTTAAAATAGATCAAAATTTTCTGAAGGTCTCTTGTGGCCAAGCATGCTCGGTCCTTTCTGACTCATAAGGGCAAAGGGACTGTGAGCTGGTTCCCCAAGCTTGATTTGAATGTTGAGGAGTCAAGAGTCAGACGAGATGGCAGGGAGGAAAAAGACACAGGAGTGAGATGAAGAGACTTTAATGCTGTGGTTGGTGGGAAGAAGAGAAAATGTGCCTTTCTTTTGCCTTTTTTTTTTTTTTTTAACCCTCCTGTCTCTGAAACATGTCTTGGTATGTCCTGAGAGAACCTGGGTGTTTTCCACCGGCCTGTGAAAACTATGGTGTGGAGTTTATGTCATTAAATACGCTCAGCATGTTTTAAAGATTTTTGGGAACAGTCACCCCAAACTAATGATCATGCTGAACTGGTTGGGTGCATCTGGACTCAGTCAGGGGCAATATACTTTAATCACATTTAAAAACCAAATCATCTGGATATCGGAACAAGGATTTTCTGATTCCCTCAGTAATTTCTGTAAAATCTACAGATTTCTGTCTATCTTGGATGCGATGAACAAATGCTCTTTTACCTCCATTTTACCTTTAGTCTGACCTGAGTTTGGTGTTGGTTTAAGGTGTCTCGGGGTCTAGGGTTTATCCAACAGTGAGGCTTTCCTCATCCATCTATTTAGGGAACTGATGAGCTGGGACATGGCCTTGGCACAACATCTAACCTGCTTTCTCTAGTGCATTCTCCCACCTAGCCAAAGGGCGAGCAGTGCACCCTTGTTAGCCTTGTGGCTAGCTGGTGGCCTGGGATATCCCAGAAACTCTCCAGCATGCAGCTTGGTGCTGGTGCGTGTGCTTGAACAGCAAGGGTTGCAGAGCCCTTCCCAATGCCGCTGGCCCACATGTAGATGAGCCAGACCGACAATTTCTGAACTTTTAAGTTCCTGATTTAGCAATCCCAATACTTGTTTTAGACCCGTGTGTCACAGTCTAAGTCATCTTTCTTTGCTTTGATAAGAGCATCTAGTTATAAATTATATCCTCTTTCTGGTCTCATTGCCTTTCCTTCTTGTTCTCCCCCAACACAAATCTGTAGCCTTATTCTTTTATTTTTTGGTAAAATAATAAGTTTGGTCTGTCTCAAAAAGCTTAACTGAGACACACAGAGGAACTTAGGCACCTAGACCTTCACTGAAATAATTTAGATGTTTGGTAGCTAAATAGTAATTTGATGTTTATTTAAATATGTCTGTGGACTTGATACTTGAGTGCCAGTGAAGTATAATAGGTGGAATACATTTTCACTATCTCTGCTCCCTACCTAGATCCTCTCATTGTCCCAAAATTATATAAAAATATAAAAGATTAATTCTGGGGCAACTACCACAAGTCACCATTCTCTGTGTCGCAAAATGGGACTATGGCAGAAGACAGATGAAGATGTTGTGGTAATGCTCCAGTGACAATACCAGGAGATATACTGACCAATTAATTAATTAAAAACCATGGGTTTGGTCATCCATCTGCTTTGTTGTGTTGTTTCAGAGAGTTGAAACAATACAAATACCTTTCTAAGGCTGGATAAGGTAGAAGAACAAGCCCTCCTACTCGACCAAGAGAGGACATCAACCAGGAACATCCTGTTTGTGAGGCTCTATGGCTTTGAGACATATGTGTGCAGGGCAGAAGTGTCACAGTACAAGAACAGTGACTGTTCTGATGCCTGTGGCAGCGTTCCTGGCAAACCCAGGCATTCCCTTTTGGAATTCCTGCCTGTTAATGCAGGCTGAATAAGCGTAAAGTACCCAAGATCTGATCTGCAACTCAGTTCCTGGAGGGATAAACAGAATGCTCACTGAATGATTGAGTAAGCCACAGTTGAGAATGGGTAGCTGGAAGAAGATATGGCAGGATCTGCATACCATGTGAAAGTCCAGAGATCAGTGAGGATGTGCTCTTATGAGCACTTATAAAGCGTGCATGGCAGACCTGCCAGTTGAAAAGTTTTGAGACAGTTTAAGGTGTGGTTGTAGTTGAATTTGACTCCTTTTGTCCCAGTAAACAAGAACATATGACGATGATTTTGCGTTGGGATAAGTTAGGAATGTATTATATCATAGATTTCCTGGCGTTCAGTCTGTTCCCTTGCGGGGATTTTGGGGCAGTTTTCTTGATGGTTCAGCCTTCTCTTTCTCAGATCAGTTACTGTCTCAGGAAGTAGCTTTTCTAAGCAATGTCAGAGCTAGTCATAATTTGCATCTTGTCATTGTGAAAGTAATGTTCCCCTTTAACCTCCTACCAAGAACTACCACGGAATGCTGCAGCAACCCTTGCAGCATGGATCATGGATCTTGCGCAGAGCAAAATATGTTGCTGGCCAGTGTTAGGCTGTATGCAATACAGAAAGATTGCAGAGCTACAGTGTTGGTTTAAATCATAGATGGAGTCTTGCCGATGCTCAGGCACGAGGTATGTCTTGCAGCCTGCTGTTGGTCCACCAGATCATGGATCCTATTGTGTTAGAGTGTGTGCTGGAGGTTTTAGCAGAGATAAGTACAGATCTTGGAGAGGTGAAGAGATGACTGCTCCAGGGGTCTTATTATCACTGCACTGCATCTCACACAGTCTTCAACATTGTCTTGCCCCATGCTGCTCCCATTAATGCTTGTGTGCAAGACCTCGGGGCGCTTGTCATGTGTTCTGGTTCATGGCAGCCACAGAATCATTCAATCCACGTCGTGGTCTGAGAGAGTGGCTTCTAGTCAATTCTCTGTGCCTGGGCTCTGTGGCCGTAGATCAGCTGCTAGTGGTCATCCAGCTTTGGCTGAGGCTGACAATACTCCTGAAGTGAGAAATAAAACATGTCATTTTCTCCCCATTGGCTCTTCATTCTGCTACTTTTGCTCGAAGTGCTGCAGTTCTCTGCTTGGGCCATCTTTTGAGGTGGTTGGCACTTACTGATCGGTCCTGACCAGTGCTGATTCTGTGCAGAGTATGTCTGGGGGAAAGTGAATGCTGCTTTTCTGGAACGTGCACAGTTTCATTGTAGCTTTAGTGGTACTGTGATCCTTGGGCTGGACCTCTTGTGTGAGCAAGATGGACTGATAACACGGGATCCAAGGAGCAGAGGAGTCAGATGCAATGGAGAAAGAAGGTTCCACAAGTATCTTTTTGCAGGCAGGACTTGCCCAAGACAAGAGCAGATGGGTCATGGCTACATGGACAGGGAAAAGTGTCCCCAGAGGGTTAATGAGGATGCTTGCTGTCCTGGTATATACTGCATCCTTGTCATAAACCACTGCTCATTAAGCTATTGGTGGGGCTGTGCCTGTGTTGTGTCTGCATCTCTTCCCAACAAAGACCATCCAACTGGCAGTGGAAGCCAGTAGCATGCAACTAGAGTATGTGTGGCAGGGAGGAAGGCTGCTGGGAAGGCATGGTGAGAGGTAGAGCCCTGGGACCTGCTCCAGTGGTGGGGCAGAAATGAAATCTGGGACCAGAGTGTATTGTGAGGCCAGGCTGGAAGTTGTCATGGAGGATGCAGCACTGCTCCAGAGGCTGAGCAGGCACAGAGGCAAAGAGGCTCAGGCCAGAGCTGGCTAGGAGAGGGGAGCAGCAGCACTCTTTTGTGTGAACCTTTTCCAGCTGTGAGGCTAGAAAGTAATGAGAAAGATAAATAGGTGGAAGGACAATCTTTTTGTTAGTCATGTAGCAGCTTATATTGCCCTTCAGTTATCTCCTGGGGTTACTGGGGAACTGAGGTTATTCTGATTCCCAAAAGCCCAGCCTTTATCTATGAGGGATTTCTTCCTCCCTTCCTTACAGTTCTCCCCCATAAATCCTTCCCCCTCCTCCTAGGTAGACAAACTATCCCTGAAAGCCCTAAAATTCTCTCATGAAGTCCTTGGGGCCTCTTCAGGACCCATGGTCCCACTCAGGATGTGGTTAAGCTCCCAGGAGTGCAGGCAAGATGCCTTCCCCTTGTGTGCAGCCATCCTTGGTGTCCCATGCTGTCCTAGACCCTGATCCCACCTTGGCCTCTGCTCTCTGCCAACCCCCTTTGGCCCACACACTGAGCCAACTGTGTGACACTACAACTTGTTGAGGCCCCCAGCCACCTGGAGGTGTCCTGCCATATTGCTAACAAGGTCTGTCAGCTCCACTGGGTTCCCATGTGGGGCTCATGGTGTGGGATGAGATCCAGAAGAAGGATAAGCCTCTGCAGGGCAGAGGGAGAGGTTCTAGCTTGGAGCTGATGGTTATGCTGTCACATGGCATGCTGGATGCAAAACCAGGGGCTGGAGAGGGACTGAGGCAAGCAATAGTCATAGAAGAAATCTGAGGTCAAGATCTGGATGTAAATGACTAGAAATTGCATGAAAAATTGAAATGGAAAGCACAGGGCATAAACTTGTGTTTAAAGAAGAGCAGAAGGCACCAGAGGGAAAGAAAGGGTTGATGGAAACACACGCAGGGGAGCCCCTGGTCACTTGGGCAGCACCTACTTTCATAAATCCTGGGGTACAGCTGCAAACCAGCAAAACTTTTTGGAGATGTTGGGATGCTTCTAGAAAGGATCAACAGTTTGTTTGATCCACCAGTGGAATGCTCGATCTGACAATAGAAGGCCACAGCTGGCTTTTGCATATATTCAAGCAGGAGCCCAAGGCTGTAGCTTTACAGCAGGAAGAGCCCTGAATGTCATATCAGTGAAGATGTTCTTGCTCCAGGCCCCAGGCAACTAGGGCATGTTGCTGCTCTTTCAGGAGCGCTGGTCCGTGTGTTTTCCCAGCTATCCTGCAAGCCACCTCAGGAAGTTGATCTGCCCTGGAAAAACAACTCTGGGGAAAAAAGAGAAAAGGTCATCTTTGGTTTACCTTTTTTTTTTTTTTTTTTTTTTTTTTTTTTTTAAAGTCAAAGCTGTTCCTTGATATGGTCTGGCATGGTGACGGGGGCCATTGTGCCAGGAGTAAGCAGCTGGCAGGCCTGAGCAGGGCTACTTTAAGGCACTGTTGCTACCAAAGCCTTATGTTACGAAACCATAATATGAATTTTCCTACAGATGCTGGAATGGCCATGATGTGATGGTGGATAACCACACTGCTTCTCTGTTTTTACTGATTCATTATAATAACCTTTCTCCTTCACATAAACTTCCTTAAAGGCTCAAAAGAGCTGATTATATGTTTGATTATTTACTGCATGTCTGAGCAGAAAAAGTAGAGGAAGGCAGGAGCCTGACAAACGGAAAGAAGTTTTCTACAGAGTGCAATCCAATATTTACCGTACAATGTATGACTTTCCCTGATGCTGTCATGTTTTAAACGGAGAACTCTTGAACAATCTTCTGCTTGCGTAAGAACCTTGTACTGCCCTGAAAAAATTATTTTAGTTATGTTTGGGTTCAGAGAAAGCTCTGTGTTTACAGAAGCTGCTTCATAAGTAAACACTTCTAGAAGTAGTTTTACTTTTTACCAGTTACTTTTGTTATATTTTGGTAATTTTTGTCTAAACAGAATTAGGTTAGTGACTAATACAGTTTGCTATTTACTCACCCCCTTTTCCCAACAGCTTCCTACCCAGCCTTTGGGCATTTTCAAGCCAATCTGATGGTGGCATAGTAATCTTAAAGACGACAGCAAGTTTCTCCAGGTGTGAAAACACCATGCAGTTAATAACTGATTTTGACTTCCTGTACTGGTGATGTGCCCACTTTCCCCAGATAAATAACCAAAGGGCTGAGTGCTCCTGCAGGCACGTCTGTCAAGTGTTGCACAAGCAGCAGAGTTAATGGCATGCCGGTCTCGCTGAGTCATGACTTGTGCCTGGATTCCCCAATGTCTAAGTGGCATCCACATTTGTAGCCCTTTCTTCATTATAAAATCTCCCTTCTCCTTGTCTGCTTTTCTTCAACCTGGAGAACGTCTTTTCTTTGGCTGGTATCCTATTGTCAGATTTGCTTGAAATTGGTCAGAGAGCCAACCGCGTGAAAGACAGACCAACCGCCATACGCTGGTAGAGTGATCCTATAAACCTTTGTGTTGAATGTGACAGTTTTACTGCCCTGTGATGGGAGGAAAGGGAGGCAGAGTGGAGGGCGGGGGGGGGGTTGCTGCAGGAACAGCTGCCCTGGCTATGCAGGTGGCACAGGAAATTCTGCCTTTCTGCTTGTGGGGAGGCTTCTGAGTACTGAGGAGCTCTCATCTGCAGGAGGGCAGGAACCCTTAAATCTTTGTTGCTATAAAGAGGAGGGAACACTGGTGTTGGAAGAGTCTGCTGACTTTTCCCTCTATCTCTTTCAGGAATCAAGAAGCTAAAGGTCACTCCATGGAATTCCTTCATCCCCAGAAGCCCTTGCCTTGGGAATGCAGCCACAGGATTGATCCCTTCATGAGCAGCGTAAGCACGGTCATTCTGAACGTCTGTTCTCTCTTATCTCTCGATGTTTTCCTTTGAGATTAAATAGCCTATTACTGGTATTTGGATGGATTTAATTTGGGTAGAGTGGAAGAAGCCAGACTTTATCCTTTCATATAACTCTAGCCTAGCCCTGAGGATAACTCTGAATCCTTAGGGACTCTGCTGGCTTCTCTTCATAACTGGTTCCAATCCTCTCCGTTGCTTGTTGTGCATGTGTGAGATTAGTAAAAATGAAACACTGATTACAAGTTTTCTGATGGTGGTAACTGAAAAGGCAATGTGATGTGTAGGAATTATTTCCTATTTCACACATTTTTTTGGGTATTTTTTCTTAGTATCAGTTTGCTTCTCTGCCATACGATCTATAGCTCCTTGTCTTATAAACGTGAATTTATATGCACAGCAGATCCATGGAGATCTCCATGGATCAGGAACAGCACACACAGCACCTGCCAAGACCACAGACGCATTCCCTTCGTAAAGGCTGAATAGGAATTGAGGAAAAGTTTCATCATTTGGTGTTAGAACAATAGCTAGTCCCTAATGAATTTCCTGTTGGCAATGGCTTCACTAAGGGCAAATCATGCCTGACAAATTTGGTGGCCTTCTATGATGGCATTACAGTGTTGGTGGATAAGGGAAGAGCAACTGATGCCATCTACCTGGACTATTTGACACTGTCCCACATGACATCCTGGTCTTTAAAATTGGAGAGAACTGGATCTACTTGGTGGATAAGGAATTGGCTAGATCATAGAATCTTCATGGTTGGAAAGGACCTTTGAGATCATCGAGTCCAACCATATACACACAAAAAAACCCAAACCCATACAATCTCTGCCACTAGAGCATGCCCTGAAGTGCCAAATCTACATGTTTCTTAAATACCTCTAGGGATGGTGACTCAACCACCTCCCTGGGCCGGCTGTTCCAGTGCCTGACCACTCTTTCAGTAAAGTAATTCTTCCTAATATCTAACCTAAACCTCCCCTGCCGCAGCTTCAGACCATTTCCTCTGGTCCTGTCATTATTCACTTGGAAGAAGAGGCCAACACCCACCTCTCTCCAACCTCCTTTCAGGTAGTTGTAGAGGGCAATGAGGTCTCCCTTCAGCCTCCTCTTCTCCAAACTAAACATGCCCAGTTCCCTCAGCCTCTCCTCATGTGACCTGGTCTCCGGGCCCATCACCAGCCTGGTAGCTCTCCTCTGGACGTGCTCCAGCACTTGAATGTCCCTCTTGTACAGAGGGGCCCAGAACTGAACACAGTACTTGAGGTGAGGCCTCACCAGTGCCAAGTACAGAGGCATGATCACTTCCCTACTCCTGCTGGCCACGTTATTCCTGATACAAGCCAGAATGCTGTTGGCTGCCTTGGCCACCTGGGCACACTGCTGGCTTATGTTAAGCTGGCCATCCACCAGCATCCCCAGGTCCTTTTCTGCTGGGCAGCTTTCCAGCCACTCTTTCCCCAAGCCTGTAGCGTTGCTTGGGGTTGTTGTGACCCAAGTGCAGGACCCGGCACTTGGCCTTATTAAACCTCATACAGTGGGCCTTGGCCCATCGATCCAGCCTGTCCAGCTCCCACTGTAGAGCCTTCCTACCCTCAAGCAGATCAACACTCCCACCTAGCTTGGTGTCATCTGCAAACTTATTGAGGGTGCACTCAATCCCCTCATCCAGACCATTGATAAAGATATTAAACAAAACTGGACTACTTGATGTCCAAGTGGTGACCAGTGACAAGTGGTGTTCCTCAGGGGTTGGTACTGGGACTAGTGCTGTCTAACATCTTTGTGACGTGGACAGTGGGATTGAGTGTACTCTCAGCAAGTTTGCCAATGACGCCAAGCTGTGTGGTGCGGTTGACACACTGGAGGGAAGGGATTCCATCCAGAGGGACCTGGACAGGCTTGAGAGGTGGGCCCGTGCAAACCTCGTGAAGTTCAACCGAGCAAAGTGCAAGGTCCTGCAGTTGGGTCAGGGCAATCCCAAGCACAAAATACAGGCTGGCCAGAGAACGGGTTGAGGAGAAGCACTTGGGGGTGTTGGTTGATAAGAAGCTCACCATGAGCCATCAATGTGCGCTTGCAGGCCAGAAAGCCAACGGTACCCTGGGCTGCATCAAAAGTGTGGCCAGCAGGTTGAGGGAGGTGATTCTGCCCCTCTACTCTCCTCTGGTGGGACCCCGCCTGGAGTACTGCGTCAGCTCTGGAGCCCCCAACATATGAAGGACATGGACCTGTTGGAACGGGTCCAGAGGACGGCCATGAAGATGATCAGAGGGCTAGAGCATCTCTCCTGTGAGGACAGGCTGAGAGAATTGGAGTTGTTCAGCCTGGAGAAGAGAAGGCTCTGGGGAGAGCTTATAGCGGCCTTCCGGTACCTAAAGGAGGCCTACAGGAAAGATGAGGAGGGACTCTTTATCACAAAGTGTGGTGATAGGACGAGGGGCAATGGTTTTAAACTGAAAGAGGGGAGATTTAGATTAGATATTAGGAAGAAATTCTTTCCTGTGAGGGTGGTGAGGCACTGGAACAGGTTGCCCAGAGAAGCTGTGGCTGGCCCATCCCTGGAAGTGTTCAAGGCCAGGTTGGATGGGATTTCAGCAACCAGCTCTAGTGGAAGGTGTCCCTGCCCAGGGCAGGGGGGTTGGAACTAGATGGTCTTTAAAGGTCCCTTCCAACCCAGACCATTCTATGATTCTATGAAATAGGCTGCCGTATTACCCTTACATAATATTATTGATGTTATTGCCAGCTAAATTGGACAGAATTAAGGGCATATTTGAAGACAAATACTTGTGGCTCTTCCTATAATTTGAATGGTATGTCCACAATGACTTGCTGAGACAACGTTTTGGAAAAAAAAAAAAGTATGCAAGATTAAAAACTAAGCAGCCTGACAACTTACAGGCACCTGTGCTAGCATTTGCAGACTCTTAAAGGATCCTGGCAGCACAATAGCTTCAGGAAGGTCTAAAGGTAAAGTTTTGGGCTGTGCCTCTCTGGTATGCAATACAAAACTTCAGGCTGACTGAGCTGTGTAAGCCTCATTCATATTCTTCTGGGAGCTGGAGGAGACCTGGGTGTAATTCAGTAAAATTGCGTGTTTATGTAAGTGGTGATTTATGGTTCAGAATAAAACCTGGGCATTTCATTGTATTGTCTGCTGTGCAAATGGACTTTCCTACCCTATGGCTGTGCTCCCCAGAGCCAGCGCTGAGGCAATCCTCACCAATCCAAAATTGGGAATTTTTTTTTGCCTTTTGGCAAGGTAGGGGAGATGAAAATTTCTCTTCCACAGGCTTTTTAATGTTTTGTGCACAACAGTAGAATTTAAGGCATTCTATTAAAACAATGATTCTTCACTAAAAAGGTTTTATTTTTGCTTACAGTTAGGGAGAGTAGACTTGGTCTATTTCTGCTTCCAGGGAACATACTGGAATTATTACCACTGAATTCAGTGTATACAAGATCAGACTCGCCTGACTGTTCCAGAGAGTAGAATACTTTTGTTTCTGATGAGACTTCCTGGTCAGGTCATTTCACTTGAGATAGAAAACATACCTTCCAGTCACATTTTCATTTAAATCTATTAGTTTGCTATGGCAAAGTTCATAAGTAGCCACTGCTGCTTCCTGATCTTTGACTAAATGTTTTAATAGTTTCCCTATTAACAGTAAGCAGACGCAGAATTTCTAAAGGTACTAACTTGGCAACAAGGATTACGTTTGGGGTTTTTTTTGTTGTTTGGTTGCTTTATTTTTTTTCCCCCTCAGGGACTGTTCTTACTCTGTATGAGTTTCATATGAGAGAAAAAAATAGCACAGAAGATGAATTGATACATTAATCAATAAAGAAAAATCATGATGTTAATGTGCCATCAAAAATTGTTCCTAAGAGAGTCTCTGAGGTGGGAAAACATCTCTACAGTGTGGAGGCCCGAGCCCCTGTGGCTCCTCGTTGCAGCTTTTGGAGAGATCACTGGGTTAGATCTGTTTATCATGGTGTTAAGAACTAGAATGTTCTCAGTAGTGGCCGGACAGAAAATTTACATTTAGATTCTGATGATTCAGATAAGTGCCAGCCCACAGGTTTAAGCAATATGGGCAGCAAGTTTTCTCATGCATCAGTGCGTAAGCATTGAATTCAGTGGAGCTTCTCCTATTTAATCCATTGGGAATTTAGATTCTTCTGAATTTTGAAAACTTTAAATTATTTTTGGGCTTACTTCTGCTATTGATTGCTGGGAAAGTCTTAGTGACTTCACTGTGAGTTCAAACTACAAATGAAAGTAAAATTTGCGTATAAGTAATTGCTTTTATAATAGCTTAGTATGTTTTGGTATTCTGAAATTTTTTTTGGCAATGTCTACATAGTTTTGTTCCTCCACATTCTATATGTACAGATGTAGGTCCACTGCCCTGTAGGCAGCCACAGGCCCTCTGGGTCAGTGAGGGGAAAAGCTGCACTTTGAAACACGCAGCGGCTGGTGGTGAACCCTGGGGAGGTGTTGGTACCCCAGTTTCTGGTGGGAGGACAACTCCAACCTGAAGTGCAAAGAAAGCAAGAGGGACTTGGTGGAAATGGCATCTGTGGTGAGGGTGTTTGTTGGCAGCTTCTTGTGAAGTCAGTGAACCAGAGCTGCAGTGCCAGGCCAGTGCCCAGTGACTTCGTGGTGCCTTGCCATGCCAGGGGCTTCAGCAGCATCTCTGGGTGCATGGCATCCAGGGGCAGGGAGCTGGCACACCCTGCAAGAAGATGAAAGAAGAAGTCTTGCTTAGCTTGTGGTGAGAGGAAATAAAGCAACTGTTACCTGATTTTGAAGGGCCTTATGCAAGGTCAGCTTAAAAAAAACCAAAAAACAAAAAAAAAAAAAACCAAAAACCAAAAAAACCCAAACAAACCAACCCAAACATTAACTTCCTGTAACACTAAGATGACTCTGCTGCAGTGTGTTAATGTTCGTGTTTGCACCTGGCCTTAAGAGAGCTCAGACTGGGGAGGAAAGGGATACAGCTTGTGCATGGCTTTATAGTGGTCAGAAAAAGATGTGCGCACCACTACAGTAAAACCTCTGCTTAGGATGAGAATTTAGAGTGGAGAAAACAGACAAACAGAGCAAGAAAATGACAAGCAAGTAGCCAGACAAAACCAAACCACTTCCATGTAAACACTCCTGGAAACTGTGGCCAGTATGTCATGCCAATTTTGGAGGAAGAGGCAGCATGTGAGAGCTTCACAGACTGATTCCATGCACAGTGTCTTACTTCTCTTTCCTTTTCAGCCACATCGAGTGGAATATCTGGGGGTAGAAGAGCCTGTACCACCAGTGCTGAGGGAACAGGGAGACGATTAAAAAACCCTGCCCTGGAGGGGAAGTGAAAACTGGTGGAGTGGGAAGATGGAGGGACTTCGCTAGCTCTGGTTAGAGGGACCAGATGTGTGGTTTTTAAGGGGCAGAAGGGGGAAAATCCTTCTTACATCTTTTTAAGGAAGAGGAAGATATGCTGCTGGGTCAGAGGAGCAGTGGAGGAGCTTGAACTGAGATGTGAATCTCCCCGTCATGAAATGGTGGAAGCAGGGTAAACACGCCTGGCACTGCTGCTTAATGGGTGAACACTGCATCTTGTTGGTAACATGAGAAGACACAAAATCCCAGGGCTTTTTGTCAGGACGGCAGGGCAGTCTACATCCTCTAAAATTGTCCCAGTCAAGGGGTATAGCTGACTCTCCTTTTTTGCAATGGTCTGTCCATTTCTACAGCGTCTCTGTTAGCTATTGCCACAGAAACATGACACAATCAGTTGTCATCTTTTGCTGTTTACTCAACTCACTTTCTCCCCATCTCTCTCCAGAATGCTTGCTCTGACCCTGTTTCACCTGATGCCATCAACTTCAGCTGCTCCCCAGACATACCCTGTCTATATTTCATCTCACTGGTGTTAGCCTTGTTGCTCCCACTTAGCGTAGACCTCTTGAGACCATTTTACTGAGAAGGCAGGGAACAAGATAGTTATGGCAAAAGCCATATGGAACAGTTTCCAACAGTTATGGAAACAGCCTATTGTTTCCTCTCCAGCAAACTCCCTCTGTGCAGCAGTGCGGGGGATAAGCTCTTTTTGTGGAGCACTTTTTAGGAGATGCATTGGTGGCATATATCATGGTAGATTTGGCAGGCACAGAGAGTCACTGCCTTTCCCTGTGGGGAGAGAGCGGAGATGCATGCCAGGCTGTCACAGTGGAGAAGCAAACATCTAGATGTGCTTCATAAAGGTGCTTGAAATCTGGGCTATTTCCCTTGGGTAAAGGTGGATGCTATGTGAGGAACCAAGTGCTGTAAGCAATGCGTCCTGAAAGGCAGGACTTCTGCTGATCCCTTCTGCTAACTAGGACAGAAAATCTGTGGGCTTGGTAGAAGTATATTTTCTACCAAGCCCACAGCTTTTCTGTCCTAGAATATACCTGTGACATAGAAGAGAAAATGAAGAACTTCAAGGAAAGGCTGGTAAAATTCCTCTTCTTCCAGGGGCAGTCTTGCAGGATCAGTGGAAAGTTTCTGTGCAAAACAGAGTCCTTGGCAAGGATGCACTGCTGCCAGGTGAGAAGCAGATGCCCTCAAGACCAGGCAAAGCATCCAACGTTCTTCTTCCTGTTTGCCGCAGGTATATCTCAGCAGGTTGTGTGAACGAAGCTGTGAACTGTCTCCTTGACTGTCATCCAGAACTGCACATGGTGGTTTCCGAGATAGAAAAAGATGGGCACACATCAGATAGGAGAGGCTGAGGAGCTCAAGGTGGCCAGGTTCAAGCTATTTCTGCTGCCAGAAAAATTCTTTGTCTCAGTCCCTGTGTGCTCTCAGGTTACTCCTGAGGAAGAAGGTGGCTGGCAGTAGCTTGCACCAATTTTTCTGGAAGTGGCAGCCTGTTCCTTGCTGGTGTCCTCCTCAAGCATGCACATGCTTCACTGGGTGGCCACAGCAGGCCTGAACAGTAGCTCCAGTGCTTTCAAGGAGTATCACATTGACTGTGTGTGCATTGCACACCCAGACTGTGTGTGTGCACGCAACAAATCCGATTTTCTACAACAGCAGCAGACCCACTGTTCTTGCAGAAATAGGCTGTGCTGTTCCAAGGGCAGCTGATGCAGTCGTGTGACAAAGCAGAGCGGCATAGGTGGCTTACCAGAGGGGGCTAAGGGTTGGGCACAGCTGTGCTACACAGGGATGTACAGGGCTGTTGGTCCTGCTCTTCCAGGAGAGGAGTGGCAAGGAAACTGAGGGCTAGACAGCTGCACCTTAGCGAAAAGGCACAAGGCTAGCATAGGACTTTGGGGGCTTAAAGGTACAACGGAATTGATGAGCCCTAAGTAACATTGACCAAAAAAAGCTTAGATGTTCTGGTGTATTTCTGTCCTCAACACCAAGGATGCTGGAGGCCATGACAGAAATTTAAGTATAACCCAAGAAAAGAGATAGCCTGAGGTTTAATAGGCAGGTGAAGGATAGGGAGAAAGACTTGTGTCCGTATATGCAGTTTGGCTATTATTTTTGACACCTTCATTTAACAGTGAAGGAGGAAACCCAAATTTTTGCAGCTGTAGCCTATGTGAAGCCACTGTCACTTTGTTTATCATGCAAAAATTTTATCTTCTATTTGAAGTGGTACGGCTGCAGCTGTTTAAACAGTCTAGCTTTCTGAAAGACAGTAAAATCTTTGTGCTGTTTCATTTTTTTTTTTAAACTTAAAAAATGGGAAAACTGAATATTGATATTTATCCAATTAATAAAAGCAAATCCCAAATATACCTTTCAATTTAAATTTAGGTCCTGGAATTATTTCAGGTCAACACCTCATAAAGTATCAAACTTGTTTGTATTATATTTCCTTTTCCATTCTCCTTCTATATTAGATAATAGGAAGTTCTTTTCCTGAGATTTACCACCATGCAACACACCGTAGCCTGTGGTTTGGGCTTCTTCCTATACATGTCAAAACCAGAGTCATCTTCAGTTCTCTATTTTCATTCTTTCCACACACCGATGGAACCGAAAGTTACTGCAGCCATTGCATAATGCCACAGGCAGCCATTAGATGCTACCAGCTGTCTGGAAGATCTAGTTTGAGTCCTGTGGTAAGAAGACGTCATCCTATTACAACTTGACTACACATACACTGGTAGAAATTAAAAGTAACTCTGTTGAAATGAATGAGTTATGCCAGCCATCTAAATGTGAGGAAAATTCAATATATTAGTTTCCAAGGGACTCTTCCCTTTTATAAGCTAAGGCTTGATTTAGTGCCTGTTGTAAACAAGGAAGCGCCTTTTTTTTTTTTTTTTTTACTATAGCTAGATATCCAAAATTATCTGTGTTTAGCTGTATTACCTAAAGGAATGACATGGGAAATACCTTATACTGACATTGGTCAGACTAAGGCAGAAAACTGATCATCAAACATACAGGCAGCTGTAAGACCTGTTGCGTTTTGTGCTGCAGTAGCATCCCTTACTTTCATCCATTAATTTACATATATATATTTTTTTAATACATTACTTATGCTTTTTTTCTCATACGGCCTCCATATTGCCATGGATCAGATACCAGCCCATGGAGCCTCCATCAATATCTGCAATTTTCTGCCACATCTTGAAGCTGCAGGCTCTGGTCCTGGACCTGCTTCGCTATCCAGATCACCCACTTGTCTCTAACTCCTCGTGGCAGGGTAACTACCCCTCTTCAGCCTCTAGGCACTCCACGTGGAGCCACTCTAGGACATATGAAAATGTAATGAGACTTGTGCATGTAAGGCTGCCACAATTAGGATGCTGAAAAGTCCACCGCAGTGCAGAGTAAACCTGATGGTATCAGCAGTTACAGTGCAGTTACAGCAGTGCTCTGGGTACTTGTCCAGTGCACTGATGAACAGGGCCTTGAAATCCTGAAATCTGTCACTTAGTTGAAAAGAGCCAAATGCCACTATGCTCAAGGCAATCCTTATACTGGCCTCAGGGAAGGTGGTTGTGTAGATATACAGGAGACTTTCCCAGAGGAGATCAAAGTGCTGTTGTCTGGCTCTGACATTAAGGCAAAGTTGAGAAGTGTCCATCAGTGAATTTGGGGTGCTGGACTGGGGTGGAGCTGTAGTGTGGTGCCTGCACAATCTCCTCATGGTTCTGTTTAGTCAGCATTTTCAATCTTCAAGTGATAGCAGTGCATGTTCCCATGAAAATACAGGCCTTTTTTGCGAATCTGTTGGGACTCCCCTCTCCTGTATCAGTCGTCTTCTCAGACTGGTTTCTGGTCAGGTCCTTTCCTGCTTCATCTTAGATTCCTGCTTGCATCCCATATGTAATCAGCTGTGATTTCTAGCTGTGTCCCTGCCATGTATTTACAGTTCTTCCTAATTATTAGGATTGTCTCCCTACAGTCTATCCTATATCTGCTCTATGATGATGTAATCCTGAACACCCAGAGAGAAACCTGCTGTCTGTCTGCCTGGCTGTCACCAGCCCTGCTAATCCCAGGGGCAGGTGGGAAGGCATTAGGTCAGTGTTGTGGTACCAGTGGCGGTGTTTGTGATGCAGCATCATCTTTAGTTGCTTTCACTCTGGAGTAACAGATGTGCAGATGGAAAAAGAAAAACAGGTTTCTAGAAGCACAGTTAATTTTGACATGTGTTGCTGATGTTCCGGACATCTGTACCACTGTGTCCACGTAAAGCCATTGCATGTAAAGGACAAAATATGACATATCTATAAGTCTGGAGTTACAGTGCATTTACAGCAGTGCTCTGCGTATTTTAACGTGACTGTTTAAATGCCACTACAAAAGTAGAGCTTTGGCAGGTTAGTGGGTGTGCAGAGAGGTAGCTGAGATGAACTTATGTCAAATGCCACCATATCTAAAACTGCAACATACCTGTGCGTCCTCAGAATGACTTTCTAGATGTTGGTCACGTTCAGTGATTGACTGTTCTGATGAACTGGGCTGTTTTTTTGGTTTATGATAAACGTTGTCACTGACGTGCCAGGTCCTGGAAGCGTTTTAGCTATGTGACCACTGGCAGCCCTCTAGCACTGTGCTCTTACAAACATTTTTCCATTACTGTGGCACATGCTGTTTGCTTTATTTACATACAAGTGGGCTTTCTGTTAAACGTTTTCCATTTTTATTTTCTTTTTCTTTTTTCCTTAATTAATCAGAATGCAGCAAGGCTGACTACTGGTGTAGGTAAAGGTACCAAAGGAACCAGTGCCCAGTTTGGGTCACAGAGCTTACCTCCAAGCTGATGAGTCACATGGCATCTCAAATGATGCGGATACAAATGGCAGATTAGATCCCTGTCTAGGCTTAAGGTCCAAAAATTGTTTGGAATCCAAAGTTATACTGGTAACAAACTGGTTCACCAGTGTCATCTGACAACTGATGCTGATCATCTTCAGGGCAGAGATAGACCACAAAATAATTACATCTGTAGGGTCTTAGTTGTGGGATCAATACATGAACGATGTTGACAAGCCTCTGACGTGAAAGGAATCCCACCAGTAATGAATGGCATGCAGGACATACGGGTATGTGAGATTTAGAGAATGTGATGCCTGTTTCCCAGTAGCCTCCTCCTCCTTTATTTTGTTCATCTAGATTATCGCACAGTGGGATTCACTCTCATAACCCATTTAGAATATATTTACGTACAAAACAATGCCCTGGAGTTAGGGATAGAAGTACTTATGTTGCTTAGTTTAAGGTGTTTAGTATTATGGATATCTAATTATCTAATTTAGATTAAGTTTTTATTTTAGTGATAAGATATTTTATAAAGAGTTTCCTCTGGCACTGAGTAGTGTTCATGCTGGAGTTCCCATCTGTACACATCCTGAAACCTGCTTTGAACAACAGTGTCTCAATTTGTGTGTTTAGGGAAGGGGTTCTTTCCTAGGAGGTCGACCATTTGTAACTGATCTTCAAGAGAAAACTTTAATTTTGAGTCTAAAGATATTTCTATTTCATTTGTTTCTCTGTCTTATTTGTTATTATTTTCTATAACTACTGTAGCTGTGCTGTTGCCAGCAGAGTAATGATATCTAGTGGAGCATGGTGTGTTGGCTGCCCTGTGAGGATGGCAGCAGTGGTAGGGCATACCAGGAGTTATGCCTTGAAAGATTGGGTCAGCACCTTTTTTGACTGCCTACAATGTCCCAACAGTGGAGGAGCTGATTAATTATAATGATTCAGAAAGTCATTAAATGATTCAGAAAGAGGAAGTCACAAAGAGCATAAGAGTTATGTTGAAATAAAATTTTTAAAGACTAATTCCAGGAAAGAACTGATTTTAAACAAGTCACAATTAGATTAATTTTTCTGGTAATGGCTTGGCTGTATCTTGTAACAAAATATGAGAAAATGGGTAAAGTGGCAAAGCTGTCATGGCAAGCGCTCTGCTTAGTTGACATCTAATGTTAACATCTTCTTGTGATTTTTTGAAGTCATAACTCCTAACATTTTCAGTGATTTAATGATCCCGTAAAAGTTAATAATTGCATTTGGGACCTGACCTGGTAACAGAAAAGGGCATCCATTTAGAGAAATAAGCTGCATGTTTGTTGCCTTGTTACAATAAGGATGAGGCAGGAAAGAGAGAATTCCTCAGCAGACCCTTAGCATGACAGCAGAATAAAGGAAACAGATGCACAGAGATCATATATCTAAACTAGGTGAATACAGATTTCATCCTGATGAAAGCAATGTTTCCCCTGGAAATGAAATCCAAAGTATTGTAATACCCAACAATTTTGTACAGAGCCCAACTCCATGGGGCTCCTCACATAGCAAAATTTTAGAGGGTGTGTGAAAATGAGCCAGAATAGGTCACGTTCTGGTTGTGACAGCAAACTTGGTCATGTGTAAAATATCTTCATGCTTGCAAAAGGTGCCTGGTTAGGGGCCGTGGAAATTCATTTCGGCCATTATGTTTTTGCCAACTCTTTGTGGAACTAAAGCACTAACTGCATAAATTCTGCTTCTTTTGCTGAGGTGGTAAAGAACACAGGAGATTTAGCCAAATTAGATTGAAATTTTTTGAGCATAAGATTTTCAAAAAGAATCCTGTACTAGACATTTTATACCCCTAAGCATAGATACTGCTATGTGAGGGAGAGTCAGAAGTCCCTACTTGTTTAACTCTGGATTGCAACGTACACAGAAATGTATGGATCTTTAAATATACTCCTACTTTGGAGATGAATTAGCAAGTTTCAAAGATAGATAACCAAAGGGAAATTCAAGGGTAACTGAACTGGCATGCTTAATCATGCTAATGTGATCATGCAGAAAAGCAGGAAAAAAACGTTCTTTTCATTTTTGTGTCCCTGTCATTGTGCAGAAGATGTGCCCTTCAATGAAAGGCTGAAAAAACTGGTGCTGTGTAGCCTAAAGGAGCAAACCAGATGAGGTGGGAAGCATGATAACGATGTTCAAATATGTTAAAAGCTGTTGTAAAAAGAGAGAGAACAATCTCTTCTCCAGGTCGTAGTGGGTACGGCAAGATGTAGAGGACTGAAAATACACCAAGGGTTCATTTTGATATTAAGACAAACTTCTTAAGAGTAGAGATTGTGAAGCATCAGCCTGAGTTACCCAGAGAGTTTTGGAGTCTCCATCTCTGGAGGTAGAACAAAAACATTTTAGTTAGTCCTGCCTCAGGGCAAAGGACTGCAGCAAATGACCTTTCAAAGTCCTTTCTAGTCTTAAAAGTCTCAGAGAGTAACCAGTAGCTTTTAAAGCAGAAGGACCGTGTGCATCTATTTTAAGGTGGCCGGAATTTCCAGCCCTTTCTTTTTAAATAGAAACTCTCTCTGGAGTCCATTGTTCAACAGGAAAAATTCTTTGGTTTCACCTTAACTAGAAGACTTAATTTCCTGTTTGATATCCTAAACAGTACTGTATTCTCAAAGAAGAAAGTCCCACATACCTTATTAGGAAAAAAGAACAAAACCAAAAAAAGTCCCAAAGGACAGTGTAGTGTGACTAAGTAAAAAACTTTATAGTGTAACACTGCCTTCACAGCGTGTTATTTATTCTTGCTGCCTCCTGGAATCTAACCCAAATTAGTCCCTCAGAAGAATTTAGGCACCTAATATCTCAGTAGATGCCAGTGACTGCAAGTGAGTTCTCAGTGCTGAGCTGCTGAGCCCCTGTGCTTTAGCTGGGTCCACAAACTGGACAATTCCTTGACTGCCTTTCCTGTGCCATGCAGTCCACTAGATGACTACTGCAAATAACCTAATAGTTTAGAATCCCCTGGAACAGAGACAATCAATTTCAAACTTACACAGCAATGAATATTTAATTACACACAGTGGAACTGCTTCAACAGGAGTGATCAGGAAAGCGATGTCCTCAAATAGCTCAGACTGATGCTTCTGGGAGGTGGGAGACTTGCATGCAATTTTCTGCTCCAGACCAGAAAAGGGGATTCCAGCCAGGTTCTGCCACATCTCATGTGAATGTTAACATCTGCTGTGCCAATTAGTACGGGGTTAGAGTGGAAGAGGGAGGAGTAACATCTGACTTGCATTTCTGTGTTTGATAGTGTGGCAAGACACCAAAGAGATAGGCATCATCCTATTTTAAATCATGCCTTTAGCTCCAAGAATGCTGTTCTAGTATTTTTAGATTTAAAAAACTTGCTTTGCTTTTTGTCTCTGTCATGGACTCCCCTATAGATTTATCTATACTAAGGTTGTCTGTAAGTCTGCCCAGATTTGTTAAGGGCAAGTGGTGAGTATAAGCTGATGATTGATTAGATCCTCAAGTGGAATGCTGCCTAGAAAAGAAAAATTCTTCTTGCTTTCTAGTGATAAGAGTTTGCCCCTTTGATCCCAATTGCTAACCAGAATCCAAGTAAAGCAGGATTGCACTTGAAGTTATATTTTGAACTAGTTACAGCTTCTAACGCTCTCTTTGCTGAAATGTTCTGGATGTGGTTGCTGGCCAGACATAATATATTGATTTAATTTGACCAACAATATTTTCAGTCACATTTGGAAGAACCATTTCCTCCATTTCCGTAAAAAAATGAATACATTGCTATCTTCACTTGGAATAGGTCCACAGCTGAGAGAAGAAAGTAGGAAAACAGTATTCCTTTCTGAGAAATGCTTTTGCACGTTCTGATGGTAGCTGGTTTGGACTTGGATGAGTTAGGGAATGTTGAAAACTGCATTTCCTGGGGATCTGTGCATTTTTATTGTGATGTATGTAGGAATCCCTTTGGAGGAGAGAGGAGGAAGCTGGTCTCTGAAAGTCTGTTTGACTCCACCCCTTACACAGAACAGAGCTTTTATCTTGTGTCCAGCCCCCAAATTCCAGCTGATTAATTTACTCATCTGTTTTCATTTACAAATAAAAAGAGAACCTAAAAAAGTTGCACTGACAGCAGGTTAACAGAATCTTTACAGTTGTAAAGGCAAGTAATGATGAGAGGAGAAATAACCCCGCGAATTTTCTATGCATCTCCTTGGCTGTCCCCTACAGTGTGTATTCCCCTGGTCACCAGGTAAATGTAACTCTGTCCTGCAGTCCACAGGCATTGAGCCCCAAGTACCCTGCAGTGGGGCCGCAGCTCAGGAATCCATGGAAGCACCTGGTAGTGTAACTCTTCAACAAACCACTTGACCCGGGCTGCCTAAAGGGTGCCTAAGAGTACCTGCCTTTGTAACCTATTATTATTTAAATTGCATTGAGTAACATTGCTCATTACTTTCCTTTTAGCATCTTTATAGGGTGCTCTTTGGAAGTTCCTCATGCAGAGTGCTGGTGTCAGGGAAAGGCTTTCAAGTGCTGTAGGGAAATCTGAATAAAGTTCCTGCAGTAAGACCCTTTCTCAGGAAAGACACCCCAGTAAAGAAGCTGTGTACCTTGCACAGCTAGTTGCTAATTTGCTGTTTGCTAAAGATACCTAAATAGGGCTAACAAAAAGCATAATACATGGAGTCCTTTGCAAGCTCTGATGTCTCAAGGTACAGGATTGTATATTTTCAAGCCCTCGTGATAGTTCCAGTTTTTCTGATGGAAGCATCAGCCATAGATTTTTATAAGATTAAAAAAAAATCTTGGCAGCAAGCTTCCTGAGGTGGTTATTCCCAACATTTCTATAGCTAGAACAGAAGTCAAAACTGCATTTAACGTATAGTTATTTAAAATGATAGGCTAACTTACAAGCCTGGAAGAGAAAGAAGACAAAACCATTTGCAATAGCATATTGTAGCAATTAAGGGTATTATTCATAAACCAGTTCCTCCAGAAAGCCTCTAAGCTGTCACCACCCACCCCTTCTCCTCCCCTGTCTTCACCAGTTGCTTTTTTACTTGATTATGGTCATACAAAGACTACCCTTTGTAGGGCCAAACTTCAGGACAGCCATCCTGTGACTTTCCATCCAGCCACTGCTAATGACTACCTTTGATTGGTATCTTGGCAGTTGCATACGTAACGATAATGTGAATGTCTAACTCTCAACTGTTTTATTTTATATGTGAATGTTTATTAAGACTTTACTGCAATGCACATTCATGTTGGCACAGGTAATGTTGCACGTACTTCAGTAACAGTGCCAAATCCAGATTTCAGAGTGTTCATTTCACAGCCCAAATGTTTTGTTATGACACAAGTTTTTCCATGTGGTATTAAACTTAAAACTGGCAATCCCAAGTCATTGGCTGTGCTGCAGCGGAGTTTGGCATTGCAGCATGGGGCTTTCTTGAGCCACTGGATCCTAGGGCCAGCTGAAAGCAGTCAGGCTGTGCTCGTCCTCAAATCTGAGTGTTACAAAAGCTGCCACGCAACATTTTATGATATTGTAGGTGTCATTTTAAGTCTTGTGGAACATGTAAAATTGGAGTTGGAACTTGCTTGGCCCGATGTCAGGCTCAGCTCCACCAGGGTAAGGCTTTGTGCCTCTGTCATAGCCAGCCTGCTGCTTGCTTCGTGTGCAAGATCATTTATAAAAGATCCTTTCCCCGTGAGAATAATTCATCCCCCGGAGAGGGAGCCAGCAGAGAGCCTGGGAAGGAGCAGGGGGAGGCAGTGGCGGGGAGGCAGCTCTTGTCCATCCTTGCCAGGCCAGCCCGGGAGTGCACACTGGGACCAGCAGGAGGGGACACGCATGGGACTGCGCGGACACGGGCTGCCACCTGCTGAGCAGGGATAGGGAAAGGCACTCTGCTGCACTTGCTGTCTGCTTTCTGTGAACAGCCGGGCAAACTCTAGCTGTTACCTCCCTTCTCCCCCCAAAACAACCACTGTCACTTCCCAGGGTAGTTGTTTAAACAAGTTTAAAGGAATTGAAATCTGAAGAGATTTGATTGAGAGGTTCAAAAATACTGAATTATTTAGTGACCACTATCCATTCTTGGATAAATGAGGGGACAGTGTCTGGTATAAACTTACTTGCCTCCCTGTCCCCCAAAGCGCAGGAGTAAGCATTGTCCTCTGACTTAGAGACAGACCTTGAACCTGAAGACCCCCTGAGGTCAGCCCGGATCACAGCCATCCTTCCTCATGAACTGTAGTGACCACTGTGGTCCCCACTCAGAAGAATGGAGGTGCCAGGGCACAACCAGCCCCAGCAGGGACAGGGGCTGCCTCACTGGAGGGCTGACAATGCATCAGAGCAATTTGGGGGGTATTATAAAATGTTCCCTACAGCTTCAGCTATCGTAGAGATGTCTGGAGAGGGATCTTCATATAGCATGAAGGAACAACCAGGAAAAGACGAAAAAAGAGAATGTAAATCTTCTGATGCTGATAATCTGGAAAACGTATCAATCCCATTAGTGACTGTAGGATTAATATCTGAACTGAAACTGGATACTTCTGCTTCATCCTTTCTCGTTCGTATGCCAACGAGACACATCCAGGTGGAGAGCCAGTCGTATGGACACCACTGTGGGAAGATGCATGGGCGGTAGGGTCAGTGACCTCCATGTGCGGCTTTCCCCCCGGGGTGCAGGAGGCTGAGTTCTGTGTCTCCAAGGACTGCACCTTTGGCTCCCTCCTGCCATTGCTCTCCGTCACTAACTCCTCCCCTGCGTTTGTTCAGGACCCTCTTCTCAGCATCCCTGCCATCGCAGACATTTTTTGCTGGGTCCCCACTAGGTTGCCTGCTATGAAAACAGCACTTTGTCACAGTTGCTGGTTTACTGGGGGAGCAAGAGACCTCTGTTCAAAGCTATGGGAAAGGGCCCTCTAGCACTCTGTCTGCCTTAAAAGTCTTGCTTTCAGTTTGGAAAGGAACTTGAACTAAAACCACCAAAAAGTTATCCAGAATACACTGACTGTACATTAAGTTTTGTGATTGTTCCCACATCCCTCTTAATTCTCAACCGCGGCTCCATACTAGAGGCTAGATACACATAGTGGGCATTTTTCCTTTTGCTGGCAGTGGGATAGCAGGAATGCGAGCTTCCCTTTCAAGTCCAAAATCAAAGTATTGACAAACAGTAAGAGAGGAATGTGAGTTTTGAGGTTGTTTCTTCCCTCAGAACAAGAAAAATGTCCAAGGCTTTCCCCAATACAGTTTTATTCTTCTCACAAATTTGTTTGCATTTTTTTCCTTCCCTCTTCTCCATACAGGAAATAAGCCTATGGCTCCCTCACACTTTTAATATATTTGTCATGCTCTCCGTGCAGAAACATTTCAGACTTTGTACTCAGCACTTCATTTCTTAGTCACGTCTTTTCAAGAACTGCAACATAACTTTAAAAATAATTTATTTCATATTGCAGCAATCCTGCATACTGGAGCTGTCTTGAACCTCTAATGCTTTTTTTCTGGTGCCACAGTGTAATAGTGATCTTGCTACTCTCTCCTTGCAGGGCAGTGGGAACTATTCTACAGTTTGCAGCATGGGTGAGCGGATGGGGTGGGTGTGCGCAAGCAGAACAGCTTGGGGCATTTCTGAACAGACCCCTTGCTCGTGCAGTCGCTTTCAATTTGCAGGGGACTGAAGTGAGATCGTTGTTCTGGCGTTATATTTCTATGTTCCTGTTCTTCTATTGTTGTTATTTTTAAATAACAATTGTTCTGGTTTTACTATTTAAATAAGAAATGCAAGTGGTTGGCAAAGTTTTGTCCTCCTGAAGAGGGAGCTTCCCCTTTGAAATCTGCTTTTCAAAATGCGCAAAGTCATTCCCTGGGCAAGTTTCTGTTTCAGTTTCCACTTGCTTTTCTTATGCTGGGTTTCCATAAAACAGGAGAGTTTCGGTTTTCAGAGTAATTTCTGTTGCTATCATTTTTTCTTTTTTATTTTGCGCCCCTACCTAAAGCTGAGAAAAGAGTTATTTTACACTGCTCGTGACACAGCCTTGATCAGCTAGTTCTACGCTGCACTGCTGACTGCACTGTAGATACGTATGCACTCCTTTGGAAAACCAACTGCACAATATAATCAATCCTCTTATTTGATGCATAGTGTCCTAGTTAAGAAAAAAAAAATAAAATTAAGATGTATGCTAACCACTAGAGTTAATGGCAGTCTGGGTTCAGCCTTGCAGAAATCTCCTAAGGAGAATATGACTCATTGCTCAGGGACTTTTTTTTTTTGCCCATCCTCATGGTACTGAGATTGGGGAATTCCAGTGTGATGAAAGAAAAATTTCTCATTCTATTTCACTGCCACAAATTTATGAGGTTTGCTACCTCCGTTTTAACATCTGACACCAAAGCCCTGAGAGGTGGACAACCTTAGTTTCTGGTGGCCAGATGCCTCACTCTGAGAGATAAAGCCAGAAGCGAAGAAAACCCAAGATTCAAACCAAGCACCTGCCAATATACCCTTAAGCTACATTTAGCTTAATGGGGTAGGACATGGTACAGGCTTGTCTACCAGGATTTGTGAGAGCATGGAGCTTTCCTTCCTTCCTGTCTTGGCTGTGCTTCTACATAACTGCAACAAGAAAGATGGCACAGCCTACACCCCTGCCCATGCTGCTTTTCTGAAAGGCAGATGTTTTATTCTCCTTTATATGTAGAATCACAGAATGGTTCGGGTTGGAAGGGACCTTAAAGATCATCTAGTTCCAGCCCGCTGCCGTGGGCAGGGACACCTCCCACTAGACCAGGTTGCTCAAAGCCCCATCCAGCCTGGCCTTGAACACTTCCAGGGACGGGGCATCCACAACCTCCCTGGGCAACCTGTTCCAGTGCCTGTTGGAGCCTGGCCAGACCATGGCAATGAGTAACGCACTGTCACAGCATGTCAGATGTGTACACAGATAGCACAGATGCAAGTCATTTATACAACGCTATGCCTTAATCAGTCCATAGGTGCACAAGTCTGGTACATGGATATCAAACCACCCAGCTACAGCAGCCTGAAGGTTTTCCTTTGAGAAGCAGCACGGTGTGGGCATTTTGGCAGTATACTAGTGTCAAGCTGGTTGATTAGACACTTAGAAAATGCAGAAAGGTTAGAGGCTGCAAAGTGGGGTGGAAGGTTTTTCCAAGAATTTAGGATCTACGTGGTGCTTGAGATCTGAGGAAGAGCTGTACAACCTAAGCCGGGTCTGGGAATAGTAATGAAACGTGCTCTGTAGCCTTCAGACCTTCCACGGGTCAAGTCTATGAAAGGCTTAAAGTTTTTGAAGGTAATCTAAGTTCTCCTTTTCCTTTCAGGTTCCTGCTTAATGCCATAGACAGATTTCTCGCTGTTTTCAAGGGTCACACACCCTTCGAAGCACCTCGCTTCCAGCAACGTGACCTTTTGGAGCAGCCCCACATGGCTGTGGGCACCCAGCATTGCCCCGGGGGTGATTGCTGGCACCAGGCACCCTGCTGACAGACCTGCCCTGCCCTGCCCTGCCCACAGCCCTGGGGCCAGGTGGCAGCAATTGGACCTCACCAACACCCTGGCTGGCAGCTGGGAGCAAGCCCAAGCCCAAGCAGGTCTCCTCACATTTTGGCTGTGTCCTGACACTGGCTGGAGATTCTCTCTAGGGAACCAATGGCAGAGCCAAAGAAGAAAGTCATCAGGCTTATGTGTGACCTGGAAAATATCAAACCTTTCCACTGAGGTCGTCTCTTCTGTTCAAAGGTTTCATGGGACTTTGCATAACTGGATGCGCGAGTGGGAAAGGCCTTGCTGCAAAGCAGCCCAGCGCTACTGGTTCTTTGAATTTAGGAGCCAAGCACTCTGTGCTCTGTGATGGAAGAAAGGTAAAGTGTGGTTTTTTTTCAGGAGAGTGATCTCCCTTTTTTGTGATTTACTGACCCGAGTAAAAGAAAACCTAAAAATGACATCTATAGGTTGCACCATAAGAAGGAAAGAGAGAAGTCATGCATTATGTGGATTAATTTTTTTTTAATGACAATGATGTTTTCAGTGTGTCAGTTCCTGCATTAGAAAAGCTAGTGTTGCAAACCTGCATGTGGAGACTTCATAGCTTGTGCAAGTTGCCTTCCAAAAACCATGCTTGTGTTGTGCTGCTTCCGCTCCTGCTTCTTTAAATGGTTTTAACATTAGAAAAAGCTTGCAATCATTGCAGAGAACAAGAGAAATAATAATTTTTACTCAGTGCTGGGAGCTTTTGCATAGAAAACTTGCACATCTATACACACACATATAAATACACACACACATAAAAAACTCTGTATACACACACACAGAGGTGGTTTTATACAAGGGAGAAATTCCATTTACAACACAGTAGAATTTAATTATACAGCAACGTCTATATTAAAAATTAATCAGGTGTATATATTTTTTTTTGTTCAAGTATTCTTCCCGATTCTTAACACCAGTTTTCACTTTGAAAAATGCAACATCCCACCATTTTAATGTAAGCAAAACATTAAATTGATTAAGTAATGCGAGACCACACATTTAGACTAAACCTTTTCTTCAAATAAGAAATAAGACTATTTCTTCTTGTAGTGAATCCTATAGCTAGACTCTTACCATTATACCTTTCAGTAAATAAGCCATAAAACTCCTCCTAGTTCTTAACTGAAAAAAAACGCTGACACTTTTTTAAAGGAAAGATACTGCTACAAAAATGGTAGTTATTCCTTACTCATATAACTTCCTTGAATCAACTGTCAATGAAAATGGCACTTAAAAGCTTTGTTATTTATATTATTAGAAAAATACTAATTCAGTCAGGAATAATTTTAAAATGACTTTATGCTATGTCTCTTCCAAACTACCAGAAAAGGTTTTACTTAGCTCAGCACTATCATTGTAAGAGTTCCTACTTTCCTGAGTACAGGTTTTGCTTTGCTCAGTGTCATCACTATAAGACTGTCCCCCTTCCTGACAGCTGAGAACAGCTGCCCTCAGTTTTTCCTCAATTTTATCAGCTGCAGCACACATTTTAAGCTCTCTCAGGCTGCTTATTAGGGTTCCATAGGCTCCTTTTATCCCATGTCTTTGACACCAGGCTTGGAACAGCTTAATCTTCTGTTCAGATGTATCATTAAGATTATCCCGAACAGTTTGATCTATGACAGGTTCTGGTACTTGGTGTTTACGAACAAATGTCTTGACTTCCGCGAGTGTCATCTCCTCCACAATACCAGCAACATGGCTGCTCAGGTCAACATCTAGAAGCAGAAAAGAAAATCAGTGCTCTTGGCACTTACATCTTACTGTTCTTTGTCACCTGTGGTCAGGATTGATATTCTTCCTGTCCAAAACAGATTAAGTTTCAGGTATTCATGACTCAGTATGTTTTATATGTGATTTTTTACAATATATAGTGGGTCTGCTTTTACATGTTCCTACCAAATGGTAGATAATTCAAATATTTAGGGTTGCTTCCATACTGCTTTCTACCACTTGAGTCTCAGTTCCCTCTGTAATTTATTCTGTCCTTCTCTGTCATTAAAGCCTGGTCATGCCTCATGTAGCTGTTTTGCTTAAAACGGTGTTGGGAAAGGTCCTGGAACAGGACAGGTCTTTTGTTGTGATAAAGCCTTGGAGCTTATGTTCTCTTCCTATTGTGTGTTACTACTCTGGATTTGCCCTTAAACATAAGGTAGGTTTGTATTTCTGCAGTCCCACTGCTGGGTGTGGGACTTTCCCATTATCATAATTATCTATGATTCTAGAAATCCAGCTTGCTGCCTCCTAGTGTCTGTACCACATGCAGAACAGAAATTCACCTGTTGTCAATTAGTAACTGCTTCCTATACAACAGAAATTCCTCCTGAGGCAAAGCTTTCATGATAGCACTAGATGACTTAATAAGCACAATATGAACTAAGCGTTCACTGTTGTGCTAGAATGACAGCTCTGGGCAGTGGCAAAGTCCACATAAAAATACTCTTTTTTTAGTGTAGGATTTTCTTCTACTGAATTTTGAGAAATTACATGTCTCTTACCTGCGTATATGAGAGGTACATTCTCCTGAAAAGAGAAGAAAGAGAGAAATGGGTAGAAATAAATTTTGTAAAAATACCAACCTTGTATAAGAGGGCAAACACATTTCATGACACTTGACTTCTGTAATTTTCTTTTCGTTTTCTCCATGATTCCCCTGTTCTTTGAGCAAAGTAATCAGATTGGACAGATAGACCTCTTTTGACTTGTGTAAGTTTGGGGAATCACCTCACAATTGCTATTGCCTAAAAGTATGCACAGGGACAGGTACCCTGGGTCAGCAGAGGCCTGATGATTTATGAAGTTTTGATCTGGGTCGTGTAACTTAGGAAGCACATCAACAAATCCTGAAGAAATATTTCAGGGTTTCTCTTACTTCTCCCAGAAGAGTCCTCATGGTGAAATTTACTTCATTAACGTCATAGAAGAGTGGCACGTGCATGCTTGGGGAGTCCCAGTGTAATTTAAATGGAACAAAGTTCCCTGCACGAAGCTGAGTTTTTTGTGATCCAAGCAACGATACTTACACCAGAAGAATCTGGTTTGGGAACTACTTCATCTAGGTTCCCCTTGATAGTAAGACCCTTCTGTCTTCTCATGTCTGAAACAAATAAAGCAATTTTAAAATCTCCTCTGGATTCCAAAGAATATAATACATCTGAGTAAGCAGCTGAACATCTTATTCAGAGTATGACAGGAATAAGGAACAGGGAATCACTTACAGCAGATTAGTGCTACAGCTCCTCCTAATAGTGGTAACATAATTATCAAAGTAGTGGCCCACCATGGGAATCCTGTTTTTGCTGGAACATTGGAAATATTACATGAAAGTTAAGTCAAGAAATGAAATACAGCAACACTCTCTGAATTTTAAACAAGATTGTGTCAGATTATAAAAACCTTTTTGTTGTCTCTTAACGGCAGAAGCTACCTCTTTGGTAAAGTCTTACCTATCATGAGTTGCCCCTAAAAAGGACTAATAGCTCCTACATCTGCACAGTGATCAAGGGAAAAGAGCAACCAAGCTCCACAGGTCAGTATGGGGCCCAGTGGATAATGATACCCTTAGCTCTCAGGAATGACTATGGGTCATTGTACAGAACAGTACCATTGCAATAGCCCCTCAAAGTACAGCAGGTGCTGGACCAGGCTAGGTTTTAAAAAGGTACCTTTAATTCCACACACGGTGTCTGAAGTTGAAGTACATTGTTTTTCAATTACGCCACTTTCGCATCTGCAGAAAACATGAACAAAAATTATTATGGGATTTGTTTCTCTTTTTATGAAGTCCGTCAACAGAGCAAATAATAATCTTCTAACACTTTTTATCAGCTAAATATTTAATTTATCAAGATGTTGAAGTTTGGAATTTAATAGGTATGAAAATCGCATGGAAAGGTGTGGGAGTAGAAAAAGGTGTGGGAGTAGAAAAAGGTGTGGAAATTATTTTCTAGATGTAACAGTAGATCACAAAAAGACAACAGGAAAGCTCAGATACATTTTTCATTACATTTCTTGAAAAGTACATAGAGACTTGGTGGATGTGTACAAATTTTTCTGCGTGCCTTTGGAAAGCCTGCATGGATGGCAAGCTAAATTGACGGACTTAAGTCAGCTCAACAAGCTAAGCACAAAGGCAAACTACTATGTTTTCCATCGGGTTACAGATTACCTTATCTTGTCTTGAAACTGGCTGGAAAAAAGTGTGACAACATATGATATTGACAATTTCATATTTAATGATGAATGCATAAACTTACATGGTACATTCATGACACTGGCCACACGGTACAGCAGAATTGCAAAAATGGTTCTTTACACAGGTACATTCCGTGTTCTGTCCTGGGGTACAGTTCTTTGCAACCTCCAAATCTAAAATAGATTTCTTAAAGTTTATTAGTTTGAAAAAGTAGGCCTTAAAAACAGGCCTCTGCTCACAAGCTCTTGCCCTCAGACTTACACACTTTCAGCTCTACCACTGCTGGCACTGGTGAGGCTTAACTGTAGGAACGACATAGGTTTTATAAAGAGCCCTGCTGCCGGAGTACTGGAAATATGGAGGTGGCAAAGAGACCTCTGCTGGCCAAGAGCTCAAAGAACCGATCACACGGTCAAGTACTTCCTAGAAGAGGACTCATTTGGCACTGACAAATGTTGTCAGCTTCTTTTTCCCGTTCAGAACTGTAAAGCCAGGAGGAAACTCAGAAGATCACGTAACCCATCTCCCTGCTTGATGTCAGAGACAAGTTCTTTACTCTCCCTGACAGACAAGTTTATCTCTTCTTGAGGACCTCCAATGGTGAGGAATTCCATTCTCTTTTAGCTAACATATTCCCTGCTTAAGTATTAAAACAAGTGAATTAATTTTGTCCTATCCTCAGTGTATATTATGAAGGTACCTCCATCTATGAAAAATTATTTCTGCATTAAAAATTACTTTAAGTATCTACCTACTATGAAAGCTATTTTCATAGGCATGGAGGAATAGAAGAGAATTTTTGAGTTATCACATTCAGTGCCCTGCTGTAACCAGCAAACGTCTTATCTTTCCAAATTTGATGGAGCTCTACTGTGAAACCAGTGCTGAAGCCATTCGCGAAAATACCAAACATTAATGATCCTAAAAACAGTTCTCATGGAATTTCAGTGGTAATTTTCCTCCTGCCTAATGTTTTCTATTGACTGCTCTTCAACTACATTCTTGTCCATGGGATAAAGTGACTAGTCATCCCATTACCCTTTCTTTCTTCTTCGGTTTAACAGATAGTTTCCTTTGTTGCACTGTACAAAATGTTGAATTATTTTGCTGTACTCAACTTCATTACCTATCCAAAAATGCTTATTATAGTAGCTAATGAGAGGAAAATTTTGTATGTATATGGAGTGTTACAGGAAGGGGAAAGCACTAAAGATTGGTATTCCAGCAGGTGATGTGAGTACCACTATACTGGATTTAAGAGCTCTTTCTCCGCTCACCAAACTCGATTTTGCATATGAGGAATGTAAAAGTATCATTCCCTAAACCCAGGTATACTAGAACTACAGGACACCTTGTGGAACAGTTTAATGGATTAAAAAAAAATAATAATCCATGATGGGTATTTATGTAGCAAGGCAACAGGTAGTGAATTTCTGGAACCTGGTGTCTCCCAGAAGGTTCGTGCACAAAGGGCTCATAACTGGATACTAAAATAACTAGGTAGGGATGGCCCTTCTAACATCCTTTCCCACAACTGTGGATGCTGGCAGACATTGCAGGGAACAGACCACAGAAAGTAGAAAAGTTTGTGGTTTCTCTAAATAGCATCTCTTGCCTCCACTGATGAATGCAGAATACTGGAGTAGGTGGACCACTGGTCTGACCCAGTAGGGCATGCCTCACAGTCTCGTAATTTGATCCTATATCCTACACAGCATCTTGAATCTATAAAAGACATCACTATATCAGCTCCAGCAATTTTAAATAATTAATTATAATTAATAACACGAAAGACTATGAAAGAAACTACTGGGAATTCTCCCACCCCTGCCTCTTACAACACCCCTCTTCTCTTAAGCAGATGGTGAAGAAGAGAGCTTTTCTTCCTTGATTCTAACCAGTTTGCATGGGGTCTGCGTTGCAAGGACTGCTTTGCCTGAGCAAAGGCAGATACAAGGAGAAATAATGGACCAACATAGCGTGTTCTTCCTACTTGGTGCTTGACAAAAGGGAATTGGAGGATCAAGTTATGACTTTGTCATTAATTCCTTCATGTACTACCACTATAACATTTTAATCTCATGCTCAGTCAAATCCTTTTGAATTTGAGCCATTGCTAGAGTTGCTATTTCTATAAACGTACTAAATGTTCCGTCGCATGAAGAGCATCTGAAACACTCGTCCAAAGCATTGACATGATCTATGTACTCCTTTCCATTTTGGCATGGAACACAGTGTTTGCTAATATCTGTTGGACACTTGATATTTTTAACAAAACCTGTAGAGAGAGAAAAACAAGAATTAAGATTTGCAATACCTTTGGACAGAAGCCATCAGCTCTAAGACGTATGTCAGACTTTTTTTAATCCCTAATACTTTTTGATTAACAAACATGGACAGAATCTATATTCTTTACACATATGCTTAGGCTCTTCAGGAACGTAGTATCCATATGATCTGATTATTCCCCCTCTTCCTCCAATTTAGGACTGAAGGAGAACACACCAAACAAAACTGTACAGGCAAAACTGGAAAACCCATGAATATATGTAGTCCTGCAGGCAAAAGCCTGTGCTTGCACTTTTTAACCTCTTTCAAAGACGTGTATGTAATTCTTGGCTCTTCTGTGACAAGCATGTTATGTGAGAACTGCTATCTGTAGTGAAAAGTTACTGGTGCACTCAGCTCAATAAATACTTTTGAAGTGTCTGATGTCCTGTAATAGAGAAAGATAGAGCCAGAATGAAGCATTGCATCCAACAAACCACAGCATGCTGGTTAGCTATCCCAGTAGAAAGCAATTGTGCATGTTGTGGTTTCCACTCTTAATGACTTTTCAACACAGTCTTACAATACTACTCACCACGTTCACATTTCTTGCAACACTGATCATCTAAATTGTATTCGTCCTGGTTACAGTTAGTTTCCCTCTTAGCAATGATCCTCCTTGTAATTAATTTATTGTGCAGTATGTTTATTAGAGCTTCAGTATCATTTTTGCACTGCATTTCAGTAATTAAGACAACAACCTAGGAGAGATGAACAGCAAGTTAGAGAAAAAAAACTGTCAAGGACTATAGGTGTGTTTTACTACTAGCCCAGAATTACATCAGTACCGTTACTCTATTGCTAAACATATTGATATTCACCCCTTTATTAAAGTTGTTCATTACTTCAGAAGAGTTAATGGACAATGAGGACACATACTAGATTTAATGCTATCAACCCTACCACTACAGGTGCTGATCATTTGAACATGAGTGCTTGAGAACAGGCCCACACATCTGAGTTATAACAATTACCTCATATGCCTAATTATAGTGCAAAGCAAAGGAACTCACGTTATTTTCTTGAAGAGCTTTCTCTGTCTCAGATCACTGTGCCTAAATCTGCCCTTTCTTAGCCACTAATAATAATCTTCCATACAGAACTTCCTTAATTCTAATTATATCTTTCTTAATTTCTTGCCACCCTATTCCCGCTTGAAAACTGAAGTTTTTCTGAAGAAAAAAATAGAACGTTTAAATCTCAGCCAAAAATACCTTATTTCTAAAATGATTTTTGTCTTTGTTTTCCAATTCAATTACTTTTCTCCTAGCAGATGATGCCTATATATTCCTGAAAGAAATAGCACTCTTTTCAAATTAAGTTACATCTCAGTCCATTTCTTTGAATCCACCATCAAGTTAAATTGCTTGGTTTTTTTATTTTTTTTCCCCTATTACTAGTCAGTAGTAACTTTACTAGCCGTCACCACTCTGCTTCTTTTTGTGATAATAAGAAAGTACTGTGGACCAGAGGCCAAACTATTCTTTTTTTTCTATTTTGGGAGTAAAGAGGGAAAGGGAGAAGGACAGATCTGCTATAGTTTGCCTTTCTCTTGGCAATAGTCTGTGGCAAATTCTGTATATACTTTGCATGCGTTAGGTATGAGGTGTCTGTATAATGGAGCAATGTAACGCTTGTTGGCCACAGAATTAGATTCCCTCCTAGAAATATTATTATATGGGAGAGATAAAGGACAGCCTGCCTTTATTTAACACAGTTTCTGCTGATAGTTTGGAGTAATCTTCATGATTTATTTTACTTGTGTAAAAGTAAAGATGTTACTTAACATCTAAGTGGAGCTCCATGTTCATTGTTCTTACTCCTCTTTAATTGGAAAAAAAAAAAAAAAGTTCAGCATTTCACAAAAGACCCAAAGACAGACACTATCAGGGACACTGGAAAAGGAGAAAATGACACCTCCGAAGAAACTGAGCAATGCTATTGTCTTTGGCAAAATAAAAGAACAGGCCAAGTTGTGAAGGAGAGGGATGATGGGGCACCTTTTTCAGAAAGGGAATGCATTGCAATACAAAGAAACTGCTGAAGCCTCATACCAACAGCACAGTTCATGGACTATAAAAATTCTGCTGATTAGATTAACTCAGATTTTAAATGGGCATGCAAAATGCTTTGGTTTGAATAATTTAATTTTAATTTTTTCTTAGATATTTGAAAGAGGTTAATTATGAATGGTTGGTTATCTTTGAACACACTTTTTTTCCACCCCCTGACAGGGGGTGATATTTAATGGCTGATTAAATCAGTCTTCATGATTTTCTGTGAAACTGCTCAGATGCCAACCATAATTTTAGTTAGATGCAGAAAACTCTTTAATTATCTTAAATACTAACTTCCTGAAAAGTGGGTTTGGATTTTAAACTGGGCTCTCAAGTGAAAGAAGTGTTATCTGTGGCTAATTATCTGAAGTAACCAAGACAACCACTGCCTGCTGACTTCTACAAGCAGACACTTCTTTTGATCCTATTGACTTTTTTTTTTTGATCCTATAGACTTTTGAGTCTATTCAGAGATGGGAAGGTGAAAAGCATTTTCTTTCCTTAGCAGCCATCTGTTTTAAAATTTATATAATATTAGTTACTAGACTGAAATTAAGGAGGTCTGTCTTTGCACCTGGAGGAGCAGCTTCAGCTGCTAAAAAAAAGTGGTTTAGCACTCAAGAAGCTGTGGGTACGGAATGCTCAGCCCATCACTTCCCCACTTCAGTGCTCGGACTCTCTTCCTTTGCTGCCAAAGCTTTGAGGGTGCTCTTCTCCGAATCCCAGTGTACTGGTGTTAAAAGGTTAAAGTTAATGTACAGCCTTACCAGAAGCTGTCAAATCGATGTGCCAAATTAGCATGATTTGTTTTCCTTTTGCCTGGGAGAACTGAAAAAACTGGTACAGGCTGCCCAGGAAGTGGTGGAATCACCATCCCTGGAGGTGTTTAAAAGATGGGTATACATGGTGCTGAGGGACATGGTTTAGTGGTGGTTTTGGCAGTGTTAGGTTGATGGTTGGACTTGATCTTAAAGGTTCCTTCCAACGTAGACGATTCTATGATTCTGTGATTGGCCCCACACCGCCATTGGTCCTCCGCCATGTGTTGGACTGGGCCGAGGGAGGGGATGGCCACAGCGCAACACTGGGGGGACATGTTTCATCCTGTCTCTCTGAACTGGAGCATCATGACACCCCGACCAGCATGCCCAGCAAGCAGAAGGGTCTGGAACCACGGTGGTCCTCCAGGCTCCCTCCTCCTTGCTGGCCCCCACAGCCGTGCTGGGAGAAGCTCTGTACTCAGAGGAACACCCTGTGTCCTGCTGACAGCACCCTAATCTCCCCTTTTTAGACCAGAGAAATCAAGCCAATCTGGGGAGGGGGGAGAAGACCCTGGACAACAGCAAAGAGAAGAGGGAGGGTGAAGATTACAACAGCCCGAATGCACCCGGGCAGGGCACGGCAACTGAACAGCACTGGCAAAGCCCAGAGCACGCACAAAGAAAGAAAAACATCCAGACAGTCATGCAGAAAATGGGATGTAATGAAAGAAGGAAACATCTTTGTAAATGACTAATATCAGTAATACTTAGCTGAGTTTCTTTTTGTGCTTACTGAAAGCTTGCAATCACTGTGTGTGCACAGACGCAGCCTTCCCTCACGCAAACAAACCTCTCCACCTCTTGCTTATGCTTTTATACAAATGAGCTACGCTGATACAGTGAGGGAGGACAGAAATATAACACTTTTTGGTGGAAGCCCTCCGTTTTTGCTCACAGAGATGAACTTCCTGGTATGCTTACAAGAAGAGGGGATCACTTCTCAGAATTTAAGCAGCACCAAACACCTACATCAGCTCTGCTTGCAGGGGTGTCTTACACTGCCTTCCTGTAAGAGGAATAATGAGAAAACTCTGGAGATTTTTCAAAGCAACACCCTAATTTTTTCACGCTTTTTTTCTCCTTCTGGATTTGCACCCTCTTAAAAGCAATCCATTTGCCATATAAAAATTTTGGTGTGTCTTATAAGAAAAAAAAAATATCAGTAGTCATTTAGCTTCCTGTGCCCATCTTAATCGCTTTCCTTGTTGTCACTGAGTGCTAACAGCGGAAAGGAAGCACTTTAGGGGCTTTTACGTAAGCAAGGGTGGTAGGTGCTTTTTTATGATGCGTACATTCAAACAGCGTCTGTACGTTTCAAGCCTAAAATGACTCACAGAGGCTGTTGTACCTTTCTCATCGTAACCTAAAAAATAGTTGTCATACCTAAACTGAAGACTTAGGTTGAACTAAGCAATCAGTGGGAATAAAATCAATCAATTGGGTATGTCTAACGTTAGCACAATCCATAAAAGTTATCACGAGCCCAAACGTTTTGGTTTCTCTCATTTTGCATTGGCCAGGCATTTAAGAGAGCTTTCTACCTCCTCCCTCTCCTTCACTCCTAGAGAGTCCTCTAAAATGCTTTCACCAACAGGCGTCTGCTAAGGAGACTTATAAAACCTGTTTTCATCTGTGTTCCCAGGGCACAGTGACAGGAAGTTCAGTTTCTTTGAAAACTCGTGTCATTTGGGAATTCTCAGGCCTCCAATTCTTCCTGTATCAGAGGATTCTTCATAACGGGTCAACTTCCTTCAAGTAAGTGTTTCAGCAGTCCTACCTTACGGGGATGTAATCTCAGCTTTGGAAGTGTGTGAACATGTTATTTGCATACAGGACTTTTTAAAGCTTTACAACTTTTAACCCTGAGAAAAAAAAATAATTGTCTCTGTTATCTTTATAATGCACTTTATTTTTTGCAAACCACTTCTCCCATTTCTAATCCATAAAATGCCTGTGGATGAGAAGCCTGATGCCTTCAGAACTTGGTGGCCTTTTTTTTCCACTCCACATTTGCTACATGGGGAAACGTGCATGAGCTCATCAGGGGCTTTCTAAGTGTTAAAAAGGGGGGAAAGGGGATTTTTCTTGCTTTTTTTGCTTAGTGGGAGCTGAGAAAAACTGTAACTCATTTTCTGAGTTTTGATTTGCTTCTGGTACTTTTGACAAATGGTTGCTAGAGTTAGCTCCATTTTAATATAGTTTTCTATGTAATTAATCTCCCTTGTGATAACCCTGTCAGGCTGGCTTTTTCAAAGAGTAAGTAATTTCACAGTGCTTGTTAGGAGGATTCTCTACTCCAATTCTTTTGCTATGATAACTGATTTCTGCTTCCAATATCTCCAGTATCATTTTCCCCCCATCTCTTTCTTTTTTTTCCCACCGAGGCAGAAGTTGATAGTTTGCACCAAATTAACCACTAAAAATAGTATTTTGTGTTCTAAAATCTTTTATGAGAAGGACAAAAGGAAGCCAGTTCTATTTTCTGAAGCCCAGCAATGGGAGCTGGTATTTCCCCACAACTGGAAGCATCCTGAGCTTCTTAAATTTCAAGTGAGATGAACGTGTTTGGTGCCTGTCAGAGTAAGAAGCCTCAGTTACTGTCCAGTGTCTTAAAATAGTCACTGTCTGAATTAAATCCATTACTATTTCACGTCCCAGATGGCTCACATGCAAATTATGGCAATATATTGGGGGGTGGGAGTTGATGTTTTTCTTTTTTAGTTTTGGTTTTTAGGAGTACTGTACTAGTGAAAACCTAATAAATATTATACAATTTGGGAGAGCTGAAGCGATATTAACAGGTCCTTCCTCTCTTTGATGATGTTGTGGCTAAGGATGAATAAGAGCTGGACAGCACAGAAATTTAGCAACTCTTCCCCCTTTTCATTTTTTAACACAATACAGTTTTCTTGTTGGCACTTTCTCTTTGATCTGTGAGTTGCCTCAAAGATAAAGGCAGTTAACTGTAGAAACATGAGCAGACAAATGCTTCCAGAATTGGTGCCCTTATACTTGTCACTTCAGTCGTGGGTCATCCCATGACTTTACAGCTGTTTATACATATACATTTAAATGCGTGCATTAGCTGCCTGGGAAATGAGAAAGAAGGGTCAGTGCAGTAATGCAGAAGTCCTGTTTTCAAAGGTATGTCTTCTGAATTTCCAGAAAACTGACTGGTCTGTACTCACATCAGATAATTACAAAACATTTAGATAACACTTCACTCTTTTAAGATGGCCTATTCCTTCAGAGTGTGTCTCTGACTGGTATGTGGTTTTGCGGCTTGTTTTACAGGGTAAACTTAGATGTTTTCTAACTATGTAGGCCATTGCTATTTTGCATGGCTATCCCTGCAACTGCTTCTACTTTAGTGCAACCTGGAGTTCCTTGCAAAATTGAGGTCTTGTTCAACAAACTACTTTCATGTTCTGGCTTAATCAAATTAGTATTTCAAACACTGTCCAGGTTTATAAGTAGTGGAACAACATGCTAATAAAAAAAAAACCCCATATTTTTTAAAAAAATAGAAGGTATGTGGGAGTGCCATGGTCTTTCTAAGGGGTACTGAAATTTGGAAACAAGTAGAAAATAAGAATAGGAATGAGAGGAATAATATTCTCTGAGAGCAGCATGATAAGAGAAAGTATTTTTAAATCTTAATTTATATTCTGCATAGTTCCAAGATACTGAGCTAGACTGACATTTCTGCTAGTTGTTTGCTGCTCCTATACCGGAATAGATAATACACGCTTCCATCAGCATCTGAAATTTCTTCTTTGTATTCAACTATGTCCCGGTACTTTGTGCAGGGGCATGGATATAATCCTCTGAATCCCTTCAAACAGTTTATTACCTGTTATATAGTAAATCAGATCAGAATTTGAGTCAATTTTACCTTAACACCTGATTTTAACCTGCCAAACCCCAAAGCAAACTACACTCATTCGCAATGTAACCACACTGTGAAAGAGATTTTGAATGTGAACTCCCATGACTTCTCTCTGAAAGAGGTGAGAAGTGAGGCTGGGGAAGCAATGCACACTGCATCCACCCTTCCAGGCAGGTCACGACTTGGCTGTGCAGTGGGGCTCAATGCCACCTGCCTGGTCCCCACTACCCTGCCCCTGCGCTCCTGGGGCAGGGATGCCTCGGGCAGCTCTGCCAGTGCACAAGCAAAGCCAGTGTATCTGCGTCTGCATGTGCCCAGGTCCCCTGCCCAGCAGCTTGCTGCCACTACAGCTCCTTGGCCTAATGCACCTGTACCGGCGGAGCTCCCCGTGCTGAAACGCTTCCTTATCTTCCTTGTTGGCAGCAGCCCTTCAAAATGAGTGTTTGCGAAGGTAACTCTGCTGATGACAGTCAGACATGTGACCTGAGCTCTGAAGCTACAGACTCATACTGTGCACAGGGGATGATTAAGGCAAGAAAGGAAGGCCCTGCCCCATTGCTTCCAGTAAACGCTCCACTTTATGCCAGTGGACTTGGACTATTTCTCTAGCTTTTCCTGGGCAGCTGTCACTAGTGGTTCGTAACTCCTCCACCATAGGTATTTGTTTTTATGTAGCTTTACCAGATCACTTTGTTATGGATCCCTGAGGTGCAGTGCAAGTCAGCTTTCACTAACGCGGTCTTTGCCCGGGCAGATACCCAGCCACCCATCTACCCGTGCAGCCTGTGCGTGGAACCTTCCTCGCCAGCATCTCCAGCCAGATCCGTGTGGCCGTGGACTGAGGCCAGTGACAGCTGTCCTTGGGTCCCCCACCTCAATGGCCCACGACCTCAAGTCCCTGACAGCCACCTGCATCCATCCCCCTTTTCTTATCCTCCGCTTTCCCACAACACCCACCTCCCTTCCCCTGGCACCCTAAGAAGTGACTATAAAATCAAAAAGTGCCTGAGCTTGAAGGTGGGTTTTTTAAAGGGGTAAAAAAAAAAAAAAATCGCGTAAACGAATTAGCTGAAATCTCGGTGGAGAAAAAAAATAAGTTAGTTATGGCCGGCGGCGATGAGAAGGCAGGCAGCGCCTCCGGCACCGCCGGCTCAGCGCCCGCCTCCCGGCCCGCCTGCGGCTGGCGCCGGCCGGGGCTGACCCGCCGCCGCCCGCGGAGCGCCGTCCCGTCCCGTCCCGTCCCGTCCTGTCCCGCCCCGGCCGCCCGCTCCGCTTCCCGGCTCGGGCAGACACTTACAAGGAACAGGGGAAGGAGTCCCCGGGCCATGCTGCCGCTGCCCAGCGCTCTCCGGCAAAGCGAAAGCCGCTCGCCCCGTCCCGTCTCTCCGCTGCCGCCTGCGCCCTGCCCACGCCCGGCTCCTCCCATGTTGGTAAACACGGCGCGGGACCGCCCCGCCGCGGCTCGGCTCCGGGGCGGCGCGGGTGGACCGGCGGCTGGCGGCGGGCAGAGCTGCCGCTTCCCCGGCCTGCCCCGGGAGCCAGTTCCCCCCCGGCCCCCGAGGACGCGGCGGGCACGGGACGGGCATTTCTGCGCCCGGCTCCCTTCTGTCACAGGGCGGGGGCAAGGGCACGCCGGCCCCTCTTGGGTGTCGTGGGCACCATGCTCTCGCACCCTACTTGGCAGCTTGTGAATGCCAGGCACGGTCCTGGGGTCACCAAGCCAAGTGCCAAGAGGCTTCGGGCTGGGCATGAGGCATTTGCTTCATGTGCTTCAGCTGCTGGCTAGAGCAGTCGCTTCCCCACTGGCGGAAGAAACTCCAGTTTTGCATTAATGATAAGGACAGCCTTGGGGCAGGGAGTCACGAATCTGTAGGAGTGGAACAGGCATTCAGAATAGGCTAAATTCCTTGCAGCAGAAGATACTGCCTTTTACTGTCCTATTGAAAGGATTACTCAAGCCTACTTTATTTCGTAGCTATTTCCAGTCACTCTTTGTGTTTTGCCTGCAAGCTTTCTGTAGTTTGAAATTCTGGGGGTCTGGCCTTCTTCATAGGGTTAGAAATAACATGGTAATGTCAGTTGTAGATATGTGTTTTGATTTTTCAGGTTTTGACATGATACTGTTGCCTTTGGAAGACCATGGTTGAAATTGAGCTGGTATTTTCATTTTAAACACCATTTTTCAGTGGTTTATGACTCAGATTTTCAGAAACCCTTCAGATTATCTGCTGCTATGGCTCTTAGCTGTCATACAGATAAGCCGGATTCATAACGTTGTGAAAACATAGCTGCTGTTTTAAATATTTCAGGCTATTTAACCACTTCCGGATAAACCGAGATGTACTGCTGACACGTTTGTAGAGATGCTGCCTTTGGAGTATCCTTTAACAATCAACTTTTTGCCTTTCCAGGGTCAGTATGGAGTATGACGAAGGAGAGGCACCTCTCTTGGGTGCAGTGCCCGTGTTACATGTCTGTAGTTCCTACTGGGCAAACCCAAATCATTTTGTACCCGAGGCTGTTAATTTTAGCGGAAATTTGTGTGTGGGCCGGGGTGGAGCAGGGACTGCGAGCAGCGTTGTCCGGATCTGCTGCAGCAGAAAGGTAAGTAGAGTTGTTTCCAAATTCATCACTTGGGGTATTACGGTTTGTCCTAAAAACAAAACTTGACATGACTGGGCCCTCAGCAGACATCGCTTAGCATTCACTGACACCTCGGTGTGCTTCATGCCCTAATTATCTGGTATCTTCCACTAATGTAGCTCACATCTGTTAGGCGTGTGCGGTTTGTGCTCTCCCCGCCCCCCTGGAGGTGTGATGACTGCATGTGTCTGTTTTGCGGTGGAGTGTTTTTGTCTTGGTAGGTTGCTTTGAGAAGCCACCAGATTCTTGTCAAAACGTGTCTGCATATGACTTGGATTCATACCTCATGTTGTTAATAACTGTAGCTGTTGGGGTTTTTTTTAATATATGTAACAGACACAAACCAAGAGAGATCAATGTGTTTGGAGGACTTTGCGTTTGTTGTTCGACTATCCTGAGTTGGTATCGGTGAGCTCTGCAAGGCCAGTGTTTTCATCTTCGCACTGTTCTTTGGGTTGCAGCAGCTTTTTTTGGCTGGTAAAAGTGGCAGCCTTGACTAATTTCTTTCCTCACCCTTCATCTAAAGCTTAATTCAGGTGTCAGTTGAGAAGCGCCAAGTGGGAGTACAAGACGCTGCACTATTTTTCTTACCAGCAGATGGCCTTGCACCTTTCCTAACATGCAAAGACGGATCAGAGTGTAGTGGGATCAAATTCTAGGAGCAGTTAACACACAGGAGACTGACTTTTTAGTTTCTTTGCAATTCTACCTTTGAAAATGTAAGGTTTTGGAATTAAAGTGAAGTTTTTGATTTATTTACTGGGCTGGTTTGATTTTGCGTTTGGGGTTTTTTTCTTGCTATTGTTATTCCATGTCCACATATGTGCAGTGGTCATACGAAATTCTGTTCAAGATAGCTGCAAAAACACCCGAGGAATAATTTTGGGCACACACGACTGCAGTGTTCTGGCTTTGAGAGCTGCTGAGTTGGAATCTATATTCATGTCTTGACTGGCATCAAACCTTTGCTTCCCTCTCCAGAGGCCTCCTTGCACCTAGAGAAACTGGCTCCATCAGGACGTTATGACCTTATGAATTGCTAAGTTTTTGAGAAGGCTGACTTAATTAGTCTCTCCAGGTGAAGAAAAATTTGTCAAGGTGAAATAAAGCATGACTTAGGCCCCAGAGGCCTGTGCATTGTATTGGTCTATCTCAAAACGTTGAATCCATATTTATATTCCAGAGTGAAAATAACAGAGGTGGTGGGGAAAGCATAAGATCTGTCTGGCTTTCCACTACTTCTTTCTTTGTTAAATTGTTTCAGATTTTTTTTTTTTTAATATAAATATACATTTTGGTTTTTTTAAATACTTGGTTTAGATTTGTTTTGGCATATTGGTAATTACTTAGCAGTTCTTTTGTACTAAGATTAGGCAATTAGAGCAACGTACTGTAATTCAACCAAAGTAGTTCCATCAAACTTAAATTCTGCTTTAACCTACAACACACATTAGAAGATTATTGTTGCACGGAAGACTTAAACTGGGATTCCTTAGTATAGTAAATCTAGGAGCTGTTGAATTTGAGAAGAGTTATGAACTCCTCACTACAATTGTCTTTCTGTTAGCTTTGCATTTTCTTGTCTTGTATATGTTGACTTATTCCCCTTTCTTTCAACAGATATTAAGTTTGCCTTAAAATGTGGATTAGGGGACACAGCTGTTATATTTGGACAACTTGATTTGGCTGAAAAGGGAGAAATTTAGGAGAGAATACAGAATACATGTTTTGGAGATACTTAAAAAGAAACATTTTTTTATGTGATTCACGTTTTGTAAATAACCTGAAGTTTAAAGGGAAGGGGGATAAAGCTCAAACACTTAATAATCGGGCCCAAAGCAAAGTCATTTTGTTTCACTTTCTGTCTGCATTTTGGTGGTTTTTGCTTTTCTGTTTTGCCTCTCCCCTCCGTCTTGTATGTTCAGAACAACCTAGTTTTGACTTTTGGTTCAAGTACTAGGCTGAGTTTACTCAGCATTACTCATGCTGCTGTACTGCATCTCCTTCGTCCTTGGTTCTGTTCTGTGACTCTTGTCACATGCATCAGATCGGGAAAAGATCAGAGTGGCATCAGGCCTTAAATCATCAGCTCTTTCTAAGCACAGTTTTATGGGGGAATGCTTTTCCCTTTGTTTTTCAGATCTTCTGTGAAACATTAAAATGGTGACCTTGCTGCACCCACCAACTGTGCCCTTTGCTTAATGTTCTTGCAGACTAGAAATGATCAGTAACCCCTGTAACCGTTGGCTATTTTGTTGCAGTGTGATATGGGCAGACTCTGGCAATTCGAGGTTACCCTTTTGCCTTTCTAAGATATTACTTAACCTGGGTTAGTGGTATAGTGAAAGGTTCTTCTTGGTCAGATGATGTGGTCGCAAAGCACTCTACTGGCCCAAACACCCCGTTCGGCGGGTGGAGGAGTTGGTATGACAATGTAGAAGTGTGAAAGCAGTGTGTGATCAGAGGTTTATGAACACCCTGTAGTATTTTTTTTGGTAAGGGTGCTGCATGGTGTTACATCAAATCAGATCAGGGAGTTCTGGCATGCAGCATGTTCCTATTAGAAGTAACAGTGATCTGATACAGAGGCCTGTGGAGCCATAGATGCTAGTGTTTATCTAAAAAAACCCACACTAGCAACAAAACAGAGTGGAAACACAACAAACGAGAGTGGAACAAAACAGAGTGGATACCGAAACTCGTAGCAAGTCGTTTGTCTGCTCTAACAGCTCTCCTCTGGAGAAGGTGGTAAAGGAGGAGTGGAATAGTGCCTGTCACTCTAAAAGCAAGCTGCAACATATGCATGTCCTTTCTTTTGTAATTCAGTTTCTTGACACAGCCCTGGATCCATGCTTTTGTTCAACAGACCCAGTTTGATGACGTCAATGCATTCTTCACAGCAGGAAAAAAAAAATAATTTTTCAAACAAACCGAGCATTTCCTTAGACTGGGAAAGCAAACTGGCTGGATGCCTGGTGGCTCCTACAGCCAATCACTATAACCTTACCATAAATGTAGATGTGTTTCTATCTTAGGGTTGATTATTGACTTTATTTTAGCCATGGGACCATCCTGTCCCAGCCCTCTCTGTGTGCACTCTTAACAGTGAGTGCTGAGATCCTGAATGCTGTAGTATTTAGCAAATATTTTGCACATCACATGGATGCACTTAAAATTTGACTTTGTGACTTGATATATTGTAAAGGCATCTCTTTTAAGAGCTTGCAGAGCTCTGTCTCCATCCAGAACTTGCAACAGGCAGCTTAGCTTCAGAGGTTGGCTGGTGCTCTTTTTTTTTTTTTTTTTTTTTTCCCAGGCTAATTTCTCATAGCTGTTTTTTGAGGATGGTGTTACTAATACTAAGACTATGCTTTATGGTTGCAAAGCTTGGTGTACAGCAAATGCTTACTGTCAAATGTGTAACAGATGAACTGTAAAAGCTCTTGAGACAATGTGCTAGGGAGGCTAGACGTTCTTCAGAGGTGAGCAAGGAAGTGTTCAAACCTTTTCCCTTCAGGCACTGCCTAGACAGAGCACTGCTGATTTAGTCTGAATAGTATTAGTTTCCTGCATTTGTGAGTTAAATCCAAGGCTGAATCCTCTTACTGAGGATGAGAGTGCAAAGATCTGCAGAGGAATGTCTGGAGTTAAAAGGTAAATGTAAGTAAAATGAGGTCTTTAGTTCTGCTTTTAACCTTTGATCTGAAGATGCCAGTAACAGGCGCATCAGATGGTTTTATTTCCGATGTTGAGTAAGTGACACCCAAACAGCCACCCGTCAAGGAAAAAATTTTCATAATAAAGTTAACTAAGACAAATGCTATTAAAATTGGTGGTGGGGAGGAGAAGCTAAAGGAAACATTTTTAAAGATCTTAGCATACTGTAGTTGATCAGAATTTCTGAAACTGTAAGAAATATTATGTCTTTTGGGATTTAGTTCCACTGGTTTTCATTGCTCTGTCATGCTCCTCTTTCTGGGATATCATCTAACAAGTGAAACCAGCACGCTTGGATAAAGCAATGCCTTATGGCTGAGACTCCAAACTTTCAGTGTTTTTTGGATATCGCTTAACCTTTGAAATTCTTCGGCGGGGGGAGGGTCAGTGACGTGAAAAGTTTTATCCCTCCCACTAACGTCTCAGATGCAGTTTAGCATCCTCTGCGACATCAAACGTTCTTTAGAGCGAGAACAGGATGCAATGATCTCGCCCTGAATGTTTGTCTCCTGGGCACTGCTGTGCGCTGTCAAACAGGGCTTGTGCTTCAGGTCGATGATCGAGACCTTAATTCTGGTCAAGAAGGGCTGTTGTGGTAGGAGCGAGGTTTGGAGGTGGTGGGGCTGTCACTGTTCCCTGCCCTCACCTACTCACCCACTTCTACCACACATCTGCACAAACAGAGAAGAGGCCTGGGTGGTTCATGCAGCTACAGGAGTGAGTCATATCTTCTCTGTTCAGCTGCACAGCCCGCTGCATAGTCAAGCTTTTATGAGCATGAAGCAAATTAAATGAGTACGTAGCACAGACTAATTTATATTTCTATCAAAAAGCAGTTGATTGTTTTCTGTCGGTGGTTTTCATCAGCGATTAAATGATGGGCTTAGAAAGCTGTGCATCTCCAGGGGTGGTCATAACAAGAAGGAATACAGTAATGTTTGCTGTTTGTTAAGCAGTCTGTTAAGTTCCCAGATAAGATGTTAGTGGTATTTTTCAGCTGAATAATTTCTCAAATACTTCTTTGAAGCCAAGTATTTCAGAAGAGGCATCCTTTCTGCACTGCACAGTAGCTGCCTCTGCTGCTGTCAACCAGCTCAGGCAGGAACTGGGACTGGATGGAGAACCGCAGAGGGATGAACAGCAGAACATGCGTTTCTGGTTCCCTGAGATGGACTGGAGAGACTGGTGCTGGCACAGGCCACAGCTTTGATAGCCACAGGTTTCCTATGCATTTCTCCCAGCTCAGGGGTGCTCAGAACCCCCCCTGTCTGGAGGTAGCCTGCTGAGCGGAGGGCAGTTCCTCAGTTTTGTGTGAGAAATGAGGAGGGACTCGCATCCCTGTGTTGTAATAGTGTGAGGATATCGTCTTACCTTCTTGAAATAGAAGTTCTGGACTGGATTCTCAGCTCTCATTGAATCACTTCAGTGAGACATGATTTTACTTGAGATCAGTGGTAATTTTGATGTTGTCTTGATGTGAAGCTAAGCTTTCACTACACTTGCATAAAGCGGATGCAAAGATACGTTATATCAGTAGCTGGGGACTCCCCTCTCTCTGGGAGGCAGGGCTGGCCATTAGCCCCTTCTCCATTAGCCCCCTGAAGGGGCAGCCCTGTCTGCCCTGCGCTTGCCGCAAGGCAGAGCCTGGAGCATCTTGGCTTGGTGCCGTGAAGGGCTGTTGCTACGTGGAGTTTGTTTCTTACTCTCCCAGCTACTGTTCCACTATTCCCGAGTGACCTGGTACAAACCCCACGTGTTTTCTTTTCAGGGGGCCTACCTGAGAAACAGGATCTGACAAAAACAAGAAGAATAACTATAAATTATTAAAATCAAGGTAATGGGGAAGGTTTAGCCCTCATGAAGAGTGTAGCTTGTATTGTGTAAGCCAAAAGAAAACAGATGTTATCACTTTTTCCCAAGTGGTGTTGTCCCCTGTTTCCCCCAGCCTATTTTTCTGAGAAGGCCTGGCCAATTGCAGTGCAAGAGGTGCTGAGTTTTTAATGCTTTAAAATACTATAGCAACACTGTTTTATTTAAATACAATTCGGAAGGCAGGACATGTTTATGCTGAAGACCTGCTAATTGCATAATTTTCTCCTTTTATTAAACGATGTGTTCATGCTGTGTTAAACAGACTGATCAGAGTGCAGGGGAAAGATTTATATTAGGTTGAAGAGGTCTGAGCATTTGACCTTGTAAGCGTATTCCCACAGACAGCTAAATACAATGCAGTAAGTAACAGGCTCTAATTAGGAAGCTGAAAGAGCTGCGTGTTGTTCCGCTATCCTGATGCGGAAACTATCCAGGCGTTTTCAAGATCCTTGGGCAACAGTGTTTTGCAGTAGTGAAAGGAGCTGCTACGCCTATTCAAGAAGTTACTAGCAAGAAACTGAAAGAGAGAGAAACCTGCCAAGTGCCTACAGGAGTGACACCATGGTAGAAACCATAATTCTGAGACAGAGATATACAAAAGCTTGTCTTTTATTTAGTGCTGTTACTGACTGACTGACAAGAGGAACAGAACATGAATCCGCAGGATTTAGCATTTTCTGCCTGTGGGTACTTGGGATATTCTTGAAGTCCTGAAAACTGCAGTGAAACCGGGCAGATGTGAGCCTTCTGTCTATGGAATGGAGAGCTGTGTGGAGCAAGAGCTGTATCTCTACCAATCCCTATGGGCACACTGTATGTGTGGGTCCAATACAGAACAGTATCTGTGATCTTATCCTGGTTAAGAAATGGATCAAAAAGCAGTTGAGGTTAGAGAAAACTCCAGCTGGGCTATAGGCAGATTAGACCTGAGTCCTGACAGTTTTCATCCCTCATGAGGCCAGTGGTAGTCTTGCATTGATTCCAGTGGAACAGCAATTGGTTTTGAAATAGGGTGGAATGAGCAAAAACTTTACAGAATTCCGTGGTTTTCCTTATTTCTGAAAGATGGTTATGTGTGTTTCAGAAATGTGTGTCTATAAGTCAATCTTACAGTCATAAAAGGAAAAGAACAAAATATTGTCCTTTGGTCTGATACGGAGTTTGAGCAAACAGTTAAAGATGGGCATGTAAAACACATTTAGTGGAACAGAAAAAAATCCTATCACATTTGGCTGGAAAATACTGGCACACTTTCAGAAAACCAACCAAATTATTAAATAAAAATAGCATGTTATCTTGTACTTTTCCATAGTTCTTAGGACTGTCTGTAAGAAAGAGGAAGAAACTGCCTTACGTAACTAAGATGTATCTGCAAAGCAAAGGCGAAAAACCTGCCTACTTCAGTCTTCTTGTGAGACTTGTGCATCGGCTGGGGGGAGGTCTATAAGGTGAATGTGCTAGAGGATGAGTAATAGCTGTGTGCTAAGTTCCTCCTGGCTGAGTGACCAACCATCACCAGCTGTCAGTCTCCCGGGGCACCGCAGTAGATACAGGAGGGTCTTTCAGGCCCAAGCAGCAGCCAGGGTGGGTGCAGGAAGGTGTGACAGAGGCAGGCTGACGCTGCAGACAGCAGAGGAGAGCACCAGTGAAGTCCTGTCCTTCCTGCAGCCCGCGGTGAGTTAGGCACCACTTTGCCAGGTGTGTTTGCCTGCACCTTGTTTTCATCAGCCAAAATGACATTCAGCAAAAATGAATGGAAGTGAAAAGGATGTAGGGATCCTTTTGGACAAGTCAGAGATGCAAAGAGTTTCTCAGGGGTTCATATTACAAACAGGATTCTGCTGGGGAGGACTCTGTTTTATCCTAGATCTATAACGGAGATCGTAGCAAGTTATAAAAACACATACACACACACACACACGCAAGTTATCTGTAACTTTTGTTATTGTTCAGAACACTGATAAAGGCATTAAGGTGCATAGCCAGTGATGGGTGGGGAAGGTTCCATAGAATCGCACCCACTCAGCAGCGATTTCCCTGCGCTGATGTGCTGTGAGACTTCAGCCAGACAGTTCTCATGGTTCTCTGTCGCTTCTGCATTCACCTTATTTTTAATGATTTCGTGTTTTAGAAAGTAAAAGGCTTTAGAGGGCTTTTACAACTAAGTTTGCAATATTTCTCAAAAAAAGTTTGACAAGAAGTCATGTTTATAAAGCCATATTAATCAGCATTTATTATATTATGTCCTTTTACTTTTTATTATTTGGCTTCTGTATTGACAGCTGTGATAGTTTGACTTAGAGTGGTGTGCCCACCTGGCAAGCTTGTAATTAGCTACATCTTGCCATTACGTGCTTGAAATTTTTGTTAAACTGCTTTTCTTCCTGTTTTGGGAAAACCCCTTAAGCACTTTTTGGGACTAATGAAAATAAATGTTAATTGTTCTGGAGACACTTTGGCCTGTTCTCTGGGACACCTGTACGGGTGCAGGCTGTCCAACCCTGCTGGGCTCTGCATGCCCAACTTCACTGCTGGCTTTGTTCACACCCTCCCGCAATGGTATTGAAACAGAAAGCCCCAAAATGTTTTGCAATCATTTGAATTGACAACTTCTTCCTGGTACGGAAAATGCACACATATTAAATACGTTTGCATTTGCCACATTATTTTTGACAATTCACTATAACAGCATATATTTCCATAGAGTAGCACACCAATTCCAAAAGTACGTTTCCTTTTTATCCTAAGGCATTTTTTAAAGTATGTGTTCACTTTAGTCATATAGGTTGTAGATTTCCCCTTATATTTTTTGTACATCCTTCAGTTTATTGCCATATATCATGTATAATGCTCATTCCTTCACTGTGATACAGTGGTTCTCATGGAGTTTAAAAAAAAAAAGAGTTCAGCTGTGCTCTCGGGAGTTGTTTGTTTATAGGTTGTGCTGAGTGGCTCATACAGAAGACGAGGAAGTTGTAGCAGGGCCGTATCTCCTCGTCCTGCCCAGCAGCGACACCTAACTGCTCCAAGTGCGCTGAGCCCAGGTGCCGGGAGAAAGGGTCTGGCGACCAGGGCTGAGCCATCTGGAGAGGCAGGTATACCTTCTTGGTGACATTTGTGGTGAGAAGGACTCCACAGTTTGTCATCATCCAGAGCCCATGGGCAGAGAAGCTGTGTTGGTCGCAAAACACAAAACTCTGGCATTACAGAAAATCATTAAATTCAACAGTGAAAGAAATTACGCTGTAGAGGTCCTTTTCTTTGCTGTTTGCTGGAGGGCCAGCCAAATTGGCTGATATAGGCACTTGAGCTTGTGAAGCTGTCTGATATAACTAGGCAAGCAATGAGTCCACAGTCTTTATCTGTAATAGCCTTATGAAACCTGCTTCCAGCGCATTTTTCTGATGGGAATTAATCTGATTTCTCATAACGTGCAAGCTCATCTTCAAGCTTTTCTTTTGGTGAGATAATAACAGGGCAACCACTTGCAAAAATATGGTGGGAACTTAGTCTCCCTGTTGCTGTCAGTCTGGGAATACGTTGGTTGGGGAGCTCAGAAGTTATTGTGGAGGAAGGACCCCTGTGCTCTGCCTGCCCCATGCACATGCTGCGTAGGTCTGGCTTCCTTAGGAGAAAGGGGCTTGTTTTTCACAGTGATATGGTGGGAATATTTCATTTACGTTTTGACAGATAGCATGTTACTGGGGAGGTTCTGATAATAGTCTGGGGGAATCTGTTCTCTCTTAGCTCTTAGGAGATGTGCCAACGTAACCTTATCATGAAGCCTTGTCTACAAAATCATTTAGGACAGACATGTCTGCATGAACTGTGAACAAGCTGCTGAGAGCTTACGCACAGTGGGGAAGAGCTCAGCCTTGGCCAGTGGCCTGAGGACTTATCCAGGATCTCTGGCGGATTTGCAGCTCTTGGTATAAAGACAGTGTTCCTTTGACTATGCTTCTGATATATTTGATGTTTTCTTTCTAACATTAGGTATGTCTACACCAGCTGGAGTGTGAGCTATGGGTCCTGCCTTGCAGATAAAATATAGAGCTTATTTCCACAAAAAATCATGGAGGGCAGTCTATCTCCAAAATTATGTGTTTAAATTAGGCAAATTTATGGAGGAAAGATCTGTCCACTTCTGTTATGCATGAAGATGCAGGTAAAAACTCCTGTCTCATGAAATCCTTATGCCGCACAAAAGGAAGCGGAAAGAATGTAGGAAGAAAACTGTCACTGTAGGCATCCCATTTCTTTCCTAAGCATCTGCTATCAGGAAATCTCAGAGACAGGATACGGAGCTAGATGGATATCAGCCTGACCCAGCAGGTCTCATTCTTATGTTCTATTTATTTATCTAAGAAGGATGGGAGGGAGCGGTTAGCTCATTTTTACTTTGAATATGTTCCTTTGATTTTGAATGAGTGATAACTTTACCTAACATTACCATGGAGAAAGATACCTTGCCAAGAAGATGAAGGAAGGTTGTGAATTAACATGTTTCATCAGCCCGTTCAGGAGGCAAGCACTCTTTCCTCTAGCTCTTGAACAGCACTGGCGAAACTATTTTCCAAACTTTGTAGGTTGAAAACTGCCATATTTGAGAATGATTAGAGCTGGTTTGTCTTAGTTGTTAGAGAGAGGTCAGCGCAAAGATCCTGAAAATCATAGAGAAAGCTAGTCTGTGGGTCTGACAGCTTGTGGTTGATCTGACACTTTACAGATGCATACTGTGTGACAGCTGCAATGAATCAGGTTATTAGAGGGACTTTTGGCTCCCTAAAGCTTATTTATTCCTGCCTTTCTCAAAAGGGGGTGGGGAAGTGTGAAGCCTATCAATGAGATAGAGGAGAGGGCCAGAAGCCAGACAAACCAAAACATTTAGAGATTCTGCTAATGCTACGAAGATGAAAGGAATCCCCAAATAAAAAGGAGCCAGAGACATATTTAGCAGAGCCTCATTCCTCAACAGCCAATTGGATGTAGGCAGGAAGGTCTCCACGCACATCTGAGAAGTTGTTTTCCCTTATAAAGTAATGGCTTGTAATGTTATGAGTAAGGAGGTTACTTTATTCCCAGTTTTCTATAGTAGTTGGGATAAGATTGCAGCTTCTGCCCTCCTTTACCAAAAAAGTATGGCATCTACGAAACAGAGCGTGGCCTCTGAGCTGGCATTCCTCAGGCCAGCTGAAGCCCATTTCGTAGGCGTGGTGGCCATACAGCTCCTGCTGCCATGGAGTCACAAACACATTTTCTGTCCATACAACAATCTGCACAAATTACTGAAAACCAAAAAGTTTGTTTTAAGGAACATGTAGCTAAGAGTTTCTCCTGGTATCTTGAAGGATGCTTGGGAGCTTTGATAATATTACTATAAAGAGAGCAGGGAAAACGGCACGAAAGAAAGAGGCAAAATTACTTTTTCTGCTTATTTTCCTTTCTCTGATCATACTCAGGACATGCTCCTGTGATGGAGATTGCAAAAGGGTTTAGCATGGACAAACAGGGAATTTCTCAGGGGAAGCCAGATTAAAACCATAGCTTTTGGCTGAGGATACAATGAAAGAACTAGAACCTCAGGGTATAGACACAGTGGGCAAATTAATTGTGCTGCGGCAGTTTCTATACAAATGAGCGGGATAAGTACTGACAGATAGGCAGCAGAAAGTGGTGATGGAAGTAGCCTCTGGAGGGGAAGCTAAGCTACTTTCAGGAATGGTGTTGTGTTCTTTTTCTTGCAAAAAATTATATATATTTGGGCTGAGCTGGTACGTGTCCATAGAAGAAGGTTCAGAGGTTTGATCCCCAGCATTTAGGCTTGGTTCTCAGAAGATCTGTTCTGTTCAGTTCTCTTTAGGTTCTTATTCCTGTCTCATGCCAAACACATTCTCCCCTTCTCCCCTGCCTCTCTGGCAATGACCTATGTTGCTGAGAAGAAAGGAGTAAACTACTAATGTCATTTTTTCCCCATGTGTTTTATCTGCAGTAATATCTGTGTGATTATAACTCGAGCATGAAATCACTAAAAAGAAAAGACCCTTGAGCCGGACTGACCTAATTTCCTTGCATAGTTCACCTGTTTGCCTGCCTTCCTTCCTGCCCTGGGACATTCCATAACGTAACACCCCAGAGACGAGCTGCCTGCTGAGCCCTGGCTCTCCATTGTGTGCTGGAGGCATGGTTGTGCAGTGTCTCTACGTTTTTGCTGTGCTGTTCCTGTGTATCCGTCACTGCTGCTCAGTCAGTCTCTGGGCTTCTAGTCTCTAACAAATATCCTTCATATGGTGGATCCCTCCAAACAACTGCTGTTTCCTCTTTATTGCTGTATCAACAACTGCCTGCTCTGAATGAGACTCTGTGTCAGCACCCTGAAAGCTGGTATTCCCACCTCTTTGGTGCCCATGAGAGGCAAGGTTTTGTGTGATCCCCACCCAAATAACCATTCCTCATAGCAGGCAAGGGGCTGCTGCTGCCATTGTTGCCACCACCAGTAATTGTAGTACACACCAGGCTAAGTTTACAGGAACTGCAATGAAGCTTAACAGGGATACAAAGGTGTCTGTTTTATCTGCGTGGCCACTGTCTCCTCTAATATCCACAGAGGCCTCTTGTAGAAGACTGTTGCCTGTATTTCTAGCTACGCTGCGGTGCAGTGTGAATGGTGTACCAGTTTTATTGAAGCGTTGTTTACCTGGCTCTGCAATCTCATATGTGCTTTATACACTACAGCATCACCACCAGTAGGCTTTTTTGGGAATGTGAGCCCCGTCTCATTAAGGTGAAGAGTTTGAATTCTTTTGGATCTCTGTCCCAGTCTTGATATGTCCAAGGAGAAGTAGTAGATGATGCTTCTGAAAACCTTGGATTATGTTTCCTCTAATCTAGGAGTTAATTGATGTTTGTAACAAAATCAGACATGATACTGTGGTGAAGGGTTCTGCTGTGTGAAATACGAGTTCCCTGATCTAATACCATATGATCTATGTGAGGAATGTAATTTTTCTCAGCAGTGTTTTTGAGTGTTGTTTGAAAACAAAGAATTTGGTTTTGGCTGTCCTGTAAGTGTCAGTTGGAGATACGCAAAAAAGAATCTGTTTATATCTCCTGTTGTAGGTTGCTTACCTTGTTGGGTTTTTTCCTTTTTTTTTTTTTTTTTAATATATCCTATCTTTTGCCTCGATGCTGGAAGTGAAATAATAAATAGCTTTTGCATGGCTCATGTTCCAGCACTTGTTAGCTTCTGTTTCTGACCCTCAAAGGCAGCTACATTCCTTAAAAGTTCCTTTCCTTAAAAGCTAAATTCTTTTGGCCTTCAATCCATAATTCTGCCTATCTGCTGTCTCTACTAGTGGCCTAATGCTTATGATCTCTACATCAGAAAAACTGCCGCTTTGGTTGTATGGGAGATTTTCTTGCATTAAGACTATGCAATTAGGCACCAAACACACGATGCTCCTCCCGATTGTAACAAGACTCACAAGGCACAGATCTCACTGGGATTCTCACATTTTTCTTGGCTTGTGTGTGTAGAGCAGTTTTGAATTAGTAATGGTTTAGCACTGGAGTACCAGATGCTGATTTCTGTCTTTGGTACAAACTTACTGACAAAATATTGTTGACTACGAAAGGGCTGCTTTTTTAGAATCACCCTGTCCAGAGAACAGCTGGCTATAGCTGTAAAAATCCAGTCCTGTGCTGAAAATAACTTGTACAGTGAGAACCCTTGCTTTATTTGCTAAAAATATGTCCAACAGAAAAGCTAGATGGGGGTTATAAAATTTAACAACTTTATTATGAACAATTTGAGATGGGTTTATGACAGTCCAGACTCATGGCCATCAGTGGAGTAAGGCTAGGGCCAAGTTTGCCCACGGGTCCTAGGGTTTGGAAAATAAGCTGACAGAGAAACAGAATGGATTCTAACCCACCACAGTCCAGAGGGGATGGTAACAATCTTTTAACAGAACATTTTCACAACCTTCAAAGACTTAACTGTGAACCCTATACGACAGCAGGTACTTTCTTCATTACCTTTAAGCCTATGGGCAATATTTAGCATACAAGGAAAATGCTGAGCTTTTAAAGAGACTTTGTAGCAAAAGTCAGCAGCTATTCAGCTTGCCAGAAATATTCTCATTGTTTTTGTCAAAATCTTTAATGAAAGCAAAGCATTTCTTTAAAAACGCCTTCGCTATTATAAATGACTGTTCTTCCAATTTATCTCTGTGCTTCTTGGATTGTTACTATGGAGGCCTGGACCTCTCTTGTTTGAACACATGCTCCTCCTGCCAGAGGGTGTCTATTGCGGGCACACTCCGTCTCTCTGTACTTTAGCAACTCTGCTGAAGTTTTAAAGTGTTTATCTTGCACAGCTGAAAGTCTCCTCCTGTTTCATGAGCTCTACGCTGGAATGCAGTGGAAGAGACCCAGGGCCTGTGGCCACCCGGATTAGAGGTTTTTGTAATAAGGTCCCTATATGGTTTTGTTGGAGACTTCAGCTCTGTCTCTGTCTGTCTCTGCTCCTTGTTTGGGAGACTGGTGGGAGGAGAAGAGCTGAAGGGGCTATATAACTAACCTCCGAGCTTTCAGATACAGAGTGCACCATCCCAGAACAGCTATCCCCAGCCAAGCACTGTCAGGGTAAGTGGCACTGAACCAATAGCATGATTTACAGATTGCTGGAGGACTCCAATTAAATAATGTCAAATGGAAGCTATTCAGGAGGATGTACTGCTGTGCTGCAGTTTGCTTAAGCAAACTTACTTATTAGGATCGAATTGATAAAATGCTTGTAATATCTATACTGTGTTGTGTTTATTTTATAGCGCTTCTGAAAGGGAAAGAAAAGTGCTACCTGATGATTTTGTTGATTCCACCAGCACTCCAGCAATTGTATAAAGACACAGTCTGTGTAATGCCACAGCTGGAATTACAGCTATATTCATGTTTAGATGAACCTGCGTGACCTTGGGATGTTAGTTTGGGATAGAACAGAATTTCTGAAGGGGTATATAGTAGCGTTTCTCAGCAGATTTGCTCCAGTGCTGTTAACTCAATGTAAGGTCATGTGAGTGTTTTGGGGAATGTGACTGTAAGAAGAGCTGGAAGTGTGCAAATTAGCAGTGTCTAATAGGATACAATGAGGATGCGTGTGTATTCATCCTTGTCTCTATGTATATGTAACTACTGTTCTGTAAAATGCCAAATATTCCATTAAGGAACAGGCTACACACAGTATTTCTTGTGGGGCTGGAGTTCTCTTAATAGCTGCTTGTGGAGATTGGTGAGGTGATTGGTTATCTTTAGATGTAAAGCAAGTAGAAGAAAGAGGCTAAATACTGTACTATTACTTGGGAGAAAAATCTCCTTTCTTCCACAGTGCTGAGTGACATTTGGTGCTGTAAGATGTTGCTACTGCATGCCATGGCAGTCCTGAGCTGTAACTCACTGGTTGGCAGCCGAGCACCCTGCCTGAAATCATTCAGCTTTGATTTTTCAACTTTTTGTGCTTTATTACTAAATATGGTTTTCATTTAGAGTCCACTAAGCTCAGAAATGTAGCCTTTCCTGCCCCTTTCTTTCCCCTCCCCCAAGTGATTTTTGGCATTGCATTAGCTGCATGGGTTTGAGCAAACCCCCTGACCTTGAACTCTGTTCCAAAAACAGACGGTTGAAAAGCCTATTTCCTAATTAGGAAATGGTTTGTCTAAAGCAGTCTGTTCATTCATGTTAGGTAACAATTGTACTCCATTCAGTAAATGTTTGAATATAAAGAGCCTGTTTTCCCAGGAGTTTAATAAATACAAAAATTGCAGCCTACTTTCCTTTCCCAATAATAATGATAAAATATCTGGAGTACATCAAGTTAGGATTTCCCTGTCCTTGTCTTCTCCTGGGAGCTGTGCCCACGCAGCCTGCGGGAGCGGGACTGCAGCTGTGTCTCAGGGCTGACTGGCTGGGGAGGGATGGAGGATCTCAAATGAAGGATTTGGGAGAGCTGTCTGTGCTTGTTCCATGTGTGTTGTAGAGGCTAAACAGATTGTGGGCTCCTTTGCTCATCAGCCATGGCTCTCACTGACCCCATTCCCACTTCGTCCTGCACTTCCAATATTCCTGTGGCAGAAGGTTTCGAAGACTGCGTGCGGAGCCAGCTGGTCTGTGGATGACAGCTGTCTCCTTTAGCTGTTAACACGTTGCAATTTGTTGAACTCTGCATGGAAGCCCAGGCTCAGAGTGAGCCAAGTGATTCCCTACCACGCTATAAATTGTGAGCAAATAGTTCTTCTTGAGTCCTGGTATTCAGGGCTTGTTTCTGTAATTGACTTTAATACAAAGCCTTCAAAGCATTTTTATTACCCATATTATCTTCCCGTTGCCAGAGGAGGAAAACAGTTTCTTTTTACTGAGACAAGGAGCCAATTACTCTGCCACTCTACAAACACAGTTTATTAGCTGCTTTGAAATAATGATAGAGCATACACTATGGCCGGTTTTTAAAACACATACTGTCCCTGACTTCATTTTAAAGGTGGGTTATTTTTTTGGAGTGACTGGGGGAGGCCTGGAAAGGTGCTGCTTTCCCCCCCCCCCTTTAATTGGGAACAAGTTTTCTCTTTTAAAAGGTTAAATGTAAACTTTATTGGCCATCCTCACTCAGTAGGTTAATATCTTCATCAGGAAAACACTCCTGGTGCATGCATAGCATTTAATGTTAGTTTTTGGGAAGCCCAAGACTGAATGGGGGAGGCTGATGTGCTCTTACCTTTGACAGCTGTCCACATGTGCCAGGATTTTGTCAGGGTGATAGGAAAGCAGGGGAAGTTGTGCTGAATCCGACGCAAAAGGATCTTTGTTTTTGCAGCTGTCAGTCCAGCCTTCTCTTTTATCTCCTGCCTATCCCCAGCCGTGGATTTCTGTGACCAAATTTAGATAAACATTTGCTGCTCCCTGGTCTGTCTGCCCATGCCGCAGGACTGGAAGTCTCCTCTGGAATCCCCTGGATAATCTCTAGTGCATACTGCCCTCCGGCAGATGTGGTTGAAACCTCTCACGCTTTCCAAAGGAAGCCCATTCCCTCATATGTCCCTGCAGGCCTTGTGATTGCCAAACTGGTGCCATACCTCTCTTTGCTGGTGCTGGTTGCTTTCATACAGCCGTCTCAAGGGTTCAAGGGTGGGTCTGCTACCTACTCACTGGTTGTGTTTTTTTAAAAATTCTTTCCTGCTGTTTTCATAGGGCTATTTTCTGTCTGGAGGACCTGAAGACATTGACGTAGAAGATGTGTGAGGAAGAGGACAGCACTGCCCTTGTTTGTGACAACGGGTCAGGGCTCTGTAAAGCCGGCTTCGCAGGTGATGATGCTCCAAGAGCAGTTTTCCCTTCCATTGTGGGTCGTCCCAGGCACCAGGTAATGGACTGCTTTGGTTATTCTGTACTGGGCTTATTGAAGGCTTTGCTGTCCTGTCCCCAGCCCTCTACCCTAGAGCTACCTTTTCCTGTGGCTGGGGCTAGCCCAGCCCTGGGTGATGTGTGTAACACAGAATTTCTAGGCAAAATGAGTCCAGCAGTGCACTCACCTGAGTCAAAGAGGGTCTTTTGCCTTGTGGAAGGAATCCTAAAACTTTTTACTCTCTTCTGTGCCCTCTTTTCCCTACTCCTTAATTTTGGATCACACAGAGAACTTGGTGAGTAAAGCTAGTTTAAAAAAAAAAAAAAAAAACAAAAAAAGCCCAACATAGAAGTGTCTGGTGATGTGTGGAAAACTAAAGGAGAAAGAAGTTTTCTTCCTATTACCCTTCCTGACTTTATTCATTTAGTTATATCACAAATGGGCACCTCTCTAGGGTTGAGTTTGTTTAGCTTCAAGTTTTACATTTGAATATATGATACATTCCACTTGATTTTAATAGTTTGCAAAATACATTTATTATTATCTGAGCTGTTAAATATAGAGAGTTTCTGAGCCAGCTCATCACTAGCATGAACTAGAGCAGCTTGGCTAGGCCACAACAAACTAATCCACCTAATCAGCAGATCCACCTAATTGCTTGTATGCCATCTGAGGCCCTGGTGAAGTGGAAAGAGGTAAACTGGTTGTAAGATGCGGCAATTTACATACCCAGCAAATGCATTTTAAGTTCTTCAGGGCTGGAGAAATGTCTACGTTTCAGTATAGCAGCTAGGGCTGGAGGTCTAATTGAGGCCTCTGGGCATTACCATAATTAAAAAAATATATTCAAATCCCAGCTTCTGTAGATAGTGTGAACGGTATTAATTGCTCAAAAACAAGCCATACAGTCGCAGTGGAAACAAATACAGATTTCTAGAACTTTTCATCCTGATCATGTATCACAGGTAGTATTAGCCCCTGAAGGAAGGATCATCCCATCAAAAATTGCAAATCCAGGTTACCTATTTTAAAGACAGAGAGTTAGAGATGCCAAAGTTTGAAGTCTGTAATGACTAAGTTCTGAGAAGACTATTATGCACTGAAAGCATCCTACTATACACTATTTTTTCCCAGTATTTCTGACTTTAACATAGAGACTAGTGTATATCCAGAGTATTTTCCAGCTTCTGGTCCATGGACCGTTTCTACAGGAACCATGAAAATACCTAACAAGAAGCCTGGACCAGTAGATTTGAATTGTCTGTCTCTAATGAAAGTATTATGGCGTTCAAAAAGAAGAATAAAAAATGTTGAAATTTAAGCTTTGGGAAATGTGTGTATTGCTCTCTCTTGACCCTTAGATGGCACAAGATCACTTTCTACTTTTACTCTAATTTATTATAGTTTAGCAGACAGTTCATCCCTAAACAATAACGAACATTAAAACAACCCTATTTTTCCACTTTATCTTGATGCATTTAACATTGTACTTGTTGTGTTTACTTAAACTGTAGTGGAAACATGATCTCCAGAGATTTAAGTGAACTAAACATTTAATTTTGGCAATTAAAGACCAATGAGTAATTCGCCATTCGTAAAGTATTTTGTAACTAGTATAACTGGCAACTGGATTTATTTCACAGCTAATGTTATATCTACTTTGTGACACCTTTCCCCGAGAGACTAATTCCATTTGTGTTATTTTATAGGGTGTGATGGTCGGTATGGGTCAAAAAGACAGCTATGTAGGGGACGAGGCTCAAAGCAAGAGAGGAATCCTGACCTTGAAATACCCCATAGAACACGGCATCATTACAAACTGGGATGACATGGAGAAGGTATTTCAGCTTTGAAAAGTTGACGTGTATCACTGGTAAACAGAACTACTTGAACCAAATGTTTACAGAATACCCATTAAATTTTAGATGAAAGCATTATGCTATCAAGTTCAATGAGAAACTTGTTAACAGCAAAGGTTAACTTGCATCTAAAGCTGAAGTATTACTAGGAGTACATCAAAATAGTTATTGGGAGTTCTTTTACTCCAATGTGGTCTATAAATCTTTGCTAATTACTGGAGTTGGGGGGAAGGAAAGAAAAGGAATATCCTCAATTTGCTAGTAAGGAAATGGAATTTAAGAAGGTATCTGTTTGCAAAAATGCAAAGCGTGTATGTAATTCTGATGTGAAGGGCACTGTTTACACACATACTTTTTAATGTTTGGAAGATTAGCAATATTGCAGTGCAATGCATCCATTTCAGAGCCAGTATTTGGATGAAAGGCTTCCAGAACCATGTTTATAGTCATAGTCTGTATGGTTGATATAATTTCTAAGATGGTATCTCTGTTTAATATTGTGCTATGGAAATAGGGCTATTTGGAACAGTCAGGACATCACAACACACTTCAAATGTGTGGAGCCACACAGGACTTACTGACTTCATAGCATTGTATGTTTTACTTGGAAACAAAACCTTTCAGATGCTTAACTTATCAACCGGTCCCTAATCACCACCAGCTTGAAAACAAGCTTAGAAAAAACTTCTTGGCCTTTAGAAAGTCTCTGGTGGTTTTACTTCTTATTGGTGTATTAACGTCCTCATTGCAGTCCACTCGGCCTCGGGTTTTTATAGCTGGTAGGAATGAGTTGTGTAGAGGTGTTAAACACAAGTTGACTTTCAGGTTCATAAACCATTTGCCTTCCTTTCTTTCTATGAATTCTTAGGCTGGCTTCTACAAATACAAAGATGAAACTGTCTTCAAGGGACCCATTACCTATTGAACTCTATTATATAAGTTTGCATACGTTCTAGACTTGTTCTGGAACTGTTTCACTTTCAATCATTATTGAAATAGCATTGCTGGAACCAAGTTTGTCATGCTCTGTCTCTTCTACTGGAAGAATAACATATTTACTTTAATTAACTTATGTGTCCTTAAAATAAGTCGTATATTACTAGCAGTAAAACCTGAGGATAGTGCTTTTCTTTCTACAGTTACTTTGGTAATCTCTATGGAGGCAATAAGAACAACTGTATGAGAAACATTACTAGCCTATCTCTAGGGCTGTAAGCAGAGTGCTGGAGCACAATACCTGTCTGGAAGTGATTCTGAACTGATGTTTCTTTCCTTTGGTTTCTCCCATTGTCCTCAGATCTGGCATCACTCTTTCTATAATGAACTCCGTGTTGCACCCGAAGAACACCCAACTCTGCTGACTGAAGCACCACTGAATCCCAAAGCCAACCGAGAGAAAATGACCCAGGTAAGCTCTCACTAAAGCTATGGAATTCCAACTTTGTGAATTCAACAAGAAGTGAACTTCATTATTTCAGTTAGTCATGCTGCCCAGTAGTCTATCTCTCTTAGTTACGGAAGATGGAAAGTGCACAGTGACCACTATGCATATTATTACATTTAGTTTAGCAAAATCAGTGTATCCGCTTTGAATGCGAGTACTTCAGTCTATCCAAGCTTTATGCCATCTTAATCTGTTTTATGCCCAGGTCTATTACAAAATCATCTTTACTATGTGCATGCATCTATATTCATAAATTAAAGATACAGGCCAGATTCAGGGAGATGTCTTATAGGACAATTATTTTTCGATTTAGATTTTGTATCTTCATTCCTTGTTATCAGCAACCATCAAGAAACATGAAAATCTTCTGCCTCTCTTTCAGTAAATTGCTTCAACTTAGCTAAAACCTCTAGTGTTAAGGCAATTATTTTAATTGAATTTCAGATTATGTTCGAGACTTTCAATGTGCCAGCCATGTATGTAGCTATTCAAGCCGTTCTGTCCCTCTATGCTTCTGGACGTACCACAGGTAAGCCTCTGGGGAACATGACACAGATATTTGAAATAGTTTAATGTGTTGATGTGCACCTGGAAATGAATCGTGTGTTATCTCCTCAAAGGGATTGTGCTTGACTCTGGGGATGGTGTCACCCACAATGTGCCGATTTATGAAGGCTACGCCCTGCCCCACGCCATCATGCGTCTGGATCTGGCTGGCCGCGACCTGACAGACTACCTCATGAAAATCCTGACGGAACGCGGCTACTCCTTTGTGACCACTGGTAAGGACATGCTGCTGACTGAGGAGGAGCGTTGTTTAATGCGCATCGTTTCTAGTGGCCTTAGAGGGACTGGCAGTGGTTCTGCAGTTGAATAGACACAAGAAGGAATTTAACAGAAAAGTCCCCTACAAGACTAGCAAAGGAGTTGTTTAAAAAATGGGGCGGGTATTGGTGGATGAAAGGGAACAACCTGTCAACATGCCTGGGTCCTTCCTGAATGCCATTCTAAAGATTGAATCCTCTTGACAGCGGAGCGTGAAATTGTCCGTGACATCAAGGAGAAGCTGTGTTACGTGGCCCTGGACTTTGAAAATGAGATGGCCACTGCTGCCTCTTCCTCCTCTCTGGAAAAAAGCTATGAGCTTCCTGATGGTCAGGTGATCACTATTGGAAACGAACGCTTCCGCTGCCCAGAGACCCTCTTCCAGCCATCTTTCATTGGTGAGTCAAATGATTGTTCTGCCTTGGTGAACTGCACTTAAATATCAAGTCCCTGTTCTGTTTTGATTGTGTCCTGTTGCTAACTCACTCACGCCTATACACAGCTATGTCCTAGCACCCATTATAAAATAATCTTTTAGAACAGCACTGTTGATACGGTGGGAGGAACTTCATGTCAAACAATAAGGCAAAGTGCTTTCCCAAAATAAACCCCAAATGTTTATTCCTGGCTTCTGGCATTGGGCCCATGCTGTTTTGTACGTTGTGCAGATGTCTACTATGAGAAGTATGTCTGCAAAGCCGCTTTTCTAAGTCTGAGGACTGTAGCTTGAACGTGCTTGCAGGGAGGTGGTGTTGGGGGGAAACACTATTTTATTTTTCAAAAAGACTGCTCCAAATCCTGAATCCGTGGTCCATCATATTTCCAGAGCAAAGCCAACACAACACATGCTAGTCAACAGCCATGAAGGCAGACTTGCGACAAGGTCCCACAGAAATCCGTCGTCAGTTCTGCCAATTGATAGGATTTAAGCTCAGAAATGGATGAAGTAGTTGCATACTTAGAGGTATTAGGACATGCTTTGACTGTTCTCTCTCTCAGCTGGCTCAATTTTAAAAAAAAAAAAAAAAGGAAAGAAGAAAAAGAAAAAAAGAAAACAAAATTATTCCAAGACCTTATAAGGAATTCTTAGGACATTTGAGATGCTTGCAAAAGCCTAGTGGAAACTTTATTATTCCACACCCCCAGCTTTCTTTTTAAGGAGGAGTTGTGTGCGTAAGGGAGAGAGGAGGACTGAACACCAAGGAATTCCTAAGCAAATAATTTAGGCAGCCGCAGAACGGCTTTCCAGATTTCCACAGCTCTGAAGACCAATGTCTTCCAGACACTAAAGCTCATGCTGTCAGTTCTGTGTTAACAATTTTAAGTCTCTGTAAGGAGTTGCTTCCTCGGTGTTCTTCTGTGTCTTCCTCAGGCATGGAGTCCGCTGGCATTCACGAAACCACTTACAACAGCATCATGAAGTGCGATATAGACATCAGAAAGGATCTTTACGCTAACAACGTGCTGTCCGGAGGCACTACAATGTACCCGGGTATTGCAGACAGGATGCAGAAGGAAATAACTGCTCTGGCTCCCAGCACTATGAAGATCAAGGTATGGCGCAATTACTTGTAGGCTATTTGAGTTGGCATGTACAGAGTCCTCAAAAATCTGATGAAACATAGTAGCACTTTACCAAGTAAGTGTTTTGTACGTATTTTGAATCATGTCTGTACCTTCTAGCAAATAATCAGTCTGGTAACTTTGTTGCTGGAAGAAGAGAGCCTTCTCTCCTCTCCTTTCTTTTTTCATGGTGAATTTTGCAAACTGCCTGAATATGGCCAAAGAAGAGTAGCGGGGACCCAGCAGCATATATTTTCTGCGGGGGCTATATATGAGCTTCTTCAGCCCTCTTTGGCTGATGGAGAGGGGAGAGAGGAAATGCTAGTTTTGTACTTGGCCTACAAGTTCAGAAAAGAAAGAGTCTCTGACAACCCATCTTCCTTCTGCTGCTTCAAGTCTTCAGCTCCTTGCTTTGCAAGTATTTTGTCAGCTATACCAGTAAGACTGTTCCATAGGTCACTCGTTTTCCCAAACCGTCCTGGGCTATCATTATATGTTTCCAGAGCAATTATCTCCCCTTTTTCTCATATGCAGTCATGAGTAGACAAATGCACTGCTCTCACTGGGCAGGCTGACTCAGGCAGAGAAAGTGAGGGTTTAGACTCAGACTTAAATAACAGCTTTTTAACTTTACTGCTTGCACCAATGGCTAACTGTAATGCCAGGGATGACACCAGCACATAGATACAGTGTATTTTATGTATTTATGTATTTATGTATAATGTATTTTATTCATTCACAGTGTACAGTGGTGCTTAATGCTTTCATTTCTTAAACAGATCATTGCTCCTCCTGAACGTAAGTACTCCGTCTGGATTGGAGGCTCTATTCTTGCCTCCCTGTCTACTTTCCAGCAGATGTGGATCAGCAAACAGGAATATGATGAAGCTGGCCCGTCCATTGTTCACCGCAAATGCTTTTAAATTGCTTTATCTTTATATGTCTCCTTAGTGTATTACTGTGAATGTATTCCGGAAAATACATTCTTATTTCATTCTTTCATTCCAGAAATCCTTCATCGTAATGGCTCTAGTTAATTGGATACTATGTATTTTTTTGGAATAAATTTTAAATATGCTATGAAATTGCCGCTCCTATTTAAAAAGGAAAAACCAACATGTATCTGTGGAGGTACCATTACGGCTGGTTTGAAGCTCCATCTTGTGACATAAATTTGTTACTACGCTATACTGAGCTTAGTAGAAAAAGCGGTACCTTTTGCTCAGTGATACCGATGCTAGAAAACGCTCAGCTATCAGGCTGCATGTTATCAAAGTTTAGCCTCAGAAAACATTTTAGTCTGCAAACAGAACCAGTCTTGATTTTTTCAAAGTCCTGGTCAGTACCAAAGGAGCATCGCATCTGTTCGGTATCAGGATGAGCTCATGCACTCTGCTTTCCATTTGCTCTATCCAGAAACATTATTTATCCACATCACTCTTAATTCACAGCTGTCATGCTGGAAAAGCTACTTTCTTACGATGTGTGGCCCAGAGGTGTACGGTGGGTACTACAACAATTCTATGTGTTTTCTTTAAAGAAACAAAACTTGTTCCTTTGGGAGCATATCTAAACACTAATATTAGATTGAATATATGACTTTCCTATCATATGCCTTCAGAACGAGTGCAGCCTATTATTTTTATGTTGTGATTTCTGGCAAGGTCTAAAGGGTAATTAAGCTGGCTTAATACACTTTCTTTTCAGAACTGTTTTTTTTCGGGGGGGGGTAATGTAATCAAAGTAGAAAAAATAATTTAGACTATTTTCTTTTTTGTGATTTTTCTGATTCCTTTTATAGTCTTAAATACATCAAAACTGAAATTCAACTAGAAATATATGCATAGAAGCTGAAGCCAGTAATACTGTCTTAAAAGTATATATATGAATAAAGAATTCACTGAGGCATACCTGGAAAAGGTCAGTTCTAAGGAACTTGCTGCAATCTGTATTCATTAGAGTTCAGGATAAAGGATGCTATTTATTTTTGTTACCTATTTTCCTGTCTAAACTCAATAGTTTACCTCACTTGCCTGTTACTTGTTATCTTTCAAACTGTAAGCTCTTTGCAACAGCACCTGTTATTTACCATGTCTGAGTAACCCCTGGGTTCCGGATCTTGTCCAGCTTCTGACTGTTAGCACATGTTCCAAACTTTTTTGTACTAACCTTATTATTTAAAGTATAGGTCATCTAGATTCTTGGAACAGGTACTAAATAAACTCTTGTAAGAGCAAATAGCTTTGTATTGTTCTTCCTTCTAACTCTATCTAGACTTTTTTATCTAACTCTAGATAGATCCAGGGAATCCCATTCAGGATAAGAACCTGATTTCAAATAAAAGTTCCTCCTGGAGGGTTGCTGGAGAAGACACATTGCTCCAAGGGACTCTAATGCATCTCTGCTATTCCAAGATGTGGTGAGGGTCAGCTCTCAGGTAAAGGACTTGTGTTTTCTGATTAATAACTTAGCCAAAACTTGAGCCATACAAGGATGGAATGGGGAAAAGGATTAAAAAATCACCCAAACAGATGTATTTGCCTCTGCTACATATAATGTAAATTCACTGAATCAGTCAAGAGATGTACACAGCTGGAAGCCACAAAAAGCCAACCATTGTTAAAAATCTCTAATTCTCTGAAAGCAATTAATGCCAACAAGTAACAAGAGAAACATTACTTACTTCAACACAGTTACTGTTGTTTGAAGTTCATTTTATTGTTGTATTTTATAGGTGAGATTTGTTTACAGATTCAGGGGTAATGCCGCTGAACTCCATCTTGACAGAGCAACAAAATAACTCCAAAACAGGCTAGAGCAATAAATATCAAACCATTCAATCTAAAATGTATAAATATAAAAGTCATTTCTGAAATTGTAGGAAAAACAGGAATCCGTTTTTCTGTTTTGGCCATTTGTATAGTAACATCGCTATCATCCATCCGTATCACCTCAGATCCAGCACAATTATCTTTATGTCTTTCCCGACCACATGGGTACATGGCTGCAGAAGAAGTCAACCCATTACTCACAGAAATCAATTTCAGTAAAACAGCGTGAAGGCTATTGTTTCCTTTTAGTTTTGAGCCTGCTTAATTCTATGCCTATCTATCCAACTTCGGTACCTGTCACTGTGCCTGTTCACAGGCAAACCTGACTGTCACAGGTATGGACTGCTGAATTAAGGACTACAACATCCAGTCAGAAATAACTTTTTAAGAGGATATTGTTTAGTGCTTAACCTGTGAAACAGATTCTAGTTCTGTGCTCTCCTTTATGTATCACAGCACGGGATACCTGAAATGGAGAAGGAAGGTGTTGGTGCTGCTTTAAAACAGGTGCGTGGGGGACAGCAGCAAGGAAAGTGTGAAGCTGTTCTCTTCCCGCAGTGGCTTCAGATGTGTCTGCCCACATGATGGAACTTTTTTTAGCATTTAGGACTAGATTGTATCAGCTTGTATTGTGTCTATGGAGAAGAGGTTTTGCCAGAAACCAGGTGCAGATTAGGATTGTTTTAGTCAGGTTTCACAAGGCTTCCTGTATTGTCACCCCTGATATTTTTCTTCCAGGAAATGAGACTGTGATCTTACTGTTTTTGTTGGAAGATCAATATCTTTTGGGGATTGTACTTGAAAGGATATTTGTGTTTGATATGCGATACCAGCAGCGTGTCGAATGATTATAAATGAGCTCAAGTGGCCTGTAACGTCATTGATGAACTAAGTCTGTAGAGGACTGCTAAAAAGAGCCCATCTGGAACAAAAGTCTTAAAATTTTTCAGAGTTGGACTACCTTCTCATTATCCTTACAGTCAATGATAAAAGAACAGAACAAAACAAAGAAACCCCAACCTCTCCTTCTTTTGGGGGGTAATACCGACATTCGGAGAGTCCTACAACAAAGAAGTAATTTCCAATGTCTTTCAGCATTACTTATCTGCATTTGGTCATTTTATTTTGAGATATATGAGATACTCGGTGTTTGAAGTGAGCCCCGTTTAAAAAAAACAAAAAAAATTACACAAAGGTAAAGATTGCTGTCTTCCAGATAACAGTGACATTTCTAATAATGACTGACTATACTGTTCAGCCATCCATATAGCATACTATGCTCATAAAACATCAAAAGATAGCGTAGTTACTGAGAAAGGTTTATGAGAAGCCAGTGGAAAATTACAGGCAATGAAGGAAACAGGGCTTAATCTACTCATAGCTGCACTTTTTAGCAGCTGGGATGTTCTGTTGGGACACTACAGTTGGGGAGATGAACTGAATTCATTGTTTAAAAACTGAAGAGCTCAGGAATAACTCCTATTTGAAACTGTGGCTTTTTGCTTCTTCTGAAGGCAGGTAAAAGTGGTGACTGATAATAACTGCCTCTGGTTAGCCACCATTTGAATGGCAGTGTGTAACACTCATCTCATGGCTGCTATTGACTGCTTAAGCAGACTCCTATTGCCTACCTTGGTCAGTGAAGCAAGGGTAATGAATTCTTAAAATGCGGGAAAAATTATAAAGAAATCTAAGCATGTCTAATTTCTGCTTGCAGCAGAACCATGGGCGAGAATGTAAATAGTCAAAACCATGTTGTGTTATATACTTACATTAAATAACCTAGGGTCCTTTGTATGTGGGTGGAATCCCTTCTTTTTACAAGCAGAAACTTCTAGCATGCCAGCATTAGTAAGTCTGAAGATGCCAGTGCTGGAAAGCAAAAGTTGAAACTCTCGTTACAGTCTGCTCCCATAATACATGTCTGAGGTTTCACATACAAATTGCTTAGCTTAACAGAAGGACAACAGAATGGTGCTCAGTGACCTTCAATACACAGGAGCCATGGCTGAGTTAGATTCTTAAAGGCATTTGAAATCAGGGGGAGTTGTATTCCTGTAAAGGAAGAGATGATGAGGTGAAGGGGGAAAAAAAAAAATAATCACAGTACTGGTACTATTTCCATTAGGCAGGTTAGCCTACTAAGGGCCCAGGCTAGTTCATACAGGAACAGATACAAAACAGAAACTTAGGTGTTCCGCATCGCATTTCACTCACTGAACTCTAGAGGGACAACTTAAAAGAGAATAGCTAGCCTTTAAGCTAGCTGTGTAAACAACTAATGACGGTACATGTCCTCCCCACTCTTCTAGGTAATCAAGTAATACAAAGCATAAGAAAATGCACTGCTGCATAGGTATGATCTAACACTTTGAGTATTGAATAACACATTAGAAAACCCACCCTTCTGTGAAAAACATTAGTGCCTAAGAACTACAGTACAGCACCTGATTAATAAATGTTACAGATAGATACCCTGTAACCAACTCTAACCTGTTACTCCTATCAGCATAACTATGAAAGAAATGTGGAAGACCAGAGATTTGAAAAGGTGTGTGGACGTGCTCTGGGTTACAAAGCCTAGTGCTTGTGCACTTGCCCCTCAGTCTGTATTTACAGCTCTGCTACGTGAACGGCCCATATAGGAAGTTAGGCAACGAGAATGGGATTCATAGAAGTCATCTACAGAGGCAGAAGGCCAGAAAGGCTGAAGAAATGCACAGTCTAAACAATGGAGTTAGCCCTGGGGCCTTGAAATGCCAAGCACACCAAAGCGGAATAACAGAATTGTTGAGGTTGGAAGGAACCTCTGAAGATTGTCTAGTCCAACCCCCCTAGCTCCAGCAGAATCACATTGAGCAGGTTGCCCGGGACCATGTCTAGACAGGTTTTGAATATCTCCATGGATATAGGCTTCACACCCGCTCTGGGCAACCTGTTCCATTATAAACCTTCACATCAATACTTACACAGTTCGAGGTTTTCCCAGATACTTATTGGTTGTATTTTATGAAATATAAAACCAGGACCTTATTATTGAAAAAGTGATCTTTATCCCTCTACTCCCCAAACTGCAATTTTCACATCATCCTAGAGAAATACGTCTAACCTCTCCACTTCCTTCATCAGACAGAATGAAGATGGGTCTGTTGTAGGGCACTGGCAATTAGGTCTCTAGAAGAACAGCTCCTGTCATTACTACTTGGTTGAGCAGAGTATAGAAATAAATAAAATTTACAACCTGGGGCTGGGAAGGGAGGAGGAGAGAGAAGCCAGAAACAATATTGTGCATAGAGACTGACTGGAATGCAAATCTAAACAACTTAAAGAAAACAAACTCACAATACAATATTCCTGCCCTTCATCCAAGTTTACATGTGCTGTTTGTGTTTGATCAAATTTTACGATAAGGACTAAGGGAAAAATATCTAAATATTACTTAGAAAAATCAGAACTCACTCATTATGCTTTGGTGAACAAACAATTGCAATGGCCTCTGGCAACATTAGCTGGTAAGAACAATGAGTATGAAGATCAACACTGGATAAGAACGCAGTTTGTGTTGGATGTGTCTACAAAAAGAAAGGGAAAACTCAACATCATGAAATATTTCTTACAAATCAAGGTCGACATACATTCAAGAAGGAACAATAATTTTTAACAAGTGAAAGTATCAGTATTTCCTTAGGTTGGTTTCTTACGTTCCTATTAAGCCAGATTCTACATTTTTGTGGTGGCTTTTCAGTACGAGGTTTCTGGAGGCACATTCACAACCAGATGTACAAGCCATTTTCTGATCATGGCAGGGAAGAAAGGTGGAATGAAGAAGTGCAAGACAAAGGGAAAGGACTTGATTGTCCAAAATCCCCAAGAGCGAAATTAATATAAAGTTTAAACAACACAATACCCCCCCCTCAAATTTTCAATACAGTAGAAAAATAAATGGCATTAGAGACTAATAAAATACCCCTAAATCGACATAAACAAAAGTTGCACAGGCAAAAGCAGGCCCATTGTGTCAACAGGACGCCTCAACTGCATTAAGAAATAATCATCTGTGGAGAACATTAGTGCTCATTTACATCACTACAATTAGAATGAAGCAAGTAAATTAATTTTAGTTAGTCTAGTTATTTCTTCAGTTTATTTCCAGGGTTTTTTTCATGTAGTATGCAGAGCAGATACAGAAAAGCCAGAATCTGGGAGTCATACGTACATGGATCCAACCCAAAGTGAGGAGATCATACTGATCCTGAATACCAAATAGTTCTTCCACGTTCTCCATGTCGCAGTAGTCTGGTCCTGCAGATTGCTTTGGCACTATTACGTGAGTAATAGTAAATTCATTATGTGTCTGTAAAACAAACATTGACTTAGAGCGGAACAAATGAAACTAATGAATAAATGCTGAATCAGAATCTGAAAGTCGTCGGCCTATCAGCTAAAACAAACAGTACAGCTCCACTGATTGTAGTGCAGCTATGCGGACTTACTGCACCTGAGAATATCCCTTAGCATTAGTAGTAGTAGTAACAACATGAGATTGTTGCATTGAAATGTTCTCAGAGACCAGTGTGGAAAGGTTGTCCTTTAAAATAATTAAAAACATGAAAAAAGGGGTTTGAGAATACTATAATTATTTTCTGTGAAACTTGGAACATCACTACTCTTGCTATTCTTCGCTTTATACAATTCAAATACACTTGGACGTCATCTTTAAAATTCTTTGTATGCCAGAATTAGCCATGACATCTTTCCCTGCTCTGAAAGGATGTTAAGTGTTATCTAGGTCAAAGGAAAAATCCAGCCTGGAAATCAGATGTTCTACAGCTTGATGGGGGGATTTTCTTCTGTTTTGTTGTGCCATTACAAATTTGATGACTCCAGTAGATTCTAACGGTCTTTATATTTCATTGTCCTGTAACTAAACCTCACTTACCTTAGATGAATGCCAGAGAAAGTACTCGAAAAAGCCTGTATTGCACAGCATGCTGAAAAACTTGCTACATTTTATAATGACAGCAGTGTACTTTGATCAAATGTTTCCCTAATAAGGCAAGCCCAAACTGCTGAAGTGACCACTCAGGTTATAATATGAAATTGATTATATTAAAGACTAATCATTTAGATCTGCTTTTGCTCTGAAATTGATACATTACAGAAAAATACAGCACTATCAAATATGTCTTCCCCATACAAATGTGAGGGTTAAACTGTACCAGTTTTCCACAGAGAATTCCACATGTCTCTATTCCTCTTACTGTATTTGCCTCTGCGAGCAGCAGAAATTTGTGACAGAGATCCCTGGGCAAAATGACACCTCTGAGTGCTTCGGCCAATTGAGCTAATAAGAAAAAAACAGAAACAAAAACAAAACAAAACAAAAAAGGAGAGAGAGATAAAAAGGCATTTGCCGCTTACCACAGTGAAGTTCTATAAAATATGGAAATATATCCAGATATATACAGTTACAGGAAATTATTGAAAGTGAAAGAATTATACTTACCACATCACAGATTTCTAATGAGAATAAATCTACAGCACAAGCACTTCACCCTAAATTGAGGTCAGCAGCCCATAAGATACGCTCATTAGCCTGCCCCTGAGGTGACAGTGATCTGATACGATCTCCCAGGCGAAGGTGAACCACTGCAGGTTCTGCTTCTGTTCCCTTGAAGCCCACGGCAAGATTCAGACTTCATTCCTCAGGAACACTAAGGCTCAGTCTCTAGATCCATTGATTGGTACTCAACTGGAAAACGTGAAACTGCGCAACTAGTCTCCTCTCTTAAAATGAAGAAACTGTATGGAACTGTTGTGTGTACACCAACCTGTTCACATTTATTTCACTACGGACATCCTCACAGTGAAGAAATACACATGCATATGCAATATGTGGACTGCTATAAGCAGCAAAGAGGCAGGTAAAATAAAAAAGGAATGGAAAAAAAACCCCAATATCTCTGCACTTACTCTGAACAGCACTTAAAGTAGCCGCTGGCTTTAAGACCCGGTTTACTGGAGGTGAATGTCCAGTGCAGCCAGATGTGCCGCTCCTCTCTTTTTTCTCAAGCAGTGCAGTGGATAAGGAACTGTTCTCCGGTACAGAAATACAAGACAGCATACTTCCATCTATCTGTTCAGACATAACCATGCTCTCTCTGATTTTCTGATCTCGAGCTAGTTCTTGCTTCTTAAGTTGATCCTCAAAGAACTGAAACTGCTCTGATTCAAGCTGCTGTTGCCGCATATGTGCGATTCGTTTCTTCTCTGCCTCTATTAGCTTTTGATGCTCTAGTTTCTTCAGAAATTCAGTTCTACATTTGTTCTGAAACATATGCAAAATAGTGACATTCTCAGAACACTAAATAGCCTCAAAAAATGAAGGGAAAGAAGCAATCCAATTGTTTAATACAACCATCAAATCCTGGCATTAAAAATTAGGCCTTTTGGAACCTGTTTGCTGAAGTGGCAAATACAACTCTATCCCCAAAAGTAGTATGATATGGAAGGAAAACCAGTAAGTAAGGAATTCCTAACACAAAGCTTCCAATCTGCACACCTGTGGTGCTTTGTGTTTTCACTTCAGTAGGGATAGCACCGGCCTCATTTGCCTGTTACAATAAAGTCATTAGAAACAGACTTTTCAGAACGGTGATGGCAAAGAGACTAGACACAAGTGTAAGCCCTTACAATTTTCAATGCAACAAGAAATCCACAAGCACGTGGGTTTCCTGCATAGATTTCATAATCCGTTTAGTTAGTGGGTTCTGTTGCTTGTCGCTGCTGTTTGCATAGGTTGGTCGACTTTCTCCTGCTGCTTTCTTTCCTCAGCTTTCCCTGGGCTGCCTGACCTGGCGTTGGTGCAGAGCCTGCCCAGCCTCAGGCACATCAGGTGCCTTCTCCACTCTGGTCTATGCCCCCTTGTCCCCAGGCCACCTGCTGTTCCACAAACTGCAAGGGAAGCTTCAGGTTTCAACAGCCTGGCGAAGGGGAGCAGCAAGCATCTCCAGAAGCAAATGAAAAAACCAGAGCAAAGTCATTTCTTAAAAGTCGCAAGCAAAATAGAGCAGGAAAGAAAGCCTCAAACCAATCGGTGACAGGAATATGGGGTTGGGGTGGTGGTGGTGTTTGTCCTGGTTTTTTGTAGGTTTTTTTTCATAATACCCTAGGTCAATTTTAAGGGAAGGAAAGAAAAAGATGTTTTTTTCTCAGATGCTCTTTCCAAGACAAGTTTTTAAAACTACAGATCCTCTTTTCAGTGACTTCAATACACAAGATGCAAGTATTTACAGTTACTTGAAGACTCAAACAGGATCAAGCAAACTTAAGCACATTCAGAGCCAAGGGACCTTTTCCTCATACTCATGTAAGTGTATCAACGGTATCCTTTTTATAAAACAGGATCAGAGTGTACCAAAGACCTAATTGCATATTTGTAGATAGTTATTAAGTAAATATCACAGCACATTTATTTCCAAGCACACACTTCCATTACTTATTTTCAAATGACCAACAGATTAGATTCTGAGAAGTGAAAAGTCATTCTAAGCAGCCTGTGAAATGGTTAGGTTCTTGTAGAACTGGCATTTCACTGCTTATTTTTTAAGAAGTTTTAAATGACAGAAAAATATTCATACCAACAATAATTTAGTAATCGTATAAGACTTACTTTGTTTTGCATGTATTCTTGATATTCTAAGTTGTATTTTTTTAAAAGATCTCTCTTCAATTCATCTGTCCTTGGAAACGCAACCTCCTTCAATTTCTTTGGGGTGGGATGGGAGAGAAAGATAGATAAGTTTACTTTACACTTTTTAAAAGAACCACCTGGAAAACAAACTCAGCTGTAATACAGATTTTAAAAAATATAAAATAGAAAAAAATACTGCTTTTCTCCCAGGAAAGAAAGGAAGAAACACATGCTAAATCATCAGCTTATGAAACTTCTATAGTACACTGATTTCAATAAAGTTATATTAATTTATGTCAGTGAAAGGTGTAACATGACTACTTATCTCAAGGAAAGATTAGGCCTTTTTCTAGCAATCTGTTATATCTGTTTTGTTTAACAGGCATGTGATGACTAACGTATTTTTTGTAGGTGTAATTTATAAAAAAGATAAGTCCAACATTCAACGTTTTGGGTAGGATCATCACATTTTTCTCTGGGATTCCCTGGACAGAAATATGACTGCATATGCCCATTTCCAGGTGAGGAAAAAAAGTTTATTTGCTGAAATAGTGCAACCTGTAGCTTCCTGTGACAGCCCTGGCAGATAAAAAGATTTTGTTTCATGAAACAAAAACAATGCCCAAGGCAGAGATTACTATAGAATAATTTAGAGGCTGTAGGGAGGAAAGGAGACCATGGGCTTAATCCTAGTGAGCGCCATCGGAGGGAGCATGTCAGATGCTCTTTCTCAACAGGGATGTTTTCCTAGATTGTGGGCCACAGTCAAAAATTTGGCATGAAGCATTTTGGCTTTGGGTATGACATTATTCCACTTCAATAGTAGAGAAAGCATGCAAATATGGCAGCATGAAGCAAGAGACACTTACGCTTTTTCTCATTGGGCAATTCTAGATGTTTTAAACTCAGTATAAGGCTGTATTTGAAATGTCTCTTTTAACAAAAAAAAAAAAAAAAAAAAAGCAAAACTTTTTTATTTACAGGTGGAGGAAAAACATCTGGTAAAAAATAAGTAAATACATATTTGATAATAAAGAAAGCAAAAATATACTTCGATTATTTAGCAGGGTAAGGAAATACTGCACAGGCACCAGTAATGCCACATGCCTTTCTTTCCCTCTGCAATAGTCAGTTTGGACCATTAGCTACTTGCATAATTGGGACCAGCATCAAACTCTAAGTACTGTTAAATCAGTGTATTTTTAACATGTAAGCTTTCAGAAACGGGTGTACCTGGGTTTCCAACAATCTACCAACTTACTCAGAGACCATTCTTGTTCACCCTTTAGGATGATAATTTAATTTCCATTAATGATCAAGTGATTAAACCAAAATAAAACATGAATGACTACTGCAGAAAGGTATCATAAATTCAGCTGTGGTGGCTGATGTGGGCTATGTGCACAGGGAGAGAAAAGGACTGCTGGGAAGGAATGGAGAGATTCTGGGGGAAACATTTCTTAAAGGCCAGCAACCATAACCCTACCTTAATAATATCTTGTTTTTCTGGTACCGCACATTGGTGATAGTCTGGGTGACTAGGCAGCTTTTCTACAAACAACCTAGGAAATTAAACATGCATGTGTTCACCTCAGTAGCCAGAGGAATATCCACAATAGCTTCTATGTTGACAGAAAAATCAGTTTCACATAACTGTTAAACACTGAATTCCAGATGACGTGGAGCAGGTTGCTACATATTCCTTTAAAATGACACTTAAATTCTTGTATAGACTTGTGTGGGACACATGGGGTAATGACAGAAGATTATTTTCTACATCTGAATATATTTTGGTTTTCATTAGTTGGGTTAAAAAAAGCAGCACAGCCAGCACCTAAAAATAGCCCTCAAAAGCACCCTCCACTCTAGCCAGTGTTAATACATCCTGTTTCTACTGTCTTTATCGGTCCTTAGCTGAAATGCTGAATGTTAAATGGGAAGTCGAGAATGCAGCACTGACTATCATCAAAGCAGTTATTTTTACCAGACCAAGCTGCATAGCTAACAGCTGTATTATTAACCTACCCAGACATCTAAATTATGGCAACACTCGGCTGCAGAGAGTGTGGAACACGCAACTGCTATCATTTTTTCAGCAGTTTGTACAATGTTCACCTCCAGTCTGGGTCTCTTTTTATAGAGATACAGCCATTTAAAATCAAGCAGAATAAGAAAGATCTGGTCTAGTTTTCAGAGTATGGGGAAAGAAAGGGGGGGAAAGGAGGTATCCTGTTATAAAAATTTTAAAATATGCATATTAAAAAAGCCCCTTTCAGAAGTAAGGAAGCAACGCAATCAATTCTACAGCAAAACTAGCTAGTTAAAAAGTTTAAACCTGCGACGGATACATTTTTCAGCTGGCTATTTTGAAAGTTTTAATAAAAGCTGTCTGGATTTGTTTTTTTGGGTGGAAAGAATAATCATACAATGAATATATGTATTGTGGATTTTGCATATACTCCTGTGAGAAGCAATAAATTATACTTAATCCTTTTGGGGAAGAAAAGCAACAAGAGGCAAAAAGACATTTTTTCATGTTTTTTAAGTGCTGTGCAATACTGCAATCTTTCAGATTGGTGGACGCTCGTATCTCGTAACTATTAAAGGCTCAGAAGTCTTATCTAAACATTGCTTTTTAAGCCATGCACTCTATTTATCCAATGTGCTGATAGATACAGAATAATCTGTGGGAAACGGTGCTCATAGTATAGCCTGGTACAATAAACTTAAACCTCCGTGTATTAGGTTAGTTCACGCATGGCAGTTAATAGAAGGATAAGACTATTACATTAACAGATGAGATGAAATTATAACAAAGCCTGCGATTAGAATAAAGATCTCCAGAGAACAAAGCTGTTCTGAAAGAACACACTAAACATTTTTCTCCTAGTCTAAAGGGGTGCCCTGTTTTCACTGCAGCTCTTCATTTCAGTTTACTCAGAATTATAAGTTGTAATGACTACAAATGGTTTCTTACGTTATGAACTTGTTATAAAAAACAAAAGCATTCTCCAGATTTCCCTCCTCCATATATACTGATGCCATTCGCTCCATCTCTACTCCAGATCTAAAGTAACGACGCGGCGTGATCTCTTCATTGATTGTGATATTGCTGCCAAGTTTGCTTAAGGCACGTACTCTCTCTTCTGGGGTCACAGAGATGTCTGTGTGGTCAGGAATAGCTACTAGCTTTTTCTGAAAAAGAACAGAGAGATTAGCAAAGAGAACCAGATGTTACGTTCCACTTTCAGTAAGTGATCTCATTCAAGAAAGAAACTCCAGGGAAATCTTCAGCTTTTTTCTCAAAATAGGCATTGGTTTCCCCACCGGTAGCCACAGTTGAAACATTTCAATATGTTTCTCAATTGCAAATAAATTGTGAGTGTGATTACAAATAAAAAATGATCTTATGCCCCTCCCCAAATCTTCAAACTACAAAAAAATCCCAGGAAAAAAACCAAGGTAAAATTAAGTAAACCTCTGTAGAAATGATCAAAGGCAACACAGAGTGTGTTCCTTTTAGAATCCCACATATATGAAATTCTACAGGATTCTGCCTCAAGCTACTGAAATAATTTGGTGGAGGGCCAGAATCCTCCTATTCCACGATGCATAGGGTATGACTGCTGCGTATAGTTCAGCTAACAAAGAGCAGTAAGTTCGCCTAGTCAGTCAACAGTTCACTTCAAATGTTCATTTCCAGTTTCAAATGAGGCAGCTGAAGCCTAAAAAGTTAGAATTAACTCCCCTGAGAAGAAGCACAGCTGCGTGCTATAATCATTACCGTCCTGTTAAGTAGTTAAATAATTGGCTACTGCAAGTTGCTTCCTCTTTGAAAATTTTTACTGTATCTATTCAAAATGTTCACTTCAACTTCTTAAAAACCTGATGACTGAAACAAGCTAAAACCCCATAAACCCCGTATGTAGAAATAAAATAAATTCCAACAAACCCATTGGGCAGAACATGGGAGGAACTGGCAGAGTGCAGGAAGAGACCCTTGTAGCTGACAGCAAAGGCTGCCTAACAGCTCTCTTGAATTGTGTCCTATTTGAAAGAGAGGGTGCTCAGCCATCAAAGCATTTCTTTGTCATACATACCAAGGAGCTGACAGTGAATGGTTGTTCCATGTTGTTCTCTGTCTGCAAACCAAGGAGATCGCTCTTTCCCTCCAAAGTCTCCATCTGACTACAAAGGGTGGTATCAATCCAGCACTCAAGATTTGCAGTCAACTGTCTCAGGGTTTATTAGCCCAAGGAAAACTTGAACACAGATACATTGATTGTGGTCGTGTGCTGGAAAAAATATACCAAGTCATTCAGACTAGAAATACATTCAAATGTCCTGCACCGACTCATTACTTCGGTATCACAGTACTTACATATTTAATAACAATCTAAAATCTACCAGGCATCTAAAATTTAAAATGGGAATGCATGGGGGCTTACAGAAGAGTTGCAGACTATCTGACCTCTTCTAATGTTATTACAGTGGGTTAGAACACAATATAATGAATTATTTTTACAATTTTTACAGCAACTTAAAAAAACCTCAACTTTTGAGCAGAAAGTGAAAAAACTCAAAGGTCAAAGACTAACCACAGAATCTGTGTTTCCTTGAGCGTATGTTTTGACAAACATATTTATAAACAGTGTGAATCTGACATCTTTTTTCCTGCTAAGCCTATAATTAAAAATAAAACTTAGCATAAAAACTCATATCAGTAACATAAAGCAGAGAAAATATTTCAAGCACCACGTGTTCCACGTGCACAGCTTGCTGATTTCAACAGCACTCAAAATATGATGAAGTCTGATGAATCAACTGGTAGTAATTGCTTATTGCACAGCTCTGAACCAGTAAAGACAAATATTTAGACATGGTGTGGTCATCAGCAAAAAAAAAACCAACCCAACAAACATCTGAAAGGGAAATCAATTATTTAAATTTTAACGGAAATACAAAAATGAAGCTCCTAATGTGGTTTTTCACTTCCGTGCACTCAATCTAAACAAATTTGATCCTGAATGTTGAAGGCACTTTATGTATTGCAATAAATACGCCTTATGCTTTTGTAAAAGCATAAAGAGTGGGTTCAGCAAAGCTATTTTCTCAGCACACCTCTCTCTAGAGGCCAGAGGGCTCTGGGTTAGAGAAAACCAACCCTAACGTGTTTTTAGCTGGCTGCATTTCTCAAGTATTGGTTTTCTGTATTTCTGTCTCTCTCATTTTTTTCCAAGAACTAACAGTATCTATTAGATCAGTCTTTAATTTTAACAATTAGTGCAAATATTACAGAAGACATTAAATTCATTCAAGTAATACACTTTCTTTAAAATAATCAGACCCATCCTGTTTTACTTGTAAAAGCCCTTACTGGTATGCTCCTTCTGCCTTATTAATTCCGTCTTACTCTGCTTTTACATATGACCTCACAATCTCAATGAGTATGTTCTTGCTTCATTTTACACCCATGCTTTCCATTTTCAAGGTTTTTATTCTCATCGTCAGGTATGTCACAGGTCTTTGAATTCAATTTCAAGACCTGCTTTTTTCAAATTAAGGTATTCAAAATGCTGTCACAATTTGTGACAAAAAAAGTGGAGCATGGCTTATGCACCCAAGGCATCAACATTAGTTCTGGTTGCAGCGCTAATGGAAATGGTTCTCTAAGCAATTTAATTTTACATAGATGGAGCTCTGGTATAAATGATCAGCTTGGCAGGAGAGCCTATTCATTGCCTATTCACAGACTGCAGAAAGGACCCATGGGACAACAATAATTAAATATTTTTGCTTTAGCCTGCACCAAGAAACATACTGCCTTATGGCTAGTTCCGCTTGAAACCCTTCTTCAGCAGGACCACTGTCGATGTGTTGGTAGACTGTGAAAGGTGAGGGCTAAAAGCTTGGCCAGTGCAGAGCTCATGTTAGTCCTCTGCCACTGCGACTCAGAATCTAAGCAGAAATAAAATCTTCAATAAGAGACTCTGCATTCATGTGCTTTGTGCGGCTCAGGAGTAACAGTTTAAAGAAATATCTCAGAGCTAAAAAGCATAGATTTTGAAACCCTTTATTCACTCACTTATCCATCACATGAATTTTTTTTTATTTCCCCTAGAAGCAACTAGGAGATCTACAATAGCTGAATGGGAGGCTAGTTTTGCTCTAAAGTATGAATTCAAGTATGACAATCTGAAAAATACTGTAGTCTTCAATTTATCAAAAAAAAAAAAATTGTTCAAAAGTAAAGGGTGCAGAAATGCATTTCTGTTCAATTGCCTATTTCAATTAGCAGCTTTTGAGCAAGACAGCAGCTTTTCAAGCACTTTCTCCATTACAGACTTTCTTCAAAATCTGGTGAGGAAACGGACTCTTCAGAGAATGCTCTTGTGATGCTTCCCTATGGAGGACATAGGATATGGATCATATGCTTCTTTCAGCTGCTACCACACCTTGAAGACCTTTCAGCCTAGCCAGTAGGTAAGTGGAAAAATGTTAGTGCAGCAAGTGAGAAACACAAAAGCCAGTAATTGGTGGGGTTTTGTTTTTTGTGGGTTTTTTTTTTTTTTTTTGATGTGTGGGCTTTTTTCATTTTTCTTTTGGGTTTGTGGGTTTGTTTGTTTGTTTGTTTTGGGGGGGCTAGTATTCCCAAAGAAGTCTTTGTTAAAGAAGTCTGTGGTATCCCCCGGTCAAGATTTCTTTGGAACTGGCACAGGAAGACGTCAGGGAACCCTTTACTTGCAAAGATTTCTCATCTTGGTCTCTAAGCATAATAAAATTATAAATATGTTATTTCAGTGGTATTTTTAACCTAAAGAAGCATTAAAACTAAGGAAAAAAAAAAGTGTAATGGCAGGTATTTTAAAGAGGAGACATCTGGTAGCAGCAGAAACTCACAGTTCCTCAAAATTGTGTCAGAGCTTTGAAGAAGCTCTGCAGAGAGAAGAAGCCAAGCCACAGTGCAAGAGCTTAGCAGAAGAATCGCTGCAAATAAAAGAGGAAACTGACTTTTTAAGTCAGTTTCAGGAGCACATTAAAACCAGACACCGTAAATAAAGAAGAACTACTGGGATGAATTTATATTCCTTTTACAAAAATGTGAAATAAGACTCAAATAAATTAGCTATTACAGGTGGCAGCACAATTTAAAAAAGAAAAATGCTAAAAAGAACGTGGGCTGTCTTATGAGTGCACTCCAATATATTATCCTTAACACGTGGACACACTGGCCAGAATTATAAATCATTAATCATTAAAATGCAAAAGGTTAAGCTTTACTAAAAACACCACCGCGGGCATGTCTGTCGGCTCCCTGGAATGCCCCTGTGCATAATGTTCCTCCTGGCACAGCTTCACAGTCACCTTCAGCTGGTCAAAGGCCATGACACTGCCAAGGGGCTCCTCTCCCCCCATCAGACTTCTTTGTACCTCCACTTTGTTGACACCAGTGACTTCAAGGCAAGTTGTAGCTGATCCAAATTAAAATCAAATGGACTTTCAAAATTAATTACTTCCTCCTCAGACTCAGACTGTAAGGGAGGTGGCAGAAACATGAAGCCAGCAAAACACTGGCCCTTTCTGCAGCATCGCTGTCCTAGACTGATATGAGCTGGCTTTGAAAATGCACCCCATGAGCTTGTACAGCGCCTACAAGAATTGCCCAGTTCTGATGAGGTACTCTTTTTCTTCTGGAAATACACACTCATATTTCACTCTACAAGAGCAAAGAGAAAGTCAAATGTCAAACCTCCGTATGCAACAGAACCTAATTATATTCACATATACAAAACAGTTATGCTAATACAGTGAACTACACTCCAACCCCAACCACAGGGGATAAGTAGCAATGCTAGCTTGGAGCTGTCTTAGTCTATTAGAGTGTAAAGTGCTCTAAATTCTAAGAGTAAACATGCATTTTTCTGCCTTTCAATTTCAGACACTCCAACTAACTTAGAGTTTGATAATGTCTGATTAAAAAGAAGTATCTGGACATTTAGAATGCAAATCAAGTTTTTTTCTAATGATGGATTTTCTGAGAGTTGTTATCAGAATATAAGAATTTAACATCCATTCAACAGTTAAGAAATATTTCTTGACTTCATTGCTGACGGCACTCCTCATCAAATCCCATTTCTTCCTCAAAACCCACTTGTTTTCCTGCATGATCCAGCTTATTATACTAGGCATTAATCCTTTGTAAAATCCAGCTTTATTTAGTCAAAGGCCCTCAGACACAGAAACAGAGCAAAGAAAGAAAATTGACATTTTGAATGACACTGAGAGTAATTCTTTCTGTTCACACTAACAAGGATGGTACCAAGTACCAGGGCAGTGAAAAGCAAAGAGCGCAATTTTAACCTAAAAGTATAAGAAAATAGTGGTAGAGGAGACAGAATAAGTGTATCAAGGCATATCAAGTACCCCAAGAATACGCTAATAAGACAGAGGTGGGATAAGAAGATCTGGAGAATGCATACACAGACTCCCACGGTTTTCTGAGAGGTATAATATCAAAATCCATCACGAATTCTCCAGTGCCTTCACAGTTCGGTGCATGCTGGCGTGGTTCAAATAATTGCCAGTACAGCTGGAAGTGACCAAACAAGAGCCCCTCTGCCTGTGCTCCGAGGCAGGGAGGTACAACCCAGCTAAGTTTGCAAAGCTAATTAGTTGTGGCAGCAAAATGTGGTACACATGGCAACACAGCAAGGCCTGTTTAGTGTAAGTCCTTCACTGAAGTAACCTGCCCATGTGAGACGGCTGGACCAGACAACGAAGCCAAGCACGGACCATTCTCTGCCAAAGGATGTACCCAGTGACTAGTGGTACCCTAGCGGGACTCGTGTTCCTTAAACCTTCTAGAGCCCCAAAGAGGAGCTCAGAGTACCGGTGCCTCCCAGAAATGAGCTGACTGCAGAGCACAAGGACTGAATTTCAAGTCCTCATCATCATCTTGAGGCTGCTTTTCCTTCTTCAGCTCTTCAGAAGAGGTTTTTAAATGTTGAAGGAGCTTTTTAGATTTTTAAACAAGAAACTGCCTAACTTCAGTAAGTACTAGTTTAATCATTAGTTTCCACTTTGTAACATTAGTTACTTTGAACCATTGTTATTAGTTACATTGAAAGGTTGTTATTAGTTATGGGGAAACATTATTAGCTACTTTGAAACATTATTAGTTATTTTGAAACATTGTTATTAATTACTTTGAAACATTAGTTTTCCCTTTGTAATGTGTTTTTAAATTCCAAGGGAATTCATCATAACACATTGCCTTCACTGTTGTCAGCAACACCTGTCAGGATTTTGACTATTGGCCTTACTAAAAAGCTGCATTAAAGAGATCACTGCTACAATTTTCCAAAGCACTTTTTGCATTCAAAGCTTAGGTTCTGTTAAAAATAACAGGGACTTGGGGCATCAGCAATGATTTATTCTTCGCATATTTTTTATTAGTGGGTTATTTCAGATATACTCATCCTTTTGTTTGATATTTTGGTGGAATGTAAAGCCCAGATATGGTTCCCATCAAAATCATTCACTTGAGTTCATTGGGATCAGGATCCTTACAGTGTATCTAGAAATATTTGCTAATATAAGAGCTAAAACGTGTCACAGTTCCATTTTTTACTAGCTACTCTTGAGAGCACTGTTCTGCATTCATCCTATGATAAAAGAAAAAGAAGCTTACTTTAATACTGTAATAAGAAGTTAAACCAGAAATACTCTGTTTTACTACACTGTGAAGAGTCATGATTATAGAATCCTAGAATAAAGGTGTGTCTCAAACCATAAAGGGGTGAAGTCCTCACTAAAATAACCAAATTAGCAAGTGCAAAACCCAGGTTTTAATTGCCCATAATGGAACTAAGTTACCTCAACAAATTTGAAACAGGGAATATCCAGTGATTGGCAGATGAAGATAAAGGACTGTTTCATGGTAAGTCGTCACCCATGATACCTATATTTTTGTACTTTGAAGTGGCTGTTCAAGTGAATTTTGTGAAAAATAGGTTAGATATACAGGCACCTAACTCATTCAGCTCTTTTTGAAATGCCATGCCGCGTATTGGCACAGCACATAATCATTTATACACACACTTGGGTTTGGTATAAAATATGCTAAAAACCAGCCTAGATAGCAAACTGCCTTCTGTTGGTTCTCTGCAAAAAGAAACAGCATGTTCATCTGTCAACATGTTTTTGAAACAACCGTTCACCGTTATAGCAAGTGATTCAGCTTGTGTAGTAAAGTAGTCTCTTCTGGAAAAAAAAAAAAAACCTCAAACAACAAAGCACTGAATGTCATGGCAAGATCATTCTCTTGTGCACAGAAAAATACCAATTAACCAAAACCAAGAGAAAGGCCTTTCAATGGAGAAAAGTACTGCAAGGAGACACTTGCTGAGAACCTCACACCTTTCGTTGGAGAAGTTGCTCTTCATAGTAGGAGCTACCAAGCTTGGCTCTAGAAAAGCCTGTCTCAGTAATTGTTCGTATTTTAATACTGACCCTTAGCTCCATGGATCCATTTAAATAACATTGCCAAGACCTCCTTTCAGGCCCCACTAGTTCCCAGAGGCAGCTGCTGAGCTATACAATCGTGTCTTCTAGAAGGGGGTCAAGGTTATATCGTCTTTTTCACCTGCTGTGAAGGACCAGTCCCACCTAGCTCCCAGCAGACTGTGCCAGTGGCATACAGACAGTAGCATCTTCACCTTCTTATGTGCAGAGGAGATCCTCCATGCTCAGATCTGCCAAACCCAAGTCTTCCTGGTATGGTTACACCACTCAGTGCTGTATCTTACATCACAAAATTGAGATTTATTTTCATCTAAAGAAAATGTGGGTGTTTTCTCACAGTTAAAAAAAGTAAGAATAATGATTTGAAGTCTTTTAAAATTGTTCTGCAAATATTTGGAGGACTGCAGTCAGTTAACGTACCTACGTAAATACCATTGTTTTCTAGAAAGGTTTTTCATTTGGAACAGACAGAAACATTACTGCATTAAGAAGGTACATCAATAGAATTAGATTGCTACTGGGTCTGCTAAGACTGATAAACTACTATGCAGATAACGTCCAAAATGACACATGCAAGAGCCTGACTTTTACAGAGAATATGAATGTAGAACCTACAGGCTTTTCCCATTGCTTCAGAGCCGACCTTCACCTATTTTCTTACCCATTTTTATACAGACTATTTTGCAGTCAAGGTCTAGTATGTCCGTGCTACTACAACATAACCCTGTGCATTTGAGCTGTATACGCATAAGTGATGGCTCGCTACCAGATTTATTAATATGCTCTGTCGACAAAGACGTTAGTCACTTTTAAGAGAATGTCCTGGAAACCAGGCTGGAAATATTGGACATTGAAACATGCATCTGTGAACTGCTGACAGCTCTTTCTCTTGTGGTTTCTCGTGTCAAAACACAATCCCTCCCTCCATCTCCCTGTTCTGGTAACACCAGTCAGTTTCAGCAGAAAAGCATTTTTAACATAATGGATAAAGTATCACCAATGTTAGAATGTCTCGGATTACAAGCAATAGCCTTCTTAGGCAGCCACTGAAATATACTTATGCAACACAGAACAGCATCTTTCCAGTGACCCACTAAAAGGATGTTCTAGACGTTGCGTAGAAAAACAGTGCCGTTTCCTTCCTTTGGGAAATCTGTGACAATCCCCCATCAAAATTAGTGTAGCAGAGCACAGTGAGGCAGAAGAGGGCACAAAGAAAAGCAATAACTGTTGTTATATATCATTTGCTCCAATACGTAACATCACTGATAAAACTAACTTGCAGCATGAAGACAAGAAGCTGTGTTGCTAAGGGAAACAAACGAGAGGCTAAAATCAGCACAGAGGTCTGCAACACTTCATAGGCTTCCATGAAACAAAGCAAGCATGACTCCTTGCATACCCTCAGGTTTCACAGGTTTTTCTGTCTGTAGCCCTATTTCTCTCAGAGGCAAAGTCCCAGTAGGAGAGAAGGGTTAAGAACCTTCCTATTCTTCCTGTAAAAGGCAATGATTTTTTCTGGCAATATTTGCTACTTAATTTTGTAGCACTTTCAGACTCCATAACCTCTAATACGGACATTTGTTAATTGGGTGAGCAACCAGTTGCAGCAATTAATTTCCTTTTCTGTCTGATGACAAATTCCTATTCTGTCTGTCATCTTATGGTTCACAATATAGGTGACAAAAAAAGAATTTAATTGACATTTCTGACATACAAATTCACAGTTCATCTGAATTGCCTATAAGGAATGACGCTTGCCTTGTGGCCTCAAATCTAGAAAAAATAATTTGGGGCATCAGTTCAATGGGTTCTCGCTATTTTGTACGTTAATGGTTAAGTAAGCAAAGTGCAGATAAAAAATGGATAGCGATATTACCTACAGGATGGAGTGTGGTCAACCAGTACAAATAACTACCACGTAATCTGGCATGTTTCTGCAGTGCAATGCTTATATTAAGATAATACGGTTAGCTGATTTCATAATGAAGTCTTTGACCTCCTGCCCTATCCTAGATGATTCAGGATGTCTCATGCCACGAAGAGATGGAAAAAAAAACAAATCAAAACAAAACACCAAAGCCAAGCAGGAATGCCTGGCTCTGAAAAGAATTCAGTGTGCTTTAGACCAATTTTTCTACTTGGATAGTTACAATGTTTGGTTTTTCTTTTAGAAGGTTGCTCAGTTTGACAATGATAAGCACGTGTTTTATAGCAGCACTGACTGTAATGCAGCCAGCTCATAGGGCTGCTTGAAAGTCAGCGGAATTATCCAGAATATCAGGAGCTGAGCGCGATGACTTGTGGCTAACATTCTACCCACTTGCAGGCCAACAGGCTCTTCGTCCCAGTGAAGAGATGCACAGACTACCTTTGAGCCTATTTCCAAATTAATTGTTTTTCCCTTCAGGACGAGTCCGATGACCTTTGCAGCCTCTCCAGGCTCCTTGCTGTATCAACAGAGAGAGACAGACATCTCTGAAAGTCAGTGAAAACCAGACAGAGAAGCTAAAAGAGGACGATACTTTCTAGTTGATTACGTGGTGAGCCCACGGTCTCCCTGATGTTGTGTGCTGAACCGTGAGTCATCTGGAGCTGCCAGTAGGAAGTGGTAGGCAACGGGTTGTGTCTGAGCAGATGCCTGACTCACAGATTACCATGAGGCATCATCATTTGCGTAAGACTGAAAATGCTGGATTTTTATAAAAGGGATGCCTGTGCATCTAAGTCATTACACACGGATCATTCAGGAACTGTATGAGCACGATTGATTTCTTTCACAGACTGATACTTCTATTTATATTGGAAACTATGACCAGAAAATATGTTTTCTGGTATGGCAATCTAAATGTTAAATATTTATTAAAATTATACGAAGACTTTCATTACAAGACAGCAAACTAAGTTCCAGAACACAAACTGGAAATGTAACCTTTGAAACAGTAATAAAATCTCGGGAGTCGGATAAGAAGAGGAAAAAACGCCATTATGCATATATCTGGCAAGCAGAGACCAAATATTTATTTTTATACAGCATTTGCTCAGTGTCTTCATGCATAAGTCACCTTGTCACTCCCTCAGCAGTTGAAGATTTCACGACAGCCCTCACCTTGAGCTATACTCTTCCTCGCCTGGTGATTAACTTACAGGGAATGCCTTAAGGCATGACCTTGAGCAAACCTCATGCACGTAAAGAAAACTCATGAGAAATGTCTTCGCAGTATCCTCACGGCAATATCATTAACACATATGTTTGTGGGATTGATCAAGACACTGAACCCTAATTTTAAACATAATACTACAAAATAACCCCCCTGCACTTACAGCCTTTTAAAATACTATTTAAAAACTGTAACTATGAAATTTGCACGTACAGAATTACACAGGGTTTGGGAGGAATGCTTCCTACACTCTCCTGTGATCTATGAAGCTCTGGACTTGTCAACACTGGCCTTTGGTTTAGTTATTCATGCCTTTAGCACCTAGACATGCAATATACCAGGCAGCACTGCATTTAGCAGGTCAGGAAATCCAGCTGCTACAGAGTAACACAATATATTGCCTCAGCAACACCCTCAGCAGCAAACCTGGACTCCATTCTCCCAGGAATATTTCACGGAGTCGTGGGCCTCTGTCCTATTTTCTAGGACCTGATGGTCTAAGGCAATTTGTCAAATACATGTATTAGCTACAGCTTTGGACAGTCAACCACTTTAGCCTGCAATGAGGAGAAAACCCACTTCTGTGGAGACAGAACTTTCTCAAAGCCAGTCTTTGCCTGAGGAATGAACTCCCTGGGAACTACAGTCCCTCCAAGAACTCATGAGCTCACCACTTTTCATTCTTAACAGAAGGTGTGTTTTTTCCACCCGTGACTTCTCAGACAAGCATTCAGAACCACGTGCATGTGAAATAAAAAGTATTCCAGACCAAGAGGAAATCCCCCAGAAGGGACTTTTTGCCACCCTTCTGAAACAGGACGGTGCATCCGTGTGTGAGAGAAGTGAATTACGTTCCTCGGTGCACTTCGGAGGGACACCTTAGATTCTACAGAGGCCAAAATGAGGTAGGTACAAAATGAGATACCTGAGCAGAAATAGCTTATGAGAGAGCTACAGATGCCCAACGACCACAATGTGTTGTGTTTTTTCTTTTTTGCATCCTTTCAGTTTCTGTTCCGATGATCACCTTTCACATGTATATGGAAATTGTTTAAAAACAGAGTACTGCTATAAGTGTTTCTCTCCGAGAGACGATACCGTTCTGGACTCTGCTCCCCGCCGTGCTCTAACCACCCATTTTTGTAGACGCAGTGCCACGGGCAGCGTTACCCAGCCCAGCTTCGCCGCTCCCCCGCCTCCCCAGAAGTTGCCGGTGACACCATGATGCCCAGGCTGCCTCCCCGCACCCAGAGCTTGCTCCCTCTCTTCCTCCTGGCCCCGGCTCCCTGAGGATGTCCCTAACCCGAAGTTCCGCCCTGCCTGGAGGAGGGCGATTCCCGACAGGCCTCCCCGGGGACGGCGGCACCTGACACCCGGGGCGGGGACGACCCGGACGCATCGCTCACCGGCGACATTGGCCCAGCCGAGCCCGGCTGATGGAGCTCGTACCGGGCTCCCACCGCTCCCCGACCCCGGCGTTTCTTTCTCCTTCTTCCCGCAGGAACAGCAAAGCAGCGGGATGAAGGCGGCGGGGGTGGGGGGCATCTCCCTGCCCCTCTCTCCCTCTCACCGCGGGGGGGTGGGTGGTTGGGATGCTGCTTACCGGCTCCGCCATCCGTTCGACCGCCGCTGGAAGACAAAGCTCAGGGGCGCCCGCCCCCACCGAGCGCCTTCCGCCGCCGCCGGCCCAGGTTACGGTGCGGGGCGAAGGGAGGAGCCTGCGCGGCGCCGGGGCGAGCGGCGTGGCCATGGCTCCATCTGCGCCGCCGGGTCCTCCACCGATACGAGCCCATCGCAAGGCACCACCCGCCCTCGCCGCCGACGCTTCCACTCGCCCGCCGGGCGAGTGGAAGCGTCGGCGGCGAGGGCGGGAGGTGCCTTGCGTGAGTGATGGGCCAAAAAGGGGGTGTTGCAGCATCCTCACCTGGCCTGTGTCCCCTCTACCTTTCCCACCTTGCTGGTGCCTTAAGTAAGTCCATACCTGCTTGTGTACTGGTGGGCGAGCGCACCTCGCCTGGGCTAATCTACACCCGGGCATGGGGCTAACGCCGCTGGCTGAGGAAGGTGTCAGCCGGACGAGGAAGAAGATGCGGTGGCCACCGTGGTGCTGGGTGCCCGGGTTTGAGCAATGCAGGGCTAATTTATCTTCTAATGCTGGGGAAAACTGCGCTTTTAGAAGACTTTAATGTCTGCATTAGTGAAAAGATTTACTTTATAGCCAGCTGGGCTATGTGGGCTTCAAGGTCTCAGTGTTTTCAAGCCTTGCCAGATGCAGGGATGAGGAGGAACGAGGCCTGGGCACTTGACACAGGCTGGCCAGCAGGATTATTTCATACTATGAACGTCACATTCAATATAAATTGGAAAGTTTGGTGCGTAGTGCTCTCTCTCCCTTGATGGTGACGGTATGGAGAACTTCTTGCCCCAGTGCTGGACCGCTGAGCCCTTCTCTTCCTCCCGAAGCCGCAGCGTTTGCAATGTCCGACATTTGCTGTGCACTCCTGGGAGTGCACAGCTTCCTACTGATAGAATTGTTTGAGTATAATTCTTGTATATTTTATATTAGTGTCAGGATCAATAGTGGTTCTTTAGTATTATTGTTAATTATTTAGTCTTATCCTATTAAATCTATTTATATTTCAACCCTCATGTTTCCTTATTTTCCCCGATTCCCCTTCCTGGGTGGGGAGGGGTCATCGGGTGATAGAATAATTGTCTAAATGATAATAAATTGTTATGGGTTTCTCAAACCATAACACTGTGGTACCCGGGAAAGTAGTACCTGAGCTGTGGTGCCTGGGAAAGAGGGATGGCTGGAGAGAAGGGGGCCGTCTCCCCTAAGGCAGAGGAGGTTGGGGGTTGCAGGAAGAAGAGAAGCTGTCAGCCTGGGTTTCTGAGGAGGCTGTGCGGTGCAGGGCTGTGGGCTGGCCTAGAGCTTTGCTAGGAATATCTATCAGTTGCTCCATGATAAGTTTGGATGATCTTCTTGGTGGCCTTCTGCTGAATTGCTCAGAAGATATTGGTCATATCAATGTCTTTCCTGGGACCCAAATCTGGACACAGAAGTCTAGATGCAGCCTAAGATACTTGTATTTAGCCCATCCTGCACCCGCAGGCATAGTAAGGGCATTTCCCTTCCTTCCTTTCATTGTGTACGTGGCTTGGCATCCCAGCCTTGAAGTACCACACTTGGTGCTGGTGGCTGTGGTGTGGGGCAACAGGCCTTGGTCCTGGCTTTAGTAACAGGAGGGACTGATTTGAGCAAAAAACAAAAATCCTGTTTGTTCAATTACCTTGCTATCTTGTATTTTTCATGCGACACCAGTGGTTCACTGAGTTTGGCTGAAAGTGCTATAAAATACAGGCTCTAGTCTATGCCATGGAGGAGTTTCTCTGTCTTTAGTGGAGCTGTTGAGCTAATCCCATCCCGAAGCAGAGGTGCAAGGAACCCTTACAGTGCTGCAAGGGTGTTGTCTGGGTAGCTAACTTCTGAGGGGGAGTGTAAGGGGTGAGGGGTGAGTGTTGCTGTTGTCCAGACACTGGCCATTCTGGGACTGCATTCCTGATGGATGGCAATAAGAAGATAACGTTTGCTTGCAGGAAACTCTAGGAAGTTGAGAAGCTACCTGATGAGCATTTGGAAATTTTTTGTCTTCCATCAGAGAATTTGGCAATCCTTTGAAAAGTCAGTTAGGTTAAAGGTAATGTTAGGTTGAACACTAGGTTTAGGTGTTTAGTGTGGAAGACACTGCACGTTGTGTTCTTTTCCAAACAGTGTTGGTCACTGACATGAGTGCTTCCCTGTAACCTCTTTCAGGGTGTGGCTGTGGCTGGTTCTTCTTGTACAGCACAGGAACGCCCTCTAGAGAAGTTTGAATTTGATGTCCTGGAGTCCCCGTTGGTGGCTGCTTCCGAACTGAGTGAGCTTAATCTCAGACCTGCGTTCACACAACCGGGTTTTGAGGAACTAGTAGATCCGCTTTCATTCATCTCCCAGAAAGGGCAGTCCCCAGTGTCTGCCCATTGCTTTCTTCAGCTGGGCAGAGCCATGTGCTCTGGTTCATGGAGAATCTGCGTTAGTTCATGGTTAACCCTGACTCTGTGGCAGGGAAAAGGCACCACTGGTGAGGGGAAGGAGTTTGGTGTTGTGATTCTTTGTTTTCCCTCCCTTCCATCGTGTGTTTTGTGCAGCGTCATGCTGTCAGGTTTATTATGTGCATCTCGACTGAATGTTGGGTGGTGCTGCAGAAGTGTGCATGAGAGCAGAGGTGAAGGACTTTGCTGCCAGACACTTCAATGAGGTGCTCAATTCCTCTTTACCTAAGCTGGAATTCTTGGTCCTGCTCCCCCTCCCTTCAGACCTAGAGCTTGTGTTTGTATTGGGTGTAATGTTTGATGTGCCCGTGCCAGGACTGCCCTGCTATGTTGTGGAGGTGGGCTAGGTCTGTTTTGAGTTCTCTGGGGTGGTCAGGACACTGGGGGTTATAAATAGTGTGGTGTAAGTGCAATCTCTGTGTCTTGGACTGTGAACGTCTCCAGAAGCTGTGAGCTCAGTTCCCAGTGATACCACAGGCTGCTAGAGAAGGTGTGTCATCTCCTTAGCATGTGTTTTCTATATTGCATGAGGCAAACATGTTTTGCTTATATATTGATATCTATCTCCCAGATTACCATCAAACGGGTTTCGTTTGCCACAAGTCTCGATTGAGGAATCTGGGCTTAAGCCCCCACCTAGAAACACCCACAGTGCCTAAGCTACCGTGTCTTGGACTGGAATGATGAACCCTTTGATGTGATTTTTCACCTCCTGGAATAATCTTGTAGGTGAGCAAGTGGGACACACTAACACTGTGAACTGAGAAGCTAGAAGAACTGGAAACAACTTCTTTACTGACAATGCCAGGAATATTTCTTGAGATTAATGCTGTTGCCCTTTTTGTGCAGGCTGCTGCTATGTCTGCACACCCTCAATCCTTAGTTTCCAGGTTATGGACGTAAAGGCAATTGTACTCTTTGTAGTAAGAGGGTTAACAAAGCATTAGTCAGTGTGACTATCTGCATCTGTCCAACAATCAAGTGAATTCTCTCTGACATAGGTTTCCTGATGTTGGATTCCTTGGCATTTGGACCATTAAAGCCAACTACTGTCTGCTTACATGCCATGGTAGTCTTACAAGTGAGTCTTTTGGGTTTGGTTTGCTGCTGTTGTTAATGTGAGAAGAAAACAGGTGAAACACTCTATCAAGAGGATAGACGATTTAATTTAAACAAAGATCAGTAATGCTTCAACAGAGAAATTAGTATCTCCCATTTTTGGGTTTTTGTGGAATAACAGCTCTGCCTCAGCTGGAATATGTGATATTGTTCTGCCAGGGAAGAGAAAATGAAATCTTAGTTGTAGCAAAACCAGTCCTATAAAAGCTAAAATTTTCCAAACCAAGTGATCCCTGAAGTGTTCCTTCCAATGTATTTGTATTTTCAGTGGTCATCCCCACATACCTCAACTTCTTCAGTGAGAGTGCAGTCGACAAAATAATGTGACACCATGGAAAGCAAAATAAGAAATTTGCAAACCAATTGATGGTGGTTTGTAAACCCCTACATCAAGGCCTATATCCATATTCAACTGCTAAATAGAAATCTTTGGGGGTTTTACTGGATGAATGAATTCCCCGTGTGAAGCTTCAAAGGTGTTTTGCTATTAGTTCAATGATTTTTCGATACATTCTCTCAGTTGCATCAAGGCCCCAGATGAAATCAAGATGTCCCCAAGCAGGAATGTCCTCATGGTAAATGAGATTAGAAATCCGAGGAAGTAGCTTTGCCATGTCTTTTGGATCTGCAAATTTGTCAAGTCCACCGCTCCAAACAGCAATTGGTATGTTTATCTTCTCTATCTTGTACGCAGGAGGAGCAGACTGTAAGGAAGGGAGGAGACCTGAGTGAATGCTGTTGTATGAGAAGTTCTTTAGAGAAAGGATTCTGTGCAAGCATCTCTCTCTCCCTTCTGCATGTTCTACAGTAAAACAGTAAGGATGAAGGCCACCCTCTTAGTGTTTATTGCCCTATCCCCATTCCCTGTCTACCATGAAAAGGAATGATCCGTCCTATTCCCGTGTCTTTCCTTAGTGCCTGGCTATGAGTTGTCCTGCAGTTTGACACCTACTCGTGCCCTTTGGAGGTGGGGATATGGAAAGCGCAGTGTCTGTGTTTATCAGGCAAAGACTGCGGAGTTGTTGCTCATGTGTGTCCTGTTTTTGGCCTATGTAGGGTCCTCTTCATGCTTTTATGGGGCATGGAGTGAAAGACTTTTAGTTGTATTGTCCCAGACTTCACTTGACACTCTCTGTAGGTCACAGTGTTGTTACTGATGGAGTAATAGCCCGTGAGCATACTTGCCTTCCCTATTGTCTGTGGGGTGGTAAGAGACCATGCACAAAATGCTTTTAAATTGACCCCTGTTATCTAAGGGTTGTTCTGTTGTTATTCTCATTGACTGCTTTTTTAGGGCAACTTCCTAACCATCCAGAGTATTGGGAATAGAATGTTGCCCATTCAAAAATGTAAACTTCAGTATTTAAAGACCATATGTGTGGATGGAAGGTGTCTGAGAAATCTTTGGAATCTTCCTCCACCTGTAAAATAGTGTGCCACATATGAAATAACCTGCCCTGACTCAGAAAAGCTCTCTACAAGTCAACCGGTCTGATCAAATCTCAAAAAACTGTCAGGCAAGTTACCAGTGCTGCAGCAGGAGCGCAGCATTTCTGAGTGTTGACTGGGCAGTAACCAAACTCTTAGTGACCAAGTTTTTTCTGTTTCCTTTTTTCTGTACAGGATACATTAGTTCACCACAGCAGTAGCCTCTCTGAAAGCAGCTCTCTCTTTGAATTTTTCTGTTCTTATTTTTTCCAGGACCCAAGGACAAGATCTCAGGGAAACCGTATTGCCTTACCTGGTTGTATTTCTTCATGTTTTCCTTAGCGCCGTAGTCATAAGCTTGAAATTGGCCTGAACGCGTTAGCTATTAATATTGTAACAAGGACAGATAAAATGAAAGTGTTAGGAGACAGAACAGAGTGCAGGAGGCATTTTCCTGCCTGTGACTGAACCCAAGGCTCAGGCAGTGGACAGGCTTCCAGGGGTACTGAGGATGGATTGTAGGGTGAGTGGCTTTATCTCCTTTCCTCTTGCTAACATTCTCTCCTGATTCTTAGCCACCACCCTTGGTAAGTTATTAAAATTTTGCTTGACTATTTTAGTTAACTAAAGTTGGAATCCCTGTTTGTGACACGGAGGTATGTAAGGGCTATTACTAGTCTAGTGTAACATATGGTACCTCCTGACACACCTCGACTTTTGTGTGTCACTTTGGTCTGCTCACAGCACTGGTGACATTTCCAGAGGCTCTGTACTTCTTACAAGAGTTTGGCTACTGGGGGCAGGGTGTGATTAGCTTAACACTAAACTGTTGTCTTCGTGAATGTGCTTTGTCAAAAGGAAAAAAAAAAAAAAAAAATTAATCTGTCTTACTGAAAATGGATGTGCATTTTTTTTTCACCTTTAAGTAACTGAGGATATGCTAGAAATCTGGTAGCTTCTCTCTATTTCTCTATTTTCTGCCTTTGTGTGCTGGTGGTCTGTATCCTGTGAATTTTCGTCAGGGGTGTGTGCAGAACCATAAGTCTATTTAAGTGTTGCCAGAAGCGGCCACAATTCTGTGCACATACAGTGGTGTATTTCTGAGACAACGCTCTCTTGTCCTGGTTTGATTTGGAACCTAGGCAGAACAACTTAGGTCTGAGAGCAGCGTAAGATGCCAGCAGAAGAGGCAGTCCCCCAGCAGAAGAGACAGTCCCCCAGCAGAAGCGTTGTGCGGTTAACTGGGTCTGGGAGGTGATGCAGGCTGCAATTAACCCTCTGGGAGAAAAGCTTTAGCCTGGATCAATTCTTTGTCTGGATCATCCCCTGGCCGCTCAAGTTCGCTTCTGCAGCTCTCAAGGCGAGTGTCTTCATAAATAAAGATGAAGGCTGGAAAGCCATTAGAGCCCAACGTGCAGAGGGGCCTGATGCGCCCTGGGGAAGTCTCAGTGCCTGATACCAAAGGGGCAATTCAGGTAATGGTCTGGTGAGCCACGGGGAACAGAGATCCCTCTGTGGCGGGCGCTCACGGCAGCACGCGAGAAGATGTGATGGGCAGTTTCCCAGATCTACCACCTCTGGACTTCCCTGGAGACTGTCGGTTGCATGAAAAGCAGTAGTAAGAGTCTGCTTATATGTCAGTGTGTGGTTATACCTGATGCCAGTGAATAATGTTCTGTACGGATACTCCAGCGGGGGTATGTCCTACGTATGTATCCATTCGACTCTGTAGAGAAAGCAGAAGTGTTACAAAGGCAATGATCCAGCGCTGTGTGAGAATAAAGCTGTGAAGGACCTGAGCAACATACTGCTGCTGTGTTAAAACCCCATTTTAATAGGATGTTCTTCAAATATCAAAAAGAAAGTTGAGGAGAGACTCACAAATATGTGAATTTACAGTAGGAAAAGAGTATGTAGAATTTTATGCCTTTGGGAGAGTCTTTCCCATGTTAGTACTTAGTCATATGGAAAACATCGTTTGGAGAGTGTATATGGGCTTTGTTTTTCTCAGTTTCTACAGTTTGTATGATGCTTTTAAATAGTGCTGTGCTTAGTCAGGAGAGGAGGATTGCATAACGAGGCTACATGTGTGTGAGCTTTTTATAGGAACACTTGTTAAGTTGTCTGAGTATGTGAGATCAAAGGCCACTGGAGAACTGACATGTGGAAGGTCTGCAAGAAAAAAAAAAAGTAGCAGCCAGAGTAAAGGAATGAGGTCTTGCTGTTGAGAGAAGTGTAAAGAAACAGCTTTGAGCTTTGACTAGAAACGTTTTGATGTGTAGTGACCAAAAAGAAACAAACTCTTATGTTCAGAGGATCTGGATGTCTTCCTATTTAGGAAGGAAAATATGAATCGTGCAAAAGAAAAAAGGTGTTTCTCCTTCTATTTGTCCATTTCAAAAAGCTTTGGTATCTTTTCCACTTTTTTGCTTATACCCAGAAGAGGAGACACTGAGGGACATCATTGCATGATGGGACCATTCTGAATTCAGCCTTTCTTCCTTGCGTGATTTGAATGTGTCAGGTGGCAGATCTCATATTAGCTGAGGTCCTGGTTGGCATTACTGAAACCCTCAACACATTTCTCTATGTCTCTGTAACTGCTTGTAGACATAAGGCAGAAAAATTATTTTCCTTCAAAATTACTTGAGCTTTACTTGTATTAGAGTGTTCTTAGATGTGCTTACCGTGTTCAGACTTTGCATTCTGTCCCCAGATATGAAGCAGAAGATACTGGCACAAACTTTTCCCAGAGATCTGCAGAACCATGTTAAAGGCCCTTTCAGCAGTCCATTCTGATGAAGAGTTCCTTTGCAGCCAAGTAGTAACTGAGGAGAGGAAAAGTGCAAAACTTCTGGTTTTTTCCTTGTTGCAGGATTATTTCATGCAGAAAACTGTCACTCCCGTTTCTCTGATAGTCTTCCCTCTTAAGTAAGATTGCTGAAACGAAACTGCTTGACATCCCAGTATCCTTTAAAGTGTGTTCTTCCCAAGAGCACACCAGATGTTCTTCCTGCTTCTTATTATTAGGCACAAGTCACTGTCCATCTGACTGTAGTGCGTTCACCTCAGTGAGAAAGGGAGTTGGCTGCACTCGTGACTGCAGAGTACAGGAAGTCCCTTTTTGCCCTAATATTTCTTCCAGGCAGGTACACAAACTGTACTGTGAGTATTGCTACTGCGTAAAAGAGGGAGCAGACAAATGAGGAGGATGCAGAGCCGGATGCTCTATAGTCACATAATGGGTACAGCTTGGCCAGAAAGCGGATGTGCTCCTGCAGTTTAACATTAAGTTTAGCATGCAGGATTTCCACCATTCCCAGCAAATTTTACTAAACTGGTAAATTCTGGTGTGAAATAGGTATTTCCCTTTAAGTTTCCTTTATCATTTTACAAGTGAATATTTCACAAGCATAAATGAGCTGCATGTATAATAAAATTAAGATGCGAAATCTCTTATTTGTAGTTTTCTACTAGTGCCTAAGCCTAGATTTAGTAGACTACGTTAGACTCCTTTTATTCTGGTGTTTGTGAGTTTCCTTCAAAAATACTTGATTTCAACAAATAATGGTGAAAGTATGCCTGTTATCTTAAAGAAGTTGCAAAAGAGATACCATGCCAAGTCTTGCAGCTTAGCTCTGTGGAAAATCTGAAGTCTACCAGCACTGTCATCAGCCTGATACACTGAATTAATTCCTAACTCATCACCCCCTTAAAATCGGTTCAGCTTGAGTGAGTCCAATAGAGACAAGGCAGACGATTATGCCTTTTAGAAAGAGGAATGACATACCCTGATCAGTGATTCAGGAAGACGTGCAAATGTTACCAGAGGACTGGTAGCATGTGTGATTGTGGTTACTGGTCCCACAGCAAAGAACACTTTAACCCTTTGAGCCAACTCAGGATAAGTGGAAAATGCTATGAAGCCTGCAAACACAAAAGACACCAGTCAAATTATTGAAGAGATCTCCACAGACCAAATAAACAAAAAAGCAGTAGCCAGCAAAGAAGTGAGACTAGATTAGCAACCCATTGGCTGTTGCCATTTCTATGCTGCAGACCCAAGGGAAATGTGTGATTCTTGAAACTTTCATTTGGGAGGCAGAGTTCATTCTAAGGATACAGGTTCATTAGAGCATGTCCAGACATTGATTTTCTCAGAATTGACAATGTGGTGTTAAGGCCATTTTTTGGGGAGAAGATGCATTAATCAGATATTTTTATTTCAAATTCCCATTAAAGTTCTCCAAACTCTAATAAAATAATTAGTTTTTCAGCTTGCAATCTCTAAAAGACCGTATAGGTTTACACTGTCACACAGTGATACAAAAATTGTCTGAGGATTATGAGCAGATTTTTACATGTAACTAAGTGCAAACTCAGGTGAGGGTGAATGCACACATAAAGGAAGAGAATGGGGAAGGAAGGAAGGAAGGAAGGAAGGAAGGAAGGAAGGAAGGAAGGAAGGAAGGAAGGAAGGAAGGAAGGAAGGAAAACCAAAAAAGAGGTGCATCCCATCCTGTTTTCTGAACACATCTACATTTCTCCACTGATATATTTGTGACAACTTTAACTGGTTGCCTAGAACATAGGTATCTAAAGACAAAGAAGGTGGTGTCTTGGCCTGAATGATTCATTCTGCAAAAGGACCCTTAGAATGCAGGTAGGAGAATAAAGGAAAATAATTGTCTAAGAATGTGGCCACATGCCACTTCCACCCATTTTCTCCTTTGTTTCTGAGTTTATTTTTGTAAAAGGGCAATGGCACACCATGGCATAAACCCCAATATCTACTCATGGATCTTATATATAAATCATAGACACTAACACTAACTGTTTTGAACTCAGGCAGCCCTAATGTTACCTGCAGCTGAAGCTTCCGAGTGACCAATATAGTATACATCCTTCTGCCCGGTTTTATTCATGATGAAGTACAGCTCTGCTGGAATATCGTATTTACCCATTTCATCGAAGCTACAGGGGAGAAACACAAAAAGCTAGCAGGCAGTTTGGCTGTCACAGTGTGAGTTACTGACTGTCAGTTTTGCTCATTGCGCCAAGCAGGACCCATTGAAAGGTGAGGTTGCACGCTTTGCATTCTTGCTTGAGTTGGGGAAGGGGGTAGAGGGATGCAGCTGTGCTGCCAGGCTGCCCCATGCCTTGGGCTCTCTGCAAAGGTTTTGTCTATTAGCAGAGGCTCTTCCAGACGTGATTGTAATCATTGCTTTCACCAACATAGATTACAAAAAATATTTATCTCTCAGTTAACATCAGTTGTGATACATCAGATTTCTAGACTGAGCTGGGCAGTCTCCTCTCCTGTCTGCACTTGGGACATGGTATCTGGTGGGAGACTTCAAGATTATTGATGCCTCCCAGTTTTGGAAGTCTTCTCCCCAAAGAAAGCAGCACTGTGTGTGGACAAAGGTGACCTCACTGTGTGTGGACAAATGTGACCTCACTGTGTATGGACAAAGGTGACCTGTGTACGGACAAAGGTGGCCTGTGTACTTCCAGCTTTGCTTCTGTATGTGCTGATTCCAGAAGGACCTGTCAGATTGCGTAGCCAAGCCCTTCTCATGACCCCCCAGAAGTGGCTGCATCTGGAGAAAAGAGTTGGTCTAGTCTCCTTAGATGTTGCGTGTCCCACTTGAAGTCAGATTATATGAAAATAATTAGGGTTTTCATATAATCCAGAAGGGGATATTTTCATATAACCAGAAAGGGAAAGATTCTGCATCCCAATATTAACTGCCCAGTCTTGCTAGTCCCCTGAATGTTGCTTTCTTCAGTAATTCTTCCTCCACCGAGTACCTGAACTGCCAGAACTCTTTCTGGCTGGGATTAAGGGTCTTGTGTTTTAAAGACCACGTGTCTCCTCGGCTGTTTCCCATCCAGACATCATAGCCAGCATCTGCTAGGATGAAGCCTAGACTGTTGTTGGGCAGGTTAGAGATCCAGTGAGTAGAATCTCCTAAAGTACCATGGTGTAGCAAGACTGCAGGCTTTTTCCCTGGAAAAGAAGAGGGTTTTCTTATGCTGTAGTAGTAAGTAATATGTAGTTAAAACTGGGGTGCGGAGATTGGTTTTGCAGGAGTTTTTTAACCTATATACAGAATTCAGGCCACATTCCTGACTAGATGCTCTTGCGGAGATGGAAAGGTGTGGAACATGCCATTGCATGTGCAAAGGGGAAAGATGGGGGACGCGTGTGAGAGCCAACTCTCAGACTTTCCATATGTCCTGTAACTCACACCTGTATTTTGGCTGTTCCTCCCTGCAGGAATTCTGAAAACAGCAAGAATGTATCCATCCTGCGTGGTAACTTCATATTCCTCACTGGGGTACCCATGATATCTGATAATTTCAGTCTGTGGGAAGCCAAAGGAGAGCTTGTTAACATGCATTTACGATGTAGAGGTTTGTGAAGAAGGTGTCTAGAGGCTACTTCTATAGAGGAATGTGAAGCTAGCCAAGAACATGCCAGGGAGATTAATATGATAACATAGAACTGGCTTTTTCTCTACTGCTCTGTGTTGTTCTGGTAGGAACGGACCCGAAAGAAATTCTTGTAGGACAGTACAACCCATGCCTTTCTCTTTCGGGAATGATCAGATATATGCTATAACATAGCCATGGAGGCTGGAGGATGCAAACGGCAGCGAGAGTAATTGAGCTGTGTTTGTGTGATGTAGTTTGTGTATGCTCTTTAACATTGTACCTCTCAAATTGAAATACCAAGATCTGCGTTTGCATCTAGTTAGACTTGGAGGTCTCCTGACATACTGCATATTGCTTATGTTTTGGCTAGGTAGTAATTGCTGTAGCAGTGACATCCAAGCACTACACAGGCTTATAAGAGTATCAGGATGACAGAGCTCGCCTGTGCAGTAAATAAGACAGTTTCTGGGCCCTGTAACTTGATTGTATGTGCTGTCATGTGGTAGGACTGTCCTGGGAGTAGCTTTTCTCTGAGTATCCCAGTACTCTCCACCACTTTTCCTGGATGCATCTTTGTTCTTTTAGACTTTGGGGATGATGCTATTAAACAGCTTGGATAAAGCCATCCTGTTTTGGAGGTTAACCTGGCTGAGCAGCGTGGAGGAACACTGGTTCTCTTTAATATCTTTATCAATGATTTGGACAAAAGGATCAAGAGCACCCTCAGTAAGTTTGCAGACAACATCAAGTTGGGTGGGAGTATTGATCTGTTTGAGGGTAGGATGGCTCTGCAGAGGGATTTGGACAGGTTGGATCGATGGGCTGAGGCCAATGGTATGAGGTTCAACAAGGCCAAGTGCGGGGTCCTGCACATGGGTCACAATGACCCCATGCAGTGCTACAGGCGTGGGGAAGAGTAGCTGGAAAGCTGCCCAGCAGAAATGCACCTGGAGTGTTTGTTGACAGGTGGCTGAATATAAGCCAGCAGTGTGCCCAGATGGGGCAAAAAGGCCAACAGCATCCTGGCCTGTATCAGGAATAGTGTGACCAGCAGGACTAGGGAAGTGATTGTCCCTCTGTACTCAGCACTGGCGAGGCACTACCCCAAATACTGTGTTCAGTTTTGGGCCCTTCACTACAAGGAAGACATGGAGGTGCTGGAGCGTGTCCAGAGAAGGACAACAAATCTGGTGAGGGGTCTGGAGAACAAGTCTTATGAGGAGTGGCTGAGCGAGCTGAGATTGTTCAGCCTGGAGAAAAGGAGGCTGAGGGGAGACCTTATCACTTTCTGCAACTACCTGAAAGGAGGTTGTAGCGAGGTGGGGGTTGGTCTCTTCTCCCAAGTAACAAGTGATAGGACAAGAGGAAATGGCCTCAAGTTGCACTGGGGGAGGTTTAGATTGGATATTAGGAAAAATTTCTGCACTGAAAAAGGGTTATCAAGCCTTGGAACATGCTGCCCAGGGAAGTGGTTGAGTCACCATCCCTGGAGGTATTTAAAAGACGTGTGGATGTGGTGTGGGGACATGGTTTAGTGGTAACTTGGCAGTGCTAGGTCAATGATTGGACTTGATGATCTTAAAGGTCTCTTCCAACCAAAATGATTCTATGATTCTATTCTATGATTCCACGATTCTAGGCAAGCCGGGTAGGGTGGATCTCCTATTACAGACTCGCTCTCAGCATCACCTATCACACTCTTGCCACTATTGCGAGGAAATCTGGTGATTCAGAGCAAGGGGTCTTGGATTACTTTGTGTTGTGAGAATCTGCTGTTTGAAGAAGGGGTTCATCCTACCTTGCCACTGTACTGAGCAAACAGGTTGTTACAGAAGGGGAGGACTTTGCCTCCCTTGAGACTAGAAACCAGCCTTTGCCTCTACTGCAAAGGAAGTCTTCTCTCTGGCAGCTCAGAATTTTTGGATAGCAGCATTAAGGTTTCTTCTAGGCAGGTGCTCCCTATCACAATGCTGGAATGACCCCTTTGAAGAGGGTCTACTTTTAGTCTCATGACAGGGACTGTTAGTGGTGGGGCAGTGGTAGTGGTAATTGGAGAGTCAATTTAGAAAGAAAGAGGTAGAAAATGACCCAACTTACAACATTCATAAAGCATTCGGGGTTGCGATTCTTCTTGTTGTCTGAATTCAGAGTGGGGGGTGTTGTGAATCCCACTGAGAAGGCAATTCCTTGGGCGCAGAGCAGCAGGAGGAGGCACCACATCTTGGGGCTGTGTGAAAGAGCACATGCAGGGGTGTTTGTGTTAGGAAGAGAGTGGCGTGGAATTTCACAGGAAGACACAAGTGGGGATTCTCCTGAAGGTTGCCCAGGGTCTGTTCCCCAGGGGTCTGCCTGAATAAGTACTTGTGTGAGGGTGGACTGTCTACGGGTTCCCTGTTTAAGGAGTGAGTCAAAGGCTCCAGGAGGATGTGGAACCTCCCTGGGAGAATGTGCGTTTATGATATCAGTACTAGTTTGTGTCAAGGGTTCCTTCCTTTTTCTCTCATGTGTGGTCATTCCTATTGTAAATCTGTGTCTTGGCCACCTGGAGGAAAAATGGCATTTTCATGGGTTTTAGGGTTTGACTGATGGTCACAGGGAAGCTTTTCTGAATAGAAATTGTAGGGTGCAGTCTGTCTAGTTAGTTACCTTTGTAATCAGCATAGAGGAAACAAGCAGTTCATAAAACCAGAGTTTATTATCTGACATATTTTGAGGAAGATTTTCAAGATTGGAGAGCTGGGAGTGGACAGCCAAAAGATTTGTTTTCTCTGAACTTCTTCGTGAGGGAGTGCTGTGATTTAACCCCAGTCAGCAACTGAGCACCATGCAGCTGCAGATTCATTCCCTGCCCCTGGTGGGATGAGGGAGGGAATCAGTGGAGTAAAAGTGAGAAAACTTGTGGGTTGAGATAAAGACAGTTTAATAAGTAAAGCAAAAGCCCTGTACACAAGCAAAGCACAACAAGGAATTAATTCACTGCTTCCCATGGGCAGGCAGGTGTTCAGCCACCTCCAGGAAAGCAGGGCTCCATCACGCATAACAGTTACTCGGGAAGACAAAACACTGTAACTCTGAACGTCCCTCCCTTCCTTCTTCTTCCCCCAGCTTTATATACCGAGCGTGATGTCGTATGGAATATCCCTTTGGCCAGCTGGTGTCAGCTGTCCCAGCTGTGTCTCCTCCCAATTTTTGGTGCACTCCCAGCCAACTCGCTGGTGGGGCGGTGTGAGGAGCAGAAAAAGACTCAACTACTTAGCCACAACCAAAACCAGCAGTGCACTATGAACACCATTCTCATACCAAATCCAAACACAGTGTTATACCAACCGTTAGTAAGAAAGTCAACTCTATCCCAGCTGAAACCATGAGAGGGTGGGAGTTCTCAATTCTTTTAATTTTTGGTTAAATCTGTCATACCCCTTGAGTCATTAGAACATTTGTATTAAATCAAAACTGGGATAATTAATTTCAGCATCCAAACCACTCTACTGCATCCACTTTGTAGGAGAATACTTCCATTCTTCTGTCAATAGAACAGAAATGCTCCCACCCGTGTGCTCTGGAAGCACAGTTTTACAGTAGATATTCCACTGCTTTCTGAAGTTTTATTCAGTTCAAACAGAGTAAACACGTTCCTCTATTTCTGCATGTGGCACATAGTTTGGGAACAAAACTGAAAAGTTCAGCTTAAGTCACAGGGCTTTTTTTGTATTAAAAGTAAGGCAATGGGGTAGCTAAATTGTTGCCCTTTTTAAGGTATACTTTTTTCTATATACTATATTGTCGCCTGACTTAGCTGGCATGTTTTAATGCGCTACCAGAGGAATGCTTTGTAAATCAGATACACTGTGCCTGTTAACTCCAAGACTCGGCATGCACTGTCTCATTAAGTCTTGACTGTAGGAGCCTTGAACAGCAATCTAGTCTTTTTACATAATGAAGCAGCGCCAAAGAGTGGCATTTACCATGGCAAACAGGAATTAACTGAAATATTTAATCAAAAAAAATCAAAAAAGTAGAGGAAGAGACCTGAAAGATACATTCAAAAGGCCATTTATGAAGACTTTTGATATTCAACAAGACTAAGCTTTAAACTTTCTATTTTTTTCACATTGTAAATGGGACAGAAAGGCACCAGGGCAATTAATGTAGTTAGCAGATATCAGAATCTCCTGGCTAACTTATAAGGAAAGCTTAAATGCATTTGGAACTATGAGAGCAAAATACTCAATTTATGCACACGTTTTCCATACTGAGATTTTCATGCATCCACAGTGACATCCTTAGGAAAAAAACACGAACAAGTAGAACAAAATGAAACCATCAGTTACTCCTTTTTCCCATTTGAGCAGCTCAAAGGATTCTTCATCTCCTCAGCTTTAGCAAACACGCGCTTTGATGCATAGCATCAGGCTCGTGGATCAGAAAGGATGCAGGCTGTCTACTCTGGCAAGCAACTGCACAAAAGCAAGACTGCACATCTTCATGGAGGCAGGCAACAGAGATAGAGACCATGAACACATATCTACAAGCAACTTACCTCGGCTTTGACTGCCTTGCTCGTGTCTTCTGCTGCAGCTCCTGGTCCGTCTCCACTAGCAGGCTGATTCACTGGCAGACACCTTTGCCAGTAAAAGGAAATAAAAATTCACTTACGAGCAGCAGTAGAGTGCTGTGTGATTTCTGCATGTATAGGAGAGCATCTTTAACTACTCATTTGTCAGTATTTAAGGAGTGGAGTTACTTTATGATAAACACCACTGTTGCACAATACTCTGAAAGAGCCAATTGCACCACAAAGCAGGAGAGGTAAAGGAGGTGTCTAACCTGTGGTTAAGATATTTAGCAGGAACCTGGGGGATTCTTGCCCCGGAGGCTGTAACAGATCTTGATCTGTTACTGCTGCCTGTCTCAGGGAGTGCTGTGACCACATTATTTTGGGATGAAGAGGAGCAGAAGTCCCGCTTTTCTCAACACTTTCTACCTATGAATGTGGTCTCTGTTGCCATGGTTTGTACAGAAGCTGGCATGGTCACTTGTTTTCTGAACTGCTGTTTGCAGATTGCTCGGGGACAGTAAGGTGCGTATTTAGTATCCTACACATATTCCTAAGCTGTTGTTCAGTGAACACCATAACGTGAAAAGACCAGTTTGCTCTGAATTAGCCTGCTCCTGCAGGGATTCTCGGGTATTGAATTAAGTTTGGAAACATTGTGTAAACTTTGACTCAGAGAGGATGCTAACAAGATTTCTTGCTTCTTCCAAGCCATTTCCATGAACTCTGTGAAAACATGGAAACCTCTGCCTAACTGCTGAATTAATTGTAGTCAGCCCAAGGGCTCAGCCCTCACTGAAATTGGCCTGGTACAGCAAATTTCCTGGACTGTGGGTGCTAATCATCTGCTGTCTTGAGTGGGAAAACGGATTGAAGTCTTTGTTAGTAAACAGAATGTGAGAGTCACCACAGTTTATAAAGCAGAGTGCAGTTTGTGGAAAAGTCAAGAAAGTGATTTCTCAATGAAAAACATTACAGCTCGGCAAGTCTGATACCCCTGGTACAGGTGTCTTTTCTCTGCTGTATTCCCAGCTAACACTATAATACCTTTTTTGTTTTATAGAATTTTCAGCCTGGAATGATCTGCAACATTTTACCTAGTTTAACTGCATGCCAGCATATGGGATGTATGATATTATTTCTGATATTGTCAGTAGGAATTGAGTGAAGAGCAAAAGACAGGTAAACTCACCTGAAAAATGGAAAAGAGGCAATGAAAGTAATGCATATAAAAAGAGCATAGGAAACATAAAGCCTAAAAGGTATACAGAAACTTCCCAGGACATACTGTCCTTACTTAGAGAACCATGCCAGCTGAGATAGTAGGTATTCTGTTTTGAAAATGCTGGAGAAAAATGTTGATGCCCAGGTGATCTGGAGTACAGCTGGACATAGCATGAGGTGTCCAAGCATGTCTTAGCCCCCAGTGCCTGCCAACTCCCTCAGGTATTCCCAAGGTATCCTTGGCCTCTGAGCACATCCCTGATCATCCATAGGCTTGGAACAAGAGGACAAAGGGGAATACGTGTGTTCCTTTGTCCTTTGCAAATGCTATAAAATACAAAAATAGTGTTCATTTAAGGAAATGGTCTGTATAGGCTCTTCCTTTTCTTTCTTCCCAAGTACTTTTGTGGTTCTCATAAATTTTCTCCCTGCATTTGCCAGATGATTGATCACCTGTTGTTTAGGCAGCCAGGTATGGGAAAGAAGCCAGCTGTTTATCAAATGCTTTAGTCTGCTGAGGCGTCACACAGTCACTGTGCTACTTGGCCAATTTTAAATTAAGAATTGTCATATAGGATAATACTGATTGTGAAAATGCATACGTGTTTCGGCAAGTTTGTGCAGATGTACAGCCCCGCTGACTTTTACAGGACTGTTGTCTTACACATAGTGCAGTTCCAAAATATGTGCCCATGAACTGATTGTGGGGAACAGGATCTTGGGCAAGCCATGATCAGTCTGCATGAACGATGAGCTGCTGGAGCTTAGCCACAGCATGGGCTGTAACAGAAGTAACCCAGTAGTGACCATATGAGCATCAGGAGGCAAGGGGAGGGCTGGGAAGACCTGTGTTTTTCATGTGATACCAGCGGTTCACTGAGTTCGCCTTAAAGTGATATAAAATACAGGCTCCAGTCCGTGCCATGGAGGGGCTTCTTTGTGCTTGATGGAGCTGTTGAGTTAAACCTTGAAGCAGAGGTGCAAGGGACCTGTGCAGTGCTACAAGGATGTTGTCCGAGTAGCTAACCGTCTTCAGAGGGGAGGTGTAAGGGGTGAGTGTTCCTCTTGTCCAGACACGGGCCATTCCAGGACTGCATGTTTTGGGATTACATATTTCTGAGGACTGTACTGCACACACAACTGCAGCAGGCCATAGATTTCTTTCCTGAGAGTGGTGTAACTCATGCCATTTGGAGCAATATCATTTATAGTGCTTGGATATTTAAGAGACAAATGTTTTTCCATGTCTTTTATTGAATGTACTGTTTTGAAGTTTAATTTATATTTAGTTTAAAAAATGAGTTGCCCTTGTTCTTTCTCTGATGAAAGCCCTTCTGGCAAACTCTTAGTTCACATCTGGCTCAGATGAAACTTTTGAAGTGTTGTTAAATTGTTTCAGGAAGTTGGAGTCTAAGTAGGTGACAGTTTGCCTAAGCATTGAGTCTTGGCACCTTTTGGAGAAAAAAGACTTATTCAAGAAAAGATTAAGATTTTCAGGATTCAAGTCCTTGTTTATAAGCATGGTAAAGAACACTAGAGCAATATGTGAAGCAGAAGTGGACCTGTGGCTACATAAATTTGTATGAGTCTCATACCTCATCATGGTTGGGCTGCTTATCTGTTCTCAGCTGAAGCTCTGATGAAATTAATCACTTAAGTGATTTTCAGAAGGGCCTGAGATGTGATGCTGGATTAAGTGGTAATTTACACTATCTTGGGAAAGGAGTTGCCTGAAGCTATTGCTGTGCTCTGTGGAGGAGGGTGTTTTGTTTTTATTTATTTTTTTAAAATGCTTGTCCATGTTACCATGCGTTTATATATTGGTGTTAGGAGGGGATTAAGTAAACTACTAAGTTGTTATATGTAACAGCTGAGCAATTTGAGGTTTCTTTCAACAAGTTGTAGTTTATAAATTCCAACAACCTGGCAAGTTGATGTAGGGGGTTGTCTGTTTCTTAAGGTTTGGGTGTGAAGGAATACCTTTTTGGTGTTACTCACTGCTCCATGTCTTTAGGCCAACAGAATATTCACCACATGCTGAACGATCAATCTGTTGGGAGGATCCTAGTGAGGTTTATCACAGGTAGGTATAGTGTACGTTTCTGTTGCAAGCCAACCTAATTTTCGTCAGGTAAACAGCCATCAAAAGGGTTAGAACTGGTGCCAGCAAACTAATGCTACAGTCAGTGGTGCTATACTACTTTATCCAGAGAGGGATAGAGATGTTATAAGCAATTTCCTATGGCCCTCCAACCCACTGGAGAATAAATATGAAAATTACGGAAATGAAAGTTCTCAAATGAAAGATAGGGGGCTTGGATTTAAAAAATAAAATAAAATATACTTGAAATACAGGAATGTGGGTTTAAACTATAATGGAAAAAAAGATCTTAGGATGTCTGCAGCCACTTGAAATATGCATGCCTCACTTGGAGAGACTGTCTGAGTGTAGTATAGAAATACTATCAGCATCTTGTCTTCAGAGCCACGAGCACTCAAAGGGGATGGTGACATCAACAATAATTCTCTTCCCAAGGACGGTCTACTGCAACTAATGTGTAAAATTATCAGGTTATAATATGAACCATATTAATTGTTTGTCTGGGTGAGGAAGAGGAGACTGAGAAAAAGGTGATGAAAGCAGATGGCCTATTTAATAAGAGACTGAAGCTAATTATACTGGAAACTCTCATTAAAGGTGTGGGATCTAGTTGCTTCCCTTTTCCCGGTAGGTGTGTGAGGCGTTCTTGCAGAGGGCTTGGGATATGCTTCAGTCAGAAGCAGCTTGGGTGGTAAACTAGCTACTGTTCATAGTTACTTGCTTTAAGTTTTAGGTTTCATGCCTTTTTTTTTTTTTTCTCCCTTTACCCCTCCCTTTCTTGGCTTGTGGAACTTTCTTCCTCTCGCTCTCCTTCGTCCCTTCCTCAGCCTGTTTTGCTACTTTCCATTTTAGGCAACCGGAGGCTGTTATTGCAAAAATTACAAAGGAAAATATTTCTTTGTTGTAACTTGTTCTGTCAGTCTCCTGTAAGCTGCTGTTCTCACGTTTACCTCGCTGGGTTGGGTTTCTGAAGACAATTGTTTCATGCTACCAGCAGAAATAACTCAAAGGAAATGTAGTTTAAGAAAGAGTGATACTTCTAAGTTAAATATTAACCAGATTCAAACAAGCTCAAGAGCATTTCAAGTGAGGCTACTTGTTGGGCTGGTGAACAAGAACGAACTCAAGCAGTGAAGAATAGGCATGGGGATACTCTATTCGGAGGTACGTGACCATTTTCTACACAGTAACTGAAGCTGTTGAAGATTTAGATATTCACTGTGTTTGGTTTGTTCCCTTCGCAGCCTCCCATACACAGGCTTATACAGATCTGGAAGTTCTCTTCCTTTGGAAATGCTGTACTTTGGCTATTAATTGACAGAAGTACTGTTTGTAGGAAAAAAGAAAATGCAATAACCAATGTAATTATTATGACTTCACAGAGAAAGCATGCGTTCAACGTTTTTTGTTGTTCTGTGTTGAGATCAAAATGATCCTGAGCATGGTGCAAACAACAGAAAACTCGGCAAACAACTCCTTGGCTTATGTTGAATATAAGTAATAAAGCAAATGCCTAAGGAAACATTATCCCCCACCTCATGACTGTTTTAGGAATGTGATTTTTTTTTTTTTTAAGTTCTTATCTTTATGGGTTTGTCCCCAGACCATGGTCCATTTAGCATACCCCTGGATTTTAGGATAAATGCTGCTACCTAAACATATTCATTATCTTATAAACTTTCCATTTGTACACTTGGGAAGAAATGAGGATTTTAGTCCTTTTTGACTGTGAATACAGTGGATTGCACTGCTGTTTCTTTTTCTGGAGATAGCATTACATAGCTGCTCCTTTAAAAGGTTTCATTTCTATGCTGAAAAGCCCCCCTTTTATTTTTAAAAGGCTATTCAATGAAATCAAGTATCTTCTCCTCTTTCAGTATTATAGGGAGCTTGAATCTGTGCATTCATAAGGTGATGGGCTGAGTAGGCTGCAACATATTCTGAAAGGATTTGTTGCCTCTCTTCAGATCTACTACTCAGATAATATTGTACAGTGTCATCTAGTTTAATTAAAGTGGTGTTTAGAGAATGTTCAAATGTTGTCCATATCTTCCATGATTATTAGTTAATATTCTCATATACATTAGCTTTCTTCCTTTAAAAAAAATCTGAGTGAGATATAGTTTTCTGGGTGAAGTATGGTTCATTTATAAGTGACAGAAATCTACAAAAGTGCAAATAAGAAAGTGTAAATTTTATTTTCTGAGGAGTGTGGATTGGATACTAGTGCATTCCTCAGCATCACAAACATGAAGTAGACCCTCTTGTTTAGTTTGTAGCATGTCTCTGGATGACTTTTAGTGGATTGGTTCACAATATCTGGATGTTATGAAATGATTCCTTTTTGTCTAAACAACTGCAAAGCATGGATGTAATTTCAGCAATCCCCTGCAGTTCTCAAAGGAGGAAGCAATTATCAGCTGAAATTGCTCTCCCAGTTGCAAAACTGGTTTACCTTAGCCTCCTCTCTATTAGCTGAATGCTTTGTCCTCAGTGCTGTGCCTTTAACCTTTATTTCATGTGTGGTAGAACTTGAAGAATAGCTCATGGTTTATTACTACCTCAGCAAAGCTAATCAGAGGGAGATGCAAGAAGCTCTGAAAACAAGTAGAGAAATTCAGATGTGGCAGTTCATCTGCATCGGAGTAAATTACCAGGTCCAGATTTCAATCACATGGCCCACAATCGATTAAAACAAAAACACAGTTGTGTAGAGGTATTGTCCTCCTTCCTGATGGTGAAAGGGTTTTTTTACTTTTCTTATACCCTTCGTTTTTGATCTTGTAATGAATGATCTCAGCTGTGAAAACACTTGCCTGTCCTCTGACTACTTCTCACCTTTACTCAAGGCTCAGATACTGAACAATGAAATCTTCTTCTGAAGGGCTTATAGAAGAAGTGTTTGTAGAAAGAGAGATTCTAATCCAGCTATAGAGCTTTTGCTGTAAAACTGCATATTCAATTTTCCTTTGAACACCTGACTTGGGTGAGCATCACTCAGTCGTTGGCATATCTAATCCTCAAACTCTAATTTTTTTTGTCTCCAGTGTCTGCCCGTTGCTTTCTTCAGTTGGGCAGAGCCATGTGCTCTGGTTCATGGAGAATCTGAGTTTGTTCATGGAGAATCTGAGTTAGTTCATGGTTAACCAGTATTCCGTGGCAGGGAAAAGGCACCACCAGTGGGGCTAGGAGTTTGGTGGTGTGATTCTTCCGCACAGCTGAGCCCAAGTCTGAGACATGAACTTTGGATTCTTCTGATACTGCCTCCATCTTGCATGTGAAGCCCAGTCATTCTGAGTACATATCTCATAAGTTTATTTCCTTCTTGTATATGATGGTTGAATAACAATAATTTAGTAACCATAAAACGAATCACAAGCTGGTTGTTAAGTTACATCATTGCTGAGGTGGTCTCTTAACATCATAGAAAACTGAGTGAGGGCTTCCAGATTTTTAGAAAAGCTTCCATACTTTTCTGTAAGCATAAAGGAAATGCGTTTTCTCGGATTTTGGATGGAAGCTATTGTTTGTACATAACATTGCCTTAACTCTACAATTGGCCTCACTGTTGATATTCTAGACAGGTGCTGTCTAACTGTGTGTATGTAAGAAACTCTATCAATTATCTTCTGAGCAAAGTTTGGAGAATTGTTTAAAATAGACTTAAGCATAGTTAGCCCTAATTTGGGTAGAGCTGCCAGAGTGACAACCCAAAAAAAATGAAAGGAGGAAGAGGGGTTTGTGGCAGAGGCTTCACAACCACAGAAATCCTTTCACACTCCTCAAGCTCCAGGCTGGAGCCAGTCAGGTTTGTGTCCATTCTGCTGCTACTGCAAGCTTGTTTTGGAGCTTTGCTATGCACATGGCTAGAAATCTCTTTCTAATTTTCATGCTAAATTTCTTGGCCAGACACACACACACACACACACACACACACACACACACACACTTATATATATCTGAAGGGTGAAGCTGGAGAGGGACTTTTTACAAGGGCATGTAGTGATAGGGCAAGGGGTTATACTTCAAACTAGAAGAGGGTAGATTTAGATTAGATATTAGGAGGGAATTTTTCATTATGAGGGTGGTGAGGCACTGGCACAGGTTGCCCAGAGGAGCTGTTGAGGCCCCATCCCTGGAGGTGTTCAAGACCAAGCTGGATGGGGCTTTGAGCAACCTGGTCTGGTGGGAGGTGTCCCTGCCCGTGGCAGGGGGCTGGAACTAGATGATCTTTAAGGTCCCTTCCAACCCAAACCATTCTATGATATATGACCTTTTTTAACTTGTTCCTTGAAATTAATTGGCTCTTCTTCTCTAATACTTATTTCTTTAATTTATCTTGAAGACTCTTACAGCCCTGTTTCTTTTCTTCCTAGCCTAGCTTAGCAAATCAATCTTTCTTCGGGCTCTGCATATTCCTCATGTGTGTAGAGGTTTCATGTTCCTGCCATAGTCTGATCTCATTTTTGGACCCAGATGTCAAGAACTGTGTCCACTATCCCAGTTAAGTGCCTTTTGTCACAGCTTGTGTCTCTTTCTGAGAAAGACTCTCTAATACAACATTTGCCACTGGTTGCTGTTTCTGATGCCTTTCTTACACAGATGACGGATTGCCACCTGTTTGTAATTTTTCTTATCTTTGTTCTTCCCTAACACATTTTCTCTGAAGTCCTATTGATATCAAAATAATGAGCTTATTTATATTATATTATTTGGATTTGCCTTACTTTAATGTCCTGCTACTATGTTTGCTCCTTCAAGGAGTCATGTTTGTCAATTTGGGAGGTGTATTACAAGTCTGATATATGGGACTTTTCACCATTCTTTGACTAAAAGAGGCCTTTTCTACAATGCAAACCAGCAGAGTGAATGTGGACCTCAAGAAAATCCCATAAAATCGGGAAAAAAAGGTTTTTTTTCATTTGTTTAAATACAAATGGAACATACTAATATGTGAAAGAGCCAGTTATACAAGGAACTTCCACTGCACTGGAAAAATAATAATTAAAAAAAATACTTTTGGTATTTCAATTAACCAAGTGTTAGCTGGTGAAATGGATGAGAATGGCTTCTTTACATTTTCTGTATCCAGGATGTTTGCTGAAAACAGCCAGTTTCAGAAGGTAAAAGAGCACGTGTGTTTCGTATGCTGGTCTCTGTGCATGACTTCACTCCCAAATAATGTAGTCTCTTAGGGAGTGGTAACTAGTCATGGCTCTAGAACTGGGTTCAACAGTAGTGTAAGGTTTAGAAAAAGATCTCATGGGTCAGCGGAGTATCAGTGAGAGATGCCTTGGGCTTAATGGTCTAGTGAGTAAAACTCTTTGAGACAGTACAGAAAGAAAAGCACAAAAGCGTATCATTTGCAGCGTGTCATTTGGTGACATGAGCTGATGAACTGGCAGGAGTCAGACTAGGAAGGAGCCAAGTTGTATGGTAAATGGCTGGCATTTGAACAAGTGTTCAATCAAACAAGTCTCCTGCATCTTTAAATAGGCAAAGCAATTCTTAAAAGCAACAATAGTAGGGAAATCGGAGGTGCAGACAAAATCCACTTGATCTTCTCTTTCCTGGACATGAAGATACTGTACTAGTATATAGTGACATGACAGAGAGTGAGATTCTAGAGCAAACTGATCATTTAGATGGCACCAGTGTGCAGGTCACTTGCACCAAGAGGGTTTTGAAAGAGGGATTTCTCCTCAAAAATTATTAAAACAGTTCTGGTTCTGAAGGAGCATATAACAGCAAATAGCACATGAAGGGTTTTAAAAGCATATAGAGAGATGATGCAAATTTACAATGTTACATGTATTCTTTTTAGACTTTTTTGTCTGATATAATTAAAAAAAACCCAACAACAACAAAAAAAAGCCAACCCCCCCCCCAAAACCGAGAAGTGGTACAAGGTCTGGTAGACGTATAAATACTTCCTCTAGAAAGGAAAGCCACGCATCTTATGCAGCTGTCCAGAAGACTGGGCAGCAATGATGCTGGAGTTAAACTTGTGTTGGAGGTCAAAGTTTGACTGAAGTGGAAGTGTAAATAAGGAGAATCTTTCTAATGTGTGTGTGGGGGAAAGCTAACTGCAGGGGGGTGAGGAAAGGGCTGAGAGTTCAGCACTAGATCTTGTTCATGTAGCGTATTTAAGTTGTGATAAAAGGAGGATGGGAAGGAAAAACTGCAGATAATATTTAAAGAAAACACTTATCCTGGAAGATGGTGAATAAACCCCTCAATAGTGAAGACAGATGAAAAGAAAGAAACTATTCTCTTTTTGACTGGAGAACTTCAAATGCTACCAGCCTGACAGATTTCCCACTGTTGTTTTCTGCCTGTATTAGGCCATTAGAAACCTGTAGTACTCCTGTCACTCTCATCCTCTTCTTAGTCTGAGTTCTTGCAGCTGGAGAGGGAAGGAATTGCAGGTTAGGTCACAGGTGTGTAGAAATACTGAGCAAGGGTTTGAACCGCAAGCAGTTCTCAAAAGCCAAGGAGGATCTGAGCTGTGGGCATACATGCCTGTATTTTTTAGGTATGAAGTTTAACATGAAGCCCTAGAAAAGAAACACTGTGGAGGTTTTAGTTGGTTTGGGGGTGTTGGTTTGTTTTGTTGGGTTGTTTGTTTTGGTTTTTGTTTTTTAAATTTCTGGCTCTGCTTTCACCTGAAGCGTGGTTCTGTTCTGGGAATTGATGAGTCAGAAGTGGTAGCTCTTGTTCAGCAGTGTTCATCCAAAGGGAAAGCCTGCCGTAAACTTAGAGAGGTGTGGGCTTGTCAACGCTTGCTCCTTAAATCAACTCCTATGAGGTCAGAAGCCAGTCTTTTAATGGCTGCAAATGAATCAGATTTATTTCTTGGATTATAGACACATCATCCAAATGGTGCAAAGTTTATTCCACTGTTTAAGGGCTGTGACTTCTCAGGCTGAGGGCTGAGAGCTGCTGTGTGGCAGCTGCAGGAGAATGTCTTACCACCATCTTCTGGAAGTCACCTAGAACTACAATCTCTGTCAAGGCGGCCTTGGTAATGTCTTAGAATATGCTAGTAGTAAGTCAGAATGGGAAGAATGGATGTTTTAGTGAAACGTGTGCTGATGAATATTATCTTCTCTCTTCAGCCCATTTGTCAGGCAGCTTATAATAATGATTTCAATGAAGTTCAGCTCCTTTTGGAGCGCAACAGCAACTATCTGAACGTCCAGGACAGCTTCGGTGGAGACACCCCCTTAATTTGCGCGTGCAAACAGGGAAACAACAGGATAGTTAGCTATCTTCTAAAACGAAGTGCTGATGTCCACCTCAGAAACAAGGTAAGTGGACACTGACTCCTCCTTTGCAGTGACTGTTCTTTCAGGTTTTTGGCGTGTGTGTGTGGGAACAGTGGCAGTGCTGCCAAACCTGAGGTTTGCTTCCAACTAAGTATAGTCACCAAGTTATAATTTAATAAACCTTTATGCTTCTGTTTTTCCTCCTTATTTACTTTACTAACTTGCCATTGCACACAAGACAATAAACATTGCCAACCTGAATTTCTCTCTGTGTTCACGTTCCCAGTTCAGGTAAGGCTGCATGCCACCCCCAGAGAGTTCTGCCTGCTTTCCCATGCAGCACTCAGCGTTCATCTTGCCCTCCAGCTTGTATCTCTCCCTTCTGTAGCTTTTCTTTTCCCTCTGTCTTTTTCTTTACCCTGGTTAAAAGGAAGGTCTGAAGGAGAGCCTGTCTGTCTCTCACGTGTCCCTGAGGAGAGACTGACTCTGTGAAAACCTTCTTTATTCCCTCTGCAGACCTGCTTTTGTCACATTGTTGGGCACATAATAGCGTGCTGGGGGGTGAGGAGGGAAATCTTTGTTCTTCACCTGTTAAAAAACCCTACCTGCTTTGCACAATAGCTGTGGCTGGCTATTTTCCCTAGGGTGATGAGGAAGTGTGTTTTTGTGGCAGATTTCCTTGTAGGTTACAAATAAGAAGTAACCGAGAGATGCATGTTCTGGCTTCATTACTAATTTATTCTTATGATGGTAAGGGTGATAAATAGCCAGGAAAACCCCCCCCACAATGCTGTCAGTTCTATTGTATCATCTCATATGCCAAAGCAATGTTTAGCAAGTTCCTACGCATTTGTGGGCTATCTTATACCTCTGGTTTCCAGTCCATTTGTTTATTTCATAGAAGGGCAGCAAATATTCGTGAGGTCAGTGGCATATTTTATCCTGTCTATTCTTGATGCGCATGGCTTTCCATCTTACCTCAGAGCCCTTTTGAAAGGGTTCAGTATTTTGCAGTAAGAGCATTCTGATTGCATTGGCAACCATTTGCTAGCTGTGCCTGGATTTCTTAAATGCCTCTCTGCTTCACCTTCACAGGTGGAATGCTTGACTGTGGTGCTCAGGACTGACAATGGGGAGCAGAGGATGGCACAGAAACACTTCTCTGCTTATTTTGGGCCCCAGTGTAACACTGTAACCCTAGTTTGTCCAACTCCAGTTAGATAACCTGCAAGAGGTTTAACGCCAGTGTTCTATAACGCACAGGTTAAAAGCTCTACCCTTTAGTTGCTTTGGTACACTTAGTATTCAAAGATTTTCTTTTTTTTTTTTAAGTTCCCTTTTTTAGGAATCTGCTGGGGATGTTGCTAATTGCCTGTGTTTCTCTCACATGCCAGAGGAGATGCCATAAACTCTCACGTCTTTGCTTCAGTAACCATCACCTCTATAAGAAGAAGAGTCGGGGGGGGATTCTTCCTGCTGATTTAATGTGCTGGGCAGTGGTACCAGCCACATGAGATGTCTGCTATGGCCTCTTTTCCTCTGCAGCCATGTCCAAGTTTGCAGACCTACACATGGATCCCTTTGGATCCCACATCCTTCTTGCATACGTAGCCCAGTTTCCGTGAGCCTAAATGTGCTTCTTCTTGAAGGAAGGAAAATGCATCTGTCTGTTTCTGCTTGAAAAACAGAGAAATATTTCTAGTAGATAACCTAAAAGAAAGCTTGTGAAATATAAAACGGTCTACTACTGTCAATATTAAACAAATATAATCAGATCACTGAATCTGGTACTAATCAGAGTTATTTTGTGTTTAGAAAGACCGCACATGTCTGCATTATGCTGTGAGAAAACGGTTCACCTTCCTTGACTACGTGCTCATCATAATCCTCATGCCGGTTATGCTTATTGGATATCTTCTCATGGTGAGTCTGGATGAAAGCAGGAAAACCCCATACCTTTCCTTTTCCCCTTTCTCACGGCAGTATTTCAGGCCAGGAGCCTGTATAGAATATGGACTGCTGTTTTTAAAGCAAAGACTGATGGACAGCAACAGAAGAAGCAGGAATTTTGCTGTGAGTATAGCTAGCGAAGGAGCAGAACTGTATCACTGCATCAGTCTGGCATTCGTAGAAGCCAGATACTCTTCTTTTTGGAAAAAAACAAACCAGTATTTATCCCAAATCTACTTAGTACTATATGCAGATGAACTGTCTTACTGTGTTACTCTCCCCCTTGCACCAAACAGATCTCAAAGACTAAAGAGAATGAAAACCTGATCAAGATGTTGCTTAGAGCTGGAGTGGATGTTAATGCTACAGACCTTGTAAGTGGGTTTATAAAAATGCAAACGTGGTTTGTATGCATACAATAATACTAAAAACAGACTTCAGAATCTTCTGGCAACATAGTCCTGCTTTCAGAGTAGGATCAGGGACTGAACTGACTGTGATGTATTGGGAGGATTCAGTGTTTCCCCTTGATACTTAGGCAATAGTTTTGTAATGTACGCAGAAATAATTCTCCACTGATCAGCTAATTCTCCCTTTCTGACCAATGCCATCTTAAGAGAACCCAGGCAAGCTGGGTTTAATTATGTATTAAATACCTGATCATGTAAAGATTCTAGTGATATAAGGATCTGAGTTTATCATCATTTATGAGTTCTTGGACTGGAGCAGATTTGTGGGCAAGAGTCGTGCCAGAGAGAGAGACGCTGTGTCTTCTCCTGATCTTCAGAGTGCCCTGATCTGCCATGCGTAGAGTTCTGTATCCACCAGCCTGCTTGTGTGTGGTAAAGAGCTCCTCTGCTCTAAGGTAGAAAAGGAGAACCCCCAACTTTATCAGCAACCAAATTCTAAAACACTGAAGTGTGAGCAAGCAGTATAGCTTAAGACGTAGTTGTTGAGATAAAGATCGTGGAATGTTCTGAAATTAGTAAAGAAGTATTGGCTTCCTGCTGAAGGTATCATCAGACCTGTTTTAGCAGCTGCATCCCAGGGAAAGAATGATTTGTCTTTTGTTCCTGTTGCCCTTATGAGAATGTATTTGTTTTACTGTGTAGTGTATTCTCACAGAAAAAGATACATGTCTCTCGCATCCAGCTGTTAGGATTATCAGTTTCCCCCTACAGGTAGCTGTACTTGCCTAAGATCTGCTAAAGAAATAGTAGAACTAAAACTCATCTGCTTCTGTTCCCCTTCAGTCTGGTAACACAGCCCTTCACTATGCCTGTGAAACGAAAAACCAGGCAGTCATTCCTCTACTGCTTAAGGCTCACGCAGACACTTCTGTAAAGAATCAGGTAAGAAGGTTGAAGTTGATAACAATATTTCCTTATCATAATGGTGAACCAGTATGTTGAAGGCCTTAGCTGGTGGGCACCAGTTTGAAAAAAGGGTGCACAGCTCCCCGGTAGCACACTTGTTTGCTGTGTGGTATAAAGCAATGTTTGGTCCATTGCCTTTGTTGGCAAGAGCAACCTTAAAGTCCAAATCCTTCACTGCTGGATTTCTAACAGTAAACACTGCCTACACATCCACTGGATCGCTTAGCTATCTTTATGGTACCTCTTCTTAACTCAGAGCTGCTCTACAGTTGTTCCTAAGATGCAGGCTTCAGGAGAGTGGTAAGAGCCTTCCTAGATGCTTTTTATGCTACTGGACACCATTCTTCTGAGAGGAGTTAAGTCAAGCTGCTTCTGTCATCAGAAAAGCTCAAATGTTGTCCAAATAAATATTGACCTGGGAGCATCTGCATTACTGAGTTGAGGTGAGCAATGTATTGCCCATGTTGCTCTTGAAATCAAATCTTAGCTTAGCTCTGCACTGATTTTGGACATTAGCCCCAGGAAACTGTGGAATGCCTGTCGTTACTGGAGGGGAGGGGAGGACTCTGCCCACGGCTTCAGTGAGAGCAGTATTGGACCCAGCACATTCTGAAATCTTTGTTTTAGAGCAAGGATGTGACTGTGAAACTTACACAGCAGAGCAATGCATCTGGGTGGAAAATGCAGGAAAGCTCTTTGTACTTGACCTGTATCTGTCATATTGCAATGTATTTCATCCGTTTCTTTCAGGATGGGGAGACTCCCTTAGATATAGCAAGAAGATTGCAGTTCCACAACATTGAAGGCATGCTAAGGAAAACTTCCTAGTCATCAAGGACTCTTGAACATGCAGAAAATTACCTCATCTGGCAATCCATCTTGCACAGCAGCAGGAGTCCTGCAGAGGGTTGAGCGCTGTTACTTGATAAAGACTTGGTCCAAATCCACCCATTCCTTGCTGCAGACTTTGACTATTTTGTCTGAGACTTCCCAGTACCCCCACAGCAGTGTGGGCTGAAAGGAGTTCACTTGCTTTTACTAAGCTGTGAATGATTACAATACTGTTCAGAATATTGCCCTTCCCATCTGCTTCCACAGTTTTATTACTTGACTTGCGCAGACTGTGGATTTTGAAAGCTAGCTATAATATTTCTGGAAGCCTAAACATTGCACGTGACGGCTGGCAGCCAATGCAAAAGTAAAATATCCTTTAGAGTGTGTGTTACTTGTTCTGTAGGGGATACACTTGACAACTGAACAATATACCACAGCAGTTTATACAAAGTCTGGCACCCTTCCTCATTGTATTTCTCTTCTGACAATGGGAGTGACTGGGAAAATAAGATCTCTCAGTTTAGCACTTCCTTCCATCCCTGCTACAAGTTTCACACACCTTAATTCTCACTGTGCTGCTACAAGGGAAGGATTATCTTCTCTCTCTCTTCTTTTTTTTTTTTTTTTTGTATAAGAAACAGCAAAAAGAGTTTCAATGAGTTGCTGGAGACCACAAAGAAAGCCAATTCCCGGGTTGCTTTAATGCATTAAGAAATAATAATGAAAATATGTTTGGCATGGTAGAAAAACAAGTCTCTCGACTACCTTTCCAATATAAACTGTGTACTAAATTAAAAAAAAAAAATCAATAAATGAAATGCTGTTGATGGGAACCAGATGTATCCTTCCCATGGGATGGGACAGGATAGCATGCTTTTCAGAGTGGTGCATGCAGCAGGGGATGCATATACCCAAATAATAATAAATTCATGAGTTTTCCCTTGCATAGATGAAAGCAGAAGAAAACCTGCAGTGGTAAGCAATGCATTAATGTGGCCTGGCGCTTTCTGATTTAATAATGTGGCAATAATGGGGAATCTCCTTTCAAATGCTGCTGTGTCTTGCTTTCTTGGTCTAATGGATCTTTATTTTTGTTGACAGTTTTGGCCATTTCCTGTAAGCTGTCATGAGTTCAGATGATAGATGCCATGATCAGCACTGTTAATGGCTGCTAGACTAGGTGCATGGACAAGCTACTGTATTTTTCCTGTGTTGCAGAACACGCATATATTTTTCAATGTAAGTATTCTGTTGGATGCTGACTCCAACTACAAAGGATCTTGGTTGGGCAATATAAGCTCAAGGCCCCACCTAGGAACACCCCAGGAAACAAAGCTGCCCTGAGCCTGTAATAATGAACATTTTGGGTGTAACCTGGGGACAGACACTCTTACCTACCAGATCAACTTGTGGGTGAGTAGATGTGTGGCACCTGCATGATAATGAAGATGCAGCCTCTTTGGGTTTAATGGCCAGAAAGGGAAAACAGCTGACTGCTTTCCCACACTGGGGAAATTGCTTGAACAAAGAATGGTCAAGACAGAGTTATGTAAAAGTCAAACCCAATGGCTCAGAGTGCTTGCAACACCTTCATTGTTAGTGCCAAGAATAATTCCTGGGGTGGGAGCTGTATTTCTTGGAGTACAGCTTGCCTGATGGGTCTGTATCTCATTCCTCAGTTGCCATCCATGGCCTTTGAAGCTGGGGGGTTTAGAGTGCATGAACAAGCCTTTGGGTGATGTGTAAGCATGGAGGGCATCAGAATACCTCTATGAGTTTTTCTGAATTTAGATTCATTGATGGTTGTAAGTCACCTATTGCCTGCCCAGTTTCTTGTACCTGAAGATCTCTTGGTTGTGGTGATACTGTAGGTAAATGTAAGGAGACGGAAAACAAAAAAAGCCAAGTTGTCTGTCAAGTGGATAAAGGATTTAATTTAAACAAAGGTCAGTTGTACTTCAACAGAAAAATGAGCAAATCCCACTTTTGGGTCTTTATGGGAAGACAAAAATTGGGCATGGGAATATCTCTGTGGGGTACACAAGGTATATATGAGAACAACAAAGTTTGGGCTTAGGAAAATCAGTCTTGTAGAAATAAAAGCTGCCCAAATTAAGGGATCCCTGCAGTGTGTGCTCAAATATATTTGTGTTTTCAACTGTCATACCTATGCACCTCAAACTTCTCAGGAAGACAGCAGTCACAGTAACACCATGGAAAACCTCAAACTATGAGGAAAGCAAGAAACAAAAAAGTACAGATAAATACCTATACTGGTATCTGTTGTGCGTGTCTGTGTGTTCACATCTTCCACAGATAGCACCCTTATTGCCAAATAGAAATTTTGGAGGTTTTTACTGAGCAAACAAACACTGTACATGTGGTTTCAAAAGTATTTTGCTATTAGTTCAATGATCTTCTGATACATTCTCTCAGTTGCATCAAGGCCCCAGATGAAATCAAGATGTCCCCAAGCAGGAATGTGCTCATGGTAAATGAGATTAGAAATCCGAGGAAGTAGCTTTGCCATGTCTTTTGGATCTGCAAATTTGTCAAGTCCACCGCTCCAAACAGCAATTGGTATGTTTATCTTCTCTATCTTGTACGCAGGAGGAGCAGACTGTAAGGAAGGGAGGAGACCTGAGTGAATGCTGTTGTATGAGAAGTTCTTTAGAGAAAGGATTCTGTGCAAGCATCTCTCTCTCCCTTCTGCACGTTCTACAGTAAAACAGTAAGGATGAAGGCCACCCTCTTAGTGTTTATTGCCCTATCCCCATTCCCTATCTACCATGAAAGGGAACGATCCGTCCTATTCCCGTGTCTTTCCTTAGTGCCTGGCTATGAGTTGTCCTGCAGTTTGACACCTACTCGTGCCCTTTGGAGGTGGGGATATGGAAAGCGCAGTGTCTGTGTTTATCAGGCAAGGACTGTCCAGCTTAGTCTTGTATATTTAGGGTGGGAAGATCTTTAAGTTTTGTTGGGACATGGAAGGCAACTGTTGGTCTTAGTTGTTATGCTTGGGTCTTAAGTGGCAAGGAAATACTTTGGCCATTTGCAATTTTCACTCTAGAAAATTTCTGAGACAGTGTGCATGAGTAGAAGTGACTATATCTCTGGAGCTTCTGTCTGTCTGTGTGCCCTGGTACAGCACAGGACACTGCAAGTCAAATGTGCTGGTTAAAAGTGAAATGATTGTCAGCTAATTGGAGAGGTCACCGTAGCTGCAAGATTCATTTCCTCAACTGACAGGCAGACCTTGAGGATTTTGGGGAAAGTGAAGAGCTTCTTACTCATCTAGTCCTAGGACTTGGGTTTGGCTTTTAGACTTTTGGGAATGGCAGGTAAATCGACGTGTCGTTGGACACGTCCCTGCATCAGTAGGGGAGGCCAAACAAACTTCTGTCAGCTGTCTGCAAGGAACTGTCTATGCCTTGCCCGTGAATAGACTTTTACAGTTGTGAGTGTTAGATTCAGGTGAAACGTTACCTCAGACCACCCTCTTTCTGTAGCACTCACAGGTGCTAAAATCTGAATTTTTCTGTTCTTAGTTTTACTAGAACCCAAGGGTGAGTTCTCAGGGAAATGGTAGTGCCTTACCTGGTTGTATTTCTTCATGTTTTCCTTATAGCCGTAGTCATAAGCTTGAAATTGGTCTGCATGTTTTAGCTGTTAAAAGAACAGATAAAAAGTACGTGTTGAGAGACCAAGAAGCAGAGTGCAGGAGGTGTTTTCCTGCCTGTGATTGAAGCCAAGGCCCAGGCAGTGGACTCTGAGTTACTCCCAGCTCTTCCTCTGGTTGCAGGTGCTGAGGGTGGATCACTGGGTGAGTGGCTTCATCACCTTTCCTCTTGTTAACTTTCTCTCCTGATCCTCAGCCACCACCCTTGTTATGTTTTGTTAATTAAAATTTTGCCTGACTATCTTGACAAAAGTTGGGGTCCCTGTTTGTGATGCAGAATTGGGTTCAGTTGTCACGTGGAAAGAGGACCTGAATGTCTAGAATGTGCCAGGGCTATTACTAGTCTAGTGTAACATGAACATCTTCTTTCGTGTGTCAGTTTTGTCTGATTTCTCACAATATTGGCGACATTTCCAGAGGCTCTGCTCTTACAAGAGTCTGGCTAGACGTGAATTGTGCTCTGACAGCAGTTTTGAGGTGGGACATTAGACACAAGACATTAACCTTCTTGAGTCTGTGTTGTCTGAAGGACATGCAGGACTGCAGAACCGATGAGCGAAGAGTTAAGTACACATCTATTTGTGTTTTTGTCATTTTATTTTTATTTTATCTTTTGCACAAACCTGACAAGTAAATTGATTTGTGAGTGATTGCATGCAATACAGGGTGAGAGAAAGTTACTGTCTGTCAGCTTAGAAAACCTTGACTTCAAGGCTTTAAGTAGCTGGGGCTGTGCTAGAAATCTACTTGCCGTATTGCCTTGGCTATTTTCTTCTATCCTGCTCGATCTGTGTTTGTTTTGTAACCACTTCACTTTGTTGGAGGCTGGAAAAATAGGCTGTAAAGCCACTGGCTGTCAATGGTTTGTCCCCTTTCCTGGCTCTGGTAGGTGTATCCTCTGGGACTGACTGCTGGGAATTTTTGTCAGGGGTGTCCTCAGGAGCACACCTATATTCTAGACCATATTAAGTGTTTGCATAAATGGGTTGCGTGCCTATATGATGCATGCAGGTAAATTCTGGCTCAGCAGGTGTACCTGGACACATGCAGTGATATATTTCTTGGCTGGAGCAGATTGGCAGAACAAGCTCAGATCTGCCACTGCATAAATAGAAACCCACCTTTAGAGAACTGGAATCCAGGATCTGGACAGTAGCAAGAGTGACTAAAAGGGTTTTGGAAAAAAATTGCCGTTGGGAACATCCCGGTAGAGCAGTGTTCCTTGATATGTACTGAGTAGTATAAGGCAGTCCCCCACTTAGCCTTTTGTGCCAGCAGAAGCGTTTGTGTGGTTAACTGGGTCTGGGAGGTGATGCAGGCTGCAATTAACCCTCTGGGAGAAAAGCTTTAGCCTGGATCAATTCTTTGTCTGGATCATCCCCTGGCCGCTCAAGTTCGCTTCTGCAGCTCTCAAGGCGAGTGTCTTCATAAATAAAGATGAAGGCTGGAAAGCCATTAGAGCCCAACGTGCAGAGAGGCCTGATGCGCCCTGGGGAAGTCTCAGTGCCTGATACCAAAGGGGCAATTCAGGTAATGGTCTGGTGAGCCACGGGGAACAGAGATCCCTCTGTGGCGGGCGCTCACGGCAGCACGCGAGAAGATGTGATGGGCAGTTTCCCAGATCTACCACCTCTGGACTTCCCTGGAGACTGTCGGTTGCATGAAAAGCAGCTGTTTATACATCAGTACACAGTTATACCTGTTGCCAATGAATAATGTTCTGTGCAGATGTTCCAGCAGGGGAATGTCCTACGTATGTATCTATTCGACTCTGTAGAGAAAGCAGAAGTGTTACAAAGGCAATGATCCAGTGCTGTGTGAGAATAAAGCTGTGAAGGACCTGAGCAACATACTGCTGCTGTGTTAAAACCCCATTTTAATAGGATATTCTTCAAATATCAAAAAGGAAACTGAGATGCAAACTTAGGAATAGCTGGTTAATAGTATGCATCTGCACACTTTCTCCATAAAAGCGACTCTGTACAATGAAGATAGTACTACTGTGGGAACCTATGGTTCAGCAACTGTAGGGAAAAAATCTTCCAGTCCTTTCAAAGCAGATTCCTCACCTCACAACAAACCCCCATGAACATATAAGTCTTTTGAAGATTTTTCTCTTCACTTTACTCCTAGTGCTAAAGAAGTCAGCTTACAAAATAGATTCCTTTTTCCTCTGTTTGTATTTTTATAGTTCAGTTAAGGCGATGTTCTAATTCCGTCTCCCTGGATTCCTCCTCAGACTTGTTATCTTGCCCTGACAACCACATTAGTGACTTAACCCAAGTCAGGAAGGATCCTTAATGGTTTTGCTCTGCAATTCTAAAGGGCTGCAATGCCTTTAATTGCTTTTGCAATGAACCTTTGATTCTCACTGCTTTCCCGTATGTGCTTTTACAAGTAGTTATGGATGGAGAAAAATGGGCCCCAGTCTTTACAGATATTGCAGTAATAAACATTACACAGGCCAGCTTCTGCATACTTTGGCCACTCTAAACGGGATTTAAGACACACTACAGCATGTATATGTTGACAAGCATAGGGACAACTCTCCTGTCCCCTCTGACTGATGCACTGGGCACTGTGAATCCCACTGTAGGTGTGTCGCGCTCCTCAGGCACAGCGCAGGGACTTCCTGTAGATCTACATGTTGTGGATGAGCTGTTGGGCCCAGTTCTAGGGACAACAATAATGGGAAAATGCCCCTTACATCAGTTCTGTGGGACCAACTTCTGGTGCAAGTAGTCTGAAAATTGGGAAGAGAAAAGGAGCTTTTTCCTGTCTTTTAATTATTCCAGTGTTCAGAGAACTCTGGTGTCCACATGTTAAGGAAGGAGACTGGGAACTGCGCTACCAAGAAGAAGTCTCCATCATCCATTGTCTCTTTTTAAAGAGCATCTGTGTATGACCAAAATCAGTAGGTTTAGCCCCCAAAGAGGGCACATTTATTGACATGTGTAATAGAGATCCAGGATGAATTTGGTCCTTTCTTTCTGGGATCGGAATGTGCCTGATTGTTGGTCCCATTCATCATTAGCTCTAGTCCTGTTTGGCACTGCTCACACCACACAATGTCCTGGCATTCCCTCAGTTTGCTGAGAACTATGTTGTGATTTATTTACATTTACACATGTGACAGCTACTAGATAAGGACAGAGTGCACAAACATAACCTCCAAAAATCACTTCAGTTTTCCTTTGAGTAGGTGTTCTTGCACATACTTACCGTGTTCAGATTTTTTATGTCGCCTCCAGCTATGTAACAGAGTACATGGCCACAAAACTTATCCAGGCTTGTACATAACTGTGTCACAGGTCCTTTCAGAAACCCGATCTGGTGCGCGACTCCTTTGCAGCCAAGTACTAACTGAGGGAAGGGAAAAGCACAACATTCTTCTATTTCTGTTACAGGAGCATTTTATGCAGGAAACTGTTGCTAATAGCCTAGCCTCCTAACTCGGTAGTCAAAGATTGCTGAAACAGCTTGCCCTCCCAGTACCCCTCTAAAACACCTCTTTCCCATAGTGCATCACGTATCCTTCATATTACTGGTGCCGATCCTGGAGGAAGCCATCTTTCCATTTCTATTGTAGGGACCTCAGTGCTCACTCATTTCTGAATTTCCAGAGATTGTCATGGCTGTTACTGCAACTCTGCTTTAGTTCCTCCTGCATGAGGCCAGCAAAATATTAGTTAACAGCGAGAGTCCTATGACAAGACAGAGTTTTACAAGTCTCCTACTTCACTGCGACCTGCTGCTTCAAGCCCCATATCTCCGGTATTTTCACCGCAGAGTTTGGGAACAGATTTTTCAAGAGTACTCAATTCATCCCAAGCTCAGTATCAGCATGTCACCTCTTTAGGAACGCTTCATCTCAGGCTGAGTGAACCCTGTGAAGGTAAGTCAGGCATTAGGCCTCTTAGAAGGACAAATGACATACCCTGAGCAGTGGTTCAGGAACATTTGTTATCTTAATCAGAGGGCTTGTAGCATATGAACACGTGGTTACTGGGCCCAGAGCACAGAACATTTTCACCCTTTGAGCCAACTCAGGGTAAGTAGAAAACGCTATGAAGCCTGCAAATACAGAAGGGACAGCCTGAGTTAGTGAAGACATCTTCCACAGACAAAATAAATAAGTAAGCAGTAGGTAGCAAACAAGAAGTGAGAGTAGATTTGCAGCCCATTGTCTGTTGTCCGTGTTTGTCTGTGCTGCATGTTTTACCTAACGGAATTGTTGAAGCTACGTCCTGAAATGAATTTTTATTTGGGAGGCAAAGTTCATTCTGAGGTTTAGAGCATGTCTGGACATTGCTCTTATCTGAACGGTTTTTGTAGGCGACATGTCAATGAAGTTTTTGTGATAAAACCAATTCCCTCTAAAGTTCACCAAACTCATAAAAAAAATGAGTTTTTCAGATTATAGTCTCTATAGGTTTGTTTGTGTTTCCATGAAACTGTAGACTAATTAGCTGAATACTGGGAGCTTTGAGTGTTTTCAACTGATGTTTGCATCAAAGGCAGCTGAAGAAAGCCTGGATGGTTAGTTTGTTTTGCCATGAGGGTCTTTAAATATTCTTACGAGAGGAAAAGAAAGAAAAGATCTGGCGCTCTGACAATGTATGATTTCCCCACATTTTCTCCTCCTTTTTTCTGAGTAGTTTAATGAACTGTCAGTTGCTCGTTTCTACTCAAAGTCCATTCATGGATCTTACACATAAAATATAAACGTCAGAAACTTTCAGCTGATGCTAGAAAAAAGTTAGTTTAATTCAAAGGCTGTGAAGTGAGTTAACACTAAAGGCTAAGCTATTAATGTTTTTTCTTTCATATTTTTCAGTCTCTGGCAATCTGTTTATAAACAGTAATGTGGCCAGTTATAACCACTCATGAACTATGCTTTAAATTTTGATTGCCATTAGGTTACATGACAGTATTTTCCCTTGTCTTCTGTTATTTGAAATTATGTATTATATACGCTTTTTATCTTTTCAGTTTTTCCTTCTAGTTCATAAAGAAAATTATTGTATGTCTTAATAGAAAAGATGAACTTAATGAAAATTCCTGTTGCTGAGAATTTAGGAAAAATGCCCAGTACCACTACCTGAAATACCCAGTAAAAAATCACTTTTATGTCTCCAATTATTTAAAAAGTTGAGCTATATTTGGATCTGTTATTATATTCCGTTGTTTATTAATGATAGCCAAAGCTGGTTTTAGAAAATTTTGGGGTATTTTTGCAAATCTGAACTCAGGAGGCACTTCTATGTTTGCTAGCTCTCCACAAACAAGAAAAACAACTGATTCAATGGGGAGACCCACCCACTGATTGGATAGGAACAAGAATGGTTGTGAAGTGTGGTCGTCCTTACGTTACCTGTTGTTGAGCCTTCCGAGTGACCAATATAGTATACATCCTTCTGTCCAGTTTTATTCATGATGAAGTACAGCTCTGCTGGAATATCGTATTTACCCATTTCATCGAAGCTACAGGGGAGAAACACAAAAAGCTAGCAGGCAGTTTGGCTGTCACAGTGTGAGTTACTGACTGTCAGTTTTGCTCATTGCGCCAAGCAGGACCCATTGAAAGGTGAGGTTGCACGCTTTGCATTCTTGCTTGAGTTGGGGAAGGGGGTAGAGGGACGCAGCTGTGCTGCCAGGCTGCCCCATGCCTTGGGCTCTCTGCAGAGGAGAGGCCAGTATCACCTGTCAGCTGCAGCCCTTGGGGAACTGAATTTAATCAGTGCTTTTACTAGCATGGGTTACAAACCACACTTATCTCTTAGCTGAATTCAGCTGTGAGAGATCAGACATTTCTAGGTAAGGCTGCTCAGCCTGTTCCAACTGAGGTTCTTATTCTGTCTCATAGTGTTGTCTCCTTTTTCCTCAGCATTCCCATTGTCTGAAATCCCAGCCAGTACTCCCAACTGTAAGTAGTAGCGTGTATTCTTCTTTGTCTTGTTCTTTACTCTCCTTGGTTGGTGTAGACCCTGTTCTGATGCTGGTTTAGGTAAAAAACCATCAGGCTGAAGCTATCTAGTGCCCTTGGAGTTTCTGTCTTGAGTAATTCTTCCTCTACAGAGTACCTGAACTGCCAGAACTCTTTCTGGCTGGGATTAAGCATCTTGTGTTTTAAAGACCAAGTGTTCCCTCGGCTGTTTCCCATCCAGACGTCATAGCCAGCATCTGCGAGGAGGAAGCCCAAGCTGTTGTTGGGCAGGTTAGAGATCCAGTGGGTAGCGTCTCCTAGAAAAGCATGCTGTAGGAAGACTACAGGCTTTTGCCCTGGAAAAGACGAAAGCATTCTTATATTGGAGCAGTGGTTACTGTATATTTAAGATTGGGGTGCAGACTTCAGCTTGTGAGAGGTTTTAAATCTTTCCTTCTTCAAGAAGCTCCCTGGACAACTATGCATAGATATTGGTCTGAGAAACCTGAAGGATTTGTTTCATGAAAGGAGGAACTATTTCATGGCATTTCATAACAGGACTGGCAAATAAAGAATTTACTGAGGAGGCCTGTCCCCACCTGCTTTTGCACTGGAAAGCCAACATATAGGTCCTTATATTGAAAGCGTCTACCCACAACTGAAAACTACTGAATGCAAAATAACGTATGGAAGACGAATAATTAATCCAAAGAAGCGTATCTGCCATTAGGTCTACTCAGTAACCAACTGAGTAGGGCTGAGAGGCCCCTGATCTAACTTTGGTTAACCTTACTTTGAGAAAGAGGCTGGTCTAGATTATCTCCAAAGGAGGAGATCCAAATAGGAGGAGACATCCAAAATAACTTATTCTGTAATTCTAACAAGGAGTAACAAACAAAGTAGCAGTATCCTGGGTATCTCAAATTACAGGTAGAAATTTTTATTCCCTTCAGAAAATGTGAAGAATCAAATGAAATGCATTTGTGTTTCATTGATAACTTGATTCTTATCATCTTTCTTAAGAATATCTCTGTGCTTCAGGAGGCTGGGAATGAATATTCATATGCCCAACCTGAGAGGCTTTGTTGTCGGGCTTTTGTTTTAAATATATCTTACTTAGGGTGTTAATGCAAAACCTCCCCAAATCCAGTCTATCAAACCCTCCCCCAGCCCACATGAAGGGACAAAACCTGGGATATGACAAAATTATTAGAAAAGTCTGAAATAAGGACAGACACACTGATTGTGTGGACTTCTGATGGATTCAAAATTCAGGCCACATTCCTGACTAGGTGCTCTTGCTGAGATGGAAAGGTGTGGAACATGCCATTGCATGTGCAAAGGGGAAACGTGGGGGACCCATGTAAGACCTGACTCACAGAACTTCCTTATGCCTTATAACTGTGTCACACCTGTATTTTGGCTGTTCCTCCCAGCAGGAATTCTGAAAACAGCAAGAATGTATCCATCCTGTGTGGTAACTTCATATTCCTCGCTGGGGTACCCATGATATCTGATAATTTCAGTCTGTGGGAAGCGAAAGGAGAGTTTGTTAACATGCAAGTGTCCTGTTTTGAAGGGTAACCAAGCTGAGCAGTGTGGATGTGGGCTGTTTTGTGGTGGTAGTGCAAGGCCTCTGGCCACAGTGACTATGGCTCAGTAAAAATATTATGGGTCTTGTAAAAAGATGCATCAAAAGTCTTCTTCAGACCTGCTTAGGTGGTAGTTGTCTGGCATTTGACCCTGTAGTATGGGACAAAGCAGAACTGTACTGAGTGACTAAGCTCTTGGGAGATAGTTTCTCATGTTTTGCAAGGCTGATACAGATCGAACTTTCTAGAGAGTAAACATGCAGCCATATCTGTATACAACACTGCCAAAAGATGTGGGTTTGGGGCCATAATGAATCCTTTCTTGCCAAAGTGTGATTAGGCAAGCCATGCAGGCAAACAAGGGTGGAGTTCTTGTTATGAAGGAACTCATGAGACCACCTACACCTAATTTTGCATGTACTGTGAGGAAATCTTTGGTGATTCAGAGCAAGGGGTCTCAGATTGCTTTGTGTTGTGAGAATCTGCTGTTTGAAGAAGGGGTTCATCCTCCCTTGCCACTGTACTGAGCAAACAGTTAAAAATATCAGACACTGTCTAGACAAACATAGCCACCTTCCAGCCCCCCCTTCCCTCCCATCTACTCCATTTGCCTTCACAATCTCCAGCTGGCCTGTCCAACATCCCCTCCTTGTCTGCTGCTCTGCACTAATGATGTCCCCATTTGTTTAAGTGTTTGGGGAACTCCTTCCAAGCCAGCACACCATACATTCATGGGGATGGCTGCAGAGCAGTCAACCGGCAGCACAACTGCAGCTCAGGGAGCCGTGTCTGAGCTGGACTGATACTGACTAGAGAGGGTATTGGTATGAGTGGAGTTGTGGCAGGTTGGAGCTCAGTCTAAAATCTGAATAAATATTCATGCTGGCAGCATGCCACGGGGTGTCTGATGCTGCTGTTTTGCTAGCAGCATGGCTACATGCTGCAATGCGGACAAGTCCCTACGACACGAGTCTCTGGCCCCATGTCAGATCCAGGCTCTGCAGAAGATGAAAACGCATTAAACCAATTGAGCCACAGTGTTTTGAGAAGAGGAGGACTTTGCTTCCCTTGAGATTAGAAACCAGCCTTTGCCTCTACTGCAAAGGAATTCTTCTCTCTGGCAGCTCAGAATTCTTGGGTAGCAGCATCAAGGTTTGTTCTAGCCCATGCACAGAAGCATCAACCATGCTGGAGGGATATCTTGTCCTCTTGCTAGGATCACACTCTCCCCTTCTTTGTGAGGTAGTCCAAAATACTAAGGTGTGTTGGAAAAAGTGACTGCAAGCAAGTGTCATGAGGCATGGCCAAGCCTTATGTTCATCATACATCTGTTGGGTTTCACCCTAAATGCAGGCAGCGACAGTCTGTTGTTCAGTTTGGTATGGACTGGAGCATGTAGCACATGCTCTGGCCACAGTCCAGGACTGAGTCCTGTTGCTGGGGTCAAAATTCTCTAGCCTGGATCTCCAGGGCCCCTCAGGATGTTCTGTGGAGTTGCCTGGCCTTTGAGCCAAAAGTAGCAGCTGGCACTCTCTGTTACAATGTTATGTGCCTGTCCTCATGCAACGTGCAAGTCACATCTATCCCTGGCATGTTCAGAGCCGGCCCTCATTGCAGTGGTGACTCTAATGCAGTGGCTTTGGAAAAGGCAGGTTGGGAAAACGGGAAATGTGGAAGGGGCCCTTCTTAGCCTCCTAACAGGGACTTGTAGTGGTGGAGCAGTGGTAGTGGTACTTGGAGAGTCAATTTAGAAAGAAAGTGGTAGAAAATGACCCAACTTACAACATTCATAAAGCATTCGGGGTTGCGAGTCTTCCTGTTGTCTGAATTCAGAGTGGGGGATGTTGTGAATCCCACTGAGAAGGCAATTCCTTGGGCGCAGAGCAGCAGGAGGAGGCACCACATCTTGGGGCTGTGTGAAAGAGCACGTGCAGGGGTGTTTGTGTTAGGAAGAGAGTGGCATGGAATTTCACAGGAAGACACAAGTGGGGATTCTCCTGAAGGTTGCCCAGGGTCTGTTCCCCAGGGGTCTGCCTGAATAAGTACCTGTGTGAGAAGGGACTGTCCACAGCTCATGCCGTGTAACAGGGAGGGTTACGGAACAGGTGAGGAAAACACTTGGGCATACCATGCGAGAGTATGCCTGAGCAGTCTGCAGATGGCAAGGGAGCTGTGGTTGGTAGACAGGGTCAGTTCTCGGCATGAGCCTAGCAGAAGCTTGACAAAGAAGCATTAGTTCCTGAGATGACCATCACCCAGCTTGTCTGCCTTTATCTGCTTCCATTTCTCTGCCAGCAAGAGAGATGAAAGGAGAAAAAAGCACCGTTTGTTTCCTGTCTCCTCAGGAATGAGGTGAGAGAGGTTTGTGATGGGCTCTCTTTCCACTTGCCCCCTCCTCCTTTAGGATCAAATGTCATTCTTGGTGCTGGTCAGTGGTGCGCTGGAGTGAGGGAGCAATCAATGAGGCTAGTGAAGGGTTCTGCAGGGACCAGGAGTGACTCAGAGGCTCTGGGAGGAGATGTAACAAGCTCAGGGGAACCTGCTTGCACCAGATCAGTGACAGCTTGTGCTTTCACCATAGGGTCATGTGCCCCAGACCAGGTTCAAGTTCTGTTTGAAATTAGTTCCTCTGAGAATATGAAACAAACAAGGTGACCACATGTGGCTTCCCAGAAGACCCGTGAGTCTGTTCCCAGGCAACCTTGCCTTTCATACCGAAACTGAGTCATGTAGGTCTCCATTTACCATCCCCTTGGGCTCCTTCACCCAGCCCCTTGCTGCCCACTTCTTCCAAGAACCTGCTCTGTTATCATCAGATAGTTTAATATTTCCTACTGCTACTTCTGAGCTCAAAGCTTCTGTCTCTCAAAACCGATGGCTGCCACTGACCAAGAAACCATGGAATGATTTGAGCAGTGAACAATGGATCCTGAAACTGCCTTCATGTTGACAAGGGCCTGTCTCCTTTGTCTCTTAGAAGTGGCTGTCCATGTTGCGCATTTGTCTTGGTCATGGGGAGGTGAGACCTTGCCCTTTCCTGGGTTGACTGATGCTACCAGATTAGCTTTTCTGAATAGCAGAGTGCAGTCTATCTAGCACTGGTTTATTCCGGCTCCACTTACAGTAAATATGCTTCCAGGTTTTACTCTTTATTTTCCACAACCCATTCAATGAGTCTAGGAATATCACTCTCCGTGGCCGCCTCAGATCTTTTTTTCAACATGCAAATTTTGACTCAAAAAGACTCCCTGGAAAAGGGAAGAGCAGGTTCCTTGTCCCAGAAAGCTATTGGGTGTGGGACTATGAGTTAAAAGTGTTTGGAGAGCAAGAGAAGTGCTGACGTGTTCTGTGCTCCTTGCCTATGAGAGAGCTGCAAGTAGGTAGGATGGGATTTTTCTTTCCAGTCTGAAGAACTGTACAAAAAGGATTCACCCATGAAGCTCAGGACTCTGCTTACACATTCTGGAAAAGCCCTTTAACACCTATGTGTTGCATGCTGTGCTTGCATGTGTGAGGAGAGAACGAGAGCTGTGAAGAGAAAAGTAGCAGTCATTCTGCATGTGGATAAAGACCATGAAGATCAGGCAGGCTACCTAAGCGTTCAACAATAGAATCCATGGGACAAAAAGGACACGTAATGCAGTGTAAGGCTCCAGCACATCATGGAGTCTTGTAAGACTGCTTCACCAGTAATGACTGGGGACATTACTGCTCCTGTAGGCTTGGTTTCCTCAGAAGAAGAGGACATGCCTCTATGACCACCATATGTTTATGTTAGTTCACCTTTATGTCCATCCTGTAATTAACTTTTAATGTCATGGGTAAATATCTGCCAAGTTCAGCGCTGAGATAGAAGCCTGTAAGGTCATGGGTTTGCAGGAGCTCCTGAAGACTGTTTGCTGGGGGAGGACTATTCAGCAGGGTTAGCGCCTTGCTGGGGGAAGGCAAGCTGAAGGCAGCTGTTGTATGTTCTGCAACCAGCCGAGCAGTCGGTAAGAGTGAACTAGCCAACTACTCAGTGTCCGTGTGGCTTCAAAGCAGCCACACCGTGCGTGCCTGGGCATCAGGGTTTGTGAGAGAATTTCGTAGGGGACCTGCGTGTATTATAGTTTGCATTAGGAAGTTAAGCAGACTCAGGAAACAAGTCTTTCTGAAACCAAGCATTGCTAGGTCCACTAGACAAAGAGAATCCAATTTTTAATGAAGAACAGAGGTTCTCATGCAGCCACTTGTTTCTGGAGTCTGCTTCTAGCATCAGACATCTGCAGTCATGTGACATGCTGCTCTATGAAGTTTATTTGGACTTGGAGATGGAGCTACAGATCAAGAGAAAAGAAGGGAGTATTCCCTGGCAAGCAATGGGGAAGATGAGCAGGATTTGTGAGAGTGAGGGAAGGGTAACCAAGAGATTTTTGCACTCTCTAAATCTCCTTTTAGGAGAAGGAGTTTTGACTTTTTCTCATCTTCAATTTAACATTTAAATTTGACCGAATGAATTTAAAGAAGTCAAACGTCCTGAGTCATCAGACAGTTAGAATGAAGCAGAGTTTGGAAACACTCAAAACTTTAAACTGGGCATCAAAACACACTCCATTCAATTCCCTTTGTATATCAAACACTTCTTAATTTTCCTTGTCAAAATAGGAAGCCTCACACCTACGTACTCAGTCAGCACAACACTCTTTTTGCTTTCTGCTGTTTTACTCTGTTCTAACGGGAGTCAGATATGCCTCCCTCTCCCTGCATGGGGGATCTCATTTGGGAAGAAAAAGTTCTGCTAATGTCTCAACTTGTTTTCAAATCACTCCCAAAACCAGTTGAGGCAACGTAGAGGCTAAATTATTCCTCTTGTTAGGGCAAACTTTTCTCAATGCACTCTATGATCACCTGGCTTAGCTGGCATGGCTCACAGACTTCCAGGTATTTGCATTTTAAATCAGGTACGGCAGGCTAAATAATATTGGCTTGGTAGGCCACGGCTCCCTTAAACTTCGGGATTAAACACTTGACAGAAGCAGCGAACAGCTGCTTTTATCTAGTGAGGTGAAGTTATAAGAAAACACTCAGCATGCTAAACTGTCATAGAAGAACATACTTAGAAGGAAAAAATGAGAGAGAGAGAAATGCCCTTCGAAGTTTTCTAGGCACTTTTAAGATTTGGTGAAACTAAGATACATGCCCTTCAGAAATTCACCCATCTATCCTTGTACTTTAAGCAGTACAAAATTTATTTCATATAAGCTGTAAGGCACACGCACCAACCACAGAAGCAGCCGTGACTCAGTGCATGTGAGAATCTTCTGCCTTACTCACTAATGAAACATACACGTGCGTAAAAGTGCAAGAGCGGGCGGTCCAATTCACATACACTGTTGCAATACCAGGACTTCCATTCCTGTGTTCTCAGACCGAAGAAAACAAGTAGAGGAAAATGAAATAGTTGCTCTTTTTCTTCCTTTTGTGCAGGTCAAACTTCTTTATCTTCTAACTTTAACAAACATGCACTTATGTGCATAGCAAAAAGTTTATAGATCAGAGAGGCAAAAAGCTGTCTGTTGTTACAAGCAACGACACAAAACCAAGACCAAACACCTTTATGGAGGCAGGCAACAGAGAAAAAGCCCATGAACACACATATACAAGCAACTTACCTCTGCTCTGACTGCCTTGCTCGCGTCTTCTGCCGCAGTTCCTGGTCCGTCTCCACTAGCAGACTGATTCACTGGCAGAAACCTGCGCCGATAAAAGGAAGTCAAAACACAATGAGCACTTCAGGGTAGCAGCCGTGAGTGTCATGAGTTGGCAGCATGTATTGGAGAGCGTGTTTAAGTGCTGATTTGGCAGCGCTTCAGAGGTGGGGAAATCTTCGTGATGAAAAAGATCTTCTGGTCAAATTCACAAACCCAAAATGCACCACGGAGCAGGAGAGTTTAAGAAGTATGTACAAATCAGTGGTTAGGATGTTTAGTTGGGACCTGGGTGTTCCAGTTCCCTGAGGCTGTGGCAGACCTTGACCTATTGCCCAACTGAGGGGCTGCTCCGCATGTAATCTTTTAGGATGAAGGTGAGGCAGCGTCCAGCTCCTCTCAATATACTCTCTGAAGAACACTGCCTCTGCTATTGCTTTTCATTTGGTTTATGTTATCTTTTAAGTTTATAATTACACACATACTCTTAAGTCTGTTTTTCAGTGAGCAGCATAACTCATGAAACCCATCTTATTCTACATTAGTTGCTCAGAGTTGACGTGGCTTCTGTAGGGACCCCCTGGTGCCAAAGAAGGTTTGAATCCATCATATAACCTTTCTCCCAGTGAAGGAACAAACAAAGGTTGTTGTTTCTCCCAAGCCATTTTCATCAACTCTGACAACATAGTATCTTTGCAGATCTTTCCCTAACTGCTGAATTAGTTGTAGTCAGCCTGGAGGCTCAGTCCTCTCTGAAATTGACTTGGTAACCATGGGCAGAAGGACACGTTCTGTGCCCTTAGGCAGCTGGGCTACAAAGAAAGTAGAATCCTCCTACGTGAGGACCAGCCTTTTCAGCCAATTAACTCATAATTGTCTTCAGAAGAACTTGTTTTTCATCGTGGACTGATGGGCATTTAGAAGAACACCAGATGAAAGGGATGTGTTCTTGAGAACACCATTGCAAATAATATGATGCCTTTGGGTGGAGGGAGAAGGAAAGGTGTGAAATAAGAAGAGGATATCAGCGAAGACACAGTAACAGTTCTGCTTTACATACAAAGTAGAGAACATTTTTTGGGATGGTGAAAAAGGTGATTTGATAATTTCTTGGTGAAAAGCGCTATAACTCGGCTGCTCTGATGTCCCTAAGTGACAGTAACTTTCATCAAGCCATATATTAATTACTGAGAAGGGCTTCTGCAACATACCTAGTCCCTCCTCATGTCCCAAAGTGGGATCAACAGTCCCCATGATTTTTACAATGCAGCTTTCCCAACCTGTTTTTATTGATTTTCTAGAAAATTCAATACCCTGCCTCGGAAATTTTCCCTGGTTGCAAGATGGCTGCACAGCTGCATTCTCTTTCCGAAGTGAATTTAGGGGATACTCTGGCTTCTCTCAGGTAGATTGCTGTTGCATTTCTCATCATAAGTATTGAAAACTCATAAAGTAGGTCTCAAGATCTCATGCGTTTCCCCTGCAAGCAGCGAGTTAGTTGAAGGGCTGACTCTCTGGAGGGTATTTGTCCCCAGGAATTTGCATTGGGTGTCAGGAATGTCCTTGTCTACAGGGGAGCAGTTTTGTTTGGATCAAGCTCCATTTACATTTGTGGAGCACAAGGAAACAGGATAGGCTTCAGCAACGGGCTCAGGAGATGAAACAGGCTTGTTGTTTGTCTTGGAAGAGAAAGGAAGAGAAGTGGCACCAACCATGGTTAATTTGTTTGGCTAATGAACCATTTTGCAGAGTGAGATGCTGACACTTTGGTCATAAAGTGTCACCAGTGAATTGTCTTAGCGTAACAGCTGTACCTGCCCTGGTTAGCATCCCAGACGTGGCCCATGTTAACACTAGATTCAAACGGAGAACGAGGGTGTCACACGTAAAGGAATCCCCTAAATGCACTGTGTCTCTTTGCACAGCGAAGCTAATGGCGTATCAATTGTGAAGGCACAGTGACCCAAAATGCTGTAACCTAATAACCATGGAGGCTACCCTTCAAGAGAGTGTCTTTGTGCAATAACTACCTATTTGAAACAAGCTTGGTAGAGCCAGAGTTCCACCAGGCAATTAACTAGGATGGCAGTTTCTTCAGCATTGTTTGCAAAGCAGTCCTTCCCACTAGCGAGCAAAGTGCTCTAAATACCCATAGGATGGAGATAATGGATTCTTTCCAGCAATGTTTGGGTACTTATCATTTTAGTTTTTAAACCCCAAAGAGGCTTGTCAGAGCCAAGATAAAGGTTAGGGTAGCTCATCTCCGTGGTAGCCAGCAGCTTCCATCTGAAATAGCAGGAGATGTGAGGTTCCTGCTGGGTTCAGAGTGTAACTTTAAACCAAAGTGTCCCACTGAAATGCTGTCATTGCCAACATGAAATCACCTCCTTTGTCCCACCCTGGAAAGTTCATGTACACAGATCCTGAAAGCGTTGTCAGCAGAGATTGAGTCTGCCAAGTTTTCTCTATATCAGGGGGGTCTTGAACCCAAACTTCCCATCTTACAGGTGCATGCTTGAACCACCAGACTGGCTACTGTTTTCTTTGGGTCTACCCTCCCTGTGTCTCTTGCTCTTCCTCATGAAAAAAGTGAGCAGCCCTGTTTCAAATGAAGACAAACCATCTTTTTTTCAGGAATGATTTTTTTGTGTGAACTCAGTTTTTACTTTCTGGTAATTGTCTTATCTAATAATAAAATTAATCAATACCATAACTGTTAGAATTAGTCTTGGCTTACACTACGCCTTTCAAAAACTGCCAGCCCAATAAACTGAGAAATAATATGAAGAATGGAAAACTTCTTTATATCACTGACCATATCCAGAGAAAGTCAGTGCTTTCATTACTGTTAGGGTCTAAAGCAGAGAACAGGCTGCAACAAAACCACGTCTTCTGTTAGCAAAGATGGTTATTGCAGAATCTAGCCTGTATCAGTTAAAAAGTGATTACCGATCCACAAGGTTGCCAGAAAATACGAAGTTGTACCGTCAGGATGCAAAAGGCATTGCTGTGACACGTGGTGTGAAAACAGCATCAGGAGGACCCCTTTCTCTGACTCTAGCAGAAACCATCTGATACAAAAGAAGGTTTTGTTTGTACCCAGTGAAAGCAAGTGTTGTTGAATGAGTTAAGTATGGCAGCTGGTTGTAGGTTAAGGATACTTCTGCATCAGATCAATAATTTCATTGTACATATGCAAAGGTGCATCCAATCCCCAGATGAAATCCAGGTGTGCCCATTCAGGAATCCTCTTGTGATAGATCAGCCTCTTAATTTGAGACAGTAAAATGGCTGCATCCTTGGGATCTGCGAGCAAGTCTTGTCCCCCAGTCCATACTGCAGTTGGTACAGTCATCTCTTCTACAATGTAGAGAGGAGGAGTAGCCTGGAAAACATGAAGTTGTACAGGAATGAATGACCAGGAAAGCAGAGCAGACATGCTTTTGAGGCTTTCTTCCATCACTGTTCAAAGTAGGGGTTTCCTAAACCAAATGGGAAGGAAGTGCCCTTGCTTGTCTTTTCTGTCGGCGCTTGCAGGGATGACCCAGCTGACAGCACAGCCAAAGGAAAAATGCCTTCTGAGTTGACAAAGAGTTACCGTTGTGTCTTTGCCCCCTCAGCTAGGAACTCATGAGACAGGAGCCTGGAACAAGACAGAAGATGTCAGGATGTCTCTGGATAAAACCCCATCTTGGTCCTTTTGGAGTACTGGTCAGCCCCAGAAGACATACATGGTCTAGTTAGAAAGCGACAAGGGTAAAAGGATCATCAAGTGACTTCTGTGGGAGGAGAGAGGAAGTAGCTTGGACTACCTGAGTTTGGAAAATAGAGGCCAGAGCAGGGACAGGAGACAGGCTTATACAATCATGAATAGTATGAAGAAAGAGCACAGGAAGTAATTATCCCATTACTTCTCATAACACAAAACCTAGAAGGCATACAGTGACTTTCCAGGGGCAAGCAAATTCAAGACAAACCAAAGGAAGTTGCATTTCATGCAAGCCATCATTAAAATGTGTAACTCTTAATGACAGGCTGTTGTAAAGACCTAAAGGGTCAAGCATGGAATGAGGGTCTTGGATGTTGGAGAGGTTCTTCTGGCACTGCTTGAGGACAAAGTCCTTTTGTCTCTGGCTGCTAGAATCTAGGGGTAGCTATTAGCTCTCCAGTAGCCCTCTTCCTAATAGTGTTTCCCTGATCTCTCATGCATTGGCAACTGTGTCTATCATGCTAATAGGCAAAATGCCTCTTTGATCTGATCCACTAGATGTACTCTTCTTTTTCAAAATTCATTTTCTGTCTTTCCTGCCCTTACTTCCTCTTATTCCTATTGATAATTTAATTGAAAAGGTTTGCGCTCGCACGCTCGCTCTGTCTCTCTCTCTCTCATTATTGCCATTAGTGCTTGCGTGTTTTCTCTGTTGACTTCCAAACTACAGATGGTGGTGGCTAAATCCATCTACTTGTATTCTGAAAATGTGCCTCCTACTGCAGCCTTGCTTTCTTCCTCTGTGCTTCTGTTTTGAAAATATTGTTTCACCAAAATTTACCTGTTGGTATTTTTCCATGTTCTTCTTTGAACTGCCCCAGTCATAAGCTTGGAATTTCCCCGAATGGGCCTCCTAAGAGGATGAACAAGAAAAGGGTAGTTACAAAGCTGTCATTCAGGAAGATTATGGGTTGTTTCCCTGCTGAGCCTGACTCCAAACTAAAGCCTCAACTGAAGTTCTTCTAAGAGCTATGAAAGAGTCAACAGTAAATTAGTTAAAAGTTTCAATCAGTGAAAAGGAATCTAATGCTTCTGTCAGAACCAAAAAAATCACGGCTCCTGCAGAAAGACCCAAGGATGTTTTCACAGGCAATTTGTTCTTCTGTGTAAAATTGCTATTAACAGCTGCCTCCAGCAAGTTTCCCTCACTGGTGCTGCTGTGTCCTCTTCTGGTAATCGTGTTGCCGTCAGCTTTGTGAATGGCTGCTTCTTATGTTTTCTTTTCCCTCTCTGGTTTGAATACAGAAGTCACCATTTCTAGTTCTTCCCTTGTGCTCCTTGGCTTTGCCTACAGCATGGGTTGTTACTAATGTGACAGACACCATCAAAGGGATCTTAATATCGAAGGTAAGGTGTCTGTTAACCCCTTTAGTAGTAATAACGGCAGTGTTTGCCGTGTTGAAAAGTGCATTAACACTCTTGCGAGCTCCCTGTGCCTGCAACTGCTTCCTGCTCTGCTGCAGAGCCTGCAGCGCTGCCAGGAAACCTCTCCTGCATACAGCAGCTTCTGTGAGCGAGACCAGACTTGATGATTCCTGAAAGCATGAGCCCAAAGGCAGAAAGGCAGCTTCCATCAGCGCTGCTGCTGCTCTACTGTGACAGTACATTGTAAGTAAGGGGTAGAGCGAGCCTACTAAGTAAAGGATTTATTATTTATAGTTCTGTTGCTGTCCAAACACTGAGAGGTTTGAAAGCAAGAGATGAAAATACAAGGGCTTTTACTAGTAAACTCTGATATTTTACAAAGTAAAGTAGACTATGTCTTTCTCATAATTTCATAAGGTAAGCTCTGTACCGAACTGCAGACACCATTTATATAAGGTAATGGATAAACAATAAGAAGAGTGATATATACATCTGCATACACAGCTTCCAGCATACATGTGTTTACACAAATCCTCGTTGTTGGGGCTTCAAATGTACCTGTATCACATAGGATACCTCTATCATGCTGAAAAAAGAAAGATCAATGAAAAACAGTGGTTTGAATTGAGATTTCAATTGTAAACTATGGGTTACATGTGTTTCCAAGAAGTTAGCGGTGGCTTCACAGCAGGATATCAGCCACACCCCACTCTACACCCTACACAGCCAGAAATGAGAATCTATTTTGCATTCCAGGAATTTGCTAGTACCTGACTCCAGTGGACTATGTTCTGCACAGAAGTTCCAGCAGGGGTTTGTGCAATATACACATCGATTCGGTTCTGAAAGAAAATATTCAGTGAGCATTTTCTTCCTCCCTTCTATTCAGATGTACATCAAAACATCTGCCACAGCAGTGTCATGTATCAATAAAACCAATAGAAATCGGAGTGTCATCATTGGAGACTCCCTCAGAGTTACTCCAGATGTGATGATGTGTCAAGTTTGGAGCAGCACCAAAAGAAGAGCCCCCAACCAGGACATTTTCCAGGATGATTGACAAATTGAAAGAATCTAACAGGTGGAAAGGATAGAATAGAAAGTCATCAATTTAGACCCCAAATAGGTGTTTTTTTTCAGGAGTCTGTAACAGAACCAGTGTGAGAGAGGTCGGCTGTCGGACAGAACAGTGAAAGGAACTGCAATTGCCTGAGGAACGCACAACTATTTGAAATAAAACACACCCTAGTCCTGCAGGGCTTTCTTAAGAAGTTGCTGTGTGATCCTTCCTCAAAGAACACACTCTGAGGCATACTTTGGAAAATCCTGGAGCAAAACTTTGATGCCCAGGTGGTCTGGCCTACGGCTGGACATAACATTAGGAGCCCAAGTATGTCTTAATCTCCAGCATCTGCCAACTCTCTCTCAGGTACCCCCGAGGTATCCTGTGCCTCTGAGCACATCCCTGGTGGTCCAGGGCTTGGAGGTGGAGGACAAGGGGGAATATGTGTGTTCCTTTCTGTGTTGCAAAGAGCTCCTGGAAACATGAAGCAGGTAGGGGTTTTACTAATTCTTCTGTGGTGTGCGAGCATACTGAAGATCTCCAACGAGACCAGTGGTCACAGTACGAAGTAGGAGATGGTGCCCTAGGTGAGGTCTGGCAGAAGGCAGACTGTGGAGTTTTATGGGGCTTTGAGCCGCTGTAGATTGTAGGGATGGTGCCAAGTGCACTTCTGAGGATCGAGGCAGTGGTCCCCTGCCAGTGATGGGGCAACCAGCAAATATTGCTGTCTGGTAGTGTGGGCTGTTCCCTGCCATGTGATGCTGACTAATAGAAATTCAGGATTCATACCACAGGATAGAAGGTAAGTCTTGGGAGCAGCAGCTTAAACTCTCAGTAAAGCTGGTAAGTTATACATACCATGTCAATGTTTTTCAGGTTACAGCCACCCAGACTGAAGAAGATACTTCTACAAAGCCTGGCAAGAGCTCGGTGGCTGCACAAAGGGACTATGAACCTTCTTAGACATTCAGTCTGGGGGAGGAATTCTCTTTTGCCAAGCAAAACCTGTGAAATACAAAGGTAACATTCACTTAAGAACATACACTTGTACATTGTGCTGTTGCTTTTAAGACGTGTTTGTGTCCTGTTCTTCTCCAGCACTTTCAGTGGTTGTCACTTGCTTTTTCTTCATTTGCCAGATGATGTTCCCACAAACAAGAAAGGAATTAGGTGTTTTTCCATTGCATCAGCCTACTCAGGCATTACTCAATTTGTGTTACATCATTTTTAATGAAGAGATACGTTAAATGTTAACTCCATTTCATATTTTAGCTCTAAGCTTGCACATCAGTTGTGGCTTTGCCTACAGGAATCTTGGAAAGCTTTGAGGATCTGTGTCTCTGAACCTCTTTCTGGGTGACACGTCCCAGTGCTGCTCTGTTGCCCTAGATAAAAAGTTTCTCTTAATGTCCAGTCTGAACTTCCAAAGGCTTCAGTTATAAGGTAGACCTACCCACATGCAAATGAGTAGACTTCACAAAGCCCTATGCTTTCTGTTTATCCATTTTAAGAGCTGAACAATCAAGTATATGGTTAAACAGTCGAAACCAAGATATCTCATACCCTGAGCAATTTTTCAGGAAGGTAGAGGAGTTTTGTTGCTGGGCTTCTAGCGTACTTAATAGTCGTGACAGGTGCCAACGCAAAATAAAGTTTGATTTTTTGAGACAGCTCTGGCATTGTTGAAAATGCAATGAAAGCTGAGAAAATAAAAAAGAGGAGTTAAGAAAATCATCATTTGTACATTAGACTGCTTTAGTTCAGTGTTTATAAATGCTATTCTGCAATTTCAAACCTACAAGCAACCTTGTTAGTTGTTCAGAGACTATGGTTCAGCCTAGATTTGTGTTAAATCCCTTTTCTCTGTGTGTTACCAGCTTGTAGATTTATTTCCCCCTTCAGAGAGAAATTTCTTTCTATATTTTGCCTTTACAGCTTTCTTCCAAACCCATGTAAACGTAAATGCACACTTCTGATGTACATTCATGCATTTCATCTATTACTGGGAGGAGCAGTTGTTTTTCTTCCAGTCAATCCAATTTCATATTTCCTTTTTTTTGGTGTGTGTGTGTCCTGTCCAAACTGGCCAGCTTCTCTTTCTATACTCTCATCTTCCTATTTTGTTTATTTTGGTCAACTGACCATCTGCTGTTAGGCACACCCGTGCATCTTGGAAACAAACAATTTGAATGGCCCACAATAATTTCCAGTACAATTATAAGTTGACAGACTTAACAGCAGCAGTGCCCTTGGTCCATTATGTTTTATTGTCTTTATAATAAATTAAAAATGCCTACATGCTGAATACAGCTTCTCCTGTGTTTATCACTCCTGCAAAGAGTTAATGAAAACCCCAGGCACATTCAGTATATCAAATCACATTTTACTCCTGTTTTCCTGAAACGTTGGTCTGTTGTGCATAACTTACCAATGGTAGTACCTTGCGAATAGCCAATATAGTACAACTTTTCCTGTCCTGTTTTCTCCACAATGAAATTTATTGCTGCTGGGAGATCAAACTTAGCCATCTCATCAAAACTGCAGGCAGGAGATTGAAAGAAAGGCATGCATAAATTAAAAGTCCATTTGAATTCACATTTTTATTACAGGCTTGTCAACAAAGAAACAACATGAACCATTTAGTGAATCATTCTTCTATTTTAGGTTCTGTGTTTTTCTGGCACTGGGTATGGAGGATACTACTTAAGGTTTTCTAGGGTATTTTCTCCTTCGACATCAACAGAAGGACTATAATTTCAAGAAGTATCAGATTGAATTGTAATGGTGTATACAGAAGGAGCTCCTTTCGTGGAATCACACATTTTACAAAATTTGTGGTTAAAGAAAAGGTCTGTTTTTAAATGTTCATTAAAATAAGTGCAAGAAGGATTTACATTTTCTCCTTCTGTGATTTTAGTGATATTGTAATATATAGAATAGTGTTTCTAAATAGCCTCCAGAACCGAGGAGTGGCTTGGACATGACCTATGCGGGTTCCTATGAGTTGCTCTGCTGCTATATCTCTAGTTTGAAGAACATTTTCTAGCAGTAATTAGAGGCATGCAGTTTCCACCACTATTAAACTTCACATGCTTGCATGGGGGCACCTCAGTAAAAGAGAATGTAAAGAATGCTTTTTAAAAGGTAGCATAAGTAAACCCTGATTTATCCAGCTTAATTAAATATGTAAGGGTGGGCAATGGAGATGCCCTTCAATGGTTTGGTCTACCTGAAAGCCCAGAATTCATCTTGATCAATGGAATAATTTTGATGTTTTCTTGACCAGCGATTCCCTCTGCTATTTCCCATCCAAACATCAAAACCAGCATCAGCTAGTATGAAGCCCAAGCTGTTGTTGGGCAGGTTTGTGACCCAGTTACTAGCGTCTCCCAATAATCCATGTTGGAGAAACACAGCAGGTTTCGAAGCTGAAAAGCAAATCAGAAACAAAACAGCAATTTATAATTTTTTTTCATTTTCTGGTAGTTCAGGGATATTATTCTCCTGTATTCAATACTGGGATTTGTTCCTGCCCCAACTTAAACGGGAAACAAATATTCATAAGAACAAAACATCCCTTTCTAGAAAGACAGAACTTTCTAAGCTTCTGTAAGGATTTATGGAAAGACTTGCCTGACAAAACCAGTGAAAACTAGCTTGGCACCCTCTGGTCATTGTTTGTATAGCTCAACCGCAACAGCTTGAGATTCTCAACACTGATATAAAGAATGAAGGTGTGAGACTGTTGCAGAGGTTTCCTTTACCTAAAATATGAATCAGTCACTGATATTATCCAGGTATAAGCAAAAGCCAAGCAAAATTAGAAGCTGTAAAAACTTTCTCAAAACAAGTGGATTGGGCAGATTACAGCCTTTACCCCTTTTTTTTTTTTAACTTTTACTCATCAACTCTTATTATGAGGGTATATGCTTCATATTATAATGGATTTTTGTTATAAATAGGTGTGCATGACATAAATCCTGTTGATCTTGCAGGCTGTTCAGGGCAGCCAGAATTCTTTGCTAAAATATCACTTGTGAATACAAGCTTTGGTGGACATTTTAAAAACATAAGGTATGTCTTTCCAGAACATGCCCTATCTAGGCTGGTTTTGTCTCATATTAAAGAACTGTACCTGGGTTTCCCTGATTCTGTGTACCATAAGGGATTCTGTTAAGGGTAATGGTATAACCGTCTTCTGTCATCACTTCATACTCCTCGCTGGGGTACCCTTTGTAAGTAATGAGCTCGTTCTAGAAGAGAAAGTACAAATGCATTTGGCTGCAGAAGTCCATTTCAGATATATTACGTGCATAAGATATTTGCTGTGAAGAAATGTTAGAAAGCAGATACAACTGGGGATTTGATCTACATATATTAAGCACCTGAATAAAGCAGTATCAGGTTGGATATTGTAACCCTAAAACTACAACAAATTTCCTTCATTCTTTGTGTTATATCCAGGATGTGACTGTTCAGTCACAATCTGTTATAAAACCCCCTGTATTATACTATTCTCATACAATCACAAGCCCCTGAATTCTGGTGATATAAGAATTGTTGTAAGCTCACAGCAGGAGTTTATGATTCCCATAGCTGAGATGAGGGGCTGCCTGGGTGCGTGCTCCTCATCTGCTGCAATGCAAAGTGAAACCACTTTATTTAAACGGCTTTCGGGGAGATCCAGAGAGATTCGCAACAGCCCCTTTGAGTGGCATGTATGCAATGAGTACCAGTGAAAAATTGACTACATTATGGAAAAAAAACAGGATCAGCCACTTGCATAGTCACAAGGGAAATCGCTAGCACAGCCAGTCTTAAAAAAAGGAGAAAAGAAGGGGTCTCATTCAAAAAAGGAGAACACACAAACCACTGGTTATTTAGAGTCATCTTTGCTGATGAAATGCTGACATTCCAGATGGTCGTTCTTTCAGATAGGGGCATAGTGCCAGCAATAGCCAACTGGTAACTGATATTTAAAAGGAAATCAACTCTGGAGATGTACTAAGGATGTTTGCCTTAACTCCTGTCAAACATAAGGTGTGTTGTTACACATGCAGACAGGAGAATAGAAGAGAAAGCAGTAGTATATAAAATGACTAGGGAGGATGGGTTAAATAAAGGCAGCTTATCTACCTTGTTATTTCTAATGCCTAGAAACCCCTCCGCTGTGAGACATGCGTGCCTTCCTTCCCCAGGCCACTCTACTGAGCAACTTACAATATTCATAAATGCTTCAGGATCCACAGCTTCCTTCATTCTTCTGAGTTTTTCTGGATAAGTAAATCCCTGTAACAAATACGTCACAGCAACAAACAGCCATATCTTCTCTCTGGATAAAACAGTATATTCATCTGTCAGTAATCCTGCTCTGCACTTGTAATCCAGACAGGTTCTGTGCTTTTCTGATGGGGGAAGTGCTGCCTAATACTGAGAGGAGCTAGCCTGGTACTCCCTACTTGTTAATGGAAAGGAACAAAGCTGACTTTAAACACCTATATGAGGCAGTTTGGCAACAATCTGGATTCTGTGCTAAGGTTTGGACCAGGACGTTGCTCTCAAACAGGGCAAGTTTTCATTCAATATCAGTGAATGCAAGAAAGAGAGCAAAGCTTTTGAAGAAATGGATTTCACTCATTCTTCTGAGAAGCAAATCACTTGTATTATCATGCCATGCATTTGTTCTGTAGATTAATTAGGAAACATTTCTGGCTAACTCTGGGGAACACTGGAGTTATTGGGCAACTTGTAACTATATCAATCATTGTCACAGTGAAGTTTTCTAAGGGGAGACAACCAAGCTGCTGGATAGTTAACTGAAAAAAATAAGGCGATTGAAAATAAACAAATTAAAATATTTATAATTTAATTGAGAACTTAGGAACCTAAAGAAAGTGCTTATTTATAGTTGCCTAGCATAATTTACACAAAACTGCTCAATGGCAAAATTTATCCACCCCTTAGGGTGAGGATGGAGAAAAGAAAGCTTTGCTAAACATGATGCCAGGTAGAGACTGAGTGCAGGGACGTCCAGTTTTGTTCAGGGAGTAAGGAACAAGAAACACCTGGGAGGAACCTAGGCTGCTTAGGTGCACACATAGCAGCTGTAGTCCGTGAACACCTGCATACTCTTAGCTCGAAGAAAATGCAGAGTGTTTGAATTAGCATTCTTTCTACGCCATACAAACCCCTAGAGGCCATGTCTGAACCTCTGTTGTCCCCGTCATAGAGCTCTAGGCTAGACCGAATCAGCCAACAAATCCATTGCATTTATTATTTTCCCAGTCAAGAAGACTTCGTAACTTTTTTCCCAAATAATAGGAATACCCTATTTTTTTCTTATCATGGAAAAACAATTGTTATTCTAACTTCCTAACACTACATTCTGATACAATCTGTATCTTGAAAATAGTAGGCTTCTTTTGTAGAAAAAGGAACAGATGTTTTGGAAGCTTTTTTTTACTGAGCTAGCCTCCTTTTTTTTGTGTGTGTGTTTGAAAGGCACTATGACCTTATTCCCACTTGCCATTTTCCTATGCCTCTCCAGTTACCGCAGAGTTACCTAAATTCAGGCTAGGTGAGTCATGGTGTGCCATAAACAGCCATCTTTTCACCTATGTGAGTTATAAACAAAAGAACACAACAAAAACATATTTCTTCTTAAATAATAAAGCAATTCCTCAAGCCTGGGTCTGATACCACCTTTTGCAGCTCCCACAAAGCCTTCACCAGTTTTGGGTCAGAGATAAATTAAAGCATTACCGACCTTGTGCCAGAAATCATGTGTTTGGCTGAGCGTCTGAGACGACTGAAGAATGGAAACTCAGTTCCCGGGTGTTTGGAAGCAGTGTTGGGTAAAGACAGCAGTGAAACGATGGTCGTGCACTGTTTTTTCCCCAGTCATGCAGCACCTTAATAAACATCTATTTCTTTCACGCTCCTTGTTCCTTCTGCTATCACTTCAGCTTTTCCCTAGGGTAGCAGCAGGGAGAGGCGACTCCTTTTATTCTCAGACCTTGTGCTTCTCATCTCCTTCACCACCACAGCTATAACAAGGCTCTTTTTACTATCACAGATTGCTGGGTTTTTTAAGGAGAATACCAGCCTCTGTGGAGTGTCATAGCAGGATCAGGAATTCTGAAAACAAATATGTTTGTAGATATACCTTATCATACCTAATGAAATTGTCAATAGACCTGCGACAATTTTCTCTTTTACTAACAACCTGCCAATTCCAGCTTCTCATGTTGTGTTAAAAGGATGGAAGGAACTCTGACTCTCTGATACTTCTATAGATGTTGTTGCACCTATTTTTCTTTTGTCCTTTTAAGGCTCATGTTGCTGTTCCGTAATTCTATATTGCTGCAGGAGTGGTTTCCAGAGATTTTCCTTTATTCATACTGCCCCTCTAAAATGGCCATAGAATAAAATGGATATTCCCTAAATGTATAGTTATGAAGTTAGAATGCTTTTCCATAATCTGTATGGACTCAGGAAGCACCATCATAATGGCCACTTGTCTCCATGGTCTCAGGCATGCCAGGAGTGGGCCAGTATTGCCCAGCAGTAGAAATTAGGAAGTAGATGGTTAGGTCTTCAGGACAGGGACCTATGTGAGACTCTGCTTTTTGTGGAGTACAAGCATGATGCAGCCATGTTGCCTAACTGCTGTCCTAGCTATTGGTATCATACATACTTTGCAGAAGTATGATTAAGGCTTTCTTCTTTTTTTTTTTTTCCTTCACTTGCGTATTCTGGTATAAAGCTGGTGGACTTTGCATTCTGCCTGTTCCAGCTTGGTATTTTTAAACCTTGAAACTAATTATTCTGTGTTGTTCACTTGTTCCTCCAAATATTCATTCTGTTTTACAGATACCATTCATCCACACAGAACAGATTAGCTTATTCACTGAGATTAATATCTCAGTTTTGAACAGACTTTGATACTTCTATTTATGTTATAGCTTGTACACTTTCTCCTTGCAATAGTGGCTCTGGTTTGGACCAGATTTATCTAACATATCCTCAGAAGTTATTTTCTTTAATATTTACAGACCAGAAAGAAATACAAAAGAAAGTCTCAGGAGAAGACCTGTTCTACAAGATTTGCTAGCAGGCTTTCAAAGAGAAATATAAAAGTCCAACTTTGCTTCTGGCAGGGAAATAGGAGCGGAAATGATTTTCAAAGGGCTGGTTTAGAAAGTGTTTCCAAACAGTGACTCTATGTGTGGATTATTTTTTTTTTTTTAATTCTCTGTTTATTTCCTTTCAGATACTTTAACACCTTGCATTTTGCCTCCAAGAAAACCAAGTTTTCTCCTTTTTGAAGTCCCAGAGTCTTTTGAAGCTCAACATGAATTCCACAAATGAGTTGTTTAAATATGTACTTGCCTTTGAGTACCTCGCACAATTCTAAGATGTGCTATTAACTCACTCTGAACAAATCCAGCTTCATTCTTTAGTGTAAAGCAATTCTTCATTGACAAAAAACCCCTCAATATTGAGTAAAAGGAACATCCAAGTGGCATAATACCATAAGTAGACAATTAGTAGATAAAGTCACCATTGCAAGTTATTGGCAGGTGTTTGAAGCGAGTGTTCGAGATGGGAGAACAAGGCTGAGTGTTAGGCTGATTTATTTTAAACACAGACATGCACGCTCTGTTGTAAGTTGACAGGTTTCAGAGGAAGTTACTCACACTATAAAGAGGTGTAGAATTCAGTGGAAATGCTTAAAGGTTCAGATGTCACTGTCAGAGGTGCGGCTGCAGCTTCACAAATGTGGTCATATGCAAATGAACTTTAAACTGGTCAGTCTGGGTGCCCTTATATAAATAAGTGCCTTTATATAAATTGTTGACTACATGCTAGGTTTATGAAACCTCAGCTCCTTCCAGTGCTCTTTTGGATAAAGAATCTCAGCAATGCACAGGATATAATCCCTAGCATTTTGGTGTTTTCTGCAAACTCTTTGCTCTTCCCATTCCCTCCTGTTTCAGGAATTGGACCTGGCTTTGAAAGTGACTTAATAATGGAAGATATTTGCAAGAAGCTGAATATAGCGGTTCTTCATGGATCAAATATGTCCTTTTGGCTTCTTCATCCAGCCAGCGTACATAGTTATCAGAAACATTTGGCTATTTTGAGTATGTTAAGGAGAGCCTTTAGAGGAAGGTATGCTTTATTGAGAGACAGACTTGTTTTTGTACAAGTTGCCAGCCAGGAGTCTCCAAGGGAACGCACAGCAGCAAAAACAGAAGGAAACCCTCCATGCACTCATATGGCTTTAAAAATATTTCATGCCATAACGGTGTAAGCAGTTGTTTCTTGAGAGTGAGCAAAACACTGAGAACTAAGAGCGGGGTCTAATAGTGCATTCTCCATGGCATCCCTGGGAGGATACCTGGTTTCTGTCAGTGCGGGTGCCATTGCTGCCCTCAGCCACCCCACCCCATGCTATTGCCTTGGCTGGACCACTGCTGGCTCCCAGCACAGGCATGTCTGGGGGGTGAAAGCGGAGCCCCCTGCGCCCAGCAATGGCCCCTACACCTCCAAAGAGCAAAGGGAGTCCTTGCAATGGAGTCCACCCACAAAGAGACGCAAGTGCAAAAGCATACAGCACTAGCGAGAACAGGGGCTGCTTGGGAGAGAGGTTCTCCTCAGCTCTGTCAGGCCTGCAAAAATATTCCTGGTGCTCATCATCAAGGTAAATGGCATGGGCTTGCCTGGAGGATTTCCAGCAAGTAGGCTGAGTGGCACGGTATTCTTAAGCGATGAGTGAGGTAGCTCTGAGTTGGCGCTTACATAATTATGAATCTTCCATGTGATAAAGGTAAAGTAAGAAGTGTCAAAAGGAAGGTGTCGGGGGGACAGAGGGGGATGCATGCATGTTTCTTCTGCTCACACTGCTGACACCTTGTCTGGGAATCTCCCAGGCAGCGCTGCTCTGCTGCCCAAGCCTCAGTCACCCATAGAAGAGGCAGCTTGCAAACAAAAAGCTCAGGACCAGCCCCGCTCTTGACTTACCCAAAGGAAACACAACTTCTGAAAACAGAAATAATTTCCACAGTACCTCTTGGCTGATGCTGAAGTTTGTGAAATATATGCAAACCAGGATTTCTTCACCTCTGAGGGTGGATGAAGATGAAGTCTCTGTTGCAATTCATGACCTTTGCATAACTGTTCGAATTGTTTTGCCCCACAATCCACAGGTAATTCTTTTTATCCTTATGCTAATTTTGTAGTAATGTATACAGCAAAATGTCCTCACTCCCATATGAATCAACTGTAATTAGGAAAAACAGGAATTCACACACCTGCATACACACATGTGGAAAGCTGAATTAAGTACACTTTATTTATCTTGCACTTGTTGCTAAATGAAAGTCTTGGGAGCATGAACTCAAATCTTCTGGCAGAAGAACTGGAACCAGTATGAGCACTAAGCAGGAGTTATACTCAGTGTGCACCAGTCAGCATTAGTCAATGTGCACCCGTCAGTCCTGGTGAGCGTGTGCCATTAAGCACTCGTAAGCGTGGACTAATGAATGAGGCTGGGGTTGGGTCAGGCAATTTGGTCCAGTCAGTTTTGTGTTGGCATCAGCAGGAGCTACCCAGCTATTTTTAAGGATGGGTCAGAGGGTCTGTGGGCAGAGTGGCTTGTGTTTTTCTTAGAGCTGAGAATTAAAGTAACGGGTTTGCCCTGAGACGGGAGGAGGCTGCTGAGGGGTTAGAGGTGGCATCGCAAAACCTCTGTCCTCTGTTCAAACTGGCATTTTTGCATACCCGTAACTGGGTTGGGCTGGGGCTGAGTTGGCTGCAGCCTGGAGTGGGCAGCGAGCTGAGGTCGGGGCTGGGCTCCGAGGTGGCTGGCAGCAGGGACCGCCGGTTCTCTCTTCTCATGAACACCTTTCTCCTTGCCTGCATTATACTGAAAAATTATCTTCAAATATGAATTCCATTACTAATTATCTCAGTCATGGCTTGTTGAATTTTTTCATGCATAAAAAACAACTTCCCACTAACTTCTGCTAGGTCAACAGCTTGGATAATCATCGCTCTGTCTTTCCATTTGTAAAACACTTGGGTTTTCCTTTTACCTTTATACATAGTAGGAATTTCTTTTGAAAGAGCAAAGGTATCTCTAATTCATAGATCTGGTCCTTTTTCTTTAAAAGTGAGGATACAGTTACCAATACAAATTACTGGTCTGCTCTGGACACCAACATTAATTTCCCCACATAGAATAGTCCATCTTAAAATAATAAAAAAATAAAAGCAAAATAATTACAAAATTAAGTCTATTACTTTGCACTTAGATCTTAGAATATTGTCTTGATCTTTTATAAGGAAAATGGAACACGATAAAAGTGTTTTAACCTTAGCTATAGAAACGCAATTTAAATTACAAAGCAGTGTATCAAATATAGTCTGTGTTTTCAAGAAAATCTTTCCCTTAAAAAGACAAAATTTGTCTGCTGACCTCAAAGCGATATTTTTCAAAACTGAATGAAGAGTCTACACATTCTATTTTACTTAGGTCAACAATATTTCATTCTCTTGCTATGTGAAGGAAGTTTACTTCTAAAATGTTAGTGCCAACACATAGTTTCACAACACTGCATAAAAATAGGACAGATGAAACTTATGGACCGCTTTCAAGCTGTGTTCCATTTGATGGTTGCACTGGACATTTAAAGTTCCTGTGAAACAAGGGAATATTCTTTCATTAAGCCAATATCAGATAAGGGCATAATTCTTACCATCTTACAAAGAAAATCCATGTCTTTTTTTATGGTCAGGGTGATCTCTTTGCTTTGGAAGTATTTTGTGAAGTGCCTTGAGGCAGGAAGATCCCTTTGCAGAGTGGTCTCCTGGCTGTTGCGCTCCCCTGGAGCAGGTAGCAGTGGCCATCTGAAAACTGGTAAATTCCCAAGGTCTGTGTAGGACCATGACATGTCCCTCAACAGGGGTGACTTGTGGGTCCATGCTCTCTGCTAGTGGGACTGTCAATCTGTAGCAGAGAAGCTCCAATGTTAGAGGAGAACCAGGTCTGAAAAGCCAGTAATTTGTATTGTCCCTTTGAAAGCCAACAGAAAAACAGGTCATGTCTTCACTGCCCAACAAGTTGTGGTGCAGTGATCCTCAGGCTGATCCTGATCTGAGCTGCCGGCATCTCTACAGAGCAGCGTATAGAGGTACCAGCTCAGACCTGGCTCCGGCAGCACCACTTGTGTGGGTCCATACCCCTTGCACTGCACCATGTCCCTCAGCTGGCAAAGCTGGGCTGCATCTCCGTGCTGCATCCCCTTGGCACCACCACGGCACTGCTCAGCCAAATTGCTCTGCACTGGTATCCACAGTCTCGCTCAGGTCATCCCGGCATCTTGAAATAACTGGTGTCCAGGTCTAACGAGTAGGACACTGAACCTTTCATCACTGTTGTGCGATTCCTCCCAAGTCATTTTGACCTCCAGGGCTTTTGTTTCCTTCCCATTGTCCAGCTGGCAACTCTGGCTATGAGGATTTTTTGTGCAGACTGTCCCTAGTACTTGTCTGAACAGTGTCTAAGGGATATTTCACTTCAAGCTGCGTTCCTGTTAATCTGCATGAATATTCAGATAAGTAAATGAAAACTGTGGCTGAAATCCTTACTTTCGTGCCCTACGGGATGTCAGATTTTATTCATATGAGCCATAAATCCAGACATGTCCTTATTGCAAGTTGTATTGACAGAGACTTATGAGAACGGACTACTGGAGATAAAGAAGTCACTGATGAGTTTTTGCTTTGAAAAACAGGAAGGACTATCTGAAAAAAATGTTTAAACAGATTTTTAACATGCAGGTAGATTCTTGGAGCTAGCAACGCTTTAAAATTTTTGTTCAATTCTATAAGGATTCTGTGTTTAAAAAATCGTTCCCTGAGCACTTGGTGTAGCAACACTGGTTTCCTGACAGTTTATACCTTGAAGCTGATGGCAAGCTCCGGTTAAACATTTCTAATGATTGAGGTATCTCTCTTGCTCTTCTGCTTCCTCTTTTAATCTCCTAACCATGCTGCAGTCTTTACTGGTCAGGACACTTCTAGTCTATCTTGTCTACTTGGGCATCTTTTTTTCATGAAAAACGTGAAGTAGTAATTATTTTGCAGAGAACTATGCTGCTATCAGTGAAAACTGTCCACAGGGCTCAAAATTTACCTGGCAAGAGACAGACAGACAGACAAACAGACAGCATAATTTCCTAAGCATTGTTTCCTTAGGAAGGCAGCTTAACCATTCCCCCCTGAGCTTTTGAATAAAATCACTGTATGGTTCTCTGCTGTTGCTGGATTACTCTTGGCTTCATGTTTTGAAAAGAGATTGTGCAATTGCAAAATGAAATGATCTTTTTATACTAGCAGAATTTTCAAATTACAAAGACAAGTATAAGTATTTTGCAGAATAGTATTTTTCATATCATTTTTCTGATATTATAAACCCTCCAATGACAGACTCAGCCTTAGCCTTATGGGCAACGTGCAGCGTAAAACTTGTATGTGGTGCATACACTGGGTACCTGCCTTTTTCATTTCGTAAGAAAACATTTGTTTTCCACAGAAGGCACCAGCTTAGGAAGTGCCCTGAAGTTAATGCCATTCCTTTCTGTACAGCTGTCCATGGCTCAGTTTCAACAAGGGCGGAACTGAAATTAGACCTGTTCGGAGAAAACCTCATAAGGCTCACCAGAAAATGGACGGGAGGTCCCTGTCTCCAAGGGTTTTGGCATGCACATGGAAAGACACATTAACATTTTGCATAGTGCGAATTCTCACCTGGCATGTTCAACAGACTGTACAGAAGTGAACCGTGTCACCATGTCATGTCCTTGTCACACCTTGTCTCCTAGCATGGCACACTGAGGAGGAGCATTGGGATGATCTGTGGAAGGAGCCAGCCTTCCCTTCGCCACTACAGGATTGCCTAGCTCAGTAGATCTCCCACATGATGCCTTCCCCACGCGTGACGACTTTCCCATGTGATATGCCTTCCCCATGCTGTTTGCTGCCACCGGCGCCAGGGATGGGGAGCAGCATCAGGGCCAGGTCAGTTCTGAGATGGCTTCTGAGGCCGCTGGTCTGTAATTTTCATTTGGGACTGCAGAGAATTACAGGCTTGGAGTTTGTTTATTTATTAGAAATTAAAATCAAAGGCAGAGGTAGATAATTGCTTACGGCAAACCGACTTCTCTACGTGGTACACCAGCTGTCAACTACTAGTGGGTGAAATTATAAACACAGGTTGTATGTTCATACAGGGTGTGCACGCGCAACCCTTTACTCACAATGTCTACTTTTTTCCTTAAATGGCAACTCACCTCAGAGTTTTGGGGAAATCCTGGGGAAATTATTTTTTGCAGAATCACAGAATTTCAGCCACTAATCTGTCTGCTTTACTTTAAACTTTGACCACTGCTACATTTGGGACACTGGACAAAGAAAAGGAGTGTAGCAAGATAAGGCGCTACACAAGGCGCCAGCAATCAGTCCGCGGATCCATCAACAGAATGTAACCAAACATGGGGTTTGGTGCTGTTTGAGATGTCCTTGGGCATCCTGCCTACCTCTGGGATTTATCCTAGGCTTTGTGTGTATCCATTTTGGCTGAACCAGTTTTTTGCTGGATCATTTCTGGAGGGTGTGAAGTGTTTTATCCTTATCGGTTAAAGATCACTTTATTTATGAAAATACTAGTAAAATAACAAAGACTGGATTTGCCAGTATCCTTCACTTGGTTTATGCAAAGCAGCAGTCAGATTTTCAGATGCAGAAGAAGCTTTCCATCTATGACGCCTGATGGCATAAATTGGTTAAACTTGTGGGCATCTGTTTTCTGCAAAATGTTCACTATTGGTTGCTGAGCATTATAGGGAAAAAAAGGATGAATGAAAAGTAGGATGTAGTTTACGAGAGGAATTCTAAGCAGTTTTTCCTTTCACAAGTGATGCAGACTAGCCAGTTCTCTGCATTCAAAGCCATGCACGAGTTCTCCAGGATCACCAGGAGCTCCCAGTTTTCAAGACTTTTCTCTCTGACTGAGGCATCTCTTGGAACAGGAGCTGATGTCTGATATCCTCACATGACTCCAGGAGCAGCAGTTCTAATGGAAATGCCAACCAACTTTTCAATAAAATCTTAGTAAATTTATAAATTTATAACACCATTATAATTCAAATTATGGCTTTTCACAGCTACTGCAAGCATGACAAGTATTAGTACGAGCATAGAGGGTTTGATATTATCCTTGGACTTCAGAATACTTGATCGGTAATTTCATAGTTTTTCATCCAGTTCTTTGATGTTGTGCTGGTTAGAGAGTTTTTCAAATTTTTTTAATTTTTTTTGATTTTTTTTTCTCATTACTGATATATTTGGTTTTGGTATTAACTCTGTTGGTGAGGCTACTTTATGCCCAGGCTTTTCTAGTCATGGTATGTTCCCTTACAAGTAACAGGCCATTGCGCTTGCACAGATCCGTACAACACAGAGGGAGCGTGTGTAACTGCAAAGCATGTGCTGCAGAGATTAGCTCTCGTAGCGTGCTAGTCCCAGAGGGCTTGCTGCCTTTGAAACATCAAATGCACTATGCGTCAGCCACCCAGCATGCACTCATGCATTTCTGTCTGGGAAATCACAGCCAGAAATAGTGTAACTGCACCTAATTGGAGACAATCATCCTGATATTTCCCATCAAAGCAATGTGGATTTACTGGAGGGACACAAAATGCAATAGCAGGCTTTTACTATGCAATGCACATTTGTCTTGTTTATTAGTAATAGGTAGGGGAAATCATTTAGGATGAACCTGGTTTGCCTAAACGCAATTGTAGCATGAAGAGGTGTGGTATCTCCTGTACGAGCTGAGGAAAAGCTGGTTAGCTGCAATCACGATGCTATAAGAATGTGCCATTCCCATACACACCCTGGTGCGCCACGTCTCTGAGTCCCATCCAGTCACCTCCATCTGCATGGTGGTGCACGTTGTCCCGTTGTTCCTCCCACGAAACCACACAGCTGTGCTGCAAGAAGCAGCGTATTGCACAGCGTGTTCAAACCATCTCAGAATTAAAAAGCTGATGGAAAAGTTATACAGGGTAATTAATTATCACGTATCCACATGTTTGCTTATGTTTGCTATGTGTTTACTTTTTTTCAGTCTGCCTTCTGGTCTTTGAAGGGGAAGGAACCACTCCTAATATATGTGACAATGCAGTTCCAAATTCAACCATATGTTGCCATACTTCTGCTCAGGATGAATGAAACAAATCTTCATTTACCCTCTTCTTGTTCACGAGGTGAGGCCAGCTGGTAACCTAGCCAGTCTCCTGTCCTTTGTCTACTCTTCTGTTCTTCAGTCTTTTCAGTCCTGTCAATGTTCTCTACTCACAGACGTGGGAAAAAATGTGCATTTGAGAAAGTACCATAATTTTAAAACAGAATCACTAACTTACCTTTGGACTTCAGCCCTGGTCCATCAATGAAGAGCCCTCAGCAATTCCACATTTCTAGTAGTGGCAACTTGAAATTATACCTACATTGGAATTACATTTCTATTGGAAAGCTAAATCTATTCCTTTCCATTCCAGTCTAGTCTAATCTAGTCTAGTCCATTCCATCTACTGTATTCCCTGATCCATGTATTCTCCTGAAAATCAATATATTCTTTCTTATAGAAGAGACTACAATGCAACCTGCTGTCTCAGGTCTTTTTCTGAATGTCGGCCATGTATAGTAGATGTGATTTCGGAGATGTTGCCCATAAAACAATTCCCTGACTCCTTTTTGTGCACGTCCATTTGTAAGTGATTCATCCAAGGCAGAGTAAATTTATAGACTTGTGAACTGAGAAGCTTCTTATGACTACTTTGAATAAATCAGATTTTAAACATGATTAGATAGATCAAATGAAATATAAACCACAGTGTAGTTAAACAGAAATTCTACTTGGCTTCAGTGCAACAACTTCTTAGCAGCTATCCTGTGCAGGTATACTGTATCTTTCATCTTAGTAACTACAGAATTAAAAAACATTGAGACTGCCAAAAGAAATGAATGTTTTCAGAAATATGATTTATCTTTCAATTTCTAATTACTGTTACATGAAATGTCTGCAAAACTTGATTACAAATTATTGTTAATGATTTTCCACTTGAGAGTGGCATCGATGGCATCCCATTCAACTTGTAGTTTTCACTGTGCTTGCCTGAGATGTACAATCTGTTTAAGCAAGAAAAAAACCCCATCTGAGTGCCAGTAAAATGAGAGTTACAGTCTTATACAAAAGGTTTAAGACATTGCTTAAGCTGATTTTTCTTCCACTTTTTTATTGTTTTACTGACTTAGCTGTTTGTGGGGCAATAACTCCAGTAATTACTTTTGTCAACCAAACTATTAAGTAACAAAACTAAGCTTTGGCATGGTAGCCCCATGCAGACCTGGGTGGCTGTATGAGCGTTTCACAGGTGTCAGCCACACAAGAGTGGAAACCATGGAAAACGCCAGGGAGGGCAGGCAGCTGGAGCCAAACTCTGGGTATTTCTCTGCTGTCATTTGAAGTTTTAAGCAAGTAACAAGAAAGGAGAGAGCCTGGGCAGAATGGCATGCAGGACATTGTTTCAGGGCAGACCCAGTACAGTGGCTGCAATAACATTTCCATGGCAATATAAATTCTGGATGGTATGTTTTCCTTTGTCTGGTAGTTTGTATCGCATGATCTGCCGTGGTAGCTTTTCTAAAAACGCAGTGTTCATTATTGATGGAGTAACTCACACATGTGGTGCTGTTTCAGAGAAGACCAAAGCTGTAATTAATGAGTTTGGGGCATTCTTAATTGTGGCTGCAGGACACAAAACAAAAAAATATTTTGCCATTTTGTGCCACCTTTTCCATGGTTGAAAGTGCTGTGTAAGTGGAAAACAAAGGCACACAGTAACAGCAACTTTATGAATAATGTCAGATTACGAAAGCTAAAGATAATTTGTATTTATAACTATCTGATAAATACATGAGCAGAGGGACTATGTTGTGCTTTTGTGTGGAGTTTTGATTTAAAAGGAATCAGCTTGAATGAGGGAATGTTTGTGCCTGTGACTACCAGTTGGAAGTGAAGAAATCATAAAACAAGTTAGCATGGGGTTGAAAAAATAATTATAGCATAAATGTGATAGTTTAGTACTGGATAAGAGCCAGGAGAAATAATGACAACAGCAGAGCCTTCTCCATTTCCAAACCAGTCAGCAGGAATTTGTTTGCAATTTCCTTCTTATGGCACTTCCGCATGAGAGATGTTGACAGTAAGATTGTCATATTTTTACACTGTGACCACATGCAGTCCCAATGTGAAACACATAACATGTCTTTTGCTGGAGAAGATGCTTTGACTTCCATTTATGCAGCTGACGATTTCTTCCAAGCTTGCAGATGCTTGCATGAGAAACAGATGCTGAGAGGGAATAATAATTAATTTGAGAGGAATAAGGTGGAATTCACTTTCATGCCTGGGCTTGGGTTTTTGAGAGGAAGGTGCGGCTAAAAGGTATAATTTCCTTCCCAAGCCCTGCCCCTCAAGAACCTCTCTGGTCAAGCTTCCATGCTGTACTGCTACAAATACATACGCCCAGGGAGGAGTTCAGGTTGCCAGCTTCGCCCACCGGATCTGGGAGCATGGGAAGGATCTGAGTGTTGTAATACACCTACACCTTCATTGGCAGCCTCAGCCTTCCTGAGCACGTGAAATGGGGACGGGGGTCTGCAGCGTGGCATAAAGTGGGATGTGGCCCCTTCAGCTGAGGCAGGCTTGCTCCCATGCTGGGGACTGTCTCCTCTACAGGCACATCAGGGAAACAGGGAACCAAGAATGTGGACAAAGCTTGAAATGGAGAAATGTAGTGCTACTATATCAAATTCAAAAGCAATGTCACTGCACCAAATTCCCCTCGAGAATTCTCCTTGAGTGTGACCGAGGGAGTAACCAATGTAGAAGAGCTTCTTCAGCTCAGTTTTGTGCACAGTAAAGCTCTTTTTGTATACTTCTGTTTTCTCATGCTATTGAAGGAAGTGACACAGCCTAGCACAAAACCTTACTGAAAAAAAAAACAAACTTGCTTTTTCATGGTGCAAAATTTGTAGCGCATCAGCAGGCATCAAGAGTTGGAAGGTGAGCTTTGCCCAAAAACAACAGAAAAACCGAACAAGTTAGTTAGGGCTGCCATATAGCCTCCTTTCACCGGGTTTGTCTCCTGTGCCTGCTGCCTTCTTTCCTTCTAGGCACAATTTGCTAGGTGTTGCCTCTCTCTGCTGTGTCGAAAGGCTCACCCAAATCAGCAGCTGCGAGCCTGGCTCTCCAGGGAGCTCAGGTGCAGGCGCAGCGGGCGATGCACCAGCCAGGGAGCAGGGTGCCAGCAGGGAGCTGGGGGCTGGTAAGCAAGGTTGGGCACCCGGGTGAATACCAAACCCAGCCCCTCCTACAGGGCAGTTTTGGAGGGGGAGGCGGTGAAAGGAGAGTTAGGGCAGGGAGGAACCGTACAATCACATCACAGTATGTGATTTTGTTTAGCGTGAATCGATCGGCATGATATCTTTTCTTAAATAGCTCTTCTGAATGAGGCCAGCTCTGGTCTGGAAAAGGTTGGGGTGAAGGAGAAACTGGGTAGAAGGAAGAGATGGAAGGGGGATGGGGATTAGTGTTATGATGCTCTTCACAACTTCCTCCTGTGCTGTATGAAGTCCCTTATAGGTATAGGCTGGGGTGAGGAAGGGCTGCCAGGAAACACTACTCCTCTTTTTTTTGGTTGTTTTTTGTTTGTTTGTTTGTTTGTTTGTTTGTTTTTGTCTCAGGTATAGATTCCCTATATTACATGTGATCCAAAGACCTGTGTTGGGAAATCAAGTTCCTGGTATTTCGCATAGAGCCTCCAAGCAGGGTTCAATAAAGTCACATGCTGAGTGAATAGCTGCCTAGAATTAGTTTCCTGAAGGTACCTTAATCATTCACTAGGATGTATCCTAAGTGCAGTCATTTCACCAGTGGTATACAAGCTCCTGTACGGCAGCTGGAAGACAGATTCCTGCTTTTGCTCACGCCATGCCGAGACGATAAGGGAGCTGACAGTCCCAAGGAATCCCAGGCAGGTTTGGGATACGATTTCTGGTTCCTGTAACTTCTTGCACAGCACAAAATGCAGGAGTCCAGCCAAAACAGAACCTGCATTTCTGGTCCAGCACATGGGAGAATCTCCTGAATGGGATGGGAGATGGTACAGGGCTGAGGAGTGGTAGTGTTGCAGGTGTGTGGGCATGCAGCTTTTGTAATCAAGTGGAGACAGGTCCTCTCCTGCATGTGGACATGACTCGATATTGAATTAGGAGCTGCCCATGACAGTGATGTTAATACCAGTCTTTGCTGCTGCAAGTGTTGCACATGCAGCTGGGCATTTCTGATTTCGAGTACTGACACTGCAGAAACCGAATATTACATTTTCCTCTCTAAATATACTTTATTTTCCTAACACTGCTGTTGTATGGATAAAACATTCCTATCCTGGTTTTGAACAGGGAGCAGTGCTCAGAGAAACTGGGGTGCAGAGTCCCCAGGGAGAGGCAGGGAGTTTGGAGGGTGGAAGAACTGTAGTGGGGCAGGTCGTGCGCCCGCCTTTGGGCTGGGCAGCAGCTACTCCTGCTAGTGTGCACTGGAGGCAGAGGGGAATTGTAACTGAAGCCTGCACTGAAATCTATTTTTGCCATCCTATAAAAGTTAAAATGGAGTAATTGTTTGCAACAGTGGTTCACCAAGTTGGCTGTCAAGCAGCACTGTAGAGTGTTTCCAATGCGTATGTACATGCAAAGCAGGCAAATTTTTTCCTCACACAGGGAAATCTTTGCAAGAAATTTTGAAGAAAACTATTTCTGCCAGGATTACCTCACAGAGTTTCACCTTACGCATATATTTCTTTTGGATGATTCATCTTGTTTCCTTTCAGTGTGTGAATCCATAGGAGTTTATAGCTTTATACATTCAGCTCTAGCTCAGTGGCTTAATCTCAATGGATTAGCTGTATCATGAATTAACTGTAACACAGGCAAAAATTACATAGCAACGTTCATCTGGTGCTGTGTGAATTTACAGTTCAGGAAGCTCAAATTCAGCTATTACTGCACTGCACATTTAATAGTGTCAAGTTCTTCCTCTTTTTCTTTTCCTGCAATTACCCCGCATATATGAGACTTTTCATATACAGGCCCCCAACAGCATCTCTGGTGCTTTCAGTAGCCCCTGGGACATCCCTCACAGCTAAATGTAGGGACAGGGGCCAACACAAAAGTGCACACTAGAGCAAATAATCTCTGAGCCCTCTGCAAAGTCATCTGACACCCCCTGAGGCTGAACATTTCCTTTGCACTGGGATTTTAAAGAAAGCTTGAGGCTGCACTTCTTGAAGCAGTTGAGTTGCTCTAACAGCCTGCTGCCTCTGAAAGGGCTGCTTTTATCCCACATCCCTTCCATTTTGTGGCTGGCCCTTCCTTCCGTGAATTTATTTGGCTCATTATCCCAGAAGATAGCCACTGGCTTTCTTTTTCCTAATTATTTTCCCTTTGAGCTAACGAGCTGCGTCAGCCAATGGAGCTGGCAGATAGCACCAGGGGTGGGATGAGTGGTGAGGAGCAGAGCGGGGATGTACAAACAGACTTCTTGGCAGGGGCAGCCCTGGGAGCAGCTCAGCCCCCGTGGCAGGAGAGCACCCGTATGCTGCTGTTTGGGGCACAGACCGGCTGCCTCTGGAGCATCCTGCCCCCAGCTCTGTGGTCCCAGCACTTCCCTGGCACTGGTGGAGGCTCTTGGCAGACTCCAGGGTGAGCCAGCCGTGGACCTTAACTGAACAGACAATTTAATGCCACAGAAAAGACGAGCAGCTTTTTTCCAGCCGTCATCTGCTGAGCCTGCTAGCTGTGAGGCTGGAGAGGAGCCAGGCCAATACAAGGAAGCAGGCAAGAAAAGCAACCAGGTCCAGTGCTGTCTCCAGGAAGGCTGAACAACCACCTCGCCTGTAGCTTCCCCCCATCTGGCTTCCTAAGGGAAATCTATGCCAGACTTCAAAAGATGAACGTAAAAGCTGAAATAGCTAATTCTGCAGACGCTAACTATTACAAACTCATTTTATACACTTCGCAGAGCAATGAAATTTGCTCCCCATGCACATCAAGGCGTGGCAGGTGCTCTGACCTCATTACTTCTCCCCTTGCCCTGCTGCCCCACCAGTACGAAGTCTGGGGCTGATTGAGCCAGGGCTGAAGGATAACGTTTGTCGCAGAGCAGCTCTCCCCACCCAGGCTGCCCTGGAGCTTTGCTCAGGGCTAGAGAGGAGGCTGCAGAAATGTGGTTTTTCTCTCATCAGCAGATCGCTTGATCTATTGGGAGCAGTGCCTTTTCAACAAACCTTATCTCCGTGTGTGTAATTAATTATGCAAAGTTCAAAGAAGAGCCTTGGATGATGCAGAAAGCTGAGCTTGCTTATGAGAGCAGGTCTATTAGCAGAGCGCAGCCTTTTGGGGCGGAGTTGGCAAGGGGGGGTACCTTGTTAGTATGTCTGGGTCAGGACCTTTGTTGATGCAGGTATGCTGTATGGCCACCAACTTTAGAATAAAATAGCTTTATTTTTATTTCTTAATGTGATGAATACACCAGCTTGAGGGTGGAGCTGTGGCTTGATCACGGGCTTGCGGCTATCAGTTGTGCAGTGTTAGGCTGTAAAAATGGGCACAATTTTCTGAAGACGTTTTTGCAGGTGCAAAACCACCCTAAAGGCAGGTGTGTACGTGACTCTTCCCCAGCATTCATTTATGGGGTGGTAGTTTAATTTGTGCTGCCAGGAGATCTCTAATCCATATATCATGTTTAGAACAAGTTGATACCAGCTATCATTTTAAATGTTGGTGATGCAACAAAAAGCTTTTGGGTTGTAGGAATGATAAGCGTGTGCAATCATTCAGAAGCTTCTCTTGTGGACAGTTTCATTATTAAACACAGGCAATCAAAGACTGAGAGTCAATGTCTTCCCCATCCATCCCCCAGATTAGGAGTCACTTAGAAAGAGTTTATTAAAAAGTAGCATTGGGTTCTTATCTCAATTGCATTCTGATTTTTGAACACTTACACTTCACATTTTCACACTGCAAACTACTCTGCTTTCCTAAATGAACAAGGTGTTTGTGACTCAGAGAGCTGAGATTTTAAAAAGAAGAAATAATGTATTTCCAAGAAAAACAGCCAGCCCCACCAGCTTCTACCTTATAAACAGTTTAAGCAGGTCTCAGGGATCTTCTCTCCTTACCACCACCTCACCCCAATGCTTGTGTGTCTGGCTCAGAGCAGTTGCAAGTCTTCATGCCAGCAGCGGTGACAGTGCAGCCTCATGTGCTGTGTCCGAGAAAATCCAGCCACCTGAGCTCTTTCCCATCTGCAGCCAAAAGAGTTGCTTGATGCTGCTGAGAGGGTCTTGGTGATGACATCTCCAGGCACGGATGGCATTTGCCACCTGGAAGCAGAAAGTCTTGGTCCTCAGGTGGGAGAGTGCCAAGGAGACGAGTTGAACAGGAGAGAAATGCCTGATTATAGGTGAATGGTCCTTAACGGGCAGAATATATGGTAGGATTAAGCCAGAAGTGAAGGGTTAAGGGAAGAGCTGGCATGGAGGGGCCTGGGGGGGGACAGAATTGTAACTTTATTATTGCCTTTGCCCTCTGGAGCCCATAATTAACACATAGAGGGAGTTACACATGGTCTGCTGTGCCAAGGCGGTGCTGGACCTCATGACCCGAGTTGCTACATCATTCCAAAGCTCTTCTAACCCAAGAGGGTTGTCTGGGCAGGGGACACCAGGAAAACCCTGGGTCCTCCCTGTTCCTGCATAGATATCCCCAAGGTCAGAGGTGATTTCCCTGCTGGGCTCAGAGCATGTCTCAGGGGAGGGCACTTCACGGGTGCTAGCCCCAGGGGCGTGCTTGGTCTCAGCACACCTCTGAAATGACGTTTTGGATGCCCTGGGCCCGCTGCAGCCAGTGCAGATGCTGTGAGGGAACCTGCAGGCTGTGGTGCCCTGTGCTGGATGTGTCCCAGCCCTGAGCACTTCCACACACAGCGAGGGCAGGAGGGAGAACACTGCCCACGGCAGAGGCTGCTCCGGGGACACGGCGGTCTACCCTCCTCCTGCTGCTGCTGCTGCTCCCTCGTGGGAGGCCCGCACCACAGCTGTGAAGTTAGGCAGGAGCAGTTGCTGTGATGTGTAGTGCCATAACAGAGGGTGACCCACACGTGAGGCCATGGGAGCAGAAACCTTACTGTGCTGGCACTACCCTGGCTGAAACCCCACCTGTCACCTGGGCACGGCGCTGCAGGGGCTGGGGACAGCCACTGGCTCTGTCACAAGGTGTGGGACCACATAGTGCGAGCAGGCCCTCAAAAAGGGGGCTGACACAGTTGTCACCCTGGAGGCAGGGAGGGCAAGGAGGGCCGCCTCTCGGGGCCCCTCAGCTGCTAGAGTGGCAGGGAGAGATGCCAGGGGCAGGGGTAGCATGTCTGCCCTGTCCTTCCTCCTGCTGAGGGCTCAGAAGAGGCCTGTGGAGCTGAGGGGAGAGAGGATGACGGGGGCATCGGGAGGGGTGAGGATGGGTGTTGTGTCCGACGTCGTCTCTTCAGCCTCGCTCTCCACGTCCTCCAAGCTCTCGCTGACAGAGGGAATGATCTGCACCACCTTCTCCTGGAAGTGCACTTGCTTGCGTGGGGCCAATGGGGCCGCTGGTTGGGCAGGAGCTGCTGGAGCTGGGCTCCTGTCCTTGCTGCCCTTTAGGATGCTCTTCATGTGGCCCAGCAGCGAGCGGTGCTGGTCCCTCTGGGACCCATGGAAGGTGTAGGTCTGCTCAGTGTCACCAGCGATGGTTGGGGCTGCCACGGTGGCTGAAGGGTCCACGTACTGGCCCACCTGAGGATGTGTCTCTTTGTGCTCTGGGCTCTTCCTCCTCTTGCTCAGCAAGAAATAGGCCAGGGCAGTAAGCACCAGCATGGACCCTGGGGAGAAGGCCATGTTGGTTGAGGGTTGGGGCAAAGCGAAGAGCTCACCAAGCAGTGCTTGGTCCAGCTAGCTCAGTGGTCCCCACAATCCATCCACACCCCACACATCCCTGCCCTCTCAGGCCCCCAGCAGACCATGCTCCCATCCGCACTATTCCCCACCCTAGCACGGGCTCCTCACCAGGGATGGTGACGTGCCAGACAAGGACGGGATGCAGGAAGCAAGCCACCGATAGCAGTGTGTACCCCAGGAATTTCTGGAAGCTCCCCGGGCGTCTAGCTCGCTTCCAGCAGGCCTGTGCCAGGGAGTTGGGCTCATATCTGCAGAGAGAAACAGAGGTCTTTGTGGGATGGGGCACCAAGCACATGGCAAGAAGGTCTGGATTTAACAATCACCCACCTAAAGGTTCAGATCCTTGCTCTGGCATGCCAGGAAACCACTGTGTTTGTCAGGGAAGGTAAGCAAAGCCTGAGCCTCTCCGATGGCGGGAAGAGGCCAGGGGCTAGATCTGCCAGAGGTCAGCATCTCAGGCCCTCTCTCCTTGGTGCATTTGCTCACTGCAACCAGTTGAGTGCCCATTAGCTGGAGAAAGGCATTGCCTCTAAGCTTTTGAAGCAGGCCTTTTGAGTTTATGCTAAAAGACAGCAGAAAAGGGCTCAGCCTCTGAGAAGTACATAAGGATTTTCTGCTTTCTAACTTAAACTTCTGTGCTGTCTCTGGGAGGGAGCAGCAGCTCCCTCTGGGGATCTGGCTCTTCCTTCAACCGCGGCCCATTGTAGGGCTTCATAGTGGGTGTTAAGCAGGTGCTGCAGACCAGGCTTTGTCCTGCTGGTGCTCAGCAAATAACGGCACAAGGCTGGGTTAAAACAGGTTTAGCTGGCTGTGGACATGGCCCCACTTACCTCCCCCCTGCCTGAGTGCACTTGCCATGGCAGTAGGGGCAGGACCTTTGGTTGGGCACTTGCAGCTCAGCTAGGTCTGGCGTTGCCTGTAAGGGGCAAATTGCCTTAGGGAAGTCCCACCAAGGCTGGAGAAGACTGGACAGGATCTACTCACGTGAAGCACATCTCCAGGAACAAACTGATAAAGAAGAAGCCTTCACAGACAGTAACTGCAACCCCTGAAAAACTGAAAGGTGGAGCTGTCAGGGTGGCAGAGCTGGGCTTGTGTATGCTCTCCAGGTGGCAGAAGGGGCATAGAGGGCCAGGATTTACTATACAGTTCACAGCAGAGTCTGTGTGCTGGGGTCTGGACACCCTCTGCTCAGATGGTTTGTGGAGAGCTCAAAGCCCTTCTGCCCCCAGAGGGTCAGCTTGCAGCCAGTGTCACCTCTGGCCTGCCTTAGTCTGCAGTAGCATGGGTGATGCCGTAGCATGACTTTCTCTAACAGAAATAGCTTACTTCTCTGAAACTTAGAGATGGAGATCTGAATTCCCCAAATCCTCGGACACTGCTCCCTGTTGCTGTTGCAGTCTAGTCTGGTGCTACATATGGTGGAGGGGTCGAACGAGTCACCCCCACTGTCTCTGATTCCAAGGGCAAAAATACTCACAGCAGATAGAAAGCCAGGCTTTTGAACTGTCCTCGCTGCAGCGTTTCTACGCCCACACCGATCAGCACTAGAAAGAGAAGGCAGGAAAGATGCTGACTGCAGGGTTGGTTCCCAACTCCCCAGTGCCCCACCAGGCACCAGGAATAATGCCCCGGTTTCCACAGAGGCTGGTGAGGTGGCTCCTCCAGTGCTATGCAGCATGTTAGGACTGCCAGCACCAGTGATTCATGCTGACACACCAGCCCGAGGAGAGTCAGAGCTGAATGCTGGCCTTGACATACAGCCCAGAAACCCATCCCAGCTGCACCCCTGTCACAGCAGCCTTGCCACTGCGTGGGCAGGGGAGAGGTGCCTTGGGGGTACCAGCTGGCCATGGAGAGCTGGGGTAGGTGAGCATCAGTGTCTTGTGTCCCTTCTACCCCCTGCCATGCCGCTTCATCACGGCTGCCACAGGGACTTCCCTTCCACTGCCCCATCCACCTCTGCCCCCTCCCTGTCTGGGGACCTCTCTGCCCAGGTCCCCCCAGCGCCTGCCAGCCCCTCTCCCCTGCCCTCCCTGCTTGCCCAGGCCTGCTGCACCCCACACATGGCCGCAGGGCAGCAGCAGGACAGGGGAACCGTGCCAGCTGCCTTCGCAAATGGCTGTAGCTGTAGCCATGGCATCAAGATCCTTTGCTAGCCAAACAGAAAAACATATAATGGGAGCAGGCAGATTAAAACCAGGGAATGAACGTCCATTCAGTGCCCCGGCCAGCACAGCACACTGGGGAGTCAGTTTAGGGGGGATTAAGAGTATTAGTGAGGCTAAAATCTTCCCTGGACTGGCCACTGGGGGCCAATAGCTTCAGGGGATGGAAAATTTTCTTCAACATCCTTCAGTTCCCCACAGGACTGTTTCCAAAATGGTGCAGAACCGAAGTGCCTTGCACCAGCTGCAGCAAGCTGGTTGGTCGGTGACCAGTTGGTCACAGCACACAAGCACCACTGGTGTGGGGCTGCACGGAGCCCAGGTCTCATGGCCAGGGCATCGCTGTAGGCAGTCACCGCACTCCTGTCCGCACTTGGTGTCAACACATCTCACCAAGCAGTCCCTGCCCATCCACTGGTGCTCAGGAAGCTCACCACTGGTCCTGCTCATTGCATGCTGGCCAAGGCTTGAGGTGCCAGTTGGCTTTATTTACCTGAGCTGTGGTTTACCCAGCTGGAGAAGGGTACCAGGATCCCAAATGGGAATGCAGACCAGTGTCCATCAAGCCCACGAGGTGGGTGAATTCTGAGGGTCTGTGCCCGAGCACACAGCTCTCCTGTCCAGGCTGAACAAACCCCCTCTGTGGTCTCCCTGTGTCACCTGCAGCTGCTGGCCCCTGTCAGACAGGGGAACGCATGGGGCCTACAGGTTGCCCTCCTCCTTGGAGGCTGCCTCTCCAGCCTTGAGCAGGGGCATGGGGAAATCAGTTCCATCAGGGGCTATGAAGCTGTGTGAGCTGTGTAATCCTACATGCAAAGTATTGTTCTTTGCTGTCTCGTGACTGAGAAGCCTTCTTTATAATCTTTCCTACAAATGTGGAATGGATTCATTCATCCATTCATTCCCTGCAGATGAATGCAGAATTCAACAGCTTGGCGGTTACGCTTGAGTCTCTGCTCTGGATGGGGAGGTTTCCTGATTTTGCACAGCTTCTGCTTTATCCACAAAGCTGTTTGGATGAAGAATCTGCAAGAAGCAAGGGCTGTTTCCGAGGTGTTTGTTTGGACTAGTTACTGCCTTGATTTGGATCTTATCCAAGCCATGTGGCTAAAGGCACATGATTAGGAATTAAATGGTTGAAAGCATAAGAATTAAGAAATAAGTATGGACTCTCTCGCTAGATGCAGAAATCACAAGGCCTCAAAATCTCTTAACTACAGAGATGCCCCAAACACTGTAGCGAATTGTGGGGCCGTTTGATCACTCTTCAGGAGGCTCTGCCGATGGCGGGGATGTCGAATTTCTCACACGCAAGAAACCCTGTAGCCCCACAATTGCAGCCATTACGCTCCAAGATCCTCAGGGAAGGGGAGGTTTATTTTCTGTGGGTAACCTTCTGTGTTTGCAAGCAGTTTGTGCAGCTGGCCAGGCCTTCTCAGAATCAATTAGTGAGTCTGATGCACTCTCCTCTCCCTTTCATATTTTTTTTTTTTCAAACAAAACCCACGGGATTCTCTTCTGCATGGTTTCCATTTCATGCAAAAACCTTGCACACCTCATCAGGCACTAAACACTGCATCGAGCTGTTTTCTTAGTCCATTGAGACACATAGGGGAATAAAACCCAGGCACCTCCCATTCTTCACCGGCCTTTTGGGAAAGTCAGGTGATACTGGGAATGCATCAGAGCTATGAAAAAGCGCAGAGAGAAATAGTGCAGCTGTCTATGCTCTGTGATGCTCAGCAGAGAGACTACCGCACTGCTCGTTTCAAGAACTACAGAAAGGTGCAGATGATGCAAAATGACTGAAAGAAAACAAGCAGTAGAGAGAGAAAGGGATTGTATTCCACTAAGACACTCCCAAATTGTAAGCTACTTTCAATTTTGCTGTTCTAGCTCTAGTTTTCCCATGGCAAAAAACTCATGTTTTCTCCCAGGAAGGTCTCTATGAGTTTCCTTGGAGCTTAAAGGGAGAATAAGACCAGCATGGGGCTGATGTGGGTCCAGGGGGATGGAGAAAGGAAGAGATTTACATTCACTGGTTGAAGCTGTGTCCCAGCTCCTATCTGTTGCAGTCTTATCATGATGTGCACTTATCTGCTGGGAGTTTGTATAAACTCAGAGACTCAGATTTCTGCCCGTTATCAGTCATTTAAAGCACATTCCAGAGCAGAGTCTCCAGTGTCCCAACTGGGCTTCAGGTGTCCCTGGGGACCTGTGCTCTCTTCAGCTGACCTGTGTGCTTTCTACTTTGCCCCTGACTTGAGCAAAGTGTCTCTCATGGCTGCAGTTGGTAAAGGAAATGAGAAGGTAGGAGGGCCTGCTGTGACCTACTCTGCAGTGTCTGAATCTGAAATTCCTGGGGGTCTGACACGGGAACCACAGGCACCCCCTCAAGTCACCTCTCCCCAGGAACCCCTGGTTCACACCTCTAGCCTTTAGGCAAATCAGGCACTTTGATCTCTGCTTTATTGATGGGGAAACTGAGGCAGACAGCACTGCCTGTCCTGTCCCATAACAATGAGTCAGCAGCAGTGCCAGACTGAACCCCTGAGCCCTCTGCGTTAGCTGTTTCGACACGTCCTGTCCTGAGATGCCCGATATGAGCGGGTTATTCACCACAGTTCAGTCCTTCTGGCTGCGATGCTCTGTCTGAGACAGCCGGCTCAAAACACCTGCATTTCACCTGAAACCAGGCACGCGGATGTGTCACCAAACCCAGAGGACGCTGGTCCCAAGCAGCCCCTGGCAGCGGGTGAGAGGACACAACTATCCAGGTGGGTGAATTTATGGTGTTTGTAATGCAGCTATAACCTGAACCGCTTCCTGAGCCTGATCCCTGACGGGTTGCTAGAGAGGCAGAGCAGCACTTTGCCAGTAGCTGTGCCACCATGGCTGGGACCTCTCCATCCTGCCTGGCACAGGACAACTCACTGCGCACAGCACAGGCTGCTCCTCCTTCATTTTCACAACCCATGGAGCAGCCTGGCAGTTTTGCGCAGCCATGAGTATTTTGCTTTTCAGTCTCATTCACATCTTGCCTGTGCCCATGTCTGTTCTTACAAGAATATAATTTAGTTTTCTTTTCCATTTGTGCTTTAGCTTGTTCTCTGCCATACTAAGTGCTGGCTCTTCCTTTTGGATGTCTCACTGTGCCTCCCACAGCATTCGGAAAGAGCCTGGCCAGGCACCCAGCTCGCTCCCTCCCTGGGTCCCAAAGCAAAAGTGATTAAGTTTCCTTGTCCCCTTTGTAGGATGGGGCATGGGCTGCACCTGGCCAAAGGCAAGGAGACAGCTCAGGGGTCCTGACACCCGCTCAGCGCCTTTTAGTACCAAAGAAAAAGAGAGCTTGCTCTTACCTGCTGCGGTGGAGATGCCCAGCAATCGGCAGGTGTATTCCAGGGCACTCCAAAGCCCCTTGTGCCCCATGGTGAAGAGATGAAGATTGCGGTGCCGGCCAGGCAGAAGCTCCCTCTTCAGAGCTCCCACCTCAGGCGTAGTCCAGCAGCTCCCAGTTGTAGCCAGAGCCTCCCGTGCCTGGGACTAAGTGACCTTCCTGAAGGAAAGGGCAGTGGGTGCAGGACGGGCCACCTCCAGCAGGGCCTCCCAGGGAAGGGTGGTCAGAGAGCGAGCTGCCACCACAGGGAACCGGTCAGCACTGCTTCCCGCTGCTCCCGCCGGGGCTGCGGAGACTTGGCCTTTTCCTGCTTGCCAGTTACTTGCGTTGCCGGCCCAGCAGTGATTAATGATTGGTAAGGGGGGGGTGCGGCTTTGGGAGCATTTGCACCGGGGGTGCACGGCCTTTCCTGCTCCTGAGGAGGAGGCACTGGAAGCCCAAGCTGATTAAATGCATGTGAAGTCATTAGTGCTGTGCGGCTCCCGGCAGGTTAACCATTTGTGAGGATGGTGATGTTTGCTCTTGGTGAGACAGTGGCACATTCCTGATGGGTTGCGGGGTTCCCAGGGCACCCCAGTCCTGCTGCCTCCTGCAGCTGAGCTCCCCACCATGGCTGCTGCTCACCGTGCAGGTTTAGCCAGGCTCTGACTAGCCCAGCTCGGGCAGCGTCCAGGCTGATGTGCATCCACAGGAACATGGACATCAGATCTATTCCCAAGGGTGCTACAGACTCAGGCTGACTGTAACAGGGGAGATGTGTTTTTCTCTTCTTAGGAACCCTAATGAAATGTATTTCTGTGTTGTAGTCACCAGATCCATTTGAATGGTACCGGGGTCACACAAGTGTCCTGACGGGGAGCTGGGGTGCGTACATACTCTGACCTCTTTGTATTGGATTTGGTAGACAGTTTGGGGGTTCTTGACTTGTCTCTTCAGGACACTCCACCTCTAGAGAAGGGCATCCCTAGGCACGTCTGAAGGCCAAGATGGGACAGTGCTGGCCTGGACCCCATCCCCACATGCCTCTATGCATGAACATGGAGCATCTCACTGGGGGTCATCAATTTGATCCCCACCTGCTGCTGCCCAGGGGAAGAGGCAATGGCGGCAGTAGCGCCTGGTCATTGCAGTCCCAGCAGGAGTGGTATGTGAGCAACAGCACAGTCCCAGCGGGCAGCGCGGACGTCTGGTGCCTGCTGGGCCATGGGTTCACAGGTCAGTGAGCTCACCTTGTGCTGCGGCCGGTGTCGGGCGAGTCACCGCAGCCGCTGCCCCTGGCTGTGCTGGCTGTGAAGCCATCAGCAGTGCGGGCAAGGGCTGGGCGAATCACGCACAGCTCACGCACAGGCAGCCCTGCGGCAAAGCTGCAACTGGCCAAACTGGTCTCCTGTGACCCCTTCTCACCTGTCTGAGCCCACAAAGCTGAGCCTGGCCAGTGTGTGTTGTACCGACGTGTCCCAGGGTAGAGCTGACTTGGTCCAAGGGCACAGTGACAGCTTTTCTTCTCCAGGATCTTGTTCTGTATTTCAGGCTGGGATTTTCCCAGGACAGTCAAATGCCTGAGCTCATGAAATAAGTCCCTCATTCTTGTAAATAACATCAGATAGTGTTTTTTCTGAACACTTACAAGGTGGTGGGTGGCAGGGATTTTGCAGCAGGCAATTCTGACGAGGTTTGGGAGAAGAGAACATTTTCCATGTGAGCACTTTTCACCGGAGAAAGACTTCCAGGGCATCCCGCAGGGCAGTGCTGAACACTGCAGACCCAAACCGCGTCTTTGCCTTTCAGCACTGGCACTGCCTTTGGGTGTTCCCATTTCCTCCTGTCTTCCCACACCGCTGTGGGTGTTTGAAGGAACTGTGGGTTTTCCACAGCTGATGACTCAGCGGTGTGTCAAAACTTCCTTTTCAAGAGAGACACAAGGAGGGAAACAGAGGCATGCCAGCGGGGAAGGTCACACGAAGGCTGGGGAAGAGCCGAGCTGGGCCATCCCACTGCCCTGCCCGCTGTGGCCAGGCACCGCCTGGGCGGTCCCCATGCTCTCACGGTGCATCACTGCAGGGTCCAAGAGCACCCTCTGCCTCCAGAAATCACCAAAATGGCTTAAAAGCCCTGAGATTGTGTAAACAATCTGAGTGCGCTTTTTCCTTACTGTCTTGGGGTTTTTTTTAACATCGATGTATTGAATTTCAGGTGTTTCTTTACAAAAATGAAAGCTGGAAAACTACTTAAAAAAGCAAATAGGTGAAAGGAAGATGTAAGAGGCTTTCAGAATCACTTAGAGCCATGAGCTTAGGCTTGAATAAAAGCAGCAAACACCACAGTACAATCCTGAGTGCTGTCAGCACCCACCATTCAGCAGCACCAAGCACCTCCCAGTGCTGCCTCCTCCTGTGGTGCGGGTCCCCGTTGCCAACATGGGCAGTGCAGCGCAGCGCACTGGGCTGTTATGCTGGAGCTCTTATTAAATTGCACTGAGCTCCCACCCAGAAACAACATGACTTTGTCTAAATGCCCTTGACAGCAAGGTTTCCTTTCTGGAGAAAAGCAAGCCCTAGGGTTTGAAATAAACCTAAATTTATGAGTGGTGGTGGTGATGGAGGAACAGAATCTGTTTGAGAAAGGTAGATTAATACATTAACAATTTAAACGTCCCATGTTCCCTCAGCTATTGCCGAACCTCCATCTGCTGAGTGGGCCTACATCAGACTTCTTGAGGGTCCTTGTCCCCAACCTCGGAAGACCCTTAGGCTGGCTAATTTAAATTCTTCTCCATTCACTATTCACTGGTGCTTCTCTCACTCCAGTGCCCAGGAAGGGAGCATGGAGTGAGCAGGACAGGTATCCTCAGACCTGCTTTGTACCAACATTCCTTTGTACCAACACTACTTTAGTGGCTCCTTCCTTCTATTTAGGAATTTTTTGGCTAGCGGTCCTACAAAGCAACCTCACGTGAACATGATTTTTCCTTGTAGATGGGTCCCTTCTTCTTCTGCCTTTGTTCAAGTGGGGAAATGGTACCCTTGATGAAACTATGAGCCATTTGGGTGTGTTTTGGTGAGGTTTTTTAGGAAAGAGTTTATGCAGTCGGAAGAGGCCTGAGAACTTATAACCTTAGAGGGGTTTAATAGCCTGTAACCAACACTGCAAAACGTATGCACCAGCACAGCCTGTTCTGGGACACATAATAGCAGTGGTCCCCGCTGCACATTAAGCCACTTCCACAGAGGCTTGCTGTTTGCACTTTGGCTGCCAGCCAGGATTCGCATTTACAGGCTGCTTCCAGTGATATATGGTTTGATTGGAGACGATTTTATTTCAGTGTTAGGGTTTCATGGTGATGTTAGTCCTCATCTTCATCTCTCCCACCTCATATTTTGCTCAAGCCATTTTGCAGCGGCATGGCCACCGTGGCTGTTCTTCTGTGACCAAGGCCACAGCGCAGCGTCTGGGCCAAGCAGCCCACCCTTGGAAGGCTGCAGGGGAGCAGCACGCACCTCGTGCCTCACCTCTGTGAAACGGGGATGCTGCAAGAGTGCTGCGGTGAGCGGAGATTCCCGTCACGGGGCGTAGGACACCACAAGCCATGCTCTGGCAGAAACCTATGGGAACATGCTTGACTTACTCAGCTATTCTTATTCCCTGCCCATCGTGTAAAAACAGTTCCCAAACTGCCTTGCACAATGTTCTAGAAAATTGTTTCTGCTATTTCCCCCCCTCTACACCCTCAGCTATAACCACCACACCAAGCAGCCTTCTTTGGCGGCCTCGGTCCCTTCTCTGAGCTGTAGCGGCGGAGGCGGGATCTCCTTCCACCAGCGTGTCCATCTGAAACAGTTGATTGGAAGCACCAGTGAATTACAGCTGTGGTTTCACTGGGTACGAACATCTCCTTGCAATCAGTGGGAGTTTTGCTCTGCCTTGTACCACCAGTGGTCCACAGCTTTCCAAAACAGTCTGCATGAACTGAGAGCATCGTGAGGTGAGCTTGGCAGACTTCTCTCCTCTCGTGGGGCAGGGAAAAGTACGTCACTAGGGTGCCTGAAGCTACGTAAACAACAGAGCTGGAGAGAAAATCTTAAGTGTGCCTCCTCTTCCTTTGCTGTAACCACTAAATCATGCCCTCTGGAATCTTCAAACCTGGGGCAGCGCTGCAAACTGTGCTGGGGATGCCCGGCAGGGGACAGCAGGATCCCACCACTGCACCACCAGCCAGGCTGCTCCTTGCAAAAGACAGGCTGTAGCCAGCCCTCTGCAAGGCGGTGATGAAAGGCACCATCAAGTTTTACTGTCGGAACAAGAAGACCATGATTGACGCTGCGTGGATCTGAAGGGCTCTTCAGAGCCCTGGCTCTGGCAGAGCCCAGAGCCACAGCAAACTTGAGTCAATAACTGGCCTGTTTTGCTTTATGCTCTGCAATCAAAGGGTGTCCGACATGCTGCCGAACGCTCTCCCACTCCCCTGGGAATTTCCCACCCCACCAGGGCTGGGGTCAAGGCTCAGCAGTATACTGCCCTGGTTGTCCCCCCACAGGACAGCCAGCCTCAGAGGCCTTTGGCAGCACAGCCCCAGTGCCGCAGGCTAGACCAGCAGAGAGGGTGAGCTGGAGGGGCTGGTGAAGAGCCTTTGTGCTCACAGCTTCTCCTGGGGACCTTCTCACTGCTGGCATGGATGGAGGGGCACTGCATTTGTCATGGAGCCAGGCCTGGCATTTGCACAGGCGGTGCCTTCTGCCTGGCAATGGCCAGGGGGTGAGCTCTCGTCCGGGTGTCTAATGTTAATAAAGCTCATCTCACTGTCACGCAGGATGGCGTGGAGGTTCTGCCAGGGGAAGGGGACAGAGGTCGGTGCCTCTGTGACAAAAGCAATCTTAAACAGAAACTGGATGTGGGGACACATCTGATGTACTCGTGGAGATCTCACAGACCTATATCACCTTTTGGTGGATGAGGGCCAAGGATCCAAGTAGACCGTGCCTCTGACTTGCTGCTGACTCCTCCTTTTTCTGTGAAACCTGCAAGCCTCCTTCCCCCAACCCCAGGCTAACTCCCCTTCGCTCAGAAGGGGACCTCCCAGCACATTGGCATAAACTCCCCTTCTATTTGGTCACTTGTTGGACACCAACCTTAGAGGATCTCCAAAAAGTGGACTGACACTGGCCCCCTGCGGCAGCGTGTGTGAGGAGCTCCTGGCTGGCTATCCCCCAGGGCTCTGTTCTGCTCAGGACAGCTGGGATCAACCCCCATCCCGGTGCCATCCCTCTCAGACTGGGTGGGCTGGGCACTGGGCACTGAGCTCGTGGTGTTTTACACGGTGCTTGGTGGATGGGTGTGTGGTCACGATGTACACGTACATGTGCATGTGTATGTATGTATGCACTGAAAACCCATGTGTGTGTGTCCTAAACCAAGCTGTAATAACAAGAACTATCAAAAGCAGAATTATTTACTATGCATCCGAATTCCAGTTAAACAGCAGGGCTCCCAGAGGTTGGTGCCCGTCTCCCAGAGCCATGTGACGATGCAAAACTCTCCATGAAAATACATTTCTAGCTCAGAAAGTTGCAGAGAAAAGCTGCAAAAAGGGATTCAAAACCCAGAGAAAAGAAAATTCCCAAGTGAAAAAACCTTTTGCTAGTATTAGTAGCATTACTTTCAATGGCGTGATTTAAACTCATGATCTTTGGCGAATGACATTAAAGCTAAACCAGGAACGCCGCAGTGGAACGAGGGGTAGGAGACATCAGGAGAGTTGAGACTAACTTCAAGGCACTAAGTTCAAGGCTAAGCCCCAAGGAAATGAATGCCTCCGATCTCGCTGCTTCTCATCTTCCTGTGAAGTTTCTTTGCTGGGAGCAGAGTGTGAGTGGTGAGGAGGGCTGAGACAGGAGTGGCGCTGGGAGCTGCAAAGTGCTGTGGAGGTGGCAAAGCCCTGACAGGGACAGGGGTGCTCCCCCAGACTAACGCTGGTGATGCCAGCCAGCAGGATGCACGAGCCACCTGTCCAGGGACCCGGCAGCTCCCACCATCAGGGATGCGCCTGGTACACCAAGCAGTGGGCTGCTCCATGTCGCAGGCACAAGCCCTCTCCACTGGGACTGCCTCTGCTGTGCTGAGGGGCAGCATAGCAAAGGAGCTGGTGTCCACCATCTGCTTGGTCCTTGCCTCCACTGAGAGGGGATGGGAGGAAGGGGAAGCCTCAGTGTGACAGGGTTCCTGTGGCAAGCCTGGGACAGAGGCAGCAGAGCTCAGTGCTGGGTTTGGTGAGCCAAACTTGAGACCCTCATCCCTCTTCTTTGGGAATCTCTGGTCTTCAGGACCCCGATCTTGGCTCTCAAGTGGATGACAGGAGATTTCGACTTGGCATGTAAAGAGGGAAAGGAGACATGAAGGAGTCTGTATATGTGATCTTGAGGCATGGCTACACCCTGCGCAAGTCCCTGCGTGTCCTCTATACTCCTGTTTCCCCTTGGTTTCTGTTCTTTCTTGCAGGAGCGTGGGCTTGGTCAGGCTCCCCTGCTGTGATCTGCTCCCATACGACGGCTGCGGGGACTCCAGACATGTTCAAAGATGAGCTGACATGTCACATACACCATGTTGCCCACACATGCAGGAACTCCCCGCCATGAAGCAGTCAGCCTGCCCCAGGAGTTGGAAAGGCTCGTCATGGAGAAGCTGCCATCAGTGACTCTGCATAGACTGCCACACTAAAAATAGATCCATCTTCTTTTTCCACAGAGACTGCGTGTCTGGGCTGAAGTCTAAAACATTCCCAGAGTATATTGAGTTTGATGCAAGAAAGCCCTCCCAGAAGGTGGGTACTGTTTAAGAGGCAGCTAGAAGTGATTGGTAAGGGAGACACAGGAAGGCAGAGCAGGCGGAAAAGTCTATGCTTGGGATCACTTACTGCAATATAGACGTAGCTTGTGATCTGGATGTGAAGACCATGGATTTCAGCCCCATGGGAGGATGTGATTCACGTGAGCACACATCCACTTTTCCCAATGGCACTGAGAAATTCCTCACCCCACAAGAAGTCCCATGGGACTGAAGTGATCAAAGGAGGTGGTGAATAAGGGGCTTGAAAGACCCACCTCCACCTTTAATAACATTTTGTTTCTGACAGTGGGCTGTAGTAAAAGAAGTCCAGCCCCACCCCACAGGTCAAAAGAAAGCACTGAGCCCATGGGGTACCAAAGATAACTACACAGGAGCAGTGCAGAGGCAGAAAAATTACCCATGAGATACTCCAGAGCAGTCTCAGCCAATTTGTACGCAGCTGAAGAAGGGATGAAATCAATCACACATATTGTCCCTGAATCAGCAGTTCAGCTGCTGTTGGGACCCCTGAATAAAGATTGTAGCCCGCTCCCAAGGCCAGCCAATTCCTTCCTCAGTAGCTGCCAGTGAATGTGAGCTCTGGGCTGTCACACTGGGAGGTGTCTGAACTGCTGGCCAAGCTGTCTAAGGCTCCGTCTCCCCTCTTCCAACTTCTCCTTCCCTTCACCCCCTTATGAAAACATTGCTAATATGAGCTGTCACCCTGGGAGACAGCAACTCGTCGCAGCAGTGCAGGAGCCACGTGCAGGGGTGAGAGGGCGTTCACAAGGGGTTGCTTTCCGTAGAGAAGCATGTCATGTTATAGTGTACTGTATATGCAGGCTGATTCCCACCCTTGAGACCCGACAACACTGCCAACAGGACAGCTATGTCAACATGAAGTAAATGCTCTTAGTTTCTCTATTGCACTGACTCATTTTCATTTTGAAGGGGAAACTGAGGCAGGGTGATGCCTTGATCCAGACAGTATCACACAGCATGTCAGCAGTACAGATCACTCAAGGATGATGCATCTTGTCTGCCTGTCAATGAGTCTGCACATCCCTTGTGAAATCCGATGGTAGCACTCAATCAAAAAGCTACTCAGCTAAACTGTAACCCAAATGAACACAATTAATTCGCAGGACAGAATAAATGCTAAAAGTTGTGCTGTGGTGATGAAGAGTGAGATCCGCTGCTGTGTGGAGTGGGTCTGTAACAAGACTGATACCACCTACGCCACAGAATAAGGCTGGTGTTTTATTTCTGTGCAGAGAGGAATTGCCACCACAGGAGGAAATGCAGTAGTGTAAAAGGAGCTCACAAAGAGAGCAAATATTCATGTGCAGGCTCTTGCTCTGGAGTATATTTCATAAGGATGGAGGGAGGAGGAGTATTTTATCAGCTAGTGGGAGGAGGGAGTCCTAGTAACTCTCAGTATAAACAAGCTCTGTGCATGAGGTTCAGCCCACAGACATTTATCCATCCATCAAAACCATTTGACTTTTTGCCCTGTTTTCTGGCAAAGGGGACTGGTAACTTCTCCCTGCGTGGGAGCAAACAAGGTGTGCACAGCAGTGATTGATTCACCTGGTGATTGAGACATACATCAAAGAGCCTGCTTGCCGCATTTCAAGGCCCAGTGAGCAATTTATAGAAGGGTTTATGCAGATAAATAACCAGAGAGATTTATGTGAAGCAACACAAAACACATGTTTTTGGCTGCAGAGATATAGAAAAGCTCAAGTACTTGCAAGTTTTGTAGCAGAGGTTATTTATAAAAATGTTCCTGTTCAGTAGGATTTATTCTGGGGCTTCATTTTACTTGGCGCTGCCTCCAAAAGGCCGCAAAGCAAACAGCCACAGCAGGATCCATCACTTCTTTTACTATGTTGCCTAAAAAGGTTTCAAGTGTATAGGTTTTAAACCAGGAAGTTTATCACATCACCCCTAGCTGGGGCTGGGAATAGTAAGAGGCTGAGAGCAAGGACAAGCAGCAGCACAGGAGCCAGACTTCCTGGAGACGAGGGTCAGAGGAGGTGAGATGAGTCCCTGGATGTACCCCATATGCCAACTCTCTGTCCCCCAGCCTAGGCACTGGGCACTGGATCAGGAAAGAGGAAGCTGCTTCTGCAAACCCTATGACCCTGCCATGTCTAGAGTGATTTGGAAGGAGAGGAGTAGGCTGTCCTGCCCTCAGCTGGAAAGCTGGGGTGTAAACTTGAGTTCTCCGCCAAATCAGATCTGCAGATTTAAGTCTTTGGGTCTAAGCAGAAGTTTCTAGCCATGTATTATATTTTTCTGGCTTGGGCATCCTCTGTGATTCTGGGTACCGCTGGTTGTGTTGTACCTCATTTTGCATTGAGGTCCAGTCCCTGAACCTTGTGTGGACTCTTCTCTGCCTGCTGAAAAGTAGGAGCAGGCTCGGTGCTGTGTTAGTGTGACAGCGAGCCAGAGCTCGGGTGTGCTCTTACTGCTGTCCCACCCCATGAGCTCACCCTCTTAGGTGGCCATGTGCCCTGGACCACCTTCCTCCTGCACCTTTGCACCCGTGGGGAGGCACAGAGGACTGTATCAGAGCCAGCAGCTTGATGAAGACCTTTTCAGTCAGAAGAGGAGACTCACTGTGGGGTGGGTGGCCAAGTCACCCTCTAACTTAGCAGAGGGGGTCCACCAGCGAGAGCTCACAGTTCGCACACCCAGTCCCACCACACTACACGCAGCCCGCAGCACATCCACTCGCCTGACAGAGGGTCAGATCCCCCACCGCCATGGGACATTGCACAGGAGACAGAGAGGCAGCTGTCTGGCAGTCTTCTCCTGAACTGCTCCCCTGACCTATTTTTCCAGTCTGAACAACTTCTCTTTCAGGAAGGAACAAGAGAAGTCGCTCAAACAAATGATTGCCAACAGGCCCAGAGCTGCCCCCACACGGCGTGCACCCTTGTCAACACTGAAGTACACATATACCAGGAACAGTAAGACTGGAGAAATCCTTTCCCTTCTGGTTGCATACCTCTCATCCATAAAAATTCCTCCCTATATGTCCTTGTGTTCACTGACCTTCTTTCCTCATGGTCTCCATCTCCTAGGGTTGGAGGCAGATCTCAGCACTGCCAGTAACTGGCATTTCCCACCCCGGGTAGAGAAAAAGATCATCTGTTTTAAAAAACGTTGTGACTGCTCCTAAATCTTAGGCTCCCTTTCTCTGTGTGGGAGTGCAGGGCTTGGGATTTGCTTGGCAATCAGCCTTCCCATCCATGGGAAAGACCCCCTGCCCTCATGTATGCTCACCACACGGGCCATTTTATTTACATAGCTGGGTCCACACATTTATATTTAGTATGTTTGAGAGGCCACCACAGACTTAATAAGCTAAAAAAGAGGATGGAAGAAGATGCATGAAGGTTAGGGAGGGGGGATATGAGTGAAAACTGAGGCAGCTGGAGGTAAGTCCAGGGCTTGCTTGGCTGTGTGGCCATGAATGCTGGTGTCTCCTGCTGCGGGAAAAAGGGCCAGAAGTTGAGATCACCTTTGGATGTGAACTTGGGTCAGATTCAGGCCCTTCTTTAAACATTCTCTCAGGGGAAGCCGCGCTTAAATATGACTTGGCTTTGCCCTGCCCAGCAATTGCAAAAACAACTCAGTTTCATCCACCCAGTCTTATAAGATGTCTCTCTCTCTATATATATATATACGTGTCTATATAGAGACAGTCTTATACAGATTTTAGCATTTTTGGTTATCATGTAAATCTGACCAGAGTCAGGCCTGAGGTTACTAGAGGCAGTGCTTTCAATCAGGCCTCTCCTCATGTGACCCCCCCAGGAGATTTGCCGCTGTTCCCTCAGTGCAAACCCCCCTAGAAGGAGAAACCATGCGATGACAGTTGGGAGCTGATTATACATTTCTCTTACTCCCACCCCCCTTGTGTCTGGCATGCATTTGTCTTTTGTTTACTAGAAACATGCTGTGGGGCAGCATTTGCTTTTCAGTTGGGAATACTTATGTTAGACAGGACCGTTGCTCGATTGTTGTGGGCACGGTGCAGCTGCCGGGTTGCCCTCTCCACTGGCCATCACCACGATGCCTGTTGAGGGCGGCAGGGCAAAGATCTGGTCTGCTCATGGGCAACAGGCTTGAGTTTGAGGAGTGGCTTCAGCCCAGGTTTGGGTGCCAGATAGGAAGTAACTTGTCACAGATTTGCCTTTGTTTCTTCACAGGAAACGTTTGTGTAAAGTTGGTCAAACATACACTGAAAATAGCACCTATTATTCAGAAATTCTGAGTTAAGATCAGGCGGAAGGTGGACAGACCTCAGCAGAGGATCTTCTGTGAATGTGGTCTTGTTGGGCTCATGCTACAACTCATGGTATATTTTTAAGTCAAAATTGCAGCAAAAAAACAGAATAAAATCTCCAAAGATGCATGAAATTTTCTTACCTTTTTTTCCAACCCTACCTCATGATTTTCCACTTATACACAGCCTTTTCAAAAAAAACCAAAAAAAACCAAAACAGACAAATGACTTTCAGCCTGTGGATTCTTAACCAGCTCTTTGTTTGGACTGTCTCCTCCTGCTAACTATTTGGGGGATCTCATGAAGCAGCCGGCATTGCCTCGTTTCTGCTAAGAGAGAAAGGAGAAGCATTCTCAGTAGTTTAAAGTACAAAGTTATAACTTGCTTTGAGGCACAAACCCTTTGACAACTTGTTCCTGTTAACATGAAAGCAATGTTTCAGGCACATTGTTATGCAAATAGACCATGTGTCTGAGCACAACGTATTTGTATCTGATCATGAACTTCACTTTATACTGTGCACCGCTGCAGCTTGCCCAATCGCAGCTTGCTATTATGCCCTCCAGAAATGTTCTCAGCATGTTGTTACGGGATTATCCCAATGATTAAACTTGTGATCTGGGGCTACAAATAGATTTTGTCACCCATCTACTGGCTAGCACCCATGTGTTTGTCTCTTCCTCAGCCTTTCTCCTGCTTTCCAGGCTGCACCAGCGGCAATCGTGGCCGAGATTTTAGAGGCCAAGATTGGCTTCACCTGGGAGAGCCAGGGAGGAGGTCACCTTTCAGGTGAAGGGTGGGCTCAGCTGGTTGTGGTGGCCTATGGGAGCACAGCAGGATACTTAAATATGAAAGGCAGCAGCTGAGTGGGTTTTGCTGTGGCATGTTTGTTCCTATGGAGAAGGCAGCTCTAAGGTGGGTACAGTCACTATGGTTTGGGAAGTGGGCTTTGAGGTATTGGGGGGGAGCCTTGCCCCTCTGTTGCTGCTGTCACTTGATGCCTGGGTTTGGAGGTATGGGTAGTGCCCAGAGAAACTGTGATGCCTCCTGGGCTGCCTCTTTTTTGGAGGTTCCAACTGAACTGACTGTATCATGTCTCTCTCTCTTTTTTTTACCCCCTTTCTTTTTTTTTTTTTTTAAACTCCCTGGCAAAATAGCACCTTGTAAGTAGGACCTGCCTGGCAGTAGGAGCTGGAGACACCTGGGTGAAAGGCTGGCTCTGAAGGTGTCTCATCCAGAGAAGCAGGTCAGAGCTGTGCTGCTGAGCGCCTGGCAGAGCAGACAGGAGCTTGTGCTGGAAATTGGGGGACTTGGTAGCTGGGCAGGCTGCAATAAGCAAGTGATCCTGGTGGGGTGGGGTCTGAGGCCAGGTGACACCCTCATCTGGCACACAGCCTGCTGCAGCTCTAGTGACATGTCTCCTGAAAGGCCTGCTGTAGCCCTTCTATGTCCACAAATAGCTTTGGTTCCAGCTGAAAGACTTTTTCCCTATCATAAACATATTTGGTAGAAATACTGTGTTCAGTGCAACTCGTTCTTTCCTTTAGCAATTACAGCAGAGTAAATTAAACTTTCATGATTCTGAAGTACATAACTCTCCTTTGAGCTTCAGAGTCTGCTTCTCTGGCCATCCTGCAGCAACAAGGGCTTTGCTGGTGGTGTTGGGGTCCTTGGGGGAGATGGTGTAGCTCACCCAAGCTGGTGATGTAAACGGTGCTAAATTCCTGCTCAGCAGTCTCGTCCTCTGCAGGCTTTGTGTAGCTGCTGACTGAGGCAGTTTGTGAGCAGCAAGGGCAGCGTGCTGCTTACCTGCCACGGTTGAGATTGCTCCCTACACAAACAAACAGGGCTTGCGGACCACCCGTTAGCCAGCAGCCTGTTTCCATTAGCTGAAAGCCAGCAACCCCCTCCCCTTGAGGAGGTAAAATGCCCTCATGGCCTCTGATGAGAAGGCTTTAATTATGAAGAGAATGAAAAAGTACTTTTTTTTTTACCCCCCTCAAAACTTGTCTGACAACAGGCAAGACTCCCTGGCTTGTTTTGTGCTTTGCTGGCAAAAAAAGCGGTGGAAATGAGCAGGGGTCTGAGGTTCAAGCAGGCTCTGCATCCGACTACCGGCTTGCCTGGAGTCAGTGTGAGCAGCAGCGTTTGCAGGGAGCTAATTGCTGGTGTCCAGGCTCCTAATACAGCGGTGCTCTGGTGAGAAAAGGTGCCGAAAGCCTCCCTCTCTGCAGACATGCCTGCTGTGAGCCCCCACAGTCCCTCTGTTCTCCTGGGAAGGGGGTTTTCCCTTCCACACTGGAGTCTCCTGAGCTGTGAAATGAGCCGGGGCTTAGCTTGCCTTTTTGATGGTAAGGCTGCCTCTCAGGGGTGTCAGCAGTTACAAATTTCACTTGCTGTCACTGGTTCAGTGGCTTAACACATTCATGTGATAGCCATGGCAGCATTTTCAATTAATAGGTGTGACATTTCTTATGAAAAGGACCACAGCATAGTGAATCTCCTGTAGCCTGTGGTAAAACTTGTTTCAACTCTGGCATAAAATTAAAAGGAAATTTTAACCTTTTTCAGAAAGTCAGGTGGAAAGGGAGGTCTTAGAAGGAGGTGAAATTATCTTTTAATGAATCCAAGCTCTCTTAATCAGATATTTCCAATTTTAATTTAAGTTATTCTTGCTTTAGATTCATGTCTGCCTGCAAAACCCTCAGGTTTAACCAGGAAACATTTTCTTATGAGAGAATGTTGTATTACCCAGCTGTAGCCAGAAGCCACCCAATTTTACTCTCCAGACTGTATAAAGTGAACTGAGGGAAGATGATACACTTTTATAATACCTTTTTTTTTAGGCAATATATTCTGTGCTGGTGTGAGGAATTCTGGGTGATTACCTTTCCCCTTGGCACAAGGAAAGACAGAAGTGGAGACAAGATTTTGCATTGGTGCTCTGTGACCTTGATAAATCAGGCACCACAAATCACTGCCGTTTCAGATCCAGGACTTAAAAATTTCGCATCCCTTAATGGGTGGGAGGCGGAAGTGCCCTATCTTTTGAGAAGATCCTCCTGTTTCTTGCCTATTAATTTAGCAGCTCCCAAAATAGCAACCTATAGTAGCTAGATTCATAATTCATAATTAAAACTCCTACCAGTGTTCAGGCTCCACTGTTGGTTTGACCTCTATGCCTCTCCATGAGCATCCATTTCAAGGGATGCTTGCCCTCTTCTCAGGGAGGGCCCTGTGACTTATCACATCAAGTTAACAGAAGGTCATATAATAGTCATAAAAATATTATGGATCCCTCCCACATTCCTCACCCATGGCAAAATACTGCAACAGGGAACAATCAGAGCTTTCTAGCTGGGCATCCAATAAATCTGCAGAGGTATTAGGCAGAACTGAAGCTCTACAGCTGTTGGGGTGGAGGGTGAGTGCAGATGGATGGATCACAAAGAGGGTCCTTTCTTCCTCTGTTACTGTTTGGAAGCAAACCTGTACATCAGAAATGTTTTTAAGAGGTATAAATGTTTCCTTTGTTAAAAAAAAATTGTTTGCTGTTTATTTGTCAGCTGTATTATGTAGCGATGTAAATTCAGTGACATGGAAGTAGGTTTGCAGAAATGATGTTTGGCTCTGTTGCTTTCTCAATAGTGGCTGTACCAGTTAAGAGGTTTATTCTGTACGCGACCCACCCAAGAGCAATCTCTCCTGAAGCCCTGTGCTGCTCCTTGCTGAAGTCTTACTGCTGCCAGATGAGTAGCTTTTAGCTTTGTCCCTGGGATACCATGAGCAGTGCCTAATTCAGGCTTTCTGTACAGAGAAACTGCAGTATCTCCTACAGGCTGGCCCTCTCCAAGGGGACACAGCTCCAGCCCCCCGAGTCTTCTCCATCTGGCTGCTCTGTCTCAGGCTCTGCTTGCAGCTGATGACTGAGTCCTGCTGGCATTGTCAGCCCAGCAAACAGCTGGGGCATTTCTTCTCCCTGTGCTGCCTGAGTTTGTCTCCTTGACTCATTCCTTACCCTTTCCTAAGCTTCTGTGGAAGGCCTTGGGGAATGTGGCTCTTTCTATACATTTGCTATCTGATCTGCCCTGGGTCTGAGCTGTGGGGTGCTTGTATCCTCAGGCTGGGCTGTTTGGGGTGAGAGCTGTGCCACGTGCAGTGGGGTGATGCTGGTTCCTGCTGCTTAGGCCAACATGGGGTCACAAAGTTTTCATGCCATTTGGAGTTCATGGGGAAAAGACTTGTCTGACTCGCATGTGTAATCTTTCCTTCTTTACACCCTGAAATTGTCTCTTCCCTAACATTTTCTGGAACCCCTTTGTTCTCTTGTGCCTCCTCTTGGCAGGTACAGAGACACTGTTTGTGCCTTTCTTAGAGGACTCCCACCATCCCAGCTCTTCTGTGCAGTGAGTTGGGCCTCCATGTACTACTTCCACAGCCCTGTCAAGTTCTGCATGTCATACCTCAGACTTAACTTTAGCAGAAACTTTATCTATGAATTACATTACATCTTGTTAAAAATGTCACACAAACCAGGAATGGAAGGACACTGCTACCATCTGACTGGGGGTGTTTCCCACTCCCCCAGGCCTGTTAGTTTATCTCTGCTTTTGCCATTGTCCCTAATGCCATGCCAGAATTGTGCTGACCTCCACAAAGTCTCAGTGCAATTTAAACGAACCCGCTTCTATTGAAATCAATGGCAAATTGTTGCTACATTGGTATTGAAGAGTATGAAATAGCCTCAAAGCATATTAGGCTTTACTATTTATGAGAGTCCTTGAAGGTATTATCTACTGTTCTGCTTAGCAGTTTTCTGTTATATATAAAATTTATTTTTCTGTCAGTTAAGTTAAACTATATGTAGAAGGCAATTGAGCTGCCCAAGATCACACAGGGATGAGCAGTTGTGGCTTTTCTGCAGCCTGAACTTCACCTGTCTGTGTTCTGAACCCTCTGCGCAGCATGCTCCCACCGTCTCCTCGCTGTCGAGCCTGCTTACTGTGCTGCGTGCTGAAGTGGGCAGCAAAACAAACCTCGTCTGCCCTCACTGGATCCAGCCGTGTGACAGTCAAGAAACTCAGCCAGTAGCCGATATAGCCTTGATTCTGACTCCTGCAATGGCACTACCTGTCAGGCTGAACGTTGATCTTCATAGGCTTGTTTTAAGTGTGTTTCTACAATAAGGTATGGTCATGGCTGTATTCCCAAATGATTTCTCTATGGATGGCAAGTATAGCTGGAAGGACAAGGATATCAATCAGAAGTGTCTACAGACAGAATTAACAATTTTAAGAAATTGATGTATGGTCTTGTCATTGACTCTATTGCAAAGTTCATGCAAGCATAGCATGAACGAAGGAGCAGGCTTCCAGGCTACGTGGCTGTTGAAGAAGGTCTTTCTAATGCCAGAGGTAAAAATCTATTAAAACTTTATCTTGAAGTGAATTAATGTGTTGAAAATGTGCTGCAGGGGTAAGGTAACACACAGCCACTAGATTTTTCTCAGTGGCTTATTTCGCTGTTCACAACACTTTTCAGCCTGAAGTGATGTAAATGGAGGAAGGTAGCATGAGAGATGACTTCAGCTCCCTCCCCTGTCAGCCTTTTTGCTAAATTTCAGGTTTTGGGGTGAAGGTGTCAGCCATGCTATCTGGGAGGGAAGGATTCTGATTTCCTGTATCTGCAAGCTGGTGGGGAGCCTGTGCTGCAGCTTTGGAGTGTGGGGTGTGAATGAGGGGTCTCAGCCTCACAGGCACTCTGAGTCCAGGCTGGCATCTCAGGGGTGTACATGCCCACTGCCTCACGAGGATGTGTTGGGGCCAGCTCCTGTCCTGGTGTCCCTCTCCAGAGGGAGCAGAGTGGGCAACAGCAGATCTGCTGCTGTGCAATTGCCTTTTCTTTGAGGGCATCTGCCAGCAAGATGCTGCCTGATGCAGAGGGAGGCTGGTCTCTGCAGGCATCCTGGCCAGCCTCAGACTTGGAGACCTCCTGGAGATGGGGCTGTAAATCTTGCTCAGGCGAAGGCAGGCAGGAGGAGAAAGTAGACCTCAAGGAAATAGCTTCCCCAGGGAAGCTTCTGCGGGGACAAAAAGCCGAAGCCTCTGGAACACAGCCAGACATTGATGAAGGAAAAAACTAATTTCCCCTTCTTGTGGGGCTTGTAGTACAGGAAATGTGGCCCTCGGGGACAGATGTAAATTTAGGCATGTTAACTTAATGCTGTACTTGTCTGAGAACTCCTCAAATCCAGGGTCTCCCTATTAAGCAGTCAGGCAGTTGTAATGGGAGCTGTTGCATTGTAGATGGTGTCTGCTTCTTCCACACCTTCCCCACCAGTCTGCTCCCAGTGTGGGAGATGAGGGCCAGGGGAATTGTAAAGTAACCGGCATGAGTTACTTCACTTGATTCCTTTAGCTTTCCACGTAATGTGCTGATGTCTGTAATCTCTTGGCTGTTTCTTCTGCTCTTGCTGGACAGGGGTGTATAATGGAGCTCTTCAGGCCCTGCTTCAGGTGTGGGAAACTGCCCTGAACAGCAGTCTGTCTGTCTGTCCGTGCTCCTTTCTAGCAGTGCTGCACCTCATCCTCAGCTGAGACCTGCCCCAATTTGAATGGACCTGAGAGCTGCAGGACCTGGGTCTCTTGCTATCCTAGTGATTTTGCTTGTGATCAGGTGGCTTTTTGGTGAAGCCAGAGTCTTGAGAGTTGATAGATTTGGGTTTGCTTTCCAATCCTGCCTTTGTGAGCCGGTGGGGTGGCCCTGGGAAGGTCAGTGCAGGTCTGTGCCTCAGTTTCCACAAAGTGGTATAAGTACTATTGCTTCAAACTGCTGTGAGGTGATTCAGTGTAGCCACATGAGAAAAGATGTTGGAGTGCATCAGCCAAGCGCCAAAAACTGTTATACTGTCACTCATCAACTGTGATCTCCATAACTGTTGTTACAGTGCAATACACACACAGTCACTTGGCAAAGGCTTGTTGGTGTTAGGAATCTGCTGGATGTACCACTGAGCAGAAACTACTTGAAGGACCCATATTGCTAGTTCAGTCTTTATTTGGCTATCCCAAAAAGTGGTCTGTGTCTTTATGAAGCGGTGTGTTGCCTGAGGTGTGCCAAGAAGGTCTAAGAGAGCGAGCAGATATGTTTTCCTTGCATGCAGAAAATGTGTGGGGCAGAAACCCAGAGGACCCTGTCTGCAGGGATAGCATTTAGCATGCATGCAAAGTACTCTGGTTCTCTTTCCAAGTGTCTTTTGTTGTGTTAATTGTCTGTTATCCAAATGTTTTTTCTCACCATGCTTTTGAGGAGTGGCCTAGCCAGATGCCGAACACTGTTCTTTCTAGATGAAGGAGCAGCTGTGTGAGCTAGCTGGGTTTGCTTGGTTTTCAGTCCCAGGGAAAGGGGAATCCGAGTGCTCAGCTGTTCCTAAAACATTGCTGGTGGAAAAAAAAACCACAACTGACACAGCAGGGATTTTGAAGCAGACAATTGTGGAGTGGAGATCTTTCCCCCAGCAGAGCTCAGCACCTGTGTGCTCACAGCCTGCAGGCAATGGGCTCTGTGGCTGAGGTTTTGAAGGCTCCCTCAAAACCAGCCCGAGGGAGCTGCCTCCTTCCTTGGACAAAGCCTGCTGGGGAGAGGGGCTGGGTGGGCAGTCAGCCCCCCAGCAGCCTGGGGGCAGAGGCTGGAGTGTAAGGGCAAACTGCTGAGTCCAGCCAGGACTGACAGGGAGCACATTATTGCTGAGGATAGGCTTACAGTTCATAAAATTTAGGAACAGAATATAAGTAATGGGTTGTGGGTTTTTTCCCTGTACTGTGTGTGCAGGTTAAATAAGAGCCCATCCCACCTTGGTCCATGTTGCAGCACTGTCTCCTGTCTCTGCAATGAACAGTGAAGCATCACACCAATGCTGATGGCAGAAGGAAGAAGCTACATCATGCCCAGTTGTGAAGGTTCATTTCATTTATTGCAGAAAAACTGCCAGTCTGCCTTCACAGCCTCGTATCCCCTGGAGACCAGTAATGCCAGTTTATGAAGTTGCAGGCGTCCCCGCTAGCTTCATTGGGCTGGAGCGCTCAGCACAATAGCTCTGTCGCGTTTAGCTGAGGGAGAGCAGAAGTGAGCGAGGTGATGTTACCCAGACCCCTGTTGTTTTGGGAATCACCCGGAGATGCAGGCAGCTCTCTGTGCATAAATGAAGCTCTTGGTAGCAGACTGATTATATCAAACGCTCAATGCCCTGGCAGCACTTCTGAAAACCAAACCCAGAGTGAATGACAAAGTGTTTTTCCGTTCCTTGGAAAGTACATGCTCCCAAACTGCTTTCCTTTTCACTGCCTCAACATTCACGGCGCATGGAGGGTATGTTTATGTTAGGCTGTGTAAAAAAATCTACATGTTATCTCAGAGCTGGGCAGATTAATCCAGAGGAAGATTTACTTGAGTGTAAATCAAAGGCTTTGTTTTCTTGTGTAGTTCTTTAGTGTCTTGAGTCTAAATCCATCATGTTATCCCTGCAGCACTCCAGTATTTCAAAAGAATTTGGAAACTTTGCTATCCAGTTTGTAACCAGACTGGAAGCACTGCATGTATTGCTGTCTCTTTTTTTTTCTGCTTTTGGGGCTTCTGCTCTCCTATCTTTTATCTAGTTTATTTTCATGCTATGATTAATATTAAGAGCTCTGAAGCCCAGATGAGGGCTGTACAAATAAAAGCTACAACCCAAATCCATGACATGCATGCCTAGTTCTGTGTAAATAGGTTCTGAGCTGAGCCTGTGTAACTGCATGTAACTGATATGCCTAGGGCTGTACTTAACTAACCTCTCTCTGCTCAGAAGCAGGAAAATATTCCCATGGTTGCTATGCTTTTCTAGATTTCCTAAGTATTTCAGGCAGGAGTTATAAGGACACTTTGATTTAAATTGCATAAAATGTATTCCTCTCCTTGAAATCCTTGCTGCAGGTGTTGGATTATTTCCTGCACTTTGTTCTCAGGTTGCTGGTGTCCCGCAGGTGCCAGCCGAACTGCTGTGCTGCCTGCACTGTCTGCACCTGGCACTGTAGGAAGCTGTTAGGAGCCTCCTGCTCGACAGGTTTGTTACCTGTGCAACGGGAATGGTGGTGAGCTGCTGCTTGCTCTGACACCTTGTGGGTACCCCTGTGCAGGGAAGGCTTTAGAAGTGGGTGATGCTCTCATTCCCAGCTTCTGCCTTTGAAATATGAATTTGTGGAGAATATGGGTCTCACTATATTGACAGCTGGAGATGGGCGGTCCAAGAAGTGTCAGCAGAGCTGTGGAGATTCAGCAGAACAACATTGTGGGTCTGGGTTATTTAGAAAGTTGGGCAGGATCAGTTTTGGGTGTTGACAGATAGCTTATGGTTTGTATATAGCAGCTTGGCTTCCTGGACTGATTCTTGTGTCCAGTGTGATCTGGAGGCATTCCTGTTAGAGAAATTGAGTCCTGGCTCCTCTTTTGCATTCACAGGGCAAGCTGGAGACTGTCTGCTTCTTTCCAGCAGCTGTGAGTACTTTTCAGTTGATCACATGTATGCAAGTCAAATTATTACAAAAAGATATAACCAAATAGCTGTCAGTTGCTGATGCAGCTCCTGGGTCTGAGGGAAAAGGGAAGCGAAGTGGCCCTCAGGCTGAGCTCCACATCTGGCTGTCAGGCTGCAGGGAAGCCGAATGCAAGGGGCTGGCCTGGAAGAGATGGGAATTCAGACTCTCGGCCAAAGGCACAGGGATCGCAGGGAAGGATGGAAAACCAGGTGCAGGAGCAAGCGCGGTGTTTTCATGGTGCAATTCCAGAAAAAGGGCAGAGAGCTTAAGAGATAAAAGGTTAATTACCTAGAGCTCTGGGTGTTGTTTGGTATGTGTCTTGTAGTGTTAGGAAACCAGCATCTTTAACAAAGCCTCTTCCTTTGGGATATAAATGCTGGGTTCAAATAGCAGTCAGAACAAGGAGAAGCTTTGTTTCCCATGTCACATCAAACTGGAAATGGCAAGATAGCCAAACCAATTGGCTTCTTGCACTGTCAGGTGCAGGAGGCTGAGAATTGCCAGCCAATACTTTCCTGGGTTGTTCCTTTAATTTCTTCGAGTTGATGGTGTATAAAATTGCTGTCTCCATAACTTTTGCTCTGGGCCCCTAAGGATCAGCTCCTCTTCCTTTTGGCTTGGGGATCACCAACGCAGAGCTCGAGTGACGAGCCTTTTTGTACAGCAACTTTGAAACGTGGTGACTTTCTCCTCCACATTTTGTGCAGCTGCAGGCAGTCATGCACACTCCCAAATTTTTTCATTCTTTATTCTGTCCATATTTCTGGCTCCGGCACCATAGCGCAGAGTTGGATAGAGTATTGCTCCTGCATTGCTGCTAGAGATTTCTTTCTCAGTGCTGACACTGTAATAAGGCTCCAGTTCCACGTTGGCGTGAGACTCCAGAAGTCAGCACTCGCCTTTGCCTCACAAAACATAGTGTTGGTGTATTTCCAGTGCTAATAAAAGGTGTTTCCCACAAAAGTGAACTCATGAGCAGTTCCTAAGATGCCTTTCTCTACTGTGATGGGATTGCCTGTGGATTTAATGTCTTCTAAAAGCTTTAGCAACAAAATGATGGATCAGCTGCTGCATTTGTCATACCAATTGCACATGAGTATACTTGGGAGAGAGACTGTTAGTGTATTCAAAACCATTAGGTAGTTCTCACAACTATTTCCTTTTTCCATGGTACAAGTCTGTCCTGGTTAAGTTGAAGGCAATTCAGACAACTAGTGTTTGCAAGATCAAATCAGTTAACTTTTGAACAGAGATCAAAACTTATTTGACGCTGGCTACTTTGTCAAAGGTTTCTTGGAAGCAAGTTAGCTCTGGACAAGAGATAGCTCTAAGCTATTTGATTTTTGATCAGTGTTGTTGAACAGGGTGAAAATGTTGTCCATGCCAGAATGAGCAGATTAGTTTGATTCTACCCGTAATTTGCTGTTGGGTCACAGCAAGTTGGGTCACTGGGGACACAGTTAGTGCAATCCTATGCCCGTTGCAATTTCTCAGATATTGTCACTTAGGTAATAACATGCCAATTCTCTTGTTTTATTTTTCAGTCAGGGTTCATTCCTTTTCCACGATATCTAGGTGTGATAAGTTCAGAGCCTTGTGTTCTGCTTTTCATCTTCCAGATCTGTTTTACCTCTGCCCAAATCTCCTTGGCATAGCACTCTGTGCCCAGCTTTTTTCACCTGTCCCAAGGGAATCTTTTTTTTTAGCGAACATCAGATGAACAGTAATTATTTCCATGAAGCCTGTCTTATTAGGAAAGGGAATGCTATTCCAGTCCAATGTAAAACTCATTGCTCTCGTGACTGACTCAGCCTTTCCTTCCACAGGCTGCATCCTTTATTTCTGTTGTAAGCTACCCAGAGATACTGCTCCCCTGGATGCCCTCTTACATTGTTATAAAGCTAAAAGGCTATTTGCACTTAAAATTGGATGACATGTCATGGATGGCTGACATGAACACGTGTCTGACCTCATAGCTGGCCCAGTTTTAAAACCAGATTCCCATTTCTAGCTGCCAAAACCTTAATAGGATAGATAGTATTCCAGCTGATGGCAAAGGCATTTTCACTGGGGGCTGGGATGGAGAGCTTGTTTCTCTCTCCAGCCCTTGTGATTAGCAGCATTCATGGATGTGTGGGGACATTTGCAGAACCCATGTGAGAAGCCAAACTGAGGATTTCATTAAATCCGTAATCTGTTCTCATTTTCCTGCATATCTATGACTGGACAAAAACAGCCACATGAGATCTGCAGGTATTCCAAATTCTTGGAAGAATTTACCTCCAGGGTAAGATCTATCTGAAGAAAAAGAATTTTCCTGTTGTCTAATATTTCTTTGAATCCTGGTAAAGATTAAATGCTTTGTAAATGGCCCAAGCAACTTGCATAAGCCCCAATAAACAATAGCAGTGCTCACCTAGAGTCTCAGTACCAACCACCATCTGAATTTTCCTAATCTCTGCTTTCCTTCTTGTTTTTCAGCTGATCTCCTATTCAGCCTCTGGCTTTGTATACTCCTTCATGTCACTTTGGTCCAGCTTTTGACTTTTGATGTTAAACACTGTTCAGCACCTTTGAGCATATTGAATTTTCTAGGGAATTTTAAAGCTCAAACAAGTTATCCTGCCTCGACATTCCCTTTTGAATGCTATGCTAGCTATTTGTTGTTCCAGTTAGTGCTTCATCAAATTCCTTTCCAGATGTTTTCTCAGACTTCGTCCCCTAGGAGGTGCTCTGAGATAATTTCCCACTGTTGATGATAAACTGGCAAGCCTGTTTTCTGTGTTTGTTCCTTAAATCTTTGTTTAAACTACATCAGGACAGTGTACCAGTTCTTTTTTTTTTCTACAATCCTAAAGTAGGCATCTGAAAAACTCTGACTATGAAGGAGACTGTCTTCAGCTAGCTATTTTGTAATCAAAGCTTGAAGGCGGAAAAAAAAAAAGAAACAAGCTTTCTGGAAAGACTGGAAGTTGCAGTCTGAACCTGCTAAAACAAAGGAGTGTATAATGCACTGTTTAAACTGTAAATCCAGGCAAACATCCTTTCAGAATTTGCTCTGGGATTGATGCTTGGCAGCAAATCATGGCTGAAGACAGGGATATTTTTGGCCTCAGTTAGGATTTCCCTTCATTTTGTAGCCAAGTGCAAAACCACCATCCAGCTGTATTACTAGATATAGCACTGACCTTTTTACCTTATTGGACCACGGTTTGCCTCTTAATTGAAATTGCACTGTAATTACACCTTATGTCCCAATGGACACTTGTCCGTCTCTTAAAACCAATACAACATATTGGAACAATCTGTCCTCAAGTGATACAGAGCCGGGTCTGAGGAACAACAGCCTCTCATCTCTGCTGGTGGTGGTGGCTCCTCCAGGGCAGCATGGCTGGAGATGCTATCAAAGGAGGCGTACACCTGGGGCTTAGAGAGTTGCGGCTGATTTAAAGGGAGTTGGCTTCTCCCTTTAGCTGACCATACAAAACATTCCCATGAAGTAGAAGCAAAACCCCAAAGTCATTGGAAAAAAAACTTCCTTGAGATCCCACAGCAAGAGGAAGTTGTGTCTGTGGAAGTGTGTGCTCCTTCAAGTCTGCTGTGACGTTAGCACGGGTCTGCAGAGAGCAGTGTGCATGGCTTGTGCCCGTGTGACACTGGCTTCAGGACTGGAATCTTTGTCCTGGCTGTGTTTTAACCTTGCAATAGGAAAAGCACCAGATCCCATGAGCTGCACTGCCTTCTCCCTTGCAAAGGCATCCTGAAGGACAGGAGAAGGCTGTTATATGTTTGGCTGTGTTCCTGAGCTGGGCAATTAGAATACCAGGAGCATGAGGACATAAATGCGCTGCTTGGTTTAACATGTTTGCTTTTGTTTCCTGTAGTTCTGATGCTTTCCTGATTGAAATTTACACCAAAAGGCTCAATGAACTTTGTGCTAAGGAATATAGTGATATTTACCTGGAGGCTCACTTGCATTTGCTCTCTGTACCTTAATTCTCTGCCTAGGAAGAGGGATGCAGAAAGGTTTTTTAACATTGGCTGCAGACCCTGTCAGCAAGGAGTAGAAGGGGCCTGGCTGATTTTGAAGGTCAGGTGTGAGCAGGCTACTCCTTTCTACCACCTAACAAGACTAAGATTAGTAAAAAAATAACTTATCTGTGCAGCTGAAATGATATCCACAAAACAAAGGTACAGAAAACAAATGCTATAGCAGCATGCCACTTCTGCAGTATAGTGCTGAAATAATAGTTATTTGGCATGTGATGCATGTGAAAACCAAGGGCAATTATTCCTTCCTGAATTCTGTCCAAACTACCTTTAATGGTCTTAAGTAATGGTAAATCTGTCACTTTCCTGGACTCCTCCTTGGTCTAGGAGCCATTTCTTCCTATCAGTCTCTGCTCACTTTCTTTTGGCCAGATTAGAGAAGTTGGCCCTTCTCTCTCTCACTGATTCCTTCTCTTTGCTTTATATGTGCCTATGAGAGCTGCACAAACAGTCTGTACCCCCTGGAAAAGTTACCTGTCCCAGGAGGAACTTCCCAGTGCTGAAGATGGGTTATCCATCATGATAAAAATGCCTTATGGAGACAAAGTGAAGTGTGGAGTCCTGGGGACTTGCCTGAAAAGTTGGATAATTGGTTGCATATGAGGCTGGTTAATCACTGTCATCCACTTGTGTGTTGAGTGTACAAAAGGAGGGTCTTGTGGTGGCTTGGGGCTGTCTGGAGGGGATGTCCAGCGTTGCAGAGCAGTTAGGAAGATGCTGTTACAAGATCAGTGTGGCTAAATGGCTAATGCTGGTTAAATCCTAGGAATACAGTGTAAAAACTTCATGCAAATCATGTCCCAAAACACATGCACTCATTCAAGGTGGCATAGGACTGACAGACACAGTTAGATGTCTGCCATTAGCGTTAACTTGAGGGGATTGTGAAGGAGCTATGATGACCCCACTTCAAGTGGGTGTCTAAAACTAGGCAGAAGAACCAGAGCCTTGATTTCTCAGCATGGCTACTTTTGGCCTTTAGCTATGTAACTTGCTGTTTTATCTGTAAATTGGGGGTAATGCTGCCCTACCCTCACAGGAGCTTGTTAAATTTAGTGTTTGTGGGGCACTGAGACTGAGCAGGATAAATTAAGGGAGGTGAAAGTAATAGCATTGTGCAGCCAGCGGGGCTTAGGAGCCCATGCTGAGCAAAGGAGGTGAAAGAAAATAGTAAGAAGATGTTAAATGAGTCCTGTCCTTCCTGTGTGCTGATGTCTGTGGAGCAACAGACCATGACCTGTATTTTAACACTGGCTACACTGCAAGTTTTTATCTGCTGTTATGTTGGTTGTTTTGGCTTTTCTTGTTCATTATAGCTCAAGCGGGGAGGGATGTACAAATTCTGTGTGATGAAGCATATGAAGAGGATGGCGGGGAGATGGGAGAGACAGATGATGCTCTCTGCGTGCTGGCTGCTCCAGGCATCTTTCCTCTTCAGCTGGGCTGCAAAGAGTCAAGCTAGCTGGATGAACATAGGGACAAAGTGATCAAGAGTAAATCACATCCTAAGAAATGGCAAGCCCAGAATGATGGATGTTATCTCTCTCTCTCTCTGGTGAACTTGTGGAGCCTGGTGGCACGCTGCTGTTTTGTCCGTTGGTGGAAAACATTTCCCTGATAAACTATTTGCATTCACTTGGTAATCAGCTTCCTCCAGCTCATGTCATGCCATCTGGAAGTGGCCAAAGCCTGGCTATTAACAACTGGCTTCGCAGCTCAGCAGGAAGACTTTGGGCTCCTGATTTGCTAATCAGAGCATCAGGCAGTCGCTGCTGCTGCTGTCTGGGCTTGCAGAGTGAAATGCAGCATGCTTACAGCTGAGGGCAAGACTACTGTGTGGGACACTCCAGATCCCAGCAGCATCCGATCCACCCTCCTGTCTATGGAGAGGGGCCCATGTGCACCCATCAGGTGAAATAAGCAGGGGTTGAGTCTCCTTCCCAGCTGGGGGCCATTTGTGCTTGGGATCATCCAAGGAGCTTGGGGAATACATTGCTCTGCTCCCACGGCAGGCTGATACTGAACTCTCCCACATGCAGTTTGAAAGGTCCATGTAAAGCTTTCCCATCTAGAGGGTTAACTTTTCTTGAATTTTCTTGTCTCTACAGAGAAGGGAAGAGAGTTCTCAGTTTTCAGTAGTTAAGAAAAACCTGTAGCAAAAAACTGCAGAATCACTCACAAACTTGCGCACCACTTTGCCCAGGAGTTCCCTACAGGGCAAGTGAATAAAAAAATGCGAACTTTCTAAGACAAGATATTTGTAAGCTGTGATTTCCCAAGGAAAGAAAGGATGACTTTTCCAAATGTGAGTGATTTGAATGCCTTGTCTGATTAGCCACAAACTTCTGACACAAAAGTATTTGGCAGGAGACCACACAGGATAAACTTTAGACAGAAATCATTCACTTGGAGGAAGAGGTCTCAAAACAGGACTTCTGGTGGGAAAAAGAGTTAAAATTGTAACGAGATACTGACTGCTCTTCCAGTGCAACCACTCCATGATATAACTGACAGAAAGCAATAATCCCCCCTGCCTTGTTCACTGCATTGGGCAGAGATGCCAAAGCCTGAACAGTGTTTAGGGCAACAGCCACACAGAAATCCCTCTCTTCTAAACTGGCGTCACCCACAGACTGGTTTCCTTCAAGGACACTCAGGTGATGTCGAAGACCATTGGAAGAGGAAAACATCACATGTTAAAATAAATCTTATTTCCGTATGGAGCAAGGCATTTTTTTCCTTTGTCAGAAGCGTTGCAAGAGTTTTGTTGACAGGTTGACTCAATTCAGCTCTTGTTCAATGAAAAGAAACCTACTTAGTCACAAAGCTAGTGTCTATTGTAGGCTATAAATTCATGAGAAAGATGAGGAATAAATTCCCTTTGCTCCTGGCTAATATGTGCATTTTCAAAGGGAAATTAATCCTGCACCTTTGCTTAGGAGTCGGCCATCTGGAGCTCTTTTCTCTTCAAAATCATTATTTTCAAAAAACAAAACAAAAACTCCACAGTTATTGCTTTCTCTTTATTCTCCTCCTGAATTTTATGCAGATTCATCTGGGACACATCTTCTAGCTTTTTTTTTTATTCACCAAAATGGCTGGAAACATGGAACAAAACTTGGTTCTCTGTAATGTGACCAGCACCCAGGCTGGTGTTCATGTCTGTGACCATGTCCACAGCAGCACCATGGTTCCAGTTTGCACTGCTGCAAACCCATCTCATCCTTTCCCTCTGGAATGTCCTTTCTGCTTGGTTGCCCCTGTGCTGCCACCTGGGGGGAGGCAGCAGGTGAGGAGGTGGGGTAGGAGCTGCTCAGGTGCTTTCATATATTTTCTTTCAGTAAGTAGTGAGGCTAGAAACAAAATCCAAGATTAAAAATCCAAATTTAAAAAAAAAAAATTCTTTAACACTTATTCTAAACAAAAAGTCCTGCATGTTGAAGAGGTAGGATGAAAATCACAAGACTTAGCAACGCCAGGGTAATTTCTTCTCAAATTTGGCCTATGTTTCAGGTTTTTGAAGAATAGCTTTTATCAGTCTTCCCAAGAGAGTACTTCTAAACAAATAAATGTTTTTTTCCACTGATGTTTACAATCAGAAGGGGCAGCCAGGAAACTTGAAACCAGTGAAAAATAAATTGGTCAGTCAGTGTCTTTGCCAACAGGGAAGCAGAACAAAATAAACAGCATCTGTTATGGACATATTTTTATTTGAAAGGTGTTGTCCAGTCCAGTCTCTCAAAGACTATTAGCACCACTGTTGAGGACTCCTGGCTTATATCTTTGATTTATGTTTCAACTTGTTCACATGCATCTAAATGTTGAGAAATGGCCAGTTTCACAAACAAAGCCTTTTATTCATAGCTATACAGGGTTCGTATTGCAGTTTTGTGTACAGATAATTACTTTGTGTATCTTGACATTATCGTTTTTCATGTTTGATAATAGTTGCCATTGTTTGCCAACAATTAGTGTCTTTCTGGGGCCTCTACCTTCACCGCAGGCTGCTGCTTTCTCTGTAATGACCATTGAATCAGCAAAGCACTTATATTTTAATTTTGAGCATACAAGACCAGCTATTGACTCCAGACATCTGCCTCAAAGTTTAATTTTGATTAGGTCTTTGTGGTTTATTGGATCCTGGCCTCATCAGGAAGTGATCTTCAACACAAGCAGTCCTGAATAATTAATGTATCATTTGGAGATAAAAAAACTGTGAACCGGTGCAGTTAATCTTTGGGGCTGCAGCTCAGCAATACTGGTGCCCGTAGCCGTCTGAGACAAGGCGTCCAGCTCCCTGCAGGACCAGCTCTGCATGTGGGCATGTGCTGGTGGGCCAGACTGTCACAGGTATGGATGTGAGAACTTCTCTTTAGATTTGGAGCCAGTCCCAGAAAGATTCACGAGGACAACAGGAAGGCATTAATCTCAGTGAACAGAGACTCGAGGCTGATCCCTGGGGTTTTGGAGTTGGGGATACCGAGGACCTGAAGCCCACTATACTCCGACTGGAAAAGAGATATTGGCAGCACATGAAAATGTTTGAGCTGCTTTGGAAGTGGTTGGTACAGAAACACAGTTCCTGTTGGCATCTTGGCTGATGGTGCTGGTCTGGATGTTCAAAGAAAGGGTCCTTTCTACATATCGTGCAGCTGATGCCACATGGAGTAAGTGGGTTGCACTGATCATGCATTGAGGTTGAATAGGTCTCCCAGAAATCTTGGAAGTGATCCTGGACTGACCAGAAGGCAAAGATTTAGAAACATCACCAGAAGAGGAGGTGACATGTGCTGAAGAGGCCTCACTGTATAATAAACTACCAGCAAATGGGAAGCAATATCCCCTGTTAACTGATGAGTTCTGTCATATTGTAAGAAAACATTGAAGGTGGAGGGTGCTGTGTGGAGTCCTACATGACGAATCGCAGAAGCTGCTGAAGGACAAGGTGACTGAATTGGTAAGCCAGGACAAGGTCTTTTGTGCTCAGGGAGCCTCCAGAGCAAACTGTGGTGTCCCCAGCCAGAGGCCCCATCAGCCAATGCACAGGGGAAGTGAATCCTGTGTGACCAGGGTGCAAAAAGGAGATGGTCAGTCCTTCAGAGAAGTAAATATGGAAAGAATGTCCTACCTTACTATATGCATTTCCCACTTTACCAGAGAGCATCCCATTTACTTTAAAAGCAATAGGCATCTGTTCAAAGAGCTCTCCTTCCCTGGTCTGTTGAATTTCCATTGCTGCAGTCAATGTGCTCAACCCTCCTGCCAATAGGAGAGGAAAAAGACAGTAGAGAAGGGGAGACTGCTAGAATCTCTCCTTTTTTCTGATTGCTTCTTGCAAATGCAGTATTGGACCTTGTCAGTGGGGAGGAGGATAGTTCTGGGAGTACAGCGCCCTGTCAGAAAATCCTGTCAGAAATTTTCCCCCAAAACTCACCAAGTTTCCCCACCAGCCTGTAGGAGGGTCTGGCAGACAGGTAACAGAGATGATTCCTAGCTCAAAGGTCATAATACTAGCAAATAGAAATTTTGAAGTTAATCAGAGCATCTTGGTTTATGACCCAACCATGGACTTCAAATGCATGCAAAAATCATTAAAAACCTCCCTTTGCTGGCAGTGATTCCTCAGCTGCTTTAGAAATGTCTCTACTCTGCATACTTATCTACTGTATCTTGGATAAGACTTTTGTCTTATCACCTTGCCTTACATGGTGTGCAAGCAGGAGAGTTACATCCTCAGGAAAGAACTATTATTTTTGTCCTTCTAAGGACATGGGAGAAATTTAAGGGCATCTTTGTGTTTTGTGGCTCAGCACTCAAGAAAGTGGTTAGGCACTTAATTAGCTTAACTTTCATTGAAAAACAACACACGTGTGTGTTGTACACTGGCTGTCTTGATAAGATGGTTTCACTTATTCTATCAACCTGAGCTCCTTGGACCATTGTTGATTGTATCTGGCAGTGTTAATCAAGTGTGTTATACAGAACACAATTAAGTTTTAAATTCAGTTTTGACTGAGCTTTCTGCTCTGTGCTATGTAAGACCATTTGGGTAGCAGTAAGTGCAGTTTAATCTTGGTTTCTGCTCGCTGTGTGCCACAAACTGATCAGACATGTTCAGCAACTAGCCAATGCTCAGAAAACATCACTGCAAATGAAAGGAGTTTTGCATAACTCTGAAAGGTAGTTAATTTGTTAACAGCCTAGACACCAAATTCTCAGCTCTTCCCCTATGTCTGTATGCTTCTCTGAGGTGCTGAGCTGTGGATAAAGTTGGAGAGAAACTATTTCAGTAGACCAGTCTGCAGAATGACCATTAGTTACCGATGAAGGGCAGACACGAGCTGCTTCCAAATTCTGTGTGTCCTTTCTTCCTAGCTAAAAGTTTGTGAATGGTCTCCTTGTCCTCTCCAGGAGTATTACAGAAATCTCTTCTACTGACCAGCAGTTGAAGATCATTTTGTAGAGTCAAAAGTGGGACACTGACAGTCTTGACTAGTACAGGTTTATTGTACTAGCCCTATAACAATACTCTGAAAATTCCTTTCAACAAGAACAACATTTTGTGGTCTAGATTATATTGCTGACAGAATATTCAGAGCTCTTGGTCAGTTGGGAAATAATTAAGATTTTTTTATTTAAAGGTGTTTTTTGTATTGGTTGCTCACAAATGAAATACAGATGCAAGACTGCTTGAGCTATAAATCTGGCCTCAATCATTCCTAACATTTCAGCATCATACTGTGCAAAACGGCCTCCACTTAAGTCATTTCCAAATGACTGAACTTCACATTTTTCTTCTGTTATTGTCATCAACCTCACCAGATGTCATAATCAAGGAAGAGCCACTAATGAGAAGCTGCTGGTAAATTTGGCATGTCTCAGTCACTTCCATGCGAATACCTGGAGAACAGACTGTGCATCTACAACTGCCAACGTGAATCAAAAACAAAACTAAGAATGAGAGGGTGGATGTTAGCTGCTCTTTCAAACTACTCTGTATAATCAAAATAAATAGCCCTGTCAGTGTATGGAAAGGCAACAACCTGCCTCATGAACAAGATGAACCTTTCCAGTCCTGTGGTTCCACAATCGCACGCTACAACTAGAGCTGGAGACACAGTTGTCTTTTGCATCAAACTGAGCATGCTGAGCAGCGACTGTTTTATAACCCAGCCTCAGTCTGTTATTTTAAGATATTATTCATACAACTCAGGTACAGCATTGGCTGATATAAATATCTGGCAGGTCCAGTAGATCTCTTTCCTTTTAAGATGATATATATCAAGACAGCAAAGAACCATCAATTTAGACTGTTCTGTTGCCGTAAATGATGCGGTCACTGGCTGTGTCTCTGTCATTAACTCCATCATTAACTCCTCCTTATACAGAGCAGGTATGTTCCAGATATTTGCATGATTTAAGACATGTGTTTACATATTTCTTCATCCAGACGGATTTTCTCACTGATTGAATCTGAGAAAGCCAATGGAGAGAGAGGAAGAAAATGGAGAAGAAAATGTGTGCAACATATTTCTCTTGATGTATGTTTTCATCCCAGCTGTTCTTGTAATAGAGGTGATGTCTGAGAGCATTTTGGACGTGGTGAACTGTGACCTTTGGACATGATGGACTGTGTGAACAATGGCCCATCCCTAACACGCAGAGGTAAACTTTCTCAGAACAAGGATCGTCCTCAGCCTCCCTCCAATGTGTAAATTCCCAATGTGGATCTTCATAATGGAACAAGCCAAGGTCGAGGTCTGAACACCCAGAGATCTTGGACAAAAATATAGTTCCAGGGCCCCATGTGGCTGCCCTTTATGATTGTACGGAGAAGTGGTTGTAAAGCTGAAACCTGTTTGCAAATAGTTTGTTGAATCAAAAGCTGCGTTACCATCTGGTCCCTTTGTGCAGCTTTCCCTTTTTGCTGTTTTGCAAGTTTTGCACATGGGAAGATTTACATTGTTGATGGGGAGTGATTTTTGAGCCTGTGGCCAACATGCATTTAGCCAAGAAATAGATTTTCGTTTTGCTGTTTAACTTTGAAACGAAGGTAGTGTATTAAAGTCAAGTAAGGTCATGTAGTCAGTGATCAGAAATCATGCCATGTGCCCCAAATAACCAGGCACAAAACCCAAGCGGTAAATTACTTACAATGGATAGAAGTGTGTTAAGAGCAGTTTGGGAATCACCTGGTGCTCTGGTCACTTGGGAAAAGTTATGTTTGGCTCTATTAAATGAAAAAAGGGAAAAATCCCCACAATCTACCTAGAGGAAATTTGTTAACCAGAGGAGCTGGAAAAAAAATATGTTAAAAAATTGTTCACCAGTTCTAATTATTTAACTACTACGGTATGGATACTTCAGTAGTGGAGAGGATGATGGGACATGTGTGTTAGAGAAGCCTGGGTTGGATCCAGACCTCTAGGATGATTTTCTGTGACAGTTTGGTTAATTATAAGAACCACATGAAAAAAAGGCACATAAACTTCATCCTGTTCTGTTTTAAAACTTTCCCCAGAGCCTAAGTCCTTCTTTAAAGGTTACCCTCTGATATGTAACACATCCCGTGTTGTTTTACTAAGCTATGACTCTGTAATAAGTGTTTGAAATTTACAGCTTCAGTTAGTCATAGACTTGAGAAGTGTTTATTTTTTCTCAGTTGTTCTTGCTATGTAATGAATGTAACTCACCGAGTACTCTCAGACTCTAGCCCTGGACTCTGGCAGCCGTGTTCTTTCCAAGAAATAACACATTGGCTACAACACGCTGGTAATGTGAGTGAGGTCCTTCTGCCTATTACAGAATAATAATTTGCAGACTGAGGAGGAGAGACTAGAACCGAAGTCACACAAGGTCATTTCTGACTGAACTGAAAATAAAGTCCATGTTTTAAAGGCAACTTAGTAAAATTGCAGCCACTTATCCATATTGGTTTACAGAGAGAGTCTGTCTGCCTATTCAAATGTGGTGGTTGCAAAATGGGGGGTTCCTTTTACATAAGTAACTCATTTGTTTCGGTGAGTTAAAATTCCCCATTTGGATAAAGGTCTGTGACTGCTGGCAGTGATTGCGATTAATACCATGTTTCAAACAGCTCAGGGTTTCTTGAAGGCATGGTGGGAGCTGCTGTGCATGAAGGACTCTGGATCTTCTTCAGGAGACTTTAGAAGCATTTGTTTGTCTTTCGAGAAATACGGAATGTGCTTTGTGGGAAAAGGAAACGCCCCCATTAATGCAAGGCGTATGTTCAGTAAATGACTAATACAGCAATTAAATTCCAATTAAAACCATGCTTCTGTTCATCAAGACTGATTAGGAAGTGTTTGCTGCAAAGTATTTAATTTATTTAGTACTTCCATCGTGTTCTAAACGATGGCTGTGTAGCACGTATGTAAAGATCTATTTCAAAAAAGTCTTGGAAGCCTCTTGCAGGGTAGAAAAGCTAAGGCGCTGTGCCCTTGCCTCTCGCTGCCCCTGGTGAGTACCCCCTCTGTGCATGGCAGTCACCGGGTGGGCTCCCCCAGTTGCTGTCCCAGGTAAGCTGTGGTTGCCACCGGGCAGGCCGATGCAATGCCGCTCCACGCAGCGGGTTGCAGCCCCGGCAGCGCTGCCTCTAGACTGCACGGCTGCGGCAAGGGCCCTTTGCCAGTTGCTGGTATCTTTGCCAACATTTTGCTGTTTGAGCTGAAGATTATTATTTTTATATTTTTTTTTGCTCGTTGCCTGCTTCAGAGCAATGTGTACATTTTTCTTAATTCAATAAAAATAATATGGGTTTGATTTTATTTTCTGAGGTAGGGGAAGTTTGCAGTGTTGCCTGTGTTCAAGGGTGGCAGGTCACTGGTTCATTTTTACTGGCATTAGCTGGGAGGTATTTTATTCTCCTTTTTTTGTTGTTTTTCCTTTGATATTCTCAGTCTGGGCTGGACTTTCTCATTGGTGAGTTACTCTCTTTTCTGTCTGTGTCCCCACAGCATTACCTTACAGGCTTCCTTCGCGGCCCCCAGAGTCTGGCAGGGCTGTCAGACCACGGAGAGCTGAGGCAGGAGTGTTTGAATTCCCCTGTCAGACCCAATTGCCCTCATGAGGAGAAGCTGGGCTCAGTGGCTCTGTTTCTAATGTATCTGCAACTCACATGTCCCCGTGCATGAACATTGCTCAAAGGTGACCAGTGCCCTGGTTCTCAGCTGCAGCAGTCGCTGATGGCGTGGACAAGTGAGAGTGTTTTCAGCCTTTGCCATAGGCAGGATTAGATTTGGTGGTCTGTGTCTGGCAATGCTCTTGCAAGGAGCAAGGATGGAAATACATCCTGCACTTTTTTCACTGCAAAATGCTGTGGGAGAGCAGCTCTGGACCTGCTGAGGCAGTAGTCACTGTGCTTGTCAGGATGACCCAAGAGGCACCAGAACAACTGCCGATGCCTTTCATAGAATCATTTAGGTTGGAAAAGACCCTTGGGATCATCGAGTCCAACCATCAACTCCACTCTACGACGTTCTCCCTTACACCATATTCCTTAACACCACATCTAGATGAGTCTTAAACACATCCAGGGGTGGTGACTCCACCGCCTCCCTGGGCAGCCTATTCCAGTGTCTGACCACTCTTTCAGTGAAGAATTTTTTCCTAATGTCCAGCCTAAACCTACCCTGCTGCAGCTTGAACCCATTCCCTCTTGTTCTATCGAACGAGATAGCCCGCTGCTATGGTGACACAAAGCACTGCATGCAGCTGGGTCCTCTGCATGGGCTCTGTCTGGTATCTCCCTACACTGGCACTGTGCAGGTTTACATAAAGGGTCAAGCAAACCTTAGATTGCCTTGAGCCTCTGAAAATGCAATGGAGGCTTCACGTATTTACTGTGTGTCCAGACCCTCTGCTCTGCACAGCCACCAGACCTCATCTTTGCAGTGATGTCAGGCAGAAAACGTGACTAGGGCATTTTCACTGCAGTAGCTCTACCATGTTTTCTGTAAGAGCTTTGAAATCGCTTGCTAAGGGTTTGGCAGCAGTCTGAACTCACAACTGCTGGCTACACAGGCTATGGGACGTATGGACCTGGATCACGGGATCTAGCAGGAATTCAGGGCTCTGGGAGTATTCTTATAGGCTGAATTTCAGTGTAAATTATTTCCCTCTGAAAATATTCTGTTTTCAGGGCTTTACTGGTCCAGAAAATGTGGCCCTTAGGAGGTGGAGGCTGATTCAGGCTGGCCACTTGGGTTAAAATATACCCAGCTGGGGGAGCTGCAGAGAAGGATGCAATCCCCTTGCCCAGAAGCTGAATAAAATATCTCTTCATTCAGCAGAATTGAAAAGAAAAACAGAAAATGAATGCATTAGGGGCTCGTATGCCGTTGTGCAAACAATTGCTTGGCATCAGAGCAAAGCCAAGGAACCCCACCAGTGCTCATTCACAATCGGCCAGCAAGCAGGAGGGTCAGCTTCGTTACACGGGGGATTCTGCCCGAGTGCAGGCTCCAATCCAGCATGGAGATGTCAAGGAAGAGCGTAAGGCAATGTAATCAGCTCTGAGCGTAAACGTTGCAGTCCTTTAGAGGAGGGAGCTCATAACATCTTACAATGAGTGAAGTGAGACCGGAGCTGGAGTAAGGAGGAAATCAGGGTTGGAGGATTTTCTGACTTTTGAGGTTTTATGAACCTTGCAAACTGTTTTATGGGTTCACAAAGCTAGCTGAGTCTGTGAACCATTTTTTTTTTTTTTTTTTAATTTAAATCCTTTTCTTTCCAGGGCCAGCTAGGTTAACAACAAAAATAATGTCAAGCAATGTATTAAAGCTGAATCTGTTCTGCAAAGAGTAGAACATCCCACCAGACTCAGCTGAGCTGTAGCAAACCCATGTGTTACCTCTATGCATCAGATGACATGTTGGCTGCTGGTGTTGGCTGTAATTTCTTTCTAGTTTCATCCTTATTTTCAGTAACTTTTACTCTTTTCAGTGGTCTTTTTGTTTTTTTTTATTTTACTCTGGTTTCCTAAGGAAACAAAGGTTATGAAATTAATCCATTTGTACCTGGACGTACATGTATTTCTTCTATCCAGTGTTTTCACTGTGGCAACTAATTTCATCCAAATTTACCAGAAAGGCACAGTTCTCAAAGGTAATCGTGTTCCAGTATGTTTTGTGAAAGTAAGTGCCTGAAGAGAGGGGCAAGACCTTGTAAATATTTTGAGCAAGGGGCAAAACTTCAGGGACCTGAACTCATTAGGCATTATAAACTTACTCCCCACCGAAAAAAAAAAAAAAGAGGAGGGAGTGGGCTCAGGAGAAACACACCAAGCGGCAACTTCAGGAAAAACTTGCAACTGCCCTGAGACTGAAATCCTTCGGAAACTGTGTCGTTAGCTCATGGAGCTCCCAGGGTTTCTGCTTTGCTGAATGTCTCTGCAAAGCAGTATGTAACCTATAACATCTGAGAACAAATCAAACTGACAATCCAAGCAGCAGTGAAACTAGATCAGTCTGTTTGTTATTCTATGGCTAGCCATGACAGAAATGTGGAGCTTGTTTCACAAATTGAAACATCCCAAATTATCAGCAGGCCTGTGACCATTCCACGTTTCTGTTTTTTATTGGTAGTTACTGAAGCCAAACGGGACCAGACCAACTCCGTTACTTCATCTCTGCTTGGCTGGAAATGTCACTGCGGTCTGATTGTGCTCCTAGAAATATCAGACTTGGCTTTGCATTGGAGGATGCTGGATCTGGAGGCAGCGTTTTTGTGAGTTGATCCCACCACTTGTGGCATGACCTCCCTTTAGAGTCCACTGCTTGCTCTGGACTCTAAAAGACAGGCGTGTGTGAATGTTTTGGAGTTAGCTCTGGATAACGTTGTTTTCGTGTCCAAATTTCCACACAACCCCTGAGATTTCAATAATAAGTTTATGAAGGAGGAGAAAATAATAAGAGATATAGATATTTTAAAAAGGGGTGTGTGGAGGGTGATTACCTTCTTGCCGACATATCTGTCCTGCACAAAGTGTCAGATATTCCAGGGGTACGAGTGAGTGTTCCTCCTTCAATCCCTGAAAAGCAGCTTGGCTTGCTGACAAGGGAGTACGGCAGCTGGGCTGTGGCAGTAAGTGGTGTATTTCCCCCAGCTTCTCTTGAAAGGTCATCCTGAGTTTTTCATCCCTTAAACTCTTGCATTCCTGGCAAACACTCTCTCATGGTCATGCACCAATACTGCTACCAAGTAAGCACTTTCATGACCAAAACCCAGGTGCCTAAATGTGTGTTTAATTAAAGTAACTTCGGAGGTTTTCCACCACACCTTTTCCCATATTGGGGTCCAGCATCTGTCCCATTGGATGGTAGGTAGGCAGCGTTGCAAGCGTAGGTCATGACTGTGTGCTGTTCTAGCCAAAATTGCAAAAAACAGCTGTCAAATGAGTAAGACCAGCAAGGGAGGGTTTTGCTGCTTTTTTGCTTAGGCCGTTTTGTAGGAGGGAGAGAGGAGTGAAGAAGCTGGGCTTGATCCATCGCAGGCTACCTGCATTCCTTCTCCAGGGCGGGTGCTTCACAGCATAATTCCCTTATGCTCTCTTATCAGCAATGGGAAGGTGTTTTATTACTGGATTGCTGCTGGCTGCTCACCAAGCACCTCTGAGACAGGAATCGTCACTCAAGCTAAATTAAAGAGTGCTTGAGTACATACAGGGGAAGGAAAAACAAACTGTAAGGAACTGAATCCAGAACTCCTGACATTCAGAGCTGCCTGGATGACATCAGCCTTTTCACCCTCCCCTAATCGAGTGCCCCTCTTGCACCTGGATTTCCAGAGCTGCCCAAAGGCGTTAGGTGCCCAGCTTCTTTAGACTGAGACACCTAATTCAGGATTTCTGGGATTTCCTCTGACTGTGTAACTAGTTCTTTGTATGCTCATGGGCACATCAGTTAACTCATGTTAAATATCCTATTCCATGCAGCAATGCCCTCTAACAGCCCAGTGATGCTGCAGGCTGTGGAGAAGGTGTGCAGTTGTTCGAGCTGGGACGTGACACATCGTGTAGGCCAGAGCAGTGTTATTGCTGCAGGTATTAAGGTATCTTCTGATGTGGCAAGGCCATGGGAGCCCTGTTTCAGGCCCCACCTTCACATCCAGGGGTTGTGCTAGCACAACAGGCTCTGCCATGTTTGCCACGTGAGGTCCCCAAGGGCAGCTGGGGTGAGCTGCTGGGAGGCTGGGGAGAGCCCCAGGGTCCCTGTGGGTCACATCATTTGCAGACCAGACTTCTAGACATCCTACAGCAGGGCAGGGGCTGCCTTCTCTCAGGCACTGTTTTTTGAAGCAGCCCTCAACATGAATATAATACAGGGATTTTGTTTTGTGGGAATTGTAATCTACGGCTTCCGCTTTCCTTTGGTATGAGAATGTATGGACCTGGCAAGGAAGTGGCCGATTTGGCAGCTCGGCAAGCCTTGGCTGTGAATGGAAACAGATTGCATAGTCTGCATCAAGGTTTGGGCTGTGAAGGGACGGGGTCTGGGAGTGTGGCAGGGCAGACATTCGTTAGTGTGTGGGATGCCTGTAGGACCATAGAGACTTGGCCATTTTATATTCTGCCAGTTTTAACCCCACCAGAGCTTACATTTATCCTTTCATGGGAAGGGATGCTGGGCTGAGTTCCCTCCAGCCATCGTTTTGCCTCATCTCATTCTGCGTGCTGTGGAGCTGGTACCTGCCAGAAGCAGGTCTGGTTGTATCATGGAAGAAGCAATTTCCCTAAGGCAAAAAAAGTTAATGCTTTGGTGTGTTTTCCCACAATTTTAAAATTTAGGACAATTGGGAAAATGTATATTTATAGCATTGTGTCAACAATTATTAATAGATGCTGTTGTAGAAAACAGTATTTTCTGCCAAAAAAAAATTACTCTCAAACATATTTTACTTACCGATGTGTTTGTCAAAATCAGTGACCTGAACAACAATTGTCTGGGCTGAAGGAGAGGAAGAACTTCATGTAGAGAAGGAAGATGTGGGGAGATGTGGATGGTCTATGGAGGGAATTTGTTAACATCCCTGGTGAGGGGCCTGGGTGGGTCCCTGATGAATTCTTTGTCATCACAGAGCTTCCATGGCAGGCAGAGGAATCCCACCCTCCACCCAAAAATGTCCTGTCTCTAGGCATTGTCTAACCTCAAGCTTTTGAGACAGTCATTTAAATACTTGTGGCTTTGAAGCGCTTGCTCTTGATAACCCCCAGTGAACTTCTTTGGTAAACCAGTCCTGACTTTGACCCACATCTTTGAGCCACGAGGAACACCATCTGACGTCTGTCTGCAGCATGCAAGTAGCCTGGAAATGGGATACTCCCATGGCTGTGGATGGCTTTTCTAGCTGCTTTTCCCTCCTGGAGGCACAAGATCGCTCTGCTGGTGGTGGGGGCCCTGCGGTTCTGATGGCTGAAGGGTGATGTATTGGTGGAGCACAGATAGGAATTTTATGAACGTTGGCTATCAGGATTTCTGTGATATTCTGTGATACCACAGGATAAATATCTGGGGACAACATCTATCATCACGACAAACCCTCTCTGAACTCCCCCAGAACCATGCTCTCTGTGAGCAGCATTGGGCTGCTATTACGACTCAAGTCCATGCTCAGCCCCTGATATGTTTTCAATTTGCTGATAATGAAGTCATTTATTTCTTGGTCTGGGTGCAATTGCAAATCAAGTTGTCTCCCTGCAATCGTCTTGCTCTGTCTCTTCCTTTGGTGATACGCTCCTCTGAGCAGCGTTTTGAACTCACTTGTACACATGCATGTGCAGTGAGGGAGTGTCATGGACCAGAAAAGACAATTTTTGTTTCTTTCAAGACAGCTTCCCAATTCCCCACTAATATGGTTGATTATGGTGTTTGCAATATGCCAAGTCTGGATTTTGAACAGAGCCCAGGCACCACTAGGATTGAAAGGCCTTTGGCAGGGGGATTGGAAAAGGCTGCTGGAACAGCTAAGGCAAGAGCAAAGCAAAGGCAAGGGTCAGACAGGTTTTCTTCATGCATACAGCAGCTGAATGAAATTAGGAATTGATCCCTAGGGACTGGGGTTAGAGGCTGCATTTGCATTCAAGGGCATCTCTCCCCACCCCAGCTGCAGCAGAGGGGGTGCCATGCCTCCTCCTGTTACTTCTTGCAAGGGTTGGAGCCCCTGTGGGATTTGAGAGATACAGCAAAGTGCCTGGTATTTCTGCCCCACGAACACCGGGAGTGAGGATGGATTTAGCAGTGGTACTGGATCTGCAGGACACGCCAGGGTGGAGGGAGAAACCAGTGTCTTCTGCTACATGAGTGCCCGAGAAAAATATCCAAATGACTTGTTGCTGGGCTGTGCGGGGAGGAATCCCCCAAGAAAGAGGACTGAGCTATCTGATTGCCACCTAGTACGGAGTAAAAAGGTTGCGATTTTTCTCTAATAGCAGCATCTGCTCTATTTCCCCAGGTTTACAGCACCTTGCAGCTCCTGCTGTCTCCAAGCTCAGATGTAATTTGCTGCTTTCTGCCGTTCCTGAGCCTTTGCCAGCGCTACCGCTTCCAGCTCCTGCTCTCCTAGGGCACATCTTTGTTACAGATTATTTTCCCCAAATTAATTTGCTTGCCTTTTCCCCAGTCTGGCTCTTTACTTGTTCTGTTATGCTCAGAGTGTGTTTTAAAATCTCTCTAAATCTACTTGTGTTTTCTGTTACTCCCCTACTATTAGTAACACCTCTTAATTGAGTTTCATCTGTCAATTTATTTGCTATTTGTTTTTCTTCCCCAAAGGATGCAGCATTTTTATGGTGACAGAACAAATATATAAAGACAGATTCACGGAGTGCAGTGGAGACTAACAAACTTTGTAGGGTGCTTTGGAGTGTCTCCGGGGCTGGGCAAGAAACCTGGATATCTAGTGACGGCTAATGGGCCTGAATGCTCCAAGGGCAGGGGGTGTCCAAACGTTTGAAGACACTCAGATTCCTGTCAGCTCGCTCTTGCAGACCAGGACTGAATCCAAAAGGATAGCATTTTTCTGGAAAGAAATTTTAATAAAGATACTTATTATTGAACTAAGAAATAATGGTCTGCAGAAATGTAACCGTAACTCTCTGTAATAGTGTTGCGAATATTTTTTCACTCTGCATGTGGCATTGGGAGTCGAACAGCTCTGAGAAGCTCGGTATTCAGGGCCAAACTATGGTACCTTGTGGACGTAGAGGAAAGTGTGCATTCAAGTTCATTTGCATGTATGTTAAGTATTTATCAGTTTTCATCTGCTAAACACATACTAATTTGATTTGTGCTCAGCAACAAAAGAAGGTGTAGGTGACCCAAGGATGGAATTTTGTCCCTTGTTAAGGTTAATTTAGCCCCTACAAAGCTGAAGAAGCCAGAGGTGTTGAGTTTTTCCTGGGGCTAATGTTGATAAGAAAAATCATATATTCGCTATAATTCTGTAGTGCTGGAATGGGCCTGCAGAGATCTCCTTCATCACTCTGCGCGTAGGCAGGAGGCTTATTTCTAGACAGTACTTGATTTCTTATTATTAAAGAAAAAAACCCTCCCTAGGTAACCTGCTGCAATGTTAACTATGCTGATAGTCAGAAATCTTTCTTAATATCCCCTTTAAACCTACCTTGCCTTGACTAAAACTGATTTTTCTTCTCTTAGTGAAGAGGGAGAGCAATCCATCATCATCTTCCTGACCTTTTAAATGTGAGAAGATTGCTATTACGTCTCTCCTTAGTCTTCTCTTTTGTAGACTAAACAAATCTACTTCCTTCATCTATTCTTCCTGGACCATATTTTCTATACCTCGATCATTCTTATTACTGTCCTTTGGATTTTTTCCAGTTCTCTACATCTCTCTCTAATTGTAGTGCCCCAAAATGAATACAGTATTCCAGAAGAGTGAAATCATTGCTCTTGTGTTATATACACATAACACTTGTGATAATACATCTTAGAAAGCAATTTGTCTTGTTTGCAATGGCATCACACTGTCAACTCATTGAGTTTATGACTTGATCATTTTATGCTGAGCAGTTGCCTGTTAGGTCAGCGCAGAGCTAATCATTCTCTCTTCTGTTTCCGCACTTGATTTCTCCTTATGATGGTAATACTTTGTGCTTGAACTTACCAAATTTCATGTTAGTTAGGACCATCTCTCCAATTATGAAGGCCATTTTTTATTCTGATCCTGCCTTTCTGAGGAGTGGCAGCCTCTTTCAACTTGTGATCCTTTGCAGAGTTTAAAAGCGAGTTCTTTTGGCTGATATTCAGAAAGTTAGGACAGAGCTGTTTGTTCAGGGGGGACTAGGGAAATGGTGGAGATTTATAATGAAGGGGGAAAAAAAGGTATATATTTTTTCCCCACCCACTTGTAAGTGACCATTTAAGCAGCTTCTGGTTGCAGTGTCCTTCCGTTCTTGAATTATTAAAAACATTGTCTTTTTTTCAGCTGTGTGTTGCAGTTCTACGCTAGAGATATCTTGTAAGAAATGCATGAGCACTCATATCTTCATGATATTTCCTCAAAGAGTTCTCCTTCCTTTTCTTGTCCCATTTGTAGTAGAGATGTATTGGCTTTTCAGGCCCAAAATGAGATCAGTTTTTCATATTATTTCTATTTAGGGAAAAGACTTATTTATTTGAGAAGTTACTGCAAAGGCGTTCCCTCAGCTGTAAGAGAAGAGACTTAGGGACTGTGCTCTGCGATACAAACTCCATCTAGAACTGCAACTTGGCAGTTTTTGTTTCACTTCCCCCCTAAAGGTTCACAGGGAGTATCTGCCCCAGGAAAAATCCAGTTCCCTGAAATTCCCCCTCCCATGTGTCACCAGAATTCTTCTTGTGCGGCCTCCTACTATCATTTCCTCTTCTTACTCTCTTTTGATTCCATACTAAAAATGCCTCTTCCTAGGCTGTGCATTTATTTAGCAATGATAACAGAGTTCACAAAAAATAGTGAAGTGGGAAAATACTTAATGTTAAGTGAAGGAAAGGGATTTCCTTGTTCTCATCCTTACAAATCATTCGCTACATACAAAGTTGCTCCAGGAGGCTCTGCAAGCATCATGTGCGGCAGACTCCATTCCTGCAGCATATTTCCCTGGCAGTGTGCTGACAGACACTGCTCCGACCAACAATTCTAGCAGCATCCCTGTCTGTCCGGCTGTCAGTGGACTACTTGAGTATTTTCAGTAAATCAGCTTTAATAGTTTCACCATTTCATCTGTGCAAGGTCATTAGTCCCCAGGTAACTATCGAGACAAACTGTAATCACGTCCTGTCTGCTGCACCATAAATCTTTATTTTCACTCACATGTCTGCACTGGAGTCAGTCTGGAGCTTTCCCATGATGTGGTGATCGACTGCGGGATCATTTCATGTGGGTAACAGTGTGTTCTCCAGAACTTCTGAGAGAGGATGTCTTTTCTGAAAACTACACCCTCCCACATAGATTTTTTTTTTTTTCTGCCTAGACATAGGAGTTGCTGGAGAAAGCCCTCAGCAATATCTCAGGGTAGCAAGGTGCCTTGCCCTTCAGGCAAACCAAAGAGGGCAGAGCTGGGAACATCTGCCCTGGCTGCCCTTGGTTCTGTCCCTGTGTCAGTACAAACAAGGTGCCCTCCTCAAGTGATCCTCCTGTATGCTGAATTTGGCTGCCTACCTTGCCTGGTTTTGCCTTCTCAGACAGCAATGGCGTTTGGTTGTTTGCTGGGTTTGATTGACAAGTGGAGGGCAGACAGTGCGGACGGTGCTACCTTTGTCACCCTTGTGTCCCAGGATGTCTTGGCTCATGCACAGCCGAGAAAGCTTATGTTGCCCCAGTGACTGAGCTACTCCATCTTGGCTCGTCCTCCCGCTTCAAGGGCAGAGCAGTGCTGGCAACTCCCTTTCCCTGCCACGGAACATCCATACTGGGATTTCTATGTGAGAAGCAATTGTTATCTGCCCTGCCTAATCGCTGCAAACCACATGCATTTGGAGGCACCTAGGGCTGGGGGAGCCTGTTGTACAAGTCAAGATGAGTTAGGAGGATGTCAGGATGATCTCTGTACGTAATAAGAAGAAAGAGACAGGCTGGGAAACATTGGAAAAATGAAAAAAGGGAGCAATCAAGGAGAAAATCTAGTTCTGGGCAGGGATACTCGGCTTGGCTGCCTTCCCTGTGGGCTTGTTCCATTAACATTTGGATATTCAGCAAAAGCTGTCTTTGCAGGGGTAAAGAGATAAGCAGAAATGTACTGATGTTTAGTTTAAACGTAGCAGAGCTCCAGGTTTCACGTGCTTTCTGGCTGGCTTCCTCCTCCCCTCTCAATGAAATACTCTGGCTTTTCTGTACCAAAATATGCGAGTGAGCCTGGGACATGCCTGGGTTCCCTGTGCACATGTGGTTCTGCTCCCCTCTTCTGATTTCATCCAGATGTCTTTTTTTATTGTTATTATTATTAAACTATGCTGCTATTAATAACTTGGAAGTAGGATTGCTCTTCTGAACAGCAACTGGATGCAAAACCAGCACTGCATTTAGTCTGAAGCACTGGCTTCTTTCTTCACCTATTTACCATCCTAGTATTAAAAGATGCATTCTCAAAAACAGGATGATATGAACCTTTTTTTGCCCCTCTGAGCTGACACACGAAGGCTGCTGTTATAGTTATACTGAGTGCTCTGTATTCTTATGAAGAAGTCACTAAGAGCAAAGTCCTTACAGGTGGGTTGGCTGGCTGCTGGGGACAGGCATGTGAAATCAATGTGTTGATTTTGCTGAGTTGAGGTCAGAGTATTCACCACCCCACAGAAACAAACATTGTCTTTAATTACCCTTCTTGGTTTGCAGTATGCATGCAGGAATTTGACTTCACGCAGAGCGGAGAGCTGCCTTGCCTGGTCCTCAGCATAAGCAGCAAATATCCTTACATGTTTCTTTTTAAATATTAATTTCACTGACTGCAAAAGGCTGCTCCTTATGTTGCAAGTTTCAGGGCATGCCTGGAGGGATGCCACCCCTTTGAAAGAGAGATTACCTGCCCTTGCAAGTTTTGCTGCAGAAGGAATGCTGCTGGATTCATTGCCTTGCCAAGAAGCCCAAGTGTGGCACCTTTGTCTGAAGTCATGAGGGGAGGGAGAACGTAAATGGCAGTTTAGTTTTGTGGGTGAGACCTTTCGATCCGAGATAGGTCCAGTGTTCAGCATTGGCTACACTGTTTTCAAACTTTGGAGATGTATTTAGACACTTGAATTAGAATTAGTGACCCTGCCATTCAGTTGTGTGGAGCATCTGCAATTCCCTTTGACTGTAGGCTCGTATGTTGAAGTTCAGGGGGGGCTATATGACAGTGATCACCTGCTGCCATTTGTGACGGTGAGCTCTCCCCCCGCAACCTCCCCTAACCTGACCTTTTCCTGTAACCCTACTTAAGCCATAACCACCAGTGGGCTCCTGGTGGCTGCATCCATCTCACACTGGACTTTGGGGGATGGTTGGCAACATCGTTTAGATGTCATGTTAGGGGATATGGTGTAGGGGAGAACTTTGTAGAGTGGGGTTGATGGTTGGACTCCATGATCCCAAGGGTCTTTTCCAACCTAAAAGATTTTATGATTCTATGGTAGCCAAAGGCTGTCTGGAACAGGGACTTAGGCATCTCGCTGGTATGCAAGTATGACTATAAGTCAATCATCTTACTCTATAAATAGTGGATGGCCCACCAAGCTCTCCTGAATGACAGCGGGCTGCGTGCCAGGGTCTCCCCTTGAGTAGAGACACCTCTCAAGGTTACTCCTCAAGGCTGAGAGATTCCTTGCTGCAACAGGTCCTCAGTTAGTGACTAATAGCTCGCTAAACTTTGAAGCTTCACTAAGGTTATATCTTAGATTGATTGTCCACATATAATCCATTAGGCATGAATTTGACTAAATCTGAGACTAGGATTGGAGTAAGAGTTTGGAAAGCCAGGGGATCATCTCTGAACCGCATGACTGAAGGGAGGGTCACCCTGATGCATTTGTCTGACCCTGTCCTCTATGCACTAAATAACCAAGCCTAGCTTGACAAGGAATCTTATTAAACCACTGTTGCATTTACCACTGACCTTTGTTAACTCACTGGCTTATATCAATATCGTTGCTTCTCTTTTACGAGCGAAGAGTATTACTCCATCTGCGGCACCAATCGATACGGAGAAACTAAACATGAGCCAAGCCTCTAGGAACTGTACTGTGTGGTGCTGTGAAAAGTGGACTTGATGATCCAGCAAGTCCTTTCCAGGCCTGCATTCCTTTGGTTTTGAAGCTGGAAACATGAAACAGCGTGATTTCTGAGGACCCTATTAGCTTTGGCTTTAAATGGTAGCACATATCTCCTGAGGACCATTCATAACATTAAAAGCCTTCCTTTTTTTCTTAATGATAAAACCTAAACACTTTGCTCAACAGTGATTTAATGAGCGGAATATTCCCATTGTCAAGGTCTGATGCTAATAATAGACAGATGGCTGGCAGTTTGAAAAGCAGACAACACAAAATATTTGCTATATAAACCCCAAACCATATTAACCTGAAAAAAATTGAAGTGATTATTCCAGGGTCAGATTGTAAATGAATTGGCAGTAAATACAACCTACTGACAAGATGTGTTTATACTGCAAAAATCTTGAAAACACATATAGGATAAAACGGTGCATCTGATGTTAAGTGAGTTATACACACGGAAAAAAGGAGGTGGGTAGAGGGAGCTTGACAAAGGGTAGGAGAAAAGCAGTGACGGGAAACAGCAGAACCAACAAAAAGGGAGAGGTGAAGATGAAATTTACTGGCTTGTTTCTAAGAGACAGTTCTGCCAACTTCAGGATTAGGTAATAGTGCTCTGCAAACACCGCTGCTTTCGAAACAATGCAGAGCACTGTTTTGAAAAAGACACTAAGAGCAAAGTCCTTACAGGTGTGTTGGTTGGCTGGTGGGATCAGATGCACATTCAAGTAGTGTTAGTTCTTTATTGATGTCCCTGCTGTTTCTTCATTTGAGAAACCAACTCTGCCAGACTGATAACGGTAATGTCCCGGAGTCTGACAGTTGTGGGGAAGCTGAGGGAGAAGTTGCATCTGGAGGTGTTTCTAAATGATGATGGCCACCCTCGGGTTTAAGTCATTTATATTCCAGTCTTTTCCTGGGGCTAGTTCTCAGTCCTCAGTTCATTCCTGGCAATCTCAAATCCCAGGTCTCGCTCCACTCTGTTTCCTCTAACCTCACAGGCTCTGAGGTGTAAGAGCACAGTCTCTGTGGGGAGCCCAGTGAATCCACTGTTTGGGATCTAGACTAGCAGGAATTCCCATGAGATCAGGAAGTTCCCTGGAATTCTCCACTGCTACTTACTACCTGGAAAAAGGCACAAAAACCATGCAGGGTGTGTATTATAGCCCTTCTTCAGAGATGTGTCCCGCTGTCTAATAGTCATGATAAAGCTGTCCCATGTGAGGGTAGTTTCATTAAACCGTTCTCCAGATAAGCACTAGAGAAAGACCCAGCAATTTGAAGATCTGGTCTGTTCTCCCATATAGGAAAACTACAGGATCTTTTCGTTGCCACAGAAAGCTCAAAGTGCAAAGTGTAATACACTGGAACAGCTTTAGGGCTGCTCTTGGGGATAAGAACTATTGACTGGCCCCCACATTAAATTGTATCCCCACGTTGGGGAAGGAACAGTGGAAAACACCATGTTGGAAAATGCTGTTTGAGACCGAGCAAGAGATACTGATACCTACCTGGATTTATTAAACAAGAAAACAGTCTGTGGAATAGCACTGTCTTGTTTGCAACCACATGAAGGGGTAATGAAGAACCAGAAGGAAGATTCAGAAAGACAGAAACAAAGCAGCCTATGAAAGAACTGCAACTCTTATAAAGCGTATTTATGCAGTTGAATATTATTTGTCTGCACCAGATGAAGAAAAGCTTTCCTTTTTGAATATAATAGCAATGATTAATCCTTAAAAGAAAAAGGTTCCAAATGTAGTCAATGCAAAAAGAAAAAATCAGTGATTCTTTATTCTAGAGAAGATGGAAAGAATCTGTGAGCTTAGTAACACCACTGGAAATCAAGAGCTGCAAAACAACGGCATGCTATACCTGCTGAAGATTTAGTTTTAAAATTAACCTGAATGTGAAAGCATGAGATAGATCTACTGAGAACCTTTCAGAAGAGTCACTGAAACTAAATAGTGTAGTTTGGAGGAAGATAGGCAGTCTCTGGCCTGCCAAGCAAAACAGTTACTTTTTAGCTGACAATGAAAACTTACAGTTTAACAAGGGAGCTGTGAGTATTTCTGCTATAACCTAGTAATGCAGATGAAAAGGTAAAATAGACACAGCTTTGTGGTCCTAAATCTAGCCCTTTTAGGTTAGCTAGAGTCTCTGCAGGCAATTACAAGCTGCCCATTCCAGAGACAACTGGTAGAGCCTTTGTGTAGCTTATGGTAGAGCAGATACTAAAGGAAGAGTTTGGAGATTTAAGTACTGCCTTGATCCCCGTATCTATTTATATCTATTCTTCGAGCCGCAGATCAGTTTTGGCAAGTTTTTTGACCTCTAAATGCTTCCACTTTTTTCCTTACAAATATGCAGCATGAAATATTCAAAGTGAACTACAAAATTAGGCCCATTGGCAGAGGCACTGCCATTTTGAACTCGGGTTGTGCAGTAGTGCAGTGCATCTGTAAGGCTTCCGTGTGCCCACTTGGATTTCTGGAGTGGTAATGCCACACTGACCGTGGCTGGGAACAGGTTTTTCCTAGCTGCTGTGCCCTCACACGTTTCCAGAGTTTAGTCATACGGTTCGGAAGTAAAACATAAATTACAGTGGAGGCAGAGAGCAATTGACAGGTATGGGGAAAAGGGAGAAAGGACCTATTGTGTGAGCAGCAGACAGCTCTGCTGACCTGAAAATATATTATTCTATGGAAGCGCAAACCAGAGGGGCTGTGGAATTTGTTCTCAATTCACCATGAAAACCCTGGGCTGAGGCGACCATCCATTTGATGCGGGTGGTCCTTAATGCATGTCATAATTTACACTTAAGGCTTATATGATCCCTTGAAATTCCCTTCTTAGGAGGACCATAAAAACAGTGTTGCATATGGAGCTCACTGGAGGTTTCTGCAAAGCTCCCCCATTGTCAGACATAAACACATCCTATTATTCTAGCTTAGGTCAGAGTTCAATGACTCCCCAAAGCTTATTTCAGTCCTAAGCTGATCCCACTGCAGTCCGGGTGGGCAGAATAGAAGCGTTTCCAATACAGCTACTTCCCTCTGGCTGCTCTGCTCCGCAGTCGGAAGAAAACGTGACTCCTCAGGCTGTAAGTTAATGCACAGTTTATCAGCGAAATCACCCTTGCTCATCCTCAGGCTGTTTTCTGAAGGATTTTGCAAGCATTAATGAAGTTTCCTCTTCTCTGTACAGGAGATCCTAAGACTATCATTAGCCTCATCTTCAAGAGCAGGAATTGGAAGTTGAAGGACATCACACAGGGAATCCTTGTTAGCACAAGAAATAGATCACAGATGTGCCTTAGCCTGTCTGCTGCCAAGGCAGAGACCGGCCCCTCGCTGCACCCCGTGGTGCTTGGCCCCCGGCTTGGACGCAGATGCCAGCGCCGTGCTGCTGTGACGAGGGGCTCGCTGTGGGGCTGGGTGCGCCTGTCCCCTCCTCGGGGCACTGTCCCCCATCCCATCTCCGGCAGGGCAGCAGCAAGCCATCAGGGCGAAAAGCAACGTACTTGGTCTGTGCAACGTGGCAGTTCCCTAGACCGAAGCTATTCCTTGCTCCCTGAATGCCCAGTGCACTTTCCAGGGCCATTTGTTTCTTGCTTGGGAGCATGGGAGGCACCCGGCTTGGGGAACTTCCCAGAGTGGTTCTTCCAAAAAAGACACCGCTACCTTTGGGGCCAGTGACCCAAGGGCTGTCAGTGCCCAGGACAGGAGGTCACAGATGGGAAAACCCTTTTTCTGCTAAAACGAATGAGATGGAGGCACAGAAGGGTTTGCACTTGGACTAGGGGCATGGGCTGTAGGAGCTGGGGAGAAGGCTTCGCATCCCACCCTGGGAAATTAGTCGTAAAGGTTTTACTTTGTGCCTCCTCTCAGCTGACAGGAGGTAATGCTATCTCTTTGGACTACGTGGCTCTGCAGTACAAGGGATGGCTTCATGAGAGCAGGTGAGAAATATTTTGGCCATAGCTGCAGTTCAGAGACTTCAGAGCCAAATAAAGCAATGAAGGAAAAACAGAGAAAAATTTGACTACAGAATGTAAACAGAATAAAAAGTGCTTCTTGTTAAGCATCTTATAATAACTAGACCAGGTGCCTGGGGAGAAAACCAAGATATTTGACCTAAAATTGAAATGCACATCAGTATTTGTTTCTCCTTTTTATTTTTCTATCTCCCAGAATCAGAGATGTGGTCAGCAAAAGACCAGAATGGCAACTCAAACTGAGAGATCAGACGGCTGGACGTGGCCCTCAGTGGTATTTTATCCCTGTCAGAGTTTAACAGACAGAAAACAGCAGGGACAAGAAATGGACACACAAAGGCTCCTTCCCTCTTCTGGCCTTGCCGGGAGGGCTTTCCCTTCTAAACTCGTGACCAACAGGCTGCTTCCCCCCTCTGAAATATTGCCTGTTCCCTTCACCAGAAGTTTCCTGTGCTGACTGAAATATTAAAAGGGCCAAACAACATGAGGGAAGTTTGTTTATTTGTAGGGTCGCATATTCATGCCTGGTTTAGGCTCATCCTGCTGAGGAATGTCAACTATTTTTCTGGAAAGCTGAGGGGGGGGCGGGTTATGGCCCTGGTGGGAAGTGGGGGCTTGTGGTGATGCCTGCGACCAGAGTCAAGCCCAGCTGGCCAGTGGTGTCCCCATAGTACAAACAGTGGTCAGTGGGAAAGAGAAACCGGGTGGGAACGGGGCTGTACCCTCAGGAACCTGCTGCTGGAGGGGGTGGATTGCCCTCAGTCCCATGGCCACCGCAGGGGTGAGGAGAGGAGCACACAGGGATGCTTTGTGCCCCTTCCCTTGCCCACTCAGCCTCTAGCCTCTCTGTAGCACCAGGTGGTCTCCAGGGTATTTGTTTTCCCAGACTCAGCCTCCACTGGAAGCTCTTTGGGACCCTCCTTCCCCACCCTGAGGGCTTCAGCCACAGGCGGTGAGGAGGTGGTGTACCAGCAGGAACAGCAAGCCAGCTGCTTGCATCCTGGGGCAATTATTTTTAAACCTAGTGTGGCAGTAATTAATGCTCAGCCTGGCAGCTGGGCCTCTCGCCGGAAGCCCAGTGAGTGCCCTTCCCTTGTGGTGAGGAGTGGTGGCTCCTCAATGGTGGCCACCACACAGTGCAACCCTCATTCACAGCGAGGGGAACGACGGCAGCAGTGGCTGCCCTGGCGCCTGCCGTTAGGAAGCCTTCATGTAGATCTTGGGAAGCATCTGTGCTTCCTGCTGGTGGGGGGTTTCAGTGCGGCTGCATTGGGCAACAAAGCTATGGGCTCCATACCCACCACCAGCCTCACCAGGAGCAGGGAAGTGGAGCTGCTCAGTGTGGGCTGAACATTGATCTGCAAAGCCCATGGGGTGGCTCAGGCAGCTGTTTTAATCTCTGTAAGCAGTTGGCACAGCAAGCTCTATCAATCTGTTCCAGAGGCTGGTTCTTCCCCAGGTCCAGAGGAAATACAGGTTTAAAGCATCGTCTTTAAACAGAGTAGTTAAATAAAAATGGTAGCAGCAGAAAACCTCAGAGTGCATCAGGATTGTGACGAATGAAGCACAGGACCTGGCAAAGACCAGTGTCCTCTCATGGCAATGGCTACAGGGACCCTAATAAACTTGTAGCTGCTTCCTCCTGAAGCAGTAGAGAGGCCAGTATAGCTCATTATCCAGTGTAGTTCATTATCATAGGGGGTTTAGCACAGAAACAAACTGGGATGAAGGGCTTGCTGTGTTTGGCGGTATGAAGTCGCGGTCCCACTGCGGACTGGGCTGTGCAGAGTGGCTCACTGCACTGTCGCCGGTTCACTTGCCTCGTGAGTTTGGAATCCCCTTGTCTACATGCTGGCTGGACTTGAACTGCTGAGGATATTGGTTTTGCATGTTCTTTTCCATTAGTATTATTTCAATGTTCTTTTTTTGTTGACATTTTCTGCAAAATATATGTTTTCATTAGAAAATGCCGTGACCCTTCCCAAATTTCTAGTGTTGGATGACATTTGAGTTTGTGTGTGCTTTGCAATCAAAACCTTAAATGGTTCTTAAAAAAGAAAGAAAAAAACCCTAATATTTGAGGGGGGAGGTGTTTCAAAAGAAAGATTAGCTGTTGCTTCTGAAAATTGATTTTCTGGCAAACGGTAATATTACAGACATTTTTCATTAAAAAACAATCTGCTGACCAGCTGTAGCACATTCATGTTTCAAGAGAAAGAGGGAGACCTCCACATGCCGGAGTTTGCTTTGGACAGTCAGAAGGTGGGAGGGGAAACAGTAGTCCGGAGCTTTTCCCGAGCGCCGGTGCAGGCAGCGCACGGAGGCCGTGAGAGCTCCTAAGAAATGTCTGACAGCCGGGCGATGGCCAGGCACTAAAAAAGCAGCTGCAATCCCTGCAGCGTGCTGCCAGAGCCCAGCACTGCAGAATGTCCCGTGTTCTCCACTGGAGGCTCCTCAGGGCAGGGGCAGGGCTACAAGCAGTGGGGCTGGAAAATTGGCAGCTTTCTGTTTTGTGAAGTTCTTGCTTTATGTTTGGTTTCTTTTTCTAGAGCCCTCTCTCCTTGTCTGTGAGAATGAAAGTGAAGCAGTGTAGCTAAGGGTGCTAAGTTAAGGGCTGCTCCCCTGAGCATCCCAGAGCTCGGTGGATGCTCTGTCCAGTTTTTCCATGCAGGAAGTTTCCTTGTTGCTTGCAGTGGGACTTTAACCTGCATTGTGGACACCCTGGGATCTTTGTGTTTGTGATAGAGCAACAGGCTCCCAGAAGAAAAGAAATCCTGACTACTGCAGTTTTTCCTGATAACTTACGCCTCTATACCTCTGTAAGCTAAATTACGTTTGCCCTGCATGTGTTGTAATTAATTGCTGGGTTAACAGACTACTGAATTCACAAAGCCAGTGACTGTGCAGCCTTTAGAAAGAGGACTGAGGAGGCCAGTTTGAAAACCTACTCTTTTCTGCTATCCTTTCTTAGAAATCAGAAGGGTATTTATTTCTCCTGTGGTTTTGTACGGGGAGGCAATGGGCATGGGTGGCCCATTCTAACTGCACAGGGGGTTGAGACAGTCTTACCTTGGCAACCATCTGCTAAACCTTGGCAAGCAGCAGGTATGAGAGTTGGGGTTAAGGGAGCTGGGCCCTGGGCTTGCAACAGCAAACTGTGCTAAGGCTTTAGCTCCATATTAGCAATTGGTTGCAGCTTCCACTGTCAGTGTGTGCAAAGTGCCAGGGGCTTATCATGAGGGAGCGCTACCTGTTGACAGCCTACTGCAGAAGGTACCAAGAAATTCCAGTGTTCCAAGTGAGCGGTACTGTAGTAATGGTACTGACATAATACAAACAGTCATATTGCTGGGCTGCATTTTGCAGCTGGGAAAGTGTTCTACCACTTCTTCGTCGACCTGCTTATCAGACTGGTGAATCTGTCGAAGGAGGGAAATACTGAAATACGAGTGTGATAAAAGATGGGAAGACATGCTGATGCGATTTCCCCACACTTAGTTGCTCTCCGCAAATATTCCTGCAAGTAAAACTCAGACCACAAAAATGCTTGTAGAAAGCTCAGAGCTTCCTATCAGCACTCTCAGGAGTTTGTATCATGGCCAGTTGTCTCCTTGCACTGCTTGCTTTGCTGAGAGTGGATGGGCACAAGTGAGTGGAGTTGAATCCAGCAATGTCACACTAAGAATTGGTTGGCTTCCCATATGCCATTATGCTCCAGCAATCTTCTTGATGTTGTCTGTGGAGTATGCTGAGCAAATGCGTGCCCTCTGGCTATATGCAGTGGTTGAGTGTTGGCGTTGGACTACCAGCATGAAATCAGGTGTTGACCTGCAGCCCACCTCCTGCTATGGAGGCGCCCTGCCAGCAATCCTTACTGGGTTACACGAAGTGTGGGCTTGGTGCCAGAAGTTCCCTGTCATGGCTTTAGCTGGGAGGTGCTCAGCAGATTTCCCAGCCAGCAACAAAAAGCCTTATGTCCTGTCTAAACTTGATCTGGAAGAGGGGGGGAGCTCCTGGACTGGGCTGTTGTTGGGGTCAAGCGGCCCTCTTCCCCCATGGCTCACTGCACATCACATGAGCTGCCAGACGGCAGCAGAGTTTGCTACCTGGGCCCCTCGTGGCGCTTGGTGCGTTTCAGATTCAGCCAAGTTCATAAGATGATCGTTTTGCCAGTCAGTATATTTGAAACTTGATGGGGGTCTCTGTGCCCTGTACCTGCATGTGCGGGAGGAAGCGACGCTTCATTCTAGGAGGTGGCAGTGTCCCAGAGGACTCTGGCTTCACCTGTGTTTGCTGTCATAACCTTGTGAGGCAGCGGCTTTTCCTTCCTGTATCTGTATCGCATCGAGCACAGAAAGGGTCCTGCGCTGAGGCTGGTGTGCCTAGATGCCATTGTAGAAACAGTAAACATAGAAGAGAAGCATGTGATATTTGTCAGGGAAAAGAACAATAATCTACTCTGATTTTTTGCATTTGGCTATATACATCGCTGGAAATTTTGCAAAAGCCTAGCCAAAGGAGTTGTATAAACTGCCGTAAATGTAAACCAGATACTGTCAATTTAGGGCATTTGTAGTGATGGTGTAAACTGAGCCAGAAATGCTGAGCTGTGGGTCCAGGAGACGGCCAAAATGCAGCCAAAAGCCTTTTCCCTGTGTTTAATTTAGTACAAGTGTGACTGGATAGGTACCAAGCCATGGTCCTGGTCACGCTCTGCGTAGGGAAATCTTAGGGGAAAGTGACTGGGGACTCTAGGTGAGAAGTTGCAGATCTTCGATCAAGTTTTATGATAACAAAAGTGGGTGAATTGGTACCTGGAAAACCTGCCCTCAGGGCTCATCTGTTATGCTTATCTAAGGATATGCCTGTGAATTGCTAAGCAAGTAGATGTGAATTTAATTTGCCCGTGCCCAAGCAGACTGAAAACCATTTGAATGCAAACTGGGTGACCCTATTTTATCAGCCTGGCTGATATCAGCCTGGGCTGATAAACCTCACGATGAATTCGGTACCTACAGCTTGTTACCTGTAAACCCCTGAGCAGTGAACTTGGAGAGAGGTGCTGTGCAAAAAGTCGCTCTGCCTCCCTTGGGTTTTGTATTCTTATTTAAATCCCTGTGGCTGGCTATGGTCAGAAAATGGGCTGGAATGGTCTTTGGGCCTGATTTTTGCATCTGCTTTTTTTTCTGGTTGGCTCAGCACATGTGGCTGTACGGGGGTTAAGCCTTTTATAAAAAGACTTTGAGATGTACTTCAAGCAAAGCTTTAAAGGTGGCTGGATCTTGTTTTACGTGAGCCACCAAGGGAGAAAGCTGGATGCTAGAGCGCTTCTCTCGGAGGTGTGGTCCAAGCAGATCCAGGGAACTGGAAGCTGAAGCCAGACCAATTCAGTGTGGAAATAAGGTGCAGATTTTTTTTACAGTGAAGAAAACTAACTACTGAAATAATTTACTAAAGGCTGTACAGGATTCTCTATCACATGTATTCTTTAAATAAAAACCAGGTGTGTCTCTAAAATACGGCTTTCCTTAGCAGGAGGATGGGCTCACCCCACCACAGGGGATGATGTTCTCCGGCCAGACACCAGATTATTTGACTGTAACATTGCCTACTGGACTTAAAAACCTATGGATCCCGTGCACAGAAAGAACTGTGTACTCCATAACAGGGAATGGCTCTCGCATATACTAAAAGCATCTGGGAAAGTTTGGCAGATTTATGGAGAAAAGGGAGTGGAGTTGCCTCTTGAAGTTTTTGGGAGAAGACAGTCTCCTGGCATGTAAAAACCCAGAGGCTGATAGTGGCTGGGCCTACAGGGGACCTGGCTGTGTTTACAGTCTAAGGGAAGAGCTGAGAAACACTGATGCACCCTGACTGCCTGCTGCTCCAGCAGTGGATGGGACTGAGAGCTGGTGGATTTTATGGATGGGCTTCTCTACTGGCACTTGTGCCAGGGACTGCCATGGTGCTGCAAGGCGATGGGATAGGGAACAAGGCTCTTCTTGTCTCCACGTCAAGAATGCAAAATGTACGCGTGAGAGTGTGTGTGGGGAAAAGAAAAGAGAAAAGCAAGCACAGCTCAGAGGTGCACTGGTATCAGGACATAGCTTACATGTAAGGTTTCACTTTCATCAGTGGCATCCAAGCCAGCTGGGGAGGTGGGCATTCAGGAAGGCGTGTGTTATCTGTGTTCCTCTCGACTGGGTAGCAGCTTGGCTGCTGCAGGAACTTTATTAAATTGAGACTTACTAAGTGAAGCTGTTCTGGAGAGAAAATTTAAAAAAAAAAAAAAAGGAAGAAAAAAACCAATCTCTCCCCGCCAGAAGCTGTGGCTTTTCGGAGCAATCTCATACGAGCTGCAAAATCCATGTAGTCAGCGGCCTTCGTTCCAGCTGCTCTGATGCCTGGAGAGGCGATGCTGCGCAAACAGAGCTGCAAATGAGGTGAGAGATGTGGGGGCACAACATGTGCTGCGCTTGCCAGGCACTGGCAAACCCCTTTGCAGCGTATGCTGTGCAATCAGCGGTGTAGTCATGGTGCTCTTGTCGTGTACCTACAAATTCCGCATCCCTTTCCAAGCTGATTGTTTCTTCCTTGGCTGGCTGGGGATGTCCGTATAATCCAGGATAAATCATTTTGATTCAGTGAGCAATCTTGCACCTAACTACCTCTCCCAGTCACAGCCATCGCATTGGCAGGCTTTGCTGACAGAGGATGCTCCGTTTGGCAGACAGATTTCTGACATTTACAGCTTCTGCCTCGGCTCCACTAGAAACAGCCTGCATGGCAACACAATCTGACCCCACTGGGTTCCTGGCTCAGTTCATCATCTTTAGCTGTTTTAAAGGCAGCCTCTAAAAATCTCTGTGTTTCCCCTTTCAGCACCTCACAGCGTGAATGCTGCAGCACGCTTACTGATGGGGAAAACAAGTCACAGCAAAACACAGGCGGGTTCTGGGAAGCTTTTTCACAGTCGTCACTCATATCGAGTATGAGTCCACAAGCTCCGTCTGAAACTGGGGCTATAGGTGAGGACATGTGTTGTCCCCACAAATTCCAGCACGCTGCCCCTATGCATGAACAGCAAGAAGTGCTTTACCAGCTTGCTGGGCTGGCTCGGGGCCAGCAGGCAGAGTACTGCTGAGCATCTGCAAATCCTGTGCTGGAAGTGCTGTGGTTCCCCTCTCCCGGTGGGCAGCGAATGCGTACTGCTCACTACAGCTGGTAGTTAATCCCCCTTCCGCACTCCAGCACCTCTCCGCTACTCCCGGGAATCCATTGCCAGGCTCAGACACACTGGCTCCGGTGTGGGCAATTCATAGGTGCCCATGGGCTGGCCCGCTCTGCCCTCGGTCTGCTGGCCCAGGAACTGGGGAAATCAACATACATTGGCTCTGACATAAATGCTTCTGTGTCATTTGCTTAATTGCATTCCCTGGCTCTGGATCATTCTTAAATCTTAGAGAAGAGGATCAGATTTCCCAAGATGTTCAAGTGTCTACAGATGTAGGTGGGCTCCTATTGGGATCTGCAAACATTCCCAAACCGGCAAGCCAACTAATTACTTCCCAAAATCTGTTTAGTTTTTCTGTCTCTGTGGGGAGGGGCCAGTCTCACAGGAATCAGGCAGTTCAACATTTGCATGAACTGAAGAGCGGCAGGTAAGAGCTGATTCCCTGTCCTGTCCTCTAACTCACCTGTGCACCTTATAGCCAAGGCTATCGCAGTTATACCATATTTGCTTCTAGATACCTTTATTCCGTACCTTGCTCTGATCACTGCCTGATGTTGAAATCATGAGTACAAAGAAAAATGCGCATTCAAAAAGCCCCTTTGGGCAACCCGCCTGGGCAGTCTATGCCTCCAGACCCTGAGCTTTCCAGACCAACACCCTCCTTTAACTTGCATCATTTTTCTTGCCTTTTGTTCCATTGAAGTGTTTGCTTCATTTTTAAATCCCAAATTAAATAAGCAATCCCTGTGTTTTCTGATGTCTGGTTTTGAGCTCTTCTGAAAAGCACAGTTTTCATTTCCATGGGCTTTCCTTGCTTCCTGTGTTCTCACAGGTGCTGCCCTTTGGGGATGGCTGAGTGGAGCAAATCTGCACATTTTTCACATTTGCAGAAAGGATATTGGGGCATTCAGAGGTTGAACGAGTTCCTCAGGCTCTGAGTGGGCCAGTGCCTGAGCTCAGAAGAAACCTGAGGGCACCAGAATAATTTTTTTCTTTTTTACATCACGTTTGAGCCTTGCCTGTGATCACCTGATGCAGATCAGATTAGAGCTTTTCCTCCTAGTGAACAAGTTCTTCCTCTTCTTTGCTCCTCATGTCTCTCCTGGCTGAATTGTCCCTTTGGAAGTCAGGAGACCAGAAGGAGTGCCCAGGTAAAAGTGGCTAAGGGTAGCAGTCCCAGACTGCTCACCTGCCTTTTCTTCTTGCACCAACTATGCCCAGAAATATTGCCAACAACAAAGAAAAGTTTTCAGAGTTCAAAACTGAAACTCTCTTGAATCAAAAATCATTACATTACCTAGAAATCATTCAAATAAAAAAAAAAACAAACCAAAAACAAGCACTTGTACAGATTTATAATTTTTGCAATTAAAAAATGTCACCTGAATGGAGACTCACCAGAAGCGAAACTCCCATCGCTACTGTAAGCATTTGCCCACTCGATCTTCTGGCCATGTCTAATTCTGCCCTGCTATTTGGAGGTGTTTGTTGGATTTGGTTAGACATATTCAGAAGAGAGGTTTGTGTGCCCATGTCCCAACACACACTCGGTGTCTGGATGCATATGTTGTGTCGTAGGACCAGGGTGCTTCTCTGGATGTATATGTTGTGTCGTAGGACCAGGGTGCTTCTCTGGATGTCCCCAGGCTGAGCACTGGCCCCTCACAAAGCAGTCTGGTGAGCCATTTTATTTCTCCTCCCGAGGCTTTGACATTTGCATGTTGGTGTTTTTATAATTCCTGGGATTTTTCCAGCCCTCTGCATGTCCTCTGGCAGAACTGTTCCTGCACATTCCTGCATTTACACCTTCTCCTTCATTTCCATCCTGACCCTCTGAGTGCCAAAAGGTTTTTCTACAGAGGAAATAAAACCTGTGTGCCCTGGAAGCTGCAAGGTCACAGGCTGATCAGGGGATGCCAGGGCATGGTGATGAATATCCCTGCAGAGCATTTTCTACTGCATTTAAGCCAAAACCAATTGACTGGAGAATGGTTTTTTTATATGGCTTGTCTCAAAAGCAGGACTAATAATATTTTTACATGGCAGATGTGTTATAGTGCGCTCGATCTGTTTACATGGCTGGGAAAGTGACCCATCTTGCTTTTCATAGCTGCCATCTGTTGGTCAAAATCATTTCAATGCAATCAACCAAGTCATGGTTTTGTTTGGGTTTTTTTTAATTTGTTTTGTTCTGGTTTTAATTATTATTGTCTCTGGGAATTTAATTCTGGGCTTTTAGAGTAAGACAAGCATTTCTCTTCGTCTTAAAATGGCTGCTTGAAAGGGCTTCCTGATGGTAGAAAATATTCTATCTTTCTGCTTGCTTGCAAGTTTTTCAAAAAAATAAACCAACCAAAACCAAACCTTTGAACAGGTGAGCACTCAGTCAAAGCGGTGGAATGATTGATTTGAAGCCCTCTCACAATGCTTTGTCCAGGTCAGCAGCGGACAATAATTAAAAGATCCGTATCAACGTGGCTCAGGTTTCAGGCAAATTAAGAGCCCAAGAATGCCAAGAGACTCTTTCTCTTGAAAAAGAGAAAGGTCACATATTATTCCCTAAAGTAAAGCTTGTTTCTCAAATTCCCCTACGCTAAGATCATACCCAGTCCATTCTTATTAGGTAACAATTTGCTTTGTTTATTTTTATCAACAGTCATTGCTTCTGCCTTGTAATTATGCTTTGTACTGACAAGGAAGTAGAAATGGAGAAGCTTCTCTGAGCAGCCAGCAGAGAAGTGGGCTGCGCTTCTCCTGCCGAGAGAGAAGGTGTGAGGATGGGCAGAATCCCAGCAGGTGGGGGCAAGTGCTGCTTTTTCAAAGAATTTATTGGTGGTGTCCTATCTGCATGTGTGGTGGGGATCCTGGGTCCCAAAGCATTCAGACCTTCAAGGGAGACAGGAGCTGGAAGCCACCATCTTCCCACAAGTGTCTCACTGGAGGTGCTGGTGCAACACCACCCTCCCACTATTCATTCCTGCTTGGGGAAGCGATGGTGGCTGCCAGCTCTGTGTCTGAGGCTAAGGGAGGCTCCTTGGAGAAACGCTGCCCTGAAGGATCTCACTTGGTACCTAGCCCTTTTCCCCAAATCCCTGCTGGAGGTCTAAAGAGCTGGCATCTGAAAGCCTGGCTGGACTCACAGCCATGCATGCCTTTGCACCTCCTGCACTGAATGTAAAACCAGCTCTGGTGAAACATCTCTGCTGCACTTGGGATCTCCCATGCGCTGGCAGTGATGATGTTGGTCTGAGGCCACATCCCTAAGAGGGTGAGAGAAATTCGCAGGCTTCATAGCACCCAGCCAGCACCTCAGCTGCTGCAGGGATCTTCTTACTGTTTGCACATCCGCGTACAGCTCATCTCTGAGTAGAAGACCGAGCGCTTTCATAGCCACATCTTCAGGACCCTGCCTTGGAGTGGGGTGGACACAATCTCTTAACAGCAGGTCCTCTGTGTGGATGGCAGCAAAGTGATTCAAATCCCCATAGTGACTCTGTGGACTTCTGCAGAAGAGCAAATGACACTATGGAAAGGAAAGTTTAAGTCTGTCTTTGTGGTGGTAAAAATTTAGGAGTGATTCTACTGCAGGCAGCAGAGTCATTCTGATACAGGCAAGAAGCAAATCATGTCCTCTCTTTTCTCAGTATAGGCAAGAAGAATTTCTGTCCCATGCAGCATTGAAAAACAGGATGCAGAGAATTAGTTTTTGTTTTGAAAGCACTGGAAATCAGAGACTTTTAAAGCATTTGCATGGAAGTGCTATAATTTAAGAAGATTGCAGGAGAGTTTTGGTTAATGTAACTATTCAATTACCTATAGAAAATGGAATTTACCATGTAGGAAAAATGGTTGAAGGAGAAAAAAATCCTATTCTTAAAAGAAGCTGAAGATGGTGTCACTCTGTTGGTTTCAGAGTGATCTTATTTTTAACTTCTACTGAGAAATTTTGACTGTATCTGTGTATTTTTACAAAGTCCTTAGGGATTCGCTGCAAATTTCTTGTACTTTTTGGGAGGGAATGTGATTTTTTTTTTTAAGCTAGAAACTAGTCATATACTGCTTATTAGTTTTTACCTGCATTTATATTTCCATCAAACAAAGTTCTGATAATCACTATAGGGCTGTGTTTATTTTGCCAGAAAAACTTTCTGTTATAAAAAATCTCACAGGAAAAACATCTGTTTTGAAAAAAAACATTTTCCTCTGACAAAAAACCCATGCTTTAAAAAGTGGTTTACTTTTTTTTTTTTAAAGTGTTTAACATTTTTCAGAGCAGGTTGGGAAAAAGAAAATGAAACGAAAAAAAATGTGGACAGCTGAGAATAAAGGTAAGAACCTCTTAGACTGGCTACAGATGTGGGGGGTCATGGTGACTGTGCTTTTCCGATGTAAGTACAAATGACTTCTGAGATTTCATATCTTTATGATCTTTGTTAAGGTGGACCGGCTCTTCACTAGGAACCTGCTCAAAATACCTAAGCACTACTCTTCCACCTTAAAGTAAATGTTTGGTTAAGGGAAGCTGGATTTCACACGGCCAGGTAAAGACCAGGGCAGAGCTCACACTGCAGAAACAGAGGTCAGGTTAAACAGGGCTCTGGCTCTCATTTCGCCTACCTCCTCTGTCTGTAGCTTGGCAGAGGTGGGCAGCAGGTGAAAGGGGAGGAGATGAGATGGTGAAAGGGGTGATGACAGATAGGTACCACCCATACATTCCTCCTCAGATGCATTTTCACATCTGTTTGGCATTTCAAGGGTTGTTTTCCTATGAGCATCATCCTATGACATCCAAGCAGGTGAGATCCTGCACTTGAAAGGCCAGGAAGGAGATGAGTTTACCAGGGAGGTGCATCTGACACGTGTGGTAAAGTGTGACTGTATAAATTAAAGGGCTGAATGAGCCTCCGAAGAAATATGGACTATCCAGCCTCTACCCCAAAATCAATGGAGTCTCTGAGTTTTCCTTTTCCTCCCAGGGAGAAGGTATTTTTCCAGTGATCTGAACTCATGACCCAAACTTTCTCAGATCCGTAAGTGGATGTATTTTGTTACTCCCCAGATGCTACTATTTTTAAGATCTGGATCATCTATAGAAAATAGGACTCAGATGCTTAAATGTCTTTGTAGGAACTCTGCCTGGGGCAGCAAACAGTCTTCATCTTTTAAAATCTCCTTTCACCCTGTGGATTTTGCTCACTTGTAGCCTCACAAATAAAGCTGTAGCCCTATACATGCTTCCGTTGCCTTCTGTCTTGCCAGCAATGCAGTTTGCCTGGGCATAAAGCCTCCATCCCCATAAATGTCAGCAGTACTGAACGCTGTGGGGTTACTCCTCTGCAGTCCAGGGGAGAGGAACACAACCACCCCGTCTCTTCCATCTGCTGGCATCTGTAACGTAGAGGAAATGAGAGACAGAGCCATTTGTTCAGAAACTAAGCCTTTCAAGTGCCTTTAAATAGCTTGGCTGAATATCTTTGCTCTACAACTTACCAGTCCTGCTGCAAATGCAAAAAGTAGACTGCAAAGATTTTTTTATGAGAGTTTTCAATGGATTTTGTTAAATGGAATAAACACACATGTGTAAAATTCACCTAACCCAGTTCTGAGACTACTGCTGTACTGCAAAAGTCAAATCAATGTTATAACTGAATCCGAAGCAAGGAGCCTCAGTGAGGCACCAGTGAGCGCAAGCAGCAGGTGTCCATTTCAAACCATGGGATCCCCACACCAAGGAACACGTGTGCAGGTGCCCAAAGGAGACGTTTTCCTTCGAATGGGTGTCTCAAATATTCTTATGCTCTTCATGGGCACAGGACATGATTGCTTTTAGTAGTTTTTGGGTCTTCCACCCAGGGAGGCAGCCCAGCATGTGAAGACCAGCTCAGCTCTGATTAGGGCATTAGAGGAGACAGGGGCAGCCTAATCTAGCACAGAGGCAACCTCTGCTTTGACTCCTCTGCTGATCCAGTAGAGCAGGATCTTCTTTTGCTCCGTCTTGCATCAAAAGAAACCAGTTGCTTTGACTTAGAAAGCATCTTTAAGCTTTGGGATCACTGAAGTGGCTTATTGCTTTTGGAAACAGATTTGATCTATTCAACTCACAGGAAGGAGGCCGCTGTGGAAAGCTCAGTCTCTCCTGACTGTTTCCTTGCAAAATCGGCTATTGAGGTGTCATGGACAATATTTCTTCTGTATCACAAATGCCGAATGTGAGTTTTTTCCATGGATAAAAGAAAAACCCATCCTTCTGGAACTCCATATAAGACTTTTTACCTATTAATGGAATTTTTGTCATTATTTCATTAACTCTTGGAAAATATTGCGTGGTGGGAGATTAGAGAAGCAGCTAAAGTTTAGAATTTTTTCCCATGATACTTAACACGTAGACAGGGCTACCTTTCCATTTTTGTCAGGATGAGAGCCACTTAGGATAAAGAAATTCAACTTTGCTGCACACCAGACACAGGCCATATTTGGGTAACTTCCCTCATGAGAATCAAGTACAAGTTTCAGACTAAATCTTCAAGGCACGCTGTGGCATGGATCCAGTCTATCTAAAAGATTGCCTGTAGCTCTGGAATGAGGACGGTGAAGGAAAATCTTTTCCCAAACCACAGTGAGACTTTCTGGTTCCCAAATAAAACTCCTCTGTGTGGTGACGCCTTCTCAGGGATGGATGCTCGCGCTGTCCTCCATGGCAGTAGGGCCTCAAACACTGCGGTATTGCTGCTGGATACCATTGGGCTTTGAAAGGTCACCATCAAACACTGCAGTCCCCGTTGTTTTTCTTTACATGGGAAACACGTCTCTCATAGGTCCCTCTGCCAGGATGCTGAGTGGATGTACTTCTACGGGAATGCAGCCCTCCAGTCAAGCAGTGAGACCTTCACTTCTTTCCTTAGCTAAAATTTTACTTTCTCCACTCTTTATCTATTAGCCACGCTCCTGCAGAGAGCAACGGGAAGCCTAAAGGAGACTGGTGGGACTAGCGGCTGCACTAGATGGCTACCTCGTTGACCAGCATCATGACCACGGACAAGTCCCAAGACTGTTTTGAAGAAGCATGTTGCACGTGATCTTTTTTCAGTTATAGTTACTCCTTCACTAAGGTGGTCTCTGCTAGGTGTTAGTAGTGGCCTGAGTGTCCTACAAGGGAAGAGAGGCAGAGCTCCATAGGAAAGACAGTAGCTAAGGTGCCTCGCTACTCTTTGAAGGAAGTGGCACCAGACTCTTTGGCAGGTGAAGTCTAGGGGGATTTTTACCCAGAAGCCTGGAGCTCTCAGAAGGGTTTTAGTTCAGTCGGTTGATGAGTAACATAAACTCTGGGCTCAGAAAATAACAGGCATTAAAGGTGATCAGGGATTTACAGTCTGCATTCCTAAAACTCTAGAGGGCAAGGTATTAGGTGGAGGCTAGAACCATTTATTTTGGTTATATTAAATGGAAACTCTAGACACTGTCTGACTCTGCCCGTTCCAACTGCTAACACCACCTGGCAGAAAGGTTATATTATTATTATCTGCTGTTTACTTTTCTCCTTTTAAAAATCTTTCAGCCTCCCAGTACAGAAATGGGCACAATGCCATGAGGTCTAAGACACCAGGCTCAAATGAGGAAAAGCAATCAGATATGGAAAGTGGTTGCAACCATTTTTCATCCAGCTATCTGGGCAATCCTTGGGAATGCCAAAAGGATCCGGATGAAAACAGTCTACTCTCTGTAAAAAGGGATGACAAGTAATATTTTTCACAAAGATACAGAGCAGCTGTACTCATGAATCTGCAGATCAGGTAATGCTGGCTCACTCACACACCCAACGTAGCCAGCAGCTAACCAGGACCATGGGAAGGACCATTGCCTGGGCAGTGGGCACCAGGACACCATGGCTCTTTGTCAGGTCTGCGATCCTCCCCAGGGCACTGCAGACTCACCAAGGTCTGTGCCTCACTTTGTTCCTTTGTGGTATTTTTGGGGGAGCTGTTTGTTGTGGGGGGTTTTCCCAGGTATGTGACAGTTCCAGCAGGTGAGAATGGCAGGAGTTCAGTAGGGCTGCTTTTAAGGTTGTACGAAATAGGTGCTGAAGGAGCAAAGAGCTACTCTGAAACATTTCTGGGGCCTCAAAGCCCCACTGGTTCCTTGCACTTCTATCTCAGGACCAACCACCCCTGCTACATCTGTAAAATTTGCCATCTTCAAAAATGCAAATAAAAGGGGAATTTTCCCTGTACTATTGAAAGGCCTTAAGCCAATTCCCATGTTTAGCACCTTGGGAGAAAAGATCCTTGCAGGTGAACGATTCTCTTTCAGGAGCCTTTATGCTCCCTTTTGGAGGCAGGGGGAGTGAAAGCCTGCTCGGGCATGGCAGCTCATGCCCCATGTGTCTGTGCATCGCTATGGTGTCTCCAGGCCCTGTTGCTCTTTCTGCACAACATAGATCCAAGCTGCTGACCTCCACCCCACTCAGTAAACCAGGGAAACCAAATCCATTTTTCTCCCTGGCTCTTCCCGTAAGGATTTGACACTCACAACAACTATTTTAGCATGGCAACCGCACCAAACCCACCAGGAAGAATAAATTAATTCTTAAAAATAAACAGCTGACCATAAAAGAGTCCGGGAAAACCCTGGCCTCTGCTCTTCTGATAGCCTAGGGGTCTCAATGACAAATCACCCTTGCTACCTACCCCCAGTGAATATTCCCTGCTTGTCAGCCTAGCTAATCGTTTTGGAGTGGATGTAATACATCTCCTGCCAGGAGAGGTTTGCGAGGCACATGATGCTGTAAACGATCTTCTGTTTATCTAATCTCTTCTCTTGCTGCTATCATTGCACATATATACAAACTCCCTTTATAGCTTCCCTCCAGCCACTGCTCTGGTTACAAGCTTAAACAAGTCCTTGCTCGTTTTAGAGCTACAGGCTTATTTAAGGAAATGAATGCAATAGCACTAGGCTGTTATTGTCTCCCAGCAGGTAAGGTGATGTGCTGCCCGTACTCGGCCTGCTTTCAATAGCAAGGTAATGGTCTTTGCAGAAATTACTCTCCATTCAACAGCTGCTCAGCTGGGACACAGGTCTGCTGTTCTTTGCTCATCTCACATATGCGGAGACGACCCTAGTTTGAATCAACATATGGAAATAAACCATAAAAAAAGAGCAACATACCCAAGTCAGAGGAAGGTACACGAAGTATGTCTGTCACCCAAGAGCTGGATCCTGATTTCTGCTGATGAGATGGCGATGCAGCTCACTAGACACTCAGACAAAGCTGAAGAAAGATGGTAAATGAACACACTATCCAGCATCCCATGCACATTCCTAAAGCAAGTGCTTAAGCCACAAGACTGCAATAAAAGTGTGGCTTAGTGTGTAGGCCAGTACTAGAAGTGACCTTTTCTCTGTGTTGCCAGAGAGAAATATGAGACCAAAGGAGGTTTTATGACAGCTTATAATGTCCCTATCACTTCTGTAGTGAGTGAGCAGGCAGGCAATTAAGTTTTAATTGAAAAATTGGTGGGAATGGGGGAAAAATTCAGAAAAAATAAACGCTCAAGTCAGCAAGTCACATTAGTGACAGCAGCTAATATTTCTAACATGAGCTTTAAACCCTTAGCCTCCCTCCAAAGCGAACGTATTGTGCATTGTTCTTAATACTCTTAATTGGACATATTTAGCCATGCAAATAGTAGAAGTACATTCATTTATTTTCTCAGAGCCTGGATCAATATTAATAAGTCATCTTAGGGGAGATGTATTTATAGACATCACCTGCACAAAGCGGTTTGAGTTTGTAAGCTGGGCATCTTGGTTTCCTGAAACCAATCTCTGAAAACAAGAAGCTGGATGAAGGCATTAAGGTTTGTGATGGTGGGGAAAATGGATCAGGACTTTCCTGGCAGGAGAAAGGGACACCTCCTGGTGGGAGGTATCCCTGCCCAGGGCAGGGGGGTTGGAACTAGATGATCTAAGGTCCCTTCCAACCTGAACCATTCTGTGGTTCTGTGAGAAAGCACTGCTTCAAGACAGAGCATCTCTCTGAAGCCACCTCAGACCTAGTCTCAGGAGGGCTGGCACCTGCTGGAGCGACAGGATTTGCTCTCCCATGGTCTGCAGCCTCTGCTTCGGGCCACGAGCTGTGGCTACATGCCCTTATCCCAGGCTGTGGCTGTGCCCTTTGCTTCTCCAGGCCCTTCACTGCACCTGCCTTGTATGTAACCCCAGTAGCAGTGCCCAGAGCTTCCTGGGTGCCAGGAGACTCGCTTGATGGCTTCGATCCACCGCCTGGTTGAGTTTCCCCGTCTACTATATACAGTTATTAACTGCGGAGAGATTGTAAAGAACGTAGTACAAGAGACGTAAGGCTCTCTTTAAAGCATTAGCAAGAATTGCTGGCACTGGTGACAATAGGAAATTACATTTTCTGGATAAAAAGAAAATTATGTATTCAGGCATTCTAGTCCCTGGGAGAAGGGAGGCTCGTTAATCAGTCATGTCGAAACATCCACTGCTGGTGAAGACACATTTGAAGAAAAATCCAAACACAGTAACCAAGAAGTTCAAGTTTTTTCTTTCTAGGAACCAGCCCAAATCCAGCTCATACTGGAGATAATTTGCTGTCTGAGAGCAGCCTGTGTGAGATCCCAGCCCCTGTCCCACCACCAGGTGTTGGCAGCACGAACCTTCCACCAGTGGTCCCTGCACTCCTGGCTTCAGATCCCAGAGACTCCACTGTGGAGGGAGTTTCTCTGCATGGTTCACGTATGATAAGGATGGTGGAGGCTGAGAAGAGAAAATACTGAGCTTGTCATGGCCAGTAGCCTCCTGATAGTCAAGGAGTTAACATATTTTTCAGTGGTTTTGTGTTGGGTTACTCTTGTATTATGAAATTACCAAGGAATTGAACAGGAAGGCTGCTTTTGCACTGAAAGTATACACGAGAAAATCTTGTCCTTTTAGCTTTGTATTACAAGCTCATTTTTAACTCCAAATGGTCTTTTTTTTCACCCACTCATTCATGAAATATGGTGATTTTTCCCACCATCCTGGGGAAGGGAACAGGAAAAAAATGGATATTTCTATGTGCGTAAAGAATGGAATATGACAAATGCAATTTCAATCCATTTCACCCTTTGCTGTGAGTGTTTTCACTTTGTCCCTCTGGGCGCCCCAGATCCAGATGGGGTTTGCACTCCGCTGCTGGGGCTCCTTATGCTGGGCAATACCGTTACCCAGGGCTAGGAGATGTATTTGCCATCGCAGCAGCTGTACAGAGGACAGAGACGGTCCTGGGCAGAGACTGGCCTGAGATCCTCTGCTGATAAATAAACATCTCTGTTTCCCTTTTGCACTATGCAACTTGATTGTAAAGGTTTCAAAGAAAAGCCGAGCTGACATCAAAAAAAGACTCTCCAATGCAAATAAAGGCAGATTTATTTTCTTATTCAGGTTTCTCAAAGGCTCCTTCTCTGTGCCCTTTCTGTACACAATGGTTTTCACCATTCAGGAATGCTTTCATTTAATGTCTGAAATAGCTTTTTGTATCTCCTGGTATCTTTCTATAACCGTAAAATAAACATTCTTTCCTTAACAGGTCTGAGGATGTGGGATTTGGGGCAGCATGAAAATAATTGATCCAGAATATAATTTTTTTACTCTTTGTACTATTAGACGTTGTTTTTCACTAGGTCACTCTTTATGTCCTGTTCTCCTCATAAAAGTGTGGCCAGTAAAATGCTGTAAAGATGTAATTTTCTTTTTCACCCAAAGTAGTGAATGTGACACCTTTTGTATCGGTACAACTTATGGCCCTTGCTGTGCAGGAACAGAGACGGCAGCATGCATTCGTACATAAGTATGTATACCTTACACTGGTATCAGGGCACCGGTGGTGCACAGGGCTGTATTCATGCAAGTCTGCTGGGATGGTTATGGGGACAGCTGGAGAACACCTTATGACTGAATGGGATCTACTGAGGGATTCTCTCACAGCTGCTTTGCCAGATCCAGGCTGCTCTTGGGAACAAGTGGCTGGGCAAGAAGGGCCACAGCGCAGATCTACTCTGATTGCAACTTTATGACCCTCTCTGAAGTCTACTTTTCCAAGGAAAAGAACAAACCTTTCCCAGCCCTCCAGCACAAGCAGCTGCCACTAGCATCATTGAACAAGAGCGTGCCTTGTGCTGCTGCTGATTTTTTCAATTTTTTTTAAACTAGACAAACAAGATGCAGCTACAATGATGATGGGACTTCAGTGTATCAAACTGCAGACACTGGTAGGCAGGGATGCCTGTCTGTGAGATGAATTCCTGTACAGTGATAATGGGTTATCAGGATTTCCTGCGTGGCTGTATGAATCGGGGCCATCTGTCAGCAGCTTTCTGTGGTGACAGGCCAACGCTGAAAAGACGGATGCAGGGAATCTGAAGTGAGAGACCTTCCCAGATGTAGGGGAGGCTGAGCTAGATAGATTTACAGTCTGCCTCATTCTCTTTAGGAGTGATGCTTTCCTGAAATGTTTGGGGTTTTTTCCTCTGTACATGTGATATTTTGGCATTAGGTTGTTCCCCAGGTACTGCATTAGCTGCTGGGAAAGAGAACTGCAGGGTCTTAGCTCAGGTAACCATGCTACGTCCTGGGCAGCCGTACCTCAAAGCCTGACTGAAGGTGAGAGGATGTTTTACCCCAATCCTAACTTCCAAAGACTGAGGAGAAGACAAATCAGGAAGAGGCGGAGGGAGCTCACCCATTATCTGTAACCAGACAGAGATTAAAGATATAGCTTAAAAGTAGCTGCCTTGTGCTCTGACAACAGCTTATCAAAATATTTACTATATCTCCCTCGACTTAATGTAGTTTTTGGTGATTCTCTGTGCTACCCTACCAAACTAATTTATTGTAATTCAAGTATGCCATTGTTGGTTTTGAACTCAAACTAATGGCTTTAGTGGTGATTTATGTTTAAGAAATAGGAGCTGCCCAGTACTGGTGAGCTATCCTACAACAACAAACCAGCCCAGGCAGTGTAGTCCTCATAATAATGTTGGTTTGTGGCAGTACTGATTAAATGTCCAGCCTTTCTAAGATTTCTCTGCTTTTTTGTGGTACTGGAATTGCTAAAGATGAGGTGGTTTAAAGCTATAAGCAAGGCAAGGACACCAGAGAAAAGTAGTATCTCTTGTCTGGTTTGTCTAGCTATGTCATTTAGTCTAATAAAAGATATTACCTCCCCTTCCAAAACTTTTTGTGGACATTTTAAAATGGGCTTACTTTTAAAGAAAATGAAAAATTAGAGAGGATGCAGTGTAAAGTCACACCCACACTCCAAAAAACGATCTGAGTCTTTGTGATTGCTTTGCAGTATGGGAATTGGAGAGCGCAGGCTACTCAGTGCCTCAAGAGAAAAAAAGAGGAGCCTTGCTCAGACTATTAAGTGCCTTCATGGGAAGAGCTTACCCAGCTGTGAAAGGCTTTTTACTCTTGGGGGGTCACAGAAATAATCACAGCTGGAGATTAAATCTGAACTAGAAATAATGGCATTATTATTTTTTTATGGTATGTTGCTTTCTGTAAGCTTTTCTCTACATTCAACTTGCAGGCTCCATATGACAGTAACAAAGTGAAAATACAGGACCTGTACATCACATTGGCTGATCCTTTCTCCTCCTGTAAAGACTAACTCTACAAATGAGTTAAAAGAGCATGGGATTATCTCCAAAGAGTCTGAAGTCCTGCAGTGTCTCTGAGGCTAAGGAGGACACAGGGATTCCCGGCTCTTTGTGTTTGCCATCCTCCTCCAGAGGTAATGAAATACCATACAGCCAGGCACATACTATAAATAATGAATGACCTAAAGAACCAGTTGGAGACCACTAAACACTGGAGGGATTTATTGGCTAGCCTAGGATTTAAGAGACCTGCATCAAAAGATCTACTCTGTCCAAGAGAGTTAGTAGCTCTTCCCTTCCCTCACATTTATCTGTGAAGATAAATGCATTAAGGCTTGTAGGAAGCTCATGTGCTGCAAAGTGAAGGCCAGGTGCTTAAGAACTAATCAAAGGATGTGGACATACAACAAATAGGTTGGCGGCTGATGGGACAAGGCTTTCAAGAGGATCCAAAGCCTTTCCCCTGAAAAAAGCAGAGTGAACATTTGTCTTACTGACTGTTCAACAAACATTGCCCAAGCAGTTCTGGAGCAGCCACCCAAGGTGCCTGACTGCTCTGCCATCTGCTCCCGCCTGCTTCTCAGTGCACTCGCTGCAGGCGGCCGCATCAGCCTGGTGAGAGGATGGAAATCACGGGGAGAAACAGTGCCATTGATGGCTGATGATTGAATACCATCAGCCTGCAGTCTCGCACCCAGTTAGCAAAGCCCAATTTAAAACCAATTCAAAGCGAAGCAAGGACAAGTGTGCATACTTGCAAGTTTCTCCTCTCCTCTCTTCAGTTGTTCCCTGCCCCTTGGTCTCCCTCATTCCCAGGATTATTTTGCCTTGAAAATAATCAATGTCCTTTAGACCACACACATTAACAACCTTGTGGAGACAAAGCAGTTTGCCACCCACCCGTGCTGAAGGAACCAAGTTGTACCAAAAGGCCCACTTAGGGACCCCTTTCCTTCTGACTGTGAAGTTGGAAAGATGATATTGCCTGACCCACTTGATTTGCTGAGGACCAGCAGTGCAATGGATGAGGTCTGGCCACAGGAAGAGTGTCAACAAGTCTCCCTGCCCAGGTTAACCTTTTCCGTGCCTTGGGGGTATGAGGTGAAGTTCCTGCTGCTTGAAGATTTCATCTGGATGAGGGGGTTGGCAAGACATCTCACCCAGGGAAGGAGACTTTTGTAGATCTTATTTTTGCACATTTATAGAGGGCAGAAGCACCAAGCGGGAGGGGTGGGATAATTAACGGGAGCTGCTCTTGGATGAGTTAGTAGCACACAGCCCCCGTCCCCGAGAGCAGCTGGTGCTGGTGGCTGCAGCTCAGCCCGAGGCTTGGCTGTTCTGTCCAAGGATAGTCTGACCCACAGCCTGCCGAAAGCAGCGGGGTCCCCGGCTGACTCCGGTGAGCTGTGGATCAGGCTGGTGCCCACAGGTGATGCCTCTGGTGAGGCTCCAGCACAGTCACAGGGAGCTTGGAGAAACAGGGACGGATGAAACAAGCCAAAAAAAAAGGGCTTCCCACTGGCCCTCTCCTGCCAGGCAGAGGCCCCTCTGCTGCTGGGCTTCTGTTAAGGGGTGTCAGGTGCCTGCTAATTACAGCTAATGAGGAATTTAATTGCCCTTCAGCACATGGCTGGCTGTTCAGGCTGCTGTGTGGTGTTTCTGTGTCTCCTCGCTGGGCTCTGGCCCACACACATGGTGGGAAGGGGCAGGAGGCCTTCCCCTGCCCTCAGCATGGGGGGCTCTGTGGGGAGGGCTTGTCCCAGACCCACAGCCCCAAGAACATGCACGTGCCCTTCTGGTCTGCTCGCATGCATCTGGAGGTCTCTGGATGTGGTAACCCTTCCTGCTGGGATCTGCCTCCTCTGCTCAACCTGGGGACTCATGAAGGCTTCCTGGCAAGGTACATCCTTCTGGAGGGGGTGTTGGGTTTGTGCGGCGGCTGTTGTGGGCTGTGTGGGGATGGCAGAAAGCAGGATGCTGGTGAGCCCCTGCTGACGGGCTGGGTCCCTCTGCCTTACCGTGCACTGGGCTTGCTTTGATCCGAATTGTCCTGCTCAGTCTGTGTGTTTGGGGGATGGAGCCAGGTGGGAAGAAGGTGCTTGTGGAGCACGTGCAGGAGGACAGGCATTGGCTTGGAGCTGCTCTATTTACAAGCACGCTGCCCCTGACAATGTGGCAGCCACATAGCATCTCCTGTGTCAATGTCTCTGCCACTCCTGACTCCCCAGCACCGTGGTCGGCCGCGTGTACCTCCCCTATTCTCTGTTACGTGGCATGTATAGCCCCCCCTCCTCTCACCTATGCGTCTGCATGTAGGCTACGTACCTACCCTGAGAAAAATAGGTCCCTGCCTCATTTTATGCAAAAGATGGTGGCTATGTTCAGGTATAATCCAAGTAGGGAAGGAGATGCATAACATATTTCATGTTTTATAGAGTAATGTTATACCCTAGAAGAAGCCTAGCTTCTTTCCTAATCATTTAACAAGTTTAAATTGCTATAATCCAGTTTACCACATCAGTCATGTTTTTATTCACGAAAAAAGGCAAAACCTTCCTCAAAGAGCTTGAGTCCCAGACTGAAGTTGCCCTTAGACTGTTTACATTCAGCACAAGGCCTTTGCTTTCCTGAAGGCAGCTGATGCTTAACCAGGATTTTATAAAAAGACCATTACCGTACAACAGCCGAATGGGAGATAACTCATTTGTGTGCCTGCGCTTGGCTGTGTGACTCGAGAAGAGCCATGCTGGCTGGAGAGCATGGCTGTGGGGTAGAGCTGGGTGTGATTTACCCTCAGCAAAACTGGCTGGCTCCAGCAAAATGTCCTTGTCTGTTTGATTTCATATCGATTGAATGTGTTCTCAGAGACTTGCTGAAAACTGATGAGGTTTGGATTTCGTTTGACAGGACACAGCCAAGAGCATTTTAGCATTTTTAGCAGCAATTTTTTGACTGCTACAAAATTCTCTGAACCACTTGATCTTACTCGATGACTGAATTTTAAAAAAAAAAAAAAAAAGGCAAGTAGTAAATAGAAGGAAATGGGATCGCTTCAACAGCTACCAGGTGGTGGGTTACAGGAGATCCAAATGCCCCCGTGTTACAGTCTGATGTACGGCAGGCAGCTTGGCTGGTCCTGGGGGGAAAGGGCTGAGGGCCAAATTATGATTCTAGTCATGCTTGTGTAAGACTAGAAGAAGCCTTTCAGCCTGGAGAAGTTTACAGAAATGGCTGAGTTTTGAGCAAGTCAAATGCACTCTTTCACGTAGACTGTTTTGCAGGCAAAATATTGCAAATGCAAAACTATAAAGCTTGTATTGAATCTTTGCTTTCCTGCAGAAGTGCCTCATTCAGTCATGTCTTTAAGCCTCCTTTCAGTGGCTGGTGGGCCAGAACCGTGCGGGGGGGCTGTGCAGTAGCCCTGTTGAAGTTCACTTCTGATCGGTGACATGGGCTGACACTGTTGTGACACGTGTGCACAGGGGGAGGCATAAGCTTTTATGTGCTCTCAATGCAGGGCTCTGGGACGAGTCTCAGCTGAGTGCACCTGCAAAATGCAGGGGCAGCTGAGCACCACAGCACAGAAAGGAAGGGGAAAATCTTCCCTGCTGCAGAGGTACCTCTTGCTGGAGAGAGGGGTTGGCCAGCCCTGTAGCCCAGTTGGAGTCAGATCACCTGCTTCAGTCCCTTGTTATTCCTCCTTTCTGAGAACTCTTTTGAACTCATTCAGCAGACTGGCCTTGGCCCCTTCCTGATCTGGGGTGGATTCACTTTGTTTTTAGCATATCCATTTCTATAGGTGACCTGTGGCTTCTAGCTTTGGCGTGTGCAGTTAGTGGAGGTAGCGTTGGCAAGGTATAGGGACGTACAGGGCAGGAGTCCGCAAAGGCGAGTGCATTTGTCTGCTCTCTGGAACATCTACAAGTCCCAGAATTGTTTGGTGTCTCAGATTTACCATCCGTGGGACAGAAATTGAGAAGGCAAGTGCATGTATGCTACAGGTCAAGTAATACACAGTTTCTTTCAGGCAATATATAGCCAATGCAGCTTAAGATGGAACCAAGGCTGTCCTGGATCACTTGGGGCTAACATGAGCATGCCTGCAGTTAGAGAGCAGTTCCACAATACCCCTTTCTCATGATGAACTCAGCCCATGAACACTTAGGTAAAGTTTGACCCTTGCCTGTGGGTCAGCCTCTCAGCAGACCTCTGACAACACACTGCAAAATGAGGAGGAAAAAGCCAACCTACTCAGCAAGTCCAGACATTGTTGCCAAGGCAAACAGCATGGATGGAGGGTACTCATTTTTTGGCAGAAAAGGTTGCACCCCAACATCTCTGAATGCTGAACTGCCTGTGGTTTCAGTGGGAGAGGGGTCCCAGCCTTATCTGGAGGATGAGGACTCCGTGGCCACTTCCTTCTCCCACAAGTAGTATATGAGCCTCAACACTCTGCATGTCTGCAGGAAACGAGAAAGCCCATGGCCTCCCTCAGCACAGCCATCAGCACTGGCACTGACCTGTAGCAGCTCTCCCATTGTGGCTTCCTCATAACAGCAAATTTTTTTTGATGGCTGCCATATCCCAGAGCACCTTCGGGTCTCATGTGCTCCTCGGTACGCCAGTCGGCTCTGAACATTGTGGCGATGGTAACGTGGACACATCTCTTGGAAATGCCCTGTGGCCATCCTGGCCCTCTGGCTCTGCTGGCTACTAAAGGAAGAACAAACAATTTAGCAAGATAAAGTCAAAACTCTGCACTGGCAGAAACTTGACATGTTGTTTGTGTGTCACCTAGGTGACACCCAAACAGCTGTCCGTGGACATCTGATCTGAGCAGTGTGGGCTTTCCTTTCTGCATTGCCCTGGGGCTTTGCGCCCTGTCATTGATAATTATGTTATGTTACATGTAGATCTAGAAGCTGACCCTGTGTAACACGGCATAAAGAAATGCAGGGAATATATTGGGACAACGGGGTGGATCCTAATCAGAAACATATGTAGAATGTATTTGCTCTAGTCAAAACTGTCCTGTCTGGAGACATGCCTGTCAAAAGAGAAGGCAGCTCATTAAATGCTGAAGTATCCCTGGGTTGGTGGGTCCTGGAGCCTGAGAAATGCAGGACCTGAATTCCCCTGGCTTACAGCTGTGGATATGGTGCTGAACAAAGAACAAGTACTGGGGTAGAGCTGCAGGGAGGGGCTGGCGCTGGGAATCGGACACCAGCACAAATGATCCTTGCACAACTGAAAACTACTGTCAGCGCTCCGGATCATGGCCACGGAAAGAGCTTTTGTTCCTTTTCCAGACAGAGTTGGGGGGAACTGTGAGACTAAGAAGTGCTCCCATTGCTGCTCTCACCATACTCACCGTGGACTCGCAGCACACCCTGGCTAAGATTTGAATGTCTGTGGGTCTGTCTTTCAGAAGACAGAGCCTTTAAAAGCAGGAGGAGGGCCTTATGGTCACAGGGACTCATACCAGCCATGCTTCCCTTTTCAGGCGATATAGCCCCAGGGCACCCCTGGAGAGTGTATGAGCTGTTTGGGCATGTTTTTTCCTCTAAATGACTCCTCTGGCAAAGAAAGCTGTGGCTTCCTGAGTCTCAAGTTCAGGGTATTATTGGTCAACTTTATTCCATTTGAGAAACAGTAATTGGCAGCAAAAGCTTTACACCACTGTCTGGTGAAAAGGGGGCTTTCTCAGCTGTTTTCATTTCAGGGTAACATCTAGATTATGTAGTGTGAAGAGGGATTGCTAGAGGAGATCAGCGCTTAAACTATCCCAGTAGCCACCAGAGCCCTCGCAGACAGAGCTGAGACCCAGCATTGCTTTAAGAGAAGGACATCGTCTCAGCGGGGCAGGTCGATCTCTCCAGAAGCGTGCCAATGCAGAGCCACACGTTTTTGAAACTGCATAGCAAGCTTTGGGTTAGGATCCTAAAGATGATTAGTTTCCACCTGGTGGTGTCTCTCTCCTCCTTCAGGGCCCCCTGCCAGAAGCTTGCACTGTTGCTTGAGCTGTTTTAATGGCCAAAATTTTGATGCCATCTGCCACAAGTGGGCTCAACTCTGCTCACAAACAGCTGCTTGCGAGTTTACTTCTCCAAGAGCTCAAGCTTCTGCAGTGCCACTTCTGGACTAAATGCAATGTTCTTATAACTTTGCAAGTCTCAGAAAAATCAGTCCATAGAAGCCAGTGCTATTTTATCTATACCCTTACAATCCTTAGCTAAAATAGCATCACTGCTTTAGTTCACTTTGCATAGTAATTTTTCATGTATTTAAAACTTCTGAGATAAGAAGATCTCAGATGCAGGGATGACAACTTTGGATTATTTATTGCATGGGGAGAGGGAAAGCTTTGCTTTGGAAAATACTGCATCTAAAAACTTGCTGGGCAATAGAACTACGGTGGGTTTTTTTGGTTGCTTTTTTAGTGTCTGCTTTCAGAGGTGATTTTTTTTTTGAAGCGTACTGTGGAACGTTGGATATATATATAGTATATATATTTTATTGATTTAAAGAGAATGCAGGGATTTAAGTTCTTCTCTGGAGCTAAAGAGTTGTATGTGTGTGCAGTGGAGTTGCTACTGAGTTGATCCACACGCTTGTAGAGAACTTGTGGCTGTATGGGTAGCCTTGTTAGGAGCCCTTCCATGGAAGTATTTGACCTGCCCGTATATCGGATATCTGCACAGACTGAGTAATGTTCACCCTGATAAAGTATCTGGCTGGAAAAACAGTTAATTTCCAGGGAAACCCAGGTGTGTGGTAGCCTTAACTGAAATGAGAAGTACTATTTTCATGGAGCTTTAAAGACTTAAATTAGGGTATTATTTTATTTTAGAGTGATTTAAAAAATTAAACCCTCTATAAGGAAGGTCACAGAAGCCACTGTGAATTGGTGTCTAGCTGTGTTTATTCAGGAAATAAATCCTTTTCCTTGTCTCTAAGGTTCTTCCTATTTTCAGTTGAAAGAACTTTGCAGACAGTCAGTTTTGGTTCTTTAGACCTACAAGTTCTTTGCCACTCTTTAGAGTCATTGCATTGTGATTACCTTGGATTTTTAAATTTGTGGAACTCTTATTCCCATTCTTAAGATTTTTATGTTCATGCATTTCCTTATATCACTAATACAGAAGAAAAAATTATAAAACATATGTTACTAATGTACTACTCAACATTATGGAATCGGATAAGACACTTTCAAATCACTGACATTACATGTGTCTTTCAAGGATGTGGATAAGCTGCTTGTAAACCATATGTTTCATCTATTTCAAAGATTGCAAAGGAGTAAATAGTGTAATGAAATTAGTTTACTGTGATGGTTTTGAAATGTATATGCAAGTATTGATAATATTTCTGAAATGCTTCTTAGGTAGAACTGACGGTAGCTTTCAATTTTATTTCTTGGGTAGGATTTTGCTATTTGAGTGGTATCATTTATACAGTGATTTGTCCTTAGCTTTCTGTTTCCTCATTTTTACAGCTCATAAAAAGGGCAATCTTAACTAACTTAATTTTCTTATTTGCATGTATTTGTTTGGAGTGTCCCAGGCCTTCATGAAAGTCTCAGTTCAACACAAAGTCATATTGTCTTGAGCGTGGGACAATTGGAAGAGACTGGTCCACAAGGGCTGGCAATGGAGTGCAGGACCCCCTGTTGGCTGTGGATGAGCCTGAGCTAGATGTGTGCCAGCATCTCCCTGTATCCCTAGGTCATTAGCTCTGCTGAGCATCAAGGGGCTTTAGCTGGAGCGCAGCACTGTGCTACCAGGCTTACCCTGCTCCCAGAAGTGCAGCTGGTTTCTCTGCCCAGGGCGGGCCCGTGACCTGTGGGTGTACTGGTACGGGTATATTGGTGCAGAAAGTAGACCAGGAGCTTGTGGAGACACGAATGAGTTAGCATTAAACCCTAACGTGCATAACGCCTGTGGGTGTGAGCTGCAGAACAGAGCAAGTACTTTCCTAATTTCTAATTTTACCTAGAGAACTGCTCAAAGCAACCCAGCTTTCAGTTTGCAGGCCCCCATTTTAACTTTTCAAAAAAAAAAAATCTACTTTTTTTTTTTTCCTTCATGGAAAAAGAAATCTGTCAAAAAGATGTTTTTTAGCAAGGAAAATGAGCACTGCTATTATTTCTATATCATGGAAGAGAAAACTGGGGCACAAAGAGGCTGAATTACAGTGGAAATGCTGAAAGCCTCAGTCTCTGCCCTCTGCTAGGTAAACCACTTTCCCTCACACAGCTCTTATGTTTTTATGTGTTCACATTTCTTTAATGAAGAACTCTTTTAGAATAACCAGAAGCATAAAGATGTTTTTGCAGACGGAAAGGCGTTGAGCTTGAGGTTTTAGGTGTCTGCCCTTTATGCATCTTCTATAGCTGCTCAAATAATTTTTTTCTACATAAAAACTTAATACAGAAAATTAATGAGGAGCTGGCTAGTGAAATGATACAGTAACTGTAGCCAGGCTAAAAGTGAGTTTTCAGCTTTGGACCTTCCCAGTCCAATAGGTAATTGCAGAACTGTGTGAGTGAGATACAAAGGGAGGCTCTGAAAGGTTCAAAGAGATTTATAGAATATTTCAGACCACAAAAAAAACATAAAACAAAGTCCAAAAGGTTCAAGAAACGGGACAAGAGGGACCTGCTGTCAGAAGCAGCTTGTCATATAGTTATGATTTACCGTCCTCTCCCAAGCGATCTGTACAATCTCTGTCAGCAACATGGCAAACAAATAGCATTCAGGGGGCTTGAGATGAGTGTTTGGGAGAGAAGGCAGCGGTGACAATGACCACCGTGAGCTCAGGCAGTGAAGTCTCTGCAGAGCTCTTTTTGAGCAGAAAGCACAGAACACTCTTTTCACCTCTTTCTTTTCACTGTGAAGGGACAAAGCTGGGTCAAGTAAAGGAAATATCCCAAAATAACAAGAATTTAACTTTGAGGTTATTCAAAGCCTACTAGGGAATTTTAGATATTCATTAAAATTAATGGGATGGTGCATCTGAATCCCCACCGTAACTTTTAAAATCCCAGTCCAAAATTTTCAAATCCATCCCCTTCTCCATTTCCAAGTGTCATTTGTTTCTCCTTCCAGCCAGATGTAGACTTGTGCTTTAACCTGATTTGTATGTGAAGCAAAAGTCAGGTCTGTTTAGGTTAAGTACTTTGGGCTAACACTTACACCTCTGCAGCTTTCAAAACAACAATAGTCAATAAACTATTTTGCACACTGCAGGGTACATAGAAGACTTCAATTAATGCTAATAGCATGGAGGTTTGAAATGCATATATTTTTTTTTTCTTGATGTAATTTAAAACAAGGAAGATTATCCCAATAGTCTGTCACTCTTTAGAACAAAACAAACTCACTGGGGTTTCTTTAGGGTTTTTGTTTGGTTGGTTTTTGTTTGGTTTGGGTTTTTCTTAAGTGAACTTCACTTTAGAAACTAATAACTGGACAGACAGATAAATTCTAAAAAAGTCCATTCTGTGCCCACAGAGCTGGCGCTATATGCTTGGCCAGGAGACCCTAGAATTTTCACAATAGCTCATATCACTTAAGAACAGATATTAACTATGACATTAAAAATAATGTAGGGAAGCATCTTCCCTTTTTTTTTTTTTCTTATGGCTCATCCACAGGTATGTTTCCACTGGTGAATAGCTTGACCCAGGGGTGTGAGTGAGGTTTTTGTGGTTTGTGTGGATTTTTTTTTGTTTGTGGTTTTTTTTTTTTTTTTTGAGAGGCTTCTGTATTTGGGCATGAAGACATGATTGTCATATTACCAGCAGGGATGCTCTACATCCAGTCTCCACAAGCACTACCTGCCTCCCTGGCTGGTGCTGATGTATCTTCCCATACTGAATTCCTCCTTCCACATTCCCCATGTCCTTTCTCTCTGTCCTGCCTCCTTGTTCTGCCCTTCTCTTCATGTTTGGTTTTTTCCTTTATCTTTCTGCACCTTATTCTTTTCTCAGACATCCTGTTCCAAGTCCTCTTTCATCCAAACCCCTATTCCTAAATCCTAGACTTTTTGTCTCAGCCTTCTCAGAGATCTGTCTTCACTCTCTTCTTTCCAGGAAACCTTTCTTTTCAAGCCAGCTTCCGTCTGCTAGCAGGGAGGTATGTTCCCATCTGCATCTATGGCTGAGTCGCAAAGTCTCCAAGAGAGTACAGGGACCTAGAACTGCTCCAGGCCTGCATGCACAGATTCACACGCCTAGGTAATCCTGTACTGTCAGCCCTTTGCCCTGGCTTGCTCTCATCCCGTCTGCCTGTGCTCCCAGTCAGTCCTGTCAGCCATGTTCCACTCCACGTCAAAGGGCAGGTATCATCAACTGCAGGCTTGGATGAGTGACGATCAACAGCAGCAAGGAGGAAGGAGGGATGTGAGGACATAGACAGCCTTGTGACTTGCTTTGATCTTTATAAGGACTACTACTGATGTTTCTGAAGGAGAAACCTTACTTCTCCCAGGAAAACTTCAGGAGAGCAGCCCTGTTTTCCCTGTCTTGATATCTCCTTTTCCCTTTCTGGAAGAGGACAACCCCACTCTCCTCCTAGACTTCCAAGCAGGTGCTATTAACCAGTGCACCCGGCAGCTCCAGGCAGCACGTTCAGCACTGTAACGGCGGATGCATCACTAACATCCCTGCTTTGTCGCTGCCACACAGCACACTTCCCTTTTACAGCGGGAGACAAGGCTCAGCAGCCCCTCTCTCCTTGGAGTGGCCTGCTGGCACAGAACGCCTCTGTGGGGAGAAGGCTGGGGTTGCTAATCCCTTTTGGAAGCAGGTTTGGTAGGTGCAGTCTCTGCATTCCTGTCACCAGTTTGAGGGGAGGGCAGGGACTGAAGAGCCAGCAGGACCCACGCTGGTTGATTAGCAACGCAGCATGCATGAGATTCCTTGGCACGGCGTAAGGTTATTGAGAAGCTGGGCTGCATCCCAAACTTGCCCCCGGCAGAATTGGCAGATCACGTAGCTAGTGTCACTTTCAAGCACTTGGCCAGGCAAAACCCACCCTTTCTCCATCCCCCAGTTCCCCTGCACTTGGCTTTGGACTAGATTTGTTCAGTGGGTTGGCTGCCTCCCCAGCCACGCATTCACAGGCTTTGAGGCAGAGTGGTGCGTGTATCTCTACAGTAATCTAATTCCATCTTTCCAGAAATATGTGACTGGGTATCAGAAGCTGCAGCTTCTTTTAAATTGTTTTTGGCTGTAGCTTTCACAAAGCTTAAATCTAATAAACTTACAGCAACCTTAAAGCTAGCAAAGCGTATTTTAATTTTTTAATAGAAATTAGAGCTAGGAAAGTTCCAGTGATAATAATTCAAGTGATCAAGAAACAATTGGGGCAGGACTGTTCCCAGTGCCACAGTGCATCTCCATCCTCTCTAACACGCAACTTCAGCATGGGACTAGCATTACCCTTCCAGTCTGTGTTATTGGGAAGAGAATGTCCTTAGCACAGTTGGTTTGATCCCACCAGCGGTGTTCAGCTCAGGAGGCCTACGCGGCAAAGACCCTTAACCACGCTTTTCTCCTCTTTAATCCCAGGTGCCTATCACGTTTCTTTTCACAGAACAGTAATGCTGAGCCTTGACAATCAGAGCCTCTCCACAACCCGAGAGGTCCTCAGCAGCCACCTGAAGGACCCTGACACCAAACTGTCCCAGGCAAAGGGTATGTGGGAACAGCCCACATGGCTCTCTTTTCCCCCTGTAAGATAACGCTTGGCAGCACTGAGCTCTTGTACCAATGCCGCTGGCTGACAGTGAGTAACATAAAGACCTCTGCCAGTCTGGTGCCATGCACATAGCATATATATCCCATACCAGGGCTACCCAGTCTTTTCTTGGGCTGAACACATGCTGTATAGGTGCTTTTGAATGTGCACCTGTGCAGTGTAGTACCACCATCCTCCTCCTCATCTGTACAGGCTGTGAGCTCCGGAGCTGGCCCTGCTGGGTCTGAAATGGAAGTGGCTGCTCCAGTATTTGGAAAGTCCCTGAATACTGGGGACTGCCTGAGGTTGTGGCTCACAACTGTCTGTGTGACTGGTAGAAAGCAGAAAGCCAGGGGTAGCTGATAAGTTTCTAGTTCATCAGTAACTCTTAGAAAACTTCAGAAGGCTCAAACTAAGGCATTTCATTGGAAGCAAGCGTTATTTGATCAGTGTGCCCTGAGCTGGGGGAGTGTTGCTAGGCATCACTATTTCTCTTGGGCATCAGTGATTCTCCTGTTTCCAGGAGGCAGCGGGTCCCTGGGAGTGCTTCAGGGCTGGGGCTGGATGCAAATGATCTGGCTGGATGCCACTTCTTACACAGCAGGACCCAAAACTTTTATCTGAATTCTCCTTGCATTTTTTATGCGGGTCTCATGGGGATCTTGTGGGGATGCTACCATTCCTAAATAAGAAAAAAATGCAAGCAGCAACTTGCTAGTAACTATCAGAGAGATCTTAAAAGGCTCTGGTTTAGGATGAAAAGAGCTTGTAATTAGCAACTGACACTTGCATTTCAACTACAGAAGTGGAGCAACTCCAGCCCAGCAGTGATTCCTGTGAATCCTTTGATTCAGGGTCACAGTAGGTATCAGCAGGCCTGTTAGAATCTGTCACCAAGTCTGTCTAAAGAGCTAGACTTGGGGCAGTCAACGTACAGTGCTATTGAGCATACCTTAACCATAGGATAAAAGCAGATGGTTGGCGGATTTTTATCTTTTGCAAAAGTGAGAGACACCTTTTCCTTTTGAGGAGCAAAATGTTACCGACTTAGCCCTGTTGTTATTTGACTGGACATTTGCTGCAGGTTTTCCTTTGAAATGCCTAGCTATGCACAGAGACAAGACAGCTGCACTGCTTTGGAGTGCATAGGTTTCATGTAGTAGGTTGTATGAGAGTCCTAATTGCAGAGGGTAAAGAGCTTGGGAGGTGAAATCTGTTCCTCTGACTCCTCCATGCTGAGATGGTCACCAGCGCAGGTACCAACATCTTACCACAAGCCTGGTAATGACTGCTATTTACAGCTAACTGGGCTGCCGAGTATTAAAGTCTTCTCTTAGTGAAATTATCCTTCCCATTTCCCCTCACCCACATCCCTCAACGAGGTCTTGTTTTGATTTTTGTGGTCCCTTGAGCATCTGGATCTGGCTCATGACTCAGGAGGCTGTTTTTCTGCCACGTGCTCTTGAATAGAGTTGTTTAGCACAATTTTAGCCATTTGTGGCTGTGAGCCCAATTGGAAACACGTGTGCTGGTTAAAGGCAGGTGGAGGGATTTCTTTTGTTAATTAGGCTTCAAATTCCATTGTGTTCCCTGTAACCAGTGGCCCAGGCTTGGATCTTGGTAACACCAGACAAACCCCATTAGTGAAGGAATAACCCTGGATTTGCACTGCTTACAAATCTCGCAAGTTTGTTCGGTTTTGGGGTTTTTTTTGCCGTTGGTTTAGACAGTTTCATGTGGCACTGATTTTTCTAAAAATAAAAGCTCTTCAAGCCTGGAGGGGGTAAAGAGAAGCTTTCTGGGACCAGCAGGGCTGCGTGGCCAAGGCTGATGTGCTTGGATAAGACAGGAAAAGCAAGGGCTCCTTTCCCACCAGCATGCTGTCCTCCCTCCCCCCCCACCATCCCATTTCCCTTCTGCTCTACACCAAATCGCTAACTTGATCTCTGAATCAAGGGGCTGCTGTTTTGCACTAGGCTGGGAGCTGCTATTCACCCCCTGTGGGCTCCACGAGTAATTAGAGTAACACCTTGTGTAATGGTTTAAGCAACAAACGACTGTAGCTTCAGCCCACCCCAGATGTAACTCAGGTTCATTATCACCTTAGGAGCTCTGACAAGAAGTATGGTGGGGTCAATCTTGTTGCAGAGGAGAGTTATTCTTATGGAGAGCATGTATTTGTGTCTTGGGAAGATGGCAGAGAAGGAATAGGAGTCTTTAAAGAAAGTTAAATGGAAGGGGAGGCTTAGGTTTATTTGCTCCTAAGGGGGATGGGTGAAAGCGTAAATGGGCCACCTACCATGCAGTACCTTAGTTGTCTCTTTCTTGTGGACAGAAGACCTCAGGCTTAATTCCTCAACCACACTTATTCCCTGCATCACAAGGGGTTTCACTGAGTTAGTCACCTTGAATATATTTAGCAATTTGGCTATTGAGTACTTGCTGCCCCTTCAAATCAGCACATTTGAAGAGCGTAAACACCTCTGAGGTTTTGTTCCTTTATCTTTTGGGTTTTCACTATGACGCTCCTGCAAAAGCTGTTGGTTTTGCAGGAAAGCCACTGCAGCACTGAGCCTCCAGGGTTTGAAGAGTTTTCTTGGCTGTCACCTTTCCCTTTTGGGATAGGGAGCTGGTGTGGGGCACCTCTGTGCTGTGGTGCCCCTGCCACCTTCCTGACCCGTTAGACAGCACTGTTGTGAGCTGCCGCCCCGACTATGGAGACAGTGGGATTTGGAGTGACAGTGCAGGGAGGGGGAAGGAAAGGAGGAGAGAATGAGACCAGAGCCCCTTGCTCCTTTATTGTTTTGGTGGTGTGTGCTTTTTTTTTTTTGTGGTTCCACTCCCCCCCAATTAAGATTAAGGCCATTTGGAAATTTGCCTGGGAGCTACAGGGGTCCTTGCACTGCACCCACTCCTCAGTCCTATCTAGGAAGGGACAGGGAGCTCTAGTGCAAGCAGGAGGAGCCAAAGGGCAGAGAGAGGAGTGGTCACAATTAACACTGAGATGGAGAAGGGGGTACAACTCTACCATTTGAATTTCAGACTCCAAATGCTTAAACTCTCTGTGGATTGGACTAGATAAAAAAGATAGCTAAACCAGCAATGTTTTGTGATGATTCACTGCCAAGTGCCAACAGAGCCACTAAGCTAAGCCTGTTTGACGGGAGAGCAACAGGGAAACGGTGAAAGGACCACAGAGGTGCCAGAAATCACAGCAGATGTGATTTTTGTTTGCTAGGTCAGTTCAGAGTGAGATTCCCTAAGAAGCCTAGAGAAGCTGTGCGTTTAACTGCCCCGAGCCTCAGGGAGTTCTTGGGGGCAAGTCCTGTTCCCAACCTCATGCTCAGGAGAGAAAAGAGGATGCTGAAGTCAAAACCTTCCCTGCTGTGTCTCCCAGGCCTTCCTAGGTTGCTCCCAAGGTCTGGCATTGCTATTAATTAATCACCTTTCACAAATACGTACACCCTCCAGCGTGAAAGCCATCATCTTTCCCTTTCTTCAATTCCTATCTAAACAGTGAAGGCTATAGAGTTAGCAATCCCCATCACGTTTCCAGTATGCTGTACCCAATACAAGGAGGTTGTTGAAAGTTTGCCTCAAAAAATACTTTTCTATGTAGAATTTGGGACTTAAATAGAAGGAAACTTTCCAGGAAGGGAAAAATGGTCTGCTTCCTGCAGAAATCTCCAATTATATTTGTCAAAAATCTATAATGCCTGAAAACTGAAATATTTTAGCCAAAACATCCTAGCTAAAAGACAGAATTCCACTTTTAAATGATCTCATAATGTCTCATGGAAGTTAGTTGCTTCACGTCCCTCTGCAACTCCATGGTCTTGGTACTGTGCTCAGCATACATAGAATTGCAAGTTTGTAGATATAACAGGAGAAGATACTTTCATCTAATGGGTCATCTAGACCATCTCGCTGCCCTAAGGCAAGATTAATTGCACCCGTCCTCTTCCTCGCATGTATTTATCAGTCTGTTTCTAAAAATCTGCAGCAATGACAGTTTCAAACTTCCCTAGGCCATACATTCCAGTATTTTTTTTAATTATGGATATGGGAAACTTTTGTTTTCTTGTTTTCCCTTTATTATTTTGAAGATTTGTGGCCTTCGGGCTTTTCTTCCGAAGGTTAAGTACTAGTTTTAAATTCTTTTCCTCATGTAAGGGGTGGGGTGTGTTTGGTTTGGTTTGGGTTTTGATGGTGTTTGGTTTTTTCCTCCAATCATTATTACTGTTTTTTTTTTTTTTTTTGAGAAACCCCCCAAACTGATCTGTATCTTTAACTCAGTGCCTGAAACTGCAGTCCGTATTCCAGTTAAGACCTTGCTATTACTGAACAGACTGAAGGACTTTCTTGCAAAGCCTTTCATAGGGCACTTCTGTTTGTTTCAAGTTGGCTTTCCCACAGCCATCTCTCTCTCAGATTTTTATCCACTGCAGTCCCCAGAACACTTTCTGCAGGCGTGTTGTTGTCTTGGTCATTCACCATCTCTTGATTTTTGTGCAGTTGGTTATTTCTGCCTAAGCATAGGATTTGGCTTTTGTCGATACAGACTTGCAAAAAGGCAATCCCCAAATTTTCTTTCTAATGAGTGTTTCAATTAGTCAAGTCTTGATGGTTTTTTGGTGTGGTGTTTTATTTTTTTTTCAACTTAAATACAATGTCCTGCCTTTATTCCCTCTGCTCCATCTCACTACTTTGGTATCATATTCAGACTTCATAAGGGTAATCCCTTTTCTATTGCCAAAATCATTAACAGAAACGATGAGTAGTGCCAGAGCCAGAACAGACCGTTGAGTAATCCCTCTCAATATATCTTTCTAGGGTAAGTCTAAGCAATTGATAACTGTCCTCTAAATTTTAAAATTTTTTTGGATCATTTTGGCATCGAGTCTTGAGAAGCTTCACTTAGACTCTGTTTCCCTCGCTATTTATGAAAGCGTCACACGAGACAGTGTCATAAGCCTTACTGAACTCAAGATATATGTCATCTATTGCTTCTTGCTTCACCCTCAAGGCCTGAGAAAAGAACAAGAGGAGAGGAGATCCTGCATCACAGGAGATCTATCCCAACCTAGGGTCATGCCTGGGGGACGATGGGAGTGTGAAGCACATGAAATATAGCTCCCAGGAGGTCCCACAGGGCCTCCCTGAAATAGCCATTATGGTTTCCAGCCAAATATTTTCAGATTTTGAAATTTTACTATTTAAAAAAGATGCATAAGGATCACTTTCTAAATGGCTGTAACACATTCCCAGACCCTGAGTGCACATGTTAAATAACAACATGCCCTGTACTAGGGGCTTTAACTAGACTCAGAAGTTAATTAGCACTCTCCCATATACTTGGTGTCTGTTAAAGTGAAGCACATGGCGACACAGAAACCTATACTGAGAGCTCAGCCCATTGCGACAGGAGGTGTGTGCAACTTTTTCCTCACTATGAAACTGCTAATGTGCATACACTTTCTGGTAATTTCTGGCTGTATCCGAGGCCCCGTATTCTGGTCTCATGGTAGGCTGTCAGGTTGAAGTTTATCCATAAGTCCCCCATAACCTTATTTGATGAATCCAGGTGACTCTCAAAGCATGTTGCCCTGTCACTGAAAAAGAGAAAGCATACACTATAGGGAAGGAACTCTGCCCAGCAGACAGTTAAATGGCTCTTCAGGACTACAGCAAACATTCTGGTCATCAGGTGTGCTCCAGTCACTCTTGTTCAGTGTCTAGATTGTCTAGTACCTTTGGGACACTATCAGTGACTTGGTCCTGAGTTTTATTTGGAGGTGGCACAAGATACCCTGGAGGATCCAGTTTTCTGTATTCAGGGGAAGGAAAAGGGGCAGGAAGTAGTCCTCTCAGCTTGAATGCTGTATTTCTAGGTAAAGAAAACAACTAAGAGAGAACAACTTTGAGAGCTCTATATCAGTGTTACAACAGAATATTATCTCCCATCTTCAATCTACTCATCTTGACTAAAGGTGACACTGATATGAAGGCCAGGGAAAGAAAACAATCTTGTCTCCCCATCAATTAATTTATTTTCTCTGTTAGACAGGAGAAACAATGGGTTAGAGGAGGGGTAGGATTCATATGAGAGCTTTCATATATGATGTCCTGTATTTAGCTAGTGGCCTTTCAAGGTGATTTCTTGTAACACATCAAGGTGCAGAAAGAAATAGCTCAAACACAAGGGCTCTTGACTATTGTCTCTCTATTTTGACTGTGTGGGAACAAAAGCACAGGTTGGAGAGGGGTGCTAGTATCCGTATCTCCTAAGAATGGGCAACTGCTCACTGCAAAATGAAGCTTGATGTTTCTTACTTTTCAAATAAACCTGCAAGGGAAATGACCTGCATTGAGAGCACAAGTGGAGGTGGGTGCTTCCATCTGAGTTTATTTTGCTTAGAGGGTAAGATCAGAAGAGACCTAAACAAGGCTCTTTATTTTCAGCAACACTGATCATCTGCTTTGAAGTAAGATCCAAAGAAAACATACTCCCTCCTTCATCCCAATTAAAAAGCAATAAAGGCTATTTTCATTTTTTAAATATTGAAGGTAGGATATCTGCCAAGAAATCCTTTTCCTTCATAGAGGGGCAGATGTCAAATATTGTGAGGCCGCATCCTCATCTGGTGTCATCCAGCATCGCTCCATTGACTCCAGTCCAAGTGGTTCTGAGTTGTGCTGCCTAAATGCCTGACTCCTCATCTGGCAGTGCCATTCAAAGATATGGCTCTGCAGAGGTCATGTGCAAACATAATATTTAAAGATAATGGCCCAGACTTATTCCAGCAGTTTTACCCAGCAAATTATTTGACCTCCTGCTTTTTGGTGATCTCCTCTTTCATCTTGAAGGCTCCAGCAGTGGAAGTGCAATGGTCTGTGCAGAGCAGGGATAACTGAAGCGATAGGAAGGGGCAGTCATCCTTTAGGCAGGTCAGTCTAACCTTTTCCTGGTGCCTGGCACAAGTGAGAAGAAGAAGATCCTACCTGCAGCTAAAACAGAAAAGCAGTTTTCCACGCTGGTGTGTCTAAGAAATTGAAACTAGCACACAATTTACAGAAATACGATTAGGGGTTCAGCTTTAGTTAAAAGCAATGGATCAAGTTTACTGCTGTGTTCAAGGCAATTGCTCCTTTCTGTCCTGGAGTGCATCTAGTCTTATATCTGAGTTAATTTCTCTCTTCCTGCTGCATATATTAGGCTCACTAGTGAGAGTATAAAGGAGTGGAGAAGTCAATGGGCATAAGAGAAGGGGTTGGGGGAGAAAGAGTGATAGGAACAATCTACCCTATTGTCATGGAAGACAAACATTTCTTTGACTCTTTTTTTTTTTTTTTTTTTTTTTCCTTCTGGTTTCTGTGGCTTCATAATTAACCACAGATGGATATATAGGACAGGATTTGAGCTAGGAATGGGTCACAAAGTAAGTGAACCACTCTCCCACTGTTTCTTCCTTTGCATCTCCTGTCCTTTCTTTCTGGAGGAAGGAAAGAGTAATACAGCCTTCCACAGTGGGAGTGATAAGGCCTTTAGCTCAGGGATGAGTCAGTAGGGTGGACCATCATTAAGAAGCAGCCAGAACTTATTTTGTTGCTCTTGCAGAGGTCTGTAAATGCTCCTCCCACTTATCCTCATGTTTATCAGTGATAAACTCATTGGATTCGATGGAAGAGCCCTGGGTTAGAGCCAGTATGGGAAGAGAAGCCAAACAAAAGGCCACTACTCCAGTTTTAAATTCATTCCCAACAAGAAACAAGATCCAGTCTGAACCTTAATCTAAAAACTGACATGAATTTGAATGTTTTCTGAGCCCCGACAGGGTTTTTGCCAGAGAGCTTGGATCACAATTTGCTAGGTCTTCAGGTGTTCTTCACTCAGTGAACAATAAAATGCTACAGTAAATGTACTTGACCTTGTATCACATGTTGAGCACAGCTACAGGCAAATCAATACATACATAAAGCTCACCAGTTCCTAGAATCCAAATCAAACTCTGCTCTCCGAGTTAGAGCCAGAAGCCCTTCTAGCAAAATACAGTGGCTTTCAATGGCATTTTTAGCCTGAGTTAGTGGGTTCAAGCACTATAAATACAATCACAGAATCACAGGCAAATTTAGATCAGAAGGTACCTCTGAGGCTCATCTAGTCTGTCTGCTCAAAGCAGGCACAACTTCAATATTAGATCAGGTTACTCAGGGTCTCATCCAAGGAAGTTCTGAAAATCTCCAGAGTATTCCATGTCATCTTTTGTCGGTTTGAGCCAATACTTAACTGCTCTCCCAGTGATGGATGTTTTCCATACATCCAGTTGGAAGTATCCTTTTTGCAGCCTGATTCCATTGTGTCTTGTCCTTTCACTGTGCACCTCTGAAAAGAGTCTGGTTCCGTCTTCAGTACCAAACTCTTCGGAAAGTAGAAGATGCAATTGGTTCCTCCCCTCTCTAGCCTTCTCTTCACCAGCTTAGAAAAACTGAGTTCCTTCAGGGTCTCCTCATATTTCATGTGTTCTAGAGTCTTGTCTGTCTTAGCAGCATTTCTTGGGACTCTCTACGGTTGTCAGTATCTCTTTCATATTGGCTGGCACAAAAGTGAACTTCAATGTATTTCAGATATTGATCCAGACCAAATGACATCTGTATTTTGTAAAGTTCACCCATCACTTGCTGCATAAGGAAGTCTGCCAGACTGTTGTCTTCCTTATCTTATTTTACCTTATGTTCTTCTGATAATAAAATGTTGAGGAAACCTAAAAAAGCTAGATCTATGTGATTATTTTTTTTTTTTTAAGCTACCGATGACCTCTGCACTGATAGCATTGCTATCTTGCATATCTCTGCTCAGTCTGGATGGGGATGAACCCTGGTGTTGCCCTGAGATAAGAAAGAAGAGTATCAGACCCATAAACTGCATGGGAGACCAGGAAGCTGTTTGGTCCAGGCATTCCTCTTCCCCCCAGGCTACTTCTTTCTGGAGGAAGCCATTGATCTTTGGCAGGCGGACACAGTTGGGCATTCAGTCAATCTGTTAGTGACAGGCTAACATAAAACAGTGGTAAACAGCCTCCAGTGATCTTGGGGAAGGGCTCCCTGGCTGGAGAAGCACAGATTCAGCATTAATTCAAACTAGCTTTTGAGGAATTTTTTTATTACAGGAAACAACAATGACAATAATAATCTGAGGAATCTTTGTCAAGAAAAAGCCTTTGGATAATCTCAAAACAAAGACATCCAGGCAGGAAGTCCCACTTGGTTTTGTTCATTTAACAAGATCTTGCAGGTCTTCAGAAATATCTTCTTATTTTATTCTGAATGGAATTTATGGTGGAATACACAGTAGTAGATAAATGTTATTTAATTCAATTTTGCATAAATTTGAATGAGCACTCCCAGGAGACCCTGAATTTCAGAGAAACCTGGAGATGATAGACAGCAAAGTCTTGCTGGGATCTCTCTCACTTCACCCTTGGAAGCTGAGTCCAGTTTGCTTTTTCTACTGTATATTTTTTTAGTATTTTTTCCAGTCTAGTTGTATGTATTTGGAGCAGGGAGGAGATTATTCCTCTGAGTAATATCAGCAAATTCCTCCTGGTAGCAATGCTGTTTTGTTAATTTCCTTTCTCTATCCCTTCTTATCTGTCCTTCTGACACCTCAGTGAATTTGTCTGTCCTCCATGGCACTTGCACACAGGCTTTCAATATCTGTAAATAACTGCAGTGTCTCCACAGTTAGCTTCCCTGGATAGCTTTGTCAAGCTAAGCAGCTCCAACACCAGGAGAACACTACTATACATCAGCATTGCAGCTCTACCAAAGCCATCCCTAAAGGATTACAACATGAGTGGCTTTACTAGTTAATGTCTACTGCTTCCTTCACTTCTTGATCACTTTTATTGAAGTCCAGGCCCATCCTTCAGAGCAAAACATTGGTCAGGTGTAGTGAGCTCTTTGTGACCATACATTGTCCCGTGCACCCACAGCTTTGAACAGACTGCATGCAAAGAGACAACTACGCCTCCAGGGACCTGTGTTTAGGTCTGGGCTGACAGGGTGAGGTTATGTGTTATGCTTCCAGATGATACAGCACATGACTCCCATCCCTGGGAAGGGTAGCTGGGAGAATGGCTTCAAACCAACTTTGTGCCTTCCCAGCCTCAGCCTACTCCAGGGGCTGGAGAGAATTGTGCTGCAGCTGAAGCCAAAGTTGAGGCAGCCTGGATGAACCTGTCTTCTGGACTAACGTGTACCTCAGAAACTCCTTAGCCTTGTAGGCAGAATTTGCATGCCAGAATATACCAGTTATCTCCAACCTGAAACCCTCCATAGCAGTTCCTCGTGAGCTGCAGGTGTCCTGGGAATGCTCCCACCACTGGGAGTTTTGTGGTCCCAGTCACACCACTGTGATCCTCTGTGTAGGCATTATCACAGGAAGAAAGATCTCGCTCAGAGTTACTCCTGGACTGGACAGGTGCTGGAGAATATCAGTATGCACACCACTAGCCCATAGCCTGGCTAAAACTGGTATTATTTAACATGATCTCCCATCTTCCCCAGATAGAAGGTCTGCTACCTTATTCCATTGAGCTCTCATTAGCTCTTTTGGTTAGGAGAAAGAGCCATAAACATGGTAAAGACAGGATGGGCCAAGGACATCCGAGGAATTACCAGTCCCCAGCACTCATTTCTAATGTCATCAAACTCATCTGGGGGGTCTCTGTTGCCGGAGCGAGGTATTTTGGGGCTTAGCCTGGCTCTATAAGCAAGAACACTAGAGCTGTGTGTCTGGCAGGACTTTCTGGGCTAGAAAGTGGCTGCATTTATGTGAATATCTGAGGGGACTGTAATACAGCCCATATGGCATAGGATGAGGGAAGCTGTCAGAATCTGAGCATGGTTTATGGGCTGCACCAGCTTTTCCCTCAGCAAGCAAGGGCAGGGCATCTGCAGCGTGAGGGCTGAGTGGTGCCCAGGGTTCCCTCATTTAATCTGTGAACAGGATAGAGACATTGCTTGGTGAACCAGTGTGTGTAGAAGGCCCCTCATTTTTTGAGGAATGGGCTAACCAGGAGCAAAATTGCTAATAGCAAGCAAAGTCCTGCGTTCATAGAGAGTTTCAGCTGGCGATGATAGTAGGCAGTCATTTTATGCCTTTGCATCTTTTTCAGCTTTTAACTGATATAGTCACAGTCTGTATGTACACACGTTTACATATGGATTAATCGTCTCTACCTATGAAGACTGCATGCCTGATAACTCTTCTCCATCAGTTCAGGGGCCAGTCAATTGCCTGTGATCTAACATCAGAAAGAAAATGATATCATGTTCTCATTGCATATTTGCAGGAGAGAAGCTGGTTACGTTACACAGACCTATGGGATCAGACTCCTTGCAACGTGAGATGTGTGTGGGTGAACTTGGCCAATGAGGCAGCCAAGTAGACAATTTACTAGCCCACCCCTGAAGAACATGATGGGACTCCAGAGGATGGAATCGGGGGCCCATACAAATACTTAGAGAAGTTATTAACTTTTTTTTGTATTTTGGTGCTAGAATTTTAAGCCTCATATCAATTATTCTTCAGCAAAGTGTGTTTTACTATGGAAAAACAATTACATACATAGTGGGAGCTCTCCCGACTCTAAATTGAAGCAGCAAGGGTGTTGAAATTTTAATGAAGACCTTCTTTTCATGCAGGGTTTCTCAGGTGTTGAGTTAAGTCACTGCTAATAAAAAGCAAAAAAAAAAACAAACACAAACTAAAAATATATGCCAAAAACTAAGTCCACCCTAATTTCAGCATGAGTCTGTAGGTCAGTGTCTTCAGATATCATAATGCCACTGGTTCTGAAAGTATACATGAAATTCTGAGATGGAAAAGGGGCAACATTTGAAAAGTAGTAGAACAGGCATACCTTTTATCTAACCAGGCAGGCAACAGCCAAGCTCTTACTGGATCTGGTTGTCTTAATCCTTACAATGGATGTAGAGGGAGACTGACAGGGCCAAAAGGCAACCTAAGTCAGGGGAAATAAATCACCTTCGACAGCAGACACAGGCAGCTTAGGAAAACATGCTTCTACTGGATGCCTTATTTTTAGATATCTAGATTTTGCATGGCTGAACCTCAAGCTAAGTGAGGTGTAGGTCTTTCATTCACCAGCAGTTAACTTACATTGGAGCTTTGATTCTATTTGTTTTCAGCGGAGTTTAGGAAATATTGACTGCCCACGTTACCTCAGCACCACTCAGGACCTAGGACTGTAACAGTTGCAAGAATGTGCATTAGGCCCTGCAGTGTCTAGTGGAGTCTTTCAACATCTGGGCTGGTGCTCTTGACTTGCATGGTCTTGAAATTCTTATCCAGAATTCCTATTTGCGGCATGCAATCCCAGTCCTCCTGAAGAAAAGAGAAATTTTCCCTTTGGCTCCAGCGAGGTGTGTATGTCATTCCCTACATAGAAACAAAATGGAGAAATATATATTTAAGTCAGACAAACTTTCAGGTCTACTGCATCCATAATAAAGAACCAAAAAAGAATATATATCATATGGTTTTTTTTCCTCGGGTTATTCCTAAGCAATGGGATTCACTAGAATGCTTTAAAGATGTTACCTGCTTCTTGTTAGAAGAGTGGGGTTCCAGGACACTGAAAGTTGGTGCGCTTTTAACATTTACTCTCGGGCATTGGATCACTGAAACGCCAAGGGAAAGAGCAGATGCCTTAAAAGGGTAATGCAGAAATAGCTCATGGAAATCAGTGCTGAACTCACACACTTCAGTGGGATTCAGACAGAGCATTTCCCTTTCTGTTTCCTCTCTAATCCTAAATGACGATTCACGTAAAAGTGAGGCTACAGCTGATGGTGGTATTTGTCAAGCAAATCTCTGCATTCTTCTCCAGCCACTGTCTGCTCAATATTTTTAAGTTTGCCATATCCAAAGAATATTGGGCCATTAAATCTAATTATGCACCTCTGGGAAATAGTCTGTACCTTGAGGCTTTTGAGGAAGGGAAAATTCCACAGTTGCACCTGGTCAAATGGTTACACGTGAAGGAAGTGACCCCTTGACCCTTTTAGGTGCTCTGAACATAAAACTTGTTTAACCCTCTCTTACCTGCACAGCTATAAACAGTATTGCTGCTCACAAACCAATGCAGCCCATTGAAAAAAAAAAAAAAAAAAAAAAAGGCAAAAAAAAAAAAAAAGATGATATTTGACTGACCTTCAGCAGCAGGGATTCTTCTGGGTGGCATGAGAAAGAGCTACAGAAATTAAAATTGACTTAATCCTGAAAGTTCTATAGGGCTAGGAACTGCCTGCTCTGTGTGTGGGTGCAGAACTGAACTTAGTAGCACCCGGGTCCATTCTGGAAGTCTCTGGGGTGAATGCAATGCAAACGGTGCAAAATCAGCAATGCTACAGCCATGCCAGTTATCGCAAGGAGAGGGCTGTCTTACTACTTTTTCCAAAACGTTGATGCCTTATTGTGAGGGTATTTTGTCTTTGCTTGACTGTAGGCAGCAAATCAATGATAATTCCATTCTGAACAATTTCATCAATAGCTTATGGCAGGAGTATAACTATTGCAAAGCCTTTGTATGAAAAAGTATTGTCTGTCTTTGTCTGTTGAGCTGTTTTACAAAGATGTGTTGGTAAAGAAAAGTCAAAGAGGAAGTTTAGATTTGTATGTGTCACACCTTCCTCTAGGCTCCTGACAGCACATGACGTGGGAGCAAGTCGCTCCAGACTCTTCCGTTATTAATTCCACTTTGATTCCTTTTTATCACCTCTGAATTTGACCTGAATTATCTGTGAAGTTAAGGTATCATTTGTACCTTGCTGTAATTGATCGCTGCCGTGGCTGAGAAGTAAAAAGTAAAAAAAAAAAAAAAAAAAAAAAAAAAGGGGGGGGGGCGGAGTGCAAAAAGATGCCAGAGACAAGTTTTCTAATTGAAATGATGCTTGTTTCTGCCCCAGGTATGTAATTAGAGTGTTTTACACATCTGCCTGGAGATGTAGGTAGGTGATAAGGAAGCATAAGATGTCCATCTTACAGTGTCTTGTACATCAGTCTTTGAATTTGGCCTACAGGAGGAATGGGAGCTCTGATCACTCTCTAGAGAGAAAAAATTGTAAAGAAAAAAACCCCATCTTCTCCCACCCAGCCAAAACATATCCCTCAGAATAAACATGAATAATGAGGTACGAAAGGGCAGCAGTCAGGAGAGAAGCTGTGAAGATGTGTCAGCCCCTCACAACCCGTTCGTGAGGCTGGGCACTCGCACGTCAGGGTTACAGGGCTGCAGTTTCCCATGAGACGCGCCGTGTTCTCATGCAGCAAGGGAAGAGCCCGCCGCTCCGGCAGCGTCAGTCCTGCCTGCTAGACGAAGGCACTCTCACTCTTCCCATTATTTCTACTTCAGTGCACTCTCTGTCTGCTGAGATGACTTGTCCAGGCACAGGGGATCTTGAGCCAAAGGCAAAAATACCTTTCCAGGGTCAGTCTTTCATAGAATGGATTTTTAAAGAAAGCAGCATGCATTCCCACTGCAGGGCTCTCCCTCTCCAACCTGCGGTGGCACTGGTTGCCTATCTGAGAAGAGCAATGGCATATAAAAAGAGCGTCAAACCTGATGGGGAGCGAAGTGGCCTTTTTTGAACGTGGCAGTGCTGGCCACAGCAGGTGGCACCTGCTGAGAGCCTGAGGCTTTAGCAGATAATTACCAAATCCCTTTGGTGCTCTCTGCCAGCTGGGTGAGAGTTTGCTGGGTGACGCCAGAGCAGCCACCCTGTTACAGGCACAATGCCACAGGCTGCTGCTGAGCACCAACGAGGGGGGTGACCTGGCTGATCCTGACCAAGTACAGTCTTCTCAATGCTGTAAAGAGGTAGCCAGCACTTTTCTTGAATCACCTGCATGAATAAGAGCTACTCCCTTGGGTACGATACATCCATAGCCTTCAGTTGCATCAGGGCAGTCCAGGCAGAGTGTGAGGGAAGATGTGGAGAACGTGAATGTAGTAGAGATTGTTGCATCTGTCAGGTGAGAACCAGCACCTTCACCTGTCCCAGGGCTGAACAGTGTCAAATGGTCTTACGAGCTCCTCCTGTGCCTGGCACAGCATTAAACATTGTGTAAGAGAGTCCACAAAGACAACCAATTACCCAGGAAATCAAGAGCTACGGCATGAAGTGACTACCTTTATGGAGTGGTAACTTCATGGGTGCCTTCGTGGGTCTCCAGTTAGACCAAAGGCTCCCCTTTGTTACTAAAAACAGCTGGGGATCACTCCCAGCCCCACTGCAGCTCACGTGCACTAATTATCGGGCAGCAGAGAAACAGTATGAGATAAATTGATTGTGATGCATAACAGAGTTGAGAGCCCAGGTTCTGAGCAGCCCCCATTCGTACCGCATTTCTAAATCCAGTATTGTGGATTTAGAGGGCTTTGAAAGATTTGGAAGGCTCTGTGAGGTACTTTCCCAAAATTAATTTCTCGCTTGGTGGGAGGGGGGAAGCTTGAACTCTGTCTTCTACTTGCTATTGTTGTACACTTCTTCCCTTTGATATACCGTTTCAGTTTCAGAGGTGAGGGATTATCTTTCTTATGATAATAAAAAAGAGCACAAAGAGAAAGAGAGAAACCTGAAGATTGTAATTTTGTGCTTAAGTGAGCAGAGAGTATCTCAGCTCTCACGCTCCTTTCTTAGTGCAAGAAAGAGAAGCGGCAGAATGTTACATCCCCCAAGCCCATGTTGGATTTTCCTGTCATAAAAGCAAAATTTAAAAGCAAACCCTCACATTTTCACCAGGAGACACTCTCTGAAGGAAACAGCCAGGCTTCTTCACAGCCCCAGTTCCAGTATCATCTTCTTTTGCTGACCAGGGATCTTTCCCAGGCTGGATATCTGACTAGCACACAGACACACCAGCTGGCTGGACTACCACCGTGAGTAAATACATTTGGAAATGACTGTGCTATTGCAACTCCTTACAAATACATCAAAGTGTGCTACATGCACAGCTGGGGTTTGTCTCCCTGCCTGCTGCCAGGAGGACGTAAAGCTTCCAGCTTCTTCTCCTCGGTCTCTTCATCCGTATATTCTCAGTTCTTCCTCCACCCTTCAAAAACAAGCTAAATGGTGGATTATTAACGATCTTTTAGTTTAATAGCCACAGTATTACAGAAAGTCCGAAAAGAGATCATTCCACATGCCAATAATCTGTCCACCAATTCTTCTCTCTTAGTGTCAGATGAGCATGCAAAGTATCTTTATTACTATTTCGGTTAAATTTAGTTCTCAGGCAAATAAGAGGCCCTGACTGGAGCTGAGGGATAGTGCTGGCAAGCAAAATGAGAAAGAGCAAGGCATTTTAATGCCAAACTTCATACTTAGCAAGTGATATCACCTTGGGCTGCTGGCTGTGTTAGGATTGGTCCAGCAGCCAGGCCTGGGGAGGAACAGGATAGCCGAGCATCAAGGGATTCTGTTCTGGACCAGGCATGGAATTTTTCAGGTCTCCTGTAAAAAAAAGTTAATGCTACATTGCAGGCGACTTCCTGTAATCTTTGTGACATGGTTTTTGCACCAGGCCCTGGAGAATCTTTGTGTCCAGAAAGCTTCCCTTGGTGGATTTCCAATGATACAGCTGGGAGGCAAAATGGGTCCATCTCATTTGTAGCAAGGATTATTGCAGTCTCTGTTAATTCTTGTTTCCTGTGTTAATTATTTCTTTCCGACAAAGTGCTCTGAGAATTTTTTCTCGCAGTGTAAGGGGATAAAAAACCACCCCCACTACTTTGGATCTGCTTCCCATTTCTGCAGAGCCAGAGTGAAGATGGAAGCAGAAGGTTTTTGTCATTCTGAATTTCTTGGACAGTGGTGGGGTTTTTTTTGTTTTGATTTGCTTTCCTCTGTATGGTTTTTGGATACCTTTTACCCATTTGGAATTCAAACCTCCCTGTTTCATATGCTGGTGATCCCGCTCCCTCCAGCTGGGATTCTGCAGCACAAAGTGCTTACAGAATCAAATGCTGGAATCAGGAGTCTCTAACTGCCTCCAGAAGCATCTTCACCCACTCAGCAGTGTCAGATAAATACCTGAACTGTGGAAGCTGGTGCAAAGTCTAGATTCATCTTAGGTGCCCACACAGCCTTCCCTGACACTTGTTTTTGGCAGGTTTCAAGCTAGTGAGGACCGTTCTCTGCCCTCAGACATCCCCTCTCCACATCAGCCATGGACAATTCTGGTGCAGGCCCTGGAGCAGAGGAGCATTTCCTAACAACTAGAGGGGGAAGACACCCTCCCCAGCATATACAGCTTTTTTGACACTCATAAGGAGCATTTGCCATCAACGACCAGGGGACATTCTGGCCCAAATCAGGTTGTCTTATGAGTTTGATTGTAAGCACAGTCATTAAGGGAAGTATTCATAAGTTTCCTATCCTGTAACCAAGGCTGGCACCTACGCAAAAGCCCCAGGGCTTCTGGGTCAGTGTTGCCTTCAGAGCACTCTGTGAGTAAATAAAGAGATGTCAGCACTGGACGTGCTGCAGTAACTTTACTGTGGGTTGCTCAGAAACATCGTAAAGTTCATATTTCACAATCATTAGCCTCAGCAGTGCCCATCTGTTAAGCACTGGTAACAATTGAAGTGTTTCATAGCAGATGTTCCTCTCCCTGAACAAGTGCCCGCACAGGGTTTGCTGATTTCCTGAATCAGAACTGTTTATCCCAAATAACTCTGCAAATAATTGCCTAAGGTCAGTTCAGAGTGAATGCTCTGTCTTCTGGATTTACAGTGGTATGAGCAGTGCAGAGTTGCACCCGCTATGCTTCAGCCCTGTTCTCAAACCCTGGTACAAATCAAGAGGGGAGTCAGTGGAGTGCAAAACAGATGGAAGGGAGATCAAAATAAATCCCTCCACTTTTTCCCTGTAACACTTCAGATCACAGATGGGAGAGCTGAGATGCAGACAAAAAGTGACAGGAGGTTACTTCAACATCTGGAGTCCAAACAAATGCTTCTTTATGTAAAATAATGTTTAGCAAAGAATGCCTAGGAAATGTGAAAACTGGACCCAATCCTGGTCCCATGGAAGTCGCTGCCAACACTCTTGTTCACGTCAGCAGTCCTTCTCTGATGACATTACAAATGTCGTGTCTGAGTTACATCCGATGGTAAATGGAATTTCAAAAGCTTTCTCTGAATCTTTCTGGCAGAATTGGCTTTGCCAAAAAAAACTTAGCAAGGATATTTCAGGCAAGACCCAAATGACCGGTATTTGGATTCTCTCTTCAAAGCCACAAATATCTATGAGGTGTCCAGCTCCTCATGAGAGGCACTGAGAAACAGGCACTTAATTCTGTTTGTGCCTTTATAAATGTCCCATCTGATTTAGATTTTGACATAGCTGTTAAAATGGCATGGCAACGTAAGATAACACTGTTGTCCAACCATTTGTCATTGAACCTCTTTCAGTAAGAAGAGATTAGCTCACAACCATCCAGCTGTGAAACAGGTTTGGATGAGCACTCTTCATGTCTTTCAGTGCAATACTAAGCTGCTGCTCAGAGATGGCACAAGCTAATCTGGCTGGCTTTGCACTTGAGTTGATGAGTGGCACTTACATGGGCTATTTTAGCAATAGAGTAGAAGAGGATTCCACAGAATCGAGCCTGCTGAATGTTAAAATCTCTGCAAGTGACTCTGCTGCACTTATCCAGATGAGAACAACTGCATAAAGCCTCAGAACCAGCTTCCTTGGGAACCTGATCTTTTCAGTTCAGCTGGAAAAGATGAGAATGGGATGAGAACAGAAGTTAGTTTGTATACTTTTTTAGGAAAGGATGTGATAATAAAGAAGTCTTTGGATTGCACAGAAGGAATCTGGAATTCTTGATAGATGATTAGAGTGGACGAGCTCTGTGTATCCAAGCGTGTGTTTATGGTTTATATAATGAAGGACAAATAGGCAGTCCAGCCTCTACCCAATTGGAAATCTGTGTGTGATTAAGGAAGGGAGATGTGCTCCCTTCACTACCATTAAGTGGGGTTCTCCCTTATATCACTGTCATGGACCAGGATCTGATTTAAACCACGTGCTGTAGCCAGTAACCTCAGATAAATCAACGCTTTGTGCCTTTCTAAGGTATTGTCTGTCATTGTAGGACACTTAACAAATTGCCTGCGTGGGAATTCCTTGTTTAATCTAAAGCAGAAATACAACCACCTTGGGGTGGGAAGGCAGAAGTAAGACCAACTGGACTTGTAACAAATATGTGGAAAGTACTAAAGTGGCTGAGGCCCTTCCTTCACTGCAGGTGGTGTCCTGCACGCATGTGGAGGAGGGAAGTCCTCTGCAGTGACGGTCAGACATGCAGTGCAGATACACACGGTCAAATAATATACACGGCCAAATAACATCAGCAGAGCTCAGTCCTTTCTGCTGGATGAGAAGCATTGGTGACAGAGCTTCTCCTGGGTGTACACCACTCTGTGGCACCTTGCTGACCCAGCTGGAAATCAGAGCCCAATCAGAACTACCCCGGCCATGACGCTAGTCCCATTGCTCTTTTGGGCGTCCTGGTATGTTAGGAAGGTTGTGCTGATCTTGTAGATCTCTCAGGCTTCGGTGGTTGTTTGATCTTTTGGTGGGATAGTCTGGGTGTTTATACGCTTACAATTTGCAGATCTCCTCCTCATTTTGCTGCAGAGTTTTAAATGAGGAAATTAGGTAGGATTCAGATTTCAGGCAGCTCTAGATGAACACCATTCCCAGCTGGGATGCTCATTCAAGTCTTGAGAAGGGCAGCAATGGGGAATCAGTTTGGAGAACTTATTTTTTATCTGTTGTCCCTTCAAATGTAAGATCCTCAGCTGTCATCCAAGGGGAGCTGCTGTTTAATGTTCAGAAGCAGCCCAGGGGAGACAAGTGCGTGCCCCTTGGGTAGTTGCTTGGCTGTTCATTCAGATTCACTTATAATTGCATCTGTATTTTGCATTTCAGCTACTGACTGTTTAAAGCAATCAAACTTAAAATGCACCAAAGCCAAAGAGGGTGTCACTGGAATAGACACATTATGTACAGTGTGTGCTTGTTGTTAAATGCTGTTAATTGCCTTGGCTGGGCAGCCTGCTGTTCCCTGGTTGGTTTCTGCTGCGATCCCAGCCTTTGTTTCTCTTCTGCAATGGAAACATTTCTCCCTTATTTATTTTTGCGTGAGAAAACATGTTTCCATTCTGAGCCTCTAGATACCACTTGGGTGCCCCCCTGACCTCTCCTCGTGGGCCCGGCCCGTATAAATGACCAGACGAAGGAATGTGGACGAAGGAAGTGCCATAAAGTAGAAATATTGCTGGCTTGTAAATTCCCTCCACCACAGCAAGATTTCAAAATAAACAGAGCTACAGTCACATAGGACAGCATAACTCAGCAGTGCAAAATTCATGACTGGCTCTTGCTAAGGAGAGCAGCCTGACATCAAAATGAAACTCCTACAATAATCCCATCTGCCTCAAAGCCCTGGCACCAGACCTGCATTGCGTTTCCATACAGACTTCACCTGGCTTTGTTCTCCAGGTTATTCCTCTTTTCACAGCCCGTACGAAACTGAATCCAGGGTGGGAAGCTGAATCCAGGGTGGGAAGTTGAACTATGGCTCTTATTCAGGTCACTGGGATTTGGCGGCCCTCGTTTCCTCTGGGTGGCTTTTAGAAAAATACCCAACTTTTGATATAACTGTGCTCCTCCAGCCTGCGGCATGAATGTGTCGGTATCTCCAGTATCTGGGAGTCTGACCATGAGTACTGCCAGCTGCTGGATGCCAGGATTGTTTAGGCAGGTTCAAGCTGCTTCTTGCTGCTGAGTCTGCTCAGCTGCAGAGCACTCTTGCTTCTGCCCTGGTGACAATTCTGTATTTATAAGGGCTCAAGACCCCTATTTCTGAAAAAAGATTATCCAGACACCAGATAATTCCCAGATCTTGGAGGAAGAGTCAGGTTTATGCACCACATGGGCTCTCAGCTCCTCAGCACAATATTCTGCTGTCAGCCATCTGTGAGAAGAGGGAGGTTTCTCCTTGGATTGGGAGCTTTTTGAAGAGAAAGGAGTCCTTCCTCCTAATATTGCATATGACTGCTCTGATAGGTAATAGGCAAATGGCCATCTAACAAAACCCGTATGATGTCAAAAAATGGGATCAAATTGGGATTCCTTGAAACAAAACTTTAACTCTGGAACACAGGTAAAAGCATGTATCTCAACTTCAGACAGATACAAGTCCCCACTCAGAAGCCTGTCTTATGACTAAGAGCGATGGAGTTAACAGCCTGGCAAGCAAACACTAATTGTTATTTTTCAGCACTTTTTTGGGTTGACATTAGGGGTTTTCAGAAGTTGAAATTAAGGAACTTTTGATGAGCTTGTACAGCTTGTTGAAAAATATTCCATTTTGACACAAAACATACTGCCTTTCCACTGAGACCCAGTATCCTCCTGCTCTTCTCCCCTGACTCTGCTGCTCTTATCTAAAAATAATTTGGTTTGTTTACTCAGTGAAAAATTAAACGTTTCCAAGGGCACTGAAACCTTTTTTCTCTTCATCAAGAGCTCAAATGTCCACTTAAAATCCTTTGATGAGAAATTTTCAATCAGATCCAATGAAAAAAAGAGAAGACATGGGGGAGGAAACCATGAAACCATGACTCTTTTTTCTTTTTTGAAGCATACAGCAGAGTTCCTTAACATCGGTTGTGGGAATGAAGAAGAAAGTGTCTGCCTTTGATCTGAAGGGAATCCTATAGTTTTTCTGAATTCTGCCAGCTGCTCCAATTCTACACTTCCACTCAGACAAAACCCTACATTATGATTGAGCCTGAAACCAACATAAACAATCCTGTGCCCTTTTAGCCCTGCCGTTGGAAGATGGAGTATCAGTGGAGCTGAGAATTTACTCAATACATCTAAATGAAGTGTAACCTTCCAGAGTTAGATGGCACCAGCTAGATAACCCCATTCAAGTAGAAATAGATGAAGGATGACACTGAAGGTTGCATGATGGGGCCGTAGCTGATAGTCCTGCTCGTGGCTTCTATACAAACTGCACTGGACATACAAGCATCAAAATGTTTGTCATTGCTAAATCTGCAAAAACTCCCCAAAAGACTAGCTAATAGTTTTGTCTCTAAGTGAGGGAGAAGAGATTCATTACACCACAGACTGTATCATGCAAGAGCAAATTAGGGATAAATGAAGAGTAAATTGAGGCAGCAATTAGGTGAAAGTCCTTAACTATTTAAGCAGACAGGCTTCGGAAGAGCCTGCCAGCAGACTGGATGAAAGAGGTGCAGAATCAGAGGGTTATTTGTGTGATAACAGGGTCTGGATTCAGCCCAGAATATCCTTCCCTGTACTGTGTAACCTTAGAGGCCACAAACCTTGATGTACTTTTTAACCTCCACAACTTTATAGCTCTTATAGATCACACGTTTTCTAAGAGAATGTTAGAGAGGAGCTAGTATTGTCTGAAGGTCGTGCAGGGATGCTGAAAGAACTGTCTGATGGGACAGAGACACTCCCACAGAGCCGAGGACATGGATGGCAGATATTTCTGAGCCCTCTTTCCTGAATGCAGGGCCATCGCTCAGGAAGGACCTCATGGGACGTCTTGGGCTGCCTCTTGTAAGGACGCAGGTTCTATGTGGCCAAGGGCAATGCCAGTGCTTACGCACCTCTAATGGGCCACCTGAGACCCCCTTTCCTAGTAGATGCTTCCAATGGAGCGGAGGATCTGGGAAGGGCAGGCTACAGATGAGAAAAAGGAAAGGCAGAACAGAGGGAGAGCAGAACAAGAAAGAGAGAAAAGGCAAGGGGAAGTGGAGAGCTGGAGGAGCAAAAATAAAATATACAGACATCAACAAAGTATAAATGTGTGAGGCAGGCTGAGGGATGGGAAGGGGGATAGAGGGTGGCATAAATAAGAAATAGGGGAGACTGAATGGAAAGGCCAGCTGCTGAGCATGCCCTAAGCAATCTCTGGGCTTGCAGGCAGTGGAAGTTAAGGAAGCTCACATCTCTGAGTCAGCTCCCAGGTAGCTCTTGTTCACCTGTCTGTGCCCCTGCTTCACTGCAGTGTCCTGCCTTGCTGATCTGGGCTGTTTTCCCTGATGACCATGACCCTCCCCCTCTCTCTTCCAGCTTCACAACCCTGGTAGAGTAAATGTTTGGGAAATTCCTGTTTCCCTTGTTTTGTAGCATCTGGAGCTAGGGCTGAATAAAGCCCTTCAGGCTGGGAGGTTTTGGAAGGAAGCCCCACGTTCACTGGGCCCTTTGCCAGAGAGTTAATCCTTTCTGTATTGACCCTTCTAGAGGCAGCAGTCCCAGGCCACCAAGGATCTGATAGCCTTGAACTCTCCATGCCTGGAACTGCGCTTGCTGCTTTTTAGTGCTGATCTCTTCCCAGCAATTTCCTCCTGAGGCCCCAGGCGGCAAAGCAGGGGCAATACAGATCAGCCAAATCATTCCTTATTTTCTCAATCAATGCTTTGATACAACTGTCATTGTGTCAATCAAGACAGAAGATGCCATACCATGCGCTTCATCTGCTTTTGTTTATGTTGCTGCTGCCTTGCATATGTACGTGCCAGAAATTCTAGGCTTCCCCATAGACACCCAAGATACTTTCCCAGAGCCATTGGCTGTAAGCTGCATAGATCATTGCAACATCCCTTACCACCTGCTCCAAGCATGGAACTAAAATCAAGCTGGGCTTAGGCAGAGATGAAGGTACAGAGCAGTTAAGTGGTGCTTGGGGTGCTCTATGTGTAAGTGTGTACGTGTTCGTGGGGGTTAAAGGCAGCACAGAAATGTCCAGGGCAATTCAGTGCAGGGTGCAAGAGCAGGCATGTGCTGTGTCCCATGTGAAGCTTGGGGTCAGTTCCATGACTTGGAGTAGGTAAATGGAAGGCAAAGAATATTAATTATCTCTGGCAATGTCTGCAATTCCCTCAGCTTTCACAAGGAGCCATTGTAGCTGCGGATCACTGCAGCTATAGCAGTAAACTGCACTGCTTAAGAGCCCAGGCTTAGCCTTGTCTTTAATACAGACTTTCTGTGTAATCCCAAATTCCATAAATAGGTCTCAGTGCCATAGCACTCCTTCAGCAGCTGTTTTCCAAAGGCCAGAACATTCACATCAGGCATTGAGGTCAGCTGGAGCTGGCAGCATTCAGCATCTTCTTAAACAAGGTTTGGCCTCCCAGAAGCCGCTTCATCCAGAACAAGAGGATACTCTTGCAGCCATTGTCCAGAATAACACTTCACCTTGGTTCCTCCAACTTTAAAATAGGAATAAAAAGCCAGGACAGAACCCTTTGGGTGGATTTGGGTGCCTAGGTATGGGTTCCTAGTGCTTTTTGGAACACCTTGGGTATGCATCATGCCTGCCAGGTGATGATAAGAAGCTTATAGACCCATGTATTTCTGAGATGGCAGTTGGAGGCCAGGCAGATACCCCACAGACCTACAATGACCAGATGTCTACATTCAGGGAACTGACCCTCCCTTTCTTAAGGTCTACGAGGTGCTAAGACATTCCCATAAAGAACTCCGCAGAAATGTCTACATAAAGACATATTTTATACAGCCAACCCAGCTGATTTCTTCTTCACCTGTACTGTAGACAGCTCTCAGGCAGGTTTGCTCTCACTGGCACATGTTAGGAGGAGTGCAGGGAACCCTCTGCCACCTGGGTTTTTCTTCCACAAATAAAAGCTAAGCCCAAGGGTTTTTACGACCTTTAAACAACTTGCTCCTGCATCCCAGCTGCAGGCAGTCCACCTGGTCAGGGTGTTTGCTGGAAGGAAAAAGCTACCTTCTGTGAGAGATCTGAAGGGCTTTTGTTTCCACATCGGATCTCTTGTTTGAGAGTGCACGCAACACCTCCAAGAAACGTAAAAGGGAAAACTATGGCCCCCGTGGAATTGACGCAGCTGTAAATCCAGAGAAAATCTTCCTGTGTCGTTTATGAGCCCGCACATCAGATACTGGCCTCTCGTGCAGAGTGGCTTGGTCCAGGCACATTCCTTCCCCTCCTTCCCAGTTACAGGAGCAGGGGATGTTTGCTGTGGTGTTGTTCTGGGAAAGGGGATTGCGAGAAAAAACGTTTATGTCCTTAGATGGATACGCTACAGAAATGCATTTTGTTCTTCCTCATAAGAAAAACTAGTTAGCTATAATCTGCTAGGTGGACATAGGAAGAAAGTCCATGATAACGTCCTAGATTTAGCATTCTAGGACCAATCCTGGGACCCCTCTTTACTCTGAATTCTCTGGCTTCCTGGCGCATGCTGTCCTGGCATTTCTACCATTTTGGCTTTTCCCATGAGGTTATTGATAGGTATTTTATTGCACAGGGATACTGCAGTCAGCTCCTGCTGGAAGAGGAAGGTTCAATATTACTCTTGTTTCCAAGTATTCTTGACTTTATCTTCAGGGTAGACATTTACTGTTCCATAAATTCCATCTGCAGTTTTTCATACTTTTCAGGAGCTGGAAAAACCTCTTTATAATCAGGGGTGGGGTGAGGAATGAAGCTGTGTTTTGTTTTTCAGGGAGAGTGGTGCAAGATTTTTAAAAAGTAGAGTCTATATCCTACAGTTCTTTATTTCTACTGAAGTTTCTGGTTCCCTGCTAAAATCAAATGATGTGAGATGTGCTTGGAACTGCTGAGATCAGTGGGAAGTTAGGAGCTCCACATCCTTGTTGGAGCTGAGCCCAGACTCTTGGCAACATGCCGAGAGGGCATGCTGTAGGAAGTGTCAGCCATGCTTGCCCTCCACCCTTGAGCATCAGCTCTTGACCATGGCTGGAGAGAGGATTCTGGGTTACGTAGACCTTTGATCTGAAATAATGAGGCCTTTGTGCTGCTCTCATGCATCTTCCTCTGGATTCTTTGCATTTGTAAATGTCATAGTGCCTGTTAGCTGGTTGTGCTCTGAGAGTGAAGTCCTCCCCCTCTGTAACACACCAAGCTCGGGTCCAACACCAGTACTGTCCCCAGACACCACCAAGGGAGCTGCATCAGGGCAGGATGAGATCTAATCCACTGGGTGGGCTTGTGTTGGGCACTTCATTGCACATGGGGAATTTCCAGCTGCAAAGCTCTAACAAATGTCAACACCTCTGTGCTGTGTTTGCTCTGTGGAGCGGGAGCAGGGCCAAGGATCGGGCCCTCAGCCTGGAATATGCTGTCGCTGCTTCGTATACGCACTAAATTAACACACACCAAAAAAAGCTGTAAGTTAACTGCACTACAGATGTTGGGGAATTGACTGTATGCAAGTGTGAAGGGGGTGACTGTGCCAAATTTAAACACCTATTTTATTTCTTTGTGTGAGGCTGATGTTCCTAGAGCTTAGCTTAATGTATATGTCACGAAACAAGACAACTCTCACATTTCTCATGAGAGAGAAGGTGCGGGGATTTACATACATACAGGCATTTTGAGCAAGGTGTCTTTCCTGAAAATGTGAGCAATCACTGTAAATGAGGAGAAATGCAAAACTGTCTCATGTGTTTTCTTCTAAGTTGCCTTGTAGTTTAGATCTCAGTGTTTTTTACTCAATGAAGAAATTCTTGAGGAACGAATTCCTGCAGACATAAAGTTACGAATATACTATTTTTTCTGAGGTCAGTAATTTTGAGCAACTCCTGAAATCAAGATTACAAACCCTTCTCTCATGGTCTCGTCAAATGTTTACCGTTTGCACAACTGTGTTCCAGTCTGGTCAATTAAAATCATGGCTGAACTTCTTGAAAAGAAATTCAGTCTGGATGAGTCCCTTACCTGTATGGCAGGTTGAAAATAACATGCCAAACTGCCTTTGGTGAGCAAGCAAAGCCACAAATGCTTAAAAATATAAAGTCCCCTGCACATCAGCAAATGTCAGTCCCTATTTGTGAACTGAAATATGAGGAGAGCAACATTTTTGGGACTTACGATATAGGACAGTGAAAAAATATGGGCATTTATCATTTGGTTATGTGGATCAAAGAGGAAATAGAAACCATCTCCAGAGAGGAGTACTGTAAAGTGGTATATAAGTATAAGTAGAATTTTTACACTCCAGAAGGGAGGAGTTAAAAATAGAGACATTAAGAAAAAAAGATTTCTGATGATAAGACGTATTGGACTATAGAAAGGCTTCTTGAGGGAAGAAATAGAAGCTGAGTCTCTAAAAACTTTGAAGCAGAGATTGAATACAAAAGCAATAAAACTTCAATCAGAAATGGCCCTGCACTGTGAGAAAAAAAAAGGGCTAGATGGCTTTACTGTAATTCTCCATGTCTTGTAACTGAATGACTCTCTGATGCTCTTTGTGGACTGTTGAAGTTTTATAAGCAGCTGGGGATCCATTAGGTTGAAAGATACTGTGGGAGTACCAACTGGTCTCATTCTCTCTGTGTTTCAGCATGTATGGTGATAATCTCCTGAAACATACGCTCACACCCAAATTCTGAAGCAGAAGTTAGGAAGAATAGCTACAGACACAAGGCCAGACCTACTCAAAAAAGGAGAAATGAGGAGCTGATACTTCTGCTAACATACTGGGGGAGTGACAGGTCACGGGTGTGTACTTCAGGGACTCATTTGTGGCCTAGTATTTCCCTCTAAATGAGCAAAGTCTTAGGAGCTGGCTTTGAAAACCTTGGTTTATGCAATCAGCAGTTGATTATAAGATCCAGTAAGGCTCTGAGTAAAACACAACTCCGGCAAGTAAGCTAATGGTAGGATTTGGCACGTCCCAGTCTCCTGTATCCCAGTTAGGTCTGGTCCTGTAATACACATGTCCTTGTTGTGTGAGTGACATATATGTTAAGTGATGTTAATGATTGTTTATTGCAAACTAAACATTTTTACCATCTGGCAACTTTAGATGACGAATGTCAGAACAGTTCCAGCAAAAGAAATGTTTCCATCACCATAAATAAGCTGTTTGTTGGATCTTGTGTCAATGTGAGATTAATACAGCTGCCTGACGCCCAGAGAACAAATCTGTCAATACAAACTAGATTTAGTTTACATTATCTGCCTCTTCAGTCCTCCGTGTATTCAGAGTACATGCTGCCCAGGCAGTAATGCCTGCTCTGGCACACAGCATGCTATCCTTCCCCTCCCCCAGACAAAGCCTCCCACCTGATTGTTTTGGGGATTTTGTGCTCCTTTTTATCCTACCTGTTACTCTGGGCTTTTATGTGATGTAAGTCCGTGGTTACTCTTTTCTAAAATGGCTATATTCATGGTTTTAATTGACATTAGGACTCAAAACAACACTAACGTAATGAACTTCGAGCAGCCTGGTCTAGTGGGAGGTGTCCCTGCCCAGGGCAGGGGGGCTGGAACTAGATGATCTTTAAGGTCCCTTCCAACCCGAACCATTCTGTGATTCTATAACTTCTCAAATTATAAAAACGCGTTTAAAAAATTCCAATTTTCAAACTTCCCGAATATTCACAGAAAGGGTTTTTTTGTTTGTTTGTTTGTTTCTTTTTTACAAAAAAAAGACATTTGAAAACCAAAAGCAAATAACAAAGAAAGTTCGAGGAGAGGCTCTCACGGCGTTTGACTTTCAGCCGGTGCCCGGGCTCCGGTCACTAGAGGGCCCCCCAATACACCGAACCGGCCGCTGCCTCCTCCCTCGCCTTCAGGTCCCCTTGCGGGGGGGGTTACGGGGCCATACCGGGGGGGGGCGGGTACGGACCTGGCTTTTGTGTCTCTGAGGTTGCACATACCTCAGGGTTTTAATTGGGATCAGGGATGTGCTTTTGGAGTGCGCTTCTTGAAGGCCTATCCCTATTTACTTTGCATCGCAGAGCTGGCTCTGAATGTGTGAATTAGATTGCTTTGAGGGGAAACAAAGTCGTAAAATGAACTCCAGAAGGGCAGGTACTCCAGTTGCTAAAGAGGAATTCAGTCCTTAGGACAAGACTGCAGCTAGACTAAAGGGAACTCTTGAAATGGGATGGAATAACCGCTTTGCTCTATAGATCTGCTCTTCACGGCGCAAGTTGCTAATATAGAAAAAGCCATGAGGCCCCTAGACTTTGCTGAGGGAGAAGGCAGATGGAAAGTTTGTTTCAGAGCCTGTAAATCCCCAAAGTGTATAGATATTTGGGTTATGCTGCTTCATTTGTGCCTATCTTAAAAGCAAATAATAATAAAAAAAGATCCCAAGAGACATGTGACTCAATTAGTCAAAGGAAAGCCTGAAAGAAATGAGATGGGTGCTATAAGGAGCTCTGACCATCTTGACCTGGCCATCAGGCTAGATCTTTTCCCTGCAGACTCAAGTCTGTTCAGTTCTGGTGCTTTGGTCTCCTGTGCGTCTGTTTCCCATGGAGGGAGTGCAAAGGCAGGGCTGAGCTTGGCCCTGGCCAAGCCTCTGAGGTGCCTCTTCTTGCTTGGAATAGTGAACCTTTATTGTTGAGGTCTAGGTTCCTTGAAGTGGCCTGCAAGGTCAATGAACCTGAACACTCCAAGCAAAACCCAAGCAAAGCCACACAGTTTTAAACACTCTTGGAATAAAATCCCCTCCACAGCGTCAGCTTAGTGCTCAGGGAGAGAGGCAGAACACGCCAAACTTGGCTCTGCTTTCCCCCAAGCTTTCAGGAAACCCCTCACAGGGAGGCCAAGAGCTATGTTCATAACAAAACTTAAACCCAAGCAAAATTTATCACGTTTTGAGTTTCTTCATGAAAGGTTAGACCAACTCGGGATGTTCTCTGCTGGGATAAGAGGAGAGATGGATTCTGCCCTTAAGGGCCAATTTCACATCCATTGGAATCGCATGCAAAACTCCCAGGGAAGCAAGCTTAAAACCTTTAAACACTGTTAGAAAAGCAGCTACCACAGCTCTCTGTCACTCTAGTTAACCATCTATAAACAGTTACTCACCTGACCTCTATTTGATCTCTCCCTCTGCCCTCCAAGGAATCTTTCAGGGCCAACACACATTATGGATATCTCTGTGCACATGAACATTTGAGGCTATTTTACTGTAACGAGAACAGACCTCTTGCAATTCTATCTGTAACCTGCTTATTTGGGGAGATTATTTTTTTCCTTTCACAGAGCAGACAAATACAACAAGACACTTCTCTTAGTTTATACTGCTTTGTTGCAAATACTTAATGCCAAAAGTCCTGTTCACTACATATGTAAAGGATGAGCTTGGAACTTGGACATGGCAATAAGGAGGGAAAATAGTCTTAGTGCTTGAAACAAGAAGGTCAAAGCCAGGAGTCAAGAATGATCTTCAAACCACTTTAGGGTTGTCCTCTTCTAGCTGCTGCTTGGATGCTCAGCAAGACTGCAAAGCCTTCAAGCTTTCACCTGATTAAGTCTTGGGGGGGGGGATAATGTAGGAATATCTCAAGAATAAGACTACTATTAAAAAAAAAATTCTTAAGCAAAACAAGAATAACAGTAATATGGAGGTAAATCTAAGGGCATATGGTCAGTAATTGAAGAAAGAAGAACTTTTTATGGATGCCTTTATTAATATTATTTTGAAAGTATGATAAATCAAAGAATTTCAGAGTTAAGTTACAAAAGAATATAAATACATAAGAATATTGGAACACTCAAAATCTCTTAAAATCTCTCTTAACCCTGCACCCTAAGGATACCATGCAATAGTTAATGTTGATTTTAACGTCTTAGCTTCTTTCATTTCCTTCCCATCACAGCATCATACTATGTGGAAATAAGCAGCTTAAGCACGCTTTAAAAAACATATCTTTAAAAAAAAAAAAAGAAAAGACCTGCACCTAGAGACAGAGATATTAAACTGCTGTAGTCATTATCATGTGGGCTAATGGATGATGTTACAACAAGGCAGAGATAAGGTCGATTTGGTGTCTTAGTTGTGCAGTCCCACAGCCTAATACATATAGATTTCCTGAATCTAATTATCCTTAACTCTAGATCACTGATTTTCCTGGTGTTAACACGCTTGGTTTGTAATGTATTTTACTCCAGATTGCTGAGATGCACTGTGAATCTTAACTCCACTTAAATATAGATTCTGCGTGAACACTGTGGCCATCCAAAAAATGATGCGTTTAGTTACAGATAAGTATTCCAGGAAATATTAAGGAAGATCACAGTCAAATACTATTAGTGAGAACAAGATTAAACAGGGGTATTATTTTCCCGAGCGGAGACATTTACTTTAATTCTTAACTCACAAAAAAAGTTTCTTAATAACAATGAGTTGTGTTGTACTGGCCAGAAATCGCTTACTTTAGTCATAATCTGTGGGGATTTAAAACAACTTCAGATAATAATGATTTCATTGCTGGGTTATGCCAATCTAAAATTTTAAGCAACAGAAATGTTGCCATCTCCCCATTTAAGAGGAAATGTAATTTGATACAAACACACTAAAAATTTGGAATATTGCATTATTAAAAAAGGCTGTCTCAAGCTGTGTTGAAATCAACAGTAGGTCTGTTTAAGTTTTCTGAATTCATCCTTTCTTTGTCAGCATTCAGATAAAAGATTAAATGTACTGGCTATTAAGGAGTTCTGGCTGCAGCTGGTTGCTGGGGGTGGGGGATCAGCCACCCAGCTCATCGAGGGGTGCAGGCTGGATTTTTTGAGCATTCAGATAAACACTGGTCAATTCTGTGGGAGTTAACATTAAGCTGAAACGAACTTTTCATGGAATTTAACACTTGCCTAGTCATTCGACTTTCCTTTAAATGTACAGTTAGTTCAGATTTCCATGAGTTCATAATTCTAGATTTGGGGGGCCAAACCATAAGACCCCCGTTGAGGGTTTTCTCCTTGTTTTGACTTGCTTTGTTGTTTTGTTGCTGTTTAAATCTTAAGCTCAGAGTCGTCGTACCGTAGGCAGCAATTTGCTCTTGGCAGAAAAAAAAAAATCGCACTTCATAAAAATTGCTCGGTGTTCAGATGAGCTCCGTTATTGTATGAATAATTCTTCATCCCAGTAGCGGGAACACGCCAGGGAAGCCGTGAAGGCAGCCCCACGGTACAAGGCTGTATGTCGGTCAGGTCTCCCGTCCCTCTCTCGCCCCGCAGCCCCTCTCGGCGCTTGGCTTCGCTCTGACCCGAAGCAAAACTCCTCCGCTTGAGGATGCCCAGCGGGGGAAGTTCTGGGCACGGAGGCCGGGCTGCTCCGGTAAAATTGCCCTGGCAAAATAACCCACTAGAGAAGATACCTATGGGGGTGTGCGGGTGTGTGCGTGCGTGGGGAGGAGGGAAACAGAACGCAAAATACAGGCGGTTCGCCCGGCAGCCGTCGAAGCGGGCAGTCCAGCACCGCGGGGTCGCCTTGTCCCCTCCCCGGGGACTTTGCCCGGCACCCGGACGCTGGCAGCGGCGGAACCCCGGGACCTCCCCGCCGGGGTCTCCCCTCCCGGGGCCTGGAGGTGGCACCCCGCCGCCAACCGAGCCCCGGGACCCCCCCCGCCCCGGGACCCCCCCTTCCTCGCCGTGGTCCCCCCTCCCGGGGCGGGAAGCAGCTCCGCGCCGCCGCATCGCGCCGCTGCCGGGACTCAGAGGAGCCGGCCCCGGCCCTCGCTGCCGGGGAGGGTCGTGAAGGCGATAGAGGGATGCTGCCGGATGCGGTGTCCCGCGTACTCCTGCTCCCTTCTCCTCGGGAGACTTGATCTCCCACGCAGAGGCGTCTGTGGCAGAGGGGAGGGACAGCCGAGAGGCACGGGGAGCAGAGGCATCCTCCTGCCGTGAGGAGGAGGGTGCAAGCCCCGTTTGAAGCTGGCTGCACTCGCTTATCCAGAGGTGTAGGGAGAGCCCTCGTATCTACGTGCCGCATCTCTTCCAGTCAGCTCTGAAAGCCTGTCCAGGCGTTTCCTGGGATCCGACCAGTTTTCCCCTTCAGTTACAACACGTGTGCGTATCTGAGGATGCCGAGGGGGAGACTGCTTCTCAGATTTAACTCTGATCTCATTCTGCATCCATCCAGTCGCTTTGATTAGATCCTTGGACTGCTTTTCTCTGTGCCTGTAGCAACAGAAAGACGCACAATAGTGTGTCTTTTATGTGAAGGGCAGTGTGGATGTCCCCATGTGCCAGCCGGAGCACTCCTAGCAGCGCTCCTAGCAATGTTTGCAGTGGGATTAAGATTCACTTCTCCCATCCCTGCAGGGTGTCACAACAGTCATAGCAGTTGTAGCCAGGTTTACGGCACTAGTTACAATTACTGGCACTTTCAGTGCATCAAGTTCCTGCGCTACTGTGCTAGCTTACCTAAGAGAAAGGAGGGAGAGCAAGACCAGGCTAAAGAAATTGATAAGCAGGGGCAAAGAAACACAAATAACTAGATTTAGGAGGGCTGGATGTGAGAATAAACTTTGCCAATTCATGGCCCAGTGTCGGTGTCAGCGTTTCCCCCACTGTCAGAAACAAGATCCCCTGAATGAAACATCCACAGGAGCAGGATTTGGGCCCCTGTTTCCAACCTCATGAGCTGTGGCTGGGAGAGTTTGAAGTTACCCACTGTATAAACGGACCGTGCTGTTGTCTTTGGTGGCATCGTGGACATCATCGTGGTTTAAATACCTCCTGACCAGGATTAGCTTTACCCACTTGCCCCCCTCTCTGTCCCAACCTTACCGAGGGCGCCTGTTTTAAATGCAGCCGAGGGGTCCAAATTCAATCAAAGCCTCGATGTTTATTTAAAGTATTGAATGGCAACAAACAGGGCCCTGTGGGCTTGGACTGCAGACTGCGAGGACATGCTTAAGTCAATTACACTTGACAATGCTGTAATAGCTGAGGGTAAGCGGCACCCTTAGACCTCCCGGCTCTGCAGCGCTAGCGGGGCTTTCAGCCGAGGTGCCAGGGAGCCCAGCGGCATCTGCAATACAAAGGAGGTGAAATGTGGCAGCAAACGTACAACTGGGTTCAGCTAATAGGGGGGAAAAGGTGGTGTTTCGAGCCAAGCATGCGGAGGCAAAAGCGGAAAGCCTCCCTCTCTCGCTTTCCTCCCTCAAAATTCCCCAGATATACTTCTGGGAAGATGTTTCGTACGAGGCGCTGGATCTGATGCCCTGGGCGCCGGTGTAAACCTAAATTCACGCCCACGGGAGTGAAGGGGGATTTTTCTCCTCTTCCCGGTGGGAATGCTGGAATGCGTCCCCGCAGCTGTCCCAGCTCTGGTTCAAGAGCAGTGGGGCCGGGGTGCCCAGAAGGGGCCGGGGCTGGCATACTTTGGGGACAAAACTTTCTCCCCCCGGCCCAGGCCGGATGGGGTGACCGTGATCCCGCTTCCCCGGCGGCCCGGGCTGGATGGGGTGACCGCGACCCCGGCTCCCCGCCGCAGCCCCGGGCAGCGTTGCGGACAGGACCCTCGGGGGGAGCGCACCGCCGGTGCCGCCCCACGGGGGACTCGGGGCTGCTGGGGCAAGCGCTTTGCCTGGGGGAAGACTGCCGGGCTGACGGAGCGAAGAGAGGAGCCCTCGTTCTTTTGGTTCCTTTCCAAGCATTTTTAACAGAGGAAGGATGTAATAACATGCCACGGGCAATAAATCATAGGCTAGCTACTCCCCCTGGCTCCCCTCCCCCAGCCCCGGCGGTCCCGGCCCCTCTATAGAGGGAGGGGAGGAGGGGACTCCAGCAGAGAGCCGCAGCCGCCGGGACGAGCACTCCAGCGCCCGCCCCGCGCCCCGCCAGCCGCCCCAGCATGGACCTCCGAGCCCTTGCTCTGCTCGCCTTCGCCCTGGCGATCATCTCCCTCTCGGAGGGTAAGTGAGCTGCCTACTCGCCACTCGCACCGCTCCTGCTGCCGGCGCCGGGGAGCCCGGTCGGGAGTTACGGTCCCGCCGAAATCCCCGCGCTTCCCCCTTCTCCCGCAGCTCGCCCGCTCTCTCTGGCTGCTGCCGCAGCTCAGATGTGGGCGTCTGGCGAGCCCCGAGCGATAGCTGTGGTGAGCTGGAAGACGGCAGGGTCGACCCCCTCCGTGGCTCGCTTTTTTCAAAAGGCGTCTGGTCAAAGCGGTCCCTCGTTGCCAAACTTATCCCAGATTGAAATCGGCTGGGGGAAGACTTTCAACAGCGCTGGGTCTGCAGGGAGGTGGTTTGCTTGCAAAATATGCATATCGATTTCCCCTTTAAAAAAACCCAACAAAACCAACCCTAAAAGTTAGAAGAAATGAGAAACAGACGTTTGTTCGGTTCCTTTTCTGTCCTCTGTCGTGATCTATCTTCCCTCCATCAGAGCAGAGCTGAGCCAAAGTGGTCACTCAGCAGGAATTCACCGCACCCGCGGCGAGGGTGCACGGAGAGGTTTCGGGGGCGGGGGGGGGGGCGCGGGGAGGTGCGCTGACGAGAGGTCTGGGGGAACGGGGTCTGACAGCCGGCGAGCATTTGTCGCCAAGGCAAGCGACACGGCGGCTGTCCTCACCGCACGGCGCCGCAGCGCCGTCCCGCAGCCAGCCCGCCCCACGCCGCGTCCCGCGTGTCACCACCGGAGCCCAGCGGCAGCTGGCCGGCTTGCTCTCGCCAGCTGCCCGCCGTGGCAGCCGCCGGCTGCGGACAGCCCCGGAGACGGCGGCAACCTGCGCCTCTTGCCGCGCATCCCGCGGGCAGCGGGGAGCCCGGTGCCGCGGGCAGCGGGGATCGCTCGGGACAGCCGCATTCCCCACGCGTGCCGGGGCGAGGGGAGCCCGTAGCCTCTGGGCATCTCCCGGGCGCTCCTCCCGCGGCTGGCTGCTCGCCTGGCAGAGATTTGTCACCTTTTGTCCCCTCATCGAAAGCTTGCAGGCTAGGTAACGAGCGCCCTTTCAGTCCTCCGCTCCCCTCTCATTCTCCCATTCTACTGACCGAAACTTGGGTGTTCTCCACCCAGGGCGGCAGAGGCTGCCCTCCGGTGCCCTCTTTGTTTAGCCTGAGAGAGGTAATTGCTCCCGAGAATTTCGCCGATGCCTTTTCCACAGTACTGTCCCAGCAGCAACCCCGTCCCTTCGAGGCACGTTTTAAAAAGCCAGCACGGAGCAAGCGCTGCCCCAGGGAGACTCCAGCAGGCAGACCCGGCCGGGTGGGCTCCGGCCCCCGCCGCTCACGCCGGGACCCGCCGCGCTGGGGCTGCGGGCTGGGAAGCGAGTGCGAAGGTAGCGAAGGCAAACCCCGGGGGCCGCGGGTGGTGGGGCTAGCCCCTCGCCCCCGGCCGGTGCCCGGGTACCCGGAGCGGCTCCCCTCGCCCTCCAGGGTGGGTCTGAGCGAGCTGGGGGAGCGCTGCCGGCCCACACCGGGGCTGCAACCCGGACGGGAGGCGCGGGAGTGGGGGACTGGGGACCACCAGGGGCTCAGGGGCTCTCCATCTCCTCGCCTTCCCGCTTAGCACAGGGCTGGGGGCGGTGGCAGAGCTGCCCGGCTGCACCTCGCTTTTCTCTCTGCCCGGCAGCGCTCCTTAGCTGGCAGCAAACTGCAGCGGGTGTCTTTATGGCAGTGTAAGCCTGTCCGGGACCTGGCTACTTGTGTAAGGAAGCGGCTTTAAAGGGTTGGAGAAAAACTAGCAGAAGGAGAAAGTGCCCCAACCTTGCATTGATAAGAACAAAGTTTTTTTTCCTACTTCTTTGCATGTCATGTAGTGCTCTCAACCCTGATCCAGATGAGGGCTTGCATGGCTTCCTTGTCCTGGAGGGCAGGTGAGCTCTGAATTCTTCCGAGCCACCCTGGTAAAGCTCTATCTGCCTGTCACATATCACAGCCTCACTCCCCAGGGAAATGGAGCTGTTCTTGTCTTAAAAAGTCACCAGCCCTCTCCCGATATTCACAAATGCACCTTTGGATGAATAGGAATAAAATTGTGCTTCTATCAAATATTTTGCCTGTTCATGGCCAGCCTGCTTGCCTGGATATAGCTTCCCTCTCTGTTCAAGCGCCCAGAGCTTTCCAGCCCATACAGCAAGTCACTGATGATAACTTTGCAGCAGAACTGGCAACTCATTTGTTCCCTTAATGTCCAGTTCCAGTGCATGTGAGGCAAGGCAGATCCCTACGGGGTGAAATAGCTACTGTCCAACCTTGACTAGTGGCCACTCTGTGAGGGAGATTTTTGTAAGTGCTTTGTCTGTATATGCGAGCAGAAGTGGGTGTTCAGAGCCAGCAAAAATTAGCTTTGAGTTAGAAAACAGTAAAACTATTTATCATTAAAGAAAAATCAACACCCAAACTCAAGAACCCTTCTAGTTGCGACCAGAATATATGTTTTCTTTTTCTTTTTGTCTAAGGAAATAAGGCAGAAGGAATGGCATATTGGGCTATCAAATATCTGAATAGCGTCTGGCCCTTCTGTAACTTTTGACTATATTCAACCGTTTTAACCAAATGTGCCAGATAAAGGTCTCAAAAGCTTTATGTATGATCAGTTTCATGAAAACTGGTATTTTCATGGAACTGTGCAATTAATAGACTGTACTGATTTGTTTTACCGAGAGAATGGCTTCGGCTTGCGCTCAGTGTCTATTAGACATCAGAGAATCCACAGAGCATCCACTTTTGCAGTGTAAACCTGTAGAATAACTGGCTAAATCAGCTGTACTGTGCATGGAACAATTTGTTTCAAATTTTGAAATGTGATAAGGAAGATGTATTTGTCAGCCTCGGGGTGAGACCAGCAATCTTCCCTTCCCAAATTATGGCCCCTTCCCCCTCCTCCTTCAGGATGATAGGGGTTCACGTGTCGGGAAATGCCACGTGCATTAGTTTTCCCTGGTTTTCAGCCTTCCTGAGAGCAGAGGGAGCCACAGCCAAGCTCTCAGAGCCAGAGCACTGGAGGGGCAGTGGCAGGAGATGTTGGTTCCCTGTTAGTGATGCTAAGAGCTGACCCGCTGTCTGTGCTGCTGCTCCCTGGTGCTCGGTGCCTGTAGTGGATCACCAAGCAAGGGGCACAGAATTGCCAAAGGGATCCTTCTGCTGGGAGGGGAGTTGTCATTCTGCTTTGCATTGGGGTGACAGAAGAACACCGAATGCTGGGGTTTACCCTCCTCCTTGCTGGGCTGAATGCCCTTTCTTGGGCAGGAAACAACTTTGGAACTTATGGACATGGTTAAGCTTTCTCTGCTCCTGATTTCAAGTGGGATGGGATTGAAAGTCCCTCTCCCATTCTCAGAGAGGTCATGATTGCACTCTCAAATCTTACATCTGAACAGTTCGTCTCTTGTGGGTTGTTTTGGATAAAGCTTGCTTAAACTTCATTGGTACAAGCTTGCGGAGATGCTTCCACTGCAGCTGTGCTGAGCGTTGTTGTGTGACTGCATTCAATTTCAGCCTCCCTTTCCAGTACAAACTCACTGATGTGTAGCTATCAGGCACAGACTTGCAGTGGGAAATCCTCCTGCCTTTCTCCCTCCCTTCCACATTAGCACTAGTCGCTCTAGTGCATGTTCTTGAGGCTCACCCTGCAGCCCTCCTTCCTCTTCCCCCTCCAGATGGGAGCTTCTCCTCCTGCTTATTAACTCATAGATGATATCACTGCTTGGTCTGGCATAAAACTGATAGAAAGTGTCCTCCAATTTTGTTAACCTATAGTCCAGGTCCTGGGGTGAACCTGGAGGAACTGTGCTCCTACTGGTGAATTCCTCTCCATTTGCCCATCTGCCTGTGGGATCTGATTCTGGCTCATCTCTTGGTAGAGGCACTTGGAAAAAAGGGTTTTCCCTCCTGAGGCCAGGGTAATTTCACTGTCTTGCCTGTGGTTATATGTGCTAGAGACAGGCACTGGTAAATAAGCAATATATGCAGATCAGCTGCGCTTTGAAAAGCTGTCTCTTTTCTCACCTTTCTAGACGGCGGTTTAGGGATTCCAAGCCTTTCTCTGCTCCTTAGCTCTCCATCTGCCTTTAAGGGAACCGGGTTTGTGTGATGCGAGTGCTCCTGTGTGGCTAAATAAACAGGGCAGCAGATTGCCATGTGGCATCTAAAGCCCTGTCAGATATAGATCTACACTGTGGGCCAGACCTTATGGGTTAGGTGGCTGAATTTAATTCTTCCCAGAGGCTGAAAAGTGCTCCAGTAGGGAAATTTTTTAAAATACTAGGTAGCGCCTTCTAGACTTCCAGGCAAGGCTTCTGTGTTTTGTATTTTTGCATGCATGGAGCTTTGAAGCTTACACACAGAGTGAGGACCTTATTTATGTGCACTTGTTTGCCAGTAATTAAGCTCTTCTGTGGAGAAATTAGGTAGCAGAAGGACGGCGTCAGAGGCTGTAGTGAGAGCCAGGCTGCTTTTCTCAGTTCTGCATGCATATTCATTGCTAATTTTTAGCCTAGGGGGCTAAACTTAATTCTGTCCCTATTGATGCCAGTGTCAAGACTCCCATCCAGTCTGGTGGTCCCTGATTAGTATATGGGGAGCACACTGCCTGGTAACTGTCTCCTGGATTGCCGTTACTTCGCCACAGGCTGGGAATTGAAAAGACTCCAAATCTCTCCCGCAAAACCGCTGTGATCTCGCGTCTCCGAGTCGCACCTCCTCGTGTGAATATCTCAACTGGGAGTAGCGGTTGGCTGTAGTGGGGAAAGGTCAGCTGCTGGGCCCTGGGAAAGCCTGAAAGACTCGGTTTTTTTCTCTAGCCAGTAAGTCCCCCGTGAAAAGCCTGCACCTGAGCCCAGCCGTTTTGATCTGAACTCTTTGGAATTCATCGCTTTCTTCTGGCTACCTTCTAATTTGGCCCCAGGTCAAAATCATTTGGCAAGAACAACACTGAGGACAAGTGCCCCCTCTTTTGGCCTTTATCTTGTCTAATTACCAGGAGCATCCCTGCACAATGGAGCCGCTCCTTATTCTAATCTCTTCTTCTTTACTTATCTCCATTTTCTCTCCTTCTTCTTTTGTCTTCCAAAATCCCACGCACCAGGATTGAAAGGCTGGATACTGGGGTAAAAGGATTGTGCTGTGAGCTGTGGGCAAATGCACTCCCAAAGCTATAGCTTTTCTACTGCTTTTTTTTTCACCTGCATATTTGGAGGGAGTTTCTGTCAGCCCTGCTCTGTGTATCTGTGCTGCCGACCGGGAGCAAGAGGGAGTAACGTGTCCTTTCTCTCCCTGTGTCCCGCAGAGAAACCCGTCAGCCTGACTTACCGATGCCCCTGTCGATTCTACGAGAGCAACGTGGCAAGAGCAAACATTAAGCACCTCAAAATCCTGTCCACACCCAACTGCTCACTTCAGATTGTGTAAGTCTCTTACTCTTTTCAGCTGGGTGCAAGTCTCAGGTGTCAAAAAGAAGAGTCACAGAGCTGGTTCGTGCTTTGGTGGCTGCAGTTTGGTCTGTGTTTCACACCGTGATTTCCAATTCATCTCTTCACCCCATGTGTGAGGTACAGCTGGAACCTTCTTTACCCCACACAAAGTTACAGGTAGATGTTTCCCAGCTGTGTTTTACCCCTTTGATTGCCCTGTGACTCTGTGATCCCATGTCCTGTTTGCCCATGGGTGTGTGAGCAGGAACATCAGACAGGCTGTCCATTGCCTTGGCTGTGGAGCTTCACACCTTGGGGAAAAGACTTTGCAGTGTTCTGAGTTTTCTAATGCTCCACTTATCCACAGAGAGGAGCTAAACAAGCAAAAGGAATTCCTGGATTTCGTGTAGCCTCCATAGGAGGTAAAGACCCTAAACATGTGCTGGTCTGAGCTAGGGACACGCCAGGCAGTGACTGACTCTGGTAAACCACAGATCACAGCAGGACAGAGATGGTGGGATCCCAATGGAAAATAACCTCTTCATTTTTGCTGAAAAAGAAACACTGATTTTCGGGAAAAATGGGGTTGTAGATCTGTGTGTGCATGTGTGTTTTTAGGAAGGTCTTTTTGGTTCATTTGTTCATGAGTGACCTCCTCCCTCCTCTCCCAAAATTCAAAATCTTCAAAAGAAGAAAATTACCATTCATCTTTTCATTGCAATGAAGCCCTACTACCATCGACATCTGTTGACATCTGTAAGAAGGTCTCAGTCACTAGACAGGGTTTCTGTGCCGTGCTTCCATCACCAGTTCTGTCTTCGATCCATGTTGAGCTTCTCCAGTTGCAACTTAAATGCTGTAGAAGCCCATTCTTTTGTCATCCAAAACATTTCTGCACTCAGAAAATTAATGTGTTTTCATGAGATTTCTCAGGAACGTACAGATATATTGAAAAGCCTGTATCCATTCATGAACCATTTTTTATTCATAGTTTTTTTTTTTTCCTTTCTTAAACCACTCTGGGTAGATCTTACACATGTTCTCATGTGTGCCTCTGCCTCAGGATTTGCTGGAGGACAGTGAGAAAAATGTAAGCCTCAGCTGAGAAATAATTTCCTTTCACAAAAATGGCAAAACCAGCTGTGATCTCTACCTATAAACAATTTTGGAGGCAAGCATCCAAAACACAATAGTGTATGGATTTGTGCTCTGGGACTGTCAGTGGATGTCAGAAGGGTCCCAGCACTAGGGCTTTGTAAAGGATTAGGAATTTTCTGGAGTAGTTTCAAGAAAACGACAGGCATTTAAGACAGGATAGAGTATACATTTATCTCTTAATTAAAGTGGGATCATAGTCATTAGAGGTAGATAAGAGCGTGAAATGCAGAAACACAAACAACTCATGTTCTTGTCCATTCTTGACCTAAATGTGTTTGTTTAAATGTGATTCAGTGGCACACAGAACACATGAACCTGTAGTTCACTATCTTTTGTTTAAAAAGCAAGGTACTTAAAAACTTGCCTCCAAATACCCCTGAAACATCATGAGTACGAACTAGGTCTTTATTGCAGCAGAAGCTGAAACCGAATCAAAACTAACACATAAATTTCTCATCTTGGTGGTTTTATCCACACTCTGAATTTAGCGAATATGCATTATACAGTGACGGTGTGAGTAACTTAAAAGCTACCATTTCCAGGAATAGAGAACCTCAGTGAAATCACAACATTTCAAGGAAAGATCTTGTATTTTTTCCCCCTTTATGGCTGAGCGGAGTTGTACCTGAACGAAAGGCCTAAGGGCAGGCTTTTGTCTTTGGTTCTGTGGGAAGTCATCTCCCCAAATCCAGAAATCTCCTCTGTCAGTGTCTACTTCTGCAAAGCCCATCCTAAATTCCTTGCTTTTCAGTACAGGGAAATAGGCATTTTTAGCATGCAAGTAATTGCATTCTAAAGTAGACACCTAAACCAGTTTAGGTTAACACTCCATACCATTGCCTAGGTCTCTGCCATGACTGTACAAGGAGCAGGGGCTGACGGGCTGAGAAATAAAAGTCTAAAAAATCAATGTCTTAATATTAGGTGAGAGGAACTGAATTGCATGTGCCTGGAGGCTGTTTACATGTGCGCTTGCTTCTGTACCCTGCGAGGACAGACCAAGAGTTCCCAGGCATTGCTAGCATCAGCAAATCCATTCTTACTCTCTGTTGGTATCACTTTGCTGGAAATACTCCAGCTTGGCACCGCTATAAGGGAAATATGAATTAGGCCCATTCATCTCTTTATTGGCGCAGGGCTTGCAAGACTGGATCTTTGATGTGTTTATGTTACAACTATGCTGTTGCATAACTTCAGACCGAGGAGCCTTTTTGACCTGTTATTTCTTACACCATAGTTTTATATCCTGCACATTTCATTTTATAGAGCAGGGGACATTTTGGCTTCCATCCAGCAAAATGCTTAAACAAGTACTGAACTTATTCCTATGGGCATTTCCATGAAATTGCTGTTCTTGGCACTTTTGCGTGGCAGGCAGGCTGTTTAAGGGGAAATTTCTGGGCAGCTGGGACAGAGGCAGGGCGCCTTGGGGGACCTGGGTGATCACAGTGCTCTCGAGAGGCCCCAAGATCCCTGGAGGCAGGGCGAGACCCGCTGATGCGGGTGAAAAGTTATTTGTACTGCTTTTGTATGAAAGGTGCAGATAGCCCAAATGCCAAATTCCCAGGGAATTCAGATTAGCTAAGCAGTCTGGTTTGGAAAGTGCAGCTTGGACATCCAGGAGAAACCCCTCAGGAGGTTTCTGCTTTTGTTTCCAATGCTGAGTGAACACATGAGGGAAAACTTTCCTCTGGCACTATGGTACTTCCAGTTGTCTTCCTGCCTGCCACCTGTTTGTCCAGTCTTGTACACAACAAAAAGCTAATGAGTGAGCAGACCCTTTCAGAACATCCAAGAGGTACGGTTTGGTGTCTGCCCTCAAAACACATGAAATTTCAATTTTGCATTGAATCTGAAAGCTGTTCTTAATTACTTCCTTGCAAAAATGACCATACCATTATTTCCAAATGAAATTTAGCTGTTCCCAGCACTGAACTCATAGCAGCACAGGTATGAGTTGGAAAACTTCGACTTAAATCCTGTATCTGTCCCACCCCCACATGCGTACCAGTACAGACCACAAGAATCAGCATCAGAGGAGACAAATTGCGCTTTGAGCCCGGGGATATTTATAATAGCTGCCTTGAGGATGGCAGGGATAACCCATCCTCTTCCTGGTTTAACTGAGAGCAGCACTGGCACCCGAGGTACTGCCCGTAGTGGAATCGCAAACCCCTGTGCGAAATAAGGCATGTGGGGGTGGGCTGAGGAGCGTCTCGCACTAGACTCACTCTGACTTTTCTCCTTTGGCAGTGCAAGGCTCAAGAGCAACAGCAAGCAAGTGTGCATCGATCCCAAGTTAAAGTGGATCCAGGAATATCTGGAGAAAGCTTTAAACAAGTAAGGCAAGAGACAAATGGACTTAACAGCTAACATCCTGAGTTATTAAAGGGTAGAACATTAAGGGCTGGCTTTTACCATGTGGACAAAGTACTCGTGGAATCAGATATTGTTTTGAAGATGGGTTTGGAGTTGACCTAGTCTGTATTAAAACAACACCTTCTAGTATATCCTAAATGTTAAACTGAGAGTTTTGCCAGGGTTTGAGGCAAAATCTATCCTAATGAGTCTGTTCTGGGGTCCCCAACTCATCCTTTTTAAAAAAAGCCGTTCTCCCAAGGAAAATGCTTCCTTTATGCCCCTACTTCCCCAAGCCAAACTACAGTTACTTCAAAATCTATATTGTTCCAGTTTCTTTGGAGCCCCTTTTCCATGTCACACTGGGGTCTGTTTGCACAGGCAGCTGAGGCCTAGGAGGTCTTGGTGTTAAAAATTGTTTCTCTGCTGGCCAGTGTGGAGTGCTATTAATATCAGCCAAAGCGAGATGCGCTGCCATGAATAAGGTTCTCCCAAAAGGCCAAGAAAAAAACAGCCATACTTGGCAAATTCAGACTTTTTAAATCTATTTTTATTCCCCTTGAAAGCGGGTGATCATGGCTACCCTGAGATGGACACACACTATTTCAGTTCGTATTTATGGTGAGCAAGAGCAGCACAGAGAACGTATCTGTGCTGAGTTGCAAGGGAGGGTCTCCAGCCTTCCTGGGCTGGAAGATGAGGCAAATGATGGTACAAAGCATTTCCTTGTTTGCCCAGGCCCCTGCGATTGATCCAGATTGATCCAGCAGTGGCATTTTGGCCAGCAAGCCTACCTGTGCACTCAGTATCCCTCCCACCCTCGCCACCACATTCCCACCCCTCAGTAACCGCTGTAACCGTGCTGAACCTTCCCCCCCCCTTGCATCTGTAGGGTAAAGGCAGGGCTGGAATCCAGTCATTTGCAAAAGCGATCCGTTCTTGGAGAAATGTTGGGAAGGGTATGGCCCCAGGGCAGATGTGAGGCAGTACAGGTAGCTGAATGCTCTCCACTGTTTGCTTTGCAAAGGCATCTGCCAAACAAGGGGTAGAGTTAGAAAGAAAAAGTCTTTGTTCCCCTGAATTTTTACAATTAGCAAGGGGAGAAATGCTGCCAGAGGTAGAGAGATTCCTCCATGCGGTCTTTTTGGGACCCCAGTGGGCCAAGAGTGAGGAGGAGGAGGGGAGGAAGCTAGCTAACAAACTGACTGTGATTCCAGCCCTGACAGCTCTTCCCATCTCATCCGATGCTCAGTGCCTTCTTTGCTGCCACCACTCAGCCCTCTTGTCCTCTGGGCAAATTCTCTGCAGAGGTAATCCAGGTTAACGCTGCCAGGATGGCTTTGGATTTAGGCACAACTGAACCTAAGAGTAAGATGTGGCCCATGCTGACTATCCTAGGGGCTTGTGGTAGTTTGTTTTCCAACTCGGGAAAATTCTCAAGCCCCTGCCTAAGTTTCCGTTTGCTGTCATCCCCAGTGAAGCCCTTGGTGCTCTTCATAAGACCTGAAACTTAGGAGACACTGAAGAAATTTGTAGGGTTTGGGCAAGTATGATTATGTGCTCAGATCCTGCCTGCCTGATTTAGGGGAACAACTCAGCTGGAACACGATCTGCTCTCACTTCCATTGGTGAAGATCCGGGGCCAGCTCTACTGAAACCAGTAAAGCTTGTGCCCGATCTCTAGCCAGATTCTGGGTTTTGTTTACCTAGCACTAATCCAGAAGCTATTCTGCTAATTTGGTGGATTTCATCCTGGTTTAGACTGAGCAACAGAAGAGAATTTGGTCCCAGCTCTATGAAATAAGATGACAGAATGCATATATCTCCATCACGTAATCCTGTAATCATGGCATTATTTTAATTTTCCAACTAGTAATGCTAGCACCAGTGGCATTTTCGTGCTCCACAGACAGTCAGGGTTCTGTCTGTAGCATTTTCACAAGGCATGTTTTTGATATATTTTAGTGCACAGCTTTGACTTCTTCAATGAAATGTACTTTGGAATATATTTATAGCGCATCAAACAATTCATATATTTGAATTGGAGCCATATGAATGTTGGTAGTTTAAAACACCGATATCCCTCTAAACTACTAACAGCTTGTAAAATAAATCTATATAGATCTATAAATGTTAATGTAGCTATCAATTTCAATCAGCCATATATTATATTTTTTCACTTGTACTGAAATTGTATGAAATGTGACATTACCCTATATGCACTAGCAATAAAATGGCTAATTGTTTCATGTTATGAAAACCCAATTGTACATGGGAATTTATTTTTCTGGAATAAAATCAATACGTTTTGTAGAAAGGGCTCTTGTAATTGCTTAAGAAAAATCCAAAGTGTCAACCATCTTAATCTATACAAGCACTTCAATATAAGCGTATCTTCTATGTTAAAATCTGCAGCAAAAGGCAAGGAAAAGTTCATAGAATACAGTAGTCCAACGCAGTTCATTGTAAAACCAGAGATGTTTTTTGGTAGGGAATTATTTTGCTCACGACTTCTGCTTAGCCTTTATTATTGCTTTATATTCATCACATCTCCATGTAATATACACACTTATGAAACATCAGTAAAATACATTCAGGCTGTCAGGAAACCAAATTCCTTAACTGGCTTTAAAAATCCTCGTGCAGCTGCTGTGGCCAACATCATTCAACATTCATCCATTTTATAGACAAGGGGCAAATCCGTCCTTTCTTGAAATAGCTAACAAGTCCTTTATCACTTCCAGGCAATCCCAGTCATCATTTACAGTACACTGACTGCCTTTCCCTTCTCCCTTCACACGAGGATATGCAAAATCAGTCCCTTGTAGAGTAAACAGAAACAAGAGAACGATCCTTGCTTGTCCGCCGTCATGTTAATACAGTCCCACCTCAGAACTTCCCCTCAGCCTTCGGTGCTGGAGTGCATTAAGCTCAGTGACTACTGCTGGCACAGATGAGAGAGATGATGGATCTGGAGAAGATAACAAAATAGGAAAAACCTTTCCTTGAGCCCTGCTGGAAGAAAGGAAAGGAAACTCCCAACTTCTAGGGGCTGGCTGTGATGGGAGCCAAGCCCTGCTGCTGCCTTCCTTCATAGTGTGGCAGCTCTTCCTAATTTCTGACCTCATCTGTAAATAAGGGCTAAAGTACAAGACTCCAGAACAACTACCTCCCAGTACTCCACCAAGTGTGTACTGGGTGAATAACCCACGTGGTGGGGGACAACGTAGGCGAACATCTTCACAGACTCATTTTAAGGCACTGAATGCCCACAAATCCCACAGAATAGCCACCGGTTCTTGTTGATGTCAGTGGGAATGCTGGGTGGGAAGCCAGAGATCCAGCCCTCCCCTCTGCTTTCATTGTACCTCAGGTGGTACCGTGTGGATGGTGAGGCTCCTGGCTGACAAGTTCTGGGAGGCTTCAGTGTTTTGGGGGAAAATGTTGTTATGGCCTCAGAATTTGCAAATGTCCTGTCTCCAGGGCACTTTCATTTGCCTAGCGTTCCTCTGAGGCAGAGCATATATGAAAGGGGATGTTATCGTCATTTGCACCCTGCCAGCAAGATGTGAAGGGACCATAGAATAAATGTGAATAAGGCCTTTGTATATGGATAATTTATGGCAGTCTTTTTGTATTTTTCTTTTAATTTAGACCACGTCATCGCACTCATAAAAAAAAGCAACAGAAGAAACGGGGCCCACTCTGCCCTTCCCGTGCAACACCACTAAAGTCTCCAGGGAGAAAGAATGGTAGGAGACATTAGTTTCTGAGCTGGGATACCTCAGGTTCAAGTCCCTGCTCTTCCACTGACCATCCTATATGACCTTGAGCAAATACATTAAGTTATACAGACCTCCATTTTTCCCCATATTTGCTGAGCATAACATCTGTACCCTCCCTGCAAAGGCATTTTATATAGATAAAACTCTTAAAAGAGGGGGAAAGTTCGGCCATGACAGAGGTGGGAAAATTTTCCCATTTTACAGATGCAAAATGGACATCCAAAGAGGCCAAAGTAACCCTGAACAAAGCCAAAGTCAAAGGCAGGGTAAAGGTTTGGAAGCCCTATTTCTTTTAGCTGGCCATATTCGTCCAATACTAAACTGATGGAGTTACACTACAAAAAACCACTGTGAATTTGTCACTGGCATTTTTTAATGACAAATGCAGCACTGGGTGGTGACAACCTGATTTGGTCCATTGGTGACTGGTTGACACCTCTCCTATGGGAGACGCTAGGCAAGTCCCAGAGACCGGTGTTCCATATGCCAATGCTCTGGATGTCCCAGTTGTTTTTTTCCCATCAGAGAGGTATGTCCTGCTTTTCTGCACCAAAAGAAATAGGGTTACTGGTGTGGGATATTGGAAAAGACATCTTTAAAGAGAAGAATTTTGCTCATAGTTTAGTCATCCTCTTTATGCCTGGATGAGTTTGCCAAGGCTACCTTCACTGAGAGTGTCTCTAGCTCTGGTCACACAGTCAGTTGTCCAGCAGACCTTGTTCAGATCCTGTAGGCTAGACAAGACATGCTGGGACATCAGGGCTTTTGAATACCTGGTGTTTACCCTCTGGCACTTGTAACTCAGCCTTAGTGACCTCGCCTAGATTGCAAAAGGATGATCAGCCTGGAGCAGGAGAAGGGGCCACCAGAAAAACCTGGAGGCCACCAGCACAGACTTGCTCCTTGTTCTGAGTGAACCCTGCACACAATACCCTTGCACTTTACTGTGATACCTAACCCACCACTCCTCCTGGGTACCATGCTCACACTGAGCATGGGAGACTTGATTTTTCCGTCTCCTACCCTGAGCTCCCTACCTCTGCACTGCTCACCCTCCCCGTCACCCCACCTTCACTGGGCAGCTGGTCACCACGAGCAGCGACATGCTGCCCAGCTGCTCACAGCAGGTGGGGTCCCGGAGCAGGGAGGCCATGGGTGTGGTTCCTGGCTGGGCAGCACACTCGGGTGCCTCTGCTCTCCAGCCACCCCATGGTGGGAGCTGAACACCAACAAAAGCAGAGCATGGGCTTCCCTCTGTGTTCCTCCATCCTCACAGAGAGCCGGCACCCTGCGGAGCTGCAGTCCCTGATCTTCAGCAGGGCTGTGGAGTAGGGGCAGGTAGAGGAGACATTCCCAGTGCCACTTGCTCCACTACTGGGGCTGCTCACAAATGATTAATCCCTCCTTTCCCTGCTGTTTTTATTGTCAAGTCTCTTTGCCCACCGATAATGCTTTCCTCTGGCTTTCAAGTCCAGAACAAGCTTCCTAGCCAGCCTTCCTCCTATGTTAGCTCTGAACACCTTACTAACTGTGATGAGCACAACCTGCCCAAATAACTCCCATTGCTGGGTTTGCCCTGCTGGGTCCCAGTAGCTCCTTGTGGAGAACTTCCCCCAGAATGTTTGGCAAACACTGGTTGGAGGGGCTGCAAAAGAAATGCCTTTGAGTTAGTCCAGACACAGATTTGCTGTTTGACTAGGCCTGATAACAAAGCTTTTGCAATTGAAATAAACCTTAATAGTGTTTCACTCTGTTCTTCATCAACAGGAGGTTCAAGATGTAAGAGTCAAGCATTGTAAGCCGTCTACAGGATTTCTTACTGTAGGACCCAGAGAGCAGATAACCAGTATTAGGGAATGAATACATTTCACTGTTATCATGCAGCACAAAGCAACGCTTCATGCATTTCCAAAGGTTTTTTTGTTTGTTTTTTTTTTTGGTGTGTTTTTTTTTTTTTTTTGCACAGGTTAGCTTGCTTTCACAGTGCTATTTTTATATAGTAAGATGTAACTATTTGAGAAAAATATGTTTTTATACAGGTTGGTTTATTACCTAGCACTGAGGGCAGATATGAATTTAAACTAACCCTACGTTATTATATAATATTTTATTTCCTTTGCTATGTAGAGGTCTTGCTTTATTTAACTTTCTTTTGGTTCATGCAAGTCTCCTGGAGTTTTAAACCTAGAAGGACATGAACTGTACAGTGCAATGATGTTGTGTAAGTAGTGGAGGAACTTCTTGCCTCCAGCAGTCATTGAGGCCAAGAACATAGGAAGGCTAAAAAGCATCAGACATTGATGAAAGTGAACAGCATTACCATGCGTGGTATTTATAGGTGTTTTGGGTGAGGGATTAAACTCAGGGCCACGGGGCTAAAGCTCTTCTCTGAAGATCAGAGACCTTGGTGACAGCTATGAGCAGCTGGGTCAACGCACATCTGGTATTGCAAGGTCCTAGTACTTAGTTTGTAGTAGTTGTGTGTGTTAGGAGCCGCAACACTGATCTGATGTCACCTGGCATTTCCTATGTTCCTGTGTTTCTGATGACAAATTTTAGCACAAAAAGCAACGAGTTATTAAGTGTCTAACCACGCGATCATGTTGCAAGTTGCTGGAGAAGTCGGATATGCTGCCACGCACCAGGTGTCTCTTCCCACCCATCCACAGGAGGTGGCTTCAGCTGGCCTGGCTAGCTTTGCACTGAAGTAGGCGGAGATGCATTCACATGACCCTTCACCAACGATGCCGTAGCCTCGGCTACTGAACAATCATACATACCTGAGGGCAGTAACATCTTTGATTGCTCCGGAGATACCTAGAAGAGGATGTCTGGCCATATCTTTGGAGAAAAGAGATGCCTGAGGCACGAGAGGGTCTGCCCAGTTTGTGGAAGGAGTGGTGTTTCTTGTGTGTGGAAATGAAGGCCAACACTCGCTGTTCACCAGTGGTTATGGCCCTGGTTTGCTGGTGAACAGGGTGATCTCTGGAATTTCCTTTGGAAAGTCCACCCGGAGACAGGGACCACTTGTTGCACCAATACCCTCTCTCAGCCAGAAATTCCTTTCTCCCGGTTCCCACCTGTATACGCAGTACTGTTATGCTGCGCACTGGGATCCGGGGGGGAAGCACATTTGTGCAGCACAATGCTTGTGTTTGTATGTATCTGTGTGTGTATTGTAAACAAAAAAATGTTGTAAGAATGTATTTTTTTTTTGAGCGGGTTGCTTCAAAAGAAATCTTCCCTCTTCCCTGCAGCCTGTGCCGGGGACACCGAGAGCGGTGTTTTACTAAGCACTCCCTTCTGTGGCAGGCATCTTTTAGTGCCAAAGAGGCACTTTGGCTAGCCAGGGATTATCTTATTTCCATGTGGATTCAAGTAAAAACCTTGTAAGTATTTTCCTCTCTGCAAAACAATGCTATTACAGAGAGTGCTTCAGCTGGGACCACATCACCTCATTTACCTTGACGTAGAAACCAACTGCTGTGCCTAAAATGTATGTGTGTGTGATTTTGACATTCCTTCTATTGTTATATTTACCAACCTGGTGCTTTGAGTATATTGTATCTCCATTTTGAAAGGGCTGGTACCACTGTACTTGATGAGAATTGGAGTGTTGATTTCAATGTGAGTAGGATCAGATCCTCTGTTGTAAAGGTAAAGATAGAACTTTTATGAGAAAACTAGAGCTTCATGTATCTTCCCTGGGCAGTACTTTATATCCTAAGATCCGTGTCCTGTCCCCACATGAACATCTCAATTACTAGTGGTTTGCCAGAGGTGGACATGTGAGTGTCAAAGCCAAGAATGACTTTGGGGGAAGTGTGGAAGAATCTTGGTTCTGACACAGACATGGAGCTTGCCCTTCTCACCCAGGAAAGTGCATTCTTCAAACATGCTTCCCATCCAAGGACAGTTTGTCTGATTCCTTCCCATTGGAGTAAATAAAGAATTAAACAATCCTCTGGCTTTGATTCAATAGCATACCTTGCTAATGATGATAGGGGCCATAAAGATTTTGTTGCTAGGGGAAACGTAGGCTTTCCAGTGAAAAGATGGGGTGGGTAGATGTGACTGTACAGCCTCGTTGGTGCTCTGCTGCGGTCCTCGTTAACAGGGAGTGCATCTGGGGTCAGCGCCTGCAGGGAAAGGTCTCTGGGCACATGCCAGCCTCACATTACAGCTGGGGCTGTAATGCAAATGGACTACTTTGCCAGAAGCGCTGAGATGGGTAGTGCTGGAGTACCCCGGCCAAACCCCAGGGTCCCAGCTCTGGACAGTATATCCAGGAAGAAGAGATAATGGGGTCACCAGTCAACCTTCTCTGAGGGCAAACTAGTGAGTGTTGCAGGGGTAGACTGTGCATTTGCTTCTGGGAGAGATGCGTGAGTAGCAGCAGGAAGGAAAGGGGCTCCCTGCAAGGCTAGGGAACACCTACAGCCAGGTGGTGGTTGTCTGGGTGCCTTGTGGGCCATCTGCCTCTGACATTTCTTGAGATTCACGCTGTGGCCTGGGCCCTGAGACTGCTGCGCTGGTGCCGATTCACTACTCGTGTGACCACTCAGGGCACAGGGATGCTCTCGGCGGCCAGCACCATGTCCCTCCCTTGATGAGCACAGCGTGAACGCAAGGTTGGCACAGGCCTGTCCAGGAGTAACTGAGGACTTAAGTGAGAACCTAACAAAAGCTTTCTCTTGCTTTAGACCAAAATTCAACCTTGAGTGGGAAGCATTGCTCTTTGCCTGGCATTATTTGCATGGTGCACCAGGGAGGGCAGCCGTGCCCTTGGCACTAGAGAAATCAATGCCGCGGCTGCCCCAGGCTCCCTGTGCCACCCTGCGCATCACACGCTGCTCCTCCTGTGCACACGTAGCAGAAACCCACTTGGGGAGAGCACTCAGTTTTCCTTTCTGCCTTTAACCGTTGACCAAAGACCAAATCAGGGAAAGGAAGTGTGGGGAGATGGGAGTGATGTAGGGACCACACGTGAAGAGGCGGGAAAAGAGATGACGCCGAACCGGTGCTGAAAAAGCAGCTTCCGTAAATGTGAAATCGTCTCGTGTGGTATTTTCAAAGTGCAGCTCTTGAATCATAAGGTTGGATTATTATTTTTTTTAAAGAATCGATGGTATTTATTGCTGTGCCAATTTTTTATTTATACTAGCTTTAGACTTGTATGTATGAATATCTTATCTGAATTCTGCCTGAGGAAGGATGAAGGGTGACTTTCTGATGTGTTTTTAACTAAGTTGTTTGAGCAAAGGTGACTGATCGTTTTGCAATGAAGGCTACATTAGAGGTTAAATATACACATTTCATTGAAAATGCAGTTCCTATAGAAGTTTTTGTTGCTATTTTCTCTTTGTTAGCACCTAGAGGAGCCTTCTTTTCTCTGGCAACTTGTTTTGAGTGACGTGATTTACAATAACCAGGGTTTTCTGAGAACTCGTCACCTAAAATCCATTATTTTTTCATTATTAACATCCCACCAAGACAAGCTTTGTCTGCAAACATGAAACTCTGGTGGCCACAGAGAAGAAAACGTATCATTGTGAAAGGGCTGCATGAACCTCCCATCTTCCACTCCTTAAGAACTCAGTATTGTCAGAATGTGGTAAATACTGTACTTTATATTTTTATTAAGTAAAAAGAAATATCTTCCCAAATAATGTGAAAAGGGTTTTGTATTTGTGTTCCTGTAAGGCAGCTTTTATGGAGGAGTTGTATTATGCTTTTGAAATTACTCCTTTCATAGAATATTTTGAAAAGAATCACTTTTATATTGTTGTAATTTCTCCCATAAATCTGTATGCACTTAAAATTTTCTTAATAAAAATGTCTATCCAAATGAAATTATTATTTGCTTCTAATTTGTTTTCCTCACATACAAAGAGCTGAAAGCTTCCCATCAGAAAAAACATCCAGGTGTAGTTTAAGTGTGCAATTCCAAGGATGCTTCCGTGTAGCCCCATGGGCTCAGACTCTGCAGGGAGTGCGAGGCAAAGTGCCCACGGGGTTTGGCAGGGAGCAGCAGCCCAGCAGATTGAAATGTGCCATCTTCAAAGGAAAGGCTTAACCATTTACTCCTTACACAGAAGCCCAGATTTCTTTTTAATTATTTTTTTTCCCCAACAGTCAACCTCCTGCAACAGGTTGACTTCAGTGGAACTGAAAACCGTGAGCTGTTTTTGCTCCAGCAACAGGGATGCCATCATCATCTGAGGGTTTCTGTGAAGAGCCTGAGGGGTGTCAGGGGATGCGTTTGACAAAAGAGCAGATGTTGTGAACATCACCCACCTTGGGGATGGCTTTCCCAGGGCACACACATTTCCCTCAGTTTTGGAGTGGGGAATGGTTTTAGAGGCTTTTGGGACTGACCTGAGATCCTGGAGGTATAATCCTAACTTGGATGACGTCGTAGGGAATTTGCTGTGAGTTTCACAACCATGAGTTGAAAACTGGCTTTTGTTAGTGCCTTCCCCCACCTCCGAGCCCCCAAGGCAGGGGCAAAATATTTCCTCAGATCATCCTGCTCCCTCCACTGCTGCCCTGCTCCAGTATGCCAGTCCTCCTCCCTTCAGCCACTTCCACAACACAGGTGAATCCCAGCACCACGTAGACCTCTGGCTGGAGCAAAGGTTAGGGATAATTTAACAGAGCAATGACACAGTGCCTGAGCCTTACTGAGCTTCTTATTCAATAAATATTGCTTGACCAAACTGATGCAAAGCAAAAGACTTGCAAAAAAGGAAACCCAGACGACTGATGATCCCTTTGCAAATCCAGGAATGATTTAGTGAGAGATAATGAAAAACTGAGCAGGTAATTGTGAGCGCAGATGGTCAGTGAGAGATTCCCAGGCCACTGGGAAAAGCGTTGGGAGTAATTAGCTACAAAATTACACATTAATATTAAGGAAAGGCCCCATAATCTTTGGAGCACTTTGCTGTTCCTTTCATCAGGTCTTTTCTCTGGAATGTGAAAGTTTGGGTTCTTAGTTCCTCAGCAAAACGTCAACGTGATGTAGCCACTAACTACCTAGGAATTAGAGGTGAACCCACCTTATTAGCACATCTGGCTCTCTTCATAGGCAGCTTTCCCATATTAGCAAGCTGAAGGAAATCAGCTGCATTTGTGGCCTCAGCCATCCTGACACTCATTATGGTCTGGATTTATTAGGCCCTGGTGTGGTATAGGTCAGAAGACAGTATGGGAAATGCCTCTGCTTCTTGGAACTGGGTGGGGATGTTGCCACTGAGGATGTTATCTAGGAGCTGCTGTGATGCTACAAGACCAGGTTCAGTACTAGCTTCTGGTGAGTATCTTCCTGTTTTATAAAGCTACTTGCTCCCAAGTCATCCTGAGAGTCCCTCAGACAAAACAAATATGTAGCTTTGAGACTAGCAAAGGCAAAATGAAAAAAAAAAAAAAAAAAAACAAAAAAAACAAAAAAACCCCAAAACTAACAAGGTCTAGAAGCTGAAGCCAGAGAAATTCAAACTGAAAACAGATTTCCAAGTGTGGAACTGATTAGCCTTTGGAACACATTCCCCAAGAGAGGGGGGGAAAGCCCCAATCCTTCCTATGTCTTTAGATAGGGGCTGAACGCCGTGGTGCTAGCAACATACAGCTTGCTGGGCTCTCAGGAGACGTGGGGTGAGGTTCTCTTTCCTCTGTTACCAATAGGGTCAGATGAGATGAGCTAATGATCCCTCTGGCTTCAGCAATCCATATGGAGAAAGCCCCAGTTCCAAGGGAGCATTCCTCAGTCCATCTGTGATTAATAACACCAGTACATCATCAGCCATCCCAGCACTGCTTGGACCGAGGTTGAGGATGGCTCCTGCTGTTACACAGGAGACAGATTTGGGGTAAAAGGCCTCTATTTCTGGTCACAAAGGTTGCCCTTCAGTTGGAGGGACGGAGGCATGGCAGCGAGAGAAGGCTGCAACCCTGTCCCTGCTCCACGCACCCCCTTGACTCTGGAGGGGGGTGTCTGCTCACATAGGTCCTCTCTGGCAGGAGTGCTCACACTGGTGATCTTTTCTCATAGGAACTCCCTGAGTGGCTTCTTTTGTCCCCTTTTACCCTGACCCTTATTTGTCCCTCATTCTCTCCTCTGTCTCTTTGAGGACCTCCTCTTTCCTCTCAGCCCCAGTTGCCAAAGCTCAAGTGACAAGTCATCAGCACCTTCCGGCTTCCTCACACTTGTGGTGCGCTCTGATTAGGGCCAGTGGTCTATTTCCAGGGTCTGAAAGAGGTGGTAGGACATTTATTTTCTGTCCTTTGCAGCCACTGTATCAGAGCAGGACCCAGGGCCCTTTAGGAGAGGAGCCGCCTGAATGCTGCTGTGGAGCTCTTTGGCTTATGCTCTTGGACTCATTCCCACCTGTGAAGTCTGATCTGTCGTCCCCTGCCTGACACGACACCACCCTTTGGCTCATCAGTGTGTCCTCAGCTCTCATGCCTTCCAGCGCCTCCCTCTACAGCCAGCTGATCCGCACCGTAGCTGCCGAGGAAAAACGGTGACCTGTTACTGCTTCCTTCCCACTGCCAGCAAAGGGTGACCTGAAACATGTGCTGGTGTTGTGAGCTGTCAGAACGAAGAGGGTGCTTTAGGCTTTCAGCAAACCCAAGCCAGACCACCACGGCTTGAAGTTTAGCACAGTCTGTGGAGAGGTGGAAGAACACAACCTAAGAACAGAAGGAGAGAGGTTTAAAATGCTGCTGTAGCTGACTGAAACCTCCAAAACGTGTGTGATTCTTCCACCCTAAAGATCTGCAATCACTTCCAGCTGCCTAGCATGCCGCGTGATTTATTGCAGTGCCTGGAAGAAGATTTTGGCTGTGCTGAAATGTGTTTGTACGTTGCCTGTAAAAACAGCAAATCTGAAGGAAAGACTCTCTGGATGTGGTTCAGAGTGTGTAACAAAACCCAAATCGCCAAGTCCTTCCATACACAGTACCACAGCAATACATAAAATCAATATAAGTTTAACATCTAGCACACGCTATCTGATTGCCTCTGGGCACCAGAGAGACACTTAAAATACTTCAGACTACGCTGTACAATTCCTACGCAAAGGGAAGACTACTTACATGAGCAAATGCCAAGCCCCATTGCATAGCCTGGCCCATGTTTTCTAAATTATGAGCCTTCCCACAGGGCAGAGCACTAGTGAAATAGTTCTGCACAAAATATTTCGAAAAGGAGGAGGAAAAAGGGAGGAAATACTTCTTTCTTTCAAAAGATAAATACTATGAATGCAAACAGGAATCAAACCTTGTATGCCAGATCTACAGCCACAAAATCAGCTGGGTGGCTACCATCATGCGAAGTACCCACATTCAAAATTAAGGTCCTCATAGTAACTTTCAGTGCTTTCCTCAGCTTGGTTGTCCCACTATTCCTTCTATCTGCCTTATTGCCTGCTAAGCAAACTACCCCAGCCCTGTTACTGAGGGACTGGTACCCTCCTCAGCCCCTTGGGATCTCCAGAGCAGACATCTGGTGGTGCCAAGAAAGGGGGGAGATTTCAGGGGCATTTCCAGAATGTAACTATTGTACAAGCCTGCACTCCCTTACTCTTGCATCCCATCTCCCAGTTTGATTTTCTCTCTGTCCACCGTTATTATCACTGGGACAAGGCCCCACTGTGCAGGAGTTGCACAAACACAAAGTGATAAAGACAAGTCCCTACCTGATAGATTTCATGGTTGAAGATCTGCTCTGCTGGGCTCTGAAGCGAATATACATGCTGCAAGGAATGCAAATCTCTATCTCTTCATTGGGTGTTGGAGAAGCATCACACCAGACACGGGATGTCTTGTCAAGCAAGTAAAGAAGAACAGATCATCTAATGTCACATTCTCCTCTTTCACCATATGCAAGATTCGGTTAACAGAAAGTATTTCAGTTCCTTGGAAGGGTGGAGTAATGTAAAAAGATAATGCAGAAGTGACAAGGAGAAGCAAGGCCTCCCAGTCATTCAGTTACAAGAGATGAAGCCCGGAGAGGGATGCTCTGCGGGCAGGAGATGGGTAGGTCGGAGCTGCGCAGCTCGCTCTGCACGGTTCCCACGTGGCCGGCTCCCATGTGAGTCTTAGCAGCGCTCACCCCGTGTATCACTGCTTTGGGCACCCAGCCATCCCGGCTCCTCCTCTCCCTCCCCTCCGCTTCCCCTCCCTCCTTCCTCACTTTTAACTACTTAAAGATTTCTCTTTCCTGCTGCCATATTATTTGTTGCTGACTTTGGACATTCTTTACTGCCTTTCATCAGGCTTCCCAGTGCTCACACACTGTGCGTTGGCTTGGCCTGCTCTGCCTTCCGTTTGTGCAAAGACAAAAGCTTTATCTGTTGCCCAGAGACCATGGTGACTTCAGGGATTTCCTGGTGCCAGCACCTAATTGCAAACAAATGAAAGTCCCCAGCTATGTCCCCAGCAATACTGCGTCTTCAGTGGGAGGGCCTGATTCTGCTCGCTCTGCACTGCGGGAGTAGGGAAATGCTCGTGATTTACAGCAGTGTGTCTCAGAGTGCCTTCTGGCCTTCAGCAATCTAGCTGCCTTGGAAGAGAAGGCATGAAAGCCACACGATGCTCGTGACGTGAATATCTCAAATGTCTGCTTTCCCTTAACGTCAATGAATAAAGGGTAGTTGATTGCAATGAGCAACTTGGACGCTCTTCAGAAAATCCTCACAGAGCACAGAAGCGAACGGCACAACGTTTCCACTCCTTTTCTGCCTCTCTCTGAAACCCACGAAGGGACCATGGCTCCGTGACAAGGACAGCCAGAGAGAGGCATACGGAGCAGGGCATCAGACTGGAAGCGTGTGGCTCACATGCCGCGCACAGACACTCCTCTGCCCAGCACCCAGAGCTGCTTGAGAATTAGAATTTCAATGAGGAGAAAGAGGGAGAGATTCCCAATACTCTGACATTTGTTTTTATTATAAGCAGGACAGAAAAAGTCTGAATATCATGTTTTCTAATGGAATGGACAGTTTGGAAAGGATTCAATCAGGAAATGACAAAGTCATTTGTTCTGCTCAAATCGACAGAGGCTTGGATTTGCTTACATATCATACTGACTCATAGGAGTTGTAGTTCCAGCAGTCCACACCATCCTGGGTTTTCCAGGCTAGTCTACATCTCCTGTGCTGCATTGCTGTTGTGGCCCATCTATGACTTATTGGAACATGTCAGCCAAAGGGGTTTCATGAGGTTTATTGTTTCTCCATAGCACCTAACTTATAAAAGATACTGAGAGCATGAGGAAGAGTCTGGGAACTTGGACAAACACTGAGCAGGTTGAAATCTTTTCATCAGGATTTTTGCCCCCAGCAGAGAGTACAAAAATTTCTGCAAACTTCCCCTGAAAAACTTCAGTTTCATAGAATCATAGGGTTGGAAGGGACCTCTGGAGATCATCTAGTCCAACCCCCCTGCCACAGCAGGGTCACCTAGAGCAAGTTGCACAGGAACGCATCCAGGTGGGTTTTGAATGTCTCCAGAGCTGGACACTCCACCACCTCTCTGGGCAGCCTGTTCAGTGCTCTGCCACCCTCAAAGGAAAGAAGTTCCTCCTCATGTTTAGGTGGAACTTCCTATGCTCAAGTTTGTGCCTGTTACCTCTTGTCCTGTCCTCGGCACCACTGAAAGGAGCCTGGCCCCATCCTCCTGACACCCACCCTTTAAGTATTTATAAGTGTTGATAAGGTCCCCCTTCAGCCATCTATTTTCCAGACTGAAGAGACACAAATCCCTCAGTCTTTCTTCATAAGAGAGGTGTTCCAGTCCCCTAATCATCTTGGTAGCTCTCTGCTGCACCCTCTCCAGCAGTTCCCTGTCCCTCTTGAACTGGGGAGCCCACAGCTGGACACAGTACTCCAGGTGTGGCCTCACCAAGGCAGAGTAGAGGGGGAGGATGACCTCCCTCGACCTGCTGGCCACACTCTTCTTGATGGACCCAGTTTCATGAAAACTACTTTTAAGTGCGCAAATACTCTGGCAGAAAATTCTCAATCGCCTCTAAATTTTTGACAAGTTATCACTTAGCTGCTATTCCTTATTTTATTTGCCACTCTTCAGCTTATTCAACTTCACTGGGAAATCATTCTCGGCTATTGATCGGGAGATAAACAATCCCAAGTCCTGCCAGCGTTATTTCTTCTCAAGCGCCTCCTTCCCCTTGGAGGGCTTCCCAAACTTCATATGAAGTGCACACTCCACATGAAGAAATCACTCCTGGGGCCCGTCCCACTCTTCCACCTCTGTCCCACGGCACCTGCATGTGCTTATTCTGTGGGTCTGCACAGGCTTACCCCAAACAGGAATCCCACCGTCCTTGTGAGGGCAGGTAGCAGAAAGAGGAGAGGGGGGATTATTCTTGCCGGTTCTCTAACAAACAGATCTGGATAAAAATTTTTTTGTCAGACTGATTTTCTTGGAATCCAAACATTCAGTGGGAACGTGGCCATGCTGGTTAAACTTTAGTGGGAAAGTCCAAATGCTCTGAGGTGACTTTTTCATTCACTCTCAATAGTGCTCAATTGTTTCATTTTCTTAATATTGAAACCTGTCGTCCTGATAAGGTAAAATGGCTTGTTTTGACTTCACTATTTCAAATATGATCTAATAATATAACACAACAGGGCAACATCAAAAGTAGATGGTTTTATCTTTTTGAAATTAAATATAATCCCAAATCAAATAATTTTTGTGGAAAAGGTCTTCCTGCAAGAAGTTATGATATTCTTACTTCCCCTGAGCCAACCAGTAATGGAAACAAATGGCAAAACATCAGCAGTTCTCAGGAAAAAGAGATTTCTTTTTTTTTTTTTTTTCCCCCGCTCCTAGCAGCCTCTCAAGACCTTGGTTTGGGAGAGAGGAGCTTAAGGGGAGCAGAAGAAGAATTTTTGCACCCAGCCATACCATAGCATTGCCGTGCTGCTGGCCCCTGTCCCCAGCAGCAGGGAGCCTTAGTGGTTAGAAGCTGGAGGTGTGGGGGTGCCCAACAACGATGCTCTGGCAACATCAGTGCCTGAAAACCGTGGAAAGCAGCGTGTGCAGCAGCCAACCTGGACGAGTCTTTTATGTACATTTCCCTTTGGGGGCTGTTGTGCAATGGATTTGAATTAGGCTCAAGATATGAATCTATAAATGTGGTATTTTTGGTCATGCTGCCTGTTTCATATTAAACCTCTGCAGCTTGCCTCTTTCTCTTTTTTTTCGCTTTAGCAGCTGTGCGGGGTGCAGAGCACTGCCTCAACATCACCCAAAAAAAAAGTAGGAGAATCAGGGGAGGAGGGCAAAGGTGCGACCTTTTCCTACCGGCACAATATTTGGGGCCTCAGTGGTGGGTGAACTGAAAGACCAGAGAGATGTTAATCTGAGGAAAAAGGCAAAATCTCAGATTCTAAATCTTGTCCATGTTAGAAATAAGGAAGAGCATCTTACAGACGAAAAATGAGACAGACGATTTCTGGTTTTCTCTGGGTCTGGGGCAGGAGTCCATGTTCAGATGTGCACAGTACACCCGTGACCTCTAGTCCTTCTTGGTCTGTACAATCAGGACCCAGACCACCACAGAAGCAAGTACTGCGCAAGAAGACAGACATTCCAGTCCCTGGTAGGTGGGTTGGGTTTTTTTTTCCCCATCTCTGGCACAAAATTTCACCACAACTAAAGGTGAAGATAGAGTTTTTAATGCAATTTTATTCCAAACTGAGAACAATCTATTCTTTTACCTTACCTGTCTCCTGAATCAGATATATCTGTGAAACTGCTTTGAAAGCGTCATATCTGTATAAGAAATCAATCTAATTCTTGACTTTTTAACACAGAGAGCTGTCTCTAGCACAACTGTGTGCTTTTGCTCATTGCACACACCTGTCTCTGTAAAAGCAGGATCAGGTCCAAATGACTGCAAGTTATTTTGTCCACCTAGAAAAAAAGATTAAAAAAGGGGGGGCTAAATAGTTTCAGGTATGTGGATTTAATAACATGAAGAACAAAGTCTGTGGAGTTATTTTGGATTTTTACTGTATAACCAGTACTAGAACTTGGCCAAGTATCCTCCCCTTGGACTTCTCATCATTTCATTTTACTAGTTACTTAGGACCTGTGGATCCTAACTCTTTGAACATTTGCCTTCAGAGGAATTAAATTAGATTATTGGTAGCTTTCATCCTGCAGTCCCAGTTGCTCAGACTTTGGCAAATGTCCTACTGAGGAGCAACCTTTGGGACAGAAATGCAGAGAAGGCTGAGACAAAACCCATGCTAATACACCATAACGAGTAACAAACCAAACCATCAGAGCTGGAAGGCTTGCTCTTTCCCAAACGCAGAGATGTGCCTGTTGTCCGTGGGTCAGATATGTGCTGCCACACACCCCCCTCAGCAGTAGGAGCAGTGCTCGGTCCTGAAACTTCCTCGGTAGATTGTACAGCAAAATATCCCAATGCCTGGAAGATTGTGAGGGGGGAGGTTGTATATTTTGGTGGGTTTTTTTGTTTCGGTTCTTTTTTTTTTTTTTTTTTTTAAATAAGGGAGCATTTTGATATAGAAAGGAGGAATTTCTAGGCAGGTGCTGCTGGACTGCAGTTACAGAAGACTCACTTCTGAGGGGATGGAATTTGCTTAGGTGGATAGCCCAAGCCATCCGGGATGTACAAGAGCACTTTGCTCTCACCCTGTTTCTCTCAGAGGCTGCATCTTCAGTAAAATGGTGAGTTAGGTGCTAAATCTCTCTGCGTTGCCCCATCAATTCTAATTACCCTTATTGCTCTGCTCACAAGAGTTTCTAGAGAAGATGGGATCTGTTTTTCTAATGCTTTGTCCAAACTTGCATGAGCAAATCACTTTAAAGTATTGTTTAAGGAAGCTATTTAGGAAAATTCCGATAGAAATGAAGTGTTGCGTGACCCCTTCAGTGACCAGCACTCCCCAGTGCTGCAGGGCAGCGGAAGACTGTGCTCCCCTCAGAGATGTCATCTCCTGGAAGCTGGCCAAGAACTGGGTAGGAGCAGCCAGGGCCTTTTGGCGAGGTTTCTGCTGATCCTTCACAACTGTGCAGAGATAAATCAGCAAAGCTGCCTTTGGTAGAGACCAAAGCACCCTGCTTCAGAGGGGGCAGATTGCAGCTGCAATCCAAGAGAGGTCTCCTACTGGAGGCTTACCCACCAACTCCTTCTGGACCGTTCCCTGTCACCAAGAGGTGTTGCTGCAAAAGGGTGATGCTGCAGGAGCGGCAGTCAGTTGAGCTAGCTGGCAGGGCCAGGTGAGCTGACGAGACTCCTTTCTTTGCTGAGTCACCACACAGTAAGCTCTGAAAGTCTCCTTTACTTATTTCCAGTGGGATGGAACGACGCTTCCCTTTCCTTTTAAAGAACTACCCAAATGCTTATGTTATGAAGTGGCTGTTGAATTTGAAACGAGTCAGGAACTGACACACTCAGCACAGCCCATCAGCTGGGGACAGTCCATTTCCTGCTTGCTGAAAGCCAGGGAATATTTACAACTTTGTTGGTTTTTTTTTTTTTTTTCCAAGCAGCAAAAAAACTGAACAACGTTACAACAGTGTGCTTGGTTGCTCTGCTAAAATTTATTTGTAATGTCACCTGCTTGCAAGTGCTGCCATACCAGAAGGGGCCCAGATTCAAACCAGGAGGCAAATTAAAGGTGCAGGATTGGGTCCAGGGCACAAAAATGGAGGCCAGCCCCTCTCTTTGCTATCACGAGTGCAAGCATCCCTGCAGGGAGCCCAAACTAAGCACTGCAGAGCAAAGGATACAGCAGCACCTTAGGTATGCAAAACAAAACAAAACGAAACAAAAAGGTGAGGAATTCCCAGAGCTTGGACTTTCCTGAGAAGAACAAGGAGCAGTGAAAGCGGAGAAGCTTCCCACTGCAATGAGTGGAGGCCTGGGGACTCTGGACCTCCTCTTCCATTGCACTGTCTGCAGGGAGCAACACTTGCAAGACTTGCATCTGGCTTCCAGGTGCTGGTGATCGTTCCTGGTGAGGTCCGAGTTCCTGTGCAGATTTCAGCGCAGGCCCAGGTGCCTCAGTTTCTCACAACAGGCATCTCCCTCTGAGACCCAACCTGGGATGAGGAGCCACCCAAAACTCCCCTTCCATCTGCTCCCCTACATAGCCACAACCCACACAGCGGTGAGACTGTGACAGCTGCAGCAAATTCAGAGGGGAACCCAGTTAGCAGGTGCTGCACCATGAGTGGGAGATGATGAGAGAGAAGTGGGAGAGCAAAGAGCCGAGCTGGTTGAAGCAGACACATGAACTGAAATCACCTGCCTTTTCATTTGGTGCTTCGGTTTTCAAGTCACCCTGTAGCTTCGGTTCAGTTCGTTCTTGATTCAGCCAGCTGGCACGCTATGAATGTTAAGAAAACAAACCTAATCAAGAAGCAGGCCTGAGTTTATTGCTCTGAAATTCGCACATATGTATGTAAATTTAAACAAGGCCACTGCATGCTTCAACAGTTGCTGCCCACTCAGTTGCAAAGAAACAGGAAGCCATAATTACGCCAAACATTTTTCCTAAGTAAAATGTGTGTATAAGAGCCATATGTGTATCCATACATACATAAATGTGCGTGTATACATATATTTGCACGTGTATATAGTCATACATATAATCCATTTTACATGTGTATAGAAGGTGTGTGTAAAAGGCAGCCAGCAACCTAACAGGGCAATAAAATTGCACCCTGGGTGCTCCAGCTAGAAAGCAGAGAGAATTTTATTAAATCTGCTATTGAGCTTGGCATGTAAATCAACCCTCTACCTAGTACTACCCATAATATTCATCAAGAAATGGCACTGCAGAGAAATTTGAGAGTGTTTGGAAGTTTCCAGTCCTTGGAAGAGACACATGAAATGAATATTAGCCCTTCCAGCGGGAGCATAGAGGAGACTGTAAACGCCCAGGCAGAGCCGTGCTAGGGATCTGTTGGAAATCAACGCTTTTTCTCATTGGGAAATGGAGTTGTGTGAAGATCGAAGCCTTTTGAGGAAACAGATTGATTTTGGCAGCGTCTCGCCTTTGGGAAAAGTGAAGTGAAATGGCTTGCTTGGAATCGGCAGGCGTATCCCATCCACGCCAGTCATTCAGTGCCTCACGCAGCTTTCTCTCTCGAGAGACATTGCGCTGAGGCTGTGACGGGGGGATTACACTGCGGACCGGGAGGGGGAGGCTGCCTGAGACTGAATTCAGTATGAGCGGGGCTGGGGAACTGCAAATCACCGCCAGGTCTTGCTGCAGAACAGGCAGAGAGCATCTTGTCAGCCAACAGCAAATAGCTCCCCGTTGCTGAAAAGGGCTCTTCAGTTGACCTCTCATTCTCCATCATTGCTTTTCCTCACGGTTGTGGATGAAACAGTGTGGAAAATACCAGAATTGCCTGAGGGAGTTTGCATTTCTCAGTTAGGCTCTAGCTGATAAGGCATTTGGAAGAATTGTGTTATCCATGCAAGAATATTTTTTGGGGAAAGGCTCACTTATTTAGTTTAGAAATAAACAGGTGTTACAGGAGGCCATTGTTTTACAAACCCGTGAGCCCTGAATTGCTAGCAAATGTACTAATTAGACTCTGAGATAGTTTGTGTTTAAGGAGCAAGCACCACCTACCAGCAGGACTCTGTGTGAGCAAAGAACTACTGAGTTGTTGCCATATTTTGGCTAAGCTGCACTCAGCTGTTGTTTCCCAGGTTAGCCTGATCATCCTGATGAAGTTCACACCAGCAGAACCAGATTCAGGCACAGTTTCAGTACAGCCGGACCAAAGAGGTGCTCAGCAGACTATATTCTACTTCCAGCTCTGGCCTGCCCCACTTGTGTGCTAAATAGCATTGCTTGCCATCTCTTTCTACCATTCCTTCATCCTTCCTCTGTTACAGGATCACCCCAATTGCTCTGAAACCCTTCATCTCCCTGACATTCTCCTTCCATTTTGGACTGCAGACTGCTCTGCAAGAGAAAGGAGGAGAGAAGGAGCTGGAGAGAGAGTTATAGCATGTAACACATACTTACAAACCTGCTGTCGTATAGATGCTGCCAAGTGGGCTGGGACATGATGTGTAACAGCCAGGGCTCTGCTGTGTCACCCCCGGTCACGGTGATTTCTTCTCCTCTGGGGTCACTACGTGTTGGCAACAGCCCCTCTACATCTGTCCCTCAGTGCTGCAGGGTGACAGTTGTCTTTTTTTTTTTAATGAACGCTACCAAAGCACAGAGGGATTAAAATTAGCCACATGTTGGCTGAATCCAGTCAACAGTTTCAGATGAAAAAAATGAAGCAAGCCTCAAAAGTACTCCAGCATTTCAGTGCCATTTTAAAATCAAAGTGCTTTGATTTTTCCTTTTAAAGGAACGTTCCTTGTCTAAAAGTTAATTGACTCAGTAAGATAATTCAAGACAAACAAATGATTCTGTGTTGATAATCCATTCTTTTCCTCTTTTTTTATTGTTCTATTAAAGAAGTTCAGCTCAGTCCAAATCAGTTGTCTCATTCCTTCCCTAAGTTTCCTAACTCACCTACCAAAAAGTCAGTCTCTTCCCAGCTCCTTTTCATCCACACTCTCAGTCTCAGTCATCCATATGCTCAGCCTCTTCCTGATCTTACCATTTACTGTTTATCTAGGCTGAATGACTGGACCGCTTTTTTCCTTCTTTGATGAATGTGTTCCTCCACCATCAACCTCCTTGCTTTCCTCCAATGATTGTTTCTAAGGCTCAAGCCTTTTCAGTATCCCTGCTCTAAGTCAGACATCAAGCATGTGTAAGAGCCCATGCTAGGGCAGAGTGTGTCTTCAGGACTGGTCATTCACAGAAGGTCCTTTATTGTGAGTATGATAATGACCAGGTCCTCAACTGCTGTAAGCTGGAACAGCCCCGATACCTTCACATGGGTCTGAGGTGTTTTATGTTCCCCTGAAGAGATGGTTCATCCAGAAAGACCACAAGATACTTTACAGAGGGAGAGCTAAGGGTCACTTTGCCTGTGGCTGATGTGTAACCAGCTTCGTTCTGTTATGTCTATCACTTTTATTAGACTTGGTTTCCTTACAGCCAAACCTCTTGCAAGCCTCCTATTTGGGTAATCTGCTCTTCATCACCTGGTGTATTTCAATCCACATATTTACATGATTGGGGCTATGTGAGAAATAAGATACACATCACCCCACATCTGTACTCCCACTCTGGAAAATATTTCACTGCTGGGCTGTCAGGAATCGTTACAAACCTGAGGAACCAATACCCTCATATGAATGTCTTAAACTTGCCTCCAGGACCAGAGATGATGTATGAGCTGTGTTAGGCTCTCTGCTTTCCCCTGTGCTCAGAAATGCAATTCCTGTCTGGGAAGCAGGATGCTTATTCCTGCAGAAGTCTAAACACATCTGCATTCAAGGAGCAGAGAGAGATAAACCCCTGAGCCTCCCACCACTGAGGTTCTCCACCGGCTGTGGGACACAAAGCACTCCAACAGAGGCATGACCATGCGAATGGTGCTCCCAGTCAGGGAGGGAATAGGCACTAGTGACTCTCTCCTGGCTCGATGAATGGCATCTCACTTGCAGTGCGGTCCTGCGGGCTGGGGAGGACTGTGCTTATCCTCCTGCTGGCAGCGGCTGAGCTTATATGGCAAGTTGTGATGGTGTCACCCACCGGTGCAGACAAGTGTCCAGCACTCACTCACTCCACAGCTACTGGTACACACCAGGATGCCTCCCAGGGCCTTTCTGCAGTCCTTCTCTTTACCTCCTGGGTAAAATAGGGATGACAGCATGTCCTCACCTCACAAAAGTATTAGGAAGATAAATGTCCTAATGTGAGAATGCTAAAGCCCATGTGAATACTTCAAATAGATGCTGCTTCTGCTGAGATCCAATTAAGCAAGACATGAAAATCCTGTGGATGTCTTTTAAATGCACAAAGCCAGTTTTTAAATTTTTGCTTTTGTTTTTCCTGTTCCTTTTGATGGGTAAAATCCATCCCAACAATTTTTTCTTCTGACAATTTTGTTTAAACGAGAAGGAGGTGGAAAAAGGTAAATAGCAGTGAGAGAAGACAGAATATTTCCCTGCTTGGTTAGCCCTCAGTGGCCCTTTCTTCACCAGGAAGAAACTGTAGAGAGGAAGCTTCAAAGTAAGTAGTATTTTCAATAGAATTTGGATAATTATTTTCTTGGGAGAAGGGGAAAAATCCATAAAAGAAAAAATAATTCATAAAAATGCTTTATCAGAAAATGACCGCTAGCCACGGGAACTCTTCAGGGATGCCTGCTGTGGGTAGCCCAGGGCTGCAGTGCCTGCAGGCTCTCCCTCAGCCTCAGTGGCCTCGCAGCTGGCTGGCAGGCGCTGTGGTGGGACGCCTCTGGCCAGGGGGCTGCACGTGCCCCCGCGGCAGTGAGGGTGTCTAAGGGAGAGCTCTTCCCTGCCAAGACTCTCCTGAGCCCCTGCAACCACCAGCACACCTCCGCCAGCACCCACACCTCCTCCTCCTCACCACGCACCACTTCCAGGGGTGAAAGACAAGAAAAAGGGAGTGACTTGAGAGGGGTTCAGACACGGGCACCCTCATTTTCCTATCAGCACATGAAATCCAAGCCCTCTTTTCTCTGTGTTTACTGCCCATTTGAAAGGGTTTCCCTGTTTTATGTCAGCTCACGGGTGACACAATGTCACATTCAGAATTAATGAGGCCGGTGAGGCCGGGAGAACGTCATTAGACTAAATGCAAATGCAGTGCTCAGAACCAGCCCAGACCTTTGCCCCAATGCCAAATGAATTCAAGGCTAAAACTTGGATGCAAATAGCCCAGGGCATGACCCAATTCTGGTTCAGACTAAATCCAGACCTTGAACTTGAGAAAACTTTGTTAGTTTTTTACTTTTAATTTTCATGCACTACTTAGTTTCTGTCTGTATGCCAGATATGAAAAAAGAAATGCAGAAATACTGCAAAGGAGGTCATTCTTCAGCTCCCACCAGTCAGACCAGAAGGGGAAGCGGCTAAAAAGTCTAGATGTGTTTGAAAGACTTCCAGCATTCATTTACAGACTCCCGAAACCTGGATCAATTCCCAACGATCATCCAATCTGCTAAGTCTTTCATGCAAATTGATCTCAGCAAGGTCTACTCCATCACATGAAAAGACACCCTATCTTTTGTCTGAATGATGTCTCTTAGGGCTGAAACAATAAGGAATGGAAATAAATAGTCTCAGGGAACTGTGGATGGGGTTTTTTACCTGACAAACTGCCTCTGAAATGAACTCAAAGCGGCCGTAGCCCCGACCCAGTCCACAGCTTCGCTTACAGCATAGGTGGGAAGAGGACAGATTTTCCAGGTTAGACATAATTCTCCTTTTATTTCTGCATTCTGAAATGGAGCAAAAGCCAAAACAAACAAGCAGAAGAAAAGAAATACTGAAAAGGAAAGATGGTCCAATGCAGTTTTTCTAGACATAAAAGTTCCTGATGATACATTTTGGCCAAACGTTTCAGTTTCAAAATGCCAGTTTTCAAAAAGGAAAACGGAAATAACTGTCATGCATCTTCTGTGACCTTTTATTTGCTATAAAATTATCAGGGTTAAACTTAATTTTTCCTTCCGGTTGCTGATTTCATTTGATGCCTTTCTTTTCCTCTTCTTAGGCAGCCTTAGTACTTTTTATGTTGAAACCTTTATGTTTGCCTTGCCAACAGAATTTCTTTCCTTCCCCACACAGAGATTTCCATTGCTGGCCCAGAGATGAGCATATGATCCCTGAGTTCCCAGAGCATCCGTAATTCCTACTGACCTCAGCATCTTCACTGAAACGAAACGGCAAAATTCAGAATTAAAGGGAGATTCAGATTTCAGCTATCCTGTTCGGAACATGGACTGACTTTTAAAAGTGTACAAAAGGCAGGATGGGGCATAGAGCTCTCAGCTTCTAGATACCAGGCTGTACTAGCTTTGCCTAGTACTGCCCTCCATAAAGAAATCCTGTATCCAGGGACCTGTTAAATGAATAACTCACTGCACAAGCAAGCAGGTTCTCTCTGAAAGCTCTGCACAAAGCTTGCATCTGTACATATCTTTCTTTTTCTGGGGTCTGCTTTTATTCCTGATGGCTTGTTGCCAGGGCAGGGTTTACTAGTGAAATTCACATGGGAGTAGTTTTGAAAGCCTAAAAATCAATCATGACTTTAAGCTTTTTTTCCCCCTTTTCTGTAGGAATAACACCCCTCCACCACCCTCCCTTCTCCCCAGTTTGCATTGCTCTGGTAAGTTATTTATCAATAAAAATTCCACAGCCAACACATAATTGGATTTCTATAAAAGCTTTCAAAACTGAGCTGCACTGAGTTGCAAGAGGCTGACAATTAACTTGACAGAGGAGTTAGCACTTCCAGCTTTGCATCTGTTTCCACTGCCTGCTTCTTTCAGAGCAATCATTTTCTCATTTTATTCTGGTTATGGAAGGAGAAGGTGAAAACAAATCACAGTTCCTTTAGCGGCCAGCTCTGGTGGTTGGTTGATACTTGGAGTGCCAGCAAAATAATGTGCTGGGAAATAATGCTACTGGCAACGGCTTTCAAACTGATGCTTAATGGGAAAGGGTTTGGGGTAAGAGAAGGACACACAACAGGATTTTAAGGATTCTCTATTTAAGGATACACCTCTGGATAATCCATAGTCACAGGTGAGATGGGCCATGGAAGCTGGGAGATACAAATGGTTTGGGTTTTACTCCCAGTGGTAACACTGATTTGAACAAGAGTGGCTTCCCTCTGATGAACAGTGCGAAGCACAGCCGCAGAGCACTGCATCCTCTCATCTGCCTCCACAGGTGTTCCCGCAGCACAGGACAGGCATCCAAACCACTCAAGCCAGCTAGCCAGCGAAACCAGATCAAGCAACAACAAATACCTGTCCAGGTTGCTTTCTTCTCCTTTCCTTCACTCTGTCTTTTCAAGCCTTTGTATTGCAGGGGCAGAGGAGGCTACACTCTTCCCTGAGGCAGGTGAGTGATGGAGATGCAGATGGAGATGGATGCAGATGGATGGCACCGGGAGGGAGTCTGACTGCCCTCTCCTCCCCCAAGGTCCCTTCCCACACCATTGTCCCAAAGGGGCTGTGCATGGCCCAAGGGCAGAGGTTCCCAAGCAGGGGGATTTGTACCACTAAGGTACACAGACGATCCTGACTGGGACTGGTGTATGGCTAGCGAAAGGCAGGGTATCACTAGCTCACTGGCAGTGCTTGTCATCAGCATCACAGCCAAGTGACATTAATGTCACCACCCCATAGGGCCGAGCACAAGAAGACGGGGGTCCTCCCCTGCTAAGATGTGCAATGAGCTTTCAGACTTCATCACATGCTTGCAAGAGAGCAGAAGCAAAGCTGGGAGTTACTTTGTGCCGCTGAGTGGATCCCTTTCAGCCCACAGAGTGAGCTCTGCCTCTCCTCCCAAGTGCAGCTCTTCCATGGATAGTGGATCCTTGTCCCACCGGAGCTGGGCTGGGCTTCCTTGCAAAGAAGCACTAGCAGTGTCTCCTTTCCTTTGCAGCTGGCTCCACCACTTCCCCACGGTGGCCGTCAGCTGCTCCCTTCTCCATCACCTGTTCCAATAGTTTTTCTTTCTCGATCTGGGAATGAAGGCAACAGAACTCTTCCTGTTACCAAGGCCCTTACCACATCCTCCAGGTGGTTTGCTCCGCTCTGCCTGTCAGCCTCCATGATCCCAGATCCTTCTCTTTTTCACGTTTCACATAGCAAGCCCATTCATCATCCCTGAAGCCCTGACAAGGGCTGGGTCTGAGTTTGATTTCCTAGCTGGCACCAGAAAGGAGTGGACTGCCTTGGGGCTGCAGGGACGTGCAGGCATTTCTGATAAAGCAGGCGGAGGTTGCAAATTAGATTCAGGTCTAAACCAAACTTTGAATTCCAAACAGTTCTGAAATGAAGCTCGGGACTGAAGATGGGCTTGGAGTTTAGTTTGGTTCCTATCATGAAAAGCAGGCAGAGCAACGGACCACGAGCAATTTGGAGCTGGGCTGTCTTGTACCCTCTAAAAGTAACACACAAGGTATTTGTTAGTTTGTCTGTCTGAGGGCTAAGAGCTGGAGGCCAGAGCCAAGAAGAGGAGAGCCTCAGCAGAGCTTGACCTGGAGGGTCTTCTTAGAGCCACTGTCTCATCCTGGGCCACCCACCTCCATGTCCTTCTGCTAGTGGTGGCTGAGAGGAAGACTGGTTCTGTTGCAGGAAATGTAATTGCTTTACAATTTGCTTCCTGTTTGAACAAAACCAGAAGACCAAATTACTAAACCATTTTAAAGGCAAAGAATTTCAGGAGAATTGAATTAGCAGTATGCAAACAGCATTTTTTGAGGCATTCTCAGCAAAGATTAAAAAAACAACATCAAAATTGATGAGAACAGCTTTTTCCATCTCGAATGAATGTTTTGAAACAAAATAACTTTATTTTGCTCCAAAGCTCCAGTAGAGGCAAGTTTTCTTTTTGCTTCATTTCGTCTCCCTGGAATATTGAAAAACATCTGTCATGATCCCCCAGGTCCCCACAAATATTGCTTTCACTTGAAACCACATTTTCTGATAGGAAAAACTTTTTGGGCAAAAAACCCACATTTCAGTCTTTGTGAGAATGGACACGGAGCTGTCTGGGAACAAGCTGTAACTCAACGCAACATCTCCATTCATGGAGAACTTCTCCGGCCACTTTGTTCCCCCCCAGTACACAGGCTTGTAAATAAGGCATAAAGGCCTGCTGCTCCCTGCAGCCCCAGCAGATGGAAATAATCTGCGCTGGTTGCATATCATTTTACACCCTGGGGAAATCAAGCAGGTGGTGACACAGTTACCTTTAACCAGGACTTTAAAGCAGTTGCAGTCCCCACCGTGCCGGAGGGCAGCCTTCCCCTCCAGCCGGCAGAGCCAGACGGAGGTGACAGCGCGAATGAGTGGGTGATACACACATTGTCTGCAACCCCCTTCTCTCATCTGGCATGTGGACTCTGTACCCCACCAGCTGTGGCTGCCTGTGAGGGGACCTCTGGCTTGGTGTGCCACCTGAAAGGAGTCAGTTGCCCGCGGCAGGGGAGCCCCTGCCCTCGGCATGGGCTTCACCCACCTTCCAGCCGGCTGGAAACACCCTTCGGAGGGGTTTCACCGGCCACAGCAAAAGCTGCAGCCAAGGGTAGAACGCAAATCCTGCTTCCAGTCTCTAACCTAATCTTTTTTGCCTGATTTCAGCATGTCGATTCCCAGGCTAGAAGTACTCTTTTTCCTTACTGCAAAATTCTGCTTTGATTTAAGACTATTCCTTCTTCCCCTGCAAATTATTTTATTTTACTTATCCATGTATTTCTGGTAGGTGACCCCAGAAGGCAAGGGTTAAGTTATGCAGGGATTGGCAAGTGAGACCACTCAGCTTTGGCAGGGTCTGCACTCCCCACCCCTGCTCCCTGTGTTTGATGAGTTCAGGTCAGGGGTAACTTGTGGATAGACGATGTAGGGATGACGCGATCTGGGACCTCCTCGTTCCTTTGCTGAATGGTTAGAAAAGATTTCAGAGCTCCCCCCTCTCCTCTCTGTCTGTTGTCTTTGAAATATTCCATTGGATCTGCAGGGAAAAGTCAATCATGTATCATAAAAATATCAACTGGTTTTGTAAAAAAATTTTGCAGTCTTCTTCCCTTCTTCTGTTTTTCAAGAAGATTCGTGGAAAGGGAATGAAAAAATTAGTGTGCTTTTTAAAAAGTGTTTTAAATAGAGTTTCAGGTTTGGTATTTCAGTTTTCAAAAAGAAAAAACAACCCTAAAGCAGTAAAATAAAAATGAAAGAAATATTGGAGAGAGAGGATTCAGGGGAGAAGGAAACTCACATCCATTTTTGCCCAAAGTCAAAATCTAGTTTAAACAGCAAGCATCATGCAACCAATCCCTCTGCCCATCATTACCCTCCCAAACACGGAAATAAACCAAACCTTTTTTAGCACAGGATTTGTCTACATACAACGGTGTTGCTTTAAGAGAAAGTGGAAGCAGTTCACATCTCACGCAATTGCTGGACATGGCTTTCCTTGTTGAAATGCACCTTCTAGATGGATTGTTCATTCCAGTAGACAGATGGGGATACACTGGGCCTAAGGAAGGCGTCTTTATTTTGACATAATCTCATTCACATTGATGGTTGCACAGCTCATCCACAGGTGGAAAAATCATATTCCTGACCAAAGCTGTTGTGGGGATACAGAGCTGCCGAGTTACCTTTGCTACAAAAAACTAGTATTCTCTGAGGTCTCCTCCAAGGCCTTCAAGCCATTTCTGAATGGAGCAAGACTACCAAAAGGGAAAGCACACTTTTAGTTGATAATTTTGCCTGTGCCAAGGGTTTTGCTACACTGGCTTCACACTCCTCACTCCCATAGTTACAGCGGGAAAGCTTTTAGGCCAAAATGTATTTCTTCTGGTGAAAGGAAAGCTATCATGCAGATAGTACCAACGCAGTGCCAAGAAAGGGCTGCTTGATTTGCAGAGCCTGTTGGATTGCTCCTTTCAGCACTGTTGATAGGAGAATAATCCAGTCAATAGCATAATGCTATTGCTTGTATCAGTGGGGACCCTATCCCAAAAGGAAGCTCTGGAATCAGAAGTGTGATTAGCCGCAGGAAGAGAGATTACAGCCTAGGAAAACATGCTGTGCAAGAAGATACTGAAAATAGTGGGACTTGCTTTACACTGGAGATAAAAAACTAGAGACGTTATGGAAGTAGACAGTATTATCGGGGATGTATAGAAGCGGGATCATCACAGAGCTTCTGTTGCTGTGTCTCCTAATGCAGGAATATCCTGGACGTGCACGGATACTCCGTGAAGCTGAGTCATAACATTTGAATGCAACTAGAGGAATGGCTTCTCCACACGTTGCAAATAAATACGAGGCTTTTGATGCCTGGAGATTAGAGAGGTTCAGAGTGAAATAGGACGTTCCTCAAAGCCATGGGAATATTCGCAATGGTATTAATACAGTTTCAAAAACAAGAGTTTGGGGAAAGTTATAAAACATATTGGCAGACAACTGCTAATAAAGTAAATTAGTAAGCAACTTCCCCAGCGGGCAGTTTCTCTCTTCCTTAGGAGCACCTGGTTTTGAATATAACCGGAGCTGGGAGATTGGCCCAGATGTCTCAGGCAATTTGGCAAGCCTGAGGTTCTTCCCTGCTGAATTTACTCCTATAAGTCAGCTAAGGTTCAAAATGCTCAGTTTTCTGTCTTCCCTCCTCTGCATTTTCTCAATATCTGTTGCTGCTTTCCTTACTCACACAACCAAGGCTGGTGTTAGCGCGCCGGGGCCCTCTAACCAGCATCCACGCGACTATGAACTGTGGAGTCTAAGTTTTGTAGAAAGATGAAGGATATTTTCATACGTGTTTTCGGTTTTAGCCAAGACTGGGTTTCTCTTTTGACATTTCCAGACCAATCCCAAACCTCTGGAGGAAGTCGGGGCTCAAGAGATTTGCAGCTTCATTTTGCTCACCGTAGAAGTTGGAATAACTTGGATAAACATTGGTTAATCACTACAACTCCTCCTGCTTATCTGCAACAAACCCAGACTGCCTACTCCTCACTATTCCCCCAGCACTAGTTTTCGCCAGACATAATCACAAACATTCCCGCTTCCTGATAACACAGAGAGAAGCAAAGTTGATTCAGAAAAATTTTCTTATGTGTGAGAGTGCAGGCAGCTGGGGCTGCTGCTCGCGCCCGGGGGCTGATGCTTGGAGGGGCTCACCAGAGCCAGCCTGACTTCCAGCCCAGCTGGCGAGATAGGGAGCTGAGGAAGCGTGACTTCTGAAGAGCACAGATAGCCTGGGATAATCACCTCTTGTAAGCCACTGAAGTATTCACTCTTGAATTTCACTCCCCGATAGCACTGTGAAGTGTGTGAGATGGTGACATTTATGAGAGAAACGAAGACGCGGCTGGAGGAGTTAGCTTCTGAATGGGTGCTGGGGTGTCACGGATTTTTGGTGAGCCTGTTAAATTCGGCAAATTTTAGGTTTACAGTGGGAACAAAATTAAGTCAGGAGTTTTCTTCAGATGAGGGAAAGTTTCCAATTAAAAAAATGCACAGAAAATTTTGAATATGTGGCAACATTCCTTGTTCACTTTCCCAAAAGGATTAACTTTTATTTGGAAATGTTTGGTTTTGCAATTCATCAAATGGGGCATTTTTGGTTTGGATTGAATATGAGATTTAGAATGGATTTAGCATTCCCATTCATTTTGTCTTTTTACCTAGCTAGAAAAAAGTATGTATTTGAACCTCCCTATATTTTTGGTCTTGATTCCAAACAGAAAAACCTAAGGTGTAGACACAATCTTGAGCTAAGGCAACAGTCACCACTGAAGAAATCACATAGCTTTTCTGGACTGTTCTTTAGAAATCACCTTGGGCTAAGGTACAGCTCCCAGATCAGTGCAGACTTCCCAAGGGAAAACTCGGCAGTCAGGCAGGCATAAACGTCTGAAGAAGATTGATCGTCTGCCTGGGCAAGGGAAAGGAATGGAGTATTTACCTAACAGTTTATTTCAGAATAATAGTCTGAAATATTATTCAGATTATTCAGAATATTATTCAGAATAAAACTCTGAAATCTGAAAGTTCACGCAGCTGTGTTCATGCCCAGCTACCTAGCAGCAAGGGAGGCAGGAAAGTACTTGATCCATGCAGGGTCTGTCCTCTCCGAACACATGCTTTTGGAGAAGATAGGGAAAGGAGGAGGGCTAATGGGATTAGCTCTGATACACGGCTTGCTGCTAAAACTCACACAGCAGATGTGCTGCTGTGCTGGGAAAACAAGTGGCACTCCAGCCCTCCCGCTCCCTGATCTCTGGTGGGCTTTCCCCACGCTGTCCTTAGAGCCAGACCTCTGGAGGCGCGGCCACCCAGCCCACCCCAGGGTCTGGGACTGCAGACCCAGCAGTCTCACCTCCCCTCTTTGCCTCCTGCTTCCTCCCCTGTCTCTACCTTGAGTTGCCTTGCGGTGCTGTCAGCTCATCCCTGTTCCCTGCGCTCCTGGGCCAGGGGCTGGCTCTGAGGAGCCCTGGGCTCTTGCAGGCACAAGTTAGAGCCCCTGTATTTACAAACTGCAAGGTGGGCATCCCAGGGCACTGCTCAGGCTGGCTTGCTTGCACTAAGGCATCCCCTGAGGCTTGGGCAGAAGACCTGCCTGTTTCAGGTGAGACTGTTACCCTTGGACACTGAGAATACTGGAGTATAAATCCTGGACTGGGCTGCAGGAGATGAGATTACATCTTCACACACATTAATTTACATCCATGTCTGTAGTTCTCCTACCTTTTTTGAGGACATTTCTATTTCTTTATTTTCTCATGTTACCAGTGACATTAATAGCTCAGCAGCAGCTGCTGCCAAAAGAATGATCCAGTTTATAGGCCCAATGAAGAATGACCTTTTGCATTATTTGAGATAAAAAAATCTTAATTCCCCAAACAGATGAAATGATTTCATTCAGTAAGGTAACTCAGCAAAGAAATGTTTTCCCTCCAAAGGGTTCAAGAAGTGCTAGTAATTCGGAACGCAATCACCACAACAGATTTATTTATCCATTTTCCCTCCATCACTTGTCATATACTTTTAAAACCAAGCTGACTCCCAAAGGGACCAATTCACAAGACATTTACAGTAAAAGTTATGTCCAGCCAAACCAGATGGAATGCAGATAGTGCAGGATACGACAGGGGAGCAGATGTTTTCTAATCATTCCCGCATCATTCCTGGTCACTAGCCAGTTGTATTGGGATTACCCAGTCCCCACGCACAAGCAGCGTGGCTTTGCGCTCTGCAGAGACACATGCTAATCCAGATGCCTGCTTGGAAGAAAAATTAGGAGACTCGTCACTGGTATTTTTACGATGCCTTGCTGTTGCACCTCATTTAATTTTTGTGCTGATGGTAAACAAACGGAATGAGCATCAGAACTTAAATCACACTTTTCACAGACATCTCCAGCACCGGTGTGGCTGCTCTGGAGCCCTCTCCATCTCCAGCAGAGGTGCAGCAGCCCTGCAAGCTGTAAGCGCCTCCTCGCTGGCTCCCAGCCATTGTCCCTCAACCCTAGCCTGGGACAATATCATTCATTTTTGCATGCTTGCTGTCATCTCTAAGTCACCGTTTGAATTCTATTAAAAGTCATGGGGTTTCTTTCCCCCTAAGGTCTGAATACCTCTTTTATCTGAATTCTGAGAAGAAATCGCTTTTGTCTTCATTTAGACAGTGGATGAGATCCAAATGGTTCCTGGAAGAGAAAGATTTATTCCAGACAGACCTGCTGCGAAATATCCCCATTCATTTACATACATACAGACATATGTAGAGGCAGACACGCATAGATGCACATATACATCAGCTGTATCTATATCTATATCTATACAGTCACACACAATGCACTGCAAAGATATGTAGAGACAGCTCCATGATGCTTTTGCTTGTATTGTCCGGAATCAAACCAGAATGACATTTCCTGACTTAAGGCAGAGCTGCTTTCATTCAAGAGGTCATACGGATTAGACAAATCTCTTTTTCTTTCCTTGGGAAGCTGGGATTTTCTCAGGAGATCCCATTCACATCGCCATGACCTGCATTTTACTCTATGATGGTTACTGTATATTTACATTCCAGTGGCACCTGAAGTGTGGAAACAGATTTGAGCTTTTTTACAAGGTCCTGGATAGGTTTGTGCCTCTTGGGCTTTAAGACTGTGTGTGGTTCCTGCCCTGCCATCAGCCCCTCATCTAGCTGGTCCCAGCTGTGCCTGCAGGCATTGCCCTCAAACCTCAAGACTGCAGAGCTCCTACACACTTAGGACTGTAATCAGTTTAGACACATCTGAAAATAGTCCTGATTTTTTTATAGTGCACTATGTATGCATATATCCCTGTATATATGGACAAATACTTGAGTAGCTAGTCTATGTAAAAACAGCCTTTCCTTTCAAGAAGTGACCTGATAAATGACTGCTTCTAAAATAAATCCAGAAGATTTCCTAACACTTCATGTGTGAAGGACTTGAATTTTGGTGCAGACGGGGAACAGCCTGAGAAACATCACTGAAAGAGTTGTCTGTATTAAGGATATTAGATGCTGGAGAGACAGGAGCTGTTGACCCCGTGAATGCTTTCCTATTGAGAGGTAACAGAGGGCAATTATTTTCTTCTTTGGCTCTCCTTCCTTTGCCAGCCAGGGAAGTGCCTAACCACTGAATGTACTTTGTAGAAGACTCTTCACCACTTCCAGGTAGAAAAGGATTACAGGGCAGACAGAGGTGATGGAGGGTCCACCAGCCAGCTTGAGAACAGAGATATTGGTCTGCTCAGGAAAAGGCAGGAAGGCAAAATCCCGATGCTCAGGATCCGGTAATGTTTACACTGCTGATAGTGACACACTTAAGGGCGCTAACAGCAGCTGGACTTGGTCTGTGAGATCTCATGCTAGGGCTGCGTAGGTCTAACAGTTTCCATCCCTTAGCTGGATTCATTTGGGATTTGGCTCTCAGTCAACCATGGTCAACACGTGATCCTTTCCACTGCCCTTCTAGGAAGGAGTGTGGCTGGCATGCTACATTACCTTGTCCAGTCTTTGTTGGGAAATGCTCCCAGGGAGCAAATGGGTGTTTAATTGCTCTCACATCCCCAGGGAGAGTCTTGAGATGCCTCTTGGCAGGGGCAGAGTATCCTGGAGGTAGATGGAGAACAAAATTTAGTTACTGCCTTGCATCAGGCCCTTCCTGGAGTCCAGAAAACTTTGCTCTTTAGTTCCCCTCAGCCAAGCTCTGCTCATGAGGGTGCAATTTACAGCAGATTTTGCGTGGGTGGGTCTGCTCAGAGAAGAGTGATACTAACCCCAGCACAGAGCCAAACAGAGATTTGCTTTCCCAAGGATGACGTGAAGATAAAACAAATTATGGCTAAAAAATATTTTGCAACATGAAATCTGGAAGCTGTCAGGAGCATGGAATTGCAATTACAATTCTGTTCTGCTCTCTCAGCCACACCATAAAAAGGAGGTCACCAGGATCCTTCTGTTGATGATAGCAGGACATGTCTGTTGCTCTAGGTGTGGAAGCTTCAAGAAGGTCATTAAGCACAGGAATTTCTTTACAGAGAACCATTTTATTATTCCAACCTGGAAAATGCTGCTCGTCTTGAGAGCAGGGCCAATCAGGAGGCATATACTATTGCAAGGGCAATAGAGCTCGCTTGAAAAATTCATATCCATACCTGACCTTTCTGTTTTCACCTCTGAGGGATCATTTCCAGGGAATAAATAATCTGGTCATTCATGAGTCCATTGGGTAAATACAGCCCTTTCATGGTCTTTCTGTAAGCTGCAGACATCCGTAACAGATGAACATATGCCAGCATCTGAGGCAGGGGTTACAGTGGGTAAAGCAGAGAGCAAATATAGGAGTCTCCTAAGTGTTGCCTGTGACTTTAATTCAGCAAAACACTGAGGCATGTGCTTAGCCTGAAATTGTAATACAAGCAATAGTCACTTGTCTACTTAAAGCTAGGCATGTGGTTAAGTACTTTGCTGGATCGAGGCCAGCTACAAATATGATGCTACTAGATGAGTAATCAGCAGCGAGGACTGAATCCACACACATGTGGAGCGAAGGCATCACCCTGATCCGTGGATTGAGCTCTGCAGGCAGCGCTTATGAAATGGAGGCATACTTGCTGCCCAGGTTTAGCTTGGTGATGCCGTCTGGAGAAGAATGTAACCGTCTGTGTAACTTACACGTGTTGGTTACTTCACCAGAGGGCCTGTGAGCAGGGTACATTGAGCAGCAAAAGCCGTATTGAAGAAACGTACTGATAAGTCCTGGAGACAGGATTCCTGCCTCTATACCAGGGATTGCCACATTTCTTATATGGGCATAGGCAAATGCTGCAAATATCAGGGGGAAATTATTTTGTACACCTACTCGGTGTTGCCGTGCTGTTTGAAGTGCACAGCTTGCACCAACGTGGTTAGGTCCTCCTGGCCCTTTTTGTTGTGTGGATAAACGTGCATGAGAATGAATGAGAGAAGCTGAGAGTGAACAAAACAAGGATATATCTCAATACCTAAGCTTTGGGTCGTGGCCTGGAGAATAGCCAAAAAGGCAGGACCACCTATGCACAGGTCGGCTTGGAAGGAGAGTGGAGCTGTGAGTGAAGAGACTCCATCCTGCCGTGTTCAGCGAAAGAGGTTTCTTTTGTTCTTTGCAAATGGGCAAAATGCAGCAAAAAATGTAACTCAAAACAGCGCTGTTTTTTTTCCCCTTCTGCCAGAAATAACACTCAACACCTTGAGCACTGCTAAATGCCCAGGGCAAGGGAGGGGGACCGTAACTTGAACACTTCCAACGCCTGTGATCTTCAGACAGCCCTCTGAGGCGAGGATGTACCTGGAGGTCGACTGCCGCGCAGAGGCCACATTCAGAGCCGTGGAGCACAGCTGGGCTCCCAGAGCCCCCCCTCCAGCTGTGGAGCACAGCTGGGCTCCCAGAGCCCCCCCTCCAGCTGTGCCCCGGGGAGCTTTGCTGCGGGAAGGGACGTGGGTGCCGCTGGCACAGGGCTGTGCTGAGCACCGATCCATCCAGAGCAGCGAAGACTTGCAAAACAGTGCACCCGTCTCTGGGCATCCTTTTTTTTTTTTCCCCGCTGTCTGAAGGGATGGATCCTACTGTATAATCATGGCAAGCAGTCGAATGAGAGTTTTTTTCATGAAGAATCTGGGGTGGTTTTTTAATCGCTCTACCGAAAAACAGATCAAGTGACAGAAAAACAGTCTTCAGTTAGTAAGAAAATGAGATGCGCTTTGCCTGTTTAAACACATATGAGATTAGACAGGCGTGCATTCCATTAAAAGAGGTTTTCTTTCAGGAAAATACCTAGTGCTAGCGGAGGAAAAAATAGCTCAAGGAAGTAACTTCTAGTATTACACTGTGTCACTCGAGTATTCTTGGTGAATCAGTGCCAAAAGCTAGATTTCATTCATTAGAAACCATATACTGTTCGATCTAAGTCCGTGAATGAGTTAGGATCTGGCTTTTGTGTCTTATGGGGAATTCAGCATGAGATGTCAAAAACATTTCTATTCTAAAATGAAATAAGTAAAGACAAATTGGGGATTGCTTAAGCGTTACTTGTAAAAGGACTCAGAAAATTCCATTTTGATTTTGATTTTTTAAGACCTAAAATGTTTTTATACGTTTTTAAAGAAAAGACGGTCTGAAAATTTATTTTCAAAAAGAAAAATGATTTTTTCCCTGAACAGGTATCATTCAATTAAGAATGTTTCAGGACTTTTGAACTATTTCATTTTGGAGTTTCTCACCCAAGTTAAATGTTAAAACCAGCTTCTGAAATTTTTCCCTATAGAAGGAACTGCCTTCTCTTAGTTAACGATTCTCTCATTAAAGAATATGAACTGTCCTCTGAAAAGTCCCTTTATGAAAACTGGGTTTATTTCAGAGAGCTCTGGAAAGCAGTCAGCTCTGGCGAGGGCAGCGTGAAGGTTTTCAATGGCTCAGGAATTCATAATGATCAGACACTTAAGCTAAGATGCTTCCCAAAAGGGATTTGGAGCATGGAGCTCTCAGTAATATTTAGCTATAAATATTGTTCGGATCTTAATACCATGTGTGGTAAGCAATCTTAGACTTCAGTGAAATTCAGAAAGACTGTCTTGTATGTCTAAAAGTGATTTTTACTGCCAAATGCTACGTCTTAATAATGTATTTGAGAAAAGCTCGACCGTGGATTTAGCTGAGTGTACTGGGATATATCTTGCCCAACAAAATAAAGATGTATTGCATCAAGAGATTTGAAACTGGTCCATTTTTTTGTTTGCATGTGTACTTTCGTTTGGGTGGAAAAGTAATATATATAGCAAAGGTGAAAGAACAGAAAAATGTAAGTTTCCAGAAAAAATCTTTCAGCTAAATTTGTTTTGATGAATGATACCCAAAAGCAGTCTTTTATATACATATATATATATATATTTCAGAAGCCATATATATACACACACATGCATGTATATATGTATACATATGGCTTTCAGATATAAAGTAGTCTTTGTTAGGAAACTTTCTGACTTAACCCTGATCTTAGGCAGAGGCCTCTTGTCTACACAGCACCCAGTAATGGAATAATCCGATTTAAAGTGTGTCAGATACAGGTAATTTTATGAAAAGCGCTGAGCTATTCCAGGGCACGATTACAGTCACAATGCTTAATTATATTTTCTTTCTCTAGAAAAATGCAGCTATCTGAAAGTGTAATGAAGTCATTGCTGTTTGTGTAGCTGTGAAGAAGGGAAGCTAGTTGGTTTATTAGCAAAGCAAATGATTTGCCTTTGGCATTCGTTAACCCTAAGGGCCAAATTCCACTCTCAAGTACAGCAAGAGGAAAATAACAAGGGGTAGGCTGGATTTGCAGTGCTGTGAATGGGAGAAAAATTTGGCCCTTACCCTTCAATGGGAAAGTAAATACAGTATTCTTGCTTTCCATCCATCATGTCAGATAGCTAGATGGCTTGAGTAGATTACAGAGGCCATACTAACAACTACGTATATTTGACTGAATTGAAAAATGCCATTAAAATGGGACTCCTGGAACTTAGCAGGAAAACAAAATATTTCCTCTCCAAACTCATTATACTTACCGAAAAAAATTGGGTAAGTACATATGAAAGCTTTAAGGGACCTTTCTGTCTGTGTTTAAAATTAAAAGCATTTAAATATGGTGGTTTTTTATAAAAAAATAATAAAATATCCCTGTATTCGTGACAAGTCTTTGGATACTTCTGGCATTATTTTGTGAAAACTTGTAAATCTTAAACTTTCTGAAACTAGACATACTCTACATCTCATGTAGAGTATGCACCGAGCATAATGCTTATCGGCTTTGATTTTGACACAACTCGGGGACAGTGGACACTTGGCTGCTTTTCTGCCAGCTCACTTTTCTCGGTTGAGGTCTGGAGACTCTAGGATTTGGGGGATGCCCCATTCACAGCACTCCACCATTTGCCTCCAGGCTAGGGGAAACAGGCTTCCAATTTTAGATGGAAGAGGACAAAGCAGACCTTGGTGCTGAGCAGCTACGTATCGGTTTTCACAGCAGCCCCGAGAAGTGCAGAGGGTTTCACCAGGCTGGATGTGGCTAAAAGCCAGCTCATCCCAGAGGGATTGGTGGGAATGCTGAGTCCGTGAAGGGCTGTCTGCACCAAACCAGGAAGAGAACCGTGGTCCTGTCTGGCTTTATTTCTACAATATTAGGTTTATATTTCTGAAGAAGACCTTTGCAGGGGAAAGCAGCATGGAAAACATTTAGCTGTGAATGCTGGCAAGGAGAAGTTGGTTGTTGGTAGAGGCTGGAAAGGGACTGAAAAGGTGGAGCTACTACGTGGTGGTGGGAGGAATACTGAGAGATTTTTAGCTTTTAAGGTCAGAAAGTGACTTCTGTGTCACCTGGGCACTGGCCACAGGTCTGTGGTGAGCCATGAAAACTAACCCTGATTTTTAAAGTTTTCTACTGACCTCTCTTTCCTGAATTCGGCTTCACCTCTGTATAACCTTGTTTTCTCCATGTGTCAGGTATCCCTGCCATTCCCATGGACATTTTCCCTTCCTTCCCTCTTCTCCATACACACACAGCGGGTAGGCAGAGATTTGTCATACAGTGTGATTTTTAAAGGTATACAGGGAAGGATTCCAACATTATTAAGCTTTCTCACATTAAACAGTCTAATTTATTGTTAATATGCTACAGTTTTTTCTTGGGTTCACAGTGCTTTTGTATGTTTTGTTTGAATCCCTTTACTGCCAGTGCAGTAAAACTTCGACTACATCTAAAAGCATTCCTAATAAATAATCTAGAACTCCACTTATTTCCCATTAAAAAGGTCTCTGTTTGTAAAATTCTTCTCATGTTTAATGGATTTTTTCTTGCATTCAGCATTTCCATCATTTGTAACTGGATCTAGTGCAAAACCTTGCGGAATAAATTTTGATCCCACTGTATAAACTGAGAGTAATTTAAGTGACGTTAGAAGAGCTACTCCAGATTTGCACAAGTATAACCGTGAGAAGGGTCTATTGAAAAAGCAGACAGATTTGAATTTGTACAATAACGCGTCACATGCACTACAGAGCTGCAAACAGCAAATTCAGGTGCGCTTTACAATACATCTAAAGATAGCGTTTCCCAAGGGCATGTCAGTGACCCAGCAAGCACTTGATCAAGGGACTAAACCCAGCCCAGATGCTGAGATGTGTTCAGACTGTGGGAGAGCTGCTCAAGCCCATTCCTAGAGGCTTCCAGCTACTTTTGCGGGAGGGAAACAGGAGCTGTGAGTCCAGCTGCCCAGCAGCATCCACAAGTGCTGGTGGAGACCTGGGTTCCCAGCAGCAGTTCGGGGGGAGCCAGGCACCTGGGGAGGACCCCAGGAGAGGGTACATCGTGGGGGGACCTGCCTAAACTACCGAGCAGGAAAGGCAGAGGGGAGGGGGAACCTCAGCCTTCCCCTGCAGGGACACTCACTCAACTCTGCATCAGCAGCAGCACAGCTGTGATCCTCTCCCCACAGCTGGATATCTAAGCTAGGTTGAGTTTTTTTCCCCGTGGAAATTTGGCAGATATCGCGTGCCCTCCCCTGTCTTACTTTCCTCACCCCCTCCAGGGCCAGGGACCTGAATAACTAAAAAGTTAAAAATTCAGGCAGAGACACCACCAAATGGCTGTGGAGCGCAGATGGGCAGTCTCTCCAAGCTGCAGGGAGCACTCGGAGCTGCTGCTGTGAGGAGGACCTCTCCCCACCGTGCAGAGCACCACGGACACATCAGCTCACCTCAGGCGCGTGAGGCCTCACAGGGATTCAAAAGGGATATATTTTAAATCAGAATTAATATGCGTGTGGGGAGGGGAGGCAGAGAAACAGCGACTGAAGTAATTGGAAATGAAAGGTTGTATCCTAATGAATAAGTCCACCCGTCAGACAAGATTTGATACTTCCTCACTTCTGTCAGTTTGACTTCATGATTTTCCTAATAACTTTTTTGCAGGTAACGTAAGAGACATATCTGTAGTTACAGGTAGCTAGATAATAAAGGAAAGTGCAGAAAACTGATGAAGTGTGTTATTAATAATAGCCTGTTCCCTGCCTCTATTAATGTCTCTACAGAGAAGTCCGGGGAATGAGGAGGAGTCTGGCTGTGTGGGCCAATACCTTTCATCAGTATTTGTAAGCAATGCAAAGGACAGAAATCAAAGAACAGATTTTTGCAGTCCAGGCTCGTAGAGGAAAGACATCTAGCTGTTTTCCATCCTTAAGCACTGCACAGTGATCTCTGGTGCATGCCGTCCTGCTGTCTGCAGGTACTCAGAAATTATGACAGACCTTCAGTATCTCACAACACCTTATACAACAGCAATGCAAACAGTGGTGGATATGTCTATCCGCATCTTCTCTTCTGGCGCCTTTTAAATTCATGTTTCTAAGCTTTTCCTTTACAATGCAAGGACTGTATAAAATTCCTCAGAAAAAAGCTGCAAGCTGAGTTCTTTGTGGAATCACATAATTTTGAGACCTTGGACTTTAAGTAGTGGCAGCAACTACGGGATCTGTTGACAGACAATCTACAGTTGGCTGGAGCATGGTGATGGCACCTTTGGTGTTGGAGTTGTCGCAGCATCACATTTGGGTTGTGTGGCTGTTACTGCATCTGTGATCCAGAGACTATCTTGAGAAAGTGCTGTGCCATAAAAGCATCACAATGAAAGACTTTTAAAAGGTACAAATAAAGGATAACAGAGTGGTAAGAGGACACTACCACACTTTAAGTGGGCTCTGGTGGGTTTTGTGTGGGAGGGCGATTGACTGATTTCAGATAAAGCTGTCGGGTGTTTCACACTGAACATGAATATTCAAAGCATGCCAGAAACCTTTTATTTCTTCTCCCCAGAAAAGAATTACAAATGAAAATTTAAACGTATGGGGATTTTTCCTCTTTCAGTTGGACTTGTTTGGCTCCTCTTTGCTTTGCTGTTGCAAACAGTCCGTTGCTAGATTACAAACTAGCCCCTTCGTTAGCTCCTTGGAGACTGAGAGGACCGACGTGTGGATCAGTGCGCTCCAGTTTTATTCCGGTATTGAAAAATGACTGATTGGTTTGTCTGTGGCTGTAAGTATCCCTACAGAAGCTGTACCGCAGCCAGTCGATGCATATGTGAATCTCATCCTCCTGATCTGCAGAAGTCCTGCTATCATTCCCTCCCTTTCAGAGCATGTGTGTCAAGAAACAAGCATGCTTAAGATATTACTGGCCACGTGAGAGATCCGTGTATTTCCAGTTAAAGCATCCCCCATCTCTGCAACCCTCCTTTTGCTTAGTTCACTGAATAGGGATATTTATGGCTCCTTGACATTATTGCTGGCTTTCTCTCTCAACGTCTATCTACAGGGGGTAAATAAATCCCGGGTCTTGTCTCAAAGGAGAGGATATCTGCTCATTATTTTACAGTGATTGCAAATCCTCTTCCTTTTAAACACATAGTCTCCAGCTTTGGCTAGCTTAGGGCCATGAGCCCAGCGCACATTTGGCTAACAGGAATCTCTGTGGCTCTTCTGTGCAAGCCATTTCCTTGTGCAAGTTCAGCAACAGAGACACTTCTGATGAGTCAGTGATTGCATTAGCAAACGGCATATTTTCAAGCTCCTATGGGGGCTAAGAAGACCCTGAAAGGCAGGGAGAAAAGCAGGTCAAAATAAACATTGTCTGAGCCATTACCCTGACTAGAAAATGGTTGGGTCTGTTTTCTTTCCTTTCATTTGCCTGGGCTGTGACAGCTTATAAGGCTAATGTAAAGGCTGAATGGAGATTGACAGAAAATTTGGCTTGAAGGGTCATCTTGAGCACAGTTACAGATGCTTGCCTGGGCCAGGGCTCCAGCAGCATCAGTGCCACTGCCCAGTAACAGGTACAAGATCTTCCTGGTAGCCAAGTGAAAAACACAGTTTAACAGAAAGCAAGATCTAGATGACGACTTTCCCCCTCCCTGCCCTTCCCAAGCCCCAGAGCTCAGTAGAGATGGCTAAAAGAGCAGCTGGGAGCAAGTATGCACAGTTCAAAACCATGTGTGCAGCAGCACTTGTGAGGATACCTGCAGTTTTCAATGGGTGCCGCTGATGGGTTTTTGAAACACTCTTCAAGCCCTTGAGTGCTACTAAAATTCCTTGATGTGCAGAGAGCGTGTCCCTTGCATGCAAGAGGATATTAGTCTGAAATGCTCTTATTCAGCCTGTGCAGAAGCACTGTTTCACAGGGATATCTCTGCCAGACGTCACCATCCTCCCTGATCTGCAGCCAGAGCAGTTTCAGAGACTGCTCCTTAAACTATTTCCATCCAAATGACCTCATGCTATTAGTCTGATATGGTATTTGATAATCGGACCTTGCTAACCCAGCTCATTCTGACAGAAATGAGGTGGAGAGGACTTTGCCAGGCAACTTTGTTGGCTTGCCTGTGCTCTGGCACACTGCAAGGCGGTGGTGAGCAGAAGGCTTCTCTGCGGCCTGGCTGCTTGCAGTGCGCACAGCTGTCTGCAGGGAGCACAGCTGTCTGTATGGCACACAGCTGTCCTCACGGCACACAGCTGTCTGCAGCGTGCAGAGTTGTCTGCAGGCTGTCCCTCTGCTCGCATGGCACATAGCTGGCTGCATGGCACACAGCTGGCTGCATGGCACGCGGCTCTGCCCGGGGCACAGCTATCTCGAGGCGCACAGCTGTCTCAGGGTGCACAGCTGCCTCAGGGTACACAGCAGCTTGCAGTGTGCACATCTGTCAGGGCACACAGTCTGCAGCTGCAGAATTCCAGTAGCACTGTTCTTCCCTAAGTGGATTCACCTTAATGCAGTTTAATAGAGCCTATCCAAATTCACGCCTTTTCCTTAGTTCAGGCTGGCTTCACTGGGCTCCCAGTAGCTGCCAGGGACACCGTTCTCCCAGCCCTCGAATCAGGGGAGGTGCAGGGGATGCGCTTACGGCAGGCTGCCAGAGATTACAGTTGATGTCGCATCAGGCACTGCCCTGCCTGTCGGTGTTAAAATCTTGGCAGAATCCACAATTACCTTTCTCCATAGCATCACGAAGGTCAAAAACTTCAAAGGACAGACCCTGAGAAAGGGAATGGGATGTGACAAACTAATGTGACATCTGTCAGGAAGGCTTTAGATGAAGCTGGTCTTGCCCTGGGCAGGAGAAAAGACTAGATGATTTCTCAAGGTCCCTTTCAGCACTATGAGAGAAAAATGAAATTCCTCATGTGAAGTACAGAGTGTTACTGTTGTACGTAATAATGAACAAAATATTTAGTAATACTGAATAATTAATAATACCACTGCCAGTTGGCTCAGTGATTCACTGAAGTTGGGAGACATGCCAAAACCATTTCCACCCTACCTGCTTTCCCTCCTTCCCTGCCTGTGTGGCAGTAATTTGCAAGATGACGGAGGCTGCCTGGCCAGCACTAGTATAACTGCCTTTATTGGGTCTGGTTTGAGTTTTCTCAAGACCAAAGCATCCCAGGAGGGATAGTCATCTGGAGAAGAGAGCAGCTGCCTTCTCCATGCAGGGGAGCAGTAATCCTGTGGCACATCGCACCTTCTGCAAATGGATTAACTTCAGACCTCTGCTCTCTCCGTGTAATGGACTGTATTTTATGGACTGGCAGGTGGATTACCTGCTCTGTAGCTGGCAGCACCCACTCCAGCATGCGACAGGGTAGTGACCGCGGGAGGAAAACATTGGAAAGCCTGGCAGGGCGCAGAGGTTCAGAGCAGGCTGGAGAGCAGAGCCACGGAGCAGGGGAGGGAGGATGGGATGGGCACAAAGGGCTCAAGCTAATGGGGAAGATGGGTCCCAGAAGATAGGGAAGTGGGATGGGATGCTGGTGTGTATTCCTGATGGGGATACATCAGGTTTGGACCAAAGGTTATTGACAGGAGCTAATCCCATCGTTTTGCCAAATCTGATTACAGAGGAGCTAGGAGGCACTGCCAGGCTGCAGTGCCGTTGCAGGCAGAGCCTCCATGGCTGCACAAGCCCTCCCGCCCCTGCCCTGGGCATGCAAACCACTGTCTCCTACTTCTTGGGCTGCCGTGGCCCCCCACGAGCCAAATGTCCCCATTAGTGCAGAGGGGCCACCATGTGGGAACCCAGGAGAGAAACTGTGATAGGGCATGCGACACCAGGGGTTAGTCTGCAACAGAAATCATAAAATCAGGAGCCTGGTGAAGGCAGGGGTGAAGGAGAGGGGTGTTGCTCCAGGGACTTAAGCACCCACATTATGTACAGGCCACGTTGGGCACGTCCCCACTGCAGCCCTCAAGTACACAGCGAGGACACCTCGTTCAACATGTTCCTGTAAAACATGTTACATTTCAATTTCATAATTTGTAACACCTCTGGTACAAACAGCTGTTCCTTCTTCCGGGTAAGTTTGGTACAACTGGTACAAATGGTACAAATAGCTGGGCTTCTCCTGGGTAAGTTTGCTCGCTGAGGAGGCAGACAAGTGTCAGGGAGGTGCAAAGGAGAGGGAGGGAGCACACAGCGAGGGGAAGGGGGCAACTGCCCTTTCAGCAGCCAGCCTGTTCAGATTTGCTGGATGTAACGTGGAACTGCACCCGAAGGCTTATCACGTTTTCTTGATCACTACTGAGCAGGCAGCTGTTTCCACAGGCTGCGTAATGATTCCAAGATTTCTTTTCTAGGAGTGTCAATACCTAACTTACAGGCCATCATTGTGTATGGGGAATTAGAGGTGTTTATTTTCCATGAACATTACTTTGTACTTATTAGGATTGAGTTTGCAAATAAAACTCACCTTGTTCATCTCTTGCTCAGTAACCTGGGATCCTCCTGCACCTCTTCTCAGTCTGTGAGAAACCCTGTGTCGTCGGCAAACTTTGTCACCTCTCTCCTAGCCTCTTCCCAAATCATTTCCAGATCTACCACGAAGACACTGCAGCTGAGGACTGTGATCCTGCAAAGAGCCCTTGTCAAACAGACCATTATGGCCTGAACATTGTTCCAAGGCTGGTATACATGGACTTCTTTTGCAAGATGAGAGTCTGTACTGGTAAAAGAATTAACAGGAAAAGGAAAAAAAAAAATCTAAAAGGAATATAGCTCTGTAGATTTTAGGGAAGTTAATGAATACCAAGTGGAAATATTGGAGATTGTTATTGATATATAAATATGGTTAGCTTCACTCAAAATTGAAGATGAATACTAATTCCTTCTAATAATTTATTTTTTTGTACCCAGCATTAAGAATGTGGCTTTTGAGAAGCTGAAAAAAAAAGTGTCATTTGCTACATTTAAGAAAAAAAAAACAACCAAAAGGGGTTTATAGTAACATGTAAACTGTTTTTTTTCTAGTGGAAGTCTGTGGCTCAGTCGTGATCTGCAGGACATCAGAAGGATAAGTAGGGTTGGGAGGATCTGGCTCTCCCACAGCTTTGTTGGACCAACTGGACTGCCGTATATCACTTTCTGCCATATGCCATCGTAATAGGTTGTCCCCTGGAATTACACCCACGGAGCACTCATGGTCTGTCCAGAGTCAATTCTGCAAGACCTCCCGAGAAAGGTCATGTTGATGGAAGTGGCAGCTTGGGAAATATCTCCACTAATTCTAGGAAAGGTAACTTTTTTGTGTTAATGAAATTGTTGAGTAAACAGGCTTTCTGCTGGATCAGGGAAGCGTAGCTTCTACTAGAATATCCCAGGTTTAGATTTAATGGTTTTAATCCATTTCTTACTTCATTTACATATTAGAGCAATTGACTCAGAGCCACGTGAAATTCAAAACTTTGGGCCAGTATTATTCCGTTCCTTAGGGTTTCCCTGGCAATCACTTGATATTTAATAAAACAGCTAGAGGTAGAATAATCCCTTCATAATCCCAGAATAGTCCCAGCAGCCCCATAACATTAGAATGCAGATCCATTCCAGGGGATAGATAATTCCTTTGCAGTAGGCAGGGCTCTGGTATCTAGTGGGTAAAGAAGTGATGAAAAGCACTTGGCATTTGATGTAAAGGCTCAGGGGATGTTCAACTCTACTGTTGCCTCTTGAATGAGGGCAGGGGAGTAAAAGCAGCCAAGAAAAGATCTTTTTGTCAAAGTGATGTTTTCCAACCCTCCTTGCAGGTGCCAACACCTAAGCTTCCAGCTCCGTCCTTCCTGCCTCTAAGTGTAGGGTCTGACTTGAAAGTGAGCACTTGTTCTCATAAAAGGTTGGAGGAGTTTTCCAGGTGTCACCTCCTGGATGACTTTCAGCCATTGCCTAGTACGGGTGGAGCAGAGCTGAACTTCTTAAGGAGCTGTACTGTGATGGGCTAGAGGAGCAAACTCCCCTTCAAAAAGGTCAGGTTGAGCAAATCCTACTTTACTCCCTTATCTGACACACTGCAAGGCTAGATAAGAAGAGAGTAGAAGGATCTTTTCCTTCTGTCCCTGTCCTGGACAAGTCCACAACCACCAGACAGAGACAGCTCTCAGTGACCTGTTGTCGTTCCTGCCAGACTATTAGGAGTATTCAGAGCTGCGTTAGTGTGCACAAACCTTAATGAGAGACATGTGAAAGCACTGAATGTCTATCCTATGGGAAGCGTGGATATTTTAGCCTCTCTTTTAATCTTGAGACAAAAATGAAAGGAGGAAAGGAACTAAGAGGAAGGAAAAGTCACAAGAATTAACATTTTTGTGGGATGGGAAGTCCTCAGAGATGTAATCTGAACCCTCAAAAATGTTACTTTTCTATGGATAGGGAAGTGCTGGTGGCTTTGATGTGACAAAACCTCTAGTAGGAGCAACATTTGGTATTTCAAAGGGTTGATGTGAGAATGTGGTAGGAGCACAGTGCTGGTGGGGCCAGATGACTCATTCACTCCACTGTGCTTCTGTCACAGGCATGTGCACTGTAACGCCAGCATTTGCTTGAATATATAAAACTCAGTCTAAAAGGAGATTTCTTTTCCAATTTTGTTACATTTCGAATTCCTGGTCCTGGATACCACTGCTTCTCATTTCTAGTAAAAATAGAATTATGCTTATTAGCTCTTGTACCAGTATTGCTGTTTGGCTCTTCCTTCTACACAGTTTCTGCCCACTGTCACCCAGTACTATTGGAAGGTGTAACCACACTGTGTCTTCACCTCTGTTTCACTAGGCTTTGGGAACCAGGCAGGCTACTTTAGCTCTCTTGCACAGGACAGAGTCCAATTTTCTGAGCATCTTTGTAGCTCCTGTCTGTACTGGATTCTGGATGACCAGAAGTGTGCAGATGAGTTCTGATTAGACCTTTGCTTTCTGGCGTGAATATTTCCCTCTTCACATGGAAATATCTCACCTCAGCAAACTTTTCCTTTCCTCTGTCAATATTGTAGTGGTGACTTTGAGACATCCTGTGTCTGAGAGCTGCAGAGCATTGTTAGTTCCCAGTGATGGGCTGTCCACTAAAGGTGCAATTCTTGAGCCTATTCTCTATGTGTACAAATCTGTGTGAAGCAATTTTGTCCCATTTCTCTTGTTCTAGTTCCTGAGATCATCTGGTTCTTCCTGTATGTGCTATAATTACATGAAAACCAGTGTTTTCCTATGTATGCATTCAATTAAACCTGTGTTTCATAAGAAGTTTTGGATGGGGCATGTTTCTTATTGTTTTGTTTATTAAATCAGTTTTCATAATTATTTGCTTTAATTTTTTTCAGCTCTTTTTTGACAATGGCCTGCCACTGTTCTGGATTAGTCTCTTCAGGCTGGGATCTGGTCTTGGAAAAGTCGTGTAAATCTGATGTAATACCATACAAACACAAAATGTGTCTTCAGATTAAAACTGGAATAACCCTTAGCATTGCTGGAGTGATTCTGGGTTAACTGAGATCAGGTTCTAGCCTAGTGACTCCACTGAGATAACTTCTTTGAGTAAAAGAATCAGGACTTTATACAAAATGTAGATAGAATTGCATAGTAACAAAAACATACCTTGAACTGGAGACTCTCTCTTTGGCTTGAAGCCAGCGGGTGGCTGCCAGCAGCGTTTGGTCAGCCAGCTGAGAGTCAGGGGACCCGAGCTGGGCTCCTGTTTCTGTCATAGTATCTCTGAGCAACCGTGGGCAAGACGTCAATTTTTTCACGAGGTATTTAAAGGCCTCCGAGAACTGGGGGCTTTAGTTCAGCTTTTCAAAGGAGCTGGAGAAATAAGGTCTTGCCTGATAGGATCTATAGGAATGCCTCGGCATGCATCAAAAGCAGGTGCAGGTTTACTGGAAGGGTGGTTGAAAGGACTTTGTGCCTCCCCCACCCCCAAGTGACCAGTTTCCAGTACTGATGATGAAGGTCTGACGATGGGAAAGGAGCCGAGAGCTGCACACCCTCCCTGTGGCTGCATCCAGCCCTGGGCTGGATGTAGGAGCTTCTGAAAAATCTCACTAGGCATTTGGATGCATTTTTAGGCTCCAAGTATTTTTGGCACTCCTGTCCCTTTCTTCTTCATCAGCATTTGCATTAGTGAAAGAGAAACAATTGCACTTTGCCAGGGTGGTTGCTAGGATTAGTGCATTCGTGAGTGTGAAGGGCTGAGATACTGGAACAGAGAAAGTAATGGAAGTCCCTGAGACGTGCATCTCTGTGCAGTTAGCAATGGGAATTTGCCAGCATTGTGGCAGGGCTGATTGTTTGATTTAAGCCTCAACATATTTGCAGGAAGAAAACTGTAAACAGAGAATACAAATGTAACCATTGTTATTTGCGACTCAACTTTCAAGCGCCTTGCCAGATTATAAATCTTGACTGCATGTACCTCTGCCGTTTCTCAGGTCTGAACCAAAAATATTTACCAAGGAAATAATGTTTGTAGCGATGATCTCAGACCAGTGCAACTCATTAGCTAGTAATGTGCCTGCAGGCGGTACGAAAGATTCGATCCATCTGGAATTAAATAGCAAGGGATAGCTGGAAGCTGTATTCAATACTGATGGTGGGAAAAGCCTTAAAACTCCTTGATTGCAACACATGAAAGCTGTGAACCATCAATAACAAAAAAATATGATGTGCCAGCTATAGCAAAAGTAACAGCAGGGCAATGCCATTATTTGAGGTCATTCCACCTTCATCTTGTCAAAAAGGGATAAAGGAAGGGCATGACATAAGCCAGATCTCTAGCATATCCCTCCCTTGTCAGTAGGACTTAATTGGCATTAAATACTCAATGTGTCTGGATTTAATATAACTCCTCTGTTCAATTACTTCATCCACTCAAGCAATGGAAAGCTGCCCATTTCAAGACTTTACAGGGATAGCTTGCTTTAAGTGCTTCAGCCATCAGAGGCCCAAATGTCCTAATTGATATTTTATTAATAAAGTCTCAAGAAGATTATAACTTGTGCCAAGCAAGGGAGGCAAAATCATGAATGATCAGAAGGGAAGGGGCTCTTTTCCATATAGTACTTCTTTTTGAAGCTGCTTAGAATTGAAGGTGAACACTGGAACCCTGTCTCCATCATTGTCAGCAGGCTCATTGGGAAACATGCAAAGCACAAGAGGGGAAGGATAAACTTCTGCTGTGGCATCTCTGACTGTTCAGCCCATTTTAGGGCAACTGGGGAGATGCAGCTCCATTGCCGTTTTGCTCTATGGCTTCTCCACTAGCAAGGGGAAGCAGGGAAAGCTGTAGAAGACTTCATGGCCAAGTGGCAAATGAAGCATTTGAGATACACCCCAAGCTCGTAGCGAGTTGCTTGAGAAGCAAAGGCCAAATGCCCACAATAGGGATTTCCTTCTGGATTTGAACTTGGTGGTCAGCCTTCACCATTGGCATGATGAAGAAGTTCGTGCAGCGAAAGCAGTATGAAAACTGCTGCCTTCCACTCCATCTGGGAGCACCTTTGTCTTGCAAGCCTCTCCAAAGCTGAATGCCTGTCTCCAGTGGATCCAGCTGCAGTCTGGGTGGGGAAGGACAGGGCTGTCACACCGTGAGGCTGCTATTGTGCCTTGCCAATCTGGGTAATACTAATAGGGAGGGAGCAAGGTTTGACCCCATTAGCTGCCAGGTGTTTCTGCAGCTCCTGAAATGGTGGGGCACTGACCCCAGCCAAAAGTCTGCACTCCATGTTAATAAATGAAGCATTTGAGCAGTTGTGACAGATTGATGGGATCATAAAAAGCAAGATGGGAAGGGACCTCAAAGCATCGCCTAGTTCAGAGTTTCCCCGCCTCTGTTCTGCAAGGCATCAGGAGACTGTTTGTGAAAGCAATGCAAAAAACCTGTTGTAAAACCATAGCCAACCACCCTATACACTGTCATGTGTGCCAAAACATGGTGGGGGAAACTAAACATGGCAAATGAGTGCTCAGAACGTAGTTTCATTTTCATCCAGTAGTAAATTAAAAGCGTGGTGGTAATGCTGCATAGGAGCGGGGGATTCCTCTCAGATAGTTTGTGTAGCCTTTCATTTATAACAAAATAAAACAATTCAGATGCACTATGCGTCTGCACTATGCACTTCAGATGCAGTTTAGACACTCCCTGCATTTTCTGGAGAGATCAGCTCTAACCATTCATGAGAGACGTTTGTCTAACCTGCATCTTAGTTTCCTGGATACACCCCCTTTTTCCCACCTGAAAATCTACCTGTGCAGGAGCAGAGGAACCTGCCCATATCTGAGATTTCCAGCAGTCCAGCCAGGAGGGTGTCCCCAGCCAGGCTGTCTGAAGGACAGAGGTCTCAGGCTGATGGCCTCTGAGCACGCACGCACTGCCTGTTTGAGGGGAAGCTGGAGGTGCCTGTCGCTCGGGCATGATGCCTCCAGCCTGTTCTGCGTGGTCTGCAATGTGCGTGCACCCGCGTGTCTCCCTGAGGTTTCCCAGGCAGTAGAGAGGAGCCTACTCCAACCGCCCTGAGATGCCACCTGAGCTTCTGTACCTTCCATGTGTACTCCGTGCTCCATGAGGGTCCTCTGTGCCCTCATGAACACACCCTCCCTACAGTTTTAATTGCATTCTGCTTATTTTTACAGTAAATGCACTCACCTGTGGCTGCCACTGTCTCCGTAGTGTTTAGATATGGAGTACCAAATAAATTGTGTAAACAAATAGTGTATAAATATGGACAACACGTTTTTCTGCTGTTGTCTTCTTATATTTTATATAAGATTTTTTGTAAAACTCCACATTTTGCAGGTAATGCTATATGACCTACCACATGCATTAACGAAGCCCCCAGTTACTTACTGCACTTGTACACTATCTTTTGCCTTGCCCCTCTCAAGCACTTTTCATCTGTTCTTTCTTCCTGAGACACGAGCAAGTTCATACACATTTGTAATCCTAATGAAGAATTTCTTACTAGATCAACCCAAACCTCTGTTCAGCTGTTCACCTGTACCAGTTAAGTCCGGGAGAGCTGCAGGCAGGAGAGGCTGAGCGAGGTCCCTCCTACTGCAGCTCTACTAAAATCAATACAACAAAGTCAGGACACATTTATTCCATTTATTTTTATTAAGGGAGTAGTTACTAATTTTTCTTTTCCCTTATGTATATTTGCATTTTGTAACTTAGATAGCCTTACTCGCTTTTTTGGTGTAACATGCATATTTTTATATTTCACTTTTTATATTTCAATATAAATTGGCACAAAGTTCTGGGCCAGTGTTGGGAGTAGACAGCAAACAGGGTCCCCACTTTTCAAGCAATTCAAGCATGATTATAAATGGCCAGTTCCCTAGAACAATTCTGAAGCAAAGGACTTCCCTTCCCTGGAAGTGTTCAGGGCCAGGCTGGATGAGGCTTTGAGCAAACAGGTCTAGTGGGAGGTGTCCCTGCCCAGGGCAGGGGGGTTGGAACTACGTGGGCTTTAAGGTCCCTTCCAACCCGAACCATTCTATGGTTCTATAACTAAAGGAAAGCAAGACAAATAAATGCTTAATCTGTTGGTCACAACTCACCTGAAAAGAAATTTCATTCCCAAATATGCAGCAATTTTTAAATGAGATTAAACTAGGCTTGCTTGATTTAAAAAGGATGTATAAAAATGTGTAGTAGCTTTATTTGACCATATCTGCCATAAGGACAGTGCTATTACTATGTGTATTACTCTCAAAAGATATTTTACAACCCTTCCTGGTACGCAGAGCCACCAGCCGGGGGTACCATGCGGTGATGATAACCTGAGGGCAAGATCTCCTGGCAATGCTAGCACATTTCTTGAATGGTATCTAAGGTTAATTTAAGCATGTGTTGCAGTGCCCTGATTTCTAAATCCTGATCTGGGTAGGGAATGTATACATATGAACAAAGGAATACAAGTATTACCTGTCTTTTGGGTTTTCTGAGTCATATTTTAAAAATAATGACACATTAAACTGCACTTCATTTCACTTGATTTTACTTATGCTATTATACAAATAACATAATGTATGCATCATAATGTGTATAAATTGTCCATGTGTACATAGTTAGCTGTCAACTGTCTTTGGAGGGATCTTTGGGACTGCACAGAACCTGTGCCAGTGATGCCGAGGTGGGAGTACACACAGCTGGATCAGTTCTAGCACTAATAAACCTCCCCAGGACCTCAGTGCAGTGCAGCAATGTAGCAATAGCCAGCTGGGATCCTGGAGAGCTGGCCCTGAACCGGATGGAGCTAATAATGTTGTCCCCCAGCTGGCCCTGTGCAGAGCCACCTGGCAGGCAGCGTATCATGATCCCCAGAGAAGCCTGGAGCGTGCAAATTTTGTCCTTCTGCTACGCAGGTATCCAAACCTCCTTCCTCTTTTGGTAATTCATTCATGGAGCACATTTCCAGGGGAGTGGTGGGATCTAAAAATGTTGTTTCTAGAAACCCTGGCTGGTAAAATACTCAGAAGATGGAAACTGCAGGGTAAAGCATGACTGTTTTGATCTGGTTTTGCATTCTGTCCTGTTGGGAATGACAGGCCTCTGGTGTTCCAAGATAATAATATGGCTTAGGTTCAAAGGCAACAATTAGCTCAAGGAACAAATAAATGTGACAGCCTTTTAGCCCCAACCCTAGCTGTACAGCTTCTTGCACACTGGGATGCTTCTGCAGCCACTGATGTTTCTTGATGACGCTGAGAACATACTAATATTTTAACAACCCCCGAACACACAGAAATCAGGATTTCTAGAGCTCACTGTCCACTTTCAGGTTTCTCAGTGTTTTAAATAAATGCCCAAGCTTTACACAGTTTCGGTAATTCAGTAAGAATCGAAATCTCATTTCCATCCTTTCATTTTGGAACAGAATATTGGATTGAAAAGAAGGATCTTACACTGTGTTCAGTGCATCCTTCTTGCTTGTCACACGGCTGAGTTCTGGGGGGTTCCCATGGGTGTTGAAGAAGCCAGCAGTTGAGTTAAGGGGTTAGAGTGTTAGGAAGAGGATTCAGGTGGTGCCACAAATAGTTCAATTGAAGCTGCCATATCCATTCGCCCACCCGGTGGCTTTATCCTCCCAGTATGTGCTCAGGACTAAGTTAATTATGACAAGTCCCAGGTCTCTGGGACTTCCCACTTTTGTAACCACCACTTCATTTACAATCCCTTTTAAATCCTGACCGTCCCAAGACGTGAGGGGATTTCTGAAACAGCCATTAAGTTGGAGTCGGCAAAGTCTCTGTTAGTATTTTAATGCAACACTCTGCTTTGGATGCTGCTATTTGAGGACAAAAGCAATAACAGAAAGCAAGGCATTCCTGAGAGGCAATGCAATTTGTACATGGCATCCTTATGTTACCCTTCTTGTGTAGCATGCAGCTCTTTAGAGACCCCCCCTTTGATCCAAGTTGAACTTTAGCCCTTTGGAGTTCAGAGGTTATGTCAAAAACTTTCTTCCTGGCTTTTAACGTCAGCAGCTAGAGATTTAAGCCCTAATAGTGACAAACTCCCATTGTTTTCTGCACACCAAGATTTAGATGGGATTAAATTCAAGGAGATGTGCAGCAGGTCTCTGCAGCTTGCTGCTGGTAATGGTGTTTCTCCTGGGCTTTTTAGGCTCTCAGGAAGAAACTTAGTTCCCATTCTTAGTCTGCAAGTCCTGACCAAAACTGCCTTGTCCAAATACATTTTGGTGAAACAAATTGAGAGGGATCCCTGCTTATCTCATCTGCTCCCATTTTCCTGTGGTTCTGTTGGCCGATGGAGTTTAGAGATGTGTAACAAACTACCAGTGCCCCGAGAGCTTCCCATTGCTCAGTTTCCCATGGGTAGCTTTGCAGAAAAAGAAAGTGCAAACATTTTGCTCATGGGTATCATGACCAAATTCAACTTGTAATATTACCAGTCCAAGCCCAGGTAAGTAGATGCTCTGTGTTTCCAGTGGACCTCAGTCTCTAATAAGGAAAAATATTCAGAAAATGAAGGCAGATGCTGCCAGAAAATCTCTTCCCCTGGAGGGAAGGGAGAGAATGAAAGATATCAGCTGGCAGTGCAAAATATTTTGCCTAGAGAGATTTTGGAATGGTTCCCTAGGCACAGTGGGCAAATCCTTACGTATCTCTTATCTGGGCTCTGTACTTATAAGTGCTATTAATGCACCTAACAAAATCCAGTCTGTCTTTTGTAAAAGACCACAATAAATGGCTTTAGCCTGTCAGCCTGTAGGTGACAGCTTGATCTACCATGAAACGCAGTGAGAGCAGAGCCTCGCACAGTAGGATCTGCTGTTTGCCTCTGATATGCTGCTCCATAGCTGCCAGGGAGCAGATCCCACCTGGGCAGCATGGCACTCTCTTCAAAGGCCAGCATGAAGGACCTCCTAAGGCAACTTGAAAGTGCAGCAGCGTGGAACGGAAAAGGCCAGGGTCATGGTGGAGCATAGATCACCCCCCAGGAGCAGCCACACAGCCTGCAAGACACTTGGCACTTCCTGGAAGCCTCTGAGTTGCGAGTTTTCCTGCATTAACTAGCTGGCTGCTGGATTGCTGAGGTGGGTGCTATAAATCAGCAATGTGATTTTTGATGACTCCAGCAGGCAGGATTGCAGGAGGACACTTGCATGGCTGTGCAAAACTCAAGTCAGGATTGGTTGCCTTTAAATGGGGCAAGAAGGATCTCAACCTCATTTTTGCTCATGCTACCTCAAAAGTACCAAGATACTTATCTCCTGTCCCGTCCAGTCTTAGCAAGGTACGTTAGATCCTTGGTCTCTCTATGGCTGTGGAGGAGGATTTATGACAAAGTCAGATATGATGTTATGCGTGCCCCATTAGCAGCTTGACCACCAAGTTCTTTGATGGTTGTGACTGCCTGTGGTCACAGTGCTTCTCAGATACTGAGGGTACCTGTGGAGCTTAGCTTTAGAGTCCACTGACAATATAGGCGCACTAGGGATATCTGCACCATAAATATCCTGTATAAGTCACGGGGTTGTCTGCAGGCAGGACTTCAAAGCAGGCTTCCACGAGGACCTCCTGGAGGTCAGGCTGAGAATCTGGAGTACAGGCTTGAGGAAGGTGTGATGTGATTTGGTGAACGTGTGAGAAAGCACAGCTATGATTTTTTCAGAAGCCGAGGAATGGGTCAGAGGGGGAAGAAACTAGGGCAAAAGAGTGAAATTCCACAAGGGTAAAACACGGGAGGGGGAAGCACTATATTGAACTTCAGATGCAATGGCCTCAGATTCACACAGGTGCCAGCAGACTTTACCATGTACCTCTGTGTGCAGAGGTAGGCAGGTGGAGATAGCACAGGTACTGGTGTCGAATTGCCCCAGCGGAGCCTTTAATCCTCACACATGTCCCTGTGGTTCTCATGGTCCATCTTGCATGGGAGCCAGAGCAGAAGAACACCCTTCCAAGGCCTTGTTCCTGGGAAGGCAGGGCTATCTCCGTGTCTGCAGCAGCGTCTCCACAGGCAGATGCGGAGGCAATAGCCCGGCTTGGCAACGGGGACTTGTGAGCTGTCTATTCTCTGCTGTTTCAAAGGGCCTGCCAATGCCTCTGCTGTTTCACACTTTGCTTCCCTCAGAGATCTTGGATAAACACCACCTCTCCACCCCAGGGAATTCCTATGCTTGTTTCTCTTTCACTGTTCATAGGTGCTGCCACAGAGGTTTAGCTGTCCATCAGGGCTCTATGAGGACGGCCTCACACCAGGGACTTCTCCTGTGCCTTAAATGGCAGCGACTGGCGTCGGAGCATGCCCTGACACAAGGGCAGGAGCAGCTGCGATTTCTCAGGACTCGGCGCTTTAAGGAAAAGAAAATACTTTGAAATGGTCTTTTTGTTTCCCTGCTGGGGCAGTGTGTTCCCCAAGGAGAGGGTGTGTGAGCAGTGTCTGCGAGGGATGGGGATGGGTGCCTCGCAAAGGGGAAATGACAGGGCTGGGCAGAGCTAAGCCCAGAGGCAGGATCAGGCCATTTCTTGGGGGCAGAGCTTCTTGGCTGTCACTGGGAGGTGATAGGTGATGCAGTGGGGTACCACTATCACCCTGCGCCTGTGCAAAGGACAGGCAAGTGGAGGGAAGCAGAAGTCTCTACCAAGATGCCCCAACAAGTCTGGTTTATCCCATAACCACAGACAGCTTTTGCTCTGAAGGCATCAGGACCACAAGATATGAGACCACAGGAGACTAATTCACCTGTGCGTGGTGCAAAGAGTTGACCTTGGGAACCTTGGGCGTGAGCAATGTGCCTGAAGTGCCAGGGACAGGTTTTACCCCTAAGTTACCCTAGTTTGTTGTTATGGTAAGCTCTCCCAGTAAGGCTCAGCAGAAGGAGTGGTGAGGGTGTTTACTTTTCTCTTTCCAGACCTTCCCTTTACTCTTCTAAAATTTCAGGGAGGCAGCAACGGATCATTTGTATAACTTATTAGTACCCCCTTCCCCTGGGATGCATGGCTTTGTGCTCCTGCCTCCTTACGTCTCCGGAGACAGCTCGGGTCAGGCCAGCCCTGCAGTTGCTGGGCAGTCCCAAGTGCTCTAGGGAGCGGTGGGTAGGACACAGTAAATGACACCCGCCTTTTCAAATTACTACCGAGCGATGAGCCTGATCCTGCAGTGCCCAGGAGTCTGGAGTTGCCACTGGAGAGAAATGTGCTGCACCCACCATGGAGGTGACCTGCATTATGGCCAGCTGGAAGTCTTTCAAGAAAACAGAAGGCTCAGTTATTTGGAGAATTTGTATAAAGCCTCTGCCTAGGGCAAATTTTTTTCAGTTGTAAAGCTAGGAAAAAATGTGTCTACGAATGCAAATAAGTTAGGTTTTCAGCTGAATATGGCAAGATTAATTGCTTTTTCTCTCAAGAAACTTAATTATTTTCAGCTGTACTTTGAAGGCTACTTACTGGAAAAAAAATCTACTCAGTTCTGTAAGGTTTCTGGTCAGGAAGAGATTTTTGACATAGTGGTACAGAAGTGGTATCCTATAAAGGTTTTAAGTGTGGGATATTGGCTCTTAGCAATATTATGGTGCCCTTTGCAGATGCAGAAAGGTGTAAACCATGCTGGCAGAGTCAGAAAACAAGTTATTCAGCCTCCTTAATTCTGCTATCCAAACTATTGTCATCCAAAACCATAAACCATAGCTAAGCCATAGCTATCCCAACTATGGTTTTGGACAGATGTTCCTATCCTGCTTTGGAGATTGGTGTTGTGCATTCCTCAGTTTCAGGCAATATCAGTGAGTCTGGGAAGGAATCCATTCATATAACTTATCCAGCACTCCCATTTGCTGCTCTCAGAGTGAAAACACTCAGTAGTGGGAAACACACAAAGAGGACACACGAGGTTTAATGACAAAGAATTTACCAGATATATCAGTCTAGAACTCTAAAAGAGTAATTTTCTGGGGCATTGCAAATTTTTTTTTTTGCATTAATTCACTGAATTTTTCTGTACAAATGGAACATGTGTCTTTTTACTGAGTATCTTTAATCAATGCATCGCAGATCGTAGTGATTCCTGAAACCATTTTCTCTCCGCAGTCTCTCATTCTCTTTCCTCCCCCCATCCCCGTCTCCTTTTTCCCTGCGAATACTGTGACCTTAACTGACAGTATGGTCTATGTGCTCCTAATAAGTTTCCTGGGCATAAAAGGAGAGTGGGAATGCTTAGTCCCTCTGCTAAAGACTTTTAAACCTTGGGCTTTGCCAGCAAAGTTTTGCTGTTGCTTTATTTTGGCTGTTGCCAGGAGCACCTATATGAGTGAGTGCTGCTCTCTGGCACGAGTGTGCCCAGGTAGACGTATGCCAGATGGCCTCTGGTACCTGGAGCACAAGCACTGTGCCCAGGGAACATCGCGGCGCTCAGGGTGTCACTTTGATGAGGGGCCTAGAGCTTTTGCACTCAGTGCACCATCTCGAGGGGGTTCACCACCTGAGGAGGGGCTGAAACATGGCAATGCCTGTGCTGTGCACAAGGTCTCCAATGCCGAGGGAGCACCCAAAGCAGGAGGAGGTCAGTCGTGTCATGCAAGCCTCAGAGGAACAGGAGGACAAGGCATTGTTTGAAGGACCCTGCTAGCAGCTTCCCTGGCAGATAGAGGACATCCAGAGTGCTGGGGGTCATAGGCAAAAGGCCTCATTTATCCCCCCAAAAACTTGGCAGCAACACAAGCACTTCTATGCCAGTGCTCTCCTCTGGTTAGGGCGAGGGTATTCACTCCCAGGCGCCCAAGCACCGGGTCCAGGTCCTGGACCACCAACAAGTGCTCTGGCGAGCTGCCCGCTGGCCCAGACTCAATTTGTGATGTTCAGAAGTTGGAGAAAAAGAGATAAGGTAGAAACAAAGGCAGTAGAATTATCCTATACCTATGTACTCTTTTTCCATAGGAGAAGTGTTGCGCTACAGCGTGCAGACTAGTGGCACTGCGGGGTGGCTACATGGGTGTTAGAAGGGCAGCCAGCACAGAGTGTTTTCAGGAGTTCACTCTGTGCTAGATAGTTTTTTTAAACAGTACCAGCCACTATTTGGAAGAGGCATATCTGCTGCTGGGCAGTGCAGCTGGTGCTCCCCATCCACGTGTTGGTGCCTGGCAGGGCTGGCCAGCAGCTCCAGGAGACCATGAGCCTGACAGTGCCGGGGCTGCGGGGGCAGGAGCTGGGGCTTGTGCTGCAAATGCGTGGGGCGAACCTCTGGCTGTGGGGAGCACGAGGGGGACGAGTTGTGTGATCCTTGTGCTCGATGTTCAAGGCTTGATAAGCTTTACGTTGTCACAAGTTTGGCACCCAGAAGCGGAGGTGCCTCCGAACACCTGTGATTCAGAAGAAAAAAAAAAAAAAGGATGAGGTTTTTGGATAGGTTGCTTGCTGCAGAGTTGCCAGCACTCAAGTCTTGTAAAACGGTTTTTTTAAAAATCTCAGCTGCCAGAATTAGAGTACCACTGAGAATAGCAGTTTACATTTCTTAACTTAGTTTCCTAAGGAAGCCAGGCTTGCAGGATCGGCATACCTATCCATCTGCTTTTCAGTCCCTCCCTAATGACTTTCAAACCTCTTAGCAGACAGGAGAGAAGGGACGGTGACTCAAAGTTATTAAGTTTCTATGAGCATTGCGACACTGGGCAAGGAAGGGAAGGTGAGGCATCTTGTTAAAGCCCTCCCCATGGAAGAACGAGCAGGACTGGGTTGTCAGCCGTGCTTTTTGTTGGCAGCTGCCTGCCCAGCCAGGGCACACAGGCAGGTGTCTTCGTCCTCCCCTGGTGCTCCTGCCTGCCCAGCTAAGGCAGCCGTGGGAAAGCAGCCATCATCACTTCTGCTGCCTGCAGAGCAGTTTTAGCTTACCTGAAAATCTTCATGGTTGCAAAAATAACCTGGAAAATAAGCAGCCTACCGGCCCCCGGTTTCAGGAATATTCCCTGCATGATGAATTTTAAAAGCATGGGTCTTTGAACGCTCTGCATGTAAGTAAGCATTTCAGTACACCTCTGTTTTCCCATACCCGACAGCCCTGAGAGAAGGGTGGAGTGCGAAGTCTGGTGCTTTGTGATTCAGCATCACTGTATTGATACCTCAATATCTTTGTTGTACTTATCCTCACAAAACCTGTTCTGAGCTGGGCAGAGCTGTTGCCCATTTTCCTAATATTGAACCATGAGATTAAGCAACTTGCTTAAAATCATGAGAAGTCAGAGGCAGAGAAAGATTTAACTCTAACTCTGCCGTGCCCCAGGCTCCCAGACAAAAACATGTAAGACATGCCGAGAACCCGGAAAATCAGCTGTGAAAAAGCAAGGCCAGTTGAATTCACTGACCATGCAAATAAGAACAGCACAAAACCTCAATGTATAAAATCTTTTGTGAATTGTATTGCAGGTTCCTGAGAATAAAAGCAGCTGTTCAATCTGATTTTGCAGCACATTGAACAGTGGGACCTTGATAACCTTAGTATAACACCCCCAATATGAACAAATAATAAATGCATAGCAAATGGTGGTACCCGTTCTCAAGGCTTTACTATAATATCTGTTATTTTTTCATTTAGTTCATGAATAACAGATAAGAAGCATAGCTTTTCCTCTTTCTGTTTTTTTAAGGGTGCTATGTGATCACCTAAAGCTTAGTAAACTGTTACTGGCAGCCACATTCCTCTGATATTTTTTAATCGAAAAGAGAAAAAGAAGATCAGCTCCACCGTTCCATCTCCTCTAATCAAGTTTTATTTATGGACCCACTAGAGAAAAATTTTGGGGGTTATTCCTTATTCAGCTGAAAGAAAAAAAATCCAAACATTTTCACTAACAGATGATTCTTTGTATCATTTAGGCAGCTCTTTTACTTTTAATAAAATACCTGTTTTTCTGTAAAAAAATTTTATAAAGTGATCAAGAAGCCCATACATAAAGGTTGTCTTTGAATTTCATGGCACAGAAAGGGATTGGTCATTTCCAAGCAGATTTTATTCCTCTCTGTGTTAGCAGGGTCTCAGATTTCACAGTTACAAGGACACAGTCATTTTATGAAAGCCCATGTTGTGAACTGAGGGAGAGAAGGGGATCCACAGAATTCCCTTGTTGCAGAGCTCAGAAAAAAGCATGCTCCTTTCTGCATCCTTTGGTAGGTCCTTTTTAGTCAGAAGGAATGATCTGAACTAAGGAGACTGGGCACAGCAGCCACGTGCTTTGGTGGGCCAGCTATTTGCGGCTCCGGCTCCAGCTCCAGGCCATACCTTCAGCCAAGGTGTACGGTACTCCTCCCCGCTTCATCCCCCATCTCACAGACCCCAGGAGGCTCCAGCCCAGGAGCCTCAGCAGCCCTCAGCAGATACTGCAGCAGGGCAGGAGCAGGGCTGGGGGCCTGAGACAGGAGTCAGCCGAGAGACATTCAAGACTCAGCTCTGCCGGAGGCTTGACGTGACTCCAGGATGATGTTTGCAAACAGCATGCAAATCCTGTGCAAGAGAGGAGATGCGGGCAAGGGAGTCACATCATCTCCAGGTGTAGTAGTCAGCCCTTCATTGGATGCAAGACTTTAGAAGGCATTTGGTAAGACTTAGGGAAGACCGAGCTTCGTATGAGACCTGGCCTCAACCTGAGCAACTCGTGCCTGAGTAATTTGTTTCCTCAGCAAATGATTTTCTAGACGATGGAAATGTGGTAAGGTGAGCTGGATTTATGGTAACACTTGCTGCAGTGCCCTGTTGGGAAGGGTCAGTTTAACTAGGAAAGGCAGTGGTGGGAAGAACAGTAAAAGAATGGCAGTGAATGAGCTAAACCTAGCAGCGCCAGGTCTGGGCTCCTGCCTGACCCTGGAGGGCCGTGGGTAACCTCCTGAGGTAACCTCCTTCCCTGCCCCTTCTCCTTCTGCTTAATACCAAGCACAGTATTTATCAGCTAGTAATGCAAAAGAGTCAATGAACCGGTCCCAAGGGGTTAATATAGCCACAGACTCACTAAAATGCCTAATTAGTGCACTGAGGAATGTGAGATTGCAATAACTCATTCAGTTATACCTCACTTTTTGTACTTCAGGATGAAAATCCCCCCTGTAGATATAAGTTATTGGTTTTTCGTATTAATACTTTCTAATACACCAGCGACAGTGCCTGGGAGTGTGAACACACATGCTTCACTAATTTCTGGCAATGTCTCCGGACATGCTAAAGCAATCAGGAGCAAAATTTCCTTAAAGACTGAGTATTGGTTTTCAGATGATGCTTTTGAAATGCTAATGGCATTGATCAGCCAGCAAGCTGAAGCATCAGTCCATCCCCATTGCTTCCGTGGGACAGAGAGAGTGAAGGAAACGGCATTTTCTGGGCAGCATGGGCACCCATAGCCTGGCTGGGTCTCTCCCAGGTGGGCAGCAGCCCATCATGGTGCCAGTGAAGCGGTGGGATGATCTGGGGTGACAACAGAGCTGTTTGGGCTTCCATGTGTCCTGTCCCATGGCCAGGTGTGCCGGCCCTGGGGTGGCCGTGCTGGAGCGTCTGGCAGGGGAAGGCACTTGGGGAAACGGACTTTTCCGTCAGTAGCTGAGCCCAAGCCATTTTTTGTTTCAGGTTGACTCAAAAAGTCCGTCTTAGCCCCAGATCACGCATTTTATTACATTTTTAAAATCTGTTTTGAAATGTTTTCAAAAAAGTTGGGATTGTCAGAAGAAAACAATGTAGGACAACCCCCTCCACTGTCTCAAACTGGAAAGTGGAAGTGGTTTCTTCTGACTTGTTTGAATACTTTATTTCCCTGGTTTTAATTTCTTCTGAAGCCTAGTGTCTGAATTAGAGCAAGGTCCAAGAATGGTTTCCATCCCTTGAAAGCCGTCCCCATTCTTTTTTTTTTATTCTGCTTTAACTGTTCATTAAAAATATTTTGCTCTGTTCTGTGACTGTTGTATCTGCAAGGTTTTCGCCCACGTGAATTCTCTGAGAACAAGGGCCAGGCATTTCTGGCACACCTTAAAGCATCCCAGGGCTTACAGCTCTGGCAGCTGGCAGCCAGGGAGCCTTGGAGCCCTGTCACCCTGTGCCCCAGGCACTCTGCACAGAGGGGCTGCCCTGGCACAAAGGATCTTAAAGCCAAAATCTGCCCACAGTGTAGCTGTTCCCAGACTTGTGACCCCAGATCCAGACACAAGCCTTACTTCTGCTTCAACTTCCACCAGGCTCCCAGCCCCTAGTTTGGCAATTGCTGCTCTGGTTCATCGAAAGTTTGTCAAAACCCATACAATTCCACAAACCCCGCAGTTTCAACAAATCAGCATTTTTCTGCTGAAACCTGTTCTGCTGGAAATTTCCCAAGGCAGTTCTACAGAGAGCCATTATTTCTGAAACACTTTTGTAAACATTTATTGCAGGGTTTTTCTTAATGACAGCAGCCACAGACTCTGGCTGAGCTTAATTTGGCAATTTGCAAATCTCACTCCTTTTTGTGTTTTGGCCAGTTGGAGGAAGGGAAAAGTTTTTTGTGTCTTTCAACACCACCGCTGTGGTTTGGCTGCAAGACATGCTACAAAATGTTTCCTGGAGATGTCTCTGCCTGACACAGCAATACTGTGGTACCCAGGGCACTGCTCGTAGATAGTGGCAAAATATTCCACAGTCATGTCGCATCCATCTCTTACAAATCTTCAACATAAAGGAAGGTTTACCAGTGCGTAGGGAATTTCAAGTAGATGGGAAGAATCTCAGCTTGTGTTGTCTTCATTAATTTCTTTTGGTCTTTATTAGAGAAAGAACACCAAGTCTCACCCCAGGGAGAAAGGAGAGACCAGATCCTGGAGGCACTCAGTGTCAGTCAAACTGCATTCAGAGGGGCAGCAGTTGGCACTTCCCCACAGAGCTTTCTACACAAAAAAACCCTGGAAGCCCTTCAGAGTCTTGCACCTGAACCTTATGCATGTTTTCTAAGACCCCAGCAGAGTGGTGTTGGTGGGAGATGGCAGACGGGGAATAGCGGTGGGGGGACAATTGCCTTGTGGGATTTGCACCGGTACTGGAAGCTGTTTCTTGTATGACTGCCTGGGGGGAGGGAGGGGGTGTGTGTGTCCTAAGGGCTGCCCCTTCTGCCTGGGAAGCGTGGCAGGGGGCTCCTGAGCCCCAGTTCATCCCCTTGCTGCCTGGGCAGGAGATGTCACCCATCCTTCACAGCCAGACACGTTCACCAGCACAGCTTTGCCCACCAGTGTTTCTCTGGGTCTCCCAGTGCTGTCGCAGGGAGGTGGCCAGCAGGATACAGCCAGCCTGGATATGGTTTCATTAGTGCTGCTTTGTGGGCTGGTGTAAGTCTGCTGTTTTTCACATCATCCCTGATCTACCGCTGCGGTACGGAGAGGAAAGCTCAGCCTGCAGCACTGGCCAGGGTTATTGCGATCTGCTGTTCCTGTTAGCCATCCGCCTTCCCTTGCCCCCGAGATCACTTTCCCCACAGATGCTTTCCATGACGGAATGTAGATTTGCTCTTTGTGATCATTTTATTCAAACCTCCTCTCCCTCAGGTTTGGATTACCTGATCTCTGTTCCTGAGCTCTTGTCTCAGTACCTAACACACCTCTGGGATCTGTCTCCTCTCTAAACTTGATCCCTGCTATAGACAAATCCTCACCTGCACATTGCTCATCCATTTGGCTGTATGTTCTTGGATTCCTCCACTGAGCTCCTTGAAAGCCGTTTGATCAGTCCCTTTGCACTGCAGGAGGCCGTCCCCTACAAATAAAGGACTGATGGTGTATTTGGCTTCTTCCTGCTGCCAGGTCACACTCTCAGCAGACCACTGTGGCAGAAAAAAAATATGCAGGATTTCAATAGCTTTGCTGTTCTTTGAGCATAATGGTTTAGTGAGTGTGATACCTAAAGAAGAGCATAAGCATCCTACAAGAGATGTCCAGAGCAAGGCCTACTGGCACCTGGCCGGGCAGAGAGAGGTTTCAGGCTGCCATGAGGGGGCAGGGGCATCCCCCAGGCAGCTCGGCCACACCAGCGCCACCTCTCTGCTTCCCCCAGGCAGCAAGCTCCAAAACTTGTTCCCATCATTTTGGCCTACCCACGCAGTGTCCTGCCCCTGTACAGGGTCACTCTGCATGGAGGGACAGGTCCTCAGCAGGTCTAAGCACATGCAGCTGCTCTGGAGAGGTTCACGGTGATTTACACTGAGCTTCTCACACAGTGCTGTGCTGAAGCTCCTCTCTGCCATCAGGGAACCTGTCCCCATTCCTTTCATTGATCCTCTGAAGCTTGCGGTGGGGTTAGGGCATTTCTGCCGGGCTCTACAAGCTCCAAAAGAGGAGGTGTCTTTAAAAATGAGCCCCCTTTCCCAGCCACCCACAAGAAAAACTCTGCAGCATTAAGGTTGCCTTTAGCTGTGAAAAAAATCACACATCATGTACTTCTGTGCTGGAGCAGAAAGTTCAGGTATACGCAGAAAACTCCCAGAGCCTTTCACGGATGGGTGAGTTATGGCTTGTCCTTGCACTGCTGTGTAGGAGTCAGGGCGGATGGAAAAAAAAGCCTCGTCTCTGCAGGGGTCCCCGTGCGTGTACTGCGTTGGCTGCCGATTCACACCATCCTGAGTGCTGAGGCTGCTCTGCAGAGCGAGACAGAGTGCTGCAACCCAGCCCTTCTGCTTACAGCTCACTTCAGGACTCCTTAATAACTCCAGTTGCATTTAATATAAACACCCAAGTGAATCTAAGCAACGTGTTTCTGCGCTTGGGGCAGCAAACGGAGAAAGTAACAATGTTTTTCATCGGGTGCCTCTAATTTGTCCATTTTTTCTGTTCCGTACAGTATCTATAACACTGTTTGAATTACAGCCCAGAACACAATCTCCTCTAAAACTACTTTAGAGGTAGTAGAAACCACACAAAGCAGAACTGCATAACCCTCTTTCCTCCTTAAATCATTTCATATTTCGCAGGTCCTACAGAATGCTTTGCAGTTCAGGAGAACGGTCGCTCTGGGACACCACACATCCCATTTTAAATAATAGCCCAAGTGTTGCCTGGAGGAATATTGGTAACATTTGCCAATTTTAAAAGGTTTGTAAAAGAATTTCCCATTATAGGATTTCACAAAGCAGCCATTTCGGTATCATTTATGCCTTGTTATGTTTCAACATCTCTCTAAGTTTATATGTAATTTCTAAAATAAGAAAACACTTGCTCCAGTAGAGACCTTACAATTCTCTCTCTCGAAGAGGGGAGAATTCTCTCTCTCTCTCTCTCTTTCGCTCCAAGTAAGAATACTGTGGGGTTTCTGGTACCTTTGTTTGGATCAAGATCTTTGGACCTGCAGAATCATTAGCATCCTCCAAAGAGTATCAGGGCAGCTGCCCGCCTGACCCACAGCAGGCAGGCTGCAAGGTTAGCAGTAGGGAGAGCTTGTTAAGCAGCTGCTATGAGATGCTCCGGTCTGCTGGGATTTATCCATGACTCACAAGGCGATGAGGTAGACTGCCTTCAATGAGCTGCAGGAAGAGCTGGGAGCCCAGCCGAGCTGAGACTGGTACCCATTTGGTACTGGGGACCCATGGCTGAAGGACATTTCCTCTGCACAGTGACTCCAGGTGTGTGATAGACACTGGCTCCGGTAGCCGTAATGTGGCCGTGGCATGAAGGAGAAGCCCATGGACCAACTCCAAACATTGCACTGCTTCGATGCGATCAACGTGGAGACAGAGGAAGATGCTGTCATGGCCAGGGCCAGGTCCTCACCCTTGGTTAGGCTGTTGGCCTCTGGCTGCTTTGCCTCTCCTCTCCTGCTGCGCTGGCAGCGGCGGGGCTGCAGCTCTGCCTCCCGCAGCCAGCTGCGCCGCTTGTGCTCTCATCCCACCGGCAGCCATGGGCAGGACAGACTGGGAGTCAGGCAGAAAGACCTCAGCTGGTTTTGTTGATGCACAGCTGGATCTGCAGTTCTGGCAGGTGTAAACATCAGGGCTCAGTTTATAACGGGAGTTATTCTTAGGAGTGGGTGTAAGACGGCAGGAGAAATCCAGATGACAACGCTGATCTCCTCTGCACCTCACTGCAGCGGCTGGCAAAATGTTTCAGGTTAGAGGCAGTAACACTGAACACCTGTACGAAACAGGCTTTTAAACCGCTTCTGCAGCAGGGGCTCAGCTCCGGCCCCTCTGCCAGCCTCCCTGCATTGCTCCACCCATGGCCTGGTGCACTGAGCGCGCTCCGGGCTAGAGGGTGCTACAAGCTCAAGTCTTCTCGGGCTGAAGAGGAATTCAAATTCAGGGGTCTCAACTCTTGCTCTGTTCACTTCCCAGGTATATAAATGGAGGGGAGGAGGATGCCTCTTTGCTTCTATAAAAGGAAAGCAAACTTAACTTGACATTTGGAGCGTGAACTTCTTGGTGTGAAGCATGTTCTCCAAGCATGCCTTGCCTCTTCTGAGATTCAGAAGACCAGCCTCTAGTTTTAGGATCCCCCTCAATGAGAAATAAGTGGCCAGTGGATTAGACTGTGGGAATGCAGGCTTTGCTGAGAAGTGGAAATGTTGGCACTGAGGAACTATAGCCCTCAGTATCCAAGGAGTAGAAGAGGTCTAAGACATCGATCTTGCCTTTACAGGAGAACACAGTCCTTGTATCAGAGTCAGCCAAACGCAACGTGCTCACGCCTCAGCGCTTCCGATTCCCAGCCGTAGCGTAAACCCACCTCCCTGGGGACTTCAACTAAGGCATCAGCCTAACCACTGGAGCAGCTGTGACACAAGCACTCTCTGTGCTGCTGCCTAGGGCCCCTAAACTTCAGTGCAGGGGCAGGGCAGAAAGCCATGGGCAGTAACAGCTTAAACCACTTCACTGAGATTTTCCAGAGCTCATTTTTCAGAGCCTGATGTCTTTAACTAAGCATAAACTTTTGTGAGCAGAAGGCACCAGTGCTGCATGAAAACACTGGAGATATTTTGAAGAGCGTAACCACAACTTGCAGTACAGTGACCACAGCTGTTTTTCTGTACACAAAACTCCCTCGAATCTTCCGCATTCCCTCAAAGCCCCAGACATTTGCATCCCGCATGCAAGAGCTTGGGGTGTCGTCTCCTGCAAGCGCTCATTCTGAAACAGGCATAAGGTACTGTGGTTGCATGACACTGTTAAAACCAGCAATCCTCAAAACCCTGAGAAAAAAAATGAAAATGAGCATAGCAGAGGTCAAGGGGAGGGAGCGGAATGGACATCACTGCATTTGCTTGGAAACAACACCCTATGAAAAACAAGTACCTAGCTTAAAAGCAACATGACAACACAAATGTAATAGTCAACACTGGAATGAGCTGAAATGGCACACAGGACAGGTGACAGTAGGGGAGGAGTGTGGGCTTTAGCACTGGCACAAACTGTGTGTGTCATCTTGGCAGAAGCTGTGCCTTGGTTTCCTGTACCATGAGACGGACAGTAGGATTTCCTTATCTCACAGTACTCTTGTAGGTCTTAATTAATTTATGTTCATATATCACTGTGAGAGCTCAAGTAGGAGTATCCATTTACTGTGGAGCTGAAAATGATAGAATAATTTTTTCTCTTTGACAAAGAACACTACAAGGTAAATATTTTGCCAAGTGAGAACCTTAATTATAATTTTGAAGACAAAATAGCCTAAACAGCCTAATATTGAAACAAAGTGTTAGTTAACCACAGAAGGGCTTTCCATGTCCAGAGCTGGATCTGCGACTTGCGAACTTATGGCCTAGAGGCATGATGGTTTTCTATCAAATCTTCTACATGTGGGAATAAAATACCAATGACTGTAATCCTAGGGAAGAATCCAAAGCCTGCAATAGACCTAAAGGAGAAGGAGGTGGGCAGCAGGGCTCTCTGTGTCTAGGAAATGTTTACTTGACAAATATTTAGCGAGCTTGGAGGTATTTTTGAGAAAAAAAAAAAATGGCATGGGTTCATGTTGATGAATGTTTTGCTACTGATTAAATCTGAGCCTGTATAAACTGTGCGGTGACAAAGAAACCTGAGACTGTAATGAGGAAACAGTTGGGTAGGATGTGAGAGATTGAAACCACAGATATTGCCATCCCCAGGAGAAATACCTTATTCTAAGGACTGGAAATTAGTTTGGGACTATTGGATTCCATTCAAGGAATAAGTCCTATTATGTATAATATCTCTTAATCTTTACCCCAGAAATTGCCTTGAAAAGCCAGATCTTGCATTGCAATAATTAAAGGAAAACACATGTGAAACAAGACGCCTATTTCTTGTCTGGACTTTCATTAGCCTGTCCAGTATAAAACATCACAGTGTCTCCAGTCAGTATAGATCAACTTCCTTCTACACATCCCTGTGTGGAAAATGGCCTTGAGCATTTTATAGGCACGGGATTTCCAAGGCACTCAATTTTAGTGGTGCAACCTGGCCTCATCCTTCAATATTCATTCATTTATGCGGTTATCCTTCTTGGTGTAGCAGTCCCACTAACTTCACTGAGACATTGTATTCATGCAAAGCCCTAAGTTGTTGTTGAATCATATTGCTTGGCACGTTGCTTTTAACATAGTAGCCAAAAGTTTTGAAAAGTAGTAACCTAAAAATGAGTTCCCTAGCTCCTGACTTGGACCCTTATTAAAGCAACGCTGAATGTGCAATACTTTTGGACACTGTGCTCCTAATGTAATAGGTGAACCCAGTCATCAAAGCTAACCTAGCTTTGAAAATTTATGTCTAAGTATAATGGAAAAGAACAAATAACTTATTGCAATACATTTATGTCTTTCCAGGGTAAAAGTCTGCCATACCTTGAGTAATTTCCGCTTGACATTAATAAACATTTTATTGCAACACACTTATCCCATGTTGTATAACCCTGCTCAGCAATATTGACACCCAGAGGTCAGGACTGCGTGAAATGGCCTAGATCCCTTGAAAATACAAATCGGATTCGTGGTCAACCAAAATTTGAGTTTCATACGCGCATAGAAATAATTGACCGTTAGAGTTGTTTTTTTGCTGAGGCTTCTGTGTAGCTCCGGTGGTGGTTGCAAAGTTCTGTTCTTCATAAGAAAAGAAAAAAAAAGTCACTTATGCTAGTATCATATATGCTCTGCCTGTGACAGGTAAGACTGTGACGGGTACAACTGCAGCAGGGCACAACCCTATTTGACAGTAAAGAGCACGGGGTAACCTGCATCTCCTCCACTGAACTGGAGCAGGGGAGTCAGCGTCAGGAAAACCCACCCTGCCCCTTTCGCCGAATTGGAAATTAGATAAGGAGAAGAAATTGATAGTCAGAGCCATTTCCAATGGTGCCCCAACATCCTCCTGATGGGATTTCAAACCACAGAAAAGGGCTGAATGATCCAGGCTAAAAGAGTCATAGCTGGGAAAGTTATGAGTTCAGTGGGTAGCTTTTTGGACTCAGGCCCTTCCTGTTTATGCTCAGCTATCTCTCTCCTCATCACATCTGACATTTCAAGCCTGCAAATGCGGATTACATTAGAGGGTGGGAACTGTGCTGTAGTCAACTCAGAGACATGTCATTCTTTTAATAGCTCTTTTTCCAAAGTGCTGTAAAATCTCCAGGTTCATACAGATAGTCTGGGTCATCACTATGGCTTATGCAGAGCAAGAATTTAATTCCAAAACCAGAATTTTTTTGGCAAACATCAGTGAGATATGCACCTAACTCCTTCAAATTATGATGTGATATCGAAATGTTTGGGTTCATATTCCTTTTAGTTTGCCTGCGTTCCTCACCTGGGGGCCTGTATTTCCAAAGTTACTCAGGGTAAAGTCTGAAATTTAAGGGTTGAGCGGTCCCCAAAAGAGAATGAGAAGTGTTCAGGGGAGCCAGGCTCTCTCTGTAAGGTAAAGCTTTTGCAGACAGTTGGTGTTAGGAGGAAAGGGTTGCATCCAGATGCTGTGCCATGTCTACTGACCCTGAATCATCCCTCAGTCCCTTGCTGAAAGTGTGTGCTGGGTGTATTTATTGCTCTCCAACTGCTTTCCTTTGAGTGTCCTTGGAGCACTTTGGCCCTGGAGCAAAGCTTTAATTGCTTGTGTTTCTAAGTGCTCTAAAATCCACCTGTGTATTTTAGAAATATTTTCAGAGTGGGAAAAAAAAAAAAAAAAGGAGTTAAATTGTTTTAACACATTTAAAACCATTACAGGAGCAAGGGGATGGACTGAGAGACTGGTAATGTCTGGGCAGATTAATGGACTCAGTCCCAGAGCTGTAGCAACAACTGACTTTTTTTGATCCACAAGCAAAACCAAAATATTTCAAAGGTAGTATAAAAATAAAAAAGAAAAATTAATTCTCTAAATGTTCTCTGAAATAAAGTTTCATTTCAAAGTTTTGTTTCCCCTCACTTTCAAATACATTTAAATTAAAATGGAAACAACCTACAGTCTTAAAAAAATGTTAGTTTTTTCTGGAAAATGATAAAATGAAGCAGCTGGACTTCATAAAAATTCCTTTAGTTTTATTTTTTGCTTGGATTTGGCAAATATTTTTATTCTATGAAAATGACAATATTGGTGGAGATTTAACTAAAGAGGCACTAGCTTTCCTCATGACAATGTTGTTCCACCTTAGCTCAAATGACATCCTTAGTCCCGCTTCCCGGCGTTGTTCACTCAGGAGGTTCCTCAGGCCTCTCTTATAGCAAGAAGCTGATTTTAATAATCAGACTTCTCTCAAGGCATGTGGCTGGGGAAGTTATCTTCAAAGCCGGTAGGGTCTGGGGCAGACCTGGGAATGGAAACTGGGGATAATGTGATTAAAGGTTTGCAGGGATAGAGCAATCCCTCAAACAAACTGGGGCTTCATGTTAAAAAAAAAAAAAAAAAAAAAAAAAGACTAAACTTCTTTGGCGTAAGTAGGCTGCTTCAAAAGCGATTATCCTGGGAGTTAAGCTACTATAGGGCTTGCAGTACAAGTCCGTGGCCACTATGTAAACAGTTTCTCTAGGCAGAGCCTGTCTTTCCTGGCCAGACAACTCATATGGGCACTTACCTGCATTGAACATCCAGACAGAGCGGAGCACCTTTGCTCTTTCCCTGATCTAGGAGTTATCCAGGGAAAACATCCCAGAAGAAAAGTCTCAGAAAGTCATTGCTCCCACAACTGTAGTCTGGCACGGACTGGGGAACTAGGGGTAGGATGATAAGAGGAGCTACACTTCGCTTGATTCCCTTGATGTTTCAGCTACCTCCAGCCAACCTCCTCCATCCTCCACACACATCCCTCAACCCTGTTCATTTAGGTGTAAACCAGAAAACTGGAAAAGCTTCATCTGTGTTAAAATTTTCCATCTTTCTGGTCACGAAAGATCCTGACCAGAATGCGCTTCATTTGTAGCAGGTGCAAGAGATCCAGCTGACATGAGCAGTGAAAAATACAGCCGTCCAACTATCTGGGTTGGTGCAAGGAAAAACTCCAAGCCTCTTGCAGTCCAGATCTCCCAGGAGCAATCCATCCCTGTGCTGAGTCCTGCCTGGAGGGTGCTGAGCTCCCCGTGCTCCTGCCGGCTATTCTGGGCTTCCAGTACCTCCCAAGAGGAGGTGCAGAAATGGTGCTGGAGCCCTGAAACCTAACTCATTCTGCTTGTGTTCCCCTTTATTTAGCTAGGAAAGTGGTAAACATTGCAGAGATTAACCTTGTAACCTCAGCTAATTCACATTAAGTTAGTAAAATGGAGCAGAATCTAGAAACAATCAGCATTTGTGGCTTTCCAGGCCTTTTAAGCTCATTTCTCTGCAATGCAAGCCTCCCTCTCCAATGATTTGTTCGGCTTTAAGTCCTCCGAATTCCAAGCTTTTATATTATTATAAGCTTCCCTTTACTGACTATGTCTGTGCCAGCAGGTGCACAAACTGGGAGGCCCATGGCAATGTGCATTTAATTACTTCCAAACAGACCGGTTTTTCTGATTCTTACAAGTTCTGGAGCTATTACTTGATATTTGGCTGTTAAGGTTACAAGAGCAGAGATGCCTCACTTCTGAACCTGTAACTACCGCTGTCAAAAAGGCTACTGTGTGTAACTGGTATTTGAAATGTGCGTGCCAGCTGGAAAGCTGCATATGTGGAAAAACACCAGTGTAAGGAATAAAGAGACATCATAAATTCTGCTAAGAACAAGCAAGATGTTTTAACCAGGTGTTTTGTTTGCAGCAGAAGGAAACCATCCTACTGCATTAATAAAGTAAACAGGAGTATGTTCCCACCAAATCCTGCTTATGAGGGGTCCCCAGCCAGCTCTGGCATGGCGATGAGGACAGTCCGAGCAGTGTCCTGGGGTTGTCATCCAACAAGGAGCGCGCTTCCCTCCGACAGCTCCAAAGGACCATCCCCGCCTTGCTCGCAGGTGTTTGCTCTCTGTGATGCTGTTCCTGCCTGGCTTTGGTTATGTGCTCTGATTTATCTCTGGCAGGAGATGTACATGAGGTGATGGCTATAACCAGTCAGACAGGGCCTTTGAGGGAGGGAAGTTTTCATGAAACTCTGGTAATTTCATAAAAAAAGATGACTCAGTTGGATTGCCATTAAACTGTGTGAACACAGCATGGCTCAGAACTATTTCTGGTTTCTATTTAAACATTCCAAGAGCAGTGGAAGTCCATTTACAGGAAATCAAATAGCAGACAATAGGGACCTACCTCAGCAGGAAAAAGCACAGGCTTTTATTTACAAGGAACTAATTCTTCCAAGCAAGGGGGAGCACCAGACACAGCGACAGCCTCCCTTTCCCTTTCCGAATGGCTGCTAAAAGGGACAGACATTGCGCTCTGTCAAAATGTTTACATATGGTGTCCCCAACAGCCAAACCTGCTGTTGCTGAGAGCCAGAAGTGAGCAATAAATAATACCACTGGCTTTCACCTTGCTGCGAAAGCTTTCATCTTGGAGGACAGGAAACCCTTTCCAACACACTTCACACCTTGAAAAAATGCTTTTGCCTTAGTAGGTGGGAACTGAAACAACCTTCAAGAGAGGTGTTGATGCACAAGGGGACCTAGTCCAGAGACCATTTATTTGCATCCTTGCTCTATCAGAGGATGAGACTTGAGAAACCTGTTCCTTTAATAGCCTGTGCAGTCAGCCTTTGCTTCTGCTTTTGGAAGAAAAGGCTCTCAGGAAGAGGGCCATGATTCATTTTCTGCCTGCTTTTAAGGGACTGTGTTGGGGAAAAATAGATTTCAGTTCTCATACCTTAGTCCTCGCAAGCTGTTAAAATTGGACAATTGTAGATGATGGTCTTGCTGACACACCTGTGGGTTTCGTAGCCTGTCAGTTCTCTTAGCAGGCTGAGAGGCTACTGATTATTTCCTGCAGGCACTTGTCCTCCACCAAACCTTCAAATAAAAGCATTCCTACACCCACTTGTTCTTCTGAGTCCCTCTGTGACAGCTCTCCTGCCCACAGGCTTTTGTAGCCTGTGATCTGTTTATGGGTTTAGCTTTATAGCCAGCCTAATTAGCTGATGTGATAAGGATAATTAGGTAATTAGGATAATTTGGATAGCACAGTATGAGGCTTTTCAAACCTCTCTTCTGGAGAGCTTTGTCTGCCACAGTGTAGTCAGTGACACTTATTTATCTAACGGAAAACAAAAAGTTCATATATCTCTGAGCATGATTGATGGCAGAGAGTTAACATCCAAGCCAAAGAAAGAGCTGAGAAAAAGTAACCTTGAGATATACTCTGTGAGGACGGAGCTGTAGCACTGCACTCATGCAATCACAGCTGAAAGACACACGGCACGATAGCTCCCTCTTACCTCGAGGGTTGTAAAATCAAGACTTGGGTCCCTCTGCTTCTAACCTGCTGACTTTTGATACAGACGGTGATGAATCACTAGAAAAAATGGCCAACAAAGTGGGGAATTATCCCTCCCTTAATGTCTTCAAATCCAAACTGGATGCTTTCCTGGAAGATACACTCCAGCCAAATATAAGTTGCAGAGCAGGAATGGCTAGAAACTCTATCATTCCTCAGAGAGGGTGAGACTGCGAGGTCTTGAGCCTCTCTTGTCTGAATGCCTGTAAATCGATGGAGTTTCTCTTGTAACCCCTTTTGTTCGTTTCCTTTTCCCTGTGGTTCCTAATCTAGCTGTGAGAATGGAAGTACGAACACCAGTGGGATCTTAATTACAAAGAGAGGACCTTAGGTAGAAAAGTTTGGAAACATTTTCCTGCTCCTAATTGTAATTGCTGACCAGTTTGCAGGAGGTTAATATCCTGCATTTCTTCAAGAGGTGAAGTGTCATCCAAAGCTCAGGGAGGACTGAAAGGCAACATATAAACTGGGAATAAACAGGGAATGAGAAAAGAAGAAAGTAGGGAAAATGGACATCAAAAGCCCAGTTGAATTTCCAGCATTCCTGGGAATGGAATATTGAGCAACCGTTGGAGCCTAGGCTGAGGAGGAAGAAGATACAGGACCTATTAAACACACTGCGTGTTCATGGAGAGAGAAAGGAATGTGAAGGCTGATGACTAATGTAGTTTCTAGGGCAGGAAAAGACACGATGATTCAGCAGGAGAAAAGCGGCCAGGATGAGTTCTGCTATTCACCGCTCTGAGCTGCCCCCAGGAACTTTCTCCTTCGTGTCCACGCTGAAAATATGAAAAAGCTGACCAAGGGAGGCAGAAGGGAAGCGACCTCCACAGCCGGAGCATCACACGGGCACTCCTGGGGACAGGTACAGATGCAGGTGCAGAACGCTCTCCATTTCTGCACCGTGATGTGCAGGCCACATCTGGAGACAGAGTGATGTGGAAGGCATTACAGCTGGGAGGTGAGATAAGACTACGCAGCCCCTCAAGCACAGGCAGTTGGCCAGGGCTCAGTCCTAACAGCTGAGCTGCGGAAAATGAACTGAGATGAAGCTGAAACACCAGGAAGTCTCACGAGAGCCTGCTATTCTTGTAATCCTGGGTCTGCCTGAGGGCATAGAAAGCAAAAAGCTTTCCTAACAAATTGGTTTACTGAGGTTTTAAACTGGAGACAGGCAAGGATCCAATCTATATAGAGAAAACATGCAAGATTCATGCCAAATACAAGCTGAATTATAAGAAACTACAGGCTGGAGCTCCTCTAATCCGCGGTATATTAGACCTGAGGGGTCCAGGCAGCACTGATGTGGTAGAAGTCTCCTGACTTCTGCACGAAGGCTGTTATTATCCAAGTATCATTCCTGGAGGAGAAAAATCTGCATTCCCTCTCAGTCCTGCAAAGCAGATGAATCCAGAATTTCCTGGTTAGGAAGGACCAGGCGTTCTTCAAGACAAGCAGAAATCTTTGGGCAAGGCTAAAAGCCAAATCAGTTCTTAACTTCTTCCAGTAGTCTCCTGGGTTCTTCAGAGTTACTATTGTGTATAAATATATGCTGCAATTAACTGGATTGATTGACCAAACATCTATTGGCCGTTGCGGTGCCTACAGGCTTTCATAAACAAAAGCCACGATCTGCTTCTGAATTGTAGTTCGGTGATTTGCACTATATTTATGTTCTCAAATGAATGTCTGTAGTCCATTCTTTCCGTTAAATCACTCTTGGCATTTACACGTAACTGAGTCTTGCAACAGACCTTACTCTTAATCAGCACTGACTAGAGGTGCTCAGGACATTTTTGCTGAAGTGATTTTTCCCTCACAAGATGTCAATTTGAGTAAATCTTTTTTATTTTTTTTCCCCACAATAATCTGTAGTGATAATGACTTTTCTCACCAATATTTTTAACCCGCCTTATACAGGAAAACAAAAAAATAAACTGTATTTTGTGTTTACTCTTCTCTGTTTTCAGTTATTTGTTGACATTCCTGTGTCATTCAGTTTTCCAACTGGCATGTCATAGCCTATTGTAGAAGTGTTGTGGCAGTTATTATGTTTTGGGATGAAAAAGAAGGATGTGTGTAGGGAGATGAAGCAAACGGGAAAGTGGACACAAGCACATATTTCCTTGAGCAAGTAATTTGAAATATGACATAACAGACAGCAAGGGATGTGGTGGTTATGTTACAATACCTGCTGTAACAGCCATGGGAAAATAAATTATTTTTATCATTTATTATTTTATTTTTAAATAAATAAGGGCAGCTGCTACTCAGCAATGATTGGAACATCCCGCCTTCTCTGGATTATGTCTCCTACCAGCGTTAGTATATTTTAGCATTTGTAACAAAAAGTACTCATACATTGGAAGAACAGCTATTGTTTAAAATATTTTAACATGATTCCCAGTGAAGGCTGGAATGGCTGCGTCTCAAGAAATGATGTAAAACTAATAAAAGTAGCATAAGGATAAATACATAGGAGAACATTTCTTTTTTTCCCCAAAAAGGTTATTCTTTTCTGAATGCATAGATCACAGGAAAAAATATTCAGTGCTTTTTTTCACTCTGTCTCAGAATGAAAGGAGATTTTCAAATTTTGCACAGGTTAAAAAAAACTAAGAGCTGTACCCATATATAGAGCTGCCATGTTCGTATAGAAGTGTGAACTTTTATTGCTACTTGATGACTATTGTCCTGTCCATGTATTCAAGGGACTGCTGCAGCTCCCAGATTGAAGTAAACCAATACTGTTATACTTGAGGTTTGTGTCCCCAGTAACAGCCAGCACCTGTTTCTCTCTTTAGTAGTTAAGGTTGATCTTGAACCTTTTTTTTCTGTAGGGCTGTGTGCTGGTTTCTGCTGGGAAAGAGTTAATTTTCTTTCTAGTGATTGCCATGAGAGGAATGTCAACAGTGCATACTGTTTTAGTTGTTGCTAAGTGATGTTTAAACTTTTCAAGGACTTTTTTCAGCTTCCCACAGAAGCTGAGCAGGAGTCTGGACAGAACAACAGAATGGCCAATGGAATATTCCATACCATAGATATCATGATCAGTATATAAATGGGGGTTGGCGGGGGGGCAGGAATCCGCGGTCACTGCCCAGGATTGTGCCAATTCACCAGGCAGTGAGAGTGACTTGTGTCATTATTATTACTGTTATTATTGATATTATTATTGTTATTTTCCTTTTCTGTTATTGTTTCCATTAAACTGTCTTTATTTCAGCCCTTGAGGTTTTTTTCCTTCCCTTTTCCCTCCTTTCCTCCCTCTTCTCCCTGCTCTTCTAGGGAGAAGGCGAAGAACTGCGCAAGCAGCTGCGTGGTCCTAGCTGCCAGCTGGGGTTAAGCCACAACAGGCTGAACGTTCCTTTCAAAATATACGTTATCAATACCCATTATGGATTTAAGTATTACTGTTATCTTTATAAATGTCCAGTCTGTTTCTGAGTGGCATTGTCTGGCAACAAATTACACGATGCAAAAATAAAATTAAAATGAAAAGCATGTCTTTTTACTGGCTTTGAATTTGTTTCACTGAATTGCCCTGTTTGGGTTTTTTTGGGTTTGGGCTTTGGGGTTTTTTTATATTATGAGCCAAGGGGAGACAAATTTCCCCTTCTCCCTTCCCTGATGCTTTCATTGGTCATACAGTTTTACCACTCTCCTTCCTGAAAAAAAAAAAAAAAGGTGTTTCATAGTCTCTTTTCAGAGATTTCTAGTTCCTTCATTATTTTCATTACCATTCTCCAAACTCTGTGTATGGAGAATGCTTTTTGAAACAAGTGATCAGGAATGCACATTAGAACTGGCTGGAAATTTGCTGTGTTTTCATCATAACAATGAAAATTATTTATGCTGGAACAACTTTTGGTGAAAGATACGTCCATTTTTTAATTTGTAACAACTGAAAAAATCAATAGAGCTACATTTTATCATTTCAAAAAAGTTCAAAAAAACCCTCATTTCATGTAGTAAATACATTATATTTATGTTTGCAATCAAAATTAAACATTTCCAGATGACTAAAAAATAGTTTGGGGAATCTAAGGGAAGATTTTTCTAGACAATCCTTTCAGGATAAAAGTTACACACTGAAATCACTTGCCTATTTGAGGATGGGAAAATGCTCCGTATGAAGTTAATTTCTCTCCCATCTGCCCACACTACAGCACCCAGGTAAGGCAGTACCGTTGATTTTATATAGTAACATTACAACAGTCTTTGTTATTTCCTATTCCGTCCTACCTACAGCTTCATGTATTGTTTGCCTTTTGATTTTAGCTATATATTCTTGTCTTTCCACCCATTGTAAGTATTTCAGAAGCGAGTGTCAGCTGAGTAAGGAAAATGCATACACCCCAGCACTCGTGAACAATTATTTCTCTGCTGAAGCATGTTTAGTACTTTTGGGGCAGCCTGACTTCTGTCTGTATGCTTCTGGGGGGGGAGGTTCAGGGAAATTTCACTCTCGGATCTCACAAGTGCTTATTACTGGTCTTTATGCTTTAGGGTGAGTCCCTGGCCATGAGCTTTCCCTTACAGGTGTCAAAGGCACCTGTGTGCACTGTGGGTCCCTGGCTCTCAGAAAGGTTGCTACTCCTGCCCCCCTGTTTGCCAGAGAGGGGCAGTCTCCAGTCCAAACTCATCCCCAGGGCACCATGGCGCAAGCAGAGTGCGGAAAAGGGCTCCAAGCAGACCTTAATCTCAGATGGTTGGGCTGGAGCTGACGTTTCTCTCCAGGCTGTGAGGACCAGCCATTGACTCAGCTGGAGGAAAGCTGTCCCATGCTGGGGGCAGCAGGGAATGGGCACCGCCTGGACAGCAATCACAGTGCTCTTCTAAACCCAGGCGAAAAGTTCCTTTGCCTGGGTTTAGTTTTTGGCTATTAGAGTGACACTTTCATGTCACGTACCTCGTCAAGTCCAGCAAACCCCTTGGTATTGAGACAGTTAACCTCAGCAATTAAATGATTTTAACTTGTGTAGCAGATATTTCAGACAAGGCAGCTGATGTGTGGGCAAATGCATCATGAATTGCATGAAGAAACCAAGACCCTAAAGCTGTGAAGCGTCGAGCGTTCAAAACTCCTACTAGTTTTGGAAGGAGGTAATTTGGTCCAGAGCACAAGAGCGTTTGACCCAAATGGACTATTTTAGGAGGTCAGACAGCCCTTGCCAAGCTGTTCTCCTTGAGCTGTCAGACAACTGGGGTTCTCCAGGTGTTATTAATGCTGAAAGTTTTTTGCTTGGACTAGCACGCAGAGATACGGATGTCTCCTGGGAAGTTAAAAGGCTGCTTTGCACATAATAAAAGATGCTTTAATACCGTCCCATGGAGATTCATCTTGTTTCTAATCTATCAAAACTAATTTGTGCCTCAGGGACCCTTGGACCATTGCCCAAGTTGCCTTGCCCATCTCTCATATGAAAAAAAAAAGAAAGTTTGGCAGCATCATCATTTCATGAATGAAGCAGATCGATGTAAACAACGCTGTAAGTTTAATGGGGTCTATAGTTACAAGCATTAGTCCCACTCTGACCCCATACTCTAGACTCCTGCTGACCTGGGGGTTAGGCTCGTCTGAAGATAACATGAGTTTCTACACCAGTCCCCGGATTTGTTCAAGCTTGTGTTGACTTTCAGCCTGTCTGCCTAAAATATACATGGGGAAGGACAGATTGCTTTCTGCACCAAGTGCTCTCTAAAGGAAGTGTCTGCTGAGTTTTTGGTTCTGGGCCAAGTTTCCTGCTGTCTAGCATTAGGGCTTTGGCAAGGCAGTCTGGGCCCTGTCACAAAGAGAATCTATAAAAATGGTTTTTCCTTGTCATCGCACATAATTAAGGACAACATTTTAATCAGGCTGCTCCCACTTAATTGCAGTGCTTTGCGCTAGCTACCCTGGACCTGCTGTTTTAAGTAGATCCAGTGCATTTGTCAGACTGGGTCAGGCTGGGAAGATGAAACCTCATCGGAGATATGGAGAAGTCAATTATTTTATAAGGAAGGAATGCGCTCATGTCATGGTGTGTTACAAAATAACCATGGTTAAAAGCAGGAGGGATTGATTGCTGTGGTACTGGGTGTAGTCAGCTTTAAACTCTGGTAGCCTGCTGTGGTTTGAGAGACCAGATGGAGACCTGAAGCTTTCAGAATCAAATCTTGGGACTGGACAGGCAATTTTGCTTGATTGATGGTTTTATTTTGATTTAAATAATGAAAAAGCAATGCAAAGGATTTGTAGGTACCTTGCACAAGAAAAATATCCCTAAAAACTCAAGAGCTGTTTTTATTTAAAAAATAGACCAAAGAAGAGCTCAATTAGGAAGCCATGAATGGTAAGCTTTGATCATTCACAGCCCAACTGCTCCAAAAACTTTTTGCCAAAGATTTTTTTGCAGCATGACTTGGAAGTGACTGTTTTCAGACCCTGTCAGCTCAAGGTATAGGAGGAAAGAATATTTTCCAGCATCATGGAGGCCTTAAAACCTCTTTGGTTGGCAGCCAAAAGGATCCCACAGGAGCACTCAAGCGAAGGAAACTCATGAAAGGAGACAATCCTTCCATTGCTGGGCTGTGGTGATCTCCAGAGCTTGCTCTAGGTGCTGCAGAGAAGCCAGTGGGCAGACCTCATACCCTGAACTCCTTGTGCAATGATCCACTCAGTCCATGACACATTTTGTTCCAGCTTCATCTTGTAAAGTGCAGCCCAGTACAGGGCTGTCATGGAAAAACAGGAATAGGCAGGACAGCTGGAAGAAACATTGGCCTCCTAGTGCTACTCACCATCTCCTGTGTTTTGGAAGCTCTCAGGAATGATCCATAGAGGCATATGGACACAGTTTGGCCTTACACATGGGCACGGTCAGTATGGGACACTGAGCTTCTACAAGGTGCCATTGCAAGGCTGCTGAATCAGCTGCTATGCTCTGTAGCCTGCCTTGTGCAAAGCTGATCATTCAAAGATCATATCTCGAAGGATGAAGCCCTCTGTCAGAGATGTTGGTGCTAGCAGTTGTTGAAGGAGAGCCGAGATGTTCACCAAACTCTTTTAATAGCACCAATCAGTAGTTTATGATATGTTTAAGCTAACTCAGGCTTCCCATCAAGAAACACAGGGAACTGTTGACATCCAGACATAAGGTGGACTAAGGCCAAAATTGCCTTCTCTCTTTGACCATATTGACATTTTGTAGTCTACTAACAGCATTTAATGGGTGTTACTGTTCTTACCTTTGTCTGAGAGGCAGATATGGGGAACCGTCACTCCAAGCATGAGTGCGCTAACTTTAGATTTCAATGAACAGCTTTTGAACACACTTGGAGCCCCAGTTCCAGTTTTGCCCACAGTGAATCTGATATACAGATGGGTTGGGAGCACTCCCGAAGGTACAGCACAGACATGCTAAGAATCTGGACCACCAGCTTTATATCATAATGACAATCAACCCCAAAATACTGTATCACAAACACAATAGCTGTCATGCAGGACCATCAGACCTGCAGAGGATGACATGTCCGTATGAATGTCTACAGCAAAAGAAGCCAGCAGTGCCTTGTACCACCATTTTCAGAGAGGTAGAGATAAGGCATTTGGCTGCTCTGCAGGGATGGTTTGGCAGTGTGACATATCACATCCCTGATTGTCCAGGCTGTCATCTTGTGCATGCAATTAGCAGATGTGGCTTCTGTTGTGTCCATTTTAACCAGGTGTAGATTTATAGTGAAAAGGTGGTGACGTGAAGACAGCTTGAGACTCTTGTCTTGCTTCTTCATTATTTCTCTCCTCCCAGTTCCCTGATATTGTCAAATCATTCCTGGCTGCTGCACAAAACAGGGATTTCTGGGTGCCCAAAGCTGGAGAGAAACAGTGGTACTGCAAAGCACCCAGGAGGGAGAATATGCATTCATGTGTGTTACAGCCTGTTTATTCCTTCATGGAAGGAAGAAGGAATATATCCCATGTGCCTGCCTTCCACCATGGGATCATCCAACCTGACACTGTGGGTGATGCTGTCTGTCAGACATCCTGGTGCAGGTGCAGGACTACACACTGGGGCCTGCAGTCCTCTTGTCTTCACACCCACCCTTCCATTTAGCTGCAAATTCTGGGCCAAACCCAACACACAGGTAAGTCAATTTAAATAATCAGCATCAGTAAACAGGTGGCAAGAGAGATGTCTTTTCACCTACAGCTCTTGTCTTTGCTCACTAATGGCTCTCTCCTCATGGGATGGGCTGTGCTGCGGCACACATACAGATCTCCATGAAATGCAAAGGACTGGCTCTAGCTGTGATCCTCCCCGTGGTACCTTTTCAGGTCTCAGCAGCTTTTCAAAGGTTGGAGAGCTGGAGGTGAAGAGATGCTAAGCTGGCCTGCCTGCTGCCTGGCTTGGCTGGCAGTTCCCAGTGTAATTCCACACCATGGACCTGTTTCACATCAGTTTGCTCAGAAAAGCATATTCATAAATGCACTGCCCTGGGGTTCCTCAGTTTCCCCTTGGTGGTCAGTTCAAGTGATTAGAAGCCAGACCTTCCAGCACTGTTGGTTTCTTGCCAACAATTTTGGCCATCACCCACTGGAAGCCTCTTTCCAAATTCCTACCCCAACCACAGATATTCACAGGAGAGGAATAAAAAACTGGATTGGCCAGAAATAGGAGAGTGGGAAGTCAGGAGTGGAAATCCCCTTTTGGCAACTGCTTTGTCTGTGGATAAATGCTGAAAGAGAACTGTGCAAAGGGAACATCACTGCTGCCAGCACTGGCCTCCACTGGACACTCACTACTGGACCATATTTCAAGGACATCTGTAAACACCATTCTCTCTGCACCATACCAGGTCCTTGACAGGACTAGAGAGGATTTACATCTAGGCAACAAGGGAAGGATCAGCTGAGGAGATGGTCCTCTTCTCAAACCAGGATTGCACTCAGACTTCCCGGAAGGTGACCAGTCTCATAGCCCAAGCCTTCACAATCCCGCGTTCTCCTATTCTTTTACTGTGCAAAGTTACCTGGTGCATGCGTTTATCTTTGCAATGAAACACAATGGAAACACTTGCAAGAGCTGCTATGGTATCTCACTAGCAGTGAAAATAACTCCTAGCAGTATTGCCTTAGGGCGTAAATGGACAGGTGGGCCAGTAGCTTCATATGCCATGCCTGCTGTACCCTCAAAAGGACCTTGCTTGGCTAAAAGTTTTGGATCTTGGTGGAAGCGACCTGCAGAAAATGCAGATGAACATCCAAAATCAAACTCACAGTTACAAAGGATGTTTGATTGCCTGACTGTTATGGATCACTGGACACTTCTTATTTCCATGGAGTTCTTCAAAACAGCTCACAATACACTGTTTTGAAATTAAACATCTGACTGCAGTGAGGGTACAGCAGCAGCAAAAGCGAAGAGGGTGTTAGCAACCTGTTTATCACAATTAGTCACCAGGGGATGGGATAGAACTCTTGAGGTCTGGATTCTCTTTCTGCCTCTACTATTATGTGCATTGTAATCTGTGGCAAGTCACTTCATTTATCCAGTTTCCTTTTGTCTTCCCTAAGATGGTAAGCTTTTCTGGGTATTCAGGGCCTTTAGGTGCTACTGAAATACAAAAATGCAACAATACCAGAACTCCATGTAGACCTTGCTCTTCCTCCATTTGCAGGCAGTCACACCTCATCATAACAGTGTGGATAAGGTTTGGATAATTTGACACATCTTACATACTTCCTTTTGAGCAGGGTGTTTAAGAGCCCCAGTATACGTATTTAATAAGATGCTAATATACAAACGCTTTATGGATCTTGACAAAGGTGCCTGCACTGACAGTCACAGGTGCAAATCGCACGGGCAGGATTGAGACCAGACTGCCCACTTTGCCAGCAGAAATCTCTGGGAAGCTCAGAAGATGCTTTTTGCATTTCCTAACTTCTTCTTGAATGAGGAGATGTTCTTCAGGGCTGCCTCAGCTCCAGCCCCTGGAAGGATCTGGCAGTAGACACAATGATAACACCAAGTGTGCTCTGGTGAGGAACAGCTGCTCCAGCTCCTCTCATGCACATCCCTTGCATTGTGGTCAGAATTACTTTTTGCCAACCAGTAAACTGTAGGCAGAAATGACGTCTCTGGAGAGAAGCACATAGCTGACACCACTGAATCGTGCACCCGGTTTTATAAAATACGTACACTACAAGGCACGGCCTTATCTACCAACACTGCCACCATGGTCTCCTGGCACTATTGGAAGGCATTTGCCCCATATTGTCAATGGTTCCTGGGGATTCCTCTTTTGTTTGATAAAAACCTGTGCTTTTGGGGCAAGAGGATCAGTTTTATACCTGCTGGTCCCAAGAAGGCCTTAATGGCTGCGGTGGAGAGCGAAATCACAAAATGAATACACTGCTGAGCCACAGAGCAGTAAGAGAATCAGCCTGGATCAGCATGTTTAACGTTGCCATCTAACTCTTCAAGCCAGCAGCCGATTTCTTGGCTCTGAAAAGCTCTAAGGTTATTCAATATATAACTATCTCTTCAGATTTGTTTTTCTAATGGCAAGTCAAAATATGGTTTCAATTTCATCAGAAAAAGTCCTATTTATACAAGTGTTTGCAGTGGAATTTTATGGTCCTTTCCTAGTTGGATCAGGCCATTACATTGCATTCTGCTGAAGTTCGTGCCGTGAGTGCTGCAGCCAGCACTGATGGGCAGCGAATGCACCTTACGTTCAGCACATCGCTCTTCCTTTTTCTTCTTCATTACCACTGAGGGAAATAATTGGGGAAAAGCCAGGAAGACTCCTTAAGGCATGTTTCCAAGTTGGGACCTGGGATGTGGCCAGGTAGCTTTCAGTAACGTGACAGGGAGCCAGTTTCCCACAAACCATTTCAAGAACGCGCCCTTCATCTTCACAGTCCAGTTTCATCACAAATACCAAGGATCCACGCGCGCACACACCCACACGGAGAACAAAGCAGAAGAACACATGGCAAAGCAATCAAATATAAAATATGGGAGTTCTTGAATTTCATTTTGCCTCAGTGTTTTGGAGTCTTCCCTTTAGAGAATTCTTTTGCTTAAATACAAACAGTTGTTTTGTTACTTGCTATCATGGACAGACTCTGGACAGTCTGTGATCAACACACTGGTCTCTGCCTCTTCTTTCTTTTTTCCTTTTTCCTTCTTTTTTTTTTCTTTTTCTATTTTTCATTTTTTCCTTTTCTTTTCTTTTTTTTTCTTTTTCTTTTTTCTGCTAGCCATTAGGATGGGTTTTTATTTACACAGTGAGAGAGCCACTGAATGTGCAAACACTGTTTTTGCTCAGGGATTTGTGTACAAGGCAATAACAGTGATGTTTCTCTAAATGAGAAACCCTTTCATGCCACCAAAGCAGTCCCCATATCTGTAGCACTACTCTAGAGCCCAGGTAACGAGCTGCTTACTGCAAGTGCTCAGTCACTAGTAAATCAAAGACTATGTTTCAAATTGAGACTGACAATTGCATTATGAGACATTTATTTTGTTAGAAAATAGCCTCCAAAATAGACCAAAATCCTCTTCACAGTCTAGCCACAAACAGTAACTTGCCCGTCTCTCCTCAGTAGAACACCAACACAAAGCTGCGCAGCAGAGTGTAAATCAGTACTTTGAAATTCAGCAGGTTAGTTCCTCGGCACGCACTCCCGAGGAAATGGTGCTTTAAATCCTATCGGCATCCTGCTCATGAAAATAGGAATATCAGTTTCTCAGTTGACCGGCCAAACAGAAACAATATGTTTTCAGATCACACTGAAGTGCTTATGATTATTTTTAGTTTTCCCACTAAAAGCTGTGAAAACATGTTCTTATAGAATAACGTCTTTTCTTTCATTTTTTTCTCCTGAGTTTTTCTTTTATAATAATGTAATAAACTTTAGGGACCAGTACCAATCTTTAAAAGAAAAAAAAAAAAAAATATTTTAGACTATATTACTGCGAAATTTTAATCTTTCTCAAGATTTTCTTTCTCAAAAGTAGTTAATGCATGAATTTGTACAGTTTTTGTCATCACACTTTTTTCAGTAGAAATTCCTTGCCTAAGATGATACGCTTTGCTCAGCATCATGGATGAGGAGAGAGTATGTTAAGCACTTATTTAAAGCACTTAAAGATTTTGATATTCTAAATACCCTTTCATATAAAGTTTTTCTAATATATTTTCTCCAGTTCCTCAAATGAATTTGAGGAATCAGCTCAGTGAAGCCATCAAAGATGAAGTTACCTAAGACTTAAGTGTGATTCTACTCACAATTCCAACCCATTGCTGTGTCTAAATAAACACAAAGCTCAGCAGCCTGGCTTTGGTATCCGCATTTCTCCATGCCATGCTCTCATCAAAATATATTACTCCCTATATAAACGACGTCAGCTAGAATTTTTTAACCTCAGTTAAAATGCAAAACTAAAGCTGGAATCCCTTTGCCAGCCCTTACCCTGTTAGATTTATGAACAAAAATACAATGTGTCTCTCAACAGGGGGAGGTCACAGAATGGTCTGAGCCAATATCGGAGCCTGTGAAAAAATGCATTTTTGTTTGGTTAACCAGTGTCACACAATTAGGCAATGCTCAAAAATCAATTAGTCATGTACTGTAGCCAAAATGGCATGTTTTTCTAACTGTGGTATATTTTGTTGCCTCTTGAAGCCCAGATACTAGTTCTAACCAAGATGTTTTAAAGTCCTATATGACTTTGAAATGATGCTTTCTTAAAAAAAAAAAAAGTTTTTCAAATCTGGAAATGATAGAGTTCCTAAAACATCCAGAATAGCTTTAGAACAATTACTTTTGTCTGCCCTGGTCTGTATTTTCAAAAGCTTTTAGGTCAGTTTGTCTGCCTTCTTTTTCTTCTTCTTTTTTTTTTTTTTTTTTTAATTTAACTAAGTTGCAGCTGTGAAAACTGGATTCTTCTTTTGAACTCCTGTATTTACGTTTGCTTCTGGCAGCCCCGAGGAAACGTGATTGTTTTAAAGCTTGCTGCAGAGTTTAAAAGGTTTTAATATGGGAGGCCAAAAGTAACATGTTACACAGTTCAGTGGATTTAGAGGTCCATACTGCCTTAATCTCCCTCTGTGGTGATCAGGTGAAGCTGGGGAGTAATTGCAGCACAGGTAGGCTGATTTCTAGTGAGTAAGGCAGCTAATGAAAAGATTAATGAGTTAAATGGTTCTGAGCTGGACCAGGCTTTTTCCAAGGTCAGGACCACTTGCACACAAGGCAATGCTTCTGATCTGTCTTGAAGGAGGTCATACAAGGTTTTGGCAGATACAGCATTTACACAATTAACCTACATTTTAAAATGCATGGAAACCAAGGCTGGTTTGGTCAAGATGTACCAACTAACACGCTGGTCAGCATAATGCACAAAATGGGTCTCTTGACACAGGGAATCTTTACTGCAGGGTTGCCATTACCACAAGGCAAACTGGTCACATATATGACATGAAAGTCGGCAGCCACCGGCCCCAGGCAAGCATGTCCCTGGGCAGAAGCAGTGAGTGTCAGCCTGCCAGCTGGTTTCCTTTGGGAACTGGAGCACTCTCGTGGTTTTCTGTATGTATCATGCGTGGACGTGGATTTTTTAACCTCAGCTAAAAGTCAAACCCTAAATCCTAGAGCAAAAAAAGAAGCTCAGTCCTAATCTCAATCCTAATCAAAGAAAGGTTTCAATTCAGTATTAGTCTGCTAGTTAATGCAAATCAGTGTCAATCCATTTAAACGCTGTCACCATAACAACATGAACAGACTTTGCTGATGAACTAAAGGCCTTAAATTTGCTCCAGAGGCACACCTTTTAATAGTACATGTGTAAGTAGTCCTACTAAAATCAGTGGGACTACTCATCTAGCAGGAATGTCCCTTTGGTACGCTGCTGGATCAAGATATCAAGTGATATACGACTGGTGATAGGTTATATGTTCCAGCCAACACAGATGGTGTTACGGGCAAACTCCTATTGTATTTTGATCACTGAAGCTTTGATCCTCCTTCAACTGCAGCTGGTAATCAGCATCACTTGGCTCCACGTGTGCAGGTTCAGGGTCCGCTCTGCAGCGAGGTAGTGGGAAAAGAAGCTACAAAATCTACAGCTCCTGCCTCCAGAAGGAGAGCCTCTGGGATGAACTTTCAAAAAGTACTGGGCTGGTAATTCAAGTGAAGAAGGGCAGGAAAATATCATAAAGATGAACATCTCTTCTGTACTGTTCAATTAATTAAATGACTGTCTGTTTCCAGATCAGCTTCTTCTTCTGGTTTGCTTTATTTCTGGTAGGAAAGATTACATGCCAGGGTCTCTTTTGTCTTTTTTCTTTTTCTTTCTTAACTTTCTTAACTTGAGGGTACAAGCAAAATATGATGGCCAAGACATGAAGAGCCATTGTGTTGCATCTTACAGCAAGGGATTACTCTAAATACTCTGGCTTTTGTGGTCCTAGTTACAAGTGGTCCCAAAAGCACGGGAATTCATGGTGAGGAGTTCTGTCCTAATTGATTCCAGCACTATCTCCTCAGATACAACTCCATGAGCTAGTGAGAATGTGATATTATCCATGTCACCAACTAGGGCAAGGTGACCGGCACTTAAATACAATTTTTTCCTGTATGTAAATCAACTAGACCCAGAGAGGACTCTCCAGCCTCTTTACCAGTGTAACTTCTTTAGCTGTGTGAATTCTTCAAAGAGGAGTTACTCCAGGTGAAGTATCCATAAAAGAGTTTTCATTTTTTTTAGGGTTCAAAGTGCTTCTCTCTCTACATTTTGGTGCTGCAAGCGGGAAAAGAGCCTAATTGTATCAGGATCCATTTTAAGTCTCCTCAGTACAGTAAGTGCCTGGCTCAGCTGGCCGGAGTGTCATGGAAGAGGAATGTGTGTGGGCCATGGACTGCTTTCATCAGCAATATTTGCTGATCACCGCGGTGCTTACAGTGGCAGGAGATCACAGCGCTGCTGCTTTTGGGGATATGTCAAGGAGAATTTGGGAGGTAACTGTCCAGAACGGCATGCTCTGGTGTGTGAAAGGGCAGGGGAGGAAGCTGAGTTACTACCAACCCCCTTTAGTAAAAGAAAAAGCAGATTTTCATAAGAAAAGTAGTTGTTGTCCCAGGGAGGGAGGTGTGAGAAGCCATGGTCCTCTTTCTCCTACTATGCTGAGCTCTCTGTGCCAAAGAGTATCATCCTGGCACAGTGAGATCTTGATCTGTCAGGACTCAGGCTGCATAATTTCAGAGATTAAAATACAATTTCTGTCTCCAGTGATGGTGAAGGGCTGACCAAAATCTCTGTAACATTCAACTGAATATGGAACAATATCCTGCATTAAGTAGGATAGAATTGAATCCGCAGTAACCCTTAATACTTGAGAACATAAACCAGATATATCTGTTTTATTTTCAAAACATTTGTTCTTAGAAGACCTTCTTTGTTTAAAATCTCCTAAATCTAAAAGCAAATAAGGGCAATTTGTGAAGATGAGAGGACACCCCACAGCATAGCTTCCCGCGAAGAGAGCCACCTGCAGAGCAGCGATGAGGTGCACCACAGCCCATGCCTGGGAAGCAAAGTTCTGGCTCGAACAAGCCTCCTCAAAGTATGCATTTTCCTCACAAATGGTGACTGCACAGAGGTCATGGGTATCCCAGTCCTCCTCCAAGACCAGAGTGACTAAACCTTTGCCTTCTGGGCAGTATGCAAGAGTCCTGTTTGATCTCTTGTTTGTACATGATTTCCACTCATCCCCTTCCAGAGGAACTTGCTGTCCCGTCAAAGAGAGCCCTGCCTCCCGGGACACAGCACAAGACCCTTGGTGGGTGTTCCTCTGCACACATGTTTCTAGATAGAAAGTTTGCCAAAGAGAAGTGCATACTCCCTCCCCACTACTCCAATGTGTTATACTGGGGGTTTTGACAGCTGCACTGCAAGTTCCTGCCATTGGCAGGAAGGAGGGATCGACAGAGCACAGAAGTCCCTATCTTGGATATATCACTTCTCTTCCCTTTAAAATATGCAAAACAGTCACCTTAAATTAGACATGAGCCAGAGCTGGATGCTTATGATTCAGATTTTGGCTGTCCTCTGGAGTCTGGACCTTTGGATCAGGCGTGTTTGATAGCAAAGTTTGACCTGGAGTCAAGGCTCCCAAGGAGTATGCAGCCCAGCCCTGGCCAAGCTTGGCTGTCTCTCTCTTTGTCAGTGCCTGGGAAATGACTTGTGGATCTCTTCCCAATCACTTGCGGTTTTTCAGCACCTCCCTACTGGTGCTTGATATTCTCTTCCCTTCCTGCAGTGAAGAATTTCTTGAGTCCTCAACAAGATGTTCAGAAGACTCCAGGACATTATGTATTGCTGATTTCTTCTCTTTTCTCCTAATTTCTCCTTATCTCTTCATTGGTCTTTCATGTTTTACCCACCACTTTTGCTCTGTCTTGGAGATTTATTTTTGCCAGCTGATCTGGGAGGTAACAGAGAAATTTGGCTTTTTTGATGTTCTGCCTTAACTATCAGTCACTTAATTTCTTCTAATGATTCTAATTGGGCATCCTGAGAGAGCTCCAAATAATTTCTTTTTCTCCTGTGGTGTCTCCCCTTCAAACACCCCAAGCTGCCTGTCTTACCACTCTGCAGATCATCCTTTCTGCCTTGCATTTTGGCCAAAACAGAACACAGTATTCTTTTGATATAACCCCACATAAATCAGTCTCTCTAGCCACTCCATCATTTTGCTGTGCTTCTCTGAATTCCTTCCAATTTGTTCTCACTACTGTTACTGAGCTGTCCAGAACTGAATGCAATATTAATATCCCACACATTGTATATAGTGCCTGTCAGACAAAGATTAGGACCTTTATGAAGATTGATTATTTAAACTTCCCAATACCATCAGTGATCATGGAGTCAGAGAGTATTATTACCCCAAATTTGAAAAATTCCACTCATCTACTTATCAAGTTCAATTCATGTTTTTGATGGTTGAGTGAAATGTTAGCTTTCCTTATCCTCACTACAGTGAAGGGTAAGCCAGTAGACTTTGGCATCCAGCCACAAAAAGTCTCATATCATAAGAGCATTAGGGTATTTGTAGGCGCCTAATGGAGCTGCCAGCTCTGGGTTCAGTATGAGCACTGCCTGTTTGCTGCACGGAAGGGCTCGGAGCTTCAGGAGTCAACCACAAGCCAGGATGCTGGGTGAGGAGTGGCTAAATGAGCGGAAGAGAAATACTGATGGGAAGGACGGGTCTCAAATCCCTGTTCCTCTCTGGGACTGGAATCTATGTCTGCCCTTTACTCCCCAAAACAGAAGTGGAACATGGGGAATGGGACATTTCACACAGCCTCCTTGAGGTCAACGATCATTTTTTTGTCTGCATTGAGCCACTTAGGACAGCTCCTCTGTCTTTCCAGGCTGGTGCTCAGGTCTAAGGAGCCACAGTATTTCAGTCTAAAGCTGTTCAGCTTACATTGACTAAAATACTTTGTAAGGAACGGGTACAAGTAAAACATTTCAAAACTGGATGTTAGAACAAATAGCTTTGTGTAAAGCCTATCATAATACGGCCAGTATTTTATGGTGGGACATGCTACATTTTACAGATGAACAGGTTTTTTATAGCTACTACAAACAGGTAGAGCGGAGAGCTAGGCTTCAGGTTTTGTTTATATGAAACCTTGAAACATGCCAGAACCAAAGAACCTAGACCTACACATGTGTTGTTGTTGCGATGATTTCAAGGAAACATAGTTATGCTGTCTCCTTTCCCCCCCTGTCTTGTGCTAGGCTTCCGAGGAATAAGTCCCTTGGTCATACCATGGTCAGGAGCTCCCATGAGGGACTACCCAGCCCTTTGTGCAGTAACACAGTGATGCAAGCTGTAGTCAGACTAGTCCTGGGAATAGAAAATGCTGGATATATGTCCTATCCCATACAACCTTGTCTTCTGCATGAGATGCAGTAGAGATGGGGCAGTGCTTTGTTTTGACAAAAAAACCCACCCACAAACAACCAAACAAAACACTTTTGCATGGAGAATTGTAACAAAACATGTATATCTCCAGTTTTGCAGAAAGTGTAGTTTATGTTTTAGTAAAATAAATCTGTCCTACCTGTAGGCTTGCTCAGAAAAAACCCTGACTCCATCACACACTCTGTACACTTCCCCAGACGTTTCTAGTAAGGATCAGCAGTGTCTAAAGCTAATTTGTTCCCTTGTCATTGCCGGGCGAACCAGACTTTTCAGCATGGCTGTGCTTGGGAGTCTCTCTTGCTATTGTGCCCCTAGACTTAGGCACTATCATAAATTACAAGATAAAGGTTGTCACACAGTTTTCTGAGTTGGTGAATCCCATTGTCGGATCAGTCATGCTGATACATTTAAGCTTCACAATTCTGACCCAGTGCTTGGTCTTACCAAAGACTGTAGTGTAGAAGGGGGAATGACTAGAAAAATGTAGATTATTTGCTGGAAATTAACAGAGAAAAGTAGATTTGCCATGACTTGCCAATGCAAGTAAAAAGCAGCTTAACCGCTTCCCGGCTTTCCTCGGCTTCTTTGTAGATGATAGGTGAGAGTAATGAAAGACAAAGTAGTATGAAGTTGGTGCCTTCATTACTAATGTCCACTTGCTGATACTCAAGACAGTAACGAGTAATACTTAAATCTTACTAGGGGAGGCTGTATTTACAGGATGGCACTTGATTTGACTTCACATGCTCATGAATTAAAATATCACCACATGTGCACTTTTCTGCCTCATTTCAGATGGACATGTGAAATGGTCCTGCAACCAGCCAGACAAGCACTTTAAGCTTCTCTATCTGAAGTCAGGGAACTGTGTGGCAAGCACCTTCATGCAGCAGATAGAGCAGTTTGTGTAGCCGCAAAAGCATGATGATGGATATCTGCGTAAATTCACAGTGGAACCACTGATTAATGTGGCAGAAGGCTGTAAATTAGGATGGTGGCTCAAGAGTGCGTGCCCTGAGATTCTGATGGTGCTGGAGGGTGCTTCCTGCACTGGGGGAACAGGACTGGTCTGAAGCAAGTCCACATTCAAAATCAAGTCTCTGCTCTGAAGGAAGTAATAAGTGATAAGAGTGAGATATGAGACTGAAATTATGGGCTGCTAACAACCCTCAAAGTCTTCTAGATTTAGTTCCTGGAGTTATCATGGGCCAGATGTTCATGCCAACAAGTTTCCTGAGGAAAATATATCTGTTCTACACTCACTGATGAGGGAGCACTGCAGAATTGCCATGGGAAACCAATCTATATGGAGTTATTTTCAAGAATTTTTAAAGTTAATGGAAAGGGTCCAGTGGTTTAATTGTGCATGGTCCATCACCCCTCTCTGAAAGGTTGCCTGGCTCTGCTAAACTCATGAAAAGGACTAAACCAAATGCCCCTAAACTTGCTGCTCTTAACGTGGAGGAGGAAATTCCCAGTTAACCTCTGGTCTGTTTCCAGGCATCATTAGTCACAATTCTATCACTAATTTGCTGATTTAATGACTTCTTCAGAACATCTTCTAGCAAGTTGTTATGCATATTGGAAGGTAAAATTGGCTTTGTTCAGCCTGTGTAGGTTTTTTTTAGAAATGAACAGTGGTGCCAACTTACTTCAGAATCACAAATTGCACAAAGAGAAATTGCTGACAGAACTTCATCATCATCAGGTTTCAAAAGAAATATCGACACTAGCTTGACTTTTCCTGAACAGTTCTCATGCTATGAGGGCTAAGCAACATTTTCCCAAAGGAAAAGATTTTGAAGAATACCCAAGGGAAGATTTAGGGCTACGTTTTTAACCAAATTGTCCCACAGTTACGCCAATGACAATAATCTATTCTTGTGTATGCTGCTGGCATTTTTCAGATGTTTCATTCTGTACACTATCTGTACCCTATCTGTACCAGCTAAAGATTTTGGCATTTTCACACAGTTTCTGCCAAAATGCAGCTGCCTGCCTGCATACATTTTGCAGACAAAACAGCATTTGCGTGTGTTGGCCTTTATATATAAACTGGGATATTAAAGAGTGATAGAGGCTAGCAAATGTATCAACAACAGTGTGAAGAGATCTGCCTTCAGGATATTATTTCTGTACATAGAGCATTAGTGTTTGGAGTATTGTGCAATCCATGACTGAGAAACTCTCACCTCACTGGTTAGTTTTTGATGTCTCAATGAGGCATGAAGACAGCAAATCCCTTGGTGGTTGGCAGGAGACATTGATTCATTTCACGGGTCTCAAGAGGGCAAAGACCAAACTTAATAACCTGAGAAGTGAGCGCTTTGAGAAGTCTGATGTGGAGACGGGCCTCATATTTGAGCTCCTGACGCTTACTCAGCTGAAAGTTGTTCACTTTGTGGAGATTTCTGAGAAGGCCAAAAATAACAGCATTCTGTTCCTCTTTGGAAATCCTTATTCCCTACCCCCTTCCTTTCCATTCAGGAATTCAGGATGCTAAATCAAGGGCCCTACCCAACCTCTGCTCCCTCCCGTTCCACCCTTGACACAGGGCAAGGAAGTCAGTGGAGGTGAATCACAAGCACAGTGCTGAGGTAGTCAACTCTGGAAAAGGGTGATTCCATAAACAATGCACCCGTGTGTCCCACTCTTTGTTCAGGTCCCGTGTCTGTCACAGGCCACTGGCTCTCTCCTCCCCATGGCCAGTGGTACACAATTTCTGGGTCATTGAAAACTACTGGTCCTATCAGCTCATCCTCCTGTTGCCAGGAAAAGCAATAGGCAGCAGCTGGGAATAGAATTTTTATGGTTATCTTCAACAAAGTAACTTGAAGTTTCAGCGGAAAATAGCAATGATTTACCAAAAAAGGACAACTGCAAGTTTTTTACAAGCAAGATTGGGTGTTTCAGGTTTCTAGACTGGAAGAATTAGAAAGAAACCAAACCAACAAGGCAAGCGGACATTCTACAAAAATCTTTAATTAATAAAAGCTTATTTCCCAAATTCCACCTGAGCTTCTCAGCCTGGGGGTTTCTATGGACAAAAAACTTTAGAGGGCCCAGAGAAAGCTGGTAGGAAAAACACGAAAACCCAAGGAATCAGATGGAATATGAGCCGTGTGAATCTGAGCTGTAACAGCTTAAGATAACACTGTCAAAGTGAACAGAGATTTTCTGCTTGCAAAGCTGTGAAAGGTAGGTGTGAAAATCAGGAAATGGTCTTTATTTGATGTCTAAACTTTCTCTTACTTCCTACGCTTTTTTTTGGTGGTGATTTCAGTTTGTATTTGTCAAACTGGACCACCTTATTTTGATTTGCTATGCACTGTTGTGGTGCAGGTAGGAACTCGTCAGATACATAGAAAATATGAGCAAACTATAAAAGTAACAAAGACAATTATGAATAGAGGCTTTGAAAGGTGTTTAAAGTTATGCCTATGGTGTTTCAATGAAATTTAGGGCAGTGGAGTGGCTGACATTAAAGGGTACAGAAAAATATAATGTCCTTCCCACGGGAAAAAATGTAATTTCAGCACTAAGGACAAACAAACAATTGAGACAAGCAGTTGAAATAAAACTTAACTGAGTTTATTTTTTAAGGAAAATCATGGGTTTAGAAATGCTGAAAAGCTGCCTTCAGTTTTAGGTTTGACCTTTTTCGTGGCATACCCTTTTCCCACAAGGGCCTGTGGTGCCCCATGGCCCATGAGGTCCTGCGGCCACCCCTTGCCACCCCTCGTCCTGGAGCGCTGGTGGGGCCACGTGAGAGGCTGCCGGGCAGGGTTGTGTGATGCATCCCTGCAAGGCTCCCACGGTGGAGTGCAGACAACAGGCATCACGTCAACTCCGAACAAAATGCTGTGGGCCTTCTGCACTTCGTTTTGTGTCTTCTGTGGAAAATTCCACTGGAAATGATCCATTTCAATGGAAAATGTTTATAGTATTGAAACAGAGCCATTTTTGATAAGAGAAAGTGGGGGAGTTAAGGGATGCTCTGTTCAAAAGTATTTCAACTAACTCTATTTAACAGAAGAACTACTCATCTAACTGTTAGTCTAAAAACAATGGATTTACTATATTTGTTGTTAAATAGAGTTCCAGGGAACTAAACCCACTAATGAATCAGGAATAAAACCCAGCTTGCTTTTATTTTTCATCCAAAACTAACAAGCAACCACAACTTTGAAAACAATGAGCTATACTGCTGGACAGCCTTAATTTTTCATTGTTTTGTTTCAAAACTGTGTGTTGCCAGTTAATAAAATGACCTGTATTGGAAGGACTCAGCATAGCTTTTTAAATGCTTCAAGGTGATCAAAATGTTTCACGTTGATCCACATTAATTCTTTCAGTATGTCTTGCTTTTCTGAAAAATCCAGAAATGTTTTTGGGCCAAGCCGTGTTAATGCAGCTCTAATGATTACAATTTAATGCAATTTGTAATGTACTTAAGAAAACAGAGCTTATCAACTTTAATGAGGCTTTGTCTTCTTTGGAACAAAAGATCTTAAGTCACACTGGGAAACAAGATTCCTAAATCTCTTGGATAATTCAGAAAATCTTACTTTTCTGCATATATTTCCTGCAAGGCAGGCTGATGGTTGTGCTCACTCTGTTAGAAATGAATGGCTGATCAGAACAGGCACAGCTGCAGCAATGGCATATTAACTCCTCCCGAAAGACCAGAATACCAGATCTACCATTCCTGATCACATCAGGCCACAGTACAGGGGTCGTTTATACTTGCCTGGTGACTGACTGAGCAAATGATGTGAGGTGATCCATCCCTGCAGCCCTGACCTCATGGTACTGCAAAGGCCCAGAAAGAGATGGAGTTCACTGAGACATCTCTTCCAAGTTTATTTCAGATTTGGTGGAGCATGAGCTCTTCTGCTTAGGATTTTATTATCTAATCTGTTCTCTAACATACTGTGTTAAACACAAACACTCGTCATCTGTTTCCAGACAAAGAAACAGTCCTGTGTTCCCTCCACCTTTGTACAATGCATTCCAGCCACAAACATTGTTTTTTCACTATCCCTGACGTCCTGTTTAGAATGAAGAATGACTCTCTGTTTGGCCTTGGTATGGTTATTTACAAGTGTTTGTAAAATGTCTAGGACCAAGAAGGAAAGGGGAGAGAAAAGGCCAAAGGGACTGAGGTGGGAAAGGACCATTAGCAATCGTTTGTTTTATTTAAAGTTCATTCTGGTGCTGTTTTAAAAAAATAAACCCGTGTATTTTATTGCATGTGCTTGGGCCCAGTATAGGCTATTTTGACCAGAGGGCTGCGGTGAAAGGTGTGACCTTTTTCCACTGATAACATGCAGGGTTTAGTTGGCCTATTTGCCAAGTGATGCTTGTGAGACCCAGCACGACAGAACCATCTGGGGACTGGCGTTAACCTTTTGTGCTTCGTTTGTGTTTCTTTTAGTGAAATCTGTAAATGATGGAGCTTGTGCATGTGCCAGCCCCAGCTGGTGCTGTGCCAGGGACGAGTCAGGGGCAGCAGTGGATTGGTGAAAGTCAAGGCTCAGATGCTGTTACCAAGGGTGGCCTGACACCTTCCCCCAGCTGGAAACCTCTGTCTGCAGGGATAGGGAGTGGGCTGGCAGGGTGGCCACCCCGAGCCCAGCGCTGTGGCCAGCCCCAAGCCTCGCTGCCCGGCAGCATTCGCAGCACCACCCTGCTGATGCCCGAATGAGAGCACCAGAGCCAGGCTGAAAGCCTGTGCCTTTCTTCCCTCACCGTTCCCCTGTTAACATCCCAAGCAAAAATCCCCTCATGAAATACTTCATCCTTCAAATTTTACTGGCTTTCCTGCAGAAACGTGCACTTGCTTTTCACTTCAGAAGGCGGTCTGAAAATAAACATAGCTTCTAGGTCTGCTTAATCAAGAAGTTCACAGCATTTATTTATTTACTCGATTTTGGGACCAGACCAGTCATGAAATTCTCTGTTCTCTGTGGTTTTAGGGGCCTTCCAGTCTTTCTATAACATTTCTGTTTGCTTAGTTCTTTCTGCTCCCTGTCTACTAACGCCCTTCCTTCAGACACCTCCCCACCTTCTGAGTCTCCCATTCTAGGAAAGAGTAGGTGTATTTACACAGGCTGGGTTTTTCCCACCTTCACCTCTTTGTACTCCTTAACCTCTTCGGGTGGTGGAGAAGGGAGGGAAGGGAACGGAAGTGAGGGGTAGGGAAGGAGGAAAAGTGAAACCCTGCGGCTCCAAACCTTAGCTCCAGATAAAGCTCAAGTTCCAGACGTGGGGACAGAAGGGTGCATGTCTCGGTCAAAAATTATCCCTAAACTGCTTTTTCCAACATACAGATTCTCTTCTCAGTTTCCATCTGGAAAATTTAACTTTCCTAACATCTGATATCTTCAGAAAGCTTCTGTTTTTGATAAGGATGTATTTTCTTTCAGGACAATTTTTCAGTTCCTCACATTTGATCAGATCCAGCATTGCATGTACCCTACTCTGCCACTGTGCCTTGGACACATTACATAAAAAACATCCAAGGGTCCTTTCTAGTTTTCAGCTCATTGAAAGGCAGAATTTTTTTATTTATTTAACAGAAGGAGGATACCAGAGCATAGTGACCCTTGCATTGTTTCTGTTAGGTTTCTTCCTGGGTGTTGATATCTTCTAAACAGTCCAGAAAACATTTCTGTTTAAGGTAGAGTCCTGCAAACTCACTCTCAGTCTTGTCGCCTTGCTGCCCCATCCCACTGCTGCCTAGAAATATGTTGGGGGGAGAATTTCTGTTTCATTTTTCCTATTATTTCTTTGAGGCAGAGGGTTCATGATCAAAGTCAGCAAAAATGCTTTACTGAGGAAAAAACAGAATTAATGTTACCATAGAAAGCTATAGCTGTTCTTTAAGAAGGACAAGCTGCAGAGTTTACTGAGCCATACCTGTTATAAACCTGCTGCAGTCTGACCAAGGCGACTGCTGGTAGGTTTCCAGGTATTTATATTGGCCAAATACACTTAATTTGCAAGACAAAACAAAAATGTCAAGAGTTTTGTGTGTGTGGTCTAATTGAGGAGCGCTGGTGTCTGAGTTATTTAATTTGGAGAGAGGAAAAACATATTGTGGGCCAGTTTATTTTATTTTATAATTTACTACTCAGTAAAGAAAAGTAATGCCTTAGGGGCCCCAATTAGCGTGTAGCAGTATCGCTTGGAGGCTGCAATGTGCAGGACACAGAAGTAAAATGTTTCCACCCCAGCAGTCAGAAGAGGTTCCCGTCAGGGAGGAACACCTGAGCTGTGGCTGGTGCTGGCCACCCCAGGAGCCATGCATGGCCTTGGTTTTCGTTTTTCACTATGTGCTGCTCAGGTTGTCTTAGTTTAGGCTCGTTACATTGCACGTTGAATCAACAAACTGTGCTTGACAAGCAAGCAGAGGACTGATAGTATTGACATCTTGTTTTGGACAAATCCACTTGCACTGAGTTCCTGCAGCACTGTGGGTCTGTGCAGAACGTGCATCTCCTGTGGTAGGCAACAGCTGCCTTTAGCCAAAAAAAGAGAAAACATGGATTATTCATCTCCAGGTTAGCAGCTTCAGCAGGCACTCGAGGGAAAATGGGTTGCAGAACTGAGGAGAGTACTGAGTCTGACAAGGATAACATGTCCCTTGGCTGGAGCCGATGCGCAGAGGGCATCAGTCCTGGTTTTGTTGCTGCTTGGCAATGAACTGGGTTTTCAGTGAATCAACATTTTCCTTCTGGTGCTACGACTCTGAATTCCTTTATGGGTACTTGGTTTCCAAAATCGGTCTTAGAGGTTTTGTGGTAACGCTTCCTCATTGCACCATAGCCCCAATGTGAATGTACAGTGGGGACAAAAAGAACCAGGAATAAAGAATGAGGGAGGCAAAGGAAACATTGGTTGAGTTCTTGGAGCTCCTGGAGGATTACAACATCCCTGGGAGAGCTGGAGGCAGTGCGGGCACTCTCTGTCAGGCAGCCACAGCCAGTCCCGTCCCTTGGGTCTGCCACAGGCAGCTGCAGCCAGAGGCACCAAGCCACAGCTGGCAGTAAGGCTGGTATGGGGATTCTGTGTTTATAAGCAAGGAGGGTTGCTACCAGGGCTGAATAACTACACCTGTTTGAGCCAGAAACAAGAGGAAACGCAAACATTTATAGATGCTCTGTACAAGTACTTATAGACACTTGTACAGCACATGGCATCCCAGTATTAGCACAGACACCACTCGAGAAAGAGCTCACTCAACACGCACATAAAATTATCCTTGCTTTTGCAGCACAATGGCCCTAACCTAACATACAGAGAAACTGTTGGGCTCAGAGCGGGGACCTCAGTCCTTTTGGTGGCTGACTTTCCTAACAGACATGGTGTACTGGGAGGGGGAGATAGGCTTAGCACAATGGTGGCCAGCCAGGGGCTAGGCAACGGACCTGCCTGGGACAAACTCTGTTCTCAGTCCCTGACTGCAAAACTGTGCTGCTTATTTCACTGTTTCACGTGGCACTGCTGGCTCTGGACAGCAAGTGCATGCTGCTTTCCTTCCACGTTTTCAGGGGTGAAAAACACCTTAGGGAAGATGCAGTTGGCATCGGAGAGGTTCCTGTCCAGAGGGGGCTGCTTCTTCTGAAATGCAAAGGGAAACGGAATGCAAATGAGTCTTGCAATGGGCTGCAGTAGCCACCTGTGCTCAGGCAAAAGGCTGGCTTTCCAGGGCCAGGAGGTCCTGGGCACTGCTGGTGCCGGGGCTGCAGCCTCAGGAGTGCAGCTGGAGAGGAGCGATGCTTCCAAGAGCAGGAGAGCGAAAGAGTGGGGAGAGTGAAGCGTCACGAGCTGGAATCTGGCCACGGTGCTATGCCGAGCATTTCTGCACTTGCAGAAGTTGCCATGGTATTTTAATAACTGCAGGTGATTTAACGACCCATCTGGAAGACGGCAGCACTGGTACAGCTGGGTTTGTGCCACACACATCATTGCCTGTGATTTTCTAGTGAGGCAGCTTTGTTTTAGAAACCAAGGGTGAACCTGTTTTGTTCCTGCTTTTATACCAGCATGTTCACACGTGTTGGCAGGTCTATCCTTCTGTGTTCCCTGGTTACAAATGTACTATGCCTCCGGTTTGCAATATTCTTCTTTTACAGCAGGGGATCAGGGCAGATGTAGAGAAAAAGTGAATCGTGAACACCTGCAGGACACGGACAAGCCCTACTCTACCCTTCTCCTTTAGCTCAGATGGACGCAGAAGCATTGACATCCATTCAGCAGAAGCATCTGTTCTGTTCAACTCTCTGTGCACAACGGCGCAGAAAAAGTGGCTGTTCCCACTCTTCAGTGGCTTCTGCAGTTGCATGTAGGAAGTCTTCAAAAAGGTCTGTGCCAATGCCCAAAGCCCAGTTGATGCCTCTTGGTGAATGTGGTTTCTCTGATTTATTTCAAAACTCCTCCACTTGAGGCTGGTACAGACTGTACTGAAGAATCCAGTTTCTAAATGCTGCCTTTGCAACTGCTATACAGTTGTTTTTTAGTCCTTTCCTCTAATTCTTCTTGCCTTTTGATAGGGACTATCAAGAGACACGGGAAACAATAAATAGAAATGTTGTTTAAGTTTATCTTAGGAGAATATGGGATGTTGGCTCAAGGAACTTTGCTGATTATCTTGGCTAGCCTTGCACATTTCCTTTGGCATATCTATAATTGCTTTAAAAAACACATCCACACTGAGCCAACTTCTAATACTGTAGATTCAACTACTTGATTTCAGATACATGGCCGCGTTCTGCCCCCTGCCTTACTGGGATTGCCCCAACATAACAAAAGTGTAATTTGTCCCACAGCTCTCAGGTATTTGATTTCTTAATTATAACTTACTTATTGCTTTCAGGATATTTGTGTCTTGGACGAAATTTTAAACTTCTGGGAGAGGTAGTTAATAGGAGGGAGAAGGACAAAAAGAAACTGCACAATATATCTAATAAATATGTGACATCTAATTTAAAAATCTGTTGTATTCTTTCAACAAAAAGGGAAGAAAGCAATACAGCCGTATTCCCTCTTTCCCCAGGATATTGGCGCAAGTCCTGGATTCACTGAAATTTATAGGAAGATGTAATTAATTAACGTCAAATACCAGATTAGCTCATGGATTCAATATGTCTCCATTCTGATGTGGATGTAAAAAAGCCTTTGATTAATGACCTCAACCTTGCCCAGGTATCTGATGGCTTTTACTTACTAGCAACAGTTTTTCCTGGGATTCTATATCATCAGCACACAAAGTGACTTCAAAGTCAGTGTCTGGTATTCGTTACTGGTATTGCAGATGAAGCCTATGGGCTGCAACCTTGGCCCTGTTAAGTCACTTGCAGTTTAATCACTGATTTAGCTGCACCCAGATTTCATTCTGGTGCTTCTTTTGATAAACTTCTTTAATAAGCAAAAGACGAAAAAGTCTACATGCCCAAAGGCTATTGCATGCTCTGCAGAGCTCACAGAGTTAGACAGAAGGTAGTGTCTTGTCTTAAACATCAATCTGAAGCCCAGAGCTGGAGGAAAGGAGCAGGTAAGGCTGGACACAGAGAGAGGGCAGAGGTGGCTGCAGGGGACTGTCACCGTGTGTAAGCTATCACTGCCACGCTCCAGATTGCAGGCAGTAGGTCATAGCTGTCCTTCAAATAAAGCTTATCACGGAATCACGGAATCACGGAATCTTCAGAGTTGGAAGGGACCTCTAGAGATCATCTAGTCCAACTCCCCTGCTAGAGCAGGATTGCCTAAAGCACATTATCTCCGGATGCTCCTACAATTTCAGACCTACCCATGGATCCTACTCTCTCAGACATGGCAGTGGGACAGATTTGGAGTTAATTTATATTGCTCTTCTACAGCTAAGTTTATAGCTGACTCCAGCTGCAGTTCAGTTCTTCCAAATCACATCTCCAAGATGAGGGACACGATCTAGCCCTAAGAACAGAAACACAACTACTGTAATCTATTAACAGGAAAAGCAAAACACACTCCTGTCCAGCCTAGTCACTTACAACATCTGGGTTAGGATTGCCCACTGAGGCCCTGACTTTACTTTCTGTGCAGAGTAACTCCAGCCATTTGATGATGAGCTGATTCAACTGTGGCAAGCCTGTATAATGCAACTGGATTACACCAAATAACCCAGCAAAAAGTCCCCCTGCAGCTACAGACCAGGGGACATCCAGCAGCAGGTCGGAGTCTCTTCTGAGGCCAGTTGCAGAGACTTTCCTGCTTTGTTCTCTTCAGGAGTGAGATGTTAATATTTTCTCTAGTGGTAAAACAGGTCTGAGAAGCTCCTGGATGTGGCAGATCTGCTTCATTCCGCTGCCATTGCATGTGGGCAGCTCTTGGTGGAATCTCTCTGCAGCCTAGGTAATGGTTGATTTGGTTTGGCAGTCTGTGTCATTTCACTGATACAACTTATGAGGTGGCCCTACCTGAGTGCTCTTGAGTGCCCCGTACCCAGGCAAGGCTCAGAACTTCTTACATCATTTTTTCTATTGAAAATGGAGCCACCTCCTTAGATTTTGCAATCAGGAAGGCAGCCTTCGTATGCAGTGGATGAGGTTCAGTAAAATAATGCAGCTTTGGCAGTCAGTAGTTCGGACTTGTACAAAACCGTAGTCTAGTTTCCCTGTTGAGCCTAGTTTCATTTACAGAATGAAATTAAAATTAGTGGGTCACATTCCTGGCTTGTTTTGAAGGCAGTGATGGTTTTCATGGGGTTTCCACTGATTAAACTGAATGAATTTCTATTGCCACCAGGGGAGTCCAGACATGCTCTTCCAGGCTGGTGGGAATGTGTCAAGGAGTTGTGCACAGGGTATCTTACATGTTGATGTTGGTAAAGATCCGTTTGTGGTCCTGATTCCCTACCCACTTCAAATAGCATAAACTGGGAGAGATCCTATGGAAACCATAGAGTGTTTCTGTAGAACAGAGAAGGCAGGTCGCTGCTTAAATTCCCCTTTAAATACTGCATCAGGACTTCAGTGCAATATGGTACAGAGAATGGACACTTCATTAGAAAGCCCTTTATTTGGCTAATTGCATTTCCGAAATAATAAATTCCTTATGTGAAAAACCATAGTCTGATCCACTGTCAAGCATGTGGAACAAGTTCCCCTTCTGGGTCCAAATGAAATAGCTTAATAGGCTGTTACAGACAGACCTGTGAAAGTAGGTGGATTTTTCAGTTCAAGCTGCGGCACTGGGAGGGCAACGACTCAGTCCCAATGGTGCTTTGCAAAATGAGGACTATTGCATATTGATTTTCCTTGCATTGACACTCTTTTTGTGCTGCAATTGCTCTGTTCACTTCCACTGAGGTTTAAGAAAACCACCTTTTACATCTGAATATTGCTGTCAGGTCTCCTGGCTGCTATTAGGAAGGAGTTGTGTAATTGTCTGCCGGGTGTGAATCAGCATAGTGTTGTGAGAGCTATCTCATCAGCAAAACGTGAAGTCCATTTACGTCGCCAGATTTTGGCCTGCCATGACAAATTCCCCCACTTCAAAGCCTGACAGCAGCAAAGAGTTCTAGAAAGCTACTGGCAAAGTTCAGGGACTCCAGCAAGCCTTCCAGGTGAGAGCCTGATTCTGTAAACACACTTTGGGGAGTATTTGCAGGAACATTTATTCTGAAGTTTAGAGCAACCCCATGGTCAAACCCATTCGCAAAGTGTTTCCATCTTTCAGTCCCCTTGCGGGCCCCCACCAATCACTTAGATCTATTTCAATGATTCAATTTTAAAAATAAAATCTAGCCTGTGAGCAGCTTCCAGCATGTGTCAGGAAGAGATAAGTCACCCAAAGCTATGATGGCCCACCAGGGTGCCTTAAGTGGAGTCAAGCTCCTGTCTACACAGTCCTTATTAGGATCTTTCTCTCCCTCTCCCTCTCTCTCACACTTCCTTTTGGCATTTGCTCTGTAAACTGAACAGCACCTGAGCCGGCGTCTTGAACCTCACCAGTCTTCATGAAGTTCAAATCGAGTTCAAATGTTCTAATTAAAATGTGCCCTTCCTCTCCATCGTTAGATAGCTGCAAACAGATGACTGGAGCTTCCTGACTGGGAAAGATTGGTCAATGGCCTTATATCCAAGGGGTGAAACATCTCTGCTGGGAAACAAATCTTGCCTCAAGTGGACTGTGTAAGAACATCTATTAAGTCAGAGCAGTAGCAGCTGTATTAAGACTTTAACTCTTCTCACCATGGTCTTGTGGGAAGGATTTTGTCCTCCAAAGTTGGTATATGGGTCTCTGACTCCCAGTTTATACCTGATGTGTGAGACTGGCTCTTTGACTCCAAGCACCCAGGATGGTAAGCACAGGTTAACTGTTTCTTGTCTTTTCTTGGAGTGAGATTTGCTCTTCCCACTGTGCTGGGAACCAAAGGCAAAGAAGGAGGGAGAGGAGCTTTGTGAATAACTTGACTTTTTGCTACAGCTGCTTAAAAAAAAGATCTGGGGTCATCCCAAAATTGAAAATATGCATTCTTTTCAGAAATGTGCTGACCTCCAGTCATACTGCACTTTCTCTGCCCAGAAGCAATGATTCATTAAATTTTTGGCACTTTTCTTTCTTATAAGAAATGAAACACCAGTCTCTGTGGTCCCAAGTTTGCTCTAGAATGGGGAATGAAAACCTATTCCCTTGAAAAACAAAAGCCAAATATTTTGAAACCCTCTGAGTTAATTTTTTTAAGCCAAAACTCAATACAGATCTGCCACTAGCGGCGCTTGCCCTAGCACAACATTTTTCAGGAAACGATGGCTGCGGCTGCTTCAATCTGAACCTTTGTGCCATTCAGAGTCTACTTCAGCTTGAGTTTGTGCTGCTTGTGTTTCCTTATTGCTTCCTTTTTCAGAGGAGAGGTGAATACAAACCTGCCCTGTAGATGGGCAAATTCTAGCCCAAGCCCTTCTCCAATGTTAAACTATTTCAAGGAGAAGGAGATTTGGTGTCAGTAGAAAGCACAGAAGAACTGTTTCTTATCAAACTCCAGATGTGTTTGAACAGCTCTAATCTCAGGCCTGAATTTCCTGTTTGCCCCTTAACCGTGCAATACAATCCCCACCATGGCTAATATGCCAAGACTGATCAGAGGTCTCTTGAGCTCCAAGACTGGGCTGCCACAAGTTTGTAGGAAGAAATGCATCTTCATCAGCTATAGCTACAATGGTCCCATTGCCATGTCTGAATGAGGGGAAGGGCAATCCTGCAGGGTGCTCAGCAGCAAACCACTGAGGATCTCCCATTCCCAAGGGATTACTGTATACTTTGTAGAACCAGATTCACTCCTCCCCTGAGAGCTCAAGTGCTTAGATATTTGCTTAGGCTGTGGCTCCTTGACCAGCCCATGATGGTAGTAGCTGTGGCTAATGCTGAAAGCGACAGCCTGGCTCCTCTCTGCCCCTCATCTTTCTCTTCCTTTCATAGGCCAACACAAGAGGTGCAACAACAAAAACAAAATCATCAAATCACTGTTGCTTTCCTAATCCAGAGCACAGCAGACTGGCTGTGTTTCCTTTGGGAATAGGGCTGCCTGAAAGGGCTGTGGAAGAACAGTCCCCTGTGAAGGTTTCCCTTCCAGTTGCTGATGCAACCCATCACTAAAGAACCAGAGGCTCATTTGCCTGCAAATATTTTTATTGCAGTAGTAACATTGCTGAAGCCGTGATGAAAGGATATAGGCCAGTCAAGGTTTGTAGGGAGAGATAACATCTTTTATTAGAGTAGCTAATACTGCTGGAAAAACCAGACACACTTTTGGAAGCAATATTATCCTTTATTATCTCACTGTTCCCTCTCCCCTGTGACCCCCTACCATCCTTCATCTGAAACAATAAATACTTATAAAGTGGAAGGAAACCTGACCCTCTGGGGCAGGTAAGAGACAAAGGCTTGTGTCTGACTCCTGATCCCCGTACCTCTCCCACTGGTATTGGTACGAACTCTCCCAATGCTCAAGGGCATTGCATGGCCCCCGCCTGCCCTGCCTTTCTGTGCCAGAAACAACAACAATGAGAAAACCCTCTCACAGTGGCGTCAGTAATGAGCATTTCTGATTAGGGTCCCTGGTCTGGCCTCTTTGTGCCCCTCTGTCAGCACCTCATGGGTCAGTGAGAGCCCATTGGCAGCTGGAAGTTATAGGCTCGTAATGTGCTTAGCATGCAGGGAAGGGATGTTAAGTTAGATATCAGGAAAATCTTTCTGGAGCATGGCTACTGACACACCAGAAAAGATTTGTCTGGGATCATTGCAGTGTCTCCTTTGCCAAAGTGCCTCGAGAGGTTAGAGGAACATTTGTCAAAAATTACTTTACCTAAAAATACCATGCACTGCCTGGAGGCAGGGAGATGGACCAAGTCAAGGTGACATCAGCTCCTTTCCTGGAAATCCATTTTCATTTCGGGGCTGTCCATTTCCCTGCCACATCTTTGCAGGTCAGTCCCAGATCTCCAGTCTTGCTCTGGCAGTCTGGCACAGGGACAAAGGAGCTGATTTCAGTGCTATGTGAATTTGGGGCTGCATGCTTTCCACCTGGATGTCCTGGAGGGAAAAGAATTACTGAAAAGAGCAGCCACATGTAGCCTCGTAGGAGCGTTTTGTTGGCCTTCCTATGACTGTCACCCAAGTGAGGCATCTCTAGCTTGGGGCGATGTAGCCACCAAGCCCTTTTTCAGACAAATAGAGAAGGAGAAGGTTTGTCCGCAGACTATGGTCTCCTGACTCCTGATGAATTGCCAGCAGGTTTTCAGGAGCAGGTCCTAGAGCATCACCTTGTCAGAGGCGGCAATAGGAGCAGAAGGGAGGAGAGAATCATATTGTGGGTTTCAATAACACTTTTCAACATCACCAGAAGACTATAATAGAGACCAGGCCTCGAGTAATTTGCTTAGAGTAGGAACAACACCTACAGGGGAGGTGCAGAGCCTGGGGTGACACTTGGATGTCAATGAGAGTGCATGTGGTTTAAATTAAATCAGTACGAGGATTATGAGAGTGGGTAAGACCTTTGTCTCATGTTGATGGGGACAGAGAGGCTGCCAAACTTACGCAGGGCAGACTTTCAACTGCCTGAATAACCCTGTGCCACGTTATGTCCATGTTATTTCATACCACAGTAATCGCTTCCATGCTCTGGTTGTTTCCCAGGGCAGAAATGACCCAGGAACTCTGCTCAAATCAGGGAATATTGTCCCACTTCAGGAGCCAGGGACAGTATATCCACATGAGGACAGGCTACCAGGCTCTTGTTTGCGAATGAAGATGGCCATCACTAGAAGGTTTTCCTTCTCTAGAGAATATCTTGAGCTGGCTGGGAATCTCCTAGCAGAAAAATTTCTGGTTTGTTCAAAGAAAGGAGGGAGGGAAGGAAGGGAGTGATGGAGGGGTTGTGAAAACATGTCAATTTAAACAGAAACTTGTTTTCAGTAGTGTCAGAGTTTGTTTTTAGCTCTTGTTCTGATTCATATCAGCTTTTTGATTATATTACAAATCTAGATTAATTTCATATTGGTGTTTTAGGTTAAGTTGGTGTTATTTAAGCTGTACAATGTTTTATCAAAAAAAAATCCAGCTACCTGCCCTCTCTTGGGATGGTATTGTTACCCTGAGTTCTTTCAGTTGCTGGTTTTAATTCCTTTCAGGTTAACTAAAATGTCCAGCTTTCCAGGGCAATGAATATAGAACAATTTGTTTCCCTGCCAGCTGGCACTCTTCATGCTGTAACTCAGTTCCTACCTGGTCCTTCACTTGTAAAGTTTCATAGTGCGCTTCATGAACAAGATGGATTTCACAGTGCCTGTCCTCTCGTCCTGCAGGTCCCTTGGGGTGAGCAGATGTTGTTTGTGAAAGGATTTTGAAAGGCTTTTGAATAAGAGGCTAATCCATAAGATAAAAATAAAGAAATAAAAAGGGCAAATTCAAAATGGATCAGAGGAATCACTTTTCTAGCCAATGTGTGATCAAGCTACAAAACTCATTTCCCATAATATTGTTAGACAAAAAAAAAATAAAATTGGCAAGATCCTAAAAGGAATAGTTTTCTCTATAGATACAAGCATATCCAAAGTGTAAATAATGAATGAAAAATTTGTTTTAAAGGGTTATTATTATTATGTAAGGAGACCTTCTTGAAAGCAGATAATTTCATTATCTCCTGCTTTGGAGGATATCTTCCCCATAAGCCCTGGTGCCTGCTAGCTATTGTCAGAAAAGGAGGAGCAACACTACATGAACCCTCTTCTATAGTGCTGTCTTGTTCATACTCTCTAAAACTGAGTAGACATTGAGATAAAATATTTGGCAGTATTTAAAAAGGAGTGGACAAATCTGTAGATAACAAAAATATCCTGAGCCTCACTGAAGGGGAAGTCAAGACCTCTTTTTTCACAGCTGAGATTCTGCACTAGATAAATCAAGATCTTCATTATTTTTTTAATTTTTTTTTTTATAGAGCAAAAGACTCCCTAAGAGACTCAAAGATGGTCTGTATATTTGCAGAACCCTGTAGCAGTCTATCTTTCCAGTATACAGGCAGAGCAATTGCAGCAGGAACAATTTAAGATTAGGAAATGGCTGGCTGAAGGGGGATTCCATTTTTTTTGCATTTCATGCCCCAAACATTAGAGAACCTAAAGAAAAGACTAATTTCTTTCCATGATTTTTGGCCCACAAAAACTTGTGATCAAACAACCCACAGGATCTTCCAACCTACTCTCCCTGCCAATGCCGCATGTCCCCTCTCACAGAGCTGATATGCTGATAGGCCTTATATTATTTTACGTTATCTCTGATGTCATCTGGCTGGTCTAATTGGAGCTGACTGGGTCTCTGATCTATTAAGACTACACATCTCTGTCTTCACACCTCTCTTGGCCACAGTAGCTGCTAAAAAGAGCCCTAGGGACAACTGACATTCTTGACTGCCAGCCCGAACGTGTCAGCTGGAAGGAAGAATATTTCCCAAATGACATCCCCTCCCCCACAGAGCTTTTGGCAATCACCCCGCTGCCATCTCCAGTCAAGAACATCTGGCCGTCAGATCAGACAGAGGCAGAGCTCTCTGTGACCCCTGATCCTGGCTGCCCTGTCCCTACCCCTAAAAGGGGGGCTGCCATTGTCTACCAAAGCAGCCGGTGGCCTCAGGCTGGTTCCCATGAACATCCTTCCACCTGGTGCTGGCTGGCCGTGGGCTGGTAGCCCTGGCTGCAAGGTCAGGGGCTGAGAGGGGCACAGAGCCACACACAAGGCAGCATTCCCTCCAGGATGCTCCGGGGTCCCCTCCCTGCGTGTTGGTGGGAGCTGTACCCAGCCGGCCGTGCTGCAGGCTGCCCTGCGCTGCAGGCAGGCGGTCCCCAGGGCTCTTGTCCTGGCTGAAGCATTGGCAGCCACTTAACATATTATAGTGGAAAGGTGACACTGGGTCAAATTCTGCTGGTGGTGGTGTTGGCAAAAAGCCAGAGCAACTGCACTCAAGTCACACGAGTCCATTGCCGTGTGACCAGGAAGTAGGGTTTGTACACCTGGACTTGTGTCCTTATCACAGAGAAATTTCTGGATTTGCACCCCTACCCAGGAATATGAGAGACAAAGGATTTAATGTCACTTTCCAGGTGGCTAACAGAAAGCAAAAATCCCTAGTATATCTTCACTTTCAGCCAAGCTGCATTTAAGCAATTATGCATCAGCAAAAAAAATCTGCTTAGAGTCCTTAGCCATGAAGTTTCCTCCAGAGCCCTTTCCATTGTGTGCTGGGGGCTCTACACCTCCCCCTTCTCTTTGTCTTCACTAAAATTTGAGTCCATCTGCTCTGTCCAGCCTGCTGCAGCTTGGGGGATCTCACGTCACTCCTGTCTCAGCTAGAGATGAGCCTGAGCTGCACATTTTTGGACGGAGATGCCTGTGTTTGTTTCCCAGCGGTAGATTCATGGGAGGAGGCGGAGGGAGTCTTCTCAACTTTGCCCCAGTTCCTTAAAAACAAAAAGCCAGTAAGGGAAGATGGCTGTGGCTGTGGATTGGGCCCCATCCCTGCTCTCCATGGCGATGGGCTGCTGTGGCATTCCCAGAGAGCCACAACACCCCTGCTGCAATGGGTAAAGGGGGAGCGAGGGTTTCCTGACAAAAGGGCAGCTCACAGTGAAGGCAGCAGCTCTTCTCCACGGCAGGGCAGCCTCTCTGCTGCCTCTCCTGCCTGCACTGCCTGGGGCGTGAAGAGCCCAGGAGACAGGCAGCCGCCCCTGGTAGACAGCTGGAGAAGCCAAGGTGAGGATGGATGCATGACTCCAGGTCCCAGCAGGAGGGCTGGAGACAGGCCAGGGGGTCAGTGCCTTCCCTCGTTCCACCAGAGACTGTGTGCCTGGGGCACAGTGGCCCCCCCAGACCCCTCTTTCTGGGACTCCACCTTCTGCCCACTCTGATAGCCCCTGCCCTTCAGAAGGGCATAAAATAGAGGGGGAAAGCAATCCAAGGAGAGAACGAGTCCGAGAAATTGCTGTGAAACAGATGTCTGGGAATCATTATGAGAACACTCTCAATCTTCCCAGAGCAGCTGAAAGCTTTACTGCCAACAGCACTTGGCTGCCAGTCTCCCATTGCTGTATAAATGATGATAATGGTCTTCGCTACTTCTTCTCCACACGTTCTCCTCCTCTCTGTGGGGGTGGGCTCTCCTTGGCAACCACAAAGCTCTTGTCATATGTAAGGAGTTGTTGGCAGCGAGGACTGGGATTAAACAGAAGAAGGAGAGGGGGTAAGGTCCCTCCTCAAGCTAATAACCACCAGTGATGGGCCCCCTGCTGCGGCATTTTGTGCTCATTACATAGCTACTCTGGGTGCCTTTAATAGGCAGCACTTGCCTATTAACAAACACTGAGCTTTGATAGGGAGTGAAGGGTCAGAAGCATACGGTGCTTATAGGAAAAAAGCCATGAGCCTCTTTCCTTGTGGTAGCACTGACCAGAGTCCATTGACTCAGTCCCTGGTACAAAAGTCTAAGAGGCAGGCACCCTCTACCATGGTCCATCACATATCTTTCTAAGCGGCACATTCCTACAGCCCTCTGGTTACTCAAGACCTGTCTCAACTTTGTGCGAAGGATCCCTGCTCCTGGACTTAAATCCAAAACTTTCCTCGCTTTGTATTTCTTGCCGAGGTACTTAGCTGAGGCTCAAGGATTTACTCTGCAGCAGCTCCAAAGAGCCCTTTCTATCTACGTGGTACCCTGCTGATGAAGGGCTGTCTGCTCAGCCATTTGAGATATTCCTAGCAGACTGAGCAATAGTAAGGCAAACCCACCAAGTAAAGCTTTTGTGGCCATGGAAATAGTCCTTACTGCAAAGCAATAAAGCAGAGCTCCTTGTCCTGCAGCACCTATTTCTCTGAGTCCATGTGGAGCTAGAGAGACCAACTAAACTTCCTAGAGGTGAATGTCTCCCTGCAGCGGTAATGTTCCCGCACTTGCCTTATGTATGAGAACAGACAGCTTTTCCACCCACAGGGTTTCAGGCTGTGGTGCTTATATTTCAGACGTGAAACTTGACAAATGATAGCAACAAGTAATCAAATACACCCAGAGAGATATTTGTGGACATGTTTAGATTGTGACCTAGCCCATGTGCCTGGCAGACCTAGTCCAGTCCAGAGGAATACAAAGTTCACAGTTAACACTTCTGAAGATGAATTTTCTATGTCTAGAGAAGGTATAGAGACACAAGTAGAGGACAGGGAGCTATTTTGACTCCCAGACACAAACTCAAGATATGCATGTTCCAAGGTTGCCATTTTCTTGGATTAAAAATCCCCAGGCTTCTCCAGAAATTTTCAATGCTCATATACAGGTCTGTTGAGCACATGTGATAGCTCTAACATCAGCCCTGCTGAATATATAGAAAATTTGTATCAGAGCTACTGAGCAGAAACCAAGCAGATCCAGTCCTATCACTGGCAGATTGCAAGATAAGAGTAAACCAGCAAGTCGCGAAATCTCTTTCCACAGTAGCCCTCTCCCTGGTTCACTGAGGGGGTGTCCTGTGTGGATTTTCCTCTCTCAGCCACCCAGGCTTGAACACTGGGCTCCTGGCTCCCTATGAGATGCAGGATTGTTGGATTTCAGTAGACTCTGGCACAAGTAAAAGGCAAGTGATCCCTCCTTTGACTTACTCAGAAATGAGAAGCAGGCACAAGCAGGCCTGCACCAGCCAAGAAACATTTCTCTGTAAATCTCCCCTTGCCTTTTTGGTGGGATTAGTAACAGCACAGAACTGTTTTGCAACACAAATGCTCGTGTACTCAGTTTGGCCGCTTTCAAGCAGTGGAAAACATGCAGGCGGCTTCATTACCCTCAGAGAAAAGCAGACTCAATGCAATTACTGGACTTCTTTCAGACCAAAATGGTGCAGTATAGCAAACAGATAAACTCTGTGCCAAAGCATTGCCTGAAGAAAGCTTTATTATAGCAAGGATCCGTTCTCAGAGGCCTTTCATGTTCTTTGTATTACAAAGTCATGGGCTGACTTATCCAAAATGACTTGCACTCTAGAACTGCGCTGCTGCTCTTTTGTTGTTTTGGGATAAAACCTTGAGTTTCCTAAATCTCCTTAATAAAAGTTCTCAAGGGGTTGACTGGAGAAGATGGGAGAAGCCAGCCAAGTGCAGCATTCCAGGTCCAGCTCTCCCTTCACACAGGGAAAGACTTAGAAACCGAGGTTAAAGGTCCGGCTTAAGCCAACTGAGTCCGCCAAAGTTCTACCACACCTTGTGATCCTTTCTCCCCACACTCCCTACTCTCCCCTGCCAAGCCCGTCCTTGCTGCTTGCTTACTAGCTTCTGAGCAGAGCATCTTTGCTCTAAAAGCTAAAAAAATGTAGATTTTTTTACTGAAGCCATAGGAGCAACTCAGTAGCTCAGCTTGCACTGGGGTTTGCAGTTTAAGGAAGGACCTAAGCTTCTTAATTGTGGAGGTGCTGATTGGAGAGCTATTTCTGTTTTGTGGGTGTTTTTTTTTTCACAGAAAAAGTCCATACACACACTCCCACATAAATGTTAATCAATGAATATTCCACAGGAATTAATGGGCCAAAAGTAAGCCCACTGCTGATCTGAAAAGGTGTCATGAAGCCTCATGGGAGCAGCAGCTGGAATGCTTCATGCCACTCCTCTCTTCGTGGGCTGAGACACATGGGTGGACCACATCCCTCAGGGTGCAAGGTAACGTGGGCTCCCAGCCGCACCAGGGAAACTGCACACCCAAGCATGAGCAGTGGTGCTTGGATTCATTTCTGAAGACTGAAGGGTCACCAAAATGCGGTGGTGTCAAAGGAAAGGCAGGTGGGTTGCAGGCGGTGGCAATGCTACGTCCATCATTTTGCCTTCATGTGAAAATCCTCAGCTTTTGCTGGAACATGAAGTGGCACAGCACAACCCAGGAGCAGGAAATAATCTGTTTTTAGATGTCTATGTTTTCCTATTGTTTGTCGAAACTCATTTCCCTACTCTGGCTGCCCGGGCCTAAATAAAGCACACTTGAAATACAGACAATGCGTATTGCACATGTTGAAGCTGTATTAGATCATCCCACGTGGCTCTGCCGCAGAAGCAGTGAGGCTGCCTGTATCCTCGGGGGTCAGCCCTGGTTCTCGCTCCTCCCGCTCCACCGCCTCTCATTTCTCCCGCTGCGATGTGCATCACTGCACAGCCACGTGGGCGCCACAGAAAGGCTGATAAATGCACACAAAGAACAGGAAAGGAGAAAGAAAGCCAGGGGAATACATTGGTGCGCAGAACTGCCTGACAACCCTTCTGGGGGCTTTAAATCTTTTGTCTCAAGTAGGGGCTTTCTTTGAATGACAATGTCTATGTCGGTTATCTAATACACAGGTGTAAAAACCTCAGCAAGAACATATATGGTATAAAAGACAACCCTTGTGTCCCCCAGGACTGCAAGTAACAGCTGCTTTAGCAGGGCTCCTTGTGACCATATAAGTCCCGAGGCTTTTCTCCTAAGAAACACTAGAGAAAGCTCCATTTTGTCCAATGAAGGGAGATGTTTTTCTTGTATATCCAACACACTTTCAGGCCCGAAGGTGGCCTCTCGTATATCCAACACACTGACTTGTGTCCCCCGACATGTGAAAAATTCATCAACCCAAGTGCAGCCCTGGGCTGAAAGGTGGCAACCAGCAAAACAGCAGAGACGACCCGGGGAGAAATTTTGCCCCTAGACATTGGAACTGTTCCTCGTGTTGCAGGGTAGCACAGCTTTTCAGCCTCTGTGGGAGCAACAACGATGTGGGAGGGTGTTGCGGGTTGCTGGTTTTTCATTTGAGGTTTAGAGGTTTGCATGCTTTACATTTCCTGGTGGTGGTGAATAGTTGGGTTTGGCCTGATCTTTAATGAAATGGTGTCAAAATTTTTGACAAATGGAAAAAAGTTTAAAACCAGCTTTAAAGCATACTTTCAATTATTTTTTAATAAAATTAGGCTTTTCCAAGATGAATACCCCTTTCCAATTACTTTTTGTTTTGAAAATGCCAAAAATTATTGGCTTTGTTGCGAGTGATTTTTAGAAGTGGACAATTCTGTGAAAATCTTCTTGAAATATTTCGATACTACTGAGTAAATGTGTTTTGCCTCATGCCGAAAACTTTTCCGGTAAGGGGCTAATCTGTGAGTATTTTATAAACAGTTCATTCACTTTCTGGTACTACCGAGAAAGCTGAGCAGCCTCCACTCAGACATAACTGGATATTGCAGAAGAAATAAGGTATTTCAAAACTGACACTTCTCACATTAGAACAGGCACCAGAGCCCTCAAAGTACTGTCTCCACCAGCACGGAGCATGCAATAACGGCACCTCACTGTACCACAAGTTTCAGAAAACAGTTTTGCTCATTACCCACACCTTGCCTGCATTTTTTTTCTAGCCAGAACATCACCGGTTGCACTCAAGCCATGAGAGATTTGATTTATTGCCTCATCTTTATATCTCATTTAACCCTGTTTTTCCTGTCTGGCTCCCAGGCTCAGGTGCTGCAGTAGATGTGCAAGCGAAAAGTCACTGCCAGAGAAAGTTGACAACAAGTCTTATGTTCTTTGTGTCTTCAGAAAGCAGCATGCTTTTACAAGCCCTTATCACTGTTTCAGCACTCCTATTTGGTATCTGCATTTACCTTCACCTCCTACATATCCGATCTCATCCCAAGTTTATTACTACGAACCAACAAATCTGCCAAGCACATTCACAAGTGCTGAGTATCTTTAAAACATTCCTGCACCAAAAAGTCCCGCCTCCTCTCTCATTTAAGTTATCACTGTTCTGTTACTAAGAGTTTTCATTTGGGGGTTTTTCGACCCTCTTCTATGTTTTGTTTATCCTTAGTAAAATTTTTGGTTTCCGGTGAGATTTCAAAATCTTCTTGGCAATAAGACCTAGAAATATTTCACAGCTACCCGCCCACACCGAAACACTTGTGACCCAGCTGCTGATTGGACAGACAGGGGCTTTTATTTTGTATTTCAGTGCTCCATTTGTGTAGTGAGGAGAGCAGTAATTCGCTGGCTAATGGAGAATAATCTGAAAAGCATGTTAAGCCCATGCAGCCCTAGGTCTGCTTTCTTGTACGCTCACTCTGCCCTCCCCAATTTACATGTGGTCTCATTAACAACCTTTGCTCAAAATAATATTGTGTGATATTTTCTAGAGCTGGATCTTGGCCTGACTCATGCTGAAATCAAAGCATGTGACGTCCAGCCCTGGTTTTTTTCTCTTGCCTTGCTCCTCTGCTGCAGGTTTTGCCAATCAGGCTTTTATTCAGAAGTATTGCACTGTGCAATCCTCATGCCTGAGTTAGTAAAGTATCATTAGCACAGAGGGTCTTGCTGCCTAATGACAGATCTATCGCTGAAGCACTTGGCACGAGAAGGATTGTCTGGAGCGGGGGACACCACACTGGGACTAGGAAAACCTGCATTCAATCCCTTGTGGAGCAGTCACAGACTTCCTTCCTTCAGCTAAATCACTTCATCTGCCGCATGTTTCAATTCCCCATCCGTGCAGGGTGGATAATGTTTCCCCCTACCTCCAACACATACAGTCATCTAAATCTTTGTGGGTCTGGGGTATTTTGATATCACACGGGTGAGGGCAAGGACCAGGGGGATACAGACCCAGAGAACCACAGGTGGCTTTCAATGAAATACCCAAGTAATCTGTGAAATACGGGGTTGGTAAATACCACAAAAGCAAGATGCAACTGATAACTAGGCGCATCTGATCACTGTGAACAAGGATCACATTTCCTAAGCCTGAGGAATGACTAAATATGGCAAAGGGGGGGAAAAACTCTATCAGAAAGCAAGGACTTTACTGAATTTCGTATCTTCAGTTTCCTAGCTTAAACAGATATAAAAGTGCAGTTCTTCCTGGGTCTGGGGGCATGTGAAGGCAAGGAAAAAGCACATTAGTAGTCAGAACTTAATTTTCACATTACCACCTCTCCCTCTCCTAGAGACACCCACCCCTTCTGGTTTGTATACATCATTAGTACACATCATTAATTACCACATGCTGATGAATTTCTGATGCTGTGTGAAATGTGGAGTTTCCAAAGAGTGAGAGGACGTGATGCAGGTCCCAATGGGATCAGAAGGATCCAACGGTAATCTTACAGCGCAGCTACCTATGGGAGTGGGCTAATTTACTGGGGAGAGATGACAACATGCTCAGTACACAGCAGGATGGGGCCCTGGGAATCCCTTTCCTAACCAAACCCACATCTCATTGTGTAATCTCTGAGTTATTGTTAGGGCTAGTTTTTTGGAACTCCACGTTAATAAATGTCTCTCAACTTCAGCCTCTTCTCCATAAAGCATAACAAATATTTCACAGCTCCAGCCTCGTGGCCATAAAGCACAATCCTTCTCAGTGACCTGTGTTTTTCTTCGCAGTAATATTTCTCCTCTTATTGTGCCTGTCATGGCGTTGCCGGCACAGCCCATCAATTAACAACAGTGCCTACAAAGAAGGGATTTTATACATGGAGTTAAAACAGAACCATCAGGCGTGGGGGTTTTAATCTCTCCTTGTGTTTCTGTACAAGTAGCATGAGGTGAAAGTGGCAGGAAAGGACGTTCTCAGGGGGGGTGGGCAGCCGAGATAAAAGCCTTCATTTAACACCATTTAAATGTAAATTGTAGTGAAACATGTTAGTGACAGAGGGGAGGTTATGACTGATCAGATACGGGGCTTTGGATCGTTTGCCAAACCAAACTTCTTCTAGGTATTTTCCTTTTTTCTTTTTTGCATTCTTCTCCTCTCAGCACGTTTGATCGGTGACATACACAGGGATGGCTGCTATCAGGGAGTCAACAAACGAAGCTGCCCAGAGCAGGAGCAGGAATACGGGATAAAAAAGGAAACTTGGGCATATCAAAGATATTCAAGCACAGGGAGAACTTCAAGGGTTTCTTTCCAGAGATAATGAACAAACTAATGCAAAGTGATACTGAAGGCGAAGACAGAAAGCAAGAAAGAGATCTGAGAATATTTCTGCTGGGGAGGAAAAGATCTTTGTAGAGTGAAAAAGGGATCAAATAACAAACCTCTTTCACAGCAGAAAGACCAAACCCAAATGATACTGATGTGTTGCTTCCATTCATGTCAGATGCAGACCTTGAGCTCAGACCAGATCTTGAGCTAAATTCTGACAGAAAAATATCCAGGGGGTTCATGTGATGGAGAAGTTCTGTTCCACAAAGTGAGCTGATATGCTGATGACAGCATGAAGAGTAAAATCATCAGATTTGGAATGAAAGATTCTGAGAAAGTGGGATTATAAATGTCAGGTTTTGAACAAAATATGTGCAATTTTGCTTTTCTGTGTCATCATATATCATATTGACATTAGAAGAAGTATTTTGTTATTAATTCCCTATGGAGGAATCCAGATGAAGCCCTTGTTTAAATTAGAGGATTTTTCACAGGGAAAATTTTGAAGAGCTCTGCACGTAGTAAGTGAGGTCACCTTGCTAATTTGCACAAGTGTTTGTCCTGCTGTAGAGAAAAAGTTCTGGACTGAGCTAAAATCCTCTGCGGGCTATTAATATTTTTCATGACACTCCCAGAAGAGAAATATATCTGAAGAAAAAGCCTTAGCTTAGGAGACCTATATAGATACAAGGCAAAAAGGTAGATTTAGGTGTCTATGAAAGTAGACATGACTTTCCAAAGTTTGGATTTGCTTATTTTCACCAGATCTTATAGGAGAGCAGGCATGATGGAAAATAGAGACCAAGGACTTCCACATCGCCCAGTCTACAAAAACAAAGACAAGGAAAACTTAAATAGCAGCTCTAATTCGGTGTCCTAGTGACTGATGTGAAGGCTTGTCCAGACCATTTTGTTAGTAGAGAATTGAAATCTCACAAAATGGAGTAATTGTGTAGGCACAATAGATCAGAAAGTGAGGTCTTCCAAGATCCGTCCAGCTGTCTGTCCTGCTGAGCCACCTAGGGCTCAAGTCACACCTCATGCTCTCTCTCTGTGTTTTCAAAGCCAAGGCACAGGCGTCTGATTCAGGCCCCCTGGTCACTCTATGGAGAACCTGGTTTACTTCATGGGTGATATAAAGATTCAGGACTCAAAAGTCCTCAATAATAAGCACTCACATGCTTTTTCCTTGAACTTAGCTACCTCAGTAGCTCCTAAGTCTTTTGCAGTAACTGCCTTGCATTCTCTGAATATGGCCTTATGTTCATCTGTGCTGCCTGTCCTCAGAGGGACCTAACTGGTGTCAAGATGCAGATCTCTGAGCGTTGGTGTTCTGCATAGATTGATCTTAAAGTGCTTTGGTTTTCACACATTCAGTAATTAATAAACTCCAGGGAGAAAATCCACAAGTCATCATATATGGGTGAATCAGGAGTCACTAAAATCCATGGAGTTTTTCCATATTTGTGTATGTTTTCATAAAATCTGGTCTTGGATCTTGAGTACTCATGGTTAGGCCCTTACAGTTGCTGGGACATTTATCTGCCACGATTTCAATTCAGTTGCCCAGTTGCTGCTTGAAGTGTCAGGTTCCTAAATCCTACAGTCACCTGCTTTTTAGTGGCTTGAATTTATAAAACCATCAAAGCGAACTGTGTCTGTGCATTACCTGTAGCTCAAGCTTGCACCAAAGGATGGAGATGCCCAGGTTTTACACTTAAAATAGATAAAGAAAATTCCTGACAGATTCATCAATAGTATCATGTATCCACCATGGACTTTCTACTTGTTGAGACCATTATCATAGATATTAAACTAGAGGGGTCTATTATGGCGCTTCATGGCCCTATGGCCCTATGTGCCTGAAAGACTTCCATGAAGATAAAATCTGGTCCTGCAGAAGCCTCCCTGTGCAAGCAATTAGATTTTCTAGATATTTAAAAAGCATCATTTTTCTAAGGAAGCCACATTCACTTGACTTCAAATCATGGCTCTAAATCATCAAAAAATTCTGATCCTGATCACACACATGTTTATGGGATATTCAGTTAAATGGGACTGTCCCTGAAGAAAACTATGTGATTCACAGTTACACATGTTATTTGAGTTGGGAAAATTTTCGAACTTCCGGTGGTCGATTGTGATAAAATGCAGTATAAGGTAATGTTCTGCAGTCAAAACATGGAAGCTGGCACAGAACAATGTAAACCCTACCTACACCATGCAATAATGCTAAAAACACCTTATCAAATTTTGACCCAGAAACACATATGTAGCAAGATAACAAATAACTTGTTCCTGGAGAAAAGCCCAGCACTGATTTATATCTTGCAAGCCAAATAAATATAAAAAGCCTGCCAGAACTGAACATGTAAATCTTAACCACCTCATATGGTTTCGTTCTATGAAGTGAAAAATACGAGGAAGAAGGTGTTTTTGCACTGTGAATGAGCTATTCAGGAAAAGTGCTATTTATTGAACTCTATGGGAGGGAAGTTAATTTCAGAAGTCATAAATATGATGAATTATAGCTAATATCTTGGAGGAATTAAATGGAATTGAAAGGAAAAAAGGTCCCTATTTTCATTTAAATAACAATTGGGGTTGAGCAATGTTAAATATAGGTTTACACCTGCCAGGAGCTGGCTGACTAGCAATCTTTGAAACCATCGCTGATTAGCCAGAGCGGGGACCATCTCACAAATCAGTGTCACTCGTGTTTTGTGTGTTCAGTCCTCATGGGGATTTGTGAGGCAGTGCTGGGTAATAATTTCAGCCTAGGGGTGGTTTGTGACCTATTTGCTTTCACTCTTTGCTGTTCCTACACAGCTGATGATCACGTAAGAAACCTGGAAGTGTCCCTGCTCCCACAGTGAATACTTTCAAACTAGAAGCTACTGTCAGGTTCAGTGCAGTGCTTTTTGGTGCCCTGATTTTATGAATACAGGTGCCAAGACTGTCAGATTGGGTCATCAAGGGCAAGTCACCTTCAGGCCCATTTCTGAAGCTCCCCCTCAGCTTGGACACCTGCTTTGAGATGCTTTGGGTCTGTTTTTCAAGGGGACTTAGTACTTGTAAGTCCACACACACATCTCAGGTCTCACACACTGAGAAGGGCAAAAGGAGAGGTTGGATATTTGGATGCAGAAGTAAGGACGTTGCATTAGGAAAGTGGATAAAGAGATATAAGACTGGGAAGGAGGAGCACTGGAAGAAGGAGGTAGGGTGGAGATGGGCTTTGGGGCAGGACAAGGCAGAGGACATGGGGTATTGAGGTAGGATGGTGCTGTAAGCAGGTGGTATGAGGGGATAAAGCACTGCAACAAGAGAGCAGAAAGGTAGAGGCAGCGTAGTGTTGAAGTCAAGAAAAGCAGCCCCACTAATTGGATTTGTGAGCTGCTGTTCTTGTCTTTAAGCTGGAGACTGTTAGTGTCTCCACGATACAATCCCTTTTCCATTCACATAACCTTGTCCATGTCCACCCCTGGGCACATGCACAGGTACCTCCCTATTCAGACACCCCACATCACCCATGTTTACATCAGCAGGCACCAACATGCAGAGGTCCTCAGACTTCCTAATGCATAGATCCCATTGCTCACAACACTGAGACCTGCAGGTGTTTGTTGTAACTTTATTGCCTTTAATAGCAACTTTCCATGGCTCCCAATACACAAAGATGTCTCAGCCTCGCATAACCTTGATGTCGCGAGCCTATGCTAATAAATCTGAATAAGTAATGGACAGATACAAATCTGGGTAATAGAGTTAAATATCCCTTCTTAACTCAAACACAAACCAGATGTTTTCCATCTACCAGCAGGCCTCCACAATTATCCACACTGCCCATGCCGTCCCCCCCGGCTCCCTGCCGGCCCCTTTCTCCTGGGTGATGAATATGATGCATCGCCATAGCTAGTTTAGGGATCAGGTTGCATTAATTCAACAGTACTTTTGTCAGGCAGGTTTGTTGTGTGTCGTTATTCAGCTGCTTTAAAGCACCTCCTGTTTTGTTTTGCTTTGTTTTATTTTGCTCGCCTCAATCACAACCTCTGCTTGGAGCCAGGGCTTTGCTGGGGAACTCAGCCCAGTCACCCGTACGGAGGCTGGAATAATATTTGGCTTTTTTTTTTTTTACAATGCAGTAAGTGATCTTTGCGGGCAGCATACGAGCAGTAATTAATACTTGACATATACTGTGAGGGAGAGCTCTGCTGGCAGGAGCTGAGACGAGGTGTCGTTGTTACACAGACCTTTGCGGTGGACGTGGGATTCAGAGGCATGCTTCCCTGCACAGCCTCGTGGTGTAATGCAAGCCCACTGGCCCTTCCTGCCATTCCAGCAGCTCAGAAGAGCTTCCAAGCAGGTGAAAATGGGCAGGCAGAGGACTCCATGTACAGCACAACCAAAAGCCCCATATTTTTTACTGTGTAAATATGTTATAATTAACAGTGGCTTCCCATAGAGCTCTTATGAGCTACTACACTGAAAACCATCACTGCAAGCATCGCTGTACAGCACTTGGAGAGCTTTGGTAGCCCATGCAACAGCCTCACAGGCAGCACTCATTGGAGGCTTTCTGGCCAGCTCATGACTGTGGCCTGAGGCCATCTTTACCTGCTAAAGTGGAGGAAATCTGTTGATCTACATATCTGGGATCACCATGATGCAGATGAAAAGACAATGATGAACTAAACAATAATCTGGCAAGAAGCTCTCAAAATTTAGCTTACTTATTTTTAATTAAAAAAAAACGCTTTTTTTCTCTCTCTCTCTATCCGGAACAAATTGAGAGCAATCCAATCTTGTAATTGTGTTTCCACCGCAGTGTGCCAAGGCAATCAGAGTAGCCAGGACCAAGCTGTCTTCTCTAAGAGTTAAGTTTTATTAGCAAGCTTGCTTGCAAGTCAGCTGCTTGAACTCAAATTTATCCCTTGGATCTGCACAGCAGAGCCTCAGCATGAGCCTCCTGATCGCTCGACATAGAGAACCCTCCCAGCAGGATGATTAGAATAATGTGTGCAAAGATAGCACCAAAATTCAATTAAAAATGGCACTGTTTGTTGGAAACAGAGCGGGGAGAGCAGCTCCAATCTCAAAAGCCAGCTTGCTTCACTGGGCCAGAAAGCATGGTTTTACAGGAAAGGCCTATTACGGGGATTGCGTGACTTGGATAGTTGACTCTGGAAGATATGGGGTCTAAAATCTGGTATACATGGAACATTTGCTACCAAATTCATTTTTTGGCTTTCAAACACTGTCGTTGTCTTCTTCCCCATTTCCCCCTCAAATTCTTTGGAACTTAAGGAGTAATTTTAATTGACCTTTAACCACGAAATCTTGGCTGGCGGAGCAGTCAATGCCTTCAGAAGGTCAAAGTTGGCTGGATGCAAACCAGATCCTAGAGCTCTGACCTCGCCAGACTTAGCAATCTCTAAAGAGAGTCCAAGGAAAAGTGAAGAGTGAACATGCTCTTCTCCAAATAGAAATTCCCTCCAGGGCAGGATTTAGGACAGAAAAATTTCCATCACTGCAGCCCGAGTTGGACCTGTCCAGCAAATATTTAGAACTTCAGGGTGGCTTTCTGACTTCAGTTGGACTGAAGTTTGACCAGTGTTCCTGTTCTGGGGATTTCAGAGATTTCTTTCCTAGTACCAAGTCCAAAGAAATGAATAACATTCACCTTTAAAAAGAAAAAAAAAATAAAATAAAAGAACATGAACATCTGGAAGTCAGTCCTCGCAAATGGCTGTGTATAATCAGGATTAAGCCATTACTGTGTCTTGCTTCTTAAATGATGGAAAATTGAATTGTTCTGAATTACAGTTCTCTTTGCTAAGAACCCGCTACAGAGAGAGAAGAAAAGAAAGCATTGCTTAAACAGCAGCAGCAGAAGAATTTCAGCTTTTGAAAAACTCAGGTTTCCCCTGCGTAAACCTTTCAAACACTGGAATGTAAAGTAGTGATGAAAAATGAAAGCCATGTCAGCCCAGAAAGCGATATATTAAAGCAAAGTGTTTGGGAGTCAAAGGCCCTTAAATAAATCTAAAATACATACTTTATTTTAAGCCCTAAATCTGCTGCTGCTAATCCTCATATTTAAAACCAGAAATCTATTTTCCTGGAAAGCAGCTGAAGCAGGATGGAATTTGACATGTCTAGCGCAACACTAAGTCATTGTCTTCGATATTTGTTGTGTCCATCGCTACCAGCATTATATCTCTGATGTATTTCAAAATTACTCTAGTACTTTATTATACTCCAGTGAGTAGAATATAACCCTGGAATCAGGAGCCCGGCTCCCTGTCCCCTGCTGCAGTCAGTACAGAAGTTGTAGGTGGTATCCTAACCTGCTAACCTGCCCCATTTCCTCTGCTGACAGCAGTCACCATTCACACCTTGTCTTTTCATCAAACTTTGCACACGTTTAATCCTGCGCCAGTCACGGGGCTGGCGAGTCTCTTTGTCACCCTTTTGTAGCAGAAGGAACTGGAAAAGGGAGGTTCAATGAAGTGCCCAGGGGCATAGAGGGATGTGATGCTATAATAGGAGTTAGGAACTGGAGGTGACATGGTCCCACGGCTATAGCACATGCCACTGGGAGCCAGGAAATCTGCATTTGGTGCCCACTGCAGCAGAGAGGTGATGGGGCTTAATGTGATTGCGTCTTTCCTCTGAACACCAGTTTCCTTTCATGCAATGAAAAGAAATGCAACGCAAGTTTCTTTTCCTGCAATGTCCAGGAGTCCCTGGGCAGGAGGGGTCAGCCGAAGAGGACATAGCACAGGGGGACTTTCCTCCAAGTGCCTCTGGGCGCTTCTGTGTTATGGATGCAGAAGCAAGAACAGATGCAGTGAGAAGAGCCAGATTGAATTGTTACTCAGAGATTTGTAAATTATCTTCCTCACTGTGTGAGCAGCACGGAGAAAAAATGACGTGTTGCTGTGAGATTCTGGTACGTGAACTTCGGGCTCTTCTGTGCCCAGCAGCAAGAGCGTTAACCTTGGGCAGAGTGGCACAGAGCCCTCCAGACCCCATGGCCAGCGAGGGCAGCAGGGACCTCTCCCATCACCAGTACAAAACAAAAACCTGTCTGCAATGTGAACCTCTACAGCATCCAGCTCTGCTCCCAGAATAGAGGGATTTTGTAAATTTTCTGCAGGCAGAAGCCTTTTGGGGAAGAAAAGCCCAGTCCTTCCGGAGGAGGTGGGGAATCACAGACTGCAAGCACTCGTCCCACCGGAGCCAGTGCCTCCAGCTTCAGAACACACGCTTTGGTCTCACCAGGTCTTTCAGTCCCTGTTTCTCCTTTCTTTTAATAGAAAATCCTATTGTTTTTAGGTTAAAATCAGAAACTCCCAAGAGGTTCAGTGGGATGAGACTAATTAGATGGCATGGATATAATCTGGTCTACATAAGCAGCGCCTAACTCCTAACACACTGCTAATGAATAGACCTGACCAATAAATGAAACAAGGCAAAGTTTTCTCCTGCCAAGTAATACATTTTTCTGCCAAAAATATTTGAAGCAAAATAATCTAAATAATTCTGTTGACTTTCAGTCCCAGGTTTTGATTTTCACTGGTTTTAAACTTCTCTGATCTTTGTGAAGGGGAGGTAGAGGGGCATGTTCCTGTCCTTTTTTTTCCCACAGATAAAGGAAATAGAGAGGAGAGAAATGGAATAAAAATGCCAGTTTTCAGATCTCTCTCCATATCCTCTCAGATATTTTATTTCTCCCTCTTTTCTGGGTGGGGATTACAGTAGGAGAAAAAGAGGAGGGAATGTGTGAAATGAGAAAGGAGCAAGGGTTTCTTCCTTTTATCTCCTCTTGTTTGATTTCTTTCCCCCCCTTTTTACAAGAAGGTAAGAGACTGGATGAAATGATACTAAAAATTAACAAATTCAAATGCTGAAAAGATAAATCCCGTCAAAGACTTGTTAGGCAACACTGAATTAAAATGTTGAATTTTAATTTACTTGAAATGTTTATTGGAATTGAACACTTACAAAAAGCTGCTTCATAATAAGAAGCATACTCCATTGGTAGGAGACTCTAATTGACAAAGGAAGGGGACAAAAAAGAGAATAATCAGGGAAGCCTAAAATGCAGAAACATATTATTACAGACCCTCATTCTGGAATCTGTGACATTTCCCATAACATAAAGGAAATTTAGAAATACCTGTCAGTCTAAACCTTCAAGGCACCGAGTTTTCTCAACAACTCGTCATTTCCACTGGAGTGCAGATCGTCAGTATCTCGCAGTATCTGCCCCCCACTCACATATGTCTGGTGTGAAATTTCACCAGGCTCCCTCCATATGGGAATGCCAGGGAAAAGCTGCTCCCTGTCTCTGGCCTTGCTGTGTCACTTGCTATAAACTTGACCGATGAATGAGTGTTATCACTATATGAGAAACTCAGCCATCCCCAGTCAAGCTGTGAAAATCGCAAACCCTGGGATAAAATAAACCAACATATAATCATTGCCACTGTTGCTTTTGCTATAGTCAAGGAAGTCTTCAAAATAGGTTTCCAAGCACAAGTTTCCCAACATCTCACCTCCAGATCTTTGTTTCACAGGCTTCGGCTACAAATCACAGCCCTCCACCCAGGGATGCTGATGGTCTATTCTATACTGAGCCTTCAGCGCTGTATGACTTTCTATAGCATACACCACGCAAGCAATGCTTTCCGTAGTTAGAGGAGCCCGAGGAACTCTTTTGTGTGGTCTTGGTGTGACTGAAATGATTCTTTTATGCTTGAACCAGGCAGCTGATATTCTCCGTGCTGGGGAGATAAATGTCAACCCGGGATGGTATTTCTTTTGTTTTTAAATTATTCATCTATTTATTAAAATATGAGGAAAGGGGAAGAAATGGATGGTTTAAACATTCTTACTGGGAGCCCACTTTGTTGCCTAACAGCGCTCTGTTTGGAGGCAAGCTGTTGAAACCAGGCTGCCCTCTCTCCACAGATACTGGGAAGCAGGTTTTGTTGCTCTCAGGAAGTTTTTGCCTGTGTTTGGCAAGCTATGAGATGTTCCCTTCTACTGAGCAGGGACTTCACAAACATCACATTCTTGTCCCAGAGGTGTTGCCTGCACTGAGCACCTGTGTGTCACCCTAGGGCCATAGGAGAGGGGCCAGACTTTCTCCGTAATTGCTCCCTGGCTTCCCTGCCATGCTCTGCCTCACACTGGGCCGAGCATGCAGGCTTTGTGGCCACTTTCCCAAGGAGTCTCTCTCTGGCGGATTGTACTGAGCTGTTTCTTTTTGGAAGGTCTTGATAATCAAGCACAATTGGAGGGCTTGAAACAAACCAGAGAGATTTTGTGGTCTCTTTTCAAATACTCAGGAATCACATATCAGGAATTACCAGTATCTCTGTGGAGGTAGAATCATGGGGACCTGGGGAAGCTGAACCCAGAATGGCAGCCTCGGAAAGCGATCTGGGTTCTGTGGACTCTCTGTGGGTATCTGTGCTGCACGGAAAGTGCCAACGAGCAGAGGATGTGCCTTCCTGCTTGGTGAGACCAGCAGGAGATGCTGTGTGATGTACATATGACTTCATTAGCTCAGGGCTGCATGACCTGCAGCCTGACCCATGGGGGTGTCCAGAGAGACATGTCCTCCCAGAAGCTCCCCATTTCTGCTGACGTTTTGATTGCCCCCGTGGGGGTCAGGGGTCTGTAGTGCAAACGCAGAAACTGTGAAAAAGTATCTCCCAGTGACCTCTCTACCAAGGAGACGCACTGTCTTCCTCATCCTCAGGCCTGTACACAGCTTTCACAGCTTCAGTGCCAGCTTTTGTGGACCAGAAATCACTCTTATGTTCTCTGCTTATACAGCTGCTTAGCAGCCCCAGGCACCAAGGCAATGCAAGGTCTAACAGCTAAGCCACAATAATGCACGTTCCCGCCCAGTCTGGCTTCCCTAAAATCCAGTTTCCAGAAGAAACCGCTGTCTTCTCCACCTGCCTTCCTAGCAGCCCATTACAGAGGCCCACAGGCCTCTCCTTTGCAAGCTGCCCCCCTCCATCAGGAGCCAGTGGGGTGAACAATGCCTGTCCCACTCAGTCTACAAGGATAAGGAGGGGAGAGGGGCCTCCTTGGATTATTCTTTTCAGCAGTAGAAAGGGGAAAAAAAACCAAACCTCCTCTTGGTGAATACAATGGGAAAAATGAGATGAAGACATATTACTTTGCCCCCTTTCCTGCCCCCATGCATTCCCGGTCTGAGCCAGGGGAGCGAGAGCGCTGGAATACAACCTAAAGCCCTTGCTTTATTTTGCTGTTGCTTTCTTTTAGATATTTTTGGAGGGAGATGTTGCAGGTGGCCTTCTCAAACATGTTGACTCCATGTAATGGGGGGAGAAGTGGGAAAAGGCATGATTAGACTTTCAGAAAGGAATCATAGTCCTCTGGAGGGCTGGTGTACTTCAGCTATAAACATTTCAGCCCTCTGATCAAGATGGAAACAGCAGTATGTGACTCAGACACCACCATCCCGAATAGTCAAGGAAGACTTTACGAGTTAGTGCAGCTGAGCTCCATGAGAAATGCATAGTGTGCTGGCAGAAAGCAGCATCAGCTCACAAACAGCAAGCAAAGGGGCAGAAAAGAAATGACCACATCTATACCAGTTGCCAAGCTTCAGACTCTGTGCTGTCACTTCCATCTACCCGTGTATTGTGGAAATGCACCTGATAATGCCAAACCTAATGACTGTTTGGCCTTTGCTCCCACTGAACGCTTTGACCAGCCCTACGCAGCACAGCACACGTGCTGTGGGCGTGTAACACTCTGCAGAACTGCTCAGTGTTGGCAAAGAGAAGGAACATCATGTCTTTTCCAGCTGTAACTCTTGCAAATCCATGGGAAACTTTTCCTCTCAAACATATCCATTAGTTTGCTATATTCTGTCTTGCTGGCTGGATTGTATTTCTGTGTGCAGATAGTTACAAAGTGGTTGCTTTAGCTACCCTCCATTTTGGTATCAAGCCACATATTTTCAACCCTCCAATATTTGTAATTAATATAAACAGAGGTTGCGCATATATTTATATGTGTTAAACTCCAAATTGGCACGTGTTCTCTTGGCTCAGCCAGGGCCTGGAGGCTTCCCCACACGGTGTCCCTCCAGGCTGCAGGGATTGCTTCCATTTCAAATAACAACTTTTCCTTGAAAGCCTCTGTGGCACCCGTGCTCTGTCAACAAGAGAGCCTCAGGACCGTGCCAAAGCACATGTGGTGGCTATATAGCAGGGAGCAAGCACTGGCTTTCATCCACCTGCCCCACAAGCATGTCCATGCTGTGAGAGCAGAGCCACGTGTGCAGCCTGTTGAGGAACCCTCCCAGCGCCACGGGCTCTGGTCCACCACAAGCCACCTCCCAAGCCCCCATCGCCTCTCATATATAAGGTGTCCTCACTGCTGAGGCCAGAATAGCTCTGCCTGTGCTGGGTTGCTGCCTGAGCACCCACAATAGCCAAGAAGACAGCCTTATCTCTTTCTGTCCCTCCGTCTGTCTTTCTCAGTCCTGCTCTGGGTTCCCTCGTCGAAGTGCCTGAGCACCTCCCAAACCGAACAGCTGCCTGACAAACCTTCTCCCCAGGGCTGTTAGGTTTTGGATGCTTTCAGATCCGCTTCCTCATTCTGTATTGCTCCTCACACATCATCTCGTAGCAGCAGACTCTCTGAATCCAGCACTCAAGCAGTAAGTGACAAAGGAATTGATTGCAAACAGATCTTTTCACTATGCATACATGTGAACGCATACTTATGTTCAAGACTGGAAACCTTAAAATTATTTCCTTGTATTTTTCCTACTTATTTCATGTTCCATTTTTAGCTGTGCTTGCAACTTATTTGGAACCTGCCCTCCTAAGTCACATGGATGAATTATCACTTCGCTTTTTCTGGGAAAATAATACTATAGAACAGTCACTCCAGCATACACAAGTACTACTGGCAAGGAATATGTAGGTAGTTTAGATTTATATGGCTGTAACTGAAAGCAGAAATTGGCTATATTCTGCCTGACTGTAATGTAAAGAGATAGTCACAATGGGCTTTTGTATGAACTTGGCTCCTAGAAATTACGGCAATAAAAATAGCGATGCCATCATTTGTTAATTCTAATTATTTCAAAAGTCAGACATGCAAGCCTGTTCTTAAAGGGATGAGCTGAAATGAAATGCCTAAAAAGAAAGTAGCAATTCTTTTAGAAGCAAAATAGAGGCAACATGAAGTCCTCCAGGAATTTGTATCATGGTCATCAGCACATGGTTTGAATACTACAAGTTCTTCTAGACAGAAACAATAAATGTTTCTCTTCCAACGATGTTGGGATAAGCCTTTTTTTTTCATGCTTTCAGTTTCTGAAGCAAGCTCCTGTTACTAAGATGAATTGTACATAAATGTAAAGAGGCGTTATGGTGACTGACCCATGCCTTGGTCACCTGCACACAGAAATGCCACCAGCCAGGCTGTGAGCCTTATATCTTAGCAAAAGATGGTCAGTAGACCACAGTCAACAGGAATCAGAAGCAGGAAAGCAGTTATAAGAATTTTTTTTCTTTTTTAATTACATTTTTTCCCCATAGGGCCTTGGAACTTTTCTCACAGCTTTGACCAGTATCCAAGCCTTATCCATCTCCTGTTCTTCTTGTCTTACAGATGGTAGTGGCACTGATTTACCCTTTTGTGTCTGTCAGTCTCCCATTAACAATATTTCAGATCTAAGCAATTCCAAGCAGGTCCTGCTGCGCAGTCTGTCCCTTAACAGCTCTGAAAGGGAACAAAATATTTCACTCAAATGCCACGTGCAACTGTTACATTTTGTTAAATTCTTGAATGTATGTGCTTACGTTCAAGTTAATTTAGGGCTGATGACAAATACCACACTGACAAGCCCAAAGTTCAACACAAATTCGTCATCTCTTCTTCATGAGGCAACCTGAACATCTTCCAGTTGCCCATGAATCCATGAGGCTCATCCATCCCATGTGAGGTTTCTTCCCTCACATCCTCTCCCTGGGGAAATTTGTGCTCACAGAGCCAACATGTTTGGGTCGTATTTTTGTGCAGACAGGAATTTTTGCAGCCAGTCATGCTGCAATTGTCATGCTGCATATGCTGCCAGTTAGTTCCCTCCTCCCTCTGTTGCTTCCCCCACTACAATTTCTGAATCCACTGGCCACTTTCAGTCACATTTGATAAAGTGGGAGAGGTATCAAAGATAAGACGCTCCTATAAAGCAGTGAAAATCAGGGCCTGGGTAGCAGACAGAGACCCCAGTTAGTGTCCTGAGTGAGGAAAGGATTGCAAGGTGAGAGCAGTAATTATCTGTCCTGTTCCATTGCCAGCTGGCAAGGAACAAACGTATCCCAGAGAGCCAGTCAGCACCACACGGCTCAAAAACAGGCTGTGGCACGTGCTGCTTTTGGCTCCGCAGGAGTTAGGGGACTTCTGGAGAAGAGATGAGGGTCTGTGAGGCATTTCAGGCAAAGCGTGGAAACATGAGATCATGGGAAACAGTTATGTTGGTTGTCATTATACGTATGAAATACAGAAATCACATAGAAAAACAGGCTACATCAATTCACATGATCGGAAAATAACTTGTTTTAGTATTTGCCTGCTCGTTGTTCACTGCCGAAAAGGTGGGTTATGCCGAATGCCTGGCACTGGAAGACAGAAAGTGCTGAGATGCAGGATGTCCCCAGGGGCCGGTGGAGAACAGTTTGTCCTCTGTGCAATTGAGTTTCCCTGTGTGGCGCTGTCGTGGACCTCAGACTCCACAGCAGATAGAAAGCAACTGAAATTAGTTTAGCTCCAAAGACAGGTGACTAAACTCACTCAAATTAACTTCTATTCGTGGTGGGCAGAGGACGTGTCCACAGACTGCTGCCACAGCCAAAGTTTTGTTAAACTGCAGTCAATGACTTACTCTAACTTCATGTGATGCTGGAAAATACACATGAGATTAACTAGGACGGTAGTTTAGCAAGAAAAGGACACCTGCTGGACCATTAATCGCAATACCTTTGCAGCTTCTCATCTCTTTTTGTACAAAACGGTCTAATCCCAGTAATGATATATTTCTTCTGATGTGCTTAGCTTGCTTTTCCTCTTACGTTTCCCCATACAAAGAGTAACAATTGCAATTAAATGAGTGGAGAATCAGGAGAGGAAGATGAGGCTACCGATATATATATTGTGACAGCATTGCTTTCATCAAATGAAAAGACACATTCCCCTAAAGCAATCATACTGTGTTCAGGAACACATGTTGCCCCATCATGGAGTAATTCTGACTAGTCATTAGTCAAAATCAGAGCTTTTTCATTCCCTGTCCATGTTTCTACATGGAGAAGACACATCGGTAATGAAGATGACTGCCCGCATTGGCTTTGCATGTGACCTTTCTCCAAAAGCAATTCTTTTACGTCAGTTTCACATGAAATGCATCAAAATCCTCTTGTCCAGCATCCTCAGGTTCCCCAGCTGGATGGCTAAAGCATGGGCCCATTCCCTGACCTTAGCATCCATTTTATTATTAAACTCGCAAAAGCAAGCAATTCTTCAGACTGGCAGGCCAGGCACCAAACCCAGGCTTTAAGAAACCACACACTATGCACATGTTTTGTTTCTACTAAGATCACTGGACTTGGCCAGCTGCTGACTCCTAGATTAATGACCAATGCCTCCTCCCCTCAGGTGTCCTACTTAGCTTTTCACTGGAGAAACTGGGCAGCCATCAGACCTGCTGGGATCTGAACCCCAAACTACTTTGGACATTGACCTTTCCAACACGGCATGATTTTTTTAAAACAGTTACTGAAAGTTCAACTAACGATTTATTTATTTTTTAATTAGTCAGCCCTTAGGAAGAAAAGGGGATAGACTCTGGCAGCTCCTTGGTCCCAGAGCTGCTTATCAGCATGTGCAGTAAACAGGGAAAAAATAATAAATACTACATTATCCCTCAAGATAAGGGATTTCAGAGTGAAAGATTGCTTCCCAATAGCAAACTTCAGGGCAATGTCATGGAAATGGGTCACATATTCCCGGAATGCAAAGTCTATCATGGGTCTTCCCTGGAGAAAGGGATTCTCCCTCTCTCCCGCGCAGCTCCCCTATGGCTCCCAGGCAGCTCCACTTCGGCATGGAAAGTCAAGGCTGCAGCCTGAAGGTGTCTGCATCAGCACCTGCACCAGTGACCTTTAGGAGGGGAGTGGAGCCCATTTTGTTTCTCATTTCAGAGAAACATAGAGTTTCCTAGCAAAACAAGTGGTGTTCAGGTCTTCTATATATCTGTGTAGAGATGAGGTATTCTTGCCTGCTTTGGGAAGAAGAGTACCTTGTGGGCTGAAGGAACTGTGCTCCCCATGGCCCATGCCGTCCCTGGCCTTTCCAGGAGCTTGCTCCTGCACCATACACTTTACAGTGGGAACTCAGCAAGCCCCAGACTGACCCCACCAAAGCTGGCCAAGGAGGAGAGAGGAGCTGCCAAAGCCCATCCCACCACAGGGCCCTCTGGGCAGGGGTCCTGCAGTTGACAGCAGAAGGTGGGCGATGGACCACTTCTGGGAGAGAAACAATGCTCCCCCACCTCTGCGGGAAGCTCCTCTGGTTCCTGGCTCTGTTTGGCATTCACAGTGATGACTTGGCGTGTTCATGCTCTTTACATAAATCCTGATAAACTCCTAACCTCAAAACCATGCTGTAACTAGGGGCTCCTGTCTCTAGTTGCCATATTGTGTGAAAAAGTACTTCCCCTTATCACTATTACATTTGCTCCTGCTGCTCAGTTTCACTGAATCTCTGAGCTCTTGTTTTAAAGACAATGTGAATATTGATTCCCCTCTCTTATCTAACCCACCCACTCTCTTCATACATTTATCATGTCCACTCTTACTAATCTCCTCTTGAATATAAACTCAACGTTTTTCAGTCTCTGCTTATGGAAGTTTTGCTTCTCCAAATCAGTAACAGCATCAGTCACTACCTACCTGCCTCGAATAGGGACCAGCAGCCAAAAGATCAAGGTGGCCCTGTATCCCATTATTCGAAAATTAGATCAAGAACCACTTCTTTTAACATGGCTACGGAAATAACTTAAAGGAAAGTCTTATGACAGCATCTCTTGTCTCTGTTTGTAACATAATTTTGCTATTATTATATTCTGTACAGAAGGGCGTATGTTTTATTAATTGACAAAAGCATAAATAGCTTTTCTAGTTTCTATTTAAAGAGCTCTTGGCAAACTGTATAAGGGCTAAAAGAACACAATTTTTTTTACATGCTTTTAATCCCTTCCCTAAACAAATCCTCTGACTTGAATTTTTTACATTTTGAAGGCACTTGGGTTTATGGTTTGCTGCGTGATGCTCACTGTTAATGGTATTCATCACATTTTTGTGGTATCAACGTTGTCTGTTTTCCATAAACGTGCCATCATAATTCAAAACAGCAGCTTTCAAGTATCTTTTGCCTCTGCCCAAGGGACACCACATCACATTTTTTTACACTTTCAGTGGAACTGCAATAACCAAAGTATAACTTGCATGTCTTCAATGTTTAATCAAAATGTCCTGGCATTGTTTAAATACCTATTAATTTTGCTAATTTTCATCCTGACTGTTAAGTAACTGTGGCTGCTTTACAAAGAGACTGCATTTCAACCTCTTAAAGGAAAAAGACATATGCCTGGATGACAGCTTCAGATTGCAGAGACACCTTGTCTGTCTCACTCTAACGCTCCCTAGAGTTCCTCCTTTAGAGAGGGAGAGAGAAATTTGAGGGAATTCTCTTTATGTTACTGCGCTTCTCTCTTCATTATGAAAACAAGAGTCTTCCCTTCTTCCTCCATCCCTTCCAGCCCCTTCCCAGCGTAAACTTTACTTCCGCTACAGAGACGTGACACAGGGCAGAACAGAAGAGCCTCAATTTATGTGTGAGCTTCAATAGCAGTGATTCGGTGCAGTTTAATGATGTAAAGGAAAATTAAATATTTACAGGTTTTTGTAGGATGTACAATGTTAGTTCTGCAATGAGGAAGACCCCCTGAATATCTTAGCTATCATCTCGAAAGTATCCTTCTTCCCTCTAAAATAATGGTCCTTCTGAATTCCTGCTAGGAGTATTTGCATTCCCAGAAGTCATACCAGGACTAAAGCTATTAATCAAAAAGCTTCTAGGCAAAGACGTCACCTTGAAATTCATGTTTGTATCAGAGTCAGTGCTGAGACTAAAAGCAGTCCCTTGACCTGATTTTGTTGATCCACATTCTGTGGCCCAAGGGAGTTTATTTTTATTCTTTCTTTAAAATAAAAAAGGCACAATTAAAAATAATAATACATGAAAACACAAGCAAAGAGGAAATGAATAAGCATCAGGCTCAGAACAATGGGATGGGTCACAAATGACCCTCCAGGCCAAACAAGAATTGCAGTCTCGGCTCCAGTCCTTCAAGGGCTTCTGCATGTGTTTAACTCTACTTCCGCTGGCCTGATCCTGCACTGACTATGTCATTAGGGCCCTGAGTTCAGTAAGAGCAAGAGCAAGCCCTAATGAAACCATCTTGTCCAGGCACGTCTGTAACTTGAGGAGCATAAGCGTACCTCTGAAGTCATGCTGGTGTCCTGGCAAAGGAGAATTTAGTTTCTCCATGGGTTTGATGATGACTTGGGGAGGTGACCTTCCAGAGAGGGGCTGGTGGAGGTGAGAGAGTCATGGTTTCTCTCTGAGATCAAAAAGAGCTAATGTCCCTGCAGATCATCAGGAGACAGCATCCAACGATGGATACCAAATCTTCATTAATCATGGTTTCTCTGGGTATTTTTCTTCAAGATGAGACTGTTACACGTTGAAGTGGATTGCTCTTTGGTTTTGCCAACAGCCATGTTACAACCTTCTCTAGGAGTCTGAGAATCTTGTTATATTTTCAAGAAGGCATTAGGCCAAGTTGCGATCAACTCGTTCAGCTGCATGTTGATCCAAAACAGTCCCACAGAGGTATGCCTGTGGCTGAGATTATACCAAACTGGGGTTAAGTTATCCCAAGCTATTAAATAATCTGACAGTGGCCTCTTAAGCACACTTGAAGAAGTTTGGTTGCAGAAGCCTTCAGCTCACTGAAAAAAGTGTTGTCCTTTGCTGCAGCCTGAGAATCGGAAACGTGAGTTGTAAAGTAGACAAAAATGTAAATACAGGAGCGATGTGTTGACCACTGCAGGCAAGCTCAGGGAGCCAGGGGAACAGAGAGAACTGTAAGCCTTTGTTCAGATGCTGTGACACAGCCAACCTCGGGGAAGCTTAAGACAGAGATCTGCTATGGGCCATTCAATCACTAAAAGGAAGTAGAAGAAGCTTTTACGAGCATTTGTACAAGATACCCAAACAATGAGATATGGTGGCAATAGGAGATTCTCATTACCCAAAACTGTGTAGAAAAAACAACGGAGTAACTAAAATCTCTCAAGTAGATAACCAAGGTTTTCAGCAGGAGTAGAAGAGTGAGCAGATCCTAAAAGACTGCTGTGTTAAAAACATATAGAGCGAGTTACCCATACGGAGAAGAACACCAGGCAGACAGAGGTACAATTCCACCTGCATCAGTAGCTTTCTGAGGACTTTTAAAAGTGGATACTAAAGAAAGGAGTAACGCAAACACATAGCTAAAGATAAGTACAAGGGAGTAAAACAAACAATGAGGTACAGAAGCAGAGCTGCTACAGCACAGAAGGCATTTCAACTAGGAAAGGACATAAACGGGAACTGGGAAAAGTTCTATAAATAAATTTTAATTAGAGGAAGAAAAAGGAAAGTCTTGGTCCATTGCTAAACAGGAAAAGAGAGCAAATAACAAATGAAGCAGAGAAGCCTGGCGTGTCTCTTGATCCAGCCCTTATTTAAAAAAAAGCTGTTTGTGACCAGCTAATTAACTAAATTATTTTTAAAATGAGGTAGGACTGCAGGCCAAAACAGGAAAAGACCAAGTTAAAGAATACTTGGATGAGCCAACGGTGTACAATTCAAAGGGACCTCATAAAGTTCACCTGAACTTATTCAAGTAAGAAGATGAAGTAATCTGTGAATCACTAACAATTATTCTAAAGCAATTACTGTAAAGGAGTCACATAGAACAGGACAAGCCCTAGAGCACAGGAGAAGGGTGACTCCAGTGCTGATCTTCAAAAAGGAATAATGAGACCCCAGGAAGCTATAAACCACTCACCCTGGTTTCCAAAAAATCTGGAATGAGTTATTAAACAATCAGTTTTTAAATACCTAGAAGATGGTATGGTGATAAAAAGCAGTCCACTTGAGTTTGTCAAGAAGAGATCATGTCAAACCAGTCTAATTTCCCTTTTTCACAGAGTAGCTGGTTTAGTAAATAAAGAAGAGCAAGTGGATGTGATTTATCTTAGCCTCCTGACATGGTCGCATTAGGTATGAGCTAAAATGTAATCACAAAACAGGACGGGTGCACAACTGGGTGAACTTCACTCCAAAAACACAGTTATCAATTGTTCCTATCAAATAGGAAGTTGTTCAAGTGGGATTCCTCTGGGATCTTTTCTGGGCCTGTTTCCATTCTTTTCACTAATGATGCAGATGATGAAATCTGTGGTTACTATTAAACTTGGAGAAGGTACAAGAGAATCGAAGTCAGAGGATAAAAGTGTACAAATGATCTAGAAAGATGGTCCGCAGCCAACCTGATTAAGTAACCACTAGGATAAAGTGCCACTTTTAGGAAGGAGAAATCAAATTCCCAACTATAAAGCTGGAAGAAATTTGTAAGCAGTGTGTCACGGTTTGGGCAGAAGAAGGTCTGAGGGATGTAGTAAATGACAGGCTGGATTTGTGTTGATAGTGCATTGCCCTGGCAAAAAATATAAATGCCCGAGTTGCGTGTATGAAAGTATCACGTGTAAGACAGAGAAAACAATTATTCTGCTCTGCACTTTGGTGTGGAGGTCTCAGTTGAAAGGTTTTATTAAGTTTTGGGCACTGTACTTTATTAAACATATAGATATACTGGAGACAAGCCAGGGGAGATCAGCAAGTATGATCAGAGATTTGGAAAATACAGCCAGTGAGGTAGAAAGAATTGCATTTGTTTAGTCTAGAGAAAATCGGTTAGTTTACAGAAGATGAAGGCAAGGCAAGACTTTGGTTCCTAAATACACACGAAACTCTAATAAAGATGACAGCAAGCCATTTTTCTGGTTGAAAGTAAGGACAAGAAGAGATGAGCTAAACATGCAGCAAAAGGCTGCTTAGGCTGGTGCAGAGGAGCCGAAGATTGTCCAATCCTCTTCACTGGAGAGGCTTAGGTACAGGTTAGGCAAATGCCTTCTAGGAAGGGAGAAAATACACTAGAGACCTCTCTCTCTGGAGACTCTTCCCTGCCTGAGGTTCCTGCAGCTTTGAGGCTTGGTAGCTGAGGATCCAGGTGTGTACTCTCTGATACTACAATGCAGTAACTCTGTCAGTGCTTCAATAGCAATGCTTTTACATATAGTAATGATCAGCCTAAACAGCCCTGCTCCCCCCTGCCAAGTATTCCTGGCTATCAGATTTCTTCTACTGCTGGGGAGGTAAAACAGATATAATGAAATAAATTGCTGCCTGCAATTTTCTTACATTCGCACAAAGAGGTCTTGGCAGCAAAAACATCAGTGTTGGTTACTGTATAAGCACCAAGTGTATGCCCATTTTTATGGCCCCGGGAACATAGCCCGCCAACGTCTGTATTAGGGCAAAGCCCAGGTAGAGTTCTGTCTCCATTTTTCCCAAAAGCTTTGAGAGGGACTGGGCTGCATCCTAGCCAGGATTCACGGCATGCTCTGCCAGGCCACCAGTCTGCACCACCAGAACCACAGAGGGACTCGGGTGAAGCACTGGCAGGTCAGCAGAGGTGCATGCAGGCAGCCAAGCAATCCTTATCCTCAAGGGCTTGTCTGGGCAAGAGCCGGGGGGGAAACAGAGCCTGTGGGAAGGAAGAGCGTGGCCATGGTCACACCTGGGTCCAGGGCAGATCCTTGCCCTGTTGCAGCCTCTCACGCTGCCATCACTCCTTTGATCCTCTGGGAGGAACTGAGACCCCTTGAGCTCCTGAGCCTCTCAGCAGCTGTGTTGCTCAGCTCCCACTGCTTGGAAAGGGCTCTGTGTTCCCCAGCCGCCCTCTATGCTTTACAGGATGGCGTCTTTCATGCCCAATTGCACACAGGAGGGTCCAGAAATGAATACCACCTTCCAAGCATGGTAAAAAGAGGCGGCGGGGGGTGGGGGAAGCCCTGCCAGAATCATCCACCTTCAAGAATCCGTAATTCATACGCACAGCCAGGCATAACTTATCTTCAGTACTTGTTATTCCCCATGTCAGAAGAAGAGCATTCAGAAAACAGGGAAAATTAAGTCAATTAATTGAAACCGCCTTTCCCCTCTCTTTTTTAGTATGCTTCTATGTATCTCTTTAAAATTTATAACTTACCATGCTTTTTGTTTTAATTTTAAAATTTTAGAGCTGGAAATTTGCTGCTAATTCATTTCAATGCCACCTTTTGTTTTCTTAACTGCTCGGGTCTAGCACATCTGGTGAACAAGCAACATTTTGTGGGGGCCCAGCTATTTCCTGTGAGGCTATGATGTGTTTTGTCCTATCGCTACACCAGTCTGCAAGTGACACTGAGTTAAGGTACTCAGGCTGCTTTCCTGTCTTGAATGCTGTAAATCAGTGCCAAAAACTAAGGGCGTCAGGAAACTAATGAAGAGGAGAAGTGGCAGCAGTCATTAGAACAGATGCCTCCAGGTGATGGCCAAAGATAGTATTAGGGAAATGATGGAAATCTCTGCAAGGGAATCAAATGGGAGAGTATCATCAGTGGATAATTGAATTTTATAGTTAAATTGGAACTGTTCTAATACAGACACGATTTTGGATTTCATAGCTAAAGCACAGTTCCGTTTTGCACTGAAAACAGGAATTCAGCTTCTTTGTTATGCTTGAAAAATATGGTCTCCTCCTCAAATTGGCAGCACTTATCCCTCTGGGTACAAGATGAATGGTCTGGTAATTTGTTAGTTTGTGATTTGCAATTAATTAGAACCTTGGTCCTTTAAGAAATCTGTTCCAATTGTTCCTTTGTTTGAAACATCTCAACAATGAAATAATGCAGACCACAAAAACGTTCCATCTAGTCAAAATTCATTGAAACTTTGCACACAGACAATAGCTGAATAAACTAGTTTGCAATTAAAAAATTTGTAACTAATTGCAGACAGGGAATACTGTGACTTCAACAAAAGCTCATCCAATCATCTGTTTTCCTGTAGGGTGAATTTGCACATGCTAATCCCATTGGCTGTAAAGGATTTACATTCATTACTCCCTTTGACTTGGAGAGGGCTGAATGTATCAAGAAGACATCACTTGGCCAGTTCTGTTAAGTTTTTGCGTTTTGATTTGGTGCACAAAAGGCTCCCCTCAGCGCTGCTGATTCAGTGTATATTTAAGAGTCATTGCTGAAGAACCTGAGGCAACAGAGCTCTTAACAATCCTGAAGCAATGGGACCTTGTGTCCCCGTCACTCAGGTATCACCCTCGGTTCCGTCACCAACGCAGCACACTAGACCACTGGTTTCAACATGCGGGCTAGAAATCCCTAAGCGGCTTAAGAAACACAGTTCCAATGGGATCCACAAAAAGTAACTAAGAACTAACCGGTTGCAGGAGGCTCAAATTTGCTACACAGGAGTGCGTGCTTCCTTTAGAAATTTTGTAGTGGTCCCACAAACTGAAAAGCAAAGTGAAGTAAACCAGTAGCAGATTTGATTCCCGTGTCTTCGTTACCTGTCTGGTGTAGCTCTGGGCATCTACACCAGCTGTAAAACACTGGCACAGACCCAGACAAAAAAGGCAGGAGTAAAAAAAGAGGCGTATTTTAAAACATAGAGGTGCAAGAGGCACGTCAGCAGAAAAAAAAATAAAAATCACCACCAACAAAAATCACACTGGATTAGCCCAGGAGGAGAAATTTAATGAGTTCCTTTCCCAGGAACTGTGGCTGACAACAGCTTCAGTGGAGGACAGAGCTGTCCTTGGAAGGAACCTTCCAGGTCCACGCAGCCATGAAAGCTGTCCCTCTGCCGCATGCTAAGGAAGAATTAACAAAGTGGATCCCAAGGCTAAGAAAGCTGCTGTGGCAAAGGAGGGGGAACAGCTTTTCACACCACAGCAATTTGCAAATCCAAGCACCAAGGGCTTTCTTGGGTTCTGGTAAGGAACTGGAGAGAAAAAAAAAAAAAAAAAAGAAGAAGAAATCACAAAGACTCTGACTGAAATGAAAAATGGCTGGTTTGGGTAGTTTTATGCAAGCTTTTGAAAAATATTTTTATAACTGATGCCAATTTATAAATTAAAATGTAGTTCAGAAGCAAAAGAATGCTTCTGTTTAGAAAAAGTTGAAAACAAATATTGGTTAACATTTAAACAGACTCATTCTTTTCCTTAAAGGAAACCATTTTTTGGTGTGTATCCCAAATTCATAAATACCTCTGATTCCCCCTTATTTGTACAGTGGGATGAGTTCATCTGGACAAAAAAAAAATAATATCTCCCTAAATCTTAAAATAGCTAACATTTGAAAATATCAGATGAAATTATCAGTTAGACATGAACTACTTCCAAAGATTTAACAAAGAACTAACAGAGGAATGACCCGTTGCCTGGGAAAGAGGCCACCGGAATGGGCAGGATCCCTGCCGATCCCAAGGCAGAAACACCCCGACAGTGAGCCCCAGCAGGGAGCCACGCAGCCCCCCTGGTGCGGAGACTCTGCTACGATTGCCAGCCAGGAGAGGAAATCGGGAGATGTAAAACACGAGGGAAACGCGGAGTTGCACAACTCCCGTGACAGAGAGAGAAATCCCAGAGCCGCCAAAGCCGGCGGGGGATGCAAACTGATTTCTTTGCATTATCTGTTAGGAAAACACTGCCCAGTGGAAAGCGTGGGAGGAAGCTCTTACCCCGCGGCAGGAGGGAGGTGGGCGCAGCGGCTGCTCCATCACGTGGGGCTGGCAGCGGGGAGGTGACCCAGGGCCTGTGGGACGTGGCCTTTCAACACAGTGGGCGTGTGACAGAAAAGAGGGGGCTCAAGAAGTCCCACATGGCAGAGAGGTGGCATATGCAGGCAAGATGGTGAGAAGTAGTTGGGACACGAGGGGAAAATCTGCTCTGGGAAATGCCACCGCCAGGAGAGCGGGATGGGGTGTCCTGCACATGGGTGCTGGGACACAGGCACAGATTGGGATCCTCAGGAGCCCTTATTTTCTTCCGGTGCTGGAAATGTTTATCCTGGGGACTAGGACAAAGAGGTTTGTTTTTTCTCCATGCTTCTGTTAGGAATTCCTCTGGGTTTCCTATCCAAAAACAATAAGAGGTTACAGAGGAAAATACATGAATGCTCTTTCTGCTCTGGGACAGAGATGGAGTGGGCTGATGGAGAGGCACTGAGCTGGTGGGACATGTGTGTCCTCCCAGGGTTTCCTCCCAGCACATCCTTCGGGAAGGAGCGTGGCTCTCCTTCCTCTGACCAGGCACCTCCCAGCTGACCTTTCTGGAGAACAGGGTGGCCAAGGCAGGTGTTCCTCAGGTTGCCCCCTTGGGAACATGAAGCTGCATCTGACGACTGGAGGTGCGATTTAGGCAGTCAATTCCAGTGTGCACAGGTCTGGCAGCAATTCCAGTCTGCAGAGAATTCAAGGTTATAGTACTGAGTAAGGCACTGTAAAGGCTAGCAAGCAAGACCACTCAAACCCAGGAGATTATAAAATAACGTAATAATATAAAACAATCTCCTGGAAGCAACCCATGAGCTGATGTGACTCTGCCTTTGGGTCTGGCAGCTGGACCAGTGGTGAGGAATCACACAATAAAGTAGGTCACGTGTTTCCAAAAGACCTTTTTTTTCCTTTAAGCTTATGAGAAAATGATGATTTATGAAAATCAGCTTGAAGCAAGGCAGTCGTTCTGATAATAAAACCTCAAAAGAGTATGGAGGGCTCTGTCATTACAGTAATGGGCCCCAGATAAGTGCTTCATCAAGAAGACTATACATCATTACTACTTACAATGCGCTGAAAAGATGGGGCAAGGGGAGAATGAATGGCATCTGCTACAAAAATAAACTACAAGAGAAATGGTGCTCAGTGCTTTTATATTTTATGCCATAAAATCCTCCATTTTGGAATTCAGTTAAGCCAAACATGTTTTTCACCTCCTCTCATCGCCTCGGAGCGCTGCTAAAACGCAAAGACCTCAGTGCAACATGCGGGTCGAGTCTCCCATGGCCGAGGTGGCCGCCCGGCCTCGGAGGGCCCCGCGGCTGTCCCTCCGGAGCGTGCCCCGTGCCCAGCAGCCCCGTGCAGCAGTGGAGGGACATCCTGCTACCCTGTGTGTGAGCCGCAGAGGGAAGCAATTTCCTGCCTTGTTTAAAAGCACGGAGGTGGCTGGCGTGATGCTGAGGAAAAGCAAACACAGCCTCGCCTGGCACAATCGAAACAGAATTTGGTCTCGCGCCTCTTTTCTTCCCCCTCTGCCTATGCTTACAGCACGGCCGGACTGCTGTGGAGGTCGGGATGTAACAATTTGCCACAGAGCTTTGCTTTGCTCACATTTTTTGGTAGATTTATGTAAAGGAAAACACTTTTTCTTGGATTGCTGTGTGTCGGCCTCGATCCTGCTTCCCCCAGCAGGTGAAAAACTGCTCCCAGCTTAACCATTAAAAGCTGTTCAGCCATGTCAGTGGAGTAAAAGCAGAGGCTGAACTGTAGGAAGGGCATGCTGGGGAGGGCAGGCTGCTGGCAGGTAAGGGGGGACAGTCCTGCTGGGACCTCTGACCAGTGTCACCCCACCAGGACCCGGGAGACCCAGTGTCCCCAGCCCGAGCCACTCAGCGAGAGCGCTACCTGCTCGTGGGGCGATAAACAATAAATAAACAAAATAAATGGATAAAGACAAACCGAGTGTGGGTTCAGGCTCTGAGGCAGACTGTTTCAGTGCTGTTTTCCGGTGTCGGCACTGGTCTAGCGGCAAGGAAATGGGAATGTTTGGAGTGACAGCCACGGTGGGGTTTCATTCTGTTATCGGGTATCATATAAACTAGGCACAGCTTCCCTTGCTAGGCTGCACCCTCAGTTGTGTGTACAACTGCTGCTGGTTTATGGCTGTTCAAAATGTTTCTTGTGATTGCTCATCTTCACTAGCAGCAAATTTTTATTCATAATTTATACAGTGCTTTTACAACTTTCACCCAAAAAAAAATAAGCGCAACAGCTGGTGAGTCTGTAGCTGAAGATGGTGATAAAAAGAAGAATAAAGTATTTCTGAAATGAAATTTCCTTTCCAGCACATGCAGTGGGCCCAACATAAAAGGCACAACAGAAAGTTTAATTTGAAACTAATTTATTGGTGAAATGTTATCAGAATCCCAATGAAGACAAATAAATCAACATGAGACTGGGAAAAAGATCAGCTGGTGAGGATGAAAGTTACCAACATAACAATCCGCAGCCTGGGGAGGAGTTACACAAACTGGAGTACATCAGCAAAGCCAGAGTGAAATGCTCCCTCCACAATTTTGCATTCCAAAATGAAATCATTTGAGGTTAAAATGCTGATGGGTGCAAATATTTATTCCTTTCACAAGAAGTAAATATAGATTTTCGACTGTGAAACCCTGCCTTGGTCCCATGCTTCTGTTTCACCCCATTCTGCAAAAGCACCAAGGTGCATGCAAGGAGCAGAGAAAAGGGAAGTGACATTTTTGGGCTATGTTGACTGAGCCTCATTAACACTAGATTTATATGTTTCTCCTTATTAAGGCAAAGGAGAGGTAAATTGGAGCATATGCAGCTCCTCAGTTGCTCTAAATCAGAAGGCCACAAATGTTTTATTTTGTTTGTTTGTTTGTTTTTTTTCTGGAAAGAAGATCTGGATGAAGGAGAAGCAAGAAACAAAAAGCTGACGAAAAAGCTTCTTCTTGCTCAAAGTTCACCCAGATACTGTCTCACGAGGAGAGATGAGCTTTTGGTTGAGGACCTTGCCAGAGGCTGCACACAGAGAAGTTGCCAGGGAAGCAGGATTTGTATGCCCTTGTAAAAGAGCAAAACTAAAGGTGCCTGAATATACTGCCAATCTCGTCTTTGCTTGCAACATCCAGTAGGGTCCTATATTTTGGGTGGCCTTTTTACGTTACTTGTTTTGCTCAGTAATTAGTGAGTGCCTCAGTGGAGAAGAGTCAGAGTGCCGAAGAAAACGATTTACCCGGTATTCCCTTTGTGACCGGAGGCATGAAATGCTGGACCCCTTTGAGGAGACTCTGCTGTCACAAAGTCTCCAGCCTATACTTGAGAGAAGGTTTTAATTTTACATGAGGCATAACCGCTTAGTGAAGCACCCCACAGCTTGCATTTTGAAGGATGCACTTTGGTTTAGCAATGGCGACCACAGAGTTATGCACAACTGTTCCAATTCAGTTCATGCACAATCAGGCACAATTGTATTTAATCAATGAATTCACTCCTGTGCGAACCAGGGCTCCAATTTGGACAGCCTTTTCTTTCCTATACTGTAACAAATTATTCCTATTGACTGAACAGAGCGTGCCAAAGTTTCTTATGCTCTGATTTATGTGGAATAATTAGCATGATATTGTCTGGGCTTGAGGTCACTCAGCTCTTTTTCTTGTGCTTCAGCATCCACATTTGTTCCCATTCTGTACCATTTAACACAGAGGAAGCAGGATCCAGTCATAAAGAATAGCTCCTCTGCTTCACAGCTTCCAATTCATACAGATTTTTCTTGCACAGCTTCTTACCTTTCCATAAAAAAACAAAACAAAACCCAAACAAACAAAGCAAAACAAAGAAACCCAAACCAACCAAACAAAAAAATCCAAACAAAAAAAATAATCCCCTGATACGTTGGTTTCAGAACAGCAGAAACACTGGCAAAAAGAAAATAGCAGCAGAAGGAGAGGTAACAGTTCATGTTAAAACACAAATGAGTGTTCCTGATCTTGAAATTGTTCCCTTATAGATGGTAATTCCTTGGGACAAGGTAAAGGTAATTTGTGAGGAATAATAACAGATACAAGTGCTTCTGCTCTCCACCTAGCAGAGCACGACAGAGGATTTCTGCAGAGCACATGACTGCTAATTAAAGTAGAATTGGTTTGTTTTCAGAATGAACTTCCCAATCCTACTGAAAGAGGCAAGCAGGGGAAAAAAGAGGAAAGGGGGGGAAAAGCGGAGAAAAAATGCCAGATGAAATATTTTTAGAGCTAATTAGGCTCAGGAAGTTGCGACTGGCTTCATAACAGGAGAGTGAAATGAGAGGGATGTAAATTGGCTAGGGAGGGTGTCCTCAAGGTTTCTTGGTCGTTAAGACTGCTTTGTGACAGAGCATCTCTTCTCCAGGTAGCCTGCATTGTTATTGTTCTATTAGAAGAGTTCATGTTCATTTTTCAACAGCAAATAATAGTCTAGGCTAAAAAGAGCTAAACAGGATGTTCTCTGCACGAGTCCTTCAGCTCTCTACCCTTTCCTTGGCATGAGGCATCCTCTCTGGTGGCCCTTGGGATCTCATAGCAAACCCTGCTTGTGGAGCTAGGTTTACATAGGGGTTGCTGTTTGTGCAGAAGGGAAAGCTAAAAAATGCTGCAATTAAAATTCTAGTTGCAGCATAGTGAGGTGCTCATGGCAGGGAGATGAGCCCAGAGCGAGAATGTCTACCCAGATAACCAGATCAGACTATGTGTTATTGGCACCATTTCTACTAGGGAGCTGTACCCTTTCATAGAATCACAGAATGGTTTAGGTTGGAAGAGACCTTAAAGATCATAGTACACATGGGAAGTATTTGCTGGAGCCAGATGAGTAGAGAGACCTTCCACGACCTGAGAGACCTGGAGCTGTAGGAGAGCAGATTTCACTCTAGGAGGGAAATGGGACCCCATTGTAACTGGGATCCAGCTCATCAGGAGAAGCTGATGCTCAGCCTAGTTCACATGCATCCCAGAGAACGAGTGAGAGAAGTCTTCTCTCCAAAGACATGTTTTGAAAGAATGCAGTGTCAGTAGCAAAAATAAGCCTGGGAAAAAACTCTTTTTTTCTTCCCAAAACCAATAAATCTTAAAGCTAAGAGCTGTACTTTATCTAAATATGTGGTTAGAGTTTTGTTCATTTATTAAATAAACAGCAACAATCACCTTTCATGACAGTTCCAGCATACCACTCTACTGGAACACAAAGTCTGACCAAAGCAATCTTTGGTCTGCTTCTTTTATAAGCATGATTTTGCATCAAAGTGAAAAGAAAAATAAAGTGCGAGATAAGCTAATGGCACACCGTGCTGCAAGCGCTGAGCCTGAGCAGTTGCTGGAAGCTGAAGTTCATTGAAACAACGACATGAAATAGTTCATTTCAAAGGTGCTAGCTTCAAAACCTCTCACCCATTATTAGGATCAATATTTTCAGCAAACCTTTTCAGTAAAATTGCTATTTGATTGCAAATATAGTATGTCCCTCCTTCTGGACCTGAGAAATTTACGTGTTTTTTCTTCTGTTTCTCAGAGCCAGCCAAATGGTGATGCTGAGGTGAGATGAGCAGGTGTGAACCACAGATATTAAACATTTCATGTTATTAGCAATCCACATCCATCCTCACCATCCTTGATTAAATTTCATTCTTACCTCTGGAGTAATTTCCAGACTGCCCTGATTGTCTGGCCACTGCTTTCCACATTCATTACAGTAGTGAAGTGTGTCAGGGGCGCGGATAGGCTTTTCATCTCTTGTGATGGAAAATGTGGTGCAATTACAAGCGATTAAGAAATGTCATTCCCGAAGTGGAGCTAAGGGTCTCACATCCCACTTTTAGGCATTCATCTCCCAATTTGCACGTCTTTTAGGACACCATTGCTACAAGGAAGATTGATGGATCACAGACAGCTTTGCTGGCTGCTTACTCCACGCTGGCTTCTTCCCAAGGAGGAGCAGGTGGCACTTCTGATGTTACAATAATTCACAGTGAAAAAGAGAAGCCTGCAGATGGACCTGGCAAGGCACAAGCAAATTGCCTGCTAACAGATTCATGTTCTCTGAGCATCACCTAAGACACATGATAAAGAGAAACGCAGGATCGGGTTGCAAAGCGGCCTCTTATCAGGTGATGTCTCCTACTGATATCACAGAAGGCCTCAACTAATGAGACTTCAGCTAATTTGTCCTTGGTGTTATATTTCTGAAGAAGTTTAAATAGTGCATTCCTGGGGTGAGCTGTTCTGCACACCTGACATGAGCTGGACACAGTGCAATGGGAGGAGAGCTGCCCATGGTGTTTCTTCTGGTAATGTGTAGCACGTTAGAGAACACATACAGGGGTCAGAGTTCTGTTTAAGTTTCAGAGTTTTCCATTGTACTTTATGGAATAAACATATCTGATTTCATTTCAAACAAGAAATGAGCCTGAAGAGAATTTCAGCTCCAGATGCCCCTGGAGCAAAGATTAAACGCTAGATCACAGTGTCTTAGTCAGGGCTCTTCAGATCTAAGTACCCCCAAACTGTGAAGTCATGAAGTTAGATCCAGGAATCTGGTCTTCCACTCCCAGCCAGCATTTCTGCACTGGGGTAATTTCATTGACTGTCTGCAGGGTTGTTTTTTTGTCAAAACACAGATTAAAAGGGGAACAAGTTCCTAGTTATGAATGCTGTGGTTTGGGTAGGTCTTTATCTCCAACCTTTTTCTGACAGCTTCCTTTAAGACCTCTGGCCATTCTACCATCAGTGGGAAATTTACACACATATCCAAGAGCAAGATTTGGCCTTATGAGTTTTACGAGACTGGGATAAAAATAAGCATCTACTAAATCCTACAGCCAGACTGGGAAAGAACAGTCCTTATCAAGGTACTCATGATAGCAAATCTGCATACACATAAGTCTTAGATGAGGGACCAAAATTCTACTCTGCTTCCCAGACTCTCCTGCTACTCTGAAAACCAACAAAATATATACATTGGCAGAGAGCTGTGCCCAGAGCCTGGCTGCTCTGCACTACTTTCTACCATCTGAAGTCTCAAAAGGCCCTACCACAGCCCTTTAATGTCCATTCCAGTGCGCAGAAAATACTGTGCACTGCACTGGAATGGCTGTTCTAATGGGAAGAGCAGGAAGGCACTAAAAGGAGCAAATAATGGTTAACGCTAACGTAGGCAGTGTTGGAAGACAACAGGAGCAATCAACTCTTTCAGGACATGCATCTAGTTACAGAAGGCAGAAAAATATGCTGTGTTCACCAGGTCTACCATGGGTTGCTTGACAGTCCTCCAATATATATCTGGCACATGCAAGCACTGAAGACCATCTTCAACAACAAAAGGCCGAGAGATCTCTTCCTCTGACGGCTTACTGCTGACCCGTGACCCAGCAGCAAAGAGAGATCACCCACCCCTGCTTGGTGTCAGTGAACTTGGTGTGAAGAAATCAGTGATGTTGGCTCATACAGAACAAGCAGTGGGAAATTTCCATGGAAAATTGAGCAGACAATGTCTGCTTAATGCGATTTACATGAGCTAGTTGTGGCTTTTCTGCTGTCCTGTATCTGCTCCAGATTCTGCCCCTGCATTATGCTACCCACTTATATCTCCAGTGTGATCATTTTCAGCGTAGCCAAGAGTTTAAGAAATGACAGGTGATTTGAGTCAGTCACAAGACATCTTGTACCCATACATCCTAGAGAGCCCTGTGTGTTCACTTCTGCCTTAAAATCAGGCCAGCAGAAGGTGTCTCAAGGCAAGTACACACAATAAGTGATCCTTTAAGAGGAGCATGGTCAGTCATGGCTCCTTGTTCCATCCTTCCAACCCACAAGCATTGTACTGCCTTTCTCATTTCACCTGGAGAGGCCAGGAAGGCACTTTCCTTCTCCTCGAGGTACAGGATGACCTGACCTTCCCAGATTACCAGTACCCACCTTATCCAGTTTCTATGTGTAGTCAGATTCTGCTTTCACTGCCTCGTCGGCAAGCAGAACTTCTGCAGTTCCTACCCTTCAGGAGCACACATGATGCTGATTTGTCAGTGTCGCTGGTACCCCACCACCTGCTTCCTTCAGGTTTTCTCCATCTGGCCCTGGTGATTCACTGCACCAGAGGATCTCAGGAGGCCCCATCACTCCTTCCTCTGAAAATCTTTTAAGGTCATGAAGGCAGAGCATCCCAAAAGACAGAGGGGGAGGATTTTCCCTTTGGTTGTGAGACAGTGATAACACTGATTCAGCTCACCGGTACCTTGCAGGCATTAGGTTTAGGTCTGTCCAGTGCCTGTGATGTGGGGAAAGGTACCAAAGTGACAAAAAGTTCTTCTTCATCCACAGGTGGAGTCACTTTCACACCTTGGCCATTCCGGGGGTGGGGATTGGAAAAGGGACCCCATGCATGTGCGCCATCCAAGAACAACATCAGGCTACCAGTTTCTAACTGGTCTCTTCAAAGCATCCCTGTGACCTTGTTACTGGCCAGGGCCACTGGGGACCCTGTATTAAGGGAATTGAGTGGAGCCTTTTCCTGCCTGACAATAAAATCTATTCTAATTATAGTTCCCTGCACACATACTGTCTGAAGGGCAGGGAAAAGCTTTCGCCACTTGAGTTCAGGACTGAAAAATTAGGTGGTGGGCTCTGGGCGGGGGGACTCGAGGAACAACTGCTGCAGGAGGCTGTTGGGATAACAGAGATGGCAGGAAAATTGATGACAACCTTGCCGCACACACACCTAGAGGAGGGACCTAAGGAAAAGCCCGTGGTCTGGGTTTTGAAGATTGCAGAACATGCAGCAAATTCAGCACCATGTCTCCAACCAGCTTTGGTGGTGTGCAAGGGGGTGACAGTCCCCCAGCTCAATGGGAGGAATCGTTTCCGCAGGATGCACCTCCGTACAGCTCTGCACACCCCAAACTGCTGCGGGGCAGGTCCTGACCTCTCACCGCTGGTGCAGGGGCTCCTCCTCCGCCTCGCTGCCTCAAGGGGTCCCGAAGGAACAGACGTAGCATTTTTCCATTCTACACGAGAACGGATTTTGCACTCAGAAATTTTCCTTTCTCTTTTAAAATTCTAATAGGAAATCTAGAGGTTAGTGCTCTCTTTTTACATTCACATTTTGTTTTAAAACATTACAAAGACACTCAGTTTCAGAATTTTTATTTTACCACTTTTCCTTTGGACAAATCTCTACTGTGGAAAACACGGAGTGGAGAAAAAGTGGGAAAATGAAATCAGAGCCCCTCAGTCTCATTCACTCTATTGCAATTAATGGCGAGACAATACAGGAACAGAAAAAAAATATTGAATTTTGAAATATAAAAACATTTGTGTCTTTGAAAAAATATATATAAATCTAGGTCTAATTCAATGTCAAGATATTGCTAGCAGACTGGAAAAAAATATATGAATATATGAGAAATTTCTTCAGTGGAAAAAAACCATTAATTTTCCAGTTGATATTGCTATTGGATTGTTTATTATCTTGGCCATATGAAATATGAATTACTCTTTAAATAAGGAAAGGAGGTGCACACAACTTCAGTCGTTCTCACAGCAGCCCCAGACGTCATTTTATGCTGGCAGAGCCAGCAGCTTCTGACAACATTTCAAGACATTTTTACAGAAAAATGTCTAAGTATTTACTATCTTAGACCAAGGAAAACAGAAATTCTGTATAAATGAGCAGCATACAGGGAAAAAACCTGAAACATCTATAGTTTTTCTCCTTACATCATGCATCATTCCCAGATTGGAAGCCAGTTGTGCAGTGGTTTTCTAGTGGTGAGAGCAGGATATTGGGTTTCAGGACTCTTGGGTTAAATTATCGAATCTGCCATTGATTTGCAGTGTGACCTTGGGCAAGTTATTTAAAGGGAAATATGTAATTATTGGTTTCAATTGGCCAGGCTCGCTTACTGTCTATGGCTTTATAGCAGTCGCTATTTTTTATTAGAATGATTGGGGCGGGGGGGTGTCTCTTTTCTGGAAACGCTTTTTCGTGTATTAAAGGGTTTGAGGATTTTTTTAGTCTCTCTCATAAAGTATGGAAAACCCATACAATCCAACAGAGAAAACTAAGAATCTGGATTCTACAAGTAGCTTTTCATATACTGCAAGCTATATTCCTAAATACTCAATTTGAATAACATGACTTCCGTTAGTATAGTAGGTAATTGCATATGTACATCATTGAGTGAGCAGCATTTAAAGGAACAGTAAAGGAAAAGCAAATTGCACAAATATGTGACAAGATGAGAATTATTGCCCACTGTAATAATTTAAATAAAGACAGTACAAAAAAGCCCCAAAACCTCAAGGATTTGAGGGTGAAAGGAATTAATTATGAAAGGGGTTTTTTAGCAGATAATTTTGCTCAAAGTTAATGGGGTAAGCAGGAATGATCTCCAGACTTCTGTAAAAATATAAACTTTCCAATAGTTCTAAATAAAGTGTCTTCTGGATAAAAAGACCTGTCCACAGGTGGGCTCAAGCACTTTGTTACTTTTACTTAACATAGTAGCAGTGTTTCAAAAATAAGAAAATTCCCATTTTTCACACCTTGAAGTAGATACATTGAAAACAACAAAAGAAGGGTTGAGGGGGTTTCCCATGTATTCTCATGCTTTCTGGCTCATCTTTAGAATTCTTTCAAAATATTTCAAGATGGGAATTTTAATTGTGAAAAGTGTTGGGTGGGGAAATATCCCAATTTTTAACAACATAATTAGAAGAAAGTTTAAAGTTAAGGTAGTCTGTAAGTTAGGATTTGTTAGGATCTTTTCTGTAGCCCAATGGGACCATGCAAAATACAGTATAATACTTATATGTCCTGCAGGATTATTTATTTTGAAGCTTAGCTATAGTTTATAAAGTGCTTAGAGATCCTCTGATGAAAATGTAATAACTATGTCATCATCGTCATCATTGTTATTATTGTGAATATCATTATTTTTATTCCCCTGGTGAATTAAGAAATCAGTTTGTAAAGATTACAACAGCTGCGGGGAATGCGCCTCGATAACTTCTCTGCATTTTGTACCATTGCCAAAAGAAGTTTATAAAACGCTGCAGGAGTAACCGTGTTCCTAGCTAACAGGCAGGAATTTGCTTGGGCTGTCAAATGTTCACTCGATATGACAAAGAAAAGTAATGAGTACACGGTGCGCCATTTTTCATTCAAGGGACGCATAAAAATCTTTATATAAATGCCCTGGGATTCACATTTTTAACCTCAGACAAACATTTGTAATTTGTAGGGGCATGCAAGGTGCAGTTATTACGGGTAACGTGTGGACTGTTAAGGGTGATGCCTGGTAAGTGACATAATGAAGAGGTCCCCTGTCATGAAAGCACCAGCTCGTGGTTTGTTACTAACCCTAAACCTGGGCTGTGGGAGCGACTGAAGCCACAGCTGCCACGACAGCAATGGCTCACCAGGGGCCTGAGGGGGCGGTTTCATCTCACACAGGGGTAGATGTTGCTGGCCTTTGGGGAGAACGGGCCCCGAGTACTCTTGTAGGAATGAATAGAGCGCAGAATTCCCCAGGAATTTTGCCTATAAACTTTTCATGGTATAAGTGTCACATCCCGGACTTCTCACTCAAAATTAACTGCCGCTTGAGTGGACATTTATCTGACAAGTTAATCTAGTCATTTTATATATGGGAGGAAAAGACAGCAATGACTGAGGATATGAAGAAGGCAAGGTGACCAGAAATTAGGGCCATAAATTGAATCTTGGATGCCAACCTCTGCTCTGCCACAAACTCACCATATGACCACGGCCAAGTTCCTTAATCACTGGTGCACCCATTGTCCAAGTGTAAACTGGGGCTAAAAGCGCTGCCTGGCTCCTCTTCCAAGTGAGGATCGATGCAAGACACCTTGTGAGAAGTTCAAACAAGCTCCTTTTGCATGGAGAGAGTTTTGCTCACCAGGTATCTGAATCAGAGGCCAGTCCTGAAAAGGGATCAGTGGGATTTGTTCAGGTGAAGGCACGTTTAAATAGCGGCAGATGGAAAATTCTCCTTTTCTTTCTAAATTAGACATCACAAACAATGAGAAAATTAAATCCACTTCTCAGGATATGTCCCTGCACAGGAAGTTCATCGCAGGGGCGTTTCCCTGATAAGAGCTTTCTCTGGGAAGAAACTGAGTCTGTCTTTTGTAAGGGGCTCTGAAAAATAACTCCCAGAATCCAGATCCTGTCAAAATGATGTGAGAACATGAGCCATTTTACCATCAAAATATTTTGGCTTCAGAAACTAGCAAATCTTTCCGCCTCTCTATGAGAAGAGGCAGGGAAATGAAGTGATTGCTCACTGCCACAGCGCTCTGTGGCACTGAGAAAACCGTTTCGTTTCCTGCTGTTGTGAGACCTCACAAGCTCCTGGCACCTGGCCCTGAGCTCCAACCGCTGCCTCCTGCCTCCCGCTAGCAGACTCGCTGCTCACTGGCCGGCCGAGAGATGCTTGCTGGAGCATTCCCTTTTTTACACCTAAATTTCTCCTGCTAAAATTATGCCCCACTGGCTCCATAATAAAGCGTTACTGGGGACATAGCTTATACACTCGAGTGTCACCTCCCAAGTTCAGTTGCAGTGATGGGACCTGGAGGGAACACGCTGCCATGTCCCCTAAGCAGGCACACAGGAGCTCAGCAAGGGCGATGCCATTCCCCGCGGCTCTTTTCCATCCTGGGATAGCATTAGCTTGTACCTGGCTTAGCTTAACTGCGGTGTGGCCTGCCTACATTGCCTCATAAATCATTTACACATTTCAATTTGTTTGGGGGCACTATTTTGCCAGTTTTAAACGGGAGGTTTCTTAATTTCTTGTTAGTGTTTGAAAGTTTTTCTTTATTAACTGAAGCTTAGAGCTGTAGTTACTCCCAAATCCTTCTGTTTAAAATAGCACGGCCAGATGTTTTCTTCTGAAGTCTTGTTTCAAAAAGTCCCCATGGGCTTTCCATGACAAAATTCTTTCCAGCAAGCACCTTGTAACGCGTGAGCCCTGCGGAAGCAGGGAGAGCCCCGGCCTGATGCTCCCCTTCAGGGCCACCACCCTGCACCAGACGGGGGGAAGTGGCTCAGGCGTGGGTGCTGTGACTGCCTGTGACACCTCCCCATGCTGCAGGCATGGACACTGTGACTGCCTGTGACACCCCCCCGTGCTGCTGTGGGGGACGACACGCAGGGATGGGCTGGCTGCTGGGCTGAAGGACGGGTGAGGAGTGAGGCAGCATTTGTGCAGCCCCCAGCAGGACACGTTCTCACCCAGGTGATGCGGGGGGCAGCTGCAAAACCCACAGGGCTAAATCCAGGCTTTTGCAAACCCTTTAAATTTCTGTCCCTGAGACCTCGGAAAACCTCAGCTTCAATTCACCTGCCAATACAACTACTCTTTCCAAGAGTGACCAGGCAGCTGGAAAGTTTGGTTCCTGAGTCTGCAGCTTGCACATTAGCCTAGTGATGCTCAACAAAAAGTGCCTGAAGGGTCCTGGTGCCCCAAGGAGCCGGGATGGTGGCTCTTCCCACGCAGCCCCAGGACCAAGCCCACCTCTGCCCGCCCCAAATGTGCTCAGCGCCTCATTCATTTTGGGGTGAGCTCAGGCGGGTCTCCCGCTCAGGTCTGCTTCCAATCACCGAGCTGTGCTGAATAAAAGGCTGCTCACATCGGAGCCAGTGCGGGTCAGGGGTGGCCAGGGCAGAGTGCATGAGAACTTCCCTCCGTCCGGGAAAAATACTTTTAATAGAACAAATCTGGCTCCCCGCAGCAAACAGCTAGCCCACAGCGGAGGGGAGGGGGGCAAAAGCAGAGGCTTCTCCAGCAGCTGTCAGCCTGCCTTTATAGCAGCAGCTATTAAAGCTGGTTAATAGGAACCACCCTCCCACGCAGCGCTCTGTGATCTCTGGCAGGTTGGAGCCAAGGCGAGCGAGCCAAGTGGACCATCCAGCAAAACCGAACACTGGAGTGAAAAGGGAAAGAGGTTTGTATCATGAGGTGTTGCAGTTTTGCCCTCTGACAGACAAGGGCAGCCCTGCATGGGCACCCTCTGGGAAGCTATGGCAGCTCGAAGACCCGAGAGGATTTATGGGAGGGCGGATTCCAGACCCAGATTTGCTCTGATCTGAGTTTAATCCCCAGCCCAATATTAAAAATCGGGTGGTCTGAAGAGCAAATCCTGCCCGGCAGGATGTGAGCAAGCTCCAAGCCAAGTCCCCGAGCTCTGGTTCACAGGGTAAATCCCGCAAAGCCGACAGCTGCTTCAGCTCCAGGCTCCCCTGCCTGCTGCCAGCCTGCAGCCGGGCAGAGCCGGGGCAGGCACAGGCCAGGGGCTGCACCGACAGACCATCGCCTGTGTAGGGTAGGAGCCTGAGTAAAGGCCACAGCTCCCCTCGGAGAAGTGAAAACTAGAAGGAAAAATGTGGCTGATCTTCATAGAAAGCTGGTACTTAATCTGTGTCTGTGCCACACTTTTTGCTCACTTTCTGGAAGGGCAAGCTGTGCCGGCCCAAGGACTCAGCCTGGAGGTGGATATCTTCTTTGTAATCGACCATTAGTTCTTAGGTGGTGCTTCTCACCCGTCAAACACAATCTGCTGCCTGAAGCTTAGGGGCCAGTAGGATTTTTCTGACTCATCAGAAGGTGGGGAGGCACCACAGCCAAAGGGACCTGGATAAAGTCACCCGCTGGTCTATGGACCACTAGAGAGAAACACAGATTTTCCAAGCGCAATCAAGTGATGCAGTTTCTAGATCAAATTACATTTTCAATTTTTTCCTAAAAAAGCATTCAACTGGGACGTCTTGAACCCAGTCAAGGCTGGCGCTGACGATTTGCTCAGAGCAGCCCTGATCAGGCAACTGAGTCACTCCAAGATACTTACACTCCACCAGTGGGAAGGTTCAGCACCTGGTCTTGGCCATCTAAAATCAGAGGGCGACAGGCACCTCCATGGAACTTTTCATCCCACTTCCAGTGGCGTGCTGGGCACGTTGCATCAGCTGGCTATCAAGAGCACCAGGGTGCTGAGATAAAGTCGAGGACTAACATTTCCGTGGTTAAATCTGGGTGAACCCTGTCCAACCCCAAAAGCATTGCTACTGTTTTTGAAAAAGACACTTTCTCATCAGCTGAAGCAGAATGACGAAGAATGCCCCATCTGAGCCAGACTCCTACTGACCACCCTATTTTATCAAGGTCTGGGGAATTTTTCATTTTAGATATGCAAATATTTTGTGGCTTTTTATTCATGGCAGCTGGACTTTATCAGCAGGTCACCACAGTGGGGAGATAAGAAGGTTGCTTCTCTAGGCACCCTAGCAGGAGTCTCACAATCCCAGTTTGGCTTATGTGGCCATTAAAAACCCCTCTAAAGTGGTTTTGACCTCAGCGCCTTTCCATCAGCTCTGTGGTTTAGAGGAGTCTTGTGCTAACAGAGGAAATGAGGCTTTTGTGGGTCTATCACAGATTGAAGTATAGACATACAGACACACCCTTAAAACCACTTTTATTGCTTTTCACATAAATTTATAAGGTGGGACCTCATAAATTTGCCGTCACTTACTCCTGTGCCCACCCTTCTTGCACTACCTTGCAGCACGCAGCCCGTCTCCAGCAATGGGCTCCTTGTTCAAGCGGAGATGGAAGTTTTAGATCAGAGAAGCATTTTAGGAATCTTCAGTGAATTAGGCAAATTGTTTCTGTAAAAAGAAAGGGAAAGAAAGGAGAAAGAAAAAGGAAAGAGAAAAAGGAAAGGGTAAAAAGGAAAAAATAAAAAGAAAGAAGGGAAAAAAAAAACAGAAAAGGGGAAAGGGAAGGAGGAGAAGGAGGAGGGAAAGAGAAAGGGAAAGGAAAAAAGGAAAAGGAAAAATTCCCCTCCCTCACCCAACTTCAAGACTTGAAATATTTTTCAAATCAAATCGTAAGGAAATTTCATTCTCATTTGAAAACATGAGATATTTTAGAACTGTACTTACAGGAGGTAGTGTTTCAAACTCATATATCAGCTTTTGAAAATACAAACAAGGTGTTACATAGCTGGACATCTTTTAATGTTGTGGTGTTCAAGTTCCCAAAACATCTCAGAGATGTTTTTGCACAAATATATATATTATTTTTTCCCTGCAAGCCCTGTGTGTCTGACTGGAGATGTGAGACACCCTGTCTTCCCTGTGTGGCGAGGAGGGCCAGTGAGGCACGTCCTTCACCCGTGCTCCTGATACCGGCAGGACCAGCCGCTGTGCACCACCCCGATGCAGAGCCCGAGGCCACAGACCCGCTCTCCTCCCCGCTGCCAGCAGAGGGAAATCAGCCCAAGAGGAAAATCATGGGCCCATCCAGTTGAAATGAATATTACAGCTCTCATACCTGTTTTAGCAGCAGACCTGCACTCAAGGTCTTTGGTTTTACTAGGATGCAGTTGGGCAGAGATTTCTTTGTAGCTTCCCTCATTCCTTTTCTTTTTTAGCAGCACATCTTCCAAGAGGCAGATCTCCATGCTCGGGTGTTAGACTCACTGTGTTCAGAAGAAATTTTCTTGGTGTGGAGCTAATATTATTTTGCACTAAAAAAATCAAAAAGTAACTCCGGAGCCTGTGGAAGACAAAACAAAGTTCCTGAAGCCTCCTCACCCTCCCACCCCGTGAGGAAAAGAAACGGGAAGGAAAAAGAAACTCCTATTGGATCCGAAGTGCAAAAATTTAGGGCAGACATGTCGAGGGCTTCCAGTTTTCTGACCAAAAATAGTACACCAACTAAGAAAGCACGTGCTTTCCTCCAAATGTCACTGCTGGCAAGTGCCAAAACCCCACTCCTTTTCCCGCGGGAACAGGCAGGGGGTGACAACCCAGCAGGCAGCGTCCAGGCTGAGGGACACTGGGCAGAGCAGGGGCAGCTCCAAGGGCCAACCACCCAGTTTCCGTAGGGGCAGGAGAGCTGCCGGTCCGGGCCAGTCACGAGCTGTCTGACTGCATGGAGTCTTTCTTGTCAACGTCCAAACAGCTTTCGCTTTGCTCCTTCTTGCAGCCATGCCGTGGTCCCACTGGGATCGCAAAGGTACGTGGGACAAAGAAAACTGCAGCCTTATGGATATCACTTCAGCTGGCTAAAACACCTTCTGCCGTCTCTGTATGTATGTATAGATGGTCCCTCCATATTCATATTTCTCTATAGAAAACACCATGTCTTGGAAAAGTTCATCTTGACTGCTGTCTGTCAAAATATTTCCTTACTCCATTAATAACAATTATGAGTGTGTTTACATAGCAGCTAACATTTGCAAAATGCTTTACCCATGAATATATATCCTAATTACTCACAGAAAATTATTTCTTTACACAAAATTAGCCTCTTTTGTTTGCCTGACCCGCTTCCAATCAGATCATGATTACAGCAAACGTAACGAATGCTTCGCACAGGCACCTTTCATCCTGTGGGTGGCTGGTAATTGTGTGATTGCTGCGAGTTTCACTGCGCATTCTGCATTTGCTTTCCAAAATCGAAGCGCTTTTGACTGGACAAATAAATCACTGATATATCTCTGTAATGTCATGTTTTTCCTGAAAAAAAAAAAAAAGGGCAGATAATTTTGAATTGAAAATTGACTTTGCATAACTGATATATCTCTGTAATGTCATGTTTTTCTTATTGAAAAAAAAAAAAGCAGATAAATTTGAATTGAAAATTGACTTTGCATTGACTGCCAAGCAATCTTTAGGTACTATTCATTGCTTTGCCAGCTTCCCTGACTGTAAACCCCTTTTTTCCCCAGCTGCCCGATACCGATCCAACCACACATACACATACTTTATATATACACACATACACATACATGTACATATGTATGTATATATGCATACATACATATACATACAACAGTCACAGGAAGAAAAAAGCAAAACAAAACTCATTACAGGGTAAAGAGCATAGTGACATTAGTTCACTTTGTAAAGATATAAAACCACCGTGAAATGCTGGGTGTTTAATAGCAAGAATCCCTGAAAATATTCCAGCCAAAGGGCACGAGTGTTTGGTGAAGTGAAGCATCACTGACAGCTTAGGCTGGAAGTTGTTCACAGAGACAAGACTAAACTGATACCTTTCGGATACTAAACCTAAAGCCTCTCAGGGGATCCCACTTGTACGTGCTATGCCAAAATCGTGACCGTGCCGGCGGCTGCAGCTGCTGGCCGAGCACCGGGTGCCGGCAGGGCAGGCTGCCTGCATCGCTCCGGAGCCGGAGCCTCCACCGAGCAGGAGCTGCAGAAACAGGGCTGCAGCAAGGACACAGATCTGTGATTCCCCCAGAGGAGGGAGCTTTGAAGAGCTGCTTTCCAGAGATTTTGAGCCTCTCTGTCTTCACAGATTTAAAATAGAGAGATGTGGAGCGGGAAAGGGGAAAGGGAGAGAAGGAAATACACCCAGACGGAAACACGACCTTCAGTGGTTACAGACACTGTTGGAAGGCAGCTCATCTGAAGCCAACAGCGGGCAAAGCCAGTGTTTCAAGGCCAGCACATGCACGCCGCAGAAAAAAAAACCAGCAAGACGCACGTGCAGCCCCTCTGCAGACAAATGCCCACAGCTGCCAGCTTTGCACCGCGGCAGATTTCATCTTGCCTTGTGCCCACAAGGATGGTGTTGCCAAGGAGGGGAGGGAGTGGGAGCAGCGCAACCATCATTCCTCAAAACCCCTTCAAACAAGGAAAAGGGGCAACAAGTGTATCACTCTGTACGTGGAGGGGACCCAAGCCTGCCACCTCCCAAACAAAGTTGGACGGGACCATGCTTGCTCCGTTGAGAGAGCGGCTCTCCGGGGAGAGCAGGCGCGGGACAAAGCCTATTGTTTAGCTGCGCTTGCACCATCTATTCTTCTGTCCCCAACATACAAATTGGCAGGCGCCCCCGGGGACGCTGCCACACCAAGCCCTGCGGGTCCTGTGCAGGGTGGTGGTATGGAGCAGCCCCTCGGCACATCTCCAGCCTGGGAGGCCAGGAGGGGACGAGGCAGCCACGGCGTGCACGCTCGTGCCCGGCCCTCCGGAAGAGAAGGAAACCGGCAGAGACAGGCAGCTAAGGGACAGGCAGGAGACAGGAACAAGGTCAGCACAAATGCAGGAACCCCCGGTCTCAGCTGCAGACAAAGGTAATTCGGCAAGCGGTTTTAAACTCCCGAGTGAGTAAGGGTTTTATTGGGAGCACTCCCAGCGGGAAGTAAGCAGAGGCTCCAGGTCTGGCACCACTCAGGCCATCAAGGCTGGGTATTGTCCGGATTTGCAGAGGGAGATCCCAAACTCAGGCCGTGGGTGCCCAGGTGGAGCCAAGCCTTGGGAACTGGTGACACCAGCATCGGGATGTCTGGCGCGTCCCGGCGTGATTTAGATGCTTGTCACCAGGAAAAAATAGGCTTGCCTTGAATTGGGCAAACACGCCTCTCATCTGGACACTCGCTGCTAAAAACAGGCAGCTTTTAGAGCAGTACGGGTTGGATTTACAGTAAAACTGTGTCCTCCCCGCTCCCCGTACAGACAAACGCCCACGGCCATGCGGGGCCAGCACATGCGGTGCCAGAGCAGCTGTACAGCTGTGCACCCCCGGGGGCTGCGCCAGACGGCGCTGGGATTAAACCCCCCCCACTCCCCCACCCAGGATTAAACCCACCATTTATCAGTGGTTAATTAACAGATTACTGGGAGGCTGAGAGAGTCTTTTTAGATAGCTAGTGAACTGGTCTGCTTGGCCCACAAGCATAAAGCCGTTGGATTCACTTTGGGTCCAGTGCTATTTCGCAGGGCGGTGGGAACTGCAGATAATCACCGAAACTCGACAATTACTCCATTTTTCACAGATTTTCCCACCAGAAAACAGTATATGGGCTTTAAAGGTCTCCTCCTTTGAAAGGCCTAAAGTAGGACAGACACAAAACTGTTGATACTGGGGTTCTACTGAACGCATGGTTTGCCATTAATAGAAAGTTTTCATGAAAACTGTTTACTTTCTTTGGAAAAGTTTGGCTTTCGGTCAAAAGCAAATAAATAACCAAAATGGAATGGAAAGTTTTGCCTTCCCGTTTTTAATTTTCACGCAGAAAAGATCATTTGCATGTGGTCTGGTGCCCCAGTGCCTCCTGGGAGATGGAGCTGAACATTTTTGTGCTGCTCCAGCGGGGAGGCAGCTGTGGGGCAGCACGGCAGACACTGCCCTGGTGGGAGGTCACAGAAGAGAAGGCCAACAGAAAGGTCCCTGGGGCACCAGCATGACTCTGGGTGACATCAGAAAAGGGAACCAGCTGGGAGGCAGCCTATATCTTTTTGTAACAATTCAAAATTATCTCTGAAGAGACAGGAAAAATGTCTGAAGAATCTATGGAGCCCCACTTTCCCCTCATTTTCTTGATGGAAGGCCAAAAATTTCTGTCACTGGAAAATAATTATAGCAAGTGGGATACCATCTCCTTTCTCTGCTTTGTCTAGAGTATCCACCTGAGGAGCTGGAGGGCCATGGAGGGCCAGAGCTGAGTAAGGACTTTACCACCCAGAAGCTCCACGTTCCAACACTTCTGTCCCTCCAGGCACATTTAACTAGCGATCAATTAACATCCTAGCTTGCAAAAAAAAAAAAAAAAAGAACAAGCCAGCCTGGAAACAGGCGTGCTCCAAACACCACAGGAAAATGAGATCTGGACCCCGTTAAAGACAAGGGGAGATGTTGCCCTGATTTCAAAAGTGTTAGCACTCAGCTCAAAATGAGAGTGGCCTCCGCAGAATCTGCACACAGTCACAGGCAAAATTCGACCTTTCCCTAACTCTCATCCCGGGCTGTAAAGGATCAATCTCCTTATTGCTATGTACTAAGTGATATCTTGCAGGGCCCCACTGAGAAAACTGCTGCAAAATCCAAGCTACAGCTCCCCCACTTGAAAGGAACGACCTTCAGGCCCTGCAAACATCTGATTTCTTACAGCAGAAGGGCTGTGAAGGTGATGCCCCGGTCGCCTTGCAGCCCCGGCAGTGACGCCCGAGTGCCCAAGGTGCAGTGGCACCCACAGGGTCCGCAGCCAGGCCAGCCCAGCCCTGCAGCCCGCTCCTCTTCAAGCAAAGCTCCTGTGAGGAAGGAGCTCCCTCCCTGAACTCCACTTTGTCCTTCTCCTTCTCCTTCCCTCCTTGCTTTTTTCTTCTCTTTTGTGATCACACATTCCCATTTTCTGAAACATTTTCCACTGCAAAGCCGCACAGCGATCACATTAGCTGAGATGCTGCTCCTGCAGATTTGGCATCATGCACAGGTGTGGTCCTTCGGTCTCTCCGGGCCAGCTGTCATTGCCGCAGGGCTGTGCAGGCTGAATCCCACACCCCCTGGTGCTGGTGGACTTACAGCGTCCTTTGCTCCCTGCAGCATCCTCCAGGCAGCCTGGCCATGCACAGAGACACATCTTTGCAGGTCCAAGGACTCCCTTTGCAACCGCAGGGCAGGGCTGGCCAGGTACGTCCCGTGGCTAGAAAACCACCAGAGTCGCGAGCTGAGGAAGTCAGCGTTTGGAGATTTCCCTACACACCAAGGCAACACGCTCAGTCACGAGGTTGTCGGGGCGCAGTGGAAAGGCAAGGGAGTTGCAGGGGGCCAACAGGCTCATTCCGGAGACACAGCGAGACCTCTCACTGCTTCCAGGAGAAAGCACCAACATTTTGCAGAGCAAGGGCAAAGATTCAGGTAAAGAAGGTGACTTGAACTAACTGAGCAAGATTGTCAGTCTGGAAGTATTTCAAGAATAGGCTGTGCTGAAATTTTGGTCATTCCTCACACAAGGCAGATCTGATATGCAGAATTCCATAAAATAGGTTTGATCCTCTTTTAGAGAAAAATGTAGGTTTGGAGTCCAGAAACTGCTTTGCAAACCCACATTAATTCTTTTGCCACGGTCACTTAGGAAAAAGTACTACAAAAGGCATTTAGAAAAAAAGAAGCACTCCAATTAATTCCTTTCTAAACAAGCCATTTGGGACTTCTGTTTCAAAATGGCTTTCCATTTTTTAAATGCCCTTAGGAATTTCATGCCACTGTATTTTTATAATTGAAAATGTATGATGTGTTGCACAAAGTGACTGCAGAAACGCTCTGGTACACCCTCCAATGTTCTGTCTTTTACTTCTCTATTTTATGACTTCTTAAGAGATAAATCTGTGCTGCTCCAAACACAAACTGTTTGTTTTAACTGCTGAAACTCACTGCACCTTCATTTGTCCTGCACTGCCTTACCCTCAAAATGCTACTGGCATTTTGCACCCAGCCATTTGCCCTGGGAGCAAGCTCTCATTGCGCTTGGCACCATGCTAGCTGATCCGGAGCAGCATTGGAGTTTGGCGCTAACAGGCGACCCAGCACAGAACAGGACCTGCTGGGAAAAGATATGTTTAATTTATACAGCCAAATTTTGGAAATGCTGTCCTGGTTTCCCCTGGCTATTCCTTAAAAAGAACAAAAAGGAGGGTGGAGGTAGAACTAGGGGGAAGAATATATCAGCTACGGAGTAAACAGTTTGGAAGCCAAATATAATTGGCTGGTGAGTGCATATTGTGATTCACGAAGGGAAGGCTTTTTTTAAACTCCAGGAGCCACGGAGCAAGGACAGCCATGCAGTCATCTTCCTGTGCAAAACAAAAGCTCCGAGCCAGCGAGGTGCAGCACCAGCGTGCCGGGACAATGGGGACACGGAGCATTACCTCAAGCCTGCAACATGCCACTGGGTGACTGGCCTGGTGTTTCCACAGCCAGGCTATTGCTTTCAACATCAGGGTTCGGTGATTCAAGCCCCATTCCCTCTCAGGGGCTGAGAGTGCTACAGATCATTCCTATTTGGGGAGCATACCTTATCTAAGTCCATTATTGCCTCTGCCTAATATAAACACTGTTTCACTCCGTACAAGGTCTGTGCATTGAAAGTTTTCTTAAACCAAGGAAACCTGAAATAAATACCTCATTGTCTCCAGGACTTTATCACAGTGGTATGAAAGAAAACCAGTGTGTGACTGTTTTCCAGCAATAAAGTTCTTTCAGTCCCAGGAAGGATAGTTTTGATTTGTGAATTTATTGCTCTCACAGTTAGGACTTCACACTTGACCGAAGTAGCTGATATACTGTCAAGACTGATCTGGCATGCAGTCTGCAAACACAGTCTGTTTGTTTGACATGAAAAGAAGAGAGGGGGACTTTTTCACCCAATTTTTTATGGTTTTAACTTAGAAGATCTAAAAGTTTAAAACTTTGTCTTTTAAAGCAAAACAAAAAAGAAGATTCAACATCACCACGTTTCACAAACTTGTCTCCAAACTGCCAAAGTGCTGCCGTCAGGGGAAATGAATTCTGTTCTTGCAAAAGTCAAACACTGTTTTTTGAATGAAAAATTACTCTTACGAAATGTTCTTTGCTTCTTTCTTTTATAAAATGTCCTTCAAAATTGACTGAATCTGAATGGAATGCTTTATTTCATTCAAAACTTTTGTCTTTCTTGTTTTACTTTCTGGCTTGCCATTTTGGAAGTGTTGACATACACTCGGAGCTGTAGCAGCAGAGAACTGCAGAATTTCCCATGTCTCTGGTGGCACGGGTCCTGATACTAAATCACAGCTAAGCCCACCGCCTGCTTTTCTGTGCTGCCAAGGGGCAGGATACCAGGTGAGGTGGGTCTCTGGCTTTTCTCTCCCACGCCTATCTCTCCCCCTGTGCCTTCCCGATGGCTGAGCCCAGATTTTTGTCCCTGCTCACGAGGGTGTGCAGATGCGGGCTCACTGTTAGTGAGGAGCCCCTGACGCATGACAGAGCAACGTGGGCAACCCCAGACCATCCCAGGCTGCATTTTCTTTCCACACTGACGAACTGGGCTCCTCACCCAAACTCTGTCCCAGACAGTCTCCTTGCACCAGACAATGCCGATGCCAAGCTTCTCTGGCAAGGGGAGAGAGCTGACACAAGGGCATTAAGCACCATGGCTCTGGCATAATTTAGGAGAGTGTCTGAGCGCCCCTGGCCATGAGTACAAAGCAGGGACCATGCTGGTGCTGCACGATCTCCCCTAAGATCAGCAAGCAACCTCTGCCAAATGCTCAGCAGGTAGATGGCAAACTAAGTCTCTAGATAAAGACTCAAAGGTTCTTGTCTAAAACCACTGTAGTCCAAAATGCCCAGGCCAAGAAGCTCATTTGTCTGATTCAGACCAGAAGTCATCCTGTGGAAACACAGCTGAAGGGATTCCTGAGCATCCTGCCCATCAGACCATGCTAGGATACCTGCTAGGTATAACTAACATTTTGCATACTGTCTTTTGCCTGACTCTAGCAAGAGCCTTAACTCCAGCTCCGCGCCGGAGGGGCAAAGTGCAAACAGCCAAATTTCTTAAACTGTGTCTAAGCTGGGGGCAGCGAAATCCCACCTCGGCAGGGCGAGCAGGGTCCATCTGTCAGGCCTCCAGTCCAAACAGGAATCCCGGCTGGCAGCTTGGGTTTTAGCTGAAAGATGTATCAGGGCAGCATGGAACAACACAAGCGGTCCCTGGAGCAGGCAGAAGCACCGGGTGGAAAGGCTCGGGAGCGCCAGTCCTGTTGAGGACGGACTCGTGACACAAAACAACAAACAGGGTGTCTGGCAAGCCCGGCGTAACACCCCAGGCACATGTGAAGGAAGAGTCACTCTAAACACAAGAATGGGACCAGATGAGTTGATTTCAATGGTTTATTGTAAGAAAGCTCCTTAGATTACGCAGATTAAAGTCTTCATGGAAACACTTCTGGAGACTGTGTGTTGCTCAGCTTCCTGCACAAGGCACCGCTTGGTCATGGCTATGTGGAATAGCAAACTTAGGAGAGGGGGTTTTATTAGTTTATTATTATTACAAGGCTACAGAGCTCCTGTGTCTCTATATCGGTTTCCTCTTGCACTGGAAGAAAGTAAATCTCCACTTCAGAATCACCCACAAGTGAAGGATAAGACCAGAGGTAAAGCAAGGGTTAGCACTTAGGGGAGCATTTCCCCTCAGCCCCTGCAAAACACAGCCCAGGACTACCAGGCTGGGGAAGGGGAACAGCCAACTGCAGTTTTTCCCAGCTCTGGAGCTCCACAATGAAATTGAACAACCTGAATAATTGAGTTACTCAGCTGTGGGATCAGGGAAGGAGTTAAGGTTTCACACGCCAGCCTGGTCCTTAGCACAATTCTTTCACCCCAGTGGTGCAGAAGTCAGAAGATGAATGGCTGGTGCTGTGGTTGCATGTGATGGCAGAAGTTCCCACAGTGTGTCCTCAAAGCTCTTCTGCAATCCCTCTGAGATCCTTCTTAGGAAGAGAGGCCCTTATCTGCCCACTGTGGTTTGCTTGGTGAAAAAGCTTTATTTTTTTGTGACTACAATCTTCCCAGTGAGTCTAAATATGTTGAGTGCCACTGCTGCTTTCGCCCTGAGCAAGGATTGCAAATTGAGCAACGAACCCTAGAAGTAAAAACCTTCATACTTAATATTCCCTTCACAGCTCCCAGTCTCTTCCAGTGCCCACAGCCTTGCCAGCCCGTGCTCCAGCTCCTCCCCAGGGCAGCCCTGGGCTCACCTGCCTGACCTGCCTTCCTCAGTGACACCCCAAAACCTCCAAGCTGTACCAGCAAAACCACCTTCAGTCACTTCTCCAAAAGCTCAGTAACACCATGAGTAAAGGAAAACTCCATCAGCCCAACACCTCACCTTCCCACACTTTTTTCCCCTCCAGGCATTTCCTGCCTACTGCCACATCTCCAGGGTTTCACCCAGGGAGGGAGGCAATGTCTAGCTGTGGCATCGCCAAGACCTCTGCCTGCAGCAGGGCATGGAGCTTCCCTCCGTAGACCACAGGGACAAGTGGGCATGTCCTCCCATTGCAGTCGGGGGCAGAGGAAGAGGGAAGAGGAAATGGTCTCTGGAGAAGCTTCTCTCTCCTTGGCAGCTGTAGAAGGAGCAACTAGCTCACACCAAATGTTTAACTTCTAGAGTGCTGACCTTAGGTATGGAGCATGTTGGGCACGCTGGCTTGTGACTGCTGCTCCTCCTGGGTGGAGAAGGCCACAGCTAAAATGCGCAAAACGCAGCTGAGAGGCCACAGAGAGCTGAGTGAGGGGTCAGCTGGTGGACAACTGGGAAATCACTGGCAGGAAAAGAAGGTGGGGGAGTGGCAGGCTTGGACTGAAACAGAAAAAAAAATTGTGATAAATGGAGGGGGGAAATAATTTTTACTATATTCAAAATCCAAGGTTTCCTTTTGCTTTCATGCTCTTTAACTCTTGTGATTTTTATCGTGCCTGTTTCTAAATGAAAAATCTCCTTTCAAAATGAAAAGCCAAAACCCTTCAGTTTGCAGCTATCTGGGGGAAAGGGTCTGGTGCTTTAAAATCCCACCCTGTTGTTTTTCTTCCAAACTGCTTATCAAATTCAGCGTGATTCTGGATATCAATCCAACCACTCTGAAACAGGCTCTCGGTTAATTTACTTCCCCAGTATTAAAACTTGCTATTTCAGTTACCTTCCCTAACACGTTCCCTGTTTGTCCCACCCTTCTGTCCTGCTTTTCAGACCTGCAGCCCCATGGGACTGAGATTCACAGTCTCCAGGTATCCCCCAACAAGTGGGACCTCTCTGCTGGCTGTAGGTGCTCCTTGGTCCAAACGCTCTCTAATAACATACACATGATCATTTTTCAAGGTGCTGCTGGCAGCAGGAGAAGGCTCCAGTTATTAACTGTTCCTTTTAAAATTAGCAGCCCCACCACCTTGAACCCACACAGCAGACCCTGGGGAGGTTACCTACTCCTTTGTGTCCTCCTGAGGCAGCATTTTTTTCCCCCTGAATGGACGTGTAAAACTGCTATCATGGAGTGAAGTAACCGGCATTCATTTGAGGAAATACAGGAATCATGAATCTAAAGTATCAAAGCAGCAAATAAAACACCGAACTCACTGCACATCAGGCAAAACTCTTGTTCCAATGTTTTTGCCCCAAGACCCACCAGGGCCTTAAAAACATAAGGTCAGAAAATGACACGTCTATCTGAGCTGTCTCTGTTCCTTGAACCATGAAGACATCTGTGGGTTTTGTATTCAAGTATTCAAACTCCTGCCTGCAATCACAAGGGACACGAAAAGTTTGGAGGGTGTTAATGATAGCCGTGATACCACCTAACCTGCAGGAGACAGGGCTCTGCACAGTGCCAGGCACACCAGAAGAAGGACATGATGGTGGGCAGCCCCGTCACCCTTGCACCACACTGCCCTGCTCCTTCTTGCTCAGCAAGAAGAATTTGGACATAGGAGCACAAGGAGAGCAAGAAATCCGCCCAGGTCCTACAGGCAGTTAGGAGGAGCCCTGCAATATGAGGGTAATTTTCATCATCAAGCAGTAATCATGTTTCCTTTCGACCCCTTCCCTCAGAAGAGGAGGAACAATTAAAAAGCCCAAAGATTTGGATGTATGAGCTGACGTTGCAAGCTTGCAACAAAAGCTTAAAAGCCTTTCCTTCGCTGCAGATGTCATTCCAGAGACATTACCTGCCAAAAAACTAAACCACCAGTGAAACATTATGTTTTAAAATATAAAAAATTATGTTACATTTTTGCCAGAGAGACACCCCTTTTTTGAGTGTTTTCCAGGAGTTTCGTGGCTTATGGAGTCGATGGAGGCAGAAAATGATAATATAATTATGGCTAATGATTTAGGTGGGGAGAGGGGTGAGCAATTAATTTTTATTATGTTTATCAATATCTTTGGTCACAATGTCATGTGGAAAATGTTTTTTTTGTGACCCAGGAAATTGAAAAGCCATTTGTGGCAGCATGTTTGAGTAACATAAGTAATTATATATTTGTACAGGTTTTATGTGTTGCTACGATAGTTACTTCCTAGCATGTGGCTTATGCATTCTTGTAATTGTCTTATTAGGCCAGTTTGAGTTTCAAATAGCACCTATATTGCAGTGTTTAAAATGTTTGCTTTGGAAGGAATTATGGGACACAAAAACATATGGATCGCTTTATCATACATATAGAAAGCATACAGCAAAAAGCTGGCTTTCATTAGTCCATTAGTATGGATCTAGATACAGACTCAGTGTTGAGACTTGGTTATTCATATGTTTATGACATTTAGGGCTGCTTTGTGTTATTGTGGATGTACATTCACTCTGCTGGAAATACAACACATCTCTCCACCGAATATTCCTTCTGGTAAATACTGTGAGACTCAGGATAATCAAAATCAGGGCTTGTTACCGGTGAAACAGATGTGCTTCCAACCAGCTGGTACCCCACCATCTCCCCTCGTCTCTCTGCTTCTTATCTCTCCTGCATCCTGTTGTTCTGCATCACAGTGGTGTTCCACGGCTCCAACTGGATGACTGAGACCTTCCTAAAGAGCGAGAGAAAACCAGCAAGGCAGACACGGTAAGGACAGAAAACCTTCTTGGAAGGCCTCTGACCTTCATTAACAAAAATGCTGCAGCACCGTGGATAAGATTTCATACGCTAGCATCCTCTCCCGTGCAAAGCAAACACGACACCGCGGGTGCACGGGGAGGAGTCAGTGCTTCAGCAGCTCTGTGTGGGTGAGCCCAGCCTGGCGTGGGTGAGGATTACTGCTCCCAAGGATAGGGCACCTCGTGGCAGTGGAGGGAAGGCTGGTGGATTCATGCCTGATACACAAAACAGATAGTCTGTCTTTAAACAAAACCCATAAACTTTGTCGTCATTCCCTCTAGTGGTAAAATCCAGAAGGAGCTGAAAACGTTTCTAAGCTTTAAGCTTCATCTGTCCTCTCAAACAAGACAGACTCATGCTTTCAATACTGTAGGTCACGGTCCCAGTCCCAGTGATGGTTCGAGTAATGTCATTTACAGGATCACACTGCCCTAGGAAATCTTTTGGGTGCTTCTAGTTTCCTGATAATATCCAGTAATTGAACGTCATACATCGCATTACAACAGCCAGCCTTTGTGAGGGCCCAGAAAGATGCTTTCCGGGATACTTCCGGGGAGCCATTGGCTTTTGCAGAGGAGGCAAAAAGCCAGCAAGTGAGAATTTATTTGGTGTTGAACACACCTCCATAGCCAGATTAGAGAAAGAGTGTTGCTTTACACCATCAGCTGAAGGGAAGCCTGCTGGGGCTGCGTGGCGAAGTGCTGCGTTGGTTATCATACTTTCTTCTGGCAAATGCATTCATCAGCCAAACCCGCTGCTCCATGGAACACTGTGCTTGAAGGGCTGCAGCTGCCTCAGTTTCCCAGCACCTTTACACGATGCTGACAACAGCATACAGTCACCTCCAGTGGCAGGCCCTGGCACCAGTGGCTGCTGGCAGGGAGGCATCACAGCTTGTGGCCTCAGTATAAGCAAAGCAGGCAGGATAGAGAGCTGCTGAGCTCTGGATTCCTCCCTGGACGCACGATGACTACGCTCACCTGAGCTACCGACATTTCCCTTGCACTAGCCCTTTCACTTGCAGCAAATAGATATAGTTGCTGTTGGGTATAATTACAACTGGGTGTTCCAAACATGGCTTGTGAACAAGTTTCCATGGATCTGAAGTTTTGAGAGTTAGATATCTTTCCATTACTAGTAACATTTGTGAAAAACAGAATTTGTAGGTACCACACACTTCATGGACCCAGATTTTAATTACTTTCATCTCATAAACTATTCAGCAGATTTACTTGTAAATTCTCAGAAAGAACATCCTTTGCCCATGGGAACAGCACTGAATTTGCAGAGGACGTGCTGAGTTTCTCACGTTTCCCTGGGAGGCTCAGATCATCATTTTAGCTGCTAAGTAAAACTCTCTCTCTCTCTCTGTGTGGAGCCCCAGTCAAGATCTCTACGACATTCATGTTACCAATGGTGCATAGCGATGGTAAGATGGTCTTTGCCCTACGTACAGCATGGGCTGTCAGTGGGGTCTATAAACCATAGGCTATTTATCTTGTTCCTAACAGAATATGTATGATTAAAAAAAAGCCCACAGCCATGTATAGAAACCTAATTAATTCTGTAGAGAATCCGGTCAAGGAGTCAGGACAATATCACACTGACTGGGTACCCCACCAACACAAACCAGTGGTGCCTGATGGGATTTATTCCTTTGGTAAGGCCAGGTTTCATTTCCACTCAGTCTGCTGTTTGGTTGGATTTGGGCAGAAAGTATTATTCCAGAACAGATCATTTCTGGTGACAGCATACCTCCTCAGAACACTTCAATGTGCAGCTCTGCTTCCTCCATTGCATCCGAATGGAAATTTCTTTTTGCAGAGTTTGAAAAGCGAGATTAAATGAGCTTTCCGTCAGTGTCCCTTTGCAGCCCTGGGGAACTGCGTGGGACCGTTTCTCCTGCGTAATTTCTAGTAACACCAAGGGTTGTGACCTCAGAAGAATCATCTTCTTTCCTTACTTTTGTTGCCTTTATTGGAGCAAAATTAAAACCTTTAACCCTCTGAGAATTTTGTGATTTCACACGCTTTGGCCCACTCTGATTTATACCTTTGTTAATGCGATAAACATTTTCCTGCTCTGTGACTGTTGGCCAGATTTTCAGTTCCCACTTAGCTGTCCCAGTGTAACCATCAATGATAAATGCTTTGAAAACAGGCCCCAAATTCCCCTCTGCCTCTTGCCTCGAGGGCAGAGTTGTTCTACTTGGTAAAATAAGAAAGACACCGTGTACAACTGGACTTGTACCTCTTTGATGGGTCATTTGAACTAATTCTTAGACCACTTTGCACACAGTCAGTGAAAAACAGACTTTTAGTCCACTTGCTCTTCCAGTAAATTTAATTATCTATTTAATTGTACATTTTTTTCACATGATGTGGATCCACCTGATAAAAAATATTTTCATTTTAATTTTTTTTTTGGATGAGATGAAAATTAAAATACAGAAAACACACTGGGATTGACCCCAAAACACCTTTTGTTTCATTCTTGATATTTTTGTAAAGTATTTATTTTAAGGCAAAATAAATTAAACATTTACATAGAACATTTATAATGAAACAACTAAAATGCTCTTCTCAGAAAACGCCTAAAGGAGATATTATCATTTTTTCATGAAGGGAAGGACTTGGGCAAAACAATTTTGTAAATTTGAGACCAATTTATACGTTTTGGTCACTCCGAGCCTACAGTTGCCAGTGAAACAATCCAACTGTTTGAGAAGTTCACATGGCTCTATTTACGCATCCATTCTGGTGGCAATTTTACCCCTGGCTCCCCATCTTGGGCTTCTGTTAATCGAAAGATCTTTGCCATGACAGAAGAAACAATGATCCTGAAGTTCACCACAAAGACTCACAGTCTTTGCTAGTCTGAAATCTCCCCCCATTCATAATTTATCTTACCCTCAAGCCCACTAATTTGTAAACTGCAAAAACAAAGACGGTGCCCAAGAACTGTGCAAGAGATTCCAGCTCTCAGAGCGCGCAGGAGTTCACCGAGTCCCCTGAGATAGCCTGTGAACTCAGCAGCACAAGTTTAATGTTGCCCAATAGCTTTTACAACTTACTTTCATGATCTTTTTTCAATGGCAATATAATAAATAATGGCAGTTTGGGATTTTTTTCCTTGCCTTTTTTTCGTTGCAACAGACAGAGAGAAAATCCATGATAAGCATCTGTTGTGGAGAAAAATTAAGTACAATATGTACACACAGAACACATATTAGTTTCCCAAATCGTCTTAATGATGGGCTATAAATATTTTTTTGGCCTGCCTGCAGGCATACTACTTTCGGCTGTGATCATGTCGGCTTCCACTAACCAGGCTGGATCTGTATTTTTAATGGACAAGTAACATAAATGTAGCTACAAAACAAGAGCTCTTTTTCCTTAGCACTGATCATAAGCTCCACCATATTTCACAAGGGTGTTGTATTACAGAAGAGTCACCTGTCTGACAGAGGTATAAAGCAGATGTCTTATTTGCACTGAGGATCTTGTGGCGTTATCTTAAGAGTGCTGCAGGAACATGACGTTCTACCCAAATTGTAACTCAAGATGTTAGATGTTTGTACTCTGCCTCCTGAAAGGCTCTATTACGGTTTGGTTAGATCCACATCCTGTATATCCGACGACTGAGTGCCAAATAAATTTCTGCAGCTGCTCTGCTCCTCACCAGAAGCGGCTGCATTCCTGCACCACAGCAAATAACCTCTCACCCATCACAGAGCACTGCTCTGAAGCTTATGTAGGTAAAACTCTATAGGGTGATCGGATGAAATTTGACAGAGAAGGAACTATCTGCAATGGTTGGTTAATTATATCATTAAATACTTAGCCACAGCTGGAATTAAGCAGTTGGACAGACTCTAGATAAAGGGGAATTCCAGAAAAGTATCATAAACATTTTGTTCCAACAACAGCATTTCATCAAAATTTCCAGTTCCCAAGCAAGTCTGAGGTGACTGCGCTTAATAGCACAAAATGTAGATGCTGCTAATTCTTGAACAAAAGTTGTACTACAGGGAGCAGCGCTGGAATCGCTGAGGTTTGGAGGTGGAAGAGAAGTGAACCAGGGAGGAATGGGATGAAGTCCATACAGTGAGGCAGCACTGGAAACGAATGGATACCGCACAGGAAGAAGAGCAAGAGCGAATAAAGAAAACGAGCCCTTCAAAGGAAACAAAGACATAAGAAACAAATGTTTAAAAATGGTAACATGTTAAATGAAACATGTTAAATGGATGAGTTATTCACATGACAAGATTGGTTCTGGATGTCGGTTTGGCAAGAAATTTGTGGATTTGCCTGAAGTTCAGAGCATGCACCTTTAAGTCCCGCTAACTTCAGTAGGACTATGCTTACACTTAAATGTAGGTATCTAATTAATTAGTCTGCTAAGACAAAGGCACAATGCACAGTCCTTGCCAATGGCAAACTCTTGCTGTCTGTCATGAATCTGGTATCAGGCAAACAAGCCCAGTTAGAGCAAAAATTCAATAAGGAACTTTGCAGCAAGTTCTGACAAAAAGAATCCAGGTTCATAGTTTTTTAATAAACTTTGTAACTTTCAAAGACCTTTACAAACTACTGGTTAATTAAAACTCCCATGATCCCACTGAAGTATTGGTAATTATGTGATGGTTCGGGGCAGGGAGAGAAAAAAGAAAGCTTGGGTTAACCCATCCCACCCAGTGACCTCAGCTGGAGGCACCTTCCTTGCCTGCAGGGCCTGGATTAAGCTGACTTGAGCAAGGGCCCAAGTTCCCTTTTCCCACACTGAAGGGGAATCTGAAATATGTCAACAATATCCGAGGACATCAGGGGAAGAGAAATGAGAATGCAGTGGTGACCTGGAGGAGCTGCCTGCAGGACCAGGGCAGAAAGCACCGGGGGGCTGCTGATGGGCCTGGGCTGCTCCATCCCTTCTCAGCTGGTTCTCTCTGCTGAAGGACACCCAAGAATGATTTCAACAAAACCCAGCGGGTGCCCAAATCCCAAACCAGCTTCAGCTCAGCATCAGTATGGTGGTATCAACAAGGAAATACTCGTAAGACAGAGCTACATCACAGGGAACAGTATCATGGACAAATTTGGCTTTGTCTGTTCGTAAATTACCTGGGAGAAAGTTGTAACTTTTAGTAGGGTAGTTGCAATTCCAGACAAATTGCCCACAAGAAGTAATGACAGTCAAGGGCTGTTTCATCTGGACTCACATATGCAGAGTTCTCCCCGAAAATGAATTTCAAAATCACTGCCACTGGTGGCAGTGTGCGAAGCAGCAGAAGCTCAGCCCAACTCTGAAATGCCAGGCTGAGCTGCCAGGGCTGGGGAGAAGTTTTTAGCAGACTTTTGAATCCTTTTGTCCACTTCGGTGGCAGACTCAAAAGCCTAAGTGCCCGCCCTGGGTGTGAGACAGAGGCAGAGGAATGGATTTTCTGCTGCATTAGAGAAAAAAAAGCTTTTAATGCAAAGATCCAGGTACGAGCTCTATCCATGACCCTTGCAGGGGCACTAAACTGTAAGGAGGGGGAGAAAGGCAGCAAACAAACTGTCGGTGAGCGACTGAATATAAAGCAATGCCTTGCTCAGGGGGTAAAACATGCGTCCAGGACAGGGGGTCACCTTGTTCTCTTGTGAGTACAGACCGTGCCTGCAGCGGCCCTGGAGGTGTGCAGACCCAGCACAGAGGTGTGAATGCCCAGGGCATGCCGAAAGCCGGCCCTGTCCCCAGGGCTTTGGCTGGCATGGAGACAAGCACACAGAAGAAACCGGCTCCCTCACACCCTCAAAGCTCTGAATGGGTTGAAAGGCAGCAGGAAATCCTGCACGATTCCTATGCTGGCAGGCTCTCCGGGCAGGAGAGGTGGTGGGGGAGGCAGTGGCCACAACACAAGCAGAGGAGCACTGCGGGCAGATACAAACGACCGCCCAGGAAAAAGCTGCCCGGCATTTGGAAACCACGCAGAGGCCAAAGAGATGGAGAGCCCAGAGGAGTGGCAGATGTGTGGTGTTTTTTGTAAGGTGCAAACACAGCTAAATAGAGGGCAGTGTTTTGATGCATAAAATGAAGTGGGATGCTATGTTAACAGCACCCTTGGTACCCTGACAACTGGGACCTGTTGTCAAGGTGCTCTGGGAGCAAGACCTGACAGCCTGGGATATGGGAAACCCAGCAGGGATATCAGGGCCAATATCTTGACCCTGGTGGAAAACACTAAGTGTAGCAAAGTTTTGGCCTTAGCTGGAATGGCCTAAGAGAACTCTGGACTCCAAGTCAGTCTGGACCTGATAAAGCTGGCTATTGCTACTGACAGCGGACCTGAAGTGATTTCCCAGTGAATTCTTGCCTCCCCTCCCAAAAATGGGACATTATCCACCACAGGCTGAGGGGCAGGAGAGGGGATTCCCCTCCTGGAAGGCCAGAACTTGCCATATTAGGATGAACAAACTCAGCTTTTATTCTGTCTTTGTCCTTCTAGGAGTTTTCCTGATTGCAGTAGGTATGTAAATCCATCTCTGTCTGGTCCTTGTTGTAGCAGCAACCCAGGGGACACACCTTGGAGGGGAGCCCAGAGAGGTTCTGGAATCTCTGTCCCTGGAGATTCAGGACTCACCTGCTTTAGCAAGGGGCTGGACTAGATGATCTCCAGAGATCCCTTCTAGCCTAAATTCTTCTATGACTAATAATCCCCATCCTGACAAATATCAAATGATTCTCGTCACCTAAGCCAAGCTCAAAACCGGCTCACAATCTGGAGAACCAATGTTTCTTCCCTAACCTCAGATACTTGGGGAAAAAAAAGCCTTGAACTCCTGGAAGGGTGGAGGACCCCAGTTAGAAGCCATGGCATGCCGCTGCTCAGCCTTCCCTCCCCTCCCGAGCAGCTGCTAATGACTCACTCACCTCAGAAATGCTGCCAAGGGCCATAGGAGCCATAGGGACTGGGGGAGAATTCCTTTCTCTTCTGCATCCAATAATATTTGTTGAATAACAATGCTACCAGCTCTGAATCACTGCTCCTGTCAGCAGTCAGGTGGTGCACGAACGTGCTCCTTCATCGCTTCCAAACCGACCTCTTTGGCACGATGCTGGTACTAAATGGATCAATGATTGAAGTCCATTTGTCAAAAATCCATCAGGAGATTAAATCTAGAGCTGAGTGACAGTTTCATTTCGGATACTGAGCACATGAGAAACTTGGCTAGGTTGAAGTTTGAACAGAAGCGAAGCTGTCTGAACTGCGAAAAGAGGCCATTTGTCAGAAGGCATTTTGCTTGGGCCTCAAACAGCAAAATCTCGTACGTGTGATGGTTTTTATGATAGGCCTGCACTACCAGCATAGGAAAACAATCATCTGTGTTTTTTTAAACGGCTCCAAGATAAATCACAAGTAGTGTACTACTATTGATTTATTCACATCTCAATGGAATATTTGAGCTATAAATTACGGTTGAATAAACACAAACTGTGCAGAATTTTGCATTGTTTGAACTTGTCAATGGCAGGTCTTTCTTGTGTTTTCATTTTAATGTAAATCAAACTGTGAAATGTATGGATGCAATTTATTTCCAGTTATGTTTATTGGACTTGGGAATGACTTATTAACCAGGGGCTTTACTCAAATTCTCATTTGATTTCTCTGGATTTGACTGCCCAGCCTCTGTGGAGCTTTCATGGCTTGAGCAGTGCAGACCCTAAATCTGATACAAGAGACAACAGTGGTTTTCTCACAGTGCCCTTGTGGAGTCCTGGAGTGAGACTCTAATGGAAAGAGTATATCCTGTAGAGCGGAGCGCTCAGAAGAAAGGGCTGGTGTCTGGGTGAAATCCCTGCTTGGCTGCCAAGTCTTCCCTTCATTGCAGTGGGGCCAGGAGTTCAGTTTCTATGTGTAATTTAACTCTGTGGGGAGACTCGCCCTCCGCAATACACTATAGATCCCCCCGGTGTCAAGGAAAAGACTGCAAGGATTCAAGAGAAGATAGTCTTTACACAATTTTGAAATAAGGGAAACAAACCCTAATAACACTAACCAAATCCAGATCAGCGAGGACAAAAAAGGTCAGTCCCAGGATGTGATGGTCTTTACAAGCAGTGGAGATGTTTTCAGCCAAAGTAGCCCATGCCTCTTCATGCCACGGTTGATGAGACCCTCTTCTTAAAATGGAACAGACACAGCAACTCTTGTCCTTCTTGGGACACAGGTTTTTCAGTCCTCCTTCAATTTCATCAGCTGAAAAATCCTGACCTGACATCTTGACAGCCGCTGCTCTGATGACTCTTCTCCAGCCCCACACTTCACTGAGTCCCCTGTGGGCCTTGGGGAAATCCAAGTGAAATCCTGGCTATGATGAAGTCAGTAAGAAGTTTATCCTCACCCTACAACAGACTTCCCCTTGTCACCCTGAGGAAGTCTCTCACTGCTGCGTACCTCAGTTTCTCCAGAGAATATAATGCCTTCCTGTTTGGCAGAGGTGTCATGAGGACAAACTCCTGGTGCCTGGGGACCACTAGCTGTGATGCTGATAACAGGCACAGGAAAGTTTCTGTGGGTCACTGGACACATTCCATTCTTATGACACTTGAATACAAAAGAGTGTTTAAATCAAAACATCACTGGTTAAAGTCAATCCTTAGTGAATGGCAGCCTGTAAATTTCTTAGCCTAAATTATTAAGAGAACATTGCATACTTTATAACTGCACGTTTGAAAATACTCATGGGGTCAGGCTCTCCTTTTAGCCCCAAAAACATAAAGTTGGAGTCACTGCCTGACTCCAAGGCAGTTACTCCAGATTTATTTCAGGGTAACTCTGAGCAGGATCCTGGGTTTTGTTTATGACTTTTCATTTGTATTTTGTGAAAACTTAATAAAAATCTTTTAAAACTGAAATACATGGTTCCATAAACCTCACATATGGGATCTTTAAACTCAACCAACTTATGAACTTAACCCTGACTTGTCTTCGTCCTCTTGGCCTTTTCAGCAGCTAGCACTCTTCAGCCATGTCTGTATTTACAGAGGTCAGAAAACCCTTAAATAGCCAACTCTTTCCTTTGCCTAAAACAATAACAGGAACGTATGACAAAACTGAACCACAATGTCTTCAAATGAAAAAAAAAAAAGTGCACAAAATGAGGCTAGACAGCTGAGAGAACCCAACTTAATGCCTGCAAAGTGGACAGTTTATCCAGGTTGAGTAGGACATGGCTTTAGATAACACTGGAACCAATTTAGAGGTGCGAGTACACAACTAGCACCTTTTTGTTAAGAGTTTCTGTTAATGCAGTAAAAAAGCTACATGTCCTGTCCTAGACATCTTCCACTCAAAATTCTGCTTGTGACTGGTTCTATCCATGCTAGTGGCAGTTACGCAGAGATTTTAAGGCATGGGTTTTTATAATAGTCTATTCCAAAATGATCAAAGCTGGCCATGGGTTTTTCCACAGTGATTTCCACATTAGACCCAACATGTGTTTGATACAACGTACATCTAATGCAAAGTATCTGGTTTTGATTCAAACGCTTTGAAGGAAAGAGAGTTCAAAAGTTACTACATCACCTAGCAACCTTTTCCAAGATTTGACAGTCCTCCCTTTTAAAAATCATTGTGTTTCTGAACATCCCCGTGCAATTCATTGATTTCAGGGAAGTTTGCCCTGTGTAAGGAGAGAAACAGGCCTACAGAAAACTTTGAAGAATAGGAGGGTAGAAAGATTGTTTTAGATTCAGACCTGGGATAAGACCCTCTGGTTTAAACTCAATAGATCTGTGACACTTCATATCTCCTGAGGATCTGCCTCCTTGCTTTGCTCCCAAGCAAAAAAAAAGGTGTTGCAGGCTAAAATGTCAAAACTGCCTAAGAAAAATTTAATTAGTTGAGAAATGAGCAAACAGACCTCTCCAGAGGCTTTGAAAACCTTCACTTCAGCATTTTCAGGAGCTGTAGAAGAGTGAAGAATGAAAGGAGTAAAGGTCCTGATCTACATCCCTGGAAGCCCAGTGGCAACACATCCCAAAGAATTCAACATTAGATTTGGAAATGAAGAAGAATAATATGAAAAAGGTTAACTAAAGATACTAGTCAAATGCACAGATAGTGTATATTGAAGTACTCCTCAGTCAGCACCAATGGAGAAGCATTTACCTACCTCACAGGGAAACCAGCCTCAAAAGCACTGGGAGCTGCAGGAGAGCATCCTCCCACTTGAGTACCGGGAGCTGCTCTCCCCACGGGGGCTCACAAGGACACCCTGGGCTCACCTCAGTGCCCCTGGGCAGGCTTGAGCTCTGCAGCCTCTCAGACCACCGCGAACCCCACCTGGAGCTGGTAGCGCTTCTGGGGGATGTGTCAGGTAGAGCAGACTGCCCAGTGAAACTGCTTAATCTTTGACAGCTGCAGTCAAAGGTCAGGCAAACAGCGGGAACCATCTTCTCCATGTCACAGACAGCACCGTCTGACCAAGAAACCAAGGTCTTGATCACTCCGGCAAGCGCTTTCCAAACTCTTGTGTACCTTATTGCAAGCTCCAGCCTACCACTTAGTTCTTCTTAAGGGAAGACCTGACACAATGGGACCCTCACCTACTTCAGCACCACGCGAGCACATCCTAAATGGCTGGAGAACTGGAGAAGTGCCTATTTCAGAAAGTAGCTGATAACAGAGAAACACCAACCTAGGGTATGGGAGGGAGCAGCGAAGCCAGCTGAGTCACTGATACTGGCCTGTACATTACTAAGCACCTTCCTTAATGATCTGGAAATAAAGCCTTGAAAAGGTGGAGCAGTTTTTAAGGTGGGATCATTTCAACGAAACAGAATCGACTAGGGATAAAAGAGATGCCTAGAGAAAATGTAATTATTGGAGAAATGAGTGCCAGGCATCTCCTGAGACCTTGGAAATATTAAATTTGCTCCATAGACTGGAGGAAGGCAGGCAAGGTAGGAAAGCAGGGGCTTTACTGAAGACTACACAGCCAGAGCAGACAAGCTCAGCCTAAGCTCCAAGTTTTGCTCCTATGGCAAAAAAATAGCAAATGCCATGGCTTAAGGTGCAACCAGAGGAGATATGATGCAGGACAGTGATGATTTTCCCCGTATCCGTAATAGTCACATGCTGGGTCACTGCAGTTTAGGTGTCTTTCAGAATACGATGCTGGATATTTGGGAAGCAAGCAGAAAGGAACCACTGAAATTATTTAAGGGCTGGAAAAAACATCATCCAGCATAGGTCTTGAGAAATGTCATCAGAAGGGGAAGTCCACAGGCTGCAGCCCCTGACATTTCATCAGGAAATACTCTCCTGTAGCAAGGCATTTAAAAAGCTCCACACACTCAGCTTCTCAAAAAGAAGATTTAGTAGCGATTTGATTTTGGTGTCTAAGTATCCTCACATGTAGGATATATCAGTCACTAACAGATTCTTTTAATCTAGAATGGAAAACAGTAATACAAACCAATAACTGGCAAATCAAAGCCATACAAATTCCAGTTAGAAATGTAGCCATACTTTTTTTTTATCAATGTCTGTTGTTAGATGTTGAACCAAATGACCTAAAAAATTGGAGGATGTCTCCATCTCTTGAAGTACTCAGATCACAGCTGAAGCCCACCCTGGAAGAGACACTTTTTGCTAACACACATTACTGAACTCTGTCCAGGAGTAACTTTGAAAAATAAAGTGGCTCGTGATGCACAAGAAATCAGACTCGATGACTTCCTTGCAGGTTCAGCAGCATTGCAGTAATACCAGTGAGCTAAAGGCAACAGTTTTTTTCAGTCTTTGGCATGCAAGGGCAGGCAGTCAAGCATCCCCACGCTGCCCAACGTGTGGGGTCAAGATTTCCCCAGAAGGATAACTATCCCCATAAGTACCCCAGTGCTATCATAACGCTCCTCTCCCAAGCCTTCTGCAAAGCCAGTTTTGCGTTACAGTAGACTGACTTTGAGAAACAAATAATTGCTTCTCCAGCCTACGGTCTGTGGTCTGGTTTTGAATCAATCAGTGGAGCACACAGGTGGTGGAGGGAAGCATTCTAGCCCACGGCAGGAGGACTCGGTGAGCACAGCCAAAATAAGCTTTTATGTCCCAGCTGACATCTGTGGGAATGGACAGGTCTTTCACTGTGTGGGACATACACGATTTATACGACGGGATCCCTAAACACTTTAGTATTCATTATTTTTAAAAGAGGATGGATTCTGCAAGGGGGAGGGCATGTTTTCATACCTTGAGAACATTACTCCTTTACATGACACCAATATTTTAACTACTCATTTATTTTCTCTTGTCTAGTTGAACAGAAAAAAGAGAGGGAAGCATTTATTTACCAGCAAATTTTTATTACTTTTCTAGGGAATCAGAGAAGAATAACATTTCTTCCTCGTGTTGATTTTGTAAGATACTCCATGCATGTGATTTTTTGAGGAATTTTTTTACTTTTCTAAACACTGGTTCATGGACATCTAATCTTCAGCTGAATATGACACAGTCTTACAGAACTGCTGGGTGACATGGTCCAGACCTTAAGCCTTATATAAGTCAGGCTGCATTGCCGATTGAATATATATAGTTGCAATTTATTTTGTACATGCAAATTAGGAATATAATGAAAACATTTTAAATTATGAGGCTGAAACACCATTTTTACAGATGGCTTTTTCTGCCAGCGGGCAATTTGTTCTCCTCATATAAACATTAGGAAAATTTAAGCATCTGCTCCTAATTAGTTCCCTTGCACAAGTTACTGATGCCCGTAACTCACACTCCCCCATGCTCATTGCTGAGATCTCAAATGATTAGTTTGTTTGCACACTGCTCCTTGGAATTAGACAAAGCTGAAGACCTGGAATCACAGCTGTTCTCTCTGCACCAGAAATCAAACCAAATTTTATTGGAATGATGAAAATTGCCAAGATCAGATGACCCTGGGAAGCTAACGCAAGTTAATTGGGCCCCGGCTGACCCTAATGTAACCACATGAATTTGAGGAAAATCTGGCCAGTATTTGATTAATTTGTTTACAGAACATGTTGCTTGAATGATTTTTCTATACTAAAGCAGGTCTTCTTACCCAGGAAATTGTTTGTGTGTTTTATCCCTCAGCCATCATGGCTTCCTAACCAGAGTTGGGACAAAGCCATGGTACATCTTTCAGAGCACCTTCAGACCTAACCCTGCTCTGCCCTCTAACACCTGAGCTTTGGGTTTAGAGCAAATCAGGTTTTGGTTCTGGCCACGGTATAAAACTCTGTCACACTCATATGATGTGGAGAATCAACAGAGCCATCCAGCAACTCTTTTTCTACAGTTGATTAGAGCACTGTTTGGTTTAAACCTTTCCAGAAACCCTCACTCAAACTCATCTTTAATGTCTTTAATGATGTCACCAAAGGTTTATGCATTCCTTAAAAGCTTCCAGAAATGTTAGCTCTGGAAAGAATTTTCCTCAAACATTTTATTCACACAAAAGAAAGAGAAATTATTAGACTGATTTGGAGAGACATAAAACATAGATTCCCAAGCCTCCCTGTATTTTAGTATCTGACAGAAATATCTCATATGCCTTGTATCAATATGGATCCAGTTAACAAAAGTGTAGCAAAGCTCAAAAATTCTTCTGTCTATAAGACAATACAGCCACATTCATCCACAGTACATGATTATATTCATCAGCAACGTACTCAAACTTTACTTGCTTAAGAGCTAAACCAAAAGGTTTCCTATGTCTTGCATGGTATCTTTTGACTTTATTGTTCATAAAGTAGCACAAAGCAGAGCATTAAGAGAAGTCTAGTCTCTTTATGACTCTTCAAGTTTTAGCATCAATTAAAGTGGCCAGTCTTGTATACATTAAAAAAAAAAAAAAGTGTGACAAAGATCTTACAGTCTAATGCCTCAGCTGCAAGAAACTAGATTTTAAAGTACATGGAGCTTTTAATTACACCCATCTCAGGGACTATTTCTTTGCAGTAGTCAAAACACTTTCCAAAGTTAAGCATCATTAAGCCCACTTTTAATATGGGTAATAGACCCCAAGAATGGAAGAATGGAAGGTACTTACCCAATATCACCCAGCATACCGTTATTGAATACCAATTATTGAGAGCCTGCTTCAGTTCTCTCTTCACAGAAAATACCGCTCCCTTTCCAAGAATGCATAATCACCCATATGCTTAAGTCTTTTTCCAATGAAGGATGTTTTCTTCATCTTACCCAAACACTTGAATACAGATTAAACTAGGTATGCTGAAAAAACAAAGGCACCAGACTCAATGAAACCAGTTTTGTTCAGATTTGTGTCTTATGGATGAGTGACTTTGATATCTAAAGTTTTATTGCAACTGAGACATCTGTAAGGGTTTTTACCCATATGGATTCTCTCATTTCTAATAATGTGCACTCTTGTTCTGCTCTTTTCCCTACTGTCAGGTCCTCCCAACATCATTTTCTTCCACCTGGCCATCTGCTTTTAGAAGCTTACTTATCTTAGACATCTTTACAAGTCTGACAAATCTGGTGGAAGTCAGCCAATGAATTCAAAATGTGTCAAGGACACACACAGACATGCACACGTACACACAGTCCGCTTTTCTGCAAGAAATCAGGGCTCATTTCCCTAGACTCAATTGAAAAATCTAAAAAGATACACAAAAATAAATTTGCCTTCTACAAGTATTAAATCACTGCAATAATTAACTGCAAATTGGAGTAACTAGTATTTCAGTTTAAAAGACTCCAACATCGTCTAAGAATTTACTAGCATCTACTCTTGTGTTCATTAACACACCTGGTTAATACTCATGTGAATTCCACTGATATCACAGTAGTCATATGTAATACCTGAACACAAAATCAGCCCTATTTGTTTTAATTAATAGAGACAGTAGGCCAGTGACTGCAGTGTGTAGAGATCTACTAAATATTTGGAATAAGAAAGAAAATGTACTATTCTTGCTCCTCGATAGACCAGGGCAAAGACCACCGAGTTTGTTTTTCAAGGATCTAAATAGTCTCGTGCTATTTATTTTCTCAGCAATGAGCTTCACCCTTTGTGTGCGGTCAAGTCTGCCTGGTGTGGAGTTATGAAAAGAAGTGGTTCTGATAGAAACGTGGTTCTACAGCAGCTCTTTACGTGTTCTTTGGTTGTGAAATCCAAGGGGCCATGCTGCAAACACCTTCACAAAGGGCCAGAATTTCAAAGTTCATATTCATCTTTGCACTATGTGGCAAACAAAAGTGTTGGGATGTGCTCTGGTCTGTGTCTATTAGATTAGTGGAAGTTTCTGTTACAAGAGCTTAACTGAAAAACACTGATTAATTGAGCACAAAATACTTTGTATGAAATACTTCCAGTTTAAAGACTTTTGCCGAAACATGCATTCTTGATGCATCTGCGGTCAGAGATTTCCACAACTGCCCAGTGAAACTGATTCTCTTACCATTTTGACAGCTAGGTTGTCAGCAAAAATAACAGGAGCTGTCAATTTTGGTGAGCAGAAACAGTGTTAACAATTCTCCAGATCACTGGAAATATCTCTAAATTTGGGGGTTGGTTTCATTCAGACTGAAATCAACTTTAAATATATATTTTGTCAAACTGGAAACCCAGTTTTTCTTCAGCTCTAGTGCCCACTTCCACCATGGGCTGGCCTGGCCAACCCTTTTCTTAAAAGTGTCTCATCAGAGGCAACATCAGTGTACCCTCTTTCAGAGAACAACATCAGTGTTTACCTATATCAGAGAAAAGAAAGCATTTGCTGCTGCAAGCTGCTATTCCACAGCCAAGAAATCCTCCCCCTTCTTACTTGGTTCTCAAGCAGTGCTTACTCAGGCAAAGGTCCCATTGACTTCGGTGGGTGACTGGTACACAAGTAGGAACTTCAAGATTTGGCCGACATATGTTTTGTAAGTAACCGCTAAGGGAAACGCAATTTGATCTCATTTCAAAGGCTGGCAGAACACAATATAGCATAATCACTAAAAAATCTAAGACAGAATTTCATCAAGCAAAAACAAACACTGTTCAGAAACACAGCAGGAGACAGCCAGTCCTGAGTCTACAGTAATTGCAACATTGAGAATAGGAGTAAATTCCCTGAAGATGCTCCATACAGTAGCAAACCATCTGTCTAAACACTTGCAGAAAAGGCTCACGTTTGAAAACCTTGGATCTCGCCAAGGCCTTTGCCATTGGCTTTGGAATTGTAATGACATGGGTTATTCACAGATGTTCTTTTCGAATGTCCCCTACTCCCTGTAAGCAGATAGATCTTGGAGACTGCAAAATGAACTACCAGGAAAGACAACAAAACCTTTTCCGCCTCCTGTTGCCTTTCTCTACAGTAGGGACTGAGGCTTCAAAAATCAATTAGCATTTTTCTGCTGATGGTCAATGGTAAGGAAAATGTTTCCTTCAAAGATTGACCATTGCTGAAACTGACCCCCACGTAGAATTTCATCAAGGCGCCCTTACACATGGCCCTGGACCACCAACCTTATCCTTCAGAACAAACATCTGTGATTCACAGCAACTCCAGAGAATATTTTCTAATGTACCTTGGGAAAATGATGACAGCTGTTGAGACCTAGCAAACACTAAGCCCTGGGTTTTTGCAGAACAAGTACAATTCGTCACTAATAGATCTGAAAACTCCAGCCCACAGCAGGGTCTTTAGTGAATGACACAAGTTTGTAAGGCAGAAAATAATTCATATTACAGTATAAAAGCAATGACATTTGAAGTTAAGGGTCAGCTGCCAATTCTCTTGTGAGCGCTATTTTTCAGGGCTTTAGAACTCAAATGACTACACACAACATCAAGTTGACAGTCTCAATGATTTTTCAAACAATGGATTAACTTTCTTAAGCTGATTTCAACACTTACAGAAGGTTTAATGGGAATTTTAGGAGTTGTGAAAAGAAAGCCCACTGAGAGGCTTACAAACTGGAATCTGCTTGTTCCTGTACTCAGCACAGTGTTCCGCACCAGAGAAGGCTTCCTCTGCTGCTGCACCACCGGGCTTCACCCCAGCAAAGAAAAAACCAAGACCAGGTTCATCCCCACAGTGTCCTGCAAGTGGCCCTCACAAGCAGATAGATAAAAATTGACGCTACGGGGATTTCATGCAGTGGGAAATCTAAACAGAATATTTCACTTGCAGTCAGCTTTCTTCTCAGCATCCAGCTGAACTTCTTATGTTGGGTTTTCAAGTCCCACCTGCTCGCACCCACCTGCATGGGCTCTCCTTGGTGGCTGGACTACATCACCCACGCTGCGTCGTACTCTCTCCCTGTAGTTCAGCTGCCACAGGATGATAACTTTTGATCTGATCCACTCAACATTTTGCTCCATCTACAAAGCAAAGCCGTTGACAAATGTGGAGACCTTGGCTCAGGAAGAAATTCCAAACAGATTTTTGCACTTCATCCCAGGCATGCACGGAAGGGAAGGAAGGGCTCTGCTGCTGGGCTACCTCCCGTTGTCACCTGGCTACTGTCTGGCTAAACCTGCTCTGAAAGACTCACCTCAACCTCTACTTTCTGCACGATATTTGCTCAGTTTGGGGCTAGCCATATGGCACCTATCTATCAGTAATTGGTGGAGACAAATGTTCCAAGCATCCGCATCTGTTTTTCATAAAGGAACATGCGGATCTGATAGAGCCAGCCTGCAGGACCTCCCAGAGAACTGATGGGAACTGTCTCAGCTCCCCATGGGCTTCCAGGTAACTGCAGCACAGCATTTTCCCCACCTTGACAACAGGGAGCTGTCACAGCTGCTTTATGGCCCTTCTCAACGCAGTGTCTCACTGCCTCCCAGTTTTTATTGATAGTTTCTTCAAAACAGTGCTTTGAGGCAAGGAAGTCTCATATCCCTATTCACACACCAGGACAGCGAGGCCCACTTGTGATGGAAAGAAAGCACCAGGAGCCCAAAAGGTGCATCCATACGTCTGTTGCTTAGCTGGCTGAGCTATTCCCAGACTGGGATCCTCGAGGAAGGAGCATCAGCCACATCAGTGCATCTGCCATATAGTGGCTGTTGGAAGGCTGCAAGGTATCTAACAAATGGTGGAAACCTTAGCCAAGACACCATGGCCTCCTCTAAAGGCTGAGCTGGAGCTTCTTCCCAGCTTTACTCAGGAGTTCACTTAAAACCACTTCCAGATCATTTGGACACTAGGTAAGTTTGGGTGCAAATGCATGCTCAAATTCATGGCTCAAATCTAAGCCAGACAATCATTTGATCATGTTGTCTTGGAAGGTATGTCACAGAGTGGAGATCTGGACCCAGGCTTCTCTCCTGTAAGTGGTCTTTCTCCCTGTAGCTTGCTTTACTCTTAGAGGCCTTTCCCCTCCCTATTTGTTTTTCCAGCAACAGCAAAAAAAAAAAGAGAGAGAGAGAAAAGAATAGAGCAAGAGGGGATGGAGAAGAGGAGGAAAAATAGGAAAGCCAAGGAAAAGCAGGAAAAGCAAGGAAAACAAAAATTTAAAACTACGTTATTTCTAGATAATGTTAACTGAAGAATTTTAAAAGATCAAAAACGCAAAAACTATAAAATATTGAAAAAATAACACCAGTACCCTAATATTTTTATTACAGCAACCTTTGGGTTAAAAAAAAAAAGTGAGAAAGAAAACTGTGACCAGCTCCCACCAAGAGCCTTTAAAAATTTCTCATGACAAGGATTACAGCACATTTATGAGGTGGCCATTCCACATGCAATCAAGCCAACTGGCTTTTTGTGTTCCTAATAATAAAAAAGAGGTGCTGCTACACTAGTGTAATATTCCTGATGAGAGTGCTGAGATAAGTTTGCTTTCGGTCAGGTCCTTCTCAAATAAATTTTATAAGCTATGCTTGCCCCTTTTACACCAAGCTGCATGATCTGCTTTATATCTGCAATGGAAAATATGTTTATAAGAAATCTTCTCTACCCTGTTTTTATTTAACTTAATACCAGCATCAGTAGCATGGAAAATAAAGACCCAGGTTACATGCCAGGAGCCTTGGAACATAAAACCTTGCTGTGGGCCGATAATATCTCACTGATTCTTATGAGCCTCCAAGACTCTGTCCACGACCCCTCTGCAAAATAAACTGTATGAAATCAAAACTTGCACCCTTCTCAGAAGTCCAGTCCCTTCCTGTGGTGAACACTGCTTTTGCGATAACCAAAGGAATTCTATATTTAGGGACAGCACTTGTTCTTGACCTTCAGAGGATTGTTTCCATTGACACATGCTGAAAGAAAAGGGATAAAAATCCCCTTTGGGATTTCAGTTCAGATCTTACAGTTCTAATATGAAAATTAAACTGCCCCAAGCTGCTAGTGTTGTAATACCGCCTGCTAAGTATAAAGCAGAAAGGGAAAAGTCCAGAGGACAATACTTCATTACATGGAAATTCTTTGAATCCCAAAGCCATATGGGACATTAAAAGCCTTCCCTAAATCCCTCTCAGATCAATGGAATTCAAGTGTTGTAGCAAACTTGTATCTGGAAGAAGAAAATTCTGATTTTCTGCATTTCTGAGAGCTAGGAGCTGACTGAGATACATCTGTAACTAGAAAAATAGCTTTTATTTTAGAGCAAGTATAAAAGCCAGGAGTCAAAATCTCTTTTAATCATTTAATCAGCAGCTTTCTCAGTGAATTAGGCTGCGTGCCCTCCTCCGCTTCAGTGAGATCTATGCTTCCCAGTCATAAAAAAATCATTTAAGACCTTTTGCAAATCCTGCATTTTATGAGTAAAGTTTCACAAATAGCTCTGGTTTGTGAACATTCCTACAATAGCACATTATGGGCGTCTGTCTTGAAAGTCTTGTGCTTTCTCTCTGCTGGAGTACAGTAGCTGCAGTGACCCCATCAAAACGTTTATAACTTACACAACTCACCGGGTGCAAATACCTTCATGGACATACACAGGACATAGTTCATACAAAAATGAATTTGCCTAAGTTGTTAGTCAATCCATTATGAGAAACTAACAAATCTAGAGAGATGATGGCTTTGGTCCTGGAAAAAATTACAGGCAGAAAGAGAGAAAAGCACTATCACTTTCTTACCACCACCTCGAGTTCAAGAACCTGTTCTGCTGGATCAGGAAAAGGACATGATCCCAAGCTCCCAGATCAGCAGCTGTTCCAGAAAGGACGTGACTCTGCTTTCGGGCTTTCTTGAAAACCATATTTGAAAAAAATTATTTTGCCCCATGCCATCCTCAAAGGCTGGTGGGTTTTTTTTACATTACGAAAACTTTCCCCAGGACACAAAACCTGTTTGTTTTCTACCCAGACAGCAGAAGCCAGCATTTGGTAAAATATCGTAGTAACATACTAACTTCCCCGGCAATGTGAGTGACCCACTCTTTGTCACAAAAGGCATGAAAATGGCACAACATTGTAATGAAACTTTCATAGCACCTCCCTAGCAGTTCAGGGGAGGGCATGCTGCAATTTTTTCTTCAATTTAGCTGGAACAGCTCACTCAGAGGAATAGCATGCTGTGCTTGTTGGCCTCCTTCCATTCAAGGTTATGAATCAGAGCTGTGTTAACGAACCCAGAGAAATCTCCTTCATGCTGAGCGCAGCAGAAGACCAACCAACATTTAATTGTCCTTGCTATTACTCTCGTCTGCTAGGCTCAAGGTAGAGGCTTCAAGCCCTGGGTGGCATGGCTATTCCCACGACACATTCCCTGTTGCACAGAACCCGTGTCCGGCACGAAGGCAGAATGGAGCATGACCAAGGAGTGTGAAGCAAGAGCTCTGCTTGCCATCACCTTGACTTTTCAATGTGCCGCAGAGAGATGTTGTTCATCCATTCTATTGCACCCTGTGGGTTCGCATAGACCTACCATCATTGTACCATCTGGTAATGATTTTCTGCAAGCAACAACATCATACGTTCTTGCCGGGAGTTTATATGAACTACATGGCTCCGGCTGCTCCAGATTCAGGAAATACCTTCTCTTTGGTAAGATCAGTGAGCCAAACCTCGATGTCAACGTTCTGCTCTTTTTCGTTGTACAGAACTCGGACCAGCCATGGTAAGCATCTGCCCCAGTCAAGATGCAATAAAATACAATCACCAGACCCTCTCGAGTTGCATAACGAAGGGCTTTTATTTTATGTCAAGCTTCTTTCTAGTAGCTTTTCCTCACATATGAAAGGATGATATGCAAATAGCTACACAGATGAAATGTTCCCTATGCAATAGTGGGCATTTCAGGAGACTGCGTAACCATGCTATGGTTTTTGTGGTCCTTTCCCAGCATCAGGCTCAGTTTCCCATCACCTCAGGCTGGGCTGGAAGCACCATGGCTGTCCAAAGCCTTCACTCTTCTCTGATCGCCTCTGATACAAAAGCAGCATTCACGCTGCAATAGTACAGCTGGCGATACAGCAAGTGAGGCTGAGGAGAGACAGGCACACAAAACCCCCTTCCATGCCACGGGGGCAGAGGCCAATCGTGAGGAGCAGCGAGCAGAGTGATGCATGTTTAGGCAACTAGAGGTAATTAACCCTTGGCTAGTCTAACCAAAGGACTTGGTGGGCCTTCTGTCTCTTGAAGACTTTGAATCAACTTATGATAGCTCTGTTTTTAAAAAATGTACTCTGACTCTGCCACAACTCAGACCTCATAGATGAATCACAGGGTATCCCAGATGTATGCTATAGAGAGTCCACCCAGACAGCCATAAAAATCCCTATGGCTCTAAACACAATGAATCAGGCCTTGTTTAACCTACACCTGTGTTATTTCCAGGGTCAAAGCCAAACCGTTTGCACAGCTCCAACACATTTAAACAGAGTTGTGCCTGCTTACATCATGGGCCTGCATCCTATCTCCACAGAATATATGCAGGTTTTTTAACTTTTCCCAAACTTCTGAAAAACTTCCAGGCACCATGAAGCTTCACTTCTTCCAACTGAATCAGTGACTAATGAATCCTGGCCAGAATCTCTCCATTAAACACCCAGGTTTCTCGATTGTGCTGACCCATTTACACCCAAGAGTTTGTTTTAACACAGGATTTTTTTTCCTCCTTCTCCAATTTCTTCCTTTTTTTTTTTTCTTAACAGAATCAAAAAAAAAATGTAAGAAAGTCTCCGCTGATATTTGGTTACTCACCACATGCTGAGTAGAGTTTCCTGTTTAAAGAAGAGAGAGACTGTGTGTGTATGTATGCGTGTGTGTGTATGTGTGCATGTGTGTGTGTGCTGGGGCCTTTTTATGGGTATCCTGGCCTGATAAACCCTTAGAAGAGCCAATACCCAGGCATGAGATTTTTCTGAGATATCTTGACCCAGCTAGCATCAAACACAGCTTGTGCACTGCAAGCAGGACTGGGCAGAGGTCCCAACAAATGCAAAACAATATTTTTAATTCATCTGGGGGATTTCCTGAAGCAAACCTTGGCATGGAAAGAGCAAACTGCAGTACAGCAAACATGGCGATGTTTGGCTTTGAGAAGGATTTAGCTGGCGATAGATGGCTTTAGTGGAGTGCAAGTTCTTCCCAAAGTTTGTCGCTGAAGCGGGGGTGCATGAGGTGCAATGAGAGAGCTACAGAGCATGAGAGAGAGGCAATTAATAGCAGATGGAGGGAATAAAGAACTGCTTTCAACAGGCCTCCAAAACTGTATGGAAAGAAGTGGGAAAGAAAGGCTGCAGAGAAAGCTCTCCTGCCCCTTGTAAGAGCTGCAGAAAAAGGGGCAGGGGAGAGTGGTGTGCCTTGAAAAACTAGATTTCCCAATATACAATATATACAACATATACATGACCCTGAAAAAGAGGGTCACATGTGGAAGGGAAGGAAAATACCAGAACTAAGAGTCAACGGAGACAATACTGAAAAAAATCCTTTCAGATCTGAAGGGTCACCATCCCTCACAATCCGATTATGGGTATTGTGAAATCTGGTGATTTTTTAAAAGTCCAGCTTGTGAAATCCCAGGATTTATGTGTGAACCTCATCCAGCATTCTCTCTCCGCTTCATGGAGACTTCTCGCCCCCACGCTTAGAAATGTAACTCACAGGTTACCTAAAAGCTCAGAAATCAGCTGCAAGGAACAGAACGCTCATGTCTCCACTGTTGTAAAACTCATTTTAAGCCAAGCTCAAGACCTTGCAGGGCTCATTATTTAGCAGTAGTGGAAAATGGGAAGCTGAACTTTGCTCCCTTTTGACAGTCAGGGACTTGCATATCACTTTGGTAAAACAAAACAAGCTTGAAAACAATACGATTAGGTAAAGCCTTTTCTATTAATGTCCTAGCAAGAAATCCTCTATGGCAGAAACAATGTACTAATCTCTGATCTGCCTCTAATTCTATAATATCACTCCAAGCACTATATTAAGCCTTATTGTTCCCTTCAGTAAAAGGCAGTTCTGAAACTGCATTTCTGGGGACAGCTTCACACAATTAGAGACTGAATAGCTATAAGCATGACTCCTACAACTGGAGAGGAATGAGGATTTAGCATGGCCTTTCCTAAAAGACAGAAGACATGAGGATAAAGGTCAAGTACTTTGAACCAAAGGCTGGGGAAGAAAACCAGCTTCTTGCTACTGTAGGCAATGATACCGTCGTGTCTGTTTTGCAGATCTGCTAAGCTCTCTCATAAATGAATGCAGGGTGCATGTGGTAACTTGTATACCATTTTCTTACGAAGTTCCAGTATTATTAATTTGTTATACTTATGATTGCAATTGTAGTCTAGAAAGAGAGTTAGAGAACAGACCCTAAAGGGTACTTCCACATTTTTAAACGTGCATTTGTTGTAAAGACCAGGAGAAGGAGCAATATGAAAATAAAAAAAGGGGTTAGCACTCTTATTTCCAGTGCCTTGCTCTGGCTTTCACAGCTGCCTACAGTCAGGCATATCACTGCCTTGGTGTCTTAGTTTTCCCAGAAATAATTGCACTCTACGGTAGGGAGAGCATTGAATCCGGCTACTGCTTGCAACCTGCCATGCACGTGTGAGGTATGGTTTAGTAAGTGATATTTACTACTCGTAGGAAGGGCTGTATTTAAAAATACAAATTAATTTTCAGATATATACAAGACTATTGACATTGGATCCAGACTCCTCTGAAGTCACCAAATATATTCCTTGTTGACGTGAATATAAGCAGGATTTGGTCAAATACTCTTCCGCACAAGACACCAGTCCTTTCCTGGTGCTGACTGCCAGGCACCTCTGTTCTGCAGACTGTTCTAATCACAGTGCTACTGGATTTTGCACACATATTTTCAAAGAAAAAAAAAAGAAAGAATATGTCCTCTTCACTCTTTCAAGGTGCACTTGCCTCGGAGGGAGCACGCTAGTACAAAGGAAAAGGCTCACAGGTTTAAGGCTCATAATTTTCCTAGTAACGAATTCTAGCTTGGACCCCATTTGGAGGCATCAGACACTGGATAAGGAGTTTTGGCAGGTAACATGAGATTACAGTTGCTTCCTTGGGCAGCAGGAGGTAAGTCTTTGGTTTGTTCCATGGGAGGGACCAGAAAGGTGGCAGAGAGCCTCAAAACTTACTGGAATTAACTAGAATCAGGGATCATTGCAAAGCATCTTAAGTTCTTCATTTCCAATGCAAATTGGTCCAGTGCCGCCCCTTCAGATGAAAGGATTTCCTATTTCTAATCAAAATCCAGAAATAAAGCAGAGCAAAAAGCTGCCAAAGTCTCAGCCAGTCCGCATCTGCCTTTTTCCTGTAGGTTCATCCAAAGCTCCCACAGAGTAATTGAAATATCACTATATAATGAAGCTTATAAAACTTTAATATAGGATTTATACTTTTTCATGTCTATTATTTCCAAAGCTTGCCTCCAAACTTTGTCAATAGGTTTCCCCAAGGGTATGGGTAAGGATCTCAGCTGCATCTGATTTGACTACATCCTAATGAAAATGGTGAGTCGATCAGTATCGGATATATCTGAGCACTCTCCCAAAATTACATCTGACATTTACAAGGAAATAATACTGTAAATTCAGCCTTAGGATCTAGTAGTTGCTTGTAAAGCAAGAATTGGCATTGGCAGGCTCATGTTGATCTAGAAATTTCAGGGAATATAAGAATTTCTTTGGCACAAAAAATCTGTGTCTGCATTGGCAGTAAATTTTAAGCATCCAACGTCAATCAGAAATGAAATTTCACAGCAATGTAATTCAATCCCACCCCTTGAGATCTGGCCAAAAAGGAAAACTTTTGCAAGTTGAAGAGTAGACACCAACCCATCCTCCCTTATTGCATAATGCAACCCAGCTCACATATGGTTCTGCTCAGTGTTATCAGACAACACAGAACCCTTCCATGAGCAGGAAATAAAGTCCTAAGGACAGACCAGGGCAGTAAAGGGAGACCGGTGACAAGCTGCGTTGCCCCAAGGTAACTCTTGGAAGTAGAGGGCTGAACACCATTGCTTCCTGAGCCAGCTGTCGGGCAGGGAGGACCAGGTTTTTTTCATGGTTTCATAACGCAAAGCCATTTCATCAAAACTGGTTTTCTCCCTAGTAAAGAGTTTTATCTTGTAAAGTTTCCAGCTTGAAGTTTCTTCCTCCTCCAAATTGCTCAAACTTTAACTTTTCAAAATAGCTTTTAATTTCAAAATTTAAGCTAATTGTAGTGTCTGGAAACCCTTTATAAATATCCAGAACAGAACAAAACATTTGACTATTATCTAAACAAAGTGCTGCACTTGACCCCAACCTTATTGCTCTTTTCCAGATTTTCAGTTCACCAATATTTTTCAGATTTTGACTTTCCGGCCTCTGTCAGGACAAAAAGGTTTTTCCAGTACTTTGGAAATCCTCACAAACGGAGAAAATAATTTCAAGCCTAGACCTAGTGCCATCCCCTTGCCCTGCTCCACCTGTAATTCTCAGTTTTGCTCTAGTGTCAAGGACGTTAAAAAGGTAGAGCTTTGTCATTCAAGAGCATGCAAAGACTGTAGCTGCAGTGGGGATAAAGGAGAGGGAACAAGAAAGGAGATGGTGCCAGGCAGATTGCACCTCCTGTGAACCTCAGTCCTGCCTATTTCTGTTTTCTCTCCACCCTCAGTAAGCTTCTGCTGGAGCCAATGTGAGACATCTCCCAGCGCACCATTGCACACTGGGTCCTGGTGGCAGTTCCCTTTGTCTTCTGCACTTGATCCCACGTGGCTCAGCCGTGAAGTTCAGATCTCAGTTAGGGTCAGCCTCACTCACAGACTCGTTACTTGCTCTGGGTCAGATCCATAACTTTAGTGCCAATTCTTACTCAGCCAAAACTCCCAACTGACTCCCAGAAGACCTGACTGCAAAGTACGTCTCTGCCATCACTCATAGCTCTTGCAAAATATCCATGACCTTAGAAAAAACACTGGGTGCCCTTTTGGATTTAGAGAAATCCTCTTCTGAAGAGTTTCCATCCACTTCACCCTTGCCTCTCCAGCTTCAGTAGGACCTCTCCAGCTATTACAGGCCTCAGTGGGAGCAGGAGAAGATCACACAGCCACAAAAATTTGAAGTGTTTGTGAGGTCAGATTAGTGCTGCCTCTCCTTCCCTCTCATTTTGCTGCACTGGCCACTGTAACGGGCTGGAGAGCAATCTTCCAGCTAGAGACATACAAAGTAAGGAAATCCTGCAGAGATTGCTGTTCACCCACACCTGTCTGCTCAGGGGACTACTGCCCCTTGAAATCAGTAACAGACAAAGCTGGCAGAGGTGGGGATTCACCTGCCCTGGCTGTAGCCCTTTAGAACAAAGCATATACCATAGGCTTCGTCTTCTCCCTCAGCAGCCGAGTTACCGCAGGAGAGCAGAGACTTCATCTCAAAAACAGCATCTCCTTGCCACACCTAGTAATGTCTGGGACAACAAAAGAGACAAGGCTTTAGGCAACACCCCGACATCACTGTATAGTGGGAAGACAGGTGATGCTGAAGGTGCTTGTGGTGCACTGGGCCAGGGCCCCTTGGCTCCACTTGTTGCTCCTAGGCATGCCAAGAGAAACCAGCCCAGAAAGGGAAACAAACCCAACACCAAAGCAAGGACACCACTTAGCACAAAAACAGCCAGACGAAGAGGCAAGGGTGGGCTGCACTCCCTGAAGGCACATAAAGCACGTTCACACACTGCAAACTGCACAGCCCAGCCCAGTGCGGGGCCACGTGGCTCAGACCACCGTCAGCAGACCAGAGAGCTCACCTCTGAGCTGCCACAAGAAAGGCAATCTATCAGATCTCCTCATTAAGCATGACTTTTTCTTACAAGCCCAGAGCTGAATACCCCATGTGCAATGGGACAGGGTGCAATGCAGCCGGTGTGAGCTCTGGGAACCATCTCGTGTGAGCAGGTCCTCCAAGGCAGGACAGTTTCAGCAGTTAAGTGTGAGGGGGAACAGGCTGTTTGTTCTGGCATCTCGTGCACTTCATTAAGCCAAAGAAGCAGCAAACGCTGGAAATGGCCTTTGCAGCTCTCTAGTGCCTCCATTTCTCATCCTCCCCAGTGCCTCCATTTCTCACCCTGATCTTTGTAATGACTGGAGCTGTGTCTTAGGCAGGCTGAGTCTAACGGACTGATTTTCACCCCAGACATCTTAACACTACAGCAGATCTCAAGGCAGTGAGTGACTGTGAGTGCTCTGAAGTGCCTGTGTGAGTTTTAGAAGGAAAGAGTTCTATGAGACCTGGGTGTGGAGAAGTATGTGTTTCTCACAAATGTGGCCAACCCTACCGCCCCAAAACCATACATGAGATCCCCTGAAGAAGGCGGCTTAAAAATCACTGGATTTATCAGCATAACAGTAATGTTTCTGGGATTATTTTTATTTGCCTTCTGGTTTGGGGGCTTTTTAGATCATATTTATGTGTGTTTTTTTCTGCAACCATAAAACCTAAAAACCATGTTGAGATTTTTATTGTTCCCATGAATCCAGGAGCTGGAGGTTCACAGGATGTTCATGGGACCTACGGTAAAACTCATGAGCTAAGAACGCGTAGGCTTGCATGAGAGAGGCCGTTGTGTTGTGCTAAGCAAATTTAGTCCGTATAACAATATGTGAAGGGAAGCATGTGAGGAGGATGTTGTAAGTTCGTATGACGTGCCTGCGGGGGAGATGATGGGTACATAGGGGATTGTTGTACTTTAGGAGCAGAAGTTCATCTCTGGCAGGCATGTTTTCTGAAGTGCGCCTGGTTGGGGTTTTTTTGCAGAGTGCAGAAGTGCATGGACAGAGTTTGCTAGTGATCTGCCGGCTGCGTACAGGAGGTGTTAGAGAACACAGAAACTCAGGTATTTGAAGGCTACATGGACAAGGGCGTGACCAAGAACAGACACGAATGGAGTTGGCCTTTGGGTCAATCCAGACATAGATTTTTCTCTGAGCACAAATCCACTACAGGACTGCGTGGTGACCCTGAATCCAAATCAGAGAGAGGATTCAATTTACTTTAATCACGTAGTGCTGGATGGCAGTGAATAAGCTCTAAAGCTAGAAGGTAAAGTACCAGAATCAGCTATTTTTGGCTGGTTTGTGTCCTTTCAGTCCTCAATGCTGGCAGACCCATGGCTTCCTCTAGTACTCCCACATGCTAATAGGGACCCTGTGACACAAATTCAGCCTTACACTGTTTGACTCTGAGATCTGCCGATATGCGAGCCACCCCTGTCCCCCAGGCCCTCCTCATTTCAGGTGCTCGCACGTGCAGCATACCACACAGGCGCACCCCTCACAATAGCACAGCGTTTATCTGCAGGGGCAAACCCTGTCACAGCCTCACTGAGCTCTCGGAGCCGCTGCAGCCGGAGCCAGCATTGTGCTGCTGCAGAAGGCAGGGGCAGGCAGCCAAGACCACCGTGCCAGGCTCCCCTGTAAGCCCCGGAGACACGATGCTACTGAGGCTGTGCTGGAGTATCGGCTGCTCTGCATCCCTGCTGCCCTGCGAAGCCCCACGGGAATCGGCAGCAGTGTCACAAAAGGAAACAGTCAGCGTTCACGACTTATTGTAATCCTCTAAAGACCACTCTATCTTTCAAGTGAGACTGCCTGTTCAAGCCCCAGAGCCAGGTATCTGGTTACCCTTATCTCAGGGACATAACTAGCATGCTATTATCAACCATTAAATTGTCCGATCATTTTTTAATATGCCGCCAACACAATTGACCTGGTGACCCCTCCTCTGCAGCGAATACCATAGGGAAAAACTTCCAGGAGACCCCCAAGAAACCCAGCACTCAGTAAACTGTCCCACTCTGGTTTTCTGGGCTGGCTTTACAGTGTAAACTGCTCAGTTGTGTCAGAGTCTGGCTCTCTGAAAGACCTGTTCTCGGAAATGCCTGTCTCATCTTCCTATCAAGATACAGTACTTGATCGTTTACCATTTTTCTCACAGTTTTCTGCCTGAGGGCCAGCAGCTCACTTGGAAGTTAAGTCCTAAATTGTTTTTCAATACCTATCACTTGGCGAATTCGGGTTTCTCAATTAGCTATCTTGGGGATTTTCACTGGGAGCACAAAGAAGCGACCACCAGGAACACAAAATACTGCAGACTCTCACATTACCCACCCAAGATTCAGTATGCTTTTAGGCACGCAGTAAAAAGGAGTCTGTTGCTAATTAATCACCTGATTAAGGTTCTGGGCTTGCAGATCTCATTTTTTCTACCGAGCCATGCTTTCTTTCACTGCCTGTTGACATCACTTGTCCGGTGTAAGCGCAGCAAGGTCCTCTTCGTGGGCATTGCTTTGGTGATCATCAGTGAAACAGTGGCTTCTGAGCCTGCTGACCTCGAGGATCGCATGGAGATCTTAACTTCCACATGACGAACTGGTAGTGATAACTTAGAAATATTCCAACAAATACAGTAAAATAAACATTAGAAGAAATAAGACTTTTGCATATGCACAACACTCCCAGAAGCTTCATCAAGACCCTACACGGAGCTTGCAGGGCTGAACAGTGAAAAATAACCAAATTTTTTTGTTACTTATTTTGTCATAATGTTCACTTCTGACCTTACTCTGGGAGCTGAAGCAGAAATGTCAAAAAGAGAGTGAAATTCTGCTTCAGAGGTGGGCATCTCAGTGATGTGGGCAGAGCTGAAGAACCAGGGCTTTGCAGAGCTGGAGGCAGTGTTGTTCCGGTCCACTTTAGCTTAGCCCACCAGGTTCAGAGCTGAATTTGCACTTCTCAAAATTACAGGGGTGGCCAGTGCCAAAGATAGGGAGGCAGAGCTATTTGAAGTAATTTTCCAGTGAGTTACTGTTTCACTGATGCAGTCATGTTACTGGCGAGCGCGGAACGGCTCTCAAGTGATCCCCTAAAACTGACAGGCAGCTGTTTTTCAGCATCAAAAAAATTTCAATTACAGCAAAATTCCAGGCATGACCCTTTCCACATGTAGTTTAGCTCCTATATAAATCCTTTTGGCAGCATCAGAAGGGAGGAAAAGGCTCTTTGGTCCAACAGTTTAAAACTTATTGTTTTTTTTAAGTAAATACTTGATAACATCTATTTAACACAAGCTCTATGTGAATATGTGTATAAGGAAAAAAAATCTGCGTGTGAGAGATATAAGACTATAACTAAAGCTGGTTTGCAAATTTCCGACTAAACAAAGTTTCATCAGTAAACACTGCTTCCTTGAACGTTTCATCTGAAGCATCTCACGTTTGATCAAGTTTTGCTGAAGTTGAGACAAAGCTAAGTTTTAAGAGACTGACAATGAAATAGCTGTGTGTTGCTACGCACCTCCAGATGACTTTCATTTTTCAGTCTTGTTTTCTGAATTTCCAGTACACAACAGTAAAGAACGAATTGGAAACTGAAAATAAGTGCACCCCAGAAAACTTTCCCAAGAGCCAGAAATGCTGATTTTTGGTCACGCTTAATGACCACATCTTCATTTGTGATTTGAGAAGTTCCCATCCTTGTTCTTGATGCTCTAGAAAGGTGAGATCAGATATTACTGAACAGAGACCAATTATAATAATAAAGTATTGTAATTTCTGCCAGAAAAGTGAAAAAAACAATGAGGGGAGGGAGGAGGAATAAACAATTTCCCAAGTAGTTTCTAATTCTCACCTCTTCAGTATCACTGTGCAGAACCACAACAGCCTCTGGTGTATTAAACGGAAATAGCTGCAAGCTCTTTGTTTATTTATATTTCTTATTTTTGACCTCTGACAAAACGGTCAGTGATCCCAAAGACACCAAAGATCCCAAAGAAGAAGCTGTAGCCACTTGTTTGAACAGTGACTGGGAACTTAGAGGGGCGTGCAATTTAAAGCATATCCCAGGTACCGACTTTCAGAAAGCGCTGAGAAGTCATGCCTTGGAAATCAGCCTCATTGCAGTATCCTCATTCAGAAACTCAAACACCAAGGCATTCAAAATCACTACCACATGGGCTCTTTGTAGTCCTGAAAGCTCAGTCTCTGATTAGGTTGATGAATGAAAACGTGGTCAATTTTGCTATTTTTAGAAACCGTTTTCTAAATAATAACTCCGTTAATCTCCTAACCAGATACTGGGAAATTACCTCCCGCTTAGTTAATCATCTAAAACACTGATAAAAACTTCGCAAGAATGTGCCTTGATCACTCTGGGAACTTCCAACACTACTTCACGCAAAGCAGCCTCAACGCTATCATTGTCACCCTACATCATATACGTACACATATATCATGTACACACACACACATATATATACATGGTGCTTGAAAGAGCCAAAAATATGCCAAAAGGCCATTCTGGCATTACAAAAAGTTTTAGAGGTATGTGGAGTAACTGTGAAACAGGAGAATCTTTTTCTTTCTCAACGTATCTCAGCATCCGTATCTGCACTTCTTAAATACTATTTCAAGCGCTGGCTGTGCCTGTATGTGGGCCTTGTTCTCTTTCCTATCTGGGTCATTAACTGGAGTAAGTCAGCTCATGTGCAAAACATCTGTTTTTCGGTAAAGTCCTGCTTTTCCTCGGCTTAACAGCTGCATTGATTGAGGCATGAAGTCGTTGCTGAATTGTTCACAAGCAGTGTGACACGGGCAGAACAGCAACCTAGACTCCTTTCCAACCTTGGTTGCTTTCTTTCTGGTGCCAACTCAGAAAAATTAGCATCGTGAATGATGGATAGCATGCAATCAGCTGCCGCCAGGACTATTACCATCTCTAATTCAATGAAGGAGGAGGTGACCCAGTCTTGTTTATACTATTGAAATCTGGCTGGAGGGCTTTGGCTAGGCTGCAAAGGCTCAGTTCAGTCCATTTGGGGATTTATGTCAGCATTTCACACGTTCTGGGAAACTTCACTCGCCATGTAGACAGTGCCTCTAGCTCCAGAAGATAACCTGGGTTATAGAGTATCTATGACAACCACACCATTACCCAAGGTGGTTTCCATCTCAACTCTAGTTTATGGCTAGTATTTCTAGGGCACCATAGGTGTGCGCAGCATGCTTTACGGCCACGCACAACATGGAATCTAGGGCTCAACTCCTGCAATCAGGTCCACTGCTAGGAGCTCTAGTGACCAGGCTTTGTCTGGGAGGGCTCTGCTGGAACATCAGGATCTGGGTCTCTGCGTCTTGAGGCAGAATGAGGGAAAGCCCTAGGCAGTACACAGAGAAGTGTGGGTCAGGGTAGAGGGATGCTGAGACATGAAACTCTGGAGCGCAAAACACTTTGGTCACAGGTAGTTTCAGATATTAACTCCGGTGGTTGCTATTAAAAGAAATCTTCACCTAATTCTTTTTTAGTTACATTAATGCCATTCAGCCCAACTAACACCTGGACTTGCCTTATTTATGCTTGTCTCTCCCCATGGATGAAAAAGGAGACAGAAGCAACAAAGATCCTAATTTCAGTACCTCGGTTAAGTGTCTGTATTCGGGCTGAAATACTGAGGAACTTGGAAAAGACAGGATTCCTTTGAGAAAAATCAGTACAACTACAGATGCTTTCAGTGAAAGCAGAAACATGGGGCGCAGGCACAAACAGATAGGGCATTCCCAGGAGCTGTGAGAATGATAGGCAGAGATCTCAGCTTACCAGTATTTAATCTTATCAACCAGTCAACCCACGTCAACCAAGCCTGGCCACTGCAATCAAGGGCTTCTTGATGCAATGACATTATTGCAGAGTTTCTTTCTCAGATGAACCAGACTAACCAGCTGTCCTGTTCTGGCTGAATTTGAACCATTCTGTTCCTCTCAATGTAAATATGAGCTAGCTGTCCTGTAATAGCAGGGCCTTTAACCTCTCAGGAAACACAAAGCAACTGCCATCTGGTCATCTGTCTCTCAAAGGGCACATGTTTAAGAGAGGAAGCAGGAAGACGAAGTGACGTATGACAATGCTGAAGCCCCAAAGTATCGGTGACCTCAGTGCTTTAAGATCTGGCTTTGCCCCACGTGCATTCTGTTATTCTCCCTTGTTTGTGGGGTTAGCAGCCACACGCACAATTACTGCTGGACTGGAGGTCCTCCCCCCTCTTCATTTGACATTAATGAAATTGCAAGCAGATATCGCCCTGCTTTGGCAATGTTTACAAAGCTGTTACCTTGCTGGGCTCCCGGTTCAGTGCCAAGCGGAGAAAAAGCCTTTGAGGTTGCATTTACTGTTTTACCTCCTTGGATAATGTTGTGTCTGCTGGCTGGAAGCTGGATACCAGTACAGACAGAAACAATTAGCCAAGCCCTTCCACATCTGGCACACGAGTACCTGCATGCTACCACAGCTCAATGGCATTTGACCTGGGAGCCTGATCCTCCATAGACAGCAACTTTATTAAGAACGGCTCAAGGAAATCCCCCTCCCAAGCTGTGCTGTGCTAAGTTGCCCTCTGCTCGGTCACTCTTGACAAATACTGCATTGCTCACTAGGCCTTGGGGCATACACACAAAGCCACTACCATGGATTTTACTGGCATACCCAGCCTTCTCTGCTGTTGGTTATTGCCATCTTTCAGCACAGTGTCGTGGGATGTTTGTGTAAAAGGCTTAAATATTCATCTCTCCGGAGGTTCATTTGCACTGTAACATCTCAGACTTGGACTCTACCTTTTTTAATACATTCTGTGGGATTTGCAGCGTATAAACCAACACAGAGTGGTTTATGAGAAGTTTCCTCTGGCAGCAGCCAAAGTTTCTTGGAGCATGGGAGTTTCTGTGGAGGGTGTGAGTTTTGCTTCTTGAAGTGTTGTTGTTGTTTGTAGCCTGCTTAGCCCAGATTTACATGGCATTTTACGTCTGAGTGAAATCTAATGCCCAAAATGAAACAAGCCATTTTCTTGGGGGAAAAAAAAGAGTCTATGTAGTTTTGATATGATTGGCAAATATGACATCAGCAGAGGGCTCAGGAGCTGCACATCCAAGTCCCGGTAAAAAGGCCTGAATATGTGTGACTGCTCATACGTACTAATTGTAGCTTTCTTCACAACTGAGACACCTTTCCAGATTACTCAACCATAAATGGCACACTAAAAAAGGTCTACTAAGACATGACCCATTCAAATTGCTTCTATGACACCACTGATGTAGCATATGAAATTCTGTAATGTTATTATTCCTAACGTCCCACTGAAATGACACGTGCAAGCTGGGACATAAAGAAAGAAAAATGGCACAGTCAAAGCCTCAGAGACTGTTCAGGGCAGAAAAATTGACCTTGGAGGCTTGGAGCACAGGCCTAAACTCCTTTGCACTAGACTGGCTGTTGTCTCAAGAAGCTTCGCTTGCAGATGATAAAAACACACACTGTCTCTGTCTATATGTATAGCAAACAACAGGTTTGTTGTACTACAATAGAGTACAGAAAAGACACTCTGGTAAGAGTCACTTGAGGCTGAATCCTAAGGGATTCAAGATCTGGTGGTAAATTTGTGCTACAAAGCCTGAAGTAAAACACCACTCTCCTTCAATGTAAAACACCACCTGTCTATTTCTGGATTTCGGTTGTTCTACTAGGCCGCTCCAATCCAACTAGTCACCTCTTTCTAAGGCCATCTTTGTCTATAAGTTTACGTCATTCTCTTCACAAAAAGTGAATTTATATTCTAAAATGAGAGGAGAAGGGGTAGAACTTCCCAAACAACACTTTTTCAGTTTTGTTTCCTGCTATGGGTAGACTAGCTTAGAAATACAGCAGTAGGAAATATTCACCATGAACTGTCATTGCAGCTGTAATATAGATTCATAATTTATATCAAGTTCCTCAAAGTTTGTGGGCATTTTCAAGTAATGCTCCCCTCCCCCAAACCAGAGCTGAGTAAAACTGGGTTGCTTTATAGCTCCAGGTCAGAACTGTAAGAAATCCCCTCTTTTGACCTCAAAGCAGTTGATTTTGAGTACGCTTAACCCTCAGACCTTGGGCATGCGGATCAAAACCAAAGAAATCATTTACAACAGAAACCCTTTCACCATGAATCTGCAGAGCTTTCCTTAGGAACTGAAGGAAAGAAAGCTGTTGTTCATTCAGCTTTGAAGTAAGAGCACAAATTGTTTAGGATCAGCTGTGTTAGAGTAGCAGGATACTGCAGTGGTTTATTAATCAGCCTAGGATCCAAGACATGTGCCTTCATTTCCCACTTGTAAAACTACATAATGTGATTTTCAACTAGTTCTTTAGTATACAAGAGGGATTACAAATGTGGTGTATTCTGAATACAAAACTTGCCACTGGTGAAGGAGGATTTTAACCTTGATTTAAAACAGTAGGTGCTACAAGGGCAGAAATAGTAACAATCAAAATGGAAACAGAATACTACATGGAAGTGCCATAACCTGTTTCTTCATTCATTCAAAGTTTTCCATTTAGGATACTAAGTCTCTGAAAAGTAGACCGTGCAGAAGCAACATTGCTAATACAAAAACTAACTTGACATCCTATACCTGATGTTCAGAAGAAAGAAAAATCACTACAGAAGGGTTTTTTCACACATTTGGATGAATGTTTAATTCTGTCTTGTATTCTACTTTCTATTACTAATTGATAAGAGCATTTACATCAGCTAGAAATTCAAAAAGTAGGTACACTTACTGGGATCACATTTCAGGCAGGTATGAAAATAACAAAATTAGACTAGCGGAGAAGCAGCCACATCCCAGGACATCCACCCTGGAGTTACTCAAGACTTCCCTTGTGTTGCCTACCCTGGCTCAGAGCAGGGCAAGAGGACCAGGAAAGGGGCTAGGGTATCATTCTGGGAGTCTCCTACAGGGCTTTAAGGCTCACACGTCTCAGTTTTTCCTTCCCAGAAGGGCTTTTAAGCTCTTAGGACATCTAGGGTCTAATGTGTAAGACAGGATGAGTCTCAGTCACCACAGAAAAAACATCACTAGGAGTGTTTTCTGCCTTTAGATCTAAGGGCCCTTTCCACAGGTTCTGGGACTCGTTCCATCAGGTTTTCAGCAGCTCTTGAAAGCCTAGGAGTAGAAGATATCTCTAGCCACCAATCCAGACAGATAGATGTTCTCTTTTCAAAACTACAGCTTCCATGTGAGAGAAGAAGCCTGCAGTGAGACCCATAACTCCATAGGAAACCTCAACCTTCAAGAGAGCTCTGTTAGGTCAATAGCAACATGGATGCAGGCAGTGGGAACCTGACCCTGTGTCATGGGAGCATCCTGTTATCCCTGGCAACTTGACTAGAGAAAGCAAGCTGCCCTGGGTATCCAGCAGCCCACAGAGCGAGCCCACTTACTTGGTGGGCTGCCTTTCTAACTGGCTGTATCCTCTGCAACCCTAATATCTTTTGTCCTGAGAATCAGCCTCCTGTTCAGCCTTTGCCCTGTGGGAGAGAGAAGAGGTCACCTCCAGACCTCATACCTCCGACAGACAAAACAAAGGGAGCTGGAAGACTCAATGGGTTTGAATATATATATACATAAAAAATAATTTTATTTTTTTATTAAAGCAAGCTGAGAAACTCAAGTGTTGGATGTGAAAAGTAGCTAAACTCTGTATTATCCAATCCAGATACACCGAAACCTCTGTCAGCTCCTTCCAAGGGAAAGGGACCATTCATTGGCATTTCCTGCACTTTCTGCATTTCTCCTAGGAAAAGGAAAGAATCATTGGGCTTCCCTGGATAACCAACTCCCTACAAGCCCTATAGCAGTGAACTCCTTGAGCTCTAGAGAGGATGTAGCCTTTTCACCTCTCACAGCACAAGTGAGTCTCCTCATCTCCATCTGCTGAATGCCAAACAGGACTGCTGCACTCATAAATATGAGCCCAGATTGCTTACTACACTCGTAGATATGAGAGTCATGCCCTATCAATAATAATAAAAAAAACCATTTCACTAGGCAATCTTCCTGTTTTTTCTTCTCCATTGTTTACACTCTGGAATAAACTATGTTTAGAAAAGGCCATGCTTCCCTTGCAATAACTTACCTTATTAAGATTACTGTTCCTTAAGCACCATATACCTCTCCATGGACATTTTCCCTCCAACCAGTAGCATGCTCCTTATCTGCCTGCTCTTCCAAACAATAAAGCAATGAGCAGAACTCACTCTTAAAACAACTGAGCTCTTTCTCAAAATCATGCCTATACCAATGCTTTATAACTGAAGCTGGCCAACTGACTGGGAATGATGAAATAACTGAGTGAGCTCAAATCTGTTTCCCCAGCTTGATTGAATGGGCATCATTTTAAATGTTAACGACTGAAGAGAAACAACCTGCCTTGATTAGCTGTGACTGGGCAGAGTAGTCACCTGGGATTTTTTACTGGTGGATACAAATTCTACATATGCCAATTATTCATGGAGAGCAATATACTTATTTGCAGGTGGATTGCACAAGCATTTGCCAATGAAAATTGTCCTATTAAAAGCTCCTTGAATGCTGAAAGCGCCCAGCTGCTCTCAGACCATCAAACAGCATTTAGCAAAACAAAAACCCTGTGAAGTGACTGGTACAACCAACATCCCCATCCTCACAATTGCCTAGAAGCATCCAGCTTGGAGAGGGTCCGCTCATGCCAAGCATGCTCAACTTTTGTACTCTAGTACAAAAAAAAGAGTTCCTGACCCAGAAAGCTTGTCTTCAGTGCTGCTCCCAGTCCTCCTCTTGGGCTGTGGCTCTTCAGTCTCCTTAATCAAAAGAGCTGATTGAATTCTGTTTCTCAATGAAAAATAGCTGGTATTAAATGGAAATTTAACAGAGATGGCTCCTCCTCTCTCTTTTTCTGTAAGAGGACACCATTCAGGATCACAGTGTTAAGATCTGAAGACTTAAACACTCAAACACAGTGTGGTTTGTGTGGGAGCACTGTAAAATTTGTGTGGGATAGCCCATAAAAGTTTGCTTTAAAGTGCCGTGCCAAAAATGGATTTAAAAGATCAGGCAAGTTGTATGGGAATGGTGGCAAAGAAATCCTCCTCCAAACCACTTTTTCCTTTCGGCCACCCTACCCCAGGGCTGGTCACCCCCATAGCACCCACACTCATGTAAAATCTGTTACAGGAGACAGAAGCTCAGTTCTCATTAAAGTCAGCAGGGTCTTCTACAACCCTTCACAACCAGCATGTGCCCATCACCCACCCGTCCGTCCCCTCCACCGGGTCCACCATGCAGAGCACCCCTTGAAGCGAGCAGGAGTTTTGCCAAATTAAGATCTGCAAGTTCAAGCCCTGCATGTTATAAATAATTAGCCTTAAAAATATCCGCACAACAAAATTCATTGCCTGAGGACTTGTAAATGTGCGCGGTAAAAATAATTCTCTTGCTGCCTGTAAAATGTGTTTCTTATTAGAGATCTCTCCTGACCCCAAGAGTGCCCACACTGAATTTCTCTCTCTGCCTCTCGCCCTTACACGCATGCGCACACGCGCGCACATACTTTGTTCATTTCTAAACCTGGCAGCTGTAGCAGTAACAGCAGTTGTAGACATTTTGAGTATTTATTCATCCCCCATATGTTGGAAAAGTCTTTGGGGTTTCAAAATGAGATCCTTTGCCCTCGTAGAAAGAAGAATAAATATATTAAAAAGAATGTTACAAATTTGGCAAACATCACATCACAACACCAATCCAGACCCTCATCAGAGCGCAGCGAATAACAATGTGCAGATTTTATTAAAAGTACAAGAATGAAAAAACTGTTTCCCACAACTGAGGGACCTAAAGCCAAAAATAAGCAAGCCCGAACTCTAGCTTTGCCTGCGGTAATGAGCTGTTCCTCCCCTGGCGCAGTGCAGATGACTGTTTGCCTCACCCTGCATTGCACTCCTTTCTCTGAGAGCTGTCAGTTAAAAAGGAGATTGCTCTGACCAAAAAAGAAAACATTTTCTTCAGTAGCCAATGAATGCTGATCCCCGCTCTGCCCCAGCTTTATATGTTCTCTAAAGCAAAAATAACATTTTTATGGATGAACGCTTTTCCACGCAAGGTGCCTTCTGTTCATTTTCCCACTACACAACGGCTGTTCAGTTTCCACAAAGATGCAACATCACTTGATCTGAACTTTAGTCATTCCCGATCAGAACTAAAGGCAACTTATTGGCACAACTGGGCACGGAAGAAGCACACGTAAGTGACCGTGTTCTGGGTGCGGCGATAACCACAGCCATCAGCACCACAGCTCAAAGAATTTTTTGAGGAGAAGGTCAATTCTTTTCACTATCCTTTGGATTGTAATCACGGAGATCAGGCATAAGAGGGAGACGTGGTCACATAACAGTGTAATTCAGAGTTTAATCCCATTCTTTCTACTTTTAACCAGGGATAGCATGAGATCAGAATTTCCCTGAATGAAAATATGGAATAACTATTGGTTCCACTGACGCTGCTCTGACTTATGCTGATGGAAACAAAACACTGTCTGGCCTTAAGGCCTTTAGTTTTTGAAAAGAACTTATTAGAGGGGTAGAATGCAGCACAGGAGATTAAAAAAAAATAGAGTCAAGCTCCCTGCTCCACATAGTTTCAGCCCAAACAAGTTCTGGGATTGATGCTGAAGTCACAGAGTGAGCTTTCAGACCTGTGCTCTGCAAAAACTCAGATTAGGTGATCGCAGTGATTTCTTCTGGCCTTTAAAACTCCAGTCTATAAGATGAAACTATATAAACCAGGATATGGTGAAAGATCCTTTGCCTAGTTCCTCTGTTTTCCTTTCTATTTCCTATTTATTCACTTTGTCACTGCTGTACTTTGTCTTTGCATAAAACAAAACGTTCTTCAGCTCACGAAAGAAATATCACTAAGGCAAGACTCTGGCTAATAATTCCCAGCAGAACCCCTTGGTGTATAATACTTATTTATAAAATTTGACATTGATTTGCAATTTCGACACTTGCAGCAATTTGATCTCTGCAGAAACTGGCACCTTTACATTGTCTTCAGAGCTGGAGGGTGTTTAGAATCATTCTTCGGACGCTGTAAACCAAGATCCTTATCCCACAAGAGGATTTTACACAGAACTTTGACTGCAAGTCTGAATCAGTTATATTAAACCTGAACATTTTTCAAGCAGTCAGACAAGTTTAAATTCCAGTGGAGCCAAAACATTTTCAGCCATATAACAACCGGCTTTTAGTGCTAATAAATGTCATTTTCCTCCTGTCTACAGCATGTCACTAGATTCCCCCAGCATGAAATGAAACTGCTCCTAAAGAACGCTAACAGAGACACACAATACATTTTACCTCTTTGGACTCCTGGAGTTGTGCAGCCAGGGTAATTCAGGGGTACATTCCAACCTCTAGTGCTTATAAAGTAATTTTTCTTTGTCCTCAAGACCACACTTGTCTCTCTGATGAGGTCAAAACGATGACTGGGATGGAGGAATGCTTGAGTGCAGATCTCATTTCCATCATAGATGGGGCTGCAGGTTACCAGACTCCTGAGGGCCAAAATCAAAGAGGGAGCCTACAACGTTGTAACATCTATTTTCAGTGGCTCCTTTCAGCTTCCTCTGTCAATCCAAACACAGTTCCTCTAGCTTTGTTCAGACTTGGGCTCACTTCTTACCATGTAAATATATGACTCGCCTTTACAGAATCAACAGAGAGCATGGTTAAACCAAGATCGTGCATATGACGGCACATGGCCTTTGACTGCCTCTGGCCATCTGCTTGCATCCCCCCGCATATATGTATGGAGTCCCACATGCCAATAGCTCACACCAAGCACAGAGCGAAAACAGCTAGCAAAATGATGTAGAAAGTTTTAAGCTAGGAGACCCACTCTGATGAATGTGCGCCAAAGAAGATCCTCAACCGCATTGTCTGGGGATAAACAGATCTATGAGAAAATGAACATAAAGGAATCTAAATTGGAATGTTGCACTACCCTACTGAATGCAGCCAAAATTTATTTCCCCGTTTACTGTCTGTAGCCTGAGCTAAGACAACCATATTACCTCACAGTGAATTAACTAGCTTGGCTGAGTTTGAACCCATGTCTCACAGGACCTCTTGGTGAGCTGTCAAGAATGTTGCCCCAGACATATTAACCAGTGTAACCCTATTAATGGAGAGTAAACTATCACAGATCAGAACAAGGCTCTAAACACAGATGAAAAATCCACTGGTATCCACTAAATGCATGCAAGAAAGTACTGGTGATAAGACTACATAAGCTTCCAGGTGTAAATTCCCAGTAAAAAGATACTGTGGTTTCTGAAATACTAATTTTAATTATTAAAATCTTCTAGGCTCAGTTACTTTCCCAAAATCACTTGAAAGTTTGACCAAAATGTTCAGCAGCTTCTAGAGCACAAGGATAATGAAAGCCTTCTCCAAACTTATTTTCACTATTAAAATAGGAGAGGAAGGGGAGGTGGTGGGTTTTTTTTAAATACAAATACAGTAAAAGTTTTCACCAAAATAACAAAAAGAAAGAATTAAAACTCTTCCTTGGACATGTGTATTACAGAAACTACATTTCTTGTCCTCTCCTCTAGTCAGGCTCTGAGACAGGAAAAACAAAGTCAAAACAGTCGTATTAATAAAGCCATGAAGCATAATTATTTATAGGCATGTAGCCAGTATTCACCTGCCATAACCTGGAACTGCACTATGTCCCCCGATAGTGTGAACCATGATCAAGTGGAGGTCACAGACAGCTTTGGGGGGTAAAGGAAATCCAGCATTTTTGCTCCTGTTTAAATATTCAAATAAAAGAACATGGCTCCAAATCGGGGAGGTGGCTCTTTTCACTGGCAGCTGGGGGGTTGGCTGGGGTCACTGTGGAATTCAAGACCATCTGAAGGTAATAGGCAGCACGAAGAGTCCTGGGACTCTGGCTGGACGCAGATGCTGATTCATCCCTTGGCAATGATTGCCCACAGAAGCCACAAGCAGCAGGGAAGCAGAGGAAGCAATACGGGGAGAATTATAAAATACCTAAATATTCTACAGAGTTAGCCAGAGGATGTGAGTTATATTGATCTTGAAGTCATGAAGTTCTAATTAGCCATTTCACGTGTCACAGTGAGAGCTATGAATTCAGGCAGGCACATATTCACAGAAATACTCTATTATACATTTTATGATTTCGCCCTGAGGCAAAAAGAACTTGAATGTAATTTCTGAAAAGAATTTGAATGTAATTTCAGAACCACAGTGTACACATATATAACACGAAGCTGCCTTCGTGCCATCTCCTGATACTGTTGTATCATCTTTCTGCTGAGGAGGGGAAGCTCCTTTCAGAAACCACAACAGTCACACTAAGACAAAAGCAAGAGTTAAGATGAATATGTGTTGGGGGCAATTGGACAATACAGTCAAAAGTGGTTCTTAAAAGTGGTTCATGGGTCATTTTAGCCCATGATCGAAAACTTCTAAGTATGGAGAAATCTCAGACCCATCATTTTCAACTAAACTTATACATAAGATTTCTCTAAGTACTTTAATCGTCTGGTTTCTGTTGGGACTGGAGTAGACAGAGGTTAAAATTCCAGTCCAGATTTACGATATGCCAAATGCGGGTATTGCAACACTGAGCCACAGAGCGATATTTAGTTCAAGCGTTCTGAGTCCTAGTCCATTAAACTAGTCTCACTTTCTCTCTGACGCTTCCTTACATGAGAGAGCCATAAACAAGCACAGCATGACAGCTGTTACCGGGGTTTATTTCCATCAAACCTTTTTCTTTGAAAGTTTGCAATCAAAAAACATTTTTAGCAAATGTCTCATCTTTTACTATTTTTTTTTTCAAAACCTTGTAATTTAGCAAATTTAAACTGTTTGCCAAACATTGCCTTGATTGGAGAAGTTGGTAGAAAGAGGCAGGTATAAGGAAGGCAGATAGTAATTGGTAGTGTCTGGGGAAGGGGAGTTATTTTCTGCCAAAAAAGTGTTCAACTCTCAAAAACAAATGTTTTTTGAGTTTCAGAATTTGAGGCAGATTTCTGAAAAGAAAACAAAAATCTCCATGGTGGGAAAAAGACACACTTTTTTTCACTAGCTCTACATGATTCATCAGCTCAGTTGCGTGTTCGATGAAAAAATAGCCTGAAGTTCACTGTGCTATTAATTAGCCAGAGTAATGGGGGAAGGCTGTTCTAAGTGAAGCACCAGCATGTATAATACAAAATATACGTGGAGAAGGTCAGAGCACTGTACACGAGCAGGGTGTAGTAGCAACAGGAAACGTCACAGAGAAGAGATCTTCAATTTGGCAGAGAAATAAGGTATTATTAGGCAGGTCTCATGGCAGTGGATTGGGTAGACAGATAGCTCACATCCAGAAGTTCACGCAACATCCACAAGCCGATAAATCCTGCCAGCAATTTACACAACCATTAGTTCTGGGGCAGCCCCACAAAGGCACAGCCAGCCTGCTTGCAGGGCAGAGTTGGACAGACTTCATGAGAAATGGTATCTCTGAACACATTGCCTGCTTAGGTCACCCCTGTATTATCCGGAGTACTTTCCTGTTCTTTACAAATAGCTAACTTTTCCTCTTCCTATTTTGTTAAAATGCAAAACCTGTCTTTACACCCTCTGATCCCTTGAATAACCAAGCAGGTAACACAGCATCTGTCTGACTGAAATGCTTGCTGATCACTGATCACTGAGTCAACTGAATGGAAGAATTTGAGTGAGAAAAGGTACCTTAGTCAGGTCTGGAGTGGAACTTATCCTAAGAGGAGATGGGGTCCAGAATCCGAATCTGAATCTTTGAGATCCTACCAAAAAAAATTCTGCTCTCTAGGAAAAAGATCATTTCTAAGAAAACTTCATTTCAAATTTCCCTGTCAAGAAATAATTGTTCCCTGTAGGAAAATTAGAAAAAAATGGGCACGGGCAGGGAGGAGGGTGAGAAAACAAAGACTCCCTTTGTTCCCCATCCTCTGACTATCTTTAAGCTTTTGTCAGTTGAAAATCAGCTAATTTTTTTTTTTTATTCTAACTTTGCCAGTTGGAACAGAGCAGTGGAACTATGTGCAAGCATTACTTTTTGAGTAGAAATAACACTTCCACATGGAAATGAAATTATTTCCAAAAAAGCAGTTCAAGAGAAACAAAACCTGCAATTGCACCCTATTTCATTCTGGTGAAAAAGCTTAATTTTTGACAAAAAGCTTTTACTTTCATTTAAATGGTTTTCTAACCAGCATATCTTACAGAAGATATTTTAAAGATCTGTTTCACAAATCAGCACGAGCCTTGCTAGTGCTCATCAGTGAGGCACGTGTTTCTTTGTCCAAAGCTATTACCCTTACCCAAAGCTTTCTGCCTCAGCCCTCGAGCTGAGCAGCTTGCAACTGCCTTGTTTCATACTTGAATGCCTCATTTACACCAATGAAAACGTGCCAGAGCCACTTGTGTTGGCTCACATCATATTCTGCTCGGCACAAAAGAACAGCGGGCAATTTCACTAGCAACGGCAATGGCCACTAGCATAGCAGTGGCCACTGTGCCTGCGAGACCCACGGCAGCTCCAGCCAGGGTCATTTACAGCCCCACGCACGCTCCGCCGCTGCTCCGGCTGGGAAGACCAGCCTTCCCGTTGGGGCTGTTTTGCTGTGAATGTTTTGTTCTCTCCAGCAGGAGATCAGAGGCAGATCAAACACACAGGATCCTCCCGCTGAACAGAGAAAGGGCCAGGAATCACCATGAAGCCACTCTGCTTATGGTCTGGGCGGGAAAGAGGCGCTGGGTACTTTCTCTGCAGTTATAAAAAGTCGGAAGCACAAAACGTAAAGATATAAATGGAGCGGTTCGCATGACAACGGGCAGAGTTTAGGTTAAGTGCCAAATTCTCAGTGCAGCGAAAATGCCAGTCTTCATGAGGAATAACTGCCCCAGCCTCAGACCAGATGCTACCCAAAGAAATTCATGGCAGTGCTCTAGCAGCGCAAAACCAGCCCTGAACTGCTAAGGGAGGTGCTCTTCACTACCAAGAAGTCAGTAGCAGGGCTGAGAAGTTCTGCTCGGGATCCCTGAATTAATCCACCTAACCCAGGGGCCACACAAAAGGCTTAGCTTTAAAGATCTCAGTTTCTAGCCATACTGGAGACTGGGCTCGAAGCAGAGGATAGGAAAAACATCATGAAATCAGATGGAGTGCTCTTAAAAATAGCTGCTCTCCCTACCTCTGATTGAATGGACTGATCAATATCTTTTTTTCTCTGGTGAAAAAAATCATCCCTCAGCCAAGGCAGGGATTGTAAACTTTGCTTAATTTGGCTCCTGCATAAGGTCGTGCCACCATTCATTACCTTCCTCCCCTCTCTGCTCTGATATTTGCAAGCCCTCAAGCCTTCCTGTGTGACAGGGCTGGAAAGGAAGATACTCCACTGCAGCCTGAAACAGTTTCACACACCAGTCTTTGTCCTTCTTGGGTTGCCCTTTGGCACAAGAAGCCACATTATAATCATCTCCTAGTTGGGAGAAATATGCAGGAAACACCTACGGAAAATATCTGATTATTCTTTCTTATTTTTTTTTTTCTGAGGAGTACAGGGAGGAGGACTGTTAAATTGCCCATTTGCAGAGAGTATTTTCTAAAATGTCCCATTAATAATCCATCTCCTTTCCTAGCTGACCTGCTAGGTAACTCTCTCAGTAATGCAAATTCCTGAACTCTAGATTCTGCCATGCCAATCTGTGGTTGTTACCTGTGTTAAGACTTATTTATGAAGGAAATTAAATGGTAGGAACATCCTGGATGGATGTACTGGTGATCTGATTTCATTTCTTCCCTGTGGCATAAGTTTCATTACCAAACACATCATTACCCTCTGGAATTCATTTCCACGAGATCCTCAGGAGTGGGAGTCAGGAGCCAACTACACATGCGTACAAATAATAGGAACAACCACTGCCAGAGTAGTTGGAAATCACTTCAAAATGCAGAAGACATATCAGCCTGGCTGTACTTTGGGGAATTAGCCAAGCACCATTTAACAGAAATTAGAATAATGGTGCATCCTCTGGTGGTTTTTTTCCATTATTGTTCACCAAGAATTCTTACATAATTTCTTACAACTTTTTTTCACATCATTTCATACTGGTCACTAGCAGAAAGAGGAGATGGGACAAACTATTTGACAGAACTTACGAACCATTTCTATTTCCTATCTATTTGAGTAAAAGCCACTAGCAGCCCTTAAAGAAAATATTGGCACCTAGATGATGTTGGTGTGAGCTCAGCTCTGTATATGACCAAAGAATCAGTGTTTAAATTGCTTCATCTTTGATTCGGGCACGTAGGTAAGCATTTTCCTGAAGAAAGGCCCCTGTGTCTCAGTTTCCCACTTATTTAACAAGCACAGTAGATTTGTCACCTCACAAAAGCTTATGGCAAGGAGAAATATGTTGGTTCCCAAAGGGTAAGAGGGTGCTCTCCACCTGCCACGTTGCATCCCTACAAGAAAGCAGAGGGAATCAGCCAAGTGTGACCAGTCAGATTTTGAAGAAAGGCAGGTTCATGGTGGTAGCACTAATAAATCCTCTCAGCCACCCCACTTTCCCTTCAGTAGCAGCCTTTCCTGGGACTTTTAATGGACTATGGTCCTCCTGTGCCAAGCAAAATGAGGATTTGATTCTTGGCTGAGAACCACTTTGGTACACTGTGATAATAACAAATAAACAAAAGATCAGTTTTAAGCCATGAATCCAGATGCACAGAGCAATCCATGAACAGCTGACCAGCTAGCTTCTTTCCAGAGCTGATGGGGTTAGGATATTGTCTTTTTGGAGCTGCTGATGGCGAACTCGGGAGGCAAAGACAAGTAGGATCTGTCTGGTGTTCAAAAGTTAGAAAGGAAAAGCTCTTTAGAAAAAGTCAGAAGAGCAAATGGTGTCTCCACGGCGGGAAGATAAAGTAGTGATGACATCCAGCTGAACTGGGTGTTCACATTCATGCCTGAGAGGGACCTGAATCCCTACCCCTAGATCCAAATCTTACCTAGGTCTGGAGGGCACCTGCCCCAAGGTCTGTGCCTCGCAACCACCTACTCTAAAGAGGGCGAACCAAAACTTGTGTCTGAGTTTCCCATGCCATGGGGTGGCCAGAGAGAAAGGCCAGACTCAAATTCTGAGCTTGATCCACTTCCACAGATTAGATCCCTTAGGGAAAACCAGAGGTTCAGCTTGGTTGCTTATCCCAGCATCTGTGCTTTGCACAGTGGCCTAGAAACCGCAGCAAGCTTGGCTCCCCCTTGGCACTGCAAGATTTCTGCTGGAGTTAACGCTGGAAAGCAACCAGAAATGACCACAAATCAAAACCACAAAGGGCCTGCTGCAAGTCTCACAAACCTTGGTTTTGCACCAAGCTCATGGCAGCAACATCACTGAAGCTATGTGTGATTTGTAGTCTGTAAGTGAGAACAGAAGCTGGCCGTCTGTGTAGAGAAGCTAAATCCCTTTAATTATTAAAACATATCCTACTGCTGTTGAAAATCCCATTGCCGTTGGAAAAAATACACTTGTAATAAATGTATGCTATACATCAAAGGCCTCTTTTGTAAATAAAGCATTCCATTTTATTTTTTTTCCTAAAAAAAAAATTGGCCCAGGGACTAAATTAATGTTTGATCTGTTATCTTAGAAACATTTTAGAGTGGCAGATTTATCTGCTGTTTACGTTTTTCCTCCTAATACAGCAATGAATTATTCTTGTTGATAGGGGGAAATGATTTAATATAAATGGTTGGAGGGTCCTTTTCTGAAGTCAGTGGGAGATCTGGCTGGGCAGGAAAGGAAGCATTGGAGCAGAGGGTAGGAAAACTCAAAGAAGCATTCCTGCAGCCCCAAATGCATTTCTCAGAGCACAGCACCCATGCAGGCCTGCCCCGTTCTGGCCCTCAGAGACAAACAAAGCTCAAGCACCATTTCCAACATGTACAATATTTTGATTGTGAAACGGGAACTGTGCAATTACATCTTACTTATTATGTGTTATGAATTCATGGCTCTTGCTCTAATAAAAACCTACCTTGGCTTTGAACTGCACCAAAAGAGGTCTAGGCACAACCTGTTCTGCCCCGGTGCTGCTGGCACAGTGGGATGGAGCCACTGGCATGGCCTGCAGCCCATGATGCTCCCGCATGCTGCACCTCCCCACTCCATGCCTGCAGCCCCAGGCACTGAGCCAGGCTACCACTTTCCCCCCTGCAGCGCACCACGGGGACCTGGCCAGCCCTGCATTTATGTAATGCTTCATAAGCGAGACCATCTAAATAAACAATGTGAGCACAACATCTGCTGCCCAACCCTACCCATTGTCTTTCTGGAGAGCTTCAATCAGCAGTCCCCACTACCCAAATTCAAATTAATATAAGGATATTGACTGCACATTTCTGCTTTGACCACGTTTTACACTGCAAAGTTGCCGAGATGAAATAACAGACCCTCAGGGGGTTACAGGGGAAATATGTTCTTGGAGGTCCCATGGACCATGGATGCTTTGCATCTTCTTGTTGGCTTCCAGCCCATTTAGCTCCTCTGATCACAGGGGAGGGGGGACCCTGTCATAGCCGTTTCCAAGGTGCCTGAAGGGAAGGTGCCATCCCTCCCTTACCCTCCTCACCCCATTGTTGGAGCCTCCAGGGCACCATCTTCTACCTGGAGACTTCTGTTGTGTCCTGAATTTTATCCACACATGCCCTGCTCCCTCTACAGTCCCAGGACATGTCCCTGATGCGTCATTTCAGTAGGTCTACTGGGAAGATCTCTAGGTGTCATAAAATGCTTGGCTCCATCCTCGTTGTCTACTCCATCCCTTTGTGGTGCTGGACTGGCACAAAGGGAATGGATTCAGGCTAAGGACTCACCCCGTGCTTGAATACTGCCCAACCCTCACCCTGCCTGAGCTGGATGAACTTGAAAAACATAGACCGTAAAAGAGCAAGGGGAAATGATAAATTAGTTCTCCAAACAATGATCTCCCATCTAGCTATGTCAGGCACTGATGGAACCTTAAGGTAGGGCAGGAATTCTTCTCAAGTAAACCACCTGAAAGCAAAGTGTCATATTAAGGGTCTCCAGAGAGTCGGAGGAGGACACAAGTATTTCCACCAGTCTCTATTCAGATTATTGATGGATGGACAGGTCTGACAGGACCTTTCTGGAGATGCTGATCTCTTTCTTGACTACAGAGCCTCAGTGACTGCCTTAGGTTTGATGCCATTTACAGGGCTGAAGTTGGCAAAAAAACCCTCCAACCCCAAACGCATATTGCAGTGTGATCGTTGCTAACCAAAGCCATCAGCTGTGGGTGAGGGAAGCCTGGAAAGAAACCCTATACCAGGTTTCATGCATCATGAATGTATCCTGAATGAAACCAACCCCAGATATAATTGTTCCTCACTTAGGCCTTTTCACTCCACACTAATTCTTACAGTTGATATTTATAAAACTCTGTTACTCCCTGCCTGATCAGATCTGCAGACGAGGAGACTCTCCTGTGTGCCTTTGCCAAGTGTTCATACAGTTCCTGTCCCTGAACTTTCAAGTCATTCAGGCAACTCTTAATTCGATCTATAATAAATCCAGTTTTTGTTGGCAGGGCTTTGGAAGTACTCTGTGAGCTTTCCTCCTACCCATGGGGCTGAACTGAAAGAAAACCCACAATCTGAGGAGAAGGAACAAATGCAGAGATTGCTTTTGGGTAGCTGAGAGAGCAGGGTCTATTTTGGGAGTAACTCAATGAGAAATTTGTTTATGAGACTCTGGGGAGAAACAGAAGGTATGTGCTATAAACCAAAATAGGTCCTTTACCCTCTTCCTAAGTACTGCGTACTTGAAGGCCGCTTTAGGGTAGAAATGCATACAATCCTTGGAGACAAACCACAGGAACAAGAGTAAAAAGAAAAATAAGAGAGCTTTGCCCACCCACTCCCATAGCAATATCGCTCTGTGAGATACCTAGCCCCACCCCGGGGCAATGGATAGGAGAATGTCTAAGCGGGCTTTGGTCAGGGTAAGAACCTCGGCAGTGCAAATACTGCTGCGGGTTGAAACACAGACCTACAAGGTGGAGTTTCAACCAGAGGCAGTTGGTGCCTTGTGTTCCTGGCTTCCATGGTTCCCAGGCTGGCTGGGGCCAGCTGCCTTCGATCCTACAAGAGATGCATGCAGGGATGGCCACATGGCTCTGCTGACGATCTGGCTATTAGATATTTCGTCAGGCAGATTGCACAATGATTTATGATGCCAAACACCCGCTAGAGAGAATACAGTGAGGTCTTCACAAGGGAATCAGTGGCTGGAAGTTTCATTGAGGTTTTCATAAAGGCTGAGTTTTTAGCTTCCTTATTGCGTTTGTATCACAAGCCTCACAAAGCAACCAACTGGCAATCCAAAGTATACATCCACATCAAGCCTATACACGTTTACATGTTCTGCTTCATATTACTGAGATTACAGACATCTTGGAGCTAAGCTCTGCATCAAACATCTCCCTCTTATTCTAGACGAGATCATATCCTCACAGGAGCTTCACAGCTACCGGCAAAATTAGACCAAATTGGCTGGACCCCCCAAAAAAGAGGAAAAGAAATTAAAATATTCTAATGATATTTTTTTAAATGAAAGATCTCATTTTTAAAATGCTGAAACATTTCACATTGACTTTTTTTTAATACTATTTAGGTCAGAGTTTGTTTTCAGAATGGAAATTTTCATTTAAAATTACCTACACTTAAAAAAAAAAGAAAAAGGCAAAAAGTTTTTAACGTGAGCAAACTGACTCCAGAGCAACTTCACTGAAGTTAGATCTGAATTTTGCTGGAAATTAAAATATTTCCTTCTTTCCCCACTGTATCTGTTTACTACACCCATAACATCAGCTTAGCTCGGTCTCTGCATCAAAAGACTCGCTTGCTGCTCCAGCCCTAAGTGATATTCATCCTTCAGCTATGAGTGAGTTTGGTTCTCTAATGAAGTCACACACACTCCATCGAGTGAGGCCACAGCAGTCACACAGGATGTCACAGCTCAGTCCTCTCATGATATACAGTACTCGATCATCTCTCTTTTCCACCCCTCCTTCTGCCAAGAGTGGCGGAGTTACAGGAGGGAAATACACTGCGTGCCGGAGATATGCAGCATACTGGGAAGGCCCTGATGGAATACTGGAGTAGCCCTCAGTCGTAACAAAGGTTCCTTTCCATTGCCCCAGTTATAGGCCATCATTGACTACGGCTCAGGAGCAGCAGGAGCTGGACACCCTCCAAATCTGCTGAACAGAGCACCAAGACGCTGATTATAAAGGGGAAGTCTCCTCATGGCCTCTGCTTCAGCAGGACAGAGGCATCTGTGTGAAGGATCACACAGAAGGGTCTTACAGCCCCAGAACTGGAGGAGTTTGCACTCTGAGGTCCCTCTTCAGGCCCATCAATTACCCTTCATTAAAGGGGTGATGATTCTCTGCAAAATCTGATCTGCCTCTTGGGAAAACCAGAGCTGCAGCAGTTCACTCCAGAATACATTTCCACTTTACTGTTTTGCCTCGCCCTGTAGAACCAAATACATAAAATAATTGCGCTAGTGAGTTAGCTAGCCCGAAGCAGGCAACCTGGAGTCTACTCCTGCCTCGGCACCAGCAGGAGATTTGCCTATTAAGTTGCAATCAGGAATGAGGAAAACCCATCTCAGAAAACGGGTACAAGTGAGTATAATCAGCCTGTGCTCCTTTTTGCTGGCGACCTCTTTGTGCAAGAAGCCAGCCAGCTTGACTCTCAGATTCCAGCTGGATTTGCGGGGCAGATGGTTGGAAAGGAGCACGTTTCCTTCCCAGTAAAGGGGGTGCACGTGAATCGGGTTTTCTGTGCAGCAGTGAGCAAGGCACATGTTCGCTGCCTCACTTTTCAAAGCAGGACCGCACTTCACCAGCAAATACTCGCGTTAGGGAGCAGGAAACTGAAAGCAGCCCTGATGTCCTAATTATAGGCTGCTGCCTCTCCCAGCTGGAATAGCCATGGAAGGCCCTGCAGGAAGACCAGCCACCCCACAAACAGGGAGCCTGTCATTAAGGGCCAGCCAGTCCCGGGGCCTGCCATTCCTGCTGTCATTCCGCGGCTGTATTGAAGAAGGCAGGCTCTGTCTGCTCCTCTGTGCGTGCTCTGCGCGGGGCTCCTGGCAAGCTACCAGTTGAAGCCATGGTGGGAAAGCCTGAAATTCTTCCTTTCCATCTACATTTCCCCTTCAGTTTCTCATGCTCTCCAGACAGTCACTCCTCCAGCTTTCCTTCCCTCTCGCCCCGACCCGCTCAGCACCCCGGCGAGGTGGTGACGGCGTTCTGCCAGACATGCTGAACCTGAAAGCATCCCTGTCTTGCCCGGCAGTCACCCAGGGAGGGAGGCGGTATTTATCACCACTCCATCGGCCGCTGCCAGACACTCTTGCCATTAAGATGTCAAAACAGGTTTCTCTCTGGAAATCCAACAGCCCTGCAGACTTACCCTTGCCGGCAGCAGCCCCAGTTGGACATCTGTTCCCTTTCAACCTCACACGTGCACTTAAAATGCCGGTACTGTCCACTTCTTCGGGGGATTAGGCTCCTATTAAAGCTGCCTTCCGCATGATTCATTGTTATCTCCTGGTGTTGATCTGATTTATGGATTGGCCTGTGTTAATTAAGGTCATAAAATTGGGAGCGGGAAAAGGCTTCCAGCACTGTGGTGCTGTTGGGTTATTTTCCAGCCCCTACATTATTTTGCAGGGCCTGGGAGATGGTGCAGCTGATGTCCTGTGGTCAGAAATGAGACTTCACTGGGACGAGCCTTTCCTGCCCTCTGAGCCTCAGGAAAGGAGGCAAGTCACCGGGAAGATGAAACCATCTCTGCTCAGCACTGGTGCACAGACACCAATGAATTCATAGCCCAAGCTGTTATTTTTCAGACTAGGCTTGTGTCTACGGCCCCAGCTGAGACTGGAGCTCCATTGTGCTATGCACTGCACAAGCATCTTATAAAGATTATGTGAACCTGACTTCCCTGGAAAGGGTGATTTCGTTCTCTGTTTCACTTTCCTCTTCCAGCCAACTTCATTACAAGGTTCCCATGAACTGGCTCAGAAATTCACTCGTTGTGGCCATATTAGCCACCAGGGACTTCATAAGTATACTCTTATTACACTTTTGTTTTAACATCAAACTTGGCCACTGTAAATCTGCTATGGCTCCACCATCAACCACAGCAAAATTGTTTTCTTCATGCAAACATGATGCAATCATATATTTCCAGTGCCAGACAAAAATATTCTATGTCCCATAAATAAAAATGAAAAACCGAGCTAAATATTTCTATCTGAAAATTCAATTGAAAAAAAAATAATCAAAAGCAATATATGAATAAACTTAATTCTTCTGTTAAGAGTTTGAAGACTTTACCAGAGGAATACTCAAGTAGGAAAAACTAAATACGGTAAATTCTTCATCACATCAAGTCTTCATTTAAAGAGCACATATCTTAAAAAAAAAAGAAGGCAGAATTTATAGCCTGGTTGAAGGAATTTCTGGGTGAGTTTCTGTGAGCTTTGTTATGCATGAGGTCAGATCGATTATCATAATGGTCCCTTCTGGCCATGAGCTACGAATCTGTTAATTTTAGCTCAATATCCTCTTTCTCTGGGGGCTAAGCTAACTGAAATGATATCACATTTTCCACTTTAGGACTAAAGACACACACACAGTCCCAACAGTTGAGCTGGCGTGCACTGCTGTATTATCGCACACTAACTTCTGTGTATATCTGAACCTTTATTCAGCTGGTTGATAAGTCACATTGTCCTCCTTGCATCATGAATTATTACTGATATCCCTGATGATCAAAACCAGACTGAGATAGTCCTTCTGCTCCACCCTCCAAGAACTAGAACATTTAAAAACAATTAAATATTCATCTTCCTTCTGACACAAATGTTTAAGTTCCTGTTTTAGAGTTCCCGTTTTAGAGTTCCCCTTGTATTCTATTTATGTATTATCACGGCTTATTTATGTATTTTACGAGGACCTGAAGTTCTCTCAGTTGCCCCCTTCCCATAGGTGGGGCTTTAAAAAAGAGTAAACAGAAACGGCGACACTTAGCAGTGCTGCAAAAAGCACCACAATGGTATCAAATCTATCAGAAGATAGATTGAACTATTTTGCAATTAAGCACACCAGTGTATTTCATAGCAGCAAGACCTCTCCGTGGCCAAGTAAAAGCCACAAACTTCATTTCCAGATCCAGCTGTTCGTATGATACAATGTTAAAAAAAGGTTCCTTTTCAACACAGATAATCCATCCGCAGTTAACTGGGAGCTGGCTATTCCGTTTTGGGCTCTTTAAACTGAAATTAAAGCATTTTGTCTTGGCCAGCCCAGCAGAAGCATTCTGCTTCAAGTCAATCTAATGCTCTTTTGCTTTCGGCCCCCGCGCCTCCCAGCTATTGTACAAAGCAGGCACAGCACACCTGAATCCTTTGCGGACTGCCCCCTGCATCCACTTCGAGATGTTTGATTCGACGTTTTTCCCCACAGTACTTTCTGTGGGAAACAAATGAGTTATTTGGTCTCTCTTTCCCAACTTGGAATGAAAACTAATAGTGATATATGAGGATTTCCCTTGAGAGAAAACATCCAATTTTTGCACAGCGTCTATCCAAGATGTTGAACTTGGATAGAGGGAAGCTTTGGTGAAAGCAGAGATGTTTTTAGCCCAGGGAAAATTATATAATGTTTAATCCTGATCAGTTCCCCAATCCACTCCTCCACAGGGACATCCAAAGAGCTGTGCTGGTACAAAAGAAAGGGAGAAGGAAGACACGTTGGGGGCAGAAAGGAGTGGCATGAAGCCAGGGCAACTTAATCCAGCTCTCATGAAACTACAGCCTCAGAAAGGGAAGGTCAAAATGGGGTTTACAACAGAAATGCAGACACAATATGATGACGGAGAGACATTCTGCTCTCCATAATATTCCTATTATCCTAAGCAAACAGAAGATGAGAATGAAAAGAACCACGGGGCTGTTCTGTTGTGTTTGTGTAAGAATGCCATTTTAATTCACTTTCACCAGTGCCTTTAAGTCAATTCTTTTTTAGACCTACTTTCTCATGTGAAATCTATATCCTGGCAATTTGGATCAAGATTGCCCCAGGTCAGACACCTGTAAAGCTGAACTGCAACAGGAAAGAATGGCACTTTTGTATTAACAGGCAAGAGACAATTCATAGTCATAGTTTTCCTGTTGGACCTTCAGGAGGAAGAAAGAAAGACTCGTCATGCCATTACAAATGTCCACATCATTATTCAATTTCCCATGACGAGAGATGAGTGAAGGGAGAGATTCCTCCCCCTTCACTCATCTCCATACCCACTTGCAGAGAGGCAACGCAGGGAGGCAGCTTCCAGGGCGATTGGGCATACAACAGATCCATGCCAAATCTGTCTACAAACAAACGCTTTTGTAGATTTAATCAGTTTTTAAAGACTTACACTCCAGGTTCTTTGCCTATCCCAGACTTTGGTCTCCAAGATTTGTCTAGTAAGATTCCTGTGGCTTAGTCACTGAACTCTACAGTCAGGCAGGGGATTGGGAGGAGGAGGGAAGAGTCTGGTCATTTGCAGTTTATGCCAATATAAAACTACCATAGACGTCCTCAACACTAAGTAAAAACTTGCTTTTATCTCCAAAAAACACAGACAGTGCCTTGACCTAATGGTTCACAATGCAAAACATGTGCTGTGGGCTCCTAACCACCTTCATCCCAACCAACCCTCCCTTAGAGAATGCTCTAATATGTACCCACAACCCCTAGATGTTTTGCCAGCTGAGGTTAAGCATACAGAAAGTAACCTTAGTGAGGTGTCTTTATATCCCCCACCATCCCTGATGCCTGTGGTGAGAGCTGGGAGACCTCATTCACAAGCAGATGGGTTGGGGTGGCTGATTGGGTTACCCTTCCCCACCTTTCCACCCCCTCGTTCTCTCAGAGGTGGCGCCACTGCAGCATGGGTGGCTTAACTGCTCGTGAAACTGTTTCTGAACCATGATAGTTTACTGCCTGATGTCTTAAAGGCTTTTCCAGATGTGCTGGAAGCAACCTCCAAGGGAGGGATGAGACAAACAGCTGAGGACAGCAATTTCACCACACATTCCGGTTGCATCCATGGGTGCCTGTGACTCAACACCCTCAAGCTCTTCAGCTTTGCTCAGAGGCCAGGATCTCCCAGTAGACAGCTCAGCAGTGCTTGGGTTAGAAGAAGAGCAAGCACGAGCAGACCAGGCCTTGAACATGCCACCAGAAAGGGCAACTGGTGGCTCAGAGAAGTGCCAGGGACACTCTCCTTGCCCTGTTATCTTCCAGCAAACAGCTAATGCCAGCGCAGGAGGCAGCTGCAGGGAAGAAAGATGTTGCTGTTCCGTGCACGTCTGCTGCTGCTGCAGCCTGGAGGGTGTCTTCTCTTGCAACCAACCGCTGGATTCTCTGAGCAATTCTGCTACGTTTCACAGCAGAGCTGCTAATTGCCTGGAAATGCTAAAGAATTATAGATCCTAAGGCAGAAAACATATTTCAACCTTAACTCAAACAAAATTGCTGGATATTATTACATAAGCTGAAGCCCTATTATTTTCCCCATGCTAAGTGCCTCTTAATTGAAATCCCCGATTGTTTTTTCCAGGCCCCTCTCCAGCCCGCTACCCAAAGATTAGCGACGCATGTAGTAACGTGTTGTTAACATGCAACGGTGTGTGGTACAGATTGCCCACGATTATTTCACCAATTCCCTCTGTGGTCTGGTCTTCTTATTGAAGAAAAGGGTCTTGCCAGACTTAATTGAAGTTAAATAAGAAGAAATTTTTCCAGGGGCCACCCTCCACAAATTACAAATCACATACATGACACTCAATTTTGCAGCCCATAATCGCATTAGCAATGCCACTGAACTGAACAGAGCTCCTTGGGTGAGCAAGAGTTACTCGCACAAAAAAAGTACTTGGTTACAGCCTAGGTTGGACCAACTTTAAACTGAAAGTTTCATAAGCCCTAGAACTGTTCATAATTCTGGGGCAAAGTTCATCCTTTGAAAAAAGTGATGCCAACTGTACGTCAGATGAGTGTGGGCTTTCTATTTAAAAAATGGAGTGTTTCTAACAACTTAATTCCACTGATGCTTTATGACTACAATCCCAAACATTGTTTTTGCAGCTGATGTATTAGAAATTAAATAAAACCCAGGAACCTCTGTAAGGACAAGTTGCACTGGATGGCATGCACACCTCCACGAGACACAATGAGAGACATACATGCTGAACAGAACAGGACAGAGCCAGTTCTGGCACCAAATACTATTTAACGTAGTTCAAGTCCACGGAAATGACTAGGCTGGGATTTTCAAGCTGAATGGAAAGTCGTGAACCGTGTTTCCAGTGTAACTTTCAGACAGCAGTGTGTCCTAGGGCTACAGGTGTAAAGCTTCAAGCAAAGGCTGTATCTTCTGTAGGCAGCACAAAGCCTGTGGCAGCTTTGGGCTCACACAGAGGGGTCATTCACACCACCAGGAGAAATGCCACAACATTCCAGTTGCTAATGGACCTCATATGGGGTTTGCTGACCCACTGAGCTCCTCTCTCGGGCTTTGCCAAGCAGCCCAGCATCCCCAGTAGTCCTCCCGTGCCACACCACTGCAAGGCCACACAAGTAGTGGGTCCTTTGGGAGTCAGCATCTAGTTCCTTTGGGATCCTTTTGTTCATAGACAATGCTGAATAACTGCGGCCACTGTGGCCAATATCAGTGACTGTATAGCTCCCCAGAAACAAAACCACAAGGTTTCAGACTGACTTGAACCACAGAGCTAGTCTGCACAATGAATGTCTGCACCACACATATCCACACTGTGTCAGAGCTGAAGGGCCCCTGGAGAGTCATGAAACACTTCCCTCCTCACAAAGAAAATTGACTTTTGTTCTTAATTCCCATTCTCCTGGGCTAGATCTGGTTGCTCTCTGAGAGAGAAACCCAGCCCTGGCTCACTCTGAAGCTGGAACCAGGCCCCCACAGCGTGATCTCTCTTTCAGCGTGAATTACACGTTATGCTACAACTTTGACATTCCCTGGGGTTTTGCCATACTGACATCTTATGTAAAGTGCCCAGGCTTTCAAAAGGGCTTTTCCTCACCAAAGAGGTGGCCAGAATGGCCAGGTGGAGCTTGCAGATAATCTCCTACCAGGAATGTCCTTCCCACACCCCAAACGCGCTCCATAATACTGTAAACAATAAGTAAAAGTTTGCTTCCTATGAAGGATCTTTGAAAGTCCTTTGGGACTACAGTACAGATCAGGACAATATAAGCCTTTGGGATCGCAAGTGCAGGAAACAATGAAACAATGTTCAATTTTTTATTATTTTTTTAATAAAATGAATTCCATATTGTATTGCAATACTTCTATGAGACTGCTCCTCAGCCACTCGTGGCCCTTAGCACACCCTCTTCACCTTCCCTGGGGACACCTGACATTTTAACATCAGCAAATTTGAACGTGATTTATTCAATTTCTTAAATATAGCACTTACCTAGTTATAAAATACTGACCCAATTCTTTTATATACAATAACCATTGTGCTTACGATGACTTAAGCCATGTGTATTATTTTTTAAAAGAATTATATTTACATGGAATGTTTAAGAAAAGAATTTCCCAGATTCCGGAAGTAGAAACCTCCTTCAGAACAGGAAGGAAATCATTAATTTTTACCTTAAAACCCAACAAGTGTAATGGTTTATTACCAGCAGGAAAACAGTGAGAGAGTTTCTTTTCAACTTGATGAGGTGAGTGTTTATATTAAGAGATTGTTCTGAAACTCCGGTGCCACCAGAGAGTGAATAACAACACTCTGATCATACCTCAACCTCGAAACATTTTACAGATGAAGTCAGTAATATTTTGGGATGAGGGGACACATGAGGCACAGTGAAAGACAGAGTCTTGCTCAAAGCCACCTCCGAGGCCAGTGGCAAAGCTGAGCATTGAACATAGGGCTCCAGTCCCTCACTTCTACTGGTCTGACCATGATTCCTTCCTCACTTCTAAAGCCTCAGTCACAAAGTCTTTCTCTATAGTGATTAATTCCTCTGTAACACACAGGACTTTAGGGACACATTCTGACATACTCTGAGGCTTTAGTACACCTTCTGCCTGGATTTTGAGCTCAGTACAAGAGGATTTGAGGAGATTGCCAGTAACTCATAACTTGACAGCATTTTGGAAAGTCCTATTTAGAAATTTAGAGAAGAGAATAAAAAAGATCTACGGCCCTGCTGCAGCACGACCACTGTGTGCTCACATCTATTCATGTCTCCCAAGTGACCTCATTTCTGGAAATGCCCAACATGGATATGCAGGGATCAGAGGAGGGTGATATAACAGGGAGTGTGTTTTCCCAAATAATTTCTGAATCACTGTGCTTGCAAAGCTGAACTGCTCCAACTCCAACACAAATCAAGAGGAAAACTCCACTCCCTGACAGACTTACAGGCTCCTGCCCAACATTAGGAGACTTGTGCCACTGCAAGTACCTCCTTTTGGCCAATAAAGTCTTCTTTGTGCTATCAGTGATCCTTTGATATATGTGAGTAACACAACACCAATACTGACATCCTGGCCATGTAATGATCAGGGAAGTGATGTCTAGCACCTTCCACATTCCTGCTGGTGATTCAGTTCCCTTCGTACCCTGCTTTGCTGCACAGCCTTGACAGTAAATAGACTGCCCTACTGTGTCCCAAAGGTGGGGCTGCATTTCAACAGTGGCAGAAGTAATTCCTGAGCATAATCGTTTTCTTTTATTTCCAGGTTTCAAAGAGCTTTGAGATCCCTCAGAAGCTAAGGAGATATTACTCCTTCTATCCTTCTCTAGAATATTACTCCTACAGACATGCACATACCCCTGGGACCCAAAGGCAAACGCAAGGGGAACTTCAGTCCTAGAACTGAACTCCAGCTGCATTCATCACCTCATATGTTATTTGATGGACTCTTGCCAGTGGGCATTGTCAACAGGGGAAAAAAAAAAAAAGGAAGAAAAAAAAAGCCACTAACAACTTTCCAGCTAATATTTTAAGACTGTGAATTACACGCCATTTCCAAGAAAGGAGATGTATAGACATTTTGAGCACGTGTTCTGTCTTCAGCTGGACATGGGGGAAGGTAAGTCACTGTATGACAGGTCTTCCAGCATGAGCATTGCATTAATCAGTCAGGAGAGCTGGGGTAGAGGAGAGCTGCAGCCCCTTGAACCATATCTTCTCCTTTGGCAAATCCCCCCCTTCTTGAGAATACAGCAAAAAGATAACCAGTAGGGAAGACGATTTGACATCAGGGTCTCCATTACATCCAGATATGTCAATGACTTTAAAAGATCTCCAGCTAACATGCATCAGTGAAAGCAAACTCCATGCTGGCGTGGCCCAACCCTGTGGCACATTTTGCGTACCTCCACTAACACCCATTCACCTTTCGTTAGGGAAATGGGAGGCACAGGCCCTGGTCCCTAAACTCAACTCTCAGACGTCACTTTTAAAGAAGACTCCCCCTGCCTTAAGAGCAAAATTAAACTTAAAACCCACACACTTTCCTGAATGCTGGTATGCCCTAAACCAGCCTTCCCAAAAAAACCTTCCCAAACTTTTCCATCCCTCACTTGCTTCCTTTATTTAGTCACAGTTGGCCACTTCGTACCAGCGAGCGGACTCCGTTGAATCTGGTGGTGGGCACATGTGTATGCAGTCACGGGCAAGTGCCTGTGCCCTGAACTGGATGAGCTCAGAACCGCAGGAGAGCAAAACTGTGTGTCCTGGACCTTCTGTACTGAAAAGGGCAACATATGATTCACCTAGCTTACAAAACCTTGGCATCTGAGTTTCTGGAGCAATACATTTTATGTTCCTGGTTTCTGTGAAGTAAGATGAAGCTACTGGGTGTGTAGCCAAATCAGGTATTGGAACCACACACTTGTTACAATTCCTCCTCTGTGGGATTAGCAGTTCTCAGAACTGGACACCAGCAGCTGGGGAGGTCAGCTAACTTGCACCCTCTGTATTTCTAACATCTGTGATCCAGTGTACATAAGATTCACCTTCCATAAGAACAGACAGAATTTGCATAGTTGCCACTGCTTACCCTTGGGCTTCAAGAAGAAGAGCACCTCCAGCATTTGCTCCTCAAAGCATCAGAGCTGCACATCTTCTTGTAGTGACTCACAGCAGCCTCAACCATCTGAGCCTGAAGCTCCGCAGAACATTAGGGACAGACATACCAGTGTGTGACTGGACACTGATTCAGAGTTTATGTCTGACCTCGTTGCCAGGACTTGGGGAAAAGGGGGAAGGAAGAACTGGATTGAAGTCAAGGTCATTAATATCCTTCTACTTGAAGAACGAGTCCAGAGAGCAGAGGTAAGTAAGGTCAAATGTACATTAAAGTGGTGAGATATAATAGCCACCAGGCAAGGCTGAAGTCACAGGGCAATACTTGTCTTCTTTCCCCTCCCTCGAAACTGAAGAATTTTTGTCTAAGCTAAATTAAGTTTCTGGGCAAAGACTAATCCATATTTATGATCCTCTGTGCTGAGGCAGAATGAAGCAAGCTGCCAGATGCAGGGTGGAGGGGGCTGAAAATGAGTTGCTCTGGGCCTTAGGGATATGACCACTACTGTGCCACAGGAGTGTTAGAGCTGCACAAACTGCTGGTCACCGCTGGGCTCCCTGTGATTTGCAGAGTGGCAGAGCACCCTTGCGCACTAGGGACTGAGATGTTTGGGACCTCTGAACCACTCTGCTGTACTTCTTCCCCACGTGGAATAAGGGGTACTCGGTAAACGGAGGCAGTTTGAAATGAGCAGTCCTTCTAAAAGTTGCTCCTCACAACCTGTTACTAGACCAAGAAGCCCCTTCCCGTACCACTGTCCAAATCTGGCTCCTTGTGAAACCAGTGGGAAGAATGTCTGTGCTTTCACTGGCAGGTCCCTGAGAAACCACTGGGAAATATATTTTCAGAAATACCTGCATTTTTCACAAATGTGGTAGGGACGTCTCCATCTAGTGGTCTGGCCAGGGAAGAGAGCCTTACAGACTTCATGCTCCATTTCATCCTTCTACTCTGAGCAAGCCCGCTCTGTTTCATGTACTTCAGCTTCTCCAGCTGCACATTGATACAGCAACATTTCCCAAACTTCCAGGGGGTCCTGTTAATGTCAGAGAAAGGCCTGGATATTCTTGGCCGGACACTCCGCTGTGAGCTACAGCCCAGATTCCACCCACTCAGCTCAGCCAGAGCAGAAGGGGATCAAATTGTCATCTCAACATCTGTTTTGAATCCAGTAAGAGAGATGCTGTAGTGTCACACACACGCACACACACATACACACACACTCAAGTGCTTACAAATAACAGGCCGTGGTGACATCCAAGTGGTTTCAGAAGGTGGAGGTGTGAGCGAGGGGAATATCTGGCTGTCCATCAACCCCCAACCACTATTTACTTGGCTCTCCTTAGCAGCAAGTATAGCAAGTGATAGCAAGCACTACCAACATTGATGCCCTTATCTCCTTAGCATCCCTAAGAGCCAGGGCAGTATTGCCAGCCTCACTTTACAACTGGGGAACCAAAGGCCAAGGGCAGCCAAAGTGAGTCAACCCAAGTTCCACACAAGCTAGAGACAAAATGAGGAGGTGAATGTCGGTCCTCTGCCGTTCAGCCTAGCCCGCTTGCTGAGTCCGCCCTTACTGACTCACTCTGAAGCCTGGCAGAGGGTCCAGAGCAAAGCTACGGCCCAGTATAAATGCAGTAATACAGCTTAATTCCCCAAGCTTTGTGTAAAGTAGTATCTCAGCCAGGGGACACACTTGGATACCTCAACAGGAGAGCTTTGTGTTGTCACCAAGTACGATGATGAATTGCCTGCTAGAAGTTAGATTTCAGCCTGCGTGGCAGATGGGGAACAAGCCATAAAGATAGCTCGCAAGACTACGGAGGGGAGCGGGGCTGGGTCCTCCTGCTGACCAGGCACAGTGCATCCGCCTGACACAGGGGCTTGGCCCCCAACGGAGCATTTTGAGGGGCAGCCAAAAGGGGAGAGTGGAAATGGATGGGGAGGTAGAGAAAATGGCAGGCACTTCACACAATGTAAGCAGACACGTTTGAGATGGAAAAAGCAGCTCTAATCAAATGGAACTCTGAATTTCCCTCTAGACACAGGGTATTAAAAATAATCCCAGCTGAACTTTACCCACCTCTCTCACAGCATCTCCCAGCTGCTTCAAAAATAAACAGCTCTGTCTGGGTGGAGCTGCAGCCACACGTGATCCTGGGCTCCCAACCTGAGTGCAGAGACAGGGAATAGATCTTCCCTGGCCCGGCTGTCCAGGGGGGTCTGCCATGCACAGTTTGTGACTGCAATGCCAACTGCCCCGAGGATAAGGCACAGTGAAATGAAGCACAAGGAGACGGGCTCTGAGGCCGTGAGCTGCTCCCACGCTGTGGCCACAAGCTGCTCCTTGCAGACCTGCAGCCCCCCAAGCTCACAGGCTCCCTCCCACCCTGCAGCCGCTGTGCTGCCCTACCCCAGCGCAGCCTGCGTTCCCATCCAGCTACCCGCTGGCCTCAGCCCACCTCTGGTGAGCACTTCATCCCAGTCTGCTCCCCCTCAGAAACCCACCACATGCACAAGCAGCCCCTGCTCCGTTCCCACGCGCTAACACAGCGCTTCCAGACAGCCCCCACCCACTTGCTGGCACCCACACCTCCCTGCAGTCCTTCATCTTACACCTCTCTCCTTCCCACACACACACACCTTCCCATGAGCAGTCCTTGTCCCCCCCATTCTCACCCCGCTTTTCCCCCAAAACTCCACCTCATGATGCTGCTCTGCCCCAAAGCCCCACATCCCCAGCACACCACTCCGTTCTGAGATGTCTGTCCTTCCCTCCTCTTCCCAGGCCTTGGCATCTTGTGCTGGTAGGTTTTGAGGTAATCCTGTGTTTTTCCAACACTGCTGACAGTGTCGTCGTCCCCCACCACCATCCCGCCCCGGCACCCACATGGGGCAGCGCTTTGTCAGGTGCCCCAAGAATAGAAAGCATCAGACGTTCCCCCAGCATGCCAGGATATAACCTCCACGTGACAAGCTGGCAGGCAGCACACACCCCGCATTTTAAGAGGCTTTAGCGCAAGTTACATAAATTCCAGTTCCCATGGGACTCTTTTTGCCCACAGACTCTCCAAAACCGGGACAGAAGTTTCACCAGGAAGGCTCTGGTGCCTGGTGGAGTGAGGGCCAAGATGGGGTGCAAGCTCACTGGAAGATCCAGGACCTCTCAATGACCATGTTTAACCACAGTTGTCACAGACTTTGCACCTCTCCTCTGGAGCTGGGCCAGCACCAAGTCTGGCAGCATGGGAGTCGGGGAACACAAAACTAAAGCTCTGTCGGTCCCAGGGAAGAGGACACAGTTTTGGGTCTGAAAGTTCTTGACTGGCTTTTGGGGTTTAAGTGGTTTATGTTGCAATCTCTACTGCTTTAAATTATCTGAGGTTAGTCAGGTATACAACATTTCCTGCACCAGGTTCTGATGATGGTCAGACACCAGAAAGCTTTACATTTTTTAACAAATTCTCTCTCAGGGACTGCAAGATCTAACAGGTACCTGGCAGATGACAAATGAGCCCATCCCAGGCTGGAATGCTGCTCTCCATCAGTTGTCTTTCTGTCCCCTGCTCAGTCTAAAGACCAGGATCCCTTCCACCCTTGAACCCTGCCAACTTCTAACACTGTACAGAAACCCCCAGGGGAGGCAGAAACCACTGAGTCCAGCAGACTCCAAGTCTCTAGCAAGTTCCGAATTTTTGAAGGTGTTAACCTATTTGAAAGGGGAAGCAAGTAACAGGGCTAGTCCACGGCAGAAATAATCAGACTGGGTGGGAATTACAGCTCCTTTTGACGGGGCCACACAATCCGCTCGGCAACAAACCCTTTGTTAATCTCCCACCTATTTCCTGCTGCAGCATTAATTGTCGGGCGTTACTCAGAGGGAGGCAGCAGGCAGCGGCAGGCTTTCCCTTCTGACCCAGCAAGAGCCACCGCCGCCTCACGGCGAGCACATCCATGCCACTTTGGAAAGCTCCCTTCCGAGGGACTTGGCCAAAGGACCATTTCCAATTCTGGCTGCTCTATTTCAGGCAGAGCACGTACACCCACCCTGGGCTCGATGCACCATTGCAGGCTTGCTTTTTTACTTTTCTCAGGTTCTATTCAGGCAAATTCTCATTGACCTCCATCCTCTGCTATGTTTTTCTCAGAGAGCAATTTACCGATGCTCTCGGCTGTGCCGAAGCAGAGGAGCCTGCGCTCTGCTCAGTCGCAGACAATCTCCAAGGAAGCCTCAGTCCGAGATGCAGCCACACGCTCCCACCCGCCCCATCTGCCATGGGTTCACAGTGGGAGGCTCCCAGCAGGGCAACCCCCCAAAAGAAGCTGCAGCCGTTGTTCCTCCCAAGCTGCCCATGTGCTGGAGGGGAAGAGGAACAAGGCTGGGCACCTTCCTGCTCCCAGGAGAGGTTTTTCCCAGCACAGACATGGTGAGAACTCAGCTGGAGTAGCAAGCCTGACCCAGCACAGGCGTGCAGAGAAGTGCCCGGGCTAGCACAGCTCTCCCTTGGTATTTTTAGAAATGTCTTTCTGGCATGAGTGAGGAGCTTTTCATGCGGAACGGACAGGGCATGGGAACAAAGCAGGCATGCACGAGAGAGAGCCCTCAGGCAGCACTTGACGAGGGGTTTGGAGAACGTGACGGAGACTGGAAATCTAACGCTGGTGAGTTCACGAAGCGACAGAAAACCATCACTAACAATCATCTCCTTCGAGTCCAAGGCCTCACAGATGCTCCTGTCCCTCCTGCCAGCTGTATTCTGATGTGACAAATCCAAATTTTTAACATACCAGCGTGCTTTCCCCACCTTTCCTATATGGATTGCTCATTGTTCTCTCATTCCTCATGGCAGGCAATTGCTCCTTACAATGTAGATGTTAGAGTCACAGGTTTCCTGAAAGCCGTAGCACGGGCTGTGAAACTAAACAACACGTGCTGTACAATAAGTCATAAAGCATGTGTGAAAAATAGTTGACACAGAAGCTGCCATGGAAACCAGTGCTACCAGAGAGCACGCAGCCACAGAGCTCCCATTAAAGGCTGCAAAGTTGAACACAAACGCTAATCACTAAGGCAGAATATATTAAATTTACCCGCATGCCCCATTCAGTCTTCACAGCAAGTTAGCTGAAAACTGCGACCATTTCCGCTAGCAGCACTGGATGGCAGTTAGTAGTAATTAAATTACCAGAAATCTTCTCATAGAGAAATTCTTTTTGTCGTGTGTACCCTAGAAACTGTTTTTACTGACTAGGCACCGCTCTTCTCCCAGGGAATAGGTCTGTTTAAAACAGACTACAGGCATTTCCCAGGTTTGGGTTATATTCTCCTACTTGATTGTCTCCCAGCTCCCCTCAGAAACAATACCCTGCGAGCGAGAAAAAGCCCAGGCTGGAAAAAGAAACATGGTAAAAGTAGATTCGGCTGTTCAGGCAAGATAAAGAGAGACACACTGAAAACTACACAATACATTGCAAGTATTACAGGCATATCCCACACCGTGATCAAACCTGTGGTCCTTAGATACCAGCTAGAAGGAAGAGACAAAAAAATATTTGCATGTATAGACACCTTTTGACATCCCACAGGCAGAGGTGGAGGAACCTTGCCCTCTGTTGTGAATAAAGATCCCTACAGCCTTTCCTCACTCCCCAGCTAGGCATGTTTCTCAGATAGCCTCACTGGCTGGGCTTTGGACATGGGTGTTGTATGTTCTGATGTGATGGAGACACACCAGAACCCATCCCTGACGGCAGCATTTACAGCCGAGAGCGATGCTGAGCTGTCTGGTGTGGTCTGGATGGAGGCACAAGATGCTATTTCTTCCCTCTGCCACTTGCTTCAAAAGATTTTGATGTATCCAAGGGCCAGAGCTGTGCATTTAGAGTATTTTTCGTGCTCTCTCTCAGGGCCTGGTCTTTATCTCAGTGACTTCAGAGAGCTCCAGGATTGCGCTGTTCAGGCTATGAGGAAAGCCAGCTTTTTCTCTGACTCCACAAACATATAACAAGGCTTTTACTGACCTATAAAGGAAGCGTCTAGGCCAGAGTTGTCAAAAATAGGGCACCGGCAAACTTATTTCACCTTATTTTTAATCCACCTAAATATCATAGGTTGGAAAGTTCATCTAGTACTCAAATGTTTATAGGGATCTTACTTTGCTCAAGAGGCTATAGAAAGAGAAATGGTGGAGGAGAAAATAAAATCCTGATGAAGAAAAATTAGGACTGGTTAAAAACTCCTGATGGAGAAACATTAGGGCTGGTTGAAAAATTTGTCAGAATTCTTTTTCTGGACAGAAGTCAGATCCTTGAGTAAGTGAAATTTTTAGAGTATATGAAAAATGTGTGCTTTCTGTAGAAAATAGAGCCTTTGTCATAACCTTTTGACTGAAAAGAAAGTGATTCTGCCAGATGCTCCTGGCTAACCCTTTTTGGTTTATAGGTGAAAAGTTGCCTTGTTTCACAGGGAGATGCAAGAGGAAGAGGAAGGGTCAGGTAGGGAGGGGTTCTACAAGAAAAGATTTTAAAATAAACTACAGAATGAGAAAGGAAGAAGGATCCTGAACAGGAGATGAGACAAGAAAGTGTAAAATTAAAGCACAGGTTCAGATTTAATGAGGTGCATAAGAATGACAAAGTCAGTGCTCTTTTAATGTAGGAGTCAGAATAAGGTCTCTGGCCAAGACTGGGGCCTTTTCCACACATTCATCGCTTTCTTTAATGACAAGATCACAACCCATTTTTCCTACAGTGCTGTTCACTGCACGTACCTTGTTATTGTGCTCCAGCATATCAAACTACAATATGCACATTTTTTATGACAAGTAAAAGGTGTAAGCCTAGCTAACACAGATGGCCACATGACAGTCATGATGGGAAAAGGACAATATTTCCCATTAAACGAAGAGCCTTCAGTACATAAATACTGAAGCGTGACACGAGATTAAGCTGCAGCTCATCAGACTGGGTGCAGCTTTCCCTTAGACTCACTGAAATCCAAAGTTCTGCTGCTGACTCCACATCAGCCTAGGTTTGTTTCTTCAAATGAAGGCTGTGAATGCCATGGGTCCAAAGAAGGCATTATCTCTTCATTTGCTCTTTCCCCACATGACAAGATGGGGAGGTGGCTGCATTTCTGACATTTCCCATTTAAAGTTAAAATACTTCTACTGATGCTGCCAGGACGTATACAGACTAAATCATGTTAGGTCTACTGATGTCAATACAGTGGGGCAAATTTACACCAGTGGAACTTGTGACCCAAACTGATTTAGACCTCAGCAATTTTTCCTATGAGATAGACCCCAGAAATGCCAGTTTTATCTCCCAAGCTCGACAAAAGCAGCTTAAAGGCTTTCCCATCACACTCAAAGTGAGAGCTGATAAGGCTCAAAATCCAGAAATTGCTTACTTTACAACTCTAAGTCCCTTTCAAGCTGACCTTCTGCCCCGAAAACCTAAAACCCCTCACCAACAACTATATTTAGGCAACTAAAGAACTGGAACATCTGGGAATAATAACAGCAGTCTCACTTGGAAATGGCATTTATATACCATTGTCTAGAAAGGATCACCATGCTGCAAAAGCTTTACAAAATCCACTTTGTAGATTTCAGATGGGAAAATTACCTGCTAGACAATTTGTGGTCACCAGAGGCGATGAGTGACAATCACATGTAGGAATAATCCAGTTATTTAAAAAAAAAAAATCTTAAAACAAGGCTCAGCAATGTGATCTAGCAAAAATAATAAGACCCTTTAAAAAGTGTACAAAACTTTCTTCAACCAGCATGTTTTTCACAGTCTTTTGAAGGTGTATTTCAACATTGCCTTTCCGGCACTTAAAATGCAAAGCCATCAACAACTGACCAATGCCTGAGAAAGAGGAAATCAAACTGACGGGTATTTTCACCTCCCAAGCTGAGCAGCATGTGAAAAAACAAACAAGCAGCCTTCAGGATCTCATAGTACTTTCTTTTGATTGCTTCCTTTTAAAGGGGGCTGCAAAGCTAAATGGAGCTCTGGGTCAATATTAGCAGCGTTAGTTGTTTGTCCAGCCTGCTCTTCATCACAGCTTGCCTAGGGCTATGCATGTTCAACACGTAAGTAAGAAAAATAACTAATCTCAGCTAAAAGTTCTTTGTAGATATCCAGATTTTTGTTGGTCCCCACTCTGATTCCTTGAGAATCCCTAAATGCTTTGGTAGCGTTGAAAAATAACAACTAACAAGCCTACTTCATACAGCCAGGGGAGTAGAAGCAAATGTGGGATCTAGCTTGACCCAACACTAGACGCTCAGGACTGTAAACTAGGTGCAGACATTAGCTGTTGGACCTCTGGATGTCCTCAGTAAAGATCTCTTTGCTGGACTGTCCTGTACCAGCAGTAGGTGATAATCTGCTGAAGCCAGTGGCTAAATTTGCAGCGAAGCACAAAAATAGCAGGTTACAGTTACACAGGACATCATATTCATTGGCTCTCTAATGCGAGGACATACTTCCTCAGGTGGGGGCTAACAGCTGTATCTGGATAGACAACCAGGACAACCCAGGCAATTCCAGTATGATGTGCCAAGCCTAGCCAACATCTTCATGCTGTGGCCAAGAGTTGAGGTACAGCCAGTCAAGAACTCACTTGCATCGAGGCACGTCAGTCATGAGTATTTAAAAGCATTTGATGTATCGTGCCAATACACGCAGAGATATTTGGGACCAGAATCTGACCTCATTTGAGGCCAATAACCCACTGCCTGTGGCTGAGCCACTCACTCAGATTTACGTCTCTGGTTCTGTCTGCCTGCAGCCATAGCAGCTCCATGTGATAATTAAATGCCTATTACACTAGTACAGTAGCACTAATTCCTGGATTAGCAGGAACATCTTAAATTTAGCAGCACAGCGTCACCACAGACAGCAAACAGTGTAAGACTGTGGGATTTGTTAGCATTTGCAAAAGTCAACACACAGGCACTTACATACCAACCTCTACCACAGCTGAAAGTAAAGGCTGGGCTCCTCAGTCCGACAGCACGTCCACACCGATTACTGGGATCAACATTGAGGTCACTGTTAAGCTATGATCCAGTGAGCATCTGAGTTGCAAACCCCTTACTCTTTGTCACCATCATCCAATGCAGTCAAGGGAGTTTTGCTGAACCCCCATACGTGAAGTCAGCACCACCCCCAGTCTCTGTCCTCTCTACTCGGTATTTGGAATTTAGTCAGGAATGCAGGATGTCAGCCCAAGCAGATCCCCTGCAACTCCACCTCACTCCCACTCTCCCTACGCTCCACTTCCTCTCCTACCTCCCCATAAGTAGCAGCAAGTCTGCGAGGGTGGGTAAAAAACTTTTTGAGATAAGATTGCTTCCTTGAGGGGAACTCTGAAAGGAACCTGAGACATGCTGTTTGCGTGGAGCTTAATAAACTACGAAAAAGCAGCATTGTCTGGACAGCCCTGGTGCGCACTGCAAAGTGCCAAGCCTTCAGGGGAAGGGCAGCTCACATACTACTTAGCTGGTGGATCTAGGTCCACTCAGGACCATCTGTGATGTCCTCTTCAGCTCACCTTGGTGATTGTGCATCGTCTACGTGCTCGTTACATGCTTGGCAAGTGCCGAGGTCAAACTGAATTCCCACTGCCTCTCTGATTTCAGCTCTAGGCTCACTTAAAAACCCAGAGCTGTATCATGTAGCACGCATTCTTTAATTTTAAAATTAACTTCTGTGGGGACAAAAGGTGAAATAAAGTAGGGAAGTAGGACAGGGAAAGGCAAAGGAAATTGCTTTACTGGAACACATTTTATTAATTTTGGTACTGTCTCTTTTTCAGCTGGCCAAATAATTGTCAAGGCTGTTTCAAATCCTGCAGAGGAGTTTGTGGAGACGCGAGTGACATGCACTTGTCACGACTCAGCCAGTCAACTTGAGGTTCCCAAGCATCAGCCTCTGAGCCAACAGGACACTTCATGACTCCACTAACAAAACCAATAATTAGAATTACAGAGAGTGACAGCTATGAAAAATAAACAGCAAGAAAGATTAAAGACTCCAAAGTTGCTCAACCAATGGGAGCTAAAGTTTATGTACTCAGTTTAAAAAAGACCTCTTAGAGCTCCCCCGTGGTCTTCTGGCAATTTGATTTAATTTAGTCTGTCCCTCCAACAAATAATTTTTAAATTAAAAGGAAAGAAAAGGGAAAAAAAACCCAACCCAAACACTGCAGTGCATTTGTCCAGTGCTCAGACTTGGTTGATTACAGATTTCTAGCTTCCAGGAAATCTTGGAAAGCTTTAAAAGCCAGAGGACTGTTACTGGATCTATGAATTCTTCTCTTCTGCAGATGTTTCTCCCTTTACTTACACCCTAATAGGGCTCCATAGAGGTAGGGCAGGAGGAGCTACTCCTGGTCCTGCCCCCAGCACCACTAAAGAAGTAAGATGAGGACTGAAACACACACTTTTCAACCTGAACAGTGGAGCCATTATTACTTTTATCAACTGCTACACACAGGCTCAGCGATGGCTCTACGGATTCTCACTGTCCCTTGATTCTTACAAATTTACATTTCTGATCCTGTCAGTCAATGTTTCATATAAACATATTTCATCCTCTGATCTGTTTGTCCTCTGAATCACAAAGCATAATCATAGTTACAGACGGCAGAAATCAAGAAGAAAACTCATGAGAAAAGTTACCAAAGCTTCTTTGGCAAGGACGGCCAAGCAAACAAAGCTATGCTTTAAAAAAGTATGGTTTCCTTTTACCAGAAAAATAGGACTATGGTGTTTATATTGCCACCAGAGCAACTTCAGTAGCATAGTGACTGTAGAACTTTGCTGGGACATTGATTTAATAAATAAAATATCTCAATAAACCAACACCATTTCCTGAAACACCTGCTCTTGTCTGCTTCCTATCCAAGTTTTGGCATGATTGACTCTTGCTTAGCATTGAGATCTGATGAGATCATAGCCCAAAACAGTATGTTGAGAATTAAAGAGAGGAGTCAACCAACATCACCAGAAGCCCCAAATTCCCATTCAGGTCAACACTGGTGGGCTGCATGCCCTTTGGAAGTAATTACTGTATAGATGTTGGCAAGGCATTTAAGAAATCACCTTTTGTCCTTCAATTCATTTTTATCAGGAAAATAACCAGACAAGGAATGAGTTTCAGTTGTTCCAAGTCACTTATCTTTTTCTAGATTAAAATGGAATAAAAAGTAAAACGGGCATTTTTGCAGTACTTCAAATGCTGCTCTGTGCAGCAAAAAACAATGCCAACATTTTGAGTCAACATTACAACAATCAAGTCCCTCGCTATACTAATGACCTGCAAGTAAGTATCACTTTACATCCTCCTTCATATATTATCTCCCCTACACCTAATCAATGCCATTGTGATCTCAGTGTAATTTGTAGAATCCCTTATTATTTGTCAGTGGGAGGGGAGGGACACAGTCTTTGGGGACTGCTCCATAAGCCATGAGACTATGCATCAATTGGTAACATTTAAGGACTATTGCAATCATTCTTTACAAATTCCACTCTAATTGCTAGGCTGCCATTGACCATGCTGCATGCCAAACAGTTCCCGGTAATAGGCTTCTTCACATGAGGAGTGAAAGAGATCTGGCAGTAAGTGGTAGGTAGTGTCAGTGGCTTTCCTGAGTAATTTCCTGAGTTCCTACAGAAAATGAACCTGTAAGACAGCTGCCTTAAAGTTCAAGAGGCATAATCAGACACAGATGTGAAATGAGGGCAGCTCTTTGGGCTCAGTGAGAGGAATACATCATTTTGAACACACTCCTCCATTGGCGGATAATTAGTTCCAATAAAATCGGGTGTGCACTGTTTGTCAGGGCTCTGAAAAGTCATTCACTCCCAGAACACAGATAACAAAACACTCTGCCTGACCCACCTGTGCTGTCATCGAGGTGAAACTGCTCGTGTTGAGATTATTTTTTTAAAGGTGTCTTATCAAAACAACTATTTCATACTCATTAGAAGTATTTCCACCAGCCTTTCTAACTACATCAGTCCCTCTCTGTCCAGTAGGTACAGCCCTGTCCTACTGCTGCAACCTGTCTGGGTTTGCCAAGGCCAGTGATAGCTGAGATATACAAGATTAAGTCCAGGTTTTCTGAAAAGCCCTCTCCACCTCTTCCAGTGATGGAGCATTGCAGAGTCAAGTCAAAAAGCCTTGGAAGATGGAGCACCCACTAGTGGGCACCACTGAAGGCCAGGCAGTATTAACCTTCGCGCAGGTTGGCTGCTCTCCAGTGAAAGCCACCTGGAAGAGCAGCAGAGGAGAGGCTCAGACAGACAGAATATGCAGCATCATACTTGGAAGGCTGAAAACTACTGCTCAGGTGGAGCCTCTGCAAAGCAATTCAAGTGGCTGAGATGAGCATACCACAGCATTGCAGCTTTGCACCAAGGCGATTGTTTGTTTTCGTTGGGGTGCCTTTTTTTTTTGCCCATACTTAATTCAAAGGAGTTAAGATTTTGTCTGAGACTTGTTAAATCAAGAGGGAAAATCCCATTGACCACAAAGAATGGTGCACCGGTCTGTTTGCAAGGACACATTGTTGGTGTGACTCTAGTAGCATGAACAGACTGAAGATGCTTACATGATATTTACAGACTGGTTTACTCCTTGGAAAAACTCCTGAATGAATCCTGTAATGCTTCCCCTTTTTGTGAATCTTAATTACTTTGACATAATCCAATCAAAATGGCTCTGTCGAGGTTTAACCCCAGCCGGCAACTAGAACCGCGCAGCTGCTCACACGGACATCCCCCCTTTCCCTGTCCCCCCGTTTAGCCTCAGACGGCAACAAAGAACCACGTGCCACTCACTCGGGCCTTCCCAATATGGGAAGAATCAGAAGAAAAAGGCAAAACTCTTGGGTTGAGACAACGGCAGTTCAACAGAACAGCAGAGGGAAAAAGAAAAAGCAACAACAATAACACGGACAGAGGAATATACAAACATGATTACGGAACCGCCGCTCACCGACCGAACCTGGGATGCCCCAGCCCGCTCCAAGCAGTGACTTCCCACACCCTCCCCCCGGCAGCTCATGGTGGGCATGGCTCACATGGCATGGAATACCTGTGTCCCTGCCGGAGCGTGCGGAGAATTAACCCTGTCCCCGCCGGAACCAGGACAGAAGGGTGGGGGAAAGAGGGGTAAAAAAGGGAGGGGAAAGGGAGGAAAAAAACCTCATGGCCTGAGATAAAGACAGTTTAATAGAAACAATAACAGAAAAGGAAAAATAACAGCATTAATAACAATAATAATAATGACACAGGTCACTCACTGTCCAGTGAATTCACCTTCCCAAGCAGTGATCGCAGATTCCCACCCCCCGGCTAGCCCCCATTTATATACTGAGCATCACATCTATGGTATGGAATATTTCATTGGCCATTCCATCCTTCTGTCTATGCTTCTATGGGAAGCTGAATAAAGTCCTTGAATGGTGTAAACATCACTTAGCAACAACTAAAACCCATAGGTATTATTGACATTCTTTTCACAGCAATCACTAGAAAGAAAATTAACTCTTTCCCAGCTGAAATCAGGACACTTACTAGAATAACCATATCCTTGAATGAGTATAGTCAATTCGTATTTGGAGACGAGCTGGATCTTACAGGTTTTGCTCATGTTCAGTGAGCACATCTTTCTGCAGCATTCCTCCTCCTCCCCTTCACAAGGAAGCCTGTAAGATCAGGCTGGGATTTTTTTGCCAGGCTCTCTATTCACCAAGCCAAGGCACTGTCCAGGCGCAGTACCCTGACAGTCTGATCTTTTCACTGTAGAGATAAATAAGAACAGAAGCTGCTGGCCTTCTCTTTAATCAATACTGCACTCCCTGAGGAGGCCAGAAGCCAGCCAGGATCAGAAAAGAGAAGCTGTGGTCACTGCAGGTCATGGCTGTATTTGTTCTCTGGCTTCCTTCCAAAGTAATACCTTTTCTTGGACCAGAGTTTATTTTGCATTCTGAAAATATTCTCAACAACACCATTTCCTTTTTCAAGTTATTTTTTGCACAGCCCTTTGGGAAACACCATAGCATGCTGGCCAGCGTGTGTGCGTGAGCGTGTGCATGCCTGGGTCTCACACCACCGCCCAGGACAGCCTCAGAGCTTTCCCAACAGCTTCTGACCCTTGCAACCTCCATTAAGTCTTGAGTGGTTGCTCAGTGCCCAGGCAGCTGCAAACATTACTAGTGGCAACAGAAACAGCTACTGGTTTAGTAGACCTAGGCCTTAACCGTGTCTTGTCCTCTCACTCAAAACCATATCTTTTTTTTCAAATATCATATACAGCTCAGCCATGGCAACATCACATTGTGAGGTTAAACCATGCAGGATACCTGTCCCAGTGACTGAAGGGGAAGCAACCGCATTACTAACACCCTGACGACATTTATGCCAGGCCTTTCTGATATTGTTCTATGTTCACAGAGACCACATACACCTTAGCCAAGGTCTTCTCCCAGAGATCAAACTGTAGATATCATGAAGGCAGTTGCAGAAAAGAGCTACATTCCCATCCAGCATCTTCTGATCTAGGATCTCCAGGTCAGTTGTCATAACTCTGCCCAAGCTTAACCAAAGAAGATCCAGTTTGCATCGCAGCCCTTTCGCTTCCAGTTCAGACACCAGACTTAGTGAACAGTCTCAAACCTTCCAGATGACAATAATGTTGGGTCACAGCTGACCAATCCTCCAGTTAGGAAATGGAAGATTAAACATCACTCGCGTTCCCCCAGCAACGAAAACACAGTGCATTTTCTTCAGCCCCATACTTTAGTTTCCCAGAAGATGTTTACCCACACGCTGACAGAGATAATGACATACTGCAGGTTTGGGGACTTGTCGTGAACCAACCGTAGGACAAACTTGAGGAGCAGATTGCAACTGCTTGGTGTTTCTGAAGGTGAAGAATGGCTCAGTGAGTAGGAGCAAAGGGCGTTGATTAATCTTACTTAAAAATTACATGGCTGGCTTGTCCCTACAGAGTATTTTTGTTGTACTGGAAAAATAGCAGTTTGAAGCAAATGAGACATCACATTCTGTATTTAAAAATGCCTCTCTACATTATTTCTCCCTCAGTCACTATGGGGCTAGACCAGGCAATGCTTTCCATGGGTGCTGGACTGAATGTAAAAAGCCAGGGCTGGTGACGTAGCCACCGCCTCCTGAACAATGACCTGTTTCCCTTTTAGAAAAAAAAAGAGAAAAGCTGAGCTTAAGCCAAAAATTTCATAGTGATCCAGCTCTGACTCTGGCTTTTGGGTCAAGTATCAGGGTCAGTAGGGCCACTGTGGTACCTATTCAGTATTCTGCTGTTGGAAAATGTAGTTTTCTTGAACTTCAGATTTTCTGTTGAAAAAAGATGTCAGTAGAACTGACCCTGGTGAGAGGAGGGAAGCATGGAGGGAGTCAAGAAAAAACATTTCACTTCAAAAAATTCCCTGCATCCACTTTGTTCTTCATATCCTCATTTTCTTCAATGGACCATACTAACCTCCCAGCTGTCTCTTAATTTACTTGTAATGAGACGGAGCGTGAGCTGCACCTTCCCTTATTCTTCCCTATTGAAATGACCCCTTTAATGCAAAGCGAGGAAGTATGCTGAATATTTCTTTCTATTTGCCTGGTGGTTTATGTGTATAGCACTAGTCCAAGTCATTGTACTGAAGAAAGAGAGCACAACCTCCCCCATCAGTCCAGGACACTGCATGGTCTCTATGCCTGTGTCACAGATGTCAGTATCAGAGACCTTTCCCTGGACACAGCTCTTGTCCCAGTTCGCTCTCAATTGCAGATCACTTGTGTTTTTCTTCTGCTCTCAACTCTACCATAAACGTGAACTCACACACAAAATGATTTCCAAACAACTGTGAAGTGCAACTGCAGCAAAGGCTACCAAGCGAATGAGATTGCTTGTTTAGCTGCTCAGAGTGCCCCAGCCAGGCCAGACTAAAGGAAAAGAGAATAACAACTTCATCAAATGAGCCACACAGAATTACCACACCTCTTTGAGCGAGGCCATCCTTATCAGAATAGGCAAGCCCCACTAAAAGATTTAATTTCCTATGTCCGTGGGCAGTTTCTCAACAATATTAGAAACCTTTTGGTTTTCTTCCCAAAGAGTGGGTGGACAAAGTGGGGAAAATACAATTTCAGGAAAAAAATCTTCAGGACCACCGCAGAATCTGTGATCCATCAAGCTTTCTGAAATGAACCACTTCCACAGCATGTATCATCCGCTAGCCATCACACACGCTCTGCAGAAAAAGTGTCCCCCCCGGTGCAGATTGCCTATAAGTCAATGCCGTGCCTCCTTCACTTCTCACCCTCCCTGTCTCTGCATCCACACTGTGCTGCACTGGGAGCAGGGAAAGGGCCACTACGTGAGCGAAAAGGTCACACTTCTACTCATGGCCTCTCCTGGAGCAGCTGGGACTTCTCAGGATCTGCGGAACAGTCAGTTCCTTCTGCTTGATACCTATTTATTGAGCCACTGCTTTATCCAAGTGTACAGTAGAAGGTGGCCTTACTGTAAAAGCTGCTTTCCCACAGCACTCCTAAAGCTCGTCTGCCTAGATTTATGTTCCTTCTGTTAAATAAATGTAATAGCCCGTACCTCTAATGGTGACTAAGCCATGGTTGATTTGTGTTTCACTAAAGGTTTAGCTCTCAACAAACAGAGATGGTCGGATTATTACATATCTGATGTGAACTGGAGAGTAATGCAATGCTAAATGGCTTAATGAGCTGGGAGAAAGCAAGCTCTGCTTAACCACTGTTTTTGCAGGCCTGTTAATATCTATAATTCATCCAAATAATTGGCAGATAGATGATCTATAGCAGCCAAGTAATTCTGGCCATTCCCACCTGGATAGTAAAAAATCTTGATGATTAAACAAAATGCCTGAATCTGTTGGTGGCAATAAATCCTTGTGTGTTGACACAGGATCTGAGCTCACAGAGTCCATGGAGACCAGGGATGCTCTACGCTGGCTAGATCCCACCAGGGCAAACTGTGGTTGGGCTGGCAAGACAAGTAGCTACAAAATTACCCTTGATGAAGAGGAGGTGGCAGAAAATAAAATGCTGATCTTAAAGCATCTGCTGCTATAGCTTATATACAGCTTTCTGGAAGGTAGAGCTGTGTAGCCTCCTTGACCTGACTGTGCCAGTCATCAGGTGAAGTTCTGTCAAGCCTGAGGTTTATGGAAAGATGGATGTGCCCCTGTGCCTCACAATTATCTTCCAGTGAGAGGAGCTTTTAGACTCTGTTGAATAAGACATGAGAAAGAAGTATGTCAGAGAAAAATAAATCCACCCTGATTTTAGTGTAGCCTCTTTCTTATGGCTACCACCCACTCAGCTTCAGAGAAATAAACACTGCAAAGTGGACACACAGCCTCCAGTACCCAGACACTGATGGGGTGCTCTGGGATGTATTAAGCTTTTTGACAAAGAACAGCAGCACCAGTGAACTTGTAAGGTAACAGCAAAAATACACAGAACTAAGCACTGCTCGTATGTGCTCCTAAGACACCAGAGCTGGGGTTCCCTTTCTGGCGCTGACCCAATACTTAGAAAAATGCTGCTGTTAGATGCAACACCAAGTCAGCTGTCAACACCATCTAGCTTCTGGGCCTACACACAGTTGCTAACATCTGCCTCTGAACAGATGATCTGAGCCTCCATAAACTCTGTTGAATCTAGTGACAACCGTGTGTCTCGGAGCAATCTGCAGTTACAGTTAATAGAACCACTCACACGCCAATCGTGCTAAGAACAGGGTTTGCCATTAGCAAGGCTCCATGCTTTAGATTCTTTCACGACATGTGACTGATGCTCCCTAACATGGAATTCATAACACAAGCAAGAGTTGACGGTGTAGAGAATTTCCCCTCTTCACCTCAATAAACTTATATTCTTGGTCCTTGAATCATTCCAGTTATTTTTAGAACATCACCAGGGCACCAAGTGGATGCAAATCTTCTAGGCATGAAAACAAGTAGACAAGGTCTTATGGGAAAAAGAAAAAAAAAAAAAAGAAAAAAAAACCAAGAGAAACAATTTGATTTAATTGTAATCTATTACTTTTGCAGACAGATGGAAACTAAGGTGTAAATCTAGGTACCTCCTCTGAGTTGATCAGTTGACATAGGGTATAAAAACCAGAAACAATGTCTTGGAAAACCCAAGATAGTCTTGATAAGGACTTTCATTATTGGCCATTGAGTTAAAAAAAATTTTAAAAAAGCAACATTCTGTTCTCATCTGGCACCCTCAAAACAGCCACTAGAGAAGCCCATTCCAGAGTTACAACAGTGCAACCCAACCACCTTCATTTGCTCCCACACGTGCTGTTCAAAGCAAGGCTTTTCCCTGTTCTCAGCAGCACATGACTGTGCTTTCACAGTGGAAGGACAAAGCACCATGGATTTGATGTGCACTCTCAACATGCTGTTATTTGTTTTGAAGAAAAATGCGCACAAGAAACATCAAGCACTTCTTCAACAGATTGCAACTCTGTTCTCTCTGCATCTGGTTTACACTTGCTTTCATTCCAACTTATTTCAAGTTAAGCGTCCTGGTTATTAACTGGAACAAATTGCTCTCATGTTCCCTTCAGCTCGGTAATCAGGGGAAGATTTCATACTCATAAAAACGCATTAGATCGTTGTGATAACACTTTTGGGGGAAGGGGAGTTAATAAGAAACTCCTGCCAGCTTGAACACATTGGATACTTTCTCTTGAGCTAACGAGGGAGGATGTGCTCCACACCTCCAACAGAGGGACTCAAGCTAGTGCCGTCCACATGAACCACCAACAAAGCATAAAGAAATGTCCTGTCATACTTCCTAGCTTTGCTTTAAACAGGTCCTTCTGACAAGGAAGAGTAAGGGAAGGAAGTTGCAGCTCACATGCCCTTGATTATAAGTAAATCGAGAGACAGCTGGGAAGTTAATCTCAGATGTAGCATTTACAGACCATTGTCTTTGATGCAACGCATCTCTCCCTTGTGATATACTGCCTTCCTGTAAGCAGCTGGGAGTCCTTTAAAATATTGCCTTCCTAAAGATGACGTATGCAGACAACAGGTAGCTATTTGAAACACATTTTGGTATGCTTAACTCCAAGGAGGCACACAATCTATTGCTGGGCTGTTCCATGTAATCACGTGCAAGACTGGAGCCCACAGACTGCTTCCGCAGCATCCACGTCAGGTGGAATTTTGCTGTCAACCTCAGTGTGAGCCAGATCGGGTTCCTGAAGGCTCCAGCTGCAGCTCTCTCAGCATACTAAACTGATCTCCGGGCTCACTGCTGCTGAAAGAGTGAAAGGGTCTTGCTGACCCTCTCCACTGATAATTTTCACCTACATTAGTGAGCTGAATCAGGTGACAGATGGACACAGCAGAGTTGGCAGAAGAAAGGGGATGAGATGACACAGCCAGGAGCATGAGCAGGAGACACACACACACTACCTCTCAACAAAATTGTGTTAACGAAAATACTGTCAGAGAAGACTTCATGAAATGAGGTAAAACTGAGAAGCAGTTGCATAACAGCAATGTAAGCCCAGGCTGCTGGTGGAAAAAAAGCCGGGAAAGCAGAGTAGCTTTGCTCCTGTATTCTTTAGGCGAAACAGCTAAAGAATAGGCTGTGGGACAGACTGGACCAGTTTGCTGCTCTACCAAGTCTGCATTTAGCTGACCCACCTCATCCGGTGGCCACAGCGCCAGCACTGCCCGCACAGGGAGGGTGCAAACACCCAGTCGGCAACAGAGGGGTGCACAACAGCACCCTGTTCACCCACAACTGACAACTAGCTTAAATCAGCTGTGAACAACTGTCTCCGATACAAGGGTCCTAAGTGCCAGGAAGGACTATTCTGCCCTGATTTACCTACCACCTGGTTGTATTAGTTTGTCACAATCTGATTATTCAAGCCTTCAGAGGGTTTAAGAGCATGCTGTGTTCTTAGTTGACAGTATGTTTAAGAACATGCTCTGTTCCTATTTGGCACTAGGTCATTATTGTACAATTTAAGAGTAAGAAGTTGTCAGGCTTCCAGCAGCACACTGTACATGGGGGACGATGTTTTTTGTTACTTAACCATTGTTTAAGTTTAAATAAAATCTTAATTGCAAATGGAAAAAAATCTGCCTAGTCAATTAGGCCAGGTCTGCTCTGAAGAGAGTTTCCAATGCCTGTTCTGAGTTTCATAATTGGGTAGTTCAATCCAGTCCAGAAAAAATTCACTGGAATGAACAATACGAAAGGGCTTGCTCCAAACTGTTACCAAACTCCCACTCAAGACACAAAATCAGCTGGAGAGCACCATCTATTGGCCAGAAAAAAATGCTGTATTGCTATCTTTTTGCCTTCTGTAACTGGAGGCCAAATGTGGCTTCACCACGGCTGAAGGCCCTGTCTCCGATGCCCCGGTGGGGTATGCCCAGCTGCCACACAGCCCTGCAGGGAGCGGGAAGGCACTCGAACCCACTGCCCACCTCGACACCCCGCACAGGGGCAGCTCTTTTACACATTGGGCAGAAATTTTGGCTTGAATGTATGTGACCCAAGGGCCAGCTCCTGAGGGGAGGACAGTCCGGGCAGTCCCAGTGCTTTATTTCAATGTCATTTTCCTCTCTGTTTGATTACTTCATGGCATAACCAAACTATTGGTGTTTTCTGATTCTGACATTAGACAACCACTGACCCCTCATCTGAAGGTCCATCCCACAGAACAGCAGCATCCCACACCCCTGAAACCTATGTCAAACCGACACCTGGCCATTGTCTCTGCATGGCGCTGAGCAAACGCATCAGCCCATCGGCCTCCTTCTCCCCACGCACACAACAGCATCTTCCTGTGTGTCGCGGTACAGAAGGGGGAGGAGAGGACAAGCCTACATCAGTGCCTGTATTTTTGTGACACTCCATCAACAGTCCCATAGAATGCTGGCTTGTCCAGAAAGTGTATTTTTGACCACAGAATTCTGTTTCTGAAGATTTCTACTCCAAGCTGGTCTTATCTTTAGACTATCTCTATTTAGATGCCTAAGTTTAGATTTCAAGGGTTGGCCTACGAATCCTGCTTTTAACACAACTCCCTGGGGAAGACTTTTTTAGAGCTAGCTAACACTTTTGGCCAGAGAAGCAGGAAAGAAATCTTAAGTAGCTTTTCACTACTTTTTGCCTAATTGCCATTTGTGTTTATTAGAAACACCAAGAGGGCATAAAAATGAAGTTAATGCTGTCCTTGCCCCCAAGGGAGGCTGGCCCAGGCAAGGTCCAACAACGCAGGTCACCACCATACTCCATAGCACCGGTGCTCCCCTGGAAGAGCTCCTTAGAAGTCAAATAGGTTGAAAGGTCTTGCTCAGTGTCCACCTCCAGCAAGGTCAGAGGGACCTGGCTGTGGTACAGACATAGGGGAGGAGCAGAGTCCCACAGCAAAGGCACTGCTGTGGGTAACCCGAGTTCAGTTTTCCAGAGGGACACCAGTGGTTCAGATCCTGACTGACCATGAGGAAGGCTCTGCACTGCCCGAGCAGTCACTCACAGAGGGAATATCTCCATCATATGCAGGTCTCTGGAGCATTTCCAGCTCCAGTAGTTTTCCAGAGACTTTTTACAGAAGCTGCACAGAGTAAAGCTGTATAAATAAAAGTTATCAGAGATAACTGAACAAAACTATCAGTGATATCAGTGAATTAAATAGCCAGTATGGTCTGTGTTTTGGGTTGAACTAAAATTCAAGTTTCCTGAGAAACAGAAAAGCTGTTCTGGTCAAGCAGAATACATATTTCTTCTAGAAAGAAATCTGTTAGTGGGGTTAGAGGAAGGAGGTGGGAGGCGGGCGAGAGGCAGTTCATAGTTAAATACTGAGTGGGTAAAAACATCAAACTTCAGAGCAACCAAAATTGAGAATCCAGTCAGAACATCTCAGCTCATATCAAACCCTGGCTGAGAAAGTAAACTTAACAGTGGCAACAACTGTAGCTCCAACATTTCTGGAAAGATCTGCCCACCGTACCAAATTTCCTGATCTAAAAATGCAGGATGAAACAATATAAATCTAACGGGACTTCATGGGAGGGAGAGGGGTCTTCTTTTGTCACGGCTCTTCCCCATGATCTCCATTCAGACTGGCCCAGGACACAATAATTAATGTGGCAGCACAGAAATGGAAAGGAGGGCCCTGGTAAACCACAAGTGCTCAAAAAAATCAGCAGCAATAAGCTAAGCTCTATGGTAAATTTCTGCTGCAGAGTAGAGAGGAGACGATTAAATCAGAAGCAAAAATTACGGCTGACAAATAGCTTGATACACTTCAGAGAAAGATAAATCAGCCTGTTAGCTACTCCAGAAGAGGCAGGCAAGGGAAGCTCCAGCAGACAGCACCCTGTCTGAGCTGCTTAAGTGGAATTCCCCTGAGAGAAGGCTGGCAGGTCTGAGGTCTCACAGCCCGGAGCACAAATTGGAAAATAATGAAGCTGGTCTGCTGCGATTGCTAGAGAGGTGACAGCGCTGCAAAACAAAGGGATTCTGGAGCCTGAATTAGGGCAGTGGGAGAGATCAGCTTGCACATACGGCAAGGAGTTGGGTTACATGTAATTGCTCCTGTGAAGAGTGGGTGGTTTGCAAGTGTTATGACAGCTGCAGAGCAGAGGATGTCTCTGCTATGAGACAATACAAAGCTGGACCAGAAAACAGGGAGGCACAAATCACCGAACTCTCTAACGCAGGGCAAGTACTTTGTCCCAAGGCACTTGCACTATGCTGGCACTCCAGAAGCAGACAAGTTTATCAGCACTTAGGTTCATCCATTCATTCCCTCCCTGCCTCCAAGGAGCACACAGTGGCTGTACACAGACAAAGACATAAACTGCAGGGCAGCTAGCAGGTCCATTCACTGCACAAATCCATGCATATGAGTGGGACTTTATCTTCTCACAGTTCACAGGGCAGGGCTGGAGGACAGTGATTTTTCAATCTAGGTCCGTCATCTTTACTGGGTTTTCATACTCATCACTTGAAAGCAAAAAAGCTTTAATTGCATGTTCTTAACATGACAGGTTGTCTTGCCAATATAATCTGTATTCATAAGTTCCCGGAACTGCACTGCTAATTACAACGTGATTTTACCCTTTAAATGACTGATACACAACCTCACCTTTAACTCCATCTTTACATCTTTTATCTAGCAATGCATTTGGCAACCAGTCCCTCTTGTCTGCACTTTCTATTTAAGATACTTAATACAAATGAGCCAGCAACAGGACAGCTAGCACTTTCCTGCACTAAAAGCTCCCACACACACAAGAGCCAGCCTTACATCTTGCTGCTTTTAAAAAGGGCACAGTGCTCACAAAGCTTCCCCTTGCATCCCAACAAACTGGGCACCAGTGCCTTGTAAATGCACACTCAGGGAGCCTGGCAAACTGCCCACAGCCGAAGCATGAGCATGGCCTTGGGCTCGGGTGGTCCAGCTGGCCAGGGACGCTCAGCCTGTGGGCACTGCTGCTGCCGCCGGCTCATCAGCCAGCCCCACTCACCGTCCAGCAGGACCCCGTGTGTGCTGGTTTCTTCCTTGTTGGCATCAGCGTCCAAAAGCCTTTGGAAATGCTTCACAATAGAATGAGTTTGCGGTGCAAGCAGGGCACGTTTTCCCCTTCTGATTTTATTCTACTGAGTCCCGCGCAGTGGTTGATCTCCTAAACTATATTCGGGTACCACTTGACTTTCCTGTTCTAGGGAAATGGGCAAGTGAAAAAAGGACTTGAGCAAAAGGGGAAAAAGTTGTCCTAAAGAGCAGGACAGCTGTTAGCCTTCCCTCTGCCAGAGGGGAGCAGGACAGCATTTTTAACACAGAGAGCAAGGCAAAACTCCAGCTTAACAGCTCCATTTTGACACTGCAGCAAGAAATGTTCTTCCACAGTGCTTTCCATACCAAGTACTGCCATGGAAATGAAATGGAGACCCAAATCCATCCTCCTTCCTGCCCCGGTGCCCAGGATTCCCAACATTTGATACCTGTGTGGTCATTTCCTACAGGCTGCTGTTTGGCCAGTCTTTGTTCACCCCCCTCCTCAGCCCTGTGGTCACTTCCCCAAGGATATAAGCCCATTACAAGCCTTAATTACAGAGCCCACTTTAGCTCAGCCTGGGCAGACCCAAGTGCTTTCAGCACAGGAGTTCTCTCATTTCAGTCCTGGGGGAACCTACTTAGACAACCAATGCCACAAAACCAGTAGAGCCAGATTGTGCCTTGAAGGCTTGTGCCCATGTGGGAGCATCACTGAGCTGCACATCCTGGGCAGAAGCTGGAAATGCGATTCTCCAAGAGGAGGTGCAGTCCTTCCATGGACTGATAGCCATCTCTGCTGTACTGAAAGCACTGCCCCCTTCCCTCACTCAGTGAGGGTGGCTTGTGCCTGACAGGTCCACAGAGCTCTGAAAGTAAGACCTAGAAAAGCACTGGGGAAGGGACAAGCAGGAAAAAAGCACTAAAAAGATAAAGAGGCTTTGTATCTGCCCTGCGTCAACACATGCTTCTTTACAAAAGCAAGACCAGGTATCTCCAGCTCATGCCCTGAAAGAACATCTCTTGGTTCGACTGATGTGCTTTCTCCTGGACCTGTCTTTGACGCAGAGCAAAACCATGCCCCATGCACCACAAACTTCAACTCTGTCAGGAAATCGAGGAGTAAAACTGAGAACGATGCTACAGAAACACAGTATCTCTCCTTCCACACCTCCCTGTCCTCACAGAAAGGGCAGACAGCTAGCACAGTGGCTTGCTGCAAAGGGAGGCAAAGCAGCGCACACCAAGCCATCACTGCTCAGCGCCCAAGAGAAGAGGCACTCCTGCGTCAGGTCATTCCTGCACATACTGCGTGGCAGGGGAGGTGAGCGGGGGACCTCCAGCCTGGGGGACGCAGCTATACACTCTGGCAGCCACTTCTTTCCCCCCGGTTGCCCTTTTATTTAATCGCACTATGGTGGCTCACATAAGTATAGGAAAAGCCTGTTTGACACTCACTAAAAAAAAATTTCCTTGCCTCTGATTTAACAGATTTAGCGTTTTCAGCAGAGAGGATCAGGCTCTTTGGCCAGCTGTCACTCCCACTTAGTTCTCTGAGAGTTTACCTGAGTAAAGTCCGAGAAATTCAGCCCTTCCACTGCAACCCAGCATGCACAAACCATGGGCAGAGCCACAGGAGCGTTGTCACTGATTTTGCTTGAGCCGTGATTCCACACTTAGTTTTCTATTGAGAGAGGAAAGAGAAGTCCCCCCCGCTTTCTGCCCGTGCCCCATTCTCACTAGTGCTTGCACATTCTCCAAATCTATAGCACAATTTGCACAGGAGATCTTTTGTTATTTTTCCTTTCCTGTAGTAGCACAAATTTAACATGGAACAATCTTGGTCTTTTTGATGTCAGATATGACTCATGAGATAGACACTGGCTTTACTGATTAATCTTACTTACGCACATGTCTTATTTCTCCCCTATGACTTGCCAAGAGCATTTATTTCTGCTACACTAGGAACAAAATCTCAGCTATGTCTCCGGAGCATTACATATTGCAGACTCTGTCTCTTTGGCCCTCTGCATTAATTTTCTTCAAATGACACCAAGGGGCCAATATGTTAAGTTTGCACTATTGGTCTGACAAAATTTTGGCTTCTATTTATAATCATTTGTGTAAAAAGCATTAGTTTGGGTTAGCTTAGACCTATTGTGGAGGGAATTGCTCTAGCACAGATCATTCCAAAATTGCTTTCACTTTCTGTACTTGCTGAGGTTTGTGTTTTTGATGCGGTGTAAATTGTATCAGGGATACTGACAACCCTCTGACGTGCAATTGGAGGTGTACACTGGAAGCCTCTATTAATCCTAGATTTGGTCTCCTGTCCTTTTTAAGAGGATTTCTTTATAGAATTAGGTATTGATCCCACCCTAGTTATTGAAGTTGATTCACAGCTGCATGACTCTATGGCCTGCTGGCATAAAGAGTCTAAAATCAGATAAATACTACACGCAGCAATAAACTAGATGCAACAAGGGCAATTACAATTACATACTAGGGATGGAGATTTCTGAGCCCCTCGGGACCCCTACCCCAGTGTTTGACTATGCTTACTGTTCTCTTTCTTCATCATCCAGAATCAAAAATCAAAGATTACTCCTTACACAGTATTCTCCCAAGTTTGGGTACATCATAGTTGTATGTGACCCATGCTACAGGGCTTCTGATGTTTCTTCAGGCTGACTTAACTGCAATAAATTTAGCTGTCATTAAGTTCTTTGATATTTAACCTGAATTTTGTTTTTAAAGTTGTCATAATACTTCTGGTTATAAATGAATGCTGTCCCCAGCTACTCGACAGGGAGAAGGACTGTGAAGCAGTGTATCTTCATCCAAAACATTCAGAGAACACAAAGGTTTCCGTAACAGTGAGAGGTCTAGGGTGGATCCCACTCAGTCAAAGGAAAAATACCCTCTTCTCTTCATGGTTATTCATAGATATGTTGAAAAAGCTCTTGCAAGCTTCCTTTTGATGCAGGAGCTATGAGCTCCTAGACCAGCTAGATCAGCCTGCTCATCTTGTGGACTTTTCCAAGACAATTCTTTAGGATCACTCCTTGGAGCAACTTGAAAGCACAATGAACCCTGGAAAAGTCCTGTTGCTGTCAGCAGCCTACCCCTGCACACCTTATCTCCAATCATTCCTTACAATGCATCCAGCAGTTCTGGCAGCACTGTGTTCCCTACACATGCCGAACCGCAATGATATGGATACACAGTAAGACAGATACTTCCAGGACTGTCAACCAGCGTACCTGACGGAAGGGGAAAACCTGCACAATGCCACCATTCCCTTACACAGAAAGGATGCAAATAACCTATCAGATAAAAATCTTGTCTCTGTAAACCAATCATAGATCTACTTTATATTATTTTTGCAGAAAGATACAGGAGAAGAGGCATGCCAACATCCTGAATGGACTGAGCAAAGACATATATTTTAATGCAGAACTTACTGGCTCACAGTTCCTACTATGTGTCCCAAAGGCAAGCATAGCAATACCTTTTATATATACCTAAACAAAGGTAATGCTCTGCTTTGCTATAACTAACCAAATGGCAAAATACAAACCAGAGCTCTTATGTCCTAGAATTATACACTGTATACCCTACCATGTAGCAAGTACTAAACTGAATCTGTCTTAAGTTACAAACATGGGACTATTCACTGAGGAATTTTGATCTGAAGTTTTGGCTTTTGATCACTTCACAGGTAACTAAGAAAACAAACTGATGAAGTAACTGACTGATCCACGTTTGGGAAAAAAATACTGTGCTGATGTATACAGCAAGAGAATATAGCTACACAAGAACCATCCCTTGAAAAAACAGACCAGCATGGACAGAGTTCCAAACACCTCATCCCTTCCCTTTTCCTAGCTACATTGTAATCATATTTGGAAGCTTCTGGAATTTAGGAAATTTAAGGTTTTATACATGTGCTTATGAAAAGCCCAACAAATTTTTGCAACTTTAGCTGCATCTTGCTGTAATGAAAAGCCTCTTAGAAGAGGGTCTAAAGAGCCTGGATCTGCTCCAGAGAAATCTGTGGAAGGTTGCTTATGGCTTTCAACCTTCTAGGCTCAAATCTAAAAAGATTCATTCACACAAAGAGCCTCAGTGAAGCCAAATAACTAGGCTTAGCCTAGGCTGCCCTGAGATATTTTATTACAGATGAAACCAATTCCCTTTGAAGATAAGGGAATGCTTTAGTCGATGGACTCCATTTTGCCTTTGGCTAGATGTGTGTAAATCTGGAGTAATGCCATGACGTTCATAAGAACCTCTCCCCAGATTTACAGTGATGTCACCAGGAGCAGCATACAAGCCCTGGTTGATTGAAAACGAGTACTGAACGCTTTAATTGAAACTGAATCATAAAGTAACCAGTGGGAAGATATTTTCTGAATTGCACTTGTGATTAGTTTTAATTTTTATTTTAAATTGTAGTTAATTATTAATGTAGCCATTAAAGTCTAAGAATTCACATAAATCAGCATGATTTATGTGAGGAATTGACCATACCTAATTAACTCCAATTATTGGTTATTAATTATTATTTTTTCTGGGTAACCAAGCCCAGAATGCCCATAGTGCATAGGTAACCAACCCTATAATGCTATAGGGTGAGCCAGAAAGTCTTGTCTGCTTTGAAAATGTATAGATATTTGGGATTTGTAGCATACTGAAATGCCCACATTTACTTCAGTATAACTTCCCCCAACTCAAACACATCCAAAATGCAGTGCAGGGAGAATTATGTTTTTTCTTAGGTAGACTTTCAATATCTTGCTTCCAAAACATTTGAAATTTTTGACCAAAATAAGCCAAAAACATATATGGAAAGAGAAAACTTCAGGCATAACCCCATATTCTTCAAAAGTCTCTTGTTCTGGGAGAAAAGCACTTCTGAGATACCTTTTTTCCACGCTACTCATAATGCCAAACCATTAACCCAACGGCAAATATGTTAGGGTTATGCCATACTGTTAAATGCTATTTAATGTAACATTAAGAAATCACTTGAGTTCCTGGCAAAGTCTACTCATTCCTTTATAAATGTTTAAGGCTCAGAGGGACCATTATCATAATCTAGTCTGATCTTGTGCAAAACAGACAGCCAAGCATCGAGAGGGAATATGTTGTGGATATTGTTAGTAGTGAGGCTTTGTATATCCAGTCTGGACATGGAAGACTTCATGGTGCCATTTGGAAGTTGCACTGTTCTTTTAGTCTTAACCTATCAGGCTAAATTGGTGGAAATTCTCAAGGTAAATTTATTTACTCAGCCTTATTACTTATTACTCAGCCAAATTTATTTACTCAGCCAATTACTTATTACAGATTCATGTAATCTTAAGAAATTACATGGTACAGAGCTAGGATTATACGACAGAATAGCCACTTACCTCATAGATGATCTTCACCTTTTCACCCTACTCTAACTTGCATCCAATACTGCCTACCATTAGATCATGGCCTCCATCAACTGCCTCTAGAGGCCATTACCTTTCAAACCTCCCAACACATGTAGTTAAATCCCTATGCTGAGCAAGGTCCCCCACTGAGGCTCACCTTGGGTCATTATGACACAGAAAGCAGGCTGCGGGGGCATTACTATTTCATCAATGATGTCAGTAGCCAGGACATTTATCCAGATCCTATTTCATTCTCCAACAGGCTCCTTGCCTCAGAAGATGTTATGGGGTCAGATCTGGGTAAAAGTCCAGAGCTGAGAACAAGGAGAACACCAGCCTCAGAACAGGTCAGAGAGGGGTGGTATCCAACACATGGTGGCACAGACAATAGCAACATGCTGTAAAGCAGCAGAATGTCTTCCTGTTATTCCTAGAACTGATATTCTGGGCCTAATCTGTAATCCCAAACTTTACAACAGTCTGATCAGCCTCTTGGCCTCATCTTTCTCTCACCTCATGCCCTCTGGATCTATTTAAAACAGTCCAGCTAAAATGATTTTCTTGGCCTGTTATTTGACCATGTCACATGCATCAAACCAGAGCCAAAGGCAGATCCAGTTCAGGCTGTGATTCAGGTTTGGTTTTAAATCAAAAGAATGCTTGTGCTTTGAGTAGATAGAACATTAACAAGTAACAATAATGTAATAGACTGTAATAACAAGTTTACTTTGGAAGAACACAGTCACAGATGAGTCAAAAGAAGAAACTAATCCCGTGGGTGATACGGGTTTAGAATTAATATAGTATTAAAATAGTTAGACCTTCAGACATACAAACCGATCCAAAATGCAGCAGGGTTTGTTTGGCACCAAGCTTCCAATTTCAACTCCATCCTAACAAAAATCAACGTTTTATATATTTTTGTATCTTTCCCTAACTTACATAAACCAATTTCAACCAATTTAAAGAGCAAAACCTTCCCTAACTACCAAAGTTCAGGCGCCTCTATTTTTTGCAGCTCCAACATTTTTACTAAGACATCTCCTACTTTGTGACATTTTAATTATTCACAGCTCCAGCGCTCTGCAAGCGGAACATGCTGTGTATTCTCCACTCACTCATTCATTAGTTTTAATTAAACCCTTTAATTTTATTTATGCTGTCATGGACTGATTAACAATTTGCAGCACAAACCAGGAAGTCTTAAACAGCACCTTGAGAAATCTTCCTTGCTCTAAACAGAGATCTGCTATAATAACTACAGATCTGCAGGATTGTGTTCTGAAAGGCAAAAGGAACCACATCAGCAGCTTTCCCAATGCAATTTTCTTTTAGCTGTTTAACAAAACGTATCTCAAGGCCTTTGGTGAAAATCACAGATGATGAGGTGTCCAAGGGATTCAACAGAATGAAACTGCAGACAGAGACTGTGAAAGTTCCTTTATTAGAAGCAGTATATGGCTGAGCTGGAGCAGAATGATGCAATCAGAACAGTGGACCAAGTCCCACTTCAGCAGTGACTCAGGACATTTTTAGTGTTGCCAAAAGGATGAAAGGCACTGTCTGGAACTTGTTAAAGGATAAATCCAAGCGACTCTAAACAGGGTCTTGATAGCTGTAAGTTACACGTTATATTATTCTTTTGAATTCCTGCCATCCATTTGAAGTGTCTGTAACTTGCACCTTCTGACAACAGACCTTCTATCTCTCAAGACCTTCATCACAGTGATCTCAGAGCACCTGGGCCCATCAGCATATGTGCTATACCTCACATTAATTCAAAGATTTAAGTCCACTTAAAACAGCCACCCATATACCTATGCACTGCCCTGCTCAGCAATTAATTCAGGTCCTCAGATTTCATAACAGCCCTTCTCTCACTCTTTACATCTGTTCTTTTCTCTACAGTCCCCCTCCACACATTTCCTTCTACCCCCATCTGCAAACCTCAGCTCTGCTTCTTTTTCTCTTTCAGCAGTGTTTCATCCCTCCTACCTGACTGGAAAAAGACTGCCTCAGAGCATTTTTTTCCTCCTTTCCCTGCTAGGTGTAGCTGTGCTCACCAGCTGAGGCAAGGCAGATACAAGTCTAGAAGAAGAAAAAAGAGGCATCTCCATTGAACAGAGCTCATTGAAAGATTTGGGGAGGTTACCCAGAGCTCCTGGGTGCTTTCTACTATCCCATGTCCCTTCTCCATGAACCACCTTTACTCCTGACAAAAAAAGGAGTGGGGGAAAAAAAGAGGTAATGGTACCCCCTCTCCCCCTTTGCTGGAATTAACTTGCAGGGTTTTCAGCTACCTGGTCCCTGCTTTAAAAAATTAAACTTCCAAGTCTCTGCTCAGTACAATATATGCCTTATATCACCCTGGGCTACTGTCGGCGGCTGTGGAGCCCCCAGATAAATACTCACATTTTTCTATGGTCTTTTCGTGCAACCTAGCAAAATGCAGTTTAGAGATAAGGAAGCAGTCCTACCGTGAATGAGGAAGCTGCGCATTATCTACCCCTTATATGGCACAGGATCCAAACTGCAATGGGAGGAGCTAATGGGGTAAAGGGGAGAGGGAAAGCCTCCTCAGGGACCACAACCCTCCCTACATAGCCACCATCATTAAGTCAATCCCTATTATTTTGCTTATAGGCTTGCAATTAGGGAGAAATAAATACAGAGTAAGGCACTGACATTTCATCTTCCTGGCCTCTGCTTTGAGTACAAACTGAGGCCAGACGGGGAAATCTGTTTGAGTGTGTCAGTCTAAAGAGGACTAAAACAACACAACTCTTTATCCTTTGGCACAGCCTTCAAAATCTACTCACACAAGAATTCAGCAATGAGCTATTTATAGAGGCTGAACTACCTCCAGGCCCTGTGCAGAAGGTTGTCCCAGGGGAGCCCAGCTAAGACAAAGCGGAGCAGCACAAGCTGAATCTGCCTGCCTCATCAGGAAGGTTGAATTTCACGCTGGCCAAGAGCATTCTGGGCAACAAATGAGGCCTCCCATAATGTATTCCAATAAAAACAGAGGCTTTAGAAAGAAATCAGTGTTTTGTTCCCTTCCAAGACACATAAATCGTTTTAAATTGCGCAATTTTAGAAGCCTTTGTGATTTCTTTTAGGCGATGCCTCCCTCTAGTGTTAAAGCAGGCAGGTGGTTGCTACTGGCTCTGGCTCTGTCAGCCTGGTTTTTGAAGAGGTGAAAGATTTTTGAGTACTTGAATATTTCTATGCTTCTCTTCCTGGCACTATCTGACCGTCCAAACATAACCTTAGCATGTCTCTGCCAAGGAGCTTTAGGAATCATCATACACTGCAAGGAGACCCAGCACAGGTCATCAGCAGGTGAGAGAGCAGCAGCCCATGGCCGGCAAGGTAAGATGGCAGCAGACGATCCTGGTTCTGGGATACGAGGGCCAGAGCCTCATCATAAACTTCCTGCTGAACAGCTACGAAGTATACAAAATGTGAAACGCCAGTTTGCAAAGACTCCATAAACTTCCAGGTTTAACTTCCCTCTTTGCCTGCAGGAGCCTGATGCAATTGCTCTGGCAACATCCCAGTACATGCTTACTCAGTACTTAAAACTAGTATCCATTTGTTTGCTTTTTATATGGGGCCTTTAAAAGTGCTGTGTACATACTGCTATAAAAGATAGATAGCAAACGCACATGTGAATCAATGATCTGGCTGCAAGCTCAGGAACAGTCCTCTACGAGCTGCCACAGATTTGGCTAGAAAATCACTTTTTTTCTTCCTCTGGAGAAACATACAGCCCAAATAAGCACAAACACAGCACTTTCCTAAGAATTTTGTATTGTCAAGAACTTCCTTATGTGTAAGCCTCAGTCCAGCAATATTTGTTGGAAATACAAAAGGTGAGCAATCTGACCACAGTAAAGTAGGGGGAGAACCCTTCACTTCTGGAATTTGTTCCCATTTGCGGTCATGATTTTTCCAAGCTAATAGTGCATTAGGAGTAGATGTCTGCATTTAATTTCCTAAATGCACCACAGCAGGGAGAGAGAGGGAGAAAAAAACCCCAGTTTTATTTCTCTGCAATATAAAGAGTAAAAAATATTGCTTGCCACCAACTACACAATTATTTTCAAAGAGCTCAGCATCTCTCTTAAGTTGATATATTATCTTTATTACACTGGCATGGCTCTGAGAGATACTTGCCACTCAACTTGCTGGTACAGAGATACAGATGCTTTATTACTGTGGATGGAATTCCCATTTCTGCCAATGCTGCCGGCAATTCTGTGCCCTCCTGAGAAGTAATACAGCCCCTAAATCATTTATTATCTATTTTCATCACAACTTCACAGTTTTAGCGTTTTGTTTTAAATGCACTAAAAGCGTCAGTGTGCCTCAGTGTATAGCATTTTCACCACCAGCACAGAAACCTCCGAGGGTGTTGGCTCAGCCCCAGAACTGATACTTCATCAGGGAAGGACAGCAAACTAGAGAAGCTAAACTGATACGCACTAAAATCTGCCCCGACATCTGTTTTTTACCAGAACAGTGTTGCCTGTGGGCACCAGGGCACTCCATACCTGACTAACTGACCACTCTAGCATAGTCTTGGGATTTTCAGCTTCTAAACTGGCCTCAGGCAGGACAAGTGTATCCAGCTGATCAGCTCAGCCACAAAAGCAGCATTTCTAGGAATAGCCATAGCACAGGGAAGCACACAACTGCTTAGGGAAGTTTTAGGTGGAACCTGAGGTGTCCATACCATTGCAGACCTCTCAGCAGATAAGGGAAAGTTTCTTCTCCTGAAATTCAGCCTCAAGATTTTACAAAGCTGTGTTTGAGGCTTCTTCCAAAATTCCTTTGGGGTCTTTCCCTCCACTATGTTTAACAGGCCAGCCCCTTATTTCAGCACCTGGGGTTGGTTTTTTTATTTTTTAACCTAGTGTGTTTCAAGCTACTTGAAACGTGTTTTTTCATAGCAAGGGAATTAGTCCCTAGAACAATTAACCAAGTCACGTAGTGGATTTTCTACTGTTCAATGTTTTTAAATCAAAATGTGATGCCTTGCTAAGCCATCTGTGCTACCTCAGCTCCAAGACACAGGCCTGATGTAGGAGTTACTGAGTGAGAATTTTTGTTGTGTGCCACACAGGAGATCAGAAAAAATGATCTAATGGTCCCGTCTGGCCTTAAGCTCTATGAATCTATGAATAAATGAAAATCCTAGGCCTAAGCACTTTGGGACAAGGAACGTCTTTAAATATTTAGCAAAGCACTGCATCCACTGGGACTGCTCCATAAATAAGAGTAGCAGTCACATGCCCGAGGCTCAGCCATCTCAGGTCACCTTAATGCATGTAAACACTTGTGTGATGAGAGCTTGAAGATGTCCAAATCCTGGGGTCACTTAACTCTGAAAATGTAGTGGTTCAGATTACTTTTTTCTTAGCTGGTAAGTCCGAGCCTTTCTGTGCAGTTGCTCTGTTGCAATCAGTCCTAGTTCACGTACAGCATTTCCTCAGAATGAAATCCATAAATATGTTCTGTCACAAAGCCCTTCCTTAGCCTTCAGTTTGGCAAAATATATACTAAAATCTGTGGAGGAAAAGCCTAATTGAAAAAGCAAGACTGTCAGCAGGGCACACCCTTAACAGCACAACCAGGCCACTAAAGGGCTTGAGAGGACCATCTCCTGCTAAGAACCAGGGACTTATACATGGCAGGTTATTACTGGGTCCACTGGGATGTGTTTCTCATAGAATTCCCAGGTCATGACTCTCAGAATAATTTTTTAGAGTAGGATGGACTAAAAATTAAACCACTGCCCCTTTCCCTCTCATCACTGACAATAATTTACAGAAGCTGATTTTTCATTACCCAATTCAGAGTCACAGAAACAAGTTGCTTCCTTTCCGAGTTGTTATTCTATTTGAGCTTCCTTGGGAGCCTGTTTGCGTTTCCTCGCAGCCCTCCAGAACTGACAGCTGAGGTCTGAGCTGCTGCTTTGCACGGTCTGCCAGGATCCTTCCCAGTAATCCCGCAAGGCTGATAGAAAGGGAAGATGTGCACGCAATTTAATTTCCCAGTCTTGCTAGTTCAAGTAAAAGAGCATAATTACTACTTGTCGAAAGCTGCCAGAACCAGCTCCAGCAAGGACTTAGTGTCAACACTAATGCTTGCATGCGAAGGGGGTGAAGATCATGGCTACATTCACAACATTAAAAAAACCCTAACCAAACAAGCAGAACTAGTCCTACCCAGCAAACCACACGGCCAGAGTGGTTTAGCAGAGTAGCGGCACTGCAGCTAGCAGTCATCTACATGTAGAAAAAAACTGAGGAAAATTAAGGTAAACGCAATGAAATACTGCACTAAAATACCGAGAAACATGGATGCATGGGACTCTGCCAGTGACTATGTGAAAAGATCACAAGCCATGTACGAATGTAGCTGAGAGCAGACTTGAACTTTTGGTTCACCGGAGGTTAATTTCTCTGTGAAAATGACTGCATTGAAAATATTACTTCAAAGTAATTTTGTTTTTTAATACGCATTTTGTACTTTTACAGCCTTTGTAATGGACAGTGCCATGCATTAGCTGAGGCTGCGAACAGGTTGAAACCATAGCTCTCACCTGCTTAAGCAAAACGATGTGTTGAGGTAGAAGAGGTGAAGAAAGGCATAATGTTGGAAATGCATCAAGGATGGACCACCACGGAACCAGCTTTAAAGGCCTACAGAATCTATCCCTGCTATGACTTCAATGGAGCCACATTGATTTTCAACTGCTGGGAGACCTGGCTTCAGCAGACTTCAGTCGAACAGCCTCCACTCACACCACCTGGGAGCCTGACCCAGTTTGCAACAGACTAGTTGCACAATAGGCTTATTATTTATACATCATTCCCAGTGTATGTGGTGTTTCACAGACAGATGACATTGATCAGTCTCTGCCTGAAGGGCCTCCCACATTTTTATATCATGGTTTGAGAACACTCCCACAAAGATCATCTCAGTCCCATATATCCCCTCCTATACAGAGCACAACAGGGATCTTTATAAGCAAGCTCTCAATAAGGGATGTCTGGAGTCACAGTCAGGATCCCAGTGTAACTGCTTTGTTCTGTGAGTACCTGCCTTGAAGCAACAGTATTTAATATTGGATTATAGCCTCTTTCTTTTGGACTCAGTATTGACCATCTCCCACTTTAGTAATCTGGTAACCCACAGAAGTCTGCTAACATATAAGAAAATCTTCACTCATTTTCCTCTCAAGCTTGGAAAAGAAGCAGCCACTCCTCTCCTAGCAAATAATACAAAGTTCTTTTACAAAGTTCTTTTTTTCTTCTTCCAGGACAAGTTATCTTTTCCCCTTCATTAATCAGTTTCTGGAAAACTGAGCTTACCACTCAGTTTAGTTTTGACAACAGCTTGATGTTGCTCTGTCCTTAAATGCCCCCTTGGTTGCTGCCTTTCTGACTCTGCTGGAAGACTTTGCACTCCACATTTTCAATTGTTTCAGCAATTACAAAGCACTGCTCCTTGAATTTAGAACATGGCAACAAAGGTTAAAAATAAGCCTCCTTATTCTAGTCATTAAATACTAACTAAAGGATATTTGAAGCAATAGCATATTTCAGAGCAAAGGAAACAAAAAAGAGTGTATCAACTAAGCACTGTCTTATTTGCCTTGCTGACCTTTTGGGTCTTGGCCTTACAGACCTTACAGGGTCAGTTCTGTGTTTTCTTGAGACTTCCAGACATTTGGGGGCTGGAGAGAATAAGGGAATGGAAGGAAGTGAAAGGAACATCTTCAGTCAATGACCTGTAATTATAGTTCAGAATAAAGCCAGGCCACCAATAATTTTGAGAGTTATTCATTAATACTCACACCAGCGGATATTAAAGGAAGTGGTATAGCGTGTCATAGAGAGCTGGCAACATGGAGAACTTGGAAGGATACAGTATTTTACTAAAACTGTCAGCGGTGGTGATTTATGAGAAAAAGTAACAAAATTCCTAGTCTTGGAGCAAGTGCGTAGAGACTCTGTGGGTGTGTTAGGTATGCCACAAATTTGGCTAAAAAATGTTTCTGTGATGTTTCAAATGCTTGAATCACCGGGTACTTCATTTATCAATGGTGTTTTACCCCAGCAATGTGGGCTCCATCAATGCACTGTAGGAACACAGCTGAGAAAATGTCAGACAACCAATGTCTAGAGAGACTAAGACTTTCCTGGTACGAGAGTCCAGATAAGGGCCACCAAGATGAGAAGGGACCAGACCATCTCCCCTGTGAGGAAAGGCTGAAAAGAGCTGGGACTGCACAGCCTAACGAAGAAGGAAGGGAAGATCTCATCAATGTGTACAAATACCTAAAGGCAAGGTGTAAAGATGGCAAAGCCCAAATTCTAATAAAAGTTACCTTCTTTCCTTGTATACCCTAACCTACATCCTTAAACTTTTGTGATTAAAACATTACATCTAGTCATACACAAACACCATCTCTGCTATTCCTCTGTTAAACAACTGTGACATTTCTGAGTAGTTACAATCATAATCTTCTACAATCAGGGTGACTAATCAGTAGGATCTGGGACTTCTTTGGATCACAGGTGTACTATAAACGCACTATCATTACCAGGCAAGCTTTCTCTCTCATGGTCTGCAGCATTTTGCTGAAATTAAGCATGAGTTGGCTAAGCTACCATGACTGTCACTTGCTTATATATGCCTCGTCTCCACCCTTGAATAATTTACAAAATAATACTACATTTTTTAAAATCTGTGTCTTGTTTCAAGACATTCACTGCAAAAAGATGGCATTAAGAATACATGAAGCAGGACAACTAAAAGGCAATTGAAGAAAGCAACTCTGTGGTCAAAGTGAATCACAAATTGTCCCTGTTAAACTCTATCTGCCTCAGCATTTAATTAGCAAAACATTTCCACGTATATTCTACCATGTATTTATCCTCTCACAGCTGGCCCAAGGCTATCAGCAAGTAAATTCAGTTCTGCTGCCCAAAGGAGAGGGAGCTGGGTCCAAGACTCTCATGCCACTGGAATGAGAATATAGAAGGACAAGAACAGATGGCACAGACCGTGAAAGGTGCCCTGAAGAAAATCTAGTGTTCTGCTTTTGTCACTACCAGAGAATTAGGAAGAAAACATAAAGGCAAGCAGAAAACAGAACTAACTGCTGCTACAGAGCCCAGCAGGCAGGAGAGCTGTAGCCCTTAAAACATTGCTCCTTTCGACAGTTGCTCACTAGGTCTATAAGCAATCCTGCTGCTATATCCCAGCTGTGTGGCACCCTTCTCTTTTTTTTTCTTTGCAGGAACCTTGAGCAAACACCATTTGCTCAACAATGCCTGTTTTTCGAGCCCTGGGCTGATCTGCAATTGCATGTCCTTCCCCGAGCCTTTCAAGGGACAGACACCTGACGTGCAGGCGGCTCAAGGGGGGAAAATGAACTTCTGAAACGGTCCCTGCGAGCGGCTGCTGTGTGGCGGTGGTCTGTGGCACTTCTGCCACGAGCATCGATCCTCTGCGGCCTGGCCAGCCCGAGGTGACCCGTGGGCCTGTGGGCAAGTGGCCCAAGCCGGGCCCGTGCCCGGTAACACCGGGATAACGAGGCGGCCTGACGGCAAAGGCCTGCAGCTGCCAGCGCCCTCACGCACGCCGGCCACGGCAGCTCATCCCCAGCCGGCGGGCGGCCGCTGCTGGTGGCTTCCCGGCCACCCGCCCTCTACCCGCTCCCCGCCGCCTGACGGGCGACGCATGCGCTGCCGTGACGGTCACCGACGCTGAGGAAGTGACGCAGTCGTGCTCGGCGTGGGTGGGTGGTGCGCCGGTGTTGTGCGTCGGTGAGGTGTTTCGGCTGCCGGGTGGCGAGGTGAGTCCCGCGGTGGGCCTCGGAAGCCGCCAGTGGCCCTGCCCGTCCCCTGCCCGGGCAGAGGCGTTGCCCCCCGCAGCCCCTCGCGTTTCCATCTCGGCCGGGCCTTCGGGCCAGCGGTCCTGTCCCGGCCTTGCTCTCAGAGAGCGGCGGCGAAGCACGGGAAGGTGGGGAACGGCGTAGGCGAGGGGCGGGCGGGCGGTGTCCGGGGTCCCTCGCAGGGAGGTGGCCGGTGCGCGGCCTTGTCATGTTGCCTGATGCAGGGTCGGACCCGGTGCGTGCTCGGAGCTGATGGAAGGAAACGCTGAGCCGTGACTGGGATCCACGGCTGCCATGGTGGGAGAGGTTGCTAAGGAAGCCCACCTGCCTTGATAGTGTCTTCCTGCAAGTTAGTGATAGCTCTTTCTCACCGAAGTTGATAAAAACATACATCCTTTCAGAAAACTGTCTCACTCTGAAGGCTCCAAACAATACCAGTCTTTGTAAGTCACTCCAGTGTCAGTTTCCTAACAACTAAGATGCTTTATGTTCTGCTTCAAAGCTGAATTGTCAAACTACAGCCAGCTGTTCTCATCAGTGCTTTCACTAGCAAGTCTTATCCTGTTTCAAAAACTTGTACTTTTTGGTTTAGGATATGCTAAGTTGCACGTGTTTTTGTTGTGTTATAGTCTTCTGGAGCCCACATTTGCACACAAGAGCTCACTCTCCTTGCCAGAGTGATTTTGAGAGGTGAAATTTGAAAGGAGAGTAATTTTTACAGGTTATTTTATTGGTCTTGATATCAGCGTCTTCCAGGAGTATTCCATATAGTTGCCTTTAAGAAGTTTTGGCCACTTTTTCCTTTCCATTATGGGAATTAGCACGGAGAAGACTTTTGGGGGAGGACTGATGGAGGAGTAAACTACTAGGTGTTTTAAAACAAGAATTTCTCATAAAGAAACATGCTTACTTTTATTTAGGCACAGCCTCCATAAGGAACTTTGTGTGTGTGTGAATGTTCTTATGGTGATGTGGCTCTTTTTTGTTGCCTTTGAGCAGAAGATGCCAACAGACAACAGCCATCTGCCAGACAGTATCCAAGAACAAGACCCTGTTGCTACTTCAAGCAATAATGGCCAGCATAACGTTGAGGAACTGGGAACTGAGCAAGAAAATAGCACGTGTGACAGTGACCTGGATAATAGTATTGGAGTTCCCAACTCTGCCAGCCAGCCATCGACTTCCGCGGCTGTTCCTTTGGAGGTGCCCAGAAGAGGACAACCGCTTTTACAGATCAACAGGCAGCAGATTCAGTCCATCTCATATAGTGCACAGGCTGCTGAGCTCAAAGGTCTAGGAGTTGATGTCTATGACCAGGATGTATTGGAGCAAGGAGTTCTTCAGCAAGTAGATAATGCAATTAATGAAGCTAATAAAGCCACAAAAATAGCTGACGCAGAGAAAGAATATCAGTCAGTGCTGGATGACATAAGGTAAATTGTGTCCTTTCTTACTGTTCCTTTCTGTTACTGACTATCTAATGAGGCTTGGTGTCTCATGTTTTTAAAAGCTGGAAGACGAAAAGATATTTTGAAAGCACTAGAGCACATGTACTCTTCTGAGTAACCCACCGTTTTTTAAAAGGTGAAAATATTTTTCACATTAGAGCAATGCTTCATTGCTCTTATTTGACTAATTCAGTCACGCATCAAGGCTGTAGAGGACAGCACATCTCCTTTTTCTGCTTTGTCTCCTACATTACAAACATGCATGTCTGTTTTCTGGGCAGTGGAGAACTGCATTGTACTCTATTATTCAAAGTTATAGTCAGAAAAAGTGCCAGTTCTTCGATTCTCTATGCTTCATGGGGTTATCTGCCTCCTGTTATGTGTCTTCTGTAACTTGTATGACTCCATATCATGAGTGGACTACAACCAAAACAACCTTATCACAAGTTTTTGTATGAAGTACTTAATGACACCTTAAAAGAATCAAATGCTTAATTAACATGATATAGCGATAGTAGAAGACTTTGAGGGATAGGAACCACAGACCTTTTGAGTTTTGATCTTGGATCTCCCTTTCTGTTTTTGGTCTCATTGTAGAGTTACCATGTGAACTACTGCAGGTAAATAATACTACCCATGCATCTTTCACTGTATTGCATTAATGTTGGATTTTAGTGCTCAAGAGTTCTGTAGGCCTCCATTACCTATGTGAACTCTCGCATAGCTCTCTTGTTATGCATATCCTTAATTTTATGCACTTCATTAATTTTCCAGTTTGGGTGTGGAGATGTGAAACTAAGTTAGTTTGCAAAACCGGAATCTAATTTAAGATGTTATGTAGCAGAAGGACGTAATAAGTAATGTGATCATTGAGAGGAAGAATGAAGCAGTGTAACTATTGCAATTAGATTATGTGGTTATTGAAAGTGTGGTGCATGGCACTGTCAATTAGTTGATATTTTCCTCTTATTCTTTAAGGAGCATCCTATGATTTTTTTCTTACTGCTCTATTTTCACCTTCCACTTAAAGTTGTAAAATGAGATTTACATGGAGGGCGTACAAATGGTTTCTGTGGGTCTGTAGAACCTCTTCGGTATAAGATGTAATGTGCAAGTCTGAAAATTGATTTTGGAGGAAATTAGAGAGATAGCTGGCTTGTTGAGCGGAGGGACTAACAAAAGTAAAGATGTATAAGTAGAGCGTGGTAGCGTAGGTTAAAGTCCTGTAACACGATGAATGCATGACAAGAGGTAAAGTCAGGCAAGAAGTGGTTTTTGAGTAGTTGGCACAGAGTTCATGGTAGAAGCTGAATGATTCTGTAATATACACACAAATTTAATCAGAGGAAGGAGAATAAAAAATGGTTGAAGTTTAAATCCCACAGTCCTGTTAAATAAAGCTTTGTGGAGGAGGACAGTAGTGGTAGGTGTCAAGAGACCCTAGGGCCAAGGAAGCAAGAGCCAAAAGGTGGGAGATGCACAAAAGGATGGTGTACTTTGAAGCAACAGAACTGAAGACTGAGAAGGGGGACAGGGTGGTTCAAAAGTGTTGATAGAGAATGGAGGAGATGACAGTGATAGCTGTGGAGCTGGTAGAATACATCTCCTAGAAGAACAGTGGTAGAATCCAGATTAGAGCTCGAGAGAAACTTGGCCCAACAATTTCCTCCCTGACAATTGCAGAGACTTACATAGTGCTTTTCTTTGCCTGTGAGGTGAATAGTGAATAACGGCCACTTCACAGGTGTTGTAAAAAGTTTTCTTTGACATTTTTCATAATGCTAATTCGGGTATCTTTATGACATATTCTGCTATTTGAATCAAGAAAGCTAGTTTTGTTGCTTCTGACAGTGGAGCAGTGGCTTCTTCCTTGCAAATGACTTCAGCAGCAGAAACAGATGGTATTAGCTTATAGTATCTGGTTCAACCTGAATTCCGTATTGTATATGGAAACGTGAAAAATGCTAGCACATGAGAAAGGGAAGTTCAATGTTGGTGTGCGTTTTAATTCTTTGAGCTCGTCTGTCTTCCTGAAACTTTATTTGTATCTTGTAGTCTGTTCTTTGTGTAAAAGAGACATTGTAAAGGTAAAAGAAAAAGGCTTCCTTATATAATGGCATCGAAGTATTAACATGGGATTTCCCATTTAGATTTTTGTTTTGCGTTTTGTTTACCTTGAATAATAAAAACAACCACTATCATTTGCTTATTGTCATCATCAGACTTGTAACTTTTGACTAGTAAATATTGCAGTGATTTGTTCAGTTTCCTTACCTTTGGAATTTTAGTATTAGCAAAATTTTGTTTAAAAATATTTTATGAACTACGACTTTTTAAAGTGTTTAGTATTTCCAGTGTTGTTTAAATATGAGATGCTTATTTATAAACTTACCTTTAGACCTTTTTTAATCTTACTTTAAATCTTCTGGAATTTCTAAATTGTCTGAATCGAGAATGTGCTGTTTTTGTTACCGGAGTTAACTAGTACATTGCAATCTTCTTGTTTTTTTCAGATCATGTACAACATCTCTGAAACAAATAAACAAAATTATTGAACAACTTTCACCTCAGGCTGCCGAAAACAAAGATATAAACAGAAAACTAGATTCTGTAAAACGGCAAAAATATAACAAGGTGATGAGATTACGTTAATTTCCTGCTGACAATACTTAGCTTGTGCTTTGGTTTAAGTTTTGGATTATGTGATATAATTCTTGCTTAATTACATACTTCAGAGTCAATCTATAGTTGCTGTTCCTTCTCCTTTAAATGGTTTAATTTTCTGCCAAAGAATGTAAATAACCGATTTAAATATGTGAAAGTGAGAACTGAATTGTTTTTTTTTTTATTTTATTCTAAATTCCAGGAGCTGCTCAGAAGACTGATTTGCATTAATCTAATTAAATCCCTCCCAGTAGTATTTGGAGAATTAGCAAAGCATTGTTAGGGCATATTCAATAGTTGACCTAAACCTCAGCTCTCTTGGTCTTCGTTCCTTACCTTCCTTTCCTTAATCCTCTTTCATTGCCTGTGTCTTTCTTGTACCAGTACACATCATTCCTTTCTGTGAGCCATTTTAGCTCATTGATTTGGCAGAAACTTCTCCTGCTTTTTTCTGCCAGAGTAGTAAGTTAAAGGAGCTAGTCGAGTTAAAGGAGCTTATCATTTTCCTTAATGATAAACCTGACTGAAAAACTTAATGTCCTTTGCCCTCATATGCTTCTTCCCAGTCTCAGGCCATTTGCACCGACTCATTCAGTTGTTTGGTTTTTAAGCTTGATCATTTCAGCAGCTTGGATAACACTGTGCTCATAATTCGGCCAATTAAGAGAGTGAGGGGGGACAGTGGCATGGGACTAGGAGTAAGCCAGGTGGAAGTAGTGGGAAGAAATGCATTAAACCAGACTTACCACTAAAGGGTGATCATGTAATTGGACACTGTATTTTGCTTGTTTTCATATTACTTGAAGTTATTTACGCAAGCATTACTTGCAGGGGAAGTTCAAACCTTGTTGCAAATTCATCGTTAGCCATCTCTGGCAGTCCTTGAAGTGTGAGGATAAATCCCTGTATGAAAACTATAATCTCCGAAAGTGGTCCTAATAACCTCAAGAGTGTTTTGGAGGCTGTTTGGAGGCAGGCAGTGTATTTAAAGCTGGTCTTGAGCTACTTTTTTGCATGGAGAAGTGCCTTTTAGTACTCTTCCTTTTGTAGTATTTTAAAAACATGGTTAAAGACAACAGAATTCTTCTGTTATTGAGACAAATGGGAAAATAATGACTGGTACAAGACAGCTATTTCCTTAAAGCTGTCATACAGGGAGTGGTTTATGATATAAAGTACTGTTGTAGCAGGGATAATAGTGCTTACACGGGAGATAATATATTGTACCATACGTCAATATAGTTAGCCTTTATGGTTTCAAAAGTGCTACATGAAGACATGTGCGGCTAGTGAACTGTTATACACTAAAAAGAAATTGCTCATTTTGCCATGAACTTGATTTTTACTGAAGTATGTGTCTCTCTTGTTAAGGAAATATTTTCAAAGCATGGAGTTACAAATGTGGAAAGTTACATTGCCTGTGTCTTTGTTTTACTGGTTGAAATTTCTTGTTATGTAAATGAAAGTTAGTAACACAAAGGAATCGCAATATCACCAGTAAGTATACAATTGAGGATATTACAATTAGGTAAAAGGTGTAACAGAAGAGCTAGCTGTGAATTATTTTCATAGCAGTAATGAACTATACTTATTATAGCATCTGTAATGTTGATCTTTTTCACTTATTCACTTTGTATTTTTTGCTGTTGAATTAGCTGTGACCACTCCAGCATTAACTGTGTACAAATATTTATTAGGATGACAGACTGATTTACAGTTTCAGTTTCTTTCTAACAAAAGATTCCAAAACTTCTGGGATGATAAATAAATCTTGTATCTGTTTTCAGTGGGTTATTAACCATTAACCCAGTCTTGCAAATCATGAGGAAATCTTTTGGTGTTCTCTGTGCACGTCACTAATCTGCTTGATGGGCTTCTTTCACTAGAATCAACACATTTATAAAATGACCTTAAAAGATGTACAGAAAACTGCATAATGTGCATGTGAAATTTGTGCATATAAACAATCTGATCTTATTGTATGCATATCGTAAGATGATTGTGCACACAAAGTCGTGTGTGTCCTGTGGGTTGGAGCCCTACAGATATTGTGGTGACACGTTTTTTTTTTTTTGCACTTCTTTTTTATTTCGAATGCAATACTGTGAACATTTGAATGTGAGCTTCTGGTGGAAAATAATGCAAATATAGTCATTTAAGTCCTGTTTAAAAGGATAGCAAGTTTATGAACCGGTTTAAAAATTCAATTATGTATCTACTTGTCATTCAAGGAGCAACAGCTAAAGAAGATCAAAGCAAAACAAAAGCGTCTCCAAGCAATTCTTGGTGGAACAGAGATTCTTGATAAAGTAAATGAGATTGAATTTGAGGAGGATGAAGGTATGGGAGAAGGTTGAAAGTTCTGTTCTACTTTTATGTAACGCCTTTTTTTGTTTGAAGCTAGTTTACAAGATCTTTGCCAATAAGGAAATAAATTTCAGTGGTTTGCTTTCAAAGAGCGAGTTAAGAACACTTTTTCTCTGCACCTGCAGACTTGCAGATCCTGGCATATTCATGTGGGAAGTTTTAGAAAATGGATGTTAATCCATGTTCAGCTCAGTAGGGATGGCTGAGGCACATTAGAGTATTGGGCTTAATAAATTGGAAATCCTAACATTTTTTCACAGCTAATCTGATAAAAATGACTAACATCATGATTGAATTACATTTTATATGCTGGATGCTATCAATCAGCATTAACAAAATTGGTTTTTCTTACTGTTGGGAAGTATCAGTAGAAATGGAAGGAGGAAGTGCTTCTCTCTTTCAGGCTGCACTGTGATTTTAAAAATAAGGTTTCTTCCAAAGCAGGATATTTGTTCTCTCAGTGTTTCATTAGGTGTTCTTTCTCACTGCTGTCTGCAAACTGAGCTTGGATTTTGTAACTCCAGCCTGGCCGTCTTTGCCACAGTCACTAATCTGCAGTATTCTGCAGGGCAAGTTTGAAACCCATTGACTTCTGCACATCATCTTTGGGTTATATTGTTATTTGCAGAAGTATAAACTCTGTGCCTCTGTGCTATTTGTCCATTACAGATGTGGCTAGAGTGGGTTCCAGATCTCACAGAGCTCAGGCTTCTTTCCTGGTTCAACAAATCTTAGAGGAGTCAAAACCTCAGTAAACTTTGAAAAGTAGAAAAGCGTCTTTAATCCTTTTTCGTTGAATGGGTTCATGCAGTAAAACTCAGGCACCCAGTGTGATGAAATGTAACTAGGAAGCGAATGGACCCCAAGACAGAAGAAATGGAGTTCAGCGGTTCCAGTAGTTTGAGAAACGGAGAGGGTGGAGAGGGAGGAATATCATGCCTGATGCATCATCATTACTTGTTAAACATGTTTTGGTGATAAATACAGTGCTTTAAATGGGACCATATACAGTAGTGTGTCATGCTGGCAATTCTGGTACAGCTATTTTGAAATTTTGCGCCCTAATAATAGATTTCAGTTTGGAATTCCCCTTCAGCTTCCTGAATTCAAGAGCTTTTCCACCTCTTTGGTTTCAGACACAAATTATAGTTTGTGTTAATATGTTTAGTAACTGTGTACGCAGTCGAACTGAAGTGCTCTTCTATGGAAACATGCTGTGCAGCCAATCTGACTTTTAAAGTCATAATCCTAATTTTAGTATTGTGGAGTGGGAAGATGGGGTTTGTTTTCTTTTTTTTTTTTTTTTGAGGCATGTGGGAAGGCAGTCTTTTATGTGTTTTGTAAGATTTGTGTCTGTCCTGTATGAAATGTCAAATTTCAAGCTTATGAATAGGACTGAAAAAATTTTAAGATAGTTTTTGCTGCTGTGTGTTCTTTCAGAAGTATTCGTGTTTTTGTAGTATGTATAATGTCTCCTATATAAAGTTTGAGAAGTAGTTTGAAGTAAAAGTTACAGTTGGACTTTTTCAGCCTTCTGTTTGTTGGGTTTTGCCGTTTTTGAACTTCAAATATTATGTGAGACGGTAATTTGGGCTTTTAAGTTATATATATAAAAATTGAACTGAATGCATATAAAGCTGGGGGAGGGGGAAGGAGGTAAAAAACCACCCTTGGTCCTGTGTTTGAGTTATTCAGAAGGTATTAAAGATGCTGAATGTTCTGATTTTTGTTGTAGAACCTGGTCCATCATGTCTTGGGAGTATGCTTATGCCTGTTCAGGAAACAGAGTGGGATGAGCTTATTCGTACTGGCCAGATGACTCCATTTGGAACTAAAATACCTCAGAAGCCAGAGAGGAAGACACGACGATTAATGCTAAATGAAGCATCTGATTTTGAGAAGTACTTAGCCGACCAAGATAAGCTGTTATCTGAAAGAAAGAAGTTATCGCTTCACAAAGGAGCAAAAAAGAAAGTGCAAGCCAAAAATGTTAAGAGCAAAGCTCCTGCGTCTACTACAAAGGAAAAAAAGGGTAAAGCCCTGTCAAAAACAGATAAGCGGTTAAAAAAACACCTGAGAAGACTTCAGAAGCATGCCCTCCAGATACAGTCAAAGGCAGAGATTCCAAGAGAAAAGAAATATCTTGAGGCCAAGAAGTTCAAGCGTGAACAGGAAGATGACAGTGGAGAGTCTGAGTATGTACCTGATGAGGAGCTCTTTGATCCAGAAGCAGTAGAAGAGGAGGAAGAGCAGGCATCTCCTCATGCTGAGAATGATTCTGATTATGAACTCAGGAATTTGTCAAGAAAAAAAAAATACTTGGTGAAGAGAGATTTTAAAGAAGCTGAAGATGATGCTGACTTCTTTCCAAGCTCTGACGAAGAAGAGCAGACACTGGGGAAGCGCAAAGTGAAGAGATGGCGAGATGATGGAGACGAAGACTATTATAAGCAGAGACTAAGGTTAGTCCTAGACATTTTTATAAGTAACACGAACAGATTATGTTGAACACACAACGGGCAATGTCTGTAATACATGGCTAGGAACTAAAGTATGGGAAACGAAACAGTCAGAATAATCATAACCTTCCAAAAGAAATCAGACATACCGCTGAATTACAAGGACTTTACTGATAGATTTTTCTGATTGTTACAGGTCCTTCAGTAATAAGCTACTTCTGTATCAGTGTGTGTGTTTTTGTTTTCAGAATTCTGAATGTGCCCAAAATGGAGCATATAAAAAAAAAAAAAAAACAAACACATATTACTTGGCAGCTTTATGCTTAAGTACTGCCTTTGTTTCTAGATCATATACCTACCTTTTAAAAAGAGGAAAAAAAAAAAAAAGCCTCTGTTTGATGGGCAAAATTACAGTGCAGACAGACAATGCCCTCCCTCTTCAGAAGGATGGCACTTTTCCACTGTGAGAGAAATCTTTGGTCTGGGATTGGGTGAGATGCTTAGGTTTTGGCTTTAAATTATTAACTTCTAGTCAAAAAGAAATCATTTGAAGAAATTATAGTTACATACTATTTCTGTAGAATCTGTTAGTTTATTGAAATCCGATGCAATTACATATAGTTTATATGGCTAACAGGTTTATTTGAAAATCAGTATTAAAAGGATCTTTTGAATTTAACCTTGCAAAAACTTTTATGCCAGAAAGGACAATATCTATATTATTTGATTATCAGCATATGGTATCTCTTGTAGAAGAGATATTATTAGATCTATTAGAAGACAGAAGTAATGAAGACTGAACATTTATACAGCTCTTAGTCGAGTCTAAAAAGAGCTGCTCTGTTTGACAGTGATGTTTTCCTCTCTTTGGTCTTGATGAGAGTGAGGGTAAAAACATCCTTATTTAAAGAAATAGTGACAGTGGTGGTACTAGTGGTGTTTTCTGTTGCTATGATGACCTAAGGTTGTAAACTGAGGAAGGTTTCCAAGGAGAGTCCAGTATGTTGAGTGGAGAAATACACCTAAGAACACAAGTTATTTTTGAAAATGGCAGGTGAAACATCTTGTGCTAATCTGTGATTTATGAAGTTTATATAACCTGTGTGTTGATGATCTCTCTGTAGCTACAGTGTGCTCTTGAGACGCTTTCTCTACTGATAGCATAGCTGTTGAGCTCCTAACAATAAGACTGAGCAATATTTCCACTTTCACAACTGTCTGGAAAACATTTTGAAGGGGCAACAAAGTGACATGTAGTTTGTTAAGCTGTTAAAATGCGAACTAGACATGCCAGTCAAAAGATAAAAGATCACTAAAATGGTTGTTTTGTTTTAATTGTTCTTTAACCACTGGCATGTTGTCCCTTTTCTAGTATAAGGGTCGAGCTTCATATAGTGAACTTCACTTTGTTGATAGCATGCGTATTTTCAATTAACTACCTTCAGTAAATGTCTTTCAAGTAGTTTTATAGTCCTCTAGAAAAATCACGGGTTCCAACTTGAAAACAGCTGCTCTAGAGTGGAAGGAGGAATATGTATTAGAGCTATCAGTGAAGGGTGATTGATGTGGTGCTAAGGCCCAGCAAAGGAACTCAGTTAAGGCTTGGGAACTCGAATTTTACACTTCTATGGAAATATAAAATCTTATGGATTTAAATGAAGCTGTATCAGAGAAGGGGTCAAGAAGCAGAGGTATAAACACCATCTCTTCCTGTGGTGAGAGGTTGGGTTGCTGTGGAGGAAGAGGTATCTTCTGATAGCATAGGTACTGACAGTTGTAGAATTACAGGTAAAAAAAAAACTCAGGTAGGATGAGCCCAACTTCACTTTCATGTCCCAGGTTACAAAGGCAGATCAGGAGCTGATATTGAGGCAATAGGTTTGCTATCCCAGGGTGCTACTTTTCAAAGTTAAAGCATAGTTTATTGCTCTTGAATAGAACATTTCAGCAAGAGGCTAATCTGAGCAATGTCCAAAGGGTCAAAAAGAAATATGTTTTTTATTGGATGCATTAACAAAAATTAATTGTACTTAATTGGTAAAATATTTACTATGTTATTGAATAAAACTGTACTCTTCGCATTTAAATTAGACCAATATTAAATCATTTTTAATTCAGTGTTTTCATCAAGAGTAATTTATTTTGATTGAAAGTTTTAATATGACTCACAGTTTAAATTCATTCAAACACGTTTTTTAATAACGTTAAGATTGTGACAATTTATCCTTAGCAAAGTCATATCATAGACTACATTTCTTTTGGTTACTAAAGTTACAATAAAAGCCTAAATGAATTTTAGAAATATCAATAACTGTAATTGCTACCAAAACACTACATCTCTTAAAAATTTCATAGCTACAGTTATTGTGGCTGTTAAGCTGCAGCTGTCCACATTGACGTTTTTATGCTGACACCCCCAGGTAATCTTCATTATGGGAAGTGCCATGAGAAAATAAAATGTAGTGAATTAAGAAACATATTAAGAATGCTATAGAAATGCTGTCATTTGCTTACATTTATGTCTTGTTTCATGTCAGTTTTACTTTTGAATGCAAATAAATGGGTGAGATTATGGTATATTTTACCCCTGAGAGAGGCAGGGGAAAATCCTTTAGGATTACTTTAGTCTTCTGAACATCTAGTCTTGTGCTTGGTGCTGAATACAGTCCTACGCTCTTAAAGATGGAAAATGAGTTTCCTTTACATAAAAACTTTTCAGAGATGGGACTTGAAGAGATTGGTCTGTGTCAAGGGGATAAGATGATGATGTTCTTAAAGCATGATAATTAGCTAACTGCAGGACTGCGAAGCATCTCTAGGACAAGAGACTGTTTTCAGCACAGGAGCTGGTGTTATCTGCAGTGAACAGGGCAGGCGGGAGAGCACCCAGCTCTTTCCTTTCCTCCTGAAGGCAACTCCTGAAGGCAAGATGTGATCAGTGGAACGTGAAAAGAGAATTCAGCTCATGCTCTCACTAATTTCAGTTCTTTTCCCTTGCGTGGGTCTTGCCTTCCTCTAGTTACTGTTACTGGAGCCATGTTGCTGTGCAGACACGCAGAGCAAAAATCTGTTCCAGAAAGAGTAACGTCTAAGGTGAACCATAGCTCTCAAGAGTAATGTAGCAAGGAACATCAGGGTTATGGAGACTAAGGTAAATAAGTAGGATGCTGTCAGGCAGCTAAAAGATAAGTTTCAGATTCAGTGAAAAGTAGCATATCATCATTCCCAACTGTCCTTCATGCTATTACCAGCTGAACCTAGAGGACTAAGTAATCAGTCTCTAGGATGGTGCTGGGGGTCTTGGAGACTTCATCTGCATAAACAGGTATGTTATGGATGTATATTTTTGTTATACTCAACAGTGACCATCTTGGTCTGGAAGTATTCAGAATTGGTGCTGGTGGAGTCTTAACCTGGTGCCTCCTGCCTGGTGGAATGGTGGTCAGGTCATGGCAGAGCCAGTTTCTTTGAATGGAATGAATGAATTCAATATGGAATGAGTGAGGGAACACCTGTTTTCACCTTTTTTTACCTAGGACCACAAAATAAAAGTAACCTTGTATGCCGATTAAATGCATAGGAAATAAACCTTTTCTGTGTTTTCAACAAGAAAACTGATGTATGGTTTTCTTGTATTATTCTCAAGACTTTGCAAATGTGAAAACTGCAATTTGTCAGGATTGTTATTTTGTTCTGCATATTAATCCAAGTTTTCCTTTGCATGTATTAAAATCCAATGCGTAAGTATAACCAAGTAATTTTTGCTGCTTATAATATATGTAGTTAATGTCTTACATTATTGACATCACTAATACTGTATCTGCATAAAGTAATATCTTGGAATCAAAACAAAAAATTATCAGTCTTATGGTCACTATTCCCATAGCAGTTGTCAGTATGCATTTGCCTGCTGCTTCAAGGAAGGAATTACATGTCATGTTACAGGAGATAAGTGCCATATCTGTGTCTTCTTCTGTATTCTGTATAGTTCATGGAGTACAGTTGTTTGAATTCTTCAGTTACTGTCCAGTGCTCAGAGACAAGGCTAGGAAAGCGGTTTCTTTCCGTGTCTTCCACGTGACATCCAAGCAGCTGAGTAGCTGGAAGTTGTGGCTATCAGTGCACAAAGCAGTTGACAGAAAGAATCAAATCAAAAAATAAAATTTGCTTAAAAATAAGTTGTTTTTTCTCAGATCAGTTTTCGTGTGCTAGCTGTCTTTGAAGTATCTGAGTCACTGAATCTCTTGATGTTTTGGAGTTATAAATTAAAACAGGATTAAATATTACCTTCCCTAAAAGATACTTTCTTAGAGCATCCTAACTGCTCTTTAAAATGACAAAGCCGAGACACAAACGAAGATATATTTTGGCTCACTCACTGAGTACACCTTTCATTCGAAGCTCAAGTGTGTAATTGTCTACATCAGTCTTAATTTACTTATGGAGACTTGTGGTACTAACTGCATGTATTTCATCTGTTAGGATGTACCAATTAAATCCACCCATATAGACCATAAAAAGTTAGATCAGAAAAGTAATGCTGAATGCTTCAATTTAGCAAATTAGAATAATCTGTAAGGGATTCTTAGCTGTCTAAAATAGAAAACATATTGTGCTTCACAAATGCAAACTATATTAAACACTCAGCTTGGTTCCTGACTGTATTTTTTTAAAAAAATCAAATTGTTCTCATTACTGTTTGGGATGGAGAATTTCTTTCTAGGGTATTGCAATAAATGGGAAATGGGCTTAGGATCTCAATGCATTCTTATATTAAGAAAGATTTAATTGTATGATATATGGCTTTCATACTGCGCTTTCAGAATGAAACTGTATTTCTGTCAGTGACAGTGGACAACATAAAATAGATTTCTCAAAGGTCATGCTTTTATTTTCAAGAGACTTGGTGGTATAGTAAAACCTGTATATTCTGGTTGTTTAGACATACTAATGGTGTTTAACTGAGGTGCGTATGGTCAATACGTTATTCTGTAGTTAAGTGAAATATGAGCTATGTTTCTCCCTCCAAAGTTTGACTTCTGGGGAAAGGTACAAGAGCAGACTGACCAACTGACTGATGTGGTCTAGCAAATGGTGTTTGCCCTCCCATTGCTTCAGCCATTTACATATTTACACTATTTTAAAGAAAACAATGGCACTTTAGTGTAGAATATCTTAATGCAATGTCTCACATTAACTTCACAGCCTTTCAAAAACTGAATAGCATCTTCAGACTTTGAAAGTTTTTGGTGGTAAAAACAAATTGCTGCTTTTTCTTTAAATGCATAATTGAGGGGAAAAAACCCTCCAGACCTTTGGAAGAGATGTAGTGCCAGAGCCTTCAGTACTACAGCTTGTGTAATTATACACTTCAGTAAAGTAACAGATACAGTGTGTATAAAATAAATTTTTCTTAGGAAAATCAAGTACGGGATTTATTAGTTCAAATTCTAGACATATGTATTTTCTAGGTAGCTAATAATTTTAAGAGAAAACCCAACATTAATCACACTTCTTGCAGAAAATGTAGTAATTATATTAAGGTGAAGCGCCTAAATTCCTGGATAGCTACAAGCTAAGCTCAAACGTTTCTTCTTGGTTGTTTCTGGATCACTTTTTCTAATGTACACTAGAGGGCAATGTCTTTCTTCCCAGGGGAGACTGAAACTCCAGTGTTGGCTAGTGGTGATTCGTATTGGAATATAGAATCAGAAGCAAACTCTTGTACAAATTATTGCCCTGCTTGAGTTTAATATGGATTATTTGTCTAGCTGTCACTTCAGAAGCGGTGCAGTCTACAATTGTTTTGATTTTAGTGTCGTAAGTAGAAGTTTTCTTCCTTGTTTTGAGTTTTGTCATGACCCACTCAGATAAAACAATCAAGTTCTGATGTGCCTTGGTTCCAGTAACGACACAGTCTGAAGCAATGACTGTCAGCATTTGTGAATTTGAATCCTGCGTCTTTATCTGTAACTCAGAAGAATAATTGACCATCTGTGTCTGATAGCACAACATGGTGGTACTGAACAAAAATAAATGCTTTTTTGTGCTGGGCCTCTAGAATGTGTCATATCTGCCTGCTGGACTCCAGATCATGAATGTTATTTTCCTAAATAAAAAATTTAACAGACTAGTCTAAGATAGATATTTCCATTCCTGTGTTAGGATAACTATATAAAAGTATCTGTGGGGAAAACTTTGACACTGTATATATTTTTAGTAAGTTCTTTTTTTACTACTTAACTGGATACATGATTTCATATAATGAAATAAGAACAATCCAATAATAAACATTAGCAACTCATCAGTTTTTAATCAGAAAACTGAAGATTATCTTTGTCCATCCTATGGGTTTTTTCCCCTGCAAATGCTGCTTTTTCTCTCCATTGTGATTTTTGCTTATGAAGACTTCCTGTGTTAAGAGATTAAAATATATTCCAGTGAAGCTGGCACTCTAAACCTGTCCAGCATTGTGTTTAGTTAGTTTTTCAGTGCAATTATTTTTGGCAGTTAGTGGAATTTGTGTATATTTGGAGATGGTGGTATTTATTTTCACTTAATAAAACAATACCAGAGTTCCAAGATTGTGACTGGTTCCATAAAGTCAGGATGTGTTTTCCCAAAAGATGCTGGTGAAAAGCTGATCTAGAAACCTGCCATAATTAGCTTTCTTTCATGAGAAAGGATGTATGATTGCGATGTTTGTATATGAAGTGTTGAACTCCTTCCACAGTTCTCTTGTTCCTAACCCAGGTTTTGTTAAACAAGTTTCCGAGAGATGCAGAAACCTTTAAGTGGAAATTTCAACAAGTTTTGCTGAAGTAAGTGGTCAGGAAGACAAGAGAAACTCTATTTATGCTGCAACTGGAGAAAACACAACTTGAGCTTAAATCTTGTTATGAGATTGCAGATCCCGTGGAAGATGATTTTGAATGACCTAACAGCAAGAAGAGTCTCTCTTAGTGTTTTCACCTTATTTCATACCGGAGAATGAGAATAGTGTCCTTACAAAGACAGGCATCATTGGTTTAGTTGCCCCAGGACTGCTTATGTAGTTAAAAAATACAAGGAGAACAGTAGACCTTTGTTGCCTGATTGGCTGTTTTTTTCCTTCACTTATGTGTTCAAGATAGAAAACTTGAATCAAATTTGATTTAAAATGGTTTTAGCTAAGAGGATTTTTCTCTAGTGGAGAAGGCACTTCTCATATCAGGCTGGAAGGAGTTACGATAAATGACATTGTGCCAGTCATGCCTGCTCTTAACATGACAGAGCTAGATAGCAGCATGGCTGAAGTCTTAGAGAGTTGGAGCAATGCTTGAGATGACGTTTTATGGTGCCTTCTGGTTTGTTTGCCAGGTTGGAAGTGCAAAATGTCAGAGATGGTAGCTGTCTTACAGGCAGTTCTTTGAGAGAAGTTTTAACAGTGACTTCTGTCTCCCTTCTTTTGGCAATCAAGGTAGTGAAACTGATTAAGTTTCTGTAGCTGATGGTAACGTCAGCTTTAGGCCAGAAGTTAACATTTTTATGATATTGCTTCTTTTTCCTGACACGGATAAAATTGGGCTGGTAGGTTTGAAAACATAAGGCACTCAGCCCATAAGCTTAAAGCACACTGTATTGTCCATAGCAAGGCTGGAAATAAAATACAGTTTGCACGTCAACCTCTAGATGCAGTTTATCTTCAAATGCTTGAAAGCAATGCAGAGCTTTACAGAAAAATCCTGATTAATAACTTTTAAAATTAAAAAAAAAAAAGAGGAAAATGTGAATTTCCTCATATTTTTAAATAGTTCAGAAATCCTTTTTCCCAGAATATGGAGTGTGTTTTGGGGAAGAGGGTTGGGGGTTTTGTTTTGATCTTTAGAACTCTGTTGATCCATTTTCCTGTTCTTTTTTTCGCTGCTACAGAGGCAACCTAAGCTAACAAGAAGCTGTTTGTGTAATGGGTAAATGGTAAAATGTTACCAGGAGGGAAGCGGACTATTCACTCACCTGTGATGTTTGTCATGCAGAAACTAGAGGTGTACTGGAAAGCTGTTGCATCCTATGAAGTCCTTCTCCATGCAGTTATTGCAGGACTGTTCTGGAGCGCATTCTCCAGGGTTTCTTCAATGCAGTAGATTTCATTGCTAAGTGGCTTAACTTACTTTTTTTTGGCCTGAATTTTCCATTTGCATCTTTTCATACCATCACTACTATTTCTAGTTCTTTGGGACCTGAACGATTTTAGCTTTCCTGTTCTATATTTCAGATACTTCAGATATATCAGGTCTCCTTCAGCCTTTTTCTGAGACGAAATATGGCTGCTTTTCCACTGCATCTAGAGGAGTAACATAAGAATGTTTTTCATCTGTTCTGTAGCTTGCCAGTTGCTGTAGGGATTTTGTTGGTTTATACACCACATTCAGTGTGCCTGCAGTGAACGGCACTTTCATGGGAGAATTCCAGCAAAACCCAAATTGTCAGCAAAGTGCTGTGAATTGGTTAGTACATACCCAGCTAGCAGTAGCGTACGCTTTACTATTACAGGTGGATGCTTTTGAGTCACTAAAACACAAGTTCATAGTTTCCTTGGATGTTGAAGATTTCTTTCGTACCTTTTCAAAAGCAGGGGAGAATGATGGGATGGGAAGGCAATTCTCTAACCTGCCTAGAGTCCAAATAAGATTAGACTGCAGACCACAAATCACTCTGTAATTTTATAACCTCAAAAAACTCATTGCCTTAATAATGACTGCTTAATAGATTTAGAGCATATCACCCCAAAGATTGTGATGTCTCCAGCTGAGTCCTCTCTATGAGATTAAACTGCTGCGCATTTCTCTGTGTGAAGGAAGTTATTTAAATATTTGGTTAAATTAATAAAATAGCTTTGGAATACCTAAGCTTTATTCATATTTTTGTGGGGTTTGTTGTGGAGGTTTAGGAATTTAAGGTAGCCAGATTTTTTTGATGGTGTCAACTGTTGATTCCATTGAATTAGTATTTATGTCTGTAGAAAATTGTAACTAACTATACTAATTAGCTCTACTATTGTTATACTATTAGCTATACTAATACCAAAGGATTACTATTTAAATCATGACATCAGAGAATGCATTTTTGTTGGGTTTTTACCTGATGGAAAAATTCAGTGTAGTTTTCATATAGTATCTTTTCTATGCAATAATTGCATATCGACTCCTTGTATCACTCTAGGAGGTGGCAAAAAGAATGTTTGAAGGACAAAGAACATCAAACAGCTGAAGAACTTTCTGAAGAAAGTGACACTGAATTTGAAGAGGGTTTCAAAGTACCAGGATTTCTCTTCAAAAAGCTATTTAAGTATGTAGTGTGTACTTTATTTTAATATTGTGCTGCTGTATGGTGTTAATAATATTGGTAGTAGCAGTTATGGTGATTTCTGGGTGCCCTTTGCTGTAACTTTTACTTCAGTGAATGATGCTTCAGCTTCTACTTCAGTTGTTTCTGTAGGATTATTTCATTTTAAAAGGCTCCAGCATCAAACCTCAAAGAACCTAATTTATTACAAGCACAAGATGCAGTTTCATGAAAATACAGATGATAACTGGCTGATGTGAATATTGTGAATGCGTATTAGCTAAACTATGAATTGAGAAACTCTCCTTGTCTATTTTTATAAATGTTTTCTCTTATTGATAAGTGCTTTCTTTTAATTCAAGTGTAGAGTGGTAAAATAACTTTGGAGAACAAGGTGTTGGCAAGTTGTGATAAATGAAAACAAGAAATGTAGGTGTTTGTGATTGGGTGGAATGAGTGAAATTTTCTGCCAGCAAAAAATATGTAGAACTTTTTCTTTAAATAACTACTCAAAGTAACTACTTATAATTCATATTATAAAATAGTCTTGAACATTTTTCCCAGTAAAATTTTAAAATATGAAGAGTGCGTTCGTAATTCCTTTAGTAGGTGGAAAACACTCTACAACTCATTCTTTCATCGTTTAATGCTGGATTTGGACATGACTGCTTTCTGTTTCAGTTTTTTAAGACCATGGTGCTCAGTGATACTTTCAAGTTCATCACAAAAAGCTATTTACAAAAGGCAGCTCAAACAATCTAGCAGCTGACAAGTTAACTTCGTCCATAATCTCTCCCTTAACTTTCATGCATAATAGGCTTGAATTCGTTTTTGTTGGCAACATTTTGCACAGCAGGAAAAACATCTTTTTCAAAAGCTAACTCTCTAGAATCTTATCATTAGTGTAGTAGAAAGCCCTGGTTTATAACGAGTGTGCATGGTATCCCTTCCAACAGGACCACTTAGTCTTAACCTCAAAGAAATTATTACTGTTGTCCTGCAGTTACTTCAGGAGGAAAGCACTAGCTCTGAAATGGATTGAATTAATGACTTGGTTGCCAGGACCATACACAGCCAATATGTGGTCTCCAGTTGTTTATGCAAAGGTACTGCAGAAGTAATCATCCTGAGAACGGATGTGTGGTCTGAGCAACCCAAAGGGAATTGAAATAAGGCGGACAACTAAAAATTAATCTTGGAGATATCAGCCTCGCTAATGAAGGGTATCCCTGCAAGCATGAGTCAGTTGGCAAAACTTCCTAAGTGGTTAGAAAGATCAATTGAGTTGAATGATTCGTCTGACTTGTAACTTAAATGCTGAAATCTCCAATGTAGGTAGGCCCATAGTCAATAGGCATTAAACTTTCTGTTCTGAGCAAGTTCAGTACAAAATGTGGAGGTATATTGACCCAAGGAGGTGTGTATAGCTGTATACTGGAAGTGTTCCTCCTGTATTAGCTGAATTGAATTCTGAAAACGTTAGCTCACACCAGAAATAGTAGACCCTTCTTTGGTAAGCCTGTTAAAGTGGACTGTTTCTTCCCTGTATACTTGTCTGCTTTGAGGAACATTCAGCAAGAATACAATTGGTGCTGCTGTGGAATAAAACCAAACATAGTGAGCAAGACTGACTTACAAACGTTGCCTTATACTGTCTGCACTTAGCCTGAGAGAATGCTGTCTGTATAAACAGGAAACCAGGTTTCTTCATTAATTGCTTTCAGCGTGTGATTTCCCTGATACCTCTGAAACGCAATTTTATCTCGGCAGCAATGCAGCTAAATGCTGCTAGCTACTGTGGTGAATTTTGAGGGGTGCATCACAGATGATTGCTCATGTGAAGTACAGTCCAAACACAACTAGTTTGGAAGACAAAGCGACATTTTTATTTTACTTCTATGGTAATTTGGGGGTAAAAACCAAAATATTAAAATTGGTGCAATGAAAGCATAAGATTAAAGAGATTTGATTATCTCTCCTTACAACTGTAAAAATTATGGGGGGGAGGATTTACTTTAATTTTTGCATAGTTGCAATTATTGCATGTTTATATGATTATACAAAGAAAGCACCTGCATCTTTTCCATTTTTAGATAACCTTAGAGCAAAATTCGTCACAAACTTAATTCTCTACTGTGAAACTTCTCAGGAGAAGGAGGAAAGGGAGAAAGATGCTTATAAATGAGGCTAGCTTTTAAGCCCTGGATGTAATCCTAAGAAATAATACAAAATAATATTAGGAAGTTCTTGAATGGTTGTCTTCTGAAGAGACATGCTGGACATTAGTCTGGGGGAGCAGCTTCTGAGTGGAATTAAGGTTCTCTGCAATTCTTTAACATTTCCCTCGGAAAGTGTTTTGTCTTTATGAAATGTCGTAATGGTAGCATCGTAACCCAATTATAGCTAATCCCGCAAGCCATTTCATAGTTGTTTTTAGATTGCTGCATTTTTAAGGTGAATTAATTTCCAATAAAAGGGGTTTTTTAAGGGCTTCTTGGTGTAATGCATTTGAGACACCAGCAGATAGTATGATGTCTGAACCATTAGATGTGTTCTTTGATCATCTTTTTCTAACTACTCAAGCCATTTGTTTGTCTCCGTTTAGCATTCTTTAAATCCATGCAGAGGTCCTCATGAATTGATTTTTAATAGTACTTAGTAGACACTAGTGTCATTAGCTGTCAGTAGTCCTAAATATTACTTGTTCAAAGAATGAAACAGGATTTTGAAATGCACACAAGACAATGCCCTAAACCAATCACTATTTAAAAAAAAAAAAAGGGGGGGGTTTGCTCTTTGCTATGCTCTGCACTCCAGGAATGCATGCCATCAAGAAAATGTTATCAGTAACCTTGTTCTTCTTAAGTTAGAAGACACAGAAGTGCTGAAACATGTTTTGGTTTTTTTTTTATTGTATCTTAAATATACTGTTTCTTCATTTCTCTCTGTCCTGTTTTCAATTTAACCCATACATGTGATGTGTTATTCCTGCTTGTCTTGCTATTTCATATCCTTATAAAAAAGCATGTCCTAAAGTGATTCTCAGTGCAGCATCTTAGCTCCACCTTTTTAGCTTCCCACTGTAAGTCTTGCTTTGTAGTCTACTTCTTTCAACTGGAATGTATTTTACATTGTTGCTTCTACAAGTTCCAGTGAATGACTGCCCTGATACTCTCACATAATAGTGCTCTGCTGCATCCCATTCACTGAAATAGTTTCTATTGTTTTGCCTTCCAAAACATTTTGCCTTTCTGGCTTTTTTTTTTCTTTCATTGGAAGAGACTAAATGTTATTAAATGAATTTATGTGAAAAGAAAGCATGCTTTGGCAGATGTGATCAGTTTTCACAGTGGAGTATAAAGTCTGTACCCCTTACAAGTCAAGCTTTTCCTTCAGTTAAAGGTATATGTTCGAATAATATAATTTACTATATCCTTACATGTCATCTTTTCTGAAAAGATAATGCTTTGTTAGAGTAGCTTTCCAAGTTGCTTTTAACACTTAAAATATACATGAAATAAAATACCCTCTAATTACCATGACTATCAGTTTAATTAGAAATGTTTTAGTGTTGCATAAAGAATGAAAGTCACATGTAATGTCTGAGTGCATCAAAAATGTATGACCTAGTAAATACAACACTCATGTAAAACACACATCCAGCATATTACTGTAACTAGTATAAGAACCTTGCCAAATGATTAATTCATGAGTACTTTCTGTTATGATCTGTATTATCAAACGTTTGCCATCTTCTTTTTCCTTGTTTTAGGTACCAGCAGACAGGTGTTAGGTGGCTCTGGGAATTGCACTGCCAGCAGGCAGGAGGAATTCTGGGAGATGAGATGGGATTGGGCAAGACCATCCAGATAATTGCCTTCTTGGCAGGTCTGAGCTACAGCAAGATCAGGACTCGTGGTTCAAATTACAGGCAAGTGCTTCTCTGCAGACTGTCAGTCTGTGGAGCTCAATTAATATTTCATCAGATGTATTGCTGGTGGAGGAGGGTCCTGTGAATTATTAATGACATTTCAATTACAATATTCCTTTAATTCTTTTAGTGGGGGACATCAAAGGAAAAATTTTACGAGACAATGGAGCTGTAGGGCAGGAAAAATTAAACATGTAACACTTTTAATGAATTCCAGGCATTGATGCTTCATTTTGCAGATGAGCTGCACTAGATATTTTGGGTCAATACAGTGTCTAAGGTTAGCTTCCACAAATGGATTGTTTACAAACTCAATTACATTAATATCAATAGTTTACACAATATGGAATTTTAAATTAGATGTAATACCTTTAGTTCCATTTATTAAATTTTACATTAAAATATTTGTTCTGGCAAGCCACCAGGTAAAAGCTTTACAGGAAGTAGCAAGCTGATTTGCAATGAAAGTTAGAGTTTCTGATAGGCAGGGAATTATCCATGCCAAAAAAATAGCAGTAATAGTAAAAACACTAACTTATACAGAGGAATTTCCATCTACTATTTTTTTGTTGTTGCTCTTCAAACCTATGTTAGAGTGACTGGCCTTTCTTACAAGATCTCTTATGCTTTTTTGTTACTGAACAATGCTTTAAAATTCCTTCTTCATGGGTGAAATTACCGGAAAAGATACTTGTTGGTGTCCTTGGGTTTACAAATGCACGCGTGAATAATACTTGATTTTTCTAGTTCTGTTGGCCTGTTTACCTGATGTAAATTACTACATGCAATTAAGCAAATATCATAGTACTACGCTAAACAAAAATAATTAACCTTGTATAGAGGTATACTTAAATTACGTTCAACATATACATGAATTGTAAAATAATACTTTAAGGAGAAAATATTACTGTCTTTTCTCCAGTTGCTGCCTACTGTAGCCTTTATATAAAAAAAAGCCATGTCTTTGATCAACTCAGGTGAGTTGATTTACTTTGATGTGGCTGCCTGATTTAAGGATGCTACTGTAGAGATTATTTTGTGTAATTATGTTCCCCGCCCTAGTTGGAATACCACTGAACGGATGGAAATGCTTCAGGAACATCTCTTGACATTGTTACACAGTTACAGCTTTAAGACCTAAGGTACTGCAGGGAAACTACAATAAAGCTTTGAAAAGGCCAGAATATAATTGCACGCCTAAGTTGCAGTGTTCTTTCTGCATATAAGATAATGTGTTCAGCTTCATTTTTTTGGTTGGTGCATGTCATTAAGTCCATCATGATAGTAATTCCATGGGAAGAAACAAGGTTTAATTTTTTCATGAAACTTACTCTGATTTTGTTTGTGTGCTGTAAGGCAGTGGGTCTAAACAACTTGATCTTTGCATATTCAAGTATTTTCACCAAAGGCACTTTGAACTGGGAATACGGTAACACTGGCTATCTAGCTTCTATGTGAAAACCATCTAGTCTAGTAAGCAGAAGACCTTCTGGTCAGTCTAGCTGAGAAGTAGGCCTTAAGAGTGGACATAGTTGTGTTGTCAGCATGTTTAAACGTCTTCCAGCCTGGCTCATATCTCATTACCTTGATGTGTAGGTGAGGGTAGTGTAGTGTACTACTGTATGAACCTGGCACTGCGGGCTTTCCCAGCCTTAGCTGGCCTTCCGTAAAATGAAGATAATACTGGCATTCTTGTGCAGAATTGCAAAGATTGTCATATTTGGAGGCACTTGAGTATTAAGACAGTAGGGTCACTTTTGTTGATATTCAAAATACTCAGCTTTATTTTCTATCAGTGAAACTTTCTGCAAAAGTATTCTTTCAAATAAGATAAGTAGAAATTTCCTTTTGTAAACAGCTTCCAATTCCAATTTTCTGATTTTGAAGGAGCCTGAAGACTAGCTGAAGTAAAGAACTACTTGTTACGTGGAGTATAACTTTTACAAAAATTAAAATGTTGTCTCACTTCTAACAGTTCCTGAGCCAAACAGCTGGGGAAAGACAAATGTCAGGTGAGGTATCATAGAAGCGTCGTGGCTATGGTGGTGTAAGGATGTGAGGGAAGCAAGACCTACAGAGGGGAAAGGTCTATTGTTAGACAAGCTGAAATAGTTGTAACAAGCAAAAACTTTCAGACTAATGGTCCCTCCACAAGAAAAAACAAAACAGCAGCAAAGCTCGAGTAACCCATCTCTAGCCTGTATCTAGGTTGAAATCTGATGTTGAAACCTGTTGAAGGGCTTGGGGGTCCACAAGTTTACTTCTTTCCAAATACATTATTTTGTTTAATAACGATGTTACCTTTCCCTACAGACTTTACTTCATTTATTTGAGAGATCAGATGAGAAACTCTGCCATAAAGTTCATACACTGATTATTTACTCATCTGTGCTGCTCAAGATACTGAGATGTAATCATAGACGTTAAATATCAAGGCTCAGTCTCTCAGTGGCAGAGAGATTAATTTCCATGGTGATTACATAAATAAAAATCCATTGCCCCAGAAAATTTGTATTGCTCTTGCTGCCCCGTTCTTTTATTTTCACTAGGATTTAGTTGTCATTTCAGTTTGATTTCGTGCATGGCACATAGAGTTGGTTATAATGCAACATGTTTTCCTCTGCTAATTTTTTGAGTACTTAAAGATTATAAATCTAGTATGACTACAGCTTCCTTTTTCCTGGTGGTAAGTTGCAGGAATAGATCTTATTTGCAATTCTAATCACATCCAAGTGACTAAGAACTAATAACGGATACTTGCTGTGAATTTGGGTTTTATAAACCAGCAGCAACAGAAGAAGAAAAGGATTTGAGTATGTTGGTCATTTATGATATTGCCCATAAGCTATTACTACAATGCAACTGTGAAAAAGGGACAGAATACACTATGACACTATTCGGGGTAGGAACAGGGCAACATTAGTACCCTGGCACAAGGCACCAGTAAGACTTTGGTTTGGAATGTTATTAGTGTCACCTTTGTTCAAGGAAAACAAATATAAATTGCATGGGCAGCAGAGCAAATCTGTTGCAGGGATGAGGAGAATGAAGGATGGATGCCTCCTCAGTGTAGCAAGCAGAAGCGTGTGGTTTGTTTAGTTTTGTGAAACAGCACAGACTGTGAGAAGTTAGATGACCCTTTTATATAAATAAATAACAACTCTCAAGAGAAGAATAAAATGTTGGCTAGTGGAAAGCGGTTAGAGGCAGACTAGACACAGAAGAGGTTTCACACAACTGAGTGGAGGGGGAGTGGATTTTCTGAAAATTGATCACAGGAAGTGTGAACTCTTTGTCTAAGCTGAGGGGAAAAAAAAATGGGTAAACCCAGCATATGAGCTTGTTTGATGACGACCAGGGGAATAAACAGAGGTAACTTGTTAATACCCATGAAGAATAAGAAACTAAGGTGTTCTGGGAAAGTTGCCTTTTTTGCTATAGATATTCTTAAGAGCAGTGCCTTTTTGTATAGATATTTTAAAAAGCAGTAGCAGTGGTTATTTTTATTCATAGCATTAGTTTAAGCTGGTTTTTGCATCTTCAACTTGGAGTGCTGGGAATTTTTTAATTGGACTATGTAAGGTTGTTACATAACTTTTTTTTTTCATATTGAAAGACATAAGCAACATCCAGGTTGTCAGTCTGCATATGTATAAGTTTTTAATAAAGAATATTATTTCTTAATGTCAGCTATTTCTAAAGGCATTAACAGTGTTTTTTTTAAAGCAGAGTATTGCTGGTGTCTGGCAAATCCTTCTTTATTGCTATATGTATGTGGTCTTGAATGTACACCATGATCTTTTGAATTGTTTATTTATTATCACTTGAATAGTCAGCCACACACAGATCAGTATGTAGTAACTGTAGCCATTTTCTTGTTTGGCTGTTGTGCAAGAGGTTTTTCTCTTCTTAACTTTAATACACAGAAAGACTGTTTCAAACGTCCTCAGTAATTCTCAGAAACAATCATATGATTATGAATAAGAAACTTAGGAGACAGTGTAAGCCCAGCTCAGACCTCAGCTTCCATGGATAATGTATTCTGCTGCTTTAGAGTCCTTGTCTTATCTGTAAATTATGGTGGTAATAGTGCAGTATATTACCAACATGAAGCAGAACACCTGTGTGTAAGTCCATTTGTGAGACACGAGCTACACATTCTTTTTAATAGAAGCAATAAAATAGTTGTTTGTTAATGATTTCTTTTCTCTTATAGAAACAGCAGCCACCCAAACCTGATTTGTATTGCCACACGAGGAAGTTCCCTTATGCCTTATTGTTTGGAGCTTTTCTATTTCTGTGTTTATCTTGATAGATGCATCCATTAACTGTTCAGTGGATAGATTCTTATAGCAGTACCCCTTTCATCTTCCTTTAAAAAATAGACTTCCAGAAAAACAAAGTGCCAGTTAATTTCCATAGCTCTCATATTACACTTGAACTATAAAGTGTGTCATTTTAATATGTGTGTATTTTAATGAGCCACTTAATATAGAGTATTTATGTCATGTTAAACTTTTTTTCTCTTGAATACTTTATTTTAGGTACCAGGGATTGGGTCCAACAGTGATTGTTTGTCCGGCTACTGTGATGCATCAGTGGGTAAAAGAACTCCACACTTGGTGGCCTCCATTTAGAGTCGCCATTCTACATGAAACTGGTTCTTATACCGACAAAAAGGTAACGGTTGACATCTGTTTTGTAATTACAGAAGCTCCTCTTGGAGGAGCTCCAAGCTTTCTTCCCTTTTTTTTTTTCTTTTGTGCTTGCAAAAAAAAAAAATCCCCTCTTTCTGAATGTTTCTGCGTAAGCTTGTGCTCTTTCTCCAGTTGTTTTCAAAGAAGAAAAAGGTCGCTGTCTTGTGTAGATTTGTTAGGAAACTGGACAAAAAGGGGATGACACAAAGTACATTTACGTTATGATATAGACTAGCATTGCCTGAACAAATTAAACATAGTAACAGGTTTCTTGGTTGAGCTCTGCTTGTACTGTAGTCCATGCTAGGAGTTCATGACTAAGGCTGTTTGTGTACCAGATATGTGCTTCTAGTACTGGTGAATTCTTTCTTTGCACTTTTGTGCATCAATATGTCATTGATCTAATATTCAATATGTTTTTCTTGCACAGGCAGTTTCTCTTCAGTTGGTCGGTATGTCAGGTGCTATCACCTAGTCTCATTTTCTTTAATAACGGTGTTAACTTTGTTTTCTTTTTTTCAAGCAGTGCCTTTCCTGTCTTTTAATTTTCTTGTCCACCCTCTTAATATGCATGTAGTTGACAAGCCGGACTTGTCTGAAGCTTCAATCCTTGGTACCTTGCAGGAACAAAACAAGGAAAACTTAGATTTTTGTTTTCTCTTGGCTTCGTCTTTCAGATGCTTAAATGGATTTTCAGGATTCAGCAAAGCATTTTTAAATTTCTCTTTAAATATTTATTGAATTTCTTGTAATAACATTAAAATGATATGGTGCTTAATTGCACTTGATTAAACGTATTCTGAGGTAATTGATGCAGTTACAGTACATGGCCAAAAAGGAATAGCATACTCTAATGTGCTAATAGCTTCCTGTTGTTCAATTAACTTGGTATGTTTTCAAGCCCTAAAAGTCTGTTGACCTCAATAACATGCTCGCATGTCTTCCTAAATTAAATCGTGTGTGCTTATTTTGGGGTATTTGTTAATTAATGCATTTGACAGACTGGCTCAAATTTTTCCATCTGCAGGAATTTTGTCAGGTTTTCAGGACTTCACCTTTCCATTGTCCTCCCGCAAATGCTTACTTGACAACTTTTAAGGAATTTGTATACCATACAATCGCTTTAGATAGGCTCAGTTCTCTAATTCTGCCCTAATGCCTCATCGTCTGAGAGCTGCAGCAGTATGCTTTAAACAAGAGTCACTGCTGATGTGGTCTTCACCTTATGCACTTTTCTTTCGTAGAGGCTTCTAAATCAGAGAAGGGCAAGCTTTTGACTAAAGTTAAGTTTAAAAAAAACTTTAAAAAAAAAAAAAAAACAAAAACACCACCCCATATCACATCAAATACAGGCCAGGTGATTTACTCCAGCCTAGAATTTCTTTTCAGTGTACGTTCTTTCTATGAATAAGTTACTGCTGATCTGATCTCTTGACAATTCCATCTTCCGATAACCTGTGGCATTACAGGAGACTGCATTGCATATATTAACTTTATAATACTCATCCAGGGACCGTTCTGCCCTTACGCCTTGGCATAAGGCATAAACTTAAATAAATTTAAGAAATAAATAAGAAAATTATCGTTAAGCTGCGTAAGAACATAAATTTGTTCTTTGATAGAGATTAATTTTACATGGCCAAAGGCCAGGTAGCTGTGCACCTGTGCTCTCAATGTTGCACAGACCTGTTTGGAATTAAACTGACAATTCCGGGATTCGCCTGTTCTGTTAGTATATCATGGTTTATCACAAAGTAAATCAGAAGAGTCTTGTGTTGGACAATAAACTTGCAAGAAGACAGGACTGGGAAACTGAATGTTGTTCTTTGCTTTGGAGTAAGAAAAGTTACTTCAGCCTCTGGACTAATGGATGTTAGAAGGGTCTGAACCGATGGAAGAACATAATTGTTCCTCAAATTTTAACTGGACATAGGACAGTGAAGATCTTTAATGGATTTTTGAGGAATGCATTATCCTGTAGTGCTTGGCCAGCAGGTTGTTCATTGTGAAACAGTATTGCAGCTTGTTCTGTAAAGGCCTATAAAAGAGGGACAAATTATTTCTAAGGAACAGAGAAAGATTAATGTTAAAATTCATGAAGGAGAATTTTTGAGGAAGAGAGTTAAGCAATGACAGGTGTCCCGTAAGGCAAGACAGTATTTCATAGCAGAAGGAGGCAACAGCTGAAGTTTCATTTGATAAAACTTAAGTTGATCTTTTAGGTGAGATGTATCTACATAATTATTACCATAATATTGTCAAGAATCCTGAAATACTGGTAAATACTAAATCTTTCAGTACTGGTGAAATTACATGCTTTTATGAATAGGTGTTTTCTGTTGCATCTGCTGAAGTACCCAGCCGTCAATGCAAGATCCTGTCTCCCAGTTCTTTAGACTTGCCCATAGAAATATTTGCTTGACAGAGAAGAGTGAGGAGCAAATCCATTCCAATTGTTTTATCATAAATTGGTACTAGGCAATACCTTGCACACTTTTTTGGTCAGTGACAATTCTTTAGTGTCATAAAAAGATGCATGGATCATTACCTTGGCATATCCTCTCTTCCCAGTCCATTTTGATTTTCTTTGCAAGGAACTTTAGGATTTTCCATAATAAATGGTATTAAATAACAGCCTGAATTGTGAGTACCAGATTGGCTGCAAATCTGGTCAGCCTGTTTCAGATGAGTCATTGAGATGTACTGCTTAGGTATCTCTGCTGCTATAGTACTTGTGTAGGTTTTTAGCATATGTGATGCTTCAAAAGAAAGACTACTTCATTCCTTTGCTAAAATAACAATGGTAGACAATTTTGGCAGTAAGGGAGAGAAGCGTAAAGTTCCAGTTTTACCCCTTGAAATATGACTGCTCATTTAAAGGCCTTCAGCTGTCCACAAGGGAAGGCAGGTTGGTATTTTAGATGGTGGAAGGAAGACATAATAGCAAGTTGGATAGGTTTCTAAGACTTCAGAGCTAGTTAAAAGCATTTGGATGAAATGTAAAACTTGCTTTTTTATTATTGTTGTTTGCGATCACAGAAGATCATTTGGGATTTGTGTGATCGTAAATGTGCGTAAGTTGGAATCAGTAGTAAGAACCAGATTTAAGTAATAGTCTTCCCCTATGAAGTCAACTTTCAGTTTGAAAAACGTACAGCATTTGTGTCTAAATATGTCCTGTGGTGCCATCTTAGGCTATTAACCTCCTACTATGGTTTACACTCAAATCTGATGTAGCTTAAAGTGAGTTGTAAGTATCAAGTACTTGGAGATCTCTAAGGATGAGAGAAAATAAAGAAGTAAATCTAATGTAGTGTATCATAAATACTGTTTTATTTATGGTATAGAACAGAAGATAAGGGGAAGAAAGCTCTGTAAGTGTAGGGGCAAAAAAGCCTCTGTACAAAGAGTTGTCCTGTTTCAAAACTTCTGATGACACATGAGCATTTGTAAATCATAGAATGTAAGAGGCAACATGAACTTTGGTTATCTTGGTTTAACATAGTGCGTATGGAGGGAGGCTGTATTTTTTAAGATCAAGGCTGAACTTCTAATTTCTTGGTCTTCAGAAGAGGTATCACTGATCTTAACAATTCTTGATGGTGGTAATAACATACCATCTGTAAAGCTGTAACTTTATTTTCCCTTATTCTTATTCTTGTCAAATGCTGGACATACAATGCAGCTCTCAAAAGCAATTGTCAGTTCATGATACCTGAACCCGTGGAACCATTGATTTGAAGACAACTTTGCACACTGAAGATTTTAGACCTTGTACCCTGACAGTAGAGTACGGAATCTACATGTAAAGAAAATAAGCTGCAGAGTTTACACTTACTGGTATGACTGCATGTGAAACCTCTGTTTTAGCCAAAGGTTCTAATTCTGAGTTAAGGACCAGACTCAGATAAACTTAGTATCGTGCCACAAGAAGTAGCATTCTTGTTAAACATGTAGTATGTAGTAAGTGCTTAGATCTTTTTATTACAACTTTTACATTATTAAACATTGTAATGTGTTCTTTTGAAGCCTCTTCATGGTGCCATTTAGATTGTTTTGTTGGGAGGAGGGAAATAATAGAGGTTTTATAGGTTGAATTTATGGATCTCTGGGCTTAATGGTTGGTTATGCGATACTGATAAGCCTTCTTAAGAATGCATTTTTGATTCACAAGTGATATATGGTTGTGTAAGTGACTATATATTATTTCTGTAGGTTCACACTTGCCTTAAAGGTATCTGAATGTTTAGAGCATTTCATAGTTATCACTAGTCTAGTTCTTTAAGTCCAGTCTTAACATACACATTTCTATTTAAGAAAATTATCTTTTTTAATACACATTATAGAACAGTTCAGGTCCTCTTAAATATTTTTAAAAGACTACTTTATGCTAAAAAAGATAAGCCTTATTTCTGTAAGCATGCGTCAAAAAAATTGTCCTGTTTTTGTAGCTTCAGAAACAAACTTGTAGCTACAGCAAGGTACCAACAGGAAAAAAACATTTTCTTATTTCCTTAGAATAAATCATAAACGTTTTAGCCTTAAGAAATGGTGCTTGCCAAAAATCTTCCCATCTTTGTATATTACATGTGTCCCAGTGAAGACAAGGCAACACAATCAACTTATCACCCTAACTTAGGAGAAAATACCGTCCTTGAATTGTAAAGGCTTGAAATAACTGTGCTGAACAGAACTTCAAGATCAGAATTACTCTACTTGCATGTTCCTCTATTCATTAGCATCTTTTAAAGGCCAGAGTTCAGAATTTGAAAGCTAGATTCTGCTGTGTAATCTTTTGGCACTAAGATTTATCTCTCTTAAGATGATTTTGGGTGTGGGGGGTGGTTTTTGCATTGCTTGCTTCCTTTCTCTCTTTTTTTTTTTTTTTTTTTTTTTTGGTAGTTTAACAGTGCATGCCCTGAAATCATAGAATGGTTCGGGTTGGAAGGGACCTTAAAGATCATCTAGTTCCAACCCCCCTGCCCTGGGCAGGGACACCTCCCACTAGACCAGGCTGCTCAAAGCCCCATCCAGCCTGGCCTTGAACACCTCCAGGGATGGGGAATCCACAACTCCGCTGGGCAGCCTGTTCCAGCGTCTCACCCCCCCCTCCCAGTAAAGTATTTTTTCCTAAAACCTAATCTAATATCTTAAACATGTCTGAATCTAACCAAACAGGAATTGTGAATTAAAGAATACATAATAAAATAGCATAAATTCTGAAATGCCACAGCGTCAAAACAGTGTGCATCCAATATTAAATCTGTTATCATGTTTTAAAATATTTAAAATTATTACAAAAGCTGCAATTAAAGCAAAGGGAACCTCTGAGAAAGTACCCAATGCAGTAAAATGAGTTAATAAGTGTTGTAGTGTGAGTTGATAAAATTGTGTTGTTGTATTTCTTCATTGTCAGCACAAATCCTTGTTTATTAAAAATTTAGCTTGAAGGAAACTTTAATTAATTACAAGTTCAGTATATCCTGACTAGGATTCTGCTGTGGTGTGTTTACAGTGAATGGCCTTCATGTGCCTGTGTTTCACTTCTGTTCTCTCTGCTACCTGACAACGTGATTTATGGCTGTTGTTTCTACTAGTCCACTGTTTGCCCTCTAGGAGGGATTGGTCTCTTGAGCCTCCATAATAACAGCAGCACTTTCACAAAACATCTTTTAATGACAACAGTGTAGCATTCTGTAAGTCAGGCTAATTGCAGACATACCCTATTAATTGCAAAAACTAGGAGAGGTTACATATTTTACAAGCTTTTAATTTGAAATTGCCCGAGATGATTTGTCTGAAGTGTGTGGGGAGAGATGGCTCCAATATTCTATGACAGGCCGTTGCTGAGACTCTAGGACATGGCTGCAGACTACAGGCAATGTACCAGGTAGAATTCAGCTTTGGATGTCCTCATCTGCCTAGAAATCCTACTCTGTCCGTATCACAAATTGTTCTAAAGATTGCATATTCTCTTGAGAATCACGATGTCAACATCAAATAACATGTCATAGTTTTATCAGGAGATGATAACCAGAAGTAGAAATTCTTGAACAGTTAAATGCAGAATTGCTTTTTTGAATCTTAGGGTATGTCTGAGCACAACATTTTACAGTAAGAGATTGTGAACTTTTAACCCCATCTGCATCTTTGAGATGGATTTTTCCCTTTTGTTTTCGATGGTTTTGTTTTATTTTCTTAAAGGCACTTCTAGTAATAAGGGTTTTGTCTTTCCTTTAGCAAATTCTGTGGTGGTTCTATTCTTTTTTTCTTTTACATTGGCTATGGTTGTTTTATCCAGAATCACCTCCCAGCCCATCATCTTCTGTTTAAGTCTTCTAGATTTATGTGGAGGATAAATGCAAAAAAGATGAGTCTTGAATACTGTGAATGCTGTGGAAGGTGATGTAGACTGTCCCTTCCCTACATAATTTACAGCTATAAAGGCTAGTAAAAACATGGGGAAAGGATATAACTTACAAGAGAAACACAAAATGTGAAGATTAATAACAAATATTTCAATCCTGTGAATGAAAAAAAGGTTGGACAGAATTTAGGATTAACCAAATAGATTTTTGTGATTGTTGTTCGGTTTTTCACTTGTTTGATTTTCCTCTAATGTTCTAGATCTTGCATGCAGTACACAAAGCTAGGTCTGTGAGGTGAATGTAGGAGAACTTGAAGAAGCCGGTTACTTTAATCAAATTTAATGTTTGTGTTTCAGGCATTGCCTAAAAAAAGCAAATTAAAAAAAAAAAACCACCTCACTGTTTCCTTCTGACCAGGTTTCAGATCAAATTCTGATCTGTTATACCACAGCATTCAAGTGCTTCATGCTTTTACAGATGAGCTAAGAATCATATAATCAAAGCCTTGCCTATACTTATTTTCTTTTCAAAGTAAATTATATATCTGCTTTTTCAAAACTTCTTGTGTGTACTTTGCACAGCAAACCTGTAGTTCAGTAGGTCTGAGTTTTCTGTCTCGCTGTTACTGACAACATGCGCCTTTTGCTTTTAGGTGAAACTAATTCGTGAAATTGCTTCATGCCATGGAATTTTAATTACGTCTTACTCATACATTCGACTGATGCAGGATATCATCCACAGCTATGACTGGCATTATGTGATTCTGGATGAGGGTCACAAAATCCGAAATCCAAATGCCGCAGTCACACTTGCATGCAAGCAGGTACTTTATCAAAAACAAATGAAATCTTGTAAGTGCTGGGTGGGAGGTTCCAAAATCTAATAGCCTATACTACTTTATGATAAAAATACACATTTGGCCATTAATAAAGAATAAAAGCATAAGTCATAATGGTCTATACTGGACTATTTAATTTACTTAACGTTTTTAATGAGTTTACATCAATAAATTTATAGAAATATGGTAGAGGAAAAAAAAAAAACAGAAATGTTAAATTGTGTAGTAACTTACCACTGGAGATAAATATCAAATTGCTGGTGTTCATTTTCTGCTAACAGTTGATGGACAATATATGCAGAAAGCTGTTTATTTCAGGAATATGAATTTCAGGAATATTTCAGGCCGCATATTTTAAAATGAGAATTGATTGATGGTGAAATTGAATATCCTCTGAGCCTGGAGGGAGGTTACACCATGAACCATGAGAATAACTTTCTTTTGGTTTTGTATTTTTTATTAATAGTTCCGCACACCTCATCGGATCATCTTGTCTGGCTCCCCTATGCAAAATAACCTAAAGGAGCTCTGGTCCCTCTTTGACTTTGTATTCCCAGGGAAACTGGGAACACTACCCGTGTTCATGGAGCAATTTTCTGTTCCAATAACCATGGGAGGATATTCCAATGCCTCTCCTGTGCAGGTAAACGCATCAAAAATGTCTATTTGTTTGAAGGAAACTGTTATGTTGTTTCAAAACTGACTTTCAAATGTACCTTATCCTGTGTGTTCTAGATGCTAACGCAAAAGAGAGTTGCATGTGTTTTACTGCTCTGTGTGTGTGAAAAGAACTATGAGACCATTCCATCTGTATGGGGTTATAATTTATACACGAGTTTTTCTTGTCAAAAGCCCAAAAGTTTAAATCATTACAAGTATTATTTGATATAAAGTACAGAAAAGCAAGTTGGGGTGGGAGGTGACTGATCTCATATTTTGATGTATTTAAATAGAACTTTCGTGTTTGATATCAAGCTTTGGCAAATTATGCAATAGAGGAATTCTTAAATCCAAACTGAAAACTATTCTCATTGAAAAAAGCTAAAATAGGCGTTGGAAGTCTGAAAGTAGATAAACTATTTAATTTTGAAAGCAAAAATTATTTGGAATATTATTTTTGAAGAAGTCTATTAATCTCTGTAGTTGTGTTTCTCAGTATTTATGACTTTTTTCATTTTTCAAATTATTGTCTGCATAATAATCTGCACACTGTTTCATATGAATGCTAATAAACTTGTTTCCTTTTAAATATTATTTGTAATGTTTTACACACATACATTCTAAAGTTTTATTTTCTTTTTAAGTGCTTCCCTTGTCTAAAGCTTAGTAATTTACTAAATTGGACAGTCAATTTGTTTTTTACGTATCAATAATTTATTATATTCTTTGTTTTGCTTTAAGAGAAACGAAGGTATTTTTAGCCATTATGTACAGTTAATACCCAACTCACACATCCATTACCCATTATAGAACCATATGCTCCATTTAAGGCCAGAGTGACCTTTAGTTTCTGTGATCATGGGGATTTTCTTGTACTGTTGGGTTTTGGTTTTTTTTTTAATAGTCTCAAGCGGGCACTAATCTTCACTTATTGTCTAGTAACCACGATTGCTGCAGGGTTCTTTTTTGATCTTCAGTATGCGTATTGGCAGTTTTTCATGAGGATTTTGGTTTTGCGCAAGCTTACATTTACTACATAGATTGTTTTCTAAAAGAAATCTCTCATTTCTGTTCTCTCTTAAATTCCACTAAATTAGGAAAGATAAATTAGCAGTATAGAGAGACTTATTTATTCAGTGTTATTGTTGCTAACATGAATTTTATTGCAATTCATGTTGTGGTGAATAAGTAACTATAGATACACATAAATCATAAACCATCTGATTTTACAAGGACTTTTCTATTACCAATTATGGAAATTTGCTTGTTGATAAAATTAATACCAAGAACCAAAATAGAGGTTTTGCTTTTTCTCCTTTTTCAGGTAAAAACTGCATACAAATGTGCCTGTGTGTTACGGGACACCATAAACCCCTACTTGCTGCGAAGAATGAAGGCTGATGTAAAAATGAGCCTTTCCCTTCCGGATAAAAATGAACAGGTTTGCTTATCTTTACTATTAGATCTGAGCCCTCTTCCTCCCCAAAATCCAGTCTTTCATGGACATTTAGAAATTATTTCTGCTAATAGCAGATGAAATCCTGTTTTAACTAAAGATAAGATATAGAGCTTTCAAGTTGCATTTTCTTTTCACACGTTTTCTGAATATTAAATGGTTGTAGTCTTGCAGGGACTATACAAGTACACTTTCATCTGAAAAACAAAGGATATATGAAGTGCAGTCAGGTCTGTTTAATACTGTCCTCGTAGGTCACAGGTGCATACGGATTAGTTGGCTGTGGAGTGTGTCCTATGGTGCATCTCTTGAACACTTCAGCATTGTTTCCTGCTGTAAAAAGGTTAATTTGGGTAGAAAATGGTAGAAAAGTACTTGATGGCAGTTGTTCATATTGCAAGCTAGCTGGATCTGTGTAAATTCTAATACATTTCCAAAAGACTAGCCTTTTGATTTAAAACTTATTTTCTCTACAAAGAAGTGGGATATTTTTTTAGGAAAGTAGAGGAGGTTGAAAAGGATTATTTAAACAAATCAAATTCCTACAAATACTCACATCTAGTAATTTTTAGATTCTTCTGCCACTCAGGTTTCAGAGCTTCAGGCTTTCTTGTCCTCTGCTTGTTTTTTTCCTTCCTGTCTCCTCCCTCTTAAATAAAAGTAGACATGCCTAGTCTTTGTAAGCCAGTGCTGAAAGGTACATAATAAATGAGTAGGCCATACTCAAATTTATGCTGTGCAGTCTAGTGATCTTTTTTTAATCAAATTTTGAATTTTTATATACTTTAAAGAGTCTGGGCTATTTACTCTTGAAGATTGCAATCATAAACCGGTTAAACAAATTTAATTTTTGTTCGTATCAATCACAGGGCATTACATAAGTTTGACTTATGGCATAATGTTGGGTGCCTTGCAGGATGTGAGGAAGTGATTTTGTTCCATTTTAGCCCATGAGACCATCTAAAAAATCATTATGTGCTCGCACTCGAAGGCTAATGACAGAACAGATTACGTGTGCTAACCTAGTTTTCCCATGAGGTTCTAAGAATTTGCATGTTGTAAGGGACTTAACAGACACAGAAAGGAAAGCATTTCCTATAAACATAGCTTTGAGAGAATGCTAACATTGCACAGTTACCTCATTAAAACTGGAAAATGGCAGCACTTTGAAAACTAAAGCAATTTGAGGGGAAAACTTAACAACGGGGAAAGGGGACAGAAAAACCCATGAAATCCATCTTAATGATTATGTTCATTCTCTAAAAAGTCAAAGTTTTTTTTATTCTAATTACTTCTATATAGTATCTTTTAACTTAGTATTTCAATATGTCAGATATCTGTGAAGCTTCACTGTAGCACATCATAAAACTTTAAAATTTACTGTATTTGAAGTTTACAGGTTGGGCTTGAGCAGTTCGTTTGTTTGTTTTGGTAGGTCCTCTTTTGCCGTTTGACAGATGAGCAGCGTCAAGTCTATCAAAATTTCATCAACTCTAAAGAAGTTTACCAGATTCTCAATGGAGACATGCAGGTTGGCATTAATTAAGGTTAATGGCAGGTAGGGTTTAATGGATAAAGTCATGGACTGACCTTCGCATTCTTCTAGCTGGATTCTGAGCAGAAAGGGAAGCAAACACGCTGATCTCAGTTCTGCTTTTGTGGATGTCTGCTTTTAACTCTCAGAAATGTTCCATGGAATATATAGGGTTAGTGATCCTTTTGTAGTGACATGACCAGATAAAAATAGGAATGGAATGGCCTTTGCAATGTGTTTGAGGTGCTGGGAACAAATTATGGCTTGTTGGATGAGCTGCTGTAGGTAACTGTATGTGTGCTTTTAATCAATTGCAAAAGTGAAGCAAAGGAAAAGAGGAATTTGTCCTGAGAGTACAGTTCAGGTATGATAACTTTGTGATGAAACAGCTGATGATTTCACAGAGTCTTAACATATAGCAGAGCAAATAGCAAGCATCCTTTTTATTGTTTAACTAGTCACTTCAACATCTTTTGCCTCCGTCCTCACAACATAAGTGTTGAAATTGCTGTGGCCAGGATGACAGCAGTAATTGAAATACAGTTTCAAATGCCTGCTGTTGCCTATCTAAAAAGTCTGCTGTTCCCTGTGACTCCTACATTGCACACATCTGGTCCATTTGACTTCTGTATGCATGCAGTGGATATTTTTGAGTCCCATTTTAGCTGCAGGATACAGATCTACTGTTAAGAGGGGAAGTAACATGTCTTGGTTATAATACCTCATTTCCTTGTCTTGTGAACTGTGAAATCCCTTCTCCCCTCAGCCCCAGTGTCTCCAGTTAATTGTATGGTCAGTACAGCCATGTATATTGCAGTGTCGTATAAAGCAGATATTGACTTTATCACTGGTTTGACTTTTTTAATTTTCCAGATCTCGCAAAGGTATAGTAGCCAATTTTTTTCAGGTGCCTAGCCATTTTAATTATCCCAATGAAAATTATTTTAAGGAGCTTGATCTTCAAGGGGTGGCTTGTACAAGACCATCTGCAGAAATTTCTCTAAGATGTTACAGCATGAGCTATCATATTTGCTAGACTTCTGAAAATTTTGAACAGTAAATGTCAATGCTTTTATTAGATGTTTTGTGATGACAGCAGTGAATCCCAACAGAAAAACAAAAACCCCACTGTAAAAACAAACCATAAATTAAGAGCAGGCTCATCCAACTTGTAGTGATAGAAGATTAAGGGATTAGGTGTTTCAAGCTAGTTCGCTTTTATGAGTGCCCATTATATCAGAAGAATAAATAACACTTGTAGTATTATTGAATTAATAACTGAACGGAACCCTTCTAACATGGCATCAAAAGTGGTAATTTTCAGCTTCATATGTTTGTTCAAATATGTTTACTCATCTGGTCTTTGTTACTGTGCATTCTGGTGGGTCTACTTGCATGGTAACTTGCTATCCTCAAGGTCTGTCTTAAGTTACCTGCTAACGTGGCGGGGGTTGGAAGGAAGGACACAATAATTTCAAGTAACAAACTTGGTGGAATTTTTCCTTTTGAGTAGGAAAAGTTTGACTATGAGTTACAGCTAGGGATTGCTTTTGCTATTGTGGAAATTGTTGCAGAATTCTCTTAACATTGTTTTTTCCCTAAAACTTTCCATGAAACAAATATTACCGTCCATTGGCTTCTCTAAAGAGCAAACCACTGTGAAAACCAAACTTCTTGATGATGACTGGATTAATCAATTGGTGTTTATTTTTCTCAACCACAACCCATATAGATACAAGTATTTGTCAAGAAAACAAAAATATTTTTCTTCTGTATTCTTTAGATTTTCTCGGGACTAGTAGCTTTGAGAAAGATTTGCAATCACCCTGACCTCTACTCTGGTGGTCCCAGGATTTTGAAGGGTGTACCGGATGCTGAAGTGGAGGAAGCAGATCAATTTGGATATTGGAAACGTTCTGGAAAAATGATAGTAGTAGAATCCTTGCTGAAAATATGGCACAAGCAAGGTCACAGAGTGTTGTTCTTTACTCAGTCAAGACAGGTAAGATCACTAATTGTTTTTAGTTTTAGTTATTACTAAAACTAAAAAAGTGCATGTGTGTGTCCCAACAAAACTTGTAATTAGAACCACCTTTTGTAGTGTCCTTTTAAGAAAATTAATATCTTATTGAAAGAAAAACCAAAATTACTAATGTCTTTGGAATAATTGGAGACCAGTTCCCAAGTTCAGTAAGTTTGATTGGAATGACGCAGCATTGCACCAGGGTTGCCTAAATTCAATATACTGGGTCAAAGCTTGTATCAGTTATACCCATATATAATACCAGGCCAAAGCAGTGATGATATATTTATTGTCCCCTACTGTGTAGTTTCAGGATAGAATTGGTAGTCAGTTTGCTCTCTCTGTTTAGTGCATGTGCACATCAAATCCTCGGGTTTGTGTGCTTTGGGCCAGCAGCACAGACAAGTGGCCTTCATTTGTTTTCCTTATGTATTCATAATTTTGTCTTGTTTCCATGGATTCCCTTAGCATGCTGCACCATTTACCTCGTTAATTCTCTTGAGACCATGGCTCTGGATTTCCCAGTTATTTTTCTGATCATTTAAGATTCACAAGTTCTTGGTCTTCATCTTGTCTGTTTGATTGGCACTGCAGTTAGTATCAGAAATTCTTATGACTTGATCAGACAGTTGCTCAGCCTTTGCGTCTGGATTTCATTAGATTTTTTTCCATCACAACAGATGCTGCAGATACTTGAAGTCTTTGTGAGAGACAGAAACTATTCCTACCTCAGGATGGATGGCACCACAACAATAGCTTCCAGACAGCCCCTTATAACAAGATATAATGAGGTGAGATGTTGCATCCCACACACTGATGCCTGTTAGTGAGTATGGTTGAGTTCTTGCATTCCCTTTTGGTCTGTTTTTAAATATACTACTTCAGGTTTGAGACACAAAGCTGGGGAGTTCAGTCAAAAGAAATCACTTTCTGAGAGGAGGAAAAAAAAGTCATCACTTTTTTCACACTTAAGTTGGGTTTTCTGCTAAGAAAAAAAGCAGTTGAAAAGGAAGGGGGGAATTCTATTGGACAACCGTAAATGAAATTTAGATCAAACTACTTCTCTTTGTCAAAAGATATATTAGGCAAACAAGGACGTGTATTCCTTCTCTTGGCTCCCTTTGCATCTTTGCAAAGCATCCTGATAATAAAAGAATCCAGGAAATAAAAAAAAAAAATTATCTTGTACTTTGTTAATTCTTGCTTTAGTAAATTTTCTCTTTTGTTATAGGACAAATCCATATTTATTTTTCTTCTAACAACTCGTGTTGGTGGCATTGGGGTTAACTTGACTGGTGCTGACCGGGTTATTATTTATGATCCTGACTGGAATCCCAGTACAGACACACAGGTGAGTTTGGTTCATTACATTCCATTTACCAGCTAAGTTGAAATAAAACTGAAGATGGAATGACATTTATCTCCTCCAATAATGTTAAAGCAGTATGTTGCTCTTCCCTAAGTTGCTGTTCCCAGCAATGGTTGCTTAGGGTGCAGTTCCACATTACGATTACTCTTGTGGCAAAGCCAATTTAAGTGGTTCCCACCACATCCCCTTTATGCTGTTATACCTTACCACTCTTCAATATTGTTGATTCATATAGTCTGTTTAGAGTGTAGGCAAGCAAACAGCTGAAGTGGCCTGGGTTTTTTTGGTTTTTTAAAATAAATAAACAAACAAACTAGATGTTTCTGAAGGGAGAGTATGGCTGTGCAGGCTCTTCAACAGGCTTGACTGTTCATGGTGCAATACAGGGTAAGAAAAGGAGAAAAAGTGTTGCTTAAATTGGCCTTGTCACTAAATAATGATACGTAGCTATGCCCTTGGAAGCTGCTGTTAAGCCAATACCTTAAAGAAGTTGTTCTTTATCTGATGGTGTGATGAGACTGGTTTATCAGATCCCTTAACAGTATATGGGGCTTACATGTTTGAGAGGGAAAAAAATTGTTTTTAATGGAAATCCGACATGCAAATCTGAGATCTGCAAGTGTGTAGTCTGGCCTAGAGTGGTCTGTTTTAGTGGTTGGTTCAAGATGAAAGCTTTCAGCTAAGAAAAAGAAGAAAAGTTCAAAGGAAAGTGTATATTAAAGCTGTATTGTGAAATAGATCCCTTTTGGAATAAGTCTATATAAATTACATATCCTAGATGTGCTGAGTTCTAATTTAGACATAATTTATTTTTTGAGATTTTTTTGCATAGATTTCTTGGTACAATTGGAAATTTGTCTTACACATGTAAACTTCCTAAATTGTTTTCCTCTTCTGCTGAGTTAGTTGTCCTAATGCTGTAGAAATGCCACAGCTATGCAACTTCTTGAACTATTTATGAAATGTCCAAACTAGGTTTGAAACGGTGGTATCGATAGCTGTCTGTCAAACATATGTCTAAGAGGCTAATGTCCAGTAACCAAAGCTTTTGTATTCCAGGCTCGGGAACGTGCTTGGAGAATAGGCCAAAAGAAACAGGTGACTGTGTATAGGCTTCTCACTGCAGGTACTATTGAAGAGAAGATATACCACAGGTCAGTCAGAACGGTCCCTTGGATACAGCCATGTGCTCAAAAAAATGTTTGTAGCACATCTGAGGTGGTGTAACAGTGACATACCTGTGCATGTACATACATGGCTTGTAACCCTCAACTGTGGCCATGACGGTCACATCACGAAAAACTGCTGAGTCTAATATTCTTCTAATATTAGACTCCCATCCATAGGGCTGTGCTGCTGCCTCTCTAGCTCCAAGACCCGCATGCCAAATATACCTCAGTAATCTGTTCCAGCAGCTGTGTCCAGCACATCCAGAATTCACTGTAAATAAGAGAGTATGAGGTATAGTCAGGAAGAAATGAGCCCCTTATTCAGAACATGAGATTCAATAAGTCTGAAATGCAAATAGAAATCAACAAGTTCTTTATATTGTCCTTAAGATATATAAGGATGTATGTGGTATGTACATCCTTTTACTACTCTGCAAACCCAATTTGATTTTATTTCCAAATCATTCCAAAGTTAGAGAATTAAGTCCCAAGAACACCCGTCATATTCACATTATTTATTCCAAAACGTAGCTAAAGCCTTAAAGTGCTTTTATTTTGAAATTAATTAAATCTTTTTATTTTGCTTTCCCATTCAGCTTTCTCAGTAGTTAGCTTCACTCACATGAATTCCAAATGAATGTACTTGGGAATCCTCTATTTAGGCATTACTCTTTAAAACTGGAATATCCTCTTTGAAAATGCAGATGAATGAAAAGCTCTAAATAATGAAATACCAGAACTTAGTAAGTGCCTTTTTTTTAATCTGTTTTACCATGTGGACACAAAGGATCCGCTGTTGGTTGGCTTGCGTCCCTCTGGTACATTTCTGTTTGAACAACACTGACCACATCAAGGAAGTGGGCTCTAAGGGTCAGGACATCAAAAATTCGTTTATTTCCAGAACAGTGCAATGGACTTTGAACTTCAAGTTGTCTTTTCTCTTTGCCTGTGTTTTACTTCCTGCAAATATGTGATCATCCTTGCAGGAAGCTATGAAGCTCAGTTAATTCTTAAAAGCTTTAAAGATGGACGCGCTACAGTAGCTGGCACCTATGTTTAAACTTAGGTTTTGCCAATTGGATTTAAAAGTAGTTTCCCTGCTTAATGCCAGTAGAGCCAAAACCATGATAAAAACACTTCTTGAGAACTGATTTCCAGTTCTATTTTGGGATGTATTTTTTGCACAGGAAAATAGTGCCTAGAACTTGCAATAAAAGCTATCTAGTACAAACATGGCACAGAAGTAGATTTACTAATAGGAGAAGACTTTGTGCGGACGAGTTCTCCCCCAAATTTGTTCCTTTCAGTCCTCTGCAGATGGGCTCTTTTTTTCCCTTCCTCTCAACCACAAGTCTGATTTCTCTTTTCAGTGGTTGTCATCCAGTCATCGCCATCAGACTGAGCCACTCTGCTGCTTTTGATTCTTCCAACCAATTGAACCATTAAAATGTTGTCGTTTTTTAACAAGCTCTTGTTTTTCTTTCAAGGAGCTTTCTGGCACTTTTATTGTAATATATGCAAGCTTTTCAGTTTTAATGGACAAAAAAAATTCTAGCTGTGAAGTTATTTATGGCTTAGTTAAAGGATTCCTCATAGGACATTTCAGGATGGTGGTTACCTGTTGTGTTATGGGGTTGTTGCAAAACAATAAATCCCTGCGTTTAACAATTTAGTTGGTTGTTTGAAAGTTACTAACTCAAGATTGTCTTTTGGAAACTTAACATCATCTTCCCACTGCTTAATTGTTCTGCAGGGTAACATTTGCACTTATACAGTCTTCTGTTTAAGTACTGTATTCAGTACTTAAACATAGCTAGACATTGTTTCATGGATAAAGTACTTTTTTTTTTCTTTTTTAGACAAATATTCAAACAGTTTTTAACAAATAGAGTGCTGAAAGACCCTAAGCAGAGGCGCTTTTTCAAATCCAATGACCTTTATGAACTCTTTACTCTGAGCAGCCCAGATGTATCTCAGGGGACAGAAACAAGTGCAATCTTTGCAGGTACACATTTTTTCCTATTTGTTTAAAAGAAAAAAAAATGTTTGAAGTGTTTGATAAATGGATACTAATTTCATTCATCCCTCAGGTACTGGTTCAGATGTTCAAGTCCCAAAACACCAATTTAAACGGAAACTTGAAAAGACACTGGATAATGACACTTCTAAGGGTGATCTCCATCTTACAGAAAGCAGCTTGCCAAAGTACAGCAAGCTATCCAATTCCTGCTCAACCACCCACGTGACAGATTCTTCTAAACCAATAGAGACAAGTGAGGGAACCAAAGGAAATTTTGAAACCTTTGACCAAAATAGCCATGCAAAAGATAATGCACAAGCAGCTACTAATGTAAGTTCGTTGAATAATAGCAAGGACGAAAGCTTGGAAAGAGCTGACAAATCTATGTCCCAGTCATTGACAGGTGAGGCAGGGTCTTCAGAGAATGCCAAATGTCTCAACGCCGTGGTGGCTGATGAAGTACATGGAGCAGATAATGCAAATGTCAAGGGAGATTTTAGCCTTACATGTGGTGCAGCTGGCTCTTGGGAAAAGCAGGTTGCTAAAACTGAAGATGGGCAACTAGATAAGAATCATTATAAATGTACCTCAAAAACAAAGCACAGGGTGGATATGCTGTCACATGAAAGCCACAAAGATAAGTCTAAAAAGAAACATCACAAAGATGCCAAATTTGAAGGAGAGCGCATTCCTCATCTAGTGAAACAGAAGCGATACAGAAAGAACAGTGAAGAGAAGGAGGAAGACTCAAAGAAAAATGATGATTACGTCTTGGAGAAACTTTTCAAAAAATCAGGTAACTATTGTTATTTGGCTGCTCAACATTATCAGACTATTTAAACAGAGGTATATAAAACTTATGCAAATGAGGGAAGGGGCAGTTCTGTTACTCTGATGGTTAGAACTACAACACAAAACGTGGTTTATCTGTTATTGTAGTGAAGCATTAAAATGGTCAATGTTGAAATGCTCCAGTTATGATTGTGCTAACTACCTCGGCACAAACATCTCGGAGACATCTGCAGCCTTCTAGAAGCACATGCAGTGTTTCTTCTGGAAATAAGGATGCAACCAGCCTTCATTTACACAGCGGTTACGCTTCTATCTGTCCTGTCCATAACAATAGAAATGATCGATTTACCCACATAATTGCCAAGTCTGTTGTGAATAATGACCTCATCAGCACACCAGAAGTGGTTTGCTGTCAAATTGATTGCTTAACTGATAGAAGAGGGTTCTCTTATTAGAAATGACTATACTGAAGTGCTGTATATAATATATAATCAACCTGAAAAAGGAAAAATGTGATTGTGGCATTCAGTTAAATGTTGAATGTTTAATTGTACAGATAACCATGTAAATTAACAGATGTTCTCCTTCACCTTTTCTTGTACCTTCTGGTTTTTAGGGGTACACAGTGTTATGAAGCATGATGCCATTATGGAAGCTTCCAGTGCAGATCATGTGCTGGTGGAAGCAGAAGCAAGCAGAGTGGCCCAGGATGCCTTAAGAGCCTTAAAAGTCTCTCGACAGCGATGTTTAGGAGCTGCTTCTGGTGTGCCGACCTGGACAGGCATGAGCGGTCTTTCAGGTGCACCATCAGGAATAAAGTAAGTTCAGTTCTCACATTGCTTTTCCAAAAATAGAAAAGTTCCTTAGGATGCTGTGGATTTATCTTTATTTGCACTTGGTATTTGCAGTAACATGTATCAAAGTGGAGTTTCATGTTTTATATTTAATATTGACGTGAAGGCATATTACAAGCTTAGGAAGTCCATTCCAAAGTGCAAAGTACAAAGAAAGCATTCTTGTTGCACAGTAGAGGAAGCGACAGTCTGGCAGAGGGCTCTTGAGAACCCTAAAACGCAAAGCCAGTCAGTGTCTTTGGCAAAACTATCCTAATCATTTTGAGAAGGATGTTTTATGGACTTACATCTTCTGTGGGTTTTTAGGAGTCGGTTTGGTCAAAAAAGAAACTCCGTGCTGCTTTCTTCACATTCCACTTGTGCATCACCTGCGAAAAAGTGCAAGGTAAGAGACCCAAGCTAACATTGCTCTTTTAATAGCTGATATATGTGAAATGTTCTGATTTATGCAACAAATCTGATTTATACTGGAGATGTGTCTCATACCCATTTGTTGTATGATTATGTAGAATTCCAGAATTTTTAGTCACACATGAATTTAATTTTTCATCTTTTGATATAGCATCTTGATGAAGTCTAATTAAATTAGTCACAAATTGCAACATGGTCTGGTTATCTGTCTCAAGACCAGCAATGCCTTTCTTTTGCTTCCTAAGTTTTAAAGTTGAGACCAGAACATGTTGCCTCTTTATTGTGTATTTCAGATGACTAGCTTCTGAGTGCTCACATTTGTTGTTTAAGTCTGAACAGCAGGCAGAATTTGTTTAACAGATTCTGTGGATCTCAAAATCCAACTTTCTCCATAGTCTGTATATTTGCAGGATGCAGATATAATGAAGAAAGAAAATGTGAAGAAGTGTAGTTCCAATGGGCATTTTGATGTAAAATCTGGAGAATCGTCATCCAGTGCACTAGACTCTTCATCTTTATTAGCTAAGATGAGGGCAAGAAACCACCTTATTTTACCACAACGGACAGGGAATGAGGGAGATGAGAATCATCAGCAAGCACCCGCCCCCGCCCCGGTTTCAACAGAATACGATGAGCTGCTCGTGGATGTGCGTAACTTCATAGCGTTCCAGGCCCGCGTGGACGGCGAGGCTAGCACTCAGGAACTACTGCACGAGTTTGAGTCCAAACTGCCTGTGGCACATTCCTGCGTCTTTAGAGAACTTCTCCGCAATCTCTGCACCTTCCACAGGAGCCCGAACGGTGAAGGTGTCTGGAGGCTAAAGCCAGAATTCCACTGACCTTTGTCAAGGGAAGGCACCTGCCTGCGTGCTCAGCCACCGCTCTCCTCTCAAAGACTTACTGTTTATCTTTTAAAACGAGGAATTATTTCATATTCATGATATAATAATTGACTTGAGCAGTCAGTGGTGCAGTGCTTGTTGCAGGCTCAGAGCTAACTTTATTTCTGATTTACACTATTTATATGGAAGTGCCATCTACCTCATAGATGAAACAATACAAAATATCAGCACCTTTTATTTAAAAGAAATCTTAGTGTAAATGGGATGAAGAATACATACTGACTTTTTATTGCAATAAGAACCATGGGTGTTGCTGTGGGTTGTAAGACTTTTATTTGATTTCTGTGAAATTTGGAGAACTTCTTCCTCAATTTCCTGTATGTTACTTGAATGGTCATGGGGCACACAGTGTACCATCAAAAAAGAAAAAAAAAAAAAAAAGAGGAGGAGATGGTAGTGGTCAGCCTGAGAGATTCACTTGTACCGAAAAGTGCATCAAAATCATTGTATGACACTTCCTTCAGTAGTGAGAATTTTGCTTTAAAGTTGGTGCTTTTGTTGTTGCCAGCATCTAGCATATGCAGTGTATCTTACATCACTACTTAACTGGGGAAATAATTCTACTGCCACAGAGGTTTAATCACAAAAAAAAAGAAAGCCTGGCAGGATATTGAGAGGAATGACAGTTGATATTTATGGAAAACTTATTATATTATGGAAAACCCATTTACACCGTAATCATGAATTCGGTTACAGTCCCATACACCACTGGCAATTGCTTGGTACGGTATTTCTTAGCACTGAGGTGACAGTAGTTGTTATGTTTGTCACAGGTTGTGGACTGAAAATTGAAATCCCATGAAATGTTCATGGATCTCACTGTAATTCATGTCAAAAGCTTTCCAGTTCCCTGTTAGCACTTAAAATGTTATACCTTGACAAAGGCTGAGTGTTAGTTGGTCAGAGGGGGAATGGTTTGACTGTATTTTCCTAAATGTGATCTTACACGTGAGTCACAGGTTATATCTGCTCTGCAGATAGGGAAAATCTCAGTCTTCCTGACAGTCAGACAACTTCCAATATCCATTTCCTTCCAAGGAAGGAAGGATTGGATTATTTGTAGCAAACCCAAGCGCTACATTGGCTCTGTCGTCAAGGTACTAGCTTGCTACATAAGGAAATCTTAAGGGGGAAAAATGGATACATTTTGAGAAGAAAACCAGGTTCTTGCAGCAACATTAAATTACTGTATGGCTTAAACTAGGAACAGTTAAATATGCCTAATGTCCTTCCTATCCCTAAGCTATTGAGAAAAGGGAAAGCTGAGCTACTTTTAGGGTTTTGTTCAGTGTGAAAGTATCTTGTTTACTTCAAATGACAGTACAACTATTGAAAGATGAATGGTGAAGCAAAAGTACAAACTGTTACTTTGTTCTTGTAAAGAACGTCTTTAAGATACTTCCAATGGCTTTTTCTCTTGTTTGCTCAGTGCTAAAGGATCTGTAGAGATTTGCAAAAAGCGGTGCCTCGCTGTTTCAATAACTGCTCGGTTGGCTTTTTGCAGACTGGAGTTGGAGAGGGCAGATAGCCCAAGAATCTACTTCTTTTCCTCATGGCATTTGAAGGTGGGACTGTTCCACCATTTCCTGACATCTGTTTTTCTGATGCCATTTATATTCACTTACATTCCCTCTTTCAGGAGAAAGATGAAACCAAGGATCTAGGCTGCAATTACAGAACACTTCAAAAACTGTAAATCTGTTGATATGACTTAAAATGGATCAGTAAAAGAGTAAAAACAAACCAATTTTTCTGTTCTCTTCAAAGCTACAGAGAATTTTAATTGGGTTTGGGTGTCATGCCCCCATGCGTTCCTGTGCCCCAGGAACAGACCAGGAGTTCAGCTCTCAGCAAAGCTGCTGCTGTCACCTTAGCTGTCCGTTGTGGCCTCCTGTTTTATTTATGACTTCCAATCCTAAAGACATAGTTCCTATACTAAGGAAAGTTCGCAACTTCGCACTGATCTGTTAATGTAAATGGACTTGCATGTGCTTTTTATAAATCCTTGGCTTTTATGGACTTATTAAAAAAGCAAAACCGAAAGTCTGTTCTAAAAGTCTTCTTTGGGGGCGGGGGGAAGAATGGGGTGAGGGAGCGATATTTTCTTGTATCATATGGCTCTGACTAAACGATTTATATTATCAAGTACACTTCTGTTCTTCATACAACTACAAATTATGCATCTTAGCAACTAGATTTTTTTACAGTACTAGCTTTTGTTTAAAAGAGTGAATGAATGTTAGTATAATACTAAAAAAAAAAAAAATTTTAAAGCATTTAATCTCAAAAGTGTATGTGATTAAAGGTCTACAGGCTGATTTATCAGTAAAAGTCCTGGAATATAATACAGCTGCTATGCATTTTAAAGTAGAAGAGCTATTTCAGAATAATCCTACTTTTATTCCATAGTGTTATCCGATTTTTTGTTTAACTTTACCTGTGTAAAGTGAATTCCTTTCACATCTTCAAAGAATATCTAAAACAATTCCTGACTAATGATATTGCATACTCAAATATGTTTACCATTAAATAGCTTATAGATACGTAATACTCTTAAAACCTTGTATTTTAGTCTTCTCAGTTTCCAAGTATTCAATGCTGCAGTTGGTCAGTTGGTAGTTGCTACTTTATTTGTTTGTGATTCCAAAAATCACTCATGTGGGATGCTTGTGTGTTTTTAATTTGTTTTCTCACCTCAGTAAAAAGGGGATAAAGAATGATCAAAACACAGATGTTAATTTAGGAATCAAGTTGAAAAAAAAAATCATTAAATCTTACTAAGGAAAGACATTTCAGCATGAAACTGAGTATAGTCTTTAAATTTTAAAAAAAAAAAAAGTATACTGCAAGGAACTACTGAAAATTTCTTTCTGTAAAGATGCTAAAAGCTGAGCACCATGCTACTCCAGAAATGTCGTGCCAGTGTAGATGATGTGACCTGCTACCCACACAGCTCAGCAGACAAATGCTGTTGAACAAAAATCTAGAAAGGTAAATAGCAAAAACTTGTATTGGTCTGTGTTTGGGGCTATGTACAGTGTTTGGGTAAAACATGCTGCACTGGTGTTTTAACAGCAGAAGTTAAAACTTATCGTAATTGTTCCTTCTGGTTTCAAACTATATTTGTAAAGAGGGAGGTAAAAAAACCCTCTTGCTTTGTCTATTAAGATGTTTCCCCCCATCCTGTCCTCCTTTTACATTCTTGCAGGTGTTTATTCTCCTGTGTTCATCCTTTTGCTGAACACGTAAGTCTTGTATAGCCAACTCGCTCACCTCTGGTAGAACTAAACTCTAACCTAGAGAAAAGAGACTCTGCTAAAGGTTGTAGGTGTTTGACTCTTCTGAACAATAACGACCTGCCACAAAAGAAATGTTAGCAAGGTGCTGAATGGATAGATTGATAGAAATGACGATTAAAAATGAGAGTATTTTTAAATCCATAACTTCATATTGTGGCTCAGCCTCTTCTCAAAGGGCTACACCATGTGGAGAATTGAGTCTACTACAGCTAATAAATGTTGTCCTCCCAAGTAAAGCTGTAGAGAATTGAGCTTTCATATCTGTAAGTTTTGGCTTCAGATGATAGTCACCTATAGACAGTCGTACTCAAGTCATAAGGTCGATTTTGCTTTTGATTCCAAGGTTGCTAAACTTGGCTAATTTTGACTGTCTTCTACTAGTGCAATTCTCTGCCTTACAAGAAGCTGCAACTGAAAGGACAAGACTTTCAAAAGGACTTGATGGGATTTTTGTTGTTCATAAAGTCCTGCAGCACTTCCCTTTGAGCTACTGAGTCATTAGGACTAAGAAGCTTCCAGTTCCTCAGCTGTTGTAAATGCAGCTCCACTGACATGGATGGGCTGATGCTGCTTCCTCGAGGACCTAGCCTTCATCAGAGCCAAAACGCGTGTTATCTGGGATGCTGCACGTACGTGATTGAAACAGCTGCAGAATGTTAGCCTTTCTCCAGTTTCTGTGTGTTTATTGACACTGCTGTACAGACAGGACAGTTAGAGGTGAGTTGCGTTCCTGAAGAGGGATACCTGTTGTACACAGGTTTTTGGTTGATTTTTACAAAGAATGATCTTGTGAGCTCCGTTTTTCTCTGAACTCCAGTTACAATGTGAGAGGTACTTTTCAAAGCACACGGAGATAGGTGATGGCAATGATTTTAGAAGCCATCTGAAGAGACCTTTGTGTGTTGATTCCCCAGTTAAATTTATGTATAAAGTGCATTTGGTTATATTGATGTTAGTCTGCAATTGAATCAGGGCTTTTTTCCTTATCTACCAATTAACTCTGTTTGATAGTGAATGAATACTGCCAGGACTCATAATGCCCCATCACTAGTGTGTAAGGAAAAAGCTCTTCACAGAGGGAGAACATTTTGCCTTCGCTAAGACTGAGCAGAAACACAAAATATGTTCCATAAACAATGATACTACTGTGTAACAGTGTGAAAATGAGAGGAGAATCTTCTTCACAGCATCAGGCGGGGAGGGAGGAAATTTTGCAGTAGATTTTCAAATGTTACACATTGAGATCTATCAAAAAAAAGTCCACATATAATGATATACCATCAGTGACAAAGATATCTAGGCAGGCATCGCATAACTAGAAAAAGCTGTGGGGAAGTTATTGCTACAGGATGTATCCTTCAAGGAAAGCTGTCACTGGAAGCAGTAATTTAAGCAATTAATTTGACAAAACAGTCTTACAGAAAACAGTAACTTGACTAATGTTCTTTCAAAAGGGTAATGCTTTTCTCCAACATGAAATAGTTTTATTTTTAGAAGAAGGAACTGGGTAGATGAATAATAAAATTTGTGAGATAATACTTGCATTTTTTTTGTATACTGCTCTGATCGCTACGTCTAGTAACAACAGTTTAAGCAGTTTTGTCACTTGGAGGAAGGAGGTGTTGAGGAACACCAAGGATATCTTGGTGGTTCAGCAAGGAAGGACAATGCAGTGTCTCCTGTGCTGGTGGTGGCTGTGGTTTCTCAAATGATACATAAAGATGATGAAAAGACTCGATGTGGAGAGAACCCCGTAGCAGTTTTATCCAAACTTGGCTTACTCCTAGTGTATGGCGAAGTAATTACCTAAACCATGAGGAAAAATTAGGAAGGAATTAAGTTAGGTAGCGTAGTCACTGAGATGGCTTAAAATGTGGAGTAATCTACCTGTTTGGTCTTTTAGGAGCAGGGAGATCTGGATTCTCCTGGGTGACTTTGGACATGGTACTATACTGCCTGCTGCATTGGTTTCCCCATCTGATGGGTGCGCCTTTTGGGGAAGGCAAGAAATCTTTCAAGTCCTTTGGAAGTGCTTCAGGAAATGACAGCACAGTACAAAAAAGTCCTAGTTGGGAAAAGAGAGGTAATATGGCATCTTATTGTCTAGCTCATTAATTCAGCAACTGTAGTTCACACAAAACTATCATACAAAATTGCTAAGAGTACAGTTTTTTGAAGGGCTTGGGTAGGGCACATGCCTTGGAGTCAGGATGTGCTGGCAGCACTTGGGAGTTTATCTCCTCTGGGAGAGGTATTTATATATTAGATACATGGTAAAAACACTCTCTGCTACTTAGGGCCATTTATAATTTCCCTGTTCCAACATTCAAGCTAAATGCTGAATATACGCTTACTAACTCAGTGGCTCTCTCCATCCACCCGGCCCTCAAGGGATTGCTATTCTAGGCGCTGGGGTGACGTCAACACTCCGACTTCACGCAGCATGGCTGATGTAGTACAGTCCCGTTCCTTCAGCTGAGACTTAGAAGCTGAAGCTTTTCTTAGTAATTTTTGGTTTTACTGCCTCTACTGTCATTACAAGTAAAGAGAAGTCTGACATCTTTCACACAAAGGCCATTCCTCTTTTCTTTCTTAAATGGGTGTAAGACAGCTGCTGTGAAGTAAGTGAAATACCCTGTGTTCTTGCTTCCTGCCTGCAAAAGCCAGTGAAGGCTGCGGTGCATCGTTGTTGTGTTCAGGGAGCAGAAAACTACTCTTCCCCGCCTCCCGCGGAAAAAGAGATGTGTTTTAGGTCACTAAACTAACTAGGAACTACAGAACCTGCACAGAGAGTGTACAAAGTGTCAGGCAGCTGTGTTGAGAAAGAAGCAACTTCCAGCCTGCTCTATCCACTAGTTCCTTATTTTTTGCGCTAATGTGAAATTAACGGGAGAAGGGAGAGCGTATGCTGAGCCGAGCTCTTCGTTTCTGAATGGCAGGGTTGGACTTGCATTTAAGTCCAAACTTGCTAAGGTTCTGAAATGGACAATGAAAGCTCCCAAGTAAATGTTGCTCTGCCCGGTAATGATAGCATGTGATAAACACGCCTTTTCAATATTGCTGTCTCATATTAATTGTAATGTCATCAAAGATGATGTGGCAGTCCACATGATAAATCCCACCATTCTTACATGTAAGCTATACCTGAACGCTTGACGATTTTGAACTCTTCAGATCCTCCAAGCTGTTTATGCAGTCACTTGAGAGAGGGAGAAGGAAAAGCAATGCCAATGCTGAACTCTTTAGAGAATCCACCTGAAATTTTAAGTTGTTAACGATCTATCATATCTCCCTACAGATTCCCTGCTTTTCCTGTGCTCCCAAAGCCACACTGCTCACAACATGTAAGTTGAGAGAACCTTTTTTTATTGTACAGATCAGGGAGGTTGAAGCCTTGCACTAATTGCAAACCAGTACGTAGTATCATCAGTGGAGCTATGACCAACTCCTGCATAAGGCTTACATAAGTGGTGAGTCACGCAGTCTTACGAAAGAATAGGGAGTGAGGCTTTCATTATGTTGTTTGCCTAACCAGAAATATGAAAATAAAAGAACACAGCACTCAGTGGGTTACGTTTGGCTAACTGTAGGCTGGAATTTCTGCAGTTGCACTACTACGATGGAGGCATTTCATTGTTTGTGGTCCCAGCTTATATTAAACAGAGAGGATTTTTTCATAAATCTTTGCCTCTAGGGCAGAGTTAAGGTTGTTTGGGAACCCTAGCTTTGTGTTTCCAGACATTAATGTCTGGAAGCAGCACCATGGGAGTAGAAATGGAGGTATATGCCTAGGGAGGATACTAGGAGTAAATGAAGAGGCCCAAGGGCAGGGTAGGGTTTGTGAGGATAAGCATGCAAAGAAGCAGTGGAGTGGAAGCAAAGCTTTTAGGATGACTGAAAAACAGTCTAGTGATGATTTCTCATATTTTACTAGTCCCTTTCCATGCTCTCAGGCAGGTAGTTGAATGGGTATTACTTTATCTAGCGCTGCTGTCAGCCATGGGCTGAGATACCACAGCCCTTAGAAGACAACTGGAGAGCTTTATGTGCAGGAATGGCGCTCTTTACACCGGTCTGAATCACCCATCACTGCTACCCATTTTCCTCCGTCAGTCCTCTGCAGCTCATGTGGCAAACTGAATCAGCAAGCTTGTCTTCTGGGGGAAAAAAAAACATAGCAATAATTAACCAATTTTTTTTCAAACATGTGGCTACACTAGCTGAAGGCTGGAATGAGTGACAGTAAAGGAGGAGTCTGGAGCTGAAGAGCCATGTGGCCAAGTACCCTAGGAACTTCAGCTTTAGCACAGCAAAAGGTGAGTGCCTGCTGTATCAGAGCTGTTTGAACAATCCAGATTAAACCTTTTTGGTTTTTTTTTTTCTTCAAATGGATAATTTGGGAGCGTGTGGAACTGTATGGTCTTTGTCGCCACCTCATTCCCCGATGGGCCCACATGCTTGCTCAGTGCAAGTGCTCCTGCCTAACGCAGCGTGCCGAAGCAGAGGAGACAGAGATGTTTCTATCTGCCCCACAACCCACCTCCCTTTGCTTTCCTGCCTGGAAAGGCAACACGTGGCCCTGTGGCACAACCAGAATAGGCACTGCTGCGTGAACCGTCAGGAACATAGAACTGCTCCTCAGTAAGCTGCCAGACTGCCTTAAAAAGGACTAGTATGCAGGATGCTTAGGGGTTGGGTTGGTTTGGGTATTTTTTTGGGGGGGGGGGGGGGGGGGGGGGGGAGGTGGAACTCCCTTCACCAACCAAAGGCGGGGGGGAAGGCAAATTACTTAAAGCTGCTTTGGGAATTATTTAAGCCTTTAAAATGGCTTTTCAGAAGGCGTGTGCCTCCCCACATCCCTAACGATGTCGAAGCCCTGCTGCCCTGCCGTGGCGGAATCCCGGCCTGTCCCTAAACCCCGACCCCGGGCAGCCGCGGGGCCGGCGCTAGAGACGGCGGTACCGGTGGGTACCCGGGGCCCCTCCGGGGATCTGCAGTGCCCATATCAAAGCCTTTTTTAGTAAAGAATGAGATTTTCACAGGCGCGCTTTTCTTTGCAGAGACTTGGGCTTCCCCTTTCACCGGCAGCCGCTCCCCCGGCCCGCTGATGTTAACGAACCGAGCGGCGATGCCCCATTGAGCCTTTATGGGGCCTTAATGGCCCGGGCGAGGCGCGGCCGCCCGCCCCCGGGGGAAGCGGCCATCAGGGCTGGCTGGGCTCCTTGCCCCGCTCACTCGCCTCGCCGCCCTCAGCCTCAGCGGGCCGGGGCCGGCGGAAGGGCCGCTGCCTCCTCACCCCGCTGCGGCCACCCGAGGCGGCCTTCCCGAGCCAGCGCCGCCGGCCATGGCGGCCCGCCGGCTGTGGCCGTGGCTAGGCCTGGCCTGGCTGCTGAGCCTGCCGGCGGCCGGCGGCCTGCCCCTGGCCCCCGGCCCGCGGGACGAGGTGCTGGCGGCGGCCATGCAGCGGCTGCGGGAGGTCTTCGACATCGAGGAGCTGCCGCCCGACGTCCTGCCCCGCAAGAAGCCGCCACAGTTCATGGTGGATCTCTTCAACAAGGTGGCCGACGCCAACGGCATCACCCGCGCCCCGGGGCTGCTGGAGGGCGACGTGGTCCGCAGCTTCGAGGACCGAGGTGGGCCTGGGGCGGGGCCGGGGGGCGGCGGGGGCCCAGCCGTGAGGTGAAACCCCCGCTGCGGGTCCCCTGCCCCGCCGTGAGCAGGCCCGGCGGCGGCTGTGGGAGAGGCGGGGGCCGGGGTTGTTTTGTGGGGGTCCTGCGTTGTCACTAAGGGGGAAGGGGGTGTCTCTTTCCAGTTGTCATGGACCAGTACCACTTCTATTTCGACATCAGCGCCATGGAGAAGGGCGAGCAGATGCTGAAAGCCGAGTTCAGGGTCTTCAAGCTGAAGAGGACACACCGGTGTAGAAGGGCTGACATGAAACACTTTTGCAAAGTAAGTGGGGAAGTAAGCTGTCAGTTATAACATTTACTTGTGCTTTACGTTGTTAGTAATACTGAAAATGAGGAGTGCAACCGCTTACCACAAACCTGCTTTACTTTTATTTTCATTTGATGGTCGGCCTCAGTTGTTCTTTGCCTCCAGCGTGCAAAGAAGTAGGCGCAAGGTTTTGGCTGTCCTTTGCACATATGGCAGTGCGCTATCCCTAAAGACGGCTCCGTCAGACCTCTCTCAAGCCATACCGTGCTTTTCTGGGGTTTGAAACGTTTTGAAACTTAAATCGAAATTTGTCTGCTTGAGCCACTCAAAAAAAAAAAAAAATAGCGATTTGGGATCCGTAGGAAAATCGTGCAGGTGAGGACTCTGATGTCAGTTGTACCTGTTCCTTTGGCAAAAGGCAGGATCAGACTTTTTGCAAACCTAAAAGTAAAGCTGTGGAGGAACGGAAGACTCCCACAGTATCAGATGTTCAAAAGAGAAAGAAAAAGGATGATCAGGATATTTTTCTATAGTATCAAACAGCCCAGTATCCTGCCTCTGAACACATCTAGAAATAGGTGTATGTACTGATACTTGTTTTTCCCTTAAACCGCCCCAAACCAACTTTTTTGCTTGGTCTGGAATGGTAGTACAGTTTTCCAGCTATGATGTGTCAGAAATATTCATAATCTTCATTCTCCTTGTTTTGCTGGAACAATTGTTTTCATTCTTATTGTTTTGTTGCATTGTTCTCATCAAGGTGGAAGTGTATGAGCTCTTGGAGAGTGGAAGTAAGATACAAAAAAAGCATCTCATTGCATCAAGATTATTGTCCCTGTACACAGAAGGCTGGGAAGTATTCAATGTCACACAGACGGTAAGCAGAGAATTCTGACTTCATTGTAATTCTAAATCTCCATTTAACTTCCTCTGTAGACTTCTTTATTTGTTAGTTTCAAGATTTGTTTTGTAGATACCCTTAAACTATAGCGGTAAGTGAATGCCTTTCCATAGCAAAAAAAAAAACCCGAAAGTGGTTTAAAACATACATTTTCCTGGGTTTAAATCTCTATTCTCAGACTGTTTTTCATTGCCAACGCTTTATAATCAGTCTGAACAGCATGCTTGGATGATTGGCTGAGTTCCGTCTTAGGTCATGATAGCTCTGCTTGAGAATGGCCTGGCCTTATCTGTTAGTCTGTGATTATAACAATTAGATAAAGTAAATTTGCTTGATTGCGAGTTAATTTCTTCAAATGCCATGTTTGTTAGATTTAAATGAGTTTTAATGTTATGGAAAGTCTGGAGAGTTCATGTTGTTCTGTTATTAAGATTGCTATGAAAAATAAATTCCTGGATGAAATCAGAGAGGATATGTTTTAATGTTAATTTTAATTCCTAGACTCATCTATTCACTCGTAGATTCTCTGAAATTAATTATCTTCCTGTAAAAGTAGCTTTGGGGAATGCATATGGTTTTTTGTATTTTTAAATGTTGAATTACTGGTTTAAATATTAAGCTCAATTGAGTCTCAGCTATACAGTTAGCTCACTTCTGTTCTTACGCTCTCATAGCTTGTTGCCCGTTCCCTTTTCCTAATAAAAACATTGCTTAATCATAATGCTGTAATAAGAATATCGAAACGATATTTTTTCATTTCCCTTTCGTTACCAGGTTTCCAAGTGGGTTGGAAACAGCAGCTCCAACCATGGCTTTTTGATAACTACCACACATGTATTCAACAATAGAATTGAGCACAACCTGGTTAAGTTTGCTAAGAGCCAGGGTGCTTTGCAGGAGAGTAGAAATGCTCTCCTTGTCCTCTTCACCAACAGTAACAAACGGAGGTCTTCCAGCTTTGTACCCTCTTCCACAAGTAAGTTTGTTCTGATGTAGAATATGAACTCCCTGTTCATTTTCTGTTATCTTCTGCTGCCTCATGTATACCTCATCTCAGTATTTACTTGCAGTGTTGAAGAGTTTTGAAGTTCGTCTGTGTCGCTTATCAGAATTTCATTCGATAGTTCTTGCTAGTAAGTCACCCACCATCTTAAGTTGCTTCTCCCCTCAAAAAAACAGTGTTTGTAGGAAATATTCAGGAAGCCTAGGGTGGGATCTGGTATATTTTGTTTGTAAGCGAGTGGGAGTTCTATTTTTTTTTAGTTACTGTTTATATTATTTTTGTGGTGGTGAAGTTTGCATGAAAATTGTAGATTAGGTTTAGGCTAAAAAAACTCAGTGACCTGGAAAACTTGGTGAAAATGCTGGTAAAGCAACTGTAAGTAGAGTTATTAAGCACAGCTTTCAAGAGTGGAAGAGGTTGTTAAATAAGCAATTTAAACCTCTCTGTCCTTGGCTTGGTTTTTAAGCACCTATTTAACTTCAATGACTAATTAGCATTGTGACTAAAGGCTGCTTTCATCAAAGACAACGCCCTCATCCCTTAAATTACAAAACACAGTGTTTTACCTCTCCCACTGGTCTTCCAGTAAAACCAACTGAGGCTGGATTTTAGAGCCTGATAAATGCAAAGAGCAAAAGCTGCGAGAAGGGGCAAAAATTATTCTGTTTTGGCTTTGCAGGGTTTTCAGGTAAACGATTGCATTTGCACATTAGAAAGAAACGAGGTAGGACTTGCACCAATATTAAGAAGTAGGTGGTGAAATTGATTAAAAACAAAAATAAGGCTGGCCTGTTTATTTTTGTTTTCCAAGGAAAACTTTTATAGTGAAATCCTGCATCCCAATTTAATGAGCATCAAGCTCCGTATGGGATGCTGTGCCAGGACTGAGAAATCAATACCCTTTTCTCCATGAAGAAACTCCTTAGACCCCCCTGTTTTTTGTGGTCAGTGAATCTGCGCAGTTTGTCCTTCTACCAGCCTGTATATCAGTGGTTTTCAGCCTCTCTACATGGATCTTAAGGTCTCCATGGACATTTATTAAGGCTTCTCAGAAGGTACTTTGAAAGCAAACCTATTGTCAGTAAGCTTCATTTTCTAGCAGAATTCCATAAACCTGGTGGTAATTTTTTCAGATCGAAAAATTGAAAAATATTTTTAAAAATATTGCTTTATAGGAGCACTGTCTGTTTTGCAAGTGTATGGGTAGAGTTCCTGCGAGGAGAATACTGGAGAGAGAAAAAGTCTGTGATCTCCACGCTCTGTTAGCACTGCTCAGCTTGATCTGTGTTGTAGGAGTGGCCGTGTAAAGGTTGTTAAAACCATTCCGACCAGATCCAGCTCTGAAAAGGGCCTGTGGAGTTCACAGAATGTATTTAGTATATCATTGAGCTTTTCCTTTGTATTTCTTCTGAGTTTGGGACACAAAATGAAACACAAGATGTGGCAGTTTTTGAAATATGGCTGAAATAGCAATTGAAAACACACACACCCCTTTTGGTACTTTCACAGTTGAATGTAATTTTTAAATCTATCCTGAAGACTTAGATGAAAATTTATGGAATAGGCTTTTGTGCAGAATACTGTAGTTGGGAAATTAATTTATTTTCGGAAAGATTAACACGCAGCTTCCTTTCAGAACTGGAGATGAACTCTGCCAAAAATGATGCTTCACGTGTGCCTCGTGAAACTCGGATCACGGAAAGCAGCAACGCAGGCATGAGCAGGAGACCCCGAGCTGCTGCAGTCCCTTCTGCCAAAAGCCAGGTAACAGCCTGTCATCGAAGGGAGCTCTACGTTGACTTCCGTGCTATTGGCTGGTCAGGATGGATAATTTACCCGAGTGGATACAATGCATTTTATTGCAGAGGATCCTGTGTCTTCCCCTTGGGAGAAAGTCTAAATGCAACAAACCATGCTACAGTTCAGTCCATAGTCCATACCCTTAAACTGTCTGAAGATGTCAGCACGCCCTGCTGTGTGCCAGATGAACTGAAGTCCCTCAATCTTCTCTACTTTGATGACAAAGAGAATGTGGTCCTTAAAAATTACAAAGACATGGTGGCAACAAGGTGTGGTTGTCATTAGGGGGACCCCTTTTACCTTTTTTTGTCTGCAGTTGGCTTGCACCTGGATTCAGTTCCCCATTTGCCATTACCAATGGAAATGGCATTTTAGATTGCAGATCAGGAGAGTCAGAAGTTCATCTGTGCTTCAGATCCTTCTCCTCTCATCATGGCTGTGTGGAAAGGTGTTTAAGGATGGCTTTCGAAGAGCCACGGGCTTCTGGAGGGTATGCTGATCTGCATGGAGAGTTCTTTGAGAGCCTGTACACCAGAGGAAACCATTAAAAACAGGAACTTGCTATGTGAAGGAGTTAAAACACTCTAAGATGAGTGTTCAAATTAAGGTCTTGTTCTGTATATTGAGGCACAGAATTTCCTATGATTTAACAGGCATGGTATCCTGCCTCAATCCAGGACGGGGTGCAGGTCTCTCAGTTTTGACTGCATGATCCAGTGGGGATGTACACTCCTACATAGAGCTTTCAGCATAAGTGTTTGCCCAGAGCTAATCTCAAGAGGCCTCTACCATCTGCAGCTCGTGCATTACCTGGAAATGCACTTATCGCACCAGTTCATGCAGAGACCTCCTTGTAAGTCCGCCTGGGGCTTGCTGGCCGATCTGAGGGAGCACATAGGTCAGCATTTGTCTGGAAACCAGGAATCTTCGCTTCAGACTCAGGGCTGCCACCTCTGTATGATCAAGCATCAACTGGTCCTCTTTGTAAAATCATTCTCTTCCACCGTGGTCTGCTGGTGGCTGTTGGGCAGTGTGTCAGCAGAGAATTTATACAGGGGCTGTTCAATGGGATCCTAAGCTTGGGTCAGAATCCCCATAGTTTGGCAGGATGAAAAAAGACTGCAAAGCTTTGGACGTCTGTGAGAACATGCTGGATGCTGACCTGGTCCTGTATCTGAGGCAAGTTTGATGGAAGGTACGTCACTGATTCCCTTCCATTCCTTCTTGAAGAACAGGACATAGACTTGCAAGGGGCGCCCTGACCCCCGTTAATGCAGGCAATCAGCCCATTGCAGTTCCTCAGTCAACTCACTGAGTTGTAACTTGAACCTGGTTAGGTTTCTTGTCTCCATGAATCATGGAAGGAGGTAGACTTCTCACAGAACGTGACATCTCCCATGGGTAGAATGGAGAATCTTTTTCGTCCAATGAGATTAAAAAAAAAAAAAAGGTATTTATGTACATGTTTTTCTTCCTGTAAATACTGATGTGTGTAATAAATTTATTTTATTTAAAACCCAAACACTTGGAGTATATTAACTTAATCTGTAATATAAAATGTTAATTTTCAAATAAATGTAACGTAACATTGGTATGGTTTTTGGTGTTGTATTTGAATGTCATGAATCGAATACTTTTCCAGGAGAGAGGATGTTGCCGATGGCTTCAGTGGGCACTCTATCAAGTCCTCTGACTCCATGTCAAGGAGTATAATGGATGATCAGAATAAATGTGTTTACCTTCAGGGAGGATCCAGTAATTATTCCTGAAGCGAAACTTGCATCGAAGCTTCTTGTAACTCTCACTTGAGTTGGGCACAGAGACTAAAGCCCTTCAGGTTTGTCACATGCAGCGTTTATAACAAAGTCTACCTCATGGAGGTCCTGAACTTAACATACCTGAGATGACTTCCATTTTCTTTGTGTCTGAGACCTTATTTTCATGTATGTTGTAGTATCTTGGGATGCCTTCATTAAAATTCCACTAAGTGAGAAAGCCAGGACAAAAGAAATACTGTTATTTGCAGATACAATGTATGGATGAGAAGGCTGGGCCCCGTATGTGTAGGCCAGGCTTGCGCTTGGAACTACAGCCGGGGATGGGTGGAGTAGAGGAGACTGGGTAAGACAAGGATTTAGGAAGAAAGGGTGGCATGCATGGGTCGGTGTGCTGAGAAGGGCGTTCTCCTGCCTGGATGTTTCTCTGTGTCCTGGTTTGAGGTAAAACAACCGATTTTCTGTTCAGTAATTTTACTTTACAGCTAAGCCTCTTCTAACTAACCGAACTCTTTGCAATTAACAGCACATTGTGGAGACACTGTTTGCTTTCAGGGTGGTAAGACCTGATTGTTCTAATTTATGCCAAGGAACAGTATCCAGAGAGGCTCTTGCTTATGCTTGTTGCTATAACAACTAAGGTCAGCAAACTTTTGTTATTTGCCCCGTTGGAGGATTGGAAACAGAAAAGCGCAGAGGGGTCACACCTGTGGGGAGGAGCGGACAGGGCAGGTGACCCAAAACTGACCCACAGGGTATTGCATCCCATCTGCCTCATGCTCAGTATAAAAGCTGAGGGATCACAGGGTCAACTCTTTCTTCAATGGCTGACGTCTGAGGAGGACTCTGTCCATTCGTCTGCCTTTGATCCTGATCTGTGCGTTCCTGAATCCAGTTCCCATCCATCGCAGAGTCCAGCCTGGGACTTTCCTGGTGCCTGCCAGTGGACGTGGTCATCATCCTGTGTGCTCAATACTGGTTTTGTATATTGTATATATTTCATTACTTTCCTTTTTATTATTTTGTTAATATTTTTATTAGTTTAGTTTCTTCTAAGCTCATGAGTCTCTCTCTCTCTCTTCCTCCTCTCCTTGGAGCGGGAGGTGGGGGAGAGCATCTGTTGTTCGCCTCAGTGGCCAGTCTGTCCCAAACCACCGCACTCTGGAAGGTTGCAGAGGCTGCTGTAAGTATCAGCAGAGCTGCGACTTTCCCATGTTGGAACAGCTCCAAGAGCAGGTCTTGCTGCTGGGAGCAGCAGTTAAGGCAAAGGAGCTGGTGCTCAATCCAGGCTGGAACAGGCAGCGGAGCGTTCAGGAAGCTCATGTCTGTTAGGGACAAAAGGCTTGATTCCCCCTAGCCAGGGAAACAGGCTCTGGTGGGGCTCCTGTATTTCCATCCAGCAGACCACGTGTCGAACTGGTGGTGTGTGAGTTACACACGTGGAGGCACAGGGACTACAAAAGTGTTCGTCCTTTCTGCAGAACAGCCCACCATCAGCCATGCTGACCACACTGCCTTGTGTTCAGAATTCCCAGATAAATGGACAAAATCTTCCTCTGCCAGTATAAAACTACTGGGGAGGCGGGGGTGTGGGGGTGGGAACGTGTTTTGATCTTGGTACATGGTAAAGTGGAATATAAATTGGGTAGCAGGGTGGTGCTAAGTGCTGCATCAGCCACACCCAGCCATTGGATCCAGGGCCATTGGCAAAGGGACCTTGGAAAGCATAAAGGGTCATCATCTTTACTGGTTTATTTCCCAGGCTGCTGTTTCGCACTTTTCCCTTTTCGCTACAGAAGTATCTGTGTTGGTTTAAGTCTGTAGGAACCACAACTCGGGAGTGGGAAAATGCATCTACAGCAAGAGTCCAGGCAAGGTCAATTCTGAATGGTGACTTCAGCTGGTGCTGTCCATGCTTCTTGCCGTGGGGGCCCAAAGAACTGAAGCCAGAAGTTTTCATTGCCAAATAACGCTGTGAGAAGGACCGTATTTGGATCGGACCGGCTGAGGCAGGTTCTGCGTCCAACATGTTCCAGTCTTCTGTCTGTGACATGACAAATGCTTCTAGCACCATCAGCTGTGTATCATAGAATCATAGGATGGTTTGGGTTGGAAGGGACCTTTTAAAGGTCATCTAGTCCAACCTCCCTGCAATGAGCAGAGATACCTTCAAACAGAATCAGCTGCATCCTTCAATGTTCGACTCAGAATCATCCATTTTTCCAGGATATCTTAATGGGTTTCTTCTTGTTTCAGATGCCAGGAAAAAAAAAAAAGGAAAGTTTTCTATTGAAAAGCAAGTATGATTAATAAATAAATGATGGGCGCACTGAATATTAGCTACCATAGTGCTGCCCCACAATAGGTGAAATATGCACAGTCAAGCTAGGAGCACTCAGTAGTTTTGCACACATTAAATTATTTTTTTCTGCGCCACTCAACATAGTCTCATTATGCCCCATTAAACCCTGATAATTAAAACAAAATATATTGGAATTGTTTATCCTGGACTTTGTAAGGAAATGAGGTTCATAATAATGCCAAGGGAAAAAATTTACACTACACCAGAACTTGTAATTAGAATAACAATTAAGCACAAGTATGATCCTTTTTTTTTTTTTTAGAATAAAGGTGCATTTTCTTGTTATTCATTAACTGAAATAAGTAAGAATTTAAAAATAAGAAATGCTACACTTTGGAGTCTTTGTTTAATCAGAACATCATACGTCTAGGTGGCATACCAAAAAACAACAGCTATGGTTTTGGAGGGAATAGGGGTAGTGTTCAGCATGGACAGTCTGGAAAAGGGCTGGTGACACAGGTTATGTGTTGTTATATCACGTTGCATCACAACAGCAGCAAGAGAAACCAAGGCTGGTAGCAAACCCCGTTGTGATAAACACTGTACCAAGACCAACGAGGAGCACGCCTGGCCCTGAAGAGCTCTCCATGTACACAGCAGAAGCAAAAAGGAACGATTGCACTTTTTATATGCTGGATGCCGCCAAGAGACTGAAATTTGGAGGTATACAGAGGAGGAGTCCCACGTTAAAGGACTGAGAGCCTTGTGGCATCTTCCCCTGCCTCCAGCTCCAAGCCTCAGCACAGGCACAGCTACAGCAGGCGTGGGGTGTCTGAGGGGGCTCAGCTGGTGGCTGGAAGCAGAGTGTCCCCATGGTGGTGCATCTGTACAGCGCTCAGCTCTGCAACCCGGGGCCTGCTGGCTTGGGTCTCTGACAGCTCATGGCTCTCTCTGTCCTCTCCATAGCATGGGATCAGTGTGATTCTCCAATACACCTCGCATTTTATACCCACAGGCACACGGAAAGCAGGATTTCAGAGGCAGAAGGATTCAGACAATGCCTAGGAAGAGAATCCAAGCCCGTGTTAAAGCTGTAGGGTTATGCTCAACCCCGTGATAAAGAGTTTGGCCCAGATTTGGAACCAGAAGTCCAGGTACGTGCAGTCGTGCTCATTATTGTGAAAGATGAGGAAAGCACTAAACCTGGCCCCAACAACACTGCAGTGGGATGGTAATGGTATGTTGGGAGGGAGGGGGGACGGCTAACAGTAAAGAGCACACATCCACAAGAGATCAGACTTCCACAGTCTCCTGTTTGTAGAAATGTTTGTTTTAAGGGATTTCCGTGGTGCTTCTGTCGTGAGTTATAGATAACGGGAAGGGAAGGTGCGTCTTGGCACTGAAGCAGGGGAGGGACAGGCTGGGGCTGTCCTGGGGCGGGTAAGGCAGAAGGGACGGGCTTGGGGAAATTGGCCTGGGATGGTTTCCTTTGTGAGGGGGGAGATAAGTTAAACGTGCCTGCCCTGAGGAAGCTGGAGCACAGCAGTGCTGTAAGCAGCCAAAAAGCCTCTGCTCTCTTCTGTCGGCTCGGCACAAACCATGTTCAATAGGAGGCATCCCGTCAGAAACACTCTGAGTTGTTTCCAAACTGCCTGGGGTAGTTACTGTGGTTCCTGTTCTCCGTGTAGGAAATGGGGCATTCACATGCTTTACTTGAAAGATCCATGGAGAACAGTATTTCATAGCCCTGGAGCTTGTCTTCTGAAAAGAGCAGAAAGAAGCTGAGTGCCTATCATAACTTCCAGGGCTTTCCCACAGGTACCGAACCCTCCAGATTGTCCCCAGTCCCTTTAAGATCACACATGCAAATATATAAATGTGTATTCCTGCGGATTCTTTCTTATGGACGTTCACGGGCGCATACATTCATGTTCAGAGGCAGCCTCCCTCCTGGTTCACCCCAAACTGCTTCCCAAAGGATGGTGCTACTTATCCGCAGCTGAGGTGGAGCGCTGATTTGGGAACATTGCCATATCCAGAGGGTGCGTTTCAATGGCTTTGTGCAAAACTATGTCACACCTAGGCCATTTCTCCCCTTCTGGCCTCGAGCATAGCTCACCTCCGAGGACAGTAGTTAGCAGGTGTGAACTGACCTTTGGTGAATGAGACAATTGTGCCTTAAAGCGGGTAATTAAATGTTTTCCTTCTTGCTACAGGGTTTATTGCTAGAAGCCATTCACAGGTAAGAGAGACTGCTAACTTGCTGTTGTCACAAGGATGTGTGCAGCTATAGATTCGCCAGATAGTAACTGCCCTAATTCAGAGCTAGATCACAGCCTGTCTTGGTTCTGGAAAACAAAAGCTGTAAGTTTTGCCTGCAAGTGGGAAAGTGACCTGTCACTGGGAAGTGGTTGGCCTTTAACTGAAACCATGATTTGGAGATGCTGTAAATCCAAGCCTCATGACACAAAGTGGCGTTATGGCATAAATCCCACCACACTGGTTCTGATCTGCTCACAAAAATCTTGCTTCGTTGACTGTCGGGTTAAACGGAGTTGTCAGGCAGCATAAAACCAGTGTGTGTACTCAAAAATCTGTATAGACTCCGTACTGTGATCGACTGTTTGTCCACGTCAAATTTTCTGCTGAATGTGCTGAGCCAGTCTTGGTGTCCAGGGAACTGTGTCCTCAAAAGCCATGGACAAAAGAATTAAGTATAAAATCAAACTAAACACTGGGCCAGCTTTCCTGACAGTGAAAGCCCTATAGGCCAAAGTGCTGCTGGGAATAAACGATCTAAATTTTCAGAAAAAGCAGTGAATTCTGGGTCTCCACTGCCCCTCCAGGGATTCCCATTTTACTGCTGAAGTCCAGGCTGTACGTGGGAGGTGTCAAGGTTTTTGTGGTTCAAAATCAGAATTAGAACAGATGATGTTGCAAGAAAAGGAATTGAACAATAGGAGTTAAAGCTCTGATTTCTTGACTGTAGAGACAGACACTTGCTGCTAGAGCTAAGACACCATCTCTGGTTAAAAAACCAACCAAATGTAACTATGTTAGATACTCCACTGGATATCTAACTCAACTAGATCAACTGATACCTTCTGAGAATTGTTTCAGTTTATTTAGTAAGGTTTATGCTTTCTGTACCGCAACTATTACTAACTGTAGCTAGTGACTTCTACCAAGATGAGGTTTTGACCTGGACATTAGACTGCTTCTCATGGGCATGGGCTGATCGGTGGCTGAGACCTGGAGAAAATGGGGCTGGGATTCACTTCACCCAGCTTCAGATACCAACAACACAGACACCAACATGTGATCAAATTAATTCCACCCTGAGTGGGAGTCCTGGAGTCCTACGAGAGCCTGGTAGGCTTAGAGCTGGACGGCAAGACTAACTTCCCCATGGCAAAACAGTGATGACAGACACGCACCAAGTGACATTTTCAAACTGGCCTGAGAGATTTGGAAGCCAAAAATTGCTGTACAGGTGGATGGGAGTCAGAGGCTTCAGCCCACTTGCCATTTCCAGCTGCCCACCAGCTCCCTCCCCTGGAGGCTGCTGCCACCGCCGATGTGCTGCGCTGGAGGTGGGTCCACGGCCACTAAAGTCACCATCAGGCTCCTCATACTGGTTTATAAATGCGACGGCTCAGAAGCTGTTCTAAAGGCAGCGGTCTTCGGTTCATGGACAGGACAGGTCATGGGCACACACCAGGACACAAACTGCCTCTGTGGGTCAACACGTTTCAGCCCCACTTCTTCCCTGCAGCAGGTACCGCACAGAAATGCGCAGAAATATTTTTCCCCATTGCATGAGAATTTTCAAGGTCAAGCGGTCAAATCAGCTTTCAGATTTTTGCATGCCAAAAAGAAAATTTTGCTAATCTTTTTCTCAGAGTTCCATAGTCCTTTATCCTAATTCCAACAACATAATTTTACATTTGTAATTTGAAATAATTTTAGGGTTTTCTTCATTAGAAGTCCCTTTTGGGCATTTTGAAAACTTCTGTTATTTTTCAAGCAAAATGGCAAAAGGCCTTTTTTTTTTTTTCTTCTGTGAACAGCTTTAGCCTTCAAAGCTCAACATTTAATCTTTAAAAAGGAAATAAATAAATATTCAGAACGGGTTCATTCTCATTCTGGGCAGCAAGAGATATGTGTTCTGAGACTTCTGATTACAACTCAAATGCAGTTATAAAATGTGAACATCAACTTTGAAAGTGTAAATGTAACACGCCTAAGTACAGGCTAAGAAAATAAACTTAATTATAAAAAATAAAAATGAAGGTCTGAACATTACAAACCCTAAATGAACTTCAGAGAATGCCAGCAGGGTTCTCTGCTCCCATCCAGACAGGTAGCATGAACAAGCTGATTAAGAGCATGCCTATGGCCATTCCACTTCTCCTGTTGTCGCTTGGATGACAGCTCATGAATATATCACTTGCCTCTTGAACAAAGCCAACCTTATGTACAAGAAGTCCATCAGCTCCTCAGAGCTTTGTGCTCCTCAACACCATCCAGCCTTTCCTTCTTCACCACCTACTGTCATGATATCAGCACTTTGTGGCAACTCCCATCTGTCTGCACAGAAGCCCACAAGGTAGATTATGCCTCTTAGTTGATGGGTAAGTGACTTTGCAAGTTCCATGATGTGTGACAACCTGTTCCTGTTCCAAGTCTTGTCTCAAGCCTTCCAGGTTTATTTCATCAAATGCTCCAAGGTGCCTGAGACAGTGATAGGACCTGTATTTTAAGGTAAGAAAATGGGACAGAGGGCATAGGAAAGGGTGGAGAAAGGGCTTGGTGGTCCTGCTTTAAGAAAATATGTTGGGAAAGATAAGGTTCATGAAGCTGGAGGTGAAAGGCTGAAAGGCTATATGGATTCTCTTTCTGGGTTTTTTTTAGAATGCTTTAAGACCCTGCCTTTAAATTTTGCATGACCTTGCACTGCTTTGTTCTTAAGCCCAAAGAATGAATTGAGATTTCCTCCTTTCCTTCATTCATGTAATATTCAGTTTGTTTAAATGGTTCCCTCTTATTCTCTGAATCAACAAATCTCTGAACATCAGTGAACATCATTATCAGTGTTTCAGTAATGCACGGAGTATCCAGATCCTTGGAAATAACTCCAGAGGGATTTGGATGGAGAAAGGCCTAGTCCTAGTTTCCCACTGAATCAAATATCAAGCGGTGGAGCAGGAATGGGCTTGAACACAAGCATGGTTAGAAGGGTGGGCTGAAGGACTGCGGTGTCACACATAAACTATGTCACCACCCCCCACGACAAGAAGAAAAAGGGAGAAAGTTTTAATCCTTTCTTTGTGCTAGCTCACAGAATAAGCACAAAGGTTTGTCTTGTTGCCACTAAGGTAAAGATTTGACTTTATTCTACCTGGCAAAGACCAAGGCCGTGACAGCATCAGAATACCTATCCAGCTAGCATAAACATGGCATTGGACCATCTCTGTGCTCAGCTAGAGATCTGAGACAAGCTTATTGTGCCAGCAAGTCAATGAACCAGTCTTGTTAACACAAGGAGCTGCAGAGAAGACAAGAGACCATATCTCTGGAAAAGGTGAGCTGTTTTCAGGATTTTTAAAGTCCCAGATAACAGTCAACACCTTTGAAAATCAGGTCATTGTTTTAGTGGCTCTACATGGATCAGGAACCTAAAACTGGGCAGCTATTTTTGAGAATATTACATGGTTCCCAAATATGTTTTGTAAGAACAAAGGAGGAATAAACAGTAGTACAGCTGATGTATATTTCAAGGTCCAGTTCCTGAAGATTTCCAAGCATCTGACCCCAAATAAACTAGTAAGTCCCTGGGAGAATTAGGATCACCCAAAGAAGGTGAAAACTTAAACCTGAGATATCACGTGTCTTTCAGTTTTTAACTTTGACCTCCACAGCTCTCAATCTTCCAGTAGCTCTGGATACCTTTTAGGCAACAGGAAATCACTTTTCTGCCTTTCACCAGGGTAAACAATGTCAATAATCACATCACCCACATTTACGTGAGGTCTGTTCCATTTTCAAAAACATTGGATTCTGGTAAGCCAGAGCAGCTGTTTCTGGAAAAGGACTTCTCTCCAAAGGTAAGGTCAAATGGTTAAAATATTAACTTACACGCTCTGAGTTTACTGCTCTTTTCTGCAGTAGTTGCCCATTATGGACAACTTAAGTAAATCGATTAGTCTATCTGTATCTCATTTTCCTACCTTCAAGTAACGCTACTACTTTTTCTCACTTTTACAGCTGCTCCCTTGGAAGTCTTTTCTCACAGATCTTGGTTAGAAGACTCATTTTAGTGGGAAAAGAGCACATCTGGGAAGAAACATCGTTATATGACACCTTCGTTAAAAATGCCAGACAAATCCCTGAAAATCAGTGTTGTTTTGCCTCAACAAATCCTGGCATAGTCCCAGCCTGCACTCTCAGCCGCTTCAAATGGTAAGCAGCGTGGGGACCAGGCGTAGGTTTGGTAAAGGCATAGCTCTAAGCAGAGAACTGTTGCTGTTGAATAAGGCTCCTGGCAGACTAATCCTCTGCACTGCTAGAGGTGCTACAGGATACCTTCTTGTTCCCCATGGAGAGGGAAGGCAAAGTATGGTTTATGGTCTTGTGTCTTCTGCAGGTTTATACAGGTCTGGCTTTAGGACGATAGCCCTGGCCAGCTCTGAATGGAACACATAGTTCTCTTAGACACGATACTGTATGGCAGACGGGGGAGAAGGTGTGTGTGTATCTACTTGAAGCTTGGTGTGACCTGGGTTGAATGCGCATAATACTTGTGGGGACATAAATCCAAGAGGTCATGGGATCAGGCCTGGCACACTGAATGACTTCTCAGTGGTATGTAATGCAAGCTAATATTCTTCCCCTCCCAAGCACTTCCTCTGCCATGTCCTTTCTGTCCCAATTCCAGTGATTGTTCAGCCCTGACCCAGGCTTTGATTGGAGATTTTTCTCTCCTATGTTGCATGTTCCCATATCTAAGGATCATGTAATTTCAGTCCAAACAGCATCTCTCAAATGAGAAAAAAAAATATATCCAGTATATGTAGTCCCCATTCGAGGGGAGGGGGAAAAAAAAAAGAAAAGAAAAAAGAAATGAAGGCTTGCTTTCATTATAAGTGGGACCAGGAATGGAAAAGTCCAATTACCAGAATGCATTTGCTTTGTACATTTTAAACCCGCTGTAGCTAGTGTAACCGGCACGTGCAGTTGGGTCTAATTGCTGCTTTCCAGCTTGGCCTAATTGATGTTCTGATTTGCAGTCACCTACCTCTACGAGACCATGTTTCATTACATTTTACCCTTGCTCCTGAAATCCTAAAATCCCCATGGGGAGAAATAGATTACAGCAATCCAGAGCTTTTGTGTGTGAACTGACAATTCTTTCTCCCCTGTACTTTTCTCCGTCTACACGTGAACAATGAAAATACAGTAGGTTGACAAAGAGATGCATTAGTTACCCCAAAATACTTCTTATTTAGGCAGGCATGACTGCTTTTGAACTCACTAGGAGTTTTACTTAAACTCTGAATTAAAACTGCAGCAGTATAAAATCAGCTCAGAGGTATTTTCATAACTTAATTGGGTTGTTTATATTACAAAACTGTTATTCTCAGTCTTAGCTTACAATTACAAAGAAAAAGTTCTTTCCTGAAGAATATGTCAGTATTTTCCATAGAAAATGATTTAAATAAAAGCTTTTGAAATATGGAAACCTCATGTTTTTACCTTTAAATAGTCATTTTAGTCATCATAAAAAAATCCCTCTAATGTCTCCTGCAGCTTTGATTTCAAACACGTCACATTCTTCATTAAAGCAATCATTGTTAAAACAGAGGGACATAAAGCAACATAGGATTTATTCCTTCATTAAACTGATGATCCGTATATGAAGCCAATTAACATTATGAGTCTGGTGAACATCAAGTGTAAAGAGGTTACAGAAAATTAAAAGCAGTCACCTTGGTCTTTAGATAAAGAAAGAACACTTTTACATTATAAATTATAAGAGTGTCCAAGCGGGACAAATCGGCAAATTTGGTTAATTGGAAAATACATTTTACTGCACATGAATTAGGGTAAAATAACCTTTTAGCTGCTAGCCTTTTTTTGTGGTCAGGTACTGGGAATCATGGGGAAGGAAGTGTTTGGACACAGAAAGACAAGGGAGCCATTTCATCAAACTTGAGCCATTCAGACCTGCCTGAGTTTTACAAATGATCCCCTCAAAGCTGGGCACTCTCAGAAAACGTCCATTCAGTGAATTTCCTCGTCAGTTCAGTCCTGGTTTTTATTGTCATGGGAGAGAAGTGAGAAGGGGGTGTGTGTGTGTGTGCACGCAGCACAGGAGCAGTTCTGCCTTAAGATAGGCAAAATGTCTATCCAGGATTGTATTTAATTGGACTTTTCCTTGAAGACCTAGTAACTAATATTGATGTAATGACAGTTACAGTAATAATAACAATAATAGTAGTAGTAGAAGCAGTAGTAGTAGGTAATAGTAGTAGTAATAACAGTAATTTAAAAAGTGTATGTGAGAGAGACTTTAAGGACTTTGCATAAAAAGGGATTTTTTTCCTGCAATATTGTAGTTCCCCTCTGTATGTTATTTCATGCTTTAGCTTGTTTTTAATGCTTGCCTTTGGTAGCTAGGTGAGAGGAACTACCAGAGAAATAGCCTACTAGCCATGATCCAAAGCAATTTATTGTTTGGGGTTGGTTTTTTTGCGTTTGGGTTGGTTTTTTTGTTTTGTTTTGGGTTTTGTTTTTTTTTCCCCTGTAATCCCAGCTTCCGAGGAAAGCGCCTACAGAAAGGGGGTTCCGGAGATCCCCAGAAACAGCGCTGACAGCAGCCGTTCCCCGGGGCAGGGGCTCACCCGCCGCTGCGCCCCCGCGGGACGGGCCCGGCGCGGGCAGGGGGGGGGCCGGGGGCGCGGCGCGGCGCGGCGGGCGCTCTCCGCGGTGCTGAAAGGCGCCGCCGCTGCCACCGCCCCCGGAGCTGCGGCAGCCCGAGAGCGGCGGCCAAGACTCCGGAGCGCTAACTTTTAATTATGTCAACCCCACGTTTCGGGCATTAAAATTAAACATGCACGGAACTGGCGAGGGGTGGGGGATTATATATTGCTTAGTTATCTCCTTGTTTTGCAGCTGCCGCTCCTTGGGAGAAAGTTGAGCCCTTGCCCGGCTCAGGGTACTTCTGCTTCTATTTAAAAAGCAGCGACTTGGAGCACTTCCCCCTGCTCCATTTCCCCCGCTCTGCCTCCTGCAATGCGCTGAACTTGCAGGCTTCAAACTGCTGGGGAAAGTGAGTCTTGGAGCCAAAACGGCAATGCAGCCCCCTCACTAGAGCAAGGCCTGAGAGCACCATAATGAAGTTATTATTATTTTATTAGGGGTTCTTATGATAAAACGCGGTCTCTCACGCTCTTCCCGACGTCAGAGAAAAAGGAAAAGGTACTTCTGTCTCTGTGCAAAGGGATCCTCCAGTACTGGCCCTGCGTGGATTTTAAAGCTCGGGGTAGGGAGGCTGGCAGGGGAGATCCAGACAGTACTTCTGGGTTATGTTCTTCTTTTTAAGATTAATCGACCTAAAGCTTGTGCTGCTATTTTAAGGAGTGCAGTCGGACTGAGAACAGTGGTCTTGCATCTTGCTCAGTGCTGTAAAAGCCGTCTCAATTCATAGTACACTTTGCTGTTCAGATGCTTGCCTGGATGGTAAGTCAATATCTGTTGTCAAACAGCGATATCCCTAAAAGCACTTATGTATGTGCATACATGTAAATATATATATATGTGTGTGTTTGTATATATAAACATGTTTGAATGCAGCTTTCTAAATCTATCACTAGCATGCTAAAATTATAGGCAAATGGATAAGATCAGATCAGATCAAATTAATTTGGATCTCGGGTACAATTAATTTTTTCCTTGCTTTGCTAAAATAATGCTTTACAGGTCTGAAATGTAACTTCAGCTTGAATATACATTAGGGGAATTTCCTCATCTCTGCCTAGTGTGAAAGGCAGATAGAGCAGGAGATATTTCTAAAGCTTATTAGTGTTTATTTAATGAGATCATGTATGCAGAATAACTTTCCAAAGACATCGTCTCTTCAAAATCTCTATCTATTTCTGCACCTGTATCGTCAGTATCCATCTCCTTTGCTCTGGTATGAACGTGCTATGTCTTTAAACTCCCATCAGATCTAAGAGAGCCTGTGTAGATTTGCTCGCCCTTCCTGCACAGAACATTACAATGTTTATAAAATATTAAATTTGTGTAGTCTGCCGGAGAAGCAATTGTTCCAAAATAAAATCAGCAGTCTAGACGAAACATAGACACCAGAACTTATCAACAGTTGTCTGACTTACATCTTCTGATGCATCTTGAGTGGGTCATAATACCAACTTTATTTTCAGTGGTGCATAAATTAATTACACGCATTTAATAACCAAAATATCATTATATTCCCCCTTTAATATCATAAAGGCTTTACGCCAGGGAAGCACTTAATGTGCAGGGGGCCATAACAGGCTATTATCCTTGTGTAATGCTATTACAGAACCAATTATGCGCCATTATACTTGCTTTTTTTGCAGTTTATGTGATTTGATCCAATCCCGCGTCCCTGACTTGAAAATTTCATCTGGGTACTTTAAAGTCTAATTTTCACCCGGGCTGAGGCAAGGGCCATCTCTCTCCGCTGAGCCTGTGTCTCGGATGCATTTTAAAAGTAATTGCAAAGGGTCCCGCCGCATATCATTTGCAGACGGGAAGCGAGCATAAATCCAGAGACCCCTCGCTGTGAACAAAATCAAACTTTGCCGTGGTACGATCGCTTGGAAAGGCGAGGCGTGTGCAGAGCGGCCCCCCAAAACCCATCCGGCGGCAATTATCGGCGCTTTGTCAGCGCCGGGGTCCCGGCGGCGGCGGGGCAGGGCTGGCCCGGCGGGGGCACCCCGGGCTGGGGGGGGCCGCCGAGCCCCGGAGCACCAGCGCGCAGAAAATAATGGGATTTTGGTGCTGCTGTTCTCATTCCTGGTGTTTGCTGAGAAATGATGGGTTTTTTCTTTTCATCTTTTTTTTTTTCTTCCCTTTTTTTTTTTTTCCCCTGCTCTGCACACCACGTGGGCCATTTGTAGGGCCCAATAGACCTATCCAAGTTACTCACTGTAGACAGCGCTGGAAATAATCAGATTAAGGCCAATTATGCGTGAGATTATAAAGGCAAGTGCTGAGAGGCAGAGCATGCTGTAGACAGATATAAAGACATCTGGCCACTTCCAGAACTCCACAGAGCCCTTCTGTCTCTGCAGCCAACAACTCACAGCGCCTTATTCCAGTGCAAAATACCCCCAAACCTTACTGGTGAATTTTACTTCTGTTCGGTTTAGGTATGGATTACTATTTCTATTTGCCTTCTGGATTTTTTTATGTGACTGCATAGAAATTTGAATATGTTTTTGTTTTTTTTTCTTGCCGAGGACTTTGGTTTTCAACCCAAACACAGCTCCCAGTGTGTTGGATGCTTAAAAAGAAGACAGCTTTTAGGTTTTATTGCTGTTTCATTTAGGCAGAATAATTTAGAATTAGTTTTTTTTTTTTTAAAACGGTTCGTTCTTAGCTATAAATATTTTTTTTTTCCTCTTTATGCAATTATTTGATCCGGAAAGGAATATCTGAGATAATTAGATAGATGGATGGATGGATGGATGGATGGATGATAGATAGATAGATAGATAGATAGATAGATAGATAGATAGATGGATGGATGGATGGATGGAAGGAAGAACAAGAGATAGATACACTGCTATTCGGGGGGGAAAAAAAAAAAAGGAAACCAAAGAGAAGAAACAAAGTTTTACTGATTCTGATTACTGTGCACCTACCACGGAGTTTTCTGCCTTTGGCTTTTTCAGTTCGTTGCATAGGGTTAGACACTACTTTCTCTGCTTCCTCTGGGATGGGATCTAGGATTATCAATGAGTTTCTCTAGGTGCTTTCTTCTGGTTATTCACCTATTCTGTTCTTTCCCTCTCTCTCTCTCTCTCCGTCTTCAGGTCGGCGGGAGACACTTCGGCGGTGCGCGGCTGGGGAGCTGGTGCCGGTGCGTGGGTGCAGGGGGTGCGCGGAAGCCCCGCGCCCCGCGGGCTGGCCCCGGCCCCGGCTGCCGCCGGGCTCGCAGCGGCGGGCAGCGGTCGCCCGCCCAGACGCAGGGCCATGTTCTACTTCCACTGCCCCCCGCAGCTAGAGGGTGAGTGTTGTCGCACAGAGACGCGTAAGTACAAGAGCTGAACTTCGGGGGTGCGTGTGTGTGCGCTGGGGACAGACGGAGAAACTGTGGCCTGACTTGCTCCAAGGCTGCCGGGGTACAGATACGCGCTGAGATAAGATGCAGATCTATAGAGACTGCTAAATATAAAAGCGCAGCATCTATTGCCTTGAGAAAAAACAACCTTCTCCCCCCCTCCCCGCGCCCAGCTTTCCCCTCTTGTCACAGGATGGAAAGAAGGATTGCATGATTTTTCCCCCCCCCCCTTTTTTTAATTTGATTCCTGTTGGAAAGGCCTTGTTTTTACACCCCCACCCCCGTCATTTTGCCACCTGCCTCCCCTCTGTGGATAGCGATCCCGCATTTGAGCCTCAGGCTACGAAAGAGATGCTTTTCTCCCCTCCCAGCACAGATGTTGGTGTCATGGCTGTAATCGGGACACTTTCAGGACGTGGTCACGCCTCCTCCCTCCAGCCAAAGGGACCGCATAAATCTTTAATGATATTTTACAAACATTCTGCGGGAGGATGGGGAAAGATGGGGTAGGACTGAAAAAAAAAAAAAAAAAAAAAGAAAAAGCGGAACATAAATGTTTGGGAGGATTTTTTCTTTGTGTTATTGATCGGAGGGGTTTATTTTTTTGTTGTTGTTGTTTATTAGTTTCTTTTTTAAAAAATATGGTAGCTTTCGGGATTTCCCCGTGTCACCCCCGCATATGTCCAGGCCTCTCTGCACCCGCTCCCTCCGACCAGAGCATCCCCGGAGCTTCGGCCGCGCAACTTCAGCTCCGGGCGGGCTGTCCTGCTCTGCCCGGGCACTGCACGGCGGGGGGAAGCGGCCCGTCCCCGTAAAATCCCCCTGCCCCGCTCCTTGCAAGGGCATCACAGGACGAGCAAGGGGCTTTCCCCGCTGTAGAGCTGCCAGGAGGAGGTGGTCCAGCCGTTTCATCCTCCTCGGGGGAAGGGTCACCTTCCCTTTAAGCTCGTCGGGACAGCGGACTCAAGCCGGATGGAAAATTCGCTCCCCAAAGTTGTCCCCGGCCCGTCCGGCTTTGTTCGTTGGTTTTTGGCAGGCAGCTTTGGAAACGTGCTCTTGTTTGGTTGTGTGTGTTTGTTTGTGTGCTTGTTTCTCCGGGGGCAGTTAGGGGCCGGTGCCTGGTTTTGGCGGCCCGAGCCGGGGAGCGGTCCGGCGGGCTGCAATCTCTCCCGGTGGGGGGTGCGGAGGGCGCCGCGCCGGGGCCGGCCGCTCGCCCTCCCGCTGTGGGCAGCAGTGGGGCCGGGGGGTGGCCGGTCTGCTCTGCTAAAGGGTGAAAACAGCGTAGAGCATCCCGATTAAAAAAATAAATAAAAATACCCCTCGCCCAAAAAAACACCCCACCCCCCCCCACCCACCCCCAAACCGAAGTGGCAACAGAAAAGCCCTCTTCGGCCACGGTTTTCAGTGTGTTTAGGCGCCCGGGGCGGCCCAGTGGTGCTAGAGAGAAGCGACCGGGCTCTGGGGGTCACCAGGATGGTATTTTATTGTCTACTGAGCATCTCCCAGGGCCGCGGTGACCGGTCCGTGTTTATATTCCAAATGATGCCGCAAGACGAGCGGCGGCCTCCTGCCCCTGTGCCCCGAGGTGTGGCCGGCCCGGCCCGGGGTGCTCCCCCGGGCAGGTCTGCAAGTAGGGTCCTGGAGACACTCGGCAATGCTTCTGTGGGTTTGGGCACCTTTCAGTTCCGTGGGGTTTTGTTGTTTTGGTTTTGGTTTAGATTTTAGGGTTTTATTTGGATTTTTTATCCTGTTTTGTCAGCGAACGGAAAGGGAGTGAAGCATTTCAGCCAGGGCCCCGGTGATGCGTGACTGGGGGAGCCGCCAAGGCCGGGGTCTGCTCCGCAGAAGGTGGTTTGCATCCTCGCGGATGCCTGCTCTCCCCCGGCTTCCGACCGGGGACAAAATCCCAGTGCCCCCATCTCCACCTCGGGTCCCTCGAACCCCCCGTCGGAGAAGGGCAGGGGGTTCCTCCTCCAGCCCCGCTGCCGCGTCCCGGCCGTTCAGCTGCGGCCGAGCCCTACGAGCACTCCCGCCGCCCCCGGTGCTCGGCGCTGTAAGAAGCCCCCGGTCCGTGTTGGGGGTTCACCTCCAGGGATGAGGGCGAGTACACGGGGGGCGGCTCGGCCGCTGCTCGGAGGCTGAAAACTGCCAACGGCCCCAAGTCCTTCCAGGCACGGGGCGGGGTTCCCCTTTTACGAGCTCGATCTGCTGTCACCGTGCCTGGGTCAAAGCCTCGTCTCTTCGTCCTTTTAAAACACAAAAGTCCGAAAAAGACCCTTTTCCCGGGGCGGGCTGCCCCTCACCGGCTGCCGGGTGAGCTCAGGTCGACAGGGCTCCCAGGTGCCGGCAGGACCCCCCAGCCGGCCGAGCTGCTGGGGGCTCCGCGCCCCGCGGCGGTAGGGCAGCGCTCCCCGCCCGTTCCCTCCCGCTCCCGAACGGCTCCGAGCCGCCGGCCCCGCCGGGGTGGCCCCGGCTCCCGGCCCTTTTGCCCCCGCCCCGGGGCAAAGCGGGGGTTGCTGTTCCGCGGCCCCTAACGCGGCTCTCCGCCCGCAGGCGCGGCCCCCTTCGGAGGTCACTCGGCCGGCGACTTCGACGACGGGTTCCTGCGCAGGAAGCAGCGCCGCAACCGCACCACCTTCACCCTGCAGCAGGTAGGAGCCTGCTCCTCTCTGCCCCCTGCCCCGCACCCCGGTAGCCCCCTGCCTGGTCCCTGCCTGGTCCCTGCCTGCACCCCCCGGCCCGGCCCGCTGCCCCAGGCGGCCCCGCTGTCCCCGTCCCTCGCTGAAACCTCCCTGGGGCAGCTGGACGGACACCCCCCCTAGACGGCAGCTCCCCGGCCCGGCCCCCGCTCCCAGCTGTGCCCTGCCCCTGACAGATGTTTGCTCTCCTCCCCTCCACCAGCTCGAAGCCCTGGAAGCCGTTTTTGCTCAAACCCACTACCCCGATGTGTTCACTAGGGAAGAGCTGGCTATGAAAATCAACCTCACGGAAGCCAGGGTGCAGGTAAACATTCTGGGGAATTATTTAACTCTTGGGTATTCAAACTGGCAAACTTTTTTTTTTTTTTTTTTTGACATCATGACTGCAGAGTGCACATTTGGCCAAAGAACGCAAATGAAGACGATCTGTCATTTTCATGATGCACTTTAATAACATCAACATAATGTGGAATATTAGATTAGGTTGATTAATCGGTCATTCATAATTAACTAGTGATAATGTTCTACACTAATTTGTCCGCGTCTCCAAGGTACTAAATTACATCAATGCACATCCATTTCCTTGCTTTTGGAGGGGGTGTGTGTGGAGAAAAGAGCTGAGACGTGATTCTCCAAAGCAACTATGACCACTGTCAAGCAATGGGGTTAGTCAACGGCAGGGAGCTCAGCTGCCAGGAACAAATCTGCACCTCTTCAACTTTCCTCCCTTTTGCCTTCTTTCTAAACACTTAATTTAGACAGCTTAAGAGCCTGCAGAGCAATTCCCACACCTTTAATATGATCCAATAAATACCATTGGCCACGATTACTCTCTTTCAACCCCCACTCTTTTCCTTCCTTCCTTTCTTCCTTCCTTCCTTCCTTCCTTGCTTCCTTCCCCCCTTGCTTCCTTCCCCCCACTTTTTCTCCTTTTTGTGTTTGATCCAGGTGTTTTTCTGTATCCAAGGGTTAACTTCATGTGTGTACATGCTCTGCTAAGAGCAGCAGTCCTGTAGTTGTCAGAGATGGATCCCTAGACCTCTGCAGGCATCCACCACAGAGTTACAAGCCATTTTTTGAATACGATTATGTATTAATTTTATTTATGGGGCTTTTCTGCACGCTGTTTTTGTATTTTTTTTTTATTTAGGTGCTCGGGGTTAAGACTATGCAAAGATCTAATTGTAGGAAATATAATAGCTTGCCTTTTGTTCCCTAGGGTCATGTTAGTATCTCTTAAAACCCAATGGCTGAAGAGAGATAATGGAATTCACCGCAGTAAATTGGGGATTGTAAACAAATTATTTCTCCTATAATCAGATTATGCGATCCTGATTATTAAATCTGAACATGAATCATTGGTCATATGCGGGCAAATTAAACTGATTATTATTTGGAAATGAAAATCTCCTTTTGCCACTGCATTGTAGGTACTGGTTTAAAAAAAAAAAAACACAATAAAAAAATGCCATTTTGGCTATTGGCGCCTAAAGACTGAACTGCAAATTGAGATAAATGGGACAATTATTGAGCATTCAGAAGTGGAAGATCATAACTTCTTCCTGAAAGGTGCAAGGGTGAGATAGGGGTGGTGACAATTAGATTGCTGAGGACTGGTGTTTAGCCTTGTTGTTGGCTATTATGCAAACAGACAATAGATGCAAGCATTTGTTTAGCCTGCTTTCATGCAGGGACATGGGGAAACACAGAGGATGGGAGATATGTTTACATTTATACCCCTTGCTCATTCAAATATGATTAATGTGCTATAAAGCAGAGTCTTAATCGAAGATGATGTTGTCAAACAATAACTAAATAGGGAAATAAACGACTTCATCATGCTCTTTCCTCAGAAGCAGGCGAACTGTCAGTGCAAAGTCATTAAAATATGATAATGAAAAATAGCTCAATTAAATGTTGTTATAGCTGTGACCTTCATTCAATTAAGACGCAAGAAAGTGTCTGCGTTTTGCTTTGCATTTAACCGCTCTAAATTTAGAATATAGATAAAATCATTATTCAACGTTTGCTGATATGTGCAATTAAAAGACAGCTAACTAAAATGGAGCTGTAGGAGGAGAATAATAATAATAACAATCTCGCCTATACTTGAAGTCACGTATTAAAATGTGGATTTCCTGACCTCAAGAGAGGCTTGGCATTTTCAACCTCAAATAAGGCGCTTTCAGAGCATCAGCTCTAAGGTAAATGGAAAAAAAAAGTCTTTGGACTAAAAGTCGGGGGATAGAATCAAGAACACAGACATTTTTGTTGAGTTACAGGGAAAAAAAATAAGTTTTGGAAACCAGTGTGTATTAAACTGCAGAATGATCTTCCAAAATTAGCATCTACCACCTTTTGAGTCCTCTAAATGCAGACTGGACAAACACGTCATAGAAATAACAGCAAGTATCAGTCCTCTCCAGGAAATGGGCTGGATAAGACGGCCTAATGCATACCTTTTCATTTCTGACCTCTTTGATTCTAGCAGCAGCTCATTTAAAGACTTACATATGGTTTCATCAGAGTGCTTAGATACATATTTAAGTCCATCCCTATACAAAAGGCTTTATGTTAAAAGATAGAAATCAGTGAGAATTAAATGTATGCATAAAGGCAAGTACACGTTTAAATATTTTGTTAACTGGCACAGTAGCATTAAAACTTTTTTTTTAGCTGTTGTTTTATTTTTAACATGCCTTTTGAATATCTTTAGACATTCCTGGCTTGTTTTCTAGACACAGAAATATTCCATATACAAATGTAGTCCTAAGGCTCAACTAGAATAACAACCGGGACACAAAATAAGAGGAAGTTGTAGCCAAGCTTCTGAATGACCAATTTCACTACAGTAACAATTTCCTTGCATCGCATTGGGCTAAACAGGGTATTCAGCCTGGATTGTTCTCCTGCCCCAGGTGTGGTTCCAAAATCGAAGAGCTAAATGGAGGAAAACAGAGCGGGGTACTTCTGACCAAGAGGGCTCTAAGGAAACCATGGCTGAGGTGGCTCCTCCTGCGAGGAATTTAAATTCCCCTTCTCCAGCAGATCAAACCAGAAATAAAAAAGAAGGCCTGGAGATCCAGCAGAGGTGAGAGTAATACATATTATCAGCTGCCTCTCTGTGGGGCAAGCATGCATCATACATACGTACATACATACAGACTTGCCTGCTGCTGAGCCTTCACCCACACAGTAGCATCTTCAGGTACAGTCTGAAGATCATTAGAAGATGAGCTGTCTCTTGTGCAACTCACTGCTCCCCATGGAGATGCTGGTGGCTGTGGGAGGCTCATGTTATCCAGGCTCGGTCCCATCCAGTTGGACGCTGAGACACCGGCGTGTTTGTGTGCATGCACACATGCCGTCTTTGGAATCAGCTAGTTCAGTTTTTGTAAGGAAGTTTTTTTCTCTTCTCCATCAGCCTGAGTCGAGCAGTGGGTCCTACAGGACCTTTCTTCCCTTCCTGCCTGCCGGGGACTCTTCTCAACACAGCCACCTACGCACAAGCTCTATCCCATGTCGCCTCTCTAAAAGGTAAGTGGCTTTGTTTAACTTCAGGGATAAACTCAGAGCATCTCTTCCAAGCTAAGCGGCATGGTCCCACTCGTGGCAACGGGGAAACCTTTGGGAAATGATGGATCCTTCTTTCTGTTATGACTGGCAGTAACTGCACTGACCGATGCTGCAGGTACAGGAATCTTCTGTTGTAATTTGTAGCATCAATTGTGGCAATGCTCCTTCATTTTACTCAGACAGTTAGTTTTAGTAAGGTCAGGGTTTGTCTCAAGGAGCAAGGCAGGGAGGGTTTGCTCTTTTAGAGTTTTCTTTGCATATGCTTTTTTTTTAAGAGTCAAATTTATACTAATAAATTAGTTATACACATCCTTTTGCATTATACATTACCTGGCACCGTTACTGATGCCTCATCCGCTCTTCGCATGCGGTTTCCTTCGCAGTACATCTCTGCACAATGCCAGACCTTCCTCTGCTCGAACAGTAGGTCCCCTTTGAGAACTTGAATAAAGTGTGTGCAGGGGGACAGGGGAGGTTACGAAGTAATTCCTGGGACCCAGGCTTCGGGAAAGGGTACCTATCCTTTTCAGTTCCCAAAAAGCAGCAGTGTGCAGCTTTTAAAAATAAATCACCAGCTGATCCATTAGCTGTTCCTAGTCTAACAATTTGTAAGACTAAGGGTGTAAGCAGGATGAATTCGATTTATAGATTTATAGGATGTAAAGCCTCATAGCACTGCCAAGCACAAAGTGGCACATACATTTACTCTCCGCCCCAGTGGGGTGCATTTTTGAGGAACATTTCCCAGTCTAAGACCCTCCACTACGAACACAAATGTTCTCTTAGTACCTCTCGTTGTGTTCTCTGGCATTCCTCATGCTCTTCATGAGTATTTCCAGTTAAATCAGCATTGCCAAGGTGTACTCCTGAAGCAAATGCTTGACACAGCTGAGTTTTGCATTAAGTCCAGTGTGCTGTCCCCTCTTCCCCCTCCTTCCGGTCTTTCTAAAAAAGCTGAAGCCAGACACACCAGACAGCTACTGCTATTTTGATAGTTGTGGGACCTGTGATTTTGAAATAAGAAAAGCCATACAGGTGTGACCTGAACCCTAAAACTTAAAGGATGACTGTCAGCCTAAACCCTGTAAAAGAGCAGTGGCTCTTGGACTGCGTGAGTCCCCTTCATCTCCACCCTGGGACCGCGAGGTCTTGGGGCAGACACTTTCGACTTCTTCCATCGGCTTCTTCCATTGGGCAGGAGCAACCTCTCTGGAGTAGACACAGGCGAAATTCTGGCAAAAAGATTGTTCGTTGTCAAATGTAGTCCCGGACAGGTTGAAAGGTGTGGACATGGGGTGGTGTTCGGTGAATAATTCTGGATGGAAGTAAGGGATTTTTTTCCTTAAAATTTCCATTTAAGCATTTTCAAAATTAAATGCACCAATATGTTGTTATCACTTGTTTCATGCTTAAATGTAGCTAAATTTTAGGAAAAATAACCCCAATAAAAAGACGCCAAGCAAAATGAAATAAAAATGAATGAAAAAAAAAATGTCATGAGGGTGGTTTTGGTTTTTTTTTACTTTTATTTATTTGGAAGACTTCCAGATATTATTTTCTGTGATTTTACAGCTCAGCCACTAAATTGAGAAATTAATAATTTGCTCCTTTTTGCTTGATTGCAGTTTTAAAATTTAGGGGCAGGACAAATCCTATTCCCGAATCTCTTGTACAGATACTTATTATATAGTCAGCTGCCCAGGCTAAGACGCAGTGTCCCTGAAAAATTGGTCCAAAATGTAAATATAGGGGTTTTTGTAATTTGTATAGGGAAGGTCAGTTCTCAGATGCATGCATATTCTCTTGATGAATGTTGTCAGCTACACGTGCAGTTCATTGCTGAGATGCCCAGTTTCTGTTTCCTGTCTGGCACTGGAAATCTCCAGATACGTGCAAGAGGACCGGGATTATGTAGTATATTTTGTACTATATTTTGATTTTAAGAAGTCCTCTTATAGATTTGCATACCTGCATATCCACCTACCAGGAGCTTTGTGGAGCTGCCTACGCCTGTCAGCATATTGTTATACTTGCAAGGAACTGGTAGACTGAGTTGTTGCTTTGAGGGAAGATCTTTTTCTTCTGCAGCTGGGTCTCAGTAAGGTCAAATTTTGGCTTTGAGGTTAAGGGGGAAGAATTTGTTTTTCTGTAAGGTGGCAAATTTCATTTATACAAGCAGAGAAAAATTGTAGCTTCTTTCTTGTGGTATTTATACATGGAGTATTGTCTCCTCTTTCCTTGTCTCACCTCCACAAGTTCCTATTTCCCTGTTTCTCCAAGAGCAATTCACTTGGGCTGGGGTAGGGGCTATGCACAGCAGACCTTGAGCTTCAGTCTCGTTAACTGTCAGTGATGAACAGGATGATCTCTAGAGGTTCTGAGCGGACCAAAAGCATCACGGGCCTGATTCACATTTTGTTTTTCTTTGGTATGGAAACACCAGGTGAATGATGGTTCATCTAAACCAATGTATTGGAGAGCGCAACCAAGTTCATATCAGTCTGGAGGAAGAGATAATGGTTGTGAGAAGGAAGGAAAGGACTGGGAGAGACCCAGTGTTCACAAAACCTTTATATGCCCTTCTTCGTCTTGCTCAATTCAGTTTGTTTGACTCTCGTTTCTCATTTCCCCCTTTGAGCTAGGAGCTGATTTGTACACTTCAGGCCTGTCAAAGAACTAACTTACATTTAGGTGGGCATTAGTCTGTGTCCTTATGTGTCTTGATGAAGTGACCTGAGCCTCTCCCTGGAGAATCTAGTCCCATTTTGCAGCAGAAATGCCAACAGGACTCTGCCACAGTGATTCTGAGGGCATAGGACTTCATGCCACATTAAATCACATCAAACTCAGCACAGGGTATGAAATTCTGAGCTCTTTGGTGTTTGGATTGTTTCGATAAGGAGAAATTCAGTAAGCAGTAAGGTTTTCCAAGATTTTACAAGTTTTATTGAAGAGTGACGTGATCAAGAGCTCTTCCTGCTATCTCTCTTGTGCCGACTAGGCTTTGAAACTACCAGGAACTCTTTGTGCTTTTGAATGCAGAATAGTTGCTCCAGAATCAAAGCACCATTTCACTACCAATGGATGCATGACCCCGCTTTCTTCTATGGAAAAGTCAAATTATAGGCACCTCCCCTATATGGATCCCATAAATAGATATGTTCCCACCATTGGGAGAACAATTCTGGCCAGTAAAGGGAATCGTACCCTTCAGTAAGGCTGTAAAAGGTGCCTGCAGACAAATGGGCACTCCCAGCACATCAGGTACTACTGGGAAGTCTACGTTGTTTTCTTATTCTAGCGAGGAGACGAGATGTGCTTTGCTGGGCTTGTGAGCCAACACTTTGTTGGTGTCAGTGAGTAACATTTGATTGATGCTTTAGAAGGAGACAATTAAAATCAATAATCAATACCGTGAATAACAAGTGATGATGGTGATATAACTAATTAATAATTATTTTATGCTCTCAGGGACTATTTTCATTTTGCCACCGGAGAGTTCTCTGTCTTCTGTAAAGAAACTAATGCCTCTCTTTCTCCTTCTCTGACTTTGATTGCTTGGCTCCAGACCCAGATTTTCAAGGCTGCTGCTTAAAGAATCTAGGGCATATGGTTCCTGGGTCTAATTTGTGGTGTAAGGATGTAATAGTTGATGATGAAATTGGTCTAGTAGAGACAAGAAATCTCAGGACAGCCTAGCATGGGGCAGGGACTGGGCCTGCAATTTTGCTTCTGGAAAGACTGGGCAGTGCACTGTAGGCTCGCCTCATGCTGTGTGTGGCTCTGCAACTATTCAACAGGCAGTGCTCACCTGAACCCCACGTGTGCTGCTTCTAGGTAAATGGGGGATTTTTGTTGGAGCATGAGACTAGGTCTGCTCCGATGAATGAGAAGAAGCTATTCTCCCTAAGCACGATGCCCCATGAACCCTGCTGTCTCTGAAACTGAGATTTTTTTTTTTCCCTCAAAGGGATGATATTACCACTGCAGGATGTTCTGTGAAGCAAGCAGGCCGGCTGTACAGTAGCAATCAGAACTGTAATTCAGAGCATAGACTGTTCCAGAGAAGAGTGTTTTACCACTGGACAGTTTTTCTCTGTTTCTATCAAATATTGTCTATTTAGTAATACAACAGACCTTTTCCTTTCTTTAGGTGAGTCCTCTCCCTCTCTGAAGTTTGGCACTTCGGAGGCTGTACTTAGTAGCAAGCATCTGCTAACTACCATGTCACCTCAGTACATACTATTTTTTTCAGGAAATACAGTTTCTCATTTGAAATATTAGCATCAGATTATAATTTCTGTGGTATACAGGGTTTCCTGCTGCAGAGTTTTAGTTCTTCACCATTGTCCATAGTCATGAAGAAGGTTGGCTTGCATAGGTGAAATTTCTGGTGTTTGTTACTCTCTGAAATTGTCCTAATTTGACAACTATGCTACTTCACTGTGGTGACTCCGACATTTCCATGATCTTCCAAGATGAATCACTTACTGTAAACCATGCATCTGCAGTCCATTTAGTAGATTTAATTGCAGACCTCAAATATGAAGGGAAAATACTTGTTTTATTTATGGGCTGTATAACAATAGAGTCATCGGGAGAAGCTAGTGTTCTGTGCAGAGAGAGACCTCAAAGTACCTTCTTAATGGATGACAGCATGAATGCAATTCATTAATGTAGAAGATGTTATTAATGGGCGTAAACAAGAATCTCCGGTTTTTAGCGGAAGTGTTGTACCATTCTGGTGGCTGAGGCCAAGAGTGTGTCTGTTACATTCCACTGAAATTTCCCCAGACCCTGTGATGAGTGCAGTGTATGAGGAGAGAAATAATTACACTTGCCAGGGAATTACTTTCATAATTCACTCACAGCTCTGCTCTGTGCAAGTTATAGCTCAGTTGGTTTTCACGGCACCTCCACACCACTGATAGAGAAGCAGGATTGCATTATGCACATCAAAGTGGATATTCCAGGGCAACATTGATTAGGTTCTTTTATGGTTTGTTGCTGCTGTGGTTGCTGTTGTTCATATTAGGAAGGCTTAATTGCAGTATCCAGGAAAAACCCACAACAACTAGAACTGCACATCCATTACATTTCAATTTCTGTTATGGAAAGACGAAGAGAATTTGCCCGAATCCATTGGGCAATTCCCGTTGCCAAGGCTGAGAAAAAGTGTCCAAGGACCTAACTTACCCTTGAACTGGTGTTTCCTGAATGGAAGTGCCACTGCTTACCCTAAGACCAGAGAACAGGAATGAAAACTTTTGGGGTCCTTTATTTTTTCTGTTATTCTTGATTATGGACTTACTGACTTTTCTTATGTAATAAAGCAAATAGATCAAGTGGGTTCTGTTTGGCATTTCCCTAGTTTACCTGCCACTGTGACTTTAGAGAATTTAAAATATTTCTTTAGTTTGCTACAGATGCACAGACCTTGAGCAAACGACTTTGATTCCTGTACCACAAGTCCCCAACTCTAGCAGGTAGATTTTTTTTTTTTTGGTCTTTATCACAAATATTAGGAAATATGCAGCTACTAGGAGCCCTAGGAGCCATGGGAAGGAAATCAGTGCTGGATTGTTCCTTCAGGACAAACCTAGATTAGGTTAGCGGACTTTAGCTGGGCAGGGATTCCTATTGACCCCTCTTGGAGTGACACATGTCAGCAGGATTTAGGGTCAGATTGTGTATTTGATAAGAAAGGGAAGAGTGGTAAACGGTTGCTGAGCTGACAGTATTTCAAAGGACCGGTTGTGTTCTCCCAGCTTTTGTGAGCTTTGCTGCCAGCTTTCATGTCCAAACAGGCAAGGTCCTGGCTTCTGAATTATTTTTTTGGAACTGTACTAATGGCACAAATAAAGGATGATGAAATCCTCCAGTTTCAGTGTTGAGTTATTTACACAAAAAGGCTCCTGCTAGAGCAACTAAGCCAGATCATCAGCTCTTTGTTGTTTGCATTGGGCACATAGCCAAGGAGGTGTGAAATTATAACATTTAGACTCTTCTGTCAGCTCTGAAGTGCTCTTCCAGCCTCTGGGTAGCACAGGGTGTCTTCCACAATTAACCAGCTTAGGCAGTAGAAAGAGGAACCATCTAGCACAACCTCAGCAGCCTTGAGGCTACCCTAAATTATACTGGGAGCATCTGGTGCCTCCTCATTTCAGGCTTTAAGTTCAGGCTTCGCTTGTTCTTCTGGACCTCCTGATTAAGAGTTTGAAAAGGTTTGGATAAAGATAGTTTTGTTTTTCCTGCTCATGCCTCAGACTTCAATAGACAGTGTTGGCATCATATATGAAGAGCAAGAGGGAGGTCCCTTTGAATCAACTCTCACTGGTAAATTACACTATGAACTCGAGGTTGCTCTTGACCTTGTGAAAGTGACTTCAGAGTTTATGAGGTTTTAGAGCTCAAGCAAGCCAATGTGACTGCTATTAGAAGAAAATGATGCTTAATTCAAGCGTGATATTTTTGCTGCAAATGAAACAGCATGCATTGACAGGTGAAGATTTTAAATGGGAATTTTTCCTCTGTTCCCTCCATGTCAGGTTGCTGTTCAGCTGCTCACATCAAATGCTGATATGCACGAACACTGCAAGAGGAAGGCAACTGGGGTTTTGCCTTTTAGTGGGCGTATCTATCAAATTCTGCAAACTGTTAAAATACAAAATATGCATTTTCAATTCTTGTTTATCAATATGGGCCCCACTCCCACCCCACTCTTCTCAGCTGAAACTAAACCTTGGAACTACACAAAAGGGTCCGCAACAAAAATTGTAGATCAAATATCATTACAATTGAAATGTGATGTTGGCAGAGACAAGATAGAACTAATTTAATTTTTCCTGTCAGTCTCTGTAGTAGATCAATTAAACTGCCAAGTGGATCAAATATTTCAGACTGTATTTATTACATTAAGTATTTATGTTCAGGCTGAGCATTTAAAGTATGATCTCATATAGGAATACAAGGAGGTTCAGATCAATTCAGCAGAATTTGCTTTAAGTTAATGGAAATCTAATTGTGTATTTTAATTTTGTGTGCGGGAGGCAGTAAGTTCCTGAAAGAAAGAAAACTGTACCCCGTCCATATTGTAGCAACCTGATCCACATCCCATTAAAGTAATATCAGACTGTCATAGAGGTAAGCGAAAGCTGGATCAGGCTACCCTAAGGTTAACGGCTTAACCCTCACTGATTTTGACGGGATCTAGGTGCCTGAACTCCTCCGAGGATCCCAAATAAGTAGGAACGATTCCTTCCTTGCCCACTGTGGGCTCAGGGTTACGGCAATAAGATGTAAAAAAACGTTGGCGTCTGCTATATGTGGATGCCTCTTTCTTGGTGAAATGTCACATCTCTGTCTGTCATGGGCTGACTGACGGGCAGGTGGAGACCTTGGGCTCCTGAGACTCCCATTGTTTCTCTTGGCTTTCGTGCCAGCAAAGTCCCATACTACCTGCAGACACAAGCAATTGCAAGGTAGATTCAACCTCCCTTACAACCTACAAACAGAGCTAAATCCTACTCTTCTGTATTCTACCTGAATAGACCCTGGAACAAATTACACTTGTTACTTCACATTTTTTTTGGGTGTGAGCTGTTGTTTGCAAGTGTTTTAGCCTCAGTGAAAATGAAAGGAATGGTTTATGGGTGCCTTATTGCTAGAGGTAGCCTAGTTTCCACCACAGGTAACTGAACCCTCAGGTTGCAGAGCCACTAGGTAATATCAGGTCTAATTATTAAAAAAAGAGCTTAGATTGGTACCGAAGACTGATAAATATTTTATCCCTCTCTAACAATGGAATGAAAATGATTCTTAGGGGCCGGAGCTGATTCTTTTCCACTTCTCCCCACCTCCCACCGCGCAGACAATGTCTGTGCTCGATCCCGCGTTAGGTACCACAGAGGGGCCAGCCCTCCCCTCGGCCCGGCAGCTGAACAGCCGTGTTCCAAAGCCTCATGCAGTTTCTGTTAGAAAGCAGCAGCGCAAAGACAGCTGATGCACAGGCAGGCGCCCGTGCTCCCCCCATTGCAGAGCTGAACCTTAAAGGAGCGGGGCTTGATAGTAATGAAAAAACAGACCTCTGTGAGGCTTCTGCAGCTAAAGACCTGCTGCAAACTGCAGGGACTCTGAAGTACTGGTCTTCCTCTCCTCCCTCCTGTTAAAACAGTGGCTGTCTAGCATCCCTGAAGTGTCTGTGATTCAACAGGGCAAAAAATGACTTTATGAGCATCGTTGGTGGTGGCAAAAACTGTAAGTTGTGTTACTGAGTGGATTTTGTGATAAACCCTCCTTCTGACCTGCTAAAAGCAGCTGTAGAATTCAAGATTGATTGCTAAAAGCAAAAAATGGAGGATGTCAGTCAAGTGCTAAGACTTACTTGTGCGATTCATTTGAATGCCTGGACCCATGGAAATGTTGGTCTGCTGTCATGTGCTCTGTCAGAGGAGTATCACGAGAAAAAAAGACTTTTCAGTTACGTTAATAACTTGTCCCTTGTAGATTCTGTTTTTTTAAATGCAGAGACTACTTTTGTCCTGAACGTTACCTGCAAGCTGCTAATCTCTGACAATTGCTGTGGAGAAGTCTTGCCAACATCCTAAAAGCAAACAACTGTCTGCCTTCATCCCTAGCAGATGGGTGCTGACCCGTTGCTACCGAGAGCAGAAGTGTAAAAGAAAGACTACCTGCTCCCTGCAGGTTATTAGTTCCATCACTTAGTCATGAGCCATTTAACTCAAACATTAACTGCAGAAATTAAAGCAAGTCCTTGGCCTGGAAAGATCAGAGGAAGACATTGCATCATGTCAGGATGTGCGCGGCCGGGCTGCTTCTTGTTGGGAGGTAGCATATCAGTAAAGGACAGGCTTTTGCCAGGGGCATAGAAGAGGATGTGAAGAAGAGTTTCTGTGGCCTCTGAGACCCCTCTAAAAATGGTGTGACCCAACAGTTTTCATCAGAGAGCAAATTAAAGTAGTAGCTCAGCCATCCCACCCTGCCTCCCCTCCCTACGCCTCCGACACATTCTCCTTCATTCAATAGATTAATCTAAGCTAGGTACCAGGGTGGCTTTTTGGATGGACTGCGCGTCCTGCCTAGTGGTTATCCTACACCTCCAGGTGTACTTGTTTGGGAACTCGCCCAAGTCCCAGCATTATCAAAGGTAAGCCAGGGGAAGAGCCTCCAATGGTCCAGCTCAGGAAGGCGACTGGTGGAGTGAGGACTGCCTCTTGTCAGTGGGTTGCATGGGAGCTTTTTTGGCTCAAAGGGAGAGGAATATCCTTTTCACCGTCTCTCCAGTGTTTTATTGCCTGCTTGGAACAGCCCATGTTTCCCAGATGACAAGGTAGAGATGGTCTATCCCGTCTCTTCTGGTGGAACTCTTAAGCCATGTCAGCAGCAGCAGTTTTATGTGGCCTTGGCTCACTTCTGGAGGCCATTCTCTTCACGGTGTCATCCTTAAGCAGCAGAGACATTGGGTGGATGACAGTAGAACAGACTCCTGCAGGTAGACATGATGCCAATAGTTGGCGGGGCCAAGGAAAAGCCTGTCTCATCTGACAGTGAGATAGGAGAAGGTCATTAGTTCCTGCATAATAGCCAGGATATTTTCACCTTTCTCTCTGCAGTAATCTTTCAGGCATAGATAAGTGATGGGAACCCCACACCCATCCAACAAATCCAACTGCCCAAATTGATCAGGCTTCAGTGTGCACGTGGAGGGCAGGGGACACCTCCAGCATGGGGCTGATGGTAGCCACAGGGCAGCAGCTTGGTATGAGAGCAGGGGACGAGCTCAGCTTTGCATATGGGGAGATCTCATGTGTGATCTAAACTTCACTGCTTGCTCCTGACTCTGCTTGCCCTCACTCACTCTGTGTGACTCACAGCGTAAGGTCCGTCACAGTGGGCCTCAGCAGAATGGGATCTAGCTTTTCTAGCCCTGATCCAGAGAATATCTATGCACCCACTAAGGGTCAATAGGGGAGGGGGTTGTTGCCATTCGAGACGCCAACCCCATCTCTGCCCTCTCCAGATGGACCATGGAGGGGACAGTGAGACAGTCCCCGTGACCTTCCCCATCCGTGATGGTGCCTTGTCTCCTTCCTCCTCAGGGAGCCCGCTGTGCTCGTGCTGCGTTCCAGACCCCATGGGCCTCTCCTTCCTGCCCACCTATGGCTGCCAAAGCAACCGCACCGCCAGCGTGGCCGCGCTGCGCATGAAGGCCCGGGAGCACTCGGAGGCTGTGCTCCAGTCTGCCAACCTCCTGCCCGCTGCCAGCAGCAGCCCCACTCCTCCTGCCAAACCCAGCCCCGAGGGCAGCCAGGACAAGCAGCCCTCTCCGGCCAAGGAGCACATGGAAGGAGAGAAGAGCGTATGAGGTCGGACTGGTGCCGGCGCCCCGGCTCAGGGCAGGGACCTGCTGCCGGGGCTCTGCTGCGGGTTGAACTGCAGTGTGGCCATGCCCCAGCAGGACGTCACAGGGCCACCAGGGACCCAGCAGATCTGAGTGGCCTCTTTGGCTGCCTTTCACGCATCCTTGCTTTTCTTGCGCCGCTGTAGGGTCATTCCCCTGATTTATCGGCACTATCAGTGTTTGGAAATGTTTGTGAAACTGTTTTTAGCCCCTCCTCTGCATCCCAGGGACATCAAAATGCCCAGGATCCTGGCTTGCTCCTGCAAACCTCAGCTTCCCATCCCGTGCGAGATGGAGGGCTGGCAGCTGTGCAGTGCTTCCAGACGTGATGTCTGAGGTCCAGGGCAGAAGAGGCATCCAGGCATCATTTACCCCACTGCGCACAGCAGAGGAGAAGGAACACGCAGGTATAGACCAGCTTGGCCTGCTTCTTTCTGATGGCATTTGACTTCAACAAAATATATGCCAGGCAAGGTGCAAGAGAGCAGAAAATAGAATGAAACTCTTCATAATTTTTTCCCCTCTCTCTTCTTTTCTCCGAAAGCAAAACTTTCCATGGAGTAGATTACTGGGAAATTGCTGAGATCAGTTTACCTGTGAATGAAATACTTGCACTAGTCTCTATGTGAACATTAGTCTGTATTTCTTGCCATTCCCTGGGTTAGGCATAAAAGACACGTGACTCCAGAGCACCATTCATAGCTTCAAACGGTAACGCTGGTATTTAATAGGTCTAGATCTGCACAAAGATGAGGTAATTAGCGTCATTCTCTTGGAAAGAAAGACTGTAAACCAAAATAATCCTGCATTGCAACACTGCAACTCTGTCCTTGCATGTTGTGTTTTTAATAAAAAGGAAATATAACTTGGAAGGCTATTCCTTTATGCCATCCAATATCAGACTATTCCATTCACTGAAGGCTTGTTGTAATGAATCTAGATATGAAAATGTCTTAATTACTACAGAGTGGCCACAGTGCAAAGGAGAAATTGATGCCTCAGGCAATACAGTCTTACCTCTGACCCAAAACTCCCCAAATCAAAGCAGACTAAGATCTGATGCTCTAGAGCAGGCATTTTTTATCTGGGGTGACCCACATTTTTTCCATGGGAAACGCAGATGCAGATTTAAACTTAGTGACACAGGCTTGCTTTTCTTAGGTACCTTTTTCAGACTCCTTAGAATTGTCCACAGATGTCCCTGGAGAACAGCGTGAAACCACTGCTCTGAGACTTGACCAAGCAACATGGAGGCCAGTGGAAAGATTCCTGTCAGCTCTGAATGTCTTCAGAGCAGGTCCTTCATGAGAATGCTGCCAAGGTCTGTCCGACTGCCAACGAGAGGCTCTGCATTACAACCCTAGAAGTGTTTTAACCCATGGGCTGATTTTGGCACAGAATCTTAACTAGCAGAGCCCGTGGGTTTCCATTTACCAGTGCAATTTTTTTTCTGCCACTCCTCATGCAGGGCGGATCCTGCATGTTGTGCTGAGGACCTCCTGCAATCTGCTTTTACACTAGGTTGTGTTTGGCTTCACACAGGATCTGAGCCTGAGGATGTATTTGGAAGGGCAGTCCCAGGTAAGCAAAAATTTCTCTACCTTACCCGACTGATCTCAGCCTGTGTATCTCACAGGACCTGGGACTTCTCACAAGACCCTCCCGTACCCCCAGTGCACACCTTGGACACGGCTTGGTATCAGAGGTATTGAAAGGGTGGAAGCCCTGGTCTTCAGGGGGTGGCTCTGTAGCACCAAGCACCTTCATTGCTCCAGGAGTGAAGGGTACCAGGCATCCCCCCCCGGAGGGTAGGATTTGTTTTTTCTGGAAACAAGCCACTGGGGAGGGCAGTGCTGGGTCTGTCCTTGGATCCAAGTACAAACAAAACTCCAACAGGGCCCATATTCATCAAACGGAGTCATTTTGCTTTACTTTTGCCACACCATGTGTTCTTTTTGGCAACACTGAACTGTCCTAGCTGTGGGGGGAACGTGCAGTAGTCTGTGATCTGCCTTTGCGTTCCGGCCTCAGGGGTTGCTCTGCTGAACTGTAGGTGGAGGTGGCTTCCCTGGCTGCAAATTATGGCTTAGTTTAAACAGCAGCAGCAACCTTTCTCTTCCACCAAAATAAAATTGCTGTGTGCTTTGCTGTGGGGAGTGGTTGGAGAAGAGAAAATCACTGTTTTCTTGGTGATCTTCCCAATCATAATTTTTTTTGTGTCCACCCCCCCAAAAAAAAAGACTAAAAAAAATATTCCACTGCAAAGAGGCAGGACCAACTTCATTTCAACATAATTACCTTGCATTCAGTTGAACTTCAGCCCTTCTGTACACTAACTCTTCAATCTAATTGTTTGATTAAACTCGTATTTCCTCCAGAAAGGTACATAAATAAGTGAATTGTTGAGCAAATTAAGAATACTTAACAGCATTGCATCTGAAAAGTAGTTACGCTGATTAAATTTTCTGTCCTTGAGGATTTTCAGGAAATTACTTTTGATCGTCAATAACACAATTAAGTAAACTACACGCACATTAGCATGAATAATTGATAAGAAATTATGTATTACCACGAAGCACTGATTTAATAATTCATGATGCGACACTCTAGTGACTGTGCAAAACTGGATAACATCGACAAGTCTGCCTGATGTTGCTGGAAATGCTGCAATTACAAACAAGTCCATAGTTTGGTTGTACAGTAAAGAAAAGTATCTGATGCATGCTGTAATTTCTGTTTGGTTAATACTTGAATAAATTTAGAAAGAAGACCCTGAAAAATTCCTGTGCTGTTTTCATTCAGATCAATTTTTCTGTCCAAGCATCTGCTCTCACACCGACGACTGTCCAGTCCTGCTTAGACCACAGAGATGTCAGAGTGGGGGACGCTCTCAGATTCACAGCTGGAAACTGCTGGGTATCTCGCAACTTGCAAAATTAAGGGGCTCAAAGTTTTGCAGAGCCTTCTGTTAGGAGCAAAGAGGCATTAGCACCCACTTAAGCCTGAGCCCAAAGTCTTTTAGACTCTTCAGTGTCTGATGTGTCTGTGATTATAGTTACTCAGTATGATTTTGTGGGTGGTTGCTCTAAGTCAGCCATAAATGAAACTTTCAGATTTGTACGGTTTGAGTCTGCACCTCGCCACATTAAACCCTAGGCCAATTTGCCAACAACTCTCGTGACTTCCCTAGGGGAGGCAGATACATATTTGCATTCTCGTTAGCACATTGGGGAAACCAGAGCGTGTGAGCCACATCTTCCTCTCAAGTTTTGGCATGAGACTTGTCTGCTCAGGGCAGTGCAGCCCAAGGGAACATGCTTGAGGTCACTGAGCAGTAGCACAAGGCCAAGAGCAAAACTCAAGAGATCTGTGTCTCAGTTGTGTCTGCTTCTAGCCACCAGACCCCCAAATAGGCTGCCCACTGTGGATGAGCCACCTACCTTCTTTCTGTGCTATCATATATCAGGGCTATGCCACTTAAACCACTCCTGTAATGGCCATATCAGTAGCTCTGATTAAGTCTGGCATTTAAAAGTTTATAACTCAGCTATAAAAAGTCACTCAGGCTGAACCCCAGCGTGAGAGGCCCAAGCCCAAGGGGATGATTTACATGCGAGCTGTTCCAAAATCAGCCTGCATGATATTCTCTCAGTTCTGTGAAGGAAAAATGGAAGCCCAAGGTTTGAGGGACAGATATAAGACAAAGATGTTTTGTTTAACAGCATACTGCACTGTCACTAGATCCCATCCAGTAATTCTCTGTGAATTTCCATACCAGCATGCGCCAGGCGCAGCATGAACGGCCTCTGTGCAAATGTCAGTTGCATTATTCTGGCAAAGCATCTCCAGGTCTGGCCTCTTTTCTCAAGAAATCACAGACATTCACAATGCCCAGACTTCCCCTTATCCCCCACCTTCCCTGCACGGGCCATCTGCCAGCATCCTCACCCACAGCTCTGTGGAAAGCCTGCAGTCCTGAGTCCAGCTCTGGTGTTGACTCCCTGCTTGTGCTGTGTCCCCGCCGCAGTCCCCCTGCCCGGCGCAGACCCCTGTCCCAGCGCCCAGCCCAGCCCCGGGGGGGCTGCAGCAAAGCCATCCGGGGGAAGCCATGCTTAGGACTTGTGTGGGGGGTTATTGCGGTGCATTGGTCTGGGGTTTATTAATGAGGGTTGATGAAAAAACACCAGGCCATGGGACCTTCTTTATAAGGTTGCATGCCATCCTCTCAGCTCTCCATGCTTTTTCTCTCTTGCACATCTACGTAGGTCTCCTTATGCCTACATACCTTATAGCAGGAAATGTGAATGCACCTTTGCTCAGTTACGCCATAGGCTAGTGCTTCCTACACTGCATGCTGGATAGTAACGAGATTGTTAGGCTAATTGGCTCTTTATTAAGAGTATTATTTACAATAATGCTGAAGGCCATGTGGACGCAGAAAAAGATCCTGGTATACCATTAAACTCTTCCCTCTTGCAGTCAGTGTCCTCCCCTCTGTGTTCCCCACAGGTTGTTGCCCTTGGCCAAGTTTGGGCTGACCTTCTCTGCACCCCCCGGAGGACTCCCCCGTCCTGGGTCAGGGCCAGGGAGAAAAGCCTGCTGGTAGGGCCGCGTCTCTGAGAAGTTTGCACTTCTGCTGTGCGCTTAAGCTTTCTGCTTCCCTGCAGCAGAAAGAAGCCAGCTCAGCGCGGGAGGAAGTCGTTTGCTGCCGGGCAGACCACGAGGGAGCAGGGATGGAGATGAAATGCTTGTGGTGTGCTGCTGTGGCACATTCTCACTCTAAAAGAGCTGTTGTTACTCGATAAAGATCCTGTTGTGCCTGGCTGTTTGTGCGATGGAAGCAGTGTGTGCAGCAAGGGAGGAAGTGAGAAGCCCTGAATTGATACCTGAGCTCCAAGTACATAATTCAGACCCCTCCCCTGAAGAGTTTGACACCCCTGCCATAAATAAAAGAGCAGTGGAGTACAATAAACAATGCTTTATTCTTTCCAGTTAAAAACTTCCTTTGCACTGTAGTAAGATATCGACTTCAGGTGACCATATTACCGCAAAATATGATCTTTTCCTGATACCAACCAAAGAAACCTTTACATAGATCTGGCCAGTGAGAATGAGAATTTCATTGGCATATAGCAAATCCAGCCTTATTTGAGAGTGTCGTGTCAACAATATTTTAATAATCCAACCACAACGTCCTTATTGCCTGCCCTAAGCTCTCTGCCACGAGACAAGTAGGTGCTGCTCCGCTGTCTCAGAAGACTGAGCATCATTTTTTGGAGCTGTGACAAGTCTCCTGTGGTAAACTCGTGATAGTTAAAACTCACCAGGATTTAAAGTATTGGCCTGCATAATTTTTCCAGTATTTAACCTTGATGGCTTCTTCTGCAGGTGGTGCTTTTGCGATACTGCTATAACATCTATGACATGAAGCAGAGAAGGAAAAAAACATGACCACCTCTGTAATTTTAGCCAAGAAGAGTTCTCACATGCAGAGCAACAAAAGGCACCACTTTTCTGAATCCCTTCCAGATCTAATGCACACCCCCACCTCTGTTCTGATGGGCCTGGAGGTTACTTTGCATCTATATTTTCTCATAAAAGGTGACAGCAACATTGAAGCTGTTTCTGGTTTTGGACAGTTAACAGTTCAGCTAAATCACCCTATGGTCTCCTGGAGCACCTGAGACTGCGAGAGCTCTGTTTGTACAGAGGAAATACCCACTTCTCCAGGCTGGTCTAATAGCAGGGTGGTTGTTGCTGCCCTGCTTTGTAAGCCCCAGCACAGGCCAGGTACTGCGACATTAATGCTGTGTACAGGTGGACACCTGGAAGTATGTCATCCTTCACAACTTACCCATCTTCTGCCTCATGGATGGCCTGGACAAATACAGCTCATTAGCTGCTAAGGTCTATTCTGGTATGCGAGTTCCTGTGTGCTCTGAGCAGTCCCTTTCAGACTAGCTGACCTGAAAGGTCCCTTCCAACCTAGGCAATTCTATGATTCTATGATCTCTGATAGCATGGTCAGAAAGCGCATGTCGAGAGCACCCCGGACACAAACAACCTGAGACGCTGGTCTTTGGGACTGGTCAAGGCCAGGAGAAAACTTTCAATTTCTAGTTAGATTGTGTTTGCTTTGTCAGCTGAACTGATTTACCTTTCGGTTCTCCTGCTTGAGAATTTTTGTTTATTAAACTCCAGCATTCAGCATTGGCCCTAGAGACTACCACTTTGCTATAGTGGCAAATTTATTAGGGCTCCCCTAGGTATTGAATAGGCTGAGTTTTTTTATTGTATGCACACAGCTTCTTTACACCCGCACTGTACATGAGCCGATGTGTTAAATAACATCCAAGGCCAATTAACTGAAGAAGCCCATCTCTGCAAAGAAGACTCCCCAGGAACCTAAACTCTGCCTGTTACAGTACGGCTGGCTCACCCTTGCTCTGTCGTGCTGGCTGAAGCCATCAGGTTTTGGCAGACGCTTGAGAACCAAGATGCTGCTGTGATCACCAGTCCTTGGCACAGCAAGGGATAGAAGCATCCCTGGGAGTTGTTCATTTTTATTAGAAATATTTCTGTAGGAATGCACAAGAAATTGGCTGCTGGCAGGGAAGGAAGATGTACAGGAGAAAAGAGCTAATCCTATTTCTCCTCTGAACCATTACTTGCGTTTAGAGTTACACCTAACTGGGGCTGAGCCAGAGGCTCTCCAGGGAGGATTTCATAATCACAGTCCAACAGGGGTCAGAAAGGAAAGTTTCAAAATCCCACTCAGAAAGCCAAATACCTGAACACTTCTCCCACGGGGCTGAACCCGGGAGTAATCCAGATCGATGTCGCAGCTTGCTGCTCAGACAAATAGCAGAAATTACAAGCAGCAAGGCTTTTGTGTGTGTGTGCTCGTGTTGGCAAACTCCAACTTGATCTCTTTTTGATGGGGTTTCCCTCCATAGGATCCAGGACCTGCGTTTAGGTGAGTCAGCTTCATGCACCCCACAGAGCCTTGTCTCTGCCAGCGAAGCCCAGGGTTTACTGTGCAACGATTTATCTCTACCTCCACCATGAAGCTGTGGGACGGAGCTCACAACCTGGGTCCAAACTGGAAGGAAAGGAAGGAGGATGCTTTCTTACTCAAGTGCTTTCTTACAAGTGAGCCCTTTGTGCTGTGCCCAGCCATCCCGAGACCTACATAACTCTTTTTTCAGTGCAGACGTACCAAAGGGAGGTATTTCTTGCTAGGGCATCCCTTTCTTCAGTAACTGAACCAGCTTCCCTAGCTTGGGATGCTTGCTGTCATGAGCCATCTGGGACCCCTCAGTGCCTCTGTGTCACCCTGCTGCTCAATGCCACTCTGCCTTGGTTGCATCACACCGTCACTAGAGATAAGGAGCAGTACAGCTGAAGATACAGGTGATACTCTTTGCCCCGTGCATCACTAGATACAGGCTGACGTTTTCTTTTGAGGTAGCATTGGTTGGATTCAATTTGTTTTGTTAAAATGTCATAGGTCTGCTGCTCTGTGCAAATGTTAAGTGCCTAGAGAGCTGCTGAGGCTGGGAAGCCTCTTGTTTATGGGAAACTCTGGAAACCTTCCAATTTCTATCCAGTTCAGATCAAATCAAAATTTTAAAACAATAACCCAGTGAGTTAAGAGCTATGCCTTTGCACCAGCTCAATGAATCAGATATACATGCTAAAATTACTTTAGTCACACTGGCGCTTTTCTGTTCTGCAATACACTGTTTGCCAGACATTGTGAAAACAGGAAAGGCGTGAATAAATGAGAGTCATTGATATCAATTAGATTTTAGAATTACATTTATGAGCCAGGAAAGGAGGAGCCAAGGTACTGGAGACACCTTGTACCTGCTACCATCGCATGGGCAGGTGATTTGGCTTTGATTGCATAGTCTCTGTCTCTGGGACTTCCATGTGCCCAACCAAAATGGCTCCTGCCTGTCAGGGTGGATATATCTGGGCCGCAGTTTAACAAGGCCCATAGGAAAGCAAGCCTTAGCACCTGCTGCAGATGGGAGTTGCACTGGCTAGATGTTTCTTTCATAAATGATGACACCTGTTAAGCACATTGCTCTTCCTTCACCCTCTGCCCCTGCCCTCTGCCTGGGACGCTGTCTCTTCCTGAGCTCACCTCCTCGCATTTCTATGAGCAGGAGGGAGCATTTTGGGCTTGCTAAAGGTGAACCGGGAAGCCCTTGTGAAGTGCTTCTGCCGGCAGAGACAGCAATAAACAGTAAGGGGTAGAAAAGTCTTTGAACAGCCCAGTGTGGTATAGGAGATGATGGCTACTGTGTGCTGAGCTAGTTAACAGCATATAGGCAGCAATGTGAGCATTAATTTGGGGGAATTAGGAGTGAGTGGGGGTTTAGTTTGATTTGGGCTGGATTTAGGATTAGCCAGAACAAAAAGCATGCACTGGGATCTGTGTGGTTTTATCTATGGCCCCTGAGCATCACAGGCTTCCTCCAGCTCAACGCCATCAGGCATACATGATCTTGGCTGACAATGCTGTTGCAGCAAAAGTCACATGGCTAAAAACTTTGTTTTACGTTTTGGGTCAGATTTATTTACAGGGTGGTCTTGCTGCCATGGTACAAAGCTCAGTTTTACTGACAAAGCTGTGCCCCCTGGAGTGCTTCAAGCGCAGTATGAATACACCATTGCTCTTACATTAGTGCTACTCTCACAGCGTGACCGTGGCTGGAAGCTTTTCAAGGACCAGGCTGTTTGGGTTTTTCAGATGAGAAGCGTAAAGATTGACAGGTGCAAACCACATTGTTAGTGTCCTACTGAGGCACGATCAGATAACCTCCCTTAGTATACTCCAGGGATCAGATATTGCACACCACTAAACATGCCTTGGATGCCCAGAAGGATATAAAACTACAACCAGGTTCCTCTACCACTTGAAACCACAGTCAGTTAGCAGCGTGAATAGCCCTCCCTCAGCATTAATAACAAGACCATCGGCTCAGAGCTGGTCTCACGGCAGCTGTATCCAGAGACATGGACAGTCCAGCACAAGAGGGAGCTCCACAGTGGCTCATCGGTGGCAGCCAGCGCTGGGAGTACTTCTCTGCGACTGGACCAGAAACTGTTTTCCCCTCACATAGGCATTTTGGTGATGGTGACGTCTCTTCCTCATTCCAAACTGGACAAAAGAACCCAAACCCAAACAAACAAACAAACAAACAAACCTAAAACAAAAAAAAGCCAAAACAATGTTCAGTGCAACAAACCACAAAGTAATAAACCAACTTGGACTATCGTAAACATTTTGACATTTGAAAACTTTTGCTTTAGTTTCAGCTTCTTAATGAATGTTTTCTTTAAAAAGTTGTTTCAATCCAAAGAAAAGGTCTAGGACTGTTTACTTATGTATGAGGACTTCTCAATAATCTTTTCAGCAAATTTCCCAGGTCAGAAGACAGGAGTTGAAAAAGAAACACCCCAAATGTGCTTTTTAACCAGCAGTTCCGGTGTTGTCAAAGCAGCTTTTTTTTTTTTCTTTTTTCTTCAGAGAAGCCATTTTATTGCAAAATTCCTGCTAAGGTGCAGTCATGTGAGTTGGCTGTGTCAGTAGGATTTTGGGCCAGTACTCCATCTGGTATTTGGTCCTGCTTGGTTTCTGTTAGGGCTCATCTGGTTGCTAAGGTAAGAAGTTTACCATTAGTCAGATCAGTGCTAAGGGCCAGTTATTCTGCTGGTCTGTGGCTGATCCTGATGCCAGGAAAAGCATTTGGTGTCTCGGGTTGATAATGCAGTGGTATCAGGAAGGGGCGGGTATTAAGCAAAAGTGCTTCTCCGTCCCCTTTTACAGTCCCATCTGGCGCAGGTGGGGGCACTGCTCAGGACTCACCAGCTGCACCACCTTTAGCAAAAGGAGTCTGCTGGACCACTCGCTCCTCCAGCAGGAGAGATGGAGGTATGGGGGCATCCCAGGTACACCCCTTAGTCCTGGAAAGAATATGGGAAGAGGTGAACGTTCATCTCCCTGGGGTAGTGGAACATGCCAGAATACATGGGAAGCCCAGGGGAAAATGGAGCTCCCTTGGGGCAGACCCTGCAAGTAACGGGACACGCGGACTGACAGCTGGGAGATGCAAAGGACATTTTAAGGGCACTATTTAGATCACATCCAGACACTTCAGTAGAACATGAATACTATATGTATAACTATATATAAACACGTAGATATACCTAGATACATCATTATATAGGCATACATCCCTGTATAGATGTATTACCAACAATAACATTGTCTTATATCATAATGCAGTATGACATTCTCCTTTCATTCCTTTCTGACTTTTCCTTTTGGAAAGTTCACAAAGCTACAGCCAGTTTTGGCATGGAATAATTCTGAAATGTTTTCATCCACATTTCTTGGGAAGGGATGCAGTCTCGGGAGACCTGATCCAGGCAGGCAGCGCTTGCCAGCAGAAACTGATTCTGCCAACAGACTTCCAGCAGTCTCAGTGCAATCAAAAAAAGGGTCTCTCCTGGGCCAGGTCCAGTTCGCATCCACTGCAGCTTACCAACGCTGGGAATAGAAAGAAGGATCGCTGTCTATCTTAGAGTCTGTCTGTGCAATCTGCGGCCTGTCGATTTGAGGAACATCCTGAAGAAGGCCACCTTAGCTCACCTGAAATGCTTCATGCTGTTGGTGACAACACTGGCGTTTCCGGCATAACAAAAAAGCAGGGGTTGCCTTTTTTTGTGTGCTCTGAATGCTGCCTTTCCCTATGCCAGCTTTAAGCTACTGGAGGAGCAGTTGTGAGAAGATGAAGCTCTGACACTGAATGCCAGCGGGCAGAAGTGTGAACACACCAGGTAGCTCCGGGACACGGGAATCCAAGCCAGAAAAGGGAAGAAGCGTTAGCCTGTCAGACAGCTTGACTTTGACGAGCCCTGGCTTTTCAAAGCACGTCTCCAGCTTTGAACATTTTTTACTTTTTGCTGGAGTTCAAATTCTTCCCATTGCTAGAAGGAGTTCAAAGATTGTTCATCCTTCTCACAGAGTTTTCCCCCTCTCCTTCTTTCAAAGTACCCCAGGTCTCAATTTATTCAATATGGACTTTGACATGGGAAAGTGCTTATCTTTTAGCACTGCAAGCTGCTTCCCCAAAGGCTTGAGTTAAATCTGCTTTAATAAAAGCGCAGAGCTTTACGCAATTGGGACATAAATGATTCCTCTTCTGCACTATTGAAATGCTGCTTTCTAAGTATGTTCAATAGCATATTAGAAACAAGTCTCTAATTGACCATAGAGTACCGAAGACCTGACTATCTAATGTAAAAAATCCACATCATGAAAACTTTGAGAATATCAAAAAGAAGCGAGGGAAGACCACAGGTCATTTTCATCTATTCCCTACCCATTTAAACCCCATAACTACAATATTATTTTTAATATCGGGGGACAGTGGTGAATGTAAGATCATCATAAGACCAGAATAATCATTCTAAAGACAAAATAAATTAATCATTGACCTCTGTTGTTATAATGAGCATTTCAAAAAAAAACCCACATTGAAGTTCAATTTACTCGAGTGTTCCATGTTCTTTCTACCTATCTCCTGTAAGGCTCTGAAGCAGAGTTTCTTTAATAAAAATGACTGATGAACACCAGTTGCTCCAAATTACATGTTTGTATGTATCACTAGAGGCCATGTAATCCATCATGTACAGTATCACCAGCTTCTGATGTGGTTTTTGAGTGAGACAGAGGATCAAACTTAGAGTTCTTTACTCAGAAAAGAAACAGAGTATATCCCCCAAATACAGATATGCAAATCTGTCAATCTGTTTCTGGTAAAAATATAACTAGCAAACAACTTTTCTGTTTATGGTCCGTTATATTCAAACCACAGTAACACTTTCACTGTCAGCGAGGCCTGCTTGGCTAGTCAGGTATCAGAGCAGAGCAGATCTAAATTAAATTGCCAGCCTGGGCAAGGACTGAGCCAAAATCACTTTGAGAAGAGTCTCTGATGTGTTTCATAATGCAACGGACAATAAGAGAAACTGAGGAGAAAAGTAAAACCGTCACTGACAAGACTTTGGAGACTACATCCAGTCTGCAGGACTGGTTAGTAATGAAAAAGACAAATTACATGAAGTTACACACCTGGTAACTTCCCCCAGGTGAATGGGGCACAGGGAATGCGAAAGCCCTGATGTCCTCTGAGTGGTGGCAAGAAGGTAAACCTCTTCCAGTGCTGCTGGACTGGGTGCTGGCACCACATCCCCAGGGTCCTCTGGCCAGACTGCTGCCCTCGCACAGCAGGGAGGGGCGGAAATGACCGCGGGAGTCCTGGACTAAAGGTGTTTCTTCCCAGCCTTCTGTTCCCTCTCTTTAGGAGGGGGAGGAAGGGGGAAGAAGCCACGCATACAGTCATCTCCTGAATCTTTTAATTGTGTACCGCATACCTGCACACACAAACACACGCTTCCATATTGTCAACTTTTTCTGACAGCATAACTGGAGACAAAATTACAATGAGACATAATTACAATGAAATAGCTGTCTAGAAGTCATTCCAGTATTGTAAAACAAGTCCAATTTATTTTTTTTATTAATTATAAATAATTACCTTTCCGCAAATACAGTTGCATTGATAGAACATGCCAATGACACACATTTTCTTGGACAGATGACTTAAGAAGGCACTGAACGCCCAACGAGGAGTTGATAAAAATCCACACTTGTAGGCCATTTCAATTAAAATGCACTCTCTAAAACAAATCCAGCACTTTGCAAGAGGAAATCTGAGTTCTTGGGACAGAGCCATGGCTGCGGGATGGCAGTCCAAGTCTGCCGTGTGACAACTGGACTGGAAGGCGTTGCAGTTGCCCCAGAAGGAGAAGGAGGTTCAAAGGGAGGTGGTTCTGGCCTTAAAGCCAAAGACTAGGGAAGTCATGTTTGGGCTCAGTCACATCTGCCGTGGAAGAACCACCCCTGTAAATGAGCCTCACGGCACCCAGAAATGCAACATGCAAAAAAAGCCCCATGCAGGAGAAGGGACCAGCGAAAGCAATGGCCCTCTGTTCCCTTCAGCCTGCTGTGCGTGCAGAGAGCCTGCTGTGTTCTTTAGTTCTGACCACTGGCTGCTGGCAAGGGAGAATTCAGCTTAGTTTGCCTCAACACCTCTTTAACTTGTGATTTAATGTCACTGTCATTTGCATCATGAAACAGTGCTTTCTTACAACTGTTTTCATGACTATTGCACATTTCCCCATAAATTTCCTCCCCCCAGAAGGAAAAGGTCAATTTACAGCTGTCATTTTGCCTAGTAATGACCTCTTCCATCCTAGTTTCCCACAGCAGCAATGGAAAAAAACCAAACCAACAAATACAACCAGAGAAGGGCAAGGAGAGAAAAATATTTGTTATCTGAAAAGGTGTCATTTGGCTCTCTTTTAATGCACAAACATTTTGTGTTGACCATCACAGGTAACACTGCTCTCTTATACTGATATGCAAGTGGCAGTTTTATAGGTATATTTTTTATATATCTATATAAAAATAATGTTTTTTATCTATATATAGGGTTGTTTATGTGCTTGCATGTGTGTTTGTACACACACACACTCCCACAGCCTAGCAAGAAGGTGGCCAACATGTGGTCTAGGAGACAGGTTCATTGATGGGTTCATACTCAAATGGAGTCAACACCAAGGCTGGGACCTGGAGCAACACTTGTATAACATCATTCACTCACTGTGGTAAAATGCTCTAGGGAAAGTTCTGGACATATGACGAAAACCGCTTTCATATTTGTTTTCAAAACTCCCCAGTTCTGTGTCTGTTTAGCTGCAAACTCTCTAGGGCAAAACTCCCTCTGGGACACGCACGAGCTTAGAGACACGGTCCGCTGTGAATGCAGCTCCCTTGGCTAACAGAAAGGATTGGCCGAAACAAAGAAGTCCTACTTGAAACGTATTTGGTATCCAAGTTAGGACTGTCTTCTTTTCAGATGCCCCCATTCCAGTTCGCCTTCACAGTAGAGTAAAAAACACACCTGTCTTTCCTTCCATACATAGAAGTAGTATACTGGAGGATCCCATTCTCCACAGCAAGAGTTTAAGGCGGCCCTCAAAAAAAGGGTGCAGAAGTGTACACATCTACCACACAAATGACAGTTAAACAAGCAAAAGGGATTTGTTTTTTAAAACAGTTGTCTATTTCTCTTATCAAATCACCTTTTCTTTTGTATCTGTGCACAGATACTTTGTATCCACAGGCTCTCCTTGGAAAGCAAACTTTTATCCTGTTCTCTGAGAGCCTGCCTACTTCTTGACTTGTTAAGGGCACTTAAATTTGTAATGTCAAACCGAAAAAATGGCTTGTGCACTCTGCTAGGCTTTCAGATTACATAGGTTCGGTCTAAATGTACCATGGAAAACCTTAATAGATCTATTTATCTATATTTTAACATGTAGATGACATTCTGCTCTATACTGGATAGACATTACGCTGTATACAGTGACCGCAACAGAGAAGCGCAACATGAATAGCACCATGTCAGTTTAGCAAAATATATGTGACCAAAAAAAGGGAAAAATATTCATAATAGGAGCAATTTCCCTTAATTCAACAACTTGAAAATGGATCCTTGTTCCTGAAACACTCTTGATCTTCAAATTCTTTTTTATTTAATTCAAAATGAGCCCTTTCCGAGGGCAGACTGCATTTTCTGAGTTCCAAGTCAAAGTGGGTTTAAAAATTTTACTGTTTGCAGAATAGGATCATAGGATAATTTAGGATGCAAGAGATCTCAGGAGGCCTCTGCATGAACCTCCTGCTCAAGGAGGGTCAGCTCAGAGGCCAGCCCAGGTTGTTCAGGGCTTTATCCAGCCAGATGTTGAAATTTTTCCTGTTTATTCAAATATGGGCATTTGGCTGAATGTGCTCAAAACCCAAACCAAACGAGTACCAGCTTCTCCATTTCCACCCCACACCTCTGCTGCAGCTGTCCCTGCCAAATGACAGAACGGCAAATCTGACACAACTCTGCATAACAGGTGAAACAAACCTTAGAAAATCATTAAGGGCCAAATTCAAACCACACCGAAATCAATCAAGAGATGTCCTTAGTATCTATCTAGCCTGTCTAAGGGAAATATTTTAGCAATTAGCACTGACAACAGGAACTGTCTCATGGGATCAGGACAGGTTCTGAACACACGGCTCTTGTCAGGGACGGAGGAAGGCTGGGAGCTGAGTTCAGGTTGGGAAGGAGCCAAACCACCACATGTCCTGAAAGCCGCCTCGGTCCTGGGAAATAAAGACCCTCCTGAAGAAAACCTCTATCATAAATATTAAAACTGTGAGAGTAGGGCAGTGCCCGTGTCCCATCTCCATGTTGCATTTATTAGTTAAAGGCTTGATTCTCCTGTTTCTTTTCTGGAAGTCAAGAGTCACTTCACTGAAAACAATCCTGTAAAACTAGCCTGAGATGTGTATCAGGCTGATTTCTTCCTTAGAGCTCCCACACTTCAGTTTTAATTGGGGAAAACAGTATGAAAATGAGACAGAGAAAAAGGAAACCAACATCCAAATATAGATATTTATATGCAGGCATATTACATTCAATTTTTCCATCTTTTCACCAAGGTTCTCTCTTTATCTATGATGATAAAAAAAAGCCTACGCAACGATGAGTGATATTTTGTTACAGATCTTTCAAAAAAAAGTGATAATCCAAAGAAGCACTTTTTTAGAAATTAATACTTTGGATGTTTTGTATCTCTTTTTTTTTTTTTTTTTTTAAATCACAGAATTCACAAGACCAAAATTAGGTACAATGTTTTTCAGGTTTTAAAAGTTAGCACTGTATTTTAGTGGGAGCCTGAAAACAAAACAAAACAAAAAGCACTTCAATTATAATAAGCAAAGGTCTTCTCATCCTAACAAAAAATTAAAAGCTGTTATGGGATTTCATTCAACCTTGCTCCTTACCGAAATATTTCAGGCCAAGTATCAAGATAAATTGAAGGTTTAAGTTGCATTATAAATAACCTCTGACTCTAAGGAAAGTTATTTGGAGATTATAAAGAAATATGAAGAATTCAGCAGCATGTTAGTGGACACTGCAAAAGTATATGAGAAGTCTAGAGCAGCTGTAACTGTATTCTGGTTGTTTAAAGGTTTTTTGACATAGTATTGCGCATCCAGTATACAATCTTTTTGTCAATAACATCTGGGCAATCGTTGTGTGCAAAAAATGAATCTTGGGTTGATGGCATAGTTGTAGCCATATGCTTTCTACCTGTCAACATAGTTCAAAGGCAGTGAGTGAGGAAAGTTCGGTAGATGTGGCACCTGTCCTAGGTCTCATCGGACGGACAGGATGGATTTATACGTTTTATTTTGTGCCATATATCGTGCAACATATTTGGGCAGAAGGACACTTGCTTTGGCAATCCCAGCCATCAAAATGGCAAAGCAGCAGCAGCAGCAAGCAGTGGCTTCATTCTGTCGTATTTATTTGTTTAGCTGGCATTGCCCCTTCATCTCACTGGTAATTTGGTGCTTACTCAATATCACACTTCTTCAAAGTGATCATCACCTCACATCTCTCAATGTGGTCAGATTTCATTTTCCTTCCCACCCAAACCACAACGAGATTCAGACATAAAGTGTTGTACAAACATCAAATCTGCATGTGCTTTTGTGTGCATGTGTCTGTTCGAACGGTTCTTAAAAACACTAGCTGGCCTATTTTGGTACTTCAGTTTTCAAGATACTCCTTCAGCAGCAAAATCATCTAAATCAGTGAGGGACACTATGCCAGTATTTGGGGTCGGGCCCATGTCCTTTTGTAAGTGAACTTGAGTTTCTTCAGCATCTTGACTGTAGGAGTAAGAGGCTGGTTCAATATAGGGCCGAGCATCCACAGATTCAGCGTATCTGTAGTCCTGCTGCCCATCTTCTGGTAGTTCAGCTGGTTCTCCTGGTACAGTTGGCATTAACCAGGTAGGTTCAGAGAGCTGAGAAGATGACTTCAGCACTGCTACAGATGAAGCTGGCAACGGCAGCACTCTAGGGTAGGAGGCATAGGGAGAATTCATAATTTCTGAAGAGGGGGGTTGGTATAAGTTCCCTTCCGAGGAAGGGACTGAGACTTGAACATACTTGCCAGTTTCGGGGTCATAAAATGTCTTTAAATTGACTTCTGCTGGTAAATCAACTACGTAGTATTGACCAGAGTCAGGGTCTTGAAGGAGTTTACGCTGGGTTGAAGAGGGTGAAGGGCTTACTGCTGATGCACCACTGGGTCTTCCTGTGCTGGTTTCTGTGGGAGCAAAAGTTGAGTGAGGGGCAGGATGGAGAGGAGAATATCCCAAGGGTGAAGGAGATGCTAGTGTCTGTCCAGAATGAGATGGCTTTCTCCCTACAGCATCTTCATGCTCACTCTGATGTTTTTTCTGCTGCTCTTGCATTTTCTTTCTCCTGCTTGCCAGCTTTTTGGCCCGCCGCAGAGCCTTTTCTGTTTTTGGTGGCACAGCAGGAGGCTTGCCTGCTGCTCTCTCCCCAAGTCCCCTGGGCTCCAGGCTCTCAGCTTCCCCTGCAGAACTGGAAAGCAGATTCCTCCGTGCCGAATCAAGTATCTCTTCCGCAGACATATCATCTTGGCTCTTTAGTGCCACGTTCAGCAAGGCAGGGTTTATAACATCCTCTGCCTCTCTAAGGCCAGAAGTTGTTGGTTTGTCTGACGATGAACTGGCAGCAAGAGAGTGCATGGTGCTGCCTGACCTGGGGCTTGTAACAGCAGAGCATACAAGACTGTCTAACAAATTGGGTGCACCTTCTGCATGTAGGATGTCCTCTAAAGCTTCATGGAATACAGGAGAATACTTGTGGTCCTCTGATATGGAGCCAGTCACAGGGGAAATTGTCTCCCTAGTGATTATTTTTTTAGCACAAGAGCCACCTTTGCGATTAGATAAATGATGATTCTTGAAGTAATTTGTCGTTCTTTCTGCAGGATAGGTGGGGTTGTTTTGTGCTTGGTCATTTTCCAGACCTAAATTTGGCTGTGTTAAACTATGTCTTGCCTTCCTAATCTGGGGCTTCTCTTTCCTTCTGCAGACACTTTTCTCATTCATTTTACCAACTTTATTTAACAAAGCACAAGTCTCTTCATCTTCTTCCATCAGCCTCCCTAATGAAGAGCTCTCTGTATCTTCCAGAAGACCGGGATCCAGTGTTGCTGAAGTAGATCCAGGCTCACTAGCCTCTTTCCCTCCATCGGTTGCTCCATCCCTCACGTTCTGCTGCCCTCTGTGCCTCAGTGCCAACCAGCCTCCCTCCTGGGCATGCAACCTGTTTCGGTGCTTCTTGTTCCGCTCTGCTGGGGACATAAACCTACTTTCCATTTCCTTATAACTGCTGCTCACTGTATCATCCAGGGAAAAGGATCTGAACAGGGGTAGCTTGACGGCCCTTATCACCTGAGGTGACCTGAATGTGTTATCTTTGATCATAAACAGACTGGGTTTGGTTGAGCTTGAAGATGGTGGTGTTTGTGGTTCTTCAGACCTCTGAATGGACATGTCCCTTATACTGTCGGCAGCAGAATCCATGGTCTTGACGTCTTCCTTTTTCTCTGTCCTTAGTTTCTCTTTCATTGAGCTCCTCTGTTCATTCCCAGTAACCTTCCCCTCCTTCTTCTCTGCTGCACCAGTATCAGAGTTGATACAAGCATAATACTGCAGTTCATCTTCCCCAGCCTCTTTCCCTCTCTCCTTGTGGCTTTTCTTACTGTCTGAATTCATTTCACTCTTAGTACTCTGGCTTTCTTGAAGGATTGCCTTCTGCATCAGGAGCACTGGTGGAAATGGCTCCTCCTGAAGTGGCTGCTCTACCGTGGAAACAAAAGATTGCTCTGAAGAACTAGTGCTTCTTTTGCCGTGTGCTTCATGGCCAGTTACCACCATATTGTTTTGGACGTCACTGTAAGGCACGTCCTCTGCTGGTGAGAGTTGGTTTGGGATCGTTTTGAAGGTGAACTCTTCATTCTGATTAGCAGCCTGTCTTTCATTTTCCTCACCCTGGACACTGGGATTTTGCATGGGCTGCCTCTCTGTTGTACCTGCACTCTCTCTACTGAATGGTTTCAGTGCTGGATACTGCAGACGTTTCCTTAAATCAGGTTCATTTGATTCATGTCTGAACAAGGGGAAGCTTTCATTACCCCTTGTGTTTTTAACCAGACCTTCATGTTTTGAATCTTCTGGCTGCAAGTTGTCTCTAGTTTGGTAAAATAAAAGGTCTGCTGTTGTCTGGGGTGAACTCAAAGTCAGGTAATTGTCTGTAAAGTGTCTGGTTAAATCAGTTTTATTGTCCTTCTCAGGTACACCGCCAGACAATACAGAGGTTATATCACTTGATTCATCTTTCTCTGCAATATTTTTGTTACTTTTTTCTTGTAAAGTTGAGAGTGAGGCATTCATTTTTGTACTCTCCTGTATATTTTCCCTAGCTTTATTTTTCTCCTCCAAGGCCTTTAACAGGGGAGAAGGGGTATAAATTCTTTTAACACGTTTACGTACATCCTTCAAGTTGAATAACAGACTTGATGCTTTTGATTTGTAACTATCCCGAGACCTGTAATCTCCAAACATGCTCTCTTCATGGTCTCTCGCTGACGCGCTCTCAGTGGGAGGAGGTGTCAGTGGGATCAGCTCGCTTTCCACGGGGTCTGCCTCCTGTTTTGGTGGTATGATGGGTGTTAAGAGTTCACTGATGTTGAAAGAGGGACTGATCGATCCAGGGGAGTTTACCTGTGTAGCCAGAGGAGTCACATCCAGATCAGGCTCAGCACCAGTCACCTTTTCAGACAATGAAACCATCTCATCACTGGCTGTGGACTTCTCCTTGGAAGTCTGTCCCCTCTCTGCTGCCCTTTTTGTAGCCCTCTGTCTCCTCCAGGGTGGACCCATATTGCCCACTTGGGGACTGAGGGCTTCCTCTTTGGTTAAGGTGGCCAGGGGTCTTCGTGGAGGCGGGCTGGGTGCCTGGGACATAGGTGAGGATGAAACCATCCTGTAGGACACGGACTGAGGTGATACAGAGGCTTGGGACATGGCACAGGGGGAAAGCTGAGCTGGCATTGGGGGTGGTGGCACAGGAGGGACTTCAGGGATGGGGGGTGTTTGGGGATGGCCCTGCTGGGTGGGGGGTGGAAGTGGAAGTGCCTGTGGGACAGGGGGTGGCCGAGGAGGACCCTGGGGCGCATGGATCCTAGGGGGGGGACTGGGCGGAAGAGCAGCAGTAAATTCTGTTTCTGAAGTGAGGGGACCCTGAGGTACACAAACAGCAGGGAGAGGGATGCTGAAAGCAGTTTCTGGTGGAGTTGACTCCCTCTGAAAATCTTTCTCCTGCCTCTTAGCAACAGTGGTTTTGACGGGTGGCAATTTATGTTCACGTATGTGGGATCCTTTAATAAATGGTGCTTCTTCCAGGTATGTAAGACCTTCATTTTTCATTTTTATATCAACAAATTCCTCCTTTTCAGTCAGTTTTTTGTGATGAACATTCCATGATTCAAAAGCACTATTCTCACTGTGAAGAAAATTACCTTTTTTTGCTGGCTCATTAACTGTCATACTTCTGTTTTTTAAAGCCTTTTTAGAAGAACGGGAAAAATTTGACTTGGCTACTTTTGACATCTCAATCAGCACAGGATAATAACCATCAGTGCCACAATAACTCAGGTCTATCTTATTAGGTCTTCTCTGTGGCTCATGTTTGCCACTGAGACAGTGGCTACCTTGACTACCGTCAGAAAATCCAGAAAGTTCCTTGTGGATGCTTAAAATGTCTGTGTCATCCCAGCAAGCCATATCATTTCCATGATTTAATTTATATTTTTGAAAGCTATTAATGGGCTGCTTAATGGCTATCAGGGAACCTCCTGACCCTTGGTCTGCAGTCTTATCAAATGTCTTAATCAATGAGGACACTTTTGAAACATGTTTATTGTTCCTTGGGCCAGGGACTGGCAAATTCAGCTTTTTTCTTTCTGTGGCAAAGGTGTTACTTTTAGCAACCCTCTTCTCCTCTGGAGCACACTTTGGTAACTGCTGGAATGTGGAAGCCCATATTGTATGTTCATTGTTTTTTGCCGTTAGCTTGTTACAGACATTGCTTTTCTTGACAGCGTGGTTTAACGTCCCTGGGTGAAATTTAGCAGAGAACTGGAGGGTGAAGTCAGGTGAAATGGCAAGATCCGGTTCATTGTAAGAGTCTTCGAGTTCTGCTACGCACAAACTTTTGAAAGCACGGTCTGTGAGGCTGCTCACCTCTCTGTCTGTGTCATCCAGGAGACTCCCAATACTTGAGGAGTCACTATGTCCTTCTGTATGTTTCTTATTTCCCTGCATTGTTCATGGGAGTCATGAATGAATTATCCAAAGGAGTAATTTCAGGGGTCAAATAGGCAGATGACTGTGTGGGGTGGTTCCAGCTGTTTGCGATTCACAAGCACAAAGCAATTCCTCCAGACGGTGCTGCTGCACGTCGATTCATCTTACGGAATAGCTGAAGGAAACTTTCTTCTCTGCAAAGACAAAAATCATAAATTATCATTTTTCGATATTAACACTATTAGACAGAGAGTATTTTCCAGATACATCAGTCACTGACTAATTTGCTCCTACATGCATTCTAAACAAGATGCTAGCAACACAATAAACAACGTGAAAAATAATTGTTATTTTGGTCAATTCAAGTAGCTCATGGTAGATAGTTTAATTTCTGGAAAGTGCCATTAAAAATAGTGGTTTTACCTCAGGTTCTTTACTTAGGCTCTTAAACAAGGATATAAGAGCCAAATTTCAAGTACTTCCCTTTCCATACCTCCAACCATAAACACTTCCAAGTGCTATGCATGTATTTAGCTAAGAAGGTTAGCCATGTTTTGGCCAAGAGTAATAAAAAGGGAGAAAACTTACTTAAAAAAAAAGTCACTGGGTACATCATTGCATGCTATGTCCAAAATGAAAGAAAAGTTGATAAAACTTACTTGTCAAGATCTCATAATTATAATTTAAAATATTTTGTGAAAAATAAGGTTATTATAGAGGATTCTATTCTCACTCATCTGCTAGATCATGACTGCGGAAAATTAAGTCTATAGAGATGAACCTGCTTGTATCAGACTGGAGTTTTGCTGGGACAATTACACTGAGCAGAACCCTTGTTTGAGAAAGTAGAATGGCACCAGAGGTAAAGAATATGTACTGTGCATTAGCATGTTCCAAGCAAACATTGCTGGGGTAAAATCCTTTAGCCACCCATAACCAGGTACGGTTGGGTTGGTATGTTGAAACTGAAGAGGCTGCTAATATCAGCTTAACCAGCAGAAGGCAGGAGTGCCTAGGGGACTCTAGCAGACCCACTAAAGGAGCACAGGAAACATTTGGTTTCAGTTCCAGAACTGCTGAGATCAAAAGGTAACCCATTCAACACAACTATAAAATATCACAGCCTTCCGTTAATCCCTGATTCTGATGCACAGTCAAGGCCCACAGCATTGTGGGTTTTGTCTATCTCCACATCAGTCTGCAGACAGGATGGGGGAATCTTTGGATGAAAGAAGTATAAGCAAAATGGACCCTTCAGCTATACTTGAAATCTCTACACTAAAACTCTTTAAAGTTTACCCTGTAAACTCTTTAGATACTTATTCTCACATTCAAGGGCTTGGGCAGCTTATTGACTAAACTACGGTGAGACACAGTTTAAAAGCATATTCAAGAGCTACCTAAAAAGAAAGTCCTTTTAGACTCCTTAAGGAAAGTCTGATCTGTATCTCCATTTCCTAGGACGCTTGCATCATTCACTAACTTCTGATGAGCTGAAACACCTCGGTTCATATCTACAGCAGTTTCCAGCTTTTATACAAGTAGAAGCTGTCTCCATCTCAAGCTTGGATCCACTGTAGAACTGAGCAACGAAATCCAGATCCAGATTTCAGACCCTCCAGCTGTCCAAATCCATGATTCCATTTGTCCCTTCTCAGTGAGACTCTTGGAAAGGGCATGTTTTTTTCCCTGTGATGAACCAGTGCTGGTCAAAATATGAAAAGCCAGAGGAACTGCGCTTAATCAGTTAAGTTACTCAGGCTCAGTTATTTCTTCAAATGAGAACACTTTTCACCTTCCTTTTCTATTTAAAAACTCCTCAACCAGCCTATTTTTAGACACAAAGTATCATAGTGAATTTTGATTCGGTCCTTCCAGCCACGCAATTCCAATGACTTATGCAGAACTACAATAGATTTACACCAGAAATAAGAGAAGCTTAATAGAACTTCTCCATTTTACTTTGTACAAAGATTTTTCAAAAGTGAGTTTCACTCCCCCTACTGCACATACATTTTTGTGTATAATGCAGCAAGAAAAAAAGAGAAGAGAAATGAAAGGCCATCCCATTTTTGGTTTTGATTCTTAACTGTTATATAAGTGGGAAGCACAGGTACATACCTGCCGTGTAATTTTGCTTCTCATCTTTAGAACTCCCTTTCATGCTTGTATTTGGCTCCATTTCTGACCATCTTTAGTGAGGAGGTAGAAATAGTCCAGTGGTGTAGATTTGACAGAAATAGTGTCCCGGTATGTTTCCGCCCTTCAGCATTTTTTGATCTTGAGTGAACTCTGCAATTTGAAAACAAAGACATGGGTTTGCATGACCTGAAGATTGTCTCGTGCTGTATTCATTCATTTATTTGTTTATTCACATTTAACAAACATTTCAGGGGGGTTTTACACGATTTCTTTACCAAAAAAGACAGGTATCCATCACAGAGAGATAATAATCAGATACCTTGAGGGTTTGGCAGCTTGCGGAGTGCAGTCAAGTTCCTAGCAAACAACTATCAGAACCTCCAGCACTCTCTGGTAGCCCCAGCACGGACTAACAGCTGAGTGAGCAATGGTTTCCTGGCAGGCTGCCCATTGCAAAGGCTGGGTGATGTCTCCAGGCTAAAAAGAGGGGTTGTGCCAGATGACTTCTTCCCTGCTGTTGTCTACATCCCTGCTGTACCACTCTTTCATAGGGACTGCAGAGGAAAATGTGTGCCTCCACTCCATCTGTATATGACTTCCTACTGCCAACAAATACAGAGAGACATCAGTCTGGTGGACTGGGAACTAGTGCAGCTGAGGTCTGAAAGACCGCCCTTTTCACTGTCCCTGTTGTAAACGAGAGGAAAAGTGGACAGCTGGGATGATGAGGGACAGTAAACAAAAAATCTTTTTGCTTCCATGCATCAACCAGAGTCAAGAGATGCTAACGGAAAGCTCGGCTATGGTGACCGTGCATTGCTGCTGTCCTTTTGCCGTGGAGACCCCCAGGGTTCAGGCTAGTTTGCTTAATCTTTGCAAGAATATATCCATTTCCTACAACAAGACCTGCCTGGCCCTGAGGTAACGCAAACAGCACGTGCCTTGAGGTAATGCAAATAGCACATAGGTGCAGATACAGCAGATTTTCCTGAAGCAAGGGTCTCCTCTAAGGAAGCTTTTGTGTCAGCCCATGGTATCCAAAACACATTGGCAAAAGTGGCAACAAGGGCTCATCCACTGGGATGGTCTCCTACACTTACCCGAGGAAAGACAGTTGTCAGTGTTAGTTTAGGGACAAGCCTGTACCAAGCAGAGATTTTTGTGGTCCGTTTAAGATGTCTGAGTAAAAAAATGGTAAAAACAAAGAAAAAAAACCCCAATGCTATGTCTGGTTGCAGCCAAATGTAAAAGGGTATCCTCATTGCAGAGATGTGTACTCAGTTATCTCCTTGCTCAGAGGTTAAATTACAATTTTACTGCATCTGTGGTGCTCTTAACTGTGCAAAGCCAACGCAGCCGTGGGAGATTGTGATTATGTTCTGGCTCACTCATCGTCAGGGCTGTTGACTAAATTCCACCGACACAATGTTTATCAGTATTTATTGGTGGTGGTGCCTGAACTAGGAGGAAGCTTGGCTTTCAGATCTCATGGACAGAGGTCTGAAGAAACATCTTGTCCCTTGTAAGCTGAGAACATTTGCTGAAAAGTGAGTAGGGTAACAATAAACATGGAGATCATGATGTAATCTCAGCACTTATTTTCCTAGATGGAGTCACTGTTACAAAAACAACTCAGCGCCAATGGTTAAAAAAAAAGAATAGCGACTGTCACTGTCTCTGAAACCCTTGTGAAGATCCTTCTCTTGCCTGGCCGTAATACTAGCACTTGGGCAGTGTAATGTTTCGAGCTGGAAAAGCTGTATCTACAGCAAGTGTTCAAGGTGCAGATCACTACTGGGACTGGATGGAAACAGCAGCACTGTACTGGTTTAGCTATCCCTTGTATAGGTATGATGGCAACTTTTGAACTTTGGGCAAAGAAGCTGTTCATGGCTGGTTTAATAAACCGGTAAAATACCATTTCTTTACCATTTTGGACAAACATGGCAGCCAGCAAGCAAGGTGCAGTGTTTAAGTTTAGGTCAGGATTCAGCTAGTTCAAACATTTAAGGATGTTTGAATTTAGCCTATTTTCAAGACAGAGGAAAGCAACGCCGGGCATTTGGAACTGCTTGAGAAATGCTGAGAAACATGTGAGGTATCTTCAGTAGGCATCATCTGATATGAGCTACCGAAAAAGCTTGCATGAATGTACAGATTTCAAGGAGCTTAATCAGAAACCAACCTCCCCTCTCTCTTAAATAGGAAGCTTTTTTCAGTGGCTCTCTTAAGTGCCTAGCAAGTTGTGATGAGAAGGTTAAATTACAGAGACTATTCCTGGCCTGGCACAGACTGAATGTCAACTTTTTTCACTAGACAGGAGGTGGGCAAACCAGCAAACTTGGCTGGAGTGTGTGACATCACTGCTGCTGCAATATATAAAGGGCTGGTTGGTTCCCCCACCCGCCTTGGGCTGGTATTTGGCTGAAATGTTGTGCCATGAGACATCGCGGTGGCATTTTGGCAGCGCCCTTGGGAGCCGCATAGCAATCTGGAGTCAACAGCACTGCATTCCCCTCGAGGATGGGAAGAGAAGGGAGAGGGACAGAAATTTTGTTTTAAATCTTTGTGAGCTGGTTTCTTCACATGGTGCTCTCTATACGGCATCCATCCAAAACTCCAGCCCCAAACTCAGAGCCCTATGGTGACTGCTGGCTGAGGTTTATTCAGAGGCCTGCTCTACTTTCACACATGCTGCTGCTTTGGGCTTCCAGGGGTTCATCATGACAATGAGTAGTTAGTGCTTCGTACCATGGGAAATAGGAGAATCCCTAAATAATTGATGAAATTTTTGCCTAGGTGCATGTTTGCTCATGGCACACACAGGAGCACATAGTCAGATGAGAGGACTGGTTGGAAACAGGCCTGTTCAGCTATGTGTCATCAGGCAGAGACAACGCTCCCAGCCGATGGCAGCTCCTTGCTAGGATTTTCTAGACAGAATATCACAGCATGGCAGCAGCGATCAGTATGTGAACAGCTATTGAGTGTGCTGCTGTCAGTCAGTGAGCATGGCACTGCTGTCTTCATGTCACATTTAGGAAAACAGACAAAAAGGTGTCAGGGAGTTAAAGGTCACCCTATGAGTCCCTGTCAGAGACAAGAAGCCAGAAGAATGACCATAAGAAATGAACCCCCCCTGTAGTCTGGTGTAGAATACCTGAACATCCCCCCAAACAGTGCTGGGCTGTTTGGACTACCAAGGGTATGTGAGCTGCTCACACTGGGCTGCATTGGAGCCAGATCTGCCCTGCTGCCGGGGCTGCTCCAGGCACACTGCCCCTCTGAGCAGCCCCTGGGGCACATGGGGCAGGATCACAGCACCCCCACCAAGGAGGGGAGCTGCCTGGTAAGAGAGACAATGGTGCTCCAGCCACATTTCCCTGAACTGTCAAGAAAGGCAGCTTCTGGATTAAGATAGTCATAAGATGAAAGCTATTAGCAGGAGTCTCCATTTCCCTCGTTCAACAAGATCACTTTCACCTGTGCTTTGTGGTCATAATGGACAGCCAAAGTGAATTCTCCTGCCTGGGGAAAGGGGAACCACTTTCACGGAATCACGGAATCACAGAATCTTCAGAGTTGGAAGGGACCTCTAGAGATCATCTAGTCCAACTCCCCTGCTAGAGCAGGATTGCCTAAAGCACATCACTCAGGGCTGCATCCAGGCGGGTCTTGAAAATCTCCAGAGAAGGGGACTCCACAACCTCCCTGGGCAGCCTGTTCCACTTTGCCCAAATACAAATACCTGCTCCAGCTGATGGAGGGTGGAAGACTGGATCTGTCCATCTTAGGGTGAAGATCCCAAACACTGACAGAAATGACTAGGATAGAAGAAGGTGACCTCAGCTATTCCAGCATCAGATATTTGATCATTGCTGTGGAAAGCAAGGTGAAGGAACCATGTGTCTGAACCAAACCAATGTAGACTGGGTCCATTCCCTTTGAGGATTTGGCCTAGCAATTGTGTCTCGAACAGCTTGTCCTGGGCCACAGAAGAGGAGAGACTGTTCTTGACTTTGGGCCAGCTTCTGTTCTCAGTTACACTGGTATAAATCTAGAGTCATTTTACTGACGTCAGTAGAATAACTGAGAACAGAATTGGTGACTCTACGTACATCTACTTCCTAAGCCGACACTGGTGCACTATCCAGAAGGCTACATAACTAACTGCAACCACAGTAAAGTGAATTCCGATGTCTCTGAAGAGCCAAACCTCATCCCCGTGTGGCATTCAGACCAACGCGCAGAGGAAAGGGATTTGGAACGGATACCATATTCCTGTGCCATCAAATCATGTCCTCTGTACAATTCTGATTTTCTAACCTGTATCGCTTGCCACTGACAATAGCAGTACTTTTGGGATAAAGTAATTTTGCTCTTTTCTGCAATATTCACTAGAATACCTAGACCTAAAAGTGGTGTGGTAGATGTGCAGTTCCAGACTGGATCAGCAGAGCTGGCTGCCAATCTGAATTGGCATCCTGTGGACAATATAATCTTTTGGAAATGCAGTTGTGGGTGTGTGTGATGGGTGAGTGTTCTCATTTAGGTTGTTTGTGAAATTTCACATGGAATAAAGATTCTGAAGAGAAATTAACTTATAAATTTCAAAATTTCATTCTGAATTTTTAAAAAAATTTTTCATTTCAGATTGTTTCACTATTTTTACACTATAGGCCATGAGAAGTAACATGTAATATATACCATAACAGTTAAAAAGGTATATTATAACTGTCCTTAAGTCAGAGACAGTGCATGCTATTTAACATTAACTGAAACTTTTAATTTTATTTTCTACGTCAAACAATACTCTGATGGTATTGCAACAGAGAGTGTGATCTTGTTTTGAAATTTCCCTAAGTAAATATTCCAAATGATAAAAAAAAATAATTTCCAATTATCTTTCTAGTGGAAATGTCATTAAAATGAATATGATTGTGATTTTATTTGTTTAATCAAACCAATTTTTTTCTGAAGAAAAGACAGCCGAAGTTTTTTTCTCCCAGTGAGCTCTACTGAAGCTAGTGCATCTGTTGCCATGGGAGCTGCAACTGGGGACACGTCAGACTCACAGCTCAAGGAAGGTCAGCGCAACCTGGTGGAAGTATGAATGCAAGGAGGGAGTGTACCTAGCTAATGACCGTGCGCTATGTACCCTGCTTTGTGTCCTTTCCCCAAAGGATGTGAACCTCTTCCAAGGGCCAGCTGGAATGCTTACCTCTTCAGCTCGGATCACAAAGCTTCAAGCACTGGGAGGTGAAGACATCACGTGAAGAAAAATGGGAGGAACAGAGACTGCTTGCAACAGCTATGGAGAACCACGGCAAGTGTCTCTACCTTACCCTTTCTGGTTCAATGGCAAAGACCCAACAGTTATTTCCAGCTGGTCTCTGGACTGCCTTTCCCACAGTCCTCCAAATGCCCCATCCTGCCAAGAGGCCTGTCAAGTCTGGAAGAATGAGATGTCTCTCAGAATGGCTTGTATCTGGACTGAGGCTTTCTTGCAATTCCTGTTCACACCTTCCATTACCTGAGCCCTATCCACTGCCTTTGAAGAGTCAGTAACATGCAGACAGGGTGGAAGAAGTCAAAGGCACAGAGCGTGTGACTAACACAGGCCGAGGGCAGGTGCAGCACTTGACAAACAGCACAGCTCTAGGAGAATGACAAGGCAAAGGGATGGTGCTCCTCCCATGACCTGAAGTCAGCACAGACAAGTGACATCTAAGCAACTGAACCCAAACAGTGCATTTCTTGGCATTAAATGCCTGACTGGAAAAGGCCACTGCCTGTAACTAGGTCGGTCATTATACACTGAGATATTTATACAGCTCCCCAGTAATATGGTACATGAACACCTCGTGGCTATTTATCCTTACAAACTCTCACACTGCAAGCAGGATTTCTGTCTCATTTGTAGATCAGCAGCTAAGGCCCAGATTCAACTGACCAATTTGCCCAAGATCAAACAGGGTACGTGTGGCAGGGCAGGGAACCAAATCTATGTTTTCTGAATCACACAAGAAGAGCTTAACTTTTGTCAGTTAAGGCAAAAGTGTGCCTTCCCACTGCCCTTCACAGGGCACAGTACTTTACCACAAGCCTCTGCAAAAATCACCCCTTCAACTGAATATGGAGCCGTAGCTTGGCATTGTATTGTATTGTGAAGTCCATCCAGATTTGCAGGTGACTGACTTACTGCAAAGGTCTCCACCCTGCCTCAGATTCTTGATACCTGTATCTCTCTCTGAGATCATGAAGAGTCAAGCCTTTCTCATAGTTCAAGGTGACAACTGACATTTCATTAGTACAGCCCCCTCTCTGAGCACTGACAGGATTTTGGCTGATAAGACAGGTATTGCCTCCTTTCATTTAGTCTCAAGGAGGGCTTAGATGATGAAAGCTTCTGAGTTTTCACTTCCTGAGTGTGAGAAAGGAGATTTTCCCACAGTAGAGGGAAAGTTGTAAAGTACCACAGCATCGCAATGGCTAGAGATGGGAGATAACGAAGGGGGAAGGGAAGAAAAATACATGGACAAGAAAAAAGAAAACAAATGTAATGGCTTGGATGCCTTGTAAAGGCACATGCCAGACAGTGCCAGCCCCTGTCATGGGAAAATTGTAATGATACCAGCAAGTACGCTAGACACAAGAGGGAAGCAGGTATATTCTCCTCTGTGACCTACACAAGGAAATCTGCAGCTACCAACCAGCCATGCCTCACTTCTCTTTCCAGGCGGGGGAATCTGAAACCATCCCCTACTTACACTGCCCTCCTCATCAGCCCCAGCACACCGATACCATCTGCACTGTCAAGTTTACACTTAGACCACTTAAGCTCCTTGACAAGGGGAGTCTGACCCACACCCACTCACACAGGATACAGTCTCGGGAGATAACAGGCTTGCAGAGAACAAGTATTGTTCTTTTACTGGTAGTCTCACCTTCTCCCTTCCTTTAAATCTTCTGGATATTTCCAGGGTTTGGAGAAGGATTTTGCTGAATCTGTTTTCTATAAAGAAAATAATTCAAGCCATTTGTATGTGCTGGGTTAAAAATTGTTTCAAGTTCTAAGCAGTTTTCTCACCCACTGAATTCCACGGGACTTAGGGACATGCAATATCCTGAAATACCTGTCTTATGTTACCAAAGACAAATAGGTATATGTACCAGGGGGGGAAAGAGAAAGTGGAAGCTTTGGTTTTCAAGGTTTTCTGGCTCAGGCTGCAGGAATAGAGCCATTTGTTACTTACACCTTGCTAAAGCTTTCAAGTGCAATCAAAAGAGCTCAGTCCTTGAGCAAGCAGTGTGGCAGGGAGGGAAATACACACATATACATGCCAGAGCAATGACTCAAGCACACAACCATTCGTTCACATCACATCTTTCCTCTGATGACAAACTGCTCCTCGACCATTTGTGATTATAACAGAGCCATTCCAGTTGAAGGACAAAAGCTGTGGCTTGCCTAACTTCTGCCTGCTATCTGGAAGATGGCCATGGGACAGCTAGCCATTTACGGCAGGACTTTGAGAGGGCAGGGGAGAGCCCACTCACCCTTGCCCTCTGGTATTATATCTGGAGGCCATACAATTTTCCTCCTTTTGAGAAGGAAAATCCAGCCAGTGGTCTTGTCCTGAGCAAGATGGAAGCTCCCTCCAGTTCCCTCTTCACTCGGCAACAGTGGTGGGGTTTTTTTCCTGGGAAATGCAGACTGCCTCTTCCTATTCGGAGGTTGATTCATTGTTATGATTTAATGGCGTGTCCCCTGGGCAATTCCTCATTCTTTTACAGTTAATGCTAAGGTGTTTCTTGTGATTACTCAGTAAAGGACATATGCAAAAGGCAGGAGGGAAAATAGCAAGAGTTTTAAGCAGAATCCACATTTGTTCCCTAAGAGACAGGTCAATGACTCTGGCTGAATCAGCCCCTCAGCAACCTCAGCGATGCTGTCATCACAGTGCTTTTCCAGCCCCCCCAGACCCTCTGAAGAACCCTGAAGGCAGGCAACAGCATCATCCGCAGCTCAGTGCTGTCACCAGCCACTTCTTCTTCCCCAGCCCATCTCCTCAATTCTCCTCCATACCCCAAGTGGTAATTCTACCTACTTGTCTATGGCTTCATTCAATTCATAAGCCTAGTCAAAGAATAATTTCTCAGTTTTGGAGAAACAGACTAAGTCCTAATGCTGCTACTTCAGAGCAGATCAGTCACAACAAAGAGTCTCAGTGAACAACAACATCATGATCAGGAAGGCTGCTCCACTCCCCCAGCACAAACCCTGGGTGCGGCTTGCAGGGTGCAGGTCCCTCTGAGCATGCCTTTGCTTCTGCACCAGCATCCCAGACAGTCCTGAGCACTTACTCCAATTTCTACACAATGGAGCCCTATGCTTTTTGTGTTTACACAAAGGATGGGGAGAGGGACACACCTCAAACACATCTCAACAGAACACAAGCCATCAGAAGTGTGCAGAATTGTACGAGGGTCTATAATGAAGCTGACAGGCAAGCCAAGCTGACCTTAAGGTATGGCAGCTTGTGTCTGATCCAGGTAAAGGTGATAGACAGAGGCACATCTGAGACTAAGAACCTGCAGTAGCTGTAAAATGCCAGATGCTGCCGTTTGCTGACTCTGCTTGTTAAGGTGTAGCCAAATGTTAACCACATGCATGTCTGTTAGAAGCTTTTCAAAAAATTGCAGGGATTTTCATCTCTATCTTTTCTAAGTGGAAAGTATGAGTTAGGCAGCCTTCCTATACCTGACTGTCATAGCCTGATCACAGTTCCCAAAACAGCCTCAGACATAGTGTGTAAGCAGCAGGGAAAGAATCCCTGAAACTAGTGGGATGTAGCTATGAGAGAGACTGAAAATAAAGATGCATCATTATTTGACCTGCTTGGCTCCTAAGAAGACCGGTCTGACTGTTACCAGATGATTTAGATTAATCATTACCGGCTAATGCCTTCTTGTATATCATTATTTGCAAGCACAGGAGATGGATGATAAAGAGACATAGGACTATAATTAAATATCTGCTTTCTATGCTTGTCCAAAGAGGATCATTTGGCAGGTGAACCCAGGGGAGAGAGAGAAACCTTACTTCTGGGGAAGGGTTGTCCTCTTATGTCTTCAATGCTGCCTCAGTTTCTCTGAGGCTGCCAAGGGACAGAGGTCTGAGTGGCAGTCTATCTGGCCATACACACTTGAAAGCCATAAAAACCTGGCAAGCAGCAACATAGTCGCAAAACACCAAGCTTAATATACATACATAAATATATATATATATATATATGCACGCACACCTCTGGATATGTATGTATAAGCAATCACTGACCCACCCAAAAAACATATGTAGGCTTGATTGAAGAGGGACAACCCTTTCTCAAGGGTAAAGGTCCCCTGTCAGTGCTCACATGCAGCCCCCGCTATGGTCCCTTTCCCCACACACCTGTCAGCTGGCTCACAGACCGCTGCTCCCAAAATGCGACACTACCTCAGGCAGCGTTCGCTGGCTCTAAAAGCAATGGACTCACCCGCCCGCCTACAGCAGACAAAGCTCTGTGTGACCTGGCACCCCGGCCGCAGGAAAGCCAGCACAGCGAAGCCTGCAGCTCAAAACCACTTGCAGAATTTGCCTCTGCCAGCAGCTTTCTGTGTGTGTAAACTCGGCTAGACGAAAGAAAGGAACGACTGGTACAGATGAGCGGTATTTTCTCCCAACCTGGCTCATTGGGTTAGCTGGCTTTTTTCCTGGTCTTGGAGGGATTTACATTTTCGTGGGCCTTGTGCACAGCCCTAGTAATGCAAGCACAGACAAGACAAACGTTTCAGAGAAGCAGGTAGGAATAAGAAGCTAGAGAGTGAAACTTCCGCGAGCTTTTGGTTTGTGGTGCAGGGATGCAATTATACTTGCATACCTCCACTCAGCTGTGGCCTTCAAGTTCACTGGTGAGTGCCTGTTACAACTGTTTTGGTAACCAAGTTGTGAATATGTATGTAAATACCTTCCTAGTGATAAGCATGGAAGGATGGAGAAATTTTGTTGTTTGGGGGTTCAAATATACCGGGCATCTTTTATTTGTTAGTATTTTCCACGGGCCTTATCCTTCAAGCATGTAACCGAGGACATTTGCTTTTTACATGGTCTGTTCCTTGAAGAAGTGAAGGAGAAGGGCCACGGATTTTGATTCTGTCCAGAAAGCTTATATCTCCTTACTTCTTCTCACTTTTCCTTCTCTCTTGCCTCCCTCCCAGCAGTGGCAGAGGACTAGTGAGGAACCTGCTGGCTGATACCTTACAAAGTCAGTGTGAATCAGTTGCTTTGGCCTGCTGCTGGAAAACTTCTTCCTATTCAGATTTAATCAGATTCCCTGTTCACAGGCCATTTAAAAAGCATAAGCAGTTTGGCTTCTCAAGCTCAATTTTAATTCTTTCTGTTCTTATTTTGCTCCTGAGTTCTGCAGCTAGGCTAACAAAATGCAGATCCTTGGGATGGCAGATTAAGAAGTTCTGCAACAACTGGACTCAGAAAAGCTTACGCCATTTAAGAAATTTTCCAGTGATTAAAATTGGATACAAGTCATAGTCACAGTCATTTATAGTGGCCTCTCAGCACTGCCTAAGTATTTGAACTATTTTACTTTTTCAGGCTCTGTAGCATACTAATTGCTCTCTATAAAATATTTAAACTATTCTCTTCCTATTTGTTCCAAAAAAAGAAATAAAAATTACTTCAAAGCCCTATACAAATCACTAAAGTTTTTAAGAGTATCTTATCTGTAGGCAGTAATCATCTGGAAAATAAAATCAATGTGTATTTGCTTAAAGTTGCTTACAGCACAATGCACAGGACAATTAAATGTAGCTTCATAGCAATTTAGTGGTCTTTTAAAAAGATCATACCCCTGTACCAAATAATTATATGTCATAAGCAGCAATCACTGCATACAAATCTATATGTATGTCTCTTTCCACACACAGACTTTCAGAGACAATCCTGCATTTTTCAGAGCAGAAAAAAGCTGGACAAAATGAAAGGACTTTCCACCTCTAGTCACTGAAAAAATGGTATAAATGCTATTTGATTTCTCTTATCTGATCAATTACACAACCGATCCTTGAGCGCACACACATTCACACGTTCAGAGACCACCATTCTTCACCATTTCCCTGCTTTAAAAACACCCATAGGCTTCCCCCTTACCTTCTGTGCTCCAGCTTCCTGGTCAGGGACAAGGCAGGGCTGTGCTTTCTTCCCTTAAGTCAAAGCCCCAGCACATTTTACAGCAGCCTGCTTACTATTAGCACTTCCCATTATTTATGTGTTTCAGACTCTCCTTCTGAACATGGTTATCTTAATAGAAACAACCACTGAAAAATAAATAAAACAATAAAAGCAGAGGAGCTAACCCTCGAGCCCTCGCAGACCTGCCCAGCCAGGTGAAGTGGAGTGAGCAAGGAATCCAAAGTTAGTAAAATGTATTTAAATAGTTATCAGGCAAGGGGAAACCAAACAGAGATCATGGTGGGGAAGAGGCAAACATACGTATTGGAATAACCATGCGGTGTCAAGTAACAGACAGATGAAACAAACAGTCAGCAGCTATTTTTACATTCAGATTCGCCATTGGTAATGCTTCAGAGATAACTAATACAGAAATAATGCTGTGCGATTGGCTCACTACTGCCAGTGATTCAAACCTTAAAGGACTGCATTTTTGCATCTACAGGTGGGAGTCAAAAGGTTTATTAAGGTCACCATTAAAAATACTGTGTAAAACATATTCACATGCGTAACACATTACTGTCCTACCAGTGCTTTTTCATAAATAGCTCATTTCATCATCAAGGCTGGACAAATGAATCCGGCGTTCTTGGAGTAAGGACCCCATTCCACTGTCCTTCCAAAGCAAACAAGATCAGCCGCCCTCCTGGAAGGCACATGCCAGCATTGGATTTCATTTGGCAAACTGCAATAGGATGTTGAATAATGGGGGAAATATGCCATAAAGTCAACAAGCAAAGTTTTTGTACTGCCGATATAAACAGCGGGTCACACCCTGTGCCATGCTGAGTGCACAGGGCTTCTTACTGAAGTCACGGGGCTCTCTCGGGGCTCAGCATCACGCTGGACTTTAGCCACAGCCTGCTGCAAAATGAAGAGCAGAATCCCCTGTGATTACAGCCCAACTCCTACTTCCACGGCAGAGCAGGGCTCCATATGAGCCCAGTGCTCATTTGCATTTTAAAAAGAGCTGCTAATTACATTGCTACAGCATGAGCAAGGCAACAACCATGCGGTATCTGCTGCCTGAGAAACTCCAAGCATCAGGAAGCTTGTGATGAAATAATCCTCCCTGTGATCCAAGAGCAGTTGAAGCTTACCGGTCCCTGGAGGGACAATGACCTGCCCTCTCCAAAGCAACCTTCAGCTTTGAATTCCCCACCTGTGAGAGGTGTATCGTTCGCCTTAGATCCCACCAGGAAGATTTTGCAAAGCCCACTCTGCTAAACTCCTGGTCTGGGCTTTTGGTGCTCAAGTGCTTCTCCTAACTCATCCCAAACTGAACGCTGGTCCTGCCAAACATCAGGGCACTTTGGCTAAGTTCTAGCCCCAAACTACGCACTTCCAACAGCTACTCACACCTTTCACCCATGAGAGCATTTATGCACAAAGATCTGCTGCATCTTGAGTCATGGCACCTACAAACTGAGACATCAGAGAGAACTGGCGCACACTGAAAAAAAATAAAAATATTTGGGATGAAAACAGGGAGTGGAAATGTAGTTTTCAGGCACCCACCACCACTAATGTCTGTATACGTGTGTCTGTCTCTCCCACACATTTCTAAAGAGGGGTGGAATGTATTTCTGGAATACTTGTGCTAAAAATAAACCCATCCCTGCTGTCTATGAAGAGAGGCAGGTATAGCCCTGCTTTCTGTAAGCCCATGAACTTGTGAACTGCTTAGAGGATGAATCGCAACTAGAAAGACCCCTATGGAAATCGCAACTGCTAGTGCAGGAAGGGTGGCTGATTGCTTGGAAAATCCAAACCAGGCCTCTCACATGAAAGCAGCTGGGGTTAACGCTATTCATCACGATGAATGTGCTTTACAGACTCCAGCTTTGAAAGGGCTCAAATCTTGGGATAGGCATTATGCTTATTCAAATATGATGATAATAAATACATATATTTGCAAATTCAGTGCTCAGATGAGACTCTGGGATCAGATGGCCTGTCATTAAAATAAAACCACTTCTGGGGAAAATTACTGAATAACACACAGCAAACACAACCCAGTGGCACTTAGATGTTGTTATCCTGCTCCCAGGATATTTAAAAAGCAAAAATTCCTGCTGCTTCCTTTCAGTGGGTGTAGAGCAATAACAGATCACACTGAACTTTTGTAGACAGCAATTTGGATTGAAATTCTAAGTTTATATGAAAAGAGTACACAATTTGCACAAATATGTCAATGGAAAATGAACGAATGTAGGTATAATGAAATCCATCTTTCACACACACACTTGAAACTTTGCATGCTTGGCAAGGCTGAGACTACAGACATGAGAGTCTTATGCAAGAGCAGTAGTTTTCAGCCTTTTCTGACTTGTATCCCATCCCTTAACACTTTCTCCAGGGAAATAAATAGAGTTCTGCCCTACTGAGAGAGACAGTTTTTTCCCTTTGTTACCTTAGCGGCAAATCCCAGAGAAGCAGTATGCAGACCCCGAGGGGTCAATGGACTGATCACATGCAAAGAGTCCCTGGTACATGGAAACCAAAAAGTGGAACTGATTACAAACAGAAATTAAAACATGCCACCCCAGTCTAGGAAAATGCAAGAATCAAACTGCTTCGGTTGTAGAAAGTAAATGGTTTATAACTCTCATGGCATTAACAAGCAAGGAGCCTATTTAATAACCCATGAGAGCTATGTGACTATATTGAGTTTTAAGTTGCTTGTTTACAGCACTTTTCATCCAGAAGAGCAATGCAGGTTCAATTCTTACCTGGCAGCGACAGACTGAATGATTTTTTGACTGTTACCACAGTCAGCGCAATAACTTGACCTCTGGGCACCGGACAGATGAGTGCAGAGCATCGTCTGGACAGAGAAGCCCCAGGGTCCTATCAGCTGAACAGAAGCAGTGAACCAAGGACTAGAACATGTCCCGCAGCAGGACACCACCTTCAACTGCTCTGCATGTTGTTCCCCACACTTGCAGGTAGGTATTGTTGTGCCTCACCTGAAGCCTCGCAGGGCCGGCATTTCTCTGGGGGTGTTTCTAGCACCTGCATGTCTGCTCCTTGATGTGCCCAGGAGCATGGCAGCAATAAGCGAGGAGTCATTGTGCAAACCAGATGCTGCTCCACCTGCCTCCTTGGGACAGCCCAAGCCCATCCAGCTTGTTTTCCAGCATGGGGGCTCCACCTCCATGGGACGTGTCTAGATGGAGGGGTGGCTGCCAGTTCTATCCCATTCCTGCAACATCAGCAACCTGGACCCAAATCCCTTCCTTCCATGCTCAAGCTGATCTGACCTCCTCTGATGACGGAAATACTCTCTGTTTCTGGGGAGGCGGCACACCACTTGTTCCTCCTCTTGCAATCTTTGCATTTCACACCTTGCTGAAGGCGAGAGGACTGAAAATGAGTTGAGGTGTCCAGTTTTGCATTTTCCTCTAGGAGGCACTGGACTTGCCTGAGCGTACGCACGTTTTCTGCTAAATGTGAAAAGCATCACTGCTTCCTCCTGCAGCTGGATTTTGTGCAAAAGCTCTGGTAAGACCTACCCCCCTTCCCTTTCTGTAGGAGGCAGCAGAGACCTGAGGGTCCTACAGGAAGAAGGATTGCTATAGGTATTTTCTCACCCAAAGGGGAACAAGATCAAGGTTCCATTTTCCCTCAGCACCTCCTGTTAGCCAACACAGGCTGTGCCTGGTATCAGGTGAAATGACAAGTAGATCTCTGTCATATTCCTCTCTGCCTTTATCCTATCTGGGTCCAGCCCCTTACATACCCAGGTTTGAACCAACTTCTGTCCTGATAAACCCAGCTGAGCAGATGTAGCTGAGCTCAGAAGGGTCCCCAGCACCTGAGACCAGTAGCAGTCCTGCGGCCTCCTCCTTTGGGGACATTTCTATACCTTGCTGGAAGGTCTGCTTATCCACCTCTAGCGCAGAATTTGTGCAATGAGATAGGTGCAGGACTCATCTACAGCCTCTCTCCAGGGCTACTCCTTAGGGCTCAAACCTTGTCAGTAGCTGGAATTTATTTGTCCCAACTCCAGGGACTCCTAAAGCTCTGACAAGGAGAGAAATTCTAATTTTTGAAGTCCTGGAGCTTTCTCTATTTAGCCTTATTGCAGCTTTGAATGAAGCCTGGCAAAGTAAAAATCCTCTGCAAAAGGAAGCTCTGGAAGACATTTCAGCACGGTTCAAGCAAAAAGAAATATTTTCTTGATTTCACCTTTCAGAATTTTATAGCATGGTCTTTAATATAATACAATATCAAAATTGCTTTCATCCTGCCCTCAAAAAGTAGAAAAAATACTATTTTCTAACAAACAAAATGCTATAGCTCTTCTCTGAAATCAGATTTCTCAGGAAACCAACAAACTTTGCTACATTTCAGCTTTGACTGCATTTGTGATCACTGACAAACATTGGTTCCACCATCTCTTTGTCCCTCTGTGAATATGACCTTAAATTCAATTTTAAAAGAATTTCTACAGCCTGATCAGCTCTCCCTGCTGCTGCCCCATCAATACCACCCAGACTCAGCTGACTCAGAGACAACTCGTCTGGATTCCAGCCCCAAACACTCATCCTAAAACTGGGAGGTGCCCCCCCATGGCACCAGGCTGGAGCTCAGCAGCTCTTTTAATGGCTTTCAGGGACAGAAGGTAGTCTAGAAGGACTCTAAAGACACTGTCTCAGTGACAGTTTTGGCAAGGATGTCAGTCACAACCACATCCTACTTGTTTCCCCCAAATCAAACTGACTTTTCAGTCAGGAGCAAAATCTTGCTTTTGCCAGTAAGACAGCCGCCTCACATACATTGATCATATCTGCAGAACCCCAAAACGATGTTTTTGTGTAACTGTTTCGCTATTAAGCACTCTGCGAAGAGCAGAACACAGATGTGATAGAAAAAAATCTTATTACAGTAAGTGTTTACACCAGAAGATGGCTAAATTATTCTACAAGTAAGGGTTTAAGGTCCTGCAAAGCACTGTTCTGTATCTAAAATAGCTAAAAAACATGTTAGGTACCTATCTGCCCTCAGGGCACAGATTTACCTTGGAAATCTTTCCCTTCTCATCAGGAATTGTCAGTGAAATGAGCAGGAACTGACAACACTTCGCAATTTGGAGCAGAGGTTCAGCCCGTCCCAGGACTTGCAATAAATCAGTCTTTCAACTAAAGGTTAAGAAATGAGTACACTTGTGACAGGTCAGATGAGGGGAAAAAAAAGCCTGTAAATAGTCTGAGTGATCTAAAAGTTAGTTCTCTTTAAAAACTTCATATATAAGCCAGTGACATTTAGAGATATTAGGACAAATGCATTAGGTATTTATAAACGTAGCTACAATACATCTAATTTAAGAAAAGAGGTTGGAGGAATGTGGTGTTACTGGCCTAGTGTAAATATTTCTTATTTACAAATCACAAAGCAAAAACCGGAGACCACAGGCTAATTAAAATAGCTGGACAGCAACGATGGGAAACATAAGGTGCTATTTTTAGGGGATCATATGAGAACGCAAGCAGCTAGAAGTCTAGTCAACCCCGAGGTGTCACATGGCTGCTCTGAGTCCTTTGCACTGTATCACCCCACTGCAGACAAGGTGAACTATCTAGCCAGTGCGGGTTTTGTTCCAGCCCCCCACGCCCCCATCCAGATTTCAGGCAATACTTTGCATTTTACACAACACGTTGGATGAATTTCCACGGAAGTTTCCACAGGACCACTGGCCCTGTCCTGTGCCGGGTTCCTTTGCAACTGAGAGAGGGGTTTTGGGGCAGCGGTTGCAGGATTGGCTCCCCCTGACCCTGGGAAACACCAATGTTTTTACAAGAGGAAATTGTGTTATGCTGCAGAACAGCTGGTACTGCAGAGGTAGCTGCGGTTCAAATGAGGGCTTATCTCTGGGTGGAGAGGGGTGAAGAGAGAAAAGATAAAACGTTAAAACTTGTTATATGGGGTTTCATTTTGTGGTTTGCAGAATAAACTTGCTGCGGGCCAGGAAGAGGAAACAGTGAAGCACAGCAGAAGAAAATATGAGAATTTTATTCCTCAGCAGTCACTGAAGTTTCAAAACATATCTGCATTATCTCAAAAATTCATAGCACTGCAGACTATGTTCAGAAAAATACTGGGGTGCAAAACGTCTACGGGCTGGAGCACTGGTGGGCAGTGAGGGGAAGGCCAGCTTGGTTTAGGAGAGAGGTTTCAGCCCAGATGTGAATCAGACAGGGAAGGAATTTATATTTGCACTTCCTCCTTCCCAAATCAGCTCTCTGCCCAGCTCAAAACCCTTCCCAGAAAAGGAGCACTGGAAACCACAAAAGGTTCTGAAAAATATTTCAGTTTTGCATATCTTGGCAGAAAATGGGCACCACTAGTATGCAAGGCACAGCAAACACCATTGCCTAACCCGTTTCCAGTCTGCTAGCGGATCAGAGCACACCAGTTAACTGTGAAAAGCAACATAGCTTTTTGCCTTTTTCCCCTTCCGATAATCCGAAGAATTATAATACTGTATTTCTAAAGTGATATGACATTAAGTCACGAAGAGTAAGTAATCTAAAATTGGCATTCAGTAAAACAGGAAGCACTAGAGAGAGAACTAAAAGTTTATGCCCAGTCTTTCAGAAAAAGCCAATGTGTAATTGTTCAAGATTTTGCTGAATGTCAGGAATGGAAGATTAACAAGCCAACAGATGGTCATGCAGTGAGATTATCAGTGTTAGCGGGAGGAATTCACGCAAACACAGAAAGGCCAAGAACAGCTAAAAAGCTGGCCTGAAAGATAGCAAATGTGCTTCTCTGCAGAACGGTGCTAAATAATAACTGAGAAGAAAGGAGCCAAATGAGGAACAGAAAGCAACCGCTGCAGAAAAGCGAGAGAGCAGAAATGTGGTAATCAGGAACAGAGCTCAGTCGTGCAGATTTGCCGCAGAAACCGGTCCCAGCTCCTCTGCCTGCAGCACACCTGGGCTGGACGACACAGCCTGGGACCTGGCTACAAGGTCCTTGGCACTATCTGCCCAGGGAATGGGGTGGACTGGAAAACTGGGGATGGATCTTCGTTCTTTCCCTGTGGCTGAACTTGGAGAATAAGATCAGAGAGATACCTCGAGTGGGAAGACAACATCAGAGAAACCCCTAAGAATCCTCCAGACCTAGAAACTATGTTGCAACCCCTTAATGAGGATTAACCAGATGAGTCCTAGGTAATCAGAGACGACTCTTAGCAGTACAGTGATTCCTAGGACTGAAATTCACTGTGCCAAATGTACTGAAGTGGCTGGTATTAATAAACTGACAAATGCAAACAAAAGAAATCTTCTTTAATCTCATTCCATTAAGGAAAGGGCATGTGGTTTGAATTATGATCATATAAACCACTGACTTCAGGCACTTTTTAAAGGTTTGTAGTTTTCAAAACTCATTAGAAAATTTATGCTGTCAGATATTTGAAGAAAAATATAATGGGAATAAAAAGATAAATATTGTCTTTTAAAAATTGTCACAACTGGTTTCCTTTAAACTTTACAAAGGCATTTTAGGCAAAAAGAGAACCATAAACCAAATAATAAAATTATTACTGATGAAAATTCTAATCCTGCAAACATGTATGTGATTAATTATCTTCCTGCAGAGATCAGAGGTCCTTCTCTTAGGAACAAAACTAAACATGTTCGCAGAATCAGGGCTGTAAGCAAATCCATAACTTCACTTGTACAGATATTCTCAGTGACTTCAGCAGAAGTGTTTACACTCAATGTAGCGCACAGACTGAAGCATTTAAGCACTACAAGCTCAAAGTGCATTTTTATTGCAATCTTTTTGTTACTGACAGAAAGTATTGCTGTTTCAAAATACAACACTAAATCCCAAATCCAGGGCGTATCTGAAATCCATTAAGAAAATGACTGTGTATGCAGGCAGGCCTGAACAAGGAGGCAAGGTTTGATGCCTCCCCTGATAACACTTTCAACAGCGTCCGTGTCATCTAGGATCACAAGTCCCATTGATTTCAATATTCCAACCCTGCCGAAGGACAATAACCCCTTAGACCTTTCAATGTCATGCATGGAAGCTGGATATTTTGGAAGTGGATGTCGACTGCAGAAGCAGCCTGGCAGATACAGCTGAGGCGGCTCCAATCAACAGAAACCCTTCCAGAAACATGAGTGGGAGCTGGAACATGCTTTGTTTGCTTATTGCTTTAAAGACTGAGTTTGTGCTGTCCTCACAGAAGGGATGTAATGAGACCTTGGACTAGTCTTTTTCCAGCCTAGTTGAGCACGACAAGCATGAAACATCTTAGTAGAAAAAAAAAATATCCCTGTAAATACTGAAAGCATACAGATTTTTAGGAAAACAATTGAAGAAATAAATGCAAAACTTCCACGTTAGTAATGCAAGACCAGCAAATATGAAGAAAGCAAGGAACTGGTGGTGCAAATAGAAATTAGTAAAAATTAAACGTTATTTAAACAACAATATTTTTACATTATTCAACATTAGATGCTCTGATGTAGGGTTAATTCCGGTGTCCTGATTCACATTTTCCTTTTTACCTTTCACAGCTTTACCATTTATTTTGGCATCAATATAAAAAATGATAGTCACCACATTCTCATAGTTGCCTTCAAAAATAACTTGCAGGCTCACTATTTCCACAGGATACTTCATATATAATCACACAGTCCTTATTTTTACTATTTGAGTTACATTAGTTTGTGAAGTCCATGAGATTTTAATATTAGTCATCAGGTATATTGGGGTTTCCACTGTGGCCAGTACCAGAGTAAGCAAGCGCTTAACCTTGCACTCAGAGAAGATGATCTATAAATCCAGGTCCCATGTACATCCGGTCCTGTTGCTTAAGACAAAAAACCCCAACAACTGTCAGTTTGAATAAAATCATGCTGCAAATTACATAGAGATTCACATCAAATCCTTCTATTGGAATGCTTTCCAGATCTCACTTTATTTAAAAAACTACAACATGCTGCGTAGACATGTTGTTAGACAGATTCAGAGTAACTAAACTATATACTCAAGGTTACACTGGGAACCTATAGAAAAGCCAGGAAGAGAATCCAGCTCTATCCTCTTCCAGCATCATGGACGATTCATCAGTTTATGCTGAGTCCTAGATGGGGTAGCCTCCAGGGGAAGATTTTTATTAGCACATTCTGCCTTCTGCAAATTACTATTGTATGATCATAATGCCTTTGCGCTTTTGCCTACCTACTGGTAGTATTTAGAAAGTGCCTATTGCTCTTGAGTCTAGAGCTGCATAAACAACAACAACAATAATTAATAACTTTTGCAATTATCTTCTGCCAAATGAAATCTCATCTTCAGCTTCAACTGGATACATTCATCTGTCTTAAGTTGTTGTCTAGGGTTGCTATGCACTATCTAACTGTTGGTATGTTCCATCCCAAAGGTGTCTCTTTGGGAAACTTTGAAGCTCTATAAATAGAAGATATTATTATTATTATTATTGGGAGGGGGCAGGAATGCAGCAATTCACCCTCAGGGGACAGAGACACTCAAGAACACTTGTTTCAGCATTCCAATGCACGGATGGTTCACAATTGGTGACATGAGGGAGAGAAAAGCTCTAGCACAAAATACCCCGTATGAGCAACAAGATGAGATCCAGTGGATGGAATCCATCACACCCAGTGCTGGCCTTTTACAAGTTTAAACCGGCCATCTAGGCTCCCCTTCTCATCAGTGGAGGCTAGCAGGCACCTCTGGGAGGTTTGAAATGCTTTTCCTCCCACAGGCAGAATCACAGTCTCAGGACATGGTCCTCCCCGCAGATGAGCGGGGAAGCCTTCCTGGCCGGCTTAGGCTGGGCACCAAGAGCTGGGACAGCTGGACACAGGTGGCAGGACTCTGGCCCCCAGAAAGGGGACTGAAACCCAGCAATGGCTGAAATCCCCAGAGCAAGGGAATACAAACAAAATTTGAGGAGATGTAAAGGGAGTGGGGATACTGGGAAAGTCCTAAAAAAAATAAGAAAAGAATAAAGGGAAAACTAGGACCAGTAAAAGAACCGGCGTCATTGTTTTTCGTCTAAACTTTGCGGGTCTGGTCCTATTTCTGTTGACTCCTTGTGAATTTTCTAGCAGAAAATATGAGCAGATCCAGATTTTCTAGGATCAGATCAAAGGTGCCTAAACAAATTAAGCATTCTCCTCTACGTCCCTTCATTTCAGCCTTCCTAAGCAAGCTGCACTAAGCTGTCACTCTGCCTGAGAAGCCCTGTGAAAGTCCTGCTGTGCTCTCAGCACCAGGCTGCCTTTGCCGTGAGCTTTTGCTTTCAGACACGAGTGTCGTTCTTGACCACCGCAAGGCCATGGGATTTCAGAGCTAGGCTAAAGAGAGGAAGAGAGAAGGTGGGCGCTGAAACCAAATTTGAGCAAGATGGGGTGCCATCCCCCGCCAGCAACAGGTTCACAGAAGCAAAGGGTGTCACATTTCACTTCAAAACCAGTCAGGAAACAGGGTTTCACCCAGAAAGATGAACTAAAGAGATAATGGACCCAGTGGTCCTCACAGAGCAAACCTGCCCATGCCGGTGCCTTCCTTCCCCCACGGTGGCTAGGAGAAGGACCGTGTGAAATGGCAGGGCCGCGGCGAGGGGTGCTGAGCAGCGCTAGCAGCGATGTCCCCCAGGACTGACACCTCACCCGCCTCCCTTCGCCTCACAACCACATCGCTCCCCCTCCTACATTATCAGGTGCCTAAAGGGCCTTTCAGGCAGAGCCCATGCTGCTGACAGGAGAGACAAGCAAACACTGCCTTTGCCTACAAGGACAGGTGCCGTTTTCCAGTTAAACGAGCCTTTAAGTCTGTTTCCTTTCACTGTGCATTTGACAGCCCTGGAAAAAGTGCACGTCCTCAGCTCCCAGTGTGCTGAGCACAAGGGCTGGAGGACGGCGGAAAGGGTGGCAGTGGCTTGGCCCCGCTTCAGCAGGTCTCTGCCTGGAAGCAGTGAGGGGGATGAGTACTTACAGTTCAACTCTTCATTCATCAGATTAAAAATTCGCCTTAACCGTACCTCATTCTTCTCCAGAAGAAGTCCAACAAAGCAGCTAGGGCAATGCAACCTGCCACTGCCCAGCTGCTGGCAAAGACAACCCCAACTGACCTCTGTCAGGGAGCTCAGGGATCAGGTAAACACTCACACAAAGCACTGGAGCCAATGGTCTGAGCAACAAGGCCTGAAAGGAGGGTGGAAAATCAGTAGCCATGAGAAGTGGCCATTAGCAATTTAGGCTTCTGAAAAATGCTGCTAGTTAGAAGATCTTTGATTAATACTACTAAAGACAAGAATCCTTGCCCACCTAGAGCTAGGCATCTGCTGCCTAGTTAAAACGCCAGGATGGAAACTCTGCAGCCTCTATCAAAGGGCCAGATTTTTTTGCAGCCCTCTGTAGGGGCTGCCCTGTCCACACAATGGGACAGGCCACCAAACCCATGTGGATGCAGGTGCCACAGTTCAGCCCAACCTTCCTCATAGCAGTCTGGCATCTGTCGGGAAAAAGATGCAGGGACATCCTTTGTGCCCCCATTCAACTTGCCTTTCTGCCAGGTGATCAGCATAAACCCCATCCCTCTCCATCACACAAACCCTATTATTTAGCGTCTTGCAAGAATATCAGAAAAAATATCCTGTCTCCAACTGTGGCCAGTATTATCTTTCCACTGGTATTCATTGTGTGGCCTGTAGTTCCTCAACTCTGGAAATGGTAAAAAAAAATAATCTCTATCAGTTGTCTTTCATCTAGGCTGAAGAACCCTACTTATTTGATCTCTTCTCATGGAAGAAGATATTCTGCACCTTTCCACACTTCTTCTCTCTGTACCTTCTCTAATCTACTCTTACAACCTTTTTGAGGTGATGGTGATTACCACAGACAGTATTCAGAATAGATTTACATAGGGACACAGTCCTATTCTTGATCCCTTTCCCAGTCTTCTGTTTGCCTTTCTGACTGCTGAGCACGAAGCAGACAGTTTGGAGGCATGAGTCTGGCCTACCAGCACAGAGACACAGACATCAAAGCTAACACAGCAATACACTTTAGCAAAGCATCTTGGAAACCCCTGCTCCTTTCAGCTCTCTGCCAGGACAGCCTCTCCAGGCTACCCCATGAACGTGTGCTGCATCCACAGCAGAGTCAAGGCCTCAGTAACGCCTGATGCCATGTGTGAAATATACTACACAGTTTAGCTTGTCCATGTTCTCATTAACTACCTCCATTTCCCTATGCCTGTTATTAATCCTGGCAACTAGCACTAACAAAAACCTATTTCTTTTTCCAGTGAATTTGCCATTCATTGCCAAAACCCCACAAATAAAGAGCACTGAACTTGTGCCCATTAATTTGCATTCAGTGAAAACTGAAGGAGTCCTTCAAATGCGTGAGCACAGGGACAAAGGAATGAGTCAGATGAGGAAAGATATTTGCAAGTACCTACAACATAGGCTGGCACTGGTCATTTCAGGGCTTGATGCTACGATCACTACGAAGGACGGCACTCTGCCAGCCTTTGATGACTTAGCTCACAGGTACAAGATGAAATTGATTGGGCATTTCTAGGTCCATATCTTAGTCCTGGAAGTGTTTGCAGAGTTACGAGTATTTGGTCTAGATTGCACCGAACTGAATTCAATCCCACCGAATGTCTTTCTGTTGGCTGCTGCTGGGTTTTGGGTTACCCAGCTAAGACAGGTGACAGCCAAGTCATTTGAGGGCTGAGGTGACACCTTACCAAATGAATTTTGCCAGTGTGTGGTGCACTGGGGTGTGTGCTACAGGGACCTCAACGTGGCACCCGTCACCCTCACTCTGGAACAGGAAGGTATCCAAGCATGGCAAGGGCAGTGCTGTTCAGGGGGAATCATCTGCACCAAGCGGCTGTGTCCCAGGGGCTGCAGCAGATCAGTTGGTGGTGGTCGTAGGTCTCTGCACCACAGAGACATCCTACTGACAGCTGGAGTCCCACAGGCTCACGAGACCTACGCCCACACATCGTGGAAAGACACCTGGGAAAACCTTCCCCTAGAAGTTCTTGCATATCTGTCACGTTGCTAATCATTTTATCCCAAGAATTATCTGTTTGCCTTGAAGTCAGAAATGCCTTCCATTTGTGGAGTTAATTCACAGTCTTAACAACACTAGAAGGCAGGTTTTTGTGGTCAAATATATTGCCACATTAATAACTTCAGAATATTACATGAAGCACAAAAAGAAAAGAAAAGAATAAATTAACAGAAGAAGCCTGCATGGCACACTAGAGAATTAAAGTGCCATTTTATTACACACACCTTAGAGTTAAAGTTTTAATTTTCTTTTAAAAGATAGCAATATATCATTTTCATCCTCTATGTTCAAAAACACTTAGAGAGGACGATTTGTTCATTGTTGCAATCTACAGGACAAACAAAGCTGTAGTCAAGTGATGTTGACCAAATCCCTGCAACTTCACAGTGATAACAGAATGGTTATTATTGTTTGTATTCATTATTGCTCTAATAAGGGACTTTTCTCCAAGGGTCCCGATGTACAAATGAATGAGTTTTCCCTAATCCCTCGTGAGCTGTTAGGTAGTCTTATTTTACAAACGGGTTACAAAGGAGGACACTGAGGCAGAGTGGGGTTACTGGCCTTATTTTCACAGGAACTGACTTTGAAACAATTCCTAGTTAGTGGTTTGGCTCGGGTCAAAGTTCTAGCTCTAAGTCTGAAGCAGCTCCAGGAATTATTCCCAGCCCCCTGGTTGGGACATGCCTCCCTCTCCCTCTCCAGATGTATGGCTGCATACATCCATACAGTACCAGTACAGTAAGCGCTGCCACTTGCGGGTTTCACTTGCTCTGCTGAGCCGGCACTAAGGAGCTTTTAAAAGTGGAAAGGCATTCAGAGGCATCTTTTTCTTTTACAAGCTGCAGACATTTGCCTCTTAGAGAAGAAGGTCACCAACCAGGCATAGAGATCTCGGTGGATATCACTGCAGCACAGTTTCGAAATGGCTCCACGATCCAGCAGCTCTCCCCACTGCCTTATATTGCAGACCAGCAGAGCTATATTTGGAGACAGACACAGGGGTTATGTTCCCAAGGGCCTCTGATGGAGTAAGTTCAGAGTGTGTTCTCATGATGGACGTGCACACATGTGCCCTAGCAGAGTAGAGGTCAGCCATCATTCATGAATATGTGGAGACCACTTACAGTCCAGTTACAGCATATGCTAGTAACACGTGTTCCCCACCCACCCACCCAGCTTTCTCCCTGGTAAACTGCTACATTTTTAATGCCTCCATTAGCTCTTGGAACAATTGACAGCTTCAACTCTTTCCCTGCAATGAGCTACAATGTGGAAACGCCACACAGCTTGCTTTCAATCACAAGCCAAACGGCTAAAGCTTTTGAGAAGAGATTTCAGTTCCAGAAGAGGAAGCCTGCCCAGTCAATGCTACACCTTTAATATAATTATTAATTATTCATAAACAACTATAAATGCACCTAGCTCCTGCAATACCATTTCTCCCTGGAAATGCTCTTGCTGAAATTGCCTGTAGGTGCCTGGATTTTTCTCTTTCAGTGCATCCACACCTAAGGCAAGGTGGCTGGCCCTAATGCTTCTATTGAGACTCAATAGATTCAGTGTTTCCTGCAGACATGCCAGCTTATCCCCAAAACATACCAAATTTTATGTTTCTTTTAGCACAATAAATGATTCTTTCATTTAAAGACAGAACAGTACAGTTAAGTGGTTTCTATGTAAGGCAGTCAGACCTCAGTCTTCCAAAAACCACCTAAGTCCACATCTACAGCTGCAGAAGAAAAACCTGAAGCTGGCTGGTGTTGCAAAGGTTCAAAGTGCCAAGCAAATAGAAATAATATGAAGCATCTGCTCTCCTGAAATCTTGTGTTTTGAAGAGATGCTGTCAGCCCCACCAGCAATGAAAGATGTGCTCTGGTTAGAGATAAAATGATGTTTCTTTAAGTGCTGTGTGTTTCAGTCTGGGAGCAGAAAGTCACCCAAGGCTCTTAATTGAAACATCACTGACAATTACCATTTTGTTATCAAAAGTTGGCTCAGTCTTAGTGGAAAAGCCCAGCTACGGAGAGACACAAGCCTGTCCCCTCTCAGGTGGTTAAGCTCTGCAGAGCTATCAGGAATAGAAAGAGGTAAAATCATACTTCTGTCACTGAAGGAAGCCATGCACACAGTTTGAACACCAATTTAAATCAATTTAGAAAACAATTTTGTTAAAACAGATCCGTCCCTTGGTATAGTTACTTTGATTTTAGCTTGACAGCACTATTTTGGCTAAGGGACTCACTGAAGAAAGAGCAAAGCAGGTCACTGAAGCTGCAATTACACATGCTGTGCCGATTGCCGTCAAGCCAGTCAGGACATTACTGCCCAGCAGTTTTCTGGCTTAACCTTACTGCCCCATCTTCCCACTCCAGATCTTACTGGCTCCTTTGGATTCCCCAAGCCTGACTCTGCAGAAACAGCACAGACTGAAAGTCATCGCAGTAAGAACTTACACTTCATCTTTCTCAAGGAACTGGGTTAGGGAGAAACCACACATAATTATGTTGGCAGAGCAGATGGGACAGTACGCCCCTGGGTAAGTAAGTAGCGATATGTGGTAACCCATACTCTGTAAGAACTCAGACCTCAGCCTGAGCCCCAAGTTATACTGCTTAAAACTTTGCCTGTTGTTTTGATTTGCTTCAATCGTTCATGACAAACCTTTGTGTAACACACGAAACCTGCAGACAGATGTGATCCTGTGACAAACTACGTTACAAATTTTTCACCACCATGTATCAACTGAATCATGCTAACTGGCCATGGGCTCATTGCTGCAGCTTACAGCGAATATGATGTAAAATGTGTTGGCTTAAATTCCGGTCAAATGAGTGATGTTAGACTCATTTAAGTTAAGCCACACTGACGTGTATGGACATATTGTTTGAAACCTTGCTGGCATGCTTAACCAGTAGAAGCTAGAATGCTCTGGGTTCAGTTTTAGCTAACAGACACATCTATCACACATGCTTGTTTTAGTGAACCATTTAATTTGAGCTTTTCGGAGGCACCAGTATGTACCCAGAGGTGGAGAGAGATATTTACTGATAGGGAAAGGAAACCAAGTAAGAGAGATATTTGTGTGGTAAGCTGTGGCTAGCTGAAAGTGATAAGAAAGCTTAATAATTTTAATCCTAAACAACTGTTGCATTTGAAGTTAGAAATGAGCCTAAATGCTCATTTTCATCCTGTGGTAGTGTCAACTGCAGCAAGACATTATAGGGAACGCTGGCTAGCCTTGGGGTAGTTGGGTAGTTATCTCCCTGTTGCTATTAAGTTCCTTTCTTGATGGTGCCCTTCCCAACTGGGACACGGCATGGCAATGAACTCTGCTTCCAGACCAGGGAAAGGGTCCTCCATCATGCCACACATACAGCCTGTGGGTGCAGGCTGCATAACCCTGTCACCCTGTCAGAATCTTTCTGATACCGCTTTCAGTTCATGTAAGGTTTATCCACACTTTTTTCCAGATGAGCAAGGAGATAGCATCCTTCCTTTCATTGTCTCCTCTCCCCCTTCTACTCTCACAATTTCTGCAGGGATAACAAGTGCTCTTGCTTTTTCCCCACTTGGGAGCAAACAACTTCCCATCAGGTGCACTTTGGACAAATACATTTCAACTTATTGAAGCCTTTTGTAGGTTACCATTCACGGTTATACTCCATCACAACAAATGAATGACAAACTCTCATAAACATGAAGGAAACCAGCACAAGAGCATTACCAAAACCAGCTCACTGATATAAACCTTCAAGAAACTTCTGCTGCAGAGAAATGTTCTGGCAAAAAAACCCTAACCTCCACACATTGAAGTGTCAACCCTTCCCCACACAAGCTAAGAAAATGGGTCACGAATCCCATCAGTCAAGATACCCACCCACTAAAGGTCTCCATTCAGTCAGCTAGGCAGACATAAAAAAAGATAATTATGATATTTAAATGCAGCTGGATGTAGGCAGAGAGTTTTATTTTTACAATCCTACACAGATGGAGAGAGCCCTGGGACCACTGAGTGAAGTCCTGACCCTCAGTACCCAATCTATCTCCTGGATGATTCTCCCAACAGCAACAGCAGCCAGGGGAGACCTTGATGATGCAACTTCTTTCTTTACTGTGCTTACTGAATGGCTTTAGTTTTCGAGTAAGACTACAGTACCATAAATGCTTGATGTAGGTATAACAGTGTGTGCTTAGCTAACATCTGGCTTGATGATTTCATAAGGGAAAAGGCTCTGTGAGAACATACCTCTGAGAAGGGGTGAGCTGGGGGTTGTGCATGAGGAAAGACTGCCTACATCATGCTCCCAGAGCAGGGTCTCCAGGCAAGGCACTTCCAGCTCTCTGCTGCCTGGGCCATGGGGCTGGTGCTCTGCAATCAAGTCAGTCACTGCGCTCTTGAACTTCGACGCTGCAGGCAATGCCAAAGCAAGCAATCAGACCTCACCCCTTTATCTTCATGCTCACACTTCAAAGTCCTATTTTCAAAAAAAAAATGTGAGCACTTTAGGAGAGTAAGTCCCAATGAAAATGACTCTTTGCAAGTGGCACTAAATCCCTTTGGCACTTTCAGAGCTGTATCTTGACCTCTGCTTGTGCAGTATGGCCAGCAAACCCTTTTATCCAGCTGCTGACAGCCTATCTGCAGAGCACAGCTCCTCAGGCTCCTAGAAAACATTCATTTCTAAACAGGACTAAGCCAAAACTGACTAGATCTACTGTTAGCAATAGACAAGCTCTAAGGAGGTTAGGCAAGAGACACTGGATCTTCTTTGCTACCAATGCTCCCGTGATTTCTATGGCTCAGGAAGGAGAAGGTACTGTCAAGACTCCATGTCAGTCCCTCAGCATGGGAGAGTCTAGTCTTCTCTAGCATCCTTCAACACGACGATCTCAAGATTACCTACAACCCAATTTATTTCAGTCCTTCCAAACCACGATGAGTCCAGGAGCTGAAACACACCAGGAGACAAAAAGACTCTCCTCTAAATCTTCCCTGTCGGGGATTTCAGAGGGAAATGCGAGATGCACCTATTCCATTGTGGTAGGAGAAGACTTTGAGGTGTGCAGTCTTCATATCTACGCTGGGAAGGGCAGGGCATGCCCTTTTCCTGAGGGGAAAAAACAAAGAAAGTATTTTTGTTGAAGACTAACAGATTAGACATTTCTGCTGTAATCCCACAGAGTTCAAGAGAGATTGTATGTGTGCTCAGAGGAACGAGCAAATCTTTGTAAATGCTGATAGACTGTAAATAAATAAATGAAGTATTAATCATCACTGCCATCAAACTCTGGGAGAAATCTATCTTTGTATTATTTGGATGAGGCTCTGTCATTAGTTCAACCTTGCCATTTTTAGAAATTATTAGAGTTTTATAGCAGGTCTGAAACTCTATGCCAATGAGACTGTGATTTTAATGCATATTAATGGGACAAGTGGGGGAGGGGAAAGGAAGTTGGTGTGATTCCCTTATAGAGCAGAATGCTAAATAAGAAGATTCCAGCTGTGCAACAGGAAAGTTAAAATGGTTTGTTTGGATCATTAATATTGCAATGAAAACTAATTAAACCTAGAGCTACAAGGAGGAGCTCATTAGAGATTTGAATAGAGGCAGCACAGCACTCAGCAGCCTCCAGTTTTAGCAGTTTCTTTTATCACACCAAGTGGGATAGCAAGAGTTCACTGAACAGACAGAGGAGAGCCTGAAGAGCCAGGGAGATATGGATGCCCAGTCCACGGGATGTAACTGCAAGAGGTACCTGACTGCTATAGGCCTTTTTTGGAGAACGCTGTGTCAGTTTTGTAGCTCTGTAGAATGAGTCAAGCCCTTTTACTGCTTGGGTCTCTGCTCAGACTAACGTCACTGTGCTCTCTGCTTTCACCTTCAGCTCCGGCCTTGTCTCCTGCAAAGTTATGACTTTGTCCCCTTGTCTGACCTGAGATTTGAAACTTTACCTAAAGCTGCTTTACAAAATATACCTACTTGTATATCATTGGTCCCTCTATGCCCACCCCCAGCCCTTCATAGTCTGTAGCTTTAGTATGACCCTCAGTTTTGCATTTCGTTTCTTCTTTACCATGCCATGCAGCTTTTGCTATTGCCAGAGAATGTGTCCCTGCCCCTGCTCCGTGAACATCAGCATCCTCCTACAGCTATTTAACCCTTCTTCCTCAGATACTATCTTTCCCTCCCCCATGGCCTCCCTACATCCCAGCCCCCACAAAATCCTGCTTACAGCTCCACACAGAAGCCCAGTGATACAGGACTACATCAAACTCTTCCTTAGACATTTGTCTTAGGAGCGAATAATGATCAAATTGTGCCTCCCTAAGTCTTGCATCCTTGCAACCTCAAGTAAATACTGCAGCCCCAATTAAGCTGTTGCTTATCCGTGCTAAGTCCTAGTAACGGTGCTTGCATTTCACCCCAATAAAGGCTGCAAGGATGAAAGAATGAACCTCTTAATGCTGATCATAAAGGACTCTGGGGGGGAGGGTCCTCACAGATGAAACACACCTTGTAATTCTATTAATCTTGCCTAAATGTTGCTCGATTGGGCTCTTGCTGGTGACCTGGGAAATTTAAAAATCCTTTAGTCATAGGGGAAACAAAATAAGATACTAAACCAGTGACACACTGAACTGTAGACATGTAACTCAGATGATAATTTTCCTTGATGAATTAGATAACCAAATGCCAAAGAAACTCCCTCAATCGCAGGGTCAGACCATTTGAACATGGAGATCACTGAGAACCCTCCCATTTTCAAATCACTATAGCAGATGCCAACTCAGTTTTTTATTAATTTGTCTCTATCTTTGGGGATCAGGGAAGTAAATTTTGAATAAAACCCTCTGCTGTGTTCACTCTTAGGAGACAGTACAGCCAAAGAGGTTGGCAGGAAAAGAAAAAAGCTCAGAAAAGGAGAAAATGGACAATTAATACTGAAGATCCCAAGAGATGAGAATGGATCCAAGCAAGTCAGCAAGACACTGGCTCCAGCCCAGCCTGCATTTCCAGGCAGGTGTTATCAAGGCATGGACTTCCCTAGATAGCCAAGGAGAAGAAAACCGTGGAAAAATGCTGTAAAAGTAAAAAGAAAACACTGGAGATGCAAAATTCATTCTCAAATACGACATCTAGGCATCAGTCTACTCCATCTATGCCAGCAAAGACCCTCAGAAATGCCTTTGCTGCAGCATTTCATGGTGGGGGGCACAGAAAGTTGTTGGACAATGAAGTATATTGCACACACTGCAGATGCAAACCCGTTGCACATCCCCAGTCTGTGCCAGCAACCTCGGGGAGCAGGGGCTTCTGCACAGGCTGAAGAGATGACAGATGCCTCCTGTCTGCTTAGCACTGTGTAACAAAACAAACCAAAATGCTTTACAGAAAGGCTAACAGGGAGAACCCCAAGCTGTGTGCTATAGGAAGAAACAGCCCCAGAAGCCTCTGGGGAGTGAAGACCTGTGAAGACCTCTCCCCCTGGCATCCCAGGAGTGGATGGTGACATTTAAGGATACTCATCACCAAAGGGGGATGATTTTGATTTTCTGCGGCCAACACATGCATACGTAGATGTGATCTCTTCCTTACTCCTCAGCCTGCAAAGTCTTGCTTTGCTGAACCCATGAAGAGACTCGGTGTGCGTAGGCAAGCCCACAGAGAGGATAAGAGCCCAAGCGAGACAAAAGTGTACTTCAGATTGTCCTTGAACCCGGGTGTCCCACCCTAAATTTAGATGCACGTACATACACTGCATGTACACACCAGATTTATACAAGCCCTGCAAAATTCACACCAAGACCTGAGGTAATGTTATCTGCACTGTTTCCACTTTTTCCCTGGGGAAGAAATAGCTGAGTTTGTGGTGATGGCACTTTTTCCTCTTAATAGACTGCAATCCTGAGAACCTACATTCCACTTCTTTTTTTCCTCTCCCTTGTACTCCCCCTTAACCAAAGTCCTCAACAGCATAGTTTTGGAATGACAGATATCTGCCCAGGCTTGAGTGACTGCAGTAACCTCACATTCCCTTTTCTGGTGCAGCTTGCATAGTACAAATTCACATAGTTCAAAGTCAGCTCTTGAATACTTCACATGCTGGTTCTGCTCTTTCCTCCCCAGACATCAACACCTTTAAGCAACGCTGTGTTGCCACTGAACTAGTCCATCTGATATACTTTTGCTTGACAAACAAGGACAGTGACAAACAAGGGGGAAGGAAATCAAGAAACAGGTTATGGCCAAGGACTTGATTTCCGCAGGGCAATAAAGACCAGGGAACACATTAACTTCACATAAACTGTGGTCAATGGCCACCTTGCATTTGTTGTCCATCATATAAGGCTTTTAAAGACATTTTCAAATAAATCTAATTCACAAAGTGCTTTACACGAGGGAAGCTGGGGAGTGGGAGACTACAAGCTCGATAGAGATGGACAATACAGGGGAACGGCATCTACCTGCATCTGTGGTGTTTCAAGGATTTAGTGGGAAAGGCTGTTTTGTTTCAGACCCTTCCCATAAGATTATTTTGTGATGTGATGCAGGCAGATGTTAGTAACGTAGTCAAAGTTGAATGTTTTGGCTGTCACTCGATCACACATAGTGATGATTTTACTAGCAAAGTGACTGGGCACTGAGATGCTGTTTCTGCTAATTGCCCATCATTAACACTGCCTGCATAGGAAAGACCTCAGGCCTGATCTGTCAGAAAGACAACATCGGTTAGATTCTCTAACCTAATTTAAGTACCTTAACTCGTAATGTAGGTGCTTAAATTCCTGTTGAAGGAGCTAAAACAGAGGTTTACATACCTAAATCTATATATAAGTGCTTAAAGAAAGCAGGGAGGTGACTAGAAACTTACTTAATTCTCTCATTTGGGGCATCCAGATTTGGATTTTGGTGCTCTTCTTACACATTTGTCGATAAACATCTTTCTACTCACTCTGCTTGGTATGCCAGAGCAAGGCAGGCACAGCCCCGCCATGCAGAGACTGAGATTTTTGAGAAGCCTCTGTCAGGGGCTGAAAGCTTTCAGCTTTCCACAGCACCGTCAACAAGAGCAAAATGACTGTCTTCATTTTGGGGGAATCTGCACGGAAATGAATGATGAATGGTTGTTTTATTTTAACTTGGTGTTTATGAAGATTGCCTAATGACTACTGGTGCTTTTCAGTGTTTGTTAAGTGTAAAAGGAAAAAAAAATCGCATAATTCTAATCCCAAAGCAGGACAATTGGTTTGTTTATGCCTATTATATTCCATTAAAGATGCAATATCTGCTTTATCTCAAGAGATGTTCCAGCTTATTTTTGCTATCTTACCCTTAGCGTAAGGACAAATATTAGTTAGCACCAAAATGGGATGCAGTTAAGTCTAATGTCACGTCACCAGCATTGCTCATATTATAAATAAAGTAAGTGGCAATTACTTTGAGGCAGAACTGGATAGGTTGTTCAAGTGGCTCCGCTTTATGCACATTCAAAATTTTCTTCCAACAGCAGGATTTCAAGAGTATAGTGCAACATGTTCATACATCTGAGGAATAATATAAACATGCTGTAGTAACCTATTTGTCCACTATTCATGAACCATCACTGTCCCTGACTAGCAGTCTGCCATCAAATGATTCCCTTATCATTAAAACAAACAAACAAAAACACTCCAAAAAACCAAGCTGAACATTTCTGCTTAGAAACTTACAAAGCTTTCTTGTGGAAGTTACATATCTGACATTTCATGTCCCCTCTTTTGATGGCTGAATGGACTAGCCAAAAAAAAAAAAAAAAAAAATAAAATCCCTGGATGCATCAAATTTTTGCTGTGCCAGTGCAATAGATCATTCTGTCCTCTGGTTACAGAACATCATGAGAATGCAATTCAGTGGGTGACTCAGCCAAGAGAGGATAACAGGGACATGAACTACCTGAATTACAACTCTTAGAGGGCACTGCATCTACATTCTCAAAAAGGAATAACCGGTGTTTTTCAGGAGTTCATTGCTGATAGAAGCTCTACCTTTCCATATTTGTGGCACATTTTCCTGAAAGATTTATTCTGTTAAAAGCCCTATTTTACACCTAGGAACAGAAGAGACAAAAAAATTTCATCCAGATCATCACCCATGTCTCTTAGCGGGTCATTTGGAGGAAACAACCTGCAGACTTTTGGCCATAAAGAAACCAACTTCTGCCCAGGCCAAAAGCAGCAACGGACCCTGAGCCTTCTATACATTGCCTAGGCACTAAAGCTGCAAAGTGACTTTGGAAGAGCATCGTGTACTTATATTGCTCTGTACCTGTAGCATTAGGTACTAGCTATGAGCAGTGTGTTACGATAATCTTATTATTTCCTGAAAATATCCATTACTGAATGCATTTGTCAGTTTTATATTTAGATATGGCCCAGAATTTCCTACATGACTGTTTTAAATCTACCAGCTGGTCATGTCAGCCATGACCACTTACGCTTATTCTCTCCTTAATGAAGTTGAGGGATTGAGATGAGTTAGGCAGACGAACAACGGATGGTTTTCTTCCTACTAAACTAGAGAGACATGAGTACAGTTGTGCTCTCTGAGAGGTACCTAAATGGAACTGCAGTTAAGCACAATTTTAACAAGAGAATGCAAAAATATCTCATTAAAAGACACATTCTCTCCTGAAATCCTCTATCAGAGCCAGATGCCATGCCTTTGACACCATTATTCTTGAAATACTACTAAACCCCTTAAATCATCACATAGCAAAGAGCTGCTTCCCCCACATTCAACACTCAGCACAGCAAGCGACCTTTTTGCTACCCGCAGAGGCCAGCAAGCGTAGATTCTCCTGGACCAACGTGGGGAGAAGCCAGAGAGGAAATCCTGGTGTCCTGCCCTTCCTCTGTGAAACAATGAAGCTGTTCATTCAAACGCCTCCCTAAACTGCAGCTGTTGCATGGAAAGAAATGGTCTCTATGGCTGTATTAGCAAAAATGGTTAAACTAAGTTTCCCAGTTTTCCCACCACCTCCAAAACTGCATCCTGTCCTATGCAGGACTCAAAGGACCTATTTCACTTTCCTGACGCCAGCATAATTAAAACAGGACAATACACACATGCAGACAAGAGCAAAGGACCAGATCATCTCCACTACAGCAACTGAAAGCAAGGGCAAATCTGTCAACTCTGCCACCTTCTCCTCCCATCCACCTCCCTTGATTCTTCCCTTCAAAGCTTAATCAGTCCATTAAAAATAATTATTACAGATGGGTGATATATTTTTGCTATCCTCTTATTGTTCACCCTTAAAAAAAAAGGATACTTACTACCTCTAAAAACTGTTAGCATCCCAAATACCTTCAGAAGCTGTACAATTACAAGGCAAATGCATCAAGAAAAGGCAAAGCTAAAAAACAGGAACTGTGACTACCCCAGGTGTCCTGTCTTGCTCATTTCATGTCCTGCTTTAAATTAAGTAAGTACTAATACATAAAAACATAAGTGTTTTAGAAAAACAACAATAGAAACACTCTGTTTTGGCTATGGTGCCATTACTTCCATATCATTTGACTTCCTCATTTCTTTCCTAGGCACCCTTATGTTTACCATTAACATAACTATTTATGTTCATATTCTTATAAACACTGGCTAAATATTGTGCTCCATCTCCCGAGTCAGCAGTAGAATAAATAGGCTGATTTTCAGAAGTACAGAGCACCTCTCGCAGAGCAGGAAATGATGCTCTCTGTACCTTGACAGCAGCAGCAGGAGGACACAACCTGAGAGTGACTGGGATCTGCCTCCCAGTACTGAACGCCTGTGAATTGCCAAGGTCTAAACATAATTTACAAAAAACAAATGCAATGACAAATCAACTGCTAAAACCAAATCTTTGCATTAGAATCACATGCTGTCTGAAGAGGGCTGAGCAAAACCTTGTGCCTTTGCAGTTACTTCAAAATTTCTGATGGTTTAACTTCCTCTACAGTATAACTCTCCAGATTTCAGTATTTTGGTATTTTTTTTTTTTTTCAATAACCACAATGCCCTTGGAAGTGTTTACCACATTTACTGATATAAATCACTCACGGTGGCTTCCCTTTGTTAAAGTTCAACATGCTTATACAGAGTACAGGTGGACAGAAGATGCAAGAATATTGGATGGGAATTGGACATACTTTAGTCCTTTTTTCTCTTGCTCTGAGTTTTGCTGGGCACTGCATTTTTCTCCACCACCACACATGCCACCTTCAAAAAGTAAACACCCAGCCGTTTTCAGAGGCTGCTTAGGAACTTTCTAAGTCACCGTCATACACTTCAAAAGTATTTTAAGACACAGATGAGTGTATCAGAATGTGCAACAACGACAAAGCTGGGCTGCCTGGGATGTTTTGTTCATGCTGTATGAAAACCTACATAGTAAAAATTCCAGCAGTGCTGCCTCATTTATCAACACAAAGCCCTCTGGTGACTGAGACACTTGATAATCAGAGAAGCAGACAATATTATCCAGTGAGTACTGGAGCCATCATTTAGGGTCACCCAGTCCTAAACTCATTGCTCCGAGAGCCAAACTCTCCCCCAAGGATATCTTTAATCAGCTTTGTGGGATTGTTGCTTCCTCCCTCAGCCTCCCAGCTCTTCTAGCACCTTTCCAAATGCTACAGTATCTCCACCGTGACTTACAGTGCTTCAGAGAATATAGAGTATGGGGAGGAATATCCTCCTCCAGTAGCTCATTCAGATAGACTTGAGCAATGAGACAAATGCAGCGTAGAGAAGTTTTCCCACAGGATGCCGAATGTACTGAAATCCACATGCTCTGTGAAGAGGGTCTCTTCTTTCCCTGAGCAGACTCTTAACTCCAGCCTGGAGGGGACCTGTACACAGGCTGTTAGCCAAAGCCAGACAAGGAAAACAAGCAGACACCTATTTCCCCAGCCAAACTTAGCTTTCTGATGGAGTTGGACCAAGTGGTGAAAGGCACCTGCCGATGCATATGAGCAGCTTTGCTGGGATTAATACAAGTTTGTTCTGTTTTTAGCACAGGGGACAGATAATAAATAGGGCCTGTTAGTTCCACTGAATGATGGAAATAAGGAGATATATTGAACAACTGCCTTTTTTGCTCTGCCTCATTCATCATGCATTTCAGATGAGGTGAGGATCTGTTCTTGAAGTCAGGTGGAGAGAGGACAGGGAGGACTGCCTACCACGGGACCACGTTACTGAAGTCTGTACTATCATGGAAATATGCAACAGGTTGAATTAATGTATCTTATATCTGAAATTTCACATGGTAGCCCAAAATAGCATTTCCAAAAAAGCTCGTCTTAGTGCAATACAGTCCTTGTAATGTTATTTTGTAGTGTTTCCTAGGTGTGTGTTTTGGTTTTAAATAAATAAAGAAAGAAAAATCCAGATTTGGTTCTCTGACTTTGTAACTGCATCTATTCAGGCATCAGCAGCAGAGTTAGACTATTGAATTTTCCATATTGTAATAGATATTTTATATTCAACACAAGAAATTCATCCACGCAATAGAGAAGGACACATAGTCAAAAAACCAATAGGTTATCTGCATGGGAGTACACACATTTTATAGACAACCAACCCAAAAATATTGCAGGATATTTCCAAGAGGCAATGCAGGTGAGAGACAGGAAACCATAGGTTCTCTGTGGCATGTTTCCCTGCAGCAACAAAGCGCGTATGATCACACTGTCTGTGTTTGTGTCCCTCAGCCCTCCCAAAGGCATCTGAACATGCTAAACAATTTCAGGGTTAATATCTTTTCCTGTTGGTGAGGTTTTTGTAATTTTAAAAGAAACTTCCCACCTGCAAAACCCTCTGAAAGATATCAGAGTGGAAAAACAATCCCTTTCGGGTGAAAAAGCAAGTCAAATCAGATGGTCTCAAGTTGCTACTAAAACATGAACAGGTTCTCTTGAAAATAAAACAAGATCAACCTACAAAACAAAACAGAGTCTGTGCCTGTTTACTATTATTTGCAACCTTGCTTTTGGAGGAACATAGGCCTAATTCTCAGTCTTCTCAGTTCCTTTGACTTGTTAACCTTCTGCTCCATGTGTTCCCACACTCATCCTTCCCTGTGACTCACAGACTACGATGTCTGAGGCAGGATCCTGATCTCTTTCCTATTTCCTTAGCTAACTTAAACACTTCCCAGTCATCTCAAGCATGAACACAACCTCCTACTTCTAGATTCTCTTCTAACTGACATGCCAGCTGGTGATTTTATGAGAAGCTTGGAAGAGTCTTTATTATTAATCTTTTTAACGTAACTAAACTATTTTGTACTAGACTATTTGTCTCCTCCTTTTATAAACATTTTATACAACAGGCTACAGATCAGGCTATGGTTGCCTAAGACAAGACAAGTCAGATGACAAGTTTTTGTAAAACCATTCCTCTGAGCTGAGGCCTACAAATACATATGAGGCTGTGGACTGTGTTTAAGGGTCAGTAAAGGTAATCCTAAGAACACAGCTATAGGTCTAAAGGCACTAGCTGGAGACTGATACCTGCCCTAGAAAATTTTTAGCTGAAACCAGAAAGGAATTGAAATCCTCTGGTCTAAAGCAGAGGAAGATGGGAAAAAATGCTGCCATTGCTGATGCTCTCTGTATGCCAGCTGGAATCCCAACTTGTAGGAAATTAACAGTAAGAGACACAAGGAAAACGCTAGAGAGACACTTGCTGCAATGGTCACACAGCACAAGGCCCAGACAGGAAAGAAAGATTTCCAATGGCTTATAACACGGGTAACTCTAAACAGATCTCCCCCTGGCAAACACACAGGGAGAGTGAAAAAACATACCACGCTGAGTGTAAGACCACCTCACTGAAAGCCGTGCTACGCTGCGTGTAGGTGCCAAAGCTCTCCAGCTGAAGGGTATCAGTATGGGAAAGCACAGCGGAGGAGAGGAACAATGAACGCTCCCGTTGTCTGTACTCAAGTCTGAGCTATACACTGTGTCATCAAGAAACAGTATCAGTAGGTTCCCCAGGATCCCAGACCTGGGATCAGTGGCAGGAGTTTGAAAAACTCAGCCTAGAATGAATTTGACTGTTTCATGCAAATACCAGATATATGCCTTTCAAGCAGAAAGATTAGATTTGTAAGTTTCCTACCAAAACCTTTATTTTCAACCCAAATTTATATCTACCTAGTGGTGTTTCACCTAATACACTCATTGCTATATGTTAACCCAAAAGACATACAACCTCCCAGAGTGATGTGCAGGTGCCTTCCTTCACCATCGAAGGCCTTCTGTTTTAATACCATTTTTCCCTGTTGTAGCATAACACAGAATCAGTCTAGTTTAGAAATAAAAAAAAAAAAAAAAAAAAAAAAAAAAAATCTTCTTCACTGGGAAGCAAGGGATAATGACACATAGTTGCAGACCACCTGAATGAATAACCCAAATATATCTAGTATGGAAGAAATTAAGCTCAGTAAAAGTTATAACTTCCATGAGGGACACCACACAATTTTATAAACCTAAGAAGAGAGCAAGACCTGGGGCAGGACATCTGCAAATTAATAGACTGCTCAGATGAGCCATGGACTGCTTCAGCATTTTCTTTCTTGATGTTGCATGAAAGAGACTTGAGTACACGTCTCAAAGCTTTTTCCTCATCTCCTTGCACCTCTCTGAGTTGGCAATAGCACTAAGATATTGTCCCTCAAGTAAAATCAAGAAAACATGTTTTTAAAATGTTTACAGCATCTCTGTAACATAACACATTTCTTCACGTTGAAAAGGAAACAGAGAAAAAAAAAAAAAAGGAGCAAGACTGAAATGTTTGTTTCCCATAGTATTCCTTAATGTCGAGGGAGGAAAGCGCTAAATAACTGGTGCAGGCACGTTTCCCTTTGTTAACACACCCGACATCTGTGATTCTGCTGTTTGCTGAGATGTGGAATCCCTCCCAGTTGTCCCAGCAGCTCAGAATCCTGACAGAGGAGGAGATGGAGAAAATAGCAAAGGAAGAGCAGCTGTGAGTTTTCAAACATAGTTTCCATTTGTTCCGGATGCCCATAGCAAAGAACCTTGATTTTTGGCAGTAACCAGCCTGAACATGTTTTCTTCAATTTGTTCTGTGATGTGACGTGACACGTTAATGGAAGGCAGCACGTCCACGCACACCAGGCTGCCCTGAGGTTGACTAATCTCCATCAAGCCAAGCGCGCAAACGTTTTTAACCTTTTTCTAAGAATCTTTTTCAATCAGACTCCAAGACTTTCTTTGCCACACCCTGAAAGCAGATTTTGAGCCTGAGTACTGGATTTGTGTGATAATGAGTTCTCATTGAGAGCTGTTAATGAAACAAAGGAAACGGCCCCTTGATCAGACCAATGAACCTTTTCAGCCCCAGCAGTGGCCCCAGTAGAGGATGCTAGCAACGGTTACATATAGGTCAGTCAGTAACAGAACATCCTGGTCAGCCTGAAGGGGTTTTTTTGACTTCTTACTTTGAGGCTGACATGCATCCCGTTGCATTGGAGTTTCCTCTTTCTTTTCAAAAATTGCCATTATTTAAAGAGCATTCCTTTCCCCAGTTTGATTTGTCCTGCTGAATTCTTCATTTCACATTTGCTTTCTCCCCCCTTGCTCATTTCTGTGAGATTCTTTAATTCATTCTGTCTATAGCTCTGTTGTGGTTCCTTATATTGTTGCCACACTGGAAGTAATCTGAATTTTCTCCTCTCTATCTAATGCCTCAATTTGCTACATGCTTTTGCTGTAAGGACCTACTCTCACAAAATCATGTGGTTAGTCCTGGCTCAAGCAACTAGCCCCAGTGAGAAAAGAGGCACTGCTATGTGGGTAGAGGCTTTGGAGAATGTGATCCTAAATGCCCAAATCCTTTTTTTAGTTAAGCAGTATAAATCAGGCCACCTCCACAAACACAAACTGTGTTACACCAGGTAAAACAAAAAGGGAACAAGCACTTACATATCTAGTTCCACAGAATCTTTTAAGAGGATCCCCTTTCTGAACCCACTACAACTATCCGGGCACCCGCTCACTCCTAAGCTGCTGCACTGGTCTTTGCTTTGTCCCGCTTAGTGCAGTTTGATTCCTTTTTTTTTTTTATTTTTTTATTTTGGGACTAATTCCACAGAGAATCAAAGTTTGCCAGAAGGACAGGTTTCTTTTGAACCTTGGGTGGAAGAGAAGGAACATTTTAGTGTGCTTCTAATTACAGCCACCATGACAGTTCATATGTGTAGCAATAAAAATAACCATAAACCTACCTAATCATTAAAGTAAAGCAAACAACTCCTCTCTGTATCATCATACACAGGTACTGGAGTTGCTAATAAACCAGGAAGAGCACTGAGGCACTGGAGGAGCATCTTTCCTATCTCCACAGTTTCTTAAACAACTTTAGAGGCATATTTTTATTAAGTATATGCAAGGCAGATGATCTTAAACCTCAAAAAGAGTCTGTATAATAATTGTGTGCTCTTCTAATGCTCTCCAAAGACCTATTCAGAGTCCATTCTGAAAGACAATAATATATCAAGAACTTCTGCAAACTTCCTCCTAATGAACACATGCCAATTTGAGACCAAGAATTCTGGCCTCAGAGGACAAAATAACCACTGCTCTTAGTCTCTGGGTGTTTTGCTACTTTATTTCAGAGTGATTCAAAATCTAATTAAATTTCTAAACTCTAATGAAATTACAGAAGAAAAATCATTTAGGATTATATTATATACAATTACTCACAGCTGAAAATTACAGTTAGCCTCTTTCACCAAGATAGGGTCTCCTGAGAAATCCTTGTTATTCATGTAACATATAAATCTGACATTACTCCCACTATTTACAGGTCGAAGGTAAAAGCAGAATTAATTAAACATATATATCCTGCCCAGTGGCGGGATGGTGGAGTGTGGGTAATAGAGGGAAGGTTGATAATGATGACTATGCTTGAAACCACATATCTCAGTTTGGTCAAGAATCAGAATAAACCCACTACAAAACAGGATTTTATGAAGCCTGACTTATTCTGAATCAGTGCTTTCCCTCACTGGAGGTATGCTGTGAATGAGAGTAGTGATGCATACATAACCAGAAGTGCTCAGTCAGCTAGATGAGCTAGCTGAAGAATTTTGTGGAGAAGTAGCAATGGAATAAACCAAGCAGCTTTAGACAGTTCAGCCAAATGCTCAGATGTTTAGTTGATTCTCTGAAATACAAAAGCCCCCTGAGACCACTGACTTGGCCTGGGGGGAGCAGGGAAAAGAGAGAGAGAGATGACATTCATGTTCCTTCCATGAGAGGTTCTCAGGAACCTTGGAGCATGGGATCATTTGCAGATGAAACACACGAAGTATGGAAACATTGGAGTTTTCTTATGAGAATCCTGATATCTTTTCCCTCCCGCTGATGCAGAGATTTTTGTTTGCTTTGTTTTGGTGTTTTCAACTCTGATCCCAGAGAGAACCAGGAACAGTGAAAAAGCAAAAACGAATTACACACACATGCATGTGTGCACACACTCACAATGGGTCAAAGCATTAACAAATACTTTCTATTACATCTACCGCACTCGGTCAGTTCTACCTATGCTTCCTACAGTAAAATAAGCCAGGAATTAAGGCCACCTCAGAGGGTACATGGGTCACCTTTACTTATATTTTCAGTGCCTCAAGAGTCTTATTTGTTGGCTAATGTTTGCTTATCCCTCCGCAAACACCTGGAAGTCATAATCACGATTTTTCACTCACAGCTTGTCAGAGCAACTAAACATCTGTGAACATCTCATTTGCAGTATTTTTTCCTCCAAGGTGGCCATACACATGCAGTCGCCAGCATTGCTTATGGTCTAAAATAGTCCCATCAAAACCAGACTTCTGGAAGGAGAGCGTTACAACTATAATTTACTCAGCAAAACATATGTTTCACCCAGCTTTAAGATGCGAGATTCTGCTGAGACCAGATTGCTCAGACATTCCCTCACCAACAGGAGGAAAAAGAAATACCCAAGAGGTTTTTTTTCTCTTAAAACTTCTCACTCAAGATGTGTGTCAGATTATTTTGATTGGAGTATATAAGCATCTACCCGAGATGATAATACCAGGCAGCAAAGAACTAATCTAAAAGAGAAAGGCAAATCAAGAAGCAAGAAGTAAAGGAAATACAGAGTCCTCTGCTGCAAAAAAATGAGGCCCATGTTCTTGTGTTCTCCACCTCTGAAGGATGGACCTGAAATGAGTTGAGAGGAAGGGGTTCATTTATCAAAAAGCATTAATATTTACTTGTATGTTTTGCTGTCATTCCATTTTGGAACAGGCTAAGCTGTTTGAAAAGATGAATTTTCCTTCACTATGGTTCAAAGAATAAGCTCGACTCCTATCAGAAGCATCGTCTGCCAGTAAGTTCCTGCTTTTCAGTTCCTACTATGTCAAGACATTTTTCTAAGGTAGAAGTTATTTTCCAGGAACTGACTTGCAAAGGTTTTGCAGCCATGATGAATTTCTTCCACTCTGCTCCTGAAAAAGCTGATTTTGAAAGGGAAATGTTCAGCCAAGTACTCCTCTTCTCAAAACATTATGATGACGTTCATGTTGAGATTAAAAAAAGAAAAAGCTGGCAACATTGAGAGAGATTGCCTTAGAAGTTTCTCCTTCAAAGACAGAAAACCCACTCACATCTCAATGGATTTAGAAGACTTCTGCGGAGCCCAATTCACTGTGATAGAATTTTTTCAATTTTGTAAAAATAAATGTTAGTATTTAAAGCTCCCTTAGAGAGCAAAACAGCTGAAGTAGGCTGTGACTGTTGTCTATCCACCGTCTCCACAGAACATTTTCAAGCAGGGAGTTTATTTGTATGTTGAACTCAAACCCAAAAAAGGGAACTTCTGTTTGCAAATGTAACTACTCAGGATGTGACTGTAGTTTCACAATATAGTCACATGACCTGCTTTGTTTTTTTTTTTTAAAAAAAGACACCACAGACGAGCTAAATTCAGAAAATTTTGCTGAAAACACTCAGTTGTCAAAACTTCACAATGACCCTACTAACGAGCTGGATATCAGTCCTAATGTCATTTCTTCTTCTCTTACGTAAGTGATCTATCATATTTGTTTTCCATTCTTCTTAAAAGCTTTTTTTTTTTCCTGAACTCGGTGGTATTATTTATTTCCCAGTCTAATTGTATGTATGTTGTTTAAAACTTTGTTTAGAACTCTGCTCCCTGGAGAAAGAACATTTGTTGAGACAGTGGGGTATTTTGCTGAGTTTTCTAGCTAACATGTCATAGACTGAGTGCTAAGGGGTCAGCTGTGTGCAATCCAGAAGAAACCATGAATTTACATACCTGCATCTTTGCAGATGAGACGGCAGAGCTGCTGAGCATCCTTGTTTGGCACTGTACAGAAAACTGTACTTCAGTGGAGCATAAGGAAAAAGTTGATCTGTGTGCATGCTATCTGCAAGCTACTTTTGATCTCTGCGACTCTCACTTACAGGACTTCAATGCTCCTGACTCAGGCTGCTTCTGATGCTTCCTGCCAGCCCAAAGCAGGGCTTTCTCATCCTCACAACTTGCCTTTGACTTCACAGTTACTCACCTCCACTTTGTGCAGGGAAGAAGTGGAGCTCATGGACAGGAAGTGTCAGCAGGGGTCATATTAACATTGGGACTAATGAGGGGGACAGAGCTGGCAAGAGCTGCCAAGACAGAACTTTACTTGGGTTACCGTGGTCTCCGAGACCTTAGGTAAGGGGGCAGGCACCCTCTGGTGGCAAAATCCTGATCTTTACCTAATGGACACCTCCCACGCCACCCTACTTCATGCAGAAATTCAGAGAAAATCATCATCTACCCTTGGGGAATCCCACAAGGGCAGTTTGCCCCACCTGAGTCATGCAGACTAGCTATTCCAGCTGGCATCCACTGGATATCCACTCCTGCCTCAGCTTCTGCAGCAAAGCTATCCATGAGTCTACAGCAGTGCACTATCCTCTTGTCATCCTTCTCAGGGTATACATAGCAATTTGTCTTGCACTATCTTTTTTTCTTGGCCCTTGAAGCCCTCTGCACCTTTCTATAAACAATTCCAATATTCCAGAGAACTGTAGACTGTCCAACACACAGGACATGCATAACTAACTGTTCTTATAGATGTGAAGGAAAGTCAGCAAGGATTGCTCCCTATTTACAGACTAGTTATTGGTCAGCAAACAAATGGCATGAGTCTCATTAATTGCAGTAGCATCTGCCTAGAGCAAAGAGATGTAGAATCAAGAGCAGCAGGACATGTTCCACAGCAAGAGGCACTTTGCAATAGATACAAGGAAAATGCATTAATTTGCTTCCACGGAATGGTGCAGGCAATGGCAAATCTACAGGCCTTGGATGGAGGGGTCCCTGGCAAGGACTGCAGCTCAACAAATTCCTGTCTCCATGTAGGAGTGAATCCTGTCCTCATCTATTACTACAGAGAAGGAATTTGCCTCTAATTTGAGGCCCAAGGAAGGACCCCATTTGCCTGGGTGCCAACAGCGCCTGTCTTAGTAAACTTACACCTGGCTGGGAATTTTGCTACACTACATTCCAGCCAAAATTTACTGTTTTTTAATAATGGTTTTCAGGAATGGTTTCCAGCAGGATCATTGCCTGTAACTGCTTTGTTGTCATGGGCATTCCTTATTTGAGTCTGGAGTTGCTCAGACACCCACTGTGAGCCATCCTTTTTTTCCCACCCTACCTTTGGGTTTCCCAGATCATAGAATGGTTCGGGTTGGAAGGGACCTTAAAGATCATCCAGTTCCAACCCTCCTGCCCTGGGCAGGGACACCTCCCACTAGACCAGGTTGCTCAAAGCCTCATCCAGCCTGGCCTTGTGACACTTGCTTCCTTTCCCATTTGCTGCCTCAAAGATAAATGGCACTGAACCCCTGGCTCCTGCAATGCCACAAGACCAGCCACTATCTGCTGCAATGAGGAGAAACCCGAGATGGGGGAGGAAGGGAGAAGAAAGTCACATGGAAGCAGGAGACAACAAGCAAAGGGACGTAGGCAAGTGCTGTGCCCTGAGAAAAACAAGGCACATGTTGCTGTTTATCACTGCAGGTTGTGGCTGGGAGTTGTTCACAACATCTAATAAGGTGGGGAAAGTGAGCTATTCCTGCTCCCTGATCGTATGCCCAAGTTGTGCTCTGCACCACTTTCCTCACTGTGCTGACCTATGGGCATGGCACTGCGTGAGCACAGTTATGTGGCAGAGGGCACAGGGAGAACAGGACATCCCTCGGTGTGGCTCAGAAGCTGTTTTCTGCATAGCCCAGCTCTGCGCACAGCAGGTCTGAGGAGGGCTAAGCCTGCCCAAGGGTACGCTGAGATTGCAGACCAGGGGCTCCCAGCCCAGTGTATTTATTTGCAGGTCCATCATCTGCTCAGCAGATGCACCTTGATGGAGGTAACCGTGCTGGCAGAGGACTGCAGTGGGCAGCCAGAAGCAAAAGCTTCCTCAGCCGCACACCTGTCTCCAGCATACCTGACTGAGCCTGGCTCCTCAGGCAGGCTGCCGTGGCAGATGCACACTTACTCCATCTCCGTCCCACCACCTCTAACGTAAGACCTGTCTAGTCTGCAGTCTCATCTCCGGACTCTCTACCAATGACACTCACACAGAAACATTTCCCCGCCAGCTGGAACACAGCCCGTGCCTCTCACCAGCTCCCTGGTGCAGCCAGAGCCTTGGGGGGCATATCTCTGTTATAGTACCTGAGCTGGAGCCAGAGGAGAAGTGAGGAAGCACCATGAGTTGCTTTGAGACCCTTTGAAAAATGATCCATGAGTCACTCATGTATAGATATAAAATTAATCTGCAAGGCTCTTCCACCCAGAAGCAAATATTCTCCAAGTTCAGAGGGTTTGTTCAAGGCATGGGAATGAGTCTAAATCCAGTATGTGGAGATAAGGGGTCAGAAAGCTAGCACTGGGACTGGAGTGCTGCACAATCTGAGGCATCGTTTCTAACTCCTCTGCACTAGGAGGTTTGTGTACATCCCCAAAAGATCTAAACTGAAGAGGGGATCCAAGTCAAACAGTGACACAAGTGTATTTGACTTGGTCAGTCCACTTCTTTCCACCTAAAGAGAAACTGAAACAAACAGAAGCTGGCTATCTAACACAGTCCTCAAAAGCAAACGGTACTTAAGCAGCATCCAGTAAATGATATTAAACCTTAATTAAAACCATATTGAAAGTATGAATTGAAAATGTTCTAGTCCTGTGGGTTTTCAGGGATTTCCCTCCCTCCCTTTTTAAAAAGAAACTAATAATTTAATCTCAATATATTAAACTGACCTACATAAAATATTCCATGTAAAATATTATTTCTGCCATAAACCACATAATCTGTCACTGGTTTAATTCCATTAGAAAGCATACATTAACATCTATGTATTATGATCATTAGGATAATAAAAGTAATACAATATCACTTTTATTATGTTTGAATTTAAAACATTCTTCATATGAGCACAAAGAATAATTAAGGAGAAGGAAGAAAGGGTTTTTTTTTAAATTTATAATGAAATAAATTCACAGGCGAGAGCAAAGAGACTGGTTTTTAATCTGGAAAATCAGGAGCTATGCTTTTTACACCCACTGTGAAGTCTTAGACTTTTTTTTTTTTTTTTTAATTTCCTTTTCTTTGTAACTTTGATTTTGGTCATTTAGAATAGCCAGCTTTTGGGATCATATCTATGACTCGATTCCCCACCCCTCCCAACTCCCTTCTCTGAGTGTTGTGGGCTTTTTGGAGAGAAAACTTTTCTATTTATATAAAATAAGTTTCCAGACATTTTAATTATGAAGAAAAGTTTGGCATAAAAGGACTTTCAAGTCAGAATTATAGCTCCCAAAATACATTTTCTTTAAAACTCAAGATTTTTTTTTTGAGCTCGTCACCAGATTTTTGACGCTTGATTTGTCATTTATGAAAATTTGGGATTAGAAATGTGATTAAGACCAGGAAATAAAACCAAATCTGGTGTGAGACACCCAATATATCAGATTTTTCTGACATAACCACGGAAGTCCCAGAGCCCACACTCAGCTCAAGAGAGAGTTTCAGCAGTTGGAAAAGCAGACTCGAGATGGGTTTCGTAAAGGTACCGAAATGGCTGGTTTTGGAGTGAGAGGACTGTGCTTCAAGTTTAAAAGCAATCATATTTCTAGCATTCATTTTACTGGACAAGAAATGAAAGCACAACCCCCAAAACCTCAAGAAGAGAGAATTATTTCTCCACAAGTGGAGGACAGAGAGGAGAGGTGAGCTGGGACTTATGATGTTGGACACCTTATAGCAGTAGGAAAATTGGATGTATTTAAGACCTTAAAATCCCACTCAAGTTTCAGCCAGATGATACTCCCTCGCAATTCCCCACTATGGTGGGGAATGCCTATGAAACGACAATGTTGTGTGCAAAACGTCTATTTTCTCACCAGGTCCCATATATACAGTCACCCAGGCAGTGGATTGCCAAAGAGCCAGAGCCATAGGAGAGGACTTCATGTTCTGCCTGAAGCATGTACAGGAGACAGAAATTTCATAGCATACTGTTTTAAAATGCAGGAGTTATATCTGCCTTTAAAGCCTTCTCGTGCTCCGGGCACCTCCTGCTGCTACACATCAGTTACATCATTTAGAGCTACTTGCAAAGACTTTGGTGGAATATCCTTGTATGCTTATCCCTGAAAAAAATATTTGAGTGTACATTTTTAGCAATTTCCTATAATAAGCAAGCAGCATTAAAACTAAACATGACTTCTCTCCTTTTTCTTGACTTTTTTTTTTTTCTTGTTTCAAAAATGTTGAATCTGTTTCCTTCAAAAAGTGTATGGGAATGAATTCTTTTCTTCAAAGCCACTCCGTTCTGAGGGTCTGCACACTCCAAGCATCAGGGAGCACAGCTCAGTGGCTTTACAGAAAAGGGAAGGGCCAGGAAAATCTCCTTTTGATGAGCAGGGAATTTGGCATGGGAGTCTCTGAAAAGGTTGCTTCCAGCCCATAGGTTTCCTTGCTAGAGGAAAAGACTCTCTTCTCTGCCAGCAGTAAGTCACATTTTGAAGATTGGAACTACAGGCAGGACTGGGACTCATATTTTCTGGAGTGGGGTGCTGGGGTGTGCCATAATCTCTCCTGTTAGCACCTATATTAGCTTTACTGCATCCATAATCTTTTTCTTGATTTATAGCAATTTCTCCTGCATACAGCTGTCAGGTTTGCAGTGAAAAAACTCTAGAATGGAAACAGTGCTAAGACAACATAAAATCTTAAAAATGTATTTTCTATTTGGTCCAAAATCTGGCAATGTAGCGGCCACATTCTTAGGATGTCCTCATTAACTTGACTGATAACACTTCACTACTCCACGAAGCCTCAGATCCTTTCTTAAGCTTTACCAGGATCAACTATTCCCTTGGAAATAGCTTGATATGGCATTCTCCTTGATGTCCTAACAGGCTAAAATACTTCCATTTCAGATTTTTGGAGAGCAAAGGTCTGTGCTTCTGGAAACTCAGAGGAGGAAACAGGTGAGTTCAAGGTGAGATTTTTGCTTCTAGACAGGCACTTCGGGACAAAGTAAATATAACAAAAATGAATGTTCTTAGAATACTTTACATACTCTTTATGTCTAAAAGATAATAATTTGGTTGTGTGTTTGTACTTTGCCTAGCACAGCGAAGTCCTGCCATGTGACTGTGGCCTTTAAATGACTTTTAAGTTAATGTAATGGAGCATAGGGAGGCAAGGGCCTGAACACAGATCCTGAACACAGGCACTCTCCTGTCTCACAGATGAAGGTGGAGCCTTATGTACACACAGTGATGGAAAAAAAAAAAAAAAAAAAAAAAAAAAAATCACAATATAGTTCGTAATTAACGCTTAAAAATTCTCCTGCTTTCTCCCAGTGAAGACTTATAGAGGCAGAATAGTTGGTCAGGGCAGGAGGCTGGGTACTGGGAGGTGGAGACGAAGCTGTGCGTGTGCAGCTATGGGAAGCAGGAATAAGAGTTTGGCAGGATACAGAGTGGCAAGGGAAGGGGGATAGGAAACTTCACTTTGGGGGGAAAAGTAGAGCCCTAGCTCTAAAATTCAACAGACACCTGTACGCACCAAAGGCTAAATTTGTTCATTATCCTAAAATGGCATTAAGTCCCTTAGCCACAGGTTCACATGGTTTCACGGTGTGCAGGGGGTTGATAGAGTAGACTCTTCTCAGCTGCCTAGTCTGGTTCAGCATTACCAGCCCCTTCTGAAGGCCAAGCATAATTTTTAATTTTTTATTTTATTTTAGGAATGCATTTAAACTTTGGCAACTTTATGTCACGTCTGAAACGCAAACACTGTATTTATTACTTAGTAGTGTATACTCACTGGCTTGTTTTCAATTTTTGCAGATTTCACATATCTTATTATAGGAGTTACTCTGGGAGCGTTTCTAGCAATCGGTTTTGTAGCACTAATAATCTGCTTGATCAAAAAACAAATGATTGACAATGTTTTTGGAGGTAAGAAAAAAATACTCCTGATTTCTTATCCAGAGATCTAGATCTCCTTATGTTCTGATACAGCAGATTGGAGCTTCAGTGTTAGGAATTATTTAGGTACTACAGCTCTGGTTTTCCTTTGAAGAACTACTTTAAAAGTGTCTGAAGTACTGGAGTCCCTAGAACTGCGGATTCATGTTTCACATTTCAGTATGACCAACTCTGCTCTTCAGCTTTACATGAGAACTAGAATTCACTTCAGCTTACTATTGGGGTATCTTTTAGAATAATTAATTTTAAAAACAAAATTCTGTCTGTTCAACATAAGTTAAAGAGCCTGTTGGATTTGCAGGATGGGCAAAAGGCTTGCCCACACTTCCTAGCCAAAATTACTATTTATTTCACCGGTTCTGGACTTTCCCTTCAAATGTGACTGTCTGACTCAGATACGCAGTTTCCATCAGAGTACATTGCAAAACTCCCTATAACTTTTACACTGTGACTGGTTTTCAGGTTGCCCCAAGAAAACATTTTTTTTTCATCTGAAACAGGCAAAAGCTCTTTGATCTAACATCATAACTGCTGACAGCAACAGCTTCTTTTGACTTTGGACCAGCAGTTTACAACCCATGGTTTTGGGTTTTGGATTCAAATCCAAAATCTTAGACTGGATAACACCCATTGTTCCAGTAGACAGAAGTTAGTGACAGGCAGAATTTGTTCCATTGGCCTCCCCAGAGGCAGTGCTGGTTCACGGCCCTCCATCCTCTGCACAGAGCCTCTCTTACTTGACGGGACTCCAAAGTGCTCCACAGAGCACTGTAGAGCAAATATTGGGATGATTTCTTCCACTGCTGAAATAACAACTGTCGTCTATGGAATGAGATAACAGCACAGAGTAACACTCAACTGCAGTTGAGAAATAAAAAAAGCATAGCAAATACAACAGCAACAGATAGAGGCAAATGAGGAAATGCAAAGTCCTAACAGTCGACCAGAACATCAGTATAAGCTGGGGGTTTTTTGCAAAAAAGAATCATGGGACTTTGCTAGATCTTTGCAAGCTAGGTTTCGCTTGTCAAGAGAGGTCTGTGCTCTTAGAAGCACATGAAAATTTGCCGTGGAAGGAAACCATAGCAGAAACGGAAACAGTGAGGCAATCTCATGAAACATGCGGGGAAATAATCCTTACTGAAAGAAGAGGGACTATAATAACACAGTTTGGGGACTGAAAGCATTGCTTTCTGTATGGCATCCCCACAGTGAATTTCTAAAAGCACCTTTCCAGCTCTGGTTACTTGCAAAGTGCCAGATCTCACAGTCCACTTTTAAACACAAAGAAATTCTCATAAATGTAGCCAGTTTCCACCACAAAAATGAGCCAGACATTGAACAACGAAAACGCAGTGAGAGAACTCAGTCAGGTTGCTACAGCACAGGACTAGGAGCTGCTTGTCCACCCACTGTATACAGAAACATTTACTTCTGGTGGCCAGATCTTTGTGTTGACCTTCACACGACAAATGAGAGGTAATTTCCCAGCATCCAGAACTGTCTAACCCTACTAAGTCAGCAGTGCACCGTGACACACTGCTTCAGCAATAGTAGTAAGTAGTAGACTTTTACTTAGCAAAAAGGAGAGCAGAGTGTTCTTAACTCTTAAGCTTGAAGTGAAGTAGCCTGAGCTCTCTGGGCCCAGTACTGCCACAGTGAGCTCAGCCTATCAGTCACGACTTGATTCCCTCCTATTTACAGTAAACACTCATCTTTTAAAGGACAATTTTGCACACAGACTCCCCAGGTACCCCCTGAGGATACAAATGACAATGTAATGCCTCTTCCTGAAAGACAAATGGCCAATGCTTTCTTTCGTGGCACTGCGTAGCAGGCCTAAAGGGAAACTGCTTCCACCTCATCCTCACCAAGCATCTGCCTTCAAAGTTGTTTCTTATGACACTCTGGGGATGTGCTACAATCAAACTCAAAATAGCCAAAAATAGCAACGACACAGCTCTGAGAAAATTGACATGAGATGTTCCAGTTGCAAGAATGAAAAAGTGCTTTAGGCAGGTTGCATGACACTACTAATATCAAAGAGTTTTGCCGCAGAAAGGATGGATGGATCTTTAGCAGCTGTAACCATGTTCTCCTGGTTGCATTCTCACAACTTCTGAGCAGGCTTATCACCGCTCTGTTCCTGGTTTCTTAACTAATGGCATTTTCCTGTTCTCTCTTTAGAGTCAGATGGCAAAATGGATAGAAGGTAAGAGTCATTGCCCCACGTCTTTTCTGAGGTGGCGTGATACACACACTGCAATGTTTAACTCCTCTCTGTCTCTGTGCATGATGCTTCTCCACAACTGTGATTTGAATAATAACACATAACACACGTGTAAGCCTCTAGAGAGCCATGACACACAGTGTATCTACTGTATCTGCACGGAAAAAGGAAATTCCTTCTAACAGGGTTTTGACATTTAAGAAGTAGGAAAGAAATCCCAGCAGACTGAGATTCTCTTTAAAAAGAAAATCCTTCAAACACTTTTGATTAAGCTGTTTTGGTTTTTTTTTTTTTTTTCAGTTTGGTCTATGTATTATAATTGCAAACTCATTAAAAAAAAAAAAACCCAAACATTTTTTAGGGATAAAAGCCAAGGCATTGTTTCAAAAGTGCTGAAGTTGGAGGTTCTTTGACATTGCTAGAACTTTTCCACATTTTTTCAGAAACAAAGATTTTACTGTATTGTCACATAGTCACAAGCCCTTTAGGTTTAAAAAAAAAAAAAAAAAGAAAAAGAAAAAGAAAAAAAGGAAAAAGATGTAATCTAGGCTAAATACTTCATCAAAAATTTCCCAGTTACTGTGTCTGGATCTCAGTTTTGAGAACACCCTTCGCTCCAGGCTCTTACAGGTCAAGGTCATGCAGCGATCATTCCTGCTGGAAGGGATGCATTTCTGCCCTTCACCTTCCTCCCCACTATCCAGAAACAGATCATTTTAGGTTTTGAGCACCTGGTGGGACCACGGGCAGAAGAGGCAATGCTAGACTACTTAGGCAATAGGGTAGAGATGTACAGGAGCAGGGACTCTGAAGGGACTCTGGACTGCATGTTGTCTGTTGGCTCATGGTAATCTACAGATGTGGAGACTTTTTTGTGTCCCTTTGAGACATTTTATAAGTGACTAAAAAACCCCAAACATTAATTTATCAGAATTCTCATGAACTGAAGACAACAGCTGTACTCAATGACCTAAGAAATGGCTTTTAGCCTCTCTCAGAGAGCTGGATAGAAGGATGTTCCTATCAGAGTCATTCCTCATAAAGGGAGCACAGCATATGTAAACACTCAATTGAAGATCAAAGCAAGGGCACCCCTTGCAGCAAGTACTTCAATGTTTTGACTGTCCAACAGAGAAGGGCCCCAGCCGTGAAGCATCTGTTATTTTCCCAGGAAGACGCTTCCCCAACATAACACAACTAGCTGTCACAAAATGTTTCCATTCTGGTAACATACTACTCTCTTACAAGACACTGACAATCTCCGTGTATTAACCTAAAATAGATTAGGACTATTAGATGGCCAGAAGAACAAACATAGAATACGCAGTAAACTTTCTGGTGTATTAAGGATAGTAGAGACAGAGCAACAAATGGGAAGGGCGTGAGAAAGAGCTAGGCTGAAATAGAAAAGTCAGACACCAGAGTCAAGAGAAAAGGGAATAAAGGGAAGAGAGGGACAAAGACAAGAAGAAACACAGAAAGCAGTAGATTTACTGCCTGGATGAAATGCAGATGGTACAATCTATGAACTACTCCACATTGAACTTTTCTGCCTCCCTTTGCTGTTTATTATGTGTGATATTTTCCTTCAGAGACAGTTTGAACATCTATGATACCATCCTCTGATCTTTCTAGGGGAAGTGACTGACTTTGTCATGGCAGCAAAATTTAACATCTTTAGTGATGACCTTACATTCACCCCTTTGATGATTCCTCATCCCAGTCTACAGGCGTTTGCTAAAAGGTAGAGTGAAGTTTCCAGTTTCATGCCAAAACTCTGGTCTTAAGGCTGGAAATGTGACACAGTACACAAACTCTTTGGCTTAGAGCCACCAACGCGGATCAGTGAGAGAACTTGTAATTCCATAATGTTTGAGGGCAAAACTCTGTATGTTAAAGATTAAGTAGAAAACAACTAGAAATCCACTCTCACTTCTTAAAGTTGTACTTTTCAATTCTACTGTGGCAGCGAGTAATTTGCTACCAAATCTTTGTTCTCATTCACTTCAGGGCATCTCTGTATTACTCCTTGGTGACTCATTAAGGGATTCTATAATGCAGGTGTTAATCTGAGGAAACAGTACAGCCTTCTACCAGTCTCAAGGAAACCTCTGACAGTAAAAATACTACCAGATCATAGCAAACATTTAAAAATGCCCCAGAAACTAATCCTTAGTAGGATTAGTGAAATGCAGATATCCTCAAGATAGCATCAATTTTTAGTAAGGAAATATAAACGGTGCTTTGTTTTATAAACAAAGCTATACTTTTCCGCATCTCAGATAGCTGATGCAGAACTAGCTTAGTTGGTTTTGCCTCATCATTCTGCAACCCAAGCAATCTACTCACAGAAAATCAAAAGGAAATAAAGCATACAGGATTCAATGTACTTTTTTATCTTTCCTCCTAACCTTCTTCAGGGTAGGGCCTTTCCAGATGGTAGAGTTTGTGTGGACATGTTAAACTGGCCTATACTTAATGGGAATATCTGAAAGGTTGGAACTGGATCTTTATTGCACAAGTAATAGCTGAAGTATGTGGTAGCCTTCCATAGGCATGTCTTTGTTTTGGGACCAAGCTTGACCCAAAGAATGGGGTAATATGCCATGTTTTGGGCTTCAACACTCTTCTTCTAACTGGCTGTGGTTGTATAAATCTAAAAGAAGATTTATGGCAGGTAGCCATTCTTAACAACAGTAACCAAAAAAAATCCCCCAAACCCCACAAACACAAAAGCCACCCTGGGTCTTTTCCCAAAAAGAGCAATTAAATATTACTCATGCTGAGTACTTGCACTGTAAATGCTGCAGTATTATAAATACCAAGGAGATTCCTCAAGAAAATCTAAGCTGCATGTTCCTTTTTATCTGATTTATTTTTCATCATAGGGATGAAAGGTTAACCTAACCTGGCCAAGGCCAACTGTATGAGATACAAGAAGTGCAGGGTCCTGCACTTGGGTCACAACAACCCCAAGCAATGCTACAGGCATGGGGAAGAGTGGCTGGAGAGCTGCCTGGCAGAAAAGGACCTGGGGGTGTTGGTTGACAGCCATCTGAATATGAACTGGCAGTATGCTCAGGTGGCCAATAAGGCCAATAGCATCCTAGAAATAGTGTGGCCAGGACAAGGGAAATGGTCATAGCTTTGTACTCGGCACTGGTGAGGCTGCACCTTGAACACTCTGTTCCAGTTTGGCCACCTCACTACAAGAAAGACACTGAGGTGCTGGAGCATGTCCAAAGAAGGACAACGAAGCTGGTGAGATGTCTGGAGAACAAGTCTGATGAAGAGCAGCTAGGGAACTGGGGTTGTTTAGCCTGGAGAACAGGAGGCTGAAGGGAGACCTTATTGCTCTCTACAACTACCTGACAGGTTGTAGACAGGTGGGGGTTGGTCTCTTTTCCCAAATAACATGTGATAGGACAAGACGAAATGGCCTCAAGTTGTGCCAGGGGAGGTTTAGGATGGATATTAGGAAAAATTTCTTCACCGAAAGGGTTATCAAAGATTGGAACAGGCTGCACAGGGAAGCGGTTGAATTACCATCCCTGGAGGTATTCAAAAGACTTGTAAATTTGGTGCTGAGGGATATGGTTCAGTGGTGGACTTGGCAGTGCTAGGTTAATGGTTGGACTCAATGGTCTTAAAGGTCTTTTCCAACCTAAATGATTCTATGATTCTATTCTATTTTCTACTTGACCAGTGATGATTATTACTGTTTTTTTCAGGAAAAAACCTTTATCCAACTGATAAAGCATTCACCAAATTCACCTTCAGCCAAATTTTGTTTTAAATTTCATATCGTTATTCCCACAAGCGTCTCAAGCCACTCAATTTCTCTCCCTAACTGGGACATACTCTGAGTGGATGTCACACAGCACAGTAGCATCATTATCGATAGAGTTGCTCAGCCTCGTACCAGTTGAAGGCCTCAGTGCAGATAATCTTTTTTTATGCTAGAACCTTGATTATCTGGTACTGAACCTAACCAACACATTTGAAGAACAGGTTTCCACTAAAATCAGGAAGCATTCTGATGTGTCCTCCTTGATTCTTTGCCAAATACTTAAACCAGAAGTGTTTCTACACTGACATGACACTGACAGCTCATTGTAAAATAATTAATAGCATTTACTTTATTTAGTCAGGTATGTAACATTAAGATTTAAACAACCAATTCATAATGGGATGCCCTTAAACTCAATGGGATATTTACTAACACTTGAGAAGAAAAAGAGGCTTGAGGCAAGCTTCTGTCAGCTAACAAAGCAGTAATCTAGATGTCAACTGACAATTATTTAATGTCCTCTTTTTTAATTAATAGCCATGTCAGTTTCAAATGCCATCTTGGTGCAAGCTTGGTAAATTATAATGCCTAAAAATTTCATGCAAGTTTAATGTATTAATAAAAATGTCTGGGCACATTTAATGCTAGCAATATTTTGAGTTAACTACACTGCATGGCAGCCAGATTTATTTTGACAGAAGGAGACAGAGAGAAAGAGACATACAGAGACAAGGAGAAGGATGGAGAGACAGAGAGTGTTTACTAAAAAGGAAAAGGTACATATTTTAAACCTGCTGCAATAACAAAAAGGAATCTGTTGCCTCAACACATCCTGGGCAACAGCGTACACCAAAACTCCCCATGCCACTCACTGGGTTCTACAGGCCCCCACATAAATCACTCAGCAGGAGATCAGGTTTTAAATGCAAATCATTCTGATGTTTGATGGAGGAGAGAAGGAGCTTGAGAGCTGCATCGGCCAAGTGCCAAGCGTATCAGTGATTTTCTTTTGCTACCTAAAGCAGCATCTAGATGTTCTTTTGTATTTTCCCCACTCGACTTCTTCTAAGGGACAGACATCTCTTTCCTTTGCTAGACTATGCTTGGGAAACACAAAGTACTCTTGAAAATGAGAGCATTCTTTAGGCAAATCGAGGAGGGCTTGGAATGTCATCACATCTTGAAAGCCTGCAGTCTCCTTATTGTCTAACTGTGAAAACACCACCATGGGTTAAACAGGAGGTGAAGTCATCCACTTGGAAAATATAAACATCAGAGATGGATGGCATGAAAAAGACTAGGTTTGGGCAATCATATGCAAGTTTGAATGTTAAGCTGCAGTTCCTTCCAACTAGAAGAACTGTCTCAGCCTAAACATTTAAGCAAAGAACATTTTCCCTAGCATTTTGTCACATTCAGGTCTGTAGCCAACTGCACTGACAAGCAGAGATAGTGAACAGGATCTGATCTAACAATTTCATATCCTTCAAACATGTTTAAAGTCAGATAGAAAGAAAAATCTCTGGTTTTGGAGAGGACAGCAGTTCTTTCTGACCTAAATACTCCAAATTGGCCTGTAGTACTGTGAATTGTAGAACACATCATTTACCAAACAGGAAGCCAATTGAGTAGGTATGAGTCATATCACTGATATTGTCAGCTGCAAATGAGACACAACCTGTCTAATCACCAGAGTGTGAGCTAACAAATGAACTTAACTGGAGACCTAGTTTTGATGCTAGGGTGTTTGAGAAAGCCACAAGCAGGAGTCTTTTGGAAAATGGGCCCAAAATCTACAAATCAAAATCCGTACGTAAATACGCATGGAAAGAGAGACTGTAGCCTTGTCTGAGTATGTCCCTGGAATAGTGGTGCAGAAGGAAAAAGGATCAAGATCTAGAGCACAGCTTGTGCAGGATGCTGGGCACTGACATGCATTGCAGCGACTCAGATACTGCATCAGCTAGTCACACGTAACACTATACATTCACTCCGCAGGCGGCGAGTGATACTGTCTCAGCCGCCCTACTAGCCATTGAAATCATATCTGCGAAAGATGGAAGCGCATACTGCTGCTCTACTATAGGCAAGTTCAGTTGCAAAAGTACTTGAAATAGCATGATGCCAAAAATAAATCTGCAAAGGAATTATCCAGTTCCTAATCAGAGTAACTAGGATGTCTTCTCCACAGAAGATTTTTATACAAAGAGAGCAGGAAGCAGGGAGTGGTATTGGTTGCTTTAAGCCATGCTACAGCAACTTTTGTGAATTTTAATTACTTTGCAATGAAGTAATTCCCTCCTGTGGAAATTTGTTAGACTTGAAGACAGATGTTTTCTTTGCACTGAGCTAACTTTAAGAGAACATTTTCCCCAGTAGTAAGATATCTCACTTCTCAGCCTGGAGAGATACCTGGAATGAGGCTAGTTCATTCTCCACATTTCATTCAAGCTATGGCCTTCCTGCTAAGACCCCCATTAAAAAGTTAACATAAGATTTGTTTGGACACCTTTGCAAAGGGAGGTGAAATAAATGACTCATTACACCTAATACGTGACCACTGAATTGTCTATCACTACAACGCACTAATATTGTCAACTGCAGATGGATATGAAGAACCTCACATTCTCCTAGGCATAACTCTATGTCCAGCACGTACCCCCAGGAAATGGGTACTATAGCATCCCTTCTTTATCTGCAAGTTTACAGTCTCCACCTTCCAAGTTTCCTATTGCTTAAAGATGCTCCTTCAGTTACTTCCATCTGTCTCTTATCTTTCTGATTCACCTCATCCAACACATGGAATGCGAGCAAGAAATACACGCATAGGAAAGGCATTTTTAAAGCACAGTCACTGGTATTCTAAGGAAAGCGTTTGAGAGTTACCAATCCTACCAGAACAGGAAGTCTTGGTATAGAATGGTTTGAAAAGGTGAGTTGGCTTAGCCTGTCACACAGAGTCCCAGCTGCTTGGTCTCATCCTAGTCTGGCCTTTGGACATGTAACAATGAAGAATCCTGATTTTCAAAAAGTACTTTCTTCTTTAAATGTCATATATGACTCTGTGCCATTCACTCAAACTGCAACCGACTCAAATTGCAAATTCAACTCACTAGCCTTGTGAAAAAGAAAAAAAGAAAACAAAAAAGAAAGAAAAAACCCCAATCCAGTGACTTATGAAGACGCTGAAGTCACATGACCAGAAGCCATTCAAAACCATTGGCACCTGATGGGTCTCTCATGGGCAGTCGTTCCTGAAGTGTCTCATATTTCTGCATTAGCAGAAGAGTGCCTGGAACGGACTGAATCCTCTAAGATATTTATCAACAGCAAACATAGAAAACAAGAGCTTCAGCTGTCAGAAACTAGAGCTGCCAGAAAGACACCTGGCAGAAGGCTGCTCACACTGCAGCTCGGGTGGGCCTCCCTGGCACAACAATCACTTCACACAGTCCCACAAAACTCACCCCAGTGTATCCACCCCACACCACCAGTTACCTCCTTTTCCACACTCAACTCAGCTTTGCCCTTATTGTGTGCAGCCATGGCATTCCTGCCAAAAAAAAGAAACCATTGTCTGGTCTGGAAAGAGCAAGATCCAGCGGAGGGATACGGGAAAGCAGAGAAAAAAAAGCACTGGAGAACATACCAAAAAGCTTAAAAGCCTATCCAGCTTTCACCTGCCTGTGAACATCACTGTAGCAGATGGAAATGGCAGAGCTCTGTTGCCTCCTAGTCCATCTATTTTCCCATCTCCATTACGGCTATCTTTCCCGGTGCCTGCTGGGCTTTCTTCACACCTCATCTGTAGCCTGCAGGTATATGTTTCTTCTCATGCGGAGGACTACAGATGGTGGTGCTTATAGAATACAAAGTATGTCACAACTCCCGTGCCTTGCAGTCCACTGCTCTTGGACAGACTGACTGCATCCCTGTCCTTGTTTTGGGCTGTGTGAGTACACTCTTTGGCTTTGAGTCTTCATCTTCCCCAATTCCACTCCTGTGTGCCACAAGCATCTTCTGGACTTGCAAAGGAGGCAAAACTGAGTTTCAGTGCTACAGACACTCCTTACAGGAGCTGCGATCAGTGCAAAGTAGCCTCCTCAAGCATGATGATAAAGCAACAACGGAAGTGAAGAATGAAAGGGAAAAAATTAGCCATACCCTACATGCACCCCTCTTCTCTCTAAATCCTCAGTAATCCAGACAACTTCCTGGATTTCTTCAGTAAGCCTCAATTTCCTTAGAGCCACTGAGTTGCCTGCATCTGTTTTTGTTCTAAAACAAGCCTCTTTTTTCTTTTCCTTTCCAAGGAATATTCTTTTTAAATTTTGATGGTCAGTGTCATCTTCTTGGATCTGGAAAAAAATCAGTCATGTAGAATCTTTGACACCTCTGGGGTCAAAGACTTGAATATTTTTCTCTTAACATCCCTCAGCTATATACTAAGCTGTTCTTTCACTTGCCACTCTTTTTTTCTTCCAAGCAGCTCTTCACAAGCTCTTTCATTCTGCCAGCTAACATATTCTATGAACAACCCAATCATCAGGTCAGCAAAGTTTTTCTAAGTTGTTAGAGGTTTACAAATAAGGAAAAACAGAGCTAATAAAGACACTTAGCCTCCTCCATTATCTAAATAAGCCTTGCAAAATCAATCAAAAATTAATCCTTTTTGGTCTGCTTTGACTGCAGAGCCTCCATATTGCCACCATGGCCAAATATCAGTAGAGAACAACTATGGGGAGAATGGGAGTGGAAGACTACTTGGGCTACAGTCCTCTTAGTCAGAGGTGCATTTGCACTTCACTAAGGAGCAGACACCACCTGCACAAGATGAGTCTGGTCCTGCTGATACACCGGGGCTGGCCCCATTCCTTGCTCAGTGCTGTAGGGATTAGTGGGCGGCTGATAGACTGAAAGCTGCATTCATTGCTTTAGGTTTTCTCAGTAAGCATCCTAGGAATGGAGTTTAATGAAAAATATTTAAAAGCTGCACAAATGCCATAATAATGCATGCTATTGGAAATAAACATAAGTACGAACACAGATGGCCTAAACAACTCCATGTGTGTTTGTGTAAATGTTAAAAAATGAGCAAATGATCTCAGCAGAAATGGCTGTCTCAACTCCTTGCACATACACATTTACGGAAACAAAACGTAAATACCCATTCTGTGTTGAGGCAATGGTCACCAGTGACTAGAGCAATAAACTGCCTTTTCTACCTGGTTCTGTCACTGTCCTGTCTAGTCGAACTTGTTGTTCTGAACAACCTTGGACAAGTTACTTTGGCTCAGGTTACCCTTTCCATAAAATGAAATTAATCTTTATATCACACACTTCAAAACCAAGGACACTAAGCTTTGCACTGTGCTGGAGACACAGGGCTTTAAAAAGCAGCACTAAGATACTCTGTAGGCACTTTGAGGCTCAGTTCCTCTTAGCACCATTCCTGAATGGAGAGAATACTTCATATACAGACACACACGCACGCAGAGACAGTTTTTTATATATATACACATACATACAGCCCAGACTGTTAGGGTGAGATTAATTCATTAAACGCCTTTCCAGGATACAGCATACTTCACTGATGCCAGCTACCAGCCTGACAGGCAGAGCCACGCTCCTGGCTATTTTTTGCTCCTCCCTGGCCACTCTCCACATTCCCTGGGAGAGCATCTGGCCCAGGATGCCTGTGCCCCCTTCAGATCTGGGGGCTGCAATTGAGGTTGACCTTTTCGCAGCTGACAAACAGGGAGCAATCCTTACTCCTTCCTACCCCTCTGCACAACTGTTTGAGGCTAGTCTTGAATAGCTTTAAATCGTTTGATTGTAAGAGTTGATCCCAAACCTGCTGAGTCAGGCGAATGCTTTCCTGGTAATACTCAGACACCTGTTGGAGGCAATTCCTTCCACAGCCATCGTGGTCTCTGCTGGCAAATTTGCTGGTGCCACTGATTCCAGCAATAAATGAGTAACTCTACCTTTCCCTGGAGCTGCTGCAAGTCTGGATAAAAAAAAAAAAATAAATGAGAAATGTTTCTGGAAGAGTACCCTCTTCATTCCTGTCAACAGACACCCAGGGTAACTCAAATATTAGATGCCATCGAGCAGAGAGCCTCCTGCTCCCAGGCAGCGCCCATCTGACATCCAGACTGAGTAGCTTTATGTTGACTAGGGCTTGTCAGAGAGGTGACAACATGGGATTAGCTAGGAATGAAAGCTGCTATCATATCTAAAGGACAGCTTAAAAGCAAAAACAAGGCCTCCTGACACAAGAGACACAGAGTGACACGGGTCTTAGCCAGAAAAGAACAGCACCAAATGAGAACTCCTGCATATTCTAATTCACAGAATTTGCTGTATCCCACTGAATTTATGGACAAGGTCACACTAAACATATACAAAAGGAATCACTAATTTCAGAGGCTATTAAGAGCCTTTTTTTCAGTGCCTTCTTGGAAAGTAAGATTATTTATAGATCCTTTTTTAAGATCACATATATAGTCTGTCAGATCATTTTATTTCAGTTCCCTGATCTCCTGCTCTCCAAGAGTTCTGCCTTGAAGGGCCTGTGTTAGGTATCAGCAAAGCTGTTTGTTTTTCTTCTGGTTGCTGCTTATAACCACCCACCTCCATATCCCATGTACACTTTAGAGCCTGGTGTCAGAGAGCAAATAGCAAGCTGAAAGAAATATGGAAATATCACACAAAGAGATGCTGATGTCTGCCTTGCAGACTGCAAATGCTTGGGGATCCACAGAGTATTTCTCTGGGTTCACAGAGGTTTATGGGCTTAAAGGCTTTCCATATAGGTTTAAATTGGGCTTAAAGACATTTCACAGAGGTGCACAGCTTCAATGGAAAATTTGTATGGACTTGTAAATGCAAAAAGACAGAAAACCACTGTCTGAAAAGTAACTAGGTTATTTTTTGTGCATTAGAAACAACACCTGGCCCACTCCCAAATCTGATTTACTACATAGACATTGAAATGTTTGTGCTGGCACTGGAGAGGTGGAGGAGGGGACTGAGAGCTGCAGACAAGTGCTGAGGAATAACTACCTTTTTAGGTTGAAATGCTGTTTTTATAGTGTTTATGAACTGGTTCCTTTGAGTGAACTTACAGAACTCCCTGGAAGAGAGCAAAGCGTGGGATCAACAGAGTGTCCCATCCCCAGAGACAGTCCTGCCTCACTTCCCCCTCCCTCTCAGCGCAGCCACATGTCCTGGTCATGCAGTCACACATCTCCTCTGCCTCAGGGAACTGGCCCTGCCAAAAATCTATGCGGTATAACATAAAAATCATTTTCAGAGAGATCAGGCTGTTCTGTTCAAGGACATCTGTCACAAAGGAATTAGTGAAATATTACAGCCGAGGTGCTGAGAAAGGCTAGACCATCCTTTTCTGCAGCACCTGGCATTGTCAACAGCGGGAAGGCTGCCTGAGAGCATCAGCAAGAAAGCCGCGCTCTTTAAGTGACTTACTGATTACACTGGGCAACATGGAGAAAAGTATTGGCGTTCCAACCAGTCTCTTCTTTGCTTTTTTTGTATGTAGAGAATTGAGTTACTTAGGATTAGGCCACAGGCAGGCAATCACTTAAGAACAGCACTGAAAGACAATGACCTTCCCAGCAGTTTCCTGCCACCTTCTTCTCCTCCGACACAGGCAGGGGAAGGGATCAAGTGAGCATCCCTGAACCTAATTCATTGCTGATTCACCCCAGTTAGCTCAAATCACTTTGCAATGGCCTTGTTCTGCATTAATCTGTTGTCATAGTCAGAAGAAGAGGGAGAAGGGTTTTTTTAATGGTTACAGTTCCAGACAGGAAGAAATTTGTATAACTTAGTTCACATGCTTAAATCTGTGTTGTGTGAAGAAATTTTGACAAGTTCATAAGCATAGCCCATATCAAGTCTCCTGATTATGTTTTGAAAGGCCTCCCCTTCCTGGGAATGAGCTGCCACAAACAGTTTGGAACAAGTTGAAAAATCTTGCTACATAACCGTGATGTCCTGGGTAACATCAGAGCTGTGTCACTAAAAGGAATTCCTTGTGCCTGTGAAGTGCCAGACCAGTGCAGGCAAAAGAGAGCCGAGACAACTCCCAGGTACCTCCAGTGTGGTCACCAGGCTGCAGGAGAGCAGGCTGAGGCTGGCAGGCAGATATGAGCTAGGTGCTGGGGAGTTTGCCTCCTTGCACTTTAGCAGACACCTTCTCTGGGTGCCCTGGAAGCTCCCCGAGGGCTGGGAAAGCAGGCAGTACAGAAATTTAGCTGTGAAAGTGCTGTGGGCCGGTGCAGGCATTGCTGTTTTGTAGAGCTATGCTGACTCACCCCAGCCCCACACTAGAGAAAGAAATAAGGGAGGAAATAGCAGAAAAAACCCAGAGATTTCCCTTTGATTCCAGCCTATATATGCCTTACCATATGGTCTCCCATGGACTGCACGCCCCATTCAAACTAGAATCAGGTCTTAACTCATCATTACAGACACTAACAGTTAGTGCAGTGAATTTCACATGAAGAGAAAATTTCAGCACAGCTTTTTAAAAGACACGTGTGACAAAGTTTCTCTCGGAGGAGGAAAAAAAAGACAGGCAAATTACGAGAAGCCTGCCAAATCTCCTGTGAATTCTTTCTTTAGCAAAGTCACCAAAAAATGCTTAAGTAGTATTGAAGGAAACGGACTACAATGGATACCATTTCCCAGTGGAGTCATGAGATCTAAGAATATAAACAAGTTGAGGGCTACAAGACAAGAAAAGATCTTATTTCCAAGCACTGACGCTAGATGGAGTAAAACTGAATAAAAGATTAACAGCAGAGAAGAAAAGAGAAAAGATTAAAAGTTCCTGCATTTCCCCAGCTGCTAATGTGTTGCTTCTTTGAAGGCTCATCTTTGATTACTACTCTGAAAGTCACAATTAATATCTCACTTTTTATACTTTGCAGGTCAAACATGGGATCAAGCCAAAACAGGTATGTTCTGGTGGAAAGGGGAGTCTAGTGGAGCAGGGAGATGGAATGACAGTACCAGGCAGACACATAGAAGCTGTAAATGCACATCCACCTAGATAAAGGGAAAGGCTGCACAGCAATAAAGGCTGTGGGATTATCCTGGATTCCTACTGACAGCCTAGATCTGCCTGCGGGTCTGCCAGACACTCTCCATCACCTAAGGCAAGTCATTTAAGTGCCTTGTCCTCCAACTTCCCAGTTGTATACATGGAATACCCTAACATAAGGCCCAGGTATACTGCAAGGCTGTCTACGTTACGGCACAACTATGCTGCAGTGCAGCTGCCCCCCCATTAGCAGGTACTGCAAGTAGTGAGCTCATGGAAAGATGCAGCCACAACATGGATCCCCGAGCTGCTCCCCACTCACATGATGAGGCAATACTGGGAAGCAGCCCAAACGACAATAATCCAGAGCGTACTGTGAGCAGTTCTCATAGCAGGATGCTGCCCTAAAATGCATTGCTTGCTGCTAGTGGATTCCTACCTGTCAGCGAAGAGGGCATCTGGATGTCACCACAACAGATAGAATTATACACTTGTTCTGTTAACTCACTTTGCAAAAACAGGTATCTCCAAAGATACAAAGAAACTTCTAGGAAAATAAAAGTTAAGTGGGAGAAACTTCATGAATTTAATTCTAGCAACTCCATTAATGATTTTCCAGAATTCCTATATTTTTTATCTGGGAATCCCCCAGCTCATCTTTTATAATGATGCTATGGATCATTCCAGACAAAACCAAAGCCAGAAAGTCATCGTTAACCTGTGATGTTCCTTTCTTTTCAGAGACGACATCAATGTACTAGGAAAACAAAGTACAAATGATCAATAATCCTTTTGCAATCAACAGTTACCTGGCCTGAGGATCAATAGAAGTCTCTTGCGCACAGGCAGGAATCTCACCAATACTGATTCCTTTCTTTGTTCTTTAATTGAAAGACTGATTGATTGATTACAGGAAGAGCTTATGGTGCATGCTAACTTCAATCACCTGCACACAAAGAGCCTGCAATCCCCCACAGCATGTATATGAAGGAAATGTATGAGGACAATAAAATAAGTGAGCTCTGCTCACTAATAGGTCCTGTTTAGTCTGTGATAAGTATATGTTTAATTTCTAAAATCAGTTAAGTACAAGGTAATCAAAAAGGTAGTCATACATTTCAGCAGCAGAATTCGTGGTCATGCACATATTTCAAGTTAGGTAAATAATGACTGAAGTAACTCGAAAAATCATTCAGTTGAGGTTGAAGCAAAACAAGGCTTTCCAATTTTTTCAGGAAATCTATGTTTTGTGTTAATAGGAAAACATTTCATTCACGCAAAAGTTATATCTTTTTTAGCTTTAGGACTGATGTCTTTTGTTTAACTCTAGGTGGTAGTGTTAATTTCAGCATTTAAAATGAATTGTGGTCATTTAAAAGGAAGAATTCCTTTTTGAAATAGTGTTTTTTATGTTTTGTTTTTAGAACATTGAAACGAAAACAGTCTTGTATACTCAGAACAAAAAATTTCTGGACATTTGAAACAAAACATTTCATGTCAACATTCTACAAACAAGCTAATCTAACATTTCCAAAATTCGTCCATCCCCACTTTTTTAGTATAAAACAATGCACTAAGTTCAACCAGAATTTACGAATAATTTGTCTCCCAACCCCTTCGTTCTTGTTCTAGCCTTATATTCTGTCGAATTTGATTTCATCAAAATTGCTTTGTCTGGCTCCAATTACAAGCTTCTTACAGTGGGAGTGACAAGAAGAAAAATTAGAGCTTTGTCTCAGAACATTTAGAATAGTTTAAATAATTTAAAATCGTTTAAACCCAAGATACTTTGTAAACACATCCCAACTTTTACCAAAGCTGTGAGCCTGTGGCTTTGGTCTCAGTTTAGAAAATAATGCTGCAGACTCTATTCTGTTTAATCCACTTCTTTCAAGAATGCTGTATTATAACAGATGTTGTCATCACAAGGTGCAAGAAAAGCAGGAAGATTTTTGTGTTTCGAGCCAGGCTTTCCTTTCAGCTTGTGAAGAGGGAGCAGCAAATGTCAGCTGCGGGTGCTATGGGAGCACTTAGCTACCAGCAACGCCACGCTGGGCGTCCTCTGCTATTCCCGCAGCTCCTCCCAGCAAACCCAGCAGGACTCAAAGGCTTGAGAGCCTCAGGTAGAAGGCACGCACAACGTTAAGCAACGTCACAGTATTTCACAGGTATAGCTGTTGTGTCGTAGCGTTACAGGGTGACTCCAAGCAGGATGTTACGCTATTTTATTGTGACTTACAAACAACCACTATCCAGATGCAAAGACCACAAACTGTAAATAGATTGGGTCTTCCTAAACTTTTAGCTGAGGCCAATGTCTATAGACATATGGATGTTTTTTATCTCCCATCTAACATACATTCCTCAAGTTAACTTTTAAACCAGTGTCTGCTCTCTGTTATGCCATGTGCCGGATCATAATAAATAAAGTCCTTTCCAGTTCTTCACTACTGCAATATAACAGAAGTTATCAACGTAACAAAAAAAAAAAAAAGGCAAATGTTAGGCTGAAGTTCAATCTAGAAATTCTGTGTATTATTAAGAAATATCACTCAAAAAAGTCACAGAAACCAGGGCCTCCCACCCAATAATCAAGTTTCAGACCGTGAAGAGCTGCAATTAATCCTACACATTAAAGGCAGAGCTGATGTGCTGAGTCAGGGACTTAGAGTCAACACACTGTCAGAGCATCAGAGCAGATACATCAAAATGTTGTCTCTATGAAGAATAAGCTACTGTACTACTTGTAACTGTAACTAAAAGGATTTGGATATGGTTTTGTTCTGACTTTAGCAAAGCAGGTAATTTTATGTATGTGCAAAGGAACATGAAAACTGGATGTCAATTTTTCCACACATTTTGAACAACAAAATGTAAGGTTTATTTTCAGAGAAAATTGATACATTGGAATAACTTTCCTGGATTCTTAGGTGTCTGTTACCCAGTTCAGCAACACCGCAGTTCATTAGCAGCACTTGCTAACAGATAAACTAAAGCAGTAATGTGATACTTGTAAGTAATTGTGTGTGTGTACATGTGTAAGTGAATAAACTGTCTTGTAAGGTATCTGTTAATTGATTTGCTTCCTTTAGTACCATTTTAATTAAGAACTTGGAACAGAAGAGAGCATGTGGTCAGGGAGGGAAGCTATTACCTTCCCTTATTTGTGTGAACAAATGTTTCTTTCACATCATTTCAGTACACTATGGGAAATAAAGATGAAAATAAACAAAAAAGGGTAAGTTACAAGCAGTAGAGGAGAAAGGCCTGGAGAATTAAGTTTAGTAATCTTGATTAGGCAAATGTGCTGGGGTGGTGAATAGATTATGGGTTCCTGAAACTTTTTGATGTCTGTCTTGGCTCCCTGGGTGTGGGAAAAGGATGGGCAGCACTGAGACAGACAGCCTGGGACGAGGGACTCCCAGAGCTGCTGCTTCTGCTGCTAAGGAGAGGTTTGGGCACACGTAATAACTGCCACCATCGCACAGGGCTACCGTGGCAGCAGCAATCGGTGCCTCATAAAGCCTAACTCTCCCACCCCACAACTGCAGCAGCCAGCCTGACTCTGTACAGACAAATGAGGCTGATGCAACCATTTTGCCAGCCCGAGGAGCTGCTGGTTTTGCCCATTCCTACAACCAGCTTTTGCAGCTCTGCTTGCAGCATCAGCAGCTCCTGAATTCAGGCCAAGCTGCACAGCACTGCCTGGAAATAATCAGTGAAGGAAAACTAGATGAAAGGGGAGCATTTTGGAGGCATTCAGTCAAAAGACAAAAGACACTGCTAGCTCCACTAATTCTTGATCAAAGATGCGGCCCAGGCAGTCCACGACCAGCACAACAGGCATCTGTGCTCACTTATTTGCCTGTCCAGCACAGGTTACACCTGCCCATGCTGAGCACCCTGAGCTCTCCCTGAGCTCTCCGGCATTCCCCTGAAAGGACAACAGTGGGAAGGACTTTGGAGCTGGGGTTTGGACACATACCCCAGTTATGTCATGCTGGATCTGCAGTGTCCTCACAGCAGATGCACAGCAACATAATGATGCTTGTGAATAGAGTTATTCAGAAGTGGAGTCCGTTGTAGACACAAGAAGTGAGCTAAGAGGTGCATACACAGCATGCATTTCTAACGAGATAACGATACAGCATTGGCTTTAGTTACAACGCATGTGCCACAGCAACAGTGGGATCATTCAGGTCAGATCCTGTTGTCAGCTGCATCAGTGCAAATCGAGACTAACTGCAGGAGTCACACAGCTTGGTGCAGCACTCGCTCACATGGTAATAAATCAGGCGAAAATCCATTGGACTCAGTACAATTGCATGGGTAGAAAAGAATTGCCTGTGGGAGGAGTCCTGTAAGTCAGACCTCACTGATATAAATCTGCTCTGAGCGGTGTGAGGAAGAGAAGAGTCTGATTCAGCTCCTCCCAAACAGAAAGGATGGCAAATGTCATAATAGTCAAAACAGTCGGAACCTGAATCTTTCTTGGCCTCTCTCATGTCTGTAAGTGGAAAATCAGATTGTTTTAGTCAAGAGTATTTTTTCTGTTTCTTATAACTGCACTTAATCAATTGCAAAAGACTAAGACTATTAAAAATGCTTTGACTCACGAACCAAATATGGGAAAACACAAGCAAAGGAAAGTACCTATCTAGCAAACCTGATAAAGAAAGGATACAAACAGGACCTATAGAGCCTTCAAACTTCTGTACTCGTTACACACAGGGAATATTAGAATAGTCAGCCTAGGTCTAACTGAAGTCCATCTTCTCCAATAGCCACTTTGCCACAGGGGCTAATAGCACACATCTAGATGAAGCCTAAGAGCATCACAAGCATGTGCCAATGCTCTCCTAGAAGAACATACCACCCTACAGCAAACTTCTGCTTAGCGTCACTAAGCCAAAAGTGGTCCTGTTGAATTTAATATCTTCTGATGTCCTTTCCTTCCATAGTCACAAATGGTTGATTCCGTAGATACTATATATTTATACATAAAAAAATCACAGAGGCCCTTGCCGCCCCCCGTCACTACATCAGTGAATTTTCATGGTCACTACTAACACAGCATGAAAGCAATTCATGCACTCCTAAGAAGGCACATCCACTCTTTACAGAGAGGGGAAATGAAACATGGAGCAGCCCAAGTGCTCCGCCAAAGGCCAATGCAGGATCAGCAAAGCAGAGAATACAGACAGTGCTTTCCAAGTTCAACGTGGGTGAGCTAATTATTAGACCATCATTCTTCTTTACTGCTGCCGCCAACAAAAATGCTGGTTTTGGAATGGTTAGGTGTTAAGTATTTCACCTTATTGAATATATACAATCTCGATTCTCATATTTCAGACTTTAAGCCCAAGAAGAACCCTGTGCTTTCACTCACAACTGCATCAAACAGGAGCCTTAGCAAAGTCAGTGACATTTCACTTGGGTTAAACACTGTGTGGACTAATAATGAGCCCAAATGCGAACTGGTACAGTGCACATGTTCTGTCTTCTGCATTCAGTTAAAAAATATGTCGTCCCAGCCCCGTAATGCATGCAGTGCTCACAGGAGGTTAGCGATATTTCATTTCCATCCCTCACACCGCTGCTGATGGCAGTCTGTCCTGATGCAGACAATCCACAAGGCCTTCCTTTACAGATCAGATTCTACTCATTGCTATCAGAAATCTTTCTGAGTCAATGGGCAATTAAAATAATTACCTTTAATCATATTCTTCAATTAGTCCACAGTACTGAGGGAGGACTCACAGAGTTGGGACCAGATGCAAACGTATTCTGTTGTGATTAAAACTGGCTGAAATGCTCCAGTGAATATAAAACACAGATTATTCACCCCTTTTGGGAACAATCCCTGTATGTTTTAAGCTGCTTGATATTTAAACTCATTACAGTGACACCAGGGAAGCAACGGAAACCTGTGGTGAGTGCACAAGGGCTCCTGCAGGGACCTCTTCAAAGGAGCTGCCACCTTGAAATGCAAACAAAACACAAAACAGCTACTTGCAAGAAAAGACTGCTGCGTACTCACGGGATGAGCAGTTTTATCAGCAACTGGCAAAGCAACCGTGAAGGCCGGGCAGGCTGGTTGGTGAATCTGCCCCTCACACACTGGGTGTCTCCTAAAGCTCTGGGGCCTTGCTATTCCAACCCAGGTCCCTCTTTGGGAGGCTATTGGCACCTTTTTGTCCTGAGGGAGGGCTCCTGGACTCAGGTCTCAAACGCTACAGGTACCTGTCTGTTTCCTTTGGGACTCTCACCGCTGGAGGCTTCTGCTCTCTCCTGTCAGAGGGATGCAATGCTCAAAGTAGAGCTGGAGAGGCTCTGAGGTGCCTCAGGGAGTCCTGGTGTGAGGAGCTGACTGGATGTATTTGGTATGAGACTGCGGACAGTGGCAGGTTAGCAGGGACTTGGCTGGGGATGCCTGTGAAATTGCTTTTTCAGATAAGCAAACTGATGATATTAAGGAGAACTAAATATAAGAGAGAACTAACTGATGTTGGGAAGGGGGAAAAAGTGACTGCACAGGAAAAGGCAGGCTATGTGAACTTAAAATCGCCTTAAATCACTGCTTTAGCAGTCAGGAACAACAGAAAATGCAGAGTGCTGCCAACAGTCATTATTTAACTTAAAGTTTTGCACTAGTTGATACTCTACTTGAGACACTACGTCTTCAAAACACGTGGCTGTGGCAACCTCCACTTTAATATAAAATATACCTTGCTTTTGAGGCTGTAGAGAACAGTTAGAAGGTCTGCTCTCTGCTACATCATAAAGGCTCAGAAAATGACAATCAATAGTAATAAATAAAAAACCCAAAAACCTCTAACCTGGCAGGATTATTTTGAACATGCTTATGGATTTTTGATTTCACAGGATTACGAAGACAAGTTTAGTAAACAACAGGCCCACACCTGCTTGCTACCGGAGAGGTAGTTCATTCCCTGTGACACGCACCAAGTTAAAGATCCTGGCTTACAAAGGGCAAAAGCCCCACATCTCCTCTCAAAATTACTCCAAGATGTAGTGCAGTAAAAGCGCATATTGCTGGGGACTCATATGTAAATGATTTCCACTAGAGACTGGCAGAGGTGCATTAAAGGTGTAGAGTAAATGAGAAGCATGCATCGGCATTTAAATGTATATCCAACTACTAGGCAGTGATGATAGTAATGAGTTTGCCCATCTCTGTTCCCTTTCCCCCCACTATATTGAGACCCCTCTTAAATTTACCCACAAGATCACTGCCTTAGTCCTGCATCCCCTACATAGAAATGATTCCTACAGTCGGTTTTCCTGACTACTATCATCCAGATACCAATGCAGTACATTCATAAATAATTTAGTTCTAACTGATAATATTTTCCAAATAATGTTAATGAGACAATAACTCAAATCTGGTTCCTGTTATATAGCATGATCTACACATACAAGAGGGTGCAAATGGAAAATTATTCTTGAGCCCACATGATACAACATCTACAAAACCAATAGACTTTTCATTCAGTTCTATCGACTGCCAGGCTTTTCTAACAAGATGATGAAAGTAGGCAACGCTGTACACAGAGTTCAAAGATTAAGATCAAATTTTGACACCTTTGCCCTGTGCTTTTCATGAATCAGACTGCAAGACACTTAGATCAGATATTCATGAGAGGAAGAGCAAAAGACCTTATTTGGCACCTCAGCACCAGCTTCATCCCCAGTCTGTGCCCAGACGGAGCAGCCTGCAGCTTGGTGCACCAGCACACATCCCACCCGTGGCTCTTCGCTGCTCATGGTTGGAGCTTGAAGCTTGAGCCACAACAGCACGATGGCCCAGCAACACACACTAAAATTAGAGCAGTCTCAGTGCATATGCCGAAGCCTTCTCCTAAGGGAACATAGGCTTGTGAAGTGTAGTCCCTTAGGCACACCACATTGAAGGGTTTAGGACACTCTTTGCATTCATAGTGGCGCACAGCTACAACTGACTTTACCCATTGAGCTTAATGTGAACAAGATGAAGCTGTGACTGGACCTTCTGTGTGAGCCATAAATGCCTTCCCACCATGACTAAGGAAAAAAAATAAATTCATCTCATGTCTGTGATTACTCAGTAAGTAGAAACTAGTCATTGGCCTAGGAGCATGTGGTTTTTCATGCATCCTTCTTGCGGAGGTGATGCTATTGAGCTGAAATGGGCCAAGGCTTAGAGCGCATGGGGAAAGGAGCAAAGGGTGGCTGCGACTGCTGTGAGGATTGTCTGCAGCAGGAGCGAGGAAACCACACAGGGGTCAGGGTGCATCCAGAAGCTGTACCAAGCCTCCAACCAAATAACAGCTGGTAGTTCTCTGCTCTCAAGCCTTCCTACTGACTTATTTATTATCTCCTCCTGCGTAATTTGTCATAATCTCTGACTCGTCAGGCCAATTAATCATGCTTCAGAAAAAATGAGATTTCTCACAAGGAGATTATCTGTCTCTGACAAACAAGGGATAATTCAATTAGCTTCCTTTTCTAAACATTTATTAACTGGTTTTGGTAAATTAGTCCTTTTTGTAATTTAGCTATAATTTAGGAAGATTTAATATGTCATTAGGCACACCGAATTCTGTGTTAATATAACACTACGGCTGAGATTTTAATTGCCCCAGAGTCAGGAACTGTATACATAAATGGCTTGATTCCCACATGGTAGCAGCTGATAGGAAGTACATAGGGCTCCACAGAAATTCTCCTTAAAAATCCCTTCTTCCATGAGTTAAGCACATGCATAAGGACTCTGGAGAATAGAAGGCTTTCTCTCACTTGGGTAAGAACTCTAAGAATTCAGTGAGAAAGAGAAATATTTACATATTTATTTTCAGAATTTCTATATACTACAGAAATTTGTAGTATACATGGATTTAACCCTTCTCACAGTTCTCAAAGTTCCTATTTTCCATACTGCAATTTCCTGGGAAAATCCTAGTATCTAACAGTAGTACCTGACTGCGGCCTGTCTGATGAAACTTTCTCCTCTGTTTCATTCTGGATTATGCCTTTTAGTCCTTTTGGACACTGCCAATTGATACTAATGTAATGACATTAAAGAAGTTGATGCAACTTCATACTGAGAGTAAAAATCAGCCTCTTCCATGCTGGGGGAAAACCAAGAGAAAATCAAAGCAATTGAGTTGTGTGGATCTTAAAAGGCCTAAGATGAGAAGCAGATCCAATTTAAAAGCAATGTTAATTACTTTATCATAGCAGGGCCATATAGACTTTGCCTAAACTGAAAGTGAAGAGTCAGCTTAAGCAGGCTAATCCCTACATACTGCTGGCTGCAGCCCAACCGTAGTGTGGATTCAGAGCATCACAACTGATCACTAGAACAGATGAACTCTAGGTATTTCCTGGAACACCCGCTGGTAACCTGCCCACGGCAGATCCTTTCAGACTTTGTGTTTGACAGCATGGATCCACCATAAAGTGCTGTCATTTGGGGAATCTTTTCCTTTAGAGAATTTTGGACTTCAGGCCAAGCCAGCCTCCTCCCACCAACATTTGAATAGAATGGCCAGTTTCTATCAGAACTTGACAGAAGGGCAGAAGCCTCCAAGACAGTTACATTCCAGCCCGCTTCGTGAAGACAAGCAGCTAGAAAAAGACCTGATTAGCCCTCTCTACAGTGTGGATACTAGTGCCTAAGAAGACACAAAACCCCATTTTAAGCTTTTCCCAAGGCTGGGGCATTCTCTAGATCTCTCTTTACAGATTACCTGACACCTAATTATAGCCGTAGCCTTATTTAGCTAATAAATCAACCAAGCACACAAGACATATCTGTTGGGAAGCAGACTTCACTAGTTCTGCTGCTCACAAGACATATCTGCTTACATTTGAAATACACATCTCACAGCAGAAGTAGTAGGAAAACGGCCACAATTTATGACAAACCAGTTGAGCCCATCAGACTGGCACACGCAATACACGCCAACTTTGTGGTAAACCACATTTAAGAAAACAGAAAGGTTTTTATCACAGGCAGCTGCCTTTGTGACTCTCAGCTGAAATGATAGGTACCCATTTGCAGCTGAGTTGACCAAGAAAAGCCTCAAAGCAGCAAGATCTGATTCTCTACCTGTCTTGAAAACACTCATCACAAGCACGACCAGGGAGCTTATACCTCTGGCAAAAAGCCAGATGTTGTAACCACTCTGCCATCACACCCTCACTTAGGGAAAATAAGAACTTTCCTTAATATTATTTTAAGGTTAAGATATTCCGGGACTCATTACATGCCATGCTGCTCACTAGTTTAAAGCCATAAATTCATATTTGAAATAAACTGTATAAAATTGAAGCTTTTTCATGAGTTATTTCAAGTGGTAACAGGAGGCATTATTCTGCATTCAGCAACACACCAACAAAGACTGGGAGTACCATGGTGGAATTATTGCAGGACAGAGCAGTACAGACAGGAGGAGAGCACACACCATGTATTTTTTAATTTTAAATATTCCTATATTTAACTACAAACCCAAACTCAATAATTATTACCATTAAGGGCTTTATTAGGCAAGGATTGCTCTGGAGAAAGCCCAGCTGACCTCAGTGGGAATGTTGCCCAAGTAAACTTCCCATTGGAGTATGCAATACTGCTCTTATGCTCACACTCATAAGCATTAGCGAAGCCCAGACCCAAACCTGAAAACTATTTCATTAGCTCTCAAAGGTGTCATTAGCAACAGAGGTGAAGCTTTAAAAACTATTGGGACAGGTTCCCTCTGTCCCTTTTTGGTCTGTACAGTGTCCATTAACACTCTGCTAGCAGCTGGGAGGAATTCACAGCCCTGGGCTGCAGTGTGCATTAAGCTCTTTTAATTTTTCTCCTCAATGCCACTGTGGGGCATAGAAAAGGGGGGTGGAAAGGTAAATGTCCTGGGGAAACAGGAGTGTTCACAGCAGACGTAGAGCTGTGCCTTTGAAAAGTGTTGGTAGGAGACACATAGAACGAAACATTCAGTTCAATGGGCGTTCAGCAAAGCAAGGCTGACACGTTCAGATACCACAGTTAGTCTGTCAGACTCCCAGACTTGGCATTATCTCAGGACAAAGTACGGTATTAGGGGAGACTCAAGCCGGAAAACCGTTCCGCAGTAATGAATAATGGAGGGGGTCAACTCCCTACTGGTGAAAAAATCCTTAGAGAAGACCTGCAGAGTTTCTATAGCTGCAAACAATGAATGCTATCAGAATACTGGGCAGAATGTCAATTTTTTTCTGATAAAAGTTGGATCTCTAACAGTTGAGGTTTATAATATTTTTCGATTAAGACAGCTAAGAGGGTCACAATGAAAATAAACTGCAAAAACTTAAGGAGGACTGCATTACATACAAAAATGGAACAAGATTTCTTAATGCATGGGGAATGGAAAGTATAAAATGCAAAAGAGTTTGTTAACAGCTCTAAGACCTGAAAGATGAACATTTTTTCTGGAGGGGGGAGAAAGGGGGTTGTGGAGGATGGGAGTTGAGTAACTAGGTCCCTGATAAGAGAACAGTTCTTCATTGGCGTTAAGACACACACGCACATGGAAGTCAGAGACAGGCTCATGAAAGACCCAGAAATAAACTCTGGCAAAACATCTGGAATCTGCCAAGAGAAGGAAGTCACCCAGACTTGACTGAAGCTCACAGAGTGTAGGCTGCTTGGATACTGTGGCCACGATAGTATACAAAAACCACCGTAAAGAAATCAAGACGGGAACCACCCGTGGAGCTCAGAGACCAAAACAACAGTACAGGTCTCGGCACACAAGCCAAAACTATGCCGAGTTTAAAACTACGCAAGAGCCATAATTCTTGACAAGACGGCAAGCAAGGCCTGGCAAGTTCAACGATGGTAACACCAACCCTGCTGTTTCTGGAGAAGTCTGCATAGCATGGCTATAAAACATGATTTGGCTAACAGCTGTGGCATGCTTACTAATTTTGTCTCTGATACGCAAGCCAATGTAATGCCAGGAACGGTGATATTAGCACTACACTGAGGATAAAATAGGTCAAAGGCAAAGCCCATATAAAGAAATATAAGAATTTGATGTTTGGACAGTTAACAAACTGGAAATAAGACAATTGTCTAAGACTTGGTGAAGAAGGAAAATCTTGTAGCTGATGTTAACGTGGTAAATGTGATCAAGACAGAGCACTCGTCAGAGAAGGAGTGATCATAACACCCAAAAGAGGCTTTAGGGACACCTTTCAGGAAATACAGCGGCTCTCAAAGAGTGCTGAACAGCGCTGAAAGGACACAATTACTCCATGACACAGGCCCCCAGGAAAGAGGGGGCCACAGGCCCCCTAAAGCAGAGGAAAGCTTAGGCCCTTGTCTCTGTGAAGGGAGGGAAGAAGTATCAGTCCAGTTGTTGAACATCTGTTCTGGTTGCTGTACGGGGAAAAACAGACAATTCCTGGAAAGACAGGAAGTCCCTGAAAACAAATGCTGATATAAGCAAAATCAAAGTACGGCTCAGGGTATTACCATTTTTTAATTTAAATTTTAAATGTGCTTTTGCACATTTTATTAATCCACAGAACGTGCAGCATTTAAAAATGGAAATATCATAGCTAGAAAATGCTACAGATGTTAGTAATTAGCGGCACATTACTCACATTTCATTGTAAAACAGATGTGTGTATTATTTTAATTATAATGATTAATATAACATATGCCTTTGACATATATATAAGCATAATGTTTTCTGTGAGTCAGTGCTTTAAGTATGGTTTTGATTTTATTTACTTTCCTAAGTTCAGTGTCAGAGAAGGAAAGTATATTTGTTACATGCTAAAAGATCAAAAGAAGCAGAGAAAGTCTCTGTGTATTATCGGAAACCTGTGTTTTGACGGTATGCATTTGCAACTGGTAAATGGAATGTTATGAACTCCAGCTTCACTCAAATTACTTCTCTTTAATGATGATATTTCCTTACCCTGAGGCTATACCACAAACAATTATGGAACATTTTGGAGCCTGCATTGTGTGCTATTACTTTTAAAAGATAGTATCCTGCTTCCCCTTTTCCCCTACAATCTTTCTGTTTTCAGAGAAACATCCAAATACACTCCTTTTTGAAAATTACTTGCATATGCCATGGCTTGTATTATGGTCATTTAGCACTGTGGTCATTTACTCTATGGCTAGCTTTTCTTTTCAGTCAAATTGTTGACTGCCTTTGCACTGACAGTCAGAGAGTAGTCTGTATAAAAAAAAATAATAAATCAGATTCAAGAGCAGAATCACCAGCAGATATTCAACAAGATACTAATATACTTTATGTGCCATTCAGGCAGAATTTAGATGCTTTCACCCATCTATCCTATTTAATTTTAGAGGTTATGTAGGTTCAGATACAGCCTTCCCTAAAAAACAGCATGGTGTCTATTGTGAATCCCAGAGAAGGAAGGAGCTGAGTCCTCCTCCTTTCCATTGGTATCTCTCCATAGACACTCAGGTACACACAAACCTTTGAGCCCCTCCATCAGCCTGGTGAAGTCAACCCCAAGGGTGGGACATCCAATTTACACCCTTCAGCAATAACTCTCCAAACTGGAAGGCCTTTGCTCAACATCGGCTGTGGACAACATAAATTTTGATAAAACTGCTGCTCCATGTAACAGCCTTGCTTTTCTAAAAATAATCACACAGACCCATAAAATGCAACAGAGTGGTACTGACTACACCTATGGAGTGATCCTTCCCCTGACCAAGGGAGGATCATTTTGGAGAACCTGAAGTGCTTCACCTAAAAGTGATGCACTGACCTTAGTATTACAAGTTCCACCCTCTGACATCCCAACCCCCCACCCCCCTTTTCCATTTTCTCCTGACAGATCCCCAAAATAAAAAGTGGATGACATATTGTCACGGACCACCTTCTCAAGGGTGTAGTAAATCACCACAGTGGCAAATTAGTAAATTACATCCTTTTCTAGCTGCTGTCCAACAATTCCCAACGTAGCCTGAAAAGCCCCCATCCTGCTGCAGCTACTGAGACTCAGCAGAGACATGAAGCCATGGATAATTAGCCTAACAGTATAAGCTGGCTTGTGTCAGCTCTGCTGCTGTTCTCAGTATTGCTGTCGTAAACTTTGCTGGCAATTTCCCTGAAGTTTTTCATATCTGACCTTTTTAAAATTTCACATTTTATTGTTTAGATTGCCATACCACTTCTGCCATTGCACTCAGACACTGCTTATTGGCACTCTCCATCAGCAATCTCCATCAAAACCCTCCACTCCTATTAATAACTTTTGACAGACTTTAACCATCGGACTAGAAACATTCTATGCATAGGCTCTCCACCAGGAGTTGGGGTTTTTTTTTAAACTAAGCAAATACTAGTCAGCCATTTGAAATTAAGAGAAAAAAACCAACAGAACAACCAAAAAAACCCACCAGGGAGCTTTGACATCTGACTTAAAATCCACACAATAAACTTTTAATACCTTCACAGGTGGGAAAAATCTTTTGTCATGTTTCCAGAGGACAATCCTGAGTTCAAAGCTGTCTTACAGGTTTTCTGTCATTTAGAAAGTGTAGAGGAAAACCCCTTTTTGTACTTACACAGAGGAATTTCACGGATGCTCACTTGTAATTCTGCCCACGTCCCTGCTGCCCTGCACAGACTATTGTTCCATGTAGCCATGGAGCCAGCAAATCAGACCGGACACAGCCAAAAGGGATATGACTGCTACTTCACCACATCAAAATCGCTAATTTTAATGGGTCAAGACCTCCCCTCTTCCATCAAAAAAGTGCAAATAATTTGGTGCCTTTCTAAGGCCCGCGGTTGAAGGAGTCGTCTTCTCCCTGCTTGGGCAGATACATGAGGAACTTTGTCTATTGCCTTCTCATGTAAGGAGAGGAAAGCAGGAAAAAAAGATCAGATTTTTTTTTTTTTTTTAATGAAGTAAGTAGTGCAAATTTGAGAGTTTATACAAAGTAACTTTTCAGACAGAAGAAATACAAGCTAATTTTGTGATATGGCAACTCTACATCTTATCCACATGGCCACAACACTGCTAAGAAAAATGTCTATGTTTGGTTAAAGGATGTATCCAAGCATACGGTATGTACGGTATGCAAGATGTGGCTTCTCTCATATTCTCTGCAAAGAATCATTTTACTAATGGCACCTGAACTTCCGTACTTTAAAAAAGAACAGATATAGCATTTCTTTTGCTCCTTATTTTTACCTTTAAAGGAAAGAAGATGAAGAACACACAATATTCTGCACCTGCCAGCTATGTGGAGATGCCTTTAACTTGCTACAGTATCAGCCTATTTTTCACTTAAAGGCAAATATTATACATCCTCATTTACAACATGAAAAAGAATATATCCTAAAATATTCACTATTTGAAGGACAGGAAAGTCAAATATTTTGTTTATTCAAAGCTGTGCCAAAAAATCTTCAGAGAGATCGTCTTAGAAAAACAAGTGAGGTAACTTTTTAAGCAGTTCATGGACCTGTTGGATACTTGCAAGGATATTTGTTCATTATTTTACCGCTCAGCAGGCAACATAACCACTTGTCTCATCCATAACTCCTCCTGAAGCTCAGAGGTCCAAGTTTGACCACTATTCAACCCTATATAACATACAAAATTGGACCGGAGTTTACTGATTAAACTGTCTGGTAAAGATCTTTACTGAGAGAATTCCTTAAGAAACAGTAGTTTTTCACTTCTGTTTTTAAGTTTAAAGAATCTTTTTAAAAGTTAACGGCTGCCAAAGTGTAGCAACACCATTCCTGACAACAGAGCAAAAGGCAGGCACGTCTTCCAGGGACATTCCTGAGGTTAGGGAAGGATTCCCTGCTTTTGTGACAACAAACTGAGCTGTGGGTATGTGTGTGGGTACTTTGTTTCCAGCCTGGAATGTTTTAAAAAAATGCAAAACACAGAGATGCAGGATTTATTATCCAAACTTAAGAAAAGCAGAAACAGAAGAAAGTCTTGGGGACATGGTAGAAAACGGAGATAAGAGAGCAAGATGCTATCTGTGTCTGAATTACACAAAGTAGGTCGGAGACAAAATGTTGTTATTCCTTGGGATGTGAAGAGCTTAAATGTCTTTTCTGTGGCCTGTTCAAAGATGCAGTATTTTTACTAAGGGAGACAACATAGAGAGCGCATAAAACAGTATCAAAGAAAATAAGGCTAGAAGAGTTCATCAGATCTCTTTCAACATCTAGTGCAACATCCTTCTGAAAAGCTGATCAGCTCTACTTAGACCATTTCTGATAAATATTTGTCTAATCTATATTTAAAAACCTCTCATAAGGAGGGCCCCTTACCTCCCTATTCCAGCCCTTAATGAACCTCATTGTTAGAAAGCATTTTCTAATATCTAATCTCACTTCCTGCAATTTAGATCCGCAGTTTCTCATTCTACTGTCAGTGGACGTGGAAGGTTGTTTATTCTTTCTCTTTGCAAGAGCCTTACAACACCTGGAGATTTATTATGCTTCCCAGGCCTCACTGAGTAATCTTAGGCCATGTTTTCTAGAGCTGTGATCTTCCTTGCTGGGCTCTCCTCTGGGCTTTCTTCAGCTGATGCTTATGTTTTTTCAAGTTTGTAATTGCTTTCCAGCTGTGAACTTCAGCTCTTTCCAAAGGTGAGCTAGCAATTTCTAAAGTGCGGATAGTAATTTGGTTCCACTTGTTAGATAACAGAATTAGTATGAGCTTCACAGTCAATTTTCCAAACAAACTTCCTGGAAAAGGCAGATTTGAGATGTATCATAGCTTTGCAGGTAGGAATGCATAGGAATAAAACATGTAATTTCTGTTAGGAGCAATATTTGAGCAGTTTTTGTTCATATCTCATCCACCTCTTCACCTTAATTCACCTCCATCCAAAACTTGCATTCCACAACCATTCATTTCACTGCTTGAACACTACCTCCATCTTTCTCCTCAATCCATGTGGCTAGATAAAGGCAGATCAGAAACACCAGATGCAGGCAAGGGGCACGTTTCTTGTAATATTTCTGGCCTGAGCAGAAGCAGGAATCCCTAAGGAATTTATGGGGAAGCCTTTATTCTTAAGACACATCAAGGCTAAATTTTCTAAGTTGGGAAATTTGTTGAAGAAATGTTTGAAAACTTAAGACAATAAATCCAAACACAACCATAAAAACGCTAGACATGTACGTTATACCTTCTGATATTACTTTACTGCTTTTGTCGTGTGACTTCTCATATGAGCCATGCATTAGCAGTCAACAGCAGTGTCTGTTCAAGTGTCCCTGTGCAGGTTCAGTGATTTGCTCATGATCAGCTTCAACTCACAACGTTTTCCCTCTGTAACCACCAGGCTTTAATCCTATCAGGGCCACATCCAGTACGGTGGGAGCCACAGAGCCACCCTGACCCAGGAGGAGGGATGTGCTGGCAAACGTCTGTCTCTTCAGCCCAGAATGAAGTGATCAAGGAGCATGTAGTGTGGTTGGGTGACATCAGTGAGGGTCTGAGACACAATATCTTGCTGAGGCAGTGAGGGCTACAAACCATATGAAGCTGGAAAAGTCTCATGGGAACATAGTACTGTGTGTTTGCCCTGCCCATACTACACTCCATTAAGCATTTGCTATCAGCCACAGTCAGAGAGAGGGCACTGAGATAGATAGATAGATCATTGCTTTCTCAGTAGAGTCATTCTTACATATCCTGCTGACAAAGAGGCAGTGGAATGTCTCTTAGGCTGAAGATCTGGAGACAAATTACGGACACAAAGTTTTAAATACACTGCCAGCACAGGGTGTGAGGAAAGCACAGACCAAATTCCACGAGGCAGGAGACTTAACAGATTGACCATGTCCCTGCAGTCTTCGGGAGAGGCTTGTGCTTCCTCAAACTTGGTCGCAACACTTAACTGGGGAGACAGGCAAACCAAAACAGAGGATGGCACGGTGCATTGTCAGGGAAACTCTCAGTGACGGTGTGGTGCTGGAGTCAATGCCCATTCTGAGCCAGGCAGAGCGGGATCAGCAGGGGCACAGCGGGTAGCTCAGAGCAAAGTACTGTCAGTGATGCTTTAAATGGGACAGGTGCCTAATGAGAATGCATAGCCAGAACATATTAATGCTCTGAAAAGGCTTTGAAATCCATCTTAGCATGACATTTGCTCACCTACTGCCAGAAATAAGGAGAGCTAAAAGCAACATTTTAATATCTTTGGAGAACAGAACTGGAACTGCAATGGACTTTTTTAGTGGTCCTCAAATGACACTATATGAAGCTGAGACAATGTCTTTTTGCATGAAGATGCACAGTAAGACATAGCAAGACTTAATCAGGTTTCAATCTCTTGCACACACCTAAGGATGCAGAAAGTACATGTAACAGAGGCCCTAAACACTCTTGCAAAGCATCCACAAATCTCATGTTTTCAGGATTAGCAGTGCCCTGCAAACTGGAATAATCAAACTTGAAGTAAGAGCTAAGAAAAACATAATAAATCCCCTGTGCTTTTACACAGTTCCAAACATAATCATGGAAGTAGTAACAAAAGCAATTTTCCTGAACTAAAAAAAAAAAAAAGTGCTCTCATTGAAGAAAGAGAAAATGGAAAAAAACACATTACAGTATCAATAGTAAGGATTTCACCTATCCAGGAAAGCATGGCTGCACCACGCAAAACATCAGATCCTACGCAGACACATCAGTATCATTCATAACTGTGAAAGAAAAAGGAAAAGATAACAAAGGAAGGACGCCGTACACTGGAGGAAAAGAGAAGTTGGTAACAACATCACCCTATCTAGCAGCTTGCCAATCAGTCAGAAATAAATGGCAAAAAATAAACCAGCATTAAAGCCCCAAACACAGTGTAAACATTGCTTGACATCCAGAGACCTAAAAAGCATGATGCTTATATTTTGGAAGCTCTTATGTAGCGTCTGTCCTGTTGACGTGGAGCTGGATCCACGAAACAGTATTTCACACCCACCAGTCCACAAAATAGCCATGGAAAAATACCAGGGTAGAGTTTTTAATCCTAAACCATGTTGTTCAGAAGCTCTGGACTGTTACAGTTCAAAGTTAATTTGGCCCATTAAAGGGATGGGAAAGTTTGGATACAGATCCAAACTCCCTCCATGTTTGGCAACACTGAATCAGTTTGGATTTTATCCATCTCTAATTATTTGTAATTAGGATTCCTTGGGCCATGGGATCTACCAGCTGCTGGATTCTGAAGAAGACCTGGCCATAACTCACATCTCCGTGATAAGGTTCAGGCAGGCAGGTAGCATCTTTGCATGCTGCCTGGATGAGGTGTGGGAAGATGATAAACTATAACTACACTGATAGTTCAAGTAAAGAAGAGAATTTCAGAGACACAGCGTTTTGCTGTAGGTGGGTAGCAAACTCCCCTACGTCACTCGGAACAAGCACAACTCTCCTTAACAACATATCAGGTATGAAAGCAGGCAATCAGCCCACCCCAGACCATCTACACAGTGAGAGCTGCTGTCTCACAAAGACATTTCTCCCAGTGCAAGAGCACAGCCAAAGCAGCCCTGCGGGAGCTGCAGTGGGTGCTGCTGTGTCCCGCCGCCGTACCGCAAAATTGCTACAAGGGCAAGCCACAATTCCGCTCACAGGAATCCTGCAGGAGTGTTTGGAGACAGATTTGGGGATGTTGGTAAGACCTTTTAATAGAAGAAGACAGGTTAAGAACAGCAGTCAGGGAGGGAGGACATGACAGCAAAAGCCTGTTGTTATGTCTCCTGATAGATGCGACTTTGCGGAGAGGCAAAGGGGATCTGAGCAGCAGGTCTTGCCCGGAGTGACTGAGGCTGATGGTTTCCATAACGCAGCCCCCAGGAAGCGAGGGGCTCCCAGCTCTGCACAAAAAGGCAGCCTGAGCTGCCTCAGCTGCGCCGGAGTGCTGAGTAGGCATTTTCCGCGTCAGAGCAGACCCGTTCCAGCAGGAAACGAGGCCACGTAGGTGCTGCCAAAGCCGAGAAAGCCATATCCTGCGGGTCAGAGGCTCCGCTCGCATGCGTCAGCACACTTCCAGAGAGGCTAAGGGAGGTACACTGGCTTACGGAGCTGTGTGCCTGACCCGCGGGTGAAAAAGGGGATTGTACTGCACTTTCATTTGACCTCTGGGAGTTTGGGTGCATGGGTAAACTGTGACAGTGTCAGGCATGAGGCATCAACAAGCCTGAGTGAACGTTTTGCAAAAGAAGAGACATCTCAGCTGCTACAAATGAGTTGAAGGGATGAAAGATTTTAACAGTGAAATAATGCAAACCACATAATTGCAACCTTTCATGCAGGTTGCCCCAGTTCCATTAGCAAACCCTTCCAATCCAGGCACAAAGGAAGGTTACAGATCACCCAGCTGCGGCCCAGAGTTTGGAACCGATTTGCATAAAATCATCCAACAAGTCATCAGCGAATTTGAGAAGATGGGAGGTCAGCGGTCTATGTTTTTCCACAGCTCACTAGCCTGACTAGTGCTGTTTGGCCCATAAGTATATCCCAAGAGATTCGCAAAATGTAGATTTGTTTAGGCATGTTAGGTGCTGGGTTGCCTAACGAATGCAGCTGGCAGTACATTAGTGGCAAGAGAGAGACCCATGCATAGAAACTTATGGGTCCTGTTCCTATCTGTGCAAAGAAAAGCTCTCCCTTGGTAAAAAAACCTAAAAAGGTAGCATCACCTGAGCTTATTTATGCAATGACAAGCATAAAAGACTTTCAGCCTAAACCACTTTACATTATGAAATCTAAAAGAAATATCCCTTTAAGAATAAGGAGCGCTTTTCATGTTCTTATGTTAATGAAGAATGAAAGTGGGGGAGAAATTAACTAAATAACACAAAAGAGAGAACCCACAACACACAGGAAACTGTCAAAGGTGCAAGATCACAAGCTGCAAACCAGAAAGAAAACGTTTTCAGTAAACTGGCAAGCACATGAGACTGGAGAAGCCCAAATGTGCCTCTGACTCTTCTTCTATCTATCTTCTATCATGGGCCAATACATAATATGAAGCCTTCTCACCCATTGATTGATTTAGGTCTGTCCAAAAGCTCATTAGGCTTCTTGATGCAATTAAAGGAACTGTTAGTGCCATCAATAACTGGGATGGGTTGATAAACAACAACAAACATTGATACTGATTCTCATAGTGCATCTTTAAGCTCTGGAGGGTCCAGACACTCACAATGAGAGCTTATGCAGTCCTTATTGATATCTTTACATCGGTATTTTGTATACACCATTAAAAGATCAATAGACTGAAGGAAATTATGAGACACATGGAGTGAGGCATGACTTAGCCTAGCGGAATTATATCAGAAGGTCTAAAATGTCCATCCAGCTCAGTATCTTTTCTCCAACAACGGCAAGCAGCAAATGCTTTGGAAAAGAGTATGCAAAATCAGTCATCCCTGGTTTCCCCCTCAATCATCAGTCCAAGGACTTCCTGAGATGGAGCTTCCAGCAGGACCATCAAATTAAGTAATTGCTCGTACAGGGTTTTTTTATGAATTTGTCTGTTTCTATACGAATTTGTTTATCTCTTTAATAGGATTTCCCTTTGCTATGTTAAAGGAGTAGACTCGAATCTACAAATCTTAATTAGCTCCCCAGGTACTACAACTTTTAACAACTCCCTCTGTTTCCTCATGTCTGCTGATTGTTCTGTGCACAAACCAGACCTGTCATTCTCTTGCAAGGAGCATCTGCTGAACGGACACTGAAGTCTCTCCCTGAAGTAAATGAGTTACATGATATTAAAGGCAGTGTTCAGTCTCATAAGGATCAGACAAAGCACACGCTAAATTTTCTGTGATGCTTAAAAGCAGACATGTAGTATCCTGCCTAAGTGATTAGTAGGAGAGGGGTGGAGTAGCTAAATATGTACTAATTGCCCAATTCAGGGAAGCAGGAATGCCAAAGTGTTTGTATCATCCACACTTCACACAACGTGAATACCAAAATCAGGCATAATCCATGATACCTACTGGTAGAAGGACTAATCCCATGTCTCTGGAGATTTGTGGGCTTTCAAATAATAAACACTTTCAAAAGGAGCAAATGGGAAGGGCAGGAGCAGACGGCCAGATGCCAACCTCCCTTGTCCTTTCTGGTCTAGAACTATAGTGCCATTTGGCAAAACAAGCACAGTAACCTTAGGGTGATGCACCTTAAACTGCTATAGCAGTTACCTTAGGACTTTTTTAGAGGGTGAATGTCTGCGGTCAGCAGTTGTGCTGCCACAGCAGAGGGTAAAATCCTCCCAGCACCAGAACAACATGTGTAATGTCCTAGCACAGGTGTCCAAACAGCCAAAAGCATCCACCCCATGCCTGCTGAAGGGCCACTCCTGCCTGCCAGACCTCCTTGTCCCCAGGCTGCCACTAACAGAGCCCACAGAAAGGGGGACAGCCGTTAACTAGAACTGACGGGAAATGGTGGTTCTGTTCCAGTTAAGGAGTGGGATGAGGGTAGTGGGCGAGAGGGCCTGCAAAATTTCAAACACCTCCAGAAAAGCAGAGAGGATGCATAGCACAGCCTTCCCCGTCCCACAGTCCCTAGCTGCCAGAATCTCTCACCCGCTCGCAAAAGAGGCTTTCTGTGCTCAGAGAGGGGACCTTCCCGCTTACCATCCGCACAGTTCCATGTCCTTTGGTCAGGGGGATCACAGAGACTCCAGATGGAGCACCCCTATCTAGCCTTAGTGCCCCCGCAGAGGACCGAGGTCGGTGGGGAGAGAAGAAAGGGAAAGAAGGCGAGAAAAAGAGGAGGAGAGTTGAACGGGGGGCTGAACGGTGGGAAGAGCAGAGAAGTAGGGAGGGAAGGAAGAAAGAGGAAAAAAAGGAGGAGAAAGGGGAGGAGATGAAAGGCAAGGGGAGAAGGGAGGACCGGGCGGGGAGGAGGCGAGAGGCCGGGGAGGAGAGGAGGGAGGCAGCTCGGCAGAGAGGGAAGGGACGGGACCCGGCGCCCCGCGGGCCATGCGCCTCCTGGCCACGGCGCTGGCCGCCCTGCTGGCCACGGCCCCGGCCCCAGGTAAGCGGCACCGCGGGCGCGCAGCGGCCGGCGCCCGGCCCCGGCAGCCCCTTCCCGGCCGGGACGGGGCAGCCCCCCTCGGCCGCCTGCGGGACCCCGGGCTCCGCCTCGGGCTGCCGCTCGCCCCTTGGCGCCGCGGAGCAGGGTCCGGGTCCCCCCCGCACCGGGGAAGGGGCCGCGGCGGCGCCCGAGGCTCGGGCGGCGGGAGAGGGGACAGCGAGAGTCTGGGGGGAGCCGCCGCCCGGGGAAGCCCGGCAGAACCGCCCCACTCGGCTCCGCTCCGCTCCTCCGCACCCGCCGGGCTCTCCCCGCCGCCCCCCCACGGGGTGGTCCCTCACCGCCTTCCCGGGGTCCCGGCAGCAGCGCTTCTGCACAGCGACCTGACCCGCAACTGCCTTGTCACAAAAGGACCCCCTTCCCGTGCAGAAGTTTATGGAAATGTGTCCTCTGCCGCCTTCTGTGCCAGGCGGGACAATGTTTAGCTGCACCGAGGAACTGCAGGCAAAGTTGAGGCAAAGGGAGATTCGGCATTGCTTTTTCCACGGCTGCCTAGATGCTATAGGCATCCAGTGGAAATGGAACCCCTAGTTCACTTGGGAAAAAACCTCCGATACTCAAGACCTTTCTGTCTCCAAAATCAAGGGTTCATTGGCCAGTGTCACGTCCTAAAGCTGCAAAATGAACAGAGAGCCCAGATCTGAACTTCAAGGTGCAGTGAGGGTTTGGGAGAGGGAAAACCCTATTAATTCAAGATTAATAAAAGAGCTGGATTTGGATCTTCACCTCAAAAGGGCAGGAGATGGTGGAGGCAGAGGTTTGGTTCAAGTCCATCTTTAGTCACTGCGGAAGCTTTCTCAGAGAAGGAGCCTCTGACTTGTGAAATTTGCTGACAGATCCGTCCAACTGAAAACAGCTGCTTGCTTTTGGTGATCTTGCTAGCCAGCTCGTAATTAATTTCATTTAAACAAAGAGCTTTGCCTCTTCCTGGCTTATCTGCTCTTCTAACTTTTTAATTGTAGAGAACTCAAAATTAAGCAGGCTTTGACAGCAACATTGTTTCACAGAACAAACTACAAGGAGGCAAAAGCCATCCGATATGCTTCTGGTCATGCAAATCCAAGATCAGAAGATAACTACCCTGATGGCATGCCTCTCTAGTCCCTTGGCTATCAGCAGGGGCTGAGGAAAAAAGTCCTCTCAGACCTAAAAGTTGGTAGATTCTGCCTGTCAATCTCCATGGAGGAAGGAAGAAGGGCTTGCGAGTATCACAAGTGAGCACTATGGCTCCCTCGGATTGTGAGCAGTAGTGCACAGTACTCGTGAGTGTCTCCACTGGAGTAGCTGGGGTTCTTCCACAGAAACACAGCCACGCTGAAACAGCTAACCAAATGTAAGGATCCAGCAGTGGGGCCTCTGCTACTGTTCCAGCACAGACAGAGGGGACAGCCCTGGCACAGACAGGTTTCTGGCTGCTATAAGTATCATTTGTTGATTCTGACAGCGCCATGAAAGTGGTTTGCTATCTAATACAGCAGACAAAAAAGCTCAAACCTAGCTAATACCTGGAATTGAACTGGTGTAAGCAGAAGTCGACTATCTTCAAAACAGGATTTTTCAAAACAGAGTGTAGTCAGCAGTAACCCTCCCTGACTCCCCACAGGCTGATGAGAGAGGCAGCTGGAGAGTACCAAAGAAACAAACAGGTTGGGGGCAACTAAGTGAGCTGATTGCAAACAGAAGAGATGGGTTTGATGAGTAAGCATACTGCAAAGGAATCCTCAAGTCTTTGACTCACTCTCCTCCCCTTTTCTATAAATAGTTTCCCTTTCCAAGCAGAAGCAAGACTAAAACTCTTGTGGTAAGCTCCACCTGAGCAGCTACATCACGCTATACTGAAGGAAGGCAGGAGAAGAAAAAGAGTGATTCCTCACTTCAAGCAGCGATCTGAAGTCTAGAAATTCAGTGCTCTGTTGGCACACAAGCCTGCTCTCACGTTGTGGAGGAGTCTCCTGTCTTGGCAAGGAGCCCATTACAAGGGTAAACCTCATGCTGGGGCTGATCCAGCGCTTGCTAAAGACAGGAGGAACATTTCTACCAGTGTCTGGGAGCCCTGAATGAGGCTTTTCCTTTCCACATAAGAGGTAAATGACTTCTTTCCTCCAAAATATACCACTGTTTCTGCTCCAATGGCAGTGGGAAGATGGAGTCAAATGGACACTTTTTATGTTTTATATAAAGCATCACCTGACCATGTTCAACATAAGATGAGATCATGGTAAAAGCATCAGGAAATTTCCAAGACTCTCCCCATTGCTGCACTTGTACAGCCACACCAGTAGGAACTACAGAAGAAAGATAAGGAGATGGGTTCCCGCTGATTAGACAACATGAAGGATGCAAAATTTGATATTTCCTTATAAAAAGGCATGCCCCCAGAGGAAAAGTAGAAGCCTTAGGTATAAAATGCCAATGTCTGTATGAGTGTAAACAGCTAGAAAGGAATCAGAGACTCCACATACAATGCTGCTTTATCTTCTTGCAGAGGCTTCCATCATCACCATATCTGAATTCCTCTGTATTTTCTCTTGGGTACTTTTTGGCACTATGTTCTGCCTAGTTTCGAGTTAAGCAACAATTCTTTTGCCTTTTATTTTGGGACTCTATTCCACAATTAATCCTAGCCAGCTTTTTCAAACGAGAAGTTCACATGTCAGGAAAATGACATAATTGTTTTTCTTTACAGTTTTCATGACATGTTCATAATTTCAGTAGAAAAAGGTTGTGGTTTTCATTTACCCAAACCACATTTTTATGAATTATTTATTAAACATTTATAGCCTAATTAATTACGAGAACCCCCAAAAGTACTGAAATTCTTAAACCTATTCCTTATTTACTGAGCAGCACAACCTTCCAAATTTAATCTTATTTCGATGGCAGAGGTGGCCATCTTATCTTTACATCTGCCTGGAAAGCACTAAGGTCAGGTAACTCCAGCAAGTAATAACTGAAGTTTCATGCCTGGAAAGCTTTTAGTGGTTTTCAGCAGCCTTCATTTTAAATTTCAACATCCCGTTCTACTTGTGTGCTGTCTACAATCCAAAATAATCTCTTGCTTTGGCACTTAAAAGAATTGCACACACAAACATCATGCACACATAATTGTATCAATAATCTAGGCCGTGCTTAGCTGTAGTTTCTTAAAGAAATTAAAAAAAAACCCCACACCCTAAACTTTCTTTATACAAATTATTTTCTCCTTCGTAAAGAAAAAATAATGTCTACTTAGAAAAAATACACCATTCAGTAGAGCTTTCTATTGAAATTACCCCAAGGAATTATTAAACTATTCATTTTCAGAGGGTTCTTCCCAAAAAACTGCAATGTAACTTCTTTAATTTAGTGGCTTTACTTTAAGTAAGGTGATAGAATTCACCACTAAATTGCATGGCTTCACTGGGGCCATAAAACCAGTGTCTCTGTCTCCAATACTCCTTCAGAAATAGAATGGAAATACTTGACTTGCTTATTTTGAAGATAAATGTATGTTTGTGTTTCAGGAGCTGATGTCAGACAAGAGTCTCTGCCAAAATGCTCATCCCCTTTGTTAAAATGTTCCTAGCTGATGTGCTAGAAAAGTGTCCAGAAATGAAAAAATCATTCTCCCAGAGTTGCAATTCTCATTAGTATGAGAATCTCATTAGTACAGTATATTCACATAACAGGAAGCTTAATATTCGTATTTTAGAGGACATTTCACGCTTTGCAGAGTGCATTTCAGGGAGTGCTCGCTCACTGTTGAAATATGGTTCTCTCTCTAGTGGATGCCATCAGACCAGTAGATTACACATTACAAGTCATTTAGGGAACACATTGCCACAATATACCATTGGTCAAAAATAGATCAGTCTCTAATATGACTAATAAGAACATTCTTAATGTACATTAGGAAGGAAATAAAATGAGTGTTGATTCCCATGCCTCAGAAAATCAGTCCAGCATAAATCAGTTAGGTCAGGAAAGAAAAATCTTCCTCTAATGAACTGCTATGGATTTCTTTCAACCTTCACCTATCCTGGACATGGTTGGAAATAAATCAGAAAGACAAACAACTGGCCTAACTGTTCATGCTGAAGAACAGAAAAACAAGAGTCAGAAATTAACAGAATAATGGAATAATAATTTGTCCCAATATAATCTCATGCAATATTTTGTCATGCAAATAATGCCATATTAAATTGAATTTGAAGTCAGAAAGACTAATCTGACAGATTTAATGCAGATTTGAGATGACCATTTGATTATATTATTTAAAACAGAGGCAATGGGAAACTGTAAATTGAGGAGCTGGTTATGGACACAGGGAAGTTGGCAGTCTTTCAGTGATCAGCTAGGGAACAGTATCACATAAGGTTTGTACAAATGATGTCTAAAAGAAGTAGACAGAAGCATGCACATTGAAGTTATGCGATTTTATCAAGTTAGCATAAGATTGGGATAGCATGTAGAAAAAACTCAGGCCCAAGTAACAAAAGTGGAGCAGAATGTAGTAAAGCAAAGTCACATACTTGGGTGTTAGCAAGAATTTCTTTGATGCACTGGGAACTGAACCATAAATGACAAAGAAGGGAGAATGTCCAATTATTTTATTTAATTGCAAACTGACATATCATGATATGTGAAAATATCACAAAAAAGGACAACATAATTCTGGGATATACCAGGCAAGGTATATCCCAGTCAAATCTGGGAAGTACTGTGACTATTTCACAGGACACTGGACAGCTTCTTTCCAGACAGCGCCTATAATTTCAGTCACCCACATTAAAAAAAGAATTAAAACAATTACAATCAAATGCTAAATTTAAACTGAACCAATGCAGAGAAGGGCTCCTAAGGTGAACAGGGAAGTGGAGACACTACTTTAATTGAAGAGACTAACAGAGCTTGACTTCTTTAGCTCAACAAAGCAAAGGCTGAGGTACCAGATAATTGCTTTCTATATGGAGTCAGGAAGCAAGTGCTAGAGAAGAAAACACTATTTAAACTTAAAGTTGGCACAGGCACAAAGAGGCATAAGCTGGCTATTGAAACAGTTTAGGCTGGCTATCCTAAGAAGGATGGAAGTTGTCAAAAGAGCTGGTCATGGAACAGCTTTCCAAAAGACATTCTTGGCTCTTGCTCCAAGCTAGTTTTAGATTAACGCTTGTTCAGACTGACAAAAGATTTTGTGATGTTGGGCCTTATAGGTGGCAAGGTGTCCACTTCAGCCCTATCTTATTAATTAGCGACAGCAAGAACGCTAGAGCAGATGCACTGAAGGAGGGTTTCATATCATCTTTAACATTCACAAAGAGACAGTAGATGTCAGGTTCTAAAAGCTCATTGAATTGCTGCACACGGAATGGATGCCATCAGTTTACCTGCAGCGGACTTGCATGCTGGGACAGATTATGGTGCTGTTGTGCCGATACGGAGGATTCTCACCATCTTTTCTTTCCTTTGCAGACGTTTGTGCGGCTTTAAATGTGACAGTCTCTCCGGGACCAACAGTGCAATACTCCGAGGGAGATAATGCTACCCTTTACTGCCACATTTCTCAAAAGAGAAAGACAGACAATTTGCTGGCTGTGCGGTGGGTCTTCGCTGCATCACCGACCCAGGAGTATCTGATGATCAAAATGACAAAGTTTGGGTCTGTCCAGTATTATGGAAATTATACTCATCATTTCCACAAGCAAAGACTGCATCTTCTTAAAGAGAAACATGGAACTATGTACAAATTTCATATTCTAAGTCTCCAGCAAACAGATCAAGGACATTACATATGCAAAGTCCAGGAAATTGGCAAACACAGGAATAAGTGGACAGCATGGTCAAATGGCACAGCAGCTACTGAAATAAGAGGTGAGAGACAACTGATTTCAATTCTGTCATTTTTCTTGTGCCACGATCCCTGTTTTTCTTTTCTTGAAAGTTCATCCACAAGATATTGGAAGTTAGGTTATTTTTAAGTGTTATGTGTGGACAGGAGAAGAAAACCTAATACTCAGCTTCTTTACTTACACATTACAATTTAAAAACTATTAAGCCCATTATAAAATGTAAAGAAGTGAGAAGATTGGTAGATTTGTAGAAGACAGTCTATATTTCCTTTGCCCTTTACCAGAATAACAGTAATTAGAACTCCTTTACATTCAGCTACAGGTTTCTACAACTTTCCTAGTGGGAATAAACAAATGCCATTATTATTTAAATACAAAGAGACAGAAACAGAGAGAAATTAACTTATTTTCTGAAGAATATGCAGTGGGTCTGCCAGACATAGAAACATTAAATTTAAGATTTATGTTTTTCCTCTCTCTTGGTGTTTTCATTGGTTTTAGTTCCAGCCTAGCAGCAGTTGGTAAGTAGGATTTCTAGTATAATTTCTGTACTTTTGATTATATCACTTGTAGCCAGAAAGCAGAGCTAGAAAAGCAGTGACCAGCCTGCTGGTATTGAACTTCAGATAAAGAAATAACCAGCAACAAGTGAGGGTTTTGAACAGGCCTTCTCTTTAGCGTGGGTCAGCTCAAATCTACCACCACCACACCCACACTTTCAGAGATCGGTGAAACTGGCTTTTAGAGAACAAAGTCCTTTGAAGAGGTGGTTGAGCTCAGCAGTTGTGTCATTAGCAGTAGCTGGCAAACTAGCCCCCTGCTTGTGGCTTTATAAACAGAAAATTGATTTCACACAGGTGCACCTCTAAAGATAATGCCAAAAATTGAGTATGACTGTTTAGTCCATGGGTCTGGAAATTCAAGAGGTTCATCCAGCAATCACAGAAAAACTTGTGTGAGAAAACTGTACTTCACAAAGTTTCTGCCATTGCTGTTGATGCTAAATTTAATGTTGTATTTAAACTGCAAAGGTTATTCCTGTAGCTGGGAAACCCTCATCCCATTTATCCAATTTATGTTTTGGGGAAAGTGGCCCTGGCTCTCCTCTGAAACCAGTTTTGCTTAGAGGGAACTCTGTGGACTACAGGCCTTTTCAATATAGATTCAAACACGCTTACATAGTCTTAATCCAAAGCATGTTCTGTCAACGCCAACTTCACTGGTGTCATTCAGATTTCTGTATCACTTTTGGATAATACACACACCAGGGAGACAAACGTGACAGTAAAAATTAATCTTTGTGAGTGTATGATCTCCTGTGGGTAGCTGTCAGGTACCACAAGCTTTCATTTTGATCTATCAGAAGTACAAGAACAAAGATGTGAAAAACCACAATATAACAAGAGATAAAGAGCAGTTTCACATTGATCAGCAATGTTTAAATTTGCCTTAAGAAATCATGGCATTAACATAATGTAATTAGCTGATTATTGTTAACAATGATGAAAGACAGTAATGATCCAAAGCTGAATTTCTGTTTAGATTAGTAGCAAACACCACGGATCAATTTTAAACACCAGGAAGAAAATCCTAGTCTAAACTATTTGGACTTACTGGTTATGCAAAACTTGCCTGGAAAGCCTCTAAGACATTCGTATGGTATTTCCTCTGCTTCCTAGTTGCAGTCAGAAATAGAAATAATGACAGAGCAGGACCCAAGTCCAAACTGGAACCCTTACCTGTCTCCAGCAGGGAAAGCCCACCCCTCCAGAACCCAGACCCCAGCTGTGTGTATCACCCACGCTTCTTTTGCACAGAAGACCAGAGAAGCAGGACTTAAAGGAAAACTTCACCAAAGCTCATTAGACTCCTAAATACTAATCACCAGAGCAATCAGTACCACAGGTCAGAAATGTAATCCTGCAGCCAAATGTCATCTGTAATCCATAACCTGATATCCTAATGAAACCAAAGCCTACATGATCACACTATCAACTAGTCCGCAGCCTTTTGAATCCATGGCCTGATTTTAATGACATAACAGTCTTAAAGATATTAAGGTTGTACAAGTCATGTGAAATTGGCTGCAGGGGGGGAGAGAATATCTGTATGAACTTCCTCACTGAAGGAAAGCTGTAAGAACAAAAAAGGTAATTATTGTTCTTGAGCTGCCATGTGCCCAGTGACCTTCCACATCGCAGTCAGTAATTGGGTCTCCTGGACATACCACAGGAGGAGGAGGCTGGTACTAAGGTGGTTGTGGAGAGGGGAGCCGCTAGGATACGTGACACAGAATTCATTAGCTTCACAGCTCAAAGAACAGTTTCTTGTTTGATTTTTGTTGCTGTTTTCACTCTTGTTTTTGAATGAGGAGGAGTAAAAACACTAGAGCCCAATATCTCCTGATCTCAGCCATCTCAGTCTCTGGAGAGCATTAAGTTCTACAAGCACTGACCCCATGTTGGGTGGCTGGAGCCGAGACACAGTGGTTAGTCTTGTAACCACACAGGGATATGAAATGAAACTTTATTGCATGCATGATTTAGCCCTACAAGCTTCAGGCATTAGCTGGCTTCATGCTCAGCAGTTGTTCTTCCCTGCTGTTCCTGCCCTTGGCTAGGAACTGGCTCTTCTGCTCTCCCTATCTCTTCCTCCTTCACCCCTCTAGATTTGGCTGAAAGGAGAGATTCAGCCACTGTCAAGAAGGAACCGGCAAGCAGGAGGACCGATCACCCCAGCTGCCTCAGCCTCTCAGCTTTGGGAAGAAGCAAAGCTGGTGACTGGTGCAGGGAAGGGAAGCCAAAGCTCTCATCTCAACATACAAAGAACAAGTACTTCAAACACTGTGCTTGGGGAGAAGAGGAGGAGAGGCTGAGAGTAACTACCAGGTGTTGTTACTTCCAACAGCACCTCGAATGGATGGCCAGGGCTGAAGCTTGCAGGCCTACAAGCAGGGCTAGGAGGTCACCATACAACCCCGGAGTCTCCTAGGGGATAGACCACACCTTTTTCCAGTGCTTTGGGGAAGAATTTCTGAGGATAACTTGAGGGATGGGAGCTAGAGAGGGCCAGCTCTGGTGTCAAGATGCAGAGAGAAGCAGCGAAGGAGGAAGGTACTGTTTCAGCTGGGGGCTTACACTATACTGACCCTTCCCCTCAAATCCTCGGCACCAGACCAGATAGCTGTCTCCAAGAGTAGTACGCTGAAAGATAGAGTGGATAACAAGTAATGTGCTTCTTGCATGAAGGACTTGCAAAATAGACAAATAGATGTACCCCAGGAGTGCAGAACAAGTAGGAGGCTTGCAGGGGAGGAAAAAAACAAAAACCAACCAAACAAAAAAACAAAAACAGAAAAAAAAAGAAAAACTCAGATGAAGAACAATTTTTAGGAAATTCCTGTGATAATGTCACTTCATAGGGCAGGCCAGCATTTTAAGGAGTGTTTTCTCATTCACTGAATGATGGAATTTCTTAAATGGCTGTAGTGAAACATGGATTTGTCAGGAGTGCTTGGAAAGGGAATGACATGTTCCAGGTAAAAGTCAGCAGAAGAAAAAGCAATATAAAATATTGTCAGACCACCTGTCATACCCCTCCTCACAAAAAGCCACTCCGCATCTTTCATAGCTGCTGAGGCTATTGCTAACTATAACACAGGAATTTCTCATTGCTCTTCCCAGCTAAAGCGTGGAGCTCAGATCAATTTAGTTATTGCAAAGAAAGAATACCGTAACTTTTTAGTTCAGCCCTTCGATACTACATTTCCCCCTGATTTTTAGTACGATTTATGAATACATAACCAGAGTGGGGATTTGAAACATTTTCATCTTTCTCACGCTGTCTGCTCAGCTGTACTGCTGCTCTGCTTCAAACGTAACCCAAAGCAGAGCAGGAAACCCAAGACACGGGAGGAAGGCAGGCCCACCTGCAGACTAAACACACTGACAATACACCTTGTGGGGATCTAAGGCAGACACCACCACCACGCCACCCCCCCAAAAAGAGTATTTGTCCTAAATTCTAAATCCAGATCAAAGATACTAAAAGACATCTGAAAAATGCCATAGCAACTGTTTTACTGCTAAAAGCCTCTTTACTGGAAGCAAAGGACTGCCTTAGCTAGCATTCGGTTAATGCAGCGTGAGCGCACAGGACTTGCCACACATGGGAGGGAAGGCAACTCTTTTCAGAGCGGTGATAAAGTCTCCAGTTTCCCCAATGGTAACACTTGTGCTTTTCAAGGAAATTTTCTTCCAAGCACATTTTGTATTTTATATTATGATCAGTTACACTTTTTATTGCAAAGGGATTTACTTATATTACAGTTAGATCCAGGATGCAACAAAAGGAGCAATACAAATTGCTTGAAGCATTTGGATACTTAAGTTGTAGTGCTTGTGCTTTATCAAATAAGGTAACAGTATTCAAACAAATCACAGTTGCTGTCTTGTCTAACATTTTGTTCCAGTTAATGTGTCTGCTGTTATGCCCAAATTCAAAATAGCTATCTTTATGCTAAAGCACCAGGCAAATTTCTTACAACCTTGCACATCAAATGGATGCAGAAATAGCATTTAGGTCCCTTTTTTGTTCACTCAGGAAGAGGAGGTCACTGTGCAAGGCAGAAATTTCCAGAGGGAATGGAAAAGGATCATTCTGCTTCAAAATCTGTCTGGCTTTTGAAGCAAAAAAACCCTGGGGCAGTTCAGTACACAGCCTTCGTCAGGCACCAAGCATAGTGCTAGTCAAAGCAAAAGACCTTACCAGATTACAGCTGGGTCTGTAGTATCTACTGCTATTAACTAATATTCAGATCTTGTTATTTGCTAGCAAGTTTGCATGTGTGAATTTTTGTAGGCCATTAAGAAGTTGCAAATACATTTTCTTGCAACACATACATTTCTACAGCTAAACATATTAGAATTGTGGAAAAATAATTGAGTTACAGGCTACAGTTCCTTAACGTGGAAGGATGGCAGTTAGAAGTTTAGCTACATATCTGTCTTCTTTAGGGACATAAGAAGTATTTTTCAGAAAAGGAGCCTCATCTGATGGGGATGGAGTCCTTACAGTCTTCCGTTCATGGATTCACGTGTCAGCTACATCAACTTTGTAGTGTTTTCAGAAGGCCCAGCTGAAATTTGAACTGTTGCAGTTTGCCCCTTGAGGTGTAGTGACTACAAGACATCAAATAGGATTTATTAAAAGTCTACTGTTAAACCTTGGTAGCAAACTCAAGAGAAGTCCACGTCCTAATGTTGCCAAGACGTGTCTCCTACTCCAGCCACGCAACATCTTCCCTCTAAGCTAAGGCAAACCTTTTCCCCTTCACCCATCTTCTTATCAAAGGCATCTGTTCTTTTCCTGGGCTTGTGTGGTCAATGTTAGCCTAAACCTAAGTTAGTGATCTTCATTATAATACAGAATACACCAGAAAACAGTTAATTTGAGGAAAAAGAGACATCAGAAAGATGTTTCTCCCACTGCCTTCCTATCAGAAAACTCAAAGTAGTGAGTAGTCTTCTCAGAACAATATGCAGCACCTTCAAACCATCATTTACAGTTGAGTAATCCCTCAAGCCCACTATGGAAGGAGCTGCACATCTCTTAGGAAGGGCAACACACGTTCCAAATGGAATACAAGCCGAGAGAAGACACTACATGTAGGAGGACAAACATAGAAAATTAGGCAGTCTGACTATAATCCTACTGGCATGGACAACACAAACAAGTAGAGACCACAACAGTCTGATTTGTTGGGAAGTTTGTGTCAGGGTTTCCCATAGAACAGAGTCTGAGATCTATTAAGTATTAGTCACATGTGGCATTTTCTAACAGTAAAAGTGTTGCAAGATACAGGAATGCAAGATTATTCCCCCACCACCACCCCCCCAAAAAAACCCAAAAAACACAACCCCACAAACAAACCAAAAAAGTACAAAAGCCTGTTTTTCAGGGAAGGTATTCTAAAATACTTGTCAAAAATATACATGTGTGACGCTTTCATGTAACAGATGAGTAGATTTGTTAAAATATTAAGTTGCGCTTCACATGATTCATCACAACTACACAGAAGATTTCACTAGTGCTGAAAGCAGTTCCATATCCATTGAGTTAGCCTCACACCTCACATCCCTACGGGGCACTCCTTAATGGATTCCCTTTTCAGTAGGAAATTTGTTCTTTAATGATTTGCCATGTCAACCTGTCTTGGATGTTCAGTCTTCATTGGCAATCTGGAGGACATCACCAGACTCCCACTCCATTGCCAGCAGAAAAAAATCATGGATTAACATAAGTGAGATCATCTAATCTGATGTCATCAAAAAATGTCAGCATGCATAAACAATCTGGCTGAGGTCAGCAGAGAGGGTTTTGAACAGTGATCCAGCAGTCAGAACATTTGGGTACTAGTGCTAGATTGTACAGCTGTTATGATATTGACATTCATCATTCTGCCCAAAGCTCTGAAAGTCTGCTCCTCCTCTTGAAACAGAGACGACAATTCTGTGCAAACTCTGCAGCTATTTTCCCTTTTAATTGAGTTAGAGCATAGTCATTCAGTCAGGCCTTTTTCTAGGCTACAAAAGTGAGCTGGTACAACTTGTGGCCGTGCAGTCTTTCTGCGCAGGAAAAGACTCCCACCCATAGTCAGGTGAATTACACCAGCTGAGAACTTAAGCTGTTCTGCACAAAAATGTCAGTGGCCATTGTTACAGCAGTTTACGTCAGTTAAGATGTTCAGCCTAGTCTGTTTCTACATCTAAGCCAAGGATACTGAGGGTAAGTAGATGAATTCTGCTTTCCAGCTCAAATATGCAATTTCTGAAGCATTTGGACATGCTTCAGAAAGTCCATGCATACATGGGTGAGTTCTTTCAGATAGGCAGGTATCACACCCATGTATATTTAAAAGGCAGGGCATAGAAGTCAATTTTCGAGGGAAGTAAAAAGAAAAAGAACTCATGAGCAGTACTCTCATTTGGGGTCTCTCAATGTGTTATTTGGGTGCTGTTGTAGGAATGGCAGGACAGTTCAACCTGCCAAGGGACATCCACAAGAGTTTTGGAAGGAAGGCAAGGACTTTTGGAGCAAATCAGGAGCCTACAGAGTCAGTCTTGAAGCTGGGGCAATGCTATCACGTTGTCAGAGATTACTTCAGTATCAAGCATTGCTAGAGTGACTTTTCTGTTTTTTAAAAAAGCTCTGTCTAACGTGGCTGGCTCCAAGTCATTCTCAGGAAGCCTTCAGAGCTGTGTCCTTCAGTAAAGCTACTGCTCTTCCAATTTTTTTTTTCCTTAACCTCTAAGACTTAGAAATAGACTACAGTGTTTAAAATACTTCTTAATAACTACAAGAGAAATGAAATTCCCATTCTCTTGAGCAAAAGTTGTTCACATCGTCTCTAAAAAGTAGCCTGTTTTGGGACAGAAACACAAATTTCAACCCTAGAGGTACAAGTTCTGGGTAACTGAGAACACAGAGTTGGAATAAAGCCAGCTACACACAGCATTATTCACAGGTTTTTCCCTGTGTAAAAAAAGCCACTACAGAACTTGCAAGCACACAGCCACCCTATTCTAAGGCCTCGGCTCTTCTAAAGCGCGTTTCTGTTCTCTTGCTGTTCTTCACTGCATTTAACTTTCAATTGAAGAGTCACACATTGCATTTTCCCAGAATAAGATGACAACAGGGAGGCAGTCTCAAGCCATATGGCACTCATGGGGGGTGCCAAACCAGATGAGATTTGCTGGAAGACATTTTTATAATTCTGTTTTATAACTGAAGTGTTTCATTGAAAGGTAATTATCCTGTGAGAGAAAGCAAGATCCTTGTGCACTGAAGTCTAAGGCAGAACTGCATTTACTTCAAGAGGTCCCAACTTTTTGTCACACATTTTCAGTTCTTGTCATGTCATCTTTGGTTTTTTGGTTTTTTTTAGTGATTTCATCAAAATCTTCTGATGATCCCAGTTTCAAGAAAAACCATGAAGCTTGGAAGTTTTTTGAAGGTAAAGATGCATCTAACTGCTACTGATTCCATGCAAGATGTTAGTTTAATCCAATGCTACAGGACAATTAAGGTGTCCCAAACAGGACCAATTTTGCTAGTTCATGTGAAAACTCAAGCCTTCCCTGAGAAATCATCCTACAGAGTACAAGGGGTGCTGGAGAAAAGAGAAGGGAAGGCTCCAGCTTCAGTCTGTCATATATTTGTTATGGTCAATGGGAAAATAACCTATGCCTGGTTAATCATGCAATGCAGACCCTTATTCCAGAAAGGTGCTGAGCATGTCTGAAGAGGTACCAAGCACTCTACACTCCCAGCAGCCTTAGAAGCTGCTCACTGAACATGCTTTGCACTGCAAGAGCAGCTTAAAGCTCCCTTGAGTTTCCAGGCAAGCGCTATTTTCTGTGTAGATTAGAGGGCAACCGTTTCGGGAGACTGAAACGCAGAATTTGCATGCAGTTGGGATTCCCTCCCCCTCCTCCTGCCCCAATCCAGAGCACCAGTGAAGCGCCAGCACAACATTTGCAGCCGCTGCGCTGCCTGCCAGGCAGGACTGCTTGTTTAAAGGACAGCCTTGATTCTGTGGGGACCCTTGCTGTTTAAACCACAATTTACAAACTATATTGTTGTACTGCGTAAGGGGAACAAAGCACAGAACTGCAGGTCAGGGGTCTAGTTCCAGCAAGGCTATTTTCTGCAAGAACACTTGACCTCTGAGGCTCAGTTTCCTCTCTGTAAAGCCGGAGAAAAGCCAATATACCTCCCTAAGGACATTTCAAGACATTAATGGGTAGAGCATCCTTAAAGTACTCTATTTAGAGTTCTAGTAAAAGCAGAATTAAGTCATTAAAAATTTCTCCATCTGAACAAAATACTCCACCTTGATTTGCCATGGTACAACTCCTGTCACCTCCACTGGGAATGTATTATGGCACCTAAATGAGAGCCATGAAGGGAGACTGAGGCTGTAAATTAAAAAATAAAAAAAATTTACAAAAATTTCAAGCCAGTGCTGCCACAAGAAGAAACAATTGCAGACTTCCTTCCTCAGCTATTCAGCCCTCCCACCCCTCAACTTTTCTTGTTTTGTTTCGTTTTTAATTAAAAAAAAAATGTACAGCTGTTTGAACTGGGAAATAGTTCAACTGAAGTCCTCTTGTTTTCTGGTTGCCCAGCAAAATAAAAAAAAAAGGAAAATTAAAAACCCCAAACCAGCCCTTTCCTCCCTCCTGAAAGTAAGCCATCTTAGGTGTAGTTACACCTACTTGCAGTTATGGTGACTTCAACCAAATTTTAGACTGATCAGGATACTATATGAACACCAGTATAGGTTAGGGGCGGACATGCTGGGAAGCAGCTCTGAGGAGAAGGACCTGGGGGTCCTGGTAGACAGCAAATTATCCATGAGCCAGCAGTGTGCCCTTGTCGCCAAGAAGGCCAATGGCATCCTGGGCTGCATAGGGAAGACTGTGGCCAGTAGGTCGAGGGAGGTCATTCTCCCCCTCTACTCTGCACTGGTGAGGCCACAACTGGAGTACTGTGTCCAGTTCTGGGCTCCCCAGTTCAAGAGGGACAGGGAACTACTGGAGCGAGTCCAGCGAAGGGCAACCAAGATGATTGTGGGACTGGAGCACCTCCCTTATGAGGAAAGGCTGAAAGAGCTGGGACTCTTCAGCCTGGAGAAGAGAAGGTTGAAGGGGGACCTGATTAATGTTTACAAGTACCTAAAGGGTGGGTTTAAGGAGGACGGAGCCAGGCTCTTTTCAATGGTTCCCAGCGACAGGACAAGGGGCAATGGGCACAAGCTAGAACATAGGAAGTTCCGTTCAAATACACGGAAAAACTTCTTTACAGTGAGGGTGACAGAGCACTGGAACAGGCTGCCCAGGGAGGTTGTGGAGTCCCCTTCTCTGGAGATTTTCAAGACCCGCCTGGATGCAGCCCTGAGGGATGTGCTCTAGGCAATCCTGCTCTAGCAGGGGAGTTGGACTAGATGATCTCTAGAGGTCCCTTCGAACTCTGAAGATTCCGTGATTCCGTGATTCCGTGATTCCGTGAAAGTTTCAAGAGGGTTAAATTACTTCTGAACTATTACCCTAAAATCTTTTGGGCTGGGGTCTATTTAGATCTTGTAGATGTAACTTGTTTCTATCCTGTAAGCATGAAGCACGCAGTTGCAACACTGACCATCTTCTATGCTTGGCTTTCAGATCTGTACGTGTATGCGGTGTTTGTGTGTTCAATAGGAATCATCAGCGTCCTCCTTTTTACACTTGTCATTCTCTGTCAGTCACTTCTGAACAAGAGGAGATCCACGGGTGAGTGAAGTGTCATTTTGCAAGGCCCTTGCCAAAGAGGGAGAGGGGGGAGAAGGAGAATGCAGAAAAAGCAGGAAAGAGAAATATCTCCTTGCCTTGATTTTAATTTAAAAAAAAAAATGGTAGAAAAAAACATTTCTGCCAGCAAAACTAGAACAAAGGCATTTTGCTCCCTTTGAATCACTATTTCACTTTAAATTTGCTTTGGACTTTTCAAAATCTTTCAGCTTTGCATAAACATAAATTAAACGTTGTTGGAACTTCTTTCGAAGACAACCAAGTGCTGTATCATTAAATTGCATTCCAATCAGATCTACCTAGCCTTTTACACGAGCGACATTTCTGCAGATGTTTAGAGGGGTTTCAAAGCGGTCTTACTCTGGTTTTCCTCTTCCTTCCCGACTAGCTGTCAATATTCTTGGGAGTAGGGCAGTTGCTATTAGCACTCTCTCATTTGTAGCATTGTTTGAAACAAAAGCATCATTTCATTATTCAGATCTGTCTTTTCATAATAATCTTTCAAGATCAAGGATTACTGTTTCATTCTTCTCTTCCTCAGAGAAGGTTTCTCAAAGAAGCTACATCTGAATGAAAGCAGCCCTGTTGTAATCAAAAGTGCTATTTCAGATCCGTGGAATAACCAGTGCAGGCTCTACTTTCATTTTGGTTTAAGAGGGGTTTATTTGGAGAGCTCACACAAGCTGTGAGGGTGAGATGCCAGCATGCTTAGCAGCCACCATGTTAGAGGAGAGCGGAAGGACCACCTCTGACCAGAAGCTTTCAAAAAGTGGTTAGTGATTTATCCTGGGAATGACAGGAGAGAATCGTGACTTTGCTGCCTCTTCAGCACTACAAACATACCCTGAAGGAATGAGTGACTCAGATACACAAGGGAGAAGACATGTAAACCAAAAATAGATGTATATAGAAGTCCTTGCCTGACCACAAACACATTTCAGACTGTGGCTCTTTCTTCCCGGTAGTATGCTTAGTAGAGTAACTCTGATTCTAACTGAGCCCAACAACTCTGCTTGCCAAGAGGAAGGAGCAAGATCAATGTTATTCTTCCTACCCTGTTAAGTGATGACAAAGGTTTTGTGCCAAGGGAGTACCCACACTTAAATATGTTGGTCATGGTGAGTCACCCTGAAGCCACAAGCACTAGACACACTGATGTATCCCATTTTTTCTTTAGCAGACATTCGGCTAGATTTTGCTTCTGGTGTGGGTGATTTACACTGCTGTAAGCATACAAGCGGCTTGAAGAAAAAGTATCTTTACATTGAACCAACACCAGTTAAATATAGAAGTAATACAGAATACAATATAAAATAAGTATATACAACAGAGAAAAAGTAATTTCTTCTGAGTTGCTAAATCCCTTCTTCACCACCCTAATATCTGAATAATTGCAGGCTTCACCAAATTTTTATTTAGATTTTGAACATTACCCAGTAAACACTGGCAGCATTAATCCTATGGATTCAATGGAAACGTAACACAATTAAGCTTAGACAGGCACCCAGCATAAAACAGATAAGATTTTCAGGCAAGCCTTTCAGCTAGGTCCACTTGATCAGAGTATTTTCCAGAGCCACATTAATTTGCTCAGCATTCAGTAAAGCATCAGGGAAATAAGTTTCTGAAGCAGTAGTGGAAGATGTGTCAGTGACTGACACAGTCTCCACTAGCCTCATATTGCTTTTTCTGCCCCTGACTGCTGGGCCACGGCAGCAAGCTCAGCCCTGAAGCTCTGCCCTGGGGAGCAATAGCTCCCTGGGAGATACTTTCTCCACTCATCCGTATGGGCATGGGGCACAACAGCCCCCTCCTCCCTCAACACTCTTCTACCCCCTCCAGAGGCACCTTCCAGGAGTTAGGGTCTGGCCACAAGATATCCACCCTGTCAGTCAACAGCAGTGCTCTCACATTCAGACTGTTAGAATAAGGCATCTCTCCTCAAAAAGTATTATCTTACCTCCTCTCCATCCTCAGCATTCTGTACCTCCATCCTGGGTTGGACTAGGCAGATCCTAGTATTCATGAGAAAAGAGCCTGCAGTAAAATCCTGAAGTCCGTCCTTCCGTGAGGAAGGGAGGAAAGACAGCGACAGCAAAGCAATCCTCCCTCTGCATCACCACAAGCCTCCACATAGGCTCCAGGCACAGATGCCTTCCACCTTCAGCAAGATGGTTGCGGCATCATCTTCCTCAGAGGTTCTTCCAGATCAGGGGCTCAGGACAACCAAAACTAACTCCTTACCTCACCTTGCTGGGCAAATTTCCATCAGGGCTTCTCCCTGAACCTCTCCAATCACGCCACCCCTATCACAGGGACACCAACAACTCCCACCACTCCAGCTTCCTCCCATAGTTCCTCAGCCTTAACACCTCAAGGAGGATAACCTGCCCTGCCCCACCCCACCCCACCACCACATACAGGGAGTGGAGTCAGACATCCAAGTACAGGGAGAAGAGGGAGGGAAAACCCTGCCTAGCCCTCTAAAAGAACAGCCAAACCTGGGACAAAGAGGAACTCATACCTGAGTTAAAAGTTGGGATTTGCAGTAGGTGAAGCTGGAGATGATCCCTCTGGAGCATGTCTGTGAAACCTGAGCAGATCCTGGCTCACCTCAAGGCTCTCACATGAGAAGGGTAATGCTGAATCCAGTTCCTCACCAAAGGAGCTCCCTCAGTTTGGTTGCACTGTCACTGCAGCTGGGGCTGGCCCCTAGCACAGGGCAGCTATGGGCTGCTGTGGGAAGCAGCAATGGCTGCTTCTGGCAATGCTGCTGTGGTTTTGGTAGAAGCCCGTGCCCATTTGTTACAGGAATGGTTGCCCTTCCTAGTCCTTGGTTCAAAGTCTTGGAGTATTTACTGTAGGGCAAAACAAAATAATACATACTTAGAGATGTTCAAAAGAATGTCAACAATGTACGTGATCATCCCCTTACTCCCAGCGGGTCAGGCCTACTCTTCACCCGTACATCCGCAAAAGGCCAGTCAGATGGGTGGAAGCACTGCCTTGGCTGGCTTAGACATGGCCCCTGCGCTAGGCCCAGTTCCCGGTCCTCACAGCTCCCCTTTCCTTAGGACTAAAATGTACCCTCCTAGGAGCTGTGTAGCTTCCTTAGAATGGGAGAATTTAGGTAAGACCAAACATGAAAACCTTCCTGTAGAGAGGGGCATAATGATGTAAGTGCACTGTTGTCTGGTTTTCATGGCCTTTTAAAGAACAGAGAACATGAAGGGAAGGGGGTATCTATGTTTTATTCAACTTCCCATCATGGCTCAGGGACGCACCCTCTTTTCTTTCTGACAAATAAGTTGGCAGTAGGTTGACAAGAAGAGCCAGAGACTCTCCCCCTGCCTGCATGTCCCCACACTCAGCACGCGGCACAGTTTGGGCAGAGCGCAGAAGCCACTAAGCCACAAAAGAGCATCTTAATAACCCTGGCTCCTAAAAGGCTGCGGGGAGGGGAGCTGCCCTTGCTCAGGACTACTGATTCAAAGCAACGTGAAGCAGAAGGATTTATACAGCTCACACGCACAGCTGTCAGAGACGGGATAGTGGCTGGACTGGACCTCTGATCAGATCCCAGGAGGCAATCCCTTTATGCCTGAGCCCGCAGTCTAGCTTACATTAGGAACAGCAGTGGCTCCTGTGGGTGAATGGTTTATTTCAGGCTTCTGGAAATAAATAGAGGCACCACAAGGGAAACAAAAGTCTTCAAAGTAAAATTACTGGCCTGCTGTACTTTTCCTTAGCAAGCTGTCTTTTGGCTGGGCTGACCACTGGAATGTGTGTTGCCCAGCTCTTCCACAGCAGATTTTTGGTGTTGTTTGATACATTCCCCTCTCCCACGCCTACCTCTGTCTTTGAGTCGGAATACATTTTAATACACAATATAGTGATGACCAGCGGCTCTCCCAGTGTAACAAGCTGGCAGCTCCACAGTCTCAGCAAGACAAGTCTATCTGCAGTGCCCAATTGTAACTCATAAACCATGTTGGTGTGAAGCCACGTTTTCTTTCTTTCTCTTTTTTCTTTAACAGTGAAGCATTACCTGGTGAAATGTCCCCAGAACAGGTAGGAGATTACACTTCTCTTTACTATAACCCAAGGCACCAGTTCTGTTTTTGTTTTGCTATGTATGCTGAAGAAGAGTAATGTTTTCCAAAATGCCTACAGGAGGATAAAGGGTCCGGGGTCCATGACTCATGAATGTGACTGCAAGCCAACATCTGCTGTGTGTGATAAGGGAGATCTACCTGGGCAATCTAGCTGTAGGTCCTGCAGGTCTTCAGTGACAAGCCTCTCCTTGAGGCTCTGAACTGCTTTCTGGATGAGCTTGCTTTCATCCTGCGTGACTTTCTAGGGTTTCCCAACACCTCACCAGATGGTAATGACTTAAACCGTGCATATACGTAGAACAAACCACAATGTTACCCAGTGATTCCCGCACCCAGGAACAGGGAGTGGGGCTCAAAAGCAGATTTGCAAGGCCCACAGTCCATTCCCAGCTGAAGACTCCAAGGGACGGGAAAAATTCAACTTCTGCTGCAGTCATTAATCACTGTCCCTTTAAATACCACTGACTGCCAAAAGTTTTTGACTGTGTGGTGCTATAAAACTGATTTCCAGTGTATGATTTTCCTGAGATATAAATTGTGCTGGAGCTGCAGCAAAAAAAAAAAGATGACAGAGTATTTTACAAACAAAAAAGATTAAAGAGGGATGCCTCATAACGACACAGAAGAACATCTGTTTCCCAGTTTTCAGTGACATAAAACGTGTGTTTCTAGCCTTATAGTTTAAATCCAATATCACTTGGTATCACAGATACTATTTCTTATAGTATTTTTTAAAATACTATGAGATTCAATGCCAAGTACAGCATACCCTAGGTCCTCCAGTAGCGTAATTTTTAGTGCATTCTGATGGCATTATTGCTGTGTTCAATCTCACCAACACTTGGATGCAAGTGAAGTCACAACAAAGCAACAGAGAGGTCAGGAGAGGCCAGTACAAACTGAAACTTTCATGTTATTCATGGAAAGATCTTTGTTCTGTGACCCTGACCAGCCATTGCACCACACCAAAAATTTACAGAGACAGCTCAGCAGTTTTCATTTTTCCCCGGATGCTTTCTCTTTCCCCTTCTTTATTAGCTGCTGGGACAAAGTTGGAATTACAAAAACAAAAAAAGAAGGGGGAGGGGGAGGAAATCAAAGTAGATTGGTAGACAACACAAGAAAAGGAGAGAAATGAAACCCGACTGAGAAGATGAGTGAAAAAATGGAACATGGCAGTCAGATAAAGAGACTTGTACTACAGAATCTGCCTCTCTGTGAATAGATGATGTGGTAGTAATACTACCGCAAACACTAAACTTAGGAGGCTGAATTCCAGGGACAAAACAAGCCAACATGATTTCTTCACTGTAAAACAAAGTCTCCGAAAGTGAAAGTAATGCATGACTCTATACGGATAAAAATATGGTTTCATGTATTTCAGTGTGACAAGATATGCTAACGAAAGCCCCAATCCCACAAATGCATGTCTAAAGCGCATTGACTTAAGGGCTTTAAAATTAAATAGCTATGAAAGTGTTACCAGCATCATCATTTTTGTTATGTTTCACACTTGGTACCATTTATTTTTCACCCTCTGCTCAAAACATCAACCATTAATTCCTTTGAACTAATTTCTCTTCACCTGCACATTCCTTGTCTTGGAACTTAATTCAACATGTTTAGACCCAAAACTCAGTGTCTAAATATCCATTAGGCCAAACCGATGAACTAATTTGCATGAGACTCCTGCCAGTCAAAATGACTACACTGTGCAAAATTCAGCCTTTATTAGAGAGGCTCAGCTCCAACTCCCTTAGTGATATTTCAAACTCAGAGCAGAATCCAGTTTCAAAATTACATTAATAGTCCGGTCTCTAAGAAATGGCTGTACTCCCACTGCAATAATACCTAAGTATCTTAAAATATTTCATGTCTTGACATCACAATGGTGTTTTTACTTAATCGGAATCTGAAGCACAAATGGTTAAGTGATTTGCCCCAGGTCTCACAAAATGGCCTTGGTAGAAAAGAAAATTGAGTCCAGATTTTCTGAGTAGAACAAAGCAAATGTTTGGGTTTTGGTTTGCTACTTGACCAATAACAAATTAAGGAAAAAAAAATGAGTTAACCAAAACCTATTTCTTTCCCACATTTTAAAAATAAATACCTAAATAAAAAGTACAGTTATTTTGGGTTTTCCAAACCACCTAATTCCCTTTTCTGGGGTTTTCTTTTCTTTAAATATCCTCCTTCTTATTATATTCCTTGTTATTAGATCATTTTGTCAGTTTTCAGATCCAGAAATCCCCAGGAGGTGTAGCTTTGAAAATAGGAATATTTTTTTTTCTCTCTTTTATATTTGTTTTTGGCCTGAACTGTCCAGTCCATTGGTGACTGCTCTTCTGGAGACAAATAATTTGTGGTGAAAAAAGTGTTTACCTCAAAAAAGCTGTCCATCTCGACACTTCAGTTCCACAGTGCCAACCTAGCGTCGCAGGAGCAAATTCTGCCAGACTAAAGCAGAACCAAGTACCCAGTCCATCCCTGGCACCTTTTCACACAGCTCCCTTGTTTGGAAAATACCAAAGCAGCTCCCAGTTCACTCAAGTGAATTTTTTGTCATCCCTCTGCAGACCTTTGACAAGAGAAAATAGCTGACTTAGATGACAACAGGAAAAGTCCCAAATCCTTGACTCTAATAAGGATAGTAAAAGTTTGCCAGCTCTTGGGACAGCCACAACCTCCAGGGAAACTGCTGTCCTGGTGCCATGATTGCTAGACACCTTCCACAGGTTTTCCCCCCAACTCCTGTATTTTTCTTGCTCTCTAAAAACTCATTAGATCCTTCAAGAAATGCACAATCTGACGCTGTTGAAATAGAAGCCAGGAGGCTGGAGGAGGAGCTGGAGATAAAAAACTAACTTTCCTTTTAGACATAGAACAAGACAAGCTCACAAAGAAGCAGTGTTTTGGAGCCAAGGAATCTTTTCTGAGCTGCCTTGTTTGGTTTGAGGAGCTCAGTTCTAAGACAGCAAGTACAGTTATTGTGTCTCCCAGAATTAGTTAACCCTGTACAGCCCTGGCATTTAAATGGAAAGCGTAAGCCACAAATACATTTCTCTGTAGCTTCACTTTTTCAGTGGCAAAGCAGGAATAATAACTAATGCAATGAATTGACACTAAGCCTTTTTATATGTTGTGCTTAAAGTAGCTGTGTTAGAATAATAGTATCTTTAAGCTACACATCTGCCTCAATGACCTTGGATATTAAAACAAAAAAAAAAATCCAAAAAAAATCATTTTCATCTCCTTTTTGGTATTCTTTGGTTTTTTGCAGTTTGCTGTGTTTGGGCAACAGAGACAGGAAGGACAGTTACATTTCCTGCTGGTTTTAAACCATTTCATGTTTTGATTTTAATATAGAAACAAGTGGTTGTTGTGGGATAGGTTCACAATAGTGCAGGCAGACTTTGAAATTATTTTACTGCAACCCTCAGTTTACATAATTTATGTGGTTTATTTGTAAATCATGAAAATATTTTACCTTTTAAACACTTTAAAAAAAGTTTGGTGGCAGACCTATGTTTTGGACTGACTAGGTGGAACAGAACTCAGGAAAACCAGCAAACCAGAGGCTTTTTGTAATCTATGCAAGTGTAAATCCAGAGTGATTTTACCAATAGTAGTGACAGTCATTTGGATTTACAGCTGTGGAAAATGATAACGTCTGTTATTTTGTTATTCTTGTGTGAGCAATAGCTGAGACATCTTAACTTTCATTAAGACTTTGGCCCAGTTTGAATATTTTATTCTATTAATATAAAGAGAATGTTTCACTATACAAAAGAACCTGGAGAGAAACAGCAACTTGGGACAAATGATTTAAAATTCAGTGAAATCCGTGTTGTCAGTGTTATGACTATGAAGATCCTGGATGGATCCCATTGTGTGGTGTAACTCACAGAACAGAAAGGTCCCCCCAGCCATGCTGCATTAATCTTTCCAGGGTGAGCCCATGGTGAGATGCATCTGAGCAACAACTGCTTACCAAGTCACCTCCACCACCACAGTCATCATAACTAACTGCTATACACTCTCCCCCTACCCCAGCTGTAAGTTAAGATTTATTTCGTTACTGATTAAGCCAGTACAATTTTATTTCACGTTAGTTCCAAGCTAGGAGGACCTACACAGTCAGTTACCACAGCTCAGCTGACACATGATAACAATTACTGCAACCTGACTGCGTATCCAAGCCCTAAATATTCAAAGCAGGATATACTACCTCAGACTTTGGGAGATGCCAAGGGTAAAACTTAGAGGATGTTAACTGTAATAGTCCGGACACAGGAGCCTTCTTGGACAGCAGTCTGTTTACAATATGGCTTGTAGCCTTCCCTCATATCTATTAGTGCTTTTTGAGCATGGACATACCGAAGAATGTCTGAGTTTAGAGTGTGGGGCAAGGTTTCTCCAATTTATATGCACTAAGCTTATAAAAAGTTGTGGGTTTGTGAGCTGTCTGAAGACATGCTGCATGCTCTCCTGGCCTGCTGGCCCCTCAGCCAGTCAGCCCAGAAACCGCATCAAAGATTTTGCTTTGCCCTATACTTCCCGTGTGAGCTTACCCAAGTCACCTAACCCGTCTGTGCCTCTGCTCCTCCAGGACAGAAGGGTGCAAGCTCATCTGGGGTGCAGGAATGGGGCCATACATGTTTTTAAGAAATAGGTGCTATGAAAAGAGTCTTGTTTAAACCTGACACTTTGCATTTTCTGTGCCAGGACAGATCAGACTCCTGAGTTTCTCAGCCAGGCTGTATGGTTGAAAAAACCCAGACCATTTCCCACCCCTGTAAGTGGTTTTTCAGTACACCCCCACGTCACAATACAAGTTTTTGTGCAGGGACTCCACAAGTGGCAGGTGATGTGTTTGCATGAACTCACTGGACAAACGGTCTTTCCGTCTGTTGCCTTCACTTTTCCTCATATATGGGTCTCTGCTTTGCAGCTCAGGGGAGACAGTTACCAGTGTGACAAGCATGTCCCCTCTACAGCCCAAGAGAATAAAGAAAAAGAAGGAGAAAGAGAAAGTGGAGCAGCCCCCAGCCATCCCAGCAAAAGGTATGAAAACAGAGGTGCAGAGGGATTTCTAATCCTCAGCACAACTGTGGAGGGACAGCAGAATGTGGAATGTCAGGACTCTGCCACTAACTGTGCCTGTGGGGTGACCTTTGCTGACTCCCTTTGGTGGGGGAAGAAACGGCCCGTGCCTGCTGCTGGGACCAGGGCGCTCACCTCCCTGCAGCTTTAGCTGTTGAAAAGCCACTCACCGACTCTAAGCAAGAGTTCTCAGCTCCCAGTAATCAGAGGAGAGGAACCTCTGTAGAAATATTCACCCTGCTCAAAGAGAAAATTTAAGTTAGGCATGACAAAATTTCATGTTGAGGATAGACAGAGGGAAACCAGCACATTGCACTCTTAAAATTGCTGGTGCACTTGAGAAGTTAAGCAAGCTGAGCAGAAAAAGATCAACCTCTTGGGCAACCTCACTTTCAAAGAGGATTTGTGATTGCCTCTGGGGTCAATCACACAAACTTTTGGGCGTACTTTCTGAGCGCTACTGCCAGTGCTGAGCCACTGGGAGGGAGGAGGGAAAGGACCTGAAGGTTTACTGTGGGTTAGATCACAAGTGATCAAGTCTCGAGAGGTATATTTGCTCTGGCTTCTGCACACAAACAGCATGTTTTGCATATCAGATTCTTTAGTCTTATGAATTTTTCTAATTCATAAGCCCTATGCTTCATTGTAAAATATGTTACCGGAAATACAGTTAAAGTACATGTATTTGCTCTTAATCCACTATTAATCTGTAATTTATAAATTGATAATGCATATACTAAAAATGACAGTGAATCGTGATAATATGAAATGATCCCTTAATATTTATTTCCATAGCTCCAATAGCCAATAATTTTACTAAGCCCAAGCTCTTGAAACCTCAAAGAAAATTGATCCTGGTAAGTAACTTTATATGACACTATTTTCTCCATATTCTTCTCTTTAAATACAATTGCTGTTATGCTGCCAGAACTCTAGGTTCAGAAACTATAAATTGGCTAAAAAGTCATACAAGTCCTTTTTTTTTAAGTAATACTTTTTCAAGTGATAAATTCTCTTGGCTCTTTTCATTTTGAGCATTAGGTTACACTGGGTTACGTTTCCCAGCTTTCTAGCAGTCATAGCGTCTACAAATTGAGCCTGTTCTTAAATGAAACCTGCTATTGATTCTCACATGCTTCTGGCAGCTGTTGCTTTGGAAAAAATACCGGTTACTGATACAATCACAACTGTACTGGTCACGCTGCTCTTGAGACTTTTCAAGTCAGAAATGGGGGCCCTGGTTCTGGCCTACAGTGGTGTAAATCAGGAATAACTGAAGTTGCAAGAATGAGTTGTATGTTTATAGCTCATGTTAAGGAAAAAACTCCAACTCATATGACAGTTTCTGTTGAATATGTTTCTGTTTGAAAAAAGCCAACCCTGCAGATATATGCCAGACAAATCAAACAGATGGAGAGATGTTTCCCTTAATTACAAAGCAGTACCTGGACAAGACATCCAGGGATCATAGAGACAAGAGTTTTATACCAACTACCTTCAGCTGCCTATATAAAGAGGGTGGTCTACTAGATTCCCTATATAATCAATAGGAAGAGAGATGAGTTAGAGTTGGAGCCTGATGCTCCTACTAGTTCAGACTAGATGCTCTGAATTGCCTTTGGGGGATCTTTTCTCCCTTCTCTGGCAATAGAAGGAGCCCAGAGTGACTAACTCCCTAACTTAGGTGAAGGAGGGTGCCTAAAGTTAGGCCATGTGAATAACCCAAATGCCTCTGTGATGGCTTCACTTTCAGATGAGGGTTAGCATCAGCATCAGGGGATGACAGCCACCCTTTGCTGCACGCTTACTGCATTAATCACTGCGCCCAGGCATATGGCTCCATCAGAAATCAGTTAGTCTTCAGCCTTCCTAGGAACAGCTCTCATCAGTTAAAGCACTCAGACTCTTCCTGCAGGTCAATAAAGCACATCAACACATGCTGAACTTGAGGTAAATCTCTTTCCAGATGCTTTTTCTCTCTGGAATAAATCCAAGGATATGGGCCACAAATAGCTGTTTGCTCTTCCCTTTCTGCTACACGACCCCAGTCAAGGTTCAAACTCTTTGGAGGTGAGCAGGAATAAAGCCTTTTCAAACAATGAAATTAGCTTTGTTTTCCCTTGCGTGACTGCAGATCTGCATGCAGCCAGGAGACTCGGTTTTAATGCCTTGCTGTCGGACTCGAGTCTGGCTCTGCTATTTTCCCTTTCGTATTTCACCTCAGAGTGCACCTGGAGAGACATCTCAGCCTGCAAAAAATGCACAATCTACGGACATGAGTTAGTTTTAAGTCAAAAACTAATCCAACAGATATTATCCAAAGGATTTTCAAGAACAAAACTCACCTACCAATACTTTAAAGGGCCAAGTAAACTAAATCCATGTCAGTCTATAAGGCACATTAAGAAGCTAAGCAGGATACTCACCAGAGCCATTTCCCATTTCTGTTCCTCTTGCCTCCCTTTACAACACAGTTGGTTAAACCCCTATGTTTTACGTTCTTAGAAAAAAAAAAAAATCACTTTTTCTGTTTTTAAATGATTTTTCAGTGAGGAACTTGAACTAATTGCAGTAAAAGAAGTTTCAACAGAGATAGAAAATTGTGATAATTACAGAGAAAAAAGAAATATCAAATTCATCTAAATGAAACATTTTATTGATTTTCAGCATGCTTGCCTCCCCATTTTTTTAATTCCCCAAAATTTCTCAGATTTTAAGTTTTCAGTCTGCTTTGGGGCAAAAAATACTATCGTCATCCTGCCATATCTCTGCAGGATAAAAGACTTTTTCCTTTCCAACTGTAATTATTGCACAGCTGGTGTCTGCACTAGGTCTTTTTTCATTGATGGCACATAGTTACTAGGTAATTGTCACTGCAAAGAGAGACTCATACTGCTGAGTTTCCAGACTTCTTCTGCAGCTTCCCTGTGCAACCCGAGGAAGGTACTACACTGAGGCACCAGGAGAATATTCTAGAAAACCTAAGCAAACAAGCTAGAGTATAAGGGAACATTACAAAATAATTCCAGTGTTTTGGGAAATTTTTTGTAATAATCTAAATACCAGGAAAATTATTTCCAGAGGACATGTGCTTCTGGTTTCTTGAAAGATGTTTATAATAAGCTGGAGAATTTCTTTCATTGTTAACGTGCTAGAGTGGGTTGCAGTATAATTTTACAAGAATACAATAACCTGGATAAAATATGGACATAATCTCAATGAAAATTAAAAAAAAAAAAAAAAGAGAAAGCCTAATATTATGTTCAATTGCACAGCCTCGAGTAAAGCCTTTTAAAAACTCTGCTTAAGTCATATTGCTTTTGCTTTAGCCAGAATAACAATTCTATGCTCCCCTTGTTGCAAAAATATTCCCCATCAGTGTCATTCTCTATTAGCATCAATGAGAAATGTGTACAGATCAAAGGAAATAGAGATGCTGAGATGAAAAAAGGGATGGTTTTTATAGCATGCAAGAAGCACGGAGAGTCGTTAGGAAGAAGAAAATTCCAGGGGCCCGCAAATTCTGCTCTCTGAGGGCTGTTCTACTATAGCCTTAAGTACTTAGCCCTTTGAGTTGGTAGAGATAAATCTTATGCTTCCTCAACCAAATTTTCTGGTAAGCTTTTCATTGCCTCCTAGAGATTAGTTGTCATAGCCCACGTGTGTCAGTTATAGAATATCATCTAAATGAGCAGGTTTCAGTGTCTTTTCACAAAGGTTTGCACTACCAAGCTTAGGAGCTCCTGTGTGATTCACTGGAGCCAATGAAAGGATGTGAGAATTCAGGTTAAACCAAATCCTGCAATCTTTACTTATGGAAAATTTTTGTTGACTTCACCATTGTTACACTAAATTTTAAGGGGAGGAATACCTGCACAGATAAGACAGGCTATAGGGAATCTTCCTGATTCTGCTGCTGACTTATGTGGTCTCTGCTAAGTCATATAATCATCCCACTTTGAAATCAGCTAAATATATCCTATATTACACAGAATCACAGAATGGTAGGGTTGAAAGGGACCTCTGGACATCATCTAGTACAACACCCATGCTGGAGCAGGGTCACCTAGAGCAGGTTATTACAAGGCCAGATTCCCTTGGGCTTAATTCTTCAAACACATTGTACATGTGCACACAGTACATAAGAGTTGTCTTCTGCTGTTCCTACACTGACTAACGTCTTGAATAACCTTTTTACTGGAGTGTATCTGGCTTCTCTTGCTCCCCACCACAGAACATGTAATGCTCCTGCGTGACTTCTGAAGCAGAGTGCTTTCAGTGACCAGAGCTGAGCTATTTAAGAGAATCCTTCTACTTTCAGCTCATACAGCATAGACAGCATTGTTTATCTCAGCGTGGATTGGATCACTGCTGGCCCAGCACCATGTGATTGCCGAGATTTTCCTTTGATGACGATGATGTAAAAGCTACATCATCAGGAAGGGCTTATGGTTATCTAAGACTGAGGGAAATTTCTGGAAGTCATTTTGTTAACTTTGAGTGAAAGTATGATCTTTTGCACTCGTTCTGCCTGCCTGTCTGCCTTTTTCAGGCACCACAGCTTCCCTGCTCCTGCCATGTCCACAAAGCAGAGGGCTGTTGTTTTGAACAGTAACTTTATGTAGGTTTGACACCTGTGGAACTGAGAAGGCTGTGGCTTGGTCTCATCATCTGCATGTACTCAGCAAAATCAAGCTTTCAGCATTACACATTTAGCTCAGTGTCCTACACTAGTGTATACTCCTGAATCAAGCAATGAAGACAGGTGTTCCTAAAGCTGCTCAGAAGCTTAAGTTTTCTTCACCTGAAAAATCCTTTTGCCTTTTTAGATTTCAGGAGTGCATTTCCCGTTGTACCACAAACCAACCAGATCCAGTGTATATCAGAACCAGTGACCCTGGAGTCCTTTTGGGAAAGAGGACTAGATGTGCAAGTGAATTATCTGCAGTCTGATTATCACGTCAAGAGCTGTGAAATGTAAAGAGTGGCTTTTGGTTTTTGATTGCTGGGGAGTTTGTGCCTTCTAAGCCACACTCCAGCCTGCTGTCCTGCAGCTTCAGCCTCACAGAAACCTGGGAGCAAATTTACACATTGCAGGATTGTACTTGATGGATGGACTTTATTTTTTTCCCCATCTTCTTTCTCATCTTACAATTAAGCACTACGTCATTCAAAACAATCTTATATCATATGCATCAAGCTAGCTAGGAAAGGTAGGTTAGTCAGTTCTTTGCACAACTAGTAGGATTCCTCATTAGTCTTAACCTGTAGGTACCATTGGCCCTTTCCTTGAGAAAGAAAAAGGAAGTGAAATACATTACATTACAAAGGAAATAATTTGTGGATTCTGGATCTGGGAACAATCAGGTCTTCCTTTCTCCTGGACAATTTTAAATTAAAAGCTATGCCACCCTCTGTTAGAAGAGTTGTTTCCTCCACAATATGTAACAATGGGTGATGATTTACGTTTCCAATTTCTTAAGGCATTATTGATCTCCACAGACTTCAAGTAACATTGTACATATGATATACAAAGAAATGGTGAACATTTTTTTCCTTGACTCCGTGTGATTCTTGAATATTTCCATCCAGTCCACATAATTTCTCTCTGTGAGATGAATATTCCTGTTTTTTTTTTTTTTCCACAGTCTCTCCTTAGGATGTGAGGTGTCCATAGGAACATGAATATCATTTACACATTCAGGTTGACACTCAGAACACAACATATTCAAAACTGCTGAGTTATGCCTGCTTTCCCATTCAGATTACAGGTTGCTATCTTTACTCTTAAGGAACAGTTTGTATAAATACATAAAATCTCTTGCTGGAATTGTGCCGAGGCTTGTGTATTTACGAAATCCCATAGCAGATGATTTTTGTGTGATGACACATTTGGAGTAATAAAAGTGTCACCAGAAAACTGAAAACCTTTAATTACTTCCTTGGGCCTTTTTGAAGGATAAGAAGAAATCAGCCTGATTTCCAGCAGTGTTGGTTTAGAATCTAGGAATAACTCTGCAACTGTAAAAGGAATAAAGCATTAGCAAAGGTGAAAATGCTCTTCTCCAAAAGCTGTTAAAACACCTCTGCCAGGTATATTTAATTCTGCTAATGAAGAAAGATGGTCTGGCACACCCCTTAGAGTCCCTGCCTGCCCTATATTTGTGGGATTCTCTTTCTTTAAAATAAATTCATTCAACAGGATTAGTAAATTATCTTTGTCCCTGACTTTGTTATCATAACTTCTGTGGGATTCAGTAGTAAAATTTTGATGCAATACTGAAAGAGGCTTCACAAATTGTTGTAGATATTGTTTCCAGGGAGTCTGGGAAGTATTTTTTAGTCTAGCTAGTAAAAAATAGACATCTTAGTGAAAAGGACCTGTCCTTTTTAACTGATAGTGACACTAAAAGTCGTATTTCCTACTCCCCGTATTTTCCAATGTCATATTTCTCAGCACTGAGAAGACAATGGCTCCCTTGATATTTCAGCGCTCTTACTGGCCAGCAGTTGCATTTCTAGGAGATAACTCATCTTGCAGATCTAGCTTCAGTTTTTCATGAAGGTCTGCAGAGGTAATTTTTGAAGCTCCTCTCCTCCAGGGGAATCTCTGGCTTTCTGCCTGCAATCAAGACACCGACATTGGTAAACATCCGAAGCTCTAAAGAGGAAAAAAAATAAATCTCTCTCTTTCTGACTCCTGAGTAAAGTTACTACCTTGATGAGGGAGTCATCCCACCGAAGTTCATAGGGTTTGAGCATAAAGTGTATCTATGGCCCTGAGGAGCGCTACTGATTTCAGTACAAGAAAGACCACACATCCTAGAGAGAGTGGTTTTCCAGTGTATACTAAAAAATAGGACTATCAAAGGCTAATGCTTTTCTCTCTGAAGCTACAGTGAGTTTTCTCACTGTTAACTTTGCAAAATCCTGCCTAACCCCACTGCTGGCATGTGCTGTCTGCCCCTGCCCTGGTGACCCAGAGAAGGGAATTGCAGCCTGTCCACCAAACGTACTGAATCTTGCTTCAGCACACTCTTGCCTTCACCTCCATAACTGACCCTCCGGTGACAGACAAGCTGGCAGCCATAAGCCATTGCCTCCCACAGTTTCATAAAAGAGATGCTTATGAAAAAGAGATATGCAGAGGAAAAGATGGGCTAGCCCCTCTTCCTTAGGCTGCATGCAGTATGCAGTTTCCTCCTATCTGGGCATTCATGCAGAGAAAAGCAACAATCTGTCCCTGTGGCCAAAGCCCATCCAGTTGGCCTGGAGAGTCCTGTTTAGCCACTTTCTGACAGTGCGCTCAGGCGGTGATACAGGGTGCTCCCGAGCTGTGCCATCTGGACAGTATCCACATTTTTCCTGTGGAGCTCTTTACCAAGTGTGAATACAAAACACGATGTTTCTCAAATATGAAAGGGAAAAGGCCAAAGATTTGAGTTTGGCCTTTGCAAGAGAAAGGGAGAGAAAAAAATGGTAGTTCCAGCATGTGCTTGCTAAGAGCTACTTCATGGCACTAGGGTTTAGGGCTGCTTGCTTTGTCCTGTGGAATAGCCTGAAGAGAAGTGCAATTCCTAGAGACTGGGTCAAAGAAACTTCACCACTACCTCTGGACTCTGTACCTTTTTCATTTGCATTTCCTACAGCATCCCCCTGGCACCGCAGTGTGCACCCAACATCACAGCGTGGCCAGTCCATTGGTGGCAATTTGCCATGTACTGGCAATCAGACCAGCAAACCTATGCATAATTGGCAAGGTTTTATCCTTGCTGACCTAACACATAACACCCATAACACAGGGCATGCCAGTGAGGGTGGGGTTTCATTTTCAAGTGTTACTGCAGGAAAACTGATTTACTAAAAATATTATGAAGTTCTGACTGGAACTTGGGACATATACTTACTAATTCCAGAAAAGTCAGAGATAAAAAATTCAATTTTGTCTATAAACATAATTTTCTTGCCCTGGTCCCATGTTACAATCATTCTGCGTCATATCCCGAACAAAAACATGCAATCGTATAGACACTGAATTCCAAGGCAAATGTCTGCAGCAATAGTTACTAAAATATTTACGATTGAAGTGAACCGGGAAGTGAGCCCTTCTCTGCTTATTTTTGATAGTAAACTAGAATCAGGGGAATTTTTTTTATTTATTTTTTTTTTAATTAGAAATTCACATCCATTTTGTCATCTTTGTGATAACTGGTGTGGTCATGGAACAGTGAGATTGCAGCAATCCATAAGTGCAGGTTGGCATCAGTTGTTTTTCCAGACAAGTTAAATTTATGAGGTGGTTATTTACTTGTTTTCTTCATAGCTAATTATAAATTTGGATAGAAGTGTTGTAGTTAAAACTTCAAGAACTTTCAGTCTGACAGTCTTCATGGTAAACAACCTTGAGGCTGCCAAGAAACAAAGCAGCTAAGCCTAGGAAGAGCAAAATTGACATTCCTGGTAATTATGACATAAAAAAAAATCATTAAAAACCCAACCCTTCTACGTCCTTTCTAATACGTTTATATACTGGACAAACCCAATAAAAACAAGACTAGTATACAAATACTTTAGTTTCCTTTAAATATTCACATTGTAGACTTTGCAGACTGTTTATTAAGAAAAATGTTCCTATAAGTGAACTCTTTCAAACAATTGCCCTTGGGAAACTCTGTGACTGGAATAAACTAAAAATCAAACTGTAAGAGATCTGGAAGAGGAATTATTTCGCATGTGCCAGAAGATATGCTGGAAAGTGATGACTATTCCTAATGTATATTTTGCAAAGTGTGTGATCCTAAGATGCGAAAACAGATATACGAGATAAAGACTGTATCTAGAAATGTCACTTTGGAACAGAATTCTATTTGAAGAAATCATTCCAATATTATTTTAGAACAATGATGTAATTTTTCAGGAAAGGCTGTTGCAGACATAGAAATCCCAATGACCTCCTAAGTGAGAGCCAGGATGGAAAGAGAGAGGTGCATGGCCAGTCATTCATTGTCTTTTCCTCTTCTGTCCTAGTATCAGTCCCACCTATAACATCAGTTATTAAAGTCATGCTATTGTTCCAAAAAGGAGATGGTGGCAGGATTTCAGGTTTACACTGCCAAAACGCTATCCAATCCAAATGAGAGGTAAAATTGTAGAATTAGTTTTCTTTCCCTGCCTGTTCAGAAAAAAATTGGTTTTGGACAAACAAACCAGCAAGATTAAATTAAACATATGGTTGATAAATGAAGTACAGAAGAGCGTATAGAAAAAAAATCCTGGCTACCATAGGTACTTTAAAGTAGTGTTGGCTTCCATGCACTGTTATTACGCATCCTTTGCTGAAAACTGTATACCCTTCACAATTTTGAACCTCCTGTGTGTTTCCTCATATTTTCAATCAAATTATTACATACTAGAAATATGCATAAGGGAAATTATTCTACACATTTTATGGTGTGCTGTTGCTTGTAGCAGTAATTGAAGTACCTTTTCCACTTATGAAAGTACTAATTTTATTTGGTTTTATTGCTTTCCTAGATGCAATTATTTATTTAGTGTGTTTTGGCTTTATTAAATTATGTTTACTATAGGAACATCATAAAAATGTATGAAAGCAACACATCAGCCACTACTGCCCAATGACCTGTTTTGGGGAATCTAGTGTTATTTTTCATATCCAAACATAATAGAATAAAGTAAGAATAAAGAGATAATCTACACTAGAAAACAATGCAATTTTGAGATAATATAATAAAACACCTGGACAATATGATTTCATAAATCTTAGTTCTAAAATTTACATGAGCTGGGCGTTGGGTTGGCTATTTTAGGACATGTAGCATTTTCTAAATGGAAACATAAGATGAAATACAATTAAACAGCAAAGGGGAAAGCATGTACAGATTTAGCTTGCCCTGAGCAACTGATTTCTCCAGAACAATGAAAACATTTCTACTTCAAAAGATGCACTGGGTCAGTCTTAGAAAATGAAGAGTTTTACTCTGGCAGTGAACAACAGCAGGTTTGTAAAGTTTTATGAGATTCATTTTTGTTTTCACATGCAGCGTATTAGTCTGCATTTAGTGTCTGAAGTGACACCCGCTGAAGTTGGCAGTGAAACTCCCAGTGCCTTAAAATAGAGACTAGGTGTGCTGTCATAGACAGAGAATAAAATCTTCAACATTTGCTGGTGGTGTTGTGATGTCCAGCCCCAACTTAGATTCTGCATTTAACCTCTGTACTACCTATTGAATAGCACATATAGTTTTGAAATCTCAAAAAGAATCTTTAACTTATCAAAAAAGGCAAAAACAACTTAAGTGCCCAGAAACTGAGGCTAATACTCTCAGGCTAGAAAGAGGGGAATATAAAAAATAATTAATTATCAGAGCAATTGACCAAGAGTTTTTTCTAACTCTTTAAGCCAAAGCCAAGATAGGACAGATGTCTTTCTGAACACTGTGGTTTAGTTCAGTACCAATACACGAACAAAGAAAAATAAGTGATTTTATTTCTGTCACATACAAGATCAGGCTGGGATCCACAGGAAGTCCTTTTACATCGTTACACCAGAAAATGCAACAAAAGAGGAAATCCATGTAGTCAATAGTGGAGCATTTGATAGTGAATGATAACCAGAAGCTGAGATCAAATAGGACTACCCATGCAAGAGGGGGAAGGAGGGAGGGAAGACCATGTGAATAATCAAATGCAAAGATGACAGTCCTGCAGTTAGCCCTGCAAACAGCCTTACTCACATGCACAGATCAACTGGCTTCAATGACACCACTTGCAGCAGCAGCAGCTGCACAAAGTATTTCAGGATCAGATCTGCAGAGAAGAAATAAGATTAAATTAATGCTGGAAAAGTGTAAACTGATCCACCCAGAGGGAAACAATCTGAAATGCAGAGTGTGAGCAACTGTCAAGGCAAAATGAAAGGATTCCAGAACAGTACAAAAGACAGGAAGCAGGGGAGCACAGGGACTGATTTTAGAGGCTATTGGATGTTTATCTTTTTATCCAAAAGACAGTATAATAATTATTCAAGCACATTTCAAGGAAACAGGAATAATTTATGTTAAATCAGAAAGAAATGAATAACAGTAAATAAAACATAAAAGGAAACTCTTGACATTGGAAAATGTTGTCAGTTTCTTCATTATAACATTTAAGCACTATATGGAAAAATCTTGGTTTATGAACTTTGAGTCAGTTTTCAGTTTACAACTGGTAAAGCCTTTCTTGGTCTCAGAGGTTCTTTTTCTGTAAGGTATAGTCCTGTGACTGCAAAAATTTGCATGGCTGAAATGTTTTTTTGTTTTAATTGTCCTTTTTAGGCTTAAACTTGAGGACACCAGTTATATTCAGGTAGTCCACAGTACCCAAGAAGATTAAGGACCAAATTCTCCAGTTCTTCACTTGCACAGGGCTTTAGCACTTCCCCCTTCTTCAGAGAGCATAGACTTTAATCTTCTGGAGATGAAATGAAATCCATTTCAAGTACTAGGGCCCCACGTACAATTCAACAGAAACTCTTTTGTTTGTTGCTATACTTTCTGAGGTGAATTTGATATGAACAACCCACTCTCAACTGATGAGCCAACACACACAAAGGAACACGAGAGAAGACTTTCCTTCCTGTGCCTGAAGTCCCCAATAGCAGCAGGCAACTCTTCTGTCACCCTCGTGACATTTGTTCAGTAAATTTTCTTGATAACGTGTCTCTTAGCTAAGTTTTATAGCTTTAAGTCTAAAAGTCAACCAGTGTAATACATCAGACAGCTTTGGTGGTATGGCCTTTTTTGCTGCCTTCTACATATTTTTAACATGTTTTTTGGTTCTGTTAAGAAACATAATGAGAGGTACTTTGAGTGGCTGTGATTAGAGATGTAACTGGTCCAAGGTTTACAGCTGGGAAGTAAATCTGGCATATATATTTCAAATTGTGAAATCTGCAATAACTAAAATTAAATTGGGAAATTTAGGATTAAAAAGGCTGAACATTTTGCTAACACACATCTTTCAAATGAATTGTCAAATTAAAATGTTTAGTGTTTGAGAAACAGGAGAAATTGGTAATGAACTTGAAAATCCTACTATTTCCTGTTTCTTGTTTTTAATACTATTCTTGTTTCATCTTCTATGAATTAACTCTAGTGCAGACTAAACTGATTAAAAGCATAGTAGAATTGGCATGTGTGAAAGAAGAAATACAGCCCATTCTACAGAATATTTAAGGCATCTTTTACATTCAGTGGGAACAACATTATTAACTGTAATTCTTTTGGTTCTGTTTTTCTAGCCAAAAATTGCAGAGGAGAATTTAACATACGCTGAACTTGAACTTATGAAGCCGATTCAGGAAGCCAAAGGCATTCCCAGTACGACAGTCTATGCACAGATACTCTTTGAGGAGAACAAGCTGTAATAGTTCATGCCTGTATAAATGTCCTTTGTCTGTGTTCTATTTAATTCTTGCTGTGCTGTTTATTTATAAAAATCATACAAATGTTCTTATTTTTTTATTTCCATTCATGCACTTCTATTTTTCTATGAGACTTTTAAACAAAATGTAGTTGAAAGTAATCATAGAAAAGCAGCTGGTCTACAAGTGACATCCCAGAGACACCCTTTGCAGTGTTCGGCCCCCCTGTTTTAAATGGACTGAAGTTCTACCTGGGGCATTTTCAATACTAAGTATTATTCCTTCTTTAACGCTAATGTGACGAGTCCAGCTGCAAACATCATCATCTGAGCAAGCCTCAGAAGGACTAGTGGCAGGATCCGTGTACATCAGCCTGCTTCTGAAGACAAAGACCACTGACCAGGAAATTTGTCAATTTAATGTTTTTCCCATCAGAAAAATATTAATTCAGTAAAGCTGAGACTTTTTTCTATAGCAAAGGAAAAGCTAAAATTACTTTTTCTGCTATCCAGATATAATTATCAAAAGAGTTGGTTTTCTGTGTTTTCAAATTCCCTTTCTAAATGACTTTGTATTTAATAACTCATGTTACTTTTAGTAAAGTTCTTCTTTGGTGCTTGAAATCAAACACTTCAAAATAATCCAAAGGAAACATTCATAGTTAAATACCAATGATTTGAGGAAGAATATTTATAGCTTGGGAACATTTTCCAGCATTTGGTATTTTTTAGGTTCTGATTTGGAATAGGAAAAATTTTGATAGCAAGTAAGACTTCGACACAACCAGGACACTGCTTTTGGCCTTGATGTAGATTGGTGCTCCCAAACTTGCAAAAGTTTCCTCCTGTGGCCTACGTTACTGAGCTGCTGATCTAGAGGAAAAACTGTCACAGCTTCTCCTCTAGTACGGAGCAGACTCTGTTAACACACTGCTCGCTCACTTTGGAGTTCTTTCTTTGGAAAGACCAGGGCTCAGGAGATAGGGAAATGAGCCTAAAGTGAGAGCACAAAATACTCATCCTTTCGTCACCTCTTGATAACTGAGAAGAGATTCTTCTTTTTCCTTTGACACACATTCATGGAAAATGGGCTATTCTGTGGCATCCTGGGCATTTCAGTTGTAAAGGATAGGCAGACTGGTGTTTTCAAACTCCTAAACCTTCAATGCCCAAATTCCACCAAAGGTCAGGGAGGGTTGGGTATGCAACATCTTTCAGCCCTTGAGAAGCTTTGTCCTTCAGTAACATCAGAGTTAACGGAGACATAAAAGCATGGGCTCTTAGCTCACTCTCAGACCATGAAGAACTGATACTTCCCATGTGCCAGGTCCTCTCCTGGTCTGGGAGGAAGTCCCTCAACAGGCCACACCTTCAGCAGTATTTGGTGCTGATTTTGGAGGAGCACTCATAGGCCTTAGGTTTTGAAATCCTAACCAAGGTGATCCAAGTTGCTTCCTCCTTTATAGGTCAGGCCTTTTTAGTGATACAGCAGCTTCTCACCAGGGCTCAGAGCACAGCTGGGAACCATCGCAGGAATACTCATGCCCTTATTCCTGTCACTGCATGGGAGCGCAGGAGAGGAGGGCAGGGTGACAATGCAGGGATGAGGACATGCGACAAAGGAAGAGAGCACACCACTGCCTTTTGCAGGTTTTCACCAGAATAAGTGAGTCTGCATAAACTGCTTTTTAACTTTTTTTGAAGAGGAGTAGAGATTAGGTAACATACATAATCCATTACTGTGTAGCCAGGACGTGTAAATGTAAAATTCAGTCACTTGCTTCCAAGTTAGATAAATGCCTCTGGTATAACAAAAGAATTGAAGAAAAGCTTGTCAGGCTGGCCATTATGTACAGTACTAATTCCAACTCTAGTCCCTCATCAAGATAGTTCTTTCCAAACAAAGGCCAGCTTTTATCAATAGGTTTGCTAATAATTATTTGCATTTTTAATGTTTGCATTTGTGAGCTGTCAAGAAAGTGTTTGTTTCACCTTTTCATTATCCAAGGAGTTTAATCACCCACCAAAAGGGCATGGTATCTATCCTTATTTTCTGATTGGGTGATGGATTTTCAATGACAACAGCAATCAACTCATTGACCAAAAAGAAATTGGTGCTAAAGAGTCATCAAACATTCAGGGATCAATTTTGGAACAGCCAGAGTTTGACTGACTATTCAGAGAGGACAACTCTCATGCAGACAGCTGTAAGGAAGGCCTTAGAAAAGTATAGAACTTACTAGTGATTCATTTGGAATTAAAAATAGAACCCTAACACATTAATGAGTTGACCACTTAGGTGTGAAAACTTTCTAAAGTTTGGTATATAAACATTCCTTTTACATACAACGGGCCATTGTGCCCATTGTTCAGAAAATCCTCTACTGTATGTTTATGTCCAGTATTTTAATGAATAGCATTCTTTGTGTATCAATAGTCTATATAGTCTTGTTTATGTTTGATATCTAATTCCCTAAAATAATAGTTAATTAAGCTAAATAAATTACCCATTTTGTTGAGATTCATTATCTTAGTCTGTGTAGGATTTATTGCTTGCTAGAAAACGATTCAAGGATATGTGTTTATCTCATACTCAGCATTTAGACAATCCGAATAGGTAGGAATTGAATTTTTCATTCTGAAGAAAATTCCGTGATTTTAAAACGTTTTCCATTTGTGACCAACTTCAGATGACAGCAGAATCCTGAAAGGCAACAGACCAGCTGAGTGAAAGGAGGCCAGAAATACTACTTAGGAGAACACCCATCTTCCTGAGTAGACATTTCCTATGCTTTTTCTTATGCAGTGTCCACTCAGATTTAATAAAGTCAGATCATGTCATTGGAGAAAGAAAAACATCATTCTTTACCTTCCAATTAATTGTACATCTTTAAGTATCAAAGCAACTCACTTGAAAGACTATGGAGAAGAAAATTTCACTGAGTATAATGTGCTTTAGTGGGAGAAATGCAGAATAAGTTGGATTTAGCTCCTTCTAACAGGAACTGCCAGGCTGAATTAATCTCTGGCCTAACTCCCTCTAGCTTCAGCAGAACAGCAGCAGAGCTGAATGTGGTCCACTGTTCTTTTACGGCAGGAGCTCCCATGAAGACTCTTAATATCTTATTAAGCAGCAGTTGGAGTCTGCTGAGTCATACTATTTCCGTTACTCCTCCTGTTGTCATTGGTAAAACACAGCCTAGTGCTGAAATTTTAACAAATACAGCTCTATTAGCTTCACACCAATTTAGTATCAGACTGTTAAATGTTAATGTACTGCACCCTATAGCTTTAAATAGAATTAAGAGATGTTTACAGCTTTGGCTAAATGCACCTTGTTCCTCCACATTAAATTTTATTACTAGAATCCTCCATCAGCAAATAGGAGTAAATCATATTAGTGTCACGGGCTGTGTGTGGGTTGATTCTGCAGCCCAAGGAAAAGGTGTTTTATTACTCTTTATTACAACTTTCTAATTGGTAGGTGTGGTCAGAATGTCATTATCTCTGTAATTACAAGCAAATTATTTGTTTTAGAATAACTGTAACATAATTGTGGGGTTCTCTTCATTAAGATGTTCAATCAACTTGTGTCCTTCGCCAGGGTTTGGCCAGGTTCTGCTGGCACAGCAGGACTCAGACCAGATGAGGTCTCATTTGATGTTTGATTTGTAGGTCAAATTCAACTTTTTGAGGGCTTCCCCAAAACAACTCTGATGAGTGACATCAGGGTGCAAAGATCCTTTTTGGTTTCAGGCTACGCTGCCAGGGTAAAACATAAAATTCCACTGCATAACAATTACTCTTCTGAGTTTCCTGCACTAATCTGAAATATACTCATTTGGTGTGCTTTGTTCCACCACCTGATTTGACTCCATTTTATTACCTAGGTTGGGAGGTAGAGTAGATCGAGAGAATGCACGTCAATAGAAGACTCCAAGTTTGTGTTATTCCTCTCAGAAAAAGAAGACAAAATGGAGATGGCACAGATTTTGAGATGTCACCTAGTCTATCACCTGATGTCAAGGCTGGACCAACTCAACCTGACTTAACCTGGTAGAGGCTGATCTAACCTCTTAGAAACTTACCATGATAAGGTTCCATACTCTCCTCACCACCCGTTTCCACAACCCTAATCATTCAAAATGTTTCCTAGCATGCAGGCTGTATCTTCTTGCCTTTTCCCCAGTAGACATACAGAACATCTTACTCTGCTCTTAACAGTGTTTTCCGTATTTGAAGACTATTGAAGGGACGGTCAAAAAGAGAATTGTCAACCTCAGTTCTGTCAGGCTTTCCTCTTGTAAGGAACAAATGATTTCCAATACTGCTTCTATGGAAAAGATTAACAAATTATTCCACAGAAAACAGCCCAGGAAATTCAGGGAATGGTTAGATTAGGTTCAGTTCTGAGCTGGCTTCCCAGATTGCATTCTGAGTGCAGCCCACACAGGAAAATGCTTGCTGAAACACCTGAACAAAACACACCATAGCTCCAACACATGGGTCTCAAACAATCTCTCCCCCAGGCTGCCCCAGCTCTTTCAGCAAACTTCACAGCAGTTTCACATTCCAGCATTTCCACTCAGAGTCTACATGCTGAAGCAATGTGCCCTACTGACTGCAGAGCAATAGGTAGGGCAAGAATCCTACCTGTCTTGGCACCGTATTGTGTCAAATGTCTCTTGTTCCTCACCAGCATTGCTGGATTGTTGGATTGCAATTGCTGGATTGCAAACCTCACAAGAGGCTTTTCAGTCTTTAACCACCCCAGTCAGAAATGTTCTGGCAGCCCTTTTTGAGCCTCCAAGCTGAGAACTGCTCAGGTTTTCATTTTAGTACGTAGCACCACTAGTCACTGCAATTGCATTTCTCACCCCTGTGCAGGACCTGGGACTGTCTTGTACCTCAGAGCAGGGAAGCAGGAGGTCATATGTACAGAGGCCCCAGGCAAGCTCACTTGGGTTCTGGTCCTGGCTAGGGAAAAACTTTGGGGAAAGGGACTTCTTACCTCCCTGCCTGCCTGTTCCCTGTGACCCTCTTAAACGCAAGCTGTTGAGTCAAACTCAAACTTTCCGTCTTGGATTTAATTTGAGTTGTTAAGCCATGTTAAAAATCCTGTTTATCTTGTCTGCAGCAATATTTTACCATAAGGAAGAGAATGAGAATACAATGGTGCATTAGGGCTCTGTACGTGGAGCTGCACGAGACAAGATCACCTTTGGGGGCTTTTGCCTTCCTGTTCTGGGCTGGCATGGTCTTAGGCACAATTGTCGGCAGATACAACACTTAGCTACCCACAGCCCCACGTCTTTCTCTGAGAAATTAGCCATTGATCCTTTCGGATTATCCGCAGGAAAGAGGAGTCCCCCAGGAACTTCTCTGACTGCTAACAGTTCTCTCCTGACAACACAGGGGAGAGCACAGCACAGAACCAGAACATCACGTAAAATATACAGAGCAAAAACCACATGGGGGTGGGCAACAGTTATCACTTTCAAACATGGTAACTGGACATGTGTCCTCCACTTACCATAAAAGCAAACAAGGAGTCACCGGACACTGTTCAGTGATGCTACACCACTTCTTCCACCTCTGATGCTGCCTGCTTTGCGCAGGAACTAGAAGGGAAACTGCTCAGCACCATCTGTGAAGGCATTTTTCAGGCAGCCAGTTAAACAGCTTTACAAATCTCATTCCCCTGCACCACTCCTGTGGGAGACAAGTAAGTGGAGAATCCTGGCCTAAGTACCCAGATTGGAGAGGATCAACAAGGTTGACAGCCAGCCATCATTATTCTATATGGCACCTCTATGCCTTAACTGGTCCTGCCTTGCAATGGCACTCTGCTCTCATGGGAACACGTGCCCTTCAGATCCTTCAGGCAAACATAGCTATGCTCACTTCTACCTCTACTTCCTCCTTGCTTGCTCTGAAAGAGCAACCAGGGGATAGAAGAGCTCTGTCCTGCCAGGGAACTAACTCAAAAGACAAAATTAGTAAATCACTGTGCACATGACGACAGCAAATGGCAAAGGCCATTCCTATGTATCACTATAAAAAATAACATTAATTGGGATGCTTTGCAATTTCCTGTACAACCCATAATTAGGTTAGATAAGAAACTAGCAGTGTCTAAGTGCTATAAATGTCTAAATTAAGTTATTTTGAAAGTGCTTGGCACTTTGACATTTGAGAGTTCAGAGTAATTGGAGTATTGAAATAAAATTGCTTCTGTTATTTAAAAGGTCATTATCTTCTTCGGGTAGATATATGAGGACTATTTTCCACTCTACTGAGCCGTTCTATTTGGTACAATTAGACCTGCTTGAGTAGATTTCTAGTGGGCCTCCTCCCACTTATCACAGTCCCAGCACTGCCACAGGGAAGGGCCTGTAAATATACAGCCCAAACACAGAGTATATATTCAGCTCATAATCGGGCTCTGAAGAGCCAAGAGCTGCCTGGAGCTTCAGACACCCACCACGAACACCACAGGCTGCTACATCCATCAAGGTGGCAACTGAGTCCTTACACAACCAAAGTCAACAAATGTCAGGTTACAGGCAGAAGCCAGCATGCCAGGCAGACAAAGGCTTTGGAGCAAATCAGGATTTCACCTTCCCAACCAAATTACCTCAATCTGGCAACAACTCTCGTTCTTTCAATAACACTACTGGAATCCCTTGTTTACAATATGCATGGTCCCACTCTCACAATAAAGATACACCTTTTCCTTGCTTATCAGATCCGGTGCTCTGCAACTGTGACAGTCAAAGATGGGCACTTAAATGACTACACTTTGACTGCATTTTATTTTGGTTAATCCAGTGGTGTCAGTAAAATAAGGGGGTATAACGACATAGACATTGGCAGAGGAGATTGAGCTTGTTACCACTGGGGATTGCCACAGCCAGGACACTGGGGGGAGTGCACTGAGTACAGGAGTGGCTCTCACTGTTCATTGCAGTGGCTTAATCCCTGTGCTCCTGCCATGGGAGCTGAGCATCCCACCAAAACTGGTGTAGCTGTAGAAGCATGACTCTTTGTTGTCCCTCCTGGACAGGGAACAGCTGTATGAAGGAGAAGCGAAGTCCCTAGAGCCTCCTGCCCAAGCTGAACAAGACAACAGTTTCTGACCTGAAACAGGAAAAGTTCCCATGCTGTTGTTGCAGTCACCCACCCAGAGACAGCTTCTCCCCTATCAGTAAGAGCTCACAAGGTTCTTTCCACCACAGAACTCACCTGACATCCTCAGCTCCAGCCACCCAGCCAGCACACTCACCGTTGCTCCCTCAGTGACTGCCCTACACCAACCAACCCTCCAAATGCATAGGGTTGCAACACTTGAGCATGAAACACATTGAATGATCACTGAACACAGGTGCAGTTGTCCCCATCACAAGGCCTACATTTGCTCAGTAATCATTACAGCAAATATTACTAGTGGTCACCAAGATCCCAATGTACTGCTGAAGGCTGCCTAGTTCTGGAAACCAGGTTTCCATAAAACATTTAACTCCAGCTCAGGGAACAAGAGGGTTCCCTTTTAAAAACTTCATGCGGCAAATTTCCAGGAGCCTCCTGACGCTTGGGAAGAGCTCTGATGACAACCTGTCTGTAAGGCAAAAAGCACAGGGAAGGCTGGCATTCCTCCACCAGCCCTGTTCCCTCTTGCACTGCTCCATCAGCCTGGCTGACTTCAATGACAGTAATTGCTATGCATATGTCTGAAGAGTGACACCAGTAATGCAACAACTAGTCTCATCCCTAAGTGATGTGTGTGACCAGAAGCAAACAAATCACTCCAGCTACCTGGCTCAGAGGTGCTTCGTACCAAGGAGGAGGAGACAAGAGAGCTGGGATCAGGTCCAGAGCTTTTCTGGGCTTCTTTTTCGACTTCCCTGGGATGTTGCTCCCAAAAGATGTGACACAAGCATGACAGGCTGCATTTTCATGCAGAATGGAGCATATTCCTGCAAATTATTTTAGCTCATATGGCTCTCAGATAGCTTCCCTTGTGACAGCCATAGGTGATCCTGAATGAGATGATCTTCTTACCTATACCCTCCTGTAACAAGCTTTGAGATACCTGTATGAAAAGGACTTGGGAACAGTAGCATGTGGTGACAACCACAAGGAAACTTTCCCATGGGAGTTACAGATTAGTTTGCATGGATTTCTCAAAAAAGGTTTGAGAAAAATTCTTTTTTAAGGACTAAAAGGTCCTGCAGTGCACAGGCAGCTCTGCAAATATTGCTTCGCTAGCGTTTATTAGCTAACGGAAAGCTACAGAAATCAGACAGTATTTAATGCTCACTGTAACATTTATAAGACTTCTATTGCCGAAAAAGGAAGCAAGATGGTCTGAGCAATAACCAAATAAGTGTGATTAAGATTTAGGGTTTATGGTCCTCGATTAAACTGATTTTTAAAGTCACATAAAGGTTGTACTGTTCTACATTTCTCCTCTTAGTTTCCCTATGGGTCAGGGTTAAGACTGTGCCTTATTTCTGCATTTCTTATCCTAATGGGATTGGATTTCTTCTAAGGGTAATTCTCACCCTGAGCTACTCACCCCTTGCAAAATTTCGTTCTGAGATAATTACAATGCTCTGGTGATGTTCACACTGTGCCACTTACAGTAACAATGGAGTTATGCTGAAAGTATTTGCTATGGAATTGCTCTACTTGCTTAATTTTTCAAGCATATTCTAGATCTGCTACCCCCACATCCCATGCAGCCATTAGAGAATCAGTATCACACCAGGATAACCACCAAGGAGGCACCACTACTGTCCCTCAGCTAGCACTATGTCTATGTGTCAGTGAAAGCTACCTCCCCATCTAGAGCTGACAGAATTTCATGGACATTCTTCATTTACCAAATAAACAGGAGACCAATATGGATATAAAAGTAGGTGCTTGTAAGAGGGTTGGTATCACAGCTAATTGTTTCAACCACATATTATGAATTTCTAGCAGAAAGTCACAGAGACTTGCCTGCAGAAAAATGACCAGGTAGCATTCTACCACTATCACAGACACTGGCTGCATCAGACCTAGGAAATTTGATGACTGCAACAGGCTTACATTTGTGCCTTAACTCTGCAAAGAGTGGTGCTTTTGGAACTCACAGTATGCACTTCTTTCCATGACTTACAACCCTGGGGAAAAATCCTCTAGAGCTAGAGAAGAAACCAAAACTTTCTCAAGCAACCACTGCTCTACAGCAAATCATTCCTAATCAGAATTTTCACCAGGAGGAAATTGCAACCCATTTTTATCCAATTGCCTTTTATATTCTCCCAAATTACAATTCCCTGAACATTAGAACAAGCTCAATACAGGAAGACATTAATTCTTAACCTGCTGACTTCCATTCACACATGGGCACTCTGGATTTGTTCTCTGTGATCAAAAACAACAGCTGATGCACCTTGTCCTTCTCCTGAAGATGTAAGAGAACTGACATTACGCACAAGGAGATGAGCCCGTCAAATCCATGCATGGCTAGCCTAAAGCTGGCCCTCTTCACATACCAAACTAAGTCAGGTTGATGTCTAGAGCACCGGAGCCATTAGTGCCAAAGTCCAGGTTACAAAGGTGCCAGTCCCAGCTCTAGGAAAGGGAGTATCTGCCATTGGCAAAGACAGGCTGCACGAAAAGGCTAAAGGAAGAGACACAATTAGCATGCTACCAAGATGACAACTAGGTAGGCTTTCATGGCTCTTAATCACCTTTGTCGTGGTTCGGTAAAGCTGTATTCACAGTTGACAGGAGTTCAAGTCTTACTGTCCATGTATCCAAATCACAACTTACTTTTAAGGAATGTGCAGAGGAAAGAAGTAGTGTGCTTAATTTGTTGAATTCAATGACAATTGATCTTTCTCTGGTCCTCAGGAAAAGGAAAGATGGGCATGGTCCGCCTTTGCTTCACAAGGTTACTTTGATTACAAAAACATTGGTATGTTTTGGCCTGTTTTCAGTGTACGTTTCACTGAGCAGAGAAAGAATAGTATTTGAGTCATCAAGTCACACTCTTGGAGTTTAAAAAGGCTAATCAGCCAGGTCACCTGTGTAGACACAATGCAGCTTTCCTTGTATGTCTGCATCATGAGCTAACCTCTAATTACTACATTTTCCACAGGCAATTACCTCACTCACTGTGGAGGTTAGACAGAGCCGCGCGGTGGGCTGGGGCGCGGGTCATGTCTCAGCACTCTAAGGAAGGAAGTTGGTTTGCTATAGGAAGTCTTGCTCATTCAGCAACAAAACTCTTCAAAGGAAGAGTCATGAACAAAGCAGTGCCCTACAGGAAGAAAACAGTTGAAGGTGCAGTTAGAGGAAGACGGGTAAAAACCTGTCTTCTACTGCAGATTCTTCCCAATGATGCTGGCATGTCTTTAGTACCAAGATATAGCAGCTCCTCACAATCCTCAGTCTCTGGCTGTCCAGTGCAGCACATCCAGGGCTTCACTCCTGCAGTGCTAACCAGTCCCAGTGCAGTGGAAATCAAGGAACTCTCCTGGCTCTGTCTGTTCAGGGGCGTTTGGTGGTATGAACACAAGGCCCTTCACGGCAATAATGTCCTTCATGTTCTTCCTGGCTATGCCCTGACCCAGTCTGCGGTATTCAGGAAGCTGCTTTGCCTGAGTGGCTACTCATCCCTCTTGTGTGTAAGATAAGGTACTCAATTTCTTTACCAGGTCAAGGAGGGGCAGGGGAGAGAGGGAGTTATCAGTTTAGCTCCTTCAAATTCTCATAAAATGTTAAGGAGCTTAATTTTTCACACTTCCTCCATCTCCACTAGGGACACAAATGGCACTTGACTACACTATGGCCTCAGCCTTCTTATACGAGAAATACCCACTTCTACCATGCAGGGTGATGGTGAATATAAATCCTGAAGTACATCGCATATACTGATATTCCAGAGAACATCGGGACAAGGCTAGGAAAGGCGGCAGTGAAGGAGAAGAATGAAAGAATATGTTGACCAGCTGTGTCAGATCTTCATCCTCACCCATTCCATGCATTTTGCCTGCCTTGCTCACTATGTAAAAAAAAAAAAAAATAAATCAGAGATTAAGAAACTAAAGATTGCACCATAACACATGTTCACAGTGGGGCTGGATAAAGGCACCACTGCCAACCTGAGAATTCCTACCTTCACTCTGCAAATAAAATAGCATTTCAGAAGGCATGCATACCTTTTCATGCAGATTCAGGGAAAGAGGAAGAGTAGGAATGGAGATATTAACATAGATGTATGTTAGTAGAACAAAGATACTGCAACAAACTCAACATCTGTTTGAAGCTTCAGTATTTTCTCATCTCATGGTATTAAAATTAGAATATGTTAATTTTATTAAGCTACATTGCTCTCTGGCATAATCAAGGCAGTTTTATTTGCTAGCTATTATTTGTGAAATTCAATGTATTATGTCAAATTCAGTATCTAAAATAACATTTGAAACAGAAAAGTTTTCCTAGGACAAATACTGCAAAGTCTCATTGTCTATGTGCATGTCTGTCAGTGTCTTTCTCACAACTTCAGAGTCCATTCTCTAATTACAATCAGACTTGATTGCAGGGTCAGTCCAACAACTTATTTGAGATTCACTCCCCAGCCATAAGTTTCCAGTTTCTTTAATTTTTTCATGTTCTGAAGGGTAATTTTCTGTCTATCCAAAATGCTGAAAAAACAAGAGTTCTTGGCTATTTCTTCCTACCCATCCACAGACCAGCAGCAGACTCTTCCCCAGTCATCACCAACGAGGAGCTTGGAGGAATTTCTTGAGAAAGAAAAAAAAAAAAGAGAGAAAAATGTTCAAGAACAAGATGCGAATACGATCAAGGCTTTCTCCTGTGCGTGTAGCAATTAGGAGGATGCAACATTCCAGGGGAGTAGGTTATCTTTAACATTAAATTTGAAGAACAATGGTATAAAATAGACAAAGATTTGTACTTCAAAGACTGAAGTCAGAGCTGAATCCAAACTTTCCTGGAGTTCAGTGGGTTAGCTGTAGACAATCTAGCCAGATCACAAGCTCTTAACCTTCTTTGAGGCTCTATGAATGTTAAATAATCTGCTGGCTAGATTCAGAATTCAGACTTGTTAGCACATAATGTCATGGCTTCAGCCACTGAAATCTCTCCTTCATGTAGTGTCACCAACACTAACGAAAATGACCCTCCCTCCAGACTTACCCACTTTCAATGCATATAAACATCACAGTCACTAAGTGCTCTAAATCTGAGTTTGCAGAATATAGGAAACATTTTAGCAACTATCAAAATGCCAACACTTTTTGAGAGAAAGAGACCAACAGTTTTACAGTACATCATAACTTCCTGGAGTAGGAGACAACAACAAATATTACAGCCAGATGAAACTCCAGGAAGGGTTTGAGTAAACTAAAATACTGCTGGCTGTGCAAACTGAGTAGAGTTTAACAACAAAGCTGGGCAAAAGCTTCCTGTTTACATTGTATCTCGAACAGCTCCTAGTATAGTGGTTTTTCTATAGTGTAGAGACAGTGGAGCAGCTACTGATCTATTCTGGCCGAAAGCTGCTGTTTCTCCTGGGTTGTCTCCTATCTGTCCAAAATCCTTCACTTAATACAGTTAGCCAAGCCAGCTGCCAAAGTAACTGCATTTGGCTAAGAGAGTGATTTGACTGAGATTTAAAACACAACAACACAAAAAATCCAACAACAACAAAACCCAAACCACCAGTAATAATACAAAGTTCAGGATAAAATAAAAAACCCGCCGATTTAGGGCAAAGCGATAGAGACCCCGGGGCGGGCGCTGTGCCCTCTGCCGCACACCGGCCGCAATGCAACGGGCAGGACGGTACCTGGATAGAGCCAGTGCTGTCACTGCTGGGCTGGTCTTACTTGGTTTTCCAGTCAAGGCAAGGCTGGGATTCAGTTCCCGACAGAGAACAAGATGTTTTCCACACTTGTTACCTGTTGTGTGGTTTAAAAATAAGTATTTAGAAAGTGTCTGGGGGCAGCATGGATGGGATTGTTATTATTTACGGTCAGCAAGTTGTTAAGTTGAGAATAAATATATTTAATCTCAGCCTGTGCTGTTGCAAAATAGGCCCATCCCAATTTAATTTGTGGCTATGATAGTTACATGTGCTGACGTGCGGCTGTATCAATTGTGTGCTAAATTGGATTTGTGTATTATTGCTTTCTAAATTGCATGCCTAGTTCAGCAAAATTGTTCATCAGTTTTCACTGGCTCTATGCTTAATAAGATGCCCCACAATACCTTGCTGCCAGGATATAATACAGCCCATAATTGCCTAGTAAAAAGAAATTACATAAAGCCCTGGTATTATCAACTTATCTAAATCTGCTCATAACAGAACCAATAATTAAATGCTGAGAACATTTCACATACACACACGCATACACACACCCCTAACAACATAACTCAATCATAGTTACTTTGGTCTTTTCAATGACTGTGTTTTGTATTAATTTTATTTTCTTTAATGCATAGAATGAGATGTGGGAATATTTGGCCATTTAAAATAATCCTGAAGTCATCTGAATAAGTTTAAGGGAGCATGTAACTGCTTTGATTACACCTCTCAACTCTTTAATAAAGAATGTGCATCCTTATGCTCATGTGCAAACAGGTGCGTGTGTCTATATGCATCACCAGATGCCTGGGGTCAGTGCATGTCTTCTATGATCCTCCCTGAAAAAGGAGTATTCTGTTATGCTCCCATGGGTAGCTTTTAAGTCCTCATTTAGAAAACTATTTAAGATATAAATTTTAAAAACAGCTAAGTTCTCAGTTCATTCCAACGCATTCCTATGCAATTGTATCTGAGTAAATAGGACATGAAAATATCTGCCACAGGAAGTTACAGACAAAAACTTAGGAAATTCTTAAAACAAATTGGACATTTCTACATGTAAAAAGAGCCAGCAAAATGACTACAGAATACTAAAAGGATTTTGGAAGCAATGCTAAGTCTTTTGCTTTGACTTACAGCAATCTCTGATTAAAGACCACAATAAAACCAAATATATAGCTACCAGAGCCAGACTGTCTCACATCTGGCATCTCTGGTGTTCTTGCACCTTCCCTAGAAGTGTCTGTCTCTAGCTACTCTGAGACATGACAAAAGGTATGATGGGCATCCACTTTGGCATTTCCAATATGGCTCCGTATGTATAAATGTTTTCAGAAAGCAATCTAAGTAATGTAGATGCCAAGTTCCATGAACAGCACTTCTGAAGATCTCAGTGGTAATGGCCAATTACTGTATAATATCTTTTTATGCAGATGTTACATCTATAGCTCTATATTTATGCAAATTGTGTGCATAAAATTGAAGTAATAGAGAATGCGTGTAATGAGGACCACAGCAAATAAGTGGTATAAATTATACATACTAACACCACAATTCCTTTCTCTTATGAAATGTGCTGCAAAGAGAACCAAGCTGTGCTATTTAGGACGTGCCTTTGAGGGTCTCTGGCAGGTTTCAGCTCCTGTATTTGTTAGAACGAGCGAGCTTGAGTTGTTTTTAATACCAGTCAGCACTGTAGCCCCATCATCTTATTAACCTCAGCTCTGGGAGAACTCCAGGGTATCAGCTTCAGCTTGGCACGGCCTTGAATAAACAGCTCCATGCACTAGGGCCTGCTGCTGGCCTCCCACTAGTTTGAAGGGCCTCTGACCTCATTTAAGGTGGAAAAGACGACAAACTTTCCTGTTCCATCCCAGTGCAGGATCTGGCACTACCCACTCTGACATTTTACGAAGATACCTTAGTACAGGCCATCAGCAAAAGTACCAAGGGAATGAGCTTTCTGAAGCCAGTGTAGTTCATTACTTTCATAGGCTTATGCAGAAAGGTGGTCTATCAAGCTTGACAGAACACGTGACAGAGCCTATGAAGAAGCTTTCAGCTTCATCCAGGCAGGATGTGCACATGAGACTGGTGGCTCAGGGCTGCTCTCTGTCTCTAAGGTGGCTACCCACTACTTTGCTGCTGGTTAGAGTACACTGTAGCAGTCACCTGCACCATCTCCCATTCACACACCCTCTCCTTCCTCACAACCAAACAAAGTCTGCAGGACTGTCACACTGCAGTTCACAGCCCAACCTGCGGCCATACCCATGTTGCCAGGTTCTTCCATCATGCCTCCCTGAAGTCTCAGTCCAGCAGCTTGGCCTGGGGTATTGGTGTAGTCAGTCTTCCACAGCTGTGCCAGCAAGGAGGCAAAAATGGAGAAAGCATGGATTATAACAAAACAACAAGAGAGAGATATGGATGTCTGCTTCCCAGCAAGAGGTGGAAATTGGACTTCTAACACCAGAAAGAGGATTCTACAGTGTCGTCTCTCCCTCTGCTACTGTACTGGAGGGCATCATGCTGGAGAAATGTATGCAGGGAGCTGGTGGGGTTGCAGGGCTGACACACTAACAAGGATCCCAGTAACCCAGGAAGCTCTCCCACCAGACTGTGGGCAGAATCAGCAGTGAATTCCTGCTCCTGAGAAAATGTGACTTAATAAACTGAACTGTGAATGAACTCTCAGAAACCAGACCCATTTCTAATGGGCAATATAATTTTTACTTTCAAAATCACACCAGAATGAAAAGCACGTTTTCAAAACTCTTCCTGAATGCCAAAGACTCCTCCATTCAGGAGGATAAAAGCTGATAGGAAGAAAATATTTCACTCTGATTTTCAGCTGTGCTTCCCTGTTAAGAAAGTGTTATGGGCTTCTAATATCTCTGTCTCTCCATGTAGGATGCAAAATTCTGCCTTTGGTCTGCAATGAATTAGGATTCCCTTTCCTCTTCCCCTTCCACCTACCCTCACCACTCCATCTGTGCTTCCTGTGACGACGATGCTGCGTGTGTCCCAGTCCATCACTTCCGCAAAGCAGCAGCAAACGATACGGCTTCCGGGGCTGCAGCTGGTGTTAACGCTTGCAAGAAGCTGGCCATTGACTGTCCACAGATATAGGTAAGATCCAGCACAAGAGATAATATCACCCTGTAACAAAGCAAGAAGCAATGTCTCAAAATCCTACAGTCATCCTCCTCACAACTCTTAAGTGTTGACTATAAATTACAGTTGCTCGAACCTTTGTTTTGCTTCTGGGCAGATGATGACAACCAGAGAAAGTAAAAATAACACTTTTTTTTCTCGTGAGAAATTCTGACATTTTTATCTCAGATTTAGCAAGATAATGCAGAAACAAAGAGGGGGGTTTTTTTTGCTTTTTTTAAAATGAAAACATTTCTTTAAGTGTTCCCTTTCTATTTTCCAGAAAATCCATGCTTTTAGTAAGAAAGCAGACCGACAAACTCACCTAACTACTGTCAGGGACAGGGACTGTGCACAGGCAATGCCTAGCACAGGTTCCGGGCCAGGACTAGTAAGTGCTCTTTTAAGTTTTACAAATAAGCATTCTCTTAAACAAGGACATGGTGTTCACCTGCTTAGCTGCCAAGCCTTTGGTGATTTCACAATCCTCCTCTGCCCCTCACAGGGAGCTTAATGTCATCGCATTTTTAGACTGTTTTGCGTCTGACCAATGACCAGCTCAGCATTCAGTGAGCTGCGCTGCTGATGCAGAAAACATCCTTTGCAGCTGAACCTCTCCTCTCCCTTCCATGCAGGTGCATAGTTACCTGTGCACAGACTGCACTGGAAGGAGCAAATACACAGGTAATCCTTAGGGGCCAGAAACACAGAACCAAGAGCCAATGCTGCAATTTTAAATGATCTTATCAAAAGTGCATGTTGATCAAGTTAGTAATTAAAATGCCACCTAACCTTTCTATCCTTGATGCATACTAAGAACCAGCTAAATTAAACACCATCAGCAAAGTCATCTGATTCTGGCAAAGGCCATCACGTCCTTAAATTAGCAGCATGCATCTGGTTTAAATCAACTAACACTGTACTTCACCCATGCCTGGTTTGGGGCCAGAGCTCTTCACACTCCAGGGCAGAATTCTGAAGATAAAACAAGGATAGTGCATCCGAAACAGACTTGCCAATAATTAAAGAGATTAAATTTCAGCTACCTTATCTGTATGAGAGTACATAATGTCCAAGCATTTCATAATGATCCACAGTGTTTTTCAATTCTAGACCAGGGATTTAAAACTAACTGAAATCATTAGTTACAGTGAGCTTTTACAATCCTTCTTAGCTTATAAACTTTTTGGGACAGGCTTTTTATTTTGTATCTACGTGATACAAACACCATGAGGTTTGGATCTATAAATGGAGCTTCTAGGTGCTCAAGCATATAAACATAAAATATTCAATATAAAAAACAAGCAGCACATAACAAAGTTCTGTATAGGGTTCTTATTTCACAGAAAAGTATGTGGTTCAGAAATTTATTGTCTTTAAAACGTTGCTTCAAAACATTCTGAATTTTCCAGGAAAAAAATACTTGTTACTAAACATGTAATGTTATGTAAATCAAAATATTTAATTTAGCACAATGGAAACATTTTGATTTTATCTTCATGTTATAATATATAAACATATTGACAAAATTTAAGCAAAAACATATTTCAGAATTAAATGTCTTGTTCTGCTAATGTCAAAAAGAATTTTTTAATTTTCATATGGACTGCTTCATCTTTTTTCCCTTGAAGTTTCAGTCATACTTTCCTAAGGGTTTTCCTCCTTTAAATGAAAAATCAGTATAACCATTTGCACTCCAACAAGCTGGAGAACTGCTCTTGGATCAATCACCAGACTCTTCCTGGCATAAACCATCTTGGTTTTGGACAGCTGCAGAAGAGGAGCTACCAACTAAAAAGGCTACTGTCAGTGGTGGGCTGGTACATAGAAAGGAGAGGACTCTCGGGGTGTGCCAGCCCACACACCCATTTCTGGATGCACGGCACTGGCCATTTTACACTAACCAGGACCCCTGGGGCTGGGAGCTGAGCTGGCACTGAACAGACCACTTAATTCCCACCCTCAATTACTAACCATCAGACTGCATGGTTAACAAAGCTCTGATATGAGATGACTCTTTTGGCACAGACTAAGAGTACAGAATGTCTGCCTGGTTTCTTACTGCTATGAACTTGATTTTGACTCTCTTGGTACAAGCTCCAGTACTGGATCCAACCTCAAGTTGACTGAGCAGGTGGAGCCCTGCTCTAGTATATTAACAGAGATAAAAAATACAAATGTGCAAACAATATTTTGGGGAGGTAGAAGGTTGGGGGGGGGGGGAGGGGGGGGGTGGAATTCTCATCCAGAGTGTTTACAGTAAAATCCAATACAGAATAATTTCCTATAAACATGAATGCAATTCTGGCCAGGTACAGACCACAAAAGACTTATACCCACTGCTACCAAGAGCTCCCTCCACACCTGAGAGTAGAAGGGAACGCAAAAAGCCAACATTGTCACTGCAAAGGTGTAAGGTAGTTGTCAGCTGAGGCAGAAGAGCGAGGTCTAACATGCCTCAGTTGACCTGGCTCAGCTGCATGAGTGTCAGGAGAAATTAATGAAATAATGGAGGCAATAAGGTTACAGGTGAGCCAAATCCAGGAGCTACTAGGGTAATACTTCATGCTCTGTAAACTAGAAGTTGTTTAATCCTGCTATCTACCCATCCAAAGATGCCTCTACTTAGCCATGCAGCCTAAGATGTTGCTGTTAGTGCTCGCCCCTCATCATTAAGAACACTATTAGCAATCTCTGTAGAAAGAAAAAAATCAATGTATCAGACTCTCAGGATGTTTTTATGTTGGGAAGAGCACCCATTAAATTATCATGAAATGTTCATGGATGCCTCAGAGGAAAGATGATAAATGAAGATCTTACTGTTGAATTGTTGATGGCAACAGAACAGAGGCTTGCCCCGTGGGCAGGAAGCTGGTTTATGTACATCAGCTTGTTCAGGTCCCAAATGATGCAGGTTCTGTCATCAGATCCACTCACAAAGATGCTGTAGGTCACAGACGCAGCAAGGCAGGTCACTGCCTGAGTGTGCCCATACAAAGCCTGGTGGGGGAAAAAGCAACCAATAAACTACAGCAGAGGGTGGCTGATTTGCTAGGGAACCACAGGCCTACTGTCATTTGCTTAGTAAGAACAAGCAACTTAGTCATTCTTTGGAGAACATGAGGGGAGAATACCAAAGGATCTTATAGAAGCATCCTTATCCTGAACCCTTGTTGAGGAAAGTTGAGCCTCCAAGAGATTATATGACTTGCCCCAAGTTGCACAGTAAAACTCAGGGCCCTCAGCATACATTTCAGACTCTATGACAGTACTTTGTGCTTAGCAATAAAACATAATTTTTCACTTCAGTCCATGCAGTTTTAAGTAAAACTTATGCTTAGAAATTACTATTTCTCAATATTTAAAAACCATTTTGAAATAAAACTTACCAGGATGTATTTCAGTGACCTTCTCAGTCTTGTCTTTCTGTTTTTCTGAAGAAGCACTAATATTTTTCCAATTTTACTTAAGAAGAAAAACAGCATTTGGAGAGAAATTTTGCTTTAAAACCGTATAGGAATTCCTTTCTCTTTCATCGTTACTCGACATTCTTTTTTTGTTGTTGTTTTATAGGTTCCAGAGACACAAGGAGTGCCGAGTTTAATTTAGCCTTATTTAAACAGTTTCATTAAAAAAGACTACACTTTAGGCAATTTAATAGCACAGAAGCCATGGATTGAAGTATACTGATGACAATTGTTTAATGCAGCATTCTCAAGTGACAGCAGTATACATTTCTGCTGCATAACCACCAATGACAGTAAAGCCTGTTGGGCAGTGAAAAAGTCCTTCACAGCTTTCCTAAAAAGCCTTCCAGGGCTCAATTTTTAGCTGCCTTACTGTGAAAAATCAGACCCACCAGTTTTAATGTTGGTTCTAACAGTAAATGCATATTCCCTGCTGACTTTCTCTACATGACATAATTAGCACATCTTCAGGGTCTGTCTCAGTTCAGCATGGAGCAGGAGAGCCACATGTCTCAGATGATTTTTGCAAACACATCTCATACTCTTTTCCAGTGTGTGACTGTCAGACTGAACTCTTGCTGGCTAACACGTGCTGCCACTTGCCAAGGTTACTAGGAACAACAGTATTCAAACATTAATCCACTGGTGAAGAAGCCGAGCTGCAGCAGGCTATATACTACTGAAGGTGACCTGCAACTGCAAGGGATGAGTTTCAGCTTGTGATTTATTCCATTCACAAGAACTGTCAACTAAAAATATTGGCACAAAATAGTGTCTCCAACAGTGGTTTTCAGAGGTCAGAAACACTCTCAACTGAGCACAGAAAAGGAGGCTCAACAATAGCTTTAAACTGGCTGTAAAATAGTCTCTTTACAAAGAACTGGGCATAATCCAGTGCCTGTGCTCAAGAACTGCACAAGACCTCTTCAAAAAGGGCTGGGACAAGGCAGGTTCAAGGGCTACAAATTTCCTCTCCTTCCTCCAAAGCATGAAAGAAAACATGCCTGCTGTGACAGCATCCAAACTGCCAAGTCAAGCCAAGCTAAGCTCCTGCACGAGTTTTAATAAAACCTTTTTTTCTTTTTTAAACCACAAAAGATCCTACCTGGAAGTGAACTGCTTTAAATACAAGCTGAGTGTGGAAGAGAGGGCTAGACCTGAGCCCAGTTATAATTTCAGCTTCAATCCACCAGTGTCTCAATGCATATTCATGCAAAAACAGTTGCATGCTTTTAGCTCTCTGCCGTCTTCTCATCATTGTTCTGCAAAGACTGATAGGTTTTCACTTAATGAGAAATATCCTGCAGCCTATCTGCAGAAAGAACTGCGAGGTCCATCTCTAGAGTCATATCAAAAGACAAAAAAGGACCAGCTTCACTGCAGGAATGCTTAGTGATTGAAAACTTAAACCAGGTTTGACCATCCAACTTAACTGGTTGACACAGACATAGACACTTCACACTTCACCTTCCTGAGAGGTCTGTGCGGCAGACACAACGTGGCTTGCCCAGGTGCTTCTCCCACTCTAGTGTTTCATTTGGCCCAGAAATTCTGGGGGCTGGATAACATGGATTGCTCTGCTCATGAACACTGAGGGAACTGGTGAGTTGCATGGATCGATACCGAAACTATTATGCTCAATCTTTAGTGTTGCACAAAACTGTGGAAGCAGCCCCTGCTAGAGAGGGAAAATGACTTTTTCTGCTGAAATATAGTTTCTGTACTTTACTACATTCCAAACCAGAATGTGTCAGTCCCATGAGACAGCTGGTAAGTGAATAGCATCCACTTTATAGCACATCAGCTTTACTTAAGCAAAGCTTACTCTCTCAGGAAAGATGATACAATTTTTTTGTTCAGCAGAAAAAGCAGTCACCATGAAACACTGAATTACATGAAAGCAGCAAGTAATTCACTGGAAGACATTTAGGATCATAGTTCAAATTTACATCTATGCCAGACAGTCATCAAAAAAAAAAAAAAAGCCTCTGCTAGCAAAGAGTGGTGAAAAAACACAGCATTTATCATTGCATGATCTCATGCCACTTTGTGGACTTTGGGCAATACCGGATTAATCACAGTGGAACACATCAGCAAAGCTAATTTTGGATTGTTAAAGACAAAGACATTATACTGGAGATAAGAGAGCCTCTTCAAACAGTTGCCTGAAACTAAAACTGAACCTCTGACTGGTATTATTTTGATGTTCATGAAGATTACTGCTTATGCTTTTCTCTACTGCTATTTCTTCCATTTCTATATCCATGTCCTGGTTTGCAATAATAGGCAACAGAATTAAAAGGTCATCAGTGAAGATCCTGTCTCATATTTCTGGCTTCTTCTCAACCAGGAAACACTATAAACCTCAGACAAGGGACTGCTCTAAGCACAGTTTCCCCTTAATCTAAACACACAAGAATTTCAGATAAATGGAAATCTAAATACTGCTCTGTCATCCCAACAGACACTGAATTTTTCCCTTCATTTAATGACAAATAAAATATGTTTTGGCTTAGGGTATGGAAAGCACTGAAATATCATCTGAATATCCCTTCAGAGTAAACAAGAAGCTTCTAACATTCAGAGACCTTTTTGCTGATCAGCAAACACTTTATTAGTTTGCCTAAAAGTAGTAGAAAGTTTTGTCTCTTATTTTCTTAGGGAAAAGGGGGGGGGGTCTCATGCTGCCTTTCAGATATGATAGAGGTGTACTCTAGCTTTACTTGTAAAGCTGAGAACTCACCACAGCTGAACCACACAAACCTGCATGAGAATTCACTTTCATAAATGAAATAGGATTTAGACAGCTGCCTGATGACTACAGAATGAGCTCCAAAACAACAAACACTAAAGGATTTTAGACAGCGAGGACACAAACTATATCATTCTTACTGGATCTATCCCTACCTCATGGAGTAACATAAACATTTTAAGCTCCAAATTCCAGTCGAGAGAAAAGAATCAAGAACTTGGCCTATCTGAGTCTTCATCTGGTAAGTTTGTAGGGTGTTTTGGAGATCCTGTCCATTGCTCTAACAGCCCAAAGATAATTATAACCATCTCCAGGTAATATTGTTTTTTGAAAATAATCCAAGGGTTGGCTGCACTTCAAGTGAGGACAGCACATGCCTTATCTTCCCTGTTTCTTTGATCATGATAAACTTTGGAATTGTGTCTTGGTTTTGGCCGGACAGACCAGGACAAATTGCTACCAAAGGGAAAAAACCCAACAAGCAGAATACATAACTATAAGCTGTGGGTATAAGGCATATTATCAGCTCCTGATCTGATAACAAGTTGTCGCATGGTTCCAGTGATTATTGGTTTTTTCTGCATTCTTGATTCATGCAAAGGTTTTTCCTCTGCCAGTCATCTGAGAGAAAGAAACAAATCCTTTGGTTTTCATTATGTTTCTACAACAAAAGAGCCACAGTACTCACCTGTCTCAAGTTCAGACATTTCACTTTGTCCTTGACCAAGGAAAGTTCCCAGACACACACAACCGAGCTTGTTCCAGATGTGATTATGGTAGTTGCTGAAGGACACACAGCACAGAGGCACTTTCCCCAGTCCGCCATGCACTCAAATGTTGTCACATTCTGTACGAGAAAGCAGCTTTCAGATAAATGTTCATCTGGTGATACCATGCATTTATTAAAACCAAATGGCAGATTCAACTTTCAGAACTGAGCCTGCATTTTTTCAAATCCAAAGTTTATCTTTACCAGTCTTTCTGCTCACAGCACAACTGCACAATATGTATGTGCACAGGCTGTAGTTGCAGGCAGCTGTGCCATCCTCCAAGGGCCAAACAAGAAAGCTGGACAAAGGTCAGTGTCTTATGTCTGAGCAGACCCAAGTCCCAATCCTTCTTGTGACACAGACTTCCTAGGTAACTTCAAGCAAGCTCATGCTGCCACCATATAGTGACAAAATGCAAACATTCAATGTAGATTAAAAACGAAGCCCAGGCTGTGACAGCCACTGCTAACAGAGTTATTGCCAGGCTCTGAGACCCTCCTTTTACTTGGACTGAAAAGCCAAAGCACTAAATTCCATTCTGTGCCAGCAGCGCTGTTAGGAGCCCCCAGGCTGGCCTAAACCAAGCTCAGGTCTATTACACACTGCGGCAGTTACAGTGCAAACATCCTTCTGTTCACATTCTGCATTAGCTCTCTCCCACACAACAGGGGACAACACTATGGTGCTAATGATTCTGGTGGACCTGGATGCCACTGTCACAAAAAACATACCACAGAACAAACCTTTACCTACTTACAATGAGGACAAAAATTTCTTTTAAGCTCATGTCCAGAGGCACTGTTGACCCAGAGAGAACTCAAGTTGGATTCCAAACTACTTCTTACAGTGACTGTGTAATCACAGCAAGAGGGTCAGTGACACCCTGACTTTTGAAGAGGAGACAAAACAAATACTTTACACCTATGGCAGGACTATGAATTGCTAAACACTGATTTTAAGTGAAATCAATAGAGAAAACTCCCAGTAATTTTACAGGGAGCAGAAAGTAAAATACATCTCATGGCTTTTTCACTTACATTGACTGTGGGTACATCTGTAAAAACAATGATGTGGCTTGCACAGATACCCAAGCCAGTATCTTGCTGAATGATGTATTCTGCTATTCTGGTACCCAAGCTAACTCAGATGTCTTTGTGTGCCATAACATTATTCCAAATACATCAAAAAATCAGTGTGTTTGTGGTAGAGGAAGAAACTGAATCTGTCAAGTACCCTAACAAGCAATGTGATGACACAGACCATTGATTTTTAACAGCAAAGAAGTAAGAGTATTAGCTTTCTAGACTAGAAGACATTATTATTTTGAATGAATGCACTAGGCTTAGCTTGGGAGCCAGAGGGGAATTGACAGATGGTCCTATCTTGATTCCAGCAGAAAGTTCTGCACAATGAAATTTCTCATCAGGGGCCAAGAGACCTTGTATTGTCCTTACAATCTCTGAAATGAGGTTTCTCCTTCATTTTGGCGGACAGTACAGTCACTGGAAGGAAAACTTGAGATAATTTAGAGCAGAAATGCCACATTTTTTAGCAGTGTAGAATGACTTTGTATTCTGTTGAGATATCCAACTTGAGATTCCTCAAGAATCTTGACTGTGAGAAAGTCCTGTACAGTATCCTCTGAAATCAGCTCCCCAACAGCCTCTGAAATGTGTGCCCAAGCCACCCCCAAAGACCACAACATATCATTAATTTCTGGAATGCTTAATCTTTTTCTTATTTACCTTCTCAGAACCATAGTTGCCAAAGCAGCAGGTGAAATCCTCAAATCCCCAGCAGAATGTTTTGCTCCAGAGAGGAGGAATCAAAACTTTATTCTTTTCAACAGCCAGAATGCCTTTCTCAGTATGAACAATGTGCCCAATAGCTCCCTTGGGATAGTCTGGCAAGACAGAGAACATACTTAATTCTGTTGGGTTTAGAGCACTTACGTTAACTTTCCTCCTTGCGCAGGTTGTGTGGTGAGGCTGGCAAATCCTACAACTGGGCTCAGTGCTGTGGCCAGGACCACAGACATAAACCCACTCTTCAACTGAGATTCCAGACAGAATAGTGGAAACTCTCCAATGGACCACATAAATCCATGCAGAGGGAGTGACGTGCTCCAAAGGAGGGGGTTTAACAGCAGTGTCATTAAGCTCCTTTTCATTGGCAGACAGCCATATGCCACGAACTATGGAGGATGCTGGGCATGTCATCAACAGCCTCTCTAGTACAAGCTGTGGGAGCCCACTGTCCCCACACGTGTGTGATGCAAAGAACACCACAGTGGGATGAAAAAGTAGACACATTGAAGTTTTCCAGGCTTCTTCATGGTAAGAAAAGTAGCAGACTAAGAAAAAGATGAAGAAAAAGAAAAGATTTTAAGATAGAGAAGTGAATAAAGACAGTATTTACTTTGCTGTTGAATATAAAAAGAAAGAAGGAGAATGGAAAACAGTGAGCTTTATGTTTCAATTTAACATATTCAGAATGTAGAAGAGAGAAAAGATTTAAGTGTCTTATAAAAAAAATAATCTGGTTTGAACTCTACAATAGAAATTTAAAGATTTCTCCTGTGTATTTGAGTGTTTTCCATGACCACTCACAAAGCACACGTATACAAATAACAATTGGCAGAAGGCATCCTAAATGTACCAAGTCATACAAAGCTGCATGACTATTTTTGTGCTCTTGAAAATCCAGATTCACCCATCCAATAATTCTGCACTTATTAGCTCAGAGAGTGGCACACAGCCCTTGCAGCACCTTTTATTATAACTGGCGAGAGCTTCAAATTTTGCAGGCTACTCATAAAAGGAGGAAGAATTCCACTTGAGTGAAGTGACAGTACAGTCTCTCTTCCCGATGAACTTTTCCCTTGGGCATTCCTGGATGGATGTGGTTTCGTGAAGAGCTAGAACAAAGGAATAGCATTGAAAAATGTATCTGTTTGCCAAATCATGCAGGAGAGACGTGTTTAAATCCTTAATCATAGGCTCTAGGACTGTCATACATGAATGTCTTCATTAAAATAAAATCTTACCCTTCTTACATTTTCATCAGACTACATCCCTTCCTCACAGAGATAGGAAGCTAATCTCAGCAGTTCAGGAGGAAAGAGAAAAGTATAGGTGAGACTTTGAGCTGCCTTTATTTGACTGTACTCATTCCCAGACTAGCGGTTACTCGTGTGACTCTACTGTAGGTGCAGAACTCAGATTTGATGCCACAGCTGTACAGCATACACCAGGAACAGCATGATTACAAAGTGGAATCACACACATGAATGTGGGTGCATACTGATGTAGTACACAATATGGAGAAGTCTATAGCCCATCTTTCAGCAGATTAAAATCAGAAAATGCCTCTGTTTTAAGTTTCTATTCTTACTTTCCAGTTGAAATACTACAAGATCAAAATAAATTATGCTCTCTGCTCTCATGATAAAGTGGTACCTGCTTTGGTATCTGTCCAAAGTTGCTGATAAAACCCAGGATGGTGCTCTTAATAAGAGGATCTTTAATGTTGTTGAGGTCCATCTTGTCTCCGTAGAAATAAGGGTGATAGGTGTTAACTGCCTCCACTGCAGCTGAGCCATGTTGCTTGTGGCCAAAAATCAGATCTATCCAGTGATGGAGGTGTGCACTGACATAGTCACTTTCCAGTGCCTGAAACCAAAAGAAAATAAATTCAATAGAGTGTATCCATTACAAATGCATTATCACTTTCCAACCCCTGCTGGAAACTTAAATTGTCTGCAAGTGAATCTTCACACTTTCATTTCCTCCACTACCATCATCCTCACAAAACGTGACCAGAGATGAAGGGTGGATCCCCACAGGAAAAGGAAGGACAGAGTGCAGAATGCTTGACTTTGCAGACACCAGGAGGAATGTCCTCAGAAAGAACACAAGCAGGTTCCACCAAGCAAAGTGCAAGCACTTCACAGATCTTGGCACATCCTCCAACTTCCAGCACACATTAAAGCCTGTGCTATCATGTCTTCACCAATACTGGTACTGACACAAGGTGGCTTAAATGAGTAAAACATTTGTTAGCATTTGGTACCTCCACTTTGCTCTATAGACAAACACAGGTACATTAAGGTACTAGTCTATTTGTATAGTTATGAATCATGAAGAGAGACATATAAACATAGGCTGGAAAAAGAGATTACTGGCTTTGAATTACGTCTGAAGGATACAGAAGGAGAGGCTGCATGCCATGAACCAGCAAAGAGAGTGTAGAGCTTGTAGAGAAATGGCGAGGGGTGCTGCAAGCTAAGACAGGGAAGGGGGTTTGCAATAGTAGAGTTGGGGCACAGTAGGGAAGCTGTATGACAGAAGCTTCAAGCCTGCTTGGGTCTGGTCAACAAACATTTTGCTACCATCACAGGGCTTAAGCAGGGACAGTCACAGCACCAGATTTCTTTATGCTGGAAAAACTTGGGGTCTGAACTTTTTTCCTCAAAATGAGAAATGGTTAACTTTGATTAGATTTGCCACCCATAGTGACAGATGTGTGGATTAATGGGACCAGAAGAAAGAATTACTACTGGAGAAGACTGTAAGAGATGCTACAAGGCAATACATCCACCCCAACATGGGCTCTCTAGAAAGCTCAATGTAATTGTAGCAGAAAACTTGTGCTTGGAAGACCCAGACACCAAGTTCATAAGCAGTGGACACAAGTTTGAGTTGAACCTTTGCCCACCTCCAGGTTAGCCAGCCTTTCCCATAAGGCTTCACTAAGTGCTACTGCCCCTGCCATCACCTGCCGCACAAAATTTTTGTGCATTCCCAAATAGCCTTGCACAATGATTCAAGCAGCAGTGCTAAGCATTATTAAAAATACTTTCCTATCTCCAACTCATTTGACTGTGCAATACTCCCTGATGCTCAGTTAAAGGTCTCCCAAGCAGACCATCCCACCCAAAGCACAGCAGAAATAAACACACTAATGGGATCCAGAACAATGGCTCATTTCACAGAGCAGTTAGCCCAGTACAGCTGGTTTAAATGACCCTGCCCACAGCTGTAATGATCTCAGGGCAGCTCAGAGAACAAGCACAGCATAAAATCTGTCCCCTGCAAACAACAGGAAAACACTTTGAACAGACTCAGAACTAATCCTCATTAATAAAAGCAGCTAGTCCATGAATTACAAACTGTAAGTTTTGCCTGGCATCACTGCCAGAGCAAAACAAAGCAACTAACAGAGCTGCAACTGTGCAGCCTCTCAGAGTATTTCACTGAGCACTACGACAAGCCCAGCCAGGGAGGGAGATCTTGTGGTCTATGGAGGAAGTAAATACATGTCTTTAGTAGACTAGATTCCTAACTTATTAAACATGAAATAGGGAACTACTCAGAGCTTTATGTCAGGAACAATTCTTTGCTCTGATGTTCATTAAAGCAATAGACAAACCTCAGAACAGTGTTGACCTGGATATGTTTAATGCACCAAACTCACTGTGAAGCCTCCTAAAAATGACCATGATACCAGTAACAAGTACATCCAATCTTGTGGATGATTTCGAGATCTTGAATTCTGAAACATGAGGGTTTTTGTCTTCTCTGAACTCTTCACTGCAGGGTTAGAGAACTTTCCCAGGCAGGCTAATCAACTTACTTTCCACAGCAAGGTTTCTTGAACTCTCCTGTGTAATGTCTAGTACTAGCTATGGTTGGAGAGAGAATATTGGACTGACTGTACATGAGGCCTGATCAGGTCTGGAAAATCATTAAGAACATAAATCTATAAAGATGATCTTTCATTTGCTAAACTGCTCCTATTTGAGATTTGAATTAATTTGTAAAAGTGTGGCTTATCAGATGTGCCAATGTTGTCAAATAGTGCAGCTTACTGGGAGCAGATCTGTAGAAAAGAACAGATGGTAGAGAGGGCCCAGTATCCACATTACATGCACTGTGGGGGCTTTACTTCAAACTAGATCTAGTCTGCTCCCACAGGCTGAATGCAACCAGCATCTGGAGTGCACAAGTGGAGCGCAGCTTTTGGTTTCGTTTCGTCCAAAACAGATCTAGTTCACACAATCTGAGACCACTCTGCAATGACAGCAAAACCGTGCTATGCAGGGCTGACTGATAGATTCACCTCCAAATTGCACCCTCACTCCAAAATATAAGGGAAAAGCATATGTTTCCCATTGTATCTAAGTGTATTCAGAGTGCTCACCATTACACAATCACTAAGGAGCACAGCTTAATACTTTACACTCCAAACAAGCCACAATATGAGAGACAGCATTACTCCCAATGTTTTTCTTTAAAAATCATCAGCATAAAATTGCAGCAGCTTTCAGGCATCCATGGATTTCTGTCTGCAGCATCACTGTGAGGGAAGGACAGTTTGTCTTCTCCATGTTTGGGAAACTGGAGAACAGAGACTAAGCACCTTAGAAGGTCACAGAGAGAGCATGAGAGAGCAGGGAAAGGAAAGAGAGAGCCCTCAAACCTATGTGCTTTCATTGGAGTCAATGGGAAACACCAGGGAACTGTTGCATGTTTGACACCAGTGGCCAAAACCTCTTTGCAGTGAGTAGCCCTGAGTTGCTTCCCTGAAAGGGAAGGGACTGGGTACTCCCTAGGCTCAACTCTTCACTTTAGCAAGGACTGTACTTCAAGCAGCAAGCTTGCAGCGCACACAACACTTACAGAAGGATCTCCTTCCTCATAGCGTCTCTTCCATTCCACTGCCTTTCAGTGTGACTAGAGCTCCGAGCCTCTAAATCACTCTCTAGGCAGCTTCAGAGATGCCTGACTCAGTAATACGAATTACTGTGTATGTACAGGAGCTTAAGCAGTCTGAACAGGGCTCTTAATCTCTCTGCATCTCAGGATTTTGGTGTACTGGCTGGGGTAGAGTTAATTTTCTTCATAGTAGCTAGTATGGGGCTATGTTTTGAATTTGTGCTGAAAATAGCGTTGATAAATACAGGGATGTTTAAGTTAACTGCTGAACAGTGCTTACACAGAGTTAAGGCCTTTTCTGCTTCTCGCCCTGCCCCACCCCACCAGTAAGTAGGCTGGGAGCACACAAGAAGCTGGGAGAGGACACAGCTGGGACAATTGACCCCAACTGACCATATGGGTTGCAAACAGGCAGGGGACAGAGTCAGATTGAAAAATAGAAGCTAGGTTCTGGGGGAAATTCAGACACCGAACAGTGTTTTCTTTCCAAGTCAGAACAAAAAGCCTAACCTCAAATTTTCTCATGTATTAAAATCCTGCTCACCCAATTCTAAATTTGGAAAAATTACAGCCTTTTATTTTACTAATAATGAAGTTATATTAGCTATAACAGCTACATCACACCAAAAGTATTTTCAGTTCAGCCTGTATATCTAATATAAGCATTGCAATGAAAAGATCTTTTTGAAATGTTTTGATAACAAAGACAGAAAGTTGAAATGACTTATTGAGACATTTTCTTGTTACTACTGACATGCTCCCATTTCAACCTGTCTAGTTTTCTGGTGAAAAACTCTTCCATACGTTTTTTTCCCAGGCAGGTCTACTCACTGTGCCCTTGTCAGACCAGTAATACTGGGCTGTGATCTGAGTTACACAGGTAACGGCTACAGAAATACAAGGTAAAACAACAAGAAGATTAACATAGCTTCTACAAAAGGGACTGATTAGTTCCTGAATATGCTGTAAATTCAATGTACTGGCTTAGGTTACTAAACTGCGTGGAAGCACACCACCAAGTCAAACTACTAGGCACGGAGACGCTTGAGACCTGCTAATAATAGTAAGCAGCTATTCTCCACACCACATAACTTGGAACCTCATTAATTCACAAACTCTTATGTATTGAGGCAGGATTCTGGGGCAAAAAGTGGTAGATGACTACTTTCAATCACATTTTCAAAATGATTGAAAACAACTTTTTAAATAAGTATATACACAAGTTATCCATTTCAAAACAGGTAAAGTAGCAAGATAGAGATTTAACTTCTTTTAAATATTTTTTGCATTATTGTTCTGACACAGGCCTAAAGTCAAGTGTTCAGATCATGAATTCGCAGGAGACACTAAAGGGAGGCTCTTAATCAATTAAACCAAAAAACGAAATATCTCACTATATACTCAACAATCCTAAAAAAGAAACAAAGGCAAGACTACTGCACGAAAAAGTAGGCAAGCACAGGCTCAGGTGATATCCACATTCACTCACAGGAGTAACCTGAGCATGTGTGAATGAGTCCAGAGTTGAACAGGCTCACTGTCACACTCAGAGTTATTCACAAGCCAAAGTGTTTGCAGCATCAGGAACCAGCAGAGACAGCATGGGATGCAGGTGCTACAAATCACTGTCTTGTCTTTGGAATATGTTTAAACAATTAATTCCTTGCAAGATATGCAGATGATGCATGCTACCAGTAGCCTGTTCTTTTAAAACTGGTTTAATAGAAGAAAATTTTCTTCAGGGTGGATTCACAGCCCACAGACCAGCTTATAAAGGATTTTTTTTTTTTCCAACATGGATAAAAATGGCATTGCCAAACATGGGACTAAGACTAGATTACTGACAGCATCCAGGTGGCTGCAGGGAGAAAGAGATGTAAGAGGCCAGAACAAGTAAATCAGACAGATGTGTAGGGTCTCAAGAAGGAAAGGAGAGACACTTTAGGTATGAGGAATTAAACCACACAGAAATTCAAAATATAAGGGTGTGGGGAAGGAGATTTGTACGTAATGCCAGACAAGGAAGATGGTCCCCTTCCAGTTGTCTCTGTACTAACTTGAAACAACGTATCAGGACATCAGAAAGAATGATAAGAAGATGCAAAGGAACGCCCAAGAAAAGCACGTAAAAGATTTAGTAGTATGGACAATCATAAAAAGGACAGACTCTGAATGCAGCACAGAAGTGCAAAGCAAGGGACATAAAAGTAATGTTAACTTAATGGGAGCATTGTGGTGGCTGTCAATGGTTAAGTGAACAGTGGAAAAAAGAATATTTACAAGACAAGAGTAGGACTCTGGTTTTGTTCAAAACAGGAAGAAAAAGTTACGGCAAATAGTGAGGAGGTGGAAGACAGGATTTAGGAACCAGCATTTCAAGACATCAACTGAGGAAAAGCTTATTTGGACATATCAAAATAGAGAATATGGTTGTAGCCACAGGTTTGGATGCAATCACCTACAAAGAGATTATAGAAAGTGAAAGCTGAACCCGGATAGTGTAGGAGAGGTGAGAAGAACCCACTGAGGCAGAAACTGAAGGTACACATGACAAACCAGGATGATGCAATGCCTTGAAAATCATGGGCTATTTGTTCAGTCCCACCAACGCTAACACATATAATCATCACACTTCTTGTACACAGCAACAATCTGCACACACTCACAAATACAGATTTCCTTTCGCTAGAGGAAATCCGGTGAGATAATGGAGGGGCATTATAGTACAGCCCATTCCCTTTTTAGCTCTAACAAAAAGAGAGACCTGCACCAAGATATCCTGCTGCTAAGTCTGCGTTCAATGCAACAACCTTCACACAGAATTGCCTTTGCACTCACTACTACATAGCAAGTGACATCATACAGAAGTAAGGCTTCTTAACTATTAATAGATAACACTAATTTCAGTAAATCTCAGGACCTTAAAGCTATTTGCTTTCAAATTGCCAAGGCTGACTCCATTAAAAGCAGGAAATCACATGAGGTTTCCCCCCCCTAAAATAAAAGAAAAATAATTGTAGTTCTGGCATGACTCAGAGATGGAGCTAGATAGTTTAAACAAACACACAGCTGGTTAGCAACAACATGAAACTGTACGAATATAAATGCCATGTGCATCTATTATGTTATGTTCACGTATACTTATGGGCTGAGATAGGTCCAGGCCACAGACCTAGATACAAACCTCACCTGGTTTGGAAAGTTGGCCTTGATTCAGGGTGAGTTGTGAGGCAGACAAGTAGATATACAAAGTTCAGAACCCAGCATGAACTCCGCAAAGGCAGGATGCGCTTGGATCTAATATTTTGGTTTGTGACTCTAGCCTTCAGAGTTCCATTTTCAGTGGGACCCATTTCAGCATTTTGTCACAAATCTTGATATTCACTGACCTGTCTGTGCAGGAGAATGAATTTATGGGGGTCCCCATCCGCCCAAGGAGGAAGCTGCACATCTCCCAGCACTGTTCCATCCTGCATGCAGCCTGTAGGAATTACAAAGGGAGAATTAGAAACAAGAATCACACACATTGCAAATAGGGACAACTTTTCTAGAACACCGAAATCAAAGGAAATTGAGGTGATTTCCACACATGCAGTTTCAGGTTCTACATCAAAAGTTTGTATTCTTGTAGCCTTATTTTAATAAAAATTGATCTGTCATTGCTAGAGAGCCTCATCAGTCCGCATAGTCCAGGAACCAACGCTCAAAATGCGATCTGGATCTTTTCCCTTGGCAGGATGCTAGAGCAGCAGGGGAGCACTGAAGTCCCTTCTAGAACTTACCAAGTTCAAAGTGATTCTCATTGGTTAGGAACTCTGGCAAGTAGAAGAATTCAGGGATGAGTTCCCTGACATCACTCATGTTGTCCCTTGATGCCGATTCCCATGTGCTCTTGACACTGTGAAACATCCTGTCTGCAACATCAAAACTCCCACCCTGTGAAATGGAGACAGACGAAAGACTTCAGTGTGAATATTCTGTTAAATAAAAAGCAGATGCAGAATCTTAGCCAATTCTGAAATAATCACCTCATCACATGTTTGATTAGGTGATATCTCAAGATCTGTCCCAGCTCTGTTTACTATGATCTTATATTAGGTACTGTCTTAGTCCTGGTTTGTAGATACGTAGGTTGCGAATACCATAAAGCTTGGAGTCTTAGCATAACTTGCAATAAGACAGAGACAAGTAGAAATGATCATGGGCAACTTGAGAATATCGGTGTACCAATTATTAACGTTTCTGAGGGCAATTCATTCCTTTCATAGAATCACAGAATAGTTTGGGTTGAAATGGACATTTAACAGTCATCTAGCCCAACCCCCCCCTGCAATAAGCAGGGATATCTTCAAGTAGATCAGGTTGCTCAGAGCCCTCTTCTACCCGACCTTGAATGCTTCAAGGGATAGGGCATCAATCACCTCTCTGGGCAACCTGTTCCAGTGTTTCACCACCCTTATTATAAAAAAAAAAAAAAAAAATTAAAAAATCTTCCTTATATCTAGTCTAAATCTACCCTTTTTTAGTTTAAAACCATTACCTCTTTGTCCTATTGCAACAGGCCCTGCTAAAAAGTTTGTCCTCATCTTTCTTGTAAGTCCCCTTTAAGTATTGAAAGGCTGCAATAAGGTCTCCCTGGGGCCTTCTCTTCTCCAGGCTGAAAAACCCCAACTCTCTCAGCCTGTCCTTAGTCTCTAATTCTTCTACATGAGCTTTTGACCTGATTCCCCCCGCTTCCTCACCAGTCTCTCTGAACAGCCTGTAGCCATTCATGGCCACACTCCAGTCATGGGATTTGTCCCACCAAGTTTCAGTAACGGCAACTAGGTCACAGCTTTCTAGAAGCACAGCAGCTTCCAGCTCCTCCTGTTTGTTGCCCATGCTGCGTGCATTGGTGTAGAGACACTTTAGCTGGGCTGTCGTCTGTGCCACCTTCTTAGTGGAACACTCCTTAATTCCCTTGAGGAATGCCACTAGTGTTTCTGTCTTGGCTCTCATTACATCAGGAGCCCCAGGCTCATTTCTATAAGGCTTCAGGTGTGCTGCAGTGTAGCCAGCATGTCTCAGAGCAACAGGCTGAGGGCCCTCGCTAGCACCCCATCCCTCTAACCTTGGCATGTCATCCCACAGGTTGTCACAGGCAAGCACGATATTATCTCCCTTCCCCCTTCAAGCCTGGTTTAAATCTCTGTCAGTGAGCCCCGCGCATCCCAAAGTGATTTGCAAACGGTGGACACAACTTGCATGTTTTCTCTTCCGTTGTGACCCAAATAGTTGTGAACAATCTTATGTACAATTCTCCTGAGAAAAGCCTTTGGAGAAGCAGGGGGTACCACTGAAATAACATTCATCAGAACCAGGCAAGCAGGAAAGGCCCAGTGGGCAGGAGACTTCAGGGACTGGTCATTCCATATGGGAAGAAGGGACAGCATAAAGAGGGGAAAAAAGGAAGAATATCTGGGTCCCAAGCTGAACTGGTATGTAAAGAAGGAGAAAAACTACCTCACATCTTCAGATCATTTGCATATATTTAGTTTAATTAGAGTCAAACACTAGATGAAAGCAGCCTTATTAGACCAGGCCATTCTGAACTAAGGCCTCAAGTAGAAAGAAAAGGAAAATAAATGAACGAAAATAACTCACCAAATGAAGAGAATTTGCCTTACATTCTAATGGGATTTCAGATACTGTATGTATTTGTGAAAATCCACGTTCACCTTTACATATGTATCCCTACATCGAGTATGAAAGGATTTATTTTAACATAAAATTTCTACAATAATGGAAATAACCAAACAGACAGTTTTTGGAGATCATCTGAATGAGTTTGTCAGAATGAATAAGCTGTTTCAGAAGAAAATTGACTTTTTAACTGTATAAAGTGACAGAACCAAATTGTTTCTCAATACCTGGCTCAGGTACTGGCAGGAGTATAGCTGCCCAACTGCAGTATGCTCCCAGACTAATATAGGTGTTTCTCATTGGGGTTAATTAATTTGGATTATATGTCATGGGACATAACATTACATCCCACTGCCAGGGCTCAAGAGAGATTGCCAGAGATGGAACAAGTATGTTTAAATAGTTCTGCAGCGCAATGAAAATGTATGAACGACTGCTCACCCTCAACCATTCAATCGTCAAAGCTGTTTCACTAGGCAAAGAGAACAAGCCAGCGGGATTGCAGACTGAGAACAGTAAAACCCAGAGGTGGTGCAAGAGTCAATCTGTTAATGAATATGAGTTGCAGTCAGGTTCTGTCTGTGGCTGACCTCTTGGGAAAACTTGATAGCTTTTGGTTAGTTTTCTCTCTGCCTGTAGACTGTTGCATGTGCCAGAGGAGGAGGATGCTGTCGTCCTGCACAGTAACAGTCAGCTGAAGCTGTGAACTGCAATCTATTAAATATGAAAATAACGTCTAAGCATCTTTATGCTGTAAGGATGGGATCCCACTCCCATGGACCAGATAAACCCTGAGCAGCAGTTCCCACATCACTTTCTGATGGTAAGAAACCATCAGACCCCCCCATTTTGACCCCCTCATTGCACATCCGTAATGCAACTCCTTTGGGTCTACAAACTCTGCTAAGCCTGGGAACTGCAAGTCAAGAAATAACTTTTGCCGTATCTTTTGTTTGGGAGAAACTACCCTCATGGATAAGCTATCAAAACACAGAAGTCAATAAACCTTAAGTTCTGAAGCCCCATCTCCTTGCTTGTCTTTTGAAATAGACTCCCACTAAAAGCCAACACATATTCCAGATGGAAAGGCCCTGACACTGGTGAATTCTGACCAGCCTTTGGTCCAGCCTCATCTCTAAAGTGACAGCATAGTTCTGCTTTACTTCCTGGAATTTTATGTCCTTCTTCCTTAAACCACTGACAACTGTGAAGCCTTCCCACAGCCACTCAAGAGACTGAGTGAAAAAGTGGCTAATCACATGAGGAGGCCTAGCTGGAGTTAATCTGATGCACAAGGTCATCTTGTTCTTGATCATTATTAGGCAGGGACCCTTGGAGTCAAATTCAAATTGAAATTAAAACAGAGTAGAAAAAGGGCTATAAATAAATCAACAGCTAACAAGTATCTCATTGAAGCATATTAAAGGGCTTTGTATATTTAATCTGCACACAGCGCGCTGTGTCTGGTGGTGATTGATGCTTTTTCATCTTTTTTTGCAGCTTTTATGAGAGCTGATGGTAATCTCCTGAGAAACAATATGATTTGTAATAAAAAGATTACCTGTATTAAATAAAAATAATATATACATAGGAAATGCTGTTAGCGCGACAAATCTGGTTAAAGATATTACCACCACGAAAAAATGTGATTTTTTCCCTGGCTGTCTAATTCATTTTAGGGAAAAGTAATATCTTTAAAACTTAAGCCTGTATTATTTATAAAGGAAGCAATAACTGATTTTCCCATTTCCTATATTAATAAATTTATTTGCATATATTTATATCAGAATTAATGAGTTTTCTCTCTCTATGAATGCAAAAAACTGCACTGAAAGGGAAAAAGAGAATCAAGAATTGCTTTATGCCTTTAGAGTTGACAAACTCATGGCTTTTCTATAGCTAGATACAGTAAGTCTGTTTTCTTTCCTTTCAGTAGAGGCCTTACGCTGCCATCAGGAATACCAGAAAAACGTGCTTTTTAAAACTACAGTTCAGCAGGGTATATACAAAACAACTAGTCAAAGTGATCTCTAGAGAGAAGATAAAACTTCCCATGTTTATAAAACTAAGCATCACTGATCTTTGGTGGCACTTTAAACCCAAAGACCTCGGAGTCTTGAGCCAGGCTTGATGAGGCTCTGAGCAATCTGATCTAGTTAAAGATATCCCTGCTTACTGCAGGGGGGTTGGACTAGATGACTTTTAAAGGTCCCTTCCAACCCAACACATTCTATGATTCTATGAAAGTGTTTCTATGAGGTGCTTACAAAGGTGCAAAGACTTACCATGTGCCCAAAGATACTGAGAAGTAATTACCTGCAGAGAGTGGTTAAATGACTGCTCAAGAGTTAGTGACACAATGAAGATTAAGAACCCGATTCTCTATAGGTACCTTTGAGAAGTAAATACCAGGAAAGAAGATCAGCCTGCTAGCAGTGGGATAAGAATTCAAAGGGATAAAATCTGACTTGACTCAAAAGCAAGTGCCACCAATTACTGAGGGAGTGGGGTCCTAGAATGACTTTCCAATGAAGACACTAAACACAGAAATGTTTGCTGCTTTTTTGTTGTGCTGAGACCAATTTCTGACAGGAATTTTAGGAGGTACATGACTAAGGTGAAGTGGAAGGTACCATACGACACCTGTCTGATGAGCCAGCTTTTAATCCATTCCAGCACAATATGCAAAGCACATACACACTGTTCTCCAGAGTCAGATCTCAATACACTTAAAAAAAGAAGTGAAATAATAAGGTTTTGTATGCTGCTGTACCCTTCCCTTACTAGAGGCAATGCTTTTTCACTGCCTTCCGTGGTCAAGTGCATATCAATTGTTTGACTTGAGAAACAGAATGGTACGCCAACATGAACTTTTCACAAGGTGTGCACCCAAGTTGTTGCATCTCCTTGTCATATGCATTGAGACTGGAAGTTTGCATAGCTTTTCCATTTTTTAAGATGCTGAGAAGCTTTCACAGCCCCCAACTCAGCACCCTTCCAAGGTCTTGGGTTTAGGAATACTCCTTTTCCAATCTGGTCTTGACTTGATCATACAGTTCTCAGGTCTGCTGTTTGCCTGACTGCATCTCACAGTTAGCAATTGCTACGCCACTATAGGACCAGTCACCTGAAGGAAATGACAGCAATGAGCTCAACTCAACATGCTGCAACATAAGAATGAGAATAGAAGAAGTTCAACAGTTTCAGTGGATCTACATCCAGACAAAATTTTGAGTTCTTCAGATCTCAGCAGCCTTTGAAGATAACTGTCCCCACAAAAACGCTGGTTACCCGCTAATCACACATAAACACAGTAGCTAAGCAGCTATTCAGACTGGGAACTTCTTATGTATGAGAAGTGTGTCAGTGAGATACAGCAGCCTTTGATGTTTACAACAAGAAATAACGGCTCCACAGTCATTCATGACTGCAGCTAACATATGGCTCACAGAGTGTGATGGTAACCATTGCCTCAGGTGGTTCACTAACCCATCAGCTACTGCTGGTAACAGCCAATATCATAGGGCTTATTACTTAATTAGCACAGCGCTTTATTTGTATTAGTTCATTAAAAAAAAAATGGAAAAAGAAAAAAAAAAAAAGACCAGCACAACAGCAAAGAACTTGGAAAGCTGCAGGATGCATGGCCAGCCCTCACCGTACGTACAACAGTCTGAGTGTGAAATATTCTGGCCTAGCTGTCTCCCTTACATTGCTTCATAAGGACAGGCAGATTTCAGCAAGACATTCCTTAAAAAATACACTTTTGAGGACCTGTCCTCCTGGTAGACCCTACTATAACACAACTCATATTACAGAGATAAGGGTAAAAACTGTCTGCTACGGCCCAAGTGTCTGTGCGTGTGTGTCACCAATGGCCTGCGCTGAGGAGGGCTGTCAGAAAATTTGGTGCCCCTGTATGCTGACCAGTTGGAAAAAGTAAGCACAAAATTCAGTTTCCATGACATTCAATTCCATGGTGAGTGCTTTTGGCACCATAAAACAGTGCCAAGTTCGGAACAAGCTAAAACAGTATATACCTTCTAGAGCACTAGATGTAGTCTCACCCGACTTCTCCTTCAGGGAGCTGGTCCCATGACCCTATCATTGCCAACCCATCAGAACCTGTGTGTCCTCATCTGGCCCAGGAATGCTCTTTATGCAACCACAGCCAGCTCCAAGTGCATGCCTGTAGTCACTTGCCTGTATGGGCACTTGGGCTCAGAATACCTACCATGAAAGTCTCATCTGCCCTGAAGTCAGAAGCTTATGTTCAGACAGGTAGTAAAACATTGTCTAGGTGTTTACATGCCTCAGCTCTCACAAAATGCATCACAGGTCCAAAACTAAATAATCCTTCTCCCTCAGAAAAACAACCCACAAATTCATCAGGCATCAATCATGCTCCCATTAAGATGTTTTCACTGAATTCAACAGACATAAAATAGAGACTTCAGTAAGCCCAGAGTCCACACAGAGTATACAGAAAATACCAAAAGAATTAATCCTCCTTCATTACACAGCCACTATAATGTGCTACATGGTTCAAGACAAGGTGTAGGAGGGGAACTACCTTGTCCCCTTACCTGCAGAGAACAGAAGGTCTGGGTAAATGGCTCCATTCGGACCAGGTAAGACGCCACTATAATTGCTGATGAATAGTGAGTACAGTAATGGCACTGGGCTGACAGGTCTCCTGGAAATTGGACACAATCAGATTTCAGTGCAAAATATCACTATTTCAAACCCATAGCATCCAGTTACCACAGCACAACTAAATAGGGAGCAGGTCTTTAAAGCAGATGTGTTCAAGGATCTTTGAGCAAAAGTACACCTTGCATATTTGCATTAAATGTGCACAGTGACTACCAACTCTTTGTCTTCTTTTCTTGCCTTCCACATTTCATTTTCTAAAGAATAAGGCCTTTAACTTTCCAGACCATCCCCTTCTCCATTAGTACAAAAAAGGTCTTGATCTCCAGAGGTCAACAGCCTCAACGTCTTGTTTCCTTTTCTTACAGTAGCTGTTAGCTAAGCTGCGTGCAGCAGTCTCCTACTAATGTGTGCAGCTTAGCTAACAGAGCAGTCTTTTCTAGGGAACATTTTTTTTCTCTAGCATCTCTTCCTGCCCAACAGAAGACAACAGAAAGCAGCAGTACAAGACACATAAGGCAGCACTTGCAGGACTCATTTCTCTTTGAATCCTCAACCAGTTTGTATCCAGAAGTGAGAGGATCTTCTTGGCATGGTGGTTCCCATAGCTCAGCTCTGGAAAGTTTTTGGGTGACCTTTTCCAAGGGATTCACCAGCATCCGCAAAGGCCTGAGGGGACTCAAGCCTCTGCTGCCTGTTACTCTCCTAAAGACTCACCTTCACTCTTCTCCACCTCATTGTAGCGCTGAATGAACTTGCGTTTCCTCTCCACAGTTTGTGCTCCCATGGGTTTTGACAGGTCCCGAAATGTATGGGGATTCGAAAGGTTTAGAGTCTGAAAAGCAAAACCAGCAAAGAGGTGGATTTTTAGATCCCTGAGTCACGTGACACTGATGACAGCTCAGTAACACTGGGTAGCAGCAAGGCTGTGTTGGAAGTTTGACCTATACAAGAAGGCCACAGACTCAGTACCAAAACTCCCATCTCCAAAACTGGAATGGGACTTGGAAAGAGAGGGGCAGCATGTGCCACTGAAAGGACAGCTTGTAAAAAGAGCTTCACAAATAAAGGACCTGTCAGGTTGCAAATTGCTTTCAAGGCTTTTCTGTCCAAATCTCCTTGTCAAGGGCCACAGAAGCCTACCTCAAATTTTGAACCCTTGGTCTAGACCCCTCTGTTTCAATGGCATCATACAACATACCTTAGTATGGGTGCTATCATAGAAAGTACTGCAGCAAGCACTGACCTCGGAGTGATAGTCAGCGAGGACCCATGGAAACACAGGATACTGCATGTGATCGTTGTAGCTGCGACCAGCCAATGTGTTCAGGTACATGAGGTAATCAAAGTTGCTGATCTCCCTCTTCTATCAGGAAAAGGAAACAAGCATTAAAATTTCCCAACTCCACCCCTGAAAACCATGCCTCAAAGGTACCCTCAGAGCCCTGTAGTTCCTAGGTCCACCAGGACAGGAATTATAAATAATGTAATCAATCACCCACTGCCACTCAGGTCAGCACAATCTCTCTTATACAACAATCCATTCAACAGAATCTGAGTCTTCATTCTGGCTCTTCTTCAGACAGGCCATTTGTATTTGTCTATAATCACCCAGTGCTTTTATGCTGTATTTGCGTAACAGAGCACTTTTTCCCCAATTTAAAAATGAGCCAAATGCATGCAATGTGTATATTGGAAAATCCTGGACAACTGCCTCTACAGAAAAGGCTGCACAAAGTGCTAGATATAAACAAGAAGGTATAGATTTCTTCAATGTGCCTTGGGTCACCAAGATCAGGGGTACAGGAAAGTAAATGCATCTCTCAGCTCTGCAAAACATCTTGGAAAATGAGAGGTATGCTGATTTAGTTGTGCAGATCATCTGTGAACTGCCATTCAACTAGGTGTCCCTCTCTTGTCTCAGTTTAAAAACGTGCATAAAATCACACTTAATCTGCCAGACAGTAGCACCATATGTTTCACAGCAGAAGCAAAACTTCTGCAATAACCAGATGTAAATACTCTGCTCCTCTTGCAAATAAACTCACCTCCAGCAGTGAGATAACAGCTTAGGCCTCGAAGTACATACGTACATATGCACATATCTGTGTGCAGACACAGGGGCAGGTGCTGATATTCTTTACTTAACCATATGCAGCCAAGATTTATCTTACCTGCCACTTCTGGAGCATTGTCTTCTCCCCTCCTGAGTGTTTCCTGCGGGGAATAAACATTTGATTGAAACAGCCTGCTTCATAACAAGAGAAATTCTGTACGTTAACATCTGTGCTCCCTTTGTCCCCTGCACTTGTCCCACAGAAATGAGAGAACACCAGGACTAGAATAATGTTGAGATTTCATCATTGATCAAATAATTCCAAAATCAGAGTGTCACCGGTTAAGTTAGTGCTGCACAATACAAATTTCATTGCTGCTTTTATTAGGAGGGAAGGCTCTGTCTGATGAACAGGGATGGCCTAGCTTCAGGTGGCTGATGAATTTATCACTGTCAGTTACTCTCCCTGTGACATGCTGACTTTCCCTAAGCTACTCACCAGTTTGCTCCTGAATGAAGTGCCATTTAAAGTATGATATCTAATTAAGAAAACAGAAGGAAGTTGGGTGGTGCTAAGGATGGATTCTGTTTGCTTTAAGACATAGCTGCAAACTGCAGTGCTGATGCCACATGGTAAACTGCAAGAATTCAGAAGCTGACTCACAGGCAAAGATGATGCCCCTGAAGCAGAGGCAGATGGACAGCTGGGGACAGCAACCTCCTCAGGTGTTCTGAGGTAAGCCACACTGCTAATCAGTCTGTGCTCCTGGTCTCATCCCATTGTAGAGCTAGAGCGCTAGTGACAGGTACCATTAAGGCTGTCTCTTTCTATTCTGAAGCCTTATTCTCAAAGGCTTATGCTTTTCTGAAGCATTCTGAAAATACTAGCTTGAAAACAGAGGTGTCTCAGTCTCCAAATCACAGATGTTTCTTTTTGCATAAAGAACTTTGAAACTAATGTAGTCCTTTAAAAAAGCGTTATAAAAATGGCAAACCATTTTTAAGTAATAGATTAAATATAGGTTTTCTACTTTCTTTGTTTGCAAAATGAAACTTTTAAATGAAATTTTAAACAAATAACCAACCAGATGAAGGCAGATTCTAAATAGGGGAATGCATCTGAAAATGTTAAAGGGTCAAAGGTTCTGAGCAAATAAAAGTAACATTTCAACTGCACTGAGCTAGAAGGTCTGTCACTGTCTGAAGGCCATGGACTTGTTCTTGTCAATTCCTAGAAACTGAAATGAGACAAGTGACAGCTTCTGGATTAAAGAAACTTTTGATCTGCCAAAGTAAACAAGGTTACTGACACGATACCATACTGGTGGTAGGAGATGCTTTTCCCTGTGAGTGTACAACTTTAAACTAATCCTAAAGTGCCAGCTCAGAGACAGGATTACTGACTTCCTGAAGTGTAAGGAAATCAGTTCAGCCATAGATTGTAAAACTGCTACAGGAATAACTAGTTGCTATTTTGCACTCTTGTGCTCTGTATTGGAAGACGCTAGAAAGCCACAAATACCAGAATGGTCTATGATCATTGCAGTTCTATTAAATTTGCACTGGTAAATTCTCGTAAAATATCTCTCATGATTATGAATTATTAGATATAAGGAAGAAATTCTTTACTGTCAGGGTGGTGAGGCACTGGAACAGGCTGCCCAGAGAAGTTGTGGATGCCCCATCCCTAGAAGTGTTCAAGGCCAGGCTGGATGGGGCTTTGAGCAGCCTGGTCTAGTGGGAGGTGTCCCTGCCCATGGCAGGGGGGTTGGAATTAGATGATCTTTAAGGCCCCTTCCAACACAAAGTCATTCTATGATTCTATGGTTACTTTACTGCCTATTCACTCCTGAACCAGTTAATAGTATACATAAAGGAAAAACACTACGGTTTACTCAACACAGTATTATATTCCTTGCTTAGGCACTCTCTTCAGAGAAAAGTGTGTATCTGAGGGAAGAGTTTTAAATAACCTAAGTAATAACCTATTCCATGAACAAACACGAAACCCCGGACTAATTCTAGCTTATGGTCTACAACTCCTACACTTTGTTTAGTTCTCCTGCTAAGCATACTAAACCTAACAATGACAGGCTATATTTATAGAAATCAGTCAAAACAAAAAAGGTGTAGTTTATATCTGATATGGGAAAATAGGATCTTCACTCTTTGTCCAAAAAAAATGAATAGGTTATATGATGGTCTAATTTGTAAATCAGAAGTCCATTGACTAGAATATAGTTATGGTGGTTTTGCATGCCCAGTCTGAGCCACACATAGCTCAAGAACGTAGGAATTTTAAAGTAGAAAATATATCATGAGTGCTTACCCGTTACAATTCAGCCCTCTCACACTATATGTAGATTTCACAGAGCTTTGCCCCACTGGCCTTTGAAAGGTCTCCAACAGACATTTGGAACTCAGAGAGAGTATCTCAAAAGGATGGAACAGGATCAGAATTCCTGGCATTATCTGAAGTATGGTTGGATTAGGGAGTTTGCCACAGAGGGATCAGGTTAGGTTCTTCCCTTTCCAGAGGGGCAAGCTCACTAAGACTGCCCGGGTTTATTTTGGATTTATGGCTGAGTTAGAAAGCAGGGGGTTATGTAATGTACAAACCTGCTCAATCCATCAGCCCTCCCACATTTTAAAGTGAGATTATTATGTAATACTATACACTGGACCAAACTGAGCCAGTCTGTGCGTATGTTATGCAAATACACATATGTTGACTTGTGGGTGCCATGACCCTCTAGTGGAACTCTTGCTCTGCTTGTCACAAGCCCAAAACAGCTAATAAAGACTCTACAAGGGTCAAAACAATCCTCTCTCTGGCTGAAGCTGGTTGGAAGCTGCTACATAATTCAAAGAGGTTGATGAGTTCACCGCGTCATGAAAATACGCAAGGCTAAATGTAATCACTCCCTTGTAAGAGCCGTCCTTCTGGGTCTCAGGGGACCAGGCAGCATGCTCCGTCCAAGACCCCAGAGATCTGGAATTCTGCATTCTCCCTTGTCAACTCGTAGAGGCTTAGAACACGAATCGCATTACAGGCAGCTCAAGCCTATTCCTCCCCTCTGCTTGGTAATCAATCAGCATTCCTCCAGACAACACCTCTCTAGCCAGCACAGCAAAAGCTCAAAGTAGATCAACCACAGCTATCCAACCACAGTAAGTGCATTTAAAAATAAATAAATAATCAAGGGCTTGCTTGAAAAAGAAAGAAGTGTTTTATAAATGTAATTAACTAAACTTCAAGAGAGAGTGAAGTTATGTAAAGTCAAGAGAAGTACCTACATATTCGTCTACATCTAAATCTATAAGGTATTTGTAGGGCGCTAGCCATGGCAGAATCTAAGCATGATGTGTACTAATGATGATCTGCTTTTGGCTACGCTATACATAAGTGATTTATTAGTCCCTCTTCCATTAACATCAGACTATGATCTCACTCTTGTGATAGCCAGTGCTTTCCATTTGCTAGAGACAGGTGGACCTCAACCCATTTGGAGATTCATTGCATATGAGAGAATCTCAAAGAATAAGATTTTGCCCCCACTGAAATTAGTACTAAAATTCCAATAAAGTTAATTGGGTTCTTAGACTTCACAAAGCTGCTTTCATTTTCTTTTTGTCTTCCATCCTCCAGACTTCATAAGTTTGCAAATCAGTGTTAAGGCTCTCCTAAAACCATGTTTCTTAAAAAAATCTTTGTAATTACCAGAAATATTGTGAGGAAAATCCTCTTCCTGGTAAGCCACAACCTAGGTCAAAGTCCTACTGTTAAAAGAGGAAAGAAGAGGGGAAAAAGGGATGTGTCACAGCACACAAAAAGATGTTTCACAGCTTTTCCTGTGAAACCATCAAGTCTCTCTCAAACGTCAAAAAAGTGTTAAGTTAGATTACTTTAGAATAAAGCTATAGTGTCCTCCTTGTTTGATTGTTCCAGTCCACCTTCTGGGTATTCTTGCTCTTTTCTCAAAGAATACAGGTATAATACAAAATTTATAAATAAGTATAATATTAAAGTAGGGTTCCTTGAAATAGGATGTCTTGAAGGGGCTACAGAGGGAGAAAGGAATCTCCCTCTTTTATGGAACACTGTTTGCACTGTGTGTATTCACCAAAGGGATAACGTTTCCACTGCAGGCACACTTCAGGTCACAGAAGAAAAACATCATGTAAATTCAATTAATTTGTTGAGGTGAGCAGAATGTAATCTCCAACCCTGGAATCAGGCAAGCACATCAACACTATCAGCTTCTTTATGCCAATAATATCCCAGATCCATTATCAGCAAGAAAGGGACCTCAATGTTGCATCCCCTGTGAACAATACCTACCAGAAAATACACAGCTATTTCTCTTTCATAGTTCTTTTTTTTCCAGATACTATTTTGAAATTATTGCAACCAGTTACTAAAAGCTTGAGCTTGGTAGCCCCAGACATAGAGACAAATTCCAATAAATTCACATCTTACAAAATGGAAATTGTTGTACCAACTGTTTTGAAGGGTCACAGATAGATTAACATGAACTGCAGCTCATATCTATCCTCTCTGCTGCACTGTTGAACGAGCCTTCCCTCCTGTGTCCATGTCTATGCGATACCGAATGTGCTAAGGATGGTATCACAAATGTTGTGAGTGCATGCAGGAGATACATACAAGTATCTCACACAGTGTTACAGCCAAGTAAAATGAAATAGCCACATGACTAAAATGGACAGTTAGGACAACGTTAGAAGCTGACGAACAGCTTCTAACCAGGTCCAGATGCCTTTTCTTTCTGCATAATTTGAAATCTAACATTTCAGGCACTGCATGCCGTTCAGTTCTTTTCCCTCCAGCTTGAACATGCATGCTGGAATCAAACATTATGCTAATGATCTCCAAGGACATAGCATTGCTGTTGCTTAGGAACAGAAGTTTCACAGGCTCTGGAAGGAGAACTGAATAGACCCTGGAGCTGGGGAACTCCTTTTTGCCACTCCTCCTCCTCCCTGCACACTCACATACACAAGTTTCTTGAAGGGCTGCCACTTTCTGTCAAGGAAGTATGATTCAGCATTTGCAGGACTGTGCAAAGGAAATTGTCCTGTGCTCCCCACTCACAGGTTTATTTACAGACTGAAAGACCAATTCGTTACTCAAAGAAGAGTAGACAGAAGACGACTGCGCAGTAACAGACCATGAAGTTTCATCCCGTACTACTGAAAAAAACAAGAAACTTGCGACATCTGTACCTCGCCTTCTAAGTCTTCCTAGCTGCTAGCTGGTAAGATTCTATGCAGGGGGGCAGTCTGGCAGAATTGTTAAATGAAACAGTATTTTTGTTTATTCTTGGTGGGCCTTGGTTTTATAAGTGACCTTGTTTTGAAGTGATCTAGAAGAATAAGAAAATTAAGGAAGGAAACCTCTCTCTATCTATTTGCTCATGGCAGGATTTAGTCCAAGCCTTCCTGTTAGCAAGGGACTGCATTTAAGATGGTCAGTGAATTAATCTCTGTTCCACAACAGGTTTTATCCAACAACAAAGAAATGGTAACAGGCTTGTAAGCAGGGAAATAAAAACATACCCTAGCTGGAACTGCTTGGCTTCATGTAAAATCATTTCACTGCATGAATGCTGGTTTTAAGCTTTATATAAAAGTATTTCCACAGAGCTACTCCATGGGTGAATTAGAATGTGTCACCTCACTGCTTTCCTGCCCCAAGAAAGCTGTAGGGCATGCATAGCTCTGCTGGGCTTCGCAAGCCTGCTCTGCAATACACAGATTTCCAGGAGGAAAGATAGAGGTAACTTTTCTCACAGACTAGTTCAAGATGGGATCAAGATGGTTCTGTACAGCTTTGGGTACAGTGAAGTAGGAAGCAGCAACCTATGGGAGGAAAGGAACAGGCGGAACCACAGAGGAGGAGGTCCTGAAACACCCAGTGTCACAGGCAGAAGGCCTGTTCTGCTCCTGCCAGCCCTATGTTGAGAAAGGAAGAAGAAAGGTTCAGGTAGAAGAGACTGCATCATCAGGGTCCAAATCTGTATTCTTCTAGAATCAGATCTCCTTCTTCGGACAGGCTTAAACTACAATGGGTCATGACTGGACCCTGTGCAAGTGCTAAAGTGCTCCAATCCTTTCTTGCCTCAGAGAGACATTGACAGTCCTAGTCCTCATGTGCAAGGTCTGTTCCCTCACTACAGCTCCCAGCAACACAGAGGACCACAGACAGCACAATGCCCTTGACACACATTTCCTATTAACTTCTGTATCAGGTCAGCCTCAAAGCTCTGGGCCTCTGAAACACTCCTAAAGCTCTGAGGTTAGCCCAGGGCTTTCAAAAGACCAATCCAGACCAAAAATTTTACCAAGTGTGGATAAAAGGGGAAAGAGTTTTCTAGTCACAGTGCTCTTTAGTGAGACCTTATCACATAGAAATGCAGCACCCTGCCCTTGGACAACAACTCGCTAGCAACTCAGAGAGTGAACGCGGCAGTGGGGTGCGGGTTCAAGAGAAAATGAGTAAAGAGAGTTCCCTCTCATCATCATTTTTTCTTAGGTAATAGGGCAACACAAGTACCTCTCCCTCTGCTATCCCAGGAGATACACTGTGAGCATGAGATCAAACAGGCATAATTAACATTTACAGCAAGGAAGGCTCCTGCAATTCCTGAATTTTTAATATCAGTGGCTACGGAACTGGAGCCCTCTTATGCAGAGCTGAAGAAAATGAGACGTGGCTAAGTAAGCTCCATTATCTCCAGCTACAGCCCTGTGAAACACTGATAATTAGTTTACAAGCATGCAGAGACAAGAGAGTTATTCATCCCCTTCAAGCTGTCTACTGCGCTGTGGTGTTTCTGCAGAACTCAAACACTAATCCCTATCTTTGGGACTGAAAATCACGTTTTTGTAAGTTTGAAACATAGCTTCCACTTTTAACCCAAAGGAAATAGCACTTGGAGAGTGTGAGCACTCCCTAGGGACTCATGTTTTCCTGATCAGAGCATCTTAGAGGTCCACAGTAGTATTAAAAAAAAAAAAATCTCACTAAAGGAGGTGGTTAAATCTCCTTGAAGCCTGGGCATCACACAGAGAGATCTGCCTTGAGGAAAATTACACTGATGTGTCTGTTTGGACTCCTTAAAAATTTCAAAGGTCCAGGTTCAAACTTTGTTACAGGTTGGCAAGGTTTATTGACAGAAAAGCACCCAAAGCCAAAAGGTCAAACCACTGTTATTCCTGACAAGCCTCCAGCACTCAACCGTCTACACCAGGCTCCCTCTAGTGCTCCCAGGCAGGCACAGCACAGAGGGACACCAGCACTGGGAACCAGCATTAACAGCCAGACTCAGCACAGGCTGAATTTTTGTCCAGGTGGTATTTTTAAGAAAGGAAACTGTTTGGGATCAATGTTTCCCCCTCGGAATTTAAATGAAAAGTAACAGGAAAAAAACTACTAGAAACTGAACAGAATTTTTTTCTTTCTCAGAGTTTTAAAGATGTTTTTAAAAGCACTTTAAAAGAAATTATCATTTTGAATTTAGAAAAAAAATATGTATTTTTCCTTGAGGCTTCCTTTCATTTTTTTAAAAGGCATACGTGGCTGAGAAACTTCAAAGTTCACTGGTCAACTCATCCAACACAAAATTCAAACAAAGAGAAAGTTGGATCCAAAAATCACCAGTTTCACATCAACTGCCGGAAGCAGTAAGTCTCTTTGCATCCTCCCAAAGCGTGAGGAAGCTGCCCTGCAGATCTTTTTATGAAGCATGGTAGTCACCCTCTGTGCACCAGTAAGGGACTTAGGATGTCCTGAATCAGCAGTAGGGCTCTGGCATTTCCCATGCAGCTGAACTTTATCTTCAGAGAACTGCCAACAAGAATATTGCATCAGATCCTTAAAATGAGTGAATTGTGATTAAAAAAAACCCCTATTGTTTTGATCTCCAGAACTTCCTACCTACTCCTGGGCAAATTATTTAAGCTAACATCAACAAAGGTGGAAAAAGTGCTTAATTTTCCACCGTAGAGTACTTTGCCTCAGTTATCAGTCTACATTATGGAAAGAATAGCATTGATATTGACCCTGGGACACCATAAGGTTAAATAGAGCAAACAGCGAGAGGCCTTCAGACATAACAGTAATAGGACCCTGTAAGTGCTGTGGGGGTGACATACACAGAGAGATTTAACTGTTTAAATATTTTTATACAAAATAACAAAGATTAAATTTTGGAACATACCCTCTGGGCAAGACTGACCCCACTGTGCTGCTTCCAGGATTTTCTGAAGCATCTGCCTCATTACAGAGCTCCCAGGAGGGTGGGTGGTAACTGGCAGAGATCCCCCTTGCTTTTGCATTATTTTTGGTTATGGCATGTAATTGAAAAGGAGCCTGAGCTTCCCCTTCATGTATTTGCACATGATTAATGAGTAGCCAAAAAGCCTGAAGGGTTTGTAATGAAGCCTTTGTAATAGTGAAACGTGTTGTAGACAAATCCATATTTTGTCCCAAACAATCATTCATCAAAGCTGCAATTTGACTCTTCACAATTAAATGCCAGAGCACCCAGACCATCCTGAGATTAGCCAGCTGTAACCCATGCTCCTCTCTGCGCTCTGGCTGAGAAGGACATTGTCATCCATTTCCAGGGAATCAGCCTATTTCCTTTGTCACTAGCCATAATTAGCACCTGTATTTGATGGCCTTCGATTAGTGAGAGAGAGATAGCCAAACCTGAGACTACAGTGGACTACCACTCATACAGGTCTCAACTCAAAGCACACAGCATATGCTGAGCATCAGTATGAGTCAAAAGTCTGACCAGAACACCTACACGCATTTTTTGAGGGCAGGGCATCTTCACAGTGGGAGTCCATCTATCCCACAGCATGGATGAAAAGACAAGATTAGAGTACCCAGAGTCTGTCCTTGAAAGTACAGAAGATACTCATCAAGGCCTGGTTTTGGTTTAACGTGTCATTAAGCAGCACTGACACAGACCCCCCGTTCCAGTCTGCCCTGCAGGTGATATGTGAACTGCAAGCAGTCCTGACAAATTTGGAAGCCCACTATGTTCCTGAAGTCCTGGTTAAAACAAGACCCTTAATCATTTGCTTTAAATATTTGATCTTTCAGTAGCATCCAGAGCCCAAATCTCAGGTTCGTTAAACAGGATGTTTAACCAACCTGTCAACAGATGCCAGGCCTGGAAAGAAGGCAACCTGTTAGTCTGGTAGAATAAGTACAATTTTGTGTAGCTTCTTTTAGTGCAATCCCTAAGGACTGCGTTGAGACCCATAATACATTTTGCTTAGGTCCTCAAATGGCTGATGGATAACAACACATTTCATTCAGTTTCATTACATGCTGAGCTCAAATTAGTATTTAGGGTTGAAAGACAGCAAATTTCTCCTACTTGCAATTTCACCCTGTGATGCAATATAGGTGTTACAATGCAATAAAATTATATTGTAAATTATTAGAATTTCACACACTCAAAATATTTTCAGGAAGAACATTCAGAGTTGCAGCTCCAGGGTTGAAAACTCCTGACCTTATAAAGAGACTTCTAAAGAGTCTGGTGGTCACACGTTAATATATAACTAAGCAATTATTTTGTTTTTAATTAGGGAGTTACAGCCACTGTTTTCAAAGGCTTTACACTGAAGTTCCCACACTTCATCGAGAGGCTGGTGTGTCTGTCTGTCTCTCAGTGGACAGATGGCCAAGGGGAAAGCAAAAGGTCCAAAAGGGAAGAAGATCACCTTGAAAATTGCCAAAAATTCCATCCGTATAACTCTTGATGGAGGACGCCGTCTTGACTTAAGCAAGATGGGTATCACCACCTTCCCCAAGTGCATTCTGAAACTGGATGACGTGGATGAACTTGATTTGAGCAGAAACATGTTAAAAAAGATTCCAAGCAGCATCCAGAAGTTCCAGAAACTGCGCTGGCTGGACCTGCATAGTAATCAGCTTGAGGAGCTGCCCGAGGCAATAGGTACACTTCAGAACCTTTTCTACCTGAATGTATGCAACAACAAGCTGACCACCAAAAATCTGCCAGAAGGGTTGAACCTTCTCAAGAACCTGCATATTCTCAACCTTGGTTTGAACTGTCTTGACAGTATTCCTACCAGTCTTGGGGCTCTAAGGGAACTTACCGAGATAGGTCTCTTTGACAATGCCTTAACCGCCATCCCAAACAGTGTGAAAAAGCTCCCCAAGCTCAAGAAGCTGAATGCAGAAAGAAACCCTTTCCCGGATTCAACAAAGCAAGTGGAGCATGCCGACTCCATCAAACGTGTAGAAATGCTCCACTTAGTACAAGAGAAAGACCTGTGCTCTTCTTGCCTGAAGATGTGTATGGATGAGAGGGACAAGCTGAACAAGTTAATGAACGTGACACCCAGCTGCTTAAAGAAGCCAAGTTTCCCTTTACTCCTTACACCCAATTCTACTGCAAAGGATAACCAAGAAGAATGGAGATTAAGAGACAATCTACCAAGGCATTCCACAGACCATGTCCCATGAAATCCAGCCCAAACTAATAAAAAGCTGACCTCCTTCCTCCTCCCTTTTCCTGCAGTTCTCTTCCTTTAAAGATCTATGCAGTTTTAGATGCAGCAGATCTGTGTGGTCTCTAAATCAAAATCCAACTAAAACAGATCTACATTTGGGAAAGGGTGCATTTGGGAAAGGAAGGACTATTCCCTAACATATGTGCCTGTTCCTACATGTTCTCCATGTTTGGGTTTTGAGGGTTTTTTTGGTCTTTTGTGTATGCATGTGTCCAGTGAAAGAATCTTAAAAAAGTTTTTCTGGTAACTCCACTCCCACTTCTGAGCCCCAAACATTACTCCTGTTCATTTTCAGAGAGTGAGACACAGTTAAACTAGTCTCAGAAAATACCATTTGGAGGAACAGGAATATACCTCGGAACTTTCTGCTGCTGGTAGTTGCCACCAACCCCTCAGAGCATCTCAGATAGGCACTGTCAGTGTAGGAACCATGAGCCCGTTCCAATTCAGCAAATGCAGTAGACACAAATATTATGCTCAGGAGTAACTAAGCAGTGCAAAAAAAAAAAATAATACGCTAAGAGCTAAACAGCCAGTGATCCTGTTTGCCACCAAGATGCCAGACTCTGCTTAAGCAAGTTCTCTGGGATTTTGGGTGCTACACTTGAGTGCAGTGATCTCTAACTTGCACAATAAAATCAACGCCACTATAACATGCCAAAACATCCGTGTGTACATCTATCACCGCCTGCTCTAACCACACAATAAAGAAGCCATTACGCAGAAGCATTATGGATTAGCTCTAACCTCTCTTCACTGTCTCTTTCCCACACTAACCATCTGTGTAGATTTTACCAATAAAGTCACATTAATGAGGTAATAATTATTAATCAACTATGCATAGTCAGCTACTCAACACATTCTTCATGTCTTCATACTGTGGATACTGTACACTAGAATGCTTTTTGGCATTTTGGGGACACCTTTGAATCTTTAAAATAGGAGGCACAAATAGGTAAGCTTCTAGATGCTTTTTTTAAAGGTGAAATTGCACTTGTTATCTACAGTTATCCAGTGTTTCATATGTTTTGGTTTACCTTATATTCAGGGACTCTTCTGTTATCCCCTTTGACTTCAAAGCAGGTTGGAAAGAGCAAAATCTATAGGAGATATGAAGGGTCACATTACAATTATTTAAATAGTTATCCATATACATCACACGCACATATAATCTATGTCACGTCCTGAAGGACACCACATTTCACTGACATTCTAACTCAGGACAAAGCTGCAGGACAACACAGCAAAAGCACACATTTAATATTAAGGAGTTGCCTATGGGCTGGATAAAAGTAGTTTCTTTCCCAAGTAGGGCCTCAAATTGATATATAGTGCTATGGACTTATGATCAGGTGGTTTAAGGTTCTACTAATTAAAGCCAGAGAATAAGAACATACTGCCCTGGTTTCAACTGGGATAGAGTTAGTTTTCTTTCTAGCAGCTGCTGTGTTTTGGATTTAGTATGAGAATAATGCTAATAACACACTGGTTTAGTTATTGCTAAGTGATGTTTACATTAGTCAGGGACTTTTTCAGTTTCCCATAGAAGCTGAGAAGGAGCATAGACAGGACAAATTGGCCAAAGGAATATTCCATACCATAGACGTCATGCTCAGTATATAAATGGGGGCTGGTCAGGGGGCAGGGATCTGCGATCACTCCTCAGGATGGGATGGGCAACCGATCACTGGGTGGTGAGAGTGACTTGTGTTGTATTACTTTATTTTGTATATTCTTTTACTGTTGTTATTATTATTCTCTTCTGTTACTGTGCTATTAAACTGTTTTTGTCTCAACCCATGAGGGTTTTTTTCCTGTTTCTCCCTCTTCTCCCTACCTTACTGCGGGAGGAAGTGGGGGAAGTGAGCAAACAGCTGCATGGTCCTAGTTGCTGGCTGGGGTTAAACCACAACACCCACTCAGACATTTATCTAGCAAAAATGGCAGAACAGAATACCAACCCATGTCTCAGCCATTCCTATTTACTTTCACTGGGGGTTTATGTTAGACATATTAAACCCTTGAAATATATAGGTTTGGTGACCTTCGTTTGAGGGGCAATACAGGGAACTGAGAATCAAAACATTATCTTGAACTGCCTCTGCAAGATTCCCCCCAGAAATGCTTGTCAGAGCTGAGAGACAACAAAGATAAGGGCTAAACAAAGCAGCTGGACCTGGGGGAGAACCTGGTGACTCTAAGTAGCCACACTGCACAGCCAGTTTAGAAAGGAAGAGTAGATAAACCTGCATTGACTTTTTAAGCAATACTCCATTTGAAACTCTTCAGAGATTTCAGGAGCAGAAGGAGCTGCTATGATTGTTTAAAAATTAACAAACAGTACCAATCCTCAGTCTGGGCTGCAGACTTTACCACAGAAAGTACTACGTATTGAAGTATTTTTCCTGCATAAAGGACAGCAAAAGCAAACCTGAAACAATGGCCAGAACTGTAGTAGGGAAAAAAAAAAAGCAGCGCAAGAGAACAAAGTGCAAATTAATTACTTCATAGTCTTACAAGTTCCATCAAACAAAACAAGAACATAAAGAGAAATCTTTTTAAAAGAAAAATCCCATTGATAAAAGTTAGCTCCGCACCAAAGACATAAAGATGGAGTCAGAGAGAGAAAGACTTTTTATTCCTAAAGAATCTCATGACTGACACTTTGTGTGTTGGAAGAAAGCAGGAAGAAACCTTTCACCCAGCACTGTGAGGTGAGATGGAGGTGGCTCTCATCTCAGTGAGAGGAAGCAGCACAGCTACAATTGCAATTTGCTGGGATGCAGGGACATAATATACACTGCTGGGTGCTAGAAGAGTCCTACACATGCATTAGCTCCCTTGATAAATCAATGGCTATATAATGCTCTGAAGAATTCCCAGGTCAGCAAAAGAAAGATTTGATAGCTTTGCTTAAGTGTAACCCATTAAAGACCAAGGAGCTGCAATTGAAGAAAAAGCCCCTGGAGCAGCAAAACACAGACATCTGAAGCCAGGATAAATAGGGGTGATAGAGCAGGAGTGTCACCTGGGTGTTCATGTGTTATTATGAATTAGTGATTACCTCTTAAATATCTTATTTCGGTCGCTGTCATGGAAGACAAGAAATCTGGAGTAACCATTTTTGAAGAATATTTCCAAGGCGATCTCCTGGAAAGGCAAATCAATTACAGTGTGAAGAACTGCAGAGCAAAGCCCAGTGCTGCAAAGAGTCCATCATGGACTGTCCAATTCTTCAGGACTTTGGAAAAAAAAAAAGCCTTGACTTCATATCAAGTGTGAAGAAGTGTAGCAAAATATGCGTAATATTCCCAATTTCCCCAACTGTAGGAATGGTCCTACTGGGTTGACTAGGAGTTCAAATGCTTCTCTGAAGCAAAACCAAACTCCAGATATTGGTTCCATCACCTGCCTCCTCCCTGCTGGTTTTGAAGCATTTTTATCTTGAAATCTCGGTGTGATTAACAAGACACTAGTAGCATTAACTTCTAGTTAGGTGAGAAAGATGACATGAAAAGGGGATGCTAAATAAGCATTTTTTTTTAGAAAGCAACCATACTGGTTTCTAAACGAATAGTGAGCTCAACAAGAAATGCCGAAATAATTTCTCTTGACTAGAAGCAGCAGAGGAGGAAGGGGAGTTTACAACATTTCTCACTGAAGCTTTAAAATAATCGCAGTAGAAAACTTTGCCCCCTTTTTTCTGCAGTGTCTCCACACATTGTTATGTTGGGCATTTGCATATAACCCTGTTATTTACTCAGTGAGTGGTCCTTTTTTCCCCAAAGTTGGTCAAGTAAAACTATAAATATCACATAGTGTCTGGGAATCCAGACATGAGCTTCAATCCAAATGTGGCAGGTGCAATACAAACCTAGAAATACACCACAATGGCAACTGCCCCATACACGATTCACAAATGAAGTACAAAGCAGAAAGGTAATATGAGAGCAGCTATGACAATAAACAGCTTGCAGCATTTGCTCTGAACTTCAGCTTTCCAAACCAAGTCTGATCAAGTGTTGTCATTACAGAATTGGGCCATGTGGTTTCACAGTTTTTGCTCTGAGCTGGGCTATGTGCATGAACAGGAGATCAGCTCTGTGAGGCACAGGAGCTGCCTAAACAGCTGATCCATCTGCCCTGCAGGAAAAGCACAAGGAATCAGTTTTCTTCTTTTTCTGCAATATTGTTTCAGAGTAGTTTGTGGCATGGCATCCCCGTGCAAGAATTTGAGAGCTTGATATAGATACCAGAGTTTTCAGTTCATTAATTGAAACAAAGCAAAAATAAACAAAGAAAAAAAAACACCGAAAAAACCCCACCAAAATAAAACAAACCCAGAACCAAAAAGCCACAAAAAATCCTCAAACCAACAAGCCTTGTCTTTGCCCTCGGTCCATTCAAAGACTGTTTTTACTCATCTCCATTTTATACTTTGGATCACACGAACCATTTCCATCTCACATGTTTAAAAAAAAAATCCATGCATACACAAACGTGAATATATGAGAAGCCGGCAAGATTCCACTGGTGACTTTGATGCTATTCATGAAACAGAAGAAGTGACAGTTCTGTTGCCCAGATTGCTTACCAGTCATGTAAGAAAATAAACCTCATGCAGTTACTCAGGAGACCACTTAACATACCTATACATTCTTGCAGAGCAACCCAGCCATTGAGATATGCTATATCCTGAAGGAAGTCTCACCTACTAAAATTGTCCATTTTGCATACATAATTAAATATAAAATAAACCAGGACTGAGTCACATATGAGTGCCATACTACATAAGACAATTATCAGCCCCATTTTCTCCAACTTTTGAATTTTCTGAATGATTTCTTAATTCCCTGTTGAATCTCAGCCTTCCAAAAATGGATTCAAAACAACAGTAACTAGTTACGGCTGCTTCAAAACTCCATATTTTTGTCAAATGAAATCTGTGAATTACTATTTTAGACTTTACCAAAACCCTCCAGAGCAAGTACAGGCTCTGGTGCTGCAAGGAGCTCTAGCTGCAACTCTTCTGTGATTCTCATCACAGGCTCATTTAAACCAGACAAAACTAAAAGGGCACCAGGCCACCGGTAATGAGCAGCTTCTCGGTAGCACACCTAAAGACACAGAGGATTCAAATCCTCTGCTCCAACTTAGGATTCATTTATTGACTCACATGCACAACTTGAAAATTATTCCAAAAGGACTGTGTACACGTTACACATACCCATAATCCACTGATGTCCTAAACTACTTAAGTCTGTGGGAGCTGAGTATTACTGAAAGTCAGACACTTACTGGGAGCTTCCATCAAAACTCAGGAACTTGACTTCAAGTCTTATTTTCAAAAACATTGAGATAAACTGTGAAGTTGTGAACAACTGCGATTAGTTGTTAGCCTTACAACTGATGAGCCAACCACTCCAGTGAGGGTCCTTAAACACTCTTGTGAATATAGGAAGGAGTTTGTATTACCAAAGGCTAATGAAGCAACGATGGGCGTAAAAGCATTTTGGGACTCAAACAAAGAGATCTCAGCAGTCTTAGTAAAAATTGTGCAAGTAGTTTTCAGTCATACGTCATTATTGCTGTTGCAGCTGTCCCTCAAATGACCAAGCCTGTTAGTTCCTACCTGCAGAAGAAAGCGCATCAGATGAATCTCTTTGATATCATGATACGAATAACGGGAACACATCTGATCTCCCACAGCATGATCTTTATGACATAAGTTGAAAATAAAGGGATCACTGATGCTAGAAGAGAAAAATATAAAGAAAGAAATAATAATTTGAAACAAAAAAGATCAAGAGAGCCTTCATGAACATCCAAGTCCTCACTAAAGAAGAATAAAAATACTAAGAGATAGCAAGATCAATTGGGGCATACGGGAGTTGAAAACAAAGCTAAATATTGAAGGTGGACTTTGTACTAGTTCCCAAAATAAAATAAAGAGCTTGTGGAGACTAAGGGTAGGTTTGGAATTATTTTAGTGCACACAAATAGGCAGACAGCAAGGTTTTGCACACACTGAAGTCTAAGAAGCAGCAAGGGAAGGAGCTGGGTGGGAGAACCTAAAAGCCTGGGTCAAGGGCAAGCATCATATGGGCATACAGCTATTATAAACAGCAATTAATTGGAAATAATAATTAAGTAATTAATTCATTGTTACATTAGTCGTGTACATGTACTGCAATTGCTATCTACAGCGTTGACCATAGCAAATCCGTTAGAAAAACAACAACCTGAGCTTTTATTGGACCCAGTCTAATTGATCCTTAAGTCACTTGATCAGATTGACTGATATTGGACTTAGGAAGAATCGGATGCAGAGCAGACAGTCAGGGAGTAAAAACACTGAGTTACTCACTGTCCCACTGGGCTTTGCACATGAGCACAATATGCACAAAGAGCTAAGTCTCACAGACTCATTTTCAATATTGATTAGTTTCAATAAATCATGAGTCAAAGATGATAGCAGTGTGCCAAATATTAATTATGATTCTGTCTTGGAGAAACAAACAAAAAACTTATGAGACAATGAAGCTAAAGGCTCTTGTAATGACTGTTCCATATGAATAAAAGATGGGAGCCAGTCAGAAACATTAACAACACTTTAAAAGAATTGAAAAAAGCAACCTATGTGTTAGACTGCCCACCATCTCCATCTGTTGGAGCTGAGAGTTCTTGTTGCACCTCCAAAGCCTGTCAACAAGCACCTATGTTAGTTATGTTAAACAATTCTGTAAACAGATGGAAAGGATGGCAAACTTCTTGCTGTGCTAACATCCCTCTTGAAATGCCCCCTTAGTTTGTGCAAATTCAAGGTACCCACATGTCAATACTGAAGTTAATCAAGCATATCTCTAGGAGGATAGAATGACTTACCTGGACAAGCAGTGACGTGTACAGTAGACTTCTTCTAAAGGGGATAAAACAAAGCACTCGCAGATGTAAAAGTGCTCTTTGCCAAAAAGCAGCACTCCTTCCAATGCCGTATGTCCCTGCACAACTGCCACAGAGCACTTGAACGTGACCTAGTATGGAAGCAAGTATAATGAAGCCAGGAGTGGGTAACACAGGAGACAGGGACAGCAGGGAGCAAGACCCAGTGATGCAGAAGGACATATGTTTGGACCAAAACAGTTGCCATTTTGATTGGGATGCAGCCACAAAATCACCATGAGTGATAGTGCATGCCTCTGTGGAACTAGTAGTGGAAGGGTCTGATGCCCTCTTCCCCCAGTAAATCTGTTCCTTTCCCATCTATCTGCGGCTATATGACGAGCCTGCAAGTGTTGCAGGAGTTAGCACTGCAAAACTTTGTTCGACAGCAATACTTACTACACAGGCAGAGGGTTGAAGCACTGAAGAAAGAAGTGACTTACAAAACATCATACAGAAAAATAGTGGCATTTAGTAAATATATGTCTATTTAGAATACGGAGAAAAGGCAAATACTTTGATTCAGATCCCAGTGAAATCTATACTTGAAAAAAATCCTGCAAAGGGATCCCAGGGAGCAATAAGCAAGGAAAGGATTTAATACTCTAGGTATCTACCTCACCACATCCAGCTGAATCAGCATACAATGGATTGAAGTCTCAGTAACACGAAACTCCTTGCATTGGCACTTTTCTTTCCTATATTATACAGAAAGCCAATCAAAATATATGATTCTATGATTCTAGTTGTCTTAAAGACGAAGTTAAACATTCTGGAATAGTTTAAAAAACCTCCCTTGGCATCCTAAGACTCACTTTCCTTTTCTTTCTCCTGAGCAAATTAACTTGGCCCTTAAAATAGAGGAATTTCTAACACACAATTTAGAAACATTGGGAATTTTTCAAAGTAATTCTTCAGTCATATGCCAGATCATAGAAAGTTTTCTTGGGAATTGACCTGTTTTGATAAAGAAAAAAAAAAAAAAGCTTTTTTTCTGGAACAGTTTCTATGGCAGAGAGATGGTGTAGAAAGGAAACAGACCAATACGGAGACCAGAAAAGCCCAACTACCCATAAAATTGTGTGGGCTGCGTGGAGGAAGCTTAATGTTCTGATTTTAAATCAAGCAGTAATTCAGTGCAAAGAGCTTCCACAACATTTAAAGGCATGAAGTTCCTTATTTTTCTTGTCTGTTGATTCAGTCTTCTATATACACTCAGCTCCAAAAGAGCAGTCCCCCGGTTAGCAGAGTCAACTGGGAGGATCAAGGTCAACTCACTGCTGTGCCCAGTTTGGACCAGAACTTTGAACACTAGGTACCTCCTCCATTCCCACGGAAGGAGGCAGGAACCAATCATCAGCCTATTGGCCCAGTTTCAGATGAAGTACTCTCTATTTGCAAAAATCCCTTCAAACATTCATACTACAACAAAACACTAACGCTCCCAAAATCTTAAAACACTAAAACTACCTTACATACTCACTGCTGAGCTCCCCTTGTAAATCAACACAATTCTGAACTACATACAATCCAGAAACGAGTGTAAAATATTGCAAGCTGATTTCATCTGAAACTGCAAGGACCAGAGTGCTGCATGCAGAGGGATTGGATCTGAGAGGTATTTACATAACAGGAAAGTTTGCCGGTTCAGAAAACTAGTGCAATGTTCTTGAAAGAACTGACTGACAAGTATGAGAAGTGTCACAAAGTCTGTTTTTTCTCTTAAGATCTCAATGATCTTACCTCTACCAAACTTCATAAGAACAGAAGTCCTGTATTATTTTTTGTGCATGCAAAAGTGACCCAGAAATAGCATTGGTTCTATTACATCATGTAAAGTCTACATGACAGTATGTAGAGTAAGTATGGTTCTCCTTTGCTTTTTACCTTTATTCCTATGTCACTATTTCTGGAACCACATCTACAACCTTCCATGCCTCCATCCCAAAATACACACAGGCTAACTCAGGTGTGCTGAAACCTGCACTGCTACAGGAGCTTTCAGTCTTGGCTGCAAGCATAACATAAATAATAAATTCACAAATAATTGAGATCAAAACTTGTTCCTACATATTTTTTTAATTTTTTTTTACTGAAAAGCAATTATTTTACCAACAAAATGGAGGGGGGATCATTTTGAAATCACTTGAGTACACACAGAAGGTTGTTTTCATTCTGGGACTGAAAAAAACCAACCATGGAGATTTCTGTGGATAATTTTTGATGAAAATACCTTGAATCTCTCTCTTTCCCTTCTAAATTATTTCTAAGAGGAAGGCAGCGTTTTTCCATCACCTCTCCTGCAGATCCCACAGGAATGCCTGTCTCTGCAAGGATATGACAAACTCAGAACTCTCTGAACTGGAATGCCTGTGTGTGTACGTGCCATTATGTGGTTAGAGGCATGTATACTTGCGCTGAGAATACTGGAGAATTCTGCTCACATTAGAGAACCACAGGGTTTCCTGAAGTAATTAAATAGCAGAAAGATTACTTCTTCCTGAAAGGAAGGTAACTGAATGTTGAAGCATCAGGCAGTTGTGTAAAATTGCTAAAATGGACACAGGTTGAAATCCAGACTTCTAAGAAATCCACCTCAGCAAACCCAGCCCATATGCCCGAGATCACGTGTGGTTTTGGGAGGTGCGTGGATTGTGAAGGGGACCTGCTTATGATCATTAATACGGTCTGGCACAAATAATCACTTTGTTACTCCGCCTAAGGCAGGACCAGGTCACGTTAGCAGGCCTTGAAAGGGGAGAGAGCATGTACTACTTTTTCTCAAACCTTAAACTCTAAGCCCCAGTATATTCTGTCTTTTGTACTATACAACCAGTAACAGTCATCAGTGCCAAATCCATTTCTTCAATTTTATGTTATCACCCCCAATAGAATTAAATACATCTGCACTGTTAGAAATACTAGAGCCCTTGGTCTGAGTCAGTTGTTCTCATTTAGGGAACGGGGCTCATTTTATTCCAGGTGATTAATAAAAATCTGACAAAGAGGTGTACAAGAGAACCCCCACCAGGACAGTCTTGTACCTACAAGTCTTGCATTGAAACACCAAGAAGCCTGAAATTACCATAGATTAAATAAAAACTTTCCTTTTCTGTCAAAACAGAACAGAATCCAGTTCACTAGCCACTAGAATCATTAATCAATGAAGCCAACATGACATAAAATAGTTGAATAATTACCTTCCAAGGTATTGCCCAAAGCCCTGCGTCTCTCAATTGCTGTGTTCATTCAGATGCATGAGGGAATTAAAGCTAAAGGCATGGGATTTTTTTCCTGTTTTTCGGAAGAGCTGTTTGTAAGTGTTTCAGTTGCGTTTAAGCAAATAGACATAAAAGCATATCTGCCCTGGAGTTCGAGAGGCAGATTTCCAAAGGAATTACATGCCTGAAGATAGTCTTTATACAGTTTTCAAAGACACTGGAAGAGGTTAACCATCGATTTCTGCAGACTCTAGGAGTGTTAGCATGGCCACTCCAGGGAAAAATACAATGCAAGGAAATTAAAGTCACAAAACCATGTCACAGGAACACAATTACCCATACCACACAATCACCTGAGCATAGCATTTTTACAGAATGGGTACAAAAGAATGGTACTCCAAATCAGTTCAAAGTCCATCTAAACAACTATCCTGTGTCTTAGCAACTAAAGCTTAAGGAAAGGGTGTAAAAAACATGCCAGGTATGCAGTGATTCTTGATCTTCATATACCTTCTCAAACAGTGGCTTAGGGACTTCCTGAAGCTCCTTCCTCCTCCTCATTGTCACATCTCATGTTTTGCTATAAACACTCACAGCTGTCTCTAGTCACTTGCTCAGCAAAAGGTACAAAAACTTTGCATGATACACATAAAGCAATGCACCCAGGTAGCACTGCAACAGGAATCATAGAGATGAAACCTGTAGTTATACACTCTTTCTGCCCTTTCTGTGGTGTATTGAGGAATCCCAGGGTGCATCAGCTACAGGACCTGTAGCTACAGGACCTGTCAGTAAAGCACGGTCAGTGTTATTTAGGGCCACAGAGTTTAAAAATAACTAGGAGTACATGAAATCAAATACATTGCTTTCACAGTTTTTACTAGGGAAAAAGACATGTTATCAGTAAGCGAGAGCAATACAGGTCCACTTCTCTGTGCCACTCACAAGACCTTTCCTGCAATGACTGTGTTTGCTTGTGGTTGAAGTCTCATCTTACTTGGAAACGGTCACACACGTGTCTCATCAATCACAACTTAAGAATACATGACAGGTTGCTTCATTCTCTCCTGCTGCTCAATGACCAAAGGAAACTAAATCTACCTGACCTAGTCTTTAGGGGTAGGGGGCTCTAGGCTCAAGTTTGGTCACATCTGAACTGTTACAAACATTGGATCAAATTTCTTCTGCTCAGACTGGAGTGAAACCATTACAGTTGCTAGAAAGAAAGTCTTGTAGTCACAAATTTGCTTTGAAAGACCCAGGATACATTCCATTTTTTCAGGTAGCCTCCATTCACCTTCCCTCCCTTACTCCGCTGGAGGAAAAACCCCATGCAGGTGGTGTTTCTTCAGCGTGCACTTCCCAGGTTTTAACAACTTCCCAAATGCCGCAAGGAAAGAATATCAGACATTTAGGAGAAAGGGAGGGACAGCAGAAGAAAGTTCTTGTCTTGTACATGGTCATGGACGCTGGGACTGCTCTTTGTCCTTGCTTTCGGTGATGAAAGCTGCCATCTGTCCCGGCCCGTCGCCAGCCCGAGAAGCTGGCATCTCTTAGCTGATGACAGCATCTGGAAGCCAGTTCTAATAGGATTGTGCTCATACCTCTTGCACACCCAGACGTCTCTGTCTCACTCCAGGCTCCTCTCAAACATAAAATGCTGCCAAAAACTAATATGAGCCCTTAAATTTTCCCTTAGGTCAGTTCACTCAAGTTTATGCCCTTCCCACTGCTCCCATGACTCTCTCAGGAATAACTACAGCAAAGTCTGCCTGCTCCTTACCCTGCTGCATCATTCTACAGAAAGCAACTAACTGTTAGGGGATCAGCTGTGCTTGCTTGAGGTGGTAGTCAGGACCCTGGGGTTTGTCAGGAGCTCCGCAGAGATCTAGGGAGCAGCTACAGCCTTACAACTGAAAGATGTTTTGTTTTTTTTATCAAGGCAAAAGCCTAAAAAAAATCCACAAAGCAGCAGATATGAAGGGGAAATACTAGGAGGTATCCATGGAGCGCAAGAGCATGGTGAAGGAGCACATCCAGAAGAGCAGAGATCTGAGTAAAGCTGCTCTGATTGTTGGGGTTTTTTTGACACAGCATGAGTCAGATCCTGTCCTTTGCACCTACTAGCACAATTTTTCATTGAGCTGGGGTAGGGGTAGAGTGGCATGGGCTGGGGAAAGGGATCCCAGCAGCCTCTCTACTGCGGCAGAAACCCAGATAGGGAAAGTCAGAGGAGTAATCATCCGCAACACCTTGTCCTTCTGCAGGTGCTCCCATCTGAACAAAAGAAGAGTTTCAGCACTCCTTCCTGCAGTGAGGTAGCCATTGCAATCTCTGCTCCTGCAGCGGGAAGAGGAGAAACTGAGGTGCAAAAAAGGGAAATGGCTTGTGCCAAGTATTTGGCTTCCTAATCCCCTGGTTCGACCACAACAGCTAGTCCCTGTTCCCATTGCACACCAAGCACATGTAAATTTCTTTACTGCTGCATCCTCACACTGGGATAAGGTGTAACACTGCTTCCATGAAAACAGGCTGCCTTGCTGTCTTGCATAGCTCTGAGGTATGTGCAATACCCCTAAAAACACTGGCTCCACCAAGTGGATGCAGAGCTGCCGCACCATTCTGCGTGTCCTAGATGTTGAACCTTACAGCTGCTCCCTCTTTCAACTGAGCTTGTTCTTTAATCAGCTCCTTTCTCCCAACCATGGATTCTACTCCCTCTAGATGATTTATGGTAGTCCCTTCTATTATTGTCCTTGGCACCTCCTGTGCTCTCTCCAGACCCTCCTTCAAGGAAAGACATTGTAGCCAGATTTCTGCTAGGCCATGCCCTCTTGTTAACTTCAGATTCATTACCCCAGCTGCTTGGATTTCTTACCATCTCAAATGACTTGCTGGCAAACAGAGGTTTACTTTTCTCCAAAATTCAGAATTCCCACACCAAAATCATTCCCCAAGCCTTCCTACACTTTCTTCATCTATTACATGCTAACCACACATTAACAACCTGGCAGGACTACTTTAGGTTTGTAAAGATCAGGGATGCAATCCAGCAGTTGGGGGCTCAGGTTGCAGACGTAAGAATCCGATCTCCCTGCCTCTGCTGGTAAACCAGGGTTATTTAAAGGGCTGGCTCTGGCTTTTGGTAGGCAAGTTGATTAGGTCAGAACAGGTTCCTATCTGCATTTCTCTTGCACAATTCTGCGGCAGCACATGTTGTATAACACCGTCCACATCACATACAACCTCTCCTTCCATGCCTGTGGTGTGTACAGTCTCCGTATACTGAAGATACATGTAAAATGTATAACCAAGGAGCCAGGGTAGAACACAGTTCAGCAGCTTCTGAGAGGACAGCCCTGAAGGTAACACCTGTAGATTTGCACCTGCAGTCTGATATATTCATATAGTGAATTGCGCACATTGACTTCTGTGTGCAAGAAAAAAACATCTTGTGCACATACACATAGATACTACTTTACACTACTGGAATTACAACACCAGTTCCAAACATTCAGCAATGAGGTGACTCCATTCCCAGCTTTAAGTTCAAAGTCACATTTTTCCCAAGCACACCAAGAGCAGTCCTTTTACCCAGCTTTTACAAGTAGTCCCTGCTGGGATCATCTGTAAGGGAGGAGGTGAAACAAAATCTCAGCTATCAGCTCACCATTTTCCTTTAGTCTGCAAACAACGGCCCTGATCCTCCATCCCTTGTGCCCAGACTCTCAGCGCATGTGTGAGCCACAAACATCTACAACTCCTCTGAATGCCCACTTACTTCTTTATGTACCTCCATAGAGCCAAAACACAACAATGGCCCTCTGCGTCTTGAATTTTACCAGCACTGGTGCAGAGTATAGAAAGAAACAGGGAAAGAACAGTAAGGAGCCTCATAACTGGAAATAACACTACATGTCAGGTAGGGTAACTGCAGAGGAGAGACTGGGACTCTCTGGGCAAGGGAAATGAGATGAGATCAAGAATCCTGAGAATCGGAGGCTGTGGTGAGAAGAATGGGACAGATAACTCAAACACAATAGGAATGCAGGGGCAGCTGAGAGGGGCAAAACAGCTGAAGCTAAACTTCAAGTAATGAGGAAAGAAACTGTGCTCACCACAACACGCTGTCCCTTCCAAAGGCAAGGACAGGACATATGGTGGAGGAGATTTGAGATTCTTTTGCAACCTCCTCCCTCTACAGTACAGGACCATATCCAGGATCATAATATACTCCTATCCCCTCCGGTTGGCACTTCGGCAGACATCATTATAAAGGCCTGAAAGGCACTAAAGGTGTTTTCTCTGGCAGATGTCAATGTGATACCCACAGCTTTCAGCAATTCTGCTGCTGGCCTGCTATTCTTGGGAGGTCTGATAGAGGCTTCTATTTTCAAGTTTTGGGAACGTCATACAATTTAAGAAAGCATTATTATGATCGTGTAGTCTTATCCTCAAAAGTCAGCCTGAATTCAGACCCTTTGTATATGCATTATGTTACCATTTAACTAACAGAATTAAACACTATTTTTTTCATAGAGCCTGCTCAGGATGGGCATATTCTAGTGATAAACTAACACTGTGTAAGGAAGATGACTGGAATCTATAGCAGTCCTGCTAGCTGCAGAACACAGAGGGTGCCATTATATGTATTACAAGGATCCTGGCCGGAAGAGACAGACTTATGGGTCAATACGACTAAATACTACTTTGAAGGTATGCATTTGGATGTACATACCTTCCACCCTATGTACTAGTAAAGCAGAAGGGATAGTTTTATGGCAAAATCAGCAAGTGATTGTGTCATTAAAGGCTATAATTGCACAGATTAATTTCTTGATTTCTGGCATTTCCTAAATTAAGAGTATTTGACTTTTAAATCTGGGACATGCATTCCTCTGTGGGTAGTTTAGTGTGTAAAAAAAAGCAACAAAAAAGGACATGTCCAAAGGCTGAACTTTGCACAGTCTGTGTGTTGTTCAAACACAGAGTATGAGTGTTCCCTCATACAATTAGTCTCCACTCTGCCAGAGACTAACCTTCACCACTCAGTAGCTTCCTTCCTTAGCCTATACTAAAACTGCATCCATTTGCTTTCTCCTTTATAGTCCCTTTCTCTCGCAGTCCAAGTGAGAAATACATTTTGTGTGATACTTAAAACCAATTTCACAGAAATGCCTAGAAGTATTTTCTAGTCCATTTTGCAAGCAAGATAAAACAAAAGACTAGATATTAGCATGACAACACCGCACCTGTATCCATATTCTCCTGATCGAACTTGCTGAGAATAGACTGAACCAACAACGTCAATAGCATTTGATCTACTGCTTCTGCAAAAAGCCATCTCACATATCTGAACATGTACAAAGGTGTCTGTTTAATAGTAACGCAAAAAAATAGCACTGAGTGACATTATAAAACAATGACCACTTTCCAGAGAAGTGCTATCCCTGTGTTCCAGAAATCAATCTAATATCTGCCAAAGCATCACAATGACTATCCTGTGCAGTGCAGTAGGTAAGATGGTTCCAGTTGCCTGCTTAAAGTGCAAAGAGCTCACAAGGCAGCCATTTACAAGGCAGGACTGCAGCGCACTAAGTGAGCGCAGGACAGCTAATGTCACCCCCTACTGCTTTTTTTAATACTTCTGTCAGCGCAGCAACACAGTGACTGCTGCTGGAAAAAAAACATGCTTGGCATTTCTGACGGCTTCCTGCAGAGTTACATGGAGAGGAGACAGACAGCCTGAAGGCTCAAAATGAGATCAGCACACGGAAAACGCCTCACATTTTCATGCTTGTCTCCTTCTGCTGGGGAGAGGTATGGGCCGGGGAGGAGGGGGGGGCGCAGGGGTGGGAAGGAGGAGGGGCAGGGAAATGAGTTACGATGAATTATGATGAATTATACTCTATAAACAGACACTGAGGAAGCCATCATGTTAGAGTGCATGAATGTGACCCCTGGCCACTTGCAAAGCATCAAGAAAAGTTGGTGATGGTATTGAGACATAAAAATAAAATAATTATTTCTATACCTATGTACAACTATCACAGCACGGTGATGGCTGAGTTTAAATACTCCAAGACTGACTCTTGACTTCCACTATAGGATGCTAACTCTGGGGCCAACAGGGGGAATGATGCCATTGGAAGAAACAGGTACACTGCAAAAGATCAAAGAGTGAAGCCAGGTCTACTCGTGACAAAAATCTCTCACAGTCCTGTGGAAAATGGCTATGTGCAGTGAATAGCCAACATCAAGGATTTGATTTGGATTTACCATTGTAGGGACTATGCTGAAAGCGAAGGGCAGGTTGCTGACTTTCGAGCAAAGGGATTGAGAACACCGGATGAAAGTAACAGATTCACCCCTATTTACTCCACAGCTTGTCTCCTCTCCCAGTGTTCCTGAACCTGCCTCTTCCTTATGCCGGGTAGAAACCTGGGAGAAGGGCATACAGTCCAGTACAAGAACAAAGAAGGAACAGCACCGTTTTGACTAAATGACACACAACAGAAACATCAAACAGGAAGCAGGGAAAGTCTCTATGGCCTTAGAGGGAAGAATCTGTCCAGCACTCATGGGGTAGCAGAGAAGAAAGAGGCATGTGAAGGGAGGAAGAAAACATTTTCTAGTATTCAGCAGGAAGAGATTTTAACTAGCAACCTATGCAAAATTGGCACACTCTTCCACAGGTAATAAATAAATTTGATCCAGGCACTGCTCTGAGCATGAGTAAAGGTGGGAAAGCAGGACATAAATTCTCAGAGTCTCATAATTTACCATGTCTTAGGCAAATTCAGACAATACGGTCTCACAGGTATGAGAATACCTTGGTCGCATGCCCAAATTTTTTTCTGTTACTTCAAAGAGTTAATGGTAAATGCTCTTCAAGAATAAGTCTATATAGGAGCTCATACAGAGGCTGGAAAACTGCAATTGCTCTAAGGAACAGGTAGCGATGATGTTTACTGTAGCCTGAATCCACCCAAACCCCAAGCTGAAAGGAACAGATAGGCCTCCACATCCAATTCACCCTCTAAAATGCCATCTCCCCAGAGAAAGTGTTGTAGTTCATCTTTCCTACCTTTTCACTCTCTGTAAACTCCTGCAATATAATTTGTCTCTCCACACACAATTCAAAGAAGTCTTCTGAATGGAAACTTTCATGTAGAGCAGGGAAGAATGTCAGCTGGTTACAATCTGATCCCTTCTTATCCATCTCCCTTTCTGCTCCATTTAATGTCAGCTCTCCTATATCAGTAATAAAAGAGATTGCAGTTTTAGTGGCAGTCGGATGACATCAAAAGCATTTGCAATTTAGATTTTCACCCAATCTGTTCTACCTTGGGAAACAGCATTATTTATCTACAAAAAAAACAGGCAAGAGAAATAAAATCTGTTGCTGCTTGAAAAGGATGCTTAGTTCAGGGAACCTAAAATGGGTAGCTGCACTTAGTCACAATTCAAACTAAATTCCTATAATCGCTGAAGATTTAAAAATATTGAACAAATTTATTTATTCTCATTTCCGCACTGTGTTGGGCTGTTCATCTGACAATCAAATAATTTAAAAAAGAAGAATCTGTTCACATACATGAAATCAGGAAAAATTGAAAATGGGAGTCTTTTGGGGACATGCACTGAGCAGGATCTTAAGAGAACCCAAGGACACACAATCTGCTCATATCTTGCCCACGCTGTGTCCCAAGTTTTGCAAATTCATGCCGTGTACACGGTCAGGGTAGGAATGATCAGGTTTCTGATTGAGGTAGACTGTAACCACTCTCATCCAGAAACTACGTAGTACTTCAGTCTTGTTTGGAGTCTAGAACAATGAGCTCCCGTATCACTTGATTTCTAGGCCCTACCACACTATGAAGTATACAACAATACTGCCTATTTCCAACAGTGTACACTAGAAGCTTGACTTGGAGCAGCCATACAGGAGTCTGAAATCCACTACCTTAGACTTGGCTGACGTTTCCAAACTACAGTTCTTAATGTGTTGGGTTTTTTCTCCCTCCTCTCTGAAAAACTGGTAACTTCTGTATCGTATTTCACCACGTCCCACCCCATTCTTCTACTGTCTCACATAACAGAAAACCTGGCCTTGGAAAATGAAAAATGTTGACATACTGGAAAGATCTGGTTCTATTTTGAACAGTGAAAAACAATTTGACAAGTTAATTTTCTTGATGATTTCCTTTCACTCTATAATTTTGTCCACATTCTTGGAAAGTTACAATTCCTATTACCACTTCTCTGAGCCATGTATCACCTGGTTTTAAATACTATTTCAGAAGTAAAACTGAAGTGTCTACTAAAAGTGGGGAGAAAGTCTGCACTTTTCCTTCTCAGTTTAAGCAGCTGGAAGCTTTCCAGGTGCTCAAGAATGCCCAAAGGTTTCATTTCAAGATAGCTTTTTGCTTTCAGGTCTTTCGGGTTGCAACAAGAGAGAACAAATTCTGAAGACAGTTTATATACCACCTATAACAATAACATCAGTCTTTTCACAGATGTTCAAGTGACTTTTTAGCCCAGACCACTGACAATAAGTTGTTTGGTTTTTTTTACTAGATGATTTCTAGATGAAATTCTGACCTGCAAGTCCATACACTAACTCTAATTCTCTTTGGCTGCTAGAGTCCACCCTCTTGATGATTTAGTTTAGCTCTCAAAGGTTACCTGGATTCACTTCAGCAGTGGGGGTTGTTTCATTTCTGTTTCCTAGGAGAACCTGAGAAGAGACTAGGTATGATTAAAGTGGAATATGCAGGCAGGTAAACATAACTTAGAACCTCGTTGCAGAGAAAAAACAGATTTAGAACTACGTTGCAAATAAATGCCTTGGAAATTCAAAGAAACTAATTTGAAAGGGCCCAAAGGAACAATTAAATGTAGGAACAAATGTCAACAATTAAGCAAAAGGACTGTTGTCTTTCCAAAGATGACCCTGCGTGAGGCCAGTTCTGGGATAAAAATCATACCACTCAGGTTACAGGAAATTGCCAGAATCCAAGCTTCCCAGAAAAGCTGAAAATGTCCCAGAGAGGGGAACCTCCTGATGTACTAAAGTGCTTCAACTTCTGGTTGATAGGATTTGGCACATAGACACTATAGAGAGTAGTAAATACGCCACACATACAATTCAATGCTTAGTTCAAACCACTCTAATTCCCCTTTTGATCGTCCACCAGTTCTAGCAGCCCTAGTAAGTGTAAGACTAAAAGACAGTGCGGCCTTCTAACTGGACTCTGTTGCATACATTGGGAAGTGCTATACCCCTGAGATATTGCAAGCAGAAAAGTATGGTCGGGTTATGCTCTCATCTGTCTTGGGACTTCTTATACCAGAAAAAAGGGAAAATCATTCTGTTGCTGCTCAACACGTTGCAGCCCCTCTTACTCTCTCAAAAGCAGACCCGTTCAGTGGGTTCTCTATGCATAGCCCAGCATATTGATGAGTAAGGTGACAAGAACCAGAGGAAAGAGGTGACGATAAAATCTCCAGCAACTGCTACAGAAATTGTGCACCTCCTGTAAAAGCTTTCTACCTCAGTCTTCATTCGCATCATTGTCGCTCGGGTGTTCACATGCTGAATCCTCCTCCTCATTCGTGAAGGCCCTTCATAACAATCAAGAATCCACCGTGGCTGTAAGGATCGTGATGCATGTCCCCACGGGCCACTTCCGTAGAAAAGTTCCTCCTCAAGTATCATCCAGTCCTTGGCTGCTTTGCTGTAACCACACTGCAGCACCTGTGGGACAGAACCACTTTGTGCCACTTTTTGCACACTTCCCTCCTCCCATCCAGCAGTGGCACCACTCCAGTGATTCAGAGGGATCTACTACTGCAGACCCAGCAAACACAGGTCCAACTGTCTACTGAAAGTGTGCTGTGGGAGATGTTATCATTCAAACTAAGATACAGTGACAAATATAAGCATGCCACAAACTTCAACCTCCTTGAAAATGGCTACTTTCACTAGATTTTCAACTCAAAAGCAGTGAACCAGGAGAACAGCATCACAGAGGTTTTATTCACTCCAGTTTTTCCTACTGAACATTTGTGTCAAGTGGCAACAACCGTGCTCACTGAAAACACAGTCTGAAAGTCTCAGTCAGAAGTGTACTGTCCTCCCTCCAAGCACGGCATAAGTTCAATTATTTATATTTAGAAGGCATGTGCAGGGGGCTGGGGGGTACTAAAATATCAATTTAAAGGAGAGAAAGTTAGAATTTCAAAGAATGAAAAGCTTATTGGTCTCTGATGGCCAATTCTGAAACAGAAACGTAACTGTGAGATTTTACAGGCTATGAGCTTGAGACCACTTGAAAAGGTTTACTGGCTGCTAAGAAAAAAGGTCAAAGTCCTCAGTTTCATTTCTGCCATTGTAAGAGTGGAATAATTTGTTTAAACAAAAGAAAAAAGGCTCCTGAAGATAAAATGAGGATTTGCAATCTGATTGGTGAGTGATGCTGTATCACACTTCAGTGGTGATGTCAGGAACAGAGTATTGACTCGTTAAGTCTCAGCATTTCTCTGGGTATACTACTCATCTCACTGATGAAATTAATGATTTCTCAGGGTAGTCCAAGAGCATCCTTTCAACAACAGAAAGCTGTTGCACAATATTCCTGTTCTTTACCTGTATGTGGTTCTTGTACAAAGAGGCATACAGCTCCTGCCCAATTCTTCGGTACCGTTCCATACATGACACAAATCCCTAGAAGAAACATCAGAACATATTATACCAAGCTGCTGCAGGTGCAAACTCTGTGATGGGCAGAAGCAAGCATTAGCTGCTCTGTCTTTCACAAGAATAATTAGGGAATATTAGGGAAAAGCCTGTGTCTGTGTGTTTGATGGCTATCCAGACAGTATAGTGATGAGGCAATCATCTGAGAGCAAGTTGCACACTTCGACCAGGAAGACAAACATTTTAACAAGGGTCTTTAGTGGAACTACTCAGAAGGAGAAAGAAAACAGCAAATAAAATTTAAGGCTTCTCCTTTTGGAGCTGAATTAGTTAGTAATGCAAGTAGCCTAAATGACAATTATCTGTTTTAAAGAGCTTGACTGAGGTAAGGATCTGTAACGACACACCAGCTCCTTGCTGCATAATAGAAAGTGTGAACAAAGGAATGGTCCATGTCCCCCTTTTTGCAGACAGGAAACAAACTGTTTCCAAAACATTTTTGAGATTTAGGAGCCTAAATCCTATGGCAACAAGTGATTTGGAGGATAAATACACTATTTAATGGGATTGAGATGCAGAGATGTCTGAGCTAGCTCTACAACCAGAAACTTGTAGAGCTGTGCCCGTGCAAGACGAAACCCGTAATAACTGCATCTGCTCAACCACACAGCACAGACATGCCCTAAACCCCAGTGCTACTCAGATGTTTCTGGAAATACATGTTTTCTAAAGCAGCCTAACCGAACTCCCTGGACACCTTTCCTTTCCTTCCAGAATGCACTAGACTCACAGAACAGTGAACCTACATTAACCGTCATTTCATCTGCTGTTTTATTGGAATGAACTTCTCAAGTGAAGGGTCTTTGTGCAAGTACAAGACTGATGAACTGCTGTCGAGAGATTATGAATTGCATTCCCCACTCTGCAGATTGTGATGTGATCTTCAGCAAGACATTCAATTGCCCTAAACCACCACCTCTCCAACCACAAAACAGAGACTATAAATACTAATGTCAGAGTTACACAGGCTAAGATCATGAATAATGGTCCAGTGTGGTGGGATCCTTAAACTCAGGGAGTAGGAAAATGAAACAGGTTTCATTCTCTTCTTACCTACTTCACCAAAACCTACAGGTTTTGGGGTCACAAGGTTCACAGAGACAAGACCTATACAGAACACAAACCAGAGAATCTCAAGCAGCATGAGACTTCCTTTTCAAAAGATCAGCAGAAACATTATTAAACTCAATGAAAACTCTCAGGTGCCAAACTAATATCATGCAAATAACATACAATCTGGGATATTCACTATCATACTAATTTCTCAAATTCACCTGTTAAACTTTAATCAAAGACAAGCTTTCAGCTTTGAAAATGCTAGGTTTGTTCCCCCCTTTCTCCTAGCCATCTATGAAATTCTGTGTCCCAAAGAGACTTGAAGTATTTGTTCTCATGACATTTTTTTTGCCCAAGCAGAAAGACAAAGCATATGGAAAGGCTGTGTGTATAGTTGAAGCACTGAACAACTGAGTAAGCTACTGGCTTGTTTTATCTTATTGCATGAAGGCAATTGAAGAACCAGCACAGGACTCTCCTGTACGAACAGGCTGTCCATCGCTCACAAGACTGTTCTACAGTCTCGTAGCTCAGACTTTTCTATGCAAACACAAGGACAGCTGCTTCATCAATTTATTTCCTTGCTCAGTATCTCTTCCTGTGACTGCTGACAAGTAGCTACTGGGAGTTCGGTGTCAGAGCCTTCTTACTAACAGTCACAGGTAAAAATTCCCCTGTTTGACAGTGTATTTCCTGGAAAAAAGATTGTAGCTATCCTATTACAACTACATGATGGCATGTCTGATCTTCTGGGCACACTTGCTTTAAAGTTTCCCAAACCTCAGAAAGAGCAACTTTTTTTTTTTTTATTGAAGTCAATGGTACAACACATTGGGACCTGACTCAGGATGATGCTCCTAATCGCTACTGAAAGAAACAAAATCCCAAAAGTCACAGTATCCAAATAAACCATAAATATCTATTCCATGTGCCAGCCAAACATGTAGGAAGGATTCAGCCTCACTTGAACATGATTTTGAAGTCAAAATAAGATTGCTTTCCCTTCCCAGGAACTTACAAAAGGTACAAAGCCATGAAATAAAAAAAAAAAAAAAGAAAAAAGAAAAAAGAATCAGAGTGGCCAGCCATTAACTGCATTACAGAGAGTAGCAGAACTATCTGTTCCTTTCATAAATTCTTGAGGATTAGAGGTGGCAGAGAAGGCAGAAGCTGTTCGGAGATTACACAGGAGAGGTCAGAGTCCTCCCAGTGCCATTTGAAGGCTCTCATGCCCACCCGAGCTTCGCTGACAAAGGTGAGACGGCTATGAGCCGCAGCATGAGGCTAAACTAGCTGTGAAAGTCCCAGCCTCTCACTACCTAAAGCCACAGATCAGATGGGTAACTTTTAAATGCATTGACTGTGTCACGCTGGCAGTGATTCCTCACAGCAAACTGTCTGGCTGCTGCTTGCACTGTGCTATAATTAAGTTAACACACAAGGTCTATGTGGTGTGCCGATTACTGCTGGCTGCCAGCCAGGTCTGTATCCCTGCCGCGAAGTCACATTTATTGGTGTTTCCCTGCAGGAAGCTCCTGTTTTACACTGATGAAAGTCATTACATTTTTGTTTGTTTAAAGCATCATTAAACCTGTAATCACAGTTGCGGCCTCACAAAACTATTCCATAATTCATATAAAACTCCCATAAAGACTGACCTAGAAAGCGACAGCATCTCTGTGCTGTTGAGCTGGGCTCAATACAGGAGAAGGGCTGATTTCCCAGCTCTATGTGGGCATAGAGTAAAAGCCTTTCAGAACAGACAACTAATTCCTCCAAGAAGCAACAACCATTTCAGATACCCACAGGCCATTCAAGCCGACTCAGTGCTCTACTGGCAGCTGTTTCAAAGTTGCTCATAGTCTGTATTTTGTTCACGGCCACCAATCAGACCCCTAAGGTCAAAGTCCACATCACAATGATTCTCACTGTCTTCACAGCACCAGCTCCTAACCTTTGAAACATATGAAGGGTCCTAAGGAGGAAAAATTCTGCTAGCCGCTTCTGGTGAACTGAAGACTAACCACTTTGGCTTCTAAATGAGCTAGCCATCTTCAACCAGATGAACATGTCCCTGATGATCATCCCCACAGGAAAACCATCTGGTTGTAAAATGAAATGAGCAGTTAACAAAATTGGAGATGACTGTGATTAGAAAAAAAAACAAACAAACACAACAAAAAAACCCAAACCAACAAACAAAACCAACACCTGAAAAAGATATCTAATAAACATGGAGAATATAGACCAGGCTATTGTTTATTAAGTGTTCAGTCAGAACAATTACACTGTAAGGTTTAATGAACAGCTAGTCCAAACAAGTTTCTAACAAATAAACATTTTCCATTAAAAATTGTAGGTGATTGCCTTTTAAAATGGCAACTCTTTATGCAGTAGATTAAATACAATAGTGCCACAGTGTAATATCTATCTTGAACAAAAATAGTAGGCCAGCTTTGATAATTTTTATATTGCATAACATAATAAAAGGTTTGAGTTTCATATGCAGAAAAGCAGGTGTAAATGCAAGAAATATGACTTGCATTCTAAGGAAAAGCAGACTAAAAGACCATATTGATCCATCCTGGACTAAAAATCTGAGTATGATACCATATTTTAAGTCTTTTTTTATACAGACTTCTCTACTTTGCAGCCTTAGACAATCACATTCTAAGTAGAATCAGGTCATTCTACTGCCTCTGATTCCCCAGCAAATATTTAGAGCTTGAAAAGGTGATGGAATTTACAAGCTATTTCCCTATTAAAAAAAATCAAACCACAGAATCAAAAAACATTTCTCCTCTTGCTGCCTGGAGACCTCATGCAAATAGGAGAGAAAATGATTAGCTTTGGGGAAAGGTAAAACCAGCAAGGAGAAAAATGCTGGCAAACAGAGAAATTAGCATGCCAAAAAAAATAGAGAGTGGATTTTCTATAATTTCTTTCAACTAAAGCAATCAAAAGGCTGCTTGTAATAAGAAATGATTGAAAAGAAAAAAAAAAAAAGGTTGAGGTGTGACTTTTAAGTTAACAATTCTCTACTGAGCTCTGGAAAGTTTTATGTCTGATTTTTTAAATTATATATTTTATGTATATATATAATCACTTAGGACTCCTGCACCCCATAAATATTCAGGCTCGCCATAATAAACTCATATTGCATGATACAGACGCTACATATGCCACAGCTCTTCCCTAAATAAACATTATGCCATTGGAGCTCTGCACTCTGAGGCTTTCTTTGGGGAATTAAAGAACATATATGCACACAAAAGTACGTGCCAAAGCTCTTAATAAATAAAAATAAGCTTCAAGACTAAATAATTTTGGACTTGGAAGACCCAAAGGAAAAGCCCAGATGTCCAGACCCCTCACAGTGCCAAGTGAACAATCCCATGGATGATAGTGAGAATACCCACATACTTGTTTTGCAGCATGTGTTTTAGTCATCTGTTGGTGAGGACTAGAACTAGTGATATTAGTCTACTACTTTAGCTCTTCTGAGCAAATAAATATATAAGCACACACAGTAAAAGCATTCATATAGCATCTTAGCTATAAGAAAAATACCTACTCTTGTACAGTACTTTTCACCAGTACATCTCAGAAGTCTTTATGAAAGAGGTCAAAGTTTTTAGCTTACAGATGGGGAAACTAAAAACAAGTGAACTTCTGGAACATTCTGCCGCTAAGACTTGGTTGCGGGGAAAGGGTGGTGGTGATGGGGCAAACCCAACCTGAATTAATTTGAAACAGCCTGATAAGCCCACAAAGAGGATGTATACGTTGACAGCATGCAGTAGCGGTAGGGGAAAACAATTTGACAAACCAATTTAGAAATCGCTTCTACTCTTATGTTCCCAGTGCCAGATTGTATTCTAATATAACTGATTTACCAGACATTAGATCTTATATCACAGGAAGAGTCCACATACCTTATTCCCCTAACCTGGGCTTTTACAATTCTACATGGAAGGTTTTTCGATCTAATTACAGCTATTCAAGCAATCACTAGGTTTTCAGTAAGTACTTCACGGGCATAGAAAAAAAGAACAGCAGGTAAGGAGCTCTTAAGGACACAACAAACTACATGTAAACAGAATCACAGAATCATGGAATTTTTTCAGTTGGAAGAGACCTTTAAGATCAAGTCCAACCCTTAACCTAACACCGCCAAGTTACCACTAATCCATGTCCCTCAGCACTACATCTATGTGTATTTTAAATACCTCCAGGGATAGTGACTCAACCACTTCCCTGGGCATCCTGTTCCAATGCTTGACAACTCTTTCAGTGAAGAAATTTTTCCAAATGTCCAATCTAAACCTCCCCTGGCGCAACTTAAGGCCATTTCCTCTTGTCCTATCGCTTGTTACATGGGTAAAGAGACCGACACCCACCCCACTACCACCTCCTTTCAGGTAGTTGCAGAGAGCGAATAAAGTCTCCCCTCAGCCTCCTTTTCTCCAGACTAAACAACTCCAGTTCCCTCAGCCACTCCTCATAAGACTTGTGCTCTAGACTCTTCACCAGCTTTGTTGCCCTCCTTTGGACAAGCTCCAGAACCTCATTGTCCCTCCTGTAGTGAGAGGCCCAAACCGAAACACAGTGTTCAAGGTGCAGCCACATCAGTGCCGAGTACAGGGGGAAGATCACTTCCCTCGTCCTGCTGGCCACACTATTTCTGATACAAACCATGATGCTGTTGGCATTCTTGGACGCTTGGGCACACTGCTGGCTCATATTCAGCTGGCTGTTGACCAACACCCTGAGGTCCTTTTTCACCAGGCAGCTTTCCAGTCACTCTTCCCCAAGCCTGTAGCATTGCTTGGGGTCGTTGTGACCCAAGTGCAGGACCTGGCACTTGGCCTTGTTGAACATCATACCGTTGGCCTCAGCCCATTGATCCAGCCTGTCCAGATCCCCCTGTAGAGCCATCCTAACCTCAAGCAGATCAACACTCCTGCCCAGATTGGTGTCATCTGCAAACTTACTGAGGGTGCACTTGATCCCCGCGTTCAGATTGTTGATAAAGATATTAAACAGAACTGGCCCCAATACTGAGCCCTGGGGAACACCACTTGTAACGGGCCACATATGCAAATAGTCTATGTGACAGTGGCAAAGAGTTTGTGCATGACAGAAACAGATTTGATGACCCTGATTCAAGAAATCGCTGTGTTTCAGGATGTGTTCAGGCATATACTTTGCAACTTATATGTAGAGGTTGTCAGCTACTGAAGGGGGACAGATTTGCCTTTAATAGAAACATTTAAGATATAAAGATACAGATCATATATATGCATCACTTGGAACCTAAAAGTGGCAATTAAACATACTTAAAACCACTATGGTGATGACTGCAAGAGGGAAAAAGAAATCAGCATCATTAGAATGAGAAAAATGACATGATACTAACATGATACATGCTTCCCATCTTGACCCAAACAGAAAAGCTGCATTTTTGATGAAATGGAACACTAAGGAGATGCTGTTTTATAAAAAGCAAATTGTTCAGTTTCACTTAAGCATATATTTCCCAGCGGCTGAACATTAAATGGCACCCACCTGTGGTGCAGCATTGCTCCTCTCAGCAGCCCCATATCCCAGCTTGGTCCTCTGGACTGCATGCCCTAACCAGCGTGGCTCTCCTGTCACTGACGATGTGACTTAGGAAGGAGACACTTTCTTACAAAAGCAACTGATTTTTGCAGTCACCATCTAAAGCCAATCTTTTTTAATGGAAAATTCCTGAAAGACTATGACTTACATAGCTCCAGAGACAGATTATCAGCAGTTCAGTTTTGAGCCTAAACTCTTTTGCGGTGTAAAAACTATCTTCTTGTATTCACTTCAGTTCTTATGCTCTGCCTTTTTCCACATATCTAACCAGAATTTCCACTCCTGACATGCGCAATGAAAGCCCAATACTTCTGGTCCTTTCCTGCTAAATCACAGAGGATAAGTCATCACTCTTCATCAACCTCGCAAGCAGAGGATAGGATTACAGCTAGCGTAGCAGTTTTTCAGAGAAGCAGCTGAGTGTTATAGTGAATTACTAGACCTGGGTGAAGTCTTCAATTCACCAGCCCTGTTGTATTCAGACACTGGGCCAAAGCACGTAACATCTCCAACTCAACTACTGCTACTAAATCTAACATGGTGAATCAGAGACCAGGTACACCGCTACCCTGGCAAACAATAAGCCACCATCTTGTGACCAGACTACTTTTCAAGTAATTGACTATGCACTAGGAAGCGAGTAGGTTCATCTCATAACAGGAAAAATTGTTTCATTAGTCACCAGGTAACAAGCATTAAGCTAAGGCAGACAATGTTTTCCTTAGTAGATTAAAGAGCAGTTTGTCCTAGTCCTTTGCATACACTCTCCACACTGAGGGTTGTTTGCAGGCTCTTTTGAATCACAAAATTGTTTATTGCCATGTGGATTTTATTGTTGCTTTGCCAAAATTCATTTAGCTTTTCAACAGACTGTAGTTCCAGCAGTTAAGTGTTGCATGGAAGCTTCGTGCCTCAACCCACTAGGAGGCTAATGCACAGTGCCAACTGCTCCTAAGGATCATGGATGGATTCCTGGCATTGCCAGTTGGTTGGGGAATAGCAAACTTAATGAGAAAAGCCTCCATATTTCAGTGCATCATAAATGTACCCACACACAGGGGTGGGTTTCAAGAGGATAAAGCCAAAGTATGGTGTACATGTGATGAGACTTCCACACTGTATTTCTGAGTTCAACGCAGGCGGCACAGAAGCAGCTCTACTTCTACAGTAAATATGTATTTGTATGTACATATGTGTGCATGCACACACACACTTCAACAGATGATACTACTGAAGAGATGAATTCCTGGGAGAACAGATAACTTGTCTCCTAATAGCGAAAAAGCACAACGGGAGATGAGTCATGTTTGTTCTTTAATCCTCTCTGAGAATCATTTCTGACTTTGGGATAATTCACTCATCCTCTTGAGGGCTCAGTTACAGCAGAAGTATTAGCTTTTACCTCTAGCAAAAGGTGAAGGTCAGACTTCGGCATTATGGGCAATAGCAATGGGGTGTCTTGCCCTCACTTGTTCTGACTTGACATTTTCCTATTTCTATTTAAAATGGTGATTTTCTATGACGTTCTACAGGTGTATATAACTTAGGGCTTTATATTTATCTGAAAGCCTCATGCACTGATGTTTTCTGATTACATTTGAATCATGGCTTTTATTTAAGAAAAATGTGCACTTCTAATCCTTTAGCTGACAAAAGAATTCTGTAAACATTAGCATATTCTTAGAGCTCAGAGTACAGAATACAAAGAAACACCTCTTCCCTGACCCCTGAAATTATTGGTTTTCCTAAAATGACATGCATTTAGAGGTGACAAGATTACTTTTGGAGATTTTTTTAGTGCCTGTAGAACAATCCTGGACTCCTCAGGCTACTCTACAGCAGAAAGCATGAATGGAACACAGACAGGCACAACCAAGCTTTATCTTTAATTTGGCTAGCAAAACAAGAAATGAATGGTCACAGACTTGCGCACATGTTAGCAACCTATACCCTCATTTAGGAGAAACGTTTAAGTTCACCTTGCAGAGATTTCTAGGGCCTCCCCTGATTTCCTGTTCTCTACTTGCATGTACCACCATCCAGTTCACGCTCTTAGCTATTTTCTATCCCTACTCTCTGATAGAAACTCATACTTAATTTTCTGGGCACCCACACTCCCATGTGCATTTTATACTGCTCCCTGCATGAGATGAGACATCATATATAACCTCATAAATTGTTGATATGCTAATTTAGTCATAATTATTCTCCTTATAAAGATTTATAATTATAAACAGCATAATTGAAAAAAATGCTGTATTTGTCTCAAAAAAAAAAAGAACAAATATAGAACTTAAAAAACAACGAATAATGGAAAATTATTTTCTTATGAGAAACTGTGGATGAGAATGTTGACTTCACCCAAAGTTTTAAAACAAAAATATAGGTTTGATTCAGTTTAAATTGCCACTTCAGGCTTTTGAATCAAACAATGTGTATAAAGCAACTTAATTCAAACAATTTCTTTCTGAAATTATTATAAATAAAATGTTGCAGCAAAATTCTGGAAGAAAGCATACATACTTGAACCAAGAAATACGAAAAATTATTTGTCTTTCTACACATTCAGTAGAGAGAGAAAAATAAGTGTGTTTCAGTAACTAGCACTTGTTTCTAGGGTTTCTCTGCAACCAAATAAAACTCTACTTTCATCCACATTAACACCATTCAACTCATTTGGCATCCTCTGTGTTATGTGAAAATAAAACTCTGCAACCAGCAGCTCTTGAAAGATGAGATTTCAATGCCAACAGCTTTAAACATCAAACTCCACCCACTGAAATCCTATATCCAAGCTTAAACCTGAACCAGACATTCTCTATCTTGAAAGGCAAAAATATATTTAAAAAAATATGCAGGAAACAAAGGAAAACAGCTTTTCCTACAGTGTGTAATTAAATGAAGGGACTTCACCACCACAAGACGCTACTAAATTTAAAAGCACAGAAAACCTCCGTCTGAATAGTTACCCACAAGAAGTTTTGGAAGGAATATTATTTCTTGTATTTCAGATTTTAAGATGAAACTTATTAACCAAGAAAGGAACAATTTTGCTACAATAGATTTTCTACTGTGCATTCTGCTGTCACACACCATCTCCTGTAGCAACTGCTACTGGATTTTTAGGGGACAGATTGTGGGGTGAATGACCTGTGGCTCTGAGTCAGCCTAATAATTTGTATTCATCATCATAAAACCTTTATATTCCAACTTGTCTGCTAAACGGTTATCTTCAATGAATGTGGAAAGTATTCCTGTACATTTCAGAAAGTTTGGTGATTTGTATTACACAAAATTAGATAGCTCTGCAGTTTTCATGCAGTTCTTATCTAGTTTCTTGACCTGCTCAATTATTTCTTTATGATCTTGTAAACAATCTGAAAATGATAAATGAGCAGTGTGTCAGACATCCGCTTAAGAGGACATAAATTTTTTTGTTCAAAGTTAAAGAAACTTTTCCAGCTTGCTGCCGCATACTGTAATTTAGCTTTGAGCCAGTTATTAAACAAGACAATAATATTATAATGGAAATTGTTTAATATACATCATTAATAGTAAAGTGCCTGCTTTTATTGAAGTAAAAAAAAAATGTGTGCTATGAGCAGTTTTGAAATGAATATTTGATTCCAAACTTCCCTTGTGCATTTAATGACATGCTAATTTACATTTTAATTACTTCCTAAGAAATCAAAGCATTTGTTGACAGAAGAACATAATGTCAACTTCACGGTGCACTGTTGGTAGATAGTTAATGAACTTAATTAGATAATTAGTGATGTTAATTATCTTTCTATTATGAAGATAAAGATGTTACACAAATGATGCATTTTTCAAAGAAATATCATTATATGTTTGCTTGTTTTAGTTCAGTTAACTTGAAAAGCTGATAAAAGACCAACTGAGTGATTGGTAAGAAAAATATTTAAGTAATAATTGTGATTATGTTTCAAATATTTCTATCTTCTTCATTTCACCTACTGTGAACTGTACCTGGAGTACTGTGTCCAGCACTGGAACCCTCAGCACAAGAAGGACACGGAGGGCCATGAAAATGATCAAAGGGCTGGAGCACCTCTCCTATGAAGACATGCTGAGACAGTTGTGGTTGTTCAGCCTGGAGAAGGCTCCAGGGAGAGTTTACAGCAGCCTTCCAGTACCTGAAGGGGGCGTACAAGAAAGCTGGGGAGGAACTGTTTCCAAAGGCATGTAGCAATAGGACAAGGGGCAATGGCTTTAAACTAGAGCAGGGTAGGTTTAGATTAGACATTAGGAAGAAGTGGGTGGTAAGACACTGGAACAGGTTGCCCAGAGAAGTTGTGGAGGCCCCGTCCCTGGCCAGGCTTGATGAGGCTCTGAGCAATCTGATCTAGTTGAAGATGTCTGTGCTTACTGCAGGGGGGTTGGACCAGATGACCTTTGGAGGTCCCTACCAACCCAACACATTCTATGATTCTATGAACTGCTAAATTGAGCTCATTCCTCCTTAATACCAAATTAGCAAGCCCTTTTTGTTCAACACCGCTCTGCTTTTCACTACCTCACATACCTCCCCACCTTAAACAACCACTCTCTGATGCAGCGGCTCTGCTGAAGTTTGAAAACCCAGACTGGTCAGCATCAGCCTTGATTTTACAGTCAGTTAGTGAAAGATGCTATAACAATGCTGGGTTTAGCTGCTAGTGTTGCCACTGACATCTTGGGTGATAATATCGATGACTGTAAACTCATGTCTGTCAACTTGAGATAAAGCTTCTTTATACAGAAGTCAAAGCCCACTAACACACAGCATTTTTAGCTAATGCTGCTTTTATGTCATAGAATGGTTTAGTTTGGAAGGGATCTTAAAGATCATCTAGTTCCAACCTCCCGGCCGTGGGCAGGGAACACCACCCACTAGACCAGGTTGCTCAAAGCCCCATCCAACCTGACCTTGAACACTTCCAGGGATGAGGCATCCTGGGGTTCAGTCTTCTCTTCCCTGACAAGAGCCTAGGAATACATCATCAGCCTTCCAATTCAACAAACACTTCTGCTTGGAAAGCCTTGTTTAAAACTACCCTCTAAAACACAGACTTTTGCACACGGACTTTTGCACACAGACATCTTACCCAAAAATTTGTGCATATGATCTGTATATATTAATTTTAAACTGGCCGTTTCTCCTCCACACCTAACTCAAAACTTGTAAAGGCGGCTGCAAAAAGCGTTAAGCAGGACTAAGAGCCAGGAGCGAATGAAGCCCCCATGCCCTTTCCTTATGGAATCACGTGGGCTGAGAGCCCTGCCCTAGGAAAGACCAATTCTGTATCCATGATGCAGCTACTATTTGTACTAGGTAAGTAAGTCCTAGCACAGTACAAAACACTTAAACTCCTGTAAGTGTTGATATAGAGATTCACACTTCCAGCACGGAAGGAATTTAAGCCTGTAGGTTCAAACTTCCACTGAAATCAATGGAAATTTTATGTTTAAATACTTCTCAAAATATAATGCATCACCACCACATGTGAATCACTAGAGATACTAGGTATACTACCTGTACTTATCTTAAGAATGAATGTTACATGTGAAACAATTTTTTAAGATATTTTTGCTGGCTGCGAAATTTGAAGATGTTGTTCGTGTAGTAACAAACAAGTAAGTTCCTGTAGCAACAACACTTTTAGTTGCTGGCCTAAGAGAAGCCTGATGAATAAACACGTGAGAAAACTAAGAAAATAAATTTTCTGTAAATCTAAATCTAAAGAAAGTCCTAAAGACTTTGAAATAACATGTTGTTTGAAACATGCCTCAGTCTTTCTCAGACTTCAAAAGAAACATTAACTCCTAGAAGAGATTTGAGAGACTGTCTTTCTCCCTCTTGGAAATCTAATTATAGAGCCAGAACTAGACAGACAACTTTCAGTGGAGCTTGCCCAAGAGACATTTGCTATTACTTCAACCAAGGGTACCTGTTGTTAGGAAACCATGCAGAATTCAAGTGGTCCTTGGTCGTGTCACTATCTTCTAGCTCAGTGATATGAGGAGGACATACAACTCACTTTCCTAAATGAGTTAATGAATTTGCAGTTTTATTTTCAGCAGATACATCAAGACTGCTTAGCCATCAGTATAAATAAATAAAATATTACATTTTTTAAAATTAAGAGGAAGAATTTTCTAGAGGAACTGAAGTAGATTCCCTATCTGACAGTGATTTAAGTTACAGTCAAGAGGTCTGTTCTTGGAGCTCCTGACTTCAGAAAGTTATCCACAGAGACAAAGGTGGCTCTCGCTGACACATTGATGCAGGTACCTTTTCAGATTTGCTGTGGATTTAACAATCTGCCTGTTGCTTACAAAAGTAAGCACAAGGCTCTTACTACAAAGCCAACCAAAGAAAACCAAATCACTCCCAGTCAAGCCAAACTTAGCACCTAGTGTTTTCTGGTTTGTAGAGCTACACCATTAAATGCTTTTTCTTTGCTGTTAGCTCTGCAGTGACCTTGCATACACTAAGGGCAGCAGAGCAGAACCATCATGCTGCTCAAAATACCTTAGAGTTCAGAGGCTGCACTCTCCCATCACTTAACTAGGAGGAATTCTCTCACAATGACAGAGTGACAAAACCAGCACAAAGGAGGTCAGATGGTGGCTCTTTATAACTGACTTCACAAACGTACGTTTGCTGGCCAAAATCTTACCGTAACGTTTCTGGTTTTGCAATTACAAATTAGGAAGTCTGTTAACCTCTTCATTCTGAAGACTGAGATTAAAAAGACTTTTTAATTTCATTCTCTCAAGGTATATAGGCCCCTGGCATAGAGGAATGTAATTAAGGAACCAAAATAGAAGAGGACAGGCATGATCAGGGCTGTTGTAAAACCCAGAAGGCTCTGCATTTCTTGTAAATAACAACTATATCTACAGCCCTGACGCAGCGTTGTCTTACAGTAGTTAGAATTATGCTGCTTGTAACCTTGCTGAGGCACGCATCCCTTAGGAAGAACCTCAGGACACTGCCTAGAAGAAGCTCTTGACTGATTTACAATTTACTGAAATGTGATTGTTATAGTGGTCCCTTGCTGCTCTTGCAGTTTGTGAAGATGACAAAAAACAATCAGTCATTGCTAATCTAAAAATTTAATACATATCCTAGATTCCGAGAGCGAAACTGGAGGGGAGGGGAACAGGGGGAGGAAGGGAGAAGAAGGAAGCAAGAGATCAAAAGGCTTGATTTGAAACAGGAAAGTCAACGATTTGGAAACCTTTGGCACTGTATTCATAGTTTCATAGATCTTCCTGCTGGCAAATTTACCCAACTCTCTACCATTAAGCTTTAAGAAATCTGACTTCATACAGTGCTCCTCTTGTTTCTGCATGGCTACCCAGACTTCCAAGAAAGCACAACATAGCAACTACTAGAGCAGATTGTCATTCTACTACCAGAAACGTGATCACGCTCTCCTTTCTGAATGATCATGCCTTCCAGACAAAGCCCAGAGCAGAGCATGAGATACCAAAGTGGATTCAGAAATACAGGGAAAATGCAGCTGCATTTGATTGCTAATTTTGACATTTGCCACCAAATAGCAGGGAATTGGCTTCACTGATGCTGGAGATCATGAGTGTGAGTACAACAGAAAGATAAGGCCTGAACCTTTGCTGGAGTGAACACTTTGAATTTTACTGTTATTTCCAGATTGAGGATTGGGTCTCAAAAGCACTCTTGCTATCTTGTAAGTGGCAAGAGGAAAAAAAGTTGATAGTTTTGAGGGGGATGTTTTGTATTTTTGAAGTTTGTTTTGGTTGGGGTTTTTTGTTTGGTTGGTTTGTTGGGGGATTTTGGGGGTTTTTTGGGGGGTTTTGTTTTGTTGTTTTGGTTTTTTTAAAATCTGCAGCAAACGCTACTACTGCTTCAACTTCTTTGTTTATTTTCATTCTATAGAGGAATCAAATTAACAACCCAGTAACCAACCCATTTCTTCCTTCTACTGAGCAGAGCTTTGAAATCCTGGCTAGATTACTAAATTTTGCTCAGTTAGGAATAGCTGTGCTTACTCCTCAGTAAATGCAAATATTTTTCTTTTACTATGGGATTTAGAGGCTTTGTCTCTCACTGCGTAGTTCATGCTACTCTTCCTTTTATCGCCATGTTTCAACCAGGTGCCTATTGCTGTAGTACATAGGTTCATAACTAGCAGTAGTGAAGACAGAGGCCAGTATATGAAGATTTTTCCCAGAAATGAATACAGAAGGCACCTGAGACACCACAAATGATACAAAATCACATTACAGCACCTTTAGAATGACTACTAAAGTGAGGTAAAAAATACAAGTTAAAAGCATAAATACCATTTACTTTTAATGTAACTTGTGCTCCTAACTTCCTTTGATATTGAAAATCCCACCATATACCTTACTTAGATTTCACCTCTCTGAAAAGTGCATCAAACTATTTCAAAGATAGGCTGGAGGGAAAAAGGGGGTGAGGGAAAGCAAAGAACATTTGGAACTGTAGCTTCACATCTCATTGAGAGGAACAATTTATCAGAGCTGTGGAGCTGTCAGTCCTTGACATGATAAGGAATAACACCAAATGAGTAATGTTTCCTCCAAACCCAGCTTCTTTAATTACAAGCCGCTTCCTTGCAGAAGAGAGACAGAAGATGCAGAAACACCAATTTCATGCACTTGTGCCTGAATAATGTCTCCGTGCTGCCTTTTCCAGATGGCAACCTTTTCACTGGAGGAACTAATGATGTGGGCATATTTAGGGAAAAACCAATAACGGAGTCTTTAACCTTCAACAGCAAAAAGCATGTTGTACAAAATGTTCCTTGGGATACATTTACAAATATCAATTACATTGCTCACTGAGGTGTAATCAGCTGTAATAATCAAAATTAATTTTAAAAAATAATTAAACAGACCCCAGGGCAAATAGTCGATGCTCTTGTAATATGACATCACAGTCTACACATGTACCTGGGAAGAACTTGCTCACTCTGTAAGCAACAAAGTGATTTTAAGGAATTAGAAGGAAGCTGTGGCATGTTGAGAAAAAACCTGCAGCTCAGTAAGGTACTGTCAGACACATTACTTGTATACCATAGCTTTCCTGATCAACACACCTGGAAGTGAACCAGTCATCACTGGGGATAAAAATGCAACCTGCTACAGCTTGAGCTAGAGGGTTAAGACTCCCTAAACTGATGCTGTAACAGACTCACTGTCTCCTCAGCAGGAGGAAAAAAGACTTTAATATGTTCAGCACTGCAATAACACAAGCTCAGCCTAAAGCTCTGAATATTCTGTCAATGCACTGCTGCCTTATGCTATAACTGATTACCCTAGCCCTAACACACTTAAATAAGTAACATCTAACCGGTGCTTTTTATTTGTGTTCTTGACAAATGCCCAGGAAAACCATGGAAATGGCCCTCTCTCTCAGCAAAGGAGGAGCTTACCCATGGAAAAGATTGTCCAGCTTCATTTCTAGCAGTGGGAATGCTGTATACCCTCCAAATCCACCCCTAGTTCATATAAGCACTTGTCTCCTTATCTCTTGAGGCTAAACTAAAATCTGGACCTTTAATACTTCATATTAAGTAGAAAATGACAGGACAGTACTATGGTAACACCTGATCCTTCCTACTAATTCAGTGTCTGTAGGACAAGGTTAACATAAGCAGTGTAAGTCAAAAGCAGCAGCAAAGCTAGCATCTCCTCACCTTGCTCTGGCCCAAGCAGAGCCATGTATGCACAAGCACACTCGGGTTCCTTAGGTTTTTCCTTTCAAAGTGCAATAATTAGGCCTCATGCAAAAAGTATGCATTAATACATTATACATTAAGGCTGACAACCAAAGTTCTTCAGATCAATGACTACTTCTTAGTGATTATTTCTAGCAGACTAGAAAAGGAACCTTAACTGCAATAGGTGTCTAGTTTACAATGGAACATGTCAAGAGACATACTCACAAGCCTCTCAAGTCCAGGCAAACTCTCCAGCGCCATATAGTAGGCAGAGCCAGGAAAAAAAAAAAAAAAAGCAGAAGTTACCTCAGATTTGCATGCCATTTCCTTTGTGTTTCGGCCAGGCATCAACCTAATAGCTGAAGAGAGGCTTTCACTCCAGGAATTGTGCTTGCTCTGTGATAGGCCTGGCCCTGCTTTATTCTGGAGAATCTTCTTTTCAGATGCTGTGGGCCAGAACAGAAAAAAAAGCTTATAAGTCTTGATATTGAGCCTGTGGGAAGGTAGCATGTTTGTATCCACGTTACCAAAGACGCAACAACATGGCAGTGCCTCACTCCAGCTGGCTTGTCCTTCTATTTATAAGAGGAGCACTGAATTAACTTGTACTTCTCAAGTCTTTAAAAGCCACACAGAGGTCTGCCATAGACCAGTATCATTATACAGACATGAACTTTGAATCCCTGCAGCACTACACACACTGGGATGCCATTCTTCACCCAAATATTCTCCCCTCTTAAATTCGCTGATGGAATACAATTGTCTATTTCTTGCAGTACAGCACAAACTTTACAACATCACCAGATGATTACAGAAGGGCTGGGGCATGACACAGAAAGAAATCAGAATCCTGGATGAGAGAAATTAAAGTCTGCTTTATCTAGTACATGATGTGCAGAGGACGGGTATAACCAAGGAATCAGCAGCTTTCCATTAAGCACATTTACTGCAATGTCTTTGCTTACTACAATGGATGTTCCATAAAATAACAGAGACCTATCAAGTGTTGCCAAGCTTTTGTCATAATTTCTTCCCATAAAGGAGTGATCTCCGTTATCTTCATGTCCCTTTCTTTGTCATTTCCTTTTACAGAAAGATCCATTTTGTAAGTGTCCTCCAGAACCTGCCGCCTCTGAGAAATGAGCTGCTTCCAGATGATTTCTACTGTTCTCAGAATCTCCTGACGAACTAGGAAACAAAACAAACTGCAAATGAAGAATCATTTTTTTATGTAATAAGTCAAGCAGCAGATAAAGCAAAAACATCTCATTTGAAACACCACTAGTCCAGAGTAACTGCTGGAGTCAGTGGACTTGCTTCATTTTATCTACTGCCTCTGTAGGTTCTAAGCCAGACTAGTTACTCCACTCTAGAAAAACAGCAGGACATTTCTTTTGCTATATTTCATCTCCCTGAAAGAAACAAGTGGGAGTGACAGATGATTCTAACCGGTTTCTGTCTTGGAAAACCATTTAATCAGAATTTTGATGATCTTATTATCATACATAGAGTACTAAAGCATCCTGTTGCCAAACATCATTAGAGTTAGTGAGGGGAAGGTAAACAAGTTGTGAAACAATTTGACACAGCCACAGGATGCTGTACAAGGAAGTGCTGAGCTGTTTTGCTGTATTTCCCTGCAAATCAGGCTTATTTGATTGCGGGAGGAGGGGGAAGGGGGAAGGGAGGGAGCATCACTCTGCTGTAGGGTTGAGCTGACAGCCCCCACACTGAATGCTGCCCAAAAGTTTTCTCCACTGTTTCTCTTAAAAGATCAAAGTGTTTCTTCCTGTGTACAACAGATAGACACAAGCTCTGTATAGGCTGTGAAAAAAGAAAATAAAGCTACAAGTATTATGTAGGTGGGAACTAATACTGGCCACAACATAGGGAAGTAATCTCCAAACTGATATCTGTTGCTGCTGAGGATGTGGGGTGTGAATCTTTCATAAAGAGGTATGATGCCAACAGAAGTCCTTTTTAGCACAACATTCCTTTCTCTATGCTGTGCCGGCAGTGCCTGGACACCAAAGAGGCAATTAAGTATCACTCACACAAGGTGCTCTGGTAACTGTTTAGGCAAGGCACTTTCCTGCTCTGTAAACCAAAGGCAACATGTGCCATAAATTACCATCATCTGGAGTAGGCAGGCTGCCCTTTTCCTCTTCACTGGGTGCAAGGAAAATTTGGTGATAGGAAGCCATCTTTGGTTTTGCATCCACCCCAAAACCTTCTGGATAGCTGTGACAAAAAAAAAAAAAAAAAGAAAAAAAAAAAAAGGAGGGCATGTGAGGAAACCAGACTACAAGCAAACTGAGGATAGTGAAAAAGCTAAATATCTACATATTTATGTAATAATATATATAAAAAAATAAAAATATAGATATAATAAAAAATATAAATTTCTATATATCCACTCCTACTCAATTAATTTAGTAAATCAATATCCCCAGGCTTGAGGACTTAAACTAATCACCTGATACTGAAGAATTTACAGGAAGTGGGAAATAAACCACTGCCAGTCAGGTTTTCAAAGTCAAGGAGTATTCATCAGGATCCTATGGATCACTCTTGTATGTGCCTTATCCCTGCCCTTCTTAGTGCACTGTATCATCTCAATTATCTGAAACGCAGGGCTGTATTGGCGTAGCCAGATTGCATACAGCTTTCTTGCACGTCCCCGAGCATCTTGTATGCTGTCTCTTTGCTTTGAATTTCTTCATTAGAAGTATCTTCCATTATGTGGGAAACACTGCCTTGCCGTACCCTACACCTGAACTGCTTACTTAGACTGAGTTCTTTGCACCAATGATTGTTCATTCAGTTTATAAAGCACTCAGCACAAAAAAGCTGAAGACTTTAGCACCGTGATGTTAATGTCACATAGATGTGAGTATAATTGAGAACATCACCGCAGCCAAAAAGAGTTAGTGCCACTTTGGGGTGTGTGTCAGATAATTTACCAGTCACTGGGTAAAAGACATCAGGAATTTCAGCACATCGGTAATACTTACAATAAATGCAACAGGCTTAGTTAAGGCACCCAGACAACATGGACTTGGTCACAGAAGTGCTGTCAATAGTATATATATTATATATAACTACTAGTAACATACTACATTCTTTCAACTGTAAACAGGCACTACTACCTGGGTGAGTCAAATTTCTTTGTCATGAAAAGTTGCCATTTTTAGTTCTGATTTTCTTTTAAATACCGCAATATTGATTACCTGGATCTGCTATGTTTGGCTTTTGCGTAATACCAACACTTCTGTAGTTTATTTTGTTTTAAATATTTATGCTTTTGCTACATGCAAACAATCCTTACCCTATCTCAACAGTTTTGACCTGGAAATTATTATCTGACTGGAATAAGAACAACGAAGAAAAGACCTCTGGAATTGCTGCTCATTTCTGATCTGATACTGTATTCAATTCAGACCATCTAAGCAGCACAGAAGGCTTTCATGGGAACAGCAAACATCATTATATTGAATAAACTACTAGCCAATGCTTGCTTCTTTTGACAAAACAGTGTTGTCCAAAATAACTCCCCAGCTTACATTAGCAAGAGTACCTCTGACACATCACCTGTAAGAATAGCAAACAGAGTGGGTATGGATGTTCTAGCCCTATCCAAGACAAAGGCAAAACTCCCAACTTCAGTACGACCAGGACTTTGCAGCTCAGATTCAAGTAACAACAACCATAACAGAAAAATGCACAAGATCCATGCACAGTTTTAAATACGTTCTAAACGTACCCCCACAAGAATAGCTGCTGGATCAGAAAAAACATCTCCCTAAATTAGTCCATGCAGATGTCTCGGAGAATGGCCACCTGCATGCTTGTGGAGTGATTCTAGCCCACATCCCAGAAAGACTTCCAGATTCTCATTTTAATGATGGGCTTGTGAGCCAACTCCACTGAAATCAGTTCAAGCTTGTTAACTGCAGTTACTACTTGAAAGCAAGTAAGCTGCTGGAAATGCTGGATGAGTAAAACAGATACACACAGATGTTTTGGTTAATAAAGAGTAGCAATTAAAACTATGTGCAAATTTAAGGGTTCTGCTTAGACAAACATGCAAGCTTGTCTGGATGTCTCTGAAATGAAACACCTTTTTCAAAATGAAAAAAATGGAATTAAGTGTTATGTTATTACCATCCACTATGCCATTCTTATTACACCTACAAACAGACATGCTAGTCTGCCTCTGTACAAGAGACATGGTAGGAAATTTTCTGCTCACTAGTATTTCAAGGAAAAAATAGTCTTCTGATTGAAGAACAGTTTATCCCTCCCACTTTCTGGATGAAAGACAATCCATTGCCTTATTAGTAACCTTCCTCATTGCACATTAGTAACCTTCCTCTCCTCCAAATGAAATGATAAAAAAAATTACATCAAAACATTTCTGTTGTTGTTTTTCATTTTTTAAAGTCTATGAGGAAAACAACCATCTTTCCCCAAGTGGCTTTATTCTGCCACTTCAACAGACACCAAATAAGAGTGGAAGGTTTGCCCTATTTAAAACAGAATGGTGCTTTAAACTCCCAGGGCACAGAGTCCAATGGGTCAAATACTTGCAGGATACAGTACGTATACTACATCTGAAGTCCTTAGTCTAGCTGAATTCAACTCAATTTCAGCTTCTAGTGATTCCCCAAAATGGATATTGCCTAAGTTTTGTGAAATCTCCCCCTTTGCACCCACCCCCATAGATAACAGCACAGAGATGTAAACAAACATTATACTGAGATGAACATTTGTACCTGCCCGAATTCAGTTGGCAAAGGCAGTACATTAGGCAGACGACAAAATTATTATTTGAATTGTAAGTTGCAAAAATAATGTCCCACTGCTCCTGCAGGACATTGAGAGTGTTCAGGACATTAAACTGTTCAGGCAGCGATTGTTGTGGTCTGGATAAGCAGTATAGGATGGCTCTGTTTAGACAGCTGTACAGGGCACTGAGGAAAACTTCCTTTTGAGAAACGGAGCTCTCTAAGACCTGTAAAAACACAAAACAGCAGAGTACTTGGCTTCCTCAAAGAAGTCTCTCCCCAAGGATCCACTCCTCTCAATTTAAGCTGTTGCAAACTTATTTCAGCAAAATTCCTGTGAACAACCTGTTAGATACAAATTCAATTTTTCTGTATTTCTGCTGAAGTCCATGGAATTGTGGAAGAGATTAATTTATTCCTGTTCAGCAACATGTACATACCCAACAGACAGTGGCACAAAAGAGCTATCTCTTTGTTAAGCTGCACCATCTAGCTCTGATTGTCATTTAGAGCCATTATGTGCTCATGCAAGAAAACAGGAATAATCACAATCACCAAATAGGTTACAACCATCTTTTTGAGAATTGCGGTATCATGACCTCATTGTCAAACAGCACATTACAACATGTTGATAACAGTTGGAAAAAAATTTCATATGATTCACCCCCATAATCTGTTTCGCAATGAAGATCAGGATTTGCTTGGGGTCAGCAGCAAACATTCTACTGTTCAGCTTTTCAATCAGCTTCTGAGCAAAATAAGCAATATTCATCATGGATACAGGTGCAGTTGATTCTGAAGTGCCATGAGGCTCACTGCTCCCTGGAAAGGATGCAAGAGAGTTGATTATTCCAAAAGAAGCTGAAATGCAAAAAAAAAAAAAAAAAAAAAAATACAACATGTGAGGTTCCCAGAGCTGAGAAGGAACAGTCTCATGCCATGATGTCTCAGAGTTGGGACAAATCTAAGAAAAATCTAGGTCTAGCAAAAATACCTTACTCAGACTGGAAATGATGGCTCCATGCTAAGGACAGAACCAATCTCACTAAAATACGACCATCAAGGACTATCATGGTTCAACTAATGACTCAGAAAGGAGAGCAGCAACAACTAAGTTATCAGGGTTGTTTACAAAAATGCTCAAGGATAAACCTAAGTTTATAAGTACTCCCTTTTTGATGTTCAGAATATGTTCTCAAAAAGAGAGAAAATAAGTGAAGAGGCTCTCTAGAAAAATGGTAAAACTACAGTAATTTATGTAAACTGGCCTACAGCCTGATGAGCTGGACTGTCCTTCCACCTACTGTTTCCAAACCTTTCTAGCAATTACAGGTACATGCTAAATACCAGCTAGCTAATGATCTGATCCTCACCACCCACCTCTTGGTCTTGTTTTCCCTTCGCCTTGACTGGTAACACGGAAGACGTCCATAGCAGACAGCAAAACTTTTGTCTGAAAATGTCTCTTCTGCTCAGCGGTGGCATCCTCTGGATAAGCCTATATAGTAACCGTATACACATTAGTACAGCAAAAAAACCAGCCAGGAAATCAGACTTGAATTCACTTTCAGCCTTTATTCAAAGGCTTTTTATTTCATTGGATCTTTGTCAGATTATACCTGTCAAAGATCCAGATTCAGTAAAAGTTTTGGTCAAAGCAGCAAGTAGAAATTACAAGAGACAGTATTACCCAAGATAATTCAAAATGCCCAACATTTCCCTTAAACACCTAAGCACCGTGTTAGGAAGAGGAGGGGAGAAACAGCACAAAAGTAGTAAGGACAACCACTCCACCTCATATGCACACCTTAGACCTTGGTGTGGATATATGCAACTTCTCAGCTTGCAGCAGCTGTTATCGGTGACAGCTAATCCACAGTAACATGTAAATGCAGAGATCTGGTGTACTCCTCCGTGCAAAGGCAACGTGGCACCTCTCATACAGAGTTCAGCAAGTGTGCATGTGTGCACAGTTACTGGGCAGCAGATAAGATGGCAAAACCTCATAACCTAGCTGGGAAAACAGGAAATCTTACATAGGTCTACTCCTTCTAGCTGATAGCCATCACAGTTGCCCTCTGCACACTGAACACAAACGAAGTTTTTCACAGGGACAGAACCTATGTTCACAGGTGGTTCCCAAGAGAACTTGCCCTCAAGGAATTTCAGGTCCATTCACCAGGCTCAGGAGTCGGATAGTCAGAAAAGCCATCATGTATTTTAAACTGTAACAAGCCTTGGGATGTTACTGTAAAAACCTTTAAGGAACTGCTATTCCACAAGATGATTTACCTCATGACAGTTGCAGTCAAACTTATGTTCATTACTATTTGTATTGGTAAGCTAAATCTGCATCAGAACTCACATCTGGGACACCTAGACTATTGATAATTTGGAGCTGAAGCCTAAATTTTCCCATTTTCCCTTTCTCAGACTACTCTGACTCTTTCCGGTGCTTTGAGTATTTGAAATCCATAAATCCAGATTTAGCTGCTACAGTTTCTATTAGTCTGTTCTAAAAGTGGGGACAGTTGGTTTTGGTTTATTTGAGCAATGAAAAGAAATTGTTATCTCAAAAAGCAGTACGCAGGAATGTTCCATGTGAAATCTTCTGTTCTCAACAAATTCAAGGGCTGCTCTAATGACAAGCAGGTATTACTCAGGAAAAAGGAAAATTTTTTCGTGCCTTACTTCAATGTTAAATATTGCCTGAAAAATGCCTTTGTTGTTGTCTAGGGGCAGCATTTTCTTAGTTCACATGAATGCAGAACAGGCAGAAAAGGCTTTTCTTCATTGTTGAAAAGGATGGAATTCCGTTCCACTAAATAGGCTGTCCAGACTTGCCAGGATGTAGTGCATGCTCTCTGAGAGCTGGGATCCCAGCCCTATCCTAGACTCTTGAAAGTGCTGACTGAATACACCTCTGTCACTGCAGTTTTTTCACTAGGCCACTAGCAGGATACCTCCTGTCCTTTCAACCCCCAGTGCAAGGTAGAGCAGCAAAGCCTGATGATTACAAGAGAGACCTCAAGAAGCAGCTCAAGCGGATGCCCTTGTTTGTTTGCTGGAATGTTGAGAAGACTGTCCATCAGGAGGACTCGCACAAAATCCCACACTTGTTTCTTGGCAGGGTGTGGTAGGAGCGGGAGAGAGGAGGGATCAACACAGCCTTTCCCTTCAGCAATGGCTGGACCATCAGGACTCAAAAGGCCTTCAGAGCCTCCCTGTGGAAGCAGACAGTAATGCATTTTAACTCATAATCTTTAAATTGATTTTTCCTCCTAGCATCCCACCTCTGATCTGAAGAGCTTGTGCTGGCTCAGATGCACATACCTTGGGTGGTCCAGAATGGAAAGCAACCATAGCCAAAGTTTTCAAGAAGTCAGGACAGTGCCAGACAGGGTCCTGAGTATAACTGTGATAGATCAAGCACAGAAACTGGATAACGTTCCCTGGATAGGCAACCTCCCAGGAGGCTTCTGCATCTGCAATAGGCTGAACACAGACAAATGTGCATCTAGTTAAGGCAGCATTCCTCTCACTCATATAAGCTCATCTTTTCTCCTCTCTAGGTATTCCTAAGCCACTAAGCAAACATGACACAGCCACAGAGAAGTCAGGCAAGGCACAAGCAGCCAACTCCTAGCTTGTAGACTGAAGATACGCCCAGTCAGAAAGGTGGCAGATCCTCACCATCATGAATGAACAAAGTGGGTAATGCAGTGGGTAAGATCCATCTCTGTGTTCAGAAGTTCTTAAACATGAGCCCATCACATCATCTGCTATGTAACACAACCAGGCCAATAGCTGTGTCGACACTTTGAAGTCCCTGCTCACTATTACGTTCAGTATTGCCCTGTGAGGGCAGAGGAAGGCTAGGGGGCCATTCACACTGCACTGTCCTTGGAACAAAAAGCTTACCTTGTCCACAGTGACTCTAACCATTTCCAGCAGTAAAGCAGCTGCCTCTGCACACAACCCAATTTTGAGGACATTCTCTGTAAGGTGGTTCTGCAAGATCCACTGCAACATAGACTCAAGATCTTTCTACAACAGGAGAGATGTTTCAAGAAGAGATAGGAATTATATATGATACATCAAGAATGATGCCTGCTTTCTTCACATCAGAAAAAAAACAAAACATCTTCACCTCTAGCAGCTCCTTGCTCTCCTATTAAATGTGTTTGCCCAGGATAACAGGAATGGATTGTCCTCTTCTGAAATGTACCTTTGGCACTGCCACAGCAAAAATGCCTTATGGCTTCTCAGGACACTGGGTGAAAGTATCCAAATCCACTAATTCTGAGATTTTAATGAGTCTTGACAATGTAAGAACAGACAGGGAATCTAATCTGAATTACCTTTTAAAGTACAATAGTTAAATAGCATTTAACACCTGCATGAACAAGTTTCTTCCAAACACAAATTAAATTAATTTACTTAATTTTTAAAGTTGGAAAGTTTAACTAACTAATACAAAAACTAAGTAGGCTTAACTTGCCCGAGAATCCTCTCATAGAAATGACTACAAACGCCAAAGCAGTAAAGCAATAGCAGCTTCACGCTTGTCCACTATTTTTTTCATACCTTGGCTGCTTCGGGTGGCTCAAACTGTGGAGCTGCCAGAAAGAGCCCTGCCACAAGCAAGTAGATCTCAGGGATGTGGACATGATCAGTCAGACATCTTTGCAACACAGAAAACCCAAAAATCAAGATGGAGCCATTGTCAGGCACTGGAGGTCGAGTTTTTAAATTATCTTTAAAGGAAAAGAAAAGGAAAACATTTTGAAGTAGTATGTAAAAATAAATGCCATATCAGAGGAAGGATTACAGACCCAACTTTAACCTCATTTGTTTGTGTCCCAGGCCACTCAGTACTCCGCTATGCTGCAATATCAACAGTTTACAAAACTTTCTCAGGCTAACAGATATTTTTTCCTACTATCGCTTTTATTACATATTTTTTATTTCTGAATTCTTCTTCCTTTCTCTTCCCTTTCTCAGAACCACAGGTCTAAGTTATCAAAAAGCAAGGTGAAAAAATCTTAAAGAAATAGAAGGTTTCAGGGCACAAGCCGACATCTGAACACCTCACAGGCTTATCAGCTAGCCTGATTTTATGCAAGACAAAAAGGCCTGTCTCCCTGCAACGGATAGTCAGAAATGTCAACTATCATGCAAGGGAGAAGCAATGCTTTCTGCTCTTCAGCACAGAAAAGCTGAAGTACTAGGACAAGCTAGGCCCAGAAAGTATCAATTCTTGGTCTACTGAGATCAGTGGGAATTCTCCTATCACCTACATCAGTGATCTTCTATCACTGAGCTGGATCAAGGGATTGTTTTGGAACCATTAAACCAACACATACCCATTAGAATACTCAACTTCTCAGAGCTATTTTCCAGCCAGCGCCCAGCTACTATCCCCTCCTTGAATTTGTTCAACAGTAAACGATTGTGGAGGAAGCACAGAAGTAGCTTGATTCCTAGCACAACCGTGCTAGAGTGCAGGTAGCTCTGTGTAAACAGCAGAAACCAGTCTGGCCCCAGCGCCAAAAACGTCTCCTCTTGTTCCCTAGGACAAACAGGGAAATGAAAACACATGAAAGGAGACATGGTGGAAGACAGAAAGGAGATTTTATTTAACATTATCTCTGAATGATTTAGAAGCTCAAGTTTCTCTAGAAAAAAATCTGAATAAAGGCATACCGCAAAACAGAGTTACAAAGATTTAACAGACTCATCCACACAGTTCAAGCCACTTAATTTCCACTAAATCCAATTTTATATTACTGTCAGACAAAAAAAGCTCGTTTACATGAAGCTTCTTCTGAGAGCCTGTATCAATAACTGAGGTCAACTACATCACAGATGTAGTGATCAGATGAGATCTTTCAACCTATGAAATTAAAAATTCTGATTTAAATTTTGAAGTCCAAGATATGTTAACTGATGAAAATTCCAGCACTATGGACTCTGCCTTTCAGTTATAAAAGGTAGAACTACAGTAACTGCATGTTCATGGGTCCAATAGAGGGATGCGAGTAATCGCACATTAGAGTGAATTTATTTTCAAAGACATCTTCAACCCTTGCAATGCAGAAGAATTAGCAACATCCAAGTTCCTTCTTTGAGACATTTTGGGAAAAAATTAAGCTTTTTTTCAAAATAGATATCAGATGTGTGGTCTGATCACACATCTGTGGGAATGCCAGATAAGCCACTGGAAAAAATAACTCTGAATCCAGTCTGCTCTTAGTTACTATTTTGTTGAGACTCATCATGTTTAGTCCTGGTCGAGCACCAGCAAAGAGGAAATCTAGAATACAGAGACACTTACCTATGCCTTCCTAAATTGTTTCTACTTACTCAGAGGACAGATGAAGTTTTTCTGAGCTCATTACATCTAACAGCATCTTCAGTAACTGGTTTCGAAGCCAGATTGTCTTTCCAGATGTTTGGCTTAAGGCTACAAATATCAGAAAGTAATAAAGAGTAATGAAGAGACAAAACACATGTTCCATTGCTTTGATGAACAACCTTGTTTGCACCAGATTAGCCCAGTGGAAATACTTATATCAGTCTTTTGTAGAGTAAAAAGACACAGACATCAGGATTTTAGACATAAGAATTCCTGCTAAAATCAGAAGTGACCAGTGCTTACACTGTCAAAGTCCTCTCTTTACTCAAAACTCATCCAGACCACACGTTGAATAATAATCCACAGGAAGCAATTTCAGGTTAAGTAGAGAGGGAAATGTAAACAGGCAATCTGATTTGTATTGCCTAGCTGTGATGTCTATATATATATATATATATAAACTACAGTTATCAGTGTGTCCTTAACATAATATATTGTTTAGAGGTGCAATATCCAATATAGTCTCAACTGAAAGGCCACAATAAAAGAGCCAGCCGACTAGAAGTTCACAGATATTTTATACACACATTCTTTAAAAGGTGCAGAGCTCCATATTTGGTAGAACTGTAAGTGTAGCAAAGTGTTCACAGAAAATCCAAGATGCCAAGTGAAATTTTATTCCTTGTAACAGCTCAGTACACTAGTTTTGGGGCAATTTCAATTTAATGGTCTTCATCTCTGTGCATATCTGTGAAATACAACATTGTGTAGGCTCTGGAAAATGCAGCCAAAGTACCGCTGGCTTATTAGCGGAGAGGGGACAAAAGGAGATCTTGCTTAGCAGGAGGAGGATCTTGGAACCGGTCAGGCCTTCCTGGATATATACACAGTAACTGTCACTTCACTGTTATTCACCTCAGGCCTTTGTGACAATATAAGTTTTCCCCACAATTTCAGGTCACCTCAATGTAGCCTGTCCCTTTCCACATAAAGTCATTTGAGTTGTATCTCTTCCTGCCACTGGAGGCAGAAGCTATATGTTGCATTTAAGGTTCATCATGCCCTGGGGAAGAAGGGAAGTACTTTAGCTATCTATCAAGGACACGCACCAAAGGTAGCTCCTCACCTTCATTGGGCATCTCAGCCACACTGTCTAGGCAAATCTGATTTTCATCCACAGAAGAAGGTTTCAAAGTGTAAACAAGGAACAATCCAATCCTTGCAAAGAAAGAGGGAACTAGTTTTGGTCAGCAGAAAGACACACATTTATTTAATTACTTTGAGATTATGTGCAAATCTCAATACTTATTAATGATGACTGTTAACAACAACGATTGGAAATTCTAACTGCTGCAGAATTAGAGTTGAAATAGGAATGCAAAAGTTCATAAACTAGGAAGCAAATAAAAAGGACATCTATCTACAAATGCAAGTAATATCTAATATCATCTGCTATGGAAACATTTTTTTCTTTTTATCTCTTGATTTTAAAGGTCTTTCACCATGAAGAAAGCAACACTGAGTTAAGCACCCTGTTCATACAAAAGATTCTGAACTGCCTGTGACACTCATATCACTGTTATCACCACTCGGTTTCCAAGCACACAGAAGAGAGCAGAGAAACCTCAGCAGGTACTCAGGGAGGAGGACTGGCAATCTCTTTTCACCTGTAGTTTGCTTTAACACATTACCTGGTTCTAAGGATAGACAGATTAATGTGCTATACACACTTAGTGAAAGTGCATAACCTCTTGCCCACAAGAAGGACATTTCCTAAGGGACAGAACACCACTTGTTCTGCAGGAACAGTCCATGCAACAATTCCCATTAGATGTGTCGAAAGTCTGGGACCATCAGAAAACCCAGCACCTTTCAGCGCTGATGAGAGCCCGCCATAGTCTCTGCTGTCCTGGAGCTGGAAGGATAGGGACTGTCTTGATCCACTCGCTCAGCCCTCATGGGTGCTTACTGACAACCAATCAAATTACCACGGAATAACAAATCTTGATATTTTAAGAAAAATGCTCATTCACACTTCTTACCACATGGCAATTTTGATACACTAAATCCACTACTCACACCTGCATGAAAAAAGAATAGGCTAACTCATACAAGCCCATGGTAGGAACATACATACAGGTAATTCCACAAAACAGCTGTCAAGAAGTAAGTTCACACATTAGCTTACTCTGCAGTAGCTACTTGAGGTGCTTGTACTCTTCAACAGAGTTAAAGGCTGACTGCAGAGACCACAGGTTTGACATGCAACTCTGTTTCTACATTTTATTTGGACAAAGTGCTTTAAAAAAAGAGCTGGCATCTGAGCAGTGCATTTCCCTAATGTTAGGTGGCTGTAGACAGCACTGTGTGGACCTTCCTCAGTTCATAGGCTACAGGCCAATTCCCAACTAGATTGGGAATATAAAAATGGAGCGGTGTTTACATTCCGTGGAAAGCAAACAAGGATTTAAGTTCTTTGCCTCGTGAAATTCTGGCTAACATATCTTAACTGTTTGAAATTCAAGAACAAAAAGGGATATAAGCCTTTACTGGGATTTACTGGGATATAAACCAAACCAACAGGATTAGGCATGTAGTTGGCTGGGGCCAAGTTGCAGTGACTGCAATACTTTAGGGGCAGGCTTTAATGAAACCAAATATTAAGCACAGACTTTGAGAAGTCCCAGTCATACCAGCAGAACTCTCTGTGTCGTCATTCTAAGGGTCATCACCCAACCCACCTTAACACAAATATAAGGTTGGATTGAACTCTGTTTTGAAGGCATGAAAGAGTTTTTCCATCAGTGGAGATCCTGAAGTTGACAAAGATCTGGGGGGGCTCCTACCAAAGACGAAGCAAGGGAAGGTGTACTATAGAGCTCTCTCCAACACTGGCAGGAGTATAGCTCATCTGCAAACTGAGAAAAAGCTATAGACTTGAAGGTTACCTGAGAACATCCCTTGTGTTAAAGTATCCTTGCAACAGATGGGAGAGAATAGTGCAGGCCACAGTGATTCTGGAGTTACTGATTTCAGGATCATTGAAGAGGAAAGTGATCTTGGACACCATTTGCACCTGGTAGGCAACTGCAGCATTCTGACATCCATCTCTGTAAAAAAGCAGAGGGACTATTAAAAGCTTTTACTGGAAAGAACCAAATTTGCTGGGTTTCAGCTAAAAGGATTCTCAGGTTGCACTGATACTTTGAACCTTTGGCTTTTAATGTTGCCTTGGCAACATTTCAAACACTGTCAGACAAATTGAATATGTGTCAACAATGGAGATCTGAAGATTTCTTTCTGTTCTCTACCCTTCCCATCTGCCCTCTCCCCTAGAAACTCCTGCATTTCATCGCGTTCAAAGAAAGCAACGTTATTGAATTTTCAAGCATGAGTTGGTGATAATAAATGCTATTCCTGTAAAACTCAGCAAAGGACACCACACAGCTCTGCAAAGGAGGAATCTAGCATCCTGCTCTACTCAGCCCCTCTGCCATGCTATGTCTCTTCAAGTACATTTAGTTCTAATACAGCTGATTAAGAAAGTATACTGTTATTAAAAAGTCTTCCTGGGTTGTGTTTTGGATTTAAACACAACTTCAATTATAATTTATTTTTTGTCAATTATTATTTCATACTCAGTTCAAACATTCAAATTCCCCCTCCCCAGCAGACATTTAAACTTTCATTGTACAGCAGCGGTTCCATGTGAACCAGGTCACCAGAGAGCTTTTCCCAAGTCTGGCCCCACAGTCATCTCAGAAGGTGACCAAATCACTAACTCCAGCCTTGAAAGAGCAATATAGGAATGATTCACTCCCAGAATCCACTAATTCCAACTAGGATTGGACCCTTCATATCCACCTCGCAGTTCCAGCTTCATGGAGGTTATAGATGAGCTTGTCCCACATGTTTCTGATTCAAACACTAGCTTGTATACCTGGAGGACTGCAAGATCTCCACAAGATGTGAAAAAAGAGCAAGGTCAAGATTTTCTGGTGCTTTCATCCAAAGCTGAAAGACAAGGGAAAGCAGAGTTTTTACTGCTCTGCTGAGCTGAGACGACAGTAACCTATGGCAGAGAAGCAATTACAAGTAGTTCAAGGAGGATAACATCATAAACTCTCAGTTGTTTTTGCAATAACAACCTGCAGACACCGGGAAATCCCCCCTCAGTGCTGCTCCTGAGCTAGCCCTCCTGAGGAGCAGACACTCAGGGTTTGCAGAAGCACTCCAGAAACTGCACCAGGGCACAGTGAGGAGCCATGGTGACAGAGGACCTGCCATTCCAGGAGCTACCACCTCCTCAGGTGACATGGATCCAAATATTTGATCCAGGAGGTCCTATGAACAAACCTCATATTATAAAGCCATCTTTAATACAGCCAAAACCCACAAATTAAAATCAACAGTTTTACCTCAAAGTTGCAGAGAATGTACTGGAATGCACTATAATTTTTGATGACTGAAGACTCAAAGCCAAGCTCAGCTGTGCCCACTAGGGAGAACATTAACTGTAAAATCCTGTTGTTTAACAGCTGTGTCTTCCTCTTCAGTAGATATGTCAGCAACTGGAAAAAAGATTTAATAAGTATCTGCTAAGTATCAATCTGTATATGTAATCTAACATACAACACTATTTTTTAATTCAAAACAAATGCACAGTTTACTTGGCTGTAGTAGTCATACATACATACATGTTACATAAGCATTATGAAGAAAGCGAGGGTTTCAGTCTAGGCATAAAATTTTGTGCAGTAAGTGAAAGGGTAAGTTTTTGAAGGAGTTTGACAACTGTGGCATTGAACAGGAGCAAAATACATGCCATAGTATGTTTAATGGAATTTACAAAAAGCAACATACAAATATAATTGTAAATAACCACAGTAGGTTTTCTTCATGGATGTATTCTTAGTTGCTTGCAAATAGTGACAGCTTAAAAAAAAATAATTAATGTTGACCTCTTCAAATGAAAGACATTTGTGTGAAGCTGTCAGTTTCTCAACTGAGTCTATCTTTGATTATTCAATTAATTCATGATACAGTGAGAAAAACATTCAGAAAGCTACTACCTTTTGAATAGGTTGGCAGAAGACGACATTCGTTTGAAAATACATAAAGATACCTTTTTATTCATTGACTGTTTTTTAAAAAAAAAAGATTCAGACAGCCAAACAAAGAGCAAAACCACTCCATTGCAACACAACGATCAGTTACGTGGAGAGAATACTATTTAGCACAAAGTCAAAAGGAACAGCTAGTACACAATCTAAAGGCTGGCTTTCACCCACAAGAAAGGGCTGGGCAAGCAATATCTACATACGATAAATATATTCATATGAATCAGGATCAATTTATAAACAATTCACAAATTGGGAAAATGGAAAGTTTATAATAAATCATTCATGAAACCCTAGTGTTAAGAGTATCATCTGGAACCATCTCTGTTAGAGTCTTCTCTGTTCCATAAGACTCTGCTCAGCCTATGCAGCCCAATGTAAATGACATTGAACTGAAACTTCACACTTGAGCCTTAACCCATCCAACATTACATATATAGTGCTTAAATACAACCAAACTCTTCAGTCAGTCTGCAGATTTCACGTTTGAAAGATGAATTTAGGACAGACCTAATCAATGAAATACAGACAGCACTTATTTATATCAGCACAAATTCCTAATACACAGTGAAGAGTGAGCCATAGGAATTAATTGTCAACCCTACACTGGGCAGTCTGTAATGAGAAATCTTAGGCTGGATGAGCCAAGGGGAGGAAGCAGACCTGCCTGAGCAGTGGTATCTTGTGGGAGCGACCAAGTGTGTTGGTAAAAGTTGAAGGGTGGGTCACTCACAAATCTGCTGAACTGGCTTATTCAGTTTACTAGATCATGTCTGACCAAGAGACATCTGTGCTGACCTTCCCATCAGCAGATATACTCTTATAGAGGTTCCCAGCGACTGTAAGCACAGGATTTAGAGCACTATCCTATATCCCCCTCAAAGATCTCATAACTTACAAAGTTCCAACCAGAAGTGCTAATAGCCAGCTTGGCTCATTGCCGTCGATAGGTTTTGGGATAAGGTTTTCCAGCCGAGAGACTATAATCAGAATGAATGAACAAAAGAGTATCTACCTCGTATCCATGCATGTGCCTCATCAGTTTTTCACTCATTGGGCTACTGTTCAGGATGGAGTTCAGGACTTTGACGGCTGCATACATGGTGTGGTCATCACGGGCCATAGCAATGAGACCCAGGAGAATGGCAGGGCCTCCAATGAAGTTCAGGCTAGTAGCTGCTGGAGAGGACTGGAACACTCTTACCCCTAGGAAATTGCATCATTACTCTACCAGCAAGTTACAATGGACTAAATCTGTTATTGGACAGAGAAAGGATCAACTCTTAAAAAAGTATGAAACACTAAGGCATAATGCATTTACCATATTGGCCCACAGCAACTGACCCAATAGTCCGCAAGGAACCCGAAAGGTGTCCAGCAATATTCTTAGCTAGGAATACTGGAGTTGAACTGTCCCGAGAGTTAATCCCAATCTGAAACAGATAAGAGACATTCTAAGAAAAACTGTGGTGGTACTGAGGAGACAAAAACCAAACACTGCGATACTTTAGATTATTTTATTACTTTTAGACTATGAAAACCTTTTTTTCCTTCGAAGTCGACTGTTAGGACAAACATTCACTTACCTAAAATATCCCACAACCCCATTACTTCAACATGTCAGTAGGCCTGGCATTGGCAAGAATGCTAGAATAGCATGTGAAAGGTCATTAAGAAATCACAGACTGAAACAAATTATCATTAGACCTGGAAACTATGGCTTCTCCTGCTGTTTCAAGAAAGGTTTTTAACATTGTGTTCATACTGTCCAATCTATTCCTCCCCACAGATGAAGACAAAACCATGAATAGAACAGAGTTAAGGAGGTATGTAACTAACACAAAGTCACAAACTTTGCTCCAGGAAACCAATCAGAAACAAGAGAAAACATGTTTAAGACAAATGAAGGAAATTTGTGACCTCTTTGGCAATCAGCCGGCCATCCACTTCATTGTAGGAGCTCTTTATATCTTGGACCGTAGTGAGAGAGGAGCACACGGCATTAATTCCAAAAGAAATCTTCTCTTCTGACACCAGAGGTGTAGGATTATGATCATTGTACTTGTCCTCACCTAAAACAAGGGAGACTATAAACCTCTGAAGGAATTTTGCATGCTCAATGTGGCAAGACAGAGAGAGGCAGATGAAAAATAAGTAGAAGAAACCAAAATTTAAATAGGAATTTTTTTTTCACTTAACTATAATCAGAAAAAAAACCCTCACTGTTTGCAACACAGTCCATGGCATCTTGTCAGCGTAAGCACCAATAGGAGATGTGCTTGACTTGTCCCCTGTGGTTACTGCTTTGGGTAGATACTACGTTCTCTTCTAGTACCTCATGAAGCTCAGAAAAGTCCAGAATAAGCCTTTCACTATGCACACAATACAAACAAACTTTCTGGGCTGAGAAAGCATTTCAGAGGCCTTCCATGTTACTGGGAGCTTTCTCAGGGGTACTAGGAGCAAGGATTCATGTGGAAGAAAAAAAAGACAGAGGCAAAAGTTCAAAGCTGCCAACTGACAACATATGGGAAGCCTCTAAAAAGTACCAGGTTCAGTAGCTCAATGATTGTATGAAATTCTCAGATTCTTTTCTATAAAGAATTTTTTATTCCTGCTCGTACTTGGAAAAATTATATGTACCTTTAAAAGGAAAAAAAATCTTGTATTTTTGACAATTTTATAGACTTTCAAAACAGTTGATTTATGAAACTGTTTACTAATGCTGGTGACACAGCCCTTATACTGCATGAAGATTAACTAAAAGTAAGTGCCCCAAGACTGTGTCACCTATTTCCCTTCCAGTAGGACATGAACTTCTGGCTAAGCCTCCACACGGCTGCTGCTGATTAGTGAGAAGCAATGAGATATTGGTGAGATGGGACACAACACTGCTGAAACAATTCAAACTGCTGTTTGCAACAAGGTCATAAACCCATTTTCAGGAAAAAACCATAATATTTTGGGGGTTTGTGATGAAACTTTTTCTAAGTCAAAATTTCCATTAGAAAACTTTCTTTGGGTGTTTTAACGGAATAGGGAGATGTTAGGTACCACCTCCCCTCCCACCACCACCACCCCACCACCCCAAAAAAAAATAAAAGAAAAAAAGAATGTGAGGCAGAAGGGGAGGGGGGTGAGCACCCCAGACTTCATAAAGAATCAACACTTCAAAAATCAAATCCTTCTGACTTCTATTGGTGATATTTTTATTTTAGAGCTGTATTTTGATATAATTTCTCTTTCAGCAACTCCTTCTCATGCTTGACTTTGAGATTTTTGTGGTTTAGATTGACAGCATTTTGAGTGCTTTCAGCCAGTCTTTTCACTTTGCTTTAGGCTGGAGCATCATCAGGTGAAATTATTCTGCTCCTTTCACATGGGAGATGACCATCCCATTTCGTTCCGAGCTCTAGTACAGAGGTGAATGAACTACTTGTTGAACAAACAGTAATCAATAACTGAAATGTTTTGTCTGCCTGTTTAATAATTTAAGCTAACAATACACTTTAGTTAAAAAGCCTCTTCATTAAATGGAATGTAACTTATTCCCCTACCCCTCTCTCCCCTGTGCTCTCTCCTACACTGCAGGAATTTGCAATTAAAGATGATGATGATGCTTTTTCTGCTGTGTTTTTCTGTAGCACCATAAATGCAGAATGCCTCAGTTAAAGCTGCTGCTATAACACTTGTCCAACAGAAACTGCAATCTTACATCTCCTCAAGGACATGTTATCCCTCTTTACTCTCCAGCTCTCTCTGCTGCTTAATTCCTGCCCTTCTTTTCCTGTCCAATTTATAGCATGTTACAAGATCCTCATATTATCTTACTACAATCTTGTACAATACTCAGTAACACAGAGTTCCAGGCTTTTAGAGTGAGCTCTAGGCACAGCTGGAATACTAACAGCAGATTATCAAGCTAAAAAGAGCATTGCCTTGACAAACAAGTAGTGGTGGATATGAGAATTATCACATACCTTGAAGCTGTACTGCTTGGAAATTGCTACAATACTGTGGGCCAAGCTTATTAATCACTTCCATGGTTTCCACAGAGATGGCTTCTTCAAATAAGTATGTAGGGCCAAGGCGCCAGGTCAAGGTGGACTTCTGTTTCCAAATTCGAGGAGTAGCTATGTATCCATAGACATCAATAAAGGAAGAAGGTTCCATGGAAATACAGCTACCTGGTAAGGGCTGAAAATACTGCATCTGCAACAGAGGAAGAATTCACTGAGGGGACCTGATACACTCAAGATGCCTTGAGGTCTTGTCCCTGCAAGGTACTGCCTGCCCCCTCTTTCCTCAATGAAGTCTCAGTCAGCTGTGCAACACAATTATCAATGACCATTTAGAAATTGGACTTTCAGAAGTATCACAAACAAGCATTTTGTAAAGTTCAAGCCTCCATTTTGTTCAAAAAACACAGTCAAAATAATTTCAAGTGTTCTCAAAGAAAAACCTTATCTTGACCCCAGACTTATTTTTCCTGTTCTAAACTTTCGAAACAGAAAGCCAAGTTACAGATAGCACCTTGTACCATGCACCTAGAGAATAAACAGTTTTTGAAGTGTAGAGTGTTGAAATGCATCAGTTAGCTTCAGTGAAAGTGACATACTTTAGGAAAGTGGACTATTCCTTTTTGGTATCAAAATAAGGATTCAGCTTCCTAAACTGAATCTATAATTTCATTTAAATCCAGACAGCTCTAGTAGGAAGCAGTTGGATTTTTTTTTTTTGGTAAACTATATTTTACTTCAGGGCTTAGCCCTGCCTTTAACTATTTGTTGTTAGGATGACAGACTCCTAGCATTTACTGATCTCTGACTACTGAGATGTAGAAGACAGGGATGGTCAATATTAGGAGGCAGGACTTGATACTTGAGTGAACAAATATTAGGCTTGATACAACACAGTAACCCACCAGTTCCACCACCCCAAAAATCACTTTTGGTAATGTTAACAACCTTTGTGCAATTCTAGTTCCTTACAAAATTTTTCTTCACTGCACACATCAGGATGAAGGCTTGCATCATGTCAGACACTCCAGCACTGGGACCATCTTTTATTTACTAAAGTCTTGTTTTATTTATTATGAGCTGCTTCATCGTATGTTAAACACATTTGCTGTGAATTCTTTAATCAATTGCAATGCTTAGGCCTAGTTTTATTGATGACTTTCAGTCTCATTTGAAGGAAGGCAAATTAAATTAAATTTTCATTCTTGAAATGGATATAGGTCCCAAAAGGCATTTAGAAGACAGATCATTTTTCTCAAGTATGGGAAAGAGAATATTTGGAATTAAACAGGTTGCTTTTACAAGGCAAGTATAAAACACACAAGTGAGCTTTGCATGTGTTGAGACTGATTTGAAATATGGGAACAAAAAGGAAGAGACCAAGGTTACAAATTTCATTTAATAAAAGGATTCTATTCAAAAACAAAACCAAAAAAACACCACACCAAACACAGCTGCAATAGAAATAGGCTGCATTTTCAACATTGCCAGCCTGAAGCATTCAAAATACAAAAATCAAATCTTTGAGATCAGCTACAAGACCAGGAGCATGATGATAACCATAACACAAAACAGGGGCTCTTCTCATTTATCCTGTGGATTATGAACCCTTCAGGTGCATTTGGATTGCTTTCTTGTGATATCTCATGCAACCTGAGAAATTCACTATTTGAGAACTGACTCCTATACAACAAGAAGATCACAAGAAATGGCACATTACAGGAAATACTAGCTACACTAATATTTGCAATTATATCATTGGAATTTACAAACTTCTAATTGAAACATTTCTTTCATTTCTATTAACTCAAAACAGAAGTATTATTTTAATTCAAGAGCTATATCACACACTGAACAACTAACCTGAATGAATGCCTAGAGTGCCAGCGGGAAGAAGGCCACTGACTCACCAGCTGATTGTTCAATGGGTGTAACAGGAAGAGGAGAGCTTGAAACACGCCTGTGTAAGATGTTTGAGGAAACGCCATCCATCTTGGAACTCTTGCAAAGAGCTGGCCAGTCACAGAAGTTTATTTCTTTATGACCTTTCCACTTTTCCAGGCCTTTCTTCAAAAATGGAAGCTCCCTATGTAACTCATCACCTTTGCGGTTTTAGCCTAAATCCAAAGCACCTTTGGTTTAGGGTTCTCTGATCACAACTTAATGTGATGTACTTTTTATAGATGACAACTTCTGAAAATCTTGGGTGTAAACTAAGAGATCTTCAAAATCACTAGCCAATTCAGAAAAATTTTGTCCTAAGGGTACAACTGAATTTCATCAACATAACCCTGAGCTACCTGCAAACTAGGTAACCCCAACTCTCAGACGAATGTCACCACTCAAAATTGCCCTGGTTATCTGCATGCGGGGGTGGGGGGGGGGAGAAGGGAACTAGTTCAAAGCATCAATATAAGCTGATAACATACTTCCAAAAAGCAGCACAAATACGCCCTGATTTGTATGGATTTCTGACTCCACTCATGCACGGTACGGAGTGGCACGTTATACACACAAATCATCATGCTTGGAGTCTCTCAGGTTAATACCAAAAAGTGATGGTACGTGCATGGGGAGATGAAAATGAAAAAGCAATGAAAGGCAAACGTTAGGCACAAGACCTATTCAGAGAGCCTTTACCTTTGCAGAACCAAGCATCTGACCATTTATATAAGCTGACACAATACAGTTCTTCCTCGTTTCCTTAGCAACTGTCACTGTGAGATGATGCCACTGGCCAGTGACCAGCAGGTTGCCACAGCCAAACTGGACTTGCCCGGGAAATGGGGAGGGATTTAAGACCTCACCCTCAGGTTCCATGATATCTGTAACAGCAAAAACAGGGGGCAGTCAATAGAAAGTCTCTCTTGCCTTCCCTTGCCTCTGGAACACAACTATCAAATGTGACACAAAGAACATAACTCTCTGTAGGTATATAGAGTGATTCAGTGCTATTCTGTGCAATGTCTTTAAAACATTCCCTGAAGGTCTATTATCAGGACCTAAGACTTACACAACTCTCAAGAACCCTCACACACACAATGTGCCATACTCATAAATAACACCTGCTAACTGCTTCAATGCTGCAAAACTAGACTGAACTAGGACAAAGCCAATATATTCTAAGAGGAGAACCCCTCAGGATATTCACTGAGTTAGCTAACACAGAAAAAAATTCCTAGAAAATTCATGAGAAAACTCTGTACATGAATTTGTAGTTTTTAAGAAAAGAGGCAAGCTGGGATTTTTAACCTCATCTAAGGGAATCAGAACACTCACAGAATGTCAGCTGTGCATGAAAAATCCCAGTTACTATTCCCACTCCATTTTCAACCTCCTCTGCAATTCACATTCACATTTTAAGTACCTACTCTACTCAATAAGGAGAAAGGGATAAATGTCATCAAGGAAAAAGATTAACAGGCTGGCATGACAGAAAACATTCTAAAAGTGGGGGGAGGAAATAAGCTGTTTGATTAGGAAGCTAGATGCTGCCAAACTCCTCAGTCCTACTCCCCAAACCTCCCTACTGCCACACAGAACAGGCAGGGACCAGCTGATTCAAGTCCAGTTCCCACAGCTGCACACAACCATGTAACTGATATTCCAAAGTTTTCCTTAGAATATCTATAAGTTTTATCATATATTGCAGGCCACAAAATAATTCTCAATGGCTACAACAACTTAAAACTGAAATATGATGAAGAACTACAATCATAACAGGCTGGCAGAAGAAAACCAGAGATACAAAGTCTCATTAATGTCCTGGGTACTTCTAAGAGGAGGAGATTTGTTAATGAAAAATTCCAGATAATCAGAGGACACAGCACTGCAAGCTTGACCGAGAAGAGCCTTACCGAGTGGCTGGAATTCCACTTCTTCTGTGGAAATGACCAAAGAACAGTCCTGTGGGAAGAAGCTTACTGAAAAGCAAATAAATTCTTGCTCTGTCCTTGACATGTGCCTCACAACCGTGAGGAAACGGAGTGGGTGACTGTTATGCATTAAACCAAACTTGCTAACAAGAAACCAGCAGGAGAGCGTCAGGCCACTTGAGGGAGGAAACATTCTGGTGCCTGTAGAAAGGAAACAAAAAGGCAGTAAGGAAGTGGGTTTCCCTGTGCAGACGTTAGCAAACTGCTTTCTGTTTCATTTGTAGCCTATACCATATAAGAACCATCATTAGAATATGAGGTTTAATTTCTGTTGTTTTATATTAGATTTCACTCCCTCTCTTCAGTAACATAGAAACTGCACATATGAGTGTGGGCACACGTATAAATGACCTAAAATTGACTAAAAAGAAATGACTACTAGATCTCCATGCCATAGAGCTCATCAGTTGAGAAGCAATGAGACAAAAACAAGTTTTCCCAAAGTTCACAAAATTGAGGAAGCAAAAAGTACAGCCATTTCCTAGTTCACCCAATAGAGTATTTTGATCTACAGGAGTATATCCTATTTCATGTCAAGTGATAGTTTCTATTCCTTCCATGGGAGATTACCCTAAAATCTTACTTGGCTCTTACTCGTTAAGAGTGTTTTCTTAGCAGTCTGCTTTAAATTTGTATTGCTAATGTTAATGCTAATACATCACACTATTAAGTTGCGTCTAATACTGTATTTTGGTGAGCAGTCTGAGTTACACAGCTTAGAGCTGGACTGGGACGCAGAGATGGAAGTGTATTGAAATAGCAGCTTATTTGCTGCTATTTCTTACAAATGGTGAATGCTTTCAGTGGGGATGAAAAGTCACTGCTTTCAGGAAGCTGTAGGTGAGTCAGAGCGAATTCACCTAGAATTCACTTTGAATTCAAGTATTTGCTTTGAATACTGTGTTCAGTTTTGGGCCCCTCACTACAGAAGGGACATTGAGGTGCTGGAGCATGTTCAGAGAAGGGCAACAAAACTGGTGAGGGGTCTAGAGCACAAGTCTTATGAGGAGTGGCTGGGGGTGTTCAGCCTGGAGAAAAGGAGGCTGAGGGGAGACCTTGTGCGCCTCTACAACTACCTGAAAGGAGGTTGTAGTGAGGTGGGGGTCGGTCTATTCTCGCAAGTAACAAGCAATAAGACAAGCGGACACAGCCTCAAGTTGCACCAGGGGAAGTTTAGATCGGATATTTGTAAAAATTTCTTCACAGAAAGGGTTATCAAGCATTGGAACATGCTTGTCAAGGGAAGTGGTTGAGTTACCATCCCTGGAAGTATTAAAAAGACATGAAGACATGGTGCTGAGGGACATGGTTTAGTGGTGACTTGGCTGTGTTAGGTTAATGGTTGGACTTGATGATCTTAAAGGTCTCTTCTAACCAAAAGAATCCTATACTTCTATGAAAGTGCTTACCTATGCCAATTCCTCCTGAGACAGACTGCTCTACGCTGGGTCCCATGACAGTGGCCAAGGTAGGGAAGTATAAACACCTACAAAAGCAAGTAGAAACATAAAATCATCCCTGAAAGTCATCAGTGACTTAATACTGCAGAATCACCATTGCAAGGCAGAGTCTGTGCTATCACAATAAGAATTACAAAACAGGTTGTCAACATTACTGCAAGGAAGGCAGCAATAGGGCACAAGAATTTACTAAGATAAAGAAAGAAGTGATCAGTTGGTGTCTCCAGAATAAGGGCTTGGAGACTGCAGAGCAGCTAAAGAGAAAAGCAACAGCAGCAATACCCATATCCTTCCATAGACATGTCAAACTCCACAAATGACGGAGCCAAAGCAGTGTTGCGGAGCTGGAAGTTTCGAGGTGACGTCATGGAGATGAGACTCATTGCAGTTTGGAGTGCCAATGCAGATCCCTTAGACACCCAAGGAGAGCTGCTGACAGGCACAACTGTCTGAGGATCAGTTTTATTGTCCACCATGTCCTTTTCTGAACCTGCAAGATCAACATAGTGCCTGACCACCTCAGTGTCTGCAATACTGTTTTTGATCACAGGTTTACCCCAATTCAGTTCGTCACTGCTAAGAACAACATTGCATGCTCTTCAAATAACACATCCTCAGCAGCCTGAAGAAATCCTCAGCAACACACAAAAATATTGCACTGAAGAAATTTCAAAATGAGAGGCTGGGAAGAGGGATGAGCTTACAGAAGTGATAGCCATATTTTCTTCCCACACATCTTCAGGCAACTCCAACTTCACCTCTAGTAAAAAAGGTTCCTGACCCCTTGGTTCCATTTTTCTTACACACAGACCATTCAATTCTGCCATAACAGAATGGTTACAACCAACATGTGGGAAAGGATCTGAGGAACAACTTCAAAGAACACATAATCCAAATTTGCACCGTGCTCTATCAGGTGTCTCATAGGCATGAGACCACTTTAAGCACCAAATACTACTATTGTAGCCTTTCATCTGCAAAATATGTTAGAACAGAGAAAGGACTTGGATAGAAAGTGGCCCATATAAGCAAGGTAGACTACTAGGATATTTTAGGGATTACAAAAAGCAGTGGTTTTTATTCACACCTATAGCTATTTCTAGCTATAAACCACAGGGAAAGCATGCTGCAAACCCAGAATTTTGTGGGTTTGGTTTGTGGAATATGATTAGTATTTGTATAGATTGCTTCCATGTCTGATCCAGCAAAGTCTAAGTATATATCAGCATCTGGCTTCAGCACGCGTATTATAATTTGATCTCTGCTGGTCATCAGATCAGCTCTCAGTGTTGGTCAAGTACCACCCAACCTGGGCAATACCTAGTCTAAAACGTCCAGGCATACTCCACCTTCACCGTGACTGCCTTGGAGAACCTACTTCAATAGGAGTATCCTGTCGTTACAGGGATATCTATAACCCAGCTGCTGTATCAGCAACCGGCTGTTCATTGTGTGCTTACCTTCGTTCCAAGCTGTGTTAGCTGAATCACATGAAAGGGCAGTGGACTTGTTTTTGCTGGGCCTGGAAGGTAGTGGTGGAGAACCTCCCAACCAAAGAAATTGCCTAACATGAAAAAAAAAAAGAAGAAACCAACCAAAAGAAGGAAAACAGTCAAGCCAGACACCCTGGAGTCATAGCAACCATGCAAATACAGCTCAGCCTTCTGGAGACCAACTTTCTTATTGGATACCAGATTTTAAAACCATCACAAATAAAACAGAAGGAATGTGTTCCATTGTATCATCACAAATATTTGTTTTGCTTTACACTCCCCCTTTCAAGGTTTTTCTATTGAAAAAAAATCAAAAGTTTATTTTCTTCAGCTGTACTTTTGAATACTACTAATTTTTCAGAAAAAAAAGTCTATGTTGGGTGGTTTTTTTGGGGTGGGGGTAGGTGGGGTGGTTTGGTTTTTGTTTTGTTTTTTAAATAAATTCTGTTCCATTTTTGAGTAAAATAAATCCAATCTTCCACTACATATTCAACTTGATCTGCACTCTGCTCTCTATTAGCATTTGTTAGCATTAAAGAAGAAGGTACGTCCTCAAAGTAGGAACAGCAGACTGAGAAACAAGACTACACTTTTTCTTTCTGCATCTGTCATCAACATGGATCAGAGATAAGAAAAAGGTACTTTTACTCTTCATGAAACAGCTTCTCCACATGAATACCAGGGGAGTTGTTTTGTAATTACTTAATTAGTTACCATACCTAAATGGCTTTACAAGCCCTGCAGAGATGACACAGCAGAACACTACAGGCTCTTACCATCTTCATTCAGTAAGTCACTCAAGTATATACCCCAGGATTAATATGTGAGTAGTATTAACTGAGATTGAAACAAAAGGCTAAGAGTCTTGCCGAATTACAGCACTACACAAAGTATCCAATTATTACACAAACCTTGCAAAAAATTTGCACCACTAAGGCAAATTGGTTCCATTAGATACAATCTGATACCTTAACACATCTGGCTCAATAGCCTGCGATGCAAGCTTCTCAAACACTCTAGTGAGGGGCAGATGCAGTGGATGGCTCTCATTGCGGAAGGCATCCTGACAGGAAGTTATGATGGTGCTCAGCAAGCCAGATCCACACATCACCTGGCGACTCTTCTCTGACTTCACCAGAGACTGGATATGATCAACCACAGCACATTGGATTTCCTGGGAAAGCTGAAATAGACACAGAACTGAAGTCAGTGAAACTAAAACTGTACACAGTGATCTATTTATTTATTTATTTATTTTCAATTTACAAACCTCTGGGGGTAAAAATCTGTCCCAGAAAATAAGCCTCTAAGGCCAGAGGCTCAAGTGCAACTGCATGCCTGTTCTATAAAGCTCTGCACTTGAATAGTGTGAGTATATCCTTCTGAGGAGCTGCTCGGCGATCCACAGTTGAGCTTTCCTGCCACAACACTACGGCAGTGAAGGAAGAGAACAATCGTCTCTCACTCAAAAGAAGCGACCACCACCAAGGGCAGGTTATTAGGCATAAGCACCAACAGTAACACAGTAACTTTTGAATATATAAAAAAGATTAAGCACATGGAGAGTGATATTAATAAGATGTACTCTTCGTTATAAAAGCACTGTTCTTAAACAAAACTGTATCTGGCAATATCAGGAAGCATTTAATTTTAAACACTTCTCTGTGTGTTTTGTTGAATTGAAGTTTTACTTCATTATTGCTTCTTAATGTTCTTGAAGTATCTCGATTCTCACAAATTATCTTTAGAACAATTTGTTCCCAATTAGGAGCAGAGCCTACCTCATTGACCTAACTAGATTTCACACAGAAGTAGCTGTGCATCATATGTTTAAACACAAGTCTTACAAAGATTAAATGTTCCCCACCCCCAAGAGCTCTTTGACTTTCTCATATGCTCTTCTAGGAAATAATTATGCAAACTTTTAAAGAAAAGGACAATAACTGTGCCAGACATGCAGACAAGGACATTGACATTTGATTTTATTACTTGAATAAGAAGCAACTTCACTGGATTCAGAATAAACTGGCTTAAGTGTAAAGAGGAATTCAGCTCCTTTGCATCCAGACCAAACTCAAAACCAGTACAGGACAAATCCAAAGCCAATAAGCAATTTGTTTTCAAAGTGCTCGGGAACCAAAAGCCCCTGTTGCAGCACTTAGACAATAATACTAGCACACCCAACACAACATACATATTGTTTTTGTAAACTCAACTACTATTTTTGATACCTGAAGGGCAAGTTTTGTGTAACATTTTCTTCTCCCTGAATTCATTCCCAGTGACAAGTTTCAACGTGCATCTCATTATACACAGAAATCATCCCCCAGACTGAAGTACACTATTCTTCACAGAGAGGCACTTATTGTTACAGTGCATCAAAGCCTCACTTATAACTTTATGGATCTTTAATTACTATTTTACTCCATTTATGACTGGATGCAGGAAAGTATCTGGATGTATAAAAACACGTGAAGACAAAGAAGGACACACGTCTTGACTAAGCGAAACTACGGGTTTACTCCAAAATAAATCCAATACAAGCATAATGGCATACAAAAAAATTGATTATTTTCATTAGCTTAGCAGCTTTGTCAATACCAGTATTGCCTTGTTTTGAATAAAGTGTGCTGTTTTCGTGGATCTTAGTTCCAGTAAAATGATATTTTAGTGGAAATATTAATGGTGGCCAGGAAACCAGGCTGTGTGTTTCTATATGCGTGGATTGATTTTCCTAACATGTATTACTTGAACATAATACATGAATCAGGATATTGAAGGTGCAGTTAGAATGTAGTTGGGCTCACAGCTCTGCCTCAGATTACAGTCTTAAGGGCAAAATGTCACCCAGCAATTTCCCCGATCTGTTCAAGTAGTTCCCTGATTCTTGCTCCTAAGAGCCCAGAGTTTCAAAACATGGTAGCTGAATTTCATTCACTATTATTTGTCTTCAAAATGATTATGCTATGTTTAAGATGAGCAAGAACTTTGAACCTCTGGCAGCGTGTTTTCATTTCAAATGGATGTTAATTTTCTTAGGGTTTGGAATGATACAGCAATAATACTATGTGCAATTGCAAAAAGCAAACTAACTTTTCAATCTCAGGAGCACCTCTCACTTGAAAAGCTAGTAGCCTTTCACAGAAATTTAGAATTAACTTCCTAACATACCACAGAGATTTAGTTTTACTAACGAAGAAATCAAGGCATTGAAAGTTAGCACTTTCAAAAAGTTCCAAGTGACCTACGATTTTAAATCACGCTTTCAAGAAAAAGCTAGACATCCATCGGCTTAAAACCCATTGTCTGTAGAGTTTGAGTCACTTCTGAAAATCATCTGTGCAATATTTTTTTCCTTAAAATGTTATAAAAAGTAAATAATTCATAAATTTATCACAGCTCAAATTCCTTATGAATAGTTCCTAGCCACAAGCACATTCCCATTCTATCACAGTATTTTGTTGAGTTAATTCTCATCCACTGACCTTAACAAGTGAAACTTACTTTGCTGACAGTATGTATAACTGGTTTTACAAAGATACAGAATAACCTATGTTCATGCACTCCTTGCAAGACAGGGGAAAAAAAAGCATAATGAAATGCGTGAACTGTTTCTACTTTTCCAAAAACATGACATAGATAGAACTTAGTTAAATGCCTCACATAAATTATATCATCTCCAACAGGCTTTCCACATTTCCCCTTGGTACAGCTTATGTGTAAGAGAAGCTACAGAGTTTTCCTCGTATGAATACCAGGGGTACTATTGCCTTCTAGAGAAAATATACTAGCAAGTCTTGACCATTTGAAGCCAGGCAACAAAACCTCTTCATAATGTTAACAATCCTTTTTTTAGTTTTGGTGGTCTGACAGCCCTCTTCCTCACAAAATTACATTTAGTTGCAGTATTTTTTTCCCCACTGTATTAGCTGAATGCAGTGTTTCCTTCTCATTTTTCTAAGCTACCGTGCAGTGTTACAATATGATGCTCATCAGACACCTGAGAGGAAGGGAAAGCTGTTTCTGTGTGCCACCTTACAAATGATATGTTTGCATGAAAAAGAAGACAAAGTAGAAAATGATCTTCAATACAGTTAGCCAGAGCTTCTTGGCAGAGTTCCCATCTCTTCAATCCAGGGTACGTTACCAAGACTTTAGTGCAACCTCAGAGACACTGGCTGCTTTTTAAGGAGAAAGCGAACAACAAGAGAAAGAGGACAAATAAAAGGGCAGGCTGTGGGGTTGGAAGCACAGGAGGAAAATTGCTTGGTCTGTATAAACAGTGAAAGCTTCAGAAGCTGGCTGATCAATGAAGAAGCAAACTTCTTACTAAAAGCTCCAAAATAACCTTGGAAAAGAACATGCAGGCTGCCTGTGCAATTTTCTTTTTTTTATTTTTTAAAAAAGTCCTGCTGTAATCAGAACAGGCTCAGCAGAGAAAAATCCCCCAGGAGACAAAGCTGGAGCAAAGCCCGCAGGAAAGTGTTCAGAGGAAAGAGCTGACCTTCTGTTACCAGCCCAGACTGGAGGACCCACTGCCAGGGTGTTTCTAATCGCCTTCTTCCTACCAGAGTTCTGGTCCATTCTCCTTTCCTTTCTCCCAAAGCCTTGGCTGCACAACCCAAATGGGAATGAAGCTCTAGCCAAATACCCAAAAGAATTTCCTTGTGCAGATAATGCAGTAATTTAGGATCTCACTGTGATATTAACAGTTACATTAGGAGTGATATTAGTAATATATGTCTGAAGGCAGACAAATCTCAAAAGTCACAGTCTTCTGTGGGGCATACTTATGTCAGAGACCTTTTCAGTTTAGAAAGAATTTACATTTTTAAGAATTTTTGTTTTTAAGATGCTGTTAATATCTCTAGTGAGAGCAACTAATTTAGGCAAAATTTAAAACAGAGATAAAGGTCTTTTTAAAAGTTGCAAAGTCCTTATTGATGCACAATATTTTAGTTTTACAACTGTCAATATGACAGCAGTTCATCACAGGAGACACATAGATAAAAACAGAGAGGAGAAATCCAGCTGTGGAAGCAATAGTATTATTTAACAAAGGTATAGATAATTTACATAATGAATCATGTGAGGGGCTTTTTTTTGTCCATACTCACAATAAACCTGCCAGGATGATGACACAGAATTGAATCATGCCTTGATTCTCTTCCCAAAAGTTCTTTTCTTTCCCTTACCCAGCCTTGTCAGATTTTGGACATCTCCTTATCTGACATTGCAAACAGAAAAGATCTGGCATTACACTCTGGAGTCTTAAAAGCTGCAGTTCCAAAACGCCAGACAAGGATGAGATAGGTATGTCTGAGGGGAAACTTCTTTCTTTAAAAAAAACCCTGTGAATATCCTGAGCCACACACCTGAAGTTGATGTTAGCACGTCTCACTTGTTACTTAATTTTTGAAACGTGTGACAATGCTATCTTTAATCACTGAGCAGGCAGCATATTAATAAAAGGAAAATCCACCTTATATTCGGTCAAACTGTATGCAGTTTGATAGGAACTGGATTAGTACCAGTCCTGGGCATGAACATGAGCAATATTCTCTAAATACAGTCTACTTACTCAAAGACTGTCTCTTGGGGGGTTTTAAGGCTTTTAAGCAAGTTTTCATACCCATATGACATTAAAATGATTTTTGATCATACCTAGGAATGGCAGTAATATACAACCACAAATCTATTCTCCTCAGCTTTTAGTTGTCATTCTAGACAGTCAGAAGAAATCGCTGAAGTGCAAGACCACCTGTTTTACTGTCTGCTACTGTTTTTTCTATGCTGACAGGTTCAACATTGCTTCACTGTTTGGGTCTGACAAAGGTCACTGAGGAGCAGCAAATTTGGCAGGAAATAGATATTATCTCTGAGGGTCAGAATCAAAGTACATTAATTTTATTGAGTTCCATTAACGTTTCTGTAAAAGCAGTGTTTTCTTATTGCCATTTCTGTGAAAGCAAAGGATTTGCACATGACCTGAACTGATTCTGAAGATTTTTCCACATTACTTCTGAACACCGGGCCTAAAAGATCTATCACAGCACTAAACCAAGCAAAAACAGATTAGTTACTACCTGTCCTTCACCATGGCTCATAAAAAACATACTATTCGATTCAGGCTTAAACTCAGAGCAAGAAACCTCTTCAGATTTTTGAATGAAAGTCTACAGTAAAAAAAACTCCATCCACAAAAAAATTATTTCATCTGTCATGTAGTTGTTAAACACTGCTGCACTAAAAGAAGGAATAGTATTCTGTTTGTGACAGAATATATCTATTTAAAGGGAAATTCCTTCAGTTATCCTTCACCAAGTAGCTCCCCTTCACTAGCAAATGAGGTCCGCCTTTTGCATCAGATCTTGCCTGACTCCCATGTTCCAAGCAGCATCTCATTCACAAGGGTTCATGCAGTGGTATAAGTTATGAGCAATGGTACCGAAATCCAGCCTCTTCTGTCACTACCTGGTAGCATCAGTGAGCTGCCCAAGCTACAGGACATGAGGTTCCACTCACTCTCTCACCCACTTTTAAATAGAATTAATCAGAAAAACTCTATTTTTCCTCTACTCTTTTTGTGGGTCATTTGATGAAAAACTCTTCAGGACATGTGTTAACTCCTAGATAGAGTCTGACTCAAGACTCCATATAACAGGGAGGGGTTTTTTTTTTTTTAATTGAGGCAATCCTACTCACAACAGCAATACTAAAAAACCACTATCAGTATTAATTTCTTGTTGACTAAGAAAAAAGGGAGTGAAGAAGAAATGAACACACTTAAATACATGACTGAAATTGCTGGAATTTGTGCTCTAGCCCTTCATATTTTTAAGAACACTGCCATCTACTGAGGGTCTGAGAGGCTTTCTCTCTCATACAGCTCAGCCCTAGAGCAAACTCCAATAGTTTCTTCATGACGTTTTCGTCCAATTAACCATTCTACTTGTTTTTCAGAAATTAATTACTGTAATTAACAAAATCTCACTAGTTGCTGGCTTGGTTCCGCTACACAAAGTTGGAATGTGCTAGCAGTTGGTTGCACTCCCACCTTCCATAGCACTGGACAAACAATCTGGTTTTATTCCAATCCCTCCATATGTACTTAAATTGTATTCAAGTATTTTAGTCCAGATAGCAGATATAATATCAGCAATATACTTGTTCAAAGTGGCTATGTGTATGGAAGGTTTGACAAAGCAAAGCAGATTCTAAGCTGCATTGAAAGTTTATGGACTATTAGGCCTAAAGAGCCAGCCTGTTCTGGTTGCTGGGTCCGTTAGCAATATTTTAAACAATTTTCAAGGGACTTCTATGCCTGTACCTTTGTAGTAAGTATTCGGGAACCAAGACCCATGCACTGCATCAGACAAGTATAGAAACATTTAGTCAAACTGATAGCCAAGAGCCTTTGTTGTTCTTATATCTGTTGACTCAGTGAGATTGCACTGTTCCTCCTGCCAGTGTTATAGGTAAATTTTAGTACTTCCACATCTGCAAAAAGTAAGCAATTCTTGTAAATGAAGCTACAGAAAAGCAGCAGACACTGCTTAGATGGCACTTTGATATGTTCAGACTCACCTGAGAGTGTCCCTCTTTGTACAGCTTTGGCAGCAACCTCACCATAACACAGACAGCACCTGGATGTACAATGGCGCAGTCTCCCATTTCCCACCTGCAGGAAAAAGACACATAAGACTTATCATCATAATTATCACTAACAACAGTAAGGAGGGTCCAACAATGTTCCAGCAGAGTACAGCATTAAACTTTCCTAGCAGTAACCAGGCTCAGATTTGAAACCAAGCAAACAATACAGATGACCTGGAACAGCTGGAAGAATCCTTAGAGTAACAAAGACAGGACATAACCTGTTCATGGGCTCACAATCTCAGGGACCTGCATAGTCAAAGATGTGCAGCAGCCTCTTTAAACAAACTTTGCTTTCAAAGGTACTTGCAGTACAGAGAACAGACGACCAGAGGGATATCTCTGATGCATCAGCCCAGAACTAGAGCTGTATTTTCTATTTTCTAGCAGTTTGTAGCTTTGGTCAGACAACACCTTCAGTACTTTCAAACCATAATAGCAATAAGCAAAGTTGAGACAGTCTTGATGAAACCAGTATGCCACCTTTTCCTTCCAACACCAGAATCTGCCTAAACTAGTAAAAGAAGTTAAACATCTGTGATTCCCCATCAGTTTTCATTTTTTGCCATGTACCACCTTTGTACATTCAGGCACAGGAAGGAACTGGGGCATCAGAGTTATGACACAGAAGATCTGTTTATGCCATGATGCAGGCTAGAGGTTAGATGTATCTCAAAGATGAAGCTACAGCACAGCAGTAACTCTAGTTTTGGCACTGCAGGCTCACCACGTTCAGAGTATTATCAGCATTTCTGAGTGTACCTCTGAACCGGAGATGTGATGTGCACTGTCAGAAACATCTGTCCCAAATAGATCTCATGAGAAAAGCACAGGCAACATCTAACAGCCATAATTACACTGAAGAAAAAAAAAAAAGGCACAATATGCTCTGTGGACTGTATAAAACAAAGGGTTCAAGTAAAAGAGTGCGCATAAAAAAAAAAAAGCTTTTACAAGGGACCTGAAGGAGGGTAAAAAGGCTGTAATTAAGATTTTAGCCACCTCTAAAAAGGCTCGTCTGATACACCAGAGCAGCTAGTAATGTGTAGCACACTGCCACACAGTGACAAATAATTCTTACTGCACCCTCAAGACAGATACTTTTAAAGAAATTACTTTTTTACAATATTTACTGTGTAATAAATCAAAATCAGATCTGGTATAAATACTTCCTGCAGCAGTGGCTCCAGTGTGGACACATACACCTGTACTTGACATGAATGTGGGGGAGTTTTTAAATATTAAACAGGAAAATAGTACACACTGAAAATACTTCCTACAATCGCCCCCAAAACACACTAAATCCAGTCCCACCAGTATCAATAGGATTGAAATTTCAATCTTTTTTCCTGCTGTGGCTGTGCTCCCAAGAAAGCTCATTTTTAGCATAAGCCACTGTATCCAAGGACTGACTTTCCAAACTTCCAATTCAATTCAAACTTCCATCTCTTGCACTGTAAAACTATGTTGCCAGGCAGTGTGTTCAGTTCTCCTAACACACAGCAGTCTTCCTAAAGACTTAGGAACTGAAGAAATATGGTCACCTCCGAACCTCAACATTTTTCTTTCATGTAGAGAATTTGTTTTTATAACCCATATAATGTACAGTAAAAGTAAAATGTGAACTAACAAAATGTAAATATTAGAAGACAATAATATAAAGCGATCCTTTAAAAAATAAATAAGATCATGTAACGGTTAAGACATTGCCATAACTATAAGAAGATGTTTTCTTATATTTGAGCATTTTGGCAGGTTTAGCACTCTCCAGGGCTGTTAAGAAAGAACAAAGAAGGAAAATCCAGAGTTCCTGACCAGCATTGAACTACACCTCAAGTTCCCTGCCAGCACCGCACGCTTGCTGCCCTCTAAGATTATCATATAAGCCCTATCTCCAGCCTTTTCTGTGGTTTTCCAAGAGGCCCTCATTTTCTGGCTTGTCTTCGTACAAGAGCTGTCTCTGTGAACCACCTCTTCATTCCTGCAAACATCCCATATCACACACTCCTGCCTCAGGGCCATCCAGTCAGCCCCATGATTGCACTACATCTACACCACCAGTATCACGGTAGGAATCCCAAATCTGCTCTGCACCGGCTGCTACTTAAAAGTAAGACAAATAAGAGGGTCTGGAGACAAAATGAGATGCCACAAAGAACCTGAAGAGCCATTAGCACAGTGAGTCTGTGATAACAGCAGCTGCAGCAGCCATTCTGCTAGAGTGGGCACGAAGAGGGGTTTCCCTCCCAGAGACTGATTAGCCTCAGTTAACACAGCTTGCAGCAGTGATTTCTAATCACCAGGAGCAAAAGGGAAGACAGAGACCCCATGTGTTACAGAAGGTGTTTCAAACATTAACGCAGGAGCAGGAACACAGAGGGCTGTTTTTCAGATGGGAATGAAAGGGTTGATTCCCCTGTGGCCCAGCAGCTCGCAGCATCATCGACCACAGGACAGTGTAAGGGGCTAGAATATTATCCAGTTAAAATACTGATTTTCCTGTGTCTCAGTCACAGGCTCACATAGGATCACCTCCTTTCCTCTTCTCTGGGATGTTAAATACACATGGCAGGATGAGGCACCACAGGCCACCTACATTGACTGCACTCGAGTTCCTTCTTTCAAGTTGCACAGCTCCAGGCTGAAGCTGTCTTCAGGAGGAAGTGTGAGCATGGAGTACAGCTAAGAGGAAGCTGCATCAGGGGAACCACAGGCTTGCAGGAACTCTGGGAACTTGGTTTCTATTTTTATTTTAAGAAAATTTACTTCTGGAAAAGGATGCAGGCTGTGTGGCCTGAAAATTGATAGCTTTCCCATACATGTTCCTCTGAGGTGTTTGCGTACACTTGTCCTGGACACTCTCCAGCCACCTCTGGCTTCCCTTTGTGCCTTCACTTCCCAGAACCAAAGCCACACTGCCCCAAACCAGACACTGAACTGAACGGATCCCCATTTACATTACTAATTTCTCCACAAGTGGTATTCATTCAGTTACTGCACAGCCTCACAGCTCAGCAGACAAAACAACACAAGTACCTAGGAAGCCTAGCTTTATGTTTCAGATCTATTAACTTAAGACAGACAAGCAGAAGACAGAGCCACACCCTTTCCAGCATTGCCACTAGTCTACTCTTTCTCCAACATCTTCCCTCACCCTTCCTTATACAAACACTTAAGCTATAGGCTATGGAATTCTCACAACCACCACCATCCATACACTCTCCATACGTTGACCCACATTCTCCCAAATGGGGCCATAGATCTACTTTGAAAAGGGTATTCATTCCTCCTGAGCCACCGAGTCCTCCCCCCAGCACCAAGTATCTAACCAGAGTATTTTCCAGTGTAATTCAGAAAATGGTGATAGGGAGCAAACATTTCCACGACTATTTTAAAATCAGTTGCACAAGGAACAAGGAAACCTACAGCAGGTCTTTCCAGTTGCTTCAAACAAGTGCAAATATTTGTTCAAATACTCAGCCTGCCTTAGTACTCAGGGAATAAAAGTTCTGCTGACTTCAGTGACTGCTACCCACAAGCAGCAGACCTAATGACTTGGTCTTTAAACCTGGAAGACAACTGTGGAATAACGTTAAGGGCTGAAGGAATCTCACAGTTATAAACTTAACCTTTTTAAGCATAACTCCAAGCAGAAACATTTTTGAGAAGAGCACTGAGAGATCCAAGATAAAGCTACAAACACATGAAGGGGCAGAAGATCTCACAAGTTACAAAATGCAAGTTATTAAGAATTGATTCGCAGCTGACAGCTACTTTGATTTCTGGTGTAGTCTTTCCTTGCTGCAAGGGATATATATTTCAATATAATCCTTCATTATATGAGGCAGGCAGCATTACTATTCATTTTCCAGTTTTCTCTATTTCAGCTGTATGACTAAATGAGTGAGAGTGTGTGTGTCTGTACACATGTGCCTGGACACACATGGGGGAGCATTTAAAATAACTTAAAGTAGCTTTTATTTTTAATGTATCAGGTGATGAGAAACAGCTTTCCACATAACTGAAGAAGTCAAAATTCATTGGGGCAGAGTCAAGCAGAGACTAAATGCAAGCTTCAAGTCCCAGCAACCCTTTCAAGTCCCTAACAACCCTTAGAGCCCAGTCCTGCTCCCACATTGCATGTCAAAACCTTCAGAACAAACTCTGCAACTCTCAGGGTTGTGTGTCCCACTGCTCCACTGAACACTTATGGCCCAGTGTTTACCATCATCTACTTTTCAAAAAGAGGTGATTTCTGCTGTTTGGAGGGCTGGAAGTTGGAACTATGACACCGATTTGTTTGTTCTAGGCAGGTTATGCCACACGTTATCTTAGTTTACTACCATATAAAATGCGATACCTGTCTTACTAGTATATTTCCTGTAGTAAATAAAGACTTACTTCTCTTCTAGATTTCCCCATAACCTATGGGCAGAGGCAGGTAATTTGTTGCCTGGTCTTTTGAAAGCAACAGGATGCTCTTCTTGAGCTTGGGGTCCCTCCTGATCATCTCTTGATGCCTCTCCCATCTCTGGCTTTCTCTCCTCCTTGAAGTAGCTCTCCAGATGGAGAGTTCCTTTGACCATGTGGTCAAGAAAATTCAGAATCCATATGCAGTTCTTTAGCCACATTGGGAAAGGTTCTGAAGAGCAGAAAGCTGCATCCAAGAATTCTCCAAACGTCCTTGTCCTCTCAAGGCTCAGAGGGATTTGCCATTCCCCTTGTGTCCAGAAGCATCCAAGTGACCCGAGATCCTCTGCCATCTTTTCGAAAAGGCCATTCCTCTGGAAGAAGTTGCTGTTGACAGGGTCCAGGTGCAGGGCTGCTGTTATTCCCTGAAGCGTGTAGAAAACAAGCTCCAGTATGCAATTCTGTCCAACTGCTGCCCACAGCCCAGATGGAGGGTCCTGCAATGCACCTTCCATGTCTGAGAGAAGGGACAGGAGTCCATTGAATCCACTGCAGGTTCTGAAAGCTGAGTGGCTCTTGGGACTCTCCAGTATCCTCAGGAGTGACTACAAACATTGAGAAGAAAGGAGACAAAAGAAGCACTTAAACCAGGGGACAAAGAAGCTTTAGAGTATTTTAAAATTCCAAGTTTGTACCAAAATTCTTTCACTGAAATTTCACTCTGAACAAAAAGTTGTTCAAGGTAAAGATCACCACTGCACAACTTTTTTCCTCCTCCTTTCCCCAATGTCAAACAACCAAGAATTGAATGCACCCTCAGGAGCAATCCATGGAGTCAGCCTGAAAGGTAGGGAATCACACTTACAGGGATAGGCAAATAAATCAAGTTTCCTGCATTAAATATCCTAGTCAGTTTGGCCAGAGATAGTTTCAGACCTTTGGCTATTCTTTCAGCAGTCTTCTGAGACTTCCTCAAGAAATCTGCCTTTGCCATAAATAAAAGAAAGATTCAATTGTAGATAACCTCATATAGAAATTGAGAAGGCACAGCTCTCTATAGGCAAGTTTTCCTACAGCCTTGGATATACATGAGGAACCACACTAGACTTTTGCTCATATGACTGAGCAGACCCTTTCCAAAAAAGCAGCGACAAAGGATGGCCCAAAGAATACTGCAAGCAGCAGTCTCTCCTCATTAAGGCAATAATAATTCCCTTTCTCAGAGGAGGTATTTTTAAAGTTTGCACAACACTTTGGAGAAAAAAGCCATAAAGAGTCAGATCCCAAGATAATGAAGTCATTAGATTTTATCTAACTTCAATGGGTTAAAGCAGGTTGTAAGTGAATGCCACTTGACAATATTACACATGAATGCTATGGGCTTGCCATTTTAAAACAAATCTAGAAAAGTTATTAAGAGTTGTAGTGGTGGAAGTAAAATCAGTGAGAAAGAACTTGTGAGGAGGCAGTCTACTGTATTTGAATGTAATCCATTTTTGGTATGTTGCATAATTCATTTTGTAAATATGATGCTCTTTCAGGCACCAGGGACCTTTCAGGTTTGAGGCTGTACCTTTTCACGTTGGAAAGGGCTAATTTTACATATAAAGTTTCCCAAGAGATATCCAATGAGAGAGGTTCACTTCACAATTTGCTGAAGAGGAACAGATTCTAACATAAATATATCTCCCTGTAACAGGATCTAGGACTGTGAGAAAGGGTTGCCAGAACTGGAGCAGGAGGGGGAACTCTATTACTGTCATTCAATTTTGTATGATAATGTATCAAACCAGGCAGAGACTTCTGAACAGGGAGTAAATTTAATAACTCGGAGTTGAAGTTATCAGGATGGCTTTAACACATTTCAGAGAAGGTCAACAGTAACCATATTTCCTCCAGCTCTAACTCAGTTAGAATTTAATCGCCTATGAGTTAGTATTCCTCTGTCACGAATCTATAAAACTGATGTCTGCTGGAAACCCCCTAACTCAGTTAACGTTAACAGAATTTATTTCACATTCCATTATTTGTTATTCCTCATAATTGTCCACGTGCCATGCTGGAATACAGCAGTGCTAATTGCATTTGGGCTCAAGCTTTAAGAGCTAAATATATATTAGCAAATCAATCTGAATTTGTGTGTAACACAATCACAGTCCCAGTCGATGCAGATAAATTCATTTGCTTACATTATGCTTTAATATAGTTATCATTTGTCAAAATTAAACACTGAATCTGCATTTATTTTCATATTAGTTTGGACACCCTACTCAACTTTTCCACAAATATTGTTAAAGTTTACTGTTTCAAATCAAAGCTATAAACTTTGCCACGTTTTTGTTTTTTTAAAGTAACATGGTTCTTTTATCACACAAGCAGCTGCTGAAAGGTGAATTCAGTTCACACTTAGAGAAGGTAGCATGAAACCTTAAATCAGCGCTCACAACACTACTGCTTTTCAACTTGATGCCTATGAACTAAACCAAAATAAAGCACACTAATTCATTTCCCCTGCTTCATTACTTATGGATGAGACCCTCTATAAACATAGTAGAGGCTATGAATAGTTTCAACTTCTTCCTGCAAACATTCATAAGACTCCTCCTTTCCATCATATCACATCTCTTTTTCCATGACACTTGTGTGTGCAGGAGATAGCAAGATTAAGGACAGCAAAATTTCACCTTGTGAAAATTATCAGAATCAAACCATTCGTCCCATGCCTACCCCACCCCTTCCAAATCTTACTCCTTTACCTCTTCTCACATCCTCCCTCCACACCTCCTCTGCTTCCATTCACATTTGTTTCTCCTTTCTCTGTGACGTTATATAGAACTGCTCATACCACTGTGACCTTTACCATTTCAATTTCTCCGCCCTACATTACGATTTAAGTCTTCAAAATACTTCACAATCTGATACTGAGTGACAGCGTTGACCACACACACATTGCTAAAAATCAAAGTGCATAATATACCAGAATCAAAAACTGGCCCATGGTTCTTTTTTCTTCTGCACTTACCTTCTTAGAAAAAAATCATAGTGCTAAGGGTGAGATTAAGATCAATTTGCTACAAGCCAAGCAGTTTCCAAGAAAACAGCAACCCTGTGGGAAGCTACATTAAATACCTTCAGCAGATCCAGTTTCAGATGTAGTTCCCCTTGAGTAGAAGAACAGAGGGCCCCTATAATAATGCTCATATATTCTTCATAGTTGATGACTGATAGCTGCTCCAAGATGCTGAGAGTAGCACTCCTATAGCACTCATCATCCAAAAATATCTTGATATATGGCACCATTCCATAGTCCTTCAGAACAACTGGGGACAGATATGGTATCATTTGTTAAACTGTGCTTTACTTGTAGTTTTCAAAGGCAGATTTTCAATGTTGGTGTGAAGTGACACATTTCTACAAATACAGCAGGAGAGGCAAGACGAAGAGCTGGTTAAGCTAAAGATGACACAAACTGAAAGGAACAACTAGGGATAAAATGACTGGATGACCATGGTTTCTAATCATCAGAGATGACAGCTTCCCAATATAACAATGAATGAAAAGGAAAAGATGCCTTATTAGTTTTCAGCCTAAACATCTCTTTAGTTTATGAAAGGGACTGTTTGATAGTGGATGACAACATATTTGGGCTGTGTAAGATGCTGCAAACCTGATGACGCTAGGATTCAAGAGTGAATTAAGTGAGTGGATTCCAGTACTCAGAAGAGTTCACTTCTGTATTACTATGTTGCACAAGATTCCCCACACGTGCACCTCTTAGACATGCCAATACTAAATGTACGAGTGTTACTCAGCGTGTATTTGATCCCATCAAGATTTCAAATAATAGACACCATGGAAGAAAATCTGGATGAACAAATAATACACAAAACTCACACACAGAGTTTTGTTTTCCACAAGGTAAATTTGCATTTTCTATGTTAACACTTCAGGAGTATCAACATAGATAAAGGAAGCAGGGTGACTGCTGGGATAAGACTGATTATGCAGCATGAGAACATCTTTGCCACATTTCTTCCTGGTGCAACACTGTTATCCCTAGACTTCTAGCTTTTGTCCTCCCCTTCTCACTGAAGCACAAGAGACAGAAAATTTGTTGGTGCTCCTTAAGAAGCATTGTGGCCATTTACCACCAAATATCACAAAGGTAATGCACTCATATGTCATATCTTACCAGTGTTCCTCACAGACCCCACTGTAAGGGCAGCCACCATCTTCAGCATAACAGCATTTAATTCCTTCTCAGTGCCTTCTTCCAGACCAGGCTGATGGGTTCCAGCTGTCAGTATATTAAAATTCATAATACAATTTATACAATACATAGTTAACTGTAGCTAAAATATATCAAACCAAAAAGGAAAACCTGTTCTCCAGCAAATTCTACTTCTCTTAAATATAACTTAGAAGCTACTTGAACCTTAAAATGAGCAACAAGATACAGACAAGGTATCGTCTAATCAGGGTCCAGTCTGGAATTAGGAAACACAGGTCTGATTCTATGCTCTTCAGACCGTATCTCTTGCATAACTATAGACAATACTAGTAATAGTGGTGTTTCCACTTCTCAACTGATGTAGAGTTACCAGTTCAGTGATACCTGCTAGGGTAGGAACACACACAAATAAAAGAACATTACAGATTATGAGCTATGAAGCGGTAAAATATTATAGCAACAGGGAGTACTTAAATACCTAAACTAAAAGTGAAGAGCAGAAAGCCTCCTGCAGGTTCAAAAGCAAACATTTTCCAGGATCAGACAGTGTAAGGTAGGTTATTTTTAGATCTAAAAGACTTGAAGTTTGTAGGCTAAATTTCTGGAAACCAAAACAGAGTAACAGCGCTCACTTTACACAGTGTCTTCCCACCTGCCCCCTCTTCATCTGTGTGTCTAAATTTACAAATTACATAGCCATTCAATCACTCATTCTATAGAATTTAGATCACCAAGTGATCTGACACAGTGAAATTAATGCAAAGACAGAAGTAAGCCCCTATGCACAGCTTATAACCAGAAGGTGAGTTTTCAAGAACCTCGGTGTTTATCTTCACAATCCGTATCTAAGTACTCTTGTACAAAACTCTAGTTCTCTGGTGTCAAGAATGCAAATCTAAGTGTCCTTGCAGGTAATGGATGTCTGCATTCCGGAACTTCTGTTGCAATTCATATTCCTTCTGTTGCTTGGAGTAAACGTATATAAATAATTCAATGGTCCTTGCTGCATCAGAACTTATACCTAGTACTTTGGGTCCCTCCTTCTTTACTAAACTACTATTGCACTGAAATTTAACGGCATTTCCCAATTCATACAGCACAGAAAATGTTATTGTGCATTTTTCTTTCTTTAAAATAGCATTTATAAACTTTTATATATGTGAGCCTGTCCCTTAAGACAGCTGTACCCCACAGTTACCACACCAGGACTATTATCTTCCTGTTTTCATAACAAGAGATAACTGTATCAGATGACAATGAGTGGCAGTAATTGTGGGTAATATATGGCCAAAATTCAAGAAGCTGTTTTCCATCATTAGTCCTCAGGACTAAGTTGTTACTTTCAGAGGAACTAAGCACTGTGGAAAACTCTTTCTTTCTCTACTCTCAAGCTGGCATCCTAGAGAATCTCAAATTGAGACTTGTTTAAACATGTGGGCTGAATGGTACCTTCCAGAAAGATTCATCCACAAGAAGGGCCGGAAGGAGGATCCGGGGAACTACAGGCCAGTCAGTCTGACCTCGGTGCCTGGGAAGGTCATGGAACAGATCCTCCTCAGTGCCATTACACGGCACATGCAGGAGAACAGGGTGATCAGGCCCAGTCAGCATGGGTTTGTGAAGGGCAGGTCACGCCTATCAAACCTAATATCCTTCTATGATAAGGTGACCCACTTAGTGGATGAGGGAAAAGCTGTGGATGTTATCTACTTGGATTTTTGCAAAGCTTTTGACACTGTTTTCCACAGCATTCTCCTGGAGAAACTGGCTGCTCATGGCCTGGACAGGTGTACTCTTTGCTGGGTAAAAAACTGGCTGGATGGCTGTGCCCAGAGAGTGGTGGTAAATGGAGTTAAATCCAGTTGGTGTCCAGTCACAAGTGGTGTCCCCCAGGGCTCGGTGCTGGGGCCGGTTCTCTTTAATATCTTTATCAATGATCTGGATGAAGGGATCGAATGCACCCTCAGTAAGTTCGCAGATGACACTAAACTGGGCGGGCGTGTTGATCTGCTTGAGGGTAGGTTGGCTCTGCAGAGGGATCTGGACAGGCTGGACCGATGGGCTGAGACCAATGGTATGAGGTTCAACAAGGCCAAATGCCGGGTCCTGCACTTGGGTCACAACAACCCCATGCAGCGCTACAGGATTGGGGCAGAGTGGCTCGAAAGCAGCCCGGCAGAAAAGGACTTGGGGGTGTTGGTTGACAGCCGGCTGAATATGAGCCAGCAGTGTGCCCAGGTGGCCAAGAAGGCTGTATCAGGAATAGTGTGGTGAGCCGGACTAGGGAAGTGATCATGCCCCTGTACTCGGCACTGGTGAGGCCCCACCTCGAGTACTGCGTTCAGTTTTGGGCCCCTCGCTACAAGAGGGACATTGAGGTGTTGGAGCGTGTCCAGAGAAGGGCTACAAAGCTGGTGAGGGGTCTGGAGGACAAACCTTATGAAGAACGACTGAGGGAGCTGGGGTTGTTTAGCCTGGAGAAGAGGAGGCTGAGGGGAGACCTTATCACCCCCTACAACTACCTGAAAGGAGGTTGTGGAGGGATGGGGGCTGACCTCTTCTCCCTGGTGACAAGTGATGGGACGAGGGGAAACGGGTTCAAGTTACGTCAGGGGAGGTTTAGATTAGATATTAGGAAACATTTTTTCACTGAAAGGGTTATTAAACATTGGAATAGGCTGCCCAGGGAGGTGGTGGATTCACCATCCCTGGAGGTGTTTAAAAAAAGGGTAGATGGGGCACTTAGGGACGTGGTTTAGAAGTGGCTCTTGTCAGGGTAGGCTAAAGGTTGGACTCGATGATCTCAAAGGTCCCTTCCAACCTCAACAATTCTATGATTCCATGATTCTATGATCATACACTGGTGAAGGATAGCCCAGAACTGTTTAGGCTAGTGAACAGAACAATAAACAGATAAGATTTCAGAGAGGACGCAGCTTAGTATGTCATAAACTTAGGCCAGTTGGCTTGCAGACAAAATATAGCTACCCAGTATATAAAATTTATAAATCGACTGTAGAAAAAGATTCATTAATTCCTATCGACCTACTTCAACAATCATTGTGAATGACATTAAGTCGTACCCGACTTCCTCAGGATCTTGGCTTGCTTCCTCAAAAGTGCCAACAGTAGGCCTAAGAGCCCAGAGTCACGGAATATGTCGCTGAATAACAGGTCCTTCTGAGTCATGCTGAGAAGGCACCGGAGAGCTGTTAAGGTGCAGAATGGTACTGTGTTTTCCTTTATCAAATACTGAACCTTCTTCAAAATTTCATGGGGGACATATGAGAGGTCTAGCACTATGGACTCCACCAGTCTGAAGAACTGGACTTGGACTGGGTGTGGTTTGAAATGGATTATGTCTGTAAACTGGTTGATAGGTTGTAGTGTCCATTCCAGAAGAAAGAAGTTCACTGTGTCCCAGGCCCATATGGTACCAATTGCCTCCAAGATTCTTCCACACAGGTGCTGATCATTACTTTTCATGAAAATGGACTGCAACACCTGAAAAGCCTGAAGGTTTTTCACTGTCATTCCTGTGGGATAAAACCAGGTGAGATCATTTTTACATCAATGTTATTTAACACTGCAAGCACCATAACTATGATGTTAAATCATGTCTGAGTGTGGAAATAGGAGTCATAGACATGAGGGATGTGATTGGGAGGCATGTTCTTAACCTTGGATCACACCCTACAGCTGACACAGTCAGTTCAGTTTGATGTAGGTAGCATTCAGACTCCAGCAGCATTAAGCTTCTGATGACATCAGAAGATGTCATCTCATATTCTTTCCTCCATCTTACCACACGTAATGAATAGAGCTTCATTTTTCTATGACCCACCTACATAGCCACATATATATGCATGTGTATATATATATATGTATATACTGTACCAGAAGACCGTGTCTGTTCAAAATTAAAGTGCGGTAATTGCGGGTGTACAATGTTGCCAGAAACTTTCAGTTCAGTTTTTCCACAGGTTGTAAGGCAAGTCAGCATGTCCAAGATCTCATCCAGATAGGGGTCTCCTTCATTTTGCTGCAACCCCTCACACCTAGGAACAAAGTTTAGGACAGTCATATGCTCATGCCATAGTCATACAAACATTTTGGATATATCACCAGGTACTGAGTACACAGGAGCTACCGAGTCTGTTTTACTGTCTTCCTGTCTTATTTCCGTGACTTGTTTAAGCATCTTATAAACAGTAACTCCACCAGTAACAGTCCCCACCATGTGGGACATTCTGAATCAGAACAAAACTTACAAACTGAAGAAGAAAACTGAAATGACACTGTAAGAGTCTTCTAAAGAAAAGGAAGATAAATGTTGGAATTTAGTCCAGTTATGTGTACTTTAAAAAGAAAGTAATTTTGTGAGAGATCAAAAAATTAAAGCAGATACTTCACATTAAAAGGTAGGCATACAGTTGGCAAGGTAAGCAACTGGCTAACTGAGATAAATAACAGAAAAATCTCAGCCCTTAGGAAGGGAAAAATATTGCATTGCCTGAGCTTTGTGAATCAGACATGAAGGTGGTATATCTCTCCTACATAAGGAAATAATTTGAACTGTAACCCCATATTTGCCATAGTTTAGACTGAAGTGAGAGTCTATCAAAGGGCAGCAAGCTGCTTATCATGTTATCCTATTCTGTACTGCTTAGAGGGGTCAATTCTTAAGGAAAACTGAAGCACCTGGGCATGTATTAGTGTCAGAGCAATAGACTGATACCAGAAGTTAGGAAGATCTCAGTAGAAAACAGAACAAATATGTTCTATTTTAATCTAAACAGGAAACCAAGGGACGGGGCAAATGCTAGTATCCATTTTGGCAGGAAAGAATGCAATCAGCAAGATTCTTTTTACCTGAAAAAGAAATTCCAAACATCGGAGAAGGGGAAGCCTGGTCACAGAAAACATTCAGGAAAGAAGCTCTCTGTCTATCCCTTTCTGCCAGTATAAACTGGGAAGGGAGACTAATCTGTGCACCTGTATGCTATCTTGGTCTCTCCAGCTTAGTTACATCCTTAGTTAGAAAGGATGGGGACACTCATAGCCCTTACTTATAAAGATCAGGTGTTTCCCCCCTTATATGGATAGAATTTCATCAGAAATATACATCTCAACACAGCTTATTTATAAGGCAAAGCTAGACAATCTATGGTAACTAAAGAAAACACTGCCAGAAAAAGACAAACCTTTTTCCAATTGTAGGTTAATAATTTTGTGCCATCCAGAGATCATCAGAAATCATACTCACCTACAGATATCTTTGGATTCATGATTCAAATTACAATCCTCTAGATCCAAATTACAAAATTACATCACCCCCAGTCTAACATACTGGACAGGGACCAAAGTTCTTGCACATGTTGGAGAAGTACAAGAAGAGGCAAAGCCAGAACAGAAGCAACAATAGATTGAGAAGATCGGGAAATGCTCTCTTCATATGATATTGAAGAAAACGAGAAAAAAGCTCCTAAGTGCTTCTGGGGAAGTGGTATAAGGTACTGTTTTGACATAGCAAACTCAGAGCCTGGTTAGACAATGCAAGGAGGCAAAGACAGTAAATGATTCCACTTTGTACTTTTGATTAGGATAACTACTGGGGATTTGTGCTGATATGTTCATATTCATCTCAGTTCTGAAGAACGTAACTATTTAAGTTTGGGTAAGGTTTTTTGTTTGTTTTTTGCACAGCAAGGAGATCCACTTTCCCTCCCTCGCTGTCTGCATTCCTGGACCAAGAGTTCACCTTAACTGTGACAAATGTCTCTGACCTACACCCCCTCTAATACTAATTGACGAAGAACCTTTGTCTTGTGTTCGGTAAGTCCCTATCCCACCTGTAGACTAACTTCTCCTACTGTTAATTTCCATTATGGTTTCAGCAGAAGTAGTTACGTACTGCTTCCCTTTCTAAAACAGCAATGAAAGACCCACTATCAGTGTCTTTATCAATGGCTTTGCAGGCACGCAGGATTACCTATATGATTCATATTTTAAAACAAACCACCATGTGTTCTGAAAATTAAATTTTACCATCCTTTAGAAGCCAACTAAAAACATCTCTACTTACCTGAGTATAATTTTTAGCAGGAGTTGGTAGCCATCGTTATTTTCAAACTCTGTTAACAAAGCTGATGATATGGGATAGGAATCTTTCACAAAGCACAATACAATACTAGCAGCTTCACACACATCACAAGCAGGTATGGTATCAGCCAGTTTAAAGAGATTCTGAATAGCTATTTTAATGCAGTCCACAGCTGTGGGGAAAAAAAAATAAAATTTAGCAGGCATTTAAGAACTGACTGTCTAGCAAATTCGAAGTTACTAACAAAAATGGAACAACAAGTTTCCAGAAAACGTTATTTCCCAGTAAAATAGGAGCCCGTTAACTCTTCTCCTAAAAAGACAAGAGGATATAGGAACACCACACTCATCTCAGAGGCTACGTGAAGAACATTCCTGGTTTTAAAGTATGCATGCATTTCTTTGCTTAATCCCCAGAAGCTGATTCAGTCTCAGGAGTATAAGCTTCCAACGCATCCACTCTCCAAAATTCATATACTGTGAATCCAAGGTAAGTGGAGGCTGACATGTTTAATTGTCTTGTACTAAGTCAATCACACATTCTGTGCACAGTTCACAGATCAAGTCTTTGCTCAATGAGGCATATGTAATGGGGTATACACATCTTGCTCTGAGCAATGAAGCCTTGTCTTTCTTGTCTGATCTGATGTCCAGTCCTTCCAGGCCAGCTTCGAAATGTCTAAACAGTTCAGTACTCTTAGAACTATTATTCCTCAGTCTTTCAATCTCACCTGGAAAGCCAATTTTTTTTATTTTAAAATAATAAAAGTACCTATACGCAGTTATTCCATGACAAGGAATACCAATAGTAAAGTGTGGATTATAAAACTATATTTTTTTCCTTCTGAGAAATTGAGACTCATGGCCTTTGCACTTCTTAATAATAAAAAAAACTGCTTACTCTAATAAAGCCTAGAAGAAATGAGGATGTAATTCAACCAATCATGATATTGTCCCAAAAGACACTGTTCCTCTTGCAGTGCCCTCAGCCTTATATTTAGAGTGTGCATGAGCCTTAGGCTCACACATTGAGTCACACAACTTAAAAAAACCATAATACATCTTGTCCTTGCCTACATTAGTGTGATCAGGTGGGACTGGCTTTTGCCTGTAATTTTATTTTTTTTGTATAAAAAGCTTCAGTTTTCAGATAGCTACCAGTGCTAAATAAAGCTCCTGTCTAGAAAGCCAAAAGCCCATGCTTTGCAGTTGATTCCCTACCAGATGATGTAGAGATAAAAAAATTTATCTCAGGGAGACTCTTCTTGAGAATTCATTCTCAGTGGAGCTATGAGAAAAGGAGAATCAAAATTACTAAACCAAACCTTGTAAGTACACAATGCTGGTTTTGGTCTGAGCCTTTGAAATAGTTCTCAGCACACGGCCTGTAGGTATTTTCCATGAGTGGCTACACTGGTCCCAGAGGGAAGCAGTTGCTATAATTAATGACTGAAGCTTATCAGCTGCCAGAAGTTCCTCTACACCTTGTTCCTCTCTGTACATGTTAAGCATTATCTGAAAAGAAAACAAACATCAGCTACAATAAACACCTCTACAAAATATCTTGGAGATGAAGAAAAATCCATTGGGGGAGGCGGGAAATCATAGTTTGATACTAATACCAGGAGAAAGGATGCAGTGAAATGAACAATCTATACCACTAGGATATCCTACGATATTCTCAATGGACTTTTTTTTTTAAACAAACAAATAAGAAATATAGTGGAATCATCTCAGTTTGTTTTATACTGTTCTTGATGCTTCTTCAATGGTTTTCAGTCCAAACTTACTCTTTTTAGCAGTTTGAATCAATCACTAGCTAAAAGCTTAAGATCTGAGTACTCAGGACAAATGAACTCCCAGAGACGCATCTCACCTTAACAAGCATTTCCTGAGTTTGAGTGTCATCCTCGCTTGTCTCTCCATCATCACTGGTTTTCTTCAGAGGAAAAGTAAAGAAAAGGTACAGGCACTGCATCAGAGCAGCTGGAAGGCCAGATCCAATGATGTTGCACATAGTTCTCTAAGTAAGGAAAATAAAAATCAGCCCCTCTAGAAGGTGACCACAGTTTCCTTGGGTTTCTACACACCAAATGTACGCATGGCAGCTGAAAGAGCTACTTGAGCATTTTACTCTTACAAGTGCTCTAGGACACACAAGTGTGTCAATTATAGAGCATGGCTGTACAAATCCACTGGACAGAAGTAAACACACTGACTGTGTGTTGCCATAGCTGCTCCCAGGACTTCCCACTCCAGCTGAACTACAGCTTTGACAGTTATTTACTTACTATGTCCTGCATAAGGAGACCTACAGTCAATAAAGCAAACAACCTGCAAACTAACTAGCAGCTAAAATAGCAGTACATCCCAGGCAGACAGTGCTGCTTTTATCATTAGTTCACAGAACACCCTGCAGCGATAGAGGCCTAACATGTTAAAAGCATGAATTCTCATTCCCTCCTTGACCCAGCATAGCAGCAATTTAGCTATAACGCCTTTGCTTTTGTAACATATTGAATAACTACACACACACTTCTAATTATAGCTTTTATAAATGCAAGAGACACCATTTCTCCACAATGTTTCTCAACACTTAGTTTCTTCCCATCTTCACTGCGGCTGTGTACAACTTACAGAGAAGTCCCAATGTGCTTGCTTGGCACACAACAATTAAAAAAAAAAATCAGCAGCAAATTAAACAGAAGAGGGAGGTTTGTGATTTGAAGTTTTGTGAGTGTGTGTGCTACAAAAAACAGCAATGTCTTAGATCTGTGAAAAACCCAAACCTCATCAGAAACTTCAGGCTGTAACTAACTATAAATAATTTTATAAAACTCCTTGTGACACAGAACATGTCCACTAGAAGCTGACAGTAAGATTTTATTTCCATGTACCTGAATAAGGATCAGCTCAATGTCAGGGATAAACACACCCCTGACACCCATCACCTGGGTATACTGCTGACGCCAGTCTGCATCTACATACAGTCTGATGGGTGTACAAGCAAATTTTGTGAAATGCTTTGAAATGCTTCAAAGTGAGCAGCTATCAGGATGGAAAATCCAACTACTGTATTACCAGACAGACAGATCCTTACTAGTCATGGTTTTGATATGTTAGCTGGAGTGACAAAGGTTGAAGATCCACAAGGGGGGGGGGGAAAAAAAAAAGAAAAAAAGATAAATCAGAGCAACATGAGAAAAAAACAGCTGCCTGATGATCAAAATAAAAAGGGTATCTGAAAGCACAGAGCGCTTACTTCCCTCCTTTAAAAAAACCTAGACTATAAACCTGGTGGTGTGTCATCTATCTGACCCTGGGCATGCTGAATCACAAAGCATTGGAGATAATGCAAGCATTATGAGACTTAGGTGTTCCACTGTTGATTGGCTACCCAGCTTCTCTGAAATAAAAAGGAAAAAAACAAAACAAGACAAAACAACAAAACCAACCTTTGTAGACGTTTCTCTTACCAAGTCAGTCTGTGAGAGCAGATACACTGATTTCAGGAGCAAACGGCCATCTTCTGCTTCCCCTTTCTGTTGCAACAATTGCTCCAAAGCAAGACGAGCTTCCTCTGTTACCACAAAAACATTAAACTTCAATTCCTTAATGAAAGATGAAAATACTGCATTGATCCTTTCTTAACAGATCTGACAAGTTTAACAAAGTTACAGTAGCAGGAGTCCACTGAAGTGAACAGAAGGACATAAAAGGATTTTTATCCAGCATCAGGCTCAGGTCAGTTCATGTAAACTACATGTTCCAAACTGACAAGCTTCACTGGGAATACCAGCTCAGTTCATGAAGTCTGCCAGCTGACCAGTGCTAAGAATTTACAACAGCTATGAGGAAAGCCATGTGTGGCTAGCAGTATTTTTTTCATTAAATAATGCACCTCAGAATAGCGTGTAGCCTACTCTTTTACTGTTTAGCTGCAGTATTATACATTTCCAGCTACAAAAGTTCCAAAAATCAAGGTCATCACAGCATACAAGGTCAGATCTTCAGTGCAATCACCCAAAACCAGTGCTAGCTCGCACCTACCAAAAGATCTGGCTTGCCACACTTAGCATTCTCCTGTTGCCCCTTTATTGCCCTAATTGTAAGTACAGAGGACAGCTGAATGTCAGCACATTCCCAGAATAAGTGGATGCAGTAGTTACGGTATGGGATCATTACCTGCAGGTTTGCCATTGAGGTTCCTCTTAATTTCTTTTGTCAGAAGCTTGGAAACCTCACTGGCTAATAGCTGAATGTTGGGGAATACGATTACTCCAGCAGACTGTTCCCAGGCCTGAAATCCAAGTGTAACTGTTAAGTCTTTCTGATACAGCATGTCTTTGGTAGATTGAGAAGCACTAATAAATATAAACAAACAAACATAAAGCTAATATTGCCCTGCAAATTTCCCTCCCCAGCCAATATAGTCCATTAAGCAGCATTTGCCAGACAGGCAGGAGCCTGACACTACAGATACAGAAGTCAACCTGGAACTACCTTTTGAATCATGTAATGCACGTACTAGAGAGCATTTACATTATTTTCTCCATTTAATACAATCAAAACAAACATAAATGTTTGCCATAGCCCCTGTGTCACTAATTATTTGTATCAAAAAGCATGCTAGTCCTTTTTGAAATACAACACCCTCTACCCTGAAGAGGTTATAGCTACAGTTGTCCAAGAATTTTTCAGTGCAAGTATATCCTTCTCCAAAAACTTGCCTCCCCAAAACTGAAGTTAGTCATAAACAAAACCCAAGTTTTCAATGAAATAAAAATTTAAAATAAAAATTGTATTTTCTCCATTCAGTCAGTCATTGCACAGTCTCAGCTACTTAGAGACTGAAGTGGGACTGGAAGTGCTGCTCTCATAGAGCGTTTGTAACAGCTCTGTCAAAAAGACACGGTAATACAGGACTACTGCTCCCAGGCAGCAGTATACTGGCCAAGATTCACCTGAAACTTAATGATTTCTTTCAAGTCAATAAATTTATATAAAAAAACCTTAATATCACAGAACAAACAAACAAGCAAAATCCTTTATGGTTTGGGTTGTTTGGGTTTTTTTTAGTTTGGGGTTGGAGGAGGTGTGTGGTTTTCGTTGGTTTTTTTTTTTTTTTTAAATACATTCATAAAGTTTCTGCCTTGCAATTCTGCTCTATTTTAGGAGGAAAGTAAAGCTCATAAAATCAGCATTTCTTTCAGGACAGAAATAATCTTTGTTGCAAACTAAGGAAATAAAAGAAAACATGAGGAAATGGGCTGAAAAAACAGAAATATTCTAGCCCAAAAGGCACTAGGATGTGATTTTGCAGCAATATGTGTTGCCTAACCCATCTGCCTATGAGGTTAAGATGTAAGCTGCCAGGCCTGGAATGACAACCCTGCCTGTCCGGGAATTTACATTACAAGCTAGCTTACAGCATGAGTACAGATCGGTGCTAATACAGGAAAAGATGCAATTCTAAAATTCTGAGACTATGACAGTAAATGCTTACTAGTTCAGGATTTCTAAACATTTCCTATGCTATAATAAGCACCCCAAAATAGGAAGATATAGTCCTAAATGCATAGCTAGCCAAGGAAAATAAATGTATAGACAAGTTTATAAACAATTTATAAATAAGTTTATAAATCACTTGTTCAAGAATGGACAAGCAATTCAATGCAAAACTGACAAGAGGAACAACAGCAAGACTTGATGATTCCCTGCTCTTTGTCTGACAAACAGATCCCCTCTCAAATACTTCTTAGCCTTGACTCTGGGGAGGAAAAAAATATCCAAAAGGAATAAAAAATATTCCAGTAGGTTAATACTATTGCACTCAACTGGCCTCTGAGGTTCATGTACTATTATTTTTATAGAACATCCAAAGCTACACACATCAATATATTAGGAATAGCGCAGCATTCATCTCTAAATACCAGGCTGAGACACCTCTGTTCCCAGCAACCTTGCAAATTTTCTTTACAAAAATCTCCTCCTTCTAAAAGCTCAGAAAAATCAAGCTGTAAGGCCAGATGATGACAGGAAGGTAACAAAAATAATAAGACATCTGTTCTCCTAAAATAATTTGGAGCAGACACCCCATAATACTGTCTGCCAAGAAATCAGTACAACTCTTTGTGAAAGAAGTTGTTCTATAAACATTATTTCCTTCCCTACCACCGCTTTCAATTACTTGTTCTTTCTTTGCTGATGGAAGCTTGTGGACAAGCTATTTCTTTCCCCAAAGTGCCAGCTGTCTATCGGCAATAAGGCCAGCACTACTTTTTACTTAATTTTACTGCATTGACCTCTGGAACTGCACCCAACTCTCTTTTCTGGGCTACAAAAGAGTGAAATGCAATCACACAGTCTGCCTATCAACTAATTTTCAGTCAATCAACAATACAAAAAAACCCCCAACATGCTGTTTTTTTTCACATGGTGACCATAAATGATTTTCAGAGACCCTCTGTTGCAGGAGCAAGGTCCACCGATTCCTACACTTCTGATAGAGAAATGAGAGAAGAACTGGAAAGACTAGAAGCAAGCTGGGCAAACACAATGACAATAACCCCACAGCTACTTAAGAAGATACAATGTTTGTCATTAAGCTATACCCTTTTTCAGAAGAAAACAGTGATAAATTCCTGCCCCTCTGCCTCAAAGAACAACACCCTCTGAACACTTCAGAAATAACTTGTTATACTCACTCTTCTGCTAACAGAAAGAGCAAGGAATATTACAGAAGTTCGGACCATACTCAGCAGAGAGCAGTTGTCAAACATTCATAGCAATGCTACCATTGTGCAAATATTGTGTGAAGTCTAACTCACTACAGATCAGGCCACTAATATTCTGATTTAATTTCATAGGTGATCTATCTGTGGGTCAGACACCAACCTCTAGAATACACTCTCGTTTAAGAACAGACCTAATCAGTTCCATATTCATCTTTAAACCCATAAAAGATCTGTATCTGGAAGAATATCAACCTGACTTCATTCCAGGATGTCTGCCTTCAGAGGAAACTCAAATAATATGGTATCAATGTAATCTGATTTTATTTCTTCCTCTTAAGGCTGTTTCTACATGTTTAAGACTCTGCCACAAGTTCCCTGTGTCTGCTGTTGCCATCTGTCCTTCCTATTCCATACTTCATGGAGAGATGCTAGCTCAAAAGCCAGACATGTAATAGAACATTCTGATACTTTCTGAGATACCAAGAAGAAAGATACAGAGGGCACATTAAAATGACTCCCAGCCTAGGCCTGAATCACAATCTAACATTTTCCTCCTACACCTTTTCCTTCTACATCAAGAAGTATCCATAAATAATGAGCCTCCACACCCCAGATGGCTCCTGTTAGTGCCCTCTCTCTCTCCAGGCAACTGAGTAAGTGCTAAAGTACTCTAAGACAAAATGAGAGAGATGCACTGGCATCTGCGTGATCAAACAAGGAAAGGAAAAGCAAGAGATGAAATCCTCCAGGGAGGGCAAAGACTTATGCAGAGTCCCCTGTTAAATAATAGTAAGGTAGTTTCTGTAAGAACTTCATAATATGTGCCACTCAAACTGAGATGCATTTCCCCAAGCCAGCTCAGAGGCTTCGCACAAAGCAGAAGGCTGGTACATGAAGGGAGTAAAAGTCATATGAAGAAGGACATGATGACTCAAAGCTAAAGGGCCGGATCGTCCGTAATGTACTCCTAAATCAATGATGCAAAGACAAAATGCTCTAGCTACATATCTGAACCTAAATGCCTTCAAAGCATTGCAAAGCTCACTGATACATCTAAGAAAAGTGAAGGGGAAGAGTCTCTCTTAGACCACAAAACCAAGTGTTAAGCTAATGAGAAATTCACATGTCCATTCTGAATATATTCAGAATGGACATATAGAGAATTTAAAATCCTCTCTTTGTGAGCATTACTGCAATCAGAAAGTAACTTTCTTCAAACCTAAAACATGTGAAGTTCAGCCCTACAGAAGGGAAACTCATGACAGTTATGCATATGCACATTGGCAGTCCCTTAGCAATACTCAGCTGGCCTCCTGGGCAATAGCTGTCCTTTGACCCACTGGCACTAAAGTTTATTTCTCATGTGTCATGATAAACAAGCAATTTCGTGCTTTGCTGTTCAATTTTTAATTCCGAAAACATCTAGATTTTATAGCTTTTGTCACCTTTGTTCAGTAACAGTTTCCTCAGTCCTTTGAAAATTTCACTCCAAAAAATGACCTTCAAATGGAAGGCATTCTTGTTATTCATACTTAGTTAATGATCAGTAAATCTGAAGTTATTCTATAGAATCTCGTCTTGCCAAGGTTTGTTTATTTCATCTTCACTATATGGTATTCAAAAACTAAAGCCGCAACAGAACTCAGAAACCTTGAGATCTGAGAATTTCAATTTCATTGTAAATTTGAGACAGGAAAACCTCGGCAGGAGAACATCACAAAAAGCCTGCAATACATTGCTTACAAGAAGGGGAGGGAGCACTTTGGAGAGACAATAGCAAAGCCTATTTTTGTTGGGATGAATTTATACCCTTAAAATATTAAGGATGTATGTTTTACATGGAGCTTCAAGAAGAAGGAAGACAGGAGGTCTGATAACAGCTCTAGGAAAAGCAGAATAGATGGCTTTTGCTCCAAGCAAAAAGGCTTTATCTTGTAAACAAGTTGTTTCTGCTGCCTCAGAAAAAGAACAGTGCAATATTCAGCAAGCCATTTAAAAAGCAGATCCATGGAATACGGTGCTTCTCTACAAAAAATTGTCAGATTATCAGTCTTGATCTGACTTTGAAGAGCTGAAGAAGGAACACTGCCCCTTCTCAAAGCTAGAATTTTTGTGAGCTGATAAAGCAGTGGTGAGCTCCCAAGAGAGCCAAGTATGCCCCAGCACATGTAGTGCCATATGCAGAGAGACAGAGATTCATTTCCAGTGACAGGCATGTACACAGAGCAACAGCTCTTCTGCTCAAATATAGCCTTCGGTCCGGGAGGAACACTCTTCTATGCAAACAACTCCAGAAGTTGAGAGGAAGTGGTGAAAAGTGAAAGCTTTGTTCAGTAATCATAAAATATCTGTAGGGCTATTTAGACTAAATGAGAAGGTTGCTTCTGAGACTGCAGGCTATACATTCACTGCCTTTTCAGACTCTTCCATTCATTTTGTCTGCACTGCCTTGGAGCAGGGAAAACTTGTGCCCCAACACAGCAAATTTCACCATAGGTATCACCAGATCCTACCCGCAACTCAATTGGTTGCATCACACTGAGACGAATGAGAGACCTGCTTCAGTGCTGCTGACATCAGCATCTACACCAATTTCAAAGTCCTGCTCTGCACCAGGACTTACAAGCTTCACAGGTTCACGCTCCATCCAGCTGAATGAAATATTTATTACTATATGGAAGCTATTCCTGCTTTAGTCTCATGGACACCAAAGATTTCATGGTCCTGTGCACAGTGATTTCCCTGCACACGTAGTTAAAAATGTCCCTGTCACTACAGAATACCACTTTTCATGTCCCACAATGCTTCATATGAACAGAGGGACAACATTACTAACTTTTTTTTTCCCCTCACCTACCCACTGACTTCTTTTTAGAAAAACAGTTCAGCTAGGTAGGGAACAGATGGATTTGAGTTTGGTCACTCACAAACGCCAAAAACTCACAAGAACAGATGGCTGAAATATGCCATCATTAAAATAGGTTTTCACCAAAAAGATTTTATTTTCTTTTTGAAGGATTTACATAGTAAGAGAGTGTAAAAAAACAGAATCCATACCCATGAACAACCAAGGTAATTCAAGAGAAAAACAATTCTTCTGTACTGCAACATGGCCACAGTGCACTTTAGATAGGCCATGTTTTCTGCTCCTCTCAGTATAAGCTCTGCCATTCTGTCGCTGTATGGTCCACTCAAACAGTTCCCTGTACATTTTGCATATTCTAGTGAATAAAACCAACAATGGCTCTCATCCATTACAGAGCTCTTCCAGTTTCACCTTTCAACATGGCCATCTCAGAAATTGTTGGCTGATGGAAGCTCTAGGGCATGGGTTAGGGCAGCCTGCTAACTAAAGCGCTCTCGTTCTCAGTTGTGTCCTTCACCGACAGTACAACTTTCCTCTCCTCATGCCACAGTTTCCTTGTCTATAACACAAATCCTCTCTCAAACACTAAAATTAGATATCAGCACTGTCATCAACCCAAAAATTCCATCTAAAGACTGTAACCCTGCATTTCCCCTAGCTGGCTGCATGCCACAACCACATTTTCCCAGACTGAAACTGTGCTCAGCCCCCTGCTAAGTAATAAAATAGATGAGGCAGACATGAAGCAGCGTCTTTGAAACATGCCTATCTCATCAACACATCCCTTAACTCCAAGAATAGAATTTAGCCATTCATGAAAGTAAAGCAGTGCTCCCCCACATACTTTTCTCATGTCCCCCCCATATACTTTTCTTATGCTAACATAGCAGGTTACTTAGACAGAAGGAGGACAAGAAACTGTTTCCCCAGGATCCCAATGAAATAACAGTTATTATAATCTAAACAAAGGGATCATGCTCCAATTAACTCCACTGGCAGTTAGGGTGACCACACAACAGATAGAGCAACAGAAACTCAAATTTACATCCTTAGCATCTGCACCAAAGGCAAAAAGGAGAACAAACCTTTAAGAAGAGGGGAAGAAAGTCCAGCAGCCTTCTCTGTTGCTCCTCTGGGATGAGAAATGGAGCCATCTGCTCATACTCTACAAACTGTCTGCCTAGAATCTCCCACTGGAGGGTATGGCTCTGGAGTGGCTTGTCCTTGCTGCGTGCAGGCTGTCCTGGCACTTCTGCTTTGTCTCCATCATCAGGGCTTTGCTCTTGCTGTCCTGCTTTGCCAGGTGAATCCTCCAGCTGCCATGTGAGTTCAGCTGCTGTCTCCATGCTGAAATGAGACCTGAAGTTAAAGATACTGTGTTATTTACAGTTAGCATCATCTCTTAGCAGTCAACTGTCCCAATGAGCCTAGACACTGACTATTGGAGTTGGGGAGTTTACAAGTATGGAAACGCTGGCAGCCACTGACTCTTTTCCAATTCTGATAGCAAAGCACTCTGCTCCTGGACAAGTGCATTACTATCTTGCAATCACACGACCCATGACACACGTGCGCATATGCTACACAACTCATCTGGGCTTTGGCAGGACAAGCTGGTAAACCATGAAGGAAATCCAGATTCCAGCCTGAGGTTTGCCACCAAGCCAGATCCTCTCCCTATACTTCAGTCACCCCAATTGTAAAACAAGTCATAACTGTTCCATCATCAGACCTGGAACAGAAGAGCACTACCTAAGAGCAAGGTTACATGTTTCATTGAGAACACATGCTAAACTAAGCTGTGCATCTCTGATGCATTCCCCAACTACAGTGTGGCTGAAGCACTGGCTGGAACAGCAGCTGTGTAAAAAAGCCAAGGAATCCCCACATGGATGTGCTGGTCCAAATAGGCAGCACCATTCATCTCTTCTATCCTGCATACGTACAGCTCTGTTCAAGAGGTAAGTATTTTCACTACAGCCTTACCTGTTTTGCTGATCCTGTAAACTGAAATGGATATGCCTCAATGAAGTTGCTTCTAGCAGCCTGATTTCCATCAAATTGAGCCTACAATGGGTCCATCTTGCACTATAGGTAGAGGAATCCTTCTGGTACCCTCATCTCAACTCCAAGTCCTCTCCTCTACTTTCCAGCCCTGTTTTCATCCACAGTCTTCTGGGAGGTCAGTGATACAGCGTGGAATTCACAGCAACCCTACTCCTTTGCCATCTGTGAGCTCACCCTGCTACCCAGAGCCTACATAATGACAATGCTTACAGCAATGGCAATTAGGCTTCTCCAGTTTCCATCAAAATCAGCCATGTGCTTATTGGTGTCTAGGACATCATCTCACTACTCAAAACATGACGCACACAAATTATCATAGTGTGGGCAGGCAGCTGAGGAGTTGTCACCAAGATGAACATAGCTCATCACTTTACTTACCAAATACATTGTCTTTTAAGAGCCTAGAAGAATCTTTAACACATCATTACACTTCCTCAAAGTAAAACACCAATGTACCTCCATTTGTAGGAAATGGGTTCCTTCTCTACAGTGTCTCTTTGATTGGCATTCTAGCTTGTCAATAAAAATGCCAAAGCAAATGTCACTAAAAAAATAAGTCAGATTTCCTGCTCTACCAATACATATACCCCTTAAAATAATTTTTTAATAAAACTATTATGAGCCTGGTTTAGAAATTATGAGCCAACACCAATACTATTTTGGATTCTTTTCGTTTGCCATCCATTAGTTGTGCAGCTTGCTTACTGCTTGAATCCTGCTCACACCAAGCCAGATGAACCAGTTTCACTTCCACACTCACACAGTAGCTCCACATTGCAGAGGTGAAGAGGGTGACATTATCTTGTCACTGTGCACCACAGCACCTGCAGCAAGCTGATGGTCCCTGCAGACATGCATGCTTGGATGCAGATTATGATCCTTCACACCACAGAAGAAGGTAACTTACTCTACCACAGCCCATACTCCATCCTTCTCTAGGAGATGGAGAGCTACAAAATTTTGATCAGTCTCCAGGGATGTCAGTCTGGAACTTCCTCCTTCAACAACATTTTGTGTTTCACTGCTGTTGTTTTCCTTAATTATCTGTGTTAAGACAACACAGCCCGGTGAGCAGAAAAAGTGTGATGACTCTCTGTACAGAGTAAACAGGAAGAATGTTCCTCATGACTGCGTGGGAGTTACATTTGTCATATGTTATACTTAACCCTGGTATGGGATTTCAGCCCACTTGACTCATTGTGAAGCTGTACAGTGTGTTAAGAAAGCCTGGGTACTGTTTTAGGGGTTTCAGTGAGCATAGTTCAGAGTTACTTTTTCAATGAGGCTGCTCTCGCATCCCAAATGGCACCCTTCCCAAAGGAAATCTCTCACCTTGCAAGCTACTCTGCTAAGCCTATATCAATGCTGAGTAACAAGTAACTCACTCCCAGTGCCTACATTCACTTTAGTCATTTGTATAGAGAAACCCAAAACCCTTTATAGAGGCATTTTACAGATCGTGAAACTGAGGCATGGAGAAATGAAATGAAGTGCTTACGCTGGCTCAGAAGGTCAGCGACTGACCATCAACATCGCTGCTTGAACTGTACTGCACTGAATGGCACCGCAAATGTGATTACCAATTTTCTCTCTTTCTATTCATAATTTACTTACGAGGCCTTTCTTGCTGGTGGCACAGCTAAGGCAAGCAGGGCTGGTGACTCAAAAAATTCTCACTCTACAGATCTACGTAATGAAAGAATACTTTTCCTCTCCACAGATATTATTAAAACCAGATATGCACATGCAACATCATTAATGAAGACCTTAATGTAACAGACTATGTAAAACATTTGAGTTTACACGGAAATCTTTAATCTACAGAAGTACATGAAAGCAAAATGAGGATTGTGATTTGCCTTATTTACTGCAACTGTCTAGACAACAAGAGGTATACTAGAATAAATATCAGTCCTCTAGTATTAGTCTTGTTGTCTCCACTTGCACTATCTCCTTTATGTATTCCTGCTCCTCATAGCCTTTTCTTGCTTCTCGCATCTACAATTTCATTCAGACTTCTAAATCCTTCGCATTTTCTGTTTTTCTTGGAGGATAATTATCCTTCCAGACCAATCACAACATCACAGGGTCTAGCATTCAAGTATCTTTGGTATTAAGGATGGCTTAGATACTTTGAAAATATCTTTTATGTTGGCTCTCTACTACATCCCACCATTTGTACTGATCCTCAGTGTAAATTAATGGCTTATTTTAGTTTTGATAAGTTTTAAATATTACAATGATACAAAAAGTAAGTCTAAATAATAAAGATTTTAAAAGATATGAAAGTGAAAATACATCAGATAAACCTGATGCTATCATTCAGAAAGTAGTGTCAGGTAACAGAGAGGAAGTGGAACTTATTCATGTATTTTCCCTTTTGTTCTAAATGAAGCTTGCGTGAAATCACACTGCAATGTGTCTACGCCTTTTCAGACTGGTAAGACAAAAAGCAAGAAAAGCCTGACCAAAGCTGGCAGAAGGACAGGCAGAACGCTGGTACTAAAAGCCTACTGGCTGAACAAGCATGACTTTTAAAATTACATCTTAATTATATTTATCTGGAATTAACTCCCCCAGAAGTCCAAAGAATGATCCCATACAGCTACAAAATCTCAATCTGCACCAAGACCAAGAAGTTTGCTTATATATCTAAAATAATTTGTTATCAGAGAAGAATCTCATGACAAGATGGTTGACCAAAACACAATCAAGTCTCATACCAAATTTCAGAGTATGGTCCACTTTTTATGATAAGTATCTGCAAAAAATGTCAGATATTTGAGCACATATGGAAATCTTTAATCTCCAAAAGTATATGAAAGCAAGATGAGGACTACAATTTGCCTTGTTATTTACTCCAACTGTCCAGATGACAAGAGACATATTAGACTAAATATCAGACCCCTAGTACTAGCACTAACTGCCTTAAGTATTCCTTCTCCCAATAGCCATTTCTTGACTATTAAAATTTAGGATTCTGGTGACTATCAGAAACACACAGCTCACAGCACTCCAAAAATCCACTGGGTGATATCTCTTTATACCTCCTTCCTTTCCTTGTCAGCCAAGATAAGTCTGCTCATTAAACAGTCATACCAGACAATCATTTTAAATGTTAATAGCAGGGATTCCACTACCTCCCCAGGAAAGCTGTCGGATGTCATAACAGACCCAAGCAGTAGAAGGCATCACTTGTTTCTTTTATGAACCATCTTATCTCACAAATTCCAGTTCTCTCCCAATTCAATCACCAACTCCCTCTTTGTGGCTTACACCATTTTGCTCACAGGAAATGACAGTACCTCAGAAAGAAAACTGTGCCAGATGCTGTCCATCTACTACTCTCTTACCTCTCTCCCTCTTAATCACCTCGGTTCTTCCTCCCTGAACCCTCTCTGCTTTTAAATTATCTACACCTATCAGTCCTATGCCTACTGATCATACTTGACATATTTTATGAGGCAAACCTAAAAACGCCACCAAAACCATTTACACTTTGATGTCACTCTATTTACCTTCTCCAATACAAGGACTGCAATGAACTAAAACATGTTGCAAAATTAAATATCCTACCCATCCTTGCCAGGTCCATTTAATTGTAAATTTTATGGGGAGGATATTCTCTCATCCTAAGTTCTGGCACAGCGCTTTAAAAATAGGAACCTAACCTGGCTGGTGTCTTGAAACACAAATAGCTGACAAAATACAAAGAACAGAGGGGTTTTAAAACACTTGCCAGCTTAGAGAATGTTGAGTATTGTTCAAAGAATAAGTCCTATTTCGGTAGGACATGGCCCCTACTTTTTCAGCAATATAAATACCATTTCATCTTGTTTCAAGAAGGTTTGACATTATTACTGCCAAAGGAGTTGCATTCATTTACATTAGCACTTCATTTGTCCAAGCATACTTCTACTTTTTGAGTACATCTAAGTTGGACAAGGCATTTCTGCAGTACAACCTCACAAATCGTTTGTTCATTTTCAAACACTTAACTGCATTTCTCTTTATTTCTGCTTGAAGACCATCTCCATGCAATCCAAAAGTAGCTATAAAACTGACTTAGGCTCTCCCTCATGTACCCACTCTTCATTTTTTCCATTTTAAAAAGTAGTTTCTAAATATCTAATTGGGAACAGTTTCTTCTCTGACTTGCATATACCCTTACTGCAGGCAAGAGAGACGCAGAGATATTGGGTATATGTGCTTTTGAGATGTGGTCCTCCTGGAAGTGATGTCCCCACCTCAAGAGCAAACAGAATGCTTCTGGTCAGTCACAGACAACATAGTTGCAACAAACTTGAACAAGACCAGGGCAATTCTGATCACCTCAAAACAGCTCATTACATAAGGACATGCAGTTAAACAAAATCTAACAAGTCTCTACCAGCAGCAGCAGCAACAGATACACCCCTTATATCTGCAATCCTGTTATCATTCCTAGATTAAAGAATACAAGCAAACCGCTCATCCTTTTTCCTTCTTGTACTGCCGTTTAGGGTGAACTTTGGCTGAAATCTCTGCTGTTTGAAAATGATCCTACCACAACAAACCAGTTGCAGATAATACTGAGTTTCCTTCAACAGTTAACAGTCTATTCCTTTTGTTTTCACAGCAAATCTCTTGACATACCTGGGCTCCTAGATTTGGCAGCTCCTGTTGCAGTCAAAAACCACATGCAGAGAAATAAGCGTTAACTGCTTCAGTCCTACTAGGCATCTTGGTGCATGCAGCAGCTCCCACTCTGCTCTTTAAACTTTCCACTGTGAATCACCTGATTAGCTGCTGCACTTATTTCCTGAGGAAAGCAGAAGTGGAGAACAAATGAACCACATGCTCAGGACCTGCCAAACCCCCAAAGCAACTTAGTAGAATTCAGCTTATGCACAAACCTGGCAGGCATTGCATGCTTCTCCCTGGGTCAAGAGTAACCAGGCATTTCCCTCCATACCGTATCCAAAAAGAAAAGGGGTGAGGGGTGGTGTTATTTCATTTTGTTTTTAAATTTTTGGTTTACCAAACTACAGGAACACAGCACCACAAAACTCATGCTCTCTGTGCTCTCTGTGCAACCTGTGCCCAAAGGACAGGCAGCAGTTGGGAGTCCTTGCTCAAATGCAGTACCCTTAAACTAAATACATTTGAATGCAGAGGTGAATGCAAAGTCCTCGACCTCTCTATGGAAAAGGTCAAGGCGGCTGCTCAGATCAAGAGGCAAACAAGCACTGTAAGCTCACTGACAACATAAAGGAGCCTAGACCAGCTACAGGGTTGGGGGAAGTCTACTTCTCAGTTGTCTAGCTGCTTTTTTGTTCTCCCTAATAACACACCTGAAAGGCTTTATAATTAGTTTCTAAGAGGAGATGGAGTTCAAACAGTTTTACACAGGAAATACAAGTGTTTCCTGAACTGCTTCTCCCTGAGACCTTGAGAATCAGTGGAATCATGGCCTTACAGTGACTGAAACCTGAGGGGGTTTTACCCTAGGTCGTTAAAGTCATCTGTTTTCTGTTAACATCTACTTCACTCAATGCCTGAAAAAGTATTCAGGAGGAAAAATAACTTTATCTTCTCAGTGTGAACCTCGCTGAAACACACACAGGCCTGGCTGCGCTCAGCACTGCACCAACATGGCTGCAAGGCCTCTAGGCAGGTCTGACACAGGCTGAGCAAGCTCACACGGCCTGCGAAAGGCTGTGCCAAGACAGCCACGAGGCTCAGGCCTTAGGCCATTCATGTATTAGCTGATAATTTCCCAATCTAGCCAAAACTATAGTGGTGAGATGAATGGCAGAAACACAGAGACGCAGAAAAGAATACCAAGCCATAGAGAACATCATTGCTTTCCCTTTCCTAACTCAGAAGCAAGCCTTAATGTGGTCCACTTCCACTCTTTTTGTGTCAGTTTAAAACCACAAAACAGAAGGCCATTAGCAGCAGCCCCTCCATGCTGTTTCACCAGAGAGGCTTATTTCCCAGTGATGCCCCCCTCACTAGATGCTATCACGACTCAAGCAGTCATACAGTCATTAGTATATTTCTAATCCACACAGCAGAAGCGGAAGCACCATTTCTCTTTTTCATCCTGCACAAACTGCTGATGGGGCTGAAAGTCCAGTTTCAGTACGCCCTCCCACTTAATCTCTGCTTCACTGGAGCGGAACAGCTGTAACCAAATTATCTGTAGTAAAAATAACTCAAGGGCTAAAGACAAGCTACTAGCTAATGTAGTAGGAGACAGTGCCACAATGCCCTTTGTCAGTTTGGGTCTGTTTATATTACCAACCCCTTGCACTGTGCCTCAACCTACAAAACCAGAGGGAAAAATCCTTCCTTCATTCTTTTTTCCCTAGTCTCACAGGGGGAAAAAAAGGCATGTCTCCCACATACTTGCATTTGGATCTATGTGCAGGAAACCTAGCTCACAGCAAGGTTTCTTGGTCTAAGGTTTCTAGAAAGGGCATTAGGAGCTAGCTCTACCAACGCTGACTGGAAAATGCCATCTGATAGGGGCAGCACTCTGAAGCAGATCATGCACGGCCCAGTGGAGATGAAATGTCCTGCCTGAGCTGGACATAAGTGGGCTTCCTGAGGCAAGGATCTGGAGATAACTACAAGGGTCCACCTGTCTCACAGCATGAAATAATGTCCCTTATGTAGATTCTTATTAAATACCTCTCTTCTTTGCCATTCTAACCTCCACACACAAGTGGAAAAACCCTGTTTCATGCTTTTGTAGTAATGATACTACCCGCACAGAGGTATCTTTGTGGTCCAGAATGGCTAGAAGCACAGCATTTCTCCAGCTTGAAGCTGGAGGTCAACTACTGCACGTTTCTCCTGAAACCCAAGTTGCAGTACATTTCAGTTGCATTAGATTCATCAAATGGCCTGACTGGTTACACCAAGAGCAAACGTGTGTCCTCTGGCAATTGCAGTGCAGTTGCCATTGCCTGAGGGGCTGATAGTTTAGCCCCCCTGCAAACCCAAATGGGATGGAGCTTTGCCAAAAAGCCTGTATTTTTCCCTTCAACAAGTTTTCCTCCTTGGAGGCATAAGAAATAAAGTGCAGGTGATTTTGCTGAGACAATACATTTTTCTGCTGCACATTCATAACCTTCAATCTAGAAAAAAAAGCCAGTTAAACGCATGTCCCTTTCAACATTGCAAAGCGTACAAAAGTTGAGCTAGCTGCCAGGTTTTTTTTCCACTCTTCATTTTTCCTGCTAAAATCCAGCTATCTTCTTTCTTTTTTTTCTTGATAAAAAGAACGTTGATTAAAAAATGTTCATCAAATCATTTTTCATTTCTTTAACATCATAAAGGGAAGCGGCACTGTTTCATTTTCCTCCCCTCTTTTCCATGGCAGAGCAGAAGCTGACAGAGAGACCGCAGAGAAAGGCAATGCAAAAATTTAAACCATCTGCTTAACCGTAATTTTCACTCATCTTTTTTCTCAGTAAACCTGGAAATCTGCAGTGAAGGAGCTGCCTAGTTCAGCTCCTTCAGCAAATCTTCCCAAAGAAGTGAAAGCAGCAGGCCATGAAGCGGAAAGCCACAGGATGGAGAGCTTGTGCAGCTCAGCTCCCCTCTCCCGGCACACACACAGGGAGGCCTGGGGACAGCCACCCCACCTTTTTGGCCAGGTTTTCCCTGGAGGACAGAGCCCCGGGGAGGCGGGAAGCAAAAGACACTTTCTGCCGGTGCTGCCCAGCAGCCCTGACCTGGGGCAGGGCCCTGGAGAGGTACCTCCCCTCCCGGGGCCTGCAGCCCCCAGGGAGCAGCACCACCTCTGAGGAAAATGAGTCAGTGCGTAGTGATGCACAGCCACACTGTGCAGATTGTAAGGTAAAGTGCATATTTGGACACCTGCACAGATAACTAAACTTCAGCTTTACGTTAAATGGAGCTCATGCTGATAAAGCCATGAGACTGGTAGCTTGTAAAGATGTATCTGTGAGGCAACGTTTCCCGCCTGTTGCCTGACAGCACTCTTGGGACCACAGCACTCTGGATTGGGAGGCCTAGTGATACCGCTCTGGGACTGTGACTGACAGGCTGTAAAGAGACAGGGCAGTTTGCAGTGTCGGTGCTGGAGTAAAGCTCCTAATTTCTCTCAGGGAAGGAATCCATTTCCTTCCCCTGGTGGGCCTGCAACCCATCCTTGGTGCCCCCCAGCACCCAGCCTGCACCTTTGCGCTGGTAAGGTTTGTTTAGTGCTAGCAGTATTAGGTGATGAGGATAATTTGTTACATGGAATTCTGCTATTTCAAAATGTTTCACTGGAAATTGGAACAAATTCCCTCCATCAACAAAAATCTGTGAATCAAAAAGCGATGTTTTCCAATGCTGCTGCTGTTTAAACAGGAATGAACCAAAGTATATCCAATAGCCTCATCTTAGAGGTCAGACTGGAGCAGTGGTTTTCAGCCTTTTCCAATCTGTACAATCCTGAAGTAGTTTCCTATGAACCCTCACACAGCAAGGATGAGCCTGCTCCTTCACAGGCCCCCCCGCCCTTGCTCATTTTTTTTTTGTCTCCTTTAAAAGTAGTCAGTGGTGGGGAGGGGAAAAATATCACTGGACTATATAGTCACAGAAATACCTTAAATAATTTTAAACTATTTTTTTTTATTTTTATTATGTGCATAACTAAATGCCACCAAAATCATTCCAGAGTTAGTAAAACAATATCAGCTTTTAAAAACACAAGAAAAAAAGAAGCTACATTTAAAAACTGGTTTTAACAGAAGTGAAAACATCCCTGTTTGAAACTGCCAGACCCAAACATCTTGATCAAATGAACAGAATCCCCACCACTACCTCCTGAAGAAAAAAAAAGTTTCAAATATGAAAGTTCCTCTGGGAAGCTGCTATTTTGATTAAATGACACTACTGACTAAAAAATTTTGTGCAGGAAAATTTTTAAGGCAGCTTGACTGAACACATGATCTCCACACTGGAAGGCACGTTAGTCTAATAAGATTGAGGAAGTTGCAAGGCTAATGCAAAATATAATGGCATACTATTTTTTCCCCTTCCTGTACCTCAGATTAACTTTCTACTACAGGATACACAGGAATTCATTGTTTTCATGATCAACTCAAAAGTTGCAAAAGGATCATGATACAGAAGTTCTGCAGGAAAATTTTTACTAATATTTACAAAACAGAAAGGTAGACTTTAACACATAGTGCTTATCAAAAAATACCACTCTCAGACACAGCCTCAGACAAAAGCACAAGATATACTTACATAAATATATATTGACCAAGAGCTATGGTCTTGAAAGATTTACTCTTCTCACTCTCTGTGCAGAAGAAGCACTGAAACCTCTGCAGACAACACCACTTTCTTAAGTCTCAGAAATTGGTCCTAGTTCCTGTTTAACACCCCTCTTTTGCTCTCCGCAAGGACATTGTGTAGCTTGCACAGCCTATAGCCTACTCTCATCGTCATTTTAGAGGAAATAGTGAGCCCAAAGTTCAGACTAAACAAATCAAGCAAAATCCTTGCAACACAAGTGTGAGAGCAGACATTTTTCTACCTCTGATATGTCCCCTACTAACTACTATTATTTTTTCTTTTGCAGCTTCCAAGTCTATTTATAGAATCCTGCTCCTGTGACCTTGCTGTCCTATAAGCTGTGCACCCAGAGAGACTCTGCATGTATCCAGGAAGACTGCTTTCTCACAGTGATAACTACTCAGGTACCTTCAAATAACTAATAAGCATACTTGATGAGCTGTCACACCCTATTCATGGATAGACCTAGCTTTTCTACAAATATTCTTTTAGCTCTTTGAACTAGACTCATGTATCTTCCACTCTCTTTAATTCCTTATTCATAGAACTAATACTCCAATTGCATTTGGTTGCTAGCTTTTGTCATGTCATACAAAACACCACACGGAACGAATGAGGACAAACTAGTCCTCCAAACTAGAATGGGGACAAAAGCAGTAGTTTGCTGCTTGGTATGCTCTCGTTTAAAAAACAATTCTTGAAGCTGAGTAGCTTCCCTGGGGACTGTAGTTTCCTCCCCCCCACCCAGAAAAAGATTGCTTTTAGGGTGTTAAGATGACTCTGTTCTAGGCTGGTAAATAATAAGAAAAATCTCCTTAATTTCTACTTAATTTATAACAAGATTCTACATTAGTGTTTTATTTTGTGCTACGAACTTGACTTATAAGGATACACAAAAAATTGCTGCTGCTGCTGCTCAGTAGAAAGGTAATATTAGACTTGAAATTAAACCCGAGCACTAAACATGTAGAAATACTTCATTAAAAAAAAAGCAAAGTAGAGCAACAAGAAACTAGTCATTGGCCACACGATCATTTGTGAGGTCAGTGTATTCATCAGAACTTGAAAGCATAGCTTTCAAATTTGAAGAAAAGGCTGCTACCACTTGGAGTAAAGGACGAACTGGTAAAAGAATGCAGTAGTTGCCTTGCAGAGAGGCTCACCGCAAGATGGAAGTGCAACAGGCTCCTCAGCAACTATGTGTCAGATAGGAGTCCCTTTTGCTGTAATACCTTCCCAGGGCTGGAGAGCAGCGGGTCAGAGCTGACAAACCGGCAAATTCCTTCTGTGAGGGTGCATGTTAGGACGACAGTTCAGACACAAGGTCTCTAGGGCTTTCTCTGCCTTGAAGAATTGCCTCTCTGTAAGCAGGAAAATGTGAATGGCAGGCTTCACAGGGAGGTCTAAGAAGGCTTATTCAGTAATAAAAGTTGTTAAGCTGTCTAAAAAACAGATGCCAGTCATGAGGTGAAATTTAAATAATTGTTTTGTATCTCAGTGCATCGGTCACTATGCAATGCATAGTGCAGATGCCCCTAACTTGAAGGAAACAGACACCTACCTTGTAAAAGTTTGGGACCAACACACATTCAGAGCGTAATCTGCAAGGTTTGTCCCCTTCATGCCAACTACGTAGCAACAAACTAGCATCAGAACCTGAATTCAGACCATTGGCAGAGTTATGAGTGGAAAAAAATTGACTAAAGTCAGTCCCATGGCTTGTTTTTTTTTTTTTCCCTGCATAACTGGAGTAGCAGCTTAGAGATGGGATCCATCTTAAAAGTCATCCTGAAAGCACAGATGACAAGTGTATGACTAAATAATTAATGTAGAGAAGCCAGAGTCTAGTAGTATTTTTATTTCTAATTAAGTTCTTATCCTTTCTCATTTCCATTAAACTTTTATTTTCTACTTTTATTTCTTTTTGTTTTTGCTCAAATGAGATGAGAATAAAGATGAAAAATTCAAACAGCCTGCATTTGCCTAATACAGACATTCCTGCCAGAGATATTCAAAGCTCTGTTTCCCAAGCACATATTCTGTCCATACAGACCATAAATATGAGAATGTATCTTACAGCCTTTTAGCCTCTGCCTGAGCTCCAAATATTACCTAGTTTGTATGTCTCAGCGGTAACATGGGCAGTCTTAGTTCTGAGCATCTTTTATGTTGGCACCTTCCTCTCTGAGCGTCACAAGGTGGCAGCACAACAGAAGAGCTTTCAAGGCCTGCTGTTACATGAAGCAGCAGAAATATATAACTGCAGGTACACAGGTCATTTTCATGTTGTAATTGCAGCTTCCATTTCTTTTTCTCAGTCCACCTTAAATAGTGAGACAGGCGAGTATCACAGCACAAAATATAAGGACTTACTTTCCTGTTTATTTACTTTCAGCAATTTGAGCATTTATAGGATTATATTTTCATATTCCCAGCAGCCTCTGGAATGGACAGGTTTCAGTTGGGTACCCAGCAGAGAAGCCACTTGGAAAACAGTGTGTACGTTGGTCCTCTCACTCTAGGGGCACTGATTATAAAGGTGTCAGCATGTAGCAGAGCAGATAAAAGACTGTGAATGAAGAATGGACCTTTGGGGGGAAGCAAATTACTCGTAAACTGGGTTAGCTTTGGCAAAGGAAAAAATAAGGGATGTTTAATAGAAGAGGGTTTTTCCAATACTTTCAAAATTAAACTAGTTGATCTTTTGTTTTGAAAAGGCATTTTTTTATTTTGAAAATAAATATTCATTTAAACAACAAACAAAGATATTAGTAAGGCTAACTAAAGGATAACATAAAACAGAATATCCTGAGACAAATGGCATTTGTGGGGAGTAAATAATTTTTAGAGGGTTATTTGATTGCTTTTAAACAAAAAAAAGTCCTATTCATACAACTTTAATGAACAGTTTAGTTCTGTCTCTGTAAATCCAGTGATATAGAGCTTTTCAGTACTTGGGTTTTCCCCCCCTCCCCCCAAGCTGTAAACTCCCTGCAGGAACACAAGCTTAGGAACTGTCTTGCTAAGGATTTAGAACCACAGGGTTCTAATTTGATGCTACGAATTTTTTATTTTCAAACAAAGTATCTCTATGCAGGCTCATTACATTGCAGCTGCTATGAGTGGACAACCTTCACAGGAGATCATATCTGAGAATACATTTGTATAAATACACACAGTTGGATAGTCCAAATAAGTCTGCTCCATACATTAACACAGGGACAAGAAAAGGGAAGAAGTATTTGTCACCTTCCAGGAAACATGTATACTTGTAAGTGAGATGCCAATTACCAAAATTCAGACCACTTATATTAGGATTATATCTGCTCTAAACTGAATTATGATTTTAAAAGACTATGATCTCTAAATTATCCCCTCCCACCCCAGGAATGCTGACATTGTTTTAAAAAAAATAAACACCAACAAAAGTGCTTTTCACATTTTTCTGTTACATTTTGATCTAAAACTATTTACAGGAAGAAATTTTCAGGTCACATTTTTGCTTAATAATTAATATTATTTATATTAAACCCATTTTATTGGACATTTTTCTTCCATACATCTTGAAAATTTTATCAGAGAGGACAGTACTACAATCTCCATTGCACAGGCTGGAAACAGACATTAAGAATTGAAGTGACATACCCAAGACCACATTGCCAGCCAGTGGCAGAGACACAGATATTACCTGGGCCTCCAAAACCCAAGTCCAAAAGTCATTAATAATTACAACTCTATTTTAATTTAATTAATGTCTCTCAGTCTGCTTAAAATTACTTGAAACAGAAGAAAAATGTGCCAGTGTTAAAATAATAGCACATTTGAAATTTTTAGCTCCCTTCATTTTTCACCCAGCCTCCAGTTTTCACCCTAGTTTCATTTTGAATCAGATCTGCCTAAATGACTATTTTTCCCTGAGACAGCAGGAGGAGATACATTCCTGAGGATGCTAGCCTCAGTCCCCAGTGTCTAAAATATGCATGCGTTGCTCTTTGGTTCCTGCCACTAAAAGAAAAAAAAATTCTGTTCTGCAGAGATAGCATTTAAGTTTTAAATAATGCATTTCTGTATCTCCTCTCTGAATCAAGGACCTCATTTCTTCTAGGCACAGAGATGACAGATAGGATAAGTGATTGCCAGCTCAGGTTGCCATGTTTTAACGCAGCTTATTCGTGAGGTCCTGCAACTCCTGACTAAAGGATATATTGCTGTTACTGTTCTCAAAAGTGCAAGGAAGGTCTGTAGGTGTAGAGTGAGTAAAAAAAAAATCAGTAATCTCTCCAGGCTTTCACATTCTACCTGTCCCAAGAATGTCAAGAAACTCAAACAGACAAATTTTGTTGGGAGATCTGAGCAAGAGCAGACTGATGTCAAGATACAAGTGGAGGCATAACTGTGTAGATAACACAATTAGAATCAGAGACCTGGACTGGACAGCACAGTTAACTGGGACTTGGTCGTGTAGCTTCCTTTGAAGTTTAAGGCTCTATGCTTTGCTTACATAATGCAAAATCCAAATAGCGTGAACTACTCCAATAAATCCTGATCCATTGTAATCCAGCCATGTTGAAAACCTCTGAAGACAGATCTCACATGCTCTGCGGGTATCTGCCCCAGTGCTGCACCACCCTCCCACTGAAAAAGTTTTTCCTATGCTCCAGTCTGAGTTTCTAAGCTGAAATCTGGTGCATTGCTTTTTGGTTTAGCATCTACTACTACCAAGAAGCGTTTGGTTTCATAGTATTTGAAGCTGTCTTTTAACTAGTTGTAGGTTGCTATTAGATCCCCCATTAGTCTCTTAACAGATTAAACAACTCTGTTTCCCTCAATCCTTCCTTTTAGGTGATGCACCCTCATCTTCAATCATCTGAGTAGCCCTTTTTCAGATGTGAAACAGATCTCAAGACAAGTACAATTTGAGAACAATTTATTTGTATTTACCTTAATTCTGTCACTCAGTATTTTATCTGGCTGAGACACAAGTTGCAGTGTCATTGCCATTCCATTCCAGATTGGAAAATATCTATTAGATCTTGTATGGAGCAGAAACAAATAATTCAAAGTCTCTGATCTGCCCTTGGATATCTCCAGTAGATATTACAGAAGGTAAAAAGATTTCTGTCTGCTTCATTAATAAAGCTATCATCTAGGCACAAATTTAAGATAGGCACTGGTTGTCCATACAATTAGTATCCATTCTATACGTAACTTATCTCCTTACCCTGTGAAAGGCAAGTGAGATGCAATACTTGGAGCCACCTTGTCTCAGTAACCCTATGTTTGCCTTCATTACTAAAGAAAACATTGCTTGCAGACATGTTTAGGAATACTGCAAGAGAATTTCTGTATTGAAGGGGGCATATAATCTCCATTCCTGGTGTAATAAGGATGATAACACAAAGGTTGGAACAGAACATAAAATTTACAAAATTAAATAAAAACTAGGAACGTGCTTGGTCTCACTGTTTATAAAGTTCAGAAGAGTCCAGAATCTTTGGATTTGTAAGAGATTTGTTGTTTTTAAGAAAGTTCTTATATTCATAATCTAAGTCTTGCCTGCCTCCAGTGTATGAAGGTGCATCCCAAAACAAAGTTTGAAATCTTTATCAGATCACTCAGAATTGTCTAGCCTTTCTTTTGTCACTTCTTTAGTTGCACTGCCTAGTAACTTCTTGGAAGTCAGAAATTTCTGTTAAAGATTTTGCTTCTCATTAGTATAATGCATACCCTAGGCATGGTTAGAGACCATTGTTTATAACAAAACCAGAAAGGTCACATCAACATCTTTGATATTAGTCAAGTATAAACAAAAAAAGGGAAATAAAGTACCAAGTCAGGCTTTCTCTGTCTACTATGAAGACTAACATACAATTCTTAAAGTGCTTTTGCAGGTCACTTAAGTAAAATACCTATTCTTCCTACTCAAGGGGCACTCTTCTCAATAAAGTCAAATGACTTTCAGGTATTTGGTACAGTAGTAGGAGAGATCTTGCATGGATATATGTACACTTTGTGCATGTTCATTACTGCAAGAGAGAAAAAATTAAAGTCATCTTTAGCTGCCAGCAGTATGTCTACTTGGTAAGTTTCTCGCCCCACTGAAGTCTATGATAGCTGTGTTATAGCCTTCTCTCAAGCTGCAGCTACTCTCCAGAGATTCTCTCTTACATTCTGAAGTGAAAGATGAATTACTCCTGACCTATTTATGGAACGTGACTAGATGGGAAGAGATACCTGGAAATTGCCTAGTTCCACTCTGCAAAACAGTCAAAATTATTCTTGTTTACAGTCTCCACCTTAACCCCTCATTCCTAAATGTAATTCCATGAGATCATAGTTCTCTCCTCTCTTAGTAGTCTTGATGTGTTTGGCATATTCACTGCCTCCTCCGGGAAGCATTACTCCTGGGAAGCCCAAGATGCCATTAGGCTTACACATTTTCTTAATTTTCAGCCAAACCTAAAGAAATTGCTCCATTTCTTATCTCTAGGCCTTAGATAATCTCTGAACTAAAGTTTTTCCTGACCTATTAATTTTTATCGAAAATACCACTGAGCTTCCAGTTGTTTTCAGAGCTGCTCTAGACAATCTGCACAGCCTTCTCCATCCTGCATCACCAGCTTACTGGTCACTAAAGGAAATAAAGCCACTGGTTACTGGTAGATGAAAAGCCAGTAGTCCTTTTCACCTGGAAAACCAGCTAGCATCATGATCAAAATGTTTGAACTAGTGATCACTTAGTCTGGAAGCAAGGGTCATATCAAACTGTAATTCCTTCTGGTCATTAGATACTTGAAAAGCTGTCATGTTACATCCAATCTTCTTCAGCAGAATTCCCACAGTTCCTGGATATATAATTATTCTAGCTTGCCTTGCAGAGGCAATGCTGCTGCAGTTATTGATCTCAAAATGCACACCATGGTCCGTCTTGTTTCTTTGGACCCTTTTTCATCAACTCCATTTTATACCATATGAGAGCAGATCGTAACCAAAGTTGCAATCTAAATAAACTGGATGTGGATTTCAATGGTGCCAGAGGCCAGGGTGATTAGATCTTGGGCTTTGATCCAGATGCATCTTGCTGATGAGTGAAAAAATATATCAATCAGCTAGTTACAACAAGTCCTTGGCCTGCATATGGAAGCAGAAGATGAGGAGGAGGAAAAAAGGATATGCCATGTAATAATTGGTAGGTGACAGCATGCTGTGCGTGCAGCCTGGGGAAACAGAGATCCATTCAATCCCCCCCACACAGATTCAGCAACTTCACTGGCCCACGCACTCTTCCGTCTCAAGCATCTGACATGTTTCATAGCCTCCAGCCATCAGCCTTGGCGCCAACAGATGAATCATATCTTCTGTGAGCGTCCCTGCTGCAGTAACTTATTATCATTATCATCCACTGCACTTAGATAGCACTTGCCAATCCCAGGTCTCAAAATACTGCATGAAGGTGGATGGGACCTGGGACTGGATAGCTTGCTTGTAGCCATGGGAAATCAGTTGGTATTAAGGCTGGAAGCCATGCCTTGCTGCTCTCTTTAAATCCCTAGGCCAGATCACCTTCCTTCATTACATGTGCTTAGCAATCAATAGTAAACACTTATGATATACAGAAGAGTTTTTCCACATTCCAAACAGGCCACAGATAGTTAATGAGCACATTTATTTTTAGATTCAGATAAGAGACAGATAGTAGTGCTTCCCTAGTACTTGGTTAGTCATCTGATTTCTGTTTCTAGCCTTGTAGATGCTTATTGCTCTATGATAGACTGCCATTCTAGATTTGGACAAGCAGAGAGATATAACCATGAGAGGAGTGATTTCCAATAACTGGTACATACCTTGACATTGTTATCTCAAGCCATCAGGGATGCCCCTCTTACCTCAGATCAGTCAGTCATAGAAGTCTTATTGCCTACAGCCCAGCAGCTGCCTAAGTTTCTCTGAGAAGCCTACTAAATTAGGCCACCTTTAGCCTAGCTCTGAAATAGGATGACCAGCAATGGCTATTTGCTCCAAAGGAAAAAGGAAGGACAACACACCAGGGTAGAACATAGTCCCCAGAGTACTTAAGTAAGGAGAAAAGACTTAGAAATGACAGTCAGGAGTCCAGATCAAACACATTTATGATGATGAAGCAAGTCTAGGCTCAAGCAAGGAAAACCACCCGCAGCTCATAGCCAGAATTGCATTGGATGAAGCTTACCAGTATCAGACATAATCCAGCAATTACTAGGTAGACCCACAGCAATGAGGTAGGTACAAGGTCAAGCAGAGAAAACAGTCCAGACCCATACAGCAGCATAGCTGAGCTAGAAACCAATATCCCTACAAGATAGTTCAGGCTATAAGTAAAGCCCCAAGCTTGGGCTTAAATAGAGCTCCTGGGCCTATGGGAAGAGGGTGGTGGCCAGGTGAGGTTGGTTAGGGCTGTTAAGGCTATTTATGCACTTCAGGGCCACAACATAGGCTTCTGTAGTCTTTGTAGAGCGTGCTTAGGTGTAAGAACAACTCTGCTGCTTGCTGTGCCTCCATTTCAACTCCTTCTGCACCTCTATGCAAGTATTTTTCTGATATCATAACCCCAGGCTTAAGTACTAAGACATAGATGAGTTGCATTCTGAAGGAGCAGGCAGGCATTACTCAGAATTGCTGGTGCAAGGACTCAGTCTGAAGCTTCAGCACAAAACTTTGGGTAGTCTCAAGCTGAGGAGCCTGCCCACATGCCTTTCACAGCATTTCTGTCTAAATTCTCTGATCAGGGTATTTTCAAACTCCCCTCAAGGATACCTTTGCTAGGTGAGAGAGGAGAACTGGTGTCAGAGAACTGTATCTCTGTTTTCCTCAGTTCTGCCACCCCTGTACTTACCAGCTTTTATTTAGCAATGAAATATGGGGTTAATATATCCCTGGTTGGGCTGGACTAAACCAGTATCCTGTTTGTGTTCTATGTGACTGCATATTCAGGGAGAGACCTGATGCAAATACAGTGAAAGTAAAACTTTCACAGATTATTCCTCATTCTTCACATCTTTACAATCCTTTTCCTTAAGTAAAATTACTGCACTAAAATAATTGTCCCTAGAAGAACTGCCAGATGAACTTCAGTATACTTAAATTATGTACTCTTCAGATTGCAATTACTGTCCTTCACGAACAATTAAAGTCGTCAATACCATTGCCATTTGGAAAGAGCATCTGAGTCAGACAAAACTTGATGTAGGGAGAATAAGCTAAATCAGCCATTACTCAATCTTTTTTTCCCCTCCTGCATCACCATGGACTATGAGCTCTGTCACCTTTTACATAGGGGCTTTTTATACAGAAGGGTATATGTTCAAAAAGCCTCTTGCCAACTGTATGTGTTGAAGGGGCAGCTGGCAGTGGTGTGGGACAGATACAGATGAAGAGTTGATTTGGCTACAGATAAAGTGCATTCCCAGCCTTGCTCTGCAGGCAGGGGCCTTGTGGGATGTGCTTCTGTGAAGTTGGTACAGCTGAGGAGCACAGCCCCTGAGAAGCTAACTGGGGCATGGAAAGAGGCTGTGAAACCCACAGGAGAATTAAGGTAAATACACACCACTGCGATATGTTGTCCTAATTACCCTGCTCAGTCTAAGTAGTTCAGTACGCAAGCTTCAGAGATTAGACATTCCCATAAGGTCTGGTTCCTTTAGACGCTTGCTAGGCTACCTTTCTATTGGACCTATTCTCAGTGTTTCTTTTCAGAAAGTACTTCCTTAAATTGTCAGAGCAAAGCACTGCAGCCAGCATGGGAACCACTAGCTGGAGGTGACTGGTTTTTTTTTTTTCCTCTTAGCTGGCATTTTTTTATAGCTTTTTTTTTTTTTTACCCTGAAAAATAGTTTATTTGCCCCAAAGAGTACATCTGAGAAATTCAGGTCTGAATTTATTGTGTTTAAGCTAGGGAAAAAAAATGGGAAACTTCTAACTTTAAAAAAAAATTATTTAAATGCTGTTTCTCTTTTGAAAATTGCTTTAAGAAGGGCTGGAAATGTTTACGTCTAAGGAAAACATTTCAAACAGGATCAAATGGAATATTTTTGTTTACACTGAGTACTTTTTTATTTAACCAAAAAACCATCAAAGTTAGTGTATAGGGTTGAACTTGGCTGTTATGTGTTTGAATGTTTTTATTTTACCCATGAAAATGCTAATTATTTATATAGGTCCCTATATAATGTCTTTCCCCAGAGAGGAAACCAAGCTTTCATGGGAAATAACTTAGCAGGATGAAGTGTCCCATGTTTCCCATGAGGTTAAAAGTTCACTTAACTTTATCTCTTGTCATGTTTTACTGTACACACCTTTTGGCTTCCTGCTCAAACTGCAAAATGACGTGTATAAACAGCATCAAAGCAGACAAGAAATGCTAAAAATATGGAGAGAGAAAGAGTTCTGTTTAAATGGTTGTTAGGAATGCATTTTTGATCCAGGGACTGTGTTGGTCAAAAAGGCAGAAGCATACCTTCCCTCTGCTGATGCTCTTGATGGCTAACCACAGTATCAGGTAGCTTGCTAAGCTTGTTGGCGAAAGGATCACCAATTAGCTGTTCTTCACTGTGCTGGAGCCCAGCTAATACAGATCATTAGTGGGGAGATAACTTCAAGAGCCTGTGTATTCAGAAGAGACAACAGTTCAGATCCCACTTCTAGCCTCATTTACAAGTGTGTAAATCTGACACAGCCACCATGAACGCAAAGACTTAAAATCACTTCTAAGCAGCTGGTTCCACCAGCAGCTAAAGGTCCAACCCACCTCAGTCATTGTTGCAGCCTGCACACTGAGAAGTAGAGCCTCTGCAAAGCGCCAGAGAACCTCTTCCACTATTGATTATGACCTGATGGCCAATATTCAGTATCCAAGATATGATGGATATTCTTGGCAGAGGAGGAAGCTGCCAATCTCAGATGCTTTTTGTCAATGCAATTCAGTAATACAAACCTGCAGGGTGATGCTGCAGGGCATACACATTGCTAGGGAGGTATTTACCCCCTTTTCTACACTGCAGAAGGACCTGCTAGGCAGACGGGGATGGTGAGGAAGGAGGTTGTTCTAAAAGCAGCCCAGGTGCAGGATGTGTAAATTATTTGGATTCAGTTTTCATCCAAGTATCTATTTATAGATACTATTTAATAGTACTAACTATTTCATCAAATGTTTGTCCTTTCCTCCCTCCGTTACTGACTGCGGACTTTGACTCCCCTCCACCCCCCCAAGGAAGGGGTGAGGGAGAGCTTAGCAAGGAGTACAAATAAAAATGATAGGTGCTAAAACAGAGTGATGGCATTCCCCTGTGCGCATCCCGCCAGGCTGTCAGTGCAGGCAAGAGAGATTTTTCTTCCTTGCAGAGAGCAGTGGGTCGTTTCTCAGCTGCCCGGCTCCCACCGGAATACCCCCCCGGGAGGGATGCAGCGCTCAGAAGGCAGCCCTGCACGCCGCTGCCCTCTGGACCAAAGCACTTGGTATTCTAACGCACAACCTTATCAGATGGCGCAAGCTTCTCGGCGTGTGCTTTGTGCCCTTTTTCCCCCGTGGCTCGGGCTTGGAGAGAAGATTCAGCTCCTGATCTGATCCTTGTCGAGTCAACGCGTCTGTTGAGCGCGACCGGAGGAAGATGCAGCGGGGGAGTGCGGGATCAGCGCTGCTCCCTGAAAGCAGCATATTAATAACACTGATGCATGGCCAATTAGCAGAAGGAGCCAGGTCCAGCCCTCGTGTCTGCGTGCTAGTGATTTATCGACAGTAATTACCGGGCCACTTAATGCCTAGTTTGGATGGGAATTAATTCCAGGCCGGATAAATAATGCATTCGGGTTTATTTAGCCCCATGTGAAGCGTCACCCCTGAGCCAGAGCTGGGAGTGGAGAGAAGTGGCGCTGGAGCGGAGCGGAGAGCGGCGGGCGCGGCGATGCGCGGGGCCGCGGCCGGGGCCGGGCGCTGAGGCTGCCGGCAGCGGCGCGCCCAGCCGGGAGCATGCTGAGCCCCAAGATCAGGCAGGCCAGGAGAGGTGAGTGTGCCTTCCCGTGCGCCTCGCGTTGTGGGCAGAGGGGCCGTCTGCCGGCACGGCGAAACTTCCCGGCGGTGGCGGAGACACCCGCCCCGAGCTGCAGTGGCCCTCCCCCGGCAGAGCGAGGCTGCCGCCCCGCTGGGCGAAGGCTGCCCTGGGGAGGGCAGCGGGAGCGAGCGGCGCTTGCAAAGGTTCGTGGAGAATGAAGCGTAGGAGGAGGGGACCTGTGCTTGTGTTCACCAACGTCGTCTGCAATGTCAGGGCTGAGCAGCAGGGTTAATTCAAAATTTGTACTCCGTCCTGGGACTCGATGGAGCCTTTGCACCCCTGTGGTTGTTGCTAATGCTGTGTTTATAATGCTGTGTTTATAATGCTGAAGTTAATTGTAACAGCTGGAGACAGTTGTGACGAGTTTACCTGCAGCATCTTGGAGAAGCAGTTAGCTGTTGCATGTTATTACTCCAGGGCTGGAAGCAGGAGGTGGGGCAAGTCGTTCTGTCTGAGCTGTGGACAAGACAAAGGAAGGAAAGAAGGAAAACCTGCCCTGGGTTTGCAACAGCTGCTTTGAGCAGTCGTTCAGACCTGCGAGGTGTAGTATGCAGCGTTAGTAAAGCAATCAGCTGGGGCTGGGCACAGCCGGTGGCGGAGATGCTCTGGCTGGGGATGTGTTGTGTGATCTTCTGCTGCAGCACCAGCTCCTCGGCTGACATGGCATTTGTTGAGCATCGTTGCCATTCGCAGCCTAATGACAGTCTCAGGGGGATATCTTCCCACCCATCGGAAACAGAGGCTAGATTAATGTCATTTAGGAGCAAAAGCAGGCACAGTCAGAAGAGTATGTAAAGATTAGGTTTTTCTTCAGCCATGCCAGCATTATAAAATAGGAAAGTGCCACTGGTTCTAGCTACTGTGATTCTGAGACAAGTACTTCCATCCAAATGTCACTTTGCATCATATATATGAAAGCAGTATTACGCACTGAACAGTCCTCAAAATACTAACAGGCCATTAAAAAGCTGTTAGTATCTTGGAAGGAAGAAGCTTCCTGCCATCTGTAGGTGTCAGGATCAGATATGTACAGCCTCAGCCACAGTAAATTCATCCATATTTATTTATTTAGTTTTCTAAAAGTTCAGCAGGTCTTTTGTAGGTGCTGTGTCTTCGCCATCCCCCTTCTAAGGGCTGTCTAATCTTCCAGTCTTTAATATATTTGTTATGCAGCGTTCCTGTGGGCTACTACAGCTCTGATGAGACAAGCTAAATGATGTGACTAGAGTGGTACAGAAGTCTGTCCTAGTAAGGAACACAGGCTTTCACAACTGCATGCCCGTCATTCTTCCGCTTTCTTCAATTCATCTGGAAGAGACTAAATTGTACGTTAATACATATTGAAGTCTAGTTACGGGACAGATATTATTCTAGATTCCTGTGGGCTAGTAATGCTTGGGGAGCAAAATGTAGTGTACCTTTGTGATTCAGTTTCAATTTATAGCAGTATATGTCATTCTCTTGGGGTTTGTTCTGTTTGGTTCATTAACTGTGCAGTGGTAGGTTTATTTCTGAGGGAATTTAGAACTCATGAAAAGAGCTGGCTTGATGGGTTTTGAAACTTCAGGACTTTTCCTACTTTTGCAATGCCATGGCAAAGCACTGGTAGCCTCTTACAAAAGTTACCAAGTAGGACCTAATCCTGCAAGGTTCTTCTATAGCTTATGTTCACAGGAGCTGTAAATAAGCAGTGCTGAAGATGCTGAATGCTTCTTGAAGGTAAGTGTCCCACCTTGTAAGGCTGAGCTGAATGTGAAATGGTAGTTCATGCTCCCTGGACTCTCAGTTGGGGTTGCTAATGAAGGTTCAAGTGGTGGGCAAGCAAAGTATCGAGAAGGCTGCAAGAATCTGTTGCTGACAATGAGCATGAACAAGGGCAGGAGATCTGCTGCAAGCTGGTGCATGAGTTTGGCTGACTTTTCAGGGTAGTGGCTCTTAGCTCTGCCATTGAGGACTTAGTTGTGTAAGGGAGGCAGCATGACTTCTCTGAGCAGACAGAATGAAGAGAAGGGGCAGGGAGGGATACTCTGGGTACAGCCTGTGGTTTCACTTGAGTGTGATAGGAAGCAGCAATAAAGCTGAACCTAGGGATGTTCATGTATTTGGTGTAGCTTTCTTGTGGTTGAATTACTCAAACCACCTTTTTGTGTGTCCAGATCCTTGCTTCTAGCTCTCTGCATCTGTGCAAATAGGAATGCTTCATCAGCTCCCCTTGTTTATCCAAATCTCTGCTGAGAATGTACCTTTACACCTTAAACTCGTGACATCTGATACTGTCATTTTTGTTTGACTTGTGGATGATCCTTAAGAAAGCTCCTAGGTTTAAAGACATTCAGGCTTTTGAAAATGCTGAGTCTGGACTTCAGCCTGACAGCTGGGGTATAGTTCTTAACATCTGTGAAAGGTATGGTAGAGAACAAAGATAATTTGCCTTACTAGAGGTAACTGTCAAGCGTAATGCAGCCCTTGCCGTTCCCGCAGCAAGCTTGCATCTGTAACTCAGAAACATACATTCTGAGGTACACTATGTTTTCATAAGACCTAGGAAGGTGTAAAATTTCACAGACTGAAAATCTTAATGTGCATAAATGGGCCTTCTGGAAAATCATTCATCCTGGCTAGGCCTGAATGGATTTTGCATTATTTTTTCATCTACAGTGTTTTACGTCCAGCAATTGGCAGAGTCCAGGATTCTGAAATAAGTGACTGCAATGGAAAACATCTATTTTCACATCCTTTCTATGTGATGGGGCATAGAAATACTGCCTTCCAGAGTGGAGGCAACTTTCAGTATGGAGACCAGGGAAAGCAGTTTTCAGACTACATCCTCAGTCTCAAAGAATGCATTTTTGTTTCATTGTTTTTAAGAGATGAAAAAAATTGAAAGAAAACATTTGCTCCTTGGTTTTAAAACTCTCAAATAGGTTATACCTGCCCAGTTGCATTTAAATTTGCTAGGAAATGGAAGTTGGACTGACTACAAGCTAATGCATTTGTTTTCTAGTAAGTGGTGTGATGGGATTGCCCTCTACAGCAAGAGCGTTAGCCTGCTGACATGATAGATTCTTCACACTATTCCTGTCTTCAGCTAAATCTTCTCTCCTTACTGGGACTTCGTACTAAAGGGTGTCTGACATTACGAATTGTCTGTGCTTCATTGACCATGCTATTTCTGTTTGTGGCATGCTCATATATATGTTACAGTATGCTGAAAACTTTATTCACAGTCGTAATAATTAAACTTTTGTTTGTTTGTTTAATTAAAACTTAGAGCCTGGAAAAAGTGATGGGAGACATTTTGGCTAGCTAGCCTGCTGCAGATGTACTGGTTTTACCTGAGTTATCCTTCAGCATGGCTGTAGTAGAATAGAATTATTTCCCTCTGTCTTTTTTCCTTCTCTGAGACTTGTCATAATTCAATTTTAATGAAAAGTGGGCTTTAGCATACTTAAAACATTTCTAAGGATTTTGTATAGTAATGCTGCCAGGAGGGACTTTAAAGGGTGGAGTACTATTACAGCTCTCTGGGAGTGTGCATATTTACAATGTAAGCTTCATGTGCTTCCAGTGAAGACAGCTAGGTTTTAATATTCAATGCCTTTGCAGTGGTGTCATTGTATTTTTAATGAAAGTGTTGTGTCTTTGATTACAGGAGCATGAATACCCTATGTTTAAACTGCTTTCTTATGGCAGTAAGGATACATGATTGCATGATTTCTCAATCAATCTCTGTCCTAACGATTTTAGAGCTGTATGTGTTTTGCATATGCCATATTTCACAGGTAACATTTATATTCTGTGGATTAGGGAAAAACTCTAAGCCACATATGAATTCCAGGGCAGAGCAAGGACTTGAAGTGAGTTTCCCAAGTTTAATGTATGGGAAAAAATACTGGATTATTCTTCTTTCTTATTCATCAGTTTTCACTGTCCACTTTCTGTCATCAGAACACATCCAACTCAGTAAGAACTCACCGGTTAAGAACAACTTAGACATATAAATGCAACCCTGCAACTTTATTTCTTGAGTGAATGGAGGGCATAATAGGATGAAGATACTGGTATGAAATTGCGGGGGATGCCTCCAGGAACTTTTTTCTGTACCAGAAACATAGGGTGATTGGGGATCCCTCTAGAGATTTCTTGTCTAAAGGAAATGACATTATTAATCACTTCTTCTAGAGAGTCTTAATCACAGCAGAATGCTAGCAACTAGTCATGGCTTTCAGGAGTTCTCATCTATCCTGAGTTTGCGAGACCCAGGAATAAACTTTGGTGATGATGAGTGACATCTAAGAAAATATGAATTAGGCAATTTTAGACGAGTGGAGGTCACCTCTGACTCTGTTAGAAGATGCTGCTTGTTCAGAGTCCTATTTGGGCTGACTAGTTAATAATTCTTCAGTATCACCAACACACTTCAGGTTCCAGGAGTTGGACCTCATCTAAGAGGCACCTATAGCCCCAGTAGCAGGCACAGGTAGCAGGTCAATCTGTATGACAGGCAGAGCTGAGATGAGGCCCAGCAAGGGAACAAAAAACAATGGTTAAAGGAGATTTCAACAAAAAGGAGAAGAATTAACAGTGTGCAATTCAGTTTTTGAAAAAGGACAAGGCAGAGAGAAGAAACTAGAAACAGTGAAATAAATATATTTCATAGGGACCCAGAGGCAGCTGAACAGTCCTAAGTGCACTCGGACTTTTCTGTTTACCAAGGCATCAGCCCTCCAGCTTCTGGCTGTTCTCCAAGTCCTCCACAAAGAGGAGGCAATTCTGCTGCCCCATGTACAACAGGAGTTCACTATCATGTTTCTATTTTCCTCTGTCATTAGGGCCAAACTGGTGCTACCTTGCCCCCCAACTCCTGCAGAGGCCAGCACTATGCTGCTGGAGCAAGTCCTGGATCTCAGAGACTGCTCAGTGCAGATAGCTCCTCAGACTGTATTCTGTTAAAAGTCATGCTGTGTGAAGAACCCTCCTTTCACTGGGCAGTGAAAGGCAGAAAAGGGGAACTCTCCCATGTGTCTAGTCACCCTCATCAAACCACAGCTTAGCACCTGCAGCCTCTTAGCTCTGCAAAGAACACCAATGGCTCCACAGCCCCACGCTGCAGCTCTGGTTTGAGGTGCTGTTGATGCACACAGCTATCCCAGTGCACATGGGAGGCCAGTACCTTGGCACCTCTATCTTACCAGGCAAAAAATAACACCCAGCTTCCTATTCCTAGAACCAAAGTAAACAGCCCTGGAACTGTGAACTCCTCCAAACACTTCCCTCAGCCCCTGAGAGCCCACCAACATTGCTGGGAGCACACCAGCCCCCGAGGCAGTGAGCAATCAGTGTGACTAGCTGCAGCTGGCATGGCAGAGCCACCATTAACGAGGAACCCAGCTGTGAGGGGGAAGTTCACTACCCTCCTTTCTTAGATGAGTGATTCCTTAAGGCAGGAGGCAATTTCGGGAGCTGAGCTTTAGAAAGGTACGTGGGTAAAAGGCTAGGATAAAGTGCTGGTAAATATGATTAGGTTTATGGCTCAGTTTGTGAGCTGGTGGAGGAAGGAGTCTGTGAGGTACTGGGGAGGAAGAGGTGGCCCTGCCTGTGGTGTAGGTTGTCTGGGTTTCATCTTTTTCCTTTAGAGAAATATGAGATGAAGCTGCTGAGTTGAGTTTAAAGTTCTATGGCAATGGTATTGGGGCTGGAGGTAGTGCGCTGCTGGATTAACTGCCCTGAAGGCAGCGGGAAGAAGTAGGCCCAAACTAGAGGGTAAAGTGCGGTAGAGAAATGAATGAAGAGGGAGCTGGGTGTTCCCTCTCACTGTGTGGAGCCCTAGGGAGGTGAATGAAGAAGGGAATTACTTCTTGGTACTAGGTCAGTCTCCTAGCACTGTGCTGCTTTGGCGCAGGGGTGTGCGGCAGCGAGCTGCATTAGCAGCTGTGTGCTGCAATTACTTTGTCTCTGTTGTCATGGTTTAGTGGCCATGTGCATATACAGAAAGGGTCAAGAAAGTGATATTTGTGGGATTTCTCCAGAGAGAGGTTCAAATTCCCACTCTTGCTTTGTGGTGTGTCCCATGAAGAAGGACTCGGGCTGTTTAAAGGTGTAATCTTCTCATCTCTGTAGAGATGCCGCCCTCTTTCCACGTAGGATTCATGGTGTGTGCTGAAGTAAGTGTTGCTCTTAGCAATAGCAGCTTTCTGTCCTTGTCTGAAGGCTCAGGCAGGAAATCACTCTCCTTAGGAAAAGCCCTGAAAAGTTTGTAGGCAGGCACTAGCTTATTAAGCACAGGCAATCTGAACTTGAAATAACAAGCCATGGCCTCACCTCCTGGGAGGGGCCTTGAGGGAGAGCAGTAATTCAGCTCAAAGGGTAGCTGGGCTGCTGGAGAGAGAACTTGCGGGGAGGGAATTAAATATTAAAAAATTAAAAAGCCATAGGGTCTCTTAATTACTTGTAAAACACCCACTGAGTGATTATACGGTGAAACTGGCAGGATTGTAAAGAGCACAATGGAAACACTATAAATGCTAGCACCTTTCTCCTGAGAGGACAGTCACCTGCTTACTTTTAGTGCCTGTATAAATGTATTCCTCTTCATCGCAAGGTTACTTTCAGAATGACTTGTTTACCTTGCTGGCTTTCCGTTTACATGTGTGGTAACTGACAGGCAAGTGCAGCAGCATAAGCAGCTTAATTTGTTTTTTTCAGCTCCTTGCATTATGGGCAGAGGTAGTTTCAGACAACAATAAAGGCACTTGCACACTAGTGGGAAGGGGAAACCTCTTGATGAGGCTGTAGTATGATCTGTCTGGTGAGTTGGAAGAGGAAAGGATCTATGCCTAGACTTTGCCCAAGCCTGCATGTGTTTAAGGTATTTAAAACTAATATGGGGGAGGGAAGCTGCTGCTGATAGTCCTTCTAATGTGTGTCCCTTGTGCCCAAAAGGCAGTAAATTGGTCTTTATGAAGAGCTAAAGAGAGAAGATACTAGACCTTTGATGCGGTTGAAAAAATTTACTTGTCTATCCTTCCTCTTAAAAGCAGGTGTTTAAGAATTATTTACGCTTCAATAAGATAGTCATCCTGTGAACTGGTATTGAAGTCTAAAGAACAAACCTATGGTGTAAGGAGCTAAATAACAAGGAAGTTGTATACGTTGGTTCTAAGGTGAGAACTGTTTCTGTGGCAGGGGAAAGAATTGGGTTGATCATGATCTCTTTGGGAGAACTGTAGGCACAGGGTCAATATTTATTCCTGTGCAGACCTCCAGTTTAGGGGGAGCCATCCTTACCTTATTAACGAGTGACATCTTGTTACAAATACTTATAGCTAGATAATCTGAATTGGGTACTTGGGTTCAGAGTATGAATTAACATAGGAGTAAGCATTCCTGGATTTCTTCTGCCTTTGTCCCCCAAATCAACCCTGGTGTTAGCGCAGATCACCTGTTGTGCAGAGAAGGAAGCAGGCTTTGTTTGCACACTGAAAGTAGGTACAACAAATGGGCACATTGAACTATTGGTTCAGTACTATACCCTGAGAAGTATAGGGGTAGGGTAGGAATAAATACCTTCCTGATGTTTGGATGAGGGAAATGAGAAATACAATCTTATGGCCAAATTCAGGGAAGTTTATTGCTGAAAGTGGCTGGTCCATGATATCGCCTCAGTTGTATATCCAGTTGCTGGCAAAAGGCTTTGACAAAGTTTTCAGTACTCCTGATTATTTTTTCAGTCCAGAATAATTTTGGGCAGTGATATCCCATGACATGTGATAGACAAATGTCTTTGGTGCTTGTACCAGTGATGCTGGCAGCCACTGCAGCATCTGAATAACCATGTGCTTGGCATGGGACAAGTGTTATTGTTTATTATAAACACATGGGTAACTGGAGGACCTATGACTAGCTTGAGTTGTTATGCTGCAATGGACCTATGCTTGTGCTGCAGCCTTGACCAGGACTTTACGGTGCTTGGTGCTGTAAGAGCTCAGGGAGTCCTAGCTCCAGTCTCAATGTTACCGTGGTCAGCATTTTTTTTGTTTGCTCTGCAGGCCACTAGGGCTGGGAAGGCTATTAAAAACTTAAGTCTTAAAGCCATACCCGTACAGAGGATTACAAGAGGCTTTTGCTGATTGCAGAGGGAGTATAAGGTATTCATTCAGTCTCATTCTCTGACCTGATTTGACTCACTAAAATAGCAGGAAGAAAAAAACATGAGATAACTTTCTGCCATTCCAGTGAGTAACTGTTCTTATAAAAAGGTCTCACCTTGTCAGTGAAGTGTGGGAACATAAGGCTGGGTGTATCAACAGAAGGAAAGAGCAGTGTGGGTGTAAGGAGAAGGGAGTAAGACTTCCCTCTTCTGGCAGCAGTGAGCTGTAGCTCAGCATGGTTGCCCGTGGCACTACAGAGCTTTGCCAGCAGCAGAGGTGCCTTCAGCAGTGCTTGTCAGGTAGGCAGTTCTAACCAACCAGATGGAGATGATGTACATCTTTCAGGAGATTCTGCCAAGGTTCAGTGGGACTGGAGAGCTGGTGCTTGTGTTTGCTAGATAGTTTTGTAGTCCATCACACATAAGAAGTGGGCATGCTTTATAGCGAATACCAAATGGTTATGACCTAAGTACTGATCTGTCTCCCGAATAGTCTGCAGTGGATCCAGTTGGGAACTATCAGAGGATGGTGCAGATAAAGGGACCTGAAAATTAAAATACAGTCTTTTGCTGGGAGCAAGTTTCTGTACTTGGGCTGCCTATCAATATGGTCTATAACTCTGATTTTGCAGTAACGGAGGACGCAGCAGGTTGAATTTGGGGCTCTGACCCACTGGTTACTGAGTTTACTCCTGATCAGCAAGAAGAGGAGGTAAGAATATCATTGAGTGTCCTGTCCCACTCAGCTGCCCCCCCCCCCCCCCCCCCAAAAAAAAAAACCCCAGAAAATTAATGAAATGAATCTCTCTTGGTAATGAAGCTGAGCTGAATCTCCATGTTCTATTGGTGTAGCTTAGTGTAAATCTATAACGGACTGGCCCTCCAGCTTCTATGTATCCCTTTCAGTACTTCACAAATACATGAAGCATGTGAGTATTACTTGAGTGACTAGTGTTCCGTTCTTGGAGCTTGTAGCTCTCTAACCCTGCCTCAAGAGTACAGAGTATTACCTCATTATTCTTGCCTTTTGTGTTTATGTTCGTTGACTTGGAGAAAACTATGCTAAATGGGGTGCTTAAAATATGACCTGCAGCAAGCTATGCAAATCTACTTCCTCCTTCTATTTCTAGGAGGGAGAGGAGGCCACTGTTAGCGAAGAAAAAGTTGTGAGCACAATGAAGGCAAATTTGAATGGTTGTGCTCTAATGTATTTTGTGTGCTCTGTCATAGAGAAGCTAACTCAAATTGCTGCATGAGTGTGATTTTTTTTGCTGTAGTAAAGTATCTGATACTGGAAGGAAGGCATAAGCATTGCCGTGGGATATCATCTCTTGAGAAGTAAAGAGCAAGTAGTTACAGTGGTAAATAAATGATGTCTTTATTACTTGTCCTGTCACTGACTTTTTTGCAATAGTTTCTCTTACTTGTTCTGTATGCATTTTTATTCATACTGTAATGATGCAGCCATGCTGCTACTTTGGATACACTGGAAGCAGTAAAACTAGACATGGGAATAGCTAGGTTCAACAGCTAAGACTTGAACTCTTCAATGAAGAAAATAATTATAATTATTAGTCCCTACTACTATAATATCTAAAAGCATCACTATCTACTGTCAATTCTACCAAGCGTGTGCCTCTGTCCATAGCCTAAACTACTGGGTCAGTAGGCTGATCCTGGCCATCGTTGTCATTTGGAGTTGTTAGGGTTGTCTACATAAACATCCATTTTGGTTTGGATAAATGGCATGCTTTTGGAGCAGGTCTCCTGATCTTTCCTACCTACCGTGCTTTGGTTGGTGTTTTAGCATCATTTTGGATTACTTTTGAATGAAAGTGCACTCCATATGCAGTGTGCTTCTATGGTCAATCCAAATAAAATCACTGAAATAATGTTGTGTAGATGGTGTGTCTGTGGTGCCAGGTGTTCCTCCCTACTTGTTCCACCCTACACCCAGTGTGCTGTACTAGTTTGTAATATAGACCTAGCAAATTCCCCAGTTCCACAGAGAAGATGCAGGTTACCTCATGTGAATGCTGACGGTTTTCAGTGGTTTCCCACAATACATTGTGTTTTTTAGAACAAAGTATTTCTCTTTACTAGGTGGTAAATCAGTAGGTCAATTTATTGTAGCAGAAAGAATCAAGCCATCTTGGCACTTATCCACGATCTGATGCTAGCGTTTGACAAGACTGGCATGGCTTTGTATACTTACAGGGCACTCTTGCGAACAGCTGGCGGCAGGTTACCTGCAGAATTTTAGGTTTATTCGTTGACAGGTGCCAACCCCCCCCACATATTCCCACAACCTGGGGCAGTAATTCAAATGCTTTTGAAAATACAAGGTTAAACTCTTCAAATGACTGGTCTGCAGAGTTGAGACCTGCTGGCCTTTTTGCTGCTAGTGACAGCAAAATAAGGCTGGGACTTCTTTGTACATAGGTCAAAGGTCTCCAGAGGTTAATGAGGTCTCCAGAACTGGAGTGAAATGTCAACCAACAAACCAGTGCCCCTTTACCTATATGACAGCAGCAATGGATTGCCAAATTTCTTAACAGTTCTGGAGTCTAAGAGGCTGTGAATTTGTAACAGTAGTTTGAAGACAAATGTAAATTGTTCTTCAGGAGTAAAGGGATAAATTATCCCACTGACTATGTGGGGTTTTTTCATTGTGTGGTGTGGGTTGCATTAATTATCAAATAGATATGAGTTTTCCTTGACTTGTGGAAAGGCCCTGCGTTAATATATATCAGTATGTGCTACTGTAGTGTGTTCTTTGATTCAATAAAGACAAGACCAGGTCATCTGTTACCATACTTCATGGAAGCCTTGAACCTTTATGTCATTTTAAAAGATAAATAAGATTGAAGCTCTTTCTTGTATTTCTTCAGCCTGATCCCCTCCGCTGCCTTGTTTAGGTGCACTACCTGCATACTTTTGCAAAGTAACTCTGACCAATAAAGCTGCTTTTATAGTCACATTGCACAGGCCACTGGAGTATAAAATTATTTTTCTGATTTAGAACATGCTTTATACAGAGCTGACTGTACCTTTTTAAGGGGTGAAAGGTCATAGCTGCTATCTTCAGTGCTGCAAAGACAACCAAGATTCATTTCTTCATGCCACTCAGGAGGCAACTGCCCTCAAATTAGTGTGGTTTTGCCTCTTGGTTCTGACTGTGTTCTGTAAATGCTGTACTGTAGGTAGAAAACAGGCATGGGTTTTCTATATGTTCTATGAAGGAAATGCTGCATGCTTATGGAAGACTGATGCAAAGATCTCAGCCAGCTCTGATGGCTCTAGAAAGGCTATAGGCAACTTTAAATGTGTGTTGCTGTGCCTGAGCTTATGGCACGGCAGGGCTACACAGCTTTCAGTACGAGATGCAGCATGTGTAGTACAACAGCGTTGTTCTCGTGTTGCTAACCTGCTAGCTAGCAGGAAATCTTGTCTCCAGTTCTGCCAGATACTGTCAGCATGCCCACCCTTAAAACATGCTGGTATGGAGAATGTATGCAGTTTACTTTTATTCTTCAGAAATCCGTGGTGCACGTGCAGTTCCAGTCTCTTTTCCTTTTGCCAGTGAAAGAGCACTGACTCATCTGGCAGTGCAAAAGAGATAACAACCCTTATAAAAAAGCAAAAGTCTTGAAAGCAGAACCCTCAGCTTTTGTTCTTAGGAGTTCTGAGAGGGGATGAACCTGTGTTCTGGAGACAGGGTGCTCCTTCATGAACAAATCTAGTTTCCCCAGTCCATCTGTGCTCCTTTCTGGGGTAACTGATACATCTTCTGCTGCAGTGTATAGTTTATTTCTTGTCAGAGTCCTTCAGACTGGCTCAAATTCTCTGGCTGTAGCTGCGCTCTGTAGCTGAACTGCAGTTTTTAGTTATTCCCTATCCATCTCTTTGCTCTTTCAGCTCAAAAGGCTGTCTGTGTGGTTGGTGTGTTTTTTTCTTTTTTTGTTTGGTTGGTTTTGATTTTTGTTTTTAATCAGAATGTGTCTTACCTATAGGTAAATATCTATAACCAAAGTTTCTGCCCTTCAGGCAAGAACTGAAAGGTATTTTACCCTGTATATGTAGACAGTTTCTAACATCAGTCATCTCTAGTCTGAGAGTGAAATTGTAATAGTTTATGTTGGATTTCAGATTTATGAAGTGGCCTTCGGGAATGCAGTTGTTTTTGCAGGAACTTAATAATATCAAGTAAATATTTGTGCAAACAGATCACTTCTTCAGACTGTCAGAATCTTTTCTTGGCAAGGTTACCTGCTCTGGCACGTGCAGTCTGGTATCCCAACATTGCAGAAAATACAGGTTACTAGACAAACATATGTAGAGCTAATTGTCTCTCTGCTTTTCCTTGGGTTGGACAGTAAGTGCCCTCCAAACTGCTTCAGTGTAATGCATGTGTGGTTTCTCTTGGAACAAATTATGGGTTTCCAGACCCATTTGTTTTTCTTTTCATTTTCTTCAGCAATATCTGATGGATGGACATGAAAAATAATTTTCCACAGCAAAATATCCTTCCATATTTTTGTTTTGGCTGAAAGAAAACCAAGACAAGGGAAGGAAGTACAATGTAGCAGATCATCTTGGTCTATAAAATGTTATGAATAGACAGGTGTAGCTTTATTAAATAGAAGTAATGGAGCACAGCCTGCTCTTATGGTAGTGTTTCTGAATGTGGTAAGTGTTCTCCAGGTCACAAAATGTGAGCAGGCACATGTCTGTGTAGCACCCTTTTGTTTCTGTACAGTTTGCTACTCTGTTTGACTTAAGGGAACTAAAAGCCCTCGCCAGTCTCTTGTAGCTGATATCCTTCTGGTTGCCTAAACACATCTCATCACCAGCCACTTCAAACATTCTGCCTTTAATTTTTTTGCTTATTGTGTTTCAAGATGCTAAATTATCAGATTGTGTTGAGGAAGTGTCTTGGTTTCATTTGTGCTCACTGGCTGTGGTATCTTAGCAATCAAATCCAAATGCAAACACAGATGTGTAACGTACACAGAAAACAAATCTAAACCAAGTATTTTATTTCTTACAATTTGATGAGAGGAAATACAGTGTGTCTTTCTAAGGCATATGACTCTTGTGTTTTCAGTACATCCATTTTTCAGGCAAAGTTTGAATTAAATAAAACAACTGAGAATATTGTTTATAGTATGTGAAACCACTTCCCTTTGTGGCTAGTACTTTAAACAAAGACTGAATCAGAAATAATACATATTGTCACAATGTCATTAGACTGAAGAAACACTAGAGCAAAGTGCCTTCACTGTAGGACAGTTTGTCAGCCAGAAACAATTATAATGGCTATATTGATTTAAGCTAACTGCCTATGGAATTTCAAAAGATTACAACTTTAATTGATATTGAATTGCATTGACTTGACTGATTTCCACATCCCTGATTTAAGTAGGTACTTATTGATTGCCCAAATCCGGCAAGGAGGCAGGTCTGAGTTGCGGAGGAACTCTTGTAGGAGCGTATGATGCTCTGTTAATGGGGCAAGGAGGAGAAATGGAGAAAGAGTAGCTTTAGCCAGGGCTGAGTTGGGATGGAGATAGGGATTGCTATCTCTGTAAGGAATGGCAGTGTGACTCCATCTGATTTGATCCCTCCACTCCTTAGGATAATCTTTGAGTTTACTATTAAAGACCAAGCGTGTTACTATCGCAACCAAGTGTGAGGTTTTGGATGGGGAGCTTATTTAGTGTAGCCCAGGCTTTCTTACAATGGGCATTGATCATCACCCCACTACCTTTGCTCATATTCCTCCTCCCATATTCATCTAGATGTGAGAATTTACATATGCCAGTGCCACTTCCAGTCACAGGGGTATTTTCAAGGTCTGCAATTCTGATTCCTCCTTTCTAATGGTTTGTCATCTCAAAAAAACAGGCTTGGCTAATTGTTAGTGCCACCTATGGTGCAGCAAGGATTTGGGTCTGCCTGGTCTGTTGTAGTCTTGCTGTACTGTGATTGCCTTGTTTCCCTGCTTCTGAGTGGGTATGTCCTGTTGTTGGCCCTTCAGTACTGCTGCACTGTGCAAGTGAATCCTGTACCTTTTCCAAGGAGAGCTTGAAATCCTTTCTACATTGATTTCTGTTTAGAACTTATGTGTATGGCTGAATCAATAATCAATGAAAATGTGAAAAGCAAAACCAAACTGTGTGGTGTTATTGAAAAGGCATTACTGGATCCGAACTCTAGAGCATGTAAAGTATTTGCTGAGTTGTTGTTGAGTCTGATTTATTGATTTTTCTTCCTTATGCTCTGCTGATTCCATAATTCTGTTAAATAGTTGAGCACTAGGAATATATATCTACCATTAAGAATCAGGGGCTTGATGTACTGGATTGGATTATCAAAGCAGATGTTTTGATCCCAGTAGTATGAGATACCTGCTGCTTTAAAGACAGGCTGTGCTCATCTGTGAAAGTTTTTGTCTGACCTCTATGCAATTATTGTATTCTGTGAAGCATGCAATATAAACATCAATGCTGTTAATAGCTATAAATAATTCCTCCTTCTGAAAATTTCTATCTGATCCCTGTTGTTGACTTACAGATGAGGTTGCTAAGTATCTCCCTAATGAAATTAACTATTGCAGTCATGACTAGAAACTCTAAGGAAATGGAAAGCTCAGACAGCATGAAGAATTAACAACCATAGCAATTGACTAAGACATGGTGCTGCTTAAAATAAAAATATGGAGATATACATTCTCTAGTGACCGATTACAAAAGCCTTAACTCTTCAGTATAATAAATAATTACTAGGTAGAGCTGTACAAATAACACCAAAAGGTGTGTGAGGGGAAATATGAGATAACATACGTTGGATTATTCCAAAGGTAGATGTTTGATGTCTTTTGTGAGGTCTGCGTCAATATAGATGCTAAAATAAAGGTAGTAGGTTTCTGGTTAAATAAATCTAGTTTCTCTTGGGGTTGAGGGGGGAGCAGAATGAAGTAGGAGAGGGTTTATATGACTATATGCAAGTCAGGAAAACTGGAAAGAGCTGGGAGTTGCACACTTAATCTGGAGAGTGCTGAAGTGCTTTGGTGTGGAGATGATTGAGGTGCTTACTGAAGTATGGATTTTGGAATTATTAGACTAATTGGTTAGGTTAATAGCCAAGATGTTGCCTTAGAAACATTATAGTTCCATTTGGAAAAGCAAATTATTGGGATAGTTGTTCTTGTAATAACGTATGTTGTAACATGAATGTGGAAAGGAACCTGGGCAGCCTAAACCAGATTACAGTTTGGTCCTTGTGGCAAAACGTGGTCTGGGATGAGGCAGAGGTGGTTCCTTCAACTAAATCCTTATAGGCCTCTGCAGTAGAGATTTAAATGTTAAAAGTCTGTTTTCTTACTACATGCATATGAAATAGGATCCTCCATTTCTTGTCAGTGATGGGGGGCGGGAAGAGAAGTTGTTCTGGTATTTTTCATAATCATCTGCTAGAGGGCACTGTGTTGCCAGAAAGGGATATATTAAGGCATAAGGATCTTAGTTTCATGGTGAAAATCAGTTCTTTGTATGTCTTGCTGGAATGAAAATCCCTGTCTGTGATGACTCATACTACAGTGAATAAACTTAGAGAATAAGCATGGATACATCAAAGCCTGATTTTAAGTGAATTCTGTATTGAGGTTTTTTTTTTTTAATTCTTTTGGCCATTTAAAAATAATCAGAATTGAGGAGTGCTGGGTTACTTCAGTGAATCTGAAGCTCGCTGATCACTAATGTAGGACTAATGCTGTATATGAGCTCAGGTTAAATTCAGTAAGGTATTTTAGCCAAAAATAAGGGAAATGTAATTCTGAAAAAGCTATGATACTCCATCAGCACTACTTATAAAATTTCAACTTTTTAATTAAATTTTAAAGTGAAACTAAAAACAAAATAAAAACAATTTCTTACAGAAAGAAATAGTTATAGGTTGAAACCTAATTTCTCTTGATTGAGGCACAAGGCAAAACCTGTTATTCACAGTTGTCTTGAGAGTAGCAGAATTTTCCTTAGCAGTTCAGAGAAACAGAAAAAAATAAATCCCTTCTGCCTGTCAGACAGGACTTTCACTGAGTCTGAATTTTAAGATTAACAAAGTGATGCCATCTTCTGCCTATAAAACTGGTGAGTTGTCAGAGGCCAAACTGAGTGCCTGTGGAATGGTTACAGGAGAGGTAAGTGGGTTTTTGAACCGGGGGGTGGAGTATATGATACTATAGAGGTGGAGATTGCTGTCATTGAGACTTTTTGGTAATGGATGATGTGCTACCATTCAGATCTGCCCCCTGCTGACAGAAGTGTTCAGCGTGTAAAAGTGCTGTTTTTATATTTCTTTATGAAGCAGAACATGATGGCCTGACTGACAGGTTATGGGGAAGGTCAAAGTAGATTTTATCACAGATGCCAATGTGATTTCCCTCTCTGGATTACACTGAGGACGCTTTCCAAAGATTTGACCTCAGTCCCTTACCTGCCTCTCCTATTGCAGTTTGCTTCATGGGACAGAGGAAATAGGATTAAACTTAATATTGCTATTGTGATTTTTTTTTTTATTATTTTTTAAAAATTATTATTATTTTTTATTCACAAACCATGACTTCCACTTAATTTTTCTTTCTTTGGCATATGTTGTCAGTTCTGTCACTGTGTGATGAGGCACCAAGGGCAGAAACCAGAGAGAGGTGGTAACATCAAGGCCACATGTTTTAATTGTCTGAACACAAAAGAGGTAAAACTGGACAGTACTTTGAGAGGCAGAGGGTTGTCCTTTGTTGTGACAGGGCGAATTAGCTGTAGTGTATCAAGGATGCCTGAATAAGAAGTTTGCCTGTTTTTTAGCTGCAGCAGTGTACATCATTAATGTAAGACGTCAGTGATGTAGACTTACTGGTACTGGCCTGTGAACTGTAGCCCTGTTTCAAGTGGGCAATTGTAAATTGTGCTTTAAGTTAGTTGAGTGTAGAAAGTGGGAGAGAACATGATCATGTTAGCATTAATGAAGGAAAATGGCATGAAATATTAAATAACAGTTATTATAAGATTACTTCATAAATCCAAAGGAAGTAGAGGTGGAAAAGACCTATGAGGTTATCTAACCTATCCATTCTAGAGGACTGGCTTGCTGCCTACAATATATAATCATTATATACTACATATACAAAATCTGGTACTCCAGACTAGCTTTAAATGCCCCAAGCTTCAGTACTCTTACTTGCAGGCATGTGGGAGGATAAGAAGAAGGAAAGGGCAATAGACTTCAGTTCTTCTTCTGAAACCTTTCCTGATATTTACACTTTTTTTTTCTCTATTTTGCCTTTTTTTATTTCCATTGTGTTTTTCTGCTTCAATGTCAGAAAACCCTGAAGAGTGAGGTGACTTTAGCCATTCTGGGTAGCTACTTTATCTATATGTGACTCGTCCCTTTTTGAATTTTTCTCAGTTTTTAATCTCTTTTGGCCTTTGTTTTCTTTCCTGTGGCAGGTGGTTTCACTAGCTAATCACCCCAGTAGTGGCAGTGTGTGGAATGAGAATATTTTCTTATGCTCTCTCCTTCTTCCTTTTCTGTCCCCTGTCACCAGACTTACATATCCTCACTGGATAAATATCCCTTTATTAGAGAGCAATATCATTATTCCCTTGTAGAGCTGGAAGGCAGTAATGACTTGCCACAAAGAAAGGTAGTATGAGCCCTGGTGGAGGTATCATGTAACTTAGAAGGTTGCTAGAGTAAACAGTACCAAAAGGTTGATGTTTGTCTTGTCTTTGACTCTCATGAGTTTGAGTGTACACCCTGAAAAACAAGTACCTGCTCAAAGAAGAAGCCGGCATGTAATAGTCTGTCAATGTCTGAGAAGTATGGAACAGTTACTTAGCCTCTCTGCATGTTCTTATCCTTATTTCTTTGTTTCATTTACTCTGTAATTGCTTTTTCAGCCCGCTCAAAGAGTTTGGTGATGGGTGAACAGATTGGGCCTCCTTCCAGACCTTCTTCTCCAAACCCTCAAGAACGTGTGCTGAAGTGTGGCTGGCTGAAGAAACAAAGGAGCATTATGAAGAACTGGCAGCAGCGGTGGTTTGTGCTGCGTGGGGACCAGCTCTTCTATTATAAGGATGAAGAGGAAACTAAACCTCAGGTATGACTAGAGAACTGTAGGGCATGTTGGTTGTGACTTCTACGTGGGTCACAGTTACTGCTTTTATTGACAGCTCATTTCAGTTGCTCTCTCTTCTAGCCAAAACCATACACACTTAAGGAGGTTCAAAGGCAAGAGACATTGCAGGGAGACTTAGCTACTACCGAGGCAAGTAGTAGAGCTTGGGAGAAAGTTACAAGGTGTTTATTTACCCACTAGGGCATGCCGAGCTCCAAATGTTAGTATGGTCATCAATGAGACTGGAGTTTGACAGGAAGAGCTGTGGAGTTCCATATTACTAAGGCAGAAGCGAAAAATCTTGCTTAATCAGCTGGGATTCATTATCTCCCAAATAATCCATTGTTCATCAGAGAGGTGAGCTAGCTGGTATGGGTAGAGTAGGTATTATTACATGCCAGCAAGTAGGACTTGAGAATGGGCTGTAATGTGTGTTTCAGTGTGTTTTATGTACACCTGGGAGTTATTGCTTTTCTATGCAAATTTTGAGGAGAAAGAATTTACACAAGGCTTTGTGCTGTGTCTGGAAGGAGGAGTGTGTGTCTGACAGCAAAAACTAATTTAGCAGACCGGGGAACAATGTGACCCTTCTACAACAGGGGAAAAAAATTAAACTCTCTGAAGTTTACCTTTGTCAAATCTTCTAGACTTTGAGCATGAATGCAGAGAAGAATACTTCTCCTGGTGGAAAACACTGGTTAAGTCTTGCTGTGCAATATGTGTTGGACAGTGTCATAGAACTGTCCCAAAGTAGACTGTGGAAAGAAAACAGAGGAAAGGGAGAGGATCAAAGTTTTTGGGAGCTAGCAAGAAGAGAAAAGGTCAACTAGTGGTTAGATAATTTAATAACAACGACTAAATGATAATTGAATAAATTGAACCACAGTAGGACTACTTAAAATAGTAAGTTTAGATCAGCTGTATCAGTTTGTCCATGGGAGAACAAATGTGTGCAAGAAAGCTTTCCAAAGCACGTTTATTCTTGCAAAGGACTTGGGAGATTCTCGTTAACTATGTGCCGAGTAGCTGTAGGGCACTTTGCTGGTGATAAAGGGTAATAGGCAGTGACTATGCAACATTGCCATGGGCACATGACATGTTTAACTTGTAACTTTTTGGTGGTATTTTAAATATTTCTTCTTAAAGTGAACATTGCACAAGTATGTCTCTCTTAAGCCAAGTATTAAGTAATGGAATTTTTGACTAACTTCTTGCTGCTTCACATACCTTTTGTGAGTGTGTTGCTGGTCTAGCACCAATTTCTTACAATTAAATGTGTTTCTCTAAAACAAGTTATAATGAGAGGACAGTGCTGCTGCACCTAGGGTGAATGCGGAGCTGAGAACATTGCATTTGTCAGTCTGGACCAGCATTAAATTCCGGATGATTTTCTGCTTCTCTGACCCTTCTATATATACATCACTTAGTAGGGCGATGTGTTACGCTACAGGATGGGATAAAGCTTACAGCTAAGATGAAGAATTTCTTATTCAAGTTCTTCAATATGCCTGTAAAATATTCTTGACGCATTTAAGCTAAGGGCTTTCCTAGTTGCTGTAGTATATTATGCAGCATATTTCATGTAGTCATTGTTTAGACTGTCAGGCCTCTAACCAGAGTCATTGATCAGAGGGAACATAATTGAATAAGCCAGACAGTGTCCCTGTACTGCTGCCTCCTGATGAGTCAGTACAGGCATTACAGAGTGACAGACAGCTGGTGTAATATCATCACCATCCACGCTCTCATTATAGCCTATTATTAAACTGCTTGATACAGCTGCGTGCTTAACTGTTACACATAAATTTCATTGTAGAGTGAGAAAGGAAATGAATTTTCCCCTGTGAGCCTGACACATGCATGGTAGATGCAGGAGCATGTTGGCTGCATCTTATGTCTTGCACTTACCTAATCAGAGATTTGATCCATCGTTATGGATAGCCTGCTGTGTAAAGGCTAGAAAGGCTTGAACTCGATGATGTAACCTGTTGTTACTTAGGACTCTGCAAGCAACAGCTGGATTTTGTGCGTTTAAGACAAAAGCACCCTATCTTCCCATAAAATGCATGGGGAGAGCTGGTCATTTTCTGAACTGTATCAGTGAACATGATGAGGAAGGAGCTGCCTCAGGTAGTCATGTTGGAAGGAGTTTCTTTGTTGCCATACATTTATCACTGGGGGAAGCCATTTTGTATAGGATGATAGAGGACCACATCCTGACTATTCTTGTATCAGTTCCAAACTAGGATTTACGTCTGACTTCAGCTAGGACTGTACACATCCCAGAGGTTAGATGTGCTTTTGGAACATGTAGATAGCTGTTGCTTGGAATCTCTGAAATGAAGGGACAATGGTACAGGCATGCCCACATGGCTTAGAAGAAAGCTGTGACTCTGGAAGGTCTTTGTTACAGCCCATGTAGATATTTTCATCAGTTGATATTAATCTCTGATTTCCTTCAGCTCTAAAGATATTCATGCTTCTTTTAAATCTTTCTGTTTTAAATGTTGAGTATGGTCTGTGAGCTTGTGTGCAAAAACTAAATCAATAGCTTCACTGAAATTCCCATTGATCTTCTTCTACTTGATTATTTATATGTAGCCTGGAAGAGGGTCATATTCTTACTGTTTTCTGATGAAGTCAAGTGAGATTTATGCCGTAATGCTTCAAAAGAGAAATCTTAACGTCTTTTTGTTTGTTGATGTTGCATTGCCTATTTTTATGAAAACCTGTGTTTCCGGGTCCTTAGTGGGAATTGTAGATATTCTTCCTGTGAAAATAATGCTGAAAAGGTGGAGCTGTAATCTGATGTCAGGAGAATGGCAGAGACTTACTGGAGTGAAGAGGAGTTATTCTGTGGCCTTAATGGATTGAATACTGTTGAAGGCATGAGTGTTTGTGTGCCTTATGACATAGTTGCACAGTCCATTCCGTCAGACTGACCTCTGTGCCAAAGGTTAGAGAGTGAACTTGCAGCCGTTGCTTTTCTTCAGTATTTTCTCAGGTGTCCCCATGAGGAAAGGGGGAAGGGGAGGATTGACCTGCAAAGAGCTTTTGATGCTCCTATTTACTCTGTCAATATATGTGTGGGGTTTTAAAGTAGCTTTGGGTTTGTTTCTATTCCCAGGGTAGGAGGTAGCATGCAGCCCTCCCCAATTTCCAGGGGAACAGAAACCATTCTGCAGTTAATTCATTAACCTTTCGTTCAGTATTGACTTGGTATGATAAAAGGCTCTAGTGCATCTGCAGTGGCCTTGACTTTTGCAGCTCTAGAAAACAGTAGAATTTTCTAGAATGTGTTCTGGCCACTGGACTCTGAACATTATGTTGTATATGATACTTTTCTGTATCCTTTTGGAATAATTGGTGATGCATTTGCAATTTTGTAATGTTGCCTTTCCAGTGTTTTCCTGTTATCTTTGGAATGCCTTCAGCATGTCTTCTAATTTCAGTGAACCTGAAAGTCAAAATGTAGGACAACAGAATTGGGAGGGAAGGGTGCTGAAATTTTATTCTGTTCTGTTTACTTGTTGTTTTTCCTTCATTTTAAAACTTGCAACCATTCTAGATAAACCACTTGGTATCGACTTTAAGTACCCTCCTTTTTTACTGTCTTTTTTTTTTTTTTCCTCTGTCCTTTTTTTTTTTGTTGTGGTTTGCCCTGGGATTCAGAAATGCACACCTGAGGGCAGATTTGAGCCCCACTGTTTCCCCCACTCCCATCTTGTAAGCATTTGTAACAGTGACCAAAGTGCTGTGTTAAAAGTAATGGTATAAGAATTAGGATAATCAGTGTTCTGCCACCAACTGTGTTTGTTGAGGGGCTCAGTGAAGAAAAGGAATCTTTCCACTCATGTTTCATGTTAAAGCTTTTCTTTACCAAACCCTGGCTCCACACAGCCTGGTACAGGGCAGGACTTCTCAATTGGTCTTGTTAGGGAGGACTACAGCAATACTTCTAAGGTATGAACGCTTGTCCTCTTTAAGATTCTTCCTCAAAGCAACAAGGCCTTGAAAGGGTGCAAGGTGATGCTATCATCAAAAATTGGATTTGAACCTTCAGCTTACTGTAAAGTCTGTGACCTGTTGCCTGCCCCTTGAGCTTCTGAGCCATCTCAGGCTCCCAAAGCCTGAGAGAGGGAGGAGTAACTTACTTGTGAATTGAAGCTTATTTCTGGGGCATGCTTTGGCATATATCAAGTTAGACCTTGGGGAATTTAAGCTGATTTAATGCATCATTAATTTACTTCCCAAGCAAGATTGCTAATGCAGTGTGAGTGGATGGTGGACAAGGACACGTCAATCTATTTAAATTTAGTAATGTCTTTCTACCGGTGACTGCAACTGTCAGAATTGATGCAGCCTCCCTGCTAAGATGAATTGTGGTTTTTTTCTACCTTTTCAGCTCTGTTTATTTAGAGTTCTCTGTTGTGTGCCAGGCAGATTGGACAGCTGTGAGCTAGATATGTCATTGCCCTCTGGAGAAGCGTTTTGCCCCCTAAAAGGGCTGGTTATATAAGATAGAAGAGCTCAGCACAGTTCCTGGCATGTGCAAAGAGAAATGCACATGAAGGTGATCTGAAGATCTTTGCTATATATACACCCATAACCTTACTTTCCAGAGACGGGCCTAAGTTGCAGGCTTTTCTTGTTCTTCGCAGGTAGAGTCAGCATCCCTCAATTTTCCTCTCTGAAAAATCATTCTTCTGGTTCTGTTATTTCCCTACTCTTCTTCCAGTTGTTATGCTACCAGCTCAACTTGCTGCAACTTCATTGCACAGCTGAATGAGGTGCACGCTGGTAAGGACAAAGTAGCTGTACTGGTGTACAGTCCACATTGCCACTGTGGCTGCAGCAAGTCCTTCTGCTGTCCCGTAGCTGTGGTTGGTTTTCTGTTTGTTTTTTAAGTGGGCTCTTCTACGTACTGATCTTTCCCTCCTCCATTTCATCAAAGATGGTTAAAATGAGAATAAAACCCAAGTCACTTCAATGAGAACTTTCTACAGAATATATAAAATCAAATATGTTCTGAAAAGGATCAAAAAGGAAGTGTGTCTTGACTGGGAAATGCTTTGGTTTAGGGTGCCAGTTCAAGCAATTTATGCCTCTGTACTCTCTTCTAGAGTGAACATGACTCTCGTGTACCAAAGGTGCGTCTCACTGGAGGGAGGACAGGTCACATTGCACCATATGGTGCATCAAGCATGGAGAAAGTCCATTTGTTTAGTTTTGTTGCAGGAGAAGGGTGACCTGAGGCAAGAAAATTACAACCTCTGGAAGGCACTGGAGTGTGAGATTTTGGGTTAACCCTTGAACTTCATCACTGACTTCAGTTTCCTGCAGAAAGATGGGCTTTCTGAAATTCCTTAATTTGACTGCACTTTTCTGTGAACAGCTACTGCTCTTCACTGTAAATACAGTCTGAATCTCCTGGTCTGTATATACTACTGTACATCTTCACCTGGCATGTGTATCATTAGTTTTTGCCTAAAATATGTGTGACCTGCCTATATGTATTTGCTAAGTTTACTAATACAGGCTGAGGGAAAGAACCCCCCAAAAAAGCATGCCTTTTTCTGAAGTAACACAGGGCTTTAGTCAGAGTCCTGGGTTCTGCTTGACTATAAATGTGAGGTGTAGGTAACTGTTTCAAATGGGGATTTACGCTTGCTTTATACTATTGTATAAGGAAGGTCTAACTTTTATTTTGTGCTGGCTTGGAGACACTACCCAGTTTGAGACTGGCTAGTTTGCTTACAGGGCTTCTTAAGAGAGGACTGTACCTTAAAGCGGGGGGAGAGAGAGAGTTACTGCCTCTTTAACAACTTTTCTTTCTACAAAATGTAAATTGGTCCTCAAAGGAAAGCAGCTGTTAACATTTAAGAGGATTACATCTTCTGACAGAAAATGGCTATTGCCAGCTTTCAAATGATACCTGAAACTCTGAAAATCTGATCAGCTGGGATCAACTGATATCATATTAGTTCTTAATGCTATATGTACATTTCTAGCTTGTGTTAAGAAGCTTGTTGTCAGAACTGGAACGCCAGCTTGTAAACCTCCATGACTCGGAGCCTATTTCCTAGCTGAAGCATTTTCCATCTCAAGCATTGCTGCTCTGGTAATTTATTTTTAGTAGTTCTTGAATGTTCTATGTTCAAAGAAAAGAGTAAAACTAAATTCATCTACATTTAATACAAGCTGGCTCCTTGGTTTATTACAGTGGTTTCTCCAAACAAAGCATCTGTAGGAAAAATGTATTACCAAGGGGCAAAGGCAGGGAAGTTATGCCATAACAGATGTAATGAAAAATAACATAACTGGCTTCTCTATTTTATGGAGAAGATTGAAAAGGTCATATGATGGCTTGTCTTTCATCAGTTGAAATCCTGGATTGTCTATCTCATGAGACACTAATTGTATTACTCAGTAATATGGATCTGGAAGCTGACAAAGAGAATAACTGGGATTTGTTTTGATTACCAATGTTATGATGCTCCAATCTGTCCTGGATTTGGCTGTTGCCCAGTTGGTTGGAGAGAATGTAACTGCATGTTTACTAGAGAGATACATGAAAACAACTGGCTGAAGCAACTTCTTTTTCTGCTCAGCCAAAAAAAGATGGTTTGGACCCAGCTTCCATTCCAGGGCAGTTCTGTGCAGGAGTAGAAACTGTTTATTACACTTTTCATGGCTTAACTCTTTAGAGTCCCAATTCTTACTGCCTTTTATCTGTCTTATTGTGTTTATGTCCTAGAGAATGTTAGCTGGACACGCTTTATAAATGTCAAAGATTAAACTAAAAGATGTGGAAAAACAATGAGGTCCAAATAGCATGTTCGTTCTTGTTATACCAACATTACTGGACAAGAGCTTCCTGTGATCTCTTTTTCTAGCTTTTCCATAGATGAAGATGACTTTGTTCACTTTGAAGATACTATACCACCAGCTATGCACCGAACTGGAATACATTGTGTTAATTATGCGTAGGCTCAAGGTGAAAAAGAATCTGAATTCTGGCAGCATTTGAATTTAGGAAGTAAAGGGACTTAGATTTCTTGTTAGGGAAACTGCGGTCCCTTGGATTAAAAGGTGGTCCTGTTGCCTTGCAAACCTGAATCAGCTGCTGTTCTTCCCTATCTTCCTGGGAACTTCTGTGTACTGCAAATCTCTGGAAAACAGGCCATTTTCTTCAGTTACAGAACTAAAGATTTAGAAATAGAACTTCAGCCACCTCATTGCTGCAGGCTGCAACTGGAAGCTAAAGGGTGAAGGAAGAGTAGATGTAATGTGAGATGAAGCTTTTGCAAGGGATAATTAGTTATGGAAACCAAGGAGAATCACCTATGCATGCTCAGAGTGTTATTCCAGAGGAAAGATCATTTAATCGGAAGTGTCCAGTGTGAGAGAAAGGATAGGTGAGGCAGGTGCATGACTAGCTCAATCTTTTTCTTGCTTAGAAGGGTGGAAAGGAAATGGACTCAGTGGAAGGGTGGTGCTTAACTTTGCTGTGTCTGTTATATTTATCTTCTTTTTCCTTACCTTGGTCATGGCCTTTCCCCTTTCACTGGTGTTTGTGTCCCTTACAGGGTTTGATACTACTGCAAGGTAATCAGGTGAACGAGCTGCCACCTAATCCTGATGAACCAGGGAAACATCTCTTTGAAATTGCCCCAGGTAGGCCAGCATTTCCTTGTACTTTTCAACATAACATCGTCTCATTCCCATTGGTTGTCATTAATGATAATTAAACTGTACTGATCACTTCACTTTTAAGCAATTCGGTACGCTAGCCAGATTGTCTAGAGACTTGGAAATGGAGCTTGACAAACTACTCTGTGTTCCTTGTTTTGGATATAACTGCTGCCGTGGTACCTCATGAAAATAGTAGTTGAGATGCATCATGCTCCTTGATTTTTCGGTTTGGCGGGGCTCCTTGCCTGGAGTGCTGTGTGGTCTCCTAAGCTGATGTGGTTTTCTGGTTATGGGAGAAGCTGACACAGAGCACAGCACAGAATTTGTAGAAAAAGAGTGTGCAGTATCTGAATGTAATTCCTTTCATGTACAGTAATGGGGGGGGAAACATTTCAAAATGTATCACTTTCAGATAAAAGGTTTAAGAGAATAGATGACCTGCCACAGAAGAGAGGTTGGAATTTTGTTAGGTAGAAAATCTAATGGTCTGTCAGCGTAGTCTTAATGTAAAACTTTTGAAATCCTTTTAGCTCCCCTGTAAATACTTCCTGTGGCCTGGCTTGGTATCTTGAGGGTATATTTAGAGTTAAGTTCCCTGCTGCGGCATAGGAGTATTAACTTTATTTAGTTCTGAGCGCAGTTGGGAGAGGACTGTCTCTGAGCACAGATTTGAATGCAGTATATTTTGGAGGTAGTTTCAGGTAGCAGGATCTACAGAGAAGAAAGCTGTTGCACCACTAGCAGTTTAAGACCAGTGGAGTGAAAAAGATGAACCAGGTTAGTCCTTCCACAGCTATCTCCTAATAACCTGAAGACCGAGTTCCTGGAAACAAAGAGGGAGACAAATGTGACTATGGTAAAAATTACGTGAGTGTGCTGGCTTAGTCATGCTTTACTTCACAGCCAGTTTCTCGTGCGTGGACTACCTATCCATGCTTCTTAGTATTGTCTGGTTCCCCACAGTGTTGATGCTGTTGATAGGGTAGACAAAAGTTATTATTTTAGGCTGCCTCTTTTTTTTTTTTTTTTTAATGGAACGGACAGCACAGGGAATACTAGTTGAGTGTTACTCTTGTGGAGGCAGGTATGCTTTTACCAGTGTCTTTGGGGTCTTTTTCTTACCCCCTAATCAGGCTGGCTTAAAATGCCTGTGTTGCGCACCCCTTGACACAGTATCAGGCAGTGGAAGAGGAACAGGCAGTGCTGCAAGGTTTTCAACTACAACAGCAGGCAGGGTTTTGCAGTAACTCAGGCACAGCATTCTGTTTGACACAGAGGAAACTACCTGGGGAGAAGAGATTTATTTTTGTTTTTTTCTTCCTTATCACTGCACACTATCTGTTAATGCCATCTCCTTCTTGTACTGCACTGTGCCCTCATAGGCAGCGGGGCATTGGGCTCAGTGTTACTTGCATGGAAGATCTCCTAGGAAGTGGCATTTGGTGCCTCAGTGTGACACATCTTCTGCAACATTTTCCAATGATTGTGCACCATATGGTTGTAAAGCACTGTGGATCTGGGATGTGAGAGCACTTGGGTTGTTGTGATTGTGAACGGTCCTATGTGTTCAGGCAGTGATCTGAAATCATTAACTGAGACACAGACTGGCCTGGATGAGTTTCCTGCAGATTTGAGTTTGCCCTCTGGTTCCAGGTGGGAAAGTAGTCATTATGCACTTCTTCCCTAACCTGTCAGGTTATGTTACTGTAGCCTGCAAAAGAATTGTCCTGAACTGAGGTAGCTGTTGCTTCAGTGGAGTTGGTAAAGCAATGCCATGTGTCTACTTGAAAGAGGCTATCCAGAAGGGTGGCAAAAAAATGACACTGTTCACAGCATAGTTGTGAATCCCAGGACATTTGTGTTCAGCTTGTGGTTTTGACATTGCCCTTCTCTGTGTTCCCTGGAAAAAGGATTCAGCCTTAGTGCACCGCTGTCCTGCCTGCAAAATTGAGATGTTTTCCCTACCTTGTGGAGCTAAATCCACTCATGTTTATAGCAAGCTTAGTTGCTACATGGATAGCAAGTATTGAAAAATGCTATAAATAGATAGTCAATACAGAATGTGACTCGGCACAGACGTCACTGGAGAATGTGGCCTGAAGAGTTCCTCATTCTCTTCACAGTACACTTATTCTGTGCTGGTTTTGGCATAAATGCCTTTTCTTTTTTGCATGTGTTCTGAAATGGCTGTTCTGCATGGTTGCCAGCCAGCAGAACACCCACTTAGTGAACAGCTCTTAAATGGATGCCAGATAGGAAGGGGAACACAAATGATCTTACAGGACCCAAATAATTATTTTCCATCACTTCCCATCTTTCCCTGTGTTGGATGTACAGCCATGATCATATCTTTGCCCAATTGTGCCTCGGTTCTCCCCCCGTAGACTAGGACTATATAGTTGCTATAGGGGTGATGAGATTTTTTTTAGTCGTCTTAACTAAGTTGGGGATCTTGTGAATACAAGTACATTCCATAGCTGTAAATATAGATAGGGGATTTTACTGTGCTTGTAAGCAGCAGAACTCTAACAAAATTAAAGTGTGCGTTAATTAAAGTGTTCATTAGTTAAAGTGCAGCATTCCTAAAATGTTCCCATAGTGTCCTGATACCAGCTTAGCTGGTAGAGAGGAGAGGCTGAGATCTCCCAGCAAGGAAACATCCAAAGTTTTCAAAAGTCTGTGGTACCAGTTACCTCCAAAAAAATACTTTGAACTCAATAGGTAAGGCTTTCAGCATTCTTGTTGCTGGAACTGTTGCTGGGATCTTCCCACCTTTCCTCTTCTGCAGGCTGTGTAAAGCTTGGCTGTGGGAGCTGCTTCCTCAGAGTGCAGGGACTAGAGTAACAGCATGTCCTGGTGCTGTAACAGAGCACGTATTGATTTTTTGCTGAGTAACAAGAACTAATGATGGGCATTGTGTATTATTCATGTTTCATCAAGTTCATTTCTAAGCTGTATAGTGCAGCTGGGAGAAGGGTTAACTAGGGACATGAGAGACTGCAGAACAGTTCTACAGTCAAACCAGCATTAGATCTGGTGGCAGGGCTTCCTGAAATACCTCCTTTGGCAGAGATGCTCTCTATCCTCTTTTCTGGAGAAACTATGTAAATTTCTGGACCCTTTTTAATCCATCCATGCTTTTCTCCCTTACAGCTAGTGAAGTCCGAAGTGGAATGGCAAAATAAGCTGTAGGCTCAAGTTACTCTCATATTCCAGTGCCTATTAGCCAGGCAGGGGGGAATGTTTTTATAAAATTGCCAGGGTAGTATGAGGCCAGGTGCAAAGCTTTAACCATTTGGTGTAATCATCACACAGCAGCTGGTATTTCTGGATAGAATTAACCACTGTGTGTTGCTTGGGAGAGGAGTCCAAATCTGGTAACAGAATCAGCAGCCGACTGATTACTAGGGGCAGCAAAAGAACCATGTGTTAGCCTGGGGTTACAGTGCATTTCAGAGTGGTGTGATGCAGTGTGTAAGAAGCACAGGGATTGATCTCTGAGAATGTCTTAAGGAATATTTATGGCTTAAATGCTCCTGAGGTCTCACCTTTTAGGAAGCTGATGCTTTTAATGTCCTGTGGCAAATAGTCTGCCTAGTTTTATTCTCTGGTCTTTGCAGCACTATGAGATTTCTCTGACTCTCCAGGGAAACTTGAGTGTCTCATCTCACAGTGCTGCAAAGGAAAAGGAAGGAAATGGTAAAAAGGTTCAGAAATTAGTAGGTGAAAAGTGTTGTCTTTTGATAGGAATGGCAAGAGTTCTTACCAGTTGATTGGAGAATAGCTTTTCTTTGTAGAAAACTTGGTGACTTTTAAGAAGATTCTTCTGTTCTGCTTCAGAATGGATTCAATTGATCTTTTCAGGGAGAGTAAGAGGGAAAAGATAGAAATGTGAAAAAAGTTTTCCATGCATTACCTGCTACCTCTTTGGCTAACATTGCCTCCTGTGAGGCAGGATACCCAAGTTTCTGTTGCGCTGGGTTTAGAGTAGGAACCTCAATCTGCCACTTGCATAGTGGGCGAGTGTTCTCAGTGGCTACTGTTTGGGTTTTGTGTTTTTGTTTTTTTGTTTTTTTCTGGGAAAGATGTTTTTGCCTCATTTTTTACTATGAAATCATTCTAGAGTAATGCTCTTGTCCAAAGAAAATGTGCCCTTTTCTATTTCAACAAACTGGTATGTTATGGTTGAAAGCAGCCTTGCTGAAAAATTCCTGGCCAAAGCTCATGGTACACATCTTGGTGTCTCCTTATCCCTGATGACAGCTAGTTTGTGTTTCTTGCTACAGTGCTTTCTGCTAAGGTTGACAGTGACAGCTCTTAGCTGGGTCTTTCTATGAGAATGAGTGCAGTTTTCTGTTGAGTTTAATTTGATTTCAGTGGAAACTGCTGCTGAAGGTGTTGATCTTGCTTTCCCCCTTTCCTCTGGCTTCTTCCCCAATAGCTAATCACATCTCTCACTTCATCTCTTATGACTAAAATACAGTTTTCAAATCAGCTGGACTTCAGATTGATCCAGCTAAGCTTGATGAAAACTGCAACTTCAGGTTGCTTTATGTGCTCCAGTTGAGTAATGTCACCAGCCCTCTCTTTGGCGAGGCGGTTCAGTTCTCTTCAGAACTGTCGTCTCAGGCCTTTTGCAAAGTTAGAGCAAAGATAACTGCCTATGTTTGATTCACATGTAGAAGGTTATTTTCAAAACTTTAGAAGTCAGAGCTCTTTAATTGGTTTTAAAGATTGAACTCAATATATGCAGCTTGCCCTTATGAAAGGGACCTGCATTTAATAGTGACTCCTTTAAAGTTGGACTAGTGGTTGCAGTGTGCCAGAAGTTAGGCTGGGGCAGATTAGAATGCCTCATCCTGGAATTTTTGTGCAGAGTTTAAAATAGAATAGGGTTTAGAATAGAAGCTGTTTCACTGCCTTGTTTGTTCTATAACAAGGAATAAATCAAGAAAGGCAGAATCAGAAGGTGGGAGTCCTAACTCTTATAGGGACAGTAATTGTTGACTGATTGTTCTGTAGGGAGCCCGTCAGTGTCATTGGCAATGTCTCACAGAGCGGTTGGAGTGGCAGCTTGTTTGTCTTGTCCCAGTAGGGTGAATGATGCCTACAAAGCAGTTTGCTCTGTGGTACACTTCTACATCTCAGGTGATCAACACCAATTAAGTCATTTTTGTGGCCTTTTTATCTCAGTTCCTGTTGAGATGGTGTGTAATTAAAATACCTGGAGGGGAAATTAGAAATTCAGACATTAAAAATTATTCCATGTTCTCTATTATTCAATGCAAATTGCAATTCTAACTAACAGCAGGAAACTGAGTTTGCCACTGGTAATTAAATTTTCTCCTGAAGTCTACAGCTGATAACTGACTGCATGTCTGAATACATGATGATGTTGATATTTGAGGGTTTTATTTAGGTTTCTGGGATTTGGCACTCAGCACGTTGACTAGGGAAGTGGGAGCAAAATTAAGTAGTTCTGCATCCTACTAGAAAGAACAAGACAGTGTAGTTTCAGCAGTGTGCTGTGGAAACACATAGCAAGTGAGAGCTGTGGACATCACAGAGCGTCCATGGCATTGCATTGACCTGCAGGAGAAGATTGATGGTCTTGGTTTTGCAGTGGAGGGCACCGCCTGATCTGTGTTTAGCACTTCTAGATGTCTGAAGTACAGCTGCGGGCGTGCAAATATTTGTATGTCACTAGAAGTCGTAACTGTCTTTTGGAACAGGAGATAGACTTTCCATTTACTCAGGAAGGAGAAACCTAAAATGTGTTCTCTGAACTGTCTTCTGGAAGGACTGCCCAGAATGATAAAATTGCATGCTGCCTTTGCAGTCACGGAGTCTGGAAACTCTTGTTTATTATTACCTTATAGCTTGGGTTGAAGACCTTTAAGGTAGTAAAAATCTTAGCACTAAGACAGTGACGGCTATATCTGCTTGGCTTTTGCCAGCGGCAGAACCTCTTTTTACATGCAAGATAAGTGCAGCCTGAGACTCCGTGGAAGTGTGTATCCTGCACTTCTATGTCTGGAAGTTGATACATTCTTCTGTATGTTCTGCTTGCTCCATCTGCTCCTGAGCACTAGATGGTGCTGGTTCTTTCCACCTTGTGCTTGGACACTTGCTATCAGTTGTGGCGTATGTCCTGCATCCCTTGAGAGTGAGTTCATCCTGTAAGAGGAAATTAGCCACTCTTTATTGTTCATTGGTGTCTCCTCAAAAGCAAATCAGCAAGCAAGACTTCCCTAACAATGTTATTGCCCAGCCTGTGAAGTTAATGCTGTGCTCTGTAGACAGAACATAGTATCTCATGATTTTCTGCACATTTGTCCTGCCATGAGCATCTTAGACTAAGATACACAAAATGGAATGCTTTCAGCTGCTGTCACAGATGCCAAAAGCAAGTCTTTGAAAACATTCAAGTTCAAATTATTTTTACCATTTAATCTTAAGATGAAAACAAGATTTATTTGTTATGAAAGAGCGAATCACATTCTATATAGACATGTGCAGTAATGACTGTGTGGGAAAGCCTCTTGAACCTAGGCTTCCACTGCTTCGGGTTAACATACTGACCCAGGGGTTACTAGCTATTTTGTGGCATCTGTCTGACTGTTTTCTTCTTCCTCCATTTTGAGCCTGATAAACTTATTTTTCAAAATATCTATCTTCAGGCTTTTACAGTTTTAATGAATTGGCATTTGTCGCTTTCATCTGGATGTGGGGCTGAAGAAGTTTGATCAAATCTCCCACTGCATTGCTGCTCAGAGATCTGCTGGAAAGACCAAAAGATACTAATTGTCTTCCTCAGGGTAACTCCTTTCCTAATGGTACTGAAATTCTTCTATCTCACTGAAAAAATATTTTGTGGCCTGACCAGACCTTGACAACTTCATTTAGCATCAACAGAAGTATCAACCAGCTGCCAGTACTTCTAGTCTTGTTATATAAATGGACTTTAGTTGAACAACTATTACTTGAGTAAGTTAATGGAGGCCCTAGTTTCCTTTGTGCAGATATTAGACACTAACAACTCAAATCTTCTGCAAGCAAGGTATCTCTGCTTACTGATCTCATGATCTGTACTTTTCCTGAACACTTGACTGTACCATGACAATGAATACTTCTGAAAAGTGAACGTGAAAAAAGGGACTGAACTTTGCCCTCTGAATTCATGTAATCTTACTGATTTCAACGGTGTTGTGTCCAGTCTGGTGGTGTATCCCTACAACTTGACCAATACACTATTGCCTACTTAAGGTGATGACTCATTGCTGCTGAAGGTCACCCGACCATATCCAGACTTTGGTACAGAAAGGTTATTAGGCTCCTCTTTCCCCCTCAGGGCTACGAGGCTCTCTGATAGTTAAGAATGTTTTGGCTCACCTTATATTATCAACTTAAAACATCTTGAAGGGCATCAGGAGACACCTGCAACCCATAAATTGCTTTTTGCTTTGTTTTTTTTCCCTAACATATGCAATGCCCAAGGCTTATGTTTGCATTTGGCAAGCAAAGATCCTGCTTCATGAAATAAACAAGATCCTGCCTTTGTTTTGTTAGACGTGTTTGATCTATTCCAGGTTATACTGTCTATATCCCCCAGTGCTGTGGGGCCCTGGGCAGTTGAAAGTAGGCCTGGAAATGGGCTGTGACAGCATACGTGTTCTGCTATCCTGGAATTTAGATCTCCAGGAGAAGCTCTGCATCTGATCCCTGATCAGTAGCACCTAGCTGTCTTTAATGCACACACTGGCTTTCAATAAGAATGCTGGTTTTTACAACTTCAGTTGCAACAGCATGAGGCCTGCTGGGAAAGGAGCATGAGGCTTAAGGAGTTTCATGAATACCTTTTTCTGGTAGTGCAGATCATTAAGGCAATCTCTGACTGGTTTTGAGCAGTTTTTCGTAACCCATTGTGTTCCTCAAAGTCAAATATGTCTGCATAGCATTTTGTGTATGTTGCCCTTTGGGTATAGAAATGGCTCTGTAAGATGATGGCGTATTGTTGCCGGAATGTACAAGGCAGCATTTGATCCCATCAGGTTGGCTTTTTAGTACAAATTAGATAAGATTTTTGAACTCTTCCTGCTGAGACATTCAAGAATAAGCTCTGCTATTGAGTATTCTGCCTTAAGGATAATATATTAAGCCCTAAGGCATGTGTGGTTAGTAGAGATTTTTTTTTTCAGCATTTCTGTGCAAGAACAGCTTTGTTCCATAAAGATATGCTTATCAAACTGTCAAAATGATCAGTTATCTAGTACCTTCCCTATATTTCTTGCTAATTTGTTGAAGATCAAGTCTTTAGTGCTGTCTTGCAGCTTGTGTGCTCTGGTGCTGCTGTTGCAGGTTAAGCTTTATTCAGCCCCAGAAGCAGCTGTATTCCCATTTGCAAGAAGGATGGGTGAATTCTCCACAATATTTATGCAGTGTTTGGGATCCCCGAGGCTAAAAAAGTACTCTAGGTTAGTAGATTACCATGATGAAGTAAAATAAAATAAGACACATTATATACAGCAGCGTAGTTCATAGCACACAGCAAATTCTAGCAGTGGTAAAAATAAGTATTAGAGGTCAACATCACCATGAAGAAAGAAAACACCAAGCTAAAAGAAAACACCAAGCTAAAAGGAAGTTTACTGCTTAGGCGCCTGCTCCAACAAATGTTTTACCAGCTCAATAGTCTTACTGAGGTGAGTTGATCTCTAAGTCTTGTGGGATTGGGTCCTTCATTTGAAGTTCATCTGATGTTCCTTGTGTAGTTCAGTGGGTTAATTCTTGTCCCTAGCTTATCAAGCACAGTTATGTTAAATTACAAATATAAGGCATTTTAGGTTAATTTGCAGGGTTGTATTGGCTGTGTTAGCTGGAGATACAGTCAGGGTTGTTCACTTTTTTCCTTCAGTGTTCTCAAGGGCTGCTTTCCTCTTTATTTTCTGTACTTGAGCTTTTAAGGGTCAGCATTTGTGCTGAGTGCATTTTCGCTAGCTCTGATACTAGGAGAAGTAAATTGCTGAATTTTCGATGGATGGATGATGATTCTTTCTCTGTTGAGGTGGCTAATTTTTTTTTTAATACTCTCTGAATCCTGAACCTGTTGGTGGATGAATGTATCTGCCTGCAGAGTTCATGCTTTATAATAGCAAGAATAAAGAAAAAATCTCTTTGTTTCTAAATGTAAAATTTTGTGGACAAGGAACAGTAATTGCATTTTTTGTGTACCTGCTCTGCTCATGCTGTTGTTTTTATAGAATTGGTGCAACATCTGCAGCATTTAGGGACTGGTGGGCTTACTCTGACTTCCTACCTGCTTTAAGATGGTGTGGATTTGATTTCTGTGATGTGTGCAGCAGGTGCAGGCTATGCAGAACGTAGAGAAACACATACATGCTCTGAAACAACATCAGTCACATTGCATCACTGAAAAGAGAGCAAGAAGCAGGATTGGTCTCTAAACCAATGCAGGATGGTACATAAGTGAAAGAAACTGAAATATTTGCTCCCCAGACTGCTCCAGAGGGAATTCTGACACAATTTAAAAAAAAAAAAAAACAAAACAAAACTTAGCTAAATGAGAGAGAGGGAACCATCATCCAAAAATACTGACAATCATATAAGACACCAACTGCTGTTGCTGTTGAAGTACCTGTTAGTGCTGGTAGCTTAACTGCTCAGTATAATATGCTGACTTAAAAAATACCAGCTGGAAGTTATTCTTGGGAGCAAAGGTAAGAAAAATAAAACACGTTTCCTTTTCACACAGCCCACACAAAAGTGTGTGGGGGAAGGGAGGCAAAGATGATAATGTGCTGCTCCAGTATCCAAAAGGAATTATAATTGGGAAACTGCTATGGGGGGTGTTTATGAAACTGTGTCTTTGAAAGATGCATTAATGCCAGTTTGAAGTGGCAGCTGGCCCGCTGTCAAACAGCTGTGAGGGTTCATAGGCAAAACCCACTTTGTGTTTGTCTGCAATGCTTTAGGGATAACTAGTGTGCTGTCAGTGAGAACCAGTTTGCACTGGGCTTTCTGAACTTCATAGGGATGAGGAGTAAATATGGCAAAAATGTAGTGCCTAGGGCATAATGCTTAAGATTTATACTTTGTTAAATAAGTCATCGTGCTATAAAGTAACAAGACCTTAATGTTACGTTACAAAAGCTTTCTTTAGCCTTTTGCTACTTCAGGTATTTCCAAAGTATTGTATGATGAGTGGCGGAGGAAGGCTGGGGTGTTGAAGTGACTTCCATGCTCTTTTTTAATGATTTTCAGATTCTTATCTTACACGCATGCCTGTACTTAGCCTTACCTCTGCATAGGGTCCTATCAACTTGGTTGCTCACACAATATATGCCTGACTGTGAACTCTCTGATAAGATTCAGTTGTATTATGCAGGAGCTTAGACTAGGTCATCACACAGGTCCCTCTTGGACTTGATGCTTATCGATAAATTTTAAAGAACACAAGTTACCACAGGGAAACAAATTGGTCTGACTCCTGAATCTTTGAAAATGCAGGCTCTGAAGAATGATTGCAACATGAAAAATGGTAAAACATGAAACAAGCAGAGCAGTTTATTTCTCTGGTACAGCCAAGAGAAATACTGACACTAATCACATAAACAAATGGAACACATGCAGTTTTATTACTTCAGAATGTCCCTGCAAAGTAGAGTGGCAAACTAAGGAATTAATTTTGTATGTTTTAAAATTAATAAATTATAGGAATATCAGTCTTTTTCCATCAGTTCCTGTTGTTCAAAGAAATTCATTAAGCGAGGGATGGATGTGTAATCTTTGGCATGTCGAGGATGTGCAGGATTTTTTGTGATGCAAGCTCTTCTAACAGATAGGATCCTGTAGATGCTTGGATATTGGATTTATGTGCATTTCAGGACACTGGCAGAAATTCCTCCTTCCTGATAGCTTTATGCTCTATAGAGAAGTTAATTCCACTGAATTCGAGTAACTTGAACACAGCCTGTTTGATCTGGTTAAACTTTTTTGGCTTAAAGGGAAAGTATCATGACAATTTTGATTGAGACCTAGTTATTAACCAGCATGGTTGTGTTTCACTTTTCTGTGGTGTTTTTTTTTTTTTTCTGGGAATAGTTTTAACTGCCTGTACTAGTTACCTAGGTATAACTTGCCTATAGGGCATGCATGAGTATGTCTAGATGTATCCTCTGCTATGTAGAGGATGTCATACCATTTTAAATTTTACATTGCACTGCATTAATAGACCTAAGCTATGCCAGTAAAGAACTCAAGTTCTGTGTTTATATTAAGGACACTAGAAATTATGTTGACTTTATTATTTTAGCAGTCTGTTTCTAAACAGTTGTAAAATGACAGATCTTGAAAAGTACTCCTTATTACTACAAGTACCTGAAAAAGCTGTATTTTTCACTGACATTTTCTGTCTTATTTTCAAAAAGATTTTAAGAGGAGCTTGACATAGTGAACACTGAGAACAAGTTACTAAAGTGTAGCTAATCTGTGTTGAATTTAGTGGCATTACAACAACTTTATTGTCATAAGTTTAATATAAACTTCACAGCATCTCTGCAGTACCCATCACAGGGACTCTGGTCAAAGTGCTGTTGCATAAAAGCAGTAAGGCAACTGGAATCAGGACTGTGTTCTGTTTCGGGTAGTATGTTCTGATAAATTTAATAATCCTGATTTTCTTCAAGCACTCTAATTGAAATGGATGTGATTTCTTCTATTAGAAAGGCAAAGTTCAGGTCACTTGTAATTACAGGACTCTTAACAGACTCTAAATGTTTATTTTCTCCAAATTTGTGTCTTCTATCTCTGTTTTGGCAGGTGCACAGCCCAGTGCATACACGTTCTCCAAAGTCTGGCTTTGAATCTCATCCAGAGGAGGTAGATGTATTTGTAACTGCAGGATTAGGTAGTGTATTCTACATCCGTAAACCATTGTTCATTTAATTGAAATCCATTTAAGAAGATGTTGATATCCGTGTCTCCATGTGGTACCAAAGATGCTATATATCATGCTGAACTCGTGATGCATTGTTGTTAGTTCTGGGGTTTGTCTTTAATCACCAGCTGCCTGACACTCATGAAAACTTGAGTTAGTGGGCAAGAGGAATTTGAGATAACAAAGAAGAGTTATGAAATCAAAAGTATACAGTGTTAAAAAGAGTGTCTGTGAGGCCATGAGGAAAGACAGTTATAACCAGTCATATATTCTTTGATTTGAAGGGTCATTGTACAAACTGTGCTGCTTCCCCCTGTATTTGGAGTTATGGATTTTAATATGAGGATTTATTGGCACACTGGCAGCTGCTAACTTGAGAGATGAAGAGCCTTGTCTACATGAGGAATGCTGTGCTGGTATAATTATGTCAAAAGAAAGCCTGTACTAGCATACTAGTGTATCAAGGAGAAAGATTACTTTTCTTAACACAAATACAAGTGTCTACAAAGATTAGCAGCCTTCTAGCTGTGCTGGTGTGAGAATCCTCCCACTCCACAGAGAGCATAAAGGCTTGGCTTTGAGACCATGTGGTCTGTATATTAATCAGAGAGTCAAAATGATGCCTTCTGGGAGGGTTCAGTGGAAGATCTTTTCCAGACTCAGTTTCCTGTGGTCTGTTCTGAGTGGACAGACTAGGGTTCAGCAATTTATTTCTGTCCCTTTGTCCGTATAGGTCTTGAACATGTATCATCAGTGTCACATGTTGCTGACACTGCAGAACATGAAAGAGCGCATCCCACTTTTAGTTAGCTCTGTGTCCCAAACACATTACAGCAGAGAATAGAGAAAGTTAGTATAAATTGAAATATTTTGCCTACGATCATTCTTGGTAAGAGACATATTCCTTCCTGAGCCCCTGTTCTGAAGCTGGTTGGGGTCTGTGGAAGGTGTCATAAATATGGCTGTGGATCTGTAGGGTAACTGTCTTTCTAAAGGGAATACATAAGGATTGGGGAGGAGCAGTGAGAGGTAATTCAGTGTCTTCCCCTAGTAGTGTTTTGAGATCACAGCTGCTTCCTCTTGGAAAGCTCAGTTCAGCCTTCAGTTGTAATGTTAACAACATTGCAGCATTCTGCCTTGGTCTCAGTAACTTTGATGAAAACATGATTAAGCTACGCATAAGGAGTTGTTTCTTAACCACCTCCACCAGAGCACCCCAGCCTGTAGGAATCCAAATATTTTCTATCCATCTCAGACCTTCTTGCCATTATCTTAAGATTCTGCAATCAGTGAAGAGTTATGTCTCTCTGTGAGCCAAAGTGAAACAGTAAGGACATCACCTTTGCCAGGACTAGGTGCAAAAGATTCATTATAAAGGGATTTTGCCCATGGGTAAGACTGAATATTCAGGGATTTTCTCATTGCTTCCTCAGTACTTCAATGCCAGAACCCTAAGAGCTTGCTAACGCTCCCGAAGTAAAGACCTGGGGATTTACTCTCTAGCACAGTGTGGTTAAAGCTGTATTGGAATTTACAAGCAAGCTTTCTTCATTTGTTCATTCTTGCACCTAAAATTCTTCTATTTTGAATTTGCTTAGAAAGCTGTGAGCTTTTCACGCACAACAGATGGTCCATTGGAATTTGTGGGATTTGTTTTTCATTTAAACAAGTGCTTTGGGTTGTAGAGTCATTATTTGAATGGAAGAAATAAAGAAGGTAGATACCTGGGAATCTCTTTTAAAATATGATCAGTGCTATGGAAAAAATGTCAAAATGCCAGTGCAAATTATTGTCACATGAGTGTCAGATGGTATAAGTTCAGATGCTGAACCTCTCTCGCGATTGGAAGGAAAAGAGGAGGAAACAGACCTAGTCAAATCAGAATAACTTTTCATAAGTTCAGTATCTTGTGACTCTTTCTGGACTATAAACTGTTTAATAGGATAAGGTTGTATCTTCTGAAATATCGTGCCTTGTTATAAAGCCTAGCCTAGCCTGGCTAATGGAAGTATGTTGTTATATCACCTGGGAAAAGGCAACGTGTGAATACCAAATGTATACTTCCATGCAGTACCTACCTCTCATACAGTCTAGTGATATATCTACATCCAAGTCATGTTCTTCTGTGCCAATATCTTCCATGAGGAACAGATGAACTATAAATTGCTCCTTTAAACTGTGAAGGTCTGATCTTCTCTCAGCAGGTTATTTGTCAGAGTCTTACCAGCCTGGAGAACTGGAATTTGCAAAAACATGTCCTTCACAGTTTATATTAAAGGCATTAGAAGTGTATATTTGGAGGGTTAGGCCTTTGGGGGCAGGGGATGAAGGAGACACAGGGGCTTGGAAGAGAAGAACGGTTTAGACTTGCCTGTCTCAGGGCAGGTAGCGTGCCAGTTTTACTAAAGAGTAGCCCAGAAAACTCACTTTCTAGTTTTAGGGTCTTAAAAGAGATGAAGTAGGTCTCTAAGGGAGTTACAGTATTTAGAGATATTTGAACTGACTGCAATATACTCTTCTACCTGTGTTGTTATATTGCCAAAATATTCTCTTTTCTTCCTGAGATCCAATGGCTATTAGGAATTCTGTGGTGGGTCACAGGGTGTTCCCACTGTGGCCTGGCAAGCCACTTTTAATTGACCTTCACTATGTATTTTGGTAATGAAGTAAGGGAATAATGCAGGTTTAATCTGTTTTCTCAAAAAGCATACTTGCCATTTTAGAAAGACTCTTAACTTTTGAAGAGGAAGTCTGCAGTTTACCAGCTCCTTGGCTTGTAGATTTTTTTAATTATATGGGGAAGCTCATAGTATAAATAACTCTGCAGATTAGACAAAACAAGCTTTTATTGGCCAAACTTGAAAATTTTAACACATTCTTCTGGATTTTGAACACGGCTATTGGCATAAATTTTCAGTTCTTCTCAAGTGCATCTCCTTTGTACTGGCTGGCTCAGATATGTTCTCTGTGAAACACAATTTGCCTGTTTTCATGTTAATGATTCAAGGTGTTGCCAACACTTGTGTTCTTCCCACCATTTTGTGCCTTTTAGGGAGGTCTTGAGGGGGAAAAAAAAAAATTAAAAAATTTGTAATCCTTGCCTTGTGTCTTAAAGTTTGAAAAGCAATATTTGCCCAGCTCTAGAGATGCAACTCTGACACATTTGGAAATCACTAAAACCATTTGTCTCCTAGTAAGGGAATGAAAAATAAATACCTTCAGCCACCGGTAAACTACCACATCTGGAATGAATCATTGAAATAAATAGCATATTCCTCTACTCTCTTGCAATTTTTATCCCTTTTTTTATTGTTTTGGGTTTTTTTCCCTAGAATGTAAGTGGTTGGCTTAACTAAAATGGAAATCTTTACCTGTGGTTTCCATATCTTCAGCTCAGTCCTTAAACAGGAAAATTCATTATTCGCACAACAGTGTTTAGCAGCCAGCTTTCATTTTCAGTGTCAGCCAATACACTATCAAATTTCTTAAGAAATGGGAGGGAGTGTAAACTTTAAATCAAGAATTTCAGATGGTGAAGCCAAGAGCTATGGCTGGAGAAAAGATGTGCAAAGTGTATTGGTTATTCAGAAAAACTTACAGTACTCAGCCTGCACCAGTTCATTTCACAGGGTAAGTACTTGGTGTTTTTGAAAGATCACACTAATTGCTTAGTACTTGAAATCAAGATTTAGACATTGAACTCTAGGCTCCTGATTTTGTAAACCTTAGTCTAAAGTTGGTATGTGCAGTTTAAGGAGGAAATATGCATGGTTAACCATAGATCTAAAAGGTCAAATCGTTAAGAATTATAGAAATCATACTTTGAACAGCTCCTGCTGTGCCGAGTGAGTTATACATATTAACAGAAATGAGTCTCAAAAAAAATCTTACTGCAGAGTAACCGGCGTTTGTTGCTGGAAAAGTGCAAGTCATATCCATCTTATTGTAGGAATAGGCTAATACCTATTGGAAATTTTCAGTGTGTATAAATAGAAATACATTTTATATAATATTAAAAAAAAAAAATATATATATATATAAAATCTCAGTTTTGTTTGACCCACACAAGTTTGGCTGTCTCTGTGTTTACTGTCTTGTGTTGAGCCTTCAAAACCTGTAGGAGCAGAGTTTGTATCTGTTTCAGATATACGTCAGGGTCTAGAATGAGAGTTTCTAGGGTTGCCTTTATATTTAGGCAGAAGATCTGGGTGGCAGTTCTGCACTCTTACCTTCATTAGCTGGCTGCTGGGATGATCTGCCTGGGCCTGACTGCATTCAAAAGAGGAACTAAATGAGGTTTAGCCATTGAAGAATCTTGAATTTCCCATGGCATGACAGATCTGATTTCTGCATCTCCCAAACATTGTCCAGCTATCTCAAAATGGCTTTTTTTTTTTCATCATCCCCCCTCCCCCCAAAAAAAGGCTGTCTGGTTTGTATAGATGTACTAATCTGCAGGCTAGGTCTCCCGCTAGCTGCTTCTGTCTGGCAGTATTTGGACTGGCAGTGTGTTTGATAACAGACACATATTGGTTTAAGAAACAAAATGCTAAAGCTAGAATGACAAATAATCTGTGAAGTATGCTGAAGGTATGTACAGCATGTATGTCCTAGCTTATATGGATTTTTCAGGTCATAAAAGAGGTTTTATGAAAGGGATAGTCGTTACAGTATTTTACTAGTGATTAGGTCTCTACTTAATCCCATACATCTAATTGGTGAATCGTTCCTATATTCCCACTTCCATTTCTTTGGTGGATTTATCAATGAACAGCGGAACAGCTCTTTAGCTACAGAGAGATGAGTTCCTCCCCCGCCCCAGGCTTTGTGTTTCCTAAGTATATTGCTAAGTCTTTTACTCTCAAAACTCTGACATAAACATATATAAAAAGCACCGATACAGTGAAGATTTTTTTTTAAATGAATCATCCATTTTTCTATGAACCGGTATTGAAGAACTGCTTTGTTTTGGATGAAATTTATATCTTTCTGTGAAATTGAAAGTGTGAATGGTTCATGCATATGCAAACTTTGGATGGCTTTCTGAAAGCTGTCAATATTGACTTGTTTTATTGCTGAACTTCACTGTAACTATTATTGCCATCCAGAGCAAAAGTGAGGGAAAGGCTAAGTGCTCTTTAACTCCATTTTATGTAGTGATGCTCTCGGATAATGTCACATTATGTCTGTGTAGTAACAACATCAGAAGCTTTGCCTCCCTCTTGCAATGAATGCTTCTGAAGATTATTCTCTTAAATGCACAGTGATGATTATTGCAGTAAATGAATCTCAGCTGTTTTCATTTGGGACCGTTTAATTCCTTCATGTAATGTAACATAAGCAAAAGGGAAGACAAACTTTTTGTCAGTTTTCCAAATATTTTGTGAAAAGAAAGGGGAGTTTAGAATTTTAATCTTTCAGTAATAGGAATGCAAAAATTCATGAAATGCTTTACTGAAGCTGTCAGTTTGATTGTTTAAAGCATGTGTGTTTAACCCTAGAGCAGCCTCTCTTTGTCAGTGTGAGGTGATGTACATAGTAGTCCTAAACCTTATAAAATGCTCAAATTCAGCACCTCTGGCTAGTCTTGGGGCTTGCTCTGAGGTGTAGCATCTAGTAATAATCCCTATGGAACTGACTTGGCTGCCAGGCTGCTACCAGCCGGAGAGCGGGGTGCTCTCCACACGTTTTATCTACCACTGATCTGACAGCATCGTTAATAAACGCTTCGTGTGAGTTTTCCAGAACTTGGAAATCTTACCCCTGCCAGGGGGCTCTCTGAAGTTTGCTTTGTATGAAATGCAGGAGTGTTGCCAGGAGAGTGTCCAGCCACTCAAGCAGGTGGTTTATGTGCCTATTCTCTGAGATCAGATCACCTTCTATCCGAGAAGAAATAGAAGTATCTGCTGTTTCACAAGGGGAAAGTAGCACTATGCACAAGAGATGAATTTCTAAACAGCTATCAGCTATTAGCATTATTTGACAAGTGTAGAGGCTCTACAGAACAATTGAGATGAGTTCTCACACCTGTCTGCAAGAGAGGTGAGTTGGTACTAGCGAAGCCAGAGTATTGGATTTCCTTCAGTTCTCCTGCAAGAATATCTTGAGTTTCCTCTAGCATGCTTAGTGGTGATGGGAACGTTTTCCTGCCCTATCCACCTTCCATCCTGTGTGGGATTTGGTCTTGTTCTGTTTTGTTTTTTGTGCTGACTAATGAATGCTTATAATCTGGGATGGCTCAAGTGTGCAGTAACAGCTGTATACTCTGCAGGAGGACCTCTTTGTAGCACATTTTTATAGTCTTATTTTTAAGATGATGGGAGATCCAGTACACATCTATCCTTTATTTTATTTAGTTTCTATCCTGAAAGTCTAGTCTGAAGAATTGGTTCAATCTCAAGAGGCTGGGGTACGTATGGGAGCAAGAGCTGCAAATTCTCATCAGTTCTCAGGTTCAGGCTGTTTCTGGTATTTGAACTACATTTAAAGATAGAGGTCCCTGCTACCACCCCTGTTCCCCTGCACACCACCCAAAACTTCTCTTTGTGTATCTCTCTCCCCTCCCACCCGGACTCTAATTTGTTTTGTGCATTGCACACTGCTGTCAAAGAGCATTCTCTTCTGCATTGCCCAAACTGGGCACTATCATTCAGTGTCTTGCTTGTGACCTCTTTAATGCTTGATCCAAGCTTTGCAAAGGCACCCTGTTTGCCTGTGAGTTGCTGTATAAAACAAAGCTATGCATTTATGCTGCAATGGTTAGGGCATTGCTGCTTCTGGGTGGTGGGTCTTCAATAAGCAGGGTCCCTGCTGGTTTAAGTGAAGTGCTGCAGAGTCTAGAAAACAAACACTGAATGATCAGAGTCACAGGAAACATCTGTTTGTTCTTTCCTCATCCCAGAACAAAACTCTTATCTTGTCTTTGTGGCTAGTGATTTAGTTAGGTTAATGCAATTAAAAGTAAGTGTTTAAACAAGTCTTCTGAATATTGCTAGAGCAGCGCTGACCTTTGCAAGAATGCAAGGTCCCTGTAACTCTCAGTACTTACAATCTCTGCAGAGACTCACAGAGTTACATGGTTAAGTGTTTACTCTTGTGGGGGGAGAGTGTATTGTGTGACTCTGTCCTGTGCTGACATAATTTTGCAAGAGGTGAAATGGCCTTTTTACTAGTATCTTTTTATGCATACCGAAGGTTTACATTTGGCTTCTGCTGCCCTCTGGCCATCCGAAAGCAAGCATCTGCCACTCGCATAAAGCAGCCTCTGGCGGCTTTCATCCCTTCAAAGGGACGAGTATAATTAATAAGCCGGTGAAGTTTAACGGGCAGAGAGAGCCGTGAAGCACTGAGGTCTGCTCCAAGGCCGGCTAGAAATACGGGCGACAGAGGCGGGGAGCCCCAGGGCACCAGCCTGCCGTTGCCCCCTGCGTAGCCTGTTGGGAGCCCGGGCCCGGCAGCCCCCGCTGCCCGGGATGCTGGAGGCGGCCCCGCCTGGCGGGGAGCGGGCTTGCCGGGGCTGCGCGGGACGCTGTCACCTGCCATGGGGCTATGTTGCTGCAAAGGCTGCGGTGAGGAGCCCAGAGGTAACTAACTGCCCCCTCAGAGGTGACAGGGAAACTGAGGCGGCGGCCCCTCTCCTTCCCCCCCTTCTCTCCCGTCCTTGCGGCACGGCTCTGTCCCGGCGGCTGCGGCGGTGGGAAGCTGCCCGCTCGCAGCCCGGGCGAGCGCGGCTCGGGAGCCGCCGTCCAGCCGCTTCTGCAGCCCCTGCTCGGCGGCGGCGGTCGGAACTGCCTTCCGCTTGAACAGGACGAGGTAGAATGGGAAACGGGGCCATTTTTCCCTGCGATCAGTATTCAGTGTCTAGTCCTTTGGAAGGTGCCATCGCTTCTTTTGTGGTTCATTTAAAAAAAAAAAGAAACCCCAAACAAGAAAAGAAAACAGAAAAACCCTAAAAACTATCTCTGTGTGTGATCTTATGCTTAAAACGCTATTCATTGTTTCTTCTTTTTCTCTGCTAGCAAGTGAAGTGGGAGAGGGAGCGGTTGCTTCTTTTCTTTTTCAGGAAAGTTGTTAACGTGTCAATAGGATTAGCTGACAGTCTTTCCTCATCTGTTCTATGTCCTGATGGACTTGAATACTTCCTGAAGTGTCGAGCTCACGGGAGTCTAGAAGAGGCTGGTTTAGAGGCAGAGAAGCAGTGTGCTGATCCACGTAAGGCTACTGTAATTCTCCTGTCTCCATATGGATTGTCAGTTGCTCCCACGCTAGGTCCTGCATGGATTTACCTGTTGAGACGAGCCCCCGACATCCTGTTTGCTTTGGTGAAAGTTTGTAGTTTGGATTCAGGAGGTTTAAGAACAGGTAACATGTGAGCACCATTAGCAGTGTTTGTGTGGAATGGCACTGAAAAGAACAGTGGAGCAGCTGAGTCTCACTGTGCCTGCTATCATAGAATAACAGGTAAGAAGGGACCTCCAGGGAAGACCAATCCCAAAAAGAAGTGTAGGTCTTCTTGGTAGAAAGTGATTTCTTTCAAGAATTGTGTTCAAAAACATTAATGTGCTTGGAGTTACTAACAGGAACTCGTAAATATTTTAACTGTTTGACAGCTAAAAATAATTTTCATTCAGTAATCAAAAATCCTCTGAAGTTGGAGTCCTGAGGAAACTCTGGGAAAAAGCAAAGTGCACACTTAATAACAACTGCACTGATTCTAAAAATTGTTGCAAGTTAGCACACGCATTTTTGTTTTGAGACAAAGAAATTGGTGGAAATTTGGTGAATGTGAGACTGCTGTCTACATTGCAGTTGTATCAGTGTGAAGTTTATCAATATACGTAAGCTTTGTGAAGTTAAAGAATGCAGTACAAAAATAAAGCTAGATGAAAAGCATGCTCATCTGAGGTAATATCAATACCAGTTATATTAGAAAGAGAGATAAACACTGAAATGAATTTTCCCTGTCAGGAGTAGGGAAGGTCAGGTAAAGGTGTATCTAGTATTTCAGTCTCTTACTGAGTCGACTATGCTCAGGTTCTCAGAGTGACATCTGATGAAGACGTCTTGCTCTTCCTTCTAGAGACAGGCTCAGGAAAAAAAGCTTTGAGCAAGATACCCCTGAATTTTGTATTTGAAATGCTACGGCTTTTTTCATGTGCTTCTGTTTTTAATCTGTTGGGGAAGGCAGGCTTAGATTGGGGTTTTGTTCCTGGGATAAATCCATCACCTCATTCACTTGAGTGAAATTGTACTTATCTTCTTCAGGAGAGCTTCCACAAACAGTGGATGTTTCAGCTAGCATATTGCGTTCAGGCTTGAAAGAACAAAGCATGTTTGTGTCAGCTTTGCCAACACTGGTGAAGCCACACCATTCTCTGAGAACTGGTGTGATTGAGATGGATATTTGTTAAGCTGTACTTTGCCTTTGGGGCCATGTGGTCGTTAAATTTCCTGAAATCTGAGCATGTAACACTAACAAACACTTTGAGGACTTCTTTCAAGGGAAGTTTGTTAAAGGCCTTGCATGATTTTTGTCTTATTTTGAAAATATATTTTTAAGTCAGTCCTGTGTAATGGTATAAATTCTTCTGAAGGTTGTATGCTTCTGTCTACGTGAAACTTAATAAATCTCAGGTTTAATACAACTTTGCTGTTGGTACTGATATGGTCAGTGAGGTAAAAAGTCTGTGCCCTGTCTTGCTGGTCAGTCACTGCAGGGGAAGGCCTGAAGTGCAAGCTGTGATATGTATTCTTAACTGGGACCAAATTCAGCTTTGTGTGGTGCTGCTGAAACTCATTTGTTCCTTGGTGCTTGGTGTAGGCCCCTTTAAAGCAGTAAGTTTATTTTCCAGTGCTTTTCAGATACTCCTAGATTTATAAAATACATAGAGAAGCCACTGATTGGGATTGCCCACGTTGTTTTTGCACCGTGTTATTTCTGTGGCCTCAGTGGAAGTTTTTTCACTCATTTGCTGCTGTGGCATGGTTTCACAAAAGTCATTGTATGTGGCTTTAGAGAATGATTTAGGCTACTGTTGCACTGACCTTGTGACCATGAGCTTCAACTAGTCCTGCTCTGCGGTGAGAATACTTTTGGCAGATGTGGGAGGTGTGGCTGGGGACCAAGGTACTGATAACAATATGTTTGGGGTTATTGTATTTGCCCTATCAGCTTTTTGCCTTGATAGGTTTTTAGCACATCAGGCACAGATAGGGCTAACTGATGAGTAGATCCTGATTTCTTAGAAGAACTGGCAGGCTGAAGCGTTAGTCTCCCTGAATGCAACTGTTTATCTGCAGCTAGCAGAGACAAGCTTAATAAGGGAGTGAGAGGCTAGGGATATTTTGGGCGGAGACCCACATTGTGTTCACTGTGGTAAAGAAACAAATCAAACACCAGTAGGTTCCACACTGGGGCAAACATGGAGAACTCAAGTTTTCAGCCTAACATTATTTGCCCTTCCAATCTTGTCTGATGCCAGCTGCCAAGGCATGCTTTCTGTTATGAAGGTGCAAAGTATCTAGGGCTTGTCAGACAGGGACCACGGGTTAATGGGGCTTATCTGAGATACAAAAGCTGGCTAGGTTTTTTGATGATGGTTGTGCTTTGTGTAAGAGGAATAGAAAGGGATGTCTTGAAAACTTGCATCTGTTGGATGACCTTAGCACCTTCCACTGTAGGAACAAAAAGGGTAAGACATTAGAAGACCATACTTCAGAAGTATATCATTCATCACGCGTATAAAATTTATTCAGTATCTTCCAGTCTGTGATATTGGAACACTTTACAAATGTGGTCTCAGGGTTCATGATACTACCTCAAAATTAAGAAACTAATTTTCCTGCTTTAAAAAAAAAAAATTAAATTGTTTCTTCTATCTACTTATTTTTATGGATTCTTTTTCAGCCTTCATAGTAACTATGAAGATACCTTGTAACAGAAGACCAGCATGGGTTCTCACTAGGAACATTGAGTAGGTTTTGACAACTTGGCTCTTCCATGGACAGTTTTCTAGGCTGTGCGGTCATGTGAAGCACACAGTAGCACAGTGCCAGTATTTTAGAGTTATGCTGTCCCCTGATGAAACAGCATGTGTATAAATAAGTTTGTGCGGTTATTATTTTGCGCTTTCCTTCCTATGAGAAACAGTTCTTTCCTTTGTGTGGTGAGACATAAGCAGTGTGAAAGCAGCCTGTGTTGGATGGGAAAGTATATAAAGTTGGTACATGAACCCATTCCTCACTTCAGTGACTTGATCATTTTACATGATAACTATAGGAGCAAAAAGGACTTGGGAATTTTCTGAGAATTCTGCATCCATTTCAAAAACCCAAGATGTAACAAATGGCAGAAAGGAGGAATTCACAGTCTCCTCCAGAATGGGGGAAAAAAGTGAATTGGGATTTCTGTGAGTACAGCAGAGAATGTCACCTGCATGGATCTACAGCTGGTGTTCCCTAGTGTGACTGACCCAAATGTGCGTCCTCTTCCTCCTTCCCTGTACCTATAGCTAATAAGGATGACATTTGGAGGGTATATCTTGTAGTAGGGGCAAGACTCTAGTTTGGTTATTTTTGCTGAAATTCTAAAACTAACCAGAAACTTAAAAAGTTGAAGAATTTGTTTTAAGAAGAAATATTATCCTGAAGTTATCTGGTCAAATACTATTTGTCTAGAAATTTTTCTATGACTGCTTCTGTCAGTGAAAGCAAACACTAACCTTTGACCTAACGTAGCAGACCTGTTGTTGTGTTAGTTGATAGAAAAGTACTATTAGCCTTTATGGTCTCTACTACTTATGCTCCAAAGAGGAAGAAAATTAACTGATAGTGTTTCAAAGGCTTGATCATGTGTTCGGTCTTTTTTCTGATTTGCGGTCTCATTTTTTGGCTGATCATGGAAGATATTGGCTGGTTGCTAAGCAGAACTAGTTGCAATTCTTTTGTTGAAATAGTTACTTAAAAAGACTTTTTAATCAAAAGTTATATTTCTACAGCTTTTGATTGCTGTAACTTGGAAACATATCTTTCAATTAAAAAATAAAAAAAAGGTTTCTTTCTTCCCATAAAATTAATACTTTGCACCTGAAAGTGATGAGTACTTTTGGTTGTCATTGTCACTCAAGGAAGTAAATGTCACTTTGTGTGATGTTGGACCTTGTCCTCCAAAAACGAGCATGTGATGTTATTAACTGGAGTGGGATACAACCTTGCAGAACAGTAAATGTGGGGCCAAAACCAGAAATGGGGCTACTGACATTCATCTGAAGCAGTGTATCACTACTTGTTTGTGGAGGGTAGCTGTACAGAGGCTTTTTAATGTATAACAACTGTATCAGCTGAGAAGCTTAAGCAGTTCTTTACTCTGCGAACAGCCTTGGTGCCCCTTCAATGAACTCCCTTTCATAGGTTAAACTGCCTGCTGCTTTTAATCTGTACACAACTGAAGCTAACACCTGAAGATTTGATAACATCTGCTGTATACACAACCTCTGGCTTGTATTTACTGTCAACAGAGTCTTGTTACTTGTTGATCTAATTTCAAGCTCTCATACTGAGAAAGCTCATAAAGGCAGCATGGACCCCTGCAGAGACATTGCTTCTGCTCTCTGTTACCACATCACTCACTCATAACAGGAAAGCTTCCTAAACGGCATCAAATGGGATGTGTTCTCTCTCCTCCAACTCATTTAATATCGTCTTTTCTCTTTTTTTCCTAAATACAGTGTCCATCTATACATAAGGGCTTTCAGCCTGTCATCCTACCACAGGTAGAACTTGTGCTCCTTGTTTTTGGGACCTGATGAAGTGTACAAACTTGCTGTTGTGTAAATGTGTTGTGGGAAAGACTTCTTGAAGCTAATGTTGCTTCAAGAATGATGAGAACTAAGAGATGAGAACTAAAAGATGATGAGAACTAAGTGTTGGTATGGAAACATGGGGCTGTAAGAATTACTTCAAGAGGTCATCTTACCCAGCTCCTCTGCTCAGACCAAATTACATGCGTGTAAACCATCTCAGATAGGTGACGTAGAGCAGGGTCTTAAACTTCTAATGAAAGATTCCACAACACAAGTAAGCTTTCTATTCAGCTTCTTCAAGGAGCACTAATAGGAGAAACTCTCTCCTAAAGCCTACATGAGTCTTTTGTTAAAGTTTATTTCTCAGTGACAGCCGTTAACGTACTATGAGATTATCAGAAATCCCTACTTCAGTCTCTTTAGACTAAGCAAACCCACTGTTTTTCATCTTTTCTATGAGTTTTATTCTAAATCTATCATTCTTCACTGATCCTCTCTGGTATGTCTGTCCATGCCTCTGATGTCTAAACCTAGCTTGCCAGCAAAGGTGAAACCTTACCAGGACAGAGAATATGGCAGAAAATCTGCTGGTTCTGTTAATAACTTTCAGAATGAATTGCCTTTCTGCAACAGTTACATTATTTGGTTTGTGGTTCACCCTACTGAAAAGCTAAACGAGGCAAGCCTTATTTTTTTTTTTCTCCATTGTCTTCATTTTATGGTACAGGGAAGGAAAGTGACTTAGCAAATGCTACCCAGCAAATACTCAGGAGAATAAGAAAATAAGTTTTTGTTTCCTGATGAAAGTATTGAGAATAATTTGTTGTTTACGCTGTTGCATTCCTGTATTCTTCTAAAAGCTGTTTTGTTCAGCCTGATATGACAGTGTTGTAAATTTTTCATTGACTCAAAAATACACGTTTTCACCGGAGATTACCTAGTCTAAACTTTTTTTTCTAAAAAAGAACACCAAACCTCAGTTATTTTATTTCATTTGGATTTGAAAAATCAACGTTCAAGTATGCCATCTTAATTCCCCTTAACACAAAGCAGTTGGATATTCAATTTCAGCAGTTTTCTAATTAGTTCTGTCACTTGTAATTTTGTCCTGGACCCGAAGAAGTCATTGAAACAGTAAAGTTAAGAAAATATGTGCCATGCAGCATCTGGATTTTTTGGTAGAAGGAAGATCCACCAGGCAGTACTCTTGAGGCCTAAAATGACATTTTAAACAAAGGGCAGAGACTTATGTTGTGTGGCAAACACAGCAATTCCGCTATCTTTCCTGCTCTAGAAGTGCCCAGTACCCTGCACACTCTCTTAGAAATGAGCAATGGGAGATCAGAGCAGGTTAGATGTTTTGTGTTCATTCTCTTCTCAAGCCACATGTCCAATTTGGTCTGGAGCATTTACGTTGCTATATTGATAAGTAATAGTATTCTTGAAAACAAACACGGGTAAATAATGGCTATTGCTGATTAGGATGATGCAGAACTCATTCAGTTCATATAAATGAAGCAAATGAGGTGCCTGGGGTTTTTAACCAGCGTACAATGTGGAGAAGAACCCTTTACAGCAGTATGGGAGAGCTGAGCAAAGAGGTGGTGTTTGGAGAAACACAGCGGCTAGAAGCTGGCATAGCGAGCTTCCCACCCCCCCAAGCCCCCCAAATAACAACTGAATAACAAAAACCGAAACCATAATCTGTGTGCCAGGCACAATTCTCAGACAAATGACAGTAATAAAACTCTGTTTGGGTACCCAAACCTGCTCGCGGAGCAGTTGTGGGCTGTGCTGAGCAAGGTCCAACACTGCTGGGATCCCCTGCCACCTTCTCAGGGAGGTTAAAAAACTGCTCTTTCTTCCCTAAGCAAGTAAGCCATGAGTGACTCTGGAAGCAGGGGAGATCTCACCTATGCAAGTCAATGTTGCTGGGAGTACGTTGGTTGGTGGTGTCTCACCTGCTGCTTCTCTCAAGGCACCCTGGGAAATGGCCTCCAGGGTTGCCATAGTCTGCTGACTCCTGCAGGTATCCGTCAGCAGAGGGGACTCTGCAAAACAGCCTTGTTTGTGTTGCAGCCTGTGAATGACAGTCTTGTGGAAACTTCTTGGACATGCTTGCTGACTTGAAGGAGTTAATGCTTCAGTTTCATACATTGAAAACAGCTGTGCTTGTTGTTATCAACTGGTTTTACTGTAATTAATATTTGATACTTTGTTTGAATGTTAACACTGGATGCCTTGCATCTGTTGTAGGTTTTTGCTGTGAGCAGCTGCTATAAGCAAAGGGGGCTTTCAGCTCAGTTACTGACAATGTTTAGGGATGGGACTAATTTAACAAAACAAAAACAAACCGTTTGTTGAATGTTTATTGGAATAATAAACAATGCTATTTTGTTGATTTTTATTCTCAGGAAGTATATTAGCAAGTATAAATCTAGCAACAAAAGCAACATTTTTAAGGAATAACTAAGGTTTTGGGCATCTTTGACTTTCAGAAAGTTGTCTTATGGTATAATCAAGGTGATTATGTGGCAGTTCATTCCATATAAGAAAGAATGTTGCTTTAAAACACACCCCCCACCTCCCTAAACCATTTCCATAAGGCAGGCTTTTCCAGCGTTTGAATAGAATAGTGCTTAAGTCAGTGCTTTTTTTTGCATCATTAATGTTTGGGTTATCCAAGAGGTTTGGACCAAATGCAAATACAAATCCTTTGTGAATCAACAGCTATTTGGGTTTCTGATACTGGAATCAGCACTTTGAAACAAGATGGTAGTCCGTGTTCCAACAAATATACGTTTTAAAGCATAAAATAAACTAATTATTAAAGGGAGCACAAGGGAAGAATGGGAGAACACTAGGTGGTGTTATAGTATGGTAAGTCTAATAATTGTTTTGCCTTTTTTTAAGTATCATGGAAAAAAAGTTCAGGAACTGTTCTGTTCTTTGGGATATTTTGTATTAGCAAGTAGGCTCTTTATTTCACTGCTTTAACAGTTACCTGTTTTACTACTGACTTTAATTTCAGCAGTTGCCTCAGTCTAGGCAGTGAAACAGTGGTCTGGAAGGTAAGTTTTGCAGCTCTTGTGTAATCAGGGTGCTTCTGAAATGAGTAAGTCTTTAAACTTGTTCTTAACTAAGAAGAGGGCATGTGATATAAAACATTACAGCAGATATGTACTGTGGGGGGGACCCTATGGCTTCATTTTCTATTCTACAGTTGGTAGATGCTACATGAGAAAATGGACTGGAATTTGCCATAGCTTGACCCCATAGACAGGACTGTCCTCTTGCTCTTACAGGAATTTCTTGTCTTAAAAAGTTGGTAGTAAGGAGAAAGAGTTCACAGTGTGCTCTCTTTGACAGAGGCTTTGGCAATAACTGTAAGCGACTTGAGTAAGCTTTTGGGAGGACCAGGTCCTGTAAGAGAAAAGTTGATGAATTGCAGTACTGTTTTGGGAGCAGTTGGGGCTGCAGGAGAGGCTCTCTGCCCTCCGACAGCCTTTGCAGCAAAAATGTTCTCTCTAAACTTTCAAAGTGCGGTAACATCTCATGAGTAGAAATGGGTATTCAGTCATGCTGTGTTGGCAGGTTTAATGAACTGAGCAAGTGAATCTGGCAGGGAGTTGAGAAATGAATGAGATGAGCTATTTGAAAATCTCCTTTTAAATTAACTCAGTTCTAACAAATCTATAAAAAGGCCATTACACTTCACTTGGGAAGTGTAATGTATGTGCTAGTTCATTAATAACCTGTGACACTGAGCTAGCAATTGAGGCCTCCACGTTACCCAGGAGCACGAGGTACAACCGTTGCTTCCCAGTGATTTTAGATATGGCTCCTCTTGCTGTGTATCCCTGTAGCGGGACCAACTGTGAGTTGGTCATTTACTGTGAGCTGGCCATTACCAACCAAGTGGGTTGGGCTTTGCTACTGGTATCATGAGGATGAGAGAAAAAAATGCCTTTATGGATTTCCCCCCCCCCCCCCCCCCTAAACCTTGTTCAACATTTTGTTGTTGGATGGGTGGCAGATACACTTCTCCAGTTTGAGTGGCTGAGGCAGTATCCTAGCAGTACCTATGATGGGACAGCCTTGTCTCTCAGCACCTTTTGTTTATCAAAACATAAATCAGAAGTGCAGTTGATAGGGGAAGTCATTAAGTTATCTCCATAGACTGTAAAGTCTTTTCTACTGAGCGTTCTCTTTTTATGAGGTTGCTGGGATATGCAGTGACTCCATAGTGAACAGCTGCCGTCAGAATAAGAAATGAAAAAGGCCATGTATCTTGGCCTTTTCACCTATACCCATGGCCTCTTCACCTATATTCTTGCCATTGAGATGCTGTGGATAAAGACTAGAATACAGAGGGTAAGAAGATCTAAGGAAGTCTAATGGTTAGAGCATTGGTTTGGGAGACTTGAGTTTAGTACCCTGCTCTGCCTCAGTCATCATTCTGACCCCAAGCCAGTTGCTTAGTTCTGTAAAGCCTCAGTTCTTTATTTGCGAAAGATCATTAATAATGCCTTGGATTAAGATTGAACACTAAAGATTGTGATATGCTCAGATACTGTCATAATGGGATCCACATTATTTTCATGAGTCTTATCAGGTTGTATGTTGTATGAGTAAATGTGTTATGGCATGACAGTCAAACAACGCTTGAAGAAATATAATTACGTACCAGTAGCTGCTCATTTTATCAATGGTAGGCAATTTAGAATACATATTGTTTTACTCCTTATTTGCTGAAAAGTATTGTGGTTGTAAATACAGTCATGCCATTTTGCTCCCCATATTCAACAATTTATAATTCTTTGTAAAGTTCACTGTGGAGATGAAAACTTTTTATACTTATGCTTTATCCAACGGAAACTTGCACTATATATTGAAAGGTTTTAGAAAAAAATCAGACTAAACACTGGGAGAGCGGAATAAGAATAAAAGCTTTCTTTTTCTTGTTACCAATATTCTTGTGAACTTTTTTGAATATCTGATGATGGCAAGAAATTATTCCTCATTTTAGAGAAGTTTCTTTGACTTTTCTGATTAGGCATTGGTAAGATTTGGTAGTTATGACTTGTGAAAATGGTTCATAAAATCAGTCCTTCCCTGCTTCCTGCCTCTCCTCCCTCAAGTGCCAGCACAATAAACGATTCTGTCTAGTCACTTTTGAGAAGACACCATCTACACATACTTACATGTAGCAAGTACAGAGAACATAGGTAAAAAAATCAGATTCGGAGATCTGCCCATATAAAATTTCTTGGAGTCATCTTCTTAGATATGTTAAACATTTGAAAGTACTGGTGGAGGCATGATGAGTTGGTTATAGCTGGCTCAGCACCAAGTCCTTAGAGTATTTTGGATATGTTTGAGACATTTGTTTTAGTGTAGGTAATTGGAACAAAAATTATAAGGGGCTACAAACCTGCTTCTAAGTTATAGAAAAAGGATGTGAAACTTAAGAAATAAAATAATGTAAGGAAGTTTATCCTTATTGCTTTGAGTGATATACCAAAATCCAAAACATAAGAGGGTGGTTTTGATTATGTGAATAGGGTGTGTTGTTTAAGTAATCACGTTTGTGTGCAGTTAAAAAAATCCAAATCCAAACTCCTGAAGTAATTTCCATAACTATAGTGAAAATGGGCTATAGCAGGGCTGTTTTCTGCCCTGAAGTGTTCTACACCTCACACTCTAGGGTGTTAGGTGCTTGAGAAGTTATCTCTGTGCTCGTAATCCCCATTCCTTTCTCTGATTCTTTGCATCCAGCGTGTGCAGCCTACAGCCAACATCCAGCACCCTGCCCGTGTAATCGGTGAAACCCCTTATGCCATACTGCTAAATTCAGGTCTTTCTATTTAGCTTGCTTTTATGTCTTCACACTTTCTAGCTGTATTTTTTTTTTAGGGTGGAGTTATATAAATGTTACTATTGGACTCTCTAATGCTTATCCTTTGACTTTAGGACAGTGGTCTATTTTTTGAATGTCATACCCTTATCCCTGTCAGCTGTACTGTCAGCACTAACAGCACTTGCTTTGGGGATGGGTCTTGTCCTGTGGCAGTTGCTGTCTTGCGTACCCCAGACTGCCCCCAGTGACACTCAGCAAGGTACTCCAGGGCTCCAGTAGGAACTAAGTAGGGAGCAGGGTATGTGCAGTTTGCTTCCCACCTCAGTCTGCTGCCGAAGATGTTTTCACCTTGAGCTGCTCTGGGTACAAAGGGGGGCACTAGGTTGAGAGATAGAAAAGCCCTGGCTGAACCTTTCCACTTTACCACTGTCTTCTCATGCTCTCTGAGGACTTGTTTCCTTCCCATACAGAGGGCAGCATCTTCCTGAAGTTAAACTACTTTAAGCACCTCTAAAAAGGTGGAATCAGGGGCTTGTTTCCCATTGCCCACAGCATGTTGGCCTTTTGTGTTTAGCTCTTGAAGTAAAGCTTTGAAAAATCATTGTTTTGGCTTTCTGTGTGGGAAAATCTGTGTGCGCCAATGTGTGTGCCTTGCTGATTAGCCCACTGGGTCAGGCACCCCTCTGGAGTGAAGAGTCGAACTGAAGGGCGATGGGAGGGAGGGCTTTGGCTCCATCAATCCCTTTCTGTCTGCAGCTCTCAGGAATGCTGAGAAATCATATGCAGCATTGTTCCCCCCAGCATATTCTCATGTGCTTTGTCCAGCCTCGCTGTAAGCAATTCAAGTGACAAGCATCCAGCTCTCCCTTGGGAGGCAGAAAATAGTTCAACCATCATTGTAGGGAAGAGAATGAGATCGCAAGGAAATGAGGGGAATCTGCTTGAAAACTGTGAAGGGGCTCTTAGATGTTACCGTCAGGGGTTTACCAGTCTGAGCCAGAGGCAGACTTGGGCAGTTTTGTGCCTGCTGACAGTGGCACTGACTTAGAGCCTTACTATGTGTTATTTTACGTTGTAATTTGCTTCATTCTTGATTCTGGAGATCCAGTATTGGCATATATATGGTAGAGAGAGACTTAGTAGAGGAGAAACACACAAGGGAGAGTGGGATGTGAAATCTTCTCTTGAAGCAAGGGGGCTGGACTAGTTGAGAGACTTCTTAGGCAGTTGTTTAGGGGGCTGGAAGGGGTCCCTGAGCACACTGATGTGAGATGCTTTGTGAATTACTGCTTTTAAAGACCCTGGTTCCGTTCTTAATACCAGATGTGTGTTGCTAGATCACCTGGCAGTATAATGTGATTCTGATCCATAGGACCAATTCATCAGTGACTATGTTAGGTTAGGTAGAGCACATAGTAGGGTTTTATGCTTGTGCTTTATGCCTTGTATTGCCTGTGGGAGCAGACTGTGCCCGATCTGACATAAAATCTTCAAGAGAAACTTACCCTTTCATAATATTTACTAAATCTGAACACGGCAGACAGAATTGGTACCCTTGTTTTGCACTGTGCCACAGGGATGTTTTCAGATATGATGGAAAATGCCCTAAAACTTGCTTTACTGCCTCACAGGACAGCAGCCTTGTGAGTCGCTTGGCATTGCCCACTCCAGTTTCCCACAACTCTATATCCTCTTGACTACACATTACTGAGCCACCCATGTGAATTCATGGTCTTATTAATTAATCAGGTCATTCCTCTTGCTCAGAGCATCCCAATAATTTATCCATACTGAGTTGTTCAACCTGTCAGAGACTAAAGCTGGTGTTACTGGCCGACTTGGTTAGTCCAGGAAGGGCTTAAGAATCATTCTCTTGCATTTCTCTGATGCTGTAGATGAGCAGATGGTAGTGTAGAATTGAGCAACAAACATTTGAATGGAGGAATACAAATAAACCTTTGAAAGTTTGTGGTTTCTGCTGAACAAAAGTAAAGCGTACGCTGATTTCATGACTTTGAAGCTGATTAATGCACCTCTCCTCTCCTGCTCTCAACACTCCTTTCTGAATTATCTAAAACAAGAGGAATATCATACTTGAAGAAGTCTCTGCAGCAATAGCCTTTCTCTGACAATGGCTAAAACAAAGCATGATCAAGGCCTGTTTTCACTGACAGTTCAGTTTCCCTGAACAGAACCCTTGCTGAGCCGTTAATTATCAAATTATCTGAGTCTGTTGTTTTCTTTTTCTGAGAATGCAGCAGTTGCTAGACTGGATCTGACCCAAGGTCTGGTATTCTGTCTCTGACAGTGGCTAGCACCAGATGTCTCTGAAGTGAATGGGCTCTGCAGCAGCAGGTGGGAGCTAATCTACCCCTACAGTAGATTTTATCATGTCTTTAACAGCTAGAGATAACTTAAGATCTGAAAAAGATGCTTGAATATTTCTGCCAATTGTCTGCTGTTACACTGAAGTGATCATTCTGGATAGTCTTGCTAGCACTAGGAATGTACAATACCTTTGAATCATAAATTTTGTGGAGTTTTCTTTAGTCTCTTTTTTTTTTTAAATTTCTTTTGTTTTTAGTTGCCCATCTGTTGTGGTGGCACAAAGGGAGCACTGCTCCTGTTTACTGAACTGTCAGTTCTTCCACTGGCCTTTCCTAGCTCCTCAGGGAAGTTTTAGCTGTTCTTTGGTTTGGATTTTTTCTTTTTAAAAAGCAGTGTTCTTCTTTATTGAAGCCAGCTTAGCTGCCGTGATGGTAAAAGTGCTGCTTGCTGTCTGCTGTTCTTGGGGGCTTCTCTGCTGAACAGTGTTAACCTCTTGTTGCCTAGATGCAGCCTGGCCACTTGTGGAAGTATAGGCAACTTTATCTCCTCTGGTCTTTTGTTAGCTGGAGCTCAGTGAAAAATAGCTCCATTTCTGTAAAGGTATTGTCTGTATTTTACAGAAAGGAAGACTGAGGCAGAGACCAAGAATGTAATTCGGTCAGCTGGGATTTGAGCCAGGGAGTGTGGTATCTCACGCCCACCAATGGGCACTACTTTTTTCGAAGAACAGTGTGGGTTTGAGACCTTGATCTGGTAGTTCAGCTAAATATGAGTGTTAGATGATCTGAGAATCACCAAGTCTAAGAATGGAGTAGCCTTGCTGACTATGAGCACTACCCAGTTGTCATCACCTAGTGTAGGTCACGTCCTGGAAGCTAGAACAATAACTTGGATTTCTGGAGTTTGAAGAGACCTCCTGCAGCAGCTGTAAATCTGCAGTTGTCGAGTGCTCCATTGATTCAGAGCAACATAAAGGTAGAAAATCATTGATGCCACACATTACTACAGTGTTCAGGAATAATTCAGCTGGAGTACAGGTCGAACCCATTCCTATTTAAAGGTGAGGTTGCTGAGACACTGAGCAGTTAAGAGATTGACCTTCAGAAATGCAATTCAGAACACCCACTGAAGTCAGTGGAAGGTAGGAGGACATGGCAGCTCTGAAAAGCAAGACTTAAGTGACACAGTCAAAGTAGTGTGACATGCCCTTGAAAGACTGTGGGAGAAAACTTGGGATTCCTGTCTCCCAGCATAGATCTACATTCTGTAGTCTGTCCAGAAAAATATGTGCTTAAATGCAATGCTGATAGATGTCTTAACTGTGTGCTTTGCTGAGTGACAATGCAGGTTTGTTTCTATCTATTCAGTTGTGGAAGGAATGCAGAGCCCCAGAGGAGAGAGGAATCAATGAAGACTTAAGTAGACTAATCTGACCAAGTCTCTTTGCTGCTTTTGAGAATCAAAAGGTGCACAGACTGTTCATTCATGGGGTGAATGTGTGGGATAAGTTTTGATTAAATGAAATATACTGAGACAATTCTTCAATAGCAGTAATGTACCAGAGGTCTTGGTGTCCTTTTGTCCTGGAACACTGGGAAAGTTTTGCATTGAAGTGAAAAACTCCTGAAATAATTTTCTTTTGTCTGTTTTTTAATCTCCTTCATACTGTGCATAAAAATCCTTTCTGGGATAAGGTGTAACAAGGCCCTGAGGAATGGTGGTTAAACCATCAAGGTAGGTGGCAGTCCCTGAAGCTGATGCCACTGAGTGAGCTCAATAAGGCATGTAAGTATAGCCAAAGAACAGATCCAGAGGCTTGTCACACATTGGTTTTTACTCCATCTCTTTCTTTTTAGCTTCTTTCAATCTAATTGCATCAGTCCAGGTTTGGAACTGAGCAGAACTGGTATGCAGGGCATGAAATGGTCTGTGCGTGTGGCTTCTTGACAAAACCTCTGCTGCTGTTAGCCTTCCAGGTAAGCCATAGAACACTGGGATGCAATATTCATCATCCCAGGAGGAAGAGTTTACTGGTCCAAACCCTGTGTCATGTAGTAGCGCAACAGATTAGATCTGTCCTCTGTCAATCTTAAAGGAAAACCATTGTTGAGGCAGCATTTGCCAACTTGGTTCCCAGTGAGGCAGTGTGGCTTGATGATGGGATGGGAGGGTATGCTAGTCTCAGCAGCCAGTGTGTGATCTGCAGGGGAGGGGTTGATATTTTAGTGGTGATTTTCTAAGAGATATGTGCTTTCAGCTGTGGTGTGACTAGTGTTCAGTACTGATTCTATAGTGAAAACTCTTCATGTGAATAAATGTCATGGTCATCATCAAAGCCAGGGATATGAGGTCTGGTAATCTGTATTAAAAATAATCATAGAAAGGAGAATCCCCCTTAATGCGTGATTGGGTAGGGGGGACAAGGGGAGGTATGGGTCGTGTAGATTTCTCCTGAGGAGGAGTCAGTAAGTTCTGACACTATTTTCCAGTGTCAGGATGTTGTGTCCAGTCAGATCCTTAAGAGTAATAGTTCCAGTAGTCTTCTGTTCTGGCAGACCTTTTGTTCTGTTCCAAAACCTAATTGCTAATTGGAATCAATATGAACTAGATAATAGCTTTCAACTGGAGCATCCATCACAGTCTACTCCTCAGGGAGTTTCATAATTACTACCACATGAGTGGGCTCGATGTTTTGTAAGGTGTGGCAGAGCTAGTGTGTTTTTGCCTTGTGTGCATTTCGGTGCTTTCTGTATCACTAAAGAGGATGAGCCTCAGAAAATGCAGGGGAGGATATCCTCAGAAAAAGCAGGAGAAGCAACAGTTGTTTGTACAGGTTTGAACTGGAATGGAATTTGAATCCATGCAAATGAACTGGGAAGCCTAAGACATTGCCACACAGTAATTGAGGTCCAGCTTAAAATATGTTACAGGGAGGAGATGTAAGTTTATGTCATAACTTTGTCCATTGCAATCCCCAAATATAACCATACCTATGAAATTCCCCTGAGATACTAATAGCTATTTAGTCTACACTGAGCATTACAGATATTGGTGCATCAGCAGCAGCATCAAGTTTATATTTGCAAGCCAAATACTCTGGTTAATTTTGTGCAGCATGTCAAGAATGGCATAGAACCAGTTTATACCCTAAATAAACTGTGCAAATGGCTTTTCTTTTCACAGCTACTGATGTTTCTTTACTTACTGCAATATACGGGTGGCAGCTTCAAAGCAGCCATTCTGTTTCTACAAACGGATGTGTCTGCTTAATGTTAGAGAGAGCATCTCTATTTTTATCCTTTGGTTTGTCCAAAACAAAGGAAAAAGCTCCCTCATGTAACCTCTGCAAGCACAAACAGAGGATGTATAAAAGCATATCTGAAGTCTCTGTTGCCCTCCTTGTGTGGAGGAGGGTCTTCTCTGCAGGAAGATGGTGCATTTGTTGGGCGGGTGGAATCCAAATCTTAGCCCACAGGTCCTTGCTCTTGGCAGAAGGTCCAATCTGATTGTCATTAGAGGAAAAAACTTGTATTACCTTTCATGGATTTGGAAGAATGGTTAAAATTAGCGTCAGAAGGCGGCAGCTGCTCAGAAGACTAAGCAGTCTTCTGCTGCTTAGTCACTTCTAATCTCCCCTTTGCATTCTTTCTCCAGTGCATCAAATGCAGCTTTCTCATTCTTTACTCCTTATGCACAATTCAAGCTCTTTTGTCAAACATTTCTGCACATCTAGTTTCTCATCTTGACATGATGAGCTCTCTTAAAAATAAGAGGAAAGTGAGGTGACAGAATATAATCCATCCTCAGTGCTCTTCTGCAGTAATCATCATAAAATCTGTTCTCTCTTCAAATAAATTTGTTGTTCTGCTGTTAGTATTAGGATAGAGCTCTGTGATCACTGGCTATCAAGTCAGCGCACCTTAAACTCTCATCCTTTGCAGAGGTATAACTTATTGATGTACCTCTGATGAAAATGCAAAGTCAAATGTGTTAGCTGAAGAAAATGCAGTGGTGTGTTAATACATCTCCCTTAAAAGTGGAGGCTTCTAGATAAGGACAGGTAACTCCTGAAGATGTGCCAAGTAGATGGTCTGACCACAACTTCAGTGTTTTCACTTAATCGTTGTGTGTGCGCTACAAGAACAGCTCTTCTCTGTTTCTTTGAGGCAAAGACATTCATTGCCCCAGTATAGATGAAAGTAACCATATCCATCTTTCCAGATTCACCTAAACTGGGAGGAGGAGTAGACACTGATTTTTGAACGGGCTTACTATCCTTAGTTCTAATCTGCATTTTTCTGGTTTGTTTGAAAGTCGCTTTCAAGTAGGGAGCTTGTTTGGATTGCTTTGACTAGGGATAGCCTGTTTGGTTTCCTTTTTTATCCTTTTAATGCTTTGTTTCCAGGGAAGCCAAGGTCAAAAGCCATGATGTTCGTCTAGAACTGCTGCTTATTGAAATGAGGCACTGTTTAAGGACAGTACATAAATTCTGTTCATCCAAAGTGTCTGCCTAGGATGGGGATAGTTGAAGGGGCAGTATAAGTTGTTTTGCATACAAAGCGTCTTCAGCCCCTGGCAATACTGATAGTGTGGTAAAGGACTTTCAGAGCAAAGTCAGACTGGTGCTGTGAGGTAGTACTTGGTGTTATGTGTCAGCCTGCTCACAGTGCGTGAATGTAGGTAGGTTTTATGCTGTCTCATTAGGGAAGAGATGTATTCAGTTCTGCTGTTAACTACTAATCCACTTTCCCTTCACAGTTGGATTTGTGTGGGGGGGAAAAAAGACAAAAATTCTCAGTTCCTAAAAAAAATTCTCACCATCTAAAATGTATGGACTGCTCTCACTTTATAGTTTCTCTAACATCTTAATCAGTTATTGCATCTGGGTAATTTAAAGTGCCATGTGAGTGCTAACTAACTGTCATTTTATTGATGTTATCCTAACAGACTGGCTGAATTGTGTATATGCAAATAGCTGTTGTCATGATTAATAGGACAGAACTGGTAGTACTTCATGATTGGAGGAATAAGGCTGCTTATTTCTGGCAGTGATTTTTTAATTATTTTTATTTTTTCCTTTAGCATCCATGGTGAGGAGATGAAACTTTGGTGTTGAAACCTTAGGCCTTAGCTTGTTATTGCCTTGAAAAAGTTCAGACAAATGGAGCCTATCATAGTCTTATGATCAAGATAGGTTGAAGTATAATAAGAATAAAATTCAATAAGTATACTTATTGAAATATTAATTGTTGATCTACAAGTTGAAACTCTATCTGTAGCCATTCTAGGAGGCAAACTTTCTTAGCAATGCTTGTCAACGGGTATGCATCCTCATTCTGTGTAGTTGATAGTGGGTTTGAGGGTAGGTAGGACCAGCAGAGCACATACCACTTGAAAGGGATGACTTCCCAGGTTTGCTCCAAATCCAGTGAGCCTTCATCAAAAGGACTCTCTGAGAATGTAGGTGTAGCATTACTTAAGGACCCTAGTCATTGCCTACAGCCCCATTATGCTTAGCACAAATGCCAAGGAAACATGCAGTTTATAAAGTAAATAGGAAATGACTGTGTAAATAAATAAAAATTAAAATGCTGGAGAAAAATGGAGAAATGCTTCTGCAGGCCCTAGAATACTTTATAAACTCTGCTTAGAAGTGAAGGCTTTTAGCCCAAGTTAGGCCAAAAAGAAGCGTTGAAGACATGACATGCGGGAAAGGATAAGTGTGTTGTATATGGCAGTGAACTTTTCACCTCAGTATCCAAAACTGACTATAACCTCTAGATTAAACTGGTTAAGATACTCAGAGAATATAAAAATTGTGCTAAAGGCTAGGTCTAGTAAGTCCAGAGTGACAAATTAGGAAGTCTTCACATGACAATGATGGAAAGGCTCTGCCCTGATGTACTGTCCCTGTGGTGTTAAATTCCTGTTTCCACTCAGGCTCCCTCCTGCACTGGTTTAAAATCTTCCTAGGCTTCAGCTGTTATTTCTAACAGAGTGGTTGCCTCTTAGTTTATACACGTTAGACAGGATACATGCAAATATTCAGATATTGCATGCTCACTACATTGCGAGTCAGCAGCTGCAGCAGAACAGCTCTTCTTAGCATTGTGCTAGGCTTGTTTTCTGCATCCTTAAGGACAGTTCTTACCTTTCTGTAAGACCTAGGTCTTCCTAGATACATCTCATGAGTGCCTGGGCTTGCACTTTCTGACCTTAAAGTAGAGTAGCATCAAAGTGTTTAATTTGCATGTGATTCTTATACTATTTGCTTGTACTGGAGCTTTCCTACACACTGTGTGGGAATATAAGGTCTACTACTGTCGTGACATTCCAGTTTTAAGGGGACACCTTGAGATGAAAAATTTGAATATTTAGTGACTAATCATTAAATAAGGGAAGGAAAGCATGATGTAGTTATGCCAGTGGTATTCTATTCTTGTCTGCTTTATTTAATTTGTTCAGTGAACCCTCATGGTTAAGTCAAAATTCTGTATCCAGCTAATGGTACTCATTGGGTTGCTTGCTTTCACTTTGATACTCATTTGAAAAACGTTTGAAGGAAATTGAATGTTATAATAGAGCTGTTTAGAAGAAAACGTTCACACATAACGTGAAACCTGTAAACTGTGGACAGTAGAACAAAATTGTTGTAATTAGAAGTAACGTTGTTAGTTTGTTCTTGAGCATAAAAATGTGATGCACTAAGACTAAATTATATCTGGGATCTGGGGGCTAAATTTTATTTTCAGTCTTTTGGCCTGACTCAGCCATCTGTAGACTGTTTAAAGCTGCAGTCACTTAAAAATATGCCTGTCCCTGCAGTGATACCCTTGTTTCCTAATCCCAGTTCTCAAGGGCATGTTGGATTAGCTTGAATAATGAATGTGTCTAATTGAGGGGAGTTGACACTGGATGTAGCTAATACAAAATAGGGTTGGAAACAGAGCGTGTGTAATGTAACCTTTCAGAGGACATACTAATTTTTCTTTTGAAATGTGTGTCATGAAATACTAATTTTTCTTTTGAAATGTGTGTCATGAAAGACCATTATTACAGGTGTTGACATGCCATGGTTCTTAAAATCCCATTCTCTGAGACATCATGGATGCTGAGGCTGGATTCAGTTCATGGATCCTTGTTTTCAATTGCTTGGTAACAGAGCGAGCAGAACTGATGGTTGTACTCCAGTCTGTTTTCTGCAGCCGCGTGTGGAGAATGGCCTTTGGTGCCTCGGTTTCCCACCTTCCTAACATCTTTACTCAGCTGCTGCTGTTTTTCCATATAGGTAAATCTCAGTTCTCTAAAGAGATGAAAGCTTACAAGAGGATAAGCTTTACATGGTAGTGAGTACTGTTTACAACACAGCCACGATGAGGCAAATATGAGTATCAAAGGAGCTGGTTTAAAACTGTAACTGTGAAGAAAGGAGGTGATGTGGTGGGATTTCAGATTTCTGGTACCAGTGCTTTGGCCGATGCAAGTGTCACTATTACAAATGAAAACAAGAGGTGGTAGGGAGCCTCTGTTTTGTTTTGTAATAGCTTTTGTTTGTTTCTTCTCTGTTGACTCAGCAATGTGTGACAGCTCATGCAGAAAGTTGTTTATTGAATGTATTGAAGGTTTTGCTTTTTTTGAAGGAAAGAAATGAGTCCCTTTTGCCACAAGAGGGAGAGCATGAGAAATGCCAGAGAGAGGAAACTGCACTGTGACAGTTCTGCTTGTGCCTTCATTTTAGGCCCCACAAAAGGATATAGGGAGATTTTTGGAGCTGGACTCCTGTCATTATGCCCATACTTAGTGTAAAGCACAGATGCTAGAGATGGTTAAAGTCTAACTAAGCCTTGTCTACTCAGTGTTGCCTAGTGCTTCTTGTATGAGTTGTGATTATCGCTCAGCTTGAGATGTACATCACTAGGATTTTATGAATCAAACTTGCAGACTAATTCATTCAGCGAGTCAGTCATAGTGCTGGAGTTGGGGCTTGGATCCCAAGGAAGAAATAACATCAATGGTTAGAATTCATTGTTGCTTGTGTCTGGTTGGCAGCCTATTGCTAAACCCATTTAAATAAATGGATATTGATTTTTAGTTCACTTACTATCCAACCAAGTCATGCTGATGTGTTTTTAATGTATTCTGACTTTAGTCATGCTGAAGGCCTACATCTATTTAACTGCATTGGTTTTTCTGTCAATTTAGTTAAATCTGTATAAAAGTGAGTATTGACAGGCTCTAAGTATTTCATAATGGGATTTTGCATTTTAAGTTCATTCTCCTATCAGTTCAGATTTTATCCCATGTTCAGGTTTTCACCTGGTCTGCAGTGATAACGTTTCCTGAGTTTATTTTTTATTTTATAAAATCCACCACAAGAGTCATTGAATATTAACACTGTAAGAATGAGCACTTCCAAGTCAAGAAATAGCTAGCCTAAAGCTGCCTTTTGTTTTGCTTTCTTCTCCTTGCTGCAGGTGTGCTGTTATAATAGTAGTCTCAATCACCTAGTCATTTTGTCCTGTAATATTCTTTTTTTCTTTGATAATAAGTTTAACAGAGATACTTTCCAATCCTCTAATACTGTGATTAACTTGCAAAGTCCATGAAAGAAAACTGCAAAAGTTAGTTGCACACACTTCTCTGCTCATCTGAGATGAATGGAAAATAAAGCAGCGAGTAGATCTGCTGGGAATGTGTATGTGTGTGTGTGGCTGGGATTTGCGTTGTGGGTAGTGCATGGCACAGAATGGAGCAATATGAGTTCCCACTCCTGGCTCTATTGATGCCTAGTGTGCAACCATGAACACACTGCTCCCTTTGCCTGCAATTCTCTGCCTAGTTCTCTAGTCTGCTCTGATGATAAACTCTGCAGGGCATGGACCATCTCTTGTTGTGGTCTAAAAAAGCCATGCACATCCTCATTATATACCACTCCCTCGGTAGACTATTTTTAGTTGTTGTTTGTCTCAACCAGTTGTTACTTCTGCCTTGTAGACAGTGGAGACTGCCAGCTGCATGTTTAGACAGCACCTAGCACTTTGCAGCTCAGAATTAGTGAACATCTTCAGTCACTACTGTGACTATTTCCACCACAACTTTATATTTTAGAGTGATATGACACAATGGAGTTCTGATATGGATAAAATTTTATCTGTGGTATCTGTGTCAGCTGTTTCAGTGGTGGTGTTATCAGCCATTCCTCAGTGTATCTCAGGCTTTGAGTTCATAAATTAAGTTGAGAGAGGTAAAGTTTGGGGCATAATCTGCAGGGGCAAATTGCACACTACCAGTGGTATGTAAATAAGCAAGTTGAATTCAGTTGTTTCCTGAAAACTGTGGTGGTGGTGGTGGAAATCCACTTTCTTTAGCCAACTAAAATCTTCACAGTTTATGCAGGCATATTAATTTAGGACACTTCATTCTGTATTTAAAACTTTTTTAAACTCTCAGGACAGCCTGAGGTTTCAAAAAGATTAATCCAGGGATGCCAAGCATACACCACACAGGCCAGAACATTCCCCTCCCGTCCTGTTTGTTGGTGGTTCTTCAGATGTGGGCAGGAAGTGGGTCGAGGACTGGAGGGATTATTCTGGTAGTCCTGTCCCTGCTGTGCTCCTACCCAGAGGCTCCATAGATTTTTCCCAGCATGTGAATAAAGTAAATCTTTCAGGTGATTAAAATTCTAACAGCTCCTATGTATTCAATAAGGGCGCATCTGGTGATATGTTGGAAAGGGCAGGGAACACCTGCATCTGACTCAATGTGCACATCCCGTCATGAGATGTCATCTGTCCCTGTTGTGTGACACTGACCTGTCATGTGATAAATCTTTAATGACATGAGTTATGAGTTACTGTGTTTGTGTTTTGGTTTTACATCAGGCAGAGGGAGACTGTGACCCTCAGGTAGTTCCCATGCTGAACAGCTGAGCAGACAGGAGATGGCTGTGACTCCTGGCTGCTGCCCTTGCCTCTCTAAGAGCTCACCACGTGCTCAGCAACTTTAGTGCCACAAACTGGTGGAGTTAGTTTTGTAAGGTAAGGGGCACGTGGATAAGGAAAATGGTGTCATGGCCTCAAGACAGTTGAGATGCAGCCTATGCTTCATAAGCTGAAGTTTATAACAGACTATATGTCTGTTTGAATTATGAACCTCTACTCCAAATAGACTTCCTACTTTTTTTTTTTTCCACATGGAAACAGCTACCCATTTTTATGTGAGCTTATGGGAAAATCCAGTATTTGTCCAATTAGAAATAGTTCTGAAACTGCTCAGATGGCTGCCCTTTGAATGGGCGCAGCTCAGCAGCTGAGGCGATAGCAAGGGATTATGCCAAAGACCATGAAGAATTCCAGCTGTGGGCAAATGTGAGCAAGCAGCCTCTGGGTACCCAAGTACTGCCCCCTCCCAGCTATCGTTTCTTTCACAGCTGTGGGAATGCTTAAAAATTATGGATGGCTAGGGAGGAGGGGAAAAAAGATCACAGTGACTTTCAAATCTTTGGCTGAAAGCCAGATACATTGCTGTGGGCAGAGATTCAGCATTGCAACTGCAGCCATGAGAATGACTGCAAAAATGACTGGGGTTTATTTTTAAAGTGTACTTAATTCCAAGTTTCTTTCTCAGAATGTGAAGCCATTGTTGGCATGCTGAGGCCCAGCCTGCCCTTTCTTACTCTCCTGGCCCCGACCTGGTCTTTCTCATTCATTCCCTTCAGCTGTTATTAATAGAGATCGCTTAGTTTATTTTTCATTCTCTTTCTTTCAGCTATTCCCACTCCAATTTCAGTGCTTGAGGAACTTGAGACAGCTGAGATGGAAGTGAGGAAGCTGGGGTGGATAGCGGGGTTAGATTGCTGTCTCCAGATGTTTACTTGCCAGGTTCTAATCCCATTGCTTCCCCCACATCATTGTGGAGCTTTTAGGAAGTTGACTGCAACAATTGTGGTTAGTGATTGAGAAGATTCCGGCTGGCCTTCCTTAGGTATCAATTTGAAATGCTCAGCCCATGTAATTTGCTGTTCTTTTCAGTGCAGGTATCTCTTTAGGTGCTGGAGTTGAGAGCAGTGAGTATCCAAAGCATGTGAAGTATCCTTGCTAGGATTTCCCTCTGTGCATCCAAAGAATGTTTAGGTTTAGCTTGTCATCAAAAAGAATATTATCATTAGAGTTGGATTAAGGGAAAGAATTTTAAAAACTGAAATTACTCAGTGGAGTGCTGCAAGTTCAGAGAATTGTTTGTGTTAAAAGAATGGGGGAGAAAATTTTAACTTTATTTTATAATATTGTTTTCCATATGTCTTTGAATGGGTGGGAATTGGGGGATTTTTCACTCAGAAGGGACAAATTTCAGATTAATGGAGAGGCTTTTTTTTTTGATCCAGAATTGGTTATGGGATTGGAGAGAGTTGTTCTGATGAAAAATATGAAACTGTGTCTTTTCATGTGTCCTTAGTCTGTTATTGGGACCCTGTCTACTTGCAAATCCTTGAAAACCCCGGCTTCAGTGTACAGATGAATGACGTCTATGGATGTGGTAGCCTACATCATTCAGTGTGGCTGTTATTGTTATCCTTAGACTGCTGCTGGTGAGGCTCTATAAAGAACATTAAAAGACTAGCCCAAGGAGGATGGAAGGGCCTGAGACCCAGGATGTGGATTCATTGTGGAGCATCAGTGACATGCTGCATGTTCATGCTTCCTGCTGAGAGGTATCTTGATGCCCTGAATTGCAGGTTCCTAAAGCAGACTGTGCAGCTTAGCAGAGGCAGCCTTGTTGCTTCTTGGCTACTCACAATTCCTGTGCTGGACTGCTCAAGCTGAGAGATCCTCTATGCCAATTTAGGATTGCCACACCTGTGGGAATGGAAAGTTTTGTTAGGTTTGCCAGCTACCCTGAAAAGTATCTGAGCACTAAAGAGACATTAGGATAAAAGAATGTATTTACTTCTCAATAAATACTGACATTCATTCATCTATATTTTAAATAGTTTCTAAGAAGATCCAGAGAAGACTTCCTGCTATTTGTAACTTAGCAAAGAATTCACTTTTCATGCTATTTGGGCAGAAATGTAAACTGCCTAATTAGCTTCTGTGATGGTGATGGCCTGTGGGCCATCATCCATCCAGACAGTAGGGAGCATGTGTTTACCACTTACCTGTAAACATAGTAATTCGTGTCCTGTAGGCTCACTCCTTCCTGGTTCAGTAGAGTACAGCATTCAACACAGCTCTTAAAACTGAACTAAATTTTTGTATAAAGTTTAAAATAGACATCTATATTTTACATAAACGTATAAGGGAGAGGGATAAAAGAAATTGAATGTAAGGGTATTTGACTGAGATTAGACATAATGTCAGACAAATAAGTTTGAGGATAAACACTACTAAAGAAAGTTTTGAGGGACAGAGAAGTTAAAAAACCTTCATTCAAAAAAGACATAGACATCAGTAGTCACTTATTTGATTTACACTGCATTCCCTACTGTACAAGGAGATTGGGAAAGCAGAATCTGCTCACAAGGAATGAGATGTGTAGATGGAGTAAGGCTGCTAGAATACGAACCCAGAGTAAATTTAATATTAAGCCAGCAGTGAGAAGGTGTCAGTCTCCCTAACTGTGACTCAAGAGACAATCTTGTTTTTATTAGGAAAAACAGATTTGTTTGTTGCACCACATTAATTTGTTAATATTGTAGAAATTGAGCCTTTGAGGTTCATTTTTGTCATAAACATGCAAGTGGTGCGTATATGTTGTAATGAATGGTTTTAATAAAGTTGATTAGGAACTGTGTGTGCCTCACTGCTAATAACACCAATCCAACTGGAGAGGCTACAGAGATGAGCAACTGTTGTTGTGGCTTCTCACAAGGGTTCCCTGCAGGCACGGAGCAGATGGGAGGTGGGGGAGGCATCTGAAAATGGGAAAAGGAAGCAGGGAGTTGGGGGAAAAGATGGATTCCACATTCAGTCTTTATTTTTCTGTTCTGCTGTTTTCATATATAAGCCCAGTTGCTTATGATGGGAGAGATCTTGCAGGAACTACAGGTTCTAGCAGACTCGTGAAAGGGCCAGCTAACCATTCTCTCCTTGCAGCTTTGGCCTTTGGTGCTCCAGGTTGTTGTCTTTCAGACCATTTTGGATTTTTTTTTTTTCTTTTCTGAATTATTCTTAGCAACATGGCCCTGTTGATGTTTTCACATCCCTTCTGATAAGTTCGGTGTCACCTGCTCTTTTTCTGTTCACTTTCTTGTCTTGAAGCCATGGAGTACTGCAGGGAAAATGCTTCAGACTCGATACGCTGTCCAGGATGAGGGTCAAGCTGAGTTGTTCCTGTTGTATATTCTCCATGGTTTGAGGTTTACATAGTGTTCTCTGGGTTATTTCTGGGTAGTGTTTTAGATATTGATGCTGAGGTTCATATCAGGGAAATGTGAAATGGCATTAAGAAATGTGTGTCAGTGCAGGACAGTAGGGTTTACACCTACTGATGACAACTCCGGAACTGCCTGTCTGGTTGAATAGCAACTCTGCACGCTTGAAAGCAGCAGTTGATTAAAAAAAAAACCCTATAAAGTATATGTGTAGGAAGAAGGGGTAGAATTGGTTCTGAGTCATGTATGTAGTTGTCCTAGCCTTGCCAAACTGTTTACCTTAACCTGCGTGTAGGCTGTACAGTAGCACAATAGCCAGTAACAATTTTACTGTAACCTTGCTTTTTCAAAGGTAGATCTCCAATCCTAGTCACCTACTAATTTTGTTAAAAACTAAAACTTTGACAGAAATCTGCTTTTCACAGAAATTAGAGTTTTTCCAGTTTTAGTAAAATCACTTAATTCAGATGACAGCGGCAGGGAGAGTCCTGGCTGTGAGGCTGGGAAGGTGTTCAGCTGGGCATACAGCAGGTATGACAACATGTTAAATTCACAGAGCCATGTAATGTGTTGGAAGAGGATTGATGTGAGGTCTCTTATTTTGCAGCCTAAACTGTGCTTTTTTGCTGCTTTTATCGCTTACAAATTCCTTTGTAATTAGCCATTCCCTGTCATCTCCAGTTGTTGCCAGGATTCATTTTTTCCATAACGTACACATTGTTTTCACATAAGACGTAGTTTTTAATCTCCTGTGGTTATTTTTGTCTTTGTAACCTATCTGGGATTCTTCTTGCTCTACTTCTGTCACTGCAGTTTGCAACACTTTCACTATCTTCACATGCTCTCACACTTTTCTGCTCTCAGATCTTTATGAAGAAGTTTGAACACTAAATAAAACATTGCAAGATGTGTTCTTTAGGGAAAAAGAAACGTTGGATGCCTCTAAATGGAGTAGATCTTAATGCAAACAAAAATCTAGATACAAGACCTGAAGCACAGCTGAAACTGGAGCCTCATGCTGTGTGTATTGTGATGAGAGATTTAACGTGTAGCGAAGAGTTGACAGACTGAGGTTTTTTCAAGAATTTAACATGATTTTAGAGCTGTTAGTACCAAAGATGTAGCCATGTGGTACAAAGTACTGTTCTGATATAAATTCATTTTGATGTTTCAAATTTATGTAGGAAAAAAAAAAAGAAAAAAGAACCCCCCCCAGGCTGTAAACCAGCAAGCTTTATTTTGACTCAGATACGGTCTGCTTATATCATTACAATTTTAGGTTTGATTAGGTATCTTTTCTCCTGCAGCTGGCGTAAAGCTGATGTAAACTCTCTATTGTGTGCTTTTGCTAACTTGACAGAAATGTGATTGTGTCCATGCCTGTTCTAGCTCAGTCATGCCTTATTAAGTGATCTGGTGTCTTAGAGCCAGCATTAATTGTTGTGGAACCTCTGCCATGTTAGGCAAGACAGAAATAAGAAGTTGTCTTCTTCACTATTTTGCACATGGGGAGCTACTGCAAAGGGAACAAAACCATGTTGCAGTTCAGAGCAGAACTGGCCTCCTCTCTGAGCTTCCTACTCTGCTGCTGGCTGTTGCATATCCCTTCTCAAGGTTAGTATGCTGCATGATACGATAATGCCTCTTTGAGAAGCCCTTTGAGTTTTCAGTCTTTCTGGTAACGTTCATGTTGCAGACAGCTTGAGTTACTCAGTAAGGAATTCAGGAGTCATGGAATACAGTACCATAACGAAATCCAAGCATGTTGCCCCTGCTGCACTTCTTCACTTGTTTTGCAGTCTCATTGTAGCAACCCAGTCCATTTTGTCTGAAATACTTTGCCCTTTATAAACCAACACTGTCTCTGAAATCCATTGTTTACCATTTTACTGATTAGCGATTAGTCGTCTTCCTATTACTTATATTCTTGCTTGGAGGAGGGGTCTGGCTCAGGCCAATAATTACATGGATTATTTCTCTTTCTTTTTATGCCTGCTTGTAAAACAGAGATTATGACAAGATTAAGCTTTACAGTCAGCTGGAAATTTTGCACTTAATTTTGCACTTGATCTCAGTGTTCAAGGGTCTGTCAAGCCCTAATTATCCTTTAAGGTAGAGTTAGTACCAAGTAGAGAACACAGTTTGGTGTCTACCCAGCAAACCCACTATCATGTGTGTAAGGTTATTACAGTAAAATTAGGAAGCCTAATTATTAGAAGTATTGTGTGAGGTCCTGCAGGTCCAACCAGCAATCTTACCTCTGTTTTGTCAGGTCCTGGATGGAGTGGTCCAAATGCCAGGTAGATCTCCCAGAGTTTCCAGACTAGGAATTAACCACTGGCCTTAAGGAGTCAGTCTGGGGGAAGGGCTGTAGAGGAAAGTGCTGAGGAAGAAGGTAGTACTTTAGAGGACAGCAGAAAAGACCTGAAAGCTAGTTCAGATGGAGTAGTAGGTGAGAAGGCTCTATGTCCTACTCATATTACCATCTTGGAAGGATCAGTTGCAGACATACTTCCCTTGCTCCCCTCCCTAGGCAACCCAGTCAGACTCAGCAGAATTCACTTGACTCCTTTCTATCAGGACAGAAAAAACTTGGGCAGCCATCAGGACCAGGTTGGAGTGGCGGATCCATCCCGGACAAGGCAGCCCTTCCTGCGCAGTGTGAGCTGCGAGCCTGTGAGACACAGGCAACCCCTGTGCAAAACAGTTCTCTTTTGGCAAAGTTACAGGCAACTGAAAGAAGTCTTACAATGGATAATGCTGGGCAGTCATAAGAGGAAGCAGTGTTCCCAGCCTGGCAATAATGCAAAATGCTGTGTTTAAGCAAGAGTTGAACACAGGGAAGTCAGACAATGTCAGTTTTTAACCCCACTTCTCTTGCTCAGTGGCTTACCATGATATGGCTGTTTCGGCTTGCTGGTCTGATACAGAGCAATACTGTTGCCTGCTCCTTCTGTGGCAGTGCAGTGGACACAGTTTCAGGAAGGGTGGCTGTGGCTGAGCACTGGCTTCTGGAATGGCTTCTTGCGTAGTAGATAGGCAGTGCACGACAGCATGTCTGTTGTGCGCTGTCAGCTGCTGTACAGGGAGGCATCCTGTTCAATGTGCATCAAAATAGGAAAATCTGAAGCGTTCCCAGCTAATGTGCTGCTCACTGTTGCTCTAATTAGCGTATCAAAAAAGATCTAAGGAAACAAGATGACTCCAGAAAGTGTTTTCACACTGGTTGGCTGCAGCAACCTGTTCAGAACTCCTAAAAATAGCCACCTATGGATCAAAGCCAGGAGTGCTAGAATTGAAAATGCAGGCATCCTAGTGCTGTACTCTGAAACCACACTGTGCACACATACTGCAGAAACAGAAAAGAAACAGCAAAGCAAAAAATCTAGATGAGGAGGAAATGTCTTGTTTCCCTTCTCCATCTCAACACCAGCAAGATGCTGGTATCCTAGGGAAGACTATCAAACTCTACTGTCTTGGGCCATCTTGTCTAGAACTTTTGCCAAATACACTTGCCTAGTGCTTTTGCCAAGAAAGGTTGGGCCAGATGATCCTTGACGTCCCGTCCAACCTGCTATTCAATGATTCTATGGTACTAGGCAGTTCCAGAGTCTGAAATGCAAGAATAAGCTGCTATTAATGTTATTCCTCTTTTTGCCCACTTTTATTGAGGGTCTGTCTCACTGCACTTCTCCAGTGAGAGTGCATTAGTCATCATCACTGTAATGCTGGTCTTGAATATCAGAAGCCTTTCCTACCTTCATTGTGCCTGTTGGGGATTGTTTTGGTTCCACTTCCACTAACCTTCTCACTTAGGAGTTGTACGCACAGGACAGGAAATGGAAAATCTAGAAGTAGTTTATAAAAACATAAAGCAAAAACCAGCAGTTAGGAGAGCACCCTGTAAAAGAAACAGTTACCTGAATTCCCAATGCTGCCCTGCACACTTCTTCAGAGGTATGGTGCTCAACAGACAAAAGTCAGTATAGCACTGCTGACTTGAATAGAGCAATGCTACCTGGAAAGATGAGCTTGTAGGGGACTGCCTCTTTCATATGCAAATTTACAATCAGTCCTGGGTTTTGTGTCCCAAGCCTCACCCAAGTCCCATAGCGGCATGTCTGTTCTGTGGTACAACAGGACATTGCTGTAGATTTATTGGCAGCCTTGCATCCATTTAAAAATTAGAGGAAATACTTTCAGTTATGCATTTAGAGATGTATTCTTTCTGACAATGATATCGGTAACCCATTTTCTACGGTCATCTGTCCATTTTTACTCAACAGAGATATAGGCCTTTGATCATGGTGTTTTCCTCCTCTAATCTATTGCAACAATCTCCAAAAGAGACATATCAAAATTAAGAGCAACAGGAATAGTTTCAGGTGTACGCATGTGTCCATGCACTAAGAAACTGCCTAGAGCATGAGAAGAGATGATTGAGAGTTGGGTACAACAGAACTGGATATAACTCTGAACAGTATGGGCAAAACAAAAAGGGAATAATTCATTATTCAGGACTCTTCATAACACAGCAGCTAGTATCACTTAAATGATCAGAATTCCTGTTTTTAAAATGAACAAAAGGGATTATTTTTCTTCACAGTTCACAATTAAATTGCAGCTCCCATACTTTATTATGGGAGATAAAACCTAAATGGCTTCAGAATGGGATTAGGCACTCAGGAGATAACAAGTCCGTTGGTAGCTGTTACTACAGCAGTAACATATGGATATATGTATACTATATACAAGAGCAAAAAAAACTCCAGTCTTGGCTTGTATTTTTTCTGTGCCTTCTCCTCTACATCCAACTCTGATCTGACTGAATATGTCTATTCTTCTGTTTTATAGTTTTGTTTCTTGGTTTTAACTAAAATCTCAAGTGTGTATAATGTTCTGAAACTTTTTTAGCTTGCACCATTGCGGAGCGTATGATATACCCTGAACTAAACAGTTAATCACTGATACTGGGGGTTGGACTTGTGAATCAAGATGATCCAGGCTGGGTCCAGTTTTCTGGTATGTTTGATAAACCCATGGGATTCGACCCTTTTGAGCAAGTGCTGTATTGTATAAATGCGTGAGGCTTTTGAATACCCCCTGCTCTGGTCCTTCCTCCATCCTGAGACTGCATCCCCCTCCCTCCCTGCCTTGGGGGCTGCATTATGTGCTTGACGTAAACCATTGATGTCTTGTTATCGAATCTAATCAATACTGATTTATCTGTCTAAATATTTAAATTCTCAGTCTTTGGAAGAGTATTGTAGTAGGAAAGCATCCTTTATGGCAGCTGTAGGGAGCAGTTGTCCCCACTCTAAAATGGAGATTGTCATGGTGCAGCTGCAGATGTGGTGACAGGGGGGCTAAGTGTGTTACCTGGATGTTTGTTGCAAGTGATTAGCAACAAATCATCTTAATCTGTTAGGTGAGGATATTTGCATTGTCATTACTGGATTTCAGTTAATATCTCAATTCCTGGCTCATCAAATCTTTTTGAGTGTTTATCACTGCACTGGCTTCAGGTATGTTGGGATGGTTTTCTGCCATGCAATGGGAGAGAGAAACATGGAAGAGTTAGAGCGCAGTTTAAAGCAAAATGATGGTGAATTTGTATAGTACATCAAGCCTCACATCTGCCATATTCAATATGAAAGGTGGAGAGACTGTGTTTCACTCCCTAGGGACAAATGAGTAAAGCAAAGTAATGCAAACTCAGACTAGTCACACCTATGGACTTGTGTACAGTAGAAAAGTGATGAAGATGCTGACAGTCCTTATCAATGAGGTCGGTCGTGTGAAACATTTTTTCTGGTGGGTGTTGATGGATCAAAGCAGTTCAGAGCACGGAGTGTGCACGTCTCCTCTCCACATCGTACTCCACTGGGAAAGGAGCTGTCTGAGACCCTGTAATGCTGTCAGATGCAGGGCCTTTTCTCAACAAAGAGGAACTCTTAGGGCTTAATCTAGATACCACTGAAAAAAGTAAAAGGGTTTTTTTTTGCTGTTGCATGGGGTTTTTCTATTTTTATTTTTGCATTACTTGCTTACATTTTTTTCCCTAGGAAAGTAATGATCTCAGGGGAGGAAATCTGGGAAAAGGTAGCGGTTTAGGCTTCTTAGGGAAAATCAGACAGAGAAGTTCAAGTTACTTTTCAGCAAAGCAACAACAAAAAATTAATTTTGGGTTATCCCAAGATGGTTTGCTGACTTTCGAAAACCCAAATGTTTTTAGTTTATTTTTACATCGATTTCTATTGTTTTTGCCTAAGCTGCTCTTTTGCTGTAGATCAGCTTTTAGATGAAACATACTTGTCAGGAAAAACATTGAAATACTTCATGCAAAATGTAATATTTGAGAGGTTTTAATTTAGGCCAAATCCATTTGCACTGAATTGAAAAACGGTTCCAATCTCCTTGAAATACAGCTTCCATTTCTTCTGACTCTGTTCTGTTGTGGAGATGCTTCTGTGGGTAGCAGTGTAGTTAAATTACCCTAGTTGCACCAGTCTGAAGCCGAATGTACATGAGGTTTTTGTTCAGGTTGAACTACAGGATGCATTATGGTAGCAGATCTACAGCTTTGTTAGTCTAAGCTGAAGGTGTATTAGAATGATACTTCAGTCTGTGTACTGATATCCCTCTGGCATCACTGGAAAAGCTCTTCGTATGAATCTAGCCCTGGAGCTCTGTTATCAAGCCTAGAGCTCTTAGCTGTGGTTGTGCACAGGAAAGAAATGGGGACAGATCCTCAGCTGAGGATAAATTAGGCTTTGCTGACATCATCAGAGCTGATTGACGACTTCTACTTGCTGAGAATTTGGCCCAGTATCATGTCTGTATTTTTTTGTCCTGCTGCACCTTGAAATACAGCCAGGTTTTGTTTGATTGAATAGACCTGTAGTCTTCTTGGGACAATTACTGTTGTAACTGCCAGTTCTGAAGAGAAGGTGTTTAGCTGCTCTCAGCTCTGGTAGAGAGAAAGGGAAAACAGAACCATTAAGTCGCTGCTCTGAGGAGGCATCATCCAAACAGAAGGGATCCTGGCCTGAGTGCAGGACTAAAGAGGTGGTCACAGGCAAGCATCAGTGTAATGCTTAAAGGTAGCACATCCTTCGTTTAGGAGTCTTATGGGAACCTGCACTGTTTCTGTTTCTTCACACTTCTACATGAGAGACAAGTTCTGTCTCAGTCTCTGCCCAGTGGAGGGATGTGAAAATAGAAATACTGAAGTATAGTACCTTGGCACTTCAGCCTGATTGTAGCCTAGAATTCAGATTCTGTTCAAAGCCAGTGAATTTCTGAGGCTGATGTAGTATGCTTGAATGAGCTTAACAAGATGATCAGGACCCTGTTTACCAGTGTGGCTTGCTTAAAGCAGTGTTCCGAACACCCAGGGAAACAGGAAGAAATTGTAGTTAAAGGCGGCTTTGAAATTCAGTATGTGGCTGATTTGCAATTTACCATTTTATTCCTCTTTCCCCTTGCCCCTATAAAAGCCTGGGGAGGTTTGCATGGTGAGGCTGGCATTGCTGTGTTGCATTATGTATGCTTGAGGGACTGTGGAGAGGCGATTGTGTAATGAAGGTGAAAATCAGAACTTACTCTAGGGAGTAAAAAAAACTTTTCCGTTAACTGGTGCTCTCAGGCTTTCATCCTCTTGATTGCACACTTGGGGCAAGGTTGTGACTTGGTTACTAGCAGTGCTGGAGGAGACTGTCAGGGGGTTGTACCCAGTGGCTCTGGAGCTGCTGAATAAGGATACCTCATGGAAGCTGTGCTGCTAGCTTATGTTGCACCTGCAGCCTTTCTGTTCAGTTCCCATCTCTCTGTCTTCATTTTCATTATCCTGTTTGAGGTGGAGAGTACAGGTGTCTGTGCTGAACTTTTTTCCTAGTAGAACTGGGAGCAATATTGCGCCTATTTCCTGTGCTGAGGACATAAGCAAAGGCTCCTTCCCCGCTCTTATAATGTTTTCAAGTTTACAGTAATTCATTCTGTCCCATTTTACCTACTGTGTCACTAAAAGCCATGCCTTGCACCCAGTACCAGCAGTAAAAACGCTACTGAATCAGTTTGCTGTATCAGTATCTTTTAAATAAGCACTGTAGACTTACCACTTTGTCCTGTTCAGCTTTGTTAGTGCTATAGATATATTTCTGTCCTCACTTGTTTCATTTCCAAAGTGAATTAAGAAAAAGGTAATAAGGCTGGGGGATTTCCCATTCAGAAATACATAGGCGTGAATTCATATGCTGTGTCTCATTATGTATGCGTTTTCCCTTAAAAGCCCTAATTCTGAATACTATGATTATGTAAAACTTGCAGCTTTCATTAATAAAAAGCATGTCTCTTGGTGCTTGTGGATTTAAAATAAAGCTACCAAATAGGATCTGTAAAGGCTCAGAAACCAGAAGATAAATAATAGTGAAAAATTCTGTTGGTTGGAAGCCAGTCTCATGATTTTTGGTGGGCTGACCTGAAATTTGTGAATGCCTGGAGTGGCAATGATTCAGAAGCCAGATTGTGTGCAGGCTGGTTGACAAACAAAAGTCGCTGTTACTTTAGAAACATGTCACTTAAAAGTCAATTAAGATAAAAATGCCTTCTGGAAGCTCTCAGTGGACTTCATGCTACATTGTAATCTTGTGTATCAAGTGTTTTTTCAACACATCACCCTCTTCAGCTTAGGGAGTTCAGGAAGTCCTGGCAAACAGAATAAAGAAATGCAGATGTGTACTAGGGAAATGGCATCTCTTCCTCTGCCATCCTCTGCCCTGTTAAACTAGGAAAAAGTAGGGCAAATTCTGTAGCTTTTATGCAGGGAAAGTCCCATCAACCTCAGCAGGAGACTTGGCTCACGGAGAAGTACAGGAGCCAGGCCAAAGTTTGCATTCTGATTTTTAGGAAGTTGATATCACATGTTCACAGACTAATGCCACAGAGCTTTGCAAAGGTGGCCAGTGGAGCAGTGAAATGCCTGTGACTCAGTGGAAGTTTGCTTGAATGTGACATTAGGAGTACAGCCAGCAGCACTCGAATATAGCCACAACACAGGCATAAATTCAACCCCATTCTTGCTATGGGGTAGATAAGCATGAAGGGTCTTAGTGTTCTGCAGATGAATCATACATAGCTCATCAGTGAGTGCCTTGATTTAATGAAGCCATAGTATGTTAATATTAACACTACAAAAAAAAAAAAGCTGTAAAGTTACAGGCAGCCATGCTAACTAGCTACAAGCATTTAAAAGCCTGGGCATGAGCTCCTACTTGGCTATTCTGGCCATAATTAATGATGACAGGTATGTTGGAAAAATAATTATTTTGCTTGCTTTTAAAGACAATTACTTGCTCAAGGCAAGTGAGGGGGTGGGATTTATGTGGCTGTAATAAGTGTATGTAGATGGCATCTTCCCAGAAGAATATTGTAGCCACAGGATCTTTTTAATTGACCTGAGATTCTTTTGTTCTGCAGATACAATTTATGTATGTGGTCACAGACTAAAATGACCCTACTTGTTTTAGGGAAGGCTGAGTTCTAAACTGCTGAAAGGAAAAAAGGCTGCTTTTATCAGCCCAGTCAGCAGCAGATAAAAATCTCTCTCTGTCACTTTGTGGGGGGAAGAAATCTTTTTTGAATAGGTACCCTGAGCGCATGCTCTTTCCATCTGATAGAATAGAAGATGGGAGTATGGCAGTGGGCTGGAGTGAGTATTACTGCATTCATCTGGTATCTTTCCTGTGTCGGGGCTCGCATAGCACAGCAGCTTTTGCCCGGCATGTGGGCATGCCATTCTCTGATGGCCACCTGCCTGCTTGTTTACCATGATGGGCTGTAAAGCCTTGGTCCACTTCCAGCCCAGACAGTGGTGAAGTCAGGGAGGGAGTGGCTGCTCCTCCATCGCCTGCCACTGTAGAGCATCATGTTACTGGGTGATGGAGGGCAACTGCTCCACCTCTGCTCCTCCTCCTTCCCCACCAGTCATTGGCATCCCCTGCACTGAAGGGCTATGAGAGCTATATTGTCTTATCACATAGGCTGTGACCAAATGCTTTAACAATAAGGTAGAGTCTCACTGCCTTTCTCTCAGAGTTTCATTCTAACTTGGCCCAGGTGGGAAATAACAGCAGAAAGTCCCCCAAGGCTGTAATTCAGTGGAAAATTCTGAAATGTGGCCACAACTAATAGCCTTTAATAGAAAGCAGCAGGTTTTATGTCTGTTGTCAGTCACTCAACTGTTCCTCTAAGGGGGTGAAATCCGCTTGCGCCACAGAAGAGAGAAGGGGAACCAAAAAAGTTATGTGCTGATCACTCATGTACGTTCAGAAACATCTCCCTCTTATTCCCTTTTTTAATCTTGTTGTGGTTGTACAGAAGTCATGAATCCCTTTCTCCACTTCCCATCTGTAAGATGGGGAAGGTGATGCTGACTTTCTTAGTAAAGCATTTTGAAACCTGATACTGAAACTTGTTACAGAAAACACAGTATTAAGAGTCAAGGTGCTTTTCTCTGCACTAGCCAGCCTGCTGCTGGCAGCAAAGGTTGTACTCTGAAGTCAGTCTCTGTGAATTGGGATCTGAAGTTGGCGGAAGGAGGAAGACGAAAAGAGGAGGGACCCAATAACTATATATTAGTGTGGTTTTGGAGTGATGATATATAACAAAAATATTTACATTTCTTGCAGTCCCGGTTGTATGTAGTCCTTTCTAAAAGCATCACTAAAGGAAGCAGACTGAAAGCTGGGTGACCGATAATGTTTCAGGGTTTGCATCCAATTCAGTCTATTCTTGGTGTCTGCAAATTTTTGTCAGGGTACAAATTTTCACCTGATCTCTGTTTGGAGAGCTGATTAAGGAAAGCTATGCCTGAGCAACAGAAAAATACTAGAGGATGAAGAATAAATAGTTCCTCCATCATGAAGATATGAAGTCTTAGGGTTTCTTAAAGTAGGTTGTGGCAGTAGGAGATGGAGAGTGGAAGAGAAGGAGCCTGTGTTTCATTGCCCTGGATGAGAGGCACAAATGTTTGTTTGCATCAGTTCAAAGTTCTTCCTGGCAATTGCATGTCTAACAGGAGAGCAACCTCTGCTTTTGGCTCCAAGGGCAGAGTGAGTTGAAAATGAGGCAGAATATGGGGGTACTGGAGGTAAAAGCAATAGGGTTTTGTGCAAGGTCACTAAAGGGCCAGATACTTAGGCAGCTGGGAAGGATTATTGCATTAGTCTAAATTTGACCCTGTGTTAAACTGGCAGAGAAGGGAATTCCCTTGTGGTGCTGTGGTTTTACTGGGTATTTCTTTTGTGTTTTTTTAATTTACTGTGAGCAAAAAGGCAGACTTACTTCAGCAGAAACTCCAGCCTTGTGTGTCACTGTGTGGGGGCACATCTGCTGGCAAAGAAGAAGCTGAAGGATAAAGGGGATATTCCAAGAGCTGTTTGGGCATGACATCTTTTCCCATGTACTACACAATGACAGCAGGAAGAATTGTCGTGAGGTTCAGGGATGAACTTAGAAAGTTCATCGTGACTGCTGAGTTTCTCCTTCAGAATAACCAGATTCTAGTGTAAATCTTTGTTTGGGGTCTCCTGGAAGGAATTAGCAGTGATGGAAAGCCTGCCCTCCCCAGACCCACACATCCCCCCACCCCTTCCACAACTTTTACAGATATCCGTGGAAAGATTTGTGAGCCCGTAAATTGTTAGATCTGAGAGAAAGTCTGAGTCATCTTTGATGACATGAGATTAGGATCAGGCATTGTTTCCAGATTAGATATGGTGTCGATAGGCTTTACAAGACCAGTTCCTTCCATACTCACACATACAGGCGTCCCCCAGTCTTTGAGGGAGAGATGTGTGCCAGTCTGATCATGGATGGAACATCCACATGTAATAGGTAAATGCATATTGACGTGTACAAGATTTTTCCAGCTTCTGAAGCAGATGGTATTGGGCCATCTCCAAGGACAGAGATGTAAGTAGCTTGGGTCCCCCATTCCAAGATCATGTGAATTCCCCAAGTCCAACCCACAGCCGGCAGTGTTTCACCGGTGGCAGTTGGCTGTGTCACTGACTCAGAGGGACTCTTTTTGCACCTCTTTCCTTTCTGCTGTTCCTCTCTGCTCCATACCTGCTTCAGTACCCTTTTGCTCAAATAGGTTAACATAATTAAGTTGACTTGAGCTTAGCTTGATGTTTGCTATGGAAGAATTGTTTGTGTGTCTGAAAGCTTCTCAACTGATTTCCAAACTGTCTAAGGAAAGAGCAGAGACTTGCGGCTTTTTGGTATCATGGTACAGATATATCACACCTATTGAGCATCATAGGATTTACGAATACTAAACTGTGGCGAAGATTTTCAGATTGCATGCTGAATGGATTTTCCTCGAGCATGAAACTTGGCTTTCCAAATAAAAACCGTATTTGTGCGCTAACAAGAAGTGGTTCAAGAAAAGGCCCTGCTATTAGCTTTCTGCTTTGTGGAAGGCACAGTTTATACAGTCTTCACCATAGAATTGTGTATTCTTTTACTTTAAAAGAATAGTACTAGTTTTATTTGGGTCACTTACTTTGCTAATCTAGAAAACTGACTTCAAATACAGCCAGTCAATAGGTTATTGGTTACAGGTTATAAATGTTCTCCCTTTCAGATAACTGCTTACTTGCATCTCAGTGCAGTGATGACTAGGAGCTATCCCAAAAGCTGGAAGCAGTAAAAGCCAAGAGCTAAAGCACCCATGGAAGTATAGATCTTTTGCTTTTATACATTTTCCATGACAAGTCCATGAGCTTTTAAAAGAGTGTGTCCCATCTTCTAGTCATTACACATAGGAAGACTTGAGGCGTAGAGAAACTGATGTGCCCAAGACTGCATAGTTTAATTTCTGGCATTGTCCTTTATATTCCAAGGAGTGAGGGTAGAGGTGTTGCCTGCCCAAGAGATGTGCTGTAGTTGAGTGAATTAAAGGTAGATGACTAGGAGGCGGCAGACATGGATAAATGTCATTGCCATTAAATGTACTGTCCCAGCTTTATGGAATTAGGAAGGATATGAAGTGAGTACCAAACTGCCTTAAGTTCTTCAGAGAGGCAGCAGAAGCAACAAGAATAAGACTGAATTTCCAGATCAGATTATCTTGGGTGAATAAAAGCAAGAGATTTTTAGGTGGCCTTTGGTCCTAAAAGCAGCCGGGCAGAGTGAAGGAAAATAAACAGTTGTAATCATGGAGGCTGAAACAATGGGGTTAAGCACTTGTTCTTCTTTTAGTACCTACTGCCTGAAAGCCTCAAAGATATGTACATATACAAACATGGGTGTATTGTCACCCCATTTGAAAGATAGGGAAACTGAGGCATAGGGTGGTGTTCGGAATCAATACCTTCTGATGATTTCTTTAATTGTTTAGAAGGCTTCATTTTTTTTCAGGAGTGCCTAAGAAGCAAATGAGGGGATAGCCCAGTGACGTGACATGGGAGATTTATAGTGATACCTTTTCCACTCTAGACAAGAACTGGTTAATAGAATCAGGTTTTTATGTTATCCAAACCTGATGTGTTTTTTTTTTTTCTTTCCTCTCAACATATTGCTGGTTGCTGTAGCAGCTGAGTAATGCAGAAGTTCTGCCTGAAAAAAATGCTTCCTCCTTATATGATACTGTACATATTGTCATGGAAATTGTCCTCATTTCCCCCGAGCACACTTTAAATAACTCAAACGGCAGTGCTAATGAGCAGAAAGATATCTGCAATCCCCACCGTGCAACTTGACATACTTTATCCCACTCTGAATTCCCTTTGCTCATCATTGAGCATTTTAAAGATCTGGGATAATAATTTGCTTCCTCTCTTTGGTCCAGTCATTTTGCTCTTAGCACTTGGTAATAAAAGGTCAGCTTTGGCTGAAATCTTAGTGTAGCAGCCATGCCGTTTTTTACTGCCAAATATCTTAAGAAAAGCAAGTGTCTCCGAAAGGGTAAGTCATCATATTTTTGGTGTGTTTAGTGTTGTCTGGTTTGCTTTAAATCACAGTAAAGGATTTATTTTGAATTAACAAGCAGTGGGAATGGATCTATTCATGCTGCCGGTCAGTTAGCACAGGGGGTTTTATTATGCTGTGTGAATTTTTCGTTCAAGATACACTGTATGTTATTATCTTGCATTTTACATTCAGTAAAGCCGACTAAGCAAGAGAATGTTTAACCCTTTAAACATGGAGCATATGTTTTGCACAGGGGTGGAATCCCTAAAGCAGAACAAAACAGCAACAGAATATCTGTGTATATTTGTTTTTGCAGATGAGTTTAGGTAGGCAGCTGAGTAATTCTCTAGTATTTTAGTTTCTCTTGTCTAAAAGGAGCAGTTTTAAAAAATCTACACTGAAATAATAACTTACAATAAATAATTCCAAGTGAAGGAAAAGCATGTTTCCTTTTAGTATCTTTGCTATGTAGGGCTACCTGAGTGCATGATTCCACATAGATTTTCAGCTCGGTATTGTGAGGTTTGCTTTTAGAATGGCTGTGTGGGCTTTTCTAGGAAATGTGATTGTTCTACCTTCAGGCAGATAGAAAACTCTTCAAGATAACACTTTGCCTCTAGCATTATAAAAATTGACAACATAATAAACTCCTAATAGAGAAATACATTCCTTGTATTTTTCTTGTTCCATTGCATGTGTCTTTATTGTGACATTTGTTATCTAGCCAGCAGTCCAGATGCGGGATTTGCATAAAGGCAAACAGCAGTGATTTCTTGTAGCTGGGACATGCATCAGTTCCAGGGGATCTGAGGAATCTGACTTGCTTACCTGCCTAAGCATTTGTATATATATGCATTTCTCTAATTCCTTGTTTGAATATAAATTGGTTCTAAGGCATAGCTAATAGCTAGAAGGTGGAATTGTATAGGTTTTCATCCCAAGTTTAAAGTTGAAGAAAGGGTTTTGAAGAAATGCAAATTTGCTTTCTTTAACCTACCTTTGTGTTGCCTACTGGGTTTCTATTTCAAAAGGGGATTGCACAACCAGAAGTAGCAGTTGGGATGTGAGAATTGAGTTAAGCTGACCTGTAGCCACTGGTACCAACTTCTTAGTATTTTGTTGAGCAAAATGTGTGTGCATGTCTGCAGATTTACACAGTCCTTCAGGAATTATTAAGAATAGAATCATGTCAGCAAAGTTTTTATTAGAAAAAAGTAGAAAAGATTATAATGAATTCTTAATTTGCTTTTGCTAAGTTTTTTGTGGTTTTTTTTTTTTTTTAGAATTTTGTTTTATGTGTGTACATATATATACCACTTTACAAGGGGACATAGGACAATTTTTGCTTCCTCTTTTTGCTCATATGCTAGGGGCCCTCAGCTGACCAGTGCCTCTTTCCCTTATAGCACATGCCACCACAGTAGGAGTGTCTCTCTAGACAGACGCTGAGGAAAGGTGCCTGCCTTACCTGTGTCTGCAGCAGGCATTGCAGGAAAGGGCTGATGCTACAGCCAGGAAGGGTAAGGTTATTCTGGCACACGCACCTGAAGATAAACTTGCCCAGCCCTGATGCCTGCTACAAGAGCAGCGTGTGTGCCTCCTGCTGAATGCCTGCCCCTTTATTGTGAGATGTTCCCTGCCTCTCTGTGGTAAGAAGCTGTGATTTATTAGATGCACAGCAGCCCCTTTAGGCTTAGAGCCCAGCTTTAGACATCCAGCACGAGTCAGTGTGACCCTCTGAAGGTTACAGTTTGAAGCTGAGGAGCAGTCACTCACTGCTCAATCCTTTCCCTAATCAGATGATCCTTGTTGCTGCTTTGTTATGATTTGACATTCCCACTCGCCTAGGGGCAGATGCTGTGCTGATATGGGAAAAGGGCTAAGCCTCCAGAAGTAGCAGGCCGGGTAGGAGGTGTTGGTTGTAGATCTAGACTCGGTGGTGCTGCATCTGTTGGGAGTTGCCTAGCCCTAGAGCTCAGCCTTGTGAGAAAGCCACATAGAGGCAGCGAGGAACTGGGAGCAGTAACTTGGTGACCAGCCTGTGCAAACAAGAGAGCACTGTGACGTGACCATTCCTAAACCAGAATCAACATGGGCATAATCTGGGCTTTTAAGAGATGGCTGGGGGAAGCTCAGCCAACAGCAACCAGTCATATTCTTAGTGAGTCACTACCAATGTGAAGATTTTCAGCTAACTGAACAGCCCAAAGAGCATCTTAGTGCGCCAAAGAGGGTAGAGGGTGTTGGCTGTCTGAGCCTACTTCTGCCAAAATTTTTCTGATCTGTGACATCCATTTAGCTATCCAGAAAACCTCCTGGTTCAGGCACGCTGGTAGCGTAGGGATCCTGCTTCCTTCCGATGCCCATTCTAGTCTGTGCTGCTAACCTTTCTCCTCTTGCTTTCAGGACAGTCTGGGAAGTGCCAAAGCATGAGGGGAGAACCTGTGTGTCTGGCTAGGGAGTGCTGAGGTAGTTGGGCATCTCCATGAGCTGTTTAACAGCAGGATATCACTAAGGCTGCTTTAAAGAGGCTGAACTCCTGTCACTTTTTGAGCCGCTTTCCATCTAGTTATTTGAGGCAATCCCTTCTAGATGTCTTCCAGAAAGCACTTCATTTGCAGAGGTTTTTACTGTGATTTGAGTGAGGAGATACTTCCCAGTAAGTAAACGTGGTCATTAAAAGGTATTAAATGATTACAGAATGCCCTAGGCATAGCATCCAAAGTGCAGTTGCATAAAAGCTATAGTAGCCACAGGATCCAAATGGATCTGTCCTTACTGCTCTCTGTATCTTGAAACAGGGAAGGAGCAAGCCAGCAAGAGCAGTGATCTTTCTCACAGGTTCAGATGGCCTAGGGACAGGAGCTGGGCTGTGGATAAGTTCATGGCCAGAAATGTTGGTTACATGGGAAAGAAAAGTCCCAGATAAAAACTCCTGATTCGGCCTTGAGAGGGGACTTGCCCAGATTAATACAGGAAGTGGCCAGCAGAGCTGGGAACTGTGACCTGATTCTCTGAAGTCTTATAGCCTGAAACCCCAGGCAGTGCAGGGTTTTTCCTCATAGCTCTTTGGACAATGTTTGTACCAAGTTGTTGCTGAAGCCTAGTTCTTCCCACGTGAGCTTTATTTTCACCAAGATCCATTTTCTTTTCTCACTGGTATTCCAGGCCAGCCTACAATGTATTTTGGATTAATTCTCTATTTGTTTTTGTGGTGGTTGAGAGAGTTTCCAGACACCTCTGAAATGAAACAGCCAAGCTGAAGTACAATGTTCTCTCTTGCTGTGCATCCTTTGCTTTGCAGACTGTTATGCCAATGGAGATTTCCCCCAGGGTTCATTTGGTGATGTATCCTTAGCTTACCCTGACCCTCTGGCAAAACCTACAGCAATGAGAGATTCTGGAAAGATACACGTAAGGGCTCCTTTATTTCTCCTATTACCAGTTGTAAGCACCATTACACTCCAATCAGTTACATCCCCCCCACGCACCTTGAATAAGGCATCAAAACAATGAAAATATTTATCAACCTCTGCAGTGTTGTTAAAACCCACTGCTCACTCATATGCCCTCCCACAATAAAATTTCTGTTTTCCTTCGGCCATTCACTGGGTACTGGCTCAACATTACTCAAAACTGGGCTATGAAATGTCATACAGTCAGAATTGTCTCTGGTCTGGCAAGTCACCATTGAATTTTCACCTGTCCTTTGATTTCTAGTGAGGGAAAAATAAAGTTTCAGCTCCAGCAAAGCCTTTTCCTCTTTAATTCAAAAAAATTAATAATGAATGTTTTATTGCCAAGTGGTCCTTATTTTACTGCAGCTGTAGATTTACAGGACTTCAAAGCTGGATGATTAAGGCGCAGTTTTAGTTTGTAGCCAGGCAAGCCAAACAATCTCAACTTCAAAGGAGGGGGTGTTCTTTAATGTTGTGGGCTCGCTCTTTGTGTTCAGCAAATGGAGCTGCTGGGGAAAATGCCATGTGCAGCAGACAAGTGATGTGGCTGCCACTCCTGGGAGGGAGTCTGTTAGCTGCTGCCTGAGAAGAGCAGCCCACACCCAGCAACCTCAGGATATCTGAAGGCTGCTGATTAGGTGACTTTGCATGATATCAACCTATGAGACTTCCAGCGTCTGCTTTTAGTGTGTTCAGAGCTTCTGTCTGTGTGGACCCCCAGGGGTGGCCATGCTAAAGGCAGGATTTGGGCCTGAGCTCTGTTGCTTCTGCTGCTCCCTTCTGTCTGTACCTGATTCTTCCTCTGCTCTGATGTGCTCGCAGGGTGGGTAGTTTTATATGCATTAGGGAAGTTGAGAGAGTCTATTTCAGTGAAAGGAAGCATTCAATCCATACAACATTGTGTGTTTGAGCGGAATAGGTGTCAGAACTGGAGATGAGGATGCTCTGCATCTATGACAGTCATGTCAAAAAGGAGTCATCATGATTTTGCTCATATGTTAATACTTTGTTCAGTCAATGATACATCACCAGTTGAATCTAGCAGGGCTGGCAGGGCGGGAAGAGGAGCTGGATAGCTCCATCATTAGACAGACCTAAACCCAGAATCATGGTGGTGTGCGCTTTACTCTGAAGCCCAGGCAGTGTGACCTGACCCTTTATATTTTATTAAACTCCTTATCCACATATCTGGTGAATGCCCCCGTACAGAAAATAGAACAAAAACCTCATGATGAGGCAGAAAAGGGGGCTGTTACCTCTTGAACCAGTGAGAGTAGAGACTATTATTTTCTAGGACTTGTTCCTCGACTAGAAATCAGTCTTAAAAACAAATAATGTCATTCCATAGCTTTGAGATACAGCAACGCGCAAACATGTTGTGGTGAAGTGTCTGGGATCAAAGCAAGGCGTTCGGGTAGAGGATGAGCCCACAGGCAGTCTGGATCCTGGCTGCACATTCTGCCACTTTGAGCGATCAGAGACTCTAGGAGACAGTATGCAGGACTCCATGGGCCTAGAGATATGAAAGGACTTGGCAGGATACCACAGAGATGCGTCTGTCGTTCAGCAAATGACTTCCAGAGCCATGTGTCTCTGGTGCAAATAGCCCTCATCAGTACTAAAATCTGAGTGGAACTGGGGCTTTGTCCAACCAGTATCTAGGCTTTTGTGAGATCCAGGCCGCTCTCTCCACAAGCCTCTGGGATTCAGCAGCCAGAGACGCCAGCGTTGCCAAGAAGCGTAGTGCTCGCGAGGCAGAGTTGGCCAACACACTGCCGTGCTCTCAATGAGCCATGCGTATGCTGCTGAGAGAGTGGTGACTTCAGCTCACCAGTTAAAGCTCTCCAAAAAGAGGGGGTGCCAGGCAGCCACTGGGTCTGCTGAGTGAAGGAACAGCTTTTTGAGACACAATACGCTCCTAATTTCTGTTGTGGCTTTCCCATTTTGAGAACACTGCTTTGATGAGAAAGTGGCCAGCTTTCCATTCTGTGCTGGGGGAATAATCTTCGTGCTGTTTAGCTTGTTCTCTCTCATTCTTCTCTTTCTGCTTTCTAGGGTTGGCACTGCCTTTGCAGTTGCACATGACTGACCTCCCAAAAAGTATTCCTTGCTTTATGAGAATCAATGTCTGATTAATCCAGGGTGTCTGGATGTGGTAGTTCTGTTTTTCATTCCTGGGTCTGCTAGTCGCTAGCCAATATCATACTGGAAATCATTTAGTGTCTCAGTATCTCAGTTCTCCACTGGTATGTAGGAATTTCTCACTATGGAATGTGAAGGCCTTTTTTTTTTTTTTTTTTTTTTTTTTAAAAAATACAGAGATGGCATTTCCTCGCTGATGTACAGTATAACCTTGGAAAGTAATTTTACCCCCTCTGTGCCTGTTCCCCCAAAACACTAATGTTTAACTCTGTGATAAGCATATTCCAGCAATGGAACACCTTTTTTGATTTCATTTAATGTATTTTTTTAATAGCTAAAGCATACACTGAAATCACTTCCGCTCACCTATACTTATCATAAGGTTGTTTTGCCGTTACTGTGTTGTGACTATTCCTCATCTGAAAAAAAAGCTGTGTTGGATATTTTTAATTGAACAGAGAATAAACAGAACTGGACTGGATGAAGCTCATTTTAGGATAAGGGTTATGTTATGAAGAGCTGTTTTTACTGTCTGCCTGCTTCTGAGAATCAGCCTTGACTCGTATTTAGACATGGACAGGACTAGAATATCTGTAAACAGGAGCATTTAAGGCTTACAGATGTTTGACTATGCATTTGCATATGTGCTCACTCCTTATGATCATTTTTTATGTAATGCTTTCATGCCTAGATACCCAGATCACCTAACTTAAATGAAACAAGGCAAGAGAATTATTAAATCTCTCTGGAAGGCTAGAGGAGCTGTGTCTGTTTGGCAAGTGCTTGGCAGATTGGCTTCAGAGACTATAGATTGAGTTGTCTCTTAAAGAGAGATAACAAACAGAGATCAGACTGGCAAGGCAATAATTTACTGCTGTCTTGGGTTCTTGCTTTCACACTGTGGGCCGTTTAAATAAAAATAACGGTAAAACGTAACCTTCCGTGTCTTTAATGCTAGGCTTAAAGCCTAGCTAGTGACTGGCTGCAATCACAAGCCATGAAAGCTTATAGCTCTGTTATTTTTCCCCTCATTTTAGGTTGGTATGCACTTTTAGGGACTCTCAAACTCGCCTGGTTGCTCCCAATAAAAAATGGGCAAGGGAGGAGAAGGAGGCACTTTCCATGCTCCCCCGATTCCCTCTGTTACTTGACTGGGGCTCAGACAAATCATAAAGCCGTCACTGATTTTTATTTTTTTTTTTTCCCCCCAGTCTCGCAGACCATTAATACAAATAGTTCTTCCATTTCCAAACCTTGTCCTCCCTAGCTCCCTGCGTACCACAGCTTAACTGCAGATACATAATTCATTATCTGGAAAGCTGCTGTTTTAATGTAATATTAAACAGGCAGCATCTCAGCAGGTGTCCCCAAGGTAAGGAAGGCAGCATGCTGCTGGCAGCAGCTGCTGGCTTCAGGCTTATCAAGATTTCTTTGTTTTGAAACAGAAGCTGGAAGGCTTTTTAGTACAGCATGTCATTGGCTGAGCAGATCCTGGTTTCTGGCTGTTATCCTGCCTTTGACTACAAAGACAAAAATTCTTGTAACACGTGCTGCCTGCAATGGACGCATACAGTTCTGCGCTCTCAAGAAGGGAGCAGGATGAGGAGAGGGAGGAGGCTCACAAGGCAGAGACATGTGCCTATTACCTGCTCTCATTTTTCTTAGTGGACCAACTGGGCTAAATGTATCTGTGGAGCAGGCCCGCTGATGTCAGCATTTTCAGAATGGGCCTCATGCTTCTATAAGCATAAAAGTGCCCAAATATGTAGCCTACAGAGAGCATTCCAAGCAATGAGGCTGATATTCCACCAGTCTCACACAAGTGCTAGTACTCAGTGGCCTAAGTCTGTGTAATTAGATCTAATTTGTATAGTTAATGTCACTCTGGCAAAAGAAGCTAAACTGGCAATCCTGGCATTTGTGTTTGAGTAGTATATCACAATGGGCATTGAGCAAGGCTTTTTTGTTCCTTGGGAGAACAACTTCATCTTCCGTATTTGAATGTCAGAAAATATGTTGGTGGCTGGATTTTCCCAGAATATGTGGGTCCTAAACTGGCATGTGTAAATTGTATGTGGTAAGCCAGCTCCATTTACCTGGTACTCGATTTAGGCTTATAGAAAGTGGAGATTTTTCATAAGGTAATATTTCTTGTTCTAGAGATAACTGAAGTGTAGTTACGGAGTTTGGCTACCCAGTGTGAATATCCGTGCTGCAAACACGCTCTCACACCAGGAGAAAGTTGCAGTATCCCACCTGGTTGTTCTATATACCTCTGTAAGACTCCAGGACTTTAGGGGCACATTCCTGTGAGTTGTAATCATAGAGTCATTTAGGTTGGAAAAGATCTTTACCATCATGAAGTCCAATCATAAACCTTAATGTAAGGTGTAAACTGTAGTGTTTCCTGAACATTTATCTCCTTTTTGTGCTCCTTTGTGGAAATTGTTTTAGTTTGCCTTGTTAGTAAAGAGACTCTGTCTTGCTATGACTGTGATCTAGCTTTGGTCAGCAGCCTTTGCTTGAAGAACGACAAAGACCTGCAAGCTATCAAAGAGCATAAGATGATTTGAAGGACCTTCTGGAAGTGTAGCTTCACCCTTAGAAGGTGACAATGTGCTTTGCTAAGAAACTGTGTGTGCTGGCATAGTGAAGAAGAGGCTGCTGATCCAGGTTTTCAAATACAAGGATTTCTCTTCTGCTAGCTAACCATTCTGTAGGAAGACTACCAGTACAAAGCGCTTAGACTACAATGCCATGTAGATCTATGAAGACCAGCAGAAGTTCAAGGATTTCTGCAGGAAGGAGGTCACACTACTGGGGTTTGCCTCAGTCCCCGAGTACTGAGATGTACAGACAGGAAAGCTCGTACCAGCCTAGAAGCAGGTTGCTGTTGTCTGGAGGAGCTGGACAGCAATGTCAGTGGGTGATTGCTTTGGTGCTGGCGGGCTTTCCGTGCTGTTGGAGCGGAAGCTCGCAAGGCAGTACTTGAGGCAGTTCTGCTGTGTGTGATGAGAATTGACAATAGTCCTAAACTATAAATGTTCTTTTACAAGTAGTCATCCTGTACTGTGATGTGGCCTCTAATGATATGCACCTGGGCTTTATTGTCTGCTTCTACAATGCAAAGGTGACTATCTTAGCTTGTCAGAAGAGACGCTACCTATGTGCAGGCCTTTAGCCTATCACGGAGGAAACATACAAGGATCAAGATGGGATTCAGTGGGATGGTACATCTGTAGTATTTCAGTATGCTGTAGTGGCAGTGAATGCTGCAGACAGGACTTCCACTGGGAAATCCATTGAGACCCAGAGGTGTTCAACACTCCCTTGAATTTCAGTGGGAACAAGTCCATCAACTGAAGATGTCTCTCAGAATGAGTTGTTGTTTACCTAACAGCGTCTTTTAATTTCTTGCTTAAATTGGAAAAAAAATCAGCATGTTTTTGAAAAGTGAGGTTACATCTGCTAATGATTAACCACTTCAAAGGAACTTTTGTGGACTTTTTGATAATGCTATTAACTGACAGGAATTTGTCCATTGCCTATGGGTGGAGAGAATTAGAATTGATTTTTCTAGGTGTTGTTCTGCTAGCAGTTCACTGACAATTGTCCTAAAGCACAAAGAATCGAGGCCCCCACTTTTTGCATCAGCACAACCTTGAGTCCATTAGCCATCCGCAGTTGTGTTCTGAGCAGTGGCAGTACTGACCCCAAGTGACAAATATGAACTTTCCTTTTTGCCAAAGAGCACTGTTGCCACAGTGAAGAGTGCTATGGGTTACACAGTCATGTTTAGGAGATTCATTGGTTACCCAGTGTATAGCCAGGTACAGGAGGAGACTGCTATAAAACTGTTACTCTGTGCAAACTGTAACAAGACCATGGACTTAGAATATCCCCGAGCTCTTGAGTTTGGATTTACATCAGTAGTATTTCCATCTACATTGCCTGATCATTTATATTGGCAAGGGTTTTTTACAAATTTGCCAACAATTTGCCAAAGGCCTACAGTATATATTCTTTTGCCTTTCAGTCCCTTTTCTGCATTAATGCAACAAATAGCTTCATTTTGGTAAAAACAAAGTCTGCAACTGTTGAATCCTTAATGATAGTCCATTTATTTGCTTCTGCCAAAAACTGTGCTTGTAAAGCTTCAGTCACTTCACTGAAGAAAATAATATTGTTTGTAATTGGCTTGAATTTCTGCAGAACTCTGTATTCAGTCTACAGAGAATCGGAGTCTTTACAGGCTCAGCTAAAAGCGTAAGCTGTAGCAACTGATGGCTTTACCTCAAGTCTCCTTACTTCAAAGTCCAGAGCATTGGCTAAGATGGGAGCTACATAGTCCTTTAAAGATACAGAGTGGATGTCTTTTGTTTCATGGTGGACCAGCTGCAGAGGAAAGAAAAAAATAGCCTTATGAGGGGCGAGGAGGAGAATATAGTTGGAGAGAGATTTATTTAGAAAGCATGAGAACCACTTCATTCCTATTGGTGGGCAGACCTGGAAAATGTGAGCACGACAGTCCCAGAAGAATGCAGAAGCTGGATATTATCTCTCCAGGATGAAGTTGTCAAAGAAAAATAGATCAGACTTTGCTATTCTGATGTTGTGGTAAGTCATTTCTCATCAGGAATTAAAATTCCCCGCAACTCTTCTCTTCAATCTTAAAGATTTGAAAAAAATTATGAGAATTAGAAAATTACTTGTGGTTGCATGGTAATGCATAAAAATTATCCAGTCATTTTCATTCAGATATTTCAAAGCATGAAGTATCATCATCTTTGGTCAGGAAGGAATTTCCTCCCTTATAAATAGCGTGTAAACATAACCACGGTTGGAATATATAATTTGATACATTCCTCAGAAGCGTTGAGCACTTGCTGCTTTGGAGAACCACATGGAACTGTGTGGCTTGCTTTGCATAGACATGTCACTATTTTCTGAGTTTTTCGTACATACTCTTTTGTATCCTCAAATTCATAATTGCCTTATTTTAGATGTGTCTCCTGCAACGTGTCTTAAGGGGCAGGCATACGGCTGACCTGAATTGCCTTCCTGTGAGTGTGTGGCTTCTGCTGCCCTGAGAAAAAAATTCATTTCCTTTCCATCCAGACCAGAGGACAGTGAAATGACCAGGAGTTCAGCGTAGCCCAGGCAGTTCCACGCTTCATCACTGTTAACGATTAGGCTCCCTAAGAGCTGGTGACATGTTGTACAGATTTTGAAGAGGGGGTTCATGAGCTCTTGAGCTCAAGTTTGTGCAAATGGAAGAAGCTGAACCACAACTATGCCTGGCCTCCCAGCACCTTCAGATTCTTTTCCAGTAGGAACTTTTTTTCCGGTGAGAAGCTGGTGCCAAGGTGGCAGATGCCTCTTGTCTGGCAGGCAAAACAGTGTTAGCGTCAGAAGAGGCAACATTACGCCCTAAATTTGTCCACTTTGTCAGCAGATATTGCTGTAAGAGGCAGTGACCATGCCATTGCACACTGAGAGCTTTACCTTTTAAAGGTGAAGCTTCAGCTTCTTAAAGCTGCTGCTATCTCTGTTATGATTGAGGTTTTTTAGTGAACATGTTCAGTCTGCACAGTAATCCCCTATCAGGAAACGTTATTTGAGTTCAGCCACAAGGGTTTAATTGAGCAAACTGTTACTTATTTGACAGTCTAACCCCTGAGGCATCATTGGACATAATTAGAATATCGGTACTCTAGAAGTCACACTTGGGATGAAACGCGCAAGTCACAGCAGAGGCAAAGTGGTATCATGCAGCTCCTAGCAATTGCTGCTGTAGTAGTTGCTCCTCATGTTAATTATTGTTGATTGATTTCTTTTTGGTATGGTTTTGCTGGCTTACTAAACTAGCCGTGACCTTGTTGGAGACATTTCATCTCTTGCTACTAGCTAATAGAAGCTGATACAAACCCCAAAGCATTAACAGTACAGCTTGCTTATAGGGATACTATACACAGTTGGTGGCATGTTTCACAGGCTCCCAAAACTCTCTAGTGAGGGAGGCAGCATGATCATGGTTAACGGCTCTTCCCTTTATAGATCAAAGAAATTCTGGGCAGGAGCTGGAGGGAATAGTGCCTGAGCTGTGTTGGTGCAAGGGAGATGCTATGTCCTAGAAAAAAATTACGTACTTAGCAGTTGGGTATTATGCCTGGGCCCATCTCAACCCTAAATATTGGGCTGCTGCAGGAGAAATGGTTCCCACAGTTGTGAATTCACCTTACCCAAGTTAATGTGGCCACAGTGAGCAGCACATCCTAGGAAGAATAGTAGTTTCCTCTCTGAAATTTCAAATTATTGAAAACAAGGAGGCATGAGAGCATTGGAGTACAATTACAATAAATATGTTTTTAATAGCAGAAGTGTAACTTAAAAATGACTGAACTGTTTTTTACTGAAACTTCTCACAACTCAGCCTAAAGCGGATGAAGCACATTTAAAAAAACCAAACAAACCCCAAAAACAAAAAACCAAAACCAAAAAATCATCTGAAGTAGACTTACCATTACAAAGCACTGAGCAAATGAAAACGGGTTTTATAAGCAGGGGCTTAGGGTGGCATTTGTGCACAATGCTACTTGCTCTTCCTTTAAGAGTACTTCACATTCTTTCTCCCTTCCTCTTATCTTGCATCTTTTTTCTGTTTGCTGTGGTTCCTGGAGTGTGACATCACTTACCAGCGTGTGGCCTACCTGGAATATGAGTTTGTTTATTTTCAAGGTTTTGGTTTATTTGAAGTGACCAGTAGCATTAACCAATTTAATAGATAAATCTAGAGTAATATGGATCACACAAATATCAAGAAAGGCATCTCCAGGCAGGAGTTAAAAAGCACCAAGTTAGCTTGACCTGATGTCTAAAAGGCCAAAGATTAAACAAAATCTTCATTTCTTTCGTATAGTTTTAGTAATCATAGACTTGATCCTGAAAACTGAAACAGAGCATTAGCCTTAGGTTTTTAAGGGTTTTCTGTAGTCCATGTTACCACTACAGAGAAGCTGTAATGCCTCTGTTCATGTTAAGTCTTGTCAGAATTTTTGCATAAAAAACCACAGTTCTGAGGTCTAATCTCTTTGTTGGTGCTTTTTTTAAAGCAATTTAATGGTGTCTGAAACCACAGAAGGCATGGGAGGGAAGAACAGATCACAAGGCCTTTGGATGAGTTTATAGATGGCAGTAGCTTTAGAGTGCCTGCCTTTGCTTTATTCTCTGGGATAAGGTCTAAGATCTGGGATCTAAAAATTATTTAGGGACTCTGCAAGGACTTTTAGGTGAAAATTTGGTGACCTTCTACTTGTAGCTTGTAACCTGGTGGATTAAAAAGCGTTTAAGGAAATCATGCATTTATATTTGTCTGAAAAGTCAATGAGATTGCTTACAATGCTTGTAAATCCTGCCCTAAGAAAATATGAACCATGTCCATTTATGAGCTGAACTTACTCTGTAAGATAAAAGGTGTTTAAGATTTAACTTTCCTCATTAACACAACCAAATGAAAGCTGAATGTTAGAATCCCCTCAAACTCATTCCGAACTCTGGAAATAAAACATCCTTGAACTCTAATTGTGCATGTTTTTTTAGGAAAAATTGCCATTGGGTTGTCCATTGGAACTGAGACACAATAAATTTATTTTGATTCAAAGATTGTTTCTTTTATTTGTACGCTGTATGATACTAAATCCCCAAACCTCATTTTTTTTCTTAATTTTATAAGGTTTTTGAACTGTGGTCATGAGTTTACTCTCAGCTTCCAAGTCAACTTCCAACTTGGGTATTCCATATATAGATAGATGGGTAGGTGGATATGGGTAGAAAGATACAAATACAAAAATCATAGCAAACACACATCACTGTTTACTGTACTACTCAGTTCCTCACAGATCATACCCTTGTAGATCCTGACAATTTTCCTTGTTTTTATCTGTCACTCATTGACTATTTCAGGTTTTTCTTACTGCTTTTGCTGTTCTCAAGTAGTGTAAATGGAGCATTTCAAGATCAGTTTTGCATTCACAGCAAGTTTTCCCTTCTATTAAAACAATCACCCAGAAAAAACAGCAGAAAACCAGTAGAGTTGTTATTGATTGTAGCAAAGTTTAAACCACATGCTGATGGTAGCTTAACCCAAGATTCAGGTATGACAGACGTGGTCTATCTCTAGCATTCAGGCTCTTGGAAAACTTTGGTTGGCAGGGGGACAGTGCTTAGGATAGCATTAGACGGATTCAAAGGCAAGGAGTGAAGTGGAATTAGGTTTCAAGTGACTAGTCCAAGCACTCCTAACGACCTTTTGTTTACTCACTAATATTTCTTTTGTCTCTTTTCATAATCCAGAAACCAAGACTGGGATGTTGGGTTTTTTGTGTTTTTTTTTTTTTTCTTTTTCCTGCTGTGCAAAGAAATATTCCCCCTAATAGAGCTGCCCTTAATCTTGACAGAATTCATCTACCTCATTTTTCACCTTTCTTCATTATCGGGAAGGTCTTAGAGCCCTGAATCTGATACTCACTGTTAAGGCAATCATAAAAAGCAGGTCAGAGAAGATGAATCATTGCAGTTGTTCTTTTCAGCTGTGGGTGCTAGTTTTTGTCCATTTGTCAAGACCTTTGTTGCTGCTTGTCTGTAATCAAAGGCTTCTTGTCGCTACTTGCTTTAGTACTGAGGGCAAACATGTCAGCCGGGCCTTGCGTTACCCACCAGCCACCCCTTTCATAATTCACCCTTGAACTTGCCATTTGCCTCCCTGTGGGCTGCAGCGGCATGCACATGGCCAACTACAAATTTCACTCTTACTGAAAATACAGTTCTACTATCCACACCAAAGCAATACAAACATGTAAATATATACACATACACAAGCATTTGTAGTTGTATAAATTTTCAGTAGGGTTGATGTAATGACAACACACAAGCACATCGGTAAGCAGAATGATGTAAGAAATGGGTGAAAGGCAAATAAGATGGGAGGTGGAAGGAAGGGAAATAGTCTGAACAAAAAAAGAAGCTGCCAACTTCAGCAGAACCTGACAGCAGCTGTACTTGAGAATAGAAAAGTTTCTCCTTTTACATGCATTGGAGCAGGAACATCTTCTATTAGGAATTCCAGTCCTGTTCCCCTGAGCTTCTGTTTCCATACAGACAAAGGGGATCTAAAGCTTAGCTCCAGAAATGCTGATCTTAAGAAGGGTAAGCTTGTGTGAATGAAGTTCAAGGCAAACAAAAAGGGAGAGATGCAACTGAACGTCTGTTACAGGTTATTTGAACAGGAGCACAGGGCAGAACAGGTAAATATAGCATAATGGTAGCCTGATACTTTGCACTTTCCAGTGAACACATACCAGACTAAGGATCGTGAAAAAAGGAAGAATTTTCAGTGAATAGGATTTTGAAGTGTGGATTGTGATTCCTGCTGCTGTTGCAGCACTCCATCTGACCATCAGCAAGTCACTTAAGCCCCATTCTTTCAGTGTTTAATTTTCCCTGTTGTGGGGCATGGGGGAGAGCTGAAAGGAGGGCTGTTATTAAGGATTAGGAGGTGGCATATTATTCTGAGGTGGATACTATAAGGCTGACACCAGCAGCAGATGGCTCCGAGGCCATATGAAGTGCAGTTGCACAAACCGTATGAGCAGACAGCATATGAGAGCAATTCTGCCAGCTGTAACTAGTCTGGGCCTGGAAGAGAGAGCGTTCGTGCAGTGCAGCTAGGGGCCTGGAGCTATGCTGTTCCCTTGAGGCAACGATACCTACCACTGTACGTAAAGCAACTTGATAAAGATACCTTGACACAGGAGTGGCAAAGTATTGAAGTCAGCTGGGACCTGCAGCCCTTTTGGTGGTAAGCAGTAGCAAAACAAGTTCTATAATCTTTCTAGGCTGTTACACTTACTGTATGTACTTGTATGGTTGCCGCCACCTTTCCTGCTCTTGAAGTTGTTCAGTTTCTGTACACCTGGGAGTGAGGCACGTAGCGCTGACAACTTGCTTTGTAGAATCCTGTGCATCTTGTCCAACATGCACTGGAAATCTGTAGCAGAGCAGGCGGCTGAATGCAGGATCCACTCCCTCATCACAGGTTAGGGCTGAAGCAGATGGACTGTTCGTCCCCAAAGTTAAGTCCCTTGCTTCTGCCACATCTGTTGAGGTGCTTGCACTTTGTGTTTGCGGTTTTATTTTTCCTTGGATCTGAGATGAAAGTAGCTTTGAGCAGAAGGGCTGGAATTTCTGCCCGTGGTAATCCCGAGCTACACAGAGTTGGTCCCTGAGGGCCAGTCTCGTTTGTATGGGAGCTCAGTTAAAGATGAGTGAGAAGTTCTGTTCAAGGGAATGGAAAGCCAATGTCTGTGTTTAAAATTGTTAGTAGAGTGTTCCTCCCTACCATGGTGCTGTGTGGCCAGAGCCCTGTTCGATTCATGCAGTAGAAGTAGCACTTGTGCACTTCAGGGTTGGAGTCTAACAACCACCATAGTAAGGTAGAGGAGAGGTTTGAACGCAGTATCTGGATGCAAACTTCATATTGCTGTGAGAGGCAAAACTAAAATTCCATATCCAAGCGTTTCTAGGCAGGAAGGTTTAAAATTATTTTCCTAAAATAATTCCTAAAGACTAAGGTGTTTGAATTGATACAATGCTTGTGTTGCCAACTCAAATCCAAAACCCGTAAGAAGATCCTGGTTTGGGTCTTAGCCCAGAAAAGAAAGCATTTGTGAATTTTGGACAAAATTCTGGACTTCTGAAGAATCTGTATGTGGCATTTTTTCCTTGTTTGGTTTTTTTTTTTTTTAAGAAGATCTAAGTGTTTGAATTTAACTGTTTCTTGTTCTTATGACTACTAAGACTCAAAACCTGTTGGATGTTACAACAACATAGAAAGACGTGTCTGAACCCTGCCCTTTAGGCTAGTTGCCTCAAAGATGTAGTGAAAGGAGCCAGCCATGTGTGGAAAGGAACATGATTAAAATGTTATTTAAAAAAATAATAATAGTTTATAGGTGGATCTGCATGCTCTGACACTGCATATTCATGTCATGCAAACATATGAGGCTTTTTCTAAGAAGCAATGCTGAAGTGCATTCTTGTTTCTAAGCTAGTCTCTGTGTGTGGAGTTGTCTTCATTTGCATGTACTGATGTGACTAGTCACTACTGACTCTCCCACAGGCAGCTTGTAGGGTCATGACCTTGCTCCTATTTAAAGTTTCAGCGGGGAAAGCAACCACAGAGGAGCTTTATGTAGTTTTTAGCAGAGTCTCAGGTCTAGCGTGTGTAGGAGTCTTTTTTTCCCATCCTGTTTTTACTTTTTACACACTCAAATAGAAGTATTAATGTTTTTTCCCCAAAATGCTTGTGTGAAAAAGGCCCACCAAGATTTAGAAGGCAGCTGGCTGGTCCAAAGTAACATCCTAGGGGAAGGGGAGTTGTAGTCAGGTCCCTGTGGTACAGTGATTCAGTGGGAAGATGCTGAGATACCACTTCTGCAGAAGTCCAGTAAGAAGTCATCTTCTTCCTTCTCTGCTTATTATGCTTTATATGGCAATATTTGTATGGGTTAGTTTACCAGTTCTGACTAAATTTGTGGTCTGTAATTAATTCTAAGCTAAGATTCTGGTCTCTTCTTGGCTCAGGTGGGCAAATCTCAGCTGGGTCCCCTTAAATTTAAGAACAGGATCTGTCTTTTACCTTGACCAAACTCAGTTGTTTGCTGGTGGTGTGACCCATAGAGTACATGTTTTTTTGAGACTGTTTCATTTCTTTGAAAAGCTAGTTTGAGCTCAGGCTATCTATCTGCCAGATCCTGAACCCCTGTTCCTGATGTATGATGAGGGCTGTGAAAAGCCTCTTTCTTGCTATCGTATCTCCTGTAAGATATTTGGTTGTGAAAGAGCATTGGCAATAGGTCTGCCAAGTAACATATAAGAATTAGACCTGGTGCCGCTTGCTTTCACCACGAGGCTGAGTACGTTGGTAAAAGAATTAGGCTGTGACAGGACTTCCACTGGCTGCAATTTCCTGCTCTGACAGTTCTGTATGCAAAGGATGAAGTTTGTCCTTCTTGCAGTGGAATATGGTGGGGCATTGATCTGTTCAGATGCCTGCATCCTAGCCTTGAGCTAGAGAGCTGTTCTGCTTCATATATCTTAAGGAATATGAATCATTAAGTAAATTCAAAATGGGAGACTGTCCGAGAGGATTCTATGAGGAAAGCAGTAGAATTTGGATACATGTGGGGAAAAAGCATCGTGTCTTTTTTTTCTTAAGCTGCATGCCTAGTCCCAGGTGGCTGTTACTTTACTGAAAGACTTCCTCGGTTTCCCAGTTCTGTGAATTGCTCCTCAAAGAGCCACAAAATCCTTACCGACACTTGTCATTTTACCCCTTTTTCTTTCAAATCAGCATATGATCCATGAGTGTGTCTAGGCCAGGAAACAATTAATAGCAAGAAAAAGTACTTCCTTGGCTTGCAGGCAGCTCCCAACTTGCTCCTTTCACCAGATTAGTGAGGATTTAGGAGGTGTACATTGTGTGTACGCTAAATCAGTTCTGCAGAAACCACCACATACCATCATCCTGCTCTTATCTCTGAATTCCATGGACAGACAATCTCAGTGGCTCAGCGCAGGCTGGCAGCTTTAGCTTTCCAGTAGGTACTGAAAGCCATGTAAGCGTGGAAATGACAGTGACACAACAGCTAGGATGTTATCTCTGTAGCAAAGTCAAAGGCAGTTTCCATGGTGATGGAGAAGCTCCAGGCCGCTAGTGATGCAGCTGCTGTGTTGGACAGGATCAGTAGCCTTTTTGTATAGAGGCTGCTACAGTAAAGCTTTTATGTGTTGTACCCAGCTCTGGAACATAAAATGGGGTGAGGGGACGATTTGAACTGGCTGAAGTGCATGCTGACCTAAAAAGAAAACAGGAGAAGAAGGGTGAAAATGCTGTAAGTCTTGGAGTAGGCACAAGTGACGGATGTGTATGACAGCTTGAGTGTATTTGATATTCTGGTCAGTACTTTCCTGAGATATTGTGTGCCAAAATTTAATAGCTCCTTCTGAATTTGGTGCAAAAATCAGAATAGGTCTTTTTTTCTATATTGACACTAGAAATTCCCAGGGACTTGAGGAAAGCAGATGATCTTGTGACTTCTGTATCTCAAGCGCTAAAATGTCTTATGATTCACTTGGTCCCTCTTTTGGGTAATAATCTCTCAATACCTCAGCACGGGTATGTGGAATTCATTTTGCACTCTTTCTGCAGGGTCTTACAGCCCGTGCTTGCACTTTGATTATTGCTGGGGCAGCGGGTACAACGTTGTCAGGTTTACATGCTGGAAACACACATTTTGCACTTCTCCTTTGATCTTATACCAACCTGTGCTTTGTGACTGCTGCAGCACATGAGTAGGAATTGCATGTAAAACTCTTCAATTAAAATAATCATTTGATCATTTTGACCCAGACTTTTGGTAGTTTTAAACATTGGTTACTCTCTTCTGAACTAGATGCTAAAAGAGATTTGTATTCTGTCTTTCAGGTGGTGCAGGGGACCGGGAAAAGATGCCTGTCAATCATGAGACTTTCCTGCTTATGGCTAATTCCCAGAATGAAATGGAAGATTGGGTGAAAGCCATCCGACGGGTTATATGGGCTCCATTTGGTGGAGGTATTGCAAATAGCTCACATGCACATAAATTAAAACATTTGCCTCAAGGTAAAACATATTCTTGTGATACTAGGATACGTGTAACACTGTAAAATCACTGAGATGCCTAGATAAGCTCTTGATTGTCTGAAGTGTTTTGTAGCAAGGGGATTGGGTTGATTTTTTTTTTGCCAAGGGATGGAAGGGAACGGGAGTGGAGGGCACATCCAGATTGTATAACTGACTCTCAGTCAGAAATGGGTGAGGATAATAAATATATCCCTATTGTCAGTACTCAGTTTTTTACAACTAATTATGAACTATTCTGTGGACCTTTCTTACCCTTATGGACATAAAGGAGCGTGTCCTTTATGGAGGGCAGATGCCCATCCTTAACCTCTGTACAACCAGAGGCAGCAATGCTTTTCATATAGCTAATGTAGAGCCCAGCTGAGAAGACAAAGCTTCCACTGGCTTCAGTGGGGGTGTAGCCTGAGGAAGAACAACAGGGTCAGGCCGAGTGAACACCTGTAGGATAATACAGCTGTTGACAATTCCTGTACTTAAAATGAACAAAAAGTCCAGACTCTCAGTGTTGATATTGTGCCACAGTCTTCAAATTCTCAAGTCAGTAGATTAGATAGGAGGTGTTTTTGTGGTTTAGCGTAGAGCAAGGCTTCACAGATGTTTTCTTTTGGGTTCACTGTTGGTGACAGCAGCTACTGGCCTGGTACTGGACACTCTACGCTTTGAAGTGCCTTGTGTGCTACTGATGGAGTTCATGCAAATAGTGGTATCGTCCGCAGATAGTGATATCGACCTCTTTTGAGAGGTACAGATAAAAAAGGGACACATTAGGGTTAGGTAATACAATTACTTTTGCTGAAATTAAATTACCAGTTTTCCTGGATCTGGCGGGGTGGGGGAAAGAGGAAGTGACCTTGATGCAATTGAGGGAGGCTCAAAAACCACAACGTCACTAAGAAGGACCTAGTGTTTGTTAGTAACTTTCATCTTGGTGGTTTGTTTTGTTTTTTTTTTTTTTTTTTTTTCTTAAGAGACTTTTACAATTTTGAGTCTGTTGTAGCAGCATTTGGTTTGTCTGGAGGAGATACAGTCTCTACTGATGAAGTAATTTTTTCCTTGGTCCTTCTTTCACTTAGCAGAAAGGGTGTGTGTACAAAAGGTGGCTTGTACCTGATTCTGAGAGCTTGCATGCAATGCTGTTGTGCTGGGGACAGAACAAGACCTTTTCACTAGTAGAAACTGATCTACCATGATTTCTCGTTAAACATGAGTATGTGCTTGTTTTGCTTTCCTTCTGAAGTCCAGTCCGCAGTGAAGGGTCTTTTAGACTCTGAGCTCAGTGCAGGTCCCTGCAGCTCCTCCAACAGAAGTCTCAGAATCTCTGTGGCCATTTGTGGTGGGCCTTACATTGTGTATTTTACAGCTTTACTATGTGCATCAAATAAATACTGTGAAGAAAAAGGAGACATTCAGTCATGACAAATGATACACGCTCCAGCAACAGCCTCCTTCTTTAGGGCATGATGTTTTCTTTAGGGCATTGCTGGTATCAGTGCAAATTTATCTTCTTTTTTGTCAGTGTTCATGTTTTGTCAGTGTCTTGGAATAGTTCTAGAGCAAGCATCTTTTTTTAAGTATTAAAATAATAAATAGTTAAAAATCCTAAGATTTTAAAAACAAAAACATGAGGATGGCGTAAAGGCAGGGATGGATTTCTTTTTTTTTGTTTCTTTATTGGGGCAATATTGTCCTAATTAATCCAGTCTCTTTCTGTACCTCTAAACTTATCTGCAAAGCTATTGGATAGCATTTTGGTTTTTGTTTAAATGAGGCAGATACTCTTACTCTTACATTTGATTTCAGGAACTGGGGCTTTATGAGATATCAAAAAACATAGAATGAAATAATGAGAATGTGGGAGCAGGCAGTGCAGGGGACAATACAGCAGCTGCTCTTTGTTTCTGTTTTCATGTACTGTAGATTTGATCTGGTTCCATCAATGTCAGGGTAAAGGCTGCTTCGGCTGTTGGTGAGAGCTGGCTTAAACCCTGTAGAAGGTTTGTAGGGTTTGTAGAAGGGTTGAAAAGGATTGCAATTGTGTATTGATATTTCCTCTATCTGTGGATAAAAACTGCCTAAGAATACGGATACATCCTGGGCAGTCTGCCCGGCCTGAGCTCCCTGCCTTAATACTCAAATTCATCAGTCTAAATCTAGCTTGGCTATGTCTGCTTTGTAGTCCGAGCTGCATGAACAGATTATTACGCTATGGTTTCATTGCTTCTCTGAACTGACTGAAGTGCTAACTGCTGTCAGGAATGGTCTTTTCCTACCTTGCAACCATGTGTTCCCACCACGTTTCATTCTGCAAATACTAGTTGTTATGCAGCTGTGCAGTAGGAAATCACCTGGCAGGAAAAAAAAAGCGGGGAAGATTAGTTTGTAGCTTGATTGGCTCCCTGGCCCTGCTAACTGCTGGACTAGTAGTCCCAATACGATGAGGACAGTGGTGAGAGCTGATCAGGTGAAGGAGAGATGATGGGGTAGAAGAGGGCATGCTTCTTCATTCTGACTGCAACCCACACATAAATTGGCTTAAAGAAACCATGGAGCTGCATCCTTAGTCTCTTTGCACTTCACAAAGTATTTATAGAAATGTTAATAACTAGGAAATAGTTAAGATGTTCAAACCATTGTTTCCAAATTGTTTTAGCCTGTTTAGGGAAATGATCAAATTTACTAATCCTCCATCAGAATGAGAGCAGGGCAATTTTTCTGTGAGTGAAATCTGAGCTTAGCTCAAATGTAGGAGGACAGTAAACATAGCTGTCTCTGTGTTTTAATTGAATAATTTGAACTCTGCTTTGCTACCACCACTAATTTGAGAGCCAAGTCTTATCTATCGACACGTTTTAATATATGAAGCTAAAGGGATGGGGGGAGGAATTAAAAAGCAGGATTCATTATTAATATGTAAATATCCAGCTCTGGAGAAGGTTGATATGGTGCAAAAATGAATTATGCCAAGATAAAAGAGGAGGCTTAGCCACACTTTAATCTTTGCTGATATATTGAAGAAACATAAATCAAAAAGGTTGAGGGTATCTTCTTACGTGTTGATGCGGGCACATGAACTATGTTTAAAGGTGAACAGCAAAGGCTTCTTAAAATAAAACAGAAAACTCCCCAAAGCTGCTGAGGATCCCAAATTATTAATAGGAGACACATTCAGGCTTAAAAGCCATATGGAATGTGTGCTTTGAAATACACTTCAAATGTGGCCTTAAAATAAAATCCTAGAGTTCCTAAGTCTTTTGAAGACGAGCTGTCTTGTTTATGGGGAAAATAATTTCTAAGAAGTTTCCCTGAGTTTCAGGCTCCTGAATTCTTGAGTCTAGTCCATCTCATTTGGAGCAGAAGATTCTGTAAACTGAGATTTGAGAGTACTCTGTATGTTTTGATTATGTCTTTAGGAATTAAGTTTGTCACAGTGGCTTGATAAAAGTGAGTTTTGAAGCATATTCTGGCAGAGGGTGATTAAAACTGTTCCCCATGATCCTTCTTACCTCCATGATGAACAAATTTTGCTCTGAGTTTACACCACTAAAAGTTTATCTGGAGAGTCCCTCTGTGCCCTACAGTCATGCTGTTCTGCAGTTGCTCTTTAATATGGAGTGCTTGTAGCAGTGTTGTAGCGCTAAATGCAAAGGGTTTGTGGCCATAGGCTTGAGTGAGGGCGAGCCTGACAGTGTCCTCTGAAGGTGGATGAATTGAAAGTGTTGGGTGTAGTGGGGGGGGAGAGGAGGTCATTCCTCATTCTGTACATGTGCAAAGGGGCTTTACTTCTAGTCTGAAGAAATACAGCTACTTTAAGGAAATCCCTTTACATCTGCTCAGCTGTCATTTGGCATGGCTTCCTCATTTTTGTCTTGCATCAGATGTAAAACATAATGTGTTTAGGACTGAATTTTGGGACATGAGGTACAAAAGTTGAGTTTTTTGGTACCTGAGTTGAAAGCCAAGTGGCATAACTCTCTCTTACAGCTTAGTACACGACCAGCACTGCATGGGGACAGAATCATTCTGTGTTAATCCTGTATTATGTTTGTGTTTGTTTTCTTCTGTTTACATATTCTTTCTTGCCATGAGCAGTTCCCTGCTCCTCTGCCAGAAATGCATGTCACAGCCCCTTTCTTTCTCAATTACTTTATCCTAATTTCCCCCCCTCCTCATCCCAGCCTTTCATCAGTTCCTTGTGATGGACAGGAGGTGAAGCAGTTGGAAGGGATGTGCTTCCCTCAGGCAAACATGAAGAGCTTTACCCTTTGGCAAAGTAATTATGCTGAAAGAGCTCCACAAGTGTTTTCTCTATTTAAGAGGAATAGTCACTTTTTAACTGGCGGGCTCTGAAGAAGTGTCCACTGAGGAAGTCACTCTAGTATCATTAATTCCAGTCCACTTATCCATACAGATAAACCGTGATGTGTGGATTCTTTATTCTTCTGCCAGCAAACAGTGCAGAGAATGGTTTTGCTGTCAATCACAGCCCTGTGCAGACCATGTGTTGTTATTAGGGGAGAGCTGCAAACTAGGGGACAAGTCTCTGAATGGTAATCAAAGAATAGCCCTACACAGGCCTAATTAGGGATCCTGTTTTAGATGAGTAAATGTCTTTCAGATGACATGTGTGTGATAGCAAAACATGACTGTTTTGAAAGATAAGATATTGCTGTTAGGTGCATGTCCACCAGGATGCCAGACTGTTTAGGAGCTAGAATATGATGTTAAATCTTGGGAGTCTGTGGTTTAATTTCTCTTCCTGTAAGATGGGGATTTTTCAGTAAGAGAATCATGAGCATAGAATCATGTCAATGAATTTAGGATGCTAAGATACCCCAGTAATGAAGAAGAGAGAGGTGGCTTCTATTATATGCTCAGTGTGAAGACAGAGAGGAGGTTTCTGCTCCCTGTCTTGCTAGAGGGCTCCCCCAGAGTGACAGTCTCAGGTGGGATTCCTGGCTGGGCTAAGAGGAGCCCCTTCACTAGGTGGTGGGGTGGGCTTCCCTCGTGCAGGCTCCCACAGGTGTGTGGGGAGTGGTGCTAGGTGTTTGTTGTGCCTGATATGGGCCGCTATCTCTGCACAGAGACAGCTGGCGCCTCATGCATCTTATCAGTGTTTGCTCTTCAGTGTTGTCTCACACTGGGAGATGGGCCCAACCAAGGGAAGAGGAAGAGAAGGATGATGAGGGTTATGAGTTTAGATATCTGCCCAGGACTACGGGATGCGTGAATCATCTGTGAGGAGGTGCTGGTTAGCCTTAGCCCAGGTAACAGTATGGCAAACAGAGGGCACTTTACACAGAGTAGAACTAAAGTAAGTTTTGAGTGGATCTTGCTGCTGAAACTGCTTACAACAGAGAAAGTTTTAAGATCTGTTTTTGAGATCTGATTAAGTTATTTTTTTCTAGCTTACCTCTGTCAGATATATCTGGGGCTTCTATTACTGCTTTATGACCAACATGTTTTACCATCATGATGCAGCCCTGAGGTAGGGAAGGGCTATTGTCCTCATTTTTCGTAAAGGAGGAATCTGAGGTATTGAGCAATCAAGTAACTTGCCTGAGGTCACAACGATTATCTGTAAAAGAGCCACTCTGAAGACATTGTTCATCAAGGCAAATAGAAGGATCACAACTCTGGACCTCAGGACAGCAGACTTTGGCTTTCTCAGGGATATGCTTGGAAGAATCCCATGGGGTATGGTCCTGGAGAAAAGAGTCCAGGACAGCTCGTTGATTTTCAAGGATTACTTCTTCCAAGCTCAAGAACAGTCCTCCTCCATGTGCAGAAGTGGCGGGAGGCCTGTGTGGACGAACGAGGAGCTCCTGAAAAAACTCAGACCTAAAAAGGAAGCATAAAAGAAGTGGAAGCAGGAACAGGTGACCAAGAAGAATATAGAGAAACTGTCTGAACATGTAGGAATGGACTTAGCAAAGCTAAAGCCCACCTGGAGTTGAATCTGGTGGGGGCTGTAAAGGGCAACAAGAAAGGCTTCTTCAGGCCTATCAACAACAACATCAAGACCAGGAAAAATGTACGCACACTACTGAAAGAAGCAGGAGACTTGATGACAAAGGGCATTAAAAAGGCCAGGGTACTCATTGCCTTCTTTACCCGCAACTCTACTGATAAGATTTGTCTTCATCATTCCCTAGCCCCTGAAGCCAGTGGGAAAGCCTGGAGCAAGGCATACTTCTCCTCAGTAGAGGATGATCAGGCTAAGGAACATCTAAAGAAAATGGATATACCTAAGTCCACGGGACCAGATGGGGATGCATTCACAAGTGCTGAGGGAGCTGGCCAATGTGTGAGGCCACTCTTGATAATCTTTGAAAAGACATGGTGATTGTGGGAGGTCCCTGAAGACTCCTAGCTTCAAGAAGGGCAAGAAGGATGACCTAGGGAACTATGGGCTGGTCAGCCTCACCTCTGTTGCTGGGAAAGGTGATGGAGCAAACAAACCCAGAAATCACTTCCAAACATATTAAGACCAAAAAGGTAACTGGGAGTAGTTAGCATGGATTTATGAAGAGGAAGTCATGCTTGACCAATCCGATAGCTTTCTGTGATGAAATGGTGAATGAGGGGGAACATCAGTGATTATTGTTTGTCTTGCTTTTAGCAAGGCTTTCAACACTGTCTCCTGTAATATCCTCATTTACAAATTCATAAAGCACACTCTAGATAGACAGTGAGGTGTATTGAGAACTGCCTGAACTGCTGCACTCAAAGGATTGTGATCAGCAGCCCAAAATCCATCTGAAGGCCAGTCATTAGTGGTACACCCCAGGGACTGATACAGGGGCCAATACCGTTTAACAGCTTCATTAATGACCTGGATAATGGGACAGAGTACACCCTCAGCAAGCTTCCAGATGATATTGGGAGGAATGGTTGGTGCATTGGATGGTTGTGCCATCATTCAGAGGGACCTCAACAGGCTGGAGAAATGAGTGGACAGGAACCCCATAAAGTTCAACAGTGAGTAATGCAAAGTCCTGAACCTGGGGAGGAATACATCTAGGCAAGAGTACATGCTGGGGGCTGACTGGCTGGAAAGCAGCATTGGAGAGAAGCACCTGGGATGCTGTTGGACAAGTTGAACATGAGTCAGCAGTGCACCCTTTTGGCAAAGAATGCCAGCAAATTCCTGGGCTGCATTAGGACGAGCATTGCCAGCAGGTTCAGGGAGGTGAGCCTTCCCCTCAACACTGCTAAGACCACATCAGGTGTGCTCTGTCCAGTTCTGGGCTCTCCTGGACAACAAGGATGTTGGCTTACTGGAGCGAGGCCAATGAAAGGCCCCTAAGATGATTAAAGGATTGTGGTAAGTGAAATACTAAGAGAGGCTAAGAAGGCTGGGATTATTTATCCTTGAGAAGAGAAGGTTCAGAGTGCATCTTATCAGTATGTGTAAATACTTGATGGAAGGGTGTAAAACTAAAAGCAAAACTAGTTTCAAGGGCAAAAGGTGTTCCTTAATGAGTTTTGAAGATCATACCTTTAGAAGTCAGATGGCTGCTCCACTTCCATGTAAAATTAATAACTTTCACATCTTTTTAGTTCACTCCTTGTGTATATTTCACCTTTAAAACTGGTGGCTAAAAGCTTTAAGTGACATTCAGTACCAGTGCCCAAGCTTATCTGGGCTCTGAGTGGAGACTATGCAGTAGCATGGTCATCCCAGAGTAGAAATGGGTATTCTTGGGGTACTGTGTCAGTGCTTGTGCAGTCAGAGGGGCAAGTCCTCTGCTACTGGTTTCAGAAACTTCAGGCAGCAGCATGATTTCTGCACTGTAATGCCGTTCCAGTGGCTTCTGAAGGATGATGCAGTTTGGCATGAGGTGAATGAATTGGTAATAAATACTTTGTCTGTTAATGTGGGCAGTCCTGGGCACCAAAGAGCAGGCATCCAGAGCTGGGGAATGACAGGCAGCTGAGCAAGAATCCATCTTGGTGCCTCTGCTCAACTAGATAACAGAGAAAAACTAAAAATAGAAATGGCTTCTATACATTTGCAGGTGAGCAGGGTAAAGATTTTCATGGGATCTGCTTGATGAAATGTCTTTTCGTTGGGAAATGCTGATTTGATAAAATGAAACGTCACATGGGAATATTCATATTTATATTTGCATGAAATCTGTGCTGGGAAAGGTTTTTCAAGCTCAGGGTAGAATTTTTAATACAAGCTCTGCCCTGAATTGGTCTTGTATTCCACAGGTTGTATAAGCAATTAAGATGTAAAATCTATCCAATTTAAGCCCTTTGAAAAAGGGTCTTGGAAAAGAGAAGATTGCAGGAAGGTCTGATGGATAAAATTACAAATGTAAGGAAGAATTGAACAGTGCAGTTATGAGGTTCCAGCCAAGAAAAAAAGTGTTTCATGCAGTGCACAATTAAGTTAGGAAACTCATTGTCACAAGATGTTGTGGAAACAAAAATAATAAATGGATTCAAAATAGAATTAGATGGGTTTGTAGGAGGTACATCAATCCGGGCTATCAAAGAAAAACTTCTGGAGGGAGCCATTACCTTCATTGCTAAGAGCAATCCAGCTTTAGGTAAAATATGGTGGGGATTGAGCTTGCTTGAGTTTTGAAGAGGAAAACAGATTGTTGGTGGCTACTGCCTGTAGCACACAGTCTGATCAGTACCACCTCCTACACTGGATTTCTTAGTGAGAGAGGAAAACAGATTGTTGGTGGCTACTGCCTGTAGCACACAGTCTGATCAGTACCACCTCCTACACTGGATTTCTTAGTGAGACTATTCCTGTAATCATTAGATTCATGCTTGATGTTTGAAAGCTGACAGTCTTTAAAACACTGATGGTTCTCACTGCACGTCCTGGCAGTGTATGATTAATGGGACAAACATGTTCCTGTGGTGTTTCTCAGCTTGCAGGCAAGTATTTTAATTTCTCTGTATTAGTCCTTTGATGAATGTTATGAGGATATGTGCTTACTGAAGGGCAATGGTAATCTGCTCCTTGCGAGTTGCAATTTTAACCATTTAGGAGCTGAGAACAAAGAAATTCATCCTGTCTCTCTTTTCCTGTTTCCTTTCTAAAGATTACCCTTCTACCGCCCACAGTTGCTCCTTTTTATTTCTCTTCCATCATCACGTAATCTGTCTTGCAATTTCTCCTTCCTACCTTCTGAGATGCAGGTCAGGGAAGGGAACTTTCAGCCCTTGACGACTTCTAGAAATGTTCCTGAAAGGCTAGCAGATTTACTGAAATGTTTCATCTGTTTTATAAATTGGAGCTAAATGCCATCCCCTCTCCAAGCACAGCCAGTCAGGTTCAGCTGTTGCTAGAACTTAGACCATGACCTTGTGCTTAAGTGGTGAAGGTACAAGTTATGTTTTATGTTGACTGAGGATTTTAGTTGGATAGTGGAGGATAAAGGTAAATGTGTGGGAATTAGCTAACAGATTTTCAGGACTGATTGAGTTTGAGGAAGCAACAAAGTGAAACCATATAAAATCTACCTGGTAGTGAGTTTTACAATTGCAGGTTACATATTGACAGAGGTATTTATGATGAAGTTTGATTTGGATAAGCACCCATGTGTGCAATGTTGATCCTGTCCGCTTCTTGGTGACTGATTGTGCTTAAGTTATCAGCTCCTTAGGCTTTGGATATGAGAAGGCTTGAGGACATAAGCTTGTTCAGTTTAATGAATGGATAAAGGGGGCTGGTCTTCTAAATTTTGGTTGTGAATCTAGATCACAGGCCCTGCCAGGTTCCAGGTGCCTCATTTCATTTGTACTAGAGAAGAGAATCAGCAACAGGTTTCAGACTCGCTGATACTTGCATTTGAACGCACGAGACGCTGGTGGCAACAGTTATACTATATCATAACTATTTTTTACTTACTAACACCCAGAATTTTTGTAGAACTTACCTGTGCAGGGCATCAACGTGCAGCACGCTTGAAAGAGAAGATCTGCTGTTCAGATGCTTTTTACAGACATAGCTTCAGTCAAGTCTGTGGAAGCTATCTACTAAATGTAGACAGGCATGTACAAGAGTCAGTAAATAAGAAGTTCTGTAAAAGATGTTCTTATGTTGTGGGGAGAATGCAAGTTTTACAGGGCACGTTTGTCCAGATCACTGCTTGCTAAAAGGCATTTTTTTGTTCCTCTTGATGTTTTGTTCTCTAAATGCTTCTTGCCTTTGTTTAGAGAGAAATAGACCAATAGACACAGGGGTTTGGCTCTGGATTCAGAATGCTGTGGTTAAGTGATGTTTAGGTCTGTTTATCATCATTTCTCTGTAAGCAAACAGTTATATCTCAATTTAGAGCATAAACTGGTCAGAGTCCATGGCAGGGTAATTTACAGTGCCGCTCAGTCAGTTCCTTTCCTGACGTATTTTAGGAGATGGGAAGACACCTCACACAGGTTAGGCTGTGTGTGTGATAGAAAAATGAACATACCTACTTGCTAACCTTTTAACCCAGGGTGAACTGGTTTATCTGTCAGTAAGCAGAATCCTGTTTATCCTCAAAAGATTTAATTTTTCCAGTAAAGGTTGAGACCTCAGCCAGGGGGAGCTGGGGAGGGGTGTGGGGACATAATTTTGTTCAGAGAAGGGTCTGTCTAAAGTGTTTGGAGAAGGAGGAAAGTGGAAGGGACATTTTCTGTACAGGGGACATACTGTTGAAGTCTTTTCTGCGGGGCTCAGCCCTGTGACAGATCACCTGTAGCCGTTTCACTGACAGCTTTCAGCATATACAGGGAGATGTTCAAGTGCACATGTTTGCCTGGCTTAAAAAATGCATCTGTAACAAGGCTCAACTTACTTGAAAATAAGGGAACTTCAGCTCTGATTCTAACTTTGATATTAGGCCCTTTCTGTACAAATAGATGAAGCAATTTCCTAGATCTGAGCTCCCTCAGACAGGTCTGCTTGAGTATACCTGTACGTTAGCTAATACTCTGTGTAAGCCAGTGTCTAAAAATACCTGCACCCTATGGGCACTTGCTAGAGCTGTGCAAGCCAACAAGTTTGCTCACAATCGGAGATGAGGAGGAATATTTTCTGAGTTCATGCAAGTTCACCATTCCTGTCTGTTGCAACCAGATTCAAGACTGAATTTGACCCGAGTTAGATGCCAAGCCTTGAGACATGCCTGGATTTTCAGAGGTTGTGTGAGCTTTAGTGAACTTACAGCCAGGCTTGTAGTGACATGTAGGGGCAGGATGCTTTCTCCCTGTTCTGGTACCTGCAGCAGAATAACTGCAGTGGTGCTAGCTCATGAGAGCATTACTGGGACTCTCTCCATACAAGGAGACCAGGAAAGAAAATGTCTCCAGTTCCCCAGCAGCCAGATCATGTGAGATTTACTTGGTAAATGCTTTTAAAAACCTAAGTTGTTCTTTACGAAAATGAGAGCCACCAGTGTTAAACTTCTCTACAGCTAAACAAATTCACACCAATGCAGAAAGGGGGAGTTCAGTTCTCCATTACCCCTTCTCTCCTTGGCACACGTGTACAGGGAGATCTCCGGGTTAAAATTGTGATGGTAATTTATATGCAAGGTGGCCAGCTCTCTGGTTTTCATTGCTATTCTTGTAGTATCAAGTATACTGCTGGAGTCTGCAGCCCCTGAAATCCATTGATTATGTGTGAATCTTGGATTTCATTTTTGAGAAACGTGGTTACCAGACAAAGTGTGACCTGGAAATTCAAAACACAGAAGACAAATTAAATATATGTATATATACACATAGTGATTTTTATTCCAGTCTCATCATATTCTGTGGTCTAAGTTATGATTTTTAACACAATACTTTTAAGCGGCTTGAGAATTGTTTTACATAAGGAGATAGGTGATGACTGGGGAGTGTGTAGATACGCAGCACAATGTTTCGTTCTTCTCACAGAACGACTATAGCTGCAGAGTTGCCATGTGCAGGGAAAAACACTGAAGAAGCTGCCATTTTATGTTTTAGTTGTGATGCTCATGTGAGCAAGCATGCGCTCCTTCTGCTTTTTTCTCTCACCAGAGAGCTGTGTTTGCTCTTTATTTGGAGTTTACATCGTCTTTGTCATCTCTTATACAACTGACGGTTTTATAAGCTATGCTGAAGTCTAATCAGGCTTTGAGTCATGCTGTGTCCTTGGCCACAGAGAGGCTGTGAATTTCACGGGTTAATTATACTTTGGGTATAACAATATCCATGTGAAACAACTGACTTTCTATTTCATTGGGTACCTCCTTGTTCTTATGTTTTGAGAGATGGAAAACAGAAATGGAGAAGTGAATGGAAGAATAAAAGTCTGCATTTGCTATCTTCTGGACTCCGAGCCAAAACATTGAGTACCAGGCTCCATAATGTTATTTGCAGATGTGACGCATTTTAAGGCATTCTTCCAGGGAATAGTGCTAAAAATCCTGGTGGTGTCTCAGCCATTCATAAGAGAATTGGTCCTGCTCGCCAGTTAGCACTGTGGGCAGGCTCTCTCTAACCTGCTGTGTTCACCACACGAGAAGAGAGGATAATAAAAGGGTGAAGAATACTCAGGATCTCATTTGTACTTTCTGTTTAAGGATCTCCATCACTTTCCAAATATTCTTTAGTGGGCTTTAAATACTGTCTAGTGTATTGTCTGGGCTTCTGGTGTGTAGCTGTGCAATACCTTGCTACTCAAAGTATACCTTACTACCTTGCCATTCAAGAACTGGAGGTTTTGATCCTGGTACTGCCTTCACCTGTGGTGGTAGATAGTAACTTCTTCGGAAAATTTTTTTGATCAAAACAGAGAATGTCAAGACAGAGTTTGATCTCAAGTTTCCTGAGTTGTGGGATAACACTGTCTCAGTGGCTGGAATGTCAGAGCTTGACTATTGAGTCACTATCTTCTTGGACATGTGTGTTCAAACTGAGCCTCAGTGTAGCTAAGAAAGTGGTGGGCCACTAAGTTCAGATGAGTGTGGTCTATACAGTGACCACAGACATGATATTTTAGTAACAGAAGCAGATGAGCAGCTGCAGACAGGGATAACACTTTTCTTTCCTGCAGAGGGAGATGTAGTTAGCCAAACTTGATGAAATTCCCCAGAAGCTTGGTGCAAAGGTTTTGGGTAGTGACTGCTGCAGACCTGCAGTCATATGAGTGCATTTTGTAAATGGGACGGAGGGCTGACCTCTGTATAAGTGCATGGGGCTTCTCACCTTGAGAGCAGGAACCAAGGGGGTGAATGTTTTCCTGCAGGTACGTCCTGGGGATTGGTTCACATGTAAGGAGCTTGTAGTTCCTCCCCCTACCAGTTACTCAGCTGAGCTATTCATCATCAGGCAACTTTTCTCTAAAGGGCTAAAGGAGAGGCTGTAGGCACAAAAAAAGCTGCACAGATCAAAGACAGTAGCTTTTCCTAAGCTGTGTAAAACTTCCCAATGTGTCCCAGAGCTGTGGAGATACTCTCAGAGCACGCTAAGGCTGAGGTGGGGGGATATTCCCCTCCAAAATGAGGTTTCTGCTTCTGGTGCTTTGCGAGCAGATGAGGTTGCCTGCAGCAGAACTAACATTGCCTGTATCAGGAAGAGATCCAGAGCGTGGCATGCAGACAGCAACTGTTGCTCAGCTTTTCCAGCTATCTAGAATAGATCTGACAAGCAATTAGAGCATGAATATATTACAGAGCCGATGGGGGATGCCTTTGTTAAAACTTGTGACCCATACTTAGCTGCTGTTTACATTGGCGGCAGCTTCGAGGGTGGGCAAGACCCTACCTGCCTGTCTTTCTCCTCTCTCCTTTCCCGTGTGGAGGGAGCCGGGGAGCTCTGCATCTCATTGGATATTTCAAATGCTTTCTGCACAAGTCATAATTAATGCCGAGTTGCGGAGCTAAGACCAGATGTGCTGCCGAGATTATCTCCCAGGGCAGATCGGCTGCTCTCCGCTCTGTAGCGCTGGGTGAATGGAAAGCTGCCAGTGCTGGGACTCAGAATGTGTCTGATGCCTGAAGTCAGGACTTTCTTTCTCTGCCGCTCCTGCTGTCTGACACTGCCTGGTTTCTGCTTGAAGCTCAGCGCCTGTCATGTAGCAGAGTGCTGCACAAGAACGAGAGGTATGAGATGATTTTCCAGAGTTTAGATTTGTTATGGTTTTCTTTTCCTAGAGCAAGAGCAGATATTTGTGCTTAGCCTCAGACAGAAGCTAAGAATCTAAAAAAGGAACTGGCTTTACAAAGCGGGGAAGAGTGGGAAGGGCTCAGTCTATAGCCAAAAATACTACCAGATGCCAAGCTAACATTTAAAGATAGTTCTGGGGAGGTGTGGTTTTTTTTGCTTTTACATAGAACGTTTAAATGGATTTATGTGGATGAGAGCAATCGGCACCCAGTACATGGAGGCTGATTTTTGTGGGGAATGGGGTCAGAAGATGCTAAGTTCTACCACAGACCCATTTGTGTTACTTTATCAATTTCTCTTTGTTCCTAATCTGTTGCTTCCTTTCCTTTCCCCCATTCTTGCATGCTTTGTCTGGCTGGATTGTTTAGTTGTTAGGGACTATCTTTTCTTAGGCATGTACAGCTCCTAACGTGGAACTCTTTTTCAGTTGCTGCTACAGTAATTCGCATAGTGTATGCTTGGGTGGGCTAGGGGAGGGGAAACAAGAGTTATGGGTTTGTGTGTGTTTTGTGCTGTGGAAGCATATGCATTTCTGAATGTCCGCCCATGATTTTTTCTCAGTCCTTTCATGTGTGAGAGGGACAGATAAATGGGAGCCTAAGCATGAATGTGGGAAGGTAAAAGCAGACGCTTACCTGTGCAGGTAAGCACGTACACAGTCTTTACATCCATAAACCGCCTGTCTGTGAGGCACCACATGCATGCGCGGGTGTATGTACTGCTGTATAGCAGCATCCAGGTGTGTGCCTGATTATCTTCCCACACATCTTTTAACGTGTGTGTACTAAGCTGTTCGTACAGCTGATGTAGGTGTGTCTGGACTTTTCCCACTTTAAGCACATACGGAGTCCTCAGTCCTCCGCACAAAGAAAACGTACTCAAAAACTGACTTTATTATCTCTGTCTTTAGTTTATTTTGGTTGAAATCAGAGCTCTGATGAGGAAAAATGAAGCAGGGAGCATATATTTTCCTGCCCACTGCATGTCTGGACAGCATAGCTGAATGTATAGGCTTTGTATGCCTGGAGCTGGTGGGTGAGCTATTCAGGCCAGGACAGAGAGCCTGTCTGTGTCTTAGTCAGTACATCATTCCTGGCTCGCTTTTTCCACAAAGAGCCACCTAAATCTTTAAAGAACAGAGGCAGTTTGTTGGAGTAGAGGAAGGAAATTCTGTAGTTCTGCTAGCCCATTTTTTTAGTATCTCTTGAATCTTTCTGAGATTAAGGATGTGGTCCCAGGCATGCTGTTTTTTTTTTTTCTCCTTTGAAACCAAACAAAAGGGCCTAGCTATAGATAAGGGCATGACAAGGAAAGTTAACCCTTGGGTTGCTAGTACCTTTTGGCTTTATTTCCAGCCTAACTCTGTCTGGGACTGTGACTGGATGGTACTGACTCCCCTTCTTCTGAATGAAAAGAAAGACTTTAATGTCTTCCAGCAGGATCATCAAATGGAGTGAAGCGTTGCCAAGTTCAGTCTGAGCTGCAGGCCCCAGTGATTAAAAACAGGCCTGTGCCTTGAGGAGCCGCGGATGAGGCTGTGTGTCACTGGCTCCACATTAGCTTTTCCTTGCAAGGCAGGGCAGTCCCTGTCCAGCCCGGGGATGCTGTCATATCCCGGTGGTTTCAGTACAAGCCCTTCTGAGACCTAGCTGAAGTGAGATGAGCTTTACAGAGCTAGCAGGACACCGCCTTCTCAGTCTGCCCTGTTTGGCCCTGGGAGACTGAAGTAGGTGCGTCTGCTATGTCTCTTGCTAGTGTAGCTGTGAGAGTCCTAGCAGTAATTTTCCCGAGGGTAGGCTTCACATCAGGGCCCCCCAGCAGATGCCCAAGTGGAAGGCTTCTGTGAGCCCAGAATTGTCAGCAGCTCCAACTTGTCTGTGACAGTCCCTTTCCAGCCACACTCCAAAGATAGCTCTTAGCTTGCTCCTTCTCTGAACCCTAAGAATAATTTCCTTTTCTAAGCCATGGAGAAGCTCAACAGCCATCTCACAGGTGAATGATTTCTCCAAGGCTAATTTTCCAGCCCCACTGTAACTGCAGCTCTGTGCTTTCTTTCTGTAAACCCCAACCCTAATGCTCTTACTGCCAAAAGACTTGGCCTGAGAGCAGTCTTTCTTCTGAGCAGTGGCTTGAGGGGTCCTTGTCTATGGCTCAGCAAAAAAAAATAGAGCTAGGATAGAGAGAAAGAAAAAGCATAGAGTTGCAGTGTAATTTGGGCTGCAAAGGGACAGCTGCAGTTACCAACAGACTTGGCTTTGGCAAAATATTTTGTCTGTGCAATGCTTGGTGACCTTTTCTATCCCTTCGATGGAAAATTAGGGTTCAGGGAAAGAGAAAACATAGATCTACAATTGGGCTGGAATGGGGCTGCCAGACCAATGTGGGAGGCAGCCAAGAGAGCTGGGCTGGGAGAAGTCTTTCACCCTGTCAATGGTTTCAGGGTCTTTTCTTCCTCTCTGCAAAGAAATTACCTTTGAGGGCCATGTGATCTCACCTGTGCAGCCCTTCAGCACACACTGTCACACAAGGAGAAACCCACACTTATGCCAGCTCCTTTTACTCATCATGTGATAGGTAGACCAGCCTCATCCTCAGTCGGGTCGGTCTTGGTTTTATGGCTGTTTTTTCTTGTTACCCATTTGAAATGGTGTGGAGGGAGGCGAGCAGTATTGCAGTAGAAGAATATTATAGTGCCTTTGTTTCCTCCAAAGATTGCTGTTTCCATCCAGGAGAAAAAGGTGTTACCAACCTCCATGCCTGAGAAGGGGGAAAGACAAGGTCCCCAGCATCTGGTTCTGCAGTAGACACCCACAGTAATGTTAATACTGCACTTGTGAAACTTCCATCTGCTGCCCCTTCTGAATCTCAAAGCAGGTCTATCTCTATCTGTTATCTTAGCATCACATTCCTTAACCTCTGTGTCAGCGGTCTCTGTTTGGCTGCAGTCAACTTGTTACCTGGGAGTCACTGAGGGGTTGATTGTACCTATAGAAAGCTATTGCTGCTGTGATCCAAGTTGACTGTAAAGGCAAGAACTGATGTTGCCTGACATGTATTAGAACATGTTGCTGACCACAGAGCAGCTAAGGCTAGGGAAAAATAGGCAAAGCTTCACACTGCAAGTAGAGATTATGTTATGCATGCAGTTGTTCTGTGTATGCTTGTATATGTGTGTGTCTGACACTGCCTTTGTCCTTGCTCTGAGTTAAGTCTAGAACACCAGAACATGAGCTTCTGGAAAAACATTAGCTCTGTGCTCTATACCTGGGGAATGCAGAGCATTTACCTCTTTCCCAGAGCCTTCTCTAGACAGGCCCTCTAGGAAAAAGGGCTGATTCAACAAGTAGAGATTTGAGAAAACAGGGCTATTATCCTGTAATTGCCCTGACATCTACCGCAGCCTGACCTCCCTAAACCTATATGTCTTGCATCTAGAAGAATGAATACCATGTATCATTTTAAGGAAATAGATGGGTCTGGTGGGAGGAAGCCTGGCTCAGAGATTGATGTTAGGATATGGAGTTTTTTTGTCTCTAAGGTGCACAGCTCGGGGTCTGGCCCCAAACCTAATGCTGAAGGACCTTGGTTGCATTGTCCAGTGGCCCAGGATCAAACATTCAGGTCAGAGGGAGAAATGATCACTAGCGGAATAGCATGAGGGAGGTTTGACAGGACACGTGCTTTTCACAGCTGAGGGGCTTGCGCTGTAGCTTGCAACTCTTGTTACTTGGATCATTCCTGTGTGTATTTACTATGATATGCAATGTTGAGCAGAATCAGCAGGGAGGCTGAGAGATGAACAGGCCATGGAGACTTCACTTTTCCAGCTGTGATCTGGATTTGGAAGTTATCTGAGAAATGGGGCTGAAAAGGTTGTGCTTTCATGGCTGCCAACCCTCTGTAGGTGCCCTGGAAACTCTTGGACAATGCTGAGCCCCACGTACCAAACGGTTCTGCTGTGCCCCATCATGACAGCAGGGGTTACATGATGAGACTACAAACCAACCTGAGCAAAAGCAGGAAGAGGTTCCCTGTCCTAGAACTTGACTTCAGAGACACTCATCTCAGTGAAAATTCAAACAGATTAGAAATGAGAACTAGTAAAACCTTTACTCTGCAACAAAACCAATATTTACAGTGATAGAGATAAGTGACTCCCATGCTCCAGGGCATGCCCTCCTGCCAGGATAAGGAGGGAATTTCCTTGGAGACTCTTCATAGCCCTCCAGCTCTGATACTGTAATGCAGTTGTGTAGGCTGGGGTGTATGGAAGGTTTCTGTCTTCTGATGTATAACAAACTGGCAGGGAAAGGAAATTGGACTCTAGGATCCTTCTTGCATGTTTCGTTCAGGGAGTTGAAACTGACTGTGAAAGGTTTGTTTCACTGAGGATTCAGCAGGGTTGGACTGAATATAGAAAGCAGGTACGGTTTGACATGATGTCTCCCATGACGGACAGTGAATGGTGGTTAGGAAACTTCCTGTCAGGAGTTATCAGCCTCCCGTGAATATAGCACTAAAATAAAAATGGAAAATGTGGTTACTAGCAGGAAGGTAAGTAGAGCCTTAAGAAACTACCAATTTCCCTGGCCTGGTATAAGCACATGCATGCATCAATTAAACACTGCTTCTGGCTGTTGGTTGCGAACACAGCATAACTCCAATATTGCATGCTGCTGTTTTTTTCAGACCTGCAGGATTAACTGAGTGCTGAACACATGATCTAAAGCTCCTTGATATGAGCAGAAAGCTTCCTGTTGCTTTGAGAAATATTTGAGTAGAATTTCCTATCTACTGTGCTCAGGTCTGATCTGAAATTGAGTAGGTTCTGGGATTCTCTCATTTACTGAATTCTTGTGACTGAAATATAGTTAACCTGGATGCTGTCCTCCCTGACTCCACCACACCTTGTAGGGTGCTAGAATTATGGTTTCAGAACACAACTCAGTGGCTGTCCTTTTAGATGGAGCAGTTTGTTGGTGGCTGAGATTGAACTAAGACCTCCGGGTCTTACAGTCTGGGCCTCTTCTGTGTTGTTGAAAAGATCTGGTGCCAATAGTGGCATTCAGCAGCTGGTGTTGACCAGGAACTCCAGTTTCCCCAAACAGAAAGGCAGTGCGTCATACGTGGTGATGTATGTCTACAGAAGATCTGACTTAAGAACTACCTAGGCCAATCTGTTTTTAGAGTATCTGGTGCTTCCGATATTTTCAAGGTGCAAGAAGTACAGCACACACATTTTAGTAGGAAGGGCAATATATTTTGCATGCATTTTACTCCAGCAATTTTAATTAAAGGAAAAGAAATAGAAATGCAAAGCTTGCAGGGTAGTTGGGGATTTTCACAATAGCCAATTTTAATGTTGACAACTGTATTCTGTCATGTTAGCAATCCCCTGCTAGTGGGATTGCTACCTGTTGGGCGGGACAGCTTTTTGAAGGGCAACTGTGTGACAGCTAAGAGGTGGGTGCACGTGGAGAGGAATTGTGTCCCATAAAGTCAGTGTAGCCTTTGCCTTGGCATTCTTGGGACAGAAGATGCAATGGAAGTATAATTACTTAATCCAGATTCAGCACAGCTGTGGATAACCATAAACATAATCTTAACCCCACATTCCTTGTGTATAATGAGATATAAACTGGATTAGGGTAGAGGATAGTTTGAAGCACTCTTAAGCAGGAAAAAAAAATAAATCACTCAGCATGTAATTCTCAGTTTCAAAAATAATTTTATTGTTCTGAGTCTGTTAGAAACTGGACCTTCACACAGGTTCACCTCCTCCATTTGAAAAGTTTCCCTCATTGTACGCCCTGAGCGATAGCTCAAGAAGAGTTTAAGCTGACACCCAGATGTCTCTCATGCTTTCTGTTGGCAGGGATCTTTGGACAGCGATTGGAGGACACCGTACAGTATGAGAGGAAGTATGGCCAGCGTTTGGCCCCACTGTTGGTGGAACAGTGTGTGGATTTTATTCGGGAGCGAGGTCTTACAGAGGAGGGGCTCTTTCGGATGCCTGGCCAAGCCAACCTTGTCAAAGATCTGCAGGATTCTTTTGACTGTGGAGAGAAGCCCCTTTTTGACAGGTGAGCTGACATCACCGAATTCAGGCTGGTTTATCTGTGGCATGTAAAATCTGGCAGGAATGACCTTGCAGTGGCTATCCTAGTTTACATGTCCTTTCCACACTATTGTTCTTTTCATTTAAAGTGCTGCTGGGGCTTTCTCCTGCATGGTGTTGGGTGTGGAGGCCTTCATTCAGATAAGTGCTTGAGGAGATGGAGAAATTGAGCCCATTAGTCTAGATGAGGCTACTGCAGTGTAAGTACACGTTGAATGAAATGCATTGCTAGATTTGGGTGCGACATACTCAGCAGCTGGTGGGATTCCACCATAGAAATTGATATGACAGACGTGACCTAGGTGTTTTACTGCTTTCAGACGTTGCATTCTCCCTTGCTGCAATCACAGTGGATCTGCCCAGGGGCAATATCTTGCTCTTCCCCTTCTTCTGTCACCAGGTTTCAGAATAGTCACCACCATCTCACACATCTTCGCTGGCTGTGTTATACATGCAATGCATAGAATTGGTCAGCATGTCATAATAAAGCACTTTCTGACCCCAGAAGAATTCTTGGCCAAAATGAATTTTTTTTGCTCCATAATTTCAGCAGCTGAGATGGAACATTTAGTTCAAAACTGAATATATCTTTTGATTTTCAACAAAACTGGAGTCAAATGTTTCTGAAATAAAAATAGCAATTTTGCATTTTTCTTCCCAGTATAAAAATGTTGATGTAATCAGCCCTTGCCTGGTCAAATCAAAGACATGCTAGCTGCTAGCTCTCCTGCTGACCATGCCAATGTCAGGGAGAAGCAAGGGCCAGCTGTTTCACAAAGCAAGGTGAGCCAGGAGCCAAGTGTGGTAACAAGGCTGGCAGATGCAGTGACACAGTCCAGTGATCACCAGACAAGTCCACAGTGATGAGGCAGGTCCAAGATCAGGCTAGGTAATCTGTCCGTGAGTCTGGCTCCAGGTCCAGATCAACAGGGTCTGTAGCCAGGCACAGACATGGCTGTGTGGCAGTGGGAGTTTTAGCTCAGACACAGGATAAACAGTAGAGGCTCAGCTTAGTATCGGCTCCCACGGGAAGAGTGTCAGCCCTGTCTCAGAGTGCTCCATCCAAGGTCAGCAAGGGAAGGGGGGCAGCTCTCAGCTGCACTATCTCTACATTGGCCCTGAGCCCAGACAGTCAAATCATCAGGAGGATGGTTGCTCTCAGGGCCCTTGCAGCCAAATCCTGTCCATACTCTGTAACTAACATTTCCAGACGTGAAGGTCAACATTATGCTAACCTAAACAGTGCTTTGAGAAATGGGCCTTGACCCTAACAGAGACCTTGAACTCCCAGGGATATTTGGATCCAAGGCCGTTGTGTAGAGCTAGCCGAATCTCTATCACAGGTCCAGAAGTGGGATCAGATCCGGGATCTTGACTTGGAGACCTGGCTCCATTTCTTGCTGGAACTCACTAGCACCGCTTTCCCAGGTGATGCAGGCAGCATCTGGTATATCGACAGCACGTTAACCCAGGGAATCACTTCCCCCGTACCTGCAGCCAGTCTTGACATTGCCAATAGCATGCTTGACTACTGCTGCAGGAGGAGCTAGCACCCTCCTGCATGGGTAGCACAGTGTTTGGTCTCATCCTAGGAAGAATATCCTTAGAGTTTATTTGGAACATTCTTCTAATTCTTCCCTCCTCTCAGCTTCCCAGACCACCCATCCTCCTCTCTTTGATTCTTAACCACAGTCAGTATTTGGTCCCTAAATAGAAGTGTCAAATATTTAGAGATATTTTCATGAAAAAATAAAGTTTGAAATCATCAAATTGTCTCACTTCACCTTTTCTTAAACTAAATCTTTGTATTTTTAATGAATGTCTGCATGTTCTAGTTTGGAATTAGGATTATCTTCGTTCATGAAGTGAACAAGGTTATTCTGGAAAATGCTTATATTCTGGAACAGGAGTATCTGCGCAAGGAATTAATTAGGAATGACAGTTTCACTTTCATGTTTTACTTTAGTCTAATCCATACTAACTTCATTGTCATGAAGATAAACCGAGCCCGCCCCCAGCATTTTTAAAGGAGAAAGCACCTTTATTTCCATAGGCATTTGCACTGGCTAAATAGATCAGTGCTAAGTCTCACCTTTAGCGGAGGCAGTAAAGATCTCCATGAAGGAATGCCTGCCTTTTGGGTAGTTGATGTGAAATGTGATAACTGAAGGTTCAGTACAGAGTTAAAGGAGGCAAGCCTAGGGGTATGTGAGTAGTGTGACAATAGAGGGTCTTCCAGTCATTGCCTTTTGCTCATTCCACCATGTCCACTGCATCTATAGTCACAGTGAAATGCTTCTCTTCCTAGCCAGCATAATTTTCTCCGTGTGCAACTAAAACTCTCCATGTATGGCCTAGGATGCCTAGGCAGCAGCAAATATTTTCTGCACATGTGAAATCCATATGCTTGTTTCCAAATCAGGTGCAGTGAAAGGAATATCATTTTCTTCCTAGTTGCAGTCAGTGCTTTTAGACGTCTTTTTGTATCTACAGTGATCTTGCAAATGCTGGAGCCTGCCTGCTCCGTGGTGTATTGGGTCTGTGCGATGACTGATAATTAAAATATTTATTCTTAAAAGACTTGCTTTTCCAATTTGGCTTTTAAATGCATATATATATTCTTATGAAAGGTCAGATGTTGCTGTTTTGGAAGTACCTCCAACAGCCTGCTCCTATTGCACTTCCATGCAGCTGAAAGTTTGGCTGGATTTCACATGGCCTTGTGGATGAAACGATAACCGCAGCCAGCAGACCTGAACCTGTAGCCCGGGCTCTGCTTCTGAGTGATAGTCAGATACACCACCCATGCCTGAAACTCCACGCTAAAAAAGAAGAGCATTCATAATCAACTGAAGAAACCCACTATGTGAAACTGGTATTCTCAAATATGATGGAGATGATATGGAGCTCAAATATGATAGGAGTGGCATTATCGGGATTAACAGCAAGTGGTAGCTGCTGGCAGCTTCCTATTGTAATTTTTCCAGTTTCATTTTAGCTGTGTGTTCCAAAAATGCTTAAAAACATACTAAGCAGAAGAGATTCACCTTTTAGGTAGAGGTGAGGATTTGAAGCTCTGGTTACTGGTGTGGTTTTCTTGGAGTTCTTTAAAGACTGTCAGGGCAATGGTGGGTAGCTAGTGACAGAATCTGTTTAGACTTCCAACGGCTGAAACCTTTGAGGAGGTCATCTGCAAAATTAGCAAAGTTGTACCACAGGAGACTTGGAATGAGGGACAGGTATCGCCATACATCAAAAGCTGGATAGGAAATGGAAAGGGAAGAATAGGTGCGTCTTCATGTCATGGGATCTGACACCTGAACCCCAACTTAAAGCAAAGGAGAGAGAAGAGGAAAAAGAAGTTCCTGGAGCGGGAGAGAAAAGCTGATATCCCAGCATAAAAAGATGGGCTAGGAAATGCCAGATACCCTAGCCTGGGGGAGGATATGTGACCCACAGGCTGGGCAGCCCTGCCAAATTGCAATAGAGGGCCTAGAGGAAATACAGCTTCCTCCATTTTTTTCTGAATGATTGATCCAGGACACTTGTGAGCCTGGTCCGTCAGACGCAGGTGGGTGCTGAGTGGGGAGAGTATTAGGCAGGAGGGATCAGTGAGAGGACCAGAGGTTATGTTTGATTGTGTGAGGATGCAGAGCAATCTTGTCAGTGCTACATGATCATGATGGACTTGCCTGGACCATATTGCACACATTCCTGATCCACATTGTCTGAGGAACAACAGCACCACCCTATCTTAAGCAGTATCATGGGCATAGCCCTTCCACTGCCTGTATTGCCTGAGATGCCTTTATATCTTGACAAAATGGGAGATTTCCCTTGTTCCCAGGTAGATCCTTCTGCCCTACAAACGTGTGGCAGTACAGCTTCCTTCCACGTGCCCACTTTGTCCCTGTCCCTAAGGAGAGGGACCTCGGTGCACTCCCCAAAAAAGGCATCAAGCTTTTGGGGTAGTGTGAGTTTCTAAATTTCCTTCCCTCTTCTCTATTGCAGCAACACAGATGTTCACACTGTGGCGTCCCTCCTGAAGCTTTACCTTCGAGAGCTGCCAGAGCCTGTCATCCCCTTTGCCAAATATGAAGACTTTCTTTCTTGCGGACAGCTACTCTCAAAAGATGAGGGAGAGGTCAGTGATCCTTCTAATCTGCCTCCTTCTACCTCGAAGATTGTTCCCAAGACTCAATGTAGTACAGCTTTCTTCTCATCACTCTTCAGTCTTGATTTAAAATCAGTAAAGTTCTCGGGAACCTTCCCCTGAATTTTCCTGAAGCTGTGAATTGGGCATTAATAGCACAGACTGCTGCTTGAAGCAGGAGCTTTTTTTAAGTCAGTCTTGTAGCCTCATGCTTCTTTCTTCTGAACAAAGCTGTTCCTTAGCTTAATCAGCAAAAGATGCAAGGTAGGAGATCTGGGTTCCTTTCCCAGCCTTGCTGTTGACTCGTTAACAAGCTGTGTGAAGTCACTCCCTTTTTCTGTGTTTTCAGTTTCATGTATCAGAACAGCACCTCTGCTTTCCAAAGTTTTTGGTTGATGAAACGTTGATCAGTGCAATGGTCTCTGTATTTCATAGACGAAAGACACTACAAAAGGGCAGGCTATGGTATTATCCCCAAATGGGAGAACTAATGCTATGAATACTTTGCCAGAACCTTCTTATGATGTTCCTCTCTTTGGTTTCCAGGCAAGGGAAGGGGCTGACAAAAGCCTCCAAGTCTGTGGCAATCATGGAAATTTTGATTCACTGCTTGGGAGGAGCAGGATAATTTACAATATGATTAATTGATCTGTTTCATCCATATTGTTCCTCTTGTGGTGATGCCTGAGCTCTTTGCTGACTGCAAAGGCACGTTGGATCTGGTCTAATATGGGTGGAACTGTGCCACCTTCTAAAACAGAGGTTTAAAGAAGCTGTAAGGGTTGTTACTAGTGGCAACTAAAGAAGCAAAGGCCTGAGGGCTTGTAAGTCACAGTCCACAGTTCTGTTCCTTTTCTGTGTGTGGCCTCAAGAGCGTGCTCACATCTTTGTCTGTGGTGGGGATTGTAAAAACTGTTCTTTACTGAGAGTCTGGGGTTCATCTTTAGTTCAAGTGGCAGAGGGCTCTGGGGAGATTCGTTCCTTCATGATGGCCATAGGAAGGTGCTTGTTTGCGTGCATCAAGGGTAGCGTATCTAGTAATGTCATTTTTTTACGGATAAAAGGCAAGTTTGCTACTATCTGTACTCACATCGTGTATCCTGTAGCCAACTCTGAGAAAGCAATTTTCTGTGCATGACACAGCACGTTACCACACATGGTTATGCATTTGCATCCTGGACACTGCCACATCTGTGTGTCAGTGCACTAGTGTTGTCTTTTAATAGGTACAGGTATGTGTCTACTAGCTCTAAAATAGGCTCATTTTCTGCCTTATCCTCAGTCAACTCGGGCATCTCTGCAAGGTGCTGTGTAACAGACAACGCGATGTTTGGTTTCACAAGAAACGGCAGCATTTCTAAGGCAGTGGGGCTGGTTTCATTTTGGTTGTAAGATGTGCAGACTGGGAAGCTTTGGATCCATTAAGCACTATTGCACAAGAGCAGAGACACTGCCAAGTTGGGCAAACATAATTCTGTATCACTGTTCAGCTTATTAACTACGTAGTTTGCCTGATTTTGCCTGCACAGGCTGCAGCATTTTGCGACGCAACATCTGCGTTGGTTTTGTGGGAGCAAGGCCAGACTCAAATGACTTGTAGTGCCGTATTCTCTTTGGATTAGAAAGGCACTGAGGAGCACTAGATAGCAAAAATGAAAGCTTACAAAATACGGTACTGCTGATAGTACAAAGTTGTCTTGTTAAGCTGCTGTTGTAAACATAACTATTTTCTTTTGTCAGGGAAGTCTGGAACCTCGAAAAGGGCTGTTTACTTTTTCAGAATGGAGGGTGGAGCGTGCACACCAAGGGTGGAGAGGCTGTACGTGCACAGCAGCACGTGGAGCAGAATGCAGCACAAAGTCATACCCAGCCTGTAGGGCCTGACTCGCCTCCCACGTGGAAAATCCCCCTGCTCAAAAATGTGGTTTCATTCAAACCATAATCTTTTAGCACAAAATGATAAGGAGGGAATTTCAAAATCAAATGTTTCATTTTGAAAAAGTATTCGGAAACAATGTGCAATCTATTGTTTTAATTTGAAGTAGTGTTTTGTTTTCATTTTTCACTTGGAAGTTTTGAATGAGACTTTTGGACTCAAAATATCATTTTCTCTAGTTTTGTACAGCCACCCTTCCAATAAAAACAGAATTACTTAAGGCAAAATAGCCGTTCAGATAAAATTGTCGGCACCTTATGCTGCTACATTGTGACCATAGATAGGAATTATTATGATGTTAGCTTGGCCTAATCCCCATCTCCCACACTGCCCTAAGCTTTCCATTTTTCATTCGGATTGCTGTTCATTCTGCACTCAGCTATTCACTGGTGTTGGAATGCAAACAGAGATGTAACAGAGGCCTTGGGTTGTACTGAGGCCTCCAGGTATCTCAGCAGGACTGAACTGTTAAACAAGATTTGATTCTGATCCCAACTGGTTGGGAGGAGAGATTGAAAATGAAAAACAATTTTAGAATAAGAGTAATTGAAAGTTCTTCAAATCTCTAAAGACTAATTTGAGTCTGAGATGTGTTGACATGGTAGTATTTTAGCCTTCACTGCTGCCTGTACGCTAGAGATGCACATGGCAGTTCTGTGGGCTAAGCATGTGGCTTTGAATTTTTAAAGAGGGATCTGAATTTGGGTGAACATCTGAAGCGTTGCTAGTTTTCCAGCCCAACTAGAAGTTCCAAATTGATGCTGATCTATTACATGCTTTGCAAAATCCTTGATTTTGGGATCACTCCTGGGAAAGTATGCATCTGTGGTAAATTAGACACGCAGCATTTTCAAGGAGGTAAGAGTTATTATTGCAAAATACCATGATAAATGACATGCAGCGCCTCTATTGCTGGCTAGGCTGCAGCCAGAAACATGATCAGTGCTATTTGTTAATAACACAGCTCACATTTCTAGCTTGTATTTTCCTTTGCACTTTTGCTGTGGTGTTACAAGGCTCAGCCTTCTGCCATCTGTTGGTCAGGTGGTTGGTGGGTACAAATCTGTGGCAGAGCTGAAAAATGCTGCAGCAGGAGAGAAAGCTTTTTTTAACCTGGCAAGTGTTTGTACCTTGGCAAATATGAAGGTACTCTGTGTAACACCACGTTTGTGATTCCTCATGACAGAGCATGGATGATAAATGTTTAGAACCGTTTTTTCTTTCAGGTAGCATCTTGTACCTTTAGATTATGTTTCCAGCTGTTCACAACTGCCTGCAGTTTCTGTTCCAAAGCCCACTCTTGCATCCAGTGGGGCCATGGTATTTGAATTCAGAGCACTTGAAATACAGTGCCAAATACCATCCTGATAGCTGTATTTGAAATAAAGTGGGTTACAGAGCAAAATTCAAGAGGAATTAGGTCTGTTAGCTCACCTATTTCCAGTTCAAACTCCTCATTTGAAAGCTGTGTGACCTGAACAACTGACCTTAACCTTCACATCCGTAGCAGCTGTCCTTGATGCAAATGTTTTCAGAAGTTTAAGAAAAGAAGATTGAGATTTTCAGAAGTGACTGGTCTTTTATTGGTGTTTCCATGGTTGTCACTGTTAAACCAGCATAATTTTAAAGGAATTAAAAAAGGCTTACTGTTTTTAAGAATTCTTTTTTAAGTTTCAGGTTTTTATTACAGGACTGCTTTTGTGCTGGGACATACAAAACAAAAAAGTGTCTATACATTCAGGACTTTAAGGATGGAGGCAGGAATACAGACTGGTTTCTGGATCTTTCTGACTTGTCTGGACCAGAGAAATCAGGAAGGTCTTGCAAGAGCCTGGCCAACAGAATCCCCTCCCTAACAGTGCTTAATAAATCGAGGAAGTTTTGAAATGAATGTCCAACTTGCACTACTTTGGCTAGGAACCAGCTGCTTCTGGAATTTCTCCATCATTAATTAGCAGCTATCACTCTTCCCAAATGTGCTTGGGTATCTGTTTTGCTACAAAAGGTTTAGTTGTCTCAAAAAATAAGCAAAACTCCAGGGCAACTGCAGCATTAACAGGAACAAGCAAATGATGCTTTGGACTGTGGAAGGACAATAGCTTTCTGAGTCAGAGTTTTTCATTAGACGATTTAAGTAGCTTCAGGGTTTTAAGTCATTCCTCCAGCGGATGTCTCATCTTACATTTTAATGTAAAGACAGAAATTTTATGAGGAAGTATGTCACAGCTCATAATGACTGCAAATGGAAGTAAGTAATTAAAAAGGAGGTAGTTGAATTGGAATGTTGTTTAGCTTTTTTAAGAAAAAACTCTGCTCAGTTGAGCATTATATACTATATATATAGTATATAACTATATACAGTTGAGCAGTTTATACTACACTCAATGTCTTAAAGTTTCAAACAGGCCAGGTGCTGAAAAGGCACGTTTGCTGATACATCTATACCAATGCCAGTGGGCAGACTTTGAAGACTAGCAGGCCTCGCTAATTGAAGGCTTCTCATCAACCATTAAAGCTGACAGGAGGATTTCCACTGATTTTGAGACCTGAATCAGGTTCTGGAGACTGTGATTTTGGTAAGGCACAACACACTGGATGACTTCTTTAAAGCAAAGCCTGCTGGTGCTATTACCTGTTGTTTACGGTTTGATTCTGGAAAGAGGACTTTGTAGTACCAAAGAAAGTCACCTCTGCTTTGCATCATTTATATTAATAGCTCTCCTTCTTGTTTTTCCTGTCCCTCAGGGTACCCAGGAACTGGTTAAACAGGTGAAGAATTTGCCCCAAGCCAACTACAACCTCCTCAAATACATATGCAAGTAAGTGAAATTAATTAACACTTGAAAAAGTCACCAAGTTTTGTGAGGTTCAGTCTTATATGCAAATAATTTACTGTGAAAGCATGAATATTCAAACATCACTTACGTGTAAGTTAGTACTCCTATAAAAATGTGGAGGTGAACATGCAGCCTGCCTGAAGGAAGCTCTTGGTTTATCCAAGAGCATCAGCCAAGCAAATTGCTGTCACCCACAGCCTTGGCAGCAGGTATGAATGATACTAATATATTATATTGTTTATTTCAGAAGCACTTAAAGACCAGTAAAGAAAGACATTTTTTCCAGGTACTGCACACTTGGAAGACTTATGACAGAAGCTGAGTAGCAGATGCAGTCAAAATAGCCAGTCTGGCCTCAGCTTGGGTTTGGAAGTGTGGTTGGGAGTGGCTTCCCCTTGGAGTACCAGGGACTCTGCAGCCTTGTCTCCCTCATCTCTCTGCTGACTCTCCCAGTTTTTGCAAAGTGGGCTGGAATGTGTTTTGGGAGCTGGAACGAACTGTTACCCTAGTTACAGCATAGTGAACTTCATGCTGTATTCTAGTCTCCGTGGTAGTTAGTCCCTTTATGACCAGTGGGATTTGCACATCTGGAGCGGGCAGTAGACACAAACACTGACATTGAAGCCCATGACTTATTCAAGAGAAGTCAAGCCCTTCCCAAGTGTACAGACAGATAGCATTTCTGAAATGTATTTTTTGAATGCTTAAAAAAATTTATTTTGCCTCACTATGTACTTCTATAGCCATTTGTTTTAATATCTGAGCACCTCATAACATGAATGGCTGAGGCAGGGGAATGTAATTATACATGTTTCTAAGTGAAGAACTGAGGAAAAGAAAGGCAAACAGATTTTTTTTTTTTGACTTAGTGAAGAAAACAGGATTCTTGTGTCTCAGCATAGTGTCCGCTACAGGGCAATGCCGCAGAAAAAAAGGGAGTGCCTAGAAAAGTCATACTGCAAGTAGGAGCATTCAGAAATTTGCCAAGTAGTGCAGAATGACAAGGAAACTTTTTCCCTGCCAAAACCCATCCAATCATCCAAAAATTTACAACAGTTTAGGAAACAGTACAGACAGACTGAGACTGTTCACTTTTGAGGCCACTGAGTCCTCTTTCCTGCTATTGTAGGTTACCATATAGTCCTTTCTACAACTTGGCTAATTATGTACGAGCTATTTAGGTGTTTGTTACAGCCTTTCTCTTACTACAGCTCCTATTGGGAGGCTGTTCCAAATTACAAAAACATTAACTGTTAGAAACTTTCTGCTGATTTCCAGCTTATACGTATGGATAGCCAGTCTGTCTGGATTTGTTCGTGTGCTGTCTTTGGCTTGCATGATCTTTTTCTTGTGTTGACGTTTGCCCAGTCGATGCATTCATAAGAAGCACTTGGGCCACCTCTTTATCTGAATTTTGTTAGATTCAAGCAACAAAGCTCTTCCCACAGGCTGCGAGTTCTAGGATAAGGAGATGAGTGAAAGGTCTTTTTACGTCTTTTATATCTGTAAGTGAAAACTGGCAGAAGTCAATCTGTGTAATTGAAGAATTCCTATAAAAATGTGAAAATGTTTTTTCATACACAGTAAAAGGCAGGATCCCTGGCAGGCTGTTCTGGGAGAAACCATCCTGTCCTCTCGTGTTCATACACTAGGGGGGATCTGGGGTTATTACTGAGTATCTAAGCTGCATTAGTCCCTAGAAGCATTTCAGGTATTAGGGTTGTATAAACACAAGACAAAACTGTTCCTGCCCCAGAATGCCTACAGTCTGAGAAGTGACTTATTATTCCTCTCCTTTGATTTTTCTGGGGGGGCTTTTCAAGGTTCCTTGATGAAGTTCAGGCTCACTCCAGCGTTAACAAGATGAGTGTCCAGAACCTGGCTACAGTGTTTGGACCAAATATATTACGGCCCAAAATGGAAGATCCAGTGACCATGATGGAAGGTAGGTACTATTTGTGTGAGATAACACAACACCTGTGTTTTGGAGCTGTAAGAGTATGTTGAAAGTCATACATTCATTGGTAGCTCTATTACATGACTGCACAGTCAGGAACAAGTCAAGCAATCACTTTCATCAGTGCCTGTGAGGAGATGTACCAGTCAGCTTCTGTTATCCCACTCACCGCTGGTTGGGGAGTGTCTATCCCCTCCACCACATGGAAATGCCTCTGCCCTCTTCTAAGTTGTTTTGTGAAACTCTCTTTGAACCCACTGCTAAAATGAAAAGTCAGGCGTTCTTCAGGACCGTGCTTAAGTACCAAACTGCTATCATGTAGTATTGGTGCATTTTGGTGGTTAGACAGCTCCCTGTAAAGGACATCCAGTCCACAATGGAACAGGTACTGTCGTTTTTGCTGTGACACAGTGGCCATAACTAGGTGTCTTAGAATTGTTGTGGTCTAAGCAGGCTGTCTATGGGTCAGAACTTCACAGAACCTGAGGAATAAGTTGAAAAACACTTAATTTTGGATGTAAAAATCTGAAGCTTGAAAATTATCTACCTCCATATGGGTCAGGAGATGCCCAGGGTATGATCTCTGTCTGGCTGACACTATAGCCCCTCTCCCAGGTGGCACTGGAGCACAACTATTGTGATGCAAGTTTTAGCAGGTTATGTGCATCAAGTTTTGTGGGATCTTGGCAAGCTTGGAAAAAGAATTGATGGATTCATCCAGCATTAGGCACAGGTGGAGATGCTGTGCCCCCAGGATGTCTGAACTCAGCCCTGGCACTGCTCCCTAGCTGTAGGGGACAGCTGACGTGGTGTCCTGTGTGATGGAAATCCTTCACAGAACATCAGCATTATCACATCTTAGCAGCAGCCGTGCCTTTAGCGCTGCACAAGTGACCTCTGAAAGGCACAGCAGATGTGTGCCCCACAGATGGCAACTCACTATAAGGTAACAGGCCAGCTCCAGAGCATGGCCTGACATGCTGTAGTTGTTCAGGGACTCAACCTGACACAGAGATGTGGTCCATATTATTAAGGGTAGATTCTGAGATCTTCCCCTCAAAGGGGGGAAGGTATAAAAACGTGGGGAGGAGGAAAAGGGAGTGCAAGAGCAGATGCTGGGTTATTCAGTATTATGAAGGTGGGGATGGCAGAAACCTCGATCTGTTGTGTGATGCTGTGACTTCCCCTAGTGGCCAGTTGGCCAGCGTTGATAAGAATCTTACAGCCTTGGCCAACAGCGTGCTTTTTGTTCAGTTGGTGCAGATGTCAAGTTTGGGTTCAGTTCACCTCAGGCATTTCATTATGCAGTTCAGCTGATGGCAGAGGTGCTTGTACTGCCTGTAGGTGCCCAGGTGCCACAGATGCTGTGGTCTCGTGGTCTCTCCTAATCATCAGATAAAAACAATACAGTGACCTGACCTGGAATTCTGTATTACCAGAATTGTAGAAGAACGGGGAACTGGTGACTGGATTTTTAGACTTAATCATTATACTCATAAGCAACAGCAATGGCAGTGTTTTGTTTTATTGTTAGTTGAGGATAGAAGATTGGTTAAATAGAAATAATGGAGAAGTGGAAAGACTCTCAATAAATTTTTTTAGCTTCAGGGTAAGGTGGATCTGCTGAATCAACTGATAACAGAAAAATACTGCTGCCAGTTCTTAACAAGAAGCACTTTAATTGTGTTTCTCTTCCAATTTAAACCATGAATTTCAAATAGATATATCTGAAGTTTGACAGATGAATTGTTAGGAATGCCCTTATCTTCAGAGTTTTATTTCTCCCCCTGCTTTCACAGACATAAAATAGAAGTTGTAGGTGAGCTCAGTACCTCTTTCTATCAGGCTGAAGCCGCATTATTGAATTCAAGCTCTTATCTTGAACCCCTGAGTATGTTAGTCTTATTCCCTATTTCAGACAATACTTAAAGATAGAATTACATGTTCACTCTTTTTAAGGTTTTCCTCTTTTGTAGAAAGTGCTTTGTATTAGGTTTGGTAAGTGGTGTTCGCTGTTAGTTTATAATGGTCTACTCCACTACTGCCAAACAATGACAACTCATTTATGTGGATTTAAATAATTGCAAGTACTTTCTGTACTTGCTGTACACCCTCTGCAGGTGCACGCATCATACAGATGTCATATTTTCTGCAAGTTTCTCTATACACTGAGTGCAGCAGAAAGCCTCAGCTGAAATTTCTGGTTCTTCTATAAACACTAGCTCTGAGTCTGTTAAGACTGTGAAATTGGATGCAACGTAGTTGTGGAAACCCGCTGGTTTTGGAAGCTGGACAGAGGAGGTGCTTTATCCCAGCGAATAGGTTAGTGTGTTCAGGATCCGGCATGCATCTCTTCACAGGTCTGTGCTGTCCTGCATGGATGCAAACACTGAGATTGATGGCTGGCTCTGAACCCCATGACTTGGTGTGGCCCTGTTTTCCAGGTGTCCTCCTCCTCTGTCATCCTCAAAGGTGTCCTTAAGCATGCACATTTATTAATCATTGCTAGTGATCACCTGTACTCTGCTAGTCAGCTACACTCATGAGCTGGACTGACACCTACATCCTTCACAGTCCCCATTTCCAGCAAAGGGAACGATTCCTGTCTCTCGCAGTCCTGTACAGAAAGAAAGGCCCAGAGCAGTTGTTTGTGCAGACCCATTGCAGTGCATGGTGGCCACAGGCCTGCCTCACAAGGAGCTCACAGGGCATCTCACAGACACGGCGTGAGTGTCTGAGGTCTTCCATGTCTCATCAACTGCTTGCCTTTTTTTCTCCCCACAGGCACCTCACTAGTTCAGCACCTGATGACAGTGCTGATAAGTGAACAGGGCCGAATTTTTGCTGTTCCCCAGGCAGATGTGCCAGGGAGCCAGCTGGAAATCAGACCTGTTCGTCAGCGCAGTACCGTGGAGTGGATCTCTGAGGAGGACGGGGAGGACAGCAGGTCAGAGAACAGCATTCCCAGCCCCGCTGATTTGCCTTCGAGCAATGCTGTGGCACTAGAGGCCACTCCTGGACCTGCAGTGAAAAACACGCCTTCAGAGCACAGTGGCAAATTGCCACAGCCTGCCACTAGCCCCAGTAAAAAAGTGCAGACGCTGCCTCCGTGGAAATACTCCTTCCGCCAGCAGGGAGCACGGTCTGTGAGTCCAAAGCTGGGCAGCTCATCCTTAGATATCCCCAACCTCTCCTCCAGTGGGAACTGGCTGATGAATGGACTGTACTCCCTCCGAGGCCATCGCCGGACAGCCTCTGGGGAGCGAGTGAAAGACTCGTGTTCTTCCCAGAGACTCTCTACCTATGACAACGTCCCTTCGTCCAGCCTCTCCCTCAGCACACACAGTATGGCCAGCACCACATGGTCTACATCATCGTGTGAAATCTCCGTGATGGACTCGGTCAGCAGCTGCCCAGCCTGCCGGGCCAGTGACTCTTCTGCTTTAAGCTCTCTCAAAACCGAGTGGGTAACTCAGGGCTCGCTGTCTCAGAGTGAGGTCAAGACTGCAGATCTGGAGAACAGCATCGACAGGTTTGACGCATGCAGCAGCAGCAGCGAACAGAGCAACCCGGCTGCAGCTTCCAGAGACTCTCTGAAATGCTCTAAGGCCTTACAGAGCTTGGTGGTGGAGCTAAAGACAGAACTGAGCAAACAGAGGACTGAGTATGAGACTAGTATCAAAAGGTAATGTCATCTGCGGGGGGGGGACAAGGAAGTCGTCTGTCAGCATTACCCCTGTTTGAACACGGGTGTGGGCTACCAAGCGTATCAGGTTCTCAGACCTGGAGTTTGGGGTTGGGAGACAGCAGATTTGGTTCTGTTCTTTCCTCACTACTATCTAAATGCAACTTTTCACTCTCTGATCTAAGAGAATCCAAAAAACGTGATTTCCATCACACAGGGAATTCCAATATTTCACATTCTGTGTTTTCACTGGAACTGCACAGGTAATGGCAAAGTCTGCTCTTTCTTGGTGTCCTGAGAGAAACAGCAAAGAAAACATCTTGGAGGGAGGGATTGGGACCCAGGATAGTCAGGCCTCAACAAGGAACTGTGCAGGTGCTGAGATTTGTACCAAATCAGTCTGAAATTCAGGGTTTCTTGCTGCTTTTCCCAACAGAAACATTCTTCAAGAAACTGATCTTGACTGTTCTCTGGGTGGGTTTTTTTGGTTGTGGTGGTGGTGCTGCATCTCAGTTACAGCTTTTTCAGCAGCCCTTTGGTGTTGAACTTCTAGAAACCTCGCTTTTGATTTTTGATGTACTTGCAGTGGTCCTTTTGCTCACGTGGCCAGGCACTGACCCAAAGTAGCAGCAAGGTGCTCGTTGTACGGCAGATCCATGAATTGTGTAGTTCTTTTCCCACTCTGATGTTTACTTGCACAACTGCAGCTGCTGGTGCTGTACTGTACATCTGTGCTCACAAAAGTTCCAGTTTTCAGGAGAGATGTGTGTGAGGGCAGGGGCTTAGGAAGTAGAAAGTATTAATAACTAGGAAGTCATAGGTATTCATTTGTGTGAGTTAGTATACGAGGTTTTATGAGTGTAAGTGCTTAATAGAATGACTTTCAGGCAAGTACTCAGAGAAATATGTGCATGAAGTATTGTTGCTTAATATACAGCTATATGCAAAATTGCACACCATCTTATCATACAGAAGAGTCATCACTGGCCTGGGCTCTGCAGCACTGGTACTTTGCACTGAAGAAGGGCTGCAGTCCCATTTCTTACAAATAGTTAAGTTCTCAGCTTTTTTTGTCTGTTAAGGTCATAATTTATACTCCTTCAATTATTAAAACTCTGGTAGCATTTACCTGCCTCAATTTCCAATCAGTATCCCAAACACGGTACCAAAAGCACATATAACTGTTCGTAGGGATTGCATAGCACAGCTTTAGGCTACGTTTGTTGCCTCCTTTTTCTTGTTAAAGTCATTTCCTAAAAACGTATCTGAACTGTGATCTCTTTGAGTGGGCCAGCTGTTAGGGTAGGAATTTCACATGCTACCGTCCTGCTTTATTTTATGATTTCCTATGGTGGTGCCTTGGCAACCTCTGCAGCTTCTCTGCCTCCTGCATTATACTGCCTTGGTGTGTGAAGCTGGAAGGAGATTCGAGCCTTGTAGGAGTTTCAGTTCCCACCTAACATAAAGGCTTACTCCCGCCTTGTTGTGTTCTAGGTAGAAGAGCTGATGAGAACATCACCGCCAGTTGTTCAACACACCAGCATGGTGTGTTGGAAAAGGTCTGTGAAGGAGGGAGGGATGGTAGTTCATGGCTTATTTTGGTTTTTTTAGACGTCCTCCTGATGCGGAATGGAAGGGAAATGAGGGTATGTGCCTTGCATTTAATTCTGCAGAGCTGCCCTGCCAAGCCTTGTTGCAAGGATCCAGAGTAATAAACAGAAAGGAGAGCAGGCTGCAAAACTTGGAAATGTGTATATGCACAATTTTTCCCGCTGCCAGGGGCAAAGAGATGGCTTTCCACCTCTTATCAGTAAAACTGTTCCAATGGGGCCTTCAGCTGTTGAGATCAGGGATGTCCAGGAAAGACCTGTTCTTCATTCCAGCTGTTGAGCAGTTTCAGGTGCTCCAGTTCTAACACCTGCCTCTCCCCTGCAGCTCGCCAGGGACAGGGCACCCTGGCTGGAGGGGAGGGCTATAAATTGGTCAGGTCTCACAGGGCAAAGTAGCTAAGAGGAAAATGCCTAATGAACTAACAGTTTCATAAAACCAGGCAAGATGCAATCACTGCCTTTTTGTATTAAACAGGATGACTCCAGCTGTTCAGGATTACAGCCCGAAGGATCTTGCTGTCAAGTCTGAGAATTTCAAGCCAAGTTTTTCAGCTCTCAAAAATTTTGCAATGTTTTTACTACATCTGCAGCAATTTACATGTGGAAAAATATGTTCCTTTTGAGACTGCGTGAAAGTCTGCTCCTTTGGAAAGACAGGAGCTAACTAGCAAAGAAGGGAGGCCACTTAGCAGGAAAACTTTGGGCTGCCTCAGTAGCTTTATTTTATCGAAGGTAATTTAGTCCCCAAAAGTAATAATTAGTTCCTTTACAATTGTATGTGTGCTTGTGTGGTTTGCAGAACTACAGTGTGTGTAGCAGGGCATGTTTTAATGAAGGAATATGAGCTTTTTGTTGGCACATACGTAAGCGGAGGGAAAGCAGAGTCAGTATCTGCCTGGGGCAGAGGTAAGGAACACTTGCTGATGGAAAAGCTGTTACTTATCATCATCAACTGCCCGTTTTCTCTCTCTTAGTCAGAGGGAGGCAAGTTTTATGGCCTTCCTGTAACCAGTCTGTTCCAGAGCATTTCTCCCTCAAGGGTAGTATAATTATCAGGCATTCTCTGCTGAGTTTCAGTAATTCAAGTTTACCACCTGGGACTCTTAAGAAACTGGAAGTATCTTGGAGAGGTCTATTAATGTTGTGGATGAAGAAAGGCACTAAGTACTGTGACCCTATGCAATGCAGAGCATGGACAGCTGGTCTAGGCGCCTGTAGCTGACCCCTAAACTTTGTGGTGGAAAAATTTAATTGGTAGCTCAGAGCTGTAGGATGTAACAAAAATGTTATAAAAGAAGGTGTGTGTGTGTGTGTGGGGGGAAGTATCCCGGCTTCAGAAGAGTCCTCGTGTATTATCTGGGTGATAAAATTGTGCCTTGAATTGAGAGGGACACTTTTTTGCAGAGAAGCTACACGTATCTGTTCACTCAACCAGTGCAGCTGTTGGGCTGCTGGACTTTGTGATCAGGGCACCCGCGTGTGGCTTCCCTAATTTGTTGTGAAAGTTGTGACAATGATCGTAATGTCATCCTAAGCTGCATGTGAAGGAACAGTTTAAGGGGCTGCGCTGCATTGCCTGCATAATTGCCCCTGTCTAAAGATAACCCTTTCATGTTTCACAGGGGAGCCAGGCACTCCTGCTTCAGAGTTGGGTATTATACTGATCAATGAACCTAATAGGTGGTGATTATTTTTTTAATTATTTTTCTAAAGCTAGACAAGGGACCCTTTTCCTACAAAGAGGCCTAATTTTTAAAATTTCCCTTTCTGAATATTCTAGTGATCATAAATTGCTATCTGGATATACTCCCTCCTCTCTATTACCACCACTACTCTGTCTTGCAATTAGGAAACATGATGGGGAGGACAGCAAGTGATGGGCCTTCTGCGCTTGTTTCAAATCAAAAAGTCATGAACTTTGTTCTTTGATCTCCATAGAGAAAAGCATTAGAGCTTTGTGCACAAATTTACGAAGGTCTGTTCTTCAGATTTTTCCTCATATGAAATGTTGTTTTTTGTAAAATGTTGTGCAGTATGAAAAACTTTTATTCCCCCACCCCAATGCCAGTGAAAAACTTTACAGAAAATACCATAAAATGGATGGTAACGAAGGACCGTGACTTCATTCCTACCTGACCTCCACGGATGTTCCTCTGTACTGGATGTCGGTATAGTGAAACACGGTATCGGGATGAAAATAGAGGTTAAAAGATTATTTTGGAATTATATATTTGAAGTCAGGCTGAGGAGTTAATACATCTCCTCAGATGTTCAGGCTGTTGCCCAAGAGTGAGCATTGTTTTGTAAGACTTGAGCATATTTTCTCAAGACACAAACAGAGGAGGCTCCAGTCTCTGCCTTTAAACTCAACAGTAATGAAACGGCAATTAGTGCCCTCCTTTAGAACTTCCTCTTAGAATGAAGATAACTTATATTTATCGTAGCTATGAGCAGTATTTATCCAGCCACATAAAAAGCTCTTTTTTTTTTCTCCCTCTTTCTCTCCTTTGGTTTTAAGAATTGAAGAAACAAGTGCAGACCTGAGGAAACAAGTGGTTAGATTAGAAGAAGAACTGGACCAAGAACGAAAGAAATACACGATGCTGGAGATAAAGCTGAGGAATTCCGAACGTGCTCGTGAAGATGCTGAGAAGAGGAATCACCTCCTGCAGAAGGAAATGGAAGAGTTTTTTTCAACATTAGGATGTTTAACTGTTGGGAGCCGAAATGCTAAAGTCCCCAAGTAGGACAAGCTGATGTACAGCATAGAAAATTATATTTCTGGCAAAACCAGTGAAAATGCACGTTTTGTTCTGGTATACTCATGTATCATGAGTAATTCTACACTGATTGTGCTCTTGGTGACGCTTGCTCTCTTGTCTTTACATGTGCTGTAGTATTTGGGCCAGCTGGGAAAGACTGCGAAGCATAATGCTTGAAAGTTTAGATGTCTGATTGCCAAGAGAGTGGGCACCCTTTTTATCCATAAATTAAAAGGTACTATTCTCCATAGCTGTACTGCTGCCATCTTCGGACTGACTGCACCATCCTTTTGCTGGCTCAAGGACAGTGGAAAGTCCTGCAAGGTGGGTGGGATGGCCAGAACGGATGGACGGGCTGAGCCTGGAGCTGGGGACCTCCTACAACTTGCACTTGGGAAGATGGCGGCAGCCCCAGTGTGTCACCACATTCCATGTGGTTTAGCATATGGATTTAATGAGGTGTTTTTTCTCCCCACTCTCTACATAAAATTTGTTCAAATTTCTTATTCCTTAAAGTGGCATTATTTTATGAAGATAATGTGAAAACAAGGTCTACAAATGAGCTGAAGACACCACAATCTTGACAAGTCACTAAAATTGTCCCTTACCCACTGAATAGTTCCAGTGTTTCACAAAAATGCAACTTGTTAAAACTGTATGTGAATAATAATCAGATTGGCCACACAAATTCCGTGGAACTTTAAATATGCACATTTTGCCGTAGGTACCTGGGTTTGCTGAGCCAAAAAAAGAGCAGAATTAGCTGCAAGAAAAAAAAATCTCGTGAGTTGATATGTACTGATCAGACATCAAGGTAGGAGAAGAAAGATTCTTATCATCAAAACACATCCAATGGCTGAGGGTTTTTTTATCTGTAAAACTTTAATAGCAAAACCTACGGTAAGAGAAACTAGTGCAATTGGCAGGGGGGAAAAAGGAGGGGAAGAGGGACTAAAGGGGGTGGGGATCTATATTTAACCTTCCTGGGACAATTTACACTTAACTGCCTTGTAACATTTCTCATGACACCAGCTGATTTATTTTTGTTGTTAGCTCACAGGGAGATGAGGGGACAGGAGGAATATCGCAAACAACCCAGCAGCCTGAGCTCATTACTTCTACTAAAGAAAAATCATGAGAATGAAGCTGTAATTTCCCATAACTAGCTGCTAGGGCTGACTTCCCCTTCAAGGGGACCTTCTTTGAGAAGTTCCATGTAATGTTTGTAGCGCCCTGAGCCATGCGGAGCCTGCACACAGACAATTGTTTCACCAGATTCAGCTTGACCTCTGCTCGCCAGCCCAGCACTCACAGCACTGTTCGCTCTGTCTCGGCAGGTATCTTTGACAGCTGAGGCAGCTTGGGAGTCTCCGAGGAGAAAGATTTTTAACAGAAAAGCGCCACGACAACATGAACTGGCTACAGGGAAAGTATAGACTGTAGTGAAGGTTCTTGCTTTACTTAAGTATTTTGAAAAAATGATCTCAATCTGTCTTTTCTTACTAGAGAAGAATATAACTCATTGTCTGTAAATAACCTAGAATGGCTTTTTTACGTACCAGCAGATGGTACGCCTTTCAGTATTGACTCTCTCCTCATCATCTCACAGATATCCAGGTATTTAAACATCGAGAAGTTACCTTGTTTCTACCTCACTGTAACGCTGCTCCTCCCTATAGAAACCCAAACCACTAAAGGGAGCAAAAAGAAACATTTTAACCTTTTTATTCCTGGATAAGACAAGTCAAACAAGGTGGTAAAGTTAATTCAGTTATTTCAAGACATTTTCCCTTCTTCCGAGAATATCCAGCTGCACGGGATTCCTTACTACCCCTGGCGTGAGGCAGCGTGGCAGTACCCGAGCGTTCAGCGGGAGCAGCCTGCCACCTGCAGGCACTAGCATCGCCCTTTCCTCTTTTTTCCCACCCTCCCACCTCCTGCCTTGTATCATTACTGACAGTCACAACTGATCCTGCAAGGAATATGATTGCCTGTTTTACCTGGCATCCATTTTATCCTGGCATTCTTATTTTCACTATCACAAACGCAACGGTATCCACTCAAACCGATTAATAGAACTAACCATTTCCCGGTTGACTGTTGTGTACCAGCAACACCCGTTCCTCTTCTTTGTGAGGAATAAGTTTCAGGTCCTTTTTGAAGATGATCCACTGCAGTAAATAAAGCCTCCAGGAAGCTGCAAACTACCCAGTTCATGCTAAAATGCACCACGGTAGGATGTTAACTCTAAAGCACGGCAGCGGGAGCATAACGTTCGTGTCCTGTCGTGGGCAATTATGAGAGCAATGGGAACACACTTGTGCTCTTGTGCACAACCTCATGGAATACCATGCCCTTGTTTGAGGAAGATGACACACTCTTTCCTAGCTTTAACTCCTGTTTCTCTACTCTCTTTCCTGCCACTTCATTTGCCAGCTTCACGGACCTGAGGGAGCACTGCTCATTACTTTTGCTTATTACAGCCCCCAGTTTAAAGTGCCAGCTTTCTTAGCAAGCGTTTAAAAGCTACAGGTTTGTTAGTGTTAATAAGATATAACAAAAGGCTCCTAGAATCAGGTAGATAGATAAAGCTATGGTAAAAATGTATCTATCTGTGCAATCTTTCCAGCCTTCCAGTATTTGCGAGTAAAAAAGTGTAAAAAATTTTCAGTGAAAGAAATCCAACAGAAGCGTATGCTTTAAAAGAAAAAAACAAAACTCCAAAGCCAAACAGCAGCATTACAGAATAAAAAAAAAATTTCTGTAGGTCTCCATGGCATTTCAAATACGAAAAGGAAAATTAATAATGCTAGTTTATTGAATTATCTACATTCTCTAGTGAGTTCCATGCAAGCCAGCAGCTCTATGGAGTGTTTCAGTTCTGAGAAACTCAGTCACCCACAGACAAATCCCTGGCAGAGCTAAGACTGTCCCAGGTCTTGCTCTATATTAATTATTACTTGGAATCAGCTGCAATTTATGCTAACATACACAAATAAAAAAGAGACTTTCTGAGCCTCACCACATTCCTAAAGAGCGCATCACGGATAGCTAGTCCAGGGGAACACAGCAGGCTGCGCTGCACTGCCCACGGTCACAGCACCTCGTCCTTATAAGTGTATGCAAGGGCGATGGAACAGCACACAGACAAACGCAACTCAAGGGCACCTCAAGTCTTTGGTTACAGAAGTGCCGAGACCCTGCTGGAAAGGAGGGCACTGAAATGCATTATCTTAGGATTTAGCCCCACAGAAGAGATGCCAGTGAGGAAAGTGGTCCTGGCACCCAGGTTAGCACTCCAGGAAGAGCTCTTCAGAAGTTGGATCAATCCTTCAGGCTTCTCTGAGCTCAGTGTTGAGAAAGATTCTCCTGAGGGCAGAGGGACTGGGCTCTCCTTTTGGACCCTGGACAGCCCATGGCTTACCTCTGTCTGCATCGCAGGCACTCAGCAGCTGTATTTCCAGGCAAGAAGGCAGCTAGAGGTGGCAGCAAGGATGTAAGAACAGATTCCCAGCAGTTGCTTACACACTTGGTATGAACAGTCTGTGGCACACCCAAAGCTCATGGGAAAGGAGAAAGGGAAGAAACACGTCACTTTGCCCACGAGTGAGCTCACACACGAGAAAGGACTTTAAGCACCATTAACACCAGGTGAGTTCTCAGGAAGCACTGATGCTAGTGAGACTCCAACTCCAGCCATATCAGGAAATCCCTATGAAAGCCATTCCAGCCTAGCAAATGAAGAAACACTAAATGCATAGTGGTCAAACTTTTTTTTTTCTTTTTTATTTAAAATATCATTATAACCAATTGACATACTAGATAACAATGTATACATTCCAGTGGTGCACATGTAATGACCTATGGCATGAACGAGTAAAAAAACCACGATGTTCTCAGTAATGCCCCACCAACAGCTTATTTGGAGGGAATAAAGGAAAAGCAGGAAAAAGTATCAAATGCGGGGAAGAAAAAAAATTACAGCTTTCCCCAGTATTTTTAATGGTGTATCTTCCCCTTCGTATTTCTTGGGACAAAATAAATTTAAGAATATACTTTAAAAGGGGCAGAAGGAATGATCACAATAATTAGGGGCTTTTTTCTCAACTTTAGTAATAAAAGTTAAAGAACTCTCAAAAATAGACTAGATATTGGGCCTACAAAAGTAATTCATCTGTATGCAAAGCTTACCAAGAATTATTCCTTTTGTAAAATGTAAAGGATGAGCTGACATTACTAGTAAGCTATTTTTACCTACAAAACCAGACTACAATAATAAAATCACCAATTTACAGCTAACACAATATTCTAGATGTACATTATTGTACACAAGCTATATATTACACATGAACATCTTACGTGAAATATATAAGAAACATACTTACTGATATTGTCTCAACATTGGCCAATAGGTTTACTTTTCTAAAGGAAGTGTATTTTTCTATTCACATTCAGTGTAGTTCCAATAGCAAGGGTTAGCTTTACTTAAGAAAAGTAGAAAGTTTGTGTGAGGTAGTTCAAGAAAACCTAGCTTAAATTTTTAACTGCAGAAGTAGAAACACAATGTGATCTGATTTATAACACGTTTCTGTAATGCAGAGATAGCTAAAGAGGAGGAGAATGGCGTGAAAGCGATCACTGAAAATTCCACTTTTATCCAGTGCCCTTAACTAAGAATAAATTAAATGAATTGCAGATTTGGGTAGGCAGTAGAGTCTCATCACATTTCTTCATTAAAACCCTCTTTCTAGTCCTACTGAAAAATGCAGACAGCTCTCCTTTAACTCCAGTCCTCAAACTAAATATGTAAGCACCAAAACATGGACAGGAAAATAAAACGTAACAGCATGGAGAGGCTGCTGCCAAGAGCAAATAAAAATGTATCTATAGAAATAGTCAGTTGCTTCCTTCAGCAACTTGAAACAGTGAGACCTAGTGTAAGATGAACTGCCTTCTTCGCTTTCTCCCATAACCTTAATCCAGAAACATTTCGTGTCATGCGCTTTGGATTATTGCCTGGGTAGGAATTACGCTCCTGTACTAGGCGTTTTGATCATTTTTCTTTCTGCAGTGTTGAGCTGAATGCCATATACAGTAACACAGGGCATTATACTCATGCACATGCCCGACGGGGTGCATAACTTTTGCTCTCTAAGAAAATAGCCTGTGTTCAGAGAAGCAATTTTCCATACGGCAGCCCCCCATCAGGAACACTCCACTTGGCCGCTGAGGCAGCAGAGGGTGCTAATGCCACAACCGCCTCAAATACAGCTCCCAGCTCCTCCCCTCAGTTCACACCTGCCTGTTGGCAGAGGGGCCTTACCCAACAATTTATGCTGATATTACCTTTGTATTTACCCGGAATTCCTAGCCAGAAAGATACTACTGCATGCAGCATAGTAAGGTTCTTCAAAAGTAAAAACCCAAGCCACACAGCACCTACGCAGGGAAAAGCACCATGTCATAGAATCATTTGAATCATGTCTGTTCAGCTTAGCAGAATGACTGCGATAGAGGTGACCTGGTCCATCAGGCTGGTCTAAGATCGTTCATCTGATGGGTACTGCTCTGGCAGCCCAGCTTCTCACACACGCTAACGCACAAAAACCTCAATTCTGCCCCCATTGTCTTGCATCAACAAAAGACTTCACAGAGCAGAGGTGCAGCACACTGTAACGGTACTGATTTCCCCCACTTCTATTTCAAATTCTTGAAGAACCTACTTCTACAAAAGGAGAGGAGCTTTTATCCTTGATGCCTGCCACAGCTCTGACCTCAGATGGTGGAAAATAATCTCATCGTTACTTCCCAACCTGTAACCTCACCTGACATAAGGCATCAGACAGCTCACTGTAATTCAGTCCCTACCGACTCCCAATGGATTGGAACGGCCCTAGAAGAGGAAAGTTGCACGCACTTTAGTGAAGCCTGCTGTCATGAGAAGGTTCTGGAATCATAGACTAAAATAAAGCTTAATAATACTTTAAAAATAAAATTGTACAGTGTACAGTGTAGACAGTACATGATCTTACAACATAATAGACAAAGACAGCTGAACTCTAGCTACCCTTTTGTTTGCTATCTGTGTCAGTGTACAACTATCTGAAATTATTTTATATTTCAACAAATAAAAAGGGAAGTTAAGACTAGCATGTTGTTGTGATGATTTGGTTACAGAATCTGATTTTCTTGTCTTTGAAATTCACCATCACTTTAATTTGCCTAAAATGCAAGCAACTGCAACAACAAAAAAACCCCAACAACAACCCCCCCCAACCCTGCTATGAAGATGGTGCCAAAAGCGAACTCGAGGTTTCCACAGGCACAGCTCTGACCTCAGGGAAATAATCCCTTTAAACAGAGCTCGCTCACACTGCAGTGGGTGGCAGTGGGCGCCCCCACCCGCTCATTAACCCAGCCTTAAAGAAGAAAAGCGCAATGCTCCTTAGAGCTTATGAACTCAGTGAAGTTACTGTAGAGAAGCACACTCTGGTAAAAGCCTAGCAACTGTTTCCCTCAATATTCATTTTAAAAGTAATTTTTCTTTAGGACACTGGGAAGTGATAGTAAAAATTATATTTAAAGTTTCAAAATATTTCAATCACCACTGCAATCCATAGGGGTCCAAAAGAAATTTAAATAGGAATTATATTTACCATTCTGTTCTTAACAGCACTTACAGGCATCAGAAGTTGATTCTGTCAGTCTTATCTTCGTGACACCGGGGTGACCAGAATATCATTTGACCCCACATACCAACGGAGTACTGGTGTATGACCAAAAATTTTGGCTTAATTCACAGCTTAAACTTTGATAAAAAATTACGAAATAGACCGTTCTGTTGGTCTCTGTTCAACTTGAGCAGATTTTCTATGTTCCAGTGCTAGATGAATCCAAACGTGTCCTGCCTGTTCTGAGGTAATAGACAATTTGGCGGGATCCTGTAAAAATAATTGCCTTAACAAATGTGGTTTAGAAAGGCAATATTGAAATATTAGATACAAGTGAGGAAAGCAAAATTACACGCACACAGCACTTACCAGCAGTCTAGCCAGGCCAGGAAAACAGCTGTGCAGTTTATCAATTTTCAATATCATCTTTGAGACACTACCATTCCTTGTAACCCTGTATGTTTTTTAAAAAGACATGTCAGATATCGAAAGCAAAGATTTTCTGCAAAGACAAATTTTCCTCTTTCAATTAGCACTTCAAAAAGACACCTATTTAACCCAACGAGCAGAAGGAACCACACTGAAGAGCATCAGTCATTCCCGGATGACCTCTGTAGCCAGTTATATTATTTGCTTATGCTCTGCGCCTGGCAAGACTTCGGTATTTTTTTATGCTCCTTTTTGTGAGCATTGCTAATTTAAATTCCTCTTCACATTCTAATTCACTACACAAAATATGCATCTACACAAGGCAATCAATTATACAGCCTAGCTTCACTAAAAATCTGCATTTTCCAAAGGAATAAATTCTGAACGATTGTTCAACTCATACATAAACTTAAGTCAGTTATACATAAATCATTCTGTAAATATAAAATGTAAACAGTTAAAATACTTCTGTGAGGAGCAGCACCATTTTACATGACTATTTAGTAACTGTTCTATATATTTCAATATATCTTTTGTTTAAAAAGCGTGTTGAAACCTGGAGCTTCAGTGCTGAAAACTCCTGACTATTTATGACTTAAAATGAACCATTATTAAGATTTCTGCTACACCGGTCTCGTGTTGAAATGAAAGAGATAAATATTAATTTATACAGCACTACTTCTCCCTCCTTTGGATGGCATATATTGCTCACTTAATGCATTAGCTACAGAAATCCTGAGGTTCTCCTACCACTTAATGGTTTTTAGCAATCAGTTACTTTTGGTGGAGGAAGAATAGCTGAAGTTTTGCCCCTATTGCATTCACGTCATCCCCTCCTCTACCCAAAAAAGCACTCGCCTCAGTAGACGAAACTAGTAAGAAACAAAACTCCCAAGAACCACGTATTTCATGAAAGTAAAGCTACAGCATATCCGTTTTCCCTCTCGGCAGCCTAGACATCCTGGATACACTTTGTTTTGTGTGTACAAAAACAGGCTACAAGCTAGAAGTAAACAGTTTATTTGCATTGCAATGTATTATTCATGAAGTATCCTCGTGTTTTATGGTGATCACAAGATTTGGCATGCCGCAACTCTGCAGAAAACATCGCATTATTTTGTTAGGCTAGATATTTCTGCAGCTTTGAAGATATGCTTTGCTTTCTCAAGTTCATAAAACCATTCAGATGAGGTTACTCTGCAAAGGATTGTATACTGTTTGTTTCTCTAAAAAAAAAAAACAACCCTACTAATTGTTGCTTTTGCTGAAGTATTATAGGCAAGTAGCCAAAATAAAACAGGATTTTGTTCACTGCCAGCACCGCAGTAATGTGCCCAAAACTACAGACAGCTGGCTGCACTGAATTCTCCCCCTCCGCCTGGACATGGACATAGGACCAAGCATAAAACTTTGAAGGATATCATGAACAAAACATCTGGAATAAATTCTAATTAAAAAATTGAAAACCTATAAAATCTTAAATAATTCATTATATGGCAATGACCACAACATTAATATGTGCTTTGATAAAACAAATTTTACAAATTCAGTAAAAAAAGATCAGCAGCATAATAATAAAGCAAATATGCAGATTTTAAAACCACAATAAAAATTATCAGGTTTAATATTTTACAGTTAATTACAGCAAAAAAAGTGGCTGCTTTTAACACAACTTACAGTTTAAAATTACAGCACTTTATGATGAATTCTACGATTATTTTTGAAAAAACACTCAAAAATACCACCAAATTTTAAAGGTGCCCTATTAATGACTAAAAGGACCCCCCTCCCACCCCCCAAAAGACCAAGTAGTCATCTACAGCAACCCAGAGGTCCAGCTGAGGTTTCTAGACTGCTGTCTGTATCAGAGGCCAATGTTGGATCTGTTGACATTGAAGACACATCATTGACAGATGACGATGAAGATGGATGTTGAGAGCCATTGATCATTGCTGCACCTGTGCTATGAGAAACAAAACAGCAAATCAGTTGCAGATACAGTTGCACGGTTCGGCGCTTGCATTAGTCTGTCTCTTCCTAACAGTCACTACTTTCTCCTGTTTCGGCAAGCGTGAAGAGGTATGTCTCAATCCATTGTCAAAGTAAATAAAACACACGTGTATTTAATGTGGGGCTTAACGAATGGCATGTCAAGAACCACAGACCTCATGTGGCACCACGTCTGTCAAATTACAGTACATGCTAGTGGTTAAATGGTTCAAAATCACAGACAGTGCTGCATAAAGCCAGAGCCAAGATATCCTACAAAATGTTGAGACCCAAAGCTAGAATATATCTACACATTTTGATAAAGAAAGAAGGGGCCTGGTTTTTTTTCCCCATCAGATCCCTTCCCTTCAGGCTGGGGAACAGCTGGTGTCCAGCCACTTCACATCCATTCAATCTCAGATACGCAGTAATTTTTCAGAGTCTGGACTTCAGTGAACTCTGAGCAGAGTCAGCAAAAGCTGCCCAGCTTTTGCCATCATTTTTCAGCAGTGCAGATGGAGTCCTGTCAACGGTCAGTTAATGGGCACGTTTTGCTACAGAATTCAATAAGTTTCTGAAAGTGTTCCATGATTTTCCAACCTAGAAATCCTGTTTCATTACTTCATAAATGTAAGTAGCTGTTATATCTTTATGTGAAACTGTACCAGCCACACATTACACATCGAACCAGTTTATGGCCACAGAGTACCAGCACATACCAAGATGTTTCTTGAGGACTGAAATGAATGAAGCATCAGTTACACAGGCACACTAACAGAGGAATTTACCAGATTAATAAAAAGAGATGTCAACCCCATACACTCCATTCGAATAAGCAATATCTCAAAGAGAATCCAAGACGTTATTGGTCATTTAAGAACCCTGTTTTTGAGTTAGGTTACTCTTGGATGTCCTGAACAGCTTTACTCCCTCCTGACCTACAACTCAATGTAGCTTTGGTACTGTGCTTTTATTGTAACCAACCTAAAGGGGCTGGCTGTCCGCGTATAACCCCGTTCTTGGTTCTCTCCTCCAGGTCCATGACCTCCTTGTATATCAACTCTGAAAAGGCAGAGAAGGGAAGGCAAAAAATGAATTTACAAACCCAAGACTGGATCAATAAGACATGTCCCATTAAAATGTAACATTCAAATTTCATATGCTTATTACTGTTCAGAATTAGTTTTGAAAACAGGCTTTAGGCTACAGAACAACTGGCAAGTGATATAAAAATGTGGACTTCTTTTCTTTTGGAGCTACAATGGCCTGGCTCTCTCGAGAACACACTGACATTGCTCTAAGACTCTCTTGTCCAGGCTGCCTGGGGACCTGAGGTTAAACTGAGTCTTAACGAGCGCTCCGTTTTTATCAATGGCTTCTTTGGTACAGATAAACTCCATCTGCAGTCTTCAAAGGAACACGTAGGAACAAGCCCAAACAGCATTGCCATCCTCCCGACACACATTTGCCACTAAATTTCCTCAGCAACAACATCTAAAGGCCCAGATCACCATGAAATGGAAAACAGTATTGGCATATAAGTAGCCACTCCAAATGAAAGCAGCAACTTTATCTTCCAGTTACAGAAGTTTCTCATCCTTAAACAGGTTAGAAGTGCTTATAACATGAATGAATCACACACCCTGTGTATCGCCCAGAAGGTTTCTAGGCTAATGGCAGCTTATTATCCAGAAAAGACTTCAGATGTGAATCTACAAAAGTAACAACAGCAGAAAAGGACTAAACATGTTAAATGCAACTCGTAAGAACTGACTGTCAGAATACTACTTCTTATCTGTCACTGGCAAACTAACGCAATGTACAAACAGTTTGGAAGAAAAAAAGCATTTAAGAATTATAACTTCAAGGGCTCTGGGAGTCTCAAAAATAAACTCCATATTGCTTGAAATACCCTCAGCACATCTGCTTCAAAAAGGAAATAACTTTGCTCGGAAGGAGGATGGTAAGAGAATTTCCACAAGTTTCCCTATCTCTGCCTTTATAATTAAAATTCAGCTTCTAACAGAAAGTGACTTAAAAGCGTGGTAGTACTAGATTTTACAGACTTGTGTCCATTACCAGCCAACACAATGAAACTGGCAAAAACTATTCATGAAACATTTTCCCCGCTTTTTTCCTCCGGGGATAAAAAGGTTATGCAGGTCTAATATCCCTTCCTAGACTCTTTCAGTACAAAGTATTAGACTGCCCACTGCACTAAGTTCTTGCTTAAACGCCATGTTTATCACCTGCACGGCAATCTGGTTCTGCATTTTTTCTGAGCACTAGAACCTCTGCACTACCACACCTTTCAGAAGCCATTTCAAAATGAAGCACAAGCTTTACAAATAAGAAAGATGCTCCCCTTATACTTTACCATTTCACACCTCATATATGACCAGGAAATACAGATACTAAACCAGTACTGAACACTAAAGCTCGTGCTCTTGGAGGTACGAGTCTTACGTCACACTACAATCCATTCTGCACCTCAACCCCCGCTACCGTCTCAGGATCCCACAGCTGAGAACCACCAGCATCTCCCACACCAGCTCTAACCTCACTATCTCACCCATGACTAACACTCCTTATGGCTTCTTCTTACAAATCCTCTGCTTGATTTATAAGATTTAAGAGAGTACACGAAAATGCTCTTCACTTGGAGACTAGTGCTTCTGCTTCAGACTTACATTGCTGAAACGCCTGCATCTTCTTCAGCTGTAGCAGTTTGTCCAGAGGAGTTCCCCTCCCTGAAAATGCTGCCTTTTGGTTTGCAAAAAGTGACTGAAATGAACGGGTCTTAAGTTCACTACAAAGGTTCAGCATCTTCGCAGGAAGATTTTTAGTGTCCCAACAATCAAGAGGTTGAGAAGCTCTGATCTATGCTCTTGCCATTCCAAGCAATTTAATAAATACTATTAGGTTGCTCAGGAGAAACTTAAGAACAGTAATTGCCTTATTATACTTAAAATGCCCTTCTTACCTTTCCATTCTTCTATCGTGTGCTCCCTCTCATCTAACTGCTTATCTGGTATCTTTGGTGGAGGCTGAAAAACAAAACTAACTCATGATAAAGCAATCAAAAGGGATACAAAACCAGAATAAATCAAAAATGAAAGTAAGCACTCAGAATATGAACCTGATTTAAAACCACTGTATTTAGATGGTCAAATGTTCTCTCATACTTGGACTTGGCCTGTTCTCTAGATGCTGCTACATGTTTTAAAGTTCTGCTGATTAACAGATTTGCTTACATTAATGTAATTATTAAAATAGAAACTGAACAGTCTGGTAAAAGAGCTGCTAAGTGCAGCAGCTCCTAAACCCAAGCAGCCCTTTTTACCTACTCACTGGTAATTACTAAATTTTCCCTCTAGCTATTATAGATCAGCACAAGTCTAATTGCACCATTTACATCAAGCATCTTTTCCTATTCTTAGCGGCATATCACCAACCACCTTTCTTTTAAAAAAATGACACTTCTCTCATTAGCTGAAATTGTCCTGAAATTAATTTATTTTAAAATTTTTTCACTTAAGCCCTTTGTTCACTAATGTTAATAATTGAAAGCTCAAGATCTTGTACTCAGATTTTGCTGCAACACTTATTTTCCAGTTTAAGAGTCTTATCAATTGCTACAACCAATGAAAATATTTCTCTCACCCGGAAGTAAATACCTCAGAATCTTACCAAGGGCAAACAAACCTCGCTGAAACAACTGAAGCTCGATAAATTAGAACCTTACATAAAGGATTTCAGATGCATTACTACATGTCCCGGAGATTATATGCAATTATACACGAACACACACACACATGTACATTTGGGCAGTTTGTGCCCACTCCTAATACCATTTCTAATACACAGGTCTATGGATGTCAATAGAAGTGATTACAGCTCAGTTAAGCTTCTAGTGAAATGTGTAGATCCTGCAATAATCTTCTCCCAAGCAGCCATATCAAGCATCACAAGTTTGCTTTGGTACAGTACTATCCTGATCAGAGACCTAAAACAAGAACTTACAGCTTCTGCTTCTGATGGATCATACCAAACATTGATGTATGGGTGCTGCAGGGCTTCATCCACAGAGATTCTTTTAGAAGCATCTATAACCAGCATTTTTGATAACAAATCCCTTGCTTGACTTGCTGCGAAAGTGAAATTTTCCATTTAGACTAGTGCCATATGTAGTGCACATAATACAATATTTCAAAGCTCATAATAAGAGGAAACCCAGAGTAAACAAATTCCAGTTCAATATCTACGAAACCCTCTGGTAATTTGGGGTTTAGGGAAGTGGTCCATTTGGTGGGAAAAAAAATTGAGGAGGATAACACAGGTGGGAAAGGGGTTGGACACGTTTCACTGTATATTTTCAGCACACAGCGGCCCTTGGCGTGACATCTTTTGTGAAATATAACTCAGCTGGCAGTACAGCCTGGCCTGGTATAGCAGCGGGCAAGGACCTACCACCCCCTCTTACAGTTTATGGAGATAAAACTGTCACATACTGTTAGTCACAGAAAATACGGTGAGTCTGTGACTCCACTGAGTAGGTGACTTTTAGAATCAGTAAGTTATTTCAGTAACTACAGGATATCTATGTATCGTCAATATAAACCCCTCATTTTCATCCCTAGAGAAAGAAGATCTGCTCTGCCTACACGACTTCCATTCCACCCTCCCTCTACTCTTCTCTAAATCATGCTGTTCTCTGTCATGGAGAGGGATATATATATATATCTATCTATATATATCTTTACTTTTCTTTATAAAGATATCTCCAGAATAGGAGCTGCTTCAGAGAAAATGGGAAAGTGGAGGTAATCATACGCCAGCAAGGTCATCCACTCCCATGATAAAAATATTGTAATATTTAAACATTTACCACGATGATTTTATAGTGAAAAAACCCAAGATATGTTACTGTTCGATATATATATATCACATTTTTAAAACTTTCACAATATACAACACACAGAAGATAGACCTTACCTTTAAGCTTATTGTGTTCAGAGTCAGCTGGGAAAAGGACATCTGGGAAGAGTTTTTCAAAACTATATCCAGCATATTTCGGTCTGTTCTCCACATAAGTTCGGACTGTAGGCTGTAGTTTCTTCATAAATTCGGGACATGGTGTTCCTAGCTGCTCTATAACTTTATTCCATTGATCAATATCTAAGGTTATACAGCTAAGAAAAACACTGAGTCGAATTTTCAGCTAGGAAGTTACATTAAAACAAGATGAAATAACCAACAGAGAGAAAACACAGAAAATGATAATAAAATATCAAGTTCATCATCATTAATTAGGACTACCTTCTTAGAGAAAACAGTGAAACAAAGCAAGACTATGATAGCATACTCAAGCAACGCGTATCATAATTAACTAGCAAAGGATATACTTCTGAGAAGCAGAGAAAATTAGAAAGACTCACAAAATGTTTAAATGTATTTAAATAAAGGCATTTTTTGGGTTCTGGAGAAGAACTCACTCCTGATCTGAACATGTTCACAGTGGTCAAACTACTGCACATCACCAAGGCACCCGAGAGCATTACCCGCTCTAGGTGCTTCGTCTTTCGTTCTCATCTTGATACCTCAGCCCAGTTTGGACTCTCCCAAATTTGCGATCTCTCACTAACAACGTGGGACCCTGAGTGCCAGTGGGCACACAAAGGATGAGATCTTGGCCCGCACAGCTCAATGACAATTTTGTGCAGAAGTAAAAGACTTTCAAGGACACGTAAGGAACATCTTAATTAAAAAGTTTACACAGGTAAAGGGGAGATTGACCAGCTCACTGAAGAAGAATTTAACATGTGTTACTGAATAAAAAAAAGCAACCTTTGGCTCAAGGAATTCCTAGTTGTAGATGGTTAGATACTGGGTGAGAGCTCAGGTAAAATTTTATATATGCCTATCTCGTTCATATATTCTCCCCAACTTTTTCTTTTTGGCTACTGTCAAAGACTGGACACTGGGCAACCTAAACCTCCAGTTGGATGTAGCAAGCGCCCTCTTATGTTCTTAAAACTTAAAAGCAGACCTTTATATAAGGACTTTCAAGGTTTGCAAGTGCTTTAATATAGGCCTTGGGAAAAAAAAAAAGTATTTACATTGTATGACACTGAGCCACACTTGCAAACCAGACGCATAACGCTCAGCGCGGGGCAGCTCCTGCAATGAGAGCTCTGTGGAAGTAAGGATGCCCTGGATCTCCCCACTGCACCTCTAAATCTTCACCCAATCTTCACCCCTAAATGGTACTATGTCAGTTATTAAACAGTTAACCTGTGGGAAAAGCAGGAAAGATTTCTGACGGCATCTAAAAAACTGAAGTGTAACTATTAGTATAACAAGTAAGATGCCAAACTCCAATTAGATCCACTAATTGTAGCGATGACCCAGAGGTTTCATCTCCATTTGCTTGGAGCCGACCCTTTGTCGGAAGTGTTGTTCACAGGACGACCCGTACAGATACCATCAACCCGCTCATGGAATAGAATGGCAGAACTGCCAGGTATTTCTGAAAGCTCTTTGCAGGATCATTTCTGCATGCAAAAATATAAAACTCCAGACTGTAACTAAAGAAGCTGGTTAGGAATTTTTTGTAAACATTTCCTATAAAATGTAAAGAACAATAACTGCTACCACGCTCGAGTACTAAACAAGATTAGTAAGCTATTACATAAAAATGATCTCCAAAGCAAAAATCAATGCACGTGAACCAGTAAGACACCACCTAAACAAAAAAAAATAATCTGTCTTAAATGTGACAACATCTAAAAGCAATGGATAGACACTATATTAAATTGAAAGAAGAAAAAGAGGAAAAAAAAATAGAAAAAGGAAAAAGAAAGAGTAAGTCTGTTTGCCCAAGTGGTATTTTGTTCATCTTGCTTAGTATTAGTCTCTAATGACAGTCATACACATTAACGCTGTCTTGTGGTTTTGCCTTAAATGGTACAACTGTAGGCATTTTTGCAGCTTCCTGGAACCAAACAAATGAACTTGCGAACTGTATTTTGAAAGGCAGTTTAAAACCAGTATTTTAAAACTTAGAACCACCTTAATCTGGAACCATAGCGCTGCAGTATCTTTTGACCTTTTACGACCAGATGCTAGGCCAAAGGTAAGGATACGATCTGTACCAGGAAATAAAACACCACCTTTGATCATTTCTCCCATGATGCACCCAACTGACCAAATGTCAACTGAAAACAAAATGCAATGATATTAACATAAAAGATAGTTATTAAAATAAAGTAAATAAAAATATCTAGAGAGACACACACATGAAGTGACTATAAAAAGCGTGTGTAATGGACATGAGTGAAGGTGAGTGTATGCTAACTACAGGACCAGCAGAGACTATGTCCTACTGCTAGGTGCAGCCTGAATATAAATGAAGTTCTTTGGGTTTTTTTAAGTGTATCACAAGAAAAATCCATGTTCATTTAATAAAAAAAAAAATAAATAAATAATTGTACAATACGCATTTTCATGACACAACATCAATAAAAAGGTTAATCACTTCCTAACTAATTCAACCTGCTGCAGCAGCACAAGGATACAGTCCCTTCCTGGAAAGAGGATTTTGTGGCAAACCATTTCGCCCATAATGCACCCCACAGACCATAAATCCACTATGTTTGTAGCACAAAAAGAAGGAAAAGCAAAGCAAACGGTCATTTAAAATTAAAAGAAGCATAACATGACTGCATCCTATAAACTGCAGAGACAGCACAGGAAAAAGAGCAAGTCTTTATATTAATCAATGAAAACACTTTAAAATACACCATATATAAGGATTAGCTTTTAACTGTCTCAAATACAAGGCAGAAAAACATCCTTTTGTTTAAGAAGTGCTAGAGCGAGAGCAGAGAGAGAGAGACACACACAGGAATCAAGCAGAGCAAAGCCCTTCTCCAAGCTCTGAGGTTTGCAAAGCTGCCTTTGCCAGCAGGCTAGATGGGAGCACCAAAGACAACTTTATTTCTTGAAAGCGATTCCATTGTAGTTGTAGGAATAATTTTAAAAGCAGCCAAGTAAAATGACCTTTAAAAATACTGCGTATCTAAACAGTTCGTTCTTTTAGGAGAAGAATTAATTGGTTATTACATAGGAATCAAAATTTGCCATCAAGTATTTCCTAAAAATCAGATTACCATGCATCTCTCTTTCCCTTTAAATAAAAAGCAAACACAATCAGTAAAAGATCACTTAGAATTTTAGAGGATCAGTTAATGACAATATTAGTATGCTCCTAAAAGATTTTCAGTTAAAATTATTTGTTTAAAAATATATCCCCAGTTATGCTGAAATAACATCTTATACAAAAGAAAAACTCAAAAGCAATTTTTTTTGGTATGAAATACACATTTTCTGCATCACCTTAAAATAAATCACTCGGAAGACATGCTCAAAGGTGCACAAGTTTACTTTTTACAGGTATGCCAATTTCTTTTGTGGTTGCTTTCAGAGATACTGTTAACTCTGTATGCAGAAGTTTTCTTGAAGTTATAATAATGAAATCGCATTATTATGAATACTTTCATGTCAAACATGACACTGGAATTTCAATTAAGCAGATAAGAAGGACATTTAAATGAGAGCAATTGTATACTAAAAACCGCATGTAAAAGTTCTGAAGGAGCTCAACATTGTCAAGCAAACAACGTTGCTTCTTATTGAAAATATTCCTTCCCCCTTGTTTACAAGTTCCTCTAAAATAGTACCTAAATCATATGATAGGAGATTATAGTTGTACATATTAATAGGTCAAAATTAAGGGCATGGTTCATTTAAAAACTGATTGTCAACATTTTATCATTAGTGGTGTTTTTTCTTTAAAAACTTGTTTCAAATATTTAAGAAAAGTAGATATTCTTTGGCTTAGAGACCCAGCGATTTGAAGCCAAGTTTTGCATTTGACTTTTTAAATAAAATTCTGAATGTTGACTTTTTCACCTGCAAAACAATCTGCTGCCATTACAAACCAAAATATACCCAAATCTGTTGTAATTAGTTTGTGCTCAACATGATAAAATGACACCCATAAGTGCATGGACAAGTCTGGGAAGAGAAATAACGTGAGTCAATGACTTATCGTCATGCCTCAGACAACTAACTACTTCAGAGGTGAAGAAAAACACTGGAAACTATTCTGCTGGTCACTCCAGAAAATCAAACTTGTGATGTTTGGTGGTGTTTTCATTTGCCGCTTTCACTAATCAAACAAAACCTCTCTATATATGGGTTTCTAACTTCTTTATGAAGCTAGACTAACTTGTACCTTAAGGATTGCTCCTGTGAATACTTCTATAGAAGACTGAGTAAAATCTGATTACAGATTTCATAAATCTTTTAAAAAGATCTACGGCTTGCCATACAGAGTGTATTTTATTTTTAAAAACCCTGTTTGGAGCAAATTTACTATTTTTTATAATTCTAAGAGAAAAAAATATCAAGAGAAAATGAAGTTCAAACCCAGCGTACATAGTAGAAAACTTAGAAGTAGTTGCTTCAGAGTGCCTGGGGCTTTCCTTGCTTTTCAGTGCATCCTTCCTGATAATCACGCACATAACAGCACATAAATCTAAACACGTTATGGTATGTGTGCACAAACAGTGTTGGTGCCCTTCTTCAGGTCTGAATTTCTTGAGTTTGCAAGGCCTGGGTTCTTAACGTAATATATCCAAATGTGCTTTATCTCCTTCAGTATCAAAACCTATGTAGAAGTTAACTCTATAATCAGTCTGTCTGGGATCTTTGCTAGTTTTAAAACAATTAAAGATTTCCTATGTGCGTAATATAGTACCAAAAGAATACTACTCTGTAGTATGTATCTCAGTCATCAAAACAGCTACTGCAATCCTCCCACATAAGTTGAGCAGGGCACTGAAACGGCAGAAAGCTGCCAGATGACCCTCTTCCATTAAACTAAACATTAATGTTAACCATGAATTAGATGGCAATTTTCAATATTTAACTCTAAATTAAATAAGTTAACTTTTAATTTAACTATGGGTTTAAAGGGCTAAAATAGGCATCAGGTGCTAAGAGGTGAGGATCCTGGACAGCCCACGGTTCATCCTCCATCCCTGCCTCCCTCCAGGAGGAACTCCTCAGGCAGCCATGCAGAAGAGTAACAGTTTATGTAAATAGCCTTTTAATGACAACCGTACATATGGAAATGCAGATTGTCTTCTGACTCAGTTAGCACACAGATTTACTTTTACATTCTCCAAAAGTGTCATTCTCAACACAACGACCGTGTATTTGGCTTTGGGAAAACGTGATGGTTTTTCATATGAAAGTTAGTTTTTATTTATATTCTGCTGCACAACACAATTCAGCCTTGCTTAAGGAACAGGATTGTCACTAGCATGACAGGGTGATCTAGAAAACAATCTATTGAACTCCAATAATAACCTAAGAAATGTTTCACTGGAAAGAATGCACTTTTGCAATTCAAAATTACTTAAGAGAAAAACGTAATCTGGGCAAGCTATGTCAGAAAACTTGTGACTTCCATTGTATCAATTCCTTCTGTAAGGCAGCTGCGTGACTCAGACTGCAGCTTTAGGTTCTTTTACCTAGTGTCTCTTAACTGGCCAATGTAAAATCTTGGGGGGAAAAAAGATAAATATATGCTTTCTACTAAACTTCAGTAGTTAAAAAAATAACTTTAAGCTTGCTCCAATCAACCTCTGACTGCTAAATTAGGGGAAAAATAGCCAACCATGAAGGCCATTTGAAGAAATGTACATCCTCTTATGAACACTAACAATCCAAACAGAAATAAAAACCACAGCCTCACAAAAAAGTTGTATTCTCATTCCTTTGAGCTGGCCTCTTTCATTGCCAACACCAATAGAAGTTATCCTTCTTGGCTTTTATAAAGGACAACAAGGTCAACTCTCTCTGCACATAGCAGCTACCGTTTACACACAACCTGAAGTCGCTCGCCCTACTGGTATGCCGTTGCCAGGGAAGTTTGCAGAGTATATTAAGAATCCTGACAAGCAGAGCAGCCCCAGCTCTGTCAGCAGCCTGGGGAGCCACCCTCACGTCACCCGGAGACAGCCAGCAAAGCCTCAAGCGTCACGGCATCTGATGGGCCTTACTGGAGGACTAATCAATAGAGGGTTTAAAATCCCTTCAGCGAAGGGTGGCCTCTGTGCACTGTGCCTGCCTGAGGTGGAAACACCGAGTGACCTGAACTGACCACAGTGACAGCGGGTCAATGAAACAGCAGCAGAACTGGGGCCGCTACGACAGAACTGCAGGAATGACGTGTTACTGCGGTTTCCTAAAGGATAGTAGCTGTTTCGTTCATAAGGTGCAATGTACTTGATCATGTGTTTCCCTCACATGCTGTATCCTTTCCTTATTTTCTTGCCGAAGGTATTGAGGAGGGCCACAGAGCTAGTATAAAGAGGAGGGAAATGTACTCAAAGAGGGATGAAGTAAACAAATTTCCTTGGCATTTATCATGGACCTCAAAGAATCTATGAAGCTTCATGACAATACTCTCTGCATTCTTGTCTCAAGTATATTATTGAATTTTTCTTCAGCAACATTAATTAAGAACTTATTGTGAGAGGTTTAAAGTAGGCCAGTTTTAATAAAAAGTAATGCCACAGTAGGTAGTTCTATCTTGTTTGTTCCTCAGTAGCCTTTAAGTTCCCTACATCCTGAAAGGCTATATTGAATATGGTTATTTAAACGTTAAATTCAGGACACGTATTTACTGATGAATTACAACTTACTTCCTCATCAAGAATAAAGTCAGGTGAAGGTACATACCATGTATTAAGAAAATATATTTCCAGTTCTTCCAGGATGAAACTTAATCTACCAAGCAAGTTATTTAATTTTTTAAACAAACAAGGCCCTCAATTTCTTCTCCTATTAAATGTAAACATTTCTAATGGGTTGAGTTGAATAAACAAATTGGTGTATCCAGAATCTGCATTTTGGTCACAAGGGTAATTTATAAAATTTCTACAGCTTGAAAAAAAAACACATTAACATGTAAAATGTGGTGCGCCAAACAAAAAAATAAAGCTATGTCAAAGAAAGACTATATTTGCTGACCGTTTTCTTTGTATCCCATCCCTAGGATGACCTCTGGTGCTCTGTAGTAACGAGTCACTACATAAGGCGTCATCATAAAACTAGTTCCTGCAGTTCTGGCCAGTCCAAAGTCAAGAATCTTCAAAGTGCAGTCTGACTTTACTACTATATTACTGGGCTTTAAATCCTTTAAAAAGAAACATCATATATGACTGCTAAGACAAGCACAAAGTACTCTGTGGTTCACATTTTAAAAAGATAATACTGCTAACATTAAACCCCACATATACAACTCAGTTATTGCTATAACTGCAGTTTCTTTTCCCCTTGCATTAATTCATGTGCATTCAGCAGACTATGGAATTAATTCCCTTATTGTGCTTGTAGATTTATATAGCACTAAAAGAAGGAAAATACAACCAGCGTTACAAGATATGTTAGCAATGTCCGAAATAAATTGAGGTTAGTAAGAAATGTTAGCTCTGAGGAAAGGTCTAGAAACTGCTCACTGGAACAACGGTTATTACTGTGATGCAGAACACAAGTAACATGACAATTGCTGGAATCATTTGATGCAATAATCATCTCAATACAAGAATTATTAAAATCATAACATGAATGTAAGAAGTAAAAGGTTTCTTTGCTATTTGAGGTTGCATTACCTCTTTTGAACCAATGCAGATGTTTCTCTGAACAAGAAGGAAATCCCCATTTTCACACCGATTTAGTCTCCCATTTAGGATTTGGTTTTATACTAATTTTAGCGACCAAACCCAAAAGGGCACCATTGAAAAACTGCCAGAAATTAACACAATCATTAAATTGGAGTGGAGAATGCCCTGATACAGCTTCAGATCATCTTAGTTAGAAACTTGATAACTGTATTCTCTTCATTTGAACCCTAAAACCACATTGACAATAGCGGCTTTATGACATCTAATTATATGGATGCTACACAGGCATAGTCGGTCGTTATTTCAGGAGGATCTTACACACATCTGAATGTCACAGAGCAGCAAATATTGCAAACAGAGTAACTTCAGAATACATTTGCCATTGGAAAATCATTCATAGCACACAGGCTAGCAGAGATAAGGCTTGGATCCTTTCTGCCTACACTCTACTAAGATTAATGAGAGAAAAACCCGAGACGTGGCAGACGACTCCAGCATTTGAGCTGCAGGCATTTGACAAGTAGCCCTATCTTTCTCTGTTTCATAAAGACTTAAAAGTGGCTATCTGCAAGATATATGTCGTTTTCATTTCTACTTGTATGGCTTTTGCAAAACTCCTCAAAAAGCTAAGAAAGCTGCATTAAAGGGAGAGGAAACCACAAAAAAGAGTTCCAGAACAAGAATTTTAATGGGTAATTAAAAGTCTTGCATACTTACATATTCACACACGCACTTCCAAATCACACACACAAAGACTCTGCAGACAACTTTGGCTTAAAAGATTCTCAAATGCCACAAATGAATTCAAGTATTTTAAGGCATTCCAGCTATTTAATATGCCTGTTTCAGATTCTGCTACTATCCTGTTTATTATTAGCTTCATTTTTGCACACTTCTATTATTTGGAGGATGTTGATTGCAGAATCCCAGGTGAATGCTCATAGTATTAATTATATTCATCTTCCCCAAAGCTGCAGGATTAACACTGAAAATGTTAAGAGAGCTTCCCTTTGCAAAAGAAAAATCACTATAAGGACAAAAAACAAAAGTGTACAGAGTACTGCCCATCCTTAATTTATGAACATCATGTAGGTGTCATGAAGCCTAGGAACATGCTGTAATTTAGAATACAGAGCTGTCCTTCAAAATGATGGAGGCGAGAGTTGACTTACACTGCATCCAAATTCATGCAGAACCAATACCTCTTATATTTTAAATAAACAAGGACTCGAAAGCTCCTCTAAGAGTGATCAAGTTAGTCAGGCTGTATAAATATATCCAGAACCTATAGCAGAAGATAGCTCTCACATAATCTTAAAAATGTAAAATGTCAGTGCCTAAAAATCAGAGATTATTCAAGGCCATCTCCCCATTAACCAGACAGGGAGAGAGGGGTATTGCTGGAGGGTAATTCATGGCTTGTACGGGCTTTTCCCTTTCTAAAGAAAGATTTGTATGAAAGGGCTTCCATAATTAGGCACCTTTGCTAAGTGCTCAAAATCAGTCTGAATCCAGTGTTTCAGAGCCTCCACGCAAGACTAATGAGACGTTTTGTGTCCTTCAGCAAGTCAGTGAGGCACAACTCTGCAACGCTGATCATTCATCCTCTTCAGATTGTGAAATATAAATGAACATGTACTTCTACACTTGCTGGAAACTCTGTCTCTGCAAAGAGTTTTGAACAAAGTGATGTTCATTTGCCAACATCTGTTAAAGCCGCTGTAAAGCTATAGTCAAATCTTTACCAAGATCAAATCTTTATCCACTGATGTGGCAGCAAAGTATGCTCCCAACAACTTCTAGATGAAATTGTCTGAAACTCTTTATGTTTGATCTCTGCGTTGTTCCGTGCCTCTAATTTGCTATGAAAAAACCCACTTATTTCTATGGCAGGTGATATCCAGTGCTACAGGCACACATACAGATCTTTGTCATTTCAGTCATTCAGCAAGCTCTGAAAAAGTTACTGAGATGCTGAGATTATCGCAACTGTGTTAGAAGCTGAAAAACCCAGTTAAAATCCATGTGGAACTACCAATACCAGAAAAAAAGCTTAAAGCTTTAGAGAACACTAAAGAAGTGCACTAGATTCATACCAGAGTGCTCCACAGGCAGCCACAGTAGTGCAGACTATGTTTAAGGAGTAACTAATTTCAACAAAGTAATTAGCTTTAGACATTAAGGACAGTGGTGCTGAAAGCCCAGAAGAGTGATATAAAAAAAGTTACTATTGCAGCCACACAGTCCATATGAAATATGTCCCTTTTCAAGCATGTCCTCCTTATCTCCTGAGGTTTTGTTTAACTTGTTCCACAGGGAAACAGGATTTTGATACCTTGAAGTATCCAGGCATAAGGCACACAGCAGGTGAGTAATGCAAATGTTTTGCCTGAACACACTTAATCTTCTAACAAAGTCTGAGAAGCAGCTGTCAGCTCAAAATCTTCCATGAAGACATGCAAGTGAAATCTATCTGCCCATATCCTTCAAAAGCATTCATGCATACATATGTTACTATTTACACAGCAATTCTATCTATAGTCTCTTTGGAATAGGTTATCCCTGTACTTCATACTACTGCACAACATGAAGCATTTCAAAGACTTCACCAATATCTACAGAGGCAGGAATTCTATCCTCAAAGCTGTCTTTACTCCTGCCCAACAACTACCTGAGTCGTTACTTCTTTTCTATAAATGTATGAATGTTTACATTTATCCATGACTTCTCCAGGCTCAATGGTTTGATGCCCACTTCATAGGATTACAAACCGCCCTTGAAGCAAATTCTAGAAGCTCCCTCTTACATTACCTACTCTAGCACGTCCGTACAATATGCAGCTTTCCAAAACTAAAAAAAGACCTAGGAAAGCCCACAGCATTAAACTTGCATGCCTAAGCACTGAATAGACCAGAAAATGTGAAGCTGTGGACAAAATCATTATTTCAATCCCACAGACGCACGCATTAGGACACAATGGGCTGCTAATATCAGTCCTATGCAATATAATACCACAACTTGTGGCAAGTGAAGAAACCGAGTTTTGCCCAGCATTCCCAGAACAATGCAAGAAGCCCACCGACCTGTCTCAATGCAGACCAAGAAGCACAGGGTCCAATGCCTGGTTGCAGGCGATGCTTCTGCCTACCTTCCCTCGCCCATCTCTTCCAAACGCAGCAGTTCAGGGCAAGCTGCACACAAGAAGGAACCTTCACCTTCCCTCCCCAAGCTCCTCACTGGAACAAGGCAGCTGATGAGTACTAGAGCTAGCTAAAGGAAGCTCTTCGGCCATTCAAACATATTCTCTAGTCTCGAGGCCAGATTGAACAGGAGTGTCATACTGCCAGATCCAGCTTGCAGGCCATTCAACACACCGGTCACAACGAGGTGGACTAATTAACTGGACAAGCATCCTAACACAGCAATTCCTGCGGTAGCACTCAGAATTGCCAGTGATGATTTGTTTTGCTGTGTACAACATCCATGAGGAAGACTATGCAGTAATGACTGAAAGTATCACACATAAATAAGTTTAATTACATCTTCTACATCCTTTCAGAAATGAAAGCTTTTAAAACTCTCCAAAAAAAAATACAATGAAAAACATATCACTGTAGAACTATAAGCTTACAATTTCCCAAACCAGCAGAGATTAAATCTCTGCTAAATCTCAAGCAATCTTTACACTACGTACAAATATATATGAGATGTTCAACTTTAACAGGCAATCTTAAATTCAGAATTTCTTGACTGGATTGCAACACACACATGCCATTTAAAAAGCAGTAGTCAGTTTCGCCTGCAGGCAGTCTGAGCGAATGCTTTGTGACACACAGGTATATGAAAGATCCACTTACAGGCGTTTATCATCATCTGTTTTATCTGGAGACTTCAGATATTTATTATTACTCTGCTAGTAAAAGAGCAGAAATAAAATGGGCAGTTCTTACAAAAGATGGCATTTCAGGTTTGGTTACCAAAACAATAAAGGCAGAGATGCTTTCAGATATTTTTTCCTGCCATGACTACTGAAAAAGAACATTATATAGAATTAGAGGAGGTAATGCAAAAATCTTCAGTTGCTCTGTGCAGATTATTATCAAATCATTCAAACATTCAAAAGGTTCATTCCAGAATTACATTGGAAAAGCTAAGCGTGATGATTTCTCTCCAGCTTTCTCTGTCTGCCTATGGGACAGGCTATGGATCAACCTTTGTGCTCAAATTTCTGAATTAAATACTCAAGGCAAAACCAGATGCAATGCAAAATATACACACTTAAGTTCACTTACCCTATGTATAATTCCAGCTGAATGAAGATGTTTGATACCACACAGCATTTGATAAAGAAGATAAGACATTCGTTCATGGTCTAGCTCCATCTGAATCACTTGGCAGAGATTTGCATCCATGAGCTCCATCACTATGTAGCTTATGAAGAAAAAAAAAATAATAATCAGATAACACTGCCATTATATTGTGTTCTTTCGTGTGTTCATCTTTCTGCATGAATATACTTTAAATTAATTCTCAGCTTTAGTTCAAATCAGACTTACACGTCTTGAAATTCTTCCAGGGATTTTTGTGGTGTGAACACATTCAGTAGGCCGATTATCTGTAGGAAGGGGGAGAGGAAGTATAATTGCACCATAGCAATATCAAAGTCAACATTTCAAAACTGATAGCCAGTATTCTGATGTGAACCTGCTGGTACACACTGAAGCTCAAGATGCTCAGTGGCTCAACCAGACCTAACGCGCTGTAATAGATGCTAATGATTTTAGGAGGAATGTCTTTCCTCCACAAATCACATAATGTAAGGACACTCTGTGGGCATTAACAAGATGATATTCAAAGTTTAAAACCTAAGGAATTTCGTGAGTCTTCCCAGTTGCTAAGAACAGATGGGATGTGCAGGAACAGGTCAAGCAACTACTCATCAAGAGTCAGTCAGGCTTGCAAAAGTTTATCATCGTACAAATTATGCTATTAGGTAAAAATTCCTTCAGAGAATCCACATATAAACCATCTCTGTCTTATAAAAAATACAAAATTTTCCCAAGCAGCTAAAAGACAGAGTAAGTCTTCTATGACTTTCTCCTTCCTTAGCAGGCAGGGGGAATTTTATCTTGCTGAAGGGGGATTAAGAGGGAAGGTGAGGAAGACTGCACACAGCAGTCTCTGAAGGAAGAAAATGGACAATACCAGCCATCTGTGGTTCAACTTTTATCACTTAATTTCTCCCCATTTCTCTGTGATCTGGTCTACTCCACAGCTTCTTAAGCATCAGACAGTTTCTGTTGTCACAACACAAGATTCCTAACTCATTCATGCACCAGGGGAAAAAAAAGCACAACATCCTTTCTTCTCCTATCTGTCTAGCAACAACAACAGAAACAAGGATGCACTTACCACTATTGGTATTTTTATTTGCCAGCTGCCTGCAAAGCGTAGTAATGTAACACTTGCTCCCTTCCTGAGTAAAGGGGGTAGTTAAAGATTGGGCTGGTATAAAAATTAGTCAATAATAGCTCTTCTGAAAGACCTTCTGTGCTTATCACAGAGATACAACCACACAATGAAAATCTCTACAGAGGATACCATCCTCTGAAGTCACTTTTAAGACTTTTACAAAGAATAACCTTCCAGTTAAGTCTTTAACATATAAAGCAGGACACTGCACTCACATTTTTGTGATTAACGCACTTCATAAGAACAAGCTCTCTGTAGGCTCTTTTTGCGTGAGTTTGGTTCTGAAACGGTCGGCTTAACTTCTTGATTGCAACATTTCGTTCGAGGATGGCATCATAAGCTGCACTGTAATTAAAAATAACATTACCACATCTCAGTGTCAAGGTCCTTTAAGCTGTGGCAGTTGCTACCTTTTTCAGATACCTTGTATCGTGTCTGCAGATAAACCAAATTTCCGGTATTATGTAATAGCAAAGTGCTCTTGTATGCTGAGCGATTCAAAATTTAGAAATGTTTCCCAGCTTCATAGTATTAACACATGACAATCTCCAGGAAATAATGCAGGATATCTGCTTCCTAAAATATCTTACTAAAGATATTGAGTTCTTGCCACTCATTGGCACTCAAGAACAGACCGTCTAAAAACGATCCAAAACACTTCAAACATAAAAAGCACATCAATTTTATGTAAAATCTTCACACAGAAAGGAAGGGAGAAGGAGAGAGGAAAAGCAGGTTGTATAAAGGTCCCATGCTTTCACTTATGCAGTTGCTTAATATCCTCATGACAATGACCGCATAAATGTCAAGTTAAAACAAAAAAAAAAAATGTTAGGAAAGCTTTAACATCTTGATGTCACTGTCTTTTACTTGGTAAAAAGAAAGAATAATATTTTGTTTGCAGACTAATGCCAAGATTGTCATATGATTCAGTGACACGGGCTGTTTAACTGATGAAGACTGTTACAGGGGACAACTCCCATACATATCACATTTCCATGGCAGGAAGGCACGGATTTTGTTTCCTGTAAGAGGTAATACGACAGCTGACTACCAGGCAGACTCAGGAAATATTTATCAGTTACTAAAAAAAGCCTCAGCAGGGAAAATACTGGTTTTTTGTCTCTTACCAAGAATGGTACTCAGACCTAATGATGAATATCTGCCAGTAAATGGTGAGCATCTACTAAATCCAACTAGCTACTTGGAAAAGCATGTTGTCTATACAGTATGTAGGCTTAAATTACATCATCAAAACCTCTAGTCACTATAGAAAAAAGAAAAAATGGGAACAACATATACTGGTAACTTTCTTTGGTTTACATTTTCCACTGTCTGGAATTTCCCCCACCTTATTCCCAAGATAAGGAATATCTTATGAAAGAGCAGCCAGGAAAGATTGCCAACATGGGACTCCTGCACCAGTATTTAAACTTGTACATCCCCAGTACATAACGGTAGCCTTAGAGTCCACTTCAGTATTAGATATGGTTGAGCCTTTAGGCCACCTACTTAATATTCCTCCAAATCAAGTTACATCAGCTTGTAAAAAAAAAAAAAACGCAACAAAAAACCCCACCCAAATCACAAGAATTACACCCTGTCTCCTCCAGACACGGGCAAGATTTAACCACATGAGCACTGCAGTCCTTCTCAGAGTAATCAGAGAGGTTTAACTGAAAAGGCTTCAATTACCACTAGCAACAATTACAGAATGAAACTAGAGTAATTACACGGTCAGGCCTGGATCTCAGCTCCAGGAGGGGCAGTAAATTTGGAAAACAGGCAGTAACATATGACTGGGAATGAGAAGGACAGCAATAACATCCAAAGCTTTTGCAGGCCTTTCTGTAGCAACTAAACAAAATCCAGTCAAACAACTGTCTACGTCCTCATTATATTAACACACATGCAAACAAAATCCAGATCAGTTTTTCTGCTGCTGCTAGTTACAGACCAAATAATGCCAGAAGTTACCACTTCAAAAATACCTCTTTCTAGAGTACTGGCCTTCAAATTTCCATTTGCACTAAGCACACTGTTTTATTATTAACCCAGCTAAAACACAAAAACGAACTAAAAACCCACCCACACCACACATTCTCTAAACATTGATCAAGACAAGATCAAGGAAGTGAAGAGGTTACAGGGGAAAGTATTTGAGAAGATGCTTTCCCCTACCCTTCTCTTCCTTGATGTTTCTTTTGTATTTTTTATGTCCCTGTGGTTAGCATCTTAAGAGTTACAATAAATTGGAAAATCTGCAAGTTCCTGTGCTATCTATATCCTTCTCCTGAACCCTCAAAAAGCTCACAAGAAGCTTAAATCGACATTTATCTTTGGGGCAATGTCACTGCACAGGAAACAGTGCCTAGAAACAGCTAGTTGTCACCAATCTTCAATCAATCAGACACTCTTCAGTCCACACAGCAAATCTCTTATTCAGAAAATTATATTGTCAAGTCATATTTTCCTGAGCTGCATCAAGTATTTGCATATTATAATAACAATCAGCATCACAAATGCTCACTAACCAGTATCAGAGACTACTTAGATTATGAAACTAAATGAAATAGGCCCCTAACAAACCATTTTAAGAAGTAAAAGCATTTACAAGCAGCAAATATTATCTAGAGTATTTCTGGATCTTGTTTCACTGTAGGAAGTATGGTTTAGGATTAAGATTAGTTTCTTTATTCAGGTTTCCCCCCCCCATTAATTTATGGGACTCTGCACAGCTGACTGAATTTGCACAGAAGGGCATCAGTTCAGAAGCAGGAAAGGACATAGGACCAAAAGCAACAGCCCTTGTTGGGGAAAAACAGCCAACAATTACTGTTAAATGACCAAGAATTACTATTGCTGTTTTACACATAAAAGGTAGTTCTCCACACTCCTTCTCAGTAACAAACAATTAAAGGACTCAGAAAATTCTATTAAGGGAATGTAAAAGTACATTTAAATTTTAAAGAAACCTTACCATACTATCCCTTGTGCTCCTGATCCTATTGGTTTTAAGTTCTGATACCGTTTCAATACTGTGAAAGTAGAGTCTCCAATTTCAACACTGTAGAAATTGTTGTCACGCTTGCTTCTGCTCATGACGGCAATTTAGTTAGATCACTTCATCCAAATTTTGCTTCTGGCCTGTAAAGAAATAAAATTTGAAAAACTAAGATTTTACAACTGTATGTAATCTGACAAAAGGCAAAATTCTTTATAATATGCGGAAGACACTTCCCAAATAAGTCCCATATGCAAACTGATGTTATTTTTAATGTCTGCAGGAATGAGATGGCATGTGCCCGAAACGTTTTATTTTTAGGAATGTTCCCAAGATAGGATTCTAGAAGGGCAAAAAATAACAGAAAAACAAAAGTGAATGGATGGTAGCAAAAATCTTTGGCAATGACAGAAGATTAGAAGGCAGGAAGCTATGCGTCATCCAGAGGAGCTGCAAGAGAGTTGCCATCCCTTCACACACACACATGCAGCGAGGAAGTGGGGTTTGGACCAGGCACTATTCAGAGGTCCCATCCAACCCATCCAACCTAAATTGTCATGTGACTCCGTACACACAAGAGTGACAAAACATCACCAAGTCTTCCAGACATTGCAATCATCAAAATAATCTTGTTCACAACTGCCAGGAATTTCTGTCACTGATGTGGAAACAGACACAGTCAGTCTAGGCCAGGAAAGGAAAACTGGCCTTGTCAGGCATCTCCCACACTAGCTCCTATGAATAAAAGTAACCATCAGGGAAAGAGAGAAGAAGAGCAAGAAAAAAGGATGTATATTCCACCAAACCCCCCTCATATTAAAACAATAGAAAGGCAGCATCTCAATGCACACGTCCCCAGGAGAAAAAAAATAAAACTGCACGGTGGCTTTTACTGTATTGTTTCCTCTTTCTTTGATGTTAGCGGTGTGCTTTTAATTTTCTCTTCACATGGGTTTTGGGTGTAGCTGTAATAGATGTTTAGTAGCACAAATCCCTGCTTGACTAGAAGAAGAAATTTCTTCAAGAGCAAGAGCACGCTGTCTTCCCTTGTTACTAACCTAAGGAACATTTTCACATATTACTCTTAGCTTCCATACGCCATGACATTATACATTTGTTAAATTTTAAGTAAGCTTTGAAAACACAGGCAGCGCAAATGTGGCCTCCACAAATAACCACAAATGTTGTACAAGTCGAATTCTTTTAAGAATCTGTAAACTTCCCAAATTCCACTTTCAGCTAGCTAACCTGTATTCATTTCACCTACACAGATGCAATAAAAAGCACTCTAAAAACGTTCTAAAAAGGACACATTTTTAACTACTTGGTGTATTATAAGCAAAAAATGCACTACCTTAGTTGGCATTTATCTCAGAAGAAACATCTATTAAACAAGCCACTTTTCCAAAATACTTTTAAAAACCCGAGTCTCTGTCACAAAGACTGACCTAAATACCAAAGGAGCTTGTATCAGCGTATTAGCAGTATTGTTAAAGGCTTCCTTCTGCAGTAGATAGGGGAGGCATAATTAGACAAGAATCGTTGCCTAGCACAAGAAAAACTGTATACAAGCTGAGGAACCCAACTGTAAATGGCAGCTCTATGGGTGGAGGTAGGCTTACTGGAGGGAACAAAAAGCCTAATTTCTTAGGAATACATGACAGCATCCCCAGCTCTCTCTTCCCCATCCCTTTTATCACTACATCTTTGGACTATGCCTCTGCCTCAACACTTTCTTCACAGATGTACTCAGACAAAGTTTTAGAATAAAGATGCCCAACAAATACATAATGATAAAAAAAGCCCTGAATTAGCGGAGAGAAAATTTTTTATGGAAGGTACGAAATCAGCCAAACAAATTTTTGAATGAAGACAATAATGCACACAATCTTACATCTGTTCATCGTCAGCTGAGAAAAAAACACTATTGAGTTTATCCACTAAAACTGAATTAAGATGTAGTGACACTGAACAATGTAGGATTAGCCAGAACAGTTTAGCAGATAGAGCTCTGCTGTTTGGTATCAGCATTAAGATAATGGAAGTTTAATACTTCAGTTTGGATAATTCATCAGAAACAAATGCAGCAAGAGCTGTTCCTCTCCACCCAATGTTTTCAGATTAATGTTGACACCTTCCCACTTAAAGGTCAGTATTTTGAATAGCCAAAGCCAAGTATTTAATTGAATTTTCTTTCAATGTGGTAAGACTCAAAGAATCAAAGGGTGAAACAAAGCAAGTATAGTTTAAGAAAAGATCTTGAGATAGTATTGTCTTAGAAAATAATTCCTTTTGTATTAAGAGATTTTCCACATATACCTTAAGTGGTATCATTACCAAACAAATTTTATTGCCTTAAAGTTTTGTCATTTGTTACATGTTCAATAGTGGAAAACGTGCTTGGTAATATGTACTGGGAAACTTGCAGTTACTAATCATTTTATAATTCATAATAGTATTTTAGCATATAGGCAGCATATAAAATAAATTCTCGCTTATTTTCACTAAAGTAAAAGAAAGAATTCTTACTAAAGTAAAAAAAGAATCTTTCCATAATAAAGCTTTCACTCCATTCTGAATATATTAGCTTTGCAGTCACCTAAGTACTGCCTACAACCCATTAGTCTACCGCTCCCTGCTCCAAATATAAATGAAAAAAAATAAACCAACCATCTGTACACTAGGTTTAAGCTTCATAATTGGAAAGCCCACACTCTGGACTATTATGGTAGCTATGCTGATCCTGAAAAAATCAAGTTTGTGACAAGGTTTGGTATGTAAATTCCATTTTTCCCTTTAGCCAGCAACAGTATCACAGATAGAGGAAATCACCAGGAAGTGCTATGCTCTCACGGTCTGTCCCCCTGCATTCTGTAGGTATCTCCCAAAGCAAAGCCACCAGGGAAGACAGGCAATCTACTCACTGGTCAGAGAGAGAGAAAGCACGAAGGATAGTTTCACCTATACATAAGCATCGTCTCACTCCTTCTAGGCTGAGTCTCCCCTTCTTCAACAGTCCTTGGTTTTACCACTTCCACTCTCTGCTGTGCGTGAGGAACAGAAAGCCTCACCTGCCTTTCCATGCCCATGGAGAAAACCAGCCTTATCTAAAGAAGCCGTGTCTAACTAGGCTTTTTCAAGCCTCAGAGCTAGTATGAGATGATTTTGCTCCCCAAGCTTGAAATCAGTTAGAGCCAAAGTTTCTTTTCACTGGACTGCCTATATGGAGAAAGGAAACATCTGTAACATCTACTTCAACAATCAAAAAATATTTATAGTCCAAAATTCAAATATTTCAAATGTATTTAAGTAGCTGTTCAAAAATTTTCAAAATAAAAACTATTCCAACATAGATTCCTAAATCAAAATACTGTAGATAAAATGCCCTGAATTGTCATACAGTGTAAGAGTTACAGTTAGAAGATTTGGGAAAAAAAAATTATAAAAAAATCTGTTAAAGTTTCTAGTCCCAAGAATTACTGCATTCTGATCTGAATTCCACACAAATTACAAACTCCTGCTGTGAATGGATTAATTATAATTGGTTACTTAAAAAAGAATGAGCTGCATGTTTGATACACATGATTAGGTGACAGTCAGATATCATTAAATGTACCTCTACCCTGTTGAAAAAGTCACCGACTGATGTCAGTCACCACACTTAGAACTTAAAAAAAAAAAAATAACCAAACCAAAACCAAACCAACAAAAATAAACAAAAAAATTGAATTAGTAAAGAATAAAGAAATAAAATGGAAAAACCCATAACATTCTATAAAAGCACTATCAGGTGATGGTTTAAAAGGTTTTCCCTGACACTGGACTCTTTAAAATGTTGTTAAAAAACATGCCATACATTGCATCTGAATAATTCTGAATAGCGTACAATACACTGTATGTTTCTACTGAGAGATGAAAAACCCCAGTCTTCTAGTTGCCAGTGTACCTATCTAACTCTTTACAAAATAAATTACAAGCAAGTTTCAGTGAATGCTTCCCCCTTAGTCGTGAAACTTTTGAAGTAACTCCTTATAAAAGCTGTTCTTATAATAGCTACGGGTATTCTGCAAGAGATCTGATTTACCTGGACCATGCCTCAATCACCCCACTGCTACCTCGACCCAAACATCACCAGCCTTGCAGGACTGAACGTTTCTCAGACCACTATTATGGCAATATTTCCAAGTCCTAGGAAATGAGTAAAGAGCAAAACTGGGGAGATGGGTTTTGCAGTGCAAATATTGCCTTTGCAGGAACTATTTAGACGAGGAAGCGAGTAAAAACAAACAACCCTGCTCTTAAAGCAAAACCAAACTTCTGCACTTTCAGTAAGGCATTATTCCAGGCAAAGGACTGCTCTCTGAAAAAGAAAATATTAAAGAACTCCTGAGAAACTTCAAGTTAGGGTGTAATATGAGTAAAAGCAGTCAAAACACAGAAGAAAAATAAATACTCAGATACAACTGGGAAGTTTTTGTACTTGAATATACATTTGCACAGAGCAGCTCTGGAGTACCACTTCAAATTTAATGTATCTTTTACAGACTAATATACTTATCTTCTATCCCAATGTGCACCAGAAAACCAAAAAAGTCTACTTTGAACTAGGATATTCTTGTTTACCATTACTCAGAGTATTGACAGCCAGCCCAGTTCAAAATACGAGAAGGATGAAGATACCAAACAGGCGAGCTGAACACATACATTGGTCTGTTGCCTCACTGACTTAAAAATAAGCCTGAAAAATCTTCATGTAGCTCAACATATGCTTGAGCACATGCAACAAGAATCATAGGAGTTGGTTCCTTTCCATGAGGTTTGTTCCCATAGGCTTCACTTGAGATTGAAGTGTAGGCTTATAACGATGGCTAAAGCACCATTCAAAGCACCCCAGACCAACAGACAGGATAGAAAAATTATATCAATTAAACAGTGATAGCAAGAGAGAAGAGTGAATAAATGAGGAAGGAGGGAGAAGTATCCTGGAGTAAGGAAGGAGGAGTATCTCCACTTGCATCTAAATTATCATTGCTTTTTCTGCAGCCCCATGGGCTGTTCATCAAAAATTATCAGCCTCTACTGTGTTAGCGAGAGTCTATCCCTTCATTTTACATGCATGCTCTTCTAGCATAAAACTGATTAACTCAGCCTGAGAAGAAAGGGAGTAAATTCTCAGAAAAGCCATTTCTTGCAAATTTTGTATGGTGAGCTATTGTGGGATGTAAATATGCCATTTGGGCGTAACGCACCCAGATCAGCACAGATGAGGTCTCAGAACACACATACACTTTCCCCTCGGCTCCAACCCTCTGGCATTTCATACAGCCATTACATCTTCCTCAGCCTGAACCAGCCCTGACATCCATCTCCTCTGCACACCTCGCCTCAAAGTCTCCTATAACTTCTACACAGTTTTGTCCACCAACCATGGAAAGCCCGAGTCTCTCATTTTCTAAGCAAGTTTACTTCCACTCAATACTTTGCTCCCACTCAGCTCAGAAGCTGTTGTGCTCCCTGTCTCTTCACCTTTCACAAAAACATCCTCAGAAGTGCCTGGTATTGCCCAGCTCCATAAATACAGCTCCCAGAAGAAAGCCAAAGGCTTCATTTTTTCCTATCTGCTAATTTACTGGTGACTAGTCTTATGAAGTCTAGCTTCAAAGATCCACAACACCCAAATTCTTAGTCTTTAAATATTAAACTAAGTCTAAATTCAGAAACTGTCACTTTCAAGATTCCTACACAATGTATGCCTGCAATGGTTTTCATTAAAACATGATTAAGCTACATCAGATAAACTCGCCTGCCTGAAATTTGACATTTTGTTCCATTTTCAAGCAATTTTGCAGAAGCACATATGGGAAGAAAGGCAGGATGCAGATTCCAGATTTCTATTATTAATGAGGAAACTAATAATACATTTGTCCCATTAACTGTCAACTTGCCAGAAGGCTGTCAACTGTCAGCAGAGGAAGAATCATGCAGAACACCTCAATTTCCTCTCACACATCGACTATTGTGCTTTTCCTTAAAAACACCTCACCTAAGCAAATTTCAATATACGCCAACCTTTTAGTGGCAGCCCATAATGATTCAAGATAAGGATGTTCCAAAACTGAACCCTAAGATAGCACGGTGTGGTTTAGCATATTAAATTACTAATTCTTCAGATCGCTCTAAGTAGCATTTACCCAAGGAAGCACAACAAAAATGTTAGAAATGGAAATAACACTAAATACATACAGTGAAAGTTCCCTCAGGGACCTGCGAGGCTGTGCATAAATCTTAGTCTGTTTCCACTAAAAGCAACTAAAATTCAACAGTCCTGCAGAAGACTTAAGATGGTCAACAATTTCTACTCATCACTTCTTTTATACAGCCTGATAAAAGTTTAAGTTGTAAAAGCACTAACATGGACACGTTGAACTTAGAGCTCCTTGAAAATACAACTAGCACATATCTATGAAAGTAAATATTATGGCTAACCTTAAGAAATATGGACACCTATAAAAACGTTTCATTGATGCCCCCTTCTCCTCCTCCTCAAGTGAATAATACTGACAATGAAGATTGACCAAATTTCTTCACCCAGCTTTAAAATAAACATATTTAAAACAACAGAAAGATTTTAGAACAAAAGAAACCATATACAGCAATGTTTATATAAAAATACACAAACATCTGTTTAAAGAAAGGCATGTACCTTAGCATTTCTCAACAAGACTATTCTATATAAACTTGCTGATATCTGGATATTGAGATATCTTGAAGATAATATAATGCTGCACTTTAATACTAATATCAATCTTTGTCTCCAATACAGAAAGCATTCAATTTATTAATCAAGATACAGGACAACGTATGGACAGCATACTTGAAAATACTTTTCCAGTACAGCCTAAATACATTGGAGAAACAGAGGATTTGGGGATAGAAAGGTGGGGTGAGAAAGAGAAGAGCTAATCCTTTGCTCACACAACTTTCACTTAAAAAGTGCTACTGCAGGTGCATTAAAAGCCTTAGAAATGGCCAGATGGAATTAGACATAGATAAAGCAAAAAACCTGCAAGGCAACATTATATAAACAGCGGCAATATATTTGGTAAACTTACCTTGGCAGAGTGTGTAAATGGATTTCTCTAGAAGGCAGAGAGATGAGCTGATGCTCATTCCAGACCCTGTTTTATTTAATGCTTTTTACGCCTATGATCTACCCCACTGGACAATGATATAAAGGGGCCTCCAAAGTAACAGAGTTTCACCTCTAAACAGCACACTCCCAAACTGTAAATGAACTTATGCGTTCGAACTAGAGCTGGCACTAGTGTGGCTCAGTGGAGGTTTATGCGGAGTGTGTGGTATCATGGTTATCAGAACTGTACCCCCTGTGTCATTATGGCTGGATTTGGGCAATCTTACGTTTTGCTTTTAAAATCAATCCAGGCTCGTCTGCACCTGGACTCTGAGAAGTTCAGCTGAAACAGCAGGCAATTACAGGAACTTGCCCAGCCCACAGGGGCCCTAAGTGTCATACGCCTGAGTTAACTACAGCAAGTTTATGTATCCACAATTAGAATTTAATTGGAAACTCCTGTGTTTTCAACTAGACATCTGAGTATTTACTTTCAGCACAGCACTACCATCAAATAATATTTTCTTGGCTATTACACCTGCTAGCCTTCACATCAACTAGAATACCAAGTCTGTGCTTTTTAAATCAGAGATCACTTTAAAAACAACATACAATTATGCATAATGTTACTTCTCTCACGCAGTGACCTGAATGCATGCATTCCAGGCATAGAGAGGAACAGAAATGGAACAGGTTTTGTGGAAGAAAAGATCTCTCAATTTACATAAGAGCACAAAATATTTTATGACCTCTTCTGCACTTTCGCCTCACTAGAGCTAGTAACAATTAACAGGAAAGCTTCACAGGTTACATTGCAAACTGACAAAAAGCACGCATTTGAGAGATGTCTCTTCCTTTCAGACAAAGAAATAGAACCCAAGAGATAATTTTCCCACTAGGGACATAGAAATAGGAGTGGCTAGAATACTGCCAGCTTAAAGGGTGGAGAAACATATGCTCTGTACAGCTAAGTTCTCTAAGACCGCTCGTTAATTGCTGTTTTATATCTTTACTAGACAACATAAAATTAAAATCCAGGATTCATCCCATGTTATAGCGCACAATACCTTACCCCTAAGTATCTTTTTACATAAGAAATTATACGTATTCAGTTTGTTCCTAGTGCAGTGAAGAAGTACAGCTGAGAAGATATTTTCATACCCTAATACCTTGAAATGTACTAAGATATAAGCAATGTCTTAGGTACAACACCAATACCAACTAAGACAGCTACTTCCTTACACACGCTGAAGAGTGGGGGCTCCTGGGCAAAACTGTTTTACAATTAAGAAAGATTACTACAGTAGCTGCTCAGAAGCCCCGTGACAAAAGATGAAGATCGTGCCAGTTAAAGAGACACAGAAATGGAAGAAGGTAATTTTCATATAAAGCAACTGCATACATTACTAGCAACTGCATACATCCTAACACATTCAGTAGTAATACAATCAACATTATAATCACATAAGCTACATATCAATGATGTTTCAGTACCTCCATTTAGAAGGGGATCTAATACTATCGAAATGAACATTCTGTAGGAATCCATGGTTGACCTAGAGAAAGCCAACAGTATTTTGAGTATATGCTAGATTGCTACTGAAAGAAAAACAAAGGCACAGTGTATATAAAGCTCTGGCATTAATGAATTTTATTTAATTTCTTTGTGAAAATACAGTTCACACATAGCCGATTTGTATGCATGTGAATGCTTGCCTAATTTTCAGCTGTCACTTTTAAAGGCTTCTGGACATCTGCTAAATGGATATTGCAAATAGGGCCCAGTTTTCATATACTTAATAAAACAAATGCTTCAAAGGCTCAAATTTAGGAAATGAAAGAACAAAAGCATTCTGTTTCTTAAAGGTAACTTCATAACTCATTCAGTTATTCACAAAAGTAATCATGGTTTTAGTAACATTTTCTTTTTCCATACAGCCCTTGAAACCAAAAGTTATATTTCATAATACTTCCAGCTCTGTTAAATGCTAAAGCAGATAAGGAATTTGGAAAAAGGAGTTAATGTTAACTGGATGAACAATGCAGCAAGATATTACTAGACCATTATAAATGCTAAAAATGTCTAAAAAACCTGAAGCTTATTCTGAAGTGAAATATTCTCATTGTTGACTATAGGATTAATTTTCTTAACATTTTGCATAGGTTTCAAATTACACCTTCACGAATCAGATGGTTTTAAGTTGAACAACTTCCACACGACTGCCTAAACTACTCTGAATGCTGTCGTGTGTTTAATGAGGTCTTTAGCTTGTGCGTAATTGATACGGAAGCGCCTTGCACATCATCTAACGTACGTCTGCACTACAGGAGTCCTCTGTTTGGCCTTCGCCACTCACAGGACGGGTGGCATAGCAAAAAATTTAAAAGCTACAGCTTGATCTCAGGAGTTATCTTCTACAGGCAACTATTAAACAAAACCACAAATACACTGGAGTGATTCTTACATAACACAGGTCTGAAGTGCAGTGCAGGTACATTTCTTAAAATAACATTATATTTTAATGTATCTTTTGGCCATCAGAAAGTCAAACTTCACTAGTTACAGATTCACTAAAGCAAAGGTGGACACCAGATCTCAGTGTTCATCCCGAAGAGAAGTACTGAGGCAGGGGAAATATGCATAAACACAACAAGGGCACATTAAGATTTCTACGTTATGACTTGTCTACTGCTTTCAAGTTCAAACAGAGAAGGGTAAATCATTTCAGTTTGCCTGAAGACAAGAGATTTAAGATGCATTTGATTTTTTCCAACTTTACGACTGCTATGTTTTCTTTTTTAATACTAATTTTTTAGAGCAAATTCGAAGCCAATTTCTTTATTTCCAAGAGCTTGTTAAATATTTAACAATAGATGGCTTTCTCCGCTAAAGATGATAATTTCAGAAAAAGATGATAGGTTTGGTATAGAAAAATAAATATGTTTAAAGCAAAAACTTTTGACTATGCAATAGCAAAATGAAACTTAAGAGAATGCAATATGGGCTGTTTGTACCAACCAATTACCTCAGTGGTTCAGCAAATATCACTGCCAGGTTGATAAATCTCTTGAGAAGACTTAGAGCCCTTTCTGTTAAACTAACTCTGTTCTCAGTACATTTTACAGGAAACAACTATGCACAGTCCTAGATTAACAATGCATGAAGTCCATTAATACTAATGCAATCTTTCCAGTGATTTAACGTTGCAGTTTACAGGCTCATATAGTGGCTCTAACCTCATGCTCCAGCCAGATCACATGATAACTTTTTCTAGTCATCTAGAAAACTATATATAGTTTTCTTCATATATTTCTGTCATCTCATCTGAATATTAAAACAGCAACTGCAATCTGAGGAATCTACTAAGAAGGGGAGAATATACAGGGAAATAAACTACTCCCTTCTCCACTCCAGCAGCCTTCTCTTGGCCAATATTCACCTTATTACAGTTACCATAAAAAGATCACCTAATTGAATGCAATCACAATGAACTGAACTTAATTCTGCATTCCAAAAATCACTTAGAGCCTCAGGGAGCTGTCTAAAACAGCACAGGCTCCCATTGCAGCACCTGCACCCCATACTGAATTCCAATTCAAACCTGCACAGTGACCCCTCTCACATCTATAGAAAAGTAAAATAAAGAAATCTGCAAAATTAAAATGAACATTGGCTTTACTTTTAAATACAAAACAAGTGTGTATGGGTCGATTGGGAGCACAAGACGCACTAAGCACAGGTGGAAGCATGTCTTTGTTTTGACAAGGAAGATCAACAAATCACACTGCTTGGAAAAGAATACTTGCATAAAACTGGTCTTGTAAGCTACTAGTAAAATACCTAAAGTTCAACTTCTTGTTCTAAATTTTTAACCTGGTAAATAAAAAGTCTATACTTATTTCTTCATCAGTTGTCAATAAAAACTCTCTTAGTAAAATCTAAAATTCTGCTAAATTCAATACTTTGTGTTGTCTACAAAAGAGCGTCCCAAGGACCTGTTATCACTTCTTGAAAGAGGCTCTCACAAAACAAGTCTGATAATCTGATTTTCTTCTCCACAATTGATGTCTTTCCCCAAATCCCAGTTCTGTTTGGAACAGTCAAGTAATCCTATTACCTAACATACAGGGAGCTTTCTTACAACCATGATCTCTAGACACAAGTACAAAAGTATAAAGGACCTCAAGAATCATGAGGTGGTTTGAGTCTTCAGCCCGATTGGTAGTGACTGAAGGCAGAAACTCAAATGGAGAAAATTAAGCATTTTTAAGACTGAACATGCTTAAGTACACATGGTCATTTCAGTGTTGACTGAGCCATTTGCAGATGAGGTACTCTCAGATGCTCTAAATGAGGCCCCCTTCTTGCAAAACATAAATCTCTCCAGGCTTTGGGTGGCTTCTGCCCCATACTTCTCTCCACACGTAACAGTACGCACTATCTATTCCCTGTTTCCATTTTTACCTCAAAAATGCTTGCATCTTATACTCCGGCAAGTCCATCTTTGGGGCTGATCTCCCCCATCTCCAGCTTCCAGCAGAGGCTTTCCTGGGCTTCCTCACAGCAGAGGCACGTCCTTGAATTCTCACCCTCACAAACTCCAGACCTTGCACTTCACACCTAAGCAAGGAACTGTGTCTCCCTTATAGCTCTTTAAAAAATGTCAAGGCAGCCTGGACTACCCTAGAAAAAGGAATCTTTATAACTGCCAGTTATGGCTGTGGATTATGGAAGAAAAACTGCAGTTTTAAAAATCAGAAACAAAGCAAGAGTTTTTCCAGATCCTGAATCAAAGCAGAAATACATATTTAAGATTTAGTAAGGATAATATGAAGACAAAAAGAACAACAAAAGGGAGCCTGAATTAGTAGAGGAAGTTCTTCCTCATCTGTAAAACGCACAGTGAGGAAGAGGCAGGAGATCAGAATTCAAGCGCATTGAGGATGAAGAAGTCTTCTAGAGGGACACCAGGGCTATCTCCAGAGCTGCTGATAAATGCTAGTCAACTTCTCAATAATCCAGAGAAGTTCTTCAGCAGACACCCAGGCACAGCCCTCTATATTTTCCTCTTGCAAAAATGGGTGAACTTTTATTTTTAATGCTATTATAGTAGAATTTGAGGGGCAGAAAAAGAGAAAACTTCTTCACAGAAACACAACCAGCAACTTTTTAATTTTTTTTTAATTACTTTTAGGGAGCTTCCTGCAATTTAAATCTTTCCCAACCTAACATTTATACATTTTATGAACTTTAATGCCCAAGCCAGAAATTGTGTTATTCACTGAATAAAAATAACTCCAGTGTGTTATGGAAGGGGGCAGAATGCTTCCATAAAATTTCACACGTACTGAAAGTCAGCTTCCAGCTTAGGGACAGACTAGAAGTTATTAAAATAAAAAAAATTAAATATATATACAGATGAGGATAGCAAATGCACGTTTCATTTTTCATCTTAATTAACGGACCTGCTCCACCTTCTAGTCACTTCAGTCAGTGAATGCTCCCGCGGTGGGGCTGTGGGAGCAGCTGTGGGTACACAGCCTGACCTCCAAGTCCCACCAGCACCTGGGTGCTTCCTTGTTTGCTTTGGAGGGAGAGAAGGGAGAGCAGAGTTACTGCTGGCAGCCAGTCAAGGATTTCTCCGGGGAAGAGGAACACACTTATTTCCCAAGCAGAGCTCTTCAGTAGCAGCTGCTGGCAAATGCAGCCCCTTGAATTTTCCCTTTTCGTGCTCTTCCTTGACCTCTCTGGAACAAGGCGGTTTCACCAAGGCTGAGGACACATTCTGCTATGTCACTGAAGCTAGGACCCCCTAGAAATTATGTTTGCAGGGTTAGTCATACAGGCAGGAACTTGAAGCTGGAACGTTCTCTAGCACTGCTCCTGTCAGACTTATCTGATCAATGCCATAGAGTCTCAGACAAAAGTAGATGTTCCCACAAAGCAGCACGTCATTTTGGGAACTTCACCCCAAATGTTTCACAAGCCACAATAAAATAGTAACACCAGGAATGAGCTCAAACAGATAATTTTCAACATTATGCACCAGTGCTTGAATTCCCTCCATCAAATTCTGTTCAAATACTAGCTAGCCAGAAATAGCAATCAGTCACAGGTTGCAGTCATCACTGCCAAAATGTCAACAGCTGAACTGAAACTGGGGTAATCTGGAGCTGGAGAAAGTCTGCAGCACTCAGTGATTTTTGTATTAGGCAACTAGAACCTAAGCTTTTCCACTTCCATGTTTCAAGTAACTTCAGTCAGTCTGTTATAATGTCAGAAGTGACTGATTCAGAGGTTGTTTAACAGTAAGGAAAGACCTATGACTGGTAGCAACAAAATGAAGACTGTAACTGGCAGAATATTGAGATACTGGCATTTGTCTAGAAATAGGTAGTGTAAGATCACATCCAAACACATAGAAAGCCACAAAACCAATTCCTGGTGTTACACAGTGCTCCAGAGGAACCATTTCCTAGTGCTGCTCGGCCAGCTGGCATGGACAGAACCACCAAAGCTCCAGCAGCGATTTCACACACTGCTCCCTGTGGAGCGCAGGCGAGGCCAACATGTCCACTTCACATCACATTTTCCTCAGAAGCTCGAAGCATGCATTTATATGCAAACCAAGTATCAAACAGCTATATTTTCTGAAGTGGTTTAAGACGATGGTACTCCTGAACAGGGGTCAGCAGCACCAACTTCAAATGCTGAACCTGCATTCACAACTTTTGAGTACCCTCTATATAAGAATCAATATTAAACTGCTATGCACATTTCTAAAGAGAATTCTCATATTGTGAAACGCCTCTTACAAAACATCCAAAAAGACAATCAATATAATTTCTGCTGCTTCTAAAACATTTGTTTTGTTTAATATTGAATTAAATTCATCTGAGAACTGAACTTATTACAGTCAGATAAACACACCACATACCTTGCACAAGGTGGAAAATGAAGAACCAAGTAACAAACGCACACGCATAAGTTTTGCAATGATTCTCTTTCAAAATAGACATTTTTCTGCTTTTTATCAATAAAGTTCTTATTGAGAGGATTTCACTTAATCCACCTTCCTACTCTTACACCTCAGTTTTTCTACACTCTAAAATATTGTCACACAATGCCAGTCTACAAGCTACGGCCTTTCCACTACAAAAAAATACTAGCATATAATAGTCATTCACGAAGCATTAAGGTATTGTTTGTTAATGCCACAGAGACAATAAAAGAAATTGCCACAAAGCACAGGAAAAAAAACACATGGGACTGTACATTTCTATTTATCTTCTACACACTCATCTTACCTAAAACAGTCAGATAACTGCCCTCACCCCTGGCACTTTTAGTGTTACTCAGTTTTATCTCCCCTTTACTAAAGCAGCTGGTCACAGAAGAAAATTATCCACAGACTTACTGGTCTTATCCACTTGGTTTAGGCCCTGCCTGGCAATTAGGTAAAACACACATGGACACCTGCAGCTCTAAACCTGTAACATGGGAAGCTGAAGTACAACAAAACTAAGATTCAGAAAACAGAAGAATGAGAAGATACATTAAAACATACAGCACAGTCTAAAATTCAGCCTTCCAGTAGCCTGAAGGCAAGGAATGAAAGAAGCACGAATGAATGCATGCTATCAGCTCCATGAAAATACATGAATATTCTTGCTTATCTACCATTCCTTCAGCCATCTCCCTCTCCTCTAAGGAAGCAGGGAAGTCTGCCCATTTGTGCCAGGGAAGATGAAACCTCACACTTCATCATCGGTATTGCTTCATCATGTATATTCTTCATCATCAATACTAAACACTTGGTGCTACCCAGATTTCCTGGTTTCTGGAATATATTTTTTTAAAAGGTACGTATTCTGAACACGAAGCAATCTCTAGAGAGAGCCACCAACAGAAGCATTTAAAACATCCTGAAAAGTTTAGTAAGAGTTATGAAGTTTAAGATTCAACTGAACTTTATCTGAGGCTTAAGAGTTGATTTTGGTGATAGTGAAATCAGCCCCGGTTACCCAAATCAGCGACAAATAAGACAGCAGCACATACAACCTCCCAGCACTTCTCATGGTCAAGTCAGCTACTGTAACGTGACCAGTAAGTCAACACAGCTGCTCTGGAATACCAGTGCACCCTCTCTCTCTGGGAAGTCCTCATCTGTGGCCATTAACATAGATATCCTCACCAAGTTATAAATCATTCCTGATCAATATTTTCCTTCCTCTTTAAAATAGATTTTAGATTCAGGTGCCAGTAGGATGTAAATGAAGAGGCAGATAGACTGCACCATGCAATATTAAACAGCCTGTAAACTGAAGATTCTCACCCCACCTTTCCTCTCTACTTTTTTAATGGACTCCTGAACTGTGACTTTAATCTCAAAAAAAACTAATAGGTACCATTTTTCTAGAACAAGCATTTTCAGAATGAAAAGTGCTACATCTACAAAAAAACCCCTGTCATTCTGCTGTGCTACATTTCATAGGAGAGTATCTCTCCAGCTTCTTCAGTGTAATGTCACACGAAGCTCCACTACAGATGGATCCATGATGAATCCTATTATCACAATATATGAAGTAACACTTTGCCAACTGTCTCTTGCAGGTCAGTTTTGCCACAGAAATCATAAATCAGAATGGCTCCATCAAAAGAAAACTTGTGTAATTCTACAGTTTGGCAAAGAAGCTGTTATGACAGCAGATTAAAAGACTATTCTTAGCAAAACTCTCTTTTTCAGAAATAATAGGATAAGGCAAAGATCTTCCAATTCCTTAATCCCTTTTCAAATAAAAGATTATGCAAAAGGACAGTAGATGGGGAGAAAATCAAGATAAACATTTTTTGAAAGACTTAAAATATTCAGGTTTATGGCAGGACATTATTTGTCACTCCAATTTTTTTTTTAAGCAATGTTCTTAAAATCTGGAATCAGTGAAAATTCAGTGAAGGAAGACTTCAAAAAGCTGTCCCATTTTAATTGTGTCAGAAATGCAATCTGATGCATGCAGCTGGACCCAGAAAACAGGTTAAAAATCTCACTTAAACTATAATCTTGCCAAATGACTGGGAAGAAAGCATTCAAGGGAATGCTATTCCTTATTGTTTTATATACCTCCCTTTTGTGCAGAATCATATGCCATGGCCCATTCAATTTATTCAGGTACTTGAATAAGCTTAACCATAATCTAACTTGAAATTCACAAGAAGAGAATAAATTTTTTATTCTGGCACTATACAGTTTCAGCTAACTTCCTAAGGGACTGTTAATTCTAACCGTACCACAAAAATTTGCCTGCATACGCTAGTCCTCTGCCCATCAAATGATCACTGGCAAAGCAGTCATATAGAATAAATAGGCAAACCATCAGCAAAGTAAATCAGTAAATATGACTCAGAGTGCTTCAATAAGATCTGCACACAGTTAGACGCGAAATCCCATTCCAGGATTACTCTGGGGTAGGAGGAAACACTTGTTCTTTAACCTCTTCTTGTAGGGGAAGATGAAGGATATGGAAGCTAAATGTTTCAGCAGAAGAAACGGATCAGAAGATTCTCTAATTTTTTTAAAGGGCACAAACAAACAAAAGATACCAAGTGACCTAAAATACTCATTAAATATCAGTGATGAAGAGGACAATAGCTACAGGACATTAGAGGAAGTAAGGAGTTGCATAACAGCTCAGAAAAGAAGTTTTCAGAATGTTTTAAGACTACACTAAAGAATCACATCAATAGTTCCGCAAAAAATAAATAAATCTTAAAACACTTTAACTTTAAATCCCAGTTACAAAAACTTAGAATCCAATTATGAATGTGCTACTTTCCCTAATTCATGCATTTATCTGTTAAGTACAAGCAGATTAATGCGCTATGAAATCCTGTCTAAAGTATTTGGCACAAAATACCTCAGTAATAAGAGCTTTAGAATGGAACAAAAACCTCCAAAACATATTACAACCTAAGCACTGGCAAGTCCTTCACAGATATCTCCTGTAACACAGTATGGTACTTTGCACAATAATTTACTGGGAGTGGGGTGGGAAGGAAGGCACTACGTTTCAAAATAAAGGCTTTACTTTCTAGGTAGTTTGTAGGGAACCACACCAATCTACCAGATTCATTACTAACAGCAATAGTCTGCTCTGTTGTCCCGTTTCTCTTAGACTTCAGTAGTGCCTGATGCTCTGTTCTAGCAAAAAAAATAAATTCCTAAGACAGAAGGTTTGAGAAGAGTTTGAGAATGCCCATTCTTTAAACAAAAAACCCTTCAGAAGCACTGCTGCGCACTGTACGCTAGTGCTAGTGGCTATGCACACGAAGGGCTGTGATAGGAAATTTTCTGAAGAAAACTAAGAAAGAATTCAAATAAGCTAAAAGATGGGGAGAACAAAGTAGCTCTAGTCACATTAAGATTTTCCAATTTCCCCACAATGCCACACTAATATTAATGAAACCCTTTTATGTCCAACATAATCTTATTAGAAACTGAACTGTCTTTCTTTTCCCCATCTTGACATATAAGTGGCACAAGACTCTTGCAATGCTTCAATTTAAAAAACAGCAAAAGAAACCCTAGCTATTGTTCAACAAGGAGGAGTTTTGCATTGCAGCAACCCTGCAAATGAAAGCCACTCACTGTTGGAAGGCTTCACAGCTCATTAAATGAACCGCTGCCACACACAAGGACCTTCCGCTACTGTGTATCTCCTGAGTATTCACTTTTGGCACTAAATGAAACAAGTGAACCGAGCCCACACCTTTCTAATAAAGCTTTTTAGGATATCATGTTACTACCCTTCCTACTTTGAAGGTGACCAGAATGTTTCTCACCATCCAAAACATTCACACAATGAACAATCCAGAATTTATCACTATTTATGCTGAGCAGTATGTCAACCACTGCATTTGTTTCTACGGGTTCCATAATAAAACTTAAAATTGGGATTACAGATTCAAAACTACGTTTGTACTTTCATACCCGAGATCCTGCAAGTAAACATCATACCTACTGTTAACCTCGCTCCAACAGGCATTAAAGCTGTTAAAGAATACATCTAGGGCTTGCAATGATGTGCCATCCCCAACATCAGATTCCACACACAACTCAAGGACAGAGTCCCACACGAGCAGCTGTATTTGCATATTTAACTACCTACAGGTTCAACCCCCAGGACAGCTGCTTTGCTAAGATACAAAACAGTCTCTCTGGGTTGTACCTTTCTATTCTGCTCACCTCCCTTTCCCGAAGGTTTCTGGTTAACTTTACTAAATGGACAAATATGAAAGAACTAACAGAAACAAATGAGCTGCAGGATGCTGTCTTCTCAAGGCAGCACAAGCACTAAGGACAACAGCACAGAAAAATTTATGGATCTGCCGTGGCATTTATTTCTTTCTCCCAGCTGCTATTAGTCCTACCACCTCTCTGCAGTCATGACCTGCTATTGTGATCAATTGGAAATCAGAGCTGGTTTGCTCCCTGAAGCCACTTTCTGGAGTAACCGCACTCCAGCTAAGAGTAAGGAACCCTCACCCACCCAGCAGAAGATCAAAGCCCTGCAGAAGCAGCTGCCAACACACTCCTCCGCCACAGAAAGCAAGACCTGGACAAACTTCAGCTGGCTACCAGGCTGCTTACTGCAGGCTGTTCCTTTGGAGATGGGTTTTTACATTCACCACAGTGATCACAGGCATGATAGGTACTATAACCTTATTTTTTGTCCTTTATGCTAGCCTGCAAGCACTTCTGGCCTAATCAACTGGAAAGTTCAGTGCAGGACAAAAAAATGCCAGTATTGCCACCAGCAGACTTGAATGAAGATGCTTATCACATCTCACTACTTTTCCCTCCACAACTTCTAAATGCAGTTCTGAGCAGCCTTGTTTATCTACATCACTGTGCCTTTCTCTTGCCAACTTCCTCAAGCTACTTTGAAAATTTAAAAAAATTTATGAACAGCAGAATCATAATATGGCTTGAAAGCAACCTCTGGAGATCATCTACCTGCTCAAAACAGGTAGAACTTCAAATTTGTATTCATATTGGGCTACTCTGGACCTTGTCCAATCGACAGTCTCCATGGATGGAAATTCTGAGGCCCCTCTGGGCTCTTGGTGCTGCACTCACCCACTCCCATGCATCAAGACATCAGGTAGGACATGATGTCCACCATGTCCTACTGAAATTTCCATTCTTCTGTCTTGTGACCATTGACTCATCTTCTCACTGTACACTTCTGAGGTGAAAGTGGCTCCATCATCTTTACAACCCCTTACTTAAAGATGGCTAAATACAGCAATGACATTTTCCATTAACTTTCTCTTCCCCAGGTCACAAACCCAGTCCCTCCTCCACTCTCAGGTGCTCCAGCCCCCAACTGTCTGAGCTGGACAGTGCTGGGCTCCCTCCAGTTTGTCTCTCTCTGTGGATATGTGTGATCTACTGTGCAACACTGCAGCTGGAGCTCCACAGCTGCCCCACAGATGGGAACAGTTCCTCCCTCTGGCCAGGCTCTTTCTAATGCAGCCTGGTAATTAGCCTCGAGGGCTACAGAGGCACACTGCTGATTGCTGGTCAGCTTCTCATTCATCAGAAGCCCCAGGTCCTCTTCTGCAAGAGTTGCTGCCCAGTCAGGGGCTCCCAGCAATCGACAGCAGAAGAATCACTTTCATTTTATGTGCCTACGTGCATACGGACACACACACTTAGAGCTGGGCATTTCCATGACTTTAAGATCACAGTGAGAAATATGATACTTGATGTTCATTCTTCTTATGTCACAACAATCAGAACACCAGAGTGGAGGCAGGTCAGGTTTTGTTCAGCAGACTAAGGTACAAGGTAAACGTTCAAATGGACACAGACTACAATGATGGGAACACACATTTTAGCCACAGTTTGTAGTTAAAAGAGTAAATATTGAGTCAAGACATTTTCTTGCATGCTTTTAAGATCTATAGTAAAAAAAAAAAAAAAAAAAGAAAAAAGCTTGGTATAATGTCAATATAATTAAGTAATGGGAGGTTGCCAAGGATTTTTTTGGTTGGTTTTCTCTTTTTTTTTTAAATACTAAAAATCAATAACTACAGTGAATAGGCTATCCAGCAGCACTGCAGAATTAATGTTTGCCCTTTTTATTTATTTTAAGTGTACGCACATATGAGTACATGTACAGTATTTGCTTTGTTTGCAACACAAATGACCATTAAGTTAAAGTATATTTTCTGCCAGTCACCGCTTTAGCATTAGCCTACAATATCCAACTGAGAACAATTAATAAGCATCCCATCCGTTCACATATCAAGCAGCATTTATCCAACAATAAAAGTGACAATATGGGCAACAACTATAAGGTTTATTTTAGTACCAAGCTTACAAGCAATCAATTTGGACAGAAAAAGAACCAAGGATTAGTTTTTAATCACTGAGAGGAAAAAAGCATCTAAAGTTAAGAAGAAATGTGTTGCTATTAATTATAAGCTTGGTACACACCAAGATCATTATCTCTTCACACATAAATCAAAGAAAAACGCAGGTCTTAGAAAACCTTACAAAAATATTTTACAAAATAAGTAACAGTCAAGGTAACAGTACTATATAAACAGCTGGTTGGGCAGCTCTCCACGCTGATCTGATTCAACCTCAGTAACGGATCTCTTTCTCACAGTTTGATGCAGTCAGCTCCAGTCTCTTGGAGGCGTTCTCACCCAAAGGCTTTGTAAAATCTAGAGCAGAAGCAAACTGCTATTCACAGCTGGCTGTGTGATAAGCTGGAGTGTTCCTTATGCTACACAGAATGGAAGAGTCTTCCAGTTCACAAAAGGAGGCTCACTACCACGTCCTTGGTGTGTTCCTTGAGCTCACACAGCAAAGCTTACATCAAGGAAATCTTAAGTTGCATTTTAAAAGTATGTAGCAATTCTGGTTGGTTTTGTTTTCTGTGACCTAATTCTTCAAATTCAAGTATTAGTTTCCCTTAATTAAAGGTTGTATCATGCATAGCTACACTTATTGCTATGTACTTCCCACGAATTTCAAGTCAACTTACTGGCAACATATTCCACCCCTCACCCAAGTCATCATGAATTTCTCAGCATCATCATCAAATTCTTCTAGGATAGCATATTTCTTAAAAATATCACCATTCACTAAGGCAGCTACTGTTTTGCCACAGGACAAACTTGTACAGATGAATAGTACTAATAGAATTCCATTAAGTATTTGATAAATACCAACAACTTGGGAAACTACTCCGTGACCTGCATCTGCAGTCCCGTATTTTGAATAAGAGCTGGGACAGAAAGAGAGTAGGGTATTTCAAGCTTTTTTCTTGAAGGCTTCATATATTACTGAGATATAATAAGCTGGGAAAAGCTATAATAAAGGAAGTTTTGAACACAGCTGCCCCTACCAAGCAGAATAACTTAAAAGATAAATGCTGCATAATTTTGAAGTGCCGCAAAAAATAAGTAAGCATTTGCACTCCTACATGTAAAATACAGCCTGAAAACAGTTATTTTTTTTTCTTCACAAACAGAGCATTTAAAGAAAGCAGAAGACACAAACAGTTATCAGCACTGTGAGGATGCATCTTCTGGCTCACAGTCCAAAGATGTCCAGATTGTTTTATTTAAGGGCCGCTATTAATACTACACATACACTTTGAAACGATTCATACAGCTAGGTGTGGAAGAGGTTGTCCATCCACATGAAGTTAATGACTCTCAACCTCTAGATCAACATTCATTACCAAATGGATACTCATCCCCAATTCAGTTTGGGCTCTACAGTGCATGCGAGAAACCAAAATAATCATCACGCTCAGAATGCTTTTCAGTAACAGCAGCTGAAGAACAAATCTGAAAACAGATCTTTAAACCAGCACTTCTCAATGTAAAAGAGGTTTGCCCATCTCTGTCACTTTAGTCTTCCAGTAACCACTACTCGATGTGTGAATACCTTTGTGCATATGCATGACCGATAGCAAGCCCCACCTAAGCAGCTTCCTTGTCTTCCAACCTTGCAATGGCATAGCAGTTTGTTCAGACACATAAGGGAATTAATCAGGCTGAAAAATAGTCCAGAAGGAAGATATTTTTTTTCCAGCTGCATCAGTTATCTCCTTGATCTATTCTGCCACACAGCAGCCAGCAAGAAAGAAGAGCAGGTAAGAGAAACTGCTTAAGCAAGGCAGCCACTGAACATGAAACTATGGTGTGATGTTATAGCAGTATAAACACTTACAATTGCTCTGAAAACTCAATGACTTTATCAACCAAGTATCTTTCACCAACACTACAGTCATCACTGTTAAAAGGAATGACTATTGCTGTGTTTTCGTACCGCTATACCTTGTAATGAAGCAACGAATGCTTCTCTAAATATAGCTCATCTTTTCACAAGGATAGCCAGAAAGTGCCTTTATCAAGTTTAGAGGTGAATTTCCATCTCCATTTAAACAAAGGGATTCTTGAAAGATTTGAAAACTAGATGTTCACATTCTTAAATCAAAGTAAAAATTGGTTTCAGAATCCATGTCCATACTGGCGAATTTCACAAAAAGCAAACAACATAAGTAGCCTCAACTGAATTTTTGAAGAGCTTTCAAAAGCCAAGAGATCTTTCTGTAACATAAACAGAAGGCTGTTTCTGCAAGTTTTGAATTAAAGACTAAGCGTTTTTTTTAAAGGAAACATTGACAGCAATAAAATACCTCTCAGCTTTATTAAAAAACCTAGGATCAAAACCAGATTGGTCTAATTTCTGAAGTGATACAGCAATGAACAATTTATTTTATATACATACACATATATATATAAAAATAAAAATGCCTAATAAAACTATATAAACACAGAGCACTTTTTTTTTCCAAGGGGGGGAGGGGATGGGAAATTATGTTTAAGCAATAGCACACCATACTTTTCATCAGACTATCAAGAAGGACACTTGTATTTGTCCAGAATACTGCATCAACCCTCAGAAATGAGGAGCTGAGCATGTACCTTCTATGCATCTTTTAAACAATAAGCATTCAAACAATTTAGACAGTTGAGGAAGTATAAAAAAAGAAACCAAAAACAAATACACAGTGAACAAATAACCAGGCAGTATTATGATCTCAAATGCTATTCCATTAGCTCATGGTTAAAAAAAACCAAACAAACTACAAACAAACAAAACATGACATAAACACATCAATTTCAGGTAAGTAGCAGGCAGAAAATAAATTCAGTTGTTAAAAATCTCCAAACATTTGTTTATCCCTCAATATTTGCATAACAATCCACCAATGTAATAAGCTTATCTAAAGCCTTTACAAAGGAGGTTATACCTCCATGCCTGTAAAGCCAGCAAAGGCCTTGGTCCCTAAAGAGCAGAATTAAAAGTCAAAACACAAAAACCATACACAAAAAGCAATTCTGCCTCTGCCAAGAATAAGCAGGCCAAAACTACAGGACTCAGAACCACATGAGATCTCACTAATGTTTCTGATCTAGAAGTCTCCATAAAGCGTACGGTAGCCCACAAGATTACTTTGAATGCTCATACAAGCCAATAGTCCAAAAAGCTTGGGAACTTCTGCACTGGAAGACACCGTTAAAATTCCTTTTCAGAGTGATGACGAAACAACTTTGTACATCCTCTGCAACTCTGGATTGGTCTCCTTCAGCAAATGTTTCTCTCTCCCTTCTCCTATCCTACTTTTGCCCAGCTTTGGCCCTGACAACTGTCAAGATCTGATGAGATGCCTGCAACTCGTCTGGTCCCTGCACTGGCATCACACATTCTGCAGAACTCCACACCTGCATCCCACAATCACACTACCCTGTGTTACATGTCTTTGAATCAAGTGGGGAGAAAAGACAAGATGGCTGCCCCCACGGACCGAGATCAAAGCAGGGGACTATCTGAAATTCAACATATTTTTCTTAACTGCTATTAGAAGAATTAAGAGTTTCCTTTCATTATATACAATGAAGGCTCAAGTCAGTCGGTGAGCTCACTTCGACAATACCCTGAACCAGGTTTGGCCCAGTTCCTCTTCATGTCACAGTTCAAAATGTTTCCAAGTTATCTAATATACTGATACACCCGCAAGCACGTAATGATGCATGCCATATACTATTCTGCCCTAGAAGTGCATTTGTTGGCATCTCTAGAAGTGAGACAAGGTCTCATGTGACAATCATTGGTTAAGTCTCCACACCTGTAGGTAAAACCCAGCTGTGAGAAGCTTGCTCAATTCCACATGTACATGCCCAGGGGCAAGCAATACTTTGCTTCCCCGAACAAGCATAACACCCTTTGTGTTTATATTATCAGATAGGCCAAAGCGTGTAGGATGTTTCGATTGTCTGAAGGGCTTCAGCAAGCCTGTTCCGTACAACATTGAAATTAAAAAACCATTATTGTAGCTGGGAGGGAGGGGAAGAATTAATAATCAAGTGGCATTTTGTATTTGTAGATTATTATCAGTGCTCAGGTCAAACTTCCCTGATGGAACCGCTCCAGCAGAAAGGCATAAAGAAACCAGCTTTGGGAAGTAAAACTGGATACTGTTAAATGACAGAGAAACCAAAGAGCGAAAGAAATTCTGCAAAGAGATCGCTCGCTCCTTTTGCAAGAAATATAAGAATAAAAAGGCAAAAAGAGTCAAAAGATATTGCCGGGCTCCCCCAAGCCCCTGGAGCAGCTGCATTATCCCAGAGGAGCTTTTTTGGCTCTGAGAGGCATTTTTAAGAGCAAGGTCACGAGAGTTGACCACAGCGGTGGCTCCTTCCCCGGCAGGGCTGCGTTCCCGCCTCCCCGACCGCAGACCCTTCCTCCCCCCGGAGCCGCGGGCCGGGCCCGGCCCGGCTGAGTGCCCCCACTCCCGGAGGGAGGAGGAGCCCCGCGCCGAGCCTCCTGCCACACCAACAAAGAGGCCCCCGCCATTATCCACCGAGACACCTCCAGCCCCGAGCACACACGGAAGGTCACCGCACCGCAGAGCCCCCCGTCTCCACGCAAGGCCGCGGGCCGCCCCCGGCTCCCTCCCCGCCCGCTGAAACATAAACAAAGCACCCGGGCCCGGCCCCCGCCCCCGCGGCGCGGCTGCTCACCCGCGTACCGTGCCGCGCCGCGCCGCACTCCGCACCGGCTCGGCCCCGCTCCACCCCCTACCCCCGCCGCTCCCGCGGGGCCGCGGCCCCCCGCCACCGCGCTCACCGCCTCCCGCCGCCACCTCCTGCCTCGGCCGCTGAGTAATGAGCCGGGGCCGAGCCGCGCACACGCACCGCGCTCCGCCCGCCCGCTCCCCGCCGCGGCTGCGGCTGCCCGCCCCCTCCGCTCGCCCCGCCCCGGACCCTGGGCTCCGCACCGCCTCCGCCTCGCCTCGACCGAGCGGCCGTGGTGGGGCCCCCCCCCGGCCCCGAGCTGGTCCCTGCGGAGGCCGCGGCTGCCCGCGGGCCCTGTGTCGCCGGCATCGCTCTGGCTGCTCCGCGCCCTTTCCCCTGGAGCGGTTCCTTTCCTGAATCGCCCCCCTTAGCCAGGCTTCCCTTCCTGCTTGCAGAAAAAAACCTGCATTTTTCAGGTCTTTGCCTTCATGCCCTCCGCCAGCGCTTTGGCACCCAACCGTGGCACTCTGGCATTCGTCTGTCTGCTGCTCCTGGCCATCTTTCACGGCCTTGGCAGCTCCAGGCTTCCCATTGCAGGCCTGGCATGGCAGCGCTTTATCTCATTATTGGGTGTCTGGAGTGTTGTAACATTTTCATGTTCTTTATCTGTTTTGGCGCTGTTTTTCCTCTAAATCTTCAGTGCCTCTTTGTGGGATTTTGAGTTATTCATTACCATTGCCTTTGGCTGTTGGCACCTGACATGAGAACTCTCTCCTTCGTTTTTCAATACTTTGCTTGGTGTATCATTGTCCTTTTGGTTTTTTCTTCTCTCTCTCTCTTTTTTTTTTTTTTTTTTTCCCCAGGAATGTCCCTGCTTAGAGGCAAAAGGAGGCCCCTCAGTGCCTTGAAGCCATGTCAGTATGGTTGAAGCAAGCCTTTGTAAGTTTTTACTACATAGTACAAAAAAGGCCTTATGAGCAGTATTTAAAAATATATAAAATCTGCCAGTTAGGCACAGGGCGCTGTAAAAATGGACATTTCACATGTCATTCATGGTCAAACATTTGAGTGGCCTATGCCACGTTTTTGAAGATGCCAAATATTATATTGAGACTGTTGCTGCTAGCAGCTTTTATCCATCTGTAATGAGCATGGATTTTTACATAGTAAAGGTGGTGTTTCATGATATTCCAGTTTTGCCCGCTATCTTGGTGTTAAAAGCTTCATTTCCATAAAACTGTCCATATACTACTCACATGCCCATTTTAGTGAGATCTCTGCTCTCTCTGGCCTTAAAATTATCACTTGATTTAAGCAAGCCCATTTTCACTCCGTATGTTAGAAGTGATTCTTCTAGAGATCCCCACAGACAGATACGTGATGCTTCCTTTATATTTATACAAAAACCCCAAAACAAAACTATCACCCAGACTCCATCCCCAGCCCTCTATAGATGCCACTGGGCTCCAAGGGTGCTTCTAAGGCACACCTCACACCTCACCTCTGATTATTTCCATGGGACAGCCCCAGAACTCAATTAGCCAGTTTTTAGCTTTGAGGCTTTTTCTTGTTGCAGAATGTTCAATCACAGCCAGACATTGCATTCTCTTCCATGTTTATGTATGCCAAAGGCAAAGCTGGGGCAGAAGGGGCAATATGAATCCCCAAAATACACTGTAGACAAAATTTAATCTGGGTAGGTCACATTCATCTTCATCAGCAGATGAAACTAGCCCTGCTCATTTTGGCTGATACAGGTGATGGCACCTTCAGATGTTTCTTTCTATTGGCAAATAGAGCTCCAGTGTTAACCTCTGGTCTCCTCTGCACAGCAAGAAACAGGGGGGGACATAACGTTCAGCCAGGTCAGTTATTTGCAACAAGACCCGTGGCCTTACAGGTCACTGATGTTACTCCTGATCTTTTTGTGAGAGCTATCGTTCCTGATCATCCCATCTGAAGTAAGACTGCATTGAGATTCTCAAGCGAAGATGGACAACAGTCCCTTTAAAGTATAAAATGGTGTTTTGCGTAGGATCCAGATTTGTCACATTTCTTTTTCAGGGCACAATAAAATTCTCATTAAGATTTTATAGTTTACAAAGTTGATGCTTTTAAACGGAGATGTATTTCTAAGTGTCTTTTTAAAACTAGTCCTCACAACCTTGTACGCCATCAGCATCTATTGCCGTCTTGCATGTAGCGCTGATAAGCAACAGAAATAATGATGCAAAAATTACACAAAAAGATCAGAGTAGTGTTGTTGCAAAGCATGCTGAAGGAACATTATATATTTTAATAGGGGCTCCAAAATATGTAAAGATTTTATGAAGGAAAATTGTCAAAGGAAGATTAAGAATTTCATACTGTAAATTTGCTACTTACCAATATAATGGTTTAAAAAACTAAAGATAATATGATAGTTAGGCTGTAAAGTTCCTGTACACTATGCAAAATTTACAAGACATTGTAATAACACCTCTCTAAGTAAGGACAAAGGTTTCTTTGATTGTGTGTGTGATCAGATTTGCAAAACCAAGTCCCTGTATAAGAAAATAAAACTTTAAGAATGTCATTGAGCATCGCTATAGTATTGTTTTCAAAACTGCTTTGCAGAAGTATTTTGTTACAAGCATAATGGCTATACTTATATATTTCGTATGTCTGGGTGGAAACTTTTTCTGGATTTTCCTGACTGATATCCAAGAAAATACAAAACTAAAGTGCTGATATCCATGAAAGTAAGCAGGTATTTTGCAACGGACTTTAATAAAACCAGCATTTTTCTGTGGACCTCTTAACGGATTAGGAGGATACAGAAGAGAGCACAAGTACGCATGTGCTACAACAGAACGTACAGGCCAGCATACAGGAGATTCCTATTTGTTTATAGAGGATCAGTAGCAGAAGGGGGGAAAAAAGTTTTGCAGAACAATACAAAGAGAGCAGACTACAGCAGGAAGCATGGCTGCCTGGCAGGGGGCAAGGTCTTGGCAGCAAGGGCTCTCGCACTGCGGCCCTGCCGAGGCCACAGAACAACATAACTTGACAGGATTGTTGGTGACAGGTTTGACGCTAAAGGTGCATGGTGGCCCATGAGAAAGTCTGAAAGCTGATAAGGGTCTGTTTGGCAAAATAATGGAATCACCAATCTCAGAACTTGAATTTTTCTTTACAAAAAAATTTTATATATAAGGAGAATCTGATGAGTAGTTTTATTTAATAACAGAAACTCCAAAATTAGGTTAATGAACAATCTGAAGCATGAAAATAATTGTCTGCATATATGTAATTGTTAATCATTCTCTTACCTCCTCAATTTCGGTGTCCATGTAGCATTAGTCTTGGATTTGGACTGCTGCTTCAAAGTAAGCAGTTGTTGAATGTTCAATAAGTACGTTGATTAAAAAAGTGCCGGTAAAATTTGAATTATGTCAAAATACTGCAAGCTTTCACACTCCCATACACTGGCATACAAGTCTGTTTATGCACGTCATATTAAAATGTCTAGATTCAGCAGTCACGAAATTACGTTAAAAATGTAGTTTTGTCATTTTTTAATATTTTCTTTAAGTTCTTGTCAATTACCAAACTCTTGGTAGCAAAAAAGGTTTTAACATACTGATGTTTATAAACTGCAAAGCAAACAATTCAGGCTGAAATCTTTGGAGTCAAGGCAACGGATCTGAATAGCTGATCCAGATTTTGATGTAGAAAAAATCAAAATGTCAAAAATTAGAAATGACAAAATAACAGGCGCAAACATAGATGGAGTAGTCACTTTTGCCCCAAAAAATCCATAATAAAGAATAATGATTTAGTTTTGCACCAAAATGAATTAGCATAATACACCCAGTAACTCAATAGGCTTCAGCTGAGTGGGACTGCAGCGAACACGCACAAGGTGGTAACTGCTTAAACCACAATAGCTGTTTCTCAAGTAAATATCTGATTATGTCTACAGTCATTTTTAGACAAGCTGAAAATAGAAACAAGATATTCTAGGCATGTGTTGTAACTACAAGATACCAACATTTAGACAAAGAACTGCATTTATTGATTTTTTTTAAATCTTTTTAGTTATGTATTTAAAAATACTTCTTTGCAAGAGTGGATCATCTAACCTTTCTTTTTTTAAACCATCTCCAACAGATTGCCTTGCCAAAAATTGCATTTCATGGGACTTCTCAGGCTGAGCCACCTGTGCAAACACGCAGCCACTATAATTCTGTCACTTATTTATTTTAGACGTTTATATATTATCATCACATAGGCACCTAGGTACCTTGCGGCAATGAAAGCCGCCTTCTGGAAATTAACCAAATTAACTAACCCTCTCCTCACCTCACTAATTATTTCATCATGAAGAGATCAACAGGAATTGTGGGCACTCAGGAGGCCCAGTTTTTCCACACTAAGGCTTGATAAGTCACAGCCAGGATCGACAGCCATGTCCCCTTATGAAAACAGGTTGATAAATACTGTTTGCCAAGTGAGATATATGTGGAAAGAAAACCCAGACTTTGAAACATTTTAGAAAATTCCAGTAGTAATACAAACGTGACGTGAAATAAACAAAGCAGTTTCTTAATATCTTTTCTTAAACATTTTTTTACCATTGGTTGTGGCACAGAAGCTGCATTTCACAAAAGAAAGTGAAATGGAAATTCGCTAGAAACTAATTACAACCACAACCCAAATTAACTGACATATGACAGCCTAAAAAAGTGTACAAATAAATACGAACCAAGAATCACACATTCTGATTGTTGATAAATACAGCTAATGTTAAAATATTTCATCTTAATAATGAAATAGATAAAAAAGAACCTATTAAAAGAAACATTGTAACAGCTAGATTTTTTATTTAATTATGCGTTGAAAAGCAGTATGAAATCAACTTCGAGTACCTAGCTGGAGGGATGTGTATTCCATCTTTGAATGGAACTAGAAACAGTCAGTAGTTGCCAAATGTTATTTTACACCTGAATTCTGACTATTAACAAATAATCATGAAGTGGGGTAAAAATTTTTTTAAATAGTAACCAAAATGAATCGAGCACTTGCTGGCTTAAGCAAATGCAACAGAAGGCAAGCAGCCACCGTGGGGCACCATGCAACAGGTTATGTGAACATGAACATGAGGGTAGGGCCACCTTCATGGCTAAGGGATACTGAAGCTCGGTAAAAATGACATTTCTGTATGCCTTGTCAAGCACCTGTGTTCTCTGAAATGACATTAATACTATTAACCCCTTCTTTGCTGATCCTGCAAAGTTCTTTCTGAGCTGCTGTAATTTCACGCGCAGCCAATTTATATTAATAGGTATACCAAGTTAGCAGGCAGCAAAGTACGTACAAGCAGTAGATATATTCAGCCAACTGGAAATTGTGGAGAGAAGTGTGTTTTAACCATTAGAAGACAGTGTTTATGGTATCACATGCCCCATATTTCTATACACTGATATTAACACAGCATAGGGTGTTCTTTATTTATACTACTACTCAATTGAAATTTTGCATGGGCAATTTTAGAAAAAGTTCTTGGGGTCTGGCATTATTTGAGGACAACATTAGACAGTGGGTTCACTGGGCTGGATTGTGGCAATATATTCTACCTAAGTCACAACCAAGTTGTTACGGTTTCTTTACTGAAATTCTTTCTTGATTGTAAATGTGTGCAGCATTTCAGCTGTGGGGTTTATTTCAGCAATCTGCCAAACATACTTCTAATTTATATCTGTATCCCACTCCTGTCTTTCTAAATTGCATACTGACATGCCTGATCTCTCTTCCTGCACACCTATAAATGAAGACTTTGTATTTGGCTTTCTAAGAATAATTCCAGAGCAAAAGGCATTTTCAGGATTCAGAACAAGACCATAGGAACTTTCACATCAGCTGTTTCTCCCTTGTCATTATAAGGTGATCGTAGTTGGAGAAGCCCCTGTACCATCCTCTGTTCACGGTTTCCACTACATGGCAAGCATTGAAAGCTGACATAACTTTAGTGACCTTACACTGAACACCACCATGGATGACTCTGGTGCTGAACTCAGAGGATACTGAAGGCAAACTTTCAGTTATGTTCTCTCCCACAAGTATTCAGTGTTCTTCAGCCTTAAAATTGCTCAATGCACCTTTCTAGTGAAAAAAAAAGACTTATCAGGAGTGCCCAATTCTTGTCAGGGTTTTTTAATTTCAACTTCTAAAGGCTAACACCTCTCCCATGTTAGATAATGTGTCGTGCATTAGCTCTGAAGAGAGCTAGAAAATTACTGCATTTCAAATGAAATTGGTCACCACCAATTATCTGACAGCCTGTCTAAATGCTAGTCGAATCTAGCATTCCATATAACGATCCCAATACAAAACCTAATGACTTCTGCACGTCGTTTTGAAAAACAACTAAATATGGGGATTGTGAGCTAAATGGCAGGTAGAAGAATATAGACAATTTAGCTTTATCTCTTTTGACTTGGTATTTTATTATGAACCGACCAAGGCATTTGGAAGATAACTGATAGTGTGTGTTATGCCTATACTGCACAATACCGTGACTTAGCACTAAGCAAACTACACCAGCCAGAATAAGAAGGGTAACTGCAATAGCAACGGATTCCCCATGGGTGAAACTGCACCTCTTTGTGCTAGTTTGGTGCCTGCACATACCTCTGCATTGTGCAATACTACCCTGTGATCACTTATGTCCACTCATTTTAAGATTCTGAAATTAAGATATATTTTGATCACTTCAGCTATTGCAGAGAAAAATACTCTATAGGTAAAGTGTTAATCTGATGAACACAAGTAGATCTGAATGTATGCAGGTTTCATTGTGGGGTCCAAGAACAAACCAAATACAAAATCTCTTTTCCAAGGGAGAAAAGAGATTTTTTTCCTTATAACCAGCATCCCTGTCATTTCTGGGTAAAATGGCTATTTTTATTGAACTGTCCATGGAGCACCATATTCCAGAAACCTTTAAAGAAGTTTCACTCTTTCCTCAGATTAATGGCCTGAATTTACAGTTCTTACTTAGAGAGAAGCTCCGTTACAGTTGGAGAGCGTTTGGCATTAAACAGTGCCAGTTTCTACTTTATATCATGAATTACCTGCACCACACCCTCTCTTCTTCTATCCTAGAAAGATGCATTGGAGGATATATTATAGGAATACTGCCTCTCATTGAATTACTTATGGGATCAGCAGAACTGCAATCAGGTATCACAAACATGAGGTACTTGACCAATCGTGTTTTATTGCCTCATATCACATCTCAAAAGAGTGTAAGAACCAGAAGCAAATTAAACATATTGTATTAAAAGTGATATTTTAATTGGGTCTCATCCGTTCATAGAACTTTCTAAAGTTTTAGAAACTCCCAGGGGTTTGATCCAGCCTTTGCCAATTATTGTTCTTAAGGAAAACCAGTTACTGTCACCAGTGGCAGGTAAGACTTATGCTGCCTTCCTGCCGTCTTCAAACACAAACTTAAAAACAACCCCCAAAACACCTCCATTCTCAGTTTAGTGGGTTTTTTTAATTAACTTAGGAATTTTTTCTTAAAGGAAAACAGGCTGTTCAGATATGTTTGTTCATCTATTAAGTTGAAATTAATTTCCTTATGTAGATCTTTTTGTTGCATCTTGCCTACATATTGGCCTCTTCTCTTTTTCTTCAAAACTGAGATCAGGGCTGCACAAATCAAACCTGATTCCCACGAAGATACTGCTGTGAAGTACCCGTGACAGCAAAGATCAGAAAAGAGCATAGACTCACATCCCCATATTACTTTGCTAAGCTAAATATAGATGACTGGACCAATTCCAATCTGCTTAGAAATCATTATGGAAATAAAACTTTAACTTGTATGTATACTGGGCATAGGGCTGATGCATGGAAATTCACTATAAGAAGTAGTGGTTAGGTCCTGTTATATGACCTAAAACAAAAAGGGAGATTCCCTGATTTTTCTGAAAGCTGAAGTGATCTCCGTTTAGCTCTGACAGCTCAAGCAGCTTATGATCCACTCCACAGGACTCTGACCTAAAACCAGTTAAAACTTAACAGATACACTGTGAGTCTTTGTTTAACAGAAACCCCACGCCCGACCTGTGGTTGTAGTTTTGGCAGCCTGCTTGTACCACCATCAGCTGAGAAGTAAATAATAATCCTCACCTTTACATAAACTTTAAGAGCTTCCCACACTTCAGCTTCTATGGGATGAAAAGGCATTAATGTCAGAGAATAATTGGATTCTAACCCTTGCCGGTTCTCAGAAAGCTGGACAGAACATAAGGGAGATCCTAAGCCTCCATCCAGCAGTTCCTTCACTCAGATAAATAGTCTTTCATCTTGTTAACCTTCTTTCATAGTGATCTAGTTACATAAACTTTGCCACAATTACATACGTGTCATCTGTACACAGTAAAGATTCAATAGATGAACAGAATGAATGCAACTGAAGCTTTCATACTGTCTGTTTTGAGTTTATGAGTCTGAAATATTAATTTGGCTCAGACCAATACGATGTGAATAATTTTTTAAAATAGCTGTTTTCAATGACTATTTAGAATAGAGAAGGAACCATGGGTGAGAATTTGATTTCACAAATCTGGAACCAGTGCTTACACCAACAGAACTACCACAGCTTTGCACTGGGCCCATGTGTTCATGAGAAGAATGATTGGGCCTTTTCTTAAAGCAATGGATCATAAAGTATTTAGGAACTTTCATTAGTTAATCAAATCAACATTTCTACCTGATTTAATGGGAGCATATTCACATAACACATAATTTCTAGCAAAATGATTCAACAAGCCACTCGCTCCATTAACACCACAAACAGCATTATACACACATCTACTTAAATCTGGTAGCTTGAAAGGCACCACTATAAATAACTTCCTATCTCCTCCCCACTCATTACCTGGGGAAGGAGCAGCCACGAACTTCTGTGCTGCTTTTCTCCTGCTAGTATGACTGTATTGGACAATCAGGCTGAATACACCCCGAGGTGCATCAATGCTCAGGGTTCCCTTTTATCATCAGCCTTTTGCTGATCTGTTGGTATTTGGATCCCTGAATCCAAAAAATGAAAAGCAGTATCAGTCCAAATGATCACAGCAAAAGGGTCGACAAATAATCTTTATTGCACAGTTGATAAGATTTACTAGTAAATGTTGGTTTGACAATTACAAAATGTTCTATTTGAGACATCACAAATGTAAGACTTTTCTACCTAGTTTTATTCCTGCCTGCATTCCTGGCAGACTGCCCTTCAGGTCAGATTTATGACTTCTGGACAAAGACCAAATTTAAAAAAAAAAAAGAAAAGATTTATTTTGCTGCTATAAAGAAAAGGGACCAGAGAAGGCATACAAAAAGATGGGTGATGTGCCCAGTGTGAGAATTCAGCAAGATGGATGTTTTCAGTGACATTTTGGATAAGGCAATATTGCGTTTGTCAGTGTCAGAGGAGAGAGATTTGCAGGAACTGAGATGATGAAAGCCTGAATAAATTTTGTTTAAAGACAGATAAAGAAGACCATAGCTTGTAAATTTTATTCAAAAGCACATGTCAAGATCCAAATACAGTGGAAGGGTTGACCTAGGAAGAAGACCAAACTGAACGTGAGACCCAGAGTATGGGCTAGGCGTAACAGTGGCATCATTCACAGTGACTAAGAAAGGAAAAAGGATTGAGGAATATGGAAATAAGAGTGCCTTTTTTTGGCCTTTTTGAACTTAAATGACTAGTTTGCATGAAGTTAGGCAAAGAGAGACAATGCAAGGTTTTCATTTGGACATGAAGAGAGAAATCTACAGTGGAGACACCTGTGAGGCATTGGCATAAAGATTGTAGCTGAACTTGCATTTGCAAATCACATTGCTCACGGACAAATTATAGGGAGAAAGAGTAAACAAATGCAGCTTTGTGAAATGCTGATACAAAGCTGGGGGGAGAAAGTGAAGGATCCTCCAACTATTCCCCAGAAGAGCATTTATGGAAGACAAGAATCAGGAGTGGAGACAGTCTTACAGTCCAAAGAAGGAAAAGACATAAAGAAGAACATGATTGAGTGTCAGCTGATAAATCAAACAGTATGAGGATCTAGGGTAATGATGATTTCAGCTTCTGATGTTAAAATAATCTTGACTTGTGTCTACCATAGACATAGACAGCAAAGGAGATGGTTCCCTGACAAGAATATTTTCTTATTGTAGCTTCTGGCCTTTTGTATGATACCGTATTTTCTGTTGTGTCATCCAATTTTTGAGGGTCTTCTTTAAAAATAAAATGCTGTCTGCTGTATCTGAATAGTAACTTATATCACAAGTGGATATTTGCCATTGCAATACATAACATACGTTTTGGTAATTTCTTCTGGGTTTGATTTGGTTTTGTTTTGTGGTGGTTTTTTTTTTTAACACTTGGAAGTAAACAAATGCATTCAGCCTTTTTGGAGGCAGACGAACTTCTATTTAGCTCAAACCAGAGGAAAGCTGTTTTGAAGATGGAAAGAATAAAATAGAATGCCAGGAGAAACAGAGCTGGGAAGAATGGGGGAACAATTAATGTGAATATTGAATAATTCCAATAGAACTTTCTTTTGTTTTCTAAGGTTTTTTTTTTCTTCACTTTCTTATATCCAGTTCACAGTTGCCCTGCAGCATCGCATCAGCCCCCTTTGCCCTGCTCTGAGATGCACCCTGCAATAATTAACCAGAATTTTTCACATTGAGCAATATTTAAAAAAAACAATCAAATTCCCTTCTTTCAGTTGTTTTTTTCTGCCCGGCAGACCCATCAAAATCTTATCCACATTGTTTATTGAGTCTGATGGATTTTGCTGCTCATAAAAGACACCCTCACCCCCTCAGACCATCAGTCTCTGCTCTGGTGTACTGCTTCTCTCTGGATTGGCAGGGGGCTGAAAGTGACATCAGTCCACAGGGCTTTAGATCTAATGCTCCCGTGTGCGTCAGGTAATCCAATTGAGTTCTTATATGTTGATGGACCCAGAGATTTATATTGAGCCACTTCCTAAAAGCTGACTCTTATTACCTGGCGGGTGAACTACCGAAAAAAAAAACCAAACCCAACCCAAACCCAGAAAAAAAAAAAAAGAAACAGAAGGAGTGTAAACAGCCTCAGCAGACATGACGTTGCCCTCAACTTCAAACCAGGAGCTGCTAGGCTTGGCTTGCAAGCAAGAGAAGGAACCTTACTGTTTACTTGCTTAGCCACTTGCCAGACCACACAGTGCTTGGTTACAAGATATAAACAAAGCAGTAGAAAAAGGAAGAAAGAGAAAGAAAGAGAGAAAGAAAAAGAGAAGACAGAAGGAAAGAAAGAAAGAAAGAGACAGAAAAAACACCAAGAAACAGAAGTCCAAGCAAGTCCTGAATATGTTTAACGTGACATTTACAACTATAATGATCTAAACAATCAGTATTGGGCAAAACTATAGAAGATTTTGTACTTTTCTGGATGCAGCATCTGTCCAACTTGTACAGGTAGGTTCTTACGTATTTCTCTTAATCTCATTACCAATTAAATAAGTATTTAAGCATTCATCTTCTTAGCTTTGTACAGCAGTATCTAATATTTACCCTGGGTTTTTTGTCTTTACATTAAAGCTCATTTGATTTCTCATTTCATTAGAAGGCTGCTTGCTTGTATGAAAAATGATAACACAGAGTTGGTCAGATTGTGGCCCAGAATTTCAGTGCTTAGTCCCTCCCACCCTCTTCTGGAGTGAGAAACATTCACCTATGACAGAATTTCACTAATAAAAATTCGCAGTACCTCAGCCTATTTTTATTTTCTATTGAAGGCAAAGGAATAGCAGGCACTAAATTGTTACTACTCTTATGGCAGGGGTAAGTCTTCACAGTATAACACAGTTCACATGATTCTGAAAAGCATGTTTAAGTATGTTATTTATTCATAGATTTATACTGAGTACTATTATGTAGGAAAGAACACTGAACTCCAAACACCAGAAAGACACGTCTCTAGTGATTACAACCTGGGACTAAAGACTCTCAATTAAGAAACTGGTTTCCTATTTATTCTCCACTGCTCTCTAATGTGTTTTAAGGCAAGTCCCTGCATTACAGTTTGCAGTTTCTTAAATAAAAGCAGCCTTATTTTATGTAAGTTTTGGCATAGGCTTCATAAACATTACCGATTTAGAAATTTTTAGATGGAAATTCCAGAGGAATATAAATAATGGTAATTTACTATTTACATCTGAAGTGGATCACTAATGATAGCGAATGGCACCATCCTCAGTGAGGTGGTGAAAAAGGCACTGAGACTTCCTCAGGTGATAGAGCCAGTCACCATCAGAATCAAGATCAGAAGCTTTGGATATCTCTCTACTGCAAGGAAAGATACAACTGTGACACTTTCAGGACTCAAAAACTAGCTTTAGAGTACCTGTTTAACATATGAACAATAGGCAAACCACAGCAGCACTGACTACAGTAGGACTAGCTGCTTGAGAAGCTATGGAGACACTTTGGGACGCCTGGACAGTATAGGCCAGTATAGCAGCAGAGTACTATCCTACACTATAGCAGTATAGGACAGTATAGTAGTTGGGGCTTCATTTTTCTTTGGCACCTGAAGAGGCTCGAGTAAAGCCTGCTCAGGTTCTTTTACATGTGTTGTGGTGCTACCTTTTAACCTCAGCATCAGCACATCATTTGACTCTTCATTCCCAGATCCTATGTCTGGAACAAGGCTGCCTCATTACAGAGAATTACATAATGCCTAAAAAAGGACATAAGCCAATAAACAGAAAAGAGAAATACTACTATGGTGCTTGAGTTCTACTGTCCCACTATTTGAGGCACCACAGCAGCAGATAGTATGTCTTTGATGCTTCGATCTTTGAAGCACTATAATGTAGATATGTATTAGATGTATTAGATTCAGTTCTAGGCCACCAGTCATTACGCTTTCTTGTAGAATGAACTTTTAATGAAGGGTGCATGAGAAAAAAAAAAGAAAGAATGGCAGTAGCTCCCTATCATAGATATTCTGTGAGGTCCTTGTGGCTTGACGTCAGCCAGAGTGGAGGTGCTAGGGCATACAAGCTTACCAAGAACAAACATAGCACCACTTTCTTTTGAATGCAGTTATCCCATGAGATGCTTTTATACATTTCTACTGAAAGAATATCTATTTGCAAAATGTCCGCAGACAGTGTAATATTCACCTCTGACATTCACAGGTAGGTTCCCTTTGATGTAAAGAGGAAATTGGAATTTGGCCCTGTAAGTCTGATTCTGTGGGATGCTGAGTTCTACATTTTCTTTTGGCATCAACAACATTTTGTGTCTTTGAGGAACAATGCCCATAGAACTTGTGAGAAAGCCACATCTTTTAACACCCTTACCACTCAGCTCATGAAATTCACTACAGAGAGGCACGTAACCACACTGTTCAGGAATAAGATTTCAGCTCTCTCCTTCAAAGACTAGACTTTTTAAAGACTGGCCCAACCCATGAGAAGTTTATGATTTCCTAGCAATGAAATTTGGCTCTCTTGAGCAATGAAAATTTATTCACCTTGAATGGTGAATACTCTGGTTAATTCTCCTATTGATTCAAGTGCATGTTTCTGGAAAGGAAATAAAATAAAAGAAATTTACTTTAGAGGGTGAAAAAATATTGTATAATGAAGGCTGTATCATTACAGCTCTAATTTCTGTGGCATAATCTTTCAAAGGAAAAGTCATGCTTTAGCAACAAGGCAACTCCCTTATTGACTTGTGAGTGTTTACAGATTCGGCTCCGCCTATCTACTTTATTTGAACAGAATTTTTTAACATCATTTGAAGTGTTTATTCAAATCATAAACCCATAAATTTCCACCCCATATTTCAGAGAGTTGAAATCATACTTAATGAGATTCATCTCTCTGGTATGAGGAATACAGTGTATTCTCTCCAAAATTATAATCACAAGTGTACAATGAGCCAGAGTATAAAATTTGTATATGGAATATATGTGAATAAATCAGGTTATGGTTTAAATTAATTTTAAACTATATTTTTCAAAAAACATGCTCTTTTCAGTCTCTTACAACTTTTTATGTAGTTAAAATGTATTGGTAATTTATGGACAAGCAGCATTGAAATATAGTAGATTGTACTTAAGGAAAGTAATTCATAATTATCCAGCTTTTTATCCAGTTATTATGCTTATATTTCCAGGTGAAAAACATGTTGTCATGAATGATACCATGTATCAAGAACTGAATTTAAATATATTAAAGGGTTACTTTATTGGCTCTTAAATGTATTATATACACAAGAACCTCCAAGTTTAATTTAGGCATTTTTAAAAGTCTAAAGTAAACAGTGAGGGCATCTAATCTCCCCAGATTCTTATCCTTTTTTTTTTTCTTTAGAATAGTCATACAGTTATGATTAAGTTATTATATAACATTTATTTTCAATACAGTTTTTTCTGTATTTCCCCTAAGATCAGTAATAGCCATTAGTTTGGTGATAGCAACAGCATTCCCTTAATTCAATTTCAACTACTTTTTAGTATATTTTGAGAATTTACTGTTCAAGAATTTACTTGGTTTTTCAATTTTAAATGTTATAGATAGTAAACAATTTCTATACTCTATTTTTGATAAGCTTAATTTGTCTTATGGAAGAGTACTGTTCTTCAAAAACAAAATATAACCTGAAGAAAATATAAACAGATCTGTCATCAACACAATAGATGCAGTCAGACCTATCACAATTACAGACTGAAGTGATTATTTTCATTGCTCTGTAGCCAATTGCATGTTACAGTTTTGTGGATTCTCATAAATCAGATGCAAAACAAAACAGATTTAGGATTCTCACTGGCAGACATTTTGGTCCCAGCTCTCAGTGCTTCTTCAGTATCTCCTAAGTACCCAGTCTAGTTATTTTGGAGATCAACACCTCTCAAATTCTCCATACAGTATTCAAAATTACAGAGATAGATTTTTTTTTTTTTTAAGAAGCAAACAGCATGCAGACTTGAGCAACAAAAGATTATGATCTTCATGTGAAAATTGTTCATTTAAGAATATTTAAGTGTATACACTCTTGAGTGGGTCAGAATTATTTCGCTCCCACAATACAGAGACCCAGAATCAGTTTAATACGTATGTATTATGCAATAATCTTGTGCGTCTATGAAAAGGAAGCCCTATCTTCCCATTTCAATTCCAAAATGATTCTACACATCAAATATTTAATCTGTATGCACACTAGAGTAATTTTCAATTTCGAAAACGTTTCTACATTCACATTTATAACTATATAATATTTAAGTGCATAAAGGAGATCAGTGAGGTGTCTTCCTGGAGATAACTCCTACAGAATGCAGAGAGGTGATTCTGGCTCTGGTTCAGGTTTGTGCCACCACAACTCGGGGAAGTCAGAGGCAGTGAGATTGATGCTGGCTGCATCCACTCCTTCTCCACCTGGGACTGCAGAAAGCATTCTGCCTTCAACACGTCACATCAATGTACTACTAGGCTTGGGACAGACTGTTCATAAATTCCGCAAATTTATTTTGGAATTATCACTACTTATTTCAAAACTATAGTTCAATCCAAATGTTAATATTGGCCCTATTTTTAATCCCCCTGATTTTGTATTCCAAGTTGGATTTTTATTGCAAAGCAAGTCCTGAGAGAGGCTGCAAGAACTTCTCTTAGGGTATTTGCAATACTTGCTATTAAAAAAGCATTTGTCTTACCCTTAGTCAGATATTATTTGTGCTTTAATCTATTTCTAGTCTTCAATGAATTGTCAATCCCTTTTTATGAAGTTTCTGAACTCCTATGTTGTAAAGATGTAAAGCTACATATTCTTCACTAGGCTACTCTTAAACATGAGGCACTTCAAAGCAACATGTTACAGTAAGTTATTAATCTTTGAGGGGTGGAACCACAAAGGAAAATCAAGAGATAGGATAGACAGGCTGATCTGATCTAGGTCAAAGACCTCACCTGGATGTGTTCAGAAATTACATTACTTGATATATTAATTAACCCATTATCTAGCACCTCATGTCAAGTAAAAGGATGCTGATTAAAAATGTATTTTTCTAGGTGCTTTTCATTCTGATCTTTCACACAGAATCACAGAATGTTAGGGGTGGGAAGGGAGCTCTGGAGATCATCTAGTCCAACCCCTCTGCTAAAGCAGGTTCACCTAGAGCAGGATGCACAGGATTGCATCCAGGCAGGTTTTGAATATCTCCTTTTGAACATATTTTCGAATATCCCCTTTTGAAGGAGACTCCAGACTTTCTCTGGGCAGCCTGTTCTGGTGCTCTGTCACCCTCAAAGTAAAGAAGTTTTTCCTCATGTTCAGATGGAACTTCCTGTGTTCCAGTTTGCGTCCTTTGACCCTTGTCCTGTCACTGGGCACCACTGAAAAGAGCCTGGCCCCATCCTCTTGACACCCGCCCTTTAGATATTTATAAGCATTGATGAGGTCCCCTCTCAGTCTTCTCTTCTGCAGGCTGAACAGACCCAGATCTCTCAGCCTTTCCTCATAAGAGAGATGTTCCAGTCCCCTGATCATCTTTCTAGCCCTCTGCTGGACCCTCTCCAGCAGTTCCTTATCTTTCTTGAACTGGGGAGCCCAGAACTGGACACAGTATTCCAGATGCAGCGTCACCAGGACAGAGTAGAGGGGGAGGATGACCTCCCTCGATCTGCTGGCCATGCTCTTTTTAATGCACCCCAGGATACCATTGGCCTTCTTGGCCACAAGGGCACATTGCTGGCTCATGGTCAACTTGCTGCCCACCAGGACTCCCAGGTCCTTCTCTGCAGAGCTGCTTTCCAGCAGGTCAACTCCTAACCTGTGCTGGTGCATGGGGTTATTATTCCCTAGGTGCAGAACCCTACACTTGCCTTTGTTGAACATCATGAGGTTTCTCTCCACCCAACTCTCCAGCCTGTCTAGGTCTCACTGAATGATGGCACAGCCTCCTGGTGTATCAGTCACTAGTCCCAGTTTTGTATCACCAGCAAACTTGCTGAGGGTACACTCTGTCTCCTCATCCAGGTCATTGATGATTATGTTGAACAAGACTGGACCCAGTACTGACCCCTGGGGAACACCGCTAGCTACAGGCCTCCAACTGGACTCTGCACCACTGATCACAACTCTCTGAGATCTGCCATTCAGCCAGTTTTCAATCCACCTCACTGTCCACTCATCTAACCCACACATGTTAAGCTTACCTATGGGGATGTTATGGGAGACAATAAAAGTGTTGCTAAAGTCAAGATAGACAACATCCACCGCTCTCCCCTCATCTACCCAGCCAGTCATGCCATCATAGAAGGCTATCAGACTGGTCAAGCATGATTTCCCCTTGGTGAATCCACACTGACCACTCCCAATAACCTTCTTTTCCTCCACATGCTTAGAGATGACATCCAGAGTGAGCTGTTTCATCACCTTTCCAGGGATGGAGGTGAGGCTGACTGGCCTGTAGTTTCCTGGCCTTTTTGAAGACTGAAGACTGAAGGCCACCTGATCTCCATGACCTTTTAAGTGCCAAGGTGCTGAGTTTGCCTAAATGATCTCTGACCTGATCTTCCTCCACCAAGGGAAAGTTTTCCTCACTCCAGACTTTTTCTCTTATCTCTAGGGTCTGGAATTCCTGGAGGCCGACCTTAGCAGTAAAGACTGAAGCAAAGAAGGCATTCAGTAATTCCACCTTCTCTGTATCCTCTGTCACCAGGGCACCCACCTCATTCAGTACCGGGCCCATGATTCCCCTAGTCTTCCTTTTGCTGCTTATGTACTTGAAGAAGCCCTTCTTGTTGTTCTTGACATCCCTTGCCAGATTTAATTCCAAGTGGGCCTTAGCTTTCCTTGTTCCATCCCTGCATACTCTGACAACATTCCTACATTCCTCCCAAGTGGCCAGTCCCTTTTTCCACATTCTGTAAACCTCTTTCTTTCATTTGAGTTTTTCCAGAAGCTCCTTGCTCATTCATGCAGGTCTCCTGCCTCCTTTGCTTGACTTACGCACCCATCTTGACCTTGGAGGAAGTGGTACTTGAATATTAACCAGCTCTCTTGGATCACACTAACTCCTAGAGCCCTAACCCATGGGATTCCTCCAAGTAGGTCTTTGAAGAGGCCAAAGTTAGCTCTCCTGAAATCCAGGGTTGTAATCCTACTTACTGCCCTGCTTCTTCCATGCAGGATCCTGTGCTCCACTATCTCATGGTCACTGCAGCCAAGGCTGCCCCCAACCTTCACATCCCCAACTAGTCCTTCTTTGTTTGTTAGCACAAGGTCATCAGCACACCTCTCCTCATTGGCTACTCCACCACCTGTGCCAAAAAGTTATCATTAATGCTCTTCAGAAACCTCCTGGACTGTGTGTGCCTGGCTGTGTTGCCTTTCCAGCAAATGTCAGGGTGGTTGAAGTCCCCCATGGGAACTTCAGGCCCCCACAGGGCCTGTGATCGTGAGGCTACTTCCAGCTGTCTGTAGAAGGTCTCATCAACTTCCTCTTCCTGGTCAGGTGGTCTACAGTAAACACCCACAACAGCGTTACCCATATTAGACGGCCCCTTAATTCTTACCCTTAAGCTCTCAACATGTTCTTCACCCACCCCTAGGTAGAGCTTGATACATTCCACTTGCTTTCTCATGTAGAGAGCAATCCCACCACCCTGCCTTGCTGGCCTGTCCTTCCTAAAAAGTACATATCTATCCATGACAGCATTCCAGTCATGCGAGCTATCCCACCATGTCTCTGTAATTGCAATGAGATCATGGCCCTGAGACCACACACAAATCTCTAGTTCTTTAAGAGTTAGCAAGTCTGTCTGTCTGCTATGGACCCCTTTTCAGCCCTTAAAATTAGTCTATTAGCCCTCCAGCACCCTAGGAAAACATCACTTCAAATTCCCGTCTTTCCTGGCATTTGATCAGCTTAGATTTGAAAGCAGATTGCTCGACATCTTGCAGAATAGCACCTGAGCTCCTCTGGCTAAGTCCCTTCTTCCAAAAAGTTTTTATTTTCCCCACTTCATCTTGCTGCCAACTGATACAAGAAGTTTTGCCTTTGGCTACAGTGAAGCAGGATTGGATATGTGGTTTTTGCTTATTTATTTACAGGAGTAAGACTATCAGGCAGCACCTGAGGCCTAAAGGGAACTGCTATCCATAGCTAAGAAATTGGAGTACAACAGCTGAAAGGGATAGAAGGCTAAAAAAAATACTGAATCTAGAGAAAGCTGGGTAAAGACCACCTTTTTATAGACTTGTGTGTAGTTTTATTAGTGTGTCCTTCAATGCAGCACTAGAAGAAACAACTAAAGTTGCCCTTGAAAGTGACCAATGGATATTCAGATACTTCCACACAGGATAGCGGTTAAATTAAGCAAAATCAGTATTACCCAACTTCATGTGTCTTCATGTGCAGTGGGTTTACACCAGCTTCCATGTAGTTATGAGTAGACAACTTTTTCTGGATATAGTGGTGCAAATGAAAGAGGTTACATTCCATGCCCCCTCTCACTTGCCTGTCAGTACAAGCCTACGCTCGTACTCTCTTAGTGAGGTCAGTGGCTGAGGTCAGTGGCTGAAGTCAGTGGCTGAGGTTAGCAACCTCTCTGATCTGTCAGAGGACCTACTGACGTGGCCTCTCTTTGTCTCACTCATGTCAAAATCAATTACTCACCTCGGGTAGAGGGGCTGTGACGGGTATTTATGTCCAAACCATAAACAGGCAATACACTTTTCTCAGACACAACCATTTCCAAAATCCACGTCTGTTTACACCCTTCAGCAAGTTAAAAGGTGGTTAAGTTTCCAGCTAGGTATTCTGGAATATACAGATAGAGTAATGAAGCAGAACTGGATGTTCAGTCAAAAGAAAGACAAGACCTCTGCAAGAACAGCTTCCAGGCAGTAAAAATTGAAGAGCATTTCTGGTTTGACAGAAGCCTTTCCAGTTCACAGAATGCCTGGTTCCTACCCAGGGTTAATCCTTTGTTTTTGCTGTTGTTGTTGTTGTGTTTACACACAAAATTGTTACCAAAGTTCTCATTTCTAGTTTTTCTTCAGGATGTCCAAATAGGGCAAATCTGTTCTTGCTTCATGCCTTTAAAAGTAAATCAAAACCAAACTTGACCCCATATTTTAAAAACCTAACCATGATTTCTCTTTCCTCACCATCTTATTCACTGCATGTCCTATGATCTCTCTTCTTCATCTGCTTTTTCACCATCATCCAGGTAAAGGATTAAGACTTTCATGCTATAGAAACTGACTCTACAACTGAACCAGCTCACCAGTAAACCCCCTCTGACAGGCTTGCATGAAAAGGGCTGTCATTTAGTTAGGAATCCAGATGCCCCATTCCCCTTGAGGTTGCTGAATTCACATGACTGTGTTTGCTAATGGAAAGTCAGTTCCGTTAAAAAAGTAATAGGTTTTAGGTCTTTTTTTGTCTCAATACAGTTGGGAAAGCAGCAAAAGTAAAGATGAAGGTTGACAAAAGCCAAGTTGCTCCCTTACATTTTACTAAATATGATTGCCAAATCTAATGAAGCCAAATTGCACGTAAAGTGACCCTGGCATATGAAATTACTAATGTGTGTTTGTTATGAAGTGTTAAATGCAGATGCAAAGCTAAAGTTCATTATCTTTTATAATCAATTCAATTTCTTTCATTGAGCCTAGATTTCAATGACTCTTTGGACGAAAGCTTGCACGTATGATAAAACAAAATGTACAAAAAATAGAATAAAATAAGTTAAAAAGAAATGTGACAAATAGGTGGATGTTTGTGTCAAAATGATAGGTTAGCCTCACCTCAGTGTACCTTTCATATCTATGCAAGAAGAGTAGATTAAATTCTTCCAGGGGAAAATCTATTGACTTGAGACAGTCGATGTAATGAATGAATGTTTTGCAAAGATTAGAATGGGGAGGATATTTTAAGGTAATTTGCCTATTTGGATGGCACAACCTTCTTCCATAGAAGTCAGCAGAAGATTTGTTTGACCTCAGAGCACGAATTGGCACTGAAAGCCCTTTGTTATTTTTCCAGACACAAAAACATTAACCTCTATATTCTGGCCAAACTCCAAAGTGGGTGATTACATTCTGCTGCTCTAATTTTTCCCTGCAGGCTTAACTAGATCTAGCATCATTTCCTGATGTGTAATGTCACTGTGAACTATCAAGTCCCTTTTTGCAAGGTTATTGTTAACTTTTTCCTCCTTGCCTCCTAATTTGTCTGCTTCGTCTTATCAGCTGTAGCTTGTTTGAAGGTCAGAATTGTTTGGTTCTGGATCACAGGTTTTATTAAATTGAAGGACCAGGAATATGTGCAGTGCTGCAATTATAACAATATCTTCATATCACTTTTACTCTCATATCATATACGTAGTGTAGCATGTCTAGAAAAGGAAACGAAATGTATTTTTTTCCCCAAGCGCTCACACAGTTATATTTTTGTCAAATATCGCATCATGCTGGTCTTGAAAATCAAAAGTCCAAAATACAGCCCAAAATTACAGGGCATTCTGGGTGTGTTTAAAAAATCAATTGTCAATTTGCTTGTAAAATAACTCTACGTTGCTTAACTCTGCATTGCACTAAAGCAATAATTCATTACACTTCAAAGAGATTATGATTTCCATAGCCATACAATCTAACAATTTTTGGAAGAAGTTTGCACATCATTGCTAGCAGAATTCATTTCATTCATTCTTAGTATTGATCTGAGACATTACTTTTTACTCTTAGAAAAAAAACATTCAATACAAAATTAAGTAGCTCTGGTGTAACTGCTGATTTCACTTTGACTCTATAAAGCTGTAATGCCTGCGCTCTGGATAGTTGCTTATTGAGTAACTTAAGCTGGTTAGAAATATCAGCACTGAAATCACTTGGTATAAGCACATCTATCTAAAATAGAGGATGCAGTGCTCCTTCCCCCAGCACGGCCTCAAACAAAACAGCACTAAGTACAGTCTGGTGGATTACCCATATGGAGAAGCCACACAGATTCTAGCTCTGGGGACGTGAATTGATTGCTGAGTCCCAGTACCACAGGGTTAAGTGAAATGCTATCACAGTAATTTATTATTAAGAGAAACGGTGATGGCTTAGATTAAGAAGATTTGTCTGTCTCTCCTAATTAAAGATAGGTTCTTAAGAAGCTTTAGTGTCCTTTGAAGCTACAGAGACTAAAATTAGGACTCTGGTTCTGTTTAAAATGTCACTAGGTTGGTCCATAATCCTGTAGTGATTGCAGCAAGGGATCATTCTTCCAATGTTGCGATTCCTTGTTTGGAAGCTAGTGAGCCAGGACAAGACCCCCTGAATCAAAATCTGAGTAGTCTATTAATCAGCAACAAGTTGGTCCTGCAGGACATCGCAATGCTCTTGCAGTGACCCCTTGAAGGCTGCTTAATAAATGAGAAGCTGGCAAAGAAATCAGCTGTAAGACACAGTAAATTCTATTGCAGCAAGAGAGAAAATGGTAGCAGTAAGTGGGCTGTTTACAGAGGGTGAAAAAATGGTTTGGGGTGAAGATATGTTTTCAGGCTGTAAATGAAATCATTTTACAGTGATGTTTATAATCCTATACATGACAATAGCACCCTAGGCTCTAGTGTCCTCACTTGGTGGTCTACAGACAATGTCAAAACCTCAAAGCAATAGGTGGATCACTTCCAATTTTTCTCATTATGCCCCTATTTACACAGCGTACACTGAACCTATGGAGCTGTTACAGGACAGTTACAGCAAAAGCGTAAATTAAGTTCAAAAATGTTTAGCAAATTTTAAGCTTGGATTCAGTTTTCCTTACAGATGTGTAGACCTAGAGCACCTCTGCCCAGATTAGTAAATTACAGAATTGTAAAACTGATGAAATGGAAAACTCAGACCCATTTATGAAGAACAAAACCTTCTTTGACAATATTTGGTATGATAAAATATTCAAAGGAAAAGAAGCCTTGATACTTCAAGTCACAAGTCAGTTTCTAGTTGTCTGGGATGAGGAAAATCCTTTTCCAATAGTAAGACATTAAATTATGATTCACTACAGGATGCCTTTCTCTAGATGATCTGATGCTGCATTGCAGCTGAGAAAAAACAGGGAGAGTGTGTGGGCCGACGTTCTTCTGCAGTACGCCAGGTCTTATGTACCTGTCAGATAGGACAGTGTGCTGGGAGCCACTAAATTGCTATTCAGCAGCTCACAGAGGGAATCATCTTTTAACTTGGTTTAGTGAGACAAAGCAAGTTTATACATATATTGGTATGGATGAAGTGCAAGTTCTGAGTCTCAGTTGTCTGACCAAGAAAATCTCTCATCAATGAATTCAGTAAGAGTCTACAAGCTTTTACTGATCAGTCTGCTGAGCAATGAATGAAACTCAATTGCTCTGTTGGAATGTGTTCGTAAACCTTTCATGTTACAGTGCATCTCTCTTGCTTTGCGATTCTTTTTCTCTTAGATTAACTCTGTCATGTTTTTATAGACAAGAGCATCCAATTAAGCAGCAAAATCAATGCCTTACCATTCAGATAACCATTCACATGTCTGAACAGCACATATTCACGAAGGATCGCCCAAGTAAAAACTATTTGCCCCACAGAATCTTGTGATTGGTGTCAAATGATGAGTAAAAGGGCTGAAAAAGATTACAGGAAGTCACTTACTTCAGTTCCTTTTATTTACTCTTACTCAGATTAAGATAGGGATGAACAATACCCACCTTTTGTGAACTAAGAAGCAGGGCGGTTCACAAAATACGTCTTATTGGGAGAGAAGGGTACAGTTGTAATCAGTATGGTTTGCTTTGAGCAATTCAGTCTATTTTATTGTGTCCAAAATCCGGTTTCTGTTGCAGCAGGCATGAGCAGTTCCTGTGTGACACTGGCCGAGGCTCTGTGGGCAAAAGGAAGCCCTTTGGAGGAAGAAGAAATATGGGCACTCTTGTACCTGGCCACAGTGCAGCTTCTGGAGGACCTTCACAAAGGTGAGGTGAAAAGTATCTTCTTATAGTTCTTACTGTGGAAATTCATTCTTAAATTATTTTAGCTCTTTTGAGGATTGTTGGGGTTTGGGTTTTTTTGGAGACAAAAAGCACTAATGGGCAATAATAGCATATTGCTAATAAAAATGAGAAATCTTTCAGTGCTGCTGGGATTACACGCAGACTGCTCGGCCTACATAAGAGATCTTCACACAGTTTGGCTTTTTTTCCAAATTACACATCAGATATTAATTCATCTAAGTACAACCATACACGGTGAAACAGGACATAAGAGTCCTTCCCAAAGTCTAAACAACATACACACACAGAAAGTGCAGTGCCAGCTAAGGTAATGTCCTTCATGTACCAACAGAGAAGGACAGGCAAATCCATGGCTCCTCATTCAGCTAGTAAGAGACTTTTATCCTTGATGATAATAATGTGACTTACCATAATGGTTAGGCAAGTCATCACAATGAATGCTTGCCAAGCAGGCCAGCTGTACAAGAGAGCACAACTGAGAAACCTGTCACATTTTGAGAACTGTTTATGACAATATATATTCCTTTTGAGGGGAGAATGGACAAGATGTGTTCTTACCTCATAAGCATATTGAATCAAAATACAAAATACCGAAAACAGGTGATGTGTAACTTCTGCTATAGCTGAAGAGGTGAACTTTTATTACCAACTAGTTCTTAATGGACTGGAACGCTATAGCAGGTTGACTATACCATCAGTTCTCTATTATCTAGTGTAACAAGAGGACAGAACAGCCCAGACAAGGAATGTGCAAATGTGCAAAAGAGTGCAGCACAGAGATACACACATGGATAGATTCAGCTCAAGTTCATCACAGCTTATTAAGTCAGTGCCAGACACTAAGCTGACGCAATGCTCTCCTGATCTCTTGTGTTGTTGGTTTTTTTTAAAAAAAAGATGAAAAAAGATGTCTTGTCGGATATCTATTGAATTGAGACAATCAGCCTATGTTCCCTGTGCTGCGCCAGATAAATTCAGGGTATTGTGATCAGAAGGTGAAGAATAAAACAAGAGGAAGTAGGGATGTAGAACCAAGCTGGTCTATAGGTCAAGTGCAAGGCTGCTCAAACATGTCTTTAGAGAGCTCAAGTCCAGAAGTGATGCCAAGTTGGATGCATTCTGAAGCTGAATGCCCAGTGCTCCAGTTTCTTGGATGGCAGTGAAGGTGAACTGCCTCTGCATAGCATCATCCCAGTTGACTATGGCATATCTCTGGCTCCACATCTCTTAATTACAGCTATATTGCTTCTGGAATCAGCCTCTTCTCAGGGCTAGAACTGACATGTTTGTGCTGCACTGTGCTTGATGTAATAAATCCTGTTAGACCTGGTGATGGTCAGCACCACTTGCTAGAACAATATTTCCCAATGTGTTTGGGCACTGATTGGTTAGACAAGTATGCCGACTTGTTGGATGGCCAACATTACAGAAGGCCAGGTAATCTTCATCGAGGCTAAAATACAGGCCGGTTATCTGTTTCTAAAACAGAGCAATTTTCCATCATGTGCTAGTTGTATTTGCCTACAGTACTACAGAAAATGGGGAAGGAACAAGAAAGAAGGCTAGCTGATGATTTAAAGACCTTTAATTGCCTAAAGAAGTAAATACAACTGTTGCAAATACCAGTGGTCCATAAATCTTGAATCTCTGGGTCCTCTGGCTCTACAAACCCCACAGGTGGATATGAGTTCCCAGCTTAACATTTTACCCATCTTTACCATCCATTTTCCTGATGTTAAGTTCACCATGCATGACAACTAAGTAGCCATTTTTTTAGTATATAATTTTTAGATGCTAAAATGCTGAAGAATTTAGGGCATGTTTCTGAGCTCTTATATGGAGATCTGAATGGTCTCTGTTCTCATGGTCTAGACTGAAGAGAGTGGTTCAAGAGCCGACATTTTTTTTTAAATTACCTATATTTCCAAGAACCCTATATCTAAATATTGGCATAGTTAATGCACCTTTTCCTCTTTCTAAAGTAAACAGATTTATCTTAAATGCATTTCATTATGCTTTTTTAATGAATATTTTTAATGAAATCACTTGGATGCCTTTGGCCAGATTCACCTAATGTGTATGCAAATGCAGAGTATCTGATAGTATCAGAAGATATTCTCTTGTGCTTTGCATAAAAAGATCTACCAAAAATGTCAAGATCCCCAGAATCTGCACATAGGATGTAATTCTGCCTTTCCTTAGGCTTAAGAAATCCATTGAAATCAATATATTGTTTATATGTGTGAAATGTTGTGAGAGAGAAATCAAGTCTTTAACCATCACTGAATTCCAGCTGACAAAATCAGCCATGAACAGAATCAGCCATGAATCAGAACACGATTCCATTGACTTTTGGGCACATCTCCAGGAAACTTCAGTGATGGGTTTGGCTATGCAGCTGAGACACCTGATATGATTTTCTGAGTGCAGTGAATTCAACACTAAGAATTCCATTATCTTCTTCAACATTTTTCAGACCCTGCCATCTGTGTGATTTGTCCATGGTCAGTATTACTGTCTGCTGAAGGAAATTTGTCCTTCCAAAACAATGCATCTCAGATGGAAGCTGCCCCTTTCAGTGCACCAGAATTGCTCCATAGACAAAGTAAAAACCAGCGCATCGGAATAACAAAGGTGAGGTATATTACAAAATACATCTTGCCAGTGCCCCGTGAAGACAAGCTTGTGAGTTTTAATGCAACATACCAGGTATCTATTGTCAAACTCCATTTCTAATAACACTAGACAAATTAGGCTACAGTTAGAAAGATTTACATGTACCTTGCAGCTTGGCATTAGATTAGCATGCGTGTCAACATCAAAATCAATTTTGAACATTAGTCCTCAAGGTCTGCAGAAATGTATTATTTGTGAAGGCCCAAAGAAAGGAATAAAATTTCTATGAACACGATGTTTGACCAGATGCAGTAACTGTATCCCAGAAGCAGCAGGACTGCAGTATCTATACAATCCAAGAGCAGAAGCACTCCCAGGAAATCAGAAACATGTTCATCTTTGTTAACAATTTACTTTTCTTCTCCGTGCTAAATGAGTCTCTTTGGCAAAACAATAAGATACAACACTCAGGAACCTAAAAGTTTTAAATACCACTAGGACTACATCAGTGCATACTTCCCTCAGGCAGAACACAGTAGTTTCAGACTCACACACAACTGATCACTTAGATGCTATGCAGAAACGTGAAGCTTTGGAATAGATGGCCCTTACTCCAGTAATCCTCTTCCTGGACATGACTGCTAGCCAGTCCTGCAGGTAGGGGAGAGCTTTAATCACCAATGGGAGAGCCTGAAAAATTAAGGAATTCAAATTTATTTTCCTACTTATGGCATCATTGGATAGAGGGCAGCCTGGTTCACCTGGTCAATACTCATTGCATGCTATCTAGTCCATTAGCCAAGAGTCACTATTGCACTTTTATATATGTTTCCTCTAGTCTAGATTTAAAAAAAATGATCTGTTCGGCTTCTGCCATTTTGTGTCCAAAGACACAAAAAGATGATCTCTCTATACTACAAGGCTTTTCTGTATTTAATGTTGACTTCATAAAGGGTTTCCTTTTCCGTTTTGACAGATGTTGGTGTATTCCTTAGGAATGACTCTCTATTGGTCAGCAGACTACCAGGTTCCTCCCAATCAGGCCAGTAACACAAATATTTTTGTTTCCTTTTATTCTGTTTTATATTGGTAGGTTCAGAGACTGAGAGGCATAATCTGAAGTCTCAGTAAGAGGGGCTTTATGTTTTGGACCACTAGAAAGAATTGGAAAGCTTGTGTCAAGGTCCAGACTTCACCAAAAATACCAGTTCATCCAAATCAGGAATTTACTTAGGCCTCATCTTTACTTTCCTTTTACTTTTTTCCCCCTTTTTCTTCAAAACCCAGAATTGTTTACATTAAGATGAATTGTACCTTGCTTTTAAGTGTAAAGATTATTTATTCCAAGACTGTAATAAGGAACAGGCTACCCAGTGAAGTGGTTGAGTCACTACCTCTTGAGGTATTTAAAAGCGTGTAGATATGGCACTTAGGGACATGATTTAGTGGTGGACTTGGCAGTGTTAGGTTTACAGTTGGACTCCATGATCTTAAAGGTCTTTTGCAACATAAATTATTCTATGATTCTAAGATAGGAAGGGCTAAAAGAAAAACATCATGCCAGCATGACTGTGGTGCTGTGCACATTTATGTGCTTTTTCAAAGAACGGGATGCTAGAATAAAACTAAGTAACTCTCCTTATTTCTGAGCCAATTCTACCAGCTTCTCTGCTAGTTGAAATGTTGCATTTTTTGCGTACCCAGAATCCTTCCAAAGATTTGTAGCACCCATTTTGCTTCATTTCTGTATCCATGCCTTTGATTGCATGTTTTGATTTGGAAAGCACGAGTTTTTAGTAGATTTAACCCCCCTTTCATGGGTATACGTGGTCTAAAAGAAAAGGCTCTATAAGCTAAATGACTATAAAATTTAAGTATCTGGTCTCTATGGCAACAGTTTTGCCTGGTGTAACTCCTCACCTTTTTGAAGCTAATGCTGCCACATGTCTTACTTGCATGAATCTTTAAGGTTCACAGTCTAATTAGCAAAGAGCTGTGGAGCAGACTGAGCCGTTGTCTGTGACCAAGAAGCCCCTATACAGGCTGATGCCCCTCCTTGTAGATGCCAGTTTCCTCCAAGGCTATCCTGGATCCCATTTGAGGCTCCATTTAGTGCTGTTATGCTGCTTCTCTGGAATTTTCCCAAAGTCTAAAGGAATTCAGTGCCCATTTCTCACCCAGGGTGAAAGGCTTACAGAAACTGGTCCCAGTTTACACAGGAATTCAGACCACTGGAAGATGTCATTTAACAGTACCCCCATTTTAACTCAGTCTCTCCAGCTGAGTGACCAACTACACATGCTCTTGCTGACACTGTGTGAAGATCTGCCACATAAAAGACTCTCTCCTGAATCAATTCTGGAAGCATGTGAGGCACATCAGAAGGAATCTGCTTCCTTACCAGCAAATGTCTACATAAAGAAAATGGTCCAGTTTGCTGTGGGAAGTGTCAGTGAGGTAGGTACTACTCTCATACTCTAATCATCTTCTTTTCTTTGGTGAGAGAGGTGAGCAGCAACACGGAGTACAGGTGAGTAACTGCCTGAAATTAATGCTTGTATGAAGTAAGGAAATGAGATTTGGTTCTAGACTTCTAAGCAGGAAACTGAGTGGGCATGCGTACAAGCAAATGAGGCAACAAAGCCGTCTCTCACACCACTCTTACACTCTTGGGAAATGATACAAATCCAGCTTTTGTGCTTACCATATCTTCACTTCTTTGGTTAATATTGAAGCAATTATAACCTTTAGAGAGACTTCATATTGGCCAAAGGAATGGACTTTGGCCAAAGATTTCCCCATTGCCACTCTGGTTTCAGACTTTCTTTGTGAAATTCAAAGAAATCATATTTACATCACATTGAGAATTTCATTCATCGTCCTTGAACTGAACATTTGCCGTGCAATCAAGCCTGACCACATGGAGTCTTTAATAAGTGAGCACCCGAGTGTTTTTCAAGATTCAAAGTATCAACAAACATTTTTTGTTGACAAGGTGAACGAAACTGGAAGAAAACACACTGCAAATATTTTTTTTCTGTTTTCAACCAGTATTCATTAACATTCTGAAATGAACTTTTCCCTTGCACTCTCTATTACTCATTTCCCACGGGAACAGAGGGTGTCCCCTCTTAAACACAGCTAGCATGAAAGCATGAAGCCATCGAAATTCAATCCTCCTTTGTGTCTGAGAAGATAAAGTTGCTTATACCAAGTAAATCAGCAGCCTCTGACAAGCAGAGGGCAAGGATCACTTGAGCATGAGAGTCTGAAGTCCACATACCATATGACATTGACTTGCAGTACTACTGTCTTCTAGGTAGAGCGGGTAGTCACCGAAGACAGCACAGCCTCTCAGCTTAACAGAAGTCATGTCATAAGGAAAAGACTGCATGAGAAAATACCGGACACCTCACCGCTGTCCTCCCAGATGAATTTTCACCAAGGTAAAGAAAGATTTATAATCTGAACTGTCTAATAAGGATACAGCCAGCCTTTTCTGGGTCTTTCCCAAGCTGGGTGAATTGTTTAATTTCATGCTGTAGTGATTACATGTAGTGTTGGGTAGGATATTTATTGCTTTACATATAAATGACTTCATAATGGAAAGACTCTGAGGCAAGTCAGCAAGGTTTCTGTTCCTTATTTCCTCAAAGGATAGCAGTCTGAGGGCTGTGAAGCAATGATAACGAATCAGCTTGCACAGATTCAACTCTTAAAGCACTTTGTATAAAACCTGTGCATATAAAAAACCCACCTACTTTCAAAACTGCTTTTGTACTTTGTATACTCCAGTGTATTTTCAAAGGTAAAGAGTGGGATTCTGTGAAGTTATCCTATTGCCATTAAGCAATATATATTCATCCTTCCTATTTGATTATTAGAGCAAAGATTTGTGCTTTCTTTTTGATTTTAGTTCTGGTTTTCTATTCAGAAGATGTTTTATAAATTCACACATGGATTGCTGGCATGATTTCAAGACACAATGCTAAATCCTGCTCACTATATAAATAAACCAGCATATACTAATTTCACATTTCATTTGACTACAATCAAGATTTTATTATCCCTCAGAGTAATTCTCTAACTGTAGCTAAACGTGGACTTCAGGTTCAGATAGTTCTTTTTTCTAGTCTCTATATTTTACTGTTCACTGTGACAGAAATGTCTGATTTTGGGGCAAGGGGAAGGTTGGCCCAAGCTATGCAGGCTTTTCTTGGATATGCTCAACATTAAGCATATGAACAATCCAGTTTCAATTCAGCAAATCACATATATGTTCCATTAACTTCAGATAGAATCAAACACACACTTAAATACCTGTGGAACATTCATTCAGAAACTGAGCTTATAGATTCACACTTGCATAAGCTGGTGAAAACTCTGCTGCTGCCAAAACGGATGGTCCCATCTTTAACCTTCTATTAACCAGAAATTCCTGCCATTTCCCTTCTACTAGTTCTAGTGATTACGTATCTGGAGTGATCTATGTGTTTTCTAGGGATTCAGGTCACATGGCTTACACTTGCTGAAGGACTTCAATGAATCAGGATGTTGATTACATTGGGAACATGTGAACCACACTTTTCAAGGCAGCATTCCATTTCTTTCTTTTTTTTTTAATTAAAAGTGATCACCTTCAAAGATTCTGGAAAAAGACAAGAGACAATGCAACCAAAGTAAAGTTAGGGTGCAACAGAAATATGTACTTCCTAATGACTTAGGATGACCCCTTAATGGTACTTCTGCAGTCGACTCTGGTAGTGGATTGTGTCTGGGCACTGTCCATCCTGCACACAGAAAGAATACTTCATAGATGAAGGGTTTGGGCCTCAGAATATTAGGAAGGAGAACTTTGCAGATTATCTGTACTTTGAAACCTTTCAGTTAAACATGTAGAATAGAATTAATATATTTGTTTTATTTGGAATGGTTGAGGAGAACTATGAGAACTATTTTGGATCAGACTAAGATGATGAAAGTAATAGAATGAAGTTACCAAGCGTTCCTTGGTCCTTAAGGAATTGAAGTCAAGGTTAGAAGACAGACAGGGACTATATAAAAATTAGTAAAGCCAAATGTTATTTACATTATCATGCAGATACAATGATTTAAATTAAAGTACGTGACTCACTATATTTCCTTCCTGTTTCCAGACAAAGGGTCCAGATTAATGAATTATAGTCAGTCAACAGAAGATTACAGACAACTGTCTGTGGACTACAGTGACTCTAACAGTATTTCTGAAAGTACGTCTTTGATACTGTCTAACCGAGGACACAGGAGAGGTAAGATTTTCCTGAAAGATTATGTTTATGAATTATGTACTTACCTCTTTTTTCCCCTGAAATGTGAGACTACTCATGTATGGTCAGGTGATAGGCACTTGTGGTTACGTGACTAGGGAGATGTATTTGTGCTAAGCTGCAGAGAAGAAAGATCCTTTTATACTGGATTCCTTTCTACTTGTGTCCTACTGTAAAGCTATATATTCCCTGGTTACCATGCTGCATCATCACCTATTTCTTGCTTTATGCCCCCTTTGCCAGGTGAAGCTGTTCAGCAGATCACAGACAAGGCCTGACCAGCATGTTTCTGGCACATGGGGTCTTGAAACAGATGAGAAATGGTGGAGCTACCCCACAAATGCATGTGATGGGCAATGTCAAGATGGCAGCGCTGAAATCAGTTGAATCTATGAATAATACCTAAGACTTGAATGGTGGGGGTTAATGTTTCTTCAAGCCCATTCAAAAACAAAGGGACAAATATGAAATCTACAAGAAAAAAACAACCAAACAACCCTTTTCTTTTCATTTTTGTTCTAAAGCCATTGAGTATTTCTGGCTCAGCATGTTGATTTCATTGTGCTAAATGCCAGGTTGCAATGCTGCTCTTCTGATTTACTTTGTCCGGAGATATTACCGTTGGAATTTTAGCTCCATTTTCAATCCTTTTATGCAGGAACAGCATGAAAGAAACTGGGAGAGGATCCATTCAGTAGAATCACTGTGGTAAACATCAGTCAGGGTCCTTCCCAAGCCACTTAAATCACAGATTAGGGGGATACTATGAAGCAAAGAAAGGAATTCAGCAGGAAGGGTAATACTGCTGTGCCTGTGTATCTTCATGTTTAAATTGGAATCCAAGCTAGGGACGCCTAGATAGGACATTCTCACTACCCAAGAGCAATGAGTTCCTGTTGCCAAATGCCATCAGCGTCCCCTAAAAATCCAAGCTTACCATGCCAGCTCCCCATTCTCAGACTCCTACCCATTTCTATTCTCCGTTCCACAGCTCCGTAAGCATGTGTGGTTTTTTTATTCCAGAAATTTCTTCCCTAAGGCAATAACACTAGAGTCCACAACATCAGCTATATTGCAACAAGGTATGCACACCAACTGGTTGGTTCAACTGATGCCATAAATAACAGAAAACTGCTGAGTAGTCCTTGCTTTTTCTCACTGAGGAGCATTATTATGGGTTTATGATATCCAGCTGCTGATTGTCATGAAATTCATAGGAACATTACCCATACTCTTCCAAATATGAAAGTTTTAAAATTTACTAGGCAAAAATAAAAGGCTTAGAGCATGATCTCAAGGGACTAATTTGCCTAGTAAGACGGCAAAAAACCTGGGTGCCCACTGCATTATCACAAGTCTTCCAGGAGATAATTCACAGAGAGAAAGTGATCCTGGGAAAAAAAAGCACCATGTAATAAAGCCCTTACCCCAAGGATAGGGAAGGTGAGGTTCCTCATACAACTGCTATTGATACTCTCCTCCTGAAAGGAGCTTTTCTGAGACTCCAGAATTGCAATCAACATCAGCAGCCATAAAAACCTGAGATTGCAGCTGCTCCCTATATGACGCACAGGTGTCAGTCACATACCTAGTGGCACACAGTGACAGTAAATTCAGGAGCCTGATTTGTGAGTCCTTTATTAAAAAAATTTGGTTATAATCATGACAAAGGCTCATTCCACTGAATTTATGTGTGTCTGAGTCTCCACTGAAACATTGGTAGCTGTTTGTACTCAGGATTTTGTAAGCCAAAACTCTAAAAATACAGGAGAAAACACAGAATGTGAGAGCTTGTTTGCTACAGACATTCTTTCACGAAATAATGTATTAGAAAAATGCATTCTTCTCTGAAAAGAAATATTAGCATCTAGTAGAGCACCAAGATTATCAAGGGAGATCAATATCTCTATCCAGACTGTCCTTTAGAAGCTCATTTAACATATAATAAATTAATCACCTACAGGATCATCTTCTTTGAGGGCCACGTGTTACTTAAACATGAGGATTGTGTTGGATTTATGATCAAAGCATGGCAGTCTGGCCACTAAAACTAGCCAACTTGTCCCACTGCCATAACAGCTGAGACAGAAAAACTAAGGGGAATTTTAGGTGCTTGTCAAAGTATATTTGTACAAATATGTGAAACCTATAGTGTAAGCAGAGAATTTTGCAAGGCTTTGTCATTAAAAAGCATGTAGTTTCAGAACACAGGACTGAATCTTAACTTTGGTAACTAGCCCTGAGTATTTGGCTTATATCAAATCTCACGTTTTGTCGCTACCATCTGCAGCTTGAAAAAACATGTTTATGCATATTTTAGCAATGTGACTGTAGATTTTCTAGTTCTTAAAAATACAATTGGTGGTTGGTACACTAGATTTCAATGTCATGCTTTCATGTTGGAATTCAGAGTGAGGTCTCAGGGTGTAGTTCATGGATATTTTATCTGGAGAAAAAGCTGACCTAAATGATTACTTCCACATAGCTCATCTTATCACCTCTGTCATTCTGCCTATATAATAATTTGAGATGCAATTCTTCAAATAAGGTCAATGAAATGATCCCAGTGAAGAAAAATTCAACCTTCCCACCCTTTCCTAAAGGATTTAAAACATCTCTGCTGCTAGAAGAAATGTTCATGAAACTACCGGTTGCATATTCCTTTCTGGTTCTAATTTTAAATTTCAACCTTCATGTACTTGGACAAAGCAATGCCTATCCTTTCTGTAGCAGCATAGATGATGGAAGGTGAAAAATTATACAAATCTTATGTGCTAATGACTCACAAACAATCCTATATTCCCACCAGACTCTTACAATGTAAAAATATTCACAATATATTTAATGTAGCAAATAACCAGTGGAATATTTACAAACAGTTTTCATTTAAGTGATTTTATATCCTACTCTGATTAAGCCAGAGAAGTTTCATGGCTTTCCCCCCCCGATTTTATGCCTGGAAATAGAAGAACAAAGAATACTAGGGGTAATTTCTGAAGAGCAAAGGCTGTTTCACAAACTACCTCCATACATATGGAAATAACAACCATTCTACCTACACAGCTATTTTCCAAATTACAATCACTTGAAGGGTTATGAAGAGGAAGTAACAATAACTAGAGAACTGGGAATACTGCTGGTGTAGTATTCACTTAGCCTTATCAAATAGCCATTTATCATGCGCAAGCAAGGACACGAGAGGAAGTAGCTGGTCTAAATTTCATCCTTGTTGTAATTGTCTCAAGAGCTGATGCTGAGTGCTGCTGCTACAATTGCTTCAATTGTGAAATTTCCTTTATTAATTTCAGGGAGAGTTCCACAGACACACAGGTCATGGGACCCCACCCTTAGTGGTTCAAGGACACAAAGTAGCTACAAGCTCTTCATAAACAGGTAATCAAAACTCATATTCCTAAAAGATAGAAGCTGTTTTATTACCACATGAAGCAAACAACTAGAATGGCAATGTTGTTATCAGAAAATGCCTGGATCGCCATCTGAACCTGTTTTACTAATAGATACTATTTACGTAGAATTAAAGCGTACCTAGAGTCGATTTGGCTCCAAGTCAAACAGTCCAAATGCTGTAGTGAAATGGAGCTTGGGCCCTGAACAATCCATACAACACGAGCACATTGAAGTTTTCCACCTTTGCTCTTTACCACTGTGTCCTGCCAGATGTCAGTGGCCACCCAGAACAGCTGCCCCTGGCACGTCTCTGTCAGAATCAGACAGGTAAGTAGCAATAGCTCGCTGTGACTGAAACAACTGGGAAGCAGCTCCATAGAGAGTATGGAAGGGAAAAACTTGTTGAGAAGGTATGAACAGTCATTGCTTTCACTGGCAAGGCATTCTGCAAAGTCCATATTTGTCTACATTCAGATTTTGGATCCAGTCTTGCCTTGCTGTCATTTTAGCAGAGGTGTTCTGGAGTGGTTATGACAGAGCATGTATATGATCCACCATTTTCAGTGGATCATTTGCATTTCCCTCTCAGTTCTTAGGCTGATTTGCCTCACTTGTGTCAGCCACATCCAGTGACTTTACTGAAGAGTTATAGGTAACTCAGGGACACAAGCAGTAAAAACCTCTGCTCTGTCACGAGGATTAGCCTCATTTCAGCCATGGCGTGTACAGCAGCCCCGTAGGCATAGACTGGAAAGCTGAGAATTGTACAACTGATAGTAACTCCTTTTCAAAAGCCAAGGGAAACACCACTGTTGCCAAACAAGAGTTTTCTAGACTGGGTGTAAGCATAGTGCAGCTGTAATCATGGCTGTTTCCCAATGAAAAAGAGATGTAAGTACTGTTAGCCTCTAGGCACCACAAAGACCAGAATCCCATAGTTAAGCACCATGTAATCCCTACAGACATCCCATTTAAATTGAGTTCTTGACCCAGTTAAACAGGAGTTTCTTCTTTTAACCGTGACATGAGTAATTCAGGCCCACAGGAAACGCTCCATTTAGATCAACTCCCAATTAAATGTTTCCCAAGTAAACAGTTTGAACTTCCTGATAAATCAGCCACGATAATCTTAGCAATGTGAGATACACATCTAAACCTGCAATAAGAAAGAACTACAAGCAGGCTGCAGGATAGTGGCAGCTTTTGTGAAGAAAGAAGTCTCTGTCTACCTGTCCAACTACACATATACATATACATCTGTGTATACAGACATCTATATATGCATTGCACACTTGACAATGATATCAGTAACAGAAGATATATTTCCTGAGTATTTTGGAGCAATTGCCAGGCCTCTGACTAGCAACCTGGGTATCATCTTGATATCCCCGATCTAAAATCATGCTGCCAAGAAAATGTTCCCGTCCTCTGCTGAAAGATGAACTCTCTTCTCCCAATTTCCAGCAAGCTGGTTCCCATAGAACTTCAGGGACTGTAAACCCCACTTTTGGTTGTAAGCATCTGCAATTGAATTTCTAACAATGTCACCATCCTATTGTAAGTACCATGACAACAGTGGAGTTGAAATAGTTAGTTTGGAAACCACCAATTTCTCATATAGGAGGACAACCAACACAAAACTTAGTGATGGGCTTACTATCTGCTATCTATAAAGCTTACTAATATCATCATGCTCACTCCTGTAAGCAGTTCAATTGACATAATTTACATCTCATAAAGTCAAGCTTGTAGGTATACGCAGGGCTATGGCCTATATATAAAAAATTGAATAGTTCAGTTGGAAGAGACCTGCAACAATCATCTAGTCCAACTGCCTGACTACTTCACGGCTGATCAAGCATGTTATTAAGGGCATTGTCCAAATACCTTTTAAACACTGATAGGCTTGGGGTATCAACCGCGTCCCCAGGAAGCCTGTTCCAGTGTTTGTCCACCCCCTCAGTAAAGACATGCTTCCTAATACCAAGTCTGAACATCCCCTGATGCAACTTTGAATCATTCCCACATGTCCTGTCACTAGATACCAGGGAGAAGAGATCAGGAAGTACTCCAGTAACTCTGTTAAAAACCTTTTGAAACTCCATGAATAGCTCCCTGAAGCAACTCTGCAATATATAATTAACAAAAATCCACCCCAAAAAACCCTTTCCTTCCATACCATATAACCATTATATAATCATTCTTTCCTCATTGATAAGAGTATATATTATATTCTAAGTTTATTCTAAGCACACGTATGTCTGCTTGTGTGGAAAACACCATTACTTTATACGTTAAAAGTATAGTATAAAGACAGCTTTCTGATCTTTCAGACATCTTTCTCTTAATTAAACTGAAAACTCCCTCAGTTCCCTAAGACATTAATTTATTCTAATGAATTTGTATTCAAATAATTTAGTTCTCATTTCTGGAAAATTCTGAATAATGTAACAACAAATGTTATGGTTTTCTGAAGCTTTTTTTGCTTCAGAAAAGAAGAAATGAGGAATTGACTGCATCGTGTAGAACTCCCAGAAAGGCATGAGGCTAAATTCTTTACCTGTTGGCTTCACCACTCTTAAACCAGCCAGATCTGTCTCACCAAATGGAAAAAAGGGAAGGGAAGGGAAGGGAAGGGAAGGGAAGGGAAGGGAAGGGAAGGGAAGGGAAGGGAAAAGAGAAAAGAGGAGAGGAGAGGAGAGGAGAGGAGGGGAGAGGAGAGGAGAGGAGAGGAGAGGAGAGGAGAGGAGAGAGCTGTTATTGAATTAAAGCACAGTTTAGATTTATTTATAAAGGGCATCATTAATACATTATTTTTTTTTCTTTTTCTGTAAAGAAACATTTAACAAGTTATAGCTGACATTGTCCTGGATTTCATAATGTTCTGCCAGTCAGTGTACCTTAAGCTCTTTGTCCTCAAGTCTGTGTTGTTTTGATTGTTATATGTATTGCTCATTATGACATTTCTTTTGAAGGTCAGTCAGTGCTGTAGAAGAAATCCCTGGTGGAACTCAAAAGAACAGCAGACAGAACCTGCTAAGTTTAGGTTCCACCTTCTCTGTGTCTACAAAGGACTACACAGCAGCTGCTGCATCACAGAAATGTTTGTTCCACAGGAAGGAAAAGGTGACTAATGAAAAACGTATAAGCTGATTTCAAAATGTAAATATCACTAAAGAGAAACCCCTCATCCAGTTGTCGTTCACCAGTGATGAGCATATTAGCTACACTCATCTCATTAGATGAGTATTCTAAATTGACGGACTACAAATTAGGCATGATCTAGTTGTGATAACTCAGAACTGAAGGCAGTGAAAGCTCTTGTCCATAACGATGAAGCAAAAGCTTACAATTGAAGCCTCTCTGACCTACATGTGTGATTTCTGCAAGCATCAAACACCATAAGGACTGTTTTCATCAACCACTTTGACAGGAGCTTCAGAACAGCAAAAACATTTACAAAGACACTGAACCCAAACACTTGCTGGTCAATGGTACTCAAAGGATTTAATTTTTTTTTACAGAGTGTGCCTGGACAGAAAGCACAGGCTAGCAGTGAGTGTGCCAAACCACGAATTCACCTAAGGGTCTATTTCTAGTTGCTGATTTGTTGTAGGAATCAGTTAAATGGGAAGGATAATGTTTATTTGGCAGCTGGATGACAAAAATCCAGAAATAACTGAATCACAGAAAACTCCCTAATGCTGCTGCCCATGGAGTTTGCTGTTGTGGACGCAGAAGGGACAGGTTTCAGGCTGGTGTGTCCTTTCATCTGTTCCCAGTTCAAAAGCCTAAGACTGACCAGTAGCAGAACTTTGATCAAGATTTTCAGTTAGATACTTTGGAAATATATCTTTTAATATATAAATTTAGTTTTAAATTTTGTTAATATGATTTTTGCTGGGATAATAATTGAGTTCCTCAGAAGGAGTCCAGCAACTGTTACAACAAAGTGCTAGTCCCTCTTTATATGTGATACAAAACTGCATTGTCTGTTGTCAGGGCAATTCTAGTATTATGAAACAATCCTAAATTTTCTCAAAAAAAAAAAAAGATCTAAATGGCTCAAGGTCACGGATAATGGTTGGAAGGATTCACAACTTATCACTTGCAGACATTTAGTTATTTCTGTCTACTTCAAGGATCTAAAACCATAGATGAACCCGAAAAAAACACACTATACAAAATTCTTTGAGGTAGATGCTCAGGAAAGGAAGAAGCATTGTGTGCTGTTAAAGTTTGTTGAAGTTAAAGCAAAAGAATATAAGGTCTGCTACTAAGAAATATCAGTCAACCTTCATTACAGGAAAGAAAGTAGCTCTGCATTTTAGTCTGGTTCCCTATGGAAGCTAGGCTTATGAAATCACAGTGGTGTGTATGTATGTGTGTACATGTCTGTGACTGTCTTCATAGTAACTTGGGAATCAAATGGTAAAATTTCTCAGAAGAAATTAAGTTTCTCTAAGTGTCATGAAAAGAGGTGCCTTGCAAAGGAAATGGATCTTGGTTAAGTGCCTTTACAGAAGAAAAAGCTTCAGCATGAGCTTGCCACTAATTAGACCCCAGAGAGTCCACACAGGAGAGACGCTGAACAGAGAGAAGTCTTCAATCAGCATTTGCACCTTTTTAGACACTGAAGTCAATTAGGTACAGCATACAGATCACCAGAAATGGGTTTCATTGGTACTGGTGTTTAGGATCTTCATCACATTAAGCAGACATTTATTAAATTTCTAAATTGCCTCCTTACAGTTTTCAGGTCCAGAATTTATTATTTTGTCCAGTGAACCACCAGTGACCTTACAGCTGCCTGGATCGATTGTGGTAAGTATGAACATTGAGAATGTAGAACTAATCTAGTGACCTTTTAGTTGGGGCTCTTGGTAAGTTGCATGTGAGTCCCAGCGCAGTATTCTTTCCGTGTCCTCCTCCCAAGCTAAGCTAGGGTTCCTACAGAGGTATTAAGATTTAAAAGGAGGTCACTTAATTCTCAGTGCTATGTAGTTATTTCTGTTGGTGTGAAAACAGCTTAATTTATCCTTCTCAGCTAAGAACGCTCACTATAGCACAAGACTTTTGAAGCGAAGATTATACAGCAAATATGCAATGTGACATCTAATGCCAATGTATTGGACTCCTCCAGTTTGCAGGCACATCCTCTACCTTTCATTAAGATAAGGTAAAAGGCTGACAGCATACAGCAGTAAAAGTAAGGGCAAAGAAAATTTGGAATTACCCTCAAATGTAGAATAACCCTCGTGACTGCAGAGTCTGAGTATGCTCAGCTGTTTTGTTGGGATTCCCTGGGTTTTATAAAATTAGAAATGTTTGGGATATTAAGTTATGAGAAAGGAGGCAAGGAATAGCATAGTGTTGTGAGCAAATCCATCAGTTTATGCAGAGACAGGAGACTAGGGGGCGTCAGTAGTAAAATGCTGTGGAACATGCATTGCTTGTACTTGGCACTCATTCTTCTTTTTTTGTTGCATGTTCTTAGACTAAAAAAGGAAAATCCTATTTGTCCCAAAGGGATCTCAATGTGATTCTACTCAATGGGCAGTGCCTTGAGGTGCAATGTGACATCAAGTCCAAGGCAAGAGATGTTTTCAACACTGTGGTGGCATATGCAAACTTGGTGGAACATTTCTACTTTGGCTTGGCTTACCTGAAAGGTAATGAGACACAGCTAACCACAATAGCAGTTCTCTCTCTCAATGCCTCCGTAGTCCCTTTATTAATGAATTCCAGTAACATTCCTTTAGATTCTCAGATGAGAGCAGATCCAAAGCTTAAGCAAATGTAAGGTACACTGTTTTAAACTGTGCTGCATGTCTACCCTTGGACTGTGCCATACTGTTACTGGCTGATATTCCCATGCAGAAAAGGCTGTGTCCCAGCCTTGCACTGGAATAATACTGAGCCATATAGCTCCAGCATAAATTCCATGAAGCACTGTATTGAGGAAGGCTGACTGTCCTTGTTCCTAGATATAAGTTGGAACACGGGCTCAGCTATTTCATCTACAAGACCCACATCATCCTAGCCTATTTCTGATGGCATGCATGGCTGAGACGCGAGGAAGAAGCATAACTTGTGTGTAGGGCATGAGGATTACCATGGGGTGCAGAACCTGAACGGTGAGCAGAATGCAAGCCCCATCAATACTTGAGTGATTCCATAGAAACCACACCAATCCAGCAGCTCACAATTGTGATCCTAAATTACACACTGTTATCCTAAGTTCTCCATCAAAGAAGTAATACATCAAGCCATGGCACAGAGAAGTAAATCTCAACTGACATCCACGATCTATTTTATTTTTTATCGCTAGTGACATACTGAATGAAGACAGCAGAACTTTGAGCTACTGAAGTATCTCCAGACTTATCACAGAACCCAAAATTCTCATTTCAGGTAAAGAATTCTTCTTTTTGGATGAGGAGACCAAACTCTACAAAGTGGCCCCAGATGGCTGGAATGACCAACCCAAGAAGAAAACCTCCATCATCAATTTCACACTCTTTCTAAGGATAAAATTCTTTGTCAACCACTTTAATGTTATCCAGTAAGTGCACAGTTCTGCTGACTGCAGGAAAACCAGCAGCATTTAGGGTGACTATTCAAGGCTCATCCTGTGTTCCTAAACCCTTTTGTGTTTCAGGCACGGCTTGACAAGGCATCAGTTTTACCTACAGCTTCGTAAAGATATTTTGGAGGAGCGATTGTATTGCAATGATGAGACTGCCCTGAAACTCGGTGCTTTGGCTTTACAGGCAGAGTTTGGCAATTATGCTTCTGAGGTGTGCATAAATAACACAATATTTCTCACAGGTCTCTCTCCACAGCTTTTGCAGCTTCTGTTTGTCACATAGAGTTTAAAGATGAAGTATGAATAGCACATAATTTCAGCTAAGTCCTTCAGTAATCACATTTTAGATTTAATTTAAAAAATTACAAATTTTGCCTGATTAAGGAGCAGTAATAAGTCAGACATATTTGTCAGGAAAAATGGCAGAATGATGAAGGATTTTTAGTCCTTCATAATTGATAATGTAGGCCAGAAACTCCAGAAAATCTGTAGAACATTTCCAACATAGGCACAGCTTGGATGCGCAGAGGGGCTTAAAGAGATTAGAAAACATGGAAGAGAAAAACAAATAAATGCTCCAGAATTCACAGCTATTTTGTGCGTAGGGTCAGATCTACAAGCTGCAGAGACAGGAAGGTTGCTCATGGTATATCTGAACTAGTTATCCTAGTTTTGAAGTGTACAGAAAATACTCATTTATGTTCTCTGCCATACCTTCAGCTATATAAATTGGTGCAGCTCTATTAATTGAACTCTGAGTGGTCTGATCCATCTGGTCAGACCCATCCCAGCATTGGGTCCCCCACTGTAGGTTGTAGTGACGCAGCTGCAGCTGTCAGCTCTAAGTGCAAGACTGCGGACATGCCTGTAGGCCCACCTCTTTTCTCCCCTCTGAACAGAGAAGTAGCGTGTCCTTTGAGCACCTGGCTGAGTACAGGTGCAGGAGGCACATCTGGCTGCCAGGAATCTACCTGCTGTTCCCTATCTTCTTTTAGGAAATGGCAACAGGGTGACTTCAGCATATGGGTCACCCTGAAAATGGAAATGCACCAAATAAGAAAAGTCAAGAAAGAACAAAAGGCTCCTCTCTCTTTTGTTTTTTGATTTTTTCTCCCAAAGATGCACGGAAAGAGCTATTTTCGTGTTGAAGACTACATTCCAGCAAGCCGAATAGAGAAAATGACCCTGGCATATGTACAGCGAGAGCTTGCTAAATTACATCGTATGAATCGTTCCCTGTTTGAGGATGAGGCTGAACTAGAATTTTTAAAGGTAACTTGAAATATCCCAAATGTTATTTATTTATTTAGAGAAAGAAAGCCTCTCTCAATTTACCATTGTCTATGATTTTCTTGCCTGATACAGTGGATTTTAGATAACGTGAACAAATTTGAATAGTCAACAAAAACCTCATAATATCATTCTGCTGTAGATACTGTCACTCTAAATAACTTACATCACGTTTACATGGTAGGTTTCCTTTCGCTGATAATTAACGCACATTTCAGGGCATTTTCAATATCCTAAAGGTTGATGCAAATTTTCAGCATGTTACCAAGGTGTCTGGGTTCCAGATGATTATAAACACACCTACTGAATTTATTAGAGATGGTTATAAAACATAGGAATACGCACTTTCTTGACTTCTGAAACTACAGCAGCTGTTCAGCGACTTTCTAAACATGTAGTGATTATTTGTTTAAAAATATCTGTGAACCCTGGAAGTGACGAAGGAGTTATCTGAAGCATTTTCTCACATGACTATTTCTCTAGGGCTCTAGAATGTCATGATGATGTGAGATTTAATTTTTTTCCCCTAATTTCTCCTTCTCCCCCAAACTTCTCTGCTTTCCATCAAATGAAAAATATCAGGGATTAGATAATAGATAAATATCTGTAGCCATTTTGCTGCAGTGACACATGCTTTTATTTATAGCATCATTTCAGTTCAGTTGCTGTTTAATTATGCTAGTTCCTCATCTAACACTGTCAGTGGAATTGAAGAAATAGACTGAAGCTTAGCCTTAATGACAGTCCCATCATGCGTGCCAAATCCAATGAAGAAAAGCAGCTTTGTTCGTATCTGTTGCAATGAATAAGTCTGTGGAAGGAGCCAACACATCAGACAAAGTGAGAAAGATAGCCCCCATGGCAAGAACATGCAAATTCCAAATATGAAAGGGATTAAAAATTAAAACCTAGATTCAGCTAGTGATTATAGATGCCCCAGTTTTCAGGACCTGAACATTTATGCTCTGGATAGTTTTTGAAAAACAGATCTTCTTGAAGTGTTTTATTTTGGTCACTGAAAATCTCTACTCACAGTTAAAAAAGTCACTTGGGGATTCTATGTTAGCTTCCCAGAAAAAAAAAAAAAAAGTTTTAGAATAAAGTCGTATTGATCTGCAGATTATGAAAGAAGATGAAAACCCCTCCTCATATTCCATAGTCCTGTAAAGGGTCTGAGTCACATTTTAACATTTTGTGGCCAAGTGCAGGAGGTAGAAAGACAAGCAACAACAGCCAGAACCTCTGGGTGAGTTCCTCAGGGCATCCTCTACACAGTTAGAAGGTGGGGGCAGAAGCTGACTCCCCAGTCCCTTGAGGTATAATCCTGCTTAACTTTTCACCCATCACGAAAGAGTGAAAAGAAGCGGCACTCAAGAGTTGTTACTATAAAGTTTGGCACTGAAGGGAATTCTGGGGCAGTGAAATTCCCTCAAAAGTCTCCACTATATTTAGGTGAGATACTTTGAGGTACAATTTAGCAAACTCTATAACTTAATATTCTTGACAATGGAAATTTATAATGTTTGATTTTAAAAGATGATTGCCATGAAAGAATGAGTATGTGGACCCCAGTGAGTTTGTTGCAGGCTGGGAGCTGTGGTGTTACTGCAGTTAAGATTTCCAGTTGGTTGTCGCTATTGCAGAAGGAAACCACACAAGCCCATGACAACGTCAGAGTAGCCCTGGCACCAAAGTATTAGCAGTTTTACTAAGATCATCATGTTTGCTGTACCTCATGGTTTCTGTGTTTGCTCAGGGAAACAAAGAAACAGAAAGGAAAATGGAAAGAAACAAGGTTTAACAGTAGTCAAGCAGCATTAATCCTGCATGGATTTCTAGTCAGAAATGCACAGAAGTGCCCAGTAGCCATAGTGCTGAGTACCTCAGTCCCATGTAATGTTTAGATTATTGTGCAGGAAGCTACATAATCCTCCTACCTCTTGACACGGGGTGTGTGGGAAAGTGTTACTTCAGTTTTACACATGGAAAATGAATGTATGTAATGGCTCTCTGACATACCAAAGTAAGGTATGAAAATTTGGTTTTCAAAGGTTTCTTGACCCAGTGAAAGAATATTCAGTAAAGACACTCAAAATCATTTCCTCTCCCATCTACCTACCGTTTCTTCCCATGCCTGTCTTGGAATAACTCACGGTAGATGCACTTTTTCTCTACAAGGTGACTCAGCAACTTCCTGAATATGGAGTGTTATTCTATCGTGTGTCCCAAGAGAAGAAAGGAGCAGGAGGGGACATCATCCTGGGAATCTGTGCCAAAGGCATCATTGTGTATGAGGTGAAAAATCACACAAGAATTGCCAGTTTAAGATTCCAGTGGCGTGAAACAGAGAGAATTTCAGCTCATGTGAGTTGGAACCAAGTGAATCTCTTCTCCACTTTACTACTTCACTCCCCTCCTGCCTGTCACTTTGATAGATTTATTGCATTCAGAGCCAGAATTAGACTCATTCTGTCCAGGCAAGTCCTTCTTGAAAACAGTCTAAAGTCAAGGCTGGATCTGGATGTGGATACCAAGACATGCAGTTCTTAGTGAGGTTTAGTTATTTTGCTAACGCTGCAGTCAAATTACTATAAAACTGAATAATCTGGTGTTGGCTATTACAGAGATTATGTCAAACCTCTTTATGGCGTATTCCATATTCATTCCTCCCTCGTCTTTACTTCTCCCTCTCTTTTTCTTTTGTTTTCCTATCTACATCAGGTCATGGGATCACGTTTCCCTCTTTCGAGATCTCATTATTCCCATCCTTGTCTCTTAGTATCTCAATGGCTGTTAACAAACCAGTGTCGCTGACGAGACTGTGACCCCTTCTAAATGGTATTCTGCCATCAGAGATATATCAATCTACAATTATACAGTGTAGGCGTCAACCTGCATCACACATTTCCCTGCCTGTTTGCTCTCCCAAAATGACCCTTCTGCCCCTTGAAGATATTTTCATTTTCACATTAAATTGGTTTAATCATTTTAACATCTGTAGGGCCAAATTTTTCCAGATCTATCAGCCTGCTCTCAATGCAGTCAGTGTCCAAAGGCTCTTAACTTTCGACACAGGGCTGTTATGATCTCAATGACAGATACCTCACTAACAACTGTTGAATTTATGATAGACATTTACTGCACCCAAAAGGCATGCAGCCAGGCATAAATACAACTGGACAAACCAACAAGATTATACAAATGAACTTTTAGTGCCTCAATGTAATGACTGATATATGAAGCAAGCTGTGTTTTTTTTCCCTTTAGAGAAAAAAATTCATGATTGAAAGTAGCTTCAGTGGCAAGAAACACACTTTCATTACCGATACAGCAAAGACATGTAAATATCTACTGGACCTCTGCTCTGCGCAGCACAAATTCAACGCACAGATGAATTCTAGGCAACTTCGGCAAACTTCATCAGGTGAGGTATAAATGCACTTTTGTTATTCAGGCCATAGGACAAGGTCAGGTTTTAGAAAAGGTGCATTCAGTGAAGCTGAGAATCAGAACCTGCCCCATCAGTTTCACTGTGCTTCAGTTTCTCATTTGCAGACTAGAAAGTAATTTCTCCTACTTCACTGGAAGTTAGAGGTATGTAAGTCTAATTTAGCATTTGCATGTGAATGGGCATGTGCAGGGGGTGGAGAGGGGTTCTCTGATTATAATAACTATGTAGCTAAACTCAGATTTAAAAAAAAAGCATTATTACACTTCCCGTCAGGAAACCTGCTGAGATTTATGAGGAAACATATCAGACTTACCCCAATTGTAACTTGAGAAATGTTCCACACGAAGAAAAACTATAGTAGTGTCCAGACATACCGGAGCTGAATTTAGTTAACTCATTATCTTTGCATAAAGCAGGGGCTCAACTCTATGGTTCAGTCCCAGGACAAAACCACTAAACCAAAGGCACATCAGCCATAGGCACTCAACTATGTAGCTGCTAGCTGCTCTTATCTTAGATTTTTGCCATGTCTGTGGAAAATATGACCAATACCTCCTTAGACTTCAGATTTTCCCTAGTTTCTAAGACAAGGTTCTGCTCAACCCAGGGCAGTTACATAGCACTTCTCACCCACGGTTCTCGGCATGCTCTGTAAAGGTGGATGAGTATCATTATGGGGAAACTGAAGCACATAAGAAATAACAGCCTAAGCTGACAACTGTCATCACTGTTGACTTCAGTGGAGCAACATGAGTTTTCACTAGCTGAGGACTCATCCATTGCCTTGAACAGAATCATGATAATTTACAACCACTAAGTATTTGACCCAGTGAGTCACAGCAGGAGCATCAAGTGTTCTGCCTTAGCTGCTGGGATACTCCTTTCTCTAGTAAAACTGTAAAAGCGTTGGAAACACATTATATCAGGGGATATAACAGGATGATTGATATATTGCTTCTTTCCCACTAAAATTATTTCATGAAAAGTGAAATTCCACCTGCACAAATTTGTTACCATGGAAAAAGGCGCTAGGATGGTATTTAGGTTTAAGGCACCTTTTGTTGCTTGGGCTCCAGTAGCTTCAAACGTAACTTAGTGGGACTGTGATTTGTAGCATACAAATGAGTGCTAAGAGAGAATCTTAAAGGTTCCTGTGTCACGTTTGCTTGTGGTAATAGAACTTAATAAAAATTACTACATTCCATGTATAAGAGAACAAAAAGATTGAGAGCTAAAAAAATGATAACCTATGATAACCTAAGTCCTGATTACAAGCACCCCAAATCACTGAAACAAGCCAGACTTACACAAGCTGTGTGACTGCAGGTTCTGAGGTTCGGTGTGTGCTTGCTGTCCCAGAAAAAAGGCTTTGTGAAGGCAATGACAGACAGTAGTTCGAAATGCTGCCGTTGCCACCACAGTGAGGCTGTAAGTGATTCTAAGGCTCTTTCTGCATGAGAGGGAAACTCTTCCTTCTGCTGCACTGTTCAGATGTACAAGTCACCATCTCTTCAAAACTTCCTAGCAGCCCCCACTTTGAAATCACCATGGCAACTCTCAGACCGCGCTAAGACTGTGGACAGTTAAGCCTTCTGATGCCTTAACAAACGCCCCTGATCAAAGTTGCTGAGGAAAAGAGGGAGCCTAGTTTAAAGCTGCAGAATAGTGTTCTAGAAAGCTGCATTCAGGCTAACATTTGTTAGGAAAACACACAGGAGGTCAACTGTCATATACAAGCAGAATTAAAGCCCATATTCACGCTAGCCTGTACCAAGCAGGGTTCTTGTTTTACTTTCCGACATGCCTCCAACTGCTTGCTGTCCCTCTCTCCTTCAAATCCCCTCTCCAGCCCACCAGTTGAGAACCTAAATAAATGAACAATGCTTCCTCCAGCACTATATTGTTTCAGGGAAATAAAACCTTTTGAAAGGACAGATTTGTATGTAGCAGAGCCCAGACATCATTAAGCAAGTAGTAGATTTCATACAGAAGCAGAAAATTAGCAGGATAGCAAGCATTGACACCAAGGTGGTCCTCTACTCAGCTTCACATTTGTAAATCGCTCAGAACAAACAGCCAGCTCCTTGGCCCCTCTCTGAACTTAAGAGAGCATGTGTTAGTAGGGCTTCTGTCTTCTCAGATGTACATATATTGGAATGGTGGGCGCATGAAGGATGGGAAACTACCAACCTGACTAATTCACTCTCTGGCAGACAGATATTTCTCATACACTGAACATTTACAAAATACACTTTACAGAGATAATCAGGTTTAAATTATAAAGGGTTGTACATTTCATCTGTCTTTGTGGAAAGTGAATTTGCAGTATAATTCATAGAAATGAAATCTAAATACAGCGTATACTTTCTATGAAAGAAATGGATTGGAAACTGTTTCCACTCACTCCAGGGCCTAGGTATCCTTAAGGATACCAGAACAAATATATCTGTGATGTCAATCTTTATTTCTGGCATGTTCAAAAGGTTAGAGAGAAAGCACCTTTGAGCTTAAAAAGATGGGATAATATCAATGGATTTATCTTTCTTTCCTCCTTCTCTCTCCCTTCTTATTCAGAGGAAAGTAAATTTGTGGAAATAGACAAATCAAATTCTGCATATGCAGCTCAGCGTGAACACCTTGCCCTGATTCAGAGACTGTCTCGTTCAGAGAATGTGCTCTATGCGGCAAACCTGGAAAACCTTTCTGCTGGGATGATGAGCAAATCTTGTGACAACCTCAGTGTGGAAACCAACAATAGGACTAGAGAGAAAAGCAATCTTGGCAGGTAGGTTTGCTTTTGCCTCTCAACATATGTAAGAACACTCAGTCATAGACTACATCATTGCAAACCTCTATGGAAAACCGTGAGGCAGACCTTCATTTTTTTGCAGTTTTTATTGTGGTCACACCAAAAGGCCTGGGGCTCCCTGGTGCCAGCAGCAGTGCAAACACAGGCAGGAAGCTAACAGTCTAACAGATAAGAACTTGAAAAAGGGTGGCATTTAAATTTGTACCAGACTCAGGAATGAACCACTTAATGGGTTATGGAGAAGGATAAAAATCTTTAATGTCTGTGCATCTTCTCTGGAAATGGCAGTATGGCAGAACTGAATGCACAGGGAATGCTGGATTTGAGCAGGTCTTATCTAATTGATTCCTCTGTATCTAAAGGTGGAAACCACATAGAACACTGTAAGAGCTCCTCCCTTTTCATTTGCATTGGTACATTCACCAGTGTAGGCGGTTACTATAGCTGTACACAGTTTCAAGGCCTTTGATGAATTCTAGTGCCTTTTAGAATACTAAGTGTTAGAATAGAGCCAAGAGGAACGTGAACTACCAGGAAAACTTTCAGACGTGGTTTTGTCTAAATGGACAGCAGGGCTAAATAAATCATGCTGAGGCTATGCTGTGTTTTCCTGATGTCTGCACTCATCTCGGAGAAAAACGCAGGGGGAAATCAGTTGATGTGAGTGGTCTAATGGCAGCTGTTTTTTGGAAGCAAGTGCTGGCAAAGATAAACTACCTCTCCTCTACAATGATATGTGGCCCAGAAATCAGTATACTTGTTGAAAGGCTATAAACATGTGCATTCCCAACTTGGCTCTGACAGACTAATGAGGAGTGCTAAACACCATTGCCGATTTGTTATTGTAACACAGTCTTCATTTCCTGCTGTGCAGATCCACATCAGGGCTATCCCAGTCAGAAATGCACATCAATTTGAACGGAAAGCAAAGGAGTTATGACTACCTCTCTATCCACTCAACTCAGAACACAATCAGTGGTGAGTATAATAATAATCATAAAGGGAGACAGCTCCCTTCCATATTTATCATTTCAATAGCAGGAGACCAAAATATATTCTACTTGCAGATGAAAGAATATCCTTTTGCACATCTAGTCCTGGGAATTAACCCAGAATTTGGCAAGACAAGCTGTGTTCTTCCCTTTCACTCCTGCTTTCCAAAAGGATGGGTGATAAGGGACTTGATGATAAAATTATTCTATCAGTGGTGCCTAATGCTCCTCAGAGATGTAGTTCAGTACACCTGGGACTCTTGCATGGGACAATATCCTTATGCTCAGAGTTCATAATTTGGTTTGCAATTGAGACAAACCCAATTAATAATGCATGATACAACATAGGCTCCAGATCCTTCCTCTGTTCTTGCATTTGCATGACACTGACTGGAATAAAACTGGACACCTAATTTTCCAACAGAAGCCACATTGCATGCACACAGAATATGGTATACAAAGCTATGATTATTTGGTTAGTTCATTTTAAAGTCAGAACTGTACTTTAAACACACTGTGGCAATTGCACAATGTTAAGTAGTGTTAACGTTACAAAAGTCACCATCACAATCAGTGCTGACTGGATTGCACCTACAGAGTCAAAAGGGCCTACAGGGCCGAAGGCTAGAGTTTCCAAAGGAACCCATAGGAGATTTTGTTTCCACACCATCCTCATATTCAATGGGCACTACATGCCTTTCTCTATAGATATCCTAGTCTTAACAAAAATATTGCCAATAAACACATAGTCTCCCAGAAAGGAACACTATTGGAAGAGCCTACACAGCTACTGTACTTACACTTTTCTAAAGAATGCAAATTTCCAACTTGTTTGAGCTTCCTTCATGAATTATATTGATTCTGAATTATATTGATTCTGAAGTAACAGTAATGTTGAAAACAAGGACAAAATATATTTTTAATTTTTGAAGCCCCTGTTTTGCATACTATATGAATCTACTGTCTCCCTGCATTAATCTGCATTTATTCTAGCTGTTTTGTTTCTGCAGCACCGGGATCACCAGCCATCCAAAAGGAAGTTTTCCTAAGTGGTCTAGAAAGAGAAATCATTTGTGTCAGCCTAAAACGTGACCCTAAGAATGGATTTGGTAAGTAAGGAACATGAATGTTACGTTTGTTACTGGGACTATTCAGATCCTGGTGCTAACACTGATACTTGCTGACTCAAGCTGGGCAAGATTGTACCCTTCTTCACCTAATTTATTGTTATTCTTATAGAATAAGACTACCAATCTCTGGGAAGGATTTAGAATTTCTGGGACTGAAAAGGACTAAGCACATAAATCAAGACCACAGTTTTTTCAGAGGATTAACTAAGGCCACAGAGGTCAAGGGGACCAAGTGCTAAGATTAGAATAAAAGGAACAAGGGTCTAGTTGTGTGTCTGAAATACATGCACGGTGATTTTATTCATCTCAGACCTTACACAGGGGAAGATGATGTTCTGTAAACCTTTCAGGTATTTCCTGTGGGGGTGCAAAATGTGTACACAAGCTTAACATGTTTCCCAACTTTTGCACTCTTATTTGGATAACATTTTTGTTATACAATACACTATCCCACTGTATCCTGTTCTTGTGGATGAGTTCAGAGGACCATCAGGTTTCAGAGATGACCATTACTACAATTAAACATCAAATTTCTAAATGGTGCAGGTCTGTGTGGAATATCCTGATCCCAAACCCAACTATTATACCAGTGAGAAGAATATATTCTGCAATAGGCAAAATACTCTGAGACAGGATAATGAAATTCAACCACTTGACTACAGATATTAGATAGATATATAGAATTTTCTTAGATATCTCTTTCATATCCATTAGAAGTTTACATGGCCCACCTCAGGAGCCCTAGACTACATGATGTGGAACAATGTTTCAGTTTATCTAACGAGCTTTTATACCATTTTCCTCCTGCAGGTGTTAAATACTAAGGTCCACATAGTTTATGACTCCTGTAAGAAAGTAGCTGGAACCTTTAAAATTCCCAAGCCAGGAAAGTATTCTTATTAATAAATCATATCTAAATAGCCACCAAAGTCACCAGAACACTTTAATTATAATGGGAGTTTAAATCTCTTTCTAATCAAGATCTTGATGCCATGTAAATCAGACCTCACCATTCTCCAGACCATGTATAAAACTTGCACCATTGGAGTAAGAGCCTTTTATGCTCCTAAGGTTCATCTTTTCTAATACTGCCAATGCCTCTGCATTCTCATGCTATCTCATTTTTGCAGGTTTTATAATTATTGGAGGAGAAAATGTAGGAAAATTAGACCTTGGTATCTTTATCGCTTCAATTATCCCTGGGGGACCTGCCGACAGAGCTGGAAATATCAAACCAGGTCATTGTCCTTAGTTTTTAATTAGAATTAAAATACTTTCATGGTTTAAAGTTGGCTACTCTGGATTTATTTCCTTATTTAGATGTGCTTTGTCTTGGTTTTATCCTTTTTTTTTTTTTTTTAAGGAGGACGACTCATCTCTGTGAATAATATTAGTCTTGAGGGCGTTTCCTTTAATACTGCAGTTAAAATCATACAGAATTCTCCAGATGAAGTGGAGCTCATCATCTCTCAACCCAAAGGTATAAAGGCAGATGCCTTTGCTGGCTATGGAGTGCTAATAGTTAACTCAGGACACTGGTATTTATTAGGCAGTGGGATGTAGTAGTACTTTCTTGCTACTCAGTGACAGTTATAATAACCATAGGCTAGCAATGAAAATAGTCAACTTCTAGCAGGTATCACATGATCTCTGTTCTACAGTCAGTGTGAAAAAATCTATTATGGGCTGCATTGCTGAATACCAAGGGAATTTTGGCATTTCTTTCTCTGATAGAGTCATAGTCCTCTGCAGTGATGAAGCAAATACATTTATCCACAGTTAGAATAGCAGCGCTGGATTTTACAATGACTGACTCATTTTATAGATCCGATTTCACAACCACTTAATGTAGGAAGTTACTTTGTCCTCCTGTGTTGACGGATAATATTTGCCTTCAAGTTTACTTACTGTTTGCATGCAACAATGTTTTATTTTGGTATGGCTTTACAGACATGTATGAAGAAGGACTAAATGAAGAAAAGAATCTATCAAGAGGAAACAGCACCAGTGGATCCGAGATCTCTTGTGTAGACAGTGGGAGGAAAAAGATTCAGGATTGTCATACAGCTCTCCCCAAAGAACAGAACATAAATATAGATGAACTTGAGAAGGCTCTTTCCTGGAGTTTAGCACCAAACTTGGGCCCTAGGATTCCAGTTCCTTCTGCTGATAGCCTGGATGTGGAGGTAACTGAGATTTTGATGCTCTTCAGTAACATTACACCCAGCAAGTGTCTTAACAACATGCCAGTTATATTAAGAATGGAAAGTAACCAAGAAGTTAAAAAAATGAGGAAAGGAGAAAGAAAACCTTGGAAGATGTTGCTTGTTAAATTACATTGGAAATGTCAAAATGACAAACATGTCTAGAATATGTGAAAAATGGGGAAACCCTTCCACAAAATGTTATTAAAAGATGTCCTCCCTTTTCCAGTGGAGATACACATTTTTCATTATTTTCTTGCAGTCTCTTAAGTTTTCAATTAGACACAGAACAGCAACATTTTGTATCTAATTTCCTACTATTAGATAGCTTCCCTATCTATACTCAGCTTATGCACATTTAGACAGATTGTATTTCGAGTAACATTAGCGTAAGCTTGAAATAACATCAGGGATATAAATGGTACCACTCCAGGCGTACAGTGACAGCAGGATCAAACCCTTTATATCTTCTGGTAACTCTCTTTTTTTTTTTTTTCTTCCTTTTCCCTCCTTTTTTATTGAGATGTTATAGTCTCATTAGTGTTTATATTTTTGAGACAGGAAGCTGATTCTTCGCACTTACCATCTCCACCTGAAAAGAACGCAAAGGAAATCTATACTGTGGAGCTTGTTAAAGAAGACGGGACTTTTGGAATCAGTGTGACTGCAAGTGTTACTGTTAATCTTTCAGTGTGTCTGTCAAACTGTTATGTGACCAAAAAACACACAGGGAAGTGTATTTATGTGGAACAATGATAAAAGATAGGCTGATAACAAAAACTGTTAGCATGGCATGTTTCAAACCTAAGTTTACAACTGACTGACAGAGAAAGCATAAAAAGTACTGGCTCTGACCGTTCCCCATTTCTTGCCTGCAGAATCTGAAAGCTGCATGTTGGCATAAAGCTCATGGCAGCACAAGCCCTTTTCATCCTTACTCAATTTGAGAACGAGACCTACCACTTGAAAGTGGAGTTTGGTCAGGAAGGGATATAGCCAGAGCCTCTAGAACACACAGTGATTCAAAGAATTCTCCAAGTCAAGACTGGTTTTGCTGCTCCCCTGGAGCTCCTGGAACTCAAAGGCTATGTCTGCACAAGCAGATTACACAGGACCATGGCATGGGCCCAAGCAGTGGCCCACAGGCGCTGTTTAATTGTTGACAGCCCCTAATATGGCTTTGGCCTGTGCCTCAACAAGCAGTATAACAGAAGCCATCCCATGCTGGAGGGCTGAAAGTTTATCTGTGCAGACTCAAGATATGCCATGCTTCTTCCTCTGAAGGCCAGAGAAAGGGCCACAGCCAATTTTATTTTCTAATAATACAAGGAAATACAGTTCTCCATATATTTAGAAGACGAGAGAAGGCAGCAGTGGAAACTATCTGCTACATTTGAATAATTCCTTGTCCTGGCTATCAAAGTTGAATTTACCTCTCAAGCCTCAGATGTCTTTACAGTCCTTGCTAAAATGGAGTGGGAAGTAACAGCCATTTCATTGCCTGCAGAAGAAATTGAGGGCTGCGTTTTCATCTGAATTTGGACAGGGGATGTAGATGGACAGAACATGATTCTTGGGTTAATCTGAAGTTCCCCTGAGCTGTAGGCTCTCAAGTGGCTGCACAAGTTCAGGTCCCTGCTTTACATATTGTCTGAAAGGTTAATGATTGCTGAATGGATATTGCATAGTTTGGAAGCTGGGCTAGAGACTAACTGAAAGATGCAACCCAATCTTTATGTTAGCATGGGGAAAAATTTATGAACATTTAGTAAATGTTTTTATATAGCCACATAGAAACACATTGCATTTCCCTGAAAAAACAAGATTACTGCCTAGGGGACTATATTACAACCAGATGGGTATTTGGAGTAACATCCTCTTTCCTTTTTCATGTATTAAAAAAAAAAAAAAGTAATTCCTGAAGCAGGTGTTTTGCAATGCAGGTGTAAGTTGCTTTGATTTTTATCACAGGAAGCACACATGAAGACTACACTCTAATCTGTGGGCATATGTTTTGCAGGGTGGAATTAACACTAGTGTGCGTCATGGTGGGATATATGTGAAGTCAATTATTCCCAGGGGACCAGCAGATAAGGACGGACAAATAAAGATAGGTAACATGTCTGGCAATAAAACTCTGGGCTGTAGAACTGAGTGTTAGTGCGGCATGCTTGCCACAGCAACAATGAAACACATTTGGGATTGGAGGTCATACAACTGTAAAATGTAATATGCAGTCAGTCCATCATTCCTCAGCCTGTCCCTGTACTACATGTAGACATCCCACTGAAAAACCAGGAGCCTCATATCAATATTGTACAGTTACTCTCTGTAGCTGCACATCAGGCTAGCAATTCTGACATCTACTTTCAGTGTTGCTGTGATAACCAGATACTATCACTGCTGTTACTTACGGAATATCCTGGTATGTTTTAAGTGCTAGCTATAGAATGCTGTATAACAAGCAGTATTGCTTTCACACAGAGTAACATAATTTGACACATGTAAGCATGAAGATCTATTGCAATGTTGGTAGCCTCAGGGTTTACACCCATTGAACTCGAACATCAGAGCAACTTGACCCTTTTTTTTGTTTGTTTGTTTTCTTTCACTTCAGGTGATCGTCTTCTGGAAGTAGATGGCATCAGCCTCTGTGGCATCACCCACAAACAGGCTGTGGAACACCTTAAGAAATCTGGCCAGGTTTGTACAACAGCAGAGCTCAATAAGATACCCAGCAGAATAAACTGCTCTTAGTATAAAGCACAGTTGCAAAGCTGGGCCACAAGAAACATCCCCCTCACCTCAGCCCACCCAACCCGATTCTCCTAAAAAGAAAAGTAAAAAAGACTGAGGGCTCACAGAGTACTGTGTAACTGGAACCTGTTCATCATCATTTTAGGTTGCCAAGCTGGTTCTAGAAAGGGGAAACTACCTATTGGCAGAGCCATGCCTGACTGCTAATGACAGAAAGGAGGACCAATGTGCAGTTGTTTCTGTGGCAACACCCTTCACAGAGGGTACCAAGGACTGCTGCTTTTTGACAGATGGTGAGCGACAAAAAAGGAACTCAGGGTGACTTCTTATGATGTGCAAGAAAGGAATGGATGATACTAATTTTATGAGATTTCTGCATGTTTGAAGGAAAACTGCATACTGAATGAAAATACAATGTGCAATACTAATGGCTTTATCAAATACCAATTCTGCACAAAATATTTCTGATGTACTTAGAGTTACAGTTGCCAGATGTAGCTGAATTTATCGTAGGCTTCATGAGATGGGGCTGGCAGAGGACATCCCTGTCTGTAGTCTATAGCACTGCCAGGCAGGAGGCAGCTGTGTCGATGCTGTCAGATTGTTACCCAGAGAGCGTTGCCAGCAACAACTGCTGATGCTGTCAGCAACGAAGCCAGGGCGAACTGCTGCCCCAGGGCCAGGACTGGAGGCTGCCATCACTCCATTTCTTAAAAGCAGAATCATAGAATGATTCAGAGATCACTTTCACTGAATTTAACCAACAAATAAATGCGGTATCTTTTACTGTAAGGCTGTCTCATAAACACTAAGTCTCGACCATACTTTCCCATGGGGCAGCTACTCCTCTACATTGTCCCTAGCAGAATGGGGTACAGCAGCAAGTACGGTATTTGGGAACGGGCTGGTCTCTTGTTCTTGGCTTGAAAGAAGAGTAGCTTCGATTCTACCTTCTGCTGGTTAGTGCAGGACCCAAACTAACATCAGGCAGCTACAAAATAGTAAGATATACCCAATACTTACAGAAGAATGTCAGAAAAGGATAGCATTTGAACCATTTTATGTTGGTAAAAAAGGCTTATCCTTTATGGGCTTGTATCAGGTGGCATAAAGTCTGAACACACAGTGGAACAGAATCCAGTTCTCCCCATTCTGCTTGTGTGATTTCAAGGGCTTACATAAGTTAAAGGAACACCAAACTCTTCTTTTGCCATTAGTATGAGAAGACCTACCTCGGCAGCTCACAGGGAAAAGGTGTGCTGAGGGCATAATTTACACCATCTCCTAAGGGGGTACATATGCCACAGCTCCCACTCTTTTTCCAATCCCTGCTTTGAACAGATAATACATTTGAAGTCAAGTTGACAAAGAATTCTGGAGGCCTCGGCTTTAGTGTTCTGCAAACGGAAGGAGATGCTTGCGAACACTTTGGAGGAGCTATTGTCAGGATCAAAAGACTGTTTCCAGGGCAGCCAGCTGAAGAGAATGGCGAAATTGAAGTCGGAGACATCATTTTAGCTGTGAATGGGAAATCTATTCAAGGACTCTTGTATCAGGTACCAGGCAGTACTATTACTGGGAAACAAACTGGTAACATGTTAATAAAGACAATGGGATGAAACTGCTTTTAAACCTAACTATCACCAGAGGAAGTCAGAATTTGCATATAATGAATCTGATTTCTATGTAGGATTGTTCTCTAGAATTCTTATGGAGAATTTCCTTCCTAGCAGAATTCTTATAGAGAATTTCTTCCACTATTTAATTTAAAATTTTCTACTACTGATGCACAAAGTCTATTGTTAGATGCACACCAGTTGTTAATTAGTTGGAATCTTTGTTGGTGTTAAGCATAATTGGAACATTTTTTCCCTCTGGTCATTCGTGCTTTGTAACGTCATGCTATAATACCATGCCCCAGATTCAAATCTCTACCAGGTGAGGTAAATCCAGTGTAACTTTTTTACCTGAAATGACAAATTCTGTAGTCACATGATGAAATTAAAAGGACTATATATGTATTTATTTTTTTCATCATAATCTTTTCACCTTATGAAGAATCCCTGAGTTTTGTATATGAATATGCATCGAATAGGTAAGATTAGTAACAAACAGAAATTATGAATTCATGCAATTTTCCCACTGACGGGTCATTCATATCATTAAATAGCTACAGCAAAAGACAAGGTGCTGTAAGTCCTAGACACCTGAGGGGTACTGTAGTTGTACTCAATTTTTTTTTTCTGACCTGAAGTCTGTCCTTTTCCAGCACTGTTTTGCTCTCTGGCATACAGCCTTTTTACTCAGTTTGTGCAGGGGGGCAGACAGGGTGTTTTGGCTTACAGGATTTTTTTTGTCCCCCTCTAGATTAAGTATTTCATCTCCCACTATAGCTGAAAGCTGAATGCCACTGAATAGCTGTTATGTCAAGGAGGGGTTTGAGAAAGTCTCTCTTTTGTTATGTCAATATGGCAGTCTGTGAAGGTATGCTAATATAAGTGACTGAAGGTGTGTCCCTGCCACATTCAGTTTGAATGAATTTGTCTGAAAATCCTGTTTTCTTCAAGAAAAGGAAAAGATCTAAACCTATGTGTCTGGTGGTGAAACAAAAGTTTGTAAACAGAACTGTCTTTACTTTAGATACACGTTCACAGAAAAACTATGCTGCACTTATATGACAAACATACAGTAGAGAATTTTGGCCCCCAGATGCTTCCGAGAGGCACAAATAGTAGGAATATGGCATTCACAATAAAAATTGTCTCTGTCCCAGTTGGTAAAATGACACGTCCTATAGACCGTTCCATAAGAAATCTAATATTCCTTCTTCGTGCTTAGGATGTCCTGCACTTGTTGAGAGGAGCTCCTGCAGAAGTCACACTACTACTTTGCAGACCACCAAAAGGTGTTCTTCCAGAAATAGAGCAGAGTGCCCTGGTAAGGCAAAGCTTCTGTCAGTAAACTTGCTTCTGTAAACCTGAAAAAACACTACTACATTTTCTATCCAGTCTTGAACAAGGCAACTTTCCCTTTTCTCAAAGGTCTTTCATTCCATTTCTTTCCTTTCCCGGCTTCAACTCAACCTCTAGAGTTCAACTGATTCTCCTTAGCAACCAAAATAACAGAAATCTGACAGACGTGAAACATGTTTATCCCAGACCAATAACTTTTAAATTGCAGTGCTGTCATTGGAATGAAACAGCACATACTCAAGCAGATCTTCTAGTGATACTCCTAAAAATGCTCTACTAGATCCTCAGCCAAAAACTGTAGATATTCTCAACTGCAGCTATTTTAACTCATAGGCTTGAGGTAGCTATATTACTCCCAAAAGCAAGAGGAAAATAAAGAACTTCCTATCCAGACTACCTCTTAATAAACTCAAATAAATGAAATAATGGTTTCAACTGGTTATTCAGCTTCTTATTGACAGTTTGCAGAATCTGCAGGGAAGAAAATAAACAAAACAAACAAACAAACAAACAGTAGAGACTGCAGAGACTAAAACAGTGCCATTGGGTGTGCTAGTGTCATTATTCCTGCTTTTTGAACACAACTCATGGACAAATACACAAGTACTCTTATAACGAATGTGTATTTGCATTACTCTTGCTCCATGCAGAATGGCCCACTCATGGTTCCTGTCCACCCAAGATTTATAAGAGCTATCCATGGGCAGACAGAAATGACTGTCAGGACCACCTCCAGATAACAAACTGGCTCCTGTTGCTCTCCTGCAATGTGGCCTTGGCAGATTTCTATGGTCAGTCACACAGGAGTCAAATCTGGAGGCAATTCTACACAGTGAAGAGAATATAGACACAAAGTTGAGGCATGATATGAAAAGAAATAAAAAGTAGCCACGTCTAGCAAAGAGTTTATTGGGAAAAGTGAACTTGTGTAGTAGTTCCCTGGCTGGAACTCCTGAAGAATGTGGAAGATAAGCATAAAGATAAAACAGGTATTTAGTGTGAGATTACCTACCTCTATGTTTTCCCTCCCTTCCAGCTACCATTTGCTATTTTCACATTCAGATGCTTATTGATATTGCTTCTTCAAATTATTTTGTTGTTAAAGGAAAGAAGATGGGAGATAAAAAAAGGAGTTACACTAACCTTTCTGTTATTTTGATAGACTCCAGCACCATCTCCAATTAAGGAGTTTGTGGCAGAAATGCCAGGCAGTACAGAGGCAGAAAACAGTATGGATCAGTCTACCAGTGATGGAGGTAGCACCTCTCCGGACCTCGAAGACTGCCTGGATTCTCCAGTGGCAGCAGATTTCAGTGAGCCTCCTGAAGAGGACAGCTCAGCTTATGAAGACCAGGAAGCTGAGTTTCAAGAGAAGCCCATACAGAAACTGATGGCTCCCAGGGAAAGTTTCTATAAGCATCTTTGGAAGTTTCATCAAGAAGCTGCCAGTTCTGAAGTCTTCCACTCCCTAGAGGAAGAAGTGAAACAGAACTGCTATTCACCATGTGAATTCAGATGGCCCAAAAGGTAGGGAATACTGAAATCTGCTCTGCAGCCTTTCCTTCATCTCTCAGAATTTTGAAAGTGAATTGCTTAGGTTTAAGTACAGGGCTATCTGCTTCTAATCACTGCTGATTACTGAAGATTTTGTTTTACCATCTTATTCTGACTATCCTAATCTGCTGTCTCTATTTACTCTCATCTTATTAGAATTTTGCATAAGTCTGCACTGCAAGACAGTTGTACGAGTGCTGCACTACTGTAATCATTTATGCTGTTCAGCTGAAGCTGGCTAGAGTTTGAAATCAGTGGAAAGACTCTCATTGATTTTGATAGGAACCAAAGACTTTCTTACTTATTATACAATCTTTCAATTCCAGTTTTCACAGAGTTGCCTTAAATAGACACCAAAAATTTCTTTCTTATTGTATGATCTTTTCATTTCAAATTTTTCAGAGAAAAAAAACCACCACACAACTCAGAAGATGAACCATGATCAAGGAGAAAAAACCAAAAAGTTATTTTCAAATCTTCAGAAGGCAATAGAAGCCCTGAACCAGAGGGGTTATACAATATACAGGGGAGTTATACAATATACAGACAGACAGAGATTCCAGTCTCTGGGAGTCCCAGCACTAGCTGACTGCAAGTCAAGTGGGGCCATAATAGCAGTTCATTCTTTTAGCTCCTCTCGAGAGAGAGGAGAAACTTCATTCACATTCATGAGTGAAGATCCTACTTACATATACGCTTCTCTTCTACTGAGAATAAAACAAGCAGAAACATGTCAGTAGCAAACATATTTGCCAAGAGACACAGTTTCAACAAAACCAAGTTTATTGTGGGGAAAAAATAAATTCCAAGAAAAGTTTGAGATTCTTCACCAAAAGAAAGTTCTGAATGTTTGGTACATTCTCAGTATCATTTAGTTTCAGCTTTTGCATTTTCAAAAAGCAGTCAGAGCAATTTAAGATGGCATGCATTTTAAACAATATTTTAAACGTAATCTCAGTTTAAATGATCCTTTCAGCTAAAAACATACAAAAAACCCCAGAAGAAAATAGGCATTAATGAAGGAATTCCTTTTGAATAGTGAAGAAATTTCTTTTCTTCAGATTGCTTAAAACTTTTCATACAAATGTAGAAATCTTCTGATATGAATTTTAAAAGTTCCCAGCTCAGGGTTTCACATGCAAAATTCCTTTCACTCTTCTTCTCATTGCCACCAATAAGAATCTTTGAAAAAGCTGCTTTGAAATACTTTAACCCATAATTTTCCCCCATGAAGTCCAGGTGTAGGGGTCATGAAACTCCAAAAGAAAGTCTAGCATGTCAGTGGAGCTTGTGTATGGGCCTGCAGGACCAAGACTTTTGTAATTTCCCATGGTGATGTAGAGATGGGCTAGAAGCTGTGCTATGATTCAGCCACTGCTGGGTCATCGCCTTGAGCTTGTGTAGCTCTACCAAACACCCTTCCTACCCTTTGAAGGTCAGTCAGCACTCCCCTAGCATGTGACAGCTTCTATGACACCCACATTGACCAATTTCCACTGAACTTTTTTCTTTTCTGTCTCCAAAAGAAAGGAGCAGACTGCATTTGCCGTTATCCTTAAACACTTCTTTTAATTATCCCAGCCTTCTTCCACAGTATTGTAAGTATCTGTTGTGCAGCAATTAAAGCACACACTGTCAGCTTCATTCTCAGCTTTGCTGTGCTACTGGAGATGGCCAGCTTCTCATTTCCTCCCTGCACAGATACAAGCTAGCAGACTAGATTGCCTCCCTCAGAGCGCATACACCATGAGCCTATAAGTTCTCCTTATTTTCATCAGTATTTCAAAAATACCATCAAAGGCTACTAGTTATACCCAACCAAAATGCTTGTTTTGCTACTGTGCTTTATATTTTCTTTCTGACTTTTGAAACAAGAGCTTAACACTGGGAATCTTTTATGATTTCATACAAGACGCAGTTTCCATATGTTTGCTTGGGAGATGGTAGACAGTTCGGTTCTGTCAGAGAGTGGAAGATCCTAGGTGACTGTTATATATGAAATGACATGGCATCTTTGCTATGTGAAGCATTAATAAAAGCTATGCCATTTTAAGTGTTTTTAAGATGAATGAAGTTTAGCAATATTTCAGTAAAGACTGATATGAAGAAAACATGTACTTTTCAAAAATACGCATTTCAAGCATTTCTATCAGCTTTAATGGTAAATGTAGTGGGAGGCTATGCTACAGTAGGCTATTAGAGTTCATTAATATTATTTTGGCTGTTGGCATTAAACACAGCACATACAATTACAGCCTGGGCTTTAACATCAAAAGTGCTGAATACTGTGTCTCCAACATAGTGGAATAAAATCAATAATAATTTTAATTCAAGTAATTGAACAAATCCATTGATTTCTGTAGGACAACACTTATGCTTTAAGACAAGCATAAGAATAAAAGCAAGCTTACTTAGTTACTAAGGAAAGACCTGTGGGAGCCAGGAATGTGGCTGGCATTCCTTTTTCAAGAAAAAGGCAAATATGAAAATCTTAGTAGTATTGTAATGTGCATACCACTTACCAGATAAGTCCATATAAGTTAATTAAGTTATTTAGGCAGAGGAAAAATTTATGGTCTAGGAATTGTTTGATTACTCTTTTCGAGAAGCAACCAAAGTACTAATTAATTAATGCCTTAAAAAAAAAAAAAAAAGAGTGAAAGATTTTGCAGAAGCTGTTTTCAAATTCTGAAAGCTTTTTAATCTTTTAACTAGCTTTGCAAAATACTACTGATTACTTATTTATTTTTATAGTAACACTGGAGGACCCAGACAGCAATTTAATACCTTTAACTAGTACTTCAATTAAAATTAAAATAAGGTCACATATAAGCAGTAGACTTTCCAGTGGCCATCTAATAAAGTATATGGAGGAAAGCCCCAGCACTGCAATCTTTTTATTTTCCAGCCGCATACTTAATAAGAGTGACGATGACCTATCAAACACAAAATGTATGCCTGAAACACTCTCTCTAACCCCTATTGATGAAGAGTATCTCACTGTCAGCTCAACATCTGTGACCTCACTTTCATGGGGAGGAAGCTCTGAGACACTCTCCACAACCATGGCGACCTCACAACCACGTGCCTGTGGCCCCTTCTCCTCATCCCTGCTTGCTAGAGAGACACATGACAGTGACAATGAATGGGAAGATGTGGAGGAACTGGAGGAAGAGAAGGAAGAAAAGGAAGATTGCACTAGGGTATGTGACTGACACCAGATTATTAACAGGTAGTATATGACAAGGGAAAAGAAACAACTTTCAGAATGCAACATTCTTTAACATAATTTTAACTCATTATACATGCTATTTTGGCATGGGGTTTTTTGTTGTTGTTGTTTGGTTTTGTTTGCTTGGTTTTTGTTTGGTTGGCTTTTTTTACTTTCCTGAATGTCCACAATCTTCAATAAAGCAGACCTTATACTATGCCCAGGTTTTCAGAATTCCTTACCGTTTGCCTTAAGGTCATTTCCTTGCTCATGCCATCTTACTATTTCTTCAGCTTCCCAGCATTTTGCATTATTATTCCCAGTGTACAAAGGCCTAAAATCCCTCTAGTAGCCTCTAAACTTAATTGGAGTCAGCTATTTGGTTTTTTTCTGTCATGTTTTAAACCCATGTGGAAAATCACTTTGTTACAGTGATACTACTCTAATGTCCTGATAAGAAAGTATAATCCTTGTGCTAATTACCATTCAAAAATATAAGGCTCAGTCTTGCCAAATGCTGAACATCTTGCATTCCTTCCGACACTAATGAGCTCTGAATTCCTACTAATTTGAGAGCACCGAGGACAAAATTTAGCTCCAGCCATTTCTTTCAGGGGACAGCGATAGCAATAACACCGATAATCACTGCACCCTACCCTTATAATGCTTGTCAGCTCAGAGGGCTCGAGGCCTTTCTTTACACATTTCAAATACCAAAATTCCAGTCCCTGAAGGCATTCTCTGCCTTATTAGGCCCTATCAATCAATCACCATGAAGCCCCACTAGTTAAAAAGAAGTAAAATTCATTACGGAGCAAGGCAGTGACAGATCAGAAAAACCCTTATGTTTGCTCTTATTTATACCATCTGAGGCTCTGATTTCTATCTGCATATAAGACATAATGGAAGATGTTAATGAAGCAACAGAAAAGCCTACATCAAACATATCTTGTGCCTATTTTAACAGGAAATGGAGATCTTTGTGACTTTGACAAAGTCAGAGAACAACGGTTATGGATTTTCTGTAGTTCTTAACAAAGTGGACAACTGCCTGTATGTTGACGAAATCTTGAACGAGCCTGCCCTGTCTGATGGAAGACTAAGAAGGGGAGACAGAATCATTATGGTACAGTAATTCTTTGAGGAGAAAATATTTTCAGATCAATGCCATTTAGCTTCCTCATTCTTCCTTTCATAGGGTTCAGTTTATCACATATTTAGGCATGCAAGTACAACTGAATCATATAATAAATGTAATTCTGCTGACTTCAGTAGGACAAATTTCAGACTGAATAGATTGTATGACCAGGCAAATAACATGAATCATCTAGTAGCAATGCAAGACAACTGAGATATTACATGCCTTCCCAATTAAATGGCATAAACTGAATTAATGTAATAACATAGGTGACGTACAAAGGATGCAGGAGCTATGTCCTTTGTAATGTATGAATAAAGCCTGTTTTCTGCCTGGTTCATCTTCAATTTGTTGCATTAGATTATCTTCCTTGATTTTTGCTACAAGACCTTGAGTTTCAAGAAAAAAGAGCTATTTTTATGAAAGCTCTGCATTTAGAAAAATAAAAGTTGAAAAAAGAAATCTTACTGCAATCTTAACTGTTGCATTCACTGACATTAAATACCACAGCAAAGCAGTAACATGAAAGTGCAAACAAATTCAAGTTTATATGCAAAATTCAGAGGCGAGGGAGAAGTACATGATGGTCAATGAGATCTATGACATCATTTTACCGGTTTGTCATTTAGGTGAATGGAATTGATGTCACACCTTTACCATGCAATGAAGCCCTGACTTTACTGCAAAGCTCTCCGCCTGATCTGCACCTTGTGGTTGGTCGTGCTGACAGTGATCCGCGTCCCTTTATTAGGCCAGATGAGATTCCTGAAATTACTCTTACAAAAGGTGCCAATGGACAGCTAGGTGTGTAGCAAATACTATGCATGCTATTTTGGACAGGGATTACAGCAATTGTAAGATAATCATAAGCAATGGTGGTCTTGGATCAATATGATCCTAAGTGACCTTGGCACCGTTATGCTCTCCTCCATCACCCATCACTAAGGAACAGAGAGCTTTATTTTGGGCAAGGCCTTAAAGGGAAAACTAGTAACTCTTATTAGACCAATGAAGATTGTTGGAAAAATGATCTTTGTATTAGCACCCTCTCAGCTGAAGTTTCTGGCAGATTTCCAGTCTCATATTTTGAAGTTGCTGATATAGAGAAGCTGTTGGTAGTTAGATTATAATGTCTATTTAGAAGGAAAGAAAAAAAAAAGGCAGAGTTTGAGAAGGACGAGCCACGGGTTAGGGCAATAGTTTGCTATTCAAAAAATCTCCACTCAAATCCTTGATTCACCAGACACAAGGCTTTATCTACATTGTGCAATACAAGCAATAAAAGAAAACCCCACAGCATGAGTATCTTGGTATTTCTGCAGAATGTGGTGAGTACTGCACACAGACAAAATTGTAGACTCAGGAAACAGTATACCTATATTTGCTCCGGTACAGCATCCTGTTTCCAGTTCAGAAACTAGCTTGTTCAGAGATTGCTTGAATATCACTGCACAATTCAGTTTTGCACTGTACAGGTATCTCCTTAGTTGTCATATGTCTCCCTTCCCTATGGCACTCGAAAGGCCGCAAGGCAGTTAAGCACTCTGGTAATGAGGGAGACACTCCTATGCAGCTAAGTGTCTTATTCAAATGACTATTCAACATAAGGTGAAATAAAGCACTATGGAATAGCTGAAGCACAGAGATGGACAATACCATGTAAGTTTTTCCCATACTTTTTAAACACCTAATTGCATTTCAGTCTACCAGTCCAGCTCTTACACCCCATCTCACTGGGACAAGACTGATATTTATAATGTCAGTGATTTGTTCAGCCTAGCTTTCAATGACCCACATCTATTCCATTAGGCTGTATGTCACTGACAGTGACATTCAAAACATGCTGCCACAAAAGATGCTTTCTCTGCGTTATTCTAGGCTTGAAGCTGACAGGAGGAGCTGGAAGCAAGTTACAAGGTATTTATGTGCTAGAGATAGTGCCTGGCTCTCCTGCCAGTGTGGAAGGCAGTTTGCAGCCACGAGATCAGATTGTTTACATCTGTGGACTGTGGACTGAGGGCATTAGCCTGGATGATGCAGTAAGAGTGTGTGAAGCTGCCACCCAGAATGTCCAAATCAAAGCCACAAGGTAAATCTGAGCATACTCAATCTCAATCCTAATGTTGAAGCAGGTTTCTAAATTTTACATCACCGATAGAAACAAGACAAACTACAAGAAAAAATGCTTTACCTCAAAGGTCCGAATGTTGCAATCTGATACATAACATCCATAAGATCTCTTAACTTGTAATTACAACTAACACAATGAGTACAAGTAGACTCATATGACACAAATAAGAACTCTTCAAACTTCATCATCCAAACACAAATGTGAATCCTTTAAGTGTGAGGCTGGCCACCGTTTTCAGATATCCTGTTCTCTAGAGAAAATCTTTATATCTCCACCACTGGTGCCAACCTTCTCCAAACAATCTCAGATTCACAACTACAGGCAAGAAACTACCTCTAATGGGAAACTCTCAGTTACTTCCAAGAGACAAACGTTTTAAAAAGGTATTAAAAATGCAGCATTTAATTTGCAGCACATAACAAAAAGTCATCCCAGGCTTGATAAATAACCTGCAGTTAAGAATTTCACTCATCAGTTCTCGGCTGCACTTTAGATTTATTGTGTTCTACAGTCTGATACAGCACCAGCAGAGGTGCTGGACTGATACAAAAACAGTTTTCAAAGATCTCGGAGGAACAGTCAAATAGTAACCCAAAAGTATGTGAATAACTAAGTTTTATATAACCAGAGTGAGCGATAGTCTGTCTGTCACAGCTGTCTTAATGTAGTTCAAACTTTTATCAATGTTTTATTAACTTGCACTGGTCTAGCAGATGAAGAAACTGCAGCCTCATTATACTTTTTGCGGTTAGTAGGCAACACACCCTGATCGTAAGGAGACAAACTGAAATAGGGTAAAGGAAATTACAAAGGATCATTCCCACTTTATAGCGAGGGAACTGAAGGGGAATTCAAAGTATACCACAAAGCAGTTCTGTACTGGGACAGATGGTTTAACAGGTTCTTTTTTTCTCCAACCCATTTAAAAAAAATGTTTTGCTGCGGTTAAACATAATCTAATATTTTATATATTTATATAAATGCTTTTTAGGAAGCATCATTAATAAAATCATAGAAGTACAACTACAATTTAGACAACTGACTTTCTAAAAATATTATTAAAATGTGCTTTACAAAGCATGCAGCTCTTAACGGCTCACATATTTCACTTTTTCTGCCCCCAGAAATGGCAATCCAGTGGTTCCTATAGAGCAGGAAAATAGTAAGTAAGGCTAATATTTTTGATTTTTTAGTTTAGATTTTGGAAATAAGAATAAGGTACTGATTCATTGCATTTTAAAAGTTATTAATAGTCTGTAACTTGGCATTCAGTATTTCTGTTATGGCCATTCTAAGGGTCTGAAGAAAATTTGGTAGCTCTTTAATGATAGAAATAAAGTGTACAGTTCTCTGTAAAAAAATAAATTTATTGCATTTTGCATAGACATTTTCTATTTTTTAAATTTGTTGTTATTAAATGCGAGTTTCACGTGGTCATATTTCACATCTGTTTTGATTGAAACTATTCTCTAGGGGGTTTCCCATCACTTTTTGATCCACTATTTAATATAAGCCACTACTTCATCATCTAGACCAACCTTTTAAACTGTTATCAATAAATCTATAGAAAATCAGAAACAGGCAGCACCGATATTCCTTTGTTAATACAAGAACATTCCTATCAGGGGATGATATATAATAGTATAACTGACACAAAACTTCAGTAATCATCTGCACTACAAAGACTTGACCAGAATTCCTTTAGCAGTAGAAGGAGTCTCAGCAAGCAGAGGCTACATCTGCACCATCAGGTGGAGGGACAGCTATCACGTCTACGTCACTGCATAGAAACTGCGTTAGCCGTGCATGTAATGGTTTCCAGTGTACATTTGGCTGGAGTGTTAAGTCTTAACCCACAGTTTCATTGACCTGACTGGATATCCGATTTTTTTTTTTTTTTTTAAATCATGAAAAGATGACCTGGAAAAGTAACCCTGGACCAGAATTCCTCACATGCCTACACTCACCCGAATACTGGCATATGGCTACCTGAAAAGCTAGTTACAGACTTCCTGCTCTACAACAACTAGCCATGTGTTTGTTTTCATAAACCAAAGCGGCTTATTTCACTTACAGAAGAACAAGCTTCTTTGAACTTACTACAAGTTACAGATAAAGTTATGTGTACTCTCAGTTACTGTGGTATAACTAAAGCATGGTAAATGCATATACTGGTAGTACCTTCCTTACATATCCTTGCGCCATTAGCTTTGCAGATTCCAAGATTTCTCATGACACCTTCAAAATAGGTTACCAGGTCTGGTCCACCTCTGACACAGATTTATGAACTCTGCAACGGCACAGTTTCCTACCTCTCGTATAAAACAAGATTCTTCCCTATAGCAATTTGATATTTGGTGTTCTGTTTGTTATCATTTCTGATAGATTTATAAATAAATCTATACTAATATGCTATTAAGGAAGCAAGCCTTCATTTTATAGAATCTCTTAGTTACAAAAATGCATAGTAAAATTGCAAATGCAACCAGGAAATTTTTTGGTTTTTCAGCTTCTTTTTTTTTTTTGTTAAACAACAGAACACTCATCATTTTCTATAACTTATACATTAAAGTACTTTGTGTAAGACAACTAAGACCACCAAGATATGATACAGCAAAACCCCAAAACTGGGGGTGGGTGGGTAGAGGTAGGAGCATCAAGAAATGCACATTGTCTTCTTACATATCCATCCCTGCAGACACCAACACACCCTGCTTCTTCCTCTGCCTGATGATTGCCACGTGTCTAGAATGTCTCAGTCTGATCTCTGATTGTTGTTACAAGTTTAAAAACAGCAGACCGAGATACAACTTCTCTACAATTCATGACAGAATTGTTTATATCACTGTGCAAATTGGCAAACTTAATCATGCAGTAGTGTCTCAAACTGCCTCATACAGTATCAATACTGGATATTGATGCTTTGTTTAATAACCTAAGCACAGCGTTTACATTCCCTTGTGTATATGAAGGTTAGCAGGAGGCCTGTCAGAACAAACCTACATGTATGCTTTTAGGGCCACCTGCTGAGCCAGAGAAAGCCAGTATTTCTTTTTCAAATGAGAACCTGAATTCCCAAGAACAGCCTCTGCTGCATCAACATGGTAAGGAACTTTTTATTTTTCAATTAGGGTTTATAAAATGCTGTGCCCTCTCCTTGAAAGAAAGCGAGTCTGTAGCTGGTACTGGCAGCACCTGGGAAAGATTAATTCTTCATAAACAAAACTGCCTCCCTCAGAGTTTCAGAGGACACATATATTACCTGTTGTCCAACCGGTGTCTCTGACGCTGTAACATCCAGCTTTGAAAGCCTGTTTTGGAACCTGCTCAATGGGAGATAAAAAGTCTACAGGGATAACGCGCAGAAGGTTCAGTTCAGGAGTGTAAAGCCACATAAATCCACAGGATTTTGTTGGTGTTTTATATGTCAAATATAAAAATGCTTTATTATGCCTTTGAATATGATTTTTAGTGTTATACTATAGAACATTTTACCAGTACAACTGTGTAAAAGTTGTCCCTGCTTTTTCACAGAGAAACATTTGGAAGAAACAAACTGTGGTGCTCAGCAAAACACTCCCGATTCTCCAGAATGTAAAGTAAGTGAGAATTTTATGAAGTGTGAGATGGTCCATCAAGTGATGTGAGCTACATGGAGTGAGATTTTTTTTTGAATAGTAGTATTTAATGTATTTGCTTCCTCTCCAGTGTCTTTGAAAATATGAATACAATGCATTTGGAGTGTGACCTGTGAAGTGTTGAATTGCTTCAGCATTCAAGGACTAGAATGCGCTGAGCACTTCTTGGGGTCAGGCTCTTCTGTTGCTGTTTTTCAATGTATAATATCACTATTTTACCAGCTTGGTAAAATAAGCGTGATTCATATAACGCAGACCCTCCATTAGGTCTTCATAGGACTCTTAAGAGCTTACAAGATTAATCCTTAGTTTAGAAAGAAAGTAGCACAGGAAAAAGATACAGAATGTCACAGCATGGGATTCTGGATGAAAATAAGTGTAATTGTAATTGTGAAGCATTTTCCACAATAATTTTTGAAACCTGAGATTAATATGTTTTATTCTGAAATTCTTAGATGGGGCATTTGAAAACAGGGTAAAATTACTCCAAACCTTTGGGGTATTATGCAGCATTGACATAAACCAGAACAGTTTGAATTTGGCAAGAGAAATGTCATTTTTGAAATGATGAATTCCTAAAATACACAGGTGTCTTCTTTGAAAAAAAAGAATAATTTCTATGCTCAACATACAATGCTTCAAAATTCTTACAAGTGCAAACATCACTTCTATTTGTGCAAACACGTGGAAAATAATGTTACTTGGAAGAGAAATTACCCACATTGGGACTGACAGTTCATGGGAACAGATTTACTAGTTTTCTCTTGATTGCGGTTTGCAAAGAAAGGCTGTCTCTTGTTAAAATTAGACCTCCAACCTGGCAGAAAAATTGGAATAGTTTTCTCACTTTCGATTAAGTCATCACTATTACTGCTTCTTCTGCACCATTTAATCCATGATGGCTTATCTGTTCAATTTACTAAAATAATTTCTGAGGATGATATTTGCAACATTGGAACTAGTCATACTGTAAGTCATAAACATTTCTAGGTTGCTGCTATTTCTGACATAATACTTGACCCTAAAAAGCAGCTGATTTTAAAACTGAATTAAATGCTAATGCCAAACTGATGGGTCTGTTGGGGTTGCAAGGTTAAGATTTTCATTATTCATTCTTTCAATAGAAGAATGGAGTATGTACTGCATTACTGTTATGATGGAGTTAAGAGTGACTCGTCTGTCAACGAGGGTGATGTACTTGATGTATTATAGAAGGATTACAAAAGTACGTTTCCTTGCTCTTAAGAGGTTATTTTCCCCTCCAGCAATTATTAAACAATATTATGGAAATAAGTATGTACTATTTTCATTCTGATACGTACGTGCAGTTGCTATGTTAATCACTGGAAGCTCTATAGACCTATTCAAGAGAAGGATATATCCCATAATCTACATCAGCCAGTGAGGACTGTGAAGCATAATGTGATTCTTTGGCATTAAAAATACAAAAAAAAAACCCCAACCCAGCCCTGAATAAACTCCACTTTAGACTGCATCCTTTTCTATTGTAGGACTTCATTATTAAGATTGATCTGGAAAAAGCAGAAAATGGAAGCCTAGGATTTGCACTGGTAGGTGGAAGAAATGGCAGGGCTATCGTAATAAAAGCCATCAGCCCAGACAGCATCGCAGATCTAGATGGGAGGCTGCAAGTTGGTGACATCCTACTTAAGGTAATGCTTGTTCTTCATTTTGGCCCTGTGTTTTCTCTAGCTACTTTACAATGAGCATTCTGTTCAGTATAAACGTTGTGCAGACTGGAAATCTGATGCTGCTTGATACAGTAACATGTAGAAGATGGTGTCCCTCAGCTCCTGGGGGTCAGAGGGCTGCTCTGCATTTCCCCCCACCCCGCCCTCCTTTGCCTAGAGCTCAGCTTCCTGGGGGACTGGGCCTCTCTACAGCTGGAGGTGGTGGCTGGGCGCTCCATCAGAGAAGCAGACCCGGAATAGCAGGACAAGCGGCAAAGTGCAACTACCATGTGGTGTAACTGTGCCCAGTAAGGATTACACACGAAAAAATGAGGGAAACAAGAGTTAACTGACCAAGCGTGCACATAACAGCTAACCAGAAGGACACTGGGAAGAATGTATCATCAGTGCCAGTTAGGTATTACCAAGACAAGCAAAAAACATTGGAATCTATGAAGTTATATAAAGATTTCTCAGTGCTGGGATATGTGATTAAAAAAAGTTTTCTGTTACTGGAATCTGGAAGTACATATCATTGCATTTTTCAGGTGAATGAGACTTTTGTGTCTGGTCTACCACGCCAAACAGTTATAGAGTTGCTGCGCAAGGCTCGAGGCACCGTTCAACTCACTGTCTGCCGAAGCGTGGCTCTGCATTGGGCTTATTCAGGCAATCAGAGCAACAGCATATCTTCCCCCGCCAACACAAAAGCGGAGCCAGGTAAGCAGCTACATCTGCTCAGTACACTGTAAAAGTGGAATTATGTGTTGCCTGAATTCAACTTTCCTATTCACAAAACAATTCAATATTATTAACTTTACAGTTCTGATTCATAGCTGTAGATACAAACACATTCTTAGCTCTCCTAAGCTACTCAAGACATAGGACCACAGGAAAAGAACACCCAAGTGTGATTTTTAAGTGTAGGAATAATGGAAGCAAAGCTACACGACCCTCAAAGATGCTTTAATTTGGCTTATGTTTTTAAGTCATGAAGGTTCTTGGTCTGATTTTACCCAATTTTATACAACTCATTGATGGAATCACAACCAATCACAACTCAGCTGCTAAAACATATTTCCCACAAACTTCACATCCCAGCACTCCTACCTTATCTCTTGGGAGCACTACACCTCCTGTTCTGCCTGGCAGAAAGCTCCTTCCTTCCTTTCTGTGCATGTGCATGTGCATGTGCATGTGCGTGTTCAAATCCAGAAAGCCTCTGCTCCCAGACTGATTGCTAGGAATTTGAGAGCACACCCACCTGTCTAGGGCAGTACTTAGAGAGCTGACTACTCTAACTGAAGAAACTTGTGCTGCAGGCTCTGCTCTACTGAATACTCAACAATTAAATACTAATTAAAGCTGGGAGTAGAAGAGGGGTATACTATTCCCAAGAGATTATGGGTTTATATTCCTTAACTTTCTATTTTTTTTTGAATATTTAAATGTTTCCTATAATGCGGAGAAACTTCTTCAGTGAGAAGAATATAGAGCTCCTCCTTAATGTACCTTCTGACCTGCTGGTTACAAATTGGAGGTTTTGTTTCAAATCTTCCAAGGCAAGAAGCCCCTGCCATTGCTATTTACTTTCTCCCCAGCTGCCTAGGAAGAGATGCAGAGCTGACTGCAGGTTTTGGACATTTATGCAAATGTTTATGCATCTAGTCAGCTTTACTGATGCAAACTTACTTATATAAGTATTTTAGGCAATTCTGCTGTTAGGCAGTAGCTGCCTCTAGGGTTCAAGGATCTCAATTTTTCCAGTATCTATTAGACTGAACCTAATCCTCTTCAACTCCTAGTCTGCGTCATAAGCACTGGACACTTCTTCACTTACTGGAAGCTACGCTGTGTGTTTCAAGAGGAGAGCTTTTCCAAAAGGATGAGAAAGCTATGCTCAGCACCAGCCTAGAAGGAGGAAGTTCACTGCCCCACCTCTATTCTGGTTTAATTTTGGGGGTTAATGATGCAAAAAAAAATGGAAGGACAGCCAGTTATAAAAAGGCTGATTGAATCTCTTGCTCTTTTAAAGGTTGCGGAAATATTCCCATTCCCTTCAGTGAGACTAGCCTTTTCTCCAGCTCTGCAAATTCAAGGAACTAGGTGTGGGGACATTTATTTGCATCATCTCACGTAACATTGGTGAATTACACAGTTCCTGGAAAGTTTAAACTGTGTTCCTGGACGAGCAAAACCCAATGGTATTACAGAAGCACTAGTATCAAAGTTTATCTATGGTATTTGCCCCTTCCCACTGCAAAGTAATGGGCTGCGTTAGGGAAGGCATTCAGAAGGCAATCTGAAAAATTCTGTTTCAGGTTTTTTTATAACGGCTATTGATACAGGGTTCTACCTCAGTGTATCTTCTGGAAACCTGAATTGTGCTGGCTTCTTCAGTGGTGATATATGGCACTTGTGCTATCTTAACCCTCTCAGAGCATCCACAAAAGGGGTATTCCAGGCCAGTTTCTGGCACTGTATCTCAGTGCCTCTTCCAAGATCAAAGTCCTCTGGTGTGGGTGACACAGAAGAAAGGGATCTATATTTTCATGCTTTATAGGCATTTTACTTTGATTTTGTTTTCTGGTATTCAGATAGTGCTGCAGGAAGCCTGCAAGCTCAGCCTGTTTTCACTTTCAAGGAAGAAGAATCATCCAACCAGATGTGCACCAAGGTAAAATCTGAATCAGGCTTCTAGAAGTTATCAGACAATGTTCTCATATGTTTATTTACAAAATGGGTTTGCTGCAATGCAGGCAAGAACCACACCTTCTTAGAGAAAAAGATTAACGTAAGGGAAGTGTGCTGCAATGACTGGAACTGCTAACATTTGAATGAGTCAAGGGATTCCACTGAGATAAGAGCATATGATTAGTATAATATATGTGCTAAAAGGGCGGGGGGAAGGAAGGTTGCATATGCAAGTCTAGTTCTGGTGCTTTATAACATTGGAATGAATGATTTACTAATTTTACCATTCTTTCAGTATTTTAAAACAATATACTTTAAAAGATTTCTATTCAACTGTCTCCATTAGTATTCATAACTCCAAGGCACCCAAGCTTCTTCAAACATGGTTACTGAATCTTAGCAAGTCCTGCAAGGCATTCCACATCAAATTTTACAGCATCTATTACTTCTAAATTTACAACTGTAAAACCTCTCCTCAGAATATGTGAGAATTACAGGTCTTCTTATCCTCCAGAACAAACAAAAAAAACCCCAAAACCCACGCTTCAACCAATATAATCAAACTAGAAGAAGAAAAGTGGAAGAAATCCTTGAAATGAATAAGCTGAGAAAACCTTGAAGAGGAATTTGTTTGAGGAAGTTTTATGTACACTGTTGAACAGCTGTTAGAACTAAACTGTTAGAGACTGGTGAAATGTAGTATCAAAACAAGGTCATATCTACGATCGGACAAGGAAGTACACCCAAAAAATAATATCAATGAGAAGTAGGAGATAGCACTAATGTTACAGGTTCCTTCTTAGATCCCTGAGTTAGCAAGGTATTAAGGCACAAGTTTACTTTTAAGCACGTGGTTAAGTCTATCTAGTTCAGCACAGCACATGCCTTACTTTAAGCACATGCTAAACTTTTTTGCTAAATTGCTTCCACTAACTGTCTCTTTTTCATTATTTCCAGGTTGCCTTTAGCTGTCTCCTATGAATAGAAACTATTTATGGTTTACTTTGTAGGGCACAGCTGCCATCTACTCCAAAGACGTAGACTTTGAAAATGACAAGCTACTGAAAAAAAAAAATGGATGCAAAAAAGCAGCAATAAAATACCTCTCCTTCGCAAATAGAAAACAAAAATCCATATAGCATTACCCAATCAGTGTCGTCAGTAGGTGCAGAAACTGGATAAATGAAGTCATGGTTAAATAGGCAGACATGAATTCCCCTATTCTAATGGGGAAATATAAGCACAAAAGTAAGAAAATAAGGTATAAGTGGCAGCTACCATTAAGATTCTCTGGGGCCTTCAGTAGTTTATACTGTTTAACGTGTCAGGGTGGTTTCTGAGTGCATTTGGAATATTAAGCAGGGATGGAAGAAGAAACACCACTCTGAACTACATTTCAAATAATTATCAAGTGTTACGACTGAGAAGGAGCCACTTCCACATACTAATGGCAGATGTCCTGAATCATTATTTAAATACAGGACCCAGTTATCATTCACTAGGATGGAAAACCAGCCACCAATACTATTGCTTCTACTGCATACGGAGGGTGATCAAAGGTCTGCCTTCTCTGTTAGTTGAGCACTTCTTCCGTAGAGCAGGTGCACTCTGCTTCTGTCAGCTGGCATCGTTGTGTCAGAGATACAAAAAGGAAACTATTACCAACAATTCCATCTCAGACACTGGTGCTTTCTGCTGCCAAGAGCTGGGAGCTGGAGTAGAGTGTGAATCATGATTCCTGTGATTGCATTTTCTTTGTGAGATCAGAGAGGATATAACTAACATGAACCTTTCCAAAGTTTAGTCAAGCATGCAAAGTTGTAGAAATGTTTGAAGACTGTATTGTTATGAAACTTACAAATACAGCGGATGTGGCACTTTACTCCACGTAGATACTGCAATGCTGAATCAAAGTTACATACTTTCATCTGAAAGTGGAAACTATTCTATTTTCCCTTTTCTTCTTGAGTGAAGGACAGATTTTTGTTAGCTATAAGAAGGAATGTCAATGAAAGTAACTATATTCTTGATGTTTCTGTGTACTGACTTTTCACAGCTTTTTCTTATTTTAAACCTGCAGGATCCAGACAGTACACACAATTCCCTTCCACAAGGTCGGCTGGCTGGACAAGACTATAAGGATATAATCAGTAATGTTTCAGACAGGTAAGTCTTTCAAATGCAGCAAAACTATGAAAAAAAATAGCATAGATAATGTATTCTTACACTTCCAGAGCTGCGCTAATATAGTATACAAATGCACTCATGTGTCGCAAGTGACAGAAATACTGTTCTATTGGAATGCAGCTCCATCTGCAGTAAGAGTTGCTAAACAGCTTCCATACACTGCTAAGACAAATGAAACGTAAGCTTCTAGGTGTAAGAGCTCATGCAGACATGCCTAAGGTAGCTTTAGCCTTTCTAGCTGAGGAGGAGAGAGAACAGTAGTAGTACTATCACGCTGGTGTGGGCAGGGTCCCCATGGGTTTTACTAAGTGTTCCAAGCAGGTCTCGCAGCCTGGGCTGGACCCTGTGCTACTATGGCTGTAGCGATACAGATGTTGAACTCCAGACATCTGGGAATCAAGAGAATTTGAGGCTGTTACTCCAAAGGAAGTACATAGTACAAGAAGAGAAGAATTTTACTTCAAATTTTAAATCTACAGTACAATGGGAAATCAAAAAATAATGGAGTGTTTATAAGAAATGGGCAGTTTTGTCTATTACAATGATGCAGAATATACAACATATGATTATTCTCTTTACAACTTATAACCCATATAAATGGAAAAAAGGAATAAATATCTACAATTAAAACTTAAAATTTTGTAAGAACAGTATTTGGCCAATCAACTAGGGATTAAAGTCTTCCCTAACTTACCTGTTTGCAGAGGTAAAGTTTGAAAGAGGCTTTGAGTGCATTTGCAAGTGAGAACATCCATGAGAACACAGGCTCAGTGCCACTTGCTATTATCTCATTGCTAATATAACATTACCTTGTGATATACCAGGTAATCAGATGTGATTATTATTAAATTATCTTGCTCTGTGTGCAAGATGCATAAATGTGTCTATGGCTAATAAAAAGTTATCTTAACATACATAGGGATAACAAGTATCTTTTTGGGTTGCTTTGCAAATAGGATGGTTTTCTGGCCCCTGTCCTGTAATCTGAATCTTTTTACTACCAGTGTTTTCTGGTATTTCTATTTTCTACTTGCAAAAGCTTTGTGTAACTTGAGCATGCACAGCCTGCAATGGTTACTGATATTTGCAAAGCTTATTATCTTGTAAGAGTATCTTGTAAGATACTTATTATCTTACTCTCCCTCTTGAGTGTAGCTTTTAATATTTCTAACATTATATATTATGATCATACATAGGACAGGATAATGTAAGACTGTGGTATGCTCAAGCGTACTAACATAGTTAAATGAGGGTACCGGAGTAAGCCAGTAGAGGAATATTTGACCCATTCTGCACACATTATAGTTGTATTCTGGATTGCAGGCATATCTTCTACCTAAAACATATTTAAGTGCTCTAAAATTTTCTAAATACTTTAGGAAACAGTAACAAGCAAAGCCTACTAGCTATGATAGCCTAACCACTGAAAAATGCCATACATGAAAAGTTGTCTGTAACTGTGACAAATCTTACTTCCAAAAAGTTTTGGGTAGTTTTTTATACAAAGTATGTTCTTATCTCTCTGAAAAAATAAAATATCACATACAGATAATAGTTTTTCACTAGCTATATTTGCGAACTCTACTCCAGACAACATGCTATTATTACTCAAACTTACGTCCTTCAGTGTTCACACTAATTCTTGAAAATAGTTGCTTCAGAAAGTTAAAAGTGATCAAAAATAGATGAAAAAAAACACCTTTGTGTGGTTCAGATTATCAAAGCTTCTGCCACTTCCACAAGACCATGTAACTAATCCTGTTTTACAGGTCACAGAAATATGCAGAATGTGAAGGCTGCAGAAGAGAGAGTCAGCAGTCTGAGTCAGACAGCTGGAACAATGAAGATGATGATATGCCCCACAGGATTTCTGTTCTACCTAGAAGTAACTATGCAAAAACTTCTCTTGTTGCTTTAACATGATAGGCCAGCTCCTCCACATACGTACAGTGAGAAAAATGCTAATCCCTTATACACAATCTAGGAATTTGCTCTTTGTGTCTCAAAGACCAGGGCACTCGGGACACAATTTTTACCAGTGACACATATGCAGGCCATCAGACCTTGGCAACATCCACATGAAGGCGTCCTACATCAGGAGCTCTCCAACTCTTTTGGAGAACTGCTAGAAGGAAGGAACATGAGTCTGAATGTAGTTAACTGAACCCAGGGAGGGCAACTCTGCTGGCCACCACCCACTCACCACTGCTCTGAGCACCTCTGCTTTGGAACTCCAGTTTCAAAAGGATGAGCAACTCTTTATTTTTATTTTTGTGAGGGCTTTTTGTGTCTTTTGTTTTAGTTTTTTTTGGGAATTTTTTTTTTGTAATGCTATATATCATTTCCTTCCTTAAGGAAAATCTCTGAATACCTTGATTATACTCAATTAGATGCACAAACTGAGAACTAAGAGGAAAAGAAAGTTGTTGAATTAATTATAGCAACATCATGACATTTGTTCAAATCATGCACTATTGGACAGTGCAAAGAAATGACACATTGTCTCAGTGGCTGAACAAAAAGAAAGAACACTGTGATTTGGGTTAGAAGAAATTTTGTGGGAGCCTCCCAGTGCATAATTAAAAAATTGAAATTCTTAGTTTGTCCCAAAATGAATAAAATAAAAGCACATGGATTACCTTGCAAAAGATAGAGTAAACAGGCTGGATGTAGTACAAGGCCTTTTTCATATGTGAAAGGCAATGACACAGCTGGCTTTGAGAATTAATGGAACAAATTCCAGGAATATGCTACTAAATGTGCTTGTTATCACTAGATGCAATATGTTTTTGAAATCATTCTCCTCTCTCCCTTACTGTTCCCATACAAGTTCTCAAAGAAGTAAATAAAAAGCTTACACAAAAACATAGGAAAAAGTTAAAATTCTATCTCAAGACTTTACTCCCAGAATCATCACATTTCACCTCATATAATAACTTCATTAAAACCTGTAGAACTGATGTCCCTGAACATATACTGAAGCACTTTCACAGCTCAGGTGCTAAAGCCCCTCTGATATCATAGAATCACAGAATGGTTCGGGTTAGAAGGGACCTTAAAGGCCACGTAGTTCCAACCCCCCTGCCCTGGGCAGGGACACCTCCCATTAGACCAGGCTGCTCAAAGCCCCATCCAGCCTGGCCTTGAACACCTCCAGGGACAGGGAGACAGTTTACAGCAAGAATCTGCCTAGTTGTTCCTACAGGAAATTAAGCTGCTTCTCCCCCAGTCAAGAATAATTTGTGAAAGGAATCACACTGAGGATGCTTCAGTATCCCACAGATTCTCAGAAATACAGGTCTCTCCCTGATGCTTCTTGCCCTGTGGAAGCAGTGAATTGCTGGTGGCTCTTATCAGAAGAGCACCAAGCACAGCACCAAGCTGTGCTGGCTAGAAAACAGAAAATTAAAACCAATCTATCCTCTAGTACCTGCTGAAAGTTTGGGGGTTTTATTCCTCTTGATGTGGAAGGAAAGAGTGGTGTATGGGAAACAGTGGGCTCTGTCTGGAGCAGGGGACCTGTCTTCACTGGCACTCTCAACTAGTTAATAGAAACATCCTCACATCTGTGAGGGTTAGAGAACAGAAAGTGAACAGAAAGTGTCTTAGAAGCTCAGGCAAGGCAGGTACAAGTTGTAGCCCAGTGAAAAGCACAAGTGCAACAATTGTGTAATGGAGATTAGTTAAGAGTAGCAATGGCGTCGTACCAGAGGAAAACACAGCATTGCTCCTTGTCTTCAGCCTACAACAAACCTGTAGAACAGATCATCAGGTTTTCTTTGAGACAGCTGGCATTTTATTCTTTGTCAATAGTAGCCTATGCCTTAAAGTACAAATTCCATAATTCTTCTGCCTCAAACCACTATTTTTTATCAAACAAGCTACTGGTTTTACTCTACATGGTAACAAAAGTTTTTCAATTGCTCTGGTAGAATTGTGATATTTCTGGAGATATAAATGCTTATCTGTCTTCTTAATCTGCAAGTTTTGGATCAGAACGTATACTTCAGGATCAGCTAATTAGCAAAACCAAACCCTGATTTTGGTGCATCAAAGAAATGTCTCATCTTGTTCTTGAAGGGCAGTGTGAGGTGAGATGAAAAGAACAGAAGATATTTTCTTACTTCAGGGAGGAAGAGTTTGCAGTGATAATTTCTAGCCGTAGCATGTGGCAATCCTATTTTCAGGAAAGTGTTGGAAACTTGAAGATGATTCCGTGTTAAGATGTGGCCGGAGTCTCCTATACCAATATAAATTAGCATAAATTTTACAATTCTGCAAGAACAGTTTATTTAGAACAGACTGTATTGTGAAATTATATGAGGCAATAAGTTGCAATAGTTGGATCTGCTTCCAAATTCCATGAAATGTGATGCTGGTTGTATCCATGGTGCTGACTTATTCTTCTTTCTGCTGTGAACATAAATAAGCCAAAGATATTTTTTTCACATTTCACTTCCACAGTATAAGCATCAAAATGTACTTCAGTACTGCAGTTCCCTAGTATTTAAAGTCAAGACTTTGCGCTATGAACAATAATAATTAAAAACTACTTTTTGTTGTTGTTGTTGTTGATATATAGGCAGAACCTTTGCTTCTGGAGATGAACTGACTCGGTTAATTAACTTTAAACCATCACTGACTGGAGTAAGTGCAAGGACTGGCATCACAGGTCTTATTCAAGGCCTTCAGTTGCGGATTGAGAATCAAGAGGTGTTAAAGGAGTTTATGGTAAAGTGTGATACCTTTTTAAGATTTGAGTGTTTAGCAGAGCTAAGAAAGTGACTTTTAGCAGCCTTCTGCATACTGTATGGGAGAGCGACTTGTATATCTTTACTGACCCAGCTTTCTCAGAGGATTATTCCAGCCAGAATGGGGCTTCTACTCTGCTGTTTGGGTGATGCTACAGTATATGAATCTCTCTCTTTCCACGCAGGTCAGGCTCACACTGTTCCCTGTCCAGAGATACTGCCCACATGGAATAAAAAAGAAATAATACACAGAAGTAGAGTATGAATCACTTTTTCCTAGACTGACTTCTTCCTATTACACCCTCAGCTCTGCTGAGCATATGCCTAAGAACTATTCTAGAGGCTGCATTAAAGCAAGAAATCCATGCCGCTGGGAATTCACTAGTGTTGAAACAGTTAGTTAGTTGATGAAAGGAAAATGTTTCATATAATGCTCCAGTGATCAATGGAACTCATTGCCACACATGCTATTAAGGTCAGGAACTTTGTGAAATTAAAAAGTAACATATCTCCATCGATAATAAAAACACATAATGACATCTGATGGCATATAAATCATGAAAAAGTGTAAAATTAGGAAAGCATATAAAATCTTTTGTTTCAGGCTATAAATAGAGTACTCAGTTATCTGCAAATTCCCAAAGAACAGATTATTTCATAACTCTTCAACACAGTACTGGAATTTCCTTTAAAGGATGTATTTACTCATCACCAGTAAAATAGATTACTACCACTTTTCCATAGTAATTACAACGTTATCGGTTTCTTTCACTTGCCTTTATATCTCTGACTTTCTGGGTACAAAATCCCACAGGCTCAAGTGTATAGGATTTGCTGACTTTCCCTGAAGGCTCAAGGGCATGTATTAGTTTCCATTCATTCCATACCGTTGCTGATGTAGGCATAGCATACTATAAGCTGAGTCACACATCTGCACAGAAGACGTAAAGATCTAATAGGGAAAACAGCGATTACCAAAGCCAATTTTATCTGAGTAAAAGCTGCAGTAACTGATGAAGATGTTAAAGAACTGTCACATGTATTTCTGTCCATATACACTGTACAGTGGCATAATGCGATGGCTGAGCATTGTGCAATGCATAACAAAGAGGTAAAAGAATGAAGAAAAGTGAAGGTAATTCAAAACTGTAAATGAAATTAACTTGCACATTCCTGCTTCCAGCTACACTGCATTCTGTCCCCCTAAATCTGCTATGAAGTACTTAACGAACATATGATTTGCACTACACATCATTGATGCTGTTCCCTATATCCATCAATTGCTCCATCACTGAAAAGTATCCAGTGACATTAATTCCTGTTAACAGTGCAATAGTTGATGCTTTAGTCAGTATGTTATCAATTACGAATGCTGACATCTGGCCAAGACGCTATTCCAACCATCTATTTTACAGCAATATATGACAGGGATTTGTAATGACAAGAGCTGAGGATATGGGCTGGAAATCTCACTTGAAAACCCCAAAAATTTTGTGCAGGCTGAAGAAAATATAAAGCAATTTGAATTCCTTGCCTAGAAGTTTAGAGAATGATGTACTGACTCTGCTGTAAGAAGTCTATTTGCCAGTCTTGGGTCACATATAGCAGTAAAGTTTGCTCACACTGACTCTGTAAAGGTTGTCTGTGAAGGATGTGAACAACACGGATTGACTATTTTTCTTTGATCTAGGCTTTAGAACACGTGAAACCAATAGATGACTGCAGAACTGGCAAAGCACCAGAAAATCGGGATAAAAACAGATACCGAGATATTCTTCCATGTAAGTATGCACACTATTGAGAACATACATTCAGTGAACAAAGACATCAGCAAACAGAAAAACAGTTATAACATTGAGATGCAGGAGGTGTAAATTCCACCACATCCTTAGTCACAGAGAGCTCCACTAAGAATGAAATGTTTTGAGTGCTCAGGGCCAGGCTGGATGGGGCTTTGGGCAACCTGGTCCAGTGGAAGGTGACCCTGCTTGTAGCAGGGGGCTTGGAACTAGATGATCTTTGAGGTCCCTTCCAACTCTAACCATTCTATGATTCTATGATTTTTCCAGAAGAGGTAGAGTTCACATAAGGATGTCTGTATTGCACAACATGTAATTTTCTGAAGTATCATCTTCCACAAGGCAGAACTTGGTGTGGTAGGGGGCCAGCTGTCTTGATGTTTCCTTCCCTCTTTCTCAAGAGATATTGATCTACATTTTTGTGGGGAAGTGTAACTTGAACTATAACAGCAGTTCTTTAAATCTATTTAAATGTACAGCTACATCTACTGCTTGTGACACAGCGGAATTCTGAAAAGTACAGTGGAAATCATGGAGTTATGTAGCTCTTGGAAAGATAAAGATTCTTTCAGAAGTATGTGAAAGCTTAATATCCAAATAGAGCTTTCAGCTGCTCAGCTCTGATCTTAGTCAGAAACAAGTTTCATCACTGATGAGCATTCATTTTAGGAGAGAATTCATTTTAGAAGAGAGATTTGAGTCCAAGAGCTGAATGATTGCTCTTACAAGGATTTCCAAAAAATAATGTACTGCCCAATGATTCCCCAAGAGGTATCATGACAGAGGGAGAACACTTTCTGGACCCTTGATGTTTTTCTAAACTGCAGCAGCAGGACAACACATGCAAAATTTTTAGCCGTTACCTCTCTATATCAATGATAGAGTATACATTCTCAGGAGTTTCCTGTTTTATAACAGCAATATCCAGTGACAATGTTCCCAAGCCACACATTAAAAGCAGTGCTGGATACACGGTTTTGAATCACTGCCAAACAATTCTATGGTAATTAGAAAGCTTGTCAGAGTGTTACACAAGTATCTTAAGAGAAATAAAGCTGCAGTGAACCATACAAATCATCTGTGGGAATTCCTATTAGCAGTGATTAATATTAGTGCTACTAGCCAAATGTGTTCTAAAATCCAGAGGCATACTTTGCTGCTAGAGGCTGAGGTTGCCCATCTTCTGAGTGCTGGAGATGGTAGAACTGTTTCACATCTACAGCTGAAATAGCAACTTTCTGTTTTCGTACAGATGACAAGACACGAGTTCCTCTGGGAGAAAAGAATGGCTACATTAACGCAAGCTACATTAGAATGGAAGTTGGAGAAGAGGAACATTTCTATATTATAACGCAAGGGCCTCTGCCATCCACTACGGCTGATTTCTGGCAAATGGTCTGGGAGAGTGAATCAGATGTGATTGCCATGATGACAAAAGAAGTGGAGCTAGGGCAAGTCAAATGTCATCAATACTGGCCTGAACCTCCCCATGACTCCGTAGACCTGGCTAATTTCCATCTCAGGCTAGACAGTTACCAGATTCTGGAATACTTCATAATTAGAACAATAGAAATGATCAACAAGCAGGTCAGTTGAGTAAACTTAATACTTTCATATATGATGAAATTGATTAGATATTTTACATGAGTAAATACTAGTAATATTGTTTGCTTCTTTGTAACATTTGCTCAGTATCTTTTAGGAATGTAAAAATCTGGGAAATTAGGGTTAATGAGATGCTTCTTCTTTGCTCATTGCAAAAGCAATGGATCCAATATTACATACAGTTGGACAAGAATGTCCAAAAATTAGTCCTTTAATAGTCACAGAGCTGGTGTGTTCAGTGTTTTGCAGAATTACTTACTGTTCTCATCAAATCAAATCAGTAAGGGCTTCCGGAACAGATTCATGTCCTGTAATGGTGGCTGGAAGGAAAGAGGGGAAGAAGGTGGTTTTAATCCTAGAATTTAGAACAAATGATACTTCTTTCATTCATGAAAAGCCATGAATACATGTGAAACTACAAATCTAGCAGTAAATTTTTAGAAAACTAACAAATACAGAATTCAGGTATAAGAACATGGAAATTGAGGCAACTATAAGTCCATCAGTCTTGCCTCAATATTAAGTAAAGCTTTGCAAAGATTTTTGCAGGACATATTAATTAATGGAATAATTAAAAGATTCGTACTTGTGCCAGACTAACTTGGTGTCTTTTTCCATCAAGAAAACAATTTCTTTATATGAAGAAAACACAATTCACCTAATGTTCCTGAGTGTGAAGCATAGTAAAGCATTTTATATGAGTCTTCCCAAAAGATTAATAAGATGGAAGATGGGCCATTACACATAATCGTTTCAATGAACATGTTATGTTTGCTATGTTTGTCTTGGACCAGTATCAAATTACTACAGAAAGCCACAGGTTTACTTCAGCAGAAATCCAGACGTGCATTCACCAGGTAGTTCTTCTGCATTCAGCTTAACATGTTTTGGCAAGACGGCAACAAGAAGTACTGTCCCAGGACCATTCAATTAATACTCTTTTAAATCTACATTATGAATATTCTTGTAAGCATTTTTTTAAGTTGATTTGGTTTGTGTGTTAGGGTATCCTACCACAAATTATTCTTATGTATCTGATAGCCAGAATAGCATTTACAATCCTACTGTCGTGGCTATCACATTACAACCCTTCTATTAGTATGGCTTGGTTCAGTTACAAAATCAATTTTAGTAAACAGTACCGGAATGTTCTAATTTAATGAGTGTTTTTGTTTTTCCTTTCTACCCAACAAATAAGATAACTACATCCTTTTGGGTCAACAGAGTAACTTCAGCATCTCACTAAAATTATATGAAGTAAATTTCCTACGCCTGTGTCTTCTGAGTAGATTTCTGAAAACCTAAATGAAACCTTAATAGGGTCAAGTATGAAAATCTGAAGACTTGTAGGATAGACAAACAATTGACTAAGAATGAGGCTGAAGGAAAATTTACCAGTGGAATTCCTTGAAAATCAGTCTTAGGACTCATCATATTTAACATTTCTGGTCTTTCTGTTCCAGACAGAAGAGAAGCGCATTATAAGTCATTTGCAGTTTACTACTTGGCCAGACCACAATACACCCAAAATGGCTGAGCAGCTTGTAAAATTTATTTGCTACATGAGAAAAGCTCACAGCACAGGACCTATTGTTGCTCACTGCAGCACTGGCATTGGAAGAAGTGGAGTTTTGTTGTGTGTTGAAGTTCTGCTCAGCTATATAGAAAAAGATTTATGTGTAAGTATCAAACAGATCATCAAATATTATGAACTGGTATGGATGTCATTAACATGGGGTTATTATAGATCAGAGTAATTCCTGGTAAAATTCGCTCTAACAAAATTGAATAAACCCAGTTTTTGTTGTTTTAAACCACAAAGATAATAACTACAAATATACAATCTGTAAAAGAATTTACTCACAGCTTCCCTATCTGAACATGCTTAAATCTTTCTTTATAACTTGCATGTCAACAAAATAAAACCTGCTCTCTTCTGATAGTTCAACATCAAGCAGATAGTGAGAGATTTGAGAGATCAGCGTTTTGGCATGATCCAAACTAAGGTAAGTTTTCAATATTCAAGTAGATTATGATTTTTAAAAGCCTTAATTAGTGGTACATATAGACATGCTTTGATAAAACTGGGGCTTAAAGCATGATTTTAGCCCTCTCACTTGAGGAAAATAACAGCCTTCCAGGCAAGCGATGTCTAGATTTAAATATGAAAGGACTAGCCCTTACTAACTTACTGAAATAAAAGCAAAACATCAATATAGTACAGATGCCAGTAGCCCCTGCTTCATCCCCCCCCCCCTTTTTTTTGGAAGAAGAAAAGCAGGGATCAATAACAAAACCAGTGAGATACCATAAACTCTACCCTTCAAAACTGCGGCCTTCAGTTGATTTCTTGCTATTGATGAGTTATCATCACCTCAGTAAACCCCACTACTGCTGAGTTAAACCTACCCCTGAAAAGAGTTTTCACACAGGAAAAGACAAGATGCAGCTAACTCAAGTTAGAGCAAGCAGGTGGTGGGAAGAAAAGCAAGACAAGACTAGGATAGGTTCTTCCTCTTGGCAAATATTTTATTACATGCTTTGATACATTTTTCTTCAGTAAAATGAGTAAGCATGTGATTAAGCAAATAGATAAGCTTCACTGACCTAAATGAGACTTGAGCACATGCTTACAGGTACTGCATTGAATAAGAAAGTGTTCCTGAACGTTTACAAGTAAAGGAACAAAAAGAACAAGGATGCTCTTAGATAGCTAAGTTTTTGTATCCATGTTGCAAAGATGCTGATGTTATAAACAGCACTTCAGCCAGTCCATCCTTCTTTGTCTAGAATTTATGTTGAATGTAACCAGATGTTTCACATTGGTGTCTGCATACAGGATGAGTATTTATTCTGTTATGAAGTTGTGCTGGAAGTCCTTCAGAACCTTCAAGCAATGGATTCCTACTGACTGCAATATGACTTTTCCCTGCTGCTGTTTCCCTTGGACTCCAGGGACCACTCACGAATTGCTTTAAAGAGATGTCAAGCCAGCACAGACAAGTGTTATATTACATGCTTTGTTAGATCACTCTGATTTCTAAGGCATTTCAAAACGTTGCTTAACATGTCCTGGGTAAGGCATTTAAATCTTGGCTCTCAGTTTGGAGAAACAGACAGCCAGCACTACAACAATGCTGTTAAATAGCCATGGACAATTTGCATGCGCTGTGTAATAACGTATTATTTGTTAGGAAAATATTTTGGGACTGTGACAAGGAGATAGCAGCCTTCGTAATTAGCTTTACTTTCCAGAGGGCAACTACAAAGATTTAAGATTCTGCTGCTGTTGGTGGAAAATTAGTTGTCCCTTACATATTGTTATGCACTATTGGCTTCTGGACTGCAAATCAGTATTTTCTACAATAGTTATGCTTTTGTGTGCAAGGACTCAACTTGTTTACCTTTGGTTGCTTGAACAATGTAGAACCATTTCCAGTCATCACTCCAGCCCAGGAATTTATACCACCATCACTAGACATCTTAAATAAAGAAACTCACAGAAAAATAGGATGCCTTTAAACCCTGGATGGTTCTCTTCAAAGCAGGAAGAACATTCTACTAATTGGATGGAATATTAATTTTTCCCAGCAATATGAAAAGCTGTAGATAGCATCAGTATTCTTTCATTCCACATCCATGTAAAAAGGAATGCAATACTAAGCAAGATGAAATGACTGTGTGTGCATTGTGGCACGCATATACATTTCATCTTCCCCTGATCCTTTCTATTGATTAACTACCTTGTAATTCTTATCTAGGATCTGAACCCATCTATGGGAAGTCTCACTAGTTTCAGTAGGGGCTGAATCAGATCTTTACATTAGAATAAATAACTCTCTGTACAGTTTATTTCTCTTGTAAATAGTGTTTCTCTTAGTGTGAGTTTGAGTGGATTTGAGCAGAAATCTGCTGTTCAAGTTTGTAAGATTGTACTTGTTTCTATAGTGCTACTTCTAAGTCCTTTATCTAGAAGGTGATATATATGGAAGTGAAGTTATTAGATGTGCATTGGAAGAGTAACTTTTAAACATACGAATTTATTCCTAAGCATTTATTTAACTGCATTGTACATATTTTTAAAACTTTGATTTCAGGAAAGGAGAAAATATTAAGAGGCATTTGAATATAAAACTGCAGTAGAAGCAAGACAATAAAATAGCTGTTTATTTTCATTATGAATGAGAGGTTTATGGTTCAGAAAGAATGAGGGATTAAATACAAATTAAAAGTATGACCTTTAGAAAAAGCCACTGTAATACAATTGTCATTAAGGCCAAGGGCCATTATTTCTTTCTGCCCTCAGACAGTCTGCTGGAAGTCAGGAAAATACAGAAGTGAAATTTACGATATGAGCCAGATGCTACTTTCAAACATATTGATCCATAGAGATCCAGAGTAATGCTAAATCAGCGGAGTAACCCTGGACTTATATTGGTATAAACATCAACTGAATTCAATGTTTTGTCTTAAATTCATTGAATTTGAGCCTTCCCAGAAGCATTACTCTCCATGCATTCTGCATTTACTATCTTTATGTTGCATATAAAGCACTATTTGCACAGTTTTGTCAAGTGTCATCAGCCAAATTTTTGTTTGTAAATTTGTTACCTTCATTTGGTATTTGGCCTTTCGCTTTGATTTTAATTACTGCACATGTACTACTATGCAATGAATGCACTACACTGCACATGAATGCACAATTCACTTTTTGCACCACAAAAATTTTAAAAAGCTTCTCAGTGAAACTATTCCTGTACTTTATGCAAAGGTGTTTTTTCTGTCATTTAGAACAAGCATTCTGGATTTAGAAAACAATCTTCACGCATTATTTGTTCCTCCACATTTGTGCATCACCTTTGCAGATGTTCCACAGAAGTGTTTGCTGTTTGACAGAAGTTTTTCCTGTTTTACAGGGATATTAAAAAGATTTCTGAAAACAGTGAATCGTGTTTCATTTCAGTTTCATTTTATGAAAAAGCAGCTGTAATACTTAACTACTAACCAGTAAGAGCTCTAGGGAAAATAAACTTCTATTAATTGGGGCTTATATTTAAACTTCCTCTGAAGGCAGATTTTGTGATGATGGTGCCTTTTGCACGTTCCCCTAAAGGAGGTATTAGTGACCTCTGAGACATTCTGCCATATCCCATGTTCTTACCCGCTAGGAATATAATAATTATGTGCTTTTAAACAGATAGTATGGTTACGATCTCCATAATGACATCCTCACTCAGACTGAACTTTGTTTTGGATGAGACGTGCTTAACACAGATCTAGTCCTCTAAGGCTGCCAGCAGAGTAAGATAAAGCAGAACCATCTTTCCAGATATTTTATAATCTCTTATATAACAAAGAAACTTTCACCCAGAGAAAGTCTCAGAGCCTCCCAAACCAACTTTGAGCGGAGCCAGATAGATGCAATTTACCACAGGCTGGGTCACAGGCCCTCCATCTGTCACAGTCCCGGAGTGAATCTGCAGAGCAAGTTTCTCAATCCACAGCCTGAAAACATTTTAAGAAAACTGCAGACTTGCAAGGGTTCTGCACGTGTTTGCAGCCAAAGGCTGGTCACCTCAGTACTAGTACTGCTCATGAGCTCCACTGCTGACAGTCAGCCTAGACAGCAGTTAAATTCTGAGGAGGGAAGGACTGAAACGATAGACACAGCTTCCTCCTACAGTAGACACCATGTTTGGAGAAAGAAACAATGAGTCATCACCAGAAAGTGCTTAGCATATGTGGCTGCTGTAAATGCTCTCTTGGAGATGCTGAGGAACTATCTGTTCTCAGTTTCCTTTTAAAGGTAGGATTCAGGGGTTTAACTTCCAGCTGTGCTGCAGGCTTTCTGAATGAACCAAACCACTTGAACAGGATTCTCTGTGCCTCACAGGTTTCGCCATAGAATCATAGAATACCAGGTTGGAGGGGACCTCAAGGTCCAACCTTTCTTGGCAAAAGCATGGTCTAGACAAGAGAGTCTAGCACCCTGCCCAGTTGATTCTTAAACTGTCCAATGATGGGGAACCCACCACTTCCCTGGGGAGATTATTCCAATGGCTCATTGTTCTCACTGTGAAAAATTTTCCTCAGGTGTAACTTGTACCCATTACCCTTCATCTTTTCCATCCCAGTCCTTTGATCATCTTTGTCACCCTTCTCTGGACACTCTCCAGCTTGTGCACATCTTTTTTGTATAGCTGTGACCAAAACTGAACCCAGTGTTCCAGGTGTGGCCTGAGAAGCGCTGAGTAGAGAGGGATAATGACCTCTTTAACTCTGCTGTTGATGCCCTTGTTGATGCAACCCAGCATCCTGTTGGCTTTCTTTGGTGCAGCAGCACAGTGTTCACTCATATTGAGCTTGTTGCTTACCAGAACCCCCAGGTCCCTTTCCACAGACCTGCTCCCCAGCCAGGTAGATCCCAGTCTGTGCTGCACTTCTGGATTATGTTTTCCCAGGTGTAAGACCTTACACTTGTCCTTGCTGAACATCATAAGGTTCTTGTTAGCCCACTCTTCCAGCCTATCTAGGTCTTCCTGCAGGGTGGCTCTCCCTTCCAAAGTGTCCACTTCCCCACTCAGTTTGGTGTCATCAGTGAACTTCGTCAGGGTACACTTGATCCTATCATCCAGATCACTTATGAAGATATTAAACAGAGTTGGGCCCAGAGGGGGCCCACTTGTGACAGGTTGCCAGTTTGAAAAGGAGCTATTTACCACAAAATCCTACACATGAAAGTATCTTTCCTCAGTCAGAAAATAGGCTTCTACTGCTCTGGCCCATTTCTGATGGGATATTATTTAGCATATAAAGTGGTCTGACTGGAACTTGCACACATCCTAATATGCAAGAGATTTATTATGGTACAGAACCTCAGTCTATGCCTGTGGTCACACTGCTTATTTCAGAAGTGGCACTGAAATCACTACTTGTATTTCTAAATCGTGTTACTCTACCACCTAGTCACCAATCAGGACAAGCAAACAGAAAGGACACATTTGTTGGAGGTAGTGCCTGTCATAACCAGCACTCAATACAAGTAAATATCTGCTAGTCCTCAGATTCACAGTATAGCACAAAACCTTTTCAGTGATATTCTATGTTCAGACAGTAGCTTCTGTCAACAGAACAGCACATCTAGTTCTCTTACTCTGGGGAAGCAACAGTTTTACTGCCATTGCAACTGTTGCTAAGTTTTTTGCCTCTACCATTTTATCTCAATTTAAAAGCAAGTATAGCAAGGACAACCATCTCATAGCTATTAAGTTACCAAATCATGTGAGTAGGGGAAAACCAGTGTCTCCATCCTTCGCTTTAATATCTTCTTTGAGTTCCATGGACTCAGGACTGCTTCATGCTGATGGCATGAGAGAATGATGACACTGTTTACTCTAATACCCCATCTGCGATGACAAGATACCTTAAAATGTCCACACATGCCAAAATGGGTGCTACTGGCCATAAGAACATTGTCAGGTTTGAATAATTATCTTTAAAAAGTACCAAATTGTATTTTTTACAACTTGTACTAATACAATCAGGCTTCCTTTTAGTTTTCTTAGAAAGCCTGAGAGATGATTTTTCTCTAACTGTCTGTTCGGTTGGAGTTTATGGCCTTACTGAACAACAGAATCTTCTGCGGTGGAACAAAGAGAGTAAATGCAGATACAGCTAGTACTGCAAAAGAACTGCAAATACTGCCATCTGTGGGCAAATCGCTACTGCGACAGCATTAATAGCAATTAGTCACTCGTGTCGTCGGCACAGAACCAGTCCATGAACTTTCACTGAGGTTCACTCAAAACTGTAACCAAGACAGGCTTGGCAGGGTGCCGTGCTCTTGCTCCAGCCTGGCAAGTCCCCTTCTGGCCAGGCAGGTGCCACGTGCTGCTGACAACTATATAGCCATACTGCTGCTGGTCCTAAAATAATGAAGTACTCAGTCGGCCTCAGGAAAGGGTATCTGGAAATCTGACAGGATCTGTCCAAACCTGACAAGAGCCTAACTTATGAATAAACTTGCCCTTGACCTTAAAGCAGGGGTGCTTTTGGAATGAAACACTCTTTCTCCATTTACTGAAAATTATGAGTAATGGGAAATCCTCCTGGAGGATTTACAAGAACTGGTTTTATGAAATACTGTGAGCAGATTAATCTAATCAGGTTGGGGTATATTTAGGGTAAGAAAATCCCTGTAAACTGGTTTATTTTGCCAAATATGCTGCAAATTCACCTGCAGAATGAGGATAGCAGATAGTGTCACTGTCGAGGTTTAACCCCAGCCAGCAACTAGGACCACACTGCTGCTTGCTCACCCCCCCCACCCCAGGGTAGGGAGAAGAGGGAGAAAAGGAGGAGGAATGGAAAAAAACTTGTGGGCTGAGACAAAGACAGTGTAATAGAACAGTAATGGAAGAGGAAAATATAATAATAATAATAATAATGATAATAATAATAATGGTAAAATATACAGAATAAAGTGATACAACACAGGTCGCTCTCACGTCAATCTCGGTGATTGCAGATTCCTGCCCCCTGGCCAGCCCCCATTTATATACTGAGCATGACATCTGTGGTATGGAACATTCCTTTGGCCAACTTGTTCTGTCTATACTCCCTCTCAGGTTCTACAAGAAGCTGAAAAAGTCCTTAACTAATGCAAACATCAGTTAGCAACAACTAAAATACTAAATCCAAAACACAGCAGCTACTAGAAAAATATTAACTCTATCCCCGCTGAAACCAAGATAGGCACATATCTCAGTGTAAGGATCCCGATCATTGCACATCGAGGAATGTGATCCACATAAGGGTTAACATGAGCAAGCCAAGTCCAGCCAGTGCTGCACATACAGCTTAGCCCTCAGGCCTGTGTTGTGCTCTTAATATCTCTTAGCCACAGAATAAACATAGCCAGCTGATTGTAACAGAGAGCCTGCAGGCAGCCCCACTCGCTACTGGTGATTATGACACCTGCGAGTTCTTGCCTTTACCTGAAAGTGCAGCAAGAAGTTCTCATGTTCTTTCTGCTGGACACTAGAAATGCTGAATGGAGTTATTTTCTTATGAGAAAATCATATAATAGTCCACATGACCAAAATGGGGTAACCTTTCCATGGACTGGGTCTGCATGGTGTCTGCGCCCCAATCAGATGCCTGTTTGATGCTGCACAACTTGGGAGTTCCATGCATCTGAAGGGACATACAGTTATCTATACTATCCTCTCTTCCTTCACAGTGTTAGCACTAATAAACAGCACTTTATACAATACTTTACATAGCCTGAGTGCCCTTCTTACTGGAATAATAATGAAACAGCACCTCCAGGTGCAAAACACTCAGCTACCAGTGAAGGACAATGGTATTTCTCACAGCTGTTAAATCACAAAGCTGGGCTCAACATGAAGATTGCCTGCCTATTCCTTGCAAAGATGACTGAATATTATTGTAATACTACAAAAAATAGATGCCATCTGAGATCTCTACACTGAAAAGGGAGCTCGCCCTTGCAGTCTAAGCAGACTGAGGGTGACGGTCCGCTATTAAATCAATCTCTTGAATGTCCAGTAATGTGTGTGATGGAAGGCCACAAAACTTACAAAGATATGTGCAACAGTAAAGTGTGATTCACACGTAATGTCGCACTGAGGTAGCTCTGTAGGTTTAGAAATAAGCTTGTGAAACCAAAATAGTTTTCTGTAGTGCCATACAGGTATCATATTTCTTGTGTTGGTCAATTACTTGATGCACACTAGAAATAACAAAACCTCCTTTAACATGCTTCTCCAGGGTCAATAACATGGAAAAATTAACAACGAACCACAGAACCACAAAACCACAGAATAGTTGAGACTGGAAGGAACCTCTGGAAAGCATCTAATCTAAACCCCCCAATTCAGAGCAACGTCGCCTAGAGCTGAGGACTGTGTTCAGTTGGGTTTTGAATTTCTCCAAGGATGGAGACTCCATGACCTGCCTAGGCAACCTGTTCTCCTATTTGACTATACTTAAGGAAGTTTTTTCTGATGTTTAAATGGAATTTCCTGTATTTCAATTTGTGCCTATTACGTCTTGTCCTGTCACTGGATACCACTAAAAGGAGTCTGTTTCCACCTTCTTTACTTCTTTACTCCCTCCTATCTAGGAATTTGTACACAATGGTAAGATCCCCCCCGAGCATTCTCTTCTCCACACTAAACAACCACTGCTCTCTCAGCTTCTCCCTCTATGACAGACATTCCAGTTTCTTAATCATCTCAATGGCTTTAATATGCCAATACTGATTCAGAGAGAGGACAGGATTCCATCCAACAGCTGCATGTCTACTGAAATTAGGAGATACATTTTTTTTGGTGCCCACTAGCATGAGAGAGTTGCTGTTTTAATACCATTTATGCACTGATCAAGGCCCGAGGAGCCAATATGGGAGTTTAAGAGAAGCTGCAGAGTCTGGAGTATCTCTTGGATGTCATTCTGCAAGATCTGCTAGTGATCAGCTCCACTTTTTAGCTAGTCTTAACTCTTCAGTGTCTTTCTTTGTGTAACTGAGTTCTGTCCATAGCTCCCTCACATAGGAAGCAGGTGGCTGTTTAGAATTCATTGTCCCTTCTGCACAGCACCAGATACACACGCATGTCTGAGGAACAGTGAACTTTTTGAGATCCCGCTCTGAATTTTGCAGCTATTTAGCTTGCTCATTAAACCATTCAAAAACAAAAAAACAAAAACCAGCTAAAATGCCCGAGAGCAGTACACCCCCAACCAGGCCACAGACACAATGAGGTCTATACAGTAGCTGTCCAGCACCCAGCTCATTACACAACCTCGCAATTAACTGAAGTTGCCTGTGCTCCTTCCCCTCCCTGCATTTGTTCTATTGAGAGATGACAATTCCTTCTCCTTCCTGTTCAACCCTCTTGGAAAGGCACCCTAGCGATCGTAGGCTTTCCTTTCCCATCACACTGCTGTTAAAAAGCTCCTAACTATTTCCCTGACCGCTTCCATGATGACTGAAGTAGATTTTGCCCCGGCAAAGCTCTAGCTGCGGTACCTCTTGGCCCACTCAGTACACCTACCAATAACTCCCAAGGCAGAAATGACACGCTGTGAGCTTGCTTAATGCCAGCATCCTTGGATGAGTGACAAGGACACTCTGGGAAATAATGAACATTAGGCAAATGTAGCTATAGCAACACTAGAATTCACAAAGCAAATCCCCACCATGAGTGCAAGGAAACTGCCGTTATTGTATATGTAAAAATGCTGATAAAGCAGGAACTTGGGCTAAAGCATCAGGAGAGAACATGCCCAGCCTGCAGTCTTGCCATAACCAGTAACACACACAAAAGCACACCTATAGCAGACAGAAACTTGGCTCACACACTTCTGGAAATGTTGGGTGAAATAACACATCCCAAACTGCTGAGTCTTTACAAGGAAACCCCAGACCTCACTCAGCCAGCTCCACATTTTACAAGTTTAGCACCATGTCATCAAAGGAACCATCTACTGGTAACACTGTCCTGGTGATCAGGAGGCTGCCATTCCTCCAGAGGCAGGAACTGAACCTCGGTCTCTCACTAAACTATCCTGCCTCCACCTCACACCTATTTTATCCCCTGAAACCAGGCAAAACTTGCAGTTGTGTATTCAACAAGAACACAGACAGTGCTTTCTGACTTTTTTTTTTTTTTTGAATCCTAAGCTGAAATAATTGAATTACTCCTGGGGAATTTCAACTTTCAATAGATAAAAGAAATAAAGAGTTAGTTTATTTAACTTGGAACAGCACTGCACATATTCCTCAAGAACCCCTGGGTTCCTCTCTTCATCGTATCTATAATTCATTGTAAGACAAGTTGCTTAACAGTATCATGCCTCATTGTCCTTGTCTACTGTTTTGCTGTCTTAGAGCAGATGCATGAGTCATGGGTAATGCTTGCAAAGTATCATGGAAGTACTCAAGGAAAAGGCAATACAAAGCATAAAATATTCTTCATGCTTGCACTTTTCAGTTACCACACATTCCCCTCCACCACTGTGTGTGAGTTAGGGTATATGTAGCAAGCATCTGTCTCTATTATTAGGAAATTTGTGCTGCTTCATTAAGGGAAACATTTCACATGACTGTGAGGTATTTCCATTGCATGCGCCTGTCCCCTGGAAGGGGTGCTAATGTATCATTTGAACAGCAAGTAGGAACAAAGCGGTTATTTCACAGCTAGAAATTCTATTAGTATCACCTAACTTGAGCCACTTAGCACAGACTGAGCATCATTCCTTTTGCTTGACAGCAACTTTAGATCAAAAGATCTAAAACTGTTCCCATAATCAGAATCCAGACAAAGCCTGGGATGCCAGCACCAGTGGGACCACCACGTCTCTCAGCTCAACTCCTTCAAAGCACCATTGCTCTAGGCAATAGCAGCTCCTTCCAGAGTACTCCATGCCAGCTCCTGCTGAGATTTTCAATCTCATGGAGATTTACCCACCTACTCCCCTTCTCATCAACATTCACTCAGATCCCCAGCTAAGAGTGCGGGTGGCTGCTGGGCTATATTGTTCTGCTAGACTCTGTCAGCGGCTCAAAAGGCCAGGTTCAATTACCAAAGGAGTCCTCCTGGGGACTTACATAACACTGGTTTGAGCTCTATCAAAGCATCTGGTGAAACTCAGTTACCTCCTTGGAGTTCTGTGAAGAGCACTGAATAAGCTGGGAGCACCACCAACAAGTAAATACCTTAAAAATATCCATTAACTAAAACTTTTCTTCTGTCCCCTTTGTCAACAGTTCTCCCTCTTAATTGTTCAGTTAATAGGGCAACAGGTTTGCAAACCCCACTTCTGATTGTGCACCTTGACTTCCAGTAAGTAAAGTCCTTGAGGAATCCAAAGTGCAGCTTGGCTACCTCCAGGTGGTCAGGACTGCACTGGTCAATGGCCTGTAGCCAGCTGAAGTGATTACAGCTTTGAGCAGGGAAGAGAAAATTTTATCAAAGCTGCTGCTCTCTGTAGCTTCAGTCCAAGTTGCCTCAAAACCATTACACAGATCAGCTCCCTGGGAAGTCTTCAAAAAGCAATCTACATACAGAACTCAGAACAGACAATAAAGTTTCTTACTGCAGCCCAGGTTACCACTTAGCTTTTCCAGGACCTGTGCCACACTGCTGCTGATAGACGAGGCTGGTCCTTAATCAAAGAGCGTTTGGTCCCATTCACTTGTCCACTCCTTACCAATGCAAGTTTGGTAAAGTTTAATCACACCCTCATCCCTTCTTTCCCACCATTTACACAAAAATAATCTGTGACTAATATGTTTGTGAGATGTGTTCTGGCTGCTCTTCTCCCTGTCCACCAAAGGGAGGACACTGTCCTCTCCACAGCTTTCAGACACAGGGTTTACACATGTTCAGTTCCCTTTGAGGTTTCCCTTCAAAACTCCAGTACTTCTCTTCCCGTCAGGCTGTTCTTTGAACACTGACTGGGATGTGACCAATCTGCTTTTAATTCTCAATTTCTTCTTCAACAGCTAGGGGTACCAAGTCTGTATATTGCAATTGCCCTGGCTTCTGGAAGAGGTAGCATATATCCATTCCCAATTATATTGGGTTTGCATGGCAAGGTTTTGGTAGCAGGTGGCTTCTGTGAGAAGCTGCTAGAAGCTTCCCTCATGTCCAATAGAGCCAATGCCAGCTGGCTCCAAGATGGACCAGCCACTGGCCAAGGCCGAGCCAGTCAGCGACAGTGGTAGTGCCTCTGGGATAACATATTTAAGAAGGCGTGAAAAAAAATTCACCAGCAACTGCAGCCAGAAGAGACGAGTGAGAATATGTGAGAGAAACAACTCTGCAGAGGCCAAGGCCAGAGAAGAAGGAGAGGAAAGAGGTGCTCCACGTGCTGGAGCAGAGATTCCCCTGCAGCCCGTGGTGAAGACCATGGTGAGGCAGGCTGTTCCCCTGCAGCCCATGGAGGTTAACAGTGGAGCAGATATCCACCTGCAGCCCACGGAGGACCCCACGCTGGAGCAGGTGGATGCCTGAAGGAGGCTGTGACCCCTTGCGAAGCCCATGCTGGAGCAAGCTCCTGGCAGGACCTGAGGAACCCATGCTGGAGCCGGTTTGCTGACAGTACTTGTGACCCCGTGGGGGCCCACAGTGGAGCAGTCTGTTCCTGAAGGACTGCAACCCGTGGAAGGGACCCATGCTGGAGCAGGGTAAGGGTGTGAGGAGTCCTTCCCCTGAGGAGGAAGGAGCAGCAGAGACAATATGTGATGAATTGACCAAAACCTCCATTCCCTGTTCCCCTGTGCTGCTTGAGGGGAGGAGGTAGAGAACTCAGGAGTAAAGTTAAGCCCAGGAAGAAGGGAGGAGTGGGGGAAGGTGTTTTAAAGATTTGATTTTATTTCTCATTATCCTATTCTGATTTGATTGGTAATAAATTAATTTATTTTTTTTCCCCAAGTCGAGTCTGTTTAGCCTGTGACAGTAATTGGTGAATGATCTCTCCCTGTCCTTATCTTGACCCATGAGCTTTTCATTATATTTTTCTCTCCCCTGTCCAGTTGAGGAAGGGGAGTGATAGAGCATTTCTGGTGAACACCTGGCATCTAGCCAGGGTCAACCCACCACACCAATTCATCTCACATTACAAACACACATGATCTCTACTGGTCTGGGAGAAAACTGGCAGGATTGGGAAGGCCATGTGCATTAGTGTGGATGCATTCACCAGCCTACAGAGCCACGGGAGCAGACTGATGATGGATGCAGGCTGACAACAAATTATGCAGGAGATGGGGCATGCAGGGAAAATTCCCACCTTTATTTAACTCCTTGGAGTAATGTCCTTTTTTCTTCTCACCCTCTGCCAAATCACAGAATAATCTACACTAAAATGAGACATCCATTCACTCCTCATTCTAAGATAAAGTAATATGTGTGTTTCTGTGTGAGTGCACAAGTACGCATGTATGTAACACTGCTCTCTACAGAACAGAATCAAAAACATTCAACGAAGTGCCCTTTTACAGCCACAAGAGATTTTGTCAGTGGGGATTTTGCCTTCATTCCTGTCTGTGCTTTGTGCAGGAGAATCTTTCTGCCCCAAAAGATGCCATGTGTGTAGCGTGGCTTTCTCTCTGGGGATGGACTTAACAGCTTATCACTGCATCATAATAGTACCATGAACACCTCAGTATCAGCAGACCTGTTTCCTGATCCAGTGCTGGTCTTGGAAGCTAAAATTGTGGGCTTACCCACCACTAAACTCCAAAGACTCCATATAGTCTGCTATGTTTAAGGTCTGTCCAAGTCGCTTTAGGCTCATGCCCTGTGCTCACTATGACCATGTAAATATCCACTAACTACATGAGCTTTCAGTATGGTCCCCATCTGTGTGTAGTTTTGTGTTTGCATGAACGTGAGGCTAGGGCTAGCAGAGTACTAGCAGGAGGGATGGTGACAATGATCTGTCAGAGGGGAAAATCACACTGTGAGGATATATGTGATGGACTCACTGGAGTGAATTAGGTCACCTAGTGCTGTCATAAACAATAGAGCCAGAGCTCATACAACGGCAAGCAGCCTCCCATATGAAGGTCTTTGGACAATTGGCTCTGCTAATAAGGTTACCAGCAGTGATACTACACGTCATGACATCACTGCAAAGACAAACTGGCAGAGGTCTGAGGAGCTCAAGGCAGGCACCCTGAATCCTTACAGTGAAAAATCTTTCTCCTAAGTAGCTAAGAGGATATCCACTTTGGACTTGATGGATTTCAGCCTGAAAATCCACCCTGCTTTGTCCTCTAACCTACCTCTTTGTTACCGAAGGATGAAAAGATAAATAGGCTGCAGCAACAGGCTGTGATTATTTAAACTTACCAGTGACTTCAATATCTCAGTTCAGCATTCTTCAGTGTGGGAGGGTGAATTTCAGGAATTGCTGTGTATCCACGTTCTGGAATCTCAGTAGCAGCTGGACGTGTGATGTAGCCTTCACAGTCACTTCTGAAAAGTTTGACCATCATTTTACTGATTTCCTGTTTCTATATCCATTCTTTCCCATTACAAATCCTAAAAAGGGATGAAGGAGAAAAGAAGATTGATTGGTAACATGTCAGACTCTTCCCCCTTTATCAAAGGCCTTACAAAACCCTTGGCAAATGCAGGAAATCCTCTGTCTTTTAGGGGACATACTGCTTTAATACCTAAAAGGCACTTTTTATTGGTTATTAGTTGCTCCTTCTTGTGAAGCTGCACAAATGCTGTACACAGCTAGATCCAAAAAGTGCACTTGCAAAAATGAGAGCAAAGGCAATAGTGCTTATGTTTATAGCATTAAAAAGATCTAGAAAAAATGGAAAAACTCATTCACATGCATCTGCATGCAGATCAAAAGGAATAATTCGTTTGAACTTCAAGCAACCTACTTCCACTTTGCTTACCAGAATTAGCCTGAATATAACATTAACTACACTACCTTTCCCTTAACTGAAGTTTTGTGCCCATTGTCAGAGCCACGCCTAATCCAGAGTCTGGGCACACATATCTCACTGCTCACAAGTGGGTTCCTGAACATACCCACAATGGTACTTTCCAGGCTAAAGCATGTATGTGCTTTGTGCAAAGTTTAAACATGATGGAGATCGGTTATATCAAAGGGGCCTGGCTCTGCATGTGACCTGCATCATTTGCTTTTTATACTGACATTATGAGAAGGCTGACAAAAAGATGGCATTTACATGCCTGCAAAAATCCAGTGCCAAATTCCTCGTATTTCAGCTATGTCCCATCAGCATTCAAAGCCCTTTGATCCCTAAACTATACAGTGTTCTGTATGCATCGTTATAGCATCATGTTTGATTTTGTACTCTTGTGATTCTGAGCATAAAATCAATAGAAATTTTTGTGGCTTGTTTTTCAGGGAATATTTTTAAAATTTGTTTTTATAAATTACTTGGGAGTGAAGATCCCAAAAAGCTTGTGATCCTTCTAGTTCCCACCAGATGTCACCAAGCTCTCAAGGATCTCTGGAGTGAGGGCAGCAGAAGCCTCCTGCTTGAGTGCCAGTCACGTACAGTGTCTTTCCCTTTTAAAGAGAACAGGGTAAACCAGCAAATATAAGGAGCTGAGGACGGAGCCTTTCCTTGTGTCAGCGGATGAAACACTGCTGAATCGCTACTGAGCCAAAGCTTCTATGCTTTCACTGCTGTTGGATAGTTTAATCAGAAAGGAGTCAATCTCCCTTTGTATACTGCTAGGGAACACTACCGTCACAGTTCTTCTGCTCTCCTCTACCCGAAACATGCAGCAGAGCAGGCAGGAGATACAATAACATGCACAAGAAGGAAGTTTGTGTTACTGCTTTAGAGGCTACAGACTCTGAGATGAAGCGGCCTGCCTGAAACTGCACAGAGAGTCATCTGCTAAACTGGGCACTGAAGCCAGCTTTCCATACCCATCTTAAAAAACACTTGCCAGTAAGCATCTTGCTTCTCAAGGCGGTGGTTCTCTTCTGAGTTTTACTGAGTGCTGAGCATTGTGGTGTCCTGCACAGCATAAATGCCTGATGTCTTACTACTCAAATATGTGTGTTCCCCAAGAATGAGCCAGCTTGCCAAGAGGCTCTCCTCAATACATCCCAATTGGCAGAATAGCATTCTTAAGGCTCTGCCATCAGAGGAAATGTTTAGTCTCAAAGAAATTAGATGCGCAGACTAAGTAAAATGAATAGAAGTTGACAAATATCCAAAATGTATGTTTGAGAATGAAGAGGCTGAACTGGAAATGAATGGATTTTAATGAGAGAAGGGAAGGAAATTCACCATGAATCGCAGACACCTATTGTCCTGAAAGGGCATTGTTCCCCGTGGCCCCAGAACAAGCATGAAAGGCACACATTCCATGAGGTATTGTTGGGGCTGGCTTGACTATGGCAGCTCGGGCTTGTATAGCACCTTTCAGGGAGGGCTTCAAATCATTTCACTTCTGAGAGGCTGGTGACATTATTCTGGGCTTTTTACAGGCTCTGAAGGGCGCACTGAGACAAAATGACTTGACCTCACGGTGAGCAATTCCCAGAGCTGGGAAAGTGAATCCTGATTAGTATAAATGAACCTCTGGCCTAATGCCTTATTTCTACAACCTTGCTCCTAGGGAAGCATGGTAGTTGGTTTCTATTGCGCCAGCTCTCACAAATGATATTGTGATGAAGAGATCCTTGTCCATAAGAATAGCAAAGCCTGTTTGTCCTGTGTAGCTGGGAATAGAGTGCATATTGCTCCTTACAGTGTACGCAGCAGCCAAGGGCATGCAGAAGAACGAACACAGTTTGACCTTACTCTTTGGTGCCCTGACAAGCTGACAACAGTCACAGGGTGATTCAGCTCAGTAGTTAGTCTTATGCGCTCTTTCTGTGACTCACCAGGTAACCCTAGTCTTGTCTCCTGCTCGCTGCAGCTATCAGTGTTACATTCCTACCAAAACAGCTTCCAATCTAGAACTGGAATATCCTCATTGTTAAGGTGTGAGTTGTCTCTAAGATTTGTGCATATCTTTTTAGAATAGTTCATGACTGCAGACAGAACCATTCACTGCTCCATGATTACATGGTCCCAATTCTGCTTCCTGAGGAGGAGAGGGGAACTACAATCCCAGACTGGGCTTTCTCTCCACTGATTTTTCCTAGATCAACAAAAGTGATCTATACAGTTATCACAAACTCCTTCTCTTCTGGGAACTTCTCTTTTTCCTCAGCTGGGTGAATGACTAAATACAGTATCATAGCATTTCCAATGCTTCATTTTCTGACAGAATAATAGTTTCTCTTCCCACCATAAACATCTTGCTTTGACAGATACACAGAAATAACCAACATTTAAAAGGCAAGGTGAACATTGTAGCCCCTCCCCTTCTGGTACAGAATCAAATTACCCTTTTTTCTCCCTCCCATCAGCATTCATCATCACGCATACCACCCTGACAAACCCTACTTATACACACATAAAAAAGAAATGACTATAGGATTGGAAGCACAAACCTCTGCCACTTACAGAACGTTGCTTCTCTCCTCCACTACAGACAGACATGATCACAACTGACACAGTGCATTTGCTCACACACCAGCCAGCCTTGTTCAGTTTGTGGTGCAGCCCGTGCTATTGAATGTCCACTGCTTCTGGTACACAACTTAGCTAGACTTAGTAATTCTAATAGCTGGCAGCTTTTGCAGCTACCTGAGTTGCAATCACATCCTTAGGCATACTGTTGCTGTAAACTTGAAAGGCCATCTGTACATTTTGCCTGTTAATTTTTTTGTTACTAGTGGGAAATTTTCCACCTTCAGGGCTATTGGAAGGAATTCAAGACATAAAGCAGAAGGGTAGCAGGACTCTGATCAGCTGAACACTAACTTCTAATCCAAAAGATTGTTCTATTTCTCATCTGTTAATTTTTTCACAATAAAAAAAAAAACAGATGAAGGGAAAAGGATAAAAAAAAATCAACAATGAATTTCAAAATGTATCTGAAAAGCCAAAACCTCTTTGGTTTCCCAAAATCTCAACAAAACTGCAGAGGCCCCCAGGAAGAATTCTTGCTTCCAAGCAGTTCAATAAGCAATTTGAGCCAGGGATTACTTTAATTCTTCTCTAAAAAAGATTCCTCAGAGGGCAACTAATCTTGAACGTTCTGCTATAATAAAATATTAATGGAGAGAAAAAATAAATTTCCAATATCACTGCCATGTCATGCTCACAGAAATAGGTGCACCTACCTTGGCTCAGGTTTAGTAACTTTGGTTCTGCTGTAGAGAGGCAGCCCTACCTGTTGCCTGGCCCTACTGCAAAGCAAAACAGCACATGGCATCCTGGAGAAAGCATATAATGATATCTGGCTCCTTAATTGGATCAATGGTCCTTGCTTGCCTGTGTGTACTTGCTTGACTGAGTCTCACAGACGTTGATCATGGAAATCTCCCTAAAGTGAAGGTTTGTGGTTCTTCCCAGTTATGCAGTCCCTACAGGCACAGTTGCATTCCAGCCTGTGTTTAAAAAATTGCTAATGGAAAATGCTTCCACATCCAGTGGCTAATTACTTTCTCTGTCAGAAGTAAAATCTTGGTTTTGTTATGAATGCAATACCTGTTAACTGTTAGTTTTAAGAGATGGCAGAAAGACCTAGAAGGGACAAGGGAGATCTTGTAGTACCTATAGCACTGCTCTTATTATGCTTTTGCCTGTTAGACTCTGCTTTTAAGTAACTGATAATTAGAGTTTAAAACCCAGTTTGGTTTCCTGTTGATTCATGTCTGAAAATCCAGAATATGACAAATGTGCTAGTGATAATTCACTGAACTTCCTATAAGTCCCTATATTCCCTATAAGGTTCAGCATTGCTGGCATCAAATGCCTGAAAATAAGAGAGGCCTTTCTTCAAAACTGTAAGATCCATTTAAAAATAAGTATTTCCTTTTCGGTGAGGTGTTGGGTTGGTGTTGCTGTTGTTTTACATAACATGTCCAGATTTTCTTCACCAGCCATAAGCATTTTTTACTTCATAAGCACAGGATTCCATGGGTTTTCAAGGAAAAAAAACCCACATATGTTGTAAGACTTTCCTTTAAAGCACAAGAACAAGACTTAGTGATGCTGACAATTCCTACATGGTTCCAAACGGAACTGCACATAGGTCACGGATCTGTAGGAATCATAGAATCATAGAATCACACGATCTGTTGGGTTGGAAGGGACCTTTAAAGGTCATCTAGTCCAACCCCCCTGCAGTAAGCAGGGACATCTTCAACTAGATCAGGTCACTCAGAGCCTCGTAGGAAGTTTCTTGCTGGCACCCACAAGTTCAGAGGATCTGGTCTCCTTCTTGCCCCATCACCACCAAAAAGGAAAAAGATATAAATACGTACTGTGATGATGTTATTGGAAGGAAACATAACAGGTTAACACGTAGGAAAGGGGCCATGGCGTTCTTCAGAAGGCTCCTCAATTTGGATTATGAGAGGCATTGGGTGTCATACGTACTCCAATTTTGACATAGTAGTTGTGACCATCTAAAAAGACCTGTGCAATACAGCCTACAGAGTCAAATCCCCTTATTCAGATCCACAGTTTAGGAGTGAACAATGATACACATTTTAGGGAAACATTGCTACTCTGTTCCTTCTCATTCCCTCCCTGGACTTTGAGATGCTTAAAATCCAGAATTTTACAGACCACATCTCTGTGTGCATTTCGGCTCAGCTGCCTCTTCCCGCACAAAACAAAGCATACTGAGCTCTGACAGTCCCTCAGTTGCCCATCTTATCTGAAAAAGGATCACTCCAATTGGGACATCTGGCAAGCTAAAAGTAGGAGCACAGTGTTGGGAGTAAGAAAGGCAATGATGAGAAATTAAGTCATTTGGATCCCAAGCACAGCTGGCTGCCTTCACATCCCTGAGAGGGCTAGGGCTTGGGGGAGGGGTATAAATTGCTTGTTTCAAACTGTCCTTATTAACTAGACATTTCATTTAAATTGTACTTAGCACCTGCCTCCAATTACCTGACTTCAAGGCCCATGCGTGACAGAAGCTGGAGCTCTGATTAAATCCATGCTTCGTACTAGTGAGCCATTAAACCAAATCAAGGCTCGCCGCTCCTTTGAAGGAGATCATTTGTCTTCATTAAAAGTGGCCATCCTTGATTGCCCTGACAGTAGCTTCTCCCTGCAAGATAATAAGGTCTGTTATTGTTGAGAGGTAAAATAATGTATTGCAGTCCCCCAGAGAGTGATTTGTACTTATTAATGTTCTCACAAATTACTGTACCCTGATTAACATGTGACTGTGACAGGCAGTGGGGTGTGCTGCTCATCACGGCCATTCACGCCAGCCACTGTCTCTCCTCAGATCACTAGATAGTAGCAGAACGTAAGGAAGCTGCCTCCTGCCCTTTAATGATGCCTTGGGTCTGTCAGGGTGTGATGGACAGAGACTTAGCCAGGTTGTGAAAGTCTAATCATACCTTTGATCAGGTCCTAATCTTCAGTCCAGATACAGAAGACTTACACAAAAGTCACATTCTTTGCTAATATCATTATAATACTCCATATTCTCACCACTGTGAACCAGTATCTTATACTTCTCACCTGCAGATTTTAGAGTGTTTTACAAAGGAGATCCAACTTCAGCGGTAGGGAAAGAGAAAAAGAGGAAATTCATAAACAGACTTTCTCATGATGACCCAGGAAGCCAGGAAAAAGGCAGGTGCAGAATTGGGGTCTTAAGAACCACTAGCCCCACCAACTGGCACATTGAAAACTGTACAAATCCCAGTGCACTTTTGTGACAATCAAAATCAAACTAGAATTAGTGTAACATGTTCTTCCACAATGATATGGTAAGTAACTCATCTCCAGAGGTCCTGTGAATGGCTGACAGGAAACACACAGGAGATTTAGAAGCAGACAAATAACTGCAATGCCTACCGCAGTTGGGACTGTTTGCTAGCCTGTCTCTGGGTTCCACCCCTTGGTCTCTTTTGTCCACCCCCCCCAAAATTCAGAGGTTCTAGTTTGGGACAATAGCCAGTTCTGGCTAAACTAAGCTCATTCCATATCCTGGCCTTAAAGTAATTTTCAGCATGCCACTATGCCAGTTCACTTTCTGAGGGAAAACAGTGGCAAACATTTCTTAGAGCCCAGATCAGAAAACAGGAATGTGTCTGAATAGCTGCTCTCATCTGTACTATCAAACTAATGTTAGTTCAGCAGCATTCAAATAGGGTTGTTTGATTCAGACCACTATGAATAAAGGAGATAGAGTGTGGGGTGAAGGCGAAAGAAGGCAGAACTTCAGAGCAAACTCAAAAGGGATTTTTCATTGAAGCTTTAGGGTGTAACCAGTTCCAGTTGTTGCTACTATATTTCCAAGACAGAGGAGTCTATGATCAGGTTACCAGTTCTCCCTAAATCCATAACAAAACTGAGCTGTTGATACAGTGACAGAAGCTTGCAAAAGCCCTAAATGGATTTATGTTCTGAGTGCTCTAAAGGAGAGGTGGGAACTTTCCAAGTAGACAAGCTTCATAGCCAGTTACGGAGGCAAGGTCTGCTGGGTAACTGCAACTATTTCCATTGAGTGAGCAGAGGCCGGTATCCTCCAAATGAGCACGGTCAGTAACATTGTAGAGCATGTGAGAATTCTGGTCGTGCAATATGCGTCCCCAGTCTCATAGGAGGACTTATCCTGCTATGAGACAAGACTTTCAAGGGGAACCACCGCATGCCCTTCTGTAAGATATTCTTTTGGTCTGTAATAGAAGAAAGCACTTGGCTGCCAAAACAATTCATTTAGTCTGTCTCAGCATTATCTCTACAGCTGAGAGATGCCCAGGAAAAAACGAAGTTGCAGCAGCCTGCAAGCTGGATAAACTGCGATTGCAAACTGAAGCTCCATCTTGTTCTAAACTTTGGGTCTCCTGGATTTTGGCAAGTCTTCTCAATTCTTTAAATAGACACTTAAACAGTCATTTGTTTAGAATTGATTTGCTAGTGACATTAGCCAGATGAAGAAGCAGAGCATGTGACCTTAAAATTCTTCAAATGTCTCTTTAAAACTCTCTTCCATAAAGATCTCTACAAAACATTGGGCAATGTTTTTCAGCAGACAGCTGAAATGTCCTCACACTTGTTTTAAGTATCCCACTGTCAGTTCACAAAGAGTCTGAGTTTGCTACAGCCACCCCTTCTGAGTATGTCTCTAATTCATTAATCCTAGCAGCTCAGATGCTTTTATTTTTGATGTTCAAATTGGCTGTCACACTGGCCACAAAAATAGCCAGCACTCTGTAACTACTGTTTATTACACAGATCCTTATTGTTTAACTCTCACCTTCTACATCTTTCCTTGTTTTCACTTAACTTTTGCTTCACAAGTGATATTTAGATGCCATATAGAATTACCTGCAGCATTTCCAGTGGAAGACTTTCATTGTTATCTACTGACTTCAGCAAAGTAAGTAAAACCTTAAAAGCATTCAAGGGGGGGAATTCTTATCCCATAATTCCAACCTTTAAATTAATGAGTCTTGACTTGAGAATTTGTATTAGTTTCATCCATCTTATGCAGCACATACATGTGTTTGGGTGAACAGATATATGAAATAACTTTGAAGTGGTGTATTATAAGGTATGTTTATTGTTCTTCAGTGAAATTTTCTATAATTGTCTTTCTCTGGGAATTTTTGAAATGAAACTGTAGTACCACCCAGGGATCTAGGCCACTGAGCTCAGTTCTGTCACAAATCACATGTGAACATTCTTCTGTTCTACATACTAGCAGTAGAAGTGATAAGGGAAGGCATATCTGAAAGCGCATACTGAAAAGAATACAGACTGCATCTTCACACTGTGTTTTAGTCTACCATCAGAGCTCTTTGACCCAAGACGGTCAAACAACTGACAGGTCAGCAAGAAGAGAGCAAAGTCTGACTCACTCACATGTGGCCTGTTAGTGCCTCACTGAGAACAAGTTCTCTGCTCTCACAAGCTGCCTGGCTTCCTCATAATTCCTCACATGCAAAGTACAGCCTGCCATCTCTCTTAATGCACAGCTGAAAACATCAGCCACTTATCAGAAGCCGGTTGATCTGACAGAGGCGTGTTCCTTGGGATGTAACGATCAGGTGGCTTTGATCGCGCCTGTGCCATTAAAAATGGAGTAGTGCTGTGTATCCTGTGAGTCTCTCCACACCACAGAATTCTGGATTTTTCTAGTCTGACCTTGAAGTCTTTAATTAGTCCATTACACCAACCCTCTGTCATTTCCTCTCAGCCCAGGAATCCTTTGGTATCCTGCCCTGTTATCTCCAAGGCAAATATGAATAAGGGTCTTGATGATTAGATAAATAGTGCAGAAAACAGATGTGAGGGGCTGCAAAGTGTATACATTATGAATAGCACTGCAATAACATCTTTAATCCCTTAATGAGGGCACTTTGTCAGGGTAAGAGAAGATAGACACACTGAGGGATTTTGCTGCTGTATACAGAAGCCCAAAGAATGCTCTTAAACTAACAAACGTAACCAACATCATCACACATTCTTACTTCTTATTTCGTATTCCATGAAACTTGCACTGATTTGCACATGTTTGCAGAAATGCCATTTTTATTTTCAGGCAAGGATCTTCTTTCATATATTAAGATATTTGTCTGTGGCTTTAACAACAACATACAGGGAGAGCTGTAAATTGGAAGACAGACGAGAACAGCCAAGATCTACATACCTTTAATGAGTATTTTGGGCAATACTTTTCAAGATCTGCTCACAGAATTTGCCATGACCTGGCCCAGCTGTGTGTTTGGAAAGCCCTCGTGTGCTGCATAGATTTGCTTGGGAAAGTTTGCACGTGCCCAGTAACCAAGAAAGTACAGTCTAAAGAGCTGACGGCCTGACACTGCACTACTTCCCAGAGCCCTGGGGGATGCCTGCTAATCCTGTTACACATCTAGGCCCTTCTGGGGGGCAGGCCAGATTCCTGTCCGTGATCAGAAGTAGCATGCAAGAGGCTTGTCTTGTGGTCTTATGGCATTTCTGCCGCCAGACCCAGATGGAAACCAGACATGAAACAACATCTTATTCCAATAGCTAAGTAACTCCAAAGGTTTGGGTTATATTTGGTACTAAAGTAGTGTGAGGAAAGTGGGGAGAGAGGAGGAGGATTGGCACAATTTTTTCCTGTTCCCACCTAGACTTGGGTTATGGTAAGATGTCTACTTTCTTTTTTCCCTCTCTTTTTTTCCTCACCTCTAAGAACAACTTAACTCCTGTTAAGTTGTACACCTAACACGTATAACAGAATTTAACACTACTGATGTCTATGGTTGTTAGCCCATACTCACTCATCCTTGGTATTATCTGACAAATCAGCAGTTACACCCTTTTTACCTTACAGGCAGCAGCAGCCTGACACGTGACACACTCCTGGATAAAAGATGCAAAAAATGTTGAAATAAAGAAATAAGAGTAGTGTTTTGTGTATCAAGCTAACATCACAAACTAGCGTACTGACCTATGCAATTGTTCAGAACAGTGGGAATAAATGAAGGACTTAAAGTTCCTTCAACTCTCAACGCAGAGTTATCATTAGCTCTCTCCTTAGAAATGTAAAAGGGCAGGCATGGAGAAGATGAAGAGTTCTGCCTCCTCAGTACATTGACCAGCATAAAGGATCTCGCATAAGGAAAAGCTACTCAGAAAAAAAATGGTTGGTAAAGTTTAATACAATTTTAGTATAGAAGAGATGAATGCATAGCCACTCTTTCCCCTTCAAGCGACAACCTGCTTCCAACCTTGGCCTTTAAGGCTTTGTGTCACACCATTCTCAAGATACACTGCAACCTGACAGTACTAATCTTACATAGAGAGAGTAGGGTAAAAATTGGGAAAGTATCTAAAAAAGCTGTCTCTCTGTCTCTCTAAATCACAACCAAACCATCTTAATCTGAACGGGTGAACTGAGGCCTGGTAGGGAGCATCAAGACCATCAAAGCCAGTCCTCCACAGCTGTAGACAACCAAGCAACAACTGAGCTGGCAGAGATATGCAGGCTCTTTTGCAAGATTTCCAGGACTTCCAGCATCTGTCTGGGCTGGAAACCCCCAGCCTGTGCTGTGGAGCATTAAGACAGTACTTCCATTTCAGACTCCAGCTGGAACTAGGGACCATAGTGACAGCCATGAAAAAGAATCACTATTAACAAAAAAAGGGACCCTTTTGAACCAAGCTTTTCCAAGCTGCCAAGAGAAGCCACAGAAAGCAATTGAGCAGACACTGTTTCAAGCAGAACAGAACTGGAAAGACTGGAGTCTGCATCCATCTGGGTGAAATGCAGGCAGGTGATAATATTGCTGTGTCGTGGAACTGTCAAATAGGGAAAGGCACTGATATCTTCTTAGAATGAAAAGGTTTCTGGAATCTCTGCTGTATGTATTATTCTCGATGCTATCACAACAATTATTTGATTGCACTATGCAAGTTATCTCCCATCAGGATTGGGACTTCATTGTAATGGGTGCGTGCAGTCCCTGCCTTCCAAAATTAATATATGAAACATCATAAGAGATCTGATTTTATGGACGTTCCTGGTTCCTGGTTGCAAACACTTACTACGCTTATAGTAAAATTATCTCCTGCTTTCTTTGATTCGAAGAACAACCAAAACCAAAAGAGAGTTAGGAAAAAGCACTAACATTTAACTCGCATTTGAGGAGGTGGCTTCACTCAACATAACCTTTCTTATTACTAACAGAGACATTGCCAGCTAGTGCTCTAAGTGACACTGCAACCCTTTTTGTGAAGGTTTCAATTTCTCCGGTCCCTGGTCTCCTGGACATATAGTCTTCAGAGGAGAATTATTATAAATCTCAAACCTTGTAAGTTCAAAACAGAGATTTCAACCTTGCCTTTCAACCCTGCCTATATCCCATTAGCGCCTTAGTGAACTCAAGGGAAGTTGCAAGTCCTTAGCACTGTCCAGATCAGAAAGAGAAACAAAGATCCAGTCCAGCCATTTGTGCTATTCTGCATATCATGAGAAATAATCAACTTCTAAGGATTTCCCACATGTTTTAGATAGTCAGTGGCTGCTCTGAATAGTGCCTGATCATATATTATTTAGCCCTAGGCTTGGGGGGTTGTTTGGGTTTTTTTGCTATGCTGAATCCATACACCATGTGAATCCAAAATGTAATTGTAAAAAAGTCGCCTTTTATTCTAGCAAGAAGAGGATTTACAAATCTCAGAAAAGGAGGCCTTTCTTACCTGTGGTATTGTAAAATCTTCACTCTTTAGTCTTCCTCCAATTTGTTTCAAATGGCATGAGGGAATAAATAGGCATTAGCCAGTCAGCCCCATGTCACAGCTTCGATCAGTTTGTAAATGAACTTCAAGACAGCTAATCATTCTCCAAGTGGGGAAGCTCAGCATCATCAGTGATGAATGCCTATATTTTGTGACAAAGTCTATTTCCATCTGTGCTGAGACTTCCTAACAGCACACATGTGGCAACTTGTGCACCGCTGCATAATGAATTGGATTGGAGAAATTGAAAAGCTTTTCGCTCCTTCTCTATACAGAGTGGGCACGACGCCAGACCTGGGATAAGGAAAGGCGCCAAGTTTCCAGTTGTCATGAGTCACTACCGCTAAAAAAAGAAAATGTGCACACATATACGTAGATGTATATGTGTGCATGTATCTAAACTACTCTGCACATTCTCACTTTTATTCGAAATAATGAAATTTGGGATAGTTAATTCCTGCCTAAATTTTCTGGGGGAGAAGGGGCAAGTCTCTTCCTTCTCATCCAGTTTTGTATTACACAGAAGTGGGTCAATAGCAGGTAAATAGTGCTTCCAAATCCTACAAAGCAGCCATGAAATAATGCACACTGTCTACAAATTACACCTTATACATTTAATAAAATTAATGGAAAACAATGATTAAGAATAGATGTAAACTTAATTCCAGTCACACTCACTTTTGCCTTTACAAATAGACATGGACAATTTCCTCTGTGAGAGCCTAAATTCACTTCCTCTCAAAGTGTTTGGGCATATCCCTGTAGTAAGGCTACTCTATGATGACAGAACAAATTTAGCACTACACTAATCCTCAGCATGGGCCCACATGCGCTTCCCATTAAGGTACATTAGTCACTATATTCTGCCCAGAAAAGCATCAACTAGCTAAGGGATAACGGAGCAGGTAGACAGCCTAGGTTTGACCTGCTTTGTGTCTATGTCACACTGAACGGAACTCCAAGCACCCCAGGTCCTAGCAGTGTGTATAACGTAGTCGGGCCAAGGAGCTTGCTGTGCTTTAACGTACTTGCTCGTCTGCATTTTGTCAGGCAGTCTAGCTAGCCTGTATAACCCTGGGGATGTTTACACCCCAAATTGCAGCTACCACCACACAAGCTGGTGCTTCTAAATGATGCAGTGTAATACTTACATTAACATAGTCTGATATTGGGCTGTACTTTGGCTATGAAGGCTATCACTTGGCAAGACAGTTTAACAGAGTGCCACTTTTACATGGCTTTATTGCTTCCAGTTCCTGAAGCTTGCTCAAATGTTGCTAGCTTGGGGTATCTGTATAGGGGAGTAGCACAGTACTGTGCAAGATGAATACACGCTTAATGCCATTCTAAGTTTCACATCAGTAAAGCAATCAAATTCTATGTCTACTTGGGATGTTAGATGTTAATAACTGTTTAAGTTAATCTAGATATACATGCTGTTGCAGAACTCAGAATTTTAATATCATGTCCAGTTGTAGAAATACCAGTTTAGGCTCCCGAAAATGATAATCACACCAAGCTCAGTTCCACCTGATTTACCCCACTGTGTGATGTGCATTAATTAAACTGCATGGAGATCTGGCAGTGTCATACAGCAGTTGCCTTGAAAATGTGACGGCAATTTAATGGATTGCTACTTAAAAATAGTGTGTCTCTCTGAATGTTTTGACCCAGCAGCAGTACAACAATTCCCTCAGATTAGAGGGAATAAATATTTTCCTTTATTTCTGCCTGATAATGTCTCTTGAAGAACTGCAGTATAATGAAACTTGAAAACTGTGACGAAATACAGAGATGGAGATTACTGAGCAAAGAAAGCTGCACTTACAAAGCGAAGCAACCAGTGATTTTCAGCAACATACAGAACTCTCATAGCTGCAAAGCATCAACATAAACAAATAAATCCCGTTCTTTGTGAACTCAGAATGGAACTCTAATTATACCACACCAATGAAGTCCGTGACATTGCTGGAAACATAGACCAAAGAGACAAAATGTTTTGCAGTCATTTTTTATACACTGTAACCTTTGCTGTGAAAAAAAAAATAAAAAAGAAGAAGAAGAAAGAAAAAAGAAAAAAAAAGAATGCTTCTAAGTAGGGTGAGAAGATGAGGAGGAGGAGGGGGAGTGGATGGGTGGGACCCCAGACCGAGTGTCTCTTCCCTTTAGAATTTGTTGCACATGTCAGCATTCGACAAGCCAGCGGTATTGTTCAGGGCAGACCTTATTAATTACTGTTCAGTAGGTGGCAGATGATAGCGCCCACAACTGCAATTGTCATTGTGCCACCAATCATCCCATTCCATACACTTGCCAAAGCAGCAGCCTTTAGATGAAAAAAGTAAGCACAAGCAATGAACAGACATCTGTGATGGCCGACAGGGGCTGCCCTGGGGATCTGCCGGTCTTTGGATTCTCCACCTTGTGATTTTCGATGACCTAAGAGCAGCCCCTCCTACCCTTCTTTGTTCTTTAAACTACAGGATCTTGTTCTCATCAGGGGGTGCCATGCTCTGCTGACTGGCTGGATTGGCACGATAAGCTTTTGTTCACATAAACCTGTACTGGTCATATAGAAAATATTCTTCCACAACAGTGGAATCTAGAGGAGCAAGCCAAAGCAGATGGAAACTCTAAATACTATTGTTGAGTGAAGGTTTCCAATTTTTTGGCTATGTAAGTGGGATGTTTATTTTTAGAAATGAAAATATCAACTCCATCCTGTCCCCTCCCCCAAACAGATGGAAAAAGAAGTCATGCCAACCTATATTGATGAAAAGCATGTTCTAATACTTTGGGGAAAGAGTTCAGGAACAGTTTATACAAAGGAAAGTATTAGTCTTGTGTTTTCTGACCAAGTCAGTGGCAGCTTGGGTTATCTGTAGCAAACATGCCAGTTAGACATGCCCAGAGAAATGTCAGGCTTTTCCACCCTGCTAACTCATAAACATAATTCTGGTCAGTAATACTGATTTTTCACTTGCTTATGCCAGGACCTCTTTGCTTAGCCCTTCCGCCTTCCACACAGCAAACAGTTTCTGCCAGTGATGCATTCTGATATAATTCCAGGATCAAGTCTAAATGCGATACCTGCTCCAAGCCAGCCTTCCACGCTGGAATGGAATCTAACTGGACCTCATGTGCAAACATTATCATGACCTTGTTCAGCATGCTAGAGGAAATGTTCAAAGACAACCTGGAGACTCCAGCAGATGGTGCTAATTTGTTTGTGGTAATTGTTGTCCTTCTAGTTTCAGGAACAAATCTAATACAATATACTATTGAGGGCTCTGCTGCTCGGGTTTTGTGAGGATAAGCGTTTTGGAGATAAAGCACAGTCATATGATTGTGACTGCAGGGAGATTCCAGTTTTTGAATTCTTAACCAAACTCTGGTTATTTAGAGGTTCACCCATTACTTACAGACCAGATGGGATGAGGAATTAATTTGTATTGCCTGAAAGCTCATACCCCGGGAACTATTTGTTGTATTCACCTTTTTTATTGCTAAGTTGTTCTTCCAGTTCTCAGCATGCTTTTCTGCCGTGTTCCAGGAACAATAAGAAAGTTCTCCCATTGCATACTCAATGCATGAAAGTTTCCATGCTTGTAACCTAACCCCATAAAGCCTAGAAAAAGTCAAGCTGTGGTGGCCAATGATTTCCTTGAAATTTACAGAGTGCTGCTTAGGTTCTGGTAAGCAGTTTCTTAACAACAAATTTCTTGTTTACTGATCATGATGAACAACATCATATTCAAGTTAGCTCTTTGTCATAAGACACACACATGCTACTGCTGAAGCCTGCTTTTACTCTCCCCAACACGCCACCATGTCCAGAATCTTCTGTTGCTGAAACAGGACTGTGGGCTAGACTTTTTTTTCCCAAGCAATACTGTTTCATGCAATAGAGTTAGTCTCTCGTAATGATGCATCATAAGAGGGCAAAGGATGAGAGAACAGTCTGCCAATGTTGCCCCATTACAGCACACACCCTGAATATAATCTAATTTACACTTCCCCAACTCTTCGCTTTGCTTTCAATTTGATAAGAACAAACTTAAACTTCCAACTGGAAGTTGGAAGGAAAAGGATCTTTCAAGATCCTTTTGTTCTGGCATCATTTTGATTTGCTTCAGAAGCACACACAACCCCTTTTATATACTAGGAGGGGCAGTAACAGAACCCACCTGCTGTGGCTGTCTAGATAAATTTAAAAAAGAGCTATGCATCTCCTCAGTATTTCCTAACTTGCCCTGTATATGAACTTGAGCATTACACTGAGATCAACATGTAAAATGGTTTAAGAAGACAGGGATTTCACTAGTCTCCATAGAAAAGGAGGGCTGATCCATTTAAAAACACTCCTTCTCTTCCTTTGAAAAGTGTTTTTGGAAACCTGCACATAGGAAAAAAGAAGACCATGAGCCAGCCATCCAAGTGGATAGACTAGAAATAGTTTTGGCTTGTGAGCACAAGACGACACATAACCCATCTTGTGGATATTATGCCAAGAGAAATGTGTCGAAAAGCAAAGCAGAGTGACCGTGCTTTTATGCAGACAGACCATACCCCCTAATAAGCACAACCCGTAAAGTCTATGAGGATTGCAGACCCCACAATGAAACAATAAAGGAGAGATTTCATGTGATTCCTCTGGAGAGACAATTATTATTTATCTCAGAAACACATAAAGAAACAATGTCAAGACATTTTAAGCAGGAACACAGAAATGCTAATAGCATCGCAGCGCTGGACAGAAGATAGAAACAATAAGCAAGGTTGTACTGTCCCCTCCCACCTTTAACTTATTAAAACTAAACAATGACAAGGTAACCTTGATTTTATTTTTTTTTTAAATGCCGAATGCCAAATATCAAATATCTGATTTTTCATATCATGGCCGCGGACTATGAAAATTTAAAACCAGATAAGAAGAAAAGAAACATAATTAAGAAGGAACAAGCAGTGGGCTATGGGATCAGAGTAGTAGGGTGCAAATTAGGAGGGATTCTGGAATATTTGTGGCCGACCTATTTCCTTATACATACAAAATATTCGAAATGTAATAATCTCCACTGCAGCCAAAGGCTAGAGCAGTAGTAGAGTGCTCATGTTTTCCACATCTTCAGAGGGGACCAAACAACATGTTCTACCAGTATTCTGGCTTACGTTTGAAAAATATTTTTTATTTATTCTCATGTAGTGCTGAAGGGATACACGATATCTTTTCTGAGGGCAACACAGTCCATTTATGTTTAACTCTCATTGCAGTAGAGCAAATACGAGCCTTCTCAATGCTGCTAAAGAATAGAAATGTGCACCCCTTGGGAAGCCCAAATCTAACCTTTCTCTTAATCTTTTATTCCATAATGCAGCCACAAAGAAAGCTGGTACTGACTAGATGTTAGTGGGCCAGTCATAAGGTGCTGACCAGCTCTATCCATGTATCACAAACGCCCTTACAGCCCAGTTGAAATGCCTTCATGAACCTCCTAAATAATCTGAATCCATTGAACTAAGACAGCTTTTGAAGCCTTTTCTATCTTTAAAAATGAAAATTAAAAAAAACCATACAGGTAGGTATATTTGAGAGTTTCACAGTTATTTTTACATGAACTTTTAAAAAATGAATAATGTAAAAAAATGGAAGTTACTAAGAAAATTAAGAAAAATAACATGGAAAGTATGAACTAGAATTTGAACAAGCTTTCAAACAGCACGATACAGCTCTTCTCTCATTAAAGTGGATTTTTCTTATGGTACTGTTGAACAATCTGGCACCATTGTAGGATTCACCACTTAGACATTCTCCAACCTGCACGGGAGAATATGACAGCATGGAAACAGATGGATACTGGCCGCCCAATATGCCAGTGGTGCCTTGCTCCAGTTCACACTTAGCTGTTTAACTCTCTTTAGAAAGCACAATTTTGACCTTACTCCTCCCTTTGTACTACTGTGCAGTTTAACAGGTTCTGCTGAGTATCTGACAAAAGAACAGAAAGCACATTTTTAGACATCTAGCTCAATTTGCATTGTGTAGGGAGTCTGACCACCAAATTCAGGACTGTAATTCCATTTTATGACCTGGCATCTAAGTTAGATATTGTAACACTTAGTCTTAGCTGCAGCATGGCTGGGATGCAGCTCGAAGTGTGTCAGTTCTCTGTATAATGAGAATTTGTACAGTATTACATAGCATTACAGTAACTTCATGTGAGAGGAACAAAAGCATTAAAAATTGTGAGATAGCTATGCTGCAGGGGAATGGAGCTGTACAATTGCCTTCAAAAGGTGACAATCATATTGAAAAATGACTACTGATTTACCAGCATGTAAGGTCTATGGTGGCAGAGCAGAAGGGAGAATTGTTTCTCCAGTGTCTGTGTTTTTCATTTCTCCAAATGTCCTAGTACTTCCATTCACTGCTTTCAGTTCAAAGTTCATCAACATCTGCCTGGAAATCTTTGTGGTTGTTGTTTTGCTGGTGTTCAAAAGCACTTTCCATTCTTGTCAAATGGTTTACTTAACTGAAGGCAGCCAGACACTCAGGTGGTAGAATATAACACACTCCTGCCATGGCCTCCTTTTTCATGCTCCTTCCTCCTAGCTTTGTTTTGCAAGCCCTGATCTGTTTCACTTGCGTCTGGGATTTCTTTCTTTAAAAGCTGTGGCTAACACATGTTTTTCTCCAACCGGGAACTGGACGTGTCTTTGCTAATGTCACTCAGATGCTGACTTACTCCTACATCAAGTTCTCTTGGATTTCTTCCAAAGCAGCATGGTTATCATCATCTCATGTTGCCTTCTACGAAGTCCTGGGTAAGTCTTCTGTTTGTAAAAGATAAACAGCTCCACAGGCCTCAGTGAGCTAATACATACTCAACTAGAAGAAACTGATAGCTGTTTTCCCATGCCTCACATGCCTTCTTACTTTTCCCTGTAAGCTGCTGTTTGATAAATCCAGCCCATAAATGGGATGAAAACTGAAAAAGTATGGTTCTGTTTATTTATTCTAGAAAAGGCGAGCATTACGCTAAGAAAAATAAAAATCAAAGTTACAGAGGAGAAGAAAATTAACCTGCCATCCTGCCATCCTTTTACCCTGTTTCATGAGATGTGAACTGCGGCCGTCAATGAAATTCAATGGCTTGTGACATAAATCTAAAGAGAGATCACTGTATGCAACGCATAGTCAGATGGCAGCGTTCACTGCTGCAGGGGGCACAGAGCTATCACTGAGACAGGGGTTTTAAGCAGCCAGACATAACTGCAGTGATGTGGTCTGAGAAAAAAGAGGATAATCAAATTTCATGCTTTAGGACATGAGCTGATTATTTTCTGAACCCTGCAGGCTACTGCACCCTCTGCAGCACCCATCCTTCTGCTGGATGCTTTACGTAGGCTTCAGTCTGTTTTTCCAGGGCCATAGTTGAAGAGAAGACACTAACGTACAAAATAGGAGCAGAATATACTGTGATTAGCCTTGGCATCCTCTTCCAATCCTGAGGACAAAACAGGTATGATGTTCTAAAGGTTGTTCATATTTTCTTCATGAAGCAACTTTGCTGGAAAACAACAGCACTTGGAGGGGGCAAACCTCAAAATATGTGCAAGTACGAATAACTGTTTTCTAATTTTATTTTTCTTCTCAATGTGAAATCTTGTTTTGAAATTTAATTTCTATGTACAAAGTGCAGGCATTTTAAAAGATCAAAGTGAAGCAATGTTTTTAAACTACTGAAACAACATTTCAAGAAACTCAGTCTTTTTTTTTTCTATTTCTACTAGCAATTTTCTAGATTTCACTTTTTCATTCCAGTAAGATGAGAAAATAATCAGAAAAAAAAACAGTTTTCTTATGGAATAGAAGAATAGAACACAAGTACAGCTGCTCCCTATTACCTACTGAGATACGAGTAAACAGGACTAAGGCTTCAGTCTCGGTTTCTCAGCTACCAGCAGATTGGACTGTCATACAAGGAGATGGAATTAAAACAAGTGTAACACACTCTGCGTTGACAGAGGCAACATTGCTCCTGGATATCTGTGGAATTCTTGAAAAACAGTATTTTTGTGAGAGGTGAGTAAAAAAAAATTCTTATGTCAAATATAGACTGAAAAATATTGACTTTCAATCATCCCTAGAAAGATAGGAGCATTTCTGCTGATGATCTTGATTCACAACCATACAGAGAGATTAAAATAAGAGCCAGAGTTGTCCAACTGACTTACTTGTTTCTCAGACATAGGTACTGTATGGACAGATAAACTGACAGAAATGAGCATCCTGAACCGCTACAAATTATGCCTTGGTATATCAAAGAAACCAACAGAGATTTTGGGTACAGCACATGTTCAGGATCAGCTAAGCTACTCATATAGTGCTGTAAGGACTCTCCAAGGGGTAAGGAATCTCCGAGGGAGAGAACTGAATCAGACAGCAGCAGGTGATAATCTCTGTAGCCTAGGTCTATGACTCAGAACACCATGTACTTTACTATAGATCACTGAGAAGAAGGATCTGGTAGACCTGTGACACAAAATCTGCGCTTTTGGGTACCAACTCATTACTTTACAAAGACAACTTCCTTCTTTTGACCTTAAAATATAAGTATTGTCCAACTGCGCCTCTCATTTCCCTTGGAACAAATCAAACCAAACCAAACCAAAAAAACTCCAAAAACCAAACTACAACAGAAACAAATCTCTGTAAGTCCATATAGCCGCTAAAAGAGATAGAAGTAGTAAGTGATTTTTTATAAGAACTGGACTGTCACAAAGATGCTAGCTGCTGACATCCAATGTCAGAGTAAGGCTTGCAGGCTTTTCCATGGCAAGCATTAATAAGCAGCAGAGAAACAAAAGGAGGTTGTTTTTAATATTTGGAATATTTCTCAGGTTCTGTTCTGAATCACTTTGAACTTCAGAGGCAGCAACCTCTTGCTAGGTTTCAACCATGATCAAAACAAGTTAAACGGGACATTGTGAGAAGTTTCCATTTCAAAGCATTTGAAGGTTTTGCACCATGAATTTGATTCTGCTTAAGTAAATCTAGTAAAACACTAGAACATCTTGTAAAAGTTGGAGAGAAGAGAGGCCTGTCATTCAGTCTCACATTCCTCCTACACTGCCCTCCAAGTCCCTAATTGTATTCTGTCCCCACAGTCCGACACAAACAATGTCTCCACAACCTCCCAGCCTCTGCAGGAACAAGGAGCTCAAGTCCAACTCTCATGGACTCCAACAGAGGTTGGAGAGGTTCAAATATGGGTCTAGCTGTCAGTAAGTTCTATGTCACATAAACAAAACTTTTATTGACATTTAATCACTACTGAGGTGAACAGAGCTAATTTGTTTCCCCTAAAGTGTCTTCTGGGTAAAGTCAGAATTTCCAAAATTTTTGTTGTTTGGAGAAGAGAAGTGGCAAATTGCATGATCCTTCTCATCTTTAAGTGCCAGGAAAGGATCTTGGTGAGAGAAAGGAAAGGAGACATCTGTGGCAAACATGGTTTGGAACAAGCTTCCGCTAAGAGTCTCTGGCAACAGATGAGAGCTTTCCACCACAATATCATTATTTCCAGTTAGCAAATTCAGATTTCATGACTGCTCTCAGGAGACCACTGTCCTGCTACCATGAATCACCAGCATCACTGAATGACCTTCTGCAAGCCCAACAGCAAGTCTGTTCCTTGCATTCAAGCAGAAAATAAGGCTTCATTAGCCACTCTCCATGTCAAAACCAGAAGCACAAGAAGTGCAAGGCTTATTACCCATTTATTTGCTGCAAGGACCACAAAAGCATAACTTTATTCCTCCTCCCTCTCTAGCATTAATTTTTCTCCTTTAAATATTATCTGTACTACATTAGGAGCCCATAGTTCCAATTGAGATCATTGTCACATTGCTGTAAATGGTCCATAAATGCACACAGTAAATCTTCACTGCAGAATTAACTCAGACTTATTCACGGTTGCCCCACTCTGGACTTGTGTATGCACAGCAATGTTGTGGAGTTATCAGCTTAAGCTAAAAGACCTAACTGAGCCTCCCTGACTGATTAGGAAAGTCCCAGAGGAATTCAGCTAGCTGCATATAATTTGCACTTAGTCAGCTAGTTGGAACTGGTATGGAAACTCAGTTGCTCTGGAGATCAAACCAGAAGACTGCATTGCATATTTACACAGCTCTTTCTGCAAGGAATCCCCTTTTTCATATCTCTCTCTCTCAACCTCTTAGACTCCCTACTCCTTCTCCTACCATGCAGAGTCTTTATTTCTTGTCTCCTTTTCCTTTCTCCCACTTAAAGACTTTCCCCTGCTCCCCACTGTCTGTCTTCTCTCCTAAACTGCTTTAGCAATAGCCTTTTTCTTTTCTTCCCACTCCAGCTCTGCATTGACAGCTCACATCTGTTCTTTACAAAGCCTCATTAGTTGCTGGGGTTGCAACCATCTTTGCTGTCTTTTTCCTCTCACACACTCACATAACATTATAGGTGTCTTTCTCTGTCCAAGAATCCTTGGTGAAATCTCTGGGCTTCTCCCCTCATTCTGGGTCTGTTCTGCCCTGGGCCCAGTGATCCTGCTTGAGTGATGGGGAGCTGCTGCTGTATCCAATCTCTTCCTCCCTCAGAAGTTGCGTTTGGGAAGGGATCTAACCCTAACCCAGTCGGTTGCCAAGCTGGAAGAGGAACAAGTGCAGCTGTCCTCCTTACACTCTTACTCCTTCTATGCTCTCCACATGAGGGGACATTTCCTGCAAAACTGATTTGGAACTATTTGTAAATGAAGCCCAAAAGTACATGCGATACTTTTCACCTACATAGACTAAAAGGTGAGGAACAGCTTCTAGATACATGCCTGACACAAGGAGCTGTCATCATGCTTAGTTTTCAATCCCCACAGAACCTCTGCTGACGGAAAGAGAGGTAGCAAGGCAGCCACATGGTTTTTGTTTATTTATTTCTCTTCTACCAGTCTCTGTCAGGAACCTCTCCCACCCCACAAACAGTTAAAGTCACAGAATTTCATCTAAGGCTTTCCATCCCTTCTTTTCAAAGGCTCTGCTCTCCCAACACTCTCCAACACAGCTGCAGACTGAGGTTCCCTGGGTCGGCTGCCAGCCTGCAGAAGTATAAGCCCATCATAAGCCTAGTATTATAACTGATTGCATTGTGGTAGGGTAACAGAAAGAGAGTGATCTGGCTTCTCTGCTCGTTAAGAGACCCAGACAAGGTCTACTCCACAACAATATTTTGGAAAGTCTTTAAAAAGTGATCAGCTTTGAGTCAGGAAAACTAAAAGCAGGTATTTGAGTTTGTTCTGCATAAAGTACAGACTATTTCGTTTTGTTGAACTGCCTCAAAACATTTCAAAGTGTTTACCTGCCACCATATGGTTATATGTATCCTTGTACTCCAGATTCCATTTTCTGTGTAATTTCAACAAAGTATTTCAGATAAGATCAGACAGAGAAAAACAAGAAATGTTTTCATTTCTGAAGGCTGAAATGTTTTGATTGAAATGATGACAGTTCCAAATGTTTTTGGTTTTGTTTTTTTTTCAGAATCATCATAATGCCATGTATTTTTTTTCAGCTTTTTATTTCACTTTGCAATTAAATTAAATGATAACCTTTTTAGCTAGTTTTTATAACAAGGCATTGTGACTAAAGGGAGGGAATAATCAGACACAGGCCACATTTCCTCTCTCTTTTTTTTTAATTCCTTCTATAAATGTCACCAAGGAGATTAACATTATGGGTTAAAAACAGTTTGAAAACGAATGTCTATTTTTATATTGCAGAGAATCAGCATGCTGATTAGGTAAAGTATAAACTCCTGTATGCATATTTTTCCAGTGAATGCTCTTGAAAATCCAATCATATTAAAGCAACAGTAGGATTAGGGTTTGGGGTTTTTAATGGACTAAGCCAATACTTGTCATCAATGTTTTAATACTAAGGCACCAGATTGGGTTGTTGTGGGCCTGCTTTTTCTCAAAATCACATTCACTAGTGCTTTTGAGCAGTCTACAGTCATTAGGACTTATTCTCATACTACCCCAGTTTGCCAAGGGAATACTGAACCCATCCCGGAGACATGAAGCAATCAGCCTATGGTCAGAAATTGAATTTCTGTTCTCTGGAATGCAAGGCCAGACTCCATTCATAATTCTTTCCTTTCTATTTTGAACAGGTTTCAGCTTCCAAAATTCTTTATCTCACATATTTTACCTACATTTAAAAATAAAATCTAGAAATCTCTTCAGTATGTAGGTGAAAATAGTTGTCTGCTTTTTGTTAACTATTGTGATCAAAGCATTGAGATACTGAGATTTTCTTGTATAAGAGAATGATTGTGGTAACTTGTGCCACCCTTGTCAAGAGCTAAGATACGGTGCAACGGGAAAGACAAAACGTCCTTCCCTTACATGTTCACCATCTCACCTGGCCTTGAAAACACCTATTTTGCTCTTTGAAAGAAGCTCATAAATATGCTGTTGGCAAAGAACCTGAAGCACAGGTTGTTATAGACAAGACTTCTGACATAGCTGCAGTAGAGGGAGCTGTTTTACTGGCTAAAGAGGGGAAAGTTGGGATTCCTATCTTGGTAGGTACAAAGGAGCATTTTGAGAATAACTACATCAGCTTTTCCCTTTGACAGCTGCATCATTCTATTGTTCTAGACTATCTGGACTATTAGTATCTGTAGCCTGTAATTAAGCACTGATTCTATTGAAAATTAACTCCTTTCACCAGTACAAATACATACAAGGAGATAATGGAGTAAGAAAAAGTGTTTTTCTCTCTTAGTGCTCTGCCCTGCAAGTGAATCCTGTAACATCCAAGTGCCCGATAATCTAGATACCAGCTGTCAGATATCATCCTAGAGGTGCTCATCATCTCTAATGGATGTGTGCCACACAACGAGACCAGGTTCTGCAGGTGTTTTCCTGACCATGGGATGTCTTTCTGCAGGCAAGGATCTGTGCTTTGTGGAAAGTGGCAAAGAAATCTAAATATGTTGCAATTTTATAGTTATATAGGAGGGGAGGTTATGTAACCAACAACTGTGCAGAGGCAGATCCGAGATCACTGCTACCATAGCATCATACTTCTACAGTTAATCACCTTTCACTTAAAGGCCACCTGTTTGGCCAAATGAACTTTGTTTTGCCCTTAGGACTGTGATCTACTACCATCCCTAGCAATGTACGAATGCAGAAAGTTGGTGACACAGAAAGAGCTTGCAAGGAGCTCCTCCTTGGTGCATTGCATTTGATCCACAAAAGCAACAAGGTGAGTGAACTTCAATATAAAAGAGAAATGCTTCCGGTGTCAAAGTTCTACGTGGGATCCTTTATCTTTTGTTTCTCCGATGTACTAATTTTATTTGGATTCCTTACTTCTTCAGCTGGAGAAATAAAGAGTGGAAAAGTCTCTTGCAGAAACTGGAAAACAAAATATCTTGCCATTCCTTTCACAGAATGTTTTAAAATTTATCTTCAGTACTGTGACAGTGTGCTTGCAGTGAGATTCCACAGCCTACCTGTATCCTGGTCTTCCTAAAATGGCATGCTGTAGAGATGAGGAGTCCCTCTCCTTTCCTTATAGGAAAATGCCAGAAGCTAAGCTGTGAAGGACGGCACTCAGCCTAATGTATATGTAGGTATACAGAATACTGTGTGGATTCTGTGTATATAGAATACAGAATGCAGAATGCCAGGTAGAAAGTCTGCAATTTATAGTGCTGTATCTGGTTCTTGACACAGCCTGAGATTGTTCCAGCTCAGGTACCTCTTGAAAGAGCTCGAGGACCTCAATTTAGCAAGGCTTTTTATATAGTACTGTGATGAAAACCTACAGTCCAGTAGTGATGGGAGTTTCTTTGGTAAATTAGAGTAGATTAGGTACCAGAAAAGAGAAATGTATAACGTGTCTTACTCACCAGGCAGGTGGAGATTGGCCTTTATCCACCATCTACATATACTGAATGCATAAAATCAGAGGCCAGTGGATTTTGCTGCAAGCAGTATGTTAAGAACAATAGCCCTATCCTGGTCCATTCAAATGTAGCACATTTGATGCTATTAAACTGTGATATCATCAATTGATAAAAATCAACTCTTGGATAAAAAGCAGCGGGATCAAGCCAGGATAGAAGCAAAATAGAAAAACACTTGGGGAATAGCTGGAGAGACATTCCTTTTTTTTTGCATCCTCTTGGTCTCCTCTCCCATTTCTGGGTGCCAAAACAGTACCAACGGCCAAGAATACTTTTTATATATCACGAGCTGGTTGGAAGGATATACCTTTCTTCCTGGAACCAGTCACAGCACAATAATCCAGGATTTTGTCTGCACTGCTGCAATACATCTACCTGTGACCAACTGCACATGGGCCACCCAGGAGCTCCAGCTGAATCAACAAGGCATAGCAACTTGCCTCTTTTATGGTAAGGGAAAGACAGATGACAACGCATTGCGCCGGGGCTTCTTGATATATATTGGTACAACATGGACCCTCTTAAGGGCCGTGACATTGATCTTAAAGGGTTCAATAAGTAAGCTATTTACTGACGGATAATGATAATAGGTATCAGTGAAAATGGTTAGGCTCTGCAGGGGAAATAGTGCTAAACAAGGAAATCTAGTGTTTATCGTGTGGTTTTCTTAGAGGTCAGAAGGGTCCAAAGATGTTATGCTCAGTTCTGTGATGAACTGAAATCACATGAAAATTTTAGATCAGGGCCCTGTTAAATACTACAAAGAGATATGTGAAGGGGCTTCTGTTAACAAGACCACAATCAGCAATCCATTTAGTCTGAAATAGGTATAAATAAAAAAAAATTCAAGACATTTGAAACACTTTGGATTTGACTTTAAAAAAATAATATTTTTCTTATTTTTCACTTTTGAAAGTGTTACTTTTCAAAATGACCTTAAGGGTTATGTACTTTCAGCCAAATTAAGACATTTCAAACAAACAAATATTATTTGCACCACTTTACTTTATGGCCTCTGGGCAGTGGATGTTCAGAATGTGGTTTTCTTCTCTCTCCACCCTTCCTGACCTGATCCCTCCATCTATGGCATTTCCCTCCCTTGATGTGAACATGGTGCCAGAAATCCATGTGCTTCCTGCTTCTTGCCACCTACAAAAAAGGTAAACCACAGAAATCCCCACATGCACAAAATTAATAGAAAATAAATTTGGTTGATCACATATTTTTCTAATAGCTTTTTGGCTTAGTTGCTTTGGGTAGAATTATGAAACTAAAAGGACAGAGCCAAGCTGAAATGACTAATTGCTGGGCTGTACAGCCCAATTCCCATCTCAGGCTGGTGTAAAACTGGAGTGACTCCAGTGGAGTCCAAGAACCAGTTGCAGGGACACTACACATACGCAGCTGGTGAAGTACAATGATGCACTTATGGCGTTGGGCAGCCTGACTCCTCCTCTCCTGCGAGCTAAAAGAAAACAGAAAAACTGGGCAGGCTGCACACAGTTTCCTAGCAGTTACCTACATTATTAAGATGCTGTTCAAAGACAACAAATCACCAGCCAGATGTGTTCCAGTTTGACAAACGTCAGAGAAGTCAGGAGATGAAGATGACACACTAGATACTACATTTAGCTTCTGCTGTAAAACACCTGAAGAAACCTCACACAATGAAATCTTCCTGACCTTTTTCAAAGGACTACTGTATAGACAAATAGCTCTTCCTTTCTAATCCAAGTGCGTGCTCTCATTTGGCAGCTGACATTCTACTGATATTTAAAAGCCAGTAATCCCAACCCGCACTCCATTTCTAAGATATTTACACATTTACATGGTATAATAATTCCTCCCCAGCTCAGTGAGAATTTCTACCTTTAGATGCCCTTCTCTCACACTTCACAATGTTCTTTAAAGCCAGCTTCTCAGTATATTTTTTTGAATTATTGCTATTTTGATCATGTGCAGCCTGGAATAGAGACTCAAATTTCACAGAACATTTACATGTATTACTTAAATCAATCTCTGTTCAGCAAAACATGTCAACATGTGCTTAACTGTAAGTATTCACTCAAAACCTCTGCAGAGCACAAAAGTACTGTGGGAATGGGGCCTGCCTTCAGTACTGTTTGTACAATATCTGTGATATGGGCATTTCTAGTGCAATTCCTGGTTATTCAGGGTGATTCATTTCACACCAGAGCTTTACTGTTAATACTCCAGCCTTCCACAAGAGATAAACATCAGCTGTGCCATCTAGATTTAAGGCAACATTTGAGAAGAAGCAGCAAGTCAGAACATAACCTTGCAGAGCTTTGTGTATCAGTTCTTCTCTTAGTCTTAGCTGGATTTTCAGCTACAACTGAGGCACAGCCAGTGAATGCTGCCCTTTTGCCTACCTGTCTGTCGTCATCACAGCAAGAGCGTTAAGCCTCTAACACTTTGCAGTGCCACACACAAATTGCAAATGCATGAAGTGAAACAAGTCACTCCCAGCCCGGCATGTACATAGAGTTTTGTGAAGTGCACGGTCTGATACCTGGTACCTGACGAAGTACATGATGCACAGCTTGAAATTATTTTTCCTCCTAGCAAAGACTTGCTTGATTTCTTTGAGGAAGAAGTTCTGCCGATTTGCAAGCAAACTGTTCTCTTTAGAAAGATGAACTCAAAATATATTTCAGTCTGATTTTTTGGAATGGGAAGAAAGAGCCTCAAGGCAGCCTGTTGCATAGCACTCAGATTTTATATTAGCCTTTGCCACTTGTGTATGAAAAAGATTGTGTATATGCAGTTTCATTCTTGTATAAAATTGCACCCTTGGGGAAATGAAAATTAACTTCCATCATTTCTAAGAAAATTTGTATGTATAATTCCCATGAAGACCCGTGGGTCTTCTAAGTATCTCAATACTAATCCAAGTATCTCAATATCTAAGCCTGAATCTCTAATAAATTTACAACAAAACCCTTTAATCAAAATAAAGCAAATAATATTATCTGCATTTTAAACATCAGTTATTATCTGGTCTATAATTCTGTTTGCATGCACAGATAAACAGTGTATTCTGTCAGGCAGCATGTAGCCTAGTAGATCCTAATTAATCACAGACCAACAGATAAGCAGGACGGAATCACTGCAAAATCTCCATCTTGGAAGGAGCTTTTTGCTGCACTCAGTAAAAAAAAATAAATTGCTGACAATATCTCATCTTTAACCAATACTTAGAAAACACCTCTGCCCCAAGTCTTAAATCATGCATAATCCTGGCTGCTACCAACTAGACACATTTTGTATGTGGAATTTTAACTTTATGATTCTCACATGCTTCTCATGCTGAAGTTCTGAAGAGACAGAACTGGTAACTTTCATTAGTAATCAGATAAAGTTTAAAAGATCCTATTGATCATTAGGAAGATGGTTTAAGCGCTCTCTCTTTTTAAATGTGTGTTTTATAATCCATTGCAATTTTAAAAATCAGATTGAAATAACTTTAATGACAGCGGAAAATTTCATGTACAATTTGTCCTTGCAGCTCACTGCTGCCACTTCCATGCTTAGCCCCCAGCTCTTCCACACCCTCCCATACAGTCTCAATCCTGACAACTTCCATTCACCCTCCAGCCACACATCACTGTTAGTGGAGGGAACCGATGATAAAATATAACCTCTCCAAACATACCTTGAGTTCATTGATAGTAGCAACTGCTGAATCCTGACCCTCCTGGAGACACTGAGCAAGAGTTTGCCCTTGTTGCTGCAATCTCTTCAGAAGAGGAATCGTGTGCATGGATCCCATCTTCCTAACCCCAGCACCAACTACATCCCTGCAGTGATTTCTGGAAAAGCTAATCTTGAGAATCAGCTCCCTGATTCAATCTTACATTTGGAAATTCTTGCAACTGAAACAAACAAAAAAATAAATAAATAATCCCAAATCCATACAGGAGTTTGGATTGATCACCTTAGTAAAAGTTGCAGCTGTTCCAAACTTCTCCACAACCTTGAAGAGATCTGTAGATCCATAGCTATGGAGAGGCTTGAGCAGCTACAGAAAAGAGGAGATCAGTGGCACCAGCAGCTATAAAAGTGCGGATTTCCAGAGATGCAAAAGAGTGCACACCCCCTGACACCAGGGTTACTTTGATTTTTCAAATGCTCACAGCTGACAATACTGTCAGATGGCCAGGACATGGGGAAATGTCCCCAGGAGGGGCAATCCAGAATGCATCAGCTGCTATGTGTGGTCCTTTAGGGATTTTTTCATTTGCCAGGGAAGAAGCAGCAAATAGAAGGCAGTAGTGAAGAAACAGTAGTGACTTACTGCTTACATGCAGATTCCAACAAACAATAATGAGGTGTGTGGTCCTAGAATCTAAGGGGACCAAAGAAAGGGAAAGATACCCATCCTGGGATGCACTGCCATGATTTTAAGGAATTTTGCTCACAGTATATCTGCAAAGTAGGTGAAGAAGACAATCTGGAATTGACAAAACTGGACTGGCTAAAGTTATAAAGTACTCCAAAGCAGAACTAAGAATAAGCACAGGAAACACTATTTACTTACATGAATAGTTGTATAATAAATATAACCAATATGTACACATATCTACATATGTAGATAAATGTATGGTGAAAACAGTAAAGTGGCATTCAAGTGCATTACACAGGTGATCAAGCATCAGCAGATAACATGGGAAAAGATGTGAAAGAGTGTCCAGAGATGTACTTCTTGCCGACTCCCTGTGTACTTTCTGGGCCCATCAGTCTGTCTGCAATGGGATGTTTCCAGCAGCTAGGAAAACTGAGAAAGCCAGCCCCAGAACTCCCAGGACTTACAGTGGCACTCCCTCCTCCAGAGAACAATGTGCTACAATGCAGAGACCCAACAAAGTGCCCCATAAATTAAATCATGGAGGATGGCGACTTCCTGACCTCTCACCTTATGTTCTAAACTCCACCATCATAGAATAAGCTGTTAAAAACCCAACTCAAACCATTGTAACAGTGACCATCATTACCGTGGTTTTTGGGGTTGCCTGAATTATGTTACAGGAGGGAGGAGTAGATGGAGGGAAAGAAGGGAAACTTATCCAGTTCCTATAAACTAACTCAGAAATAAGAAATAAAAAACAAGAATCTCATCTACTTTTTGCTCCTTGAGTACGACAATTATTTTTTTCACAGAAACTTTTTGTCAAAATCTCAAAGTGCAGCATTGTTCCAACTGAAACATTTCACAAACATCTATCTGGAAAATTTTTCCAGCAAGAAGACTGACACTTTTCTTCTCCCATTCAAGCCTTTTTTCAACTAGAAACAGCACTTTGCTTGAAAGGTAATTTTATTTCATAGATTTCATAAAATTAAATTTTAAAGCATCTTAGAAGATGCAACACATCATTTGATTCTAAAAAAAAAAATAAAATCTCCCCTTTTACAATTAATGATAGAAAAACCAGCAGCAAAACAGATTTTCATTTTGAGTCACGGAAAAAAACCCAAATAAACAATTCACAGGCCTAAGCAAGTTGTTTGAGTTGAACAACTCTCATTTCTTATTGCAAAGTGTCCTACAGTCCACTTGTTTGACTTGGCAAATGGGTTTCTTTAGTGGGCAGCATACAGTGCTAGCTGCTATCATGCATTAATACCATCATACCTGAACCCTGACAACTGCATTTTATAAGTTCATCTTTATATTAGATCTTTGTGAAACCACAGAATCCCTTTCCCTTCCAGGCTCAATAAACAACTTAGTCAAGGTTTTGACTATCTGTTTCATTTAATTACATATCCCTTGATTTATGGTTCAGGAAAGGCTGTAAATGAGGACATCACATTTGCAATCCAACCTCAAAATGTTTTCAAAATCAGCAACAAAAATCCTCACATGAAGTCTTATGAAAACAATCCCCTGGGGAACCACGTGCAGCGCAGCCTAGTTAGCTTCTGTGTTTACTGAACAGGAGAGATGAATGGCTGACTTTGATTTTTTCCTAGGTGTGCAAATAAGGAGCATTAGACTTGCTTATCCTGAAGTGTTTACCTTCATCTGTCAGTGTAGGGAGCTGAACACGTGGCTCTGTGCCCCAGGGGAGGCACAGGCCAGGAGATGCAAGGCTGAGTTAATGTGGCTTGGCAGAATTACATGGTACCAGAAAAGGCAGAAGAAGGCAGACTGTCAATTAACAGGGGTAGTAAGCACCAGAAATCATAAAACAGAGTTTCTAGATGCTCAGTCAACCTACCTCACTCATACATCAGAGTCTCCAACGAGCACATAAAACACAAGAAAAAAAGAGAGGCAAAACCCTTATGGAAATATACACCAAAACCCTGCTCCAAGCCTACCTGAATTTTAGGGCCATTAAATCCAAAGCCTGCCTAAGGCTCCATATTTATCAAGTGATCTGTTATATTAACAGTGGAAAGAAAGCCCATCTTTAAGTTTTCTGTTCCATAAGTGGTTCAAGGCACATGATTCGTGTGGCCAATGACATAAAAACCAGCAGCATAGCTGGAATCCCCTCCACCCAGAGCTGTAGCAAGGTACATTATGCACTCTGGCGTAATACTCCCCAGTGTACAGCTGGCAGAACAACAATGCCATGTAGGAATAATCTCATATAATCAATCTCATGAACAGCAATTCTAACGGAAATTCCAGGATATGGGATAAATACGGAGACAGAGTCCTGTAACCATGCACATAACCTTGCATTATCCAAGGCATATTTTGGTTCATAGACAGGCATACTTCAAAAACATATGGGACCACTATGATCATCTATACAAAACCACACAATGATTTAGCAGTAATGTTATGGCACACGTTTAATCTGTATTGTACCTTTTAAAGTTATGATGGGTGTCTTTACAACTACCTGACAGTGATAGAGAATCCACCATCCTTCTGGCAAGTTATTGCATTAGTAAATTATATTCTGTTATATAAACTGTTAAAATATTTTTTTTATTAACAGACTAAAACAGAAATCTCTCCCTCTTGTGGGTGTTTTGTTTGAACTTAGATAAGATTAATATTTTGAGCTTCTTAAGCCTTTTGATCTAAGGCAGGTGTTCAAGACTTTCAATCATTCTTTTCAAACTGTAAAGGACTGGAAAAAGAGACACAATATCCTTGAACGAATCAGTACAAACACTAGTCACACTTTGAGCTGGTCAATACATTTATATTTTTTTCAGCTAGAAATGTTTTGCTGGGAGTTCCTGATTCACTCTCACGCAGTGCAGTGGTTGAGGTGAAACTTCAAGCAGGAAGTTCAGCCAGAATGGAATTTCTGATCAAACTGCAAAAGCAGCCTTTAGCACAGGCAACAGTCTGTAATGGGGCAGTCACATGCATAAAGAAAAATGACACTGAAGTTTCTCCTCTAGGACAAACACATCAAGGATGTGAACTTGGGTATCACAAGTCCTTGTTAAATTTTTTTTGATAGGCTATTTTGGAATGTTTCATTTGCATGGCAATGCACCAGAAAATCAGAATTTGAAATACCTTATCTATTTTTAAAATTCTTATTCGTTGATCAGCCCCGGATATTTCAGTGAAGGTTTCATTCTGTTTATAAACAGAAGTAATGAACTGCCCTTATCCTACTTGCCATTCCTGTCACTATATTCTGCCAGCAAGCAGAGATTTAAAGCAGAAAGTTTAAAACAACTCTTTCAACTGCAAAGGTTTTCTCAAGAAAAAATGTCCTTTTTATGTTTCTTTCTAAAAATCAAACGCACTGTTTCTGTCTAGGTCATTCTGCCCTAAATTACTGGATCCACATCTCCCCCAGAAAGAATGGAGAGCAATCTTATCATTCTGCACTGGCACACTCACCCTTAGGTTGACAGGGAAACTTAAGGCCATTTCATGTGGCTTATGAAATAGCTGACAGGCAGGAGGTGCAGAACAGAGGCCAGAGAGGGTGATGGCCATGGTAAACCTGCCTGAAGTGCCAAGCAGCTCACTATACTGAGTGCTGTGCAGAGGCTTTGTACACGGTAGTCTGGAGATGGAGGCACCCTGCTTCTCTTCTCACACACTCTTTATTAAATGGGCTTTTGTTAGGCTTATAGTTAAGATTAATGCAGCTCAATGAAGTACCAGCTCACTGACTCTTTATTTGATGGGTAAATTTCAAACTGGACAAGCAATTAGAATATCTCACCCCCTACAACTTAATGTATTCCTGAAGTTCAAAGAACTATTCAACAATAAACAGCTGTTGCTGATATTAAAGTTATTTCCCACATATTGAAATGCTCTTGATTCAGATATACAGGGAAAATTATGATTTAAGACACTAGTTACTTTGAGATAGGAAAAGCTACATTTTACCATTCCCATAGTACCAGCCACTGAGGGGCAAAGGCTTATGCAAACAGCATCTTTTTAGTGTTTGTATTCATACTGCCTTTCTTCATATAAAAGCTTGGGTCTAAAATCCAGTCTTCATCTCTTTTTCTTCCTTTATAAAAGGACACAGAACCCACGCTGGAGCTAGGCTCTTACACCATGCTAATGCACACCTTGCCTCTCCCAGTCATGACAAGAGAAAACTGGGAGATGGCTTCCTCCGTGGCATACCTGCCTAATGTCAGGAGCAATTTAGCCCCCCAAAAGCCATTTTTATTTCAAAGTAGCAGTGGTAATAACATGAGGTGCCTTTAAAAGCACATTGCAATTTCAGGTGAATGGCATTGATTGCTGCATCTCATTTTGGGCTGTAAAACAAGAACAGCAAAAGCACATTTATCACAGCACTTACCAGCCTGGGTGTTTGTTTCTAACTCTTGCAGGAGGAAAAAACATTACTTTCAGAAGTCCAAAATGTGAAGAAAACAAGCTCCAGACTTCTTGTGCTCAAAAGCCCTATAGTTCTTTTTGTTGTCATGAAAAGCCAATTTCCTGATTTTTTGGGGTTTGATTTCTGATTTGGGGATTTGACAACACTGTATGTATTTTCCTAGCGAGGAATGGAAAAATGTACTCAAATAGTAAAGATCCCTTTTGCTTGTTGAATGCCTACGTGCCTTAGAGAGGTCATCCTCACCATCCCTGTCATTGTACACTCTCTGCTACACCCCTGACTGTGATGCTTGTAACCTCTTTGGCTGAACCAGCTGCCTAATGAACTTGCAAGGAAACACCAGAATAGGTTGCCCCCCCAGGAATACGCTGGATTCTGGCATGCTATTCCAAAATTCCTAACTCAATCACTTTCCAAACATGCTTTTCAACAGCCTGAGGACTCTATTTGGTTCAACAGCCTATTAGGGTCCATGTAGTACAGCCTACCAGATTTTACATAGCACTCTAACATCTCCAGCTCAGTCTTTTTGATTGGTAGGCCAGGGCAAAGGGAGAAAAAAAAAAGCGCTGAAAAAATGTCATAAAATACCTTTCTCTCTCCCTCATCAAGTTCTGCAACTTTGAAACAACTTGTTCAAATAACTTCAAATTAAGTCAAATTATCAACTGCCTACAGCCCACTCATGCCAAATTTGAAACTCAACAGAGTAAGGAAAGTGCTTTAGCAAAGATGCCAGTAAAAACTGGTTTTATAGGGGAAAGCAAATTTTGTCCTTACCTAGAGTATAAGATTGAGAGTTAGACTTACAGAATGGTATTTGCTTAGTTCTGAGTGATCACTATATCCTCCACATAACAAATAAAAAATCAGATAACGCACCCAGTCCCACCAAGTTACCTTCTGAAGAAGTAGCAATAGATTGTCTCTGTTTCCAAGATCCTGCAGTAAAAATACACAAAATGCACAGAGGAAAGCATTATTCACTTCATTTTTGCATCCAGGCACAGGAAGACCAAGTGAATTATTCATTGTCACTGAAGGAATGGAATTAAACTCAGATCTATTGAATCCTATGACTGAGCTTTATCTGCTTTCAGGTCCATTTGCATCTTTTCCTTCACATTTATCAGTATTTCTAAAGCAATTTGAAACTTCTTGATTAAAAAATTAGCAAAATAGAATGTATTCTTACTTATGCTATGGTGGAAACATACATTTATAAAAGTGGTAGAAAATGTTACATGCAGATAATTCAGAAATTATATGTATTTTCCACATTGTCCATTGATTCACCTTTTTAGAAGTCAGTGAACTGATTTTTGTGGGTACTGCAGGGCTTGCAGGAATTGAAACTTTATTAAATTTCCAGAGGGATGAATCCACTCCCTTTTTGACCCTAGAAATATCTGTATCCTAACAACTACACAAAACAATAGTGAAGTGTGACTAAACGTGAATGGCAATGTACTGCTGACAAGCTCTGACCATTAACATTTTTCTTTCTGTTTAACTCAGCAGGCGAAAGGCAGCTAACAGAAGCTGTCTGCTGTTATGAGCACTCACAAGCATTTCATTGTGAGCATGCAAAAGAAAATGAGTGCAATTCTCTCTGAGAATGCTACTTTCTAGGTTTTCATTATTTCTTCACAGATTAATCGTGGATAAATGCACACAGCATATTTAGAAACAGGACACTTTCTTCTGTTGAGATCTTTGAAGCCTGCAACCCAAGCAGGTGAAATAATTGAGACATACAAGGCAAACATCTGCTGTGCAATTGTACTAATATGATTAGTTTTGCCACGGTGTTACTAAAAGAAGAATATAGTCCTTTTATAGCTTAATTGATCACATCTAGATGTTTGGTGAAGTCTGAATGCAATGGGAAAGCTTCTGCAGGGGTCAAAAGTGACTCCCCCTCACACTAGTACATAGCTTTATTATCAATGGATACGCTGAACCCCCTCAGACTTCAGCAGGGTGTGGAGAGGCACAGAACTCAGCTTTCCTCCTTTCTGTTCAAAATTACTAGCTACTCTGTTCTTACATAAAAGGCATGTCCTGCTTTGCTTGCAGTTCTGTTTTAAAAGAAAAAAATGAGCCCCGCTCAGTGCTCTGGAAAAAGACTTGTAGGTACCTATATTCAGGAGACGATTCATGGCACTGGATCCTGAATGGATGGAAGAACCTGTGTGCTGTCTAGAATACAAACCTCTGTTTCAGAGAGGGCTCAGTGCTTAACACTTCCAACTGGTTACTCTACATGACTTACTGCTCCCAGCACTGGTTGCTTTGATTCCCATTCTGAAACACCTACCAATCTGACACCTTCAACACCAACCTTCCCAACCTGAAACATCCGGGTACCAGGAGCCTTGGCACTTAACCTTAAATTCTGGATTCCACCAAAGGGACTTGTAACTTACATTTAGGGATTATAACACTTTTCTTTCAAGCGTGCAAGCCTGGGAATTCTTTCTGCGCCTTGACCTCCTATACTCAATGAGACCAGTGGTTGTTCATTATTTCCCTCTATAACATTACAGGATCAGTCCACAAAAATTATTCCAGAAAAATTAACCAGTTAATAAAGGGGCATTCCTAAAAAATACTGTTATACATTTCTCTGTCTACAGGTATGACAGGAATCAGATTAGACTAATCCTTTGGCTGCTGTAAATCAATGTTACTGATGAAATTGGTGCAGATGTGCTGATTTACACCTGATGAAAACCTGGCCAGTAAGATCAATTAAAACAATTATCTTAGGAGAGAAATAAAGACTGTACAGCAATGTTCACCTATAAGAAAGCCTCTGCTTGTAAATGTCATGTTGTAGTTCTCTGGATTGTTACTGGAGGGTTCTACGGTACTTAAATATAAAGGGCCAATTTTAAAGTACAAAAATTTAAATAAAGAAAAGCAAAGCCCATGCTCAGTGAATTATGGAGAGTCCATGAAGGGTGGTAAGTGTGAGAATCCAATCCCTGCTCATAGAAAGAGCCCTACTGTATGTTCCTACAAATATTGATGTTTGAAATCCAAAGCACATGTGATGCATTAGTGTGAAACAGGGATTACATACATGCTGCTCTCTGCCCTGCAGTTCAGGAAAAGTCCTTATGTAATGAAGAACTGAAAGACTTATGAGGGAATCCAATGGACTGTTATCGTGTAAAAATACCAGCGCTCTCCAAAGTCAACTCACAGTTGCTCAAATGTATGCCGGTATGTGTTTTGTTTTCCAATGTGCCTGAGAGAGAAGGAGCTCCATTCATGTCAGACCCTGTTAATCTCATACCTACAGCTCAGTCTATGTGAATGAAACAGTGACTTGGGAAAGCCATTGCTTTTCTTTCCAGTCAATTCTCAAACATATAAAACCTACCGCAGGAGAACCAAACACACTCAAACAATAACAGGCAATTTTGCCAATTACAGAAACTACTTGTAGGCAATAAGAAGGGAACTTTTCATCCAACTAGGGGTCTGATTTTGGGTGTTGGAAAATTAAGAATGATTTCTTGATGCTTCCTTCACCTGCTTCTCTCAATAGCCATCTGAATCCTGTAAGTTTTAATCATACGCTATTCAAATGCTTGGAGTGATTCTTGATTTAAGAATTTAAGACTAAAAAAAATAGAGAAAAATTTAAGAACAAAAACCCAAGCAAAATGTAACAATGGAGCTCCGAGGTTGTGTAGTCCCAACATGTTATAGATGAAAATAACTTCATTTTAGTGGGCATCCAAAGAATAGGACCAAGCCCAGAGTTTTTCATAGGCCAAGTTCTGTGCTCTTTTCAAACTAAGCAAAGCTCCCATTAACTTAATGGCAACTCAGTAACAGTTGTAATTGCCTAAGAAGAGCTAAATACGAGCTACAAAGAGACCTTCATAGTCACTTCAGATATAGCAAATGCTCAGTTCCAACACTTTGGGATGATTTGTTTTACCCATCATGCCTTATCCCACATGTTAAGAACCCACTGCCACTAAAGAATACTACTGCTACAGAAATAAGACCTTTGTTTTGAGAATTCCTCAGTAAATACAGGCCTATCCTTGGCTCCTTTCAGATCTCCAGATACAACTGGTATTGTCACCTGCAAAGTTTTATACAGCGTGTAATTGTGTATCAGTATGACAGAGTGTTTTAATTCACTCTCCTTTCTGTAGCCAAGCTAGCAGCACCATCTATGCTTCTAGATCACCTGAGCCCCAGTGGTATGGTGGTATCAAAAAGTCATAGGACACCTGGGATAATGGGGCCTCTGACTCGTCCAGAGATGGAAATTTGGAATGAAAGAGCAAGAGTTCTTTATGTTCCATTCAAATACATCAGGTTTGGTGAGAGTCAGGGTGGAAACTATTCTGAGTCTGTCTGCATTTCTAAATGGCTTTTGTGAAGGTCAGTATCTTATTTGTAGCTCTACAGGTGTGTTTTGCCCTGCTAGGTCACAGCGGTCCCATAACAGCAGCTGTTCGATCACATCTTTTTAGGAGAGGAAGGTGCAATTTGTGTTATTGTTGCAACCAAGGAGCGTAATAAGCATGCCATGTCTGAAGACATCAAGACCTACACAGGTAAAAACTTTAAGAAATAAGTCCTGGTTTTCATTCTGCTTCTCCACAGACCAGCAATTTCCTCAAGAATAATCTTGATGACAGTCTTTACATTTGATTAGACTTCCAAAGAAAGATTTATTTTAAATTCATGCAAACTTTGCAAAAGCAGAGGGCACGAAACTGCAGGATGGCATGATCCATTTGATAAATTCTCCTATTGGAATAAGACTGACATTTTGGAAATTTTCCAGTATTTTTTTTAATATTTTTTAATTTAATTCTTACTACGTGAGAATATCAAGTACGTATAATGAGGAGCTCTCTGAAGCATTGATTTGGTATAAAAAAAAATACTTAAACATTTCACAATGCTGTGAAAAAATATGTTATATACAATATAAGTTCTGGTCTTGATATGGGACTTTCCAGGTAAGACTATATAGCTTCATTACTCAAGAGGTCAGAGTTGTCTTATACCTTTGTCGGGGGCTCCATGGAAATTGCACAGAATTTCAGGTCTTGCTTGAAGTACTGTATGCCAAAAAGAAAGAATGCAGGAAAGGAATGATCAGAGCAGAAAGTAACCAGCTTTGCTTTAACAGCAAAAGGCAATTGTAAATTGAAGAGAAGTCTCTATTACAGTTGGCTTATTCTACAAAGCACAAGAATTTTATATTCCTCGTAATTTGCCCTGGATGTTCACATTCATCTAACAGTTTCTGAAAACCTAGTAAACTTTTAGTCTCCATGACATCTGTGCCAATGAGTTCTTCAGATCAATCATCTGCTACGTAATTTTTACTGTGTTGCCTTTTGATCCCTGCTTTCAAAGAAGTGTACAATATATTTTCACTAACTTCTTCCCTAAACTTTTGCCAGGCCTTTCTTTGTTCATTGCCTCTTGAAGTTTACAAGTTCGAGATCTTTACAGCTACATCTAGTCAGCCTTTGGTAGCTGCGGTTGAGTTTGCGGAAGCTCCTTGTCTGGTTTGTTGTGTGAGAAATGTCCATCAGAACAAAAATTAATCGTGTGTCAGTCTGTCTCCAATGCCTATGTTCATTTACAGCCAGTGGGTTCTCTCCAGACCAGAGCTGGAATAAGAACTAAAATACAGCTCATGTGGACAAATGGGTCAAAGTCTTGCCCAAAGCTAGCATGACATTATAGAGACAATTTCAGTCTCTCCACATATAGAAAAGACTCGTGCCTTATAAGAAAAATTATTGCCAAAAATATGTTTAAATAACCAATACCTGTAAATAAAGCATGAATCGCTGTGGACAAGAGATGAGGAGAAAAAGCAGGACATGCTTTCTGGAAAGCTTTTTTTCAGGTTCCTTTCCAGTCTAGGACCAGATGAAGTGCAAAGAACACCTGAGAGGTTGGGAAAGGGTAAAGGAGGAAGAGCTCTGAACAAATAAGATAGATAGATAGATAGATAGATAGATAGATAGATAGATAGATAGATAGATAGATAGATAGATTGATTTCTAGGAGCAGCAGGGAGAAAAATTGTGGTGAGGGAAAGTACTTAGTGTAATAAACAAAACAAGGAACAAGAGGGGAAGCAACATACACACTGGGCACTAAGGTGAGACTGTCTGACGAGCTGGTGAACATACATTGAGGAGGACTGTTCTGATGGAGTCATGACATTTCTCAAGTGTGGAACAGAGTTATCTGTGGATTTAAAGAATACCTGTTTCTGAGTTGGAACCAGGAAATATCTTGCTTATGAAATCTACTGTGTTCTTTCCTCTACCTCTACCTCTGCCTTGCATCACCTCTGGCATTTTCTGTAGAAGGGCATGACTTAAGAGTCTCCTTTGACTCTGACCCACAGCCCTCAGGTCTAGATCACTAATCTCCATCCCACATCAAAGGGATATTCAGTGAGTGCTTGGTGACCAATATCTTAATCATTGGGAGGGATGTTTACTGTGGCTACTATAACACGGACTTTTGTAGAGGGTCACTGCCTCCTTCCCATGCTCACCCTACTGTAACAGGAACTGCTCTACCTATTGCTGCTACTGCCACCAGCTACTCCAGCTGCGTGGCCCTAAAACTTTTAGGAAACTGGTGCCTGTAGCTAGGGAAAGCCCAGGTCTCCTAGCTACAGTACTGAATGCTTTTAGTTGCAGTATAGCTGGCCGGAGTACTTCCTGCTCTGGCTGCTGCAAGATGGGCTGAACATCCTTCTGCCCTTACAAGACATGGAGACAATTGCAGTGCACCGGGCAGCTCACCAGTCAAGGAGTTTTAAAGCCAAGATCTGAATGAGAGCTGACAGAAGTGGAAGGAAGGAGAGGCTTGCGTGATTATTAGAGACCACCCTTCTGAATCTATGCACATGCCTAAGAAAACTCTGCCATCTGTACTTTAAGCTCATAGGAGATAAGGAGAGGAAGGAGAGGTTTGTATCACATGTGCTGCAAAGCCTTTGTAAAGAATGAAAACAAACTGCGGTGCTGACTTTGTCTATGAAAAACAGCAAGGCCTCAACCATACCGATGTTTTGTCAAAAAATATTGAATCAATTAGTGACCGTAACATTTTCAAATAGCTTCCAAACAGCAAAACAGATTTTGGCATAAATAAAAATCCGCTGTCTTTATTGAATCCTTATAAGGCAAGTTTCAGGGAAGAAAGAATTCTTAACAGCAGAGTCATCAGGCTGGACCTTTGCAGCCGGGGGAAACTTTGGTAGCAGATGGGGCACAGAATACAAAATTGTCACTTCACAGTTCAGGCCTCACTTTAAGGCCAACTGGAGTTGCTAAATGGGCGTCAGTGAGACTTCATTTATGGAAAGAGGATGAATGTTTCCACTTAGCACATTAGCTGTATAGATGAGGATTTTGTCCCCTGTCCCTCCAAGGTAAGTTTGCAGGAGTCACTGTAATTCGGCTTCAGTCTTCCTTTGTCAGCCAAAACCCATGAAGTGATTCACATGGTGATTTGATCCTCTGAGTATATTTCCAGCTGACTTTCTTCCTTCTTGGGAATAGTACTCAATGGCCTCTGCAGGGTTATCTTCTCTCCGAGAACATTTTAGGTTTGTCAATTTTGGGGATTCCAATCAAGAGAACAAAAATATAATAGTCAGCCTTCTTTCTTCCATCCTAACACCTATACAGAAGACAGCTTTCTTCCTGATTCTGTTACTCAGTTGTACAGCTGTCTCCTCTCAAGAAAACAGCCACTGCTGTTCCCAAAGTCCAGCTCAGGAACGCTTCAGTCACTCTAAACTTTGCTCTCACTTTGATTAGTGAGTTTATCTCCAACTTTTGCGAGGCCTGCCAGCCCAGCTGAGGAAATAGGTAATCTCTAAATTAACCCCACAATTTTGGATATAATACAGGATAGATACATAGAGGAAAAACCACACCCACACCGAGTACAGCTGGAGCACGGGAGATTTCATTTGCATTTCTAAAGTATTCCGAAATACCAAAACAAAGACCATATTTTAAAGTGATTTTTCACCTTACAGACATTAGGCATATCAATGCCTTACAATTTTTAGGATACTTACAAGACTTTGCCAGAATTGGCTGTTAGAACTGAAATTTCACATGCTAAATGTCTGACAGAGAATAGTTATTATTTTATTTGCTATTTCAGCACATTGTGCTGAAAAAGGTGAGCTGTTTCCAATGATGAAATTAGGCGGAAGATGTTGTTTTGTGCATGTTAAATATATTCTTATAACTTTTTTTTTCAGAAGGTTCTGCTGAAAAAGAAAATTTGTAATAATTGAAATGAGTTTCTCTTACGTCAGAGATGACCCTTTTTCTTCCCTGCTACAAACGACTCAAAGTTCTCCAAACTCTAAGTCACTGGGGGCAAAGATGAATGTTTGCCTACAAATTAAATTAAATTCTACAAATTAAGTTAAATTCTATAGTGAGTATATTTCAAATTAGGGTTTCAGGGGCTCATCAGGGTTTTCCTGAAAATTGCTCTTTCATTCTGCTGGCTAAAACATCAAATCTGAGATTAAGGGGAATGTTCCTCTCTTATCTAAAGGGCTTAATTGTGCCCAGGAGTCATGGGACGTAGAATCATAGAATCATAGAATCATTTAGGTTGGAAAAGACCTTTAAGATCCAATCATAAACCTAACACTGCCAAGTCCACCACTAAACTATGTGCCTAAAGTGCGACATCTACACGTGAAAGAAGCCTGACTCAAATGTTAAGAGAAGAAGAGAAAAGCATAACTGCATGGAACTAGAAATACCCAGGAGATGAGGGCATATGGGAAAGGTGATCAGGAGCAAAAAGGAAAAAAAGGAATGATAATGATGATGATGATGATGAGGATGAGGATGATGATGCAGAGATGGGAAGGTAGGAGTTGGAAAGTAAGTAGGAGAAAATCTCACTCTTGGAGTGATAAACAAGAAAGAAGTACCTGTAACCAAAGATTTCCATAACTCACTATTCTTTTGATGTCAGCAAGCATCCTCAAACTGCGCTGGCTTTTTTTGTGCAATGGAGCTTTGCGAACTACTGATTTGTTTTCTTCAGGATTTGTCCTTGTTACTGTTGTTTAAAAAAAAAAACTACCCCAAGACATTCAGAGAAAGACTACATGTACTACCTAGGGGCTTGCATGACCAACTGTCAGGGAAGAATGCCGAAGCCTGGCTTAGACCTCTGCTTGCCTATCTCTGTGTTACTCTTCTGTGTGCTCCTAGATCTGCTTTCATGAGGGATATCAGCATTTCCCTGAAGGAACTGGAACAATGAGCACAACAATGAAAGCTCCAGTTAACAACATTCAGCTGGCTTCCACTGCATTAGCAACTAGGAAATTTAGGTCAGTTAAAAGATTTTGCTAGTTCCTCTACTCTTTCTCCAGCTAAATGCAGTAGGGGTGTTGCACACATAAGAGGCCCACAGAATCCAAAAGATTCTGACAGATTGTTTCTAATTGTTCTACTGAAGCCTAAAATATGTAAGAATCAGTTGCATACTTTGGTTTTACAAAAGTAGTAGTACACTTCCAGGGGTTATTACAGAGCAGGCTGTATCATATCTGTTATTAACTCGCTCCCCTAGGAAACTCTTAACAATGCAACGCCCAATTAAACAAAATAAAGATGTAGAAATGTGAATGGGCTGAGGCACTTCCTTTAGATTTCTCTGTTCCCTACTGGTATCATCCCAACAACGGCAACTGGGATGCTGCTAATTTTGCAACAGAAATAACACAGTAAAAATTTAAGAATGCACAGAGTAACCAATTTTACAATTCCTTAACTTCTGATCTCTCCCCCAGTCTTCACCTGACTGACACTAATCTTCACCTACCCAAAACTCTGGTCATTTCTCAAACTAAATTTTCAGTTTCTTGGATGTTTTCAAAATTATGAAGTTCTGTAGAGCTGACAGCAGCTGAAAAGATGGGCTTGGAACAAGATGATCTTTAACGTCTCTTCCAACCCAAACCATTCTACGATCTTAGCAAAACTACCAAAATCTGTGTGGAATTCCATTGAACCTACTAAATGTATATATAAAAGCTAGGCAACTGTTAATAACTCCACAGGATATTCAGGATATCAGGATGAAGAAAATACCTCAAAATTATCTGAACGAGCTAGATACTGTACTGGAGTCAAAACTGTTCGTTTGTCTTTACCTGTGATTACTTTGTGATTTCTGCATTTTTCAATTTTTTTTAGAAGTGTTTGTGCATGCCTCTAACAACAGAATGTATTTTCAGTTGCATGAAGCATTGATTTTAAGATAGGAAAAAGCTGATAAAAAAGTTGTGACAATCAGTATTAGATCAATATGCAGCTGCTGTTGCCTGCATTGCAGAGACAGTCCCTCATTGGTTCTTTAAGCTGCGTTTATCCCTGTTTTCTGTTCCACAAAGCTCTGGTCTTCCTGATCTGTCCGTTTTATCACACCTTTATGGCCAAATCTTGACTTAACTGCTTGCTGTGGCAGACTCCTAGCGTATATACTGCCCTGTGCTCATATATGGTAGGCTCAAACCCTGGATATGTAGATAACCTGATCTGTTTTCTAGAAACTTGTTACTTGGACATGATTCTGACAAACCAGAATGTCAGCCCAGGTTTTTTGGCAGTATGCCTCCATTTTCTGTTTCTGTAAGAGGCCTTTACTTTCCCAAGCTCCTTGTCCCACTGGTAGTTTTATAAAGAAGCTCAGCAGGTCCCTGGAAGTTCACAAAGACTTCTTCATTCATAAACAAGCTGCTTGCAAGCCCCTGAACAGAATGGCTCTATCCGTGACGTCTGATTGACCTTCAAGAACTGCACACATGACAGAAAAAATAATAATAATAAAAAAGGGGGCAGAAAGTTTAAGGAAATAGACAAATGAAGAACAAGGGGCCCATCAGTGTGTTAGTAATGTGGTGAATGCAAGAATTAAAGATATAAATATCATGATGGGCTGTATTTGCATTGCCACAGTCTGGTTAAAAGAAAGAACCCCAGAGCTAGGAACCGACGGCTCTTGCATCCCTAATGTCTTCTATATAAAAATTGTCATTTTCTTTGTATGATTAAAATAAAGAGCATCAGCAAAATAAACTCTCCCTTCCTACATGTTTCTTTTAGTGAATCTACTGTTGATAGAAGATGCCAGTCTAACAAGTCTGCAGACAGAGGCCTTCTGTCTGCAGAATAGGTACAAGACAAGCAGTGGCAGGGAGAGGGTCTCTGCCACACACAGCTCACTCAGACCAGCGAGACCACCCCAAGAGGGAAGGGAGCATTCGGTCCTTCTCCTCCTGACTGACAGCAGCAGCCTGGGAGCCAATCGGTGCCCTTTGCCAGAGCAAGTTTCGGGCTGTCTGGAGTCTGAGCACTTGTCACTAGCCTGAAGTTAACAGTCCGTTTAGCTTCATTTTCTACAGGGTGCTACTGACAACTACTCTAGAGCGTGTAAGGCAGGTCATTACTGGTCTCTAACATATGGGTCATTCAAGCTATTGCCATTTTTAGTTATTCTATTAGTCACCATTCCCTGTGCTCTCTTTGTTCATCTACCTCCACCAACCACCCCTCCATCCTACTTTGAATCAGGGGGGGCCTTTCAAAACAATCCCATTGCTCTTTTATCCTCCCCAGCAAGCTCACTTGCTCTCTGCCTCCTCCGTACTAGAATCTTTGTTTCTTCTTTTGCTTCCCAGTTGGCACTTTGTTTATCTTCCAGTTTTGCCATTCCAGGGGAATCCCAACAGGGCAGCAAGGACTTTCTTCACCTTGAGCTGTTAACAGCTGACAAACACCCTCTCTCTTCTTCAACAAATCCCATGCTCACATATTTCTAACTGTACATTTTGAAAGTCAAAACTTCTAATTCCTTTCCCCCCTACACACTGCTTCCTGTCTCTCTGGCAACAGTTGATGACATTGCTGTGTCCTCCACAATGCCAAGCCTCTGATGGCAGGCGGAGGATAAGTGAGCAACCTCCCAAGTACCTGCTTTGTGATACTAAGAGAAGATATTGTGTTATCTCTTCTCTCCCACGTGATCTAATGATTTGTTACAGTGCCAGAAAGGATGCTATAGACTTTCATTTTATGTCAAATTCCAGCACTCTGAGTGACGTGATGGCTTACAAGACTAGCAATGGAACAGAGTTCAGTCCTGACTAAGGGTGACCACAAGCCAAGATCAGGTTCTGCCTGTAGGTGGCCTCATCTTAGATGAACTTCTGCAACAGATGCTGAGTTTCCAACTGTCTGAAAAACATCATCATTTTAGGTAGAACAGCTGATGGTTCTCCATCAAAATGCCTGCCAGTGAATTAGTCATGGAAACTAAATTAGGTTTCATTACTCTAGAAGCAGTCACTCCAGCTTAAGACTAAGTCATGCTGGCAAGGCTGTATGGAGAAAACACTGGCATTTCCTACACCGTAAGTGCTCTGTGGGTAAACAAGAACTTTCATCTTTAGGAATGGGAATCCAGAATATCTCAGCAGTGTTCTCATCACAAGAAAATTACCTTACAGGCCCTGAAGGACATAAGCAAGGTCAGGTGGCAAGCCAGTGAAAGTTGTCGGTGGGGACCTCACAATGACTCAAATCATGGTCCTCTTTTTTAATGGTGCTTTGCCCACCTGGTCTCTAGAACTGTAAGCACAATTAATTTCCCCAGAAGCATTCAGGTAAACAAGCTGTGATTTGCTGCTATTGAGATTGATTTAAGCCAGCACATAGCTTGTCTAAGAGGGCTAATATGTACCTGAGCATGTTCTTTGGTACTAATGTCAACTAGTACGGGACAGTCCTCTTCCATGCTATTAGTTTCACTTACCCTGTAACAGGGTGGCCACATCTTAACTGTTTATTGCAAACTGCTAACTCCTGAACCATGCACATGAATTGCGTAGGAGATTTCCAGGTAATGGAAGTGAAACTGTGCCAGAAACATTTTCAACAATCTAATAGCACAGAGAACTAAGTTCCAGTGCTGAGGAACGCTTCCTGGCACTGTTTACTTTACTAGTAGATGAAGCCTACTGGGACACTTTTTACTGCTAGCTTTGCTGGGCTCAGGCACCATTAGCAAAAATGGCAATGTGTCAAAGTTTTCCAACGGTAGACATGGCTCCTGAGTACTTGAACATGTTCCCTTTACTGTTAACAGAGATTTCTAGAAGATATCATTTCCTCCTCTGATTCTCAAGAATATAATCATTTTCAGGCTAGAGTGAAAAGCAACAACCAGGTCTTTATCCCCACCCTTGTGTCTTTGGTCCAGGACTTATCAGCTTTACGCAGGTCCTCATAGGTAACCTCTTTGTTTACAGATCCTGATACTTTATCATTAAAAATGAATTAAGCCCCTCTCAACTGATAATTACAATACTTACTTTTTCAGCAAACATATTCTTCCCTGAATCTATATGAATATCAATGCAATTTCTGAATGCAAGTTGAAGGCAGAATTTTAAAAGAGGAAGCATGAAAATGGACTTCTAATGGGGCAATGAAAATCCCGTTTTGAGATAAATTCTGATATTTCACAAATGTATTTGTATTGCATACTGGAACAAAATTTAAAATATTCAAAGGTGTACAGCAAATGGAAGCACTAAGCCAGCTGCATAAACAAAGAACATTTTTGTGAGCTGGAAAATGGGCAAAGAATAAACTTGCAAAGGAACCAATAATGGATCATCAATATCTGTAGATATCAAGCAAGGCTTTCACAGAGTGAGACAGATCCTCCTGCAGTTGCTTTAATTTTGGCCCTTCTCTAAATGAGTATCTAATATGACAATACACTGCAGTTGCTGGTTCACTCCCCTGTGCTTGCAGATCACATTTTGGTCTTCAGAGCTGGTAAAGCCCAGAATTCAAGTGAACTCCTATTTTAGGGAGTGCTTCATAATTTGTTCTGTGTGTTCAGATACAGCAGATATTGCTTTGATGACTCGAGGGGGAGCTCAGAGAAATCCAGCAGCTAGGCTGCTGGCTTCTCTGATGTAAACAAAAAACCACCTGGACATCATCTGCTTGGTTTACAAACGGTGTCCTGATAATAGCTCTCCCCAGTAAGCTCAGCACCATGCAATATTTCAAAAAGAATCATCACCCTCGTGAATGCTTGCCAAAAATAAAACTATTTTTTCCATTTTATTTTATTTCTATGCAATAAAACTTTTTTTTCCTGTTTTCAGCATCCAGTCACACCAAACTTCAATTAGTCCTGGTAGCCATTCATTGCAGGCACATTTTGTGATACTCTCAGTTCTTCTAATCATCCAGTAGAGACAGTAATGCCTTATTATTGGTAAACATGCAACTGAACTGATTTTCATTAAGATGCCTCCAATAGCACATAGGAGAAAGGCAAATGAAGCCTGGTATAATTGCCTGACTCCACAAAGACGGTGACAGGGTCCCATCCAGACATAACCTGGAATCCCCAAGAATTCAGTTTCTTCTGTCTGTCAATGATGACTATTGTGAGTTCCCTGGCACACGGAAGAGTCATCATCTTGGATATCACAAGGTACAAAGTCTTGGAAACAGACCTCTAAACTCTTTTGTGCATGTGAAACACCAGAGGACACCACACATAGAGTTGAAAAGCCATTTAAGTTCTGGAGTATCATGACTGCACATAGAACAAGCTGGTAGGTGAACAGCTACTCACAGTCAGAATGCCAATATTTTAACTATTCTTTCCACTCATCATTTCACACACTCCTTTTCTCCTAATTGTGGTTGAAAAAATTAAGTCACTACAATTCCAGAGTTGTTTTTATACTTGGCTGAAGACTGCTTTTTAGCTTCTTAGCATTTTTTTACTGAAACAGGATGTGTGGCTCAGAGTATAATGCAGGTGCCAATGTAATGGACAGCGTTACATGGAGAGGGAGAAGATCACCTACACACCTGGTGTACCAACTTTTATTAACTGGTGCACCACTCAAAAAGACTGGTCATTCCATCCAACCTTGTAGAAAACCATCAGAGGTTTTAGAGTATTTGTTCTACCAAGCATCTTTCGATTACAGTGATCTATCACCCGCTGTCTCAGAGACACTGAGTTTTACAGTCTTCTCGCAAGGCAAGTATTAAACAATGCGATGGAGTTCCATATGTAATGAAGTAGAGCAAAGACTGTGCTTGAATTTTGTAACAGATTTTTACCCTCTCAGTTTGTGGTGATGCACTAAAAGTGTTCCCCAAGGCACTGGAAAGAAAGATTCTATCTTCCTCAGGAATGTGCCTAAACTGAAATGTTTGAGACCTCAGTAAGCCCAGACAAAATTAACTGGCACTATGACCTGGTCACAGTTTTCCATTTGCATATTTGTGGAGCAGGACATGTACCTTACTACATCCAAGTCAGAACACAGAGAGAACTGATGAAGAATGCAACTATCTTAATGAGAATTTGAAGACTCTCACTAAGGCTAGATGTTTTTGTGAACATCTTAAATGACTATATTTGGTAAGAACTTCAGTTTTACCATTTATGAATGCTATTGTTTTACTTTTAAAATATTTTCAATTTTTTTTGAATGTTTTAAGTCTTTTCTATGGCTCAGTTCTCCTTTTGAAACCCAGGCTTCGACCTTTACCTGTTGGAAATACCACAGCTGCCTGGGAACAAAGACCAGATGCACCACTGATTTTCCCAGATGTTCAGCAGTAAGAACCCTACAATTTTTAGCAGCTCAGTGCAACCTTCATAACTCTCTGATGTTTTCTAGCAGGGGTTATACACACATCTGCTCTAATGTTAACTTCCTATCTCTCCTTTTCTGCCCCCTTCCTCACTCTCCTGGACAATCAGAAAAAAACACAAGGGTCACGAACCTAACTGCAAGCATCTCTTCCTGCTTCTTGTGTGGTTTTCACCCTGACCTTGATACTCTTTTCTGTTTCCCTAGTGGTACCTCATGCTCACACCACCCCCTCATGCTTGCTTAAGAACAGGAACAGCAGAAAGAGGGAAAGAAAGTCTGGCAATTAGAAACACAGCCTGAGATTTCCTGCTTCTAATGCCTATTGCAAAGGGGCTGCTGTTTCTCAGTTAACAGAGAGTAAAACAAGAGAAAATTAATGAGCTTAGCAAATTGAGGACAAATTGAATAAAACGGGACCAAATTCATCCCTGATGTCTTTTCTTTGAGGGCAACAGAAGGATAAATTCATCCTGATATTTTTAACTGGTTTTTAAGGACACAAGTGAGGATTGGAGTTTTTGTTGTTGCTTTGGTTGTTTTTTTTTTCAACCATGCAGTCATTTGGTACTTGCTACCTAAACTACTTCATTAATCTTCTGTACCTTATTATTGTTATTATATCCATGTAACCTACATGATAGAGAGTGGAAACAACATGATTAAATGGCTGAGTTACTCTCACTAAGGAGTGAACCAGCCACTGAATGACTTGAGACAAGTCACTTTTGCTCTCTGTGCCTTTGGAAATCCCCGGCCTACATTCCCTTAACAACCAGCTCTTCTACACAGATACCATCTCTTCACTATGCTTAAGTAGTTATTAGAGTTTTCTGCTTACTGACTTGGTCTAAGTGAATGTTTATTACAATAAAATATGTTTATGGCCGGTTTACCACAGAACTATAACAAGGACACTTCCACAGTATTCAGGTGCAAAAAACTGCTATGATGTACTACATTCAGCGCTAAGAGGTGTTGACAGTACTGTCACCTAGCAGACTTACTTGGCCTCAGGAGAGAAACATTTTTGGCTTGGAATTGTTACAGAGCTTAAATATGCAAATAACTGGAGAGTCCAACAAGAGTTTCCAGTGACTAAAATACTAATTTTCATCAACCACACTTAAACTGTAAATTTACTATTACATAAGTCACATGTAAATGAAAAGTCTTAAATCAGGTGTGGAAGGTACTTGTAGACAAACACTTAGCAATAAGTTCAAATGAAGCAGCAATTGCCCTGTTGTGGCCTAGGTGGAGCATTTGCAAGTGCCGCACAAAGAACTGGCTATTCACATGGTTCTGGCACTCCTTCCTAGTTTCCTGCTGCTAAATTACATTAAGAGACTCTAAACATACTTTCTTAATATCCCTGCCCCCTGCAGGGAATTATTGTGGTTGCCACAAGAACGTTACTTGATCATGATGGGGCAGGAAAGGGCTTGGTACAATCCTGAACAAGCCATCCATGTAACTGTCTCTGGGGTCCTAATTCGGTTTGCTGTCCCTACTCAGCAAAATACGTAGCCCCTCTGTTTAACTTACAGGAGGGGTTAGGTAAGAGGGACTGCAATGAGAGCTAGTACATTTTTAATTTTCCCAGTGATGTCAGTGGAGTGTTGGAGGTTACCACTAGCTCCACAACTTGCATTATAGACAGTAAGCTCTGCAGAGCATGGACTGTTTTTATAATTTTATTTTTCTAAAATACTTCTTATCATTAGGGTTTGAGCTTTAACTGTGGCTCCTACGGTGCTACTGTAATATAGTGTCCCATCTGCACAGAAATATAGACGTATTAAGGGACAAAACCAGAAAGCCACAGTATCCCAACAGTTTGATCATTGCACTCGTCTGAAGCCAGCCAATGAATTGTCATGTAGTTCAAATTAGTGTCAGTTCCCTGTTCCTGGGTCTCAGCTTACCCTCGTCTAGTTTTCAGATTCACCACTCTTAAAATGTATTGTTATTTAATTGATGGCAGTACATGCAGCAGAATTGACTCAGAAAGTGCTACTCGGTTAATTAAAACAGGAAACTGTGGCTATATCCCTGTTTCTGAATTTGCTAATCATATATTTATCTGTGAAATGCACACTGATGAAAGAACATTCATTGATAATTCTGAGTGAAAAATACCCAAGCCTCTGTTTGGGTTACGTTTTCTGACTTAAATGCATTTGCCAAATTGTCATACTTTACTAAATATAAGCCAGCAACTTTAAATCCATAGACTCATATCACAAGCCAAGCATTCCACTTAGTGATGTCTGCAGTAATCCCCAAACCTCTGTTCAGCTACACTAGACTGTTAGAAATGGCCTCTCTCGATCAGTTCAATCAGGTTTTTCTTTGGATCAATCTTAATCAGAGCCTTACTTGCTATAAATTGGTTAATGAAACTAGATCAATTTATCTTTAATGAAGACTTTATCCAGCAAAATGTCTTCTTCACAGACTGCAGGATTGTCCATGTATGTGTTGGTATAAACACATACATATTTCTTGCAACAAAATGACAGGAAAGCCTGACATAGGATAATGACGTTTCTAAATATTGTCTTCTGAAAACATGGAGCCCCCTCAATCTGTGCTGCTGCCATCTATGAGCTTGTAATCGTAGCAACTACAGGTTCTGTCAGTAACAACAGTGCAGGATTACAAAGGGCAAAAATGTGAATTTTCAACCTTTGACCTCTTTGTGCTCTCTTGACTTATCTTTGCCCTCGTTTCTTACATTGATCTCAACTGGTAGAAGTTCCTGAGAGCCTTTGTACACCTGAAAACAGAACTGTGCACAAATCATCCTTCCCACTGAATCTCAAGTCAGATGTGAACAAGGCAAAGCAACTACATTTGTTTTGCCTAGAATCAGAACTGCTCCTTGCAACTGGTCCCCAGCAAGCTCCATTTCTGTTGTTCAGACTCCTCTATGCTGCGTCTGAGCCTCCTCGCTGTTGCTTCATCCCATGCAGTGGGGACCCCAGAAATGAGGTGCAGGAGGGTTTGCACTGGGACCGTGCATGATGGGGACTTCCCCACACTGGTTGAAAACAGTAATAAGGATTGTGTTCCTGCTCTGTTGCATAAGCAGAATATAGAGTGGAGAGAAGGCGATGGATGTTAATCTGGTTTTGAAATTAATTTAAACCCCTTTTTCTTCTGTAATCCTTTCTTCAAGCTCTGGTGTTTTCACATGATATCAGAAGAATGAAAACACTTAAAACCCTGTGCTAATAGACAATAAAATGTAAATTATGCTCAGTTGGAAGCTGTTCAAACCAAAGACATCTTTTGGACTTAATTAAAAAGCAAGGTACCCCCATATGAGATTTAGCAACATGTAGCTATTGACTTCTCTATTAACAACATATTGTCATACGCCTATGGAGCTGAAAGCCAGATGTGCTGTACTGCTGCAGCACACAGTTTCTCAATTCTGCTTCATCAATGTACTGTGTCCCAGCATGTGGGGAACCTGATATTAATAGACTAAGGGTCACTGTTACTTTGACAGAACTAGCAGCTTTACTGAGGGACCTATTCTGACTGCGCACCTACTAAGTGCTAATTTACATACACACCTTCTGATATCTGCATGTGGAAGGCCTCACGCAAATCATCAGGGTTTGGTTCAGAAGATGTAATCTGGCCTTGGTTAGGATGAAGTCTGTTTTACCCAGTTTTACTGTGCAGTGAAAACCTCAGTTTTTGAAAACATGTGTGTGAGACAGACTAAGAGACGCTTCTCTCTGACTGACATGATCTGGTACTCTGATATAGATATATATGATTATGCACATAGAAAGCTATGATTGTATGCATATAAATATAAATCTTACATGACTACATATGTATTATTTATCTTAAGTTTAAGCAAAAGTATTCTTACTCCCAATGAAGCTAATGAAGGGACGAAATACTTGCTTTTTGAGGGTATTTTTATATGACTAAAGCTTGTTAATTAATGAAAATAAGAGCCTTTTCATGAAAAAGTTATTCCTGACAAATGAGATACTGCTTTTCTGTATGAAAAATTACACAATTACTTTTGTATGTCATCCTTTGTTGGAAAGATATACCAGGGCAGCTAAAAAACCTACTCATCCCTTTCTCTGTAAGCATACATGGTATGTTGCTCCTTGCCATAAGAATGAAAAGAAGCTGTATCAGTGTGCTGCCCACTCACTTCATCATGAATACAGCTGCATCTGGCCAGGGACTTCGTAACAGAGTGATAAGTCCTAGCTGGAATTCTATGGTTGTTTTATGCAGGAAGTTGGGTGAGATAAATATAATGATCCCTTCCAACTTTAAAAAAAAACCCACCCTGGGAATCAGTATTTCTCAGTTTCTAACTTAAGAGATGGCCACAAAAAGAAGGGAAGTGACTGCTTAGAATCATGCAACGGCCTGCAGGAGATGGCTAAGTAAAATCTCATTGTCATGATTCCTGTCTGATAAATCTTGCACCTTGTTTCCTTCAAAGCAACACATGACAGAATTAACACTTTTTCATACAGAAAACAGCCTTTTTACAACAGCTCATGCTAAGTCATATGCTTGATTTTCTCTGTTTAGCAAATTTCAGAGACTGTCGTCATCATTGCCGATCCAGGATAGTTCTATAAAATTCCAGTTCAACTTTTTGCATTAGTTATGATCAGAAAGACTATATTTTCATAGGAGTTAACTGTAATTGGAAAGGGCCAATGCCTTTGACTGAAAACTCTGCCTTTTTTCTCAGCATGGCAATTCCCGTATCTTTACACAGTCAAGGGGTAAACTGAGTATGCTGTACTTCCATTGGAATTTCCATGCAAAGATCCAAATCCATTTTAGAGAAAGTCCGATTAGGAATACTGTTCTGTTATAAAGTGATGCTCAATTTAGTGGCAGAATCATGGCAAGCCCAGTTGCTTCATACACTACACGGAGCATGGACTTGATCTAAAACTTACTAATTTAGTTCCTGTGTTTGAAATCAGGCAGGTAGATGAAAATGGCTCAGGGCTAGCACAAGTGTTGTGTCCATTTGGGTCCCACAGGATCTCTGCTAAACAATGTTTAACCTTTGCAGTGTTGTTCTGCAAATGGTTGAATTTCACTCTGAATCTCACTTTAGAGCTAATAAAGTAATTTATCTCCTGCAAGGGGGATATGAGGGGAGGAGAGGACAAGGTCCCTGGTAAAGGCTGACTCATGGTCTAAGCACTGGCAGAAGAAAAATTGCCTTAATGATTTCGACACGCTGTTGTTGAACCAAATATCTTGTTCCCATAAAATGCTTTTCATCTGTCTATAGACAGTAACTATCTGATCATAGCTGAAATGCAGGTTATTCCATAATGTGTAGTACCCTTCTCCAGCCAGAGATAACATCATTTGCTTACCATACATGCCTCTAGAGCAGAAAAACAATATGAGTCTCCACTGCACATTCCAGCATTGCAGCTTTTTCAGAAGGAACTTCCTTCTCCCACTCCAGCTTCAGCTTGGTACCTATATAACATAGGCACTGTACCCTGCAAATAGAGAACAAAACAAACTTTGACGTTCCCTTAAACTAACACAACCATTTCATCCTTCTAGCACATGCCTGTGCATGGATTCCTATACTGCAATTGATATTTATTGATCTAGATTCATATGATCCAAGAAAAGCTTGACTGCGTTGCTTTGTGGTAAAATTATAAGGGGAAAAATTGGAATACAGGGGAGAAGGGAGGAGGAAAGCCAAGCTTTTATAACTCTTTGTAAACCTGGTTTATGTGAGCCTAGCCAACCAGGGTCTAAATGATCTGTTACGCTTAAGAAGTGTATGTGAAAGGCAGCACTGTTGCTGAGCTGCTGGTGCCCCACAGAATCAAAATATTTCTGCTGAGCTACAATTTAAACAGTCATACTCCAATTATGGGAAGCAGCCCCTGTGAGGAAGTATGCCTTCCTTCTCAAAGCACTTCACCTTCAGCAAGTAAACATTCCTAAGTGTAATATTAAAAGCACTAAAGTTTATGTGCATTTTTATTTTGTGCTAATAGAGCAATTAAAAATGCACACTGTCTCAACTTTGCATTTTTATTCTAAAGAGGTTTCAGTGTTTTCCTGTGGATTCAGGTCTGATCTGCACATCACTATCTGTCAGGAGAATACAGACTTGTCCTGACTTTGTGCTTTCATTAATGTAATAATTGACTATTACGGGTTCTCTGTTATGACTCCAAGGAAGCTTCTAGCAGCAGAACTCCTCCTGCCTGCCACTTGTTCCTATGCCTGCCTCTAACATATAGGAACAATCTGAGTAAAATAAGATTTCACAAAACATGAAACCACAATTAGATCCCAACTCTCCATCTTCTTCCTTCTCTATCTCCATACAATGAAACCATCTGTACATTTGGCAGATAATAAAACCATCCTGTTAGAAACTTGTAGATTTTCTGACAGTGCTGAATACACCGTGGGAGAGTAGAGAGACTTGTGCCAGCAATCAGGTAAAGTGTCCAGAGAAACACACATGATGATTGTAAGAAACCTGTATGTGGTGGGTGGAAAGGGGGAACATTTACTCCTTTCCAGTGAGTCTATACAAAGAATTGTCAAGCATCACATGAATCAGAATAGAGTTGTATTTTCCAAAACATACATCCACACAAAGCAAGAACATTTTTCAAGGTCTTCAGGTCCTATTTACCAACTTCGCACACACTCAGATTCTTGGAAAAACTCCACACTGCATTAATTTTATGTATATGCCTGGCCCTTGAAAATCTGGCATCTTTTCTGGATGTATAAGCCTTAAAATTCCAAGAGAAGTTCTTTCAGTAATGTTCTCAAAGGCTGAAAATGAATTTGAAATGGCATATGGCTCTCACACAGCTTCTCTGCAAAGAATTTATCCATTATGGGAAAGAAAACGGAAAGAACATCTGGAGGCCTGTTGAAAAAAGGTTAGCAAGAATTAATTCAAGCTTTTTTCCCTCCAAAGCATGTAGATAGATTCTAAAAAGATCTGGGCTGAGGCTCAAACCTAAGGTGATACTCTCCTCACTGGATCTTCCACTGTGTTCAAAGAAGTAGGGGAAGAAGATAAGACACACTGTGAGGACGGTTAACATCTGGAGCAAAATTCTGAGGCCACTAATTGATTTTTCATGTCTCAAGATCTTCACCTGAATATTTGCAGACATGCAGACTGGCAGATATGCTTTAAAAAGGTTGTTGGACTCATTGCTTAAGTAACCAGATGAGATCCTCTGGCCTTTTACACCAATAGTCAGGCTAGAGGATCTAATGGTCCCTCCTGGCCTTAAAATCTGTGAATCTAGAATTACACACCACTATAAAACTTATGTAAGGGAGGGCAGAATAGAGGCCAAAGAATTACAAAGAGTATTTATAAGCCTGCTACAGTCATCACTAATGTACATATAATTGGCAAAGCATTTACATCAGAGGCCAGTTGTAACACATACATTTATTGAAGGCTTGCACATTTCATTATAACTGAATTACTGAACATATCTAAGCCATTTATAGTGAACTGTGGCAAACTCTAAAATAAAGTAAACACATGTGCAGGGGTTATTGATGTGGTATGGCTGTTCTGATATTTAAAGGCATTATAAACTATTTGCAAGGCATTTAATAAAAGTGACCTACATTTATATAGCGCCTTTTATCCTGAGGTATCCCAAAAATTCTGTACAAACCGTATAGCCTGCCACTGCATTACTCCAGGCTGACACCAGTGTGACTCTTCTGAAGTCAGTTGGGTCATGGCACCATCATGCTAGAGTTAGAATGTGTCTAGTCCAATCTTGCATACATAAATGGTGAAGTGATGGGGAAGTAGCAGTCGTTTCACAGGTTTCACAGGACCTGAGTCCTTAAGAAGCCATTGGATCATCTAATTTGACATTTCATATTACTTAGGGCATCTCTGGAAAACAGGCAGAGGATTTGGCATGTTTCCTTACACATGTGAGCACGAATACCTTACACATCTGAGCACCGCAACTCTCAAACCTCACATCTAAGCTTGCCTCCCAATAATTTCTTTCTTACATATTCTTCTTGGAAATAGGGACACCAAAACTGATCTCATAAATTCCATGTACAGAAGCAAAATGACTTCTCTATGACTGTTTGATATTTCCATTTCATGGCCTTTCTGCCCTCTTACAAGATCCCATTGTCCCTGTTATTTTCAGCACTGCACTAAGAGCTCTTGCTGGGATGGTTATTTATAACAACATCTCACTCCTCTGAATTTCCAAGACAGAGACTCACAGCATGTGGGAATACCTTAGTCAGCAGTCTTAAAACTCAGTTTATCAGACGAGCACACGTCCAGATGATTCCAATCACTACATGATAGAAACTTGCCTTCTTAATTTTTCACTATTTCATTAATCTTTATTGCAAAACTATAATTCAAAACTCTATTTTATTGTTTAGTTTGTTGATGAAAATATTAAGTGATATTGGAGCAAAAAGCAGTCTGTGGGGGTCCCTCCTAGCACCTCTTAACAAATAAATTAGATTTGTTGGTGATACATCCTTTTAATTCTAAACAACATCAATCTGTGAAAAAGGACCCTTCAGCCCTGGTCTCCATCTGTATCTTATGGAAGGAAAGATGCTTGAGCCGGGAGGGAACTTCCATGCAGTCCACTAGATGCTCCGATTTCATGATCAGAGGTTTACGACTGGATGGGGCCAGGTGATGGGACGTTACAAGAACACCTACCCTGGAATGCAGCCAAAGCCTATCAGTACTAAGTCAAAAGCCTTGGAGAACGCCATGTATGCTTTATCAGAACACTCCTCATATCAAATAGATCAACACTCCCATCAGAAGGAGATAATAGGTTGACTTCTGGAGATATACTTTTAGAGAAGCAACAAGAAATAACTCTTTTGACCAAAGCTACAATGTGGTAAGCCACAGTGGAACTGAAGCAAAACCCCAGCACTAGCATTCCTGGAAATAGCATTACGGCATCTTTAATTGACACTAAATGGTCAATATAATATAATTTTTAGGACTTCTCCAAAAACGTTATCTGTAGCAGCCCAAAGCCCATACAGCTCTGGCCTCTAACACATCAACATTTTTTCCTAGCACAGGAAGGACCTTTCTAACAAGACTTCAAATCAAGGGCTAATACCCTTTAAATTTACTTTGAGAGACTGTTGTGCGATAACATAGCATGACTGCTGGTATACAGAGACCTGATAATGAAAACAGAATGCCAAAGTACTCCACTTTTTTCAACTCTCTGAAACTAATAAAAGATATTACTTCTCCCTGCAAACTATGCCTGTCATACCATTATGTCATCATATCACTACAATCACATTACTAATGTAGTCTGCAATCTGCTGTAGTACTCTAATTGCATACCGCTGAACTTTATTGATAATTAATGCATGTGCTCACTATATTCTGCAATTAAGAAAAGAAGAAAAAGTCAGCATTGTGCGCAAAATGATGTGCTTCCCCCTCATCTAAAGGTTCCTCTTTAGAATACTCTTAAATTCACTGTAAGAGTCACAAAATGGGTTTTACAGTGTGAAATACTCTAAAATACTATGAATTGGCTCAGGTAAGCGATCAAGGTAGATGACAGTGAAGGACCCTCTACTTGCATATTGTGAAGATCCTTTATTAAGTAACATTCGTAAAGTATTTTCCCCTCTCTTTCTCACCAGGGAAAAATCTAGCAGAGCCAACATACCTGAAGTGATACAAGGTTATTTTATCCCATTTTTGGGGTGAAAGATCAGAGATTTTCTGTGTTGTGCCTTCTTTTTTAAACAGGTCGTTTCTTAGACCTCTTTAGATCACAGTTACACAAACGATTTCACTGGTATGACCAAAGGGCTGTGATGTCTAGCAGGTGGCAAGAACAAGCAGCTGACGGATGTAGGCAGGCTTGGCAGGAACAGGAACAGGAACCCTTTACACTCAGCTGTGAAAGGATTTGTAAAATGGAACTGCAACCTCAGGAACTTGAACTTGCTAAACGCTAATGACAAATCAATGAGAGACTCAGGATGTTCTTAGATAAACACGTTCTCTGGTGCCAAATCTGACTTAAGAAGTTCCTGCCCTCCTCTGCACCTGCTAACTCTTTTTCTCTCCCTCCAGCATTGCCAATCGCATCACTGAAATGTGTTGGATTAAAATTAAAACTTTTAACCCTATTTTAGTTCTGGTTTATAGAGTGGCTCCACAAACTGTTGTCATGTAAGTGAAGGGCTGGAGCACGACACCTCATGAAAGGGGCGGGGGAGCAGGGAGGTACCTGAACAAGATAATTATAACAATGGCAAATATACATCTCCTGAGCTTTGGTATCATCTTTGATATCACACATCATCTGATCCAACGATAAAGTCTCCCTGAGTTCAATGGCCTTTGAAATGAGGTCCCAAAAGCAGGTACTGTGCAATAAGAGTTTTATCCCCTTCTGGCTAAAAAGATTTTGTTAAAGAAACAAAACACTATTTAGAAAACATTCAAACTCCCCAGAATGTAGATCTGTCTAACCATTGCTATTTTCATTGTCCCATATTGTGCTATTGCTACCTTTAAATTTCAATGTTTACCTTTATCTCTCAATTTTATACTACTATACATAGATTTATTATATAGATTCATGTGGTTTTACAGCCGCCTCACACAGTCTATGAAATCTCAAACATGCTTGTTTAGACTATGAGCTTGTTTATTCTGGACTATGATGACCAAATACACTCTCTAAAGCTAATGTGATTAGCTTGGCCAAGCTGATTAGGAAAGAAGTATGTCAGGAATTCCTCCTCCAGATGTAGCCTGCATTGCTCAGAACTTTCTCCAGTGGGAGCATGGTTCCCAAGCTTCACCTAACTTCACATAGATGAAGAAAAATCCAAAATATAAAATTAAGGGGGCAGAAGGAGGGGTGGGAGAAGGCAATGATTGCCTTAGACATGTTCGCACTTAAGGGAATTAATGTTTAGTGATACAATGGAACGTAAAGAGGCAGGCACATCGTTTAATGTGTTAGACTTGCAGACCTTTGACTCTTTTATGGTTAATTAGCCTTTAGCTTAAGAAAGCCCCCAGGTCATAGAACTTCCATCAGCTCTGAATTCAAAGCTTTGCCCTCTCTCACCCTGGCAGTTTACAATGTAATGATGATTGATAGCCAGATGAAAGCATTAGCTGGGGCCTGTCTTTTTGCATTGTGCTGGGAGAGAAGTGTAATGATCTATAGCTGCAATGGTTTCAGAAACCATTTTAGTTGATTGTGACCTTAATTACGCACTTATGCAGGCTTTGGCCAAATTGATTTTATACTGCTTTATTCTACAGCAGGTTAAAAATTAACCTTGCAATCTTAGATGCATTTTACAAGGTTTCTATTCCCTTGTTACCTAAAAAGCCCCTAGTGAATACCGTCTCAGGCTGATATTCATGAACTCCAGTAAAAAGGAAGAATGATACCTTTTAACAACGACAGATTTATACTCTGAGAAGATATTGGGCCAAACACTTAACTGTTATCAAAGTTATACTCAGATGACCAAAAATCTTCTTATATTTAGTTAGTGAGCAGTATGTGAGATAGATAGATTCCCACCCAAAAAAACCCCTTTTTTGGTTAGCCCCAGGAATCATAGGCATCTTTAAAATGTTCCAGACAAGCAGCAGCAGATGCTGTTGGGATGAAAAAAACTGCACATACACAGGAGCTAAGTGTCTGATTTTATTGGCCTAAGTAGCATAGAGATGAGACTGGTAGAGTATTTGGAGCGGGAAGCACCATACTTCCCCACAAGAAGTCCAGCCTTCACCACCTCACATAAGGAACATTCTGAATGAAATCTGTCTAGACAGAAAAAAAGGCAGAAAGGATCATAAAGACACATTATCCTTTCCCACTTAAAGGGAACCCTCCAAAACAAGGCAAGGCACAGGGGAGGGAAAGATGCGACTTTCTCACTCCACGCTCTTTGCTTACAGGGCAACACTCAGAACATTGCTAAGATTGCTACAGCAGGACTGAAACTGTAGTCAAGCCCAAACTTGTCTTACATCCTCTGTGAGAACAAATGTTTTCTGACAGAGAGAACTCAGGTCTACACTGCCTCACTGTGCCCCACGTGCAACGGGGAGGAGGCAGGGTAACCCCATTCTAGATCTGTTCTGATTCTTCAGCCAATGTGAGCAGATAAAGTGTCATAGTATCCTTCCTAAAGGAGTCTTAAAACTGTCTTTCACAAAAGATCACACAGTCTGTGCTCCCATGGGAACTCTGGCAAATCCACAGAACTATAGGCACTCCATATCTAGGTAGTGCGGACTGGGGAGGCTGTTGAGCTCTGGCCTGCGCCCTAGTCCAGCTGACTGCAATGTACTGCAGATATAACTTAGCTCCTGTGCAGAAGACAACCAAAATACTATGTATCATATAAATACATGGTATTTCTCATTTATTCTCTTTAATGTGATCCAAGAATCTTAAATTTTGGCTATAAACCACCCCAAAACCTTCTCTTTTACATTGATGACATTTTCTAACTGGGATAGCTGGCTCCCCCAGGTTATAGGCTAGGGACCGGACAACATGTTCGCTCCCAACTGTAAACTGCTCACAGAAAACTACCTGAAGGCCTCAAGCAGAAAGAATCATATACATGTTCGGTTTACTGACACACCAACAACTGTAAGACTTCCCCAGAAAAGTTGCTAGCACAACAGGGAGTGTGGAAGCAAGGAAGTCAGGATGGAAAGAAGAAACAATTTTTAGGTATGGCTTTGCAAAATAGCTGTTGCTCACTGCTAGAGACAGGACAGGGATGCTAATCATGCAAACTAACTCTGTAGCAATGACATACTCCAGTTGGTGCAAGCGTCTGTACATGCATTTTCAACAAAGCCTTGATAAGCTGAAATATCTGTTCCATAGAACAAAGTAGGCTTTTGGCTTGTGCTCAGCAAACTCTGAATGATGCTTTTGCCACCTGTGCTTTAAGGAAAGCACTTTCTGTTCTGTTTTATTCCACCTGACACTGATCTCCACATGGCGCTGTTCTCTGAGACAGAACAGCTGTTTGATGTCAGGAAGAGGCCTTCCTCAGCCATTATTTGGGTGCAGCTGCATGCCAGCACTTGCAGCTGATACTACTTTTAACTCCCATCTTAGCTTTCCAACTACTCATTTTATTCTCACTGTCTTCTACTGTATTTTTTGCTTTCTTCTAGCTTAGCTTTAGAGACCTCCATATTTAAGGGCCAGAAGCAAAATCTGTGATTTTGCCTCTCAATTGAAAATTATTCTACCTATACCCTTTGCAAGACTGGTGATGAGGTTTGAACAGATAGATACCCATGAGATTACAAATTGGGGGTGCTCTTATTTGGGGATTCTTTATTCTACAGGGTGCAGTGCCTTTGAAGCCCAATATCTTTGTTGATCTAGCTTGCACTACTCAGATTTGCTGGAAGTTTGCTCAGTTGTATATGTAGTTCCTTTAGGCCAATACAGCAACAACCAAAAATTAACAGCACTTCCCTCTAACTCTTAGTCTGAGGTGCTTACACCTTAAAGAGACAATACTCTGTGTCATGGCTGTCTTAAGTAATGAAAGATACTTGTAAAGATGATCTAAACCATCTTTTATTAAAATCACTGAGAAAGACACTGAAGGTATTTTGCTGTTGTTCTCTTGGGCTGTCTTAGCCTCCTCAATACAGCGGTCCATCTGGCCTCCAGTGGAAAATGACACAATTAAATTAAAAGTCCCTTTGCATCTTGCCGGTGGAACCCTATTAATATAATGCAAGTCTTTGGCCCTCTCTACTGATCAGTCCACATGGAAGAGCTCTTGAGTGCCATTTCTTCAAAGGAATAAAAGTATCCCTCACCTAAAGGAACAGACGTACACATCCTTAGATACCCAGGTCCTCATTTAATTTCCTTGAAATAACTATGGATTTCATTTTGGATCTGCCAGAAGACACTGACATCATCTTGCTCTTCTGTTTCTAAGTGACCCACTTAGCACATTTATTTCCTGGAGTCAGTAAGGGACCCCGCAGCAGACACATACAGATTAAACTCCCTTTATATTGGAAATGTTTCCATTTAAAATGCAGTTTTTGGTTAGAGTGTTCTCACATGTGCCAGTGCTTCCTCCACATAAAAGAGAGAGCTTTGATATTCCCGTTCGTGAAACACATCACCATGCATTTTAATAATCCCAGCACAAAACTGCTAAAGTTAAACCAGCCCCCTGGCCTCTGTATTGTTTGATTATTGACACATGCAGTGGTTCTGAAATCTGCTTGTGACTTTATCTGGATGGGATGAAGAACAGATTTGCTTAAATTCTTGGTAACAGAAGTATAAGAAGGATAAAGGAGAGGTTATTTTCCATCACAACTGTTACTTGCTTAAAAAAAATATTCCCCAAAGCAAAGTTATAATGTGATATCTTGGAAGAACACTACTCCATTCTTCGTTCAAACACCCTTTAACTCCACACCAGCAAGATAGAATCATATTAGCTAGCTAAGGACTCTAAAGATACTGATCAAATCGTTTTAAATTTCACTGAGGCTAGAGCTGGGAAAGGTTAAGATGCACTTCCCCGCAAGAAAAGCAGAACAAGTTTGCTGCCAGGGCAGCCGAAAAAGCTACCCATAATGTTGATAACGCCTTATTGATTCAAACAGCTGCTTTGATGAAGCCACTTCTTTTTTTCCTGCAATCCTTCTGCTGTGGGCTGGAAAGGTAATGCCAAAGGAACACATTTGGCAGTTGGAAAAATATTCCGTGAACACAGGAACATTCAGCAGAGAGAGCAAGAGAGAGCGAGCGAGCGAGAGAGAGAGAGAGATTGAGAGAAGTGGGTGATTGAAACCAGATGAAGCCAGCTTATGATCGTGGCTTCCACTGCTGAATAACTAAGTCCATGTAAAACTGCCAGGCATTCCCTCCACCATGTGAGAAACCCCAGGGAAGACCAAGCCTTTGTATTCTTCTGACACATGAAGCAGTGAGGATATTATCAACTGATAGAAGGTCCACAATATCTATCACTCTCTTTCGTTCTGGTGAATATTACTACATCTTGCCACTTCCAGATGTGGGCCAATATTAGGAAATCATTACGCTAGAAGCCTGTTGATTGCGGATCAACAACTGCCCCAGTGCTAATCGTGTCTACCTAACAGGATTTTCTACTCTTTGGATGCCACGTAGGGGAAATACCCCTGTAAAATGCTGTAGTATAAATCAAAAGCAGTTGGGCTCCTGTGTTTATCACTGAAGCATCCGACCCTAGTAGAATTAGCAGACAGGATGTATGCAGCCTGGTAGGCAGAGCATTATACAGAAATTCAACGCTTTGGTTTTTTTCCCTAGACTCTAGGGCTTTAAATAATCTTGGAGATGCCACTTCCTCTCCCTATGCTTCAGCTACTGCAGTAAGAGCTACACAGATAACAAACTATCTATCTAGCTGAAAGCCAACTTACTTGTGTTCATGCAAGTTGCTGTCACACTTTTGACTACAGATGGACATACCCATGGGTTTTAAGCTCTTGAGCTCTTGGAGCTGAAATCTTTTTGTTCTGTAGAGTATTGCACACTGTTTTCATGATGGATAGCTCTAAATACTACTGCAGTACAAATGATAAAGATAACAGTGGTCATATGTCAGTAGTTATTTAGAGAAAACCAAGCAGCTAATGCCCCTCATCGAGAGACCAGTGGTCAATAACATGGTCTGGAGGGTCAGATTCAGACAATGACACTTTCAAACTTCCTCCTACAATTGGACAGCCTGGTGGAAGTTAGAAAATCAGGCATCCAGATGATTCAGAAGAATACAGGATCATAGCCACAAAAATCACTACTTTAAATGTTATTCACTAATGGCATGAGTATCTGGGAGAGAAGAAAGAGGTTCTCCCAGTACTGGCCCCTTAAAATGGCATTAGAAAGAACATGAAAGGGAGAGACAAAATGTGTTACTTGTCACAGATGTCCAGAAGAGCATTACGTATGACATTTCCATCAGTGAACAGCACTCCACAAAGATTTAGTATTTTTAGCACTTTGAAAAAGAAAAGCAATAATGGCTGTAATGTTCCTCTGTAGGAAAGTCAGCTAACAACATTCACAAACCTTGTTGACTTACTTACTTCCCACTGGAGCTTTATAGGAGCAGAGAGGGTATCTTCACAGTTGTCATGCTGATAATTTGGTAATTAACACATGATTATAAGTACAGAAATCCAGAGTTCTAAATGGAATTAGCACCAACCTCTAAAAATGATATATTTTACCTCGGTTTTAACCTCAAATGATAGTTATGTAAAATATATCACCTTGTTATACAATACCGGTTAGGATGTGTCACATAACCCAATCCACGAGTGACATATAATCAAGGCAGCAATTCCAGGGACAGTGAAACAAGGTGACAGCCCTTTTCATTCCTACTGTCTCTACCCAGCAACTTCTCAGCTAAAGACAACTTCAACATTCAGTATTCCAAAGCAAAACTACTGATGTAGGCTGTATCGAGGTACTTCAAAATACCAGTTAAATTATATTCAGACAAGCTGAACAGCCTGAATGAGTAAATGCAATTCATAATGTAGACCACTCGAGGGAGTATATGAGTGGCAGAAGAAAAGGTCAAGATGATAACATATTTGTGAACTACAAACAATGATTTCCTTATTCAATAAAATAAAACAACAGTACAATTACCAACGTGCTATGTTCTGAGAAGGTCAGACAGGACACCATGTTTCATCAACGATCTCGTAAAAGCTGCTTCTACTAATTAAATATTGTTTGGAAAATGATTATGCAGGCTGAGGCACTGGGCTGATTCGCAGTCATGTTGTCTTCAGTTGGATGACTGCTGGAAAGGGGAATGTGCTGCAAAGGCTGGCTGACACAATTGGCTTCAAAGTTTTTACTGATGGAAAATTACTTCAATTGAATATATATTTTCTCCATGGAACTCAAGTTGTGGTCAACATTCTTCATTTAATGTTTTCTGATTTTCTTGCTTACATTTCTCCCACTGAAAAAGGGGGGGGGGGAAGCAATTATTTCACTCTAACACATTCTTATTTAGATTTTTTTTAAGAATACAAATGTCAGCTATTTGAAAATTTTAACAGAAGCATTTTTCTCATGCTAAGGTTCTCACACAAAATGAACTTGCTTTTTTCAGATGATTCTGCTAGTAACAGAAGTTACAGTCGGGACAGACCTTGGAAGGTAAAGGCTTACAATGTGGGTGCACCTGAAAATACCTGCACTTGAGAAGGGCTTGAAAGATGAAAAAGGCAAGAAGAAGAGGAAAGCAAGAGAAACAAGGGGAAATATCCTACTCCTGCACCGCCTATTTGAGGGCAAGGACAGTGCCTGGAACTGACAGAGCTCAGCGATGATTTTACTTGTGCACACTTGGAGATTCTCATCTTTCAAAAGAAGGAAGGAAATAGGGCCCCTCTATCCCTGCTTTCTGGCTACAAGAGGGAAACAAGCCATGCTATCCAAGGAAGCAATATCTTACATGCTCCTTTTGTCAACTGCCACCACCAACAGCATATGCAACAAAGGATTGTGCGCTCTTGAGAAGGTGGGCCTGCCAGGCCAGCAAATACAACAGCAGATGAAGCAAAGGAACAAGCTGAGGGTGTGTTCAGGGGAATGCTGCTGGACGTTACAGGACTAAAAATGCCTGGTCCTTCTGCACTCTGATGTTCTGGTCATTTTTTGTCCTTACTAACCACTGTGGGGGACGACAGAAACTCATCCACTTAAACTCCACTAAAAATCTCCTCTTCAGTCTCAGAAACATCTGGCTTGTATGCAGCAAGAACGAACTTACTTTTTTATTATGTATTTATTTAAAAGTAGACAGGATATTGAACCAGCATGAGTGGGAAAAAGAGATGCAACCAAGAAACCCATGAGGCAAAAGCACTGAACTGCTGCAATCAGGGCAAAGTCCACACTTAGTTAGCTTTTACATCTTCCATTTCCAACAGGAAAGACAGAGGATGGTAAAACAATGTTGGGAGGCATTAAATAGAGAGAGAAAATCAGACTCTTTTTTCGTAAACTTATGCTGCAACTTCTGTATTGACAGCAATTTACTACCTTATATTTGTCTTAGGTATGTCATAAGAAAGACAGAGAAACAGAGATGGTTTCTCCTTCTTAAGTGTTCCTTTCTGAAGCCCAAGGACATAGAATTTGCCCTGAGCTCAAATAAGAGGAGCATCTTTCAGCACTGTTACAGAATTTCTGGGAACAAAAAAAAGAAATTTGAGATAGGAAAACTTACTGAGTTATTTAACTCACCTCCATACTAACACGGAACTACAGAAACCTCTAATATAGCCTCCAGGGTGTGAACTTCCTTGACTGGAATGGGTATGGTATTTGTCAATTCTTGTATTATTACCATACAATAATTTGCTACAACAAGGACAAAAGGCAATAAAATCCATGTTGAGAGTTCTGAGAGCATTTTCCATTTGGGTTAGAAAGAATCTGCAATTTCCTCAATACCACTAAAAATAAGACATGGGAATCCCAGTTTGCATGCATACAAACAAACACCCCAAAGACCTCTTCTGAAAGTCTCCATCTTAGTTTCTCTGAGGCAACCTGTGTAGGTTGTTTGTCATATTAACAAACGTTCAGCATTACCAGTGTATTCGATACGCGTGCCCCATTCACGTGACTCAGGGTGCTACCACCAAGTCAGGTCAGGTCACAGGTGCCGCTCCCTACATCCATTGTTCTCCTGTGACAACAAATATTTGCACCTGAGGTACACTGATGATGGATTCTGCTTTGTTCTATGTCATAGCTAAAACAGGAAAGAGGAAATACCTGCCCCATCCCTTTTTTCCCTCTTACCTCATTTTCCTCTCTCTCTCTCTCCCCTGTTTGGAAAACAGTCTAGCTTGCAAAAGGTCTATAAAAGCTAATTTCTTCCTGCTGGTGACAAGCAATGGAATTTTTGCTAGCATAAAAAATGGGGAAAGCAGATAGTGATGAACTTACTAATTTACAACCAGGTATCACTGACATCAATGGCAATGCTCCCCTTGAATTTCTGTGGCAGCAATGTGGATCTCAGCTGGTGAGGCAAACATCCTCTTTACTGCACTCTACAGACAGTAAGCTCCACAGGAAGGAAAAGCAGCATCTGGCAAAAGTGGGAAGATTAATGAAGGCAGCACAAGGAGAGATTTTTGCAAAAGTGACTGATTGTCCAAAGGGAAAGTGATGGATTTCAAGTCAAGAGTACTACTGCAAAAGTAGAACTGACCAGAAGTAGTCCAACAAAGCATTTTTCCTCAGAACTTGCTGATTTCGTCAAATTAAAATATTCTGTATAAACAGCTTTATTCCTAATATCTGAGTTTCCTGTTACTTTGGGACAATATTTTCTGAAGATTCAAAATTATTTCCCAGAATTAAAATTCAATTTCAGAGCCAGCTTTATTGCCAGCAAATCAAGCACGCTAAAATCATGAGTCAGGAACTTGTAATCCTAAAACTGAATTCTGGGAGTCTTGAAAAATGAGATCAAATGCAAATATCATTCTTAATTAATTTGGTTTTGAGCTTTGAGCTATCAGGGTTCAATGGTGTCAAACTGTGTTATACATTGTTTTGCACCCAGAAAAGCACGATGTTATTTAAAATAACTAGAGATAAAATTTCATATGACTGTGGGAGCTAAAGAAAGACACCTCGACAAACATGAAAAGAAATAATGAAGCTATTCAATTCCACAGAAATAAGATGCAACCAGAGAGCTGTGCAAGATCAGCTCATTATAAGCTTTGTTCTATATTAATGAAACAAAAAAGCTATAAAGAACAAAAATAATTCCCCTCAGAAAAAAAGCAGGGCATCCTTTACTTTAAATAGAATGCACATCCATTTTTTTTACTAGGGGATTTAAGATTTGACCCATCTGCATGCCTCTCTTAAAAACTGTGATGGCTAAATATGCATCCATGTCAGCACACGGGGAGAGAATTTCATTCTTGTAAGATCTGTCCTCATCCTGACTTGATAATGCTTTGCTGGAACAACTGCTTAGTCAAGATTAAAAAATAACATTGAAAGTATGGTCTTTTTATTGACCCATGTCCTTTGACACAGCAATTAATGTAGGTGACCTCAAAATTAAAGTACAGGGTTCCAACAAGCAGGTTAGCCAGCATACACGTCTGGAGAAATGCTGGCAAAACACAAGGCTGGTGTTAAACGATATTGATGCTAAGCAGTGGCATGGGAGCCAAGTCCACCATGTGAGCCAGTTCAATCAGTCTGAAAAAACAGATTCTTACACCTCATAGGGGTCAGGAATTAGTGTCATGCCCAGAAAGAGACCCAGGGAAAAGCAGCTGCCTCAGACTTGCATTCTTGCTGCTGTTCTTCCCACTTCATGTACTACCACCAGCCCATACTTCCTGCTCAAAGGTACTGGTAGTAACATGTAGGTGGTACTTGTGACTCCTAAGCAGGCTTGGACTGTGCTAGGCTCGGCACGGGCAGACAAGAAGAGAGGGATCCCGCTCTACTGAGATTCCCATCTCCAAATACAAGATGCACATAGAGTGAAAAAGGAAGGCAATGCACAAAAAGAAGTGGGCTGAAAAAGAGGGCTGAAGGAACTATGGGGGTCAAAGTATTACCTGACTTGAACCAGCAGGATTGCAATTGCATTCAATTCCCTGCCCTGAGATAGACCTTACAAATGATCACAGATTGCTGCTTAGGGCACGCAACCATTCAGATCCCGAGGCATCCAATTTCCACTGTGGATTTGGGCCTGACCTGCCATATGCTGTGGTGATGGTCCTCATTCAAAGGAAATCCTTACTGATGCTCAGGCCTCATAGCCTGGCTGGCCACAGTCTGGGCAGAGATTGTTGATCTGCCACCTTCCGGCCACCGGTTTGAAATGTTCTCTGAAAGGCGAGAACTAGGATTATTTTGGAGACAGTTACCCTGGAAAGGACAGACTGAGTCCTGTGTATTTCATAAACTATTGCCAAAATATTCTGAAACTTATCCATCAAAAGCTGGTTGGGTTTTTTTGCAGCTGAAACCATCAGAACCTCCTAACCAGGAGGAAGAGGTAAGTAAGAGGGAGGGAGAAGCCCTCATTACCTTGAATCTCAGCTCAAGCATAAACCACAAAAAATAATCAGCCATTGGGCTTAAAGGCAACATATCCCAATGCAAATATTGATATTTTTCAGTACAAGTAGCTATTGAGAGATGAATAGCAAGGGGAACTAATTCAGAGGCCAAGCAAGTTAGTAGATATTGAAAGGGCCTGATTTAACCCTCCCTGATATTGTTACAAGCTCCCTTAATTTCATGGGACTAATTCCTAATTCATAACAGATACAGCAGAATCACAACACTGCTCTAAGCCTGAACCAATATTCTAGATGTCTCACAGCCTGTCTCCTCAGCAGGTGTACACCAGTACTACCCCACCAAAGCACTGGGTAACGTTCCCAGCTGGTGTAAATCAGCATGGCACACTGACATCACTGCTGATTTACCCTGAAACAGAGGACCTGTATGTACATATTTCAAATTCCTGATGCTTTCCTTTTGCTAACATGCAATCTGTTTGGTTGCAGGGTCGTGGAGGACAGAGATGGAGGAAAGCATTTTAAGCTTTCCCTTTTGTTCTGAGGCATTGTACAGAAGTGTCTCTATTTGTTTTATTGCTCTCTAAGGACTTCTCTTTTTTCCTTTTTCTTTTTTTTTTTTTTTTCAGAACAGCAGGCAAGTGTTGGGAGAAGGGATATGTAATTAAAGTAAAACATTAAAACGTCACGTAGCAATTAAAAAATAAAGAGCCGCTGTGCTGTTTGACAGTGTTTTTCCACATATGCAAGCCAGGCAATCATTGGCATATCCAAGCCCAACGTTTGGAAAAACAGAATCCCCCTCGTCTCCTGTGCTGCCTTCAGCTCTGCTAAAAAAAAAAAAAAAAATCCAAACCAAACAAACCTACAAAAAATCAAAAGAAAATAAAACAAAGAACATGCTACCACCTGCGTACGTAAGCAGAGATATTGATCATTCTGAATGCAAAGACACGCATCTTTTTGTTATGAAAAATTGGGGGGGAAGGAAGAAAAATATTTTATTAACTTAGTAATGAGGAGTTTCCACAGCTAAGGTAATGCATGATAATATGGACTAAACAGCAGCCCATTGTTTGAGAGCAGAAAGGAGCCCTGTATGGGATCACTGCTGGATTCTGTACACCACAGATGGAAGGGAGGAATTACACCCTGGATTCGGGGGGTGGAGAGGGGTATGCATTTCTTTTACAGTTTTATTGGCCTTGCATACAGGTCAGTAAGTCACACACTCAAACACACGCGCACAAACACGTGCTCACGCATATACACACTGAGCACAGACAATCTGTCAGGACTGGGAGGCAGCTTGTGTAAGTTGAAAGTTTAATGAGTGCCCGACACTAAGCTAACAAGGTTTTCAAACAGTGGCTAACAAAAAACAGGGATCAGGGAGACTGCATTTGGTGCCAAGATATTTGTTTTAATATTAACAAGGGCTGAATTCAGGCAATAAAAGACAAGGAGGAAAATAATATCTTCTGAAAGTGCTGAAAGCCAAGCGGTTCAATATATTTGAAACAACATATGTGCTTAAATGAGAGATATTTTTTTCTGGATAAGAAAGAAAATCTATGAATATGAAGCAGAAGCAAGTGGTTAGCAACACAAAAATTTCAGCAAATATGCACATAGCTAAATTCATTTTCTATGCTACATATCTTTAAAACTTGACATAATATTAGCTGTGGAGTCTTTTTTAGGACAACAACCCAGATCCCCCAAGAGAGTCACGCTACGTTCCCACAAAGGTCAGGATAAGATAGTTTAATAAGAGTGCCCATTTTAATACCACTGAGGATCTGGATCTCTGGTACTAATCCACTGCCTAGTTAAGTAAAAAAATGTTAAGTCCTTCACAACACTTTCTAGGCTTTTTTTTGAGCATTTTAGGATCTAGGTTTAGGGCTTTAAGAAATGCCAATGGTGGACGACCTACAAAGGGGTCAGAGGAGAGCACACCAATAACAGGCACAGAGAGGTTGATGAGGATGGTAAGAGGTATACAACATACAACTTTCACAGGAGAATAGAATAAATAGATTAGGACTCTTCAGGGTGGAAAAGTTATGACTGCAGAGAGATATGCTAGAAGTCTGTACATTTATGAATAATGTGGAGAAGGCGAACACGGGATTCATATTATTTTATAGTATAAAAATTAGAGCCCCCTAATTAAATTATAAGTTTTTTGAGGACTTATCTATGTCTACGTTTAAAGACATACATAGTACATATGTAGTACTACATACTACATAATTCAGTAGTGAAACATACATGTGGAGGTCAAGAGCACTACTGTGACTGAAAAAATATATACACATTAATGGCAGATAGATCATGTATCAGGCAATAAACATGTCAGCCTGGGTGCAATCTTTCACTCGGGAGATCCTTAAACTCCTGATGACTGGAAGCCGGGATGATCGAAAAAGGTAATGTTTACCTCATGCTAGCTCTTCTTTTTTTATACTCATAAGAGCAAAACTCCTGCCCCTGTACCTCACCGATGCAATGATTGGGAAGAGTAGAAGCAGCTATTTCTTCCATTACACTCCTGACTCTAACCCCTACAAGTAAATTCGACACCACTGTGTAACTCCAATGAGTTAATTTTGATTAACACCAGAATGGGAAGAGCAATTTCAAGCTTTGCATTTTGCTTTCTCATGCAGTAGGCAAGTTTTTCTAAGTTTATTTTTAAAAGCTAAAACCTTCAGAAATATACTTCAGAACTAGAATTTGTCATTTGAAGAGTTATCAAGCAAAGTATAAAGAATGGCTCTCATCTCGCCCAGAAATGGTACGAACTTTCAAAAATAGTGTTATCAGAACCCAGGTGAAAATCCAAGAAATTTTCAGGCAGGCAAAGGCAGAAGCACAGAGTAAGCTTCTCATTCTGAGGCTGCTGTGTTGTTTTTGTGCATATTACAATACCACAAATTATGGCAAACTGGAGTAAAACTTGGAAGTCACAAATTCAATGCACTATTTTACATTTTATTTTAATTTTGCCAGCTGAAGAGCACTGCAGACTGAAATTTGAACCAACGTGACCTGTAACCCTAAATTCATCTGAAGTTCAGTATTACACTTAAACTCTACTAATTCCACTTTACCATCTAATCTGCAATATACAGTTTCAGATTCCCAAATGATACAAATACTCATAGTGACATGATTTACAGCAGTTCAGCATCTGGTCAGCATATAATCAGAGCATAATCTTTATTTCTTCATTCCTTTCCTGCTCTTCCACTCAAAGGTGGATATGCAGATAAGTGTACGGAACCTTGGAAAGGCACTGCCAGTCTTCTTACTGTTTTAATGCTTTGCAAAATGTTTTCCTGAAAACACAGTGCCTCATCATTTATGGTATAAGAATTTTTTCAGATTGCCTAGGCTTACCCATTTAAAGGCATAACTGAACAGTACCAGCCCCCCAAATATTCTAAGAAATAGAGATTCAGCACAAGCTGCAGACCACTAATAGAATAAGTTGGCTGTAAATGATGCTGAAAAAATGTTCCCTCATACATCTGGCATGTTTACTCAAAGATGCATAGAGTGTGCCCAGCCCACAGTACAGTTTTCTTAAAGTCTTCTGAGCTGTCTTCACAGCATCATCTTTGGAGTAAAAGATAGGTGTATATGCTCCTGGTGACTTTTGCTCTGAAGGTGTTCAAAGATAATAGCAGACCTAGCACAAGTGATGGCTGCTGCCACCACAATCAGTGGCAGGTTCACCATTGAAAAATGCTTGTAAAAGACTGTACCAGTGAAAAGGTATCCATGTGCTGATCCTATAATAAGACTTGCAATGTTATCGAAGTCTCACCTACCCAAATATACACTGAAAATGAGACTATACCTAATTTCAGAAGCTAAATGGAATTGAGCTGCTCTATAACGGAAAAGGAGACCTCCAAGTGCACCTGGGATCCAACCCATGACTTTTTCCCTCTGATTCTACTTAGTACTATCACTACTTCTAGCGATGTTTTACATCAGAGGAAATTGTAAACCGTGGCCAAAAGTTACTTAGACAAGCTAATTCAAATTACTAATACAATGTTCAATGTTCAACAGGCTGCCCAGGGAAGTGGTGGAATCACCATCCCTGGAGGTATTTAAAAGACAGCAGACGTGGTGCTGAGGGACATGGTTTAGTGGTGGTTTTGGCAGTGTTAGGTTGATGGTTGGACTCGATGATCTTAAAGGTCCCTTGCAACCTAGACAATTCTATGATTAAATTTTCAAACATTTTCATACACCTGTCATGATCAGAAAGCATGTAAATTTGCTCCAAGCCTAGACAACTTAATCAGCTAATAGGATTAAAATATATCTGTTTCCATGCCCAATGGTGCACAAAGAAATTAAGTAGCTGACAGTAGTCTGTCTTTGAATCATTAGCCTGAGTAACCAGGTATCAGTTTGCAGTCGGGTCATCTGAGGATGAGACCATTGTCTAAATTATTGACCAATATTGTCTCATTGATTCCCTGTGACCCCCTGCATCTCCGTACAATGCAGCCAGTCCTCATAATTTTTTGGTAATTGCCTTCAGCTTCTTTTCTGCAGCTTTCCTTAAAACAAATAATGGGAGGGATACATGCTAGTTCTTGTGACTGCGTAGAAAATCAGAGATTGGGGGGAATTTTTGACAAACATTATTTTGAAAATATGTTGAGCATTTGTGGACACACACAGCCATTTCAAATAATTTTTGGAGACTAAGGCTTTCCAGGTTCTTCAGAGAGGGAAAGAGGGAATGAAGATGAGAGAGAAAAAGGCAAGAGAGTCATTTAACATGCACTGGCAGTAACACTCAAGCTATGAAATACCTCTAAAAGATTAAAGTCAAAGCTGACAAGGCAGCAACTTCATCCACAATTTAAAGAAAATTTGGTTATCCCAAATCTATAATTCAATTACGAAACTATGTCATTTCTATCTTCTTATATGGATGTAACAGCTGGAAACTACCAAAAGTACTGACAGATGTCTAAATGCCTTTGAAAATAAATGCCCTAGGAAAGTACCAGGGATTAAATAGAATGAATTTAAATCAAATTCTTAGATCAGTCTGAGTTCAGCAACCTTTTATTTCTAAAGTTATTCTACAAAGTAAATGGAAATATCTAGGACATGTTGTAAGTGAAGCCAGAGCATTTGCAACAGCTGACATGCCATTAGGCAACTGAAAAAAATCTGTAAAAGGAGATGTCTGGAAGGATCACTCCACTGAACAAGTGGAGAAAAAGAAAACTTTTGCAATCTACTGACGTGAGCAGCAGGCTAGAGAAAAAGAAAATACTTGGGACTTTTTCCTGCCCATCTGATAACCTAATAAGAATCAAATTTATATGAATGATCTGTCTGCACTCAAAGAAAGCAATTCCACGTGGAAATTTTTTTGCAGTAGCTACTGAACTTCAAATTTATATCCTGTTCAGAAATGATTCCATGTAGCCAAATTTTAAACTATAAATTTTAAGAAAGTGATACTGTCCTTTTTTGTGATTTTACTGCCCTTGGCACAAGGGAGTCCTGGTCTACGATGGACACATATAGATACTATAATGGTGAATAATCATTAATTCCATGTATCTATCTCCCTTTCCTATCTTTATGAGACAGAACTTTGTTCTTCCTTTCCTGGCTTAAGCTGTTGTACAGTGTCATTCTTCTGCTGCACTGCATTATAAATCAAAGGTGGCTTCCAATTTTAAAGAGTTTTGAAAAATGACAATGTAAGTTATTGATTTTATCTGCCATTCTTAAAAAGGGCCTAGCAGTAAAATACAGAGTTCAAAATAACATCACTATTATGCAGTCTAATTTTATGTTTATAGGGTCTTCAGATTCCAAATGTCTAAGAACTGCATGATAAATGGAAACATGCAATGATGCAGTAATTTAGAGAAGACAATCAGTCACAGGGAATAAATTCTACTCCTGCAGGGACATTCAAGAGAAGCCTGTGAGCGAGGACTTCCTTCCTTCCCACGTGCAAACCTACACAAAGTCCCAGTAGTGTGATACTGATCCCATTTTTCGTATGTTGGTTTCTAGAGGGGACAAGACCAGCAATGCTGTGGAAAGTTGGGCTACCTAACAGTACTCTTCATATGTTAAATGGTACACAAGGCTGCAGCAGTGTATGTTCTCTGTCCCTTCGGTGACATATACAGAAGCTGATAAAGAATGTTTGGAAAAAATCCGTGTCTCTCCGCTCAGCAAGGCTCTTAGGATTTTTTAGTACTAAAATTTTGAGGTCAGTCACTGCTGCTAACAACTGTCACCAGAAATGTGGTACCATATATATTCTCAGACAATGTAATTCCATTTTGCCTTGGTTTCCAGGCTAAATAGTTTCTATAACCTTGTCACAGTAATGGCCTGACTTCCTACCTCTTCTCTTTCTGGTTAAAAATGTGGTGCATACATTAGACAACTGACCTGTACCACTGAAAATCCATATTATGTCCACTCCCCCCCTCCTCCTATTCATGAACAGATAGAGTAAGTTGTAAGAGAATGTCCTTGAAGGATCTTTTTTTGTCCAAATACAAGAAACAACTATGGTTTTTTTTTCAATGCCACTCTATTTTCCTTCAGATTAATAGAAACAGTAAGGAAAAATACAGTCTCTAAGAAGACAGCATGTCACCTTTGAAACATACTGTGTTGGCTCATTGAACAAAGCAGCAGCTTTATAAACTTCAATGTGCAGTACCTAGAAAACAACTACCAAAAGAGTTCCACAGCTCAATGGACAGAGCTTTATGTTAGAGCCAAGGGGCATCCTGCTTTATTATCAAATAGTGCTTTACTATCAAATAGTGCTTTATTATCAAATAATGCAATGAAGATGTTCTGTATCTTCAGAAATGCTAAGAATCAGCAGTTGCACTCCTCTAAATATTAGTGGTTTACATTCTGAAACCAATCGCTTCCCACAGACGGACCCTCCCTTTTAATCCCAAACATGAAGACAGTTGCTGACACTAAAGGGCAGGAAATTTTAGAAGCAAGAAATGGAAAGATTTCTGAACAGCATGAAACTGACCTGCTAAAACCCACCGCCCCAGAAGGTCACAGAGTGAGATTAACCGAGGCTGGGTACTAATGAAAGGCTTGGATCATTTTATAACCATTCACATCTTTAGCCACGCTAGGCGGAGATAATGATTGCACTAATCAGACCAAGCTTCAGGGCATAAACTGTCTGTCTCTGGGATATATCTGCCACGGATTACTTGCCAAAATAGGATTCTTTCTCTTTCCCCTTCTCCCACCTCATAAAGTTTTGAACAATTAGCCTTTTACATTAACTGTCATCCAGTTCTTTCTCCAGTGGTGGGTACCAGTCAGTGCCAGAAACACTGGACCAAATTTCTTCAGAATGTGTGGTTTCTGCAGTTGAGACTTTCCAGCGTGACACTAACTAAGACAACGCACCAGCAGGACCTGTGGAGGTTGGAAAACAGCTCAGCCCAGAAACACTTGAATCCTGAATGCTTTTTGCAGCACATGCAACCTTTGAAACAAATATATCAGTCTTGTAAAAGATTACATTATATTTTCCAGTATAGTGGACTCCAAAATTTTTGTCACTGTCAACCCTCAGAATTTCTCTCTGCCCCACCCTTCCCATCCAAGTTTTCATTGGAAGCACAACAAAGGTGATGTAGTTACAGAAACCAGCTACAGACCCATTTATCATTGTTTTACGGACCACCGCTGGTCCATAAACCACAGTTTAGGAATTGCTGGCCTAAAGCATCACAGAAAAGCTAGGAAATAGCAACCAAACTATCTGTGGATTTAAACTATGAGAATAATCGTTTTGGCAAATCTCACTCTTCTTTTTTTGTCCATAAATGCTCTACCAACAAATTGTGACTTTATTTATTATTCACAATTGCTGGGCAAATAGAATCCACATGTCTTTAGACTTCACTAGCATAAAAAATCTTGATCTCAATTCCTCTGCTAACGTGAATTGAAACAGTCACTGTGTCATTTCGAGTAGGTAAAGATCCTGTTTAAATCAGGGCTCTGGGCTGATGGTCAGCCTCTGACAGTTTTACAAGAAAATCCTTGTCAGTAGTTATTTTCTGTCTTTTATTGCAGAGAAACAGGGGCAAAATGTTTTGATTTGATGACTGTTTGCCTACTGAAGTGATGAATAATTTGTCCATTAGATTACTTGCTTACTGGAAATCAATGTCAGATGTGACATTACTGTATATGAGATCCTCTTGGTTTTCAATTACATAGTTGCACATCTAAGACAATTATCTTGCAATTGTTCATTTTTAAAATTGGCATTTATGGCCCTAGTGCAGTGTTCCGCTGGCAGCTAACTAGATGTCACACCTGCTTAAAAAGATTGGTTTTTGTTTAAAATAATTGTTATGATGAAGCTGAAACATTCTGTGATTATTTAGATGGTGCCAAATTACAAGCTGCCATGTTTTTGCCTAATTTTGCTTTAGCAGTCATAATACTTCATATATTATGCCTACTTTCATTGCAGCTTCTCAGCATATTCTGGAAATATCTTGAGTATTTACTGGTATCTTCATATTAATGAAAATGTAAATATGCTTCCATGTGCCAGACTTTTGCTCTTCTGCAAAGGAGTGTTATGGTGAAATCATTGCCCCCTGCATCTATGCCAGAACTCGGTGCCTTACATAGGGCTAGCACTTAATCCTGAGCAAGGAATTGGGAAATAAGAGCCAGAAAAAGGAGAAAAAAATTCTAGAAAATGGAAGAAATATTCAGTAAGACAGGTCCTCATCCTGGTACACTATTTCTTTCTGGGTTTATAATGGGATGCTGCAGTTTTGCCTTGTGTTGCTTTACATTACAGTACTCGCTCATCCAGTTCGATACAAGTAAACAGCACAGCAAATGGAAAATAACAGGCTACTTAGTCATAAAAGATATTTCGAACATCCCATAATATGTGACCGCATAAAAATTGTTGATCATAGCAGAAAATGGCCCTGTAAATTTTCCACAAATTTTCTATGGCTCTGGATGAAAAAAAAAAAAGAGTGAAAGTTTTGATAACATTGTAACGTTTTTTGTTTTTTGTTTTTTTTAAAAATACAATTCCATAGTTTCCTTTCTGGCAGAGAGCTGAAATATGTGAGCCCAGAAGGTTTCTGGCATTTTTTTAAATGACTGAATTATTATTATTATAATAAGCTCTGGTGATATAGGATAGCAAGAAAATTGTTTTGTTACTTGACTTTTGATTACAGGATAAACATTTTTATGAAATCTTGGAAGTTGTTCTTGGAGCTACATCATCACTTTTTGGTTACAGTTTTACCCTCTAATTTCTTAGCTGAAAGTTACTGTGACAGAAAGAGCTGGGAACTGGCTTGAGAAGAGCCAATGTCAGGTTGAAATAAAAATGTATTAGTTTATGGGATTACCAAATGATATGGGAGCCCAGTAATACTAAGAATTGCACAGACATAACAAGAATCAAGAATCCTTGTACCAAAGAAGTTTGTGTGAGGTCAGGAAGGTGAACAGCAGAGCTGGGAACAGAAGCCTTATCTCCTGACATCCGGTCCAGTGCCCTTCCTCAGGACTATCTCAAATGATGCCTTTCTCCCTTCTTCAAATTTCCTTCTCTGTTTTTTCACGTGAGCCCTGGCACTGACACACTGGAGCAGCCTCGGGTCAAACCAGTCCAATAGGTTCTCTCTAACAGCAGTCAATGCCACGTGTTTCCAAGAGACATTTTACATCTCTTACAATAAAAATTTTTAAAATGTAAGGATCAGACTGTCTTCTGTCAGGCTTTCTCATGTGTCTTTTTGCTGCCTCATTATTGTTTTCTTCTTTCTCATTTCAGCCCCAAGGTGAGCTGCAGGAATGCGTGCTGCTCTGTTTGATGACTTACACAAAAAGGCAAGGGGACACCAGACACAGTACCCCCTCACCACTTCCTAATGCATCTGTCTCTACTTTCTACCTGCACACACTGAGTTCCTGCTACAGATGGTGGCTGGCACACAAGCTGAGTATTCCCAGTTGTGCTGCCATTCCCATACAAAGGGTCAGTTTTCAGAAGATTTTGGACAAATCCACGTTTCTGCTTTCTGAGCTATTTTCCAGCTTCTCTTTGTACCCAAGAAGTTAGAAGAAGTGAGATTTCCGCAGGACCAACAAGCCAAAAATTTACCGTGAGATTTATGAGAATCACAAGAAATTGCAATTTGTTTGGTTTGCTTAGTTGCACTGAATCACACTGGAAAAAGAAAAGAAAGAAAAAATACAAAAAAACCCAATCAATCAGCTGATGGTATCAGCTTTCAGATAATTCTAACTTTGAATTGGACTGCTATCAGTAACTATAGTTTAAATATATGTTCAGTGCAAATGGGCAAAAACAGGCTATGAGAGCTGACCTCTGCAGTCCCCCTGAGCCCTCCCGAGTCAGACAGTTGCTTGTTCATGCAGCTCTTATTCACTGTGGTTACACAGCACACAGTTCCGTTTCAAACTTAAAACACTCTCAGCTTGGTATGTGCATTCTGGTATCATTACTCATGCATTTAAAAGTCATGAAGCATTAATTGCACTAGAAACAACAATGTGTGATCAAATGTTAGGAAATGCCTTGCTTTCCTGCACGCACAGACATGCATAAGTTTACTTTGTGCCTCAGTTTCCCCAGTAATGAAATTGAGGTAATAGTACTGTCCTGTCCTCCAGGGCTGCTGGGGATAAAAGCACGAGAGACTCTGTGTTGGTCAGATATTATAGCTACTGGGATCAGCTAGTTCAGAAGAATTTCTTGTTTTAAAAGGGTAGCTGAGGTAAAACCATACAGCCCCGGATTTGGGATTGGCCAGGGATCTAAGCCTCATCCCAGTTCCAGCATTAGGGCTGAGCCTGCAGCAGCAGCTGGGCCAGGACCCTGGGTTCCAAGCTCGCTGCAGAGGTTGTGCCACTTTGGTTTTGGTCTGGGTTCATCTCTACTGGACCCAAACCAATATAAGAAAGTGATGAAAGATACACAGCTGGCCACGGAAGCACAGACACTGTGGTTGAAAGAGCAGAAGAGGAAATCTGACTGCTCCAGCTCAAAAATAAGAAAGTCTCTTTTAATTTATGCAGTCTAAAGAGCCTGGACTTGGCATACGGCTAATCTGTACAAGGAGAAGGGCAATGAAATACACACGCAACTATCAGTTCCCTGCTGTTCTGTGCCTATCAGTAAACTCCCAGTGAGAGCACGTATGTTTTCTCCTCTTATCCTAACACCGTCCTTCTGAATGCTGCCATTCTTCTGCACCAGTACTACATAATCAATACACAACTCAATGTGCACAGTGGAGACCTCTGTGTTTTTTCCCTCCCTCTGGGAATTTTGCAAACCCATCCCTGGCTTGTCCAGATACATCTACAGCTCTTCCCCTTATAAACAAATAACAACAAAAAAGCTGCAGTCACAGAACTTTGTTGATTCTTCCTGTGCCATACTGGGGTGCACATGGTTCCCAGTGGCCTTTGAAAACCTGATGCATGGATTAGCTACATCAGCACACGAAGCCCTTTACAGATACTCAAAAAAGGAATGACGTTGTTATTTTGTAAAAGACCTGCACTGTCACTGTCTAGACTTAACAGGCACCCATTCCATTTCAGTGCATCGCAACAAATTTAACTTAATGCACCTTAACAGATGAAAGCTCCCTAAACAATATACCATCAACAGGGCATCATAATTTCAGGCTCAGTGCTTCTGGGAGAATGTGATGTTCCTGTCAAGCTCATATCCCGAGGCATAGTGCTGTGAAGGACCATTCATTGCAGCCAAAGTGAAGGTAGAAGGACCATGCTGTTCGTTTTAAAATATTTTGTCAGCTCAATAGAAAATCTAACTTCCTTTTTTTTTTTTTCTTCCCCCCTCCAGTCCTTTGCCTTCTGGGAGGTTTTTTGGGAGGAAGAAATAAAAAGATGTGGAAGGACCCTCCCTCCAAATGTTTATTAAAACAAAACAATAACAAAAGACTACAGATTCTAAATGAAATATAAACAGCAATATTAACTTCTTTCCAGTTTGTTGGAAAATATGCACAACTGTTTATAGCTAAAATTTCCCAGATGGCATTTCAGAGCTTGCTATTCTTCTGGCACTTCCTGTTGCAGAGGCAGGGAAAAGAAAATGGATTTTTATAGGCCCTTAAAAAGTAAATTATATGAGTCAGCTAGCGCACATGCATGCATATATTTAATCACTTAACTCCCTGAAATACAGCTAAGCAAGACCCAAACAGTTCAGTAAAACGGACTCTGAAACCAGTGGCAATATTTCTATTATTTAAGCAGCCAGTCGTTGGTTAGTTAGAGTTACTCCACAGATTTTATCACAGTTACGGTAGGGCCTCTTTTTCCCAGTACTGCTGGTGTAAAGATATTGCTGAATATTTCTCAAGCAAGAAGTTCTGAAATATTTTTCAAAAGGTAGGTACAAATTTCTTTGATACCCTGAGACTGGTGGAACTAGACTTCGCTACTGAAGTGTGTTTTAAACACAGATCTTTTACTCAGGGACTTGAGAAGGTATGACATGCAAGATAGCTTTTCTAAGACCAACAAGAGCAGCCAAACCTTTAGAGGCTCTAGTGAGAGTCAGTATTCAGCAGAGCAGAATTTTGTTACTTCATATTTCATAATATCTTGGGATTATGGAAACAGAAAGCACAAATACAAAGGACTCTCCTTGTACAGCTCAGGCCCAGTGATGGTCTTTTACAGTGCACAAATGGCATGCTCGAGTGGCACTTCCCAGCAACTCTGTATAAACTTCAACAGTATAAATTGTCCAATTCCATGAAACTTCATGCAGCCAGCTAAGGAATCTACATTTTTACATGTTTTTTTGCAAGACACTGTGAAACCTGTAAGCTAATGCTCCTATTCCAGGAGTCTGTAACAGAAGTATCTTTTCCACTTTTGGTACTAACACTATGGTTTTGACAACACTTTTTTTGATGGAATTTGAAGTTGCCCATTATAATAAATTTATACACAAACTTAAAGTCAAACAACTTCTGTTGCTCCTGCACACATAAGCTTGAAAATTAATGCTTTGCCATTCTGCAGGACCTTCTGATCTAGGTGCAAAGACAAACTGTTAGATTCTCAGACTTCACATGGGCAGGAATTATTATCCTGTTCTACAAAATGACAGAGGGCAAGTTTGACTTGGGGCCCTGCAAAGTGCATTTGTTTACTACTCCTGCAAACTCCAGGTGATGTTGGTAAGTCACTTAGGTTTACTTTTTCAGAACTATCAATCCTTCAGTTCTGTAGGAAAGTTATCTTGAAGCACCTAAAAAACACTTTTCAGAAGGTAACTAGCATTGAACCTTAGGAAATCGGTCCCTAAACAGACATCACTTATCAGAACTACCCAGGAAGGCAGCCAAAATCCTGGTTACTTAAAAAAGTTATCCCTCTCTGGTTTTCCTTCCCAACAACATCTGTAAAATTAAGATCTAAATCATAGCATGTTTTATTGAAAACACATAAATCAGATACAGGCAACTGGAGTCATGTAAGTACTTGATTAGACAACTAAGCCACAAGGACATTCAGTTCTACACCCAAGTTACACAAAGCTGAGCAGAAATCCAAACTGGCTATCTACGGTTTGCTTGAGCTCTAATTCTCAATTTTTGTTGTTGAATTATGGTCTCTCTGCCACCTTAGTGTAGAAAGAATTGTGTTTTCTCCTTTCAGCTGTACTGAGTGTTGAGCAGGGATGAGGGTGGTTTTGGCTTCCCTTTATTGAATTCAGTGATAAAAAGCGTTGTTAATGAATAATAATCAGCTATCTGCTCTAAAAGCACCATGAAACGAAAAGAACATTAGTTCCTTCAAAGACAAGTCTGACTTTTATGAGTACCCTGTACTAAAACCAGAAGTGCCTTGTCTGCTTTGTGTTTTCAACTTGGAAGAGCTACTGAGATGTAAAAAGCATGGCTTTTTTAATGCACTGATTAACATTGTAAAGTGTGAAGCAGTGAAATCCCTTCTAGTTTTGGGCCAACCTTGCAAAACTTTTTTTCCAAAACAAATGAGGAGAATACAAAATTAATTTGTGTTCCTTTGTGTCCTGTCATTTTAATTTGGCAACTCTATTTTTATTGTTATTCCAAGAAACATAAAATAATCACAGTTATATTGACAAGCACACTGGGGCTACTAGTAACATAATCTATAGAATTAACCACTGTAAAGAACACCGCCTGAAGATAGTAACATCCAGACCAGAAATCTAACAAGGGAAGCCCTTAGGTTAAAAATCAAGAATCTCTTAACTGGAATTCAATGACCGTTCCCCACTCAGTGAATATATTTTACATCCAGACAGTCAGCTCAGCGTTTTTATGGGAGTCACTTTGACTAAATTATTCTGCCCTGCTAGTCCTGAGATTGGGACCTCACTGTACACTGGAGTTAGTAATTCTAGTTAAGACTGCAATTGTGGCATACTTTGGCATTGTGGCTATCGCTGCCTATAAAAGCATTGGTCCTTCATGAACAGAGACAGATTTTGGGGTCGCTGTAGACTATCCCATTGGCAACTGACAAAACTGAGACTAGACAACATGAAACAATGACAATATTATGTTCCACATAATAAAAAATCTTCTCTCATGGCATGATATTTTCCTATGGTTACATTTTAAAAAGATATCATCTTTCTCAGCTGGCTGTATACTCTGAGAAGATACCCTGAAAAGAGGTGTCTGTCTGAGAATTCATACAAAACAGCTCAGAGAGATGTGTGAAATTGCCCCCTTCTTCATAGTGGGAAGTTAACTATTCCAGTAAATTCTGGAGCTGCTTCACTCTTCAGAGTAGAGTCATGATGCACTGAATTCACAGAATTCATTGACTTTAATGGAAACATAACTTTGCCCTTAATGGTTGGATAGAATGACAGTCAGGGCACATTTTAAAACATATGCAAAGTGAGAGAGATCAACACTACAGCACATCTACATTTTACTACATTTAGTGGCCTTTGCAAGTTCAAAGCAACAGCAGTCATAGCATCTAAAGTAGTACCTTTCTTCAAATAATATGTACTATTTGTTCAAATCCATGTTCTTCTTTCCCTTCAAGCTGTTCAGCATATACCCTACACACCAGTAGAAGAGTTCCTAACTATAATTAACTTCAGTACTAGAATCCAAATAATCCCAATTTGGTAAAGCAAGCCATTAGATCTGACCACCTTACTCTGGAGAAGAGAGTTGAAAAATAATAGTGCTCTCTGCTATACGAAATTTGGACACTTTCTTTTGCTAGTGCAGTATCTTATTTCTCTCTCCCTTTTTCTCTTTTTGAATACTGGCAATTCTTTCTCTTGTGGTTACTTTAATTTCTGCTTTGAATGCTTCCCTCCAAGCTAAACTGGCTGGCTTTTGATTTTGCCTTGTTTTGTTCTTGTTTAAATGGTGGATTGGAAACTTCCAGATGTCAATATTCTAGTAAAATTTTATCTTGGAACAGCCCTTCCTAACATTCACTTCAAAACCTCAGCATTCTTACAATGCTGATTTACACTGCAGTCCCCCGGCTGGAGAGTGTACCACCAGAACAGGACAGCCACATATCAGGCTGAGAGTGTGCCCGTTGCCGTTACTGCCACTTGTCTTTTATAAACAGCAGCTGGCCACAGTAAGGGAGGCCACTGGCCCATCTGGCCCCAAATTCCACATTCAGCTGTGGCATACGCCAAATGCTTCAGCAGAAGGCAGAAAACTCCTGGTCATAGCCAGTGGTACAAGAGTGTACGTGTCTGGGAATGAGGGAAAGGGGAGTTAAACTCCATGTATCTCTGAGGATCAGCATGCACCTCTGAGAAGGAGATATGGTACTCCCTGAAACTCTTTGATTTACCCTAGCTAATATCACTTGAAATGTTACTGTCCAAATGAATAGCCTACCAAGTCTTGCTCAGGTTCAGAGGGCAATTACTCTGCCAAAATCTTGTTCAACCTGAGCTGCAGTTATGTGTCCTGTTGAGCAATGATGGGCTCTGAGTTTGTGCGTCAGGGTAGGAATGACAGGAGACAGTTTCTAGTCCTGTTTCTGATGCCCTGCTTTTCTCAGCTCTGCTCCCCACCACCTATGGTCTTTTTAGACAAGCAATGATTAATCATTGGCACAGATGCTAAGTTTAGCATGAATGGAGACTAAAGCTCTTAACAATGAGATAAAACATTTTTAAAATAAATTTGTCACTAAACATCAAAGAGGTCACCACCACTGGTCTAAGGTTAGGGCTGGAGTTAGACTTAACAATTTGGGACTACAGGAGCAAAAACAAAACTTGTTTTGCTCAGACTGGAGTCAGACCACGCTGTAAATCCTCTTAGCTGAGACTAGATACATTACACATTCCAAAAGAGTGGTGGAGGAGCTCCACAGCCTGGGAGAGAACATACCAGCAAAAATGAGTTTCCAAATTTAAGAGGATGCTGAACAGCTTGGAATATTGCTTTCAACAAAACTTTAAGCACAGCAAAGACAATGGCAAAAAATTGAGATATTTAAAAAACAAGACAATACTTTATAATATTAGCAGCCTTCTTTTGCCTAACAGAAAAGTAACTGAATGCAAATTTTAAAATACAATATAAATGAATTCTGATCAAAGGACTGAAATAATAAAAATGGAACTGACCAGCGGGAAATTGACTGCCAGCTGTTATCCTGAGCCACAACATAAATTATTTTGAAACATAATTACAAATAAAATAATAAACTGGCTTTCATGCAGAAATCACAAATTTGTAAGGAATCAATTATAGTGATGAGAAAATAATTAATGTAATGAACTCTGTAAAGGCCATTCCCATGCACAAGATGAGACAGAACATTCAGGCAGTAAGCTACATAAGCATTCTGTGATTGCTCACGTAATAGAAGTAATATATTTGTCCATTCTCCCAGAAAAAAAACATTTTGAAAAAAATATGTAGGGTACAAATTTGAAAATGTGGAAAAGACAAACTGAATGTTTCTTAATTCATGTTAGTTTTATAGTTCATCTTTGAATTTGCGCACGGCTTCCTGCTTTGTCATTTTTTAGGAGTCATCGCTGACTTTTATGCTGTAATAATGCAGGTAATAACTAATAACTGCTGTGATAGTGAGCCAGACCTGTGGAAATGATGCACCAAACCCACCAGGACAATCCAAAATAAGCGGTTAGCAGTAAATAATGCCATGATAAATAATGCCATGAAAACTTTTGCTCAGGGTTAGTTATTTCCAGCTTGTACTCCCCTCCCCATAAAAATTAGAATTTCTTAAAGGAAAAAAAAAAAGTACTTTGGGTGCTCCATTGTTCATACTATTTTTATAGGAGTGTAACTTGTATTAAAGAGATGGGTCTATCGATATTTCTACAGCCTCAGGACCTCCATGTTCTGTGATCAGAGAGCTCCATTAATCGGAGCACTGTACAAATATTAAGAGTTTCTGTCCCCATGGTGTTACTGTCTAAACACATGGCAGACAAAAGAAATATCATCAGAGAGAAATATGCTCAAATTAAAATTGAAGGGAAGTAATTTGATTACAATTGTGCACTGACTCTATCACACACCCCAGAATATAAATCCAATCATCAGCCAGGCCCCACCTATCCCCAGAGCAAGACTTAAACAACAAAGCCAAAGTGCTCTTTTAAGAACAGTGACAGAGACCTGTAGCATTTCTACATAAGGTCAGACGGACCATCAGCATCCTAATTTTAGCTGTCTAAAGCCTACATTTTCACAGAAAGCCAAGGTTTTTTGACAAAGTATTGTGCTGTATGTACCTGCTGCATGCAAATCCAAAGGGATCGAGCACTCAAGTGGCATCAAGTTACATTACTGCAGCCAAACCCTCACTCCTAAGACATACTGGGAGTGGATCATTTGGAAAAGTGTGTGTATAGTGGTGTTGGTTCTGGGGCTTTTACTTCTACTGAACTTATGAAATGCCAGCTATTCCACACTATCTTACTCAGGTATGCTCTTCTTCCTCTTCCCTTGCATCAGAAATTGACTGACTGGTTTTGTGCCTAAGAAGAATGGATCTGAAAATACTATTAACTTCGGGTTTCTCTGCAGCCTAATAGTTAGAGCTGATTGTCAATGTAATAATATTTTCTCCTCAAATATGATGCAGACAGAGGTTTTACAGAGTCATCATCTATGACGTGACATTTCATTAGGTTCCCATCCTTGAGAGTCAGGCTGTTGGGAAGTGATTTTGTCTGCAAAGTTAATGCACATGCCTTTTTTCATTGCCTGCTTACTGAAAAGTATGCGTTATGTCCCTGGCTATATTTCTATATTTTTTATTGCAGTCTATTATTCAGTTTTTGCATAATTCAGAAGACTTGATGGAAGGCACAAATCATTGCCATGCAAATGACTGTGAGATGAAAACCTCATCATTGTGCTATGCCAACACAACTTAGCCTTCAAAAGCAGTCAGCTCCCATTGCAATCAAAGGGAGTTATGTGGTGAAAAGCCCTCTGCAATCCATTGAAATTGTGTCCCTTAATGTTTTACAAATGTCTGCAGCCGCAATGACTCTCTCTTTCTCGGCACTGTTCATATCTTTATCCAGCAGCCAGTTCTTTCTTTTGCAACTCAAATCAGTGATTACAGAAGCAAAGGAAGTACTCTGCAGACATTCACAGCAGCTAACACTGGTTAGGACTTTACAGACTTCTTATTGGCAAAATTTAAAATGGTTTGCAAATATCATCAACTCTACTTCAACAGCTGAGAGGTGAGTTGACTTGCCCATGGTTATCTCGTGAACTAAGACAGAAATCAGGCTCCTGTTGAACTGGGAGCTCACCCAGCCATTAGAATATACTGATACCTTTGAATCATTGCATTATTAGACATTCCTTTTGCCATTCCCTGTTAATCCAAGTTAATATCTGAACACTGGTAATGCAGTACATTTTCGTAGTGCCTTCTGATGTGGTTCTAATATACTTTCCAAATATTTATGATTTTATTCCATCGCTTTCATGAACTTACCTAAGCCTTTTGCTTCATGTTTGTCAGCACCTGGACTACATAGAGCTTTAGAGAGGAGTAAAAATGAAGACAGATGGTTTGGATACCCTCACCATATTGTCAGAGTGTACTTACCTGATTAACACACATCCCTAATGAAACTACCTCTGTGCTAGTAAACTAATGGCTACTGCATAGGCTCAAGCATACACTAGCATACAACCATTCCTACTGTTGAATTATTAGCATGCTCCCTGGCATAATTTTGGCTCATGTTAATTGACACTCTCTCGGGCAATGCCTGGGCATGGCATGGAAATTCTTCAAGTCAGGGACTGTTTCCAGCTGACACTTTGAAGCAGGATGCTTTGTTTTGGGTGGAAGAGAGTAAAGTGATGTGGGCATGAGCCATGTCATGCCTTTCGATACAGGGCTCAGGGAGTGGCCCTTTGCCATTTTGTTTATGTGAAATATCCTGAGAGAACAGTATTAGAAAAGATAAAAGGGAAAACAGGTTTTGGCAGAGCTTCCCACACCATAAATATGAGCTTAATGATACGGTTTTCTATTGAGGCTTATTCCTGCTGCTAGCTGACAATATCTCAGTGACTGTACATGTGTGGGTTTAGTTCTGGAGACGTACACTCCAACTCTTGTTACCCATGTTATTTTTAAAGTTGTTAATGAACACTGTTTTCATAGCTGATAATGAGCTTGCATTGACTTCAGTGCAACTGACGGTGTTCTGCGTATCTGTAAAGATCCGCTTCAATATATAGTTGGCTTGATTTTCAGTGTCTGGCTGCAAAATCCAGTGCAATGCAGAGATGCTTCAGATGGATTTTAAACTAGATTGAACTCCTGTGCAGCACAGCAGCTTACTAAATTTCCCCCGATGCTTTCTTGTACTAAGCCATATAATTTGCAGTTGTTTTTTCCATGCTCACATTTTGACAGGCACCATTTTAGCAAAAGCCACAAAACCATTATCACTGTACCCAAGTATGGAGTCTCAAGCTAGCAGGTTACAAAAGCTCCCAACACAATACTGTGCTTACCCAGAACAACTGTGTTCTTAGGAAGCAGTGAAAGATTGCTAGTCATTTGATAACCACCAGGTGAAAACAAAACAGAAGATGTTAATTACTATCTCACAGAGCAATTGGATTGAATTAGTAAGAATGAATAGAATTCGCCATGGGAAACTTCCTCTTCTATGGAAGATTTATGGCCAGGTCATGTTTTAATGGTAATTCATTTACATCGTAATGCAGATTTATTTAAGTTACATACAGGGTGATTAGAGTTATTAGATACAGATGTGGTGCTTCTTGGCCAGATGCAGGGAAACGGTTTATATTCTGTCCTGAGTACTTACCGCATGCAGGTCATTTCTGTTTTTACTGTACCCCAGTGTGGCTGAGTGCATAGAATACTTGTGAATAATGCTGTTTTCTATCTAGTTTATTAAAGTGTATGTGTTAAGCTGTACATATATACATAACTTATCTTCCCTATACTAAGATACAGCCTATATTGTCCATAACAGCAAGAATGTCTTGCTCCTGTGGCCCACCTGACAGTTTACCGACTGAAATGCATGGGCTTTTAACAGCCACCTCAGTTGAATTAAATGTATTTTGAGGCAATTTTCTTGTATCTGTTTGATTGTAATAAGTAATTATTGGGATCACCTATACTCCCTTTGGAAATCTGTTTTGTTTAAGCAGCACCCCTGCTAGGCACTTGTGATGGTTTTCACTTCCTAAGTAAAAATTTGTCCATCAAGGTCTCATTTTTCTGTCAGATTGTTGACTATTGGCTGCAGGTTTGGGAGCCAAACTCATTTGTTTACGTTATGGATAATAAATCCTTTCTTGTTATCACTCTGTACCCAGTTTCACATCAAGAGAAGTGTAGGTTTCCTTGTTTTGATCTCTTAACTGTAACAGCTGATGAAGAGGAAATACTGTTTTTGTCAGATAGTGCTGATTTCAGAATTTGGCAGGTGTAGTACTCCTGTATTTTCTACCTAACATAAAAGCATTAATTGCTGTGTCTACACCTTCCTGTTTATTTGATTCTTTTATTTGCAAGGAAAGTCTCCTGCTAGAAATGACTTTTTTTTTTTTAGAAACCTAAGCTTTTTACTCAATGTAGTATAATCCCAAAAGCAGCTGCTTCGTGCAAAAAATACTGCACTTTCTGTAGAAAAAAAATCCCAAATAAAAATAATTAGGCCAAAATACCAGTTATTTGTTTTGGATATGTGAAGTGATGCAAATGCTCTAATGTAGTTTCCTCATTTTGGACAAGAGCCCATTTTCGTCTCTGGATCAAGTCCCTGAGTATTCCTCATCAAAACTACTTTCTCACATCCTGAGGGGATACTTGGGTACATCCTAATCTAATACAACTATCTAATACAACACGATCTAATACAACTTTTGAGCAGCGCTCCAGAGGGCTAAGGCAGAAGGGGAGCTATTATTCAGCTCTTTGGCAGAAAAGTGTGTGCATACCTCACATGGCCTCCCAGATACGCTGACAGACAAAAAGTGAGAAGGATTTGGAGTCAGAGCATTTGGTGGACTTAGCAATTCTGAAAAATAATGCAAGGCAACCTGCTGCTTACAAAGGTTTTGAACTAATTGCAATTCTTTGTCATACTAGCTGAAACTCCTGTGCTTATACTGCAATACTATGAAATCTACACAGCAAATAAAATGCTGGAAACATGCAGGGGAGTCCTTCCACAAATATTTTCCTCAGAATCAGTGAGCTTAGGTATGCTTTGAGGGGAACCATTTGGAAGCATGTTCCATAACAGATATCTCCATTCTCTCTGCAGTGGCTCTGGTAATTTTATAGAAATAAAACACATTTCTTATGCAAATATAATTAATTTGGAAAAATCCTAGGTTCCTTTCTAGCCCACAAGATTTCAGTTCTCTCATTCTATAAATCACGTTACTGTAACACTCAAAGAAAAGTAGTTAGTATTTGATAATGATGTAAAATAAACATTGAAAGATTCACTCCCTACTTCTTTACTTTTTAATATGTTGATTAAACTCTACATTTTTCAGAAGCAACTACCTGTTCTGTACATCTGTACAGCACCAATCACACTAAAAATGTACATTCGGTTCTTAGAAGCTCAAAGGATCACTTGTTTAACTCATCTGTCCCTCTGCATAACACAGTCCGTAGATTCATCCCACTGATTGCTACTTGATGACTGTCATTTCTGTATAAACTAGACTGTACCTTTCAGAATGGCATCTAGTATTCACTTACATTCTTTACCCTAGAAGACAGAACATCTTCCAGAACCCTAATTATTTGTATTTATGAACCACCTCCACATTTAAAAAATGCGTGCCTTAGCTCTGTGTGCTCTGGTTTGGCTTCCTTTGTCTGCTAACTTAAGTCTATTACTATCATAAATATCCTCCTGCTCATGAGCACAGCATCTGGATCTGCTCCCTGCAAGCTAATTATTTTGTGTATTTTAGCCTCTCACCAAAAGAAATAAAAGTAAAAGAATCATAGAAGAATCAAAGAATTCTACCACATTTGCAGAAGGAGAAGGGCTCTACTATTAGTCATAAGGAGGAAAGTGTTTTAAAGCTGAACCAGGACATCAGAACCTGACTCATAATCAGGTATTTGTGGCAATGCCTTATATTGTTCAAATAAATCATTATGTGCTCTTATGGCTTACTAGTACTATTAAAACATCATACTCAGAAAATTAAAAGATAATTTCTGTATCACACCCATTAAAAGATATTATAAATTTTAAAATGCCATTATAGCTGCAGACTAATTTGTACTAATATATTTCATAATTAGACCTAAGATACACATAGCATATTTCATGGAGCATGACTAATCTAGCAGGCATGATAATATAGTAAACTAATATAATAAACCTCGCAAAGCACCTGTGACTTAGATAATCATATCCGTCATTACCCTTACAGAAGTGTGGCCTTGATATATAGGATGGAGGAAACCAAAGCATAGAAGGTGACATGCCTACTACTATAAAGTAAATAGGCAGACAAGCCAGGACTGTGCTCCTTTGTATCTAGGGCAATAAATGTAACAATTTTAAATCGCTTTCCAAAACTATTTCCTGGTATGAAGCATGCCAAAAACTGCTAAACGACAATATGGGCCACAGCACAGATGGAAATTGTCCAAATGTGTCATGGTCTTAATTCTTAATTCCTCAATACCCATCCTTAGTATTGCAGTGCTTTAATTGTGAGCTGCTCGTCCAGATAAGACCTACAGTTGATCACACTTGCACAGAACCTGTCAAGTGAAGGCTCAGGTTCTTTCAAGTGCCTTCATGTTCACACGCTATTAATAGTAAGCAAAAGAAATATTCTGACAACCCACATGTCTCTGACCATCAGACATCACCATATATCAAGTGATTTTTAATCAATTTGTGTCTACAACTCTATTCAGCCCAGTAATATATCCAAGCGCATATAAAAGAAATAAAAGGGAAAAAAAATCAACAAAATCCATTTCACAAGAGAAAATTTGAATCTCTAGCTAATAATAATTTGTTAGAGTTTGTTCCTTTGAGGGGTGGCAGCTGAATTCCTTTGCTCACAAAAATCTTTTATTATTTGCCCTCACAGGCATTCATTTCAGAGAAAGAGAAAAATAATAAATTTCACTTCAGTTTCAAGCTATCTGTGACAAATACACTGTGACATTTGATTCTCCTTGTCTTTTTGATGCCACTTCTAAATAAATATTGATGGCCTGTCATAGCATGGCTATTGCCAGAAATGTTTTCATCCAAAAATTCAGATTTTTAAACAAAATGTGATGGGCAATAGAAAAGACATATTTTCCCAGTGGCTTTTAGTTTTCACAAATGCTTACATCTTTTGATTCCACAGTTGTTACAGATGGGACAAGCTGGAGCTAAAGACAGAAGCGGGTCATGGTTTTATTTTCTATTAAGGAAGTAAATATGAAATGATAGTGGAAAACATGTAGAGAAGTTGACTGTGTTCTTACGCTCCAGTAGAAAGAAGATCAGATCAGGTCTTATAGTCTGAACACATGCTCAGACTCTGGGGAAGTTCTGGTCCTTTGACCAAGTCTGAACTTCGTGGATTTCTGTTAAAGCCTGGATTTTTTGTAGTAGCCTGAGGTTGAATCCCATTGATTCAGTACAAACCAACTGAACTAAATGCATTGGCCTTTGTTAGAATGCAAGTCAAATTAGATGGTCCCTTCAGGCCTCAAAATTTCTGAAGCTATGACTTTATGGATCTTTTGAAAAGTTCTGACTTTCTCTATATTGAACCCAGACAATGAAATTTTGAAAAAAAAATTGATTTAAATTTAAGTAAAAGTCTTGCATTTTGCATCCACCTCTGCAGCCTAGAGTCAAATGCTTGTTATATTCCACTCTCTAAAGTGTAGAGTATGCACAGGGAAGAATCTTAGTTATGAGATAAGTGTATGTAGGGAGAGAAATGGGAAATATCTAGCAGAGGAAGTGCTGCTTGACAGTTGAGGATACTATGTGTTTTGGAGAGCCACTTCTCCTACGGCACATCCTCAGGGCAGAACTTATGCAAGCTAGCCCAGATACAACGTGCAACAGAGCGCCAGACTAATTAAACCACCTTGGAGAGAGTCTCATGTTATTCAGACGGAGTTTGGGTATATCTGCATAGTGCTTTATTATGCCGTGAAGACAGATTCCCTTTTCCAGCTCCAGCATCTAACAAAATGAGGCACTTGGAAGCAGCAGAAGACACCATACAGATAGTGATTTGTCAAATGTTGCTTCTCAGGCATTACCAGTATTTTCCCCTTTTTCACTGAGCACATCTTCATCATGCTGTTTATTTGGCAAAATCTCAAACCAGAGTGACCAACCATGTATTCTTTAACAGCTCCAGTGACACCAGTTTTGGTTTGCAATATATCTGGGTGCTCTCTCTCCAATCAGTCATCAGTGGCTGAAGGAAAAGAGATCATGGAAGCTATGACAGCTGAGTAGTTACTGAGTGACAACAGTAAAGAGTTTCAGAAGTGAAATTCCAGTCCTGACAGTGTGTGGTCCCTGAAAATTTGTGTTGTAACACAGAAAAGGTTATTGGGGCTGAGTTGAATTCTGCAAGATAATGGAACTTAAGCAGGGTCATTAACAGGCTCTCAGAAGTCAAAACAATTCTTTCTCTTTTCTTTCTTTCTTTCTTTCTTTCTTAGGAGGTAATATCCTGAAATTATTACTTTTGGTGTTTTGTTTGGGGGGGGGGGTGGGTGTCAGTGTGGCCCTATGGCTTGAACAATGGACTGGTGCCAAGGCTCCTTTCTATTTTCAGTCAGCTAACTGCCTGTAGGGTGACCATGGATAAATCTCGTCAACTCTTTCTACCTCAGTTTCCCCCCTGTAATGTAGCGATAAAATTCTTGCACCCCTTTGAAAAACCCTTTGGATTCATGGATATAGGATTTCATATAAAAGCTATGTATAACATTTGTCTACCCCAATGTGCAGTCACAGTGTGGAAAAAAATTCTATTTTATTTCTATCTTCTTTCTATTCTAAAATCTATTACTCTATGACAAGATGATGTCTTATCCACCTAATTTCAAGGTTTTTTTCTCCCTTTCATTCCTCTTTTTCTTCTTTCTCATAGGTGACAAGTTCCACAGGTTTCTTAGCAAAGCAGTGGTCTGCCCTGCCTGCATTTACAGTCTTTGCCCAACCCCATGCTCTACACTTCGCTACTGAAATTCAACAGAGACCTTCATAAATTTCCAAACAGGAGATTTTACTGAAATTGACATATTACTATTTCTTTTTAATATGAGACCCTGCAATTCATGTCAAACTATTTTAACAGGAACAATGTAGTCCATTTATGGAATCCATAATAAATGTCCAGACCATTTAGCTCTGATTGATAGCACCAAATGTGCGCATGCATTCCTGATATAACTAGCCTCCACTTTTCCCCATAGTTTTCATAGTTTGTTGTCCTCTTTCCTAGAAGCAACTCTCTACCAAGTATTTACCACAGCCTATTCATAAAAAAACCTATCCCGGTCCTAGAAAACTAGAAAATTAATCCAGTAGTATTAGGAGAAGTTTTCTTCTGTATAAGAATTTCAGCCGTATTATTCTTCTGTATTAAGTTGCACCCTGAGTGCCTGTTACCATAACTAGGCTAATCACTTGGTCTATTAAACTGTTAAGATATTAACCGTCTAACAATATTATTTCCATATACATGGTATATTCCTTTTTGCCTGAAACAAGATTTTGATTGTAACATGCCAAAGAACAGCATGGCACCTTCTAGCTGATACATATAAAGCATATTATGGAAAAAGTACACAACTTCACATTAGTAGGATTTTGCTGTGTGACAACTGCCTGGGAAGAATTGTTTGCAATGCATGTCAGCACCAAAGCAATAGGTACATTGCACTCATATCTGCATAGCATGTCTGTTTAATGCAGCCTAATCAAGCTTTGTAGAGGTAAACTGGGGCTGATGAAGCAACCATTCTTCTAGCTGGTATTCTTCTCCAGCGCTAGTGCAAAAAATATTGGTACCATGTTAGCAACATGGGCCCTTGCAGTTTTTTACTGCGATGCCAAAAATTTACAATTCAACCGTGACAAATAAGAGGGATCTCTTACAGAACAGTTTTCATTCACAAGTCAAAGCACTCTTTAGTTAGGAAGTACCTAGAGTTCAAGTTTTCTTTAACACTGCCTAAGTTGGAACAGACCCCTGTTCAACTCTGAATAGAAAGTGCATGTCCTGCTGTTTAAGTGTTTAAATGCAAACTAAAGTATCAATAGCTAGACATTCTGAGTTCAGTATGCTGTCTGAATCTACATCCTTGCTGGAATTTAGCCTTAATAATGACTCGAACATAGAAACTTTGGCCTCAGTGAAGGTGTTCCTGATAGGTCTCTGCAGAGATGTGTTCAAATCACCTCTGATAAAAAAGCAGTTTTCTTCCCTCACATACCAGATTGGCAGTGATGCTGAAGTTCATCAGGATGCAATAACAGAGCCATCAGCTGTTCATAGTTTACTTATCCAGGTTCTGAATTCATGTCAATAATTTACACTTGAAAATCTATTTAAAACGTGATCACCTGCCCACTGCATAAAATACAATACAAGTACCTAGGCTTGATCACCAGAGCAGAAGGCTGAGCAAAGGCAAGAAACTGCACTGGCATATGTGAATGCACACATAAACTTAAGAAAGAACAAGAAATAACATCTTCCAGAAATACAGATCTACAAAAAAACTAACTTGAAAAATGCTATTTCTAATGTTCACCAACCACTTAAGCTGAGGTGAAATGAGCAAATTAAGTTGATCTAAGTGTGGGCTGCCACTGAGAAGGATGCTTGTGTGGTTGCATGGTAATTTGGGTCAGGGAACTAATCCAACTGCAAAACCAACACCCTCCTTCTGCAAAAGGAAGTTTTCATCCAGTTCCCTGATTCAGCTCCCTGTGCAGCCACATAAGCACAAGTGTGAGCACAAAGGCAAGTACAGCAATTTGGATGCCAACTGCTTGGTGTTTTAAAAATCTTTCCTTCTAATGAATTGTTCCTATTATTAAATGAGCTGTTTTACACAGGCTGCTTTGCCAATTTCCTCACTGATACAGTTCCTGAGGAAAGGATGACAGGTATTGAACTACACAGATCAAACTCTATACAATGTGCTGGCTGGTACTGAGGGTGAAGTAGTTTATGTGCAAGAAGGTGAAAAAAACCCTAAAAGATTCAACTGGGAAAGGTATAAACTCGTGAACTAACAGTTGAGAGACACACCCAGAAAGGCACAAATGGGTACAAAGGGGCAGCCAGCTGTGTTACCTTTTGAGAGGCCTATTAGCATTAACCATGTAGGAAGTCAGTATTGTTGATATTAAATCATTCGGAAGCTGATGATTCTATATTCAGATTATTCACACATTTCATAAAATATCATCTTTTTCAATCAAAATATTTGCAGCTGCATGGTTTGATGGAAAAATAAATAAACTTTTCATAAGAATACTTGTGAAAAAATGTTTCTTTTCAGCAGACCATATCACCATTTTCTCAGTAGTTACAACAATGAATACCAGCCAGAGACAAGCTGGCTGGAAGAGCAGCCCAGCACTGGGACGGTCTGTAACATATTATCGACACCCTAAGCCCCCACTCTCCTAATAGGAAGATTTATTCACTGTCACTCCCAGGAATTAACCAGTGTTAAGAATTTGTCAGAAAAACATGTGAGACTGTGAGTATGGCACTGAAAAGGGAGGCAGAGAGATAATTCTTACCACTTTATCATCAGATGGCAAAACTGTATTCAGTTCAGTGAGGTCCACACACTGCCCTGGATTATGATTTTCAGCTCTGCAACTCTCTCCCTTATGACAGTGGGTAAATTCCTTTTTTTTATCCCTCTCAGCCTCTTAGTTGTCTTGTCTAGTCTGTTGGTACTGTGAACTCAAGAGGTCTAAGGCCGTTTCTTGTGATGAATTTAACAGTTATTGTCATATGGGGTACTGATTTAGGACGAATTCTCTAAACACTGATGCAATATAAGTAGAGGTGACCATATATCACTCTTTGATAACAAGTTTTTCTAAGTTTTTCCAGTTTCTTGTGTAACTGGAGCTTGTTTACGTGCCCTTCATGTTTTCACCACACACCATGCTCCTTCCACATTTCACCATCTTGTTTTTCCTAGAAAAAAAGATGTTATTGCTGGCATGGACACAAGATGAATGTTTACATTGGCAGCAACGGACATCACTTCCTGAGAGGGTTTTCATTAGAGGCAAAAGAATTTTTCAAAAGTTTAATCCTCCTACTGTGCTGTCAATTTGTTGCTGCACACAGAATCTCCAGCATGGCACTAGGACAAGAACTTCCAGGATCTGAGCAAAAAGGAAACTTCCCAAAAGATTAATGATTCAAAATCAAATTCTTAATCATAGGTCTTGAAATCTGACATTTCAAAGCAACTTTCATGTTCCATGTTACATGCTGTGTTTATGCTCCTGGAAAGCACATTTTTCTAATTGAAGGCTCTTGCGAAAGTTGATGAACATCAGAGAATTTTTCATTTGAAATACAAGAGAAAAAGTATGGGCTAGTGTATACAGGAGAGGACAGAAGATTAGAACTAAGGTTGCACTATTATTTGGTTGTTGTTATTTCTAAAATATCAAGAACAAATTAGTCTTAGGTCAATCACAAACCAACATTTTCAGTCACTGTAAAGTTGAAAGGAAGCACCACTTCAAGCCAAACAGTGTCAGCTTTGATCCAAAACAAAATGTTGTAGTTAGATTTGACAAATAGTAATTGTTTTCTCCATTTACAAATAAAATTGAGGGATATTCCAAAGTTTAAAGGAATTATATTCTGAAAAATGGAAACTCCATTTTAGGGAAATGAAAAAAAACATTTGATTTTTTTAAAGTAGGACTGCAGCTTCACAAATGAGTAGAGAGATGAATCTAAGGCAAGTTTTTTCAGAACACAAATCTGCTTGATATTCAGCTGAAAAATTCTGCCAAACTCTGAGGCAACTTAAGCACGAGTTGTCACTGAAAGAGCTGACAATACCGAGCTGTGAGGTTCCATCCTACTTCTACAACTGACATGCAAGATTTCACTAGGAAGAGTCAGTCTTTCACACTTTTGTGGGTGGCCTTCACACATTTGGTCCCTGTAGGAACAACCGCTTGATGGACACTCTGTGCTGTGCTAGAGGTAAAGGGGAGCAGGGACAGTTGTAGTGATTTTCTGTGCAATTAGCTTAAATCCTTTAAAGACTCTGAGTAGCTAGACATAAGCTTACCAATATGGTGAAAGGGGGAACTGCCTACTATCTCTTTCATAAGCTACATTGCATCACAGTTCAGAGATAAGTTATCTGATCTATGCCCTGATTTACACATCTAGTAACACTTTATTTACTTCATTTAGTTAGTTAGTTAGTTACATCACTTATTTTTGCCAACCATCTCATTACATACCTGATATTACAACCTGGAGTAGGATAAGCTTAATATTTGCGAGAAGCTTTGAGATCCTTAGGTAAAAATACACTCAGAAATATTGGTAATATTGCCTGAAAACATAACAGTTTATGTCACATACCAACACCAAAAAGCCTCTAATCCATGTCTGCTCTGTATTGGGATGTTACTCTTTGCAGGAGCCTGAAAATGGCAACCAGTCTCATGCAGACATGGAAATCAGGACATAACAAACTTATTTGTTTCTCAAGTTACCCTTAGATTCAGAATGGAGTCTTCCCATGAAATAGCCTTAACTTGGATGGATTCAATTCTGGACCAATGAATCAGAGTAAATGCTTTGACACAGGAACAATCAAAAGTTCCTATGGCGTTCCTATGACTACTTTGTGTGAATGCCAAAAAATGTAGGCATTCCAGTTTTGAGCAATTAGAATTTGTCTAGGAAGTATCAAATGTAAACTATGGACACAGCTGACACTATCAGAAACCCCAGCTGTAATTGCAGTGTGTTCACTAGAAATGGTGGAAAAATTATCTGGAGTCTTGTTCACCAAGTTTCATCCATAAACTGGACTACTGGAAAACACACACATTTGCTTCTCTAAGGGAATCTTGCAGTGCAACCCCTTTCACAGTCCATAAAGTCTATTGAACTGGACACCGCAAGCTGCAAAGAAACGTCCAAGCAAAATGGTGTCCTGGTTTCAGCTGGGATAGAGTTAATTTTCTTTCTAGTAGCTGCTGTGTATTCGATTTAGTGTGAGAAGAATGTTGATAACACATACTGGTTTCATTGTTGCTAGGTAATGTTTACATTAGTCAAGGACTTTTTCAGCTTACCATAGAAGCTGAGAGGGAGCATAGACAGAACAAGCTGTCCAAAGGAATATTCCACACCACAGACATCATGCTCAGGATATAAATGGGGGTTGGCCGGGGGGCTGGGATCAACAATCGCTGCTCGGGATGGGATGGGCAATTGATCATTGGGTAGTGAGAGTGACTTGTGTTGTATCACTTTATTTTGTATATTCTTTTACCATCATAATCATCATCATCATCATCATTATTATGATTATTATTATCATTGTTATTTTCCTCTTCCATTATTGTTCAATTACACTGTTTTTATCTCAACCCATGAGGTTTTTTCCTTTCCAGTCCTTTTCTCCCTCTTCTCCCTACCTTGCGGGGGAAGGTGAGCAAGCAGCTGCGTGGTCCTAGTTGCTGATTGGGGTTAAACCATGACAAATGGAAAGAGGGCCCTCAAATTAAATCAAAGGTAAGTTAAAAGTCACACAGCTAAACATACGGTCACTGAGTGCCCAATTCAATACTCCTCTGCCAGTAACATCTAATCATGATCCAATAGCAAGGGGCTACACAATGTGATACCATGTCACCTCCAGTCCTCTTGAATCAAATATAATTCTTTCATGATTTTATCTACTGAGGCACGTTCTGTGTTTTTTGGTCACAGAAAATCTCTTTCTTATATATACCTTAGAACACGGAATAAGAAAACACACTGTTGGCCCAGTCTTTTTGGTGCTAACTTGGTTTGCCATTATGTGGTCTCTCTATACTCTCTTTAAAATTGTTCACAAAAAATCCATTGGTAATAAACTGTGATCATGGGAATGAAGCACATCCATACACAGTAGTCAGCCAGGCTAATTCAAAAATACTTGACACAGAATCATGTTTAAAATCACATGCTGACACACTTTAACTTTGCTTTGTTTCTGGCTTCGCTAATACTAATAGCCCAGTTGCCAGCTAGCTTTGTTCTAAGCATGTTCCTTGTCCATACACAATGTGGCTAAAATCGATCTATCTGTCAACATGGACAAAAATAGATCTATCTTCATGCAACCTGTGTTTTCCTGGGCTTGTAAAAACTTGTCACATGATAGGTGGGTCACTACTGCTTTATTGTCAAGATAGGTTTCTTTATTCCTGTGTTATCCAGCATCCCAGAATTATGTGTGACAGATACCCTAAAACACATTAGAGATGCTGTCTTTATTCATGCTTTCTTGTTATGCTATCCTCTGCTAAGGTCCAACACCTAGAGGATAAATACCATAGCTAAAGTTATTCCATCCAGTAGCTGCAGAATGGAGACAAGCATCCATGCTAACCCCCAGAATCCTCATACCAATGCACAAAGCATGGACAATATCACTTCCAAACTCGTTAACGAGAACATAGCTGTGTTGAGACACATAGTGAATATGTAGAAAGGGCTTTTGTTGTATTAAGATCTGGGGTCCAGCTGTCGGGGCAGAGACTTAAAATGGTACAATAGCTGTAGGGTTGGCAGCCTGTTTCCAAGATCTTCAGAACATCCCACATTCTGAATATTGGCATGTGACAAACAGTACAGTAAAATAAAGGGTACATGTCATGTTTCTAGTGAGGACTGCTGTATAGTTTCTTCTGTCCTTGGATGTTCTTTAAAAGAAAAGGCACAATGCAGAGAAGTTTCCTTTTCCTTTATGAAGCTGTTGGCCTTGATGCCTTTGTTAAATGCTTCTAGGACTGAGACCATTAAAAAAACAAACAAACAAAAAACCCCCCAACAACAAACCAACCCCAACCATGAATTTGATCAGTAACAAGACTGAAGTTATATGAGTCACATCATGGAGGTATTTTTCTTAGCTGAGACAAACTGGAGGGATAATGTAGCCTACTGCCTGGATACCTAATATTCTTTGTGCTTTTGCTGGGGATGTGTGGTTTTGACAGCTGCAGAAGTTAAAATGGCTATTACCACTAATTATCAGCTATTAAACAAGATTATGCTTGTAAAATAATACCAGCAAAGTTGAGGGTGAACAAAGAACTTAGATGTTTTGTCTGTTTGTTTTAAAGGACCCAGGGTAAGTGGGTGGTCCAGCGTTGGAAAGACTATATAGCAAGATTCAATTCAATCATTCACCTTGAAAATTCAAACGGAGGTGGGTGGTCACTGATCAAGTGAAATGAGCATATAAGCAAAAATGAGCATAGGTGGAGAGGCAATTCTTTGCAACACTGCGTAGAATACAATGAGTACAACTGAATTTTCAGAATTCATAAGAACTACAGGAGGTATGAACAATGCCAAACTTCAGACTAATTAGTCAACTCATATTTTCAGGCTCCCTATAGCCAATGGAAGAATAAAGCTCCCTACAGAGGGAAAGTGATCACATAAGTTACAGCACCAAATCAAACAATATCTTCCATCTACAAGCTGTTCAGAAGACAAGATTACAATTCTATTACTCTGGCACCCAGAAACTCATGGTGTATTTGGTGCTAAACAGAAACCATTGCTACCCTGGAATCTCAGTGAACAAAGAAAAGATTTGATGCCCGGAGAACAGAAGGATGAAGAGATTAAATGACTTCCCTGAGGTTACACATTGAGTATATGGCAGAACTTGAAACAATACAGTCTTGTCTAACGTCCTTATCAGGGCTGGATGCAGCATACCATGAACAAGGAAGGGACTTGCAGCCTTCCCCCTGCAACTGCATTCACTCTTATCTTTTTTGTATGATGTATTTTCCCTAGGTGTGAGAAAGAGGCATCTGCTCTGAATTAAATCAGATCCTTTTCATTTTTCCAATTCTTTCAAGGAATAGAAATAATCACATCAGCTTTAGTTTGTCCACCAGCATGCCTAGACCCAGTGCCTCAGACTATATAAACAAATGCTGAAATTCACAGATGGAGACAATCACAATGCTTCACTTAATTGTTCTGTATCTCCCATTCACTTGCAGGAAAGGACATAGGAAAACGGAATTGTACACTTCGAATATTCACCTGCTTCCCAGAGCTTAGATTTTTTGGTAAAATTGACTGAAATATGAACCTTAGGGTAAGTTTTCTCCCTGGGCTTGTCAGACTTGCTCATGCCTTAGAGACACTATCTACAGCAATGTGAAGAAGTCATCGGCACTTTAACAACAGCATGGAATAAACATGCTCAGCTGAAATTTACCTTTTGCAGGGACCAATGATACCTCTCACAAAAAGGAAAGAAAAGTAAGAAATACACTTATCTCAATCTTTTTTCAACATGAACACTCTCGGAGTTAGAATTCAGTTCAGAGCGTATGAAACAGCTTTCGATACCAAAGAGGGAATGGCTCTTTATTTCATCCTAAACTGGCTCTCCACTATAACCATCACCAAGTAGTGATGAACTGAAGATGGGAAGCCATAATTTTGGAAAATCCTAGAATTAATGATTCAGGCTGATTCCTTTCTAAACCTCCGGGAAGCTCCAAGCAGGATGCTCAGCCCTTTCTGCATTTCAAATTCACCACCATCATGGTTACAACAACCTGGAAGTGATATCTGGAATTGAATGGACTGGAACTGATTTGACTTTTGTTAGAGAACAAAGTCATTCAACCTTCTGTCACCATGTTGTACCAGATGAGTATTCTGTCTTCAGCACAGTCCTCACAAGGAGTGGGAAGGAGGTTCAAGATGAATTGTTGATAGCTTAAATTCCCCCATACATACTGCTAAACCAACTATGATGGTACTAAGACAGCTATTATTTGTACTGTAGCAGTCTGTAAGGGCCCCAGTGACTTGCCTGTGCTAGGTACTGTATTTCTGTTTCCTACTCCTGTCTTCCCAACAAACTCCCCGTGCTCTGGAAAGAAGATGGGAGGCACTGAACTAGCCTTTTAAAATATCATCTTATACTTTCAGGCCAAGATGATTGATGGGGGATGTCTCCAGCTGGGAAGCAGCCATGTCTGAAAGCCAAAAGCAGAACTGAGCCCAAGACGTTTACTTCCGAAGTGAAACTGGCAACTCTCCTGCTGTCTGCCAGTTCCACTCAGATACAAGCATTTCTGGCATTTTCTGCAGGAAGCAGCTTTGATGACTGATTGGAACTGCCTTTACCACCTGTCAGGGAACCTTCAGGGACCTGGAGCCTTTGCAAAATATGCTGCAGGGCTTGATCTTTAGCTCCTCAGCAGCACACAGTTTTGTATGGTAATGTAATACAGCCCCCACTAGTAACCAGTGATACAGCATCATCGCTATATACTGTGTTTCTAGGACCATTTGCCTTTCACATGCACAAATACTAAGTTCTTTAACTTCAGAAATAGAAGATTGTGTCCAATGGGAGTCTGAAATCTCCTGTAAAAAGTTCTTTGTGGCAGGTCTCTTTATCCAGGAGAAAATGTTTTGACTTCAGAGGGACAAACCATGATCCTGGGATCAGTACAAGAGAGTAAAAATCTTTGTGTTAAACGCGATAATAAGGATTCCAAATCAGTCTATCTGGATTGCTTGAAAAACTGATGAATGTACTGAAAAGTTTCTAATCTAAGAACAAAAGCAGTTCATTGATAAAGCATACCAAGACCATACTTTCTTCCACGCTCAAATGCCCTTTAAAGTCATGCAGATGCTCTTGGACTTAAAGCAATTTACAATGTTTAACTTCAGTCCAGCTTACCACATTCTCCCAAAATGGACCCAAATATTATAAACTGATTAAGAGACAAAAATTTTAAGTTCATAGTAAACTGCAACTTCTCCAAGCATTTTCTGTCTAATATAGTTATTTTACTGGTCAGGTTTTGACCAGCGACAATTTAGAGGATTTTCTTTTTTCCTAAGGGCATTTTATTTACTTTGCTGAAAATCCAAATAGAAAAATATGCATGCATGTGTATATATATATAAAACTAAATCAGACGTCCAAGCTTTTCCAGAAAAAAGATATTTCTCCTGAACAGCTGTTCTGGGAGGTGTTACAGTTTTTTGTTTATGACTCTTCAGTTAAATTTTTTTCTAATTAAACCAGCATTTTTTCATTAATATTCTCAATTGGATGTAAAGCCAGTTTTTATTCTGAGAATTTAATGAAAGAATCTTGAGCAGCTGTGCAGTTTTTATTTACTTGCACAGTGGTTTAGGTACATTGATGACAGGCATGAGATGAACACGGTAGTGATGAAGATACTGTGTAAACGCAGATGTAACCTGCTAATACACAAGTCAGAAGTGAAACTGAAAAACGATGAAGCAAGTTTACTAAGCAGTGAATTACAACTTGTTTCTCTAACCAGATGTTGGGTACGTCCAGATGAATAGGTGCAGACAGTTGGGATTTTACTCTACCATACTTCATACAAGCCAGATGGCAGACAGCACTATCCAAAAGCCATGTAACCATATGAACATGGCATCGAGCCTGAGCTAATATATCTTGCTTTTCAGCGCACGGCTTCTGAATTGGACTTCTCCTATCTGGCAGGCTCAAAACATGGGCAAAGCAGATGCATGACTGCCTTCACTCACCCAGTGAAGCACCTCCCCAGAAAAATCATTCCCATGCAGTTTCAAGAAGGGTGTGATACACTACAATGAAATACCATATGATGACAAAAAATTCAAGACAAAATCATTTCAATACAAAAATCCAGTTACGGCAAACAACATTCCAGCCCACTGAAGTGCCTCAGCTTCTTTATTTTCTTAAACACATATTGTCAAAATCAACAACAACCTGCCCATGTTTAGTTTTCTGGAACAACACTCATTGATGAGAAAATGTCTCATGAAGAAATTCGGAGTAGTTCTGCATTTAGTCCATAAGGCGAATTCCCATGGTAAAAAATTGGTATATTGCTGGTCTGGAAGTCTTTGATGAAATGTTTTTCTTGTTAAGAATATGTGAATGTCTTGGAAACAAATCTTACTGTGCTTACTATTTCAACATAAATTTATCTGTGTTCTTAGGTCTTGGATTGAATTTCTGGCCAAACCCACACTCATCCGGGTGGGTGTCTGGATGGATAAGTCACTTGACCGACTTAAAGCTAGGTCTCATGACAGAGGAGAAGCCCAGGCATGCAGCCTAGCATGGCTAAAAGTATTCCCACTATGGTGGTTTGTAACAGTTCCTTATGAGCTGAGAGTGAAGGCAACACAGCATTAAATCAAGTTAACACAAAAACTCATACTACCTTAAATAAGAATAAACGATTAGATGAGCTCCCCATTTATAGCTTATTCCCTAGGGAGAAATACATAAGCAGTTAACTTATTGGATGATTTTTCTTCAGGATTTAGGCTTGTAAAGAAAAGTGTTCACAAGGCAATAGGTAAGAACAATAGAGCAAAAATGGCTATTAGCTGTCTGAAAATACCGAAATTAAGAAGGTCAAATTTGCCTTTTTTCAATTACTTGGGTTTTTTTTCAAAGTAAAGTTTAGGTGTACATATGCCATACAGTAATAGTATGACACTGGGAAAAAATGTATTGTATCATAGTGAAAACTATCCTAACAAAATACAGGAGATACAGATGTGGAATCAGCATGAAAATAGAATTTGACTGCCATGAAATGCTGGTGTCACTCAAATCTACCCTGCAACACTGTGTCTGACTCAGAGACAGATTTCAGGAATTTAATTTGCAATTCAGCTTTCCTCTACTTGATATCTTTCATGAATCTTAAGGAGTTTTACATCCATTCTTTCGATCTTCCTGCACCCCTAAGAGGTAAAGAAGCATTATTATCCTTATTTTACGCATAGCAGATTTAGACACAAAGAGCATGAATGAGTCACCCAAGATCACACAGCACGTCAGAGAGAGAGCCTACAACACCAGCCAGGAGACCTGACTGAGCATCCTATTCTCACCACTTGACCAAATTTCTTCTTGTTGTAGGAGTTGAAAGGATGGATGCCAATTAGCCACCTGTTTCATTGTTTGGCGTTTTCAAGACATCTGATGTGTGCTAAGTGGAGCAATGTGCTTCACACATATAGGACCTCCTGCTACTCAAGCAGGCTGAAGTTTCACACATGACCAGGACTTTTCACTGTGTAAAACATAAATTGTACACATTCCAGACTTCTGTTTCTATTAAACAAATGTTTTGACTGGGAGCACTGATTCCATTTCACCTCTGTTGTTTCTGATTTCCTATTGCTGTTTCCTTTCTTTCCACTCCTCTTCCTCTTCCAACACTGGTGCCAACACACTGGCCACACACACACACGGGTCATGGTTGCTAGTAGCCAGTTGGCAGATGGTGGATATTTTTCTTGCAGCATATGTATGTGTGGATGACTGCTCTTGCTGTGTGACTGACTTAGTTGCTGGCAGTGCTTTTGGCCGGGGTATACTCTCTGGCATTATTTTAGTTCCAGACATTTGATGGGTTGACTCTCATGTTTTGTTCTCCCAGACAGTATTTTTCAGTATTCCCTCTTTTTCAGCGTGAGACAGTCGTGGCTGTGTGGGTGTCTTTCAATTATGTTTGCACAGCTCCAGGCCTTTCTGTCACTTTATATATCTGTGAAAGGAACTGTGGTGTGTAGGTATCTATGTGTGTATTCATGCAATGCTGTTCATGGTTATGTGCCTCCCACTTCTTGTATGTGAATTGCTTCTGTATGTGCACATGTGCATGCATGGTCCTAAGCCCTCCTGATTTTGTGAGTATGTCTGTGCCTATGTGCATATACCTCCATTGGCATGTTCATTTATGTAGCCTGTGTATACCTGAATATGCGTATTTGTCAATGTGAATGGATATGTGTCCTTCTGTGTACCCTATCCTTTTAGTAGATACAGAAAAAATTATTTCAAAAGTATTATTAAAGTTGCAAAGTCAAACAGCAGATATGTGAAAATACTATAATTCAGTTTGCTTGCTCATCCTGAATTTTGACTCTGTGTATGTTTATCTGCTATGATAATCTAAAATCACATCTATAGATTTCTAATTAATTCAGTGCTCAAGGCAGACCTTGAGCCTAGGAAGGCTGCATGGCAAAGGAGTCTCCTGCTTCATATATTGCAAAAGCTGGTTGCTTTTTAGAGAATGAGCAGATGATTACAAAATGAAGGTCCTCTGGACCCATGATCCAGCATGTCTCATCCCTCCAGACTTTCTTTGCAATCTCTCTATATTCTAGACTCAGTCACCTTGCCTAGTTCTTTATTCTGATCTCAGACTCGTTTTCCAGCCATTTCGAGCTTCCACTAGCTCCCCATCTCTTCTCTTCCCAAACTAGTCACTGTGTCACCACCAGAACTGTTAAGAGAAGTTCTTTCTGCCTTTGGCATCCTTCAGCTACATGTCCACATTATCTATTACCTTCTTTCTCCCAAATACATAAACAATTTTCAATTCATGTCACTTCTACCTTCATCGTTAATGTGCAAAACATGCTTACAATGTGCAATGTTTGACAACTATAACAACAGGCAATTGTCAAGAACATAAGTATAAAAGTATATTTCTACTATTCTTATTATAAGAAGTTCAAGATTCCTGTAACACTTGAAGGACAGACAGAACTTCTCTGATTTAGAAGCTCAGAAGTAGTAAAAAGGACTCAAGAGAGTATGTGAAAAGCAATGGCCTAACTACCTAACTATGTGATGCTATGTTCAAACAGTAATGAATGTTTATGAAGTGGTATAGGACACATAACAGCAAGGCATATTCCTGAAACATTTTGTTACAAAATGAAGTATTATTTTCCAAGACCTAAACTCTCTAATTCTTGCTGGCAACATATTTTCATTGAATGATGAAAATTATATATATGTGGTGCTGGTAAAATGGTGACATCAGTCACCAAGCAATGCTTATGGATGCACACTGTGTAGTACCTAATGAGAGGAAGACAAAAGTGGGAGGGAATCCTCAGTTCTGTAACCACAGCCAGAATAGTCAGGAAAACATCCGGAAGAGACCACTAGAGCTTCACCTCACAAGCATAGTGAAAAGACAGGAAACCATGACAGATAAGAGCAAAGTAGCCCATGAATCTTATCTACAGAAGCACACACAAATGCCAAAGAAAGAAAACATAAATACAGTCCATAACTTATCATATACGTGCAGCTGGGTGATGACCTCCGAGTGCTGTCAGTGACTGTAAGCACAAAGCCCAACCCAGTATTTGTTGAAAATAAATTAAAATATTCCTATAGAGTCTTAAAGGTATTGGATAAGTACTGTAACATTTCTTTAATGAATACCCTTTCATGGGCTAGTCTGAGACTTCAGTACTATTTGAATAACTAGGAACTTTTCAAAATTAATGTCAGAGTATGCCAGAGCTCTGAGTTTAGAGCTCTGAGTACACACTTATGGTCACCTGATAACAAGTCTTTTCCAGAAGTCTTCCACTCGTCAGTCTCACTGAAGGAACGGGGATGTATGCAATGCATTGTAGCTCATAAGACAATTATAGCCAGCCAGTACAGTAACACTGGCAAGCAACTTTCAGTGCTAAGTATGTGGTTCAATGGAGAAAGTGTTACTGGCTAAGCTGCACCAATGACATTTAAAGAAACATTCAGGCTATTCTACTAGGGTTTTTCAAAAGGGAAATTACTTATGTTTACTCTGGAACATTTTTTAGAAACTTTTCCTGCTCATATACTGCTATTAAACCGTACAAGTTTTCCTACTTCTACATAGCCATTTTTCTTTACCCTTGAAAGTATACTGGAAATAGAATTGTTCAGAATGTAATATAATTTTGTTTTCAGCAATAGATTTCACTTTCTACTGAAGATCTGTCATTGCAATTCATGCTGCACTACTTACGTTTCACTTGCTTAAAAACACAGATTTCAGGCATCAGAGATGGGAACTGACCACCCCAAATTCAAAATTACAAGCTGGATGCATATAAAGTAACTATTTTCAACTAACTTCTTGATTTATGAATGTTCTTTCCAGTAGCAAAATTGCTAGAAATCCCAACAAAATGCAAACACAAAAATACACAGACTACGCCTTGATTAAAAAACTCTTTCTGGAATTTCCACCATTATCTGTTGGCTCTAATAGAGACGCATATGTGCATTAGAATGATTAGTTAACTCATATTGCTGAAGTAATTTATGATCCTAGTACTAAAATATTTCTATATAATTTTCTTTTTAAAGAGAAAGTCCTTCTCTTCAGTTTGGTACAGCAATAAAAATGTGGATTATCTCCAAATTAAAATGCATTGTGCAGGAAAAATTTAACATATATTCATATAACTGCCTTCAATTACTATACTTCAACCAGTTGTCAAAAATTGAATTCAAAACTAGCAAAGAACATCATTGTTCTATTTTTTTTCATGCCTGTTTAAAATTTCAATGGAATTTCATAGAAAATCTATTTTTTAAAAATTTCTAGCCAATCTAGATTAGATGGATAAAGCTAGAATTTTCAATCCACAGAACACACTTACCCACATAACTTGCTCTCATTCAGATCTTCCCAGCATATCACCTTCATACCACCTATAGCTTCAGTAAGTCAGTCAATACTTATTTTAGCAGCTTACCAAAAGATATACACCTCTCTCCCTCCTGAGCTATTTCTTAGCTTACTTGGGGCTACAAACTCATCTCAGTTATAAAGTCTGACACAGCCTTCTCATGAATTTTTCATTCTGAATTACTTTCAAAACAAAAATCATTTTAATGTATAAAACATTGTCGTGGCGACAAACATTTACAAGATTTTAAAAGCCCAATAGGAAAACACTGCAAATATTTCAAAGTAATAGTTTATAAATAAAATTAATTATGATACCTTGAAATTGAAAACCCAGCTCTGCATTGCTCTCTATTTGAGTAGCTCTATAAAAAGATTAACAGAATAAGCACAAAATTAAGTAATTTGCTGAACTGAAGCCTTGTGATGTAAAGCTAACTGAAGTCACAGAATCATAGAATGGCTTGGGTTGGAAGGGACCCTGAAGACCATCTAGTTCCAGCCCCCCTGCCATGGGCAGTGACACCTTCCACTAGTCCAGGTTGCTCTAAAGCCCCATCCAGCCTGGCCTTGAACACCTCCAGGGATGGGGCATCCGCAGCTTCTCTGGGCAACCTGTTCCAGTGCCTCACCACCCTCACAGTAAAGAATTTCTTCCTAATATCTAATCTAAATCTCCCCATTTTCAGTTTAGAACTGTTACCCCTTGTCCCATCACTACACTCCCTGATAAAGTGTCTCTCCCATCTTTCCTGTAGGCCCCCTTTTGGTACTGAAACGCTGCAGTGAGGTCTCCCCAGAGCCTTCTCTTCTCCAGGATGAACAACCCCAACTCTCTCAGCCTGTCTTCACAGGAGAGATGCACCAGCCCTCTGATCACCTTTGTTGCCCTCCCCTGGAGTCACTCCAACAGGTCCATGTCCTTCTTAAGTTGGGGGCCCCAGAACTGGATGCAGTACTACAGGTGGGGTCTCACCAGAGCAGAGGGGCAGAATCACCTCCCTCGACCTGCTGGCCACGCTTCTTTTGAAGCAGCCCAGGATGCAGTTGGCTTTCTGGGCTGCAAGCACACATTGCCAGCTCATGCTGGGATTCTCATTAACCAACATCCCCATGTCCTTCTCCTCAGGGCTGCTCTCAATCCATTCTCTGCCCAGCCTGTATTTGTGCTTGGGATTGCCCCGACCCACGTGCAGGACCTTGCACTTGGCCTTGTTGAACTTCATGAGGTTTGCACAGGCCCACCTCTCAAGCCTGTCAAGGTGCCTCTGGATGGCATCCCTTCCCTCCAGCGTGTCAACTGCACCACAAAGCTTGGTGTCGTTGGCAAACTTAATAAGGGTGCACTCAATCCCACTGTCCATGTCAACAATGAAGATGATACACAGCACCGGTCCCAGTACTGATCCCTGAGGAATGCCACTCATCACTGGTTGCCACTTGGACATCAAGCCATTGACCGCAACTTTTGAGTGTGACCATCCAGCCAATTCCTTATCCACCGCATGGTCCATCCGTCAAATCCATGTCTGTCCAATTTAGAGACAAGGATGTGGTGTCGGACAGTGGCAAATGCTTTGCATAAGTCCAGGTAGATGATGTCACTTGCTTTTCTGTTATCCACCAATGCCGTAACTCTGTTGGAGAAGGCCACCAAATTTGTCAGACACAATCTGCCTTTAGTGAAGCCATGTTGGCTGTCACCAGTCACCTCCCTATTTTCCACATGCCTTAGCATAGTTTCCAGGAGGATTGGCTCCATGATCTTGCTGGGCACAGAGGTGAGACTGACCAGCCTATAGTTCCCCAGGCCTTCCTTTTTTCCCTTTTTCAAAAAGGGGGGGGTTATGTTTCCCCTTTTCCAGTCAGCAGAAACTTCACCAGACTGCCATAACTATGATGGATAGTAGCTTAGCAACTTCATCTGCCAGTTCCCTCAGGACCTGCAGATGTATCTCATCAGGTCCCATGGACTTGTGCACCTCCAGGTTACTTAGATGGTCTCAAACCTCGTCTTCTCCTACATTAGCCGGTTCCTCATTCTCCCAGTCCCTGCCTTCTGCAACTTGGTCAGTGTGGCTAGAGCACTTGCTGGTGAAGACCGAAGCAAAAATATCATTGAGTACCTCAGCCTTCTCCATATCCCAGGTGATCAGGTCTCCTGTTTCCTTCCAGAGAGGGCCCACATTTTCCCTAGTCTTCCTTTTATCACTGACGTACCTATAGAAGCTTTTCTTGTTGTCCTTGATGTCCCTGGACAGATTTAATTCTATCAGGGCTTTAGCTTTCCTAACCTGATCCCTGGCTGCTTGAACAATTTTCTCTGTGCTCCTCCCAGGCTACCTGTCCTTGCTTACACCCTCTGTAGGCTTCCTTTTTCTGTTTGAGTTTATCCAGGAGCTCCGTGTTCATCCATGCAGGCCTCCTGGCATTTTTGCCCGACTTCCTCTTTGTTGGGGAAGTTTGCAGGAGGTGGTCCTTGAATACTAACCAGCTTTCTTGGGCCCCTCTTCCCTCCAGGGCTTTATCCCATGGTACTCCTGAAGTCCAGGGTAGTAAGCTTACTGTGTGCCCTCCTCGCCACCCTAAGGATCTTGAATTCCACCATCTCATGTTCTCTGCAGCCAAGGCTGCCTTTGAGCTTCACATTCCGCACCAGCCCCTCCTTGTTGGTGAGAACAAGCTCCAGCATGGCATTTCTCCTTGTTGGCTACTCTGTTACTTGAAGATGGAAGTTATCATCGATGCATTCCAGGAACTTCCTGGATTGCTTATGTCCTGCTGTGTTGTCTCTCCGACAGATATCAGGGTGTTTGAAGTCCCCCATGAGGATGAGGGCATGTGAACATGAGGCTGTTCCTATCTGTCTATAGAGCGCCTCATCCTCTCAGTCTTCCTGGTCGGGTAGCCTGTAGCAGACCCACAGCTGTCTCTGCCCTCCGTTTAATTCTGACCCATAAGCTCTTGGACAGCTCCTCATCCTTCACCAGATGGTCATTGATGTCATACACAAGCTTCATGCAAATGATGCTGAAATACATTTTTTTGCAAAACAAAGTGCAGGTAGAGAACAGATAGATGTATGTGGCACATATTACAGACTACATACATATGTTGAGATAGAAAAAATAGTAAAGAAAGAACTATAAAACTTATTGCACAGGCTACAATACTTCATATAGAATATTTTTTAAAAGAATGGTGAAAAGTTGAAACAACACACGGGATAAAAAGATACTTTGTCCCAAGGGCAAGTACTGTAGTGATCGATTACATCTTGAATTGGAGGAACAAAATTAACTAACTTGATGGAAAGCACCATATTGCAATAAAAGATATTATATACAGATGAACAGGAATTGAGAATGCTATTTATTTGAAACAGCAGGTATAATATACTGTACCTCTATACCTCCTGACAGAATATTTCTAAATGGGCTACCCATATTTTGCAGCATGACTGCACTTTGATTTATGGAGCCAAAGTAAATTATATGTTTCGCCAATAAAAATTCCTTGCAAAGGCAGCTTTTTCCATTCCATTTTAAAGTGAATATGAAAAGAAACACATACAGAGATTTTTTTTAACAAACATTGCTATGCAAAACGTATGATACAGGTATGAAAGTATGTGTATATATGTGTACAAGGGTATATTCTGTACTAAAACAGTTAAACAGTTTTTGATACAGGAAAGATGGGATATCACTTTGCATATATGCAGATAGCATGGAGTACTTCCTGTCAGAGGGGTGGAAATAGTGAATGAAAATAATTCACTGGTTTTGTTTTACAAGTGAATGAAATTTCCTCAGTAATTTTGCGTTATACAGCAATTCTGTGTTAATGTGTTAATAAAGGACACAACCAGTAAGAGGTATCAATGTGCTAGCTGCCTGGCAAGTGATAGTAGACTGCAGGCAGCTGATGGACATAATGCACGCTAAATCATGCATTACATTTCATGGGAAAATTACAATACCTGATACATTGATGGTACCTGCATTGTTAGCATAGGTGTTTCATTATGTTTAGCTTTGATTTCACTTTCAGTGCTGCCATTTAGCCAGTGAAAATAGAAATGGAATGGTCACTAACACATTAAGTGTAGACACCTGTAGTTCCCCATCCTTAGGGATATTCACAGGATCCAGTTTCAGTCACTTAACTTCGCTATCTGCGTGGTGGAATCTATCTCACATAATGCTGGATGTGTAAAAGCCAGATGCCTCATCTTTCCAGAGAACTGCAGCTTTAGTCTGTGGGGGTCTGTCCACGACAGGGTCACCACCAGCCACATCCAGATTCTGCAGAAATCAGTCTTACTAAAATAATTCCTTGGCATGCACAGGATAATGATAAGAGGAATTAATCCTTATTCACATTAGCCCTTTGTTATTAGGCACATGAAACAAACCCTACCAATATGACTGTGATAAAGTAGTTTAGATTGCATGGATAATTCTACATTGGTTGTAGAAATGAAAGGAAAAGATGAAAACTTTTCATTCTAAAAATAAGAAGAAGCATTAGATAATTCAGCTCAACAAAAAACTTTACCCAAATCTAACATAAAACACCAAACCTTCTCCTCACAGATTCTCAAATCTTCTTCTTACAGACACAGGTAGAAAAGTTGGATAGAATATATGGTGGAAAAGTTAGAAAGAATATTTCAGGAACTAGATCTCAATGGAACTTCAAATCTGTTTTCACTTTGACAATTCAGATATTTCCAATAGGACTTTGAAACCTTTTGGAGAAGTGTTTGAGGCTGAGAGACCAAAAAAAAAAATGCCACTGTTAGCAGATGACCCTTCCAAACTATTCACTCTCTACTCAGATGACCACTCAATAGGACTAGAACATCAACATCAGTACCATAACATTTCTTTTGCTTCACTTGTGACATCATAGTATATATACTTTCTTACCCCCTTATTGATAGTTAGATGTAATTATCATATTCACTGTAAGCATCTTCTCTCCCTGCATTGCACTAATCTCACATTGCAACATCCCTTTCATCAGACAGTCCCTCTGCCTCATTTCTTCCTACCTCTCTCTCACGTTCCTGTTCCTGACAAATCGACTTTTGGTAACATCAGAAAGGGCAACTTCACGTTTTTCCTATTCACACCTCACCCACTGCCACGTGTAGACTCCCCACATAAAGATACATAGTCAAGTTAGAATTGCATGATAATGTTTCTGTGAGATTCTTCTTTACCTTCTTGTGATGCCTGTTCAGTTTTGGCACTTGACTAACATGCATACTTAAGCAGATCATAACTCCTATTACGGATGACAAAGTAGTATTGTTACTCTGGTGTGAAATCTCAGAATCAATCTTTTATTTGCTGTCAATCAAAAGAATAGGGTACTTTCTCCTCCTTCGCATCAAGCAGGGACACTTTCCTCTGAAAAACCCTCTGCATAATTGGAAGCTTACAAAATCTCCCAGCTGGGATCCTTGTCACCTGTGCTTACTTGTCTTCCCATGGAAGGTCAGCTACCATTCTAGAACCTTAAAAAGACAACATGTCCTGTCAATAGGAGGATTTTCTTCCACATTCATCATTGTGCTGTTGAATCACTTTTCACTTTAATAAAGCAGAGATTATTTAACAGTGATCTGCAATGTGTTTTCAGTGACATTTATTATAACTCCCTTCTGCTGCAAAAGATCCTGTAACATGTGGGTCATGAAGCAGAATCCCTGAAATTAACCAGTTCGCTTTGGAATAGTTTGCTAGAATCCTTATTTCTTTTCTGGGAATAAGGAGAAAAGAAAAGAATGAGTGAAGTTTCTCTGGCAATGATAAGTAACCCCATGATGAACTTGTGTTCTCTGAGTCATGAGTGCAAGTGGTATTAAATGCAGACTGTTAGCAGGAAGATGAATCTAGCAACAAATCATCTTTGGGGACTGGGCACCACTGACAAGCACTGGAATGCCTTGTGGTAAATACATCTCTTCTGAATGTATCATCATCGGTGGGTTTATTCCAGGTCTGGATTGTGTTGCCATAATTCTGCAATGGCTTTCAACAGCTTATAAAACATATGAGCAAATTAAGTAAAGACAGTAAATAGCAATAAAATGCTTTACATTTCCAAAGTGCTTTGATCCTAAAACTCACAAGGAACCCAATTATAATCATATTTAGGCATGAAACAATGTTGATTGTTGATTAGCACGTAGTAAAATTTTCCAAAATTCCTAATAGAGATACCAGGTTCCTTCTGAAAATGCCATTAGGTACATATACTTCTGCATCTTAAAACACCTAAATACCTTTTTAAAAAACAATACAAGTACATAGGTGCTCCACTACATTTAAGTTGCTTTATAGGTTTCAGTTTAATAGAAAACTTAAAACGCTATTTTGCGAAGACCCTATTGAAATAACAAACCAAAATCAAATGTAAGCTTTAAGTATTCTGTTCATTTATTTCCTAAAGCTGCCTGTTAGAAATAAAAGACGTTTAAAATTCCCCCTACGAGATTTTACCTGAATCATCATACTGTCTAACATTTTCTCTATAAATGCAGAAACAGATGCAAAGAAACATCCCCACAGAGCACTCTTACATCCACAAGCACCAAAAAGTCAGTGCTGCCCCTCGCCTACCCTAAGGAACTGCTCTCCATATACTGCACCCTATTTTCCATTGTCCTTGATGCACTTGTTCCTCTGTCTAGCTCCAGTATTGGAGTCCCTCACAGCTTTGAATACCTCAGTGCCCCACCATGTCTCTGCAACACTGCCGTCCTTGGCAGTAGTGTCTGTCTCAATTTAACACTATTTCGTGATTTATAGATCTCATGGGCTGTAGCTAGAGTGAATTCTGAATTGCTGCTACACTAAACTTCCCTTGGACTGCAGCCTGGATCCACCTCCATGTTCTTATAGCTGAAGATGTCAGCACTACTGTTTAAAACTAATACACCATTCTCCATTCAGTCAAACTTTCAGTGTTGTCAACTAGTCATAGTTGCTTTCTTTACCATATTCTTTTCTTTGCTGCTTCTTTACTGAAACTCCTCACCCTATTCTTTAATCCAGTGCTCCTTAGTTTATACGACAGTGTATTTCAAAACGTATTTTCTAATGTTCTCTCTTTCCATCTTCAGTCTTTATATAAACTACCATCTTTCTTCCTGGAGAAGTCAACCCATAGGTGTGAATTCCAGACCAGCCACTGTGCTGAGAGCTTTGAAGCTGAATAAAATACATATCACATCAAGACTGTTTTTAAATAGAAAGGGACCTAGACGATTAAAGTGGATACGGAAGATGTGAAAAGCACTGTATTAAGCTGGCCTTTGTTATTTAGTATTTCCTAGGGACCCACACTACACGTAGCAAGGACTTGCTACTGAGTGCGGAAATGAGCCATGGCAAGTTTTTAACGTGCTTTGTTATGCTTTAATAGTCAAACCCATTAAACTATAAAAACGTAACGATGCTCATAAAAACTTGACACTCCTCACTAAAGACAGGGCCGCTGGAAGCAGCCTCTGCTCCAGCACAACCCTGCTGAGCCACTTTACTAGCTCTCCGACTCCCAGCTCTGGGACATGGCGGCACCACAACTGCTTTCAGCTCCTATGGAAGGAGCCTGACCCACCAAAAACACAAAGTAGAGTCTTAGAGCTTTGTTTGACTACAAACTTTTACTGCCTGCTGCAGCCCTTTCCAATTTCAGAACACATTGCTTCATTGCTTCACAGCTGTCCCACTGAGCAGAACCATGGCGGTTAGACCTTGGTGGAGCCAGAAGACTACTATGCAATCTTTGCCCACTTGGACTACTTTATTAGACTACTTTATTCTCTAGTGGGGCTCTGAGAGATACTAAGATGCTGGAAACAAAGGTCTAGAATATCTGTTCTAACCTATGCAGGTTGTGCTACATCATCTTAGTATCAGAATGCCATCCAATGGTATACTGAGCAACAGAGTTCAGATGTCTTCTGTTTCTTTTTATAATATTTCCTCAAGAGAAGAAACATGAATGAAGAAATTTAATTATTTCTCTAGGTATGGCAGTTTCTTATTTGTTTGGAGTTTATATATGAAAAAAAAAAGCCAATACATATGGTCCTTTATTTATGTAAAAGAAAGTGCATTGTGCCTTGGAAATGCACCTTGCTTTATAGCAAAAGCTGGTGGGGGTTTCAGTAGCCCTTAGTTACTCAGAGGTTTTTTTTCTACTGTTTCAAATAGCCCTGAAGAAACCCCCATCTCCTGAAATCCCCAGAAAGCGATGTGCTGCCAAAGAACGGCAGCTGAATGTTTTATTGAACTGATTTTGAACTAACCAGGCAAGTCAGATATCCATCTGATGGGAAGGTGTGAGGAAAGTGTCCATAAGACTATCACTAGCAATCAGCAATTACTTATCTAATATCTAAAGCAAGGTACTTAATTACTTAGGAACTGCTAATTAATTTAATAACCCCTTCTTCTCACGCAAGCTGTGGGCATGTTGTTCTGCACTTCAGAATCCTTGTAAAGAAGCTCATGATGACAGATCAAGCCAGATGAAGAACTGAAATCAGATTGAACTTTTTATTTGATCTGCACAGCTGCCGAGATCTTTCTTAAACTAAAATACTGATAACTCTGCAACAGGAGATACAGATCCTACTGAAGATCTAGAGATTACAAAGCATTTAACGTGGTTCTGTTAGGCACAATCGCACCACATATTTAGTGTCTACACTTGCTACTGCTACCATCTTACTATATTAATAAATGCTGAAATAGGAATTTACTTTGCAGATTCGCTTCTTTGCACACAGCTTTGTCAAGTTCACTGCCCAGACTGGTACGTATCACCCTATTGCTTTATAAATACAAGGATGGATAAGACTCATTTTTTCCATTTGCAAATGATACATAGGAAATAGGGCTGGGAATAACATCAGGTCATCCCTTCCATTCTCCTGTCCCACATCAGGTTCAATCCCACCTAATCATTCATCACTAATGTTTGTCTTTCATATCCATGAAAAGGTCCATCCTCTAAGAGTACATGTCTCTTCTAGTGCTTCAGGGTCTTTCAGTAAAAAGGTTCTGCTAGCCTTCTCAATGACAGGAAATCTAGCAGATTTGACGCAGCTATTCTGCGCTGCTTCTGGAAACATTGTATTTATGAAATTGCACAGACATTCTTTTGAACATAATAAAACTTGGCATATGGGACCAAAAAAAAAAAACCCCAAAAAAACCCATCAATGCTGGACATTATTAATGCATACAAGTAGTTTCAACCTAGCCTTCCCTTCTAAAAGGTACTAATTTCAAGTAAAATAAACTGCTCCCTGTATTCCTTATTTTCTGACATTAGGAATAAAAAATAAACATTTACTGGTTTTATGCCCTATATGCATTAGGAATGTAGAGTTCATACCTATCTGAGAGGCAATATGACAGTTTACTGTATTATAATCACAAGCTGATTACCCATTGTGGAATAATTACTAAATTGGCCAAGAATACAAAAATACAGCATTGTTCACACATTAAGGAAAGTCATAAAATCAAGAGGCTTCTGAGGTAGAATACAGCCGCAGCTAGCATGCGAAGAATGCCACATCTGTGATTCCCTGTACAAGGTTGTTTGCGAAACTACACAAGGGATGGAACGGAATGCGCTTGTTCCATGGCCTTCCCTTGTGACGAACAGCAGATATGGGGATGAGATGGTACTACGGAACAGATAAGCAGCCTACACGCTACCCGAACCAACGTTTCGTCAAATGTTGATGAAATGCTGTCCTTTGTGCAAACTTTGCTCACCACAATGTACCAAAACACACCTCCATCCCGGAGGCTATCCACCCCCGAGGTGCGAACACACCTCCTTGAGTACATTAATCATAATAAAAGTACGTATGACTAAAGTCACTCAAACTCCACTTTGAAGATAAAAAAATAGTATAAAAATAGCCCAAGAGAGAGGGGATGCCAGAGAAGACACCATCGCGAAGAATTCCATCGCTGATTTCCGGGATCAGTCAACGGGCTGAGCCTTTCTTCCCCCACATAGGGACGCCTTTGGGTAAGACTTCGATTACACTGAGTGCTTTCTCAGGGACTTAGAAATTTCTCTAGAGTATCTCTACCCTACATTTATAGCCAGGCTGAATCGTTTATAATTTTGTCGTGCGTTTGTATACTTAACAATATCTTTATTTGCACGTGCTTTGCAGACAGTGTATTTATCACCGGCAATCCTAAAGAACCTGTATACCTGTTGTTTAAATAAACTGCACTGTTTAAGTAGCTAGTCGTTTTGCTTTCTCACTGAACGCAACCAAAGACTCGAGAGAGGCCGTGCTAGTTCAGGAGCACGACTAGACTGAAGGTGCAGTCCACTATTAGTGTATCCAAATCGTAATAGTTTAATACATATTAAACGCGATTGGACTGATAGTGCTGAATTGGGCATCACTCAGAATTTAAACCTAGCCGCACCTAGCCTCCCACCTCAGTGAGGAGTGTTAGAACGCAAGGGGGTTTATCTTCTGCCAAAACCGCTTGGCCCCTTTTCACGCAACACCCATATTGCTGAATTTTCCTCTCTTACCCATCCCCACCAGGAATGCAGGACAGCTGGCCCAGGGAATTCATGTTAGCTTGCAGAAAATTACCAGTGCTGGTGCATAAAGTGGAAATAGGTATTTGATGTGGAAATCACTAGTATGTAAAAAACCATAGACATACAATGCCATTAGGGGTGCATAAAGGGGTTGCCATGCCATTAGAACAGTGGGCCTTTTAATCCAATAGTGACTAACCCATCAACTACTGATGGTGGAATTTTTATTATCTGTTTGTTTCTTTTGTTCCACTGATGTGTTGATAATGTAAAAAGTTGTATTAGGAGAACAGCTTTTCAGAGTAGAAATTTATTGAAGTCATATGCAATTATACCTCTAAGTACTGAAAAAATATCTAGTGTTAGATTCAATCATCATTCAGATGATTCTTCTGCTCCGATATTTATCTACAAGTTTTTTTCATTAATTTGCTATAAAGCAATTCCAAGTGAGCCTTATGGAATTTCTGTTATTTCTTCTTTCTGTGGAAAAAATCCCTCTGCATAGCGTTTGGGAGAAAGAGCTGTGAAAGAGTTCATATTGTGTCATTCATACAGATGATGGGTGGTTTTGAATTCAAAAATAAATATGCCAAGAATAGGCCTTAGTTTACTTACATCTATGTACATCTATAGTAAATGGGGGTGGAGGGCAACGAAATTTACAGCATCAGAGATAAGATGTCACAAGATGCCAAGAACTATTACAATACCTCATTTAGAACCATGATCCTATTTTTCTCCACTCAAATACTTCAATCCATTCTGCTTTAATTGACATCTTCCTAATAGCTTGAGAGTTATATAATGTTAATGAAAAGTTAGTGTGAGATTGAAGAACAAAGCATTTTATTTCAAAGCTTAATATTTCAATTTTCAGGGAATGAGAATTTTGGTGGAGTTTCAACTGATGATTTCTGTGGTTGCTAGTCTGGCATGATCCCTTTCTGAGCAAGCTGAGACCAATCACAGCAAGAATTTAACAACTAACAGGGCCAAATTCATCTTGGGTGCAACTCCAAAGTTAATGTAGTGACGTTACATTTTGGCCCACAACTTAGTATAACAGAAAAACAGAAAACATCCCCTTAGTATTCTTTTACAACAAGCAAAATACCCACATGGACCCAAACTACACAAGCAGTGATCTGTGGAGTCGGTTTATACACAATGTGTGAATTATGTTTACTACCAGGGATTCTGCCTATGGAAATCAGAATAAAAACTCCACTTTGAGTCCTGGTCACCTTCTGTGTTGGCTGTTGGTTTTTTTAAGCATACCGAACATAATATGGGACGACAACCTGAATGACTCTTTCAAATTATACAGCTGAGTGGTGAAATCTTCAGGAAAACTGCACTCACCCAATCATGCACATTTCTGCTGAGGGCTGAAGGACAGAATAGGATTTCCTCAGAAAGAGGTGAGAGATGTTGGTATCTCCCTTCAAAAATGTTGAATCTGAGAAAATGAGAGACATATGGATCAAGGAAATATGGGAAAGGGGATATATCTGGAGAAATAAATTCTGCTGAATTGCTGGAATGCCTGAAGAGGAAGATAACTGCTTGCACAAAATAAGAAACAAAAGAAGAGGCTTCATGGATTCAGAAGCAAGGTAATAGCTCTCATTAGACCAACAAGTATGGCTGGAAAATTCAGAAAAACTTCCAGCCTCCCTATGCTAATTATCTAAAAAAAATATTTACCTCTACCCTCAAATCTTATTACTCTCAAATCCTGTGCCCCTAAAAGCATTTTGATCTACTACCAAAAAAAAAATAATAAATAAACCAAGATGGGTAAGGAATCATGGTCAAAATAACACGTACATGCATTTACTCTTTTGCCCAGAACTACATGCTTCCTGTAGAAGTCTGATTAAAAAAAAAAATGCTTAGAAATCTGTCAAAACCTCTCATTCTCTTTGCTTTCATCTATCCTGAAGAAGTCACCTTCATATTCAGAACACTTGCTCAGGGAAAGAATGCATCTAAAAGTATTTATTTTGCAGTATTTGCAGGGTTGAAGGAAGGATGTCAGCATGGATCCAGACAATTACAATAGTAAGAACATGCACTCTCATGTCTCTCATGGTGGAAAAAAGAGCACATGCTCCAAAAAGATGACAAATAGACCTGGGCAAAAAAGTGCTTCTGCATCTCATACAGACTAAGAGAAGCTTAAGATGCAACCTAGTCTTAGTGTATCTGGGTCAAACACAGATGCTTGATAAGTTTTTACAGGGAAGAAATGCTCTAGCATATCTGACATATTTCGTATTATATTTCTTTTTAGTTGTATAAATTATCATCCTTTTCATTAACAGAACCACAGGATTTTTAGGAACCAAAGCTCTCCAGATCACTTCATTCTTCACCCTACCTCAGAGCAGGATCAGCTCTCCTTAAATATCTGCAGCACCTTCCGTCCCACAGGACTTGATACACTCTGAAGCTAACCCAACGTCCAATTACATCTATGGAAGAGACACCACTGATCTGAGTCAAGCTTTAGTACATTCCCAGTTGCCTTTATTCATTACTGCAATGCTACCCCTTCTGGGAAGAGCAGGAGAACCACTTATTCTTACATAGAAACCATACTGCAGTTCAAAGATACAAAGAGTGGTATCTGAATCTGAAGCGGAACCAAAACCCAACAAATCTGAAATAAAAATACCATGTAAATCTTAAATACTAATGAAAATATAATTCTTGTTGTGAGTTCCCTATCACTTGCAATTAAGAAAGCATGGATCCTTAATATAGCTGTTATAGCTCAGCAGAGACCTGTGAGCACTAAGTGTACCTCACTGGGCCAGGTTCTCCCACAAGCACTATGCAGGAGGTCAGCCAAAGCTATCATAAGGCTAAGAAAGCTATGAATATGCAAGCTGGAAACACTGAGGCTACATGACAGAGCTGCTCGCTGGGAAAATGCTACAGGATCATAAGTGATCCCAACTGTCACCTTAAGGACACGACAGTGTCCCATATGCAAGAGAGCAATGGGTTAGCCTTGATTTAGGGGCACGCTTGCCACCTACTGGTCAGCAGATGCTCATCACGCTTTTAAAATACTTCCCCAATTATTTGTCTAATCTAGTCCACCATGTGCAGAAACTTTTCTGTACTATCAGCACAATACATCCTCCTCTCGTCTGCAGCATTACTCAGACCAAGAAAATCCTGGAGAGATCCCAACCTAACTCGCAAGAATATCTTTGCAAAACCAGCTGTGGTCATGGATGGTTCCCAGCTGCTGCTGCCTTTCCCCCACCCTCCCTCCATAGCCTTCAAATTCCACTTGTAAACAGATGAGCATTACAGCTGGCCATCTTAGCACTGATGCAGGGTGTATCATGGTACGCTGCAGTCTCACCAAGCCCATCTAACCCATCTCCCATTCCCACTTACTCTCATGAAAAGCACTAGTGTTTACACTGGCAACTGTTGCTCAGCAGGTATTGATCTTGCCGGCTAAGTGCATCAGGCCACTGAGCTGTGAACTTCTACTGAACACTGACCTCAGTAAGAGTCTTTGCTGCCTAGGAAACAAACTGAGTAAAAGAACAGGGAATTCAAAGCCCTATAGGTTGTTGGCAGGAACTTAAAGACCGGTGCCTAGGGCTGCTTGAAATATTTCCTTAAAATTACTTTTGAACAGGAAATTGGATTTACACACACAACACACGCACACCCTGCCTTTCTAAAGCTGTCTACTTTTGCTTCAGCCACAATCTGAGTGGTTTGATGGCCTTGTGCTCTCATTCTCCTGCATGGTCTGCAGCTTCCCTCTCCCACAGAAGAAAAGGGTATGTATCCCTGGAAGCACAATGGCCAGACACTTGTGACGCATCCTCTCACAGTAAGGAGACATCTCTCAAACAATGACAGGAACTACTGCAGTTCAGGTGAGCTCCAAGGCAGCTTTATCAACCTGGATGAACCAGGTTCTCAACAAATATGAGTTACCACTGGAATTTCTACTGTAGAAGTTTGCTTCCCTTTCTTAATGGGAGAAAAAACTAGCCTTTTTCTTCCTAAATGATCCTATGTGGTGGTTAATGGGTCACTGAAAAGTTGAAAGTGTCTGCTGTAATAAAATAAAACATGGTCTTCATTTCAGACCAGTGCCTAGCAACATCATAGAATTACTACTTCTGCTAATATCAGCTGACATCTTTGCCCTGAGTAACCTATGCATGGAGAAAAACCTCCAATAGACACTGGCAGCTTCTGGGTAGCACCAGAATGGGAGATAAGCTTGTCTAATAGTTGTCTATGCCACTCTCATTACACGTATAAATGGTGGACCTCAAGGTAGAAACACACGTCTCTGGCTCCAAATAGACAGACCTGTCATAAACACATGTTCTGAAAGTCTTCAAATATGGAAGAATAAAATCTGAACTCTCAGTGAGGTAAAACTGGAAAAGTGATACTCATGACACTTTAATTATTGATGGGGATAAGGGATTAATACGCCAATACCTGTTACATGCAAATTGTGTAAAGAGAAACTAGTTAAATCCAGTCTTGCAAAACACTTATTCTGAGGCTGCATAATGCATGTGCCATCATATACCAGTGAATCTAATGGAAGAGGAAGGTGCTCTCTACCTCACACAACCACCCCCTTAGAGTGAAAATTCATCTGCTGTACATCTCAGCCAGCTGACACAGACTTCCTTCATAGCCCATGAAAAGCAACAGGCACCTCTAGAGCACAGACCATATAAACAGTTTTGGACATCTACAGTAGGGTGGAACAAATTATGATAAACTGAACTGAGTCGGTGCATCTTAGTTCCTAGGTCCTTAGTTTCTGTAATTACGCACATTGATAGTGTCGTAGGATGTGGATAGAAGCAATTCTTGCTTCTTAGCAAGATAGACAAAATAAACTTTTGTCACTAAAGATGAAGGATGGGGAGCCTGGCAGAGGGAAAGGCTATTCTTGCCACAGACCAGAATGTGAGAGAGTGTGAATCCAGAATAGAAATCCAAGATGAGAGTTTGTTCTTGAGCTGATGGGATGGAGTGGGACAGTGAATGCTGCTCTTCAAGAGGCAAAGCTTTCCCTAACAACAACAGGCACTGCCTGATGTGCCCAAACTCTTCTCTCAATAAGAGCCTTCCAGGGCTCTGGATAGCTCTGATCATTCTGCTTGCTGTAACAACTAAACATGATTATGTCTCTTTGTTCTTTTTTGAGTATTAAGATAATTTCACTATTGTTCAGAAAAACTGACCAAAACACAAAAGCCTTTTTTTACTGACCATATATCATTCTTGTCACACCACATGATTTTGGATGCAATGTGAAAAGGGTTTTTAGAGTTCTCCTGTCAGTTTCTATGAGAAGCTGCAGACCACTGCCTTTCATTCAGTTAATTTCTAATTAGTAAGTTATATATTTAAAGAATGGTCTTGTATGGTCCTAGCGAATTCTGTAGTATTACGCATAGCAAAATATTTTTGTGAATGAAAAATGAATGAGCTGTCCTACAAAATGTAGTTACCAGAAATTTGGACTGAAGCCCAAATTCAGTAATAATTTATGTTTCATTAACTTCCCTGGAGTTTTGACCTTCATTATCCCCACTACTGACTTTACTATTAAAATAAAGTCAGGCAAAATTATTTTAATATAGATAAATTTAAACCTAAAGGGAGTTAATAAGTTATTTTACCACAGAACAAAAAGAATAGATAACCCTCCTGGTGCCCTATATCCCCTCTTACATATTTCATATGTATTTCCTACATTATGTTCTACAACAAAACACAAGCACAGGTCACAATAGTTTCTTTCTATAGATATCTCCAATTTCATATGAAAATATTATTTGGATTTTTTTTTCATGTATAAGCTGTTATTAAGGGTGTGTAACACTATTTATATCACAATGATTTTAGCAGGAATTTTAGATCTGCACTTTAAAATCTTCAATGCGTTGCTCTAACTTTCTCCAAGTCCTGGCTTGCAACGCTTTGACTTGAGCTATTTAAGAAGAAGGGGGAAAAAAAAAAAAGACAAAAAAAAAAGACTACTTGGCAAGAGCTTTAATTAGCAGAAATTTCCACGCTAGGAATATTATTCTGCATGAGCAGAAATTGCATAGCTCTTGCCTCTAGATGCCTTAGAGATGCCATTGATTGGCCATATTCAGAACAGGGGAATTATGTGACCCAGTGCTAATTTGAATTCCTTTACCAAACACATTTTTATTTCATCATCTCAGCTGCATAAAAGAGTCAAAGTACCAGAGCTTTAAAGACTTTGAATTCCTGCTGTTCTGCAATAAAATAAGGCAAGAAATACTAGCCATCCCTGGTTGATTCTTTAATTCTTTCCCAACAATGTCAAAGTATCAGTGTCCTACAGGTTTTAGTGCAGGTTAAAGACTGATACAAAGTGTATGTCTGAATAGGAGTTTGGAGTGAGTTAAGGAGAGAGGGAACATTTTAATGGGACATTGGTCCAAAATAGCCCAGCTTGTTCCTACCTCCTGCTGCCTCTTCCTCCTTTTCACAGGACCTTGATTGTATAGAAACAGTACAGACAAAAACCACAAACAACAAAAGGTTCGCTCACACCCCCAGTGGAGGTCATGAGCACGCTACCATGGCGAAATAAAAAAAAAAGGCATCAAAGGATGGTTTGCCTTATTTATAAGCAAAGATTAATTAATAGGAGGTTTGATACTTTAGCAACGTACGTTTGGGCAAATTTGTATTTGCAAATTGTTCATTTCATACATTCAAGGGGCACAGAGCTATGTGGCCTGGTGCTAATTTTAAAAATGAATCGAACCTTTCTTTGCCCTGATCCAAAAACTACAAACTTGTGGTTCAGAGGCTTTCAATAGTATCTGCTCAGATTTGACACTTCAAGGTTAAAAAATCACAAAAGAGTTGTGTTATACACAGCAACAGTAGCTTTCTCCAACAATTTTTCAATTATTGCATTGTATACTCTCCAAGAAAAGTAACTGTCTTGGCTACTGGAGGACAAGCTTTAAAAAAGGAGTCAGAATGAACAAAGTCCCTTAAAATATACCACTCTCCTTATAGGTTGTCTTTAAAACTGCTATTCATTATAGCAGCATTTATACCCGCTGGGTGACTATAAACTATGATTCAGAACTACCTGTGTCACATGATGAATAAGTGCAACGTGCACCATTCACTTTTAAATCAACCCCCTCCGACCTAAGCCATGTAAATCCTTCAGAAATTCATGCCAGTATTCTCCTCCTTCAGATCACACATAGAAATAGTCCAATGACGAAAGTTGGACATGCACAGCCCCTTTAACCCCTACTATTTAAGTATCTGCTTGGAATTATCAGTGACCCTTGCTGCACTCTTGGCTAGTTCACACTGGGTCTTCCAGAGTGTGGACCCACCGGCGACTTCTCTTTTCTCCGGGATCCTTGAAACAAACACTATTTACAGCGTTGCCTTTCCAAGACAACACTGTCAGCTCCGCCGATCAAAACAGAAAAGACCCTTCCACTTCTTTCTATGCGGATGCGCGCACCCTTTCCTTCCCATGCTGTCCCTGCCATCCACCCACCCTCCCGTCCTTTCCCACCGCCTGCCTGCCCGCTTGTTACCTATTTGCTACTATCTTTTAGAAATTATTTTCAAGCCCCTCCTCGCTGGCGCAGGCAGACAAGGTGCCGTCCTTCCGCAGCGCTCGCTGACACAGCGGCGGCGGTGACATATGTCTCCAATCAGCGGCTGTGCGCTAATTAATTTAGATCCTTTCCCCGCTACGTTTTAAAGAGCGGGGAATCCCCACGTTGGAGGAATGCAGCGTCCCCTCCCGCGGGTTTCCCCCGCACCCGGACCCCTGGCGCTGCCCCCGCTCCCCGCTGCAGCCCCGCTCCGCCGCCCCCGGGCCGCAGCTCCTCAACCCCGGGCCTGGGGATTGGCCCGGCGGAGGCGGCATCGGCGGGGCGTGGGGGGCCGCCCCCACCCTCCCTCCTCCCTCCCCGGCCCCGCCGCCCCCTCGCCCCGGTGCGGCAGGGCCAACCGGGAGACCCAGACGCAGGCAGCGACCGAGCCGCCGCCGCCCCGCGCCCGGCCGCCCCGCAGCATCCCCCCGATGGCCGGTCGCCTGACCTGCTGCCTCCTGCTGTGGGCCCTGGGCCATGGGGGCTGCCGCACGCCTGCGGGGGAGGGCGCCGGCAGCCAGCCCGCCTGCCCCGTCCAGCCGCCCGCCGCCCGGGACTCGTCCTCCCCTGGCCGCGACCCCCGCGGGGGCTCTTCGCCGCCCCCTGCTCTGGGCAGCATCGCTCAGGACATGGTAGCTGTCCACATGCTTAAGCTCTACGAGAAGTACAACCGCGAAGGGAGCCGGCCCGGCGACGGCAACACGGTCCGCAGCTTCAAAGCCAGGCCAGGTAAGACGGGCCGGGCGCGGCGGGCGCCGCCGGAGACCCCTCGCTCCTCTTTCGCGTTAAAGTGAGGGGTTTGCGCCCAGGCCGTCAGTGACTGCGGGAGGTGTCACGCTGGGCGTCACTGGGGGGCCCTTGCTAACTACAGGGCCAGGGTGTCTCCCCTCGGCTCTGCGGACGGCTTCCCACCTCCCCCGGCTCCCTCCCCTCCCTGAGAGCATCTCCGAGAAGATATCTCCCTCCAGAAAGACTCCGCTGATGCGGATGCAAACCACCGGCAAAAGAAGCGTTGTTCCCAGTGTAGATCGCACTGGGTCGAGAGATCTCTCCAGAGATACTTGGAGCATAAAACTAGTAGCGAGTGCTGCAGGCGCAGGTCCCCTCCGCCGGCTTTTCCCGCAGCTCACCAGCTCGCGTTAGGAAGAGTGCCGCCTGCGGGACCGCCGAAAACTGCGCCGCACCGGAAAGTCGTTCACCCCCTAAACCTGAGAAAACACTCCCGACCTCCCTCTCCACAGCTACGCTTGGCTTGAGGGTGGAAGAGCACATATACCGTGTGAAAACGACACTTTCAATAGCCCAGACTAATTTCAAAATGAGAAAAAGGAGGTTTGCATAGTTAATACTCTAAATTTGTTATAATTTGCCAAGGAAACCCAAAATAGCTTTCCTGGAAAATGCCTTCCTCTTTTGTTTAACTCTTACAGACTATAACTAAGACCTTAGCTCCTCAAATAAGAATTATGTCAGTTTTTTCTACATTGCCAGAAATTTCTATCTTATGTCAAATGTAATACTAAAGTAATCATTCAAGGAGGAGGAGATCCCATGGAAGGCTAAGTGGCTAATGAAAATGTCTAGAAATCTAGGAGTTAGGATCTAAAGCAATTGCAGACATTTGGGAGAGAAATCAATTGCCATGCTGTAGATCATGAGCTAGCAGCTGCTAACTAATAGGGGTTAGGAAGGAACTTCCACTGGGGATGGTTATTCATGACCTCCTACTCACACTCTTCCTTTTCTGTAAACCAAGCAGCTGATACTGGCTGCTCCCCAAGTAAGGTCCTGGACCACAAGAGTGATTTGGGAAAAATGCAAGAATTACACTATATTCTTTTTCTTCATTTTTTCAATTAATATGCTGAATAAGTTACTTGCATCTAAGTGGTTTAAAACACTAAAATTGGAGCACTTTCTACCCACAGATAGACTGTACTGAACAATTACGAATTAATATTATTTTGCTCATCTGACAGATCATGAAACCAAGGCAGAGATGCTTGGAAGTAACTTGTCTTTCCATGTAATGGAAATAAAGCACACCTATGTCTAAAACTCCTATCTCCTGTGTCCCATTTGTGTGCCTTCTCTAATGGATCCCATCTCTCCCCAGTAACATGGCATGAAAGCAGAAGCTCCTCTGCAATGTTCCTTTGTTATGACAAGAAATAGTATTTCTTTGTAATACATCAACCCAGCGATGAACAGTCTGAAATGAACCATAGAATGACACAAGATGAGGGAGGGGAGAAGAACCTTATCTGGAAATATGTTTCTCTTTATCTCCTCCAAGAAATTCTAGTGCTTTCTTCAGAAAGAAGAAATTGTCATGTTCTTCTAACAAAACATGTAACATCCATTCTTTACAAAAATACAGATGATAATTCTGATCCTACTGAGATAAGCAAAACTGACTACACCTACAATAATTTCCTTTTCATCATCCCAAGCAATGGACAGACTGACTTTTTTTTTTTATCATGTACCTTTTTCAGAAAAATCTGTACCCTGTTCCTATGCTACAGCTTAAAGCTGTTTGTTAGGGGACACTTGAGTATCAGTGTTAATTATGGTTGCCAAGATGTGGGCTCCAGAGGAGCAAAACGTCGGTCCAGCCTTAGTTTGCTCCTTTGTCACATGCATTATTGATGTCTCCTCAACTACACAATTTTATTGCCATCCTACATATTCCTTAGAGGGTATAGATAGTGTTGACTAGATTATTGAATATATAATATTTCTCCATATTCAGCGTGAGGCACTTGCTATACATATGCATGTACTATTCGCACATGTTCCAAATACAACTTCACGTTTCTCTAGCAGTACTTATCACTCCAGGAAGAGTGCTTCACAAACATCCTCTCAGCTCACCTCTATGTGTGTTCACAAAAATTCATTATTTCTCTGATAAGAGCTGAGAGAGAGTCTATGAACTAATTCCTCAAGTTCTTTATTTCTCCAGGTGCTTTCCAGTTTTCAGGGAACTCTGTAGCTTTAGAAAACAGCACCAATTGACTGAAGTTAGTTACACAGTGAAGTCGTAAGTGGTTTGTGACCAAATGTGAAATACTAAGTTATTGCCTAACTTCACCTAGGCTTCTGAGACTGGGGGGAATTAGTCTTCATGGCAGCAATCTGCTACCTAAGCCATGAAACTTCCCCATAAATTGATTCTTGCAGCTCAGGCTGACTCCCTGAACACCATCCATCCTCTGTGCTAAACAAAGGCCTTGGTGAATAGTAGAAAATATCAGCCATTTAATTAAGACTATATCATAATGCATACATGCAAGAAAACCAAATCAAGATTACCCAGGGGACTGTATATCTGGCCTCTAGATCCTTGCTTTAACATAATTTCATAGCTTAAATTTTTTTTAATTAGGTTCTTTGCATATTTCATTCTCATAAATGTGTTATCAGAAACACCATGTAAATCTGTTTTGCTAATCTTCACTTACTGCAATGCAACATTCTCCTATGCGGATTACCTACTAAGACTAATATTTTCGTTCCTTGGCCACTTGCCTTTTTTTTCTTTACCAATCTCTTGAGTATATCCTCCACACATCTTGCCTGTATTCCTAACTTGAAGCTGTCTACAGTGATCAGAAGTAGATACAAACAGTAAAATATTAACAGCTTTACTGTATACAGCTAGTACAGTTCAACTCAGAGTACACCTGGAAAATGTAACAATGCTTGCTTGACAGGTTGGTATAAGCCTGAGCAATCAGATGCAATATGATAAATACGACTATGCTCCATCCAAAACTCAAGTCTCCTCAATTCCTAGAAAGCCAGCTTCTGGGTTTTCAGTAGCCACAGGCTCACAGATTCTTATTCTTTTCTACAAATACTTTTGACTTTTGAAGGGTTTGTTTCACTCTAGAATGCATAATTTAGGTGAATTAAAATTCCCTTTCTCTGAGCTATCATTACACGTTACCTTCCCATCTGAAACCCTGGGACTCTGATGTTTGAAATGCCTTTATCCCTATCTTCATAGTCGTATCTATAGAACCGATGGTGCTAGGAGCATTCTAGTACTAAAAAAAATACTAAAAATTTCAACTATACACAGCTCAGGGGGGGAAAAGGCAAGTAGACAGACTCCTTTTTAAAAAAATATGCCTTCTGAAATGAACAAACATTAACAACAGTCTAGTGTTCTTAAGGACATACTATGATTATTCTCTTCCTTGGTCTGAAAAATAGGCTGGCAGCCTTGTGAAACTTCTAGCTTCAAAGACTTGGGTAGAATCTAAACTCTTAAGTTTTTTCATAGTATGAGCACCTGTGCATGACTAGTGTTGATTTAAAAAGTTTACTGATAGGAATCCTGTCCTGAACTGACAGAAACAAATAGGTTCTCATAACAAAATACAATTTCTGTTAGCCTCTCTGCCACCTATGAAACCACTATGTGGGCTTCAGTACAGGCTGTTCACTGCATCAGGAAAAAAAACAGATGGTGTAGATGGAAACTGCATACTTGAACATTTGTACTTTCAGACTGTCTATGTGGGCCTGGAATTAATGAACATCTTAATCTGCTGTGGTTTAGTCCAAATGATGGTTCTATCCAGCATGAACTGGAAGACAGCAAGCACCAATTAAGTGAGATATAGCACTATTACTCTCCACCTTTCAAATGAAACTGCTTAAAAGGAAGAACATTCTGACAGGTGGGAGATAACAGTACTGCCTTTCTGTTGTTGCCAAAATTTCTGTGGCTCATCATCCCCAGTGCATTGAAAAAGAAACCTAAGTGTTTCTGGGAAGGCTGCCTGTTGGGTTTGGGTTTTTTGTTTTCTGGTTTGGTTTGGTTTTTTGTTTGGTTGGGTTTTTTTCTGCCGCCAGAGAATTTCCAGGTATGTCAAGAAGGGCTGACAGAGAGTTTGGCATCTGCGTTAACTAAAGGTGCAAACTTACCCGCTGTAGTCCTTTGATGTATTCTAAGTACCAGTCTGAGCTTGGGAGAACAGAAATCAGTTCTTGGTTCTGCCACCACTTTCCTTGCTCTTGAGCTAGTAAAAAAAAAAACAAAACAAAACCAACCCTGATAGACTGGGAAGGCATGGCCTTTTGATTCTGGGATTACATTTAAGCACACTAAGAGGGGTTTCTCCTGTTTAAACAAACGTGGTATAAACAGTTATTAGTGTAAAATTGCTCATCTTCCTTGAGAGGAGAAATGTAATCTGAGCACAAATTATTCAACTAGCTAAAAAGAGGCTATATAAAATGGAGTTCAAATTTTAAGAGTCAGGTCCTATTCAACAGTAGTTGCCAATAACTTCAAGCAGACCAAAACACTAGTCTTAGAAACCAACTAGGTTTCATAGTGCTTTAAACAAAGTTCCTACATGATGTATACTGGAAAAGAGGATTGCTCCTAAGAATAACAGCCTCCAAAATATGTGTCGCACTGCTTAATTCCAACCCCTTTTTGAAATGTCTCTTGTGGACTATTTACAGATTATGAACTTCATGTGTTGCTGCCCACAGAGTTTGCACCCAGATCTTTCAGGAAAGTTTGCAGTCAGCTTTAGCTTAGACCATCTTGAATATTAACTGTAAACCTGGTTTTCAGCTAGTATACCGAGTAAAGGTACCATTCTGAGCTCTGCCGTGGGCAAATTTCATGGCTTCTCTGAGCTTGACTTTGTCATAAATGCAATAGAAGCAAGGACTGCTTTTCTTGCCTGTCTGGAATGAAAGGCAGTCTGAAACTGAAAATCTCTGTGAAGAGACTTATCCCTCATGTATACAAAAGGTGCCCAGAGTGTTGAACACTCCCAATGTTATTGTAATATTGCTATTAAATATTGTTAGGATTTTTTCCTCCTCTTATTCACCATAGTTTTAAGCTGAACTGATAAGCTCACGATACTAACTGATTTGAAGTGGGTAAGTGAAAAGTAAAATTTGTTAACCCACTTATATAGGAATAAGGGTTTGACTACCGTTTTTCGTCTCAGATATTTATCCATGTTTTCCTTGCTCTCTTGCAGAGTTCTTGGCCCAGAAGCCCTTGTACTGCTTCAATCTGACATCCATGCAGGATTCAGAGATGATCCTTGCTGCCACTTTTCACTTCTATGCTGACAAACGCCCTCGGCACCGGGAAGTGTTTTGTAAGCGGTCCAAGAACTCATCCTGCCGCCTCCTTCACCTGCCTCCAATCTTGCGGCTCAACCTCATTTTTCAAAGCATCCACCAGAATTCTGCCTATGGGCAAGTGAAAGGGAACATCACCATATCTCTTCAAAGGCGAGGGGCTTGGCATGCGAAGGACATTTCACACATCATAGAAGAATCAAAACGGGCTGGAGAGCTCATTCTCTGTGCTGAGCTTGATTCTGGGGAGAAACACCAGGGCTTCCCTGAACAGGTCGCCAGTCATTTACCTTATATATTAGTTTATGCCAATGATCTTGCAATCTCTGAACCTAACAGTGTGGCAGTCACCCTACAGCGTTATGACCCATTCCCTTCCAATGAAGGGGACCCAAATCTATCCCCTAATGCTTCTACTGATACCCGAGTGCGGAGGGATACGTACATCTCTAGCTCTATTCAGAACAATGAGCTGCCAGAAGTAGATTATAACAACAATAAATACAACAAACATGGCATATGGGAGAATGCCTACAAGTCCTTGAAACCAAAAGCATCACGGAAGGACAGAAGGAGAAAAGGGCAAGAAAATACAGAAACACTTACAAAGTCTCAGGTGCTAAATTTTGATGAGAAAACAATGAAGAAAGCAAGGCGAAAACAATGGAATGAGCCGAGGATTTGTTCAAGAAGATACATGAAAGTTGACTTTGCTGATATTGGCTGGAATGAATGGATCATATCTCCCAAATCATTTGATGCCTACTACTGTGCAGGGGCATGTGAATTTCCAATGCCCAAGGTAGTATGCCTTTTCATTTTTGTTAGCTTGCAAACAGTAGATCTACTGTTCTGCCTATCCAACTACTTTGTTAGTTAGATTTTCCTTTAGATTTTTACATTTTTCACTTGTTCAGCCTAATTAATTTTAACAATATCATTTCTATAAACTGTGATCGTTTCCATCAGAGTGCAAAAAGATTCCAAGTTATCTTTAAATGTAATCCGAAGAAAAATGTCTCCAGTTTATCTTACAATTTCTCATCTTACATCTTGAAACCATAACATAAAGACTTATATAGCTTATTAAAATATGGTTACACACACTAAATCATTAAACTACTCTGCTGTGATAGCAGAAGTATAAAGTATTATATGCTAATAATAAAATAAGGTACTGTATCAGAGTATTTCTGAATTCCACTGGCAATACCTTAGGAGAAAAATGCAGAGTAGTGACACTGATGTATTTTTAACTTTAAGAAACTGCTTGTCACTTTGAAAATAAGAATGCTGATTAAGCTGATATTTGCATCTCAAAATCCTCTGGTGCATTTTAATTTACTGAATTCTTACAATTAAGATAATCCTGCTGGAACAAAAAAAAAGTTGATTTACTTTACATGACTGGAAATGCCAAATAGCTGTCTATAACACTCTAAAGCTAGTGTACTGAATTCCTCCTATAGAAGCAGTGTGAAATTTGCTAATAGGGAGGCAAACATGAACTCCTGCTCCAACAGAATTTCGATTTGGCCCACTCCCACTCATTTGCTCTGTGGTAAAAAATAGAAATTTTGGCAATCCTACACAGCACAAGAATTACTGGCATTTTATAGGACTTTCAAGTAACGGGGGGAGGATTTGAAGCACTGCATAACCTGCATGTTTAGACACTGTAATTATTTTGCAATTCTACCTACAAATGGCCTGATTATTTATTCTACTGCTATTTTTGCGTGTGGTCACTCAGCACATAAATAATGGATAGCGTTTTACAGCAGAGAATTTCAAAGCTCTGAGACAGGAATCTGCCCTACTTTACATACAGGGAGATTGCTGTATGTTTGTGTTGAAATAAGTATTATGATTTCAGGAAGAATAGATAACAGGCTAGTTTAGGTTCAAGAACAGTGGAAATCCAGACATCAGGGTATGGTGTACAAATCTGACCACATGTTCTTGTGTAGCTGGCTGATAATGAACCATGTACGCATAAATTGATACATGGTCTGGTAAAAATTAAAGCTTGCACAGGCTCACATACAACTTCACTTTTTTGTTGTAGTATAAAGAAATCATGCAATACCACCACTGTTTAACTTATCCAAAACAAATCACAGCCTGGGATATGGGTCCTTGCCATAGACCCACAGTGTAATACACCATTCACACATACCAAAGCAGGGGAAAAAAAAAAAAAGAGAGAGAAGATACATTTAACACATCTGGCTTCTTGTGAGCAAAACAGCATGACACAAAAGCTGACAGAACCAAAAGAGAGTGGATCTGTTTCTAGCCAGGATAGTTAAATAAACTTACACTGCTGACTTATTTAATGTCTTACCTAGAAGTATTACTTCCTACATAATAAAGATTCCCTTGTAAATCAAAATCACTTACTTCAGTTCTCATTTTGATACTTGTTTTCTAGATAAATGAATGTGGCTGCACCACAATCTTGGTGCCAAAAACCCAAAACAAACCCCCAAAAACTAGAGAAAGTTAAAGCTAAATCAGATACATAGATTTCAGGATTTTTGGTTGGGTTTGATTTGGAAGAGGTCTACTTTTTGTTAGCTTTGGATTTTTAAGAGGGGAAAAAAATGGAGGCTAATTCACAGCTGTAACTTTTTAAAATGACTGTTTCTAAATGAATGGAGATAACTAAGACATAAGTATGAAAGAAGCTTCAGGTCAGAGCATAAGAATTTCTAAATATTATGGAGGGAGAAATAGCTTTTGTTCTTGCACATATTGCCTAAGTCAGGAAAGCATGCATATGGTCTTGGCACTCCTAAATCAAAAGCCAGATTAAGGCTATTCATGAAGACTCGGTCTATACAGTCAACTGCGATGGATAACAGGTAACTTATTTCCAAGGTACTCTTTCAGAACTGTGGAGTCAAAATTATACTTACATGCCAGGTATCATCACTTTGTATGAGTTTTTTTTAAAAGTATTGGTACATCACTCTGCACATCTACTTTAATAACTGCAATTCTTGATCTAGATACAAAACAGCTCTGGTACAAATCTTGTCATAGCAAGTTCACCTACCTTACTGCTGAAGTTCTTATACCCTGAATTGTGAGGAGGAAGACTAGCTTGTATGGTTAATAATAGCTTTCTGCACTGCTGCGTTTGCCAAATAAATGATAAATGCTAGTCCTATGTGTAGTAGAAGTAGGTGGTCCTGGTCTGGACCAGGCCCTTTCCCTGGTCTACAGTAATTAGAATTCTCTTGATTTCATCCTTGTAAGTGAATCAGTTCATGAGTTTCATTTTGAGAGTTAAATTCAAACATGAAAACAAAACTTTCCTGAAACAAATAAGTATTGCTTATTAAGATGGTGGGGGGTGCTTTTTGAGGGGCAAACTCATGATAAAACAAACTTTAAAAGGGCCGTAAGCCAGGCAGAAGGGGAGGGTCTAAAGTATTTCAAACCTGCTGTTAATTGCTTTTCAGCTACATCACCATACTTCTATTTTCTGAGGACCAAAATGTTCTTAAGATAGGATTCTCCTAGAGATTAAGTAAGAGCAGAACCTGGCCTGCTGTATAGAACTTAGTACCCAGCATTTAAAACATTAGTACTTCCTCAGTGCCATCACCACTGGGTATTCAACTCATTATTTCAAGCTTTCCACTTTAGCACATCGGTACAAAGGCTGATGTGAAGCCTAGCCCACGATCGCTGAACACTGGTGCCAGGTTTCCAGAAAGGCTGGAAAATTCAGAGCCTGGCTGGATGTTGGATGGGTGTGCTGTCTGGCTCTGCTGCGGATGTAGGGCTCAGGGGGCCAGATTTTGTACAGAGTAATAGTCCATAATACGCATTTACCTCTATGAGCATTTTTGTGCATAGTGTATACACTTGCAGGCATTAGACACCTAATCAGTGCTGTTGTCTTGGTAGACAGCTGCTCACACTAGACTTTGCTCATATCTATTTGTTCCTTGCAGGCATTAGAGACTGCACAGATGGAGAAGATCCTATAGGATCTTCTGCAGGTTCATACTGAGGAATCCTGTAAGTCAGCACTGAGGGCAATGACGGCTATCCACTGCATGAGATCAACAAATTCTGTTTCTGTAGCATATGAGAATCTGTGACTGTTTCAAATAACAATATGAAATAATAAAGGTGCTAGGAATATTTCAGGAGGTTTTCATAAAGGTTAAAGTCAGAACTTGATTCTAGAAGCTGTAGGTCTTTGAATTTCTAAACTCTGCAGTTGCTTAAACACACAAAAACTACTTCTGACTCTCTCTTGCTGTCCAGATTTGCTGACATGGCCAATATGGGTAGAAGCTTATTTCTATTTCACATAGCAGCTGTGAGACTAATTCACTGCTGCCTGTTTGTGGACAGCTTTGAAATCTAAAGATGAAGGATGACATGAGAGAGCAAGCTGTTGCTAATTATGCCAACATATGCTAATTACAGAAAGGCACTTTCCAGGATTGGTCACTTGTTGGGACTTGGCTGTAGCATGCTGTCTTGAAGCCCCATAGGATCAAGGACGGATTTCCCAGTTTCTCCTTGTAATGGCTCAAATGAGGTCACTTTAGTTAAGGAATATCTGAACGCCTTAATAATAATTAAGGTTCGTATCTGATTCGCTGATATGTTACACTTAAAGTAGATGTATCAAAACTGAATTATCCTAAAAAATACCTCTTTTGTTATACCAATGGCCTACATAACTTTTCACGTTGAAATGAAAGATCAGGTTGAAATGAAAAATCACGTTTTGCAATTATTCAATTATTATTTGAAAAACAGAGAAGATATAGGAGACATTAGTTCTTCTCACTTGAAGTATGTGCTTCCTTGTGAAGGTGTGCAAAGTCCCTATTTGTTGTGCCACAGATGTCATTTTCCACCTGATAAGCAGCTATGTACCAATAGTGATGAAAGATTTCACATGCCACATATACCAGATCTGTGCAGAAAACTCATGAAACTGTAGCAAAAAGCCTGATATGACTAACACAATTTTGCAACTGTTACTGTACTCATTTGCTGGGACAATATTCAAGTACAACAACTGAACAGGAGCCACTGAAGCTTCAGTCTCAGTGGTGGGCTGCATGCCATACTATCGTCTCATGTAACTGGAGCACATGCAGTCCATGCTATGCTGAGGCCATGACAAAGAAAGGCTTGTCATTCCATCACCGGTAAACCCGTGCTTGACTGTATGTACCTCAAGCAACAGAAGTGGTGAAAACTGTTTAGCACTATTCAGTTGCTCAGACTGCAAGGGTGAAGTGTAGCTTGTGAATAAAGGCTTAAAAAAAAAAAAAAAAAAGGTTACATTTAACTACTAAACAGTATACTATCTGGATATCTTAACCTGTTCCTTTCTTATTCTCACTGCTGTTATGCCTGATGGCTGCCTCCTCTTCTCAAATATTTTTCCTTGTGTTGTTTACTGTATCCAAAAATCAACAGTAGAAATAAGATTGTGGCTCGGTACCCTGAACAGTATATAGATGCAAAGCTGCTGTGAAACCTCACTTCATACTTCTCCTGCCCTACCAGCCTTTTGTTTTCTTCTCCCACTTCGAGGTTAGCTTGAGGGGGAAGGAGGGGGGGAAGCCTGGTGAAGAAAGCAGAGGGAAGCAGACAAAGACTACAGGTATGAAGTACTTGTTTGTCATGCAGTTATGATCAGAAAGGCTCTGTCAGGTTGTTTGACTATTCTAGACTAACTGCCCCCTGTGGACACTACTTCTGGAGCACTCTGCTCTTTTACAAGAGAGTAATTGCTCCAGGAAAAAGTAACTAATTCCAGCTTAGCATACATGAGGAGAAATACTGCTGGAACATAGGGAAAGTTATTTTGGACATAATTACAGTAGCCAATTTTCCAAGTCAGACAAGACGTTAAGAAAATAAAAGATAAGATCTTATGACTGAGAAGTATGCCTCACCTCATCCCCTTTCTCCTGCATGCCTGCCTCCAGCATCTAGTAGGTGCAGTCATGGACGACATTCTTTCTTCAGGCTACCGACTGCTGGCTGTGCCACCAGTGCCCTCCTCTGGTATTTATGAAGGCAGCATAAGTAACACAAAATATCTGTTGGATACGCTCTGCACAGGAGAGCTGGACATGTGAGGGACTGACTATGCTGCACGGCCCTGTGACTCAATCACATACATTCACTTTTTTTCAGAAACAAAAAACCTGTAACTGTTGTCATTTTCCAAGTCCATCTGGGAAAGTGACTGCTTATAAATGAAGCAATAACTATTTCCCTCTCTGTTCCAGATTGTTCGGCCATCAAATCATGCTACAATCCAGAGCATCGTAAAAGCAGTAGGAATCATTCCTGGCATCCCAGAACCCTGCTGCGTTCCTGACAAAATGAGCTCACTCAGTGTCCTGTTCTTAGATGAGAACAAAAACGTTGTTTTAAAGGTATATCCCAATATGTCGGTTGAAACTTGCGCCTGCCGATAAATTCATACAAACACATCTTTAACGAGACGTATGCATCCTGCCTGACTACACTGGGAAAGTAGTGAATGGGAAATGAATCCACTTGTGTTGATGAATGAATGCAAGCCTACAATTCCTCTACAGAAATCATGCGGAGAGACTAAAACAATACACATTCTCACCTGGAAGGTCTTGTTGTCATCATTTGTCTTTCATATTCTTCTTCCAGGGATTCATTACTTTTACAAATATCTTCCTAACCCAGCTAGCCAAGACACCTGGTGTTTAGTGAGAAATTTAAGTTTAAAGTTTTCCATAATCAAAGGACTAAAATATGTTTTTATATGCTATTTTTCTGACTATATTTTTCTGGCTGTTTTATCTCTTCAGTTAACCAAGAAGATGGGAAGTGAACTTGCAAAGGCAGGCTTATTTTAGAATATCACTTTTGTACACAAATCAAAACTTTTTTGCCTAAAACACTCGTACTCTTAATCTGCATATTTATACTGAAAAATGCTGTAATAAAGGGCTTAAAATGTATATTTTCTTCAGGATGCAAGTATAGTGCACTGCATAAGCTTTCATATAAACACTATGTTAATATACCCTTCCCTAATATATAATTTGTACTACAAAAGACACATGTAATATCCCACACTTTTGGTTTGCTGGATAATTTCAGGATGTTAAACATATTCTCTGAGTAACACATACTATATAGTAATATGTTGAAATACTAAAAGTAAAATAACCAAGATTTATATTTTTGTAAATTATACTTTATATCCTCTAGATTGTTACATGCTTTTAACAAAAGCTAATAAATTAAAGGTACAGTAGTATCTAAAAATAGTTGAATTGTCTTTCTATAAATGCCCTCTGTTACATTCTATTAATTAGATGGAAACATGTAAATACATGTTAAGCTTGTCATAATGCACCTCAATAGATTAAAGACAGAAGGGAATACTGTGATCATCTAGACCGACCTCCTGCATAGCACAGATCAAAGAACTTCGCCCAGTAGTTTCTGGTTTGAGCTTGGGAATATCTTTGAAAAACATGCATAAATTTGGCTTTAAAGATTTCGTGTGATGGAATCTCTCTACTGGACTACAAGTAGTTGTTCCAAAAGTTAGTGCTCTTTGTTCAAATGCAGTGGCTTAATCCTAGTCTGAATTTGTTGAGCTTTAGCTCCAATTCACGGGATCTTACTGTAACCTATTTTAGTAGATCCCTTTCATCTATTATCCAAAATACTTTCACTGTGTACTTTTAGTATATAGAGCAGGGTCAGAATATATTTTGGCTAAGATTTAAATAGGTACTTTGATTTCTTATTCTAAGCCTCAGAAAAATTTCTCACGGCTCTTTTCCAACAATGAACATCAAAACGGGGCACAATATTTGGCAGTGGTTCTGTTAGAAGTCTTCACAGAAATGAAGTGTCTGCATCCCCGTAACTCCTGTACAATCCTCTGTTGATACATTCATTGTAGCCCTTGTAACTGCAGCACTTCTTTAAGAGCTAATGTTCCATCGTTGTGCCTGTCAATAAACAGGCTTGTGTCCCTGCGTGCCAGGACACACTTGCCACATATTCCATTTTCACCCACCTCCTGTACAATAGCATAGGCAGACCAGGCGCAGAACAAACTTCTGAAGTCTGTGAGCTAGCACAAACTGAAAGATATGAAGTGTTTCCTCCTCAAGAGACAGTCTAGCCTTCTGCACTATCTATCTTATCCATTAAGAGTTGTTTTAGGGGAAGGATGCCACACACACTACCTTCTGATGAATTACTAACTGGAAGGCTCCTATCCTGCTAAGGTGCTAGGTGACTTCTGCCACCAATATTCCATATGCATGTGGTGCAGATTCTCAGGACAACAGAGGTGTGTAAATGTGGTACTTCCTGCTAACCTACATAAAAGCAAGATTCAGTGTGTACAGGAGTGTCTGCAATGTTATTTTCATAGCAGTTCTCACTAGTTCCTCCTAAACACCTCTCAATAAGAAGTAGATAGTTCTAAGGGACTTTGTAGTGACTGCCAGTTATGACTGGATCATGGATCCTGCTAGGCATTTCTTCTTCTCCCAAAGTACTACAGTGATTTACACTGGAAATACTGGGACAAACCTTTGTATACTGTTTCTGTTAAATATCTCCCTTAAAAATGTAGGGTCTTAGGTTTTTATAAATCATGAGAAACTCAATTACAATCGACGAAGTAATGCTAATGCATAAAGAAAAATTAAAAAGTTCTCAGAAATTCATCATTTATTCCTACAGAACAGTGATAAGCATAAAACTTTTCAAAGTATCTAAGTCATTGTCATTTTTGTTCTCTGTGAAAATCTACCCTTTTCTGTAGGTGTAGCCTTGTTCACATGTAGCACCAGCTCTGAACAGAAAGACATATTAGCCTAGTGTGCTTATGTTCTATCTATTGCATTTTGTTTTCCTTAAGGAATCTTTTCTATATCTTGAATTAGTCCTTGGGTACAAACTTTCTTTCCAAGATCAGCAATTAGGAAAGAGGTACCATCCTATTGTTATAAGGTCTATAGGACATAAGGGAAAATGCTACTCCTATACTCATTAGGATACCTATAAAACCCGGAAAGGTTTATTCTGCATTTAAAGGTTTGTTGGCATAACTACGTTATTTAGCACAAGCAAAACAAAATTATACCCATTAGTGGAATAGCTCTCGAGGGCAATGCCCTTACTACACAGGCAATACAATTCTCTTACTAGTAAAGTTTATTTCATTTGGAGTTTAGCTTTACCAGTCCAATTCTCTAACGTGAACAAGGTCTTAAACCACTATTTGTTTAACAGTGGCTACTACTTTCTGGGTCTTTGGCATGCGTATGTCTAATCTTCTCTAGAAAAGGAAACTTTGCATTTCAAATGGCACAACTGCAGTCAGCTGCTGCTGGAAGACACTGAAACCCTTACTCTCTTGGTTCCAGCAGATCTTTTGATTTCCTTGAACCTCCAATAAACCATTCCACTCAATGTTTAAGTTTCTAAATAAAGTTACTATTGGCAAACACTTAAAAAAGCAGCTCAAAACAATTCCACTACCTAATCATAAAAGAACTGATTATACATTAATATAGGATGATTAAAAACAGATAAAACAGGAAAACAGATTATACTAGCCATCAAAGTGTTAAGGACATTTTTTTTCTAAAACAAATCCAATTTCATACTTTGAGGCCACGGTTTAATTGCCAGAGGTAACAGCAACAGCTAGAATGTACTTAGGTTTTTGAGGAATATTTCAATTCACTTGCACAAGGCTGCATAATTAAAAGAAAATACTAGACAATATTAATATATTTGTGTATCACATGAATTAACAACTGTCTCATTGCCAAACCTCAAAGAGCAGCTTTCAAAAGGAATTGCCACTGAATGAAACTGTTCATTGTAAAGTTTCCACAAAGCTGACACTTGGCCTGATACTATTTGACATCTTTATATATGAACTGGAAGTCTGTATATAACAACCCCCACAGCATTTGCAGAAGACAGTGTTTAGGAGAGAGGTATTTACATAGATCACTTGATTTAGCTGCACTTTATGTAATCAAAATTAATTTTAAGGTAGACAGATGCAGAACTTAGTACCTAGGCACAAGGAATGGAGGCTGTTCCTATTAGAGTAAAAGACTGCACCCATAACTCTTACAGCCATAATTCTTAAAACAACTTTGGTGGATATCAGGGACTTATGGCACAGTATGAGGATCCAAGGTGATGCTATGTAAAGAGAGCTAATGAAAGCCTTCAAAAGATACACACTGGAGCAGTGAACCACATAAGGAAAGATTTTATTTCTGCATGTGGCACTGGCAGACTCCCACTAGAAAACTATGCATAGCCCCCGTGTTCACCTTTTCAAAAAGACATTCAAATTCTGGAAAAAAAACCCCAACCAAACAAACACTAAAAAGAAACAAAAACAGTTAGAGAAAATGCCTTCTAATGTGACTAAATAGCACAATCTGTCTATTTTATCAGAAAGTAAACTGAGAAGTAACTAACTTGACTATACTGTACAAGTACTTTGACAAGGAGAAAATGCCAGTGGTGTGAGGCTCCTCAAACCAGCCAGGAAGTCACAAGAAGATGACTTCTTGTCTCACCTTCTAGGCTCCTGTCTAGAAGGTGAAGCCAGGCACAAGGAAATAATAACTGAAGCACCATGGTTTTTTAAGTGTAAGTGACAATCTTACAAAAATCCGTGAAATCTTCAATTCTTCGACATCTTCAGATAAATTCTGGAGACTCTTAAAAAGTTATGTTTTAGCCAAACACAAGTAATTGGTCTCTGCAGGCAGGTAGGAAACACAAAGTCCATGAGTAGAGCAGTCTTGCTATGCAGGAGACCAGGATCCTTTCTGACTTTACACCATAGGAACATAATTAACCAGGTTCTTGGATCCTAGTTGTCACTTGAATGGACACATAAGTGAGTATTTGAGAAGTCTGGGCTCACTTTAAACACTGTGTATGCACTGCTAGAGAACTGGAGAAGAATGGCCAGAAAGGACAAAATCATGTCCACATGTCTGCAGTGAGATTTTTTTAAATGTAAAAGCTGATAATACTATTCAGACTTTATGGCACTTGTACAGAATGTATTGAGTTGTGCTTAGAAAATATGATACATTAATAGTATGGATAAAAGACTTATGTCTCATTAGATTAAATCATGATACATTCATTAAGATAAATAGCAAGTGGTATTTTTGTCTATAAATAAACTAGGTTTTTTTCTTCTGTATCACGAGAAATTCTATCATCAGTCTTGTACTTTTGCCTTGGCTTATTCTTCTCACGGATAACAGCATCTTCATAGAAGATCTTCTGTATCTTCATGGAGACCTTTTATTTTCCTTGTGGCCTTAGAAAGCCTATTTCTGTCTTCATTTGAGGTCACTGAAATTATGACTGGTTGTTCTTGGACTGGACTGACCATCAAGAATCTAAGAAATATATTACATAAGATACTATAAAAACAAGACTAAATTCCCATACACCAAAGGAATCAAACTGAAAATGGACAAGCCTGCAAACAACATGAAGCAAACTTGACACAAAACAGATATTTCACTGTGTACAAACAATAGCTCTTGGCTGATAAATGGGAAGAAGTTTTAAGGTTGTTTGTATTGTCATGAGATCATGTCTTGCAGAATCACGGGCCTCCATCAAATGATCGGTGATTTTCTGATGGCATGTGAACGGGCTGTAATAAAGCTTTGTGAGATGTTATTTACTAATAGCTAATAGAGTAATTTTGGTCTAGATCTCTATTTTCTAGTCTTGATGAAAACAGTGTAATCTTCTACGTCCCTAAGAAAGCTCCTCTCTGTGTTGGCAAGGAAATGATAAAAGACTGTAATTAAGCAATGATGACCCTAAAGTGAAATGTGGATTCTTTACAATATACAATGTCCTTCCCACCAGCCACATGTGTTTGTCAGATGTTTATAGAATCTTCATTAACTAAGAGCTTTGCTAGATAACAGAAGCTGAAGCATGGCATCAATGACTGTGATAAGGGCAAGTGTACAACCAATCTGCTTGACAACTGACAAGAGGCTGGGGTTCGAGGCAGACTGCAAAAAGAACACAAGAAAGTGATTTGCAAAGGGCATTCCAGTTGTTTGCCTTCCATCTCCTTTCCTCTGTCTCTAATGAAACAAGGTTTTTAAGCAGTTAAAATACCCTTGTCCTCTTGTCTCTTCACCAGAAAGGAAATATAGAAGAAATGCATTATTTTGGAGTATTAGCTGCACTGTCTGTTTTCAACATCATTGCCTGTTTGACAAGAGGCAAGCCTTTGGAAGACTGGGGCAAGTTATCAGCTATGGGAAAGTCCGATGCACACTTTCATGATGCTGGGGAAGTGGAAGATGAGACTCATTTCAACTTTAAATCTTTCCTGGAGAATACGAAGACAGATTTACTAAGGAGTTTGAATTTATCAAGAGTCCCCTCACAAGCGAAGACCAAAGAAGAACCAACACAGTTCATGATTGATTTATACAACAGATATACTGCAGACAAGTCCTCCATCCCTGCATCCAATATTGTAAGGAGCTTCAGTACTGAAGGTAGGAGAAGTCCTAAATAGGTGGACTAGAATTTTTAATGAAGTACTTTAATGAAGTACAGATTCTTTTGAAATTCAGAGGGAACTGGGCACCCAACTTCCACAGATTCTTTAGAAAAGAAACAGATTAAAATTTTGGATTGTGATCTTGCTTTGTAGTTTCTTTCAATCTTTAAAATAATTCAGTTACCTTTAGTTTTCTTCTTTGACATTTTTACTGTACAATACTACCTTCTCAAACCCATCAACTGAGATAATGCACTGAATAACAGGGTCTAAATGAATCATGTTTCTCAAAGCTAGAGATTTGGGACTGAGTTTTAATGTTAGAATGCAAACTTTTGGTCATCTATAATTGAGACATCCATACTAGAGAGCTCTTCTTTCAGGTGGGCTCTTCTCATACTTAAAAACCACAGCAGCCAACTAAGAAATATGTCTCTGGATCCAAGCAAATAACAGTAGTGCTCAAATTCTGGTTTAGATGGGAAGACTGATATGGAAAGCGGTAGTCAAGCTTTTCTAAACTAAAAAAATACAAGATCCCTGTCTGTGTAACATTAAGTAGACTTTTAAAAGCTCCATCAAAAGAAAAAGTAAAAAAGTTCAAAGTAAATGCAATCCTTATGATAAAAATGAGGCAGAATTGAAGCTTCTGTTCACATGAAATTCAGACATACACAGATAATAGCACTATGGAGAACTTCAGATCCCCAAATTAGTGCCCCTAGTCCTGAAATGGAAAGAAACCTTAACAGTATGAGCTAGATAATAGTTTCCATATCTGACTCCCCTCTCTGACTGCTTCAGTGGGTAAACACTGTGAAGAAGTGTCAACATTAGCCAATTAAAACTGCCCCAAAACCCAATCATGAATGAGTACTTATCGTACATTGACTATCAGACATCAATCAGTCAGTGATGACTTTTAAACGTTACCAATCTGATCTTCCAGCCAAATATCTGCCCCTCCCAAGGCAGAGTTTCCGGTACTGCACATAACCTCGCAGAAAAAAAAAACAACCCAAAATAAAATCCACATAAGCTCAGTGAGTCCAACTTGGAACAGACTGGTACTTGGGCATGAAAGGCTGTTTATCACCAAGTCCCAGTTTAGACAGACCCTGAAGCTTCAATTCAGGATTTTCAAAAACGTTTCTATTTCTCCAAACTCCTAGTATTCCAAGCTACTTCCAAAATTACCTGAAGACAACAAAAGCCTCAGCACAGCTAGTTCTTAGAGACATTTAAATATGTAGTATACTTCTCTGTATTAGGAAGGTTGTTCATCCCGTTGCATGATGATAACAGTAGGAAATTTATAGGGTTTTTTAAGAATTCTTTGTGCAAAAATATCTTTAGAAATTGCTAAATCTGAACACTTCCCAGATGCCTTATTTATGTACTTAGTACTGACCAGCATCATCCACAGCTTGTTCTAGGCAGACACTTTACACTTCCCTCCAAATACTCACCTGACCATGCAATCTTGGTGAAAATACTACCAACAACAGGGACCTCCATTTCCACTTTTCACTCCCTGCCCTTGAAACTTGGCCAGAAGACGGTATTATTTTTATTTTTTTTTTAATGCTGGGTAAACGTGCTTTTATTCTACACCCCTAAAATCCTGAGTCTTTTAAAAGCAACTTACTTTGACAGTCAGAAGCACTGTAACCACATGTTTTGATTTCCTATTGCAGATGTTGTTTCTTTAACTTCACCAGAAGAAAATGCATTTCAGAAACACATCTTGCTCTTCAACATCTCTATTCCACGATATGAGGAAATCACCAGAGCTGAACTGAGAATTTATATCTCCTGTCACAGGGAAGTCGGGTCTCTCTCTAGGCTGGAAGGCAACATGGTAATTTACGATGTTCTAGATGGTGACCACTGGGAAAACTCAGAAAGTACCAAATCTTTCCTTGTCTCCCACAATATCCACGAGTGTGGCTGGGAGATGTTTGAAGTGTCAAGTGCTGTGAAAAGATGGGTCAGGGCAGACAAACTGAAGACTAAAAACAAGCTAGAGGTTGTTATAGAGAGTAAGGCTCCGGGTGGTTTCACTTGTGGGAAGCTGGATATCAGTGTTACACCTGACACTAAAAATCTGCCCCTGTTAATAGTGTTCTCCAATGACCGCAGCAATGGGACAAAAGAGACCAAAGTGGAGCTCCGGGATATGATTGTTCATGAACAAGAAAGTGTGCTAAAGAAATTAGGAAAGAACAACACTTCGTCTGAAGAGGAAGAACAGCGAGAGGAAAAGGCCATCACTGGGCCCCACCAGCATTCTTCCAGAAGCAAGAGAAGCATTGGAGCCAACCACTGCCGGAGAACTTCCCTCCATGTGAACTTCGAAGAGATTGGCTGGGATTCCTGGATCATTGCACCAAAAGATTATGAGGCTTTTGAGTGTAAAGGAGGTTGCTTCTTCCCTCTGACAGATAACGTTACCCCAACAAAACATGCTATTGTCCAAACTCTGGTGCATCTCCAAAACCCAAAAAAAGCTTCCAAAGCCTGTTGTGTTCCAACCAAATTGGATTCAATCTCCATTCTTTATAAGGATGATGCTGGTGTGCCCACTTTGATATATAACTACGAAGGGATGAAAGTGGCAGAATGTGGCTGCAGGTAGTATACAAGGCAAATCACTAAGAATAAGAATACCCCCTTTTTCTGCTCTGTGTAAATCTGTACATTAGTGATGCAAATCAAAATCCTTGTGAACAAGGGTTGGAGCAGGGTATGGGGCTGGTTGTTGTTGTTGCTGCTTGTTTAAAAGGAAAACTGGCATTTAAAGAATGGCAATCATTGTAAATAGCCTGCATTATATATCATGGCAAAGTGAATACTGGATTAAAATATTGTGAGGTTGAATGAACTATGCGTTATTGGGCAACAGGGATACAATCTGAATACCTTATTTCCACTTTTCTGTTTAATTGATTAATTAACTGAAGAATTTTCAACGGGGATTTGGGATGCTCTGTAACTGTTTAATAGGTATTGAAATCTAATTCTCTAAGTCCACTCTGACATTTTCAACTTCTGTAAACCTCAGTAAACGGAATTTAGCCTGCATAGTAAAGTCAGGAATCTAAGTTCTGTAAGCCTTTTCTCATATCAGTAATCTCAGAGGCTTTTACAGGGAAATTATTTACTCCTGTAAGTGAAGATCCACAGTATTCAAAACAGAAGAGACTCTCACTCTTATTTCATTCCCAAGTTTCCTTCTGTGGGTAGCAGGTGCCTTGGTTTCAGCTTTCTTATCCTAAATGTCCCTATTTTTACCCCTTTATGGCACATACTTGAATGATAAGAAGTGCAGCCTTCCGCTTCTAAGACACTGTTTCCTAGGAGGAACAGCAGCCCTTATCTCCGCACAAAGATAAGGAGCCACTTTGACCTACTGCATATTCTTAGTATTTCTTTGCAAGAACATGCAGTCAAATGACGTTCAGCCTTAGAAGCTGTATCTTAAGAGCAGTGGGGGTTCGAAGAGCTCAGCACTTGTGAAAAGCCCAGGCTACTTATTTAGAGGCCTAAATACGTTCTTTGGAGTCTGGCATTAGGCTCCAATTTTTTTAAATTTCTTCTTAGGAGAAACTCTATTTTATATACAAAATTCTTTCACCCCTTAGAAGTCTGGGAAAAACTGAAAACTTCTATCTGTGTTCTATGAGACTTACACTGCTCTATGGGAAATATACTATCATAAAATAGTTCTCCTGATTTCAGTTGTATTTTCACTAAACAAGGACCCCATCTTTCCTGCAATTAAACTTCCTTTGATTCTAATGAAGATTTTGCCTGTACAAGAACAGACAAAGTGTCTTCTGTTGGTTCCAGGTGATAGGTGTAAGTGCAGTACAATGCCACCATAGTCCACCTAGCTTTTACTCCTCCACCACCTTAGACATACACCAAAAAAAAAAAAAAAATCTATCAGAGAACACTTTTGATCCAAACCCACGGCAAACTGTACATCTGTTCAAAATGGTGAAGAATACTGATGAGGCAAAAATCTAAACAGTAGCTTAATGTATGGAAGCAACAGGATTTAAATGGATACATATGTTTTAAATTAGGGCAGCCTGAGGGCAAGACGAATTCATTTGGCATGAACAGGTCAGCTTGAAATCTAATACACAGTTTATTTACTATTGTTAACTTAATACAGAGCAAATAACAGGTGAGTGTGAGCAGGGTGGTTGTAATTCTATCAAGAACTACTGGTTACATCACAATCCATGAGCACAAAGCACAATTCACTAGAATCCTTGAACTGATTTATATCCTTTTCCTTTAGAACTGGGCTGCAACTGGATCAGATCTGAGATCTGGATCCATGAAAACTCCATCCATCCATTACTGCGTGTCATTAACCTCTTACGCTTCCTGTGGCAGTCCTCTCATTTTACCACTCCCCACTGTTTTCTGTCATCTTACAGTCATGGTTATGTCTTCCTCCTTTCAGAACACCCTCTACTGTCTCCCTGTTTTGTTCACATCTCCTAAGCTCATGACATTTTGCACAACTTCTCTTCATCAAGGAAAAGAAACCACCTAACAAGCACTTGGTGTGATCCTATTAGAAAAGTTATTCACACATGTTAAGGTAATTGTAGCTGTGTGCCCTTAAGTCATCAAAACACAAGGTCCTAGCTGTATTTTGACTTCACTGAATACAGGACTTTGTCCGTAATTAAATGAAAAAGCGGGGAAGGGAAAAGATCAGTCCCCACATGCTGGAAGACAAAAAGTCTCAAGAATAATTTTTTCTTTTTTTTCCTTTATATTCTCAAGTCAAACATTAATCTTTGTTCCCAAGCTTACTTGGAGGAAAAAAAAAACACAAACCAAACCCAAAGCCATTTTTTGCTCAAAACCTCAGATCCTAGCTATGCTATCAGAATTCCAGAGAAGCTTTACAGATCCTGTCCCAAAACTGGACTACAAGTCGCTTTTGTATTTCAACTAAAAAAATCAATTGCTCTTCCAGCCAGCTTTAATGACCACGTTCCCATAGGCTTAACATTTTGGTTGGTACGGTAGTCAAATGAAATATGAATCTTTCCATAGGGTGATGACCAGGGTCAAGAAGAAATGAGAACCCAGCAGTGACTACAGATGCTACCTACAGCACGGCTGAAGTGCGCGTCAAATTGATGTTTGGTTTTACACTGTAAATTTAGCAGCTTGATTTATGTAGTTTTGAACATTTTATTTAAAACACTTGCTCAAGTTCCCTCATGTTTCAACTGCTTTGGGATGCAATGAATCAGCCAGGTAGCCAAGATGTGCTAGAGATTATATAGGTTGCAACGAGCAGGCAAAGCACCTTGCCCCCTGCTTCAAGCCGGGCCCCATCAGACACTGAGAAAAGCCCCTCTCATCACTGGATTCTGAACGTTGACCAACAGCTTGTAGCTACTTAGGTGCAAGTTGGGGCCTGTGCACTGTCCAGCAGATGCACAGTTAAAATTAAAACTTATTTGTTTAGCACAAACTGCCTGGAGCATGCCATCCTTCTCAACCTCCCTGTAACATCACAATCACCAGCTGACTCCGCAGACAATTTTAATGCTACCCTACAGCACTTCAGTCTTAATAGATAAACATGGTAAGGTGGTGGAAGCTGGTCAGGAGATACAGCTGTGGCTATTTTTACATAGCTTCGCACCTTGTCTGTGTACACAGAAGGCACACTGTCCTCTGGTCTCATCCACTCCTCTGTGCCATGTCCCAACACACAAGAACAGCAGATGCAACTCACCACTTAACTACACAGCACCAGCAATCACTAAAAGTCAAAAAGATCTCCATTTTCACTATTCTTTTCCACAGATGAAGAGGCAATGGCCTCATGGGAATCTGGAGGTGTTCAGCTGGTATCTGCTCAGACACCTTTATACTGGAAAGATTCTGACAATATAGAAATGTTAAGCTAGAATTGCCAATTCCTGATATTCAGAATAATAGCTTTTAGACTGCCTCTCAAGCAGACTTATCATTTCAGACATAATTGTGCTCTAACACAACTAATGTTGCTCCCAGATCACAGCTGATTCTTCTCTCCAGCCTCCTCAGAGCCTGGCCATTACCACGCAGGTAATGAAGGCAGGTGCACAGCCATGCACCGTGTAGGTCCACATAGGCATACACTGTAGCTCCTCATAGGCCGTACTGAATCGAAGTTTGTTACTGCAAAGAAGAGCTGAAGGGTACAGAGGGGAACACAGAACAAGGTGGCAAAGCCAACAAGCAGTAAATGAACAGCTCAGAACAGTGTAACGACAGCTCCACATCCCTCGTGGCTGCCCTGAACAGCTAACAAGACACTGCATCTGACTACTAACCACCTCCCTTCTCCCCATGTTAATTCCCCAACCTACCATTTCTTGTGTGTTTAGCAGAGACAAAAACAGGGCGGTCCCTCCACACTCCGTAGAGCAAGGGGCTCAAAGAGCTCTCCGCTGGGCGGGAGGCTCCAATGGCAGGTGCCTGAGGTGAAAATCTCCTCAGTGCCGCCCCGGGGCTGACCGAGGCCTACAGACTGCCTCAGAGCCATCTTTGCCCTCTCTTCAAGCCTTCATTGCTTTCTCCATGCTGCCTCGGTGCCATCGCCGGGCCGTGAGGGGCCTCCAGACCGTTCCCGCCGCGCCATCTCCGGGCTGTGAGGGGTCTCTGTGCTGCCTCGGCGCCATCTTCAGGCTGCGTGGTGCTTCTGCGGCAGCTCTCCTCGTTACTCCCTCAGCCGTCTTTCTTCACTCATTTTCTTACTTTCCCTCACTTGGTACCTTAAAATCCCTCAACTTAAAGATGCCTCCGGCCATCTCCTTCTGGGCTGCCCTTTTTTTGCCTTTTTTGCCTGCTCCACGCCTCTGAGCTGCCCCGCTGCCATCTCTGCACTGGCTGCTGCTTCCAGGCTGCCTCAGCAACATGTCGTCCCTCCAAGCTGTCTCAGTGCTGCTCCTGTTGCTTTTTTGTCCTCTCCCGTAAAGCTTCTGCTGGACCATCAGTCATCATTCAGCTAAAAGCCTCCCAGGAGAATGGCTTGAGTGTAGCCCTTGGAAATGGCACACCCTGAGGCACCTCCCACTGAGGCGTATGATTTGGCTGGAGCCCTGCAGACCCACCATTAGCCCTCACAAAAGCCTTGACAGTGGCCCAGCACACCAAAAGAGCCAAGTGAGCTACGTCCCTCAGCCTGGGCCTTGGTACCGGGCTGGCAACCGAAACTTCAGATCCAGCAACGAGGGAGAAACCTAGTTCTTCACAACAAAATGGGTAGTTGGAAGATGCCAATAGCTGGTCTGCCAGGACGCACTGGGCACTTCCATCCTATGCCAGCATGGTGGACAGCAGTGGCCTCATCAGCACAGTCCCTAGGAATCAGTTTGGTGGCAGCCATTGGCGGTGCCTGGCCACTAAAGAGGACGGCTGGAGTTCTCACTGATTCAAGTAATAACCTCAGGATAGAAGGGCTCTCGATGCAGTATTGAATATTCACTATTTATTATCGGCTAACTCTGTTTGGTGCACCATGCTGAACAAACGTGTATCTATCAGAAATGTAGGATCTAAGGAATACAGGCAAGATAATGCAAGCACATAATAGAGCCATTTTCCAAGGACTGCACATCAATTTCCCCTTTTTGTTGAAAAACTACGTGACAAAATCCAAAACTGTTCCTGAATTATTAGTTCAGGCTGGATAGCTGCAATGCGTTTTCCTGAAACCCTCCTGAATCTTCTGCTTACCTGGAATATGGCAGTTCGTCTGTTCAGTGGAGTTGGTCAGTGTGAGTTTATTACAGCCATGCTCTGTGAGCTGTGATGACTCTCCACCTGCTCCTGCCTGAAATTAGAGAGGTTTAAAATGGGAATATACATTTTCCACCCTTCCCCAATCTTTCGATAAAAGTATAAATTGTCTTCTCATTCTTTTTTTTCCTTTTCTCTTTCTTCGTCACTGTAAAAAAAAAGAGAAGAGGGGGGAAGGGAAAAGGATTGTTAACAGAAGAAAATCAAAATCCAGTACAAGAACAGAACAGAAAAGAGTCTTAAACCATACCTATGCAATCCAGTCGTGCTCGACGCAGAGAGCCATGAAGTAGCACTGACCCAGACTTGTACACCTATAAAAAGCAGTGGAGGTTTGTCCAGAAATACTTACCAAAGTCCTGGAAGCATTAGATATTTCATTAGCATAGTCCTATACAGTCCAGATTTAAATTATATGTAAGAATTAGAATTAATGTAAAGGTGATATTGTGCTTCTAAATACTGGGAGGAGTGTTTATTACCTAATGTAATTTAAAAGATGGCTGTATTAGAAGGCTCTACTAAAACCAAAGTAGTTTATTTTCCAAGTTTCACTTTTATCCTGTTGGCATTTTGCCAGTGAAAAAGTTGCTGCCACCTTCAGATGATCCTCCTGCTGCTGCGGTTCATCAGTGACCAAATGGTCTATATGGGCCTGATAAGGGAATGGTGAGATCAGCCACAGATCAGAACCAAAGAATATTGGAGCAAAATATATAAAGCAAAAACATAGAAAGCAAAATATTTAATCTCACTCTATGCAAGCTTTTTAGCATGTGCTCTGAGTCATGCAGACTGTGCATGCAGACTAGTCTGGGACAGATAAAAGAAAATACCTCTTCTCAGAGTATGTGGGAAGTTCATACCCACAGGAAGTCAGAAAATTAAATACTTGTGGACAGATTTTAAAGGATCATAAAGTTTTATGAGTTATAAAAGCTAGAGTTAGTCCTGAGCTATTGAGTTCAGCTCAAAACTAAAATCAAAATAGGAATTTGGCTTCAGTTATATTAGAAATTAGAATTGATGGTAGAGTTACGTTTTGGATCAATGAACAAACTTGCATTAAACAACGTTTGATAATAATTTAAGCTATATGTATTAAGAAATTAGTAAGTAAATAGTCATTCTCCAAAGCTTGAACAATCCACACCACATAAGGAAGGATTTTTACCTTCTAACACCGTCTATAAAGAATTACCATGGTAGCAGTGAATGATACGTGTCACACTGAATTCAGGGCAAGAGAAATAGATCACTGAACAGATCCAGTGCGGAAAAATACTTTTTTCCACTGTCCTAACTTTTTAAGTCATGCATGTTAGGAAAAGCATTTATTTTAGATTTACATTATGAAGCTAGTTTTGTTTCTGTGTGCTAGTGATAAAGTGCGTGAGGAAAAATATGCATCTGAACTGGAGGAATAAATTGAACTATGGAGTGTTGCCATATCTTGTTTTTTTACTGGGTAAAACTAATAGCAATCCTGTATATATTTCTCAAAACCCTAGCTTCATAAAAACATCAGATACGGTTTCCAGCCCTTCTGATATGAAAATCTTCAGAACATGACACAACACACAATAAATGTTAGAAAAACAGAGAAAAATTACTTTTTTAATCTTACAATTTTACAATAGTCACAGGCAGGAAAGGGCTATTTCTTGTTTTTTAACCTCTAGATAAGGCCTCACTGGAGAAAAATATTGTGAATCTGTGGAAATACTTCCTTATGCTATGAAAAGAATGATATAATGAGTATAGCAGTGGATGTATAAAAGTCTTTTACTTATGAGAGGTAATTATTTGGTACATATCCTGATTAAAAATGCTCAGTTACTGTCTGTTGCTGACTCTTTTCTGAGTATGATCTTCATGGCAATTCATCTATGTCTATTACATTCAGAGTAAGATGAGGTGACTGTTAACACCTCATATGTAACATCTGTAACACCCTATAACACCCTTTGCACAGCAAGTTGGAACGGAGGTAACTTGAGTAATTCTTTGTCATTTCAAGTTTATTAATTTCTATTCTAAAAGCAGAAAGTGGCAGAGAAGAATACAGAACTTCTAAAAAAATAAGATTGTTTTTAAGATTCGCTGTGATTTAAACAGCAGAATGAAATTACTTTCAAGAAATCCAGAAAATATGAATTTCACTAAATTTATGGTAAATAATTTAATATTATTTCCATCATTATCCCATACTTGTTAAGTAGTTTCATATAAATATAAGTGTCCATTATGTACTATGTACTGAAGGATTAAAAAAGAAAGTACTATGTATACTCCATAAACATGCAATGTCATTCTTTTTTTCTGGGATTTAAGCTGCATGCTTAAAGCTACTGTACAGACAGGCAGACATGGAGATCCATCCTGACATATTCTTAAGGACATGGATTATTGTACTTTTTTTCCCAATTCCTGTCACAATGAATCCATTTTGTCACCCTGCTCCGTGGCTCCTGGGCACGCCCTCCTCCAGCACCCAGCAGGAGTAAAAGGAAGAAGGAAATAAGAAACAAGAAAAGGGGACCCATGGAACAGTCCAACCCCCTCACCCAGCCGGCGAAATATCTAACCCGTCCATATTTACACATTTTTATTTCATTGTTTTAGATCATACATATGTTTTCTTTATTGTTACGCTTTGTTACCATCATAACAAAATTAGTCTATATTTTCTCTTTCAAGTTAATTGGAAGATGTTGGAACACACAAAAATTGCAGATAGTGAAGTAACATTACAATGTTAAGCATGCCAAAGTGGGAAATGTCAGAATTAAGATTATCTATCCATCATCCCCCTCTTGGTTGTACGCATTAATTACACAATAATTTTTTTATTCCAGACATCCGATGCCTTAGTCGGTGCACAGACCACACGGTGCTTAAGAATTAAGTTGGGAATTTATTAAGTACAATATCTTGTCTTTTGACTTGCTTGTCTTAATGTACGCTACAGTGTGTGCAATTATTCCTGTGCTAACAGCATTTAGAGACATTATCAGAGGTTGGAAGTAAAGGTAGGGTATGTAATAGACATTAATGTAGCAAAAGATATCCCTTTCCCCAAAAACGTTCCAAGCTAGACAAACAGAAGAGCTGTGGGTTAGAAAAGCAAGAGAAATTGATGTGCCTGGGGTCCTGTCCACTGTATTGGCCACACAAGGAATTAACGCAGCTCTGGCAATAAATTCTGTAGCTCAAAAGTCAACTTTGGGACAAAGTGTGGTTGTGCTGGAGAGTTTTTGTTCTGGCTACCTTTGCCCTGGAGTGCTGGATTATTTTTTGCAGGAAGAAAGCAAGAAGAGCAATTCAAACTGGTGATAATGCCCAGGAGTTAAATCTGTGATGGATATCACACAGTGTTGCAATATAGAACAGCCCCGCAAAAGTAAGAAGATACAACAGATCCGAATCTCACTGCTTCTTTACCAGTGAGGCACACAGAATGTTGCTGTGGCATACTCAAAGCTTAATTACTTATTTATACATTAGCAACAACAATTTCAACTATATCCTAGGCCTCTCCTTTGATAAGGGAAGTGGCAACATTTTTTAAACTAGGTTTTTTTACAGATGATAGCACAGCCTGGTTGCCAGAGATACCTGTGTTTATAACATCAAGTATTATAGCTGTTGCCATAGAGCTGTCCTTTCTTTAATGGATTCTTAGAACAATTTAATTGTTCCCTTTGATGGATTTGCATTTGTACATTTACATACACACAGATACAAATCAACCATGGGATGAAATTGTACCTGCATATATAGATGAGGCTATTCCTATATTCCTATATAGACATGTTAAAGGAATAAACTTCACAAAACTCCTTGTAGTATACTGGTAATATTCTTTGTAATATACTATAATAATCCTTGTAATATTCTAGTAATATACTAGAACTGAATGACCCAGAAAGAGGACTGCACTAAACTTTGTTCATGTGGGTGGCAGGCTTCACTCATGACACTCACACGTGACACAAACAGAGTGCACCCAGCCAGGGTAGACCATCTTTAGACTCTTCCCTCCACATGTATTCATATGTAGCAACAAGTGACATTTTGAGAGCAATACAAAAACATGCTTTTCCCAGATTCCCATGTCTATTCTTGCAACTACCTCCGGCAAGCAGAATGGCTGGGGTAGCAACTCATTTCAGACTTAAAGCCAAGAATCTGTTCTTGTATGTCTTTGGCATGTCATACTGGAGCTCCGAATGTTGACAGCTCACACGGGTACAGCCTGCAGCAGCATCCCACATATTCTGATCCTCTTTGAAACTCTTTATACAATAGGGTTTCAAATACATTGTGAGCAGAAGAAAACAACCCCCAACGTTCTATTTTGGTATGTTGAGCCTAAAGTCTATTGGCTGGGAGCTGTCATCAGACATGACCATATGTTACCCAATGGTATTACAAGTAAATCCTAATTGAGTGCAAATTATGAAGATTAAAGTCACCTCAGATTTAGCTGCATTATGTTGAGGCAAATGTATTTCAAAGTCCTGTTTAAAATGCTGCAATTCTCAGCACAGAAATTAACAGGCTGTCATTGCCTTGGATTTTATGAGCTGTTCTAAATGTCTGGAGTTCCTTGTTTGGAGCCCTTAGTCATAGAATATAAGAATAGTCCTTTGCAGCTCAGGCTGAAAAACACCAAAGACAATGTATTGTCAACAACTTTGGAAAAAATATTAAATATTGATAGAAGTAAGTCACTGCAGAATCTCCTGGTATAAGCTTTTCATAAATAATTGTAAAAGACTGGATGACTGCTTTTCTAATTGGGGTTTAAATCAAAGTTTTGCATTTAAGCAATCCACTGTCCGGATAAACCAGGAACAGTTTATAACAGACAATACCTCACCGTTTGGAAACAATTAACTGCCAGAAAGATCTTCCTTGATGATTGAAGTTTATTGCTGTTTCATAAGAGGGCTGTAAAGTAGTAAGGAGCTGAACTTCATCTATTGGTGCACTTTGGATGATGCACTCCATTTTAATGAGATTAAAGGTTTAATGCAGATAAAAGATTTTTATCTGTTCAGTGCACCTGGATTCAACACAGGGATTTCAGTGTGGTTCACAGAGAGTCATCGGAGAGCTACATTCATCTTAATAGATAAGAGCTTCTGACTTCTTTCCTTCTTTTCTATTCCGTACAAAACCAAAATGATGAGGACACGTTTCTTCCTGTTTTCAGCGCTGATCATGTGCAGCATACCTGCTGAGGAAATCTTTCAGCCAACTCTGGTGCTGGACATGGCTAAAGTCCTTCTGGATAACTACTGCTATCCTGAAAACCTAGTGGGAATGCAAGAAGCCATTGAACAAGCAATCAAGAGTGGGGAGATCCTGGACATCTCAGATCCAAAAATGCTGGCCAGTGTCTTGACAGCTGGAGTGCAGGGTGCTCTGAATGACCCAAGACTGGTGATTTCCTATGAACCATCACTGCATGCAGCTCCCAAACAAGAAGCTGGGGCTTCCCCCACTCGTGAACAGCTCCTGAGTCTTATTGAGCATGTGGTCATGTATGACAAGCTGGAGGGCAATGTTGGCTACCTGAGGATTGATTATATCATAGGACAGGAAGCTGTGCAGAAAGTTGGAGCCTTTCTGGTGGACAAGGTTTGGAAGACACTGATAGAGACATCTGCCCTGGTGATAGATCTTCGTCACAGCACTGGGGGACAGATTTCTGGACTCCCCTTCATCATCTCATACTTGCATGAAGCAGACAAGATGCTGCATGTTGAGACCGTATACAATCGACCCTCCAATACCACCACAGAGATATGGACACTGCCAAAGGTGTTGGGAGAGAGGTACGGCAAAGACAAGGATGTCATTGTTTTGATCAGCCGCCACACCACAGGAGTGGCTGAAGATGTGGCTTACATCCTCAAGCACATGAACAGGGCTATCACTGTTGGGGAGAAGACAGCTGGGGGCTCACTGGACATCCAGAAGCTGCGTATTGGCCCCTCCAATTTCTATATGATGGTTCCCGTGTCACGATCTGTGAGCCCCTTGAGTGGGGGTGGACAGAGCTGGGAGGTGAGTGGGGTGATGCCATGTGTGGCTACTGAGGCAGAGCAAGCCTTGCAGAAATCCCTGGACATCCTGGCAATGCGCAGAGCAGTGCCTGGCACCCTAAGCCACCTCATAAACATATTAAAGGACTACTACAGCTTAGTGGAGCGAGTACCAGCACTGCTGCGGCACCTCATAGCCTCTGACTTCTCTTCTGTGCAGTCAGCAGAGGACCTAGCCTCTAAGCTCAATGCTGAAATGCAGACCTTATCTGAAGACCCCCGACTGTTGGTCCGAGTCATGATGCCAGGCGAAGCTGCTGCCCCTGCTGCTGAGAAGCCAATTGCAGTGGCAGCTAACTTACCTGACAATGAGCAACTGCTGCATGCCCTGGTGGATACTGTCTTCAAGGTGTCAGTGTTGCCAGGCAATGTTGGCTACATGCGCTTTGATGAGTTTGCAGATGCCTCTGTGCTTGCTAAGCTGGGACCTTACATTGTCCACAAAGTGTGGGAGCCCCTCCAAAATACAGAGAACTTGATCATGGACCTACGTTACAACCCTGGTGGCCCTTCCTCCTCCGCTGTGCCTCTGCTACTCTCCTATTTCCAAGATCCTGCTGCTGGCCCTGTCCATCTTTTCACAACATATGACAGGCGCACCAACCACACGCAGGAGCACAACAGCCAGGTAGAACTGCTGGGCCAGCCCTATGGGGCTCAGCGTGGTATCTACTTGCTCACCAGCCACCACACTGCTACAGCTGCTGAGGAGTTTGCTTACCTCATGCAGTCCCTGGGTCGTGCCACACTGATTGGTGAGATCACAGCAGGAAGCCTCTCACACACCCGTACTTTCCCTCTGCTGCAGCCTGAGCAGGGAATAACCCGTGGCCTAACTATCACAGTTCCTGTTATCACCTTCATAGACAACCATGGGGAAAGCTGGATGGGTGGGGGAGTTGTGCCTGATGCCATAGTCTTGGCTGAGGATGCACTGGAGAAGGCTGCAGAGGTGCTAGCTTTTCACAAGAACATGGGAGTACTTTTGGAAGGTACTGGGCAACTCCTAGAGGCTCACTATGCCATCCCAGAAGTGGCTGGTAAGGCCAGTGCTATGCTCAGCACCAAACGGGCCCAAGGAGGCTATCGATCAGCTGTAGACTTTGAGACATTGGCTTCCCAGCTTACCAGTGACTTGCAGGAGGCCTCGGGGGACCATCGGCTTCATGTCTTCCACAGCCATGTGGAACCAACACCAGAAGAACAGATTCCCAACATGATTCCCAGCCCTGAGGAGCTGAGCTACATCATTGAGGCACTCTTCAAAATTGAGGTATTGCCAGGCAATCTGGGCTACCTTCGCTTTGATATGATGGCTGAGGCAGAAACAGTGAAGGCCATTGGACCCCAGCTGATACAGATGGTATGGAACAAGCTGGTGGACACAGATGCCATGATTATTGACATGAGGTACAACACAGGTGGCTACTCCACTGCTATCCCAATACTTTGTTCTTACTTCTTTGAACCGGAGCCTCGGCAACACCTCTACACTGTCTTCGATCGTAGTACCTCCCGCAGCACAGAGGTGTGGACTCTCCCCCAAGTCACCGGCAAGAGATACGGCTCCCTTAAGGACATCTACATCCTAACAAGCCATATGAGTGGCTCAGCAGCTGAAGCTTTCACTCGTTCTATGAAGGATCTACACCGGGCTACAGTTATTGGTGAGCCAACAGTAGGTGGTTCCCTCTCAGTGGGTATTTATCGTATTGGTAACAGTTCCTTATATGCCTCCATCCCTAGCCAAGTGGTGCTCAGCCCGGTCACTGGCAAAGTATGGAGTGTGTCTGGGGTGGAGCCACACATCACCATCCAGGCCAGTGAAGCCATGGCTGTAGCTCAGCACATTGCCAACCTGCGTGCTCAGGTGCCACAGACACTGCAAACTGTAGGCAAGCTTGTGGCAGATAATTATGCCTTTGTGGACATTGGGACTGTTATAGCATCCAACCTCACACAGAACATCAACAAAGGTGGTTATAAAAGGATTAATACAGAAGAGGAGCTGGCCAGGAAGGTGACAGCAAACTTGCAAGCTCTTTCTGATGATGAGCACCTGAAATTACTCTACATCCCTGAACATGCCAAGGACAACATCCCAGGGATCATGCCAAAACAGGTACAGTTGACTTGTACCCAGTTATACTGATGCCAGCTAGAATGGGAGCACTGAGTCGGGTATCTTATCTTGTTTCTAGCCCATATGACAAACCCACCAGGATTTACCTGTACCCAGAAGAGAAGCCAGTGCCTGAGTGGGTTTTGGAGGCTGAGGGCTCTCTGACACTAAGGCAAGTCAGGGTAGTAGCTTGTGGTACTAGATGGTAGTTCTGGATGCATGCAACTTGGGAAGAACCCTCAGGCTTTGAATCTCTTTCAGTTGCCATCTCACACAAGCAAATATGCACGGCTTCACGGTGAGAGGAAAGATACCTCATTGTCTCTGTGATCCCCTCTCTTTTAGTGCTATGCCCTTTCAAGCATAATAAATTAATGCCGAAACCCACTGGTTACAAACCAAGTTTGTAATTTAAGAAAAATTTGGTTGGAGCAGAGTAAATGCATACACCCACAAAACATGCAGCCACATACTCTTTAATGGATTTTTCTATATAAAATTGCTGTACCTGACTTCTATTACACCAGAATAATGAGCAACTCCTTTGCTAGTGACAGTGGAAGGTTGTTCTGATTGTATCTCATGCTCAGCATCAGACAATTTCCCAGTGACCTAGAAATACTTTGGAAGAAGTATCTGGTGGAAGTTAGGTGACCCCAGGGAGAAACTGATTTTTAATAATCTACTTTTGCCCTTGCTGTGTGGTTTGCATAACAGTCTGTGCTTTGTTCTGAGCCTGGGTATTTATACACTGGTCTGCCTTGGCAATCTTTCTTGTTCATTGTTGTGTTGGACGGAGCTCCCAGGAGCACTTGTTAAAATTCCATCCTCAAATTAAAGGGAGGGTTAGGATAACCTGATCCCTGTCTTGGATGGAGTTAGCTCCCTTCTGGCTACTGCTCTAGCATGGCTATCAGAGACGTCTTTTCTCCAGGGACTCATAAAATTACTTTTTGAAGAGAATATATTTGTCTTTGCAATGAACCAGGGTATACCAAGTGTCAGGTAACTATTAAATGTTTCCTGGGGGAGGAAATCTGTGGGCTTCCACCCTCTGAAGTTTTTGGCATGCATGATTTAAAGTGGGCATGACCTTTGTGGTATTATCTCCAACACTAAGGTCAAGGACAAAGTCTAAGCATTGCCAGGGAGGACATTTTTTTCAAGTTTGTTAACCAAGAAATGCTGGCCCCATTCTTGCCTCTGAGCTTAAATGGAAATGGAAATAATTAATTAAAGGATTTTTCTATTCTGTCACTCTCTTCCCCTCCTACATTTGTTGGCCGTAGAAAGCTTCACTCTAAAGGTCTTTTTGACAGAGCTCCCTGTGAAATTATTAGCAATATATCAGTAGTGATGCATGAAAATTTCTCCCCATTCTGCAAAGTGGACCCATCTTGCAAATTAGTCAGTGTTTTCACTGAAGGCTGTTAATGGATATTGTTGGCTATTTTTACTTGTTCAAACCTTACTTACTTTATTCAGACCTTTAATGTTGAGAACAGGATGTACAGGACAAATATCTTCTTTGTCACATGACATGAAATTCTGATCCTGATAGAGTGAGGAAATGCCGTTATACTAATTAATGCCTCTGTTTACCTCAGTTCTTTGTCAAGCAAATTGACTGGAAGAGGTCAGGGATTTATCCATAAGAATCCATATGGATTTCCTTCCATAAGAAGGAAATCACATCAGTGTGGATGAAAATCAGGACAAATGTGAGCTTTCTTCAAGGGGAGATATTGTATAAATAGCAGAGGAAAAGCATGGATCTCTTATGAGGCTAAAATTATTTCCAAAGGTGTATGCATTCCCTCATAGTGCTTGAGGAAACTGGGAGGCAGAGAAACAAGAGAGCGGTGTTAAGACATTTTAAGGTGAAAGAGGGTGAGTGAATGAAGACACATAGAAGTAGAGGATTTTCCTTGTGATAGAGGTGAAAGAAAATTCACCTATTCGACAGAGCACTGGGCAGCAAGAGTACCTTCATTTCCAGCCTTGTTTTTGCAGGGCCAAGAGGGATGCTTTCTGTGGAAAATTTCAGGAATATCCCATACCAATACCCCAGAGGGCAAATGCCTTAAGATTACAGTGAAGCTTGCATGATGGCAGTAATTGCATTTGTAAATTATTTTTTTTTGACAGTCCTATACATGGACATAGTGGCTCTTTTAATCTTTATCACATTTATTCCTCAAAAACCTAAAAGCCAGTTTTTCTCTTGTGCTACCTACCTTCACAGCCATACTTTCCCTTGAAAGTGGGATTTTCTTGATAACGACCTTGACAGTGAAGCAGATCCAACACAATTAAATGAAAGTGATGATGAATAACTGCAGGAAGGATGGGATGGGACATAGGAGACAGACAAGTGAAATGCATGTAGACCTTTGCATCTGCTACACTAGAATAGCTGCTGAAGCATAATACAGGGTAGTGAATACGTCTCCTCTGTGACAGCAGCAAGGTCAATGCTAGCCGGAGTTGTCTGCTGTATAAATACCGCTTTCCAAAGTCAGACTTCCCAGAGGCAAATATTATATATATTGTTTGTGATTCAGAAAATAGCATTTTGCTTATAAGGCAGAGCTCTGTAAACTTGCTGATGTGCAGTTCAATAATACCTACTTCTTATTCTTCCATTTACCTCTCTCTCTGTCCAGTCATACCTTCCCTTCCACACCAAAATATTTGTGTTCGTGAATATGTGAGTATTGAAGGCTACCTATGGAAGAACTGCTGCCTGATTTTGGCAAATGTTTTACATCAATTTTAAGTGACAAGATTGCCCCTGAGTCACTCTTTTCGCCCCTTGATAATGCCCAAATAATTTTAATGCAGTCTTCACACCTAGGAGTATTTTTGTGTTAATGTTTTAGATAAACAGCTGAAAATGATGATCAGAGTAAAAGACAAAAAGGAATCCTTTAAAAGAGAAATTGTTCCTGCAATTGAAGTCCTCCTTTTCACAGATAAATAATATGTATCTATAGCAGAATATTGTACTTGCTGAAGGAGGCAATAGTTACAGATGTTTCACCAGAAAGGAGTATAGTTTTCTGATGTCCCTTCATTAATGAGTGAAATCAAAACGCTCAACCTCAAAGTGTCAAGGTAGATAATCAAATTGCTACATCTCTTGCCAATAGGTGGAAAAAAATGTGGGCCCATACAATGCTGGTATTATATCAACATAAACACGGTAAAGTCTGTGGAATTATACAAATTTGCGCAAGCCAAAAAGATGTCTTGTGTTTAACACTCATTGACTCTTTACCTTTTGCAATTCATGCTTGCTTCTTGTATTTGGTGCAGAAAAGACTATGACACTTTGTTAATCACTTTTGTTCTTTTTCTACTACCTTTCATCTTCTGATCTTGATACTCAAGCTCAGTGCAGCTATATGTGCAGTTAAAATCCCACCAGAGATTCGTTTGTGCTCATTTTTTCCCATTGGCATTAATGTTACAGTAGATTTGGCCATTAGTTTTAGAGAATTTCAGTGGGTTTTGGATGAAAAACAAATTTTAGCCAGAAATTGTGTTTTCAAATTTTGCTTTCAAATGTAATATTCCAGAGTGTTGACTAGAAAATAACTGCTCACTGGCTTGCAACCAGTATGTTACAAGCTGTGTATTGTCAGAGTGGGCTTACACACCACTGCGCAGTGTTGCGCTTTGCGAGGCGAAAGTACAGCTTCTCACTCTGCCCTGCACTCCCTCAATGGGGACTGAGAGCCTTAAAATAACCTCTTTTAATCCTTTCACAGTCACAGAGGGTTTTCGGCGTTTGCTTCTGGTAACACCCCCCTCCTAGCTGTCTTGGTGCAAGGGGGGACAGGATTAGAATTCAAAGGTACAGTAGTTCTGGAAAAACTGGAGAAACGATCTGTGAAAATCAGGATGAGATTAAATAGGAACATATGCAGGGTTCTTACACAGTTTCTAAGGTGGTAGTCATTGACTGCACAACTCTGGGAGAAAAACAGCTTGTTTAGGCGGAGTCCTATAAAAAGGTATATGGGTTCTTCAGAGTTGAACACAAGTCAGTATAGTCAAGTTGTTGCAGTAAAAAATAATCATCAAACTGGAATGGGTAAGGAGGAATATAATCAATAAGATGTGCAGTCTTCTGCTACATTCAACTCTAAAAAAATTCAGGTAGAGCATACTATATGCAGTCTTGGGTGATGCTTCTCTGGAAAGGTGTGGCTCAAGAGGGGAGACAGCAGAAAAAGAGGAACAGGGGTAAAGAGAAGACTGAATAAGAGTAATTTTGAAAAAGTTTCAAAGATTTGAGTTGTTTATTCCAGAGAGAAGAAAACTGAGAGGAGACATGAAAACAGTCTTCAGATACATAAGAGGCTGTTTCAAATATGAAGAGAATAAGCTGTTCCCTTGTCCATGGTAAATAGGCCAAGAAGTAATGCACTTAAACTGTAGAAAGTAGTGAACTAAGACTGTTTATACTAGATATTAAAAACATCTTTGAAATAGTAAGGCTAGTGACGTGCTAGACTGGATTGCCTGGAAATCACCCAGTTAAATGGGTGTTTTTAAGAGCATGGGAGTCGGCTGTCAGGGATATAGCTGATCCTGCGCAGTCCTTGAGCTGGGGGAACCTACTAGGATGGACAGTTCCATTCCAGCCTGTGAGGGTACACAAGGAACCCAAATGTTGTTCTAAGAAAGAAAGGTGCAAACCTGCCACACAGCCCCCAAGAATTCATGGTTCTTAAATCAGTTTCAGGATTTTCAATGGCACAAAGGTGTTGGCTGATAATATTTTAACAGCTGGAAGCTGACAGCACTAGCAGCCTGAGTGGAAATCAGAGTTATGTTACAATGGTCAGCACAAAATTAGCTATGAAAATACTGTTTCCATCTAAATAGACAAAACAATTTGGGGGACAAGTGAAAGGGGATAAAAGAGGGAAGAGAGGCACAGTTGAAAAAGTAGTTTGTCCATGGTTGGGTATGTGTCAGTAGCAGAACCAGGGATGAAACTCCATGCATGTGTCCCAGGGCAGCATTCTAGGTCCTATTTTGTGTCACATCACTTGTTCCAGCTATCCCACTTACTTGTGGAAGGAGACTGCAAAATAGGGCTGGAGACCGTATATAGTTAATGAAAAACAATTCTTCCTTGGCTTAAGTGGTGTTAGCTTGGAGGTCCTTTAGTCTAGCCACATTGCTTATAGTGTTCTTACTAAGGCACCTGAGGGTTTATATTTAACATCAAGTCCTTTGTATGTAAACATTGCCTGACTGAACTGCAGGATCTTACTTTCAGCTGCATCCTGTCCCAGCTTGTCCTTGGCCTGCAGACAGACCCCTGCCTTCCAAAGGAGAGTGCGCTGCTCTCTGAAGCTAGACTCACCTCCTTAGGTACCAGCACAAACCGCCTGCGTGCCAGTGTCATGAACCTGCAGTTTTCCAGGACAGTAACTTCACAGTCAGTGCCAGCCTCCTCCCCTCCTTTGCTTAAAACTAAGAGGCTTTCCACACCCCCAGAATTACATTCTGAGTGCTTTTCATCTGACTTCTGGTCTCAGAGCCTTTAGAATAGATATATTTTCATACCTTTTCCTGCAGCCATGAAGTGGAAGAGTTCCTTTGAGATCCTTGCATATTCGTTTTACCCCATGAGACCTGAGGCTTTAAGAACAACCTGCCCACCTTGAAACCTGTAATGAATTTCCAAGAGTTAGCGACACCGCTAGCAAGTACTGAAGTCCTCAGTGAACTGAGATGTGATGCAGCACAGTAAAAGAACATGTAGAAAAAAAATTTACCAGACATAGACAGAGAGGTTATTCTTAATGAACATACTTATGGGTATGCATCTGCCAACTATTGTTGGAGAGCTAAGAAATCTGTGTGTTCAATTAAAATATCATTAGTAAGTGGCTGAGAGCAACACATCAATTTTATTCGTAGATGTTAACAATGAGTGATGATTTTTTCCTCCTGGGGGGACCAGTAGTTCTGAACTAGATATAAGCTCTGTCAGAACAATGCAATGCATGCTGGATATATTCTTCAAAACTGTGATTTGTTAATCAAAGTACGGTGGGCAGATCAAGTAGCATTGCTGTCACTGAGAAGTGGATTGGAAATGACAAACTCAGTAGTGCTGGACTGATGTTTGCTGTCCAGATACAATGGATATTTTTGCAAGGTACAGTGAGAAAGAAGGGTACAGAAAAGGACTCAGTAGAGTTTGATTTTACAATCAGATCAACAACTACTGGCCAACAGGGCTTTTAAATTAATGTTTGAAATTTTGGCAATTTTGGCATACGGAAGGCACTGAATGCTGAAGAAGCCTAGGGCAGCCAGAAGTGTGATATGGTGGGTAGTTTTCCCCCAGGTAAAGGTAAAGTGCTTCAACTGTGTCAAATATGGCTGCAGTGACACCCTCTTTCTGCTGTGGCAGACCTGGTTTTGGTGCAGCACAAGCGCAGGCCAGAACACTACATGTAGGGCAGGAGATTGCCTGACTCCTCTACCATTGCAGAACGCCCAAATTCCTCCCAAATTCTGCAGCATGTTGCAGGTCGGGAGAGCACCTTTTAGCACATGGCTCACTGCTGACTCCTTGTTCTTCTGGGTGTAAAAGTATGGATCGTCTGGGGCTGAGCTATGGCAGAGGGCAACTGATTAAAAAGCAAGTATAAAATCATTTTCACAGCAACACTGAGGAGAAGAGGCCAAATTGGTGAAGGTCACATAAGTCATATGTATCCCAAAGCTTTACCTCCTTAAGCTGAAGGAAAGTCTTCCATTTTCAGACACATGCATGCAAAACATAAGTTTGGCAATAGGAACAGGCTGTGTCTCCAATGCATGTAGGGGTTATTAGAATAACTTTATTAGTTGGCTACACATTGCTATTTAAAAAAAAAGCCTGCTCTTTAATAACATAAGCTAAACAAAATGAAATTAATCACAGCCTAACACGTGAGACCGCAGGCACGTGGACACCATATAAGAGATTTAACACATCTACCTCATGAATATCCTAGCACATGCCCAACACATCAGGTCCTCACTGTCACAGGGACTAGCTCATTAAAAGAGGCTGGGGCCAACCTCACCTGTAGCCAGCAGCTGTTTGTCAGCTGAGGCCAATCAAGAGATTATAAAAGTCCCGAGTGCCTTATTTAGAAAGAGCTACTTAAAAAAACCCCAGGGGGGCTTGGGTGGCAGGCCCAGAATAGTGGCCTATGTTGCAGGCTGGGGGATGGTCCTTGTAGTCTGCTCAGCCTCTTTTGTCTCAGGAAATTCCTGTATTTTTGAAAAATAAACTGAGCCCTGACAAATAGGTGCCTGATCCAGAATCTGGGCATGCTATTGACGCACCCTTTACTGGGCAAGCAGTGCAGCAGCCAGTGCTAACCTTTGCATTAATATGCAATAATTTGCATTAATATGTAAAAAGCTTAATATCATTCATTGTGTTCTTCAAACGTGGTTACATTCCTCATGTGTGTTCCACCTGGACTAAACTTGACCCACATAATTCTTTTTGAATCTTGTGCCAAGCTATCAGTGCCAGCAAATTATTTGCTTTGTTTTTCCAAACTCTTTCAGATCCCTTCCCCAGAAGTATTTGAAGATCTGATTAAATTTTCATTCCACACAAATGTATTTGAAAACAACGTCGGCTATCTGAGATTCGATATGTTTGGAGACTATGAACTTCTAACCCAGGTGTCCGACCTACTGGTAGAGCATGTTTGGAAGAAAATTGTTCACACGGATGCATTAATCATAGACATGAGGTAAACCTTTGAATGGCAAATAACCAAAGCTCTTTCAAAACGGCATTTTACTTGTAACAGTGAATTAGCTTTACATGGCTTACTGTCCTGTTTACATGCTAACATTGCTGGGATTAAATGAGAAAAGGAAAACAGCCAAGGAAAACAATAACAGTCTGGAAGTATATCTCAAGATAAATTTTACCGTCACTTAAGATGTTTAGAACTAAATAGGCAAATTTAGGGAGTATGTTGCAGAACGCAATCCTGCAGGAAGGATATCACATCTGTTTTCTTTCTCTGATTTCTTTCTAATCTAACTCTGCGTGTGCCTTGTATTAATTATATAAATATATATGGCTTAATTAAATCTTTTAATGCAGGCAGTGGGCAAGTGATTGAACAGTCAAAAAAAACAGACCATGCATAAGGCTGTGTTACAACATCAAGTTTGCCATATCTGCAGTGATAGATTTTCCTGGGCAATCAGCCCTGTATAGAATGACCCTTGTGCTCAGAGCACAAAGGTGCCTTAAAGGTAGTGTTGCCTCAAAGGTACTGTAGCAGTCCTAGACCATGCTGCAGCAAGCTGTAGCATCATATGCCTGCTCTCGACTTAGGATTCTGTTGGACACTTCAGTGCGTCAACAATGCTCCAAATCTTAGGAGCCAGAAGATGGCATCCGTTTGTTGCCAGCTATCAAAGCAGATGAATATCACAAATATGCATTTCCCATACAATATTTAGGTAAGTCATTCCCTTGTTTTAGTTCAGTGCTAATGTTTGTGAGCCTAGAATATTACAAATATCAACTAAAGAAAAGAAGGTCTTTGTGAAAACTCATTTTTAATGCTAGAACCACTTATGTCCATTGCCATCACAGGGCTCTCAATATTTGGTAATCTTCTTAATATTCTTCTGGGATTTACAGCGTGTGCAGGAAAAGATGAGCATGGAGATGAGAGTAGAGAGAGAGATCTCACTATGCACAGAGCACAGAGAAGGGAGGGCAGCAACCAAAAAGCCACACCCATGACTGAATTTCAGTTCAGCAAAGGCACCACCATCTTCCAATAGACTTGAGATAGGACTGTGACTTTCCTCTTTCTTGCCCCAGTTTTCTCCCAAGCTAAAACTCATATCAGGGCCAGCGGCAATGAAACAGCAAAGGTGAAATCATGTCTGAGCTACCAAATGGTCTTATTACAGTTCTTTTCTTGGGTTGCTTTGGTGTTTTTGTATTTAATGTATTTCCAGCCCTTTGAGTGCACACAAAAGACCCGGTCTCTGAAGGCGTGTGAAAGAGAACCCAAACATTTTCCCTTTTGAAATTGTCCCTAAACCAATCTTATGGTTTTAAGGCAAGGATGATAATTTCAATTTTGCATGGGATTAACCATAATGAATAATGTTTCTCATCTTACAAGTTTCCCTCCCTGGAACAGATGGGCTACTCACGAACTTCATATTTTGATAATTTCAATTTTGCATGGGATTAACCATAATGCATAATGTCTCTCACCTTAATAGTTCCCCTTCCTGGAACAGCTGTGCCACTCATGAACTTCATATTTTTAACTTTCACAGCATTGAGAAGAGACACTGATAACTGAACAGCTTCCCTAATGTCACACAAGAAGTCTGTAATGAAGTACTTCACATATCAATACTGTTTGTTTTACAGTCTTCATAGACTGGTATGAAATTAAACTACAACCAAAGTTTTCAAACATGACAGTCCTAAATGAAGCAGCTAATGCAATGTTTATGCACAAAAAGAAATGGCCTGATCTTACAAGGTGACAAACACCAAGTATTCTCATTGTGTGCAGCAGGAAATAAGAACATCATAGTTCTACAAACATATGTTGCTTAAATTGGGATCTACATTTATATATTAGGATTTAGGTATTTACTCATGCTGCCTATGTCAGTAACAGCATGGGTTATTCAGAGTAGAAGAATAACAAGAATCTGATGTTTCTCTGCAGATTGAGTCTTCGCTTACTTTCTGAATTTTTGCTGGGTTGAATCAAGAAAAAAATAGACCATTCAGTTTTATGTTTGCTTTTGAAGTCAGTTGTGAGCAGTAACAGTCCAAGACTCTTAGACGGGATTTTGTTTTTCTGACAAATGTACAAATGATGATAGGGGAGAATTAATGTAAATGTATCAAAATGTAGCCATAAGCCCCTTTCAGTACTGATGTTAAGGAACAACACTTGGAAGGGAGATTTTCAATTGTTCCCTAAATATTTTTAATTTTTGAAAAGGTACAATATTGGAGGCTCCACAACTTCCGTAGCAATCCTATGTTCATACTTCTTGGATGAAGGACACCAAATTCTCTTGGACAAAGTTTATGACAGACCCAGTGACTCAGTAAAGGAAATATGGACCCAGCCACAGCTCAAAGGTAAAAGGACTATTTCTTTTTAGAGTAGTTTTTCATTTCAGATGTCTCTCCTTGTGTATTTTAAAGTGAGCCATTAGAAACCATAACTCATTTGGTGAAAGCACCTGCCACGATTAGCTCAAGCTGTGCAGAGAATGTAAAAACAAAAATGTCCATTTCAGACATGTCCCTCAATGCCATCTGTGAATAACAATTTATTGCTCCTAGGAATGGCATGTATTTGGCACGGAGGTTTGTAAACTTGTCCCCAAAAGTGTAGCTGAATACTGTGGGCAGCGGTTGTGACTTGTTGCTTTTAAAAGTTGCCAAAATTAAAAATAAATCCTGTGCTGCCTAGACCTCTACTAATATCTCTTCCAATACTCACACATAGTTTTATATGTAGCTTCTCACTTCCTACCCGTGTAATCCACTATTTCAGTAGATTAAAACACCTACAATAGCCCAGTTTGTCCAGAGAATGCAAGACAGAAAGAAAAGCACTAAATTTTGCACATTTGAGTGAGTTTGGAGCATTTGGCAATGTATCACCCCACACACACACACCCACGCACCCTGCCCTGCTGTTCAAGGAAGTTGAAAAGATGCGGTAACATGCAGAAACAGAGCTGTTCAGTGCTCATAAAGTGAAGTTAGGGTGCTAAGAAGCCTTAAACATTGGTTTAAATTGTTTTCCCCTTTAAAGCTAAGATAGTACCAAAAAAGGTATCACAATGGTGTCTGCAGTTATTGTCTTGGAGCATACTGAAATGGTTAAACTTTGTCACAGGCTACAGGGTCCATCTATCTTCCCAGGCAGTCAGAGGTGGGCTGTGCTAAGCGATATGATTACTATGGACACATTCCAGTTCCCATCAAAGAGAACAGGCAGACTCATATTAACTTCAAAGGAGCTGGATCTGGTCCTGTATTATATATATCTGCTGTGAAAAGGGTCTTCTAATGGACATTACGTCTATAGTAAAATGAGAAGAGCAAAGATGGTGTGAAAATTAATTACCATGCTATTGTCCCTTCTCTTGCAGTTTAGTATGAGAATTTTGTGTCATATTGTAACTTACTCAAAGAATTACATTTTTAAAGCAGTTTAGAGTAGTTTTCAAGTTATCAGGTCATAATTATGACACACTGGTCACCTTTTCAAAGGAACTAAGCTCTCAAAAATTATCTAGCATGTTCAGATATATTGAAAATAAGGTGCAAAAAATCTTCTACTGCTGTCAGCTGGTTTATGTAAGAAAATGAGATAACTTGGCTCATATCCTAGTAATAAAGGAGTATTTGTTGAAGGGCTTGCAACAAAGGCCATGCAACAGCTTCCATTTATAGACTATAAAAAGACTGTGGGAAACCGCTATAATTATAATTTCATAAAATGCTGCCTGCATAGTTTGCAGGCCAAGCTCTGTGACAGCCGTGTTCCTAAAGCAGAGATGAGAGTGAAACTGAACATGCTCCTGGCTGAGCTTTGAGTATTCCTGCTGGAGCAGTGAAAAATGTCGCTTTCCTCACCTGCCCATCCCACTCCTTTGATGGGAGCTAGAGCTCCTGTAAAAGTCAAAGCCACAGAAGAGCCAGAAGTAGTAACCAGAAGCTGGCCTCCTGGCTGGAGCTCATAACCAGAAACTGATGGCACAAGAGCACCACATAGGGTGACAGTGTAAAGTGTGCTTTAACATCATAGGTACAAAGTAAATTTCCAAACTTCTTTGGTTGTTAATAGCAGGTAGGGAATGAAGTGTGTTGTATCTTGGCTTCTCTTTCTCCATTATGCAAATAAATCTCTGAAAGTGGATGCATTTTTTGTCCTTTCCGGCAGGGGAGAGGTATGGCTCTCAGAAGGGGCTTATAATCCTCACCAGTGCTGTGACGGCTGGGGCTGCCGAAGAGTTTGTATACATAATGAAGAGACTGGGCAGAGCCCTCATCATTGGGGAACAGACCAGTGGTGGCTGCCATTCCCCACAGACACATCAAGTAGATGATACCAACTTCTACATCATCATCCCCACCTCCAGATCAGTCATCTCTGCAGAGAGCACTTCCTGGGAAGGGAAAGGGGTGCCTCCCCACATGGAAACACCAGCTGACACAGCACTCATCAAAGCAAAGGAGATGCTCAGTGCTCACCTGCACAGCTCTAGATAGCCCAGTGGGGGAACGTGCCCCTGGAAAAAAGGTAGTCTGTAATTTTCAAAGGAGTCCAAGGGACTTATACTCTCAGGAGCTGAACCAATAATGGGTTTGAGAACCCAGAGCAGGATTTAGCCATAATTTAGGTAACTAATGCAAAATTGAGACTCTAAAAATCTCACAGCATGCGTATGTGCATATGTGCGTGTGAGGACATGAGCAGGCTACAAGTGCCCCTCCTCCTTTTGTTATCTGTCTAGCTCGGTAAACCATGGGTTGTTTACTGCACAAGAGCCCAGTTCCAATAGGAGGAGGTGCAGGCCCTTCTTCTACCCAGAATAATTCACAAGCATGAACAATGGTGCTGTTCTGGGCAGCAGCAGTAGATTTGAGTTCCTATCAGCTGTGGGAGGCTTCACAATGGAGTCCCATTTTTTGTGTAAGTTTTCTAGTAACCATGTTCTTAAGGAAAGCAAGCTACCTCCCCAGATGTAAACCCTAAAAAGGTGCGGAAACTTTATTTCAATCTCTATGGTCAGTAGTTGGTTCCCTGTACACAGCTTGAAGTTACCCCCTTTTCAACATGCTGAGTTTTTTAGCACATTCTGTGAAACCTAACTGGGCATGGCTGAGATACTTGGATAATTCACTGGGGTTTCTGGATTCCTCTCCTGTGGTCAAATGTAAATGACAGTTGTTACAGTGCCTGTGTTTAGCTCCAAATCACAGAGATTTCCTTTGGTCCCATAGAAAATCCCACCTGTCAATATTGAAGCCATGCGAACCACCTCAACGCATTTACGCAAAGATAGAAAAGGCACCTCTGCTCCTTTGGAAATTGTGTACATTCCTATTTATACATATTAAAGGAGAATTAACAGTAGCTGGGAGAGTCTGTTTTCCAAAATGCAAGAGCTAAATTAGTCTCTTCTTCATTTCATCATTTAGATGTACCAAAAGTAACCATTCCCAGTCTGTCAGGGTTGCCCAGACTCCTGGTATTTCTTAGGTGCATGCCGGCTTCCCTCCTAGTATCTGGTAGAGAGATGGGGAATGAGCAGGAGAAAGGCAGTACATTGACTCTTTCACCTAGTGCTCAGATCAACAGAGTCAGGGAAAAGAATCATATGTTTTTACTTAAGGCTAAAAACAGATTGCTGTCTGCCCTGCCCCAAAGACAAGAAGAAAGCAGAGAAGCATCCTTCACACCCTGTTAACAAGCTACTTATTAAGTAATAGTGTATTCCAGGGCAACTAATAGAGTTATTGACATGAGCTTAATCAATGCACGACATTCCTCGTCTTTCTTGCAAGTCTTATCTAGCCATCTGTCTTTGTAATGATTTAGAAATACATATAACTCAAATCTAGATCTCAACATTTCCCATCTCTACAAAATGCCAGCTGTAAGGCAATTAAGTTAGGAAAATGGTCCTCCCATATTTAGTCTGTTAGAGTCTATAGTAACACATTGCTGTTTGTTTGCTCATTTGTAAGTTACTGCTGTGGTTTTTTAATAAATTGTGTTTAAACATCTGACTGCAGAGAATCTCTTCCAGTATTTACAGGAAAATAATTTTAACAACCAAATAGATTTTCCATCTTTTTTACTACTTGTTTGTCTTACCAACTACACTCAGCGCGATCGCTGACCCGGACTCTTTTGAGTCATTTTCATGTTCTGATTTTTATGCGCTAGCTAGTTGTTGAACTTCTCAGTGTTGTGGAAAATACTTAAATGAATTAAAACTCATACAGAATTTTGTGTAAAGTGATATATGTATGAAGAATATTAAAGATACTTAATATGGAAGAGACTGGAGTAGTCAATGAATGAGTAAACAACACTAATGTATTTCTTCTAATGTCTTTTAAGCCTCTTTAATGTCTAAATGATCCAGATATATTGCTTTGTTTTCCTAAACACAATCAGTTGTGCTGTCATGTACAAACAATAGTAGTTGTTAAACCCAACATTTAAAAACTTTAGCCGTCCATTCAAGGACCAAAAGCTACACCCTATGGGCACAAATAGCAAATAATTTCTTCCTCTAGGAATATGGTAAGTACTTACAAATGATAAATATGTCTAGAAATTGGAATCCAGTTGGGGAAACAAAGAAGATGCATTTTCTGGTGAGTCCATTTGAACTCAATAGTGCTGTTAGTTCACTAAAGTGATTGATTTCACTGGAAAATTAATGTGCAACCTTGACAAACTTATTAATTGAAAAATATTTACTATTTCATAGGTCATCTGCTGGCTAATTGGCATAGAAACTATCAGGCTTAAAAAATTATTTTTTCCTGTCTTCACAAAGTGCTGTGTCATATCTATTCCCATCTCATTGAGCTTAGAACCTGGACATGGTGTAGCATAAATTGTGTTAGATTGTACTTTTGTGCTCAAGGTAGGATCACAGGAAACATCTTGTTTGGAGACACTGAAAAGACTGGCTTTCTTATCTCAGAGCAGAGAGATAACAAGCAGGACAGATGAACTATATCCTATTCTATCATCTCACTTTAATACAGTGAAGTTGAAAGGGTGCAAATTCAGAACTGACAAAAAGGAAATACCTGTAAAGGCAGAGCCTGCAGGACTCACTGAGGCAAGTGGCACTGAACCTAGTAAGACTGTAGTATTTAGAGGTACCAAACACTTCTACAACATCTAGAATTTTGACAGGTAACAGAACTTTCCCTGAAACCTAAATCTACACTTACAGAATTAAAACTGATCTCTTATCATCTCTGCGGTCGAGAAGACTTTCTTTTTTTCCCCCACAGCTGCTTTCTGCCTGGATCTTCCACCATATTCTGCAGAGTCAAGGAAGACATAAATCCTGAGCTGCATGTCAACTTTGTATGTACAGCCCCCAGGTTTGTCTCCACCTGGCATTTTTGATGTTTCTAGCGGCCACCGAAACTGTCAGCTCAAACAACCAGAGCCTCTTACAAAAACCTAAACAAACCATGACCACAGCACAGTGTCATCAACAGATGTCAAAAAATGACAGACGGTAATTGTATAGAAAATTACACTGCATTGAAAGGTCTGAACATCACAAAATTATGAATGAAAATCAGTTGTGGAAAATCCATGTTTTTCTGTTTAAATGAGAATGTTAGACAGAATTTTTCTTAGGAAGGGACAAGTGATTTCAGAAGCGCCCTTCCACAACACAACATGCTGAAACTGCCACCCTTTTCTTTTCTGGTTCCAGAGCTGACATGGACATTCAGCAGTTTATAGCACCATTTCCTTACCTGGAATGACTTCCTAAAGTTTCATCCTAATCATGTCCCTTTTAAAAGCAGCGAGAAAGGAGTTGGTGTATCAGGCCCCTAGCAGTCTTTCTCATTTTAGCACTCACAGAACTCTGACCAAGAAATGGCAGCCAGCTTATTCATTTATTCTTTTTTCTACAAAATTATGCATTCTTGCTCTCTGGAGAGTGTTTCTAATGCAGTCTTTCCTGATCATACCACAAAAGCTGTCCTAGTGCAGTGATTTTCAAGCCTTGGTCTGTAGACCAACGGGAGCTCACAGGCTGCATCAATTAGTGAAAAATTACCCCCAAAAGCGAGTAAATATATACTCTTCAAAATCCCATCTGAGTGCAGTTTCGATGGAGGAACACATCTTCATTAGAAAAAGTTCAGGGGTCAATGAGTGAACAACTATCCTAACCTGGCACTGCCTATCAGTAAACTCACAGCCCCCTGCAGAAGCACAGCCTGAACAGCTAAGCCTGGCAGCAGCGTGTTCTGTCACTTTTCAGTGATCCAGAAGCAGATATTATGAGAAACAGTGGTCTGATCAAAATGACACAGGCTGTTGCTAGCAAAGACAGGAAAAGAACCAGTCAGCTGACCTCAAGTTGTCTCCTCCTGTTTTAAAAAACAAAAAACTTTTTTTTTTCTTCCAAGCATTTCTCCTTGTAGAAAAGACACAGATCCCTGCTGTAAAATCACAATATTGCACTGGGACTGAATGCAGTCCTTCATGAATTCCTCAAGTCCCTACATTTCTTCACAAACCTCCTGCTCTAGTGGAGTGCCTTTCCTTCAGCAGGATTTCCTTTCATCTGCACCAATTTAAATGTTCAGACTTCTAGACATGAGGGAAAAAAGCTTCCAGCATGACTCAATTATAGGAAGTTTGTTTTTCTTTGTCTCGTTAGGCTTCCTTCTGCCTGTGCAACATTTGGTTCACTCAGCTTTAATGCGAATATTTTTGTTTAAAGAAATAAAATCTGCAAAAATTTTGGATAACCCCCCTGGTTTATGTAACCCAGCTTAGATGAGACACTCAGTTAAACTTGAAACACATAAAAGGCATTCTCTCTGCCTGCACAAGGGGCTTTACACAAGAGCTCCTTTTACACGTAGGGAATCAAGTTCTGGTTCTGTTGGCATCTGCGCTGTTTTGCTCTGCTGTTAGCACAGGTGTAGCAGGCAACAAGATGTCGTATTGGTCAGTTGTGTGTGGAATCAAGTCTTAGTTCACAAAACGCTTTAGTCAAGTATAAGAAGCAATTTGTTCACCCAGTTTTTATGCCAGTGCCCATCTACAAAGGATCAAGGGCAGTATTGCACACATTTGCCTGCAGTGTGATTTCCATGCTGCAAGAGGAAAATCCCTGGTCTTTACACGCTGGGACCAAACTGCGCTGCCGCTGCAGCTGGAGGAGGTGAGGGCAGTACCAGAAATAAAGCTGATTAAAAACCTTTCCTCTTCATTTTTGCATTTTCAATCAGCTCTGCCACTTTTCATAACTGGTTCTCTTGCCTTTCTGTGCAGAGAAGGCATTTATGCATTGCTTGTCATCACAGTATGTAAATTGCTGTGGCTGAGATACGCCCACAAAGAAACGGGTAAGAGTTCATATCTTCCCCTCTCCTCCAAAGAAAACAATTTCATGACATAAAGGAAAGCTGTCTCTCGCTGTAGCCTTGCTGCTTGCTTAAGCCTCATTCCATAAACACAGTGAAGAAGTTTAATTACTGGTGAGACCTCTAAGGATGTAGATCTACCACACCATTGAAAGAGGTTTTGAGATTCAGACGCTGTTTATCAGTGGCTGATTTTCCACACTTCCTCAAGATCACTGACACCAACACAAAATCAGTGAAAACATGTAACTGGTTAGATTTGGTGCTGCTTCATTCTGATCTAAAGGATACGCCAGGTGCGGCGCACTGGAAAAACAGGCCCTTGGAGCAGGGTAAAGTCGAAGCGATGCGCCAACATAGCACTGGGGAGTATTACACAGCTGGTTTTGTCTTTCTGAAGCTAGGTTTCTAGCCATAAAACTGTTAAGAAAACATGGCATCTTTCAGTGAGTGCAGAAGAGAACATTTTGCAGCAATGGTACCAAAAAATCTTTAGTCTTATTTATACTGGGCCAGGCTGATCTTACAGTAATTGATGTAAACCAGGAGTAGCAACATGGAATTATTCTGGATTTGCACTGGAATAAATGAGATCACAATCTGGCCTAAACTACTAATGGGAACTATAACCCTAACCACATATGAAGGCAGTTACACCATGGAGTCCTTCATTACACTTTATGGACACTGACTTCACAGTAAACTGGCTGGCACCCAGATAAAACCAGATGGAGTGAAATTTGGCCCATTAAACCTTGCCATAAATATATTCCTTGCACAGTAAATGTTATTGGACACAAAATAGAGATGGAAAGATTAGAAGGAAACCACATCATCTCCTACTCAATGCAAGGTTGTTCCCTGTGCTCCGTGTTTCAAAGCTTTTGTTCATTTTGGTTTTTAATGACTCCAGTGAAAGAGCTCCCACCACTGACCTTGGGAAGCCGTGTTACAATCCAGCCAGACCTCCAGTCTCAATTTATGTCTTCTGAACTCAAAGGCATAATGTAACAGTTTAATCGCTTTATGTTTGGAAAATAAAGCTGGGGTGCACAGCCAGTGGTTGGCCTCTAATAAGCCAAATGTTTATGTTAATAGGAAACAGCCATGTATTAATATTCAACAGCAATATATTGGGAAGAATACAGTCTTCTGACTTACAGAAATCTCCCAAGAGATGACAGTGAGTGTAATATGTTGATCCCAACTGACAGCCTAAGACTCTCAGGCTGTCTTTTATCACTCAGATGTGTTTACTTGCCGATACTTGCATTACCAGCCTAGGCTTCATCATGGGGACTCAAAGAAAACTTCTGTCCAGTGTGCAGCAGACAAACACTGGACTATATCATCTGTATAGTGGAAAATAATACGGAGCATATTGCATGCAATGTCCTTTACTCTTAGCTGGGAAATGAGTGGTTTCTTATAATTCTTTATCTGAAAGGGAATAATTTAGCAGATGAGGTTCAGAGACAGGCCACAAAAACATCAGACAACCTGAAAAAATACTATACGAGAGAGATAAACGCTCAGTTGAAGAACATGTCATAAACTGTCAAGCGCAAGCCCCTGCATGGATTAAAAAAGTAATGAAAGGCTAATTAGATGAGCTGCAGTAACAATAGACAGGATTTTTGCTTCCCGCACGCACACCCAGAGCAGTATAAACTCATTTACTTCTGAGATGAAGCAGAGCTCAAACCAAAGTAGGCAAGAGAAAAATGTCTCATACAGACAGGTTATAGAGAGAATTTGGCACTTGCATTTTAAAAAAGCTGGAATCGGCCCATGTAGAAACCAGAGGACAGACAAGCTGGTCTAATGCAATGCAGTTCCTGTATGCCCGTGTCATGTTGTGAAGCACATTCCTCTTCTCGCTGTTAGCAGAAGAGAGCCTGTCATCCACATTAAAGGGTGCAGATTCTATCTGTCGGTAGCTAATAGTAACTCAAATACCCTAGTTGTTTTCTGTAGTATATCCAAAACCTGAAAACGGCAGGTCAAACTCTACCCCCATCAGATCTGTACACCTACTAAAGTCACACAGATCTTCCAAGATCAGTGCAGAAATTGTGCTTCCCGTCTACACAATAATGTTGACAACAGGTCACATTTTGATACAGATCCAGGTTGATTTGACTTTCTGAAAGATGTTTCAAAAGTGGCAGAGCCTAGAACAGAACTCAGACACACTGATTTACAAGTCACATCCTCTTTGTCAGTCTATTGGTCAGTTGTTGACGATCACAAATTTCAGAGTGTATTAACTTCAAGTACCTTTCAAAGCCAAGGAGACAGTAAGATATAAGTTTTTACTCAGACTTACAAATCTGATAAGAGAGCAGATTCAGGTAACATAAAGGAGTAAGAGTGCACCAAAGCTGCCAGAAACAGTAACTTCTTTTCTTTCAGCGTATAAGCTCTGATTATTTTAGTGCTTAAAGATTCCTCATTCAATGAGGTGGTTGTTACTTCTGTATTTACATTGCGCTGCACAGACACCAGCAAATCAAATACAAGCAAAGAAAACTCTGTTTGCAAAACAATAACTTTGTTCCCAAGTCTTTGCAAATTAATACTGCATGTGCATTCATTTCACTATTTTATTTCCTCGAAAATAGATTGACAAGGGCTAGGTTGAGTTTTCAAAACTTACAACCCATTCAGACTCTTGTAAACATTTTATATTTTTTTGCAAAGCATCTATTATAAATTATTGTAAACAGTGATTTCCTGTAAGAAATTTATGTAAACTCAAAGAGAAATGGATACGAGTGAATCATGTTCCCCTTCTTTACCCAACCTGCCCAGTCCCTTGGTGAGATCTGTCTGCACAGCTCTAATTATGAGAAGTCATGTGCCGGGATAAATGATGGCGTTCTCGGAAGTACTCGTGACAAATGGGACATGTTAGCTTCTCCTCTCGTCTCCTCTTGCACTGGGACTCAGCTGAGGAGTATTCTTTTTTGTGATGTGACCGCATGTGGAAGACCAAATCAGATGTCATGCGAAAGGACAGGTTGCATTTGGCACACCAGTTCTGGGCAGCCACTCCAAAGGACGTGAAGGTGGGGGGAAGAAGAGTCAAGGAAGAGGAGGAGGAGGAAGAAGTGGTGGTTGTGTTTTGTAACTGTCCTCCTGCTTGTTTGGGCCACAGTTCTGAGGTATATGGGAAAACATTGCTCCGAGTGTTGCTTGTCTGCAGCATCTGAGCATTACACAAATCACTGACAAAGAACTTGGAATTGAGCAGAGCGCTGCAGCACATGATGTCTGTGGTGGCAATGAAGCCGGACAGGTCCCCCAGGCTCTTTGCTGACTCACTCATGGGATGAGAAGAATTTATTGCAGCTCTTTCTGCTAGACGCTTATTGGGTTTGCTGAAAGCACTCTTCTGTTCTCCTCGGGCTCTGGTGGGCCACACAAAGGAGAATGCACTACCAGAGGAGTTCAGCGACACTTCCTTTGATACCTGCTCTTTACCAAGTGGGACCGTGCCATCCTCCTGTTCTGGCTCCTTTGGTCTCTCATTTCTCAGCTTCTCCTTCATCCTACTGACCTCAGTGAAAGCGCTCTGCTTCTGCTCTAAAGCATCCTTCCTAGCTGACTGCCTCCCTGAACTAAGCTTCCAGAAAGAACCAGCTAATGCATGCTCTCCCCCAGCCTCTTCCTTGCCCCCACAGTTACGTTCCTCACTCAGATTATTGGTTTTCTCCAACAACACTGTTTTCCTGCTTCTGTTGTTCTCAGCCTCTTCAGATTTTGCTCTCTTTTCTCCTGTGAGACCATGGGCATCATCTTTACAAGCTGCCATTTTGACCTCTAGATCCCTTGCCAGACTGTGGAAATTCGTGGTCTGCTCAGCTAAGTTGCTCTTTTCAGTCTTAGGGTCCTGGAAGTTTCTCCACAGCAAGGCGCTCTTCTCTGGGACACATAGGAAACGGACATGGGAGAGATAGGAATGCTCGCATTTAAAGACTCGGTTACATTCTTGGCACCTCAACTCTGCAGAAACAGACAACAGATGATGAGTTTTACAAAGTTACAATCCTGGGCATATCCTGACCCTGTCATTGATACAAACAAAAACCCCAGAAATATTTCTTGTGTCAAGATGGCACACAGTAAAGCTAATGCCAGTGCAGAATCAGGCTGTTACAGAAAATGGTTCACCCGTATTTGCCTCCATGTGCTACCCACAGAAATCACTTCATTTAGACTCTCCAGACAAGTTTGTATTACGTAAAATGGCCAGTACACAATGGTCTAGATTAAACCATATGGACTTCATGACAATTTGAAGGCTGAACTCAGATTTGGGTCTACATTTCCGAAGTAAGTCACTGGCTTTAATACAGGCTGAATGATAAATTCTATATACCCAAGAACTAGTGTGTTTCAGACCTGGACTCAAAGATTTTGGCATGAGCCTCTACTTTCTGCATAGGATACTCTGGAAGTTTAATACTTTTCACAAACCATCTGATGATAATGCCTGAAGCCCTTACTCATGCTCATTTGGCAAACCACTATATGCCTCAAGGCACAGATGTCTGTGGCACAGAAAATAATGTTTGCAGTGAAACAATGCCAGTGATGAGGAGGAGGAACGGGGAACATGCATTGGCATGAAACTGTTTCTTACTGGCTTTCGGATGTACTGCATCTCTGGTTCATTGGGGTGATTGATTGCCCGTGAACAGACAGTACGGAATTCAGAGACCAACACACGTGTGGCACATCAGTTAAGATGTTTTTAAACAGCTTTTAAACAGTATCCATGCTATGTTATTTCACAACACACACCAGTTTTTAAATGCAAATGATGAATGGTGTCAGACAGCACCTGAGGCCTGGGATATGTAATAAAGCTCATAGATTGGTTGGGTAAAACCACAACCCCCTAATTTGTAGGCTCAGCACAGCTCAGGTCACTTCCCAAACTACAGAAACTAAACTCTTTATAAGAAAATAAGGCTGCTGATTTGGGTGGAACATTATTCCTGCTAGTTTAAAGTCTTGAGTCTAGATACAGCGTTTCTTGTGTAGATAATAATTTGGCCTGGTAAATTCATAGGGCTGACAGCGCGTGTCTACACAGAAGCAAACAGAGTACGCTGGAATCAGTTAAAACAATTTAGTGGCTTCCTGATACGATTGTGTCTATATTAATTTAATATTAATTTACAGGAAAGTACATTATCATATAAATTTACCAACTCACACCTTTACCAACCTACACCTTTACTAACCAAGCTATATCAGCTGTGTTTAAATCAACAAAAGGGAACGTAGAAAGGGTTTTTTTTCCAGTCTAACTAGGTCAAAGTTTGGAGCAAATGACAGCTGGAGTCAACCTTGTCATGGACCTGACAGCCGTTTGCTTGGTCTCTCCATAATCTAGATTTTTTTTTTCAACAATTGCCAGCTCAATTTCTTTTAGAGCAATTCATTTCTAGCAATATCTCAGTTGAAAATCTTGTCCTTTTCTTTGCTCCCACTGTGTCCCACACTAAAGAGGCAGCCTGTTCTGTATGCGGTACTGTTTGGGTTGTTACGTATTTTTTACAGCTCTGCTCATTTACAAGATTAAAGCCAAACACTAGCCTATACCTGATTCCTCAATGAACTAAGAAAAGGCATATTTCCTATTGATATTTTAGGCTTTTAAGATTGCAAGGTAGTCAGGTGCATAGACATCCATTACACAGCTCAAAAATTTCAGCAATAATCCTAGTGCACCATCCTCTGCTGGAAAGTAGCAATGAATGTAAATTTGTTCTTGCTCTATGCTCAAAGCAGAAGGGCTTTTCTTTTAACTGAACAGCTAAGGATGTAGACAGGTTTTATTTCCTGTATTTCAAGATCACCACGTACTAAAGAAGTTGCAGACTCACTTCAGTCCACAGTGACCCCTGCAGTCAAAAATTTAGTACTTACCATTCTGGGGACTCTGAGCTTTTATCTCATTGAAACCCAAGAGGCTGGAAAGCTCCTCATCATACCAAACAAGCAGCTCCTCGTTTTTGTTGATTTTCCTTGTAGACCGATAATATAACTGACTGTTTTCTAAGTAAGCTTCCAAGTTCTGCTCCTTGCTATTGGCAGCTGCTTGTACAAGTCTCATCCAAGGCAGTCCTGTGGGACTGTGCACAGACGTAACATCTACCTGTGAGACAGGACATAAAAAAGGGAAGCTTCACATCTTGGGACCCAAAATAGATTTCCATCAAATTCAAGAACAAAGCCTGTTTTCTGCCTCACACAGAGCCAGTATGCCAAAGCTGTGAGCCCAATTCATACACCAGTGTCACCAAATCCAAAGTCATCATAGGGAGAAGGCTTCCCTGGTGTGAGAGCTGAGAGCTCTGGGAACACAGCTGCACGGGAGGGAGAAGAAGACACTGCTGTTCACATGCAGCCTCTCGTGGCAATGCCAGGGAGGGTACATTGGCCAATCTTCAGACCATGGATGGTGTCCTCTCTCTGATGCAGGTTGTCCCATGGGACTGAGACCCCTGCTTACAGAGGAGCACGCCTTCTGTATCTTTATGACCCACATGTGACCCACGTAGTCCCATGGGAGAATGGGATATGAGTCAGGAGTGCTGTGGCCTGGGGGGTGTGAGATGTGCAGACCCCTGGATCAGTGCAGTGTGAGCCCAGAAATGAACACACACTCTGGGCAGTCGCATGTGGATTTCTTCACTGACATAAGAGGAAATGAATCAGGAAGTGAAAGAATAATCTTGTTTTGTTGATTCAACACCCCAAGGAGACAACATCTGCATGTATAACTGTTTGGCTAGATTACATAAAAATGGGATTTTAATAAATACACTAAGACACACTTATATGATCTCTTTGCTTTTTCATAAATAAAATGATATATTCCTATTCCTGCCCTTGATAAATCAATTAAATTCACTTCAAGGAATCTAAACAGATAAAACCTGATCAGACGAATATTTTTCATTAAATTATTTCTGAGAGTAGTGAGGCGTTGGTTCACTTTCAGTATGTGTACATTCAGAAATACCAAACAGATTAAGTTAAAAGATGTTGCTTACGTTGCAAGGTCAGGCACTCAGAAGTTAAAAAAATAGTATTAAGTCTACTGCCCAAATTAAATTTCCCTTCTGTGTGTATATTACAGCATAGTCCTCAGTCACACCTACTCCTTTCTCCACAGGACTCCTTAAGTCATTTAGTCACAGGTTGACCACGCTCTGGAAATAATATAACTGTAAAACATTTGGCTTTGTCTTCCTCATTCAGTGTGTGGCTCCCATCTTAGTTACTTTATTGCATTTGCTCTGAATAGGGAACAACTTATTTCTTTATAGGGAATGATTTATTTCTTTATAGGTTTTTCTTTGGTGTTTACCACAGCAGATCTATGTCCTCTGCAGCATTTGAAAGACAGGGAAGAATTTCATAGCTTGGAGGCTGAAATACAGGGCGATCAAGGGCAACTTTTACATGCATAAAAAGCCTCAACTAATTTTTGAAGCACTAAGTCATTGTTTAGAAAGGAAGAAGTTTGGAAATGAAAAATGTCTAATGACAAGTGTGATCTAAATCTCACCCCAAGCAATGTATAGCTCTTTGTTTTCCACTAATTGCAGGGCAGCCATTCATTGGTGTTTGGTATCAGAAACAATATTTTGGCTATTTCTCTGTTTTTAACTCTATTACCTACCATGAAAAGCATGATCACATTACCAGCTTGAATACAAGAATGAATCATTAAGGGGCCATAAGGTAAGAGTTAATTAGTATAAGGGAGAGAATAAATTAGCATGGCCTGTAACTGGTTCTCTCTAAACGCCATGGTAATTAACAGTGATTGAGAAATACAAGAGTCTGACAGCAACACAAGCACACCCACCCACCCACCCACAGTGGTTGTAACTAATAGCTATGACAGAGGCTGTCATTTATTAGTTTCTGTGTCTCAGAAATACCAAGCATCCACTCGGCGCTCTAAGCAAAGTCAAAGGGAACACAGCTCCTCCAGGAACCAGGACTCCAGGGGAAGAGCTGAGGGAGCTAAAAGAAGGTGGGGAGGAGTAAAGGACAAAACTACACTGCCGAACGATGATGAACATGAACCTCAGCTGCAGAGAATCCACCTTGCCAAGTCATTGCTGTGTATATTCTGTTCATATCATAGCCAACATATCAAAACACATTTCTTTTTTGCACCTTAGTGCTATGATAAAAACATAGTATCATGATTGAATTGTTAATTAATTGTCTACACACAGAGTTAGGAGCTTAACAATAGTTTCTGGAAGGTTTACTTTTAATTATGAGTAGCTAACAGGTTATGGGACCACCAATTGCATCTGAAACAGCTACTTGCTCAGAATTTGATGTATTTACTGCCAAAAGACAGAGATCTGGGCCAACTCAGGCATCCAGTTTCATGGCTGTGTAACAATTACTTAGCTCAAATGTAGCAAAACACTGAAGGCAACCCTCTGGAGGGCTCTTCCAATGTAGAAACCCTTTGAGACTCTTTCTTGTGTCTACAGTCATTTTAAACTCCCTGGAGAAATACAGAAATATTCCATAAATAAAGCCTCATTTCAGGAGACATTTTTCTCCAAAGAGCTTGCAGTTCTCCTGGAGTACTAGTAACATGGTCCAAGCAAATAAGCCGGTGCCAGAGACTCAAACAAATATTCAGAAAAACCCTGAAGCCTCTTCTCTTTCTTAATTTGTTTAAAGCAAAAGTGTCAAACACGTATCTCCCAACAGCTGCATCTTCCATATTACACACACTCCCTGGGATTTCTCTCCTCCAGAGCGCAGAAATCTTAGGATAACCTGTCTCTCTCCTAGATCCATCCATGTGGGAAATTTGCTTGCCTCACATCGTAAAACACTACCTCCTGTCTTTAGACCAATGGTGACTGAAATGCACTCCAAGACCCAGAAAGCCAAGATAAGAGACCAGCATGAGAAATACAGATTGCCCAAATGAAAGTGTTATGATAAGCAGTGGCTAAGGAATTAAAAATTGGGGAACTAGAGCTGGGGAGTGAACATTCCACCGCAGTCCTGGGGTTTCTGACTTTCCTTACATGACAGTTCCTTTTATTTCACAGGTGTATCAGTGTGGCTTCTCTACAGTGATTGAAAAGTCCAACTGTGACACAGACAGACATATCTAAGCTAACTTTAGGAGGTCCATGTACTAACAGCAATAAGTTGTGGCTGCCAGAAGATTGTGTGGACTAGTTATCTGACTGATAGCTTCTACAGTTCATCCAGCCTGTGCTGAGATCTCTGCCATTGTGATTTACTTTTATGGATAACTGAGCAAACTGGGTTAACATGGCTCAGGTCTGTCAATAAATGCTGCGAATGTATCACCTGCAGGAATCAGTGCAATGCCACGGTCTTCCCTCTCTGCTCTCGCAGGGCTGTCACACCTCCCAATAAGCCTCCTTTGTAAGGAAGAAACCTGAGCATGAAGTTTCTAAACTACTTGTCCCTCTTCCCTCCTATTCCTCGTCAGCGCTGAAGCAAGGTCATCAGTCATCAGCATAGAAGCAAGACTTGGTGTTCTTCTTGCAAGGGAAGCAGTTCTCAGTGAGGTCCCTCCAGTCTGCAGCTCATAAATCAGAAATGCTCTGGCTACCTCTGCCCTTTGGAGGAGCTGTTATTTACGCTGAACAAAACAAAAATCTACCCCTCGTCAAAGTCACCTTCTCAGGGATGCTGTAACCCTTTTTGATATGACTAACATTAAATGCTGCTTTCTCCTACCTTAAACACATAGTGGATGTTCCGTCTATCAGAACACTTGAGAGCAATAAAAGCTACAGTGTCCAGCAGGGTGTTCTGGAGCAAGCATGGTCCAAAAACAGCTTCTTTGGGAATGTCTTGTGTGGTATGAACAGTAGCCAATATGTCCGGAAAATGGTGATGCAAAAGTTTGTTGTCACTTGTCCAAAGGAATTTAGGCAAAGATGTAAGTTCCATCATAAACCTGTAAAATAAACAAGAAATCACATTTGGAATAGAGATGGAAATGGAAAGGGGCACCACTAATTACAATATAAAGACTTCCAGGAGCTGTAGGTGAATTGTAAGACCATGCCAGGACATTGCTGGTTACAGAGTTTACAGCTTTATTAACATACAGTTCAGAAAGAGAAAAATGACTTTGCACTAAACCAAAATCTTAGGTTTGTAAACAAGTGAGTAACTCTTTTCTGGAACAGGCAGACACTCCGAGTTCAACTCCTGCTACACTGCTACTCTCTACAGCCAGGAATGAGAAGCTCTGGGAACAGTAAGCAAAATTTTCAGTGGGTGGAACTCAGCATATTCTTGTTCAGCATATTCTCAGATATCCTTCTTATTTAATATTAGTAGTTTGTAGAAGTGTGAAGAAAGGTAGAGAAGGAGAACAATAACAACACACAAAAAAAAGCAGGCACTTCTTGAAACACATTTTGAAAAAGCTGTGCTTTTTGATTTGGGAATGCAACATGAGTCTCATTCCTGGTTAAGCCAGTACAAAACCAGGAATAACCTGAGTCCTGAGTCTATCCAACCTGAATGCACAAAATCTGTGGAGACAGACAAAAATAGTACTGTCATCCCATCTCAAAATATATGTGAGATCTTAGTTATCTGCTGCTGTTGGGAAAATTGAATCAGATCATGACTCTTTGCATGGTGACACTCTTAGCAGAGATTGCTCTCTTTAGAGGGTGAATTCTTCTGCCCTGAGTGTAGAATATTACACTTTCAGAGCAGAGGCTATTTCTGCAATATGAGCCGCAATCTGAGGACTCTGGATGCAATGAGGAGGCGAGTTTGAGTTATTTGTCATTCTAAGCTTCTCTAGATTTTTAATAAAGATATTGCCAGCTCCAGCTCCCAGTTGGAGGTCATGGAAAAACCCTCATTTATGCCATCAGGAGCTGGATCGGGTCCATTAGGCAGAGAAAATTAAAGAGAACAGCAACAAGCCCTGAAGAGGCCTTAGCCTAATAAATAGTGAGATAGAAGGGCTGAAGATCCAGTCTAATCTTTCTCACTCTCTGCCAACAGAATTGATTTGTTACTCTCTGACTCATGACTTAAACTGAAGTGATATAAAGTGCTCAGGACAGTTGCATTGATTTAACTAAATCAATTTATAAATCAGTGTAGTTAATTCAGTATAATTTCTTCCTGGGAGGCAAGGTCTAAGACCCTACCCTGAAAATATTAAAATACATGGTTACGTAAGCAGTAAGTAGTAAACATCTGAGGGATGGAGGCCTAAACCTCCCAAACCCCCCAAAAGAGGGGGACATAAAAGGTAAAATAAAAAGTTGGGTGGCTTGCCAGAAATCAGTCACTAAGAGAAGGATAGACTGGATTTCTGCTTGCTGATGATGATGAGTTTCATTGCCTGGTTTCCCAATAATCTCCTAAAGTTACTATTAGTATAAGAACAGAATGATGGGATCTATGTGTACATTTGTACAATATATAGAATCTACCTAAATAAATACAACATATTCATATGTATGTTTGCATTTCCACGTACACTATACCCATTTTTAATAAACAGAAACAGTCAAGGCATATTTATTTCAAATAATACCAAAAGTGAAAGTTCCAAAGAAGCTGTGGCTGCCCCATCCGTGGAGGTGTTCAAGGCCAGGCTGGATGGGGCTTTGAGCAACCTGGTCTGGTGGGAGGTGTCCCTGCCCAGGGCAGGGGGGTTGGAACTAGATGGTCTTTCAGGTGCCTTCCAATACACAAACTATTCTATGACTCAGAAAATTAATTTGAGATCTGAAATGCTTAAAAGTCTCTCTAAATAGGAAAAAGTTTAGAAATAAATTATAACCTGAGCCAGTTCCTTTTCTAAAGAATTCACATTCAGGAAATTCCTGATCTCTTCTGACATTACTTATCCACTTGCCTAGAAGGCAATTCCTCTTACTGAGATTTCCCTTTCTGTGAAATTCATCTTGATTTCTCCATGTAAACTAAGAGAGTGCTGCACCTTGGCACACCGCTGTCATTACAGAGGAAACAGAACTCCAGGGCCCTCAAAGCTGAGTTTTCCATGGGGAAGGACACTGGATCTGAGCACACACACTTCTCCTAGGAAAAGCAGGAGTGCTATTTGTGTGCAGTCTCTTCCTCCAGAAATCTCAGCCGGAGCACAGATACAAGGGTCTGAAGAAGCTACACTCCCTTCCAGCTAGCTACTGCTGCCTGCTACTTTTCTCTATTTCAGCAGCTTTTCAAAGAGGTACCATAAACCCAACCCTACCAAGAACCATTTCTCCAAAGACTTAAAGTGTGTGGATACCAAGAAAAATTGTAAGAATTATGCGTAACAGCACCACCTAGTGATTTCTGCCATAATATACGTCCCAAAGAAAGACACAAAAGGGCAGGACATGCTTTACCACTCTTGCCCCACTCTGGTTTTGTTACCTGCTCTGATTTTGTTACCTGCAAGACAGATCCGCAACCGTCAGCTCCCAGAGCACACCCGCAGCTCACACCTCCCACCGGCACATCTTTTCTGAGCTCCTTGGTGAAAGCATCAATGGTTCCCAGCAATGAGTGTGCTGCTTGCTGTGCTGCCTACTACCCTGCCCCAAATCCTGAGCACAGAAGGGATTCCACACATCCAAAGGGAAAGGAAGGAAATAATAAGTGCTAAGTGACTTGTGAATTAGTCAAAGATGTGTGACGGGCAAAAAAATCCCCCAAACCTACAGGCATAAATGCCAAAGTCTCAAAGTGCAGCCTTGGCAGCTGTGGTCACATTCAACTCTTGTACAGAAGGGTCAACTTTGTGAAAAGTTATGAAAAGGATGTACTGTGTGTACACAGCAAATGGGCTTCTTATGGTCAGCCTTGCGCCAAATCTTTCGGCATGGGCAGATCAATCCCTTCAAATAATTTGTCAAATGCACCATCTAGTGTAACATCTCAGTATAACACAGCGTCCCATGACAAAGCGACAGCAGGACATCCCCCGAGTCCATGGTGGTGTTAGCCTGTTCATCATCACAGCTTCTGGGCGCCCTGTCAGGCATGAATCGCTTCTCTCGGGAGTGGGTCATTCTCTCTGCCACTCTTTGCTCAAACAGGACGCTAGGTGCCTCCAAAGGGGTTAGGTGCCTCCAAAGGTACTGGTTTTTATAGGGTTTTGTCATGTTTATGTCAGGGAGGGAGTGTAGTTTAAATTTAGTGTTCTCTTTTTGAAACAGAGAAAGTAGACTGAAGATGTGCTGCTGGTACTCGGAGTGGAGAGTGGCGATACTCTGCAACATCTTTAGAAGGAAAAGGATGGATCTGTCTTCTCTGTTCTCCAAACAGCATGAGAAAGCTCTTCCCTCTGCACGGACGAGCTTTCCACTTGTGCACAGAGGCAAGTTCATCAGCTGAGGGGTAACAGCGAGCAAGCTTGACTGCATTGCTTTCAAAAATGAGCTGCTACCTCTGCAAAGGGGCGTGCTGTGTCCTGTGGGCTTTCCCACCTGGGCCAGCACTAGCTCCAAGGTCTCCATTGCACAGTGCAGGTTCATCCACAGGACAGTACTGGAACCAGTCCCGCCTCCCACACAGGTGAGGGGTGGTAGTGGGTTCTCTGGTAGCCACAGCTCTTATCTTAGAGAACTGAAATACTGACCTCCTCGAAACTAAAGACCAAGTCTTGAAACATGACTTGAGGAGAGAGAGAAATTGATCTGATTTACTCTCTGAACACTCTGGTGAAGCAAAGGAAACACAACAGAGGAGCTGAAGGGAGATAAAAAGACCATGGACAACAGGAGTAGGAGATGAAGGGATAAAAGCTTTTCAGGCATCACTGAAATATTATGCTGGATTGTGCAACTCAGCAGCTGCAGCATAAAAAGGGGTACACATGCACACCCACACAAACAACATAGGCAACGTATTTCTACACTGCCAACTTTTTAAAATCACTTTTTCATGGTTCTTGCTGTTAAAGAAACTTATCAGGCTGCATGGCACTTTTTAAGAAAGTTTACTAACATAAATTTTACCTTTGTCCCCTGAATTTGAGGATGACAGTGTCTGGAAAATGGACATGGACCAGCCTTTTCAGCAAAGCTTAGGGAAGTTTAGGAGTATCCCAAGCCTAAATCTGCCCTGTGTTCTTCCCCCAGCAAGTCCAGTAAAATACTCATTGGCACTTCACAGGAGTAAATCTCAACAGGGCACGGGCATGAGACTGCCCAGGGCCCTCATCAGCTCTGCTCTTTTCAGTCCTGCCAGCTCTCTTTGCAAACCCAGAGACAGCCGAGGGGTGACTGTGTGCGAGGTCGGGTCTGACTGCTGTCAGAAGGGCATCGGCTGGATTCTCCGGGGGGGTCGGCAGGTGTGTGACTACACGATGGCAGCATGCAGTGCAGAAGGGTCGCTGCATAACAGTCAGTGCAACCTCATAGCTTGAGAGCACCGTCAGATAGCTCAGCATTGCTGAAATATAGCAGCACCGCCTGCAGCACTTAAAACAGATGACAGAAATGAGCTGGAACAAAGTGAGATGAAGTGTAAATGGACCAGAATATAAATCTCAAACACCTTGCAATTTTGATGGAAATTTCATTTGGATCTAGACTAACCTCTACATGTTTTTCATTTGGTTATAATCTAAAGCCAAAACTTCAGCCACAACCAAGAATGCTTCTTTTTTGCAAAACTTCCCGTAGTTTTCAGGAACGTCAGACTTGAACCTGAATGGGAATTCTACACCAACCCATGAATGCAGAACTTGAGCTCTCATTTAATTCTAAATCCAGTCTCAACACAAATCTCACATCTTTGCCAACAGTCTTCATAGTCTAAGGAAAGTCATACTTATTGAGAATCTACAAATGGAGTCATAATGAGAAATGGAGAAGGTATACCAGAATGCCTGGCATTCCTCTTCAACAGACTGAAGTAGGTGAATTGCTCACATTCTTCATAGTGAGTGAAGGACAGAGAAAATAATCGTAACAGAGAATTCTCCAAGACTTCAACTAACTGATTACTCTTGTCTTACGTTATTGATTTCCACACTTTGGCTACCTCCTTTAAGGAGCAATAATTCTGCTGTATTCTCATTTCTTACAGATTCACTGGCTGTCATACATCGGACTAGTTCACTCCTTTTCTAATACATAGCAAAGTTTACAGAAGTCTGTCCTAAGCCTCTTTGTGAAGGTCATATCTTCAGCTCTGTATCATGCAGGCAATGATATGCTTGCCTCAAACTGCCAGTGCTGGGAGTGCCGTTGCCTCCTAGAGACATGATCCCCCCCGTGCAACATAATCCTGCTGTTCTCACTCGTGTTCTGCATAAGCAGTTCCTATCCCTCTGGGCTCACCCCCACGCATGTCTCTGAAAGAGTGAAATAAAATGAATATTTATAGTGCTTTAGTAGCACATTGGAGTCAGATCACCTGTTAGATGATGGGTACTCTCCATATTCTATCTGTCACAGATGTGAATTCTTCATATGGATGAGTTTAGGGACTTGCTGTTTAATGGGCTCTTCATCCCCCAGAGAGTATCTGATACACATATACCATGTCCCTGAGTGATGGATTTTGCATCTTGATTTCTGAGAAGTGTGACAGATCTGTCAAATAACAAGTACCTATGGGCAGGCAACTCCCTATGGATTATGCAATTGTGGATTTTCCATCAAAAAGCACATAAAATAGATGGTGCTCACAGCAACTGCTCCCAGCCTGCTTGCTTCCAGAAGCAGCTCACAAATTGCTAGTCATCTTTTGGTTTCCTGACTGCTCTTCCAAGCTAGAACCCTGCAGATTCTCTCTCCCCATTTCCTAGCACTTGCATATCATCCCCTTAACTAACCGGGGTCACAGCTTCTGCCTTCCTGAAAAATTTTTACATAGCTCCCTCACCTCATGAGAAAAATGTGTTTTAGAGAGGGGAAGTGAGAGAAGGGCATAGGAACAGTTCTGAGCTAATTTTCAGATCCCTGATTTTCTACTGTATGGCCTTCAGATGTCACTGCAAGCTCTTCTAAGAAACGTCTGGAACTGCCCAAATGTAGAAAAAAAACTTGGAGCAAGGACTCCCCTGTCTCCTATTTTCATAGGACGTGGCCTGATTCTCCTTGCCACAGTGACGATGTTGAACTGTGGTATCACCTGGAGTTTCTTGGGGGTCATAAAAGCACTGGGAGCCTTGCATAATATTATGATCAAATTTGCAAATGTGAAGGAAACAAATGAATCACCTTTGCAAGAGGGGAAACTTTTCAGGCAGAACTTAATTAGCTAGTTCAGCTCTTCACAATCATAAATGGAAGGGCATAGTAAAAATTGTTTCCCTTAAATTAATTTGATTTTTTAAAAAAAAACAATAGCTGCTTCTATTTTACCTTTACACTCCATTTTAACTGTGGATTAATTTGCATATAGTGATATCACTTTCAAAACAATTACCATAGTTGGAAAAAAACACAGCACAGAAGTTACTCATAAAATATAATGAAAGTATTTGATCCTGGAAAGCATCATCCCATACTCTCCCCAGCCATTTTTACATCTACTCCAGACTTTCTCCAGAGCAGGGACTAACGTAAACAGGATAGCTCTGCATTTGCCATGTCAACAAAACTGAAAGAAAAAAAAAAATGAATGAAATAGTGAATACTGGAACCATCATTTCCTTCACCTTTTAACTTCTTTCTACTCAAAAGTGTGACAGTGTTTTCCCTGAAGCACATAACCTGTGACTTTGTGCCAATGCACTCCTGTGGCCACTGCCAAAACCGCCTTTGATTTCAATAGGAGGTCTGTCGGTCTGAGGAATCCATGATCAGGCATGCCATGTCATGCACAATAAACTACAGATATTAAAGGAATTGAGCTGATGTGGACAGAGTGCTTCTGTCTGCAACATTTATTATTCTCTGTTGCTATAAGGAACTGAGGATTCTTAACACATGAAGGGAATTCCAAGAGAAACAGAGATGGAAAAGTGAGAAAATCCACTTCTTGGGTTTTTTACATTTGCTTTCCTTCTGTGCAAGCTTTTCTTCTCTTTTTATTCAAGTTGTAAACTCCAAAGGAGAAGAACCAAAAGTAAAACTGAAGGACACTGGCAGGAAATCAAAGAAAAGAATGGAGAACTCGTGTTTTAAAAGATAAAATAAGTAATTCCAGAACCATAAAATACATCCTGAAAGAAACTGCAACCTGTTTCCTAAATCTATTAAATTACAAGCTAAGAAGGTTCTTTTAAAGCATGAAAAATCTACACAAGCCTTTTCTTTTAACTCGCTGCTGCTGCAAGATAGAGCTTCTGTGCTTCAGCTTGGGCACAGGTCTGGGAGATGTTCCCTTTTGGGCATGAAGTGGTTCCTTCATACCTTTACTGCTGAAAATCCCACATAAATGAAGAAAATTGTACCAGGGCACATGGAGAAGACAGGCAGCTATAGCTATGTGCCACCATTCCCAGCCTGTTTGGGATGAACAAGGTCAGCTGTGGGTTGGCTACCCCTCAGACAGCCATTATATCCCAAGCAGGCTATACAAAAGTCTTGGATTACCTTGGAAAGAAAGGAGTTGCTGTTGATTTTAAGAAAGAAAACTAGTCATGTGTAACTTATTTCTAAGTCTCGAGTTTAGCAAGCCGTCCATCTTTGAGAAACAGACAATATTCCTTGAATTTCTGAGCTCTGAGTATGCTCTTTCATCCTCCCATTTTCACTGGTGGCAAATTTGGATCCCAGCAATGATTCTGCATAGAAGCAAGTGGGCAGCTGATCCAAAGATGTCCCTTTCCTGCCAGTGAGCCGCTTCCCATCTGTGCGTTAAGAACAGCCCAATTAGCACTGACAAAGTAACTGAGATCATGATAATAAAACCTGTGGAGACTGGAATTTTTTGTTGTCCAGGGCTACAACTGGGGCATACTGTGAGTACCTCTCTTCTCAATTCCTCATAGCCCTTGGTGTACTGCTGCTCTGAACATATCCCCTGTACTCCTGGGATGTCTCAATGCCTGCAGCTTGCCCGAGCTGGGCATCTGTGAAGAGGCAGAAGGAAACACAACTATGCACGAAGGAGGAATTTGCTGACTGCAGACCTGAACTGAATCTAAAGAGAGCAGAATAAAATTGTGACTGATGTAGCCTGATCAACGAAAATGAGTTTCCCTTGGCATTGCAGGCATCCCCAGCTTTCTTTCATCATGCCTTCCTGTACAGAAGCTGCACAACTGTGGCCTGGAAAGCCCCTAAAAACAGTCAGTAGGAACAGGGAAAGTCACTGTCTAGCATCCCCTAAAAGAACATGAGGCAGCTTGGGGTGAAGAGCCTGGTGTCTACTTCAAGCTTCCAGAAACCGGCCCCTTCTGGAGTCTGAATTCAATCTGGAGGTTTTGTTGTGAATCAGAGACCTCCAAGATTACGGGATGCTCACAACTTTGTTATTGTATCATCATATATTCAGGGAGCAGTCCTCCAATTCTTACTATTTCAAGGCTCTCTGGTCTTCAGACTGTCTTTCATCACCTGAAATCCACAGCACATGCAGTGTAAGCTGACAGCTCTTGATGAACCATCATTATATCTTGGCTGGATACCCAACCTAGTGAATCATGAAGCTGCCAAATCTTTTTATTATGAACAATCTCTCAAACTTCAGTGGGAATAATGAAGAAGACAGAGCTAAAATCCCTGCTTGGGAATGAGTAAATACCTCAAGCTCCACATTTGCCTTAAGCAAGTCTTGTGAAATGCAGCAGCCATTTGGAAGTGCAGATTAAAAGAAAAGCTGTCAGATTTCTTCTTATTTTCTCTGAGATTAGGGAAAGCTGAAGTGGGCTCTCCCCTGATGCATGGTAGCTGCCCCACAGACATGCAGAGCTGCCTCTCCAAAGTAGATGTGGATTGAATCACTTCTCCAAGACCACAAGGATTCAATTTCCACCCTTTACCTGAAGTCCTGAAACAAAATCCCTGAGACTGAGTGTCAGATCTAGCATGATGAGAAAATAACTGAGATTTGAACAAGTCCCAGTAGAGCTATGTACCCTAGCCCCACTGACTTTCAAATGGCAGCCCAGCACCAAACTTCCCTATGTTCTTAGGAAATTTCCACATTGAGCCCATGCCACCAACTATTGCCACCAACTTCCATGGCAGGAAATGGGGTAGGCAGGAGAGGAATGGACATAGCAGAAAAGCCTGGTTAATACTGATTTGCTGGGATGTGTGATGCAACAGTAGCTCCAGGTGAAGCCTTCCTTGATTTAGCAGACGTTTTAGTAAACTGGAGGGGTTAAATCCAGTGGAACATGAGCAACAGAGTCACTGAGGTCTCTGTTCCACACCTCTTGATGCTTGAACACAAGAAATGCAGTGCAGTCTCTTGTGGGAGGGCTCTTGATGTTTCAAGCTCGACAATGAGCAATAGGAATACCATGCTGCGTGAATAAGAAAGGATAAAATATCTTTATCTTCTGCTATCCCAGTGGTTCAGACAGACTGGGTCTAGGAGTTTGGCTCCCTACTCCTTTCCAGTTGGGTTGGCCCCAGAGGCAGAATTAGTACTTCTGTCTGGCACTGCATCTGATCTAATGGACCCTGGTGGGTGGTACTGGCTTGAACGAGTCATTCATAAGTCAGACAATCCACCTGTGGATAAAGCGGAGCTGACTACAGCTCTGTAGTCTGCTGGCTTTCAAAGACTTAACTTTTGTGTGCAGGGCACTGCTGAAGGGCTGACTCTTCACTGGACAACTGTTCTGTCTAACGGAAGCATTACTTTCATCTACAACTTTACTCTTGCAGTTTCAAGGCCGAAGACCTACAAAATGGGGTTCCGGTAGGATACAGGGAGCATGTTTTAACTCTCCAGCCAGGTTTGAGGATTATCAGACCATAAATGTTACGGATTAACATCCTTGCAGCTGCATAGTACATGCCCTATACCATATGGATGTACTTCAGTTGAGAGCACACAGTATTTTATATTCCAGACCTGAATTGTGCTAGCGGTCACCTCAGAGCCTTGGTCTGGTTTCTGCTCCCACTGCTCTGGCATTGTTCACTGTTCAGCAATAGGCAAAATGCTCCAAAATGTCACAGAAGTTTTGAATTTTACAGGGGACAACCAGGAAGGGAAAGAAAGCAGATGTAAAAATGCCTTTACTTTTCTCACGCATGAAAAAGCATACAACAAAGGTGCATTTTAAAGCAACAAAATTATTCCATGGGAAGGAGAACAGAGAAAGCAACTCTTCATCTGTCAACATAGTATAAGAAAGTTACTTGTCACACAGATGTTTGTATCCACTTTCAGCAAAGTCCGCATTTGATTCATGTAAATAGGAGCCCTGACTATGGCCATTTGTGCTCACACATTTGTTCTCACAGATTTGTGCATTCGTTCCTTCACCCAGGGACCCACGCAGACAAAACCACCGTTCCCTACGTGTAACCTCAGAAAACAGAGAACCAACCAACCAACCAACCAGCCGACACAATCCAAACACAACCAGACTGAACCAAAACCTGTAACTTGTGAAAACAGTCACAAATCATTTTTCCTCTCTCTTCATACAGTTCACATTCATGTCTCCATTTCACAAATGAAAAGAAATTATGCTATCTGATTGATGTTCAAGATATACAAGGTATGTTCTTGTTTAACAGTCCTGCTATTTATTTTTGGTAGCTCTCAGTTTAAAAAATGTTTTATCTGTCCAAATGTTTCTTTCTGACATAAAACTAATATATTGTTGTGTAAGCATATACATATATATATATGTACACACATATATGTATACACATGCATGTATTCACAACTATATGTATAGCTATACATATGGCTAAATAATTTTTTAAATTTTGCAAGTTCATTATCTGTATTTAAAGAGAAATATTTTAAGCCTAAGAGCAGTCGCTTTCACATGGTTTATACTGGAGATTTCTTCAACAGTACTAAGTAACATAATTTACATTAATCTTATTTACATTAATGCTAAACTTACTGCATAATGTCAACTCCAATAACAGCGAGTGACTGAGCTGAAGAGCACTACATAATATGAAATTGTGGGGAACAACGTTAACAACTTCTTTTACACCACAATGAAGCAAAGAAACCTTTTAAGGGAAAGTCAATTATGTAAATTAAAATAATTAACCTAAAATACTTTGTTTCCCAACAAAATACTTTGTTCTGTGACCTGGTGTTTATTAACAGCATTTGCAAGTAACACATGACTGTGCTGTAGGAAAATTATACTAACTGATTCACAGCATTACAGACACAGAAATATCCACATATAACATACTAGGACTTAGCCAAGTAATTTCTTCTGCAAAATCTTCCATACAATCTATAATTCTTTACACAGAATTTATTTTTGTACTTTCTCATCTGGTTATATTATGTTCAGATAATAGAAGCTAAAGTAATATTTTGACTTTACATTAATATTTCTATGGCTATAAAGATATTTTTTTCTATAAGATGGTATCTCTATAGAGCTCTATAAGGCAGCTCGACCTTGCTTAGAAATATTGGAAAATGCCTAAATACTGAATAAATTTGCTTTCTCAAAGAGCAGCTTATGCTTTGGTGTAGCATTGAAAGAAATGACACATTGAAAGAAAAAAATCTTCATTTCCCAATCTTCCTATTGCCTAAATAAATCCCTCTCTTTAGTATCAATTATATTTAATAAATGGAAACAAGAGCTGTCAAGCACTAAATTTTACATTTTTAAAAGGCAAAAATAAGGGATAGCTCCTGAGCAATAATTTATTATTAAATTCCGAATTTCATGCACTAGTGCAATTGCTTTTTATTTAAGAACAACTATAGTAAAAACATAAAACCATTTAAAAATCATGTCTTCCATCAAGTTTTTGTTGAGATTTCTTCTAACTAGTACCTGTCTGGTCACGGAATAAAGACATAAAATGCTTCAAACATTTGTAGTAGACTGAATTTCTGCAGAAACCTTTTCATGGAAAGATTTGCAAATGTAAAGATGAATGTGACATTTTAAAGTGACAACAATAGCAGCTTCTAACTTACTTAACCAGTAGGAAATTTCTGCTAAGGAACACGGATATCCTTATATCAGCTACAAATAGAGAATAACAATGTGAGATATTTCAAAGGAAGTTCATCAATTTCTTAAAAGCAGTTAGACCCTAAGTAAGTACCTAAGACCGCCACGATGCTCTGTCACCTGTCGAAGTTGGAGGGATGAGGAGAGCTGCAACCAATGAAAGGGCAACTGATGCTCGAGAGGTCTCGGCGAGAGAAGAGGAGCCGGGAGGGAGGAACAGGGCTACTACCTTCGGGGTTGCCGAGGGGGGGCCGCCTTCCCCCACAAGCCCTGAGCCGCCTCCGCATCGCCCCCCGCAGCCCAGGGACGGTACCCGCCGCCGGGGGGACTCTCCCCGGGGCCCCTCTCTGCCGCACTGAAGCAGGCGGTGACAAGGTCGGGGTTGAGCACTAGTCACCGAGGGGCACCCCCATGCCCTCGCCTGCTCCCCGGCAACACCCCCCCCCCGGGCAGCCCGGCGCCGAGGCTGGTCGGGGACCCCCTCGGACCGCCTCTCCGTCCCCGCGGCCCCCTCGCTGCGTCCCGAAAGGCCGCGGCCCCCCGCTGCCGCCCTTACCCGCTCCGGGCGGCCGGCGCAGCACTCCGCGGCCGCGCAGCCGGGGCGGGCGGGCGGGCGGGACGGCGCAGCGCTCTGCCGGCGGCAGGGCGGCCCCGCCGGGCCCGGGCTACCGCGGTCCCCTCTGTCCCGGCCCCGCTCACCTGCGGGTCCCGCTGCAGCCTCTCCGCGGACAGGGGCTCTCCGGCAGCGGGGTCCGCCCCCGCGCCCCCTTCCCGGCGCGCAGCCCTCTCCCAGGATCCCGCTACAGCCGCGTCCCCGCCGAGCCCTCACCCCACCGCTCCCCCCTCCACCGAGAGCCGCGTCGGCAGCCCCCCGCCGCCGCACCGCCCCAGCACGGCATCCTCCTCCCCCGCGACGGCTCCCCGCCCAGAGCAGACCCCGGGAAACGCCTGCCCCCCCGGCACCCCTCCCCCGGCGCCCAGCCGTGCCCCCCAGCAGTCCCCCTCCTCCGGGACCCGCTGCCACCCCCGCCCGCGGGGGCCGCGGAGCCCTGCCCCGGGCAGAAGTCGTCCCGGGAGAGGATGCGAACCGCGGCGAGGGGGTGCTCGGAAGGTGGACGGGATTCACCCTCGGGACCGTACTTTAAAAAGAGGAGTTTCTTTTAAAGTTGTGAGAAAAAACCCAAACCAAACAAAAACACCTTCTTGCCAGTTGTCCTTTAGAGAACCTGACAACACTTTTGAACATAAAGCTATTCTAGGAGATGCAGATGTTGACAAGAATGGCTTAAAATGAAAATTGGCGCTTCATAGAAAGTACTCGCAGGACACAAAATTAGGAATTTGTTTGAGGTATGAAACGATTTGTGGCACAGCTGGTATGTAAAATAAAACCATCAAATGTCTTGTCATAATCAAATATTCCCTAAATCTGGACTAGCGACATTGCTTTTGAAAGATGTCGTTCCATATAAATGCCTTTAACGCCTCGTAGAAAATTCTTATGAACATGTTGACAAATGAAATAACCCGGGTTATTTGATTAGTGTCCATGTAATCTGAATATTGGCTTGTATTGGGAAAAGAAACGTCAACCCTTTAATGCTTTTGAAAGGATGGATTTTCGCTGTAATTAAAGCGTAATCTTATACCAATAAAGAGAGCGAATCACGCTCTACGTGTTCTGTGCTACAGGGATTAAAGAGGATAAAGTCAAGAGTTTGTGTTTTCTTTTAAAATTCCTCTGAAGCAGAAGGAGCACCGTTACGGAGCAGACCGGGGGGCTGGGGACCGCTGTGGGGAGGTCCCGCGTCCCACCGCTCCCCCAGCGACGGGCTTCTGTGCCGGGGACACCTCTTAGTACTCCCGTGGAAACGCGTTCTGATTTGGGGTGCAGATGTCAGGAAACCGAGACGAACAATTCCCACTGCACTTCATATCGCAAGAGTTTATATTTTTGCAGCCTTTATGCACATAAGTACAGAAGGCGTAGCAAGGGGTAATTAGACGTTGTCACCCGCCTTACGGAGCTCGAATCACTGTGAGAGTGCGCGGAGGTAACCTGTGTCTCAGCGTAAGATCCGCACCTTACGGTCAGCTCAGCTGATGGTTGGTTTGAGTCTCCTTCGAGCAATACCCGAGCGAATGAGCCCGAGCGCCCGGGCCACCGCCAGCCCCGGGGCTGCGACCCCAGCCCGGCTACGGCGGCGCCCCCGGCTCGGCCCGGCCACCCCCACCTTCCCGCTCCCCTCACCTGCATAACAGCACTGACCCCGCACACAACTCGCTCCGGTTTCGGACCTGTCAGACTTGCCCGGTGTGTGTGACAGCCACTGGAGGGGTCTTAACGCAGATCGGAAAACCCGTTTTGTTGAAAAGAGGAGGCTGTGGCGGCGGGAGGCGGCTCCGCAGGGGCTGCCCGCAGCCCCCCGCCCGGCTCGGCCCGGCCCTCCTGGCGGGGGCTGGGCGAGCGGGGAAGGGGCGCCTGCAGAGCCCCCGCATGCCCCAGGATCTTTTTTGTCCGGCACTAGCCCTGGCGGTCGCTAGCCAGCCTTCATCGCGGGGGTGTCATTGCTTTTGCTCAACGAGCCTTAGAGTATGTCCCTCTCTCCGGGACCGCATACCGTTTGGAGAGGGAAGGTCAGGCAGCCTGCTCTCTCTGCAGTCACATGATTTATTAGTGATCAGAGAAGGGCAATGGACGTTACCAGAAAATAGTTATAGCCAATTTTTTCTTTGCAGCGCCTTGTTCTGTTTTGGAGACTCCCTTGAACTCTGCCGCGTAATTTTACGAAGCGCCCTGATATTCACGAAGCGCCCTGATATTCACGAAGCGCCGAGGGAAGCTGAAGCTATTAGCATTTTTGATTTCGTTTTGAAAGGCCGCGGAGGCTGCGGGGGCGGACGGCTGCCTGGGGCAGGGGGGAGCGAGGGCGCAGGGACGCGGCGCCGCCGGGGACGCTGCAGGCTGCGGACGCTAGTGGGCACCGCCGAGGCCGAAGCGCGGCGGAGCGGGAGGAAGGGGGATTCCTGCTGCCCAGCAGCCTCTTGCTCATTTTTTGTGAATGTCACCAGGGAGGATGTGGGTTTCTTGTATTTCTCCATGATCTAAGTAATCGCTGGGTCTCAACTGGCCAGCGCACAAAAACCTTTAAAGTGGTTAGCTCAAGCAGCGCATTCAACTTCTAGCTGTGCATAGCTAAAACTGGGCGAGCGGCTGAAAACCGGTGGACCCTCTAATCTTTTCTTGATAAATCCCCGACCGCCGCCGCGGTTGCCATGTGTCTGAACTCGGTCCAGCACAGAAAGAGGGAACTGAACCCGAGATGCTTTCCCCGCAGCGCAAACTTTATTTCAGACCTGCGGGCGGCAAACCTACCCGCACAAAACACGCGAGGGGCTGCTGCAGGCGGGGCACCGGCTCCGGCGGGGAAGGAGCTCAGCGCGGCGGGGGTCGGCGCGCCGCCTCCGCGCGTGTCCTTGTCGGGCGCAGAGCGACAGGGCCCGTCAGCTGCGTGGGGGCACCCCGCACATCTCCCGCGGAGCCGGCAGGGCCCGGGACAGAGCTGCCGGGTGCTGCAGGAGAACACCCCACACGCCGCAGCCCTTCCAGAGCCCACCCGCAGGGCAGCGGGCTGAGCCCCACACGCGCGGGCCCGGCGCCCCCTCGGGTACCAGCTTCGTCGGCGGGAAGGAGGCGTCACTTTCAGCTGTTGGCACGTCGAAAAGGCTCCTGGCCGGATGAAGAGGACCCCAGCGAAGCGATGGGTGCTTGGGGGGGCTACTGCCCGATGGGGCAGCGTGCCAGCACCCCACGGGGGATGGATTCCCTCGACCTTGACACGCGTTCAAAAGCCTCCCCCCAAGAAAGAGAGAGAAACGTCTAGTCCCAACTCTGTCACGCGAAGTGACTCTACTCGCATCCCTCCCCGTGGCTCTTTTCATTAATTAGGGGCTGCAAAGGGTATGGGGGAGGGGGAAGCGGCTGGAAGCCACCAATTATTCAAACTTTGGAGACAGCATCCAGATGAGCTAGGTCAGCTCTTTAGGGCAGTGCTCTGTAACCTGCGTGTATCAGGCGGGGCATGGTTATGTTACTGTGCAAAGCCTCCATTTAGAGATTTCATTTCACCATTGCTCAAATTGCCTGCAGGATGTGTGCAGGCTCCAATGTGAGTCGACTAAGTTTGTTTTTTTTACCTCAGAAGAGAAAAAATTTGCTGTGGCATGAGAGGTCGTGAAAACCTGCCCGTACCCCCGCCCCCAGGGAATAAACTTCTTAATCGCACTCATCTCCTGCAATTAAATTTTTCACAAGTGCCCACTCGCGTCGTCCCCCCACCCCCGGTTTGTCACAGGTTTTTACAATGACGCCCTCCTCCCACAGCAACTTCTCTCCGCCTCGGTGGCTATCACCCTTCAGCCCCGGTCGCCTCCGGAGCCCTGCTGCTCCCTGACTCTGCGGCCGAGAGGCAGAACAGGGTGCGCAGCGATGCCCCGGAGGCAGCCGGGCTTCCCCTGCCCGCGGCCGGGCCCCCCTGCCCCATTCCCCGCTGCTCTGCTCCCGGAGCAGCCCGCGGGGGCGGCTGCGCTCTCTTTCCCACCGCGGCTGCCAAGCGCCCCGCGGGCTGCCCGAGAGGGAAGAAAGGAGGGAGGGAAGGAGGGACACCCGCCCGCCCTGTGCCCGCGGGGGGCAGCGAGGCCGGGGCGCAGCGGTCCCTAACCTCGGTCCCCCGCTCGCAGCAGCCTTTCCCACCTCGGTATCCCGGAACAGGAAAGTCCCGGTTCAGCTTTCCCCCATAAGATCCTGTCTCCCTCCCCCCCCGTTCCCCTCCCTCTGCCCCTTCCTGCCGCTGGCCCCGGCGAGAGGAGCCGCTTCTGCCTGTGCGGGACGGGGCTGAGCCGCTCGGGGCAGCCGCCGCGGCGGCGGAGCATGGGGACAGGGCTCTGGGGACCATCCGGCCGGGCTCAGCCCCCAGCCCTCAGCCAGCAGTTCGGTGCCCGGCGGGTAGGGCTGCCTTGAGCCTGCAGGGTTGAGCTGAGATCCTGAAGTTAGGGTGGTTTGTTTTTTTTTTCTTTCTTTTTTTTTTTTCCCCCTCCCCCCTTCTGCCCTCAGTGCTTCCGAAGAGCCCTTAAGGTCTGCAGCGAGAGAGAGAGAGACTGGGGGAGGAGAAAGAATTAAGTAAGGGAAAAGATGGCGAGTTGCAGGAGCAGCGTGGAGAAAGCAGCATTTTTGTGCTGCTTCTTGCTGGCGGTGGGGAGCCTAACCTCCTGCGCCCGGCTGGAGGAGGAGGAAGAGCAAGAAGAGCAGCGCTCCTGTCACGGTGCCTTTGATCTCTACTTCGTCCTGGATAAGTAAGTGACAGTCGCATTTAAAAACGTTTATTCACCCTTCAGTGCCTCCTTGCAGCAGCAGGGACGTGTTTTCCCTCATCTCAACGGGTGCCTTCCCCCACCTCCCCTGGTGCCAAACATGATGCGTGGGGCAGGGTCCTTAGTTTTGCTCCCCAAAACTTGCACGTTTCCCAAGCAGAGCATTTGGTGGGAGCACCGTGCATTATCCTGGGTTAGTTGCACATGCAAACCCGGGAAATCAGGTCGCCTTCAGGTGCGTGGGCTGTGGGCTTTGTATTTGAGGGGACGTTGGTCAATGTCCCCGGCACTCCTGGAGTTTGGTGTCAAGACTCGGGCTAAGCCTGAGGTGTCGCTTGTGGGATTTAGCAGCACCAGGGCTGTGCAGACCTAAATAAAGTTAAGACTAGGCTGCTTGTGTGTAGTGGCTGGTTTTTTTACAGACTTGCTGTAAGGTTTTATAAAACTTGTTTCTGCTCAACTTCTTTGGAATTGTCTAAACCTGTGTTTGAGTTACATCTATTAAAAGAGGTTGGCGAATACTTTTCTTTCATACTATGTTAGCGTAATTTAGGCATGGCCAGAGGGTATGGTTAAGCTCACATTTATAAGCATGTTATAGCAAGCACTGGCAAAGTGAGCGGTAAACTGGTGCACCCACAGGTGTTTTTCAGAAGGCACAAATGTCTGTTGGTGCCCTGCTCCGGCTTGACAGTGAAGTAGGACAGCCAGGGGTTAAACTCAAGGAGTAAATTGTTCATCTCCCACATATACTCAGTGTGATGGTTCTGTTATCTAATACATCCTGGGTTACACATGTGACATAGTGTTATGAAAGACTGAAGCCGTTTCTTCGTCATTCTTACCCAGGAACCAGGTGTGAAGCCTGTGTTGTATTGTTTCCCGGTTAGGAGAACTGTTCAGTCCATTCAGCTTCCTGCATAGCCTGCATGAAGCACAAAGCCGTTTTAGAACAAAAGAATCTGAAGACCAAAGGCATTCTGACTTTCTAAAAGATGCACTAACACACCATGTGGTCATTGTTTTTGTTTATTTTTTCACTAAGAACTTGTTCTTGAAATAACTTTAATGTCTAGGAAGAGCACTGTGGGGGGCTAGTGTTACTTCTTAAACTCATTCTTGCCAGGCTTTCAAGAAGTGACTGGTACTGTTGTTATGCTCACTTCTCGTACTGAATCCCCTGTAACAGTAAATGTTGGTGATTGCAATATGGGTTCTGTGACATGGTCTCTCTCTTCTGCAGTGCGACTTCCTTGTTTACAGTGTCAGTGTGTACCCATAGCAATCACTACGCTGCACTTCTATGCTACTTTTCATCTGTAGATCAGAATGCACTTTGCTGGGGCGATTGCTATTAGCGCTCATGTTGGATTTGGGGAAATTGAGGCAAAGAAGAGAGTGACGTGCTCAGAGTTACTGATATGTCAAGCAGTAGGAAGTTGGTTGTGTAAGCAAGTTCCTCTAGTATTGTGGACATGAAATCATACGTTTTCTTTTAGCAGGCTACAAGTCTTGTATCTTGACTCAGGTGCTAACCACTCAGTACGGCGGTCCACTGGAGACCAGACCTGATTATGGTTGAAGTAAAAGTCATGGACTTTGGTTTCAGTGGGAAAATTCTCTTTGGCTTTAGTCACAAACTGAGTCTTTCTAACTTTCAAGAGTTATAACAAAGAGTTCCTCTTTGGTAAAAAGCTGTCAGAAAAGTTACTTGGGCCCCTGAGTGGTTTTAGAATCCATCCCTGCTCCTACCAAGTCTGTGGCAATGTGGTGGCAAAGCTGCTTTTGGCCTCAATGAGATTGCATTACAATCCGTATGAGTAATATTAGAGTGCCAGATCTGAGGAGCCATAGGTCCCATGCTGGCTGAGGGTGTATTTAGTCCCAGCTGTATCCCATGACATCTGGCACAGCACAAGGAGCTTTATGGAGGCAGGGAGGATTGACTGCGTGAATAAACTCTGTATCTTGGGACAGTTCATCAGTAAGGAACTAGATAATCCATTAGTGTTGAGAAGGGTCAGGGTATTCCTGGTAGGGAGAAGGCAGGAAGCCAGTCAGAAGCAGGTGGTTAAAACTGAAAATGCAGTGGACACATTTTTCTTAGAATTGTATCCATGCTGATACATATCTGGGAAGAATTCTGGCTCTAATTTCTAATCAGAGAATCCCCAGAAAAACCCAGCCCTATACACCACAGAGTATCCCCACATGGCCTGGGAGTTTGCCTCCCTTCATTGGTGCCTCCCCTGTCTGGGGTTAGATGCATTCAGTCTTCATTAGCTGTCTAACAATGGGATTGAAGCATTGGCTCTGTGAAAACTCCAGGCTTTAATCCTGTGACCCTGTAGTTTGCTCTTCAGTTGAACGACAGGCTCTGTCGTTCTGACATAAAGTCAGCCTGGGTGAACCAAAATGACTTTAAATCTGCTTTGCTTTGCTTCCCCATAAAAGATGTAATCTTGCATCAGTAGGAGGCAAATTGGAAGAAGACAACAAACCTTTCCCCTTATGCATCTAAGCACTGTGTGTTACTGCAATGACTTTACTGGGGCATGATTTTTTTCTTTTCATTCTGCCAGGCAAAGTCTGTGGGGATTTAATCCTGCAGGCAACAACCATCAGATGGAAAAGATCATCTGCTGGTGAAGTTATCGTTATAATATATATGCTGCCAATTAGAAAAAGAAACTCACTGATTTCTTACAGTTTTTCTCTGCCTGAAGTTGATTGCGGCCCTTAATGTTAACTCCATGGGATAGGCAAGATCAGAGCAGTGGAACTAAGCCTTGGATGCCCAAGAAGCTGGCACAGTGAAAAGGAAAAGCAGCGTGTGTGGGAGGGAGACCTGCCACCATCCTCCTTAGGATTGTCTGACCGTTCCAGGGCCACGTTAGGACTGCCTTGTCCCTGGGGGTGCTTAAATGAGCAAATCTCTTGAAGCTAGGAGAACTGGACATTTTCTGGCTGTAGAGACAGCTGCCCAGAGCCTGTAATCTTGTGCTGTCTGTGTGTCAATACTTTGAGTTATGCAGGCTTGAGCTTATTTGGAGGTGTAGCGGAAGACTTTGAAGTATCATACTGAAGCAGCAGAATTTTTTCTGTTCGCAGCTAAGCCACTCCCTCTGCATGAGGTAAGGCAGCATGCAGTGCAGTTGGTGCACCCATCTCTCTGATGGCATGTGGTAAGATCAAGTCGCAGGTGATATTGAAGATCTCATGTTTGCCTTTGAACAAGCACAGCTCTTAAGCCCGGCATAATGGATAGCCGAGTAGTTCTCACTTGCTTTGGTTGCTTCATTTGCTTTGGTTGTCCAGGTGCATGAAGAACTTCTTTCAGTCCCATCCCAAGCTGCCAAGGACAGGTCCTCTTAGGGATTTGATTGCTTGACTGTCAGGTCTTGTAGTGACATCCTTGTACTCGAGTATGTAAATAACTCCCTTTCATCCCTGCCTTGCTGCTAACATCCAGCTGTTGTTTGTAATCATATTGAAATGCACTTGCACATCAGAAAGGATGACTGACCTCTAGTGTTTTCTAATTATAACAGTGCCCGATAGCATAGTTATGATTGTTTATTAGTGGAACAAATAGAAACCCTTTTAAAGTAAGGACTTATAACTGCCACAAATACCTGCTCTTGGTGATGTTTGACACGACAGATCTGAGCTGCAGAGCTTTCTGTATTTTATATTTACCAAATATGAAGAGATTTCTTTCATTATTTTTTGACTGTAAGACATGATGGGAAATGGGGGGTGGGAAGAATGTGAGATAATCAAAAGTATTTTCTCATTTTTCCTGCTGGGATGTTTGCTAAGAAATTGTTTGGATTTTGAGGAAAAATGAGCTGCACAGCCTTGGGAAAATGTTTTCTTTTTCTATGGCAGCGCAAATGTCTTGAGCAAGGCCCTGCTTGATTTTTGGAGCAGTGATTATAACACTTTTTGGGGGAGAAGCTGGCCTAAATACCCTTTTGCTACTCCTCATCTTCCCCTCGAACTTCTGGGTAGTCCCTCTTTATGGTATTCCCATTCCTTGGGCCCACAACAGTATTTCCTTTCACATCAGTTTTGCTTTGACTCCTGTGCTCCCAAGAGCATCCCTCTCAACAGCAACTTTGGTAAAGACATCAGTACGATGTGGCCAGCCTCTCACTTATAATCCATTTTCCAGCTGCCTCTCTTTTTAAATTTGGTAAGCCTCACCCCAGAGGTGCATGTCACTGGTGGGGAAGACCACAACCTCTGATTAGATGGGAAATTAGCTACCCCATCTCATCTCCTTCCAGGTTTGGTTTTTGGGTCTGTGCCTACCTCCCAAACTTCCCATGAAAAGCCAGTTTTGTGGGAGAGGGAGGTGTCGGGAAGGAAACAGGTTGATACTTCCTAATTCACTTCAGGAAAGCCAAAAATCCATCAGAACAAAAGGCAGGCATTTCAGGAGCTGCTATTCTGATCTCTACATACTTTGTTCTTTCATGACATGCCATATTTAAAGCAAACAAAGAAGAGAGTTTGGTAAACATGTTTTGTCCCCGCCACACTCCCCCCAATGATTTCCTTGCCAATGACTTGAATGAATTTAGCGCTTGTGAATTACAAGTATTAGCAAGAGCAAATATTTTTGGCCTTAGGCTCCCACTGTATCCCTCTGCCTCTTCCTGCAACCACATAGTCCCAGCCCAAGAGTGTTAGGATGGAGCTGGACCCATGGGAACTCAGCACGGAGAGGGAAGCTGCTTATCTCGGTCCAGTGCTGTTTTGTGCACTGGTTTTATGCAGTGCGTGAGGAGGGGAGGAGTGTGGCTAACAACATTGTTGTGGTGGGAAATCACACTGCTGGCAAAGGTAGGTGCCTGAACACATATTCTGTCACCTAACTTAATTGCTTTTGAAAATCTTGTATTGACTGACAAACCACTGCCAAACTCCCTTTTCTGTAAGCACGAGTATCTACCTACTGCAGCCAGACTTCAGTTCATCTTAAGATGTAGGACCTGGTGCAGGTCAGTTGCCTGTTGAGATTGAGAGGAGTTGCTGTCTGAACAAAAGTATCAGCTTTGTTCCTTAGATGGCATTGATTATTATGCATGTATATTAAAAATGGTTGTGTCTGTCTATCTTCCTCCTTTGCTGTCTGACTTTTTTTTTTTCCCCCTTCATAATGTAACCACATCATCTACATGACACCTCTCAAGCTCTCCAGCTGCCTGTAAGCAATCTTCTTTATTGTTTTCAAAACATAATCTGTTGGTATTTTGCCTTTGCATGTTTCTTTGTTGTGGTTATATCACAGTCAGTGCTGTGATTTTCTTACAACCAGGTATAATTGCTTGGAATGTTCCAAAGCAAATTTTTACTCAGCTTCAGACATACCTATGTTATTGGAACCAGGTTTTATTTGTTTGTATTTTGTCTGATATTATTCTGCCAGATTTGCCTTTTGGCAGCAAAAAATGTTCAGGAAAACCAATTCTCCTTCCTTCTGCCCCAAGAAGAAAATTCTTTATAAAACACAGGGCAGAGCTAACGGGTAGTGGTTATTTGACATAGAACGTGTACAGTTAACGGGAAGAAAAAGCCATGGCAGCTTGTCATTTGCAGTCTATTTATGCATGTAACTAAATCTGATTTATTTGGGGCTTGAGCCAAGGAAGTAAACCATAAGATTCCCCCTGACCTAGGATTTTTGTTTGTGTGTGCTCAGTGATTGAGAATTTCATTACTTTTGTCTGAGCTTGCAGGCCAAATGCTGGTGCGAAGTGTGAGTTTGTATGAGGCGTAGTATGACTGAACCTTTTCATCTCAAATGCGGAGAAGATGAGTTGACTCTTGTGAGTTATTCACAGCTCAAGAGTTGTATCTCCCTGCTCCTGGCTATTATTTGAGCCTTGTTAAGCGTGACTGGGACTGAGCACCCTGCTTTGCTCCCCGAGTTTTGCTAAGAGACTGGGATGCTGAAAGGGCGTCTTCCAACTCTGACACTGCGCAAAGCAGCTCTGGAGCTTTACAGGGGGAGCTGAAGTGGTTGGATGCAGTCTGAGCATCGCTTCTGAATTTCACTTTGTGCTCTTTTATTGGCAAAAGCTATAGCAAGAGCTATAGCACTAGGTGGGCAGGACTTGTGGGTTAGACGGATTACTGTAGGAGCAAAGGGAAATGTTTTGAGACATGACTTACAGAAATCTGTAATGTTGCTGAAGACTTTGTCAGTAGTTTTATATGAGGAAAATGCTATCTATAAAATTAGTGATTTTTGTCATGAAACCTTACTGGATTCAAGTACTTTGTGTCCTGGGTTTGGGGTGCTGGCCTAGACCTAAAATCTGTTTTCCAGTCACTTCTCTGCATCTTCCCCTCCACGTTCCATCCCTTGTCTTGTCCATTAATATCACAAGTACTCTGAAGGAAGGACTGTCTCAGAATCGCTGCCTCTGCCAGTGTTTCTAATTGCCTCTGGAGCAGATAATATAAACTAGTCCTTCCTTGCCTGGATGAATCACCCAGTCAGGGTCCCTTCCATGCTTGCAAGAAGCATTGTTTGGGAGAGGAGGATTCTTGTCACTTTGAATGCTCTGCTGTCTCAGAAGGGAGCAGAGGGCTGGATGAACATGCGCGTGCGTGTCTGAAACCACAATAAACTAGATGCCCCAGGGTTTGCTTTTATTGCAGAGCAGTTATTAACCATGTGCAAGAATTCTGGTGTCTACAATGTGGTTGTGGCCACAAAGAGCTCTCCAAATAACAACAACAAAGTGCCACATTTCTGAGCAATGGACCGTATACAGGGCCACCATTAGCTCAAGGGGATACAGACTTACAGGGACCTGCAGACTCGATGGGTGTTGTACTCCCCTCACACCATACTCAAACAGAACCCAGCATCAGTAATAATGGGTCTGGGTTTTGCTACAGGATCTCTAGAATTGTTGCCTTCAGCTAATCTGTAACAGAGGCAAATGTGCGTGGCGGGGGAGTGGGGGGGGTGGGATACAACAAAGAGCAGCTCTGTATCTTCAAGGGGTTTCACTTTCTTACTTCCAGCGGGAAGGAAAGGCTTTGGGTCCTGCTGCCTCCTCTCTGTGTACATGTGGTAATAAAAATATTTACTGTTTGGGTAGTGCTGGGGTTTTACCTTTCACTGCTAAGCTGCGGGTCTGATGCGTATCGCACTCGGTTGGTCGGTGCAGGCTCCTGACAGTGATTGTAGCTGTAACTGAATCACATATGCCCTAGGAATGGCACCTTACAGCTCACCCACCTGGTTTTTGCCTGCTGCAGTAACTGGGCTGAGTGCGGCACCCTATATGCCAGGGTTGTGCTGCTTGGTTTCCCTGGGCTCCAGCTTCCACCGCCTCCGGGAGCCTGTTAGGAAAGAAGAGGAGGTTTCCAGCCCATCTTGCACTCTCTTGTCTTTACAAACAGCAGTGAAATACCTCAGATTGAGGCAGGCGTGACTCTAACATGCTTACCGCTTTTATACGCATATAGAAGGAGTCGCTCCACAGTAAGTGATCGGGAGCAGAATCAGGCCTTGCACTCACATCACTTCCTTCCACCTCCAGAAATACTCGCTGACCTCCTCTTTTCCCCTCCCATCAAGCGGTAGCAATGTGAAATTCAGGAAAGCAGCAGCAGCAGCTGCTCCTCTGAGCCGAGTCCCGATGAGGCCGGGAGCACATTCTTTCCTATGTTGTGGTTTGCTGACTCTTCTCTTTGTCTCGTGTGTAATGGGAAGAGAGCTCGTGGAGCGGGGTGGGGGGGGGAACGCACTGGCAACAAATGGCTCCTCTGGGTTTTTTCACTTTGCTTGCGCCTACTTCTGATCCCAATTGCGTGGGTATAAACCTGGGGAAATTACACTATTTCTCTGGACCCGCTCCAGGTTCACCCCGGCGGAACCAGCAGCAGAAGCAGGCCCTGAAATACTTTGTGTAGCGCTCGGGCTGCCCACCCCAGCTGTTTACTGCTTTGCATTTTCCTTCACCATGAGACTTCTGTAGCCTCTGAGGGCTGAAACCTCGCAGTCCCGCTGGACTCCGACAGGCAGATGAACCCCTTGTGAGGGGTGGGCCGCTATCCACAGAGGCCTTTGGCCTGTGGGGCTTGGTATTTCACGGAGAACATCAGGCTCACTGGGCTTCTTCAGCGGGGAGAGGGCAGGGAGGCAGCCTGGGGCTCGGCTGGGCAGCGGCGGCCGTTTTGCTTGATGTGAGGAGTTGAACCAGGTAGCTGATGACCGAAAGCAGGAAATCTCTAAGGCGTGCGCCAACAAGATAGGTCTGTCTGTAACATAGTCTTTCTCTGCAGACAGCCATAGCGCTGGCTTGGTGTATCCAAACCTCCACAGCTAGATACATAGGATTCCCTGGCTGCATGGCTTCCCCGTGGCATCCCCCAGTGAGGGGGTGAAGGTGGATGCGTGTGTGTCCCACACCCAGTGCTTTTTCTGCACAGCACTGATCTTTTCCATTCTTCATTATTCTTTCCTCATTGTTCAGAAATCCTCACAGTACCTCTGAAATCTTACGGGAGTGTATTATTTGGTGGCCAAACAGGCCACGCTAGGAATCTGCTTGTGCTTATTTACTGATGGCACTTTGAGACAACATGGCAGCTTTGTCTGAGGCTCCTATTAGCACAGGTACGCTGATTAACAGGAGATTTAGTTACTGTAAGGTTCTAAGGGAAATAACAGAAGCACCAAAACTGCTGTAAAAATCATGCAGTGTGGATGTCCAAGAATAACCTATGATGGAGAGCATCACTGAAAGACCCTGTGCTTTCTCTAGGCTCAGTAACTGTGGAGTTAAAAATGAGTATGGCTTCCAAGCATTGGCCGTGGTGATAAAGGAGCTTATAATATGCTTGGAGCCTCCCACTTGCCGTGGGAAACCAAGGCAAAAACCTCCTAGTCTGAGCCAACCATGAAGCACAGCAATTTAGTTTATGCTGCCAGCAAAAGTGATTCTGCAATGTGAAAGCTAAGATCCCAAAAGCAGTGAAATGCACCAGCATTTTCAATAGTCCTGGGCAGCTTCTGTTTGTCAGTGTTGGGAGGAATATTTTGACAGCATTTGGCAACTTAGTATATAGTTTAGCAAACATTTTATTGTTGTAAGTTTTGGTGTAATTAGCCATGAAAGCTGCTGTTGCTGGTTATGTAGGGTCAGGCCTCTGGGGCAACCCGTGAAACTATATCAGGACAAACCCCGGAAGCCTTCAGAAAATATGTATATATGAAACAGCAAATAAAAAGACTTTACAAACAGGGATATTTAGAGGTGAATTTGAGGGAGAGGGAGGGGAAATCCAGTTCTTCTGTAAGCCAGGACACCCCTACTGGTGTTCATGACATGACTGGTGGCACTTGGGCATCATTTGTGGAGGGAGGCGATACACCTGGGCTTGGGGAGTGTGGTGAGGGAAGCGATTAACTGCTGACCACTTCACTGGTACTCTTTATTTGAGATTTTGAAGCAGTGAAATTTTCTTGCTAGTATTTCTGTCTGGCTTTGACACTTCCCAGCTGATAAGCAACATATGGGTGCATAATTCCTCCTAGGGGAGAAGGAGACCCTCTGCCATGCTGCAGAACCTCTGCTCAACAGGGTTGTAGCTCAGTGATGTAGAACCAGGCACTCCAAGACCTCAGTATGCTTCCTGTGAGGACTCGCCAATGAGGGAGACCTCCCTAGCTTTTTACAGTCAGTTCTAGTTACTCTTAGTTTCACTGGTTGCTCCATTTCCCAAAAGGAGTGTTTCATTGTAGTCACTGTATGTGGAAATACATAGTATTAAAGTTATCTGTGCATTTTCACCATTAGTGGCTCATGGTTTTCTTAAATTTTTGATGTCTAGGCTGTTTTGCCAAGCTATTCTTTGCCTGAAGGATAGGCTTTTTTAAAAAAAGGGGGGGAAGTAATTCCGACAGTCCTAAAAAGGTGCTGGAAATGATCGGGTTTGCTGTTTTAAAGAAAATTTCTCTTTTGGATTGCATCAGTGCCTCTGCAGCTGGCAGTAGAAATTTGATACTTCATCCAAAATAGGTCATTCTTTCCCAAGTAAGAAACTGTGGCAATTCTATGTAGGGAAGTGACTCCACTGGAAATTGCAAGAATTGGTTTTAAGTGGGATGGCAAGCTCAGAATGAAACTGAAAGTGTCAACTCCAGGGGGGGAAGAATTAATAAATAAAGAAATAAAAATTTGGGAGCTGTAAATGCATCTTGCATAGCTTCAAGGAAAATCTCTTTGAGTTCGTCATGTTTAGAGATTTAGCCTGACACTTTCAGAAAAATCCTGGAGAATGATAGGTGTTGGATTGCCTCAGATCTCTTTTGGAAAAGCAGTCTTTAAAGTATGTAACTCACATTGGTATGGATTATTTTTTAATGATGAGAAAAGGGCTCATTTAGTAGTAGTGCCAGCACGTTTCATTGGTGCTGCTCACAAATATATAAACATGTCATTGTGTAGCACACATAAATCGGAGACTGCAGAGGATCCAGACCCTTGGTTTGAGAAGTTCCTAGTGCTTTGTTGCTCTCCCTCAGTGCCTGGCAATTTCTTCATTCTTTGATAACCAGTTTATTCTGTAAATGAATTGTGAGCTCTCCAGAAGAGCAGCATGAAAGCACAGGGCTATACAAGCAAGCTTATTCTAGCTGATGTACTTCAGGGGTCTCCTTTCGGTCCTTGTCCTTTTATCTTTGCTCTTGTTGTCCACTCATCAGCACTGTTGTAGGACAGGCAGTGCCATAGTATATGGCACAGGTTGGCTTCTGTATGCTGGTCTGTACCTGATGTACAGGGACAGGAGTCACTGGCATAGTGTCACTTGGAAAGCCCATAGCAGAACTGAGAATTGTAATAAAGGATCATTTTCCCACTTTTTTTATACATTTACACAGAAAAATGTCTAACAGCAGTTAGAGGAAACCTACTGCTTTACAGTAGTTAAACTTCAGAAATTTTTTAGCTACGCGTCTAGTCCCCTGTGATCCTTCTGTATGTGCTGTTGTTTTATTTATCTTTCTGCATAAGACACCTGACATATGAGTTTGCCCGGCAAAGAAAGCAAACAAGCTGTTCTTTTCATAAACACCACAGTCCTATGGAGGGTTTTTAAAATCATTGACTTCTCATGCTTTGTAGCCTTTTTAATGGCTTGAAAGTGTATGGCATAGATCCACGCGGTAGAAATGACCTATCATTTATTGTAGAGTTGCTGCATGCAAGGCTCTGTTTGAAGTCTGAGTCCCACCAGACTGTGGGGGTCTCTGAGAATGTAAGGCTAAGCAGAAAAAAGCCAGGGAGTGTCAGTAATGCAGTTTTATATATTGGGAATGGCAGCATGAGTGTGTAAGTTTGTGCATGCAACTAAGTTGCCCAAGTTTTCAGAAGAAATCCATAATGGAGCCAGGGACTGGCTGTCCAGAATGCTAGTCCAGCGAATTAGCTACGAGTACTGCCTTTCCCTTCTGAATTACTTCAAAAGCTTTCTCTTTTGAAACAAACAGTAATTCATGCAAACGTTCTCCCACACATTCTGAAAGAATAGAAGATCAGTCAAGACTCTCTGTGTGGCTGCAAGGGTAGAGCTGTGCTCTAGGAAAAGTAAATAATCTGCTAGCAGATGATTTTGGGAAGTCACATAAAATTAATTAAACTAGAAGAAAATATTTATATTTTACGTTATAAGAGGAACAAAAACAGATGGAAGACTTACTGAACTTGTTTCAAAATTGTATGGTAAACCATTTCAGACTTATTTCTACTTCTCTTTGAGTCAGTGGTATTTGTCATGGTGGTTCCTGTTACAGCTTCCAACACAACTGCTGTAGAAGCCTCAACAGGGTTAGCTGCCTTGTCTCCATAGATCTCTATGTAATTTGTGTCCCTAACTACCTTTGGAGTAGCCCACGCTTAAAATTCCGAGTGGAACAAGGAATTTTGCTGTGAAATAAGATGAATGTAATCAATTATGTTTTGTATGCAGGTCTGGAAGTGTGAGAAACCATTGGACTGAGATTTACTCTTTTGTGGAAAGCCTAGCTGAGAAGTTCATAAGGTAGTTTTCGTAAGCTTATATTTTAATTTGCTATATATATAATTTATTTTTTCATTCACTGCTTCTTAACAAATGAAAATCTGACCAAATAATATGTGTATGTGACATGGATCTGGCTTGTTCTTCTGTTTCAGTCCAATGTTGCGGATGTCTTTCATCGTTTTTTCTTCACGAGGCACTACAGTCATGAAACTAACCGAAAACAGGCAAGTACTCCCCACAGCTTTCATCCAGAACTACCCTCCATCCCCGCTTTCAAGCAGCAACTGGTCCCAAACCCAGAATTTGGAGGTCTGTTTTGGTCCTTGGTATGGCACCAACTGAAATACTTTCCACTGTTCCCAACTGAAAGAGGGCTTAGAAGGCCTTTGGGTTTCCCATTACCATTTTGTTTCCAGCCATACAAGAGAAGGGCAGCTCTAGGCTGTTCTTTACCACAGTATTTCACAGACGAACTGTGTTTCCAGTCGGGGATTTGTATACATCCTCACTATCCCCAACTACCCAAATAAGGGCAGTTCTGTGTAAGAGATCTCAGACCCTGAGCTGATGAGCAAAAGACTGTATGAAGTCCCACAATGCACTTCGAAGTGACCCAAAGCCTTGAACTTTATGCCAGCAACTGTACCCAGGTTGTACCCGGTGCTGGAGCACTACCTTGCCAGGCTGTTGCACAGCTCTCCTGGGCTACCTTCAGACAGCACCCATGCCTGAGGTGGTTTGCAAAGCTAAGCAATGGTTTCTTGAGAAAAAGAGAGCCTGAGGCTAGAGCAAAATTGTTGTTGCCACCTTCACGACTAAATCCTCTTTTTTTAAAAAAACAAACCAAAAACCAAACAAAAACCCCAAAACAACCACCAGCATCAAAAAAACCTAAAACCACACCAAAAAAACAAAGCCACCCCCAAAAAAACCCCAAAACAACAAATCTGAATAATTGTGGATTTAACTTGTCTCACATAGAAATCCATGTCATGGATGTGTTTCTAAGCATTTTCTTTCATTTCAACTTAATGCCCCTGCTTTTGCTGCTGCTTCTGTCCGTGTGAGAGGGCCTCAGTAGTATGGTGCACTCTACAAATAAAGGGGGCACTGGAGCAGTCTTGAAAGAAACGCACACACATTTTGTACTCCAGGGCCTCATCCAAAAGCCAGAAACCCTGCTGGAGTCTTATATTTCTGCTGGCTCCACTGAGTATTGGCTCAGGTGTTGTACCTTGGTGAGAGAGCTCAAACTTGCGTACTTCTCCCAAGTGGATTTGCTCTTTGCAAGGTGGAAAGTAGACAGGAACCCTGTGGCAATACGTTGAACATGGTATTAGAATGTTCTCTTTCTTCAACTCCTGTTCTCTGTGTGATTTACCATGTATGTCTTTTCAGCTCGTTTTATGTTTTGAAAGGGTAAAAATGTGCTTTTTACCCTAAGAACATGCCCAATCCCAGCTCCTGATTTTACCTTGATCCCACATAGACTCCTCTGGTAATTGGGGTTGTGCTGCCTGAAATGCCCAGCTGTGAAACTGAGTTTAGAGAGGCATTCACTGTCTTTTTTAAAAAAAGAATGTCCCATAGCACCTGGAGCTGATGTTTGGAGTGCCTGCATCTTGCCTGTTGAATATTTATGCCTTATTTGCCTTATTTGTGTTCCATTAATATAATGAAAACTTTGCTAAGGATCAAGGTCTTTCAGTGGTCAATTATTAATTTCCCTGAGCTATCCTCTTGCTTAACAGGTATTCGTGGGGTAAGAGGCTATGCAACAGGAGTCATGGTGTCAAAGTCACCTTGCTCTTACCAGGGAACAATCTGTGCCCCAGGAAGGTTGATCAGTCCCTGGTCTTGGATAGGAAATTCTCATCATTCCTATCCTGTTCTCTTATCTTTGGCCTCTGTCTTTATAATGGAAAAGTCCTAATCCCAACTGTCCTGATGATTGATTAAATGCAGAGTTTTTATTTGTCCCATTTTTGTGACAGGGTTATAAGCTTTTAAATTCTCATCCCATCTGCAGTTTGTCAGAGTTTAATATCTGGCATTTGCTTTAATTCAATCTCATCCTGTCTGACAGTATACCAGAATGGGGGAGCAGGGACAGAATTGCACCCTTAAAATGTGTTAACCCGAACATTGTACGTCCAGTTTTGTGCTCCCATAGGTGTGTGGCTGAAAAATTGTGGATTTTGAGAAACCTTGGTTTTACCAGTGTTTTAGCTGCTATGTATGCACACTGTGCAAAGTATTGACAGGGTGCATAATCTAGCTGTGATACAGGAATATCTCAAAAAAAAAGAACTTTTATTAAAATTTTATCTGTTTGTTTATTTATTTATTTATTATCCAAAGGGAAGCCATAAGACGAGGGCTCGACATTCTTCAGTATGAAGTGCCTGGAGGAGACACATTCATGCATGAAGGATTTAAAAGGGTACATATCGCAGTGCCTCCTTCCTTTGATTTATACATATAAACTTTACTTTGCTTGCTGCCACTGTACTTATGAGCTAACAATGTTTTACACTTCATTGCAGGCAAATGAGCAGATTTACCACGAAACCTATGGAGGTATGTGTTGTATATTGCTCACGTTATATATCTGCATTAAAAAGACAGGGATGATAGTTCTTTATATGACCTGCAGTAAACCCGCTGAAAGAAGTGTTGGAGAAGGAATTGGTGTTACACAATCACTACATTCCATTTTGACTACAGCCCTACTTTTAAATGCGTGATTCATGGTTTATTAAGACCAGAGGAGACCAGTATGATCACAGATCTGACCCAGTCCAGAATAAAGACCAAAGCATTACAGCCAGAACTGCCTGTCCTGCACCCAGGGGACAGGAAAACCCAGATTTTCTTGCACCCTTCTGTCCTGATGCACTCTGCCTTGTGCGCCCAAGTCCTCATCCTCATTAGTGTATGTATGAATGCAATCCGCTGAGATTTTTGTATCAGTATGAATTATTTGGGATCAGATTGTGAGTTCCTAACATGTAAATTTTCACTAAATTTTGAGAGGGAAATGTATTTGTGTTTTCTGTCTGTGCCAAAAGAAGGCCTAATTAGTTAAACTGAACACTTCTTGCCTGGTTTGTACCCCGGTGTGAGGTTGTTCTCATTAGCGGGCTGGTGGTCTCTTTGGAAGATGGAGAAATGGGTCAGTGCCTTTTCAATGAAATAGGCTGTGAATGTAGAGTCTTCGGCAGCGATTCTACATGGCTTCTCAGGCACTTCTGCCAGTGGAATCAAGAGTCCTGAGGAGTCCAACTGAAACCTATTTTTCCTCTTCATAACATATCACTAAGAACTAATGAACTATTCTGGAATTTAATTAGGAGTAGATGAAATCTGGATTTATAAGCTAAAATATCAGAGAAGAAACAAGTGTTCAAAAGAAAACAAAATCTCAACATTTTCAGCCTTTTTCCATCATGCTGCGCAGAAATTTTCCCCACACGTTGCAGGTCATTTTTTTAAGATTTATGTCCGTGTCTGACATGACATGGGAAGGACTGCATGGCATAAGAAACCTGTCAGAACTAATCAGTCTTTTATTTCAGACAGTATGGGGAAAGACACTTGAAATTGTAACAGATTATTTTGAAAAAATAACAAATACTTCCCTGAAAGTAACATGTATGTGTATTAGTTACTTTGCTTAAGAACTATTGAAGCACAATAGTTGATTGAGCCACGGTTTGCATATTAATTTGGTTTTATTTTGTTAATGTGTTGCCTTTTTCTATGTAGTATTGTATTCTATATTGCATTACATACATAGCTATCCAAAATCTATGCAAGGTTTTCACTTAAGCTTAGGTGGGATATGAAATGTCTTATCACGAGACATGAATTTTCTTCAATGGACCTGATCTTAAGGTTTTCACACACTCAGAATTCCTGTGAACTTCACTGACAGCTCTTGTTGCTCAAGAAGTGTAGGGCTGAACCCCACTATAGAAGCACTCTTCATGCCGTGTTCAATGGGGTTGCACCTTGAAAGTCTAGTGGAGGGCAAGGTAGGATGGCAGGAAAGCTCCTCTTGCAGAGGTATCTCCTACTGCAGTCTCTGGACAAGGTTCGTGTAGAGACATGTTTGTCAAGAGAAGAGAGGAAACCTCTCCCTCTCTGCAGATCCATTTTGCCACTTCTCCACATGAAGGGGTGTAATCTGATGGGTGCTGTATTATACTCAGAACAGAGAAGTTTGTGTGTGGACCTTGCATAGGTTTTGGCTTACTGCATGCTATTATGCATCTGATCTTCGGATGCTATATCTCCAATAAAGTCTGTACAAATCAGGCTGAGTCTGGCTTTACGGTTTTGCATTTATTTGTCAGCCAAAAGCAATGCCTCACTTCAGACTTTTTTCATTGCTGAGTCCCGTGTTATACGTATGCAATCTGTTAACTGTCCTCCATGTAGGAGTTCGGACCGCTAGTGTGATTATTGCTCTGACGGATGGAGAACTGCAAGATGTTCAGTTTTATTATGCAGAACAAGAAGTAAGTCACCTTCACGTTTATCCAAACTAGCTTATGTCAAACCTATAGGCATTTGTTGCTGGCTCCACTGATTATATGGCTTTGCACTTAATGGCAATTTTTTTTAGGCCAACAGAGCCAGAAGCTTTGGAGCTATTGTTTATTGTGTTGGAGTGAAAGATTTCAATGAAACTCAGGTAACTTTGCTTTCTTTCTTCTTGTTTTGTTTTTCTGTTATACTGTGCACAAGTAACAGCATCAGATGAAGGCATTTATTTAATTACTTGAGGCATAAATCATTTTGTGTCAGTATGATGTCTTTTAGCAAGTATGAAAGGGCCCAGTTTTGTTCACTGTAATTTTGTTTTCCTCATGATTTATGATTGTCTTTCTTTGCAGCTGTCAACAATTGCTGACAGCATCGATCATGTTTTTCCAGTTACGGGAGGCTTTTATGCCCTGAGAGGAACCATTGATTCAGTAAGTTGGGTAGTCTGAAACCCAGAAAAGGACACCCTTTCCTGTATTAATAAAGCATAGATAAAAATAATTGCCAAAAATGCTATTATCTAAATCTTTTAGATTCTCAAGAAATCTTGCATCGAGATCCTAGCGGCTGAACCATCGAGTGTTTGTGCAGGAGGTAAGTTTCCACAAGAACAATGTGATAAGGCAAATGAATGACAATGATGAAATGTCAGTAGCTACCTAATGTGGTATTGGAGCTGAAGCCCGTGGATGTGTTAGAGCATCCCCTCGGGCTGTGGCTAAAGCCCTGTGTGTTCCTTCTCACTTGAGGAAAAAAATTGTGCTGATAAACACGTAGCTTCTGTGGCTGAATGACAGCTTGGAGAGTTGACTGAGGTAGCACTAAGGGAATTGGGGATACTGCTTTTTAAATTATCTGAGAGAAGGAGGAGACATAAGTGATGTAAAGCCAGACTGCCAGAGGTGCTATAGAGTCTAGAGATGATGTCTCACAAATTTCTGGAAAGACTGCATTCCTGGGATCTGCTAGGACTCGTGAGCAGTTAGAAGAAGATTTTGCAAAACATTCACAGAAATCTCAGGTTTATTGAACCAGATATAATTAATTGCATAGGCCAAGGTACCTTTTCTTACAAGGTGTGTTTTCCAAAGTACTAATGTTTTACTTATTCACAATGAAAGAGCCATTAGTGTATATGGTAAACGTGAAGAATCCCCAGAGGAGCTGTTGGTAATTTCATGCCTTTCATGTCTAGTATGTTTAACTTGGATTTGTTCTGGTTTACATTAGCAATTCACTTGCTGTGTTTCTGTCTACTTAAGAGGCTATTGCAGCAGAGTAAGAGTGACACCATAAGTTTGCTGGAAGGTACAGTTTACAGCATGGTTGTTTAGATCCAATGTTTACTGTCTTGTGTTCATTTCCTTATACACCGTAAAAATGAGCACATAAAAATAAAATAGCGATGATGCATGAAAGCTGACCTCAAAAACAGATAAAAATAGGAAACTCAGGAAAAATCTAATAAATATCACAGAGAAGAGAAATTGTTCACTCTTCATTTCCACATGTTGATCACAACATGATCTTGCCCTGAGTATTTCAATTTAAAATGAAATATCCTTGTATCTTTTGAACTATATCTAAATGTACAATTGTGGACTAGGCGTTTGTGATAAAATATTGTCTGTGGAAAAAATTAAAAACTGAATGATTTTGCTTTTAAAAATCTCCTTGTGGAGTTGATAAAAAAATAATTTAAAGCTTTGACATTTCAAAGCTTTTTTTTTTTTATTTTATACTGATAAAGTCTTTCTTTTTTTGCTTGCTTATTGTATATCAGGCAGTTTTTTGTACACCAGTTTATTGCAAGCTTTCCTGTTCACCAAAAATTGCAGTTAGCTACATGAAAATGTGAGTGTTCCAATAGGAGGGATTTCAGTAGTATTCTTGTAATTTTTTGGAACAATGTTAAGAATACTGGAAAGTTGAATTTGAAACCATTTTTTCGAATGGAAATTTGAAAATATTTTTCTAAAGTATTTGAGCAAATAAATTTTCAAGAGAAGATTTGCTTTTAAAAAATATTTGTTTCATAAAAAAGTAGAATTTCTCTTTTTCGAAAGGAATCAGTTTGATTTCCGGTTCATGCATTCAAACCACTTCATTTTTTTGCCAAGTTTGCTAGGTAACTAGTTTATCACAACTGTGATTAAAAATAAAAAATAAAAAAAAAATGTTGTATTACTTGCATCTGTAAAAATTTTTCAGTGTCTTTGTGGCTTTTGAATCAGACCAATATAAATCAGTCAGGACCATTTTCTGTGTGTATTGCTGCTGATTCAGCAAAATACCAGCACTTGTTTCACTTAAATTCTGAGGTTTGCTCTGTCCCTGTTTTCAAAGCCGTCCGGCAAAGGCTGGCGCGTGGTGAAGCATGGTGCTGAATCACCAGGGCATGAAGACTTGGATCTTGCATGCTTGAAACTTTACTTATAGCAGCAGGGAGCTTGACAATAGGAGGAAGCCAAAACTGCAGCTCCGAATGGTGCATACTGTTCTTGTGGGTTAAATGGTCTTTAGCACGAAGAATCAGGCCTGAAATAGCTCTTATTATGAGTCTAGTCCTGCAAGGCTTATCTGAAATGAACTCCTGGAAGAGATTTTTATATTGTGAGGCTGCAAATATTTACACTTGTGCTTGGCTTTATTATCTATCCTTCGTTATCCCATTTATTCATATCCCATGTTATCCCATATTCAACATAGCCAAAGGTTCATCTTTATAGCTTTGTGCACCACTGTCTCCTGGAGGGAATCTCCTGAGATTGAACAACTCTTTTCATGGTATGCATCCAGATCCTGAATCCAGTTCACTGGACAGTCCAATATAGTTCTACTATATATGTAATGTAATTTATTTTTCAATGTACTTTATTTGACTTTAATGCGAAAAGTACTGAAGCCTATGAAGTAATTTCAAAATTCTAATGCATTTCAAATTTAGGTAATTGCTAAGATAGTTTACTGATAATGTACAGGTAAGATATATAGCCATTGAATCCTATATAAAAATATTTATACACCTGCACTTAGAACTGGCTGAAAACTAGAGCATAAGATTTCCTAGAAATGCACCATTCCTTACCCTTTTTTTTCCAAGACAGTAATTTTATTTAAAAAAAAACCCATATAATTGAAACTTGCATTTCAAAATTTTAGTTGAAAAATAGTAGACATTTTTAAAGAGTGCAATGTGTTATCACATTCTCCAGCAAAGAAGCTTGCTTGTTTACAGCCTTGAAATGTGGCTCTGTCCATGATTTTTGTATAAAACTTATCTGAGTGAGGAAGTGATAATCAGTTTGGCTTTTATCCATCAGTATTACTAGTTTTTGGAATCTGGTATGAGATCATGAGGGCTTTTGTTGCTCTGTGGAAGCCAGTTGTGATCAGGGCTTAAAGCAGACTGACCCACTCCTTGTAACTGTTCTTGCAGCTCATAATTACCACTGTGCTGGTGGTTATAGGTAATCTTGGCTTCATTTTTGACTTGCCAGAACTTTAGTAAAATGCTGATGAAACAATTTCCACATGGTGACGATTCCAGTTGGGGCTCTGGCTCTCTGTGACGAAGCTGTCTGGCAAGTCCATTTACAAATTGATCTCGTCATGTTGTGACAGCTATCTGATGCTTAATGCTTTTTGACCCTGCAAATTCATCGTCCCAAATGTGCAGCAATATAGTTGGGTCCTTCCTGTTCCCTCTAATTTAAAGTGACCAAGACATGCAGCCTGTAAACAGGCTATCAGTGTAGAATTGGAGGTGCCTCATATCCTGTTTGACAGCATCATTGCTTTGATTATGCTTACGGTACATGGATGTGATTGAAAGGTTTTGTTGGATGTGGCATCCTACTGGCCACATCAACTACCAGGTGTGGATGCAAGCCGTCAGCTTCTCATCAGAGTCACAGAAGCGAAGCCGACAGCGCAGCCAGCGCACACCAGCTTCAACCTACCATCTCGCTGCCAGCACCGCCCGGTTATTTCAGTGCTGACCTTTTTCCCTTCGCTGTCTTGTCAAAAGCTACAATCTACGATCTGACAGTAACTAAGGAAGAAAAGGACGCAGTCAGAGCCAGAGCGCAAAATTAAATGGAATTAGCCATTTCAACAGACCATCATCCAGAACATGTTAATGCTCTGGAGCATCCAAAGGGGCAGGCTTCTTGACAGTAACAACCAAATCCAGTACCAGCTGTTCACATTTCCATGCAAGTCTGGTATTGAAACTATATTGTCAGCTTGTGTTGGTGGACAGGTTACTACCCAGTCAGTTATTAATGACTGACTGTGCAGAGTGGCAGTGATGGTGAAAAGAAGGGCAGGAGAGGTAAACTGTCTTGACAAGACTAAACTTCTAGATGTAGCTTTTACCTTTGATGTTTTGTGTTGAAAGTCACTTACTTGCTGCATCTTTTTAAAGCCACTGAAATAGCTATCAATTATGCCTTTGTGGTTGCTGCCTTTTAAGACCATTAATTCGGGAGAGGAGAAAAAAAAAGTAAGTGCAATTTTATTTCAGCAAGCTGCTTTTATAATATAAAATTAAGAGGAAAAAATAAATTATCTTAGCTGGGTGTTCAAGTCGCTGTGGAGTAGGCTGGCTACAAGCAAGTTTGTGGTAATGCATGGTCCCAGGCAGGTAGTTCTGGCGCGTGGGCAGAGGCCCCGTTGCCCTCAGGGCTGACCATGACTCCGAGCTCTGCTGGCAAAAAAAGGGATGCTCATCAAGAATAACTCTCAGCATATCAACTGGGTTAGTTGTGGAATGGCTCAAGGCATGAATCAAACTTAGAGTAACTCCAGATTCTTACTGGAGTAAGAAGCAGCTGAATCTGCCCTACAGTCCATTTTTCTTTGTTTTAAAGAAGCGCCCTCCAACCCCAGTGGGAACCAGGAGGTATAACCCTTCCCTTAAAAAAGAGGCCAAATTGTGATGCTGGCTTTGTGTGTTTGGCTTGTGATGGTGCTCAGTGAGGTCTCAAATTTGATGGTCTTTTTCAGCAAAGTGCCAAAGCATGTGTTTCACTTCAATATGCACTCCAGTAGATATTTTCTTTTTCCCCTCCCAAAATATCTTCTGATTCCCGTGTTCCTTGCAACCTGTGTCAGTTCAGAGCACTGGTCTAAGGGAAGTTACCACGAGGAAACCCAGAGTGTGAGTTTCCAGTGCTTGATCATAACTTGTGCATGCCCTTGTCCAATTCACCCAGAGTTGCGTTAGACCTCAATGTAGTGAGAATGTGTTTTTGGCAAGAACAAACTGTTTGTACGGAAAAGTTGAAGCACTCCACATCCTCATGCGAGCTTGTCTTGCAGTAACTTGATAGTGAAGAGCAGGCAGACTAAGCTGAATATGTATTTCAGCCACCTTTTGGGCCTCATGTAGTGTTATCCAAAGAGAACTTCTTCCTCCAAAGCATACAAATAACATGGCAGTACATCATATGAAATGTTATCAGAAGCCAGATCTCGTATCACTAGAAGTTAGGTACAGCTCCCCTCAATCCTATCAACATTGTTTTCCTCTAATTTTTAGTATGTTGGTCAAAATGTAATTGATAATGCATGTGGACTTGTTCATGATGGTTTTGCTTGCTGCTAGTGGAGAACTTCTATGCAGTTTATTCTTATTTTTCTGTGTGTGGCTTGAAGATTAATTGATCCTGTGTTGTGCTGCTGTCCCCCTGGTATTGGGCTGATCTCAAATGCTGCTCAGTGGCTGGTGTAAGCGATCTCTGTGGAGGACTCAGCTGAAGCAGGAGATTTACGTATGAAAGTGCAGCTGCTTCTGTGCTTTCCCTTGCTGTGTGCCGTGGGTGTCTGCTGTCAGCTGGCTTCTTGTGTGTAGCATCAAAGGGAGTTTCAAAAATACATTTGGCACAGAACAAATTCGTAACGTCTCTTCACCTGTCTGCATTATCTCCTTGATCTGCTTGAGGTTAGGATGGCTCTACAGAGGGACCTGGAGAGGCTGGCTCAATGGGCCAAGGCCAGTGGTATGAGGTCCAACAAGGTCAAGTGTGAGGTCCTGCACCTTACGTCACAACAACCCTGTGCTACAGGCTTGGGGAAGAGTGGCTGGAAAGCTGCCTGGCGGAAAAGGACCTGGGTGTGTTGGTCAACATCTGGCTGAATATGAGCCAGCAGCGTACCCAGGTGGCCAAGAAGGCCAACAGCGTCATGGTTTGTATCAGAAATAGTGTGGCCAGCAGGACTTAGGAAGTCATCGGCCCCCTGTACTCAGCACTGGTGAGGCTGCATCTTGAGTACTGTGTTCAGTTTTGGGCCCCTCATTACAGGAGGGACATTGGGGTGCTGGAACATGTTCATAGAAGAGCAATGAAGCTGGTGGAGGGTCTAGAGCACAAGCCCTATAAGGAGCAGCTGAGGGAACTGGAGTTGTTTAGCCTGATGAAGAGGAGGCTCGGGGGAGACCTTATTTGAACAGAGCTGCTGCTGAAAGCCAAGTGCCATCTGGTGTGTGGAGGTAGGAGGAAGGACTTGTGGTTAGCAACGGTGTCTGGCCCAAAAGCCATGGAGAAACCATGAAATGACATCAGCCATGTCAGGCTCACAGTATTACTGTGGCACCTTTAATTAAGGCATTGGGGGGTCAATGGGATGCTTGCGGGAGGAGCCTTGAGATGAGTGTTGCTCTGTGAAGCACCAGTGCCGCCATGGCACTCTTGGCCATTGCTGCTGAATATTGAGAGTGTCAGTGTGAACGTTTTGATTCAGGTATAGTGCAGAGAACTGCCATTGTCCTGTCGTACTTCAGATCATTCTGGAAAGAAATGCTGTATTTGAGCTATTTTTCACAACTTCCTGTTTTTACTTACAGAATCCTTTCAAGTTGTGGTAAGAGGCAACGGCTTTTATCATGCAAGAAATATTGACCAGGTACTCTGCAGCTTCAAGCTCAATGACAGCCTTACTATCAGTAAGTTTGCAGGCTAATGGATTCCAGTGTCCCCTGTGGCTGTGTCACCTCATGAGCAATAGGTGGCACAGCCCACCTCTTGTCCGTGTTGGGGGACTGCTTGCAGTGGATGTGGGGGGATCTGGGAGGGGATCTACACCTAACAGAAGTTTGAAATTTATCCTTATTCAATCCTGTGGGCATTGTGTCGTGAGGGCTTTCGTGGGGTGTGCTGCTGCCCAATGAATTTCAGTGTCATTGCAATGATGCATATAGGTGATGCATACAGCCAGTGAGGACTGGGTATCAGGCTTTAAGAGGGAGAAGTAAAATTGCTCTCTAATCCCTTGTTCATCACCAGTAAAAAGAAATAATGCTGTCCTGATCCCCTGCTGCTATCTTCAGACTGTTCACTAATTCAGGAGACACTCACCATAAAGCTCCATTCCTCTCTGACACCAGTTGTTGGGCTCATCACAGAAAGCATGTAACGTGGAAACTCCCTGTCATCACTGTGCTAAACGGGGTCTTTTGTTTGCTGTCTCAGCAGCCAGGCGAAGGACTGAATGGCCAAAAAAGATTGAGTGTCCAGTTTCTCAGCAGTCTTCTCTTATTCCTGAGAAGCAGTGTATGGCTGGCAGGGTGAAGCACAGTGTGGGGAGGGGAGCTTTGCTCCTGTTCTGTATATGCTACCCTTGTTGGCTGAGCACAGTAGAGGCTTTCATATCCTGTCGCGGTCAGACTGGTGCCTTCCCTAGCAGTGAATTCGCTTACAAGAAGGGAGCACATGAATCGCTCCTTCATTTCCCATCCTAGTTGCCTACGTGGAGGCTGCATTAAATAAACTCTGGTGGTCTTGCTCTCATTCCACTTACAGATACCCTTTTCTAGGGATCTGTTTCTTGTGGTTTACCAGGTAGACAGACTTTTGGTTTTTCCTTCCATGTCCCTAATGCACTGGCACCTTGACTGGACTTCACACACTGAGCAGTGACCTGGGCCTGGAAGTACGCAGGAGGAGAAATATCCTAATTCCACATCTTCTCCATGCTGTGTTCTCCTTGGGTTAGGTCTGCAACACTGATCTATGCTGACTGGCTTTTTTCCCCTTAGGCTGGCCCTAAAACATGCAACTATAATTTTCACAGTCTCATCTTTGCCGAAGCAGGGAAATGAACTTTGTCTTCAGGTGTACTTGGGGTGGGTGAAGCCTGAAGGAACAACTCTCATATCTGTTGTTGCTCGAGTTAATTTTTTTCTTTTTGCCTAGGTAGAAAGATTAATCAAGCCTCTAAGGTTTAAATGAGCTGACAGCTTTTACCAGCCCCTAATTCACTTGGCTTGGACTTTTGTGGACCAGTCTTTCCCTGGACTAGCACCTTAGCTGCTTTGCTGGGCCATTCGGAGTTAACGTCTGGTCACAGCAGTGACTTGTCTGCTCTTGTGCCTCAATTTATGCACTTTTAGTGGAGCGGCATTGCAGGATTACTGCTGTGGCTCCTCTTAGTGTTCATGGCGCTTGGAATTCTGGGTGTGGCTTTTGAAAGCAACAGGATTAGCACTGCTTATTCTTGGAGCAGCAGAGTGCAGGGAGGCAGGAAAACACCCATTGCCTTGCTTTTGATTGCCTGTGTCAGTTATGGTCCCCTTCTGCCTGTCTCCCATATATGACCAAGCAAGTTGGTTATTTTTTTTGTTTGTTTTTTCTTTTCCCCTCTGGTGTCTGTCCACTTCAGTCCCATCCCACCTCTGTTATTCCTTTTCCCTGGGCTCAAACAGTGAAGCTTTGGCTTCTCCTGTGCGTGTGTTTGGAAGTGGGTAGGCAGAAATTGAACCCTATACTATATGAGTAGAGTTTGCGTGCACTTGTCAGACAGACAAGATGAACGTTTCTCAAAGCTGGCTTCCAAATGGCTGATCACTGCTGTCAGGAACAGAGATGTACTCCCATTTCTTAGTGGTGGTGTCTCTAACCTGATAACATTATATGGGCATCAACAAGAATGGTCATCCAAGTGCTTGGCTTTGTAATCAGTACCATTGGGGAATACTGGTACTTGCCTATATACTGAATTGATCTGTAGCTCTCGCTGATGTTAACAGTTCTCCAGGGGGTGGTCTGCTTGGTGCAGTTTCTTTTTTTCATCCATAACAGTTATATTCATTTCTTTTCAGATGAAAAGCCAACCCTTGTTCATGATACTTATTTACTTTGTCCTGCCCCAGTGATAGAAGATGCTGGACAGTAAGTATTGCTTTCCAGCACGTGTCAAGAGAGAGGGGACTTCTGGATGAGGATGTCATTACTGAGCTAAGAGCTCAGAATTTTGCCCAAAGTGCAAAGCTAATAAATTTGTGCGTGTGGCAGGATTACCTCCATCCCCTTTGTGCCAAATCCTCTCCTAGTACGAGCCAGCATAGCTCTATTCAATGTTTTGTCTTTAGCACAGCTTAATCAAAGGCCTTGTTGGACCATGGTCCCGAATTATAGAATGGTAATTTCTCCTCTGTTCCTACATCCTGTTTTTTCAGACCAAAGGTAATTGAATTCCAGGCAAACTTTTCATTTTGGTTGAAAAGAGATGCTTGATTTGAATTCCTTTGCTGCTGTTGTAGATGTTGCTTCTTGTCTTTTGCCCTGCTCAGGCTCACATTAGTATTTTTCAGTTGTAATCTTGCAGACTGCTGGAAGAGATGGCACGAGGCCCTGCCTTTCCCCTGGGTGATCTTGTGGGTGCTTAAATACTGCACTAGGGGTGAGGGGCAATGCCTCCCTTCCCTATCCTATTTGTGGGTGAGGGAAAGTTGTTTGATGGGATTTTTGTGGGCTTTGTTTGTTTGATCATTGTTTGTTTGGTTTTTTTCTCAGACTTTCTCTGATACTGGAGAATGGCTACGGCCAGATTCTTTTTCCACTGTCATTTTGGTGTTTTTACCCCTTGACCTCATTGCAAGTGTTCTGGATTTGCTTGGATATAAAAGAAAACGCGTTCTGGCTCCTCTAAGCTGCAGAAGGGGTTTAAAAAAAAAAAAAAACCTTAAATTTTCTTGTGCTATCTAAGGTACTATTGCAAACATCTGAGACTTTATGTTATGACTCACTGTCCTAGTGGCCTTTGCCCCAGGTGGGATGGTGGTTTTTTAATAAAGAGCATATGCCCCAACCCAATTAAGCCAACATAAAAAGAATAGCTCCTGGGTAGGCAGAGGGACAAATGCAGGTAAGCACTTGAAGCCATGAAAATGCCTTGACTCAGCAGGGCATGTTATCCATGCGTGTTCATGAGCCAATGGCTAAAACACAGCCAGAATAAAGGGAACAATGGGTATAAAGATGACACTAAAAATAAGTGTATGTGTTTTGTGCTTTAGGGTGGTTTTCCTACAAGTCAGCATGAACAACGGGCTCACATTCATCTCCAGCTCTGTCAGCATCACCAGCACACAGTGTGTAAGTAATTGCAATGGGGCTTGACAGAGAAACCATGAGATCTTAGAAAAAGACGGTGGCTCTTCAGGCAAAGCCTCCTTGAGTGAGCATGAGCTCTCTATGGCTTCTGCATTATGGTTATTGATGGGATCCCAGCAGTTCTTTGAAAAATAACCAGGGCTAGTTAAGATTAAATCATTATTGATGATGCATAGATCATGATAGATTTACTGAATAAAAAATCATAACAAAGGCACCCTGTCCATTCCTATCCCAGGAAATAGAGATCCTCAAAGCTAGGATCTGACTAGAAGGGAATCTGTGAAAATGAAGGAAAGATCATCATGAAGCAACACCCTGTTGAGCTTTGGAATCCCTTATGGGACCTGGGATGAAAGGTGCAACTGCCAGGGCTTGGATCTGGAAGGGACACAGCATGGAAGGTCCTCTAAACTTACATGATTATTTTTTTGGTTGGAGCTTACAGCGTTTGTTCTTAGACCCTCGCAATTTGCCTTTGCTAGTTCAGGATTCATTAAGGTGTTTTTACAGTTTTAGTGAGAGGAGCTGGTTCTTTTTCTCCTGATGTCACAAGAGATGACCAGAAAGAGAGGGAAGCTTTTTGGGATGAGCGTCTTGATAAAATGCTGCTGCTCAGCATAGCCAAGGGAGAATGTGCTGCTGTGGGACAGCAGTGGTTGCAATATGAGCATCTACTGGTCAAAAAGACCACCTATCTTTAGGTGGAGCATCAGGGACCAACAGCTAGAAGTGGTCCTTTAGCAAAATCTGATTTTAGAATCAAACAATCAAAATGAAGAAGCTGACTACTGGATAAGCAGTCATCGCCTTTGCCTTGGAGTAAAAATAGGCAACACCCATAGCTGGTGCAAGCAAGTACAGTAGCTAAAGATTTGGCCTTGTGCTTGTGGATGAAATAAAGTTTGGTCAAGGACCTGATAGCAAACAAATTGTATCAAAGTTGAGCTTTATTATTATTAGTGTCAAAAGGACTTTTATAACCTGTGCCAAATGCTGTCATATTGGTTTGGAATCATTGTTGGCCTTTTTGACAGCTGCAGAACAGAAGGGAAGGAAGGAAGAAAGAGGCAGTGACTGGAACTTGCAAATCGCATTTTCTGATGTTTGGAGTAATGAAGCTGGGAAATCTCACACCAGATTGCTGAAACAGTCCGGGTGTGGGGACTCAGAATTTATCAGAGATGTTTGCTGCTTCACCTGATTATTTTTATTTTTTCAAAACTTTTCCTCCAAATTTTCTACACTGAAGACTGATGTTTTCACATGTTATTTCCCTCTTCTACCTCGGATACAATAAAACCTTTTGAGTCTGCAGTGAAACACAAGTGCTAACTGATGTGTTTAGTTACCCATATGTAATTCATTTCTAATGAAGACTGAAGTCTTAGCCCTAGCTGGGGTTCCTACAGGCCAGAGTGTGGACGGAGGAAGCTTTCCTCTCGATAGCCTTAGGATAGAGAGAGGAATCCAATCTCCAGTCCTGTCAATCTGACGATTTTTGACCAGCCTCTTGCAGATTGAATGTGAAGGAGGCAGGGAGCCTGATTCTCAGCTGGTACAAGAAAAGACTGTCTCACTCCAGTTACATCCCATAAGCAAGGAGGTTGGCAGTTCAGTTTCCAACTTTGTCTTAATTTCATGCATTTCACTCTTCTTGTTTTAGACACTCCCTCCATTTCCTTTCCTCTCCCGTTTCCTTTTCTGTGGGTGGCAGTCAGCTGGCCTGCTCAGCTCTTCTCCCCAGCTGGCCCTTCTATCCTTTCTGTACAGTAAGTATCTTCACTTTACTCCTAAAGCCTCTGTGTGATCGCTGTGCTTGTTTCTCTTCAGCTGCATGAAGTCTGCTATTTCCTTTTTGAAGTCCAGCTTCACTATGATGCTTTGTATATTTAATCGTTAAAAGAGGACTCTTTAACTTCTTGCTGCCAGCAGCTCCTGAGCTGCTGCTGGCAAATGTCTCCACAGTTTATATGAGCACTTAGCATGGGAAAAGCAATGCCTGGGAACAAAGACTACAAAACAAGGAGGTAATGTGTTTCTGGAGTAACAGTAGCGGTGGTATGTGCATCTGTGGCTCATGCACTGCATTGCTACTGTGCTTGGATTTGTTTTTAAGGCATGTAGCAATACCGCTTAAAGTTGTGCTTGACTTTTATTCATCCTTTTCTCAGCAAACTGACTTCACTGGGAATTCATGCCTCTCAAGTGTCTGCTTTCCAGAAGCATTAGTGCTACATGGGGCCAGAGAAGGGAACTGCAGCTGCATAGTGTGTCTTCTAACAGGACTCCTTTGAGTACAGGGTCTGGCACACGTCGCAGCACTCCACCTTGTCTTTCTTCTGCTCCCTGACCAAATGAATGAGGAGAGCTAAATAGTGTATCCCAGAACAAGTCAGTTTGTCGCACCTATAACAATAAGGCACAGACTAGTGGAGGGATGGTGATGCTGTGACACAGAGACATGGAATACTGGGCTACCTGCCTAAAAGCGTGGAGTAGGAGCTGTGGTTTTGTTAGTCCTGTCTTGAACATGTCAGTCCTGACAGCTCTAGGATTTGGCCTGAGGAAGAACTAGGTACCACCCAAATCAGCCACTTGGGATCTCACCCAGACTTTGCTAAACTCTTATCAGCTGGTACTTTAGTTTCCACCCTCAACCTTTTCATTGTCCGAGGGGAAAACAAACCCACTTGGAACAGTGAAGGGAACTCCTGTTGTAAAAGGGGCTAAGCATCAGTTTCTGGTGTTATGGGAATTCGGCAAGTAGTTTCAGATTTACTAAGGTGAATCTCATGGACATTATCCTCAATAAATCTTTGGAACTTGCTTTCTTTCCGTTTATCCTCCCACCTATCCTTCTTTGAAAATCTCTTCTCTAGCCAGCTCCTATTCCCTCAGCCCGATTCACAGATCTTTCTTTAAGTGCTTTTCACATCTTCCTAGTCCCTGGATATCCTGTAGTTTGCTGAAAGGTTTTGCCTGTTCTGTGGTACCACAAGTTGCTGGTGAATCAGACCTCTTCTCAGACTCTGAAAATCTACAACTGAGGAAGTTTCTTTTCCCAGTATAAAAGAAATGGCTGGAGAACCTTTTCCCAGTATAAAAGAAATGGCTGGAGCACCTAAGCTCTTCTTAACCTCATCCCAGAGCCCAGTGTAGTCTGAGAAAATGGCATGTCCCAGCATGCCACTGCCCATCCGTAACTAATGTTTAATTTCCAAAAAGCCATGTGCTCTGTATGTTCTGCAGGGGCCAAGCAGCATATGAAGACCCGCTTTCCTGTACGCATCAGGACAACACACAGAGTTAGTACTTCTTCTGAACACACAGACATGAAATGCTCTGAGTGCAAGGAGTCCATCAAGATTTACCCAGGAAAATCAGAGCTGTGATTCTCTTTCGTTGAGTGGCTGCTCTGAAAAGCTAATTTCACGTGTTAGCACTTGATATTTTTTTTATTTTTCTTTAAATCCTAGTCCTTTTGAAGAAAATTTAACTTCTATTTTGAATGTAGACCCTTAGCTGTCTGGCCCCAGAGTCCCACTGTTACTGTTCTCTGTAGAGAAATAGATGGAATATAAGAATCGGGAATGGTTAAGATCATGATTACAGCATGTCATTAACAACAGTCAAACCAGCCACAGGATGATTACCAAGAACCGGCAGTATTAAGGACTAGTTTGCATAAGCACACAGGCTGGGGTTGTGTGTGCAGTTTGAGTCAAGGCAATGTGGGCAGGCTTGGGAGCTGATGAGGCTGAGCGAGTAAGTTGTCCTCTGTTCTGTGATGCTGGTATGTGAACAGTTACCCATAAGCTCTTAGCTCCAATATTTCCATGCTTTGAATATCAGCATTTACATATTCTGCATCTCTAGTCATGAAAGGTTACTCCACACACCTTGGAGTCTGTGGTCAGGTATTTTGAAATACCCCTCTGACAGTATTAAGGGACCTGTTAGCACAGTTTGGGAATAGTTTGCATATAAGTTTAGCACCCTTGAATCTAGTGGGCTATAAGAATACCATAAACTTATACATAAATTATACATATATATATGTATAAACACCACAAACAGGAGGTGCATCCCTGAATCATGACTTCAAATAAAGATTTGCCACACTGAATACTGACGTGACCCTAACGAAAATAGTGATTGACTGCACAATCTATCGGAGACCTTGTAACGAGGGAAACTTTGCTCATTTTCCCCAGTCTAATTGTGTAACTTAAGGGCTCCTGCCTTGTTTGTGACACATGCAGATAACTCAGAAGTAATCATCTTGTTTGCAGCTGACTGGGACCATCCTTTTCATTGCTCTCCTGATTCTCTTTCTGCTGCTGGCTATGGCTCTCCTTTGGTGGTTCTGGCCCCTTTGCTGTACAGTGGTAAGTACAGGTTTTTATTGTTTTGATTGGTTTCATCTCTTCTCTGTGAAGGCATAGAGTTAGTGTGTTGAAGTGGGTGGCTAACTTCGTTTAAGAAAAATGCTGCCAGGTTTGTAAGGCCCTAATTCAACAAATTGCTTTAAGTGCTTGTCTAAGCACGGGTCTGTCTTTTTTGAATGTTGCAAGGCCTATGTGATTTTGACACTGAATGAGAAGTTTAAATGAGCTTGTGGACGTGGCTGAAGTTTCTATAGGGATCAAGACCTCCTTAGAACAAGATTTGAAACCTGCTGCAGAAAAGTGTAATGGAACCAATTTACTAACACGGGCATGAGCTGATACGGTCCTTTTTAGAGACAAGAGTTAGGCTTTCTTTTCCTTTTTTTTGGTTTGTAGGAGCTGCAGATTCTGAGTGAATATTACCAAGCACTAGCTTGGTAATCACATGATATTAAGGCAGAACTACCAGGATACAGAGCTGTATTACGAGTTACTTAATAAGGCACTTGACTTATTGGGTAGTTCGATGTGATAGATTTAGTTTCTCATCTGCATTTATTTTATGCCTGCTGAAAAGCAGTGGGGCTAATGATGGGATTGAATATGGGGAAAACTGACCAGGGCAACCTTTTTGAGATATGAGCAAGAAAGCAGAGAGGGCATAGCATTGAGATGGACGAACCCTACCATTAACTCGGTTTTCTCCCATTGTTTATATATTCCAGGTGATCAAGGAGCCACCACCACCACCACCTCCAGAGCCTGTAAGTATACTATTTTTGAGCTGTTGTACTGTCTGCAGCCACTGTAGTGTATTGTGCTGCCCAGGAACATCAGCCCTGTAGGTGTCTTAATGACACCTTGAAGGCTGTGGGAGGAAGTCTTTTGGGTCAGGACAGTTATTTTCTGCCTTCTGCCCTTTTTATATACATACTGCAAGATTATTTCTGTCCACAGAGAAAATAGTGGCATAAATCAGAAATCCACAGACCAACAGTTCCTATGGTATTTTATTCCTTCTGCTGAGCATCAAACAGGTGTGTAAGCAAACCTTTGCTTCTCAAGCTGTGCTGAAAGCTCTCCCTCCTCCACTAAAACTGGTGTTGCACTCAGCAGGAGTTTAGCCCAGATTGGCAGTAAGGAACAAAGGCTGGCAGCTGGAAGAAAGGACAGTGAAGGCCACGTTCTTGTGGCTTTGCTACAGGAGAGGGAGGCAAGAGCCTGCTCTGGCTGTGGTTCTGCTGCAATGTGACCTTTGGAAGGACACTTAGCCTTTCTCCATTTAGGTTGGGAGCTGTTTGAGGCAGGGTTGTGTTTCACTGTGTTTGGGACAGTAGCACAATGATCCTGACCTCAGCTTAGTTTCACTGTACTAATTTCATGAAAATAATAGTAATAAATAAAAGTACCTCCAGAGAAAACTCATACTTGCCTTTCTTTCCTAGGCATAGACAGTTAAATGATGGAAAAATACTTGCCTAACCCACAAGAGAAACTTGAAGTTTGCTGCTAACTTGCTGTAACTTGGCATGAATATCAGGAGGCAACCACAGCTGCTGTCTTGAGGTTGCCAGAGGCCACGATCACTGTGTATGTGATCCTGTTGCTTGTCCTGGGCAGCAGCACTGTGACAATTTAACTTTAGAATATGCACCAAAAATCATGCTGGTTTTAGGGTGATTAGTGTTTTCATGAAGCATGCAATTGCAGCCATGCTGTGTTTGACGGAGGTTCCAGAGAGCATTGCACCCCTGCAGCAGAGTTCCCAGATGCTTTGTGATTATTATGATCAGCAGAGATTTTAAATGCAATCAAAAAGACTGTGAGCTGACGTAAGCCTCCAGGAATAACACAGAATACAGATGGTATCCATCCCTTTACTTGGCCTTGTCTTTATCCAGTATGGAGAGTTTTTTCGTTATACTCAGCACTAGCCTTGCTAGGCATGGTGACCTGCCCTTTAGCTCATATAGTCTGGTATTTCTGCTATCTAAAACTTGTTCTAAAGTGCAAGTATTAGATTTCCATTACTTTTCAAAATGTGTGTGGTAGCTGTTGATGTTGCTTAGCTATGTGTTCAGTGTAGGGGATATTTGGTAAAAATCCTTTATCAGTTGGAAAAATATCAGCCATCATGATTAACTGTGTCCTGCTACTGTCAGGCTTGCCAGCAATAGGGGTTGTTAAACATGAAGTCTTGAAATCTGTGTTACATTGCATGGAGGATGCAGGATATATTATGTAGTACTCAAGTTCACAGCGAAATCAAATATAAATGAATTAAAACTGCTGATGTAGTTCACTGGGTAATGCTTTAGATGTGGCAGGAAATTTGATAAAATTTGTGTATTTCTCTTAAAAAAAAAAACAAACAAAAAAAACCAACAAAAAACACCAAAACAACAACAAAACCCAACACCAAATGACAGTGCCTTTCTTGTATATTTATTTCCCTGATTTAGTATTAAAAAAACCACCACCAACAAAAAAAAAAAAAAAAAACAAAAAAAACCAAAAAAACAAAAAAAAAAAAACCCATACACAAAAAAACCAAACCAAAAAACCCAGCCCTCCCTTACTAGTTAATGAAAATGCCAACTCTAGTCTGGCCCAGCCATACTAAAAAATTTGTTGGAGGAACTGACCCATGAACCATAGCTGAGAGATCAGATGTCACTGAATGGAAATACCTTTCTTCAAGGCATAATCTAAGAGTTTAACATGAAAGAAAAAATAAAAAAAAATTAAGGCATGTTTTCTAAAAGCTGTTATTGGCTTTTGGACTCTCAATTTCTTTTATGTTCCAATTGAAACATGGAGGGCAATTTTGAGAAAATGTCGCTTAGTAATCTGACAATAATTTGTGTCCTTCTGTAATATTTGGATTTCACTTGATTTTTGTTGTTCTGTTTTAGTTTTTTAAGTAAAAAATAAGTCTGGGCAATGTAACTAGAAACATACTTGTACTGATGAAAACTAGCAGAGAACACTGCGCGTGGCCTGTCCAAGAGCAGCATGCGTATCTGCCTGTCAACACGAGGTGTAGTTATTTGTCTTTATATTAAAGAGTGTGAGGGACGAAGGTGGTATTATAGAAGGCTTGTTGGGCTCTTTCCTCTATCATGTATGTATTTGGGAAGTGTCATGGTGTGACTTTCAGCTGCCTCAACTCAGTGTAATGATAGGAACTCTGAGAAATCCCAGTGACTTCTATCAACTCAAGGTGATAGAGCTGGAGATAAGTTCCCAGGGTTGTCGAACCAGAAACATTTGCCAGCTTTTAGTTATGCAAGAACAGAACAATGACCCTGAAGTAAAACCCTGATTCAGACTCTCCCATGTTCCAGAAAAAAAAAAAACCTACGGTCTTTATAATTGCAGATCAAAAACTCTGGATCTGAGGTTCCTGACAATTCGGAGATACTCAGTCTGAGTCCTGGTTCCAAACTGTACAACTCGAGCCAGACTCTACAAAGAAACAATCAGCTTAGAGTAACTGGTTACAGCTGCCATGAGAAAAGGGTCTGATGCACATGTTGGAAAACTCACAGTGGTGGCTCTTTTCCCTGTTAAGTAACATTAAGTTCTAAAAGTGCGATTAATAAATGATTTCTTTGGGCTAACTGATTGCTGCATTTTCTGCGTAGCATAGTGGCAAGCCAGTATAATGTACGATTCATCTCCACTTTGCCTTCCTTTACAAGTCAGTTGTGATTTTGAAGCTCAATGCATATTTGACTAAATAAAAGCTGCCTGGAGAGAGGAATAGGCAATCCTCTTTGGCTTCCCTAGTTAAAATTGCAGCTGCAGAGACAAGTGACTTTTGTTTTTGTCAGCAAATAAGTATAACACGCAAAGCCAGATATCCAAGGATTGGACCATAGGATGTTAATTTGTTTTCCATGGTTTATGCTGGTTTTATACTGCTGATATTACAGCAGTAATAGCTCCCTGCCTTTCCCATAGGAATCAGATGATGAAGATGGATTGCCAAAGAAAAAGTGGCCAACTGTGGACGCATCTTATTATGGAGGTCGAGGTGTTGGTGGGATTAAGAGAATGGAGGTATTTGGCTTGTTCTTTTGTGTTGTAAAAATCAGCATGTTTAATTATAAATAGTAGCAATATGGTTTTTTTATGCGACTATTTTTTTTAAAAAAGCTACCTTGATGGTCTAGAGACTGCGACTTAATTAGGGCTTATCCACCTGATTGCACCTGCTGTCCAAGTAGCAGACATCAAGCTCCCATCATTCACATGAATAATTAAATTAATCTAGCATTATGAGGCAGAGAAAATTTGCAGGCTAAGAAATGGGATAAGCACCAAAAGATGTTTTAATTTACTGAATCAAACCCCTCAGTGCAGTTTGGTCTGGTTCTCTTGTCTCAGGCAGAGTTACATTGGTTCTGAGTATTTGAGGGTATCATCTACACTGTGCCTGGCAGGCTGGAAGCAGTTGGTTTGGGGAATTTAAAACAGTGATTTTTCTTTTTTTTTTCTCTTTTTTTTCTTTTTTATAAATATTTTTTTGGGTGGAGTTGTTTGGTTTTTTTTTTTTTTCAGTTAAGCATTAACTCCTAATGCACAAAACCACATCTGTGTTAAAATTGGCCAATGAATCAAGTCCTGCCCTGGGATTCATGCACAAGCCAGCCTTGATGTATAAAGTGAGGTGTTACTGTGAAAGAAATTTTCCTTGTGCTGTCATGTGGCATATACATTCCAGGAGGTCAGTGGAAAATGCTGTGATCAGCTGCTAACTCCTGTAAATAACTACATTAGTGAAATCAATTCAATATTCCTAACCATGGTTAATATAAGGCAGGGAATTGTCACTCACCTGTATCAACTGAGGGCCTAATGATGACTTTTAGGGATGTCACACCAGAAACTCCCACTAGACCTAATCGGTAGCTGAGAGAGGTGGACTAATGTAAGCCAGCTGAGGATCTGCATCAAACTAGGGCTAACAGAATGAAAGCAATGGCTTCCCAGCAAGTCCTTGCAAGTCATAGAAGTCTGCAGTTTAATATCCTTAACCATTTTCCTTGGGATAATTTTATCCTTGATGCTGAGTAACCCTATGGATCATATATTGCCCTTGAATGCAGGATCACATTTCTGTTTGAGGTAAGTCAGACAACCAAATCAGAATTTCAGCTTGAAATAAGTAGCATGTAGTATGTGAAGATAAAGTTACTGACCTTTCTTGTGACTATGCAAGGTATCTTTGAAGGAGCTGGTTTTAGTAGTAGCTGAACAAGTTTGAGGGCTGATGCTCTTAAACCATCCCCGTACTTGTCCACTGACCCTTTTTTCACTTTTGAACTGAACAACAGGAACTGCTTAGGGCTAGTTGTAAAGACTGCCTACCTTCAGTTAGTGCTGCTGCCTGCTTTTTGCCTGAGGCAATGGGAAGTGTATTACACCTGTGTCCTAGCAGATCTGGGTGGAACGCTTCAGATTTCATGTGGAAATGGGTTAATCTGCCCTGGATGCTGTGAAGTCCCACAACACTTCACATTACTGGAAGGGGAAAAGGCTAGTGGTTCAAGTAGAGTGAGACTATTTGACTCTTAAATGTGTATTTCTGGTTACAGTGGGAGTTTGGTGCCTTCGTCAATGTGGCTTCATGCCTGGTGGCATTGGGTCATCTGATGGGAACTAGATTAATGTCTGTGAAAACAACCTGCTGGTGGGGACTGCAGTAGTGTCTCCTCTTACGGTGTATTCTCCTGACTTCAGGTGCGATGGGGAGACAAGGGGTCAACGGAGGAAGGAGCAAAATTGGAGAAGCCCAAAAATGCTATTATTAAGTTGCCAGAACAGGAGTATGAGCCATGGGAACCCAAGCCAAAAAAGCCTCATGTACGAAAACCACCTTCCCAGCGGAAATGGTACACTCCGATCAAGGTAATGCATCTCCCCCTCAGTTTTACCAAGACTTTTATGTCACTCATGTTACTACATCGTGCTTCCTTAGTGCAGTTTTTCTTATGCCAGAGCTGTGAGAGCCTATTTACAAAAATGGCCAGTAACCCTGAACTTTGTCTGTATCTTGGAACTTGCATTTCACCTGGCACTGTGTCACCACAGTTTTTTGAGGAAGAGTGGAGGGTGTTGGAAGGCATGAGCAGAGATCTTCCCTCCCTCGGCTCACGCCTTTTCAGGTACTTTTGCACAGCCTGGGTTGCAATATCAGATATCTCAACTCATAGGGGAGGGTGGGGAGAGGGGTGCTGTTTTGTGCCATGTGAAGGCAGCATATAAAAAGGATCAGATAAACTGCCCCATCCTTGCTTTGATTGCACTGTGGCTAAGGCCTTGGGTTGGGATTCAGCTCTGTTCCCCTCTAGTTCAGCCACAAGATGTAGTGTTTGATTTTGGGCAAGTCGCTCAGTCTCTCCACACTTTCATTCCCATTTCTCCTGTGTCATTATAGTATCTGGTGTCTCCCTGTCTTTTAATGTATGTATCCTCACACAACCCTTGAGGCAGGGCTGAGCTGTTATCTCCACTTACAGGGAAGGAAGCTGGAGGGCTAGCTCAGGCCAAGGGAGCAGCATACCATGCTCATCCCAGAAACCTGTGGCTGTGTGCCAAACCAGTGCTTTGTAGGATGAGGCCCCCCTCCCCACCATGCTGACAGATCGGTTTACAGTGTTTGAATTTATTGTCTTGAAAGTACCTGTGAATTTTAAAGCCTGCCTGGGTAGGTAATCTTGAGGCTGTTTGTCCATACTCCAGCTCGCCTCCCATCAGTACAGTACTTTTATTGTTCAGCCTTTTGTTAATGTAACACCTGTCTAATATACCTCTTAGGGGAGTTGTTCACATGAAATTACAGTCATCCTCAGTGAGTTTCGAGCAGGCTGAATTTGGCCCATTGCATATCAGGTACATGTTACCCCATTGAGGTCTCTTTTTCTGTCTAGATAAGCAGTATACAGAGAGCAAGGGCACAGAAGCAATGTTTGTGCAGACAGTTTAATACGGAAAGGCTGGGTCAGCTCACCTGTACTTTAATCTCATGCTCTTTTCCCCAAATTTCTTAGTCATGTCATATATGTCATATATTTTTTTTTTATTTTTTTTTTTTTATTCCAGGGAAAACTTGATGCACTGTGGGCTTTGGTTCGACGAGGCTATGATCAAGTCTCTCTCATGAGACCGCAGCCAGGGGACAAGGTAAGGTATCACAGACACACTGGCATGTCACTTCTCTATTAGCAGCAGCAATGCTTTCCCCCCACGCCGCAACAACCCCATCTCTTTTTTTCTCTTCCTTTTTTTTTTTTTTTGTGAGCTTGTCGCTTTTCACATTACCCTAAGGCTAAAAATTTGTCACAAGAACCAGAAACTTCAAAATGAGCTAAAATGTTTGTGGTGGCATCTATTTAAAAGTATTGCCCCAAAAGGTCGACAGTAATGTCTCCACTGGGATGATTTGAGAAGACTGAGGAAGAAACTGGCCAGCCACAGTAGTGTATGAGGCCTTTTTCAGCCATATAAGTTCTTAGCATTTTTTCTGGGTGCACATGTTGTAGTTAAAGGATAGGTTCTTTATTTGTGTGTTCTGGGGGACTGCTGCTTTTGAATTTAATATGCAGTAGTTGTTCTACAACAGTAATTATTCTTCCCATCCAAATTCATGAACATGCTTCTCAGATTTGATAATAGATTTAAATGATTAATGAGAGAAATTGTGAACTGTGCGTATGACAAAGAAACAAATTATGACAAAGTTAAAGAATAAATTTTCTGTAGAATTCTGCACAAAGACACAATTCTCAGTTATATCCTATATATAGCAGAAAGAATCTCCTGCCTTGATAAAGTCTGTTGGCCAAACGTATGTCAGGAGTAGATTCCTCCTGGGGGGATGCAGGGAGTTTGTGCCTTTCAGAGCTACAGAGATGTCTGTGTGCTGCCCCTGAGTCACTCACAATAGTTTAGTTCAGAGCTCTCTCACGATTTCCCTGTGAGAGCCTGGCACTGTTACAGTTGTCTCCATCTTGTTATTCTGGGGGCAACTTCATAAGAATTGAGTGCTGTTGTACCTTCAGATTTGGTTTTCTGCAGTGGAGCTTTGGAACAGGAGGACCAAGCAGAGACACCATCTTTCTCTCCCCTGTGGCCCTTCTCTGGCCACAGTCCATACATTTCATCGCCTTTGCTTTCAGGGGAAGGGGTTATAGAGTTACAGCAGTAGAGGCCATAAAGTGCTTTTTTTTGGGGGTAGGAGTAGTGCAGAGGCCCTTGTGCTGTGCTTGTCTGCCTGGATGATTTTTACACCTAATAACAGTCTTAAAAAGCAGCCCTAATTTGCTAATTTGCATCATCTACAGCAAATATGCTACATCCCTCCAGCTTTTGGGGAAAATACTGGTAGGGCATTTGTCTAGTTATTAACCAAACATATGCAGCTTCAGTATTTAAAGTTTAGTCTCTTCCCTTTTTCTTCTGGTGTGCAAGGAAACTAAGAGAACAGACTCAGCTTCCTATGCTACTTTGTAAAATGGTTTTAACTGTTACACTAAGCTGCATTTTCAAGGCAGCTGTGCTTGAGACACCTTATTTACTTTTTAAGCACGATCTAGAGCTTGTGAATAGGCTCTTTAGGCCCAGCTGTATTTTGATAGCGCTAACATTGTATAATATGAATCTGTCCTCTGCCTTTCACTCCCTCGGTTGGGACATTTCTATCAGTGCAGAGCACAACAGGGCCTCTGTTAGCCTGTGTGGTTGAGAAGCATGCAGGGGGCTGGCTCCAAACAGGGATCCTCAGTTCCTTGCCTTCCAGCTCTGCTGTGGGGAGGACAAGGGACTCAAAAGAGGCAATGTAAAACTGAGCAAGCTGAAGGATTATTGTATCAGGGAGAATATTAGAAAATCAAATGTACATCTGGGAAATAGGCTGGAAAGAATCCTATTGAGTCAGATTCAGTGGAAGAATAGGATCATCTCTGTTCCCTGGCCTGTGAAATTAACTAAAGCTGAAGAATATTGAAAGTGAAGCAAGAAAATGACTAGATATCCTCTGCTGTAAAAAAAAAAAAAAAAAAAAAAAAAAAAAAAAAAAAAAAAAAAAAAGGATATCACAGGCCTGCATTTCATGGAGAAAGCTAGCACAGAAAAGAGCAAGGTTATTATTTATTGTTTGCTTGACTTTTCTAGTAGTGATCCCTTGGTGAAGAATTGACTGCTTGTGAGTTAGGCTTTTGGTGGGGGGAAGTGTATAAGTATAAATGTACATACACATAAGTATATATGAGTATACATGCATGCAATTGCTTACTTTGTGGCTGAGGAATGGGAAATCAAGTCAGTGCTATGAGTGACTAGCAGCATGGAGAGCCTGGAGCTCTGGCTGTGCCAAGCACAGCCCCAGGAGCAAGCCCACAGCCCCACTCGACCCAGCCCTGACCAGAACAAGGCCACTTCTGTACAGGTGTGCTGACAGCAATGGACTGATTTTAGTTTACTGTTGGGTAGACATGAAAATACAGCCTGACGTCCCTCGGTGCACCATGTTCTTCCAGACTGCACCATCCAGAGGCCAGTGACTGTGTGGTGAACTCGGAGACGGGGATTGCTTTGCTTTGTGGGGTTTTGAGGTTTTTTTGTGATGAAGGGGGAAGAGTTCTTTGGGTCTTTTGGTTTGCCTTTTTAAAATTATTTTTTATTTTATTTTAAGGTAATTTCGTAGTTGTCTTGATTTTTCAGGAAAACTTAGAGCTCAGAAGGCAAAAGGAACGCACAATTTAATTGTGTTTTGGGAGTGGCATTTGGAACCCAGAAAATTCTTGTCTCTGAATTTCCTAAAATCAATCAAATTATTATTTTTACATTTTCAAGGATTAACAGAGATAAAGGTTGTTTCCCACTGCAACAAGATAACTCACTGAAGTGACATTTTTCCAAATTTCTGTTTCAATTTACCTCCATTAAAAAAAAAAAAAAGTTGTCAGTTTCCATTTTTATTGCTGTAGTTGGGCATATGTTCAGTTTTTGTAGCCATTGGGGGAAATTATAGCAAAACATTTTTTTTCTGTACACTGAACGTACTAGTTGTAGTAGTGAAAGAAGATCCACAGTATTTTTCTCTCTGTATTTTTCACAAAGATTTTGGCACAGGAGAAAGATATCAAAAGATAATTTTTTTACATTAAAACGCTCTTTTAAAACTCTCTTGAAAAATGTATTTTCTTTCATCATTTGAAAATGAGTACTTTGGTTTGGGAGCTTTTCTGTGCCCCCAAAAATCTGAAAAATACTTGTGCAAAAACTTTCCTTGATAGTTTTGGTGAAAACCAAAATATGTTAATGTTTTTGGTTGATTTGCTGATGTATCTCATTTTGTTAGAAGCAAAAGAAAAAAAGTTAAATATTTCTCAGAGGTGTTCAGCATCTTCCCCCAAAACATGGCCCTCTTCTTTTTGGCTCTGCAGAACATACAGGATGGCAGTATTGATGCCCCAGGTTTTCAAAACATGACTTCTCCCTAACTCCCATCATGAAGTGAAATTAAAAGTGACACTGTTCATACTTTTTGAGCCTTCATGTGGTACAATCCATTCCAGAGTGTGTGCGAGAGTCTTACAGTGGAAATACAGGCTGAAGTGTGTGTGCAGGAATACAGGGCTGACTGCTGCAAGGGACTCTGTTGCCCTTTGCTCTAGGTAGCCAGGGCTGCTGTCCACCCATCCTCATTTCTTCCTTCATCATGATCCTGTTGCCTTTCCCAAACCACCTGCTGTTTTCCCTGCCTGTGACCCCCTTGGACTCCTGCCCTAGACATTCCTTTCTGTTTCCTTCTGTATTTTCTTCCTCTGCTTACTGTCTCTATCAGTCCTTGTTTGCCTACACCTACCCTTGATGAGACAGACTGGTGCCCTGCAGTCCTGCCCTCTGAGATTGATGGGCTGGTGACCAGCTTCTTTCCCCTGTTCTTCTCATGCTGCAGGAACAGAACCGCTAGTAGGAGCGTGCCCTGGGTATGGCTTTGCTGCAGAGCTGGCTGAGGCTCCTGAAAGCTCCCCTCCTGAAAGCTCCCCTGTCCTGGGTGGTGCTTTCCAGAGCATGGCAGGGATTTCGCAAGAAAAAGATGACCTGGCAGCATTGAACAGGATTGTATTAGTAGAACTGGTTGTTAAAGTCACAGGCGCTTTTTGGAACTGACTAAAGAAAACCAGCCAAGCGCAAGCTCTGATGCCCCTTCTCCTGAAAGCTGGGCCTGCAGTGTTTGGCTTGGCTCTGCAGACAGCTCCTCCACGTGGTCTCCATTCAAGATAATGTCGTAGCTCCACCACTGAAATCGGCGGTTATTAGTTTGGCAAATACCTCAGTACAGGGTCACAGGACCCTGCTCACTTGACTTCTGCAGGTCACCCCTGGCAGGAGGCTCTATTGCACCAGGATGAGACAGCAAGGGATAAACACATACTTAGCTCTACCCCATCATTAGCAGACACGCTGCTATTTGTGGGATGGCTTTTTGCTGAGCTCTTCAACAGCATCATCATCAGAGAAGAGATGAAAAAGGGGCTAGCAGCTCTCCTGCAGATCGATGGGCTTTCTTCCTTGCAGTAATGTACAAAGGCTTCAGCCTTGATAGGCATTTGTGCTACTATTGCAGTGATGGTTCCCTTAGAGCTAGGCTGCTATTCTTCCCTTCCTCCCTGAGAAATTTGGGGCTTAAAGGACCAGCAGTTACTCTGCTGGCCCAACAAAGGGATTGACGGCTCTGAGGTGGGGACATTCTGCTCATCCATCAACAGAGAGCATGTCAGAGTGGTCACAAGGCCTGGCGAGCTATGTGATGCTCAGGCTGCCTTGAGGACTTCCCCATCGCCTCTGTGTTGGTGTTCTCCTGAGCTTGGTTATGAACTTGCAGGTGGCTGCTATAAAGATTGGAGTTTGGGAAATGTTAACATCTGGCTATCTAGAAGCATCTCATAGAAACCACAGTAGCTTGTGGGGCAGGTTGTCAGTAGTCTCTGCAAAAGGGAACTTTGAAGCTCTTCCCCTTGGCCTCATGGATCGAAAGTGGGTCTGTTACCAATGCTAGCAAGTAAATATTAAAAGCCCCTATATGTGCAGAGAGGAAGGTGAGATGCTTCTTTCAAATGGTCTGCTTAGTTGCTGCTTTCAGCAAATCCATTCTATTTTGCATTTCAGCACATACTGTCACAGGAAATTCTCAGAGGCTCGGTTTACCGAAAACCTCAACTGAAAAAACCCTACATTTTTCCCCCTGGGCAGAATTGCTCTTGTTTACTTTAAAGCTTTAGAAAGTGATCTCATTTTTGTCACTGAAAATTACCTGCAACAGAGTGAGAGCGTAGACTGGATTTTACTGTCATCATCTCCCTTATATACTCGTGGGACTTTACTTAGAAAAAAGCACTGCTTTAGCAGTACTACCCTTTGCACAGGCAAAGCTCTTTCTTGGGGAAAGGGACTGGAAGCAGGCTGTTGTACAAAAACCTGAAAGTTTGTTTTTTCCCTTTTTCATTCCATAAAACTGAAAGTAAAAAAAGCTGCTGTGCAGCTGAAAATTTCACAAACTATAAGCTGCTGGTCATATGTGAAGCCAGGACCTCCTGGATCCCTTCACGTTCTCACCATTGAGTCACTGTGTGACTTTGAACAAGGCATGGCAGCTGGAACTTTAAACACCAGCCTCTGAAATTAGAAGAACAGGAGTATTTGGGTTCCTTATTCTGTGCATCCCTTTCAAAGTAATCACTCATAATCTGATAGGTTTGTTAAAGCTCAGAAGGTCAGATTACCCTCAAATTTTGAGTGAATCCTTGTAATACTGACCGTGACATCTATGTACCTTACTTTTCCCAACTGCAAAATAATCACGAGAACACAGTATTTACTTTTTTTTTTACAGCTGTGAGGTTTAGTTAAGGCCTGCCAGGCACTTGGGACTCCCCAGAGGAATGGTGCGACATCAAGCCTATGGATTATTAATGACTAGTAATTATTTTCTGTCTGCTGCCCACAGGTGGTCAGCAGTTTGAATGCAGCCCATGGGGAGGGCAGTACCAGCCTGTCACTCCGTGCTGCCCAGGTATCAGTGCTATTTGGAGCTCATACTAATTACTTCTTTTCAAGACTGAGTAATGGCCTTTAACAGGCTCACCTGCCACTTGCTTGGAGATGTGTTGTAATCACCCAAGTAGTAATTGGCAGAGCTACAGGGGGTGCTGGAAAAGCAGCACTGAGCTCCTTCAGACTATATTCATCAGAGACTGCTGCCTGTTTCTGGGGCTTTTCTCCCTTTGCTTAGCCTTTCTGGATCCAATTACCTTCATAAGCTGATGAAAAATTAAAGAGATGGGAACATCGCCTGCCACGGTAGGTGATCTCACTTTGTCACTTTCATTGAAAATGTGATGCACGTAGCATCTGTTTTACTTTTTTTGCTTTTTGCAAAGGAGACCAGTATCTCTAAGGTTCATTCCTGCTGTAGGAGGCACGACATTGAGGGGAAAAAAGCTCCCTAGTGTGGGACTACTGTCGTAATGCATGGTTCCCAGGATGTGCTGAGCACTGCAGCTGGAAATATATAATTGGTGACAAATGAATTTCCTGTCCTGCAAGAAGCCCCCATACTGGCATTACCTCTCACTTGTGCCAGGATCACGTTATTTCTGACATGGAAGAAGAACTCACAAATGGGCCTTGGGGGTAGACACTGCCTCTCTTCCCCTAGGTGGAACTAGCAGTGTATCCTCATCTTTGGGAACTGGAGGCATGCTCAGTAACAACAGACACAAGATGCTCTTCTGAAGGATGGGTACAAATCCCAGGGCTGATACTACTTAGCACAGGCTACACAACAGGATGTGAAGAAGGATTGCCCTTGTGGTTAAGGCACTGAGCTGTCACCTCAGAGACCCTGGCTGTAGGTGATGTAAGTTGTTCTTCCCTACTGTTGTACTGTACTTCTACAGTGATAAATTAGATGAACAGTAAGTTCTAGGAGGGTGAGACCATGTTCCTAACAGCACTTTGAGCACTTCATAAATGGACTCTGTTAGGTAGACAGGGGGTTTTTCTGCTACTCTTAAAGCATGTGTACCGCTTTGATATTTCTTTGATATTTATTTATGGTAAAGAAAAATGTTCATCGGGTCTAATTCTCAGGGTTGTTTTTTTATAGGGAATGTGACTTTGGGGTAAAAACTGGTGACTTAGTCCCTTGTTAACTGCAACTCTGACATGTCTGCCTTGGGGGAACAAGCTCTCATGTGTTGTTATCACAGTTTTCCAGGCAGCACTTCGTTGATGCTCCACAGTCGTATTTAATCGTACTAAGCTGTGTAGGCCTGACTTCAAGTCAGGTAACTATCTTGGGGCTTAGGAGGAAGCCCACAACTGAAGGTACATCTCTTTTGAAAAGACAAGTACTCAAATGCGCATGCAGTTGCTTATTAGGACTGCATGTACAGATCCATGATTTGCACATGCGAGTGAACAAATATGCTGCAGACAATGTGTTTATCTGTTTCTTGGCAGCACCCTGGATCAGTGCTGAACCTCACATTTCCTTGTTTCAGTTGGATTACTGGGAGCTGTACATCCCTCATTGCCTTCTGAGTTGTGTGACAGTCCAGAACCTAGCCAGCCTTCCTTAGCTCTCTGCTTTCACACTTCTGGTAACTACACAGGAATTTGTTCCCCTGTACGCAAACTGAGTAATGCTGTGACCTTCCTCTGAAAGTGTTAGAGCTTTAGAAATAAAAAACACTGTGTAAGTTAATGTATTAATACTATTCTTCATACTAAATTTATTGGCCAGAGTGATAACTAAAGATCAAAAGGTATTGCATCATTGCTCTATACAGAGGAGCTGTGGTTCTGGATGACTCTGTTCTTGTATAAACTATGGTGGTTCATGTTGTGGTACCAGAAGAAAACCCAAATGACTGTGTGTGCCATTGTACAAGTAACACAAATATACTACCCAGCCTGAAGAGTTTGAGCTATGTCTGACAAATCTTAATTTTAACGTAATCTTGGTTTGAACATAAACATCAGGTCAATAATAAATCCTACAGTTTTATATGCCAGTTTTAGCCTCAGATAGGAACAGTTCCTGGAACAACAAGACTGCAAGCACTTTGTGCTCTTTGCAGCAACACTGGTGGTTTCTGCAGTGTTTTAAGATCTTTCTGCCTTTTAGGGGTTTTTTTGTTGTTCTTTTTGGGGGGGGTTGTTGTTTGGTTTTTGTTTTGTTTTTTTTTTCTTTTAAATTGTGGCATGTGAACATATCCCTACTTTTCCCCTCTTTTTTGGGTCATTTCTGGGGAACGTAATTACCCAAGTAGACACCTCATTCTTCACTGGCTGAGAACATTAAGGAGTGGGATATACAGAAACTTTAAAGCAAAGCCTACCAAGAGCCATGTTGCTTCTCGCAATGCTAAAGGCCAGGCACTCTTGAGTGGAGCAGAGCTTTGAAAAATGAAAGGAGGTGTGCCTGGGTTTTTTCTGCTACTGGGGGACAGGCCACTGTCTCAGGTAAGTGGAGACCAGGGTATATAACAGAGTTTGCATGAGAGAGGTGGCAATGGGGTGCGCATGGAAAAGAGTAACTTCAAAATGCAGAGCTGGTACTTGATAGACTAGTCGAGCTGCATGGGAGAAATGTGGCAAGGATATATTTGCATAGAGTGTTAGGTCTCTATAGCATACATGAAATGGGAAGGAGAGATCCGTGTCAGGACTTCAGTACTTGAGTTGCTTCCCTGGTGTGTTCATTCCTAGAAATACTAAGGTGGTGGTGTCCCAAAGAACTCTTCTATCCAACTTAAGAGCTTTTTGGAGGAGGAGAGGTTTTCTGTGCTTTGTTAATATATAAGCACTGATAATGAACTGTATGAGTCTCATCCCCAGAGAAGAAAATCCTTGTAAGATAAGCACAGAGGAACCTGGGAACTGTGGGTTTCCCGTCTATGTGCTCTGGGTAGCTGCAGAGCCATTTAGGGGCCAGTTACCCAGAGATGGATTGGGGGTACTCGTATCTGTTTCCAGACTCTGAACAAAGAGGCAGCTTGTCTGTGATCTGGGCCAGGATCTTACATTTTTGTCTGAGGCAAGTTAAAATAATAACCATTTTCACCAGAAATCTCTCTGAGAATCTCCATCATTGTCCTATACCCTATGTGGATGAAGAGCATTGTGTTCTTCCTCTGTGCTTGCCATAATCCTAGCTTGCTTCCGAAGAGACAATCAAACAATTCACGCTGGAAAGCATGATGACACTTAATTATAGTTTGAGCAAGACCAGTTATGGTCCTTTGTGGCCTAATTTGCTCCTCCCAGCAAGTCGCCAGTACCTCAAGGCTGAGCCTGTTGCACCCAGCAAATGTTTGTTGCTCTTGTTGCTATGCTCCAAAGCCCTCCCTATTTGAGGTGATGGACTAATGCAGTCTCCTTTTCCCTGAAAATGCCAAAGGAAAGAGAAAAATCTTTTGCAAACCAACTACTGTTTGGTTTTTTTTCTTGAACCACATTCTAGTCTGGTCAGCATTCAAGTGTGGAAATGTGTGGTGCTGTGGTTAAAACAAGGGATGTGAGTCACGAGTCCTGAACTTGTAAATACCATTTTTTTTTCCCCCGAAGTTGCTGCATAACCTTGTGTAGATGACATGACCTGATAGTGGCTCTCCTCACTTCCTCCACTCTGGGAGCCTCATCCATAAAAACTGTCAGAAAAGGGGAAGACAGTAAGTTGTGTGTTTTGAGTGCAGGTTTAGGCTAAGATATTTTTCTCAGGTTTGGGTGGGATTTGGTCTGGCGTGACTGTACTTTGAGATAGGTACTGAGTATAAAGTATGCCTGATAGACCTTAACTTTTATTATGTCTAGTGTTATCCTTTTCTGTTCCCTTTACCACTTCAGCTCTTTTAGGGCTCAGAATCAACAATGTTACGGATCTGCACTGTGCATTACTTCAGCCACAATCTCAGCAAGGTCCAAGACATGTGATGTTTTGTGCATTCCTGCAAGATATCTTGTGACTCTGGCCATTCTTTCAGGAGGTGTCTGTAGCCGTTTGCTGCATTTTCCGGCTAAGGCAGGGCTGGAAACAACATGCAGCTCCCTGATGAATGGATTGTGATACAAATTATTTGAATAGCCCTGTCCTCAATACTGGGCTGGGCTCTTTGTGTCACTTCCCTTGTGTGCCTAAGCTGGAAAAGCGGTATTAGGCGTGTGAGAGCTGAATGGTGGGGATGTGCTCAGCACAAGGTTTATTTTGCTGAAGGGTCCTGATCCTAGCTTAAAAGGCTAATTTTCTTGGCTGAGGTATTCCTGTCAAATTCCTCAGTATTGGTTGGTTTCTCCAGGGCAAAACTGGAAGTAACCCACTTCTCTTGAGCGTATTCCTGCACTGGTCTTCAAACTAACTGAATAGATTGCTCCCAGAGGACCCATCCCTGGTTTCAAGCAGTGCCATGCACTGTTGAGACTGTGAACTGAGGAGTAGTGTCTGCAGATGTGCATGTCTTGGGAACCTATCAATACTTGATTGTATTCAACTCTCAATATTCTGATTAAAGAAGCTACAGTAGCCTGGGACACTGCAGCTATTAACCTTACTGCAAAAGAGTTCCTATATGTATCATAATTCCCTAGTAGATCTGGACACTGTTTTCCAGATTACTCTCTTTGTTTTGGCTAAAAACTGCTTCTTTAGATGGTTTGTATGTATTTTTGTATGTTAGTGGAATTAGCTAAAGTGGAAAATATACCTTTGAAAAAGTGTGAATATTTTACATTTTTTTTAAACACCTTTTCCATCCGAAACTCAAAGAAAAGATGTTTTGGATTGAATAACATACATGTTTCAAGCCCAAATGAAACTTATTTTGACATATTTCTTCTACCTGAAAAATGAAGTCTCTTGGTTGTTGTTGGCTTTTTCCTTGGCCAGCAAGTGAACCGAAAGATGACTTTTATTGCCACTGTTAGGTGCAGTGCATACCATGGGCCTGTTTGTGCGTTTGCCCTGGCAACCCCCTTCCCTTGTCCCCTGGGGGATCCCCTGGATGGGGTTATCACACACTTGGTGTAAAAAGAAGAGCTCCTGTGCTCACTCCTCCCTTTCCCACCCCATAAATCCTACTTTCTCAGCTATTTGCCTCCTGTAGCCAGGGCGCCTGAGGGCACACTGGGATTCTGAAAAATTTCTTCTCCCAGTCCCTTTACAAAGCAAAGCTGGTCTCTCTTTGCATCTGTGAGAGGGACTCGAGCATCTCAGCTCTCGCCTAGGTGTTCTGGGCAGCAATGTGGGCCATGTCTTGGCTACACCAACAGGTTTTACTCCAACAATGTCAGTAGTCCAAGGCATTGCTTAGCTGTGTCTCGTCACTGTGTGCTCTGCTAACAGCCTGTATGCAGCTATCTTCTCGTTTGTCACTTGGGTGTTAGGGCTTCTGAACTAGGGACTAACTTTCTGTGATGTGTCTCCTTGGGGCTATGCCAGTGAACTAGTGACCAAAGGCTTGTGGGCAGTTTAGTTTGGTTGCTAAAAAGTCGGAGAAAAGGCACAAGAATTGCTTATAAGGTGTGGACTGTGTGAAGGATCGGCATGTGCCTCAGCTGCTTTTAAATATCACTGCCCCTTCCTGGGGCAGGAGGTGTGTCTTGTTTAAAATTGTGTTACCTCCCACATCTTAAATCTCAGTCTAATTCCACCTCGCTCATGCTGTGCTGTAAACAAAGTTTTCTGCTACTCCTTGAATCGTCCTTGTGCATTTGCATTCGTCATTTTGTAATTTTCAATTTGACTCTGTGATGTACCTAAGGCATAGGGTCCTCACTGGTCCATAATAGGGTCCTCACTGTTACAATATGAGTGATTCACAATGCAGTGATTTCCTTCCCCTCCAGTAACTCCATCACAGAAGGAGGGAGCAGAAGTTATATGAGTTCACTTATAAAGAGGTCAAATAATACACTGGATAAAGAAAGGGCTGGATTTTCCTTTTTGAAAGCAGCACTAAAGAAAATAATAATTATATTCTCATTGTTGGACACTGCCATTTTGCTGGACCTTACTTTTAAAATCTTTCTTTCTTCAAGTCAACCCCATTTTTCTCTTATCTCTTCATAGTTTTGGATTGACATCATTTTAGGCATCAATGCTGAGCTGCCAAATAGGTCACCAAAAAATTGTTATTGACAAGAGAGGACTTCTAGGACAACTGGAAGATATGTGAAGAATCAGATTCTCATGTAAACAAATATTTTATGTTGATGATATTTAATGTTTTGATTTGAGACCTAAAAACTGAAAATGGCTTCATATAAAAATTAATTACAAGATAATAAATTGATTGTTAATGATTAATGCAATAACCACAGCATAATTAATGGTGATGAGTAAAAATTAATGGTTAAATTGTTAAATGTAATTATAAATTAATTATAAATCACATTTATTGACTTGAAAGCATTATCAGCCACCAAACTGCTGATATGGGAGTTTCTGACATTTGTAATTCTTTATTTTTAAACACGAAAACACTATCTGAATCCCAAATGTAAGAGTAGGAGTTAGTAAAAGTTACTTGAATATGCCTGAAAACCAGGCAGGCTTAGGTTTTACGTGACAAACTGTTTCAGCAGCTCACTAATTTCTAGCCTGTATGCTGCAGGGTAATCAGTGCAATTCCCAGGAAATCCGTGAAGGTTTTAATGAGCCGTGACATGTTCAGCGCACAGTCAGCATGAAGCAGTGCAGTGTGAGGAAGCTTTTGGCAAAGCCTGATACACACAGATCCTGGCTCCTGAGAAGCCAGCTGCTAATCCTGACACTTGCCCAGGGAACTCGAATAGTGGGAACTCTGTACCACCTCTGTTCAGCTTTCTCTATAAAATTACTGTATCCATAATCTACCTCATTCATAAATACATTTGTTAAACAAGTTTCCCATACTGTTGCTGTTTTAGGATACTCGGTGTAGCTGTTTCTGCTAGAACACTTTTGTTCTTTATTAGAGGATGGGGTTTGTCCTGTCCTCTAATTTTTCCAAGATTCAACTTTTGCAAAAGTCACTAATCCTAAAGGTATATATCCCATTGGTTTCTGGGTGTGTGGATCAAAACCTTCACTTAGCTGAAGTGATTCTGACTGTTTGTAGATGCTCGCTTTTGTGGTTTTGTAGGCAGCCTAAAACCCTAAATCTGTTCTTTTGAGTTTTAGAGCTCCACTTTTACAGTGAACTTTAGGAAGCGAAGCTACATGCTGACGAACCGTGTCCATATAAAACTGGCAGAGTCATCCCAGTGACATCCGTAAACAAAACTGGGGAGAAACGTGACTACTCTGAGCCCAAGGAAATTATGTTTATTTCAAATTTCAGCATCCTAAATGTAATACTGTTGACTGGCAGCTAGTTTACTTTTTTAATTTGGTGGTCCAGCGTCTTGGATTGCTATGCTCAAACTTTAAAGCAATGATTTTTATTTGAATCCATTCTAAAATGTAAAGGCAAGTATCATGTTCTTGCAAAGTCAAAGACCAAGAAATTTCAGTAAATGTTTAAGTGTATCCTCAGTCAGATACCCTCCTTTGCTAGTCAGAACTGCAGCACTGAGACTCCATAGGCAAAGCCAAGAGTGAATGAAAACTCAAGCGGAATTTGTAACAGGAAGGATATCTTTTTATTAGGTCAACTAATGCAGCTAAAAATAAGAAACGGGCATGCTTTTGTGTATGCAAACACTCTGGCATGCACAGAGATAAAACTGGATTTGATTTTTGTTAAATAAACACCAATGGACGTATTAAAATGAACAGAGGAAAGGGACAGCTACTGGCAGATGGGGTGGATTTTTTAAATTCTTTTTGCTGTAGTGCTCTCAGTATCATGGGTGAAGAGACTTGCCCATGGCACTCTTTGAATTGCCTGGATTCTTTTAGCAGTTGTTCCTTTCCATTGAAAACTTGCTGAGTAGTAGCTAAAGATTTCGGGTGAACAAGCACCAGGGAATGATATACTGAGCACTGTGATGAAAGTAGCCCAGAAACAAGATGCGGTGGCTTTCAAGAGGTTCCTCTCTTCCTTCCCCCCTCTTAAACCACACACAAAACCACATCCTAGGTGGTCGAGGAGGCATTGCCTAGAAGTACAAAGTGCCTGAATTGCACATGTGATTGTTACACTGGGATAAAAGCTGGAGTCGGGACAAGGGCGGATCCCGCTGCTTCAGTATCTGTACTTTTTGAAAAGGCAATTTGGCAAGCAGCATAACAAGAGCCTAACAAGTGGATGGCCATATGGGGAGGCAAAATAATTGTGCATTAGGAAGACTGTGCAGATGTGAGCTGAAGTAAGGGCGTAACTCCATATGGCACATTGCTGACCTTCAGTTGGTGCCTGAATGACAGTACGCGGTGCGGGTCGCACCATCTGAGGGATGCTGTACTGGGAGCGGGGCTGAAACCAGACAGAACTGGATTTACGCAGATCATCTGCTTCCTAGAAAACAATAAAGGAGCTCCCGACAGCTGTTGTGCATGAGATCATCATGGTATTAATGCACCTTGCAACTCTGACTCCTTCCCTAAAACACTTTGTGTAGACCATGTTTCAGGGAAAAAAAAAATACTATTACCACCACTAAAGTGGTGGTGGCTGGTGGCTCTTAATCCCTGTTAATCCCCTGTGCAGGGAGAGCATTGGTGAGCGTGCAGGATACCTGATTTCTGTCCATGTTCTCTATAGTTTAAAAGCCTTTATATGCCTTTGGAGAGGAAACTACTTAATCCTTTCAAACACAAAATATTAAAAAAACCCGTGTCTAGCATGTTTATTTGAGAAACATCATGGATTTTTTTTCATAAACTAACCCCAAAGGGATGTGCATGTTAGGTAGAATAGCTGTGGCACTCTGTTATTAGGAAAGTATGATGAGTGGAGGGCTTAATTCTTCAACCTAGAAATCCTTTGATGACATATGCCTGATAAGTCCAAGCTAAGATTTGTGATTTATTATCATGTGTTCCTTCCTTTCCCTTTTGTCTGTTAATCCTAACACTGGCTAAGAGTTCAGCCTCGTTTTATCAATGGCTGCTTGAAGTGCTCAGGAGGATTTGCTCCAGTATTCACCAGAAGTCTTTGATATATGAGATTGTAGGCTAACACCAATATTCTTTTGTGAGGAAGTGTCACAATACATACATCGATCATCCGAGCCCCTATCTGTCAGACTCTCCCAACCCAACCGTATTTTTCATGACACAATGCGGCGCATGGCCTTTAAATTACCCATCTGTCTGACAAATCAGCGAGTGTGGCAGAAACTGGCAGCAGTTTGACGTCGCCTATCACTTTAACTGAAGTGAAAGTAATGCAAACAGATTTATGGGATCCCCTTTGATTATAGACTATGAATATATTTGGAATTGATGTTTGAGAGAGAGACACAACAGAGAGGCAGGAAAGGCTTGTAGGCAAAAGCACTAGTGTTGGGTTTGCAGCTTTGCATTTACTATGAGGGAGATTGTCCTGGTCTTAATTTTTTATTTTTTCCTTCCCCATATGGTACATCTCATCTGAATACCTCTGGCAGGTTTTTCTTCTTTTTTTTTTTTTTTTTTTGTTTGTTTGTTTTTTGTTTTTGTTTTTGTTTTTTTGTCTTACGTGGTTATTTATCTGTTCTAAATTCCTAACTTTATCAATGTCAAGGCTGAGTTTTCTTACACGTATTTGCAGTACAGCTGTTAAATATATCTGTAACATTCATTGCATGGCAGTAAATATTGCTGAATTTCCAAGTGTGCTCTGAATACAATAGAGCGCAGCAGAAGACAAATAGCTGACAAGGATGGCTGCTCACTGCAATGTTATAGAATCGTAGGATCATAGAATAGTTGGGGCTGTAAGGGACCTTTAAAGGTCATCTAGTCCAACTCCCCCTGCAATGAGCAGGGACATGTGCAACTAGATCAGGTGGCTCAGAGCCCCGTCCAGCCTGACCTTGAATGTTTCTAGGGATGGGGCATCTGCCACCTCTCCAGGCAACCTCTTCCAGTGTTTCACTACCTTTATCGTAAAAAATTTTTTCCTTGTATCTAGTCTAAATCTTCCCTCTTTTGGTTAAAGCTATTACCCCTCATTCTATTGCAACAGGCCCTGCTAAAAAATTTGTCACCACCTTTCTTATGAGGCCCTTTTAAGTACTGAAAGGCCGCAACAAGGTCTCCCTAGAGCCTTCTCTTCTTTAGGCTGAACAACGTGAATTCTCTCAGCCTGTCCTTGCAGGATAGTGCTCCATCCTTCTGACCGTTTTTGTGGCCCACCTCTGGACCTGCTCCAACAGGTCCATATCTTTCCTGTGCTGAGGACTCCAGAGCTAGACGCAGTATGCCAGGTGGTGTACCAACTCATGTTGGTGAGGACTTGAGTTCTGTGGAGTAGAGCAAAGCATCGACCTGGGTTTCTTTGATTCAGTGGTTTATCTTTATTGCAGAAGTAACTAAGACCTTGGCTTTTACCCTTTGCCTCTGTGCAAAGGCTCTAGCCCCAGTATAGCATTGCCTTGAACCTGGTTCGTAACCAAAGTCTGCTGTAACAAGCTTGGATTTTTAGAAAGGGGATTTTGTCCTTCTTGAGGCTGTTGTTCAAGTGCAGTGGTGAATTGTGATGGTAAAAGCTGGGACTGAGAACTACTAAGTATGTCTTACATACAGGCAACAACATGCCCATTCAAACAGCCCTTGGATGCAGCTGAACTTGTGAAGCCATGAGCCATCCAATCTAAGTGGTAGGGTGGTACCCTTTGTTGAATCATTTTCTGAGCTCTTTGGAGCTTACATGATCTTCTCTTGATATGCTTCTTGTCTTTCTTCAGAGAAGCCATAGGCTGAAGTGATTGTCTTCTTTTCTTTTTAAAGAAATAGTTTTCATGAACGAAGGTGCAGGCATTGGAAGTCACTTAACAAAACAGATAGTTGTGGTTCAGCTGGGATGGTATTTGCCTGGATTCCACAGTAAACTGTCACTTGTGGAGTTGCTACAGAAACTCACCCCATTCCCTAAACACCTTCAGTTTCCTCATGCCAGGCCAGCACTGAGCTAGCAGCAATCTGTCATTGGTGTGGGTTCTTATATTTTCCTGTTACCAGAGCCATTGGTAGCTGTGGGGATTGTGATTCACAGCTGCTTAGCTCTGAGAGACGCTTTTCTAAATCTGGAGTCCTTCTCAAATTTTGCTTGGGGGATGTTGGCATAATCGTGAGTTGAATTTGGTTTGTTGATTCCAGCATGCAACCTAAACCTCTGGCTGTCATCAGCATCATGGCTCTGTGGGTCTTTAAAAGCAGTGGAGGGTAGATGCCTTCTGGGACAGATATTTTCCAAACAAACCAAATGGGTTTTTTATTTTTTCTCCCAGCTAGTGTTTGCCTTGAAAAGAGAGAAATAGGTAACATTCCCCTCCATCCTGAAGTGTAGAGGCCATTTTCATTAAGATGATTGCTACATAGAACAAAACAGGCCTGCTGCGCGAAAGACAAGGTGGTGGCAAATGGAGTTCATCACTGATGGGATGAGTACTTTCCAGCCCACAGTTACTTATTTGGAAACCACATCCCAGCTCCTGTAAATGGGGTGTTGGCGGTGTCACTCCTGCGTTTTCAGGCGGTCTTTGTTGCCAGCCTTTGTACATGATGATGAGAGGCCTTTTTGACTTCCAGGGGCAGGCTTCTGCTTGTGGCAGCTGGGTTCTTGCATAAGCATCTCCCACATCCCTAGGTGAGGAGGTGGAGACAGTGATGCCAAGTGTTGCATCTGCTCACACAAGGTTGTGTCTGCAGGTTTTCATGAGGCCTCCGCAGAAATAGTGGGTCAGTTTGTAACAAAACTTTTAGGGGTCGTGGGGAGGAACAAGTGCAGCAGACAGCAGAAACCTTGGTGTCTGACTGAGGTTGTCATACCAGTTTTGAAGTGCCCAGAAGCCTCTGGCTGCTCCCCACAGAAAAGCCTAGGTGGTCTTTGGGGTCTGTCTGTGTCTCTTACTGTCCAGAACTTGGTTAGTGTGAACCTATGCAAAGCTTTGTTTTGGCTAAAGAAAACCCTGATGTATTTGCATTTAGCCACTAATTGACTAGGACATCCCCAGTGCTTGGTGTTTTTTCAAACCCAAGCTACTCCTGTTTTAAAATCTCCATCCCTAGTTCTCCCATCAGGTCCATCCTGCCTGCCTGCATCCCACATCCATTCTGAAAATTCATTCATTGGAGAGTCCTTTGTGCAAGTCCCACACCTTGTTGGTGTTTGTGGGGAAGTCACATCTACATTTGGAGCACAGAAGACAGATGTACTATCCCAGTATAGTGTCGAAAGTATGGACACCAGCTAGGCTAGCATCACAATGAAAAGGAAAGCCACAGATAGTATCTTTGCTAAGGTTGTTCCTCTGGTATAATCCTGTCTCTGACACCAGTTTTTTCAATCACAGCTTTGTCAGTCAGGGATCCCACCAAGGCAGGGATCACTTTGGTGGAGCTGTGGCTTCAGGCATGTTCTGCATAGCTCTTAGTAGCAGAGCAGAGGGCATGTGTGAGCAAAATCACACTGGGTTACCTTTTGGTTTAAACCAGTCCCAGGCTATTCTCTGTATGCAGGAGCTCTGAAACCCAAGGAAAGCATTGGTTTCCAGTGCTGACCTTCAGGACACCATGGTCTGAATGTTATGTCTAGGACCTGGTGAATCATACTGGATGAAGATCTCTAAATGCAGCCTGGCCCCTCTGCTTGTACTCCTTTTGGTTAGCTGCTGCTGAGTCAAAACACCTGCTTTTTATGAATAATGAATTTTTTTTTTCCTCTAGGGAAGATGCATAAACTTCACTCGAGTGAAATCGGATGGAACCTCTGCCCCTTACAGCCCACCGCCAAAGCTGCCACGGCGTGATGATGTGCCACTTAACAATGCTCCAAGGAATCCTTCTCCTCCCGTGTCTCTGCAGCCCCCTTCCAGGCAGCCTCCTCCTGGACCCCCCCCATCCCGAGCACCTCCTGGACCTCCTCCTTCACGCCCACCCCCACAGCCCATGGCTTAGAGTGCAGCAAAACCCTCATCGACAAAACATGTCCCTTTGCTGAACACGGCATATTTATTGAGTATTGGTTTACAGTTAAAGATATCAGAATTTGTTGCTGGTCAGCAAAAAAAGAAAAAAAAAAAAAGAAAAATTGCCATGTGTCAATTTTAGTGTATGAATATATTTATACCACACGTGCTGAGTAAACATTCAGTGGATAGATTCAGAGCTATGGGGTATACAAACAAACCAAAATGATCATCTAGATACAGTAGCAGCTTTTGTATGTATACATTTGAAGATCTATTTACATATGACATTTGTCTGACTTGGTATGTCAGATCATTCATTAATAACTTTAGCTGGTACATGTGCATCAGTTGATTTTGATAGCTGCCACCTGCAAGTTGGTTAAACATAGTTTGTTGAGGAATTTGCTTTTTTTTCCCTGCAACAATACTGCATCCAGATGTTAATATGGAACAATAATTGCAAAGATAACTTTCTGCCTTTGGTTCTGCAGGTCGAATTTCCATGAAAGTTTATAGGACAACTAAAACAATAATGAGGTAAAATGAGACTATGTGCCAATAATCTAGCAACAGTAACCTAGCATAGAAGAGAGGTATCTTTTCTCCCGAGAAAATCAGTTTTGAGCCTGCCATCTCTGCCTATGTTTAGACTTGGTTGCATAGGGTAGCCACTGAAGGACAGATATTGGTTCTAGAAATCCAAATCTTGTTCCAGACCTGGGTTCAGATTTGTCCAAAGTTCAGAGGAATTTTGAGAAAAACATTTTGGCTAGGTGTTTAGTTTTCATTTGCAGAAAACATGGTCCAAAATGGAGCAAATATATGTGCAATTTGAGCATGAATGCTGTAGTAGGTGAACAGCATGTGTTATTTATATCAGCAGCATTGAGGGACTGATTTCGTTGCTATTTAATTAGATAAATTTCCTTTTGATCTTACTGCCAAGCAGAACTAGATCCTCCTGTGATTCAAACGTGAATTCCTCTATGAGGAGCTCTTTCTTTAGACAGCCCAGATCCCACTAGTATGTAACCTTACAGTCTACCTGTGGTTGAGAGGCATGGCGTGATGTGTCGGTTTGAGCTTTTATCTCTATTTTAGATAATGTTTGGCTAGAGCATTTCCCAAACATAGTGACTGCTCACCCATGACCTCAATTCTGTGCGTCATCAGAAAGTGATATGAGCACCCACACAGAGGTGGGAATTTTTGACGCGGGATTGTGGGACAGCCCATGAATAGTGTTCATTAAGCAACACCTGAGTGGGTTGTGCCCAGATCATTCCCTAGTGACTCAAAATAACACCTGAGCTTGCTTTTTCTCCACCACTACCTATCATATTGTATTTGAGAGGGTGGCTGCAAATCCCTGTGCTGGTTCGCTTTGGCACTAGCTGTGTTATTAGGATAGTTGTAGAAATAATGTTTATGTTGTATTATGACACAGCATATACCTATCCCTCCATCTGTGTGTAGGTGTGGGTGTGTAGCACATCACAGTAGTTACTGGCACATAAGTCTAAGATAAAACATTAACTGTATTGTGTAGTTACTCCAGATTTAAGGCCTCTTCATGCAGTTGTTAGAGGCATATAAAGTTGCACTGGTACAAACAGAAATCAGGCTTACTATTTCCAGTGGAAATCCCACTTGCAGAACACCATACCAAGCTCTCATTAGTCTATGCTGATCACTGTGACATGCCGTGTGTATGCAGCTGAGGCTGTCAAAGATAAACTCAGAAGAACCACAGAGCCTCTTTCTCCTCTTGCACTGCTCTCCTCTCTTGAGTTATGCTCTTACCTCATGTCTATTGGTGCAGGTAGTGGAATCACACTCATGGGTGCCAGCTGGCCTTGGAGCTGTTGCTAATTTAGGCCTGAGCCAGCAAAGCACTTCTGCATGCATTAAAATGTCCTGCAGGTCAAGAGGAACATCCTTATGCCCAAGTACTTTGGTGACCTGTGACTTCGTTGTTATCAGAAAGGAGAATTGGGATGCACTCAACCCTATCCTCATTCTTTTTAGTCACTTGAATAGGGTCTGTATAATTTGGTCCATAAGAATGGATTTCTGTTTGGAGGAGAAAGAAGTGTGTGTGTACGTGTGTGTGTGTGTCTGCGTTTGCATGTGGGAACTGTGTAGGTTTTTGTTTGGTTTCTCTTCCTTTCCAAAATTGCTCAGAGAGTAGCCCTTCTGTGAATGGAAAGGCCTTTTGCAGCCAGTGCAACACACAATCACTTAATTATCTCTGTTTCTTTCAGTTGAAAGGTGAAACTAAAACATGTCAGTTTTTCCGCTGCAGTTCTGGTGAAGCTTTTTGACACCAGTGAAAGGAACGGGATGACTCCAGTGAGGGGGTAGGGACCTGGATGTGAGGAAAGATGCTTTACAAGCAGAGATTCTTGGCTGACGTTATTTTGGTTGTGTGGAAGCCTATGTGAAACAAACTTGCTGTCTCTAAGACCAGTTGTAATGCGTATGTACAGTTGAACCTAACAGCCTCTCATGTTGGCTGTCTAAAAATAATTAGCTAACAAATGCTAACTAGGAACTGAAATGGCAGAGGGTAATAAAACCGATTCCCCTGTCAGGACAAAACATGGCGTTTGAGGTTTAGCTGTTTGTGGGAGCGGGGCAGACAACTGCTCTGTAGATGCCAAGTCTCTTATCAGCAGGCAGTGATGAGACTGAAACAACAGTGGAGCTCACAAATGAGGTAATAGTAAAAGGGAAAACTTGCTTACGGAGTTAGTATCTGCTAATAAAGTTGAATTGAAGGGTCAGGAGTAAACTTTAGCTAATGAAAAAGCCTGGGAACCAGATTTTGTATTGTCTTGCACCTGTACAGATCTTGAGGGGGTCAGTAGAGTTGTTGCAAATTTGCATTGATGTTGATGTTGGTAGAATTTGACTCGCTTCCAGTGAGAATGGAGGTGTTGGTTTAGGGAGGGCTTCTCACAATCACACATCCAACATGCCTGTTGTTTGCAGTTGAGGAGACTATTCTTCTTTGCTGTAATAGCCAGTCTTGCAGAGAGTACCGGTACTAACATTTTTTGCATAACTTGGAAGTGCAGTGAGGATAGGAGCGGTTTGGGCTTCCAGGTAATCAGTTCCGTATATGATAAAGCAGGAAGCACCATGAATTTGAAAAACAGACTCAGCATAAATAGTGTTCCCAGTATTTTCACTATATAAAATTAAGCATTTGGTGTGTAACTGAAGTTCTGACTGCAGCCTCTCTAATGGGAGTACTGCAGGTTTAGTTTGCCAGTGAAGTGGGAAAAAGAAAAAGCGAACCTGTACTGAATTGCCTTTGCAAAGTGGGGGACAGTGAATATACTGCGCTGTCTACAGAAAGGCCTTTTGGTTGTGTAGAAACATATCTGTTTGCAGCGATCTCAGGCACTATAACAATGCAGTAGGAGAAACTGGTTGTTATCTTACCGTCTGTTGAGCCTGATCCTTACCTAGTGTAAATCAACATAGGCCAACTGAAGTCAAGGCAGTAATACTGGTGTCTGTCAGCTGAGAGCTGGCTCAGAATAAATGAAGGGACAAAATCCTCTAACTGGCTTGGTACGTCAAGATGTTAGTTTCGGTATGCTTGTATGTCAGTTGTGACTGCAGTGGTTACACTGCTAAGAAATGTTCTCATGTGGGATGATTCCCCTGTATTTCTCAGCACATAGCATCATTTGAAACTTGCCAAAATGCTTCCCCAAACCCAAGAGAAAAATGTGGATTCGGGGGAACTTTGGCTCACACTTAGCACAGATGTGAAAGGACACAAGGCGCAAAGCAGTGGGGAGGGAAACCCCATGTGTTTAAAGCTGATACAGAACCACATTGATCAAAGCATATTTATGGCCATCTTTCGACCTCAGTGCATGTATTGCCATCTGTGGGAGTAGCCTGCAGAGCAGACGGTCCTAAATGTAAAAAGGAAAAAGAAGAAAGGAAAAGAATCAGCTCCTCTTCTGAATGAGTGAGCATAACAATGAATGACATTATTTCATGAACTGTACCAGTTCAAATGCATGTGCACCTGGTGCTCCTAATGCTTTCTACTCCTGTTGGTCTTTAGATAACATGATCAGTAATATGCTTTCTCTCTTTAATTGTTTGCTGGTTTTATTGTTGTTGTTTTGTTTTTTAAAAAAACACATTTCACTGAAAAAGCAGCCCTACTTCTGTAAATATAGAGTTTAATTTGGAGGAGACGGCACACTTCTGGATGTTACTGCTGGACAGTTATTTATTAAAAAGGGCTTAAGGCGAATAAATACAGGTGGCTCAGGATACATGCATGCAAGTGGGATAATGCAGTATAGCATTTTCAGTTCTCTAGTTTTGGGGGAAGGGGGATTTTTTGGTCATCCTAGTTTGTTTAGAAGCTTGTTACTGATCTGATACTTTTGAATAATGCAATAGAGATTCCTAACATGTAACAGTGCTTGAACAGATGTGTAGATTATGATAGATTTTTCATTTGGGGGGGAGGGGGTAGTGAAGAAGAAATGGGTTTGTTTTTAAGGCAAAAAAATGTACTGTACTAGAGTTTTTTTAGAAAAAGATGTGTGTTTTCAGAAACAGTGGGGATGCGGGCTGATAGACAGCCGGGTCATGGAGATGAGGGATAGAGGAAGCAGTTGGATTTTTGAGGGACAAAGACATTTTACATGGGAGTGTGGGTTTGTTACTGGTACACGTGGTACAAATTTTTGTAACTGACATGCTGCTTCCATGTTATAATCATATAACCTTTATGCATTTTATGCGCCTGCTCCATTTTTCTGAGAAAACCTTGCAAATGTAATGCCTGCATGCAAATGTGGGAGATGTAGCCAAAGTTTTATACTCCAACATAATGTAGTCTTAATGGATTCAAAATCAACAATAAAAGTGCTTACTGGTTAAACACTACAAAGAATTTAATTGCAGGGTCATTTTAAGAGGGGATAAGCTCGTCTGTATCTGGTTTCCAATCAGCTCAGCCATCTAATGGTCAGGAGGAGAACATGGGCTTGGGCTGTCAGAATTCCCATCCCTGAGTTGCTACTGATTCATTACTTGCCTAGAGACAAGGATATGTTCTGCGCCTCGCTTTCCTGTTTCTAGTCTGAGAATTTTGATCTTTGCCTAATTCAAAGGTAGGGCATCATTTGTTGGAAACCCTTTTAGATCTCGGGTAGCAGGGTAGAAATGCTGAGTAAATTCCACTGGAGTCAGTGCTGAAACACTGATTGACACATGGGGCAGGATCTGAACTTATTGCTGCTATCTTGAAAAGTCATCTAACTGCATAGAAACAACAAAGTAAAAGCCATACAAGATAAGATGCTAGAGCTCAAGACTTCAGCGAAGAGAAATTCTCTGGCAAACCCTACATTGATGAAAGCACGGGAGTCACCAGGCTCTAACCAAGGTCTGTACTCAAACACAGCTACTGAATTTTAGGAGTCTTGCCTGAAGGGTGAAGGATCATAAGATCCCTTCTCCTTCACTGTGTCTGAAGCTAGTTTTTTCTTCCCTCCCTGCTGCTAATGCTTCCTCTGTACCTCTTCAAGTCCCATTGAGGATTTGGGACGGGGGGGAAGCTGGTGGAAACATAAGACAGGCAAGAAGGTCAAGAGGGGTAGGCCGCAAAAATCTCCAACCCCAGCAGGCTGCAATTATGGGTAATCAAGGCTGCTGCAAAGCTGCTGAGCTGTGCTGTGCTCTCAGTCTGCCCAGCATGGCAGCCACAGCCCTGTGCGCAATGGGAAAGGAAGCTGGTCCTTGCTCACATGCAGCCCCCTGCCCCTCATCTGCAAAAGTGATGGGCACTGATTTTTGGGGATCTAGTAGGCACATGAAGTCATTGTGGCAAAGCAGGTGGGAGCTGCGTGGTGGCTGAGCCAGGCACCCACCTCCCTCTGTCAGCTCCAACTGGCTCTGCTGCTAATGGGAGCCAAAATCCTTTGCCTGGAGCTGTGCTCCTCCCTGGTGGAGTCAGGGGCTTTGACAAAGAGCCTGGCTTGCCCTCGCTGTGCTCCCCAAGCTGGCAAGACAATACTCACCCGGAATGGTTTTGTGGCCTTCGCTCTTTTTTGTTCCTCCATCTGCTTCTTACACGAAAGGCAAGCTCGGGCTCTCGAAAGAGATCAGATAAACAAAAGCGGTCCTGGAACCAAGGCTCTGGACATTTTTGTTCTGCATTAACAAAAACCTGACACTGGCTGCAGCTGTGGCTGGTTAGGTTTATGCCTGCCTGAGGCAACAAAATTCAGATTTGACCTGAACTTCCCCAGAGACTGGGAATGTGCAGATCCAGGGCTTTGGTTACGGACTTGTCTATAAATAGCCTCTAGTGCTGATTTAGCATCTTTCATCAAACATGCTTCACGGTCTCAGGAGTGGCATTTACATGTGAACGTACACCAGCATACCCTATTTGGCTGCATGGAAGTCCGCAGCACGACTTTTACTGGCTTCAGCAGTCTGAGCCAGGAACTGAAAAAAAATGCCCTTTCCCCCTATCCTCCCATTCCTTAAGAAACCACAGGCAGAGCATGTTGCCCGTGCTGGAAGTTGTCTGATCTTTACTCTGTGATCGTGCTTTGCCGTTTGGGTTAGGACTCATCTCAAGCTTCATTGGTTTCTGCAGCAAAGTACCCCCCTCCCTGTACCTTGAGCACCCCCCTTTTCAAGAGAGGGCACACTGGAAGTTTCCTAGCCAGGTATTACTCTGATTTCTGATTGCAGCTCAGGAGAACTGTGAGACAATGAGATAAGATGAAAGAGCTCCCTGAAAGAATGGGAACATCCTGCTGAAAGGTTTTGCCTGAGACATAGATTGAGAAATGTTTCCTTTTAAGCTTTCAGAGATGCATGATTCTTGTGCATGGACAGACACTTCACTGAAGGTCCTTAGATAACCCCATTTGTATCTCTGCCACAAAGTTCGTTGAAGTGAGCTCTTCTCATATCACCCTGTCACTGCCATGTAGCAGCTGAGTTGCCCTTTGTCCATGCTGGTGTCCTCCTGCACCCTGCTGAGTCTCTGGGCCATGATCCTTGGGTGCAGAATGTTTCTTCATGATAGAAACAGGGGCCCTGCAGAAACGTCCTAGGTCTTGTCACCCAGAACACCCTGCATTGGAGGTATGCACTTTTCCCTCTGATGGCAGAGGGATATGGATTTAGAGCATGAGTCTTCGCAGAGGGCACAGTGGAACATAGCAGTCGGGTCTTATCCACATGTAATAAACACACGTGTTTGACACGGGTTACTAAATAGACTTTTTCCTTATTGATCCTGGCTCGCGCACTGTTAAGGTAAAATACTAAGTGCCCTCAAATGTTTTCTAGTCTCCATTTTTTCAGTACGTAGGAAGATGTTTTGTGCTGAAAACAGGAGTCCCAAGATTCTCCTTCATCATCAAAGGCATATTTAGCCAACCAAAACCAATGGGAAAATATGGCAAGCATATGTGGCAGCTCATCCTCTTCAAAAACACAAGTGTGGCTGCTTTGTGCCGCTCTTTCCTTGTGCATCAGGAATAGCTTAGCTAAAAGTGAACATGCCCGAATGTAGGGGTTAATTTTGGTCAGCTTTAGGAGTTTTTTCTATTACTTTCTGGATTCCTCATCCACCTGTGTAAGGTGTGTTGGGATCTCTGGTGCTAAGGGGATGCCAGAGCAGCGGTGGTGCTGTTGGGCCTGGTGCCAGTTGGGAAATGCTGTAACGTCCTCGGCAGACAGGTGCTTCAGAAGGTAGTTAATAACCCTTACAAGCCATCACCATCATGACGGTAGATTTGGGTCTGCCGTGGGTCACCAGGAGCCACGTGCTCCAGGAATGCACACAGCCTGTGTCTGAGACACCACGAGTGACAGCTCACGCACCAGAACAGTCACAGAGGCCCTGGTGGGGTCTGTCTCTTCCCAAGCCAGCAGGTACGGCCAGGTGCTACCGATGCCTTGCAGCGCTCATCCTTCTCTACGGGAAAACTGGGCAGGGAGAAACTGCAGCTCTCTGCAGGCTCTGGAGTTTCCCAGCTTTCTGTCTATTTTTTGCCAATACTAATGGCTTGCGTCGCTGAAGTGACTCACAGGTCAAAATCGGAAATAGCTCATTTCCCTCGCGGCCACGTGCAGCAGAAGGTCTGACTCTAACCCAGGCCAGCCGGACCCAGCACCACCCCTGGAAGAGTAGGTGGGATGTTCCCCAGGTGGCCTCAGACAGCAGCTCTACCATGGTCTCCTGGAAGGTGTATCTGGAGGGTGAATTTTCTGCATCACACATCAATACAATTCTTCTCCTTTTCTGGACTTATGCACAGCCACTGTTTGTCTGCTCCCTGGGAGCCCGAGCAGCAGCCTGCTGGTACCAAGAGGGGCTGTGAGGAGTTGACAGGGCGCCCCTGGGTTCACCAACTCTGCAGAGTTGGTTTTGCAGGGTGGCACAGCCAGGGTTAAGCCTTTCCTTCCCCCCTGTGATGCTACTGCAGGCGAATCAGGCTACGGCTGTTTCTCTGCCCTCCATTTTGTGCCTCAGTTTCCCTTGCTGGAAAAAGAGAGCTGTTTGAACTGTATAGCTTAGCACTCCTGGCCAGGAAGTTTCTGCAGCTGTAGCTATGGTGGCTCCTCTCAGGCTCAGCAGCCACCTGATTTCCTCTCTGGGTACCTTTGCAGCTCCCCCTGGGGCAGAGGGAAGAGGCGGGAGAGGCTCCCAGTGCTGGCCATGTGCATGACTCACGTCTGGCGTTTTTGGTAGTTCAGGAGAAGCCCCAACTCAACAGCAGGAAATAAGTGTAAAAATAGACCGTCAGTGTGTTTGCAGCCAAGCAAAGTGCATGACGTGTTTCTGACAGGATCGGGCCCCAGCAGCCCTTTCCCTAACCGGCTTTTGGAGAGCTGCACGCAGAGGATGAACTGTGGGGAAGCACTTGCCCCCACAAGTCCGCTGTTGCTCAGACAGGGGGCTGAGGGAAAATGCCAGCCACCAGAGCCTGTTGACTTGTTATTGTAGGGCTGCCTGAGAGCCCCAAGGCACTCTGTCACTGCCTGTCTTCCAGCACAAGGAATGGAGGTGATTGGAGCTGCTCTGGAGGCCACACTCTGAGCAGACCTATTCCGTGCCCCAGGGTGGAAAAGGGGCCATGAGAAATTGCAGTTTCACTGGACCCCTGTCACCCTGGCTGAGCGTCCCTTTGAGAAGTGCGGCTGGAGTCCCAGCGAGGGTCCTGGCTGCCCCACACTTCCCCTGCCACTCCGCTGTGTGGTGAATCCCCCCCTGCCCCATGGAGGGGCCTGGCAGCACCCTCAGCATTTCCCCCTCCTCGCGGTGGGAATCCTGACCCTCCGGTGCGCACAGCAAGGAACGAGTTAACGCGCGTTTGTCCTGTGAGGGCTGACACAGCCTTTCCCAGCATGGATGTTGTGACACCCAAATCGATGCCAGCCAGGAGATGCTCCTCGGCAGGGCTTTCACCTGCGGAAGGGAGGCCACCGCACGCGGGCGTGAGGCCATTATGGCACCGAGTGGCCATTTGGGCTGCAGCCCCCTGGCAGCGCTCAGTGCCCTGGCAGGGGCAGTGCGGGGCTCTGCGGGGCTGGGGAGGGGGACATCGGCGCGGTGGCCGCGGAAGCAGGCCTGGCCAGACTGCCGCTGGAGGGCAGGACTCGACAGCCTATTTCCCGCAGCGGAGCAGCCCGCTCGGACTTCTCCAGAGCACAGTGGGAAATCGGCATTGCTTTAAAACAGCACCAAAAAAAAAAAAAAAATCTGTTTCAAGCTGGTTTTGCTGTGGAAACCCTGCTTAAACCAGCAGTTCCAGCTCCAGCAACAGCCTCTTCTACCACCCACAAAGTGGACGTGCTCTCAAGGTGCTCTCCCTTCATCTGTCCTGCCAAGGAGCAATTCCCTGGCTGTGAAACCTGTGGACCACATCACTGCCATTCCCTCTCTGGTCCTCCTTGTCTCCACAACAACCAGCATCTGTCTGAGCTGCCATGAGCATGAGGTCCATGTGCTCAGCTGGGACATGCACAGTTACTGAGCAAGGAACAACTTGCTGCTGGCAGTATGGGCTCACCCCGGTAGGTCAGGTTGCTTTTGTCCATAGCATTGCTCACCTGCAATCTCAGAAGGGAGTTTATGCAGATGCTTATCTACGTGATTGTCCTGCTTCATGTGGACACACGCACGTACGCTTACATCAGGACAGAGAACTGCCTTTTGATACAATTGGAAATTGGAAATGGGAATTATAAAAGTCCCCTGGGCCAAGAGTTTTCATTTGTTTTGCAGTTGCCATCAGCTTGTGATGCAATGCAGTACTTTCCCTGCTCATATAGGAACTGCCCAAGTCTATGCTGAGATTCCCAGTAGCTCAAAGGAACAGAACCGGACATGGCTGACCTAGCAAAAGTAAGCCTCCAGACATCACACTGCTTCTGCAGCAATGTGATGCTTTCACTAAAGCCCAGCGTTGGAGACGATGACTGTCTTCGAAGCCAACAGCATGTTTCGTTATGTATTTTGCACCAAACTAGATCTACGGAGTTAAAAATGGTCTGATGGCTTAGGGTTCCCACTGACGTTTAGTTCTTGGACCTGGAAGGGTTCAGCATTTCTAGACCATCCAATAGCAGAACTGCAGATAGGTTACTGCGGCCTGGTAGTCCCGCTGCTCCGTGCTCTCTGCTTCCACTGCAGGCTGACCCATGAAGGATGCTTGGGGCAGGCCTTGGTGCTGCCACCTTTCCTCCTTCCAGCACTCATAGACCTCTGCCACAACCAGTCCCTCCTCAGCTCCTTCCATGGAGCTCATTCCAGGCTCTTTGCCTCACCTTCCTGAGAGCCGCTCCTTCCTTGGCCGTGTGCCAGCCTCTCGCAGCCTCCGTGCAGAGCCAAGCTGGTAACGCCGCAGCACGCAGCAGCCTGCGCTGTGTTTTCTACACTGCGCTTCTCATACCGGCACACTCACTAGTCAGGTGCGACCTGGTTGCTGTATCGCTATCAAAGAGACACAGATCAACCCTCAAACAGGTGTCATGTAAAATCCTCCAGGCGGGCAATCCCTGATTATCTGTCCTCTTCTGTTCTTGCACCTAACTGAGCCGATGACAACGATTCCATGTCTGAAATGTTCAGCCCTCGTTTAGCACCTTTGTGACAAAAATTGGTGCTGAAAATAACACACAGTTTGGGACACAAGGTAGTCTGTTAAGGCATGAACGGATACTTTGTGTCATTCTGCCATTGAGATACTGTGGTGCTGAGTCTGGCTCTGGGGAGAGCTTGTTTTGATTTCTTGGTCTCTCCATGACCCTGAACACATCCTCTCTGGTTTGACCCAGTGGACTCTAATCACCTCAGTATCACAGAGAGACCGGTTTTAGATCACCCACCCATATCTGGCAGAGCTCTCCAAGAAAACACTTGAATACTTGGAAGGTTTTCAACTAACACAGCTAGACCACAGCCCTCAGCTTAAGGAGAGCTGGCTGTTTTAGCAGCACTGTTGCTAATTTTAGTGCCTTTGGTTCAAAATTCTCCTCTCTCATAAGATTATTTGCCCTGTTTTCTGTTCTTGTTACTACAAAAAACCATTTGTAAAATATGTTGGTTTCTCTTAGAAACAGCCATTGTGTAAGCACACAAGAGAATGCAAACCCAAACAATTCCTCCACACACATTCCCAGTAGCTGTGAATTCTCCAATGGCTGCTGGAAGCTGGCATCCAGGTGAGGGGCAGGATGTGTAAGTGCCCACATTGCTGTGAGGTCTGGCTCAGTGATCTGTCTATACCTCGAATGCCAAATTGTCACAGGCAGGCCCACTTACCAAAGCCTCGCTCCTGCCCATGGGTGCAAGTGAGTGCTCATGGAAAGTGCCCCCCGGTGGTCTGCTTAGGTGAGGAAGTTCACAGGTACTTGAGCAGGGACTAAACGCCATGTCCCTGGGAGAGGAAAGCAATACTTCATGTCTCTCTGCCTCTCTTTTCCTCTGTCAAGATTTTGAGACACAGATGCCTTTGCGATGTCCACCGAGACATCTGAATGTATGCAAATAGAGGTCTGGGTATCAATCACAGTGTCATCAGTGTAATTAGCATGGCCATACTGACGTCAGTAGTGCCACTGCAATTCTGCATCAGTGGGAGGGGGACCAAAGTCAAGCAAAAGGCCACGGGTCTGGCTCAGCACTCGCTGCAATCACTGCAAGAGCTGCCACCAGTTTCACAGGTGACAGAGGTACACAGAGAAACATCTGCACCCTGTGGAGAAGTTCTTCCTGGTGCATTGGTATTTTGATGGTAATGTCATGATAATAAAGTACCCTAATAGCCTGTAAGCTCTTTAAACCAGGGATTGCTCTTTGGCTCCCGACTTCTTCAGGCTCAGCAGGGCCACGGTCTGAAATGCAGTGTTATAGGCCCTTGTTACCAGAGCCCAGACACAGTACTACTGAGCAGCGCTCCAGACTGTGCCTCTGAGCAGTTACAAGCCACCATTCCTAGCCCAGCCAAACTGGTAGCATCTCATGGAGCCTACTCCAGGATGTTCTCTTCAGTGTAGCCAGCTCTAGGCTGAAATACGGCCACTTCAAAGCTCAAGGCAAATCTAGCTGTAGAGAAGGATGTGAAAAAGAACACTACATGCAGTCAAAATGAGATACATAAGCAGACAAAGCGTCAATGCCAAAGCTGGATATTCCCTGAAGCACTTGTATTACCTCTGATTTTACCAGGGAATCAGAAGTGACACCATGTTCTCTTGTTTTTTAACCTTAACCTCCCTCAGCACAGATCCTTCCACAATGCTTGAACCCTGTGTGGATCTCGAGGCATCCGGATGAAACTGCTTTTGGGGCAGTACTGCATGATCAGCATCAGGGTGAGCCTGTGACAGAGGCTGCTGGCTCAATTCCTGCTGCAAAGTGAAGCAAGTCAGCAGGGGCTACAAAGGATGGCATCAGGTGGTGGCTGCTGGTCCCAGCCTACCCCAGCCCTCAGCAGGATTTCTGAAGAGTTATTATTGTCTCCCGTCCCTAACCAAAGGATTCTCTCTCCTCTGTGAGCTAGATACCATGTGATTTGTGGCTCTTGGACATATAATGATATTGGTAGATACCTGGTCTGATCAAAAAGGCTGGACACCTACGTTGTACGCCATGCTAGCAGTGTAATAAACCTCCTATTTTTCTACCCCTTAGAAAAAGTAATTTATGTCTCCATCACTACTAATAAGTGTGTAAAAGCTGGAGAAAAGCATATCTTATCTAGAAAGGCTGTCTGACATGCCAATCAATGCAAACAGTAAAGGGTATGTTGCTGCCTTGCTACAAACAGTTGGACTTCAGACACATCCAGGGATTCTTTCTCTTCTCCCTTAGGCTCCTCCGTGTAAGTCTGTCTCCGTTGCAGGGTTGTTTGAAACAGCAGGACTGTCTTCACTTGTGTACAACAGACACCTGTACCTATTTCATCAAGGGCTACACAAAAAATTATCCCTGTAGAGCTAGGTGAGGAGGCGCACAAAGTACTTCACACACAAGCATCCAGAGGCTTTCTGAATGCTGCATCCCTCCCGCTGCTGGCATTTGAAGTCCTGACATCTCTCATGTCCCCGTCAGACCCAAGTGAGCCGCCTTTGCCCACTTTGATTCAGGGGCTGCTTTCTCTGTTGGCCTTTGGGGTTAAACGAGAGCAGCAATTGCCTGCTTTGTGTGGGGAATGGTTGTTAGGGCGACAGGGAGGAATTCCTTGGCACCAGCACTCGGGAAAGAAAGGAATGAGCAGAAAAATGCTCAGGCAGAGTCGGCCAGAAGCAGAGCAGGGCCAGAGCAAGCCGAGGGGACGTGCTCTGCTGTGTTTGTGTTCCTGCCTCACCCTGGCCCTCCCACCAGCAGCAGAGGGGCCCTGGGCAGCAAAGGTGCTCTGCAAAGGCAAAGTCAACACACCCCTCACTAACCTGTGCAAACCTCTGGGCAAAGTCCCCTGCAGCACGGCCCCGCTGTCCCCACGGACCCCAGGGCTCGACCCCCTGAGCTACGAAGGGGCCGAGGGGAATCAAGCCCTGAGTTTTTACTCTATTGCTGCTTCTGTGATTGAACACCCCCCACAATATATAGCCGTAGATTTTTCCTTGCGATACTTGGCACAAAGGTGCTTGTGGTAATAAAAGAAACTTGGAAAATTAAGCTGTGATAGTGATTTTCAAATGGAAATAATACTATTTTGGGGTCATTTTCACTGTGAAAGATGGTTCAAAGGCACAAGAGGAAAGGGCAGGGTAAGCACTGGGCTGCCTGGTATGTGAGTACAACTTCTTTCGGCTTTAGTGACTTTATTTTTGCATTACAGATGCTCTCCTTGCTCAGAACTGCTGCCTTCCCCATCTGCTCGTTTTCCCCAGCTCACACCTCTTTCATAAACAGACAATAACTGTTTGGATTGGCTTGCTGGCAAATTTGCACAGCTCTCCCTTATAATGATCAGATTTCAGGTGACGGTGAGCTGATTAATAGATGTAAGGGCATTTGGTCTTAAAAATCGTGAGGGGATTCAGCTGCTCCTATCCATTTAATTAGTAATAAACAGGAAGCAAAGAAAAGAACAAAAAAAGTGTTGGGGAGCAGTAGAAGGTAGTATTTTGTCTCTGGGCTTGTTTTTGTAGTGGCTTAAAATCTGCAAGATGAAACTAGTGTAGTTTGCGCAGTGAGAGGGTGTAAGCCTGTCTGCAAACACAGCTGGGACAAGAGACTGGTGTAAGTCACTGGAAGGTAGGGCAAAGTGTTGATAATAATGGGTATAGAGATAAAAGAAGCAAAGGGGTTATGTTTAGATCTGGAAAGCATAGTACTGCGGGAGTCTGGTGACCAACGTATAAAAGAAAATTCTGCAGTTTGGTGAACTGTCTCCTCGTAAGAGCTACGGTTGTACATGGTATGATCTCCAGACCGGATTGGAGAAATTTATTAATCTTTTAGCCTTGTAACAGAATGCCTCTGTCCTGTTCAGTCTGAGGGATGAGCTCTGATTTCCTCAAATACAAGTAGTTATACGATTCATCAGATTATCGTTCTGCATAAAAGTATCTCTGTGTGTTTGGTCCGTTGTTTCCACAACGATTGCATTTGATTTCCAAGTTTCTGGCTGAAAAAAACAAACAAATACAAACTTTGGGACGCAATTCCCAGCGGGCTGTACTGTTCTTGTTAGGCTTGAAAAAGTCCTAGTAGAGGAGGAAGCCATGGAGGAAGTGAAACTGCTGAGCAGTTGAGAACCTGGTTTCCATAAGCTTTCATATTCCAAAGCAGTCGGCTCCTGGCCTGACGCATTCCAGGCACAGGGACAGACTTTAGAAACCTGCAGATGGAAGTGGGCTGCCTCTGCACCCTAGAGACTTTAGTCACCCTCAATCTAAATTAGAGTATCTTTTAGACTGCTCTTATTTGACCTAAAACAGAGCAGTCGGAGCTTAAAGGGTGGTGAAAGCTTCTTGAACCAGTGCCAGTAATGCACTGTTCTAAGCCTATCAGCACCTTTACCTCGTGCCTTAAATATTTTTGGGGTTTGAAAAAGGTTGAGCAAATTCCTGCTTGTGATTTCGTTTACAACTTACTTACTTAACTGGTTGAGTATGTAGCGACAGTGGAGCTGCCCCTGATGATTCAACCTTGGAAAGTCCCAAGGGCAGAGTCAAGAAAAGCGAAGTACCCTGGTAGCTTCTTCATTTTCTCTAGCTGAAAATAGATTTGGACCAAAAGGCTTAAAAACCCACATACCAAACTTGGTCATGGTGCATGTCATCTTCTGCTGGAGGTTTCTGCCCACTCTTGCTGGCTGATGACTGTGCCGGGCATATTGGGGACTCTCTGAAAGCCTAGAGGAGGCCCCTGGATGAGGCTTGAGAAAGGTTCACTGTGGAGACACTTTACGAATGTCTGTACCCACAGCACGATTGACCCACTGCCCAGGTAACCATCTCACAGACAGCTGAGAGATGACTGTATTCTGTGGGGTACCACAGTACCCTACAGTACAAGCAAACAAGATCCATGTCTGAGTCAAATTCTGACCACCTTAATGTGATGTTTGGCAGAATTTCTATTGACAGTCTTGTTAGTGGATTGGAGTTCACTTTCTGAAGAGGAGTGTTATCTGAGGTGCAAAAATGGCCTTGGGGTGTGTGTGCACGTGTGAGACAGTGAGGCTTGGGAGAACCCGTGCATCATCTTCTGCCCCTCGTCTGAAGCTTTGCTTGTTCCTGAGGGTAATCACTGAGGTGATTATATGTGATGTTGTGCCTTCCATAGCTTGTGCTGTAAAAGGTGTGTGTGTCTCTGGCACAGTGTAGTAAAGTGCATGAACCACGGATAAGCTCACTCACATACACAGCACGTCTGTTAAGGGAGGGACAAGAAGTGGAGTGAAGATGAATCTGTTGATGTTTAAAGCTTCTCAGTTTAACAGCACCTACGCAAGCAAAAGGGATATTGGACTGTAGTCTCTGCCTCCTGCTCCACTGGCCTGCGAGTGCCAACTGCTCTGGTCCGTACTGAGACTGTGCAGCACTGCCCTGAGCCCTGCTGCAGGGTTCAGGTTCTACAGACCTTTCCTAGCTCATCCATATTGATTTCTCAAAGTCTGGCCAGTGTCCCTCTGCATTAAAATCCCCTGTTGTGTCCCTTCACAGCCTTTTTAGTTCGTGCTGGCAAGAATGACCACTTGGGCTTTTTCCCATTTTCTGCCTGGTTTGGTCTCTGCTCCCCTCCGTGACCTACAGCTGTTTGCTGTGACTCTGATTTTCTGCCTAGAATGGCTTCTTTGTCCTTGGGTTCCTCAAGAAAGCTGACCTCCGTGGCAAGCTGACCCAATTAAATCCCAACACAGGGAAAAGGCACATGTAACCAGCCAGGCACAGCCTTCGGATCCAGCTAAAGCAAATCCACCCTGCTTTTGAATCCACCTTATCCCCAGGAGGAGGGGGTATGGAGGGACCACCCATGAGGTCTCCTTGCTGTGTGCTGTTGATGAACCTGCCTCTCAAACATGGCTAGAAACCAAGCCAGCGGCAGACCCTGGTGACATGATTATTATGCCAAGGGCAATGCCTCCTCCTTCACAGCTTGCCCTTGCCGTATGATGGATGTGTTTGAGGCAGGAGCAGCTGGCACAGCTCATTCTCTCAGGAATAGCCAGGGCAGCTTCCCAGGCCATCGGGGACCCTGCTGGGTTAAGTGAAATAACAGTGTGTGGAAAGGAAATAAGAGAAGCCCATAGTTTGGTGTTTAACCAGTGTCCCATGTGGGTCTGTAAATGTGAGAGGCGACAGAGCTCCTATATAACAAGGGTTAAGATATAGCTGGTAGGAAAGTTTCCATCAGGGCAGCTTTCCATTTAAAATAAATAAATAAATGCTGGCACGAGTGGATTCTGACAAAAGTCTAGACAGGAAAATATTGCTACAACCATAAGATATTTTAGCTGATTTCACAGAAACATTTCTCCAAATGAAACCGTTAAGATCAGTTCATCTCTTTTTAAAACAAACACAAAAAGGGGAAAAAAAAAAAACCCAAACCTAAAAAACACTTTACACTCCACTCCTCAGCCTTAATACGCCACAGCAGCTAGTGCAAGCCCTGTGACAGCTTTGCTGGGGTTGGCATTACTGAAATTGTTAGCCTTAAATATGCTGGTCCTATGGTAGCCTGGAGATGCTTCTTGACTCATGCCATGCAAGTCTAGGTATGGGATGGGGCAGGGGCAACCTCCCAAGTCTCTCTAGCGTCTGCTGCTTTATTGGGTTTTACTGTAAGATATAGGACATTTATGATGTGGGGTGTGGCTGTGTTTGTTGGGGTTTTGTTTGTTGTTTTGGTTTTTTTTTTTTAAATTAGTTTTTTTGAAGGAAGGGAAGTAGAGGAGTGTTTGTTAAGTTCCTAGAGTCCTGTTTTGCTGTTTTCCAGATTGGTAGAGATAGAGGGAGTCCGTAATAATGAGTGAGTGGCTGATTCTGTTGTAGCAGAACTCGCCGAGTCTTAGTGGAGAAATTACCTGGTTGTAATTTACATTTTGTGTTGGTGCCAGAGGCCAAAATGTTAGCAGGGAAGGGTGTGTGTGGGGAGGAGGAGTGGAAAAATTACAATGAGCTTTAGTCAATGGGGTTGAATGTAGGGCTCCTCACAAAGGAAGCCTGGTTTATTAAGCAATTTAATCTCTCCCTGTGAGATCTTGTGTGAAAAACAGGTTGAGCCATGTCTGAAGGCGTTTCCCCGCGGAATTTGTAGATAAGGGTGGTTTATACCTGCGTGTTCCCAGCACAGAGTGGCCAGTTACGTTCTGCAGCTTCCAGAGGGAATAACCCTCCTGAGGAGTACAGTTATTCCAATTTTCTTGTGGTAAGTTTTTTGAAAATAATTTTTCTTTCTTTCTTTTCTCCCCCTACCCCCTTCATATCTCAGTTTCTTGAACTGTGAGGTGTGATATGTGTGGTTTTCTTCTCCAACAGACCCAGGTATCACTACTGAGACGGCAATGGCATGGTGGAGGGCCTGGGTAAGTAGATGAAATACTGAAGTAAAACACCTCGACTTATTAAGTTGCATCAGGCTCTGTGTGGGTATTAAATGTTTCCCTTTAAAAATCAGCCAGACCTATTTACTGATTTTTCTGACTGTAAAATTAGCTTCCAGCACTTCCAAAACCTTAGTTAAGGAAGGTGTTAAGATGACAGCTGGCTTTAAGAGGAAGAGCAGGCTCTCCCTGGCCCTTCAGTTGGGAGTGGGGCAGGGGTTGTTTGTGTGCCTTTGTGCGTGGGGAGACAGTACTGGGGAGCAGCAAAGTAACACAGCTGAGGTCTGCGTTAGGTCTGAAAGCTGCAGGCTTTTCATCTGCTCCCTTCTCTTCTCTTCTGGGCACTGGCCTGTCCCTGGTTTGGTCCCCAGTTGCGCTGGCAGGCTGTTGTCACAGAGGCAGATGTGGTCAAGCCGCAGTGTCTCTTTCCTTGGTGGGTTTTTACTATTGCAACGACAATGTGGACTTGGATACTCTGTCTGTCTGCTAGGAGCCAGAAATGCTGTGTATGTTCTCTTTTAAACTCTTGTGGCTTTGGGGGGAATGCGGCAGGATGGGGGGATGCTCGTGGGGTGTGCTGAGGCAGCCTCCGGAGTACGGGTCGGGTCAGGCAGGAGGCAGCTCTAGTGATGTGCGTAGCTCTGTTGCCATCACTGGCAGCTCTCCCAGTAGCCTATGTGGATGGCCACATTTATCCCCAGATTTTATCCCCAGATACCAATAAGCCTAGAAGAGACCTGCTGGAGACATGTGATGGAGGAATACTGTCAGAGAAGTCTTCTTTCCTGGCCCAGTCCCCTGCCCATCACCACTGCTGGTAGTGCACCCGGCTTTCTCTTGGCTGCTTTTGTGTTGCCTTTGGAAAGATTTCTGTCCCCCCTTTGCCTTGTTGTGAAGAAGGCTTCATGTTTCAGCAGTCCATGCAAGGGGTGAGCTGAGCAGGGGGCCTCACAGGGGTCTCTGCTGCCTTGTGCCAGCAAAGGTGCCCTGGAAGTGTAGGAGAGCTGCCTCGCAGTGTATATTACCTCAGGTGCAATACATCATCAAGGAGTGAGAAACCACTTTGCATGGACATGACCATTTTTCAGGTTCTCATTTGCAGTTCTGCAACAGCAAGGTGGCAACTGGAGAAATAAAACACGTTGGTGGCTGGGGAAGATCAAGCTAATTCCTACTTTCCTTCAGATAGGAAACTTTTCCTGATCTCAAAATGTATCATGATTTTTTTTTTTCCCCAGAAAGATTAAAATTGTAATCTTCCTTTCTGCTGGTCTCCCTCTGCTTCCCTATTCCCTTTTGGAAGTTTAGCACAGTAAAACAGACTTTTTCTAAAGCTTGGAGTAAAGCTCTGACTTTAATTTTTCCCTTTCTGCTGATCTGTTCAACACAACCCTCCCAAGCTGGTAATCTTTTGAAAAATTAGAGTGAGAAAAGGAGAAGGAGAAAAACCCTTGAAAGCTCAGCGATCTCTTGCCTGTTGGTGTTGTAGGGGGTGGAGGCATGGAGAGGGCAAAGGAAGGATGGTAGAAAATTGTTTTGGTTTTCCAAGCCCTTCATTATAAAATAGAGTTCAAAAGCAAACAGTATGAAAAAATGTGAAACTTTTTCAGAAACATTCTGCTGGGAAAAAAATGAAACAAAAAACAAGTAACCCCACGTGTCCACAAATTCCAGCTTTTCAATAAGCTACCGTTTAGGTTTGGACATATTTTGGTAGGAAAACTTTTAATTCCCTTCCCCTGCATTTTACAGGTAAAACTTTTCAGAGCCTCAGCTGTAAGGTACACTGATTCCATTGCTTTCGTGCCAATTATTCATCTTCACATGAGTGTTACACAGATGACTCAAGTAGTTTCAGTTGGGTAATTGTAGGATCAATTCATGTGGAGAAACAAGATCAAACTGAGCAGGGTTACTCTGGAAACTTGTTGTGATTGTACCTGTGCTGGAACAATTAAATATATGGATAATAACACGTATGCATGAGTCATGAGAGCGCTGCTTGAGCCAGGATAGGCTGTAAATGTTTATTGGAATTAGTATCCAAAAAAGACTATTGTTTAAGTTGTTTCCGCTGCCTCCAAATGAAAGCTCGGCTTTGCACTCCCTCTTTCTCTGAGTCACCAGGCACAGGTCCAAAGCATTTCTTTCACATGAGACCTTCTATGCAGCTAGAGAGGATTGTCCATCTTTTTCAGAGCAAAATCAGATGGTTGAGTGTAACCTGCTTTCCAGAGCAGTTGTGGCAGTGCTGGCTGACTTCACGGAGGAGCAGAAATGGAGCACTTGCAATGGTCCTCCTGGCTCAGCCAAACCTCCTGTTCCAGACTGATGACGAACCTTTGGGGGTGGCAATGCTTTAATCTGTCATTGCATTTTCTGCAGTGACACTTCACCATGGCCTAAAATTTGCTGCTCAGTAGTCATTGGGACTCAAAGCTGCATCTAGTGAGAAGTTTCCAGTTGACACTACTGTCCTCTCTGCAGCTGCTCTCTCTGCTGCGAGCAGGCTGTGGTAGCACAAGAATCTGTCTCTGTGCTGGCTGTAAAGCAAACTTCTGCAAACTGAAGACCTCTTCCAGATCTTCCTGACTGGTGAACACACTGCCTCTCTTGATACCCATCATTGCCTCTTGCTTGCTTGTCACTGCTCTCAGAGCTTGGCTGGCAAAGGGGCCAGCATGCAAACACGTGCCAGCTGTATCTACCGGTAAAAGAGTCAAGAAGGACACCTGAGCTAGTTTGCCCAGAGCCAGCCTGAGCATCTGTGCAGCACAGTGTGGGTATGCTTCAGCTGTGGCACTAGGCTAGACCTGGCATTTGTTGACAGGCACTCCTGAGCACCAGCCATTCATCTTCCAGCCTCTCATTAAAAACAGGAATGAAGGTCCTGAAGGGAATTTCCACAAGCTTTTCTACTTGGCAAAGATCACTTGAAGGCTTTTTCTCTGGGGAGGACTTGGATGACACTCTAGAAGAGGGGTAGGGTCCTCTTTTGCACAGGAGGTAAGAGCAGAAGGGATTTCCACCATAACAGGAGGCTACTGGGTGGCACTTGGTGGTCCATGTCATGCGAGTCAGATGGGACAACAATAGTGATTCCTTCTGATCCGTAAGCTCTGATTTGAAGGTGCTTTTTATCTGATTCTGAGGCTACCCCTGTTGAAAAATCCATCAAGTCATACTGATATCATTAGTTCAATATTAACCATATCCCTGCAAGTAAATTTATGAGAATATAGTAGTTTCCTGGGGCAACTTAAATCTCTCTGCTGCTAAGGAAATTCTATCCGTTATTGGAATAAAGTGGCGATAACTCTCTATGACTAACCACTCATGTACTCACCTGTTGATAGGACCTTATTGTTAGAGATGCGTCAATATATTCAAGCCAGTCCCTTGACTAACAGCTTTTGTTAGACTCAGGCTCTTAAGCCTGTGTTCTGATTGATGGCCCCACTACCTTGTGGTGACTGGAATAAGTCTCAGCATGTCTTTCTGCCCTGAGATTCGAGCACTGGCAGTGCCTTAGGCATCTGTCTGGAGGATTCCTGTGCAGTTGGCCCTTGGTTCAGGGGAGAATGTCAAACCTGCACTTCTCCAGGTGGATCTCTTCCTTTGAGGTAGTCTCTTGGCCCAAATCCTTCCAGCAGAAATATTTGAAATCAGCCGTGCACAAGTGAAGCAGCAGCAGGAGAATGAATCTGCTACCTAGAAAAAAGGTCTGTGAGAGCACGACTATTCCATGAAATCAAAAAACTGCGGGTAAAATCTACCCTGCACCAAACCACCAAGAAATGCAGTTCCTAATAGCAGTATAATATGATAGCATACATGTTATGAAGTACTGTATTTAACAGGTGAATAAGAAAGTCTTAGCCCACTCGGCTTTTTCTACCGGCCTGCCTGCAGCTAATGACTGTTGCAGCCATGCTTTGCGCTTCATGTCTCTGCCAGGAGCTGAAGGCTGGTAGAGGCAGTTGGAGGCAGGAAACTTGTCTTCTCTTCAGAGCTCTGCTGAGACACTTTGAACCAACCCCTCCACTCTGTGCCTTCCCCATGTGTAGGCAATGAATAATACTAATTTACTTTCCAAAATACTTTTTCTTCAGCTGATGAAAAGCAGTGGTGAGAAGTCCCCTATTTTTCTTCTTGTTTCAGAGTGAAGCAGAGGGCAAGCCCATGACAGGTGCTTTAAACTTTGACCCCACACCTGATGCTCAGACTCTGTACAAGGCCATGAAAGGGCTTGGTGAGTTGACTCCAACCACATGTGTAAATTCTATGTTCTGCTTATAATTGGCAAGTTAAAAGCCATTCCTTAAGAGAATGGCAGCCAGAGATACCATTTTTTTACGTGGAAAATTAAAAATTAAAGTTTCCTCAATACATACTTGAACTTCTACATTATGAAGGCAATGAACTAGGGAAGGTTGTCTGAATACTTGAATTGGGATTTTGGACTAGTCTTAACTTACTCTGTGCACTGTGTTTATGGCTAATTGTTGCTCTCCACAGGGACTGATGAACAGGCTATAATTGATGTCCTAACCAAGAGGAGCAATATGCAGCGTCAACAGATTGCCAAATCCTTCAAAGGACAGTTTGGAAAGGTTCTTCCAAAACAAAGCCGTATTCAGTCACTGTTTCACTGCGTGCAGGATGTAGTAAATGGGCGTACAGTTCATCCTGCAAGCAGGGTGTAAACAATACGCAGGTCTTCTGCAAATAAGTAGATTAATATTAGTTTATAAGCCCTGGAGTGAATGTGTGAAATTTTTTTATTGGAAAAACTGGCTTTCCCCCAAAGACTGTAATTTCTTTTGTAAATTGCATTTTGACTAGAAATATTTTTTTTAAAATCTATTTTAACTTAAAGTGTAACGTATTGCTTTCAAAGCTATAACAAAACTTGATACCTTTCTAAGTGGCATTTTGAGTAAAATATTGGTTTGGTTTGGGGCCATTTCAAATGCCGAAGAAAGTTCAACTTAGACTTATTTAATTACAGTTGTTTGGAAAATCTGAAAATGAAAACAAACTGCGGCTATTGACAACCATGTTTTCCTGTGGCTATCTCTCTGTCTTTGATAAAATCTTACTTTTATTGGGAAAACTCTTCCACCAGCCGTACTCTGGAGCTAGTTGTCTGAGAGTCACAGTTAAAGAGGGGCAGAAGGAAGGAAATGTATTGGGAAAGAGCAATATAGGATCTTGGGTCAGCGTAGAAACAGGAGTCTCCAATGACCCTTGCTGGAAGGGGGACTGCCATGCAAGGGGAAGCTAATGGGTGGGGGGCAAGTATGGGACAATGAATAGAGTGCTTGCAACCCACTAAAACAGGGTGAGTCGTACCCTAAAAACCTGCATTATAGTAAAAGGAAAGTTTGAAGTCTATCTTCAGACTGTGTGCCTGATTCTGCAAAAGCCCTGGATGCATGTTCATATGCAAGCTTTGGGAATTGACTGTGTGAAGCTCCATCCCTTGCTCAACTCAAGGCCTTCAGCTGCCTGGTTCTGCTCACTGAGTAAATGAGGGCGGAGGGAGATTTTCGTCTTCCCTACTCTGCTGCAGAAATAATTACTACCAGGGAGAAGCTTGAGTAATGGGACAACAGAGAAAGTGGAAGAACCTACACAAATCCCGTTTTGGAGTTAGGTGCCTCTTGCAGTCCCAGGACCTTTCCTAATAAACCATCAACACAATACTGTCATTCAGCTTCATTGCTGTAGGCCATGGGGGTGGAAAGACCACTAGGCAGTAAAGACGTCCTCTGAGGCTTTCTATGTAACTGTGTGATGCATGTTCAACAGGATCTGATTGAAAGCCTGAAGTCTGAACTGAGTGGCAACTTTGAGAGGCTCATTGTAGCTCTCATGTACTCCCCATTCAAGTATGATGCCAAGGAGCTCCACGATGCCATGAAGGTAAGCAAATTGCATGCTGATACTTAAGTAGCGGCACGGATCCAGTGTTCGTTTCATTCCTAATGAAATAGTTAATTGTGCTATTAAAGCATATCTGGGGGGAAATGCTGCTTTTCTTAGGGGTGTATGAGAGTCTCTATACAAACATGTCGTGTAGAGCCTTGGGAAGGCAACAGCAAAACTAAACTCAGCTTTGGCAAGGAATGAACATCCATAGATGACGGTTTTCAGTTAATCATCTCTTTGCTGGTTTCTGCGGTGTCCCTTATGAATGGAGCTCAATGACACAAAGCTATTGCCCTGGTTCCCAACCTGAGACAAGAAACCTTTAAGAAATCAAGGAGTGATGGTGCCAGGGTCAGCCTGGCATCGGCTGAGATTCTACCTATTGATACAGTATCTTTTCAAGTTTCGGATGCAGAGAGGTCTATCAAAATGAACTGACTAGGCAAGCGTTGGTCAACCCATATCATAGAATCGTATCCCTCTAACACCTTCTGTCGTCAAAGATTCAGATCCAGAAATGCATTGCAGAAGCGAATCAGGTACCTCAGTAAAACAAACCGTGTTCAAACCAAAGGTGCTTTATGCCTCCAGCTTTCATCCTGACAGTTTCTCACAGCTCAGCATACAGCCTAACGCTTTATTGCCATCTGACTCCTCCCTTAACCATACTGCTCTAGCAATAAATTACACTTCATGACTAGATACCTTTCCCCACCTTTATCTCTCCACTATGTTTTCTATTAAAGGGTATAGGAACAAGTGAAGATGTTATCATAGAGATCCTGGCATCCCGGACAAAAGCGCAGATTAAAGAGATAATCAAGGCATACAAAGAAGGTGAAGTACCTGGGGCTCTAATTGTGTGGTCAGAGCAATGTGTGACTGCCTGATTGCGCAGCAGGAATGGTGTTACCAACTAGCACTGGCAGCAGGAAAATGGGATTTTTAAAAGCAAGAAGGTGCGACCTAACTCTCCTTTCAGCCTGGCAAAGAGAACATGGCTATGCAGACAGAATTTGAAAATCCCTTTCTAACTCTCCATCCAGCTAGAGGAAAAAGTCAGCAAATCACAAATTTGGTTCAGCTTGGCCACACCAGCTATTGTCAGAATGCAAACAAAACTATAGCTGTGCACTTGGCTTTTTCTCCCCTTTAAATACACTCTAGATGGGAATTTATCAAAAACGTATTTGTAACAATTTGGTGTCTCTTTGGTCCCCTAAACTTTATCTCTAACATTAGCTCTGTGTTTATGCCTTGGACGTCAGTGGAGCTAGTGACTCCATTGGATGCAAATGCCTGACCTGGGTATCACTGGGGGTGTGAGCTGACCTGTTTGGTTTCTTTCCCTAGCGACCTTTTTGACTAGTGTCAGGCTATTGTGTGTCCTCTAGGTGACTGGTAATATCCTGAATATATCACCCAAATAACAAATCCTTCCCTTGTCCTTCTCTTTTCCTTGGGTAGAGTACGGTTCTGATCTGGAAGAAGACATAAAATCGGAAACAAGTGGCTACTTGGAACAGATTCTGGTTTGCCTTCTTCAGGTAATGCTAGAGAAGAGAAATGAGGGTATAATGATCTTCGCATTTTTCCCTTCTTTTTTGGTGAAGGCATGCAATACAAGAGGCAATACAGTCATGATCTCCAGATAAACTGCAGAGACAAACATGTCACTTGGACTGGATCTATGTTTCAGCTTCAATGTGACTGAGGCAGGAAAACCCCCTCCCTTAGCAGCAGTAAGACAGCTGGGAACTTACACTCAGCTCCGCTGCAGGGAGACACCTCCCTTTTACATATGTGTAAAGCCATCGCACTCTACAACATTCTTAGAAAACAGTGCCCCTCCACTATGATTTCCCACTCTTCCAATGTCTGTGCCTTCAATGCTGAGTGTGTTTGAATACATTTATCCTATCAAATTTTCAAAATTTTCCTGCCCAGCAGCAGAATAACTTAGTGATTTTTTTGGCTGTGCTTCATGTGACTGATTTTGGTGCCTTTCAGTGAAGGAGTTAGCCCTCGTGCTGTCTGAAACATTACTGCTTGACTCCGCAGAAAATGATAGCTGATTATCATCAGTCTTTGCCCAGAATGTACGCTGTGATCCTTAAATATGGAAGAATCTTCATGAGACAAAATGGCTACCTTTCTTTTTCTTCTCACAGGGTGAGAGGGACAATGCCACTCTCTACGTGGACACAGCGCTGGCTCACCAGGATGCAGAGGTACTCTCAAATGCCTGTGATCAGTCGTATGCCTGCATCCCACCTCTCTTGAACTTCAGTGAGCAGCAGAGCTCTGGTCAGCAGAGGACTGGATCCCCAATAGTCTGGGGAGGAGTGGTCTTCAAGCAGGAGCAACTTGGGGTTCTTCAATTTTGTCTCCACTGCTAAGCCTTGCAGTTCCAAGGAGGAGTAAAAGCTCCAAAAAAGCTGGGCTCAGCTGCTTTTGACACGTGAAAGATTATGAGTATGGTGGGGTGGGACACCAAAGAACAGAGAAGAAACCTCAAGAGTGTTGTTGGCTGCTCCAGCTGCTGCAGGAGGGCTGGAAAGGGTGGAGGTAGTGGCTGCTCCAATTTGACTGGAAGACATGGTCAAGGGTTTTCATAATCAACCATTCTGGGAGAGCCTAATTCACACAGTGTTTTAGGTTACTTCAAACCCCTTTACCCTAGCACTGCCTTAAGCCAAACTCTGTTCCTTTACCAGCTGCACACACAGAACGCCTCTCTAACAATTATGTGTTAAATTGCAGACTCTCTATGCTGCTGGGGAGAAGATACGTGGCACTGACGAGATGCAGTTCATCACCATCTTGTGCACAAGGAGTGCCATACACTTGCTGAAAGGTATGGAGCAGAGTCCATATTCCCAAGCCTCTGAAATGAGTCAACACTCTTGCCAAAAAGAAGAGGCAGCGCTACAGCTGGGAAAGATGGGCGGTTAGAAATAGGTACTTCAGTCTGTCTCCTAATCCTTTGTCATCCAGCAATCAAAAGCTGCCAGCAGCTTTCATGAAAATCTATGAAGGCTTAGTGCTGCCAAAAAATCAAGCGGCTTATCTAGGAGTCCTTATACATTGGTGATGGCTGGGTGTTATAGCTGTTCTTATGAACTGAAGGAGACAGAGTTGCCTTCTAACCAGGCAGGAGCGTGCAGTGGACAGACCTATGACTCCTTTGACATGGGTTCTTCTGGGAACCGAAAAATCAACAAAACGTAGCTGGTTATTCACTGCTGGAGAACCATGGGGTGCACCCTGCCTGTCTGCCCCAGGTTCTTCTGAGGGCATCAGAAGCTTCTGAGAGGAAGACGCTAACCCAGATCCAGCTAAGGGAAACCCTGGGCTTCCTGCTGCCCTGTGCAGCAGAGGCCTGGCTTGTCACCTCAAGACTTCCGAGGCAGTCCGATGCTTTGACTAACAGATCTTGTTATGTCAGCTGAATCTAAGCATATCAAGTACCGTGTAAATCAGCTGCGCCTAAACTGGTAAATTTAGCTGGTGATAAATTAGGTATGCCTGAGTTTTTTCAAGCCGGTGTCTTCCCAGGCTGTTTTCTAGGCCCTGGAGGCCAGCTCCCCCTTGTGGTTCAAATTTAATCTCCCAGTGTCACTTAGAAAACAAGTGGTCTCGTCTTTGGCTGTGTCTGCCCTTAAGAACTGAATTTCAACTAGTTGTTGTCAGGACGAAAGCAATCTTTGGGACCTACTGTATCACCGTGTAAGTAATTTCCTCTGTGCTACAGCTGCCTGTAATTGTTTATCTTTAAAACATGACTGCAATTGTTGCAGTTAATTTGTTTGTTTTTAATGTGGGGAGTAGGCCTGAGTTGAGAAGGCTGCATCCGTCTATTCTGTGGCATTGCCTTTCCCCAAAGTATCTGAGTGTTAATGTTTAGGTATCTGATCTTCAGTGCCGAGCAAACTTCATTAAGACATCCAGTCCCTCACACAGGAGTTTTTCTTCTTTGTTAGTCTGAAAGCTAGGAATCAAATTGAGATCTGTAATTCTGAACCCCAGAGTACCCAGAGTGTATAAGGTGAACAACAACTCTGTTCCTGAGATTTTGTTAATGTGGGAGTTCAAATATCTTGGAATCTGCACTTGTGTTTTGCTCATCTTTTCTGAGTTGTTTTTTTAAAAAAATGCGGTTGAAATAGTAAGTTTTCCCAAACTTTTGCCATCGTTTTAAAGTCCAAGTACCATGCACAGCATAGTCCTATACTTAATTTTATTTTGTTTTGGCTCCTGAAGCTAGTGACATCAACAAACACAAGACCGAATGATGGACCTGTGCTTAAGCTTCTGTTGTCTGCTTCTTTTCTGTGTTTAAAGACAGCAATGAAGGGTCAGATTTCCAAATGAATATGAGGTGACTGAACTTGCAGGGAGTTAAGACCTGTGGATGGGTTGGGTTTTTGCGAATGTTGCCGTCCATTTTCGTAGCTGATTTCTGGGCTTGACTAAAGCCTCCTGAAGTTGGTGCAAATGTGGCCATTGCTTTAGCAGGATCTGTGTTTTTGTCCGAGCCATACCTGTAAATATTGTGCACAAAATGACTGAGCAGTTGCTTGGCAAAAAATTGAAGGTTTTTTGTGTTTCAAACAGTGTTTGAAGAATACGAGAAACTGGCTGGTAAGAGCATAGAAGACTCTATCAAGAGTGAAACTAATGGTTCACTTGAGGATGCCATGCTGGCTATTGGTAAGAGTGGCTACGTTTCCCTTTCTTTTGTCTGACTCTGATGCCTTTTCTCCTGCAGCAGCTGACTGTTATGGGATGGATCTACTTTATAAGGGTATCTAGTAGGTAGTAAGGGGTACTTCTTAGGTGGGATAAACTCGGAGAATCCCAGGGGCACACTGAATTAACGGAAAGCATGTTGAATCTCTGCTACCTGCTGCGCTGGACTGGAATTACCGTTGATTCTCACTGAGCCTTTTTGTATGCCTAGTGAAATGCACCAGGAACATTCGTTGCTACTTTGCAGAGAGGCTGTACGACGCTTTGAAGGTAAGACTCTTCATTGTAACATACTTGTTTTCAGACTGGACTTAGCTTGTAACCTGGCTTCCACCAATTCAAAATAGAAGAGACAAAGTTTTGGTGAAATCCAGTAAGTTTAGTGCCATTGCTGCAAGTAATATCAGAATCCCTTCAGACACCTTGGGTAGAGGAGTACCCTTTAAGCCTGAGATACCAAGGGAGTCAGGCTTTTCTGACTTAGGAGTCTGCAAGGAGCCTAGTCCCACCTTCTGGAACATGGACAAAACTTCTGGAAGATGCTTTTCTAGGAGGCTGATCATGGTAGAATTTTGCCCATAATGTTAACTTAACGGACTGAACCACAATATTTTCTTTTAAGGAAGTAGTTCTCCCCATGGCAGTATAAATGAAAGAGTTCCAACCGGGGACATGTAAGGCATCTGCAGATTGTGCCCCTGTAACTCTCAACTGATACGTAAAAAATGTCAGCTCACCCAACTTTGTGGAAAGCTGAGATGAGTGATTATTTTTGTTACCCGTGTGATCTTAATTTTCCTATGAGTGATTAAACAATATTGGTTGAAGCCAAGTGTTGTATGGGTGGTGCTGCAGAAGGACAATATGTATTCAGTGCCCACTTCCAACTCTGGAGCATGTCTGCTTTTGCATTTGACATGTACAAAGACTTATAGCACACTTCCATGGTGGGCTTGTGGTATTGACAGTGGCCCCTGGCAGGGGGGGGTGGGGATTGGGCTTCTAGAAGGAGAAGCAGATGTGCTGCAGAACATGTGCCAAGCGATGTTTGAAAGCTGACTCCTCCCGTCCTGGACCAGTTTGCAATGGCTTATCCCTTGAACACCAACTAACACCACAGACTGATATATCTGTTATTGCAGGGGGCTGGCACCCGTGATGGGACTCTTATTAGGGTGATCGTTTCTCGAAGTGAAGTTGACTTAAATCTTATAAAGGTTGAATTCAAGCGTATTGCAGGAAAGTCTCTCTCCAGTATGATTCTGGTAAGCAACATGTTCACATGATGGTTCTTAGCCATCACATCTGTACGTTCCTAACCTGTCCAGCACTGTGGGATGCTTCCATGGTTGTTTTCAGTAATGTAATTCTGCTAAGATCATAGCTCTTCTTCATTAGGCCTATTAACAATCATCTCCTTGGGAGACACACATGCCTGAAAGGTGAGTCAGATCGTATGCTCTGTAAGTGACTTGGGCAGAGCCAAACCTGAGGAGAGACTGCTCCAGGTTTTTCATGGACCAGACTCTGTATCAGTGCACTTCATGATCTCCTAGATGAATCTAGATTCATTTAATCCTGCCTGTTACACCTTTCCCACACAGCTGTGCTGTTTTCTCCTCTCTCTCTCTCGTCCTTAACTATGTCAAGCCAGTGCCGTATAAGTCAAAACAGTGCTGTTGGTGTTTTGGTGGTTTTGGTTTGTCTTTGTTTTTTTGTTGTGTGGTTTGGTTTTTTTTTTGTTTTTTTTTTAAACTGACTTATCCCAGGCGAAGGCCTGGTCTATACTGTGGTAAGATATGCTTTGACAAGGTTCCCTTTCTAAACCTATTGTAGCTTCTGAGGTCTGAGTCTCAGCTCTGAGTGAATGACCCTCCCCTGTTAGGGCTGAAATGCTGGGTTTTACCATTTGTCCTAAGGACTCCAGGACATTCCTCTCCCCCGGTGCAAATGGCACAGAAGCCCTATCCTCAGCAGTCCCCATGGGAAGTCTGGTTCTGTAATGAAGGCCTTTTCTTCTAATTTGTACTGTCAGTGTCTGTCATGTTGATTAATGATCAGTCTTCAAGGGTCTGCACGGAATATTCATTCCTTCTGAGAACTGGAACTGGCTTTACACCTGTCGTCACCAAACCTTCAAAGGGAGCAAATTTTTTAGCTAGTGATATTCTCTGTAGTGCTTCTCTAGATCAAAATGACCATATTTGTGGCTTTTAAAAAAATAACATATGTCAGGGCTAACTATATTGCCCTCTCTTTTCCTGTAGAAGAGAGAATGCTACACAAATACCAGGGACATAAAATCTGAACACAACAAGCTTGGTTGCTCTCGTTCATGCTGACTTTGTCTGTGCCGCTCTGTGGGATGGAGCCATGATCAATTGCTCACCTGCATTCCAAAGAAAAGAATTGGACTTGATACATGTTATTTCAGGTGGCAGCTACAAGCCTCATTTCTCCATTCGCTTTTGATGGTGTGTCAGCTGGCAGTAACTCTGCTGAAGCCTCGCTTGCTCTTTCCAAAGTCCTTTTCCTGTGTGGACATACCCCACAGACTGACAAAGTCATCACTCAGAGCGTGCAGAGGAACTCACCTTTTTTTTTTCTTTGTTTTTTTTTTTTCCCTCCTGTCAGGATGACACCAGTGGCGATTACAAGACAGCCTTACTGAATCTCTGTGGCAGTGACTGACAAAATCTAGGAGGAAGATGCTGAAATGGATACAGAGGGAAAATTAACAGTGAACAAGAGTCTGAAATTGTATCCGTAGAAAATCTTTCTATTGATCCAAGGGGGGAGAAAAAGAAGATTAAATTAATGGTGAAGGTTTCCAAAGTTCTCTGAACGACGTGGATGCTCGTTACGCATTAAAAGCTATTCACTTCCCTAACAGTTTTTCAAAGACAAGTGGGAATGTTTCTTTTTTTGTTTCGTTTTGTTCTATGCGATTTCTCTTCTCTTTTAACACACTGTGAAGGGCAGCACTTAGACATAAAATTAAAGGCTATTTTGAGCCATTGAGCCCTCTGTAGGTGTTTCACAAGTGTGAACAACCCTACAAAGCTTGGGCTGTCCTGAAGCCTTGCTAACTTCACTAGGACAAGCGGGTACAGCACTGACCATTTGATGCTAGCGGTGGGGGGGTGGGGGATGGTCTGGAAGGAGTCCCAGATATTAATGTGGCTTTAGGGCATGGGTCAGAATGGAGAACTCAGTCCGGGGGGAGGCTGGTTTAGCAGCCTTATCTGCATAACTTCAGTGGGGGCTCCCCAAGGAGCAGGGAATGGCAGAGCCAAACTGGCTGTAAGCATGTGAAAGTTGAAAGCTGTGTGCTTGATTTCCTTCTTGCTTGTGTTGAGTGTCTGCAGGGGGAGACCGGCAGGTTCAGGGAGTGGCATCTATGTCAAGAGTGTGGGGAAATAACTGGGACAGATTATTTGGTTTTGGTGAATATAGGATATCCTGCTCCTTGGGGACAGGCCTGTTTCTGCTCGTAGTTTCACAGTAACTTCACAGAGGTCAGTGGACTCCCATGGAGATTCCCCCCCACCTCCATGACTGCACCTACCACCTGCTGAGTGAGGCACCAGATTTGGACACTCATACAGAGAGAACAGGATGAAATGCTTTGAGAAGCTCAGGTCTGCCTTGATGAATGAGTCTCCACACTTAAAACAACTCATTTAAATGTGTAATGACCAAAAAACATTGCTTTCAGAGTTGTAGCATTTCTGATGGAGTGGGAGAATTTTCTGGCAGAGGGGTGGTTCTTCCCTTGTGCTGCTGAAATGATCAGGAACTGGTGCAGTGAAAGTGGTGAATTCAAAAAGTCCTGGGGAGGCCAGGACCTGGAGCTGGTGTCAGGGTGTCTGCAGGTGTCGCCAGGTGAACGTGAAGAGGAGGAGGTTTCAGTCTCTGATCCTTTAAGTGCTTGTGTTTTCAGTAATATCCCAATTTCTCACCTGGAGTAAAATGAGTTAGAGACACATCTCTAGACTGAGTGTCAAGGGGAAGTTCTTCACTCAGATTTTTGGGGAATGTGGGCAAGCTCCAGGCATCAAAGAAATCACACGTGCCTTTGTGCTGGCCAGAGGTCTCACTTGATTTTGATTTTTTGGAGAGGCACTTCTTCTCATTAGTTTTGTGTAAGAGCATGTTCAGGCACTGATCTCTAGCGAGCGGCGTGCCAGGACCGGGATGGGATGGGATGGGATGGGATGCAATGCCTACTGCAGAGAAAACCGTGCTTACACCACCATCTTGTGGGCGAGACCCTGTGTGCAGCCCGGCAGCCGGACCGTGGCGGGGAGCCCACGGGCCCACACGGGACCCCGACACCCGTCGGCTGAAGGAGGCGAGTTGAGGGAGCATCCCGGTCGCCCCGTGCCCCTCGCCTCCCCGCACGCTGCCCGAATGCCTCGGGCACCGTCTGGGGCTGCAGCCGGAGAGATGCTGAACAGGCACAGGGTGGTGAGATCTGCTCCCCTTTAAACAACGCACGCGTTCCCTCCCAGCTGTTTCAAAATCTGTAACGAAGGGGTGCATTTGCTGAAGCATGTCCCCTTTGTGAGTCCAGTTTTTAGGGACTTTCACCCTGCAGCCACTTAGCTCTGGTGTGGCCAAGAGGCTCTGTGGAAATGCTCTCCTCTGACCAGATCTGTCTGATGAGGCTTTAGTGAAAATATGAGCCATTCCCCTGGTGTTTGGGGTATTATTTTGGAAAGGCCAAATGGGAATTTGTAACTGCCTCAGCAGGGAGCGCGGATGCTTGTTACGGTGGTACCCACAACATTTGCATTTCTTGAGGTTGGACAGGCTGCGAGGGAGAAGTAATCCCAGCTTGGAGGGACTTAAAATCTGACTAGAAAAGCCTAATGAACGCTCAGGTCTTCAAAAATACTTTAGTTCGGAGTTGTCTGTTGATTTCACTCAAACTTTTGTGCTTATCATCTCGGATCTCCTGGTGGTGTTGTTATCAGGTTATTCAGGTCAGAGGTTTGCTTTCCTCCTTGGCCTGTGTTTAGCACAGTAGGCTAGGATTAGAGTTGTTTCCACCAATTGTGGTTGTGGTCCCAATTTATTAATAACAGCTTAGGAGATGTAAGGTGAGTTGCCCATAGGCTCACAGGAGATCAGTAGTAAAGCTGGGAAGCAGGAACAACTGAGGGAAGCTGATTCTATCACCATAATTGCTGGGAAACAAAACAATTGTAAAACATCAATAAAGATTTAATTACATATTGATTGCTGCTAAAATGTTCCCTGGGTGAACAGGCGCTTTAATAAAGTGGAATCAATTCCTAAGCTTGTTCTAACCAGTCTTTTCCAAATGCAGATATTGACTTACGGCCTTTCTATTCATTCACAGTTTAATTAACATGATTTTATTGCACAAAAATCAAGATAAACGCTCAGCAAGGAAAAGGTAACAGGGGCAATGTAAAAAATGGCCAGGACTGTTGCAGGCCTCCCGCTGCCTGTGTGCCAGCCTTTTCCCACCTCCTGTGCTGCAGGAAGACCTGTGTGCAGGCAGTCTCCAGGCACTGCACTGGTGCCACCTTGCTGTCCCTGCCTGGATGGCTGCTCTGTGTCCTCAGATGCAGCGCACACAGGGCAGGAGCCGTGCTCACCGGCAGCGTGCTGGGGTGTAGGTACTTTAGCCCAACTCACACCCCAGCGTACAGAGGAATAGTTGACTCCAACTACCAGCTCTGTTCCGGATGATACTTGGGAAAACTAACAAAAATCTATTCCAGATATGATGCTAATGCACATAAATTGTGGTTAACCCCTGAAGGCCCCCGTTCCAGAGAAAGCTGACTTTATATAGTGTTGCTTAATTCTCCCAGCACCCCAGGGCAGATGTGGCCTGAAACCCAGTAGGCTGAACCCAGGATCCTCAGGCAATGGCCAGCCACAGACAAGCAAAGGCTCTGCTTAAAAGGTATCTGTGACTTCTGGAGAGGAGAAAAGATGGGATGGGTCTGGCTTCATTTGTATTTCTATTTTGCAGCAGTTAGTAGCATTTTTGGATAAAATATATTTAAGCATTCAAACTGAGGTTAAAAAAAGACATTGCTTCTGTTGGGAAGTGGAAGAAGAGAACAGCAAATATCCTAGTTGGGCAAACAGGGAAATCTCTTTCCTATCTCCACTTGCATAGGAATGATTTTTAAGGGTGAGGAAATCGTCTGAGAAGGATGTTCGATCTTCCTATGGTTTTTCCAGCAGTACACAGAGGCACCTCTGGGTGGTGTCGGCTGTTGAGCTAGTGTGGGGCAGGGAAAGAGCCTTGCCTGAGGCACCAGGGCTGGCACTGGGGCGTCTGTGAGACAGCCCAGACGGCACTACTTCTCTTCAGAGCAGAGGGTGGGTTTGCCAAAACAAGGACAGCACAGCGTGTGGCCGGAGAGGGAAGGGGAGGTGTGTCATCCTAGCATGGATGGTCCCATTAGTTGCTCTGGGGTGGGCTGGAGGGAGGCTTGAAGGGAGAGCATCCTCGCTGCTGGGCAGATGGGAGCCTTTCTGTGTGGAAGCTGCTGATAATTTTTTATTCTTAAGTTAATAAATTGATGGTAAATTAGTGTTGATTTATTAATGTAACATACTGCAGTGAGGAAATACTGCCTGCCACAGGCATGCAGATGGGATGATGAAGTCTCCAAGTGTTGTGGCTTATTGCCTGGCTTTCTTGAAGGAGCCTGTTTTGCTGGCAAGATGGTCATCTGATGACAAAATTGTAGACCTTCCTCAGGACTTATTGGATGGTATCTCCCTTGCAGGGAAGATAGTACCAAACTGTAAGATGCTAAGATGGGACCGTGCCAAAGACACAACAGGCTTTCCTTCAACTTCTGCCCTGAAGACGAATGCCTGAGCTGACTCCAAATACTCTTCACTTCTTTAGTGGTTGGGGTCGATAAGTGCAGCACATCCCCGAGCCTGGGATCCCGCAGCAGAGCTGTTTTGTTTGACACAGTGCAGTAACCTCTTCTCCTCAGACCACATGTAAACAAGAAGGTCACTCCAATTCTCCATCACTCCCATCACTGCAAACAATACTGGCCTTGTATGTCATTCAGCCTTCTGGTGTCATCCGTTTGAACCCAAAGGACTCATCCCTGAAGTTCCAAGAAATTATCAGAGGAGAATTTGTTGTTTACTAAAAACTTCATGTTAGGCTGTAGGAAAAAGTTAGTACTTTAGATTTTACATCTGACTGTCCTCCCAGAAGACGACAGAAACAGTCAGCCCTGGGGACCTGGGCTCCTGTCTGTTTGGAGAAAAGTATGATTTGTTCAAGCTGTGCTTCTGTTTTCCCAATATCCCTTCCTGTTCCAAATCTCAATTAGCCACGGTGCGTCAGCATTGTGCCTTGGACTGCTGATGTCTGCTGGAGGCTTAGGACTGGCATTTCTGAGCGAAAGTTGTATGCCCGACACTTAAGGGTGTCATTGGTACGGGAGTTCAGAGCTCGCAGGGACTTTATCTTAGTATTTCTTTGAAACTAGAAGAACGCACGTGGTGATATTTTTCTATGACGTGTAAATCACATGGATACATCCAAGGGGTTTTATAGTCCTGAGAGACCTTTTCTGCATTACTGGCTAGATAAAAGAACTTATTACAAAAAAAAATATGCAGATGTTCGTAGATTCTGTACATGCAGGGATCTAACATTTGGAGAAATAAATAGCTCTGGATCACACAGAGAAACCAGTACTGTTCTCTCCGTGGTAATGAAGAACAGGATATGTTGTAGGCACAATATTATTAATAAATAGTGAGCAATGCAGTACAAATCTGTAATTCAATTTAGGATTTCAGCTGAAATTGCTCTTTGGAGTTATAGATGACAGTGAGCTCTGAAATTGAGTTACAGTCCAAGCAGGAACTGAGTCATGTGTAGCAATGTTCTAGGGAAGCATAGAATCACAGTCAGCACTGGGCAAAATGTTATTGACAGTAGTACATTCGCTGAAAAATGGCACTTGGTGGACATAAATGAAGTTTAACTGAGCTTAAAAATGAATGTCAGGCAGAAAAACAGGGTGGAAAATGAAAGTCAACATTTCCATGTATTGATTTTAAAATGGCAACTTTATTTTAAAAACTGTTTCAAGCTGAAAAACAATTATTAAAAGGTTTCATTAATCTGAAGCTGAAACATGACATTTTGTAGGGGAGAAAGTTGAATATTTCAGTTTGCCTCAGAGTATTTTTTTTTTACTTTCCAAAATGTCTCCTGAATTTCTATGTTAGTTTAAGCCAAAGAACCACAGTTTACCCTTCGGTTCCTTGGTTTAGACACTGACCTGAAAGATCCTTTGTTATTTTAGCCATAATGAAGGCTGATGTTTTTCAAAAGGGGGGGAAGAGTCATTGCTTTAAATGTCACTAGCAATCTTCGCCAATAGAAAAGATCAGTGTTGTGGGGGCTAAATCCTGAGTTTAAAAAGGTCCCAAAAGGATCTTATGTTGACATACAGCTGATGTCAACCTCTAGCCTTGCCAGAACTTCCTATTCAAAGCTTGTGAAGGATATCAGAATCACCCAACAGCTTTGCTGCCTCCCTGTGTTAGTCACTTAGCCTTTCCTTTCCACAGTTTCCAGGGTTCGTTACTTTGCTAGGAAGCAACTATGACACATGAACATGAAATGTTTTTGTAAGAAATGCTAAGTCATAGTCAAGTTTCTAGTTTGCAGCAGAGAAGTAACAAAAGGAAGGTGCAGAAGCTTATTTACACTCTCCGCTAAACAATTCCAAACATAGCTTGTTGTTCAGAAGTTTATTAGCTATTTAGAATTCTTTTTCCCTAACCTAAAATATTAGAATATTTATTTGACGTTCTGGTATCCTAGACTCAAAAAAAGATGCTTTACTAAATAAACAGAGCTACGGCTTTCCATAAGATCATATAAATCATTCGTACTAATTCAAGAAATTACTGATAAATACAACAGGATCTCGTGGTTTTCCCCATGAAGTCACCATCTCAGCCTTCGCTCTGTCCTTGCAGGCAAGGCAGAAAAAGGTTTCAGAGTCCATGCCACACACATGGAGTATTAAAGGCTGAGTCTAGGGCTGAAATGAAAAATGTCCTGCAGTCTTTGAAAATCATTATATAAATGAGAAGGCTTTGGGGAGACCTTATTGCAGTCTTTCAATACTTAAAGGGGACTTATAAGAAAGATGGGGACAAACTTTTTAGTAGGGCCTGTTGCAATAGGATGAGGCATAATGGTTTTAAACTAAAAGAGGGTAGATTTACACTACATATAAGGAAGAAATTTTTTACAATGAGGGTGGTGAAACACTGGAACAGGTTGCCCAGAGAGGTGGCAGATGTCCCATCCCTGGAAACATTCAAGGTCAGGCTGGACGGGGCTCTGAGCCACCTGATCTGGTTGAAGATATCCCTGCTCGTTGCAGGGGGAGTTGGACTAGATGACCTTTAAAGGTCCCGTACAGCCCCAACTATTTTATGAATCTATGATAAACCCACTTATTCCTCACTGCTTGTCATGCTTTTGGGACTGAAAGACAATCCCTGCAGAAGGTAGTTTTCTGCTCTGCAGACGTGATAGCTCTGGATTTCTAAGCCAGAGCTGTGTTACCATGAGTAATCTGCTCACTCTAAAAGCCAGGTGGAGATAGATCTTTACTTCTCGGGACTATCTGTAATGAAGCTAAATTGATTAATTTCAGGAAAGTGTTCAAATTCGACAATAAACCTTTTTAAATAAATAGGATTTTTAAGCAGTAAATCACAAGGTTGGTTTCTTCTGAAGCACCAGATATTGTCCACAGTTAAACTGGTGATCCAATATGATATACTTTGCAAGCACCACAATAAGTCTATAGTCCTTTTCTCTTCCTCTTTCATCTCGATCATCCTGTAAGAAATCCACAGGCACACTAATTATGTCTTTTCCTGCCAAGTATTCTGGAAAGTCTGGTCAGACAACTTGGGATATTGAAAACCAGGCTAAATTCAATGAAGAGCTTTACCAGGTCATCTGTCTTCATGTATGTAATCGTTTGTATAACAGCTGATTCACAAATAAAATGATACCAGGCAAAAAGTTGGAAGAATATTGGTTTGGTTTTTGGTGGAAGGTAGGGAGAGAAGCCTCTAATTAAACTAGCCAAGTACCCAGTAGGCATTACTACGTTTTTCTGGTTTCCTGGTGAACTTTTCTAATGATAGGTCATAATCACTTTGTTAAATGTTTCAGTGACAGTAAACACAGCAAAAATAATTGTGTAGAATACATTGTGCCTTAAAGCTCTTTCACTAGTTTAGGAAAATTGTGCTTAAAAACTGTGGCATTTGGATGACCTTCTTTTTGCTGTTCTTCCAGCTAATACTAATACTCAATTCTAGTATAAATAAAGGCAAACATTAGTGATAATAAACTTTCAAACTCAGTCAATGACTTGTTTATATCTAGGTTGGTACTTGAGGGATATAGCGCAATTTGAAAGGCAATAAATTGAAACAAACTCTCTCCATTTTGGAGGCTGTTTATGAACTCTTTTAATTTGGTGTCATATTTATTTGGGGAGAATTAGATTATCCTATTCATTAGATGCAGTGGCCGGTGATGAATGGAACAACATTCCACATCAATGGCATTAATTGAATCCTTGCAAGCACAGATAATACCCCTGCAGGAAACAGGAGAAGATGGAAAAGTTCTCCAAAGTAGGTCTGCAAATACTGCAGTGAAGAGGGAGCGCTACTGGGTAGCCAGGCTTGTTGGCAGCAGTTGAATGTTTTTCATTTTTTGTGAGACTACTTAAAGAGTAATTATGGTCTCTAGGCATTCAATTAAGATCAGATCCCCATGGTTCTATGCATTGCACGAGTCCATGTCAAGGGGAAGCTCCTGATCCAAGACTGAGTTTAAACAGAAAAATCACACAATGTATGGGACAGGTGGTAGACCCAGCCAAGGGGAAAACAGGTGGTTTAGGATGTAGTTTAATGATAGAGGTTAGCTGTTGTACCAGACCTGATGTACTTCCTTTTCTCTGGAGCTGACTTGGTGATGAGCTGGTTCTGGGGACAAATCAGCAGAGAATTTATCTCAATATTTGTAGCCTGAGGCTGCAAATTTTTTTCAAGGGGTTGCCTGAACCAACTGAACCGCTCGCTGGTGGTGAAAGTGAGCTGTTCCACCCCCCTTTCCCTGCTCCCAACCACGTACTCTTGTGTGTTGCTGCTCCCAGGCCTTGTCTGACCACATGCCAGCCCCAACAACAAAAAGCTTAACACTTCTTTACCTAGGAAGGGAATGTCACCAGCTCAGCCCAAGATCGTCACCAAGGCAAGGGAGAAATCCTCTCAGCGGGACTTACTTAGCTCAGTAATAGCAAACCTGCCTCCTTCCTTTCCTGCTGGCTCAGACCCCTGCCCTGATGGGATCATCAGACTGGTGGTACCACCTCAGGGGAGAGAGTGGGGTGGACATAGGGGAGGGGAGGGACATGCCAGTCAGCCTGCTGGATTGCCTTTCTTGGGTTCTGGCACTATGCCCGTATAGGTGCTTTTAAAAACAGGACTCCAGCTCAGCAGGCATAGGAAGCCTTTTCAACATGTCTTGTCCAGGATCAACCAAGGAGAGAGTACAGGTCTCCTGAGCTGCAGGCTAGTGCCATAACTAAATCCTGTGCCTCAGGGGAAATTCACTTTATTTCAGAGGGAAGCCATAATCAAAAACACTGGCAGACCTTCCAGCAAAACCGATTTAAACCTCAGGTTTGTAACAAGGCCCAGATGATTTTCTCCTATCTCATCAATACTTGGGTCTGTTGAGGATTTCTCGGAAATGTGTCATTCTTCCAGGGAGCGTGTCCTATTGATAGAGCCACAAGCCACTGCCAATTAATCAGGGCATAATGCAGTGTTCAAAAATGAGCATGAGCTTTTCATGCCAGTCCTCTTTGATTCATGCCTCCGCTATGATTCATGACAGTCCTCTTTCGGATGAGAAGGTGTTTGTTATGAGCAAATTACTTTATTGTCAGTGAAAGATGAAAACCAGCCCGAGACATTGATGGACTTACGTGCAAAGAGAGTAGGAATACAAGCTTTGTTAAATTCTGTGTTTCCTGGTTGCTTCCTATAGAAGAGACTCTGTTCTCTCACACATCCCAATGGCACGAAGCAGTGAACAGTGGCAAAGTGGGCTGAAGCAACTCTGCCCTGGATGTATGGGACCCCTTGGGATCCCTGATGTGACCTATGAAGTCCCTGTATTCCTGATGGCCCCTTTCCATCACTGATGTGCTTCCAGTCTGCAGGCAAAGGGTAAGTGTCCTCAGCAGTGTGTTCACCAGTACGGTTCTCCTGGGGGAATTCAGGGACAATAGTTGGAGGGATTTTTCCTCAATGTTTTGAACACGTGCCCCAAACCCTGCCGCTGGGTAAAGGAGAGGGGCAGAGCAGCACATGTCAGGAATGATGATTAGACATGCAAAAAGGAGGTGCCAGAACTGGCCACTGGGAACGCCAATGACTCTGAGCTCTCCCATGGCGTGTCACTTGCCAGGGGCAGGAGGGCTGGAAGGCAGTAAGTAGCACTGTCCTCATTTTGCTGAGGCACAAAGGTGAGTGACCGGTTCAGGGTCAGCAGTGGAGCAGGGATTGAACACAGTTCATCAGAGCCCCCGGCAAATCACCCACCTGGGGACTCCACCTCTCCTCTCTGCTTCTGCTGGGCTATGTTTCCTTCTGACCTGCACTCTCAATATTGCAGTCTTGAGAAAGTGCTCTCAGCCAAGGTCTCAAAGAGGTTAAAGCAGTAATAGCCTCAGAGGGAGCAACAAGGGCATCTATAAAACTAACCATTTCAGAGCACTAATTTCATCAGCAGGCTAATTGCAAATATTGTATCTAAGAACATTTCCAGCCATCTGCAGGAAGGGAATGTCACAGTGCTTGAAAGGCATTATGTATTTATTATTGTGCCTTGCTGATAAATAAATCTGGCACAGTGAGTTTTGGATGTCATGATGATAATCATGCAGAACAAACATCTCTTGCTGTTACTTGGAGGTGTTTACACAACACCTTTATTGTGGTATCTGAATACTTCCTTGTGTGCGTAAAGTTCCACTACGTTTCACCTCTGTTTTAGAGTATAGAACTGAGTGAATATGGGGACTGATGCTGCTCCCTACAGCAGGGCTTGGCTGTGCCTGTTGTCCCACAGGAAACCTGTGATACTGCAAGGAACAAAATCGCATCTTCCCAGATTCAAGGCTGGTACTCTGCTAACTGTGTCTCCCCCTTCTGTTGTGGATCCAGGTAAATATTTGCACTCTCTAAACAACTTTCATCAGAATCAGTCCTAAGGGGATGTGAGCGTCAAAGGGACCAAGAAAAGGTGGATCTGTGACCCATTCCAGGGTAAGAACAGCAGCGATGTCAGGGAAATGGAAGTTTGTACTGTCACTGTCCCTGTGCTCTCTGTATTCTGGGTAAACTGAAATCCTCGCTTCCTAGAACCAGAGGTTTTGACAGACACCAAGTCTGCAGGAAGGTAAGTAATTTTTATAAAACGTACAGGGCAGGATTTACCATGTGGGACAGCTTGCTTTGGTTTTTGATGGTCCCTGAATCAGGCAATGGAGTTTGAGCTCTAAAGGAACCTGCCACCCCGTTGGATAGAGCTGTGGCACAATGTGCCTTTCTGTCTACTTGGAACCAGCTCTCGAGGCTTTTTGCTCCCTGGGAACCGAGTTTTGATGTTTGGACTGTCTCACATAACTCTCAAATCATCTGTGTTTGTAACAAACCCTTTTCAAGGACTTGGGTATAACGTATAAATAAAGTTAGTTGTGCTTACCTTTTTCCTCCCGTGCAAAGGTGACCTGTAAGGATCTGACATGTGAAGCTACCTGATGAGGTGGCAATGTAACAAATGACCTGTAAAATTTCCATCCCACACACCAATAAAAAGCTGTATATCTGCATATATCCTGCAGGTTTTGTGAGTTGCCAGACAAGGAACTGAGAGTTTCACACCACCACAGGTCCTACTTTGCAAGCCAGCAGCCTTTTAAAGAGAAGCCAAAATTATTTTAAAAAATATTTGTTTAAGAGTCAGTTTAGTGAGGGAGGTTGTCCCACTAATCATTATGATAACACTTGTTACGGCACTTCCCTTACCTGATGACCAGTGGAGACATTATATTCTGAAGTCTCAAAATCTGTGCTGAGACAGACATCCTACCAAGTACAAGAACATTTCTGTCTCGAGGGCGGGGTGAAGTTATTACATCCAGGCTTAAGGCTAAATAATCCCAGGGGTCAAGATATTCAGATTGAACTTGCAACATAGCTCTTAAAATATTTCCCATTTTCCTCTAGAATTAGAGAGTTGAAAAAACACACTCATGTTTCTCATTAGTTTTAGCATGCGGCTATCAATGAGACCTTGATGTTGTGTGCAAAGGAAATTGAAACCTTACCCCAGAAATAGCTCACTTTGAAAGGATTTATTAACATCCCAACTTGTATGGGCTCCAGTCCTTGTAGCTGATTTGTGTGGACAGATTCAACCCTAGGACTGAATACCATGGATTTTGTTGAAGTTCTCTTGGATGCCTGGGGTCCAGGTAACATCTTCTCAAGATCATGACCTATGGTCAGAGCAGAGTGCTGCAGAAAACTTTACATTCCCATTGACTTTAATAAGAGGTGTGGAAGCTAAGCACCTCTAATCATAAATAAATATATGTATATAAAGTGCTTGTAATAGTAAATAGACAGAAGTAGGTGCTGAATCACAGTGCAAGCTCTGGCAGATCACTATGTGGGTCCTGCTTTTCCTATAGCATGTGTTATATGTCTGCCCTATAAACACATGCAACACAAGATCTTTACTTCTAAATGCCTAAATGATTTGCATGTGAATACCGGGACACAGTCCTAGGAGTGATTTCCCACTTTGCAGTCTTGACCATGCTCCGAGAGCTCAGCTTCTCTGCTTTATGGTTCCCGTGTGTTATTGTTTAGGGCAGAGACTGGAAGGTTGTGCAGTATGACTTCTGCTTCTACTTCTGGTCTGACACAGCGCAGGCTATGGGATTAGAAGATGTTGGTATTGTCTGGGTAACCAGACGATTTGTTTAAAACTGATATATTAAGGTCGTCTTGGAATCTCATTTGTGAGATTGGTAATACTGGTAACACACATAGTGTGACTAGTTCATAGACTCCATATGTCTGTCACTCCTCCTGGCAGAGGTGATCCACAGAGAGGACACGGGTTGAAGACAGTTAGACTAAAGCAGCACCCGGTCACTGTGTCTACATGAGCAGAAGAGCAGAACCATGAGCACAAACCTGGCTTTGCCACCTGTGGCGTGCCTAGCAAAAGCCCTCCCAAAATCTGAACTCAGATCACTGGAAAACAAATAGAAAGCCCAGTTCATGCTGTCTGAGGTTTCAATTCAGAAGTAAAGCTTCTTCTCATCTTTCATGCCCCTTCCCAAGAGAACCGCTATAATAGTATTTTTGTCCCAGCACGTGGAGGAATGGGGACCCATTTTCCGAAGGGGTGTAAGGCAGGCAGGAAAATTCACCTCAAATTTTGAAGATCTTACAATTTAACAGAAGGCCTATTGAAGAAAACAGGGCCTGCACAATGTCTTTTGTAATATGATAATGGAAACATTACCCTTTGTCCATCCTAAAAGAGTGGTACTGTTAGGAGCAAACAAACTTTGATCTTTAGACTATGAGACAAAATATTGTTTGGAGAAAAAACCAGCAGGTTCACATGAATAGTGGACAGTACTATTAAGGTTACTTCAAAATCATGAGGTTCCTTTGAAAACAAAATCCTGATTTAAGGACAAAGTTCTCAGCAGTCATGGAATCACTTAGGAATGGGAATCTGAGCAGATCTCAACTTACGGTGGGTGGAAAAGGAGCGCTATTTTGACAGAACAAAAATAATTTGTAACACAGATGCACTTGATGTTGTCTATGTAGAAAAAATAACCTATTTGTTCATGCCTGAGCTCCCAATTCTGGATGCCTCAGTAAAATGAAGAATGAAACAACCTGCTAAGTGTACTCCAGGATGGTTCAAAATTGGCTGGGCCTGGATGGGGACTGAGCTTTGGCCCAGCTCGCCCCATGCTAATGACTTCGTAGAGTTGCAGAAGCCATTGCCATTCGCACAAGTGAAGCCTGTTTCCCTGACTCTGGTAGTGCTCTGCTGCTTTACAGCAGCTGAAAATCTGGTTTTAATTCAACCAGATATGAATTCCCAAAGGCTGGACAAGTCCTGAGTGCCTGGAAATAGGCTTTTTTAAATAAAACACTCTTCCAGCCTCCCCTACTGGGGTAGCTGCCACTTCATCTATCATAACCTTTGCCCAGCTTCCAAGATCATTGTGAGGCTTTATTAACACTTGCAAAGAATTGTCCCATGTTTTGCAGAAAGTTGCTTTTTAAGGATGATGGACTTTTACTACCTTTAATACTGAAAAAAAGGCTTAAAATCAGGAGGCACATTGATTGAAGTTTATTGGGAACATCTGGGTATAAGGGCATCAGGGCACGGAGAGGTGAGAAAATCAAACTTCATGTAATTCCAATCAAAGATAACGGATTGACAGTTAATTGTTAGGGAGGGGGTCAGAAGACTTGTCCCTCATTTATGCTATTTAAGGGGCTGGACAGGGTGGTCTCAGGTGAGTTGCTGGGGAAGGTGTTTGAGAAGAGGTAGGAGATTAGCATTGCCTTTACTACTGAAGCCAAGCACATTTCCCCACAGAGTAACTATTGTTGGAGCTCTAACTAAAAGTTCTTTATCTTTTGAGGGGCTTTTTTGGGTGGTGTTTGTTTTGTTTTGTAGGTGTCCTATTCTGAGATGCTTGTTACTTGTAGAAGTATTTGTCTGGTGATCTAGAAGCTTCAAGGTATATCTATATATTCTATCCAAAAAGAAAAATTTCCTGCCCTTATCTGAAGGGAATAGGTAGTGATTGTTTTGCTGCTAGAAGACTTATGTTAGTTCCTTAAAAAGGAAGGTAGCCTAAGATAATGCCATCTTGGGGAAGCTTGCCCACAAGTAGCTTCTGTAAAATTGTTAATTTTTATTCTGGGCACCACAGAAGGATATATCAAGGAATGGAGAAGTTACTGACCTGACAGGTTGGGGTAAGGGAAGGAAACTTCAAGCAAGGCTGGGGTTGGGATTGTGGTGGTCAGCTATCACAACTGCCTGGGAGGACTGTAAGAGCTGGTCCACAGCTACCATCTGCTACAGCACCAGGTAAGCTTCTTTATCGGCTAGCCGGGCTTTATTCTTAAAGGTAATGTGGTTAGGAGGTACCTCAATGAAAGCCTTCTGGTTTCGAGCCCTACATTAGCTTGTTTTCATGCTAACACTGCCATTTTACCTGAACTGCCTTTTCTTTCTCTCTGATTTAATTTGCCTAATGTGTGTACAAATGGCAATTGCGGTCTGAATAGTGAAGCTCTTTAGTTATTTTTGGTATACAGATTGGCTGTTTCTCTGATCTTAGTAATCTTACTTTGCAGCTTGTCCTGGTTTCTGTAGCTCTTTCCTTGATGTGGGTCTCTGTATTCTGCACAACCACATTTTTGTCAGATATTCCAGCTGTGTTGCTCTACCCATCCTCAGATTGCACGTGCATTTCTCATAGCTGCCTTGTGTTATGAGCTGACTGTAATGCTGGAAAGGCAGCATTAAGTTGTCATCTAGCAGCATCAGTAATCATTACTGTCTTCCAAGGACACTGTAGTATCTTATAATGGTACCTCAGAAGATGGACCCAGGCATCTACCTTGGTGTTGGGGAGAGCAGCACGTCAATATTCCTGAGTGTGTGCAGGGATCAAACTCTGATCCTTAGGGTTGTGGTACATAGCTCAAAGACTACACATCTACTTAAAACTGAACTAATATTGAATAAACGGATATTGCAATATCTCTATAGCGCTCAAGTGCTCAGACATGACAATGGCAGGACAACTAGGAGAGAAGTAGAGTTGTTATTGCGTGCTCCCTGGAATAATGATTTGTGGTGGACACGGCCAGTTTTTCTGTTCAATGATAATTTACGGGCTCATAGCTGCTTATATACATATTCACTCAGTTCTTATGAGCTGACACTTCTGAGTATTTGAGCTTCGTGTTGCCTCCTTGTTTCTGCTCTTTTGGCACTAAAAGGCAAAAAAAAAGAGTAATTAATTTTCATAACTAAATATGTTTGTACAGATTGTTTATCCAACTATCATTCCTTACTTAGAGTTACTTAACATCTTCTCTACGCTGTTGTGTGGGACAAACTAAAAAAAATGAGGCTGTCATACTCCACTGTGATCCAGAGAGGAACTGAGCCAGCCAAATATAATTATGCAAGCTGGAACATGAACAGCATCCAAAACACACAGTCGGAATTCCCCCTGGCACAGTAGCACTCAAAAAACCATGCCATACATCTGCAAGGACTACAGAGGGTCAGGATCTCAGCTTTACAACCCATTGGAGAAAAGGGACGTGCTAGTTCATTCTCATTAGTACTTATACTAGACTACCTGGCTTCTTGTGCTACACTCACTATTGTAAGCTGAGAAAAATCCATGGTGTCAATATAGGAATGAGATTTTTTTTTCAGAACTTGTAAGGCAAAAGTTCAACATGGGGTACTTTTCCTCTATTTGGTATGGAACTTAAGCCTTTATGTTAGAAGCTTCTATAAAATGCACTTTTGGGTGCACTTGTGATCATTTGCAGCAATTCTGTTAAAGAGCACTCAAAATATTTCACCCAAATTACGTGTGATGTACCTTCTGCCTTACCATAACATGGTCTGCACTGTCAGTATAGCACAGAATTTCTCATTTCCTGCTCTGAAAGACTATTAAGCTCTACTGAACGTTGTTAAACAGATGTAGCATTTCACCCAAGAGCTGGTTGTGTTTCAATTCTGGATAAAGTGGTTCCTGTAAATAAGGCTTGCAAAATGCTTTCTGTCTGAACAAAACTATGGGCCAGTTTTTATTACATGCTATTATTATAATTATAGGATCTTCTGCTTAATCAGGATGTGCTTAATTAGGATAGCCATTTAATTGGGACGTCTCCCAAGGAACCAATTTAGCTTAATGCTATTAGTACTATCTAATCAGGACAGCTTAGGAAAAAATTTGCTTTTAAAAAATAAGACCCCAGTAGACAAAAAGATAAGCTGACGTTTTGCTGGTCTGATGCATCCAGTCCATTCCCTAAAGGTTTGGATTGCAGCACTGCACAAGCAGCTGTAGGGATGATCTCCTTAAAGTAAGAGAAGACAAGCACCATCCTTCTGCTGTGAAAGTACCAGACCTGGCCTTCACCCTGCTGTTGACTACCGTGTCGTTATACCAGAATACCCTGGAAAATGAGCCTCGTGAAATTTATATTGTACCCAACAGTGAAAAAAAGTCTCTGACAAATATAAATGGCAAAGCAGAGAATACCACCACATCTCAATAACAAAGGTATTTGCAAGAGTATAAAATAAAGCAGCAAGTAACAGGTCTTTAAAGGAGAGTTGTTCAGAGATTCCCAATGAAACTGTCACTGAGCTTTTGTTCATATTTTGGTGAAAAATATATATTTGTTCTATCTTAGCTTCTGAAGTTAATGTTTTTGTGGTTATGCATTTAGCATTTCCCAATGACATACCACCACCAAACAAAAGCTGCTGTTGTAAGGAAAGATAGAATCGTGCAAATTAGGCCTGAATTTCAATAAAAAGTTCAAAGGTACTATCTTCTGTGATCAAACTTAAGACTCCATCTTGGCCTGTGAGCTAACATGATCCTGGATAGGAAATATGAGCCTGCAGCTGAACTAGGGCTGAATTTGTAATTTCAAATACTAGTGCGAATCTTGAAGTGGAAGAAAACAAAGTAGGGGACAGGCTTCCAGTTAATGTAGATCAATGACATCCCATTGTAATTGGTGCAGACATGCCAATCTTCATGTGATGTAGATTGTAGTTTAAGATAGTGAGATGAAGCAGGGATACATTTGCTTGTGCAAGGTGGAAGCACTGGAACAAGGTTGCCCAGAGAGGTTGTGGAGTCTCCAGTCATGGATATATTCAAAACCCATCTGGCCATGGTCCTGGGTAACTTGCTTATGGTGACCCTCTTTGCGCTCAGGGGTTAGACAAGATGACCTCAAGAGATCCCTTCCAAACTCAGCTGCTCTGTGGTTCTGTGAAGGTTCTGACTCCACTCCCCTCAGTATGGGTAAAGAACAAAAAAAGGCTGAGGCTTTAGTTAGGCACAACATTGACTTTGGTGAAGCTGGATGAAGAAATCCCAGTCCCCAACATTCCCCCTTCTCTGCTTTTTCCCATGCTGCAAGGTCATGGTCTCTTTGCTTGTGGTGATGTAACTATTTATGGGGCCACAGCACTAACTGGATCAATGATAAGACAAGGTTAAAAATAACAATTTTCTTTTTTTTTGAATGTTTTTTTTTTTTGGAAAGTTATTTTTAAATGCCTGTCAGTTCAGCTATCCAGTTCCCAGCTCTGCGGGGATGTACTGTCACAACACATGGGATGATGAACAAGTGGATGGGGAGAAAGCTGAGAAGAGACCAGTATGATGTTTTGATCTAACATATTGTATAATTGCACACTGACTTACACCATCTCTTACTGAAAGCAGGAATAGCTGCCACTTGATGCTAATGAATTAAACAAAAAAAAAAAAAAAACCACAAAGAACAGATTTCCGTCTTCAGCTGACTGTACCTCTTGGGTACTCTTCATATGGGGATAGGCAGAACATACAAAACAAAGTGTGCTTTCTTTAGGTGCAGTTGAGGAGGTCTAACAGTTAACCAAACAAGAATTAAAATTGCATGAAAGTATATCCAGCAAGTTCTGCACAGGTACATGTTCCCCAGGGGCTGGATGGCTCATTAGTACTGCGGAGCCTGCAAGAGGTGAACTCATTCAAACTAAGTTAATTATAAAACCAAGTGACTCCCCAAGAAGGGGAATTGTTCTAATTGTGTGACTGCCCATCCTTATTCAGGTCACCTTGTGCAGCCCCATCTCCTTTTCAGCGCTCTTACTCCTTGGGTCTAGTCTGGATTGAAGATGCTGGGGCTGCGGTTTTCAGAGACTCAGGTACAGTTAAGATGGAAGCGGCTTGTTGATTACTGTGCTGGTGTAGGACTGGGTTCAATGTCTGCTCAGTTACAAACTCCCTGCCTGACTTCAGCGTGTCACCTGGGAGCTGAATTTGCTGTTAGATTTAGATGGAGCTTGGGCATCTGTATTCCAAAATGGGATTCTTTAGAATCCCTAACCTTAGCATTGTGCCACTTCCCTGGTCCACCTGCAATCCTACTGTGGCCATGTCCAGAACTCCCTTGATCTTGTTGCCACTGATGAGCCGTTCACCTTCCCCATCCCTGCTGCTGTTTGCAGGGCAGGCGCTGCTCAGCCTGTGCTTCCCCAAAAGTCCTGCTCCATTAGATGGGCGTCAGCAGCTCGGGCAAAGGTGATGCCCTTCCCCTGCACTCTGTGAGTGCGGAGCAGCTGATGTATGGGCAGTGCATGTGAGACCCTGCTTCTCTGCACAGCTTCTGTGTCAGCAGAGACCTGTATTCGTAACACAGGTAGATAACCAAAATTAGCTACCTGTGCCTTCAGGGCTCTGAAAAAAGAAAGATAAGGTGAAAACCTATTTAACTTGTTAGTGTATTCGGCTTCCAGGATGTAATTACCTGCACATCGTTGCTGTTGCATGTGGCAAAGAGCAGGTGCTCTATGCTGTGTGTCTGCAGCCTGGAATACACGCGGATATCCATGCATGTGCTTGTGGCATGTAGGAAAATACCCAGTGGTGTCCAAGTCAGCGTGCTCCTGCAGCTGGAAATGGAGTTCTCTGTAGCTTGCCTGCACTTCTCTGTACCATGATGGCACTGGGAGGCTTGGAACTCATTGCGGGAGATGCTGCTGGTAGTTATTCACAATAAATGCATGTTAACAGAGGATGCAACACAGATATTCTTTCCTAACAGGGTGGTGATTTGTAAACCTCTATTAAAACACTTGACAGTGTTTTCCTGAACAGATATTATGAATGCTGTTTTAAAAAGAAGTTTGATGAATAATGCATGTTCCTGGAAGCTGGTACTACTTACTGGCCCCATACCTCTCATTAATTTTTATTTAGTTATAAAAGGAAATATTAAACATAATTTGCTCTTAGTATAGAATGGGAAATTGCCACTGATAAGTACACTTAAAATAAGCATCACAGTGGTTGTTTTTGTTCCCTAAATATAGTAACAGACTATAGAGACAAAAATGGATGCAGCCAGTCCAGCTGATGGCTGAATCATAACAGCAGCATCAATTGATTTGTTTCCAGGTCTAAAAAAACTAATAAAGACTTTACGTAACCTCTTAGTTACAAGAGGATTAAGGTTAATGTCTTAAATCTGTTCCTTATGCTCTGTACACACAGATGCCTGCTACTACCTCTTTCATGTGAAATCAGTTTGTAAAAACTGATACTGAGTTAAGCTGCTTGAAATAAAGGCACGTTCCTTCTTATTCTGTTTAAGAGAAGCTATTAACTGTTCTGTACTGCACAAAATCATACCATTGACTTATAGTCCAGTCACAGTAGTGCGTTTGTGTGCTTTACAGTGTTTATCATTACTATATTTTTCCTTTATGTTCTTTCTAGTGAAGCTAAAGCATTAACCTAGGAAGTCTAAAACCAAGCTACTTCTATTCCTGACATAGTTTCAAGTAAACACATTTTTTGCTGCATTCAACCTGTTTGCGGAATGAGAGATGGTTTTTCATCCTTGCAACCTGTTGCTTGGAAATTGTCAAAATAGAAAAGTGGATTCTCTTAATGAATGTTGTTGGGTTTTTTTAAATGCATAGGGTACATTTGTTCCATCGCCCAGAGCCTGAGAGATTATATGGACATATGATTTGTCATATATATATTAATCCTGGAATGCTCTGCATATTATTCTAAGAGACTGTGGTTTGTGGAAAACTGATCAGTGAAAATGTTTTGAAGCATGAAGTCTCATATTGTCCTCACTTAAAGCTTAACCTTTGCAAATCAGGAATGGAGTATATTCATTTCGCAGTGCAAAGAATTGAGCATGTGCTGGATCAGGCTCTTGTTTGCCAAGGTCTCAATATAGGTAGAACACTTCCTTTTGTTTCAGCCAAATTCCCTGCTTCCTCCCCACGAATAGTAAGATACTGCTTATTTAGGACTTCTCTGCCCGGCTGTCTGTAAGCGACTCACCCAGACACAGAACGCAACTACACCGCCACGGAGCTTCCCCTTGCAATGCTTGGGGAATATACTCATTCTGTTAAGAGCCTTGTTTCATAGATATTTCTGAGAGAGGAACTATATTAGCAGTTTGTAGGTTTAATAGCAGATCTTTTGGTCTGCTAGTGAAGATTAACTTGCTTGGTGTGAGGCTGCGGACACCTGAGTGAGTTGTGTCATGTGCCGTGTGAGGCTCCTGGTCTGGTTTGTGGAAATGTGGGTTATTAGGAAAGGACACTTTACAATTGGTGACAGTGTAGCTGTATTTCTGATGAATGGGGTTAGGTACATGCTGAATTTTAAATGGCCCTGGTGCTGTCAGATGACTTAATCAGCTTTAAAAATCTTATCCGAGGTGCCAGACAGCTTCCTGATGTCTCTGAGTCCTGTGAGCCTTCCCAAAACACAGGCCCAGGGGGTATGTGCATATTGTGCTCCTGAAGCAGTGTGTGTATTTGCCCTTACTTTAAACAAAACTCTCCGCTTGACTGTATTAATTCCCGCAAGTTTAACACACATGCTGAGGAGTCCGGAGTTTTCCAGTATTTTTTGGCTGTCTCTCTGCTGTGAATGCACTGTGTTTCAGAAAGTGGTTACACTGGTCTTTAGGGCATCAGGAACTCTTCTACAATCTGTCTGGAAATGAAAGACCTACTTGACACGTGTAATTACTTTTAGTCATTAGGTAAGCCTATCAAGTAGACAAATCGATGCTCGTTACCTTACTACAGGTGCAGCATGGGATAAGTGCGTTCTACACGCAGTCATCCTGTAATAAAATGGAATCAAGACAAATATTTATGAATGATGAAGTAGTACTTGCCCACTAGCTGCCAACAGGGAGGCTTTGTATTCCTATAGTCTGGATAAGGGACTCGGTAATTAATGATTTAAAATTATTATATTTGAAGGACAGAATTTTTTTTACCTGTGACCTTAAGAACAAAACTTTGCCTTATTTTTAAGAGTTAAAGTGCAAGTTTTGTGGTCTGGACATCAACATAGTTTTTGATTGACCAAACCTATCTTTCTACTACCAGAAGTTGCATCTTGATACTGTATTTGCATTTGTGATAATCTACAAATATTCTTATTCATACTATCATTATATCACCAAGTCTAGCATAACACATTGTATTTTGCCAATAGGTAGGAAAAAAACATGCAGTGCTATATTTAGTGTATCATGACTATATTTTTTTAGTGTTATGGGTGGCAGTCTGTATTATAGTTGCTATTGAACAAAGTATTTTCTATCATATGGGGTGAATACTATAGCACCATTTAACTGAGAATTTTTAATAAATGGGTGGTAGGGTCTCATCAATTTAAGTTCTAAAAAAAAATCTCTGGAATTCAGTTTCATCCCAGGTTTCCTTTATATAATCTCTGCACTGCTACGGGGCTTCATGTTTACTAAGAATTTATTGGAAGGACAACAAAACAATTCTGACTAAGGCCTAATGAGCATTGTCTGGCAGGAAAAAGCATTATACAAAAGTATAAATCTCAGGCTTATTCTACTTATGACTTCCTGAGTTCAAAGAAGTGCTTCTGTAAAGCAAACTGAGAAAGTGAGGGAAGGTCATAAAAGCTATGTGGATGTTGATGCTCATAGAATATAAACCCCCATTAGCCATGGCGCTAAGCAACACCGATTTCAATTGAAATCAATACTGGCCTGCAAAATCAGGCATCAGTCCTGAAAATCAGGCCAGTATTTCATGAATTAGAAATTTGAAGAGAATGCCCTGTAATGAAACATGAGGTGATGTTGTGAGAAGGGTCAACGTAAAAGAATCCCTTAAGAGGTCCTTAACATATGATGTCTTAATTTACAATAAGTGCTGTTGGACTGTCATGCTTCATATGTGTGCGTGCATGTACTGCATTTGCAAATAGCAAACTACAGAGCAGACCCTGACTGCTGTCACAACGTCACTACCAACCGCTGCTGATGATTACACCACGCTTATGCCATACAACATCATGCCAGACAGGTAGCAGATACTGCCATTGCACTCCCTCCTTGTGCGTGTCAATGCAATGAACATAACCTGGTTATAGTGCAACCTGTTGTCCCCTCTAGTACCTTGGTTTACATCTGTTAAGGAGGGTAACCCAGGTCAGAGAAATTTACCAATTCTTTTAACCCAGTCAAAGCATTTCTGAGGTTTGATTAAAATTTTGATATCTGTCCCACATTGGTTTTCATCTTCTCAGAAGTCTCAGTTGCTTTCTGCTTTGGATTCTGGTCCGGGTTCAGGACAGTATGTTGTGTAGGACCCAGTTCTCTGTGCAATCTGGGAAGTCTGTGAATGCGCGCTGAGTCCTGGCATCAGAATATTCAAATGTCCTCCACTGAATTTTGGATACTTAGCCTGTCCTCTCCTCCTCAGCTGGCTGTGCTGCACCATTGTCCTTAGGAATAATGCCTCAAGCTATTAATCCTTCTTACATCAATGGCTCTTATCACACAGGATAACTTGTTTTCTCTTGATAAGCACTAGTTGAGAACTAGATCTTATTACTTTATACTGTGAATAGTACCATGCATTTTACAGATGCGGGCACAGAGTGAAGTAACACAGGCAATATTATTTTATTTGTTATTATTAAACTCCCCATAGAATGCCACTTGCAATAAGTTGTTTTCCTTCTCTGCAAACCTTACTATATTCTCCCAACATGTCACAAGAGGCAGGATTATAAAAAGCTTTTTTCTTTTAAAAAAAAAAAAAAGGCAGGGTAAGTTCTTAGAATTGTATGAATCATTATTTACACGACTCCTGCATGTTTCCCCAACATTGCCTTTGTAACTCAGTAGCAGAACTTTGTAGAGAGCATACTCAAAAGCATCACTGTATACAATGAACACCAAAATGCTTGATCCTTCTTAGATATGAACCTTACTTGTTATTTACAGATGTGTAAGATGTATGTAAGCTCTTCCTGTTCTGTTACCCTCTGCTGGGCCTAAAGAGCCATAGCCCCCCCTTGATTGCATCAAACCCTCAAAGTGACAAATAAAATGGCTCTTTCAACTATGGAGGCATAACTGCATCCAGCCTTGTGCCTTTGCCTTCAAAGGGAACCGTTGTTAGAGCAGTTCTTAAAAAATAACAGCATAATATCCTCTGGGCTTACATGTGGCATAGGTATTTAGCCCTTTGGAACTTGGATTTTTTTTTCTGGTTTTACTCTAAAGTTTATTTAGTTACATAGGGAACTTTAGAGTTTGAAAAACATGTACCTCAGGATGCTATGTAAGTAGATGGATAGGCAGCAGCTGGTTGGGAATTTTGAGGATGTGCATTTTTGCAGTTTGATGGATGGGTGCGGTTTGGTGACTCTCAGTGTTTAAATCCTTTAGTTTATCCAAAGTCTGTTAGCAATAAACAGTGCTTGACTCCAAACTTGACACTTCCTTTACTCACTAGAGGAAGACACAGTAACCCAGACAGACACAAACGGTTGTAAAGTTGGATCTGCTTGCTTTACGTATTTACTTGTGATCGTGGATACACATGGCCACGTGAATTACAGGTAAACCAAAGAGTCAGGCCCCGCTGATATTTCTCCCTTCTGCAGGAAAAACTGGGACCTGATGCACAGCACAAATGCACAGCTGCAGCGGCAGGTCTCTGACATACTGTAAGCGCTCTATCAAAAAGTGTCAATGCAAGTACAAATTCTAAAGGTAATTGTGATTCCATTTAAGATACCAGTGCTTGAAAAGTTGTATACTTAAGATCATAAATCAGATAACCTTCTATGTTCAAGTTTAGCGGAGTATTCTTACAATAGCTTGACATGCATCTTAGTTAATTAAATGTTGGAATTATAACAAATGCAGGAAACAGGCAAAATTACTCAAGGCTACTTGGATGACATTGAACCTAAATGCAAAAACACTACAAAGCTTAAGCAGTACTTAAGTCCTCTAATAATACAACACAGTTTTGCTATAAATCAAGTTGATGAGGAGGAATTACTGTATTTTGTACTACTCAGCATCGCATGGTTGTATCAGCTCTGTTTTCAGTTACAGTAGCAAATTTCAAATTTCTGCACCCAAGAATTCAAGTCCAAACTTGAAGTTTTGCCACCAGTTTCTGTGCACCCAGCTCATTTCTGCCAGCTGAGGATATGATCTCATACTTGTTGATAGCTCTTGCTACCTTACAGTGTAAGGTTTTGCTCTTGCTTTCAGATACTCTGTCCGATATCCCTATTGTCAGACCACAGCACGGGAAGAATTTTTTCCTCAATTATTTTCCCATCTATCTAATCAGAGAGCTTCTAGCTGTCTCCATAACTATAGGTTGGATAGCTTTAACTCAGTGCAAACCAGTTGACTACAATGAGTAGCGCCTGTTTATCATAGCATAATTCAGGTTGGAAATTACCTCAGGTGGTCACCTAGTCCAATCTTCTGCAAATGTTAATTTAACAACTCAGATCAGAATATTTCCATATTTCTTTAGCATCGACCTGCTTGGTCTCCTTTTTAGGCTTGCTGCCTTGTTTTTTTTTTTAATCCGTTCCTCGGTATGGGCTGCTTGGACATATCTGCTTCTTGGTTCCTCAGTAGTCACTGAGCAATGTCTCTGGCTCCAGAGGTTAAAATGAGTTTATGGTTTGTATGTTTTGTGGACAAAGCTTAAAAATACTATAGATGTGAAAAAGCATGATCCTCACTTTAGTAGAGCAACAGACAATACTACGTATTTACATGTATCTTGGCTTCAAGGTACGTGTCTCCACCTGATCTGGATGCCACTTGTGTATTTTCACTGGCCTTCTCCTTATTAGTTGGAATTTCAGCTCCTTCTCTGTTGATGATGCCAATAAGTGGGACTGGTATCTGACATCTGGTTTTAGTTTAATGGGAAACTGAAAGCATCCATGCATATCCTTATTTCTTTGGGAGCATACCCATTCTGACATGGTTTCTATAATCATGTTTTCATGCCCATTCTGACCTTCTGAATGAGATGCCAAGAAGCTGCTGAAGCAGAAGTGACATCTTGCTACCAAGACCTTGAACAACTGCAGTAATCCAACCGCCTTGTACCATCATGGCATGCAGCTCTAGCATTGCAGAGCTTTGTGACTGACAGCAGCAGGAATTAAAAAGTCAACCAGGCTAGTTTCTGTGTAGATCTACAACTGTTTTTCATTTGCTTAAAAATAGTGCTCAGCTTGATCTCAATGCCTTTTAAGAGTTTCATCCACTGACAAACACTTTCATTTGCCATCATCCCTCAATATGTAACTGTCTTCTTTACATACTAGGGTCATTGTCCTGTGTCCCCACTTGCAGAGGCAATGGCTATTCACAAGCCTATATGACTGAGAAGTTTCATACAAGCACCCAGTTGTTTGATGTGAACTAGACCTGCTGAAAGTTTGCTATTACCTAGTGGGCTGTGAGAGTTGGTAAAGCACAAAAATTTACGTATTTACATATCTGTTCCACCGGTGTGTCAGCTGTGCATAAAAGTTTTAGTAATACTGAAAAACTGAGAGAGTCTTCTCTAATGCAACTTTTGGCAGCCTGCAGTGCTGCAATTGAAAGTCTGGGTTTCTACCACAGCCGTGTGAGCTCAGCTGAGGAACCCCATGTCAGTCTACATGCAGCCACAGCTCAGTTACTGATCTGTTAGAGCAGTCGTGTACACATCAGCCCAGTCTCCCCAGTGGCGATAGCATCTCAACGGCACGAACAACTTGTGCACCAGAGGAGCTACTGTATGCATTTATGACCTTCCTTTGCCTGTTCTTCCAAAAATCAGGCAGTAATGTGTTCCTGTTCACGTCCCAGCTATGGCATCACCAGTTGCTTTTGATACCTACAGGTAATAACTGGTGTGTGGTGTCAGTGCACCCCTCTGAAATGTTTTCTGCTAGCTAGATAGAATTATGTCTGCAGTTCAACATCAGTGAGCCCTTGGAGATTTCAGTCTGCATGGTGGATAAAGGTAAATGATCATATTCTTCCGTTGATGCATTTACTGAACTATGCTGGCAGCTCAGAATCAGTGACTTCACTTCTTTTTTGAAGTTGCTGTTTAGGAAACCATAGATAACAGGGTTGACACAGGTGGAAGCCATAGCTACCAGGTGGCACAATGAGAAGATCAGATTGTGGTGGCAAGGTGAAATGATTTTGTAATTCCAGTCCACAATAGTATTGAAAACATGCAGTGGTAGCCAGCAAACAGCAAAAGCAGCAACCATTGATGCTAACAAAATATTTATCCTTCTCAGCTGAACTGCTCGGTTGCTGTATTCGCTCTTCTCAAACATGTCCTTTCTTTTCTGTAGACGTAAGTAGATACGTAGGTAGCAAAGTATAATGAAGAACAGTGGGATGCAATATTGCAAGAGCAGTAAAGTGGTAGTGTAGATAAGTCTGTGTTGCTCAGAAGGCCACGAATCGATGCATATGGCCTTGTCAGTGGAAAAATTCATTATGTGTGAGAGCTGCTCATACAAATCATTAGACAAGACGGATGTGGTCAAAAAGGGCAGGGACATGAGACTTGCTAAAATCCAAATTACTCCAATTCCTAGGTAGGCTTGGGAGATACTTGGCCTCCATCCAGTTGGGTTTATGATGAGCTGGTGTCTTTCCAGAGCAATAAGGACAAGGGAAAGAATTGATACTGTCACAGAAGTGCACTGAGTGAAAGACGTCATTTTGCACATGACTTCCCCAAATATCCAGTAGTCCATCATGGTGTAAACAACGGTGAAAGGCAGACAGACAAGACACATAAACAAGTCTGAAATTATTAAGTTGGAAATTAAGATGTTGGTGACGTTGGCCTTTTCCTTCTGCCTGGCGATGACAGCAATTAGACAGATGTTTCCCACAATGCCTAGGACAGTTTCCAAGCTGTAAGAGGTGGCCAGAAAGACAGTAAGGTCAGTGATGTTCCTGCACTGATTAGAAATGTGCGCAGAGAAGCTTCGATTAGAGCTCCAGTTCTTACTGTTCAGGAAAGGAAAACCGTCATTAACAGCTCTTGTCTTATTCATCCTGAACCCCAAAATGTTTATCCAAATCGGTGATAGTCAAACAGAACGTGTGTCTCCTGGGGCGAACCTAAAAACTGTTTTAACTCTTCTCTTTGGCTGTGAAGATCTGGGTATATCTGCAAAGGAAGGGAAAAAAGATCACTTAGTAATGCCACAAGAAATAGTCAAAAGTGGACTGGAGGAGGCAGGGAAGAAAACACCAATGATTCTGTGTATCTTTTTTAGCTCCCTTTTATATAGTTTATTAGATCATAAAATGGAACCATTTGCTAAGCCATTTGCCAAGTCTGTGCAACTCTTGAGTTGTGACTCTGTTTACTGGTTGTGAGGTTATCCCATGGATTTAAGAACATCTTAACTTCATAATTTAACTCAGTGCAGTGTTTTGATTTCACTCATACAACACAGTGGTGCTTCAAGAAAGCTGGATCTAAGCACGCTTGGGGGTAAAAATTGTGTGTAATTCTGGTTTTGCAAGGTTCTGATACAAAACTGAGCAGAAGACACATTGTGGGGCTGCATTTACCTTCAATCAAGCTGAATATTGATGTGAAAAACAAGACATATTAGATGCATAAAGCCAACACTAAAATATCTTGTGTAAATTAATCTCTGGTACACACTTGTGGCTGCAGCCAGAACCCACATTTTCTTGAGACAATTACTGTGCAAAAATTCAGGCTCATAACCTCAGGAGGGATAACATGGGATAATTTTGAAAAAATCTAGAAGAATTCAAAAACCTTTTGACATTTTTCAGCTTCAACATAGCTGTGATAGGTCATGGGAATTGCAGTCCAAATTCCCTGCTTCCCCTTTCTGGGTGAACTCTGGCACCCATGAGACATTGATGTCTCCCCCTGGGTGCCCAGTGTGGCCATAACAGGTTTTATCGGAAATATAGTCCAGTCTCTGGATTTTGGCCTTAAGAGTGGGTGATTTTGGCAATCTCTCTTACTTCCTTATAAGCAGCTTATTACTGATTCTTCCTCAGCATAACTTTGCTTTTTTTTAACCAAGAGAATTCAAGTGTTGTATTAGTATGTGCTATCTCGTGGATACTGCTTTTGCACAGGCAGATGGGTCTGCTTCTTAGCCACTGCTGCAAACCCTGAGCTGGGCTTTTCAGTGGGGTCTCAGGGAGCCCAACCCACAGTTAATTGAGGCTGCATGCTTTTGGAAATCTCAGCCATAGGATTGCTTGGACTACCTGGAGTGGCTCCTTGGAGGCTCTTGTGATCCTCCCATAACAAAGCCTGCTTTATGATCCCAGGTCTGGAGTCCAAATCCTCTATGTTCAGGAATCAAAGAAAAAAAATCTGACTCTGCTGGGAGTTCTCCTCAGGCCGGAGGCAGTTACATGCTGTACAAAGGCTTGTAAAGTGAAAAGTAAATAAATGCTTGGGGAACGACACTATTTACCCATTGTGTGACCCTCTCCTCAGCAATAAAACGCCACTCAAACAAGTTTGTGGACTTGTGAAAAACTTAGGAGCTTCAGAAAAATAAGTGATATGGATACATAAATAAAATGGTATAGTGAGCTTATCACTTTGAGTAGCATTTACTGCTGAACAACTGTATGCACAGAAGTAACCAGTACTGTACAAAAAAGCATCCACTGTGCTACAACTTTTTGTTTGCCTTGTCTTTCTCCTTATGAATTGTATTGTATGCTTCTTGAGATGTTGCCTTTCAGGAACTAACAGAAGCAATAGTGTATAGTAAATGAAAAGGTGGTTTGGGATTGTTGTTCTGCTTGATTAGCAAAAATCAGTACAGTCTTATCTATATCTATCTGTATCTATTATCTGAGATAGTTAAACAGTCACAGGAGTAAAATATAGTAACATTTTCTTTCTCTTGTTCTCTCATTTCCTCTGTAGTTTAAATCTTCATTAAAGAGGGCAAAGGAAACTTTCCAAACTGTGGGCATAGATATGACTCTCTCTGCTCACTCACTTTTGTGGTGTTGCTCAACTCGTGTGAACTGATTGATATATTTTCTGGAACTAAAAGAAGAGGCAATGATGATGTGTGGATTGCACAGTCACATATGGGGAGGGCTGGTGCAGGGAAGAGTCTTTCAGCGTTAAAATGGATATAGAATAAAAAACCATCAACCACTCCATTAGCTTTGAATGACTGCTGGCCAGTGGAGTTACTGCATGTGAAACAGAGCAAAGGGATCATCAGCCTGCAATATTATGTGATATCAGTAAAAAGAGTTCAGTTTTGGCGTTTGGACAGGACAAACAGACTCCGCTGTAAATGAACAGATGAGCTTTTTACTAGAGTACCAGCCTAGTGTCCTTAGCTACAGTATCCTCGACAACAAACACATGGTTCTCTTTTGTTGCTTGAAAAATGTGTGCTGAGTTATTACAAACATCTGTGCCCCACAGAGTAAGCTCTCTCAAGGGTCCCAGACACTTTTGGACATGCTGAGGCGTCAGTGAGGAGATCTAATAATGTTGAAGTACAAAGAGAAAGTAGTGGAGCCACCCGAAAAGCAGAAGTCAGATCCCACAGCTCTAAGAAGCACATTCCCAAGAGGAATGCCAGGGGCAGAGCATGGCTGTGAGTGTCACAGATGGAAACGTGGTGAGGATAAAGAGCGTCTCTGGAGGCTTCGCAGTACGTTTTGTTGGGTTAGGAGCTCCCTTTCTTTTAACACCTTGCATTCCATGGTGTCTCCCCCAAGGTGACTGTCAAGCACTTCCTGGGTTTTCCTTCTCATGGTACGGCCCAGAGGTAAATGAGGAATTGTCACCCTCATCACAGATAAGGGGACTGAGAGAGGCAGGTGAGACATGAGTTGGCCAGTGTCTCAAGAGAACCTGCGGTGCACTATGCAGTACCTAAAACTGCCTGCTGACCTGATGTCTTAGGAAAAGTCAGAGCCTAAATCACCTAGGTCCATAGTTTTCTGTATCTCTTATTGCTGCAACTATAGTGTAAAAAGCAGTTCTAGAAAAATAGAAAAATAAATGTTGCAGTGACCTTATGTAGCCTTTTATGGTATCCTTGGATGGCAGATTCTCAAGGTCAGGCACTGCCAAATGCTGTGTTATCTGAAGGTGTTTGGCTGCCATTCAGTTTAGTCTAAATTAAGAGCCAGTTGTAAGTGTGATGTACACATTCTGCTTAGATATTTGAACCAGAAGTTAGCTAATATACTGAATCACCAATGCACTGGAGAAAAGGGTGTTAGTCCCCTCACTGTATTGAAGGTTTGTCAATTACCCAGTAAAATATAGCAAAAAATTCATGGGTTAAAAACCCCAGCTTTTGTTTCCAGAAAGTGAAGCAATACATATTTAGCTTGTCGGAGTAAGAAGCATACCTCCTAAATCAGTTTGCTGATGGAGTGGGGGAAAAGTTGGATTGGGTTTTGTTTGCTTGTTTGTTTTTAAAGAGGAAAGAGTAATCCTGTTCAGAACCCTTAATGAACTTCAGGAAAGAGGTCAGTAACAAAAGCTAACATGCCCAAAAGGAAGGGTTTTCTTCTCTAACTGATGCAGCATGAGATAGTTTCCCTAAAAAGAGAGTCTCACGAAAGTCTGCAGCAAATTAACAGGATACAGAAGGAAAAAGAGAAGGAACTTTCAGATTTAATCTTAGCATAAGTTACATTCACCACTTAAATCTTTTATAGACATTCATCTCTCTGCCATCTGTGTTGGAAAGAAGGAAGGAGGGCCGGCAAGGTTTGAAGGGTTTGTCTTGCTGAACAACACAGCCTTCTAAACTAATAAATGTCACTCAGGTTGCCTCAAAAAAGGAAACCATCACTAGCCAGCTTGAAAGCCTTGCCCCAGGGGGCTATCCTGTATTTCCTGGAAAAAATCCTCAAAGGAAAGGGAATTCTGCAGAACTCCCAGGGGCAAGGAAGGAAATTAAACCCTTAGTGGGTTCCAGGGATACTGCTAGAAAATAAGTGGCCCCAAGCAGTTAATGCATTGCTGCTGTTTTGAGAGACTTCTGGGCTTGAAGACATCCCATGAAAACCCTAATAAAAACTTTTCCTAGAGGCATGAAAAAGCAATGGACTACAGCTGATGCTATGCTCTCTGGGAAAAGCTAGGTCATTCTTGCAAAGCTAATCTCGATCCCTGTAATCAAAAACCAGTCTCCATAGTTGTGATGGGCAGTGTGGATCAACATCCACATCAGACAAAAGTTGAAGAAAATAAATGTTTGCAGTGTTTGGCTTCATGATCTGGTACTCACAGGAAATTGCTTATCTGGCTCAGAACTTAACCAGTTGCTCAAGCCGTGTTTGTTGCTTTCAGTCCATAAGACTTCCTGAGAGAAGTGATTCCTAAAGACATGAAGCGATTGTATTATTTATTTAAAGAGTTATGGCAATTATCTGGATTAAAGCAGCTATCGTCTGCCTCTTATAAACTAGAAACAAAGGAGCAGTGGAAAAGTTTAACAGAACTCTGAAATTCACATTGCAGGTATTGAGATGGTGGTGACTGACTAACAGTGATATCCCCTTTTTGCTCACAGTGATGTTATCTCAGTTAAATAGATCCGCCCTGTTTAGCCTTGCATCCTAGAGAAAGGTTAAAAATCATTTGGCTATCAATCATTACAGGTTCCCAGGAAGGCAACACTTATCTGGAAGAGGAAACCTGCCACCGAGTATGCGCAGACATCCCACAGCAATGTTAAATCCATAAGGGATTTGGTACCATGAAATTTAATGGTGGGTTCATCTTTGTTTAACTCTGTGTTGCAAAAATATTGGGAGCAACTATCTTAGGTCATTGAAATAAAAACTTCTAAAACCTGCATAATCAGCGTATAGAATGAGTTGTGTGTATTAATGATACAAGTCTGTAACATTGGGAGATGGTATAAATACCAAGTGAATGTTTTCCCTCCTCTCACATTTACACCTTTTCAGAAGGAAACCTTTCAGAGGGTATGAACTTATACTATGAGTTAACCTTCTCTATCCTGCAGAAATCAGAGAAGGTTTGCAAAAGCGCCTACTCCAACTTTTTATTTTCTGTTTAAATTCATAACAGCCTTTCCAAAGACACACACCCAACTCACAAAGGCAAAATGTGACTAGGAGCTCAGCAGACTGGAGAAATGGTAGTTAGTCCCTGATTTTTTTAAGAGTAAAGGCCATTGTGACGTCATGTACCTAAGAGGAAAAAAAAAAAAAATGATATTTTTACAAAGGTGATCTTTACCAAAGGAGGTGGGGAATCCATAAATCATTGTAATGGGCACCTTAGCAGACAGCCAGTTAGGATATCTGGAGACTGACGTGATGTCTACTGCCAGAAACTGCATGGGTTGGGTGAGGACTGAGTCTTGGGAACCAGGAGGTAAGTGTTTTCCAGTGGCCAGTGGTAACCAGGAAGGCTTTCTGTCACACCACAAGGTGGCAAGGAGCACACCTGAACCCCAAAGAACTCTCAAGAAGCTTCCACCTCCCTTTTGCACCCTGAAAGGTTGCAAAGCTCTGCTCAGTAGATACAAGGGTTGGGCCTTTCATGACAAGTCGGACTGGATCTATTTGTCAAACATAGTCACCTACTTTGGTGGAAAACGCTGGTTCAGTGTACCCATACTCCGTGAACGTTTCATGAAGCTGAAAGATGTCCCTTCAAATGCTTTCTCTGAGTCAGATGGAGGAGGGAGAACCCAGATAGATATTGGACTCCATTAGGTTAAATACCAGCTTTGGTATCATCATCTCCTGTACAGTGGTTCAAGCCCTTTGGTTTGCTAGTGAAAAGCTCAGAAATTGATTATGATTATTTTGCTTCTAATGAAAAAAAAATGTTCCATTCATACCAAAATCACTGTTGTTGTTTTTTTTATCTGAAAATGCCTTCTTTCCCTCAAGAACATCCAGTCTTTCAAAACTATACGTTTAATGTTTTGGTTCAGGCGCTGACTGATAAAAGTCATTGTTTGCACAACCTTAATCAAAGCTGAATGGTAAACAGCAAAGGCCTCCCTTCTTTTTATAACCCTTCTTGCTAAATTATTACCATTAATAATTACATTAATGTTTATTATGGTGGTATTGAAAAACTAATTGAGACCAGGTCCTCTTGTGCTTTGCGCTGTACAGGTCTAGAGAAGTAGACAAGTCTCTCTCTTGACAGAGATGGACAAAAGCTTAAAAAGCATACAAAGAGAACAAAGTATTTATTACTGTTTTCCTTGCCTTGTGACTGGATTCAGAGTGCATTGATTATAGTGGACTTTGGATCAAGTTAACTTAATATTTCTGCCCTTGTTTCTGTATTGTTCTAAAACCATAAAGAAATCTACATTATTTTCATGGAAATGAAGGATGGTGCAAGAACTCTTTACTTTTAGGAACTGAAAACGCACAAAGCCTTTCAGTCCACGGCTTCTCTTGAATTTAAATTTCATGTCCCTGTCAATATCAGTAGATCAATTTTAGACTTTGAGGGCTAATTGAATGCTTTCCATTATCTCCTGTTTACCCTAACACTTAACTAAATGAATAATCAAAGCTGAACTGTTTGTAATCCGTATTCTTAAGCTCTTCTAAAACTTGTTTCTTTAAATTATATTAATTTAGCCACTACTCAGTAACTCTCCCTTAAAAGTTTCTCATACACAACTCTTGCCTCAGATCTTACACAAAGTTTCAGGTGAATCCTTACTTAATGTTTTCTGATCAGAAATCAGTCATTATCCAAAGCAGAGGAAGCTTTGAGCAGAAAGGGAATCAGCAATGATGGCATCAGCTGTTAGTCACACAAGTGAAAGTTGAATACATTTTTACAATAAAAAGTGATCATTTCAATAAAGAGATCTGAGCTCTTATCAGTCTGAAATAGATAATTTAGAAAATTCTTACCTGTTACTGATTGAGAAAATCCCTGCTCTTGCTGCACATTTCTATCTTGGAAGAAAGAAGGAATGTTGTAGCAGCAAAGTAAGGTCCTCTGTGTCTTAGCAATCCAGAAGAGAAGCTCTCCTCACTGTTTCTGTAGGTAATTTGGATGGCATCTCTTTCTCTCTCCCCCTCATTCCCTCCCTCCCTTCAGCTTGGCCAATGAATTCTGCCTTGTGGTTATGGTTCGACTTCGAACTTCTGGCTCCCTCTGCTGTTACATAAATACAGAAATTCTACAGATGCTTGAGAGGAATAGCAACTTCAGGAAAGAGCTCTGAAGCTATCTGAAGCACGGCATGCACCCATGCTGCACGCAAGTGTCTACTCGAGTGGAAGCGCACTAAAGCAAAGGGACAAAACACAAGAACGGAGCCTAATCCTGTTCTCTTTGCTGAGGCAAGATTTCTTTAGGGTTCAAAGAGCATTTTGCCTCATACGTATGAAAAGGTTTCCAGTATCAGTTTTCTCGATTTTTCTGTTCCATCACAGATTGATAATGAAGTCTTATTTTAGAGGAATACAGGCTACAAGTCCTTAAATTGTGAAAGGGGAAGAGGGACACTGTTACTCATGCAAAGAACTCAGAAAGGTAAGAGCACTGAGAAAGTTGAAAGTAGAGGAAAAGAAGGATTTGCCTAAGTTCCGTTTTCAATTATTTTTCCTAGGCCTTTCTTGGGAAAAAACAAGGCAAAAATCAGAGTTGCAATTTTTTTTCTTGCATTGGGAAAATACACAAACAGAGTATTTCCAAGACTCATGTCAGTCTTTACTTAAAGTGGGTTTTAAGCTATGGTCAACTACTTAAGTAGTCCCTTGGTTAATGCTATTCTGGGGCCCTTCTAAAAGTGTGGAAGTAGGAAAAGATATGTTTTCATCTGTACTCATGTAGTATGGCAACAGAAATCAAACATTTCAGCATCAAAATAAGTACAAGCTCTTATCAACTAAACTAAATGTGGAAATAGTTTTCTGTTTGTACTGTATTCTGTTCATTTTTTCTGGTACCAGCCATTACAGATGTGCCCATCTACTTCCAGCGCGTGGCTGACATCTTTCATCATTTAAGAAATAATCAAAGCAGAAGCAGGAATATTTAAAGTCTTTCTACAGTATTTTGGCATTTCTCATGTCTTAAGATGCTGAGAAGCATAAAACTGGGATCTGTGTAATGAATGGTGTAAGCTGGAGAGTTGTCTGTAGTTACTGGTTCTTTCTTCACGGCATCCCTGAGTTGCTTCTTATTTTGCATTACTGATTTTTCCCAGCCTACTTTTCAGGAGCTTTATTTACCAGCTAGTTTGAACCAGCTCCCCATATCCCAGCATTTTCCTTTTACCCAGATGCCTCAGGAGGAGATGACCTTTCTGATCTGGTTAGGGAAGGGGACGTGAAGCCTGTGCTTCCAGCTGAGAAGGCAGCAGCCCACACAGATCTTGAGCCTCTTGCCAGCTCCTTAGGAAGTAGAAGCTTCCTAACTCACTGGAGCCAGAAAAGCTGAAATGATTTATTTAGCTGGCCTGTTCAGTTCTGTTTCTTCCTTAATTTATTTATCATATGTTTGTTTGTTCTGCTGTTCAAAGCATTAAGGAAAGGGGAGGAAAGCTACTAGGAAACAGATAGTCCTTGTACTGAGGGGTATTTTGATTCATGAAGCTGTTCTCGTCCACCCTCAGCTTGCAGCTTTCCTCAGCCAGCCTTATCTCCACACCTTCCAAACATTTAAAGATGCACTACGTCACTTTTCTTCTCTCAATTCAGGCATTCGGGAAGAGCCTGCAAAGTAGCACATTAGCACAATGTTCTCTTCTTAAAGTCAGCAGAGAAGAGCCGCAGCACCGTGCCTGTGCTCAGGGCTCTCTCCCAGGGATTGGGAAATGACCTAACCACCAATATTTTGCTGTGGCACCTTCTTGACAGATTTTTAGGATGAACTGCTGTATCAAGGTTCTGGCCAATTTTGATGAGGTGAATGGTGCTGCACTAGGGTGCTGTTACACGCAAATTCTTTCCATATCCTCTCCAAACCGCAGGGTGAAAATGTTCACTATCAACAAAGAGGTGTGGGAGCAGCGCTTAGGTGGTTCCAGCCCTGCACCAGTTCACGTAGCTGGGACTTAGAGGCACACAGCAGCCACTGAGTGTAAACCAGGAGACGTGGTGGGGCTGGAGGTGCCATGCAGTAGCTGTCTGGTCTGCAGGATAGGGACAATACTGGAGCTAGCCTGGAGCGAGAACAGCTGCCGTAAGCCAAAGATGCAGATGCCTGTTCCCTCATCCAGGTGGGTCTTGTAGGCTTGGTTCAGCAGCTTGCTGAAAGGAGTACCGGTGCCTGAACTGGCTGGTTTGAATCTGGCCACGTTTCATTTCACAGTACAATGGGCACTACTGAACGTGTATCTGTGGAGAGTCTCTGTGAGGATCCTGAGCCGCTAAGGCATTTGCAAAATGCGCAAGCAGTCTTTGTGTAAGGGTGCATAAGGGTGGAAATTCCTCTATACATGGGGCACTTGCTGCTGGGAAGCAACGTGGAAGTACTGTAGTCCCGGTAATCGCTAGTCATGTGCCGGTCAGACTGGCTGTTTCTGTTCATATCAGTAAGTTTGCATTGACTCTAGCAACCAATGGACCAGCCCCTGTTTGCTCTTTATAGGGAATGGAGTAAAGAAACAGTAGCTGATACGGCATGAAGCTGTCCTACTGCCCACGGAGCGATAAGAGGGCTTGCTCCCATTCTCTGTCCACAGCATGTGCTCCCCTTATGGGAAGGCACTGGGGACTCTCCTGTTTTCTCTGCAGTTTATTACATAAGGCAGCTGGACTCCATGGAGACAACCTGTTTCAAGGGGGTACAGATGCATGGGGAGATAGTCCTTTCTGCGCTGGCCAAATAACTCCTTTCTGGAAGTGGTTATGGTGACAGTAAGGCCTCTACCGAGAAACATTCACTGGGTGCAATTAAGAATTTCCCTGGGAGTGACAGGATTATCATAGCAGTGGGATTACAACGGCACTATGAATGCTTTGAGGGTCTCCTCCAGTGCTCTTCTGTCAGATCTTCAGCCGTATCAGCCTTCGTTGATGGAGCCCTGATGCTCTGTCTCGTTCTTTTCTCTGAGCATGGAATTTCAGAGACCAGTTCTCCTACAGTACGTTTAGTAAATCTAATTGTGGTCCAGCATCTGGATTCCTGCTCTCGCTGGCTGTTAAACAGTGAGCAGTGTCCACAAAGAATAGTACTACGTACTTGATGACAAAAGCATATGGAGAAAATGTACCACGGCACAGTACATAGTCCGTGTGTATGCTAAGCTTAGCAGATCTATGTGGTATCCAAATTTTGCACAAATTTGATTTGGCTTTGTTTTGTAAGAATCTCTGAAGCATAATTGATATTTAACTGATTTTAAATATCAATTGATATTGATATTTAATTGTCAGCCTTCTCCGCTTTGTTCATACCCCTCCTTCCATCGGGGGGAGCTGGTGAAACCAATATATCTTTTCAGGGATTTTTCTGAACTGCACAAATGATGTTCAAGCCTTCAGGAGAGCCCTGTTACTCCTGGCCCCCTACGCAGGCCCTTGTAAATGCATCTAGCATACAGGAAGCTGATAGCGTGATTGTATATATATAATTTTATATATATATACACACGCACACTTTTATCCACCCTCAGCAAGTAGAAAAGTGAGGGCCCCTCCAGAGTCTGCTACTCACAGGTTGGAAGGATCATAGCCAGCTCCAGTGATGTCCAGTCCATTACTCCCAAGAAGGCACAGGGGGCTATCGTCAAAGGGAGCTGCTACTAAGCCGTTCTAACTAAGCCTGAGGGCCAAAGATTCAAGAAGCTATGATTGTATTTCTCATTTTACCTATTTCCTGGAACCACCTTAATGACTTTCTGGTAGTATCTGGAGCCACGGATGGGTTTTCTTCTAACTATTGGTAAGATGTTTTCCTTAGTACGTACAGGTTTTCAACTTGTATACTCCCAGCATCGCCCTTGAAAATAGACAATGTGAATGTGGTTTTCCACAACAGATATTAAAAAGAAGTTGTTGTCTCCATCAGCTGAAATATTTCATTTTAATACACGTCAGCAAGGAAGAGGAAAGGCAGATGAAGAAAACACCTATGATGTCAGTGTTAAATAAACTGAACACACTCAAACAATTTATCTGGGCCTTTTAAGCTGTACAGCACTCTTATTGTAATTGCTCTTAATATTGTATAAATATGTTTTATAGGATATTACTCACATAAACTACTTTCATGGACTTCGTACCAGGCACCACGTAGTGCCTAAAGTCTACTGGCTAAACACGCTTTATAGTCTAGGGTTTCTGTACAAACAGCTTTCATGGGGTTGTTTGTCAGTGGACTTTGATTCAAACAAGATTATTGCAGGAAATTCTACCCTGGTATGGAAGGCTACAGAGCTATTTATATGGCATTTCTTTGCAGTAAGGTTGGACTCTCAAGCACGGGCTTGCCTTTTTTGTAATATACCACTCGTCTCCCGGAGAATATGTTCCCTTGTGCGTCTGCACTAATGGATTGACCTACACAAGGCACCAGGGTGGGGGGAGGCTTTCAAAGGGATGTTTTCTGCTTTGCTTCGTCCCATTCTTCTAGTATACGTATCCTTGGGGGAATGTCAATGGGTGTAATAGCATAATGAACCCGTTTGTCTGGCAACAATTTATATAATACCTGTTACTCTGAAAGCTAGATGATTTCCAAATAAATAATTTGATTTACAAACATTTACAGACACCATGTATTCTTCTGTTTTCAACAAGACCAATCAGTGACTACTTAGAAGAAAATGCAGTGATTTGATGTATGTGAAAATTTATTTAATTCAGGATCCCTACAGGAAAAAAGTCACAAAGTTATCTGTGGTACAGCTTGGTTACAATTGTGTATAAGACAAGCCACCTAGTGCCAGAAATGAGATAGATGTGGCACAATTAGAGCTGTGAAAGGCATGAGGTGAACCCATTCCTCCTGAACCCATGCTGCTTTGCTGCTTTCCCCTAAAGGAGAGATCCAGAGCACGTTCAACTTCGGGGTTAGGTGCGGAAGAAGAGAAATACATCGCGTGGTCTTAACCAATTCCATTGTAGACTTTGCAGCTTATGTCAGGATTAGTCTTCTTCACCACTCGGATGGAACAGCTTTTCTTGTGGAATAGGCCAACACAGTTCGCCCTGTCATAGTTCTTGGGGATTAGAACCCTGTCGTTGAGAAAGGCAAAGAGAAAATCAGCAGCCAAGACCTGGACCGAGAAGGATGCTTACTGAGACACAGCCATCCTGGAGCAAGCTACATGATGGATCCATTTGGCTCATGGATTCCATTAATACAACCGCTATGGATTATCAGAGGAGCAACAGAGAGCCCTGATCATGGCTGTAACAGATGAAGTGATTTTCCAGTGTTTGTCTGGTTCAAACGCAGTTCTCACTGGTCATTCAGTTAGGGATTGGTATAAATTCCCATGCAGAGACAAAATAGGGATTAATGCTGTCTTCCCCATTCAAATTAAGACTTTCTTGATAATAACAAACCATTTAAAGAGTGGTGAATCACCCCAGCTTGAATATCTCCCAGTCGAGCTTTTTCCCAGCACAGGCTGACCCCCTCCCTCCCTCCTATGGCTGAGGACAGCCAAGAATATGTCACACCAAGGGTTCCTTGGGTCGTATCCTTCCTCACAGAACCTTTATTGGGACTCTTTCTCCTTCACCTCAAGAAGAATTTTCCCAGCCCTCTGGAGAGATAATCAGTTCACACCGCTATTCAGGAAGACACAGCTCTCCTTGATGTGTTACCTGTCATTCATGAGGCAGGAACGTGCAAAAAGATTTAGAAAGCAAATTATCAGAGCAGGACGTGTGTGTCCCGTTTTGATAAGCAGGAAGTGTGGGCTCTTGGCAGCATGGGAAAGTTGTGGAGCAGCTCTGGCCTGATTAGATGCTTGCAGGCAGGCCACTGGTCTGCTGCAGAGCTGCAGAAGTCCGCATGTATGTGTGTTGTGGGGTGTTTAGGTATCTGGAGACAAGCTGCTGAATAGAAGGAGGAAGAAAACAGAGGCTAAAGGGAACTACACACCCAACTAGTGCCAGCATCAAAAGAAGGACTAGGTCGTGATGAGGAAGAGCTGTGTGCTGGGAAGACCCTAACTGTGTTTCATTTTGTTTCTTCCCAAAGAAGTCTATGTGATTGCCAGATTATTCTACTTGGTCACAACTAGAGCTAACTGGGAAACAAAGAGGAATTTTGCTCATGCAAGTAGGAAATTCCAATGCATATTTTCAATGAGGTTCTTTAAGTCTGAACATTTCCTGAATTAGAAAACAATAATTTGGGTGAACTTACAAGCTGCAGCAAATCATTGCATTCATCTTACACCTGCATTGGTAACAATCTTCAGTCTTCCACACCGCACCAAAAACATAAAGGTTTCTGTTTGAAAGGCACCCTGAATGCACACAACAGAGAATAATAGTCAGGAGATCAATATGAACACGTATCAATAGACACGCACTACTGCTTTATGTTTGCAGACTACAAATCAAAGCACTAATTTCCCTAGAGTCACACCAGGGAAGAATCTAACCCAGTGCTCAGTAGAAAGGATACCATTTCTTTGCTCCTGAAGTATGCATGAGTGTATGACATGGCATGATAATGTGGCAGCAACCACATACCAGAGAAGCACCATTCTGCTATTGCAATGAATCTGAGAAGTGCCTTTTTTTATGGCTGCAGTAGTATCTTTCTGCCTTTCCTCATATTCAACATACAGGTACAGACTTTAATTTCTCCCTCCTCCCCAATTCTTATTAGACTTCAACTTCCTCTGCTAAACTGAATTTAATCACCAGCTGTGTTGTCTTTGCTTTGATTTTAGTGTCAGGTACCCCCCTCAGGTTAGTCAATGCTGCTTAAAAGTACATGGTTTTTGCCACCTGGGCAAGGACTTCAGTTAGACCTCAGCCCAGAGGGTAACTATTGAACAGGGTAGAGTCTTTCTCTGTGTGTCCGGAGATGCTTCCAGGTGGGTTGATTTCTGACTATGCAGCTGTTTCGATCATTCCTCAGCAAAGAACGTATTATACTATTCCAACATTTCTAAGAAAAAAGGCTTTCAATCTCTGAATTAATGCTTCAGGGATGTCTAATGTATTTGCCATTCTTACCGTATTTGCTGGCTGGTCTAAAGTAACAGCGAGCATCACACAGAGTCCTTGAGAAGAGAATGATCAAGTAAAGGAGCAGGAAGAATTTCTAGAAAAGAAACAAGAATTTTTATTTAAAATTAGGTGGTTTTTTTCAAAGGTCTAGCAAATTAGCTTACACAAAATTAACGATAAGTCCTACTGTTCCCAATAAACTCAGATTAAAAAAATGTTTCCAGTGGACATACACACGCACAGACACATATTATAAGCTGCTAACTTACCATACTTGCATGGGCTGCTCACATTTCATAATGGGAAGCAGTGTGTATTTATATACAGTGAGGAAACAATGGCCAGTGCAAAGGGAGGTGATGTAAATGTGAGCACCCCAGGTGCCAATGGGCACTCTAACCTGTTCTGATCATCGATCAGAAAGTGGCACCTCAAAAAAGTCTTGCAAAATCTTGTTTTGTGCAGTGATGTTCGTTGGCATCCTGATCTCCATTGTGCTGGTATAAATCCGAAGAGAAGCCAGCAGGTACACTAGTTACTCCACATCGGCTTTGGTGTCACTGGAAGAGTCCGACCCCCAGAAAGCTATGCCTCCAGAACTGGCAGGCCATCAAGGAACAGTGGGGAAAGGGCACACGCCCAGCGAGGCAGCAGTGCACCATTGTTCGGCTGACCTGCTCCCAGGAGATCGCCCCCGGGTATGGAACAGGCCATTCATGCAGTGCAGTGGTGTGGAGAGTCCACTGTTCTCAGATTGATTTATTATCATTTCAATTATTTTATATGAGACACATTATTTTGTCCATATGTAGGGACCAGCTGTAGTTTTGTGTATCTCTCAGTTGCCGAAGCAAAGCCAGGCCTAGGGGATAGAGGCAGATCACCATGATGGGATAGCACCTTTTTGGCAGCAGAAGTGAGACGAGCTGCACACTGTCTCAGTCCAGAAGCGAACATAACAGTCAGGATGATTGTCACTCGTGGCTCTCTTCCTGACAGCAACAACAGTGATGCTAAGGACTGGTGGAAGCAAAGAAAACAAAAGTTCCAGTTTTCTTTCACCGTATGCATGCCTGCCTCAAACACAGCTGGAATCCGACACAAACAGCAGTGTTGGTTCTGCAACACTGAAATGAGGACATTTCTTTCAATACACATCTTGCCATAGGTGTCCAGGTCTTTGTGCAATTAGACCATTGCAACACACGGTATGTGAGGCTGCATCTCAAAACCAGCCAGGAAAACTACCGCAGATCCCTGTGGCTGTATTGGGGGCTGGAGGGATCCAGTGTTTTACGGAATTGGAGCACAGGCATAACAAGTTTTAAAAGTTACCAGAGGATTCCCAGCATAATGAGTTGCATTAATTCCATTAGCTTGGCTCTTTCAGCACACCTGGGTTTAATTAGACACCTTGATTGGTATGGCTGAACTCATTAGCTTCCACTGATTGACAAATAGCTAGAGGAAGGAAAGCTGCACTGAAAGTGGTTTCTGGATAAAAGGGGCAGTGGCAGAAGGAGTGTGGTCTCTTGAGGGATCTGGAGTAAAGGGGCAGTTGTGAAGGAGGTGGCCACTGGTTTTTGTGATAGAAGATTTGATTTGTGTAAGTCCCTTTTATTTTTTTTTTTGTGTGTACTTAGTGAGAAGTTTTAAACCTTCTGTTGTAGTTTGCTTTAAACTTTGCAGTGCAGCCATTTGAGTTTTGTGTTAACCTTGTGATTTTGGTAGATTATGTGCTCTGTGTGTGGTTCTGCTGCAGGAAGCAGTTGTGGTATCTAACGAAGTGCCTTGAAAAAAAAATTTCTCCTCTGGTAATCCTTAAACAAATGAGCTTCTATCTGAAGGGAATAATTTGCTCAAAATGACTTTGTTAGCTATGAGAAACAATAACATGAAAATGTAATGTGTCTCTTATACTACTAAGCCTTTAACTATGTGATATGAATTTGGTTTTATTTTAATTGAAACTATTTGATTATGGTCTAGTATAACTAGAGGCCAGACCCACTTCTGGCCTGTCCCTGCTGTAACTCCTGACAAATCTTGTGCTGTTTGAGGAGGGGTAAGTGTTATGGTCGCAAGGAAATATACCAAGCAACTTCTGATTTGAAGGTCATGATGGATTCTGCTGCACCCTCAGCAAGTTTGCCGATGACACCAAGCTGTGTGGGGCAGCTGACATGCTGGAGGGAAGGGATGCCATCCAGAGGGACCTTGGCAGGCTGGAGAGGTGAGCCCATGCCAACCTCATGAAGTTCAACAAGACCAAGTGCAAGGCCCTCATCTGGGTTGGGGCAATACCAAGCACCGATATAGGCTGGGCAGTGACTGGCTTGAGAGCAGCCCTGAAGAAAAGGACTTGGGGGTGCTGGTGGACAAGAGGCTCAACATGAGCCGTCAGTGTGCACTTGCAGCCCAGAAAGCCAATCGTACCCTGGGCCGCATCAAGAGAAGTGTGTCTAGCAGATTGAGGGAGGTGATTCTGCCCCTCTACTCCACTCTGGTGAGACCTCACCTGGAGTACTGCGTCCAGCTCTGGAGCCCCTACTACAAGAAAGATACGGACATGCTGGAACGTGTCCAGAGAAGGGCCACAAGGATGATCAGAGGGCTGGAGCACCTCTCCTGTGAAGATGGACTGGGAGAGTTGGGGTTGTTCAGTCTGGAGAAGACAAGGCTCTGAGGAGACCTTATTGTGGCCTGCCAGTATCTTAAGGGGGCCTACAAGAAAGCTGGTGAGGGAATTGGTAGGACTAGAGGGAATGGATTAAAACTAGAGATGGGTCAATTCAGACTGGACGTTAGGAAGAAGCTCTTCACCATGAGGGTGGTGAGACACTGGAACAGGTTGCTCAGAGAGGTTGTGGAAGCCCCATCCCTGGAAGTTTTTAAGGCCAGGCTGGATGGGGCTCTGAGCAACCTGATCTAGTGGGAGATGTCCCAGCCCATGGCAGGGGGGGTTGGAACTAGGTGACCTTCAAGGTCCCTTCCAACCCTGACAATTCTATGATTCTATTCTCTTACTTAAGATGATTAATTTACTTAATTAGTTAATTATCCTTTCTTCCTTGGAGAGAAATAACTATATTAATAACTTTCTTATAAATCTTGCTGTTTCTCAGGTAGACAAAGGTATAAAACATAGATATAAAATAGGAAGCTGAAGTATAATGTGATCAAGGCTATTGCTTTCAGAAAGGCCTGGTAGATCTACCTCCTTAACCTGAGATAGACATTAAAGCATGCTGTGTGCGTTTTTTCATTTAAAAAAAAAAAAGAAGCAGATTAAAGCATCTTGGATTGCAGACTTGAGACTGAAGAAACTAAATGCTTATGAAAACCTGTGATATGGAGTGAGTTGTCTATGGGAATATGTAGCAGTACAGAGGCTGAGCCTGTCTCCTGCTGACCTGCTTGGACCTCTCCTCTTGAGACAAACAAGGTTTTCCATGTCAAATGGGTAACAAAGGAGCAGAGAGGGTTCTCTCTTGTGCAGGTGTAAATGAAGTTGCCTTCTGGGGCTGAAGCATTAAGCAAGTGTCCTCTGGGGGTTTGTCTGTTAAGGGAAGGTTAAGCTGTTCCAGCCTAGCTGGTGGTTGTGACAAGTAAGAAGGTTGATTACCTCTAAGACTTGGAGACTGTGGGAGCTTGCTGCTGTCCTTCTACATCTTCTCGCTTGGGGTCTGTTGTGCTGGAAGGGCTTGTAGCCCAGCTCTGGACATACTGACTTAAGTTAAACAACTTCATTCGCTGGCTGTGGGGGTATGGCAGCAGTTAATGCATGGGTCTCCTCAGCTTGAGGTCTGTGAAGCAATGAGGGGAACGTCCAGCACTGCCTCTCCCTGTTTATCTAGCCCTTCTGTCTGTCAGGGAAGTTGCCAAACTAAACTGGTCAAATAATGTAGCGGCTTGACTAAAACAGTGACTCGGTGCCAAGTCAAGGAGGCAATTCTGCCCTGGGAAGGTTTTGCCAATTAGAAGGATTTTGAGTTTTCTGAGGAGATGCATGGAGTTGGAGGGTCTGGGCTGTGACTTTTCCTCAAACCAGAGGGGTGCCTGAACCGTGGCTCCACGTCACCAAGGCTCTGACTAGGGTACCAATTCCGTAATTTGATTAAAAATTTCTCACATTGAAAACGTCTCTTCAGTAGCTTTTAGTGGCTTTAGACATGGTTTGCTAATTGGCTGTTGTTTCACCGTGTGTTTTCTGATTCAAAACTACATCAATATGCTGCTTAATTACTAAACACTATGGTGGGCTTCAAAATCGGGTTAAAGCACATGAATAAATCTGACATGACTTCAAAATCTTTCGTGTCAACCTGTTTTAAAGAGAAGCTAGCAAGGGGAACTTATGTTCCTTCTGGCTCTGACAACTGATTGCCTCCCTTTTTAGCTGAACTCATAGGAGTGAGCCTGTAGGTAGGAGCCTCAGCTGCATTCATGTGTGTGCAACTCTTGGGAAATCAAATGGACTTCATGAAATTTGATATTTTCCCCAAAAACACCACCTGTGTGACCTGGCTATTGTCAGTAAGAGTAGAGTTTGATACTTATGAGAGGTGCAGCAACACCTGTGTGGCCAGTACTTGTGGTGGGTAGTACTGTCTTCCCCCTGCAGGAAGGATTCAAGATTGACTTCCCCATTCTTCTAGGTTATGCAAACGCACCCTGCACAAATCCTCTCCCTAATGTAAATTTTAAAGACATTTCTTTACTAAATCGCCCCTTCTTTCCCCACTGGTCTGGGGCAGATGGCATTTCGGTTCTTTGTATGTGTAGGGTTTTTGTTTATTTTAAACCAGAACTACTTCAAGTTGTTTAGCCTGTGTGCATGTTCCCCTTTGTCCAGCTTTGCTGTGTCTCTGAACGTGTTCCCTTTGAAGTTGAAATTGAGTTCCCTGACTGCTGCTTGACTTTTTCTTAAACTCTTCAGCAAAAAGACAAAACACAAATGCAGTGTAATACCTCCACTACCTTGAAGAGAAGTAAATGTGGATTTTCCCTTCCTTTGGTACTAAAATTGTGGATGGGGATTTGGTCTCATTCCACAAACTTACTTAGATCCCAGGGTCCCACTTGCCTTCAGCAGGAATTAGCCCCTGCATAAACCATGAGTCTGAGTCCAGAGCAGCTCCCTCTTGTTTTGCTGGCTATGCTGCACTCATGTCATCTCCCTGCTCCTTTCTTCCCCTCTCCTGGAGAACACAGAGCAAGGCACAGGGAACTCCAGCTGGAGCAAGCACATGCGCGTGTCTGAGCTGGCATGACACGAAGAGACAGTTTATGGCCATACTTAGAGGACAGTGCCCATGGGTCATGAACAGGGCTCTGCCAGGCTGGAATAGCAGTGTCTGTCCTCCTGTTAGACAGGAAAAAAATACTGGAAGAACAGAGTTATTGCATCTGTTACTATATTTGGTGTAATCTAGCTTGTATGACCGTACAAGGGATTAGGTCTAGCCTAGGTTTGTCGCAGAAAGCTTGCATGTGCCAGTGATAGCAAAGTGCAGATGGCGGAGAAAAACAAAGTTAAATATTTTTTCCCCTCTCTCTGACCCTAGTGAACAAGAGCTCTGCCTTCTCTCAGCAGTGCAGGGCTGCAGGTAGTTGACCATGGCCACTGCTTGCCTCTATCTAGAGGAGTGTCTTGCTACATTTCTTGAGGGAGTCCCAACTGGGGGGTGGGGGGAGCAGTAGCTGCTCATGACTCTCTGGACCTTACCCCTCCCATCCCAAAGACAAGGGCAGCTATTCTGAAGTGCAGATATTCTTCCAGGGGGCTGGGAGTAGGGCTTGGTGTCTGTGGGTGCAGATGGGGTCAGCCCTATACTGGCCCTGAACTTCTCTGTGGGAACCAGCAATGGCAGCCCTGGGAAGATGTTCTTGACTCTGGAGCTTTTCAGAGCTGAAGTGAGCCTTTAGCCTCTTGGGTGTTGACTTGCTCTGCATGTGGCAGGCAACTACACTAGCACTACCATAAAGCACTCCTATAATGGCTGGGTTTTGAAAAGCTCCCTTTAAGCTAATGCAACCAGCCCTAATTTCCCCTCCCACTGCTCTCCTGTGTGAGTCTCTTCCACCCTAGCAAAACCTATGGGAGAAGAGTTACTCTGAAGCTGAGCCTCTGCTATTGGCTTTGGTGCTAGGCAATGAGCTATTTTGATAGCTGATTTCCTGGAACAGGAAGTAGAAGGCTAAAATATCTTAATGCTATCTATTAGTTTGACAACTCTCAACACGTGCGTATTCATCAATTTTCCTGTCTTTACTGAACAGGAGCCAGGGAAGTCCGTATCTCTTGCCTAACTAGAAACCACCAAAGCCCAGCCGTTTTGTGTGCTGCATTCTCCTGTGCTGAGTGCAGTAAGACCTGCATGCTTGGGTCCTCCTGGGATCTCAGGTAGAAGCACATGGCCCAGAGAAAACTGAGAATGAAACCCTTTCGGGCAAGAATCTGAAGTAATACAAATGCTCATTAACAGTGTAAAAAGCTCTCTGCTAGATGATATCTAGCTAGGAACACAAAAGTCTTTAAGTACTTAATAGCTCTGCTTATGTAGAGCATGAGGATCTTGATCTGTCTAGCAGAGCAGCTCCCTGTAGGTTTTGTTTTTTTCCCCTGTCCTTGTCCCCTTTGGATCTGTTAATCTAATGATAGTTCTGTCTTGACTTCAGCTATTCCTGAAATATATGTTTCTCACTAAGAGGACGGAAATCTCTTTCCCAGTGACAGAGGACTGCAGGAAGCCCTACGGTAGTGATGGATGTCTACTTGATGATTCGCCGTCACAAGACAACAATCTTCACTGAGGCCAAAGAGACAACAACTGTGTATGAGTTGAAAAAGGTGGTGGAGGGAATACTGAAGAGGCCACCAGAGGAGCAGCGGCTCTACAAAGATGACCAGCTGCTGGATGATGACGATAGGACTTTGCTAGACTGTGGCTTAAGCAGCCAAAGCTGTCGTCCTCATGTTCCTGCCACAGTGGGCTTGGCTTTATTTAGACCTGGCAATGGCACCTTTGAACCATTGCGTATTGACCCCTTCTCAAGCACCCCAGAGCTACCTGATATTATGAAGTCACAGGAGTCTGGTAGCAGCTCTAGTGAGCAAGCCTTGCGTTAAAACCAGCGTCTCCTGGTTTGCCTCTTGCAGCCAGGGTACTGGTCTTGTCTGTGTATCCTGTGTCCATCCACAGCCTTCCAAAAGTGTCTCTCTGACCAATAAAGCATCGCAATTTAATTACGTGACGTCAGTGTTCTGTAGTGGCCAGGCAGCCAACACAAGTAATTCCTGGGACCCTTCTCCCAGATTAATGCTGGAGGAGAAGGGTGGCAGCAGCTGGTTACATGTGCACGTCCTGAACTGTAAATGGCATGTTCTGCCATTTGTGTCTTCCAGCCAATGTCTGTGGCCTTATCAGCTCTGAACTGCTGAGGTATTTTGGGGGAGGGGGAAGAAGTGTTGCACAGACAGCGGTACACAAGCATTTGTTTCTCTGTCTTCATCTTGACTCCTGACAGTAGTACCTCTGACGAGTTTGGCTGCAAATCTTGGGGGACAGGTATGCAGAAGGAACTTCTAGTCCTGCCTGTAGCAAAATCTTTAGGAAGACTATAACCTTAAGACCCAAGCAGAGGTAAGGTTAGCAAATGGAGCTTATTACCTTCAAAGTTAAGAGATGTTGCACTAATACGACACACATCAATGAATTTCTAAAGCTAACATTAAGTACAATTACTGGCATGGACCCTTGAAAACCTCTATCAACTGGGCAAAGGGTTTTGTGTTTGGTTTTTTTTTTTCTTCAAAGGATTTGGAATTTACTTTCTGGCATCTGCCTTCTGCATTCTTGAGAAGCAAGAAAAATATAGTGGAAAAAGGGCAATATAGCCAGAAACAGTATAATAAAACTGCAGTTTGAGAGGCCTGTAAGAAAGGAGTTGGTTACCATAAACTTTAAAGTATGAGATTGGTCCTATCAATGCTTCTACTGTTAAGAAAGTTTTTGAAGTCATTTCTCTTCCCAAACAGAATTGACTGCAGCACTATCTTTCTTTCACTATGAACTAGCCTATTTCAGAATTAATATTAGGTTTTCCCTTTTATTCTGAGTGATGCCTTCAAGCCATCACATCTGACTCAACTCACTGCTGTGCTGTAAGAGGAAACTCCTGGTTTTTCCCCTGTTAGCAATCAGAGATGCTAACACATCTGTTCCCTGAATGAAACTCAGAAGTAATGTTATTGCAAAGTCTTCCTTCACCTGTACCAAGGCTAATTCAGGCAGCCAGACTATGTCCTACTTCAAAAAACACTCTTAAATCTACTCCGTCCCATCTATGATACCTACTTGGATATAGACTAAAGACACTTCTAAAATGCCACTTGCATTCTTAACCCTCACCAGAGCAAACAGAAATTGAGCTCCAGTCTGGCAGCTGAATCAGGACCTAGGTTTCTGTGTTGTCTGTAGCTCTGACACGTCCATCCACTCCTTCCAGTGCAGGAGCACTGTGGCAGAACTAGGATGCCATCTAGTGACTGTCGTGAATTTATAGGAGAGAAAAAAGGACAAACCAAACAAAAACTTCATCAACAACAGAAAAAGAAAGTTCCAGAGCAGTCGTATCTGTAGGGAAGTAAGCTGCACTAATGTAGCTGGGCTGTAGTTACAGCAGTCTGCTTAATCCAGCTCCTGATACTTCCCACCAGGCTTGCTGAAAAAACTCAGGTCCTCTCTGAAACTCTTGGCTGGCAGTGAGCGCCACGCGAAGAATACGGGCATGTCACTCTCCATTTCTCAGATGCTGAACTGGGTGCTACGCTCGCAAATGTCTCTGATAGAATTCCTAATAATGTTACAGAGTTGATCTCTTATCTAACCCCTTTGTATAATTTGCTGTTAATATTAGAGGACAATGCTCTCTGCTTTGAATGAACTTGCTCAAGAGTCTGCCTCGCACAGCTGAATACTACAAATAGGGACAAACAACTGAGCTGGAAAAAGAGACTTTCGTTAAATAATCCAGTCTGGGACTTCAGGAGTCTAAAGAATGTTGAATGAATGCCACACCAAGCCAGACCTCTGTTCACCTCTCCTTCATCGCTATCTTTGGTGTGCAGGACAGCATCCCTTTGTTCAAGAGCGGGAGAGCATTCTGATAACAAAAGATCTTGCAGCCCCTGGGAAGCTTCCTCCATGTGCAGGACATGAGGATACCAAGGATCAGCCCTGTTAGGAGAGATGAAGCAAGTCCCAAACTAGGAACTGAAGAGGGGAGGCAAAATGCCTCGGGGAGCTGTTGTAATCTAATGAGACAGTAGCTTGGCTCAGTATAGCACGTTAGGGAAGCTACACAGTCCCAAGCTGGTATTTCAGCCCAGTCCAGCTACCCTGTCTTTCATACTGCGGACCGGAGTGACTTCTGTGTTATACAGCTTAGGGAATGGATTATTTCACAGTCTGAACCATCATAGTTAACTGTTAAACAAAATTGCTTGGTTTTGCCTCTGTAGATTTGCCCTATCTTTATCAGGCCAGGGCAGCAATGGGAGAAGCCTCTGGAATTATGGTGGAGAAAATACTGGAATATTTTGACGGAGGTTATCTTGTGGTGGCAAAGGACTGTAGTTTATCAGTGCTCCGCAATGGAGATCTACTTAAAGTATTGACTATGCAGAAGCCCTGGAGAAGTGTAAAAAGCACTGGCCAGTGGTTGAGACTTACGCAATGAAAGAAATGAAATGTGAAAAGAGAATTTTAGGGGGTGGGGAGGCGTGTTAAAGTAACCAGATCTTGCTGAGTGTTTTAGATTAGTTGTATGATTTGCTTGTTCTGGAGTTTCATATAAATATCTGTTATAAAGCCAATCACTTTGCCCTAAAATTAACCACAACTGGGCCCAGGGAAACGTGCACACAAGAATTGATTTGAAGAGAAGCTTTCAGGCTTTCAAAAGGTGCCAATGCAAACTTTCCTGCATACCAACAAAAGAGTTAACTAAGAGCGGAGTCAACAAGCAAAATTGTTGTGAATTGAATTTATCTAAGTTTTTTTAAATTGGCACAAAGCAGAATGTGAACTGCAAATCTCTAGCTGCTTTGGTGTGCATAATGTAAATGAGATACGCACTTTCCTTGTTTATGATTGTTTAATTTGTATTTTATTTTTAAGATTGTGCCAAAAATCTTCAAGGAAACAAAACACAAATGAGTAAAAAACCATTAAGTTTTAGGTGATAAACACTGTTTAATAGGAAAACGTCCATCAGATTTATATGTGTGTTCTGGTGTTTGGTTTATAAGACTTGGTAGTTGGTAGGCTAAGCACTAGGTTTTATTTTATAAAACACTATATTTTTTTATTTTTGTTTTACTGGAAAGAACATCTTTCCAGTACTCAAAAGACTTGCCTTGAAATGAATTACTGGGAGTAGAGGGCCAGCTATCCAAAGCTGCCTCACTTCCCAGCAGGGCCACCAGGGAAGCTACAGGGAGCTGGGAGCCAACAGGTGGAGAGTGGGAAACAGGGGGGAAAGAGAGCACTTCTGCTCTGCCTGGGCTGTGTTGCCTTCCAAGGTTCTGCAGAGTCTCTTAAACCTTTAACGTGTCTGGATAGTTGAGGAAACTCTTAGGTGAATGTTTCCTTTCCACTATGTGGAGCTAGTGGTGTTATAATCTAAGGCTTTGAGGGTGGGGGGGTGTATTCTTTGTATGGGACTGTAGCTGTTTGTGTTGAAGTAGTGAAGTGCCAAGACAAAACATCACTTGGCAAAAGTGGGAAAAGCAAAGCAGAGCTTTGTGTGCTCTGTCTCTGCTTTCTCGATTTTGAAGGTTTTGTCATCCTCCCACAGCTAGACTACTTGCTACAGAAGGGAGCCGAGTCCCCGCTGTGCTTCTGGTGTTCCAAAACTAGATGCGATATGTGACATCATCTGTTTCCGTGTTGAAAGTTGGAGCAAACAAGAGAAGAGCAGACTGCTCTCTGGAAGATTTTTTGATTAGACGTGAAATGAATCTTCCCTACTTCTGCATAGCAGACAGGGTAGATCCACATATCATAACAAGACTTGGCACATGGTGGATAAAGGTGCTTGGGTGGATTTCAAATGTGGTTAAATAGGTCTGGATCATCTAGGAGTGCCAGTAAGGCTGGCTTTTCAGGAATTTGGGTGCATAGGTCTACTCAGACTTAAAAAGGAAAGTAAATCTTTCATCACAGCTTACTTAAGACTTGGTGTTCTCTATAGTTGTACCTTACAGCTGAACATGGAAGTCTCTTGCAGGCAGAAAGACGTCCATGTAATGGTTTGGATTGGATGGGATCTTTAAAGATCATCTAGTTCTGCTCCCCCTGCCATGGAGAAGGAGACACATCTGCCTCTAGATCAGGTTGCTCAAAGCCGTGAGAACATGAATCCTGTCTGTACACTGATGGTGCCCCTTAGACCAGGACAGAATAATGACTTGTTTTCTTAAACTTCCTCTCATGGCCTTCATGCTTGGGTAGAGTCCATCTGAAATGACTCAGGAGCTGTAATGCTCCCAGCCTTGGGCAATTTTCAGACATTACATAATGGGAAGCCTCGTCTGTTTCTGCTCCATTTGCGAGTACTCAAAGTGGCAAACTTAAGCACACAGAGAGAAGCTCAGGGGTAAATGGATTTCCATGGATTTCATTCTGTTTCAGAGATCAAATTGTGATCTGAAGCAGTCAAAACAACTGGAGAAAAATAAATTAGCAGACCTTAGTGACACAGAAGAGAAATTAACTGACTAGGGGAGGAAGGAAAAAAAAAATGGACTCTTCTTTTGGAAGACTGCACAGAACTTGACCTCTTGTATACAGAGACCACAAACGCAAAGCTCAGCTTCACTAAAATGCAGGTCACAATTCCAGAGTCATCAACATTTTCAGTTTAGGCTATGGTACTGCAGAAAAGGAATAATTCAGGGGTTCAGAAGCAGGTGTCTCTGTACTGAACTCAGAATATCTCTGCAAATACTGAGAAAGTTTATAGCACTTCCTTCAGAAATGCCATCAGAGCATCTTCCTTTTTAGTTACCGTTACACTCTTAGTCTTTGTGTTCTCTAGCTTGTAGCCTTCCTGAATAGCATTATGATCTTATTTTTGACTATGAAATAGTTCCTTGTCACTAAAAGACATTTGATCAAGACAGAAACTAATCATGTGCCTAAATATTTGGTTACAAATCTTGTTCCACAATGCACTATAATTGACTGTCTGTGTAAATCCACCACAAGCAGGTCCCAGTAGCTTCCAGATATGGGTAGACCTTAGGAAAAAGAAACTGTTTCAGGTGAGTTTGGAGGTAAACTACAAAATAACTGGTGTTGTAACAGAAAAATTGTCAACCTAGCTCTAGTAAGCACTTGATCAAAATCCCACTGCCTAAAGATAATGAGGGAAGAGGTATCCCTTGTTCTCGAACCAAGGTATTTTGGATATTCAAGTTCAGAAGCTCTGAACTTATATGTACAACATCTTCCTGGGCTTCACAAGAACATTAATTCAGCTACAATCCAATCTTGTGCGTGATCCTGGGCAGCCTGTTGAAACCTGTGTCTTATCTGATGTGGACCACAAGACCTCAACAAGAGCTGCATGTTTTCTGGTGGTCTAGAAAGGAGAAAGCGGGACAGATGCAGCTCAAATCATGCAGAACCCTCTTACCTTTTCCCAAGTGGGTGTAAGTGCCTTATGGGCTTAGTGACACCTTTAGTCTATTTGCACAGTGACATTAGTAGCTTTGGCTGTTAAACTGTTGTATAAAGTAAGATACTGTGGGTCCTCTTCCAAGAGGACATGTGTCAGGCAATTAAAAAAAAAAAAAAGCATAACCAACCTGGTTTTACCTCAAACCAGGATGCTGATGAAGGAGAAAGGGAAGCAGAGGTGCAATAAAACACTGGGGTGGAATTCCTAGGGTCCTGTGTTTCTTAACGGAGAACATGTGGTCAAGGCTGATGGAAGCTGAGGTTCACCTTGCCCCTGCAGACAGCAAGACCAGGCCCTGCTGACAAGTTGTGAGCTTATTCCATAATTTGAAATGAGGACCTATGGAAGCTCTGACACACTCTTTCTGTTAGGGGAAATAGTGCATGGAGACATAGAATGCTCATAGCCACTTGTGCAAAGAGGCAACTGAACAAATGTACCCAAAAAGATTGTGAGGGAGCACCCCAAGAAAGAGCTTATACCAGCACGTGTGTCCCTCTCAGTTATTGTTTGTGGATTTGCTGAACTTATTCCCTGTTTGAGACCAGTCTGTCTACTCACAGTCCTGCCTTTGGCCAGTGTAATAACCTGAATTTCTTAAGTGTTAATCTGAATAAATCACCCTTTCTCTTACCCAAACCCCAGGTTGAGGACTGGGTCTGCTGTGCTGTGGGTATAATGGAAGTACAGTGCTGGGTCTAACTGGGCAGCTCATAGGTTGGGCAGGCTCCAGGGAACTGCGTAGGATAAAAGATCATCATATAAGACACTGTCCTAGGAAACAGAATGTTCATTCAAACTTCAAAGAGATTTTTAAGTTGCTTTTCATTTCTTTCCCATGTGTTTTCGGAACGTTAACTCTTTAGGTTTCCATTCTCAAAGAAGAAAATAAGTTACATGGATTTCTGATGCTTAATCTAATTTTATTTTAGCTTTAAGATACAGCTGTGCACAGATAAGAGAATATGCTCCCTGGCACTGAAGTGTGACCGGAGAAGAGTTTAAGCATCCTCAGTAGCTGCTACTTTTAAAATGCTGTCTTTAATTTCTGCTCTCAAGGAAAGAACAAGTCAGTTCTTTCTTCATGGGGAAGGAGAAGGCAGAGAAACCAAGGGAGTCTGTTGTGAGTAGATATTCAGTTTTATTATGTGTTAGGTTTTATGAGTAGATTTCACTCAACAGCTGCATTTTTTTTGGTGTTTTTGGATTTGAGAGAGAGAGAGAACAGCCTTAAAACAAAAAAAAAAAAAGAAAGGAGGAAATATCTCCCAAATCCACAATCCTGTTAGCCCACCCACCCGTGGACTGGGCATTCTTTTGAGGAATCATGTTTCTCCACTACTTTATAAGTGCAGGTCTCCTTGTCAAAGATCTTTACACACTTCTTTTCATCATAGCCAACTGGTGTCGCAAAGCTGTCAGTGGAAAAAGAAAGACAAGGAGGTGATGAGATCAAGAGGTAAACAGCTTCCATTTGAGATGGTATCTACACTTTTAATAGGAAGAAGCTATACTGAAGAGGTGTTCAGGAGCAGAAAAGGGAACTCACACAAAGCCCCAGCTAAAAAGTTACTTAGCCTGCTGTTTAAGCAGGATTAGGGCAGAGTTGTTGTTTACTGATCTGATTTACACCTAACGGGCATTTGTTGTATTTATTTCCTATTCAAATACCATTTATTTTTCTTTTCAACCATAATATGTAACAAGAATTGCGTGAGAGGTTTGGTGTCGCTACAGTAGAAATTACAGACAGGCCAGAGTATCTTGAGCTGCTTCTCAGAGTGAAGAGGGACTATGCGTGGCTTTGGGGAGAAGTGGATTAGGAGCAGTAGAAAGTTCTTAATTAACTATGTGTTCTCTCTTGAATCAGTATCTTGCCTGAAATTATAGCCCTCAGAAGAATTAAGTCCTTTTTATAAATCAGGAATATTTGTCAGAGGAACTTCTTGCACGTTCAGTGATGATGGTGTTGGGTTAATGCATAGCTTTGTGATATGAAGCGAGTGAGAGAAGGTTCATGGTCATTTCTCAGCAACCCCTGTGTGAACAGAAGTGCTTTGTGCTGTATTGCGGCAGCAGAGGATAAACCTCCACTGCTGCTCTGAACTCACCTGGAGCAGCATTGAATTCCGTCCCTGTAACAGGAACAATCATGGCAGTCTTCTGTCCTCCACTTGGAACTAAATTCATGCACCTTTCCATTTGAGTCAAGGCAGCCTGAAAACATATGCACAATGCTATCGCTGGTGCAAAACAGGTGGGATCGTTTTTGGCTTTTTACTTTAACATCCCTATCTGCAAACACGGAGGGTCCTCAGCAGAGCAGGACTGCTACTATTCTAACGAATGGAGAAGGGTATCCTGGGTCCCCCTTTTTCCTGTGGTTCTTGGCAGTGTCCGGTTTCCTGGAGTAGCTCATTTTTAAGTACAGGAATGGCAACACCCAGCAGAAATGAAACTAGGAACGGACCTGGTCAGAATTAAGAAAAGGCTTTGACTTCCTCCCTCATTAACATAGAATCACAGAATGGTAGGGGTTGGAAGGGACCTCTGGAGATCATCTAGTCCAACTAGACTAACCAAAGCAGGTTCGCCTAGAGCAGGTTGCACAGGAACGCGTCCAGGTGCGTTTTGAATGTCTCCAGAGACGGAGACTCCCCCACCTCTCTGGGCAGCCTGTTCCAGTGCTCTGCCACCCTTGAAGTAAAGAATTTCCTCCTCAAGTTGAGATAGAACTTCCCATGTTCAAGTTTGTGCCCATCACCTCTTGTCCTGTCACTGGGCACCACTGAAAAGAGCCTGGCCCCATCCTCTTGACACTGTCCTTGAAGTATTTCTAAGCATAGATAAGATTCCCCCTCAGACTTCTATTTTCCAGACTGAAAAGACCCAGGTCCCTCAGCCTTTCTTCATAAGACAGATGTTCCAGTCCCGTAATCATCTTGGTAGCCCTTTGCTGTACCCTCTCCAACAGTTCCCTGTCCTTGAACCGGGGAGCCCAGCACTGGACACAGTACTCCAGGTGTGGCCTCACCAGGGCAGAGTAGAGGGGGAGGATGACCTCCCTTGATCTGCTTGCCACACTCTTCTTGTTGCACCCCAGGATGCCATTGGCCTTCTTGGACACAAGGGCACATTGTTGGCTCATGGTCATCCTGTTGTCCACCAGGACTCCCAGGTCTCTTTCCACAGAGCTGTTCTCCAGCAGGTCATCCCCTAACCTGTACTGGTGCATGGAGTTATTCCTCCCCAACACCAACTACTATTGACTCCTCATTTAAAGCAAGACTAAATCTGCCCATAAAACTTTTCCCAATCCTAAAGCACATATTGGATATAAAGTTCCTGTCCAACAGTTACTGAATAGGCTTCTTAATATGAGTGATCTGGAAAGCAGGACTTTATTGAGACAGAACAAGACAGAGTGGAGAATTTGGGGGTTCTAGGTGTCTTTGCCTATAAATATGTTCTGTTTCTTTGGCAATGCTAACTAATTTTTCTAGTAGTAGCACTAGCTTTCCCAGAAAATGGTCTATTTTGGGGCACTCAGTTTATTTTGCCTGCTGGCACACATCAACTCTTCTTGTGTCCAAATAATTGCATGTTTCTTTTGAGTGCTTATTTTCCTTCAGCTCCACTCATCTGTAGACTGATAGACTAGCTGTGTTCAGGAAGAGCAGTCCCAGACTCAAGGGAAGTAGCCATTCTGTTCTTAAGAACTTTCCTTCGGATAGGAAAAGAACAAATGAGTAAATTGATCAGTGTGCTGAACACTTGCCAATCTGTTTCCTGCTTTATATTGACCATACACACCCTTCACCTCCCTTCTCTGTATTTCTAAATATGTTGCTATAATGAAAACATGAATTGTTACTTCATGCAGCTGGATAAACTAAGCCTATGCTACTTCCCTGGACAAAAATTCATTTTTAATTTGTCCTGTGTGATGCTCCTCAGATAAACTCTTCTTTTTTATAATGTATTATAAATTCCCTGCTCTCCACACCCCTTTTCCCCTCAATTTCCTAGTGGTTTCTCTCCACTCTTTCCACTTATTTCTAAATTATGACAAATTGCGCTGAATGGACAAATCAAAACAGGCAGTGATTGTGCTGATGTCTGTCAAGTTGAGGACAGTTGACTTCTTACCTACGATCACACCACCAGATATCCCCGGCCTCAGTGACTCACGGAAGCAATAACCATTGGACAGTGTCACGCTAATGGCAAGAACAAGAAGGCAGGCCAAGATGGTTTTCTGAACAAGAAAGCAGAATTAATATGAATACTTAAGTAACTATTAAGATGTCTTGACAATAAATGCTACTATTAGAAATAGGAAAATAGATTGTGGTTTCAAATCAAAATCCAATTGTCTTTTGCAATTCAGACACTTTAACACCCAGTCAGAAGTACTGAGACATTTAGAAGAAGCAGAGGCAGAGCATCATTTGGAGATGGGAGAAAAAAAAAATCTATCTTTCCAAGCTGTTAAAATCAAGCATTACCTAATACAGGACTGATAGACTCAAACACTGTTTGTGAAAGGAGTGTGTTCTATTCCTTCCCCCTCCCCATTCATTTTTCTTGTCATTATTTTCTCCATAGGATTGGTGACCAACTGTCTCTGCTACTAACCTCGTTCATACTTGTAAAACTTCTTCACTGGAGTCTGAAGAACCCACTGGATATTTCACCCTAATACTGAAGGATTAGGAACAAGCTGAAGAACTTCAGCTGAAGTTGAACCCTCAAGATTTGGCCCTGCTTTGGGCAGGAGGTGGGACCAAATGACCTGCAGGTGTCCCTTCCAAACTAGATAATTCTACATTTTATGACCTTTGTCAACAACTTTAGCTTAAATTCCTAAGCGAGTCCCTTATCCTTCAATATTATTTTGAAATGTTTGAAGGGCTTTCACTGGGGATATGAAGGTAATAAGTGCAAGAACTCTAGGGTGGAATTAGCTGTGATGAATTTAAAATCTTGGTAAGAGAGGAAAAGTAGACCAGGAATAAACAATGACATATTGTATTTGTATGTGGGGGTTTTGGGCAGGGTAGAACCGGTGACTTATAAAAAGAAGTCATATCTAAGAGCTGGGAAAAAGAAAGACTAGCATTTAATTTTGCAGATGAGAGGTTAAACCCCACAGAACTGCAACAGAGCTGCAAACGAGTAAAAATCAAGGTAATGTTTTTGAGTTTAACTAAACGTTCGGATGTTATCCAGACTTTCCACAAAACTGAAGGCCAGTTACAGGCTGAGACACAGCAGGGCTGCTTTCTGCCAGAAAAGATGTTACCTCCAAACATTACATGTGAGTGGAAACGGGTTATAATAAAAAGCTTTAGCTGGAGTCCTATTAGACATCACCTGCCGCATATATGCTGAGATCTTTTACCAAGGTCCTTACCTGCCTGTGCCTATCTGTCTGACTTTGGCTTTCAAAATACAGAATTTCTACTTTCTCCAAGTTGCTTAGATCTCTGAGTACTGAGATAAATCCAACAGAACCTGCTTTAAAATCTGTAGCAAAAAGCCATGGTCTTTTTATAGTATAAGATGTAAGGACTCACCATTGTTGCAGAATTATGAGGCTTCCAGTAAGGAGATAACCTGCAAGAAGCTCATCATCTCAGAGAACTTATATAGAGAGGGTGTTTATGACAACAATCCTTGAGCAAACTGAACATGCCTGAATAACTCCAATGAGGTTTCTGCAAAATGACCTCATTGGGTGGACATTTTCAAAATAAGCCAATTATATACAGGGAGGTTTGGTTCTGAAAGGCACTGAGGAAACGGGTGTGGCTTTTCTGCCACACCAGATCGGGAAGGCAGTTATGGGAGGGACTTCAAAAGGAATTTCAAGCCTGTCTAAGTTTTAAAAGGCACAAATTTTGAACAATCATTCAGCTTGCTTGTTCATCAGCTGAAGATAAAGAGGGCTCTCGTGGAAAAGGAGTGGTCGTTGGACGGGTTACATAAAAATTGGGGTTTCTGTGGAGGGAGGCTGGCATCTGTAGGCCCTGAGAAAAGGGTTCTAGGTAACTATTTTCTTCCTTGTTTAGTTTTTCATCATGTGGAAGACCCATATGCACAGGTTCTCTGTGAGTGGGGGAAAAATAGGTATTGTATATTTTCTTCCTTCACCCTTGTAGCTGGGGAGAAATTCTCTCTTTTCTGGAGAGGCTGTATGCATCAGGGACAGACGCGCTTTCCAAATGCTTGGGATGGTAATTTGATAGCAAAGGAGTCAAGTACAGTCTCCTTTTCCTTGACTTTGATCTAGTTGGTTCAAATATTGCAAACTGTGTAGCCCTGGCAGGGGAAGAAATCTTGCCCTTATTATCAGGAATACAGTTTGCAATGCTTGAACTACTCTGGCCGCTTAATAGCGTTGCCTTTTTGTATGGATTTGAGAGTTGAAGTTGAACTCCAAGCTGAGGTAGTTACTCCATGTCTTCTACACAAACTCCAGAGTTGAGAACTAGCTCAGGAAGTTCACGTGAGAAAGCCGGCAGTATTGCAATGCAGGTCACGGTGAGACCGCCACCCACAGGAGCAGCCGTAGCTGGCTTTCAACTCTGTAGGTTGGCTAAATCAGCTTTTCTTCAGTTACCAAATCTTTCTTCAGGGTGGCAGAAAAGAGCTGAAGTGCTTGCAGGTATTCGTAGGTTGGATAAAGCTGCCCGCAATCGGCCTATCGTTAATTAAGTTAGATTTGGCAATGCCGATGCCCTGAAGACGATGCCCTGAAACAGGACGTGACTGACACCGCAGCCACTTGGCTCACTCCCTTGACTGGTAAACCACCAGAACATGTCAGCCCACGACCACAGGCACTGGAAATTTCTTTACTGACATCGACAGAGTTCCACTGTCCCCTTTAGATCTCTCACAAATGTATACGAAGCCAATTTAACAGCTTGTGGTTTGAGATACTGTCAGTGTTTCAGAGCATATGCACTTGTCTATTAAAGCGGGGGGAGAAGGCTCAGTAGGATAACAAAATAATACACCCTGATCCTAGGCCAAAGCTGCCTTTTGTGTCAGTTGCAGTGAAGATGGAGAGAGTTCACGCTCTCCCTTCCGATGCTTTGCTCCTATACTGCCTGACCTACTTGACTTACATCTGTGGGTGGGCTAAGGATGGGCCCCAGCTTTGCATGCCTGCTCTTTGTAACCTCTAAGTGCTGAGAAGTAACTATTTCACCTTGGGTGAAAATACTGGAGGACGCACCACAGAGCCCTGTTCGAAATAATGGCTCCACCATGTCCTCAAAGGTAGTCTGGAGCAAGTATTCCGTGATAGTTTGGAAGAAAAGGACCATCAAATTACGTTCCCTTAATTCTGTAAATATTACTGAAACATCTAATTTTTTTTCTTCTTGCATGTTTTGGAGCTTGCATGCAATGTTTTTCTTGACAGACACCTGCAGCTGTTCTTGTATGTGAACAAAAGTCACCAGAGATGTAGCAATTTGTGATGCTGGTGTTCTGGAGTGAAACTTGTGGAATTTCTTACAGACAAAACCCAGTCAGCTTACTGGTTTTGGTGCTGAGTTCTTGCAAGCAGCTTTCTTTGGAACGCAGCAGGGAGCGATTTGTCTAAGCCTGGGCAGTGTCGAGGGACAGTGGAGAAGCTTTTCATGAGAACTGTGAACTCAGGGGACCCTAACAACACGCTGTGGTGCTGAAACCACTCAGAACAGCAAACTCTATGTAGATGGTCCATTCATATATTGATTACTGAGGTCATTTGTGGCCCATATTATGTTGCGCTTCTTCTTCACTTTATTTGCGTACAGGATGATAGGTGCCTTGCTTGTGTGGGGAGCAGGTATCTCCAACAGACATTACTCTGTTTAAACCTCGCATTGTCTTCCCAACCAGTTTATTTCTTATTAAAAAGGCTCGAAGTATATGAGTGCTCTGCCCAGTTCTGCGCCCTCTTTCCACTTATGCTGCTGAACAGAGAATCCTGTTTCTTCCTAAGGCAGGGAAAATCCTGGGGACTTTCTGGAAGTTTTACCTCACTATTTTACTTAGTCATTCTTCACCTGGGATTTCTGGTTACATCTCACTGATGACCACAGAGATAATGAGAGTAATGCAAGATTATCAGCCTTGCTTTTGCTGTACCTTTCAGTGCTAGAGAAATAAAGCATGATTTCAGAGCAGTAATGTTATTAAAAAACCCCAACATGCTAGCTAATATCTATGAAAAGCATTACTCTATGAACAACTTAAAGCTGGAAGAGATGCATTAGAATGAAAGCAGTCCAGGAATGTTGTTTCTTAACCCCGCATTTCAGTACTACTCTCACATTCGTGAGAGGGATCAGCTTTCTGCAGGAGAGAGCAAGTGCAGGATTCCTTATGGAAGCTGAGTTCACGTATCCAGTCATTAAAACCAGTAGGTTGACTACCACTGCCATAGAGAGGGGGGACAGCAAGAGGAAGCATGAGGCATATCAGCTCACAGATCATAAGTAAACATAATTTTACAAATAAATTCATCTTGTCTTTAAACCAACAATGCTATGTATAATGTACCTTGGTTTTACAATTGTTGAACAAAGTCTGCCACATCTGCATGTGAGAAAGGACAAGTATTTAGAGGAAAAGCTAAAGCAAACAGCACTGAAACGTGCAGTGCACTGTTCACACAGAAACATATTGTAAATGTGGTAGAAGGAAGTTTCATTTGGTGGGAACATTTTTGTTAACTCTGAGGTTCATATACCCACAAACCTCAAAGCCTGTGCCCTCAGATCTCTCCTGGTACAGGAATTAGCAAAGAATTGTATTAATTTTACAGGCAAGGGGCACAGATAGCATGAGTGATTTGTCCCAGGTAACGTGGCATAGCAGAAATTTGAACTGAGGTCTCAATTCAAGCTGGAATGCCCAAGCTGGAGACAACAATGTCATTTCTCCCCTGATCTGAACACCCCTGTCGTCTTCCATATGTAGCAGAGTCCCCATCCCCAGGCCAAATATCAGTTTTAATTTAAGGCAATTTCAGTGGGAGGACAAACACTTCATTTTTTTCCCCCTGTTTAGTTCTGTGGGTAAGCAAAGATCCCTCTTGCTAGGGCACAAATGCGTTTTTTAAAAAAAAAAAAAACAAACACCTGGTAATCTCTCAGCTAGTCTGGAAAATCCTGTCAGGTCATGATTCCCGGATGAAGAATCAGTGCTAAGCAAGGGACAGAGGGACAGACAAGGAGATCTGAAGAACCAACCGCAAATGCCAGGCTGCATTTGCAAGGAGGAGACCTCCACCTCTGCAGTGTGGGTAGCACTGAGGAAGACAGCCACAGATACTACAGCAGCCAGGTCAGAAGTCCAGGGGCAGTAAAGCAGAATGGATAGGAGTGACAGAGCAGCTAGCCAAAAGACATCTCCAATTTATGGGAAATGCAGTATTTCCTATGCTTCTGACTTTCAACTCAAGCCACGTGGTAACCAAATAGATCTTAGAAATCTTCGGTGAACCAGAAAACGACAGAAAAGTTTATTCTAGAAATGAAAAAACGCAATGATTTCAAACACAGCTTTTTATTCCAACCCTGCAGCTGTTTAAGCAAATGAAGATCATAAGTCTATGAAAAAATAGAGACTTTTGGATGGAAGCCTGACTTAAGGAGTCAGCTATAGGAAGGGTGGTGGGTGGGAGCGTTGCTGTAGTTCTTGCCAGTGGTGCCTCTGGTTTTGTGGAACTTGCATGGTGCAACAGTGGAACCTGCTCTAACCGGACTGGCATTGGAAGCCCAACTTTGGGCCTCCGGGTGGTACCAAATTTGTGCAGTCTTCCATCTTTAATGCAACCTGCATGTGCATGCACAAAATGAAAGGAGGCTTAACTTCAGTTTTATACTGAAGTTTTAGTTCAGTGACCTCTGGGCTTTTTTTTTGGGGGGGAAAGCTCAGTTAGTTGTGTGTATATCCATATACACTGCATTTCAGCTCTATTTAGGGAGCATGAACTTGTTTCCATTTTCTAAACTTGTTAGTCACCGATTCCATGAAGATAAAACTCAGTGGTTGGCTATTATTGCTGCATGGACTCAGAGCAGACTGGGGTGGGGACAGCAGCCACAGAATGCTTCAGCCAAATCCATGGCATATCTTGGCTGTTGGGACCTTTTCTTTTTTTCTTTTTTCTTTTCTTCTCTGCTATTTTCCACTGTAATGTATAAAATCCTGCTTCCTCCCCTTTCTTGTCCTACACCCTTCCTGTCTGTTCCTGATGGGCAGCAACTAGAACAGAGCAACATAAAGAGGGTTGTTGTGGCTCTTGTCTCTGGCAGGTTTCCCCAGAATTACACCCAGGCTGTTTATTTCGTAATAACAGTATGCATGGCACAGCGGTGTCAAGAAGGAAGCCCAGGAAACACTGCTGCAAAAACCCGTCTGTGGCTACTTCTTGAAGGTATTTTAACAGTTACCAAGAGCACACTTGTGCAAGAAGAATTGCTTTCCCCCTCTTTGAGAGAGCAAACAGGAATCATAGCACCTGAAAGGGCAGAACATTCAACAGACTTTATGTAATCTTATTTTTTCCTTCACAAAATGACAGCTAGCATTTTATTTTTGTTATTCCTTCAAATGTGAAATAGGTTGCCATGGCTCTCTGATCACATACGTGTCAACAGATTGACTCTGAGTGCTGTGAAATCTTAAGAATCTGAAATATTCTTTGGACTTATGATAAGTACGTGTTGTTTCTAAGGAGCTCTTGCATGACCTGTCTGGTGTTTCCTGCAGGGGAGAATATAAAAATGGCAAAAACTTATTCCTCAGTGTCTTGCCAAGCAAATCAAACACAAAAATATTTCATGTCTGGAGGTGTTCTGTTGGTATTTCTGAGGAAGTTATTGAAATTCGACTAATAATCAACAAGAAGTTTCATTGCTATGAAGGATGGAAAACTGAACTGCTACCTCTCCACGTTTCTGTCCTACACAAATAACCCTTGTCTTTGCAGTACCAAATAATGACAAGTATTCAAAACCGAGGGTGAGTGATGTATCATCCTGCTTTCCTGCAGCTGAATGAAAAAAAAAAAAAAGAAAAAAAGAACCTCCAAATTACCTGTGGCAATGCTGTTAAGCATGTCCCCTCTCAGTAAGGAGGCTTTCCACTTTATAGCAAGAGGGAGTCAAGATTCCTGAGCTTTGTTACTAAAATTGTTTCATTTAGGGGAAAAAAATATTAGTTTTAATAGTGCCAGCAACTCTGGCGATAGAAAACCCAATGCAATCTCATGTTGAAACTAAAAGATTTTTTTTTTTTCTAATTTAAACATTTGGAGAGGATCCCTTGATCTCAGTGAAGCCTGACTATTCTCCAGAGCCTCTAGGTCAGTTCTCTCTATGTTTCCTTGGTCTGGTAAACTCACCAGAATCCATTTTCCGGCTTCTCCAGCGTCAGCTCTTGTTTGTGCTGGTCTGTTCAGATTCTGCTTCAAGTACATGTGGTGGAGGAGCTGCCCTTGCAGTGGAAGATGTGCTTCCCCACCCGCAAATAACTTCTGGAAGGTTGTGCTAATTGCATTGATCAAATGTGCTGTTTCTTCCCAATCCCATAGCCTTAATGAATATATTAAGCACGAGCTCCAAAGCCTGTGCTAGATTTCCTGTTTCAGTCACTCATGCTTTTACTGGTGCTGCCAGCAAATCAGAAATCTTCTTGCACTGCAAAAATCATCTTCATCTGTAAAAAAATTGGCACCTAGATTCTACAGAACACTTGTGACTCTAGGAAATAATGACTCCTAATTATAAATAAATAAATAAAGGTACAAATAAGGTAATAAGTAGAACTGAATTCTATTTAAATTAAAAGTGAACTAAGTATCTGCAAATCACGTGAAATATGAAGTCTTACTGAGGAACTACCAATATTAAGAAATGAATGTAACCATCTAAGATAATAAGCTAACTTTCATAACTTTCAGAAGAAAAATGTAGCCTTAATTTGTAAGACTATGACGGGGCAAAACTTGGAATAACAAAATCATTCCAATACCACCTGGCACAGTCCCAGACTATACAACAAACTGCATGTTAATCCTGATGTGTGCAGTTCTCAGTGGTTTGAATTAAAAAATAATCCATGAGCAGTTTCCAAGTCACTTTTGTTAGCAATAAAAATGTTTATTTTTAAAACTGAGATTTCAAAAACAAATGTTAAAACTGATTTTTCTCAAGAATCAGTTCTGTGAGCTATTTAGGTGGGAACTCTTTGGATCTCCATGCTCAAAATATTGCTTCCCCTAAGAAGCTGCAGCTATTTGTTCTGTAAATGAGAACATTCCTTCAAGTACCAGTTGAGGCTGTGTTCTGTGTAATTTTGACAGGACCTGGCAGAAAAGGGGGAAAGTCATTCAGGACAAATTTCAAAACTGTTCCTCTCCTGCAGGATATGAAAACTCTTTGGAGAAAAATTAGCTTAAGACTTTAATCAACATGCGAACACCCATTTCCACATGTTGCTGTTTAGGGCAAATTTGAGGAATGACATGGTTAAATCAGTGAATGAAAGTCAGATTTTTAAAAAGACATATGCAAGCATTTGTACTGAAAAAAGCTGAACTTACTCTAATTCTGGCCCCTCACATTTTTTCAGCCTGGCAGGAAACAATGGTACAGAAACATGGAGTTATTGACTGATATCTGGTCTGTGGTGTGGAGAACTTTAAAAGGCTAAGAATGTAATACCAGTGCTTACAAAATACTTGGATTTTTTTCCCAAAAGGAGTCATCTTAAGTGAAGCCGTAAGAAAGTTTTAAACAATTGTTCATAGGCAAATTACCAAAAACAAAGCCAGAGAAAACATACCACTTTAAATCCCTCTGATTTTACTGATGGCTCACAGAGCCTGAGATGGGTCATCTTGAGAAGCAAGTACCTCTGCTGAATATAGGCTGACAATTGAATTTGGGCCGAGGGAGGACCCCTGCCCTAAGAAGGTGTAACCTTGTACTTTTACAAGACAACAGACTTGTTGTTGATTATGGAGCATCATTAAACAGTCCACTTGTCCTGGAAGGTGTGTTTCTTTTCAAACCATGCAACGGTTAAGTGCAGACTGTTGTGGGTCTTTAATACTCAATTCTGGAGCCAGGCAGCCACGTAGAAGCAGCATTTCATAGGGTGTTGTTGCCTGGTCTCCTATACGTGGGCAGATTTAGGATATTACCAGTTGCCAAGTGGGAGATTTGGTTTTGAGCCCCGTCACTGGCTGGACTTCTCTCCCAAGCAAATGTGGGGAATTTTTATACTGAAGAGACAGAAGGCATCCGCCTTTTGTAAGTACCTCAAGTTCTGCTGCCACGAGGAAGCATGTTGCCAGGAGCTGATCTAGATCTCTTTTTCTGTGCGGGCAAGAACCACTAATGCAGTGCAACTGCACTAATGTGCAGACTTTCAGGAGCAGGGCTTGGAGGAGCACACCTGGCAGCAGGTCAGAGAGGGTAATGGAGAGAAACAGTCACTGCTATTGGGTGATGCTGTTGCTGAAAAGAAGGAGCTAAAAAAAAAGATGAGGATGATGATCTTTCATCCTCACTGTTTTTCAGAGGTCACAGGTGTTAGCAACCTGGGTCTTGCGGAAATTCCTGCAGCAGTTCGGGTGTGCCCTGAGTGGGAGCCGCTGTACGGCATGTCCCAAACAGTGCATCTCGTCCAAATGATAATGGATTTTGACACCTGGTGAGCTAAAATGTCTGCCCTGACTCTTAGCTAGGACAGAATCTGCAAAGCATGAGAGTGGCTTGGGCCAGGGTACTGGTGCGTGGCATGTTGGATTAGTGAGGCGAATGCATTCCTTTCTCAAATAAGGTGACATTGCCTCATGTTATTACATTAAATGAACCATCATTATGAAGTGTTTCTGGATGTTTCATCTGGATTTATTGCATTCAAAAAAGTTCAGTGATACCAATGCAAGAAGTCTCACAGAAGTGAGACGTTGAATCTGATTATGCGTCTTGTATACTGAATTAGAACAATTGGGAGATTAGAAGTGAGCTGCTGAAGTACCCTCTCTTTCAAGATCTCCCAGGTCTTTGAGCTTCTCTGTGATGGCAAAGCATCTGTAGGCAGGGGAGGGGTTCCACAGTGCAGAGAGATTCAGTGCAGGTGGGTTGCTAGCCCCTACGAGAATAGACAAAACACTCCTTTGAGGGGTCGCTCTTCTGCACCACGTCATAGTCACAGCTTTTCTGGTTGAAAACGACTTTACAGTTCTCTTTGTCATAACCAGTAGGAGTATGAAAGCTGTCATTGGCAAAAAGAAAGAAAATGTTAGATTGAGAACAATAAAAGACTCAATACTTCAGTGATGCAGTGATTATAGCTTAAACTAATGCTGAGCGAGATAGCTCTGAAACTATGGCTAAGACCAGCCTAGCTAGCTTGAGTGCCAGACAGCTACGGCTTCCAGGGCCTCAAATGATGCCTTGCTGCGTTGCGCTGTGTAGATGTACCAGTCTGGTCAGCACTAGCATAGGGATTTCTAGCACAGCACTCTACAGTGTGACATAAGCATGGTCGTGGGATGTTTCATTTCTTTTCCATTAATTTTTCACTATTGCCGTTTTGCTTAGAATGTGGTAGCTGTTTCCTGATAGAGTGTCACCTGAGCAAAAGCAATGATCATAATTAAGCCATTTTGGCCTTTTTAGAAGGTAAGATAAGAGGAAGGGAGGACACTTCAGAGCAGGGCCTTGTCACTGTAGGGTCAGCATATTCACTGGAGAAAAGCACCTCTGGAAAGGGATTCAGATCATCATAAGCCCTTTAGAGGAGCTTCACTGAAGTCCCTTGTGGAATGAATTCCCTCCTACCCCCCCTTTCCCTGCTAAGGAAAGACTTTACTGCAGCGTTAGAGGGGTTCACCAGTTCCTCAAAATTAAAGGCAAGCACCAACTGGATGTGTCTGGAAGGGCCTGTGTCTACTCCCAGTCAGCAGAAAGTGAGGTAAGGTGAACACAGCCAAGGATCCAAATGATCAAGAACTATATGTGACTTGCTCTAGGTCTGGGTGAGGAAAGGCTCTTTTGTGCCCTTAGAAACTCATTTATCCCCAGCAAATGGAAAGCTGTGGTCTTTCTATTAACGATGATGCTAGCAAGAAGTTCAAACTTACAGGGAGCAGCAATGCATTGCATCTGGTCTGCAGCTGCATCTGAAGCAACTTTCTGTCCTCGCAATCTCTCCAAAGGGGTAAAGTTTTCCATCCATGATACAGCCTGCATAAGACGGCAAAATAAATCACGATCTTTAAGCTTCCACATAAAGGCTGAAAAGTTTAAAAATTGTTTCAAGTATTCTGAAAATGTTTTTCTTGTCAATAGTAAAGTAGAAGTTATTTTGTTCTCTGGGTTATTACCCAGATTATTTTGAGAGCCTGCGCTCGTTTCTTCTTCACTTGTTAGAGAAAGTTTCAGTACGAAAGAGAGTAACCAAACAGCCAGGTCTGCCACCTGGCACCAGACTTTATTCAGAAATACTCTCAACTCCTGCATCAGCTCCATGTGCTGGAATAGCAATAACAACCTACCACTAATAGCAGTAATATTGCTGCAACTGTACCCAGTCCAGGGGAAGACTTTGTTTTCCCCTAGTTTTGTTAACTTGGTGCTGGCACCCCCTATTCATGTCTTTCTGACGTCTCCCCCCTCCCTTGTATTTTGAGCCCTTCCTGGAAGCTCCACACAGAGCTGAGCTGCCACAGAACAATCATGTAATCTTCCCTGTTCTTACCTTTGATGGCCTCCCCTGGCTTGTTCTTTTCAGAAAAGCAGTATGCATCACCCAGTTTCACTATGATGCCCGTTGCAACCAGGAAAGCCAGAAACTTCTTCTGTAAAAGAGACACAGAGACCACGGCATGAATTTAATTCCACTTTGATTATCTTTATTTCCAAAACTGAAGTCACTGAACCTGAAGCAAAAATTAGAAATAACCTTATGTGTACATGACAATATTGGAAAAGGGCACTCCAGATACTTCACTGCATTGATGACCTTTTCCTTTAGGGGGGAAGATATAAAATGATAAGACATAAATGTGTCAGCAACACCCTGCCACAATCCAATCTCTAGAAATCACAAAAAAGCTTCAATAGTATTATACACTTGAAAGCCCTGTAAGACTCTTATTAGTGTTTTATTTATTGCCTTTGAGTCAGATTTAGCTGTCTTGCCAGCAAATCACTGTCTGCATAGCATCCCATTGCGTCACTTTTGGGTACAGCAATTTCTCCAAATTTGGCAGTGGAGTAGAGATCTTAGACCTAATTATATTCCAGTAAGTTTTTGAAATAGGTGGCTGTGTCATGGTTTAACCCCAGCCAGCAACTGAGCACCACGCAGCCACTTGCTCACCCTCCCCAGTGGGATGGGGGAGACAAATGGAAGATTTAAAGTGTGAAAACTTGTGGGCTGAGATAAAGACAGTTTAATAGGTAAAGCAAAAGCCACGCACACAAGCAAGGCAAAACAAGGAATTCACTGTTTCCCATCAGCAGGCAGGTGTTCAGCCATCTCCAGGAGAGCAGGGCTCCATCACACGTAATGGTTACTTGGGAAGACAAATGACGTAACTCTGAACATCGCCCTCTTCTTCTTCCCCCAGCTTTATACGCTGAGCATGACATCATATGGTATGGAATATCCCTTTGGGTCAGTTGGCTCAGCTGGCCCAGCTCCCTGTGCACCCCCAGCCTCCTCATTGGCAGGACAGTACGAGACACTGAAAAGTCCTTGGCTCTGTGTAAGAACTGCTCAGCAATAATGAAAACATCTCTATATTATCAACAGTGTTTTCAGCACAAATCCAAAATATAGCCCCATACTAGCTGCTATGAAGAAAATTTACTCTGTCCCAGCCAAAACCAGCACAGTGTCTGGGTAGAGAAGAGAGACACAAATAAGTGTCCTAGGGCAAAATTCCAGTGCTGTACATTCTGCTTAGCAGCGCACGAGCTGTCATTTGTCAAACCATGCACACACAGGTCTGGATGTGTGACAGTACACCCTTCCTTTTGTCTGGAGGTGGCAACAGCCAAACATCTGTAAGAGCTCTTCAGAGATGTCCACTGGGACCTTCTGAACGACCAGGACTTTTTTGAAAAAGCCTAGATAACTTTGTAATGGCAGTTATACTGGGGTAGAGGAACTGGAGAAGCATGAGAGAGCACAGGGTTATTTTGATGGGTTGTTCAAGCTGGATAACTTAAGGCAAAAGTTCAGGAATGGCCAGAGACTGAGAAGCAATGGAGAAAGTTGTTTACATTTTCTTGATAGCACTTGCAGATTAACATGAAAGGATTGTAAAATGAGTAGATCTTTCCAAGTTACTGTTCTGAACTTCAGAGGCTGTCGCTACCTGAAACAGCAGTGAGAGGCTTTGTTTTTAGGCAGCTCTGCTGTCTGCCTTGGGTTATTTGAATCATGAACATCAAAAGACACTGAAAGGTCCCTGAACTTTAGGCAGATGGTGAGCCAAGGGGAATCTCCTCTGTCTGCTGTGGAAAAAACCTTGTGATTTTAATCCTTGATGAGCTGCTTTCTTACAGGGGTGGGGGACATCTATGGTGTAGTGAAAAAGGGGAGGAGTTGTCTGGGAAGGGTGTAATGCTTAATTTCCATAGCGGTTCTGTGATTTGGAGTTCGTGAGGCTTTGGGTTAGAATAGAGCCAGTTGCATCATATCCAGAATGAGAGAAGTTAAGAAGAAGGACTGAAACTCTTAAACTGTGCTATTCTATGGTGCCTGGCTGTCCTGGTTTCAGCTGGGATAGAGTTAATTTTCTTTCTAGCAGCTGCTGTGTTTTGGATTTAGTATGAGAATAATGCTGATAATGCATATTGTTTTAGTTGTTGCTAAGTGATGTTTATATTAGTTAAGGACTTTTTCAGCTTCCCATAGAAGATGAGAGGGAGCACAGACAGGACAAACTGGTCAAAGGAATATTCCATACCACAGACATCATGCTCAGTATATAAATGGGAGTTGGCCACGGGGGCAGGAATCTGCGATCACTGCTTGGGATGGGCTGGGCAACTGATCATTGTGTGGTGAAAGTGACTTGTGTTATATCACTTAATTTTGTATATTCTTTTACCATTGTAATTATTATTATTATCCTTTTACATTATTGTTCTATTAAATTGTCTTTTTCTCAACCCACAAGTTTTTTGTTTGTTTGCTTTTTTCTCCCCTCCTTTTTGCCCTCTTATCCCTACCTTACTGGAGGAAAGAGGGGAAGCAGGAGTGAGTGAGCAGCTGTGTGGTCCTAGTTGCTGGCTGGGGTTAAAACATGACACTGGCCAGAGGAAAATTGTCTAAGCAATTCCTCTTCCATAAAGTTGTAGGATGTAACATTGCAGCTGGTCTCTGCTGAGGCTCCGTGTGCATTTGGCATGGATCTGTGGGTTTATCTTATTGCTTGCTGTTCATTACTCATCTCTCTTGAGTTTGGTGGTGGCTTTCCCCCAAACTGGTTCAGGTGTTTGCAACAGCACAGGCCAGTTCTACCAGAGATCTTACTGCTGTCACTCACGTCTTTATAGAAAAGACTAAAACGCTTCTTTTGCTGTGCTGCCTGTCTTCTGTGAATGTTTTATCCTTTGTTTGCTCCAACATTTGTCCTTATCTTGCTATTTCTAGAAATGCTAATCAGATGAACTTGGGCATGCTCCTCTTTCTATAGACCAAAGTTCTGGACCTGCCACTGAATCTGTACAGAAACAGAAGGGGAAGTCTCTGGTGTCTAATCACTGTCTGAACTGGCTTTACGCTGAGACAACCAAAGGATATGTCAGGTTAGCAACAGTTGGTGAGCAGTAAAGGGATGCCACCAGCCACCACTGGATTTAATGGCCTTTGAAAGTGGGTGAATTAACGTGGAATGAGATACCAGACCTTTTTGTTCAACAAAGTCTTGTCTGAGTATAGACAAGCCCTCAGGAAAGCTTAGGCACTGAAAGAATTAGATGATAATTTCTCCCTTTATTTATGAATATTACAGAAACAAATGTCTCTTCCGTAAAACTTATGCCATTCCTGAGATTCTCATCAAAAGTAGTAATTGATGTCTGTACCTTTGGGGATTATATGAGCATAAATTAGAGGAAAACTGGGCCATAGGGCTTTGTCTATCTATTTAACATTACCTAACTGTTGATTCAGATTCTGCAAACACATTTGGAGACTTGAAAAGCTGGAACAGGACACAACTTGATAGATCAAAAGAGAAATGCAGACAAAACCCACTATGTATTAAATTTTTCATTGTAAAGGGACTATATTTTAAACAGTTTCAGATCTATAGGTTTTAAAAACATGGTCCTTAATGTTTACAAAATTATGAATATTTTCATAAACTTTTCTGAGAAAAGGATAACAGCAAGTGAAAGACAAGAGATAAACGTGTACAGTTTCTTGCAAAGAATTACAAAACAAAGAACAAAATTCACAGTAATCTTCACAAAGGTGTCTGTCTTACTTCCTTTGCATCTTGCATTTTTTAATAGAATATATCCATGTTTAAAAATGTGTAACTACATGATTCTCTTAAATATCTTTCTTTTGCGGTTTTAAAGCAAATAGCTATCTGTAGCTTCAGTATCAAACCTCTAAACCTTTGACTTACCATTGTGGAATGTTTGGCTTCCAAAGAGCTCCAAGTCTGCAGAAGAACTCTGTAAGTGCTTTATGTGGAATCTGACAGCAAATATTTTATGGTGCCTTTATGTTGAGCAATTCAAGTCTAGGGAAAACTCTAGCTTACTCAACTCACATGCAGTTATGTTGAAATTTCTGAAGAAATCACTGAAATTTCGCCAGCTGGCAATAAGAAAATGTTTGATTCTGCAGAGCACTGACCTGAGTAAAAGGTTGAACCTGGAACTTTGTATTCCTCGGAAGCATTATGATTATGAATGCCTTTCTGATGAAATACAAGTATTCATAGCTAAGCTGTAGGCGTTGTTGTATGGTTAGGTGATTTTTAGCTGTGGCAGGAATGCGTGCTGACCATTTCTGCTATCAGTGGGCTGGAAAATGATTAGAGTAAGAAACTAGGTATTAATAGCTTAGGGAGATTTTGCTAGATCTTTACATACTTATGTTTAATGCTGCGGTGTGCACTGTAAGACAACTGAAGGTACTTGGCTGTTACCAGTATTAAAACCCCTTAATAGTCAGATTAATATTCAGTCAAAGCTGGATCACATTACAACATTTCTGTCTCCTCAACTAAAATAAGGATTTTCCCTCAAATCAAAAGTCTGCTGTTGCTCCTGTGGGACTGTTCAGGCTTTGACCCAAATAACTGCAATAGAGTATATCAACATTTTTATAAGTGCAAAATACTTTCATAAGCAGCAATAAATTTCAGAGTGCTAATCAAATACCCTGCTTTCTCTTGCTCCTGCAACCTCTTTTTAGAATGAAATAAGAGACTTTGGCCCTACCTATGTTTCAAAGAGAAATACTTTGTTACAGACCATGGCAAACAATTTGAAACTTGTTCCTGCCGGAGATTTATCAACAGCTACAGGAAATTTGGCATATGATTTTAAGATTACATTTAGAAACTTCGGACAAATAAACACAGTAAAATTTGGCTGTACTACAAGATAAATAATTTGGGGCTTTTTTTTTTTTTAGAGTAAATTAAACACAGAGTTGTAAATGTTTTGGAATGGTGGAATGGCAATGAGAAAAGTTGTCATGCATTTCCTCCTATGCACTATGTATTTCTGAGTACTAATAATGACAACTCATTTGGGGTTTGGGTATATTCAATCCAAAGAATTCAGCAGGAGAAAAAAAAATAAAAATAAGTACATCACATGACATAATTCCATTACCTTCTTGGAGGAAATGCTGAAGTCGAGGTCTGTGCAGGTTTGATATTCCTTTAGTAAGAAATACATAATTCATGTAAAGTTACTAAATATTCAGTTTTACAGACTGTACACCTGACTTTTTGTTGTTGTTGTTCTTATATAATCACTCCATGTTTTAAAACTTCATTTCATGAAAATCATGTGTATATTATTGAGAAAATTCAATAAATTTCCTTTCTCATCCTTTGCTTCTGGCATACTAGATAATAGTACTTTATCATCAAAATCTTCCTCTTGTCTGTGCTTACACAGGGTCAAGTCAGCTTCTAACTTCTCTCATGTGAGTACAGTGGTTTTGGTCTTCAGTTGTGTAGCACAGATTTCCTTTCATTCTTGTAACCCATTTCTGAACAGTGTCCAGTCTGACAGTATCTCATTTCAAATCTGAGTATAGAACGTAGTAAGTGTTGTGGAAATGACCCCAGATACATGAAGGACACGATGCCTTTCCTGTATATACATTCGGGGGTCATATCTGCTGTATTAAGCAGCGTATTGTTCTAGATACAAAACATTTGCTTTCCATCTCTAAATTCTTGTCGGGGCACTGTTCTTAATACAGATTTTTATATTTTACAGAGTTTTTAAAAAATTCCATTCCTACAAAATTATTAAAAATCTCCAAAGCACGTATTAAGTAAGCACAGTTTATTGCACCACCAAGACGACCAGACTAGTAATCATTTGTCACATTAAGCATTGTTTACAAACTCTATCAGCAATGATTTTATATTTTCTCCCAGATCACTTGATACAAGGATTTCATACAAGTGTAGAGAAACTACAGAGGATGTGCACCAACTGGCTTGCACCAATTTCACCACATTCCGTTCCCTTCACCTACCATGTCCAGGCTTTGCTATCCCCAGGTCACCCTGGGCCTGACAGAAAATGTTATGCCAGTCCTTTTGTGGTTTTCCATAGAAAGCTCAAACGAAGACTGCTTTTGCTTCCAAAGCACTTGTTAGCCAGAACACCTTATTCTTCTGCCAATGAGTTCTTGATAAAGATGCTGGAGCCCTGCCAGCTGCCCTGCTGATTGTCTGCTGGAAGGCTGACTCTCCTCTGAGTGCCTTTGAACCTCCTGCCTCAGGACATTCAGATCTTGCTTCAAAATAACTTAGTCTCTTCCTAAAGTCTTAGATCTGGATACATCTCCAGTGAGTTGCTCTTTTAATACAGTTTTTTCAAGAATGATTGCTTCCATAGCACAGCACTAATTCATTTTTCACCAGTTGCCATATAGCATGAAGAGAGACAAAAGCACCTGAAAAGCCCTCCCATGAAAAGTATAGCATCCTTGTGATCAGCTCAGGCATTTCTGATAATTTTCAATATTCCTATGAATTTAATAGCTGGGTTATGAAAACACACAGCGTTGATGGTCTGCCTTTTTTGAATGCAAGACTACTAAAGGCTGTTTTTAAGGCTTTGTTGGTAGGACAGTTGTTAAGGATTTCATACTTAGACCTTTCCTAGTTTCTCAGTCAAATGCTGTTAAACGTGTCTAGTCTCTTTCAGCTTCTAAGGAAGAGTTTTCTCTGAAGTGTTGACATCTGGAGAAATCTCTGAAAAGGTTATCCTGTTCAGTTATTCTGGTAGTATTTTTGTAGTGGCTAGAAGTACTTTTTTAGGACCTTTTAAAAGGCAGGTTGATTTAGGGTGATGGAAAAGAAGGTGATGCCATTTACTCTTCTCCTGTCCCCACAATCCTGCTTCATGACCCACCAGCAATTTGCAGCTCAAGGTAATCTTTTGTTACCAGGCTGTTTGTCAAGTGCGTTTTTAGAGCTGGAGAGAGAAAGAAAAGGCTCGTTCCCCTGGTTTCACTTCCAGGCTATTTGAAAATCATCTGGTTAAATTGATGTAAAACCTAGCAGGTGCTCTTCCTTTATTTTAAGCATAGTAAACTTTATATCGATTTACACTTAGCAATAGGTTTAAGTAGTAGTTTGGTAGTAGTAGTTTAAGTAAGTTCCCTCTCAGCTAAAGAAAAACTGCTAGAGAGATTCATTTTAAGTGCAACTAAATGTTTTTGCTCTGGCTTAAATAAACTAATTTAAATTCATAATTGTTAAGCAACTCTAGGGTATAAAAAAGAGTTCAGAATAATGTCCTTGGAGAGAAACACCATATTATAATCTGCTAAACTAGATTTGTCACTGTTGTAGTAAGGAGAGGCCACTTCTGTGTATCAGGATTGATGTATAGTCTGCAGCAGCAGTCCTGCAGCAGCAATTAAAGTCACTATCTTTTAATAGCTTTAGAGGCAATGTTGTTCTTATGGAAATGAATCCTTCGAGGGGGAATAAGTATACACAGGACCTAGCAAGAATTCTTTGCTATGACTCTAGAACTGCCCTGCAGCTTTATTCCCTTTGTAGCTGCCTTCAGCTATTCATCTATGTATAATTCTGATGTCTTCAGTTTCACGTAAAAAGGAATATGCTTCTCCTTCCTTTTTAAATGTATGGGTCACGTTCAACCACACCAAGGCTCAAACACATCAAGCTGCGTGGTGTGGTTGCTACTCTAGAGGGAAGGGGTACCATCCAGAGAGACCTTCACAGGCTAGAGAGGTAGGCCTGTGCAAACCTCATGAAGTTAAACAAGGTGAAGTGTAAGGCCCTGCATCTGGTTTGGGACAGTCTCAAACATGGATACAGGCTGGGCAATGAGTGGATTGAGAGCAGCCCTGTGGAGAAGAACTTGGGGATATTTGTGGATGAAAAACTGAATATGAGCTGGCAATGTACACTAGCGTCCCAGAAAGCCAACTGCATCCTGGGCTGCATCAAAAAAAGCAGGTTGAGGGAGGTGATTCTCTTCCTCTACTCTGCTCTGGTGAGACCCCACCTCAAGTACTGTGTCCAGCTCTGGGGCCCCCAACATAAGAAGGACATGTACCTGTTGGAATGAGTCCAGAGGATGGCCACAAAGGCAATAAGTGGGCTGGAGCACCTCCCCTACAAGGACAGGCTGAGACAGTTGGGGTTGTTCAGCCTGTAGAAGAGAAGGCTCCATGGAGACCTTATAGCAGCCTTCTCATACTTAAAGGGGTCCTAGAGGAAAGACGGGGAGGACTCTTTTATCAGGGAGTGTAGTGATAGCACGAGGGGTAACAGTTCTAAACTGAAAGAGGGTAGATTTAGATTAGATATTAGGAAAAAAATTTTTACTCTGAGGGTGGTGAGACACTGGAACAGGTTGCACAGAGGAATTGTGGATCCCTGGAGGTGTTCAAGGCCAGGTTGGACAAGGATTTGAGCAATCTTATCTAGTGGAAGGTATCCCTGCACGTAGCAGGGGGGTTGGAACCAGATGATCTTTAAGGTCCCTTACAACCCAAACTATTTTACATTCTTACTTTCCATCAAAAAAGCTTTCCCTTTCAGATCCTGCACAGCCACAGGGCAGATATCCTCATGGTGGATTAATACTCGATGAGAGAACAAGTATTGTGCAAGGTTCACTGCTGATTCCATAGAACATACATATATCATGCAGGTAAATATTTGCACATAAGTCACACAGATAACTAAAGCTCATATACATTGAAAATATAATTTTTAGCTTTAATAGGTTCAAAGTCTACTGAGGAAAGTTGGAAGACTCCCATTAACTTCTTCAGCCTTCAGATTAGATCTTGAGGCTTGAATCAAGCAAAACACTTAAATACATCCTTAGCTTTAGCCATGTGGGTAGTTCCATTGTTTCCAGTGGAGCCACTCCTTGTTCTCAGGCACCAGCTCGGTGAAAGGCTTTGCTGGATCTAACCTGGAACATAAGTTCACAATCATCCTGGCTCTGTGTTGCTTTATCAACTATGATATATCAATTGATATAAGAAGTTTAACTTCTTGAGCTGTTTGCAGAAGTGGGACTGTAGCACTATTTCACTAGTCCTGCAAGTTTCTTATTTCAAAGTTTCGCTAAAGACTGAAGTGAAAACCGTGAGACTGTGATTCAGGAGATTTTTTATTTTTTTATTCTGATACTGATTTTATGCATGACTTTGGGTGGTTTGCTTAAGTATGCTAGAGATTTCAAGTTTCAGACCTTATTACCTGACTGCAGAGGACCACAGAAGCCAAAGACAGAACCCCAGTCAGCTTCCCCCGTTCCTCACACACTAGGCATTCCTACCCCACACCAAGGGGTAGGGGCTCTTCTCCAAGACCATGATTTTACCATGAGAGATGAACTTTTGGTATCAAAGAAGGATCAAACCCATATGGGGGAAACCATGAGCCAATGAAGTAATGTGTATCCAAGTCCAGCTTCCTTTAAAGCAACCAGAGCAGTCTTGCTCTGAATTTTTTTTTTCCTCCTTTAGGATTTCTAGTTACCTGAACTAAGTTTTTCAGCTTGGTTACTTTTTTACTTTTTGCATAACAATTTATTGCAGTAAGTCATTTGACTCAGTACATGGCAGCAAGGTCTTTTAGGTGATGTGGGTTATCAGAGTCTGCTTACTTCTGACACACAGGTTGCAATTAATTATTTTAAAGGAAAGCTGATTTTGAATTCACTCAAATGAATAAATACACTGGTAGGCAAGTGGTGTGTTCTGTCCTTGCATTAACGACTAATGAATCCCATGCAGGAAGGGAAGTACCTCTGGGGGCTTCAGGCTCCTGTGCTTGTCCAGTGACAGCACATGTGTACTTATTTCTAGCTATAACACTCCTTTCTACACTGTGCACCAGAAACTGAGGCATCTTCAAGCCCTGACTTCACTCATCGCCCCCAGGTCCTTCTGCAGCCTGCAGATAACGCAGGTGCTGGGTCTCTTTCTTGGAGGCTGGGGAGTTCTGGTAATTGCAGGGCTTGGATAACCAGACCTCTCTGTATCTGTACCAAGCCATACAACACAACCTGTACGTGAGAATGAGGAGTGGCAAGGAAAATGAAGAACAATGTACAAACTGTGTTTGGGTTCTTTCTTGTGTGATATCGAAGCTTATCTTTTAATTGTAACTTGACTTTTTCTTTTGTTTGCATCCTGTTCTAAAGTTATAAAAACATATTTACTTTCTGTTAGCTATTGGGAAAGCTGGCTGTTGTATGCTCTTTCGTTTTTTACCTTGTAAATATTTGTGAGTTTAATCAAGTGCTGTGTCTGCTTAAGCTTTTGTTAGCGCTTCCAGGGCACGGCAACAGAAAGCAGTCCTTCCGACAAAGTTTTTACCCACAGGAAAAAAAATTACCCAGGCTAGCTGTATGGCATATCATTACACAGACTATCAAGAAGAGAGAGTTATATTTAAATTTAGATTGAATGTCATATCAAGACTTTAAGTCTTTGTCCACTGTAAACTGTAATTTTTTCACAGACAAATGCTAATGGGAATTTAGTAGCCACTTCACACAAACAGTTTTAAAAAAATAAGTAAAAGAGAAAAAAACATATCCCCTTAATAATCCCATGTGAATAAAGAATATTTCTTGTTATTTAATAATCTGTGTACGTGTGTCAGAAATCATTCTGCTTTTAACAGAGTTGCATATGGATTATCAGTGAATGGGTATAGCACACACAATACCTTTCTTACAGCTGGCCATGTTGTTTACAGGGATATTTTCTGGACAAAACAATCTACTACTTGGTTTGAGAGTAGTCAAGATTCACTCCAAATGAAAATGTTTCCTGTCAGCTCTGCAGAAGTCTTGAAGAGACAGTAAGCTGTGATCATATATAACAAATGCGCAATAGTGGCCTCCAAATTACTTACAAGGTTGTATCATCTTGTCTTTAGCCTTCTACAGCCATTCTACAGCTGCTAAAAGTTCTGTGCAGTCCTATGGGCCTGTGGAAATTATTGTGGGTACCCACTGGGGACCAAGTCCATGGGAAGGAATAGATGTCAGCTTGTGCAAGAGTGTAAATACTGGACTTCCTCCTTTGCTTTGTAATTGCTTCTTGTGCTCATGTTCACAGATGTTTCTTTGTGGACATAAAGAACAAGCTTTGAGGCTAACACAACCTATGCTTAAAAACTGGTGGATTAAGGAGTCCTAGTGTGCTCCTTGCCTGCATAAATCCAACTGTTTGTAGTACCCCTCCCACTGCTTTTTGTCCCCATTCCATGGCTTGGTTTCACAGAAAGGAAGTTTAGGGATCTCAGCCAGGAAAAAGCCATCCAGATTGCTATAGCACAGAACCCGTAAGTGTGCCAGGATCAGCCCCCACTGCTCAATCCAAACTCTGCTAATTTCATTACTATGCTGAGGAGGCAAACTACAGACATATATTTACGTCTGTATCCCTATCCTCAACTCAGCTAGGAAATCCCAGAGCCATCTGCAATTTCAGGCATATCCCCAATGCTAACTCTGTCTGTAAACTAGAGCAACAAACTTCCATCACTATTGTCTCCAGTTTTAAGTGTTGGCTTATCAGAACTAACCAGAGGATTTATAGTCTGGCAGCAGTCTGTGGTAGTAAATTTTTAGACAGGGCTAACAAGCAGTTTCAGGATAGGCAGTCGTTTTTTCCACCATGGAGCAACACTAAAGAAAAAAGGCTGAAGTAGGACCAGGAAGAGATCCATAAAGATTTCCTCTTGCTCCACGTCTGCATAACTATAGTATCCCATTACGCTGTGCTAGTTCTCCTCCAGAAACTGAAGGGCAGAAGAGAACAGCAACTGCAGTATGTGCTATGTTGCTCAAATCTGTCTTGAATCAATAGAGTAGAATCATAGAATGGTTTGGCTTGGAAGGGATCTTTAAAGCTCATCTAGTCCCAGCTCCCCAGCAATGAGCAGGAACATCTTCAGCTAGATCAGGTGGCTCAGAGCCCCATCCAACCTGACCTTGAAAGTTTCTAGGGATGGGGCATCTGCCACCTCTCTGGGCAACCTGTTCCAGTGTTTCACCACCCTCATTGTCTTGTGTATATTTTCTTCAAACCCTTTGTGTCCTGTACTCTGGTCCACCTCTGCAATCTACAGGGGCTTTACAGTAACCTAACTGCCTGACCCCACCCCACTTTCACTGCAGCCTTTAAGAGTCCCACCAAAAGACCTATGGCTTGTTTCACACTGCTGCAAATGCAAAAGGCTGAGAAGTTGCATGGGACTGGCAGAATTACAGGGAAGACCAATCTGTTGTAACTTCTGTCCTTGTGACCACGCAGGAAAAAACTTGTCCTCCAAACTGATTCCAGAAGCACTCTGCCCCGCTGTGGAAGGTCCTAGGGAATCTGAACTGATCTCATGGCCACGTACAAGTAGCAAGAGATGCCACAGAGCTGAGGCATGCCTGTAAGCATGGATATCAGAGAGCTCAGCTCTATGCAGTCCTATATGTTCTGTTTCTTAACATGCAAATTGGTCCCTCATGACATATGTGATTTTTAACACCTTTACATCGCATATTCATTTGCAAAGTTCTGAGGGGAAGAGCAAGTGATTTTTCTTGTTGCTGTCTTTTTTCTAACCTTTAAAAGGAACCTGTCTAAATTCCTCTCTAAAAGGAATTTTAGGACTGAAATGTTTTTTGGGACCCCAACCATAATGTTTAGGTTAGGACTTCTAAAAAGCAGGATTTTATTGTGACATTCATAGCCCTCTCTGCTTAGACACTGGTGTATGTGTCACAAATGATTTCCCGTAAGGGAACATTCAGGTTCCATATTGCTGTCTTTTTTTTTTTTTTCTTTTAACGGAAACCAACCTGCAAGACTCCCAGACCTGAAGCTGCCTGGTGGTAAGACCCTACATTTTTTCAGCATCAGTACAGATAGAGCATACAGACCTCATGTTTTGTAATGCACAAATTTCTGTGCCAGTAGGACTTTGCATTATCAACAAAGGACTTGTTGGATTTTATTCCACATTTCAGTGAATATGGAAAGTAACTAAGGGCAAATTCTTCTGGTTTTTGGAATGTTACGGAGGAAGGAACTATGGCAAAACACTAAAAGCCTTCGAGAATAATTTTAGATTAATCCCATCTGTGTGTTTTTTAACAATCTTGCTCAAGACATTGTTGTGAAACTAGCCTAGGCTAATATACTTCTACTTGTAGTTTGTTAGTTTCTGCTTCATTTTCAGTATATTAAAACTCTTTCAATTCTACTAGGGTTGAAGGTCTGAGACAGTTCAGTAATGGTATCTTGTTATAGAATCACAGAAAAATAGAATCAAAAGGAATACAATGATACTTTTTTTTTTAGTTCCTTTGGCCCTAATCTAGCAATATCCTTCAAGTAGCAGGATGTAGCCATTAAAATCAATATATGAGAACTTGGATACCTTGGGCGTTTTTTCTTATTTAAATTGATAGCACAAGTAAGAAGTAAACCACCCAGTGCCCTGGTTCCTCATGAGGTTTTCTGTGTTATCAGTGTAGTCAAGTGCAATAAATAAACAAACTCCATGTGCTAGTATCAAGGGCTGATCTAAATTGACCATTTCTAATGAATTATTTCGTTACCAGCTGGAAGAACGGATGATTTATTGTCATTCCTTTCTGGTTAATTCACTTGTAATAAAGAACATACGAAATAGAGCAGATTGACAAGTTTTTTTAATCCATTGGAAAAAAATGACTTAGTGAGAAAGTGGGAAGTTATTGTGGGAGTTTGATCTGTAAAGGCCCAGGGAAAATCCGCTGTGGATCCCAGTTTGGCGTTTTGCACTGTGTATTTATTTATGTTAGTGTATATAGTGTTTTCTTCTAGCAAATCCTAGAATTCTGGCGTGGGTTTATTCAGACTAATCCACTTTAAATCAAAGGAGATTTTACCTGACTTGTAAGGTAAGTCTTGTACTTACTTTTGTAAGAAAAATAGGAGGAAGGGTTCCCTCTCTACTCACAAGATAGGACATTGGCATACCCCCTTGCAGTGCTCCATCGGAGAATGCTGCTGTGGTGCAGGCGTATTGCCGTGACCTGCTACTCCCCTCACCCTTGGCTTTGCTCCCGGTGCCCAGTAGGGCCCTTCTGTGCGCATGTCCGTTACAAGTCACGAACAGTCTCAGTCACAGAGGTCACAAGCTTGAAGCACCCCGCGCCTAGGAGATACAGTCCCCACAAGCCACGGAAAGGAGGGGGCAGGCACCCCTTGCCCAGCTGGGAGCGAGCTCAGCCATCTTAGCTCAGCCCCCCTCCCGGGGCCGTGATGGCTGATTTAGGACCGGGCGGGTGCCCAGGTGACTCCTCTGCTCCTCCTGCTCTGCCGGGCTGGGCCGTTCCGGCTGCTACAGCCGTTCAGAAGCCGCCGTGCCCGTGCCCGTGCCCGTGCCCCTGCCCCTGCCCGTGCCCGTGCCCCTGCCCCTGCCCCTGCCCCTGCCCCTTCACCCGGGCGGCAGCGGGGTCGGGATTCACCTCAGGCGGCGCGGCAGCCTGCACGCGACCTACCCGGCCTGCGCGCGCGGCGGCGCCCCCTGTCGCCCTGCCCGTACGCACGCCGCGCACGGTGTAGTGTGGCGGCGGGTCACGTGACGGCGCTCAGCTGACTGCCGCGCGGGCGGCGCGGCGGATGGCGCCGGCGGGCGCGGGGGGAGCGGCGCGGCCTGCTGTCACGGTGAGCGCCGCGGCGGGCGGGAGCGGGGGGTCGGGCACGGCTCCGGCACCGGGTTCTCGGCTCACTGCCCTTCTCCCGCAGATGAACGGGGCCCCGCGGGACGCGGCGGAGCCGGCAGCGGTGTGGGAGCGGCCCTGGTCGCTGGAGGAGATCCGTAAGGGCAGCCAGAGCTGGTCCTTGGCCTCGGACGCCGGGGTGAGCGGTGCGGCCGGGACCGGGCCTGGGGCCGGGCCTGGGACTGGAGGGGAGCGCGGGTCTGCCCCGAGGCTTGGGGCCGTGTACAGGGAGGTGCTGCCACCCGCTGGCCCGAGCAGCGGCCGGGGGTCCGCCTGCCCGCCTCGGGCAGCGCGCGGCGGCAGCAGCCCGCCGGGGCCCCGCTGGGCGGCGGGCGGGGAGAGCAGCCCTGGGCAGCGCCCGGCGGAGTCCCCCGTTGCTTTAACCATCCGGTCCGGGCGAGAGAACTGAAACGAGGAGTTGGCACCAAAGGAGATGCAAAATGAAATGGAAACGGAGCAGGATGAGGCTTGGTCCTGGGTGTACCTGGGAGTGCTTTAGTCTAAATTGTGTGCGCTTTGATGCTAAGTTGAAGTGTGGGGTCAAATCTGCCTGTGTCGTGAACGGTGCCGAAATAAAAAAGGAGTTGGATGCTGACTAATGCTTTCCTCTGTTGTAAACAGCTTCTGCATTTTCTGCAAGAGTTCTCACAACAAACCATATCCAGAACTCATGAAATCAAAAAGCAAGTAGATGGATTGATTAATGAAACAAAAGCCATAGACTGTCGCCTTCATAATGTCTTCAATGACTTCCTTATGTTGTCCAATACGCAGTTCATAGAGAACGTGAGTATGTTCTTGTATCCCATCGAGCTTCTACTCCAGACATTGGTGTTGCTCCTTACTGTAAGTAAGGGGCAACAAAACACTAGAGAAGTGAGTTGACTTTTTGGCAAGTCTGATGTTGATTTAGAGATGAAGTAGCTTTTAATAACTTTCTGTTAAAGAGCCTCCTAATTCCTTCATGAGCGATGCATTGTCCCATCTTGGCAGATTCTCATTTGCCTTTTCTGAGGTAACTTCCTTCCTTGTTTATATGTGACATAGAGATCGGAGTTTCGTTTTTAGGACTATGAACGAGTTGCGATCTCTGAGATGTCTTGGTATATCTTTACAAGTAGCATGAATGTAGCTGCACTTGGCTGTCTAAATATGAGGAACGTTATACTATGCTGTACATATGCCCAGTGGTGTTATGCAGTTGATATTAAAAGTGTTGGACTGCAGGCAGTTGTCTGTTATGTTTGGTCATAATGAGCATATTTCTTGGTTAATGTTCCCACTTTATGAATATTGCTATTTTAGAAAGGTAAAAGCTTGACGTGAAAGCCTGTTACAACATTGTATCACTAGAAGCATGTGTATAATTAAGATGTAGGGCTCTAATAGTCTTTCAGATTTGTGGAGGGTTTTTTAGCACTGAGTTTTATCGGGTGTTTTGTTTTGGTCAGCATTGTTCTTAGGCCACGCGTGTCTCATCTGACTGAAGCCATGATGCTATTATTGGAAAGATGCTGGCAGAGGACAAGACAATGGAAATCTGGATTTCTGTTGTGGGTCATTTTGGTGGTGGTGCTGGGTTTTTCTCAGAGCTGCAATGTCTTTTCCGGCCTACCTTTGCTCTTCAGCATAATGATTCTACTGAGAACAGTTTGTACCAAATGTCTTAAATCTTGTATGCTTGAAGCTGTTTGTTCCCAATTTTAAGTGCACAGAAATAGGTCCTCGTTTCTAGTTCTCAATTTAGTTAATGTGAGAGATTTGCCCCTTCCCAAGGGATAACTGCACCTGTGTTTGAGAGATTTGGATTTAGGTTTGCAGGTCCAAGGGGGTTTTTATTCCCCTGTCTCCTTGTAGCTGATCCTACAAAAGAGTGCTAAATGAGCTGGATGAGAGGGATCATCAGAACAAACTGAAGGCTGAGAGAGGATGTGAACCTTCTCTGTAAGTACAGGAGAAGGGTAAACGCTAAAGAAGAAAAGCTATTAAACGACAGAAAACAAAAGGAAAATAGATAGCCCATAAGTAAACTTAAGTTCGACTTTGATGGTTTCTAGAATAGCTTTATGTTAGGGGCATTAAAACAGTGCTGCTTTTTAACACATGCAAGTCAATCTGTGAACAGTGTTAAATGGTCAACTTGTCTTCCACTAGTGCAGTGACGTTTGCTGTCTTGAATTACCTTAGCTGGATTGAAGGGCTGCCTGATGGTAATTTCAGGATGATGACTTCAATGCGTGAAGGAGGCTATGAAGATGCTTGGTGTCATCCGTGGCTTCTTTTTTTAAATATGTAATAAATTAATGTCTAATTAATTACACATTAACAATATATTTTATTTTGTTGGTGGTGCCTGTGGTTTAGCTCCTGCAGCAGCGTGTTGTTCTTACTTGAATTAATTCTGCTTGACTTTTAGAGAGTCTATGATGAAGAAGTGGAAGAGCCTGTTCCCAAAGCTGATGTTGGAGACAAAACAGAGCAGGTAGTTAACTTAAGCTGCCTTGAGTGCTGACAATATGTTTGCAGCTGTTGTCTACCTTATAATTTTCAAACTTATTTTGTGGATGTTTACAGCTTACGATCCAAACTGTTTCCTTTCTCCTTGAAGTCTCTCTGTTGTTAGTAAAACGTAACGTTGACGGTAACATTGGAGGCTGCTACAGTGTATGATGATTTGTGAAGGCCTTCCCAAGCTTAATACTGTGTCCAGTAGACAAGACTTATGCGTTGATTTTTCAAATGGCTATGCGTGGTTTTTTCAGCAAGAGAACTGAGGCCTTGGGCCTTCTTACTGGATTCAGAGGTAGTGAATTGGGGAAGCAGAATCTGACTGCAATTCACAGGGATAAAAACTCAGAGAGCTTTTTATCTATCTTACAGTCTAGGTATAATATACCATAAATGTTCCCTTGATGGGCTGGGAGCACAAATAAGATAGTACTGTGCTGGTGTGGATGTTTATAACATCTCTGTTTCTGGGAGTGATAAAGATCAAAGGTTCTGATCGTCTTTCTCTTACATATAGCTTTCATTGTACTAATTTGAAGTTAAAATTTTGCATGTGTGTGGCAGTGAGATTGAGTCTTGAGTAAAATTCAATGACAGTGTGTTGTTCCTGTTACTAAAGGAAAAGACACGGGAACAGAAAGAAGCTGATCTGATCCCCAAAATCCAAGAAGCAGTGAATTATGGGTTGCAAGTTCTGGACAGTGCATTTGAACAGCTAGACATCAAAGCAGGCAACTCTGACTCAGAAGAGGAAGAAAGTAATGAAAGGATGGAACTAATACTTGAGCCAAAGGTACAGAGACCTGTTCTGTCTGGGAGCATGGGTTTGCATTTGGCTTTGTTGGACTTCCTCTTTGCTTCTGTCAGCAGTATCACTGTGTTGGTATAAAATTGGTATTTGTTACCTAAAAAGAAGATTTGACAACTGCATCTGAAGGAGAAGCGCTCCTTGCTGAGCTATTCCTTGTGTAGCCTGCTTGTCGCGCAGTTGGGTTAGTGTTAAGGTACGACACGTTAAAGGGAGTTAATTGTGTGTTGGGCAGTGAACTTGCAAAGGGAAGCTGCAAATCTGGGTGGAGTGGGGCCTTTAAATTTCATGCTTTTTAGGTACAAACAGTATCTTCATAGGTGGTTTTTACTCTCTCAGTAATTAAGAACCCTAGGTGCAGGATTTGGGATAAGACTGATGCCTGCAAGTCTTTGCAAGGATATTCTTCTGTTAGATGGCACCTAGAAAACAAGTTGGGACCACACAAATAGAAGTAGCCCCCTTCTTTGACAGTGTTTAAAAAGGAATAAACCTCAGCTGGTCCACCCAGTTGCATGCTGACTGGAAGCATGCATCTGGTGGGACTCTCTTGAAACAAGCTTGTGTCTTCCTTGAGTTAAAACAAGGGGTTAAGAATTCTGTCTTCATCAGCAATGTAGAGCTGTTCCTAGATGTCAGAAAGACCTGCTGTTTTCTCTTTCCAGGATCTCTATATTGACAGGCCTTTACCTTACTTGATTGGCTCTCAGCAGTTTATGGAACAAGATGATGTTGGCCTTGGAGATCTCTCTAGTGAAGGTATGTGCTGGCATGAGTTTTTATTCCTACGTAATTTCCTAATCTGAGACTTTGGTCTGTTTTAACTCACAAGCCTGGGTTATGCTGCATAGTGTTCTTGCATGTTTAGAAGCACGCTGTGATTAGCTGGGGAAAAAAATGTGCATTGTGCTGTGACAATCACTTTACTGATATGCAAAGCAGTAACTTCTCAGTAACTTGTGCTCCATGTATTAGAAACACCCAGTGCTAAAATTTCAGCAGCTTTCAAAGCTCTTCCAAACCACTTGCTTTTCCAACTGATTTTTAGTTCTCTTCACAAAGCCTTTAAAGTTGCTGTCAGTATGCGTGGTGACCACGTTGCTCTGTGTACAGATGTCGTGTCTGATCTTAACTTTTCTGTTGTCGTTTAAAATAGAAGGATCAGTAGACAGCGATCGTGGAAGTGTAATTGACAGTGAGGAGAAAGACGAAGAGGTAAGTGACAAGTGACAGTACCAGCTGCTTTGCACAAGCATTCATGAGTCCTTGTTTGTGTGTGAAACCATTAGCTACCTTGCTTTTTCATGTGGGGTCTTAAAATATATTGCAGAATGTCTGTTCCTAATGTTGGTTGTGGTAAATGTGCTTGTTATTACTATACTTATGCAGTAGTTTTCTCTGCAGCTTTTCAGAGGAACAATAAAGTGGTATTGGCTCTAACTGCTATTATAGTTGAATACTTCGAACTGAAATGTTTTATTCCAGTCTAATTTCACTTTGTGAAGCAAATAAGGTTCTTATAAATAATTGCATTTATGGAGAACAAATCTGTTGTAAATTACAGTTATGAAAAATGGGATGGAGACTAAGAGGAGCAAGTTTAAAGGTTAAGTAATGTACGTCCAGGCTTTGCCTCATGAATCTACTGCATTGGACTATCAATTTCTCATGTGTTTTGCCTGCCTTGGCTGGGATGTCTCTGCTTTGTAACTGTGCTATGAAAGCACTCCTTTTGTCTTGAGGAGTTTGGTTTTGGTGTCTTTGCTCAGTTAAAGTTAAATTCCTTTTGAGCTACTCAAATGCGCTGTTGGATGGAGTTTGCTGTCTTTGCTAAATTAGTAACTTTCTAGTGAGCTCTGTTCATAAAAATGGTCAATAATGGGGAAACAGTTCCTTGGTCGGGTCACGGTGAGGAGATTTGAATGTCCAAATATAAGCAAGTTCAGAGCTTCTGAGCCCTCTCTTGATTACTGGACAAAAATAACGTGTGATACTTGTCTTTGGGTCTCTCGTGTTCCAGGAATCAGATGATGAATTTGGAAACCCTAGTGAAGATGACCAAAAGACGGTATGTTTATACCTGAAAGTCTTTCCAGTTGTGACACAGTGAGGAAGCTAGAAAGAGGAGATAAGAGCGCTAGACGATTAATTGTTAAAAACTTTGGTTAAGCCTGATTTGTATAACTTTGTATGGGAAGGTTGTCCTGGCCAGGTGTCACTGTGTTGTGAAATTGAACCTGGGTTGGGTTTAAAGACATACTTGCAAGCCATCATTAAATGCAAAGCATATGTGTTATGGCATTGCCTGATGTGTGTTTTCTTCAGGAATAACTTTGGAGTCATAAGAGTTCAAAGAATCTACCCCAGGAAAATATAAGTGTCCTGTAGGATTATTGGGTCTATAATTAAAATTCTAAATTTGCTATGCAGGAAGTAAGGAACAATGCAGTTTGAGTATGACATGAAATCAAAGATGTGAACAGTATTAAATGTTTGAAAAGTGAAAAGTATGTCCATTTGGATAACGAATGGAAAAGAAATGTTTAAACTGAAAAATTCAAGCCTGACTTTAATTGTTGGTAGTATGTGGTAATAGGAGAAGGAATCTCACCCATGTTTATATGTGCCACTGCAAGAGGTGTTTATTCTGGGGATCCTCCATCTGAAATGATTTAGTACCAAAAGAACAATGTTTCAAAAAGCAACCCTTTTTTTTTTATCCGTTTTGATAAAACAATGTTACAAAAGCACTCGGATGTTACATTAAGCTTCATAGGATAACTTTGTATGCCTGATGTATTTTAAGGTGAACAAGTGCCTTTGTGTAGTTCGTGGTGAGGTCACTTCTGGGCCCTTGTCCCTGCCAGCCCCCAGCTCACAATTCACTTCATCTTTTTCTTTCATCCCCTTTTTCTTATTGACGTGACTGAGGCCAAGATGTGGGCATGTATTGCCTGTCATTCTGCTATTTTTTACCAGCTAATCACAATGTTCCTGAGTTAAGGCTAAATACTAGGTTTTTAGTGGAGAGGAGTTTGTAAACTAAGGGAAGCAGGACAGCCAGACCAGTTCAGGCTTGTGTATAGAAGCGGTACACTCCTTGTGAGGAGAGACTTGGTGTCCTCAATTGTGTCTGTGGTCCAGAAGTGTTCAGTGACACAGCACAGGGGTGTACTAGAGGATGCAGCAACTTGCTTGGAGCTAGAGGTACTCCTTCCTTACTTCTCAAAAGCCGTGACACACCCCAAACTGGCTGAATGTTTCTCTCCTTTCAGTAAGTTTGCTTTGAATATTTTGTCTAAGCAGATGTAGTTCTGTGCTTGTTTTGTATGCCAACTTCAGGAGAACACAAAAGGGTATTACTGTTTTTTAGAGGACAGCACAGATAAGTGATGAAGATGATTATGATGGCTGTGATCTCTTTGACTCTGAAAAAGAGGAAGATGAGGATGGAGACTTAGATGAAAGCACAAGGCCTGTAAGTAATTGTTGCCTTCCTGGAGAGAGATTTGACTTCCCTCATGAAAAATCTGTCTTTACAAGGATTATAATGGTAGCTCTCAGTTACCTGGGATGGGATCCTGTTGAGAGGGCCTGTAAAAATCCTGAATTGTCTTTCAAAATGGTAGTTCAGGCTTCACCCCTTTAAACTAGGGGACTCCTGAACCCTAAGATGGCATCAAAGCTGTCTTTGAAGGTCATTAAGAAATTACTTGTGCATTTGCATGTGGTAAATGCATCTTGCTTGTCCTGCTCCCAAAATGAGATGACATTAAAAATTATGTGATTGTAAGGGACTAGAAATGTTTTGGGTTGTTTTTTTTTTTTTTCTTCGATGCTTGCGTAATCTGTTAATTGCTTTCTTAATAGAAAGCTGCGTTGCTTCTTCTGAGGGCTTCAGTCAAAGTCTAGACGGGACATTGTACAAGTGAGGCTGTAGAATACACTATTTATAGTTGTAATTGCATCAAGTTGTTAACTGGATTGTATATAAGGAATATGCTGTTATTTGTCCCTAATACTTAGAAGAAGAAGAGGCCAACATCATTTGCAGATGAGCTGGCAGCCCGAATCAAAGGAGAAGTGCCGATCAAACAGGATGAAGAGCATTCATGTAAGTTAACTCTTCAGCTTTGATAAGCGCTTGTGAGATAGTGGGGGTCTCATGAGAGAGTTGTACAGGACCTCTCTCAAGTAGTTATTCTTGCAGCAAAGCAGCAGTTGAAAATAACTGCCTGAAATTGAGGTGGCAAGTGCTTGTGAGCCTGCTTTTGACCTGTAATTCTGAGAGCATGAACAGACAAGAACAGTGTGTGTGCATGTTCTTCTGTGATTCAGTCAATCAAGCTAGGTCTGTGGATACCAGAGTATAAAACCTACCAGCTTACCTTGTTCAGTTACAAGGAAATCTTTTGTTCATTGAAATAACCTTGAGATGGTAAGGCCAGAGGGAATAAAACTCTGGCTTTGCCTTACGTAACTGAATCAAGGATAATATGTCTAGAGCCATTTGAGATGCTTAAAGGTTCTGCGTGCTCTGTGTGGGATCTGTACCATCTGGAATGCTGCGTTGCTCTCTGGCATCTCAGGTGACACTAGTTTGTATGTGGGCAACTGTGTTGAACCCATGGTGTCTGACATAATGGTGCTATTACAATTTTAAGTGCCAATTTTAGAACTTGTACTTCATAGAATTGCTTTAGTGGGCTGATTCATATGAAAATATATAGGTCAGCTTGGTTAGGTTCTCTTTATCATAGATTGATCACAAGCTACAAGTAAAGATGGACTATTTTATTTACGTTTTGGAATTTTCATCTTAAAGCCCTGTCACCAGAGACTAAAACAAGGAAAACCTTGAAAGAGAAGAAAGAAGTGAGAGCTCCATCGGATGGTAGGATTTCCTCCTTTCTTGTTTTTGAATTGTGGGTTGGAATGTAAGACACTGCTCAGGAAACTGCAGCATCTACTCTAGAGACTGGGTGGGGTTATCAGTGAGCAACCTTCAAGGTGAGCGTGTACAGAAATCTAGGTTCTGATGTGCATGTAACACAAGGCTAGAAACAGGCCTAGTGAGAGTTCCTCCCTAAATGTGCTCTTGTGGAGCAACCATATACAAGCCAGTGGGACTACAGCAGCTTCTCTATATGTGTCATGTTTATGAGAGACACGTGATGGAATCAAACCAGTTTTAATTTTTGTTGTCTTTTTAATTGCCTTCCTAAAACTTGGTCATTTGTGGTACAGCTCTTGGTTCTTGTGCTTTCTAGATGAAGATGATGACATCTTCAAGCCTCCTAAGTTGACTGATGAAGACTTCACACCATTTGGGTCTAGGGGTGGTCTCTTCAGTGGTGGAACAGGTCTCTTTGATGATGAAGAGGTGAGAATTCTGGAGAATATAGAAATGGGAGTGTGTGTGTTCCCGTTAAAATTAAAAAAAAAAACAAAAACAAAAACACCCAACAAACCCACAAAAAAACAAACCAAAACAAAAACCAAACCCAAAAGATCCCGACAAATTCTCCCCTCTGGAAGGCAGGGAGAGAAAACAGTATTTTCTTGCTCAGTAACAAGCATAGTGGAACAGTGTAGCTTTCTGGTGGAGAAAGAGAGCTACAGAGGTCAGGGACTTATGTTTTCCTTGGCACAAAGCCCTCTCTTCTGCAGTAGTGCTGCTAGAGATGCAAGTGTTTTCCTATTGTTACATTAGACAGGCTCTAATTCATCAGAGCTTACTCAGCACCTACCTCACTTTTATCTGTGGAGAAAAACCAAATGCCATACTGTTTGTTTATTTTAAAACAGATGATTTCTTTTAAAATCCCTGTAAGAATACTGAATTTTGTCATTCTCTCGTTCTCCCTGGGTATGGGAGAAGTTTGAGAGGAAAGAGAACGTGATGTCCTTTCCATTTTATCTTTAACTAAGCATATCCCAACAGAGATGCTGTTGGGTTTCTCTGTCTCTGTGCTGTTAAAAGTTCCCTATTGCAATTATGTTATGTTCTTTCATCTATCTGTTGTACAATTCCTGGGTTATCTGCACTGGCAAGAAAAGTTCACCTTAAGCTTATTCTTGTGCTATGTATCTATAGCTGACTTGAGGAAAGAATGGCACAAAGTTCATTTCTGACCTTATTTTAGCATTGTTTGTGCATGTGAATGGGGAGAGAAACTCAATGTCAGGGATACTTAAGATTTGAGAATCTGACAGTGCAGGGTGTAAAACAACTGGTTGCCTCTGATTTTATCATGCAGCCGACATTGATAACATTCAAAAATAATCCAGAATAGTAGCCAAACTGTTGCCTTTGTGGGATGTTGTGTTCCTTGTTGCAACCAGAACAAAAGTCAGGTGCTCCTTGGAGTTGAGGAAGCTATTAGACTGAAATTTGGAAGGAGACCTCATGTACAGCTGACCTCAAGCTCGTCACGCCAATCTACTAGAATATAACCAACACGCACTAGAGATGGCCATTGTGTGAAGGGAAGAGGATTGTTCTATGCAATGCTTTCCCCTCAAATGCAGCCTTTATTGAAAAAAAATATTAATGAGCTTTCTTTTTAAGTAGCAGCCAACAGCTTTCAAAAAAAAAAAAAAATCCAGTAGTGCAAGCCAGCTTTGTGTCTGTGCAAATTCAGATGAATCTATCACCAGACCCTCTTCATTACTTATTGCCAAGACTACTTTTCTCATCTTGTAGACACAGGACACCAAGCAGATTTGTCTGTGATTGTTGCCTTCCTGCATATGCTTGTTCTTGGTTTTCTGTTACCTGAAAGTTAATCATTTAGGAAGCGTAACTTATCTTCACTTACCTTGTGTAATGGAGGAGGCCTTACTGTACCAGAAAGCAGCCACAGTTGGTCAACAGGCAAACGGTAACTGACCAATGTGCAATAAGTCACTGACATTCCTGCTGCAGCCCTGCGCTCCCCAGCTCTTTCCTAAGTATTGCTGCCTTCTTTCCACAAAGCTTTATACAAAGACCACGCATTTTGAGTCTCCAGGGAGAAAACCTCTAATACCCAACTTCCCATACAAGGGAGGCTTTCAAGTAATTAAGTGGTCAGTACTCACAAGATCTGGAGGTTTCCTAGAAACGTAGGCTGTGATTCTCCGGGAGGATCAGCACAGGACAACTGCAAACTGGACACAAAGACTTTTGTGGGAGTGTCCTGCAATGCTTTTGATCTAGAACACATATCTCTGCACCATACTGGTGTCTTGGAGTCTCCTTAGCAATGATATAAATCATTAATCTTAACCATGTGAAGTTCAGGAGTATTTTATTTATTCAGAAGATCTGAATTCCTCTTTCAAACCATACTGTATAAATTTCAGTAAGAAATCTTAGAATCAGGACCTAAACAGCTGTACATTAATTAGTGTAAGCCCTTGAGGGCAAATAAAAGGTCATTCGTTCTCTGCAGTAAACAGACTGATAATCAGTGTAAATTAAATTTTAGAAGACAGAAAGCTACTCTTCTGAATGTATGCTCGCAAGTTAATGCTTGAGTACCTAGGTTTCAATCTATATGGGCAGACATCCTTTTGAGAAGGAAGCAGTGGTTACCTCCTCTGTCTTGGCTTAGAAGTGGATATTCTACATGGGAAAAGCAGCAGCTGTCTTTTGCTACAAAACCAAAATTCACCACTTCCCCACCCCTTTGCATTTTCATCTACAATCAGAGCGATCTTTTTGCTGAAGCACCAAAAGGAGAAGAATCAAAAGAGAGGGAGGAGCGAGTCCCAATAAGTGAAGGTAAGAACAAATTGTTGTCTCCTGTAGTCCTGTCTATGCTGTGATTTATCACCGCTAGTGGCTAGACTGTTTTGTTTCCAAACTAGAAAGTCTGGAGTAGCAATTGTTGGCAAGTCTTTTCTCCTCCCCAGTCTTAATAGAGAACAGCTGTGTTTTCCTTGAATTTTAAATGTGTTTGTTCACTATGATCTCTTACACACACCTACTCTCCTGGAGCTGAAAGGATGTCCTTACTGATGTTGGCAGAACTTTCTGCGTGCATTGGGTTCCTGCTGATGAAGAGTACTTTGCAAGATCCAGTTGTGTGTTTCAGTGGAGTAAAGATTTCTTATTGCAGATTAATGCATATCTGAGTTTGCCATTATCTGCATATCTAGACCTTTAAGGAGTCTGAGCACCCGTTCTGTACTGCAGCAGCTTTTTCTGAAGCACTGCATTTGACAAATTTTCAGATATGGGTTGGGAGACTAAGCCATTTTGTTTTGAGTGTATTGTATTGAAGTGGTTTTGAGTGTGTGAATGTGAACTTTTGTAAATCATGCTGTGTGTAAACGTATATCATGTTTATAAGCTTCAGTAGAGCGGTTTTGTGGAGTTTTAATGGCACAAAAATATCCAGGATGTTCTTATATATATCTGCAAAAAACCCAGAAGTTCAAGGATAATATCTAAAGAGTTCTGAGCTGTTGAGGAAAAACAATGGAGCTCAAAGACTTCTCAGATTCCTATTTCTATGGTAGGGTTCTGAAGGATTTGACAGTATAAAACAAGTGCATCCATTTGTATTGTACTTCCTATGATTTCAGCATCCTCTACAAAGTCCTTAAAGAAAGTTCCTGCAGGTGCAGTATCTCTGTTCCCAGGTATGATTCATTCAATAGCAAATTGCTTCATGCACAGAATGCTCTCTTCTTTAAAACCTGATGGAGGGGTTTTAAAGAAGAAAACTATCTAAATACAGCATCACTGCATTGCTTGATCATGTGCTTAATGACAAATACAGGTGCTTCTGCCATGCTAAGCCTAAACTGCAGCATGCTTTATGGATAATCAGGATTCTGTAGGACCTCTGAAGGTAGATATTGATGGCAGATCCTTTAAGGGTGTGTGTTACTTTAACTGATGTTACACAGTTTAAGTCTGCAGTGCATGCAGTCACACCTTCCCTCTGTACTCTGAGAAGGAAATGTATTTTGATCTTTCAGATTTGATCATATTCCTTTAGGTTAGCAGAAGAACAGTTTAAACATCAAGTTCCTATATTCTTGTGGCACAAGTAAATAAGACCAGTCTTGTTTCTTCAGTTTTGGTTAGGAGAATCTGCATACGTAGGGAAGGACCAGATCTGTAACTTGGAGCTAAAAAAAAATAAATTATATTAAGATCCCTGTTCCATATCAGACTTCAAGCTGAGCAATGAAAAGAAACGTATGTCACCAGTCTCTTTGAATCAACTGACGTTGATTTCTCTCTCTGTGTAGGGTCTTCACCTGATTGAGTTACCTTAATTTTAAGTTTTGCCCTTTTATTAAGAAAGGCATATTTTAAGACTATGGCTTCAGTTAACTGAGCCCTCAGTCAGCATGATTTTTAGAGTAGAATGTATACAAATACAGGCTTTTTGCTCCAGGATGAAGGACAAACATCAGCAATGCTCATTCTACATAATTCTAAGATTGGTAGCAAAGTTTAAAAGAGCAGATTGAGGTTTTCTTTATCCTTCGCTCTTTCTTGGAGTTACTGTTGCATAAACAGTGAATTTCCCATCATTCTAACAGTGTCCTGCTCTAGTTCATCAGGAATTAAGTTATATGTAGCATTTATTCAAAGTCTTCGGTTGCTCCCTCTCAGTAACTTGTAGACAGGCTAAAGCCACCTGAGAAAAAACAAGACTGAGGCTCCTTTGCTATTCAAAATCACCGGATGAACACATTCCCAGTGAACAGTTTGTTTAGGAACTTCAGAATGTTTAATAATTAATCAAACTTTGTGGCTGTATTCCTGTCAATCCTGTGGCACTTCCTAATTGCATGGTACACTTTTTTTATAATAAACTCCTGCTGTGCCAGTCAAAATTCATGCAGTCTGCTGACTTTTTAACCAAAAAGTGGTCGTTCTATTTTCTGCCAACCTATCAATTAAAGCCGCTTTTTTTCTTGTTGTTTTTTAACCATTTCCAAGCACCTATACATATGGAGCAAAAGACAGGCTTGGAACCAGGCTGCCGGTTTTTACCAAAAACGCTAGAAGTGTTCACAGACAATCTATCAACATGCACATATCACTGAAGCAGGACCTTTCCACACCAGATGTAGAAGAAACAGTTGTTACCAGCTTACTCTAGTTGATCACTGCCATATCTGAAGCTCACGGGAATCTTGGGACCAAACTCAGCCTCATACTGCAGTACTGCTAGTGGTCTTGCATGACAAGTGCAGAACTCAGTCACCTGTCCTCCCTTCTCCTCAAGCACCTCACCACTTGTCCACAGTGGTGTGGCTTACTATTAGTGAAGTAGGATTCTGGTTTGGGAAGTCCATAGGGTGACAGTGTGGGACTGCTGGGTCTGGAACCCAGCTGCCGTTCCTAGGGAAGGTGACCAGGTTTGAGGAAGAAGTGATGGCAGTAAGAGTGATCCATCTGTGACTTGGCTTTATCAGGAAGTTTCCAGCTAACGCTTTTGATGCGGCATTGTTTCAGGAGTGGATTAAGAGTTGCTGTGATGAAAACTCTGCCTGGCTCCACTTAACTATAGCACAAGTTCAGCTTTTCGGTAACTGACAATGATCTTAGTGTGGCGTTTTTTCCCCCGTCTGACCTGCAGGAGGAAGTGATGTGTTTAGTTCCACCGTAGTTGTGGAAAAAGACAAGAAACCTGCAGCACAGAGCACAGAGAAAACTCCTAAACAGCCTGGGAAAGTTGTTCTGTTTGACGATGATGACGACTTTTTTGTGGGAGCAACTAAAAAGCCTCCAGATTCAGGTACCTCTATACATGTGCAGTGGAAGGTTAAACGTTAAAGGTCATCAGAATTAAAACTGATAGGAATCAATGAGTTACAAAATTCAGACCTGCATCACTGCTGCTTCTGCTTGGGTTCTTGGGGTTTGGTTGGTTGGGGTTTTTTTTCTTTTTGGTTATTGGCATTTTTTTTCCTCAGAGTGGTGTGGGACTGGTTTATTTGTATGTGCTCTCTCTTAGGATGCTTCTTCTACTGATAGGGCAGTATCTAGTCTTGAATCAGGGAAAAGGTATAGACCTTGTTCACACAGCCTTGAATCCTTCTGCCCAGCACTGCCTTTTGGTAAGCTCTAGGCCTTTAGAGATGCTAAACCAATATGAAACACTGTGTTCAAGCATTTAGAGGTAACGGTTGACTCTAGCACAATGCTTGAGTGCATTGTCCATTACCAGTGCTCTCAGGTAAGTGGTGTTTTACTTTGAGAGCTTGTCTAACTTTTTCTCTTAAAGACTTCTGGTGTTGGTCAGCTTTAAAAGAGGGAGCATTGTATCTTTCGTGACTCTGGTACCTTCTCTTCTTCGGTAGCAGCTGTTCTGTTCTGGTAATTCCCTGTTTGCTTTGTCTCTTGATGCAGTCAAGTCCGCAGCTGACTTATTTGATGATGATGATGATGAAGGTGACTTATTCAAGGAAAAACCTGCCATTCCTCCTGTGGTTGCTGGCACAACTAAAGAAATGGAAAGCCGTAAGGAGAAAGTCATGGAAAAGAAGGTAATGGCATATAAATAGATCTTGTGGTTAAGGTTTTAGGAAAAAGTTGAAGCTGAAGTAGTCTTTCCATGTACAACACTATGGAAGTGCCATATTTGTGAGGCAGAACTAGGTTCATAGGGTCTTCCATGACCAGACTGCTTCAGGGACCCTTAAATGTTGTTTGCCTCTCAAAATTTGGGTATATTCCCATATATATATGGGTTTTAGGGGGGGGCCAGATTGGAGGAATGTTATTAAGGCATGATTGAAATAAGAGCAAAATGAGAAGTCTCTGATTGTAAAAAATGTTTTATGAAATTAATGGCTGAAGTGAAGCCAGTCTGACTTAAGAACCTTTGGTTCTGTGCTGCGAAGACTGTGTTTGCAGTTATACCAACCACTGATAGCAGCTTAACTGGTAACCCATTGCTTGTATATATTGTGGGAGAGGAGGGTGGGTATCACGGTTCTACCTAAGTATATACAATACTTGGAGTGTTCAAAAAGCTGTTTTTCAGCTGAAAACTCTTCATGTTGTAGAAAGCTCTACGTGCTGTCCTGAGGACACAAGTGCAGAGAGTTATAAGAGCCTCCTAGTTCTCACTCTGCTTTCATTTTCAGAGCAATATCTTCAGGAAAGTGGTAGTGCTCTTTGTTTCTCTCTGAGCAGCATACAGTGCTGGGGAAGTCTAATGCAAATTGCTGCAGAACTTTCTCCATATTACACCTGAGCACAAGGGCCAAAGTCAGCTTCTATTTCTGATGCAGTGCAAGAGTATCCATGGTCAATGGAGCTGGAGCAGTGGTGGGAGGTCATCCAATGCCATTGTTCTGATCTCATAGCACTTGGCCTTCCTGGAGAAGAGGATGGGAACTGATTCAGCAGTACCACTCCTGCTCTGTCAGGAAGCGAGGGCTGTTTTATACTCCACGCTTGCTGACAGTAGTGCTTGGGTCTGGAATCATTCTGAGTTTAATGGCAATATAGCTGGTGGCAGGCTGGGGCTGTGCTGTGCTAATGCAGGAAATGATGGCTGGCACAAACTGCCCTCTTCCTTTACGAAATACAGCTTGTTAAAATAATCATTTTCCGTTAACTTATGAGGCAGCCTGGTATAAATCTCTGCATGTATTTTCTGCCGAGAAGGATGGAGGTGGGAGGGGAGATCTATGGCAAGACCTGCAAGTCACTCCTGCATAGCTCTGGCTGCACGAGAAGACCTCACTCAGCACGTGACTTTTGGACTTCAGCCCATGGGTGACAAGCTTGTGTTCTGTCCCTTCAACTGCTGGGACGCTGCCTCTTAGAAAGGGTCATATGATATATCTGCCCTTACTGAACGTAAATAGGTGCTGATGAAGTGTCTTTATTTGTCCTAGAGTCAGACATCTTCAGGTGATGACTTCAAGCCTTTATCTGAAACATCTCCAATAAAACAGAGGGGCCTCTTCTCTGATGAGGAGGATTCTGAAGTGAGTATCTCTTTGATAAATCTGTACAGAAATTCTTGGGATCTGAGTCACCCTGACTTCAGTCCACTTGTATCTGAGGACTCCTTGTTCATCTATAGGATTAGGAATTCTGACATCCATGCATCTGGTCCCAGCCATCCTGAAAGTTCCTTCTTGCTCCAGGACTGAAATCTCTTGGAATGTTTTCCCCAACTTTAGGAAACTAAAATAGTTTGGTATACACAGGCATAAATTGAAAGCCTGAAGAGGGGAGGGATCAGCAAATCAAGAACAAGAATCATGAAAGACTGCACATATTTAATATTGTATCCTTGGCTTACAGTTAGTAATTAATCTGCAAAGCTGAGGGGAAGTCCATGTGGAGTTGCAGGTGTTGGTACATCTGAGTAAGACAATCTTTCCCTACTTCACAGACACACTAAACACCCTTTAAAAGGAAAAATGTGAATGTCATAGAGTCATAGAATTGTCTAGGTTGGAAGGGGCCTTTCAGATAGAGTCCAACCATCAGCCTAACACTGACAAAACCAGACTAAACCATGTCCCTCAGCACCATGTCTACCCATCTTTTAAATACCTCCAGGGATGGCAATTCCTGGACAGCCTATTCCAATGCTTGATAACCCTTCTGGTGAAGAAATTTTTCCTAATATCCAATCTAAACCTCCCCTGGTGCAACTTGAGGCCGTTTCCTCTTGTCCTATCGCCTGTTACTTGTGAGAAGAGACTGACCCCCACTTCTCTACACCCTCCTTTCAGGTAGTTGTAGAGAGCAATAAGGTCTCCGCCCAGCCATCTTTTCTCCAGGCTGAACAACTCCAGCTCCCTCAGCCACTCCTTACAAGACTTGTACTCAGACCCCTCAACAGCTTCGTTGCCCTTCTCTGGACCCATTTAGAGTTCTTAAATGTATACCATTGCTTTGCAAAGTGACATTTCTTTGATTTGCACAGGACTTGTTTTCATCAAGTAAAACTGTGAAGTCCAAAGCTACATCTCTCCCCACCAGCAAGTCCATGACAAAAGCTCCGCTCTCCTTGTTTGATGATGATGAAGAGGTGAGTACCACTTCCTGATACTGCCTGTGTATGGGAACCCTCATGCACAGTCTGTTGCAAATGCAGGAGAAAATATTCAGAAGTTTACAACACAAAGCTTGTAAATGGAGCACTAAGTTAGAGCATTACATTGATCTTGCATTGTGTAGCAGTTCTGACCATGTGGATGGCATTATGGAGGAGAATGGTAGCAGGGACTCTTGTGGGTTCTTGGTGTCTTTTTAGTATTTTGCAGTCAGTGCATATCATTTCTGGACCTAAACGTGAAGAATGTTATCCCTCTGATAGGACTAGGGAACACTGAGCAATAGAACTGATGTGAGCTTCAAGAAGCTCTTTTATTCTGGCCCGTGGTACCTACCCACATGGATGACTTCTTGCTTCCTTTATTTCACAGATGGTCAATTTCTTTTTCTCTCACTTTTCAGAGTGTAAGAATTGTGGCTGCTAGTGTAGAAACTGAGATCAGAGCCCAGTTTGTGCAAGAAACTTAACAAATTTGAATTAGTGTGTGCTTTTCTTATCTATCTTACCCTCTTCTCCCTCCCACATCCTCCAGAGGGCTTTCAACTCTGGGCCTGCAGCCTTCATGGTGAGCTAAATTAACCTGAGACAAATGGGGGGCCTGCTAGAGCCATAAGATAGGGGACTTCTGCAAACTCAAGATAGAGGTTTCCTGTTCGAGACGGGGCTGCTTCCAGCTCACTTTTCTGAACAGGGCCTGTTCAGAAACAACTGTCAAGATAGTGGAACATTTTATGATGTGGTGATGTCTCTGGTATCTGCCATGAAGTTTGTGTTATGGAACTGAAGTTCAAGTTGAGTGGAGAAAAGCATAAATAAACATCAGGTAGTGAAGTCAACGTATGTTTTTGTATATTCTGATGCCTATATAATAATCTGCATGAGTATCTTCAGGTGAAAAGTCTTGGTTCTTGCCCAGTGGTAGTGGTTCAGCTTGCCTGTTGCCTGTCCTCTCACAATAGGATTCATTCTCTATTTCATTATGTAGATGTAGAAACAGTGCCCCATTGTGTTAGGTGCTGTGCAACTGAATTGCTGTGTGGTGGTTTTGGCTCGTGGTCCAGCCTTATGGTGGAGAATCTGTGTGCCAAAACCAGGCTGTGTGCCTACAAGCTTCTGGTCTATCAAATGCTGTGTGCATAGAATTCCCTGTACCAGAATACTGTAACACACTTGAAATTGTCTTCAAAAGGGTTCACAAAATACCATTTCTCTATCCTACTCATCTGAGAAGTAAGTGGCAACAGTGTCTCACATGCTGATGACTTCTCAGTGAGCTTTTCATTGTGGCTTTCTCTTTTGATTTATTATATATATTTTTATTTATTTATTTATTTATTATTTTATTTTAAGGATCTCTTTGGTGGGGTACCTGCCAAGAAGCAACAGGAAAAAACCCCAGAAGAGAAAGCAAAACAGTCAGAGCCACTCAAGAAAGCCTCCAGCTTATTGTTCAGCAGTGATGAGGAGGTACTGAGGAGTAAGATTTAATTGAAAGGGTTTACTGGGGTTTATGCTGGGCAAAGCATAAAACTGTGGAGACGGGAACTACAACCAAACTCTGCTGTGTACATGTGCCCCGTCTGCCCCAATCCTGTAACTTGTTTACCGCTGAGGAAGCTGTCTGATTCTTGGCTCAAATTATCTCAGGATCTATGTAACAGAAGTCATGTGGAAGATAAAATTAATATTTTCAATGTAATTTATAGAAAGATCGATAGCAAATGGAGGCTGCTGCCAACAAATCTGATTTAAAAATGCTAAAAGGGTAAAACAAGTTTGCTCTTACTGCTTTAATTTCTGTAAGGGAAATTTGGCAGTTTTGGGTAGATACGTGGTGAGTTTTTCTTTGTTTTGGGTTTTTGGGGTGGGTTTTTTTTATGTGTGGTGGTGTTTGGTGGGGTTTTTTGTTTGTTTGGGTTTTGAGGTGGTTTTGTTTTGTTTTTTTTACATCTAGGGATGGGGAAAAACGAAACACAAATGATTAGGCTTCCCAGAGAGCAGCCCTCTTCTAGGGATGGATTAGGTGTTGTGTTGCATCTTAAATGAAAGCCAGAGACACTAAGTAAATTAAAAACTTGTCTGGAAAGTCTCTGAATTAACTCACATGAATAGGATCCAGACTCTTCTTAGCCCTCTTACCCCCAAAATTACTCTTTTGTGTAGACTTGATTTTTATTACCTGTCCTCTAATTACTTGTTTAGTGGATACTAGTAATATCTTTAGATGCATTTTTATCTTAATGTAGAATAAACCAAGGTCATACTTCAACATGCCTGTAGTCCCTTTCAGAAAGGGGAGGAACAGAGGTGAGGAATGGGGCAAACAACTTGAAATGCTGGGAATAAGAAAACACACAAGCCAGGAAACCCTCTCAGCCCTGGAAATGTTTCCTTCTAATGTACATTTTTGACTTGTTCAGTGGGTAGACTTGATTAAATGCGCTGGGGTTGAAAGGGGAAGTACTGTGATTGAAAGTTGTGGAAATAAGAAATGCAGCATCATGCACTCTAGTAATGAGGGGTCTTGGGTGTGGGTGTTGTGTTTTTTCTTGTTGCTTGGCATTGTTTTTTGGTTTTTTTTTCCCCCTATACATCAAACGTGCTAATTATTTAAGTGTCACAAATCAGATTCTACTGGGTGACCTTACTCCTGTGACTGCAGTTGACACTGACCTCAGTTGTCAAGAGCAACTATAGTAGTAAAGTGTGTGTACTCTGTTTTGCTGGGCAAATAACGTGCCAAAAGGTGGCCAGGCCCTCTGCAAAGCCTGAGCAATGTCTGGCTAACACAAAGGTAGGAAAATAAAGTAGTAGAGAGATGCAAGAACCACCAAGATGCTGAAATGTTTCTGCTTATAGGGAAGATGGGAAAGTGGCTTTAACCAAGACAAAAGAAAACTTAAGGGCTCCTTATTTTTAAGGAACATTGGAATGTCTCCAAGCCAGCTAAACTTCCTTCTGAAGATGACCGGAAAGAGGACCCTGCGAAACCAGCTAGCACTGTCAGTCAGGCTAAAGCTGTGAAGAAGACGAGCCTCTTTGAGGAAGAGGATGAGGAGGATTTATTTGCAATCACTAAAGAGAGGTGACAGTCCTGGGAGGGGAGGGGCATTTTTTTCAGAACAGCCCAGCAGTGCCCTCAAAACTGGACAGACCCAGGCACATTGCAAGTGTTCTTCCTTGCTATTGTTGCTGCAGAGGAAGTAGAGGTGTGTGAGTGGGAATGGGCAGGGCTGGGCTCTTTTACCTCTTTTGTATCTGTGGTGGGTCATTCTCCTCGACACCACTGACTGCACTGGGCTCCATTTCCGTACTTGCAAGATAAAATCCTCTTGACCTCTTTTTATCTTTGCTCCTGCAGAAAGCTGTACAGACAAGGAGGGAGGGTGGTAGAATTGTTGAGACAGTGAGGAAGCTGGACACTGTAGCAGGGACCACTTATTGCAAATGGTGGCCCTCAGTTATACTTTTAAACAGATGCAGTGCATGGCCTCTGAAACTTTTGCACCGAATATTCCACTTTCTCCTCTCTTTCATCGCAGCCAAAGAAAGCCACAGAAGGTGTCATTGTTGTTTGAAGATGATGCTATTAATGGAGAATCACTCTTCAGCTCCCCATCAACGCTACTTCCTTCAGCTGCTAAGGCTGCAGTGGTACCTCCCTTTCTTTTAAAACTAACGTGGAACACTTGGTCTTTTTATAGTCTGTTGTCCTTGTTAACTACTGAATGTAAGACTCACTCGTTTTAGACAATGGTAGTTCTAGCAAATTGGGAATGGGAACAGGGCAGACTGAACTCTTACATGTAAAGCTTCTTAATGCCATCAGCCTAATAGAGATTTCAAAATTTTCCAGACCATTAACCCTAAACTTCTTTGGTTTATGCTAAAAGCCCATCCTGAGAGTATTTTGAGAGTTCTCAACCATAAAATACTGTTAAAAGGAACAGACTAGAGCTTTACCCTTTGTGTCACCTCAGTCCAAACTGATTCGGTTGTGTCTTCTTCAGATGTGTCTACAGGCACCCTGTGTTGAGGGTGCCTATGCTATCTGCAGTCTTACAAGCTTAGCCCATAGTGTATTGCCTGTCTGGCTGTGCTTTGAAATTGAGAGTAGGAGTTGCAAAAGCTTAACACAGCTGTACCTGTAGTGGGAATTTCTATACGTGTGTGTGCTGCCCCCCCTCCTTTGCCTTTCTGCTTACAAGGAAAATAGTTGTCATGGCCCATAAAGATAATAGGCTTGGGAATAGAAGAAGAAACAGGCAAGCCATGGTCTAGCTGCTGGCAGTCACGGGAAACAGTGCACCAAACAGACAAGATTCTCAGGGCATCTGCTCTAAGCTTGCAGCTGCTTCCTGGCACTCTCAATTGGACTCAAGAGCCTATAATACTAGAAATCAAAAGCCACGAACCAGAATGTCCCATGGGAGGAAAGTAGAAGTCAAGCATGTTGACAGTTTCCTAGATCCCTGCAGAAGGCAAACTGAGACTCTGCTGTCCCACAGCAGTGTATGCTTCTTATACCCACCAATTTTGTGTCAACAACATCATCTTAATTTTGCAGGAGAAAGTAAAACCAGCACAAGCATCACCTTTCTTTAATGAAGAAGAGAAGGAGGAAAAGGAAGATCTGCCAGATACAGCAGCAGAGTCTAACCAGGTAGAAGATACATTGTGGTCTTCAGAAAAGCCTGGAGCAGTTCCTGTGCCTAGAGGAACAAACGTTGCAGGGCAGCAAACAAAGGAAAAAGTGAGGGATTTTCTTACATTGATCTGAAGTTTGGTAAAAGTTCATTTTTTTTTTTTTTTTTAAAAAAAAAGATAATTTAACAGCGTGGCTCTGGGACAGAATTCTTTTTCTAGATTGCCTCTTCTATTGCCAGGGAGAGAGTAACTCTGTCTCCGTTTAGCAAAATCACTTGTCAGTCAACCAGCAAATTGATTAAATGGCATTTAAAAGCTGTTTCCCAACTGACATACATGAGAGAATTGCTTGGGGGTTATTTTGGGGCAGGGGGAGGAATCTGTTTCATTTTTCCTCCAGAGTTAGGTAACCTTTATTCACATGAACAGAGATTTCTTTTAAAAGATAGCCTATACTGATGTGTAGGCTTTGCTTCAAGCTCAGTAACTTTGTTTCAACGTAGTCTGATGAATTATAAATGGTGTTGGAAGCAGTGGCTTTCAGGATTGTGAAGTTCTGGGCAGCAGTGTTACAGAACAGCATTGATGTGTATTATTGAAGAAGCTTCATCAGAACTTGGACATGGTCTGAGTGAGTGATTGTTGGGGATTACCAGGTGATGAATTTCCAGAGTAGTTATCATGCATTGCACTTTCCTGAATGTGTTCAAGGTTCAGGTAGTGCTGCCCACTCCAAAGAATCCCAAGTTGCATGAGCTAGGTCCTTCAGAGATAATGGCAAAGCTGCTTAGTGCAGCCTTGTGTGCACGTGCAACCTGACATACGGATGAGGAAGAAACCTTATGCAGGATGCTCTTTATCAGCAGCGCTACAGTGTAGGGTACAGGGGGAAACTTGTGTTCCCTTCAGAGCCATAAAGTACGTTCTCTTTTTTTATCTACTGTCTCTTGCTAATCTCCATGTTGCTATTCTGTCTACCTAGGAAAAATGAGTTGGGTATAGTTGTCTGCTTGGTAATGGATTGCAGAACTCTGACCAATGACGGCATTTAAGCCGGAAAGTTGGTGGTTTTTTGAACAAACCTGAACTAAATAACAGGCTGATGTGTTAAATTTTTTATTTTTTTATTTTTTTTCTTCTGTGGAGCCTTTTGCAGCAACATCCATGGAGCCAGCTAGCAGTTCAGATCTGTTTGCAACATCACCACCAGCTCTGGAGAAAGATATCAAGACCCAAGCTAAGAAAGTGTTAAGCTTGTTTGAGGAAGAGGAAGAAGAGAGACTGGAAGATGATGATGGCTTGAAAAATGCACAGAAAGAAATTGGTGTGGTGAGTCTAGGGAAGTTCTTGAACACTAGGAAGTAATATTTTTACCTCTACTATTCTAGGCGAGGTTTTGTTTTTATCCTTCCCTCTCTTCATGTCATGGAAGCTGATCTTTTTCTATTTCGAAACTTCTAGATTCTTGGGTGAGAAATTATTCCTGCTCTTCCCCATGATCCTTGAATCCCTTTGTAAATTTTTCCATCCCACTAACTCAAAAGCATTTTGCTGCATGCTAGTGTGAAAATAAATTCTGTACAGATGTTTTGGTGCAGCTAGTTGATGTCTGCTGTACAGAACTGATTCCCCAGTTGCCACTCAAGGTCAGAGTTACTAGGAAGTAGAAGGATGTGGAACTTGAAGCCTTGTCGTTTATCTTTTTATTTTCTTTATATTGTTGTAGTTTGCTTGGTGGATATATACCTGCAGGCTTATCTTTGGCAAAAATAACTTTAATTCTATGTTTACTTCTGTTTTTCAAGTATGTGTGTTCACTTTTTTTAAAAAAGCATCCACTTGCCATATTCTTGCTGTATGGATTTCCTGATATATCATATACCATCAAGAAGTAGACTTTGAATCTTCGGCAGCAATATCCTTGAATTCATGGTGATGTTATTGTGTCTAGTTGATGCAGATGTACCAAATTTTTTTCTGTAAACTTGAAGTCATGTCAAAAAGTACGTACGGTGTATCACAAGGTTTCGTCATCTTAGTGTGACCATGTAAAGTAGGTTGTCAACTCTAAAGGCTGTACACACTTTACTCAGAAGTCCCTGGAGCTGAATGAAATAGATGACTCTTGGAGAAAAACCCCTGTTTATAGCTGCTTCTGAGTTAAAATGGATTGTTACCTTAAGCGCTTAATTACCTGTTGTGAATGCATCCTGTGTTTGTTTTTTCGGGGGGGGGGCATGTTGTGAGATGGTTGCAAGAAGCCACATCTGTCCTATGAATTTGAGAAGATACAAATCCTTTCAAATCTTTCCTTCAAAGCACTCATCTGTCAGCATATAACAATCACAAAGTGATTAAGGTGCTGAAATGCATATCCATGCAAAAATCAGAATTTAGGAACTTGATCTTTTTGATAGGCAAATCTGAAAGGTGCTACTATTTTTCTTGCTTATCTCAGCTTAACATGCATTTCATGTGTGAATACTGCTAGATGTGCATTAGGTTTTCATGTATCTGGGCATAAACAGCAGTTCCAGTGCTCTGAAAATGTGACCCGGCTTTTGATATAAAATTAAAGCTGGTGCACAGAGAGACTGAGAATGGAGCAGTAATAAAAATCATAGGACAGGGTGTATGAACCGAAAATAGGGTACTAGAAACTAGCTTTAGTAGGCAGCCCTTTGGGCTTTTGGAGACTTGAACTGGGAAGGAGAGAATCAGGCTTTATTCTTATGATTTCTGCTCCTGCTGCTTGGATTTTGAGTGTGATGTTATGCTACTGGACACTGTCATGCTCTTAAGAGGCATCCTTTTTTTTGCGTGGGTCCAGATTTGCAGCTGATATTGGTTGGTTTGTCAGATAGTGGAGGGGCGATATGTTTGACTCTCATCCTTCCCTCCCGCCCCCCGCCACCACCAGCAAATTTGAAAGTACAAGTTCTTGCCAAAGGCAGACAGTATGTTCCGTTCTGCATTGTGGGGGTGTGTTTGCTTTAACAGGAGAACAGGGAATCTAGAAACAATAATAGCTTTACAGGCATTCAACTTGGGGCAGGAGGGATGTTTTTATTTTATTCTTCTTTAAAAAGGTAGCTTAGGAAGATAATTAACCAGATTCTCTTCCTCTCACTTCTCTGTCCTGCACCCTCAGCTGAAAAATTGAAGGTGTAAAAGTCCTACTAAAATACATCCTTACTGTACAGTCATGACAACATACTTAAAACCTTTTTTTTTCTTTTTTTTTTTTTTTTTTTTCCTTCCTTCTAAGGAAGCTTTACAGGTAAATAGTAGCAGCTGGATCTCAGGTCCGCAGACACAGATACATTTTGGTTAATGTCATCTCATCAAATTGACATGTGAATACAAATAATTACATTGTAAGTTTTGCAAATTTGGTCAAAGTAAAATATATAAATGGCAGTTAAAGTTGTATTTTTGTTAGCAGGGTCATAGTGTAGCCTCAGGTGAATTGTAACATGCCTTATCACTAGGCAAAGAACCTCCTTAAGGAGGGAGTTTCTCACTGTGTGGTCTCTCTCCTTCCAGGCTTCTGAGAAGACTACTCGGCCCAAAAGCACCGGAGTCTTTCAAGATGAAGATTTCCTCTTCAGTCACAAACTTCAGAAGGACAATGATCCAGACGTCGACCTCTTTGCTAGCCCCAAAAAGTCGATGGTGAGTTCAAAGTCCTTCTCTGAACCGGCTATTTAAAAACAGTCTTTGAAGCACGTGGCCTACTGGTGTTCCTTGTTTGAACACACTTAGAAGTCCCTGATTTCCAGGGAGGGCCAAATGCTAATATCACTTCAGGCATCACAGGCTGAAGGAGATCTGTTTTTGACCTGTGACACATCTTTTATTTATCCTTTGTCTCTTTAGTCTGCAAACCGTATCCTGAAGCCATCATCTGGAGGAGGGCTTTTTGGGGATGACGATGAGGATGATCTCTTCAGTACTGCTAAAATAAACCCTCCGGTACCTGTTCCTCTACTGTAAATTGCTTATATAAAAGACAGTAGAAAGAAGTGTATGGAACGGATTTTTTTTCCATATATGTTTCAACAAGAAATTAAATGACTTCTCACATCTTTTTGAGAGAATAGAAATGGCCATTGTGACCCTGAAGACACAGGGAACAAACAGGTGCATTATGTCTCCCAGAGCTGGGATGAGAGGATTGGATTCTTTTTGTATACCACTGGGCTGGCTTAGGTGTAAGAGAACACAACTTTAGTCTATTTTCATGTCTATAGCTGAAAGTTAGGCTAGAAAACTGGCAATAGTTCCTGGAAACAGTTTCTTTGAGGACTGTGGAAGGGGGGGTCTTAAGTAATTAGTGCTTGACAGCTATATATGGAGCCTGTTTGCTTGAAAACATAAAAATAGCAGTGTTCCTTAGCTAGCTTTATGCTTTTATTTTCCCTGCTGTCCTGTGCATGAGGAAATATGTATGCATTTGGAAGTTTTTTGAAACTCTCATTATTTATTGTTAGCACAGACAGCAAAGGCTGAGATAGGCTAAAGGAATGGAGGACTGGAAGGCCTTTGTCATTGCAAAGCCAAAAGGCAATGCCTATTATGCATTGCGAAGTCAAAAGATGTGGCTAGTTTACTTTTCAAATAGAAGCCAGATTTTAAAAGCTTGGCTCTTTGCTTTCCTTTTTTTTTTTCTTTTTTGATCTGCAGACCATGCCTTTTACCCAATTCATGTTGACTTGCGCTCTTAATGCTTTCAGAAAATAGCTGAGAAGAAAACATTTCAGGCCAGTACTGGTCCTTCCTTGGAGAGTGGTAACCTTCTAGAAAATGCTTTAAGTGCCAAACAAGATGAAGCTCTGAAGGCAGTAACTACGGAGGCAAGTACTTAAATATTGTGCCTTGAACAGCATGCAAAGAAAAAGGAGATGTATCATTTTGTTTTAAATAAGTCTCTTGAAAAGATGAAAACTTATGCCTGGATTCACTGGCCAATGCATGGCCAAACTTGTCTCTGCTTATCAGCAGAAGCACTGTTAATAGCGAGAAGTTCAAATGCTATTGATAGTGTTTTATTCATTGCCCACACGCTTATAAGGGCAAAGTACAAGGCAGTGAAGAACTACACATCAAGTCCAGTTTGACTGAAAAATGTTGTTCATTCTTCTTTGAAGTGCCAGTGTCTGTTGGAGTGAATGGGATCTTAAAAGTATAGGTAGGCTTTCTCAGAAAGGAGATCAGGACATGCAGCACAAATCCATGGCTCCTGAGAATCTTATTTTGGAGACTTTATGGTGAGCAAACAAGACTCCTACTATTGTCCTTAATCTTGCAGAACGAAGGGGAGGGGGGGCAGTCTAGATCTGAATTCTGGTTTGTGCCTCACCAGAGTTGCTTGGTAGATTTCCATCTGTAGGAGATTAGATTTTCACTGTGGGGGGTGAGTGGTGTTTTTTCTCTCCTGGGCTGAGAAACACAGAGTAAGTCTGTAGGGCTAGTAATTAGCCTGTCTTCCCTTATGGTGAAGTATTCCTTGAAGTGTAAAACCACACTCATCTTCTGGTTTTTGTAGCTACTAACAGCCTGCTATAGAAATGATCTCAGCCTGTCTGAGGTTCAGCTGAACACCATATGCATTTAAGTGGAGAACGACCTCCTCAGATGCTGGGATTCCTCTGTCATGCTATCAAACCAGTGTCCTAACCCTTGCAAACCCTCAGTTACTTCAGCCTGGCTGAAGGAGCTCTGACTGCTCAGTCACACCAACAGTAGTACAGCCTAGCTTACAGAACCATGGTAGACTACAAACCTGCGGAGAGCCAAACCTGGGAAGAGCAGCTTAGCTGATTTGGTTCATCCCTGAGTCCTAGAATTGACCCAAGTCTTCAGACCAAACAGCTACTCTTGCTCTTTTAATCTAGTCTTATTTCTGGCACCAATGGCCTGCTTTCTGTAGGGGAGCACTCACTTCTCTGAAGCTATTTTCCTTGCAGGCTGAGAGGTACAATTTTGTAGCCCACTTGGCTTCTGTGTGGACTTCATTGAAGTCTGTGGCCCTATTATAGCCAGTCTCAGAAAGTTAATTATATCACGATCCATCAACATGACTTCAGAGGGTTTTAGGGGAGGGAATAAGCAAGGAGGGAGGGTAGCTGTGATGGTTTAATTTGGCTAGTGTTACGTGTGATGTGGAGAAGATGGAAGTTGCTGGGTTACTATGGCGAAGTATAATATTGGGTAGAAGGAAGGTGGAATGAAATGTGCTAATGAAGATGGGGCTATGGCATGTGGGGAACTGAAGTTGAAAATTGAGAGACTGTAGCTCTGGTGGTAGAATATGTTGTTAACAAGGTATCTTCAGAAGAAATTGGTAAGCAGTGAGTTGCTTTCTGTAGATGTATTAAAATGCAAACTATGGTCTGGTTGAAAACAACTTGTCCACTTGTTTAATCCAGTGTAATTTCGTGCAGAAATCTACAGGTCCTGTTCCCATTAAAACCAAAGAGCCCTCATCTCGGATTGGAAAGCTACAAGTAATTAACTTTACTGGCATTTTGACTTTAAAAAAGAAAATAATAATCTTCCTTGCCTCACTGATGGCTCTCCCTGAAATAAAATCTTTTTACTTCCTTACCTTACTCTTGCAGATTTATTTTTTCAGATGGTGTATTTTCTATTACTTTTCCTGTTTTGCATGTTTAATATTATTCCCCCCTCACATTTCAAACCTGACTCTGAGCAACACTATTTACTCCCTTTGGGGGCAGAGGGTGGGCTCCGCTTTGAACTGCTATTCTTCTCAGCACTCTTTTAAGCTTGTTCAGAGACACTTAGGGGTTTGGGGTTTTGGTTCTGTCCCTCTTCTGACATGTAATGACTAATAACTGTCTATATCACAGTATCACTCCTAACATCAGAACCATTGTTGTTCTCAGAGAGGATACTGAGCTACATAGGTGCTTGGTCCGACATAACGTGGCCATGCTGTTCCTGAAGCTCTTATACAGAATAATAGTGTTGAGCACTCCACAGACTTAGTGAGACAGGGGACGTGGGAGGCACAGAAGCACGTAGGTGTGAGAAAGGCCAGGGACTTGTAGGAGTAGAACTTGAATGCCTACATGCACTAGTTCTTGCTGCTTCTCTGGAGACGTGCTTGCTCTTGAGCAGTATTAACGTGAGCTCTTTGTGTGTATGTTTTTGTTTGCTCTGTTTTCTAGGCTAACTTAGCTATTAACCCTGCAGCCTTACTACCTGGTGCAGTGCCTAAGGTCTCCAATGTAAAGTCGCCCTTACCGGTTCTTGACACTCCATTGCATGAGCCCAAGGATGTACAGAACAGCGAAGTCTTCTCTGCTGCAGGAAACAATGAAGAAATAGGTGTAAGCTTTGATCAGCCTATGCAAGCGGATACCTTGCACAGCGCCAATAAGGTAACTTTGGTATTTAGGAGGACAGAAAGGGGGATTAAAAACACAGTCTGTCCTTTTGCAGGAATTTCTGTTTTAGTATTCAAGTTCTGCTACCAGTGTGGTCTACCTGAATCTAAATGGAGATGTGGAAACCTAATCTCCTCTCACTTCCGTGGACCACTGAAGAGAAAGTGAAGCCTACAACATTCTTAGCTCTGTAAGGGACTTATGTATATGCCTAATTCTGTGCCTTTTTAAGGTATATGTGTACATTCCCCAAATACAGTGGTTTTCCCTGTAGTTTAAATGTTTTTTAGCATAACATCTTGTTCTATCCCAGGAGACGCCAACCTGAAAACCATCAAAAAGGCATCTCTCTAGGCTAACTATAAGATACTTTATGGACAGCTGCTGTGGCAAGATATCAAGAACACATCACTGCTGTAGGCTGACCTTTACCTCTTCTGTGGATGAAAATGTCATGTTTTCCTGAACTGTCACTCCCAATTCTTATTCAGACAAAAACTTCATTTTTAAAGAAAAAAAACCCACACAAAACTAAACCAAAAAGTGTTACAGCTTTTGACATGGCAGATCTCTGCCTCCTGACTCACTTGGTTTTTTTTTATTCATACCTGTTACTTTATGGCCTGCAAAAGGCGTATTCTAACTAAAGATTTAGTGGTTCTTTAAAAAAAACCAAAAAAAAACAAAAAAAAAACCCACAACAAACAAACAAACCAAAAGCCAACAAAAAAAACCCAGCTTGAACCATGTAGTTAAGATTTTGTCTAAGTGCTTATGATTTCATAAATCTCTTGGGTTTTCTGAGAGCAGCAATTTGAATAAGATAACTTAGGATCTAAACTTTGGTTCGTTCTTTCTTTAATGCTGTTGAAGCTGTTCATTACTAGATGAGCAGCAGAGGTGACTTGGGAAGATGCAGCAGCTGTGACTGCAGTGGCTGACATGACCCCTTTGTGTCAAATGGTCTTGAAGCTTGTACATCAGACTTATGCATTAGCATCTAGGCATAGTTGTTCCGAACAGCAGTATGTCCTGCACAACAGACAACATCCTTTATCATGGTACTTCTAAGTAGATAGGCTTGCAAAAGAATAGAGCTCCTGTAGCTACATATGGTCAAATTTGAATGTTCATTTTAGCACAGTGATGATGCATGTTAGTTTACAGAAGTAATCCGAGAAGCATCTCAGTAACTACACAGTGAATGTTTTTTGTGGCTCAGGTTACGGGTTTTAATTTTGGCTTTTCATTGCTGTTTGAACCTTTCAAGTTTGAGTTAAAGATGTAGATATATGCAGCCAAATGAACTTTTTTCCAAAGGCTGGAACAAAGCAACCTACCCAGCATTCTGGGTTTTTTTCAAGTGCATCTCCCTTCCATCATAATTTTCCCCTTTTTCATCCATGCTCTGATCAATAAAGCCCCACACTCTGGAGGCTGATGTGCCTCTACAATGATTCCTGTGATTCTACAATGAAAGCACATGGCTCCTTTAAGCTGCGTTACAGCATACCCATCCACATTGTCCTTCTACTTGAACACAGCAATTTACAAAAAAAAAAAAAAGGGAAAAGGCAGTTGTAATGATCTGTTTCCTACCTCTGTGAATACTCCTGTCCATGTAGGGTATGGTAAAGGCTATAATGGAAACTTGCAGGGGGGCTTCTTTAAAAGCAAGCAGAGGAATGAACTGCAGCAGCCTATGCATAAAACGAAATTAAATGGAAAACATAATTAGTCATGACTTGGACAGAATAACTGCACTGCAGAAGCCCCTGGATTAGCAAACTGTCAGGCTGACTAAGGTATTACCTAAAGCCCAGGGGCTAGAGTGCCTGGCTGACCTGTGTTGTGACTCTATACTTGTGAGTGCTGTTGCTTTTGTGCCCCAATTCCACCTGCTGGGGAATGACCAGACGGCAGCAAATTAAAAGTCCTGGGTTATTTTTCTGAACCTTGCTGCAAACTACACCAAGCTTGAATGTCCCACTTGTCCATCTTTCCCCTTTCTGAAAAATGGGGAGAATGGATGATGCTGAGCTGAATGAATAGTTCCTGCTGCTTCCCCCTGTAACTTAAATCAGTGTCGACTCAGCATTCCTTGTTCAAGATTCCCAACAAAGCATTTGTTTAAATGTACATGTAGCTGTTTAAGTTACATAAATCAGAGCTGGGAGAAGAACTTGTAGTTAATTCAGTTTCAGGGTGCTAGTATGAAATGGGTAATGCATGTTAATTGTAGTGTTGTGAAGGCAGACAAAGTGCTACAGGGAAACATAACAGGAATCCTAACCTGTTCTCTGTGAAACATGGGTTGTTTTCTTCCTTCTATGTAACCCTGCTCTGCTTTTACTCCTTTCTTGCAGACCAGGATCAAGGTTACAGGAAAACGAAGACCTCCTAGCAGAATGGCCCGCCGTCTAGCTGCCCAAGAGTCTGAAGAGAGTGAGGAGGTGGACAGTGCTAAAGAATCACAATTCTCTCTACCAAAACCGACGCCAGCAATAGTGAACATAAAGGAGCCTCTTGCTACTGAAGCAGAGTCCAAGGAAAATGGCTTTCTCTCTGGCTTGTCGCTACCAGCTCATGGCAGTGTTTTGTCTGCTGGGACAAACAAACTCCTTCCTCCAGAATCCACAGACCAAGGGGATGATCTCTTTGAATCGGAAGACCTTTTTGCAAGTAGCTCAACGTCCAGACCAGCTGTACAATCAAAGTTAAAGGAGGGAATGCCAGACAGCGTGGCTAACAAACCCATCAAGGGCAGGGAGAAAAAGACTGATCTGTCTGTTCTGGGTGATCAGGACAGCAATGATCTCTTCCAGCCTGCACAGCAAAAATCTTCAACAAAAAGCAGCCCTATACCTTTTTTGGAGGAAGAGGAAGACTCTCTCTTCACCTGTCACAAAACTGGAAAAAAGGAGTTGAAATCTGCTATTGGTCAAACTGTTGACCCTACTGCCCAAGATATCTTTGAGGTAATGGTTGAGCCTGCCACCTTGGCTTTTTGTATCCCCTGGGCTTTATGCAGACCCCTGTACCTAGACACGGGCTTGATGGAGGCTGCTGGGTAGGATGGGGTGTGCAGGACAGGTAGTGAAGTAAGCTGTCAATCATGCTCTGCTGCTGGGCAGTAGAAACACTTTCTTTGGATGTTCACTCCCGTAGTAGCAAGAGTGGATTAAAAGGTGGAGCCTTAACACAGAGCAGGCATGTTACTGAATGGGCTGTGACAACATACCTGTGATTATGACCTTTTTTAGAGTAATAAAGTATTTGGTTCTTACCTATTAGCTTTCTGTTCAATGCACAACAGCTCAAATAACTCTTGTAAAAAAGAAAAAAAAGTTGGCAGGTTGGGCAGCTGATACAAGCCTCTGTGTGCTGTACTTGACCTGTGTACAATCCCACACTAAGGCACTTCTGCCAAGTCCTCCATGGGGAGAAGGGACTCAAACTTCTTGGCTTTGAGAAGGCCAAGGCTGTCAGTCTTCTAAACATCTCAGCTGCTGTGTACGGATAATTTAACTGTTCTCTTGAAGTGTGCTGCGTATTGATGATCTCTCTATGCTTTGCTCCAAGGATGATATATTCGCTACCGAGGCAATTAAACCAATGAACAAAGGAAAAGAGAAAATGCCAGAGACTAACCTGTTTGACGATAACATTGATATTTTTGCGGATCTCACCGTAAAACCAAAAGAAAAGAAGACCAAGAAAAAGGTGGAACAAAAATCCATATTTGATGATGATATGGGTAAGTGTCTAATGTCTTGCTGCTAATCTCATAATGTTGTCCTGAGTTGCGCTCATCGGAGATGTTTTAGAACCCTTTGCTTTCTTTTAAATTTTCAACTGCTCTGAAATCTCTGTTCGTCTTTGGATTTTAATGTTGGATGAGAACTTCCTAGATTTGTAGGATTAGCACAGCGTTTAAATGGTATGGAAGAGCGCATAAAATTCTTCTGAGAGGGGATTTTCTCACCTGTGGGAATTTGAAAATTTCTCTTGTCTGGAGTAAGAGACTAATCTCATGTTGTTTTGGCTCTAAGAGATACATTCTCTGTTTCAATTTGCACAGCTTTTTTTTTATCACACTTTCAGGTGAATCACTGATATGAAGAAGTTAGCATCTCTTCCCACCCCACCTTCACTGTTGTGTTGACTACCTTGGAGCCCATAAGATTTTGTTTACAGCCATGTATACCCAGAACAATTTACAAATACTACATCTGAGAGCAAAAGTTTGCCCTGTATCATTATTGAAAAAGCAGCATATAGTAATTTGAAATGATGCAAAGCATGCTCCCTTTTTGTTCTCCATCAGTGGAGGTATTGAAAGTCATTTAATCTTCGACTGTGTCGATTTGTTCTCAGACTCTTCATATTTATAGCTCCTCTTTAGGTTTGCTTGTATTTCTTTTCTTCTAAGACAAAAAAATTTCCCTTCTCTAGCTTTGATTCTTGTCAGTCTAACATTCTTCTAACATATTCAAATTGAATCTGACTTACCACTTGGTTTTGCTTGGAGTGCTGTTAAGCATTCCAGCCTCATGGAATGACCTGGCTGAAGTCTGTAAATATGTTGGAAAACTTGCCAGAGAATGAACGTCTTGAGATTTCAAAACCTTCTCAATTGATATAAAAAAAGACGACTTCAATGTTTGCAGGCAAGGTATTTGAAATATGTATTGGATGATTAAAATATCTTATTTTAATCACTTACATTTTTTCAGGTAGCCTATAGGAAATGAAAGAATTTCCCTTCTAAATACTTCGGCATGAAAATCCAGACCTCATGTTGAAAAAAACAGTCATAGAGTCCCACTTGAAAGTACCTTGGAAAATTAGCCACAACAGAACCTGTTGTTTGCACTTCCACTTTTGATATCTACTGTGCTGCTACAGTTTGTTGTTTGATATCACATCTGATCTTATATCTTATGCTATACCTATAGCATCTGCAGCACCCTGTATCTGATAGACTTCATCTTCCTCTAGTGTTGACTGTTTTGTGGTGCAGCCATAGGTATGCAGCTACTTCGTGCCCAAAGCCATGGAGCTACAGAGCACTAACAGGAGCATAGGGAAGATGCCTGAAGGCGAGGATGCCCTGCTGGCAGCAGAGTGGTGGAACTGGCACTTGCCTATGCCTCAGGTTAAGGGGTGGCTTAAGTCATCATGGTAGCATTTTATCAGGGCTGTATATTGTTGCCTTAGGGAATCCTTTCTGCCACAAATAAAACAGTAAGTGGGTACTGTTTTGGGGGGGGTGGAGGCGGCAAGCTGCTTTCCTTCTTTGTCCTACCACAGCTTCTAGTCACTATTTACTACATTTGTGTTAGGCCTGTGGTGGCAGTATTAGAAAAAACTCTTTCTCAGGTCTTTATCCTCCTAGCCTCCTCAGTCACCGTATGGCTGGTGACGCAAACACCTTGATTATCACCTCTACCTGTCTGGGAGAGCCTGCAAAATGGTGACTGACCTTTCTTGTGCATTGACAAATATTGTTTTCCGCAGCCAAAACTTTCTTATTCCTTAAGCCTTGTCATAAAATGGGAGTGATACCTCTACTCCTGATGGCACTCACTGTACTTACCCTCTGCCGTGAACCTAATCCATGTGATAGCTTCTTGCTTTGGAGTGATGCCAGTAGGGGATTACTCTGTTTTACTGCCTTTCTAAACTGCTCTTGTGCTGAAATGCTGTCCTGGATTATTCCCGTGTAATCCCTGTGATCAGCACAGTAGCAGACACATGTAGCAAGAAGAGAAAGGCAAGCACATTGTGACAGGCTACTCCATGCTTGGCCTGTGCCCAAGGTCAGGATACAGGCTGCAGGCTGAGATACTAGTTTTTATACTCTGGACCAGTAAATGGGTTTGTATAAGACCTGTGTTTTCTTAATAGGGATTGAAAACCAGTTATGTGCCACTTACACTGGTGTTGTGAATCACTAGTGATCCCTCAGTCTTGAAATTTATTTTTTTTATCCCCTCATAGTCCAACTGCATAATCTGAGTATCCTAAATTTAAAACCTTAGTGTATAAGGAGAGATCTCTGTTGTATGTGCCCAGAAAACCTCAGGGCATCACTTCAGCATGTGTATGGTAGCAGCTCCATCTCTTTCCACGAGCACAGTCCTAAACACGAACAGCACTAGCCACAGCACGAACTGCAGGTCTGTGAGCTCTGCTGCTGGCACAGGGTATCCGGTTGTGTTTCTACATGTTGTTACCCTTCAGGAAAGAACTCTGTCTTAATAGCAACATGGTATTTTTCCACTTTGTGGGTCCTAGTTATTCATAACAGAAATGGTTGTATTGAGGAAGGTGGTAGGAGATCTTGATTCAGAACTGTAGATGGACATTTTCAATATTGATCAGGATGGCAGTTGTGGCTGTCTGCCTCCTTGCATTTTAGCTGTGCTCTGTTCTCAAGTGATTTATGCCATGTTCTTATTGTGCTGTAGATTAAAGACTCTCGTATGGCTAGTGGATGTCACAACAGTAGTTGCTAGCAAGTACCATCTTTTCCTCTTCTGATTTTCATTGGCAATGATCTCTCAGGTTCCTCAGATGCTAATGTTCTAGATAAGAGGGATGTTATCTGGCACTTGCATGATGGAATTTATTGTGGAGGCGTAATTTATTAGTACTTCTCAATTACTTATGAGAGCTTGAACATGTTATAAAATACAAGTATTATACTGCTCTACGGAGAAGAAAAAATACTCTTAATTTGACTTACAGTGAACAGCTCCCACGTATGTCCTTAAAAATGCATCTAGAATCGCAAGCAGCAGGAAAGCATTTGTTTATCACAGAATGTCCTTGGCAGTCACTGCTGTGTGCTGGAGACTTATGTACAATGTTATTCTGTTTGGCAGGCACTTCACATTAAAATCTTTTCTCTTTCTTTTTTCTTTTTTTTTTCTTTTAGATGATATCTTCTCTAGCAGCCAAGTCAAGATACCCACTCCCAAAAGCAGATCTTCCCAAGCAACCTCAGAAGCAAAATCTGAAAGCAAGACACTGAGCACATTTGATGACCCGCTGAATGCCTTTGGAGGCCAGTAGCCAAGGCGAGCGTGTTGCAGAGATGAAGCCTTCCTTATGCCCTGTCCAGTACTAATACTCTGGATTCTCTAATCCAGTAAAGCTGAAATGAGATGGCTGTGGATATTTAAATGAGATTACTCATTTTAAATGGTTAGTATTCTCTTGCTGGGTCTAATTGTGCTAAATGATATATTTTTACAAAAAGACAGTAACCTCCTGCTATATTGTTTCCATGGTGCCCAAATGAATATAGCCTGTGCAATACCTGCAATGAAGTAATCTCTTATACGAAGTATAGTTTGTTTTATTGAACAGATCTATAGAGAAAATAATTGATAACTAGTAAATGGAGTCTGTTAAACCAGATCTGTTTGTATGTCTTTCTTTGCTCTTTATCACTTGCTAAGGACATCTGCATCATGACTTGAAAAAAACCAAAACCACTACCATGCCTTGTCTGGGTCAGCTGCCAATCTACTGAGCTTATGTTAGGGTAAGGCTGGGTTCTGTTGTCAGGTACAGCTTCTCCTTTTATGTAAAGCAGTTAACAAATCTAAGTGCAGGACTTGACACCAGATAGAGTTAAGGTATTTTGTATTGGCAGCTAATGTGGTCTATAAAAATACAATGGTTAAAAGCTCTCTGACAGAAAGTGTGTTACAGATGAGCACCTAGTGCCCCATGAAAACAACAGAAACATAACTTTGTCTTCTGTTCAAGTTGTAAGACGCTAAATGAGATTCTTCACCTGCCTGGATTTGCCAAAGTTTTGCAAATAACGCTTTCCAAAAAGTCCATCAGTACTGAACATGGTTGGTCACTTCCAGGTTAACAAGACAATGCGCACACCTTAGTGCAGAGACTCTGTTATGCACAAACGCTTTCTATCTCCTTTCCTCTCTCATCCGTAACACATCGTAGGCTGTTTATAGGAGGCTGCTATTTTGTGGAATCTCTTTTAACTGTCTGATGCATTTGGCTTAACCTTCTTGCTTCCTGTATTTTCTAGATTGCTCTGCTGAAACTGATGCCATTAACCATGCCTCCTGCCCATTGTTAGACACCTGCTCTCCTGCATGCATACAAGCACAACAAATGTATAAATGCAGAAGGATCAAATGTTTCTCTTATTTTACCAGTGACTGCTGCAATTCTGACTTTAAAACTAGATGTGCTGGGTTTTTTTTATGATAGTGATGTACTTTATCTTCAGATCTTAAGACTGTTGTGATCTCTGTGAATTTAAAGCATGCGCTGAGAGGACTTCTTTGAGAGCAATTCCCATGTTCACTGAAGCGCTTGTTCTGAGACATCTGCTTCAGCCTCTTGTTTCTCAAGTTGGATTTACTTTATCAGGCACAGTAAATACTATAGCCAAAGCATCTAGCACTAATGAGTCTAAAGCAGAAGGAAAGGTTGGAAGGGATAAAGGAGAAACATTGCCTATTGATTTGCGCCATAGGTGGGCCTGGCAATGATTCATTTTAAGTTGGGGGGTAAGTTATGAGTAGCAGCTTGGAGAAGAGTGTGGGAGCTATTTGCAAATGGGTGTCTACAGCGAGAGTGCTTGCACTTTATTTATAGGCATTGCATCTGCTGCATATGCCTCATACGTGGTTTGGACTGCCTCTTTACTCCTTTCTTCTGTGCTTAGAAGGGCTTCAAAGACATACTGTGGGAGAGAGGGAAAAGATGGTGAATTCTTCTATTTCTTTTCTTCATCTTCCTTTCTTCTTGGCCCTTCACATTAATAACTTCTATTAGCATTGCAAAGAGTGCTGTTCACAAGCCAAGAACGCTGGTGGCCAAAAGCTGCTGGAGTAGGAAAAAAAAAAACAACCTCATGCCTTGAAGCGAACTTTACTGAGCTTTCACATTAGAGAAAACCTCTTGATAGAAACTTGCACTATGATATAGATCAAAACCTTTTCCCCCCCTTCCAGAATTTCTAAACTGGCACAGGGGAGAGTCTCTTGCCCCTATTAAAATGTGTGGTTCCTCAATTAACTCCCTGTGACAGAGTGCAAATCCTGGTCTAGATTAGGGGACTGGAACACCTCTCTTATGAAGAAAGACTGAGGGATTTGGGTTTCTTCAGTCTGGAAAAAAGATGGCTGGGGGGGGACCTTATCAATGCTTATAAATACTTAAAGGGTGGGTGTCAGGAGGATGGGGCCAGGCTCTCTTCAGTGGTGCCCGGGGACAGGACAAGAGGTAATGGGCACAAACTTGGGCATAGGAAGTTCCACCTAAACGTGAGGAGGAACTTCTTTACTTTGAGGGTGGCAGAGCACTGAACAGGCTGCCCAGAGAGGTGGGGGAGTCTCCGTCTCTGGAGACATTCAAAACCCACCTGGATGCATTCCTGTGCCACCTGCTCTAAGGTGACCCTGCTCTGGCAGGGGGGTTGGACTAGATGGATCTCCAGAGGTCCCTTCCAGCCCTATGGTTCTATGGTCTAGGCACTTCGCTTTTGGGAGGACTTGATCTGAGTGGTGGCTTTAAGTGAGTTTTGGGGCTTGGTGTGTCTGGGGTTTTTTTGTTTGGTTTATTTATTTATTTTTCAAATTTGATAAACAATGGCATAATTTTCTGGGAGACTTGGTGTTAGAGTGGCCAGGGCTTGCTCAGTGCTCTTTGTCAGAGGGCCCCCCTACCTGCTATGAGCATGTACAAAACCACAGGATTTTGTTCCTAGTGCTGTAACTGGGCCTGAAACCGGACAGCTGACAGAGTCAGGGTAAGTCTTGCATAATTTAAAAACTAAATGGAAAGTAAAGCGGCTAATGTAATTAGCACCTCCTAATAAGCTAAGCTTGTTTTCTCTAGTGCTTTACCAGAAGGCTGTGATCATCTGAGAGAAACGCTGCTCCTGGAGACCAGCCTGGCCACCTTCCATTGAAGTGGGAGCGGAGCCAAGCGCTGACCTTGGCTAAAGGTGCCCGATGGCAGCGCTCCTCTCCCCGCCGGGGCCGCACCAGGCCCCTGTCCCAGACTGGAGCTGCAGCCGGCGCTGCGCTAGCATGTGTTAGCAGGCCGCGAGTTTGAGGTATAAATGATGTTTTTATACGCTTTCCCTGAGGAAAGGCTAACTGCAGGGCCGGGACGAGCTGCTGGCGCCGCCGCCCCCTCAGCCTCCACCCCCACCTCGGGCGGGCACGGTGTCGCCATCAGCCCCGTTAAACTACAACCCCCAGGAGGCACCGCGGCCTCCCGGGGGGCTGTCACGTGACAGCCGTTGTTACCGGGGGGGGGGTGGGTGGGCTGCTCCATCCGGGTCCTTCCCTGCGCACGCGCCGCCGCCCCGCGTCTTAACGACCACAACAAACCGGCGCCGCGCGCGGCGGACACCCGCCTCCCGAGGGAGCTGATTGGGCGGGCGGCACGGGAGCGGGCGTCGCATTGGCCCGCAGGAGGGCGCCCGGCGGGGGTGTCATAAAGGCTTTAGGTAGGCGCGGGGGCTGCCGGGGAGTGAGCGGCGGCGCGGGCGGCTCCCGGCTTCTACCCTTTTCCCGCGGCGGCTCCCCCTCCATGAGTCCCGCCGGGGCTGGCGAGCTCCTGTGAGGCGCGGCAGGCGGGGCTGCGCGGGGGGAGCGAAGCCCCGTCTGCCCCCGAGCGGGCCGGTGGCGGCGGCGGCAGGTGAGGTGAGACCCCGCCTTCCCGTCGCGGACCGGCTCGGCGGCCTCCGGGCCCTCGGGGGTGCTGCTCCCGCCGGGGCCCTGAGGCGGGAGCGCCGACCGGGACGGGGAGGGAGGGGCGGTGCTCTGCCCCCTTTTCTCAGGTGCGTCCCCAGAGGGAAGGGGGGTAGTTTTCCCCCTGAGGGTGGGCCGGGGGCACGGGTGGTGGGGCCCCGCGTCCGAGCCGGGGCGTGAGGCCGCACCGAGGCGTGGTGGAGGGGGGGGGGTGGGCAGCTGCTCTGGCTCCTTTGTTTGCGGGCGCTCCGCTCTGCTGGCCTGGGTCCGGCCTGCAGCGCTGGGGCGGGGGGGGAACACAGAGCTGCCGCCGCCTTCCCCGAGCCCGGCCCAGTCCCCGTTTCCGTGTCTTTCTGGAGTTCTTCCCCAGCTCTGACCCCGCTGAGGACTCAGCCCTCGTTAGGAGGCTTTGGGCGTTAATATCGCAGGTCGGGTTGTCCTGTCGCTGCTGAAAACAGAATAAAAACACAAAGGTAGTAGGTAGGACCTGGAATGCTGACTGAAGCTAGAGTCCTAAACCTGTGCTATTCCTAATATCGTTTGTGGTTATATCTGTTGCGTGACCTAGGTACTAATTTACTGCTTCTTAATAGCTATTTTGTTGTTCCTCAAAAATAAATTGAAATTCTCTTTAACAGCTACGTTCAGATGTTGTTAGAACTATGCTTGTTTGCTTTGTAGGTGAAAAATCCTAAACATGAACAGCAATGCACCACACCTGTCCTCAAAGCTGACTTGGCTAGAAGTGGAATGTAGTTTCCTGACAGATCTTCTTACAGAGAAGTTGTAAATCCTTTGTAATGGCCAACAAGAAAGAGCCTCCTTTTTTCAATGAAGATAATATGGGACCGTTTCACTACAAGCTTCCTTTTTATGAAACTATGGAGCTCTTCATTGAAACGCTTACAGGAACATGCTTTGAACTGCGAGTTTCCCCCTTTGAAACAGTTATTTCTGTGAAAGCTAAAATTCAAAGACTGGAAGGTACTATTCTCTCTTATTTCAGTGTAAACTTTATCACTTTAGGAGGTCTTGTTTTACAAATTATAATTGCTAAAATCAAACCCGATGATTAAATGACTTGTTCAGTAACACGCATAAGCTAAACACTTGGTTTATGGTTTAGGTTTAAATGGAATTGTTTTTCTGTTCTTTCCTTTTCCTATCAGTTCGTGTCTTAGGCTTCACTGGGATTGGTATTTTTGCTCTTCTGTTCTTGGTTTGTGGGGTTTTTTTTTGTATATCATTATTAAGATAAATCTTTAAAAGTCTGTAGTAAATCAGTAATTGTTTTGATATTATATGGGATACAGTATTTCTGGTGTTGAGAGGATTCTCTGACATAAGTTGTTTGTTAACTAGCAAGGTTATAAGCTTGAGTCTTGCAGTATGTCTATATTGCAGCTGTCTGAGTATACTTTAAACCAGGTGCTATGGCTGTTGCTTCTTAGGTTAGTCAGTTTATGGTTTGTTTACGATGCTGCAGTCACAAGAGCAACTGCAGTGCAGGCAAACCCCAAAGGCAGCTTGAAGTTACTGATTTAAATTTTGTTTGGGTGAGTGAGCTTTTGCTGCTAAAGGTCTGGCTGAGCAATCCTTTGTTTTAAGGTGATGAACTTGGCACATCTTGCGAAGTGAAAACCTCTTTTAAATTATAAGGCCAGTTCTGGTACTAATACAAGGAGGAAAGATGTAGGTTAGTCCTCTCTCACCCCTTTCGCTCTGCCATGAGAATGATCCTGCATGAAATAATGTAATTTGAAATATGTAGGTATACATACTTTAGCTACTTTGCAGCATTGCATTCTCTTTCTCGCTTTGGAGGCATTGAAGAACTGTGTAGCTGCACAAGCTGAGAGTACTGGAGTTCCTAATGTTAAGAAAAGGGATCCTCTTTTTCTCCAGTATACCTGTACGTGTTTTTCATGCTTCTGTCTATGTGGAACCCACCCTCTGGGAGATGTAATGTGATGCTTTAGACTTGAATCTAAGATATTCTCCTCCTCTTACTGGAAATCTGCACTAACGGATGGAAAAAAAGGTAGCTGGCCCAAGCCTTTAAACACAGAAGCATTGCAACAATAGAGATGACTTTTTGCTAGTAAGGGCACATAGTAGAAGCTCCACCATGCAGATAACTGGAGTTTACATCAGTGCAGCAATGTGGATATGCTTTTGTTTCCTGTGGAGAGGGCCATAATTAATCACAAGTCAGAGAACGTGTTGAGATGCTCCTGGAGGCTAGAGGTGAAACAAGAAAAGGAAAGGGTATTTCTTCTCTGTGATTGAATATAGGTGTAGGAGAGATGCAAGCAGATATGTGATAGAATGCTAACTAAGAGTGAATTAAAAGGGAGCATAGGCAATAGAGTACAGGAGAAGGCAGGTTATCTGGACAGAATAGATGAAGGAGTAAACTTCAAAGGATGCATGAATAGACCAGTGGGAGATGTGAGGGAGAGGAATTTGAATTTCTTACAGTCTAAAATGAGAGACTGTGAATAGACATACTGAATTATACCTACATCTTATTACTGTTGGCTGGGTATGCCTAGCTTATAAAAATTTCATAATATCTTGTTAGAAGAACAGCTTGGTAATAAAGTTATAAAATTGCTTATTCATAATTTTGTTCACATGTTGTAGTTCATAGGATGATAAGATAATTAATGGCTTAGGTGCCTGCTGTATAGGCTTAGTAATTAACAAGTAAATTTCATTAAAACATGGAAGATAAGAGTTTACTGGTGCTTATCATTCAGTTGTTAGAAGTTAGTTGAAATACCTTGATACCCAGAGTTAAAAGATCTGATTAATATGATTTATGGGGGTGCAGAGTGAAAACAGATTGATCAGCTACGTGTGAAGGGGACAGGCACACAATGACAAATTGATCTTACATTACATTTAGGTTTGCTATTGCATGTAAAAATAATGAACAACTTTTCAGTGACGAAGTTCCTATTATTGTGCACAAGTTCAAGCAACGAATTGCCCAGGTAGAGCAAAAATCCTAAAGTAATTTTGCAGTTGTGATTTAGTATGGGAAGCGGAAAGCTTACACCTGTTCCTTTTTCTGATGCTGTTTTTCCCTTTTTGTCATTGTATTGTGTCATCTTTCATGGCATATGAACCTCTTTCATTTAAGCTGCACTTCCGTCTGGAGGATACCTCCTACACTGCTGGGCAACTAAATAGGGTCCCTAGTATACGTATTGTCTCCATGGGCTTGTCTGGGTGGTGAGGATGATGGTATGTAAGCATACACAAAGACAAGTTTTGGGAAAATGATCTGAGACCTGACATCTCCAAAAACAAAACCTAGAATCATATCAGAAGTTCACAAATTTTTTCAGATGTCACCAATGTAATTGTAGGCGGCTAATAATAAAACTAAATCAAGATGAACTCATCTTTGTCAACAATTGGAATATCAATAGCTGTAGACTCTCTGCACTGTAATAAGAAAGGATAATATGGGTGGCATGTTAGGAATTTTGTATGCTTCTGATACTGTTTGTCATTCGTGGTGCCTGATAATGATCTTAGGCAGCTGTAGTAGACATTGGTACCTCGCTAAGAGAAAGCTTCAGATCTCCAGCTTTCTGTTTCCAGTTGATTTTAGTCTGTAAAGAACATGGGTAAAAATTTGTTAATGGATTCTAATGCATTTGAAATTTCAGTGCACATCTACTTGTAAATTGAAGTTAAAACAGATCTGATGCGTGTTTGGATCAGATCCAGGCATTTGTCCTCAAATATGTTCCATGCAAAGAACATGATATCAAAAAATTTAGATCTGTTATAATGTCGAATTTGGAGCCACCTAGGGTAGTCTCAGATCTAGTCTCAGATTCACCCAATGAGCCTTTTGAAATGGTACACTGGAGAAGAAATAGCTCCCTTTGTCTCTACTGGTGGCATACAAGCTAGAATACACACAGCCAGCAGCATAGCTTAGTGTTGCCAGCAGTGCTGCCTACTCCATTGGTGTTACTTGTTGTTGATTATTTGTATTTGAAAGCAGGATCATGTGTTGATGGACATGGATAGGACAGTACCTGAGTTTCAAGGTGACATGAAAGACCAAGCTTAAAAATAGCAGGATTTCATTGAAAGAGGAAACAGCAAATTTTTTTTAACTGACAAGATCTCTTATTTCCTTTATTGTGCCAGTCTTTGTGGCCGCTGGGCTGGGCAAAATTTAGCATTCCTCATTTGGAAACAGCAATTATTTTATTGAATTTTATAGAAGGAGCATTCAGATAGTGTATTACTAGTAGTGGTTAATTCTTTGAGCTATTAGAGCCATACATAATACTTGTAAACATGTTTGTTTGGTAAGGTAGGATTGAGTCTCCAGGGAGGAGGTGAGGTTTGGGATTTGGTGTTGGTGGTATTATTGTTATCATCATCATCATTATTATTATTAACTTGCACGAATTAATTTGCATTCTACAGTATGGGGTGTTAAGGCCTTCACTTACGTAGCTATTCTTAAATACGAAAAACCCAGTCATGGTTTGTTCGGTGCCTGTTTGCAAATTAATGTTATCATCTGTGTATGTGGAAACATCTACCTTTTTAGATGAGAATTTAAGTGCTCGCTTGTTCTTGTATTATTGTAAAGGGGAAAAACAGAACTAGCTTTCAGAGTGCATCTTAATTTTGAATACTTGTGTTCAGTAGGGAATGACAGATGCAACAGTAATTTTGTCGTTGTACGTGTGTGTACTCTCAATTCGTCATGAGTTGTTATTTTTCTTTGGTCTTTTTGCTGTCATTATTTTGCTGCCTGTGTACAGCAGCTTCACCTTAAGTGAAAGGAATGGGATGCATATCAAGCAGACTTCTTCTGGATGTTGTATTTCTTTCAATATTCTGTGAATTCAGAGTATGTCATAATGGTATTTATTACTACTTGCGTTAGAGAAAATAGCTATGCTTCTGTCAGGACTGGAGTAAGTGAAAGAGTTTTTAACAGAACCAATCTTTCTTCTGTCTGCTTTTTTTCCTCTTATGTTCTTTGTGTGTTTGCTTTGTCATTTCCCTGTTTACTGTGCTGATAGAGACTAGAAGTTCACGAAGCTTTTTTTAAGCTTATGCCTTGTCAGAGCTGGGAAAACATTCCTGCAAATGCAAGCCTGTGCCCAGATCAGAAGGTTAGAGCAGCATCTGGAAGGTCTAAATATGGTCACCTTTGTCAGGAAATTTTGTGGGCCTGTGTTCAGTTACTGGTGACTCACTGCTGTTACAGTCTCCTCTCTGTCAACCTCTAGGATAATGAAGAGTAGGTCAGTACTGACCACCATTTACACCACCGTAGCTTACTATCATGCGAATGAAAGCTGGGGGGTTTGACACTTATGAAAACGGTCCTGCTGCTCTAAGTTGCAGACCTTTGCACCTCTTCCCAAGCGTAGCTAGTTTGTGGGGGAAAATAAGACTGTCAGCCCAGCCTCTCTGTAAGCAGGAGCAAAAACTAAATGTTGAAGAAACTCTCCAGCAATTTCAGCCTTGTCTGAAAGGTAAGTACACTGTTTGAACTTTGTCTTTAGAATGTTTGTGGTGGTTTTAAACATAGTAACCTTCTACCCACAACATAAAATCAAGTTTGTTCTGAAATCGACAGGGTTTTTTTTTCTGGGTCAGACTTGACCATATCAGTTTCTCTGGTGCGCCTACTTAGCATGCTGGAAAGAGGAGTATGGAGGTGAAGCTTAAGGGAGTATCTGATACGCTGATTCGGAGACAGGATAGAGTGCCTACTTCTCTCCTCCTGCGGCCCATTTAGTAGGTCAGATTGTCAGCACATCTGCAGCCATTTCAATTGACTGTCTGAAGAATCTTCTGTCCTCCTATAGCGTTACCTGACTAGCCCACTTCCATTTCAACATTGAGATGTAGCTTATTGCCCTAGTTTCCTCTCTTCTTCATACCGATATAGAGCAGGCCAGTGATACAGACATGTGCTGCTTAGGGAGAGGGGATAGTGGATGGTTCTCTCGCAGTTCGCATTATTGTGGCCAATTTTACCTGCTGATCCCATGTACAAATGTCTCCTCAAGAAAGCCTTAGTGTAATCCAGAAAAGGGACAGCTGATGCATATATTCTTGCACCTGAACCTATAAAGCTCGTACTGTTTCCTCTGTGTATAAATACAGAATTCTTAGAAAGCAGCATAAAAGGGAATTAGTAACAAAGACTTGTCTATTTCCCATTTACAGCAGAGTATAGTCTTTTCATCTGTTCATCGAATCAAAAATATATAGTCATTGTTAGATGAGCAAAAAACATGTTTCATGGCAGCACTGAGGGTTGCAAGCCAGCCTTTTTAACAAATACTTTCTCAGTTTATCAAAGTAATTGGAAATTGCTCCTTGGAGACTGCTGAAACCATAACAAATACAGACGGTAATGACTGTTTGTAATCAGAAGACTGCAAAACAACAGAGAAAAGAATTTCGCTGCAGACTCACTGGCTCTTGCCAGCTTGTTCTTGTTTTGCTTATGCTGCAGACTTGAAACATAACCAATAACCAGTTATTAAATAGCTGGCAGTGTAGTAGCAATTATGTTAGTCTACTATATGAACATATTCCCCTCATAAATGTCTTGTGTTCTTCAGAGGATACAAGATTCACATTAAATGCCATCCAAGTGAAGTAAAGTTGTGTTGGTTGCTCATAAAAGAGAAGCTCTAGATGTGAGCTGTGGTAGGAAAAGGGAAATGTCATCTTCTCTAACACTTAAATAATAACAATGACAGTTCCTCCAAAGTGCACTCCCTCTTCAGCACAGGGATATCCACTTAGCAGGTATCCCACTCGCCTGTTGAATCTGCTTGAACTTGCATCAGAATCTGGTCCCCTTTTCTTCCTTGCTGGTGATGGGTGCTGGCAGCTTTGTACCTTTCCTTCGGCTAGGAGGGGGCTACTTAACCGACCTTTTGCCACAGCTTGCTATGCACTCTTGCAAGGCTTGGGAAGCCGAGATGTTTTTGGAAGCCACCTGGAAGACTCTGACCTTTGTGTTACCTTCTCGACGGATGTATTTTGGGAAATCTTCCTGTGTAGCCTTGCTACTTGCATCTCCTTTTAAGTATCTGAACATGCAATGAATAAAAGTATAAGATAAGGTTACTTTCAAGTAACTTTTTGGAAAATATATTTATAGCTTTTGCTTCTTAGTCTGAGGAGTAGTGTTTTGACCTTTTTGAAAAAGTAGTTGTTGGCCTCTATAGATTTTAATAATTCTACTACTAATTTTAATAACAATTTGTCAGGAATGCACAGTGAGATCTTGACTAACTTGATTTCAGTAGACAAATTGAACAACAGTACTTCTTTTTGATGCTGAAGGGAAGATTTTTTTTTCCAAAGGCAAAAAATACAACCGTTCATCTTCCTATTAGCCTTAATTTATTTATTTTTTATTCTTTTGGTGATCCAAGTTGTCTTATCCTTTCATAACTGTCCTGGTTTGTACTCTGTCCAAAATTTGGAAAGTGGCAGCATTCCACACAAAAATGTGTGAAGACCTCAGGTTTTACCAGTTTATGCTTATTATCTTTAATGTATATTACTTCTGTATCTAAATGAGTTGACTAGGCAGGCAAAAAGAAACAAAGTTAATCATTGTGAAGAATATGGATTTTTAGTAAGGAACAAATAGCCAGTGTGCTTACTTCCTTTTAACAAAAAATAGTTAGCCAAATCTATTCCAGAACTTGAGCTGAAAATGAGGATTATTGGATATAAGTAATAAAATGTTCTGATGGCCTAAAAGAACACCCACAACAAAATAAAAAGCATTTGTAGTACAAAGTTTGACTAACTGCTGCGGTACTGTATTTTACGTGTGAACTTTCAGGTTCCAAACCAAGCAGTGATAAAAGCACATACACATTTGTCACCAGTGTAATAGAGCTGCCACCAGTTACCTTAATGCAACCTTGCCTTTACTGTGAGTAATACAGAATATCAGTCTGTGATTAAATTATTCAGCAGTTCTGTAGTTAGAAGTTTTATCCCGTTTTTCCTGTCAGTAGACATAAAGCACTGAGGTACAGGTAACAGGAAAAAAACATCCCTCATCCAATGACTGGAAAAGAGCAAGTATTCAACAAGCCTGAAACAACTGAATACTTCGACAGATCCCTTGTTGACCCAAAAGATTGAACTCCAAGTGTGACCACAAGCCTGCTGAAAACCTTAACTTTGTTCTTAATAACTGTTTGGGAGGTTGGGTATCCTGACTGAAGGCTGTTCAAGTGCCTGTCCTTGTCCTGCTTCCTTTCTTTTCCCCGTGATCCTCTTTCTCACCTCTCCTCCATTATCCCCACATTCTTCAAAAAGCAAAACTCCCCAAAAGCCCTCCCACCAACATCAAATTTTAATACTCTTTGTTTGTTTTGTTTAGGTATTCCTGTCTCTCAGCAGCACTTAATTTGGAATAATATGGAGCTGAAGGATGACTATTGTTTGAATGATTATAAGTAAGTATAGAATTAAATTGCAATGAGTGTTTCTAAATTATTGTTAGCATAAGCAATAGCGAATGCTACAAAAATTTATTTATTCTTATTTACAGCATTTCAGAAGGCTGCACTCTGAAGTTAGTTCTGGCTATGCGAGGTGGACCTATTAACACTAGAAGAGGTATGTGGGTTTTTCCATCTTTTCTTCCTTAGCATACCAAGTGCACCATCCTTTTCACTTTTTTTTTTTTTTTTTACCCTTAGTTTAACAAATATCTTGGTATGCAGAGGAGGTTAGGAAAAATTTCTTCACCAAAAGGATTATCAAACATTGGAACAGGCTGCCTAGGGAAGTGGTGGAATCACCATCCCTGGAGGTATTTAAAAGATGGGTAGACATGGTGCTTAGGGACATGGTTTAGTGGTGGTTTTGGCAGTGTTAGGTTGATGAATTGGACTCAGTTGATCTTAAAGGTCCCTTCCAACCTAGATGATTCTATGTATACAATCATCAACTCTTAAAATCAGAAATTCTTCACCTGCAAAAAAAAATGATACTGTAATGTCACTATACAAATAGTTTTTAAAATATGGTTAGTAAGAATCAGGTATTGGTTCAGTCTGATGATAAACTTGGTTATGTGGATCATGCATAGAGGAATGAAAATCACAGAATAGTAGGGGCTGGAAGAGACCTTTGGAGATCATTTTTTTCAGCCCCTCCGCCAAAACAGGTTTACCTACAGCAGGTTGGACAGGAACGCATCCAGGCGGGTTTTTAGTATCGCCAGAAAAGGGGACTCTACAACTCTCTGGAGAAATTCCCTTGATAATTTTAACTTGGAAAACACTCTTCTAGGTAGGGAATTCCCATTTTAAAATGAGCTGAGCTCTCAAAGGGGATGAAAACGATAATAATGATAATAACTTGGTTGTATTCTGTTTTTTCTCTTTCTAGTTCCTGTGGAAGACCCTATCAGGGAAATGGCTGAATACATGGATCCCAGTAGAGATGAGATCTGGGAGAAAGGGCCATCCAACAAACAAGTTACCTTCTTAGTATATCGAGAAGGAGATCAGTTGAATTTCTTCCGTGTGGTAGATCGGGGAGATGGCACTTTAACGCCATTATCTGAATCTTTGAGGTAAAGTTGGTTTTAATCTTTATATTATTCTTAGAAAGGGGGATACTGTATAATTTTCAACTTTATTTGTTGATTTTGTCAAAAGAATATCTGGAATATTTCGGTATTATTGCAAGAATTGTGCCCTAAGGGCTACTAAGATGTTGCAACTGGGTGTCCGAACAATACAATGGTACTTTGTGGTAAGTGGTCATACTGACAGTCATCTGTCACTGTGTGTGTCAATAGAGAGAGATAAAGCTGGCCTCCTGCTTGAGGCAATTCTCAACATCCCTTTCTAAAAGGGAACATTTTACAGAAGAGTCAATTTGTCAATTGTCAAGATATTAAAAAGTTTTGTTAAGTACTTTCTCTTCCATCTTAAGGCATTTGGTTTTATAAACATTTCTCTACTCATAGCATAAACTTTCTTTCTCCTGTGGCTATGATTTGACTAAATGATTAGTCAAGAAGATAGTAAATTGGCAGTGCAAAATCCTGAGAAACTGTGGTGTTTTGGGGTTGGATTTGTGGGTTTTTTTGTTTCTGTTTTATTGTGTTTTGTTTTGAGGTAGGTTTTTTTGTCTTTTTTTTAATACACTGAAGTAATTACCAATAGATCTAGCCTTTGGACATAATTAGGCCTCAGATTAGCTACTGTTGAGGTACCAAACTTGTCTCAATCACTGTCACAGAATCAAAGTACTGTTACCATCAGAAGAGCAAGTATGTCACTCAAGCTACAGATTACTACTCTTTTTCCTAAAGCTATCAAAATTGATAATATCTATTAAAATTATTTGATTCTGTCTTTGTACTGCAGCTTTTGGATATGTTTTTTTTTTTTAATCCCCTGAAGAACTTTGTATTTCTACAACCGTAAGGAAAGGAGTCCCTATTCTTGGGACTAGCTGCATTTTCTCTGGGGCTTGCACTGTTTTCAGTAACTATCCTTGTTCCTGTTTACAAAGTGAAAGCAAGAGCTTTGTACTGCGTTTATATTCAGTGTGATTCAGTGAGTTCAGAGTGATATTATTCCTAGAAACTTTTATAAGAGATCCCTACTTAAAACCTATAGGCTGAATGACATATAAAGGTTGAATTCCCATATAGTTATACAGAGTAGAGAGAGCTAGTGTTTGGTACACAATTGCTGGATGGAAAGAAGAGGAAAGGTACGAAATTTTAGATTTGTGATTTTTGTCTTTCAATCCCTGCGCTCTTTTTCAGTAAATGGTGATACATGCTATTGTGTGTAGATCTGAAATGGGCAAAACCCACCATCATCAGTAAGAACTGAGAACCTTGCTGCTGCATTGGCCTAGATAAGCTTCTGGAAAGATGAGTGCACAGATGTAATTCCTCTTCTCACTGATACCCTGCCTATTACCAAATTGTTCCCTTTTACCATTTAAATCCAAAGAACATCCAAGTCTATCCAAAGAGCTAGGACTGTGGATGCAGGAAGTTGTCAGAAGGAGCTTGAACTTCATTTTTTCGGTGTAATGGGATCCCTGGTATCTGCCTACATGTTCAACTTCTTGTGTATGTGTGATGATTTTTTTTTCCCATTTAAAACTAACATGGATCATTGTCTGAAATTCTTAGTACTTGTCAATTAGGTAATTCTAGCATATAGATTAAATAGTTATTTACTTGAGATTGGCTAAATGTAGCAAACCAGAGAAATAAACCACACTCTTTTGACGCTGGCAAGGCATCTTGGTAAGCCTTTCAAAGCACAACAGCATGTGTAAAAGTCAAATACATTATGTTTAAGAAATGTGCTCTCACTAGTTAAATGACCAGTTAGGTTGGAAGCCACCTGAGTTGAAAACATTCAGCTCAAGCTGTTTCTCTTCCTCTGTGCTTTCTATGGGAGTTCATTTATTAGCTTTTCTACTAAGGCAGACAGTATTTTGGTGGGTAGAGAAAGAATCTTAATGTTTGAATTTATTATTATGGCTGGGTGAGACTTTATGGGAAATGGAAAATGTAGCAAAGGGAGGAGAGAATGGAATGGAAACAAATAGGACATTTTCGTTTGATCTATGTAGAGGAAGGCTATGAATGACTCTGAATACTAGGGCTTTCCACCCTGGGAGTTAAATGTGTTTATATGCGTGGGTATACTGGTGACTGAGCATTTTGAGGCACTTGTTTATCACCTTTTCTCACATTGCTTATGTGTGGAACAGAATTTAGTGACTGCAGTTTAGAAATGAGACATTGGTTTGGGTTTTTGTTTTATAGTTCTCCAGATCACTTTATTTTATCTGTGGATAAGTTAATGGTTAAAACTTGACAAGATGTAAATACTTACCATGACTATTGTCTCTGGATTAAAAGAAAGTTGTTGGAAGTTGTGGTAGAGGACTGTCAGGCACTGGTGTCAAAAGTGTTTCAACAAGTTACTGATGGGTTTTGAGGACCGCGTTTTATAATCAAGATCCCAGGAATGTTGACACCCCTTGGAAAATGGGCCAAAAGTATCATCAAGAACAAAGCTCCCTTCTATAATTTTACAATCACTTTAAAGCAGATAAATACTTTTGTTACTTTTCTGGGTTTTTTTAGTGGTTTTGGTCGTATTTGGCCAGAAGCGTCAAGAAAAATGATAACAATTATTTTTGCATTTAAAAAAAAAAAACAAACCCAAACCAAAAAACAATCAAACATAAGGCACATCACTTTTCCTTTTATCTTTACCTTGAAGGAAGGGAAGTTCAAATAAATGTTTTGAATTGGTGACTTAAGTCTTTGCAGAGTTAAAATTCTGAAATGATTCTTCAGTGTTGAACCTTTACCAGGAGAGGTATGTAATATGCGTGCTGACTGTCCCCATATGAAGCTGTTCAGTTTTTGGTAAGAAATCACTGGACTACTTTGCTGACTCTTGCTTTGAATTTGCTGCCACCTTGCTCTTAAAGATCTGTCTCCCAGCTGTGCTGCCTTTGGAATTTTGTTACATTTTAGGAAATGGATTTGGAGAGTCAGTGCAAAAATACTGGCTCTTGACTAAGGGCAGCAGAATGTTTCCAAGAATCAGGTAAGATGCCAGCTCTAATTAGTGACAATTTTTTTTAATTTTTTTTTTGATACTGACTCTTTCATGACCTTTAGTTCTTCCTTGATCTCTTTTGGAGAGTAGAAACTTTAGTTAAATCTACTAAGACATTTGCATGAACACAGGGGAACTGCCTGATTGTTATGATTTCTAGATGCTGACAGCCTAATGGAAGAATTAAAACACTCTTTAAAATGTACTATATACAGTGTTGAAAATGCATCAGTTTGTAATGAATTGGATGCTCCTAATGGTTTTTCAATTTCACTGTCAAATGTTGGATGTCTGTTGGTGATTAATGCTTCATGGGAAAAACAAGTCAGATACTAACTTTAAAACATTGAGTTTTTGCTTTCTCTTAGAAGACAGAATGAAAAAAGGCAATGCGATGCTATAAATTTCCAGTGACTACTGAGTTAAAATATTTTGTCTTGGGCCTAGCAATTCTAATCTGTTTATTTTTTTCCAAATGTGAGACTCTTTGGAAACCTAAACTGACCCTTTTTTTTATTTTTTTTTTTTTATTTTAAAAAGGAGAAATAGAATATCACATCCACATGGGTGACCCCTCCATTTCCATTTATGGTGAGAACACCCCTCAGGATGGATAGAAATTTGGACTTTCCTTCCATGCCAGTGTCTGGTTAATTGGAAAACTGATCAGCTTGTTGTCTGAGTCACACAGTTAACAGCTTTGGCCATACCTTCAGGAGACATTTGTGGAACTGGATATTCCCTCTGTGGGGAAAATATATAGTGAGTGTGAACCAACTGTATATAGTATAACAACTTCCCAGAAGCGTGGGTATGTTATGATTTCAGCATCATCACTTTGCGTGAGCATCTAATAAAAAATGTGCTAAAATAAATGGACTTGAAATGTCTTTGCGTACAGTTTTACATAATGTTTTGTCAACAGATCAGCTACGGATATGACTTTCTAGTTGTGAGAATACTCTACATTGAAAACAATTAAATTACTTGATTAGAGGGTGAACACAAACTTTCTTTTATTTTCAGTGGTGGTTCAGTTTATAACTTATATGCTGATGATGAAGATGAGACAGAGGCATCACCTTCTGGACAACAGATTATTGAGAATTCAATTACTATGAATAAAATGAAACTACTCAAGGCAAAAATGGAGAACATGAATCTAAGTAAAAAGGTGAAGTTGTGATTTCAATTTTCCTATTGTGGAATGGCTTGCACTTCCCTAGCGCTGGCTTTTCTAAAAAGCAGGTCAGACGTTTTGCTGTTTTGGGAAGTGAAGTGATCAAGGGTAGACGATGTCTTATCTGTTGTTAAAGTAAATGCTATTGTATAAATGTTCTGCTGTGGGGCATTGGCTGTACTTGGATCTACCTGTCCACATTCAAAGAATTCACTGCTGGTCCTGGATTTACTTTTGTGGCTTGATTTTTTTTGGATGTGCGGGGTTTTGGGGTTTTTTTTGTTTTTTTCTTCCAATGCTTAAGTAGTATTGGTTTGCAGTACTGCTCTGGTAAAAAAATCAATGTTTGTCTTAAATGAAACTTCATTAGAAATACTGTAACTGAAAAGTCTATAAAGTTAAATGCAAGAATGAGATTACCTAGAAGATAAAGTATTACATTGGTGTTCGTGTCTGTGTAGATTACCTAGATGTGAAGTGAAGATGATACACTTTCTTTCATTGTTCATCTTGTCTGAGATCCTAATCTCTTCTGGATAACGGATGTCATTCTGGCTTCCCTTTTCTATTCCTCTGACATGTGGCCTATTTACTAAAAAGCCTTTTCTGATTATAATCTTTGATTTTATTATTCAGATACTTAGGTAAAGTCTTGATGGCTAGTAACAGATGAGGGAGTAGAAAAAATTAATTGGGCCTTTCTGGCCTTACACTGTCTGAATTTCTGGGAATGTGATCTCTGTCAGGTCTTTGAATGCAACCATAATTCAAATACTAATTGCGGTTCTATGTGGGTTTTGGTTTTTTTAATAGCCTAAGAAAACTGTGAAAGTGAAACCTCGTCCTCCAATGGCTCCTCGACCATCTAGTGGGTCAGTGGCTGCTGCTCGTCACCGCTTTTTAAGAGTGCTCCCCCATATCGGACAGTCCTGCCTACCTCCTCCTGGGAATTCATATCCCTCAGAGTCTTCCCAAAATGCACTTTCAGCATTGGCTACTTTGGCCACTGCTGGTAGAACAATGCCATCTACAACTAGTGACTTTCTTAAGGAAGATGACACTTGGCAGAGCAACTCTTGGTCTCAGTCAGTTAGTAGCATCAGATTACCACCGAAAATATCTCGTGTCGAACTAGAAAATGCAAAACTACCTACCAACAGTATTCTGACTCCTGTTTCATCCCTGCCTGCAAATTCAGAAAAAGCATCTGAAAATGTGAACCCAACAAGTGAGGAGGATGCTGTTTTGTTTCCGAATCTAACAAATGTAGAACTATATGGAACTGAAGAAAAACTTTTACCTGAAACAGATGCTTTTGCTTTGTTAACGGAAGGAAGTACCACTGAACAGTGTAGTGAGATATATGACATAGGAAAGGTGAACCCAGAACTTGAACTGTCTGATGGAGATGAAGAATCTAAGGTTGTAGAGCAGCACAGAAAACCGATTAGCAAAGTGCTGAGCACTGCAGCGATGGGGGCTGGTCTTCTCAGTACTCGTGAATTAAGTCCACAGAAAAATCTGCTTTTGTCACCTCTTCGGTATTCAGCGCAAGTGGCACGTCACAGTTCTCTGAAACCACAAACACAACCCAAATGCTTTGAGGCTGGTAACTTGAGATCTACAGCCTCCCCAAACGTGCTTCGGTCGTTGGAAGTCCGTAGTATAGCAGACTCCTCTCTTTCTAGGACTACTAGATTTCATGGCGTGAAAGTAGAGTCACTTGGCAAAAGACCTGATGTAATTTCTAAAGCAGAGGCTAGGGACATCACAGACGTGGCTAACAAGGCATCCAAAGAACCTATGAGTTCTGTAAGTAACTTAGGATTTTTGGCTTCGCTGGCCCGAAGCACAAACAGGGAAAGTTTACAGAGTTCCTGTGGGACAGGCAGGTTTCGGACTTCTGGTATTGCACTACCTACAAACCTTCAGCATTTTCAGGAAGAAAGCTTTAGGAAAACTGCCTCTCCACATGAAGCTGCTGAATATATTCTAGTGAGTACTAATGCTTCCAAAGAAACTGAAGTTTTCCCATATTTTCTGGTACTGGCATTATGAAAACTGCACTTTCATGTGTGTGTCTCTGTCTTTTCAGGGAAGGCAGATGGGGAGGGGGGATGTGTACTTAAATCCCTGATAGCCTTAAACTGTTTTCTAAATTCCTGTTGGTATCTTACCTGCCTGTTTAACTAAACAGGTCCTAGAAATAATTTTTCATAAAAAATTAAAGTGGTTGTTCAGTTCACAACTAAAATTATTAGTTATTGTAATGATAGAATGAGTGTCTGTTTTTGAAGTGTCATCTGACTTTTGATGCTCACTAATTGTCATTTATTCCAAAGTTTGCCCTGTGACTGGCACCATATGTGCCTAGCCTTAGATTTTTAATGTACTTTGTTGTTTTGGTGTGTTGTGAAGTATGGGGAGACTATTAAATAGTCATGTTTGAGTATTTGAGGATTGCAGAATTTTAATGTTTTGTGCAGAAGTCTTCTTGGACGTTGATTGATACAACATTGATTTCAAATAAGTTGATAAGAGACTGCCTGGCTTTTCACTTAATTTCCATCTGCTAGTAATTTCCTTGTGGAAATTTTTTTTTTTTTAGTCTGCGCATGGGCTTGGAATGAATGGAAGTATTGCAGCTGTAGGGAAAAGAGTAGGTAAGTAAAGTGACTTAAATAGTCATTGAAGATGACTCTTTAATCTTTCCTGATGTATCACATATACAGAGGACAAGAATCATATATCTTTGGAAGGCATATGTCTTTCAAAGTCTTGCTGTGTTACACTTCTATAGCATGGTATAACTTTCAATAGTTTAAGTAATTCTTTAACATACAGATGTCATCTAGATCTTAGGCAGACAAAACTGACTCTTTACTAGCTTTTTTTTAATACTTAATGAATCCTGCATGTCATCTGTAGACAGAAACACGACTTTCTGCTCCGAAGTTTCCAAAAGGTCAGTTCTGTGAATACTTCTGAGTGTACTAAAATCAGAGCAAAATTTATCAGTAGCATTGTCTTTAGGATTACAGCCTGAGCCAGAAGGATTTGGCAAAAGAAAAGTGAGGAGAAAGCAATAAGGGCATGGATGCTGAAGATTACTGATATCGTGCAGATTTTTGTCTATTTTTTGTAATGGGCATCTTTCTACCATAGTCTTGGTAGCTGTGGAGCGCTTAATGCTTGGCATCTACTGAAAATGGATGTGTTTTGCCTAAATGTTAATTTCTTATGTGATTAGTTCTCTTGGGAGGAATGTAACTGTCTAGACTAATACTTCTAAAACTCTTAAGACAGTGAGCTAAAGATTCTCAGCACAATCAACTTTTCTTCTTCACATCTTTGACTTGCAGTTTGCAGGTTTTCTTTTCTTTCTGTGTGACCTTAGGAAAAGAGAGCAGGCATGTATTCCAGGATCTTAAGATCTAGGTATAGAGAATGAGCTAGAAGATAGATCTTCAGATAGCAGCTACAACAGGAAAAATGATGTAACTGTAATGATGTCAGAGCAAAAGCTGCTAAAATAGTGGATTGTGCCTTCATTTCACAAGTGGACGTACAGCTTTGATTTGGCAGTCAATTAATAAACAGGTCTGTCTTTACCCACTCCATGATAAAAAGGTGATACCCTAATAGCCACGTCTGCATGATGGGGAAGCCTACTATCATCTGCATAATTTTGGATAGAATTAAGACAACGACACTCCATGGGTGTATCTTATGTCAGACAAAAGTGTATTTTCCAAAAGGTTCCAGGCACGAGAAAGACAAAGTTGGTGTTGTCATATCATACAGGCTCTTGAGAGAGAGGTGGCTGGTAATGATCTGATGTATAACTGGCCAAAGGACAGGTTCGGTTTGTTAGACAAGGCCTTCATTTAAATGTATTTGCTGTAGGGATCATAAATGTGAGGACAGGTGTATTGTTTTTTCTGTTTTAAGTATAGCCCATGGTGAGGGCTGTCTTCAGGCTCTGTCTTTTTCACAAACTGGGCTAACTGATGCTCCTGAAATAGTATGCTTTTAGATGATGAAACCGATAGCATGGACAAACATTGCCTGGAATTTTCCATGCTAGATAGCAATGGGATAACAGTGGTTGGTAGTGATGACTGCGTTGTGTAGTAACTGCCTGGTGTTACTGCTGAATGTAGCCTCCTGTATCTCAGCTATGAACTGTTGGGATTAAAGGTGTGCTGGACAAAAAATACCTCTAAACTCAGGAGGTCACTTCTTGGGAGCATCCTGATGATACAGCAGTAGAAGCACTGAAAGAATGTTTGAGAGGATGCATTGCTCACTTTCACTGTCCTAGTGTATGGTAGATACACATAAGCAAGTTGTGGACGAAGAACTTATTTCTTATGAAACCATATAGCTAAATAGAAGCCTGTAGTCTAACAATGTACTTCTTTTGCAATTATGGAGTACCAGCAAGATTTTAAAATGTTGCAGTATTTCTTATCCAAACTTGAGTTATTAGTTGCTGAACATACTAGATGCTAGGTACTTGAATGCCCCATTGATTCTTTGGAAAGCCATTGTGTGTAGTGCTTTCCCAATCCCATTATGTGTTTTCATTTTGCATTTGGGAAAACCATTAGGAGATGTGTTTCTTGATTTCTTCTGTAACTTCTTGCCTATGTGAACTTTTAACAGGTGTTTAAAATAGTGGGTCTAAGTCGTGCATTGTGCTGCCTCTTCCAAAGGTATTCATAGGCTTGAGATTTGCTTTCTGTTTTGGCTTTGGGGGTTTTTTTCCCCCCTCTGTTTAGGCTTTGGGGTTCCACCTGAAGTATCCTAAGGAATGCAAAATGAATCTGGGTTTCAAAAGATAACATTTAACATCAGTTTGTGATCAGGAAAAAGTAAAAATAAAATGTCTTTGCTGTCTTTCTGCCTCTGAAAGCAGGTGAAGCAACCCATCTTCCACCTGTGAATGGCTCAATTCAAGCAAAAAAGAAAATTACAAAGCATTGCTTTCTTTGTGGCAAGAAAACTGGATTGGCAACCAGCTATGAGTGCAGGTAGGCTGAGCATATAACCAGCTGTTATTTAAAATCGATGGCTGGGTTAACCAAAAGGTTTTCTATGCTGCATGGTATTCTTTAAGCATAGCAAATCAAAAGACATCCTTCAAAAAAAATGTCAATTCTCAGTTCAGCAAAATTCCAGGAATTAAAACTCAGGAATGTTGTACCTGTTCTGCTGTTGAGGTGTATGTTCTTCCAGGAAAATCAAGAAATGCAAGGCATCAGAAAGCAAGATATCAGGAAATAAAGAACATGACTACAGAATAAGAACGATGACATTTTATACTGGTGTGGGGCAAACTTGCTACAGATTTATGTTCTGCAAAGTTTCTTAACGACAATTGTATCATTAACAACTTGATGAAAAGCTGGCTTTTTTAAAATTTTTCAGAAAAATCTCTCTCAGATTTGGCCCTGTTACAACACATGTGCACAGTTTGAATTTATACAAATTTATATTTGACAACTTTTTGATTTTACATATGTACTGCTTCTTGTGAGACTTCAGCCACCTTTTGGCATCTAGAACATCTCAAAGTAGAACACCAGAGTGCTGGTCCCCCAAATCATGACTTGGAGACAGCACAATGAGACCTGGCGCTTGGTGGTGATCACTGCAAACTTTAAAAAAACCACCACACCACCTCTTTCTCTGTTGATCTTTGTTCTCAAAGTATTGTTTCCCACAAGATACTCTTTTCTCAGTATCATTTCCCATGAGCAAGTCAAGGTTGGGAACTGCTGCACTGTGAGGGCTACATTTGAAGCTGATCTTGGTTCTTGGCAATCAACAGCAAAATGAACAAGACTTCTGCCACTGCGGAATTGTGTCCCAGGGTGGCTCCTTACTGACTCTTCAGTCTTTGATTTTGAAACAGTTTTGGACACAGCACACTTTTTCTGCTGAGCAAATAGCTGCAAGATCTTCTAGAAGTAACCAAGCAGCTTGCTTAAGGTTAAAAATGAAGCACAGAAAAAGGTGGGGAATCACATGTCTCCAAGAATAGCATTCGTTCTAGTTTCAAAAGGAGCAACCATATGACCTTTTACAGGAATGGAACACGAATCAAACAGAGAATAGGCCTTATGAGAGAACTGGTGATTACGGGACCAAGAACCAAAGACAAGCATGTTTATTACCAGGCACACAAAGCATCAGGAACAGCTGCAGAGTTTATTACGAACCCAGATGGATAGATAAATAAATAGAAGATTATAGTCTAATAGTGAGACCGTAAGTTGGATGAGTAATGCCTAATCCATTTCAAGAGAATTCTGATTTTGAATGATGTTAGTGTTTTAAAGTAGCAACTTTATCAAATAATCAAGCAACAGGACAATAATATCAGTCTCCACTTAAAGTACTTGTTCAGGTCAGATACAACATCCACCGTATGCTTTTCTCCTGTTAGGAGTCTTAGCTCTTGAGCTGTCAAGTTTAAAGGCAAAAATTGTCCACCATTGGAATGGCAACTGATATTGGAAAGATGCACCCTTATCCAGTCATACAGGAAGTCACATTCCCTATAGTTATTTTGTCTGACGTCTTTACAGCTGACTAAATCCGTATTTATTAATCTCAAGTAACTAATTTGAGTATATGCCAGGCAGAAGTTATGCTGAACTAAACATCTGTTCTTGGTGGTCTGAATGATGTGGTGGTTTTGAATTGAAATGCATTATGTGCATTTCACCTGATGCTGCTCTTTTAGTTCTGTGGTTTCTCGTCTGAATTCTACCAACTGATGTTGTGTGAGGTCTTTAAAAAGAAATAAAATAAGAGTGGTGGGCTTTGATTTATAAGTGCTTGATCCTTGCTAGCTGGTTCCAGGAGTACTGATCTTGCTTAACTTCCCAGCTGAAGAGACTGTTGGGTCAAAATTGCAACATTCAGTTACAAAAATGTCATTTTGATTATCCTGCCAGTTAATGTTATCAGTCATGGATGATTAGAATTCAAGCAGTTATGTCAAATAAACAAGACATGATTAAGCCAAAGGGCTCCCTGCATGTCAGTCAGTTAAAAGCTTCTAAAAGCTTGTAACTTCTAATATTCTTGATTCTTCAGATGTGGAAACAACTTCTGTGCAACGCATCGCTATGCAGAGACTCACACCTGCACCTACGACTATAAGAGTGCAGGGCGAAGGTATTTGCAGGAGACCAATCCCGTCGTTAGTGCACCAAAGCTTCCCAAAATCTAATGTGGTTGTGCTGCATGTGGCTGTTCTGCCATTGAAGAGTTGTATTACATTGAGAGAAGCACTTGCTTAAACTGTATAATTTTGCCATGCTCCATATTTAAAGATTTGCCAAGTAATAAAAGCACATGAGGATGCATCCTATCGAAGAATAATGTGAACACTACTGCAGTTAAAACTTTTCTTCTTTAGTGAATGGAAAGTTAAAGATTAGTTTTCAAAAACTTACACTATGTTTTAACTGTTACTGCACGTCTTGTGTTGTGTTTTATATATGGAAAAGCTATTTCACTAGACAAGTCTTCAAAAGATGCACTTTACTAACTTTATTTACTGTATAACCAGACTTGAGGGGGGTGTTGTAATGAGGGTGTCATGTATTGTCTTCTGTACTCTTGCGTTTTTGTCCATTGCGTGGTATCAGAATTATAAGTTATTTCACTAGAAAGATCCTTCTCCCTCCCCTTTCTTCAAACAGCCTACTTTGAGATTTTTTTAAGGGGGTCGTGTGTTCCCCACCACTCTGTTCCGTTCAGATTGGTATTCATACACTGTGTATCCATTCTGGAAATTACATACCATATTAATCACATTTTCTTAAAATAATACTGTTTATATGACAAGTTTGTTTTTAAATAGGAAACTCCCCCTTTGCCATTAAATATAAGGAACAAGTTATTTTAATGGTTTTTGTAATCCTAGGTTTTTTTAAGCCTTCACAACCTGGTTTGTTAAGATGTTGAATGCTGTTACTGGAAGAAATTCTAATAAATATTAAATTTTATTCTGGTTTATGCTCTTATAAATGCAAAAAATAACTTTTCCTATCTTACAGCATGCTCCTAAATTAAAAGTTGGACTTTATTGTAGGGGGAAAGGGGATATTTTTTATTTCCCAGCAACTTCATTAGGAATAGTGTGACCGACACTGTGTGCTTTAAATAAACCTTCTGAAGTCTTACAGATGTACTAGCAAAGGAAAATAGGTGTGCAACAAATGGTGTATGTTAACCTGCAGCCTTTCTCCCCTCCAGCTGATACTGTACAAAGGCAGCTCAGTAATTGCATGAGACACCTTTAACGAGCATGCAGCTACTTGCAGAAAGTGATGTTGGAGGAATATACCTGCTGAAAGCCTTTCCTCTTTCGTTTTCTTATTGTGCCTGAAATCTTTTTATAAGCTTACGTTGCTTGAGGTGTTCTGGTATAAACAGATTAACCTACAACAAACCACCAAAACAACAGCAACCCTTCCACATTGCATCTAGACAATTGAATGTCATGGTCCCTTTCTTGCCAGAGTCCTCAGCTACTTAGTTGGTTGTGGCATTAAAATGATCTATGCTGCGTTCTAGTTGAACAGTAGCAGCTGATGAGCATGGCAATCAAAAGTTGGGCCAAAAAAAGAAGAGGATCACTGAAAGGGAGAAAAGTAACTTCAAAAATTCTCATCCTTGGAGGAAACCCATTTCCTGTAGTCCACCTGGAACTTAAGCCTTCTGGAGTTTTCAAAGAGTGATGACCTCAGAAAAAAAAATTCAAAATCATTCTTCTGGGCAGCAATAAGGTAAAAAGGTAGTTCTGTGTGTGTGTGACCTCTAGGCTTATTCTTAGTGGACAAAGTTGCACCTACTAGGAAGAACATGCTACTGAGCAGTGCTAGATGCCTTGAACGTGCCTGTAGTTTTTCATTCGTCTCCAGCACGGGACAATATTTGATGCCTAAGGAACAGGACAAACATGCTAGTGTTTTCCCAGCAGTTACTTATTTGTGGCTCAGCAGCTTTCTTAAGACAGAGGTATTGGTCTTTCTGTAGGTTCAGTAGAGATTTGCTAAGAAATGGAATTAAAATAATATCAGCTGTCATCACTTAATCTGATTTTGCATAAGTATAATTGTCAGGAAATGATCTTGTAGTGCATGAGAATGGCCATACGCAGATTTTAGTAAGACTGCGTAACTGAGATGTGTGGCAGGAAGTTTGAGTCAAATCTCAATTGTGACTCTCCCTTTCTGCAAATATGCATAATGAAGTGCACAACAATACTTTTCAGAAAATGCAATGCAGTAATAACCTAATTTCCATGTGTGTAGGTTGTCCTAATTTTTACTATACCTCATTTTGATTATACCTAATACAGACATTTCTTGTGCAGAACTCTTCGGGTTTTGCTCTTGTCTCCAATGGTGTTACAGGCACTCTTATTTTCAACCAGTAGTATAGCCCTAAGAGCACTTAAATTTGTAATTAACTGTTTTAGTTGCTAATTTATATGCTATTGGGTTTTACCAAATCCTGTGTTAGTCTGTGCTATGGATTAATTCCTGTTTACTGTGTAAACTTACCTAAATGGTTTGGTTTTCTGAGTATTAGTCTGTGGTGCTACACATCTGCTGTAGACAAATGTTTAGCTTTTGTGTATTTGTTCATGTAATTAGATTGTATCATAAAGCATTTACATAATGGAAGTTTAACAATGACTTTGGTGTGTGCTTCTCTACCTTTCTGTCTTTTTTACATGTTGCTTTTATGCTTGAGGACGTGTGAGGCATAACCAGGGTGGTGTCTTGTTGAATGACCTCCAGGATTCTTTTGTCAAATTGATAAGCACCACAGAGGTGTCCAAAGTGTTTCTGGATCTTGAACAAAATATTTCCTTTCCCTGAAATCTGTAGAAGGTCATGGTTATAAAAATCTGTCTGCTTGCAATTCCCATCTCTATTCAGTTTGCAGTCCCCAGGGTGTAATTGCACTCATGTCTTTTGCTGACAATCTTCAGTTGTAGACAAGGCTAGAATTGTTAATGCATTGTATTACAAAAAAAAAAAAGAAAATGAAGTCTTTTTATCTTTTTTACATATCATAAATTAGACACTTCGGTTTCTTTTCAAGTACTTCCAACTTTCATAATGGGGCACCATCTCCTGGGTGTAAATTGTGGGTTTGTGTTGGGTCATGTTTTTCCAATTTTTATGTAAATCAGTTCATCTTGAAATGCATTGGGCACTTTCTCTGGTATCTATGTTAGCACTGAGCCACAGTTGCTCACGTGAGGACATTAATGTAACTAAGAAAGCCATGTGAAGCTATGGAACAGTTGTGTGAGTCTGCGTTGCTTTTGATTACTGTAGTTCTTGCCCTGGTTTTAGTTTGGGGTGGTTTTACAATGCTTGCAATGGTTGGAATGTTGGGTGGAAAACAATGCAAAAAGGTGATTTCCTTTCTGTAGTTACTGTCCTGTTTAAAGATTATTGTCTAAAATCAGTAGATGTGCTTAATAGAAAGATGCACGTAGGTTGTTTCTTGTGAAGCAGGTGTGTTTAGAACCATTGGGATATTGTGGGCGATAACACTTGGGTTTTAATCTGTAAAACTGTAATTATTCACTTTATTAGTAGAAGTTTTCTGAAACAGTCTCCTGTTTTCTTTAGCTCGTTTCAATTCCTAGTTTATATTTGATGTTTCTAAGGTTACTTATGTGTACTATTTAATGTTACAAGCATCTCTGTGCACAGGTAAAGGGACATTCCTTTTCATGGTGTTAGTTTTTGTATTCCTTTTCCCTACACACACTGAGCAAATATACAAATCAAAGGTTTTGCAAGCAAAATGTTTTAACTAATCAGAAATGCTTCTGTAACCTTTTTTCCAGAAAAGAACAATTGCTTGAAAAGATAAGGAGGGTTGCATTTCAGCCATGGCATATTACACAAAGGACATGAGATGTCAGTGGAGACCCCAGTCTGAGATCAGATTTGGGATAAACCAGTCAAACGTACAAAATGAAGACAGATCTATGTATTTCTAATGACGCTTAGGCTGATAACTGGTTTTGACCTCTTTTATATTCATAGACCTCTGGTGAAACACGGATTCCTTTATTTATCAGCTAACCTTCTTGGACAAAGTATTTCAGCAAACTGGTCTTTGTCCTCCCCCATTGCTTTGTTTACAGTTGGGTGGATGCTTGCCTTATTCTTCCTCTTGAAGGGAAATCCACCACTCCCTTTTCATTAGAATTTGCAGCCATGGCTTAAAGAAGGGATCCTTTACTTCAGCTCTTCGGGCCTTCTGAGATCTTACAGGATTTTTCCTGATGAATCTTTCCATTTGATAAGAGTTTCACTAAAATAGTTGTGTGGTTAAAGAACACGTTGTACTTCAAAGCATATCCAGTCTTTCAAGAGCGATGTGCCAGAATTTCTGTATATTTCTCTCTCAAAAGATGAAACCACGTCATCCAGCCACATGTGAATTGATTCCTTGAGCCAAGTTCTTTCCTGCAGCTATTCCATGAATAAAAAACCCCACTGTAAACAGCTTCTCCTAGGACCGCTAGCTACATCTTATTAGACACTCAAATGCAGTTGTTTCAAAGCCACCAAATATGTCAAAAGGAATGCACTGTTTAAGAAAACTGCAGAACCCAACATGCATTTTGCCTTACCAGTCTCTGTCTATAGCTTAGGTTCTGCTTATTCCAGCCATTCCTGCTGCCTACCACACATACACACTTTCAGCAGCTGGGAGACCACATTTTCACCTCTTTTGTGTATCAGTCTTGGTCTCCTTCATCTTTTTTTATCAGTGAGTCCATGAATAAGCTACTATGTTTGGGTTTCTTGTTAATGCAAACATGTAATTTGTTGCTCTGTGTTCTTTTATGGCCATTTGTGTGCATATTTCTTTGAAAGTATTTTAGCTCATGTCATTGTTTTGCCTTTCTCATTAACAGGTTTTTAGCAAAAAAAATCCTTGTATAAGCAGCAATTTAATAGCATATCTACAGAAGTTTGCATAAAAGAGGAAGTCAGCTATTTCCCAGTTACTTTAAGTCTTCCGTGCAGTTTTTTGGTACGCTGGCTCATTTGAAACAATTTCTGCCAGCAATGTTCAGTGTTAAGAGGTAGGTTTTGTTTGTTCTGCGGTATCTTACTGGAATGAGGCTTGACTAGTAATGAAATCTTTTTCATAAATTATTACAAGCATCAGTCTGCAAAAGAACTGCATCTAGAAGTGTGGTCCACTAGTTTGTGCGTAACTTTTCTCTTTGCATAGGGACTTTGTGACAGAGAACTTGTGGAGCTTAGTTCTCTGTGTGAAGCTGCAGAGAGGGGACACCAGGGGGCAGCGGAGGCATTTATGAATGGCAAAAGCTCTGGTTTGATCCAGTCGTTGGAGATTTACAAAGAAAACCACAGATAAGGAAAACTGTGATGATTTCTTTGTGACTCTTATTCAGCCCACTCTGAACAGATCTGAGGAGGTCAGCAATAGTGTAGATTCCTTCCCTTTTCCTAACTCCAAAGTTTTTCCAAAAAACTTTGGAAGAGTGCCTCAAAAACAGGATTGTATGCTGGTTTTGTGATGTAAACTATTGGGTAATCTTAATGTATTGCACAATAGAGATTCTTCTCTACTCCTCCCCTGTAACCCTGCAAGTATGGATTTCAGAGGTGTCTGCTACCTAAGTTATGCTGGATGCTATATATGCAGTAAAATTGTACCTGTCCCCATAATTTCATACTGTAGAATGACAAATACTGCTTCTTATGGATACAGGGTGAGGATATGAAAGAATAAATTTAGTGGTATGTGAGGAGAGTACACCAGTAACTGCTCAACCAAACTGACTTGTCCGTTCTGGCCTTGCAATTCAAAAAGCTTTACAGGTCTTCAGCAACAGAAATTTATTTCTAAACCACACTTTAAGGCTGTTTTCAATCCTTTTTAATCCAATCTTCAGTAGGGCAGATTACTATATATCATGCATATAGTGTGTGTATTATAGCTACATAAGGATTATATATTCTAATCACATCTGGATGGTGAATTATTGCTGAAATTACGTGTTCTGCCCAGCACCAGAAATTCAAAACAATACCTAATCATGAAAATAGTATGATTTAAGAAGGTTAATGAGTTGGAAATAAAAGCACTAAAGTTTTCTAAAAGGAAAAATCAGGGGGTTTGAAACACCCTCTCTTCTTTCTCTGTGGTGTTGTTTTGGGGTTTTTTTAACAAGGGAATATGATTAAAAAAATAATTGGACTATTATGTGTTTTCTCTCTCCCTTCTTACCGTAAACTTACTGTGCAGACAGTCTTTATATTTTACTTGAACTGGTGTTGTTTGAACAGTAGACTTGGATTTATTTTGCATTAATCTAATTTGTACTTAATGTCAAGTGCTGGAACTGTCACCCATAATGGGCCATATTTGGGATATGGTTGTGGTTTGCTAAAAACCTGCGCTGGCTGGTGTAAAGTTACAACACAGAGATGTAGAAATACCTTTGGTTTTAAATGTGGTCTTGACACTGGGAGATGAGTGGCAGGATTTCTTCCTAGCATTGTCTGACTTGCCAGTGATCATAGGTGGTTTGCTTTAGTGGAAACATTGAACTCATCAAAATAGATGGGATTAGCTTGAGATCCATCCAGTCCAGCATCTGTCTCTGAAAATTGGCGGTAACAGACACTTCAGAAGAAGGTGCAAGAATTCTGTAGCCGAGCGTGCAGGAACCTGTTTTCAACACTGGATCTTACCTCCTATGCTAATGACTGATCTGAATTGTGAAGAACTTGCTGTCTCAGTGTACAGTATGATATTAATTTGGAGGCCCATAAAGCTCTAAAACTCTTCTTGAATCTTGATAAGATTCACAGTCTCATCTATTTCTATTTATGTGTAATGTGAAAAGCATTTTCTTTCACTGTATTTTTGAATTTCCTACTATTTTTAATTTAAATTAATTTGGTCTAGTGTTATGAGGAAAGGATAACAGTGTCTCCTGAATATTCAGTATGTTCTGTGTTTGTATCACATCTCCTCTTACTCATCTTTTTTATGGTAGCGATTCACTGTCTTTGCTATTCCAGAGCTTTAATTATGTTTGCTGTCCTCTGAATCTCCTCTAATTTTGCAATATACTTTCAGAGATCCTTCTGTCTTCTTCAGTTCCCTGGTTCCCATTTTCCTGTCTTGTATATTTAGCTTTAAGCTGCTTAAAGTACTGTTACAATGGAAGCTTCTAAAATTGTGATTAAAATAATATCTGGTAAAATAGAACCAGGGTTCTTCTGAGGGAGGTCATATAGAAATGTGTGGTATTATTAAACTAACTGTACTCTGGACAGGGTATAAATAGCATTAGTTAGAGTATGAGGAGAAAATGTAGGAAAGCTCTGTAAGGGGAACATCTAGCTGAGTTCAGCACAGTAGCTGTGCTTATGAGGAAGATGATGTCTGGGTTTTGTTACACAGAAACAGGCTGCCTATTTTTATGCCTTTACCACATCTGCATGTTGGGTGCATGCAATCTATCTGTTGCAGACTGCTAAGAGGTAGACTCAGAAAATGTCTTTCCTCCTCTGCATCTTCGGGTTTGGGGCAGGAAGTTAATATAACTTTCTATACGCTCCTCAATGGCCTGAGTAACAAACCTGGAAGTGCAGCACACCGGTCAGGTCCTTTTTCTGAATTCTGATCAGTAGAGAAGGAAACTTTTGGGTGGTTTTTTTTCTTTCGCTTTTTGCAAAGCAGAGGAAGAAAATGGTAAGCTGTAGTCCCAGCTGCAGTACCACCTGACCCCTGGAGATGCATCACTTGTCACTGAGCTTCACTTTTTTCTAGTGGTGCATATCCTGCCTTGATAAGCGTTAAATTTACTGGGGTACAAAGAAGGAACTAAGGTAGAGACTTCTCCTTTCTTTTATCTGGATCCTAAATTACTTGCAGTGCTATAAGCCTTAACCAAGTGTGACACCTGAACATTGTTGATTGGATTTCCCTAGAGCAGTTCACTCATACCTAGACAACTAGTTTTATCTAGAGAAATTATCCTAAAAGGTCAGTTTGTTGCATTTTCCAACCTTTTCCTTAGTTTTGAGGCTCAGCAATGAGAAAATCACTATTAACGCTTCTACAGAGGGTAGCATTTATGAGGCCTGGGTTAGGCTTTATGACTGCAAAAGCTTATCGGCTCTGAGATGGATTCAAAGCTGTATCCAATCTTGTCAGTCTTCAAAGGCACCCTCAGATGACTCTGAAGATTTGCTGAAGTCTGCTGGGCTGTGCAGCCGTCTGCCTGTTGGTCACACGCCGTGCCAGGTTAAACTTGCTGCACACAGGGCTGGCTACAGTCATTGTCTGCCGAATGCACAATGTACAGGGGTCTTACGTCACTGTACTGGGAGAAAGGTTACAGTTTGGTTAGCGGGCAGGAATGCTTTATTATCCTGTTGCTTTCCAAGTGAGACTTTAATGGCTGATGCCACTCTGTTTCAGAGATGAGTTTTGAATGATCTCATCCTGGTGATTTTCCATGGCCAGGTTTTAGTACAATGTATTACTGCAATACTAATTTATATCCTGCATCTGAGACTGAAGAAAACTTGATAAATTTCACACACTTGGAAATACACTTCTTAAGATGTCTGCAAATCACCTACTTGGAGCTCTGGTGATAGAAGCTTTGAAATCTGGTGTGTTTCTGGATAAAGCTGCACAACTTTAGTCATCCTTGAACAGACTTTGAACAGTGCGTTCTGCTGGGTCACCGCTTGCAAGTCACCAAAAGTGGGGCTCACAAAGACAAATAATATGAGAAAGAAAAATGGTGTCTTTCACTGCCTGGATATGTCACCTGTATAAAATATTTGATGAGCTGTCTCATTTCTGGACTTCCTTCTCTCCAGTCTCACAAACAGAGGGTATGTGCTTTAACACTGTATGGTGCCTTTTCAGTGTGTAACATGTTTCAGGTGCTTGCCTTGCAATTCTCACGCATCATCTAATTTCCTTCATTCACTTCTAAGTTGTTGATATTTGCTGGAGCAGAATGCGGTTTTCAGACCGAGAACATCTTTCAGAACATTCATTCATTCAGCATCATGTCTGAACATTCCTGGTTATAACATTGAGGTTCTGGGCTGGCAAAGAAAGGGAGTCAGGAAAATGCTTAACTTGCTGTATTATTGAAATAATCTCAGCAAATAATTTTCCTCTTAAACTTGGCAGGAAAGATGCACCTAGTTTTCTTGATGTTCCAGGGGAGAGAATGGCAAAAAGTACTCATCCTATAGAGCAGACTTTAAAAACAATGCTGTGTGAAGCACGTTAATAACAGCTTTTAAGGAATTCCAGATCTTACAGAGGTAAATGAGGGAGGGTTTTGTTTGTTTTGTTTTTCCTTTTCCTTTTGGAACCTGAAATCATCTTTGTATGAATGAAAATCAGTCAGGAAGGACATAAGCTTTATTTGTATTTCCTTCCATCTTTCTTCTTGGATTCACATCAGTTCCTTTCACCTTCCCCTAATGCTCCTCTTTTTCCTTCTCTTACCAGAATCTGTTTTATTCCCCTAGCACAGGCAGAAAACTGCAGAGCGGCAGTGCAGGAAGGAGTGAATCCTGGGCTCACCCTCAGTAAGACTAGGCAACATCAGAGAGCTTCTGGTGAAATTCCCCTTGTCTCTGCCAGTAGTGTGCAGAGGAGAGAGTGAACAGACGGGGGAACGCGCAGCTCGGGATATGCAGGTGGAAGGAAGTAAAGAAACTGAGCTGACTTGGAGAAAAACTAGCAAGGAAAAAGCCTTAGGAGCACGTCCTGTCTCATGCGTGTCATGTTTGCACGTGCAAGCACATATGCAGAGGAAGGCTTGTGTGTTCCCAGCAGCCTGATAGGGTACTGTCTGGATTTAAAGCTTCCTAGTCATCAGGCTCACCTTTTCTATTAGTTGTTGTTATCCAGTCTAATAGATCTGCTTCTCTACATTTTAAATTAATAGCCACAGATTCACATACGTGCCCGTGCAATGAATGAGCGAGCATGTATGTACTTGAGTACATGAAGGTGTTTACGCCTGTCTGTTCGTTGCAAGGGGTCTTCTGGGGATGTGGATTTTTGGGATTTACTTCAGCATGATCCCCTGCAAGACATTTGGGGCTGCTCCCAGCTCTGAGCCTGTAATGGCTCTTCTAATTACAGGGACATAATACTGCATGGTTTTGTACAAAAAGCTGCAAGGAAGTGTTTTGGTTTCTTAAGATGATAACATAGGAGACTGGTATGGCTCATTAAATATATAGTAGCAATAATTTTAATTTATATTTGGAAACAGATTTTCCCGAGAAAATCTAAATAACTTTGGATATCCAAACTACAGTGGAATTCTAAAGTAATCCCCTAAAGTATTGTGGAGTTGCTATGGAAACATGCAGGTGCTCAGACCGATATTATAGAATAAAAAGATAATGTATAATTATCTGGGGAAAATTAATTGTGCTTTCACACATAGGAACTACTGTATGTATTGTCATAACTAAAGACAAAAAAGAGGGCATGGTTGTACAATGCATGTTTTTTACCATTTGGGATTTCTGCCCCACACACACTTTTCAGATCTTCCTGCTAAAAGGAGTAAAAGTATTTCTGAAAAGCGTAGTCTTAAAAACTATATGCTAGATCTGAGCTGCTTCTAGAGAGATTTGGAGTCTCCTGGGCAGAGAGGTACTTCTCGTATTGTGACTTTAAACAAATTGAATATATTGTTCATGGCAACTATTTACGATGGCCACAGGCATGTGCTCCCAGTCCAGATCCCATGTGCAGGGCATCGGGCAGCTCTTTCTCTAGACCCATCAGTGTCGTCAGCTAAGCATGACATGCATTTCTAGGCGCATATTCCCCAACTATGATTTTCCCTTAACTTTGAGCCAGAGGTATCCAATTAGCCAAGTGGAGATGTTCTGTTCCCGTGATTTTTTTAAAACCTTGTATCTCCTACTGGGACTGTGAACAGCAGCGCTAGCCAGAAGAATTTAAGATTTCCATTTGACTAATGGCCTTTAGCTTAAGTTTATTCTTTCTTCCCTATTTTTTAAATTAGTGGCAAATTTGGGAGGAGGGAGGGAACATTTGCAAAGGCTTAGGTTTGCATTTTTTAGTGAGGCCTTGAGGCATGGCAGGGAGGATGTTCCACGGTAGTGCTCTTCAGCGTTGAGGCTTTAGTCCTAGCTCTGCAGTCCTGTGTTCAGGAGGTTGTTGCTGAGACTTTTAACTCAAGAGTAACACATGTTAAAATACTAGACAAGCTTTTCTGGGAAAATGTAAAGACTGTGGAGTAATAATTGCAAAACACAGGAAAGGCTTAGATCTGCAAAGGAATTTAGGCACTTTGCTCCCCGTGAGAATTAAGGGTGTTGTACTGGTGGCTTATGGCGACTTCCTTCATTTCAGACCTAATCATTAGTTACTCTGCTTTGCCTGGAAAATCTGCCCTCTGTGCAACTGTATTTCTGTATAATTTCTACTCTATTCCAGTTGTGTCTCCAGGCCCCTTTTCTAGTCTGGCACGTGGTACTGGGTGGTGAGCCATGCTGTACCCACAGTGGGATACAATCCTAGCCTGAAAAATAATTTAAAAAAAAAACCACAAAAAACAGACTGAGAGGATGAAGGAGGAAAACAGCTGGCTCTGAGATGTCCCCGTGGCCTCAAGGTAAGCCAGCAGTACAGTTTAGGATGGAAATTGATTCTCTTTACAAGCCAGCGTTACAATACGCTGCCGATCAAGAGGAGATGATTATCATCATATATGCACGTTACTATACCCTCTCTTGTAAGAGGATACAATCTAAGTATCTGTTTTTTAACTTCAGTCTACATAGGACTAAATAGGAGTTGTTGTAGACACGCTCTCCTCTTCACAGGAGGACGCAGTGTACTCTGTGGGTGCTGCTTCTCCCGCCCTCACTACGTGGGTGTTCTGGGTCCTAACGTGTAGTGATACAATTTCAGTGCAGCTTCTGGGCGCTGTGCAAATCTATTGCAAGATGTTGTTTTTCTGTAGGGGGTAGTTGTACTCTGCATCAAAAGGAGTTACCTTACCCATTTTATGCTTTTCTCACGGTTCTCTAAAGGTAGATGTAATCTCCCTGAAGTTCTGTAAATTATTGATATGAAAAGGTGCAGACTCAGGAGATTAAAATTTTGACTAGGTTAGGTGAATGAACTTGCATGTCAAGTCATGATCTTTCCGTCTTTTCTGCCTGGTTTCTCTTTAATAGTATCTGCTTTTTTGTCTGTGCTGCACTGACAGAAACAGTTCAGCGAGGCTGCCCCTCTTCCCCTTCTTTTCACTTATTCCCAAGTGGGATGGACACAGTAAATCTATCCCTTGGCATTTTCTCATAAAACTCTCACTGTTGTTTTTTTCCCCTGTGTAATTCACCTCAGTAGTATAGTTCACGTATTCCAGCATATCGCGGGAGATCTTTTTTATTACCAATTTTCCTCTTTGGGAAGAAATGACTAAAGTATGCTACTTACCAAAGGGAAGTGTAAAATAGCAACAGAGATTATGGCACCCAGATATAGCTATGGGGCAAATTGATTAGCATCCTTTTAGTCATTGAACCTTTTCATTTACATAATCTTCTGCTGAGAAATCAATACATGCAGGTGAATAACCAACACAAAACACTTTCTAAAGGTGGCTATAAGCCACCTCCAGGCTTCAGGCATACATATTTACAAAAAAAAAAAAAAAGTTGAACGGCACCTTGTGGAGTTAGTTTAGCTATTTTCTTCTAATTCTGCTAAAGAGCAAGGCGTTCTCCCCTCGGACATGACATAAGCATCACTGTTGGTGGCAGGAGGAGGTCAGGCTGACAGCCGTGCCCGGGACCGCTGCGGGCCGCCCGCTTCGCTGGCCATTCTCACCTTCCCCTTCCCGGTAAGTCGCCGGCCCTGTCCGGTCCCCGGCCGCCCCCGCTCACCCAGGTGCCCGCAGGACCCCCGGCCCCGCGGGGTGTCCCCGCTGGGAGGTGCGGGAGGACCGAGAATGAGGATGGCGGGGCCGCATCTCCGCGCCCGCCTGTCCTGACCGCGGCACCCCGGCCCGGGGAGGAAAGTTTAACCGTGAGGCGACGGGGGCGGGCCCTGCCCCGCCGGAGGGAGCCGCCTCCCCGGCCCGGCGCTGCCGCCTCGCTTCCCCGTCCTCCTTCGGGCCATGGCGGCGGGGGCGGGCCGGGGCGGGGCGGTGCTCTGACAGGCAGCCCGGCCGGCCGGGGAGCCGCGGTAAACAGGAGCTGGGCGAGAGAGCCGGGGGTGCCCCGGCCCCGCAGGAGTCTCCCAGCCCCCGGCGCCTCGGCCCGCCGTCCCCCCGGCCCCGGGCATGGGCGGCAGCAGCAGCCGCCGCAGTCGGAGGAGAAGCCGCTGGCCCGGGCCCTCTGCGGGGCACCAAGGTAGGGCTCGGCCGCCGCCCTGGCCGTGGGGAGCCGCCGCGGGGGCCGAACCGGGTCCGCGGCCCCTCCGGCGTGGGGAGGCCGGGTCCGGTGAGGCCGGGCCGCGGGGGGAGGGGGGGCTGCCCTGCGGTCCCCGCTCGTCCCGCCCCCGCGGGCACCACCTCGCCCCTCCGGCACCGGCGGCGGGGCCGCCCGCAGGTGAGGCCCCTCCGGGAAGCCGGTCGGTGCCGGCGGCCAGCAACAGGCAGCTGTGCCGGGGCGGCGGGGCCCGGCCCACGGCTGCCCACCCCCTCACACACGCAACCCACCGTGGGACCGGCCGCCGTGGCGTGGGGAGCCGGCCGGGGCAGCGGGGGTCGGCCCCGTGGGGCCGGGGCTGCAGTGGAGCCTCCCGTCTTTGGCCGGTGCGGAGGCTCCGCTGGGGAGAGTTCAGGGCTGTCCCTCTGCGGGAGTGGAGGAAACGGCACCTAATTCGGTGGTAAGAGGCTTTCCCACCCCCGCCCGCTTTGTCTGCTCAGCCTCGGCTCCTCGCTCCGGGGGAATTAGCGTTCCGTAAGGGGGGAGCGGGGGCGGATCAGCCGGGTGGGAGAAGGGGGCACCGTGTGGGCGCTGGGTCCCCCGTTTGGAGGAGGACCCGAATTTGCATTCGGTTAGCCGTGGGGAACGAAGATACATCGGAGATAAAACTGTCGGCAAGATATGCTGGTCACAACGTGTTCGCAACGAAGTTTCACGGGAGACTGAGAAATAGTCAGAATTCTTTCATGCCTCCTGGAGCTAGTTGGCAGGTAGAGTAACGCTCAAGTTGTTCTGAAGTGTAACATTTTAACTTCTCCTCTTCTTAGTACACTGTACGTGCAAGCAAAGCTAGAATTGTAACGTGCCAATGCAAAATCAGTTTGTTTCGAAGAGGGCAGACGGCTTTGGCTCTGGACTTAGCAAAGGACTGGTATGCTCCGAGCACAGAGGGTTTGTGGAATAACCCAGCAGTGTAAACACAGAAGGGACAATTTAGGTAGAGCTCAAGGGAGATGGAAAGAGATCTAGGAAGGAAGATGGGGGTGGAAGAGGAGAGCTGGTCTGACAATAACACGTCAGTTGAAGCAGCAGCACTCTCTATCAACTTCTGCTGCTGAAATTAGTTCTGGAATAGAGTCGGATGAGGCCGAGGTTGCTCCAGTAACAGCCCTAGTCAGAAATTTTCAGAGGGAAGTTTTTTTTGAAAAACGCTTGTTTATCAATCCAGAGATGTTTTCTTTGAAATCTATCAATGCTGATGAATTTCCACTGATGCAGAGTTCTGCTGGATCTGCCTCTGGACCAGGATCGCTGGAAACATCAAGGTTCTGGCCCCAGCACCAGGATAATGCCTGCTGAGGGCTGCTGGAAGCTGCTTAGCTGTCGCCCAAACTGCTTGGTGCCAGACTCCCCCGAGCAGCCCTGTATCTGCTCAGTAAAAGTGACGTTCCCCAGGATTTGATTCTGCTACGGTTGCTGGAACCGATAGGTCTACCAAAGACTGAACAACTGCCCCTCTGCTGGGAACTTCATGTGACTTCGGTTACAGTCTGATGTGAACTTAAAATTCACAGTTCACTGAATATTTGTTGTGATGGTGTTGGCCTTTTTTGTTGTAGCTGGGCTTTCACCTAGCCCTAGTCAGTAGTCTTGCTTATAGAGGTAAACTAGTTGAAAAGAAGTGATTTTTCTCTTTTGGAGTGTCATACCACAAGAAAGGCTGCAACTTTTTTCATGCCTCAGTGTATGGATATGTGGCCAGAACTGGTGGAGGTGTCCAGGTGAGGCAGTTATGATTCCAGTGCTAGAAAATCCACCTCTTCCCTGTGTGCTTTTGCCCGGTCTTAAGTTTTATGAGGATAGATTAATTTAGCAGGTTGGTTGAACTTTCTGTATTTCAGGATGAGATTTTTTTTTAAACGTATTTTTTTTAAAAAACTTCTGTTATTTTAAGTCTAACTTTTTGGACAAGCAGCTCTCCCACGTTCAAGGGTGAAAGGACTCAGTCTTCCCAGCTGCTGAGGCTGTCGCACGTACTTTGGGCAACGTACTGAAGTCTCTTCTCTGCCAGCCTGATTTCCTTATTGCTCTTCCAAACAGCAGTATCAGTGGGGGAGGCAGATCAGTGCCGGCGTGCGGCAGCTCCCAGTAGTAACGCTGCTCAAGGAAGGAGCGGTAGATTCTTCTTACAAGTCCTGAGCTGATTCTGCTGTCTAAGAAAAAGGAGTCACCTGCTATGAGTCCTTCCTGCCACACACCTCAGAAGCAGTCAGCCCTAATGTCACTGACCGATGGTGAAGAATAGAGCGAGCACGGCCATTTGCCAGGAAAAATGAAAACGGGAATGAAGTGTCCTCTTTTTATTTACTTATTTTATCTTATTTTTTGTTCTGTTTTGCTCTGGTCCTGCCCTTCTTCTCTTCCTCCAAAAAGGAACTCATGATTCTGTAGAAGTGTCTAGCTAGTATTCTGTAAGGGGCTGTAGCTGGGCTACTTTAAAATATAAACAGGCTTTGAAGGAAGGAGCTTGCAGGAACCCTGGACATCATTGTGCTTGGACTGTGCATGTGGCAGACAGGTAGTGAACAGCAATGCTATAGAAGGCTATAAAGAATGGAAAACTTCGAGTCTGGGAAAAACTTCACTTTTAGGGCAAAAGGTATTAGGTGGGAAATCTTCCTGGGGAACAGGCTGTCCAGTTACTGCCTGCTCCAGTTCTTTCTCTGGAGCATCTGCATCTAGCTGCTGCAGGAACCAAGTGAACCACATAAACCACGCATCTGATTCACCGTATGAATTCCCATAGCAAGGCGGAAGGAACTCGTGCAGGGTTTGCTGTGACTGCTGTGTTGCTGACTTGTGCATTGACTGCAGGGATCTGGTGGCAGCTTGCTTTGGCATAGCAGAGCTGGCATTAAACTTGCTGGCTGGGCTTTGTTAGTAGTGAAGTTTCACAGCTCTGTGTCCTTGAAACCCTCTTTGCCAAGTTAGGGCCACTTTTACTAGTTCTGTTGTCTGGCTTTTACTGAAAACACCGGTCGCGCAAAGAACTCATAATTTCCAAACCATTCTTTTTCACTGCTTACCACAATATTTTTTGTGAGTCTTTTATCAAAGAGTCTAACCACATTCATGTGAAGCATTAAAAAGCCAAATAACAGATTACATTGTGTTTATTGATTCTGGGGTAGGTAAATGGATAAGAGCTCTTGCAAGTTCAGTCTTTTAGCAATTAAAGATACCCTTTAAGAACAGTGTTATTCTTAAATGTAACTAATCACCAGAGAGTTCACAAACAGCAAGAGATAATCTCAACCATCCGCAGTTTCTAGTACTTGCAATTTCATCCCCCAGGGACCAGGGGGAAGGCTGGCCTTTATTACGTGCCCTGCTGGTTATCTGGTTTGGGCCATTTTAGATCAAAGATGTATGTAAATTACTGTTCAACTTTTCTATCTTTTAAAATAGGTGCCTCTCTGGAGTTCACCTTCGATACTTGCAGGCAAGTGGGCCAGCTTGGTAGCGTATCTTGAATTTAACCAGAGACCTGGCAGAATATCATGGTTTATTGAACTCGACTGAAAACATTTTTGGAAATTTTGATGCCAGGTGTACGTCTGATAGGTGGAAAATACTAAAACATTCTAGAAATTGTGGGCTGAGATTTTCCATAGTTTGGTGAAATCAAGTCAACTAGTAGATGAGCACTTTTTCCCTGGAGATTCATTTCAGGATCCCAGTTGTAAACCTTGCAGAATATGTGGCCAGAATCAATATAGAATATAAATATTGTATATTTTGGGGTAGTTAAATCCTATGTATCAGTTAGGTATGCCTTGATATCTGCCCCTTAAAGTTTCTGCGTGTCCTTCAGAGGGCATTAGGAGGACAGAATGCATGTCACTAGTGCAGTCTGCAGGTGAGGCTGGTCATGAATAACTGCCCCGGAGTTTCTCCTTGGGAAAACAGGCATTGGATTTAGGAACATCATTTAACAGGTGACTGAAAACAACAAAAGGGTGAGTTTGTCCCCCAGTTTGTCCGTGTCTCCAGTAAAATCATGTGTTTCCACACCATCAAGGTTCATTACAAGGAATAAAAATATTCCCAGCTGTTCTTCCTGGAGCGGGCGGTTTGACTTCCATCATGTCCTGGACGCAGGACAAGAAACATTTCTCTTGGAATCAAAGGGTCAGTTGGATAAGACAGAGGGGAAGGAAGGAAAATAGAGAAGGATCTAGGGTGACGAGCTAAAAATGAAGGGAAAAAAATGGGTACAAGGTTACAGACCAAGCTGCTAATTTTTAAAAAGGCATACCAATCCTTGGTGCCTCCCTTCCTCTCAAATGTACTTTGCTTTTAAAAAGCCTTTCAGTTCCTCTTTATTGTGTGTACTGAGCCTGCAAGGAAGAGCATCTGTAGGAAAAAAACCAACTCTTCTCGATAAACACATAGGCTTCCCCTGGGTCTGATCTGCTGATTCTAATGACCAGCATAATTTGTCACTCAGCCTTACTTACTGCTCATAACTCTGTGCCTTTGGTGCAGCTTGAGGAGGGGGGCTGTGCGTCTGTTCTTGTCGCCGGAGTTGAGTTTTAAGTTCCGCTTTCTTGTTGCACAAGAATTTGTGTGGGGACAGCAGTGGGTGTCCATGTACTGCTGTGACTCCTAGCTCTGAAAGTTACTGACTTCTAGACATGGCTTTTGGGTGAATTTTGCCTGTGGAGGATCATTTGAGTGGTAGTAACTGAACAGGAAGCAACAGCCTCCCTGTGTACAACCTGCCCCATAGCACCAGTTAAATATTGAGGAAGCATTCTAGTGGGAGGTGTCCCTGCCCATGGCAGGGGGGTTGGAACTAGGTGATCTTTAAGGTCCCTTCTAAACCATTCTATGATTCAAATCTTGCTACTGTAAGTGCTTCTCTTGGCAGCAGGGCTGAACCTGGCCTTTACCTTCCTGGGAGACGGGAGGTGATGTCACAGGGATTATTATCAGGAGCTCCTCCTGTCCCAATTACTGCAGGGCTTACAAAAGGGATGCCTTTGTTTAATTTCATTCATAATGACCTCTTGAAGCATCTCTTGGTGGAAGAATCTCCTTCGAAACCAAAGGGGGCTGTAGCAAGACAAAGAGCCTTCTCTGCCTATTTATATTTGCTTTCACTGTCACTGGCTCCTCACGCCATCCAGGACAGAGGATTAATCTCTCTGATCCCTCTATTTCTAGTTGTAAAAGCGCAGTGTGCTATTGAGGGTGATTCACTACTAGGCCAATCCTTGTTATAATCTCTTGTAACTACGAATGCATCAGTCAGAAGAGGAAGGCTCATGGAAAAATGTGGCATATTTCTGTGTATATTTTTTTTTCTGTGTGTATATATATTTTTATGGGAAGACTGATGGATTGAAATACAGGGAGTGATGCAATACAGGGCTCTGCCGTACTTTCATAACATGGGCCACATTATAGCAAGAAATTCTTGCCCTCTCAGAGTGTGGTTTTGTCCCCTTCTCGCCTGTTTCCCATGGCCTCCTTCAGCAAACAGCTCTTAAGGGACTTGCACTTAACAGCATGATGAACTCTGCTACAATAGATAGAAAGTGAAAGTTGGCAGTGGCTTTTCTGTTCTTAATAAGTCTGGTGAAGTCTGACATACCAGAGCAATGTGAAGAGCACTAGGTAATAGTTTACCCTGGGTGATGACAGAGAGGAAAATACACATGGGAGGAGAGCAGGCTGGGTCTTTCTGGAGTTAACAGTAGGCTTTGTTTTTTCTTTTCTTTCTGGTAAATGAAGTGAGTTTTCCTTGTAGTTCTGCATCCAAAATGCTGTCCATTTAAATGTGATTATTGTCATCATAGCTTCCAGGGTCGTTTTCATCTGGAGCCTGCCTGCTAAATCTGAACTGGAAGCACCAGGACTAGAAAGGACAGTTGTTGTCAGCGTTTTCTCTCTAGCTCAATCTGACCAATCATTTACATTGGAGCTGCTTCTGTAAAGTGTGTGTATGCAAGCATACCTACAATATATAAAAAACAAGTAAACTGAAGACTTTCAGAGGAGGTGCTGCTCTTTAACGTTGAAAATGATCTCTGTATGAGAGGGTTTTCTTACACCAAACAGCATAAACGCATACTGAACTAAATCCTGTCTTGTTGCAAAGAGCAAAAAACAATCTGCTTAGCTCTAAAAAGAAGAGGAAGTTCACTTGCAGCTAAAGGTTTGTTGTGAGAGACAGGAAATCTGGGTCTTGTTGCTGCTTCTGGACTCTCTTTTCTGGTTTAAGCTACTTCACCTACATGTACCTTAGTTTCCTGCAACACAATTGTCCTCTAGATCATGTTTTTTGTAAGGTTCTTGGGTTTTTTAAAAAAAAAATATTTTTTAGCCTGCTTTCCAAGGGGAAGTGGGCTTATGCAATCACACTGCAAGTAACTTCTGAATCTGTTGGCTAAATGCCAAATATTTGCTGGAACTTCACACGTCACAGGAAGATGGGAGTGTAAATTGCAATGTCACGACCTAGAGCTGCAGCCTCACCCTGCCCCGGAGCCCGTGGAGATAGCGCTTTTTTAGACACAAGATAGTTTGTGTGGGTGAGCGGCCCTTACGAAGCCTGCAACCGCAGGATACCAAACTGTAGGATATCAGACTGCGCTAATCCTTCCGCCCATGGGATGGCCTTCTTCCCTTGCAAGGTGTTCTGAGAGCCCACGGGAAAAGGTTAAGTATTGTTAGTAATTTAGAGCTGGCGCCGTGCAGCAGACTCTTCACAAAACTAACGTGGCACAGTGCGGCAGACTCTTCACAGAATTAATGTTTGATAACATAAGGGGGTGGAGGGAGGAGAAATTCTCTTGTAAAATTACAGGAGTCTTGTCAGACTGGCTTGATCTTGGGCGTTAACAAAAAAAAGTAGCATGTTTGATTAAAAGATGGAAGAGGATTTTAACTTTGCTCTTGGCATAACAAAACAGAAGCCAATAAAAATGAGATCAAATTTCAGCCTTCTAAATGCATTGGTGTTCTTATGTAGTGTGTTAACACTGTAGCCTTGAAATATCTCGTTGCTTTTGGGCATGAAAACTCTATATATTGCCTTTTAGCAGTTCCTTTTCATGCGAAGCGTATTTTGTTTCTGTGATTCTCGTGACAGCAGTGTTAAGCTATTTCGTACTAGGGCCTAGGGCCTGACCTGACAGGGGAGGGTAACTTCTGACTGAGACTGCTGGAGTTAAGTCTTTCAAATCTTGCAAAAAATATTCACCAAGTTGCTTTCCTTGCAAAATTGCAAGGCTTGAAAGGTCTCCATGTTGTTCTATACAAGCTGCTACATGCTTTGGCAGGTGTGTGAGAGTCCTGCTCTGGTACACCTGTGGAGCTCTGCGGCTCCCAAGGCTTTTTAGATATGTGATTCTTTTTATGTGCCTTCCCAGGAGCATAGGAATATTGCACTGTGATGTTCTCCAGGCAAATTACTGGGCAGGTGGGATTCGCAGCTCTGTATTTTCAAAATGGCAAGAGGTTCAAAATTGTTACTCCTTGCCCTTTCCTGATCCATCTGGTTAGTCTCTTAAATGGGTGGCTTTGTTTCTAGCGGGGCAATGTACAAGTGATAGACTAGAACTGCAGCCTCAAAGCTGTGTGTCTAAAGCAGCAGGAGATGGCCCTGCTGGAGCTATGCGCCTTGTACCAGGGTTGCCAAAGTGCTTCTTGCTTTTTACCCCTGCTCAGTAAGGCTGCATCAGAGAAGGACGTAGCAAAGCGTGGAAGCATCTCCTCTACATACCTACGTGCCAAATGCAGCAGGACAGGTCTGATGTATGCTTTGTAGTCTTTTGGTAGTTTTCTTCTTCCCAGGATCGGAGTCTCCCATGGGTCAGCGTTTGGTGTTTTGGGGACTCGAGGCACTCATATCTGCACCAGGCTTTTATTCAAGTAGTGATGTTGGTATCAACTTCTCCAGCCACACAGCAAGGATCCCAGCTCAGTTGCTGTTGAACACGTTTGATTCAAGATAAGATTTCTCCCTCACTTTCCTTCGTTAGTGATACCCTGGCAAGAAGCAAGCATAGCGTTGTGTGGTCCAGCTGCCTGAGAGCAAGGAGGCTGAGTCAGGATCAGTTCCTTGTATAGAAAGGGAATTAGATACATCATGCGTTTTATTCTTGGCTGTGATCTTCCATTGTGTCTGATAGACATTTGTTATGGTTGTTTGCTTTCTCTGTGTACTTGAGCTCTCCTTGTCAGCTGGGACACGTGTTCAGTCCATCTTACCCCTCTTTGAATGACTACTGGGGAGTTTTTCAGTCGGCGTGTTCTCACTCTGTGGTACTACAGATGCTTTGCACAGACTTGGTGATGTCTGCCCGTGATGCCCTGCAGGCATGCTGCTGGTTGCTGGCTTGTCAGCTGCCTTTTCAAGTCCTCAGAGCTGCTGTATTTAGGCTCTCCGGTTTGTAAGACATGCATGGGTTTGGCTTAGCCTGTCTGTCCTGGCTGTGCCTGGTGCAGGGCTTGCAGAAGGAGGCTGCAGGGATGGTTCCGCCCCAGGGTGGACGCTCTATTCAGGGAAGGTATGTTTGCCAGTTGCATCTTAGTGCTTTGGTATTACTTCCCTTTCCACAACGCCCCACAAACCATATACACATCCCTTGTCACACAGTTTGCATTGCTGCTTCTGTGAATAAGGGAGGAGAAACTCGGAGAGCTGATGATCTCTGAGTGGCCTCCTTAGAGCTGTATCCTGTGTGGCTCATGGACAGGTCTTTGTGGTTGATGTAATCTAACTAATGCACATGAGAGACATCTGAGCCAGGAACAGGGAATTTAATAAGATGACGAAACTGTTGGGTTTCAAGTCTGAAAGTGATTCTTGTCAGCAGGGAATGGGAGTGGAAAGCAGCTTGACTGTATGCAGCACATCCCGCCGAGGCCAGTAATGTGGACATACTGCAGCACAGACCTGCTTTTCTGAGATGCTGTTTATCCTTCGCCTCCAGCAACCCCTGTGAGTCAAGGAAAGTTGGCAAGTTTCTGAGCCGAGCCTTTCTTCCATGTGCCTTTTCCTCTTCCTTTGTTGGAATGTGCCAAAAAAAAAAGAAGAAAATCACTGGCAGGCTAAGACATACTTTAGCACGGTGAGCAATAAACCAGGGCAGTATGCCGTCGCTGGGCCTTCTACGACCTCTTTTGTAAAAGATGCCACTCCAAAGTGACAGCTGTCAGAGGGATGGGTTACTCGAGCTTGTAAGTGTCTTCACCACTGGTGTGTGAAGGTGGCTGTGCCTTTCCAGACCTCTTCATCTCCCCTTGCCATTCTTTCTAGGCTTTGAGTGAGAAACCTGAAGATCTTAAGAAGTCTTTTCTTGGCTGAATGATAGCTGCTCCCTCTTTCCTGTCTTCCCGGCAAAGATGACTGATAGATTGCTGCTTTTGAAGAGATACTGAATGTTGTAACGTGTAGTCCTAGGAAAGGCAGTGACTAATTTACAACTGACTGCGGCTCCAGCTCAATCAGACGATTGCTAAAAATAAGCCACCTTCTAATTCCACAGTTGATCTCCACTTAGAGAAGTATTCAAATTTATAACCTGCAGACAGGACAAGATCAGGGACTGAAGCGATATCTCTGTTTTGCCAGTTGGGAAACTGTGGGCAGAGTCAGTGTTTGAGAAGGGAATTAAGGGGAGAGAGCAGGTGCTGTAAGGGTGATGGCACTGACTTTGCCCTGGATTCATGCTCAGCCTTTCCCCCAGCTAAATGCCGCAGGGTGCAGTTTTGCCAGCAATGTCTTTTTTTCAGGCAGAAAGGAAGTCCTCCTTGGTGGGAATCTTCTTTTTTCTTTTTTTTTTTCCTTTAAAAAAAACCAACCACCCCCACCCCAAAAAACCCAACCCGTGAGCACACAAACAAACGTTGATATGTATGTTATTCCTGCTTGAAGCTGTTACGTGGCATTGGTTGAGCATTGTAAGACAGCTGCCTGGCTTTGCTGCAGAAGCAGCACAGCAAGGATGAGGGAGCCTTTTCAGCTGAGAGATTTACCATTTCCTGAGACTGGGGTCTGATTACTTTTTAGCCTCTTACTGGTTTCGTTTCTAAGTTAGATTACTGGTTAGGTTACTGTCCTCTGTAATGGTGCGGTGAGAGATCAGCTGGCCTTGCTCAGCTGTGAAGCTTCTGTTAATAACTCTGCAGGGATGTGAGAGTGTACCCTGTAAAACAAGAAGAGTAACTTCTTCCGGGACGAAGGCCTTTGTGCCTCATTGAGAGAGAGCACAGCTAATGGAGAAGGACTGTGTCAGCCATAAGGTTACTTGTGACGCAGAGGGGACCTTGCCTGTTCCTAAGCACAGGGCTGCTTCCTCTAGCACCCAGAGACTTGGAAATGCCCCTTCCATGGAAATGTTCAAGGCCAGGCTGGATGGGGCTTTGAGCAGCCTGGTCTAGTGGGAGGTGTCCCTGCCCAGGGCAGGGGGTTGGAACTAGATGATCTGTAAGGTCACTTCCAACCCGAACCATTCTGTGATTCTGTGACTGAAGGGAACAATCGGATCCTCCAAGGAGAAAGCAGCAGTGTTTTGGTCACTTGTGGATTCCTCTCTCTTCAAAAATAGCAGAATTCATATCCTTCATCTTTAAATACTTCACGACCATCTTGATGCTGCCGTACAGCCCATGTGTGGGAGCCTGTGCCAAAGATGGGACTGTCTCTGGGGTGGAACATGCCAACAGTTTTAAGTGAGCAGAAAACTGAGGAGATTTTGTCTTGATTTTTCTAACATCTGTTGCATTTTGAATAGGGAGTAGGTTTTTTTTTTTCCAGTTAAAAAAAAAATCTTTCACTTACCATTTAAAAATAGTTAATAAAGAAATATGTCTTTATCTCTCCATTGGCCCAATTCAACAGACATTCAAGTTATTTGATTTAGTAATTTTTTTATCTACACTTTGGAAGGACAAATGTCTCTGAATATTATTGTAACTACTTAGAGAAGGAAACCATATGGTCAGCAGGTATAGATCCTGGAAAATATGAAGGAGAACAGGGTGGGATGGTGGTGGTGGGGGGTTGTCTCACTGCAGCTCTGGATACAGTTGGTGCAAAATTCTTATGTGGCTTCAACAGGTTCAATGCTCCCCTTTTCCAACAGTATATTTTCCTCCAGGACTGGTGAGATTTTAGCTTAAAAAAAAAAAAAGAAAAATTAATTCAGTTTTTCTTCTTGCCTTCTATTTGGATAGACACCTGATAGAAACCACTGTTCCTTCCAGGTTTTGTCTTCCTGAATGTTTCAGATTTTACAATAGGGTTTCTGGGCACCAGAGTTGCATGGGTCTTATTTAGGACACTTGGTTCATCTTTGCGTCTCCTGTCTAAACTAATTTAAAACAAAGAGCATCTCTTAGGGGAGAAGACAGAAACGCCACTTCTAAATGTGATTGGGTTGAAAAATGTGACGTGTCAATCGGCATCAGTGATGTGGCCATGATCCTGAGTTTTATTTTAAGCCCTTCCCTGTTTGGACAACTTTCCATATCAACTTATTTTACTTGCCCTGTGGATATGCAACAGCATCCCAGAATCCATTCTGCTGTATTGCCCCAGCTATCACCCGGATCCTTCTAAACCATCTTTTTCTGGCCACATGTTGCTCTCCAGTGGCCTGGGCTTCTCACCCTTACCAGACACTTGAAGGTCCCTTGAAGCATCTCCTGGACAAAAATCTAGAAGTCATTTAAGCAGTAGGGTAACAGAGCGCTACAAGTCAGCCATTTCCACAGCAGCAAGAAATAGACCTGTGTAATTGTCGGGGTTTCTCGTGAATAGGCACAATTTCTCTGTACCTGGGTACTTCTCTCTGTCTTAGCAGCCTTCTGCAGCCAGCCATGGTTGACTGGCAATGAGCAGCTGGTGGGTGACAGACAGACTTCAGCAATGCTGCTTTAGTTCCGGTGGTAGAAAGCTGCGATGGATGTGTTTTAATAGGATTGCTTACAGATTTTTGTAAGTGCATAGGAATGGATTGGTGGAGTTTTGTGCTGTTTCTCTAGACTTTTGTTAAACTCTGTAAACTTCTAAATATTTGTAGAAATGAAGGGACTAATATCGGATGGGACAGAAAGGGTCAACAGTTGATGACTGAACTGGGAGCGAGATCAATGGGTGAGGAAGCAACCACTGGACACTGGTTTCTTGTCCATGTAAGAAGGCAGCAATTTAAAGGAATCCACAGTCGTGTATTCATCTCATGATTGCACCCAATGGCTAATTTTAGGTACGGTAGGGATGAATGGCCCTTTATAGCCTGTGGTAAGGAATGCCTTGTCTGTGGGGTTCGGTAATGCCAGTCCCTTCTCTTCGGGTGGCACAGAGCACCCTTGCGGGGGGGGCGGGATGGGCAGAGCCAACATAGGCGTGCCTGCACACTCCCGTGAAATAACACCCTAACGAAGGGAAGCTGTTTGTGCTGATGCTTCTCCGCTGCCTGCGCGTGTTGGTGTTAGCGCTGGCGTGGGGAGCCAGAATGAAGGAAGCCAGGCTGTTTGTCAGCCATCTGAAATCAGTTGCCTGGCCTTTAAACTACGCCAGGGACACTTATGATAAGAAAAGCACATGCAGCCTTTTTAACTGTGCAGTGTATCCCATGATAGGGTTGCAGCTGGAAGAGGCTGTCTTGCCCTGGCACCGGAGGGGAATTAGTTTTGTTCACAGACCTGGACTCTGACTTTATATAGCTTTACTTTTTTAATGATAATGCTGTGATGCAGAGGTTCTTAAACTCTTCATAGCGTAATTTTCCTGTTGAAATAGATGAGAAATACCGTGTTTGTCTGGCTAACAGCTGTCTCAAGTCAAGATCTGGCAATTTTTGGTGAGGATGCAGGTGTGAAACTGAAGGAGTGACTCAGATGTGTACTGTTCTTATTGCTTGTCTTACTGTAGCGCTTCAGTCTGTGCTCACGCTTGTACCAGGTATCGTACATTGCCATGGTAAGGAGCAAACAGAGGCTATCTGCATGGCTGAAACATCCTGGAGGGGGGGAAGTGGAAATATTGTTATCCTTCCATCCCACAGAAGTGGCTAAAGTGAAGAACTTAAATCATTTACCTTCCTGAACCACAGCCAGCGAGCATACCTCTGTATTGGTGATATTTGAAATAAAGATGGGCATTTATGTCTGTGGGACTGAGGACCCCCCCAGCTGGTTATTCTGCCTGGAGCACAAGTTCTTGTGCAGCTCACAGTACTCGTCCCTCCTGTGTTGCCCTCTGGAGAGAGGGTTTCTTGTTGGACATTGGCAAAGGTATAGCGAAGGTATCAGCATGGAAAATGATGGAAACAGAAAAACGCAAAGGAGACATGCTATGCCTGAATATACTTCCCATAAAAAGCTCTCAGCGAAAGCTGTTATACTTCAATGAGTCATAGTATTCCCCCATATTTAAAATGTATTTAAAATTTATAACTCAGCTTCAGGGGATAGCAAATGACGTCTGGTAGCTAGTTTTGCTTCAGAAGTTCAGGTTCCTTTAAAATGTGGGAAATGATGGGTGAAAACATAACTTACTGATGTCATGCAAGTTTGTGGAAGAATCAGGTACAGGATGCTTGGTACATCGCCCTTTTTACTTTACGCTTGAACTTTTGAAGACACTGGGTTTGGGCTTTCCAATTACATCATGCAAGCCCTAAAGAATGTGATTTATAACTATTTCCTCAGAAAGAGTTTAAAGGTTTGTCATAATGATGCAGAAATGTAGATTTTTTTTATTTTTTTTTTTTTATTAAGACTTCCAGAGAAAGATATGTTGTAACTCAAACCTGTAAATAAGAGTTACCTGGCATTTAACTCTTAAATCATTTAAAAGAAACACATTCTTATGTGCACCACTTTGGAGATTTCATATTCAGCCAGAGATAAAGAAGGAATTATTTCATATTTCTTCAAAACACAGAATTGTTTAGTCAATAGTATATTCTTCTTACTCTGGCTTAAGAGAAATGTTTTGCCTGGTAGCAGTTAAACAATAGTGAAGAATGTTGCTTAGGCACCTGTTGTTCATAAATAGCTTTTACAACTGTTAGCCTCTGATGTAATGGAAGATAAGTGATGTAGCACAGGATTTTCCTAAAAATGCGTCATTGTTATCTCTGTACAATACAGAATGTGAGAAATGTCCTCATTGAACAATGACGAGATTGTTTTATTTCACCACTATATTGCGTTGTAAATATTTACACTGTTTGAGAAACACAGGCTTTCATTGTCTTTGATGTAAATTTATGCATTTGTTTTTAATAGTCTTTATTAATTTTGAAGATAAAAATACAGAGCAATTTTTTCGTTGGATTTCAGAACTAGTTCAGGGGTTTGTGAACCCTGAAAGGATTATAGTAGAGAATGGGAAGTGATCATAAATTATCCGTAGATGTTACATTATATCGTGTGGACTTGTGTACTAGACTAGAAATTTGCCTGCAAATATATGTTTGTGCAGATTTCTCTCTCTGGCCTCTACATGCGTTAGTATGTCCCTCTTTCCATTTGATTATAACCTTCATTAACGTTTTCTTTTAAAAACCACTAATTATCATATGGAGTGCTTTGCCAAATCATAATGATCATGCGGGTGTCATTCCCAATAGATTTGCTATTATTCTGGAGGTCTGGGGTGCTGCCTGGTCCTTGACATCACTTGCTGTCTTTCCCTGGTGTTTCATAGCTTTGTGGGTTTTGGCTTTTGTCCATGAATAGAAGGGAGACGAGTGGTTTTTGCATCCCGTGGATGTACTGTGGACCCTTTTGCGCTGATTGCATGGGATCTACAATTGCAGGGGACCAACTGTGACAATCTCAGTGGGCCATTCCCAAGCCTGTGTTCACAGCGATCTGACCTTTTTTATTTTCCTTTAATTTAAGAATTTCAAATTGTATGCAATCTCACCGCTGCACTCTCTAACCATTTCTATGGTTTTGAAAGGAAAAGATGCATTGATCACACTGTGATGGAATCCATATAGGTTACTGCTGTGCAATACTTTTGGACAGGTAACAAAGGAAAAACAGCTTTTCTCAAAAACTGTAGCAACAGGTGTGGTGCTGTGGCGTGTTGTTATCTGATAATGAATATTATGAAGAAGCAAGTCATCATCCATATCTTTAAGAAAAATTTAATTTGACGCATGTGATTAAGACAGACTAATTTTTGCTCTGCAGGGTGGCTTCAGCGCCAAATTGGAGGGGAGGATGCCTCTTCTGGAGGGGGGCACTAGTTTCTCAGAAAGCCAGTCTCTCCTTGTAGGAGTTGATGGGATCACGGCTGAGATTGATAACAAGGCAAGTCCCGTACATGCTGTGGTATTACATCCTGCTTTGCAGCAAAGCTGTAAAGGCTCACAGCTTGCTGTGTGATTCATGTGCTAGACCTGGTCTGTTCGGAAGCACCTCGGGGCAGGAAGATGTGTTTCATGTGAAGGGGTGAGGTCAAATGGTGATTATCTAAGCAAAAGAATGAGTGGCACCCCCTTATGCAAATGGATTTGGAAATTCAGTGGAGCAGGTAGAGCAATTTGCTGACTGAGAAAGCAGCAGACCTGGCTGTTGACCTCTCCCAGGCTCCCACCGTTAGGGCTTCCCAGCGTAGAGAATGAAACTTCTGCTTTACCCCAGTTTCTTTTTGATTGTTGTAGTTAGAGACTGTCCCAGGGATTATTGCTGATGTTGTTGTGGACTGTTTCACCAACAAATATAAAAGGGCAGTACTGTAATGACTGTATTATTTTATTATCAGAACAGAGGGAAGTGACATTTGTTTTCTTCTGAATGCTATGAAGCTAATTCATAATTGTACTTAGCAGCTGATTTGATTTGAAGGGGACACAATTTAAGGAATCAGTTTTTCAGAGGTGTGGATCTTGCTCAGCTTCCACTGAAATCGAGGGGGAGAGGGTTGCTAAGAGCTCTGGGACCATTATTTATTGATGCTGTAGTTTAACAGCTTGCTTGTCTAGTTGTACCGTGTTTGTAAAAACAATCATATTCTTATTTTGAGAGGAGTCAGCCAGAGCTGGCAGATTCCTGTGTTTCTCTAATTGTTGTGTGTAGTCTACAGCTTTATATTCCTGTATATTGAGAAACTTTCAAAGGGAACATAGGGAACACGTAGAAGGATCTGTTGTCCCCTTTCTAAGTCTTTCTTTTGGTTTCAACTACACAATAACAAGTTTTGGTTTTTTTTAATTATTAGAAGAAAGATATTTTTCATTCTTGAAGCTGATTATTTTTAGGACACTAGCAGGTGGAGGAAAGGAGGAACTGAGATGACAAAGTGAGAAGTTGCAGCTGAGCTAGTAAACAATGCAAGATATATGGGTAGAGGCATAGCTCTAAATAGCAGCAATCCAGAATTATATCTGCCTGGTCTGAGTACAAGGGTCCTTTTCAATTCTAACGTGGTACTAGCCCTGAAATGTGAAAGGTACTGCAGGAAAAGAAGTGTTAGTTTCTCTCCCTTAAGCTCCCTTGATTAGATTTGTTTGTCAAGTTAACAAATGCATGTGAAGTGCATGAGGCTTGATAACATCTCCTAAATAATGCTGTTAACAAAGTACTGATTAAGCTACAGTAAAACAAAATGAAGCACAGATGCAGGATCCTCTTTTTGAAAATGCACATCTGTCATCTCTAGAAAAGGATTATGTAAGCTATATTAGTCGGGGAGGAGTCCCGACAAGCTCAAAATAAGTAAAGGCTTCGAACTGGAGCCAACACAAGCTAATAGGATTGGAAATATTTGCAAATATGGAAAATGTAGTGTACAGAAAGTAAGCATAAGCTATATCCCAGCTGAAATACCAGGGTAGATAAGCAAAGTTAAGATGCACACAGGAATTTGCTGAGGTCACTGGTGAGGGCTTCTCTTACCTTCAGAACAACAACAACCAAAAAACAAAATAATTTTTTTTATGGGGCTCTGAGATTTCACATCAAGCCCTCCAGCAGAAAAACAATTCCAGAGCTGTGCTAATAGATTATTTCAAGTCTCACCAAGAGAAAGTAAGCCATCTGATGAAGATGCTGCACTGTCTAGCAGCAGTCAGAAGTTTCTTCAGAGGGTTTCCATTCCTGTTTGGGTTGGTCAGGTTTGGTCAGGTTTCACGCTGCGTAGAGGGGAAGTTTCAGAAGATCAGAGGTCATGGCAGCGATCCGGAAAGCCTTGGGCCAGCACTTTCCAGCCTGCAGCTGGTGGATCCCCTGAAGTCCACAGACTGCATCCATTCCACGGCAGGATTTTCATGGCAATGCGCAGCGCTGCAGTGTCTGGATTATCTGGACAGCAGCGATCTGTTGCTGTATTTTTAACTCCCCCAACCCCCCAGCAGATTATCAGACCATTGACCTGTGTGATACAGCTCGCTGTCATTACTGGGGGCTAGGATAGGTTGAAGAAAAGTGTAAGAAGCCTCGGGGCAGACAGGAATAACTCACAGGTGAAATTCCTTCCAGTTCCCTTCTATTAGTGACTGTCATCTTCCTAATACCACAGGTTCCAAGGTTTATCTTTCATGCACATAAAGACAGATTCTTTTATAACCCAGAGTGCCTATTGTACTTTAAATAGGAAAACAACTGTGATATTTGGCTGCTGCTTCCCCCCATCCCTCTGTGAGTAATGCAAAGCATGTGTACACACCTACATACATCCTCAGGATGCTTTTCTTTTGATAAGGCCTGCGTACATCTGCAGCCAGTGCCCCTACAGCTCCAGAGCTTCTACTGAAGTTCTCCAGCATGTGCCGTGTAGCAAGGGAATACGATGGACTTTCTGAAGTGTAGATGAACTAATAAAATCTGCAGTTCACACTGCATGTTTTTAGATTCCGGCAGATGCCAAACCACAGGCAGGAAACCATAATTCGGGGCTTACTTGCCCCAGCCTAGCTGGGAACCTTTGGCAAAGAGCAGTTTAGCCTTTATTTTGGAATGTGTAATGGGCAGAGAAGCTGCAGTGGGTGGCGGGGGGGACTGGCGTCCTCCACCTGCGTTCTTCCAATAGCACTTTGCACTGTGACAGTCTGGCAATTCACAAACTGTTAGGCTCGTCTAATGGCTGAGTTTTGTTCTTGTTTTGTCAGCTGAGAAACTGAGGCCCTGATGAGGTGGATGATAGAAGCAGGGTTTCAAGTGGTCTTCCAGCTGCTTCTGCTGTAGTGAGGTTACCTGTTGTTGTCAGGTACTTAATGCTCGTAACCCAGGGGAACCTAACGTTCTGCTTCTGTTGCTGTCAGGACACATTCTGCTCAGGGGAACGCCCCAGCCACCAGGTCCAAGTCACGTGCATGGTTTTCCTTCCTTTTTTCTTCTTAACTACCTTCAGAGACAGTTTGTCCCATTTCCTCTGAATCTGACTGTTCTTGCTGCAGCTTTGTGGTTCTAGCAATGTAATCAGGACCCAGCTGATGTTGTTCCAGGTGTCAGCTGGCATTTTTAGTTAGTGCTTTGCATGCCCAGCAGGAAGCACAGCTGGACTACCCGGGTGGGTGAAACTCCATTGAGGACTTTACTGTAGGCTCTAAGGCCAGGATTTTGACCTCTCGTCTTTTGAAATGGCCTTGGTGTCTGAAGACTCTCCGCAACAGCAGTATTGCCGGCATCTGTTTTGCAGGAACCGGTGTGGCTATAGATAGGGGGGACGGTAGAGCTTCAGGCTGTCCTCTGTCCTGGCATTCCCATCTGCCCCAGCCAAGTCTGCAGGAAACCTCCCTGGGTGAGGGCAGTAGTCTGTATTTGTGGTTTGGCGGCTGTTGGCAGCATCAGTAAAGAAATCTCTAAAGGGCCCTGCTATGAAAACAGGCTTAACTTCATTATTGTTTGCTGAATGCCCAAAGTCCCAAGAGGTTTTCTTAAGTATTTTCCTCTAGTGAATAATAATAGGAGAACAGCCATGGGGGCAGGAGGAGAAGAGGCATCCCTCCTCCTTCACAGGCAGATGACTGCCCTGCCTATGGGGCCTGGCTCGTGCATGTGCTCTCTCGCTCCCTGTCCTGCCATCCCATGATTACTTTAGCTTTCCAGGCAGAAAGGATCTGGGAAGTCCTTTCTCCGTGAACAGAACAGCGTCTACACTGTTGGTCATGGGACTTCCCTTGCATGTGCAGTTTGTGAACCCAGTACCACGCAGGGGAGGAGGAAGCTGAGCCCTTATCTGCCACCTCCTGGGCGAGTGTACTCAGCTGTTGATTGGAGGTGCGGCCCGAACATCTAACTGGAATCCTGAAGAGAAGAGAATATCTAGGAGCAGTCCCCCTGCCTTAGCGTTTCTTCCCTGGGGGCCTTTTTGGCAGGCCCCCAGTTTGATGTGCTTGAACCTTGGATCCGACTTCGCAGGTGCCCAACTCCTCACCCTGGATCAGGGAGCACATGGTGTCTACTTTAGCTGTAGAAAACATCCTACGGAGCTTGTCATAACTTGCTTTGTGTTGAGTGGCATTGCTTTTCTGGCATCCTTGTCTGTTTGTACTTGGTACTGCAGATGGTCTGTTGACTCATGTAACTTTATCCTTTAATTAGCGCCGAGGAGTTAACGTGCTTCAGGTTGATACAGACAGGCTTTGGGTGCGCGTGTTGTTAGGGACCTTCCAGATTGGGAATGCTACAGTGTGGCATCTGGGTTAAGTTTAGAGCTTTTTCTAAGCCAGCCTTGAACAAAAGCAGGCTTTATTAGAGCGTCTGCCAGGCTTCTTTTCCAGGGAAGGGCTGTTTCACATCATCTTTGAGCATCTAATTGGATTATATCTGCTGGTTGAGCTCTTTCAAAGAATTCTAACACACGCTATCCTTGAAGCACCTGTAGAAAAACTGGTTTGACTTGTCTGTCATTATCAGAGGGGTTCAACTGTGTTTTCTAGTAATTTTCCTTGTTTTCTTTATGGTAATAACATGTCCTTGCCTGCAAGCCCAGAACCCTTTTTGAGGGGGACACAGAATGGGGTTCATCTCCTTCCCCTTGGCTCAGTTCTCGCTGGCAGTAGCACAGACTGTATTACCTGGCGTATTTTCATTGGACCTTAACGTTCTCTGGATTTCATTTCCTTATGTTTTTTTGGGAAAATACCTTCCCTTCCTGCTTTGTTTATTGCAGTTTGATATTCCTGTCTCAGCCCACGTTTATCTCTCCTCTGGCACTTATGGCTTGGCTCTTTTAGAGGATTCAGCTAAACAGGTGTGTGGAGGAACCTGGGGAGGTTCTCGGTTTTCTGTTTATGCTTTTTGCTTACCAGTGGTGCTGGTAAGTCCCATGTTTCCCTCTGTCCTCCAATAAGGAAGTGTCCTTGTTGTTGCTTGTTTATGCGTATAGATGTGTTTTATTTTTAAAATCAGCGATGCCTAGAAGTTGTGGAGGCATTGCCTTCAAAGCTTTCATGCGTGCACCGTCTTGGCATCTGTGGAAGTAATATAAATCCTGACCACGTGTCAGTGATGCTTCTGAGTTTGGCTGAGCACTCTAATGGGCAGAATGCATCATCCAGCAAATTGAGTGTGTGATTGGGAAGCAGCAGGCATTGCCTGCATTTTTGTTTTTGCTCGTGACTTCCTCTGTGACCCTTAATAACTCTTTTCCCCTCAGTGCAAAGAGGATACTGAACTGTCATTCCCCGTATAAAGCACCTTGGGATATGTAATTAGTTTTTTCTGCCGTTTAATCAAAAGCAGTCAAAAGATTTGATCCTGTTTTCGTTTTACACAACTGCAGTTGTGTAAACTGCACTGCTGTGTAAACTCCTGTGGAGTCTAATGGAAGTAGAACCAGACTGGCACCTTTCGCAGAATCAAAAACCTAGGAAGCTTGGCCTACCTTTAAAACTTCCAATTAATTAAATATTCATTAAAAAAAATGTGTGCAATATGTATGCACAGTTAGGCTATACTACTTCCAAATTGTTAAGCAACATGATACATAAGGCATCTATCTATCTATCTATCTATCCATCCATCCATCCTCTTTAGTGCTTTCACAGGTTCAAAAACAAACAAATAAAAAGTTGATATGTTATGGAAACAGAAGAACAGTGCATCATCCAGTTGCCCTATTTAGTGTAGTCCCTGCTGTGTTAATTCCCCTCTAATCCTTTCTTTAAACTCAATTGATTGTGTCTCATTTGTGGCAGGTTATGTTCCAAATAAACACTCCATGGTCCTGCATGTTTCAAAAAGCTTTTTATTTAATGTAACTTCGCTAATCTAATAAAAGGTATGGCTAATTATGCCTGCCTTTCAGATTAGTGTTGCAAATTTTGGCTAATTTATGCTTATCGCTGTCTTTCCTATGTGTAATGCTTCCCTGTTGTATTAGTAAAAGAAGGATAAAGTACATGTAGTCCAGTGGATTCCCGATTCCTAGCAAGGGATTTTGATTATATTGCTCTCTAATAGCCTTAGGAAAGGAACAGCTCACGTGATGCATCTTTCTGTTGCCAGCCGGTACACGTTTATATGAATGACAGGAGCCAAATGCAGGCCACTGAGTGTTTTTAACCAAAGCCGCGGCATTCAGCCTGATTCAGGACGATGCCTGAGGCGGTTTGATGCAGTGTGGTGGGGTTGGCAGTTTAGGAAACTACCTGCACAAGCTTTGCTCTCCACACCTCCAGGAAGCACATTCCTGCTGCTCAGCTTGGAGAGCTGCTGCTCTTCCTCCTCCTCCCAATCCACGCAGACTCGGGCATGATCCCTGCCCTCTGGCTTTGCTCTTGGACCGCTTTCAGAACTGGTTGATAATTTATTTATTGAGTCATTTGCATAAATTGTGCTCTGACCTGTCTAGTTCTAGCTCTTTAAAACTCCTGTGTCTTTTCTCACCCAGCCAGCGCACTGAGCTCTCTCCTGTTCAGAATACAGAGAGAAAATAAGAGGTGCACCTTGGTCCAATTGATGGCTTAGCTTTGGTTTAGAAATAATTGCATTTCAAGCTACTTTAACGTCATCTAATACTTTCATTTTTTAGGTGCGAGGCCTGACAATGGCACTGAATGAGCGCTGCCTTCCAGCCTCCTTCCTGTAAATGATAGGACCAAACAAGACGGTGTGATGAACATGCCACTGCATCAGATCTCTGTCATTCCAGCTCAGGATGTTACCTCTTCCAGAGTCTCCAGGAGCAAGACCAAAGAAAAAGAGGAACAGGTACTGTTAGACATGCTTGATTTTCACAGGAAGTTTTCTAAGTATAAAACAATAGGGGTTATCAAATCAGACCCAATTCTGATCTAAAGCCCCAGCTCCTTGCACGATTGCTGCTTTTGGTAAAGATGGGTGTTACCATATTATCTCTTTATTCTCATATTTGCCATTTTAAAGCAGCTGGCTGCAAAATACTAGAGATTGTTGATTAACTTCTGCAAAATACAAGCTGTGACTCTCTATTTTGCATAAGAATTCAAGGCAGATAGGGATTTCGGATGATGGCTCTAGTACCATTGTCACGGAAACTGTTACAGGTATCTTTTACCTTTCTACAAGAAAAGTAGTATGGGGTATGAACCCCTTTATGTAGCCGTGCATTGTTTTCTTGGCAGTATCTAGTAACTGTTAGAATTGTAGAATCGTAGAATGATTGGAGAGATTAGAAGGGACCTTGAAGGTCATTAAGTTCTCAACTCCCCGCCATGGGCAGGGACACCTCCCACTAGACCAGGTTGCTCAAAGCCTCATCCAGCCTGGTCTCGGACACCTCCAGGTATGGGGCATCCACAACTTCCCTGGGCAACCTGTTCAGTGTTTCACCACCCTCACAGTAATTAGGAAGAAAACAGTAGTTTTCTTCCTAATATCTAATCTAAATCTCCCCATTTTCAGTTTAGAACTGTTACCCCTCATTCTATCACTACACTCCCTGATAAAAGCCACTATAAAGTCTCCCTGGAGCCTTCTCTTCTCCAGGCTGAACAACCCCAACTCTCTCAGCCTGTCTTCACAGGAGAGGTGCTCCAGCCCTCGGATCCTCTTTATGGCCCTCCTCTGGACCCACTCCAACAGGTCCATGTCCTTCTTATGTTGGGGGCCCCAGAGCTGGACACAGTACTCGAGATGAGGTCTCACCAGAGCAGAGTAGAGGAGCAGAATCATCTCCCTCAACCTGCTGGCCACGCTTCTTTTGAAGCAGCCCAGGATGCGGTTGGCTTTCTGGGCTGCAAGCACACATTGCCAGCTCATGCTGAGCTTCTCATCAACCGACACCCCCGAGTCCTCCTCCTCAGGGCTGCTCTCAATCCATTCTCTGCCCAGCCTGTATTTGTGCTTGGGATTGCCCTGACCCACGTGCAGGACCTTGCACTTGGCCTTGTTGAACTTCATGAGGTTTGCACAGGCCCACCTCTCAAGCCTGTCAAGGTGCCTCCGGATGGCATCCCTTCCCTCCAGCGTGTCAACTGCACCACAAAGCTTGGTGTTGTCAGTAAATTTGTTGAGGGTGCAGTAACCACTGTGTTGTGGTTAGTATTGACTGGAATGTCACAAGGAAGGAAATATACAATTGTAGGTATACTTACTGTGCTGTTTCCTGGAGATATGATTTGTATTCTTAACTTGGCAGTATATGTGTGAAAGGAATAATTTTGAGGTCTTGTTGTGGTGCTAATGAGAAATAGAATGCAAAAATACCTGAAGTATCTAATGATTGTCAGTCTAATAGAATCTAATTAATAGGCTACTTAACAGTTTTTTAATAGCATACTTTGTCTCATCTTCACATGTCAACCTTATTTAGCCTCTGGACTGTGTCTCTGATCAAGCCCAAAGACCTTAGTGTGCATCATGTGTTAGTGTACACTGCTGCACTGTGTTGAATTGTATGTTATCTGTCAGTTCCACAGAAACACCTCTGTGGGTTTTTTTTTTTTTTTAGCTTTACCCTAGCATAAAATCGGGTCAAGAGGACATTCACATTCTGGTACAACTGCAGGGACTGGGGTTGTTTTGTGAACTGGGAGTGAGTATTCAGCAGTGGTTAGTTCTGAGGAACTCTAGGGTGATGCTGATTACAGATAGGGTGTATCTTTAGTATAAGGGACTAGAAAGGCACTGTCATCTTACAGAAAGGGATTTACTAAGATTAGCTTTGGGTAGGATAAAAGAAGTTGCTTCTGATGTGTTTGGATCACGTGCCCTGAGTAGCCAGTCACCTGTCAGCTGTCCAAATCACACCTACTGAAGTCACTGGTGAGTCAGTAAAAATAAATTGTCCCACTGTCATTTTTTGGAGTCTTCTCCTTAGTAACAACTTAAAATGGATTCTAGCCCTTCAGATTCTTAAACCAGTAGTTAATTAGGCTGGCATGCTGCTGCTTTTGCTTGCCAGGAGAAAGCAAGAAGTTGTCCTCATAGATGGGGTGCTCCAAATCCATGAAGCACCTTGTCATAGAATCATAGAATCTTCATGGTTGGAAAGGACCTTTGAGATCATCGAGTCCAACCATACACACACAAAAAAAAACCCTACAATCTCTGTCACTAGAGCATGCCCTGAAGTGCCAAATCTAGACGTTTCTTAAATACCTCTAGGGATGGTGATCCAACCACCTCCCTGGGCAGGCTGTTAGAGTGCCTGACCAGTCTTTCAATAAAGTAATTCTTCCTAATATCTAATCTAAACCTCCCCTGCCCCAACTTCAGACCATTTCCTCTGGTCCTGTCGTTATTCACCTGGGAGAAGAGGCCAACACCCACCTCTCTCCAGCCTCCTTTCAGGTAGCTGTAGAGGGCAATGAGGTCTCCCCTCAGCCTCCTCTTCTCCAAGCTAAACATGCCCAGTTCCCTCAGCCTCTCCTCATAGGACCTGGTCTCCAGACCCCTCACCAGCCTGGTAGCTCTCCTCTGGACACGCTCCAGCGCCTCAATGTCCCTCTTGTACAGAGGGGCCCAGAACTGAACACAGTACTCGAGGTGAGGCCTCACCAGTGCCGAGTACAGAGGCACGATCACTTCCCTGCTCCTGCTGGCCACGCTATTCCTGATACAAGCCAGAATGCTGTTGGCCTTCTTGGTCACCTGGGCACACTGCTGGCTCATGTTAAGCTGGCCGTCCACCAGCACCCCCAGGTCCTTTTCTGCCAGGCAGCTTTCCAGCCACTCTGCCCCAAGCCTGTAGCGTTGCTTGGGGTTGTTGTGACCGAAATGCAGGACCTGGCACTTGGCCTTATTAAACCTCACACAGTGGGCCTTGGCCCATCGATCCAGCCTGTCCAGGTCCCTCTGTAGAGCCTTCCTACCTTCAAGCAGATCAACACTCCCACCTAGTTTGGTGTCGTCTGCAAACTTATTGAGGGTGCACTCAATCCCCTCATCCAGACCATTGATAAAGATATTAAACAAAACTGGCCCCAAAACTGAGCCCTGAGGGACACCACTGGTGACCGGACGCCAAGAGGATTTCACCCCATTAATCACAACTCTCTGGGCACGGCCATCCAGCCAGTTTTTTACCCAGCGAAGAGTACACTTGTCTATGCCATGATTCGCCAGCTTCTCCAGGAGAATGCTGTGGGGGATGGCGTCAAAGGCCTTACCAAAGTCCAGATAGACAACGTCCACAGCCTTCCCCGCATCCAGAAGGCGGGTCACATGGTCATAGAAAGAGATCAGGTTGGTTAAGCAGGACCTCCCTTTCTTAAACCCATGCTGGCTGGCCCTGATCCCTTGGCTGCCCTGCACTTGCCGTGAGAGCTCACTCAAGATGATCCTCACCATGATCTTTCCTGTTATCGAGGTCAGGCTGACAGGCCTGTAGTTCCCCAGATCCTCCTTCTGACCCTTCTTGTAGACGGGCATCACATTAGCCACCCTCCAGTCATCTGGTGCCACCCTCCAGTCATCTGGTACCTCCCCTGTTGACCAAGACTGTTGATAAATGATGGAGAGAGGCTTGGTGAGCTCTCCCGCCAGCTCCCTGAGTACTCTTGGGTGAATCCCATCCGGCCCCATAGACTTCTATGCGTCTAGGTGCCTAAGCAGATCATTGACTACTTCCTCCTGGATTATGGGTGGGTTGTTCTGCTGTCCATCCTTATCTTCCAGCTTCGGAGGCTGAACACCCTGGGGATAGCTGGTCTGACTACTGAAGACGCAGAGGCAAAACAGGCATTAGGAAGCATTGTCTCAGGAGTCTGCTGGAATCTCTCCCTTCCCACCTGTCACACGTAGTCATCGTCAGGGGTTGTGCTGGGCAGCTCTCTGGGTAAGAGGGCTCTGCTGTTTCCTTGGTCCCCTCCCATACAGAAACTGCACGTGCTGAGTGAAACAGCCCCTCTGCCAAATTCAGGGCACTGCTGTGAATTGACCACCCTCCTGGGAGGTGATGGGGGTTAGGAGGCCGATCAGATCAGAACAACTTGTGGTAAGTCTGAGCATGCAATGAGCCCAGAAGTGGGAGTCGTGCGTGAATCTCCTTCTAAACCTGTTCTTCATTTCTGACACAGTGACTTCAGTGTTAACAAATCTCCCCTGTGTTTCCTTCATGATAACTAGCTGAAGTGTTGATTATTGTTTCCCTTGCCAGGCTGCTGTTGCACTTTCATGCCTTGGGACATTTGAAACAGAACAGAATGCTTATTTAAATATGTGCAATATTGCAGAGGAAATAATGGGGACTGGGACTGCGCGAGCAATAAATTAGGCTAACCTGGAAACACTTTGTGTTTCCCAAGTCTTGTCCTTCCTGTCTCCGTAAGCATGTTCATTCACCCCGCAAGTGTCCTGTGTTCTGCCAAAACCACAGCTGGAACATCTGGACCTGCCATCCTTGATGGACAGCTGTACGGACACGGAGCCTGGCCCCTGCATGCTCTTCCCCCCTCCTGCAAACGGCGTTGCTTCTGGTGTTAACCTTTAATGCTGGATCTAACAAATAAGCTGGAGGGCAGTGAAGTTGTTAATGTGCTGGCTTTGACCAATCCAGTTAAATTTTCATATTGCATCAGTTAGGACTTTCAAGGCTACTTGCTAGTCAGAGTCCCTGTCAACCCTTGGGTGCAATCAAGGACCTGCTGGCCATGACTGTGAGTTTTGCTATTTAAAGTATACAGTAAAGGTGCAAGATAAGGTGCGAGAGAAAGAAATTGTAGATTATTGCTGCCTTATTTTTAATCATTTCAAAAGGCCTGTTTTCTGTTTGAGGTAGAAACCACTGCAAGATAAAGAGCAGCATGTGGAGCAAGCATGATCCTGTGTTGAGGAAATCTGCTGAGCAGTTGTAGATGATTTTTGTGCCCTAGATAACATCTGCTGTAGAAGATGAGGACGCTAGGTAAAACTGAGAAAAAAGACATTTGCATTTCAGCTTTGTAACTTCAGTAGAAAGTCAGTGAAATTTCAATACTTTCACATTTCAGTTGCATAACTTCCATTACACAACACAGCTCGCAGTTATTTCTTAGTGTTGTGGATGCCTGTGCATAGTTCTCATGGATTTCTGCAAACGCATACAGTAGTTTTTCCGCAGCAAGTGCAACATTTCACAGTTTAAGTGCTGCGCTTATCTTACCTTACCTTTGCTATGTAATAGAAACAGTCCTTACCTTTTCTGTGTAGGAACAACAGTAAGCACCTCAAACAAATGTGTATGCTGCAGTCTCAAAATGTTTTGAGCTGTACAAAGGCGCTTGCTAATCTGAATAAAATCACACAAACCCCAAACCACAATCAAAACCAATGGTACTACTACAAAGATAAATATGTAGGTTTGCTTTGTAATACCAGGCCATGTTCTTAGACAAGTGCATTGCCAGGTGTGTGCTTTGTGGATTGAGCAGCCTCATGTGCGGATCTCCCCTGTTGATTATCAAGCTCTGGCAAAAGCCAAGGTGAATACATACAGAGTGTCAGTTAGCAGGTGAAATTTTGGCTTGCTTTTGTCCTTGCTCTTTCGAACTAGACCTTTGGCTTGTCTGTACCTGCATCATAAGAAGTCCTACAGAGGAAAGGCTCAAGAAGCTCAGCAGCTGAAAATGAAGTACCAGTGTGCCTACAGAGGGAACTCTGGCAGCCTGTGAAAAATCAGTGTTTGTCCTCTTCCCCAGCAGGAAGATGCTTTAGATCCTTTATAACCTTACCACCTTTATCATTGCAATCCGTTTTCTCAGACTGGGTAATCTGTGGTCCCTAGGCATGCCTTGTGGCAGATCAACATGTAGGTTCAATACCTGTCGAAGTCTGGGGCAAAAGTCCTGCTGAATTTGAAGGCATCGTAAAAGGAAAGCTCCTGCCTGTCATTTCTGTTTTAAGTCCTCAGTGATATGTTTAAATGGCAGAGCCTGGTAGATTCTGGTTCAGGTTAGTGTAATTTTCAAGACTTGAAACAGTTGAAAACTGTGGTTAACAGCAGTCTTTCATGAAACTTTGTTCATTTCACCAGTAAAAATGGGGAAGGTCACAAAGGGATTAATACTCTTGCATTTAACTCAGATGAACTGTTAGCTTTGAGTGCTATTAATAACCATCATTAGCTTCTTATCCTTCACTAGGAATAGCTTCATACTTACCTGGTTTAAGAGACAGTCACTCTATTGTTTGTGAGATGCTACACCCCCCACCTCCCCCCGCCCCTGTTTGGTGGGTAACACGCTGGCAGCGACGTTTCTCAACGTATCCAGAAGCCAACAGCTCTCAGGATTTGAACTGGAAACGAGGAGCCAACGCTGGCATATGGCTGAGGTGTTGCTCTGGTTTTGTTTTGTTACAGCACTGCCTGTTTGAGGGCTTTGTGCCTCGCTTGCTGAAGCAGACTGATGCGTACCACAAGTTCTTAGTAAACATTATTGCAGTGAGTGAAGCTCCCTGGGCAAAAGCTTCTCTACTGCTCTTCTAAAAACGTGTGAGTAACTTCACAACCGTGGCTTCCTGTGCCACGATCTCTGCAGATCTCATAAGCGGATCAGGAATGGACGGGATCAGTGTCTAAAGGGGAGAGATCATGAGATGTTGGTGCAAGTCATTTTGGGTGCGCAGTACTCTTTCTTCTCAATGGCCTGGGCTGGGGAGGGAATACTGAGTTGTCATCAAAGATCACGTATACTTTATCACAGAAGCAGATGAATGTTCTAATCAAATTTAAACTTGCTAAGTCCACTTGACTGACCAAAACTCTCTTCTGTCCTCTGCTCTAGAGGAACTATATTCTTGTCTTCCAAGTGCTGTGTAGTATTACTGACTGCTGTGTGCTCAGCAGGGGTGCTGTGATCATCTTAAACATCTCTAGGTGCTTCTCAGAACTGTCATCTTGGAGCTACTATGACGACTTAATTTGTCTGGATGAAATTATAGTGAGAGAAGTACATTGTGCTGCATCTTGCTAAATTTCTTCTGCTGCCTTAATGATCTCTTGCATCCTGTAACAGGAAAGGCACTATGGGCTATTGATTCAAATAAGCCACGTCTTACTGGAAAAGCAGGACTTCCTTGAAGAACAAGAAAGAAAAAAAAATGCATTTGCAAGAATTTTTAGTCACAGATCTGTAAAAATCATCAATGTGAAGGTGCATGCTTTACGCTGTTGAATCCAGCATGACACTTGGAGAGCTATTATATTGTTTTTAAGGTACAGAAGCACTCTGTGACCTTTTTCATTCACTTTTTGGACTTTGAGCTGTGAATGTGGGCTCAGACTGGCCGAGCTTGATGCAAACACTCAGGCATTTGTAAGGCTCTGTGGGTGTGTGTATGTGTTTGGTTTTGCTTGCCCATTGAACCAAATCATTCATTGAGCAGCCAGGCTGCAAATCCTTTTGAGAATTTCACCCCTTATTATTTTTATACTGAGATTTTTGTGTTTATGTGTAGCTATGTAGTATATTAACACTGTGCCTGGCATTATTCCTTTATTAAATTGGCTTTGTATGGAAACTGGTTAACTATTTAAGAATTTTTGTCTGAGTATCCTTTAACTCTTCTGTGGCAAGCAGACTATGTCTCTTGCTGTGCTGCTTATAGGCTTAGCCTCCAAAGTGGGAATTGCAAAGTCCTTTCCTGACAATTCAAACCTTGGCTTTTACTTAGAGTGTTTTTCAATGGATCATAAAGCATTTCTGGGAAAACATTGATGTCACACTTCCTACTTTTTAAAAAGTAGCAAAGAGACAATTTTTTGGCAGAACAGACAAACCTGTGGCAGAAGAACCCCTGAAGAGCTGCAGTGAAAATGCTTTCGTTTCTGCAGTCTGGAAGCAGGTAGGAATATCTCCCAGATATACTGGAGAATGCACCAGGTGATTGAGACGGTTGTAACATCCTTCTGAATTGTATCCCTGCAATGATGCTGTTGTGCGGAGAGCGTGGTATTTCCATGGCTGATTTCTATGCTAAAACAGACATTTGAGTACATGTCTGTGTAGGAGCAGGTGCCTGAATGTACTCTCACTCTGATTAGCTTTAGCAGGTAAACAGTATAGCGAGAAGCACTAAGTAAATAGAAAAATCGCTTGAAAAACTGCTTCACACCAATTGCCTCTCTTTTCTCCACGGGCGCACACTTGAACACCACCCTGCTCCTGGTCTCTCCTTTTGGTTATTAGGAGAGTCGTTCTTGTGCTTGTCAAGACAACTTATCTGTTACTTGCATCACGCCCTTCCTGGGCACAGCGCTTTGCAGTTGCTGTCGGTGCCCATGTGAACACGCTCGCGCAGGGCATTGCCTATTTCTTTACTCCTGTAAACGCCTTGGCATCTGGCAGTGGTGTGAATGCCTGAGGTGCTCCTTCTGCCCTTGCCCGCCTGCCTTCTCCTCATGGGCGATTGCCACCACTCCGGCCCCTCGCCAGCTTCAGGGCTTTCTTCTCTCCTGTGTGTTCCTGGCAGGAGCATCGCTAACCTCCCTTTCTGTGTGGTACCTGGAGAGCTGTCAAGAAGCACACAGAAAGCAGCCAGGCCTGGATTACCCCAGTGGAATTCGGGATTTAATTTGTTCGTCTCTTGCTGCCCTGCTAGACGGTGTTGGCCAAGTCCCTTGGGTGCCTGCGCTACCCTTCCTCCCATCTGTCAAAGAGGGCAAGCGCTGCTGAGTAATCTTGTAAAGGGCTGCAGGTCTGTGGATAAAAGCAGAGAGGCTGGAAACGTTTGCCGCTAGATCCTTTGCGATGACTGCTTTGCCAGCGTCCTGCTCTGCAGACGGTTCTGCTGAGCTGGCCCAAAGCTCTGCTGCAGAACCTGGTGGGCACGGGGTGCGTGGAGAGCGGAGGGGTCTTCCTCCCACAGGTAGGCATCGCTTGATCTCTATAGCGGTGAACATGCAAAATGCTATGACCTTCCCAAATTCTGCTCTCTTTGTGTTTGTGTGCAGGGTGGGAAGCTGGTCCTCTCAAGCCCCGCTGTTGGGAAGCCAGAGCGTGCTGCTTCCCAGCAAACCCCAGTGAAGAGGCAGAGAGGAGGCAGGAAGGGGGAGGGAGGGGACGAGATGGGAGGGAGCTGCTCTCGTTCCCGCAGTCCTAACAAAAAAAAAAGTCGGGTCATGCTGTTTGATTCTGCGTTGTGTTTGTCTTGGAGTGTGTACAGTGTGTGTGTGTGAGGAACGGAGCAGATGGCTTCTGAGTGGAGCTGAATTACGAAAGGAAAACTGCGGGAAGTGGCTTCTGAAAGGAATTTGAAGGAGAGGAGGAGAAAACCCTTTATTTTAAAAATTCAGTAAACGTAATAAAAACTAACAGCAGTTGATAGAGCAGCAGAGTTTTATGTAGCAATGCTTCAGAGAATAAACTTTGGAAGTTTCAGGTTTTGCTGTTTGCTTGTAATCAGACTCACTTATATACAGTCTCTGTTTCTATTTTTGTCTGGTTATTGCTTTGGTGTCTCAAGACCGGAAACTTAGGAGTTAATTATTATGATCTGTAGCTGTTACATTAACCTGAATTCTTAAACCACCTGTCTGATATTAACACAATCTCTGTCTAGCTTTCACTAGCAGTGCACTTGAGCTAGCTGAGAGTCATTCTTTGAAAAATACGATCTTCTAAAAGAAGTGCCAGTGCTGTTCAATTACGTGATACCCAAGTATGTTTTGGTGGTGGTGTTTAGCAGGTCTGTTGATATTTCTGGTGTATGTTAATGTGCAACAGCTTTCTATTAAGGGATCTGAACTCACTATCTTAGAGTTTATATTTTTTTTTTCTTCCCTGTCAAAAGCATGCTTGCTTATTTGCAGGAGAAGTGTGTGTCAGCCATGATCCCACAGTGAGTTGTACGCGCGTATAAATATCTGTGTTGGTACAGAGCGCTTCTGAAATCATCACAGCTCCACAAAGACGTGGGTCAAGGTCCTACTCATACTTTGCAGTGATTTTCATCATCCAGTAGCTATACTCTTTCTTTAAAGTGATGCTGTCAGGTTCCTGCAAGCTGATTTTTGAAGTTGTTTGTTTTTTAAAGGTAATGTCTCTAAATGAGAGACACCAGAAATACAGGGGTTTTTCTCTTGTAGAATGTTTTGCCTCATACATTGATGCATAATGAGTGACTGTTGGTTTGCTTTTTCAGACAGGTATGTTTCTTTACCTGGTGAAATACTTAAAGTAGGTTGGGTTTGGGCTTGTTTTGGGCTGCTTTTTTTTGTGAGAGAAGAACAAAGATTAACAATTCTGCCAGGGAGGCATGCCTTGGTGTGGGACCCTTGGAAAGTACTTGAACTTCAGAGTTTTTAAAACTGTGTCGAGCTTTCAAGTTGCTGATTTCCCTTTAAAACCTGCATCCTGGCAGTTTAAAGGTTTAACTTCTGATCCAGAAGTTATGTATAGGCTTAGAGTCGCACCCCTGAATTTAGGTAATTCTGCTTGGCCTTTATGCTGTTCATGAAGAATTTTTGATGGGGATAGGGGGAAGTTATTCTTTAGCAATCGCTCCTCCATGCTTTGCTGAAATCTAAGCTCTTAGGATTACAGCCTTCTGAGCCAATTGTCCTCACACCTAGAAACAAAATCCACCTTTGGGATCCATTCAGCTTCTCACGGTCCCAGAAGTGATGGTCTCTCATCTGCTACTAAACATGTAGCAGATATTGCTCCTGTTCTAGGAAGTTGCTTATGGAGATTTTCCGTGACAGCCACAAGCCAAAGCACGCTTTTATTACTGAGCAAGCCCGAATGTGTGTTCTGTGAGGTCAGTGGCTGAAATTCAGAATTTCATTTTCTAGGAGTCAAGAACTGAATTTTGGCATCCTCAAAGACAAAGGGAAGAATGGGATCACCTGTTTGTGGAGTTTTAAGTTTATTTACAACCCAATCCTCTCTTCTTGGAAATAAGTACTACTTTGATGTTGACGCAAATGACTAAAAGTGGCCTGTTTATAATTTTTTTTTTTTTTTTTATATATATGCTTGAATGTAGATTGCATCTCATTCCTTGTGGACCTGACAATAGGTGGCTGTGTGAATCAGGGAGAGGATTGTTGTCAAGTCTGCAGCATTTGGCTTCACCCCTGCGCTAAGTGCACACTAGGTGCTCCCACCACGTTCTTTAAGGTGCAGCATCTGTGGTGATCCTGGAGGCAAGAGTCTGGGACCATGTCACCAAATGTGTTGCATGCACACGACGCATCTGTCATTGTAACTGTAAGTGTGCATGTTTAGCACAGATACATACTTGGATTCTATGAGCATGGACACAGTTTTGGGTATAGTTTTAGCATTAGAACATTTTCAGTAATAAGTTTGTATCTTATGCTTAGGTTTTTCAGGGACCTTATAGTACAGAAATGGTATGTATGTCTAAAGTTTTTGTGTAACCTACTTGAGTCTATATCAAAGCTAGATTTGCAGACACAGATTTCCAATGTGCCTTACTGCCTTGAAGGATAATTGCATTTCCTACACTGAAGTATTTCGAACTTGGAAAAACACTACTCTGGATCTCACAGACATAGAAGTATTTACGTCTATTTATCTCTAAAAAGTCAATCAGATTTTTTTTCTAACTCTCAAGTCAAATTAATTCTCTGTGTTAACTGGATCTAATGTGTGGTTGGGTTCATTTAGTTAAGTATATCCTACTTAATATCTCAATGAACCTGTGGGGGGGTTGCCACATTTCTATTTTTAAACTACACCCTAAATTGCTTTAGGTGTGAAAAATTACTTGCTGCTTGATGTTCTTGAATTAGCTTATAAGCAGACATTTGTAGTTGTTACCTGCTTGACTCACACGCTTCCAATATGAGATGAAACCTTTGAGATCTACAATATCTTCATATAAAAGCCCAAAGACTTTTGCCTTTGCTTTCACCTTCAAGTCCATTCTTCAAGGAAAAAAGAAATGAGGTGAAAAAAAAGAAGTGTATATGTTCTGTTCCTTATTTAATGTCTCTTTAGCACATTGTTTGTACCAAATGCTTTTCCTCTAGATAATATGCTGTAACATTGGAGAGCGTATCGTCCAGTCTACAGACCATAGGAATCGAGAGTTGTGTTTTGATTGTGATTCTGTTGTGGTTTTGTAACCACATTCTTGTTGGAAACAAGCACAGAGATCTTGTCAATGGGGAGGAAATATCAGAACCCTGTGTTTCTTACTAGTCTTTCAATTAATTGATTCTTCTGATTGCAGGTTTAATTTTTCCTGCAGAGGTTATATTCTAGGTTTATACATTACTAGCAGCTGTCTTCATGCAGGATTGTCTGTGCAAGATATCCGCAGCATTAATAGACGTTTTGATCTCTTCACTAAGGAAATGGGTTTATGTGGCACGTCGGCTAATTTCAGTCATCGTTACTATATTTATGTAGGGTTGTATGTAACAGTACTGTGTTTAGCTTTCATCCCAAACTTTTTGGACAAGCTTTGGTATGCTCAGGAAGTGAGGCAACAGTACGTAATGACATAAGTAAATACCATCACCCACTCATACACACTTAATTAATCCAAGAGATTGTCTGCCACTCCAGGATGCACTGAATTCCTTTCCTAACCTAGAGGTTAAGATTGCCAGTAGGAACTTGGAGTGAAGAAGCACGTGATGCCTCCCTGCGAGCCGGGATTATCCCGTCACTGCGTAAGGCAATACTTCCAGCACCCTTGATGTGGATGTTGAGTGGGAGCCCCTCCTGGGAGTCCCTGCCTTCCCCCGACACCAGTGCCCAGCCCTCTGTGTGTCGCTCAGCATCTTCCAGCTCTGTCTCCTGCTCAGGTGCTTCACCTACTTCATGCCTCAGTTCCTTTGTCTACACGGTGGTATCAGGAGGATTGTTCACATTAGCTAATATGCGTAACGGGCTTGAGATTCGCAGAGGAAGATGCAAATGGCGGTGGGTGACATTAGTAGATAGGAAACTTGCAGAACAGATGAGGTGGAAGAAATTCTTGAGATGCTCTTCTTAGTTCAGGTGCACTTTTTAATGTATAGTCTCCCAGTTACAGTGGTGAACTAGTAGATGTTGAGGGCTGAGTTGTGAATGCTGCACAGCAGTGACGGTAGATCAAAAGAGAGGTGACCTCAACCAGCAAGGCCAGGCTGGGAGCCACTACTACGCCAGGTGTAGCAGGCTTGAGTGTACAGGAAACCGAGAACCCGGAATAAATATCAGAAACAGCCCAGCACACCTGAAATCGTGGCTCCTGAGGATGCAAATTAGTTGGCTGTAATTCCTATAAGCATGGTTAAAGTGGAACCTGATTCATGAGGCTGGCGAAGAAATGAGGGCGGAAAGGAGAGGGTGGGTGCGGTAGAAGCATGTACGTTGATCGTCAGGCGTGGACTTTTTTCCTTAGTCATGGAAATCTTTTGCAACAAAGTAGTTGATCTTTCTTCTGATAGCGGACCTTTATATTAACCATTTAATTAATTGATTCGTTTCTGTTGAGCTGTCAAAAATGGACATTAAAAGCTTGCCCATGTAATACTGCAAATTTCTGCAGAGGCAGGTTATTCTTTGAATGAGGATTTTCTGATCCTTTCTTCTGTACTTTTGTCACTAGAAAAACAATAAATGACTCGTTTCAGAGGTGGCTACCAAGTTTGATCTTTTGTGAAGCATCTCCCATGCTAGATTTGTGCTTCCCTGTGTGGAGCATACTAACCTTTATTTAAGGGAGAAAAAGATGCCTGGTAGAAACAAGAGGGAGATCTCTGCCTATCTTCTAGCATTTGGGGAGTGGTTGTATAGAACAGAAAGTTGTAGTTCCCGTAGTTGAGTACTGCCTTCCCAGGGCGGATTCAAGCAGGCCTGCCTGTAAGTCCTCCGAGGCTCTACGGGAATAGATGTCACACAAAAGAGAAGTCGTGTCATGTCACCTCTGCAGTGTATGTTCATGCCAGGGTTTTACCACACAGCCCATGGAACTTTTTTTTTTTAGCTTTTCTTTCCTCTTCCTAGACTATATTTTAAATCCCACAACCACTTGTTGATTAGAATTATGGATTGGCATCAAATTCCTAAGAGAAGTATGAGATTGTCCTTTTCCTAGGAATTAGAGAGAGGAGCTTAAAAAAACAAAACAAAACAAAAAACCACCAGTGTAAAAGTCGTAGGGGCCGCTTTCGTGTTTTTTGAATACCCGCTAATTAATTGATTTTTACTTTTCCTTTAAAGTGGTCATGGAACAGCCTTTTAACACGCATTGGTAGCTTTTCCTGAATGGAAAGTTTCAGAACAGGAAATGTTTTAGTCATCTCTGACTGGATGCACAAACCCCACATCAGTTGTAAAGTTTTTTTCTGGCGATCATCTGCCTGCCTATTTCTAGTAACTGTGCCCAAGCAGTGGCTGCCAGAGGAGGTGGTTTCTGGGCTGTTCAGTTTGAAACATAACCATACGTTTCCCTCAGTTAAGTGGTTTACGTGATATTTTTTGGCTTCAGTTTTTATGCATAACAACAGTGAAAACATTTGACTGATCCCAGAGAACAGGAAAGAGTTGTTTTTTGGGGGTTGTTTTTTTTTCCCCCCGCAGTCCACTTTAGTAATGTTTACTGTAATGCAGATGGCTGAAAGCACATTATTTGGGTAAAGATTGCAAGGCAGGCTCATATGCAACCAAGTGAAACATTCACTAATTTTTGTGTCTTAATTTCTCTGAGCTGGTTAATGTAACAGCAGTTAAACAGCTTCATTCCGCATGAAATGCTGCAGTGTGACTTTCCCCCCTGGCTGCCGACAAGCATCAGGTACTCCAGAGACACTGGAGTTACTGAAACATCCACAGGCAGAAATATGGAAGTGACCCCTAAATCAGATGTTTCTGTTTTCAGGCACCAAGTGTGGGACGTTAGGGAAAAGGGAAGCACAGCTACTGCGTATCTATAAACTTTAAGCTATTTTAAGTTAAGCACTTAAAAGGGAAGCACTAGGGTACATAACAGAAATTAGGGCCACTGGGTACTGCCAGTGTTAATTTGTGCTTTAAACTAATGTAAGATACCCTCTCCCCTTACAGCTGGGAATAGAACCAAACTGGTTCTCTTCTGTGATTAATAAGAAAACCTTGACTATTGGGCTTCTGTTGCTTCAAAGCAACAATCTGTATCATCCCACAATGATGAAGGTCATGTGGAAGAGGGAAAGGCATGTTGGAGTACAGATTAAATTTAAAAAAAAAAAAATCCAAGCAGCTGTTTCGTATGTAATTTTTTAATATGCAGAGCAGAACATAGCTATCTAAAATATATATTCATGTATTTCTAGGCCCTGGGTAACAAAAGGGCTGACTGTCCTGGTTTCTAACCGAAGTCAGCAGCATAAAAGCAGCACCTCCAACCCCCAGACCCTTTCCCATCAGTCTGGTTGAGAACAGATTGTTTTATTTTAATGACTCCTTTGAAGTTTGTGACACTAAAGGCCAGCAGGGATGGCCGCATCTGACTTGTAATGACCTGTGTTACAGGGATAACTCGATGCAATGTACATTGAACCCGTAACTCATGGTATGTGGAAGAGCCACTTTAACCTCCAGCCTTGACTTGAAGACGAAGGGTGAATCTTCTATCTTACTCAGTAGTTTGTTTCCATGCCAACCACCATCACAGTCTACAGGCACCACACCTGACTTATTTATTTTTTAATTCTGAGTTTTTCTGGCTTCAGATCCCAGCTGCTGGTTGTTGGTGACTTTTTCTCCATTAATTGCAACAGGCTCTTAATTGTGTTTTTGGACCTACGAGTGTGTTACAAATGAGTTAGGTCATCCTCTTTTTACATAAACTTACAGATAAAGTTCTTGAATCTCTCCCAGTAGGGTGTTTACTACAGCCTTGAAAATGTCTGGGGAGGAGTGAGGGGTGGAAAGAGATCCTTTTCAGCCCCTTCTCCTATTTGAAAGGAAAGATTGGGACACTGGAGGTGCAAGCGTCTTAATTACGAGGCAAGCTGTGCTGCTTTTAGGGTTTTGTTGTTGTAGCAGTTGTTGTCCTCTCTCAGTTGTCCAGCACCGACCTTGGCAGTACTGGACTTCAGAGGGAAAACTGATCTCTACTTGCTATAATGCAGGGGTGAAGGGCATCAGTCTTGTGCTTAAACTCCATTCAGGTTCTCATCTCCAGTTGTCACTTCACTGCAACTTCCTAAATCCTTTGCTGTACTCCTGCTTTATAGACTGAAGCCCGTGTAACTTGCAGTAACAGCCTGTGTCGCTTTAATTTGGTGAAAATACAACACAGTTTGAGTATAGGGTTTCTTTCGCCCAAATCAATTTCAGATGCTCAGTGTCTGTGAAGTGGCTGTAAGCCTCATCATTTTTATCACCCTGCTAAGCTTTGCGTCACCTGTAAATGTAACTGGCAGCGACTTTCCTATGGTGTTTTTCTGGTTTTTTTTTTTTTTTTTTTTTTTAAAAATACATTTCCAGATGAATATTGAAAATATTGACTAATGCCTGGCTTAGCACTGATCTTGTGGAACAGCAGGAACATTTTATTTGATTCTCTGTGGACAAGGCCAACTTCAGATCTGTCAGGAGTTGCATCTTTACCATTTAACATGTTTTCTATCAGTATCGCTGCTCCCATTTTTAGGTGGAAAAATCTGGGAAAAGAAATAAAAGCGAATGCTCCACCATATCAGACATAGCAAAGGTGGGAGTTTTGATGAGCTAAAACAGACTACTAAGAAAATGTTAATAGACGATAAGGTGGCAAAAAAAACCCCAGATGGGGCGAGCATGTCTGCAGCAAGACAGTGCTTTTTCTGAGGGGCGTTTCTTCTGTCTGAAGGACATTTCTTCTGCAAGAGTCAGTGGGGAGAATTTCGGGAGTGGGTAACGCACCCAGGTATTAGGGCCTTCTTTTTACACCGTTTGTTCTGTGTCTTTTGAAGCCTGAATAAATAATGCCATTTTGAAAGATGTTTTCTAATGGTTACTAGAATGAACTGAATGAAGTCTAGGAGCTTGCAGTTTCCATGGGAAACTGCACCTTTCCCATGAACGCAGCAAGGGAGAGAGAGACACAACCTGTGTGGCTGGGCTGCGTTGTCCCCCTCAGAGCTTTGGTTCCCGCTGTATCGTGTCCATGCCACGCTGTTTTGTTCTATTTTTTTTCCCCTTATCATCTATAAACCTCTGTTTCCTTTTGAATGTAGATACAGCAGAGAGCACTGCTGTTGCTCCTTAGGTTTATGAGCGTTTTGAACTCCCCCCAGCCCACCCAGGCTCACGCTGAGTAGAACTGGTGGCAGCTGCTTATCTCCTGAAAGCGTTCCCAGTTTTAGCCTCTGCCCGGCCCTGCTGCTCTGCCTCCGAACTGCCAGGAATCCTCCCGCTGGCCCCAGGGGAGATCGGGAATATGTACTGAATGTGCTAGGCATCATCTCTAGATCCAAATGTTTGCTTTCAGGAGTTCTGATATCTAAGTGTTTTGGCAACTTACTTGGTTTCAGTTTAACCTTTGCGCCACAAGCCCACCTGTACCATGGCTCGCAGGAGGTAATCATTGCCAGAGCCCTGCTGTTCCTTAAACACTTCTTTTTAGCTTCTCCCTACCTTTGGTGCTACAGCTGCTTATTTAACAGAACTATTTTTAAAGTGCCGTTCCCTAGTACCTCACCCAGCAAAAAACCCAGATGTGTTTCCTCCAGCCTCCTCTGAAATGCACTCTCGCTGTTTATCCTCTTCCAGCAAATCTCCACCGCAGTCTCTCTGCTCACACGTCCCCCACCAGCAATTCAGCCCCAGGCTCTGGTGCCCCCGCGCTGTCTGTCATTAAAGATGATGTGGGGGTAACCAACTGGAACACAAGTAGAAGATCGTTGAAGTCCTTTAAGATTGACTTCTCTCTGTCCACCTGTAGCAGACCTTGCTGAGACGCACACACAAGTCACAGTGGATTTACAGAGTGAAGGAAGGCAGACAAGGTCAACCCATTGTTACGGCCCCTGCCATTTTTCAGTTCAGTCATTAAGACAAATAACTGCGAAGTCTGAGCTTCTGGTTTATAACCAGAATTTTTTTGGAGTGTTTAATGCAGAGCCCTGACCCCCACGTCTGTGGCATCCTTTCTGATGAATTCTTCTTGTGCAGTATTTAGGTGGGTTGCAGCTGTTGCGAGCTTTGAATCCAATTTTTTTCTTTTTTTTTTTTCTTTTTGAGGAACTTCTGAGGAAGCTCTTACAGTTCCTCTTTATAACAAAGTTCTGTTTTTCACGTTTTTTTTCTTAGGTTTCTCAAATGTTTGTGAAAGTGTCTTAACTAGTTCCTGAATGCGTAGTTTTGTTGGGGAGAACTCGTGTGCAATCCACTCGTCTGAACTCGGCTATATTTTCTGAGGCCAAAAAAGCAGAACAAAAAGCTAAAACTGTAGATGTAAGGGGAAATAAAACCCTTTAGGAAGCTCAACATGCCCCTTAGTTGCTTGGCCTTTTCACTCATGTTCAATCACCCAATTTTCTCTGTTCTGAAGTGCTTTTTGTGGATTTGATTTGTTGTTTGGTTTTTTTTTTCTTTTCCTTCAATCAATCTTTTAATGCTTTTTGGAAAAAAATTTCAGGCCATAGTGTTATAGCCCACTCTTGCTTTGTAGGTGCATTAGTGACACCCCCAGTTCTTGGGTAAGCAGTGTTATATTGCTTTGCAGCATTGTGAATTTACCATTGCGGTGACAAGTATTTGAATTAGGCATAGGCAGCAGCCACAAGCCAGCTCCTACCCGCAGGTACTGCTCTCTTTGTGCCTGCTGCTTGAAGTGCGGGATGTTATGTGGCGTTGGTTAACACTTAGTAGACAGTTTGGATACTGGTGCTAATTTTGTTAAAAATAGATATAAAATCCTCACTTCTTTTTTCCACCGTGGAATTTGCATAGGCTCGGAGAAACATCTGCTGGATCAAAGTCTCTTAGCTCCTTCAATGTGTTCCGGATTGCTGAAACTCCCTCCAGCCTTGTTTGGAAAAAGTCCGGTGTAACATTGGATCTGCGCAGCCTGCAGGGCTTCACAAGCCAGAGAGGAGCAGTGCAGCGCTTGCACAGGCGTGATTACGCGAATTCACAGACAGGAAACACGGCTTGGCATTTAACATCTCCTTACCCTGCCTGTTCCCCATGACGCTGGTGCCATCCACATTGATTCTTCCTCTCTTCCACCCTCCTTCGGGGCTAGGCCTGGGAAATGTCCACCAACTCTCTCTAGCCACTACTGACCGAGATGGTCGCAAGTGAGACGCTGGGGCGCACAGAAACTTGGGAGAGAATATAACAAGGTAAAAATGTGAGATAAATTGTCGCCAGATCGTGACCACCCTTTCCTAAGCTGTGGCCAGGGAGGACCACAAGTGCTCATCCCACTGGGGGTGTATCTGCCGCTTGAGGCATGCTGCAGAGAAATGACTCACTTTGCAATCGTTATTTTGCTGATCGGGGGATAACTAATCTTTTTGTACTGCAGGTTTCCGTTCAGAATAGTTGGGGTGTTTTTTTTTCACCCAGACATCAAAGAAGTTCTGATTGGCAGCTCGGAAATTTGCGTAAGGTCTGAAAGGAGGATTTATAGGCAACGAGCAGATGGTGTACTAGAGAATTTCCCCAGGAGGTTGCAGTTATTTAAAAATGGGAGAAACTAAATAGACTGTACAAAATTTGACTGTAAAATTAACTGGCCAGCCAGTAGCTAAATACTTAACCAAAATGATTCAGCTTGGCTCCCAGCACAAGCATGTAATGAAGTGATGTGTCTGCGAGCTGACGCTGCACGCATTATTTCAAGTTTCACCTAGTAAGTGCGCCTGAATGAAAGATGATTTTGCTAAGCACAGCTCTTGCTGCGGTGAGGCCTCTCCTGCATCTTTTCCTTGCACAGCGGCAACGCGATTGTTCAGGCGTGCAGGAGAATGCTACAAAATGCGGTTCATTTTAAATGGAATATAAAGCTGTTCAGCCAAACTCCTTTAATTTTTGAGTTTCTCTTTTTAGCCTCATAAATATCAGAATTAACATATTGGTTAAATTCCAATATTTGGTTAAATAATCAAATACTTAATATTTTACAATAAAACACAAGTTTTTTGGGGGGGATGCAGTACTCAAGAATATGTTAACCAGAAGTAGTCAAATATCACATCACTTAAAAAAAAAAAAAATCTGTGAACTCATGTCACTTTGGAGTTGTATACCACATGGCTTTAGACTTTCAATATCCATGTTTCCCGTGGTTTTTTTTCTGAACCTGTGATACATAGGAATTGGGGGATTTGTTTATGGGTAGGGGTTTTTCAAATGGACAATCAGATTTTTAGTGCAAATGTCAGATGCCAAGGTTTTAAGGAACACAAACTTCGTGTGCTACGTTAAATGAAGGGATGGACTCAGAAACCAATTGAGTTCATTATTCTTTAAAAAAGTTAGGAAAACACTTTTTTTTTTTTTTTTTTAAAATCCCTTTGAAAGGACCCTTTTTAGAAGGCAGAGATAGTCTTTAATTCTCTTATGTTTTAAACCGAATACCCAACGGAGAGAACTGCCTGAAATAATAAACAGCATTTAATTACTCTCATGCTCATCTGTTTGTGTTCTGGTTTGCTTCTCCCAGAAACTTACTCCTAACACCTGGTGTCATGGGAGCAGTCCTGTGGGCCACGTGCAGGCATAGTTCTGCCGAGAGTCAGCTGCCGTAATGCTGCTGCACAATGTAATTGAACCAGATTTCTCTTCCAGCTTGCTGGGTTTGCATCATTCTTCGTAATAGCAGTAACACACCTATTGAATTTAGAAACCAACCTTCATAACCTCTGACCTAACCTCCTGAAGTACTAAGAGGAGAGGGTAAATATCCAAAGGGCTATGTGAAATTCTTAACTGAGCCTAGATAGATGCTTCCTTGTAAACAGAGCCTTACAAATGCGTGTTTACGGCAGATTTCCCCCTCCCCTCCAGCAATTCATTTCTATTAGCCTCAGAGTTAGAGCCTCTGGGGGCAGGGAGGGGGGGGAATCTCAGAATTCAATTCTAGCTTCCAGATATTAAAGAAAACATCTGGAGAGTGAATTCATGACAGTGTGGTTGCCCAGGTTAAGCTAAGGCAGAAATTTCGTTTGCGAAGTGCTTGTTCCCGTATGAACCAAAACCAGGCGCTGCTCTGAGGCTGTGCAAGAGTCTGCAGGGCTGATGCCAAGCGGGAAGAGTGTTCTGTTGTTTAACCAAAGCTCATCTGGTATGAAAATACTGAGAGATGAGTTTTGAACCCTGCCATCAATAGAGCTGATCTTGCAGCTTATTATTTACTATTTGCTGGGGTTTCTGAAGTCAGTTGGATAGAAATGAACGTAACATACCCTGTTTCAAAACTATTAAGTGCGTTGCACTCTAAACGACTAATTTCAAATGTTTAACCTGCTACTGTTTGTTTGTAGTGTAGAAGAGTAGAGTTTGTAGTGCAGAGCGTGCCATATGATGATGTCTCCTCTAACAAGGTGTAGTCCGTTTGGCTTCCTTTGCAGAAACAGAAGATATCTATAAAATAGTCCTCCTGCATCTGTCCCGTTCAGCCCGATTACTTACCTTGTAGTTCAGAGCATACAAAGCTGGGTTTATGCAGAGCCCCTCCCTCCCACTTTGAGCAGCCCTGCTAATTCTCTGGAAGCTTCTCGATTCCCATTTTTAAATCCGTGATGGAGGAGCTGGAGGAAGACATCAAGGCCTTAAATGTTAAGAACCTTTGCCTCCTTGGGGCTTATCCATAGGATACAGATAAGTGAAGTATTTCCACAGCCTTTTTTATGGACCTGATAATGTTTGTGTGGATTTGATTTTTGTATTGGACTTTTCCTTTTTAAAAAGGAGTATTTGGCCTGTGGGGAAGGAGAAAGACTGAGTTATGCAGAGTGCTCAGGGTACGGGACCAGCTGTGGTGGATGAGACAAAAGGTCCATCTAGCTCAGGGTGTTGTCCTTGACCATGAGAGAGAGAGAATATGAGAAACAAAGAATGTACAGAGTGGTCCTAGCTGCAAGATTCGTACCGTGTAATTTTGTAGTAAAACTGAATTTTCAATGGGGTGCAGTCATATGAAAACCTCAGTTTAAAAGTGGATGTGGCAGGGAACTGATGGAGGTAAGAAGATGATAATTAGTCTGAAAAATGTGCAGTTGAAGGGGAAGGGAAATCCCCTCCCTCTGCCTTGTGGTGTGTACAGCATTCCCAGCGTCAGAGGGTGTCCCAGGGAAAGCATGAAAATAACTGCAACTGTCTGGATAATGTCATCTGGAGACTCCTAAGGTTAGCTTTGATCCTTGCAGGAGGATCACCTGTAGCAGAGGTGAAAGAGGAGTCCTGCGAAAGTAATAACCAGTCACGACTGAGCACTAAGTGAGTCTAATGTGTTGAATGTCCATCCTCTTCTCTTTGGTGTCCCTCTCAGCTGTCGACACCTCTCATCTCTCATTTTATGTGCGAGTCACCTGAGGTGGGAATAGAAGGCAGGGACTGAGTTTTGATGTGACCTGAGAAATCTGACCTCCGCGAAGCCTAGAGAGTTATGTTATGCTCAAAGTGTGAAGAGCCACGGTTCAGGATTTAGGAAGCTGCACGCGCTCTCTCACTGTGAATTATCCATTAAAGCCATGTTTCCTTTACAGGAAACTAAGGGCTTGTGAGAGCCTCGTCAATTGTGTTTGGAGGGTTTGTCATTTGGATTGCAGCAGGTAACTGATAAAGAGATGCCAAATAATTTGTTGTGTATCTAACAACGAAATCAAAGCAAACAATTCTGAGAAATGGAACAGACTCCACAAGTGGCGTGTATTGACATTTGCCTATTGCAGTTATTGCACTTGCAAATAAAGTACTTGCAAATTAGCCCTGTCTTCCTCTTTGGAAGAGTATGTTAAAGTAAGTGATTTTTGTTGTTAGCTTGCAAAGTTGTACTGACATAGCGGAATTTATTGCTCAAGAGAAGAAGCAAGAATCACATGAATTTATCCCCCATATTCTTCCACCCACTAAGTTTTCCCTCCTAAGCAATCTCTTTTCTCTGTAAACAGTCAACTGAAATTGCCAGCTACAGCAAGCGGCTTTTTTTCCACCTTCTTTGTGCTGTATTATTTTCTGGTCTGTCACATTCGTTCTCTGTCTTCAGTGTTCATCTTTATACAGTTTCTCTTGCATCACAGCCCTTAGGAATAAGAAAAATTAATTACTAAGCAACTGCATTTACTAGTATTGTGTAATCCAGAGACATGGCTCTGTGCTTATCATGCTTTTTTTTGACTTCTGGTTGCATAGATTTTTATACTAAAAAATAAAACAATAAAAAAAATCACCAGATGTATTGGTTTGACTAATGAGTAGATGAAAGAAAATGGATCTGGGAGGGACATCCTCCTTGCTCTTTGGACATCGGGAGAATTTTTATGTTTCATAGCACAAAAATTGCCAGGGATTGTTTTTGGGAAGGGGGGGAGAGGTGGACATCAGCTGCTGCAAGGAATGGAGCGTGTTTGTAGGAGCTCTCATGCATTATTCATCACAAGCTCTTTTCACTGGGATCAGCTGGAGGAAGTAGTTAGTCTAGTTTGAGCTACCCTAGTATTATATTTAGGGGGCTTAAACAAGCCCAGGCAAGTACAGCACCAACTCTTTCTCTTCATCTGCAGGCAAATGTAGGGCAGTCAGCAGCTCTGCTTGCACAGCTACTGTCTCTTTATTCTGGATAACAGGAGTCATGCAACCAGGGGAAACTACACTGAGGATACACACATGCATTCGTGCTGGAAAATGAAGCTTCAGGTAGGAGAATGCCTTGTCAGCAGAGTATCTTGGCTTACAGTTCATTGCAGGGATGCTGTTAAGCCCTGCAAAATAAATATGTATGTCCGGGCAGCCTGTCAGGAGAGGCTGCTGTAGGGGCTCCTCGTTAGAGTGCTGCCTGAACCATCCCTTTTCGTGGGATACTTTATTCAGTTCTAATTGTGAAGCTGCTGCCTTTTTTTTTTATTATTATTATTTTTTCTTAAGCACCTTTCCTTCATTCACATTGACATCCTTCTGAAGGTGCTGGGGATTAAAAGCAGAGAGAGAACTTGCTGGGTTTTGGAAATTTTTTTGGTTGTTTTTATTTAAACTGGCTTTTAAATTGTATTGGTATTAGCACTTTTATTTGGGGGGAGGTAACCATAAGAGATCTGTTAAAACACAGCTGGGTGTGATAAGCTTTAAGCTCCAATTGTGTCCTTTCAGAGTGCGTGCATTTGAATGGCTGCAGTATTTACTACTTTTGTTTTAATTTTCTGAATAAGGATGCCTGTAAATTGGGGCTTCTGTTCTCAAAAGCTTGTCTGTATTTTCGAATGTTATCACTCGTTCTAAAAGAAATCTGTATTCCTTCTCTGTACAAGCTTTGTATGTTTAGATCATCAGGGCTCGAGCAACACTATTAGTTCAGTTTTAGACAAAGAAGGGGATTTTGCAAAACCTTATGGAACAATAACAAAGGGTCTTTGTTCCGTTCTGCAAGCATTATTTGCTCTGTAATGTGTGGGGTTGTGCATGTGTGAGAAAGGGGGGAATACAAACCCCTAATCTCATTTGGCAAAAATGTTCAAATGTTATTTGCTTTGTCTGTCTTTTAAGTCTGTCGCTGCTTCTGGCTCTGAACTGCCCTGGGGGGGGGGGGGGGGGGGAGTGGGGGTGGGTGGTGGGGGGGTGATGTCCCGCCTGCCCTCCCTGGCTGGGGGGTCTATGTCGGTTTTGGGGGGGATTTTATTTATTTACTTATTTAGGTGGGCTGCTAAAACCCCCAAACTTGAAAGCGCAAAAATCAAGAGTCCTCGCTAGACAACTAGGACGAAGCGGTGCTTTGCTGTACAGACAAATTGTTTTCTTTTAAAAATGGTAGCTTTAAGTCCAATCCAGGGTTTAGTAAATAAGCATTACTGGTGGAAGCAGAAATTGTCAGCTTTACATGAAGTCCGCCAGGAGGAGATTAATGATCACGTGCTTTTGGTGAAGCTTAAATGTACGCTGCCTGCCCCACTATGTTACCTTCCAAGATGACTTGATCACCTAAATCGAACTTGCATGTACCCAAGAATATGATACTTAGTGACATTTCTTTTTTCCTTTTGTTAACAATTGGGAGTGACAATATTTTGTCACACACACTATCAGCCCGTGGCTTTGGGGATGGGGGTAGTGGGGGACACATCAGTACTCTTGGGAGTCCTGAATAAGTTGAAATATTGCCTTTTTAAAAACGCAAAAAGCTCCTTTTGACTTCATGTGTTAAAGTTCTTGACATTTATATGCTGTGCATACAGCGAGAATTATAATCTACTACTTGAATTTTGCAGATGCTTCAATATTTGTTTTGAGATAGAGAGATGACAGTCTAATACTCTTTTACAGCAGATTGTATGACCTTTCCATGCATAAGATCCTTGTTTCATGGAAGCTTGATAGCAGGATTCTTTATGTGATTTTATTAGACTTGTGAGGTCCCATGCGTTCAGTTACTTGATTGAAGTCAGTGGAATTAAGAGATGGATTTGGGATTTAGTGACTTAAACTGTAAGATTTTCATTTATTTATTTTTAACATCAAGTGTATTTTTTACTGCTTCACTACTCAGTTACACCTGGAGTCCAGAGTTGTGTTTGCTAGTCATCAGGGTATAGGGAAGGAAGGGTTATTTCTGCAGTTGCATGTTTAATGTGTTAAGCTGATGTGTTGATAGTTTAAGTTTTCTAAAAGCATCTCTGTGTTGCTCTTTTTCAACTGTCCGCATTCACATTTTGTCTGTACTCAGCCCCCCTGCCGTCCACTCAGCTGATAATTATTTTTCTCTTATAATCAAGTAAGATTTAATACTATAGCACAAACCAGCAATTACAGCCTTATTGGCACAGAGAGGACTCAAGCATGTTCACCTCCGGCTTAAACCAGTTTGGGCCCAGATAAGGACCTCATCTTTGATGTGCCATCTGAAAGTGCTCAGACTTATGCCCGTGCTTCAGAAATTCCTCAAAATCCTTGTCCAGCTGAAGCATGAGGGACCTGGATGGACTATGCCACTGTAGAACATAAAAACTCACTCCTGGGGTGAGGAGTTTTATTCTGGTGTTTACGATTTTTTAAAATTCAGGCATTATTAATAATAATAAAAAAATAAGGAATATTCACTTGTCTGCAAAATGTTTTGGATCAAAATATCTATGAAAGTTCCTAAAGATTTGCTCCATCAGCTAAGAGCGAGGAAAATACTTGGACTGAACAGAGCACTTCAGGCACTACTTACAGATCCAGAAAGGTAAGAGTCTGCACTGAACAAAAAAGCCCCAGCTAACGAATAAGGGGGAAAAAGGGCAGAAATCCAATTTTTGGTTATTTTTCTGTAGATCACTGTGAAGAGCTGGAATCAGACCAGAACAGGAAACGTGATACTCTGTGTTCAGACTGAGGCAGGGAACAGGACTGAGACTTATTTGATGAAACTCCTTACCAGTTTTATCTCCTGTCTCAGTGCCTCTTTTTAATAGAATATGAAGGTTCCTAATAGTAGAGTCAGAAATACAAATATTTGTATTTACTGAAATATTCAGTATTTGGCACCAGCGAGAAACGACACAAACTGAAATGAAAGAGTATGCTGATGTTAATATTAAAGTGAATGTAAGAGGAGTTATTATCTAGTTCTGTGATAAAAAGGCAGCATCCCATTGTAACAACATTTAAATGAAATGGTTGCAGCTGTGACATCCTTGGGAAAAGTAGTAAAAAACCAGGGAAGGCTAAGCATGGTGGCCTCTTTGTAGGACCAATCGAGCAGTGGAGAAAGTTTAGGGTTTTTTTTTATTTCTCAGCTGACAAGGAATTTTAAAAGCAAGTCTGTGGTGAGAACAGATGTGAGTTTGGGTTTGTTTTGTTTGATTTCTTTTTTCAATTTAAAAAATACCTGAAGAATAAATGTAGATGGAAAGTCAAGTTTTTCAGTACTGCAAAATGAACATATTTTCGGCTCAGGGCCTTCTGCCCCTAGGCTGTCTCCCAGTACGCTTGATGGTGGGTAGGTTCTGGTGCTGTGGTGGGGCTGCAAGCAAACTGCTTGTGATGACAAATGATGTAACACTGATTTGGAGCAGATATTGCCATGCGTTCATGATGTCAGTGTCGTAGCCTGCCCTGTGCCATCCACCCTTCTCTCAGTGTCAGCCAGCTTCCTTATGGTTTTGCCACTGTCCTGTCCCCCGTAGCGGGGTGTCCCTCTGCCCCCTCCTTTGCCAGTAGCGGGGATGGACCGTGGCTGGGGCTGTGGGGGAAACAACAGTGGCACAGCAGGAAGGAGGCTCCTCTGCACCTCCCTAAGGAAGTGCAGCGTGTCAGGCTGGAGATCTCTGCTCCTCGGTCTGGTGGAGGAGGGCAAAGGGGTGCCCTCTTCTCCTCCTGCTTCACCCTCAACACCGGGATGGACTTGGCCAGTTTCATCATGGGCATGTCTTGGCCACTGGTGACAAGCGAGGGTCGGTAAGAGGAGTGATGGAGTCTGTTTTCCCCCAACCATACCTCCCTAAACCTCTGCATCTCATTGTCCAAAAGGCAGAGGATGCGCTGATACCTGAGCAGGAAGGACTGAAACTGTGTTGTCCATCCTTTCTTTCCTCCTGGGAATGACTGCAGGGCCGGCAGAAACGCAAAGCTTCCAGTAGGGAAGTGACCCTGTCTAAGATCTGGTGGAGACAGAGGGATATCAGGCAACCATGTGCACCTCTGTGGAGTGACTGCAAGTCAAGTCAGGACTTGACTGCTGGTACAGGCAAACCGGATGCAAAAACTGTGCGGAAATGTGCCAACCCACACACCACCTCTCTCTGAGCAAGTCTCAGGCGCCGGGGCTCAGCGAGGTGCTGTCTTGGCCGTTCAGCTCTGGTTTGACCTTGTTTATTTGTGCGCTTATATTAAAGTAACGGCAAGCGAACAGCTTGGAGGTAGTGTTTTGGTGGTTTGGAAGGTTTTGTGTACAATAAATGGTAGTGTGTCACTGCAGTTATGCTTTGGAGTTCCCCGGTTGTATATTTGCCTTTCAGTGATGTTTTGAGAACAATCTGAAGTGAGATGACTGTAGACACGTACAACACCCGAGCTTAAAGCTAACAGAAAGATATTTCAACACAGTTTGTAAACGTTGGCATACAGAGGCTTATATGACCTTGGGCTCAGGTACAAAATCATGACTACGGATAGGCCAGTTAGACCTCTCCCAGTCAGACCACCTGTGTGTTGAACTCTGCAGAGAGCCGTAGAGAGCGCTCTGCCGTTGTGCCTCTCCCGTGCTTCTGGAGGAGCTTGTGTGAAGCTAGTGAAGGCTGGCAGCTTGAAAGCACTCCACTGAGACAATGGAGGTCAGGAAGGAACTGACAGCAACTATTGCAGTCTGGGATTTGGAGAATCCATTTGTTTTGTCGTTTGGTTTTTTTTGTCATCTTGCAGAGGGGAGCACAGTCTGCTTTATAGGGTCATCCTAGGGTACCTTCATCTGACTGGTTTGCTGCACTATAGGTATTCGAGGTGCTGGTGGTGTTTTTCTTTCACCTGCCCCCTTCCTGTCATGCATTGTTGTTTTTCTGATTTGTCTATTTTTACTAAGGTCTAAATTCAGTCTCTGCAGAGAATCATCTCCTAAATGGGAGCATGAAATAATGTTTTCTTGAACCCTTCAGCACCAAATGCGTATCTCATGAACGATGATTGTTCCAGAGAATTGACTCAAAAACTTAAACAGCCCTTTACACTCACGATAACAGGAATGCTAAAGTTGTCAACATCATCATCATAGCTAGAATTGAGAACCTGAGAATCGGTTGGACCAGAGCACTTTGTGGCAGCGTGCAACAGGAGACGCTTGGGGACTAGTATCAAAACAGGCATGTAATTATGTCATATGTCTAAAAGTAGCATATCATTAAGCATAAAATGATGCCTCCCCAGAAAGCTCTCCCAGCCTTCACTGATTTATAGCTCAAGGACTCTTCTGTATTTGTATGTAATTGTTCTCAATAGATTCCTGTTCCGCTAATTTCTCCAATAGCTTTTTCTGAACCCAAATATAACTTTGAGCATCCAAAACCACCTGAGGCAAAGAGTCCCACCATTAACTATGGATTGTGCAAAAAAAATACTCTGGTTTTTGTTCTGAACTGCACATTTCATTGGATGCTCCCTGTTTCTTTCACTGGAGAGACAGGAGATTGTTTCCTAGTTATTTTCTCTGTGACCATCATGATCCTGTTATCTCTTCTCCATGTTGAAGAGCCTCAGTCTATTTAGTCATTTTTTGTATGGAAACCATTCATACATTTATTCAGTCACCCTCACCCCCTTACCCTTTTTTGTATACTTTTCAGTCTTAGTAACTCTTGTTTGATTTCTGTGGGATGAGAACTGCACGCAGTATTTAAAATAGCATTTCTGGGTTTGTAGAAGACAACGGTGGTTTCCTGGTTTGTTTTCTGTCCTTTCCTTAATAATTACAGACACTTGGCAGGTTTTTGGTCCACTACCAAGCGCTGAGCCGATGTTTCTGTAAAATTACTTTTATAATCTGAAGATTGCATTCCTAAGTACCTGGACCCCAGGTTGAATATGTAAAATTCAAATTGTCACTTGACATTTATCCAGCCTGTGTGCCATTAAAACTTCCTTTGGAAAAAAAACCTTAATTTTTCACTTGGATATTTTTTTTTTTTGCCTTTATATCCCAGACTAATAGCTTTTCTCGGACCTCGTTCAAAGATGAGTTTAAGTAATAACAGTGTTGAAGTTTTCTTGTTTATTCTCACATGCTGAAGACGGAAGAATTCAAAGGAAAATGAGCATAGCCAGAATGGCAGTTCTTAAAAAAAACTTCTTTATACGTAGTAAATATTTTTTTTTAAAACTCCATTTGAAATTTATTTCCTCTTTGAAATGTCTTTAGTAAAAGTTCTGATCCTCAGTTACAAAATGTTTGGTGTCTGATTTGGAATATGAATTCAATCAATTACTAATACTGCTTGACTTTTTTGTTTGTTTGGTTTTTTCATATGGGGTTGCAAATAGAAGTACAGGCTTGGTCTGTCAAGTGGCTGTGAAATTAATATAGCAAGGCTTCAGTTAAAGTCGCTTTTGAGAACAGGTACTTTCACTCTTCAAGCATGATTTTTTGGTGGCAGCATGTGACAGTGGCACTGGAGACCCCTCGTTTTAAGTCCTGTTTTACTAGGTATTAGGTATTGTAGATATGTAAGAAAAGTCCACCTTTCATCTCTCAAAACTTTCAGTCTAAAAATGTCAGCATGCATGGCAAGAAAAAGTTTATTCCTAAGGAACTGAAGTATAAATTGAAGTGCCTTGCCCAAGGGGCACACAAAAACAACAGTGAAACCATAAACACATATTTGCCTGACTCAAAAATGGGTGATGTATCCTTGACCACCTCCTTCACTAGAACTGGCGTTGGGCCATTCCCTTCTGAGGCCTAAATTCCCTTTCAGCAGAGGTTCTCAGAGTGCCTGGAAATGCAGGGAAAGGCCTTGTCTCCAGGTTTGCCCATTTTGCTCTTGTTTAAGCTTCCTGTTAAATGTGTGATTACTGTGATTACTGTAATTCTCAAAGCTTTGATGTGTTGATTTCTGAATGCTGTCAGTGGATTTTAACTGCACCTGTTAAAGGCAGCTTGGCCCTAACTAGCATTGGTGATTCTGATTACCATAATTTGTAGTCTCTTCATGAAAATTACTCAACTTTACTGCTGTCTGGCCCCACTTTTCTTCTTTCAAGAGATAAATTTCTCCCCATGACTTTCAGTAAGGGTGTCTGGTAGTAACTTTTTAGAAGATGCTAAAGGTTTTGCAATAAGAGTGGTTTGATAGAGAAAGAATTGCGTCTCTGTCATATGCGTCATTATAGCTACCAAGCCATACCTTCTGTATTTCTTAATAACGTTTCACATGCCACATGGACTCCTTCACTCTGAGCCACGTCAAAGGACTACAGATGTTTCAGAAGAGCAGGAGTCCTGTCAGCTACAACAGAAATGAGTCCGCCTCAATGGGGAAACCCTGCCACCGCATGACAACGTTAGAAGAGCTTTTGGAGAAGGGCACAAACAGGCAATTATCAATAGACAGTTCAGTCAGAGCGACAGAGCAGAGCTAAACTTTGTTAAGGTACTATTAGATTGAGTTGCTGAGAAAAACGAGACGCACACACACAAAAAAAGGAAAAAGAGAAACCTTTTCTGTCTAGATCTTTAACAATCATAAATCTGTAAAGAACAGAGAGAATTTCAGATTATGCTGTTCTTCCCACCTCCTCTCCTTTTTGATGTCTTTTTGTGGCTTGCTCTCCTTCCCTTTCATGTCTCTTCTTGATGTGTTTTTGACATCGGGTTTAATTTTTGTTAAACATCAATTCTGAGTATGTTGTTTTTACCCAAAGATTCTTTCCACTTGTTGCTAAAGCTATGCCTTTCTTTCTTATGGTTGCATTTGCTAAAAATACTCTTTTGTAATGTGCCTTGGAATCCATACGTTTCTTTGTTAGTAATATCCCTTTCTCATCTGACTGATACATGTGGATGAAACCGAGAAAGACCATGATTAGGGACTTTCCTGGCACAATTTTATTACCTTGACTTCAAGGTAATAAAATAACTAGTGTTGCTACATGTATTTGCTTAGTGGTTGTTACAGGTGTGTGGGAACCTTACATGGCTTAGATCGAGATGATCAAGAACAACCAAGCAATCAATGCTTTTGCCAGTCGTCTTAGAAACTAGGATTTAATGAGTCATATAGGCCTTCAGAGAGCTACTTTTCTTCAGCCAATGTTGTAAAGTTCCTCTACCTCCCTCAGGAGCAAAATCTGTGAGGCTCATGTCACCTTTTACTCTCACCGAAGTGATTTAGCTTCTCACAAGAGCAGTTAGTTCCACGATGGGTTTGAAGGAGGTAGCAGTTTTCTCTCCCAGTGTGGCTTCACAGGCTCTGCAAAGTCTGCTTGGGAGTTGCCCTTCTTGAAATGAGTTAAATACCGTTCCCTGAACTTTGTCTCCTGCTCGGTAGTGAATAATTTTTCATTCATTTGAATTAATTAAATTAATGTGCTTTCTTTATGAGGCTAGCCATGAGGAAATCAGAAGAGCCCAACTCAAGCCTTTCATCATACAGCTGGACGGAGCATATCCACAGATGCTGTTTCTTCCAAGTGCTCTGATTTTGTTGATATCTGCAGACACCAGAAGGATACTGTAAAGCTGTCCTAAAGTGCCCAAAGATATAGGATGTGCTCCAAAGAGCTTAATGTCTCAGGGAAGGTGAGGTAATGTAGAAGAGAGGGTGGTTTTTTCCATTTCTTCAGTTAAGCAGTTCAGGGCTGAAAGACTAGACAGAATATTCCCCCCACCACCACGCTTTGTCTCATCCCTTGTTTCTCCCTTTTGCCTTGTGGCAAAGGACAGAATGACTTCAACCTATTGGCTAGGTGATAAGCTCAGACAGCCCTGCCTCTGTGAACCTGAATTTCAGTGCCAGTAAAGAAAAAAGAACCAACTAAACAAAAAACCCAGATCCCTACTACCCAGCCAAAAAAAAAAAGAAAAAAAGTATGCTGTTGCTTCTTCCTGAGATGTAACACTTTCAAAAGCAAAATTTAAACAGTGGTACTGAAATAATGAGATGATTATGTTAAAAGAAAGGGTAATTTTGTGATCTATGGATTCAGCATGGAAGCACCATACCCATGCATCTTTCATGCATATAACTGAAAGAAAGTTATGAAGATAAAAGTTCCTTTTGTTTTTTTTTAACTTATTCAATTTTTATTTTTTTGTAACTAATCCTTGAAACATGTGTTTTTAAGATTTTCTTCCTGTCTCTTGCAGTTACTAGGCAGAGTTGCTGACTTATTTTTATCATGTGTATTTTGGTGCACTCAGCCTCTGTCACTGGGGATGCGCGCACTCGTTTTATGAATTTTAAGCTAATTTCATGATTTTGAAACTTGAGTCACGTTTTTTTGTGTATCAGAGGTTGAGGAAACTGAATTATAGTTGTTTAAAAAGTGGAGAATGCTTTTGGCTTCTGAGTACTAGAGCCAGTAGTGCTTCAGTGGCGGTTTGGTGACTTGAACTGGCGTATTCCTAGACAAACTTTATACTAGGTCCTAGTGCAGGCTGTGGAGACATGTGAATCTTCCACTTTTTTCCTTTTTTTTTTTTTTTTTTTTTTTTTTTTTTTAATAGAAGTGAATCTGAAGCTCTTCAGAGATAGAAATTGGCAGTTCAAAAGAGAAGGTGGCACTGAGGTAGTAGGAGAGTGTTGGAAAGAGGAAGAAATGTCCTTAAAATATTCTTCCAGGGCCTGGTTTCTGCACCTTCTGTTGGGCAGCTGGGCTGCTGTCAATATGGGGGTTTGTGCTTCTCTTGTTTGGGGATCTTTTTTTTCCTTCCTTTCTAATTTAATGTCAAGTTCCCATTTTAGCCTAGCGTAACAGGAAGCAATCTCAAAACCAACCAATTTAAGCTCCCTTATGTTGACCTTGATGGTTGGTTGGTCTCCATATTGAGATATTTTGTGGTTACTACACACTGTTATTTCTTTCTCTTGATATTAAGTTAATAGTTTTCTTTGAATCGTTTTTGCCATTCCATCTGGTTTCTGTTAATGGCTAATTTTGTTGTTGTTTCTTGTCATCAGTTTCTCTCTTGCTGTCTAATGGAAAATTAGTGTTTTATGACTCATTGGGGTGCTTGTTTTATCTCGATTAACAGTCAGTGGTTAACGTTAGGACTTTGAAATGTAACAACGCTCTTCCCAAGGAAGTATGTGTCTGTCTCAGAGGGGTCAGATTAGTTTGAAGAACCAGATGGAATACCTTAGGCTATTTGAGGCATCAGCTCTGCTTTCAAATCCAGGCTGGGCCATCATGGTTAGTGTAATAATCCCTGTGTTTTCTCTGTCTGCTTTATTCAGGATCTATGCTTCTGATAATGTATTTTTTTATTTTAATACTTCCCTCTCCCATAATTGCATCCCTGCACCCACTCTGGTCTTCAAGAGAGCATTGACTGCGCGTTGTTCTCCCTAAAAAATATCCCTTGTTTCAAGTCAAATTAGTTGCCTGAACTACTTCTGGCTTCCCATTTCCCAGGTTACAGTCAGGGGTCAGAGTAGGAGTTGACTTGGCAATCGTCTGTCTTGTAGTCCGTTGTACTTACTACAGTTGGACGGAAGCTCTTAAATTAAGAAATGATGAGCCTAGCTGCCGTCAACATCCCTGAAACGGCTTTGTGCATGGGAAAGCTTGGGAGCTGCTGGTTTCAAAGGGGCAATGGTTTAGAACTGTCCCTGTTGTTTTTCATCAGCCTTAAAGTAATGAACTTCGGGGACAAGTTATTGTTACTATACTCCGTCACTGCCACATCAGCATTTTAGCTGAATGGCTTACCCCCGCTTGACCAGCTGTTTCAGGCTGCCTGTGTATTTCAACTGGAAGCATTTTCATAATGAAAAGACTTTTTATCGTTTTATTTTTCTTATGGCTGTAATGGTAAGACAGCTAAAAACCTGAATTGTACTTTGAAGGCCCATCATTTACCACAATACTTGTATTCAAATGGCAAACACACTATAGACAAGCAAAAGAAAATTTAAAAAGATCTGTCTGTTCATAAAGGTTATTTTGACTGGAAAACTAATACTGGCTGCACTAGGCAGGGAGGATTTTTGTGGATATAAGTTGCTTTTGCACCATGCTTTTCATGGTATACCTGTGACATTTAAAAAAATTACAACCCTATCCAAGTTTTAATTATGGATTGGGCATTTTCTCTTCTGTCAAAAAATGCTATGTTAAGTGGGAAGGGGACTTGGAAGAGTGGTGCCGGGACCAAGCCAGTTCCTAAGTAAGGCAGCCTTAACCTACACAGTGTGGTTTAAAAATAAGAGGACATCAGTCCTCCTAATAAACGGTAAGCACCAGTGTTGCATATGTTACGGATAATGAGATTTCTAGCTCATTAAAAGCTGAATTGTTTTCTATATACCATTCTTTTTCTTCTCTGTCTCCCTCAGTTATACTGGGGCAAAGCTCTTTTAAAGGCAAGATTAAGACTTGTCTCCAGGTTATCCAGCATACAATGTCACTAGCTGTCCTGGGTGGAGAGGAACAGGCATAAAGCACTGTTTATGTGATAATTCAAGAAATAAAACAAAGGTAGTCTTTAAAAAAAAAAAAAAAAAAAAAACCAACAAAAACAAATAGAACAAAGGCCAAATTCATATAATGCCATAGAAAAATCAAGCCAGGTAAATGCAGTGATAATCTGACCCAAAGGCAGATTTTAGTCTCTTATTTTTTAAAAAGACATGTTAATTTCCTTTAATCAAAGAAACTCTCTGTATTCTACAAACTCACCATAATATCATGGCAGATGGCAACTGGAAGAGACTTAGCAGTGGGAGCTGAGGTTCTTTTGTCAAAGGATTTCTGAGGTGCAGCAGGTGCAGGATGGATGTTAACAGTCTCATTTCTGCAGCCCATTACCTTGAAAGTGGGCAAGGTAAAACAGGGACCAAGGACATTCCTTGGGTGGATATGGATGGAGAGGGAATTCCTCATTCTCCTTTGCCATCAGATATTCTCCCCTAGCCCACGAAAAAGCATGTGAAGCAGGACCTTCAGTCTGCTTTTTCTTGATACTTCAAGCCGCTAATGGTTTCTGCAAATTGTCTGTCATCAGAAGACCTACGTTTCTCATCCCAAATTCAACAAAGAAACGCAAGAGTCATCTTGCCATTAAAACCAAACAAGAAAACTAGGGGGAGAGGAGGATTGTTTCCTTTGTGTTTCTCCTCCTCAGCTGTATTGCAGGTTATATTGCTTATTACTTTCTCTATCCTCGTTTCCCCTTTTTGCTCTTCTGCTCTTTAGTTAAAAGAGTTTTCACTTCTGCCATGCCATGCCACGCCGTGTAGCAGCTGCTCTTGATTTGTGGAAGCGCAAGTAGAAGCCTTCTCACATGTCTGACTCCAGGGAAGATGTTAACATGCTTTTCACTGAAAGGAAAAAAAAGGTGAACACAGATATATTTGAAATGAAAACAGAGCATCTGCAATATCAAGACATGTGAATTTAACAAGGAGGAAACATGAGCTCCTGAGCAGCAGTAGAAGAGAATTTAAGTATGCCCAATGTAATGTGAGTATTTTCGCAAGTTGTCTTCTTCTCTATCATTTATAGACGTGAACCAGTGTTACGTGTCAGCACTTTTCAGAGGTGATCTCTGACTTTCTGTCCCTTTCTTTTCAGCCGAGCTTTGGGAAGGTTTCGTATCCAAGGCCACAAAGGTTTGACTATAGGTAGTGAGTGAACCTCAGCCCAAGTTCCCAAGCCCTGGCTCAGTGGTCATCCTAATGTTTGCTGCTCTTCTTTGGTGCTGTCTGTCATCAACTACTTGTCATTAAAATTCAGATGATACTTGCAGGACTGCATTTTTGAGAGGGTTTCTTTGGCTTAGTTTACTGTAGCCCTTGGGATTCAGCCCTGTCTAGTGCAGATTCTTTCCATTAAATGAAACCAAAAGGTAGTTTGTATGTGGGTTGGTTTTTTTTAATATATATGTATATACATGTGTGTATATGTATTTTAATGCATTTGACATAAATACACCTGGCAGCTTTTACTCAATACACCAGTATCGACCCCTCTTAACGTCTGTTGTCAGGTTGCTGTAGTAGTCTTTAAATTTTCTTGTGAGCTTTCTGAAGCAATTCCAGCCTTTTGCCACATGTTATGCTTAGCACCACAGAGCCCTGCTCCTGAATTCTCTTATTTCTTGAAAGCATCAGTTGAATTTGGCGCAGTTTTCTGATTTCTAAATTACATCCAGATAAGATGTTCCAGTCGTGCTAGGCCCTCTGGCATTTGTAACTCTTGGTAGTGAGTTTAACTCCGTATCTTTCAGGGAATAAAACTACTGCTTCTGTAAGTACTTGTTAGAAGGGCGTTTTGAACTGAAAGCCAAATCTAATGCTTCACCTTTAAGGAGCGTTAGCTAGCAGAAAAATAAAATTCTCCTGGATTTAAAAATGATTGCGGTCCTTTTTTTTTTTTTTTCTGAAGCTTACAGGAGTTCCCCTTTGTACACAGGATTAGATCTTATGAAGATGACTATGTTTCTATCCATTCTAGTTTCTTGATATGGAAGTCATCCTCCTTTATATAGCATCCCAATGTCCTTTTCTTGCATTGAATTTAAAAGTATTTCCAAATTGTTTTCCAGTGGTGACAGGGGATGACACTGAGAAAGACAATATAGATAATAATAGAAAGACAGGAGAAAGGGCTGGTTCATGTGGGACGAGCAGCAGCTAAGAAGAACCAAGGGTGATAGAAGGCCCAAGGAGACAGAACATGTAGGTATGACGTGAGTTAAGACGGTGCCGGGGACAGTGGAGGTGGCTGAAGATGCAGCTGATGTGGTCACTGGTTCATTTGCTGTTCTGCTCACTTTATCTCTCTGCTGCTGAAGGATACAAAGCCATTCTAACTTATAGGCAATGTTTACACGTGGGCTTCGCTGGTTTTCACCCTGTAACTCTCTGAAGCAGCTCCTACGTTTTAATCCCTTAAACCTCTAGTCTCGCACCAAAACGTGTCCCTCCTGAAATGTAATCCTCTTACTTCGGTTCCACTGCTGTGCTCCAGTCACGCTCGTGCGCTTGGGAGCATGGGCAGCAGGTTTCTGCCCGTGCCAAAGGTTGGGAAAATTCAAATACCAAAGTACCTAGATGAGGAGTCCCCACACAACTTTTGTCCAAAGTAATGTTTCTTAATCTTGAATCTCAACATCCCAAATCCCAACTTTTTTGGAAAATCCTTATGCTGTGGTGCCTCACTTGTAATCTTAAAAAAAAAAAAAAAAAAAAAAAAAAAAAAAGCCACCTTTCAGCGTTAATTTATAGTTTGTGTTACCCTCAGTTTGCGTGCCTCCGTGCACGGGAGTGAGGGCATTGTGGAGCACCTTTTGCATTCTCATGGAGCACCATGCTTAGGGATCTAAAGGACATCGTACTGCCAGGGAAGTGCAAGGAGAATTTGGGATCACATTTATGATTGGTCACATTTTATTATGATCACATTATGATAGAGAAGTTTTGGGGGGAAGATTGGTGGGGTGAATTTCCATTCCTCTGACTTGGAGGAAGCCCTTACTAAGGTGTAGTTAGTTCTTTGCCACCACCAGGTGGTGAGCTCCAGGAGGCAGATCCCACAGTCTGATACTCCACGTGAAGATCAGTGCCCTGACAAGGTCCATCTTGGAGATTTTCTACAACTGATAAGAACAGAAGGGAGAGATCTCGGTCACGGTCTCCTTGCTTTGGCACGGCTTCACTGTATGTGAAACTCATCCTGCGCAAGCCACATGCACTATTGAGCCATGTGCCTGTAACAGGATGCAGCTGCTGGCTGTGACACTGAGCAACACCGCGTAGGACAAGGGGTGAATTTCACTCCGGGCAACCTAATTTCCCTGTGCCGCAGGCTTCTCCTCTGCCACGTGACTGCCACATTTGCCTGCTTCAGGGTACTGCTATAAAACTCCTGGAGTGTATTTTGCAAGAGGCTGTAAATTGCAAACTGGTCTCATCATGTCCCTTGTACAGTTTATCTTAGATATTATCTGGTTTGGCTCTTGTTTTGAGCTGCTCCCTACTGCTGTTCAGCCCTGAACAACTGCAGTATTTCCCTTTGGAGAGCGAATACTGTTTCGGAGGAAAGGTGCTATGGAAGAAGCACATTCACTGTGTGCTAAAGTTTCAACTCTGTGGTACGGCCTTATTTTCAGTGACGATTTGGCTTTCAGCTAAATACATATGTTTGTATTAAGAGATTTTTTTTCCAATTTTACATCCTCTTTTTGATGTCATCTGTTCTGTCCTCCAGGGTACTGGCAGCAGATGATATTAAGGAACCTCACAAGAAAAGGGCTAGTTTTTCTGAATGTGTTCATAGAGAATTGGCCACTTGTTCCTTTGAACTCTTTTCTGATTTACTTCTCTGCTGTACTGTGTTCTTAGCTGCAGAATAAGACTACCTGTTTCACTATTTTGAATTTTTAGAGCTGTGAGTTTTAAGTGACTGGAATAGTTTAGTCCAGCTGCTTTTCACTAGGCAGGAGATGTTTTCTTCCCTTCCATGTGGAGAACAAGAGTTTGCAAGGGAAGCTTATTTAGAGCCTACAGGGAGCGCATCCAAGGAGCCACGGGCTTTTTACAGACCTGATATTTAAATGTCCCCATCTCCCTATTTTGAGGATTAGTGAAAATTCATCTGTAAGATTAATAGGTAGCTGTCATAACTACAGGGCGAACTGTACTTTTTGGTCAGTTTAGAAGTGGTTATCCTTTCCAAGTGCCAGTCCTTCCTGTGTTTTCCTCTGAGTTGGTTCCCATTGTTCATGATGCTTGTCTTGTTCCAGGCATCCCTGCCCATCAGCCTCAGGTCTTGCCTGACCTAACACATTATTTAATCCCATCAATAAATTTTCTTCTGGATGCCTGTGAAAAACACAGTGACATTTGTAACTTCCTCAAAGCAAAGCACTTCTGTATGGAATGGTGACATGGAGACAAAGAGTTAAAATGTAAAAGACGATGTAAACCATCTAGGGAATGAAGGGCAGGAAATTTACTGTGAATATGAGACCTATTTATAACTTTCCTTGCAAATTTACATTAATCTTACTCGCCTTTTGTAAATGTCTGTATTGAATCTCCAGTATGGGGGAGTCTGAATGTGGACCAGGATGTTCTGGTTTGAGTCTTCAGGCCTTCAAGCCTCTGTATTTCAGAGCACAATCCAGTTGTTCTTGCAGGTTGCATCCTTATCCCACGCTGCTGTTTCCTCAGTCCCGCTGCCAGCACTGCAAGATGCAGCTCGGCAGCATCCGATCCTTCCCCCTGCACTCCCGCCTTTTCCCAGAGCACTCTTCTGGCCAAATCATCCATTCCATCTTTTAGAGAATGCCTGCACGTTATCTGATATTTCTTTTTTTTCACAGGATGCCTTCTGAAATGCCCCTTTAAAACTAAAATCTCAGTGAGAATTTTGACATTTTGTAATGTCCAGATAGGCAATATCACTTGTCTGGGGTTTGGCCTTTAAGAAAAATGGATTTCCAAAGCAGCAGTTACTTATTCTTTAACCTCCTAGAAAATACTTCAGTAGGCATTTCAAACTGGAAAGATGGTACTTACATTTAGGGATAATTTTATCTCTTGTATTTTCAAAGCTAAGAGGAATCAGAAATAGATTGGGGGGTGGAGGGTTGAAGGTATGGACGGGGAAGTTCCACTTCTGGGTCAGAACCTTGTTGTAATGGGAACAGCAAATATTTTGTCAACGTTATGCCCCAGCTGACAATCTGAGGATCCTACCTCATAAGTGAGTCCTCTCTGCTGGATGCTAGAGCCTGTGGGGAAGCCCCTATTTATTGCTTCAGCTTCTCATGCAATTCCAGGTGAAAACAGCCTCCATAGAGATCTGATTACATGCATTTTCAGAAGGTATACAGAAAGGCCTTTAATCATTTAGCGGTTCTTCGCGGGTTTTTAAAAGTTACTTTTAAAAAATACAAAATGTATTTTAAGAAAATCTATTATCTTCTAAAACAGCTGCAGGTTTCATAGACATCCAGATTTCTGCAGATAATGAATGTGTAGAGCAGTGAACGTAGAGAAGATTGAAAGTGAATCTTTAAAAACTAGCTTTGGTGGGGGTCAAGTTAAGGCAGTCTGCCAAAAGCAAATCGTATCAGCTAATACACTTTTTCTGAAAACTTTGATGCAATTTCCCGCGACAAAAAACCGCCCGCGCTCAAAGCTTTAGGGAATGAAGGGCAGGAGATTTACTGTGAATATGAGACTTATTTATAACTCTTTCCCCTTGGGAAATAAACTCTAGAAAATGCGATGTCAGCGCCTGTGCAGGAATGCAGTACAGTCCCCAGTAGGTCAGCCAGCACCGACAGCTGCAGTTCATTTTCTGTTTCATAGGAATAGATGCGAGAGGCAGAGGAACCCAGCGAAGTGAATTGTTTAATACTACTAACATAATATCAGTACTTTTGAACTGATGCGTGTGTGTTTCCATAAAAAACTCTGAAACCAAGCAGGATTTTACTGGAACTGGAGCATGAGAGATGCGGAAAGAGAATGGGTAAATGTCTTCAGTTAAGTGGAAAAGCTTCTATTCCAATAGGCTAATGGCCCAGAGATTTTATTTTAGCAGAAAATGCAGGCGTTCCTGGGACTGCGGTGGTAAATTTAGTTCTTACGCAGCTGCTGGCATTCAGCTCATTCAGACACACAAAATCCTCAACCCTCCTTATTAGACAGTGACTGCGCTGAAGTTTCCCAACTGGGTGAAGAGCAGGGCTCTTCTGGAAGGCTGCTTCTCTTCAGCCAGCAGGTTTTGTTAGTCACCCATCTGATTGCCTCACACAGTCTTCCGCTGTAATCTGATGATTTTAGGATTACAGTGATGGGAAAAGAGGCTGCCTACACAGAGCGTCCCTTTCTCACCTGCAGCTGCCTTGACTGGCAGTGGGACTTAGGGGTGCTCTAAGCACCGTCCTCTGCATTCACACCACCCGCTCAAAAAATCCTCTTTTTTTTTTTTTTTTTTTTTTTTCTTTTTTTTTTACTGTTTGTTGGCCTTCTGGTTGACTGCCCTCCTGTGCTGGGTCACTGGGCTCATCCCTGCTTTATTCAGAGAATGCAGCTCCATTGGCTTCGGTGTTGCTCAGTGTTAGCACTGCCCAGCGGTCCCTTCCTGCGCAGGGGTTCTTCTAGAAGTGCTCCTGCTTCTCCCTGCTGAACGTGAAGCAAATGTAGATGTCCATGTGCAAAGGCAAACACATGTTTTTCTAGCTGACTCTTGCAGTTCCTTCTTCTCTGCTTCTCATGCTCTAAAGCAAGTCAGTATTTTTAAAACTACTTTAGGTTCCGATCTGCTGAAGTGTGCCTGCTACCAGTTGCAGTCACTGAAATATGTTTTTTCAGATCAGGATGTTGATAGTGGCTCAGTCTGAGTCTTCCTGAGACCGCAGGCGTTTCTCGTTGGTTTTGGTGGGACCACTGTGTCCACATGGAGGGCTGGTTTATTGCTTCCTCCAGGAAATAATTAATCCAAGTGTATGCGTATTATCCTGCAATAGCTGGCTTGAATCATCAGCTTCCTGGTGTTCTTCTGAAGGTGTGGGACACAACTGTGAAGTCTTGTTACTTAGTTATGTGTCTTTTCTTCACTTCACCTTCTTTATTTACTTTCTCTTTTAATAATTTGTTGCTTCAGTAGTCTTCTATGACGACTTGTCTTATTGTTTGTTGCTGAACTCTTTGCATTTCTGCAGCATCTCTTAATACCAGAGGCTGAACTCCTGACTTGACCAACCTTAGTGGTGGAATTCCCCCTGACTTCCATAAAGCCAGGATTTAACCCCTAGTGACCGTACTCAAAAGCTGTTGACCTGCCATTGTTTTTTATACTGTTTCAGTATTCATTTCCACCCATTCCTTCTCCTTGTTGGCATTTTGTTTGCTTTGTTGACTGCTGCTACATTTTGAAGAGAGAAAAGATCTGATTCGGTCTCCTTTTCTAGAAGCACTGCTGCTGAATACAGAACTAAAAAAGATGTCTCTGACAGAACGGGGCACACCATTTTGCTTTTGGTGGTGCCATTGTGGAAGACTTTCCCCTTATTCTATATGGCCCATACCATCTTTTTTTCTTCAATACTTCTTTAAATAAAAAAAGTTGAAATGACCTTCCTAAGCAAACATAAATCTGCTGTAGGATTTTTTTTTCATCCTGTTGGCCTCATCTGTTGTGCGTATCTTTTCCGAGAGTAGGAAAAGTATCAAAAATGTAGAGAATCTAAATCATCTGAGCACTCATCTTCCACCAAAAAGATTTCTTTGATCGATTTTCATGTGTGGGCATAAGGTGTTGTGACAGACATAGCGAAGAAGGTGGGAACATGATGTACACAGATACCAATGATCAATATCAGTAAACTGGATGGCATCAGCTGATAGACATGGATTTAGGTGGTGTTAACCTACATAGTGTTAACCTAAATGCTGTTAACCATTCGCAGATAGATGCTGAATTCCTATCCGGCTCATGTATCAGGGACCCACTCAATGAGTGATATACAGGAAAGACTAATGGAGCACATTAGAATTCTGCTTCTGTCCTTTACTTTCCCTATATTTTCATTTTTCTTCCCTTGGTATCTGTGATGTATGGTGCTGTACTTTCCCTGTTCCCGCTTGTGTGGTTGGAAAGTAACCAGAACGAGCAGGATTTTCTCCTATGAGTAGCAGGTCCTAAACATGCTCTGAATGAGAGTGCCAGAGTGTCTGCTTGTGACTGAGCTATGCAGTAGTTCTCAGCACACCCCTTGTTTGCTGGTCTCTGAAACTTGTTTATCTGTGACTCTTGGGAACCTACACTCTCAGTTCCTTTAATGTTACTAAAATTGTTGACATTTCAAGTGCAGCAACCCAAATGTGGAAATGAAGTTAATGACTAGAGATTTTTAGGCTAAAAAAGAAGTATGTTTAGGGTGTGTTAAATCCTCTGTGTTTAAGAGAAGAGGCTTTTGCAGCTTTTAGCACTGTGCAAGTCATAGAATTCCTTTGTCGGTGAGAAATGGCCGTCTTGAGTCACTGTTGTTCACACAGGACTGTGAGCAAAGAGGATGGTCCTGAAAGCCAGACCTGTGAAAGCCAGAGGCATATGTTGTCTTCTTCAGGTCTGAATTTTGCAGAAAGACCTGAAATGCGCGATTGCAAAAAATGTCCTGCAAGAGCTGTGCTGTGGGAGGGGGTGGTTAGCGATGGCATAGGAGGCTGTGGGTGTAGCCAGGTGTTTCAAACCACTGCCTTACGAGGTTCTTGCCACATGTTGGTACTCTAATAGTATAATGACTTTAAATGTTGACAGCACCAAACACTGCAGAACGCTGGTGGCACCAGTAGGTGCTCATGAATGATGTTGTCCCCAGTACCTGTCTTCTGCCTGGTCCCATGTAGCCTTCTCTGGACATGGACTTGTTGGCTGCGTCCCAAAGCATCAGGTGGGACCCCGTGTGAGACCAGCTGTGATTCCCTGACAAAATGATATAAAATGCTCTTGGGTTACCGGTTAGAGTAGCCCGGTACACCTAGAGAATATTTGCCTTTGTTTCTCCTACCAGGGGTTGTTCTGGGGAAAGAGAGGGTAGTTGTCTCTGTGTGTGTGCTTTCTGTAGGTTTTGTACTAAAAACCGTGATGTGTGTAAGTGTTCACACGTGCATGTTCTTTAAGTGACTTGGGGCAAATAGTCAGTTGACGCCTGAATTTCCTGGATAATTATCCATGAACTCTGAATGGTCACTTAATATAATTTTTTATCAGCAGATTTATGCTTTAAATGATTCTTGTTCTGCAGTTTTAAAGTGCTAGCCTTGATACGAAGAGCATCTTTTCTCTTAGCTGTGAATCATCTTTCCTCCCAAAGCAGTGTTTTTCTTAAGTAGTTTTGATTTATTTCTGTAAGAATGGTTGAATGTGTTGTTTTTCTTAGGTATTACTCTTTGTGTGTTCTCTGACCTTACAAACAATTGTTGTAAGAAATGTAATGTGCTTGAAGCTCTCCAGAACATCACAGGTTAGATTTTTACAAGGATCTCACTCTAACTGGTGTTTAGCTAAGTAACTTTAATGGGATCCATAGGGCCCAGTTCCTCATCTACCTAAATTTGTGCGATCGTTTAACACTAAGTGAGTTTGAAATACTGCAGGTCAGAATATTTTGCAGACTGCACTGATAAAAATGGGAAGATGAAATTTCAGGCAAAACCAAGCTAGTCTCTACTGAGTAGATATTACTAAACAAGTCTCTACTGAGTAGATATTACTAAACAAGTCTGGTATCTACAAGTGTTCTTTCAAAAGTTCTTTTGTCATGTGCTTTTGGTCATATCATGTTAAATGTTACCAAAAATTTCCTGAATGCTTTCCCAGCATCATTTGGGAAGTGATTTCTCTAGTTGCTGTAGGGAAGACTGTTTGCCCTTATGGTCCATGCAGTCAGAAATAGATTAATAAGCAATCTTAATATCTTAACATGGAAAGGGGTGAAAAGAAGATAAAATCCTTGAGTGAAATACAAGCAACTTCAAATATCAAGTCTGCTTTGGGAAGCATCCAGTTTTCTGGTATTGTTCTGAATCTGTTTTTAGATTCAGGAGGCCTTTGTAACCTTGGCTAAGAGATGATTCTGTGATTGACTGTTTTAACAGTGTACTTCGATGGTATAATACAAGTTGGAAATCGGAGAGGCTTTGTGGACCTCCTTAGCTGAGCAGAGGCAGAGGTCCAGGCATGTTGCGTCGTGTCCAGGACCGCGCGGCCGCCTGCCACCCTGCCCAAGGAGCAGCTGCCGGGTCCTGCAGCAAGCGGCTCCACCTGCAAAGCCATGTGGACACCGAGAAAGGCCAGCTGTTCAGGGAGTGCATCTAGGCTGCAGCCTTCCTATGTCTCTTGGCAGCTTGAGAAATTCCAAATTACCAGTTGCCTAGAGGGTTGGGTTTGTTTTTTTTTTTTTAATCTGTGAATGTTTAAAATAGTCAGTTGCTTTGGCATATTGACATGTGTGGTGTACCATGAGAATTCCAGCAGTTGCATTAAATGCAATTACTTCACAGAAGATAGAATGTTATTCCTTTTAATCTGTTTATAATTGCTGGCTTCATCAGTGTTTGCATCCCTCTTTCTGCTGTTAAATACATGAATTTGTTCGAAACGGCATTTTTGCTGTCACACAGGTAAGGCTAATGCATGCTGCTTCCATTAGCAAGAAAGGTGTATATTTTTGGATCGTGTCTTTTGTAGTTCATATAATTTGTTCCCTGAGGGAAGGATTCATTATTCTGTGTTGCATCACATAAAGGCGTGCATCCATTTTAGGCAGGTTGTCTGGCAACAGCAGGATAAGAACATCCGTAAAACATGTTGGATGCCAAACTTTGTAGTTTACTTTTCTTTATTAGAAATTGGGCACGTGGCATGTGAATATAGTAAGTGTGCAAATGAATGTCATTTTAGTGAAGGGTACCAGACCAATGATCTAGTGCAGAAATTAAAATTTGCTCTTCTAGGTGAGGCAGCTTCAGCTCAGCAAGAGGAAGGCTTCTATCTCATCCTCTAGCTCAAACGATTGTAGAGGTGAGATGGAGATCAGACCTCCAGTGTGAAATGGCAGCGGGAAATGTAGGTTATCCGTAAGCAGATGCGCTTTGTGTAAAGCCTTTGGAAGTAAAACAGAGCAATGCAAAAACCAGGAAAATGGTATGTTGGAAAAAAAGTCTGGACAACAAAGCCATGGAGAAAAGGGCCTTGTTGAAGAGAATGATCTCCTAACCTTGTCCAGTGTAGGGTTGGACTCAAGAATGGGTCAAAGCATTGTATCCCACATACTCCAAAGACTAAGCTGGCAAGACTGAGCCCACAGCAATACACAATCAGTAAGGACTTATGCACGAGTGGACCATATCTGGGACATGTAGGGAGCTGTGTGCCTGTCAGGTTTGCATAGTATCAGGCACGTCCACGCAAGCTCTCAGAGGTATTCACAAGGCCGACTGGCGATGGAGCATGTTGTGCTTCTGACCAGACTGTGATACAGACATGGGAAAGAGATTCTTATTTAATTTCAGCATTCTGCTATGTTTGCCATGTTCTTTGAATTTCCTCTCATTTATATTTCTTGTTTGTGACCTGTTGGCCTCCTTGACTCCCCTCCCCAAACCCCCAAGGGGCCTGTTCTTTGAATTCCTTGAACTCTGCCATTAAAGCCATTTGGTCTGTTGTCTTCTGCTTTCATTGGTCTTTTTTTCGTTAAAGCTGTATGATCTTGTGATTTCGTTTCTGTTGCTGATGGTCTCAGGCACAGCTGTAAGTTCAGCACCTGGAATAAAGCTTGTTAATTCTCCTATGTTTTACTTTCTGCCTTGTTTTTTGCCTTCAGGTTGTTTTTCTGAGTTTGTCTCCCACTATGTGAAGTGGCTTGATGTGAACATGAATAAGCAAGTTAGTGAGCTGTCTGTGTAATCCACAGTGAGCTTGCTGTAGATTTTTCCACTGATATGGAAGATCTGAAATCTTATATTGGGTTTTGGTATTCATTCGTGAATTGCTGGTCCCAGAGAATCAAGTGGGATCATCCAAGAACAGGAGATACAGGGCTAGATGGATGGGGCAGATTGTTTGGATTCCTTTTTCAGTATTTGTACTGGGTCTCCACGAAGACAAAAAAGGAAATAGGTGGTGTGATTTCCACCCACCCCCCTCGGTTTCCAGTGTCTGGGGGTAAATACTGCGCAAGAGCAGGGATACAAGGCATAGATGCCATTACTGTTCTTTGGTTGGATGCCATTATTCTTCCTTTCATTACTCTTCTAGCTGTGTGCAAAAATCATCAATGAACCTTGATGATATTTCATCGTATTTTATGGACAAAAATTTGAAATGAGCAAGGCTTAAGAAGTTTGCCAAGCACTGGCTTTATAAACTGTTAGTAAGTTTATTGCTCTTCCATGATGACATGGTGACTGTCATCAAAGAAATAAAGACCATATTCAGTTGATATGATGCAAAATACCATTTCCTACTGAAGTAATTAAATGTTGGATTCTGACAGTCACAAGATCTAGCGCTGACAAAGCTTTTGTAATTTAACAATACATTGGTTTTGACAGATGGAGAAAATAATTCACATAGCCTTCTCCCATTTCTTTCCCCTCATTCTATATGCTTCAGACAATTAAGTGCACATGCCAATCTTGTCAACAACAAGAACAACCCCTCGCCCCAAACCAAAAGCGTACGTTCTTTTTAATTTCCACTGTTCAGGTATGGGGTTGCAGTGCAAGATCTGCATACGTTCTGGGAAGGGGTTGCTAGGAAATCTGACACAGTTATGAAACCTGAAACGGTACCTGGGTGTGTACGACTGCGTGGTTGTAGAACAGCCGTGCATTCATGCCCTGGTCATGGGACTTGATGGATGAACTGAGTTTCACTCCTGACTTGCTGCTTTGCCCTGCGAGGGCCATGCAGGTACTCAGCACTTCAGCACCTCGCCATTTCAAGCAACGCCATTCTGTGTCCCATTCTGTAATTCTCATAAGATCTAAGAATGAGAATTGCTGTATGAATGGGGGTAATTATTACTTATTCATTATCTTCTGCAAAGTTTTTTTATTAAGGAAAGTAACCGTTTACCCGGAAGACTTTGTTGAAATGGTGCCCGTGCCACTCAGTGTTGATAACAGTAAGTGATTTGACTACATATCGATCTTGTGCTTAAACTATCATTGTAAAATGCAATTGTAACGCACAAAATGAGACTAAAATGGCTTTCAGATTCCAGGTTGAAAACTACAAGTAGGCAGTGCCCTAGCCAGTCTGCCCTGGTTTGCTTAACTGTGTCTCTCTTGGATTGAGGCATTAGTACCTACCTTGTAGGGATCTGTGGCTGGGGCATTGCAGTGAGAACCTCATCAAAACAAAGGGCTCTGCTCTTCATTACGGAGATTTTAGTTGGAGAACTCGTATTATTAGATGAGGATCTTAACCCATTTCATCGTGTAAGATAACGTACCATGAAAGTTGCATTGCAAAATGGGGAATATAGTGCCCTATCAGGTCACTGGGTGCGTTAGCAAATTAAGACTTGAGGAAGCAGGCATGTGCTAGGTTCATGCTTAGCCATTGGTGGCTTCAGGAGGAAAGAGGACCTTCCTCTGGTGCCATCTGGCCTCCTTTCATAGAGCAAAAGAGAATAACAATCACCTTGTCAAACTATTGGGATTTGGCTTGCAGTTTCTTCTCCAGGTCTATGAGCAGAGATAAAGATGAGTTTAGTATTAGCCATACTTAGACCTGAAGATAGGTGTGTGTAGTCAGGGATGTAGCCAGAAGAAGGCTACACTTAGCTACGAGACTACTTCCTCTGTTGTCTTCTATTTATCTGCTGTAATAACTGAAAACCAAAATGTCGGGAACATAAAATACAAACCACTTTACCAAGATACTTTTCTCCTTCCACCCTGGCAAGGACATCCAAGTTGTATATCTGTAGGGAGTCTACAGCCGAGTTTGGAGAAAGGTCAGCATGATGCATTGGTATTGCAAGTGCAGGAGAGCTGCTGTGGCTGCCTGAATTGTTATCAGTGGGGTGGGGACCTTCCTGCTGGCTCAGGTGATAGGAACTGGTGTTTTGGGGCTCACAAGGCTTCTGGGTTTGGCTGTGTAAGTCACACAGCTGGTGTGCTTAGTGGAAAAAAGATATGTTATGGTAGGGAAGCAAGGGTAAAATAACTTGAAGTGCTGAATATAGAAGACTGAGGTAAAAGGGAGGATGGAAGGGAGGTGTCAGCTTCCAGATCTCTGAACTGCAAAGGGAGAGGTGTCATGCAAGAGTAATCAAGGAATGGTGGCAGAAGGGAAAATGTGCCAGCAAGGTGGAGAAGGCAAGATGAAGAGCCCTGCAGGAAAGCAGATGTGAGCAGTTGCTTCAAACTGCTGAAGGCGGAGGCAGCTCTGTCTCTCACAGTAGGGACCAAATTTAAGGGAAAGATAGAAAAAGAAAGGAAAGTTGGGAGGGGGATTCAGGCAATTGCAAGGAAGTGCATCCAAAGGTTAGAAAAACATGCCACTGTAGGAACGGCTAGCAGTTTTTCTGTTTTTCAGTCATTTCCCTGCTTCTGCCTTCCTTTCTGTTTCCCTAGAGCCAGGCTCTGATGGAGAACCTCAGAGCAGCAGCTGGCAGTGAGTGGCTCAGGAGAAGTTTAGATTTTTATTTTTTTTTTAAAGTGCCTGCCAGGTGGTTCTAGTTGAGTAGGATGATTTTGTAAGGCAGGATTCCCATTATCCCCTGCAGAAAGACTGATCTGCTAAAGTAGAGTGACAAAGGCTTTAACTGGTGATAATTGTACGGTCTGTGCTGGCAGATGTTGCATTTGTCTTGACCTTTCATTCAAGTGCAAAGACTAACGCTTTTGCAAAAAGGAAGGAGAGCTTGTTTGGAGCTGTAATTACCAGACTAGAATATGTATTACTGTGGAATGAGCGCATGCTAGAAAAAAATCTCTGAAGACCTTTATTTGTTGGGTAGTGATAGTACCATAATAGAGGTTTAGCCTTGCCACTCCCATGTCAGTGTTAATTTGTGAATAATTGGTAGAAGATCCCAGGATGAAGGTACCAGTGGTGGATATAGTGTGAAAAGTGAGCTTTTGTTTGTTTGCCTTCAAAATAATTTTTACCTATTTAATGTTTCTCTTCCTCACTTAGTAATTGTGCCTGCCATTAAAATCTACCTATTCCAGGAGTTCCTTCCATGGCTTTACAGCTCTTTTCTATCTTAATGACAGGAAAACATATGGCATCCTTAATGTATTGCGGCATGGGAAACGCCAGCAAGCACTGGCTGTATTTAATGGCTTCCACAGTGCTTTTTCCTGAAGGATAGATGGTTATTATTTTATTTGTAGAAGAGAATTAAAAAGCACAGCTAGACTTCATGAACTATGTTACTTAGAGGTGTTTCTATTGCTGTTTAATGATTTAAAAAATAATAATAATAATTTTTCTGTTCCTGCGCAGAAGCTAGTTAAGAAAGCACTGTACATTCCTTCAGCAGGGGTGCTACTTGAGTGGTCATAGTGAACGGGAAATTGCTGTTGCACAGCGAAACTCGGTTGTTTATCTGTTTTCAGCCCAATACATTTTAAAGTCTGCCTGTATGTAAGCTGTGGAACTTGGAGCTGCTGTTTCAAAAAATGTTCCTGATTAGAAGACAGGCTAAGACAGGGCCATCAGTTGGTGTCCAAGGGCTGAAGCAGTTTTATCTGGGTGATGGGGCTGCTTGGTAGTTGACAGGCCAACCAGACTGGAAAATGTGTGTATACTTGCAAGTCTGTGATGGATCTGGTAGTGCCTATTGGGTCGCTTGTCACTCCTTGAAAGTATTGGTGAGTTGGTGCTCCTCCTGCTTGTCAGTAAGCAGCCCATTAGAGTACAAAATTGGGCCAGCCTGGGCTAACACTGTAGTGAATTTCCTGTTGACTTTATGGACATACCAGCTTTGCGTGGTAAAGGCGCTGAAATGTGAAAGAATGCTTAGGTGGCTAGGAGTCCTTGAGAAATACCACCGATACTTCAATATAGGCGTTCATGCACTTCATTACCCTTAAGGGAATAGTTTTCAAGACTGCTTTTTTGTTTAAAAATTATCATTCTTTCAAGAACAAACCCAACTTTCACAGTCATCTACTGACTGAAACCTCTGATGTAGGTATGGTTCCAACCACAGATCAATAAAAACAATATGAGCATCTGTCTCTTAAAGCCTCCTGGCATCCATCAGATGAAATCAGTTCTGGGAGCAGAGCAGAAAGACTAGTTTCTGTGGTGCAGCTAAGAAAATGTTTGCTCTGCATCATTTACTGTGTTGTACAAATATAGGTCTTGTCCTCCAGCTTGTTTGCGCTTCCTGAATTTTAGCACATCCTTTTCAACACAGGTGCCTGTCTGTGTTCAGTGATGCTCCCTTGCAGGCATATTCTTCAACTAGATGGTGGTATTTAGGGAGTGTTGAGTTAATTGAAGAACCTCTGCTCTGTCTAATTTTATCTCCAGGAATTTCACCTGGAAGTCTTTGACACCTAGGGCAGGATTTGAGACTGTCACCTGTGTGGACCTGTATGTGTTGCTTCAGGCAGACTTCTTGGCCAGGGGTCCCGCTCTTCACTACCATTTTTCCTTGTCCCACATAGCCTTGCTTTGTTTACCTCCCACGCGTCCCTAGAAGGCCAAGCACAGCCTGCTTCACCCCACACCTCACACATACGCAATGACAAGTCTTTGTGCTTGCCAGCTCGTGTTGGTCTCTCTTCGTCATAGCTTGAAAACATGTCCCTGCCCCCTTTTTTCTTCCTCCCATCTTGTGTAGCTTCAGTGAACTCTTTTTTTCCCTGTTGCTATAGCTACACTGCCTTTGATGAAATCAGCTAGGTCCTTCCCTTACGGTTGGAGTGAATTCTTAGCCATACTGGCTCTGGCAGTAGTCCCGTCCGATGTTAGTCTTCACATAAGCATCGTGTCCATATTTCTGGGGGGGTCTCTATGTGTTTGTTTCTGTGCCAGGAATACTGTTATCTATGTAACAAAAGCTCATAGTCATCTCGAAAATCAAATTCGGCCTTGCAGTGTGCAAATCTGGCATTCAAGTCAATGGTAATTTAGACCATAACTATTCCAGACCTTAAACTAATCCTTGCTGATTTTTAGTTTGGCCATCAGTCAAAACTGGCAGGGCGCTCCCTGGTCGCTTCTCCTCTGTTCTTCTTCTGAAACACTATTTTACTCTCTTCTGGATACTCAAATTCCTACATCCAGAGGATTTCAGAACACTGTTTGCTTCCTCATGTTTTTAAGGGAGGAAGTGCAATTTATACCCATGAAGTGAGGCGGTGCCCGGGACTGCGTTGAGAGGCAACTGGTGTTGTAAGGAAGGGACTGCCTGCTTTTGTAAGCACATGCTGAAGTTTTCTGCCTTGCCTTCTCTTTTTCTCAGCACAAAGCTTTGAAGTTGCTCTGGGGATGTGCTGTAGGAAGAAGTGTCTGGGAGCGCGGGGATCTCCAAGTGTGGGTGTAGCATCTGGGTGCTCAGCCAGCTGGGCTGATTTAGTGTGGGCTTTAAGCATTGAAGGTCACTTGATTGTAACACACCATAGGGCAGGAGGTCTGAAACCAGTTGCTACGTCCAAGCTGATCTAGGAGTAACTGCAGTTGACTGTTTTGAGGTGTTTTGGTTGTTTTTTTTTTTGTTGTTCCCATTTGTTATCTACAGAGGACCCAAGCTCTGTCTGATCAGTCAGACTTCACAGACTTAGAGGAACATAGATACTGATCTGTAACCAAACTTTATGACTGGCCGTGTTTGTAATATTTGTATAGAAAAAAGTATTTTTTCTTAGATTTTATTCAGAAAAGTTTTTGCAGAGCAATTTCTAGGCTTTTCCCAGTGGAGCAATTGTGTCCAGTTACACTCATGGTAAACTTGTGTTAAGAAACCAGAAAACCTTAAAGGATGAAATATCTTGGTGAAAACTACAGTTTATTTTGGTAGGAGATAATGTTGTCGTCCTTATCGTTCAGGGTATGCACATGGAAAGGTGAGTAGCAGTTACAGTCGTCACTGATTTCAGTTTTGAGAATTGCAACTTCTGCATTTCCATCTTATATGATATTTCCAGTTTAATTCTGAGTTCTGTGGTAAATAGGAAGTTCCTCAGTAATTCTGCCGTGTCTCCTGAAATGACATGCATGTGGGTATTCACAGTTGTCTCCGGACATCACTCTGATACTTTTGGGTTTTTTTAAGAAAGAGCTTTCAGATTTAGTGGTTAGATGTTTGCCTTTAGATGTAGGTGAAGCAGGGCTGAGAAATATCCTTTCCAAAATAGATGCCATCTGAGAAAAGGGCTTTGCAGTATTCATAGAGAGAAGAAATCGTTGTTCTAGTATTTCTCAGTTTGTAGTTGTCCTGCCTATGTGATTTTCTGCAAGGTAATATCTTGTTAAGCGAACAAAGCAATTCAGTGATTATCATAAATCAGGCTGATGTCAATAGAAGCAACATCCTTAGGAGCCACAGCTGGAAGACTTTCAATTGGTTTCAAATACCAGCTTTAAAATATCCCCGTAACTGTGATTTGTTGCTGCAGTGATCCTGTTCTTCCTCTTTCAGAATGAGAAGGCTTTGGGGCATTCCGTGAGCCGCTCTAGTAACATCTCAAAGGTATGTACCCTGATATAATTCAGTCTTTAATAAATTGGGGATACTGGGATTTCTTTTATTTTGAAACTGGGGTGATAAACATGGCAATGTGACTAGTAGAAAATGCTTCCCGTGCCTGTCTGTCATTGAGAGTCGCTCCTGAAACGGTAGAACTCTCTGGTGTTTTGCAGATTCTCTTTACAGGTCAAATGAAATGGAAGCTACAGTAGGTTTTCTCTTTCACACTGTCAGCCTCCTTGGCTTCGTAGGAGCAAGGTAGGTGCCCGAGAACTTATCTTGGGGGGGAAATCGCTCCAAAAACATTACTCAAGTATGTTCTTTCATACTGTAAGCTATCTGATGTAATGTTCTCTCTAAGATATGTATAGCCATGCATCCCGTAACATGTATTGGATATGTGGCTAAACATTATTTTATTGTCACTTCAACACTGAATTATTGTTAGCATCATGAAATGCATTGTTATCAGGGCATGGCTATGTAAGTATTTTTAAATGTTTGCTGCTACAAGCCCTGATCTTGTAAGGGAAGTATGATGCTGTACCCAGTGTAGTCACACTTCAGTATGCCGATGGGCACATCAAAAGCACAATTGCTTTGTTATGCCATTAGGAAAAAAGTATCTTCTGTCCAAGATGACTTATTACAATACATACCCTACTTCTACTTCTGCATTACAAATGAGAAGGGCTTTTTCTTTAATTAGCTGGAAGCCTGACACTTTTTTGCTTACACATGTACAATTAAAGCCTTCGTGCAAGCAAGGCTGTGGTGGTTGACCAGTATTTTTCATGGGGTGCGTAAGCCTTAACCTTCATTGCCACAGTTGATGTTGTTGGTAATAGTGACTTTTAATGAGAGACTGAATCGTCATGGCTGTGACAAGCTGAAATCCCTTTTTTCTGGGTGCTTCAAGATATAGGAAGCTATTCATGCCTATCTCCAGCAGAAGAAACAGTGGCTGCATTTAATTTATGGTTTATATGGGCACAGACAGCTTTCACTTTGGAGCAGAAAGACAAGATTACTGGGTGTCTTAAATAATGAGCTGGGCAGCTGCCCAGTGCACGAGGTATTGACCAAGCTGAAGGTGTTGGTATCATGGAGCAATGTGGGATTGTGTTTTGCATTCAGCATCAGAAAATGTGCATTCACAGAAAGGGTTTTGAAATAAATATCATGTGAGTGCAACTCCTCATCTGTGCTTTTCTAAAATGGGACTGTGCCTGTTCCTTCTTACCCTGGTTCTTCTCTTCTTAGGCATCCTCAATTGCATTTTTCAGGCATGTTCAGCAGACATGGTAGATTTATCATCAAGTGTCATTGTACTTTTCTCAGAGTGTCTGAAATTCAGCACAACAAGCCTTTTGGCAGCAGTGGTTTGGTACCCATATGAAGCTGCACAGTTCGTTCCTAATTCATCGAGAGCTGGTAGTGTGGCAGTGCAGTGGGAAGGACCTTGCACTCTGGCAAAGCTCTCCCTGGGAGCGCTGGCAAGCGAGACATCAATATTTGCATTCATCTTGAAACACTGAAACGTTCAACGTGATTGCTGTGTGTTGCAAAAGCTGAAGTTCTCAAGGGGAGCAAAAGTCAGCTTTGCCAGTTCGATGGGTGAGACTTTTCGGTTGCAAACATTGAGCTTCCGAGCAGTACTGATGTTCTTGCTGCTCCTCTGTCATCTCCGTGTCTGATCCGTTCCGTGCACCTACTCCACTCTGGAGATGGCTTCTAACAAGCGCAAGAGAAGTCCCACCGGTGAAATCATTCCCCTGATTTGCCTCATACATCCGAACGCTGCCTGGCACATCCAGGCAGTTCAGTGCTAAGCTGCAACAATTTATTTTGCAGTCTACAGGTGGGTTGGCTGTTGCAAGCAATTTGTAGGACAAAACAAGAAGATTACAGTAGTGGGATGCTGCGTGGAAGCTTAAGCACATGGAAAATTTTTCATTAGTTCTGAGGTTTAATAGGAAAGTAAGTGCCTTTTATTTTTGTTTAGAATAGTGTTACAACCTGACAAAAAGGCAGATTGAATACATGTACAGGAAGAAGTATGGAAATGCTTGGCTGCCTGTATAGGGCTTTTAGAAATCCTCAGAGCTTGTTGATACCACACCGTTTTAAGAGGAGCTATTTAACCAAAGTTGAGTTGATAATCAATTATATGCTGCATTTCCAGATATGTTGATGTGTGTGTACGGAAATAATGATCACAATTCCCGCAAATGACTGTTTCAGCTATTATTTTTCCACCCAAATCTAGCTTACAGTGTAGCAATGTAGCAAATCTGCTACAAATGCTTGGCACTGATGCTTGATTCAAAGCCTTTCTGGTGCTGCTATGTCATTATGAACCCGCTGTGATTAATACTGTGTGTCTTTCCACTGCTCTCAGTTGCAGTGTGCACTGTGAGTGGAAAGGATTGAGTCAGAACTCAGCCTCTAGCCAAGAGAGGATGCTGTGTTACTCCGTGTGACCAAGGAAAGCAATGCCCTAGGGCTAAAAGTGATCAAGGAGGGAGGCAGACAGATGGTGCCACTGAAAATGAGATCAGCTGGTAGAGGTAGCAGGACCTCTCTGAACGTGGACCCCAAGTGTTGGGGCCAGGTGGAGCCGTCCCTTGGGAGGAAGGGGCAAAAAGGCAGCTCTCCAAGAGGTAGATGCTAAGAGAGGCTGAAGAGATGCTAGTACATGTGGCCAGGCCAAGAAAAAACAATCACCTGAATACTTGACCAGGGAGGGAGGCCAGAAGCAGCAGAAAAATGAGTAGGGAATAAGATGTAGGAGGATGTTCATACGGTGCCATTAGGTTTTGTGCAGTCTGTTGCACGCTGGGGGATGTGGCATTCCTCCAGGCCTTTCTTTGCTTTTTTGGTGTGTGTATTTCAAACACTCCTTTTAAATCTGCTCCACATGAAACGCTTGAATTCCTGGAATCTTTTCTATGTTTGTTTTGAAATTTAAAAAAAAAAAAAATACGGTTGAAGGCAGGTTGAATTGATTTAGTCATGGGAGTTGGACATGGCCTGGTTCCCAGCTTGCCCTGTTGAAGTACAGTGATGCTGATTGAAACACCCCCGACTGGCACAGGGGTGGGTGTGCAGCCCACATCCACATCTCAGCTCTTTACCCTAAGCCAGCATTTTTGCCAAGAAGTCACCCTTTACTGGTAAATGCCTTCATCATACAAGCCACACAGAGAAATAATTAAGGTTTACAGAGGCTTCATGCTCTAAATATAGATGAAATTGACCCCAAAACACAGCCAGTCACTGACAGCAACTAAAAAAGGGATTTTCACAGTGGTGGTAATTCATGCCCTCTGTTCTTAGATTCTTAGATAAAAGGAATTGTGCTTACAAGCAGATTAAATGAGGTCACCAACAAAGCTGGTCTATAAACAGTTATCCTCAAATTAGTGATATTGTTTAGCTTTAAAGTGTCTGATATATCCTGAAACTGATGGTGTGATGTATGGAAATATCTGCAGGTCATCTGTGTGCTCTTCCTGTCATCTGATTGCTCTGGAGGGCTGATTTTAGTGTAGTGGGGAAGCACTTTGTAGTCTTATTTTCGTGGCACTCAGAGGAGTAAACTTTGAAAATGCTAATACTGAGATGACAGCAAAGGAATCAAAAGTGCACTCCTTAAAAAATATAAATGCTTTGTCTTTTCTGAAGACCTGTACAGTTTATCTTTTGAGCAGAAGCACATGGTAAAGTATTAAATTATTCTTGGGCTGAATGGCAGACAGTGCAGACGCAAAGTGGTAGCCTAAGCTTGCTATGAAATTTAAAATCCATTTAGGCTGTTCATCAGCTTGGAACAGATTTAGAAAAGCATATGAATACACACATCCACTGTTGCCTGAAGCTTTGATGGATTCAGTGAGCGTTCGTCCATAGAAAAGCAGTCTCAGGTTTTTCAGTCGCAGAGCTTAGCCATCCTGTAGTCTATCAGATGACCAAGGCTTACTGAAAAGAACTGCTGCTCAGAAGTGTTCTGCTCAGGTTTGTGAGCCTAGGGGTAGGGAAAGAGAAGTTGCTTAAAAAAATCACAAAAAAAAATCCTTCTACTGAGCTACGGGATAAGGGAAAAGACAGGAAAAATTGTATAGCGTGAAGATTAAGGTAAACTTATTCCCCCACCCACAAGAGCAAATAATCTCATGCTGGAGCACGGTGCAGTCGTGTTTGTAAGGAGTGCGACCGTCTCCCTGTGTGCTGTGATAAATCCCCACTCCTGGGGCTGGATTCTTACTTCATAGAGGTATGAGGGCACCCTGTGAGGGAGGAACCTGCAGGAGTTCCCTTTCCTCTTTTGTTCCCTCAGTCCATTCAAGGTATTTTGAGGAAGATTTTTAAGTCAAAGGGCTATTTTTTTTATTATTTTTTTTATTATTTTTTTTTTCTTCTTCTCCCTGCAGAACCTGTTGTTGTCCCTGCAGAACCCAGTTGTTACTGGGTTTAGTCAACATTCATCCTGTGCTGTAGGCAGGTTGAATTACACCTGGGGAGATTTTGAAAGAATAGCTAGCCTCCTTTCGCTAGTGCCTCCGGCTCCGGTATCTCTAGAGAAAGTTCCTGCCAGAATCCTCCTTTAGATTTCTTTAGGAAGAATGAGGGGAAGCTGACTTCAGCTTTGCTCCTAGTTTCTAGACATAATTTTCATTGCAGTCATATACATTATATAAAGTATGGAACAAAGCTCTTCCAGCAGCTGACTACTGGTTGCTATCAAATTGTTGTCAAAATTATAGGGTGGAGTTGATGATCCTGAAAATTTCAGATGCCTCTTTCACACGTCTGTCTTTTTTTTTTTTTCTTTTTCTCCCCCAATATTTTTAACCACTCTCCATTCTAATAATGCATGTTATCCCAGATAAAGACACTTGATTTTAATATGCGCTGGTAGTCAAAATGGCACAAGCCTGGTAGGGAGAGTATAATGGAGAAGACGAGAAGTTACTGATGTTTGATCCTGCCGTGCTGGTATTTAGGAAAACCTTTCAAAACCAGCCTGTCAGTGGGGCTTTCTACCCTTCACAACACCCAGTCTGTCAGTAGTGGCCTGTTTGGGCTATCTCAAGTGTCAGGTTAGTACACTTGGCACAACTTGGTCTCGTTGCACTGCTGCCTGGGTGTGCTAGTTCAGCTGGAGGCCTCCTTTGGCACATGTGCAGTGAAACGACCGTGTCTCCTTCACAGATGAGTGTTGGAGACTTTACAGCTGCAGTGCGCTTTAGCGAGAGCCCTCAGCCAGCGTTTACATGGAGTACAGCACTTGCTGAAAGCATAAAAACACAAACATGTTGCATCCTGGTGGCTGGATGGAGCCAAGCAATTATATTTGTTCTGCAGTGGCTCCAGAGAAATGATGGATGTGTCCCTTGGGTTTAATCAAGACCTCCCCGCCTGCCTTCAGCCCAGGCTTGGGACTTCTCCACAGAGCAGGCAGAACTGAATTTTGCCACGGTGGATGAGACAGGCCTGGGGCTGCCCCTGCCAAAGGGAGGGGAGGTGAATGGGGCAGGAGTGGCACAACAGAGCCATATTCCCTAGGTCTCTTTGTAGGTGTCCTTTCCCTATCTGAGGACTAGCCAGGTTAGCTATGGAGCGCCTTGCAGTGACACTTGGTTCCTTTTTTCACAAGGCCTCCATCACTGGTGTTTTCTTTCCTAGATCACTGTCTGCGTCTAGATCTTGCCAGAGGAACAGGTGTGGGGTGGTTGGTCTCGGTTTCTGTGGTCTAAACTAAGGAGGGAGCAGAGCCTGGGGCTTTCGCTGCCTCTGGAGATGCGCCATGCCAGATAAGTACCTGCCATGTCCGTGTTTAGCTGCAGCCTTGCCTTTTTAATACACGTTTAAATGGGGTCTGTGCAAGAGAGATAAAATAGCTCTTTGGCAACGAGTTCTTCTAAAACACAGGGTGTGATAACCGTCCCTCTGATTCTGTCTTTCCCATGTGCTTCTGCCACATTTGTCATTGTGATGCGTTAACACCAGGAGAGACAAATCTGCGTAACACCAGGAGAGACAAATCTGCTCAAAACAAAACTCCCAGTGGCCCATTGCAGATCGCAGCACTGTCATCTCAGTGCTGAAAAAGCATCACAGTGCGGGGGGTTGCTTGGGGTGGTGGTGATTAAAGGTTGTGGGCCTCAGTCACTGGTTGTGCTTGGGACAGGACAACTCCGGGGCAGTGGTGAGAGACGTCTCCGCTTAGCCAGCACCTGATATGGTTAGCTATGTCTCTTCAATCCCCAGAGGGACTGATGGTAGTTGGAGCTGACTGAGTGGAGAAGACCATCACTGTGCTCCCATTGTTCTTGTGTGGAAGGGAGGCAGACAGAAGCTGCTACAATGGTCTAATGGTGCTTGAGACACCTTTTAGCGTCAGTCTTTTTGGCAGCAGGTGCAGCTACCTTTTAGGATTTTTATTGCTATTTTATTTTATTTTAGCTCAGCAGAAGAGCATAGTTTTGAAATGGGTTCATCACAGCATAAAATAAAGGCAAACCCATAATCAAAACGCCAGGTTGAAATTTGGGTTGTGGAGCGTTTGGCTCCTTGCTCTACTGCTAAATTTGTGTTTGTCTGAAGCTCCTTGTGCTGCAGTTCCTCCTGAGTAAAAGACTTAAAATTTTGCTTCTTTTCTCTAACCCTTTGTCTGCCCAAAGGAGAGGTGTGCTCCATTATTACATGTGTATAGTGCTTAGTATGTTAGTTCCAGGTCCTTATCTGAGACTTCTGGGTGTTTTTGTAGCAGAAATAGTAGGTCCACAGTATTGATCCTATTCATGTGGCACCTAGAAATGACGAATTTTGCAGGTGTGGGGGAAAACCTTTCTTTGCTTCCTTCAGACTTATAATCAGCAGAGGAATTCTTCTGGAATTAAATTGTTTCTAACTTTTAACCTTCAATGAATAATTTAATAAGGTTTTTAGAATGTGACAGGCCCTGTTCTTTAAAATGAGGTATAATTGCTAGTACTAAAGTGCAGCCCAGAGTGAGAAGACAGCAACTATATCCAGAAGTGCCATCTCAGATAAGCAGGTTATCTTGGAATGTACCCAAGCCATTGACATGTTCACTATGGCTCACTTCAAAGATGTTTTAATTTTCTGAGGCAGGATGAGGTTTTTTGCTCTTCAGTGTGCAGCGTGTAGTCAAAGTAGGCAATCAAAAAAGGCTGAGTTCCTTCGCCCAGACATCACACTGTTCATGGAGTGGGGGCAGAATGAGAACAAGCAGCTATGGCAGCACATGTATGTGTGTATATATGTACAAATATATATATGCACACACATAACATATATATAAAGATATATATATCTTCTTGATCGCAACCCTACGGGGAGCTGTAGGCGTCCCGGGATTGCTGCCTTCAGAGTCACTGCGATTATCTACACACCAGTGCGGAAGGCCACACCGTGACCTCACTGAATTGCAGTAGATGGGAATGTCGATATACATAATTAACTAACTATTGACCTTTAGTCCTGAGCTATTTTAGGCAACCTGTCTGGCTGTACAGGGTAAGTCGCTAGCACATAGCTCCTAGGGCTTGTCATTGGAGGTGATGATATTCTTCCATGCGAAGGGCATGAAAGTCCACAGAGGTTCAGCAAGTGATTCCGGAGTTAGAAGGGTTGAGGCTTAGGCCACTCACCACATAATGACCGTGGCAGAAACCCTGTGACAAGGAGTGCTTTAAAGCCTATAACTGTTGTCACCACTGTAAGTAGTAAGTCCAACCACAAGTGCCGCTGGTGGGGCATTAAGGATGGTGTGTGTACAAGAAGCTACAGAGTGGTGAAGGCTTTGATTGCTTATTTTCCCAGCCTCTTCAGAGCTGAGCCGTGCGTGGGAGCAACATCAGAGCTCCAGACTAGCTGAGTCCACCTCTCTGTTGCATTCACCGATCATGTTGCCTCTTTGCCGTGTTCTGGTCCAAGGCTGCCAGGTTTCTTCTTTTCTGAGGCACTTCTCTGCCTGATAGCTGCTGTATCTGAGTCAGTAAACCCAGGTGAGCTGTGTGGATTGGTGAGCGTCAGCTGCGTGCACCTCTGCTTCTAGGACTGGCAGAATTTACTTCTTGGGCTCTTGGCAGCAGCCTGCATTCTATGATGCTCTTCTCTTGTCAGTGGGTTGTGCCTCACTGTTAGAGGCTCGTTGCCCTAACCGACCGATGTTCTTCCGGCAGCTGAAGCTAGGGAAGTGACTGGCATTAAACAAGCTCAGTAAAAGAAGTGGTTAGTTTTACCTCACCTCACTATCCTAATCTGATTTGGAATGCAGCTGTGTAAATAGTTTCACGATCAAAAAGCATGGGAGGAAAGGAGGACAGACTGAGAGACGAGAGGCTCATTGAGCCATGGCTTTTGGTGGTAGCCACAGCTTACGTTAGCTTAAACCGAGGGTGGGCCGTAACTTCCTCCACTGTTTTGTTGTTCCGCTTTGTGGTGCCTTTCCAAGTGTGTTAACTTCTGTTCATGTTTTGGTTGCATTTGCATTATGTATGAAGACGGAGCAAAGGACCTCCCGTATTGAAGCAGGAAGAGAGGAGGAAACGTGCCTGAGATGTGGGGGTTTTGCAAGCTGTCCTGAACAGTGCTGGCATCCAGAAATGGAATAGCAGGCTTGAAATGCAAATGAAATTCCACAATTTCTTGTTTGTCCCAGACTCTTGATTTCCCAAGTGGTGAGACTTTGTCACTGTCTTGATGCCAGGCAATTGGATCAAGAAACCAGTAACATGGTTTCGGAAGGGAAATTTTGGATCATTAAATCTACTCCTCTGCTATTAGACAGTCATATCATATATGCTGGTTTTTTTTTTTTTTTTCAAAAAAGCTTCATTGGTAAAGTGAAGGGGTAGAGAGATTGGATTCATTCTAAGCAGGTTACCCTTCTGTGATTTGCTCATAACACAAAACCTGAGACAGATTTATTAATTGATTTGTGTCTTCGGTTCCAACTAAGTATGGCTGTTTCCATGGCAGAATGCAACATGCTGTTTTACTGGTTCAATAGTTTGTTTTTAGAAGATTGCTAAATATGTCTTTTTAAATAGTTCATTATTTAAATCTTATTAATTTTCTTTTGCATAATTATAGCAGCAGATTATAGTGTGTCAGGTCTTTCACTAACTTGTCAGTCTTTCTTTAAAAAAAAAAGTAATTACTGCACAAACTCATTTTAAAAGATAGGATTTGAAGTCAGAGATGTACCTGCTTTTAGGAGATGTTAAGCATCAAATACAGAGCAAATTTCCAAGTAATACCTGAATTCACCTCACTGTATAATCAGCAACATACATCGTTAGCATGTGCAAGTGGTGTAAAATGGGAAGAACCATAGTTTCCAGGATAAAGCCAATAATTGGTCTTCAATTTGTAACAGTCATAAAATGACTCACCTAAGGTTATTCTCTTGGTTTTTGTTCTATGCATGTATCTAGCTGGGTAGGATGGGAAATAAGTTACAGTGCCTTCCTACAGATCAGGAGGTGTGTGTTTGCCCTCGGCCCTCGCAGACCCAGCTGTAAACGGATGCCTGTTTTTTCAGGCTCGGTGTACCTGAGACATCCCAGCGTGAGGCCAGATAGAGTGCTCACTGGAGTGCTGTTGGCTGGGGAAACAAAACCTTAACAGATGAGTCCTGTAAATTGGAAGATGACGGTTGTATCTGTATTTATAAAGGAGCGTGTGCATCTTCTCTCGCAAAGAAAGGAGAGTATGTTGTGTGACAAGGGACTTTGCTTTTTGCTGTGAGAGTGTAAAAGCCTGTAGCAGCCTTGTTTATATATACCATAGGGGCTTTTAATAAATGAAGTATATAGAATTGGAGAGACCTGAGACAGATACAGTGTGCGTGTGTGTTGCACAGTGACCAGAGATCACCAAAACAGTGATGACTGAGGTAGCCCCGGCGTCTCAAGCTGGAGCGCAGGCCTGGGCACCACGTGCTTCTGCGGCAGCACGCCTTCACAACCAGAGGTGTCTCCTGGTCCGGCTTGGTGCACTTGCCAGGCCCAGCTCTGTGGTGTTGACACTTCTGTTGTTCTGCTGGTTGCATTGTTCCTTCCTGGGGTTCAGGCTTTGCTTTGCAGATCAAAAGAGCTGTAAACCTTTATTTGAATTCTGAAATGCAAGCGGCGTTTCGCAGGGGTGGGTGAGCGGCACAGCCTGTCCAACAGCTGTGGAACATGGGAGAACCAGGTTTAAAGATTCTCTGTTAGGAGGTTATCAACACTGGTCTCCTCCTCCACCAAAACCTCTGGGAAGAGTCGAGAAGTTTCTGTTAGTGACCTATAGAATATAGCAGCAGAAAAGGCCTATAATAATAGCCCATCGAGTCCCAACTCTGAGGCAATGATCGTTCTTACCATATTGATTTTAGAGGCTTGTCTGTTAAGTATGCCAAGAGCTTAGCTTTATCTTTTTGAGTTAGTGCAGCTGAATTCTTCAGTTGTTCTATTTCTCAGTGCGCTCCCGTTGGGTCTCACGAATGTGACGGCTGCCGCACCTCTGCTCCGAGCAGGTGGGAGACCCTGTCAGGATGAAAGGCCTCGCAAAGTACAAAGAGTACTTCAGGGAATGGTCTGGTTTGGCAGATGGTGCTCATGTGCATGTGCTAGTACAGAAAATAAGCCCCAAATAGTGTCTGAGTTACTTGAATTACTGACGGTTCTGTCGTGTGGAAAAAAAAGAACACCACCCAAGCCTTTAATCTCTTGACATCATTAGAAGTGGAAGGATTAGCTATTATGAGGAAGCTAAATTCCGACTAGTCTATACACACACCTCCATCTAATTATTCTAATTACTGTAGCATTGCTCATTTCCTGAGCTATTGTTTCGTGCAATGTTTGACAGCTGGCAGGTTCCGCGCCAGAGGTGGCCGCATTTGACCTTGGGGGAAAACGTTTCTGTTCTGATTATTACTTTTCCAAGGAAGAGGCTGTGTGACCTCCCATTTCAGCATTTTACAGTAAAGCCACTTCCTCCTTGCAGCTAGCCCTGGAATATCTGATACAGGGTGATACCTGACTCCACATGCTGTTTAACCCTGAGGGCGATGGCTGTGCATACCAAACTCTTCCGACCAGTGACTTGCTTTCTGTTTGTTTGTTTGTTTTAATTTCACTGCAGGCTGGAAGTCCAACCTCTATCTCTGCCCCTCATAGCTTCTCTCGGACTTCTGTTACACCATCCAACCAGGACATCTGCAGGTAAAGTGTGGTGTTTGCATGGCTACAGTGAGGCCCGTATGAGGTTGAAATTAAGCAAAACCAAAACTGAAAAAGCACGCGTATGGGAAAGTAAGCGATGTGGGGTTCCCATTTTGAAGCGTCCCATTCATTTGACTCGACTGCTGTCTAACACTGCTTCGTTGAATCCCACTGACTGTTTGGCCCCTGCTATGTTTGCCATTCCCACACTAGCCGTAATTCTCATTTCTTCACTTTTAATTATATGTGTTCTCTTATGTAATTGTTTTTTACTTTCTGTGCTTTTATTCCACTGTTCTGCATGCAGTTCCAGTGCAGTGTTTTCTGAGTGTTGTCATCACAGTCCAGTGCAGTCCGCTGTTGTCTTGAAAAATCCTCACTGCCAGAGCCCTCTGACACAAGGGGTCACTGTGACAGTAATCTGTCAGGACACGTTACATGCAGCAAAGAGAAACTCCCGTGGGCAGGATCGGGGCCAGGCACTTGGGTCTGCTAAGAACGTAAAGCCCACCCGCGCCCTGAAATTCTCCAAGTCCCTCAATGACGTGGACCAGAAGGCGCAGAGCACCAGCGAGTGCTTTGACTATGTGGAGCGAACACGCTCGGAAGGCAAATTGATCCCGACTCAAGAGCAGTGTTTAAGGATTAACAAATTTCATCTTAAAGAGAGGAAGTCGCTAAATCTCAGGCCTCTTTCTTTTAGCAATTCTAAGCACTCCTACATCCCTTCCCTTTCCAACTACTCAAGTGCATCAAGAGGAGCAGAGAACCACAGCGCTGTGCATATCCCCTTGCTGGAGGACAAAGTGGACTATGACACCGCAAGGAGCAAAAAACTGTTGCGTTACCTTTTTTCCTTCTCCCACACCTCCAGTACTAGCAGCCTGCATAAGTTCCACGAACTGGAGAGCTACTCCAGTCACTTCCAAGCTGAGAAATCCTCCAGCGTGCTGGTGGAAAGCACGGACTTCTGCTCGGATGATATGGGAGACGATGACGTCTTTGAGGACAGCATCTCAGTGAAATTGAAAACAAAAGAGCAGCGGGCGCCGCTCTGTTCCTTTGAGAGGGACAGTGACCTTGACTGCCCTTCCCCCCTCTCAGAAAAATTCCCCCCTCTCTCCCCTGTGTCCACATCGGGGGATACCTGCAGGTTGGTTTACCAGAGAACCGCCTACCTTCAAGCCCTCCCATGTGCGGTGGTGACCGTTCTGCTTTCCCCCTGCCTTTGTGCTGTTTCTGTCTGTTCTGTCACCCTGTCACCTTGCTTTAATATGTGCGATTTGCAGCATGCAGCCTTCCCTCTGCTGTCCTGCGCCCCTCTGATGCACTTAACAAGGCTACTAAGCAAAAGCATTTCCTTTGGAGTCAAATAAATTCTCTTGCGATGTGTTTCGGGTTTGGGCTTCTGAGATGGTATTTTTCTCTTATCGGTGCCCAAACTGGGGAATATCATGAGAGAATCAGCTCTGCGTATTAAAGATCAAGCTGAACATGTCTTTGCTTTTAATGAGCAACATGTTGTCCTGACAGTCACTGCTGGTTTGGTCAGAGGGTGGGGAGTCAGGAGGAAAACAGGCTGTTTGAGAATTGCTTCTCAGGTCAGGTCAATATAGCTTCAGGTGGGGGTTTTATTCATCTTTTCCTCACAGTTTGTATCTCACCACACTCTTTTATTTGTAAAGGGCTTTCTGGATGCCTTAGTTGAAAGGGGGATCTGAGCACCAGGTGTTAGTGGTGGGCCTGTGTGATGTCCATAGTGTGAGGTCCATCTAAAGAGGATTAATCATCTGCACAGGTGGTGGGAGCAGCCAGCTCTGGACTGTCTTCATGGTGACTTGTCTGCAGGTGTGTCCCATCCCAGCACCAAAATGCGGCTGAGGAGCAGGAGTCACCAAGTACAGGAGCATGTGTTCCATCCCTCCACCTAGCGTTTTACTACCCTAATCTTCCTCCTCCCTGACAGCACTTTCTGAAGCTGGCTTTGTTACTACTTGCCAATATTATTTGATTTCTCCCCCTCATTACCAGCAAAATCTAGTTCCGTACTGGCTTGTCATCAACAAGATGCTGTTGTAATCCACCCACTCCTTCATTTCCACTTGCCAGCTATCAGCAAGGTCGCAAGAGGCAAGATGGTACACATCAGTAAGAGATTTCAGTAATAGACAGGGATGGCAGCGTGCCAGGATGTACTTCACATATGCTTAGTAACAGATTCATTCCCTGAGCTCCTTACCATCCCCCTTTCAATTCGCGACCTCTTCTACATGGTTAGAAGGACTTGGTGATGTTTGATGCAACCCAAGGGCTGTGTATAAATTGAAGCTGGAAATCAAATGCCAGCACCTGTTAGTAACACTGTATTGGGTGTCCTTGCTGTCTGCACAGTTAGGCCGTGAGGGAAATGGAGCATTTTGCAGAGCTGATGCTTCCTTAGCAGCTCTTGCGAAGTAAGAATTGGAGAGCAAAACCATCAGTCCATTTAGAGTAGGTGTATTTTGGGGAAGTTTGGTGCTGTAGCTTTGCAGTGTGGACCTGTCTCTCAGCAATTGGCAACAGAAATAATCACTTCTCTTGTGCAAAATCCGGGCTGTCTAAATTAACTCTTCATAATACTGGGGTGGGCTGTTTTGCCATTGGTTTGGGAATTTTGTTTTATCTTCTGTTTCAGATTGTAATCCATGAGTAGCTGTACCTCTCTGTGCATATTTTGTCTTGGGAAGTGCTGTCTGATCTGTTTAAATGCTGTTTTCAGTTAAGTGCTATTGTTCTAGATGAAGCGTTGTCATTTCTTACCCTTTTTTTTTCTTTTGGATGCTGCATTTCTGTCAGGCTCTGTGTGTCTGCCTCATCTGTTAGAAAGCAGCTGTCTAGTTAGCAGTGTCTGTGCTCAATTATTTTGTGCCTGTGTATGTGCTTGCGCAGCGATGGAGTTCTTTAGTTTTAGCTCCTTTATGGAACACAGTCCTTTGATATGTATGTCTCAGGATCCTCAGTGGACAGCCGTGTGTGATCACAGATATTACATGCCTCTTCCACATCCTTTCTGCTTCCTCTCCTCTCCTAATGAGCAGCTTTGCTTCTCATTCAGGATATGTCACTGTGAAGGAGATGATGAGAGCCCTTTGATTACGCCCTGTCACTGCACGGGAAGTCTTCATTTTGTGCACCAAGCCTGCCTGCAGCAGTGGATCAAGAGCTCAGATACGCGATGCTGTGAACTGTGCAAGTACGAGTTCATCATGGAGACAAAACTGAAGCCTTTGCGAAAGGTAGGCACAAGACCTGCTTCCCTGAGGAAATGCTTTTTTTTTCTTTTTTTAAGCACAGATCCATTCGGAAAACAGGCAGTCCCTCCCCGTGAGCCCGCAGCACCCCACGTCTATTTATCATGTTTCTGTGGCTCCTCAGAAAGCCTGGTCAGTTTTGTATAGGGGCCAAAGGACTTCCATGAACACCCAGCCTGGCAAATTCAACATCAGTGGAATCCAGCTCTGAGAGTTTGCTGTGTAGCCCAGCAGCTCTCTGCTTGTCGATGGATGTACATACACACACAGGTATACCTATGTGTGTGCAGCAACCTGATTTTTTTCTTTACAATTACATTTTTAGAGCTGATGCACAACAGTATTTGCTCTGCAGTTATCCACTTTTTTTAAAAAAAATACAGAGTTTTCTATTACTGTTACCTGCTTTAGTTTGCTGCCCTGAGATCCACACGGCTTTTAAGTTCACTTGAAAATAAGAGGATTTCAGGTTAAACTTACTTTAAATCACACTTTCTGAGTGTAATTTGTAAATTAATGTGTAAATTAAAAGTTAGAGCTTTTTTTCTTTTTAAAGGAGCAAAACTCTTAGCGAAATTATTACAGTGTAAGTAGAAGAAGGTTCACCAATAAATATGTTTTCATTTTTTCCTTTTCTTAGACTGTGATTGACTAGGTTTTAGTATTTCAGGTTGCTAGAACCTGCATTTCTGTTTTATAGCAAGTACCTTTCATAAGTCTGGTGGCATAAAGTATAGGTGCTTAAATGCTACTTGTATTGTAAGGCCAGTTTTGCACTTGTATTCTTTTTGTTTTCCCACATCCTCCGGGCTTTCAATTTCAATTGATGCTTACCATCAGGATTTTGAGATGGAAGTCACTGATACTCTTAGCACAGACAAATCTTGCCACGTCTACCAAAGTGGAAGAGGTTAATAACAATAACCTCAGTCTGGAACTAGAATAAATGAGAAACATTAAATTCAATTATGATGAGCCTAAATCATGTAGAGTGGGATGTCCGTGCTGCAGCCATCCAAAATCTGTTACGAGAACTTGTCCAATTCCTAAAAGTGACTTCTAGCAGAAAATAGAGCAGATTTCAAACATTTCTTATTTTTTTATGGAGATGTACAATCTGCAAAGTATATAGCTTAGCATATCTGGTTGATAGGACGACTTCTGCTTATGACTGCGGTGAATTGTTGTCTTCTAGAGAACTGCAGATTTTTCCTTGGTAGCGCCTTGGTGCAGAGCGTCGTACCTCTGAGCTGCAATATTGACCATCATAGGCTCTGTTATCTGCACAGACTTATACTTTGCACAGCCCAGCCATAGGACATGAAAGGAGTTACTCTAGAGAATCCCAAGTGAAAGGAGTTGCTATAGTTGGCAATTGGCTGCTGTTTTTTCTGTGCTTTCTCTGCCTGGAGTGGGTGGGAAACATTTTCTGAATGTTTGTGCCCTGTGAGAAAACGCTGTTGGGCACCTTCAGAAATGAGTTGCTCAGCATCACTAGTTATATCTGAACAGGTCATCTGTGGGAAAGAGGCCAGATGCCAGGAGGTAGGGACAGAGCCATAAACAGAAGGAATTTGCCTCTCAAATGTATCTAAAGAGTCTTGTAGAGGTTCAGCCGCAGCCAGAAGATGAGCTGCCTCTGTATCTTCAACCCAGGCTTTATAGCATCCTGTCAGTCAGGAGGAAACAGTCTGGAACTGGTGATTATGAACAGGATGGGACAAATAATGGGGCTTGTGCTCGTCTGTGGGGTGGAAATGGAATTAAACATCCTCAGCATTTTAAGGTTGTATCACAGCACAGTGCGTTGGTCTGTTCAAACACCAAGTTACCAAGGGAAGAGGATGAGAAAGAAAACGGGTCACAGTTTTAGTGAAGACGAGGGGAGACAGGAGAGGGATGCTTTGTTTTAAAATTTCCGTGGGAAAAAAGAAGGCATGAAATCTAAGTTTTCTGCTGAATTTTTTGTTTTAACAACACTTCAGAAACCCAGAAATGCTGACTGTTGTAATTGGGAAATGCCACATGCTGTGTCATCGGAATAATGCAGCAGGGACCTATAGATTCTAGTTTTCTCTCTGGGCCTGTGCATAGTTTGGAGAATATCTTCTCTTTTGCTGTGCAGTCGTGTCTCTTGATGAGATGTGATGGTCTGGGTTGGTTTGGTGGCTGTGGAGCCAGCAGTTCACATGAGAGACTGTCCAGTGGAGGAGCTCGAGCTGTGGAACAGAAAGGAGAAATATAAATTAATCAGAACACAAGTCCTCATGGCTGTGGAAGAGCATTCACAAATAGATTTCACATCCTTACATTTTGACAAAATAAATAAATTAATTTATACTTTCTATATCAAAAGTAAACACCTTTGTTTAGATGCAAAAGCAATTTTCTGCTTAAAACACAACGTCCAAAGGGAATATTTTGTCCAGTCTTTTTCTAAGAAGATTGAAAGAGTACAGCTTTCCTAGTATGACATGAGTCTTAGCATGTCATTGCTGGAAGTCTTCAGTTCTTGTGCCATGACGAGATTTGGATGCCCACAGAACTGGAGGTGTGGCTTGGAATGGCCAAAGAGATTGTTCGTTGGCAGGACAGAGAGGATCACAAAGTCTCTGTTTGAGGGTTCAGCCATTCTGTATTTGTAGCACTGTAAACAATAATTCAACATAATCGGGGATCTCAATCGTACCAGTCAGGTCCTCCTCACTTTCTTCCACATTATTCCTCCATTTCAAAGGCCTCTTTTTCTACAAATTATTCTAGGAGACATCAAACACCTCTCTCTAGAAGCACATAGGTATGTATGAGAAGCTTATGTGCCCCAGCATATATTTTGTGAAAGTGTGAGAAAAGCCTATCTTAACTCTCTGTTCCAAGCAGATACAATGAGGGGGGTGTAACCTACATGCAAAAGCTTTCATCATATACATAGGGGAAATTGCCAAAAAAAAATTATAAAAAAACTTCTGGCTGTCTCAGGTAAAAAAAATAAAAGCTGTTTTTGAACAATTCCTTGCATATTAGAAGCATTTATAATAATTGTCTATTTTCTTTGTATCTTTCCTAAATGCCAGCAACCTGGCTTTGTGGTTTCTATTTGAGCTGTATAAACATTATCGATAGACGCAGGTCTGGGGATTTAATTTGCTGCATCCTCACACTTGCAAAAGCTGTCATCCCAGTTCTACTGTATATTCTCTGGGCACATGTATTTAAGTGCACTTGAAAATAAAATATGCGTGTCGCTGTTGTAAGTAGTGTTAAATATACGTGAAGATTGAATGAAACCCCAAGGTTGGAGGTGAGAACAGAGCAGCCTTGAGCTGAGCGCTGAGCAGCCTTGACTCTGACAGAGCTCAGCATGAGATGTCTTGCACGCACTGGCCAATTGGACCACATACCAGTCTTACTGCGGTGTTTTATGGAATGCCTGCCTGAGCCACGGTACCCTTTGCCACTCGCGATGCTCGGCAGTGGCTGTGGGTACCCGCTGCTCGGTGGGGAACGCAGGAAGGAGCAGCCTTGCTTGCGCTGCGCAAGGCGTTGGGATGTCTCTGTGGCGGAGCTGTGCCTGCCTGGGCGAGCAGGGTGCGATGACATTGTGCCGAGGCTGCGGAGCGGAGCTGAGCACTGGAGGTCCCCTCCAGCGCCAGGACCGCTCCCATCACAGCAGGGTGAGCTGCCCGCCGACACGCATGTGCTGTGCTCAGAGCAATAGTGCCGTCTGCCTTTTAAAATCCATGTTAGGAGGAAACTGATTGCCTGCCTGGTTTTTGGTCTTTTCAATGTTCTCTTTTTATACTCTCCAGTAACTGCAGTAAACACCTAATCTCTTGCTCTGCTTCTGGGTTTCTTGCCAGTGGGAGAAGCTGCAGATGACAGCCAGCGAGAGGAGGAAGATCGTGTGCTCTGTAACATTCCATATCATTGCCATCACCTGCGTCGTGTGGTCTCTCTATGTCCTGATAGACAGGACCGCTGAAGAGATTAAACAGGGACAGACTACTGGTATGTTACTTGCTTCTCTTCCCACTTATTCTCTTGGAATAATTATTTATCCTGAATGCAGAGAGGATGCGGAGCATGAGTCTGCAGGTAATGCTTATACTTAGACTAGTCAGCTTTAGCCTGAGGTTGGGCTGCTTTAAAAGCACAGTTCTAAAATGATTTAGTTAAATCAGTGTAAATTCATGTGTGGGTGCTTTTAAAGTCTATTTCAAGTCAATTTACTTTGCACTTGTGAAATGCACAGATATGAGAGCTAATCCACTGTAGCCAGAAACAAAATTGCACTGCCTTAGCTAATTTAGTTTTGAATTGGAACACTTACTGAGCAGATAAGGATGTAAGCATTTGTTTGCTGCTATGGCTACCTTTTAACTGAGCAAAACCAGAACAGCTCTTAAAAAGAGAAGTAGTAAGAGGAACCTAAATCCAAATCTTAGAGATAAATCAGGGTAAGCAGGGTTTTCTTTCTATCTGGTCATCTGTGAGGTGGGTTAGCACAAGGTTCCAGTGAGGGCCATGTTAGGCTGGAGAAATGTTGATGAGTGGTTGTACCTGAAGCAGAAGAAATTCAGGTCGATTCTTAGGACTCCAGTTGATGCAACTGAGGTGAGATTCACGTAGCAGCTGCCACCCCACTGCAGGGAAGTCTTCCCTTCTTGAATAGTAGGTTTTCTTTAGTATGCCAGTTGTAAACTTAACAAATTGAGATCCGTTTACCTGTGTGTGCTGGGCTGCAAACTTGGCAGCTGTCACCGAACTGTTTCTTGGGCAGCTGAGCTGTCCCTGAGGGTGGGGGTAGAAGGGCCGGGCTGTCTGCCCCTTTGGTGAGGAGCCATTAGAAGGCAAGCAGTCCTGGCTCACAGAGTATTGGGCACCAGCTAGACATGCAGATGGAAGATGTTTTGCTGGTGATTGAAGAGCGTCATCTGGGGAGGTAGCTGCGCATCAATAAACCTGCAAATCCACAGGGCTGTTACAGTCTCTTCAGAGCAGCATCGCGCTTCAAACTGAACGTTTCTCATTTGGGTTGTAGTTTGAGTGTTTGTGACTTCAGTCAGGAAGCTGCTTTGAAGGAAATCTTTCCATTTCTGTTCCATCCAACCCCATCTCTTCCGTTCAGTGTAAGGTTACTGTATGATAATGAAAAGCGTATGCTTTCAAAGATTTATTCTCTACAGGTTATTTTAGCCGAGAAATATATCAGATCAATGTGAATGGGAGGTTTAGTGTGAATATTTAATACTTGTTACAATGCTGCCTTTGGTCCCTTCACTTGGATATTGAATCTGGGGAGTGCTGTAATGAGCTGGGGGTGTGTGGGGAGCGTGTGTGGGTATACATTCATGTCTCCACAGGGGCAACTATACGCTGTCACTGCCTACAGGTGGCATCAGATAGCTCACCTGTGAATCAGAGGTTCAGGTATTAATCACGAGTGGGATTTCATCAGTAGTCACATTGCATTGCCCTCTGTATTTTGGGACTGAAATATTTTCGTTCCTCCCACGCTGCCATGTATTTCCAAAAGAACACTGTCCTGTATCTTGGTAAACACTTTGAACACTTGGGAGGCTGTGATTTTATTCTTTGAGAAACCTGATAGTGGGTGATTCAGCATTGTTTCATAGCTATCTTGTGATGCTGCTTACCTTTAAAGAGGAGAGAAACTGGGTGGGTACAGGACCTATGGAAGCAGAAGATGTATAAAGTGAATAGTCTCTCATTTAAAAGTAGTTGATAGAGATGTAACAAGATCCAATATCTAAAAGTTCAAGCTAGAGAAGTTCAGGAAAAGTAATGGTGGTAATTTTTAATAGGGAGGGTAAACTTGCCAGAATGCTTCAGCATCTCCAACAGTTGCAGTTTTGTGTCAGAAGAGATGCTCTAGTTCAACTACAAGTTACTGGGTCTGATGCAGATAAAATTGTCTGGTCTGCATAAAGAACACGTCAAGCTAGATGGTAACAGTCGTTCCCTTTTGAGTTTAAAGACTATGACACCATGTACTGTGTGATCACAGGGTGGAACAGACTTCTTGGGTCACTGGCTTTCAGTCTCCTCCTATGAAGTGGAAACCATGCCACAGAATCCCTTTCATAATCTGATCCAATTTTCATTTAAAAACAAGTGTAAAAGGACCTAAACTTATTACTGGCTATTGCCTTGACTCTGTCTGTGGTTGTGGCTGAGCCCTTGTGCAGCACAGAGGATCCATTGTTTTGTTTTCCCTTGTGGGTGAGAATAGATGTGATATATGAAGTAGAAGTCCGCATGTGTTTGACTTGAAGGGGGCTGGGGCCGGCGGGGGGCGGGGAAGGCAAACCAGGAAAAATGGCAGAATAGTTTGCATGGACCAAACTCTGTGACAGTTTCCTTAAAGCGTGTTTTTGAGAGATCTAGCCAATACTGACACGGTTCTTTTTCTTTTTCCTTTTTAATTTTCTTTCTTCCAGGGATTCTAGAGTGGCCATTTTGGACTAAGCTGGTAGTTGTGGCTATTGGGTTCACTGGAGGACTTCTGTTCATGTATGTACAATGCAAAGTGTACGTACAGCTGTGGAAGAGACTTAAAGCTTATAACCGAGTAATATATGTACAAAACTGTCCGGAAACTAGCAAAAAGAATATTTTTGAAAAACCTGCACTAATGGAGCCAAACTTCGAAAGCAAAGAAATGCTTGGGGTTCACCATTCAGAGACAAACTCTTCACATTACACAGAGCCAGAAGACTGTGCTGCAGAAATCCTTCACGTCTGATTGCTTGGTGGGAGGGGGGTTTCTGTATGTCCTTGAAGATTTAAAATATCTTTGTTTACGGCAAACTGCTCTACCTTTTTAAAATCGGCTAACAGCTGAGGGCTGGCGGATGAATTTTTTTACATTTATTTTTTTGGTTTTTTTTTTTGTTGGATTTTTTTTAAATCACTTTGGCATATCTGTCAACGTCATCATGGTTGCATACCTCTCAACGTGTTGTCTCTCGTACTGGTTGATCAAAGAGCCACAGGATACTGGGTAGAACGAGCCTTGGGTTTTGGTACCAAGCAAGCCGCTAGTGAACTGTCATCAGCTTCATGGAGTCTGTTACTTTAGGAGATGACTCTAAATGATTCTGGAATATGTGTAGAGTGGGGTTTTGTTGTTTGTTTGTCTGTTCTTTAAGCGTGATGAAGGAGGTTGTCCCAGACACTGAGGGAAATGAGAGCGCTAGAATCTAATCTACCGCTAACACTGCCACTAACATTTTTGTCTTAGGCAGCAGGTGTAAAATCTCGCTTTACATATTGTGATGAGACTTACAAAGCATATAGCACTTTTAAAAATCTTTATTTTGTAATATGTATGTCAAATGAGAATGAAACTTGAAAGAATGTGTCATTTTCGAAACATTTCTTCATTCTTTACCCCATATATTCTTCTGGAACGTAAACCTCTTGCCTTATAAAAAGAAAAAAAATTAAAAAAAAATCCAACCTGTGGTTTCCAACACATGCCCACATGATCTTACTAAACATAACACTAAAAAAACTCTGCCTCTTTGGGTTTCCTTTGAGAAACAATTTTTTTTCAAAGGACATTGCACTTGTGACTTGTGTGTGGGGAGTGGTGGACGTGTACAGTGTTTGTTTTCAGTGCGTAATGGTTTCGATGCTCTGTTTCGGGGATTGGGTTTGCTTCTTTTTTTTTTTTTTTTTTTTTTTTGACAGGTCAGACCATCAACACACCTGCGCATATATACCTGATGTAACTTTCATTACAAACCATTGGCAAAGGGTTTGTTGCTATATTGGTAAAAATGTGAGCTGTTATGGAAAAAAAGATACGTAGTCAATACAGCTGAAATTGGTTTTCCTTCTTTAGTGCTGTGTCATGTGTGAATTAACCAAGAATTTGATGTTGTCAGAGGAGACGCTGACCTCATGGTCTAGGAAGTAAATATTGCAGTAAGTGGATGAGTTTTAAAATACCTGCCTGGTTTTAGTCCTGATGTGATGCATTACGTGGTAGAGAATTGTTCTGTCTGTGCTTTTGGGGTTGGGACTGGCTTTTTATTCAGTCAGCCTCAATGAAAAGAGAGGGACAGCTTTAAAATCTGTTTGCAGGGCTTCAGACAGAGCTGCCCAAAGCCTGGGGCGTCTGCAGTTAATTCGTTTGACCAGTCTGCATCACTGAACCCCTGTCCGGCTTCAGGCCCTCGTTTAACCAAAGTCTGAGTGCGACTGGAGTGGAAACGAAGCCCCACAAAAAGTCAGCACATGAGGCCTCTGCATCTGAAAGCTGACTTTCTCTGCTTGATAAGCCCCATCTAACTCGCTGTAAAGTCAATGATAATCTTCTGGTTGGTCTCTGTGCACAGTAGGAGTTGCCTGGACTTTTGAGTTAGGTAAAAGTGTCTATTTACGTGTGGAGATACTGAACTAAATCCCCAGCTCTGGTTCAGGTTTTATGTGGTCTTTTTCCAGTACAACTTTCATTGAGGAAGGTTTTTTTTTTTGTAATAAAAGTAGTTGCTTTAAGGCTTCCCAAAGAATAACAATAAGAGATCTGTGATTTTTTTTTTTTATTATTAAAATGTAATATTAATTTATCTTTAAATTAATCTTTTAAAAGAAGGCAGAGAAGGGCCTATGGTAAGGCAACGCACACCAGTGGTTTCTAAGAGCTGGTAGAGGAAAAGCGTGTGTGTGCACGCATGCCTCTGCGTGATCTCATGCTTGAAACTCACTGGCTGTGACCTTCATGAACAACACGGTACCTTGTTCTTGAGATGTTTGAAAATACCCAGACCTCTAGGCAGTCCTAGCAAAGCTGCGCTGGCATGGGTTTGTGTCCCATGCTAGGTGTCAGGACGTCCCGTGCTTAGGTGATACAGGCAGACAAACCCTGCGTACCCTGCTAGTATCGGGGCAGCAGACTTCATGACCATCCGCATGTAGAGTTTGTTGCCTATACCTGCCATAATTTAAAGTGCAATTACTGGGGCCCTTTCCTGAACTCTGCTGTGGGTGATCCTCTTCTGAGAACCCAGATAATACACTGTCTTGTTTTCTGTTTTGTTCTGTGAAAAGATGTACTAGATAAACTCAGGTGGGTCAAATATCAGGTCTTGCACACTGTCATCGTGTTCTTCTGAAATGCCCAAGTGCACAAGACTTGCGTGGCTGCGAGATGCTCATGTTACAGCTGCAAGATGCACAGAATCAGCTGCTGACTGATGCTGTGCACATTCTCATCCCATCGGTGGCCAGTAGGTGAAATTAAAATGGACAAGTTGTGCTATGAAGCCTGCTTGTTCTCCTGCTCACATCTGAGAGGCACTGCTATCTGACCAATGTTCTGACAAGTGCCGATACAACATTGTGTAACGTGCTGGTACTGTCTCAATCACTGTCATAAATGATTCTTGGTGAAACATTGTGAAATCTCATTTGGTGTTTTGGAAGCTCCATGTGGCACAGGCCAGGTAGTGTTCAGTGTATTATTCAGGATACTGACGTTTTTTGCTGTGCCCTGTGTATCTTAACTTGGGAAGAAAAATCATCTCCAGCGAAATCATCTGGGAAAAAATATTTGCAGATGAAACTGTTTTAGCCAGTGTTGCTGCTAACGGTTCCCTCTCCCAGCAGGTCTTTTCTGAATGAAAGTTAAGGCCTAATATTTAAACTCTTTGCACTGCTTAGGAGTGCTCGTACCAGGAAGGGCTGCAGAAGAGATCCATCTGTCAGGGGTTTTCGTTTATACTGGTCATGCTTCTCATGCTGATTCTTGCTTGGTGTTAACAGTGGACTTCTGGAGCTGCAGTTCTCTGCATCTGCATGGTGCCATCAAAGGACACGAGAAGGCTGAATGGTGCTTTTCCCTTCTTTCTCCTCAAGGAGATTCTCTTGACTTGTTTTCAGCTGCCCGCTGTGAGGCACTGATGCAGGCTCAGGTGAGCTCCATCCTTCCTGTCAGTAAGGGGAGTCACCACCCCCTGTCAGGTCAGGCTTTCCAACACTTCCTTCTGGCAGCTTTTGAAATGACTGAAATCAAAGTCAGAAATTATTTTTTTTTTGTCCTTGTTCCTTGGCCAAAGTTATTTTGGGTTACCTGGGACTTTTTTGAGACCAGAATTTAAGTAGGAAGGAATACAGGCTTAAATACCATCTACCACCATGACCACTTCCCCAGATTGCCAGAGCCTTTGCTGATATGCCCCATGCTATAGACATCTGACCAGACTCCCATTCTATTGACTTAAATCCTGTCCAAAAAAGCACCGGCTGTGCCAAGGAAATTTCCCTGCCATGTCATATTTGGTCTGTCTGCCAGGTTATGAACATATTAGAAATACAGGCGTGTGCTGCAGAAGGTTGATCCCCTTTAAGAGATCATGAGATGTTAAATTCCTATGAATTCTCAGGACTTTCTTCAACTGTAACCCCTGTATTTTGGGAGCAGGGGTGGTGTTTAAAATATTGCCCTGTTTTCTGAAGAGATGGCCAGACCTGGGAACAGCTTCTTCTGGTTGAATGTCATTGAGATGGGCTTTGCTTCAGACGGAGGGATTCAACGAAGGTTGCGCTGAGTCTGCAAGGGGTTAGAGAAGTGCTGGGCCTGGGAGATCCTGGGAAGCAATAGTAACTCCCTGCCCAAGCCCGCTTCTGCCTCTCCCCTGTGCCGATCAGGGCATCAAGCCCACTTGTGGCGGTGCTGTAAGGAAGGGGGGTGCAACTTGTGGTGCCTGGATATGGCCACGCGTGGGAGCCGGTTGCTTCCGCCCTGTGCTTGGCTGGGTAAGTGTCTATGACAAAGTGGGACCTGGGTCCAAATGTCTGCTAAAGCTGAGGTATGTTAACGTACAGATTTCTGGTGTAGTCTGCGGTGGAGATTGTGGCCAGCAATGAGAAGGAAGATGGTGATTCTGGGTTGGATTCATCTCAAACATGGGTGAAACAGGGCAAACACAAAAGCAAGGATATTGCTGGCTGGATTTTTGCAGCGTTACATTAGTTATGCAAAGAAAACTTCTAAGCGGAACCTTTTATTTTGTGATTTTTAGTTTTGAGATATTGCAGTGTCTGTATATTCCAATGAAGTACTGAAAGCACTTGTCTTTGTATAGAAGATAACTGTTTAAAAAATTGCAGCTGATCTTGTATTTAGGTAAAACATTTGTAGGTAGGTAATTGTATAACGTTAAACAACTTTACACTGGCATGTGTTGTATAGTTTATACAAGACACTTCACACTTCTACAGAATTTTTTAGTTAGTGAATTTCTAGTAACTTAAATGTATAGTTTTGTATCCTTTCATGTATGTTCATTTTTCTCAGTATTACCACTTGGAAGAATTATTTTTAGTTTCATAAACTGTAATTGGTTATTTGTGTGTGATACACAGGGTTATTGACTGCAGCAATAAAGTGTTTCTATAAAAAAAAAACAACAACAGAACAAACCAAAACCATTATAGTATCCATTTTGTTTGAAAAAGCATTGGAGGCCCATGTGAGAGAAAAAGTGAGCTCTCCAGTAGTAAGATGATCAAAGTGAGTTACTTTCATTGGACTAAACATGGAACTTGATGGGTCTTCAGCGTAGCAGACCAACGCAGAGTAGCATCCCGTGACAATCTGATGTTAAAATGATTCATAATGATAAAGGGATTGTTAACCATCAGAATTGAGTGGGCAACTCCTTTGATGCAGTGAGAAGATATGACTCTGCAGGTGCTTTGGGCTCAGACGCAGGAATCGTGGGGAGAATTTTCTGGCTTGTGCCATGCAGGAGGTGGGGAGAGAGGATTCCTCTGTGTGGGCCTTAAAATCTGGAGCTTCTGGAATCAACACTGAGCGTCGCTACGAACGCTTCACGTTCAGAGTCAGAGAGTCCGCGCTCTCACACGCGTGGGTTTCGGTGCAGGGCAGAAGATGCTCGTTACTATGATTCTCCTCTAAGAAGACAAATAATTTTGTGTGAGCATGGTGTGGTGGATGGCTGCATTTATCCTTCTTTGCTGATGGCATGAGCACGATGGCAGTGCTGCCTGTGTTTTCGTGCCAGGACCGAGCCTCAGAACAGGAATTCTTCTGTTTCTCCTGAATAGGTTTCCAGCACCGGTAGCTCAAGGATGACAGCTGTCTGTGCTGCGCGGGGAAGGCTTGTAACAAAAGCATAAATGCCAAAGACTATATAAGATCTGGAAAGCTGTGTCTGTAACAGACGCAAGGGGGCTCAAAGGAACTCTTTTAATTGATATTTCTTTTTAAGGAGTAATTAGTTTTAAATTTTCTTTTAGGTAAGGAAGGGGAAGAAATCGTAGTGCAACCCTAGAGAGGTGTCTCCCGTGCAAAACAAAATGTTCTGTCCTATGTTCCTTAGTGAAGCAAGTCTCGTTGTAATAAATGACGCTACTTGCATAAAGTTTGCAAACCCACCAGCAAGACCTCTGAACAAAAATACCCTGCTGGAGAGATGGTCAGATAATTTCCAGGGCCTGCTGTTTGACTGACAGCCTCTGGGATGAAAAGCTGATGAATGGTTTAAAGATCAGAGCCTGTAGAGCCATCTGGCTGCTGGTTAAAAAGTGCTCCTCATCTTGGGTTCAGGGACCTTGACTTAATTACAAAATAACTTCTTCCCTCTTGTAAACCTCATTTTCCTCTGAAAGACTTTTACTGCCACCATGTGAAGTGTGTCCATCTCCCAGGCGGAGCAGAGCGGTGGCTCAGCAGCACATGGCACAGCTGTGACTCCAGGAACAGGATTTTTCAGCTGGTCCCCAGGAACTGGAGCTGTGTGGTGAGTAGTTACTGGTACCTGGCTGGCAGGACCAGCGTGACTTGCCTGCCAGAGCAGGACAGAGGGAGGTCGTGGGGAGGCAGGAGGGCAGCAGCAGGGTTGGTAAGATCCACCTGAGTGCCCTCGGGAGGCTACGGAGGCGTCAAATGGTGTAACTCCAGCTGCTGACTCTGAAAACCAAGCCCCAAGAGTCTCAAGAGCCAGGCTTGTGCCTGCCCTGCTGCTCAGCCCGTCCTGCCGGGACTGCACGTCCTCCTGCAGGCCCCCCCGCCCTTCCCAGCGTGGACTGCTCTCCTGTCATCCACCCCCTCCATTTCAGATTCCGCTATCCCCAGCCTGTTCACCCATGTCACGGTGCGGTGCGTCTGCCCCTTTCCATTCATTCTACTTGTGCAACCCAAATTTCCTTCCCCTTCCCCCCTTCCTCTTTCACCACTGCCATTATTTCTCAGTCGCTCGGCCTGCCTCTGGGCGAGGCTGGGCAGAGAGGGCTGTGCTAGGAGGAACCAAATTACCATCAGCATGTGATTCACGGGAGTGACCATGGAAGTACCCAAAAGTGATGCGATGCAAATAAAGCTCAATGTCCACCTGCCATCCTACTTTTTCCTGTAAATCCTCTGGGTTCCAGTCTCTGATGCGTAGGATGCTGTCTGACATTTTGGGATTGCATTGTGTTACCACAATACAGACAGTCAGAAGAGGATGCTTTTTGACAGTCTTGGGAGGGATGGATGGATGACACCAGAAAATCAGGCAAGAATATCTCATTACAGAACAAGAACTGAGCAGAGGAGAAAAATTCATTCATCTAAACGGAGAGGCAGGGAAATATAATTCAGAAGGGAGGCAGGGGAGGTTTTTTAAAAAAATGGAAAGTCATTAGAGCCCTGGGTAAAGGAAATGGGGAGCAAATTCAGTGCGTTACGTGGCGTAGAATAATTGGAACTGTAATATTGCTCAGACGGGGTCAAGTGATGGCAAACTTTAAGAATACTCTTTTAAAGTGTATTCTAGGGAAAAGACAAGATTGGTGGCAAAGGAACTGAAAGCTGAAAACAGATCGGAGACCTTGCTTGAGAGTGTTAAGGAGCTGAATGAAGTTGTCTCAAAAGCTTTAACATCAGAGGAGGATTTGAAATAACTGAATAAAACAACCAGAGGGCTGCACAGAGCAGAGGGGGGGAGATCACCACTCAGGGTGAGCTCATTAAATACCCAAGCTTCAAGGAATCAGGCTTGCAATTCCTAACGTTTTAAGACTTCACTAAAATTAACCTCCTGGTCATTTTTACTGGGAGTCCCTTGCTGTGCTGGTTTGCTCTGATACTCTTTGTCTCAAAGGCCACCTGCCAACAAGGCCACGCAGGCGCAGGAGAATTCATCACTGTTAGAACCATAGGGTCTGGTGGTGAGGACAGCAGGTTCCTTTGTCACAGGAAACAGTTATCCTTGTGGTTGGGAGAAAATAGGAAACGTCTCTGGCTGATGACTTGATCCCAACTGAGAAAGCGCAGCTGTCTTAGAGAGTGTATGCAGTATTTCACATGTGCTTTACCCTTGGGCATCCCAAATTAACTCACGAAGTACCCTTGTTCCCTTCCTGTGGATAAACTGAGGTCTCTCTGGAGTCTGACTTGCCACTTGTCTTGCTCTCATGCTTAACTTCTTGCTCTTGAAAGTACTGCGTTGAAAGAGGACTGATTCTGGTCATGGCATTAGCTAAATCAGTGTTTCTCATGCCAGTAAGACGGTGGTTCATTTTATCCCAGAGCTGTGCTTTCAGGACCATGGTACATTCACCTAAGCAATTGATGCACTCCAGAGAAATCAGATGGAAATTAAATCAAACCACTGAGCAGCTTTCTTGCAGCCCTGGACCAAATTAAGCTGTGGTAGAAGTTAAAGGTATTATTTCAGGGATGAATTTGGACCTGTCTGACTTCAGATTAGAGCTGATATTGCACAAGTCTCTTTCAGGACTCTACCTTTGCTGCTGGGGCTTAGAAGTTTTGCACCAGTCTTCAGTCTCACACTGCTATTCTAGTTTTGCAGTTCTCAAACGTGTGCAGCACCCAATGATGCCAAAAGAGTAGCCACTAATGTGGCTGTATTCCTTGTGCTTGCCTGGTCCACGGCTTACCCGTCCCATGCCTCTGTTCTCCCCTCCTCTTTAGCAGCGTTACCTGTGCAGCCTCCCAGCACTGATTTGGGGTGGGGAAGCCTGAAAGCAGGCTGCCTTCTCTCTCTCTCCCTCCTCCCCTCTTCTTGCCAAGTGCCAGAGCAGCACAGCAACATCCACAGAGGCAGTGAGAAGATCTGCAGATTTAGGGGGAAGCGCTGAGGTCAGGTGGTCCCAGATCCCCTGGTCCTCAGGGTGAGGAAGATGTCCTAGCATCACGCGAAATGGGATGGAGGATCCAAGGAACACCACCTCAAGAAGGGAGTTAGGAAGTTTGTGAGGAGAGAGAGACTCACAGCCTCTTGCAAGCTGGATGATCCCTTCCACAAAACATATAAAGATATTGTAAGTGTAGTATCGTAATTCCATTTGGGGTTTGTGAGAGATTCAGCTAGTGTCAGAATGGCCACTGCCTGGATGGCAGAGAAAGGACACACAGTCCTGAGCTTTGCAATCCTAGAGTTAATTTCTGGACCCTCTGAGCTGGGACAGAGGCAGGTCTATGAACAAGGAGCTTTTTCTTCCCATTCTGGTGGAGCAATACACAATTAGCACCCATATGTTCTCAGCTATTAAGCCCATGCCCCTTAGATTATTTATGTGGCTTGGAAATGTCTGTAGGCTCTGCTGATCCCCTCCATCATTTTTTAATTGCCATGTTGTATCATTGCTCCCCACTCCTAGTCTTTATTGCATATTTCAAGAGAGCCATCTGCCCACCCAAATTGCCTGTAGCCTCCGGAGGCCTATAAGATATGTGACATCTTCACAGAACAACCTTGTTTTTCACTGGCGTTGCAAGGAGATGAAGAGGGACAGCAGCTGAGTTCCGCTGTGAATTTCCATGTAGTAAATCTGAGCGACGCTTGGGCGAACGGGAGCTGTGAATAACAAGCAGCAGAATCCATGGCCGAGTAGATGCGCCCTTTTGCAGGGGGCTGTCCTGGCCCCCCGCTAACACACAGCCAGCTCAGGGATAGCAGCTGCTCCGCTTTCCCAGCTCCAGGCTTGTGAGTGCGCAGATCGCACCACGGCCTTGTGAGACCATCTTTAAGTGAGGAGTGAGATGCACGGGGCCTCGAGTGCAGAGGTGATGCGCAGAGAGGGAGCCGTTCCCGCCTCCCCAGGAAAGAAATCGGGGAGAAATAAGCCCGGGCCGCGCCGCCTGCGTCGGGTCTGGGATGGGACGGGGCTGCCCGGGTTTTGCAAGAGGGTGCCGGAAACCAGCGCTGGGGCCTCGGCAGCAGTGTGCTTCATAGTACGGTGTGCCATGAAGGCAGGTATTGATAGCCACCGGCGATCCATTACTCTGACGCCTTTTGCATTTTTCACGCTGGCGAAGGAGGTAATACGGCCCGCCGCCGAATGGCAGCGCGGGCTGAGCACGCAATGCCAAATAGGCAAGCAAGTATGGGTTGTTGGTTTTGGGTTTTTTTTCTACTTTTATTCTATTTTTCACGCTGGAAAGGGGGTAGCCTCGCACCCCGCTTACAGCAGCTGCCCCGCGGCCGCCCCGCTGCCCCCCGGGGCTGCTTCTGGCGGGGCCGCCAGGGGGCGCTGCTGCCCGGCGCGCGGCCCGCCCGCCTCGCACACTGCCCCGTCTCCGGGCGTTTCCCGCCAGCTCGAGGCGCCGCGCGGCGGGGAGGGGCGTCCCGGGCGCCAAAACCACCCCCCGCCGGACCCCCGGGTCGGGCGTAGCGGCGAGTTCGGTGTCTCCGAGGTCCAGAACTGGGAACTGGGGGTTCTGGGATCAGCCCCTGCATGGCCGAAAGTCCTGGGGATGAGAGGTGGCAGCGGCCGTGCGGTGCCTTGGCTGGCGCCTTGGCTAGGAGGCCCCTGGTCTCACAGGCTGCGTCTCCCTTGGTCTCCATCTCCTCCTCCATCTTACCAAAGGGCTCGATAGTCTTCTTTAAAACGCAGCAGCTGGAAGAGCAGGCAGAAGTGGTGAGGAGAACCACGTGGCTTCAGCTGGCAGTTTCAGAAAGGAAGCTGGAGACGCGGGGTCTTCCTCAGCCGCAGCGGTTCGAGCTTCCCTCTCCATCCCCGGGAGACGCGCCATGTGCAGGGCGCAGCAGGATCTTCCCCTTGCAGCTTCACCGCTGTACCAAGGGGGATCCAGGGTGGTGTTGGGGGAGCAGGGGAGACACTGCAGTGCAAGTCTATGTCTGATTCCATGGCTTAATCTTTAGGACACGCACCTCGGATGCAGCTATGGGATCCAGCTGCTCTTTCCAAGAGTGGTTTCCTTGTTTGACATCAAGCAGCCATCTGATACAACACGGAAGAGAATCGTGCTGGGGCCTCATATGGTCTGGGTGTCCTCAGGGGTGAAATAATGTAGTGTTTTGATAAAATGGCTGGTTTTGTTTTTCACGTACCCTGACGGGGTTTTTTTGGCAGGATTTGTATGAAACATTTGAAACTCCACCATCAGTAAATATTATCGATAAATCAATGAAGGTGGAAATCATGATAAAAGTGAAGAGGTTCCAAAGGAACAGACTAAAAAGAGAGCAAGCTGTGAAGGGGCTGGAGAGAGGTAACAAATGCATTCCTACAAATTTCATGTACAGGACTGAGCTTATCTAGTGTTTTCTTTAATGAGTTGGTAAGAGTAGTTGCAATGCTGGAGAGGGATTCCCCAGTCACATCCCTGTGCAGAAGAGACCTGAACGGTCTGAAAACAGAACTGATGACCCAGGGGAACGGGATGGGGTTCAAATGCTGCATTGGAGCTGAAACATAAAGCAACATGGCAACCCACCGACCAAGGTTTGAACACCACTTTGCTTCGTATTTGCAGCAAAAATGAAGGTGCCCAGAAAGTGGCCTTGTGTCTGACAAAAGCTGGTTCTGAAGCACTTGGCACATTAAAAGGGTTTCAGATATATCTTTTAGTGAAGACTGCGAACATAAATTTAGAAACTTTAGGGCTGAGAGCACTCATGCAAAAATGAAATTGAGGTATGATTTCTTTGAAATCCTGTGTAAAGGAGAGAGGAAACCAAGGAAGAACTTTGAAGTTTATGGTGCACTTTTATGGGGTACCATTGTCCATGGAAGGGATCGCAGCGCAGCAGGAAGGATCCCTTGCTGGTGAAATCTCAGGAGGAGCGACCAGATCTCTGGGCTGGGATTCTGCAGCTGCCCCGGGTGTGCCGTGCGACAGTTGGCAATCTTAAAATTCTGGGTGTTATTCAAAAAATAGCAGCAGACTAGAAATTCACGCTGAGCCATTCAGCAGAGCCAAGGCAGGCACAGTGAATTTTGTTATGCCAATACGTAAATACGTACCTTGGATGTGGGAGAGCCTTGAAATCTGAGTCACAATATAGCGAATGATTGTGTATTTCTACAGAAGAGATGTAGGAGACCTTCCCTGGCTTGTCTGGGTGAGTGTAGCCCAGTATCATCACACTTCTGTGATAGGATAAAAATCTTTCCAGGGCATCCTAGACTTTCCCGGTTGCTGTGTGGCCACCACTGGCCGCGGTGTGTGAGGCAAGCCACAACGCATCTTGGGTAGCTGCGGTTTTAGAAGCTGAAGCGGAGAATCCATAAGCTTACCTCGTGGTGTTGCCCAGCAGTCCAAGATGCAGCAGCCATGCTGGGGTGAGGCATGAGGCACTTTGCAACTGGGCTTGCCAGAACAGTTGCAGTAACTTCCAACTGTTGACTTCAGTTGCTCTCTTCCTCCGTATTTGGAGGCTGGTGGCTGGTAATGCCCACCCAGCCTCACCGCTGGGCAGAGAGTGCCTCAGACTGAAAGTCCTGCCATAGTATGATTAGATTAGTTAGTCTCATACACTAATCATCCAGCACAGCACCTGAGGTGCAAGTGTACCATGGGTGAAGCACTTCTGAGATGGTTTTAATTTAGCTTGCGCTGCATGTCTGTCACTAGAAATTCTCAAGAGCACAGAGACCAGCTCAGTCTGATCACAGGGCAGTGGTGGAAGGACACTGGGACCTACAAAAGCCCCAGCCTGGCTCCTTTCAGCACAGGATCGTGCAGCTTGAAAGAAGATTATCAGTGAGGCAACAGGGGTGACGGCACTTGGTTACCTGATGAAAATGCAGAATAGCATTAGTGGTCTTGGTGCCTGTGTGGCCAGCGTGCCCTGTCACTGACATGGGGTTATTTTCTCTAGGGTAGGTTGGACTCAGGAAGAAGCACAGATGGTTCTTCTGTTGTCGTAATGATAGCATCTTAATGGTAGCAGGTACTTGGTGCTTGGTTATACTCAGGGTGAGGACTGTGAACTTGTGGGATTTTTAGAGCGCTTTGTGGAAATAGGAGGGTGGTTGTGTATGCACAGCTCTGATGTGCAGATGTGCTGGCAGTTAGTGTGATACACCCTTGGGCAGAGACAACGGTGTTTGAGAGGCTTAAAGGAATGCAGGGAGTAAAGCATGCCAGCAGTAGTGCAGGTGGGGGTCTAGACCTGAGAAAAGGGTGAGTTGTACATGGGTTTGCAGATTTGGTGTGTAAAATGAGGGTGCAGTGTGGTATAAGTATAGAGTGAGTAACTCAGGACAATAAAGAGAACAGGTTATGTGCAGTGTACTTGTGGGGGTACATTGTGGTAGTGTCTTGAGTCGGTGTGGTGTATTGGTAAGGTCTGGGTACAGAAGAGTGTCGGCCTGCAAACTGGGGTGCTTAGGAGGAGAGGTTACAGAGCACAGCACAGTTTGAGGGTGCCCGGCTGAAAGCCTGTAGGCGCAGAGGTGGCGAGGCACGCGGAGCTGTGCAGGGCTGTGCCTGGCAGGAGCAGGGCTGCTCTGCAGAGCAGCGTGCTGAGAGCTGCGAGCGCTGCCTGGGGTTGTGCAACAGCGGTGTAAGGACAGCAAGAGGAAAGAGCTGTGCGCAGAGCTGCGTGGAGTGTGCTGGCGTGGGGCTGGGGCAGAGTGGGAGGGCAGGTGTGGGGTCAGGGTGCGGGACAGGGGTGCAGTGCAGGGCGGCTGTGCTGGGACGGGGGTGCAGTGCAGAGTTGCAGGGTAGCTCTGCCTGGGCCGGCGTACAGTACGTGGTAGCTGTGCTTGGACAGCGGTGCAGCACAGTGTGGGGTGGCTGTGCCGGCACAGGGGTGCAGTGCAGGGTAGCTGTGCCGGGACACGGCTACAGTGTGGTGTGGCTGTGCCGGGACAGGGGTGCAGCATAGCGCAGGGTGGCTGTGCCCAGGGCAGGGGTGCAGTGCAGGGTGGCTGTGCCAGGATAGGAGCGCAGTGCAGGGTGGCTGTACTGGGACAGGGGTGCGGCACAGCGTGGAGTGGCTGTTCCAGGGCAGGGCGACAGTGTGGGGTAGCTGTGCTGGGACAGGGGTGCAGTGCGGGGTGGCTGTGCCGGGACAGGGGTGCAGTGCGGTGTGGCTGTGCCGGGACAGGGGTGTAGTGCAGGGTGGCTGTGCTGGGACAGGGGTGCAGTGCGGTGTGGCTGTGCCGGGACAGGGGTGCAGTGCGGGGTGGCTGTGCCGTGACAGGGGTGTAGTGCGGTGTGGCTGTGCCGGGACAGGGGTGCAGTGCAGGGTGGCTGTGCCGTGACAGGGGTGTAGTGCAGGGTGGCTGTGCCGGGACAGGGGTGCAGTGCAGGGTGGCTGTGCCGTGACAGGGGTGTAGTGCAGGGTGGCTGTGCTGGCACAGGGGTGCAGTGCGGTGTGGCTGTGCCGGGACAGGGGTGCAGTGCAGGGTGGCTGTGCCGGGACAGGGGTGTAGTGCGGGGTGGCTGTGCCGGGACAGGGGTGCAGTGCGGGGTGGCTGTGCCGGGACAGGGGTGTAGTGCAGGGTGGCTGTGCCGGGACAGGGGTGCAGTGCGGGGTGGCTGTGCCGGGACAGGGGTGCAGTGCGGGGTGGCTGTGCCGGGACAGGGGTGTAGTGCGGTGTGGCTGTGCCGGGACAGGGGTGCAGTGCGGTGTGGCTGTGCCGGGACAGGGGTGTAGTGCAGGGTGGCTGTGCCGGGACAGGGGTGCAGTGCAGGGTGGCTGCGTAACACGGGCTGCCCGGGGCTGTCGGGGAGCGCTGTGCAGGGTACCGGTGTCGGTGTGCCGGGCGCTGGGGAAGGGGCGGGCGGGGTTGGTGGCGGAGGCGGAGGAGGAGGCGGTGCTGGGCAGGGTCCGGGCTGGGGCAGGAGCGGGGCTCAGCAGCGGCCGGTCGGGTCGGGTCGGTGGGACCATGCCGTCCTACACGGTCACGGTGGCCACGGGCAGCCAGTGGTTCGCGGGCACCGACGACTATGTGTACCTGAGCCTGGAGGGGACGTCGGGCTGCAGCGAGAGGCACCTCCTGGACAAACCCTTCTACAACGACTTCGAGCGCGGCGCGGTGAGTCCGGCCGGGCGGGGGGCAGCCCGGACCCCGCTCCGGGGGGGAGTCCGGGGGGGCTCCGCCGCTCCTTCTCCATCGGCTGCACCGCGGGCCGGACCCGCAAAGCCGGGGACGCTGGAGGCTTCTGCGGCAGCTGGCCGGGCGGCCGGCCCCGCACCCCCAGGGGCTGCGGCAGGGATGGGCTTTTTTTTCATTCTCGCCCCCAAGTGCCGGCGCTCCGGAGCGGGACACCGGGAGCGAAGTGACCGCTGCCATCCCCGGCCGTCGCATCCTCCATCGGTCACATCCCTGTCCCAGGGGTTAGTCCTGGCTGCGGTCGGTCGGTCCTGGGGAAAGATGGGGGCCCTTTGGTTCTGGCATGTCATGGGCTTGCAGATTTCCTTGTCTTTTCGTTACAAATAATAAAAAAAAAAGCGTGCTTCCTATTGATAGGTGATGTTTAGGGTCAGTGTTTACTAGTAGCCTTGATATCTTCAAGGAATTAAACAAAAAGGTAAGAGCTTCCAGTGGGAATTGCACCACCTGCCAAGGGAAATGTGTAGGGCAACTTCAATGAAAGTTGGAAAACAGTGTGAACATGCCTGCGAGAATGAATTTGGGACCAGGCTATCGGCTATACTGTTCTTTCTAACCTTGATTTCTGCCGTGTGCTGCGCCCTGTCTTATCACAGTATCCAGGCTATACATCTGTAATTGCTTATACTGTGAGCACTGTTTTAGAATGACATTTATTCGTTAACTTGTTGTCCACCATGGAAATAACAGACTCGGTAATTATTTTTTCCCCTCCCAAAACATGTATTTTATTTGGAAATCTAACTCACAGTTTCCAAAAGGTCTATGGAGTTTTAAGCAACTTTGAAAATTTTAACAAATTCTTCATAAGTCTCTTTGGAAATGAGACCTACCACTGCAGATACAAGTGAGATTTCACTGTCACGATGCTGCATTGCTTTTAGGGTTCACAGCCTAAGTTAGGTATCCGGTCTCTTCTGCGTTAGACATCTCAGATATGGCTAACAGAAGTCAGCATTTTGAATAAGTGTTAATGGAATATGTAGGTATGGTCCCCAGGTATTTATAGCTGATGTTCTGAGGAGGTGCTCTAGCAAGTTCAGGTGTGGGGACTTACCAGTCACTGCTGTTGAAGTTACTTTCCTTCATGATTAAACATTCGTTAGCTTAGAAGCTTGTTACTCAAATCTCCCAAATGGATATCCAGTCATTCTTTCTCTCTTATCCAGTGAATAGTCATATATTTTAAGCAAAGCTTAACAACAGTAGCAAGAGGCGTTGAAGAAGACCGCAGACTTAGGGTTCTTTCCCAGGAGGGGTGAGCCCTTCCTGGCTGGGGAGATAGGCACCAGGCTCTCCAGTGACCAGGCGGTCTGCTCTTGTCCCTGGGCTACAAAAGAGGATTTCACTGTCTTTGAGAGGTGGCTGTGATGGAGAGGCTGGCAGCACTCTGAACATCGCATTGGATTGGATCCTGCCACAGGGAGAAGGTGCCGTGACGTGAGCATTAAGTGTATGCTCAGTAGCACCTCTTGAGCTGCCGCAGGACCAGGTCCAGCAGGAGCAGAGGTACCTGCGGGCACTGGGCCCTGCTGGGTGAAGAAGCAGCGAACGGAGCTTTGTGGATGTTAGCAGCAGCACAGCAGAGGATGTGTGCACCTAAAAGGATACTTGCATCTCCTTGGGAATGTAGCTTTTAGACACATTTGAAAGTTTTCATCTGGGTCCTAGCATTTTATACAAAATATGTGGTTAGCTAAGTAAGCTTTCTGAGGCAGGGACTGTCTCTTTTTTTTTGTGAAACTTCTTTCCAAGTGCAAAGGTTCTTGACTAAATCCAGATGACAGCTTTTTCTCCTATCCAAATTAATTATTTCTGTTCATTGCTATGTGTTTGATACTTCAAACATGCAGTCATTGTTTTCACTGTGTATATATTGTGGGGAATGAGAAAAACTCTGTTCCATAAAGCGTCTGGCTCATTGGGTGCTCGGAGTACAATGTGCTAGGTTTTGTTGTTGAGGATGTTTTCTTGGGGAGCGCAGTGTGTTTCCGCAGGCACCTGTTCAGGTAACATTGTGCCCAAGACACTGTGAGTCTTACTAATACATTGTGCAAAGAAAGAAGGAAAGAAAAGAAAATTTCCAATATGGAACCAAAAAAATAAAACTGAAGCAGGGCAAAAGACTTTCAGGTTGGTTGATTTGTAAGATGTAGCAACTGGTTTCACAGTTCTGCCTTTAATGTTTCCTTCAATAGCATCTCTGTAGTTTTCATTTCCTTCAAAGCAATTCAATTGTGAACACATTTGCAAAATTGCACTTTTTCAGTGGATGGCCAGAATTTTACAGTATTATCTTGTACGGCTTTGTCTACTTTCCAGTTTCTTTCCTAAATGTTGAGCCAGGGCCAGTAGTTCCGTTGTCCTGGTCATGTCTTCATTTGAATGAATGCAAATTGTGCCTATTACTAGATAGGTTGAGTGAGGGCTTGGCCCAGTTCTGAGCAGGAGATTTGCATGGCAGATGTTGCCTGAGGGAAAGGGACGTAAGGGAAAACCCGGAGAGATTTGCACAATGGTAGCTCAGTTGTAGTTTTTGTCTGACTTACTCCAAGTACTGGACACTGGCGACGTAGAAAGCTGGAGCTGCTTTTCTTTACTCGGTCTCTTTTGAGTAAGTTCCTGTGGGTGCCAAGTGGTTTCAAAGCAAGTTTTATGGTGTCACTCAGTTTTCTTCCTGTTACCCCGTCATCTGCTTTTTGCTTTTGTTGAAAGGAATGCACTCACAAGTGTTTCCAGAGGGAAAATACAGTTCTTTCCACTTTGAGTTTTGTGCTTATAGAAAGAAGGGCTGTCTGTGTCAACATTTTTGCAATATTAGGCTAGTCAGGAAGAGTCTCTCCTCAAAAAGAAAGAGCTTAGGTTTTGCCTGAGATTAAATTGCTTGAACGGGATGCTACGGGAGTTTGGACAGTCCAATAGTCTTCATTAATTCTGTTCTCTCTCTCTGAACTCAAACTGCATAAAAACGCCAAGCATCTCTGGCTCACTGTGCAACCACCAGAGATGCCACGTGTTCACCAGGAGACCTCGTACAACAAATGCCGTAGAAACCTTGAGCAACCAACTGTGTCAGTTCATACCTGGACCTCATACCATCTTTGTAACCTGATGCACCTTTATTATTGTATTATCAAAATTGTCATTTCCGGTCAGCCCATGGCGTCGCTGGCTTGGAGGCAAAAGCTGTGTGAGATATCAGGACAGAACCCTCACTTTCATAAGTGCCATTAAAATGGGAACTGTCACAATCATAAAAAGATTAAAAACCTTCAGGAACATTTAGGCTAATTGAATGTCCTTTTTGCATTACATCAACAGCGACTTGTGCAACTATTTTAGGCCTCTTGTAATATTAGCGAAGAGATTGTTACAAGAGGAATGAGTTTCTTCCAAAGATTGGCTGTCAACGTAATGTTTCTATCAAATCTTTGGATGTGATTCACATTGCTCTTTAATTTAAATTGTAGATGTAAGTGTATATATAGGTGTGACATTATAAGAACTATAGAAATATATATGTGTAAAGGAGGATTTTTTAAAAATGAAATTTGTTAGCTGAACCTTTAAAGGAGATGAATTAAAAAAAGGATAATCAGGTGTCTTGGGCAACAAGGATTTGATGAGAAAATGAGACTAATTTCAGACTTTCTGTGCCTTACTAATCACTTGACAGCAACGGGCTTTCGTGAGGACTTGAGCTAAAAATAACGCAGTACGTTTCCCCTAGACAGACAGTGTCTTTGGTCACCTTATTCTTCCTCTGTACACGACTAGCCCTGGGACTGGAAATGAGTGAGAAAATGGAGCATAAAAATCCCAAGCACCTCAATATGAAGCGAATCTGCTCCAGATGCAGTTTATCTTTTGCTTCCATAGATTACTGCATTAGTCTTTACATGTTTAAATACCCTTTATAGTGATGAACACAAATGGGTAATAGTTCACATAGGTTTGTGGATTCATTTGGACTGTGTCTCTGCAAGGTGGCTCCTTCCAGCTCCTGATGGCCAGATGGAGGAAGATCATGGTAAAACTGAAAGACAGAATTCATTTTGTGTTGTAATTGCGCAGGAAGTGGCTGAGTTTGAGATACATGGTATGACAGCCTGTGATGAGGGACTTCTCTGCTAAGTGCTGTCTGGTCCTGGAAAGACGTACGAAATTGCAGAAGTACTGACTCAGTGCGAAACCTGAGCCTCTTAAAGGGTTTATTGACACTGGTTTTTATTGAAATAAAAAACAGGAGTTGCAGGGAAATTAATACAAAATAGAAATTATTGAAGTGCTGCCTATTTCTGGAGAGAAGATTTGAAGAACGAGGAAACAATCTGAGCATGTTAGCTACATTTTCTAGCCATCACCCAGAATTCTGTGTGCCAATTGACAAGAGTGAAGCCGAGAATGTTGGACGTGGGGTGACAGTCAAAGATCAGGGTAGTGTTTGAAACCAGCATTGTGGGAGGGAGGAATCTCCATTCACTTGGCCATGAGCACGGGGTATGTCCTGCAGTTGCTGACTGTCATAGTTGTGGCTTAAAGCACTATTAATGTTATTTCTGAGAAAAGCCACTCAGCATTTTTCTGTTTCCATAGCTGGTTCAAAATCATGAATCATCAAGGGAATTAATTTACTTTTACACATTATCCTTTTAGCTGTTTGGTATAGTGGGGGCGCGGGCAGAGGGGTTGAAGAGTCAGAAACATAAACTTTCAAAAAATGTTTAAAATTAGTATATTTATTGGCTCTACAGAAAGAACTATTTCTTTTCTGCTATGGAGATGTAAGGAAAAGTGATAAGCATAATTTGAATATGCTGGTTGAAATCTCAGCTCTGTGATTTTCATCTCTCAGCTCACATCCTAGCAGACGGATGCTGCCATCCCAAGCTTGCCAAGGACCGCCATGCTATTTGTGAAGCGGTTTGTTACCACCTGGTGTGCTTGGGTGTGCTATTGACATAAACGTTGCAAATTTTTATTTAAGACATGATGGGCATCATTTTTAAAAGAAGCAGTTCAATGTCTTTTGCTTGAATAGGCATGGGGAGAACATAGCTCAGACTAAGATTAGTCTGTTAAGTCTCAGCAAATGAAAATAAGTACCGTCCATGCCCTTTTAAAATGTTTGAGGCTACAATTAATTAGGCTGCATATTAGAAGACATTCCAATGTCCCTGTTAGCATGAAACAGCTTTATATGAGTTGCAGTGTAGCAGTCGTGACCTGACAGTTTCAAAGTTGATTGAAGAACAACTTTGGGGAACGACAGGCAAGGACAATGACTCATCATCTGCAGGATGGACTTCAAAGCCTAAAGGTGTTTTTATTTTTCTCTGGCTTCTGTGAGGCAATTAGGTGTGACAAACTTTATGAAAGCTGGTATTTTTATATAATGGGTTATGAGAGAACCGAGGCCTGTCATCCCAAACGTTGGTGGGCAGATAGATGTCTTCATCCCAAAACGATCATCTCTGCCGGTAATTAGTGGATAGATCATAGAAAAGGGTACTTTGCATCAATAATGTGGGAAACTTGGGTTAAAATGGGAGAGGAAGGGGTGCCAAGGGGTCCTTCTTATGTGTGTTCATCCAATCACGTGGATGCAAGTTGCTATGAATCTTTCTTTTGTAACAACTGAAATAAGAATTGCCTTCTGGAGGCATTTTAAAATTTTTATTTTTTTTCTCCTGTCTGGAATTTAATCTTTCTTCACTTTTCAGTTTTGGTCCTTATGTGAATTAGCATTTCCCTAGCAAGTAAGACAGTAACAGTGGGCATATGTCAGGTGCCTGGGAAAGACTAAAAAAGTGCTCCTGAAAAGAAGCAGGAGAGTGTGGTGTGTAGGTCAGGAGCCACAGGACAAAGCTCACGCAGGCAGGTGAGTCTCAGCAGGGCCCTGCAGCGTGTCGATGCAGTACCTCATCTGTTTGATATCGGCAGCTGCTTGGTTTCTGACATTGTTGACTCTGTTGCGAAAAACCACAAGAGAATGAAGTCTCTACTTGTAACCACATGAAGCTTAGCAGGATCATCTGAGCAGAATAGGCTTTGACTGCCGCTCCTGTGGTTGCCGTAGACAAATTCAGCTTTGTTACGATGAGCCCTTGGCTACTCCTCTTTGTCCTGAGCTGTTTACACTCTTGGAAAGTGAGAGTCAGTTCCTGTCCTCCTTAATTGCCTTGCACCGCATGGTATCTTACTGGTTGTATTTGAAATGATTACTCATTTCTTCCTGTGCCGGTACTGCTTAATAGTGCAGGTGCCACCAGCACTGTCGTTTGCTGGGTGATGTCCCCACACGCCGTAAGAGGCTGTGTGCATCCCTGAGATGTTAGCCCCATGAGGAGACCGAAGTACCCATCTCTGGGATAAGCGTTCCCTGTCCTCAATCTGTTAGGCAGTGGAGCAAGGCACTTAACTCAGCATTCATAACAGCCCTTGTGCCGAGTGGAGGGTGCTTAGCGTGGGCAGGAAGTGCTGAGGGGAGCACCGTGTCCACAGCTGTCCTTCTCCCAAGCCTGGCCGTGTCCCTGTGGCGCTGAGAGCGGTGCTGTGGGAGAGGCGATTTACACAGTGAACCAGTGCCTGACTTTGGTGGCCAAAGCCATCTTGTCGTTTCTAGTCTAGTGTCGACTAGGTTCGACTAGTTCTCTGTGGCCTTCAGTGTGGCCACTTGTCAAATCTCAGTAGCTAGAGCACTTAGCAGCTAAGGTTTGCTATTACACATGCTCACAGATACACTCATCCTGGTGGGCCAAGCAGCTCCACATCCATTTCAAGCCACCTGATGGTGAAGCCCTTAGAGGCCAAATCGTATATGTGGGCTGAGAACAGGCCTACCACAGAAAAGAAATGCTGAGCTTGGTAGTCAAAGCAATTGTAATTCCAATGGGAGGAGACGAAAATGTTCACTGCTTCTTCTTCAGTAGCCCTGCTGCTTCTTCAGTAGCCCTGCTGCTTCTTCAGTAGCCCTGCTGCAGCAGTCATCAATAAAGGGAGAGCATGGTATTCTGTCGCTTCCTCAGCCCGAGTTCAGAGCTGCAGCCCTTGCACCGCAGCAAAGCTTGGTGTAGGGGCAACACCATGACTGGTCTGCTCCTCACCTGGATCATTGCATAGCCAATAACTCAAGGTTTCAGGGACCTGTCACTATGGGCCGCTGCTGAGGGCGCTCCTGAAGGACCAGGTATGGGCGGTCCTAGCTTTCAGTACCAGCTCAGTGCAAAGACCTTGTGACCAGACCCTTAGCATGGGAAAGGACTAAGCAGACTAGCTACTGGGCTGAGGTCTCTCTGTGTGGCAGGAGTCAGGCCTTTGAGTTAACTCCAAACTGAGGAAGGAGCAAAACCGCATTTCCATATGCTGGTTTGTTTTCTGTGAAAGAATGAAGTGCCTCCAGAGCTAGATGGGGTTCTTGTGAACCTGGTTTTCAGTTAGCTACTTAAATTTCTTTGTACATCTGAGCCGTACAAACAAAAAGGTACTATTGAGCTCATGTTAAAAATGGAGAACTGAAGAAGACCAGCCACAGGAGGAAGAGGACAAAGGGGATAAAGGTGATCTGGGTACTGTCCTTAGTCTGAAGCACATATGACTAATACACACAGGTCTTCAGATTCCTCGTCCAATGTGTTAATCTCATGATCATCTTTCCACTCCAGCTGCATGAATAGGTGTGCCCTAGCCATACCTCTTTCATCTGTTGCTGGGAGAACAGTAAATGGTTTCATGGTGTGCACGTTTTTCTCAGACTTGCAAACATTTCAAGGAGTAATATCATTTTAGATCGCATACAAAAAGGTTCCTCTGTTTCTGGGGTGTTTTGCATGTTCTTGTTTGTTCTTTTATTCATCTTTTCTGTTGCATTGCAGTCCAATAATAGGTCTTCCTTTTCTTACCCACTAGAAGCTGGAAACTTCTGTTGTACCCATGCCATATCAGGAAAGGCCAGGTCCGCTTGTATAGTGCTGGTTGTGCTTCCCGAACGTGCAGTGAATCATTGATTGTATTCTGCTCTGTAGGTTGACTCCTATGATGTGACTGTGGAAGAAGACCTTGGAGAAATTCAGCTAATAAAAATTGAGAAACGAAAATACTGGTACCAGGATGACTGGTACCTTAAGTATATCACTGTAAAAACGCCAGTGGGTGACTATTTGGAGTTCCCATGTTACCGTTGGATTACAGATGAAAAAGAGATTGTCCTTCGAGATGGAAGAGGTGAGTGCCATAAGAAACCTGAGTTCCTGCAGAACATCCAGAATTCTTTCACCTCTCCTTCCCCTTTCCCCATTTACCTCCCAGTCTTCTCTCTCACATGGAGACCCACTGCCAGTCCCCTTCTGCACCCTAGGGAATGGGCTTTCCCTGCTGACTAGGACTGCTTTCTGAGCAGTTTGTTGGGCTGGGCACTGGCAGTTGAGTTGTGTATTTTGAGAAGCACATGCAAGGAAGAGTCCTTACGCTGGCTTGTTACACTGGTCTTGAATTTGAAGGCAGACCCTAACGCCAAATTTTTGTCTGCTCAGCATCTCCATTGCTGGAAGCCCTTTTGGTCTAATTTGAATTAGTGTCCCATCTTTGTTTCATACTAAGCCCCTAAGTGGCCCATGATTAATTGCCTGTAAATAGTCTTGTTTTCTTGAGAGTGAAATAAAGTCCCGAAGTAGGCTGCTCAGCAGGTGCAAGGACTGACTTGAAACAGCAGCTTCACTTTTCAGCCCTTCTCTTTGCATGCTGCTGAGTCCAGTAGAAGGCAGGGTGAGATGGATATGATTGCGGCGAGTAGTGGTGACCAACTGAGAGAAGTCTTACGGCACTTCTGTGCTTTGTTCAGGGTGGCCTGTTGGACCTGAAACTTGTGTTTTAACTGTCTCTGACTACCTGCTTGCTGCGGTCAGGGTTGGGGCAGACATTTGTCACTGATGTTTGCTTGTTCCCCTCTGTGCTTCCTAGGATGGGTTGGCTGCTGTAGTGGTCTGCAGCACAAATGCCTTAAGACAGCTGAAACAATATATGAGGTGGTAGGAAATAAATGTTTGTCTTCCCATTAAGTTTTTGGCTACTCCTGGCTGAGGAATTTTGCACTGGAAGCCTTTTGTCCTATAATCACAACTATGTGTTAGTTCATTTTTCCTCTCCAGAAGGACTTTCCCTTTTTCCTAATTTGATTTATAACAACTGTGACACTTCCACGGAAAGCAGCTTTGCATGGCTTTCACAGTCTGGTGAAGTAAAGGACGAAAGCAGGTGAAACCCTATGGGTAACTTGAACACAACCAGCTGGAAACTGTTAGCCCTATGTTATCAGTTGTGTTACCTCTGGTATTTCCAACTCCAAACCCCAAACAGCTATTTCGATGAAAATCCTGCTGGATTTATCTGCCCTCCCATTTGCATATGTAAATTGAGTCACGTACCTTGCCCTTTCTCTGATCACTAAGGAAGTCTCTGTGTTATTTAACGGTGTAGTGAATACATGGTCAGAAGAGCAAGTTGTCTGGTAATGAAGCTTCTGTTTTTTCTTTCTGTTCTCATGATAAGAGGATATAATTATCACCCCAAGCTGACAGGGGAGAGCACAGATCAAGGAGAGATGATAGGAGATGTTTTCTGGAGGTGTCTTTTAGGAGAGAAGATTAGCTGGAACAATGTTGTGATTTCTCTTATTGATGAAAATTCCCTTAGGTACTGAAATGTAAAATTAATCCCCATGACTCTATTCAGACCATTTAATACTAGAGATGTACAGCAAGTGTCTACACTAGGAAGCCAGGTTTTATATACAGTTGAGACAGATGTTCCTAGCTTGAGATAATTGCCCCTCGGAGGCACCAAGTTAGGAGCTTATCTTCTTCCACGCGGACCTGTGTTTCTACTTGAGGTACTACATTGGATCGTGTAAGCATTTTCCACAGAAACTTTGTAAAGGTGTAGGCCAGAAGTTTGAAGGTTTGGAAACTTTGCTCTCCTTCTCAAGACCTGGGCAGTGATAGGTAGAGGAACCTCATAACCCTGTTTTCCTTCTTTCACAGCTAAGCTGCCCCGGGATGACAAGACCCAGATTCTCAAGCAGCACAGACGCAAAGAGCTTGAGACCCGTCAAAAAACGTACCGGTGAGTTTCCCATAGCTCCCAAGAAGGCCCAGGGCCCGTTCTCATCAGGTCAGAGTTTGGCAGAGTATGTTCAGATTATCATATTGCTCTAATTACTGGACTGATGAATAAGAGGAAGCATAAGTTACCATGTTGGCCATATATGTTTTTTACTTAGATGGAATTCACTCTAAGTGATGATCATCCTGGCGCAAGTGGCGTTATGAGATACTTGAGTCCCAGATAAGCCTATCTGGAAGGCTTAAGTGGGAATTCAGTGGTACAGTCTCCGTGTGGGTCCTCTGGCACACAGTTATGCTTTCAAGGAAAATTTGAAGGCAGATTTTATTTGTCTTTTACAAGTCGTACTCCAGTTTTGGAACGTGATCTGAACGTGTCAGCTCTTACCAGAGCTCCTTGGCTGCTGCAGTAAGCTAGTTTTACTTGTTTCCTGCGCCGGGGTGTAGTGGAAGATCTGGCACTGTTTTAGTGGACTGCAATGTGCTATCAGAACACAGTGTGATATCCATCTTTATACTGTCATAGATGTTTTTTCCTAATCAAGGTCACAATGAGAAAATGCCATCTTTTATCAATGGGTAACTCCAGAAGTCATTAGGCATTTCCTTTTCCTAGAGCCATACTCTCTGTTGAAATAACAAAAGTTTATTGCACTTGCATCTCCTTGTTGTGAGAGTAAGGATCAGAAGGACAGAGGGTCCATTTAGAACTGATGGATGGAGGCTTGGTGTATCTGTTGTTGATATCATTTGACTAAGAAAGATGGGAAATAGAGCAGAGGAAATACAATTCGAAATGAGGTGTGGCAGTGGCACAAAATTTTATTTACGTATGCAAAAAGGAAGGCAAAACCATTTGTAATTCCAGGGAAATAGCTGTTTACAATTCCAATGCATAACTGATAACACACAATGCTGTCTGTGTGTGGCAGGCAATTTGGAAATACCATTGAAACGGTATTCTTTACAAATTGCCTTCTTTTGTTTTGAAGTAAAAATGGGGCACAGTGCAAGAACATACGTGGCAGAGAATGTGTGCCATGACCAGTAGGAATCAAGACTGCCTCTGTGTCTTGAAGATCTGCCTTTTGGAGGAACCTAAATATCGTCCGAGTACGTTTAGCTGCTGTATCTCATTTCTGCAAAAATGTAGCTCCAAGAATGAGTGTGCATTGGGCAGCTGTCTGTCTCTCTGTCCTCTCCCCTCCCAGTAAATTTGAAGCTACTGCCAATTTCAACCAAGTGTGACAAGTGTTTGGACATATCACAGATATTAAGTTACTTCAAGTTTTGTGAAGGTAGGTGGCCAAGTAGATGCCTTCCATTGCATTTCAGGATTCTGTAGGGTACTGGTGGGTATTGGTGTGGTATAAGTCGCTATTTTTGGCCCAAATGAGTCTGCCGCAAATTTACTTTACAGAGTTGAGTCACAGAAGCAGTTGTAGGTAGACACAGCTCTCCTGCTGGTAAGGTTATGTGGTTAATCCAGCCTTTCTCGTTTTCTCAGCTGGAAGGAGTGGCATCCAGGCTTTCCGCTGAGCATCGACGCCCATTCTCACAGTGATCTGCCCCGTGACATCCAATTCGATAATGAGAAAGGAATTGACTTCATCCTGAACTACTCTAAAGCGTAAGTGTGTGTGGAACTTTAGGAGTTTTGCAAAATCTCTTTTGGGACAGGGTAAGGATCTGATCACCTTTTAGGTTTCATTGAAATCTCAAAATTGGATTCTTTTCTCCCAGCTGGATCCACGGTAAATTAAAGTAGGAAATAATTGAAGGGGGTTTGTGTTTTTGTTTTTTTAAATATCATTATTTTGTTGTGGGAACTGATTGAGCCTCTGCATTCTCATTAGAGGCCGTTTTGACTGTAGGCAGATGGAGGAGGCACTGGGAAAACCACAGGAAAAAGGACTATTGGCACCTGTTAACAGGCTTTTGATTTAGTTCTTGGAGTCGCCCCCTGGAGATACCTCTCTCCCCTGACTGTTTGCTGTAATTAAGCCTTTCAGTCACATACCGGAAGAAAATGGTATCAATGCACCCTTGAGACCCTGCTGAAGAAAAGTTGTTCTGAGCAGCCCACCAGTTAACATCTGAATGTAATCTGCCTGGGGCAACAAAGTCACTGTGCACCCACTTGCACCTGTCATGTCATTGAAAAAAAATGGAGTCCTGGCCACTGGATGAGCCTGAATAATGAATTCTGCAGAGCTCTTTGAAATAGTACAGGGTAATGAGGCAAACAGGACCTCTGGCCTGTGAGTCCCCTTCTGAGCTGTCTCACGTGCCCAGGTCACATCATATTATCTCAGATATCCCACCACACTATCAGATGGTTGGATAGTCTGAGATGAGAAAAGACTGGTCCACCCACAATTTCTACATCTGTGATTCTGTTAATATGCCGGTCTCTTCATGTTTTGGAAAGGTGTTCCTCCTGTTATTTGGGTGATCAGACAGAGATTATGTCATCAAGCATACGCTGGTAAGAACTAGGGACTTTAACAGCCATACTGAGAAACTTGCAGCTTCTAATAGCAGTGAATACTTGCTTATCTGAGTCCATCTGGGGAACTGACAGTGACTGAAACCTTACATGTTAGAGCATTGTGGTGTTACGTTTATACAGCTGAATTTCACTGCCAACACAGAGTCAAATCCCATGGCTTGTTCTAAGAATCTACCTGCTTGTTTTCTAATTTGGAAAATTTCTAATTTGGAAGCTTCAAAGAACATGTATTTTTTTCTGGATGTGTTAGCCCTGCTGTAGATTTCTCCCTCCCTCCTCTCTCCTCCATACTAGGGTCTGGTTTTGATGCTTTTTAACATCAGCAAATCTTTTTTCTTTTTTTTTTTTTTTTTTTTTTTAGCATAATAAATCTCCAGCAGGTGTGAAGAGGGTGATGGGTGTGTTTTTGCAGCACATATGGCCTGGTGGACCTAGGTTTTTCAGAGCTAATTAGAATAAGGCAGCTGAATAGCTTTGAAGACCAGGGTCTCTAGCTTTCTATCTCATGCAAACTAGGATGTTAGGAGAATGATGGAACAGGCTGTAGAGTGCGTGCTTTTGTAGCTTTTTAATGCGATACTAGCTGTTATACCAGAGAAATGGTAGTGGGGTCACACAAGGAGTTAGAATAATGGTATAAAAGACAGACAGATGCTTCCTGACCCCCAGGCTTACCCAATGGCACATGTATTGCCTCAACTTTGCATCTGTGTTTAGACTTCCAAAGAACCAAATCTCTCATCTTTAATAAGAGCCAGAAGTTGAGGTCCCCTCTCACCTCATGAAATATTTTATTCCTCAAGCAGCCCTTTAGTATTCAGTGGATTCTTAAAGCTTTAAGAAGTTTTAAAGAATCTGGGGCCTTGACCATAGGTCCTTGGACCCCTCGTCCAGATCGTTGATAAAGAGTTGGCAGTGGATAATTCTGTAAATTCACAGGATTAATTATGTGTAATTATGTGTGATAATCCCAAAGGTTTCTGGTGTTGATGTGACCTACACTACCTAGCAAACGGTAACCCTTACCCTAGTCTCTGTGTCAGAAACGCAGGCTTGCATAGATATTTTGCACCAGTGTTGCATTTGGGCAGATTAAGTTCTACAAGCAATGCTACCCTTTTTTCCTCGCTCTGGTCTCTGGTATGTGCCAGAGACATCTGAGAAGTACTCGATTTCTTGGGTAAAATAGGTTTTGTTTTTTTTTTTATTAAGTCCTTTGGAAGCTTGTTCCAAGATAGGAAATGTGAAAGATTGCTTCCTTTAGGAAGTAATCTTTGAAACATCTCAGAATGAATGTATGCCTGGCATTCAGTGGGTCAAACCATATCAGGTTTGTGACTAGATCCCTGGCACTGTACCTACTGCTTGGCTTTTTAATAGCCCCAGGTAGGAAGAGGGCCCTGGCCAGGAGAAGAGCAGTACATACTGGTTCATGTGTCTAGTGTTTCTTAATCTCAGAGCAGTTCTGAAGGAGGGCAGAGGCTCTACAGGTCCTTTAGTGGAGCTGCTGTCTGTTTAGGAATACTGGCTGGGCTGATCCTGGCTTGTGTTTGTTCTGACTTTGTGCAAATCACTCAATCTCTTTGTGTCACCATACCCCGTTCTGAACCGGCGCTAATAATGATCTTAGCACTCTCAGCTGATGCTAACTACTGGCGATGTGTGAAGCTTTTCTGATTATGGTTTTTATATGTCATAGCTCTTAAAGCACTGCTATTGTAGGCTGCTGCTAACAACTCTAGAATGGAGGTCAGTAAAAGCAATAGCAGGGACTGGTCCTTGAGATGCCTTTCAGGCTTCTGTGTAAAGGTACAGCCTGCAAATTTAATTCTGTAGGGTGACCAATCTCACATTCCACCACTGAAAAATTTATTGTATGTAGGTATATAAAAGGGTGGAAAAGAATGGGGAAGGGTACTGAGGAAGCTGGAGATTATTTTTTTTCAGAGAAGATTTGTTTTGTTTTATTTTTAGGATGGAGAATCTTTATGTCAACCGTTTCATGCACATGTTCCAGTCCTCCTGGAGTGACTTTGCAGACTTTGAGAGGATTTTTGTCAGAATCAGCAACACAATTTCCGGTGGGTTTATCAGCATTTGCTCATGTTTGCATCGTAGAATGACTAGTTGTCTCGCACATATCTGATTAGGATGGAAGGGGCTGACCTGCCCTTCTGCTCTCCCATGGTTTTTCATAAATAAACTGTTATCTTGGACTGCTGATCACACCAGTAGCCCACAAGACCAAAAGGCAAAGCTAAACTTAAAATTACTGGGAACTGCTCAGTGACCTTGTCTATCCTGAGCTATACTGGAGGTCAGGCCATTTTGGGCATCATAGTCCCTTTTGGCTTTTAGAAACATATTTTCAGACATGTCACATAGGACAAATTTTCATAAGTATTTCCCATCTAAACGTAGAGATAGCTTAGTGGGAGTGCTTTTCAGAGCACATGAGCTCGTAAGGCATTTTTGAATCTTTGATCGTGTATCTCCCACTTCAGCCATCTAAATACGTGGAAAATCTCCAAAGAGGCACGTTTGGAAATGTTCGCCGCTAAAGGCAAGTGACTCCTCTGGCCTCTTACACAGATCAGATCAAAGGCTGTTGCCTGACATCCCAGCCACATGCTCAGTCCTGGTTGCCCTGTTGCTAAGAGTCCTGGCTTCTTGACCCTGTCCTGACACAAGGAGGGTACCACGGCCTCGGTTCTGCTGTCAGAACCTCACCTGTAGCTCCCCTCAGTCAGTTCTCCTGGACCATTTGTGTCGATGCCATGGGGCAGCTCAAACGCTTTTCAATGGTAAATTGTTCCCAGCAGGGGTCATTTTGACAGAACTTGTTTCAGGCATGAAAGTGCATGCTGGTGGGCCAGCAGATGTGGGGATGGGTTGCAAAGAGCTGGGAATGGCCTGGGAGCTGCAAATTCTTTACCTGGTCCTGCTGCAGCCAGGATGGGCTGTCAGACTACAATGCAAGGAACTGCAGTTCTTAATTGGAAATAAGTGAGAGTTATGGCATTTATCCAAAACGTCATCTCTTTTTGAAAATGTGTCAGAATTAGCTGTGCATACTGCATTAAATGTCCTGCTGTGCTTGTCATTTCGTACTTGCATCTTCTTACTAGAAGACAGAAATCCCTCCCTAAGAGCGAGAGTTTCACTTTTGTATTCACTGCTATTCAGTTTCTGCAGTATCGTTCATACTGTTAAAAACTCCATTGATGTAGTATTAAGATTAAGATGTCACAGACAAAATACTATTTTTGTTAACCCTTTTCAATATGGAAATCTTAGCAGTTACATAAAAGAATTGCAGACAGACATGGGTTTTGAAGTTCATGGTGTCCTTTCTGTAAAGCAGGGCTGGGAAGCCTTTGTTTTGTGAGCCAGACCCAACCTTCTACTATTGCCTGTGGTTACATTATTTTACTTTATTTTGCTGTATTATTGGATATGATAGATACACAGATACCATGAATTGGGTAGCATGTAGTTCTTCCAATGTGCGTGAACGGCCTGTTCAGACTCTGCAAAGGAAAATACTTTTCCCTCCTGCTCTGAAGTTTTGTTCCTCTTCAGGCTGCCTAAGGACCAGTTAACAGAAATGAGAGTAATTTCTGCAGTCTTGGATATAAAATAAAGCACACGAGCTGGCCAGAGCTAATAAAAACTAATTACAGCAATTTGTTACATTTAATAAGATTGCTTCCTAAAGTATTTTGAACAGAGGCATTAGATATAATCTACAATTAATTTCATTGATAACATTTCTACACTCATGAGGAAAGCTGCAATTCTGTCAGTTTTAAACAGTAAGCATCAGTCTCCATTATATTAATGCAATTCTGAATCTGCTCATTTGCAAGCCTTGGCAGAAACAGGGCTAATGGAGAAGGTGGTTCAAGGCATATTTCAGTCATCCCGTTCTGTCCAAGGTGATGAGTCATTTTTTGCTTGGTCTAGATTTCAGATACAGCTCCAGACTCAGTATGCAATTGACAGAGACGATGTAGATGTCGACTTTAAGTACACTTAACTTTTTTTCCACTCCGTTAGTAAGCTTTATGAGTTTTGAGACTTTTTTTTTTTTTAATTATCACTTCATTCCTTCAGGCCGATCTTTTTCATCCTTTCACTCTTTCTAGAAAAATAAACTGCTTTCAGAAAAAGTTCTGACTTGAGTGAAAATAGGTGACTGTGGAAAACTTTACTTGCTTAATTTTTCCCCTGAAGACACCAATGGGATTTTTAACGTTAATCATGTTTTTTCTGACTCTGAAATTATAGGCTGAAGTGGCAACATGACGTTATAAAGCAGAATGCTGCAATTGTGGAAAACATCCAGTAGTACTACATCTGTAATAGTAAAGAGATGGAGTACCCAAAACCAGCGTTTTATTAAGAAGAGATAATAATCCGAGCTTGTATTAGCAACTGAAAAATAAACTGAGGGGAAAAAAAAGTTAAACAAGCAAAACAACGAATGAGCAGTTTTACTGAGTCAAAGTCAAAACCCTTCCCAGGTGTCCCTCACTCAGCTCCAGCTAAGAGAACTGCTCCAGACGTTGCTGCTCTTTCCCTACCCACGTTGCTCTGTATTTCCCTTCCCCTGCCTGTGCCATATTTTTTTGACTCATCCCTCTGTACTGCGCACTCTGAGAATTTGAAGAGTGAGATTTAAAAATTTTGTGGAAGACCTGAGAAGGTGGTCTGCAGACGGAGAGAGCATTTTTCATAGGAGTGGAATATTTTACTCCTCATTGCTTCTGTACATGGAGAAACAAATTATTATCAATTTAATTCTTCTTAAAATTCTGTGGCACCTTTTGAATCCTTTTCTTGCTACTTTCTTTAGTTAAGTTGCAGTGCAGTATAACAAAGTGTGGGGAGGAAAGGAGGAATCCTACAATGCAGTAAGATATTGATGCAGTCCAGATATTGATGCTGCAGGTTTGTTTTTCCTTTAGAATACGTGATGCAGCACTGGAAGGAAGATTTTATGTTTGGCTACCAGTTCCTGAATGGATGCAATCCTGTGCTGATCCAGAGATGCACAGAGATACCCAAGAAGTTTCCCGTGACTATGGATATGGTAGAATGCAGTCTGGAGAGGAACCTGACCCTGGAGGAGGAAGTGAAGGTACGGCTCTGAGTGAGGTTGGACTTCATCTGTTCCTTCTCATATCCTTTAACCTCCAAACCCTCTTCTAAATGTCTTCAGTCACATATCCTGTCTTCAGGCTGTATTGTTGGTTATGGCAAAGCTCATTGTCTCTGCAGACTGGCAACACTTCTGTTGACTGTGTTCTCCTGCTGTCCTGGAGCTGCAGGTCATGCCTTTCTCCAGGTCCAGTGAAAGAAGTGTCATCAGGAGTTGAAGGGTCCTTTTTCAGTGGTTTCCTCTGAAAGGTTAGGGATTGACAGGACTGCCTCAGAGGGGAAAAGTGCCTCTCCCTTTCCTGGTAGGGTCTTACCCTGTTGTTATGTGCAGAGTTAAACAGGCTGAAAAAGGGTTGTCAAGGGTGGTGCTTTTGTTTGTATGATGAGCGCGGGGGCTCTTCAGCTGGCAGTGTGAAACTTGTTTGCATCTTAGTGCCACTGCATGAATGCCAAATACGTAGTCGTAGTCGCTCTTTACTGAAAGGCTTGCTATCAGACTCAGCAGAGTTTGTATAGAGGTGCTTGCTGTCTCAGTGGCATCATCCCTAAGCCATCATGACCAAGGGTGGGCCAGTGGCCGCTCGTAACAACAGGGAACAAGCCAGCCTCTGGCCAAAACTTACCGACCTTTGTTATGGGCCTTGATGCTTGCAACTTCGTTAAAACACGTCAACATGTCATGCTTTTTTTTTTTTTTTTTTTCACTCCAGCAAGGAAACATTTTCATTGTGGACTATGAGCTGCTGGATGGTGTGGATGCCAACAAAACAGACCCGTGCACAATACAGTACTTGGCTGCACCCATCTGTCTGCTGTATAAGAATCTGGAGAATAAAATTGTACCCATTGCAATCCAGGTGGGTTTACTGTCAGGGTCTTTAAAAGGACACATTGCTTGTTGTCTCATCTTAAACATGAACGATTTGGGGTTTTGTGTTCTTTTTTATGTCTTTCAGCTTGGCCAAAAGCCTGGGCCAGACAATCCCATATTCCTTCCTTCAGATGCCACATATGACTGGCTGCTAGCTAAAATTTGGGTTCGCTCATCTGATTTTCACATCCACCAGACAGTCACCCATCTCTTACGGACACACTTAGTCTCAGAGGTGTTCAGCATAGCTATGTTCCGGCAGCTGCCTGCTGTACATCCCCTCTTCAAGGTTGGTTCTTGCATGAAGGGAGGTTGTCACATTAGTTTGACAAACCCAAAGAAGTCCTGGCGATAGCTCAGCTGAGATAGTTTGGCTGGCTGCCCTGCAAGGCGACATACAGCTCAGCCACCAGGACTTCCAGGACTCCAGACTTTACACCTGGTTGCTGGTGTAAAGAGAAAATGCTTTTTTTCATTGTTTGTCCTGTTTCACAGCTCTTGGTGCCACATATGCGGTTCACAATAGCCATCAATACCAAAGCCCGAGAACAGCTTATCTGTGAATGTGGCCTTTTTGACAAGGTAAGTAATCCCCTTCGCAAATCTTCATTATTCTTCATGGTTCCGTATGTGTTTTCATCCTTTAACCATCACAGATTGCCTTGTTTCTTGGCCTTTCTACTAAAGGGCAAACGTAACTAATAGCACGTGAGAAGCTGGCACACAGAACTGATGCCTTGTTGTGCTAAAGGTTTTATCTTTTACCTCTAAGTAGCCAATTCAAAACTGAATTCTCGTCATTAGAGAATCAGGATCTCATTTACTCATAGCTGATGTGGCTTTAGGGTATGAATATAGGAGTGCGAGGTAACATGATATGCACGTACATCCCTGCACATCTATACATGCAGTTAACTCCCCAGTTTCTTCTAAGTACTCGGTTATTCATTTTGGGATGGGCTAGTGAGCAAAAGAATTTGTGATTGCAAAAGAGAAATTTGCATCAGAGAAAGATGTGTAGATAAGATAGATTTCTAAGCCCACAAATAGTGGGTGTAGATTCCAGCCTGTCTTCTTGAATTACCATAAACAGCAGATCTGCTAGGATCAAAACTCAGCTTCATCTGAGTCAGTGAAACATAGCTGTATATCATGGGCTGCGGTGCAGCTTTTAGGTCAAATCCGAACATCTAAATCTGACTGCATTGGTATTTGACCCAGCTCTTCCCGCCTTGGCTCCCTCAGGAGTGGCATGCTACATCTAGGAACCACAACAGGTGGTCATGCAGCGGTCTTTATGACAACATGCTAGCAGCAAATGGGGAGTCTGGGGAGGTTTCAGAAGTTCTGCCAAAGAGGGAACCTGTGTTTCAGGACGACTCGGTCCCCCTTACACCTCTGGCACCAGACCAAAACCAGCTTCCATGCTCCAGAGTTTTTCACCCAAGGAGAAAAGAGAGGTTCCTTGTCTTCCATACTCCACTGCTGACTGTGGAGACCTGGCAGGCAGTCCCATCCCTTTGAACAGAACCAGAATGTCCATACCCCGTGCATGGGGGATGAGTGTGTGGCTGAGACCTGCCAGTGGGGATCCTGGAGTTCCAGAATTTGTTGGTTCTAATGTAGATGAACAGTCAGCCAGAGGACAATCAGTGTAAGCTGACCACTGCTACAACACCAGCATCATGTGCTAGAAAAGCAACATTTGGGAAGTTTTGTGCAGTGATTACCTAAAGAGTTTTGCAGGGCTGTTTGTCGTGGACACGCTGTGTTTTCCAAACGTAACCTATACTGACATCCTGGCCAGCCCTCATCAGTAACCGCACAGCAGGGATAGATCTCCTGGCTTAAATTCCAGGGTAGCTAATGGTAACCTGCATCCCTAAACACTTTTTCCTAAACAACTCTGTAGCCGCACTGGGTGGTTTGGCAGAAGCCCTGTTCCAACACATTGCTGGCTGCCTTCCTTCTCATGCGCACGCTGGTTCTGGAGCATAGGGCTAGCAGAAAGTGCTTTGGGTTCGATACTTCGGTGTTGCTGTACTTTATTACTGTATTCCATTATAAACAGGTGCTGTACCTATGGAGAAAATGCCGATATTAACAGTGATTCATGGGAGAGGTGTGAAATCTATGAAGTTGAGGTGCACAGTTGCAGTAGAACTCTGGTTTTGTACTTGTTTGTGTGGAGATGTGGTTTTCTCATTGCAAAACAGATTCACCAACATTTTGAATACCATCTCTTGTGAATTTGGAAAGCCAGTCTCAGCACAAAGTGAACATAATCTCCTACTGTTCTTGTCTCGCCGTTCTTCCTGCAGGCAAATGCTACAGGTGGAGGAGGACATGTGCAAATGGTGCAGAAAGCAATGAAGGATCTGACTTACAAGTCCCTCTGCTTCCCAGAGGAGATCAAAGCTAAAGGGATGGACAGCAAAGAGGATATCCCTTATTACTATTACCGGGATGACGGCATTAAAGTCTGGGAGGCTGTAAAGAGGTAAGACACCATAGTTCTAGAAATGGCTAATAAAGTCATGGTCAGAGAGGCACGACTTCATTTTCCTGCTGCTCACTGCTTTTCATCACAGCCTTGTGAAAAGCACCTGGGATGTTGGGTCACGCGGTGCCTTTTCCATCCAGTGCATCTCAACTGGGGAAAAATATATAGTCAAGCACATCCCCTTGAAAGACTGTTAATTCCTGCTTTTTTTCAGCCCTGCTTTCTTGCATTCTGTATTTCAGAGCCTCCTTTATAAGCATCTGCTCTTCTATAGGATTTCACAGAGTTTAGTGAGTTGGAATTTAGCCCTGCAAAGGGAATTTAATTAGCTTTTTTTTTTTAGCTATGCACAAACCAAGAGAGAGAATCCAGCTTTCTGAGCCAGCCACGTGAGCTCATCAAGGTTCTTGTGGAGTGGAAATGTAAGCTTGGCTTGCATGAGTGTTGTGTTTTGAAACTCAATAAATTAGGCATTAACTGCTTTGAGCAAAGCCTTTCTTAAAATACCTTGAAGTTGCAAGGCGCAAGTTTTGTCAGGAAGGGCAGCAATTCTGAGTCAGGAGAGGTGCAGCAAGGCTGTTCGACCATACAAATGCGGCTCCTTTTCAGAGAGGAGACACTGCCTCAGAATGGAATGATTCATATGGTTTTTATTCTACAGTGGCATTCCATTTAACAAACAACATATTTTTGCATGGCATAAATTGCTTACTAAATATGCAGCTGTTTCTGGTCACATGGCTTTTGAAAAGCACGTTCATTAAAAATCAGATCTTTTGTGTACACAAAGTAGGGGGTTTATAATGCAAGTGTAATGGTTAAAATGTTGGGTACATTTTTGTCTCCTGTGTTTTCTCGATGTTTTAGCAAGGGGTTATCTTGCAATATTTCCTGCAATTGTTAGCACCCATTTGAGAGAAAAGGAAGTTATAACTTTTCTGTGGTTGTTTTCTTGATGCAGTCCAGTTTTCTGTCCCTCTTCTCTTTCCTATGTTTTCTTTGCTGATTGAGATATGCCTTTTCAAATACCAGATAGTACTGACTCAACTCCATTTAGTTTGACTGTTTGTGGGTGTTAACCTAGCTGGAGGAAGATGTTACGCTGCCTCAGACTTGGCTGAGAGATGCTTCCTGTGTAATTTGGGTTAGAAATGCTGTGGGCAGTACCTTTTTGAGCGTGTGGTATCCTCACCCATGAACCCACAGTCATGCACATGTCTAGTCACCGCGAATCTCCTACACTCTGCAGGGGTGTTGGTCTCCACTCTTTTGATGAAATAACTTCAATCCCCAGCATTGCTTCCCATGTGGTAGGTGGCCTAGGCTTAAGAAAGCTGGTAAGGTTGTCCCTGTAGAAACAATGAGGCTCACACGGCAAATTCTTAAACCCTCCTCTAATACTCAGCTTCTTATTTCTCGTCTAACTGCAGATATTCCAACCCAAAGGTATTCCAACCCAAAAGGCCTCATCCACGCTTTATATACTAATTTATATTTGCACAGAAGGGGGTCTGAAATACTGCTGTTGTGTAAGAGGAAGATTACCTTCTGTATGCATTTGGTACAGGTGCCAGGTGGTGGAGGCTGAGCTCGTGCAGGGCAGCTTTATCTCTGCATGTCGCAGGATTTTTCTTTTCCTTTGGCTTCCTCTGGAAGCCAAAATTACTTAAACTCGTGGTGTTTTTGCAGTCGTTTGCCTCAATAACAACTCTTGACTTGGTTGGTTAATAGAAACCACATTAACTCATTTGTAAAGGTCTCCAAATTGCAAAAAATTTATAGCTTGTTAGGGGAGAAATTTGTATTGGGTAACAATTCTTAATCCCATCAGTCAGCTTCCGCAGTCAAATGTTTCACCCTATGGGTTGTTGTCAAAATATTTAGCAAGAGATTACAGGTACCTGCAGAGCTAACAGAATATCTCAGCATAGCTCAGTTAACCAGTCATTCAGTCATGAAATGCAAATCTTCAGGAAACCAGGCTCACCTATTTTTACTGCTTTCAGAACAATTTTTGTTATCTTAGTGTTTTAAGAGCCTCTCTTTCCGAGATGAGTTAGCCCGGGAAGCTTTTACAGAAAGAGGGATTTTGAGAAGAGGAACAGAACAGGGAGGAGATGTCTGCTGTAGGCAGTGCATGCAGGAGAAAGCTCTAGACGTCTTCTCCCCAGGAGAAGTTTCCTGGGCCACCCCCACTGGGGAGTGTGCCGCTTGGGTTTTGTGAAAAGGATGTGCGGTAGGAAGGGATCAACTATTTGAATGGTATTCAGGAGCATCCCACGTGCAGGGGATGGTGCCGGTATCACAGTTTAGGAACCTTTGTTCCTAGTGTGAGAGTCATGTGGATATGCCAGAGGGAGTCCATATTGAGTGAAGCTGTGATGACAGAGGTATGGGCAGGAGCAAAGCCCCAAATAAGAGAACAAAGCACACAGGACTATTCAGGGGATGCAGTGTTGTCCAGCATTTTTTTTGGTGGGGGAGGAAGTGATTCAGCAATGAATCAAAGTTGCCTCTGTGCGTTCCTGCTGCTTGTGGGAAGAAGGTAGGAGGGTGCTGAGACCTTGCCCTTCTTTTGTCCCCCCTGCAGCATCTGCCTCCTCTGCAAGGTCAGAAGGTCTTCAGGGAATGGCAGGCTTGCTTTTTTCTTTTTTTTTTTGTCTTGTTCATTTGTTTCCATGTCTGCAGTTTTGCAGAGGATGTGATTCACATCTACTATGAGAGCGACGAGGTGGTGTGTGAGGATGTGGAGCTCCAAGCCTTCGTCAAAGACATTTACGTTTATGGGATGAGGGGTGTGAAGACCTCAGGTAAGGTCTGATGGCCCAGCCAGGCCTGAAGCTTGTCGAGTCCCTGCTGACAGCAATGCTGCATGCGCAGCGTGCCTTGAACTGTTGGAGACCCTCTCTCTTCTTGGCCCAAAGATGCTCAGTTTTATGGGTTGGACCCTGGATTAGGCCCTCCCTCCCTCAGGAGATGACTTCCTCCTTTGCCACAGATTCTCACCATGAGCTTGGACAACCCATGTAATCTCTCTGTACACTGGGGATTGGTCCTTTGATCATCTCTGCTCATGCCTTAAGCATTAGGGGAGGGGCTGTCTGTGTGTGCTGTTAGAACCACCACGCAGACTGATAGGAATCACAAGGAGCAACGAGACCCCCTTGAATCCTCTCCTCCAAACCTTGCAACAAGTAAGAACCTCTCCAGGAGTATCTTGCTGCAGTTCAGCTTTTGTTCAGCTTCTGTGTCGTTGAGCTGTTCTGCTCTCTTCAGCAGAAGATACTCATAATTCTTTCTAAGAAATACTTTCCTTTGCTCTGTCTCCTCTTGCTCTCTCTTGTTTCTTGTGAACCATTACTTGGCTGTGAGCGCTCTCTCCCATAACATGGTTCTGTTCTCCCACCTGAGTTAACACTCTCCTGCCTTTCCCTAAATGTGGTTTTTTTCTTCCACTCATGTTTTGTCCAAGCAGGTTTTCAGGAATTTATACAGGTGGATGGGGATTCTTCATACTGTCCTGAATGATTTACATCTGGAAGCACTTGTTGGCCAGTGATCTGAGGCAGATGGCTTCAGCACTGCATGCTCACATGTTAGTGTGTGAGACCTCCAGGCAAAACTGTGATGTTTCCACTCATTACCAGTGTGTGCTAGTGTGTAACAGCCTTCTGGGCTCCAGCTGCATGGACAAGCGAAGGATTGGGGGACACCTACTTGCTGTAATTTTTGCTTGTCTAGTTGTCTCTTTGGAAAAGCTTAGACACGGCCTGCTAGTAGGGACTTCATGCTTGACCTAAACATCTTGATATGGGACAAGTACTGAGCCTTTCCAGGGCTACAGCTAGGGTGGGATGCTACAAGCACCACTGGTGACAGGACTGCCGCTACAGGTGGGAAACCTACCAGGCCTGCAGCATCCCTGTCTGCACTGCTGCCACTCCAAGGGCTGGGGCAGAGGGCAGGGGGACTTTGCTGGGTCTGTAAAGAATGGAAGGAGGATAAATGGGGGAGGCTTTTGCAACCAAGGCTCCCCCTCCAGTCTCCGTTCCTGCCCTGGGAGGGCTGCTCTGCCTGGGAGCATGCCAAGCCCCTTTAAAGATGGGTACAGTGTGCTTAGGGTAGCAAGACACAGGAGGGGATGGTGTACCCTCTCTTTTATGGGCTTAGTGGATGGCCAGAGCTACCATGTGCCTCTTCCCACTCCCAGGTTGAGTTCACAACTGCATCAGGTTGGTGGTGGAGATGTGAAGCAGCTGGCACAGGCAGCCTGAGCATGGGCAGCTCGCCCCAGGGTACTGACACGTCTCTAGGTGTCCTGGAACCTGTGGTCACATTGGGCTGGGACAGGAACTAGAGCACAGGACTGTGATGTAGTGGGGACAGGAGAGATACAGGCTTGGGGATGCTTTGGTAGCAAAAGATTTCCCTAGTCCCTGACTATTCCCTCCTTTCTTTATGTAGCTCTGTTTGATTATTCCACTTCAAAGACAGCTTGATGCAACTTTTTCTGTTCCTCATTCTCTTTTTTCTCTTCCAGAACTTCTTGTTTCCTCACTTCCCGTTTCAGCAAATAAGTTCTCCCTGCACTTTTTCTCGCAGTACACTTGATTGCTGAGCCTCGGACCTTTATAAATACAAGCACATGGTCATTTGCTCCTTGGCATGAACCTTCCCTGCTTGCACTGCAGACTGAAGAAAAAGGGAGCATCTGAGGCCCCTGCCGTGTGGACTCTCTGGGTTCCTTACTGCAGGGTATGTAGGGTGAGAGGACAGGGATATAGTATTTTTTAAAGGTGTAATTATAATTTGCCTTTCCCTTAAGGAACACCACATACAGTGCAAACAGTGCTGATGGCTGACAAACCTGCATGAAGTAAGGCAGGGTCAATCTGGATTGGTGGCTGGACAGCCAAGACACAAAGAGGATGAGTAACTCCTGTTAGACCACACAGCAAGATTCAGAAAGAGAACGCCCTGCTCTTCAGTGACTGCCGCATGGTCCTCTAACTCATGCCTTTTGAATAGCTGATTACTGCTGGGTAACTGGGTTACTTCATAGCTGGGTTACTTAAGCTTTTCTTCTCCCTCGTTTAGGATTTCCTAAGGCGATCAGGACACGAGAGAAGCTAGCAGAATATCTCACGGTGATAATATTCACCACATCGGCCCAGCATGCGGCTGTGAATTTTGGTCAGGTAGGAATTTCTGGGAAGACTGTTCTTCTTTCTGGGCTGGGAGATGTATCTACCAGAGCAAGGTCTGAGAAATGTTTTTAGTAGATGTATAGACATTACATTACTCCTTCTGGTCAAAATAACTGCAGACCCATCTTCAAATCCCCATGAAGGCCGTGGAAACAGAATTCTTTTGGAAGCCGAGAAAGGTATTTTGAGTCCTAAATAGGTACCAAAGCTCAAATTTGGGGGTTCTAGCTTGTATATTTCAGTTTTAATGATTTTATTATGGGGAATAATGTTTTTAAGCGTTTAAATGGCTTGCTAAGACCCCTTTTAGAAATGGAGAAGGGTTCAGGTGCACAGGCTAGCTACCATGCCTTCCAGACACCACGTGAACTGCCTGGGTATGTGCTGGCAGTCTGTGGCACATTCTGCAATGAAACACAGTGAGTTATGCTGGGTGGCTTTGCTTTGCGTTTGCTGTGAGTGCAGTCCCGGGTAGCTACTGTGGGTTGCTGTTGTAGGCTGTGCTAATTTGGCAGCGTGCCTGCGCGGAAGCAGCATACATCCCATTTTCAGATGTGGCTTAGGGAACTTGCTGCCTGCAGACGCCATCTGTCTTTGAGTTGGTGCAGCTGGCTGTTTGCAGCAGCTCAGTCCCAGCAGTAGAGCAATCTAGCTGGCCTGATGGAGCATTTCCCAAGGGTCCTGAGTTAACTGGTTGAAAGCTGCCATGCACGTCTGCAGGACCTCCACTTCTACTTGCTGCAGCAGCACAGACAAGCGTCTACAAGGTAAAGTCTCATTGAAGTCAGTGGGACACGAGTCCAGATCCTCAGTGATACCTAGGTACTTAACTCCCACTGACATACAGAGAAATTTGAAGGGGAACGTATGTGAGGATCAAGGCTTTGGTCATGTGTGGTCAAGTTTTCAAAAGCACCAATGTGCTTAATATTCCCAATGCATGGGAAGGGCATTGCTGCTTGTTTTTTGAGTTTGTGAGACAACTGGCAACTTGAGCTTCCTCTGTGAAGTTTAACGAGTCATGTGCTGATAGCCTGTGTTATCCCTGCCTGCCTTTACTCTGACATATATCCACCCTGAAACTATAGTAACAGCCTGCCTTTCAAATGCTGTTTCTTCCAACATCAAGGCATTTTGGAAAGCAGACTTCACAGCCAGAAGCAAATCTCTTTGTCAGCCTATATTGCACAGAGCTCCTTCACTGAGTGGGTGGTCGGTCACTGGAACAGGCTCCCCAGGGAAGTCGTCACAGTGCCAAGCCTGTCAGAGTTCAAGGAGCATCTAGAGATGCTCTTAGTCATATAGTTTAGTTTTAGGTAGTCCTATGAGGAGCACGGAATTGAATTTGATGATCATTATGGGTCCCTTCCAACTTGAGATATTCTGTGGTTCTATGAGATTTTTTTTGGCACGTGTTCTGGCTTCAGGCCTGAATGATCTCACAGATAAGCAGGGAGACCATCTTTCCTATGGTAATTATTTCCAAACACATCCCATATCGCTCTCCATATTGATCATTCTGTCCACCCCTGCAGCTCAGGAGCCCTGGAGCAGGTCTAGAGCTAGATGTCAAATGAACCCATACTATTCCTGTGCCACGTCCATGACCAGGGAACTCCGTGACTGTTCACTTCTAACCTGTCATTACAAGTGATTGAGACATCTCCCAGCCTTCCCCTCAGGAAATCCTGTCTGTTAAAGTACCACTAAGAAACCATATCTTAATGTTGCCCAGGCTACCAGTGTTCAGCAGAGGGCCTTCAGAGAATGAGAAGGGGAATCTGGCATGCAGAGGATATTCAGCCCATCAGCAAAAGGGTCTTCAGCCATGGGAAAAATGGCAGAGAGGGAGGGCTGAGGGTAGGAGGACATGGCTATGCCCTGGAGAGAACAGATTGAGCATGGCGTAAGCATAGCACACAGCTGAAAGGGGACTTTCCCTCAGGCAAGGCAGAGGTAATGAGTGAGGGTAATGAAAAAGTTCTCGGAAAGGAAAAGGCTATGATAAGTGCAACATCTCAGATGGTGGCGAAACTCAAGGTCATATTTGAGGCAAAGTGAGACATCACCATCCCACAACGTTGAAGTAGGCCAGAAGTGATTCTGATTTCCCAGTCTGGCGTTCACCATGGCCACATCCACATGCCATAGTCCATGATGCACCAGCATCTTTGCATCTCTTACAGCCTGACCAAAGTACTGTGGGCATGTTCTTAGAGGAAATTTTGCAGAAAAGAGCAACTGGAAAAAAGGAGATGTTATGAATTATATGGTTTTTATCAAAGGTCTCCTCAGATTGTCAGAAGAGATCTTTGTTTAATAAAATAGCGAAGTCCTTAGCCTGGCTGGTGAATGTGGGCTGTATGGCACATGCCTGTGGTTAGTAGAATAACTGCTCCCATTAAGGCAGCCCAACTCTCTCCCTTGTGAGATCCTGAGAAAGATGTTGGAGTCTTCCTTATCTCCTTCATTCCTTCTCTAGAGCATCTCTCTGTCCTTTAGTTAGTATCTTCCCTTTCTGAGAGGCTCATATTACAGAAGCAAACTCCCTGGTGTCAAGACTCCTGATTTTCTTGGTGGTGTTCCTAAATACTGGCCACTGTAATTTTTCACTGTGCTGTCTTGCTTTGTTGAGCAGTATGACTGGTGTTCCTGGATTCCCAATGCCCCACCAACAATGCGCCGCCCTCCTCCAACAGAAAAGGGGACAGTCACCATCGAGCAAATTGTCGAGAGTCTGCCAGACAGGGGCCGTTCTTGTTGGCATCTTGGAGCTGTCTGGGCCTTGAGCCAATTCCAGGACAATGAAGTAAGTCAACCTCCCTTCTCTAGGTGGTGGAGATGTAGGTGAGACCACAACGGCCACGGCAAGACTGCACAGACTCATGAGATTATAGTGCTGCTCTGTGCTTGACTGGACGGTGTTTGCCTTTCTGTGGAGATGTATCCATGGTGTGAGTTTGCCCAGATACAAACCAGCTCTGAGAAAGAAGTCATATTTTTACTCTGAGGCTGTGTTTCAGCCAAAATGAAAGTTTCTAACCTCAAGTATGTCATTGCTGAGTAAGCATACTGGTGTGGGAGGAAGAGGGCTGCACAGGCACAAGGATTTTCTCCACTTCTTGCCCCAGCAGTGCTGGTGGATAAACTACAACACCACCGTGTCCCCACGTCCTGTCCCTTTGCAAAATCTGCCCCAGTGCCACGTGCACTATGATTGTGGCTTGTGCCTGGCTGGCGTGCAAAGCAAACAAAACAAGCCTACAGGATGCTTTGCGAGCATGGTCCATAGCCATTTCCCTCATGTAAAATGAAGTCGTAGGTACTTGGTTGTCTCACCCACGGGCTTAGTCTAGAGGATGTGTTTTGAAATCCTTAAATGGAAGACGATGGACAGAGAGTACTTCTGAAGTTTCTTCTCTGAAGAAGGAAGCAGATTTCAGCTGAGAAGCTAGTAGTATGGGTGGTATCATGGGAAATAGTTACCTAAAGTAGGTAATATGCCAGTATGCATATTGGTATTCAGGGCACTCTTAAAGTCCAAGCTGACTAAAGCAACTGTCAGGTTGAACTTTGAAGAAGAGTTTTAAGTCAACAGAAACTTCAGCTGTCACTGAAAGAAGGAGTCATCTTCATTTTTCATCACTGGCTGTTCATTCACCTCCCATGCTGTCCTTTTCTTTAGCAGCACAAATCTTTGTGTGGCTACGCAGATAGCTGGCTTGAGAAGCTGATCTGGCTGACCGCTAGCCTGAAAAAAAGTGCTTATTTTTCAGTGGATTGGCTCCCAGCAGGTGGAGGAGGTGCCACATAGACACTTGAACCAGCACTGCAGAAAGATGCAGGGATGAAATGAAGCAGCTTACAGTGGAGGGAGGATGGTACAGCATCTTTCATTGGCAGTGCCAATGTAGGCTAGCTTAAATATTGATAGTACTATTTTAATAGTAGCATTTGTGAGGCTCTGGGTGTTGTTCTGCTGAATGACATAATGTTGAAACAGAATAGCCTTTGCTTTCTCAAAGCGCAATTTCTTGATGTTTTTCAATTAGCTGTTTCTGGGCATGTACCCAGATGAACACTTTGTGGAGAAGCCAGTGAAAGAGGCTATGGCAAAATTCCGCAAGAATCTGGATGAAATCGTCAACGCCATCACCGAGCGCAACAAGAACAAAAAGCTTCCTTACTACTACCTTTCCCCAGATCGCATTCCCAACAGTGTTGCTGTTTGAGCAGAAACCCAGGAGAGTTTGGAGGCGTGTAAAGCTAATGATGCTTTCCTGTTACATATGCTTCTTGTCAACGAACTTTCAGAAATGGATAAAATAAGAAACCACCCTCTCCATCAGAGCGACCCATAGTCTGTTTGGACTTTCAAGACAAATTTGATTATGACTGATCTTGCAAAGACTAGCAGACAACCCTCTAGGTCAACTTTGTTACAAGTTTCTTTTTCCAAGATTGCTTAATTAATCTTAGAATCAATATCCATGTTTCTGTTAGCTTTCTTTCTCCTGGTCAAAACAGTATAATCACAGATTCACTTATCTTATTCAATGAAAATAGCGTCACGAGCAATAAGCGAATCATATCTTTAATATCCTTCCTATTTTTAATAGGTGATACTGGTAACATATAAAAATATAAACTTTAAAGCCTATGTATTGTTTTTAATCTGATTAGAACAAATGTTAAATATTTTCACTGCAACTGTGAATGTCCTAATCAGGATGAAGGTAGAAGCAGGACGTTTTCTTAACATAGTTGATGGGTTTTTGTCACTTTCTTACCAACTTCATGTGAAATGAGGTAGCCTGATTCACAGGAGATGAAAATTTTGTACCTACATAAACCTATATATTTTCTACATAAAACTAGCGAGGTTTGTTTTAGCCTTTGCCAGTAGAGTTTGATGTCTTTCATATGTACAGACAAATGTTTTGCTTAGCACAATGGCAATGAGTACAGACCTAGCAGTGCTTATGCTCGATTTCTGTTTCGTTGCTGAGTCTGATGGTTTTTGTGTATAGTTTCCTTTGTTTTGTGGGGGATGAAGAAGCTACTTTGTATAATGATAAAAGTTGTGGAGAATGGTTCATTGACAGCTTATAAGAGAAGTCTTCAGATTTGGCCAATTAAGCATAATTGGCATGTTCCGCCTTAGCTAGAAACAACTGAATTTTGTCTGTTTTGTTTAGAGGTGATTAAGTGCAAGTACTTGGGCTTTGGTTAAGGGGGAGAGAGTTTTGGTTTATTTCCCCTAGAATTTGTTCCTTGTACTAGCTTCACCAGCCTACAGTGTGTTTTCTCAACAGCTAAGAAAGCGTCTTATGCTAATAAAACAAAACTGAACAAGGATATGTATCTAGCTTTTATTTCTTAACTCGATATCTAATGCTATATGTCATGAAAACCTTGTAGGAAGAAGCACAATGTGCTCTGTAGAGAAATGAAGCTCCTGCACTTTGAGAAATATAGTTATTTCTGTCATTCATGTGTGATTTGGAAAAGGGTCCTACTAAAATATACACCCTTTCTGGTTCATATGAAACACAGGCATGGAAGCACAACTAATTTTAGACCCTTTACAGCAGCCTGATTCCCTTTTTCTTCCCCCGGCTAAAGAGTTTCGTCAAAAATGTGGAAGGTAAGACCACTTCCTGTTATTGAGGAAGTACCTTTAAGACGCGTGCATCTTCCTTTTACTGCAGCCAGTGAGAAGTGATGACTGTAGGAGCCGAGGCATACAATTATGTAGTGACACTGGAATAGGACAAGGGAATCGGAGACTATAACGTGAGCCACAAAAAAAAAAAAAAAAGAAAGAAAATAGGTGCAAAAAATGCAATAAGCTGATGCAGTATATCCCGTGTGCCAGCCCTAACTCTTGTTCTTCGCCTGGATTACAGCGAATGTCCTCTTGCTTCAGCTTTCATATGGTAATGATCTGCATAGTCATGCATCAGTCCAGAAAATGAAATATGGGAAGAGAGGCTGATGCCTGTTTTCTTGCGTCTGCTCCCTCTGCTCTAGCCTGTGGACCTGAGATACAAGTAGGATTGGTGGAGGTTTGGGAAATTGACTGTGCAGCTTTCAAGGCCGATATTAACAGGCTGATTCAACTGCAGGAGAGGCTGTGGAAAGAAGTAGGGAGGTTAAAAGTAACACTGGCACCAGAAAGGAAGCAAATACATGCAAATAGTAAAGTCCTTACTCTTCCTGGGGGTCTGGATACACATGCTGCTGTCCCGCTCCCTGCTCCCTCTTCAGAGAGTGACTTTCCACCAGAAAGTCACTTTCTCGTGCATGGGCCATGGGTTCCTCCCATACATCCTTAGCCATGACTTGCACAGAGGTATCTCCTAAGTCATGCTACTAAGGTACAGTGTCCACTCGTAGAATCACTCCTAGACGGAAACGGAAGGATCAGCTCTCTCTGAAGTGGGTCATGCACTCATCTTTGTGGTAGATATTGCCGTTCAATGTGCATTGTCCAATGTCTAATGGGGTTTGACAGTCAATGGCATGTGTCTTGGCTGGATGGCTCTTGCTGATGGACAGTAGAAGGGAATTTAGCATCTCTTCAACTCAGGCTTCCTTGCTGTCTTTTCCAGTTGCAGTGATTCTCAATCAGCTGGAAGATGGAACCAGGAGATGTCCCCTCCAGAAAGTTCTGGCGGTAACTCAGGAGACTCTGATATCTCAGCCCTTCCTCCTGGCATTTGATTATAGGAGAGGGCTCTCCAGCTGTAAAACACCATTAATGCTAATGAGAAAGGAATGGGGAAGGGTTGTCCTAAAGGACTGTCACAAGTAGAGGAGAGACCCTAATGTTTTCTCCCCAAGCAGATTCCTTAAGGAGAAAAGGAAGCCTTGAGATGGAGAGAGACCATCAACGAGGGGACAAGGCAGGTATTTCCCTGCTGAAGTCTCTGACTCTTTGGGTTCATTGGTGACAGTGAGGATTTAGACCTCTGCAGCCAGCCCAGCTCTCATCACTGACCTTCCATGCTTTCTTCTTTTTGCAGGGTGAGTTTAACCCTGTAAACTCTTTGGGGGACACTTCCTTCCCCAATCCCCAAACATCCCTTGCAATAATATCATGATTCTCACTGCCCCTGGAAATAAATTGCAGGTACTTCATAGCATCCCACATGAAGTAAGCTACCCATTTTCTTGAAGTCAGTCCCCGTTTTACGGGTGGGAAATGGATTGAGCAATGAAATCCGGCACATCAGCTCTGATTTGAGGTGCCTCCTTTGTAGAAAGATTGTGAGAAAGTTGTTTACCTGCAGCATGCTAATGTTAGCCTTCTGGAGTGTAGATACCATGTTCAGGTTTGGCCATTCAGAATTATTTGCTTTGCTGCATGTAGGTCAGAACATGGAATAGACCCCAGAAGACCTGTTTCTAACTAGGAAGTTTTAATCGGCAGCTGGCCTTTCCTGCCACAGTGGTAGCTAATTGCACACACTGAGGTAGTAGCATAAAGTGCTTAGTTTCCTTTATTTGTACTATAAACAGGACTAAACATTGCACAATCAGACATGGCTGGTTAAGTTTAGAGGTTGACTGCGTCATGGGTTTTTATGGCCAGAAGACGTGACTACGATTGCTTAGGCTGATCTCAGCCTAACACAGGTCTTCGGACTTCCCTGAAGCATTTACCTCTTCAAGTTCAATACAAGGGTGCTTGATCTAGGAAGACCATCCACTCATTATTTACCGAAACACATGGTTCACCCTGGTGCTTGAGTCACTTGTCTCACTGGTGAATCCCTCTTGCCGTGAAAGATACGTGCTGTGTTTCTAGTTCTGCATGCATTCAGTTTTTGCTTCTTGCAACAGAGCTTCTGGCAGTAGCTTTGTGTGACTGAAGATTCTTCTCTGACCAGTTCCCTACTACATCCTTCCCCTTTCTTTTGGTTAACTGGATTAATTTCCTGGAGCTTTATGCTCTAAGACTTTCTTTAAACCTCTTACCCATTCCCACTGTATCTTTATTTACACTGAGTGGACAGCATGTGGGCAGTTGACAATGACCATGATTCAATGGCTATTTCAGTCATTATTTCATAGGCTGCATTTCCTCCTGCCTGCAACTACTTGTCTGTAGTTTGTAGATTTGGGTCACTGACATGTAAAAACAAAACAACAGGTTGTTTGCTTGCAACCAGCGGCTCAAGAGATCCAGACTGAATCTCAGTGGCCCAGCTTTATCAGTTCCAGTTACTGGAGGACACTGACATGCTCATGTGGTTTATCAGCAACCTCTTCGTTGCACCAGCTCTGACATTCAAATTCAGCTGTGTTGCCTGCCCAAGTCCGTCATCTCTGCTAAACAGATAGCTGGAAGAAACCAAGTTTGAACATTGCAGCTGACGCAAGCAGCTCTTGCCTCTGCAGAGGGCATGGGGAAGAGGATGGGCGCGTCAAGGAAGCCTTGTCTCCAGGATCCTGCCAGGGACAGAGACACGTGGACTCGCACGGGTGCTGCTGTCACTGGTGCAGCCGGCGCACAGGGGAAGGGAGGGAGTGGGGGCATACCAGCCTGTCTCAATTCACATACACCCAGGTACGTGCATACAGGGATATAAATATAAGGACACAGGCAGGTGACATGACTGGAAGTGCAGGGTAATGTGGTAAACCATCACAGATGGGAGGAACTTCAGGTGGGCAGAAAGTTCTTACCTGCATTTGGATTTTGGCTGGAGAGCCGAGTCTAAAAGGCTTAATAAAAGTTTAGCCAGGCCTTTTCATGACAATGAGAAATTACTGGCATCTTGAAAGGAGATGTCTACTGTGGTAGTAGACACCGCAGAATATGTTAACTATACAGACAGAGGTTCTGTAGAGAGTCTATGGAGATTTTTCCATAATCACGTATAAAATTAGAGGCAAAACTCAGAAAAGCAAGGGTGTCAGTTCCGTGATCTGACCACAGGACCTGAATTTCCTTCCCTTACTGCTAGAGTTCCCTTGCAAAGCAAAAGCTGATGTTGCAGTTGTCCAGATAAATGGACAAAATAATGGGTAAGATGCTGATTGTCTTCAGCAGTGTCAGGAGAGAAGAGCTTTACGAGTTGAAGAATTAAATTCCACCCTGAATATGTCTTTATTTGGCAAACACTGGGAAGGTTAATTGCCCTATATAGTGAGGTGGGGATGCTGAAGAAGGTGTTGCTCCTTCTGATGGATCTCCCCAGAGACTGGAGATGTACAGTTTTCAGTTTAGCGAGGTCAGTTCTAACACAACGCATTTTTTTAATTGAATGGATACACCATAAATTGCTTTGGAAGGGCGGGGGGAAAGGTAGCTGAGGTAGTCATTTTGAGCTGCTTCTCACAGACCTCTGCTATCACTTTTAAAATCAAAAGCAACAGAGTGGTTTAAGTGTTTGTTCATTTGGTGGGTTGTTTTTTTTTTTAAGCAGATGTGAGTAGAGATTATTTTGCACATTGTTTATACATTGTTTATTTTAATGAGCTTTCTTTAGCCACAGAACAGGCCCAGCAAAGGTAGAGGTATGTGGAGTGCGTTTTGGAGACCATGAGGGATGTTCTGACTGCTGACCTGAAGTTCTCATTGAGGTTGGAAGATAATTTAATAGCTATAATATATTAGAGCGTACCATCTGTCAGTTTTAGTGTCAAGAGTAGTTTCAGGTGTTGTAAATTATTTGCCATTGCCACCTTATGTTCAGCAACTACCAGTCTCTTGATGAAAGCCTTTGCCTCAGGATATAGTAAAGGGAAGGCAGAAGATCTATTTGTTGATAGTCTGTTGATACTGCAAACAAAATTGGGCAAGATTCCAGGGTTGCTCTAAATTGATGTAACTAATTTGAAGTAATAGATGGCTACATGGATATATACCCACTCAGAGCTGTCTGTAATCTTTTCCTTTATAGATGTTGCCGACTATTTTGATCCTTTCCTGTTCGTTCCTGGAAATGGCATGCTTCCCATACCTAACATCTGTTATGGCTGGTAATTGTGGGCGGATTCTGTTCCAAAGCACTAGAGGGCGGCAATAGTATATTACAAATAAATCTCTTTCCAGCCCTGGACGATACCGGTACCACCAGGATGAGCCCTGGTTTCTCTTCCTAGTCCTCTTCTCCAACAGAGCTGGTAATGTTCAATCACAATTCTGATTGCTAGGGCAAGCACCATAACACTGATATTTTTTTTATTTTTTTTTTTAATGAGTCCCTATTCATCCTTTGCTGTACTAAAGCAGACTTCAAGCGTGAGAAGCCTGCCACTTGGGTACGGTGCACTGGCTTGTACTCAGTGCCTCTGCATTTGCATTAGACCACTTGTTGTTGCTTTAGGTACACGCTTAAGAGGAAGGGCATGAAGAAGCTCCCTCTGTGCACAAGTTGCTGTATGTGAGATCTGCTTGTCTGAGGCTTTCTCACCATTCCTGTTGGCCACCTCCTGACTCATGGGCTCTCCTAGCAGCACTGTTAAAGGACAGCCCTTACTGATACTGAGCAGGAATATCATAACCGGGCTGTTGCCATCTATTTGGTAATATCAGACATGGCTGTTGCGCTGACGTATTCAGTACTTCTGGTTTTGTGTGCCAGGTTCACTTGAGGCAGGATGGTGACAAATCTATGGGTGATTCTGAACAGGGTGTTCATGTGCCAGCTCTTGGTTTGGAGGGAATATCCTCTTATCCAACACTTTTGCTGCTATTGAGATTGTGCAGGAGACTAGATGCTTTTCGGGTTATTTGGCGTTACTATCTGGAAAGCAGACCCTTGAGAGCTTCAGTTTTTTCTATTTCATACAAAACAAAGACAGCCTCTTTGACGCAGGCAAGGCCAAAGCAGTAAGAGTTCAGCATTTTAGATGACAGAGAAAAATGTATGTGATTAGAGTTCCTAAGCACTGCATGGGTCTGCGAGTAATTGCAGTAGGTTTCATAAAGCCTGCACTTACACCACAGTCAGTGAGAGCAGGAGAAATCAAGCTGGATTAAGTCCTTTCAGCTTCAACCGATGACTCCACATCTCTACCATCGTAACTAACAACAGCCTTTGGTTCAGTGGGTCAGGGGCCAAACCCTCGCTTTTTTCATGTGAGAAGTATGTTTCCTTGGCTTGCCGAGAGTAGTGCAGCTAGGTAATGTCAAGACAAAAGGCTGGATAAGACAAACTGAATTTAAATGACTAATAAACAAAGCAGAAACTTGAGTGAAGACCCCAGATCAGAACTGTCATGGGGTTTGGGTAATTCTGCCTCTAAATCCAGGGAGGGTCTGATTTTCTAGCTCAGGTCCATCTCTTCCTCTCTACTTATCTCCAAGACACAGGGCACAAGATAGTCACTACCTGGGTAAGAGGAAATCATCAGATTAGTAGGATAGCAATGTATCAGCTCATGGTTTTTAGTGCCTCCTTTGGAGCTGTCCTCTTACTGTTCACCTCAGGGATTGCATCCTGCGCGAGAAAGAGTTGGTTTTGCTTCACAATCCGCACAGCAATTACCTTTGTTACTGAACACATTTCCCGTTTGTATGTATGCAAGTGGTGGACAATGCTTGAATGCCTTCAGTGCAGTGAGAGAAATTTTAAATGAGCTGTTTTTCAGATGTTTCTTTGTAAGCGTTGAGTTGGAACCTAATATCCTAGTTTTAACATCTGGCCTTTGGTAGGGCTCTTTCCAGCTTCAGCTTCTCTGGTGAGCACAACTAAAACTGTACATCCAGCAGCCTTTTAACCTTAGTTTTGTGGTGTTTAAACTTCAGTACTTGGTGGTTAGGCCCAATCTGTAAATACATAGCTGAGTTATCACCTCATTAAAAAAAAAATTAAAAAAATTATGTGGGAAGCTAATAAACTCAGTTGTTCATAGACTTCCTTCTTGGAAGACCTCTGCCAAAACCAAGGGAGTGACACGAGATGGCAAGTCGGCCTGCCGCGATTTGTTTACCTCTTGCATGAAGAAGCACACCACTGAGCTTCTTGATGTGTGAGTGCAAAGTTCGTATCTCCACCTATTCCAATAATTTAGCTGGACTGATGCCAAGACTGGGTGAAAAGCTTGAAGTAAGAGCAAAGCCATACCTCAAAAGAGAGGAATGCCCTGAATACTTTACCACACAACCTTGGGTCTAAGCCTCCTGTAGATTTGCTAGCAGACACCAGCGTTTTCCACTGCTTTCCCAGGAAGCTGCTGACATAAGAGGGATTCGTCTCTGTGCAGGAAAGAGGGAAAGAAAAGGAACTGGCAATGGGAGAAATGAGGAAGGATGTTTCATTCTGTCTATAAAATCCACGTTCAAGACATAAGAAAGGGAAGGAGCAGACATCGTGGTGGGACTCGCAAGCACCATATGGTAAGTCATGTCACCTTTTTTTCTTGTGGAGGCAGTAAAACATGTATTTGTATCCTAACCTCCCCAGTGATTTTATAGAAAAGATCAATATGTCTCTGGCTTTGCTGACTTTCTTTCTCCTTTCCTTCCTGACATGCTCCCGGTGGGATGAACTGCACTGTTTGGCTTAGCTCCGCAAATACAGGCTGCTTTTACTGTTCTGTTCATTTGGTAACTGCAAGACAAAAGACAAGTCCATGGGAAGAATGTCACCAGGCAAGACTCCTTGTCCGGTTCACCCAGAGATCCCATTTTAATTTCATAGGCATTTGGTGGTTCAGGCTATGCTTTTCTTTCTTTTTAAACCTTCTACCTGCAGATGAATTATTAGTTACTACTAATAGTATATTCACCTACTCAGCCTTATCTACTGCTAGATCTGTTTTGCAGGTGTTGCTCCTGGAGTTTCTTTTCCATTCCGTAAATAGCAGACCTTCTGTGGATTTCTTCTGTCCTTTTTGCTTACATGACTAGAAACAGCATTTAGGAACAGAAAACCACGAGAAAAAGCAATTAATGTTCCCTCATGCTATCTGTGTTTCCAGCCCAATAATGAAATTAAGTTGTCTAGGAGAAAGTGAAAAGTGGGACTTGATGTGGTAAGAGATGCTCTGGAACTCCTAGTGTCGTCTTTGACACTCTCAGGGTCTTCACCCTTGCTAGTATTTTCTCATCCCAGAGTGGGCTTAGTGAGACAACACACAGGAAACCATGATGGTTTGGGTTTCAGGTCTTAATTCTCAGAAGTGATGAGGATGTCTGCTCTCACATATCTTATCTTTCACATATACCTAAACGAACACACACATTTGTAGAAACTAATGTGTCACCTATAATGTTCTTGATTCGCCTATGGCAGATTAAGATCTCTGTCTGACCTTGTTGTGTTGCCAAGCCAGAGCAGTTACATGAGGACCAGTACCAAATATTGACTGCTTAGGCCAGCGGTATGTGTGGTGGTTATGATCAGAGCCTGTGTCTGACAGGATATTTTCCAAAGCTCAGTGGTATCTGGATGCATATTGTTGCTCAGTGAGAGGTGATTTGTGTGGAGTACAAGGATGCGATACATCATTACTCACATTCAAAACCGCACTACAAAATGTGTCCTTCTTGGAAGCTCCCCATCTTTTACGTCCCTTGGTTTTTCACAAGTTCTGTGGTGGGGACTCAGAATTGCTAATAGAAATGATTCATGTAGTGTTGGCTCCTGGACAGAACTTTTTATTCATCTGCTGGCAGAACAGGATTGGTTTTTATGACAAAGGGCATTAAGTATTCGGTACCTACTAAGAACTAGTGGGAGCTGAAATTTGGTAAATTCTGCATATAAGGACTTATGGAAAATTTCTGTAGGCCCAAAGAGGGCCCACGCTAACATAATCCTTCTGAAACTCTAACAACATCCAATCACGTACAAAGCAAGAATTAGGTTCTATAGTGATTGGTCTGGTTTTTTGAGTTGCTAAACACGCTAGACAAATATTGGCCTTTTAAGTGAGTCTTCAGTTCAGTTACTCCTGTAATTAGTCCTTTTCTCTATCCAGAAGCTTTGTGGTGCAGAGAGAAATGTAGAAACTGAAGAGGTGAGGTGTGGTAAGACAAAACAAGGCAAGTGAGCTTTTTTTTGTGGTGACCTTGGCCACAGTTAGAGGGAGCTGTCTGGAGAGGTTAGAGAGAACTGCCTGATGGGGAGGGGATAGAAGGTGACTGTGAGCAAGTCCTGTGCACCAGCAACTGGGACAGGAAGGAAGGAGTTGGATAGATTCACTATTTAATTTTGAGCTTCATCTTAATAAACCATGATCCTAGTAAGAGGAGAGTTACTGGGAAAAAAAAACTTTTCAGGCTGCAGCATGGCTAGCAGTTGGAAACGGAAACAGGTGAAGTAGCAAGCATACCTGCCAATGGAGAAGTGTTGCATCCTACTATGATGATAAGGAAAAGGCCCACCTTGCTATGTCCTGTTCTGTAGCTTTTCAGTTGCTGTAAGAAATTTAGATTGTTAGATGTGAATGAAAACAACAGAACATTGTTTCCTGGGTGTTTTGCACAGAAGGATGCTGATATCCTCAAAGACATGAAAGTTACCACCCAGATATCTGTAAAGGAATACTTGCAAAGCAAGGCAGGAGAACAACTGAGACCACCCTACCAATGCTTCTAGGGAAGGCAAACTGACCCTACTACAGCAGTGGAAGCTGCCATAAATGGTTGTAGAACCTGATCTTATGTTCCCTTCACAAAGACCCCAGGGATACCACAGTACAGGAGCTAGAACACATAGAAAAGGTGATAGCCTGGAGCTGAAATGACTCTTCCTCGATCACCGCTGCCTATTAGGGTGCAAAATCCTGCAAACTCTTCTTCAAGAATGTTTTAGCTCCTAACGTTTACTGTCTGAACTTCTCTTTTAACCTGTCTGACCTCCAGGCTTGATCCTGATCCCTGGCTCTGGTCTCACCGCGGAATACGAAAAGTCAGTCCACAGTGATCTACTTCAGCTTAACAACCGTGCCTGATCGAAAACAGCACAAGAAACAGTACCGGGGAGAGATCAAGCACACACATGTGAATGCCCTGCCCATTCGTTCTGTGACTCTACAAACACCCCGGCAAGGATGAATACCAACAGTGAGACAGAAACCTTCCAGCAGTGTGGAGAAATGAAATGTGGAAAGGTTCTCCAAAACCAGTCTATCTACGCTGCAACCTGCATCTGGTCTGCAGGCTCACAGCATTGCTCTCTGAACTGGGAACATCCCTCAAGCCCTCTATTAAAAGGTCAATATTGTCCTAGGTCTGTGGAAGTAGATCAGAGGAGATGGGGGAAAAAAAAACTCTTGGAAGCAATCGTTCCATCTAAACAAATCATTAGCAGGGAACTTTAGAGCAAACATCGATTACTCAAGTCTCAAAGCCTTGATAGCAAAATTTACAAACGCACCAAGTCTAACTTTCAACAAGAACCAAATGCAAGAGTGACTTCAGTAAGTAAAACCCTACCCTGAAATATATATCTGTTTATAATATATAACCATATCCCACTCTACTCAGCGCTAGCCAGGCCACACCTGGAGTACTGTGTCCAGTTCTGGTCCCCACAGTTCAAAAAAGATACAGACAGACTGAAGATGGTCCAAAGGAGAGCCACAAAGACGATCAAAGGGCTGGAGAGCCAGCCCTGTAAAGAAAGACTGAAGTTAGGTCTTTTCTCCCTGGAGAAGAGATAGCTGAGGGGGGACCTCATCACAGTATTCCAGTAGTTAAAAAGCAGCTACAAAGAAAATGGAGGCTCTCTACACAAGAAGCAACATGGAGAAGACAAGGGGCAAGCAACAGGTACAAATTGCACCAGGAGAGGTTTCATCTTGATATAAGAAAGAAATTTTTTACAGTGAGAACATCAATCACTGGAACAACCTCCCCAGGGACATGGTAGAGTCCCCATCACTGGAGGTTTTCAAGATGCAATTGAACAAGGTGCTAGGTAATCTCACCTAAGCTCCTTTTACCACGTAAAGTTGGACCAGATGATCTTTCGAGTTCCTTCCAGTCTGGCCTGTTCTGTGATTCTATGATCTTTTTCTTTCATTCAAAATATAGAATTTCACTCAGACGCTAATACCTCTTTATACATTGGTCAAATGCATCTGCAGTAGGCAAAACTGATGCGTTCTTCCTGGTGAAGGAGCAGTCATTGCGCTGTGGATTTCCTGGAGGAATGTTCCCACGTGGAACCAATATTCCTGACTGAGTGGAGCAAGCTGTACTACTACTTATCTTGTATCGTTTCAGGTGACCTCATTTTTCATAAGCTGTATTGCTATGACCTCTACATCCCATCTGTACCCGTACCGCGGAACAAGGAGCGGATAGCTGTTGATAGCATTATTAATGACAAGATTGTGGAAGTCCTGGAGAACGATGATTAGTGCTGTTACCATGGTTACAGAAATTTTGTTGGTGGAGATATCATCATACATGCCATGCAGAAACCCATGAAAATTATTCCTGTTACACTTATACCAGTCTACAAAGACTAATACTTCCGAACTCTTTTAGACATGCTTGTAACTGCAGATAAGCTGAAGAGAATTGTACTGCTTTTGTTTGATGCTACTTATACTTTGCCCAGTCTATGGCAATGTTGCTTTTCAGTAGAAGTCAACAACCCACAACTTTTGCACAAAATAAAGAAAACCATAGATTGTAATAGAAAACTGATTCCATTGAGCAGAAGGAAAGAGATAGTATGGAGGGAAACAGACACAGGTAAGATCATAGGTCTTATCATGTTTAACTGTTGGATTAATTTAATCTGAAGTTTATTTTGCTCTTGAGAGGGAGAAGAGAGTGACAGCTTTGGAATGAGGCAGTTTCTAGTATGGGACGTTAAGGGTTGCTCAGCGCTACTGAGGCAAGTTTCTGCCAGTTTATCTCCATCAGTCCAGGCTTCCCACATCAGTCTATCCAGGATGCAAGTTGGGCCAACAGTTTGTTAGGTGCCTCACTTCAGTGAGGATTTTGACAGATCCACCTTACTTTAAAATGTCTAAGGCTATATGTATGCAGTCAGACTCCATGATGAGACCAAACTGTTTAATTTGGGCACAGTTCTGTGTTCATAAATGATTTCTAAGACAGACATAGCTCATGTTGCATCAACTAGAAACACAGGTAGAGCAAAGTCACACTGTCCGCAGTTGGTGATGGTAATATATCCTGAGCGTTTTACCAAAACAGTCCTGCGGCAGTTCTTTCAAAACTCTTCTGTCTGTGAAATCTAGATCTTTGGTCCCGGAAGGAGAGAAAAAAATGTATTGTGCTCAAAGGTAAAAACCTTCTAATGCTAGCCAAAATAACATCTTTAGTCGGACTAACATATATTGCCTAAAGAACTCCAAAAAATCTTAGTGCTCCAGTGAGATATGCATACCTTGAGGAGAAGCTAAAATAGTTTATTTAAAATAGTGTGAAACTCTCCAGATAGCCAAGGGGATGTAGGACATTCAGGCCACTCCTTTGCTGAACCGGAAATCACTGAGCGCATCACTGCTTCTACTGGAAATCACTGAGCGCATCACTGAACATATCCAAGCCAGCCACACACAAGGTAAGGGAATGCAGGACTGGCCCGAGGGACAGGCAAAGCCAGTACGTGCCTTGGGCATCAGATTTCAGGCAATGGCAACACAGTCACTTCTCTGATGGTCACTATTCCAAAAGGTCTCAGCTACTTGATTTATTAGACTGTACATCCAGTTATTATTCCTTTTTGTCTAGCATTCCCAAGGGACTGACTTGATTGTGGAAGGTGATGGTGAAAATGACAAATTATAACCTTTCAAAAAGAGGCAGGACTGGGCTTCCAGTTTCTAAAATAAAGAAGCTGAGAGCTTCACTATTTAGTTATCCAGTTTTTCTGAGCTGATTGCTTCTCTATCCATTGAACTGAGCTCTGTGCTGCTGAGACAAAACTCACTAGAGACGTAAAGCAGCACTCCAGGTGCCTACAGATGTCCAACCTGGCATGGCCTTTTCAATGAGATTGTGTTGACTTGGCTCTGCTTAGTCAGTGCTACAGCAGATAAACAGTATTTTTCTTCTCTTCCTGTCTCAAATCATGGTACCATGGTGCCATGTTCTTTTTTAAAAGTCTGCAATGTATGATATGGTGCCTCCTCTGCAGTGGCATTAACAGAGCATTTCTCTGTCACAGGGGCAGTAAAAGACTGCCTGCATCTTCTCCAAAGCCTGTGGGAATGGTACATGAGAGCTGCCACTGAAAAGAAGATGACTTTGGCAATGATCGTCTTCAATCACTTCTTCCAAGAGTTACTTTACCACCCGCTGAGAGGTGTGAGGCACTGCATCGCACCATTACTCTTTAGCAAGGATGGCACATACACACGCGCTACTGAGCTGGGAAACAAAGTGATCCCAGCTGATCCCAGCCATGTGGAGGCAGCTCTCCGAGAACATCTGAAGGTCACTTTCCCTGATTTTACCCTCAAGGGACAGATGAAGACGAATGCCAGTAGCATTGTTGTGCAAGGTATCACACCTGTAGGCAATGCGAAGATCTGCATAGCCAAACAACAGACCCTGAATGACATCTTGCAGACAAATGCCACCCACAGTGACTGTGAAAGATTTCAAGAGGTGATCAAAATAATGGCTCTGTGTCAAGACAGGGAGTCCATTGCCAAGCTGCAAATGTCCAGTGCCTGTGGAGTGCCTCCACTGTACATGATGGAAGATGGGAACCGGCTCTTGGCTTTCCTGCAGGAAAAAAGAAATAAGCTCACCCAATCCGTTAAGGCATTTTAAAAGATATTGCCACAGCTGTCGGGTGGTGTCATCAGAAAAGAGTCTTACTTTGCAACGTCACTCCACCCAGGTTCATCGTGGTCACAAGTGGACGACAAGGAACAGGAGAACTTCGAGTGCAGGTCAAGCTGTCTGATTTCTTCCAGGCCAGGCTGGCTCCCCCAGAGGATGAGAGGTACTACTCAGCTACTGGTTGTCCCTTTGAAACCATCAAATCCGGGCAGCTCAGACGTACAGACGTGCAGAACTGGTGGGGTGAAGACAGGCTTGGGAAATGTCGGTAATTTCCACTGGGCTGCTATTTGCTGAACAGCTCTTTTGTGTGTCATTTCTCTGCTCCGAGGTTTAGTATCCTCAGGGAAAACTTATTATTATCAGTGAAGACCTTAGAGAGCCCTGATAAATGCAAGCTAACACTAGTAATGATATGAATATGCAAAAAGACCAAGAGCGAAATGTAAGAAGCTCCAGAGAAAACCTTGTTCTTACCCTGACTGCTATCGAAGAAAATGAATTCAATTGCTCGGACACCAGCTAGTTCTCCTCCTACTCAGTTTTTTGCTGCAGTCTGGCAGTCATTCTGAGTACCTGGCTAGGGCTGGTGGGTTCTTACAAATGATTTCTATGTGCACAGCAGCAGTAAGCACTCAAATAGGGCTCTGAGCCACCTGATCTAGTTGAATATGTCGCAGCTCATTGCAGGAGGGGTTGGACTAGGTGACCTTTAAAGGTCCCTTCCAACCCAAACTATTCTATGATTCTATGAAACCTGCTGTAGATAGGGTTAATCATGTGCTTCTTATAAGGAAATGGCTTTGACAAAAACAATCAGTTCTAGAAGTACATAAAAATTCAGCCAGTCTCTGCATACGGCACCTATTGCAGCTTTGCCCGAGAAGCTGTCATAACAGGCTAAGATTAGATCACTGAGTCATCAGAAATGATGGAAAACTCATGCAGTAAGCAATGCCCGTCAAAGGTTAAAGAATGAAACTGGCCCAGAAATGCCCAGGAGTATGTAAACTTCAGAGCCTTGCAGCTTATTCTTTGAAATCCTAGGCAAAGCCCTTACTCATTCTCTCAGTTTCCCACCCTGTTACTGGAGCCACACAAGCCTGATGGCCCAGGAATATATTATAAAGTTGGGTGTCTAAGTGCGTTCTTGCATGTGTAGTAAAGGCTGAGTCGCACCACAGCTGTCCTTCAGTGAAGACGCTATAAAAAAATCCTCCTTTTTTCATACCTGACAGAACTCCTCTGAGACCTCCATCCCTCAGTCAAATGCAGTTACAAGTGGTCAACGTTTTTCTGGATTATTAAGGTGTGATAGAAAGTCTCATACAGACAGTATGAATTATTTTCCGTATTTTGTTCTCTTTACCCTCCTTATGACTAACTTGTTGGCTGTCTAGTAGCTGTTGCTAAGAACTGTTTTCCCACTTTTATTTTTTTGTTGGCCACATGCAGGTGCTGTGAGGACGGTTACTGGTGGTTACAAAGATAGATCTATATCCATGGCAAGGGTAAGAGAATTCTGGTCACGACCTTTGTCTTGATTCATCTCTGTCTTAACACAGGAGACAGTGAGGAGCCACTGTCCATATACTTCAGTGCTCCTGAGTCCCTGCAGTATCACATCTTCTCTGCTTTGTCCGATGCATGGGCTGTTGCTGCGACGTTTTACTCCATTCTCCTGTACGGTGGGCAAAAATACTTTGAGCTCAATTACTTGCCTGTGTCCAGATTCATAGGGGAGGTAAGTGGCTTTCACAGGGGATCAGAAAAGCATCTCTGCTACCGACTGGAGGGTGTGTCCTTAATGCCAGAGAGTGTTAAGGGTATGAAGGGACACTAATATTGAGAAATGAACAGGGGCCATGAAAAATACAACCAATTTCAGCCTGAGACACTGAAGTTAACATTCAATTTGGTCTTTCAAGCCTGTGGACCTTGATAAAACATCTGTGTCTGGGAGACTGCACAAAGAACAATCCTTGGCCACACAAATAGGCTCTCCTTATCTGACTGGTTACACGTCCATGTGTGTAGTTCAGATAAGCTCCATTTTCCCCAAGGTAAATGGGGAACTGAAGACTCCAGAGAGGTGATCAAGTCATCCAGAAAAGGAGAGGAAATTGCAGACATCCATGGGAACCAGAGGAAAAATCTGCATATTGTTAAAAGAAATCTGGTTAAATTAGCATAAGGACTTGCAATAGCAGCTTGTGTAGGATAGACTAAAGCTGAAGTTTCTGCTCTGGATACTGTAGTGAGTTATTGTGTCAGAGTTCAATGAAAACCACTTGTATCTGAATATTGTCTCTACCCTGGGACGGGAGTAGGGTCTGACACCCCTGTCTTTGAAAGATCTATGACTGCTGCATTGGAAACTGCTAAAAAGTAAAACAGAGTAGGACCAGCTACGGTATAAAGGGACTTAATTACAAGGAGTAGGACATTGTTGGATCTTTCGGGGGTGAAGGGAGAGCCAGATTAGCTGCAGTTCAAAAAACTAAACAGTGCTCCACAGCGGTGTTGGGGAACTGGAGGAGCGAAAGAGGTATTTAAATAAATCAAATTCTGCTTCATTATGTTGGTGTAATCCTGGAAATCAATAGTTGACTCATTTACATTTCTGTAACCTATGATGTCACCTTGAGATAGTAGGATAACCATTGCCCAGGGATGTTCTGTTTTGCAACAGTCACCATGGTTGGTCTTTGTCTTAGGTCTGTAGTGGGCACAGGGCACAAAGACCAGACTCAATTCCTCTGAAACTGTGGGACGTAATAGCCCCCAACTTGGAGTATGATGAGACAAAGTGTACATCCATGGAGGCACTGACAGAGCGCCTGGAAAACTACAAGAAGACCCTGCATATGGAAATCACTATAACTGGCTAGGGTCTTAGTCAACATCACTGTGGCAATGACTACTTAATGCAGTACTGGTCATTTGTGGCATTGCAGTAGCCAGTCAAGGGGCTGTGCTAGGGCTGTACAGATGGAGTTTTAAGATAAATGTAGCCATGAAAAGTACATGTCCATTTCCTCCTGCAGAGGAGCAGAACCCTGCAGTTGGAGGATCTCCACCAACTAGAGAGCTAATCTCAGGGACACCCTTTTCTTTTTTCCCAGGATCCAGCTTGTGATCCTTCCTTTTACCAGCAAAACACCAGGCCAGCAGTGTAGAATTCCTTGTGCTAGGAAAAGCTAGGTCTGAAGAATTCAGACAGCAGTATGCCCGTACCTGTCACCTTCCCAGCTCAGTTACAGCTTCTAGAGTGACAGTAACAGTGACCAAGAAAACTGTTTAGTGCATTAAAAATTGTATATGGTATAATACACCTGACTGACAAATTCTCTATTCATTGATGTTGTGGTCTGGGTAAACTTCAACAATTCTGCCCCATTGTTGTACCCCATTTTGTTTTGGGTATTGCTCCTTCAAGTGAAGGCTCAGGTCTACCTCTGTGTTTATAACGTCTTCCACTGTGTGACCTTGGCCTTTACGTAGTGGAATCTGATTTCATTCATCCCATTTACCTAGTGCATTGCTTAGTCAGAGGGATAGAAATCTGTCTCAGCAACATTACTCACCTAGGTACTGATGATTTCCAGTTGAACTAACAACAGCTTTGGCTCCCTGGTTGAATTCTCTTTCATTACAGAAGCTATTAAATAAGACAATCCTCAGATGATGACAATGAATTTTGATAGTATGATGACACCACCCTGACACATTAGCTTGGAACAGCCCTACAGAGATAGAGGCAGGAGGTCCTTTCCCAGCCTCTGGTCCAGTTCCCTGGTTACAGAGCATACTGATGGATCCATCTGTTTCCACATCTGGGAGTGTTTTTGAGTCTCCTCTTCATAGAGGAACTTTTCAGTCTTAGAGGGGCCCAGACATTTCCTGTAATTATTCACAGAGCTCACTCAGAGCATGGGAACATGCCCGTGGTGGTTTCTGCTGCCTGGTGGTCACTGCTGCAGCCCCTTGATTAAGAAGTTGTGAGACGTTTTAATCAGTAGAGGTTAGCCTCCGACGCTAGAAAGATTTAACCTGTATTTAACTTAATCAGGGTTCACTCTAAAGTTAGTTCAGGCTTTTGGCTGACTGCATATACCAGTATACAGCAGAGGTTCCTGGGAAGTCTGGCCAGCCGGTTCAGCAGAACTGCGCAGATGCAGCAGAGGAACACTCAGTGGGAGTACCGCAGTCTGTGTCAGCGGTGGGAAGTAACCTGAGATCATCCTTTTGTATGGGTCACTGAAAAGTCATTTCTTTCCCAACTTGGTGCTTGCCTGTAGACCTCTTTATTCACTTTTCAGTACCTTGTCTGAGCACCTTCCTCACGTACATGAGGCGATTAACACCACGTGCAGACTGACGGCTGTCACACGTAGTTCCTCCCTCCCTACTCGCTGCCTCTTCAGCATCCATTTCAGGAGAAATCCCCATAGGCGAGTGGTGCATTGGTCTTCCTGAAGACTGGGCAGCAGAGTCTTGGGGTCCTTCTGTCTGTGCTGGAAGCACAGCAATATAAGAGCCACTGTCTCTGGGGGGCTGAAGCGTATGGGTGACTCTCATCCCACTTAAATGACTCTTAGATACTTTACTTATGACACAATGTTCTCTGGTTGCAGCCAGCAGCTCTTAGCCCGATCTTCTGTTTCAGTTCAGCAAAAGCTGAGCCATACCATTTGCCTCAAAGATACTGCAGCCGTGACAGCAAAGGCGGCTCTATCCCTGCCCTCAGGGTTTGGGTAGTATGAAATACAAACTCTAGCCTTTATTTTCTTTTCTTTCTCTAGGGTCAGATCTGGGCAAGCCACATGAGATAACGAGCCAGTTCTCTCCCATCTGCGAGGAAGGTAATTGCCAAAGCTGAGAAGTAACTTTTCCAGATCTGCCAACTTTGAAAATATCTTTTTTTGCATGTTCTAGAGCATGGTGTCTATGGCAGGGGCTGCTGCCACTCGCATTAAATCCACTAATGTTTAGTAGCAATCAGTGTTAATCAGTAATCAATAAACAGCACTAATCATTACCTTAATAATTGCAGGGTAACGTATCTGGGGGGCCATGTTTGTTGAAAAGCAGGCCTGCGTGCTGAGAAAGCCAGCCTGGTACTCTGATGATCAGGTCTTGCAAAGTTTTTGTGTAAAGCTTTGAACAGCCTGGCTTTGTCCAGCGCTTGCCTGGTCACCGCTGGACCTCACATGGTAGGTAGGAAAGCTGTGTTTGGTCAGGCCTAAAACAAGGAGACCTGGTGTTGCTGGCCCAGTGCAAACAAAAGGCCGGCAGCGGACTTGCTGGGCCCGTGTGTTTATGGGAAATATGTACCTGCTGCCTTATTTTCACTTGGCCACTGCACTTCGCCCAAAGCAAAAGTGCCCATTTAACAGACTTGATAGCGGACTCCAGAAAATCAGGTTGGTTTCAGACATGAAGAAAAAAATTATTATTTTTTTTAATTTTAACCTAAAAGTGATGAATTTACACCATTGGGATCCTGCTTAAGCCTGGATTGTTTCAGTGCATTCAAGCTGTTCTAGCAGCAGCGTTTCACAGCAGGCTTTTCTTGTTTGGGGAATGAGAAGCCATCTGGAAGCCTTCTCCTTCCCAGGATCTGCACTGCTGAAACCTGATTTTTCTGATTTTTCTGGTGTCGTTAGATCTTAAAGACTAATGAATGCTACATGATTTAAAAGTGGGAGTACTGGTATTTCTGTCAGAATAGATGGAAGTAAGCAGAAATAATAACTAAGAATGGTCAAGATTTAGTTACATTTCTTCTGCCTTTTGTTTTACAGAGCTACCTGGACAGCGAAGGTATGAACTAGTGTTTTTCCAAGCATGCATGACAAACGTTTCTGGCAAGAAAACCCTCTTAAGAGTACTTGTGTCTCAAGAGGAAATCAACAGATGTAATAATAAAAGGATGCAGGAGGCTTTGCAAAATGCATGTTCTGGAAGCAGGAGGGTCTGAAGAGAACAGCAGCAGAGCAGGTTGGGCTGCATTTGGGTAGCCCACAGAAGGGTCAGTGGCTTTGCTGAAGCAACAGACCAGATTGGGATCGTATTCAGATGTATGAATTGATCCAAGCATCTTATGAAAAACGGTCTTTCCGTAAAGTTTTTCAGAGTTATAGAGATGGGGATCCAGAAATGCAAGTTTGGGCATAAGTTAGCAGCTCACCCACAGTCTGGATGAGTTCTGGATGAAGGTTCTGCTTGGGTCTAACAGCTTATGTGAAAAGTCTCCCAGAACAGGTGTTATCAATCACGAAAAGGGAATCCGTGCTTCAGCAGTTAACCCAGCCAGTGGGGAAACTGCCAAAGGAGACTCAATGGCGCACGGGTGATGGGACAACGCTAGGAATTCAAGGCTTTATATACACTGGAACCTTGTGAGATCAATTCCTGAAAGACCTGAGAAATGATGAGAATAAAGAGTGTTGCAAGCAGGTCGTTGTCTGAAGGCTTCGGCTGCTTCACACAGAAACACACAGTGTAACCTCGCTGCATGGGCTCAGTTTCCCCGTTCCCATTTCCTTCACCTTCAGCTGGCAGAACGTGCTGTCCTGGAAATAGGAGCACCCTGGAGGGCGGGAGGGAGCTTGTCCTTTTGGTGGGAGATTGCTCTGAACAAGTTACTTTTCTGGGGAACTATTCTTTTGCAAGAGCATGTTCTGGTGAAGTGACTGTATGACTCAGCCACAGCGGGGAGTTAGACGCACCTTATTTAAAAATCTGAGGACTGATACAGGTCTTCCTTTGGTAGGGATAAATTAGGAGCAACTTTTCAGACATCTATGCCAGTTGTGTCAACATACAGTTGGTACACATATGAGGAGAAATAGGCTTCCTTGTATTTTTGCCTTGCTGTTTCTTCAGGCAACTTCAAGAAAAGTGATCCACTCAACCTGTTTCCAGAGAAGTGTGAAGACACCGTTGAGCAAAAGGTAGCGCTTTGGTTTCATCATTACCACTTTATCTCTTCTAAAATTGCATGTTCTTTATCAATAGAAATACTTTAACCTTGCAGTCAAAATCATGTCAAGAGTCAGTAGCTAGAGATAGAAAAATTCAGATGCGAAATAGGACTGATGGTACATTTGTCATCACTGGCAATTTTTGAACTCAGCCTGGCTGAATCTTTAAAGGTGATGCTGGCAGTCTAACAAGCAAAAATTCTTTGTCTGTGCTGCAGAGATGGTCAAGTCAAACTGCATTAGTTGTTTATGGCTTCACCATTTGTAAATGAATATTTTAACGGGAGAAGCCAGGTTAAGAGGAGTCAGGGGAATAAGGCAACATCCTTGGACGGCTGGAAAAGAAATATGATGGAAAAAGTAGTAACATATCTGTGGCTTTTCTGTGATACTTCTTTGTGGTTTCATTTGTTCCTTTTGGTATAGTTTGACCTGCCGAAGTTCATCTGTCTCTGGGACTTTCAAGATAAGCATTTTCACTATGAGTAAATCCACGAACAAAAAAGTGCACGTAAAACCGTGTTTCCTATAAGTAACATGTTTTGTGTAAGTAACAAATAGTATTTTCAGACCAAATCGTGTTAGGCCAATAAAATTTTGGAATATATTTTGGATGTTTATTTTTGGTTTTACAAATTTTGGGGCCCTTCAAGTTGGAAAATTTCCCTTGTTTTTTCCTACATCAAAGCTAAATCATCAAACTGTCCTTTTACTCTTCAGTCATTCACAAAGCTAATTAAATTGATAGCGCCAGTAAATGCAACTTTTTTCCATTACAAAGGCTGTAATTCTCCAGTCATTCTTTTAAAGTCAGTTGGGTTTCACTAAGGTTGTTGAAGGGAGAGCTTGGCTCTTCATTGCCATGACAGGTAAGATCAAAATTCTGTCCTTTTCTCCATAAAGATGGTGGCATCTTGCTGCTACTGGCAATTGATTTTCAGGCTGTCTTACAGGATGACGGTTTGTGTGAGCTGGTGTCATTCAGAACAAACCATATGACCAAGGCAGCCCTTCACGCACTACAGCATGAGAACATACTGCTGGTAAAAAAAGTCACGCACTACTTCCCCATGACCACCACACTGGTGAGTGCAGCAGGAACGATTTGTGAGAGCTTTGCCAGGGCTCTGTGTCACCAAGCAAGCAATGTCGCTGGCCTGACTTCCCACACATAGAGTGTCGATAGCAGACGGCCGTGCATTCAGACCTGGAGAGAGGGCAAATGGGGTGCAGCTGTAGGAGGGGTTTGGCTTTTGAGGGTCTGGATGTGAGTCAGTGAAAAAAAACAGAGGTAAATATCTGACACGAGTATGATATGAATTCTGATATGAATCTTATGCCTTTAATACTGTGGGTCTTCCATGGGTTGTCACCTCTATTCTCTTGCATTCCTGAAACCCAGCTTGTTTCAGGTGGAAAGACCTTCTGCAGAGAAGGCCCTGGGAGTTCTAGTGGACAACAAGTTGACCATGAGGCAGCAATGTGCCCTGTTGGCCAAGAAGGCTAATGGTATCCTGGGGTGCATTAAAAAGGGCATGGACAGCAGGTCAAGGGAGGTGATTCTGCCCCCTACTCTTATGAGACCCTACCTGGAGTACTGTGTCCAGCTTTGGAATCCCCAACATAAGAATGACACGGACCAGTCAGAACAGGCCCAGAGGAGGACCACAAAGACAATCAGAGGGCTGGAGCACCTCTCCTATGAAGACAGGCTGAGAGAGTTGGGGTTGTTCAGCCCAGAGAAGAAAAGGCTTCAGGGAGACCTTATAGCAGCTTTCCAGTACCTGAAGGGGGCCTACAGGGAAGATGGGGAGGGGCTGTTTATGAAGAAGTGTAGGGATAGGATGAGGGGTAAAGATTTTAAACCAAAAGAGGGGAAATTTAGACTAAATATTAGGAAGAAATTCTTTACTGTGAGGGTGGTGAGACACTGGAACAGGCTGCCCAGAGAAGCTGTGGATCTTTCCCCATCCCTGGGGGTGTTCAAGGCCAGGTTGGATGGGACTTTGAGCAACTGGGTGTAGCCTGTGGCACGGGGTTGGGAACTAGATGATCTTTAAGGTCCCTTCCAGCCCAAACCATTCTATAATTCTATGATCTCTTGTGAAAATACCTGGTGGGAGCAAAGCAGGCAGAGAAAGGTCATTTATCTTCTCTCTGAAAGCAAAGATGGAGACCTCAGAAAAGGAATATTCACTGTGGTAATAAGGATCTAGTAGTTATCTGTGTGATTTTTACTTTTCCTGTAAGCAAGGGAGGCAGGGGTGTAACTCCACAGTGGAATGATTTTCAGGTTGTTATTAATGGGTTTATTTCTCTATAATTATCTGACTTTCATAATCACATCAGAACTGTATCATAGATTTTCCTTTCCTAGAGGCCTGCCAGGCCAAGGTTGAAAATTGGTTATCATACCATGGGAGAGGTCTTTTTGTGGATGATGAAGGCATTACTGGGTAATTCTGCTCGTATTCGTTCACATATTATTCAAGAGTGATCATTCTGAACTGAAGAGAAGTTCTGCTTATTTATATCAGTGTCGTGAAGGAGAGAGTCCCTTCTCATGCAAAGATTTTCTTTGATATATTACCTGGTGTCTGGGTTTGTCACGTCTTGAGCTGGGATCCCAGACAATGTGCAAGAGGATCTTTCTAGGTAGACAGGAGATTGTTATCTTTGCGTTATTCCTGCTGCTGAGTCCTTCCTTGAGTAGGGAAACTGCTGTGTAGCTGTAACTGCATGAAGTGTTTCGTGGTAATGGCTGTTGGCTGCTCTGCCGTTGGTGCATTTCAAGGAGCTGAACAGCAGTGGAGAGAGCTGCCGGCCTCCACTGAGAGACTGTAAAGTGTTTTACAAAGCATTTAGTCACAGCAGGGATGGAAGGAGCTGCACGGTAGTGAGTGAAGAATTGAAGAAAGGGGCTGTTTGCCAGGCAATGGACTGTGAGCTCTGTGAGTCAGAGACCTTGTCCCAGTTTGTGTCTTCCCAGTCTTTTGCAAGGTGGTGCCCTTGTCAAGCACCGCTACAGTACACGGCTGTGATTGCTGTCCTACCGTTTGTACTGTCTAGGGAGAGTGTTTTGAAATCCCATCAGAAAAGGCTGACGTATCATCCCCATTATGCCACACTAAACACGTTCTCCTGAATGTAGACAGGTTAATTCTGCGCTGACTTGGGGTGTGCTCCCCCGGCTTGCAGAAATTCGGGCTCTGCCCGTTGCTCCCTCAGAGCCAGCACTGGAATCTCCGCACATCGCAGCTGTGCACAAAGTAGGCAAACCACATAGATCCAGGGCAAACTATGGCATCTTGCTATTCACTCCTGGAAGATGGGAAACTGCTGTGAGGGGTGTGTATGGAGGCAGAGCTCTGCTTTGTTTGTGATAACTTGCTAGCAAGCATCTGCCCTTTGACTCCTCTCCCTAATTTTCTCATGTATGTCTTTTGCAGATCTCCGAGCCTCTTGGTGGCAACGCAAAGTCCCTAATAGAATTTGCTGCAAGCCCTAGAATGGATGATGTCAAACTTCTCACTTGCCTTGAGCAGGTTGCTTCTGCCATGGCATATCTTCATTCCAGGAGGATCATACGCTGTGACCTACAGTGCAGTTACATTTACATTAACTCTGATCACGGTTGCTCAGAGGTATTTGTTCTTTCTATTCATTCTGTCTTATTTCAGATTATTCTCTAACTCCACTTGGACCTCTGCTGCCTGCAATCACAATCCACTTCCACCCAGGTGGAGGAACAAAGAGAGCCCTTGGCAAATGAACAGGAAAGTGCACATAGATGGACTTTAAGGAGCACAGAACCAAAGTGATAGATGGTTTGTCACACATTGAGGAATGCATTTTTAGTTAAATTAGAAGAGGGAGGTTTGCAAAAACTTAGTCATTTTTTCTTAATCAGGTGATAATGCAATCACCCTAGACAGAGATTCATCGTATGCCAAGGTAGGTTTCCGGGGAAGAGGTGTCTAATTGTTTTCTGGAGGTGCTCAGCTCTGTCCTGTGAGGAAGGCTGTATAAAAAGTTTATATTGACTATCTTAATTTCTGAAAGGTTAGCTTAGATGAGCGTCAAGACAGGTCAAGCCATCATTACTCATCCCTGAATTGGGAAGCAGTGATGCTGGTCACTGTTGGCAGAACACAGATAAACTGTCCAGCAAGCCCTGCACTGTTATAACTACTGAATTCTTGCTGCTTTTGCTGAAGATAAATGTAGATTTTAATCCCCCCTCTCTTTCCCTTATCTTCTGAAAGGTGATGGCAAAAGATGGTCGCTGGGGAAGAGCGGTCTGTCTGCCACATCCAGGGACAGATGACAACCTCTTTGATCCTTACATGCGCAAAGTTATACCAGCTGATGCAACCAAGTGGTAAGTGCATTGTTATGTTTTACTTCCCCTCTCTTTTTTTGGCCATTTTCCTGCCATAAACTCTACCTTATCCATCCACAGCTTTAGCCATCATCTTGTTTCACGATATCCACGTTTCTTACAGCTCCTCTGAAAATTCTGAGGATATTCTTTTAAAGTTGTGTTTTCCATATTCTACCTTGTAACTGTCCAAACAGCAGAACATGGTTGTTTCTTTGCTTCAGATAAACTGTCTTGTGGCTTTTTGCCCAGCAGAAAACTTGGACAGTCTGGCAAAAAGTGAATTCTCTGGTAACTCTGAACATGGAAAAAAAATCTGCCATGCCTTGTGCCCCCTTTCTCTTCAGTAGCTTAGGTATATGTCCAGTGATGCACCACTGCCACGCCACTTCTCTTACGTAGACACTTAGCCATAGCCACTAATGCAACGCGTGAACTCAAGTCTCTGGACGCAGCGTGAAAAGCATGGTCTGCTCTGCTTTGCCTTGTCCCCAGCTCTGTAGCATACAGAAACATGTTACACTAATAACCTTTTTATTTCTTCAACAGGGCTGCCCCAGAAGTGAGAAATGATGGACTCTATTCCCGAGCATCAGATGTCTTTAGTTTTGGGATCATGATATGGGAAGCTTTAACAGCACAGTTGACCATTCTGCACCATGTACAAACCACTGAAACCCTTCCAGTTGCTGAACAGCAGGGAAGTAAGGATGGTAAGGGTGTTTTGGGGGAAAACTCGGTATCTCTATAACTCTGACATTGCTAGGGATGGGAAGACCCATTTTCCAGTTTTTCTCTTTCATGTGTGGAAAGAAACCCCCACCCCAAGAGTGGATGTTGCCATTTGTCAGGGAGTCATTATTTTTTCCTTAATTCAGTCAATATTTGGACTGAGAAGTATTCCAACACGTTCTGAGTGTAGCACCTGCAATGCTGGTCATAGGACTCCCTTCTCAGACAGGAAAGTGCGTTTTACCCATAATCTGTCTTTCTCTTCATCTACATTTTCCCATATGAAAGCTGTGTTGAGGCTCCATGGAAATCCCTTTTTCTTCCCTTTTTATGCATTTACTCTGGTCCTGAGGGCAGGAGACCTGTTGGGTTGTGCTGTGCTGTCTGTCTGACCATCAGTTTGTCAGCATCCTGGTCCCTTCTTCCACCATAGTGACTTTTGAATCTCTGAACTGGGTGTGATGGCTGAGTACCGATCTCAGTGCTATCAGGCTCCTGCAGCTTCTTCGGAGATAGATTCCCTCTGCAGAGGGAAGAAACACAGTTGATTGCCTTCAGCAATAAAAGGCTGCAGTGTAAACTTAAACACATTGCTAAAGAATTTACACAATAGCCATACAAAACGTCTTTTCAAGGAACTATTTATTCCTGCTAACTTCAATTAACATGTAAAAATTACTGCTTGTTATGCAATTATTGTGCAAGTCAGTGTAAGCTTGACCATTTTTATTGCTAGCAAGTTTGTTGTGGTGCAAAGCTGCACATCCAGAAAGGTAATGTGACATTGTTTTTGTTGTCTTGATGTCTGAATAAATAAAAACAGGTTCTAAAATTCACGGAGTTAGGAAGTATCCCCGGTGATTTCGGCTTTCCAAACCTCGCCAGACTGATTTGGTGCATGAAAGCCTGTTGGAATCACAACCCCACCAGGAGACCTGTGTTTTCTGCCATATTAGAGATCATCAAACAGGACACACAAGCAGTCAGGTAATAATATTCACTTGCACTCCTTTTCTTTGCACAGCTTTGTAACTGGATATTCAGTCCCACTGGTGAGTGATTAGTAATATCCATAGGGGACCCAGGGAAGTCTCCCAGCCTTTAGCTCCCAACCTCCATCAATGTCAACACTGACGTTTTTGCTGGAAGGGAGGAGGAAGAGCAGAAGGAGAGTTGTTCAGGTACCAACAATATAATAATGGAGTTAATACTCTGCTGTCAAATAAGCTATCCTGGAATGGCTCTGTTTGCTTCCTTTGCCTTCACCAAATTCCCCAAGGCACAGAGATTTGCTGTCTGCTTCCTAGGAAGTTTATATTATTTCTTGCTAGCCTATGTAAAAATAATGTAAAGCAGCAGAAAAAAGGGTGCCAGCCTCCTCCACTTGCTAGCTCAGGGAGTCACTGCAGAACACAGAGCTCCAAAGGGGGGAAATCACCTCCCTCCATGGGACAAACCCCAGCCTCAGCAGCATCTGGAAGTGAATTTGGCCATTCACTTCAACAGGATAGAGATCTGCTGGCCGTTGTAGATATGCCACAGGTGTCTTCATTAAAAGTTTTTAAATGCTAAAATATGGTAAATTTCAGCCTGTATTTTCTGAGGCATGGTCATGAAACAGTCCTCCAGAGTTCCCGGCTTGAGGAAGTCTTTAACCTAAGGGACAGCAATCAAGATTTTTACTTGTCTCTATCTGTGCATTTCATGGAAAATACCTCCTAAAGTCTGAGTGCAGGATATGGAAAGTAGATATAGAGCCTTGTCTACAGCAGAATGCCTCTGATGTTAAAAAGGAAGCCCTGGACTAAAAGACAGCGCGTAAGGCTGCTGCAGTGAGATTAGCAGAGTTTAGCGTCACCTACGGTGCGCTGTGTGTGACACCCACGGTCTGCCAGCAACTTGCTGTCTCTGGAGCAGCACGGAGGCAGCAGCATGTGGCACACGCTGCTTCCAGAGCATCCCGCTGCTTTCCAAACCGAGGGGAAATTGTGTGGTTCTTCATGCTAAGAGCAGGTAGAGGATAGTTTGTGATGCTGAATGCTCCTGAGTAACAACGGGGGCCAGCCATGAGTTCAGCAGAAGGGGTCAGCGCTTGGCGTAATCACACCCCAGCAGAAGGGTGTGGGTAGGCATCACGTTTCCTCTCCTCTCTCCAAAGGGAATCGGAGGCTGCCAGGCTTGCAGCAGTGCCTTCTCATGTTGACGTGCAGGACTACGACTCTCTTTACTCTGGGAGCAGAGCCTCAGAGGAGGACTCCTTCAGCCATATTTACGACACGGTGCTAGAGACGGACCCTGATCTCCCATGGGCTGCTGGCAATGCGTTGGACCCTGGTGATCCCCCCCAAGTAGAGGTGTTAGAAGGGAATGATCTTTATTTCTCCAAGCAAGACAAATGGGGAGAGATGGTTTATGAGTTTGAGGCAAAAAGAGGAATAGAGAGGAGCCCAGCCACTTTGAAGGAGACTGGATGGTATGGTGATACTGGCATTAACTGGCATTAAAACAAAAACAAGCAAACAAAAAAGATAGAAAAAGCAAGACGCTGGACCTCTGCAAATCCCTGATTCATGGCAGATGAAAATCGCAGCATGGCCAGTACCAGCCAGCAGAGGGCACTGGGATCTCGTAACACTCAGAGGAGCCTGAACACCTTACACCATCACTGGTGGGACCGAAGAGCAAAAGGACATCCCCTCTCCTGCATCCTCCTATCCAAATCAGAAATTGTTAACAAACTAGCCAAGCAGCAGAAGTTGTTCATTTCTCAAAATAAGACAGTATCAGTTAACACAGAGGATTCCATAGTGGTGGTTGGGTTGGGTTTTTTTTTTGCCACGGGACACCCACCAGCCTCTCAATGGGCTGTTTAATAATGACACTATTTCCAAACAGCATTCCGCACGATTTCTCCTCTGGCAAGGAGAATGCATCAGTGGCGGTCAGGATCCCAGCCACCTCCTATACACTACCTCCATGACTGTACTGAAAGGACTTAACTTCTATTCACCTTTAAAAAGCATTTTTGATGTTAACGTATGAGTACATGACCTTTGTAAATTAAACTGATTTGTTTACTGAAATACAACTGTGATAACAAGCAGTGATGATCTGTTTATTTTCAAAAAATTGTTGGTGGATTTGGAAAACTGGAACACAAAACCAGAATTTACTTCCTGCTGGAGAGCTACGTTTGTGTCCCCCCCACTACATCAGCTCTGTCATTGGGTGAATTAAACACATCCTAAATTGTACAGCAACACACAGCTGGAAATGTGTGCAGAAGGGAGTGTGAGAAGAGCCAGCAGCCTGGCCTGGGCCAGAGCAATGGTCCACCTATGCCAAAACCTGTCTGATAGTGGCCGGGACCGCGCTGAGTAGGTGAAAGTGTATAGCACGCAGTGCTGGCTGCTTGCAACACACTCTGTAGTGATAGTCAAAAGGTCAAAAAGATGGAGTTTGGGAGAGAGGACAAGGGTTTCCTCATCCCTCCAGTCACAGCCCTGGATGGGGACGAGGAGAAGACTGAGCTTGTGTGAGGGACTGTAGCAAGGATTTCAGTTGCTCAGCTCTTGATGGGCTTAATTGCTGAGTCCATGAGATTAAGGGCGTAATTAAGGGCATAATAAAAAAGCATGTAAAGAAAGTAATTTGTATTGATTTTTTTACTTTTTCTTATATTTTGCCAAAAATTTACTTAACCCAGCACAGCCATAAGCAATTTATCAGATTATTACTTATCAGATTGTCACACTGATAGAGCGAGACATGACACCAGTAGGCGACAAATTTCCATATATATCAATACAATTAAATGAACAAACAATGGCATAGGCAAGTAGTTTAAAATCCTTTTAAAAATTGTATACCATGGTTATAAATTATCCAGATAGCTGTATTTGTTTTTGTAAATAGTTGCTTTATCTCATCTAAGTTTGTTTGTTACTTTCAATTGCTCTTTATATCAAACAAGATTTATTTCCCTTCATGACAGAAGGGGAAACGCCTCAGAATTGCCTCCTTGACTTTTGTAAATCCCTCGCTTTCCAGCAGCAGAGTGTGGCTGGGTCTAAGGAATTAAATGGGACCCTTCGATTGGACACTTACCAGTATCTGTCCCTCCTTCTTCCTCTGAGCCCATAGTCCCCTGTAGCTCTCAGAAGTGGAGCTGCTGCCCAAGAGACCCGATGCTCACAGGCTGCACCCTCATCCTGCCTTTTTTCTGCCACAGATTGTCTTTTAACCCTGTCTACATGCTACTCCCAGATAGTTCTTCCTTACTGACCAGGTTTTTCTGCTGAGGTTTCCTGCCAGCAGCACCCCGAGACCTCTGCATCTGACACGTCTCCTTTGGGGAAAGATGATGGACCCGTGCAGCTTGGATCTGCTTCTCTGGGGTCATATTTTACCTAGAGCCCCCCTCTCCTCTTGGCTGGCAAGTATGTAGCCTGTGAGCCATTCAAAATTCGGGACCTGCCCTTAGTGGTTGGGCTGATGATTTTCTGCCTTAATGTCTCACTTTGCCAAAGGCAGCAGTCTGCGGTCTGCATAATATATTCAGACGGACCCATGGAAAGCAAAACAAATTACTCTGCGTCCAATAGTGGCACAAACTACAACGTCATAAGGATGAATCCAGTATTGAGGCTAGGGATTGGGGAAACTTGATTCAGACTTAGGAAGAACACTTTATTGTTTAAAAAGAGGGTGGTGATATTCCTTTTTTTTTTCTTTTTAAATTTTCCTTTATTAAGGATGAAGTACTTTTAGGCGGGCCTTCACGCTCACTTGATCTATAGGTCCCCTCTAGTACACCTGGATCAAATAATAAATAATGGTCCTTCCTTAATAGCTCTTAGTCTGAAGAGTCAATGTACCTTACTTTGAAGCGTACAATGAAAGAGGTCATGGTACATTGAAAGGTACATTGAAAGAGGTCATGGAAGTTCACTCTCCATTTTCACTGAAAGCTATTTAAAAAGTCTGATGTTGGACCCTTCCAGCTGATGCCTGGATTAACAGAGTTCATTAAGAAACATTTAACCAACCCATTTGCACTGATAAATCAAATATCCTTCTTGCCAAGTCCTTGTGAAATATCAGATAGGCTTTGCAATGCGTCTGCTTAGTTCATATTTATACTTTGTTTTGCTTCCAGCAGTTACATCATCTGAGCTATTGAATACTAGCAGAATGTATTGTACTGTACTACATGTGGATCACCGAGTATCTTTAGCCTTAGCACTACTGGGAGACTTACTTCAATGAACTCTATTTCAAAGTCACATAGGAAGAAAGCAAGGGTACATACACAAATTTTTCTTTTTTTTTTAAATGACAATTTTTCTTTGAAATGTCATGTATTTCACACCTTTCAACTAGGGAAAATAAATCATAGTTGATGTTCTCCTTTTCCACTATTCCAAATGAGTTAAAGCTAAAAGATAGGGGACATCTTTCATGTTTATGAGAGAGAATGCATTAGGCACCATCATTTCCAGAGGAGATGATGAGCCACCTTCCACACTTAAGGGAGGCAGGGATGAGAGCTGCAGCAGAAGAGTCTTTACATGGGCCTTGTTCCCCCAGTGGTCCCACACATGAAACCAGTAATGGGGGAGGACTGGAAGAGCTTGTTACATGCTTTGGCTGTGGGATGGGGCAAGAGAATCAAGACCCAAATCTGGACAGCTGCCACAGAAGAGACTGGTCCCTGTGGGCTCTGAACAAAACACTGTCAAACATTAAATGAAACTCAAACACAATGATTAGCTTAGAAAATCTCACTTCAGCATGAAGTAAAAACGTATTTTGCTTTAATCAAGTGAACTCTGTCTTTGGTTCATTGACAAGTTCCTCTTCCAAGCCACCGATGTTTGTGTCCCGCCAGGAAAGCACTCCCTGTTCATCTGCTACCCAGGTACTGCTTGTGAGGTCATGCAAGTTCTTGTTCCTTGTGGCATGCAGATCATGAAAGTTCAAGCTGTATCAGTTCACTATTTGCTGCCAGAGCCTTTCATGGATGGTTTCCATTGTGAAGAGTGGAAAAGGCGTCCTGGAAACTCCCCCTCAATTCTGCAAATACTCCTTTTCCCTGTGTCACCATGCAGCTGGTGTAGTTCCTCACAGAGGGAATCACTTGAGGTCTATGTCCAAGGCCACCACTGGTCCTCCCTGCGTCACCTGTCTCTGTCCTTGTACCCTATAGCCCCACCACATACTCACCAATTAGGCACTGACTTCTACAGAGAAAGGTCCTCCCAGGCAGTGCCCTCCCTCCACCCTGTCCAAGGCTCTCTGCACTTCTCTCTGACTTATAGTATATTAAACACACTTTCTTCCATTTTCTGACACTGTCCTTCTTTCTAAAGTTATTCTACATTCCCTCAATTACCATCTAGAGTTGGGAAAGATGATTTACACTTTTACTGCACTTTTTACTCATGATGTGACAGCTGGGGACATGTGATAAAGTTGCCTCTTCACTTCTTTATCTCCTGGGGCATGGACCTTTCAGTTGACCTGCTGTACACCATGGTGGTTCTGCAGCTGGTTCAGGAGGAGCTCTACTGCCCATGCAGCCAGCTGGGAGCAGCAATCTCCTGAGCCCTACTAGGCTCAGCCATCTTCTTTGCAATTTGGCAGCCATCAATTCTGTGCCTTCCTTTACCATGTATAGCACCAGGACAGACTTTTCCCATTTCCTGACTTTTTTCTGCCTGGCACAAGGAAGGGTCTATGCTTTCTTAATGATGATCACAGTCTAGAGCTCAGCATCTTGGCTTTATTCAAAGATGATGGATTGTAGCAGGAACATCGTGATTTACTTTTGGTGGAGCACAGGTCACAGGAAGGCTGTTATCAGCTTAATTTCCTTGCCTTTTTGGAGACTAAACAGGCAATTTGCTACGTATTGCAAATGACTGGTGAACTTCATTGACTTCATCCTTTTCTGCTGAGTTATGTTTTGGGTCCAGTGAGTTCATACACAAATATTTAACCAAGCTTTTTGAGCTAGCTGGACAAATGTCATTTCTATGATCTGAAAACTAATGAAGTGATTTGTATCTTATCTCTAGTACTAGTGTAGCATGTTACAAGTATTGACGTTGCACAAATTGTTGAATGTTGAAGTTATCGTTGAACCTTAATACACGCTGATCATGGCAGATCCTTTGCCAAATTGCTGTCAGAAATAAGGCAGAGGTTGCTATTGTGATTTTTTACAAGGCACTAAGAAGAATCCTATCTGAAAGTAGTAAGAGTTTAGTAGGTGAGATGTTATTCACAGCAGAACAGGCAAAATGATTTCCACAGGCTACTCTGCTAATCTGCTCAATGAAAATGTTCAGTGAAATGTCACACTGTAACATAAGAACATAAGATTCTGAGGATGGATGTACTGGATTGTGACAATAGTCAAGCCAGCCCAGAATCCTGTCCAACTGTGGCTTAAAAATGAGTTCCCAAGGAACAGAATAAAAGCATGGCAACAGGAGAATGCTTTCAGACTGCTCCAGCCTGTAGTGGTTCCCAAGACATCAGTGGTATCTTTGTGTTTGAGTACCCTCAATGGGTTTTCTCTCATTTGTCTGGTTCCTTTTTGGACACATACATCTTTCAAAATGGTGTTCCACAGCTCAAGGGTATGGTGCGTGAAGAGCCACCTTCTTTTGCCTGTTTAAAACCTGCCAGTTGCTATTTTAATGCTCTATAGCTCTGTACAGGAAGAGAATATGATCAGTCATTCCCTTCTTTCCTTCTCCAAACCATTCACAGCTTCACAGGTGTCTGTTATATCCACTGCATTCATATCATTTCCAGCCCAGGGGTACCTAGTCCATTTAAGCTGCCAGATTTTCAGTCATCTTAAATGCCTTATTCTAAGGCTTTTCAAGATCTACTCCATCCTTTTGGAAATGTAGCTTCACACAGAATTCCAGCTAAAGGTCCACCATAGGCTTGTATGGTGGTGTAAAGAGGTGCCCTTATTGTTCTCTATTCCTTTTTTAATAATACCCTAATGTTTGGTTTGCTTTTCTGGGCATCCTACTGGGCATAAAGCCCCCTTCATATCCAGACTACAATGGAGGAAAAAAAATGGGTGAAAAATTGACACGGTCTCCTCTTCCATGACCTCAATCTGCCAAAAAGCAAACGGTTCAGGACATTCTCCAGGAGTGCCGGCAGATTTGCAGGCTTCATCAGTTCTAGACCCTCTTGCATTTGTCTGCCCAGGGGCTGCCCTCCACGGCAGCAGGACGGGGGGGGCTGCTGCGGCACACGCCTTTTGCACATCTTGTTTCTCCCAAGCACTCCCAGCCTCCTCCTAGCAAAGAGAAAGGGTAGAAAGGCTCTGTCCTTGAAAAGGCTAAGGAAAGATGGGAAATCTGGCCTATCTAAAGAGACGCTAATGTTGCTGATAATTTTGCAGTTTGATCAACAGTCTTCATCAGGTCAGGAAGACCTTTCCCCACAAAAACCAGTTGTAGCCAGCCAGTCTTCCCTACCTATATCTTTTCTCACTAAAGCATGTCTAACATATAGTTGTGTCTCAGGGGTGAGAAAAGATTTGAACGCTGGATGTCTTACGGTGTATGTGCAAGTATTATCCAGCATTCCAAAGTGCTTGACTGGAGCAGATAGCCCAGGAGACTTTTGAAAGAGGTTGGAGCTTGCACAATTGGTGATGTGATGGAATGGAATGGAATGGAATGGAATGGAATGGAATGGAATGGAATAGAATAGAATAGAATAGAATAGAATAGAATAGAATAGAATAGAATAGAATAGAATAGCAGCAGAGCATTTTCAAGGGACCTACTATGATCATCTAGTCCAACTGTCTGACCACTTCATGGCTGACTAACAGTTAAAGCATGTCATTAAGGGCATTGATGCTAGAAATTTGATTGCATATCCTTGTCTCTCAACTTACCATACAACATCCCACTGCCTGGGGTTCAAGGGCTTTCCCTTTCAGAAGCTGGATCTGGTTTCAGTTTGTTTGTGGAACATACGTAGTTGTGTAAGGGTTACCCTATGTAAAGCTGTTCTTAGAAACTTTGATACCCATCACACTCCCCATGATTAGCCAGAAGGTATATATTCTGATGTTGTAAATGTTTGTAGCCAGATAGCTTCCTTTGCTGGGCAGTATTTCTGAACATTGAATAAATATTGAAAATTGTTACTTTTATTTGTATATGGAAGTCAGGGAATAGACACTGGCTAATAGCCTGCACCCAGCTTTCCACTGTGGAAACTCTGGATCCCTCTCCATTGCTGAGCATGACGTTAGATGACATGGATTATCTGGTCAGTTTGGGTCAGTTGTCCTGTCCAGTGTCCCCTCCCAACCTCTTGCCCACCCCCAGTCTGCTACCTGGATTTGGGGGCAGAGTAAGCAACCAAGAAGGCATTGATGCTGTGCAAACACTCTTCAGCGATAGCTAAAACACTTGTGTGTTATCAGCACCGTTTTACTCACAAATCTAAATCACGGTGCCTTACAGGCTGCTGTGAAGAAGCCAGATCCATTACACCCTTGTAGGCTGTGAATACAGTTGAAGGGGCTGTTCTGGGGATAAGACGTTGTCTTTTTAGTCACAGACCCAACCTGGAGGAAAACAGAAGCAGGTGAATTAAACAGTAAATGCAGGTCCCAGATTAAAGGCTGCGTATTAACACAGGCTGGGATCCCAGGAGGCAGCCCATACATGCCAGTAGGCAGGTCCAGCAAAGCCACAGCCTCCAGAAGATATTGAGAGGAAGGCCTGGATTTTGAAAGTTCGGTTCATACAGTGGTGTTTTGCTTGGTGCCATTTCATAACCAGACCAGAGGCCTCAGCATCTGCTTTCATACCCCGCTGGGAAGGAAACAGAGTCTTTCAGGTGCATCTTGTGAATGTGAACTGTCTCAGGATGGGTCTTTTATACTCAAATAATTCCTGTCTTTCTGTCATCGGTGGTGATACAAGACCTTTGGCAGTCAAATCTCTTTCCAGTGAAACTCATGGATCCCTTCAAGCAGTTCTGGCTTTATCCCAACATCATTTTGAAATACTTCAGGGGTTATGCAAGTAATTAGACAAATAATAAAAAAAATCCGTGTCCAGATGTGGGAGCCATGCTGCGAGCAAAGCCCTGCTTTTCCAGCGCATTAGGCTTCACAGCAGTTGTTCATCCTCAGCGCTGCCAGTAGAGGAACACAAGGCACCTTATCTGCAAAAGTAAAGAAAACAAAAACGCAAACAACTTCAGTTTTTCCTGGATGGCAATAAAACTGAGTGTTCTCAGCAATATAATCATGTCTCCAGACACGGCCTAGAAGGCTCCTCTCAATTTCATTCGTCTGTCCACTTCTGATTTTAAATACCCTTGGTGTGCAGTATTCAGAGCAGTGCCCATTGTAACAGAATATGTAGAATTTGTTGCTGATAAAGAACATCATTAGGATCAGGAGGGATGTGCAGGGAATCAGAGTCATCTGCCTCAAAACAGATCCCTAGCAATCAATCAGAGGTGTAAATCTGTATAAGTCTCCTGAGGTCCCTTCATAGTCAAGAGGCACAAGTAAATTTCTTCAGTGACTGACTCATTTCACACTAAAATAGGAGTATAAGAAAAGTCAGACGACCTGTTCTCTGGAAGCGTTAGTGTTTCTCCACTAACGGGAGACTAGCTGATTTGTAGACCTACCTTTTTAATATCTAAATTTAGGTGGGAAATGTTTCTTTCCTTGCTGCTGTAGAATCTGCTCGTCCTCAGCTAATTGGGCTAAAGATAAAATCTGCCCATCCTTTAAATCCCATTTTGACAGCTCAGTAGAAAACAAAGTCTGCTGTTCACAGTATAGCCGGCTATTTTTGTACACATGAAAGGGCAGATACGAGCACTCAAGAACTGATTGAACCAATGTGGACCCAAGTTCTATGCCAATGAGTTGGTGCAGGAAAGAAAATGCTTTTCATAGCCCATAACCTGAAAGAAAAATAAAAGGCTTTTTTGTATGTATATAAAAGAATATCTATATATAGGATATATAAGAATATATCAGTTTTAACACTTACTTCCAGTGTCACACCACCTAAGAGGTCAGTATCATTTTGGTTATGTATCTCAAAAGGTGTAATGGGACGGGCTGAGTGTTGGCAGGTGGCAGAGCCTGTTTCACTGGCTCAGAGGAACTGAAATGGTCCCTGATGCGGTCATTTGGATGGGATCTGTCTCATCTGACATTAGTTGCCTGAAAGTCCGGATGAGCTCCCTTTCTGGTCTGTGGAGAGAAATAGGCACTGCCAGAGGACACTGACACCCATTTATGCTCACCCACTATCAATAGGTGCTGGAGAGAGATCCTGTGTGTCTGAGGCGAAGAGCAAGAAAGTGGTCAGAGTGTGACCAGAGCCTATGGAGTGATGGGGAAGGGGTTCTTCTGTGGGGCAAGACCTACCCAGGAAGCATAGAAATAGGGACTTCTTACCCCTGCTGGGGATGTGAGACTGTAAAATACAAAGCTCCCCAACAACAGAAGGAAAAAAAAAAAAAGAAAGAAAAAAAGAGAGAGAAAAAAAAAAGAAGGAAAAAAAAGAAGCAAAAAAATAGCAAACTGTTTGAAACAGAGCTGTCCAGGAAGATTTTGGTACAGAGCAACTCCATTTGACCCACTCCGTTCTTCTTACCAGCGTTATCCACTGCATTGTTTGGCAACAGTGCACTGTTGAGCGCCAGTTTCATAGATAGGAAATATCTGACCTTTGTTAATCAGAGGTAATGAAAATACTATCCTTTGGCACTGATTCTCATTCAGAGTGAGTTTAAGAGGAATTTCATGTCTCTTGTTACACTGAGACTTCCTTCAGTGATGAAACTAATTGGTTTTTTATTCCAATAATGTTCCCATCCACTTCCTTAAGCTGCAGTTATCAGCTTCCATTCTCTACACCCCATGGTCTCTTCCCTTGCTTATTTGTTTTGCTACTGAGGCTTCACTGGGTCTGAATTAACATTACTTTAGGCCAATTATATGATTCACAAAAGCCAGGTTTAGTAACATTCCTTAGCCTTAATAACCAAAGAGTAATTCACGCTCTTCACAGTTAAGCACTGTCAGAAAATAAGTATAATTTTTGCATCTAATAAATTCCTTTTTCCCACCTTGTACCTACTTCGCTGGTTTGCGCACTCCAGGTTTCCTGAAACCTGAGCTATCCTATTCAGTAATTATGTGTGTAGTTTAGGAAAGACTCCTTCCCATACCTAGTTTTAGGAAGACATCACCCATCCAGCAAGCCTGAGTGTCTGCTGAAGGCGTAGCCCCTTTCACATCCCCTTGTACACCGATGTTTCCTCCAAGCTTCCCTGACTTGCCTTAGTCATCTTCCTATAGCTTCCATGTTCCAATGTGCTCCGAGAGAGAAGCAGTATCTCCCTACGTAAAGTCACATAAAAAGGAAATATACGGCCTAATGCCATGCCATGCAGTTGGGGAATGAGTGGAAAGTGGGGGAACAGCGGGGGAGGCTCATTAGACCCAAGGGGCTGTAGGAGTATGAGTACAGTGTTTACAGTAGATGGTTAGTGCTTTACAGACACTACGTATGATGTACAGACAAGATTTGACACTGGAGTCCTGGTATCAACTCTTTGGTCTCAGGTGACTGAATAACTGTTCTGCTCTACTTCTTTGCCAGAAAACACATACAGTTCTGATTCTATTTGTAGGGTTTTTGATTTCTGTGGGGAGGAGGAGCAGGAAGCATAATAGTAAATTTAAGATTTTACATTGTATTAAATACTCAATATTAATTAAACCAATCATTCTGTTAAGCTCTGTTCAGGGTGATGCATGAAAATCCTTTACCTTTCATGGATCTTCACACCTTCAACTAGTTTCTAGAAACATCAGAAAGGACACTGCAGGTAACTGCAGGGATTTGTGGTCTGGGGAGAACCCATGACCATGCAAATGCTGTAGATAGTATGGTTTGTCTGGTTAAAATGTCAGATGAGGGTGAGTTGAGTGTATTCCTCAAAACCTGCATGTGTGACTTGGGTACAATTACATAATTTCATTCCAGAAATGGAGGTGAAATGACAAGGGAGAACTTGGAGTGATGCCCCTTTTCAGCCACACCACCTCCTGCCACTGTGCTCAGACACTAGAGGGGCTGGCAGATGTCAGTCTATGCGTGAGGGCAATCAGCAAGAGTTTAAGCATATAGATAGCAGCTAAGCTGTAAATATTTCTGCATTTTGAGTTTTTTTGACAGCATTTGAACTTGGTTTCTTTAGTCCTACATGAATGATTATGCAAAAGAACACAAGCTGGAGAGGGAAAAAAATCAGTATGCAAACAAGGAGTTCATCCCTTTGTTTGTTCATTCTTATCTCGAGACGATTAATAAGTAATCTCATACCTCAGTAGGATTAGGGAGGCACTATTGGCTAATTTCATCCATGTGCTTTGGTATCACAGCATATAAATAAGCATGGGTTTACAGGTCCAACATCAGGCTCTTCTGACATTTGACTTCTCTTCCTCAGCCCACGATGGAGCTCCTGGGAACGACCACTATTTTCCTGCTGGTCTGCATCTCATGCCTTCTTCTCTTTGCCACATGGAGAAGCATATCGCAAAAAGAGAAGCAGCCTCCTGGTCCCATCACACTCCCCATTGTTGGAAACATATTCCAGCTGAACCTGTGGAACTTGCCTGAAAGCTTGAAGAAGGTATCCCTCTGTCTTATGTTTTCTCCATTGCATATAGAACAAAGTATGGTTCAGACTGTCTCAGTTTAATTGACGAGCTTAATTTGCATTGACCAAATGTCAGACTCAAACAGAAGCAAAAGGTTTCCCAGAAAGACATGCTTCTGAAGTCTATATATTGCAATAATCTATATATCTAAGCCTATATATTGCAAGTCTAAGTCTATATATTTGCAATAATTATACTAATGATGCATCCTGTGCTGACCTCACAGCAGTACTGTAATTTGCAGTGGATTTGCAATCAAGGCACTGATGCTGTTGCAATATTCACTATACTCCTCCCGTGCCCAACTCCTCACAACACTGGAAACACGGCCTGGCCCTTTTTTGGGAAGGAGTCTGCTCCATTTTGCTGCCTCTGTTCCCTAGCAGATAGGTAGGGTCTCCTGGGCGTGGAAGTAGAGAGTGAAGGGGTTGAAGCAAAAAAGTTTGGAGGTGAAGTGTGTTCATTCCCTCCCCTGGCTAATGTCATGCATCTGTCAGACAGAACCTGTGTGTTGCCAGGCCTGGGAAGGGGTAGGTGGAGGGAGTTCAGCTGGAGTGCCCTGTCCGTAGGGGCTTGTGACAGGAGGGTGGCAGATGGATGGGAAGGGAGGGTGTGTCACTGGGTTCTTCAGAGCAACATCGTGGTGCTGGCTGACATCACTGTGTGCGTCATCAGATGCACACATACCCATATGAGCTCCTTTTTTCCTCAGTGCTTGTGAATATTGAGAATCACGAGCAAACTCAGGCATCCTGCTTTGTTTCAGAGCACTAGGTGATGCAGTTTCCCGCTATAAAAAAAACTGGGACTATATCTAGCTTGTTTTCAAAAAGTGAACGTGACAAGAAGTGTTCCAGGTCAGACCAAGTAGCCCAGGAATCCTTCTGCAGTTGTAGCCAAAAGCAGATGCCCAGGAAAGAGTACGTGATTAGTGCAGGGAGGCAGTGACTCTCTGCTGATATACTCGTCCAGTTTCCAGAGATCTGTGGCCCAGGAGGTTTTTAGAGACAACTGTGGGATGTTTATGCTCAAAAGCCCTTCAGGCACTGGCTTGCATAAGTGTACATAATTGCTTTTCGGGCCCATGTAAACTGTTATCCACTGTGCCCTGTAGAAAGACATTCCAGAATGTTTTTCCAGCCCTATGAAGAACTATTTTATTTTCTGGAAGTTGGACTCGACACGTCACCATTTCTATTCCTATCTATCTCCTATTTCTAGTATAATTCCCTCTTCTCTGGCTATAATTCATAGTTGAAAGGTCTCTGCAATGCTGCTAATCAACGCCATGTCTCAGCGATGCTAGGACAATGGCATATCACCCCTCAGACCCCTCTGCTACAAACTTCTTTTCACTTGATTAACATTCAAACATGTTGCTCTTTGTGTTCCTCTTTCCTACAGCTCAGCAAGAAGTATGGTCCTGTCTTCACAATATATTTAGGCCCACAAAAGGTTGTGGTGCTGCATGGCTATGATGTTGTGAAAGAAGCTCTGGTTGATCAGGCAGATGTCTTCAGCGGAAGAGGCAAACTACCACTGTTTAAAAAACTCTTCCAAGGCACAGGTATGTCCCTGGTAATGTTATCATACCGAGCTGATGCTTTCCATGCTTTAGGAGCACAGCCAAGAGGGCAGTGGAGGAGGGAATAGTGGATTTCACTTACTAATTTCATGCATACAAATCAGCAATAAAAGACTAAAAGCTCAACTCATTACTTGGACCTTTGAGTAAATTGAACCCCTGGAAAACTGTTTAAGGTCCCAGGTTGGCTTCACCAACTGCCTTTCTATTTTCACCATGCTTCAAATTCTGGCTAAAATTTTCGTTTTTAAATGTGCCTCTAACATCTTATGTTCATTCTCCCATTTCTGAAAATATTGACAACACACAAACAGCTAAGGAACCAGCAAAAGGAAAGTCCACAGCACAACAAAGACAAGATAATACAGGCTGTCCCAGGAAGGACCACATTCAAGATTAGGCCCTGAGCTTATTCACCAGGGCAGTTCCCAGTATGGCACGTATCTGGGTAAATAGTACCTGTTTCATGGTACTATAGTACAGTATCAATGGTATTGTCAATAACAATACGCTGTGTGAAGGCGCATAGCAGAACATTTGAGCAGTTATGTCAGCGCAAAGGCCGTGTGCTTGTGGCCAAGATCAATTCAGTACCAGTGTTACTTTCTTATTTACATCCTAACATATTTTTTTCTTATTCTGGAAATAAACTCAGTTTTACTCAAAATGCTGTGACAGGTGGATCAGATTTGTCGCCTACAGAAGTGCAGAGAGGTTAAGGCTTTGGGAATATAGCAATTGCAGTATAACTCCACATAGAGGTGTCTTTGCATGTTGAGTTCTTACTGTGTATCTCCCATTCAGGGGGGGAAAAATGTTTCCTCATGGAGGTCTTCTTTTCCTTCCTCTGTCAGGCATTGTGACGAGCAATGGGGAGACCTGGAGGCAGCTCCGACGATTTGCACTCACCACCCTGCGGGATTTTGGGATGGGGAAGAAGAGCGTTGAGGAGCGAATCCAGGAGGAAGCTCATTTTCTGGTGGAGAGGATCAGGAACACATGTGGTAGGACATGGACTTTGTGCCTGCTGGTGCACCCTGTGTGTCTGCAATGAGACACTGAGGGGTATGGGGTTGCTTCACCAAATCTATGACCCAGGAAGCGGCCATGCAGCTGCTGTTTCTGCTCCCTGCTCCAATAGGCAAATTTGTCACTGTTGGGAGTGGGTCAGTCAAAGGCACTGTGACAGTACGGAAGGATAAATGTAGGAGATTGGGGTTGGAAAGCATCCTTTAACCTGTTCTGCTTGAGGAACAAGACAGGAAGTGGCAAAGGGAATGGCTTGGCCTCAAAGCCAAAGGTTTGGTGGAATTCAAGCCATGGAGACAGGGCTGGGCACTGCCAGGTAATCAAGCAATGTGCACCTGCCGTGAATCCTGCCAAGATACTGATATCCTTCAATATCTTGAAGAAGTGGGTGACCAGAGAACTCATTTACAGATATTTAGGTTTGGGTTCAGTCCATCTGAACACTAGACAATACCTCCCAGTATTGGTGGGGGCATGCAATGGGAACAGGGAATATAAGCTGCTTTTGAGGGCAGGGCATAAAGTAACTCCCTTGGTTTCAACCTATAAATGCGTTTTCTGGTAGTATATAAGACAATGTTACTTGTAAGTACTTCCCCTGAGAGTGGCACAGTACCAGCCTGGACCACAGGCTTCCTTTCCACAGCCAGCCTTCAATATGTGCTTATTCTGGAAAGGAGAAAAAGCAGATGGATCTAAAAGGATGCTGAAGCTACGCTGTTTCCCATGAGCCACTAGAAAATTCAGTCTGGCTTCATAGATAAACATTCCTGCTACAAATCAGAGAAAACACTCTCACTTGCATTGCTTTTATCCTTTCATGAGCGCAGTAATGCTGTATTTCCTATGCCGAGCTGCACGCTTCCATCTCTGGCTCACCTATTTACAGCACCTTTTACTGCGTACTAAAAGGCTTTGCAAGCAAGATACATACAACTGAACAGTATAAAGCCATTACTTACTCTTAATGCAAATACAAGCAGATAGGAGTAGTTATCTACTAGGCTCAGCATTAACATACTCACAACCTCTGATGAGGCATCTGCTGAGTCTTCAATGGCCAGGGAGTCATCAGTCAGGCAGAGAAGGGTTGGTGCCATTGCTCCTTGGAATAGGCTGATTCTCAGTGCTGACAAGTTGTCATTTTCTGACTCCTTGGTTTTCTTTTAGCATTTTATACCTTTTCATCTTGTTGTTTCTTCTCTTGAAACCTTAAGATGCACCCTATCACTGTCTGCAATTATACCTTTCCTTTCTTTCTTGGGTCTAATCTCACTGTTTTCTCACACTGTAGTTCTCAGAAGTTTATGCAGCTGTGCTATCAAAACTAGACTTTGATTACAGGCATCTGAAACCCTAGGAGAGGGTTATACAACTGAGGTTACGCCAATAGAGTTCATAAACTGAGTGCAATAACCTAAAGACATGGCTAGGGCAAAGTCCTTATGGTTTCATTGGGTGTTGGTGGGAATCTTTAGGCCATTTCTAAGTAACAGTCTGTAAGACAGACGGGCGTGTGTCAGCTGAAGAGGAACCAAGACACTCAGACCAGTGTTCTGCTGAGAACAGGACAAAAGAGATACTTAAACCATTCAAACAAGGAAATTAATTCACTGCAAGTATAGAAGAATAAACTGGATGAGTCCTTCACCATCCTTTCAAACTGTGCAAAACACTGGGTCTCAAGAGAATGCAAAACTTCCCTGTAATGTCAGAGGAGAGGATGATGCCTGAAATACTGAAAGCAAGACACCGGGTTTGGTTTTTTTTGTTGCAGAGCAACCCTTCGACCCTGGCAACTTCCTAATCCACGCTGTTTCCAACATCATCTGCTCCATCGTCTTTGGGGATCGGTTTGACTATGAGGACAAGAAATTTGTAACTTTAATCAAGTTGCTAGAGGAAAATAACAAGCTCCAGAACTCTATACACACACAGGTGTGTAGAGTTTTATTTAATTAATAAATTTGTTAATGATTGTAATATTTTATTAATGTTTATTCATGTTATTAATTTTTAATTGGAGTGGATTTTCCTAAATTTGGAGAAATTTTTTGAAAGCCAAAAAGGCAGTTAAATAACCAGTTCCTGTTGTTTTTTCTTACCTTATGGAATTGTGATTATATGTCCAAAGAAGGATATAATTGCAAAAGTTGCTCAAGTGAAGTCTATCCTTGAATATAGTGAAACCATAAAGTAAAAGGCATTAAAATCCTGTTGAATAATAAACCCTTTTGGAACAGTAGGTCTTTAATTGCCCCATTTTCATAGTAACATTTAGGGGAACATTTTATTGTATCCACATTAATCAGAATATGCTTTTCCATCATTTTATTTTTACAGCTATACAATTTCATCCCCACTGTCATGGACTATTTACCTGGGCCTCATCAACAAATAATAAAAAATATTGAAGAAGTTGATAAATTTACTTTCAAAATCATAGCGGAACACCAGGAAACCCTGGATCCCACTTGTCCTCGAGATTTTATTGATGCTTTTCTTAACAAAATGGAACAGGTAATGTAAGAGCAACAGATTTATTGGATTATAAGAAAACCACTGCTTGAATCCCAGCTTCTTTTCAGTTGTGGCAGGGCACTGGGCTTTTGAAAATACAGAGGGGAACTTTCTTTTCTTAGTATATCAACTTAGTTCTATCCTCTCCATTTTCTTATCAAGGATTTTTAAATATAGAATTAACAGCACTAGCCAAAGTTAGGAAAGCTAAGACCAGTCTGGCTGATATAATTCAGTGCTCCTCCCATATTAAAAAAGGTTCATAATATTATTTAGTAAAAGTACCATAAATGCTGGTGTTCTGGAGAGTTATTGTCGTATTTTTGAAAGTATGTTAGATGTGTTTAAAAACATACATTATAGGTATTTTTTTAAACAAGCTGCTCAGCTTTGTCATTCAAAACATTCTGCCAAATCTTCCCCCAGGAGAAAGGGAATGGTCACTCAGAATTCACCATTGAGACCTTGAGCAGAACCACCCTCGACTTGTTCCTTGCGGGAACAGGAACCACCAGTATCACACTGAGACACGGATTTCTGATTCTCCAGAAATACCCAGAGATAGTAGGTAATAGAAATAGAAATAAACAATTGAAAACTTTTTAATACGTCATGGGATCAACTTGGACAATTCCTGTCACTACCACTTGTGGCAATGGTCGCCCGACAAAGAAAACATGTATTTGCAGTGTGGAAATGTGTGTTAGTCTTAGTTCTATTCATAGGAAAGAAATACCAGTACTAAGTACATTCATACATTCCTGGTGTGTTAAAAGAAAGTTTTGCTGTAAATATGGGAAGACGTTTAGGCAAACAGGTGGGGGACCTGTCCATTCAACACTTACTTATTTCCCAACAGAGAAAATTCAAAAGGAGATTGACTGTGTGATTGGCCCAGACCGAAGCCCCTGCATGGCAGATAGGAGCCGGATGCCCTACACAGATGCTGTGGTCCATGAAATCCAGAGATTCATTGATTTCATTCCACTTAATGTCCCACATAGTGTGATCAAAGACACCAAGTTTAGAGACTATTTTATCCCAAAGGTATGTTCCACTGTGTCCGAGAAAGGTCATAATCTCTGGGAAAAAATGATGTCTTCTATTCATTGTATTTTATTTTCACAAACACTGAAATGTGATATAGAATTGGAATAATTTTGTTTGGAAGGGGTTCTGGAAGTTATTGAGTCCAACCCCTTGTATTTGAAGAAAAAAGGAAAAAAAAAAGACTTTTCATCCTCCATGTGAAGAGAGACATAGAGCTTGCTTTTTTTTTTTTTTACATAAATGTAAGCAGTCGAAGTTCTAACTTATTTGGAGGCACTATTAAATACTCTAATCAGACTTACCATTAAAATTCATTTTAAAAACATCTTTGCCGTACCAATAGCACACATTTTTCTTCATTAAATGCTCATTTTGAACTGGTTTAAACTGGTTAACTTTCTTCTCCTCTCTCTGTTAATTCAGGACACTATGATATTCCCTATGCTGTCTCCCATCCTACATGATAGCAAAGAATTTCCAAATCCAGAAAAATTTGACCCAGGACATTTCCTGAATGCAAATGGTACCTTTAAAAAGAGTGACTACTTCATGCCATTTTCTGCAGGTAAGACCGCTTTCTATTTCAGATCCTAGACTATCTTCTCCTAGAACCTCTTTGAAGATTTTAGTGGCTCCATCACCATGGCCTGTACAGTGATGTCTGGTGATCTGCTAGAGTCACCTCTGGGCAGCTTTAACCCCTGTACCAGAGTTTCAGTTTATTTCTTTTTTTAGCAATCACAAAAGCTCCCCCAATGCATTTCACAAGAAGAGATGTATGAAGTGGGACTCAGTCAGGCAACGTCTCTCTTTCCAAACTTACCATCAAACTGCAGCAGAACATTAGAAACCAAAGCCTCCCAATTGCCTTTGCCCACTGAGCACTCTCATTGTTCTAGATACTTAGCTCCTAGTTTAATTCATTTGCTACCTCAAAATGCTACAGCGCTGCCTGACCATTCTGAGATGCCTGAACTTTCATGGAACAGTGGTTAAAATAAGTTGCCATCAAAATACTCCACTATCACCTCACTTTTTATTATTTTTTACTTGCAGGAAAACGCATGTGTGCAGGAGAAAGTCTGGCCCGGATGGAGCTATTCATATTTTTAATAGCCATCCTGCAGAACTTTACTTTGAAACCTGTTATGGATTGCAAGGACATTGACATTTCCCCGTTAGTCAGCACTCTGGCAAACATACCCCGACCTTATAAGGTCTCTTTCATTCCACGTTAGCCAAGTGAAGACAGTTGCCAGTTCCCACGCTCATGAAAACTCTGGTTGAATGACAGTCATTTCCCAGTCCGTTGAGACCGAAACACTTGGATCTATTTGCTAGATACTTCATGGAGAGAAACGTGCTTAAAAAAGAAAATTGTACGGTGCTTTTATAATCACCACAGCCGGCTCTAAACAGAGACAAAGCAGGCAATTGCATAGTGAAGGAGACAGTTCCTTGTGCAAAACGATACAGGCTCTCCTCTGCACCTACCTCACCTAGCTCAGGTTCCTATCTGGCTCCTGACATCCTGATGCGTCAGGGTGTGTACGGATGCTCGTACTCCAGGGTTTCCACAGACTCAGCTTGAGGTACCTCTCTCCTCTGTATTTTCAGTTTCTTTGTGACCTGTTTGTAAAGGTAAACATAAAACAGTGTGGGGGTTCTGTCAGAAGATGATAATCTACCGTATTCTTGCCCCAATACATATTGTCTCCTGTGGTGGGGATGGAGTTTATTGATGACTGGGCGGATGGGTCGTCTCTTGTGTGATTATAATGAAGGTTTGTGAAATTAAAATTTAAATTGAAAAATAAAGTATTAGTAGACTGAATTGTTGTTTTTCTGAGATCCCAGGAAAAAACACCTGCCACCACAAAGCTAATACTCCCAAATATTTTCCACGACTTGTACATATCTGTCTGTTTCATTTCACTCTTTTATATGAAATGTATTATAGACCGAAGACTGAGCTGGCCCATGACCATAAAACTTCCATTCTCAGTCACAATGTGGGAGGAGGCTGGACTGACCCTACAAGACCGATCAGAACCCCAAATGTGGTTACAGAGTTATGTATTGTGGCAAAAGACGACAAGCAAAATAACACTGGGATCCCCCCAGTGCTATTTACTACATGAATGGCAGCTTGCACCTTCCCATTAATTTATGAAGCACAAAAAGATCACTAAAGCAATGTTACAATCAGGCAAAAAAAAGATAAAGATTTTGCATGAGTTGCCAAGCATACCTGTACAGATGTAGGACTGCCTTTTCCTAACTTGATCTCTTTCCCTGTGATGTATAATTTATAGTGGTTATTGTGAAGACGGAGACATGAATTTGTGCTATGTGGAAAAAGACAACAACTGTAATATTACCACAATAGCATTAACTGTTTATGTGAAACGGGCAAAACTTCTTTCCTTTAATAAATCTTAATAAGCTTGATGTACCATGAGTTGGTGGTATGGCATTGCAAAGGCAGAAGCCACAAATGTCACAGAATCACAGAAACTGGAATGAAAGAAGGATATATGAAATATCATCTAGTTGATCGCCATATACCAAAAAGGATCAACTACTACAAGTCTTCTCACCAGACAAACAGAAGAAAGCTCTCCATACTTCCTCTTCATCCGTGCCACAACTGAAACAGGCAAAGCAAATGGCCCGGGGGCAGTTTCCCTGTCCCAGACATCTTCCTCCATGCTGAAAAGACAAGGAGGAGCAAATCAGCAAGAAAACAGCTTTAGCTCCCAGAGACTCCACCATGACACACAGCGGGGCTTTGAGATTAAAGGAGGGCTAAAGCTGAGTCCTGGAAGCCTCACTTTCTTTCGCCTGCATTACAAAAAGCAGTGCGATGGACAACCAACAGCTGCTCACATTTCCTCTGGGTTAACTTGATTTAGCAACGAGTAATATTATCACCTTCTGAAGGACTAAGCATCAGATTTTAAAAAAATATAATGCTTAATGAATAGGATTTATCTCAGCAACCTTTGTTGACCACTAAACAGAAAAAACATCAGTTTAAAAAATCAACCATCATTGAAAAGCTCTACATATCTCACAAAGCCATACTGCGCGCTCTCTCCCTGCCTGCTAGCACTCAGCATTACCCAGACTTTTTCTTCTGGTGGGACTGTACAGAGAGTGCATTCATTGCTTGCTCATGTGCAGGACTAGGTAGGGATATAAGAATTTCCTATGGCAAACCTGACACAATGTCCTGTCACTTGGACACATGAAGAAGTGGCTTTCAGACTCGATTAATCCATTCTGTGCACTGTTGCTATTAGTTCCCAAATACCTCTCACTGAACACAAACATCTCTCTCTGTGAGCTCAAGTTTCTAAGACGTTTCTAAGAAGCTGGGAAGCAGCTACAGAAGCAGCAGCCAGCTGGGCAAGCACTAACAAAGAAAAGAACTGGCAAGTTCTCAAACCCACTAAAGGTGTCCCAAGCGAGGAATTCAGTGAAATTACCCATGAAGCAAACAAATGTGCTTGAGCACTTTCCCCATAACAAGGCAATAGCACTTGCCTGAGCTACTGTTATAAATGACATGACATACATGGCATCTCATGTTATAAAACATGACATACATAGATTGATTGTGTATCTGGACATTGAGGATAGATATGAGTCAACGAGATGGAGTGATCAAAGGTGAATACAAGCAGTGTGAATCAGCTGGATGTAAACTCAACTCAAATATCTCTGATTTTTTTTTGTTGAAGAGGAAAAAAATCACGGACGGAGTGCATACCAGAGCCTTATGTGCACATATATGTTACATACCCCTCGAAGGCTGCAGGAAAGGATGCCAAGACATTTGTGAATTCCCATGTAGAAGCTTCATTTAAAAGGAAAAATTATGAAAACAGTGTTTTTAACCACAGCTATCAAGGTTCTGAGTTATTCTCCCAGTTACAATTCCAAAGATACATTTTGACCTCTTGGGATGTCAGTGCTTCCTTGATCACTCCATACAGTAGCATGTTAAGCTATATATGACTGTCAAGAAGCCTAAGAGTTGAAAGTGGCTTTGTATCACACAGGATGCATTGAGGTTCACCAGCACTGTATTATCCTGTGGATGAAGCTCTCTATTGGAGTACTGATTAACACTGAAGAACTTTGGTTCTAGGACTCACCTTTCTAAATGGATCTTCTGTTTGGCACACAAATACACCAGAGATGTTTTTCACATGGGTCATAACCGTAACTCACAATACTCGTGTGCTGTGGGATACACACGGAGCAAAGGTTCCAACTTTCTTGTGGCTGAGGGACCCAAGGAGTGTTTTCACACTTGTGCTTTTTCTTTTTCAAGGTTTAGTATGGAGTATGCCTTACTTGGCTTCTTTCTTTCACTGAAGACACTCAGTCCAAGGAGCACAGCTTTTCCACTCTCTGCAATGTGTGGCCCTCTTAATAGTCACACACACACACGCCCACACTTTGGTTACTCATTTTTTAGATCAAGATCGCAGAACTGGTTAGATTGCAGAAAGGATAGCCAACACATTTTACTGCTTAGCTCGTGAAATCTAATTTCTGTTCCAGCTGACTCCCTGCCCCAGCTTCCTGATGTGTTTCATTTGCAGTTGTCTGAAATATGACTTGAAAAGTAAAGGAAAAAACTCAAAACTCTGCACAAGGGGATTAATTCCCTAAAAATTAAACCCTCCGTCCCATGCTCACACACTGCAAGAAATAACAAGCTCTGAGAGCCATACAGGCTAATCTGAACTCTCTTCATAGGCTAAATTGTGGCCTCTTTTATAGGAAACAGCATATGATAACCACTAGAGATAGAATAAAATGATTGTGCATGCTGTAGGTTAGCAGCATGGGTAACCAGTATGGGCAGTTAAGCTTTAGCAAGGCTTTAAGTTGCAGAGTCTAGGGAACGTTAGTTGTAAGAAACTTCAGCAGGCAAAAATGAATTGGTCTTTCCATTGGCTTTTGCCCTTCAGATGAAATTTGGACTCTGTACTTAGGTAAGGTAGAAAAGATTTCCTGACATAATTCCCAGGTTAAATGCATTTTAGCATCTTTCAAAGCAACCTTTACCTTTAAATTTGAACAGCTATTCACTCTTCTCACATTGATTCTCATTTTCATTTTATAGTTCTAATTGCAAACAGTTTGTACTATTTTACTGCATGGATTTCCTATATTGTGTCTGTATTGAGTTGCTACTCCCTATGCAGTACCTTTATGTAAAATTCTTTAACTTGCTATCATGTCAGAGAGATACCTGGTTTCTTTATGGCAGCTTGCCTAAACTTCCTTTGTTCATAGTCCAAGTCTTTGGAAATGAGGGAGAGAGGGAGGGAGAGCAATGGCCCCAAAAGAAAAGCAGCCCTGGCTATCTTAGGATATACTTGTCGCACTGAGATGTCATAGTAACTGGTTACTAGGGTGGAAAGCTGTGTGAGGATGCCACCACAGCCACCTGCTCACCAGGTCATAACCCAGACCTTACAAGGTCCAACAGCTACCATCTACAACAGCAAGAGACTAGGACCACTTAACGTCAGTGAGCCAAAGATCTCTCCAGATTCTGCCAGGCTTTGCTCATATACTAAATGAAACATCAGCTCTTCCCACTTCTGACTTCTCAGTTATATCCTCCCCAAAGAACAACTCTACCTAGGGAGAATCTTGCAGGAAAGTACCTGTTCCTCTGAAGAACTTTTGGGAGAGTGGCATAAGTCCATTTCCACTGAACTCTACACCTTTGTCAATCAATCAGAGCTTATTTCACAAGGTCCATACAACACCATTGCACGTACCGAGCCCAAACATATTGTGAACATAGGACCACACTTGTTACTGAGCTGAAACAATTTACCAAAAAAGAACACAGCTTTTAAGTTACAACCACTTGACTCAGGCAAGTTATTCTTCAGCTGCAGCAAGTTTCCTATGAGGGGCAAAGGAAATGACACAGGAGGCAGCTTCCCAGTTTCAGACATCTTCCTCCATGCTGAACAGACAAGGAGGCAGACACTGCAAACCAGCAAGAAAACGATTGTAGCTCCCAGGGGTTCCATTGCAACGTGGAACAGGAAGGGCTGAAGCTGCATCCTGGAAGCCTCGCTTTATGAAGCCTACGGTAAAAACAACAGTGCAAAGCTAACCACTAGCTGCTCTCATTTCTTCTGGGTTAGACATACTGGTTAAAAAAAATTACTCACTGCCAACAAACTCGAATTAAATGCTTTAATTTTTAAGTCTTTGGGACCTTCTTAAAGGTCAACCTTGTTCTACTGTAATATCAGAAAGCAGGGACAAACAATAATCATTAACAAACCCTGTCACACTTTCATAGTATGCTTGTCTTCTGCCTATTACTGTTGCTTCGTCCTCTGATGGGACGCTGCAAATACAACAATGTATTTGTCTTCAGGCCATTATATACACTTGTGATTAACATCCCATTGATTTCTATTGAGCAGAGTTCCAGGTTAAAAAGTTTACTCCATTCTAGAAGAGTTGTTTTTCAGGTGTTGGACGTGTTGCAGTTTCCATTAATGATTTAAGAGTCCATTTTGAAGACTCTGGACATCTCCACAAAGTACTGCACTGAAAGTTGGATGACTTCAGAATAACCTGTTAGTGCAGCTGAGCACCTGTCTTGAGGTGCTGGGGAAAAAAATACTCCTCTGGAACTGAATTCTTCTGTTTCTGGTTAAAGAGCTGTACTTGCTAGGCTGATTCACTCCCTGATTTATTTCAGCCCAAGTCCTCAAGAACTGCTTCAACTCTGAAGCAGCTGCATAGACTGCTTTGATGAGGTACTTTGCCCCTTGACGCTCATCTGTCAGCCCACCCTTTCCTCTGTTCTGTTCCACGTTCTTCCCTGCAAGCACCCGTTACTTTCTTATTATCTTTTCCACCAGGAGATGCTGCAGAAGAGAAGAGATAGAGATTTAGTCTCCCCCCTGTACCTCCTCTGACACTTCTCATTCCAGGAGAAATGTTTGAGCAGCAACCAAGTTGTGCCTCCATTGTTGGACTACACATTTCCCTGGTACAATGCTGTTCACACACACCTAGCTATGTCTCTTCTGTGGTGCTGCTCTCTAAGGACCTGCCATCCTTGCTGTGATTTGGATTCTACCAGTCACACAGAGGGCCCTCAGGTGGAGAAGGGAATGGTTATTCAGAGACAGAACTGAGAAAACAGCTGTCAGCTCTTGGCCTAATTGGGATGCCACCATCGCTCAATCATCCATCCATCCAGGTAATCAGTCTCTAAAATTCCTTCCAATAAAGAGTCACTTATGGGACAAGCTCCTTTTCCCATTTCTGCTTCCTGGAGGTGGGATATTCAAGAATTTATGAAAGAATTTGCTATTTCTTAGCTTTCTTACCAGAAAACACCAAGCACTTGCTGGCAATGCATGGCTAGATAGATTTCCATCTTCAGAGTTCCTGGAGGTTTTAATCTTTGTAGTTTTAAAATAGCATTGTATTTTCTTTATGTAGGAAAGCATTTTTTTCAACAAGAACAAGATCTGGCCACTTTGCCTTTACTTCATCTTGTGGAAGTTTTCTCTGCTGACACATCGCCCTCTCGTGGCCCTCCTGAAATCCTGTCAAGGAAAGACAATGAGCAGAGAAATGCCATATTTTTCTTTGAAATTTTCTATGCGTCGATCACAAAGATTCCTAAACCTTCCAACAGCATGCTGGGTTGCATGTGGTGAGTAGATCTCTTCATCAAGACAACTATCAAATGCACCACTGTTCTACAAAACTGAATCCAAATAGGAGCATCACTGGAGTATATTTAAACCTGTTCTTGAGCCTGCTCTTTGCCTTGCTGTAAAGATACAAACAAGAAGACACCAGGCCTCGGACTATGAAGAGGTGGGATGGGGCAGGCCAGGAAGCTCCATGAAGACTGAGCCTTCCCCAGATGAGGTAAGTAGAAGGAACATGATACAACAGTTTTATTTGCGTGTGACCGTATTTACCCATCCACTGTCACTCAGGCCCCTTGATCCCCTTCACCTTGAGTGGTGAGGAGCAATACCTGTTAACACCAGCTGCACGGATGCTGTCTTAGAGAGCACCATTCCAGTTTTAGTCCTGACACTGACAGCATCCTCTGCTTTCAGACACGTCTTTGCAGATCTGAGAAGTGCTGACTAGGGCTTACAGCTAGTATGTGTGTACTGCAGAGTGGTTTTTTTTACAGTCACAAACTGCTTAATCACAAATTTCCAGTTCTCTGCTGAGCAGAAGACAAACTCTAGCCCTCGTACTACTAAGACTTTGTTCTTGCTTAGCTAGCACTGGCCTATTCTTGAATGCAACCCTTTCTGCCCAAACACTCTGACAATCCTTATATCTAACTCCTGTGTTAACTTCCTTCTGGGGTGCCATCACGTCCATAGCTGCCTTTGGCAACACAGCATGCTTCAGGCACACATGATGGAGGGAAAATCTTGCTGCTCAGGATGAACTCGGTACCTTAACCCACCCTTAAGAAGGGTTAGGTACCTAACTGTCTCCTCTTTTCTATTAAGACGAGCAGCCCTGAAACATCCTCACTATTGTGTGCCTCCCCATGGCCTCAAGGTGAAAAGCTGCCCTACTGTGTCCAAGGCAGCCCCCTCTGGAGGTGCTAGAGCATGTAAACACAGAGAGGAGCGCCATGCCGCTGTTCTTGGCCACTTCAGGAACTTACTCAGCAAGGCTGCTGTTATGATCCCTGTGACAGTGAATCCTTCTTAGTACAGAACTATGAGTTTTGGCATCCCAACTGGAAGGTGGACAGTATCTATTAAGGCAGATGGTGACTGGGATGCATCCTTAAGACAGAGCAGGATTGTCATGCATACAGTTCCACACCTAGTTTGGATCTGTGGACTCTGTCTCCCCTTGAGGGTCTGAGCATACAGTCCATGTCCAATAACTTGCAACTACATTGACAGTGTGCTACCATTAGAGCACGGAGCATGTCCGGGCCATGCTCCATTCTATGTTCAATACTTGATCTGCAGGCTATCTGCCATGAGGAGAACTTATTTGGCTTGCTGCCATGCAATAGGACAAGTCACTGGCACTCAGGGCTTAATATTGTCCTTATCACATGGAGATGATCACAAGTCTCTAGACAGCAGATGGCCAGCATCTCCTTAAGGTGCAACTCTGTCACCCCTTCATCTTGGCCTCTGCACCTAGCTGAAGTGCAGAGTCAGCTGCATCCCTGCAGTGGAGAAACAGCACCCGCTCTTGTGCCTCTAGCACCATCTTCCCAGAAAAAGCTGGGAATTAGAGACCACTAGTACAGGAAGGGAACTGGTCTTGTTTCAATCCTGAAACAACCAGTCCTGGTAAGCATTTCAGTGGCTGTTCAGCTCTAGGTGATGTTCACGTATCCAGAACCATTTCCAACCTGATACAACTGAATAACTTTTCTGTTCTTAGGCATGGGTAGAGGCCAGGCAGGGGGCTTACAGGGGATTAGGGAGTAAGCTCCCAGCCACATGCAAGTGCTATATGGAATCACAGAATGGTTTCAGTTAGAAGGGACCTTAAAGATTATCTAGTTCCAAGCCCCCTGCCATGGTTGTAATGAAAATCTGCATTCTTCCAGGGAACAGAGGAGCTCTGAGCAGCACCCTCAAGCTTTTACATTTGCAGCCAAATACCTGTGATTCTCTTCCATAATGGCAAAGAGAAAGGATGGTACTATGAAAACCACTGGTGAGTCTGGCTGAATCATATCTAGCATGAAGCACTAGAGAAGCAGGACTTTTAGATTGTCTACAACCTTGTCTTTTTGCTCTTGATGTACTACACTTCCCATCATCAGAGGTCACCAAGCAGGCCACCGTCCAGGCTGTCATTCAAATGCCAGTCTCTAGGCATGAAGATTTTAGATCTGGCTGGCTAGATTCTCTTATCCAGCAGAACTGCAAACACACCACGAATCCTGAGATGATGATGATCTGTCAGATTTTAAAACAGGCTGCTGTTCTACATCGTGTAATTTCCTGCAACACAAAAATGGTAACTCATCTGTCGGTACCTCTTCCTGTTGGGTTGCAGCATGTTGCTTCGGTAACGATACTAAATGTCTGATTTGCTTTCACAGATGTAAAAGTCATCAGCAATTAACTATAGATAAAAGTAATACAGATGCAAATGGCTGGATACCTCTGAGTGACTTAACCCTGTTCTTTGGAGATGCTCATTCCAAAAAGGCCTTTCTTCATAGTGAACTCAACTCTCCCTCTTAAATCCTACACCAAGGCCATATAATACAGTATTTTTCATTTTAAACAGAGGATTTTTAAAGCGATGTTGAAGGCTCTCTAAGGTCAACTGCTTCACTGCTTTTAAATAGCACCAGGGAATTGTGTCAATCTAGACTATTTACAGTGGCTGTACCCTGACTGACAGCACTACCACCTTTACCACATTGACACCTGACTAGACATTCTTCTAAACAGCCTGTAGGAAGTTTGAACTACTTCTTTCCTACATCAGCACTTGTACTATCCTCAACTGCAGCTCACTCAAAATCCAGCTTGAACTAGTCAGGGTCAACAGGTACAGGGAAAAAAAACCAAACTTGGAATAGAAGTACCTGTTCAGTGAGAAGGCCTCTGCTAAATTAGCAATTTGGAACACTGTTAATCTAGTAAAGAAGCAGCTTTTTGCGCTGGGCATGCCTCTTCAAAAACTACTAGGATCAAAATGTGTTGGTAAAGTAGAGAAAGAATCTGCTAAGTTAACTGAGCGTGTGATAAAGCAATACATCTTGCAGTTTCACCTGAGGTCCAGATAGTCAAAGAATATAATTGCATGTTCTCTTCTATGATCTCCAGTAGTAGGAATGACTTTGTCTTTATTAACAGACCCTTCGAAAAAATAAAGACAACTTATACAATCTTTCCAACAGGAATTTGAGATTCCAGAAAGACAAATGCAGCAACTTGTTTTATTGTAAATTTGTAATGACTAGTCTCTCTATTTCAAACAGATGAAGACAGATACCAAACTGAAGTGTTTTCAGTACCATGGTCATAACTCCAAAGGTCTGGGTATCTTCTCAATGCAGAGCTCCATGAAGGAAAAAATGATGTTTAGGTCCTGCTGCTACTAAGCTAAGACATCCTTACAGGTTACGGAGGGCTTTTCCTAGAGTATTTCATGTGGGACATAGGACTAACACACAGATAGTCAGTATCAACGTATGGGTTAGGGACAAGTTTCAACCTTTCATTGCAGAACAACTGAGGCAACAGAACCATTTGAGAAGAGGAAAGTATCATTCAGTCTTAAAGCCTGAATACAGCCTACTGTATTCAATAGATAGAAGTTACCAGTCTTGATGTTAGCTGTAACCAAAGCCTTGTCAACATACAGAATATCTGTTGTGCAACTGAAGCAGAGATCAGTCTGACTCATAGCCCAACTTCAACTTAAAGACTGTTGTAATTTCATCGTTTTTCCAGTTTTTTGTACTTGGCTTCTGCAGAAGGAAAAATAACAATATTTTAGGACTGGATAGGTAAAAACTTTGAATCCTGTAAGCTGCTATACATCTTAAAACTCATGTTAATTTAGAGGATGATTATTTTTTTCTAAAGTATTTAGGCAAATATAACTGTACAATAATATTTTTAAGAACCACTAATATTACTTTAAGTCAGGGGGAGTTAGGTGTCTGGTGGAACTTTGTGAATCCCTCTATTTGCAGGATTAAACATCTGTCTTTAAAATTTGGGTCAGTGCACATTGTAAAAGAGAAATCAAGCCTCACTAATAATCTGTAGTTCAGTAATACCTGGTACTAGTCCATCTCCCTATAACTTGATAAATTTATCTTTTCCCAACACTTGCCGCTTCACATAAAATGTTTGTTGTTCAAAAGCAGGGCAACACTATTCTGCATAGGCAACTCTGCAGCTCAGACTTCTTAAATAAAGGAGTTGTTTACTTCACCTTTTTAAATCCCCTTGCAAGGGACTATGCTTCTAGGTAGTAACAGTAGAGGATAATAGTTACCAAGTTTTTTGGAATATGCATCCAATTTATAAGCTGCCTGCTCGAGAGCTGCAACTTGCTCCTCAATTAGGTTGATTTGTTCCAGATATGGCTGAAGAGCAGCATCTTAAAAAAGCAGAAAAATCGTATCTGTCAGTTCTTAGTAATTCACTTCCAAGAAACAGTTCACATTTGAAACAAGAATTTCTCATTACATTCTTCAGATAAAACACTTTAAAAGCTCATTCCTTCCCCTGCTCCAAAACCAAGCATTGATGCTGATACTCATGTTCCAGAAAAGTATGAATACAGGCTAAACTCAACACAAGTAACAATACAACGTGAATCAAAACAAGTCCTATTTCATTCCTATCAGATCCAAAATTTGGGGTAAAACAACACATAAACTCAGATGTGTTTTCTCTTATGCTAGTCTATGTAGTCTATAGCTGTAAAGAAATATACAAGATTGGCATTGTATAGCAGCACGTATATTTCAGTGAGTTTTCTTTCCTTCAGCACCTAATGGAGTGTGAAACATCCAACTCTTAAGTGCTTCATTTCCCAAACAAGTGTACCATTCATTATGCCCCTACCCAATTTGATTTACTTACATTTTTGATTTAAATCCTTCAGATTTCTACTGATGTTTATAGCAATATCTTTCATTTCTAGGTACTTCAAGCTAGTCAGCTTATTCATGTTTTCCAAGAGTTTGTAGTCTTCACTGGTGGCTTAAAAAGAATAGAGTTTATTTTAATTAACGGGTGATGTGGTTTGAATTGGATGCACACAAGAGGACAAGCGATTTCAAACCAATAGGCAAAAAATGTAACAAGAATAGTTTAGATGGCAATTCAGGTATTAGTATAGTGCTCTACAAAAAGAGATGATGTTTTTTGAACTGTAAAAATCAACCAGACTGATGAATACTTATTCACTTGCAATTTTTTTGAGAGAAAAAATGACTAATTCCTCATATTTCTACTCTTACTCTGTCAGTTAACCACTTCTGTTTACAAAATTGATAGCACAAATCCTGACAGCAATCTGTACCATACGCCCTTCAAGCCCGTGCAAATCAGTAGTGCTGTGGGGTGTTTTCAAAATTAGAGCCTATGGTATCCACTAACTTGTTGAGGAGCTTACTTTGCTCCAGTTAATGTTGCACAGCAGTTTATTGTAAAGCACAAACATTGGAAAACATGTGTATGATCATTGCTCTCACTCAGAAACAAAACAGCTGCACATGTTCCACTCTCAGTTGTGCTTCTCTTCCAGGCCTTCTTAACCTAGACCCCTTTGTTTGTTTGTTTTTCCATGTGCAAGCTTCTGCAAGACTAAAAAGATATTTTTTTTAAGTTGCTGATATCAGACTGAATTCTTTTGGAATGTATTTGTGCTCATCTGGGACTTCATTAACATGACTGTGTTGCTAGTAGTCAAACAACAAGTCAGACTTGAACTGCCAGTCTTGCTAGATATGCTCTAAATAGGTATAGTTTAGACAAGCTACACAACAGATTTCTTTAGAAGAAACAAAAAGTTACTTGCAGGTCAGTATTGCGGTGTCTTACCTGTCAGTTCACCCGTTAAATAAATGGCCATTTTGTTGAACATGTCTTTACAGAGTTCATTGATGTCTGCCTCTGCTGGTTCTTTAGCTTCCTCCGCTGTTTCAACAGCAGGCTCCTCTGATCAGGGTACAGACATTACAGGGTTAGGGGGAAGTTGGCAGGTACAGAAACACACCACAAAAATGTAATGGTCCCATTTTTTTCAAATCGACTGCAAAATTTCCATATAACTTGCCTACTTTACACTAAGGGCTAACAAACTTAGGCAGTTGCCTTAAAGCGGCATCAAGATTATTTCAAAATAATGCTTTAGGGAACCTTTAAGGGACAGACACCTGGCCTGACCACACTTGCAAACACCAGCCCCCTCCTGTGCTTAGAAAAGAGAAGAGGAATTCGAGCAGAAATTTTGAGTGACTTTGTGCACAACGCTCCTGATGTTTATTTCTAGTCACTGATTCAGAATAGAACAGTTCCCCCAGCCATTTCACGAGGGGCTACAACAGATTTCCACCTGTGGAAAGCGATAATCACAGCTTTTCTCCTCCAAACCCGTTTCTACGACAACCTGCCCTCGCTCTGCTCCCCGCAGCAGCAGTTCAGCACCTCATCCTCTGCTCCTCTGCCCGACAGGCTGTTTTTCGCTCTGTCGGCACCATTTGCCGGCTCGAACTCAAAGGCCGGGCCGAGGCCCGCAGCTCCTACCGGCGAAGCGGCGGCGCAGCGGGGGTGACAGGCACGCGGGGGTAAGCCCCGGGGAGCCGCCGGCCGGCCGGCAAACATGGAGGCCCGGGCCCGCCCCGCAGCCGGCCTCCACCCCACCGCCAGAGCCCTTCCCGCCGTGGGGCGGCGGCTGCCCCGCCGGGAGCAGGCCCCGGCCACCGCCACGCCGCCAAGGGGGGCGAACCCGGAGCGGGCGAACCCGGAGACAACCCCCGCGGCCCCGGCCCCGGCCGCGGCCCCTTACGCTTGGCGGGCTGCGCGCCGGCCTCGGGCAGCCCCTCCGCCGCGGTCGCCATGGCGACAGGCCCCCTCCCGCGGCGCCCGCTTCCGCCTGCGACCCTACGCAAGGCCGTGGCCCTGCCCCTCGCCGTCGCGGCGCATGCGCGGCTGCCGGCGGGCCGGGGAGGGTGGCGGCGGGGCCGGGGTAGGGGCAGGCCGGGGTCCGCTGGGCTGGGCCCGCGGCCGGCGGGGTTGGCAGCGCCCTGGCAGCCCCGGGGGTCTGTCCCCCCGCGTCGTGAGGGGCGGCCTCCCCTGCCGCGTCGAGCAGGTGGCTGATGGGCGGCAGCTTCGGCTGGGGGAAGAAGCAAGAGCAAACAGCCTCCCTCAGGGCAGAGGGAGAAAGACAAACACCGTAGATGTAAAACGTGGCACGAGTTTACTTGTCAGCAGCTGTAAAAGGCAGCGGAGCGGCACAGAAAGAGCAGATCATTTCCCCTCTTTCTAACACCACGACTGAACCATTTATTGCAAGAGCACCGGAAGCCCTTTCACGCTGCAGGCGGCTGCTGCCAGGCCGGCCCTCAGAAACAATCTCCCTTGTGTTTGATGATGTTTTCCTGTGGCTGAGCTGCACCAGCTTAAAAGCAACTCTGCTTTTGCTAATGATGTGGTGAGGAGATAACTGCTAGCACGCTGCCTTCTGCCCTGTGGTGACTGCAGTAAGCGTTGCTATAGTTTCCACAGCAGTATCTCCACGGTCTTTTTCAGTCCATGGTGTAGTGGTGCAGCTAAGCATTAAGTCTGTCAAAAAGATCTATTACTGAGTATACAAACTTTTATTTAAAAAAAAAAAAAGGAATTTCTTCCCTTCTCTTAAGTAGTAAATGTATTCTTTGCAGTTGGTGGGCGTGGATTTTTTTTGTTTGGGTTTTTTTTTTTACAGTACAACAGCCTCTATTTCTCACTCTTCTTAGATGAGATGTCTTACACCACTACTGTTTAGGTTTTAATCATCAAAAGTTGTTTCTGCAAGTATCTTCCACTGAGAAACTACTAGAAGTATAACTGCTCTTTTTCGGTAAGGAGTACTCGGTCCCTGTACTTAACTCCAACTCAAATGCATCTCCAACATGCTGTGAATGGTCTCTGTCTCTCCTCAGATGTGACGAGCACTAACAAGGGGCAACATATTGATGCATAAATGCCATCATCACCTTATACCATTTGTGATGGAGAAGTTTACATGTTCAAAGGAAAAGGTTTCCCTATGGACATTTACTGTATAAGTTGGCCAAAGAAGAATAATGCTTGCCAAGACATAGTTTGATATGTACCTAAAGAATTACAAAAATTATATTCTTACAAAAAATGATGTATGCAATGTACATTAATGCATTTCTTCTTAAAAACCAAAATCATACAATCACATGGAGATCATGCCCCAGAAACAAGGGGACAGAGTTCCCATCTGAAGTCCAGTAAAGTGAGTTGAAATCTTTTGGCAAACTCCAGGAGGCCCTAGCAAGCTTTGCAGTTTTAAGACCGGAGAAGCTGCAGAGCAAGGCAACGCAGGAGTCTATGTGAACTTTCTCATAAACCGAAGTTTTGCGTAGGCAATGATAAGGAAGATAACAGTCATGCAGAAGAGAGCCACTATGTTTTCCCACATTGCCCAGTCAGTAGGTGCGATTCCTTGGCTGCACAGATATGCTTCACCAGAACACCTGCAGAAAAGCATGGGGGAGAAGTTTGCATTACTATGTGGTGCAAGTCTTCAGGTTGTTACTTTTATTCCTGCTCCACAAAGATTCTTCTACCCTCAACTCTGCAAAACAGGTGATGAAAATAGAGTAACTTCATAACCTATCACTAAAAAAGCTTAAGGGACAAATCTAGAGCTCTAATTCTCATCTTTTTTCAGTACTATCCTAACTGTTATTTATAGATAACTGACAATTTATGAGTAAACCTGAGAACCACATTAAACCGTGGTGAGTGCAAAAGCATTAGTTTCACACAGCAATCATTGGAGGTCCATAGCAGGGGTTTGGGGTCCAAAAGCTGCAGAAACAATGCTCTAGCACGGTTCCCTGCAATGACCTCAGTTTGCCAGCCCTTTAGCACATGTCATGAAATACTTGCATTGCTACAACCTAAGGTATCAGTAGTCAAGATTTTAGATAGGGCAGTAGCACTGGCAGATAGCTACCTTGGCACTCTGCTCTATCTGCAGGGAGCTTAATATTTACAAACAAGCTCTGAAGGGCAGGTGTGTTTCTGATCGTGGGTCTGCTGCATCCCAACAACTTTGTAGCTGTCCACACATTGCATTTCCATTGCTAAGTGACCCTGGGTTTTTTTTAAGAAAACTGATAAGCCAGGGCTAGGTTACCCAAAACAAAATTTAATTTAGCTCCTCTGCCTATTTTTAGGAGTAAAGTTCCATCCCTATTTCACTCTTGGATAATTGTGAAGTTTTACTATATAATCCTAAAATACGTTATTTTGGGATATATTATTGAGACTGGCCTGTGGGGGGTTATTCTGTGAATAATACACAGATTTGAAACAGTCAGACTTCTCTTTAAGCAACCCACTACAATTCAGGCCCAAGAACCACCATGAGTTAGAGACTTACATTTCTCCTGAAGTATCGGGGGGACAACTGCCTGCATCTCCCACAGATGCTGTAACATTTGGATTCATCTCACCACAGAAGTAGAGATCTCTGTACTCATTCACTTGAAGAGCCTAGGGAAAGAGGCAGACACCAGATTTTTACAGAGTTAGCGATTTGGGGTGCTTAAAGGAACTTGATTATTAGAATACACATATCAATATTCTTGGAATCGTTATGTTCAAGAGCTTTTTCTTTTGAAGCTCTTAAATCACTGCCTTTCTGAGGAACCGCTACAAGTTCTACATGCAGGATGGTTTGGTGTCTGAGTCTTTAGTTTCAAAGTTCGTTTCAATGATTCAGGCATGGGTTTCTGGCTTGCCAGCTACAAGTTCCTGTTCATCCACTGTCATCTGGGTCAGTCTACTGAGCCAGAAACCACGTGGCTGCATGCAGATACCCCAGCACCAGCACACGAAGGCAGCTGGCACAGTCAGCTAAGGCAAGAAGGGAAGGGTTCCCTTGCACTCGCAACTCAGGGGTCACCTCCACGTTCAGCAACACTGATAAAATATCTCAGTGATACCCAAACAGGGGAGGTCTCACATCTCCCCCTCCCTGATCCTACCTTTCTCTTCCACTGCCGGTCAACATGGTCCTGCCCACACTATCCTTCATCAGCTCCAGCATTCATTTCACTCATTTTTACTCAAAAGGTAGGAAACTGTTCCTCCCAAATAGGCTTGGCCAGGATGAAGACAGGAGATGGAAGCACAACTCCCACCTTCGACGAGTGGGTGACCTGCTATGTCGAATTACTGTGTTTCAAGCAGCTGCACCCTTAGCTTTCTGGTATCCCAGCTTCTTATTATTCATAAATGGCAGTAAGTCATACTTCACTTCAGAGGAAGCCACACTGAAGACTGAGACCATCAGGCATTACGGTAAATCCTTTAACCAGTTGGACAGTCATTAACCTCAGACCGGTCACCCAAACAGCAGCCTCTGGAGAGGCCATGCAATATTTGACTTTATCCTAAACAATAGGGGTCAGCTATTCAGGCTAGGAATTAGTGCCTCACTGGACAGCTTGCTCCACTGCTGTCCAAGCAGCACTAATTTTGTGGCACAAAGGATTTGTTCAGTCTCTGAGACTTCTATCTCTCACACAGAGATTAACTTTTGCTTCCTTTTTGGGGTCGGCTGGTTTGTTCTTCTTTTACCATGTTCGCACAAGAAAAGAAAAAAAACACAATATGACTTTTAAGAGAACTTAATTTATACTCAAAACCTCTCCAGGGAGCAGCGGTGTGGCTACATTACTCACAGGAGAGCAACGCTACTTTCTACTCACAGTGAGGCCGTATCTGGGGATGCTGAAGTACTTGAGCCAGTTGAGCCAGCCCATTACGGAAGGGAGGTTTACTAAGAGGCCTGAAAAGATCTGAAATAAAACAGAATAGATTAATGAGTCACAGACTGTTTACTGCAAACAGTGCCATTCCTGCACAGATATCGGAGTTGCCCAGCAGAGGTGCACTGGGATAGACTGACCTCCTGCTGCTGTTATGCCTGTGCCTACAGGCATGAGATTCAAACCTTGCAGCAGTCCCAGGCAGCTGGCCCAACAGCACACCCAAATATTCTAGTAGATAAAAAGCTACATCCACATGTGAGCTAAGAAGCATGCGTGCTAACAACCTCTCACTCTGGAGGACTGTCCTATGGTGGAGCTAGCCGGAGGCTAAAGAAGGATGACTGGGAGTTGAGGAAGTAGAGAAACAAGAAGGAAACCATGGGGAGCCTTAAGGGCTGTTATTGTTTTGGCTCTCTCCTCTGACCTACATCTTTTAACTATGCTCACTCCTGCCTGGAACAAGGTTTGCTCTTTTACTCCTTAGAACAACTGGACTTCATAGCTAACCATGATGCTTCAGGCTGTGCTTCATCACAAGTTTTTATGTGCTTATCCTGCTGTTTTTCAGGATGTGCACGTGCTGTTCCTTACACACTGTGACTTACATCAACATACATCAGCTGGCCATCATTACGCATGCCCACTTCTCACCCACAGCAAGCACTTGAAGCGATACACTCTCTTAGCTTATTGCAAATTGAAGCGTTAGGGATGTGCAGTGGGCTCAGAATATGTACGCAGACAGATACACCTGACAGAAGGTACTTTTTACTCTAAGGTAACCTGATAGGTCTCACAGTCAAGAAGTTTCATCACTAACATTATCTCTTTGAAAAAGAATTCACATCCTTCATCTATGAGTAGTCAAAATTCCTTTCTCTCTCACTTGCTATCTTCCCTAGAAGTCCTTGAAGAACAGTATGGAAGTAATTTCTGGAACCCAAAGGCAATAATAAATTGAAATAAAGAAAGAGTATGCTCCTACTAATCCCACTGGGCAATAAAATCAATTGATACAGGTTTATTTCAAGATCTTTTTCCTTTTAAATGATCTAGTTGATCACTTAGATTTCTATTACTGGAAATGCGAGATTTTTTTTTAAATCAATTTTTGTGAGGACAATTTACAAAAAACCACCCCACTTTTTTGGGGCACACTGTTTGCAAAGCTCTGGTGGCATCACACCTACTGAATCGCACCTGAGCAATGATCTGACCCTTAGATTACAAGTTGACAGAAGTATATCATTGACTATAGTGACAATAAAATCACAGGCTTGGGGCTGACATGCTACTGGACTGTGGCTTCTCAGCCTGCTTAGGGCTGGCTCAAGCCAGTCCTCTCAGCTTGTCTCAGCTGCTTCCTCACCTCCACCAAAGGAGCCCACACATCCTGCTATACTTACAAGCATCAGGACAAAACAAATAGTGATGAGCAGATTGGCTACAGCCACCACATCCATCCCAGCACTGATAGCTAGAGACATGGCCGTGGCAGTGTAGGACACCAGTACTAGGGTCAGCATGAAGAAGAAGAATCGGCCTGCAACAGCTTGGTACCCTGTCAAAAAACAGGAAGGAAAGAGTCTAGTAAGCAACCACATTATGAATCCCAGAGAGGTACCCTTGGACTCCTATACAAGACAGGGAAAGCAGGAAGAAAGACCAAGTTTGGAGTGGGCAGGAACTATGCATGCTCCAAAGGCCCAAAGAGCCCACTGAAAGATATGCTCAAGCAGGTCCCTGTCTTTGCTGGTGTCTCTGCCCCTGCCCCAGAGTCCTCCTAAGTCATGATGCCAAGCACTTAAATCAGTCGAAGGTTCAACTAGCTTCATGTTATAGGTATAGGAATTAAACTGAGGCTAAGTCAGAAATCAAATGTGTTGGAAGATGACAGGTTCAATGAAAGCATCAATTCTTTACCAATCATCCAGTAACTGATGCATGAGAATATGATGGCTGGAGCAGTTCTCATGGGCAGCAGATCTCCTATCATCAAGGCCAGGAAGTAGGCAGACACACGGTAATATCCACTGGTGTACTGATGGCTGTGAGGACAGGAAGGAGGGGAGTTGTACAGGTTTAGAGGTTATCTAGGAAGCAGGCTCAGCTTCTGTGTCTGGTTTATCCTGATTCGGTTTCTGTTCTCTCTACCACTGACTCCTTCTCTATATGCAAGTTGCTTATTTTCCTCTGTGTTATCACTTCCCACTCTGTAAAGTAAGGGCTGATCTATCTCACAGGCCCTGCAGTCATACTGAGAGCCCTTTGAGGAAAGTTGAGTGAAAGGCTACATGACTGCCAAGTAACATATTGGAAAAGAGCTCCTAAATCTCTTTTCAAAGAGAACGATCCTTAACACAAGAGCAGACTGCTGTTAACCGGAGGAACACTTCATCCACAGCTAACTCATGCAGCTGCTTCCGGGGAGGAGGAATGATACCCAACAATGGGAAAACACCTTTAGGACATCAACTCATCTCCAGTTCAGAGGGCAATTAACTGTCATTACAATTGTTTTGCTGCTTAATGGAGCCCATGAAAAGATGCTTTAATTGGTGAGGTGCCAGAAGGCCCATCGACACAGCTAGTGAGCAGAGCAGACTGGCAAGAAGTGTCAGTGTTAGGGAAATTCATTCCTGAGCAGCTGTTAGGGGCAATATTAAGCTGCTCTGAACAACCCGTGGGTGGACATGTGCAGTCCAGGTACAAATCTTCAGTTTCTTCTTTACTGCACAGGATCTGTCTTCTTGCCCTTTCACCCCCATGAGCTGGAGGCTATTCCAAACCACATTTTCAACATATATGTATATATACATGCGTGTATATAATATATACACACACATTTACATACATATGCACACATACAAACACATATACATATAGACAGAGAGATGCGCTTGATTATTAGGGAGCTCTTTTAAGCCAGCCAGCAGGCCTCTTCATCTGAGTATCCCATGCGAAGCTTTTCCAAGAACTCTCCCTTCATCTTTGCACAGTCTTACCACTTTAGGACCATTGCAAGACGGTGTTTCAACCCTGTCAGCAAGAGGGCAGGCAGGGTTCAGTTTGTGCAGGATTCACATGCAGACTTCAAAAACAGCTTTTACCAAAAGTAGGTAGGAAAAGCACTTCGCAATAAACTGTGTCACAGCAAGCAAGTAAAAGCATTTTATTTCTCCCCTCCTTCTGCCACCTCTTAGCATTACAGCTCCCTGCTCTACAGACCAATTTAGCATTACTATTACAATCTGATGTTGCAAGGGAGCAATCAAGTCTTTGTTGGAAAACATTTTGTTTAGCCTCTAAGATACTCCCACCACCTCACTCCAGGGTATGAGACACCATTAAGTGCCTCACTACTTACACAAATAGTTTCTTGTCTCTGATGAACAGCTCAATTGCAGAGACGCTGGAAAAACACTGATTTGTGGTGACAAAAAACAAGGATCCAACCCTAGAAGGCAAAATAGAACAGTCAAAAAGAACGAAAAGGGAAAACAGCCTAGATCAACACTGGCAGCCTCAGACATCATCATACCATCAAGTCAGTGATTTTCTATCTCTGTCCACAGAATGGAAGTATTTAATTGTGCTATTGTAATCTTAGCTGTAAAATCAGGTTTATTGCTTTATCTTCCCTTTCACATCTCCTTTGCACATATGTGCAAGCCCGACAGAACTTAAAAGAACTCCAGCAACACCATGCTGCAGCGCACTGAGGCTTCTGAACCCAACCCTCCTTTGTGGCCCAAGTGGATCCCAAGGCCTTCCCTGTAGCTGAAACCTGTCTGCTACAGACAGAAAAATAAGCAAAGCTGTGGCTTTCCAACTTACCGATTCTGAATGCCACTTCGATCCAATTTTACACCAAAAAAGATAGCGCCCACAACCAAGGCTAGAATTATGGTCACTGCAATCTAGAATTGGAAAGAAGAAAGGGAAAAGGGAGTCCTTCAAATAAGTAAATAGAGACAAACTTCATATTAAGGCATATGCGGGGTTTAAGACTTACACCTGCCTAAAACTCTGCTTTGTGAGCCAAAGTATACCTATGACACACACAATTAAAAGCCTTATGGCAAATATTCCAGGTTTATCCTGTTCACTTTTCTCCTTCCTCTGATCTTCTTTGGCTGAGGAAGGTTAGTAGAGACACAGTCAAAGAATAACCCAGCTTAAAATTTCAAGTGAAGGTCACCCTAGAAGCTCCCCATGTCAGCCACAGAATGAAGCATTTTTCTCCCCACTCTCCAAGTGTAGTAGTCCTTGTGCTACGAAGGAGACTTTTTTCAAAGGCAAGAAAGTTAGCTGGGCATCTCACTCCACGTAAGTGGTAGTGGCACAGGACTTCTATTTCCTGAGCTGCCTTTGAAAACAGAAGTCTGTCCTACAAACTGCAGATTCTGGAACTGAGAGCAGAGGGAGTCTGAGACTTTTAGGAATTGTTACCTACTTGTGCAATGGAGGCTTGTGGGCTCCTGATGAGGTTTTTGAGGGAACGCTTGGACACCCAGTACAGCTGTGTGAGGAATCCATTTGCGTAGGTAATCTCATGCCCCTGCTTGGATAGTCTCTGCCTGCTTCCCCGTCCAAGCTCCACTTTCCGCAGTGCTTCCTTTGTGCTCTGATACAGGCTGGAGTTAAGATATTTCTGGTGCAGCACATCTACCACGCTGCTGTCCATGTTATCTTCTGTCACTCCATTTTCACTGCTCACCTCTGAGTAAGAAAGACAATATATGGCTTGTAATTTCCCATGAACCTTACCTTCAGACATGACCCATAAACATGCTCAGCCACTTTGGAGGCTGAAAAAAAATAAACAAAACAAAAATGCCAGGAGAATTTGAATTGTTCAAGCCTTGGCTCTGAGCTTAAGAGGCTAGCTTGAGTGAGTGGGTTTCCTCACAGTTTCCTAGCTAATCTGCCTGTTCTCTGTGGCACAAAAATGGCCAAATTCTTAGTCATCAATGTTGAGGGAAATCAATGTCTGCTCTGATCCACTTCCCCATCTCCAAAAAGCACCATTCCCTTATAATCCTTGTTAGAGAGTTTGTTATCTTATCTAGTTCCAGTCTTTCTCACTGCCCTGTAAATCCATTACTTCTTAGCCTATCTACCCTGTCTTCTCTGCAGCAGACTCTTATGTGACTGAAAACTTCTGTCTTCTGTCAGCTGTCTCTTGAGACTAAGCAAGTCTAGTTTTTCAGTCTTTCCCACATAGGTTTTGTAAATTACTGACATTTATCACTGCTCTTCTGTATTACTGAAGGAAGAAAAAAAATCCCTTTTACAAGTTTTCCGAGCTCTCTAAAGAAGCCCAAAGCAAAGTGTATCTATTAGTAGGAAAAATAAAAAGATAATGAAGTGCCCTTAGACTGAAGGAAACTCAGAGAACAACAGCTTGCCATCACCACATACAACTTCCCTTCTACACCAGCCAACGGTGGATTTCTCCTTCACAAATTACCTTTTCCTGTGTCCACAGGTCTGTGATCTTCCTTGCTTGCTGCCACAGCAGTTGAATCACCATTTATGATATCAAGGAAGAAGTCAGCTGGATTATTGAAGGGTTCACATTCATATCCTAAAAAAAAGAAAACCACACACCAAAAAAAACCAAAAACCACACATGCAACATGTTTGTACTGCACAGAGCACAGCTTGGAAGGTCACTCACTCTCCTACAACCCTATTATAAAAAAAAACTTCACCGCTTTCCATGAGCATTAGTTTACAGCAGTAGAATGGCACAAACTTGAACATAGAAATTCCATCTAAATAAGGAGGAACTTCTTTACTTTGAGGGTGGCAGAGCACTGGAACAGGCTGCCCAGAGAGGTGGTGGAGTCTCCATCTCTGGAGACATTCAAAACCCACCTGGATGCATTCCTGTGCAACCTGCTCTAGGTGACCCTGCTCTGGGAGGAGAGGTTGGACTAGATGATCTCCAGAGGTCCCTTCCAACCCCGACCATTCTATGATTTTGTGTAATAGACAGGATTTAGGAGACAGTGAATCTGAGGTATCTATACAGAGCTTCAAAGTTGCTTATTCTCTGTTGATTTCAGGTGAGGAGAAATCCTTAATTCGCTTTTACACAGCTCAGCATGGACAACTCTGGCCTCCTCAGTACTGTTTAACCACATCCCACTCTGAAAGACACACAGTTCCTCAACAGGGGTTGCTGGATGTCCGCCCTACAGCCTCAGATGCTTGCTCTAGAAGCACAGGTCTTGCTTGTGTTTCCTGGGTCACCAGGAAGAGGAAGGGCTGTCCAAGAGCAGCTTCTTATAATATGGTCCTAGCTATGGGATGAGGAGGCCAAAAATAAAAAAAATTTTAAAAATGCTTATTCTATAGCATTCCTGCGAGAAAGGAAGTGAGGTGGGATACTAGGAGGAGGAGGAGGAGTGAGATTGGTTAAAGCATCTCCCTTAAAGCCAGGGAAAGCTTACAATCCAACATGTCCACAGCTGCATCTAGACTAGACTGGGAATTCACTCCGCATTCTCTGTCCATTATAGCCATAAACCCTCACCCTGCTTTCTTGGAGCAGGGGCAGCCACCCAAGAGTGCAATTATTAACCCATCTTAAGACACACCATGATTTTGTCCTCTCAGTCACCCACCTGCTTTCAGACTACAGCAGGATTCTTCGATTGGCCCCTACGGATGGCTGCCAGTCTGCAGGCTGTGGTTCAAAACCCACTGGGTCTGCCACCTAGGCCTGGTAGAACTACAAGCATCATCTTGTCTATTGCACATCATGCTGCTAGATATCCAAGCAGTTTTTGTCCTGATGCAAGGCAAAACAAAGGCAGCAGAGCGCCATACCCTGTGTTGTCTGAAAAACTTCATTTTTATCATTTTGATTTTTTTCCTGTTCTAACATGACACTGTTCAGACTGTTTGCGTACAGCCTCTAGTAGTCTAGAGATAAAACAGCCCAGGACTGTTATCCAGTGCTAGGGTAAACTCATTAGCCAGACTCTTGGCACAGAAGACTTACCAATAGAACTAAAGTATTCCAGGGCCTGCTTTGCAGGACCATGGTACAGGACTTTTCCCAAAGCTAGTAATGTCAGACTGTCAAACAGCTTGAATATGGAATAGCGGGGCTGATGGATGGAAAATATGATGGTTCGCCCTCTTCTTGAGAGCCTGAAATAGAAACAAACATCTCTCAAATACACAGCACTTCGCATTTCAGAAAGGTCATGTTAACCCAAGCAAAAAATAAATATCCAAATCGAAGACAATTACTTGTTAACTTCTCAGGGTCTCAACCCAGAAAAACTTTCGTTCCCTCTTCCCTATCACTGTCAGATCCTGGCTGCAAGATCTTCAAGACAGCACCCATCATTACAAGAGACCATCACTGCAGTCTGGCCAGACAAAGTATGATGTTGCCTGTAGCTAGCAAAGGTTGAGGCCACAGCTGTGTATAAGCCTTCCTTACATGTTTTCTATGCCAGGCTCCAACTTGACTAACTGGAATGGTCCCACTGCACTCAATGGCAGTCCCAGGCCTTACATAGCAGGCTGTGGAAGCCTGGCCAGCTAAGATTTCTCTCAGCTCTTCTGCTGAAGATTTACTCTCTAGAAAAGTCAAAACTAGTTTTCCTTCAGGTTTGTCAGATACCATTTCAAGTACTTTAGCGCTGATGCCCAACAAGAATCCTTGCCGATCAAAGGCCTCTATCCACAAACAGCAGAGCACAATGTGCCCCCAAGCAGAACCAGACAACATGCTACAAACCCAGGAGGAGGGTTAGGAACTCATTCTCATTAAACAAGCTTTCTTTGGTCCTCTTTGTACCAGAAGACAGTTCATCTCCAAAATACAGAAGATGAATGTAAACACTGAGGGTAAACCTGCAGGTGAAGTCTGATCTGAGTTCAAGGCTGTTGCCAGAGCAGAGGAAAAGACTTTGTAATAGACTCAGCTGGAAGGCCAAGAAATTATGATTACAGGCCTGACCTCCCAGTCCACCACTCTCTGTGGCAAAGGGAAACTGTCCAAGCTACATCTGCTTTTTGGGCTCCAATCCAATGCTTGCTGTGGAAGGACTCCCATCAACTTCAAAAAGCTTTGGACAAGGCCCAGAGAAATAATTTCAGTACCACTTCTGAGTCTATTTGTCTAGACTTTTTTTTAATTTTATTTTCCAGAGCACTGTAGCTACTCAGTTATAACAGCATTCCTTTTTTTACTAATGAGCTGACCACAAAATTGCAGCAGAGCCCTGAAGAACTGACTCTTACTTCTTCAAGAGGATGAGGACCGCATTGGCTGTGCTGGCGTCAAGGCCAGTTGTTGGCTCATCCAGAAAAAGGACTGGTGGCTCTGTGATGAGCTCCATCCCAATGTTGGTTCTCTTCCGTTCCCCTCCAGACACTCCCCGGATCAATTCGGTTCCTACCTACAAGCAGAAGAAATCAGGTATTTGCAACAAGACCTAGTCAGTGCATGCTCTGGAGTTCAGGGCTCTCCACACCCAGCAGCCCTTTTCATTTTCAGAGTCACATTAGCGAACCCCAGGGCCAGCAGCAGATGATGGGTCTGACTCGGTGAAAGGGACTACGTAGCAGTAAGCAGAGCCTGATTTTCAGAGGTACCAGGCACCTTATGACTTCAGGGAACAAGGATGACACTGACAAGGAAGAGCCAGAATGAGGCCATAGCAGCCAGAGGTGGCACTGGCATTCATGGATGTCTTGTTGGTCAGCTCGCCTGCTGCTCAAGTAAGAGTGGGGTAAGTAAAGTAAAAGTAGAGTAAAAATGCTGCTGAGAGGAACAAGCTCTGCACAGAATTTCTCCATCACAGCCCAGCTTTCTACCCCTCACAGCTTTCAGCACTCTAAAAACAATTTCCCTGTCTTGTCCCACAAAGCCAGGAAGCAACTGAACAGCTTTCCAAGGTGCAATGGCTAGGCGACTTTTTCCCCTCTGAACTTACACAACATGCTGGACATGGTCCAAAATCTTCCCCTTTTAATATCAAATACACATACCTCTTTACAAGCTATCTCCTGAGCTGGAGACTGATTTCTTGTGTGCAGTATGGTTAACTCAGGTTCCCGCTTAGCTTAGCATAGCTGCTCTACATACGCCATACTGCCCAGAGCTGAGCAGTTCAGTTTCCAGAGGTGGTATGATTTCTGAGAAAGGCGTTCTCACTGCTCACCTTAGCATCAGCCACTTTGTTTAATCCCAGCTCGCTGATTATCTGGGTGACTCGCTCTTCCTTCTCTTGAACGCTGATGGAGCTGGGCAGTCGCAGGGCAGCAGAGAAGTGCAGGTTCTCCCTCACCGTCATTGTGCCCATGACAACATCATCCTGAAAGGAGTACAAACGGACAGTTGGAAAGCCTCCTTCTCAGCTACCTGGCCAAGCACCAGAGTCCCTGTAGTGGCAGTTTTGATAAGCTATTTGTGGACTATCGGGGAAACTGGACTGAGGGACAACCTCTTCTTCAAGACTTACAGGACATGAAGTTCAAGGTCACTCAGTAGCAGTCAAGGGGAGAATGCAGCTCTGCAGGCTCCCAGCTTACACCAAGCATCACCTCAGCCTGCTTTCAGGCTCAGGAGTCGAAGTGCAGACGGTAGCGTTCCGTACTGCACATGCACTTTCCTTACCAGCCAAAGGGAGGCAGAGCAGGAGGCTGGTTTTGTAAACTTCTGCCAGTCCACCTGAAGCCAAGGGACATTGCTAGTACTCAGTGTTCAAGATAGAGACACTCAGGGAGTCAGCAGCTGGCAGCAGCTGCTCAGAGAAACAAGAGTATTGCACCAAGATGCTCCTGATTTTTTCCATATTTCAACTATCTATAACTCTTGGGCACAAAACCTTATTCTAAGGGCTACCCCTTTAGAAAAGCTTCAACAGTTACGTGCATTTTGAGTAAGAATCAAATCTATCCAGTTGACAAACATCTGGGCAGCCTACACCAACCTGTAACAACCATGAGCCAAACAGAGTTGAGGCCGGGTCCATCCAGAGCTCCATGCCTCTCCAGCACCCCTGCTTTGATATTCAAGCCAATTTTGCATCCTACCATATGACAACAGAAGGGCTGCAATACTGGGCAGCTGCTGGGGAACATGGATGTTAATCAGGCATCTTACAAATCTAGTGCCCTTTTAGAAGAAGACACAGCCCCTAAGCTGCCGGGCAGCAGATTCTTGCCTGCTCTGGGACTCCTTCCACATCAGAGGTAGTTGATCAGCAGGACAAAGGATGTGCCAGCCAACCGTGTTTGGCACTGGAAGTAACAGAGGAAGACTGAACATGCTGCTGTGCTAGAACTGTGTGACAGATTACTCAGGGTGTAGTGTTATGATAAACTGGCTTTGCTGCCAAAGCTGGTTTAGGAATTTCCTGCCATCACTTCCCTCCCCACACACCCTCAGTCTCTCACGCTAGCCTCCCATTGCCCATCCTCAGATCCACCAATACAACTGTTGGGTCACCACATTGGAAGCTAAACTGTGAATTTAAGCTACTTTAATACCAAACGTAGCAAGTGAGGGTGTCATGCCACAATTTGTAAGGCATGAGTGGAGAGACCAGTAGCAGCTTTACAAGAATAACACATGACTTAGCAAGTCTGTATGCTCATCTGCAAAAAATTGACCCTATAAGTATGTATGTATTTATGTATTTAGACCTTGAGTGTTGTTTGTAGTCTTTCAGACATCTTTATTGATCTAGGGAGTACTGCACAGGGGTGAGAGGGCAAAAAGTCCATTTAATGTCTCGCCTAGTTGCCTATCATTTTGAGGTTTTGTTGCTTTGGACACTTGAGATACAAATGTCTCAAACCAGGACCACCTGCAAGAAACTTCCTGGCCATTCATGAAACACTGAGTATTTGGGGATCTTTGACCTGCAGGATCAAGACTCAGCATCAGTCTCGTCACATGCATCCTCCCAGAGCCCCCCAGCTGGCAGCTTTCAGAAGAGCTGCCTATTTCACATCTGCCTGCAGTCAGAAGCCTGGATGGTTTCCAGATTTGGCTGCTCATATGGCTGCCAGGAATCCCCTTCTCCTCAGCTCCCCCAGGGCTTTGAGGGTCTATTATTGGTCCGGGCCTCCACCCACTTCCGCAGATTCAGCTGGCTTTTCCTGTCTCTGAGTGGAACGAAGCTCTGTCCCAGCCAGCCAGAATCAGAGGAAGAACAGCAGGGATCTATTTACTTCCTAGAATTATTGTCTGATAGTTTGAAGGTACTTCTGCCAGCTAGAACTGCTTTTGAGTTTTACAACAAGAGATTTTGGGTGTTGTGGGTTTTTTCCTCACCTTTTTTTTTTTTTTTTTTAAACTCTTGCTAGTACTTCAGGGCAGAGCCCAAAGAACAAGCCACAGTAGCTCTGTGGTTTGGGCATCCGTGTGGCTTTGGGAAGACAAACACCTCCGTGCTTGTCTTGGTTGGAGTAATAGTTTGATCCTCTTGTCTTCCATATCCCAGAAAAATACTAAATACTGTAACATCTGAGTTATCACATTATATTGTTATCACTCTGTAGCCATCATTGAAGATTACCTAACTTAGTAGTTTGTGCTTTGCTCATTTTATGCAGTTTTCCCTCCCAAGGGCTCCCAGGCTTCCAGGCTCATGAAGGCAGTTACTCACCTGCACAACATATCCTGAGATGCACTTGAAATTCGGAGGTTGTGGGATGCCGTCTATAAGCACTTCTCCAGACAGGCCTGCTGGGTCCTTTCTGGCAGCCAGCACATCTAGGAGACTTCAGACAAACACCAGGCATTAGGTTTTGCCATAACAGCTGCTTTTACCTTTAACTGGGGCAGTGCCACCAGTCAGGACTGCAGTCACAGCCTGCTCACGGCATGCTGCAAACCAAAGGGCACAGAAAGGGGCAGCCTCTACTCTGGGAGCTTTGTACAGAAAGCCTGGTGTAAATAGAGGATTTTCCAGCAGCAGGTGTGCCCCAGGAGTATGGTAGTATACAGACCCCCACAATTCACCGCAGTCAACCCCCTGCAGACATAAACTCAGTCTCCGTATTAACGGCTAACCTCCAATGCACATAGACAAAAGCACCCTGCCGAGTAGCTGCAGTCTGCTCTCCAGCCAGGGGAGCGCAGAAGTAACTACTTTGATCTCAAGGAAATTAATCCAAATGGGCATAAACAAGACTAGAGTTAAGGTTAATTTTATAAAGTAATTTTGTTTTAACATATCACTGGATTCTCCTTGCTGCCAAAGCAGAGGCCAGCCTGTCTGCTAGGTAAGTAAACACCACCCTGATGAAGTGCTGCTCTTGAAAACATCCTGATTAGCCAAGAGTCTCCTTAGAGAGGAATACCAAGCGTCACCACAAAGATACACCTGTGTGAACTCTGGCCACACTTGCCCAGTCTCTGACATTCTCAAAGGCAGAGAGTGACAAAGAGCTCTCTTACCATGGTTATACGGGAGAGAAAACAGCATCAGTACTGGCTGGAGATAGTCTGCATGGTATTTTTCTGTGTTTTCATCCAAAGAACTCAAGCACATGTGCACACCCACCACCAGGCCACAGCCAAGTTGGGGTAAGGATCCAGAACATCCTACAGACTGACGTTACACCGTGTTCCTGTCAGTTGTTAGAGTGGGGTTTGGCCTAGCATATTCAAGGAAGTCTCGCTGCAGTGACTTCACAGGGGATGACATCTCTTCTGCCCCGAAGGAGCTTACACCCCCTCCCTAACCCATTACAGGTCTAGGACGGAGCCTACATCTGAGCTCCAGTCACCCCAGTTCAGCCTGGTATCTTAACTCAGGCCACCGCCAAAGGTGACTGCAGTAATATGGACCATCAGCTGGAGCAGATGAGGGGTGTGACACTGCTGCAGGGCAAGAACTCCAGCAAAGCCAACAGCAGCAGGCCACGAGGTCAGACTGCATCACCAGATTTCTCATGGGTGTGAAAAGGTCTGAGCCTGCATATCCCTCACATCTCCCCCAACCCTCAGAACCCCAAATCCTCTTTGACCAGCTGACTGTCCATTCAAAGGAGCAGAAAAAAGTACTCACGAAGATTTACCGCTCCCTGTTGGCCCCAGGATAGCATTCAAGCCTGGCTTCATAATGCCACTGGAAGAAGGAAAGAGTTATTTCCAAATGGAGGACTGTTCACATGCAGCTCATAGTAGAGGTAAGGTGTGAACAAAATGCTGTTGAAAGGAAAACTTGGAGATTATTAAAAACTCCTCCTTAAATCTGAAATCAATAAGCATTTTTCCTTTCTTGTCCCAGACTGCCAGAACTGGACATAAAAAGCAATCTACAAAAGACAAAAATTGTCTTCCCTGCTGAGCTGAGTCTTGAAAAGAAGACACAACTGCTCTCTGCTGCTCATTTCCTCTGACTACAGCTTGAACCATAGTTAAGGGAACCCTCAGATCTTCTGGCAGAAGAGTTCATGCAAGTGTAGTCCTAATTTGCTCAGATCAATAACTGAAGCTGCTCCAGCTACATCCCGGTTATTTTGCCTAAAAGCAAATTAGAAAGTGCTCACATGAACTGTGGACTGGCAGGAGGGTAGTCATTTCTTTACCAGCACAGCTGGATCTGGAAGGTGACACTGAGGTCACTGATTCACAGCAGCAGATTAATTCCTACCCTCCGTTATTTTATTTAAGCAAGAACTTACTAGACATTATGAAGGATCTTCTTTTCCACAGTTTTCCGTTTACATAGGAATCCACTGGACTGCTTAACGGAGTACTGGATGTTATGGAAACTCACAACAGAACCCCGAGGAGATCGGAGAGACTCTCGTGTTGGAAGAGAACGTTGGAAATTGCCCACTCCTTCCTCTTCTCCAACAGAAATAATGCTGTGATCAAATGTGTCTGCCATCATGTCCTTGTTACACAAGTCAAGCTCCACTGCATGGAGTATTTTGAGGTCACTGTTGTTTTGAGCGGTTCCCATCTGTTGAGACAAAGAACACAAAAACATGCAGGGAAGGAGACACGTGAGCAACAATTTCTGCAGAAAGTGTCTTGGAAAAGCAAGTTCATGCACACCACACCAATCCTTACACATGCCAAGTTTCCAAAAGGATGGACATCCGCACTGGAAGACATCCAGTAGTCCCCAAAGGCATGGAAACCCACAGATGTAGAACAATACACATCGCCTTTAGGAACGAGACATGTATGTTCTTGAAGTGATGCTAGCTCAAAGAGCATCTAATGACATACAAACCAAGCCCATCTGTGATGGGGGACTACAAATGCAAGCTGCTACCACTTAAGCTAAAGAGACTCAAGCTCCCCTCCTTCAGGCGTAACATGCTAACCCCCACAAAGCCAGCAGAGAAAACCTATTAATGAATCTGTATGAAGAACCACAGGAAGAAAAATGGTTGTGCTGATGAAAATGAAAGCCAGTCACATGCATCTTGTTCACTGGCACAAGTTTGTTTCAGAGACACCAATGTGATTAAAATGACAGTTACACATGTTGCTTACCATGTTTCAGTCACACCAGTTATCAAGATGCTTCACAACTACAAATAGGAAGAGAGAAATGTCTGTAGGCACCATTTACGCTGAAGAACAGCAAGAGATCCCCCTCCCATAGGGAGGAATCTTGGGACATGCCACACTAAGAAAAACATGGTATAAACTGGTACATAAGGAAAATTAAATATGGTATCTATTTGTAATCCCAAAGTTATAAAGCATTCTGGTTCAAGCAGACAGGCTGCCTCTGTAGCTCAGGATGGGAGCACCTGAAAGGGAAGACACGCCAACAGCAAAGGGAAGGAACTGTTCTCCCTGCCCATGCATCAGAGCCTACATCACAGGAAATATATCGATATGGGTATAACCATTAATATTGATTCACTTATTAATCACAGCAGCAGAGCTCATTTGTCAAGAGGCTGCTTTGCTTTCTGTTGCTGTAAGTGATGGAGACCAAGTTTGGATCCCTTCGCCCACTTAAAAAAAAAAAAAAAGGAAAAAGTTTAAAGTTCCTGCCTTGATGTTACATGTGAAGAACTTGGAAACCCTGCAGTCCCCAAGTTCTGCAGCCTATGCAAGGCCTGGGCTGTACCCTGCCTTTTAGCCTGGTGCCCTCACAGCTGTAAACCTTCCCATCCCCTTTCCAGGTAACTCCAACAAGGAAGAGAGGAATTACTACATGCCCCTTCCAGAAATCAAACATGACAGGTTAGACTAACACAAGTTAGTCTAATCATTTACTTTCCTTCTAGCTGCTGGCATGAATGTGTTTGTTGGGAAGCTAAAAATTTACTGTGATGTTGCAGAAAGCCAAGGCGGTCACCAGGCTAACCAAGAGAGCAAGGAGAGAGAACTGCCCACAAAGACATCCACAGCTGGTTACTCAGGTTTTGTGAGAAGGCAGATATATCCCACCATCATCTTTTAGCCCACTCTCTGCACTTTTTTCCTCCCAGGACTGATAACCAGTAGGACCAACAACATCCATCACTGCAGTAGAAGTGGATTTCTCAGCGAGAGAGACAATCGTCCTTTTAAGAAACTGGAACTACAAGAGACCAATTTAAAGAAACAAGAATTACCCTTTCCTCTCCACTTAAAGCTCAAGAAGTTGCAGTAGTTGTTTCCTGTATAAGTAAAATAAAAGTGGGGAGTGGGAAGGGTTGTTTAGCTTGGACACATCCTGAACTCTAAGGCTAGTCACCCCTGGGAAAACCTTGCTATGGGAAACAAAAAAGGATATGCTGGTTACATCAGCAAGAGAAGGCTTATATGCTTGAAAGGTTGCACAACAGATCAGAAGAAAAAAAAAAACGTCAGGATGACAGTGACACCGGGGGCAAAGACCCGGTTAGACTTTTGAACACTGAGCTGTCTTGTATACCTCACATCTGTTCTGGGTGGGTTCTGTAGTTTATTACACCAAAAACGCTGTTATACCGGTTTTTGCAAAGTTACTAATTAGCACGGCAAGCTAAACCGCTGCTGCGGGTATGTGCAAGGATGACAGGAGGATGAGAAAAGCTTAGCAGAGGCTACAGGTGGGACTAGGCGGCAGCAGCACCTCCCAGGCGGTGTCCCCTACCCTCGCCCCCACGGGCCGGTTCCGCTACTGAGCCGCGAACCGACCCGGCCCAACCGAGCCCCGCGTTCCCCCCCCGAGCCCGAGCCCCCGCCCGCAGCGGGGCAGCCCCGCGCCCCGCCCGACGAAGGGCTCCGCTACCGGCTCCGCTCCCCGCGCCGTTACCTCCGGGCTGCCGCGGCGCTCCAGGCGGCGGCGACGATGCTCTAGCGGCGGCTCTGCCTTGGCGGGCGTTTTATAACCGGGTCCGGGCGACGGGTTACATAAACCGGCGGCGGGGAGTGCCCGGCGCTGTCACGCAAACCCCGCCGGGACGCGGGCAGGGGCAGCGGGGATGGAGCCCCGCTTCCCCGGGCACTGCGGCCCGGCCCGGCCCGCGGCTGCGAGACCCCCGGGGCGGGGCCGCCCCCGAAGTTGAGCAGCCCTCTGCTGCGTGGGCTGTGACAGGGGCGCCGGTCGCGATAGGGGCGCCTGTTCCGCCGGCCGGCGGCGTGGCGGAGCCCCCCGTGCCCCGGGATGGCGAGGGCAGCCCCACGCCGTCAGCCCGCCCTCCCGGGGCGGGGAGAGGAGGAGGAGGAGTACGGGGGAGAAGCAACGTGGTTCTCTCGTTGGAAACCACCGAAGAGCGGGGAACGGGCCGTCGGACATGCCCGGTGAATTTTCCGCCGCTCCCGCGCATTCCCGGTACGGCTCGGGGGTGGGAAGCAGCACCCGCTCTCTTCTCCTGTCCTCCCACCTTCGGGGAAGGTCATCGCGCCCAGGGGATGGTTCCAGTCCACCTGGGTCACCTGAGGCCACAGGCGGGCCTGGGAGCCCCTCCAAGGGTGGCACTGCCCCACCGATCTCAGGCCGTCAGAGGCAGTGTGCTTCTCTTGCCCCTGCTGGGCCCAAGGCGCTCACAGCAGCCCACTGGGGTCACCCGTTGTCCCGTTGGACAGCCTCTCTGTGCTGCCATGTGTTCCCAGCTAGGAGAATGTGTGAAAGCAGGAAGATCAGATTTCCTTCCATTTGTTGTCAAGGCTTCTCGTCGGCCTCCTGTTCCCAAGCACTGTCGTCTTTATAAATAAACTCACTCTCCCCAGACTCCTTGGTGTTGTGAACGCAGGAAAAGCCCGCTTTTATGGTTTATAAGTATGATTTATAGCAGAGCTGTCAAGTCACCATGTTAATTGCCTCCGGCTTGACTACCCTCTGCAGTTCCATACAGCATTGTTTTTTTTCCCTAACACCAGCTCTCGCTATATCAATTTAAGGCTCAGCTAAGCCAAAGCATACCTCCAGCTACCCAATCAATACCAATAATAAAAACTCCAAAGGTTCACCTACGTGCTTTCCAATGCCTGCTTCCCTCCAGGCATGTTGATGCACTCAATGCCGTTGATGCACTCAATGCCGTTGATGCAGTAGGCAGAAGACTCTCACATCTTAGGCGGATGTATTGCTCTATGGGGCTAACAGGGGTCCAGAGCAGGTGGCATTATGGCAGTATTGAAATAGCCTTGGAGATCTGTCAGGAGAGCAAGTTTTGCCAGAGGTACAGCCAAGGATCAGACTTGCTGAATAAGAATGTTATCTTCAGTCACTCTACGGGTCAGAAGCGGACTTGAGTTCATGTTTCCTTTGTGATTTAACTTCCTCTTTCGAGGAAAATCTGCCTACATTGAAGACTTTTACCCTAGTGTTTGACCAAGCACACACACGTCTCTGTCTCCAAGCATATTTCAACCCTAAATGCTCACTTGCCCTCAATGTGCTGCACTGACAATCCTCTTGTCATGTGCCTGGGACAGTGAGAAAAATAATCCTGTGTGCTTGGGAGCAGCGGGGAGCAATTTCTGAGTCATGAACTTGCTGCTCCACATAGCGCCTGCACAGTGGTGCAGGAGAACCACTCGCTGAAGGAGCACAATTAAAGGTTCAGACTACTCTTGACAGTTTCAGTTGCTCAGCTGCTCCTCAGACAGAGGTGATGGATGCCTTCATGCTGGCAATTTCAGGGAGCAGCATTGCTCCTCCCACACTTCATGGAACGGAAAAAACACTTCTGCCCCCTGCGCCCCCTGTGCACATGCCTATGGCATAGAAATAGACAGAGACCCAAGGTATGGGGAGGAATCAGATCTGCCAAATACAGCATCTGGCTGGAGGCTCTGGCTTTCCTCCAGCCCATTCTTCAAGCAACAGTCTTCTGGGCTTCTTCAAGGGCATTTTTATCCTCAGTCTGTTCCATCTCCCACCTGACCTGGAAGTATTTTTCAACTGTATCATTTTACTGATCCGGTTGACCTAGCTCATACGGTTGCTGAGGAAGGTTTCTGCCAGTACGAAGGTAGAAAACAGTGGCCTAGGGTGTGGTTTTTTAACCTGAATACTCATAACAAGCCTGAGGAGAGCCTGATGTTACGCACGGTATTTTTCTCTCACTGCACCACTCTGTAGGTCAGTGGGTGCCATCACTGCTTTCTGCTGCTCATCCGCAGAGAGGGACATCGGCCTTGTAAACTGTCACCCTTTGCTTCTGATTAAAGGATGTGGCCTTTACAGAAAGACAACAAAGGCATTAGCCCAAGCTCTAGCAAGCACCAAGCTACAAAGCCCTGTTGCCTTTACTGACTGACGTTAAACAAATAATGCTCCAGACCTTGCCTTGATACACTGTGATAGCAAGGCAAGGGCATCCTGGGTCATGTTTCAGATCTCATGCAGGTTTTAGCACAGGTTTGGGATCTTTGCTCTTGCTGCTTAACCCCTGCTGCCTTGAGCCTCTGATCTGTCTGCCACTACAGACAGTCCCTTCATCCCGTCTTCCTACAGCCTGAGCCACAGCATCACAAAAACACCTGTTTGAAGGGGGCACTGAGGGTTCCCTCTAGTCAGTCTTTCCACATGGGCCAAGACTTGCCACCACTTTATCAAGTCAGACATGGCTTTGTCTAGCGGAATCGCCAGACACCGAATTTTCAGATCTGTTTCTCCACTGCTTTCTTTAGGATGCTGCTTTCATTGCCCTAAGATTCAGGTTGTTTTTTAATCCTGCCTAATGCTGAATTTCATAAAGCTCGTAAAATATTTCAGGGACTTGAGCCAGCAAGAGAGTGCATGAGAAAAATGGGCAGTAGGAACTGTGTGCTGGTAAATAATATTGCCTTCTCTACCAAATGCAGCAAAAAGCAGATCAGATCCCAGTGCTCTCTGTACAAAAGCAGTTCTGAGATCAGTGCAGAAGACAGCAATATCAGACATGGTGCGTAAGGGATAGAGATTTCCTAGCTCTTCTTTTTCCAAAAGCTTCAGTAAACCATTCTAAAAGACACACCCTGTACAGATGTGTGTACACGTGCTGAATCTGCTACATCTACAAATTCACCACCACCCTAGGCACAAAAAAATCTCGTCTTGCCTTTTCCACCCTGATTGCTCATCATGTCAAAGCTAGTGCTGACTGGCCTCCCTTACTTGGCTAAAGTGCTGCTTGCCTTGGGGAAGCTGGCTTTTGCAAGACTTGCAGATTATGTAGAAGAAATCCTTGTCAAGTTTTGTTAATCATTTAGTCCATTATCTGAATTCATAGTAGCACTAAATCCTTAATTGTTTGAAGATAAGAAAGGATTCAAGCAAATCTAAGAGTAAAGGAAATCAATATTTAACTAATGTGCTATACTGAGGTATCATGGGCTTGACTGACAGAAAACACGAATAGCTAAACTATAGGATCAATAGAACTACACATGGGTGTTATCTGGGTAAAGCAAGTAATCAGACGAGGATATAATACCAGTATCATGAAGTATTGTGCACATCTAAACCACCATTGCAGTTTTTCAGTAGTTAAAAAGCTAACATCATAAATGTGCTCAGATATTTACAGCTCCAACTCGCTGTTCTTAGTAACATTACAGAGAACCTAGGACTACCATAAGATGTGCAATAAAAATACAGTGAGACACTCCCTCACAGCCTAGATAGATGAAAAGAGAGATAACACGGGCAGAGGGAGCAGAAATGGTGAGGTGTGATGAGAAAGCTGGGAATAAGAGACCTAGACCAGGGATACATCTTAGCCACTGTAACAGCATCTTAGCTACTGTACAGCATCTTAGCCACTGTACAGCAGCTACTAGGGAGACAAGCTTTGGGAGCCTGCTAAGAAGAAAGGAAGCTCCCATGTCCTCTCCAAGAAACCAGCTCTGGAGAGACAACAGTCATGACTGCCCCGTGTTCTTACATCTTTAGGACAAAGCCTGGGGCTGCAGCCAAAGAAGTGTCGCCAAGCTAAGCTGTGGCAGCAGCACAAGTTCCCCAGTGCAAGATTCTGCCTCTCAGCCCAAGCTGCTGGGGCAGGACTCCCTCCAGTCCAGTTTGCATTGCTATTTGCAAGTCAGGAATTGGCACTCCATCCTTCTGCTTCCCTTTCAAGGGCCTCAGTGCCCGCAGGAGGTTAACAGGATTAAAGTGTGTTTTATCTATCCTAACTCAGCTCTCCAGAGGTCAGCTCCCTCCCTAGACATGAATGTTGACATACACAATGTTACGTAGATATTTCACCTCCTTCCTCAGGATCAAAGTCCAGGCTGCCCCACCAGCCATTCCTAAAAACTGTTTAACTTTTATCTGCTCCCAAGGCCTGAGCTGCTGCCATTCGCATTTGTTGTAGCAGCCCCCAACAGATGCAGACTTGTTTGCAGTAAGCACTGTATACCCAGAGTCGCAGAGCGTCCTTCCCCAAAGGGACACTGCACAGAACATGACGTAGTGTGACAGTAAACAGCTTGTATTCTGGAGACAGAGAGATAAGAGACTAGCTTTGTCTCGTCCATAACTTCCACCTTCCTTTGTGCCTTCCCAGATGCCTAACAGTGCTATGTGGCCTTGACAGAGAACTACCGTGCCACATCCTTCCGATACAGGGCAGACCATCAAGTTAGGTGAAAGAAAAAGGCAAAGCGCAAAGGCCCGTAAATCTCAGCTGTCCCCTACTTTGATGCAGACTGTAGGAAAATCACATTCACCAATAGGGAAACAGAGGCAAAAAGGACTGGTAATCACCGGGTGGCAAGTGTTATCAAAGAGAACCCAAAGCAGTAGGCCAGACTAGATGTTTGACTTAGGGATGAAGGCAGTAACTTAGATGAAGGGGAGAACAAAAACAAGCAAGAACTTGGGTGCACATCTCACCCAGTAATACCACAGGAAGAAGCTCCACACTCCTAAGCTACTTATGCCAGAGCTCTTTGTACTCACCTTCCTATATGGAACTGGTTGTGTTCCACAGGTCTCAGGTGCATCTCAACACTTAGCTATTTCTTTCAGTAGAGCCGCTGCCTGGTTTGTCTTGGTCAGGGGGTCTCAAGGTTTTTGACAGTGCTGATCTGCTCCTCCCCAGACCTAATTTTTCTCTCCCAGTCTGAAAACTGCTGTGTAAGTGGAGGTGACTAGTTCATGCAAAAGGGGCAGAGGTTGTCCAGAGCCACAGAGGAACCACTAAAGGGCAGCTGGGTGTCCTAGGGCAGGAGACAGTTGGCAGTAATTTGGGAGAGGCAGGGGGAGTAGAAGAATCATAATAGAAAAGCTAAGATAAGTCTGAATGGAGAGTAAATGAAAGCCTGGGTGTGGAACACCAGGAGTGGCAGGTGTTGGTGGCACTATGCTTAGCAGCTCACCAGGACATCAACACATTTAGGGGTAGCTCCTCCAGGCGCTCAGACTGGGAAAGAAAGGCAAATAAGTAAATCTTAGTGGCTCACAGATGAAGGACACAATAAGAAACTGAACACTGTCATCTCCTAAAGGGTATGAAAAGGCACATTCAAAAACAAGCCATGGTCACCAGGCTAAGAATGCAGAAGACATGAGAACTCCATAACTGGTGTTCCTTGTTCTGTGTCATCACCAGGACCCCTGACCACAGCACCTAGACACAGACCTTGGTGCCCAAATTCTGAACGGTCCATTTGGACATACCTCTCGGTGCTTATGAGTATGCAGGTACGAGAACAGAAGTGAGTGCAATTGGTTCTGGTTTAAAATGAAGTAACCATTGAGCTTTGCTGCACTTTCTTTTTTCCTGCTCCTGGTGCCTGCATTCTCACCTCTGCACTGATCTCCATCCAATTCAGCCTTCTCTTCTGCTCTACTTTCAGCAACTCCTCAGGAACAGCCTTACCAAGGCCACCTATGCCTCACATCAGAGCTAAAGACCTCGGTAGCCTGGTTCTGTGGCCAGAGCATGGACTACAGACCACTCCCTTCTGTCAAAGTACCAGGGCCCTGCGGGTCTATTCACCTGATTGGGGCATTCCCATTAGAAGGCCTTCCTTCTCCCTAGTGCAAGAAACAGGCAAGCATTCAACTTAGTCCCTGAGGTTTTCCTTCCGGAGAGATCTCCCAGCCCTCTTCCACGAATCCAGCAAAACCTAAGAAGGCTGGTGAAATCAGAGCTGGAAAGGCCTTTAACAAAGCGTGTCCAGCATACAGAGGAGGTGATCAAGGAGGCTTTTTCAGTGCTGTGCTGTGTACTTCCCCTCCACCTTGCTCTTGGAAAGTCTAGACATGGGATGGATGTCACAAGTCTCCTCCACCACTGTTCGCCTCTTTTGAAAGCAAATTCTGTCACACATCTCAACACGATCCATAAGCAGCTCAAGGACCAAACCCTGGTGCTGCAGGACTTCAGATGGTCCACTGCTCTTGTCTCCATACATACATGGTGGAGAACGCAGGCTGGTGGCATGGCCTCTTCTGGGCTTGTACAGGATGAAGCCCTTTGAGGCAGAAGAGCCTGGATTCCTGAAAGGATGCAGAAAGACTAACTCTCATTGCCATAACAGTCGTCTATTCTGTAGGAAACTGAGGAAAAGCTCTGCCCTTTTGTTTGTCCCTGAAATCTTTGTATGTGATTTCAAAGCTTGCTTTGCTTTGTGGACTCCAAATATGTCTGAACAACCTGGGTGGTTTGACACATTACCAATGTGTTAAATGTGTGTGTGTGCATGCATGTATGTGAGGTTTTTGCATGTCTGAGCTAGCCATTTGCTGGTATTTCTGATGCTTTTTGCAGAAGGGGACCCTGTAGGTAGTCACAGTCACCAGAAATGATGGGATGGCTCTTCAGCCCTTTCTCAGGCAACACAAGCACAGCCGCCTTCAAGCTCCTGCCTTGAACGTTGCTCTGATGGGCTGTTTCTTAGGCTGCTGCTGTGCCTTCTGGCACCTAGAGGTGAGTATGCCAGCAGAGAAACGACTGGTATCTCCTGGGGGTGGCAGTGGTCAGGATACCGCACCATCCAGAGCTGGTCTGGGACATGCTGTGCTGTAGAGCCCTGTCGCTTCCAGGAGCAGCGGCTCCCTCGGTAACTTGCTGTGGCATGCCTCAGCGGAGCCTGGCGTGACCTCAGGCTGGAGACCCGTCACCGAACACCCGCATTGTTTTGTCAGCTGAGCATTCGCATTCCTTCTTCAGCTCTCCTGGGTCAGGGCTGGGCCTTAACGGGCCGCACCCCGGGGGCTGGCACCCTTCTGCCACCCGCTTGGGTGCCTGGCATGTGCACAGCATGGCTGACTGGCAATGAGCTACGTCTGACTTTTGCCACCTCTGAAACTGGGCCATGAGCAAGGCTTCTTAGCCAGTTCCTCAAGTGTTGAATTCTGCCACCTCTCTCCAAAACCTGGCATATTCTTTCTAATGTATCCCTCGGCCTTCGAGCTCAGGAAAGGGGCTGGACCTGGCACGCACTGAAATTCCTCCTACTTCTGCTGCTTTCCCAGCACTGGGCTCCTTGCTTTCAGGCTTGGAGGCCCTGAATTAGGGCTTTTGTGACCAGCAAAAGGGTGGCATGGCACTTCATCTGGGTTTGTAATCAGCTGGCTCAGTAGCTGATGCCTTCCCTTCTCCCTAGTTGCTGATAAGCTCTATGAATACTGATAGTTGTTCCCTGATGTTGGTCTTTTCTTTTTAAGAGACTCCTGCTATGTGTTTGTAAAACGGGCAGGGGCAGGGCAGTCTCCAGTCAACAACCTCCTGTGCGAGAGCTGAGCAGTCAGCAGCAGCTGTAGGCTAATACTACCACTTAGTAAGGACTTTTCAAAAGGCTGCAAAAAATGAGCGAAACCTGTACTAACCCTATTTTAAGGTTGGAGAGAGAGCAACTGTAACCTGCCAGAGATGGTCAAAGTGCAGCAAATACTCAGGTGGGAAGGACCTGGTATCACAAAGTGTGCTTTGGAAACCCTAGATTCTGCTTCTATCTCTTTGCCACTGAGAAAGTAATTTTTCTGTGGCTCAGTTTCTCTCAGTAAAACAAATGGGAGATTTGCTACCCAAAAAGGGAAGAAAGAAGGGGTTGTAGGTCCACAGGGCTGTGAGTGGTGCCGACTGACATCTGCTGGTAAACTAAATGCAGTTGATAAGGTAACTCCAGAAGCTGGGTTGTATTTGTGGGGGAGGGTGTCTGGGAATTTATGTGGGAATAGGGAAATATTCCTTTTCAACATGAAAAAAAATTATGAAAAAAAGCACCATGCTCATTGTTGAGACAAATGCATCATGCTCTTGGAGAGACACAAAGAAGAGTTGCTGCCCGGAGATTTCCATGTTCATGGCCACGGCTGGTTGGGGCTGCCCCTTGCCAGATCCCTGAGCCTGCGTTCAGACATCTCTGCTGTGCTTTTCCCTAGGCACATCAGTGAATCCCTCCATGCCTCACTGGTGCTTTGGCACCATGGTTAGGACTCCGCTCTCTTCCCCCTTGGCTGGATCCAAGAGTGCCTTACGGCAGCCTCTCCAGAGCACCCGCAGCACCTACCACAACGCGGCTCAGACCCCAGCCACTGCAGCTGCCAACACAAATAACTGTGGTGGTGGTATCTCTTCAGAGCACCTCGTACTTTTCCAAACCCCCTCCTGAAGATTTTATCTACCTCAAAGCACAGCTGGGACACTGCAGTCCGGAAGGCTACCCTCTGCACCTTGAAACAAAACACAGCCGTGCACCCGCTGTTGAGGAAAAAATACTTTACTTTCCCCATGAGTCGTATATCATCTAAATAATACCAGCTCTTGGTGGGAGGCCTGACAACACACATTTGAAAAGAGGAGCTGTGTGAACTTACCATACAGTGTATTTATGTTAGTTCTCAACCAGCTTGAACACACAATTGACAATTACACACAAGCGATTGCTGGGGACAAGTAATTGCCTTGCCCTACTCTAGGACACATCATATACATGACAGCATGTTGACAAGGAACAGACAAGACACAGTTGCATTGAGATGTGCAAGTAAAAGAGAAGACATTAATGCAGGAACAGGCATATACCAGTGACAGAACTTGTTTTACGCTGGGCAGCGCTGGCACCACAAAAATCACAGCACGGGGTGAAGGGAGTGATCTTTCTGCGAGAAAGGGGGAAAGGAGCTCCCTGACCAGGCTGTTGACGGACCCAGGAGACCACTGCAGCCTTCTGATCTGAAGCAGTTCTTCTCTGATCCCAGCCAGAGCTGGTTCAGGGCTCCTGAACAGGGCAGCCCAAAACAGAACAAACTCTGCAGCACAAACACAACCGTTTTGCTCCTCCTGCTGCCCTAAAGAGTAGCCCACAGTGCCTGAGTCCTGGTTGCCTGAAGCTGATGGTCCCTGTCCTGTGGATCTGAGCCCAGCTGCCACGCCATTTTCCTCTTGCCTCACCTGCCTTCCCCGGCATTTACGGTGGTCTCTGTGCAGAAGGGAGCGGTGAAGGTCGCCTCCTGGTGCGTGGTGACGGTGGGGCTCTTGTGCTGCACTGCAGAGGCTGCAGCATCCCTGCCTCCGTGGGCGAGTTATCCATGGGGCTGGTCCTGCAGGTGTTTGGCACAGCTCGGGAGGGGAACGGAAACACTGGACAGTACAAAGAGGGAGGTCTTGTGCCGCCTTTTCTGTTGAACAGAACAATGAAGCCTAAGGACTTAGAAAGCCAGGCTTCACAGTTAATCACTTTCACCTTCGTTTTCCCAGCAGGACCCTATTTCAGGATCCTGTTGTCCTCGCAGCAGTTGTTGCTATGTTAAGGACCTGAGCCTCAGCCAGCAATGTATCTTCCACTGACTCTACCAGCACAGGATCAACCCCCTGAAGCAGACAGTTGCTGCTTGGATCTATTCCATGGTGCTAAGCTTAGTTCTTCACAGATCAGTATCCCAAGTATGATATTTATGCAGTAATGCAGACTCAGGACCTTGCCCGGTATTCTGAGTCTCTGGAAAAGGCAGGCCGCCCCTTCAGAGATTTCAAAAGAACATATTTCTGATTTTGCAATTAGGCCTCAGCAGCCATAGTCGGCTATTGAGCCAGGATCTAAAACAGGGTCTTGTAAATTAATTGAAGGAAAAGCCTTCGTCTGTGCTTTTCAACACACAGAGCACCCAATTCATTAACCATAAGGAGCTATGTGCACTCTTCAAACCCATTAGAGGGCACGTAGTTCCTCTGTTCAATTAAAATTTAGCATATGGATTTTTTGTTCAATTAAAATTTGCAAATAAAAGGGTTCTCCTGACATAGGCCATTTTCTTCTGAATAAGACAATAGCTTCAATGCTGAGAGGAAGAAATAAGCAACACCATTGTTCCGAGTTCAGCTGGAATAGCTGAAGGCAAGAAGCTCTTGCTCAGTTCTGAATTCAGTGGAACTGAAGGCAATGTCTCACAGATAAGTCTTGCACCCAGTGGCAGGACCAGCTGCTGGGGAGTGAGTTGTGAGACCCTGCAGATCCTGCCTCCACAGCTCCTGGCTGAAATCTAAGCTCCCTGTGGGCCGGGTGACAAGGTCTCACAGCTCCTGCTAGGCTCTCGCAGCTGAAGGACCCTCTGCTTCAGTTTGTCATTGGTATCTTGTAGCTGTGACAGCCCCGGAGCCTGGGCCATCTGGGGACAGAGCTGATCCTGAGGTCCTTCAAGCATTCTCGGGGAGGCTTTCCCACAGAACACAATGACACATCCATCTTAAAAAGGTGGCTATACAAAATGCCACTACGCAACGTCCCCACTAAAGCTATCACTGTATTGCGTAGCTACACTAAACAGTGAAGCATTAATATCTGAGGTGTTAGCAGTGGTCTCGTACAACTCACACTTCCATTGGCTTTAAGCCTAGAGAGCCTATTTGAGGTTAACTGTTGCCAGAATACCAGTGATTAAGATATTTCAAATACCTTCGTGGTGGTCCTGTAATAGCTGCAATAGTCTGCACCAACTACAAGGAAACAGAAGTCTCAGCAAAGTCAAAAAGGCGTGGAAAACAAGTATTTTGCCTGTGGTTGAAAAACTGACATTCATCTCATTTTCACAATATTCTTCAACTGAAATGGTGTCAGCACCCACAACTGCAAGCAAAATTGCTTCCTTGACAAAAAAAGAGAAGTGCCACAACTTTGTAAATATGGTGCTAATTTTGTGAAGTATAAAATGCAATTTAAGGAGTGCGAAAATAGACAATGAGATTTCTTAGTGTCAACAGCTGTGTTAGGAACCGTATAACCAGAAGTCTGTTCCCTAACACTCAGACCTCGGACTCTAACAATAACAACGACTTTTCCAGGAGATATTTCAGATCTCCTCCCAACTACACTGGAAGTCAACTCTCATTTTATTGATCCTGCGCTAGTATCCTCTTTCCACAAAGTCTGAATCTAAGGTACAGAGAGGGTTACCAAAGTGTTCTGGAAACAAACTACAACAGAACAAAACTGCTGGTAACTATCTAGACACAAATAACTAAATTTCTCCTTTCCATCTCACACTAGTGATTGTATTCAGCTTTGTTTACATGATTAACACGTCTTTGTCCTGAAGACAATTGTGTGTGTTGGGAACAAGTTGCAATGTGCCATTCTGGACCCAAGTGTTCAAAGAGTCCTGGGGTCTTTGCATCTTGGGAAAGGATAGATAAAAGACTGCATGGGCCTGTTCAGAGGCAGAAACCTAATACAACACCTAGGCCAGAGGTATGGGCGGCAGAAGTTCTAGCTCTGATATTATGCATCATTATGCTGGAAAAGAGCATCCCTGATTTTTCACATGACCAGTTTCTGGCAACAGTGGTGTCTCCGTCCGGCTGTCCAGATTACTCTAAGAGTGGGGAAACAACTGACAGTGACTTAGTACCCTGGGAGCCAAACTGGGAGCACTGGGGTCTTTGCTAGAAGCACACATCAGACTGTGGCTGGATGTTCTTGGACACCTGAGACGCCGGCACGCTTGACCTGGGCAAGATGGGGCAGACCCCATTTTGGGAAGAGTTGCCACTCAGGTTGTTTCCCCGTACACGTTCCATCCCCCAGCTTTCTGCTTCTTCTTTCCCCAGCTGGTCTAGGCTCTGGGGGAGCAGCAGCTCTTCCTGACTGGGTTCTTCCTCCTGTTAACCAGAAAAGAGAGTGACCTGCGTTGTTAGCAAGCTACCAAGAAGTCTAGCAACACTCTAGGAGAGAGACAAGGTGTGCACGATACCTAAATATTTTCCTGCATTCTTCCAGAAATTAGTACAACCTGCCTGTCTATTAAAGATCCAATATGGTGTTTGCTGCAATGCACCGGTGAATGTACATTCAAGCATTAGACAGATGAGGAGTCATCCCTTTTCGCCCTCTACAAGAACATTCACAGAAATCCTGGGGCAAAGCAAATCTGTGAATGAACACTTGAATAATCTTTCAGGCATGTTTACATGAGAAGTAGGACCTTCCAAACTACTCTTTCAGATGGGAAGGGATCACAAAACTCTGCAAAAGAAAGAGACTCCTTTCTGACTCAGCTAGGTCACTGTGTGCTGTTGGACTACTCTCGTTATGGGAGCCACAAAATCATGAAGTAATGACATGGCTCCCACATGCCTTGCTGCCTTTGACTTTAAAGCTGAAGATACAAAATATGCTGGTTGATTAAATACAGGCAGTCTTTGGCAAAAGTTGCAAGTCTGCATTGAGACGCTATGGGCACACCGCTAACAGCCTTCCACCTCATGTGCGATAAGTAATCCACAGACAAGATGTTAATACCACAGTCCACAACGCTGTCATGAGCTGCTCTTGCTGGGAAGGACAATATGATCTTTTTTGACATCTGCAGATATGCAGGTGCAAAGAAACTGAAGACAAGTGAATTGCATCCACTGCCACAGGAATAAGCTTGTCCTCAGGGGAGCTGGAAGGTGTGTTTAAGGGTACCATGGTTAACCGAGGGGACATGAAAGCAAGGAGCTTTTTGTCACTGTGCTTGAACAGAAGAGGCTTGATCACACAAAATGCTGACCCTGCCCAACCCTTTTGGTCCTATGTCAATGGGGACTGTCAAAGCAAAGATGATATCAGGTCCGTTCACATAACAGGGCTGGTCACCTACCCTGAAGCTGGTTCAAATGCATGGTGGAACGCTACCAACCTTGCTAACATTATCCAGTGGCTTGCCCAACAGGTCCTTCCTCTTCAGATTATTTCTTTCCAGCACATCTAGCTTGTTCACCACTGCATCAATCTTGGAGCCAATGCTGTTTATGGACTGTTCCAGCTGCAGCACACGTTGCAGGAGGCTGGGGGAAACATGGAGAGCATTTGCAAGCTTTTTGTTGTGATGAACTGCAGCATTTGCAGCAGACATCTTATGGACAATGAGACCTCAAACAGGTGTGAATGTTTCACATCAGAGAACTGATTCATACCCACTGAAGACGTAAATCCCTGCTACGCTCTATTTTCACCTGTAATCAGTGATTCTGCTTAGGATGAGTCCCAACGAGTTTGGATCACAGTCCAGCCACAATATAATCCTATTATTAAATATTGCACCTGCCTCTCCTTTCATATGGCCCTATGTGGATTTCTCAGTATTTCTCAGTAGCAGAATCAGGGTCTCCTGATTCTCTGTGCTGTGTTTATCCCATGCTCCTCCTGTGGGAGAAACAGCCAAGTGTTATTCTCAGACCTGGAGGATGAAGGCCAACTAGGCTATAAACCAAGGATATTTATTCCCACAGGACCTTCTGTGAAGGTATCGACTTCCCTTGGCCCAGTTATTTGGGCTACCTTCTGACCTGAAACACGACAGCATGTTGCCTGTGGCCAGCTGACAGCTGCAGAGGTTATTCAAGAGTCAGAAAGCAAAATTTCTTAACCCAATCTTTTACAGGAACAAGCAAACTACAAGAACCATCCCAGTTCTCTCTTGACCTGCTCATTTTCACGTGGGCAAGATAAAAAGGAACAAGATCTTACTGAAACTGCTCAGCACCAGTGTAAACAGTTATATCAGGGAAGGAAGGAGCAGGGAATCAGACCCCTCGTTTGCAGAGGAATTAAACTATTGCCAGCACAAACATACACTTGGAACTCTTCTTTGGAGACCCAGATGGCCTTATTGGCATGGTTATTCTTTGCTTCCACGTAGGTCAGATTCTCATCCAGGTTGTTGTCACTATAGGATTTCCCCAAATTTTCAATCTCTGTATTCAGAGCAACCTAGAAGGTAGATAAAGAAATTCCTGCAAAACTGACTACTAACTCTGTGTCAGTTTCACTGCAAATAACACACAGCTTCACAGGCACTCATATACCCAGCTGCTCTCCAGGCAGATTTGGAGCTGTATTTGAGTTGCCTGCTTAATTTATACCACAAACCCAAAGATTCCTGAGGCCACTTTGGAGTGATCTCTAACAAATGGAGGGCTTCTTTCCTTGACCCCTTTTTATTTTATTTTTTTTTTTACCCTTTTTGCCTCTAGATCATGCTTCATCTGCTGCTGCTCCTCTTCATCCAGGATGTGGTTGCCATCTCTGTCGAACTTGGAGAAGGCTGCTGTGATCTCATGGTCTGCATGGCCCAGTCTGCAAAACAGTAGACAGAGAAAGCTCAAGCCACTGAATTACACTGTTAGGCTCTAACAGAGCAGGAGCACCCCTTTTGAAATCAGTGTATTGTTTCCTCCTGCCAGTGACAAACCTAAACATCCCAAATGGGAAAGAGATAGTAACACAAACCCATTTAGAACAGGAGATTAAACATGCGAGGAAAGGTGATAACTATTTTTTTGCGTCTTACATCGCCCGGATCTGAGCTTACTGCTCTCCTGGTCTTGAAAATCAGATAATTTAAATTACCTGTATGACCAAGAGAAAGGGACAAGTGGGCATCCCTCAAGCTGGCTCACTTACTCCTTCAAGCTGTTCTTGAAGTCTTCAAAGTCCAGTTCTTTCGTTCCATTCTGTAGTGCTTTCTGCACATCGGAAATCCGCTCCTTCTTCAGCTTCAGCCTCATGAGCGTCCGGTTGTAGCTCTGTTACCGAAGGTGCAAACATACACACAGTCATGCGGGCAGAGCAGTGAAAACTAGGGCAGAGTGGACAATGCAATATGGGCAAGCAGATGCTGACTAATACAGGAAGATTTTGAGCTTTCCAGAAGCAAAAATACAACACTGCTGAATGGGCCCAATCTCTAAACTGGGATCACTCCTTCAAAGCGACACCAACATAGTAGCCAGAGTCTCCCTGACAAAGTTTGCCCTCTGCTTTTCTCCTCCCGACTCTCCCTTTATCTGAGGTCCCAGTCATCATCTGCTTAAGATAATGTTTCAAATACCATTCTTTGCAGAATATTGGTCCCACAGCACAGCGAGCTGTGAACTTCCAGGATCTTATCTGGAATTTGACCATTGCAAATCCACATGTAACCCACCAGATTTGCATCACTGTAACACGCTCAGCTCAGCAGAGTCGAACCTGCCGCTTTATTGATCAAAGTACACTATATCAAAGACTGAAAGATCTTTGTCTAGAGACTGTCCTGGAAAGTAAAGTCTCTGAGAAACACTACTAGCATGATCAAGCAACAGGATTCTCCCAACTCCTGCTTTCTCATCTCCCTTCCCAAAGGATCTGTGAGCTTGATCTATCCCAGAAGGAAACTGTGACTCCTGTTGCTACTGTGTGCACGAAGGTGGTGGATCTTGAGTTGGAAACCACTTTTTTTCCTCTAGTGAATTCCACATAAGTCAGGGTCTTCCAGAAGATGTTTCTGGATTTATCTAAAAAGTATCAGCTTTCGCTATTCATCACCTGCTTCAAGATGTCTGAGAGCTGCAGCTCATCCTTCTGGCTTGAAAGTTCTTCCTTGACTTCTGAGTAGGTATCATTGATGATGGCCAGAAACATGTTCTAGAAAAAGGAGAAGAAAATAGATGAATTAGCCTGAGATATCTTGCCTGCTTCAACAGCTGAGGCAGCAAGAGACTGGCATAGATGTGCAGGGTGCAGTTAAAAAAGGAGCTCTTTCCACATGGGGTATCTCCCAGGCAAATGAAAGTGGGTGAAGGGAAAGCCAACTTCAGCCACACAGTGCTTTCCCACCAGGGAGGAGGTCCTTGCAGCTAAAGGTGGATGAAGGTACATTTGTTCCCAGCTCAAACACCATCTCTGGTAGCCTCTCTTGCAAGATCTTTGGTTGGATTTGGATTCCTGGCACTAGGTGTTTAACCTGGTCATTATGCATCCCTCTGCATTCAATGCCTAGCAAGCCAGAGACTGCCCCCTGTGCTCTGTTGCCTGCCTACTACAGAGCAGCTGAACGGACCCCCTTGAATTCAGCTACATCAGTGGTATTCCCAGTCAGTCTTAGTCTTCACCTGAAATGATGCGACTATGGCCCTCAATCGCCCTGATGACCAAATCCGCAATTGCAGTGTATTCTTTGTCTTCTTTGGTCTATTTGCACTGCAAAGCTATTGTAACAGAAACTTCCTATCTCTCTAGGGGTTTGCACTGCACCTGATCCCCATGTTATCAGGAGGGGTCTCTCAAACACTGCTGTCAATATAGAGGCAAGGAAGGCTTTCTTGCTTACCAGGAGCACAAAGAAAACAAAAAACACATAGGTGACGAAGTAAATAGGCCCAAGGACCCTGTTGGCATTGTCAATGGAATTGTAGTCAAAATCACCAAGAATGATCCGAAACTGGGTGAAGCTGGAAGAGAGGAAGAGCACAAGGTCACACAACAGCACATACATTTATCCTACCTCCTCAGACAGTCCTGAGGTGAACCCTGAACCTGCCTGCAGCCCAGATGGTCACAGGCACAAGCCAGAGCAGGGTCTAAGTCACTTAGTCTGACTGGTGAGCTAAATGTATCCATAGTATTCCAGGGGTGAATGGAGCTGATCTGGTTGGAGCAAGAGCTGGCTGGAAAGTAAAACACGGTTTCCACACAAATTTCTGGTTCTAAGTGTGGTTTGGTCTAAACAGGAGTTAAAAACATAAACAAAAGAAAAACTGAATTCTCCCTTATAAAAGCATTTGACTCACTGAAGGCTTCTCTTGCAAGAGTTCATGAGACTGGAGCGGATGTTAGTACTGGCGGGTGCTCTTTAACCTTTTGCAATCCGTAGCCCCGATAATGAAGCAAGTTTAAGTCTATTGATCAGAAGTTTGCTTATCTCAGTTACCTCTTATAGACACCTCGAAGACAGGACCTGGATGCCAGAGGCCTGTGGAACACAGGCTGAAAACCCCTGCTGTAGCAGGTACCTCCCTTAACATCGCGCGTTGCCCGAGCAGGCCTGTGGACTGAAGGATTGTCTGAGATTGGGTATCTTAACTCACTTCCCCAGCACCCCCTTCTGTGGGTGATCATCCACCCACTGGTCATCCCCCATCTCAGGTATCTTGATACATTATCAGTGGGACTTCTCTGGAAATTTAATCCATGAAATGACCCTTGTAAAAAAAAAAAAAATCTTCCAAATAAAAAATGAAAGAAATAAAGGAGAAAAAAACCAAAAACAAACCAGACAGAAAGAGACTGTGAAGCCATGTACAGGGAAAAGGACCTTGAGAGCCCAGAGCCTGAAAATCCTGTCTGAGAAATACAAAGCTCCATTTCAGGTTCTTTACATTTGGAGTATTTAGGGAGCTGGGAATGTTTTCTCGGCCTAAGGAAGAGGGATATGTCATTGCTTCCTCTTCTTTGTTTAAATGGTCCTAATTCAGTGATATTGAAATATCTCCTTCCAGTAAGAAATTATTTTTACCTCATTTGCTTTGAAAATGTCTACTTAATCTTATTTCGACTATTATACAGCATATTTTAGAAAACTTCATGCTGAATTTGTACTAACATATTATATGACTACCAACTTTCAGAAATGAAGTACAGCTGCTATCTTATCAAAATCAGATATATTTATAAAAAATATAAATATCAACTTTCTGCTTTTTCATTTCAGTGTTTAAAGCTATCGTCTTGATAAGACAAACGCATTACTTCTGCTTTTCCCTGTGAAAACCCTGTAGCAGCAAACAGTATTCCTTCCAAATCTTTGTTTGAATTAAAGTGCACTATCTGATGAAAAACAGAAACGTTTTCATGCAGCTGTTGTGCAGACACTGAAATGATGTGATCAGCAAGTGTATTTGAAAGCCAGAGAATTTCAAAACTCCGAAGCTTCAATTATTAAAAAAATTCCTCTTCCTTATTAAAAAAAAAACCAAACCCAACTACCAACACACTCAGCCTACCTCATAACACTTGTCTTGAGCTATTTAGTTCTTACCACCAGAATTACAGCAAAGTTTAACCTAACTAGGCCTAAAGCCATCTGCTGGTGTATGAAAAACACAAATTTGCCAAGGTCTCAGTGACCATCAGACAGCACCATTCTACAACCCTTATAGACCCACAGCAGGTGAGAAGGTAACAGAAGGTCCTGCAGAACAGAAACTGCATTATTGGCTGAGATATGATTCTTTTCTGCAGAAAGGCGTTAAGCCACTCTGCATATTGAGTACCCTTGGTGTGCCTGACAACCTCACAAGCAAAAGATGTCTACACTCCAGCAAACGGAAACTTCTCACTAAATGCTCCCATGAAAGGCTGTGATTTCCATTGAATTGTAGGGCTGCAAGGAGTCTCAAAGTCTGGTAGGATCAGCTATTCACGTCCTTACTGATAAACACTGACAACCAGAAATCTCCCTGTAACCCTCAATTTTCTTACTGCATTCTTTTGTCCATGAAGATGTCACAGCTGGAGCAACTTATTAACCGTTATGGTTTTATTACAATGACATACAACAGGTGTCTGATTGACATTCAGATTTGCAGTTGGGGAGAGATTGGAAAGTAGTTAAAATTCTTTTGATGAAATGATGAAAACATGGTTCTGACTTATACACTTACATGCATTTAACAAAGGTACTGAAGTTTTCCACTTGTGTCCCAAAAAGAAGGTAACCCAGCTGGGCATAGGCAAAGAAGACAATGAAGAACATAATGGCAAAGCCCAGGATATCCTTGGCACAACGTGCCAGTGTGGAGGAGAGCTGGGTCATTGTTTTGTTAAAGCTAATGTACTTGAATATCTGCAAGAAGAAAGAACAGAGACAAAGTTAGGTCAAACCATCAGCTAGGTCAGTCTCTCATATATACGGGTATGCTTACTAAGACAAAAGGTTCACTATAGTACCAAAGCACTGAGAAGACAGCCAGGCTAGGGGAACGGTGGCTTAGCATTGAGGATATTTGTCATAGGTGCCCCACCATCTTCCTGTGGGATCATAAACATCATCATAAGGATGAATTTCTTGAGGCTAATGAGGACCCCCAAGTACAGCATGGCTTTCTGCCATGCCAAGACGCTTTGGTTGAAATGCGAAGGCCATGCCAACAGATGAGTTATTTCCAGTTGCTGGGTGGCCATCAGGAAAGAAAAGCATTGGTTTGCCAGATTATCCTCCAAAACACTAAAATAGTACGGGATGGACAAAGTTACATTGTACTCAGCATTTTCTAAAACCACTTTTACAACACGTCTGAGCTCATCTCCCTGTGTGTTATCTCCAAATAACTGGCCTCAGAATGCAGGGTGAAAAGTTGTCTGGATCTACTGCAAAACAGAGCATACGACTTCGAGGAAAATCCTTCTCTGTTATATAGCTGTTACCCTCATTCACTCAGAGGGATGGAAGAGTCACCCCCGAGCTATCTAGAGGAAGAGGTCTGAGACTGGAGGCCTGGCACCTCCCAGACCTCCTACAATACCTTGATCCAAGCAAAGAATAAGTTGACTGCATTCATATTGTTGTACTGTGTCTGCCAGAATGCCAGGAACTCAAAGTCTGCGTAGGTGTCGGGGTGTTTCAGCAACTCTCCCAACAGTCTGTTCACCTCAATGGTGCGAAAGATGTGAAACCCAATAGCGACGATGGAGAGCTGTGAAGAGGAAGAGTCTGATGTGACCGCTGTGCCTATGCTTTCCACAGATATTTAAGTGTCACAGTTCCTTGGTATCACGCTTCACTACTGCAGTCTACTGGTGGGGGATGGAAATAAGGTCTTAATGCACTGAACCATGCCCTGACTTCACAGTCTCTCAGGCATCTCTAAGAAAAGAAATTTCTCCTAACAGCTGATGAAAGACCATGTGTCCATTTACTCTGCTAGTTCACTTTTCTATTGTAGCAAAAGGCGTGCCAGCTCTTGCCTTATGTAGACCAGTTTCCCCATTCCTCCATTTATTTTTGTTCTTATACCTCTCTGCCATTGCTCCCTCAAAAAAAAGAGTGCAAGGATCCTCACCAGGATGACAACCACATCCAAGATGTTCCAGATGCTGGTGAAGTACTGAAGCTTGTGGATACGCAGCTCCAAAATCTCCTCCACCACATAGTAGAAAATGAAGACACAGAAGACAATTTCACAGGCAACAATGAAGAAGTCCCATGTGCTAACATATCGTATAAGCTTGACTGTCCGGATTTGCCAGGAGGGAATGGCACCACCAGTGGCTGGAAACTCAACCACTAACCTTGAAGAGGACAAGAAAACTCTGATAATTACAAATAAGGGGATTAACTCTTAGATAATTTTGAGAGGCATCAAACCTGAGCATGAGCTACACACCGAACCATAAGTGGAAGAGGTGTGTGTGTGTTTATTTACACAGCTTTATCTCTGCTGCTTCATTGCCCACAACAGGAAAGGGTGAAAGGTGAAGAGCAGTGCGATTGGTTATATCAAGAAGACCAAGTCTTCTTACTCATCTATGTAACGTCTACTGACACCACTCAGTCTTAACCCCCTGGTGGGCCATATTAAAATATTATATTTTAAGAAACTGTGGCATTGAGGAAGAAGCAAGAGGCAGAAGAACTTTCAGTGGGACTTCGCTTACCTCAGGACACAGAACAGATTGATATTTGCATTATACACAGAGAAATCAATGAAGACAACTCGTGTCCCCCGATCCAGCCACAACTTCTCCTTCAAGACTTGCAGGGCTTCAGCACTCTCTTCTCTGGTCAAATTGAGGTCTATGAAGTATCCTCCCCCACTGTAACTGGTTAGCCTTCCCCAGTGAGATGAGCCACCCAGCTCCTCCTCAGAATGGTACCTCCACCTGAAACGGACAGGCCACAAGCAAAGGCATCACCATCCCAGACTTAGATATGACCTTGTAGCCAGGAGAAATTAGACTAGATCTTCAAGGGACAGAGCAGTTTTTAATTAAAGAGTTAGCACTTAGTTCCTATTCCAGATCTGAGCCTTCATTATTGACAGATTTCTGATCAGACAGAGTTCTTCATTATTGACAGATTTCTGATCCGGTGCTTCCCAGCAGTGACACAGCATGACCTGCAAGACTGTGGAGGGAAAATTCTGCAGGTTCATTGGCTATGCCACAGTCTTGTTTGTGTGGAGGTTACTGCCAGGATCTGCTGGATTGCCTTCTACCACGTTGCACAAAACCCTCTGCTTGGAAAACACTTGCACTTATATTTCCTTATGAACAATAGCTTCTCATTGACAGACCAAGACTCGTGCGACAAGCAAAGAGTTATTAAACTGCAGCTGTCTCACATTATTGTAGAGAAATATGTTTTCAAGATGAAAGAGATGCACTCCCTTCTCACTGGCTCCTCAAATCCAGGAGGGAAGCAGATAGCATCCTCCATTAGATAGATCTGGTCCCAGAGGTCTCTATTTATCCTCACTCTCTTACAAATAAACAACAATCTCTACCTAATTTCCCACTCATTTCTCATAGCTTTCCCAACAGGTCCCACTCTGCCACTCATTCTGTTGTGCTTTTCCTCGAAGAGACACTTGGCCTTATTGAGAGACAAAAGGACTTGCTGCTGGTGACTGCATGGGGAATTCCAGCCTTATGTGAAAAACTCAATCCTGGCATCCTGTGTCTCAGCAGATTTTATTTTAACTAGAAGAGCGCAATTAAAAAAAAAAAAAAAATCACAGATTTTCTAATCCTGAACAGCAAAAGATATACTTACGCCGTTCCATTGATGAGTCCAAAGGATACCTTTTCCTCCTTGTCTTCTGAGTATACATCATAGCAGCCTGAGATTTCCTCCTTGAAATCATCATGGACCACACAGGAATTGTTCTTCACCTTCAGCTGTCGCATGCGTGGGACACCCAGCAGCAGGTTCTCATAATAGATGTATGACTGGGTGCCGTGTGCTGCTAGGGAATCATTGTTGTACCACTTTGTCCAGTAAAGATTATCCAGAAGGGGGCCTTGTGCATACTGCAAGAGAGGGAGAGCAGAACAATTTCTTTATAGCCCACACCTCAGAGGAATTCTCTTAACCTGGGCTTGAGATAGTAAGACCTGACCCACCCCTCTCTACTCCCCAAGATGGAAATCAGTAGAGGCTTGTGTTGGATATATGCTAAGGACAGGAAAGACCTGGGCTGGTGGAGCCACACAGTGGAATAGGGATGCTGGGCAGCAGGGGGTTCTTGGCTCCTCACAGGTCTGTAATACGGTTGCTGCACCCCGTTGTGCTAATGAAGAGACAAGGGCTCTGCAAGCCTCTTTGCCCCTTCTGCTTCAGTGAACACAAGTCTCAAGGAATTGTCCTGGCTTGAGGTGTGAATTATGAAAAGGGGGTGTGCCCGTGGCCTGGAAACAGTGGGGGAAAAACAATAGTGCCATAGTTCATTTTACTTTTTTAATACGGCAGCAAAAGACAAAGCTAACTGACGGACAATTTCTGGCTGACTGTCAGAGATAAGCGGTAGCAATATCTCAACAACGTTCACCGTGGCTCATATTACTCCTTCACCAGTTCTTTGACAGAAATGTGTTAGACCCTAGACATCTTTTCCTCTCTTTGTTCTCTTTGATAAAAGTCAGTGCAAATTTTCATCCAGCTTCTTCATGAAGAATCTATAGATCAGCCCAGCGCAGGCATGAATTACAGGCAGGTTAAGTATGCTGTTCCCGCAACTGCCTGTGAAAATGGACGTAAGCTTATTACCAACACACCAGCATGAAGACATTGGACTGTAGGATTCAAAGCCATTTCTACCATCAGGAAACCTGTAGTAAGTCACTTGGCTGGTATTTCCTATCTATGCACTGAGCATCAATATCATAGCAATTTCTTTTTGTTATGTCCTGCCTGTCTAGCTGGCAAGTTTCTGGGGCATGGACTCTTCTGGGCAGACACACCATTTAGCCTTGCCAGTATTCTGGCCACAATGCTCAGAGGGAAAAATTACATCTTAAATCTGTGGATATTTCACACGCAAGCGATATTGTAACTATTGCTAGTAGCTGGCGAAAGCCTGTGGCAGCAAAATGCCTTGCTGAAAGCACTAGGTAACACATTCAGAGGGAACTTAATATCCCAGTCTAGATGAGATTTCCAGGGCTCCCCATGCCAGGCCAGACTTGTACTCACCACCCAGAAGTCAGCCATGCTGCCGATGGACTGGAAGGAGACACGGCCGTCCGAAGAGGTTTGCAGGAAGAGCTCAGACATCACTTTGGTGTAGTAATAGGCATTGGAACTTGTCATTCCGTATGTCACTAAGAGAAGAGACAAGAGGAGGATCCTGCCTTATAACTGAATATTGGAGACTGATATAAATATACATACATATATATATTTAAAAAATATATATTATATATAATATATATAAATAAATATACATATTTTATATAATATATAAATATATATATTTTATATATATATAAAAAAATATATTTTTTTTCATTTTCTGTGTAGTTTATACTATCACAGATAAGCTGAGCAAAGCACAAGACAAGAAACCTTGGGAATTCTAATCATATTACTTTCTGCTTTCTTAGGGATTTACAAACTTATCTGTCGCATGTTCCAGAATTTCAACTGTCAGACTGACAGACTATACAAGTTTAAAAGCCAGAGAAGACCGTTGGATGATGCAACTGAACATCCTAAGTAACAATTATTTCCTCACACAAAATTTCTGAAAGAAGTTTTCTTTCTCAGAATGAAGTCCATGATCTGTATTTTGAAGTTCTGATTCAAATCCATAAAGGTATAGAGACCACCCCATTTTCCCAAGTGGAAAGCTCCAGTTAAGTTCCCATTTATCAATAAACTCAAACAGGAGCAGGCTCTAACTTCCCTGAACATGTTGTTTCAACTTCCCAGTGCTCCTTCCTGCAGAAAAGCATCCATCATGGTGATCACTGAGAACACGTCCTGCTGTTGAAAGGGTACCATGAAAATAAAGCAGCTGACATTCAAGACACCCCACCACCACCACTTCTGGATGAGTCAGTGTGTGACCACACGTACGTCTGTGTGCGTGTCTTGGTTCTTTAGGAACAGTGGCTGAAGTGCTGTCTCCCTGGGCCAGTGTGATAGTACCTCAGGTTGGTATTGTCTGTCTATCTCTCCTGCCATAGGATCCATGAAATATAATCCTCTTCACTGTCCCATGCCACAGGTGCTCATTTGTGATAATGAATGAACCTTCCCAAAAAACAAACAGCCATTGTTCTACCCACACAAAGTCCATTAGCATTCAGCACAGGGACGCATTAAATCCACCCAAGAACAACAGTGTGAGCTGCCATCTGCTTTATCACCTCAGCCACCCCTCCAGTCCCCGAGGGGAAAAATCTCTCTGAATCCTTTGTCTTTGATCCCAGGAAGTTTCTAGAGCTGCTCTCTGGGTCTTGAATATTTGCTGTGAAACCAAGAAAAGGCCCTCAGCAGATTCATGCAGGACTGTGGAATCAATGTTGAGAATTGATAACGTGGATCAAAAAATACCACTTAAACCTAACGAATATAAATTAGGTCTAGAGCAATAGTTAGTTATTTTATTTCTGTGTGCAGCAGCTGTTCTGTATGTTAATGACACACCTGGCTTGCTGCAGTGAGTGCACATACAATAAATTTAACATCTACAAAAGAGTGAGAAAGTCTAATAATAAAACTTCACATTATTCCTCTGATGCTGCACACAGAAAAGACACCTGAGACATACGACAGCCACTTACGTAGACAGATGTCCACCAAGAACACAATATAGACTAGCAGCTCTCGCAGTGTGGTCTTCACATAAAGCTCTCTGTTCTCAGCTGTGTTCTCAGTCAGTGTAGTGCCCCACAGACCTGTTGGGTGTAGAGAAGAAATTGGAGAGTTTTGATGGCCATTCTCAAAGGCCATGTGAGGAGTTGAAATCCCATTCCCAAAGAACACTGTTGGGAGTTGGATTTTTGCCATTTTTCAAAGCAAAACCACTTTTCAATTCAAAACTTGACTAAGAGTTGTAAAAATGTGTTAAATAACCCCTAAAAAGAACCACTCCCGCATGTACAAAAGATTTGGGGCTGACCAAAACTGAAATATGCTGGCTTTCTTATTTCGCTAAATCACTTCGTTTTCTGTTTGAGTTCAGTATGGACTGATCTTTTCCTGTCTGTTTTTCAGCTTACTCTTGACAGAAATTCAGTCTTTGTCAAAAGTACTTTCGAAACCACAAAATTTCATCTCAGTCATCCGTGTGCCAGCAGCTGACCTTCTGATAGGACTTCTGTAGCAGAACTGCATCTGATGTTAGCTTTACAACTATTCGTTCTTTAGTGTAGGTTGAACCACCAGGCCCCAAATATTTGTCCCTTGCTTACCTAAAAACTCTTGCAGATTTCTTGTAGATCACGAGACTCAATCAAATAACCCAACTCAATATTTTCAGCGTAAAATTTAGAGCCACATTATCTTCAAGATGTCTATCAATGGAGCTCTGCTGACTTCAATACAGTTATGCCAATCGCACCAGCTAGTGATCTGATTTCTTCACGCAGTGAAAGCAACTCATTAAGCATCACCAGGTTTGATCAAAAAGAGAGAAACACTTCCTTTTAAAGCAGCCTTGATATTTTGGGTTTGATGAACCGCCTGATACCATTAATGTATTTATTTGTTCTTTTTGTAATGGCTTTCTGCTGTGATTTCCGAAATGCTCCTGAAGTTGAAAGGCATAAGTACTTCCACTTGAAAGCCTAGTGATGGAAGCCATGTCAATAATACCCATAGTCTTGCTACTTTCTGCAGCTCCTACGGAGCTCAGTCCTGATGCCCATCCCAGTAATACACAACAATCATCTTCCTGCGAGCCAGGATCAAAGCTGATCAAAGGCCACACATTTGAAGTCATCTCTGGCAGAGGACAAAGCACTTTTTTCGTTGGAGCAAGCAAAAGTGGTATAGTGGTCTGTGCACGTTTACTCCTGTCCTTTCGATAGCTCTTTGGCATCTCAACAGATTAGAGAGCTTTCTGCACCATAGTGACTGTTGCAGCATCCACCCTCACTCCTGGACAGACAAACCAGTAGCCTGTTTTGGATATGCCAGACCAGCAATAGAAATGAGAGCCTGGAAAAGTTCTGGCATGTGGTCTATACAGGAATCTCCACAGTGGAGAAAAACAAGGGGAAACAACCCAACCATCTGTTCAGGTCACTTTTAAATTACCCCCTTCATCTCTAGATATGACTACATCACAATCTTTTAAGAGGTTTATTTGTTTTTCCACAAGGCAGGGAGTCCCTAATATCCACATGTTGGGAACAGAAGCACAGACTTTCTTTGCTTTGGAATAGAAGTGCACTTAGGAACATCTAAATTCAGGGACACTCAAATACCCTTGAAAACTTGGTTTGGAGACTTGCCCAAAATTATACCTGAAGGACCATGAGGCTAGTTCAGTACCCTTTCAGATTGCATCCAGTAATTGTAAAACTATATCAGTTGAAGTTTGGTTTCAGCTGTTTCCTTAGGAAACATGCCATGTAAATATACCACTTCATACATGAAGCATGTCCCCATCTGTGTCTCCTTTGGCACCACCTACCCCCTTGAGGATGGAGATGTTTTGGACATGACATTTGGAGTAGAAGGATACTCAAGACTAGAAGCCATACAGGCTTCCATATGGCATCTTGCTACTCACAAGGCAGAGCAAAGAAAAAAATCTCAGAATCTAGAAAACAGGCAATCAATGCAATTCACTTGTAATTCTTACCTTCCTGCTAGTAACAAGTTCCTGGTAAGAATTAATGGCAACATCTACATTATCTTCCAAGGCTGCTTTTAAACCAGACTTGTGACCCCGGTGAGTGACTAGCTCACGGTCTCAGCTACAGCTGCAGATCCTCTTCCAAAGCTGAGTGTCCCTCACTGGCCACCGTGCCACTCAGATACCCAGCAAAGTTTGTCTGTAGGCTGGCCATGAAACAGCTGAGGTGGCAGGAGGCAGGCAGGAACAAGGACACAGAGTTGCTTGGACACAGTTTGGAGAGGACCAGTCCTGAGCAGTGGCACTGGGAGCAGTAGCTACTCACTGGTAGTGCAGCCTGGTGGCTGGTGAGGACAAGAATAGAACTCAATAAGCCAACTTTGACCAATATCCCCGAAGACCTAAGGACATGTAATCCCAAAGAATAGTTTTTAAGAAAAAAATCCCACAAACTCTCCTTGGGTAAGTGGCTTATCTTTATTACCTCCATTTTCCATGTGAGACCCTAAGGTGATTAAACGGAAGGGGAGGGGGAGAACCAGCAATATTTGGAGAGGCAATGAAAAATAATGACCACCTATTAAAGACGCAAAGGAAGGATGCAAATTCTTCAAGGAAAAAGTCCCCACCTCTGTGAGGCTGATAGAGGCCTTTCTTCTGGCTGCACTGGCCTTTGGATATCATCTTCCCAGCTCTGGTCTGTCCTACAGCCCTATTTACCACCCTTGCTGGCAGGACACACTGCTGGAACAGCCATAGAAGAAGGGAATGCTGTAGCATCCTGACAGGCATTTTCATTTGCATCCTCCATTTTCAACCCTGGCATCTCACAAATGGAATTTTGATGTTAAAGTATAGATTTGTTTTTCCTTCTTAAGTTTCAAACAACGTCTAGAAGAAAGGATATCAGAATAAAACAGGTAAATGATACAGTCTGACTGAGCAATCTGCAGTTACCCACCAAGCCCACCCAGCACTGCTCCTTGGCCAGGAGAAACCTCTAATGCCTCAGCTCTGGCTTCCATGCGAATTAATAGTGTTAGACTATTGTCTAACTGCAATGAGAAGTAAGAAAGATTTGATCATAGAGGGGCTGTGCAATTCAGGACCAGGCTATGCTGTTATTCACTCACGCGCACTGTTAGAGGGTACAGCTCAGAAAGATTCTTGCCTTCCAAGTCAGGAAGAAAAGACACACTGGCAAGAAAATAATAATTTCCACAAGAAATACAGTTTCTTGCTTTGTCTTCCCTGTTTTTACAGTATTAGGACTTTATGCCTTCTATAAGAAACTGTTCAACAAATGCTCTTGCCCAGGGCTGTATCATTAGAGGAGACCCCACTTGCTCCCAGGTTTTTGATTGCCTCTGAATAAGCCTACATAATATTTCATTCCCCTTTGCCTTTTAAACTGGAAACTAGCACCTTTTTCTTTCAGTTGTCTCCAAGCAAAGTCTTGTTTGATATATTCCTGTTATCCTCTGCATTTTAGTCCTGACAGAGATAAATTTTCTCTCATGGATATCAGTTCTTAAGTTATGGTAACACAGTGGCCACAAAGGCACACAAAGGCAGAATAGTCTCATCACCAGAGTGGTGGCTACTGTGGACCCAGGACACCTAATCTCTGCCAACAGATTCACTGCATGACCCTGAGAACACCACTAAATCTCCCTGTATGTCCCGCCTTGTGGTGGGACATAGGTAACAGGACAGACCCTGGAGCTACAGCAAGGCACACAGAATGAGGATGCTCCCTCCAGATCAGCCAAAGATGATCTCTGGAGTAATGCTAGTCTATGTTGAGCGGGTTCCTGGACTACACAGATATTACGGGGTTTCTACCTTCTGCATCCCCATCCTCACACCCTCCCAATACCATTGTTCTTTCCCAAGGGCTAGTAAACCCTTTCTAGTGAGATATCAGAGCTTTACCTCGGATGCCTCTGAAGATGTAGAAACAGCACTTGAGGAAAGGACTTGTCTTCCCATCCACAGCTTTGCTGTGCTCTTCCTGGTAGGACAGAGGATCCCCCACCTCTTCAAAGTTCTCATAGGGATTCTCCAGGATGGACTTGGGGTTGTAGATGGCTCGAATCTTCAAGGAAGTAGAGGGAGAGCCATTGTAAACAGGATTATCCCAAGCCTTCTTCCCCACTGCCTTCAGTTCATGCTCCTCTGAGGCTCGAAAGTGGCTCTCGGCTCTGTTGTTTACGTGAGACGAGCTCATGGCTAGCCACTGCCAGCAGAAGTACTTTTAAATTGGAATTGTGAAGATTGCCTGCCCAGGCTGGAGTTGTGAGCTAGCAGAGAGGGAATCGGGCAATGCCAAACAGCTTATCTGCCTCAGCGATGCAGAAGAGGGTGCACCACCAGCTTCCCACAGATAGCGCACATCCTCTCTCTCCTTTATACCAGCTCAGCTGGTGACACCTATCAGAGGGGTGGCACTACCCGTTGTTAGGAGCCACCGTCAGCCCTATTATTCCAGCGGTCCTGGGAACACCGACAAGTCCAGGAGACTTTCTTTGCTTTCTAAGGGAGGTAACAGACCCAGATACCATGGTGGGAAGGGGAGGCTGCTAGGAGACGGCCCCTGAGTTGAGGGGGGAGGCAAGAGGAGGAGGCGGCTGGTGAAGCTGCTTCAGCTCCAGGTGAAGCTCCGGCGGGGCGCAGCCGGGGCTGGGAGCCGTGGCGGGACCCGGGCAAGCGCCGCCGGGGAGCGGGGCCGGACGGGGAGCCTTCGCTCCAGGGGTCGGGGAAGTTTCGAGTTTCAAATAGAAGCAGCGAAGAGCGGAGCCGGCAGCAGCGCAGCACCGGCGTCACCAGGTGGCGCCGGCAGCTCGCCACGGGCGAGTGCCTGCACTCGGGCTCGGAGGCACTGCGATTCCTTAGCCCAGCATTGCGGGTGCTTCAGGAAGAAGCTGGGTTTTGGCCTAAAACGTGATCCCGGTCAGCGTTTCCAGAGCATCCTCTTTGCTGTCTCATTGTTAAAAGCAGGAGCGAAGAACAGGGGTAAACTTCTGGTGTTGGCTTTGGAAACCAGGGGCTGGACTCCTCTGCTTTTGCAGAATTTCCATAAGCCCTGCAGCACCGGCTAGCCCTGAGGCAAACCTGAGAAAACACAGAGTTATACCAGGCAAAACTGGAAATAATAATACCTAGGGGTTGCCAGAATCCCCCCTACTCCCCAGCCAGCAGGAAGAAGTATCCCCAGGCCCCAGAGGTGCTGGAGGCCTGAGTGCACCCCTGGAGAGGAGGATCAGGTGGTGCCTTAGCCCTGGGATAATAGGCTTCTGTCTTGGGGATGAGATGACAAACGAGCGTATAGCCTGAGCCTGGTCCTTGCTCAGGTCTGAATACATAAGTTGGAAGAGATGCTTCTCCACAGGTACTGGTAGCTATTTTTCCTGACATTACCCAGAGATACAACATGACTCTTGCACCTGTAGGACCACAGGGCAAGAGCGGTTTTTCTGGACTATAATGTTCATATAGGTGATGCCAGACACCGAGTAGCTGCTTGAACAGTGAGGCAAGACCTAATACTCATAGGGCATTAAGAAGGCAACAGCTTGCAATTTCAGTAGCAGGCTGGAGATCTGGGCTGGATCCTGGAGTAAATTTGGTATTATTAGTGCATGTCGTTTTTTATTGCTCCCCAGCAAAACGAGAGTGATGGAGGGGAGTCATGGGGTGGATGGACGGAAAGCATTTGCAGAGCTCTCTTGCAGCTGAAACGCAGAGGGATGAGACCTCAGTGAAGGGTCACATGCCAGAGCTGGGCCTCCAGTCACACCCCTGGGGCCGTACAGCAGATATCCCTGCCCATGCACAAGCAGCACGGCTTATGGCGCAGAGCTGCTGCTTTTGGGGAGCATGCGGGTTTTTCCGCAGTGCCTCTCTCACTGCCTGTGGCACAGCACCATGTCACACCACATGGCATCCTTCAGGGCCCAGGTGCATTGCAGACCGGCCTTCTCGTTGGCTCAGCCACAGAGCAGGTGGTGAGAGGGGAGACCTTGACTTTCTGTGTCAAAAGACTTGCCGGGGGAAAAAGGGTGAGACTGGCCAGTTTGTAGTTCCCCGGGTCTTCCTTTTTTCCCCCCTTTTTAAAAATGGGAGTTAAGTTTCCCCTTTTCCAGTCAGTAGGAACTTCACCAGACTGCCACAACTTCTCAGATATGATGGAGAATGGCTTAGCAACTTCACCACCGGTTCCCTAAGGACCTGTGAATATACCTCATTAGTTTCCATGGCACCTTCAGGTTCCTCAGATGGTCTTGAGCCTGGTCTTCTCCTACAGTGGGTGGTTCTTCATTCTCCCCATCCCTCCCTGCCTTTGCCTTCTGCAACTTGGCTGGTGTGGCTAGAGCACTTGCTGGTGAAGACTGAGTTAAAAATATCATTGAGTACCTCAGCCTTCTCCATATCCCGGGTAACTGGGTGTCCCATTTCCTTCCAGAGAGGGCCCATTTTCCTTAGTCTTCCTTTTATCACTGGTGTACCTGTAGAAGCTTTTCTTGTTGCCCTTGTCCTCCCTGGCCAGATTTAATTCTATCTGTGCTTTAGCTTTTCTAACCTGATCCCTGGCTGCTCAGACAATTTCTCTGTGCTCCTCCCAGGCTACCTGTCCTTGCTTACACCCTCTGTAGGCTTCCTTTTTGTGTTTGAGTTTGTCCAGGAGCTTCTTGTTGAAGCATTTGGGTTTTTTTTGTTTTGTTCAAACATGTCTGTGTCACCTGATTTTGAACAGCCTAACACAAGACAGAACAAAGAGCATCCTATAATTAAAGAAATGCACGTAGTGCTTTGCAGGCAGGCTGGGCTGACTCATTCATTTACGCAGGTCTGTTAAGGTCCTTTTCAGCCAATAAACTGGAACCATACTGTTAGTGCCCGCTTCGGTTTCGGAGGGTGCTCTGGGTGGGGCTCGAGTTGTCTATCTGGCTTGCAAAATGGTACAAGGATCTCCTTGCTAGGAGGCAGGATATGTATTTGCATAGGAAGCTGCCTTGTTTTACACTAGATGGTGCAGGGAGAATATGACTCAAGCCTTAGGACCCCATAAATCACCATGCTATGTGTTGCCCTCTGTGGTGTTTGCTGTAAAACCCTGTGGAGCACCAGTATTTGCTGGCTGAGGAGCCACACATGTCTGATGGCACCTTTCAGCACTTACTTCACATACTTATTCCTTCCAGTGCCTTGGGCCTTATTCACAACCTTTCATTCTTGTGAAAACCAGCCAACAGAATTTCTCTTCTCCATTCTCTTCCCCCCCCACCCCCTGCCCCCCCCACGATGAGGTCCGTTTTTCAGCAGGCCTAGAAGAAACCTTTCAGAGATACCCAGGGAGGGCTGGTTCTAAAATCAGAAGCCACCATCACAGTGGGATTCAGCATGTTAGGATAAGACAAAGGAGCGCAGCCCCAGAAGTTTTCCTGTCAAGAAATTCCTTAAAATATGATATGTATCAGAGCGGTTCCCGGACCGATCGCTCATTCACTGCACAGAGAGGTTCCCCAGGGAGAAGGGCTGTCAGCAGAACTGCTCACACACAGCCACAGATGAACAAGAAATAAGCATATGCATTCACGGTACAGGAACTCTGGGGTTGCTGCTCTTTTTTTTTTACTGGCTTCTTTCTAGAAGTCAGTACTGATGCTCTGAGGGAAGCCTGGAAATTTGTCCTGAGGCAGAAGCAAGGACCAGGAAAGAGCACAGTAAGTGTTCTGTGGTATAAAAAGCCACCACGAGGAAGAGATAATTTGTTCATTGTGACCACAGGGAAGGAGATTTAATTTAGACACTGACGGAAGCCACTGAGCAGGTGAGAGGAAGAAAGCTGTGGAAGAGTACACCCAGGGAGAGGATACATTCCCTGCTGCTGCAGAACATTGTTATGAATAGGCTAGGTGAAAGTCTCTTCGATAAGGAGAGAGAGGGGAGGGTGACAGGAAGGAATTTTAAAGTTAATGACAAGATTTCATCTATTGGAAATCATGTGATAAGAGGAGAAAGGGAGAAGAGTTACATTTTAAAAAGCCAACAAGTAACCTTAATCACTGTATATTGTTTGTATAGTATTGTCAGTGCTCTGACTTCATTTAAATTGCTGATTCAAATGGCTAATTGAAACAGTGTTTAACATCAAGAAAAATATCCAATTTATCTTGAGGTACGCACACACACACAAACACCCCCCCTACAATTTTCCATCAAGATCCCCACAAACTAAGAGCTGTAGAGCCACTACTAATGAGCAGCACTAAGTAGGACAAAATATAAAGATACCGTCTACTAAGTAACACTGCTATCACCAAAAAGACAGTCTGTAAGATCAAGGACTACCCTTCATTATACTGCCATAGTTCAGAAACAACAGGCCTGCTTCTGAGTGCATAAACCCTCCTTCAGGCTCCTGGAAATCTTCTGACCAAAAAAATTAAAATAAAAAAAAAAAAGGCTTGCATTTCTAAAAATATGTTTTTCCCCAATGATGTCTTCTCACCTAATAAAATCTATTGCCTTTCCCCACACCCCATGTCTTTTTTATAGCAATAACTCAGCTCACCAATAGCTATAACGACTCCGCTGCTGTAACATGGTTAAATCCAACAGCACTTGCCCATAGTTCAGCAGCAGCTGGGCAGGTGTGCAACTCTGGACGCTCTGCATCCTTCAGAAATAGTTCTCCAATTATCCTGTGCAAAGACCTCCAGAAACAGGACAATGTGGCAGTGGGAGAAGGAACACACGTGCCAGGTATACGCCCAGTGCTCGTGGCTGTTTTAGCAATCGCTATGTGAATTTGCAAACACTCAGCGTGCATTGCCATGAGCCTGTAACCAGTCTCTTCACCTGATCCAAATCTGCCCTTTTTCACCAGCTCGGCACAGGGTTGCGAGCTGATCTGACTGGGGTAACATCGATGTTTCCTCCCAGTGGCATCATAGAGTTTGGCTTACTTATGTTTGCAATTATGGGTATTGCCCCTCAAAGGCTCTCAGGGAAATGGACATCACAGCACTTGAAGGGTAGGCACGCAGGAGCTTTTGCAGGTTTTCTGTGATTTGTTTGTTTGTTTTTAACTGTTCTTCTATATAGCTAATCTATAGTGCTTATATGGTATGAATAAATCTACCCTGCTTCTTCACAGGAGTCACCAATTTTGCTTTACAGTGATTGAATCTCCTATAAAAAAAAAGGGCCAACAACCTTCTGCATAGCAAAGGATAAAAGAAAGCATCTAAATAATCCAAATAACAATTAAAAACATATTAGCAGTAGGTTCCTTCAAATATTCACTATGAAGTTAGTTGTGGCATGACCATTATATTTGTAACTGTTTTACAGGAGAAATATGAGGCACAGCTAATTTTGCCATTAATGCGTAACACGATGATCACACGATACATGGGTGCTGAACTCAGGTAGAAGGCCCTTGTGAAGGAATATGAGGCTGCCTATGCAGAGCCAAAATAAAAATCCTTTTCAAACAATCCAAATTTTTAAAAAAGCTACAAGTACTATAAAGCAGAGAAAAGAGGAGTAAATGTATATATGACACAATTAGACAGTTCTTTAGTTTCATGACATGCTCTTTTCCTAAAAAAAAAAGAAAAAAAGAAAAAATAAACAAACAAAAACCCCAAGTGTCTGATGGAGTAGATATCCTAGATAGCAAGCAAGTTATGCAGCAAGTATGGTCCCTGTTAAGTGTCAACATTAGATTCATCCACTTTAGTGGCAAGTGTAAGGCCTTACTATACATAGTACACTGGGAGGGAATTAATCACAGTAAAACACTCAAAGGCAACAACATGGTAGATTTGATTTAATGTTCATTAAAAGGACACATGCCTGTTGCCTCTCTTCCAGTTTAGCTAGGACAAGCTTGAATACCTCTATTAATTCTAATTAAAATAATGTGATATGAATTAAATGGAGAAAAAAAAACTTTATTTTGACACTGTGCAATACAGTTTAAAACATAATTTAGGAAACAGACAAAGTGGCACATTTAACTCAATCTTCCTGGAGAACTCACCATCCCTGCGTGAGACGTTATTGCCCACCTTGGCACACTTTCTCTGGAATGTGTGGAGGTTCAAGCTTGCCACGGGTCACTCCAGTGGTAACACTGCGGCCGTGCACAGTGACCCTCAGCACAGCCAGGGAGCAGGAAAACATCTACAGCTGCTAGCTGGATCTTGAGTTTTAGGGTCGCTTGCAAAAGCCATTAGCTGTCATTAGCTGTCCGCACCAATCCAACTGCACCACACAGGCAAAGTTAATTCTGCCCTCTACCCTACACCTCACTTGTACCTGTCCAACCAACAGCTTTCCAAGATCTACCTTCAAACCATCCATATTTCACCCTTTCACACTAAATTTCTCTCCTGCTCTCTCTACACCATCTCATAGATAAGCCTTCACAAACTAATCCATTCGTTCTGCAATAATACTCTGACATCAACAAATGCCTACAAGAAGGCTTCCATGATAACACTCCAACGTCAACAAGCTCTAGCATGAGAAATTTTACTTTCTCCTTAAGTTTCTACCTTACACTAACCACTGACAAACACACACTGTCCTCACCAAAGCCAAACGCCGCAACAGCTAGTGCCAAATTAAAATCGCATGTGCAGTGCAATGTTGTAGGTGTGAGTTAATGCAGAGCTGGACTTGGAAGTTGCAGAGCATACACCCTATAGTTTAATACGGCATTTTACTGGGGAATCTGTGTTCTCCCTGGGATTAGTGTATCAGCAGAAGATGTTCAAAGGCAAGACAGGAATGGCTTTCCAGGTCTCTGAAGCTGAGAGCAATAAATTTTACCTGTGTTGTGGCACAGGATCTTCTTGTCCACTTGCTTCTCTATCCAAACAGGTGCTGCAGGAGATAGACAGATAAAAATATTTAGGACAGGATTAACAACATCAACATCCCTGTCCCCAAGCTTGCAGACATCCTAGGATGCCTTCCACACTACCGGTTAAGGTAGTCTAAAGGACAAGATGGTCACAGATGCTGAAATAGTTACAATAGGGAAGACGTGAGATGAAACCTACCACAAATCACGTAACTAGCAAAAAGGGTCCCATTTACTGGTTGCTGTGGCAAGCATACATACCTGGAGACAACATCCCACTCAAATCCTTAGCGTAAGCAGAAGAGAGCACCAAAGAGTTCATGAATTCCCCAAAACAGCAGTATCAAACCGTGAATTAGAACTACAAAGCATTTGGATTTCATGGTTAGAAAATAAAAGTTCAATCAGTTAATAAAGGGCAGACACTTGTTGAGATACTGAAGGCAAATCTATTTGCCAGACCTAAGAGGACAGCCTCTCCAGGAGCTCACCAGCCACTGCTGAAGCACCCCCAAGGGGAAATTTTTTCTCCAATAGAGATGATGCTGGGACACCAGTTACAGACTAACTAACCCTCTGTGCTGAGCAGGACTGGAAGCTCAGCTCTGAAGGTCCTCACTTCCCCACTCCTACACCCTTGCTGGAGCACCAAGACTGAAGTGTTCATCTCTATAACCAGCTCCTATCTGGATTTTGACCATTCCATTTAGTTTTATTCCTGGAGCATAATAATCATCGCAGGGGTTTAAGGTTTCCCAGACGTCTCATTCTTGAGAAGCCTCGTACAACAAAGTTATAGCACTACACAATATATTATAGTCACTCTTTGCTGCAACTGAAACAAAAAATACACAGCCATGGATAAGTAATTCTACTCCAGAGTCCCCATTTTGTTATTTATGGTGCTATGTTCATTCTATTGGTCATAATCCATTTTCAGCAAGCTCCCATGCAGCTTATACACAAGCATTTGGTTCCCATTCCCAGACAACGTGAGCTGAGCTAGAGCTGGTGGTTATCCCCAGGGAGCGCATCAGGGTGAGAGGAGGGGAAAATAGTGGTGGCATTACTAATCAACTGCTAAATATCAGAAGAAAAAAACCTGACTTCCAGGCAGAATACTTTGGTGACAATTAAGCTGTTTATACTACATTTGGAAATTTTTCACAGCACAGTGTATTAACATGTCTTTACTTTTCATTTAAACCAAGTCTTTTTTGACTATCTCCATTTTAGCATCAAATGAGTGGATTTACTCTGTGTTTGAATCACTTGATACCATTTTCATTTTAAGAACACGCAGAAGCTAAGACAGACAACCCTCTCATGAGGGACCTGTTGAAGAACTGACACAAAAGGTGAAAGCTGCCATCTGCCAACCAAGAGGTAGAAACACCCTCGGTCAGTAAGCAGCCTTATGTGTCTCCAATCCATAAAGACAAATCTACCTGAAGAGGAGGAGAAGGTGGAGAAGGATCGGAGTGCATCTTAGACAAGCACAGGTTGAAATTGAGCTTGTTAGAAGAAACTTGCTACTGTATTGTACAACTTAGCAAGAAGTCTCCATAAACGTTTGTATGTGTATAAATATATATTTACTAACACATATTTCCTAACACACTGGAGAGCTCTCTTGCATTCATGTACCCATGCAGTGGCCCTCAATGAGGATTTCACTGGCTGGCTGAAAACTCACAGGGAATGGCATGTGCAACTCCAGCTGAGTGGAAAGAAGCAGGTGTAGGAGGACATTACAAGGTCCTTTCCAAGACAATGGCCATTTTGCCTCTTTTCAGAATATAACAACTAAATGTTCTTGGTCTGTTAGTCTTACTTTGATGATGAATAACCTGTACTACTGCTCTGCAGGGTGTTGTTTTCTTAAACCTCCATTGCAATACATCCAGATGTCCACATGGGTCTGTGTGTGCATGTACACACGCCCACACCCACTACAGACTTTTCTGTTGAGTTCCACATCAGCTAAAAAGCATTAAAGCTTGCACTTCCAATCACCATGCCCTGTCTAAACTTGAGGCCTTGCAGGCACCTTTCCCCCTAGTTTTACCCAGAACATTCAGAATGATGGTCTCAGTATGCTGAATTGAATGGGGTCTAGGAAGGGAGCCCCCACACCCCATGGCTCCCACTGGCTGCTCAGGGCCTTGAGCACTCCTGCACCAGTGACTCTCCAGCAGCCACCCAGCTCTTGTAGCCCCAATTCCAGTAGGGCCAGTCCAGCCTTGGTGAGCCCTGACATGACATGATGTCAGTGAAAGAATAACCAGAAGCTGGCTAACAGCTCTGGTGCAGCATCTCTGTAGCAAGCGTGCTCTGTGCTTGGAGCTGTCTGGGCCAACCTTGTATTGGCATTACCAAGAGGAAAGTCCATCTTTGAAACACTGTGGGCAGGGATGAACGCCCAGGTGGACACCACACCTAAAGAAGCACAAGTGCCCTAAGGGGCCTGGCTTGAAAGCAAAAGATACTTCCTTCTGTGCAATGCCACTGGCTCTGGGGTGGCAACCAAGCAGCAGTTCACTCCCAGAGGTGACCCATGCTTAGAGAGTCAGCAGCTTCCTTCAAGGTCCTCAAAGAGCAGCTTCCAACAGGCTGGGCTGCTGTCAGTGCCAGTGTCTTTGGTTATAGGCTGCTTTAGCACAGCCAGCAGAGAGAAGGACACACACCCCCTGTGTCCCATGGCATATCACAAGCAAACACCTGCCAGTGTTCCCTGAAAAGACAAAGCAGGATTCAGAGATCAAAGATTTCTTCCCCAACCCAGCTATCTGCCAGATGAAGGTCAGTCCCTGCATAATACCCCTGAGAATACAGCAGGCTGCAAGCTCATGTTGAACAAGCATGATGAGAGGAAGGGATGCTGATCACTCATCCTTGATTTGCTCCTGAAAGGGCATAGGCTGGCTTTTAAACACCTGTGTGGAAGGCCTGTTCCTCTGCACCCTTCACCCTTGCCACCGACTCTTCAGGCAGATCACTTGCTGCTTTCCCTCAATATCTCTGTGCACAAGGTGAAGAACCAGCTACTAAGTGGTGTGTTATACAACTAGAGAAAGTCATTATACCATAAAGGCCTTCCCAGTAATCAGGAATCCTCGGGCTCTGCATAGCCTATTCCCTTGGAGAACTTACAGGTTACATGAATAGGAAAGAAAATAAAGGCTGGCACAGATGTGAAGAAACTGGCTGGACCGTTTATGGCAGAGAGAGTTGAGCGAGAAAGACCTCCAGACTCCTGTCCCACCAGGTTCCTGGCAGATGAAGCCTGCCTTTCTATAGCTCAACACCAACAGGGAGAGGTCCACATCCAAGAATTCAGTACCTTGTCTGTTTAGTCCTGAAAAGGCCTTCCCTTTAGCAGTCAGTATGCTTCTATGATAAGGTAACATAAGGAGCAGTTTAAATCTACAGAAGTAGGAAGAGCTAGTTGAAGAGGAGAAGCAACTTATGAGACAGTACAGGCCTAAACTGGTGAAAGCTGCACTACAGAGTAGGCAAATGTACAGGAAAAAAATAACAGGAAGCATCAGAAGGGAAGTCCCAACTCATCCCTCACATCAGCTTTGTTAACAGAAGCAAGAACGATGGAAAACAGCATCACTACATCCACCTTCCTGACGGAGTACCATAATTCGTATAATGGGAGACTAGTAAAAGAAGGTTTCTGTTGTGACATTGTTCCCCTCTTACTGAAATGGTGTCCCTGCTGATGTTTCCACTTTTAGATGCACCAGAACTTTTTTTAAGCATTTCATCTCTGAAGCATAAGAGAGGTCTATGCTCTTTTCAGTTTATTCACGGTAAATCTTGCATCAATATATTCTGTGGTTTCATTAACTATTATTTGTACTTCACTGCTTTTCATCCACTCACCAATTACTTACAAGTAATACTTAGAAGTTAACTTATGAGTTTAATAAAGCTCTGGAACTCATTATTGTGACCACCTAGATTTGCTGGGCAGCTCCCAGGTATTTTACAGCATGTGGCTCTTGGCTACCAACTGGCACAGGGCCGCCCTGTTTGGGAAAGCTCACTGGGAGCATCATTGACCTTTTCTGACTTTCTGGACACTTCCTATGAGGATGGTGTTCAAACCCCTCAGTAATCTGGGTCCAGCCTACCTCAGACGCTTGCTGCCCTGCCTGAGATGCAATTCCTCACCCGAGATCTGTGGGATGCTCGGAGGGCTGCAGCCCTATACTTCCAGTTTTTGCTGGACTTCGGCAACCTTGCAGGAGTCAACAGACCAGATCTCTCTCTCAGCTTCTCCCCTTCCCCCTGTAAACAGCCAAAAACGTAAAATTCTCAGTGAACATGTGACCCGTGGTCCGCGGGGCAGCACAGGACTGCACTGAACGGGAGAGTGGCAGCTTGACGGGAAGGACAAGGGCAACCACCAGAGTGCTCGTCCTCGCCCTCTCCCGTCCCCGCCTGTGGGGCCGGTGGCCCCGCTCTGCGGGAGGGGGAGGCTCCCACCGCTCCCGGCCTCTCTGTGCCGGTACCTCGGAGGTGCCTCCCGGGCCCCGGCCACCGGGTGGCAGCAGCGCTCCGTCCTGCCGCCGCGGCGGGTGGCGCAGCCCTCCCAGCCCCACGCCCGAGGTGCCCGGCTGCGGCAGGGCCCGCGCCCAGAATCCGCTTGTGACCCGTGGGTGTCGTGTGCTCCTCACCCCGGCCGGGTGACGCCATTCTCCCGCCACGACCATCTCTTCAGGTGGTCCTTCCATAGGAGCGGAGGTGGCCCAGACCTCCCACGCACGCACAGCAACGCCCCTGTGTGAGGGCAAGCCTCTACTGCTGTCCCAGGAGCCCTCCAGCAACACGGCTTTGGGGCTGCTGCCTTTTCCACAAGGGCCCCCCCAGCCCCAGGCAGGTTATGGGCGGAGGGGGCCGTGGCCTTCTGGGTGACAGCAAACCATCTCATCCGCTGACTTCCCTAGACACCTGCCCGTGTCAGGCCACAGGATACCAGGGGAGAGTACAGCCTGGACCACTGTCCCAACAGGCTGGGCACGACTTGTGAGCCAGAGTTAGGCCTGATATAAACCTCATTGACTGCAACATAACCCCGTTCAACAACCCTCTTGTTCAACACAGAGAGGAAGCAGATTGCCTTCTTCCAGCCTCATCCTTGCCTCCCTTCGCTTCTCCTGTGGCCACCACCAATCGGCTCCTTCATGCCGAGCGCACACCTTGCATTCCTTCCTATTTTCCTCACTCCCTCCTGAATCGTCCCCAAATTCGCTCCCTCTTTGAGGGCGTGGTGCCCACTGCTGAGCACATTTCTCCAGCTGGTGCCTTCCCAGTGTCGGGATGACTTCACATAGTGACCTCTGCTGCTCCTGCTGCCACAGCCCCAGCTTTGTTAGCTTATATAGCAACCCCCTGGCACTGCTGACTTGGGTTCAGCTGCAGCTCCACAAAGGCCTCCTGGGCCAGGCAGCACAGGATGGCTGCCTGGGCACCCGCTGCCTTGTCCCCTTTGTGCAGCTCATCCTGCTTGCATGGTCCCCTCCTCAGTTGGCTCCTACCGCCTGGGACCACATCCCCCGGCAGCCACGAGCACTGGGAATCCCAGTCCCACCAGCACTCACCTCCCACAGCAGATTGGTGGTGTCCTCTGCCAAATTTAGTCAATTACTGCTGGCTCTGTCACCTTTGTTAATAAAGACAAGATGGGCAGAGCCATTACAGCCCCAACAAGACCCATCCTGTCACTGCCAAGACAGAGCTACAGAGGCCCCTGCCAGCTAGATGAGAAGAAGGACATCTTCTTCAGGGACTAGGTAGAGCACTCAGCTATAAATCCCGTCTGAGTGCAGGTGTTTGGGATGAAGGGAGTGCAATTTATTCCACCTGGGAAAGCTTTTTCTGGCAGGTTGCTGCTTCCCGCACATCACCCACGTGCTGCAGCATAAGGGGCAGACACCTTCCATGGAGGGCAGTATCACAGTCCCCACCAGCAGGCACCTGCCCAAAGTTGCCAGGCTCTTTGCAGTTAAATCACTGCATGTTGAGAGGGGCTGGGTGACAGACCTTGGGAACACTCCCACCTCTCAGGGCCTTCTGGCAGGGGCAGACAATGCAGATATCCCATGCAGATAATTCAGGGAAAGTCCAAGGGGTGGGGCTGGGGGGATAAAACTGGATTAGCAGTTCAAATTTACATTCTCAGCACTGGTTAACTGTCATGTAGCTGATACCTGGCCGGGGGAACTCACCCTGCCTGCTCCTGTCACGCCTGGGGCAAACTTTAGAGATGAGACACAATGAGATCAGGGACCTCCAGAGCAAAACCTGGAGCATCTCTGACACTTGCTGCAGGAGTATCCCTCTCCCTCAGGTGTCAACTGCTGACATTTTGATACTGTTTTTTCCCTTAGTCCCTGGCTGAGACTCACGTTAGCACCCACGTGCTGAAGAGGAGAGACCCTGTCCCCAAGGGTGAAAGAAACATCCGTGATAGATCCAGCAGCACCAGGGGAAGAGCTGGGTCCCTGCACCCGAGGGCCTGGCACATCCTGAAATCCAGCTGTGAGGCCCAGGGAGGAAATGCAGAACAAGGAGTCCTGACATCTTCAGAAACCAAGGCAGGGACCTTCTGGGCACCAAAGAGCTGCCCTAGTCCTACCCCAGCATGTCCTGAGCTCACTCCGTTGATTTTGGGGGGATGGTGCTGGCCAAACCCTGGCTAGAGAGCAGAGGGGCAGATTCCTCAGGAGCTGCTCGTGATTCACCACCCTTCTGCCTTTGTCCACTGGTTTTCCCTAACCAAACTGTTGTTTAGATGAAGATCATTTGTCCGCAGTGCAATTATATCAAGTCGACCTGCACAGCCATATGCTGCACAATACTTGTTTTCCTCTACTCACTCCTAACCGTGTCATTCCAAATAATCCATGACGGTCCCATTTTATAGGTAGGACAACAAGAGAAGAAAGGCACGGGTGGCCATTTGAAAAGCCAGAGGCTGGCATTGGTTTGAGGATTAGATGCTACATGTGCCTGACATTCACGGGTGAGCCAATCACCTGGTTGGGCCAGCTTTTTAAGGATAAACTTGACTGATTGAGAAAGAGGAGGTGAAGGAGGAGTCTGGGACCTACCAGTCACTGGCAAGGTTGCGTGTTTGTGCACCAGTTATCTGTTATCTGTGTTCCAGCACTTTCCAGACTCATTCTACCTCAGCGTCCAGGCGTGTCAGCTCTGGGGGGGTGTCACTGCGGGGTGGTCTCGGCATATTACAGAAGTTGTGATAAGGTGGGGACATCCTTGGAGGGATGACATTGCAGTCCTTTGCTAGTGGTTTGAGAGGTGCCACCCTGACAGGCATCCATCCCGCAGTGCTGCACAGCCCGGTGTCACGCATGCAACCGAAGCTTTGCCGGTGCAGGACAGGGTAAGTTGGCCTGGATTCTCCCTGTGCGTTATTTTTTCTGTTCAGGGAGGCCCTTCAAATTTTAGGGTTGCTAATCTTTATACATAACTCCTTTTGCAGAGTCGTTATTCCCAAGGCACGACACAGAGCCAACGGACTATTTAAAAAGCAGAATGGCACAATGGACAAACAAGGCAAAACCTCAGCGCTAAGGTGTCCCCAGTGCCAAGCAGAATCAGACGGTTTCTCCACGTGTCTTCCCTGTGCTACTATTTCTACATCTATAGTTTGCTCTGCTCGCAGTAGCATGACATTGTGAGCACATGCTCCACTGTTGCCCTCAGACTTTTATCTGCAGAACTGATCTCTCACCAATTTACTCTCCCGACGTAGGTTTGGACAGTTGACTCTTCCCCTCAAACCAGAACTTTGTACTTGTCTAGTGAATTACATCCTATTTATTTCAGTCCATGTTCCCCATTTGCCAAGATCTTATTGGAAATCTAAGCAGGGTGACCTCCAACACATTTTCCACTCTTCCTAGCCTAATGCCGTCTGCAGAAGTAGGAAGCTTGATCTGCCTTCCATCATATATATCAGCAGGGAAATTCAGAGTAGCTGCGCTGCAGGTATGGATCCCAGAGCCCTTCCAGCAACCCTCAGACTGAAAGTGGGTGCTCTCAGCCCAGTTTCCCAAAACCTCCACCACCATCCTCATCTAGGTAAAATCAGGAGGGTAAGAACAGTTGTCATAATGTCATGTAACTCTATACCAAAAGCCACACAGTTCTGCTATTTTGCCCTCACCTCACTTTCTTTTCTCAAAGACTCGGGGATAAAACCACCTGGCATTATCAACTAGAGAAAGCTGAAGTCATTTCTGTGCCAACATGGGTTGTTCTTGAAGTTTATACCTGCAAACATGATGCCCTCAACACACATCTCGGATGAAGCAAAACGCATCCCTTCCAGAACACGCCGACTGCCCGCTGTGTGAATGCGTGAATATATGAATGCATGTGGTGGCCCATCATCTGCTGCAGCTTTCCAGTGCCACGAGGACCAGGCTTTGTAAGAGGCCTTTGTAGATTAACTTTTTGAATGAGACTTCTATGTTAGCACTCTCACAAGACTTAAAAGACAAAACAAGGAAACTTTAAAAAGGTAATCAGAAATAGCTGAGAGCAGATATTGGGCTGCAGGGCCCTTTCAGTGTTACCTGCCCAGGATTTCTTTCACACTCTCCCCCTGTTATCACTCCAAACACAAACACCAGCTTAACATGGGGCATTTTGGCCACCAAAACTAACATGAACCCAGATGTCTGCAGCCCTTCTCTTTAACTATGGAAGTAGATGTGGAGAGGGGAGAGTGTGTTTCCAGCTCCATTCTTTAAAGGAGACAGGGTAGACAGGTTCTTTAAAGACCTGGAAAGGCAGCAAAACCAGGCAGGCAGGTAAGGGCTTCATTCCCAGCAAAGAGACCTAAAAATGTTCCCAGCCAGAAACATAACAGCTTGTAGCACCTCTCTTCTTCAGGACTCTGAATGTCCTTTCCTTGGCCAGCCATACGCACTGCCACAGCCTGTCACACGTCATGGTGGGGAGACAGTCTGCTTAGGTGAGAATCCTGAAGGATTTTCAGTTCTGAATGGACTTGGACAAAGGACACATGCACCACCCCCATTTTACAGACACAAAAAAAGAGATACAGCTCTTCACTGAGACAAGCAAAGAGGGAAAGGAGGAAAAGCAAGGCTGGATTCTGGAGGAATACAAAAGACAACTCTCTGCTCTAGTGCTGTGGCCCAAGAGGAAAGAAAGCATTCACTTTAAAGGAGACTGAGTATGGACGTAGGCAAAGTTGGGGGTGGCAGACAGGGAGAGACACGCCCCATCTTTGAGGTTTTCCTTTGTGTGCCACTGCTAAGCCTGCAGTAGGGAAGGCTGGGAAGAGGGTCCAGCAAGTTTCCCCTTTATCCTTCCTGCTTCTTCTACCAGCAGCAGGTATGCCTTCTCAGGGCAGCCCCACCAGTTTCTCCCTGCCATGCTACGCCCACTTTCCCTAACAGGAGTCTATCAGAAATCTCTCCAGAAGGAGAAGAAATACCTGAGATTCAGCCAGCAGATCGGAAGGGAGATGTTTCCCTGATCTCTAGACCCCAGGTTATTTTAACTTCGGAAACCATGTGTTCCTAAGTGTTGGGCAGCCTCCAAATGCCCAGGCTGCTATTGCAGCAAGGAAACGGTAGAAAGCAATGATGCAGAGCACACACACTAAGAGGATACACACTGGCATGGGACACCATGCTCTCCCCAGCAGGAGGAGCCGCAAACTGACCTTGGATGTGCCCTGATCCTTCCCTGATGCTGCAATTTGCCCCTGTGCTGACCATGTGGCAATCCGTCCCCAGGGCTCACGCGTACAGCCCCGCAGCATCACCTTTCTCCCCACACAGATGGAGATGCGCTCTTAGATGCAGCTGGCATCATAGATGTGTTAGCTGCATCTAAACCTGGGTGGCACCGTGGAGCAGGAGACAGCGTGGCATTGCCCGCGCCACCTCAGCTGGGTCAGAAGATCTGCCACTAGGAGGTGGCATTTCCCCAGGTCCCTGCTTGGCACTTACAGGGTGCTGGCAGCAGGGGATGCTTGAGAGGATGGTCTCGGCCTGAAGAGAAGGGGCAGGAGGTGTGGGCTGTAGGTGTGGGAAGGAAGGCACAGAAGGCCTGGAGAAGGAGAAAGGACAGCTGAGATGATGGAAGCAAACCACATCCCGAAAAAGGGAGGCTGCAGAGGGTGTCGCTGCCCAGCCAAGGCAGTCCGGGCAGGGTGGGGAAGGGCGGTCAGCATGCCGACTCCTTGGCACCTGGCCTGCCATGTCTGATGTGGGTAGAAAGGCACCAGAGAGCACCAGTGCTGAAGAGAGGGTGGCAACACAAAGACCGCTGTGTTCCTCTGCTCCCCATCCCTTTCTCCCCCTCCTCTCCCAATTTATTTACCCGAGTTCAAAAGACAGCCTCACAGTCCCGAGGGGCTGGCTGAAGTGGCCAAGGGGTGGGCTGTGAGGTCATCTTTAATGAGGGCAAAAATCCAGTGTCAACAATGCTGCCCATTGTATGGCCCTGGTTAGACAATACCGGCTGGGTTCTTGCTGCTGGCAGCCCCAGGACGAGGAGCAAAGCCTGTTTGGGGTAACAGGAGGGGAGGAGGATGGGCAGGGGGTCTGGCACTGCGTCAGGCAGCAGGGGATGGGGCAAAGTGCAGAGATAAGCACCCTATTCCAGTCATGGCATGTTATCAGCCTAATTCTCGGTGCTGATAAGATTACTGTACCAATGGCAGAGAATTTAGCCATCCTGGTCACAGCCTGGAGGCATGGCCCGTCACCTCACCCTGGCAATGAGACACCAGCGATTTCTGCTACCTTATCGCCTCCACCCTGGCAATGAGACACCAGCGATTTCTGCTACCTTATCGCCTCCCTCTAACCCCACATTTCCCACTCAGCAGCTGTGGGGTGGCAAAGTGAGCACCAGCTTCTCCTTTCTTCTTTGTGGGAAGGTAGCTGGGGGTTTGGCCACTGCTGGTCTTCTGGGAGCTCCCAACAGCAGCTGTTAACTGAAGAGCCCAGGTAACCCGTACTGAATTTAGGCATGCTTTAAGGGTGCGGATGGAGCAGGGGATCTTCAGGAGTTTGTGGGATCCACTGAATTTATGGAGCGACAGATGACGTTCTAAGGAGGGAGGGAAACATGATAGAAAGCAACTAAGCGAGCAAGATGATGCCAGTTCTTGTAAATATAAATCTCACTTTTGGTAAATGCCATGATATCAGACTCCTCAAGCAACAGTTTCTGGAGCCAGGTGACTACACAAGAGTCTTAGCTTTGCATTTCAAAAAGGAGAGCCATTTGCTACCTCTCCTGGCTGAGGAAGAGTGTGTGAAAACATAACACAGGGTCACTAGATTCCAAAAGAGAGCACGTGGGAGAAAGCAACATTAAACAAGGGGGGGCAACCCCACGAGCTGGCATCTGATCCCCTGGCATCTGAACTCCCGTGACTGACAATCCTGGAAGACCTGCAGCTGCCATCACCTTTCAAGCAGGCATTAACTCCGAACTCCTGTAGTCTGAGCCAGGTCTTCTCCCAACTCATTCTGTAGCCGTGGGCCCCCACCTCATTCCTCTGCAACACATCACTGTGCCCAGAAGTCGACCTGTCAAAACTAGAGGGACCATCAACCTCTGGAACTGCTGGCAGCACTGGTGAACCACACTGGTGTTCATCTGCTCTGCAGAGAGGGTCTGATGCCTTTGAAGAGCAGATTCTTTATGAGGGGAAGGAAGAGAAAGAAAGGAGGATTGGAATGACAGAAAACCACGCCTGCACTTCTCCTTGGATGAAAGGTCCATGGCATGATTCTCCTATCCCTAGAAAAAAGCTCTAAAGCTGGAATTGCTTCATAATTCTTCAGGAAAACAATGCAAGAGATGAAGAAAATAATCCTATGAGAATTTTTGTAAACCTTTATTTTTGGCAGAGGGGAAGGGGTAGGGGTCAGCTCTTTCCCCAGTTTTCAGCTTATTCCCTCTTTATTTGAGTCTCCTTTTTTTTCAACTTCTACTTGTGAAATAGAAGAAAAAGGGGAAAACAGGGAATGCTGTTAAAGAAGACAAACAAACAACACGAAACAAACCTTGCAAAGCTCTTGCGGCAAGATTTTGTGTGTGTGTGGCTTTTTCAACATTTTTGGAGGGGGTAACTGAGGAGATTCACTAAAATTTCCAAGATGTCGACACCAGATGAAATCGCCTTGCAAAACGTACTGCTAAATGGAAAATGGAAATGCAGTACTTGTTCTTTTTTTTTTTTTTTTTTGAGGGGAGAGTAGGAAGGAAAATGTTTTGGTGAAATGTCCTTAGCTTAGCCTGGATGCTGTTCTTCTGCATTCTGTCACTGTGGTAGCAAATCCAGGCTGGTTAGTGCATCCCAGGAGAGGAATGCAACCATTCTTTCTCATATGGGCTCTGCTCACAGACAGTGTCTTGGGATAAACCCCGCTCCTGGTTTGTGCCTCTCTTTTCCCCCACCTTGATAAAAAACTGTGAGACCCTCTGACGAAAAGTGCTCTGCAAGAGCTTTTCATGACCCAGATTCATGACCCAGCACAGGGCCTCAGCGGGGTCATGAATCTGGGGGGGGGACTTCTCCAGAAGGTGGAAATAGCCTTACGTTAGACCATGCATTTCTAAAGAAGCCCCATGCTGAAATTCATGGCCTTTGCTGCCCGTGGCATGGCTCTGCTCATCACTGCCCCGTGCCACGGCCCTGGCATTGCATCAGCTCCTTTATGAAAGACCGCGACCTCAGGCAAGAGTCACCAGATGCAGAAGAACTGAATCAGTTTCCTGAGGACGATGGCTGAAGCCGAATCGTTGGTAAGCAGTGCTGCTGAACTCCACCAGCGTCGTACTTCTGCTGAAGGCTCAGCTGCGCAGCTCTTCCTGGAAGGAGGTAAAAGCCTGTCCAGAGAGAAATGGGGAAAAGCCCATTTGCAGCTGTATTGCTGTGTCTATACTAGGCATTTCTGATTTCCCACCTGGGCTGCCCAGTGATCATAGAATCATAGAATCATAGAATGGTCGAGCCGGAAGGGACCTTAAAGGCCACGTAGTTCCAACCCCCCTGCCCTGGGCAGGGACACCTCCCACCAGACCAGGTTGCTCCAAGCCCCATCCAGCCTGGCCTTGAACACCTCCAGGGATGGGGCATCCACAGCTTCCCTGGGCAACCTGTTCCACTGTCTCACCGCCCTCACAGTAAAGAATTTCTTCCTAATATCTAATCTAAATCTACCCTCTTTCAGTTTAAAACCCTTACCCCTTGTCCTATCATTACACCCCCTGATAGAGAGTCCCTCCCCATCTTTCCTGTAGGCCCCCTTTAGGTACTGGCAGGCTGCTATAAGGTCTCCCCTTGAGACCTTATCTTATCTCAAGCCTTGAGCAGCAGAGCTGAGACAGGGGTGTGCAGCAGAGAGTCAGACAGGCAGGTGGTAGGGGCCAGGGGTGCGCAGGGTGCTGGCCATCGCCCCGGCCAGCAGCTCTCCATGGGAGGGAGCCTGGCTGGCACGGCGTGGCCAAGCTTCCAGCCGGCAAAGGGCCAAAAAGCTTTTTGACAAGCAAGGCTGGAGCTGCCGCAATTTAAACATTGGGAAAGCAAACTACCCTGCGCAGCTTGCCAAGATGTCAATGCCTGAACCTCATGGCTACATTTAGGAGCATTAACCTGTTTCAAAAGTGACCAAAATGCCAGCTGCAGAAGCTGGCCGTGCTGCGAAGGGCCTTCCTCAAGGCTGTCCTTAGCACATAAACCTGGGGATCTTCAGGAGTTTGTGGGATCCGCTGAACTTATGGAGCGACAGATGATGTTCTAAGGAGGGAGGGAAACATGATAGAAAGCAACTAAGTGAGCAAGATGATGCCAGTTCTTGTAAATATAAATCTCACTTTTGGTAAATGCCATGATATCAGACTCCTCAAGCAACAGTTTCTGGAGCCAGGTGACTACACAAGAGTCTTAGCTTTGCATTTCAAAAAGGAGTGCCATTTGCTACCTCTCCTGGCTGAGGAAGAGTGTGTGAAAACATAACACAGGGTCACCAGATTCCAAAAGAGAGCACGTGGGAGAAAGCAACATTAAACAAGGGGGGCAACCCTGCATAAACCTGCCAGGTGAGCAACAGCCCCAACAATGGTCAAGATCGATCTCTCCCTCTGTGCAAGAAAAAAATGTGATGGTCACCTCCCAGGATAACTTGGCAGGGAAATATTCAGAAAACTCGTTCCTGTTGTGTGGGAGCAGCCAGACACGGTGTTAATTCCAGAGAATGACAAAGTCTAACTGCCCTGTACATTCCCTCTTAGCCGCGCTCCACGTCTGAGGAAAGAAACTGGTCAAAAAGGAAAGGGCTCTGGTGGGTCTGAGTATCTGCAGAACTGCAAACCTTGAATCCCCAAAAACTTCATTGTCACCCACCAGTAGCACTTCCAGTTCTCCCCCTGGTTTGTGGCATTGAGATTATTTTCCCCATGTGGCATAAACTGCAGATTATTTTTTAAAAACAAGTACCGCCTTCTTTTTTTATTTACTTCCTTTCTGTTTTTCTTTTGGAAATAGCAGGAGTCAGATTTCCTTAGGGTAGTTTTTAGCACACTTTATAGTTCTTCCAACACTCACATAGAAAGTAGGTAGAATCTTTAATTAAAACATCATTTCTCCCCAGTGTTCAGTAACCCTCATTGTTGTTAACCAAACATTTAAAGGAAAGTCTTAAAAGAGACAGTTAAAAGTCCCTCTCTGACTCATGTCAGCTTTCACCATCTAGGAACATCTTCTGACGTGGGCTCTCTGTTTTAATACTGTGTCTCAGAAAGTAAGCAAGACTTCCATTCCTACTGTAAAATTAAAACACAGGCCACTCTCAGATCTCTTCATCCCTCACAGTGAAATGCAAAAGGAGAGACGTATTTTTCCCCCTTTTGCTGGACACCTCTAAATCCAGAGGACAACTGGGCTACTGTTATTTTCCATTGCCACATTTCCCTCCCAGTGATGACAACGCAGCTCACTTTTGACAGCTGCCACCGAATCAGCCCCACTACATCTGAGCAGGATCAGCCCAGGGACGGACTCTGCAAGATCTCGGTTGTCCGTCTGCACCTCATGCGGTCAGTTCCATTGCTGCGGGACAGCTGCCAGGACAGGATATGCGTGAGGGGATATGGGCACACTTCAAAATGGCTTTTGACATCCCTGTTCCACTCCCAGAATGACTCATGTGTCAGCCGGAGGCTGAGATTGAACCCCGGACACACCAGCAGTAGGAGAAAGAGCTGAAACGGGTCCTGGCCAGGGTGATGGCACTAGGGCACCTCAAGCCTTGGTGCTAAGCAGCTGAGGGTGCCTGGCACAGTGACCACACGGTGGGGATTAGGAGAGCTGCCTCCAGGCTCTGCCACCGGCAAGGTTTTATTTGAGGGCCCCCTTTTTCCACTTTTAATGGTGAAGGTCTCCTTGGGATAGAGCTTGGATTTTCCTGTTGCTGGCATTACTGGCTGGTGAAAAGGTTGTTATGGAAAATAGCTGATAGCAAACCGAGCTGCTGCTTTTTCCTTCCGCCCTCCGCCAAAAGGGAGTGTTTTCTGGTGGAAAATGGCCAGGATTCATTTTAAAACGTTGCAGCCAACATTTTCCAGACTGTTTTTGCCTACGGAGATAAAACACCTATGCAGATATACATGCTTATCCGGATGTACAGTTATGGGCGTGCTTCTCTTTGCGGAGATGCATGATTTATATATACATACATAAATATATAAAGCTCCCCACACAGAGCCCCTATACCGAGCAGATGTTTTACGCTGAAGCCCCTTCTTTCCCCGCCGCCAGCTGGGGAGGGGGCGCGGGGCTCCATCGCTGCTCCCCGACACCCCCTGTTCCACTCGGGACAGCCCCCGCGGCGGAGGTGGGGGGGTGCGGACACCCCCCCCATCCCCCGCCCAGCGCAGGGCCGGCGGCCGTGCGCGCTGCCGGCGGCGTGCGCGGAGCGGAGCGGGGCGCTGCGCGGGGCCGTGCGCGCAGGGTGCGCGCAGGGGTGCGCGCCGCGGGGAGCGAACAGCAGATTGCGGGCAGCCAATGGCGAGGGCAGGCCGAGGTGGCACCAAATTTCCCGCAGCCAATCGGCGGGCGAGGGGGAGGAAGGGGAAAAAAAAAAAAAAAGAAAAAAAGAAAAAAAAAAGAGGAAAGAAAAAAAAAAAAAGGCAGCCAGGCATGATGAGAGAGCCTGGCCCTCGCCATCCTCCTCTTCCTCAGCATCCTTCCTCCCGCCCCCCGCCCCGCCCCGCCCCGCCTCCCCTCCCGGGCACGCCGAGAGCCGGGCCCCCGCCGCGACTCGCCGCCCGCCGCGCTGACCCCGCGCATCCCAACCGCGGGCAGGGGGTCACCGGGAGGCCGGGGCGCCCAGAGCCCGGCCCCGCCAGCCGCCGAGCGAGCAGCCCCGCTTAAATACCTCCGCGCCGCCTCCCCGAGCCGCACAGCTCGCCGGGCGAGGGGCCGACAAGAGCCAGCCGAGCGCCGCCGGAGACCTGCGCGCCCGCGTACCGCCGCCGAGGAGCAGAGAGAGAGGCCGCCCCCATGCCTGCGCACTTGCTCCAGGAGGAGGTAAGCGGGGGGCTGCGCGGGGGTGCGGGCGCTTTGTCTTCCCATCGCCCCTTCCTCCTTCATCCCCGCGGCTCCGGCGGTGCCGCGCTGCCGCTGGCTGGGGTGGGGGGGGGGGGGGGGGGGTGAGTGGTGGAAAAGGTCTGGGCATCCACGCGTGTCCGTGCACACGCACGCACGCACACACACGCATACACACACACACGCACACGTACATGTGTGTCCTGTCGGTGCCGCTTGATGAGGCGAAGTCATTCGGTGCTAACTTAAGGCATCACCCCAAGCCTCGTGGGGCGACGGCGAACGCAGCGGGGATCGCCGCCGCCCGGATTATCCCCCCCCGGAGCCTGTGCCCTCAGATAGACTGAGCATAAAATACAGGTTTATCTTAAAAATGTCCATCTACGTATGTTGGCAAGAGCTGTTCAGGAAGGTCTTTTGTGCCAAGAAGACGTGGGTTTTTTTGGTAGTGCTCAGGCTGCGATTTTTTATTTATTTTCTTAATTATTTTTTTATAAGAAAGGGCTTTTACTTACAGCGTTTTTAAGGCAAATGTTGCAGCAGGGAGCGTCTCTAGGACAGACGCAAGGTGAAAGCAGCCAGCTGCCCAGATGAAGTGAATGACTGTGTCTGCGTTGCCTGAGCCAAGCAAACATACAATGGGGAGACTGCCCATTTTTGGCATAAGAAGGTCTGAATAACAACCCAGCACCAGGAAGATACGTAGAGTTGTTGGATCTTTACAGATCTTTATTTTTGCCCCTCCTGGCAGCCACCCTTCGCCTGAGGGGAGGCAGGGGCTGATTCTGGTATTCCTGCTCTCGCCTTCTCATCTTTCGCCCATCTGCCTGTGCTGAGAAGCACAGATAAATCAGAGCCCCGCTCTCTTGCCTGTCGCCAGCACGCAGGGTCTCGCCCGGTCCTTTTTGTGCAGGTGCCGTGACCTTCCAGGGATGCTGTGATGTAAAGAACTTTACTCCTCTCCCCACCCGAAACGGATGCCAAGGGCAGTGTGCTCAGACCATGCTTCATGGTCTTGGCATGTATTTTTTGGGGCATATCCTGCAGGCTGGAGAGAATCCTGTCCCTGGGTTACGTTGGGCATATTCAAATATACTGGACCCGAGACTGAGTGCCCTGGGGCCCCGGGGCTGAACCCAGCGCAGGATCCTTTGAGCTGCAGTTGGTTGTATAAGCTGGCTGGGTGCCAGGATCACCTATGGCGTGTTCGATGCTGGTGGTGGCAGTGGGGTGGGTGTTGGAGATGGGGGAACACATCTGTTCTGCAGATGAGAGCTGCAAAGTCATTCAGAAATGAGGGAGACCTCATGAAAATGATTTAGTTGGCCTCCTCCCCCTCTGAGCTCTAGACCCCAGATCAATCCCTATTCCATTTTGTTCAGAAAGAGCTGCAGGAGCCGCTGTGGCCATAAGGGGGTAAGAGTCCTCTTCCTTTCCGACTCATTTCCCTGGTCTCCAGCTAAATAGCTGCCCACTCTCCCTCCTTCTTCCCCCTATGCTCCCCCACCAAGTCTGTAATGGTGGAGTTGTGTTTCACAGCTGCTTTGTAGCCCTTTTGGTTTAAGGTTAGTTTACATGTGAGAAATGACCGGTTCGATTACATCAGTGTAATTCCAGCAGCATAGGTCTGCTGGTAAAATTCCTCATGTGGCTACTACGACTCTGGAAGAAGAGGTTTTTTTCTTCTCTGCTGTTTTCTTTGTGCTCCCCCTCCTCCTCTTCTGCCCCCGTGTAACTTTGACAGTGACATAAGCTATCGCCGAGGAGAAAAATGCAACTCCAACCCCACATTCTTACTCTGGAAGCAGCATGTCCATATGGGGAGCGTTACCCGTCTAATTATACCACCAGATCTCTGCTGGGAATTTTTCCTGCATAGACAAGTCTTAGGTCTTTTTGGTAGATTGTCATCCAGCCAAGGAAATAAATTGTGCCTTCCTGCCAAAATGCCAGATGAGAATATCTGACACTTTGAAATGGGCAGGACTTTTCCTTGCCTGATCGCTGGATTAGAAGACGTTTCTCACAGCTCCTTTTGGGGGGGGGATTGCCTCTAAATTTTCCAGCAGCTCAGAGTATCATACCCTCAAAACATTAATTATGAAAGCAGGCAGAGACAGCCTATAGCCAGGATGTGGAGGGAGCCGGTCCCGAGCCCAGCAGCTGCCTGGGTTCAGAGAAAGCAGCAGGATACTTCGTGTCCATTTTTTTTTCCTTTCTAACCTTTGATTCCAGTAGGAAAAACTTAGAGGCCTCCTTCCGTAGAGATCATTTTACTTCCCAAAAGTGGGGAATCTGTCAGCTTTGCCAGCTCCTCCCCGTAGGAAGGTATGTCTGTAGCCCTCTAGTTTCTACCCTTGGGAAAGGGAGGAGTTGGGGTGGCCACGTAAGCTGCCTGGCCTGATTTTAATGCCTCCCTCAGGAAACTAGGCCATGGCAGGATGGTGGTCTTTTAGGAATTCTGGGTGCCTGGGTGGGAATCTGCTGTTAATTCGGGAGAGGTTTCTGTTGGGAAAGGAACTTTCCCGTGGTCCCGTTCCTGCCGGCTGACCTTTACTGCCCCTTTGCACATGGAGGTGGGTGGCAGAGGGACGTGTCCCTTGGGCAGGTTCGCGGGAGGCGAGGGCATGGGGGCGGCGTGCCCTCCCACCACTCACGTCCCACGTGCTTGGCACCCCCGGGGTCCAGCCCCGTCGGGCGCTTGGGCTTCAGGCCTGACAAAGGTCTGCGAGCACCGGCAAGCACGCGGCTGTCATGATGGAGATGGAAATCGGTGATTCAGGGTTCAGTGACCTGTCTCATTAGGGTCAGTCCTGCCTGCTCCTTTCGTCATGCATGCCTGATCGGGCGGGCTGTCACTCAGCCAGGGCAAACAAGCGTGTGCAGAGGCGATGTTGTGTCACGGTTACAGGAGGGAGCTGGGAGCCAGGCTGAGCCAACTTGCTGCTTAAAACTTCCTCTCTGCCTGCTGGTGGCCTTGGCTCAGAGGGTTGTCTTCCCGTGCCTCAGTTTGCCTGTGGGTGGGAAGCGGGAGAGGGATAAAAGGCTTAGCAGCAGCCATGGGATAGGATGTCTAACTGGAAGCACGTCGCTCAACTGCTTCCATCCACTGTCTCCAGGTGTGTTGGTCTTGCCACATCCCAACCTGGAAGGTGAGGAAGGGGGAGATGAGGAGGCACCCCAGAGGAATCCCCCCATGGATCTTCCTGATGTTCCTCCAGTGATCCCTAGTGGGCTGACATAAAGGGGCAGGATATCAGGAGCAGCCCAATGATTTATAATAACACCGTGTTTCAGACCATATTTCTCTCCCACCTCTTTGTTCATTCACAAGATTTCCTTTATTGTTGTCTGCCTATGCACAAGCCCAGACCACAAGCCCACCTAAAAATGCCCACTAATAAAACTGAAGGAAAATGAAAACCCTTGCAGCCTGCAAATGATAGCACCAAAGCCACTGCTGGGAAAAAAGACTGCCTTTCAAGTCTTTTTCTTTACTTTCTGCACCCTGTCCACCATTCACCTCTTCTCCCCAGAAAGATCAGTCTCCATCCCTGTCAGGCCATGACTCCATGGAGCCAGAGCAGGCTCTTCTTGGTGCCAAGGGCTCAGCTGAAAGAATGGAGCCTGCCAGGGCAACTGCAGGCTGCGAGTCTTGGTACTGCCAGCCTAGCTGCTCGTGTTCCTATTCCCTGCATTTGTAACCACCAACTTCTTGTTTTGTTTTCCCTTTTTCCTTTCTTGAAAATATCCGTTGCCGCCTCTCCAAGGAGTTCTCCTCCGCTTCCGCCACAACCACTGTCGGCACCGTCACCTCCCGGGTGACCAGGAATGGGGATGCCGTCATGGAGAAGGACTTAATCAATCACGAGGACTTGGCAGGAGACCGGGGCATGATAGACGATATCTTTGATGAGACCTACCGGGAGAAAGAGGGCCCCAAGCCCCCCATGCGATACGTCTGGAGGAATATCATCCTCATGAGCCTGCTGCATCTAGGGGCCGTATTCGGGTTGACGCTGATACCTTCTGCAAAGATCCAGACGTTGGCATGGGGTAAGCATGTTCCTCCATTTGTTTCTTGGCATTTGCAAACCCCGAATCTGTTGGGTGGTATGTTTTTTTTCCTCCAGGCCCACAGACTCAGGGAGGAGAAAGAAGGAAGTGGAGGTCTTCTGTTAGAAAAAGCTACTCGGCCAGATTTGTGGCAAGCTGCAGGAGGGCTTGCTGGTGTCTTTTGTAAGGTCATGCATGAGAGGGAAGGATTTGGCAAGGGACTGCTTGGCTGCTTTAAGAACAAAGCCGCTTCTGGGGTGAAGCACAGAAAATACTTGATGGAGTACTGTGACAGTCCCAGAAGGTTAGGAAAAAAGATGCTAGCAAGAGCACTTTAGTGGGTGGCTGCAGAGGCAAGGTACAAGGCGTTATTTGGCATGAGGCTGCTGCCCAAAGACAAGAACCATTCCTGTCCTTACCGAGGGAGGGTGAATCCCTCAGAGCCTCCACGCAGAGACAAAATACAGTTGTGCTGAAGGTAAAAGTCAAGAGTTAAGTCTGAAGCTCAGGTCTTTTATCATTCTTACAAAAGCACAGATTAGCCCCCGTCATCCCGGAACTAAGCCTGACAACTTTCAAAAAATAAACAAGCATCTCTCCAGGCAGCGAATTCCAGTGGAAAGCACAACCCAGCAGAAGCTCCCCTTTCTCAGGGACCTTGCCCTGGGTAGGAATCAAACTTCTCCTTTGACTGCTTGAAAGGCAGCTGGGCCCAGGGCCCAAGCTGCAGGGGAGCCTTGCTTTCCATGAGCCTTTGTGTGGACCCCTGGAGGAGTCAAGAAGCCAAACGGCTCCCAGTTGAGAGGTTGCGTCCAGCCCCTGCCTTCCTGTGGAACGGAGCATCCTGAAACGAAAAGCAGCAGTCTAATTTGAGACCTGCTGGCATGGCTTTTGGTTTCAGCGGTGCCCCTGCAAAGGGCTCAGCCGGGAGCAGCTTCCTGGCCAGCCGGGCTGTGGACAGACCCTGCAGTGATCCACCTGGTCTGTCATGCTCTCAAAGTCTGTCTTCCCAATGGCTGTGAGCAACAAGCATCACAGTTGGACTGGGAAAGGCATGGCTCCCTGGACACTCAGACTGACCCTTTTCCTCCTGGACCATCTCAGCTTCTCAGAGGCAGAGGTCTGGGGGATGAGCATCACTGGAGGCCACAGGACTCTGTCAGAGGCTGGCTACAGCATCTGCAAAACCAGAGTCACCACCGTGTTCCCTGTGCAGGCAGCAGGGCCTTTTGGGGGGCTGTTACGAAAGAAGACTTTGCTGGGCCTTTCCCTTGTGAAAACCTGACAGGCTGTGCTTTTCCTGGGGGCTGGCCGGGCTGGGCAGAACATGCAGCCTCAGCACGACCTTGGAGGGGCGTTTCAGGGCTCTCGGCCCTGCTCTGTGTGTCCCATCTCTGGGCTCTTAGCTGGAGGCTAGGCAGGGGCTGCTGGCTTCTCTCACTGACCTGACAGCCTGGGTCCGCCAACCCCAGCCAGATATCCTCAGGGCATTGGGGCAAGGAGGAGGGAAAAGGTGAGACGGGTTTACTGGTTTCATTTCAAGCTGCTGAGATGCACTGTGATCTCCAAATCCATCCAGCCCTTCTCCATTGAGCCTCCCCTGAGATACAGACGTGGCCACGAGCATCTTGATCCAGAAGGTTAATAGTGCTTTGCTTTCTGCTAAGCCCCACCTTACCCCAAAATGGTCTCTGAGGCAGCGTCTTTGCAACTGCGTACCTGTTTGGGACATCTGTATGGCATCCCATGGCATTTCGTGGGAATCTGCCTTGCTTTTTACCTGATGCCCATCCCTACTGCTCCCCTCCCTCAGTCAACTCTGATGTGAAGTGCCAGTTGCTCTCCTGCCACTGTGAGGCACTGTGAGATTCCTTGGTGGCTTCTGGAGTGACAGACGCTCTGGGAATGGGAGGACATGGCGTTTGGGGGAACTGCATTGTTCTGGACTGGCTGAAGATCCGTCCTGCTTTACCAAAGCTGGAGTAGCCTCACAGAGCTCCCTGTCCTGCATCCCTGGCACTTGTTCTGGGAAAGGACCACCCTTCCCTGCACCCTACAGCCAAGTCAGAGCTTTCCCCTACAGTCCATTCTCGCCCAGTGATGACTGGAGCTGGATACTTTGATACTCCACAGGTCTGGCTTGTCAGCAAGTCTCCTAGCTCCTTCTTGCACTGCCCTAGAAAAGGGCAGTTCATACCTTTCTTTAGCACATACAAGGCATCTGTGGTTGTCATCTCACTGAGTTGCTGTTATTTTCCCAGCATCCCCTGGTAGGAAGGAGAGGGCTACGGTTCCCGTTTTGCACAGAGGGATATTGCAGCAGAGGCTTATGTTGCTCCCAGCAATACACCACGGGCTCATGGCACAGCGGCTCTCCCAGTGGTAGTTCTGGAAGAGCTGGGGGTTTTGCTTCTTTCTTTCTTTGTTTTTCAGATCATTCCTTCCTTAGGCTGTGTACATATAATATAAAATTAACATGGCCCCAGACATTCTCTGCTGTGATGCTACAGGCAGCTGTGGTGCCTGGTAGCTGATCTACCTTCTATATTTTATTATCAGGAGCAATCCCCTGCTTATACCCTCTTCATCCAGGCCACCGTCTCCTTGATGTTCCTGTCCCTCTGAAACCAGTTATATTGGTGACTGTGTCCTCTTTTGTTTTCATTTCTCTGTGTGCTAATTCCTCTTTGTCTCTCAAGCTCTCCAGCCCTGCCTTCATCATTGTTTGCTGTTCTGCGTTGCTGTGTGCATTGTATCCCCTGATCTCTTTCTGGTACAGAGCTGCCCAGAACGAGCTGGGGTTGTTGATCAGGTGAGAGCTCACCATAACGAGAGCTCTCCAAGACCTTCCAGCACTATGGCTTTCTAGCCAGCTGCCCTTTTATTTACTGTCTTCTCCACTGCCCTTGATAAAGTCTTGCGCAGTCTTTTCAGGGATCACAGGGCAGATTTCACGGCATTTGCCAAACGGCATAGAGACTGAGTTCTGGAAGGGCAGGATGCAAAGGTGTCTGGCAGCTTCTTCACTAACTGCTCTGAGCCTCCCTGGTAACACGATTTGCAGGTTGTCTTCCTCATCCTTGGGTGCAGCAGACCAATGATATTTGTATTAAACCCTGTTGGCTTGGCCAACAATGTCTATAAAACAGTGACGGTTCCTCTTGACGCGGTGCTCTAACAACACCCCAGCTCCCTGCAATGCCAGTGGTGGCAGAAACATGGGTTAATACTGGTTTTTGTTGCTGCTGCATCATCTTTGGATCAAGGAGCATCTTGCTGGATAATTTAGGCATCTCTGACAGCCTGAAAACCTCGGACAGTACTACCCCCAAGGGTTGTGTCCAGCAAAACACTTAGAGAAGTTTTTTGTCCTTTCCCATCAAGACTACTGCTGGCAACACCACTCTACTTAGTGTCCTCTCCAGGCTTAACTAGCAGGTGGCATGCTTCTCCTCCAAGCATGGAGGGGAAGTTCTGATTTTGCCAGGTAGGGAAGTTAGGCTTTAGCAACAGCAGCTCCTGCCGCTCCTCTTAAACAATGTTCCCCTTATGCAGCCTACATGTTTTCTTGCTCTTGGTATCCTTCTCCTGAGAGTAGCACAACCCACTTGGCTAGCAGGACTGGGAGGCAAGAAGGGAGCAGTCCAGAGCTGTAGTTTTCCCTCGCACTGAGCAGAAGCCCAAGGATGCCTGCTGGCACAAGGACACCTCTTCATGTAAACATCCTTGGTGTTGACTGGAGGTGACAATGCCTATAGCACATTCCTGGCTTCCCATTACAACTTGAGGTCTGAACCTGGGCCCTAAAGAGGTGAGGGATAGTTAGTCATATAGACATGACTGAATCTGGAATGTTTTGGGCTTCATTTTTGGAGCATTGAGTGCATATTACTGCCCGTGGTCATAATTCTTTGTATTCCAGTTGAATGGGTCATTGGGAAAATCACCTGTGAGTTGCCAGTTTTTTGAATCTTGAATACTTCAAAGCATGGTGTGGAAGATGACTTTGAAACCTCAGTTGATGGGGTCCCTAAGTCCTTCAGTTTGGGGCAGCATCACAGGACAACTGTGGAAACCTGTGCTACTTTATTTCACCTTCTCTGTTCTCTTTCCAAGTTCATTCCTAGTGGATGATCTTGGAGGAGCTTCTCTTCTCCCTTGTGAGATGCTGATTCCCTGGCTACGCAATGATCATCATTGTACCTGATTGCAGGGATTAACCTTCTGAATCATTAGGGTGCTGGATTCTTCTGTTTTCCACCAGGCTTTTCAATCTTATTGTCTATATCCTGTCACTGTCACAACAACTCTTAGGTACGGCTGATGGAGCTAATAGTCCCCAAGTAGGGTTTGGGTTTCTGTGGGGCCGGGTATGCATAGACTGAGAATCAGCTCCTTTCCCACAGAAAGTGTCTGCTCCTTAGATAAACTACAGCTGCTAAATACGAGTAAGAGGCAAGACAAGGCAAGGGATTATAGTTAGAGAGTTGTGGCTGTTGTAGTGATCTGGGATGCAGCTCCAAGAGAAGTCAACGCTACCTGCTGAGGTTCATGGGCTTTGGATGAAGGCTGTGACTGTTCTGTGCCAGGGAACCCGAAAGCAGTGGGTACTCTTCCAAATTTTTAACAAAAACTTTCAGGCAAGGCTACCCAAAAGCAAGTACTGGGTTGTTTGGTTTCTGGGTCCGTTGGTGTCCCCACCATGTCTCTTTTGTGATTCCTTGTGCTTGCTGATAAATCTTTTACCAAGGGGGATGTCCACAGGCAAATTCTGAGAATTGCTTGTATAAAAGATGAGCTTCCTTCTTGCAAAGCTTAAACACTACAGTCCTCAGCCAGAGTCATTTTCCTGGAGGTCTCTTTTACCAAAAAATTCCCAATCAGCACGTGAGGATTCACCAGAGAAGGAGGCCTGAGCTCAGGGCTATAAATAGGGCCTGTACTCACCTAACCTGGCATTTATTTCCTAGTGCTATTGAAGATCATGAAAGATTGCACTTCTGTCCCCAGTACACCATTAACTTATGCTTACTTGTCCCACAGTGGAGAGCAAGTTGCCCCACGCCTCCATTGCGAGCTGCTGTAGTTTATCATGGACTCCCTGTTTGGTGTTTTTCATAGAGTCTGTGTAGGTTGGAGGTTAAAACCAGACTCCTGGATGCTGCTTTCAGCTCTGCCATAAACTGCTTGTCGCCCTTGGAAATCTACCTCAGCTACTGAGGTGTGCACCGTTAGTATAAAGTTGCCCAGAGGTTTTATGAAATGCGGTTTGCAGAGTATAGTTTTAGGAGAGAATGGTGGTGAGTCACACTTTGGCCGCTGGTAGGAAGTGTCCGAAACATCCAGGAGCAGGTTTCATTGTTATTGCAGTGTCAGAGGCCAGAGAGGTTCTGCAAATCAGAATCATATGTTAGGTGCTTTTTCAAGGTTTGCTCTTCTGTATGAATCTGTGAAGATAGTGACTGATTTAAAATGAGTCTTAAAATCTAAAACCAATGGCTAACTGGTCATGAGCTGGTTCATAACTTTCAAGTCAGCATCATGGGGCTGCGCGTTACCTTAAGGGTGTCCAGCATAAGTACCTTGCTGTCAGTGAGGCCAAAGGGACACCTGAACCAAACACCATGCTCCAGCATCCTTCTTTCTCCCCTTCCGGGTTTGGCCAGCTTTGTGAGCTTTGCTCAGCTCCATCACCTCTTGCAAAGGCCGGATCCCGCTGCATTTGCGTGCGTTTTCATCCCGCTTCATGCCCTATAAACCAGCTATGACCTATAAATCAGTGACTGCTTGGCTCCTCCAGGAGACCACAGGGGCGCTGGGAGGCGGGAGGCAGAGGTGTGCTGGTCTGAGGCTTGCACTGCATTCGGCAGCAGGCGGGGAAGCCAAGGGAGAAGATGAAGATGGGAAGTCACGGTCAGATCAGCAGACAGGGAAGGTCACTGTTGTACAGTGGGATGGGAGTGAGAAGGGTTCATGCAAGTTTAAGGGGCCAGAAGAGGATGTTAAATCAGCCGAGACTGGCTTTTAGCGGATAAGAGATTAGGTTTGGAATGTAGAAAAACAAAAAGGAGGTGACAGAAGGAAGAGGGAGCAGGAGATGATAGGAAATAAAGCCTGGATTATTTTGAATGAAAGAACAGGGCGACAGTGCCTTGCTCATGTCTCAGATCTCTGATTCCAGGCAAGTTTCTGGCTCAGTATCTATTTTCTGGGTTCAAGATAAGCTTGATCAGAGCCATTTGGCTGGACTGAATGGTATTGTCAAGCATACCAGCGATTCCTATCCACGGATTTATGTGTAAGAATAAGGAGCCATTTTCATGACTGGTCCAACTGACTGAAATCTGTGAATTTATACCAAGGAAAGAGTTTCCCCTGGGGAACTGGGAAGAACGTGTCTCTTGCCCCAGGGACTGAAGGTGGATCAGTTGACCTATGCACAGATGTGCACCCTTCCCTCTCAGTGTCTGAGCTTGCAGGGCAAACCAACTGTTGAATGCCCTCTGTCTTTATGCCAAACTTCCTGACCCTTCTTTCCTAGAGAAAGAGTTAATTTTCAGATCCAATTTTCTTCTTATCCCCAGCTTCCTAAGGTAATGCTGCTATGACCCTGTTGGGGTCCATTTTAGTTCTAGAACCAGATGCTGGAACCCAGGTTAAATTCCAGAGGTCCCAGGAGGACATGTGGGAACACACAGAGCAGGGCACACACAAACTCATGATCCAAAGGGAGAGGGATGAGTTCTTTTTAACTAGCTGCCAAGGAATTCTCTATGACCTGCGTGGAGAGAGAACACATGAAGCAGCCTTGAAGCTCAGTTGGGCTCAGCAATGTCTGTCTCTGCCGTCGGCAGGACTTGCAATGAGTTGTTGGCCTTGGAGTTTCCTTACGTAAATAGTGCAGGAGCTCAGCAGAGGGGAGGATCAAAACGACCCTGAGAACGGGAGCCTCTGGGCATATTTTAAGTCTGTGGTGGAGCTGAAGGTGAAGCCCAGGCTTCAGTAGGGTGGTAGGTTAGATCTTTTTCTAGCCAGCTTCTGCTCAGAAAGGGAGCAGAAGAGAAGCCTAACCCTGAGCTTGGGTTGTCCCCCCGAGGAACTGTAAGATCATCTACCACCTCTAGGTGAAAAGAATGCAAAAGAGATTTAGTGAGGAGTGGTGAGATAGGAAAGAAAGACCCTTGATTATTCGGGGTGGGAGGAAAGGGAGAAGCTGTTTCCTGGGGGACTGCAGAGCTGTTACCACAGGGCTATATGGAAGCAGTCACTTTATACAATTTTTACAATCCTGCATTGTGACAGATGGCACTATGCTGAAGAACCAACCCTTGTGACAAGTCTTGTAAGGGCGAGCCTCCTCCCTTGTCACAGATGAAGAGCTGAAGTGATTTGCCCCATGTTGCTTAGGAAGCCTGTGGTAGCTTGGGCACTCTCACATTGATTTTTATCGTCCCAATCTATGCCCTCCATGGGTTCCCCTCTTGCTTATACAGCTTTGGGGGAAGGCCTGCCTTTGTGTTGCTCTGCCTGAAACTTTGCTGCAGGCTGACTTGCTCTAACTGCTCCATCACTTTCTTTACCTCTCCAGCTCTTCTGTGTTTCCTGGTGAGTGCTCTGGGGATAACAGCTGGATCTCACCGCCTCTGGAGCCATCGGTCCTACAAAGCCACGTTGCCCCTGCGGATCATCTTGGCTATTGCAAACTCCATGGCCTTCCAGGTAAGCACCTCCTCAATGTACCACTGGTCCTCAGAGGAATTGCTCCCCTGAATCCCTGTCTCAGATATGGGGCACAAGCTGATGGAGAGGGTCCTCTATCCTATGACCTCTTATTAGAAAACAGCTTGCCCTTTCCAGCTAACACTGCAGTGCCAGACTCCATCTCACTGTCTTCACCTTGTCTCATCAGAGGGTGACTCTGAGATGACTATTGGCCAAGACCAGGCATAGGAAAGCTCTCCAAAGCAGGAATGTACCCTTCCTTTGAGGTGTGGTGGACTTGCCCCAGGTCCTGTGAAAGACGTGATGAAGTGCTAAGTGCTCTTCTGGTGTTCAGGTTGCCTCACCCTCCTCTTGCTGCACGACTGATAAGGTGGGGGTGGGGGGTAGGGGACAACACACATCTGCACAGCCCAGGGAGCCAGGCTGTGCAGTTTGCTGCTGCAGAAAGACCAAGAACTTGTTGGAATTACGCAGTTAAGGGGGATGCTTCTCTGGTTCAGAAGAGTGCTATTTAGGAATAACCCTGTTACAAGTCACACCACTGGCTTCCAGAGAGTCATCCCAGGTCAGTGATGTTTCAAGGAGAGAAAGGTTGGGCCCATTCAGAGTGGCACAAGTGACTGCAGGCAGCTGATAAGCACCTCAGGATATTGCCTAACCGCTCACGAGAGCAATTCGCAGTCCACAAAGCAAACAAACTGGGAGCTCCTTGGGCAGTGTAGAAAGCAGCAGAGATGTCCCTTTAGAAGAAGTCAGAGTGAAAATCCAGATTGGCATGGCACAGAAAAGTCCTGGTGGTCTCTTGGGTGTGCTGCTGTGAGGCAGCTCTAATGGCACTCCATCCTCCAACTGTACTTGAAGGGACATCCTGCTCGTGTGTAGGAAGTACTCAGGAGTGTGACAGGGTGCAGCATTTTCTGCTAGAAGAAGGTGAAAAGTATCAGTGGTGTGCCCCTAAGTAATTCTCCAGCTGAGGTATGGGGTAAAGCCCAAGTGGACCAGGTGTTTTAGAGACATTATCTTCCTTTCCCCCTTGTGTAGCTGTAGAGGATATCACTTCATTGACACGTAATTGGCACAGGGTGTGGATAGGCTTTTTTAGCCTGGAAAAACTTTCTAAAACACCATTGACCTTCTTATTGTCTGTTAGTACCAAAGCACAGTCTTCATGAGGAGGAGCAAGGACCAAGCTGCTGATTCCAGCTACTGGTCCAGCACTCAGCAAGGGAGCAGGATGGGTTGCTGTGTATTAGCTAGTCCTGTACAAAGACCATCTTTCACAGGGTTATAGGGCAGAGGGGGAAAGAATTTGCTGAGCTATTGCTGTAGGGGATAGGAATAGACAAAGATGAGAGACAGACAGATATTTCAGCTTCAATAGGAACTAATCCAAAGTTTTACTGAAAATTCAGTACCATTCCCCACAGATTATTTTTTTTTTCATAGTTACTTTTAATGAGATCAAGAGAAGGTTTCTTTTCAATTTATCTCTTTTCTGTTAGTGGCAGCAGCTCTAAGACGAGACTGTTCACTTTTAAGGCCAGAGGAAACTATAGATTATCTTATCTGAGGTCCTCCAGAAAATGCCTGTTGGCTGCTCAGAGACCTGTGACTTGTGATTTCAGAGAATTTGGGAATTCTGCCCCTAGTCGACTCCTCAACCTGCAAGACCAGGCAACTGCAGCAGAGCAGAAGCTCTCCGGGTTATAGCCTGTAGCTGGAAACTCCCAAAGAAGGAGTCTTTGCCTGTGGGTCTCAGAAAGCCCTGATTTTCAGACAGGGTTGCAGTTAGAGGTGGTCCCAAAATAAGATCTGTAGAAAAGATAACGTGCTAAAGTTTGGGTCAAGATATGGGCTTTTCAGCTTTTAGACCCCTAATTTGTGTTTGTGCACAGGGTGAGGCGGATGAGTTGATACCACACTCCAGCTGTGGTACACGGTCTCTGGATTTGTGCCTCCTGCCTCCAGGAGAATGATTTCCAGGAGACCCCTGGAAGCCTCCCCAGATGCACAAACCCAAGCTGTCTGTCAGTTTTCAAGCTGGGCTTTCTCATATTATGTGATGCTGTGTAGGGTCTGGAATATGAAGGAGACTTTGGGTCACAAATGAAACATTTTCAGCATGGGTACTGGTTGAGTTTCTCTGCTTACTAGATAGGGAAGGCTGCTGGGCCACCCTCTTCTGGGGGAATGCTGAATGGCCAAGCTCTGGCTAACATCAGTGAGGGCTGGTGATGCTTGGAGGTGCACAGGATTTGGCTGGAAGAAAGGCAGCAGTTCCCAGTATTTGGTAAAAAAATGAGAGTTGAGTCCTGGGCCCGTGCCTATCATTGCTTTATTGCGTGGCCCGCAGGTGAATCATTTTATCTCAGTTGAAGAAGTGGTTACAGCATTTGAGATAGACTTGAGGAGTTGTGTCTCTGCTACAAGCTCCCTGTGCGGATAAGTCAACTTGGTCTTTCCAGGCAAGAAATAGGGATGATTATGCCGCTTCCCTACCTTCAATGTGTTTTGAGGAAAAGTCCTGTGTACTCAGGAGATTAAGGAGCCTCTTGTGTAATAGAGGCAGTAGAGGTGTGCTTGGATCTCTGTTGTAATGAATAGTGTAATACATGGCTTTAAGCACATCAAAATCTTGGTATAAAGGAATGAGCATAGGATCATTAAAATCTATTCTTAACACTAGCCAAAACAATCATTTCTTAATACAAATGATGAAAGCTTTGACATTTTCCGGACTGTATTGATTTTGCAGCTTAAACAGAATGGTTGTGGGGGTGAAGGGGGTATTTTTGAAAACTGTCATTGAAATGATGTGTTTATTCTATTTCTAAAGAGGGGCTTTAATTTTAAGACTGACTGATTTCCAATGAAAAAACAAAAAAAGTTTAAAAATCACTCCCAAGTTAAACAGATCTGATTTGGCAATCCCGGGAAAAGCAAGGCAGGTTGACCCATGGAAAAATGTCAGGGAGAAGGGAAGGGGCAGGTTGATCAATCCCAGCTGGCACCACGTAGGGACAGGGACAAATGCCCAAGAAGCGCTGAGCGTGAGGGAGGAGGCACTGACTGGCCAGTGAGGGCTGGCTATTGCAGGGGTGGGGGAACAGGCTGACCAGTTGGAGCCCGTGATGCTGTAGAGGATGTGCAAACCAAAGCCTAAAGTTAGCCAATTTAAAAAAAAAAAAAAAAGAAAAAAGAAAAAAAGGCAGCCCACAAAAGAAGTGATTTCAAAGAAAATTGAAGTGGTTGAGCAAAGAAGACCCAGCCTTTGTTTTAAAAGCCCAAAACCCCAAACCTTAATGAAAGATAAAATGAGTGATAGGAGTTCAGGTCAATGGGACTTAGGTGTCTAAATGCTCTAGGGCCTTTTGTTGATTTGAAGGGAACATCTCCAGCCCTGGCCCTAAGTCTCCACTCCTGTTGCCTTGCAGAATGACATCTATGAGTGGGCCCGGGACCACCGCGTCCATCACAAGTTCTCCGAGACAGATGCAGACCCACACAATGCCATGCGGGGCTTCTTCTTCTCCCACATCGGCTGGCTGCTGGTGCGCAAGCACCCAGATGTCATAGAGAAGGGCCAGAAGCTGGACCTGAGCGACCTAAAGGCTGACAAAGTGGTGATGTTCCAGCGGAGGTGAGTGGTGGGATGAGCCCCAGCGCAGAGCCATGTGGGATGGAGCAGGGACCCTGCAAATGGGCTGGGGACCCCAAGCGCCTTTGGTGGAGCATGAGGGGATTGAGGGCATCATGTGAGAAATTAGAGTCTTCAGTCTGTCCGAGGCTTTGCTGTGGGATCAACTGTGAGAAGTGAGCTGTGCCTCTCCTATAGGAACTATTTAGGAGCTAGTGCTATCTCCAGCCCTCCCACACCCCTTTCTTGCCCACTTACCCTGTAGCATCTTACCAGCATCGGGCTTAGCTGCCCATCACAAAGCACCTCCACACCTGCCTGCCCACAGCCCAGCTGCTGCTTTGGCTGGACCAGAACCCACACGTGGGTGCCTCTGGGTCATCCTTGGAGGTGTTGTAGTACACCTTCCAGGCTGGGCCTCTGCCCCTCTCCCATCAGTCTCCTGGAAACGGTGTGGTGAAAGAGGAGTTGAAAATGGGGAAGTGAGAGAGGCAGTAACTGGGAAGGACAGTGTTGATTCACTGGTGCCTCTGGGATGGGGTATCTCTCAGCTGTCTGGAGCTATACTGGGACTGATCCCCAGAGGAGGTGAGCCTGTCACCAGGGCTGCAAGGATGGGAGACTGAAGCCATACAGTAACTACCCTCATTCAGGAGATCCCTAGTTCAGTTTCAAATGAACCAAGCAAGGTTTACGGCTTCCCTCCTTTTTGTACCTGGGATTTTTCTAGTGGGTCATCAGAGTGGTTCGGCTTCCTCTACTTCCATCCCTGTAGTGTGAAAGACCCCACGTGCTCATCTGTTTGATGGCACCAGTGTCCCTTGCTTGCACTTGTTGGTGGGGTATATTGGTAGGCTGGGCCAAGTCTGCAAGGAGGAGTTGCAGCACTGGGACAGAGCTGGGGAAGGGACCTTCTATGGGACTCTGCAAGCATGGGGTTGCCTTTATGGTGACCAACATAGCTGAGAAGCAAACGACAGATGAGGCCAAAAGCAGCAGCTGGTGTCTGGACTCATGGTGATGGGGACATTGCTTTGTGCACATGTTAGATTGAGACAGGGAGAGCTGGACTTCAGTTTGAGTCTCCTGCCTGGTGATAAGACTTGGGAGTCTCCAGGCACGGCTTCTGTGCATTCAGGGCAAAAGATACAGGGCTCGCGGGTGAGGTATTTCTGTACTTGATTTTTCCCTGTATAGCTGAGCGTGAATCCTCCAAAGGGAGGACCGAACTAGCCCTTCCTGTCCTGCCTCTGCCACTGAGCTCTTTCCTCCTGGTCCCTTCCTTTCCAGATACTACAAGCCCTCGGTGGTGTTGCTGTGCTTCACGCTGCCCACTGCCGTGCCCTGGTACTTCTGGGATGAATCCCTTGTCATCAGCTTCTTCATTCCAGCCATCCTGCGCTACACTGTGGGGCTCAATGCCACTTGGCTAGTGAACAGTGCTGCTCACATGTTTGGCAACCGGCCATATGATCAGCACATCAACCCACGGGAGAACCCCCTGGTCAGCCTGGGGGCCATAGGTACGTTCAGCATCCGTGTCTTTTGCTGCGGGTAGACTGTAGAGTGGGGACTGCCCCTTGGGGCTGCAGCTTCTTCTGTGAATCCAGATGTCCCCAGTTCCCCCTGCACCTTTTCCATCTGGCCTTTGCATCAGGGGGTGTTTCCCAGGCGGGCCAGTGAGTACATAAGGCAGTGGGGTTATCAGGGCCCACTGGCCTCTCTCCAGGCTGGAAAGGACTCTGCTACACTTAGCACCTCCTTATCTCAATAGCAGTATTTTATTTACCTGGCTTGAAGGTCTCTCTGCCCCGTTCACCAGACTGAAAAACGTGCACTGCAGTCTCTGCTTAGCTGTCTTAGATTTGTCAACTTGAACACTCGCAGATGCACATCTGGACTGTTTTCAGGGCAGCTGGTGATTTTGGGGGTACTCAAGGATGAGACAAGCCAGATCATCTCATTAGTTTTCCTGAAATTTTGGGGACCTAGAAAAGTACACCCCAGGGTCAGCATTTGCCCTGATCTGTTCTCCCAAGCCCAAATCCTCAGCTGGTTTGCACTGCTGTACGTCACTGGGGCTGCACTCATTTCTGACACCGAAGGATTTTCTGCTCCTGGATTTTTAGTAGGGAGGTATTTGAACTGCAGAGACTCGAAAGGGTAGGAGCAGGAGTCCAAGCGATGTCATTGAAGGGGTGAGCACTGAAGCCAGCATTGACAGTGTCCAGAGCAGAGGGTGGCTGACTCGGGTAGACTGCTTAGTAGAAGTCTGTCTGCATTATTGCCATCTGGAAATGCCCTTGGGATTAGGACTGCCGGTGTTGTAGGAGTATTGATTGGCCTGGTTTGTTGAGGACTTGCTGCAGGTCTACCTGGTAGCTCAACCAACACTAGAAGGTTTCTCATGGTGGCAGCGGAAAAGCCATTAGGATTCCCCTGGTGTTTTGGTGCAGTCAGTGAGTCAGGGCCTTTCTCAGTTCCTCACCACATGCTTGTTTTCCGCTAAAGCACCATAGGTCCTCTATGACTGCCATTGCCTCATTTGGGCCAGCCTGGGCATGCTAGACCATACCCAAATAAGATGGGGTAGATTGTAGAGAGGTGAAATTGAGCCAAGAGGAGAGAGAGGAGCTTGGAGTGAATCCAGACCCTGTTTCAGGAATGTGGTGCTTTGGGCCAAGATAAAGGGGACATCACCTAGAGCTCTGCAACATCCTCTCCCTGGTTGTGTTTTGCAGGAGAAGGCTTCCACAACTACCACCACACCTTCCCCTATGACTACTCCACCAGTGAGTTTGGCTGGCGCTTCAACTTGACCACAGCCTTCATCGACCTCATGTGCCTCCTGGGGCTGGCCAGCGATCGCAAGAAGGTCTCCAAGGAGGTCATCCTGGCTCGGAAAATGCGGACTGGAGATGGGAGTCACAAGAGTGGCTGAGTTCCTGCTGTCCTTCACACATACATCCACACCTCTCCTTTCTCCTTTTTTCTCCCTTCTTCCCTTCCTGACCCCTCCAAACACGCTGGACAAAGGTTTAATGTTCTGTTTACTAACTACTGAATAATGCTACCAGTTTGCTTAAGATAATGATAATGAGTTTTAACACACACATCCCCCCACGCTGTATTTTACGTGATGCATTTAAGATCTAGGATTCTGCCGTTGTAATGCAAGGCCACCCCTTTCCCTCTTCTCCTTTTCCTTTCTGTTCTTTCTCTCATGCTCCTCTACCCCGTCTCCCGCTTTACATCATCCCGGTCTCTCCCTGGCAGAGGAGCTGGTAGGAAGCAGCCAAGGGAAGCCTGTACCAGCCAGCTGAAGAGTTGAGCCAAAGTCAGTGACCCTCTCCCCACCACCTTCCCCCCAAAATTGCTTCCTCTGTCCCTCCTCCTTTCTCAAGGGCTGCTGATAGACGTGGCATGGCTAAACTGCTCTCCCTGGGAAAAGCAGCCACATCCCCTTCCCTTGCTATCGGAAAGAGAGTTGTCTCTTTCCAAGATGTCTCTTGGGAAGTGTTCTCCCTGGCTGTCCACCACACAGCCTCTCTGGCTGGGAAGAGGAGAGCCCCCAGACTCTCTCAGAGCTCCAGCCAGGTCCACCGGTGGCTGGGGGGGTCTGGTGGCTCCAGCGGGCACTGGTGGGGGAACCTTGGTGGCCTTATTACCTCCTCCCTCTGGTGTCACAGCCTCCCTCCCTGCAATGCCCGCTGTGCCCCATGCCACCAGGGACTGAAGGCTCCGGGCTCCGCAGCCCCTGTGGAGAGCCACAGCGAGGAGGGGGACAGATGGGGTGTGCCACTGGCTGCTGTGGGGCAGCACCAGCCTGGGGTGGTTTTGTTTGCTGCCGCTGCCGAGATTTTTGCCAGCAAATGGGACTTTGCCAAAATGTAGAGGGGGAGAAGGATGTAAACCAAAGCTCCACCGCTGAGTTAAGTTGCTTTACATGCTGGAGAAACAGGGTCCCCGCTGGGTGGCAGGCAGATGTCCTGGTGTCTGTGCCTGCCCTGCAGATCTGCAACCTCTGCTGAGCGCAGGGATGGAGCAAGGGAGCGTCTGCAGGCTTAGAGAGGGATGAGGGTGTCAGGGGCTCCGCTCGGTCGATTAACAAGTGCCTGAGAAACACCGACACAGGGCCAGGCAGCATGAGGAGCTCAAGGAAGTCGAGACCTCAGAGGCGAGACGCTCCTGCCAGCGTGGGCCACCTTGGGGCTTTCCTGCCCAGGGTCCACCGGGGTGATTTGCCATTCCCCGCTCCTCTGAGGGAGCGGGAAGGGGAGGCGAAAGCAGCTCCTCTTTAGTCCCTTAGCTGGCCCCTCGGTGAGGCATCTCACCACCTCGCTCCGTCGCCGGCGAAGCAGGCAGCGAGGGTGGCTGAGCCTGCAGAAAGGTCAGTTATATCACCGAGCCGATGCAGGCACGCAGCTGGAGGGTGTGCTGGGGGAAAAAAAAAGTCCCTGTGGGTGTTGTTTCCTGCAAGTTACAGAGACCACAGCTTGAGTTCAGGCGATGGGTTAGGTTCTGGGCATCATGGCCTCGAGCCCCTCACTGGGCTGAACGTGCTTTTTTGTTTCCCCCTTAACTCTCCCCATTATGATTAATTTTTTTTTATTATTATTAGTTGTAGCAATAGTATTGGTTTTGTTGCTTAAATGCATCAAATGGAGCTGGAGGAAAGCACAAGAGGTGGCCAAAACAAGGTGAAACATCACCTCGAGTGATGTTTGAGTGGGGTTTGCAGCATCTCCCGTATTCAGGCAGGCCAGGGAGGGCAGAGAGGGAGCGGATGCCAACTTCCTCACTTCGGCTCTGCCACGTGGCAGGCAGGCAAGGTTCACGGAAGCGAGTCTCTGCAGCTTTGCTTTCTCCTGCTGCTGTGAAACTCGCCAGGAGCCAGGACAGCTCAGTGATGCTCTTCTTAACAAGAGCACGCTTGTTACTCAGAAAAGAAGTCCTTCTCCTCGCCTTTCCCCTTCCTGCCACCACCACGGCCTTGTTATTGCTCAGCAATGGGACCCTTCGAGGTTTTGAGCCGTCAGGAGCGATGTGGTCTCCAGCCGAAAGGTACAACAGGGATGAATGGAACAGGGAGCCCTTCAGCTCCCGGTGTCAGGAGACAGCATCCTTACTGCTCCAAGACTCATGACTGCCTGGGGGCCGGCTGGGGAAAAGGGGGAGAAGGCGAGGAGAAGGATTTCCTTGCTCCTGGTGCCCTTAGCGTGTTGTGTGACATACCCTACAGTAGAGAAGTGTGCCGTGACATACTGCAATATTTCACACCCTCTCAGCAGAGAAGCAGGGTTTGACATCCAGGGTTCCTTTAAAATTTCAAGTGCTGATTTGGGTCCAGAATCTGGAATTATGGTGGAAGCTGAGGAGCAGTAACCAAACAGTCCTGGTGTTTGCCCAGTCACTTTAAAGGTAGATTGGCAAATATCTCTGGGTGCCTTAAATCTTTCTTTAATATACATAGGAGTATTGACAGCTATTTGCCGTATTTTTTTTCTTTTGGTTTTTTTTTTTGCTCAATTATGAACATTTGAGGGGTTTCTTAATTATTTAATTGCCTACACTGAACTGTGGGTGCAGGTGATTTTGAATGTATTTGAGTTAGAATTTTTGTTAGATTAAGAAACAGTTACAACACTTTAAGTAGAACTTTGTTTGAGAGAGATATATATATATACCTATAAATATATATATATATTTTTGGTGGCATGTTTGTATCTTGGACGCGTTGTCTGTATGTCTAGCTTAAACGAGTCTGTGAGAGGTGGAAGCAGAGAAGGCAGCAGTGGGACCTCGTGGCTGGAGCAGCCATTCTCCTGGGACCTGTTCCCGGCTTAGCTACTCACTCACTGCGTGATTTGGGACAAAGTCACTTAAAAAAAAAAAAAAACCACAAAAAAACCTCTCTGTGCCTCAGTTTCCCTACCTGTAACAGGGGTTACGCCCTGCCTCCCAGGGGTGTGCTGAGGCTTGCTGCCGAGCGCTGAGGAGGGAGGCGTCCATACCACACGCACACCGCTGCTGGCAGAAGCATGGACTGGTTTGTTTTCCAAAACCATTCCCAGCCCCGCTGGTATTGTGAAGAGCAGATGTCCAAGTGTTGGGTGTTCAGGGAAGGACTGGAAAGTTGAATCTGCACATTGTCTAAGCTCTGTCACTGTTGAAATGTGAGTAGGATACGATTTTTCACAGCTTAGGGATTTCTGCATAGTAGTATCTCTGTTTTGTGTACTGGAAAAGAAAAAAAAAAACCTTTTTGAAATAATTTCTACTAATATGGAAACAGACATCTGGTTATGCTGATCTGAAATTTTATTTGTTCATAATAAAAATGTTACTTTAAAACTTGTTGGACTGATGACATGGCGGGCCGGGCTCAGTACAGCACACGATGCCCCATCAGGATGGAGAACACTATGCGCTACCATTCCCAAACCCTCTTTCCCTTCCAGAAGAACCAAGGGGGGGGAAAAAAAAAAATATCAAAAAAACTTCTGGCTCTTTAAGCGCTGTGAATGAGCGGATTATAATGGCTTTCATACTCCAGCGCAGCCAGGGCGGCACACCCCAGCAAGGCTGCCCTTGCGCTGCGGGGTTACTGCAGGTTAATTCCAGCCGGGGCCTCTCGCCAGAGCCTTGTGGTGAGGGATATACATGCAGCATAACACGTAATACCGGCAGCCCGTCTCCCCAGCCGGGGAACGGCCACCACCGCGTCAGGCGGGTTCATTAACCTCAGCGAGGGGGAATTTTCCTCCTGCAAGAGCCAGTGTCCCAGCTCTCCCCACCCCTTTCGCAGCTGGAAGGAAGTGAAAGGAGAAGGGGGAAATCCCGCACCGAATCTCACTTTAATTGATGTTAGCTTCGTTAGCTTCCCCACTCCTCCACCCTTTCAAACATCCGATCAGAACGGCGAATAAGGCCATCTCTGCATGGCACCAGCTCGCTCCACATGGGAGTAGGCAGAGGGGATGGCCTTGTTTGCAGCAACTTTACCACCTGCAGCACCCGGGGACAGCCGAGCCAGCCCGCCTTCCCTGGCATAGCCAGTTCCTTGCAGCCAGCATGCTGAATTCCTCAGCAAAGTTGGCCCACGCTTTGGTTTCCAGCTGCAGCTTCTGCTGCCGGAAAGCCCTTTGGGTGGGAAGGCCAGAGCCAGCACGCTGCAAACCGGAGTGTGGGGGAGAGCATGGGAACATGTGCCGGCGGGAGAGAGAGGAGGGTTATTTGGAAGGAAGGTCTGGGCTCTTCCGCAGCTGCATTCTCCCACCTGGAGGAGCACGGCTGGCCCAGTCAATGTGACGTGTGGCTGCCCTGAGCTGTGGGAATGCTCTGGTTACAGAAGTACATCCCTGGCAGTGACAGAGAGGTGCTGCTTCCAACAATCCGTTGTGCTTTTGATCCCAGCCGTGCCAGCACAGCCCCTCCTAAAACGAGTGAAACAGAAAAGGCAAATCTTCAAACCTTCTGATTATTCAGCCAAGCCTAAAAATAATGATCCCTCTGTCTGAATTTTATGAGTGCAACTCAGATCTCAGCCTCTCCCTCTTTGTTAAAGGTTGTTATTAAATCCCCTGCCCAGAATATGTTTTCCTATACTATATCAAGCTCTTCAGCAGCGCCTGCTCAGCATTTTGAGCTCATTGCCTGTTTCACGCATGATTATTATTCCCAGTTTCCTATGTAATCTGTGAATTTGGGTTGCAATTCCAATGCACCCCAACTTTGCTTCTCTGAAGATCTCCCACCCGCCTGGGAAGGGGAGGGAAGGGTTAACACGCCAACCAGCTCTGCTGGGTAGGAGAGGACAGGCGAACAAGTGCCTGCTTGTTCAGACACAGCCGAGGGAGCACAGGGAGGGTTCTCGTTCTGGACACAACATGCAGGAGAGGCCAGTGCGGTCTCTGGGGGCAAGGGACCAGGTTCCAGTTGCAACCCCCTCCCCAGAGCCAGGACCACAGCTGTGAGGAGCCCAGCGTAGCCAGCCCAGGACCCTGTGAATAGGAGCAGGGAGGGTGCCCCAGCAAGGGCAAGGGGTCCCACGGGGAGCTGCCCAGCAGCAGGGCTGGGTGCCAGCTCTGCACCCAGACATGGGCTCCCACCACAGCGAGAAACCAGCAGCTCCTGCTGACCCTCCAAGAGGGGCCAGGACTCCAGGAAGGGTGCAGGGACCTCCTGGGGAGCGGGGGTGGGGAGGAGGGGGGAGGCCATAGGAGCATAGGAGGGAAGCTGGAGGAGTGAACAAAGTCCCAGGAGAGCACGTGGAGGAGATGGCAGCCCTGCACGCCAGATAGATGGAGTGGGTGGCATTTGCTTAATGCCCAGCCAAGTAGCCTCAGCCCTGCCCCAGAGAGACCTCTTCATCTGGGGAGCCTGGCAGTCACCCTACCCCGGCGGGCAGCGCTCCGCCATAGCCAGCGGCAGGACTGTGGCATGTACCCCAAGACGGCGGGGTGCCCACAGCCACGATGCCCGACCTGCCACAAACTCCCACCCGCCGCGGTGCTGGGTTACACGTGGGAGCCGAGCCCCATCTGCATGGGCTCAGAAGAGGCTTTTGCTTGGTTGCCGAGGGCGCGCGGCGACTTGCCACGCACTTTCCCCCCCGCCCCCGCAGCCCTCGGCTGGGCCGCCCGCCACGGCAGAGCCGCGAGCGGCTGACGGTGCACAAAAGAGAAAGGGTGGTGGGGGGGAAATCCGCAACAACCAAACAAGTAGGCTGAGTTTCCCTGAGGGTTACTGCCGGTCACCCCACGGCCCCCGGCGGCGTGCCGGCCGTGTGTTTACAGCAGCCCACAGCTCCTGACCCAGCCCGGGCCAATCCCCGCCTCGCCGCCCTTGGCTGATGCCGCCCGGCCCAATCCGCCCCGCCGGCGGGGCCGCCGCACCGCCCTCCCGCCGCACCGGCCCGCTGCGGGGCTCGCCGGGACGCCACCACCCCCGCACCCTCGGGAAAACTCCGCCCGAAGTCGCCCCCTTGCCCGCCCCGCCGAGCTCCGCGGCGGCCGGAGGGGTTTTATCCACCCGGCGGGGTCTGCGGGCAGCGGCCGCCCCTGACGGGCTGCGAGGGGGAAAGGGGGAGCAGGAGGGCAGGGAAGCAGCTCGTCTCCTTCCCGAGGGAGCAGCCCTGTGCCGGGGGTGCCCCCGGCGAGCGTCGCCCCCCCCGCATCCAGCAGCGTCGCCGCCAGCGCCTGCCCGGGTTAGTGCTTCTCTTAAAGCATCGGGTGCGGAGTCGTGGGAAATGCGGCCTCCTCAGCTTCCATTTAAAAACGAGCTCCGGGTTTTTACCTTTAAAAAGAAAGCAGACAAAAAAATTGGAATCCAGTGTGCACGTGGACACACACAGTCACACTCAAACGTGTATACATACACGTATATGAACGCATGCACAAGTATCAATCATAAAGCAGGAGACTTAGATTCGTGAGAGGCTTATAAAAAACCCCAAACTGTGATTTTCATACACATAAATGTTAGTTATGTTACGAATCTGGTCATTTTGTAACTGTATTGAAAGTTGGCATTACATGAAAACAACAAAATCCTCCCTTACTTGTAATTCTTAACTAAAAAAAGCCACCTGTAAACTATGTCTTTCATTTCTTTTTAAACTGCATAGGAAGATAGAGCACTTTGCAGAACAAACAGTATTTCATAATGGAGAATGTAGTGACGACAGCTGTTACACGCCAGTTTGGCTTTGTAACAAACACATCTGCTTGTTTTACATTTTTTTCAGTTCTCCTACAATAGCTTTTTACAAAACCCTGCTCTTTAGCACTCAAACAGAAGAAATGTCTGTCCCTTTTCAAAGCGCCTGTGACCTTCAGTCACTTTATAAGCTGACTAAGCAAAACTGACATTTTGACCAAATGATCGTAAATACATGTCCATTTACAGAGAGGCTTCACATTCCATCACATTGACACAGATATATAAAATTAATGGTTTCTACACTAATCCCCCAGTTCTGGTGACACCTGCCATGTGATTTTAACACTCAGAAACAGGAGGAGACCTGTACAGTCACAATATTGCACTTCTTGTCTCTTTGAGCTGCCTAATTAAATCATGGTGATCCAAATATCCTGCGTTTAACTGCCATTTTATCACCTAAAATAGATTTGGCCTGACCTTGAATACATTGTTCTTGGGTCACCACTGGGAAGTGCATCATTAGAAAACCAGGATAATTAATTTAAAAGCCCTGAAAGACTACGGCTGTGACTGAGGTTAGGATGTTTTCCCACCTCAAGCAGGTGAGGAAGCATCAGGCTACCCTGCACTCACCCACCCACTATTCCCCCTCAGCCAAAATTCTTCCAAGATGACTTAGAGTGTAGGTATCTCTTTTCACAGGGCAAAAATGGTGGGGGCAGGTTTCAACTAACTTCAGCAATTTTAACCTTATGTATGAAATCCACTCTGGTTAAATAAGCGTCCTCTAGAGTCAAGAGAGACAGGGAGGCGGTTCCCGCAGTGAGTCACAGCAGCAATCTGAGATACCTGTTTTAGAAAAGGGTGAATCATCCGCTGGTGGTGCATCTGTAACTTCTATATACGGATACCTGGATTAGTTGTTGGATGCCTGTCTTTTAGATGATGAGTTTGGTGCAATGAGTTCCACACCTGGATTTTAATTGAGGAGAGCCCTTAACTCTCCAGCAGTGGCCCACACAAGTGCAGGCTCTGAGTGCTCAGAATGAGAAACGTGTCGTCTGAGGCATCTCGGTGGCTTTGGTCTCTGACTCAGCTTCCTTGTTTGGAGCTAAGGATGTTCAAAATGCCCCAAGAATTACTGGAAACTTGAAACTGGAAAATTTTAGATGCGCTTGACAGATAAGAGTACTTTTGTTTTTTTACACGGGAGGTGATAAACTTCTGGAAATTGTTGCAGTAGGATGTTGTGGCGTCAGACAGCATCAACAGGTTCGCAAAGGGTTTGGAGAGACTCACAGTAAACAAGGTCCATAACCAGATGGTAAAAGCAGAGATGTGCCCTCTAACAGACACAAACACAAAAGGCTTGTGGACACAGGTCCGGGTGGAGCAGACCTCAAACAACCCCTAGGCTTGAGGGCTCTTCTTAAACAGCCTCTCCAGTTGGCACTGATGGAGAACATGACATGGGGCAGGATGGACCATCAGTATGAAGCCTTCCTCTGGAAGGCAGGATGAGGAATAGTTGCCAGTAGTTACCCTGCTCTAAATTCTGCTCTCATGATGGCCCCTGTCACAGTGTGGGGACACAGAGGGCTGGAATCACAGTCCCAGGATTGCACCTGGCTTTGGAGACAGTCCTTCTATTCCTCCATGTCATTCCTTCCAGTTCACTTCCCCCAGGCTTTGTTTTTAGTACTCCAAGCTTCTGAGAAGTCCAGCCATCAAATTATCAAGATGTTTGATGGCACACAATAAATATTGAATCTTTGGGAATGAAGCTCATAACTCAGTTTGCCACTCCTGACTAACGAGCCATCTCAAACTCATAAATGAGTAAGTATGTTCTTTGGACTAATGACCACATAACATGCTGGGATTGATGTTGTGGAAGATATTGCAGACACATGGGAGTTTTCAGGAAATATCAAGGCTCTTTAGAACCGCTACTAACAATGCACTAGCTTTGTTTAGTATCTGTGTGGGATGTATTTTCTGTGTTTATGAGATTTTTCTTTGTCTCTGGTCTCTCCAATTCCAATTAAGCTGAGTCATGTGCAGGCGGAGCATAAGGGGTTGTATTAGAGGAGCATCAAAAATGGAATTTTTATTTTTTATTTTTTTTTCACAGATATTACCCATATCACTACTATCATTTGGATTCAGGACAAACCTGAAAGGTGAAAAATCAAAGGAAAAACTTCCCAGTCTTTTCCAATTTATCTGAAAACAGACAAAAAACCAGGATCCCCCAGCGGTCTTGTCTGATTGGTTGGTTGTGAGGTTTCAGTCTCAACAGTGCTTTCCTTTCTTTCTTTTATATTGTGACTCCTTCTATCATAATACGCATAATTAGCACCTTTGCACTCAAATATAGCTGAAAAGTATTTTCCAAGCAAAAGCTAGAAGCATTTAATTTTGAAAATACTCAAACCAAAACATTTCAAAATGGACAGAACATTTGTTTCCCTTTTTTTCTCCTCTAAGATGATATTTCTGGTTTCAGGCAGTGTTTCAGTTATGACGACCACATTTTCTGCTGGCAAGAGGTCCCATCAGTGGAATTTAGCTGGTCAGAAGGATGATGCAGTCTTATACCCCTTGGGCTGGGCCAGCTTGGAGTCTGAGTCACTACTAATGCATTTATTGGGTTCCTACTCCGCTATTGGCTTCTTACATGATACTGGGCAGGTCTCCTAATCCTCCAGGAACTGGCGCAGATGCTGCTTTCCTCCTTCCCAGATTTTCTGCCGTGCTCTCTGGAGGAGAGACTTCACGTTCCACATCTAGCATAGGGAAGCCAGAGTGTGGTTAGGGATGTTATAATCCAAATGGCTGTGGTGGAAACCTTCTGTCTTATCTGCTCTGTTTAGAGTTCAGCCGTTCCTGTTTCTGGAAGGTTCACAAGGCAGGTCCCCGGGCCATCCCTCAGCCTTTGAGGAAAACCAGAGCAGAATAGCATCCTGTCCTTTGCTGCGGCAGAAACCCTTGCTAGAACCAAATGCCTGTGCAATGAGAGACACTGAAGCACTGGAACTAAAGCAACCTCTCCCAAGAGGTGCATGCACAGGTTTTTCTCTCAAGAGATTCAAATCAGTTCCAACTGCACATTTAAATACTTAATGCTTTTGAATGATTGATGGGTTGAGGTACAGCTCTCCTAATATCTGTTTTGTTCTGTGCCTGCATCCTCATCTGGATGTCTTGAGCTAACAGAACAGCACAGCCTGGTAATAAATGCTTTTGCCATGGGAACTGGACACATTAGCAGCATGTTTACTGTCAGCTCCTTCTTCTACCTGAGCAGGTACAGGACATACTGCAAGGATCACTAATTGCCTGACACGTCTTTGTCAGTAACCAGCTCAGCTGAGTTTTCCCTGCCCTGCTGAGCTACTTTCGTTCTGCCCCAGTATCATGTTGTGCTGTAACAGATTTCCGTTCGGCTGGAGAAACCGTTCTCCGCCTCCTGCCCAGCCCTGCTCTACCACCCAGCAGCGCAGTCGCTGAGCTGAGGGCACAGCTCAGGGAACGCTAAGGACAATCTCTTTGTCCTTTATTTGCACAATGAAGATACACCTCCCTTCTGTATGGCCAACACATACAGATATTTCTAACCAAAACGTTTGCCTGGGCATAGTGTATGGCGTGAGTGCCAATGGCCTCCGACCTCCTCTCGTCTCCAAGAGGTAAGGCAGGTAGCTTTCTTGGCCTCACGGCACCGGCTCTAACACAAAAGGTAGTACCACACACAGAATTATAAATGTGCTTGCTGTTCACTACCATGCTTAAATGTATAGGACTGCTCAAGGCATATAAAATAGTAAATATTTATAAGGTCAGGCTGAGATCAGGCACTGCCTCTTTCATGCAAACCCCACTTCAGAGCGCATTAGCCTATTAAATGCACTCACCTCCCTTCTGTAAAAGGCTACTAGGGAGAAAAGAATCCATTCCTGGTCATGAGGGGGCCCCAGTGCAGCAGTAAAAGAGAGCAGCGCTCACTTAGAAAGTGAGTTAGCATAAAGATAATCCACCCCCTTAAAGATAATTCTCGCCATCCTCAGTGAAAAATACTGAGATGCTGTAGATCAGCTGGCATAGATAATGTGCCTCCCACTAAAAGCTCAGATTTACAGCTACTGAAAAAGTGCCTCCTTCCTCCTGTATTTGGAAATAGCTTTTCCATGGCTGAAAGGACAGGGTTAGGCAGCTCTTCCTGTTGGGGGAGATGGGGACACTGATACAAAAATGTTCTTACTGCAAAATAGCGCTGAGAGTGCTGTCGCTGAGATACAGGCAGCAGAGGCTGACAAATAACCTGGCTGCTGAAGAGCTGTTTGACTGAGCCAGCAGCGAAATGGGGGTGGGAGCTAATTCCGGTTACGGTCATGACAGATAAAAAATGGCACAGTTGCCATGGCTGGCAGGGTGTCTACCACAGTGACATAAACAAATAATAAAAGAGAAGGCGTTTGGCATCACAAACCCCCAGCAAAGTCCATGCAGAGCACGGTCTGTCAGTAAGGGCTGCACGTGCCTCTGATTTCCCAAATGACAGCTTTGTAATAAGCTGTGTAAGAAACTTGGCTTTGTGAAACAACCTGTAGCATTTCACTTAGCACTTAATTCCACAGCTAGTGAATCTTCTTTACTGACATATCGTGGCCTTTTCACACTTTTCTGCTGATTTATACTTTCTATCATATGAACCACAAACCACCGCCTGTTTTTAATTTCTAATTCTGTGTGGGACTTCTGAGAGCTTTTGAAACCTAACAGAAAATGCCAGCGATGTAAAGACATGCAGTGTGTGCTAACCTGCATACCTGCCAACCTCACCTCCACCATCACAGGCAATAGCTACAGAGGTAGCTGTCAAGCACGGCATCACAACTCTCTCAGTTTTCCCCACCAAAAATTAAGGTATTCATTCAGAGTGTTTCTCCTTTCTGGTTCCTTCTAAAAAGCCGACTCCTCCTGTTCTCTTGGTTACACTAGTCAGATCCCCTCTGTGCCTCCTGGCTCCCGTGCAGCTGACCCTGACGCGGGTCAGAGCAGCCATCAGACCGACTGGGTGCTCTCTCCCAGCTGGTTTCTCATCACACCAAAAGCCAGCCAGCTCCTGGCAAGATGGGGAATGACACCTGAGGGATCCTGCAGTAGGGAAGGGCCTGTGGTAATGGTGATCAGGAGTCCACAGAATTCTCTATTACAGTGTCCCTTTACCCAACCCTTATTCCCAGCCACGTTGGCTGCTCAGGACAGGAGCCTCTTGGAGGATCAGACTCCATGGAGGGGAAAAGGCAGGGCTGGAGTTAGGAAGAGTTTCAGAGCACTCACCCTTTTCTTCCACTGTGGACACCCAAGAGGATAAACACTCCTTTCTTCAGGCTTGCTGGCTGGCATTAAATTCAGGCTTGCCATCTACACACCAACTACAGACCAGACTTCTTTGGAGACCCTTACTGTGCAGCCAGCAAAGGTGTTTCCTCCTTCAGCAGCAGGAGACTGAGACTCGTCTGGGCGAAACCAGGGAAAGCCAACCAAGACCATTGGCGAAGCTGCCAGACTGAGCCAGTGCTGCTCACAAAGGAGCCAGACTAATTGAGACCTGCTGAAGGAGCAGACTATCTCATTAACCACATGTATAGGGAAGCCCTAAGCGAACCTATTCACAGGTAACCAGCACGGCACGCCATATGGCTAAGATCCCAGAGAGCTCTCTTATGGTTTGAAAGCTTGGGCCATCCTGCTCTGCTACGTTCCCATATACAGCAGAGATGTAATTTGCTGGCTGCTGGGTGCCGCACACCTACAGTGCTCCTCTTAACCCTTCTCGAGTCTGCAAGGGACTCTGTTCTTCACCAGTAGTCAGGCTGGGCAGCTGTTCATTACAGTGCAGCTCCAGGAGGAGGGTATTGCTCTACATATGGGACAGCTGGGTCACCAGGAAAAACCTCTGCATGTCCAGATTCAAATCCATAAAGTGTTAGAAGGAGTGTCCTGAAGACAGAAATGCTGGCACAGGACAAAAGTTCATGGATACTATTAAAAATCAGGAACCTGAATTGGTCTATCTGAACTTGTTTTGTGTTTATACACCTCTAAAGGGTATAACTGAATAGTTTTGGTCAAAAGGGGAGATGGGAAGATTGGTCATAGTTAGTCACAAGCGCAGTCACAGGCTTTAAAATGGGAAGGGAATTACATCTCCATGGATGGAGAGATCCAGGGAAGAGCAAAGGAGAGGGGGACCTCAAGCATTCTGCAAAACACAAATGAGAACTGTGGCAGGGAGCTTTTTCTTTGAGTCAGGAAGTGTCATGTATAGACTCTGGGACTAGTTAGAGCAGATAAATGTCAACTCTGTCCATGTGAAGATGATGGCGTCAGCGTGCCCAAGTACTGATCCATCCACCTGTTGATCCAGCTCATTCCTCATGAATTTGAGCCCACCTCTTGCCACAACGTAACATACTCTGCCAAAGACATGTATCTTCCACCACTCCAGTAAGGCACTACCTCCTGGTATCATAAAAGCTCCCTTTTTACAAGTTTGTGTGCTTAAGTTCTCTATGTTTCTATGGATTTGGATGGAGAAATAGTTACCAGAAAACATCACAGGCCAAAGACAGGAAAGATAAATGCTAAGAAGATACTATGTGAAAGTTTCCCAAGGACTGATAAGTTTTGGAGAGAAGTAATCCTCATGAATTTGCAAGAACTGATAAACTTAGACCACCAGAGTCTAATACTGCGCAAGGCTGCCAGCACACATTAGCATCTACAACAGGTTGTATAACTTGGATCACACCCAGGAGGGCGGTGGCTGCTATACGCAGATGAAGACTACAGAGTTATGTATACAGCTGGTGAAACAAAGTGCCCGCTGAAGGAATTTCTAAAGACCTGCCTAAAAGCCACTGGTGCGTCAGGATGACCTTCTGCTTCTGAGTGTGCATGTTGGGGTTGGCCTCCCAACGGTTGCTCCAGCTAATAAGTGAACATGAATGAGCGTGTTATATGAATAGTTACCTGCTATTACTAAAACACCTTGATTCTAGTAACAACAGCAGCTAATGAATAAAAGATATTTCAAGAAATAGCGGTTGTAATCTGTGTTTTCCCATAACACTATCCCCTATCAAGGAAAAAGGAATTTACACCACCTGTTTGGGAGAAGCATGCTAAAGACAGTGGGGCACTCATACCTCTTCATGGTGGGACCTGCAGACCTAGCTTGGACAGACAGTGTTAGCACAGCTTCTTTGACCAAACAAGCCACTAGCCATGACATGGTTTGTTGAAATCCCAGTGAAATCCTTGCTACTGCCTGACAGAGGGAATTGGTGGCTGTGGGAAATATGTTCCTCCTCCTGAACTATCCTATAGGAAATTCAGTCAAATCCAGCCCTGTGGAGGGACTTGACAGGAACCACGTGAGCGTTTGCATGGGCAAGATTTGTTCAAAGGGAGGAGGTCCCACGTAAGAGCCAGCTAACCGCTGTCGGCTCCATCACCCACACATTGTCTTCTCTGCATGCTTCAGTGCATGTCTGGGGACCATGAACTGTCAGACCCAACTCTGCCACTTACTCACTCTACAGACATGGGTTGTCACTTGAGTCTGCTATTTTTCAAAAGCATCTCCGTAGGTGATGCTTCATGGCTGCTACTGATGTCCACAGAAACTATGCAGACTCAGCACTTCTAATGTGGAAAAACAACATGCGTTGCAAGTCACGCTGCAGCAAAAACATGAGACCCACAACATTTTATCTTGTAAGCCTCCCCCTCAATCTGCCTCCAGGTAACCTGCATTCCTCTCTCTCCAGGGCTGTCAAGTCTGTACCTCCACTTAAGGAACAGACAGATTTCTCTATCTATAAAAAGAACGTGAGGTTGTTTGAATGATGATTGCAACAAAACTAGCTTTATTGAGTCAGACCAAAAGTACCCTCTGACTAACCACAGCCAGCAGCAGATGCTTAGAGGCCTATAGAAGAACGATCAGATTATATCCGGACCTTTATTTTTAATAACTACCAATAGCCTCATCTTCCGTGAAGCACTCCTTCCATGTAAGTGCTGAAAGGCTTGAACCAGATCGCACGGTCTTGCACGTAAAAGCAGCTCCTACCCTAGAGAGAGTTTATAACCTAAGAGGCCAAACCCCCATATACAGATGCAGGCACAAAGCATTCATGGCAAAGCTGAGTCAAATGGAGTCTCTTGACACCAGGTTATATTTTCAAAACCATCTGTCCAAACATGATGGAAATTATTAAACTAAAGAAACAAAGGCTTCGACAGGTGAAACTTCCTTCCAGATTTTCTGGCAGTGTTCCAGCCTTGATCATTGAAATTTCACGTGCACACCCGACCTCTGTGAGCGCATGAGCACGCTGCTAACACACGCCTAGCTGAAACGCCATTCAAGCAAAACTTTTTGCTTGGTGAGCGTATTTCCTGTTGTCTCTGGTAACTCCTTCAATCCCAGCACACTGATCTCAGCAACCTCATGATTTATTAAGACACGGAGCAATGTTTTTCCAGTGGGTTTTTCCCCCCCACGCCATTGTCATCACTGCTGAGGTCCTGGCATTGAGAGCTTTCCAGGTTCGGGCAGCCGGAGCGGGCACTCCGGGTGAGCTGCGGTCAGCAAACATTTGCAGTCAGCAGCTGACTTCACGCTGGTACCGGCCAGCTCGGGCAGACAACGAAGCCCTTCGCTTTTGTGCCCAGCACCTCACTCTGAGGGCAAAAGAAGATCCCTCAGCCCATGGGACTTCCCAAGCCCATGTGTTGCCTACAGCCGTTGGATTCGTTTAATGCCCATGTAAAAGAAGTTGAGTTGGGTGTGATCGAAGAACAGGGGAAAAGTGAGCTGGCTCAGCTCTGCTTTAATAATATTAGTCATGAATTTTTACTCACTCAGAGTTCCTAAAGCTTGCTTTCCTTTTTTCCCCTCTTATCTCTTTAATCTGTGTGGAACACAGGTGATGTCAATCCTGCTGAGACAATCCTGAAAACTTTGCTTAGCTTTAACACTTGCACCTCTACCTCAGACTTCAAGGAGAGCCTGTGGGATGTCAACAGCTGTACAGCTAAAGGGACTCCTTTCCAATCCTCTCTACCAGTGCCAAAACATTGTCAAATCCCCACGCATCGAGCAGAAGCCTTCCTACCTCAGAAAGCAACGTGCCTTTCCCTCTACTTCCCCCTGTGCCTCAGCAAGAAGGGTAGCTGATGGCATGGCTCCAGTGCTCTCCAAAGCTTCCAAACTGCTGCTGCCAGCAACCCAGGCAGATGCCACCTTTGTCTGGCAGGGTAGCATTAAAAAAGCCACAGGGTATCAAGTGAGAGTTCTCCAAGGCTGTATCACCAGAGTTGCTAGAGAGGAGCCAGCAGGAACCTTAAGATTAAGTCCCATCACTTCAGTAGTTAAATTAATTAAAGTGCAGATGGAGTGGGCGAGGGAACCCGTATGAAGTAATTAAGCAAAACACCTACTCAAGTTAAACCCCAGTGACATCCACTCCTTCCACTCAGAGAAGTGTCTCTGGTCTGGGCCTACATGCAACAAGGTGAACATACCTTCGCCAAGGGGGTAGAAATTCCCGACTCCTCTTTCCCTCCCTCATTCTCATGAGGATAGAAAATTTAAAAAAAAAAAAAAAAAAAAAAAAAAAAAAATCTGATGCATGAAACATGACCTGGACCGGGGCTCAAGAAGTTTGGATGCTCATTCCCGCTCTGCCACTGACCGGACGAGCGACCTTGGCCATACTTTCTCGTTCCTTTTTCAGGAGAAGGAATGATCCCCACCTCGCTGAGCCTTATGCAACACACCCTGCTGCAGCTTACGTGATACTGCTGCACCCATTAAAGGAATAATTGGACCTGTCCTAGATGGCCAGAGGCTTGGCAAATCGGTTTGTTCTGAACCATCCCAATGCCTACCTTTTTGGTTGTTTGGCCTAAGATCTTTTTGCAGATGGAGAAAAAAAAAAAGTCAATTTCAGAACAAAATGTTTTAAAAAATTTGACATAGTTAAGTAATATAAGGGTTTGCATCTGGTTTATTTGCTTAGTGATGAAACACCAGAGAATATAGACACTGGAAACCTTTCAGCTAAGATATCTACACTTCAGCTATCAGAGGAGCTATGATAGCTGTTCAGATCTAGTAACATTCCCTGTGGACACTGTTTGAAGATCAAACATCTGTAATTTTCCCTCAGACAGGACATCCTGCCAACCACCGCAGGGACATGGTCACACTAAGAAAAGTGCCAGATTTTCTGTTTGTCTGCAAGCACCAGAGAGTTGCTGAATTTTTGGCTGACCACAGAAACCCAAGAACAGTAAACTTCATGGGTGATAAGACTGATGCCAGCCAACAAGGAAACCAGCTGATTAATGCACACCCCACAGTCTCTGACATGGGAGGAGCAAGGGGTTACTTAAGTGAAATTACGTGATCAGGCACTGCCAGCACACAAACGCTCACTATGCATCTGAAATCACCCAACCAAGGTTTCAGCTCAGCGACAGCCCTCATTGAAGGGTGGCCTCAGCCTCCAGCACCTTGGATTACACTTCCCGAGCTCTGTCCCTTCAGCCCAGTATCTGTGAGGCCATCAGCTGAGAAATATTCCTGGTTTGGCCAAAAAGACCCCATAGCAGACCTGCTCTTATGTAGGGAAGAGCCTGCAGATCAACTGTTAAGTTGTTCAGAGACTTGAGAAGCAAAGCTCTCCTAGGCCCCTGAGAGCGGGCACAAAGGCACTTAAAATAGCAGCTCTATCCCCAGAACTAATTCATAAGCTTTTAGACCCTAATGATATCCCAGCAACAAGCAGAGAAATGCCACATAGGAGGTCAGACTGCTGCATCATCATCAGAAGAGAGACTTTCCGAAGCCTTCATTGTGTGTAAGGCCAGGGACACAAAGGCACTGCTTTCCCCAAGGACAGGGAACTCTAGATTTTCAGAAACACTTACAGGCTCTGGAGCCTCATGATTGCTTCAAGTTCCTAATATCAGATCCTAAAAGCTTCTTTTTCACACTACACAGAGCATTCCTAATCCCAGAAAAGAGATGGAAACAAGGGAGAACTGCAACAGGTAACTTCCTACTCAACAAAACATGCTTTCTGTGCTGAGAGCAAGCTATGCATTGCTTTGCTCCCCTTCCCATAGACGGTACTCGTTGTAATAGGTAGTTTCCAAATACATCTGCTTCCCCTTTTCTCTAGCAGCTGCTTTACTAGCCTTAAACAACTGCCTAAACCGCAACCAGAATTTCTGAAGCTTAATCTCTAACTTGCACCCAGAGTTTTGCTGCAGCCCATCATTTCCCTAGCACATAGTATCAGCAACATCCTACATACTCTCATCCCTCATGTAACCTTCTAGAAGCTCCTGTCCCAGCAGGCTCCTTTTATAGGAAAGCCCAGGGCTCAGCTGCCCCATCAGTCCCCTCCACCTGGGAGGGGGGGAGCAGTTACAGCTGAGGCTCAGCCTGGCTCCTTGTAAGGGGTCAGTCCACCTTTCCTCAGCAGAGAAGTTACAAGCTTGTGCTAATTTCAGTACAAGCTCTCCAAAATACATTGGCTGAGCCTCTAACTATGCCAGAAAGAAACGTATTAACGTATTTGGGTGAGCATAAGAGAATGATCCACCTCTTAGGCTTGCACAGAGGACATCCAGCCCAAGGTTTACATATGCAGGTGATTTTTGAAATCCTGCTAAAGATACTGTGAAGTGCTCAGTTTTTAGAGGGCAGGGGCTCTATTTTTTTTCTGGGAATCAGGATTAGAAAGGGTTTTATGATTGGGCATTTTTTTCCTTAGATGTTTCTGAGTTCTGCTTTTGGAAACTCACTAGTAATCACTAGTTCCTTGGGAATTCTGGCTTTCATCCTCTCAAAATAATCCATGAAATGGAGAGGGAGAAGAGCTCCAAATTACCATTTAGCTGATGCTACAAACAACATATTTGAGGCAAACTTCTCCCTGTTTTTATAGGGCTTATCGCATTTTAAATGTGCGTGCATTGACTCAGCTCAGACGAAGCCCCAGCAATGTCTGCTGGTGGTCCAAACAGAAGAGTCAGCTCTGCATGAGAGAGAGCACATGAAAGACACGTCGGGCCTGAGGTTATGAGAGGACATGGCAGTGGGCACCATTCCCATTTGTTGGGACACAGAGGGCAGAAATCTGAGAGGACTGAGTGATTTTATTGGACGTCCTAAAACCTTCCTTGTGACACATAGGATGCTTGCTCCTTCTGTGCATGGGGAAGATGGTGGGCATGGTAGGACGCTGCTGAACTCTCCTCTACTATATCATTAATGCAGTTGCTTTGGGAGAGGAGGAGGAGAGACGCCCAGTTTGTTGGAAATGCTGACAGCGTCCTGATATCCAGATCCTTCTTCTGAAAGGGGACTTTGCTATTGGAGAGGAGTATTTGCTATTGGACTCAGCAAACAAGATGCTGTTTCATTAGTCAGTTGTTTTCTGGGCTGGTATGGCCAGAAATGATTGCAACTGCCTTTGGCCGGACATTTGATAGAGTGCCACATTATATATTTATTGAGTGAAGAAATCCTAACCGGATAAAAATAGCAAGGCTGGGATTAGAAACTGGCTGGCAGATGAAGAACAGAGGTTCACTGTTGCTTCAAGATGCCTAGTGTCGCCAGAAAGATCCTGCACGGTGTTGATGTGGGTCTGCTAAGCTGGGGCAGGGGAGACACAGGAGACACAAGACTGGCCTGAGGAAGCACAGTGAATAACTCCACCAGGTCTTTTGGATGACTGAGTGATGTCTTCTTGATCAAGAGAGGTAGTACACCAATGAATTAGCTCTCTCTAGTAGACACTGCACACAGATCCGCTCCTTGCAGCCCAGCAAAACTGGAAGACATACCATTCGAGGTGAGGTGCATAGTGGGGTCCACTCTTCTGCCATGCAAGATAGGAAGTTCACTCTCTTAATGATAGGTGGAGCAATATTAGTGGTCCTCACATTATTTATGGAAAAAGGACAAAAAATTCTGTTTAAAATGTCCTTTGTCAGTCTTCTTTTAGTCAAAAGGGATTTTCCCTTATGAACTGATACTTCCTACCTCCTGTGGTGTTCCTAGTGGGTGGTTTAAATGGTAAAGGGACTGGAGGGTCCAGTCTCTTCAAAGCTTTGTTTTTTGCTCCCTCTTCCGGCGGGTCAAGTGTATCCATTGTAATGGAGGTACCAGGTCATTCTCTGGAGCTAGTGTGCTATTAGGCCTGCTCTCTAAGGAGTTCCTGTCTTCAGGGAATCACCACAATTGCTACAAAATCGCACTTTGGGATCCAAGACCAGGAGTTGACTTCTTTTTCCCACGCAGAAGAAAGCTTCTAGCAGGCAGTGGAGATGGCTTACACATCATGTCCGAGGTGCAGTGCTGCCCCTTGGAGGGCAGTCACCTCCACCCACAATCCAGATGTCACACCTTCAGTCACTCCAAACCCAGAAAGTGGTTTTATATACACACACTTTCCTCTGTCACTTCTTACCACATGTGTGATCTGGAGCCAATGTGGCCAAGGGATTGTTGAGATAAATTAATTCATTCAAAGACTTTGATGATTCTATTAAGATAATGAGTGAAGGCTGCCATCAAGATCAAGGTCTCCATTGTGCTGGGTGCTGTACAAACCCATCTGGGAGATAATACCCACTGTCGCCAAAAGCTTACAATCTAAGTAGACACTTGAATGGGGAGGGAGACTGAGGCATGAGAAAGAGGAATAATTTATTCATGGTCAAAGGCTGAGCTGGAATTAGAAGCCCCCATGTTCTGAGTGGGATCTGCTATCTCCTCTTGGCATCACCATCTACCAATGATTGATGCAGTCATAAATACTCACAATAAAAAGCCTCCCAGAAACAAGCCACACTTAATTCTTGAGGACATTTTGTTCTTTTCTCTGGTTACAAACCATGGGCGGGTAAGGGTTGTTCCGGCAGCTGCACGCAAGGCTTCGGACATAGCAACAGCAGGCAGACCGTGGCTGCAAGAATGACTCCTGTCATATGCAGTCATCTATCAGCACACCCTGTGGTGCTCATAAAAAAAGCCCTTCACAGAGTGCACAGTGTGCATTATTGGACGAATAGGATCTGAGGCAGCATCGCCATCCCTGAGTTGGAGAGGGAACTGTAGGGGAAACACATCCGAAGTTGGTGCCTTCAGTACCATTGTGTGTTACGTATTCCTCTCCGCTCACCCTGATGGCGTGAGGTCTGAATCATGTTGCCATATTTCTGAAAACCGAGGTGAGGAAGGGTGGGACTCTGCCTCCAAACAGGTACTGCAATGAAATCTGACAGCAGAAAGCCTAGGAGTTAGCACACCTTTCTCAGTGGCAATGGGTAAGGACACAACTGCCTAAAGTACATCATTCCAGAAAGTACCACACAATGATAGATTAATATGAACGTTAGTTTCTTCTAATGTTGGGGCAGTTGAGGTTTTTGCCTTCTTCTCTGTTGATGTGGCAATGAGCGCTTTGTCCTCTAAACATAGGACTCATTCCTACTTTGCGTGTGTTAATGTAAAACCAGTGCAAACATTGCTGTCGATTCTCATTCCCAGACCAGATGCAGGTCACCGTATAAACTCAATGTTCAGGAAGAGCTGCCATTATACAGGAACCTCATTTGCTCCTGATGTGATGCCGTCCCAGTGTACTGGGGTGTCAGCCCCCAGTAACCGCCAGGAGAAGCCAGGATGTTCTTGCATCTTCTTTGGTAGGGCACTCCCTTTCTCAGCATGGACATGTCGTAGGGGTACCCTCCACCCCCTCTTCCTCTCCCTAGTAGCAGGGTATGCTCTGATCTGTTTTCAGCTCAGACGCATCATACGATACACCATCTCGCCGCCCGAGTCTGGGCAAATCATTATCTGTGCCATGCCTCAGTTACCAGTGTCAGTGAACAGCTGACACCCTGTAAGCGTACCGAGGTTGCAGTAGACCATGTCCTGGGATGCTGCAGTGGTGGAAGTCAGATAAGGACGACTTTGTAAAACATTCATACAAAGCAAGCTTGACTGTTAGCAGTTGTGAAAAATGAACGTGACCGGCCAGAACAAAGTTCACTGTCATGCACTGACACCCCTCAGCAGCACCTGACCAGCATGAAGCTCTCTCCTAGCTGTGCTTCAAGAGTGGCACTCAGAAAAGGGTTTCTAGCCACGTTTCTCTTTCCTTCACTCTCTGTGTCTCTGTTTTTTAGGGCTCAGTGGAAAATCTTGATCAGGCCACAGACCATGCTCTTAAGGCTGTAAGCAAAATGTCTGGTCCCCTTAGACAGGAAAAGGAAACACCTCCTTCAGAGAGGGTTATGCTTCAATAAAGCACCTCTTTGTGGTGGCCCTCATCAGCAGTGAAACTTCGTCCAGGCTGACAGTATGAAAGCCAAGGGGCTTGTCCCCAACAGGCCAACAAAAGCGCTGCTTTACTATTTATGCAACAGCCTGTTTCTCGGGACATTTATAAAAGAGGTCAGGGTTGTCCAACAGCAGAGTATCCGCAACATTTTTCCAACAACCACCAATAAAAGTGCCTCATGCTTAAGAGTTTGACAGTAAGCTGGCTTCTGGCTCTGTCAGCAATGGCATTTGCAAAGGATTGGTGATAGATTTCATGCTGCTGCCAGTTTACCCTGACCATCTTGAAGCTGTTTCTTCATCTTGACTGTCTGATTCAGCCTCCAAGCTCCTCATCACCACCATTTATTGCGACTGACTGACTATTTTGGCAGAAAAGATAGTCCCAGTCAGTGCAGATGACACTGGGGAACGTTGGAGCCGGAGGCAGATCCTGAGCCCTGGGTTTTATTGGGAAATGATTCAGCTTTCCTTATAGCTCACTGGGGGCCACAGCACCCCGTGAGCTGATCTGATTGATGCTCACCACTGAAATGCAGCCACTCCCAAGGTGAAGAGTAGCAACAAGTAACACACTGAAGGCCAAGAATAGAGCAAAAAAGATCCGGTATTTTTATGTACGAACACTGAATGTATGAGAGCGCTCAGGCAAATAGCCAGGACCCACACTCTGCAAGTTTTGGGCAATGCAGAGAGGTGCTATGTGCCTTCTCAGCCTCGCTGCGATTTATGCCAAGCCTTCTGACATTTGGTGTTCATCGGAAAGCCCAATCGCCCACAGCCCAAGACTCTCAGCTTGCCTTTCATGCAAGAGAACATCATGTTCCCAGGCCTGCCGATTCCAGAGGAAACAAGCCCCAAGAGTACCTTAAAGGCTTGGACACAAATAGCTCCCACTGTGTATTATTTTCAAGCTAGTCTCATGATTTTGCAGGCCTGACTCATTCCGTGTAAATGCCGAGGGTTAGTCATGTTAGTCATCTGTAGGCAAAGAGGAAGGACCTCACTGGACTTACGCCAGCACAGCTTTTACCGCTGTTTTAGGGCAAAGAACTGAGCAAGATTTGCAGGTCCCTGACCTTGGGATTTGTCCTAGGACCTGTTAGGGGGCACAGCAGTGAAAAAGCATGAATCCAGATCTGTGCACACTACTGATGGCTTTACATCCATCTCCATGCGGAGGGTTGATCCTTTCCAAGCTAAGGCCTGGTGTCGGTAGAAGACTGATCAGCTGCCACGGCGGCTCGCCCTTGGGAAGCATGCTGCAGCACCCGAGTGGCGCACACGAGTGCTACGCTGCATCAGAGAGCTCACGTCAGTGTGCTGCTGGCCCTCCACCCACAGGCACGGCCACCAGCGGCTCTGCAGCACTGCTGTGAATGCTGAACCATTCACGATCCTCTGTAAAACAGCACCCTGAGGCCTCAGCATGGGCTTGGTCTGGAGAAGGAGAAGGTCTTTTTAAGCCCGGGTACCCTGCAGAGCATGTTGTCTGTGCTGGACATGGCAGTGCCCAGCACAGGAGCGTTTCCCCGCACGCCTGTGGTCCAAGGATACTCTTCAGCAGCAGCACTGAGCCCCGGCCCGGCTGCAGCCCGAGCCGGGAGCACCATCTGCCGGCTGCGGAACAGCGAGCGGGCTCGCCAGAAGGATAAATTACAGGGGAATTTGGAGCTACGTATGCCGCTGCACGGCCATCAGACCGTGTAGCAAGTTAGAGATGAAAAAGATCACAGGATTGCGGAAAGCCCTCAGCTAAACCGCCTCCTGCCTGCATTACAAAAGGGACTGCAAACCGATCAGTCTGTCTACACTAGAGCCGGGCAAAATCGCTTGGGTGAAGGATATCCAGTTGTAAATCGGCTGGAGCTATTTACAGCTTGCGGACGGTTTCAGCTAAAAAAAGATCAAAGCATGTCACTGGGCAGTTTTCTTAATAAAAGGGCTTGATTTTTTTCAGTTTGAAATGCGGTTTTGTTTCCAAATATTCCTGATAATAATAATATTGAGGGGAGCATAGGGAGCCTAAAAGGGAAACAAAACTTATGTCTCTGGTGCAACAGTGGACCCATTTAAGCAGTTCCCAAGCAGATTCCTCAGGTTTGCCAAAGACCCAAGCTAGCAAGTATTTATTTACACCATGCTGCTGAGCCATCTTCCTGCTTTACCCGCCTCATCCTTTGGTCCACTGAGTTCCACACACCTCTCAAACCTACAGCCCTTTCCCCCTCCAGCTACTTATCCTTCTGGCCAGTACAGAAGGATATCTCTGCTGCCTTTTTCCCTTTTTTTTTTTTTTGTCATGCACCGAATCTGCATGTGCAGGGGCCAAGCATGTTTCCCCCTTGCGGCAGAGCCCTCATGGATACTGAAGAGGGGCTCCTTTTGCAGACCCACACACGTTGATGCCTGCGACATTTACTCCCTATGACCGTGAGCTTGTCTGTGTTGGCCCAAGCAGGGCTCTCTGAAGGACGGTGGCCATGTCCAGGATGAGCAGTAGCACGTGGCCTGGGCTCCTGGTCCCTAAAGGGCCATGCTGGGGACCGCTGTAGCTGCCACTCTGCATGGGAGTCTGGCTTTCCTTCAAGGCACAGGGGGACAGGAGCAAGGTGTGGCTGGCAAGCAGCCAGGGTATGTTGCTAGACCTGGGAGCTCAGTATGGTCCCTCTCACCTCCAGGGTTATCTCACCTCCTGCCATCCACCCAGGAATGTGCTATGACTCGCTTAGTCCTGCTTGTCCTAATAACACCTTCCTGGAGTGCTATACATAATTTCCCTCCACCCTTTTCTCCAAGCTGATCCTGCTTGTCCTTTAATGGCACACCACCTCCTCACTTTTCTTTGATTTTCATCACCAGATACCCCACCTCAGCACTTCAGTCCCTTTCCCTCTCCCAGCCCTCAGCTGCCTGGTTGGCAGGTGCTGGAAAAAGATGCTCTAGACCAGTACTTGCTCTCTGGACTCTCAGAAGAAATACTTTTTCGGCCAACACAGCGTGAGCCTGTGCAAGTTACTGCAATGGCAAGTCAATACCATTCAGAGGGAATATCCTCTAGTACTGTAACTGAGAATATGTGATAGAGGAATCATCTTAGCCCAGGCTAAGGATGAACTGGAGCTTTTGAAGTGCTCTAAGCTCACTTGCTCCAGGGCACGGGCAACTTCTACATAGCACAGCTAAAGAGGCTGTTGCCCTAGAGACCCTTGAAACTGGCTGCCTTGAACATCAGACTAGTCAGATGGAGCCTGGGGCCAGCCTAGGGCATAAGAGGCTAGATCTATCCCCAAATTGCTGCCTGGCTCCAGGCCTCAGTTTTGCATCCTGTAAAATGGGAAAAGCGGGGAAGCTATTTCACTGAGGCACTTTGAGAGCTGCAGCTGGAAAATGCTTTGGAGATAACCATGCCTTGAACCGTGAACCAACCCTCTGCAAGATTTCTGGCCCTTCTGATGTGAAATAATTTTCACTGGATGTGTCCAGCCATGCAGTTCACTACAGTAGGTGAGGATTCCCTGAGCATGAACCATGAGGAGAACCTGCTAACGTGAGGATACACTCAACATTGGTAAAGCACAAGCAGACCTCACGGGAGACTGCTCATCACGCGTCACCCATGCACAGAGCAGCATTAGGGAACATAAAGGTTACAATGAAGAGGTCACGCAGCTGTTTGCGTGTCCTGGTGCGTCAATACTGTCTTTAATGGCACAATCTCAGATTGATATAGCTAAAAAAAAAATAATAGACAGGCTTCTGGGCATACCAGCACCTTTCCTGCCTTTTCAGAGCAAAGGCGCTCAAAAAACCTGTTTGCTTTTTCCAGTGCATATCAGTCAGTCTAATAAAAGCTATTAAATTTCCCCAGCCTTTGTTTCTGGAACCACTTGACTGTAGGAGCAGAATAGCACAGGGCATGTTCAGGACAGGACTGGAAGCAATACTTACACTTTCATGGGGTGCTGGGGGATGTTTTCAGAGGCGTTAGACACTATTGAAGCCGCACATAGGTGGTGCACAAGGCAAAGCTGCAGTAAAGTCCGCTGAAATCTGCTTACTGCACTGGGAAGCCAAACCTTCCTGAAGACTTTTTCAGCTCTTTCAGGGTGCTCCCGAGACAAGATTAATTTCTTTTTGTTTTGATCTCATACCTTCTGCATCTCTTTTAAAATAAGAGACGTCGAATTCCTTCTTGACCTTTTTAAATGGCCACTCTGTTTAAAAAAAAAAAAAAAAAAATCTGTCATTTGGGCACTTTGCATTGACACCAAGAAACTTTTGAGATATCTGTGAGCCAGACTTGGAATTTTTACACCCATTTCTTAACCTCATTTTTCATATCCATCAGTTGCATTGGTACCAGGGTGGAAGGCAGCAAGAGTATTAGAGGCTTTATTTCCTAATCTTTCTGTGATTACTTGTACAAGCTCTTTATTCAGATCTTCTCTGTACTCTGGAAATTAAACCTAGACATCTTATATTCATGGTTTTGGTATGTTTTGTTTTTTAACAAACTGGAACAAATTACCATAGATGATGGTAGGTTCTCTATCTCCTGTTGTCCTTAGACCCCGTCTGCTGTTTTGGGAGATGAGCAAACAGTCAAACACACATTACAGCACTCAATGCAAAGGTCAGTAGAGATCTGTATTGGCCAACATGTCAGATGGGATAATTTACCAGTCCTTCTAGCCATAAAATGTATTTTAATGCTTTCTGGGCCCATTTTAGAAAATTTACAGAGCTTTTGTCAGTAACAATAACAAAATTTGAAGGACATTATAATACAATTCTGCATCCCATTTCTTCAGAGAGTATCTCATAGAGTCTATTAAACAGCCTTTGAGAGCTGTAATTAAGTGCTTTGAAACGTGTTTGGGACAGTTTTGTTTCAGGCTTTGCCTCCAGCTTCTTTGGCTTGAAAAAACATGCTTGTTTCCAGGAAAGGGACTATTGCATTTAATTGAAATTAGAAGTTGACTGGGGAGGCTGCTGCCTCTGAAGCACCCTGGTGCTGCTGGTGCTTCTGTGAGCTTGGAGGAGGACCTGGCTGTCTCTTGTAACAGCTAATAAAAGAATAAATTCCTCCTCTTTATTTTGGATCCACCTACAGTTATTTTTTTCCTCAATTTTGTAATCCCATTACTTAATTTGTCTTGGAGTAAACAAAAAAAGCTCACCCCAGCAAACCCAGTGATGTCCTTCCTTTCCAGTTGGTCAAGATGTGTCTGAAGTGCTGCGTGATTTCAAAATGCTGTCGCTGCTGGGCCCGAGGAATGAGAAAATTCCAGTTCAAGAGCCCTGAAACAGACATGTGGAGACTTACAAGAAACAACTGGAAATTATTCTTTGTCCTGCCATGGGAAATGGATGCCAAGTGCAGGGTGGCAGCATCCCCAGTGTCCCACCAGTGCTACCCCAGTGGGGCAGAGCCGCCAGCAGCCCCTCAGCTCCCTTGGGGCAGCCTCTTCTGGCACAGGGAGCGCAGCCACCCTAGCCACTAAAACCATGCTAAACATCACAGCATTAGAATTCTATTTCAATATAAGAAATAATTTAAATAAATAAAGGATTTATTTCTCTTACCTTTCAGTTTCTGGCATTTATCTTCTACTAGATAATTTTTTAAGCTTTTTCTTAGTGTATGTATCACCTCGTTTTTTAAAATATTCACAGATCCAGGAGGTGGGGCTTTAATTGCTGTAATAGGATGCAGCTGGGAGGCACAGCTGGCCCTGGGATCAGTTGATGGTGGCTGCGTTTTCTCCTCACCTTGGTGCTTCCAAACCACCTGGCCACCCTCGCTGGCTGGGTGGGCAATGCCTGGGGCAAAGGTAGAGTTTTGCCATCAGTGCCTGGTGTGCTGTGCCCTGCTGGAGCTGCCTGGCCTGTGCAGAGCCAGTCTTGGCATGGCCAAAGTCTGGCTGAGAGCAAATCTCTGCCAGGCAGGTTTCCCTCCTTGAGGCTGCATGACCCAGGGGGGACATTTTATCCACTTGAGGTGGCCCTGAGAGAAGCTCAGCCTCCAGCCAGCCTGATGGCACAGCCACGGGGTCTCACTGCCCCCATGAGACAACTGCTGCACCCTGGGTGAAATGAGTTTGACTGGTCTCAGCCCGTGTTTTAGCTGATTACGTCCACAGCACCTAAATGAGCTGTGCAGAGAAGATGGTGCTATGGCTCTGGGACAGGGTGGTGCAGCTGGTCCTGTTGACCTAGGGCCTGTCAGAGCAGCTGTGGTGGGCAGTGTGACAGTAACTGGGATGTCCTGCATGGACAGCAGGCACAGGCTGGATGCACTTCTAAGTAGCTCCAGCAGCTCTTGGCCTGGGATAAGCCCTCACTGAGAGACAACTGACCCTCCCAAACCAAAGACTCCCTCCTGTGGACTTCATAGGAAACCCCAAAAGCAAAAAATTAAGGGTGAAAGGGAAGGTTTAGTCAGAGGCCTTTCTCCTGGAGTGAGGGTGGCACGTGGCAAAGAGGAGACGGGAAGAAAGAGCAGGTCACCGTGATGAAGGAGGAGCAGATGGAGGTAGGAACTGGCCCCAGTTCCCCTTAAACTCCTGGGGGTGTCTGGGGCAGAGACGATGTTCATGTATCTGTTTCCCAGCCTTCTCCCTGAAGCACGCTGCGTGGCCTCCAAGCAGCGGGCACGGGCGACCCCAACCCAAGGCCGCCATCCCAGAGCACCCATTGCACCCCGGCCCCAGCAGGGTCTCCAAGGTAGGAGGAGGTGAGGGCAAGCCAAAAGCAGCCCTTCCAGTTGCCTTTGCGGGGGATGGAGAGGCAGGGCAGTGCTGGTGGAGATTGAATCTAGTGATTACTTTAAGGGATTTGCTGTCTCTTTCTTTATCCCTCTCTCTCTCTTTTTCTTTCTTTTTTTTTTTTGTTTTCCCCTTTTCCCTCCCTCTTATCCCTTTCGTGGTGCATTTGTCTTCGAGGAACCTGGGGTGTTCTTTTCATCAGTTCAATCTCTCTCTGGCACTTGAGTCCTGATTGGCTGAAGGACTTAGGGAAAAAAAAATCTTTAATTAAGTAGATAATCTCTTCTTAGGAAGTTCTGCGGCTCCATTTCACCAACCCCCTTTAGCTCTTACTTTAGGATTGGTTACCCTTCGCAGAAGTTGGGATTCAAGGGGCATACGCCTCTTCATCACACCAGGAGCGCCGGGTAGAAAATAACTCCATCCCTTTCCTAATTTTGTTGTGTTTCTTTTTTTTTTTTTTTTCTTTTTGCTGGTGGTGGTGGTACCCAAGGTTTTTTTTTAGGATATCCTTTCTCCCTCTTTATTTGGATTTTATATTTCACATGGACCCTTATCTGGGCATCTTCTTCCTCACTCCCTTCTTCCAATCCTGCTGTGCCTGGTGAGTATCGAGAGCACCTCAGTCTGTGTCACAGGCAGGTGCTCTTCCCGGACACCCTAAGGAAATTCCTCTTCACCTTCCTAAATGTCCCCTTTTTTCCACTTAGCTCAGTTCTGGTCTTTAATGGGACCAGATACTTTACTTAGTCCCAACACACTCACTGTCAGAGAGGTTAGATCTGAGCAGAGAAAGTCCCCTTCTTCCCCCTTGCCCCCCAACAGCAACTCGATGGGCTAAAACTGAGCTGGGGTAAAACAGAGTAGAGGAGAGCGGAAGATCTAGCCCCTCATTTCCAACTGGGAAGATAACCCAATGGCAGAGCCAGGGATTTCTGTTTTTCCAAAGGCTCACAGTCTGCTTGTCTTAATCAAATCAGGTGGGGCTTCTCTCGCACTCCCCAAAGAAGACAGTCCCTGATTAAGAGCTCAAAGCCAGCAGGGGTGAGTTAGATCCACAGGAGCATCACTCCGGATGACCAGCCCGAGACCCAGACTCCTTGGCAGGCACAGGGTCAGGATTACACACGTCTGAAATTCAGGTATTAGGATTTCCTGGGGAGACACTTTTGGTACGGAGATTGCTGCGGCTTGGATCCCGACACCTGGGTCCCATCAGACCAGTCCCCCCATGCACAAACCAGCTGTCGTCTCCGGTGGGCCTCTTACTCTGTCCTAAGAGTGCTTTTACATTTATTTCCAGAAATGTTTTATAAGGGTGAGCAGAAGGAGATTACACTTGCATCAAATCTCATAACATTCCTTAGGGAATGTATCTATCCCATGCTCAAATAGAGATGGACTCAAATGACCTGGTTCTGTAGGCAATTTTTTCCTATGTGATTTTTACTCAGTACCCCAACTTTATTCTCCATTCCTGTAATGCCCTGGGGAATCTGCTCAGTGGGTTACAGGCTTATCTGTAACAGCAAGGAAAGTCTTTGGCCGTTCAATTACTAATATCCCTTGCCTCCCCCGCAGCAGATCTCTAGGGTTATTACCAGGGATGGAGAAACCAAAATTGCAGAAAGAGAAACTCAAGCGTAATTGGGAACTCAGTCCTGTTAGGCTAGGAGTGAAATTTTTGTTCTTTCAGAGATTTTCTACTCCCTTCATTAAAAGAATGTGCAACAACTTGTATATGTCTAAATATTATACAGTAGCAAACTCAAGGTAAATCTCCCTTCTGCAACAAGGGGAATATGTCTGTTATGCGGAGAGGCTAGGCAAGAACTCATGCTGATTTTATTTTTCTTTTTCTGTTCTTCCTGTGTATGTCTCTCACTTTCCTCAATATAGACACGTTTATAATACATTAAAAGATTAAAAAAAAAAAATCATCATTTTAAAGAAACAGTCCAAAGGGGAGAAATTTCAGAGCGCAAAGTAGAGTTAAATACAGAAATCCCAGGCATTTTCAATGCAAGTTGGATGTCTAAATTCCCTGTCTGCCTTTTAGAAGCTTTTATCTAAGAGAAAAGTTTAGAGATCAAGATAGCCCTGCTTCTCTCCACATGTTGCCCATAGGTCATCATTTCCTGAGAGAAAGGAAAACTCCAAAGTTTATTCGAAACAGTCACATTACAGACCCTGTCCCTTAACTCTTGTGGAGAAAAAAAGCAAGGTTGGTGGGAATCACGCAATAATCATGTTTGCAATTTTTGCTGGTCTTCTTTATCTGATCCAACAGCTTAAAATGCAACAAGATTCTTCTTGTGATTTAATCATGAGAATTGGGAGCAGGGGGCAATGTAGATCAACAATAATTTTTTTTTTATATATATGTGGCCACTTCCCTCCTCTGAGTGTGAATTAGATTCTGCCGTGTCAGCTAGGTTGAATGGTCAGCGTGTTTCTAGATATACAAAATATCAGGGTTGCAGTTAGGAACTAAAAACCAAATAAATGTAGCAAAATAGAGAGAAATTCAGAAAAAAAAATAAAGCTCCAAATGTTAATGAGTTGCCTCCCCGTCTCTTATCCTGTGGGAATAATGTAAAAGTCTCTAATGCGGCAGCTTGTTTCTAAATGTTTTTTTACACTTCAGCTGTGAGATTGCCTTTAGTTTCCATTGTCACTGGTTTTCTAAAAAGTTGGGGGAGTTTGTACTTGAAAACGAACTCAGATCCAAAGTAAAATTGCATCCATTTTCTGTATTTGCAATAATGACAGTAAAGAACTAAATATAGGTTTATAATTTTCTAAAGAGCTGAACAAGCAGCACCGTAGCATGATAAGGTGTAAGGTGATAAAGTATCAAACAAATACTTTAATGGGAGATTTGATAAGGCTCTTGGGGCATATTAAACTGAGGAGTGGGGTGCTGTTATTTGTTAAAGTTGTAGCTGAGCAGAAATTATCAGAGGCTTATTAGTATTTGATATGTGTAAAATATCATGGGACAGCTGCTTGGCAGGGTTATTTGGTTTGGATTCAATAAAACTATGATAGAGAACTGCTGCTATAGATACTCATTAGCTTTGAGGTAATTCCCTTGTATCGGATGCAGCGAAAATCACTTGCCCTTGATTTGCTTTTTACCTGGATGCACAGAGTTGCAGTGAGGGAGCCGCACGCGCGGCCCAGGGCCCTGCACGGGCTGGGGATGGGGCTGAAGGACTCAGTGGGGCTCCTCTACCTCTGCTGAGGTCTGTTTCTGCTCCGCTTCAGTCTGTGTAATGCTGTCCTGGAATTTGAAGGTGGAGGGAAAGGGGTTTAGATAGCTAGAAACCCAGAAAGATTTGTTGGAGAAGAGAAATAATTTCAAGCGTTTCCTTTCGTGTGTGCGATTTCAAAAAGTTTTAAATCAGTGTGGTGACACCCAAGTCCTGGGAATCGGGCTGGTTTACACCCATTGTGGATGCAGTTGGCTGGTTAGTTTAGGATTGCATTCCGCCTTCCTTTATAGTGGTATGGAAAATTAGTAAAAATAAATAAATGAATAAAAATCACACTACAGAGACAAAAATAAGAGAGATTCGTTTTCATAGTGATTCCTATTCGCAGCACAGAGATGACTGTAGTGGCATTGTCACTACATCCGTGGAACAAGTGGCTGAATTACTCTCTGTCCTTGTTGGAGACTATATTCAGAATAGAGACACATTTTTTCTTAGCTAGATCATATGGGCAAAGACAAAACGCACAGAGTTTGTCTCCATTATTATCTTTCCTTCCCTCTCAGCATAAATAAGAAAAATCCCAGCTACCCTCCAGCCACACGACAGCCCCTTCTGCAGCACACAGCACCCTCATATTCAAACTGTCCCGTCCCCCCTTCTCCTGAATCCACTCGCAGCTGCAAGAGTTAAATGTGGGGGGTCAAGTGTACCCGTCTAAATGAATCCTTTACTTGTCTAAGTCCTACAAACCCGCCCAGCAGCATGCCTGCCTGTTGATCAGAGAGCTCAGGGAAAATGCCTTCTGTCTCTCAGACTTAATAAAAATGTTTAGAATATCCTGCTGGGAAATTGCTACTGTACCATTTGCTCAGCTGCAGATGGTGAATTGGCATATCCTGAACTTGGCCTTTTTGTGAACCTTGAGTTTTATCCCGGGAGGAACAGATCCTCTGCTTCAGTGCAGTTATGTCAATTGACACCTGCTAACAGGCTGGTTTGCTGCAAACCCTGAACTTGGGGATTACTGTCCTCCTCCTAAAGCCACCCTTGCAACTGCTCAGCAAGGGTTTGAAGCAAATCCTTCTTGCACACTGTGAATTTGGCTTTTCCTACCCAGGTGGGAAGCAACGATAAGAAAAAAACAAGATTAGAGAGGACTTGCAATTCTCTAGATCTTGCCTACACAGGGGCATTTTACCAGTGTTTTCTCACAGCTGCTACCAAGGTCCTCAGATTCACATTGACGCCATCCCGAGTGTGGTCCCCATAGCAAAGCGCCTAAGGTCAAGGCAAAGGACAGGAGGGAAACCAGATGGAAAAATGACTTGTTCAAGCTGCTACCCAGTTGCATGAGGATGGGGACCCATGGAGCTTACACAGTCTGAATAGTCCCAGGTTCATGGCCCTGTGTGATTCAGGTCACCCGATGCTCTAATCACCCGGCTACAGATGCCGTTTCTCCAAGTCCCAGGAAATATTTAATTAGCTGTACAATGCAGCAGCAGCTCCCAAAGGAAAATTCCTCGGCAAAACAGCCATCGACTTCGTGCTAAAGTACCCATGGGGGCTGGAGCACAGCCGGGTCTGAATCCCAGGCCTGGAACAAAGGGAAAGGATCTCTTGCTCTCACAGTGCCCTGGCACAGCCCTCTCCCTCCCATTGTGACCCAGGGGAATCTTTCCCAGCACAAGCTTCATCAATCTGGGTGCATTTCCACCAAAAAAAAAAATAATGTTAGACTTGCCAGAGTGAAAATTTGCAAGCTAGTTCTCTCAACTCTTCCTAAACTGTGAGTAATAGCAAGGTTTTGAGGTTTTGACCAAGCTATACCCTGTCTGCCACAATGTCCATGGCAGGGCTGCAGCACAGCTACACTTTGTCCCCCAGCTTGGGATGGCAGTGCCTGCTTTTGCCTGTGCTTGAGCCCACCCCGGAATGCCCCCGCAGTCTCCGTGCTGGATTTGTAGCACAACAGGACAGTGCCTTTCTCTCCCTGACCAGGGACATCTGTAGCTCCAGACAACATCACTTGAAAACACACAGGGAGAAAAAATCATACCGTAACCCACACCTTTCTCCCCAACATCCAGTGAAGGTCCACCCCGCTGCTGCGATTTTCAGGGAATGGAGGGGAGCTAGAAAAGCAGAAAGCATCACTGCATGCCTGGTAGCCCAACTGTGGAGTGGAGCATCCAGCTCCCGTGGAAGGACAGAGTGTGGATTAAGGTTCTGCAAAGGCTCGCTGAAAAGGAGAGGCACCCTCCACTGGGAGACAGCCAGCATTTGAAGCAGAACATTATGTCAAGAAGAAGCTGAAGAGCCCAGCCTCTCTCGATGCATGCTCTAGCTTTTTCCCAATCACTCACTGCAAGGTCTCAATCCACTCATGACACCTCTCTGGCCTCAGTGTCCTTCCCTTGGGATAACAGCACTCACCCATCTCTTTGGAGTGCCGGGGTGCCTGCAGGGAACTCACCAGAAATGGTGATGAGGGTTATTTTTGCAAACCTGGAGAGACTGGAATGAGGTGTTTGTAGACGAAACCTCCCTCCACTTACTTCATTTCTGGCTAGGGACAGTTGGGGTTGGCTCTTGGGTCTTTTTAAAACCTTGGTCCTTTCTGCCAGTGCACAGCTAAGCTGGATTCACCCAGCCATCCGCCAAATTCCTAGGGCTTGTCACTGCACCATGTGGAGTCCTAATGCTGACTGACCGTTTACACTGAAAGAGCCTTTCTTGCTGGAGAAAGAGACTCAGACCGGCCAGCGTTGGCTCTGCTCTGCAAGCCCCTGGGGACAGGGATGGAGGGCAACCATGCTGCCTTGTGGCCCTTGGAGATTCCTCCGTCACAGCTTCAGCAGGAACAGACATTTTCCTCTTCATAAAATGAAGGAGGGGGAGGAATGTAGCATGTCATGCAGTTACCTCCTTTCCCTTTTTTTCTGCAGGGGCAGAAAGCTGTTACAACCTAAGAGACATGAACACCTGCAAGAGCCCTGTCTGCTGTCCCACCAGAGCAGGGCTTTGGCCAGGCAGGGATAAGGCTGTGGGCTTCTTTGGTGATCCTTTAGAGACCTCCTAAAATCCTTGATTCTGCTTCAGCAGACCCTCAGCTCATTCCCAGAGTTTGCTATTTTGTTTTTTCCACCTGGAGGTGAGAGGAATGGGTTAATGCCATGGAAAGCCACAGGCAGGGAAAAACCAGGGGCCAGAAGAGTGTGAAATTGGCTATGAAAATCTTACATTCAAAAATAAACAAATGCTAGAGGTCCTTTCATTTTCCTTGCAATAGCCTTAGGAAGAAGACCCACATTTTGAGTTTTTCCCCTTCCATACAAGAAGTAGGAATTACTGACCTAGAGAACAAAGAGGGGGATCATGAGACTCCCAGAGCAGAAGGTTTCAGGATCCTGCTATTTAAGATTACTAAAGCAGACTCTGGCATTTTCAGTAGAACAATTCTCCATTAATAGCAGCACAATTAAGTGTTTCACAGGAATACTTACAAACGGGCACCTTTGGAAACAGTTCATCTCAATTTTTCATATTTCACTTGGGAAACACCGGAAAGTTTAATTTTGGCTAGGACAATTCACACATGCCCCCACTCCTCCCCACACAGCGCCCATCAGGATAGGGAGGATGAGCGTGTTTGAGTTCAGCCGTCACCCTAATGTGACCAAGGCAGGAGTGTGGGCAGCCAGAGCTGGCACCACAGGAAAACAAGGGACTGTGATCCAGGCTGATGCTGTCAGGACACACACTGTGAGGGAACAGGATGTGACCTCCTTCCCTCAGCACGGTCCAGTGGGGAGGGCGATGCTGGGACATGGCCCAGCTCCTGGGGCTGGGGGCAACACTACCCTAAACTAAGCTGAGCAGCAGCTGGGTAAGGCAAAAAGCAGGAAAGCACTACAAAAATGAGGGATTGGTATGAAGGGCAGCTGTGCGGGGAAAAGCAAAAGGAGGGGGCGTGATGGGGTTGCAGCCTAGTACAGCCTGGTTGGGGGAGTGGGGCTGGGGGAAGGAGAAGGCACCGTCCTGGCTCGCAGGGAGCAGCGAGGAGAGACGGGGGAGAGACCAAAGGTGCCTGCAGCCAGGAGACAGGCAGGCTGCGGGGGGTGAGAGGGGAGCCCGGGGATGCCTGGCATTCCCCAGGCCCCTCCGCCGTCACCCCCTCCCTGCTGACACTGTCTCTGTCTTCCAGGTCAGTGAATAATTTCCTGATGACGGGCCCCAAGGTAAGAGAAATCCCTTTGATCTCTGTCCCTTATTCCACTAAACCCGGGGAGGAGAGGGAGGGGCTCCTCCTTCCCACTACTCTCCATCCAGCCTTGGCCAGAGCTCCCCCCACCCCCAGGTTTCGTACAACAAGGTGGAGGAGGGCCAGGAACAACCTGCTATGCGCTGCAGCTCCTTGGGCTGTGTCAGCCCTAAGCAAAGCTGGCCTGGGGTCTTTTGAAGCTGGTTGGGGCCAGATTTTGGAGATTGTCTGCTGGCACCAGCTACGGCTCTCACCTGTCATCTGTTGCTTGCTGATGATCAGGTTAGCATCAGGACCCACTTTCATTGAGCTGGAAAGGTACTTTCTGTAAGCCCTGCAAAACATACTTCCCCGAGGAGCACAACTGGAATTGCCAGGACCTTGTTCAGTATTTTTGACCCCCTCTCCTCCTTGCAGCCCTTTTTTATTTCCTAGCCAGAACCAACTGTAAAATTCACCCGATTTTTGTTCCTGGCTATTCCCCAGGAACACCTCCAAGCCGATCTAGCTCTTGCTACAGCCCTCAGTGCTATGGTGGAGCGACCTTGCCCCAGATCACTGGCGGTCCCCCTGGGACTGCAGTGAGGGAGGCAGCAGGCTGAGGCACCTGCTGGCCTGGAGTTCCCTGTTCTCTGAGAAGGCGGCTCTGCCTCCTCTCATGCTGGAGAGATAAGGGGCGGGCTGGCACATCTCCTAACGTGGCTAACAGCCAACAGCTTAGCTTTCTTCCCCTGGGAGGCTCAGGCTCTGACCCAGCACAGCAGAAAATGCATTTGCTGCTGCTGGTGGCGAGCTCCACTCCCCAGGGGAGCCAAGCCTAAGAGACCTCCAGCTCTCTACAACTTGTCTCTGTAAAATGGCATGCAAGTCGTTTTCAGTTGAACGCCAGCCCCCTCGGGAGCCTGAGGCCATGTTCTTCCTGGTGTTTTGCACTGTGCTTCTCCATCCTTCTAGGGCCCAAAGCAGCAGGGCCCACAATATGCAGCTCAGGGCAGGAAAGCTACGCCTGCATCAGCCCCACCTCTGCATGGGGAGCGGCTGGGGCTACACCAGCTTTGCAAAACTGCTTGCGATGGAAACTAGAGCTGCTGAGTGACTCTCCTGAACCCTGGGAGTAGCCTGGGACATTCTCAGCCTGTTGCCCACGGGGCTGTCCCCGCATGCTGGCCAAAGCATCCTGACTTGGTTTTGCAAGTTAATGCTGGGGGGGGCTGAAATGGGGCACACATTGTCCCCCCTCCTGACCCGCTGCTCTGCTCCTAGGCCTATCTCATCTACTCCAGCAGCGTGGCGGCCGGGGCACAGAGCGGCATCGAGGAGTGCAAGTTCCAGTTCGCCTGGGACCGCTGGAACTGCCCTGAGAGGGCACTGCAGCTCTCCAGCCACGGCGGGCTGCGCAGTGGTAAGGAAAGCATTGGATACCACTACTGGGACCCCCTCACTACAGGTTAGAGCCCATGGGCTCCTCCTCTCTTCCCAGGTTCCTCCTTTTCCTCCCCATACCCACCTGGGATGTGCCTCTCCCAGGAATACCCCAGAGGGATCTTTCCAGGAAGCCCCCTTCACCCATCACGCTGGGATCTAGCTTCAAGACAAGGCAGCCTCGCAGTGCCAGCATGGTCTCCGGACCCATCGGGCCCCAGCTTGGGCAGGACAAGAATGTCCCACCGACCCTCACACCACTGCCTCCCCACAGAGATGCACCACCACGACCTGCAGCATGGGCTGCTGGACAATTCATGCCCAGGTGGTGTCTCTCTCCAGGGTGTCCCAGGGAGGCTGAGAACCAGCACAGAATGGTGGGGTGGCAAGCAGAGGGATATGGCTAAAGGGAGCAGGAAAGAGTTCATCAGTGGCTGTGCTGTGGCCAAGAGGCAGGAGAAAAGTCTTCCCACAGCTTCCAGATGTCACAGTCACCTTGGGCAGAAATCCAGCACCCATGACCTGTGCCACTGTAGGGCATGGGGCTGTGGTCATTGTCACCGTATCCCATTCCTTACCCATTTGCAGGTGCCAGGAAATGTTTCAGTGCATGCCTGGTCCTCTAGACCCGTATATGATGCTGGCCTGAGCTCATACCTGCCCTGTGCAGGCAGGACCTGGGTATGGAGGAGAACCTCAGGCCTCTGGTGGGACTGCAGCAGACGAGGGACCAGGGCCCCAGGCAGAGGTGCGCAGAGGTTTCAAACCAAGGCCTTGAGGAGGCAATTGCAGCACAAAGTAACACTCTGGGACCCTGGATCCCTGAACCATTCCCATCAAGGTTATCTGCTCAGATCCAGACCTTGCTAGTATTAAATGAAAGCCAAAAGCTCAGTGAAGTCAGCTGATGATCACCACACTGACCCTGGTCCATAGGTAAGGTCACTGCTCTGAGCTCCGGCAGTGTCCAGCAGAAGATAAGGCTTTGGGGGCTGTGGGAAAGGAGCTCTTTGATCCTTGGAGAAGGCCTCTTCCCCTCTGGGGTGTATTAGTGAGATGTGGGGGACATTTGTCTGTCCGCGCTGTATCCCCACGGCTGAGCTCCCACAAGGACAGCCAAGAGCTAAACTCATCCACATCTTTGGAAATGGCATGAGTCAGTCTGGATAAAATTTGGGAGCTTCTGTCTTCATGCAGTTCAAGCCAAAACTAATCTAATCTGACACGTAGGGCCTCCTCTCCATCCCACAAAGTCCTGCCCGTTGCAAATCTCTTCCTACGCAACCTCCTGCATGGTAGGAGTTGTTTCTCACACTGGTCTCAGTGAAATCTTTAGTACATCTGCTCTCCTTGTATTCCCACTTGACAGCAAACCGAGAAACCGCTTTTGTCCACGCCATCAGCTCTGCGGGCGTCATGTACACCCTGACCCGGAACTGCAGCCTGGGGGATTTTGACAACTGTGGCTGTGACGACTCCCGCAATGGACAGCTGGGTAAGGAGTGACGAGCTGCCGTCCCTCTCTCACATCCCAGGCAGCAGGTGACAGTTCTTCTCTTCTCCTTCACTGAAGCCTGCAGAAATAACTCCTCCTTCCAGTCCCCACACCTGCAAATAATGCCCAGAGCAGAGCTTTGCCTGGCTCAAACCAAAGTAGCTCTGCAGAAACTTATGGGGCCATCTCTAATTTACACCAGCTGAGACCAAGCCCTTGATGTTTTCCATTACTTTCTAAATGAGCAGGAAAGTAGAAGGGAGTTGCAGTTTCCCTGGTTCAAATAAAGAATGACTCTGTTTAAGCTGCTGGAGGGAATCACTATCATGCGTGCAGAGGAGAGGATCTGATGCCATGCATCTAAATGGCAGGTCTGGTTAGAGCAGCGCTCATCAGGGCCTCCTAGGGTCTGCAGGACCAGGGTGGCCCCAGAGCAGAACGACCAGGAGGGAAAGCAGGGTGGCATTCACAGACCCCTCCAGCGTTTGTCAGGGTGGCAGGGAGAGCACAAACAGGAGAACCGCAGTGGCAGCAACAGCCTTCACCCCGTTCCCGTCGCAGCGGTACCCAGCCCCGCAGGCGCTGAGCACCCGGGGGTGGGGAGCCCCAGGCTGCACCGCTCCAGCTCTCCGCTCAGCTCGCACAGAAAACATTGACATTTCCGTCTTTTGTTTTGCATGGGAAGAGGTCAAATTTCAAATTGTCAAAATCTTTTAAAAGCCATTCCCCGCCCAGCTGCACTGGGCAGTTGGTATGTGTTAGTTTATGACAAACTCCTCTGCAGTTTTCAGTATTTGGTAATTTTTTTTATTGGCTAATAGTTTTTAAAACAGCCACTGCTTAGGTGTCCGAGGTGTGGGATAACCCAAGCAAAGACTTTTGGGCAATGACGCACCAAATTTTATCTTCTCTGGAAAACTGAGTTAGTCATGCTACACTTCTTTTCTCCAAAACATATCTGGTTTTCATGAAAATTTTCCATTGTGAACTTAAAACCTTGGAAGGCAAAGGAAATTTTTGGGCTTGTCCAAAACAGCGTGATTCAATTCTAAATGCCGTTGTGCTGGATCCAAGTTGGTGAAAGGTTTCCATTCTCCCTTCACTCCCAGCTCTTGATTTGGACTTCATCATCCGCTGCAATTACCCACCTCCCATGAGACACCCCTGCCTTTCCCTGGGAGAGGGGACTGCAGTGCTCTGGGCGAGGGCTGGGCCTTTCAAGAGAGGCACGAGGCCGTTAAACCACAACTCCCAAGATGTACCGCCAAGGCACGTTGGGGTCAGAATGTTCCAGATTTCAAGTCTTCATATAGAATTTGGCATTGGTCTCTAGGAGGAAAAGAGGCAAACCGCATGACGTCTTTCTAGTCAGCCAAGCTCAGTTATCAAGCTCCCACGCGATTGGGAAGAGTACCCTCCACATCTTGCTGTGCAGTTTCCCAGTTCTGTGCCGAGTCCTTTGTTTCTTTATGATCATTGGAAAACCAGAGCCTTCTGAGATACCAAACTTCGTCCCAGGATTCTGGGCGCAACAAAAAAGAGGGTCTCCTGGATACATGTGTGCCAGGCTTGGGTTGTTTCCCGGCGGAGGGGAATCTGTTCCCCCTGACCAGGATGCTTCCACCAGTTCACTAATCCACATTAACTAGATGCTGGCTCTACAAGTTAGACTGAACCAGTTCAAGTCAGGGTTTGAAGGAAGGTGATTAAAGACCCAAAGCCTTACCTATATGGCTGATAATGCACGATAATTAACAGCTTCTGAATCCAGCTCTATAGAAAGGCTGGAAATCCCTGGGTTTGTCACACAGGACCTACCCTTCCTCTGCCTGCATGAGCCACTTCCTAGCCAGGCCTCAGTAGAAACAGCATGAGCCCAAGGGGAGGGAATTGGGGAGTATCATGAGGCAAAAGGCTGGATTTGCCCCACAGCCTCTGTTCCCTCCCGTCACTTCTGAGACCCTTTCTTGTTGCCAGAGCCACAAGCCAGGCTGGTTCCCTGACAGCACACATCTCATCTCCTTTCCTAGGGGGGCAAGGCTGGCTGTGGGGAGGCTGCAGCGACAATGTGGGCTTTGGGGAAGCCATTTCCAAGCAGTTTGTGGATGCCCTGGAGACCGGACAAGACGCCAGAGCTGCTATGAACCTGCACAACAATGAGGCGGGTAGAAAGGTGAGCCCCTCTCTCCCTCCAGCCCTGACAGAACATACCAGTACTCAGGCCATTCACTGTGGAGTCACAACTTGCTGTGGCTAAAAGCACGTGTCCAGAAGAAACAACTACCCCGCTGAGGAGAAGGGGATGGCAGCAGCACTGACATGATGGGTGGTGGTTGTTCTAAGGTAGCAAACCTTCTGTGATTACACCGTTAATGGCTTCCTGCTGTCCCCCTTCTCCCAGCTCGAGTAGGGGAGTACTGTGGAGAAGCAAATCTGCGAGCTTTAATCCAACAACCCTGGGCAGGACTACTGTGGAGGGGGAGTAGATGGCAAACCCCTCCACAGGCCTGGAGCCACATGTCTCCATGCACCGCAGCACAGAAATGACCCCTCTGGGCCTTTTCCTGAATCCCCCCTCTCTCTCCTCACCCTGTAGGCCGTGAAAGGGACCATGAAGCGGACTTGCAAATGCCACGGCGTGTCAGGGAGCTGCACCACCCAGACCTGCTGGCTGCAGCTGCCTGAGTTTCGGGAGGTGGGCACTTACCTCAAGGAGAGGTACCACAAAGCCCTGAAGGTGGACTTGCTGCAGGGGGCAGGGAACAGCGCTGCCAGCCGGGGCGCCATCGCCGAGACCTTCAGCTCCATCTCCAAGAAGGAGCTGGTGCATTTAGAAGACTCTCCTGACTACTGCCTGGAGAACAAGACGCTGGGGCTGCTGGGCACGGAGGGCAGGGAGTGCCTGAAGAGGGGCAAGGCGCTCAGCAAGTGGGAGAAGCGGAGCTGCCGGCGGCTGTGCGGGGACTGCGGGCTGGCGGTGGAGGAGAGGCGAGCCGAGATGGTGTCCAGCTGCAACTGCAAGTTCCACTGGTGCTGCGCCGTGCGCTGCGAGCAGTGCCGCAAAAGGGTCACCAAGTACTTCTGCGTCCGCAAGGAGAAGCGGGAGCGGAGCGGGGGTGGCGGGGCCAGCCACAAGCTCAAGAGAAAGCCCTAACTTGCCTCTGCTCCTCCACGGCCGTGTCTGCCCTCCCCCTCTCCTGCCCTCCCCATCATCCCCCGGCACCATTTCCCTTTGGCTTAATCTTGTCTCATTCCCAATGCCCCCTCACCGGGGCTTGGGCAAGGCAAAAGAGCTTGCATGAGCCCCTAGGCCTTGCCCATACAGGGCAGTGGGTGATGACTTCTGGGAAGACCCTCAAGTGTTGACAAAACAAGGAGAGATTTGGTCTCTTCAACCCAGAGTCACTCTATCCAGTGACTATGGTTTTTTATTGCTGAAAACACAGGTGGTGTGGGTGGCTCCTGCTCTTTTCAGCTTGTCTGTTCCCCAAACAAGCACCTGCTCTGGGCTTTTGAGTAGGTGAGATTAACACTTAGGAAAGCATGAGGAAGCTGAGATGGCACCACCAGAGTTGGGCAACTCAGAGTGGTAATCCCTAAACTAGAAGAGGCTTCTAGTACCCTAAAAAAAAAATAGAGGCACTAAAATAAAGTTGTTATTGCCTTTTATTAAGCCTACACTATGAGGGAATAAAAAAAGCGTGCAACTCCTTCCTGCAGCAAGCCAGCCTCCAGGAGGCCCACAGTCTCACTTCCCATCCTTTAACAGCTTTGCTAAGCTCTCCAGTGTTTTATTTTGCATTTGAGATGGCAGCAGCAAGACTGAAGCTGCTGCTTGACCTGACCATTAAACAGCTGTCCAAAAGAGGAGTCCCATCACTTGCTTTATACATGCTTTCTCTGTATCTTTTAAACCTCCAGGTCTGGTCTCCCTTGTCATGCCAGCATCCCTGCCAAAGCCCTTGACTGATGCCATAAAGATGTCCTCACACTTCTCCAGTCCCTCTTTCCTCCCAGATCTCTCCCAGAGAGGAGCTGTCAGCTGAGCCCATTCCCCACCTCCTGGTGTACTTGCCAAGCACTCTTACCCTGTCAGCTAACTAACTACTTCCTCCTAGTCTGAGAAAATAATGTCAGTTACTATTTAATGGTGTTGTAAATAGGAAAGTGAAGCACTTTGAAGTTTAATTTATTGCACAGTTACTGTGATGTATACATAACAGTTTTTCCTCTACCGCTTATTGTATATATTCTATAGGCTAAGTAAGCAGCAGGAAGATTTGGTCGATGCATCTGTTCCCTTGCTGCGGTTGGGGTAGGGAGGGAAGAAGCTGTCAGCTGCAGGACCTGGGGAAGCTCACTGCACCATCACGGTGACGTCCCCGGGGGCTGCGAGGTTATTGTCTGCTTTGCTGTTTGAAGTGTCCTTTAGCCAGATGAGAAGCCAGCAGAGCTACGTTGCTGGCCATTGGACCTGTCTTGTAGCCAATATTTGTAAACCAATAGCCAATGCAATAAATCAGTAGCCAAGTGCTTGCAAAATGCTGTTGTGTCTAAGTAGTTGGGTGGGGTTTTTTCATCCAGTTGTGTGTGTGTATGCATGTAGTTACAGTTCTGGAGGCTAAAACTCAGGCACTTACCTGTCTGTTGAGTATAAGAAGAACTGACCAGTTGTCTCCACGCAGCACAACCTTGGCCTCTACCAAGAGGGGAAAGCGCCTGCTTGTTCCTTGAGCTTGCTCGAGGTTGCATCCAACTGCAATGCAGCTGCCAGGAGGAAAGGGGGTGGGAAGGTGGAAGACAGGGGCCCTGTTGCCCTCTTCAGAGATGATACATTAAAGACACTCAGCAGTCTGTATGTGTGTATTTATGAAATACCCCCTCGATTCTAGGACTACTTCGTTGGGGGTGGGAATTTGGACCTAGGGGAAGCCGGGGTCTCACCAGAGCAAGAGTGTTCATGTCAAGCAAGAATCTGGCCCTTCAAAAATGGCAAGAAACATTGTCCCATTCTCAGGGAAAACTTAAACACTTCCACTTCACACACAAACCATCAGCTGTTTGCGCAAAGGTTCTTATTCATACAAGGACCCTGCCCTTGGTCTCCCTTGCATCTCTGTCAGCAGTTCCTCCATCTCCCTGTGGTTGGAATGCATCCTTGGGCAGGAAAGAATTGCAGGAAAGCATCTTGCCCAGCAGGGAAAGCTCCAGCATGGGCTGGCTTGAGGACCACTGCAAAGCAGAGAGGACAGCTTCTACCCCCTTGTCCTTCTGTGCCCCCCATTCCACAGCCAGCTGGAAATGTAAGAAAAGGAAAAGATGTGGAAGCTCTTTCCCATTTCCTCCCTCTCCTCAGCACATGGTAGGCTGTGCTACCCCCCTGCTGACATTATTGCCCCACACGGTCGAAGGCCGTGGCACAGCCCAGGACGTGCCTGCTGGGCACAGTGACGCCTGTGGGTGAAGCAGACACGCAGGGAGCATTACGAGCATGAGCCCCACCGTCGCACGCTTCTTTCTCTGAGAGAAAATGGCGACACCGCAGCTGCAAAATGTGCTGACCTCAGCAGCGGGTCGGGGCCGGAGGGGTCCCCCCTCCCCAGCGCAAGGAGCCCTGAGCTGTAAAGGCACTGCAGCCATTGTGCGGCGGGATTGGATGCTTCCATGTATTCATTTCGGTTTAATGAAGGCGCATTCCTCAGAGGAGAAATATTTACATTCAGCTTCCCAGGTGGTCACCTTCGCCCAGATGACACACAAACAGGCAGCCCCCCACTCCCTTTTCCAATCCAGACCTCTTTAGAGGGCTCGGGGAGGAGGGGAGCAAGGGGAGGGGGGCTGCTGGGGGAGCAGAATAGAGAAGGGAACAAAATGCTAATAAATCAGCCAGCCAGCCCTTTTCCCCTCCCCTCTGTGGAGTCAATGGAAAGTGTCATTTCACATGCTAATCCCCCTCCGCTCTCTTCACAACACCTTTTCCGAAAAGTGTTTGGGAAAAGTCCTTGTGGCCCGTTTACAGCTCCCTGCCGCTTCGGATTCCTTCTTGTCTAAGGCCGCGGCCCCCGTGTGGGTCTCTCCCTCCAGCAGGGCTCCTTACAAAAAACATCTCAACAAAGACTTTGGAGTTCATCAGCCTCCCACTGAAATTCACAGCTGCTGAACAAACTAATCCCCTCTCTTGGCCTTTCTTCCTTTCAATGGGTTCTTGGCTTCAAAGACACTTTGGGAAAGGACTTTGTGGGGACTCACACTGCTCCCTCAATAGAAGTTAGTGCAAGCATTATCTTCAGAGCAAGTGGCTTTACAAACAAATACTGCCTAACAATCTCTGCCCCTCCAGCTCCCCCAAACACACACAAGCCTAGCCTGCAGACATGATGTTATCTGCAACAGGATTAGAGCTCTGTTCTCTGTGCCCAGGGATCCTTTCCTACCGCCCCCCCCCCCCAATTCTTTGTCAACCCAAAGGCCTTCTCACCCAACAGAAAAGGCTTTCTCTGTGAGCAGGGCAGGGATGCAGTGGTAGCATGTGCCCACATGGGAGGGGGCAACGCCAAGAAGCTGCTGCCCATAGACCAGAAACTGTTACTAGCCAGCAGAGATAGTGCTATTAATGAAGGAGTGCTTTCCTGCTGGGCTTGCGAGGACACATACCACCCCAGGGCCACAGAGACTGGGCTTCTACCACAAGCCTCTCAAAGACCCTCGAGTACGTCACCTCACTTCCCCCTGCCCGATTTTCCTAGCAAGAGTTTTAGGGATGGCACTTGCTGGGGTAAACCTGAAGCAAAACTGGGCAACTATGGGACAAAGAGGCAAGCAAGGAAGGACTTGCCGCGAAGACAGGATAAATAGCCAGTCTCTGCATGAGTCCAGGGGTAGAGAGAGCAGCGTGTGCTGGAGGGAACTAAAGTCTAATGCATTGGAGAAATACATGGAAAATCCATACTTATTTTTCAGTGGTACAAGTGGCCTGAGGTAAAGAAAGAGAGTGGCTGGACTCCACAGGGTACTATAACTGGGTCCAGAGAGGCAGAATCTAAGAAATATGAGGTTAAATGATCTCAGAAAGCTAGGACTTTCCTGATATACTTGTTAAGCAAATGTATGCCTCCAGGGCTACCTGCTCACTTGTACAACATCAGAAGGCATCATAACACAAGTGCTGCCTTTGAAAATCAGCTTGCACCTCCCTGATGGGGGACAGCTGGGAGGCCAGACTTGTTGCTAACTGCTCCTAGACTGGGCTGCAAAAGCTGTGCAAGACTCCCTTACGCTTGGCGTTTGTCTCTCCCAGAAGCAGAACTAACAAAGGCTGGTTTTCTCTGAATGCATGTGCTGTGTCCATAACACCCCAAAACTCTAATAAACCCTGGTCCCTTCCCAGCAACAGCCCTTCAAATCTTCCCCATACAACAATCTTTGTCAACCTTAACTTCCTCCCAAGTCCTCCAACCACAAGCCAGGTAATATAGTCCTGCACATTTCAGTTTCAGGTGTGCTGACTGGCTGGCCTGTACATATATGCTAGTTATCCAGCTGACAGGAAAAAGAAAGCAAAAATTTTTGAGATTACATCAGCCTTTTTGCAGGAGCTAATTTGATTCCTGACTTTATCTCAGTACCGATGTTTCACTTCACCCTTCTTACCTCCTTAAAAGCTTAAATTAAATCAGCCAACCCATTCAGAAATTATTAACCAATGGTAAGAACTGACAATTCAATGGTATAAATCTGATTTCCACACAGGTCAGATCCTCATCCTAGTTTAAGTGGCTTGGCATGGCTTCAGCGGTGTAACGTTGATTTCCAATGGCAGAAGATCTCATCAAGGGTGCTCTGTTTACTTACTGGCATACTTCCAACTCCTGAAGTCTGGTGTAAAATCACCAACACTGCTGTGATTCCCCAAGAGAACCTCAGCCATCCTGGTGACCTTCTTGTGTCTGATGCAGATGAACAGTCACAACTGAGGCAGGTGATCCGGAGAAAATCAGTTCTCTCACCCTGCAGCCTTATGGAGTGAGTCTCACCACACCAGGATGGTTGCTGCCCACATCAGCAGAGCTCAGAATCTGGTTTGCCCCACAGAGTTCTCAATTGCCCCCCTCACCAAAGCTGAGAACTCAGCTCTCAGTGGGTCGCCCTGCAGACTGAGGGAAGTCCCATGTAGCCTGAGGTGACAAGCCTATGAAAAAAAAAACCCGCTAGCAGTATCACAAAACACAGCTTTTATTTCACTGTTCTGTAATCTCTCAGTGCATCAAACCGCAGCAATAGAAACAACACAGCAGCAACAAGGAGGCACTTTGACCTGGAAAGGAGAGAATGAGATGTGTCCTCTCCCTCGCTTCTCTGATTTTTCTCTCTCCTAAGTCTCCTGGCAGAGCAGGCTGATTTGCGTAAGTCACTGAACCACAGCCCCACAATGGCATTACCACTCAAGCAGCAAGCAGAGGAAGCACGGGCTGGCTGTAGCCAAATGTCAGGAAGAAGCCTTGCTCCCAGCTAGGGCCCAATGATTACGCTCCCTGGTTAGCATGAAAGAGGGTGAGAGAAAGGAAGGCAAGGAGGGAGGAAGAAAGGGAAAGATACACACATACACAGAGATGTGCCCTAAAATCTTATCTGCCTTCCCAGCCAGACTTCTTCTGCAGGACAGATATGTTTCATTCATCTATTTTACCCCAGAGGAAACGCCACAGTGATGAAAAGACTCAGCACAGCCATATCCTTAACAGCATCACCTCCTGCAGCATATTTCTGCCACCATAGTGTCAAGGGGCCTTTGAGAACCACCTTTGTATCTATCTGCTACTGTAGGCAAAATGAATGCACCACACTTGGAGCAGTGAGCTGTCTCCCCGTGCTCAAGTCTGGGCTGGTCAGAGTAGCTCGAGGGGATTCTTTATGGGACCTGAACAATCCCTGATGCTCTTAAAGCCCCTAGACTGTTTGAAAAGCCTAATGTGGGAAGCCTTTAGATAACACCAGTGGGCAAAAGGCCAGCTGTGCTAACATAAAGGAAGTGAAAAAGGCCAGGAGCCAGAGAGGGCAGCTTTCAGCCCAAACCCAGGATGTGACTAGCTCTGGGGAGGAGTGCATAGAGCAGTCCAACCTGCTAGCATTCCTGAATGGGAGAGTGCCAGGAGAGAGAAGGGAGATCCAGCCCTGGGCCTGAAACATAAAGGGCTCAAGCCTGCAGCTTATGGGGGAAAAGATATAAGAGAGGGGAGATAGAAGGTAAACAGGAGACTCAACTATGAAAAGAGGGGGATGGGTGAAGAAGAGAGAGAACCACAGCTAGCCCAGAGCAAGCTGGCAGTTAGCCCTAATTGTAGCAGGACATGGGTGCAGAGGGGTGAGAGGGTGAGTCAAGGATAAGAATGAAGAAAAAGGAGGAACCAGAGGAGAGATCCTCACTGCAGCCCAACAGAGCAGGGACACCCCAGCTTAAGTCCCAAGGGAGCCCAGCTATCACTCAGGCAGTTTAAACTGCAGCAGGGAATAGAGCCTGAGGCTCTTCTGTCTGGTGGCACTGCAGGTGCCAGCCCTGTTTGTCTCCTAAAAAAAAGGAACAAACAAGCAACGTCACCCTAGGCAGGAAGGAGTTTCCCCTTTGTGCCAGGGAAACAGGGAAGAGGGAGGATCTCTGTGTAACCTGGACAGCCTGAAATTGAGATCCCTGGGCTGGGAAGCAGCCTCAGACTAGTGAAAAAGAAGAGAGAGAAAGAACAGTCTCCAGGAGTCCCAGGCCCCAGTTGGTTTCTGGAGAGTGGATGGGGCCAGCCATGCTGTCCCAGCACAGTTCCAGGCACTGGCACAGACTTACTTCTCCAGAGTAAGGAGGAGAGTCCACAACCTGCAGCACAACAACAGGTGAGGGAGTCTACCAGTTCTCATTGTGCACTGTTCCAGCTGCTCCACACTTTACACATTCAGCTTGCCGGCAATGGTCATGAGGACTTTCAAGATGGGCATGAAACCAGACACCTCACTGAAACTGCTGCTGCTCACCACTTGGGTGTGAACCAGGAGACCCTGTTGGTAGTTTCTAGCCTCAATGCAGCGGGCAATTTCATGGAGCCCCATGAGGATGGTTGGAGAGAGCTGTGGGGAGGGAGCAGAAATGAGTCAGCATGCTCAGCGCTGTAACACAGGCCTCCCTCCCTCCACACCCTTCCTTCCCGTTCTCTACTTCATCCTCACCCAACAGCACCTACACAGTCAAGCACTGGCCGGAAGGACAGCCTGCTTTGTCCTTAGGTTTCCCAGGCCACAACAAACATTAATCTAATACCCAGTCTGGGTTACAGTGAATGCAGATCCTAAGTAATGACGTTTCAGCATTAATTTAATATCTGATGTATTTGAGGAGGTCAAAGGTCCATCTAGCACAGAATCCTGTCTCTGTTCAGGCTAATATGGACACTCAGGACAAGGGTGTATATTAGAAGGATTCTTCCCTTGATAGCTATCCTTCCAGCAATTGGCATCAGCAGTTTCAGAATTTCCTAAGCCAGAGGTTACACTAGGTTCACACTTAACAACTACTCTCTATTGTCCATTCCAGTCTGGAACCTGTCTATATGCCAGTATACTTCCTGGGGGCAAAATGAACCCCCAGATACCTCCCCAGCTTTTCCTTACACTATGTCTGGGCCAAACTCAAGGAAGACGAGATAAGGCTGGCTGGATTCAAGGTGGGTTATAAGGTCTGGCAATCCCCTAGCTTTCTCAAGCGGATATGTGTTAGTAACACTGGGACAGACACCAAGGCCCACAACCCAGTGCAAAGGTGGGATCAGGAACCTGGACAGACCACAGGGAATGGTGGCATCTACTTACCGCCTGCTCACGGAGCTTCTCATACAAACACTCCAGCCGCTGCAATGCATCCTCCAGCTTCCTTCGGGTTTTCTGAAGTGAAACAGGTATCACTAGCTCTGCCAGAGCTTCAAAGCCACCTCTCCCAGAACCATGTTGTTCTCACTTAGTCCCTCCCCTCCACTGTTCTCCCCGCAGCACCTTACAATTCAGTTGCATCTCAGCCTCTGCCAGCCAGGGACTGTGCTACAAGCCAGCCATGCCCTCACTGTGCAATATACATGCACGCCTTCTCTCCCAAGACAGGAAGCTGGATTTGCCCCTTTTCCCATCTCCCAGCCTAAGAGTTCCTCCCTTCTGCCAGTGCTTGCAGACCACAGGACAGAGTGCTGCTTCCAGAGCTTGAGAAACATCCACTAGTTGACCCATGGGGCATTCAGACAGCCCCACCCCACCTGACCTAAGCAACAGCTTCTTCCTGGTCTCCTTGAGGAAAAGAGGGAATATCCTTCCCACCCTAGGTAACCACCAAGGAAAGGGCCTGAGTACCGAAGCTCTGGTGGGACTGACCCCATTAAGCCTACCTCAGTTAATCCACTCACGGGTAAATTATACTGTGGCTAGAAATGCCTGGCTCTGGGCAATGCTGGGACAGGCCTGGCAGCCTTAGGAGCTTGGGTGCATTGCATTGCTGTACCAAACCAGCTAGTCAACCTCCACGTAAGCCGAGCGATTAAGCTCAAACCAACAGGCCCTTCTGTCCCTAGAAGGAACTTTTAGGTTATCTCCCAGAAATTGCTGCGCTGTACTGCACTCTCAGAAAGCACAGAGCGAACAAGCTGAAACTGCTGCTACACACAAATTGTCTGACTCTGGGACAGCAGTTTGGGCTCGGTGCTCATCCCAACACCCCTAAGCAGAGGTATTCCAGAAGGCTTCATGGTGCCCCCAAGCTCCAGGAAGACTTAGCAACGTAACGTGATGCTGAAAACACCGTTTTTCTGCTTCCAGACAGTCTGGCCTGATACATTCATGCAAAGCGGCATGTATGCCAACAGCCTTCCAGGAACCAGGGTGGAGGAGTTACAGTGACTCGGACACAAAGATTGTCTGGCTTTCTTTTCCACACAGGGTATCTCAGCCTTTCCCTCTGAGCTCTGAGGATAGCTGGTAATACCAGCTCAGCACAAACTATCTACAGATCAAGCCGGTGAAAAAGGAAGCTGAATTAGTTGGGTCATTTTTTCTACTTTTCTCAGAGCAAAAAGCCAGGAGGACAGAATCATTGGTCCAGAGAGGGAATGAGAAGCAGTGGATAAATGCTAGAGAATGCATCTCAGTTCCCAAGAGATGGACAAACATACAGCCTAAGGGAAGGAGGAAAGATGAAGATTAACTGGGTTCTTGGGACAAGACTCTTCCTCTCTTTTCCCAACCAAAAGAAGGAAGCACCAGTCAAACATCTATGAGGGCAAAAAAGCCAAAGATCAGAGAAGGGAGGACTTACTGGATCAGTGGCAACAGCAGAGCAGCGTTGCACCAACCCTTCAAATGTGGTCTTCAGAGCCTGGTGCTCAGGTGGCACCTCCTTCCTCTCAACCCTCTCCACAGGTAGCTGGTGATACTGACAGAGAGAGAAAAAGCTGAATGAATGCAACAAGAGCATGAAAGGCTGGAGCAGGTTGATTCCTCTCCTGCAACTATGAACAGAAAGAATTTCACCCCTTCACAAACCCAGAGAATACCTGGAAGCACAGAGTTAGATTATCATCTTCACACTGTGATATAGCTTCAGGCCTCTGTGGATTCCCAACTCTCAGCAGGCTGACAGCCTGCCTGGCCTCCCTCCCTCTCTCCCATCCATACCCAGGTGTCATTTTCCACCCCGGCAATTCCTCTAACACTCAGGCAGAGAGTGTTAAGGGCTAGGGAGCAACATAAGCCCTGCAGCTGCCAATTAATAAGAATCTCAGAAGTTTAGTTGTTTTTCTACTTGACAAAGAGCTGGTGGCTGTGGAATGCCCCGCTTTCTCTGGGTACCTGCAGGCTGCCTTCCTTGGGTGCTCCTGGGGGCGACTGGCCAGATTCTTGCAACCTGGACAGCTGAGAATGGATCCCCTGGGGCTCAGCAGGCAGGCTCATTACTGGAGCTGTGATAGGGGCTGGAGGAGTAAATTTGTCAGGCAGCTGTCAGCAAGAAGAAAGAAAAAAAAAATAATCAAGAAAACCAAGTCCAAGGAAAGAGAGTTGGTTACATTCCACACAGTCAAATTCAACTTCCTTTCTAACTTGCAAAGCGCCCAGTTCTCAAGATGATGTGTAACACACCCCTGTTCTTTCAGCCCCCTTACTCGGAGCACGGGGCCCTTCCTCTTGCATCCTAGATGAACAGTCAAAGAGACAGCAAGAAAACTCCTCTGGAATTGTTCAATCAAACAGATCCGTTGCCCCTGAAAGCACTGGTCCTCAGAAAGCCGCCTTGGCTCTGCGACGGCACGAGTCCTGAATGTAGAGATTAGCAGCAGTAAAGTGTCCAACAGAGCAAGTGCTGGGGAAAATCCCACGACATGGGGGGAGAATCCTCTTGCAAACACTTCATCGTGCCCCTGCTAAGCCAGAGAGTCAGGACAGATTCACTCCGACGGGGCTAGATCAAAAGGAGATGGCTTTAACAAGAGGCTAATCCTGTTGTAGTGAGCACAGCCTGAAGCAGGTTCCCAGCTATGCTGCCAGAAAAAGGGCGAGAAGTCTGTTCCAAGCTAAAGAAGAGGAGTGGGGGGTGGGAATGGTGCCAAACAAGCCTCTTGTCTCACCTGCCAGAAGGCAGCAGTGATAGAAATGGGGTACTGAGAGCATTTGTTGCATAAAAGCTCAGCTCACAGGTCCTCCTATGCAATCACTACAAGGGCGAGAGCAGCAGGGCCAACATGGCAGGCAGCTCACAGCTACACCTGTCCCAACTTCTTTCAGCAGAAGTGCCCTATCAGTTGGTATCAGCATCTGAGGCAAATCGCTGCGGGTCTCACTATGCTGAGGGGAAATGCTGCCCCCAGCTGTCAGGTGTGAAGTGAGCGTGATCCCCCCCAGCCACTGTCAGAAAAAGTGTGTGGGCAAGGGGATAAGATTAAATCCCTATTTCTAGCAACAAGTGACTGTAGTTGGCCTGGGAAGTACTGACAGAGGATGCAGTATCACAGACGATAACCATGTTACAAAACAGTCACCGTGGAGAATGGCATGTGAGTTTGGATGGCAAAGGGCCAAGAGGATTTAGACTCCGGTCCTAGCTACATAGGTAATGCAGAAGTAGACTGACCAACATGGAATGAGACCTGCTGAGTGTGACAGGGAGCGTTTATAAGAATGTATCTGTTGCACAGAGCTCCCTGGCTAAAAGACAACCAACGCATACTGCAACTGAAAGCTTACCTTTTTCTTTTGAGGGCCTCTTACAGCAGAGGGATCAGTCCAAGATTCCTGAGCTGCCACGAAAGAGAACAAGACACAAATGTCAGACTTTCAGAAGGTGGCAACAGCAACAATTCATGGTTGCTTGCGTGGTTTGGAACTTCCCTCAGCAAAAGGGCCCATGTCTCCAATTCCCCCATCATTGCACCTTCAGACCATTTCAACCAAGGAATTTCAGGCCCAGGTCACAGGCCCAAGAACTGCTCTTGCTTCCCTTTTTCTTTCTTAATGACATTCTTAACATCCAAGTATGTGCACAGGCTTCATGAGGTGATGTCTGATCAGATGGAACTGGCACACACCCACTCCCACACAGAAAGCTTTTTCACAACTACCTGAAGCTTTCTGCATTCTGCAGAGGCTGCAGAAGTCAGCCTCAGCGTCAGGCGTGAACCTTGGTCGGGACCTGCATGCGTGTGCACAGCAGGGTTCAGGGAGCTCCTGGGGTTCCCCAAATGGAGAACCTAGTGCTGTGGTACCACAGCAAGGGCTCTGTTACCGGTGAGAGAGGGCTTCTTGCCAACACTCGCAGGAGTGCCTCATGGTAGCAGTCCACAGCAATGCAGGTTGCTGTGACAAAAGGGGGGAAAGTTGGGCGTTCGTTGAAATTTTCCCCTTTCACGATAATCTTCAGAACCAAAGCTTAGTAAAATCTGCTGGCTTCCCACTAGAAGGAAATAGACTTAACCATTAAATGCCTTGGGAGCAGAGGGGTGTCTCAGTAGACACTTCTGTGGTACCTAGCTTCTAACCTCACTCCAGGTAATTAAAAATCCATCAGACAATATGACATCAAAAGACTTGTGACCACACTTCATTCTGTGAAGGTCAAATTCCAACTACCTTTTCTGCTGCTGCCCTGTAAGGGTACCTGCATCTTTAGACTGTGCTTTGTCACCCCAGTACTAATAACCTCAAGCCCGTGAGACAGGAATAATCTGTGAGAAAGTGACATAATTCTAAGGGGCAATATCAAAATTGCTGGAGCTCAGTGACACACTTAATGAGCCACTGATCCTGAACTGAGCTTTAAAAATCACAGGGGAAAGATGCAAAAGGTGCTTCATTACTTTAATTACCTTTATTATTAAAATTCTGGCAGCCTCTTTTTGCCCTCCCTTTTCCCATGATTTCAAGACTCACTCTCTGATGAGTTTGGATCAGTAGTTTAATTAAGTTGGCACTTATTTCTAGCTTGGGGATTCTGTGCCCTAGAACTCTGCTGGCCCCCACCGAGCCTGTGGCCTAGCAGTCCCTGGCACTATTCCAACCCAGTAGCAATTTGAATCCTCACAGGAAACAGCTATTTAAATTATAGTCTGCAAGCCAGGCACTTAATCATCAGACATGAGACAAGAGGACCCTGCTGCATTTTGCTGGGATGAAACTGACTGTCTTGCCTGTGCTATTTGTGAATTTCTCATCAACCCTGAAAGGAGTGCCCCATGGCAGCAGTCTCCGGCAATGCCCGTCCCAGAAAAAACGAGACCATCACAGGCTGGAGTCAGGGATTATCCCAGCCAGAAAGGAGATCAGCCAATAGGTTGCTGTCCTTCACCCTGTCCCTGACACTCCCCAGGAGCGTGGGATTTCTACAAGCAGAGATCTCTCTTCACTGCGCTAGCAAAAATGTGTTCATGGGCTGCTCAGATTATGTTCAGGAATTTCCAAAGCAAGCAAGTTTGGCCAGTCAGACTGAGTGATCTTACAGTCCCCTTCCAGGCTAAAGAAAAGTACCCATCAAAACTAGAACAATAATACCAGGCAAGAAAGCATTCCTAAGGAAGCCAGTTTGCACTGCTGATCTGGGAATGCCATATGCTGCTATTAAAACTGGGGGTAAATGCGGCCAGGAGACGGGAACTTCCCAGCAGTGAATTCCCATAGGGCATCTTCAGCCTGAGGAAGGGCTTGAAATCTTTGCTATGGGATCATCTTTCCTTTAACAGGGAAACATCAGGGTCTTTTGTTTCTCTGCTGAAGGGACGACTCCTTTTCACTCCACACAACAAAGTTTGCTTGGTGGTATAAGTGGATACCGAGTACCCAGATTTCCTAAACAAAGCTGAGACTCCCTAGATAATCTTTTGTGCCTGGCAGATGGTCTCTGGTGCAAGCAGCAGTCACTGTGCAGAGAGCCCACTAAGACATTGAGCCTTACCCCACTGACAACGTAGACTGGAAGATACCTACTCTCCATCATCAGTGAATTCCAAGGAGAGAAATCAGTACGAAGCATCAGTCAGAAAATCTCTACAGTCCAAATCCTCCCCAGCAGATGGACTGAGATTCAAAGCTAAACCTTGCCCTCTAACTGAAGCCAAAAGGGCTTTCCAGCCCCTAGAGTCTGCTTGGGAAGCTCTACTCCACCACTGCTCATGCTGGGACCCACCTCTTCCAAACCACCTGGGGAAAGCAAAAGCACAAGTAAAGCTGTGCAAAAAGCTGGGAGTGTACAAGGGAGAAAACGAGATGAATTACAACCACTGGCCTGTTCCTTGCCTAGAGAATGAAGAAAGGAAAAGGCGCTGCTTCCCTGTCCTGTTGGCCCAGCAACTGCCTGAAGGGACACAGAGACTGAGAATGCTTTAATTCCTCCAGGACTGGAGGAGAGTAGAGAAGGAAGAAGCTGGAACCTCTGCTTTCTGTACCCAAACTCATCAGTAAGAGTGCAATGCTTTCACTTCACTTCCAATATCCCCAGCTGTCAGGACAACTATGTCCACTACCCCAGCTGCATAGCTCCCCAGGCATGCAAGGAACAACAACAAATAGCAATGAGCATGCACGCATGCACACACAGTAAAGCGTGCACACACACCCCACATTTCACTGGAAGCAGCAACGTTGCCTCCCCCACAGGCCTGGAGGCTTCTCTGGGTACTACCTGCATGATCCATGTGGGGATCTAGCCAAGGGAAGAAACCTGAAAAATCAAGGCAGGGTGGGAAAGTCATCGTCACCAACAGCTTTTACTCAGTGAGTAATGTCCCTGGACTACTATCCCTGTTAGCTTTTCAGAAGGAATTTGTCCAGCCTTAGCTTAGAGCCTTTGCGTGTAGTCCCCACAGGCTTCACACAGTGGGATTTGCTATCCTTGGTTAAACACTGCTCAGCAAATGATGCCAGGTGGAGGCAAACCTCAAAGCCTCAGTTCCTTCACTCTCAGAATACATGTGGCTTGGAGAAGCATCTGCTCAAAAAAAATCTAAGGACTGTCAGCCTTGTTGTTAGGGATCTCCACAGCCTGGCTAAACCTGTCCCCTGAAACAGCAAACAAAAAATTAACAAGCACCAGATGTGATGATGTTGTGGGAAATAGAAAGAGGGAATGCCCATCCACTAGGAACTAGGTCCAACAACACTTTCTTCATTGTGCTAGCAAGGACTTCATAATACTTGCAGGCTGGGCTGGATTCAAACTACAGAGTTTCCCTCCCCCAGTGGGGAAAGGCTCCAGGTCTACAGCATTGCACAGGGGAATCCAGAAGTGATTCCCTGGCAAGCACTTTCTGGGAAGAAGAAAAAAGGGGGAGAACTAGAGCACAGCAGACAGAGGAATTTTATCCTGAAGCTAAGCAAGTATCCCATGGACAGAGAAGCAGGACCCTGCTCTCCCAGCATTTCAAATCCACTTCTTGTGTAAGTTACAATAAGCAGGGGCAAGATCAGCAAGCCTTCCACCAGGCATTCTCCCTGGGAACCACTACCCTTTCAGGCAGAGCAGATGCCTCTGGAGTGGTTGACTTCTCAGGGTGCACTGGGGACCTGAAGAGACAGCATCTTGTAACCACACCTGGGGGACAGAGCAGCTGAACAGGCTGAATGAAACTGTCGTCATTGCTGTGTTTCACCACCACAGCAAGACTCAGCACAATGTGCCTGTAAGGTTAGCCTCAGCGCTACATCCAGCCTTTATGGTGACAGACCAGACCTCAGAAGGTCCGTGTCCATCACGGACTGCAAACCCCACCCAGGAGTGTCCTGGACATAAAAGTCACACAAGCATGACTTACCTGTGGGAGGAGGAGGAATGCTCGCTGCTGGCAGGGGCTTAGTAGATGGAGCTCCAGGACCTCCCTGAGGGTAACCCATGTTCATGGGAGAGTTGAAAGGTGCTGATGAGAAACCTAGAGGAGATTGGCTTGCCACAGGGAGAGGACAAGCTGCAGGAAGCTGAGATGATGGGACTGAGGCTGGAGTGAAGAGGGCAGGTCCGGGTGGTGGAACACCAGGAGATGTCATGGGCATGGACTGTCCTGGCAGAGAAGGCTGGCTGGGGAAGGGAGCAGGACCAACAGGTCTGACTCCTGCTGGTCCAAATGGCTGAGACTGTGACACAGCTACAAATGAGAAAGAGGGTGTATCAGCATCACTTGTTTCATGTGCAAACTACTCCCGATGCCCTCCTTCATGCTAGTAAGTCTGCCGTTCTCCAAGTCATACCCTACAATATCCGTGCCAGGTGTATCCTCCATAACCCAGGCTACATCAGTCAAACTCTGCTGCAAAGTTAGCTATGGCTTCTCTACCCCTATATATCCTTAGTATCAGTGGACGTGCAGCAACAGTTGCTAGAACTAGATGTGTCAGAAGCACTGAGAAGGCTCTCAGACAGCTGACTTGTTCTTTGCAAGTACAATAGGCCCATGAGGAAGAAAGTAGAGCAGCCATCCACACTGAAGGCTTTAGTGTAAGAAAACCTGGAGAACAGACACAACTACCAGACAATGCTTACCTGGCCCTGAAACTGTTGCTGGAACCAAGCCCAGGTTGTACTGTGGGTAGGTGGGCCCTCTGGAATAGACACTTGTTTGTGGACCCGTGCTGGCCTGGGGAGGGGTAACATGGTGAGGTGTCACAGACATCGCTGGCACTGGCTGAGGCATGAAGAGGGAAGGCACTGAAGGCTGAGAAGGTGCTGAAGGGGCAAATGATGACTGATAGTTGTGCTGCAATTAAAAAACAAAGAACTTGCAAATGGTGGACAGAGTCATGTGCACACACATATAATCAGATCCTCTTTCTATCCCTGTCACTTCTCAGGCAAGAGAAGATGCTGCTGCTGTCAGTGCCCTGGATGGATTGGATCTAAGGTCTTTCCCACCACATAACTTGTTCAACAAGCTGGGAACCACACTTTTCAGAGTATTCTCCAGCTCTCACAAGGATTAGTCCTCAGGAGCCAGTGACTTCCTGGAACCACAACCAGAGGAATTAATGAAGGAACAATAATGAAGTAGTAGAGGCTGGAAGCAAAACTTCCTGAACAGTTTTCTTGTGCAAGAACTGAGATTAAGCCATACTACACTAATTTTACTGAGACATGAGTGTGAGATGGGCCCAGCAGAGTGAACCACAGCCCCCTTTTCCCCTCAGTACGTGAGATCTCAGTGGATCACCATACTTTTAACAATCTCATCCAGGGCTCTGTGAAAAGATGCTTGCCAGCATATTTTTGGATTATCAAAGAGCTTGCGTTTGCTCCAGTGAAGGACATCACTGATGTTTGCTTAATGCCCGCAATCTGTGCCATCTTATATTACTTCATATGCCTTCCACAACCCAGTAGCCTTTCTCCCTCTCCCCAAGTCATGAACACCTGAGTTTAGGGCCTACCTTCTCTGGATGTCTGGGACCTGTTTTGTGGGCTGCTCCTTCAGGGGTAGAACCACCCTTGGCCGCTGGAGATGTGTGTTTAATGACACTTACATTGACGCGAGTGTAGGGAAAAGGGGGTGGCTGCTGATCACCCACATTCTCTCCTTGAGCATGGAAAAGCCGGTCTCGGAGCTGTTCAATCAGGAGCTAAAACAAACGATGTTTTAGGATAAGTGCCTTGAGAGCCTCAGATGGAAGGTGCTGAGGCGGCATTCAAAGCAGACCCTGACCCAAAGCACTGCGCATCAACCTGCAAAACTAATCATTTCCCCAGAATCTCCAGGAAGAAACAAACCAACTGTAAGTGACAATCTGGGACATCACCTGCCATATTCCCAGGCAGATGAAGTCTCACCAATCCTTCCCACAACCTTTAGGCTTTTCCCTCCCCAACCCCTAACCACGTTTGGGCACTAGACAGATTTGTTTCAAACTACAAGGTGACCTCCCCATTCCCTCGCTCTACCAGCTAGTTTCAGGGATAGATGCAGCTTCCCTGGAAAGCTGCTTCCCAGAATTTTTCTCCAGGAACCATTTTACAATTCTATAGCTCCCTTCCTTTTCCCTGAATCAAAGGCAATACAAAGAAAAATCAAATTAAGACAAAAGCCGTGTCCTACAAAAAAAAACCCAACACACCTTTATTCTCAAGTTACCATAATTAAGGTAAAACCTTAAGTCCTGATGCATGTCAAAACCCAAACTCTCTCTCTACAAAGTATCATTTTTCCCCATATGCTACCTCTTTCCCACAACAACCTGTTTCTCACTCACCTCTTTAGAGCCGCTGGGTAGGTAATTCATTGCAGCTGCCAAGCACCCTTGCGATGCCAGGAAACTGGCATATTGGGTGATTCGTTCTGCCAAGACAGGGCCTGGTGCTGGTCCTGCTGTGCCTCGGAGCATCTCAATGGACCTGCTCAGCACCATCACCTTCTCTATGAGATCCTGAATAACCACGAGGAGGGAAGAAACAGACCTCAGAATCTGAATCACTTTACCGGTCCATCTCATGCCGAGACAACAGCAGATGGCTTTCCCCACTTTCAACTGACATCACGTCCAATGTGAACAGAAGTTACTCCACTCTGCACCAGATACTACCACTGATTACCATTTCCTCAGGTGTGCTTCATGGAGAAAAACAGGAACCAAGAAGCAAACCCTGATGCTGCTACTTTTATGGTAATTGAACAAAGAAAATCAGAAGCCACAAGGACATTCCAATTAACTGTGATCTTTTTACTAGCAAGTTACTAACTCTAGGAGTTACAGGCTATCAGCTCGGAAGAGGAAGGATTAAAACCATACCAGGAGAAATTCACTAGGGAAAAACTACTACTGCTGACAAACAGATCAGAATGTTTTTAGTTATTCAAAGCTCCTTCAACTCCTAGAAATCAAAGTAATGCTTATAGCTGTAGAATGATATATGCGTCATTGACTAATAGCTGATATCTGGGAGGAGGCCAGTTTCAAACATAGCCAGGAATGATGAAGATGCCTTTTTGTTGCTGTTATTCCTGTTGTTCACTAGCAGGGTTGGAAAAACATGGAACTCTAGCAGAGGGCATTATCTGCAGGTATCTGAGTGGAAGACTTGTCTAGTTCATTCTAGTGACTGGTGGACACAACAGGAGTTAGTGACTTAGTCGGGACTGGTTTAAGTGTAACAGGTAGGTAACAACACTGACTTAGAAGCCCTGATTCATCTGCAAGCTGTGACTTCCCATATGCGATCATTCTACTTGCAGTGGGAATAATACAGTCTAGATTTTATTTTATTTTGCCAGAGGATGTTCTGAAGGTACAGCCAGATAACTAGAGCATTACAGTTAGACATGATAAGCACAGCAGCAAATGTACTCCCAGGCAACTACCAGTAAGAAAACAGGTACAGTCTAAACTTCCCTGACTAAAAGGAAGCTCAGAGAGGACATCGGTATACAAAGACAGGCAGGAAGGCCATAACTCCTGTCCATGTCTGGACTTCTGTGCAATGTAATCAGTACTCTCTAAACACACAAACCCTTAGTGTTTAAGAGTGCAAGTCTCCTTTAGATGTAAGCCCGTAATTCAGGCTAGGAGATGACAGCTTGGTGACTACGAACAGGTCTCCACTGTCTGCTGGAAACCAGATACTCTGTTTGATGGGCTACTGCAAACAGATCGGGGCTACCAGACTGGCCTAAAGAGAAGTCAAACCAATATTAGCACCTGTACCTGCAGGGCAAGGGGTGATGAAGTCTCATGGTTTTTCACCCAGCATTCCACCAATCTCTCCACATTGCCTGATGAGATATAGCAGAGGCAGGCATCATTGGACAGGGCTGCATCTCCCTCTGACTCTAGGCGGGCACCCAGCACGTCTGGACAGGAAGAAATAAGCCAACATTTAACACACTCTCTTTTGAAGACCTCATTTACCCCAGTGCTCATCTATTAGCAATCCTACTCTGGCTTGGCATGAAAAGGTGTTGACAGCTTTGGATCTGCACCTAATTCTTGGATAACACAGAGAAACGGGCATCATTAAGGAATCCCAAAGCCAACTTGGTTGAAAAAAGAAGTAATTTTTTATATACCTGCCAATTTTTATGTGTCTGCCCAGACATATAAAAGAAAGAAAAAGCCTTAAAAGTTACAGATTAATTCAGTGAAAAAATCCAACCCTTTTTTTTTCTCCAAAGAGGTGTGGGAATCTCCAGGCAACAGTTAGTGTCCAGTACCAGGGACAGCTAGTAACTGGTAGTTGTCAATGTTTAGCAAATACTAGGAGATAAAGGTGAGCTGGAGCTACGACACTATCACCACTGCCACTGCCACTTTCTACCCTTACAATTTGGCCTGTAAAAGATGTCATGTTTTCTTGCATTTCAAGTTGTGTCATCTTACATGTATGAAGTGCTGGCATTTCTCCAACAGCACTTAGCTGTTCCCATCAGCCAGGAACCAGTTCCCAGCTAAGCAACATGAGTAACTTCATCAGATTCAGTCACTAGATTGTCCTCTAACTCTGACTCTCAGAACAACCAGTTGCTGAGCATGTTGGACTATTAAAAGGACCAATGAAATTACTGAAGCCATCAAACATTTATTAGCCCCCGTTTCTAAGCTTAAAAGGGAGAGGAATGTGCTGGAATGGTAAAATTCTTTCAGATGGAGTAAAGCCACCAGACCTTTTACTGTCAAGGAAATCCCTTTCTCCCCCAAATAAAATAATAAATATCACCCTCTTAGCGTCTCAGTCTAGTGCCTATCCTGGTTTTTTCCACGCTATTGGTAGAGGTCACAGGAAATATCAGCATATATAACTTTACACTATGACTCTCAGCTACAGTGTCCTCCTACAGCTATCATTGTCCTAACTCAACAGACCACACTTATTAAATAAGTTCCAGGTAGCTGTAATGAGTAAGGAGTGCTTTCCTTTCTCAACAGTATCCACTTCTTTCTGTAAGCAGTCCAGAGTCGCCCTCCTCTAAGGGAAATTGTATCAATCATAGAATCATAGAATAGTTTGGGTTGAAAGGGACCTTTAAAAGTCATCTAGTCCACCCCCCCTGCAATGAGCAGGAACATCTTCAACTAGATCAGGTTGCTCACAGTCCTGTCCAACCTGATCTTGAGTGTTTCCAGGGATGGGGCATCTACCACTTCTCTGTGCAAGTTGTTCCAGTGTTTCAGCACTCTCATTATAAAAAATTTCTTCCTTATATCTAGCCTAAATCTACCCTCAAATCATATGTATCAAAATGTAGTACACTGCATACCACAGAGCTGAGTATAGTCCTCATGCTTCGAGTATGTTAACAAGATGGCCAGTGCCTCCTTCCAGCTCTGTAGATCACAGGTGCAAACAATATCTTGCCAGTTCTGCTGCACAATGGAGGAAAGCAGCTGTAAGGAAAGCAGAAGGCCTGTCAGTCACTGAAGACAAAGATAAGCTCATTTCTTAAGCAAGTGCACCCAGAGTGATAGCTCACTTTTACACGCATCTCCCCCTGTGCAGCAGCTACCTCACTGTACATTAAGGTCCCCCAATCCCAGCATCCCAACGTTAACAGTAATTGGAACCTGATGCCTCTAAAGAAAGTAAAAAAGCACAACAAAGCATTTAAAAGAATACAGAAACAGCCACGTTAGGCAAGACTAAAGATTGGTCTAACACCTATCCTGTTTCAAAGCAGCTAGTACCAATGACTGGGAATATAGCGTTAGGATATAGTGTAACTCTTGTTACACTTCCTCATTTGTCAATGAATAAGACAGGACCTTCCTAGCTGAGCTGTAAAGAGGCAGTATGCTTCAAAGGTTACAAGCATGGAGAGCTGAGGCAGAAGATTAAAAGAAAGATACAGAGAACACAAACATCCGAGATGGGCAACATGAAGTTGTCATAATTAGAAAATAGAGTAAACGTCTAACCAAGAGGAGATGCATAGATTCTGCTAACATTCTATTTCCTGCCAAAGTATTTCCACATATATTCAGACAAACATCTGCCAAGATATTGCACACCTTCCCCTGCTCAGTGGATACAAGAAAACTGCCACTTACCAGGGAGAGTTTTGTCTTACGCTTGGCAAAGTAGCGCTTCTGGGTCTCCTTTAGGAGGTTCTCCCCACCAGCTATAGCTAAGATGATGGCATCAGCAAAGCGCTCTGCCCGCATGCACAGCTCCACTGCACTCTCAAAATTCCCCAACAAAAGGGCTTGGCTGATGAGTCCATCTGTATCTACAGAGGTGAGAAGCAGAATCAATCCACAGGGACATCATCCAGATGCATTGATGACACTCATTTTAAAAATTAGGCAGTAAAAAACAATAATGCATGGAAGCCCAGTTAAAAGAAGATTTAGAAAGCCAAATCAGGTTTTGCACTTTAAAAAAAAATAATCGACTAACTTGACATTAAGTCTTGCATCATCTCGAAGATTTGCCTATATTTTTAATGGGTCTCTTATCTGTAAAGAGTATTCCTTTACACAATGCTAAGAGATGCTGCGTGACACTGGGATAGGTCATGTCTTTTATAAGTATCCACCTGCCGGAGTGGACCACATTCATCCTGGTCTCTCTAATTTTCTGGTTTTCCCTCCTCTCTCCTTTTCCTAAGAGGGTAGAAACATGTTTCATGCAACATACCTTCTGTGACAGGAATCTCCATTGTGCTCATATTCTGTGGGATGAGGTTGTCGAAAAAGGCTGAAGAGGAGGAAACGGCAGCTACATCATCACTGGAATTTATCAAAAGCTGTGCAAAGAGTGCAAGAGGTTGGTTAATTAATTAATTGAACACACAGATCCTGCCCAAAACGGTTTAATGGACTACAGAGTGGGATGGGGCTGCTCTCCATTTCGCTGAGCATGCTCATATAAATCTGATTTCAACTTGGAAATCCATCATGCCTCCTGTCACTGCTCTATCAACCTGCACAGTTTCACCAGGGCAGCAACAACTGCAGTGCTGCTATTGACAAAGCTTAGGAGACTAACGGTGTAAGACATGCAATGCCAACAGTATTGGTGGCCAGCGTTTATCAACTCAACTGCCAGCCCTCGAGGAAGATGAAAAATTATGGATGGAATAGAGACAAGCCCAACAAGTCATATGTGTAATTAACAGGATCACAGCCATGCTTGAAATGCAGAACATAACTGCTATCCCTAGAACATCTCAGCAAGTGTTTAAGGTTTGTGAAGAAGATCAGTAATTTGAGCGTAGCAGTTTTAGATACCTTAGAGGAGCAAAATTTACAGTGCATGGTGAACCAGGCCTTGGAAGGCATCCGAAGATGGACATCCCAGAATTATGTGAGAATACATTCCAAAGGATAGAGGTGAAAAGGAAAGAAACGCAAAAGAAATACCACAGCAGAAGTTTCACAGAGGAAATCCAGAACCGTAGCATGAAGTTAAGCTGGGGTGAGGCTAATTCTATCATTGAAGAAGTCAGCACTGGGGAAGCAAGCCTTCTTGCAGTGTTAACAGCCAGGAGTTCGTCTTCATCATTCGCTGATTTGTTTTAAAGCCAGAAGGAACCGCTATGATTGTTTAGTCTGACCCTATGAGGGTCTGACAGGCCTGTGAACTGCCCTCTGCGATGCCTGTGTTGAGCCCAGCAACTTGTGGTTTGAATGAAACCTTCCTGTTCATTCTGCCCTCCACTGCTCTCCCAGATTGGCAAGATGAACAGGACATACCTGATCTGTCTGTGCAGCATTTGTCTCATCTGCCTCGGGAAGGGGCTGTTTATCTGGGATCCCATTACTCAAACATGAGGCAATCTGGAAAAGTAACAGACATTCAGAGTGAGGCCCCTATCAAAGTTAAACACCTGGGCAGCAAAGCCACCAAGTGACTGGCAAGTCCCAGACACAATTCCCCCAGCTCTTTCACCTGTTTGAAAAGTTCCTGTCCCTATTGCTGGCTGGCTGCCTATCAGAGGTTATTTATCCTTTTCAGAGCATTATCCATGCTGCTGCAAGAGTTTCCTCTCCTGCAGCTCCATCAGTGCTATGCCAGACTGTCTTCATCTGTCACCTTCTTCCTGGCTGAGGAATCCCCTGAGATGCAGAGAGCTGGATGCTAGAATAAGCTCTCACAACTTCCCAGAGCACCAACAACTGGAAGCAAGATAACTGGGCTCAAGACCCATTTGGTTTGATCCAGTACAGCTACAGTTATACCCTTAAAAACGCACACATTTGCTTTTTAATGGAGGATACTTGAAGTGCCTCTCAGCTGAAATTTCATAGTTTGGTCTTTTATGTGCTGTGAGATCACCCACTCATTTCCAGTAGGCACCCCACAACTCTCCTGCAGGAGCTTTCGTCCTGTAAAGGTTTCCCTCTATTGGAAAGACCCCTTACCTTTTTTTGCAAATCCTCTTTACTGTAGCCCAGCAGCTTGAGGAGTTTAGTCCTGGACTCCTGCTCCAGATTCACCTGAGTACCAAAGGATATTGAAAAAGACAAGAAAATATGTAAAATCCTAGACAACTACACATTGTCAATGCTTGGCTGCTTCTGGCAGCAACAAAGTTTAGAGCTCAGCTTATAGATAAGGAACTCAACTAAGACAAGTCCACCTAGTGACTACTGTGGGAAAATCTATGGAATTTAAGTTATGATAAAAGTCATGATAAAAGGGTGAAATTCAAGTTTGTCACATAGTTACAACTGAGGTACAAGTGCATATCAGGGCTATGACTGCGTGTGTACTTAGTGTACTTGGTCATTAGTCTCCTGGATGGTCTACGAATTGCCAAGCTAATCTCTCCATAGAGACAATGAACTGATTTGAGTCCAGATAAAACTGAGACAAGGTGGTTGCCTGAACTCCTTGCTGGCTTCACAAGAATTAGTTAACTAATTGTTACAGAAGCTCCCTGGGTAGGGATTTCAGAGAGTCACAGAGGTTCCCACAGGCTGCACGCAGCCTAATTGACAGGCGCTATTTGTACACTTTAATGCATGATTAACATTCTGCAAGGAAGATCTGTCTGTCTCAGCAAGTCCCAGGCTGTTCTTACTACAGAACTGACCCAACTGTACATGGATAAGATACTTGTAACAGTCAATAGAAACTGTTCTGGCAGGTGCGGAAATGGTCATGCAAGACGGTGTTTTGTACAAAAGCCTGGTTTGTAGTTTAAGACAATCAATAGCAACAGATCTTGTACATGCTGGAGTGGTCTCACAGGACGATGGGCCAGCTGGATTACAAGAATTCACTAGAACGACAGTTTGACCTATCTCATCCAATGCAGCTGAAGACATTGTTGCAATGACCCTTGCAACGGAGACTACTGTCACCACCTACACAACACCTGGCCATCCTATTCAAGAGATACGGTTCCCCATGCAAACGCAATACTATGAACACGATCCCAGTATTTCACTCCCCAGACAGTCTGCCTATGAGTGTCTGTAAAACACTACCAAGGCTAAGCCCAGCCCCTCCTCATTACTAAACTCCTTCATATTACCAAATTGTGAATGAAACCATCTTCCTACATAGGGCTACAGTCAGTCCTCATGCCACCACTTTACTGAGGAATCCCATTGTGCATTTGGACTTTGCTTTGAGAAATAATAACAGTAGAGCTCCACAGGTAGCTTGGCAGTGGGTTGAGATGAGAAAATCCTATTCAGCACCTTGACAGGAAGCCCAAATGAGTCCACTGAAAAGACCATTCCTACTGAAAAATAAGGCAACCTCCAAGACCTCAACTGCAAAAACTTTTCTTTAAACGAATAACTAACTAGGCTGTTCAGTTCCATTTTCTTAAAGAACGGGAATATAAAGGGCTATAGAGGAGCATAATAAACACATTCCAACCCAGGACCATAAAAGATCTAACCTCTGTGTTTCACCAGAGCCATCCTACCTTCAAGAAGTTCCAAAGATTCTCATCAAATGGCAGCTTGGCTGTCTGGATCTTGCCCTGGCAGTAATCAAGGAGGTTCCCTGACTGCAAGGCCATCTGCAGTTCTCTGGATCGGAGCAGGAATTCAGTTTCAGTAGTGACTTGACTGATGAATACCTGGTGCGGGTAAGTCTGCTGCATTTGCTGTCCAGGAGCTTTGGTAAGACCAAAGGAAATAAGTTTTCCTCCAAACTGAGAAAGACAGAGGGAAACATTAAGACAGTAAGCATTCCTGTAAACAAAAGTAAAAGCAACTCACTTAGCTCTTCATTCAGCAAGCTGGACACAAGATCCAGGTGTGATCACAAGGAACCCAAACAGTTTAATGTGTGCGGATGGTAGGGACAATGAAGGAGTTCACATCACAAGTCCTTCAGCTGAAGGCTGATAGCACATACACAGATATCATGGTTATCAGACCTAGCCAATTGCAAATGCCAGAGAGGCACAGAGGAATAAGTACCGTTTGGAACTCTTTGTTCTTTTCGGATACGGAGAGGCAGGCTGCAGTGATAAAAACTATCAAGTGAATGGCAGGCACTAGAAACACAGAGTACAAGTCAAGCCACAGGCTAAAAGAACAATTCAGCCTTTTGATTCAGGAGCAAAGATGTGAAGAAAATTAAATACCTGGATATAAAGGAGGGATAGAGGAGAACGGGAAAGCACGTGACAGCCTACAAGGACAGCTTTTTTAAGTCTTCCTTAGCTTTGTTAACTCTAACTTATAACCTCCCATTCTCTGCTACAGGACTCTTTCGTGTTGGAAATATATCTGAATGTTGAGCAAGAGAGCTTCCCTCCACGGGATACCATACTGCACCTTAAACAGGCATTAAAACAACTAGCAACAGGAAGATAAAAATGTTTCTCTAGTAAAAGAAAAGGACTGTGTCAAAAGATAACACATCTCTTGCATTTTAAGCTAAGGATGCTCCATTCACTTACTGCAAATGAAACCCCCACAGGTCTGCGAATCCATTTGGGTGGCTTTTTTAATGGTGGAATCAAGGTGGTCTGAGCTACTTGCTCTGGCACTTGCAGAGGAGGAAGGATCTGTCCTGTGCCAAAGGGATCCAGGTTGTTGAAGGAGGAAGAGATCTAGAATCAGATGGAGAAAGTAATAAGATATAACACAATTGCTCTCTGGACAGAGTAAGCACAAAAAAACTATTGCTTAGTAATTAGTTACTTTCCTTGCTGATGAAGAAAAAGGCTATCGCAGCACCCCTTCCTGGAATACCACCAAGCCTCTATGCGAGGGAAATTGCAAATCCAAACAGTTCCAGAAATTATTTCTCAAGAAAGCTTCACCTTGAGAGATTCTCAAGTAATTTTTCCTTACCAAGATGTAAATTCCCTAACAAACACTGCCTGGCCTAGCACCCAGCTCATAAACACAAGAGTTACAAAATAACTTGTTTTATGCAAGACAGTGACAACATATGGTCAGAAGTTGTACAACTTACTTCTTGGTTTGCTGACCCCCTTTCTGTTGCTGGGGTCTTTCAAATGGGTTAGTTTTAAGGACTGTTTCAAGTTTTTATAGCTTAGATGAGGCTGGTGAAATAATCTCTCCAGACTTTCTTGCCTAGACAAGAGTGTGTCAAAAGTGGCCTCTGATCTGGATTTCTGACATTTCGGAAGTCAGTGAGCATACATACAGTGCTGTTCACAAGCATTCTTTATTTTTAACATTGTTGGCATAGATTTGTTGTTTGCTAGCAATAACCCTGTTCAAGTTTGACTGGACCATAGGGCATAGCTCCAAAATACAGCTGACCAGCATACCTGAAAAGAAGCAGCACAAGGCTCATCAAGCTAAAGTTGCCAAACAAAGGATCACAGGCAAGACCTATGTGTTTTGTCTTTCCAGTCTTTCTTGAGGGGAATCCAATTCCAACGACAGACCATTTCCTGGAGGAACAGCTTATACCTAATAGATCAATCACCCTAAACCTCCAAAAAATAAATACACGCTCCCAGGGCATGAGTAACAACAGCCACCAGGTCTTCAGCAGAGTTTCTGTCCTTATACCATGGAATACATAGGAAAGAGACCTCTTGGTCATGAACTCCCCACCTCCATAATTGGCATTATCTCCTCCTATTTTTGTTCTTACTTGCTATTCTATTTATCTAGGAGTTATTCTGCCCTACTGTTCTCCAGTTTTGAAAAGTGAAAGCGTGGCGCATGCACATGAAGAATGCACATAAAGAAAATTCTCCATGGGTTAAATAAATCCTTAATCTCCTACAGCTGTTGCTTGATAAAGTATTTTCTTTCTCTTGCAAATCCTATGAAACTGAACTCAGTCAGCTGTAAATGACTATATAAATAACACTTAAGCCAGCTCATATGTATTCTCTTAAAACCTGTATTGTAAGGCATTTGTTGGCTGGGAGAGAGGGAGGGAATTAAAAGACTAGACATCAAATTAAAACTAAAATTTTAGACAGTTTAGACATTTAATCTGTTCAGAGTTTGCCCATTTATTCATTGGCTAAGTAATGGGTTTCAGTATCAAAATATTAATGTGCTCCAAGTTACAGTCAATTGACTTGAGGAAAATTGCTAATAGTGGCTTATAGGCTATTTTTAAAAATTCTCTTCTGAACTAATGATGAATAACGTATTGCATTAATCAGTATCAATGTATTTAATTTTAACTTAATGACAAGACAAGCTTGTTGCTCTAACAGGTGCGCTGCTTTATTTTTAGTCTAGCAGTAATAATCATAAAAGACATAACATCAAAACTACACTTGATCTTGGTTCTCTTTACACATTTTAATGAATTTTACAAGAAATACTGAGGAACCTTCGGCAAGAGGCAATGTAGTCCCTTCAGGACTTTGTGGATATTAAGTCCCCACACAGGTAACTTCTGGTTCTCACACTATACAGCTATACATCCTGGGGGGTGGGACAGACTGCATCACTTAAAAAAAAAAATCATACTGTTACACATGTGTGCTTCTAACGCTCTCAGAAGTCAGGTGAGAAACTGCCAATCTGTCAAGCTGTAATGTGTCCACAGGACTTTACCTTGTCAGCCTGTGTTTTCTGCTGAGCTTCCAAGTTCCCACCCATAACAGAATAAATGTTGATCCACCCATCGAAAGTGGCAGCAGAGAAGACTGAAGGATTCCTAGGACACCACTGGACATCAAAGCACCACTGACTCCGAATGGGCAACTCGTAAACCACCTATCATGGAAACAGAGAAGGCAGAAGCACAACATGAACAGTCCCCTGCTTTCCCTAAATTACTTGCCCACAGCAAGCGTGTCACTCTTTATTTACAATACAAGTCTCTTATTTTTGCTTCTTGAAGGATGCATTGCAACCGAGTTATAACACATTGAGCCCAAACAGCAGAAAACCACAGAGAGCTGCTATACCATAGGATTGTGATTGTAGAACAAAATGCAAAAGCAACAAGTCAGTACTGTCGCACCTGCTGTTAACCAGGGGAGACACAGCAGAACACAACACAAGAAAACCAGAAGCCAAAAGGCAAGGTGTTATGAGCAAGAACATGTAAACAGACAGAATAGTTTGGAATAACAAATTTGACAAGGAAAATAAAAGCCTAGGGGAAAAAGCAGAACAACAAAAGAGGACTGTAATAGCTGCAGATGAACTATAAAGGATATTGCAGCCAACAAGTTTCTGATCCAGCACTCAAAAATCCAAAGTTCAATTCATGGCCCAGTCACAGGCTTCCTGCCTGATGTTGGGCAACTCACTAACACAACCTTGACTTTGAACCTCAAGTTTGTAAAACGAAGAGATTTCCTTTATGCCTTGCAGGCACAAAGCACAGAGAATCAGAGCTTCCTCCTCTGTGGGAATATGATCTGGGTTTTCTGTTCCCAGGTATAAAACCTTGCCTTTGCTTATATTAAAATCTGGACTGCTAAATTAAAAACACAAACAAAAAAAAAAAATCACACCCAAACAAAACCCCCCAATGCCAATGACAAAAACAACCCCAAATATCCCCAAAAAACAAAGAAACCAACCGTTGCCCCAAACTCACCAGATCAGCCGTTCTGTATAACTGTACTGTCCTTACTATTGAAAACCTTCCCAATTTTTGTATCACGTGAAAATCTTCTGTTCATTGGTACCAAGTCAAGAGCAGCCCCCTAACAACAGTTTGTGCACAAATGCCTAAGTTGACTTTGGACTCTGCAAATCTACAGCAGCACGCATAAAGATGAGCCAGCTGCACTAAAATTGTCTTTTTAAAATTTTTCTGCTAAAACACTGTGAAAAGACTTTAGTAAAAATTAGACTTCAGGAATGTTTCAGAGTCTAATTCTCTTCTAACTGCTAGACATCTGTACAGATTGAGCATCAAATTCCATGAAACCACAACAGCAGCATTTAATACATTTTATGAAAATGGATTAATTTTTTTTCCATGCTTCCAAGGCAAAGGTGGTCAGCTAAGTGAAATTGTCCCATGAAATGAATCCAACCTGGGCTTCCCAGCTGGACTTTGTTCAGTATTGTTAGAGTACTTTCCCCATGCTATCATCAAGATCAACTGCATTAATGTTGTTGAAAGTTCAAAATTCAGTTTTATCCAGAAATTCAGCATTGAACAAGTAGGTATGTAGAAAAATTTTTTTACACAGTCCTATTTCAATTCAGGTGATACCAAAGTATATCAAAGATGGTAATTTTGAGATACATGACTAGATAAGCGCATACATGCGAAAGCACTGTCCTATGAATAAAGTTTACACACTTATTTAATTCATTGTTCCCCTCTCAATGACCCTAACAAACACTCCTCATTCTTCCGCAAGTTTCCCCCAAAAAAACTTACTACCCTAGGAGAAGGAAGAAGAAGAAACAAATGGGCACAGAGAACACTACATATGTGAACATTGCAAGAGTAATCATAATTAGATGAAACTAAGCTTTAGTAAAAGCTTTCTTCCCTCTACAATTTCTGGACACAGATACATCAGAGAAAATCTCTGCCTGTCTGTTGTTTTCAGCCTGGTTATGGACAACACTCTTATTCACTCCAGACAGGAAGAGAGCAGGAGACATACTGGAGGAAATTACACTGGCACTCCACAAGGAGAAGGGACACATACATAGCATAGCACACAACTCTGAATAAAGCAGACCATGTGTACTTATAGCTGTGGTTATGTACCTCCCCCGTACTTGGGTTCCAACACAAGATCCGGTTGTCTTTGGCGCTACTCAACAGCAGTTCAGGGTCAGCCTGGCACCAAGAGACAGAAAGAACTCCCCTAAAATAGATAAGGGAAAAAAAAAATTAAAAAAAAAAAAAAAAAATCACATTTCACACCCTGTCACCAAGAAAGCAGCAGAAATGCTAGTTCTCATCTCTACCCTCAACCAGATTCATCTGTGAAAGGTCTAGCAAAAAGTTATAGCTCTCCTAAGTCCAGTCTCCCAGATGTCTGCCTTTTAAAGATGGAGATCCTTGAAAAGGCAACACAGCAAGCAGGTCCTCACCTTGTGTGCCTTTCCAGCTGGCTCAAAGGAGAGGTAGCAAAACGCAAGTCCCATATTTGGATCACTGGCAAGCGGTCATCCTCAGAGGAAAGGACTAGCTGGGTTGCAACTTCTGGATGCCAGGCCATTCCTGAGCAATGCATCTAGGGACAAAAATAGCATAGCGAAAAATTCAGCAAAGCAAGCTGGCAATAGCACAAATGGCCCAGAGCCACATCATTCTGCACTTAACTTGCCTAGAATTTTTGACTTAAAGCAAGCCTAGCAATGTCTTGCTGTGGAAAGCAAGTATTTCTACCTTCCCCTACCCAGCAAAAAACCCACTAACCACACAGAAGTTGTAGGGCTAGTTCAAAGTTGATCCAGGAAGACAGCTGGGGTAAAAATGCAGGAGGATTCCCATAAACGAGCTGTGAACATGCAAACTGAAAGCAAAGGTGCCTTATTTTTATGAACAGCTAGGGGTCTTGTTTCTCCATTTCATTAGCGGGAAAATGAGAGAGGTGTTTTGATGCTACAACTCCGAGAGAACCAGCCCCAACAGCTCCCACAATAAAAAAAACTGGATTCCAAGAGCCCGTGCCACTGCTTTGCAGTCACATGTGGCACGTTGTAAGCTAGTCAGAATCAGAGTCTTTCCTCCACTCACTCTGTTGCTGTGGTCACTGACTTTGATGATAGGCTCATTCTTCCTGAGGTCCCAAACCACAGCCTTGCCGCTGGGGTGAGCGGAGGACAGGATATGCTGCACCTGACGATTCCAGGACACCACACTGATGTCTTCATGAGGCTGCCAAGATAGGAAAGGCCACACATCCATTATTCCCACGTTGAGGGAACACTAATCACAGGATTCTGACACGAGCTTAACTAAGGGATTCGAGGATATATAGATTCCTCTCTTCAATCACTGATCAACTACCTGGAAGTAACAGCACTGACCAGAAAGACTAGGGAGAATGGAAAGTCCCTTACTCAGGATGTACAGTGGACAGTCAAATTCTATGGAGGAATGCCACCTCGAAAAGCACCTTTGCATTCTGGGAGCAGGTACTGGATTCTGCATTGGCCAAATGTGTCATAAATCAGCCCAGAGAGAACTGCAGCTGAGAGAACAGAGATGCTTCTACCCTGGCTCCTGGGATGAACTTAAATGGAAAGATGACCTTGCACAACATTTCAGGAGTGCAATGAGATGGAAAATGGTGAAGCATTCAGGGATAATTGCTGTTACCGTATCTACCACAATGCAGGAGATATGCAAAGAGACAAATGGGAGGCTTATTGGAGGACAAACTTGGCCCGCTTTTAGGCAAGTTTACTATAATTTTTTTCACTTTCAGGAGCTGATTGCCCTGAATAACATAATCAGCACAGAAGATCAGAAGCTTCTTCCTCTTCAAACTCAGGAAACATTATCTGGGAGTAATAGCCAAGATGCATTAAATGGCTCACTGGCTCTGCTAGGGAAATTACTTTCAGGAGATATGAAAAGCTTCAGCTGAAGCCTGAAGTAAATTCATTCCTCAGAGAGGGTCCAATAAGCCTTCTTAATCCATGACACATGCCCCAGCTGGATCACAAGATAAACTGGTCAGTTACTTGATTCAAATCCACAAAGAGCTTACCCATCCATGCAAAGTGCATCCTTCCAGAGCTTGCCAGCCTACCTCTCCTCCCCTTATAACACTCTTTTCACCTCCCCAGAAGCAGCTAATCAGTAAGTTCTGATTCATCTTTCTCCTGACAGACACCAAGGTCATTCCCCCTTCACAGACTGACTAGACCAGGACAACTCCACGCACTCACACGGTTTTGCCTTGCCTACCAAGATATAAAACTGCAGTATTGCCCAGAGGAAAACTTGTTTACCTGTGATTTAGCCCCTGGAGTCATAGGCACACTGAAGTTATTCAAGTCCCAGATGAAAATTTCAGAATCATTGGCTCCAGAAGCCAAGAGGTTACTCTGTAGAAAGAAAAAAGGCTCAGCTGAGTTTCACAGATTTCTTCAAAATAAATGTAAGTAAAAAACCCAAAAGCTTCTCAAGTCAGATGAGAGCTGCCACTGGTAAGCAGAAAGATACTAACTGCATTATAAACCAAGCACATTTCTGGCCTCCACGCCTTCAGCTGTGCCATGCTACAGACCTGTTTAAAATTTGTCTAGCAAGCTACGTGTGCAGGTGTCTGGTGTTACTCATCATGAAACTCTGCCACAGGCCTGGAAGCCGTTGTGTCTGGCTGGCTAAGCCTTTGCCCTGCATCCCGGCACCAAGGACATTTCTTCTGAGAAGATGCAGGCTTCCCACAAGGGTCTGCCAACAACTTTCAATTTGCCTTTGTGCTACCATGAGAACTTGCATTCTGTTCCCTACTCCTTTATGTTGCAATCCCTTCAAATGTGATCAGAGTCCCACCGAACAAATAAAAAAAAGTTCTGATTTCAAATGGGTAATGGTCTAACATGTAACACTACTACAAGACATGTTTTTACAGAGAGGTAAGAGACTTGATCAAGGTTGCAAGGGAATTCAGTGGCAAAGCTGTGAACAGAACCCAAATCTGAGTCCCAAACCAGTCTTGTGTCACAACTACCACGCCTCTTGCAGGTTAAAACCTGACCCTTCAGTTTATACATCTCTATACAGAAAGGAAAAACATATTTTTTTGTAATATGGAAGTTAACTTTCATTTGGTTATTAAGTGTCTTAATGTCGCATACCTGGAAAGGGTTGAAGTCAAGAGCTCGAACAGGACCAGAATGCTTCTCTGTCTGCCCAATTACAGGTTCACTCTTTGAAGCCAAGATGCGGTGCACACTGTACATTGTCAGTACACCATTATCCCCTCCACCAATGATCACTCCAGAGGACTCCGGGGACCCGTTTCCAAAGTTACCCCAGATCAGCTTATGAAACCTAAAAAAGAAGACAATAAAGCTGGCGTAGGCCACAATATTTGGTGGAGGTCAAGACACCCTCTGTATAACCAAAAACCACATTCATGTCCTGACCTATCAAACATAACCACCAGTCTGCACCTTAAATAACCATTTCCCTTCGAAGATGACTGTGGCTTTTATATGGAAAAAAGGTAAATTAGTTTCCTTCCAAAGACTTTTACAGGGAACTTACAAAGGAAGAGCTAGTCTGTCTCTCTGTTTCTCCCCCACTTAAAACCTTTAGGACATCATATGGGATTTGGTGGGTGAACTCCTCTAACCTACACTATATAGAAAATTAGATTATAGGACTATATGCATTCTTTTCTAGAGCTATTATTTGAAAAATATGTTTACCCACTGTAAAAGTTGGTAGTTACAAATCAAGGCTATGTTTTACACTGGGTCCGAATGTCATCCACACTCATGAGCCTAAGAAATCACCTCGTCTTAAAAAGCTGTAAGACAAGTTTCACTCTGCCTCTAGTCTCTTTATTCAAAATCATTAGCCCCAGCAAATTTACATGATATAGAATGACTGTGCTGACTGACTACCGTGTAAGTTCTTCAGACTTCTCCAATGGTCCAACTTTAATACCCAACAACATTTGTGTCAACAAAAATGTTCAATTCTTGAAGACAGATGTCAACTGATCCAAAAGATCATTTTATATCCCAAAAACCTGATCTTCTCCTCTCCCTTCTTGTACCAGAAAAGCCCTTTTTAGTTCCAGTGATTGATATGTCAGTATGAGTCTCTAGTACCTGTTTGAGGCAGGAAGTGTTCCTTTCTGCTTCATGTCCAGGGAGGGATCCCTGAAGTTAACCTCGAATATTTCCAAGGTGGCATTTGTACTGAAGGATGCATCCAGTTGTTGGGCAGATGTTCCTAGCAGAAGTACAAGGGCAAAACAAGTAGGTACTTTTTTGCAAAAGCACAAGATACAAAACCAATAAGGCACTGGAAACCTATTCTTCATAGTCAACACAACCTTAGTTGTGACTGTTCAAGGAGAGGACATGTTTGAATACCTCATAAAAAGGAACCAACAATTATGACAAAAACTTTGAAAGAAGTTAGAACTTCTTCAAGAAATTCTGGGCACTAGGGTCACTGTTGCACAAATACTTTTCTTTCTTAGAATAAATATAATTCATATACTCTCTTCCAAGCAGCCACAGCTTGTGATATTAAGTCTTTATCTAAATTACAAATGCAGTAGCATCATGAAACCCTGCTACAAGTATGATCCCAAATACTTCTGTATACCGCTCCTCAACCATGACCATATGTCTTCATCAAAACCCCTAAACCTGGTCTACAGCAGAAGTTCTTCAACCTTAGCTAACTAAACACTCCCCAACGACCCATGGACAGCTAGCAGTCACACAGTGGTGGCCTCCTTCCTTCTCCCTAGCTTAGAGAATAAAAGCTAAAAATAGATTTAACATTGCCTAACGGCACACTGCCAGGCAAATAGTGAACCAGTTACCACAGAGGTGCTTTGTAACTGCTTATGGCATGGAAAGTGCCCAAGAGACTATTAAAAAGCAGTAAAAAATATGAAACTATGTGGTTTCTGATCTAAAACAGACTGAAGCCAAGACCTTTGGTCCAACCAAAAATCTGTCCTCATTAGAGAAACACAAAATAGACTATCTACCCCAAAAATGGTAATGTTGCTTTTAAGACAACAGCTGAACTTTTGTCACTTTCTTTTGACAGTCAGTCCTGGGGGGAAAAAAAAAAAAAAAGGCAAAACAATATGGCAGCGCTGCACAACCCAGGCAGGAGACAGAGCTGACGAGTTCTCCTGTGGGCAGACAACCCAAGCTGTTGGTTCTACACAGACACTAAACTCACCCACTGCCAACTCGGTGAACAGTCTGACTTTGTGCTTCAGGAAATGAAACTATTATAACAATAGGGAATAATGAATAATATCAACGCAATGCCAATTTAAGATTTTGCAGAAATATTGAAAATTGAATGATAACCAAAACATGCAACTTTAGGGAGATTTCTATTATTTGATTGTCAAACCACATAATATCTGAAAACCAACAAAGTTGAAGTGAGCTTAAATTAACATGATTAGAATGAACTTTTTTTCCCAGACATACCAAGTAAGTAACCTCATTTTAATTTTTATAGCAAGCAGGTGTTGGATTTCATACAGACTTAATTAGAAGTTAGAATAAAAAAGCCATGTATTCATCCTTTGAAAAAAAAAAATCACTGGCCTTTAAGGTGTCAAAGCTGGCTATACAAATAATCCTCTACAGGTCACTTGAAAAAACAATTAAGGCTGTAATGTTTTCAGTATATTGCTTGTAAGTTTTCCAGAGATTATTAAGGTGGGAATTGTTGACAGTTAAAGTCAATACAACTCTACATAAAATCTCTCTGTGACTCATACTTTAATTTTCACAAACTGTGAAGAACTTTACCTGTTGCTAGATAAATGGGGTGGTTGTTTGCTGGACTCCATGCCTGGACAGCTGTTCGCTCAATTTCCTTTAGCTTCATTTTCTAGGCTCTAGAAGAAATTTCACACAGTGATTAGAATAGCAGGACAAAGTCAAAATGAAAATAATCACACCAGTAACGAAATATCCCCCTTACAAACGTACCACAAGGACAAATTGCTCTAAACAGGCAGAAGTTACTTGTTACTTCCTAAGCTAGTGAATACAGTTTTCACATGAATGAATTAGTGTATTTTAGAATTAATGAAAAAAACCCTAAACAATCACAGCTGTCTGATCCCAGATTTTCTTTCATATATAGCTCTCTTTTTCATACACCTCCATTACATGAGAGTTTCAGTAAAAAGAAGGGGATCCAGATTAAACAACATACTCAAGTCTTCAGTCCAGGCTGGTTTAAATCAGCTGCAGAAATTAATTTAAAAAAATGTATTTGCAAAGCAGTAGTTGCTCCCCCTGAACAAGCTGATGTCAGTATACACATAGGCAAAAAGGGAGCAGAAGGAATCTCAGGGCAGGCTAAATTCCAAGCAGAAAAGTGACGTGGCAACAGAACACAAAGTGCAACGCTATCACACACTAATTCAGTTAATGTACTTTGTTCTCGTTACTCTGAGAAGCAAAAGGAAAAGATTCATTTGACCTTTTCCTCGAGTTTGCAAATGGTAGAAGGCAAGAAGAAGTGATCCAGAAATAATTACCAGGTTTCAATCTCAGCTCTGACAACAATTCTTTTTATTTACTCTGGATAGACCAACTGACACCTGCAAAAAGGGAACACAGCTTCCCTATGTCACTGGAGAGAGATTAGTTGGGCAATAATGTAGCGGGATAACTGAAAATCAAACAACAGCAGGCAGCCAGAAGGTTGCAAAACTGAAGATAAATACAAATTATGGTTCCATGTAGGATCCTGTTCTTGCTGAGGAGAAAGTACCCAGTACTTCTCCATCCCAGACTACGCCCAGGCCTTCTAGACAATGTCAGTAACATAAATGATGTGCAGACATAACACACAGGCTAGCGGGGTCACTCTCATGAGCAGTTCCTGAACATTTCGAGCCTGGCTGCAGTGCAGTCTTTTAATTCTTGCTAAACTGAGCTGCTAACTATGCACTCAGATGATATCATGCTGAATAAAGTAAAACTGTCAGCAGGCAGCACAGCAAAACACTCTGCACCTTGCCGGCTCACTGTGATCAACCTCTCCCGGTTACTTGACACGGTCTGTGTTAGCCAGGCTGATGCCTAAACCAGAGTCAGCATCACGTGGCCCTTTCTTCAGATGCAGGGCTACAAGGGCCAGTGCTTCAGAGCTTGGCCTTACTCAGGCCAGAGTACGGATGTTTACTTGTAATCAAGTTCATAAAGGTAGTTTGCTGTGGCCAGCCCACTGTCTGGTCAAACCATCAAAAAAAAAACCAAACAAAATGCACCCCGGTTTTGTAAAAGCTTTACATCATCTTGTGGCTCATGTGAAGCTATGGCCTCCTCAGGCCCACACGAAGGGGAATCTGCTCAGCATTGCTTCTTGGGCTTGGACCTCCTGGCTAATAATTCCACACTCCTTTTAGGGTTTCTTCTCCACCACCAGTCAGAAGATAAGGACTTCCTCTCTCCCCCCCATGCACTATCAGGATATGCTGTTTGTTTAGAATTTATTTAATGCTTTTTAGCGTTAGTCTGCAGTAGTATCTGCCAAAGCTCGAAGTGCCTATTGCTATTCTCACATTAAACTTATCCTAACTTAGCTGAGGCCCAGAACTCTTGTACAGTAAGACAAGTGCAACTATTTCCTCATGCAGACCAGGAATACAGGTGGAAAGGTCATCTCCTCCTCATCACCATAACAGATCTCTAAAGCTTACTTTCTTGTCTTCCAGCACACACTTTGTAGAGTACTCATTAGGGCTCCATCACATTTTCTCTGCCAAGAAGTTGCAGAGCCTACTCGTCTGTCTCACATACTAGCGCAGGAACACTGTGCGAGTGTCTTCTCTTCAATGAAAATATCTCCAGGAGGAGTCAGATGAACCTGCTAGTAACAGCCTACTGCACAAAGCACCACTTGACTCCACTGATGTGGGGGAGCAGGACAGCTGGTATGTTCCTTACCACTCCCTTTCTTGCCTCTTCCTCCTCCAGTTACAATCGCAGGAGCTGGCTGTACACACAGGCCTCACTGCTTCTTGGCTTCTGAGAGGGCAACTCCCCTGCAAATGTTATTAGACAATGGCCAAGAGACCTCTTCCCTCTAATACACAAACTGGCAAGGAAGCAGTGAAGAGCACAATCATCACAAATGTAGCCAGGTGAACAGTACAAGCTCCCACTCCTTACCCTCTGTGCTGGACTGACTGCAGGGCTGGGACAACTTGCGTTTAACACGCTAACAAAGGCAAAACACAAAAAAATGTGCAGAACAGTATTGATCAATCATTCTGCTTTTCTTGTCAATGGAGCATTTTGCATAAGAAAGTCAACATTAGTGTTCTCTTTTCACAAACTTAAGTCAGGACAGAACGTGAACTTAAAGTGTCTTGCCCATAAAAACTCACCCAGACATGGGAAAGCAAACAAGGCACCATTTAGAGTGGCTCGATATTGACAGAACAACTGAAGAAGTGCTGGATCATAGGTATTGAACAGGTACACTGTGTCCCTGGTCCTCAAGGCCAAGCAGCAGTAGTGCCACCAGACTTAAGAAGGCCCACAAGAGATGCAATAAGAAGCCAAGATACCACTATCGCACCATCTCTTAAGCACCCCCCATCAGCTCAGCTCCATTGCATCTGAGGTTCTGCAGGGATGCAGCTGCACCTCCTCCAGTGGGCTCTGAGTTTGGAAGGAAAAAAACCCAAAACCTGCTTTGAGTCTTACTTTCAGACTTACTTTCAGAAAAGCGATGCTTCTATACAATGTGCACGTCTGTATCCAGGATGGGACTCAATATCCTTAAAGCAAGAAAAAAATCCCCAACCCTTCTTTAGCAACCTCTTGTGGCTGTCTGAGGAAAAAATCACATGCATCGGACTCTTCCGTAGGAGAATTTTTTAGGGAGACATTGCCACCTGCTGTCATCCCCTAAAATAGCATCTAAGACTTATGAAAAAGCCCATGTTTTTCTCAGGACCTCTAATTAATTAATCATGACAATTCCTCCTCCTCCTCTAGACATACGATTACAGATCTAATGTATTAACGAACCTTAGCCCCAGCTGGAGACACAGGACAGAAGCAGCGTTTCCCCACAGCCTCCCCCAGCCGTGGTTTCCTGCACAGTGTCCTTAAAAGGTAACACTGTCTGTAAATCAAAACCCAGCCGGTCAGAGCACTCCCCACCGCTGGGAACTGGAGAGCACACAGCTGAACAGGGAAAAGTAACAGCACATGCTCTCAAATCCTGATGGACCTTGCAAACAATGCTGGCAGAGGAAAAAATTCCTCACCTATGCTAACCTGAAATACTTGTGGCTTTAGAGTACATTGTAAAAGGCTGTGGTTGCTGTTGATAATGATAATGAACGCTCGTATCACTCTAGTCAGGCCTTCTCTCTCTTGCACCACCCAAATACTGTCAATCAGAAATACCCTCCTACTGACTTTCCCAATCCTCCTCCTGCCACTGGGCATCCAATCGTTCCTCTTTGAACAGTTCCTGCTGATACTGGACTTCCAGCACAGCACACAAAGTTGCTGATAGCCTGATCCCCCTCAGCTAGAGGTGAAACTTGGGCAGAACAGAAAAGACTATCCAAGGTCACCCAAGTGACAAGCAGCCACCCTAAGAATTGAAAAAGGCGTCTCAGCCATGACACAATGGTTAAGGCAGAAACTGTCCTACAGTCTCCGCATCCCAGCATCAATTTGGAATCTTTGTACTGCCCCTTCCCTTTCCATTGCTCTGACGCTCTCCTTTTGCAGCTCCCCAACACCCTATAGCCAGGCTGTTCTCACAAGTGCTTATTATAAACCCCGATTACGGAAGGCAGAAGGCACTGAGACACTAATCTCAGCTAATCATTGCTGCTCGCAAGGTGGGGCTGATGCAGGGTAGGGCTCAGCACATTCCTCCATGGAAGCTCCCCTGGTATATAAAGAAACTACTTCTGCTCTGAGCGCTTTCAGAAGCTGTTGTAAAGTGCCACAGCGCTGTGTGGAGGGGAGTGCTCACACATGTATCTAGTCACCTTGCTCTCCACAGTAGCGTTTTGCTGCCCGACAGCAAAAAGGAGGGAAGCTCTAGGAAGAAAGCACTGACCTCGGCCACCGGCTGTCACAAAACAGGCTCTCGGCTATGCCGGAGGCCCAGCTCAAACGGCCCGGCTTCCCCCGGCGCCCGCTGCCCATAAGCTGTCCCCCGCCAGCAAAGAGGAAGGGAGCTCCGGGGCAGAGGGGTGGGGACGGAGCCACGGGACCTGGGGACGGAGCTGGCACAGCGGCACCGGGGTGGGCAGGGCAGCAAAGCCGGCCTGGCTTGCGGGGGGTGAAGAGCGGGGCGAGGGGCCCGTCCCCGGCGGGGCTGAGCCGGCCCGAGGGCGGCTCCCAGGCCCGTGCCCCCGGTGACGGGGCGGAGGGGCGCGATGGCCGGGGCCGGAGCAGCCGAGCGGAGGAGGAGGGAGGAGGGGGCGGGCAGCGGCCCTTACCGGCTCCCTGGCCGTCCCCGCCGCGCCGCCGACCCAAGCCCGAGCGCCTCCCGCAGCAGAGCCTTGCCGACGGTGGCCGCCGGGAGCCGAAAAGCCGCCGCCCGCGGAGCGCCGGCGTCACCCCGCCCCCGCCGCGTCTGCGCAGCTGCCAGCCCCGCGCCTCGCCGCCGCCTTACCGGCAGCGGACACCGCCGGCCAGGGTGCGGGAGCCCGTCACCGGTGGGGAAATTGGCCGCTGCTGCTTTGGGGGGTGTCCCGAAAGCGCAGAGGGGCTGGTTTCAGTCCCTCTTTAGCGGGTTGGGGGTGTCTTTTCCTCAGCCGCGGCACCGCGACCCTGGCAGCAGCCGGGGCTAAGCACAAGGCTCCCCAGCCAAGAGGCTCTTCGGCACCGATCCGCCTTTAAGATCCTTGGATTTGTTCCGTCCGTTAGTCCCAAACGGCTGACGCTGCCAGCCAAGGGACGCCTGAGCCAGAGCCGGGGTCTGCAGCCTCTGCTCACCCCCACAGAACTTTCCCTCAGATGCAGATTTAAGCCCTCTGGAGAGGACACAGCACACAGCCTAGGAATATGTTTGCCTAAAAGCATTTCAGTTGCCAGAGGAAAAAAAAAAAAAAACCACCAACAGAAAAACACAAAAAAACCCACCACAAATGGGCCCAGACCTTTTCCCCCTCACCTCTCCCCTGTTTTGAGAAAATTTGCCTACACTACAAACCCCATTTTTAAGGATTTCTGAGCCATGTTCTCTGCCCAACCCATTCTGCCTTCCCCATGAAGAAAAACACCAGTAAATTCCGGTTAGATACAGACCAGGTGTGAATGTCGCCTGAGAAGGGGGCAGCAGCAGACACCGCTGTGGTAACACTGTACAACGAGCCGGACAGGCCCCAGCCTGCCTCCCTGCAACCGCTGCTTTACTAGCGTACATACACCAGGATAAAGCTCCTGTTACTGCTCCGATCATTTTCGTCTTACTTCCAAGTCTCACAACACTGTATACAGTGCTGTCACATAACTGCTGCGGAATGGTAATTCCTACTCAAGTATCCCTAAGGAGTGTTTTCCCCTGCAAAACACTTTATAACAGAATTCAAGGTCCCCACAGCTCAAAAGATACTCTGAAAACCCTGCTGGGGTAAAACATCATTGTCTGTAATTTAAAAGTAAGCATTTCTGTAACTAGAAGAAGAGGTGACAGCTTACAAAAGCCAGGAGGAATGGTGATTGTTCAGCACCTCCAAAGAGGTTAGTTTTATTTACACATACATATTTTTATGTCCTAGCATTCAATCATGTAATTCCCTTGAACATACACCCTTATGGAAATGCCTACACGGAGATCAAGCTAACTGTCCTTTAAAATCTGGGGTTAAAAATCTTTACAGATTGAAAAATTGTGAATCACCATCTTCAAATACCTCCTTCTCTTAAAGCACAAAGCTATGAGTCATGGCAAGGTGTTGAGAGCAGAGCACAGCAGCCAGTTTATAGGACGCACCCAGAAAAGCCCAAGACCTTAACCTTCTGTGATCATCCACTCCTGCAGCCAAACAGCCGGGTCTAAGGCATTGCACAGGGGAGCTGAGAGAACTTCCACTGTAAATCAGTACTGAAGGTACCGTCTCCTCCAGTGATAAGGCGAAAAACTTACGTTAAGGGAAGAGCGGACTGGGAAAAACCTAGGAGCTTAATAAAATTGTATGTATAACTCCCCCAAGCAAACTGATGGTGAAGCCATAGGAGGTCCTAGACCAGTGGTTTGCAACAAGATGGGCAGACTCCATGGGTCAGACGCAATTCCAACCCTGGTGGATGAGCTCAGGCCATACAGGAGCACCTTGGGCATCTGTGCTCTTCGACCAAAGCCCAGGCACAGCAGAACAGGTCTGGCCAGAGCCGGACTTGCCCAATAGCCTTTTCGTACCACCGCTGTCCACAGCTCTGCTGTCAGCGTCAAGCTATACACTGCAAAGCTCTATGCCTCACCAGTGCTCCCTACTGGTTGTCCAAGCTCCACTTAAGAGGGCATCTAGATCAGGAAGAGATCTAAACCTAATCCCAGTAAGGGCGGACATTTATTCTCACGGTATGAGGCTCCCAAGCACTGTCACTTGTCAGTCTGGTTCTGCCTGTCATTTCACATTAAATGATGACACTAGTTCAACTCCAAGCAACGCCTGCAGTAAGCCACTTGGTAACAGGCAATATCTCCTACATAAACAGGGTTAGCTAAGGAATGTTTGTGCACAAGGTACATAAACTAGCCGCAGCCCGAGGACCGCACTCGGAACTTTGCCCCACAGATACTAGCCCATTTAGAAAAGTGGCAAAGGTCATGCAATTTCATTGGCCACTGTTCAGCCTTCTCAAACCAACACGAGACAACTAGCACAGTAGGTATCATTGATATATTTCACCGCAGTAAGTGGTTGAATGCTGAAGAACAAGCATTAACACATGCCACAGTGAACTCTAGAGAAGATGCCATCCCCAGCTGAGCTGACAGAGGAGAAACATAGCACTTCAACAGCTTCAGATTTCATAGTGCGTCACCACTGGTGGCTCTTTATTGGGGTCTCCTCCTTTCTCCAGATACAGGTCATTGAAGGGATATTGCTTCGGTCCCTACAAGGGGAGATAAAGAGTGGCAAATTCACCACTTACCAAGCACATTAAGGCGCAAGGGGAAAATGTCTCATCCAATCCCACCCTCACCCAAATCAATGCTTGTCATTTACGACTTAAATTTCTATTGCTTAAGTGCTTCAGCAGGAATATTACAGTACAAGGAAAGTAAATTTAGAGTTCTTTGTATAAAACCATGTCCTTTAACAGAAACATCAAGGTGGTCTTGCACTGAATCTTAACTAACAGTTCATCTCGCAGCATGAGAATAATATATTGCAAAAGCTGTTTCTGGATTCAGATGTATTTTTCAGAAGTACATTCCAAATGATCCAGATCATGAGGTATAATTAAAAACACAGGGCAAGAGAAGAGAAAGCATCTCCCTCGAGCAGATGTACACAGGGAAGGAGAATACCGAGACCAAAGAAGGGATACTGCAAGAAGCATAGATTAAAATTAGTTCCCTGAGAACAGGAACTGCTCACTATGAAACAGTGGCTTGATGAGGCCACAGGACACCCCTTGCCCCACCCCCTGCCAGCAGCAGGGTTTTGCACTCACACTCATCACTCAGCTTCGGCAAAACCACTCTTCTAGGCATCGGCAGTGACAAGAAACACTGCTACTTTTATTCCCTTTACCCAAGGGTGTGACTCACCACAGGCCTGTAAGATGGATAGATCTCTCCAACACCAAACATGATCAGCATGGTACTCAAAAAGATAAGGAAGTGTTTGCGCATGGTGTGCCAGGGAACTGGAGTGGGGGATGTATCAACACGGTTCCGAATATACATGTCAAAGTCCCAGTGCATCTAAAGAAGAAAGGAAAATGGCAGCACATTTACCAACAGTGCTCAAGCTAGTTTTATCAAGGGAATAAGTGCTTTACAGCATTCACAAAACTGCCAGAAGCTGTTTCATCTCAACCTCACAAGTGGAGATAAAGCCACAGAGGAGACAAGTGATTTACCTACAGTCACAGCAAGTTGTTGCTTACAGTAAAACTCAGGACTCCAAATTCCATCCTATGCTTATACCAGGCAATATGCTTAATTATAGGATAGCAGCAGTTTTTATTTATATAAATTATCACTCCACCTTAGATTTGTTGAAAAGAAATGATATAAATTGGTACCCTCATTTACAGCAGTTCAGTCACATACCCAAACAGAAGTAGCAGTGTTATTTCAAGCAAAGAAGCATCTACCTGCCACTTGGAAGGTGGTTCCTCAAAATAGGCAGAGCACCTCCCGCTGCTACTCCATGACAAGAGCAGAGCTGGTAGCAAACTAATGCCCTTCCTGATTGAAGCAGAAGGGCATTTAAGCTTCTGCCTTTAAGTACACATAGGGAAGTCCCAAGCATGTTCTGCCTATAGTCTCCTTTCACATTAATGAAAGCAGAGAACTCATTAATTTGCAGCTCAAGTACTGCCTCCAGCTCCCCAGCTTTCCCCTTTGCACCCAGAGCGCCAGACTGAGGAGAATTCAGTTGCCTAAACAGAGGCATCTGCTGACACCTGGAATACACCAGTATATTCCACTTGGTCCCCTGCTGCCAGCTCCACGTACAAGGGTACGTATAAAAGCCTTCCTGTACCAAGCACCACAACAACACAGAATCATTGCCGTTTTTTTAAGTGCCTTTTAAGTCATTACAGCGTGCACTTTACTGTGGTACTCATGCTATGATGCTCTGGCATGCTTATACTATGATAGTAAAATACTACGTTTACATAATCTCTACTTTGCATAAGGAGAGCTCAAGTCAGTTATCAAGTTCAGTGATCACCGTTAGTTTGCAGTCATTCACTAAAAGACCCTGCACTAACTGAAAAGTTACTCCTGACAAGGAGTTTTAGGAACTTAGGTTTTGAAAGTTAACACAGGTGCTCTAGTCATGCATTTCTCTTAAGGGTATCTTGCAAACTTTCTTCAGAGAAAACCTCTTCATATGTATTCTACCCCAAAACAACCGTGGAGTAATAAAGCAGAAATAGCCATTTCCATTGTACTAAAAACACTTTATTCAAACGATAGCTTCTTTGCCAAATGATTCTGAACTAATCTCTCACACTGAGTCAGATCAGGCAAGGAAAACGGCAAGTCTCCCTCCTCGTATGTAATAAGATGCTAACACTCCTCAGCACTTTCAAAATATTTACCATGGCAGCCATAGCGCAAGTTTCCCTCCAACTGACTGCCCCTGCTTGCACAGGCAACACACACCTGCGCTTGGAGATGCAATCACACAAAGAATTAAACAGAGAGCACTAGCAAGATGTGCATGTTAGTATTTAGTGACAGTAATATTGTAGTCATAAAGAAAAGTGCTACTAGCATTCCTACCGGCTGTCCCCAGTTATGCCTCATGTCTGGCTGGTCCCACTGGTACCAGGGATCTCTCTCATGAAGAGACTTATTAGGGAGCATGGGATAGTCACCATACCTGTGAGAAGCAGACAAAAAACCCCCAAAGACAGAAGAAACCCGTATTAATTTAGATACATTTCATAGGACATGCTATAGGATAGGGCTATAGAAATGGAAGACTTAACATTACTTTGTTTTTATAGCTCCTATGTATATAAATCTTTTAAATGCATACATACAACTAGCACAACAATCACCACCTTGCAACAAACAGCGTTCCTCAAAGTGTCCTTTTCTGGCAATACCAGCCAGAAAAAAATGCAAGCTTAACTGAAATGCAGAACCCCAGTTATCTAGCATTTTGCACGTGTCAAAGCATTCCCCAATATTTAAACACCTCCCAAAATCTTTACTTCAGAGATGTCTTTCAGTTCTTCCCTCTTAGCCTTGCACTACAACAGCACATGAAGTCTCTCACGCAGTATTTTATTCACACGTGTCTCCAACTCATTCTCCTTGTCCTTGTTTCAAAGCTCTGACGCGGGCCCTCAAAGCTCTAAGCTCCCAGCACAGCATCTCCAGGCATTCAACTGGGACTACCAGCCCTCAGCACCCCCCACTAGGCCGGGAGGTGCCGGCCCTGACCTGCTCCCCGCCTGCCGAGGGACGGGACCCCTCCCGGCTCACCCGAAGCCGTCGTCGGGGTAGGGCTGGTAGTCTTCCACCCGCATGTTGTACTTCTTTGCGGCGGCTGCCCGCTCCTCCGGCGTCCGGGGGTACGGCCCGGGCATCAGGTCCTTTGACATCTCCGAGGCTGGCGGGAGAGCAACAAATCCGGGTGGGCGCGGGCCCCGCCGGCCGCCGCAGCCGGGCCGGGGAGGTCGCGCCGCCCTCGCACCCCGGCCCCGCCGTCACCGGCCCACCGCCACAAGGACACCCACCCCGCCGCCGCCCGAAGCCCCCCCCACTTCCACCTCCCCGCTCACCCGCCCGCGCTCCCGAGGGCACCGCCGCGGCGGCCCGCGCCGCCCACAGCCGGGCAGCCGCCCGCTGCCAGAGGACACCGCGGAGCCCGGCCGCCGCCATCGCCTCCACCACGCAGGCGCGGCCGACGGTGGCCGGTAGAGACAGAAGGGCTCGGGGCGGGGCTAACGCGGGGGCGGGGTTGTGGGCGGAGCTAGCGAACGGGGGCGTGGTTTATGGAGGGCGTGGTTAACGCGGGGGTGGGGCCACGCCGGCCACCTCCTGCGCCTCGGGTAACAAATCCCCGTCCAGGGCGTTAATGAATCAGCCACTGTTATTGTAATATTGACATAAGAGCTAATGGGCAGCGAGGGCATCAGTGCGGTATTTCTGGTCTGAAGCCGGGTAATGGGAATTTACAGCAGGTGTCACCCCCGGGGGGCGGGGCAGCTGCCCACGCAGCAGCCAGGTCGATGCTCAGCCGGGTCGATGGCGTGGCTGGCCACCTTATGCAAATTGCCTTCTTTGTATCAGTATCAATATTATTAAAGTTAATACCCAAATGCAATCGTCTTATCTCCGTGGAGCCAGGGAAACGCGAACAGCTGAAACGGCCTGTTAATTTAGTGATGCTATCCCTCAAACATAAGCGATATATTATTGTAGATAAAATCGATACGAGCATTAAAGGATTTTGCAGTTTACTTCATTATGTAAACTCTGTGGTAGTTGAACTCATTTTCCTTCAGTTATTCACATCAGCCATAATGGGTTATGTCTCTATAACGATCTACATTATAAACCTTTGCAGCTCAAAAACTATCATGGAGAATTTGTCATTAAACTCATTCCTTCTAATAACAACATTAATTGTAAACCTACTAATTGAATGAAGATAGCGATGAACCATAACAATATATCTGAGCTGCAGCGTGCCTGAGGTGGGGGCATTGTCACAGGCCAGAATAGGATCCTTTCACTTATCCCAAAGAAAGGCCTCCTCGTGTCGTTTTAGGGACGATGTCTTAATTCAGCCAACTCCCTTACAACGGGGTGTGCAGTGAAGTTAGTATGTCAATTAGTTATTTAATAAGGTTACTAACTCAGAGCCCAGCCCTCCAGTGCCGAGGCTGTTTGGTGTTTGCCGTGGAGCAGCTCTGGGTGCCTGTCCCAGCCCTGTGGCACTTCAGGGACAGCAGTGTCACATTGGAAGTGGGGACCTTGGGCTCCCAGCTGTGCCATCAGTCTGGGCTGAGACCTTGCTGCAGGTTGGGATCGTGGTCGCGTGCTCCTCACGTCGGCTCTGCACCGCTGGGTGTTTACTTTCTGTCTTGATGCTTGAGTCTTCCACAGAGGTGGCTCAAGCTTCCTAAGCACCCAAGTATGTTTGTAAATATATTGTAAAAAATTTTCTTCACCTGTACAGGAGCAGTGCTGTAGATTTAAAGGGCGAGGGGGCACTCGTTTTCCTAGAAACTAAGCACATTAATACATTTTGGAAGAACAGGGGAAAATAGATTGTGTTATTCTCATGAAAGCAAAGATCTACGCAGCGAGAACAGCAAATCCATCAAGATGAAAACCACTTAATGCCAGAGACCTAAATTTTCTCAAGAGCTGATGCCTCAATGAGCCAGCCCTCACTCTTGGGAAAGAGCAAGCATCGTTCTTGATGCTTCCAGAGTAAAAGCAAAATGTATACTTTGTCTCATGTAATAAAAATACACTAAGAAATAAATTCAATAGCTCCAGCCTTAGGCACACATTTAATGAATATTGCTAAAACGATGTAGTCGCACAATGTCCATTCATGATCAAAAGGCAAAGGTTAGTTACACTGGGCAGCACTACGTATTTTTTCTTGTAGCAAGTGTTAATTAAAATTTCCAGGCCCGGAACAGGGCGGTACGTTGGGATGGAGTGAGGATGGTGGGCAGGGGGCTGGTTTCCTGAGCGGCCCAGCAGTGAAGCCAGCCCCGAGGAGCAGCACCAGCCACTGGCAGGGGAAGGGCCCTCAGCTGACAAGAGGCAGGGAGGCACAGGACCCAGCTCCAAGGGCCCGCGCATGGACGTCACACATGCTCCTGTGCCGCCATACAACCGATTTCATGGAGGAATTGAGGCCTCGTGGGCACGTGGTTGCCATCTTGGGGCACAGGGGCCTGCCTGCCATGGCGGCAGCGGTGGCCTGTCCTCCCACAGCCACGCCATGCTGTGCGGTGGTGTCCCCACCTTCACAGATGACGCTGTCTGGTTCCTGGGGTGGGTTTTTCCCCACATGATGTCCCAGCTCCCACAAGCGTCACCACAACCCCAGGCAGTGCTAGGGGCCTGGGGCAGAGTGGCTGGAGAGCTGCCCAGCAGAAAAGGACCTGGGGGTGCTGGTCGACAGCTGGCTGAATATGAGCCAGCAGTGTGCCCAGGTGGCCAAGAAGGCCAAAAGTGTCATGGCTTGTACCAGGAACAGTGTGGTGAGTGGGATCAGGGAAGTGATCGTCCCCCTGTACTGGGCACTGGTGAGGCCCCACGTTGAGTACTGTGTTCAGTTTTGGGCCTCTCAGCACAAAAAAGACATTGAGGTGCTGGAGCGTGTCCAGAGAAGGGCAACGAAGCTGGTGAGGGGTCTGGAGAACAAGTCGCGTGAGGAGCGGCTGAGGGAGCTGGGGTTGTTCAGCCTGGAGAAAAGGAGGCTGAGGGGAGACCTTATCGCTCTCCACAACTGCCTGAAAGGAGGGTGTAGTGAGGTGGGGGTTGGTCTCACAAGTTGCAAGTGATAACACAACAGGAAATATCCTCAAGTTGTGCCAGGGGAGGTTTAAATTGGATATCGGGAAAAATATCTTCACCGAAAGGGTTATCAAGGGTTGGAACAGGCTGCGTCGGGAAGTGGTGGAGTCACAATCCCTGGAGGTATTTAAAAGTTGTGGAGATGTGGCACTTCGGGACATGATCTAGTTGGACTTGGCAGTGTTAGGTTTAGTGTTGGACTCGACGATCTTAAGGGTCTTTTCCAACCAAAACGATTCTATCGCTCTGTGATTCTAAAAACTTTGGAAAGGGCCAAAACGCAGAGGCCGCCCCCAACCTCCTCCCGCCAAGGGGCGCTTCTCGCCGCCGCCGCCGCCGCTCCCTCCTCCCCTCTCCATGGTGCCCCTCCCCTCCCGCCTTCTCCCTTCGCTTCCGGCGTTGCCATGGGCGGGCAACTTCCGCTTCCGCCTTTCTAGTTCCGGGTTCTCCGGTGGAGGCGGCGATGGCGGCGGCCTCCTCCTCGGCGGCGGCCGCGGGCTGCCGGGAGGGCCCGGCGGTAGCGGCAGGGGCAGGGCCCGGCTGGAGCGACTCCCAGTTCCGTCGTTACTCTTTCGAGACGCGGCCCATCCCGCGGCTCAGCCACAGCGACCCCCGCGCCGAAGAGCTCATCGAGAACGAGGTGCGGTGGGCAGCGGCGGCCCGGCCCGCTTCGGCTCGGCCCGGTGGCTGCGGTGGGGCCGGGGGGCTTGTGATTCGTGGCGCGGGAGCTGCCAGCCCTGCTCGTCAGGCCGGGTAGAGCCGGGCACGCAGAGCGGCTCGCAGGGTGCGGGGCTTTCCCGGGTCCCGCTACCGTCACGGTGCACTCACTGGCCCGTCCCGGCTCTGTACCTTTGCCCTGGCTACCGCCCTGTCTGCCGCGGAGCGCCCGCCGTGCCCCCTCCCCGCGCGGGCTTGGTGGTTGCCGCTGTCCCGTTCCTCTCAGTTGTGGTGGACAGTTCTTTACGGTACCGCAGCGTGGAGTTGTGACATTTGCAGGAAACGTTTGTTTTGAGTGCTTTGTTGTGCGGATGGAAATCGTGGAAATGTTGTGTGAAGCCATGGCCACAAGTTTGTTATTTTTTAAGTGAGAGCAGTCACAGATGTGATGGTTGCCTTGCAGTAGCAGCTCTTGTATTGGTTCTGGACAAGCTTAATCTAGTCTTGGTAAGATTGCTAGTTGTTTGGGGTTTTTTTAATTAAAGAAAGCCTGCAAGAAGAGAAGTTGTGCATCCACAGCTTGGAAACACAACAGCTGTAATTCTTGTTTGAGTTGCTTACTGTTTATAGCTGAGGAGATGGGTGATGTCCTTTGTCTTCTTTTTGTAGAGATGGGGTAATCTCAGTTTTTCAATGGCTGAAGGTTATCTGCATCCCTCAGAAAAGAGGAGTGCTGTCTCTGGATTCAGAGTTGTCTTTCTGCCAGCATTTACCCCTTCCTAGCTGGGGCTGGAAGTGACCAGACAGAATACTATGTCTCTTTGCTACGTGGCAGGACCAAGTAGGCCTAAAACTGTTCCCAGCTAGTGTTTGTCTAACCTCACATGTTAGAGATTAGCTAAGCAGATAGTGGAATCTGTGCCATTGCTACCAGCAGCTTGCTGTAGGAGCAAGCCACCGCTTTCTTAAAACTTTCTATTATGTTATGCTTGTTTTTCTCCCCAAATCAAGGTATCTGATTACTGTAAATGCCTTTTCCAATTCCCTATTTTCAAAGAGAGCTTGTGTGTGGTTGCAATAATGAATGTGACGGTTCTTGAGTTCAAGAGGTCCTTGAATCAATAAACTTCCTGTTTTTCTCCAGGAGCCGGTGGTGCTGACAGATACGAATCTGGTTTATCCTGCTCTGAAATGGGACCTGGACTACCTCCAGGAAAACATCGGCAATGGGGACTTCTCAGTGTATAGTGCCAGCACACACAAGTTTTTGTACTATGATGAGAAAAAGATGGCCAATTTTAAGAATTTCAAACCCAAGTCGAGCAGGGAAGAGATGAAGTTTGCTGAGTTTGTGGACAGACTCAAAGAAATACAACAAAAAGGGAGTGCTGAGAGGTATGTGATATGTGGAGGTTTCTCTGTTTCTGCAGGTTAAGTAGGGGGTAGGTTTCTCTTCAGTGAGTGTTGGTGATTAAAGCCTCTCAAACTTTTCATTTTTTTTTAAAGCCCTGCTTTTTCTGCCGGGCTGCTACTTGACTGCAGTCTTGTTACCTGATGAAAAAAGTCCTATCAGTAACTAATCAAACTGTTCACATTGTCTGCAGAGAGTTTTTTCTTTTCTTCTCTGTCTGAGGCAGGGTTTGGACAGAGAAAGCCTTAAGATTCACTTTCTTTTGGCAGACTATGGTATTGGTAGAGGAGTTTAGTTATCTAATTAAAAGGTTGTTGTGGTTAAACCCCAGTGGACAGCTAAGCACCACAGAACCACTCACTGACTCCCCCAGGTGGGACGGGGGAGAGAAACAGAAGAGTAAAAGCATGAAAACTTGTGGGCTGAGATAAAAACAGTTTAATAGGTAAAGCAAAAGCCACGTATGCAAGCAAAGCGAAACAAGGAATTCATTTACTGCTTCCTATTGGCAGGCAGGTGTTCAGCCATCTCCAGGAAAGTAGGGCTCCCTTATGCATTATGGTTACTTGGGAAGACAAACGCCATAACTCCAAATGTTCCACCCCCTTCCTCCTTCCCCCAACTTTTTATTGCTGAGCATGATGTCATATGGTATAGAATAGCCCTTTGGTTATTTGGGGTCAGCTGTCCCATCTGTGACCCATCCCAACTCTTTGTGCACCCCCAGCCTACACACTGGTAGGGTGGTGTGAGAAGCAGAAAGCGCCTTGACTCTGTGTAAGAACTGCTCAGCAATAACCAAAACATCCCTGTATTATCAACGCTGTTCCCAGCACAGATCCAAAACATCGCCCCATACTAGCGATTATGAAGAAAATTAACTCTACCCCAGCCAAGACCAGCACAAAAGTACAGGCTATAGCACTCAGCCTTTTTTATAGAATATCAAGGTAGCTAACCTTCTTTTGGAAAGATGAGATAAGTTCGCATACGTGCAGTTTATATGTTGGTGGTGACGGACCATAACTGTTATCAACTGTACTTAAACCTTCAGTTAATGTTATTGGTCACCAGCCCTCTGAAAGGACTTATGGATGCTTAATTCTGTCTTAATTGGAAGCAACTCTGTGTCTGTGTCCACTTGTCATCTGTGCATTTTTCTTCTTTGTCAAGCTTTGGATGTGCTTTTTCCAAGAGAGTAGGCAGTCCTTGAACTTAAAAATGCGTTTTTCTTCCAGCATTGCAGACAGTAGCCTGTAATACTGCAGTTGTTAATACGGATGTTTGATTCCTCTGGTCCTCTATGTCTAAATGTAACATGGCTTTAAAGTAAGTTGATACTGAAACACTCTGTGTTTCCTGAGCCCTTTTTTGCCCTTGTGCACTTCTAGTAAAAGAGGTGTCTCTTATCACAGATGGGTTAGAGTGTTGGCATTTATCTGGGGATTATTTGTGTGTTTGATATTTGATAGTGGCCAGTCTGTTCACTGTTTCTTCCCCCTGCACTGTGAGGGGGTGGTTCTTGCTCTGAAATTCTCTTTTCCACTTGTGATGGCTCAAGTAGAACTGAGTTCTGTACCATGAAATCTTTCATCAAAGTTTGGGGACTTTTTGAATTTGTTTCCTTCCACAGGTGTTTATGGTGTGTGGTGATAGAACAGAATCTCTAGGAGTTACGTCTTTAGTTTTAAAAGCTTTCTGAAGAGATGCAGAGATATGTCTTTATGTTCATAACAAAGCTTAATACTTGGTTTCTGCTTGTCTCTGGGAAAATACAGGCTATATCTGCAGCAAACCCTGAATGACACAGTTGGAAGGAAGATTGTGGTGGATTTCCTTGGCTTCAACTGGAACTGGATTAACAAGCAGCAAGGGAAACGTGGCTGGGGTCAACTGACTTCTAACTTGCTTCTTATTGGCATGGAAGGTAAGCAGTTTCCTCTGACTGGAGAAGGGGAGAAGAATCAATCAGCAGTTCTGTATTTCAGTTCCAGAAGGTCTTTCAAATGGATTTTCTACTGGTTTCTCAGTGTTCCTTCAGAGGAGGCAGTTTAAAGCTTTGTGTTGGGAGGGGACTGTTGTCACAACCTCACTTGGGTTATAGAGAGGAAACCAAAGCAATAGCCTGTATTTCCCCAGGGACATACTGTGAATGCCTGGATGTAATCTGCTCATGGAAAGGCTCTGTATGGTGCTGGTAGGGCTGTGTTTTCAATAATTGCTAATCATATTCTGAGACCTGTTTATTGTTTGAATGGTTCAGATGCTGTAGATTGAAAATTCTCAGAGTCTATAGATCTAAAATGCAAAAAGGTTTGCAAGTTGAGCAAAGTTAGTCTTCTGGACTTCACTTTGCATGTCCAGTGTCTACCCAGGAGGAAAAACTGATTGTTATGTGAAGCATTTATTCTTATTTGAGGTGGTACATTGTGGGGATGAATTCTCTTTGCATTAAGAGCTGAATTCCTTTTTGGAAGGTTAGAGGGCACTGGAGAACTTGAAATGGATAAATCCTAAAAATATCTGTATAGAGTGGAATTCCAAATCCATGTGGAGACTGACTCATAGTCAGGTGCCTTTAGAAGACAGAGGTACCACTACTCTGTTGAAAAGGAGAGCATTCTAATAGGAAGTAATCTCAATAATTGGGCAAGAAACATACACGTTTTTGTGAAGTGGGATGGCCTATAATCACTGTGGACGTCACATCCAATTACAATTGTCCAATTATAATTACTTGGCCATTCGTGGCTGTTCAGTTCTGACAGCAGATGTTTTTTCCCCTTTGCAGCAAGTCATACTCAGCTTACGGTAGTTTGCCACTTGTTTTACTAGCAGAGAAAAGAGAACTTAATGTAAAAGCACTGCACCAACACTTCCCTACAGGTTGTAATATGGTCACTAAAATCCTAGTATCAACAGGTTATGCACAAGAACCAAGGAATTGTCTCGAACCAGTGTATGCTAGAAAAAGAGTGTCTTTACATGAGCATGTGATTGATCTATTTAATGAAGTTATGGCGTTAACTGTTATCTTAATTCTCTTTAGTGAAAATACATATAAAAAGCAAGATAAAAGATTAATATCTGGATTGACAAACAGCCTGAAAATCATAGTTGTGAGGGATACAAAATGGCCCACTGTATTTAAATATCTGATTAAGTTTAAGATCTGGTGGTGACAGTCAAGCTTCATAACTGTTAATCAGACTGAGGAGATGCTATTGGGAGCCCCAGTGACAAAGAGATTTGTTTACTTATTTTCATGCAAAACAACTAGGACTTTTTTCAAAATCAGACTGTTAGTCTTCTTTTTCTACAGGCTAATAATTTTTGAAAGTCCATTCCACAACTCGTGTTCTAAAACAGTGTTTTATGAAAAAGCTTCCCGTCGACATTCACCATCTGCTGTTCATGGATACAAGCTGGAAATCCTAATCCTGTAGAGCATAAGTTGCTGAATATGGATTTAGAATGGAAATTAAGTGGGATAGCAACTGCTCAATAAAGGGTGACTGATACAGTGATCAGTTTGTAACATTTCAGCGGTCATTTTCCTTGTTTAGTTTTCTGAATATGTGGGAGAGTATTTACTCTCTTTAGGAAGGAATATAACTTGCTTCCATCTTTCATACCTGTATGCGAGTGTGTCTTGATTGTTGCTTTTTCTCTCTGTATAGGGAATGTGACACCAGCTCATTATGATGAGCAGCAGAACTTCTTTGCTCAGATTAAGGGTTACAAGAGGTGTATCCTGTTCCCTCCTGATCAGTTTGAATGCCTCTACCCTTATCCCGTGCACCATCCATGTGACAGACAGAGCCAGGTGAGAGTAGCAGATCTGTTTTCTGCTCCATGTCAGTAAAGGGCATTTGTGAAGATGCTAGGTGGGAGGAGGCTGCACTAGTTGCATGCCACTTGTTGAGCCTTTGCAAAACCTGTGTTCGGATCTGTTACCTGGTGAATACGTTGAGAATAGATTGAAGGTGTGTTTCTGTTTGTGTCTGGTCCTGACTTGCAAGTGCTAGGGCTATAAGCATCTCCTTACTGGTGGTACAACTGGGCTGCAGTTACTGCCCCTTCTGTTCTGTTTCATTGATCACTTGGTCAAACACAGACTTGCTCAGAGACAAATTGCAGGACTCTTGTCTAAGATGGTGGTACTTTGAGGGTACTGCAGGACATTGCAGTGGAGTTAAGACATGAATGGGAATGTAAGAGCCATATGGGGAACATCAGGAGGATTTGATACTGAGAGCCAATGAGGAGGACTGTCACTGCAGGATGTGCTTCTGAGTTTCTTAATGTTTTCTTCCATTAGGTGGACTTTGACAATCCTGACTATGAGAAGTTTCCAAACTTCCGGAGTGTGGTTGGCTACGAGACGGTGGTGGGTCCAGGGGATGTGCTATACATACCTATGTACTGGTAAGAAGGATGTCGGGGACTGCACAGTGACCAGCAAACAGAGGTCTAAAAGGTCTTCTGCTTAAAGTGTGGGGTTGGCTCTTAAGAGAATTTTGTTTTGGCTTCTCCAGCAAGAATGATATTTTCTGTGATATCTTGGGCCAATCTGCTTCTACTTCCTATCTGTTGGATGGGAGTGGTAATTCTCCCAAACGCTATGTTATTGTGCGAGTACTCCACTAACGTGTGCAAGAAAAGATCTGTATTTAAATAAGGAGAGCTTTCCAGAAGTTCTGAGATCTTGATAGTGAAGTCTGAACTCATCCATCCAAGGTATTTCACTATACACTACAGCAATAGTTTCTTTTTTTGTGTGGTTTCCATGCAGGTGGCACCACATTGAGTCTCTCCTGAATGGGGGGATTACCATCACTGTGAACTTCTGGTACAAGGTGAGTACAAGCACCCTCCTGCACAGCTTGGATAGCTCTATCCCAGAGGATTTTTTTAGGTAGATGTGTATTAGCATGTGTTTTAAATATGAGAACTTTGTTGCACCAAATCCTTTGCATTAAAGCTGAAAGCTACTTTCTCCCTTTCAAGTGGTCTGTGAAGAACTGGGTGGCTGAGAGAAGGTGGAATAATGTGCCAATTCAGGAAGCATGCAATGAGCTATTTTTGATATTTCAGGGTGCCCCAACCCCAAAGAGAATTGAATATCCATTAAAGGCTCATCAGAAAGTCGCAATAATGAGGAACATTGAGAAGATGTTGGGAGAAGCCTTAGGAAATCCACAAGAGGTATAAAAAAGAACCATATAGTCACTGCTGTTGAACCTGTTATGGCTTAATGCAAAACTCGAGATGCCAACTGTTTGGCTCCGCAGGTGTTACGGTGAGGGTAGGAGAAAGCAGGGTTGCTCTGTTACTGTGAATAGTTCTTCCTGCTGTCTTCAGAAGGTCCTTTGGCTACAAAAAGGCAAGTTCTTTAAATTACAATTCTGGAGAGGACCACTACAAACAATGGAGTACTTGTTCTTGTACATTGGGGAAGGTGTACTTTGTCTTTTGGCACTGCCAGGAAAGCGTTGCTCCCAAACTCTCCTTAGTCTTCTCTGCAGCAGCAATACCCAGTATTTGCCAAAAAAATGAAACTGTTTTACCTGTTGAATTCAAATCTCTTAAATAAGAGAAATCTTTTGTATTAAGTCATGTGCTTCCCCCTTAATGCATGTCTTGGTCATCTCTGAATTCTTTGCAATTTTACCCAACTGGTATTTCAAAAAATCAGATTGAAGTACTAAGAGTATGCTTTTGAAGATCTCCTGCTGATCTGAAAGTGGAAACACTGGGTGTGAATAGAAATGTTTTTGTGGTCTGTAACCTTTACTGTGTGCAGGAGCTCCTCTTCAGTGCACTCATGTGAGATTATGCCTCTCCCCTGAGAATATTTTACTGCCACAGTTCATATTGAACTGCCCTCAGTGACCAGGCAATGCTGAGAAATGGGAGTGGTCTTGACTGAAAACAAAACCTTAGCAAAATCGTCAGCCCTAACCTTCCTTTCAAGTGACCCCAAGGACCAAAGAGGATTCAATGAGTAAGAATGTTCATTCTCTGCCCTGCAAAAAGCAACCCCTGGTGACTGTTGGCTCCTTTTAATAGCACCTACTGAGAAATCACAAATGTAGGGCGGGAAGTGGAAAAAGTTTCAAACAGATACCATGGATGCAATGTTTTGGTGACAGCTAAAGTTGTGTATTGGCAGAGAAGCTTGCAATTTTGGTAGTGTATTTGAGGATGTGCTGAAGTGCTGCAGTGTTTTATCTAGAAAATACCTTGAAACTGATTCGGTGCATCTTAGGCTCAGTTTGCATGCTGAGATCCTCTGCCCTGGGCTGCTAAGCTCATAAGGTGATGTGATGCAGAGGGAGCCAGCCCTGCAGCTGCCATTCTTGTGTAACTATCTCAGCTAACAATCTGTTTTTGCTTTGAACAGGTGGGTCCCTTGTTGAATATGATGATTAAGGGACGGTATGACTAATGCCTGGCTGCCCGGGTGACTGATGTTGGAGCTGCTTTCTTCACAAGCAACGGAAGATACTGAGCGCTAGTATTGCACGCAGCACTTAACAGACTGATGGGTTTCCTGGCCCATCCCTGCCCCACTACAATAGAGGGGGCTACTGGAACTGCAAAACCGTTAGTACCCCATTCATCCTCCACTCTCACCTAACCGAACCTCCCAAGAAAGAGTCTGCACTTACTGGAAGCTGGATTCATGCTCACTAACTTGTTTTTTCTCCCTCTGCCCTGTTTGCCACAACAAGGAGCATTGCTTCTGGCACTTGGATTTGTTGCTTCAGGATTTTCAGGCATTTGAAGAAGAGCTTGGAGGAGAACCAGGAGTGATCTTGTTTCCTCAGCCTCGTGGAGTTTGGGCCTCCTAGCTGGGTTTGTGTGTTGGTGCCTGCAGTGGATATAAGATGGGAAATGATAGATTTCACAGTCCTCTGTTGTTAGAGGACCTGTCCATGCTCAACTCTGACATCTTTTTATATAATGGAAATGAACATGTGAGATGGCCTGTGTGTAATGAGCAACTGGACAAATGATTCAACTTCTTCAACTTAAGACATCTATGCTTTGGACTTAGGACAGGGTAGAGATCAGAGTGAACTCATCTAGTGTGTGAGCACCAAATCCTATGCTCTCCAAGTGACATCTGTGTTGTAGAAGTCTAGATAAACCTCCTTTCTGAGAGCTTTCTATGGGGAGTGAAGGCTTCTCTCCAGCTCTTCTGAAGCTGCAGTGTGGTTGAAAGGGGATGTAGCGTTATGAAGGGAGATGGATAAATGCCAGGGCACTCACCAAGTCTTGAATGATTAAGACACGTTTTTAAGTGAAATTCCCCATGGGTGCCGAGCTAGACTGTCAAAACACAGTGTCAGATTGGTACAGAGCCTCCCTTCTCCCCACCAGGGGTGCTGGTTTGTCAGACTAACATGGGGAAAGTGCCCTTTTTACTGAAACTGCAAGAACTCAAGTGTGTGTGGCTGCGCACCAGTGCGCATGTTTGTGTGATGTTGTGTGGCTCCTGTCCATCAGTTAAATCCATGCCAGTGTGTGGTTCCCTTCCTTGTACAGTCATATGAGAGAGGTCAGGGCTTTCTGTTTAAATGTGGTTAAGTTTATCTTGATCCTTTTTGTGTTCCGGGACTTGACATGGCAGGCCAGGAAGTGACAAGACCAAGGCATAGAAACCAGACAAGCCTCTGTTTAAGATTCCTCAGCAATCGCCCTGAAAATTCATTTTGCTTTCCTCCTCCTCTTCTTCCATGCAGAAGCCTTAAGGCTCATACGGAGGCTGGCTTTTTATTCCCTGAGGTGTGCTGCACTGCTCTCCCGGTTTGGGGGTGGTGCAAAGGTCTTGTACATTTGATGCGGTTGTAATGGGTCCCAAGAGCTAGAGGTGGGAGAAGCTGTTTCATAGCCCATATATCTCATCCCAGAGAATAGTGGGGAATTTGTTCTGTTGAGACTTCCCAGTGTTTTCCCCCTTGTTCTTTAGGGCTTGTTCTGATGTGGGATTCTGATAAAAGTGTTGAGAACGTGCTGCTCAGGAAGTGCTCCATCTTTGGCCTTGGCTCCCATCTTTTGCTGGGACAGCTGATGCACCACTTGCAGTGAGCTTGTCTTGCACAGAAGTGAAAAGCCTCTCAAACAGGAGGTCCCAGGGGCTAGTTTTCTGGCTGCTTTATAGGTCAGAAGAAATTAAGTGTAATTGGCAGCTGCAAGGTCCTTGTTTAAAAAAGATGTCTGTGTCACTGAGTAGTCTGACTGCCATGTTACTTGTCACAGACTCTCCAGAGCTGTGGTTAGATTCAGTTGAAGGTCACTCAGCTGGATACTTATGCATGCTTGGCCTTTGGGCAGGTGGGGAAGAAGGCTAAGCTTAAGCTGCTGACTCTGGCCAAAAGCAAGGCCTTCCCAGGAATCCTGGGCACATGCCCATGGTTGAAAGATGCTCAAATGAAATCCCATCTCTGTGCTATTTATTCAGCACATTGTAGTCTCCAGTACTACTTGTTAGACACCATCAGCTCTTGAAAGCTCAGGGTGGGAGTTCATTTCCCATGTGGAGAGAGAATGGTACTTACAGAACTTTAGGATCCTATTTTTTTCTTTATTTGCCAAAGGTCTAACTTTTAAAGTGTCTGAACAGGTTTTGCTGCACTTGACTTCATGAAAGCTCATTTACAATGCACTGATGGACTGACTCCCCCCCTTCCCTTTTCACCTTGTGCTTTCAATGCCCCTTGCCATGGTATTGGGAAGCTGTGTGTGTTCTCTGCTAGGGGTGTGTGTGCAGGGGGTGGGGTGTGACAAACACACGGTACCTTCTGAAGTGTAGTTCTTAAATACAACCAATGTTGAACAACAGAACTGTGTGGCTTTTATTTTTGTGAGTGGCTGTACAGGAGAGCTGCATAAGGAAATATGTGTATAAAGATACCTTTCAGTCTTTCTAATAACTCCACTTGTGTTCTTTACTGGGGAAAGCTGCTGGTCTCCAGAACTGCCTTTAAAACAGTAATACCAGCTGCATTATTGTGTGTCTTCACAACTTGCCTCATACTACTTCTGTAAGCCTGAAAGGAAAGCTGGGAATAAGATGGTACCCTTGAACCCTGTCAACAACAAGTGTTGGTGAGGAGGGAACAAATTCCCCTCCCTGCTGACCTGGATGCTATCACCATGCTCTGGTCACTGATGGGATGACAGAGCAAACTACATTATCATGTCTAATGAGTTCTATCAGTTGCTTATCCTTTGGGATATCTTGTGCTCCATTTGGTCCTTTATCCAATTCATGTTTTGGTCAAGGAGATTTTGGGGGGAGGCTTCCTCTGTGTACCTCTGCTGTATGTTGGCAGCCTTGGGTTGTGGAGTCCTCTCTACCTAATAAAGACACAGGTTATTTTATGGTACTATTAACTCTACAGCAATCTTGGCATCTGACCATCGGTGAAATATTGGTTAAATCCAAACAAATTTCTAATGTGTAGTAAAGTGGGGAAGAGTTGAACAGAGATTAGGGATGGTGGGGGTGGCAGGGGGAGAGAGAGAGAGAGACAGCAGTCTGAGCCTGGCGTACTATGATTGGCATTCTCTCCTCACGCCCTTGGGGGACAGGGTAGATGTGGAGGGAGTAGAAACATAGGTAAAGTCTTCCGTGACCGTGGGTGTTCACCCTTCTGTGCTGTGCTTGCTGGGCTCATCATCTCTGAACACACACTTGCTTCTGTTCCACTGAACTTAGTGGTCCGTTATGTCTGATCCTGTAGTTTCTGTTGTGCACGTGCCTCTTGGGTAACATGCGCGGCTGGCACCACAAAGCTCAGAAATGTCTCAGGTTGTGCACAGAAGCAAAGGAAGCTGAGGTATGAGAACTTTGTCGTTTGAAAACCAGATCAGACTCCAAGATTTAAACTTGTACTTCTAGTCTTTTTCTTATTTGCTTCTATTACCTTAGGTTCCTTAATACCTTTCTTCTCTTTTGTTTCCCCCATTTCCCTGTTCCTTGAAAAGTGAGATTTTTCTAAGGAGAAGTGAGCTTTCTCTTAATCCTTGTAGATCATGGCTGCAGGATCTTTCCCGTAGAAAGAGAAGAGCGTGGGTTTTCAGACTGATGCATTGTTTTACCCCCTTGATGATCAGGGCCAGGCTCAGCTCAGTGATCACCCAGGAAATTTGGAGTGATAAAGCAAGTCCAAGGTGGAGCCAGCAGGTCGGGATCAGGGCCAGAGCTGAGGAGGTATGAGACATAGCTGCGATGCAGGGCCAGTCTAACACAGATAGGGGTGAAGGGCATCACAGCAGCTCTTGAGGGAAAGAGGGACAGGCCTGGGCCAAGACTGCTGCTGCTTTTCTTTACAGCAATTCTTACCAATGAGCAAGCTGACCTTGAATGCAGCCAACTGCTCTTTAAAGTCCTAGAATGGGGATGGTGCATTCAGGGTCTTGACAGTCTCTTATCAGGCCTCTGTGTTGATGCGTGGTCAACCCATGCTGCTGTCCCACCATGGGAACCAGAGCAGCAACTGCAACAGGGAGTGCACGTGTTCTCCAAAATGCTTTTCTCCAAGTCTTCTTTCTGCCACATGTGTGTGGGGAGCTTCCTCACGCTCTGGTTTATGCTCTTCATCTTCCATTCCTGTTGCGGAGACGGCACCTCCTGTCAATGTCCTGGGAAGTCCTGGCGGGAGTCACCATCTTCCCTGGGTGCTTTTCTGCATTGGTGCTGCCTAGAAGGAAAGGGAAAGAGATGCTGTTACTGTGACAAACACATGCAAAGTAAGTTCTAATTACTGCCTCGCAAAGTCAAATATTTGTTGCAAGCAGAGGACTAATTGTGGGGGGAGGGAGCGGAAGTCGAGGCTCTTGGAGTGTAAGTGGAACAGATGCCCGGACGCCTTGGGGAAACGCAGCTTTCCTCTACAAATCAGAGCTTTAAATTACAAGGCTTTTACCAACGAGAACAGTTGTGGGAAGTCGTCTGCTCTCATTTGCGTAATGGCTTCTGTCACTGGTGATTAGACACAGGATGAAGGAAAAGAAATTTGACAATTAGGAATGAGCGATCATTAATCAGAATCTTTGTTAGAAGGAGGGAAGGGGGGGAGAATATCCCGCAAACAATGGAGGCAGCCACTAGAGCCACAGCGAAGTCCATGAGGTGCGTAACTCTTGAGTGCTGCTGTTGCTCTGCAGAGCCCCCTCCGCCTCCGTGCGGAGCAGCAGCGAGGGCCGTGCCTTGGTTGGAAAGCTTGCGGAGGAAGGCAGCGAGGCAAAGTCCTTCCTGTGCTGTTCAGTGATTCTCAGCTGTCTGCTTAGGAGAGAGCACATCTTGGAGCCCTCTCCTTGCCCTGTCACAACACCTTGCGCTTCCTTCTCAGTGCCTGGCTGCAAATTGCCAGCAAAATAACACAGAAACAACTTCTTAAATTTTGGCAGTCTCCTTTCCCCACATGCAGCCTTCCAGGTTCTGGTGTGGAGGAGAACTGGTACTGGCCTTGACTGGCATGCAGAAAGATTAGGAGGAGCAACATGAAAGCAGTTCCAGGCGCTTTTCCTGATAATGTCATTTCCTACAAGAGCATGGAGGAACGTGATGGACTGCATGACAGGTAAATAAAAGAAGGCAGTTGTGACTTCTCTGTGTCTGTCATTTGCTGGCTTAGCTCATCATCCAGCCATGCACAATCCACTATATGCATTTGTTTGGGTTTTGTGGGTTTTGATCAAATTATCGGTGCACATGAAATGTATGTTACCTGTTTTTCCTACAGCTGGCATTCAAAATCTTGTCAGGTTAAACATTTTGGTGTAGTTTACGCTGCCTCTGATTAGATCAACAGTTACAACTTGGGAGGAGGGATGACAGACCGTTTGTGGAGCACGTAAGGTTGGTTGGTGCATCTCAAGACTTAAGCTTACTGGGTTCATTGATTTCAGTGGCAGCTCCTGTCTTTGCAAGGCTGGGCCATTCACTTGAGGCAGAGGTCTCCATCAGCGTGATTATTGTTTCTGTGACTGGAAATCAAAGCAGATACTTCCAAAGGGGAGAGCTGAAGCCATGTTGCCTCGTTCCCACCTGGGTCTGAGCTCAGACAAATGACAGCAGCTTGGATTTTCAGCCTCTTCCCATGGCTAGTGGTATTCACCACAGGAATGTAAAATGAAAGAGAAAACAGTGGATCTCAGGACAAGATCTAACAGGACTTTTCACCCTTTGCTCATCAGGAGAGAAGTTAGGAGAATCATTGGTCCCATTGCTTGGGGTGGGGAGATGTGGCAGGTAGTGACTTTTATCCCCTCATAAACGTGTGAAGGGAGGGCCGCTTCTCATGCACACCAACATTTTAAATGCATGTTTAAATTTGGAGGACCACACCTCATGCTTTTTGTGGATGGTAAGGCAGCCTGTGGTGATGTAGGGTTGCTGTTGGAATTCACCTCACAAAATTGCTGTAAACCCTGAGAAAGCCCAGACTTTGTCATGGCAGGGTATTGCCCTTGCTGCTGGAAATGTTGCTGTGCTGGGTGGCAGGAGCCACAGGTATGACTTTCATCTCGGGGTTTCAGTTGTGTTTTTTCCTGGATAGTCAAGGTTCGCCATTGAATGCCGTGACAGGGAGGACCATTGGATGTGACTTGAAACCCCTTGGGAAGCCAGGAAGGGAGGAGATTGTATGCTGTCCTGTACGTAAATCTGTTACGAGATCTGCTGCACATTCTGAGCTGCTTAAGCACTGCTGGCACCATGCAGTGATCTGTGTGAAGTCTCTGGCTGAGCTGAAAGCAGCTAAAGGAGTGAGGTAAAATCATTTGCTTTTATAAAAGGACAGTCCCCATGCCCACAGAGAGGGCGCAGGGGCTATAACAGCATCCAAGGAGACAGTTTCTGTGGGAGAGCTTAGTACCACGGGCGATGGACCGATTCTACCTGAGCTTGACTGCTCCAAGTTTCTCTGCCAGGACCTTTGACAGTCTCTCAGAAGCTGCTCCTATCCATCTGTATTTCACTGGGGTAAAATGCTTCAGGCAGCAAAGAATTACTGGTGCTGGTGGGTATTTAGGTCAAATGCCAGCCACTAGAGGCCGTGGAGCTGGAGGGTATGGGCCGGTAAGACCTTGCTTGGCATTTGAGGTAATAAGCTTCTGGTCTGTCAGTTCATGTGAACTGCAGAGATTTGTAGAGCTGTGGAGTTGCAGGGCCATGTTACTTGGGCTGTCAGGTCTGACACCGCTCTGGCAGGGCAGACCTTAGCGCTCTCTGAGCCTATGTTTGGGGTGGTGCAAGCCTGGCGGGGAGCAGGGATGGGAATCTCCCAAGTGGAGTCCAGGGCTCTGAAGGACCCATTCATCTGCCACCAATTCACTCCAAGCACAGCCTGCGGCCCCTTGCTTCCACCTCCTCCCCAGCACAGAGGCAGTCCTGTGTCTCCTGCTTTTGCTGTTTGTTTATAGCTCTCCCCATCCCATCTGTCTTTCTCTCCTCCTTCCTCCCCTTCCTTTTCCCTCCCTCTCCCTCCTCCCCCTCATTCCCTGTAAGCGATTAATCATTTTGACAGGCTCGGCGATGGCCTTTATTTCCTTGAGGCGGCCAAGAAATGTCTGTGAGCACCTTCCCTGACACCCCTCGTGTTCTCTCGCCAATCAGATCAGCCACTTCGCTTGGAGTGACACCGCCAGAAATGCAGGGAGGGGAGCGGGGGGGGAAACTCCAGCAGAGCCAGCTGGGGAAACGGGCAGTGGGGCAGCATCCAGTTGGGGTGCCATGTGGGCCCCTGTTAGCTGTGATGAATGTGTCATTTCACTATAGCTTGAATGTGTCATACTTTGCTCCCTCCCTCTCCCCAGGCTCCCCTGCAAATCTTGGTTTCAGTGCAAAGGCAGTCAGGAAGAAATCAGGCTGCTCAGAAAAATATCAGCCTCCAACAGAGAGGCTGGAGGGAAAAGCTGTCGGAGAAGAACGAAGAGCAGGCTGGGATCATCAAGGGAGAAAGAATGAGGATGATTCTGCAGATGGATGTGGAAGCCTTCCTGGGAAACTCCCCTTTGTCTTGTGCAGGAAGAAAGTTGCCTCTGAGTCTCTGTCATGGTTCAGCTGGACTTGTGTTGTCATGAGGATGCCTTCCATTCACCTGCAGCCAAGGGAGCTCTCGGGCCATGGTACCTGCTATTGCAAACGCTCTGCCACCTAACTAGAATGAAAACAGGGTGGATCAGGGTGCATGATGTTCCCAAAAGAATTTTTTTATGTGCTCTAATCAAGCTTTATGGCATCCTCCTTCCCCTCGGCATGGGACCCAGGGCTGCCATACCTCTAGAGTTATTCTTTCTCCTCTTAGCATGAAAGCAGATATCTTCCCCAGTGGGAAGGAGAGGCCCAGGAGTAACCATTCTAGCCAGGGCCTCTGGGGATGTCTAGAGACCCTTTGTGCAGAGGAGTGGATTGTAACGAACACTTGAAGAAGTGGAGGAGATAGTTAAGAAGGAAAAGAAGTTGAATGTGTTGCACTAGAAGTCAGATGGGATGTGATGTAAAGATCTTGCATAAGGTGGTCAGGTATCGTAAGACAGGAGACTGGTTATAGTGACCTAAAGGGTTGTCTCTAGTCTCTTGTTCCTATTAAACAAGTAAGCCCGGATATGAGACTAGAAGACGGTGAACAGGCTCATCCTTCATGAAAGGCCCTAGAATAAGACTGCCCCAAATCTTCAAGAAGGCCAAAGAGCAGAGCAGATGGAAGGGAGTGTATGTGCTTGGAAGTCGCCACCTCTCGAGATGGGACAAGGCAGCAACACAAGGCAAACCCCCCCTAGCTGAATGCAGCTATGCCTCTGGGAGGCGTAGCCAGGCAGGTAATAGCTCCCAACAGACTCCGGGAAGCTCACACCCATAAGCTATGAAACATTCATAAGATAAGAAACATCAGTGCTCGCTATTCACCACATAAGCTTGGGTTCTTGCCCTACATGAAAGGCATTAAGAGTCAGTTTTAACTGCAGGGCCCACAGCAGCAGGCTGGATGGGTTCAGTGAAGATGTTGAGGGAAAACCACAACCTCATTCCTACACCTCCCTGTTGATTGCTTTCTCCTTGTGAAAAGGTTGTCCTACAGGCACAGACCTAAAAGCTGATACAGCTTAAGTCCAAAGGGAAGGCAGTGAGCTCATCTGGAATAAACACCTTTGCCTCTCGTGGGCTGACTCTGCATGAGATCTCTGGAAGGTAGGAAGTATTGAACTAAAGAGGAGTTAACAGGCACTTTCCAGCAGATGAAAAGGCAGTGTGGACCCCTGCTGACAGACATGCAGCCCCATGTCTTGGGAGTGACCTTTGCCAAGGTCACTGCTGAGTTTCTCTAAGCTATCGTTTCTCTCAAGGAAATATTGATTTTGTGCTGGTGGTGCTAAGCACTGTTGTTGAACGAGAGGCTATAAATGCTTGGCAGGACAGTGGTGGCCCTTCTTGGCGTCTAGACTCACTGATCTGGCTTGCTTTCTTCAGGCTTGTGCGCACGTGTTCAGGGTAAGGAACACTAGATTTGTGGTTCCAGGCTAGTGACCACTAATGGCTTCCGTGCCTCTTCTCCAGTTTGAGGTAGTTACGTTTGCTCCCTTGTGTTCGGTCAAGGACGGGGAGACGTTCATTAACGGTAGAAAATGGCCTGTCCCTGGATGGTTTACATCCAGTAATAGGCTTCTTTCTTGAATATAACGTAAGAAGGGAACATGGCAGAGGTCTTAAACAGTTTATCTCAGTGCTGGGAGTTTTCAGAGAGAATGTATGACATCTTCAGAAATTAAGACCAACCAATGCAGTTAATGCTGGCTCTCCTAGAAAGCGTGTTTTAAATCATGAACAGCCCTGGTAAGATCTAGGTCTCTAAGGGTTCCTGCCTGTTGTGTGAGCTCAAGGCTTTGAATCACTTAGCACTGCAGTGACAAAATTTGTGTCTTTGCCTTCCCAAGCCATAAGCAGCAAGTAGAATATAAAGCTGTCTGTCTTTCCTTTTCTTTTTACGAGGCCAAACCACGAAAAAGGGAGCCTTAGAGTTTGCAGCAGTGGGTTCTCGCTGTTGCTTTCATTGGTTAAATTCAACTTTGCTTGCCCAGAGAGGCTGTTATGTCTCCATCCTCAGAAATACTGGCATGACTGGCCAAAGCCCTGAGCAACCCGATCTAATTGTACCTGCTTGAAGCAGGAGGTTGAACTAGATGATCTCCTGAGGCCTCTTTCAACCCTGATTATTCTACAATCCTATAGGTTTGCCCACGAGAACTCATCACCTGATGTGCTGTATTTCATCCCACCCCTTAAAATTGTTATAGAGCCCCGGTAATCCATAATATTAGGGAAGTATAGTATTATTTTATTTCTCTATATTTTCTATATGCCTTTGTGGCAGGATGTTGTAAGCTACTTTCTTTGGTCTCTGGGGTTATGAAGAGTTTCCTCACTGAACTTGGCACTGTGTCTATTGGCAGAGCTGGTCAGTAGGGCAAGGTCAAGTAGAAGGTAATGGATTGAGAGCTCTTGATCATGGTATGGCAGATGCTCGTCCAGTCCTCAGGCAGGGGCTGTCCTTCTGGCTGGGGTGCTATGTGCTGTGATGAGGTGACGAGGTGACTTGCAACACCTTCCCATTCGCAAGTAGGCAATCAGGAGCTGTGATCCCGCCCTGTGGACAAGCTGGACTATGCCCAGAACAAGAACTCGCTCCTGCTTTTAGGGATGCAGGATCTAATTTCAGAGCTGGTCTGTACTGTGTGCAGTGCTGTTGCTATCCTTATGTATTTCTGTAGCTTCAGGTTCAGGTGCTTGTAGTGGCCTGGGTCATCCCCTGTCTCGTGGAAAATCTCAGATATCCTTGGTTATTGGCAAGCATCTCCTTGTTGTGCAGCTGTTCTAGACTTATGAGCAGCACCCAGTGCTTAATGAGAAAGCTGGAGCATGGAGCTAACTTTGCATGTTCCTTTAGGTGACAGGTGCTTGTGCCCCTGGGGACTTCAGAATTGGAGGTTGGGTCGGTTGAATTTAGGAATCTCACATTTCGAGTTGCCCTGGACAGCGGAGACATTTGTGTCTGGGCTCTGTCTGTCTGGGCTGCTCTGAATGTTATGGATGTGTTGCCGCTGTCTTTGCGGAGTGGATGAAAGTGTTTGTGGTAAAATGTAATCAAGTGGAAAATTGCAGTGCATATAAACACATATGGCACTCAATGACTGGGCATTAGGCACAGTGACTGCAGGCAAAAAAAAATTATCTGTAAACGTTTCGCAGCAAGTTTCGAAATCTTAAAGAACAATAAGATATTAGCAATTTAATGGGGTGATTCAGCGAGGCAGCGATCCTTGGGTTGGGAGAACGAGGATGCATGCAGCTGCAGTGACGGGAGCGGCTGGGATTACTCAGCCAAGCTCAACAAGCCCTGTCTCCCAGCACAAGACAGCTGCCAAAGGTTTCCTTCACATGGCAAGGTGGCTGTGCTTGGAGAGGAGAGCACCAGGAGGTGGCCCGTGAACCTCACCAGTGCCACCTTCCAGCCTCCTCCAAGAGCCTGCTGTTTACAGCAGCATTTGGAAGAGGTTGCGTATGGTCAATGAGGCAGAACTGATGGGCTAGGTGGATCAGGCCTGGCTCAGGTTGGGAGCCGCGGAGGCACTGCAGGTTAACGACTGGCTTGGCCTCCCAGAAAGGGAGAGCTGGGTCCTGTTCACCTCCTGTGCTTCCAGGCTCCATCTGCTCATGCTGCCTAGGATGGCACCTTCCCAGCTATTGCAGAGCTCGCAGCACTCCAAATCCTCCCTGGGGACAACTATTTTGCACTCCGCCAAGGAGCTCTGTCACCTACTGGAACTGCACTTGGATCTTTCACATCTAACACCATGGGGCTTCACTGCCTGAGCTGGATGTCTGTCTACAGACCTCTTGCTTTGATCTTGCTGCTTACAGGGAACAAAGGCATGTCAGGCCAGCATATGAAAGTGACTTTTGCTGGGTGACAGAAGTACCAGAAAGGTGGTTTTCTTCTCTTGCCGTATGCTGATTTGCCTTTTTCTGACATGAAGAAGGTTACTGGTGACTGGGAGGAGAAATGCACCTTGCCCGCCTCACCTGTCTGTACCTTTCCCAAGGGACACAGGAAAGTAGCTTGAATACTAGGAGGAATATAGGCTTGGTGGCTCTACTGACTGCCCTGTAGGTCTTGGATCTGGTGGCCAAACTTGCTCTGCAGTTGATGAGGGAAGAGCTTCCGAAGAAGGAATGAAGAGGGCACTAAATGGGAAACCCCAAAGGTATTGGCAGCTTGGTCCAGTGAAGCCTGGCTGATTCCAAACATGCCTGGGGATAAATCTTCCCAGACTAACCAGTGACAGTAAGAACTGCCCCAATGAAGTAAAAATAAACAAAATCAGTGTTTCTGGGATGTAAGTGACTGGCAGCTTTCCAGGAATGTAAGGAACGTAGTGGGGCTGCTGCTAAGCTGCTGTGAGTAGAATAGTAGGTTCTCTTCATCTCGCTGCATAGGACCTTTCATTTTCATGCTAGTTCATACACGACCATGAGAACATGCCTTTTCTTGGATCTGATCCTAGAAACTGAGACTCAAGTGCCTGGATCATTAGCAAAGTGTAACTTCAGTGAGATTACAGGCAAGGCCTGTATTGATGTCTTTGCCTTCTTCTGGCAAACTGCCTACGGCTGGACTTTGGTAAGACAACATACCTGCCACACTTTTCTATTCAGCTCTGGATAGAATTGGTGAGAATAATGGTGGGAGAAGCTTTTAATGAATTGATATTAAATAATGTTTATTTTCATTACATGCTTTATCCATTTAAGAAATTCCTGCTTTTAATCTTATCTCCTTAAATGTGATATGTTAGAAAGAAAGACTATATTTCTTGCCTTGTGTCACCTGCTGGTTTAGGCACTTACAGTGTTTACTTCTATAGCATTCTTGCTCTTGCTGATGCATAAGTACCATAGGGAAGCCATTGTCCTACTGGCAAATCAAGCCGATGAGGCATGTCTACCTCTATTGAATACGGATACATTTACTTACAGAATTCCCCTGTCTTTATAACCAGATGGAGCCAGCCCTCAAAGGACTGCCCAGAAAGCCCACAAAATATTCTGCTGTGGTCAAATTCAAATGTGAAGTTCTTCTTGAGACTTGTCCTTTTTAAAGGGCTCTGCATTTTCTGGAACTAGCTCCCTGCCTATTCCACTCTCTGCCATGCAACCTATGGACTGTAGCTTGTTGCCAGCTTCATCTTTTCTCTGTGTATTTCATGTTGCCGCAGCACTAAAGCTGGGGGGTGGGGTGGGGTTTGAACCTCCCTTCCTCACACGAAAAAAGAGATTAATAATCCCTGCCCTTTGCCTGCTGGATCTCATCAGTCTGCACATAGATCTGGAGGCACAGGTCTCCTAGGCCATGTACACATGGTGCCCAGAGCAACAGTGTCTTTACCTACCTACCTCAGATCTCTGCTGAGAACACCAGCTCTTACCTCCTGACAGCTGGGAGAGGCTCATGTCTGCTAGGGTTTGGGTGGAGATGTAATGCCCAATTTCCACAGGGAAGTGCAGGACTGTAGAACAGAAAGGCTTTCTATTTCTGGGTACGTTGGTATCATCAGTTACAGCTGATATCTGACCTCTTCTCTGTCCATCACGTAAGTCCTCTTGTGAGCCTTGCATACATAGTGCTATGTGAAAATTCACCCTCAGGACCTATGGACCACTCAAGGCCTCTCCACTGTGACCTATGTTTGCTTCAAGTTCCCTGGATTTCAAATATGTCAGAGGTGACTTCATCCATCCTGCCCTAGAGCTGGAGTCAGATCACTGGTAGGCAGGAAACCTCCAGGTGAAGGGAACAGAGCTGTCATCTGGGGTTGACAGGATTCAAGTGCAAATGGAAGTAAATATGTGATGGCTGGGTTTTCTTGGAGGTGTTTGTTATGGTGTGTTTGTCTGAGGCATGCATTGGCCTAGCTTGAGGTCTGGAGTGTCTGGCATCATAGGGGGCTTCTACATGAGCTCTCAGTCATGGCATTGCCCTTCAGCATAAGTGAATGACCAACAGGCTGAAGCAGGGCTCTGCACTCGTGAGCTTATGTGTCCCAGTTTCCTCAGGGAGTTGCTAGCAAAGTGTGAGCTTACCTGGGGGAGAGCCTTTGCTGAGCTGCTCGCGAGGGTGAGCTACTTCTGAGGAGGAGTACTAGAGAGAGGACTTTATGGTCTCCTGTGGAAAATGGGTATCTGCCCCTGGGCCTGAACTGCAAATAGGCCCTACCTGTACTGGCAGCTTCTTCTGCAACCAGGGGTTACACTACAGTTGCTGTCACCCTGGTGAAGGTCTTCTGGAGGATGACACGTGGATCTTCCTTCTGATTTCTGACCGGAGGAGGGCAGAAAGTCCATGAGCAATTGTGTGAGAGACTCTGTAGATAGCTGGTGAACCAGAAGACTGCTCTCTTTCTGTAAGTACAGTCACCTCCACTGCTCCCATGGCTCAAGTTCTCTTCTGAGACAGGCAACTGGTGGTGCTCTTTATGCAGGTCCAGAACAGAAAAATGCTCCTCTTGCTTGCTGTAGCAGGTAGTTTGATGCTCAGGTAGGCAAACTAGAAATGGTAGGGTTGATAGAGTGCATATGCTGGTTTTTCCTGTGACAGATTATGAAGCCACCTGAGTCACTGTCCCATTGTCCCCACCCACATGGAGGCTATGATACTGGAGGCAGGTCTGCCTGTCACACCTGAAAGAGCTGTACAGCTCAAGCACAGCCAGGGAGAGATTTTAAGTCAAGAAGCAGCTGTTCAGTCACTCGGTGTAAGCTTGTGGGTAACTAAGGGAATTCTCCTGGTTTCTTTTGTCTAAACCCCACCTTCCCAAAGGGCCTCCTGTCAGGATTTGAAGGCACTGGGACAGAAAAATCTACTGCTGCTCTGAGGAATTTCCTCCTGAGGTGAACCCCATCACTTTGTGTAAAACCCATCACTGGATCTCATTTTTGACTGGAATTTGTCTGTTTACTGTAGGCACTTGTCTTTCTCGGTCAGCATTAGGAAGGTGTGTGGAAATGGGCACACTCCCCTGGCCCCCAAAACTCTAGTTGCCTTTGACCTTTGGGCACCATTCCACCTGCTGTGCTGATTTTTGGTTTATTCAGCCTGCAGCTGGCATGACTGAAACAGCAGTCAGGCCTTGCTGGTCAGCCTGGCCCAGTGAGCGGGAGGATTTGCCATCAGGCTGTCTGCTGCCTTTATCCCTGCCTGCAGCCTCTGGTGCTGCGATGACAACCTGCCTTTCCCAAAGTGGCTCTCTAGCCTTGAGAGGGTCACTCCGCTCCTCAGGAGCAGCTGAGATGAGCTGTCTCCCCTGGTGCAGCTGGCCAAGACGTTGCTGTCACCTCTGGCAGTTGCTGTACAGCTGTCAGACCCTGTCGCTCCTTCCCGAGCAGGGCAGAGCTGGTACTAGTGCCTGCTGATGCCAGTATCACTTCCTGCATCCAAGAGGCTGTTGTTGCTGGTTTATTAGATATTGCCCTGGGAAGGCACCATCAAATGCTGTTCTTGCACCCTGGGTGCAGCCAGACAGTCATTGCCCACCAGTTCCCAGGCACTGGGACAAACATACCTACTTGATGCTGGATGTGTCTGCGAGTGTCCATGCGCACTGGGACAGCAAGAGAGCCAGGGTGGATGGGCAAATTCCCATGGTACAACCCTGCATGAGTGTTACAGTGAAAACTGGTGGCTGTGGTGGGATATGAAAGCCCCAGGATCTGACAGCTCAGGGCCTCGCATTGCTTTTCAAGTGCTTAAAGGCAAACGAATATTCAGAGACTGAGTGAGTAAATGAGGAGCCATCCCGTGGCTCCATGAGAGGAGAGCTCAGACCCAAAGAGGCCGAGTTTTGAAGTGTCTGGGCTGTGAACAGGTTTGGGGACACCTGTGTTGATGAAGATGGAGGTGTCTGAGGTAAGCTGAAGGGGACAGCAATGAAAAAACCCTCCCAAGACGAAGGCAAAGACAGACAAAACCATCACCCTCACTTGTAAGAAAGGCGGCGAGTGAAGGGATCGGGACCTGCAGCTACAGGGGTGTGTGGGGGTGACAGAGGGGCGGTGTAGGCGCGGGCACGGCCGCCGGTGCCCCGCCGGGCAGGGGCTGGCAGTCCCCGTCCCGGAGCCGCCGTGCGCTGCTGCCGTCTGGCCACAGCGTGGAGCCCGCGGTCCGTGCGGGGCCCGGCGGGGCTGCCCACGGGGGACGGGGGCTGCTGGGAGCCCTGGAGGGGGGATGCCATCGGTCAAAAACCTAATTCTGAACTGAGGTCTTCCAGGAGCAGCTTTCCCATGAAAATCCTCTCCCCTGGCACTGAGTCCTGGTGTGTGACATCAGCCTGAATCCAGTTTCAGCTTCAGCTTTGGAACCCAGATGCCAGAACTGGATTGGGCTTGCCTCTTCTAGACCATATGTACAGGTGCTGGGGAGGTATATAAGAACAGGTACCTACACCTAGACATTGGTGTTGCAGGACGGATGCTGACTGCTGTGCTAGGTGTTGTACAATCAGAAGCATATGATGCAAGTCATAATTTCATTGTGACACATATGTTGTTTTAGAGCAACACAATCCCACTGAGGTTTGTGTGTATTCTAGTTGTGCTGCGGGGAGATCTTGTGTGTGTGAGCACTAATGTTGGCTACACCCATTTCCCTTAGTGGGTTGTTGGGGTTTTTTTCCATTATTACCATAAAACAAAAGAAAAATTCTCCCCTGTTTAATCTGCTTCTGTAGCGGGTAAATCAAGCCCAGGCCTGTCTTCCATGTCTCAAATTGCTTTGTTTCTTTGCACCACTGGCTGCCTTTCTAACTTTCCTAGGGCTAGAGATAACACTTCAGGCTTGGAAGAAGCTTTCAGGACCTCCCTGTACTCACAGCTGTCCATCGAACAGCCCCAGCAGCCTGTGGGCGCATTGGGCTCAGCTGTGATGTTTGCCTGTCCAGAGGAAAGGAGGAAGGACAGATGACCTGTGATGCCCTTTCCAAAGCGGAGGTGATGCTCTAGCCCCTGTGAGCTGTCTCTCTGGTGCAGGGGTTTCTTGTTCTCCACCCTCTTCTCTGCCATGGGAAAAGACGTCCCACCGTGGTTGGGACTGGGAGCTGCCCGACGTCTTCCCTGGGACCCCTCCGAGTGCTCCCTGCCCCTGGTCCAGACCCAAACCAGCGAGACGCCTGCCCTTTTCCCCTTGCCCTTCCTGCCGGCGGGAGAAGGAACACCCCGCCTCGGCTCCCCGCGGGGCAGGGTGCGGGCGGGGCTGCCGCGGGGGCCGGGGCGGGGAGCGGGGGCTGCAATGTGCGGGATGGACCCACGAGGGCAGCAAAACACTGCGGGAGAAGCGGGATCTCCGCCGAGGTGGCGGCGGGCTGGTGACAAAAGGGACTCCGACTCAGGGCTTTTCGCAGACCGGGGGGCGGCAGTTTCCAGGGCTGCTGCCTGGGAGGCTCATAAGATGCTTCGGGAGAAGGCAGGCACGCTGCCTGCCTCGGGAAGGACCCATCGCCCTCCCCTCTTGGGACCAGGGCTCGCCCCAGGCTCCCCCAGGGTCTATTGCACAGCTGAGGCAGGGCAGTAGGAATGGGGCTGTGCAAATGGGGAATGGCAAAGTAGCATCGCACTGGTGTGGCCTCACCCTGGAGCCTGTTGGAGTGCTTCTGGGTCTGCTTTATGCTTGGCCATCAGCCCCCTCGCAGAGCAGGTCTGTCCTGGGAAACATACTGGAAGGGGGGCTGTTTTGGCAGTTTTCTCTGTATCTGCGTGCCAGGCCTCTGTATGTGGCTCACAACCCTCACCAAGCATCACAGGTGCTCCTCATGGCTCAGAGAGGCTTGAACGTCCTTTTCAGTGCCCCCAAGGTGGAGAGCACGCTGCCTCTGGCCAGGTGATGTGGTCGATGGCTGAGCTGGCACCTTCCTGCTTTCCCTGCAGAGGCAAAGCCCCTTGGGGAGAAACAAGAGGGAGTCACAGATCTGTTGAAATCCCCAGTGGAGTCACACGCCTCTGGTTCCCTAGAGCCTGGGGAGGCCAAGGGCTAAGGCGATCTCTGACCTCGACTGCAAATGCAAAGCTCCGAATAAAGCCTTTCCCCTGCTAGTTATGGACCCACCACCCCATCCAGGCCATGGATCTGGGCTCAGTGAGTGCTCCCCAGCACCCACTGGGGTGAACCACGGAGGGTAGGGGGTGCTGCTTGCCCTTCCTTCATGGGTGAGATGTGGAGGGAAGATGCCACAGCACAGTATGTGCAGAGGAGGAGGCCTTTGCTGCCACAAAGCGGGGTACAGCAGCTGCGGCGAGTGACTCAGAGACCCAGACAGCACAGTCAGCCACTGCCATCCCAGACCTCCGCTCGCCAAGGCTGTGCTCCCAGCCCCTCTCCTCAGCCCCCTCCCTTCTCCTCCTTTCCAATCCTCTTGTACTGTTTTCTTGGCAAGGGTGCTGGCTTTCAGCCCCTGCACCTCATGTGCCCTATTGATAGCTGGTAATTTATGTAAATCTCCTAATATATGGATTCTGGGATCAGGACAGAGGGTTTGTGTGTGAGATGAGATTAATATGTTTGCAGATTCTCTCTGCAAAGAGAGGGAGAGAGGCAGGCAGGCAGGGCCGGGACGTTTGCCCTAGGTCTCTATTAGGACTTCTGTGTGCACAGCCCTGCCCGGTGTCTGCCTCCCTGTGGCCAGCAGAGCAGGGGACTCTAGCTTCTTTGGCCACCCTGGTCACCCACAGCCAGCCTTGCTGGCCAGCTGCCCCAAAGAGCCCATTTCTGGGAGGCCACAAAACACCCAGTAGTGGTTTCCATGTCTCTCTGCTCCCCCGAAGTTTCAGCATCTCCGGAAGGTGGCCGGGCTGAGCTGTGACAGAGGTAGCTGCTGCCGCATGATCGTGTGGCCCCCTGAAGTGCCGGAAAACTGCGGCTCAGCTTTATTCTCTCTCTGACAGTTCAGGAGAGTGGAGGCTGCTTGTAGCCACTGGCCTCTTGGTGCAAGCTGGGGCTTGGGCTCTCCTGGTCCAGGTTGAAATCAGGGACAGGGTGGCGTAAGGAGTAGGGCACGGGGCCAGGGGGACCAGTGTGCCAGCGGGGTGGTAGGGCACAGGGCCCTGGGCTGGGGGAAGATGGTGAGCCCAGCGCCTGGCTTGGTGCCCACTTATTGGGTTGACGTGATGGCCGACGCTGAAGGATGGGCAGGGGGATGCCACGTGCCTCTGTCCTGTCCCTCCTGAGGACTGCAGTCCCTGGGGCAAGAGGTGCTACATCTACACCCAGCCCTGTCCCGGGGCTGCATGCCTTATCCGTGCACATCTCCTGTCCTGGCACCCATGCTGGGCTGCCTGGGCTCGGTGTGGGGCCGCACTGGTGGGTCAGACGGGGAGGCAGAGCCCGCTGGGGACGCTGGGGTCTGAGCGGAGCTGGGGTGTGGGCGGTGGGGAAGGGAACTGCCCTCTGATTCAGATGTTCCCGAGGAGTTCCTGTTCCACACCTGACATTTAGAAACCAGGAATCCTGCTGATGGATAGGATTTGATGTGGTGGAGTATATTTCACACTATGTCATTTATCCTGCTGCTGCCTCATGTGAAATGTCAGCCGTCCAGGAGCTTTTCTGATCGCTCTTTGAAGTACTGGTTTCTGATAAACTCGGGAGAAGGATGCTTTTTCCCCCCCGGGTCAGTGGCAACAACTTTTCTCCTTGCTGCGCAGGGTCCCTTGGTAGGAACTGCTAGCTCAGCCCCACGTACTCAGGGTTGCTGTGGGGCTTCTGCTGCCCTCCCTTCCCCTGGTGCACCCCTGCCCCTTTTTGGGACCGTACAAACCCCTTTCTCCCACCCCACCGCGCTCTGACAGCACCCTGACTTGTGCTCCCGCTCCCCACATGCATCTGGATTTGCTCCCAACACTCTCTTTAGCCTTTGGAGGAATATTTTTAACTCTCCTGGGGTTGCTGCTGTTGACAATGGAAATCTATTGTGTTTTATGTGCCTGGAAAATGAATTTCCATGTCAGAAGAGGAGAGCAATTATCACAAGCAAGAGAGATCAAATTGGGTCTTTAAAAAGAAAATAAAGTTCAGATCTTATCTGATTAATGAGATTTCTTCCAAACCTTAACAAATCTTAATTACAGTGACTCTGCTGGAAGGGATGAGGTAAAGCTAGGATTGGGGGCTATCTAAACAGAACCGCTCTCTTCCGAGCTAGAGTACATCCCTGCATGAAAGCAGCAGGGACGGCCATTGAGTGCGGAAAGCTGCTCAGCTGGAAATCAGCAAGGCAGGATTCTCCATGGAGCCTGAGCAGCTCCTTCCCCAAAGGCCTGCAGGGATGGGGGAGACCCCGACCGGCCCCGAGCCCGCTGCCTCCCTCTGTCCCCCACCCTGGCACCGGTTTTGATTGTTTCAGACCCTTCCTTGCTGATACAAAATTTTTCAGCTTTTTTTTTCCCCCCCCTGTAATAAGAATATTTGTTCAGTTGTTGAGGATTTTTATTCTCACTTTCCTGATTTTTTTTAAAAATAAGGCTCCTGTTTAAAATAAGCAGAGGGACGCAAAGTTGTTCGTTCAGTTTATGCTCGCAAAACACTTTCCAATGATTTTATTAGATTGCCTGTGCCAGAGGTTGTCCCCATTACCCCTTTATTGAATACAATGACTTTCTTCCCAAAAGAATACGAATCTTGATCCAAAGATGTTGAGAAAGGGAGAATCCAGTGCTTCCCGTAACAGCCTGCTCTAATGGTTAATTACCCTGACTTCCTCGGACAAAGTAAAACAAAATAAAAAAGGTCCAGTACTTTATTTTTAATTGGGACTTGTCTGGCTTCAGCATTTATCCATTGGCTCTTGTTACGGCTTTCTCTGGCAGATTAAAGAGTTTTTTAGTACCTGATATTTCTTCCCTAGGACGAAATTTATACGCGGGAAGCAAGTCACCTCTTGATCTTTTTAATAAACTAAACAAATGTCTCCCTTCAAATCCTTGGTGCAGTATGTTTTTCCCCCAATTTTGGGGGGAAATTCTACCAATTTGGCATTTGGCTTTTCAAACCTGTCACCAGAAAACAAGCTGAGACGGAGAGAGGAGGAAACAGAAATAAGTCCAAATCCCTGGAAAATCAGACAGCCAAACCCTCCCTCCCCTTTGTCTGTACGAATACATTGTTTCCCTTCCCATTCTCTTCAGAACAAATTTGGGAAAATACCACTCACCTTAAAGATATTTTCCCAACCCCCGCATCATTTCAGGTTAATTATTAACAACTAGTGACAGAGATGGAACCGGCTGCCGGCATTTGAGTGAGGGGTAAAAAATGACGGCAGATGCGTGTATTTGAGCACACGTAGGTTTTCAGGGTGCGGGTGGGAATTAGAGGACGGGTTGCGGAATGCCTCGAGCATCCCCCCTCGCTCCGCCGCGGCGCAGAGTCCGGCTGAGGCGGCGAGCGAACGGGCCCCGATGGGAGTTTGTTCTCCGGTCGGCTGAGGGAAGGAGGCAGCCCGAGAAGCCCAAGTCGTGCGAGAAAGCCAGTCGCAGCGGGAGATGGAGAGGAGGAAAATAAAGCAGGTACCGAGGAGGCACACGCGTCCCCTGAAAACTTTCTGCTGCTGGACTCCCAGGATTTGTACCTCGTGTTTCCAGCTTAAACTGCTAGGCACAGATTTTGCTCGTGTCCCTGATTTGTTCACCGAGATTTTACCCTTTCTTCTCAGTCCTGCAAAGTTTCAAAATGTGTGCATAATTTAAATTATTTTTGCCTCATTTCCACTGTCTGATATGATTCTCATCTGCCTGTCTTGTTTGCCTGATTTATGAAGGTTGGTTTTTTTAGGCATTGCCTCCGTTTTTACTAAGGGAGAGAATTTTTTTATCACAATAAATTTTGTTATTTTACTGCCAGCTTTCTCCTCAAGGCCCAGATTTGGTGAAGCCTTTCTGCAGTTATTCCACTTCAGGTGTGTGCTTAAATCTTCTCAGAAAAAAATGGGCTTGGGCACAGATTTAAAATTAAATATTTTCCCAAATCGAGAGTCACACCTTCAGCAAATATCCCGACTTACCCTGCTCCTAGTTGTCACGACATCTGCAACCTTTAATTTCTTTCAGAGCACTGGGAGAGGAATGACTACAAATACATTTAGAGGGAACTTTCGTTTCCCTGCCATTTCTTCACACTTTGCAATGAAAGCTGCTTTTTGCGTTTAAAAAAAGGAGACCTCTTCCTTAGTACTAACAACTTTAACTGTTCAAAAATCAAAGAGCAAGCCCTCAAACCAGCAAGATTATAAAAATAACATAGCTGGGATTCCTGTACTGGCTTTCTGTTTTAAGGGGGTGCGTGTGTCACATTTTCAAGCCATTCTCTGCATTGTCCAAGGTTAGAAAGTTACTTTTTAATTGAAGGCTGAATTCCTGATCCTAACACGTGCCCTTTTTCTTCCCGTGCTCCCTTTTTCCCCAAAGTTCACATATTATTTTAGCTGGAAGGATCTCATTCCTGCCTGTGACACTGCTCTGCCAAGGCAATGCCACTGGGGAAGGAGCAGGGAACAGGGCACCGGAGCTCACCAAGCCAGTGTGAATCTACAAGCAGAGCCCGGCTTGACCGTGCCGACTCTTCAGAAATCATGGGCTTGATCCCCGTTCACCTTTCACAGTTGCAAAACTGGCTTAAAAATCACCATGTTAAAAAAAAAAAAAGAAAAAAGAAAAAAAAAGGAATTAGCAAGTGGCTTCTTTTCTGATGCCATTGTGTTGTGGAACAGCAGGCCAGCTTTCAAGCTTTTTTACTGCATCCACAACAAATAGTTATTTCTTAAGAAAAAGGATTAAAAAAGTCTGCTCAGAGCTTTGCATATAATCCTGTGACTCCAGGACCCAAGGCTTTGAGTAATATCAAAATCGAAATAAATTCTCCCTGTGAGAATCATAAGAATCTGCCAAATTAGTTCACAGGGGTAAACAAACAGCCAAATATTAGTATTCCACACTAAGAGCTAAATCCTATAAGTGGGGCCAGGGTTGCACATGGATTATCCTTTTATAGTTCAGGCGTGGATTTACCAAGGGGATTATAGGCCTTCCCCTCCCCACCCTCCCTTCCTCCCCTCCACCCCTGGTGCTGCCCGGCGCCGCGCACTCCCACCGCTCCGCACCCAGCCTCCCGACACCCGTCCCCTCGCTCCTCCGCCCCCAGCACCCCGGCAGCGGGGGCAAACAGCCACCTCCGCGTTCAAGATGACAAAAGCAGGACCGGGAGCCACGCGGAGGTCGCTGGGCTCCGGGTCCTGAATGGGTGCAGCATCCCTGGGGGATGGGGGATTAGTCCCCAGATGTCCCGACCTCCTTTCTTCCTGCCACTACTTTGCATCGCCCGATGCTGTTTTCCTGAATGGGGATAACGACAATTCGAGCTGACACCCTGCTTCAGTTTCCCTTCCCTACTGGTCTGATATTGCGGTCCTGATGGCTTGTCACTCTTAATATCCTGCACGCTTCCACTGAGTCCCTCGGAGCGTCGGAAGGCTTTGGCTGCGCCCAGGGCACTTTGCATGATGCCGAGGTGCTGCATACTTAGAGATTTGATGGACTTATTCCCTCTTTGACTCTCTTTCCCTACTGTATGCACACACATATATATATATATGCATGTACATGCACACACACATATTTTATTATCAAAGCAAACACAGCTATTTTTAACTGTATTTTTTTCTGCTCTTTTCAGGCAGAAACAACCCTGCAACCTCACTTCCTTGCTCTGATCCCTTTAGTTGTGTATTTTATAGATTATTGCTATTATATAAAAGTGCCCCTTGTTTTACAAGACAACAAAATACAGATAATCTCTGTTGAGAAGAGTGCACAGTCTAAATAAAACAGACAAGGTAGACAGGGCTCCCTGAGAAGCACAGAGGAACGAAGATTAGTCTTGTTCCGTTTTTATAAATATACTGCTGACATTATTGGGTAAGAAATAGACACGTTTTCTTCTTCTTCCCTTCCATCCTCCCATTTAATAATACTTCCCTCTCATTCACGCAATAGCGTCATGATGCAACATGAAATAAAGCCTGGTTTAGGCTGCTGGCCCCGATTCAGCAGCCCCGAATCCCATGCTCGCTCCCGAGCCCTCACGTGCTTAAGATTTCTCTGGATTGGTGCCTTAGATCATGCAGCCTATTGACAGCTGCCCTTTCGCTTACAAATGAAACCGTCCCTAAATCAATAAGAAAAAAAAAACTTATTCTCCTCACCTGTTTAATGCCGCGGCTGTGGGTTGCTGTAAGCTTTGTGAACAAGCTGATGTCTACAGAGAAAGCGGTAAGAAAAAGAACAGCTTCCCTACCAAAGGGAGCGGGTGTTCTGTGTTTACATACAAATCACCTTCTGGGGGTTTTGTTGGTTCACTCTAGAAATTTGCTGGTGGATTGACGAGCAGGGGCTATTGTCTGGTGGACTTTGGGTGATGCAGAACCCCACCGCTTTAAAGGGACACTCTGACCACAGTTCATAGAAAGGCTTGTTTTTGAAAAATTTGCATTTGGGTAATGAGCATTTCTCAAATCCCTTTTACGATTTTTTTTTTTTTTTTAACAAAAGGTCATGTCTTGCCTCCTTCCTCCATACCCATACTTAGCTTCTGTCCTAATGGTTTTAAGGATTTGGGGGTTGTAAGGGTGAAAGGATTCAGTGATACAGAGGAAACTGTGTATGTGGTCCTGTACAAGGACAGAGGGTCTGTCTAATAGGGGTTAAAGTCGGTGCCTGACCAAATCAAGTGCAGGTCTGTCAGAGCGGGCTCACCTGGCATTCGGCTGACAGATTTAATGGCATTTGCTTGCTCTTGCTATGTGACCCAGGTCCAAGTCACTAGATGAGTCCTATGGCTCAGATTCCTAGCTGGAAGATAGAGATGCCTTGTGAAGTTAGGGAAGATCATGTGTGCAGAAGAAAAGCAACTAGCAGTTGAGTTGCTTTGCATGTGTTTCTCATCTCAGTATACTTAACTGCTCAGACTTCACTGCCTTCATCTTCCTGGATACAGTGTGTGGAGGGACATCTCCCTTGGACATCAGTCACAGAGGTTTGTAGACGAGGGCTGGCTGGGGAAGGCACTCAGGGAGTTCCCACAGGTATCCCTAGATTGGAAGAGGACATTTCAGGAAGGTACACTGAAAAATGCAGACAAGGCGGCAGGATGTTCCCATTTGATCTCCCCTTTCCATTTTCCCTGGAGGTGGTACAGCCTGGACTGATGGAAGTGTGGCAATATGGAATTTTTCAGCCAGAGGACCTGGGGAAGGTGTGCCTTCATTCATAGGTGGGCACCCGTCAATTCACATGTGCAGGCATTGTCAAGACAGGTGTGGCCCAAACTCTCTTTCATGTCACCTGTGATGCCCAAAAAAAGCCTTCACGCCAGTGCCCCAGCCATGCCATGCAGAGACATCTCATGGCAGGCCTGGGATGAACTGTTTCTGCTGATGGTCTTCCTGGTGGAGTGGGATAACGTGTGGGATTCCCTTCCAAGTCAAGATTTGGCTTTCTGCTCACAAGCCCTTCCCCAGCGCGACACAAGGAGGCTCCCGGCGCTGGCTGGGGAGACATGAATGCTGGCCGTGACTGTGGCTCTGCAGCTGGCTTGCGGGGTGGCCTCGGACCAGTCACTTACCCCTCTGTGCCCTCTGCTCCTTCCCTGTTGCTGCCTGCTCTCTTGGTCAGCATTTTGGGGCAGGGAAGCCATCTCCTTTGGCCATCCACAGTGCCTGCTTGCTACTGAAAAAACTAGCAGCACATCTGCAGCACAAGGTCCCCTCCCTCCTCCTCCAGCCCAAGCGGGAGTGGGTCACATTGCTGGCATGCCATGGCCATGATTCAAACCCTACCGATGACCCACATTTCCTTCTGCACCCAAGTTTTGTGTCCCGCAGCAGACCAGCGGCTTTGACGGCAGGTTTTGGCTACTGCCCCGGCAAATTAGATCTCAGGCCCTGTTGGTCTGATGCTGAAATTGGGACCTTCTCCCAGAGGGTGTCTAAGCTGTCATGGCTAACCCGGCCGCCTGTTGTTTTTGCCCATACACAGTTTCATTACCAGCACATTCTTCTTCTGAAACTGATACATCAGTTTTAATTAGTGAGGCTTTCTCTTTCTATCCAGAGGAGCCTCCTGCCTTCAAAGACCAACTTTCAAACATTAACTCTTCTAAATGTTTCCCCCGACATGTGAACCCCTCCCCATTCTGCCTTGTAAATTATGTTCAGTCCTTTACTTTTAGCAGGCAGGTACTTAGTGTGATAAATTCAGGTTAGTGTCTCCTTAAGTGTATGTATGTGTGTGCGTATCTGTGCGTGTGTGTGTGCGTAAAGAAGGAGCAAAATCAAGTTTTATCCAGCCATAAATTACTGCTCCAGCACCATAAATTGCCAAAGAAAAGCTCCATTTTTGGACTTTTCTTTCAACTAAATGAGATAATTAATGTAAGAGGGCAAAAAAAATGGGGGAGACCTTCCCTCTCCCTGGAGCCCTTTGCCTTGATGTTTGGCTATGAAACTTCAAGGTTGCAGTGGGGTGGAGATCTCAGTTCTGGAGCCAGGGGGAAATGGCAAAGGAGCTAGAGATCTGGGCGGGTGGGGGTCATGGGGACGGGCAAGTGTTTTCATTTTGCCAGGGCCGTGGGAGGGACTCTAATGCGGGCTGTGACCCTATTTAATAAATGCCTAGGAAAGCAGGGGGCCAGGAGGGGGGCGAGAGGGAGACGCGGTGGCTGGGGCTGGCAGGAGACTGTCATGAGATGAAAGTGGCCCTTCGTCCATTCCTTTCCTCCCTCTCTGCTGTCAGCACTTTTTAATGTCAAACAGCACGAGTGGTCGGTGGGACTAGTTTCTCTCTCCACATATGTATTTTTTTCACTTTCCCCAGAACTGCAGCCAGATGAATTCACGGCTTGGGAGCAAGTAGAGCGCGGTGCGGGTGGCCCTGAAGGCATCCTTTTCACCAGGACCTTGAGCTGAACTTTTTTCAGGGCTTTATCTGAAGCAAAAGCCTGTCAGGGAATGTCTCCTTCTCGCCCTGCCACCCTCAAGTCCTAGACCACCCTGGGTCTAAAGCTGGTCTTACACAAGCCACCACCGAGACCAGTGTGGGCATCATGCTGTGAATACCGTCCACATGATAATCCAGTTCCTGCACACTGGATTGAAATTTAGGGAACTTGGGTGTCTCTGGTCCCCGCCACCAGTCTGTTGGGAGACACTGGGTCATCCATCACACAGTGCCTCAGTTTCCCTGCCTTTAAAATGGGAGTAATCATGAATACTTCCTTTGTGATGAACTTTGAGATGTACAAAAAATGCAAGGTAAGAAACTGTTGTTTTTATCAGTCGTGGTAATCTGTAGGTGAACTAGCACCTTGCAGATCAAAAACACCCCTTAGAGAGGTAGCTGGGACCATGGCCACAGGGGCAGGTGACCCTAGAGCAGCAAGTGGTGGCAAGTGTTGCCATGGGGCCAGTGCACTTGTGGCATCAAGTTCCGCACGTCTGCTGTGGCTGTGGACCTTGCTTGGCACGGGCATGCTGCACCAGCTGGGCATGGCTGCAGGCACCCACCTGTGGGTCTAACTTGCATGTGACGGTAGCATCAGGTCCTGCTGTGGGGTGTCTTACGTGCAGCACCATGTACCCTTCCTGCCGAATGAGAACTACCTTCGGGGGGTGCTGGGTGTCTGTGGGTATATGTACTGGCTGGTGGTAGCCACTCCCAGCTGAAGAAGGGCTGCAGTTTTGGTATCACCATCCCTTGTAAAAGCAGCATCTGGCTTTTCTATGTTCCAGATGAGCACAGCCACGTACCCCTCAGCTCCAGAGCCAGTGCCACTGTGGTGTGTCACACACCTGTACTCTGGTGCGTGCAGGCAGACTTAAGATTGCTTCAGAAGATAAGTAGACATAGATCTGAGCTGTTTGAGCTTCACTCCTCTTTTCTGATACAAACTTCCTACATGGCCTTAAGATCTAGCTCATCCCTCTCCTTTTCCTAATCTTGGTCCAGAGAGCACAGTGCCAGCGTACCACAGCAGTGTTGAGAGAGTAAATACTTCCTACACAGGGAGATGCTTCAGGTCAGCATCTACATGGCACCAGAAACGGTGACAGTGGCTCCATGTGTTTGTGTGTTTGGGCTGAGCCTGGAAATTGGCAGGAGGAACACTGACACTGCAGGTTTCCACCTAGCCTGTGTGGCATCACCTGGTAGACCCGTGTGCTGAGCCACGATGAGCAACTCTGGATGTGGGTTCATTTTTGATTGTCCTTTGGTATTTCACAGAAGGTCCACGGGGGCCCAGCCCTCATGGGTGAAGACAATTCATCTTTGCAGTGGAGCTGGGCCACAAGACCCCCACGAAAAGTGATTTCTGCAGCTTAGCTGATGGGAACTACTTGATTAAACTGTGGCAAGCTGATTGCTTATGGTCATGAGCCTGAGCTGTGCTGTGTTCTGTAGATGCAGCTGAGGATACATTTTGACACTGATGAAACGGGAACTGTCACCTTTTTGTAAGTTTAAGCTCAGGTAACCCAGCCTAAGCAATTGCACTGTCTCTCATTTGTTCCCTTCCTCACCACAACGTTTAACCTACCTGTCAACATCAACCATACTTGACACAAGGACAGAGTCCACAAAACTATTCTGTGCCTGCAATATGTGTCAAAATTAATAAGGTAAAGAAGAGAGGTTCACATTAGTGCCAATGATGGACTACTCTGATTGTCTTCTCTGATGGCCTGCCAACACCTCCATGCCCAGTGGCCCACCAGCACGTGGCTCGGAGGCAGTGACAGCACGTAAGCTGCAGGTCCTGATGAGGCAATGGGAGGCACTGGAAGACAGGTTGTCCACTGCAGTGATTGCAGTGGTGATGGAGGGAGGGCAAAGGAATCAGGACACAAAGCCATCAGAAACCAGGTTTCATTAGTCCTGCTGATCCCAAGACTTATTTGTCTTCTCTCTTTTAGGTCTATGGAAAACCCTGCGTGTCCTCTCTGGCCTAGACGTGAGGTTTGCCTGAATGAGACAACATAAAGCTGCAAATCGTTTTCTACCTGGAAAGGTGCAGCTGGGAGGAAGGAGATGGGAGGGAGGGGAAGGGTCTGAGCTGGGCCCCTCTTCGCCCCTGGTGTGGGGTGCCTGTGCGTGGGGCACACCTGCACATACCAGGCATGGTTTGGGGCGGGCAGAGGTCCAGGTGTGTGTGCTGGATTGGAGCATTGCCGCCCTGGCCATGCCATGCTGGCGTGGGGCATGGCCCGAGGGTATGCCGCTTGTTTCGTGGGGGTGTGCTGTGGATGGGACGGGGGGAGCTGGGCTGCCTCCCTGCAGCCAGTGGGCGCGCGCTGTGCTGTTTCGCAGCGGTGTGTGTTTGGTGAAGAGCTTTGGCTGTCTTAAGCACCTTTCGAATACATTGGGCACAGCTCATTGAATCCTTTAACAATCCGGCTCCTGTCTCCTCTCCCCGCTTTTCCCCACAGCCAGCGCCTTTTTTCAAGAAACAGCAACGACACTGGTGCCCCACGCTCCTGTGGGCTCTGTCCCCATCCCTCCCGCCCAGGGACTGCCCCCCCCTTGCCGCCCCATTTCACAGAGACCCCACTGAAAAGAGGATTTTGTTGCTGTTGAAAGGTTCCTTGCTGGTGAGGATTTTCCAGAACTCAGCAATTCCCAGGCTCTACCCCTGCATGGAGAGAGCTAGTTAATGGGCCATTAACCAGAGGAAGGGGAACTCTCCAGTGGCTGCAAGCAACAATAACAACAAAACAACCCAAAAACAACATAGCATACCCAAGAAAAATGTACCAAACATCAGGAGGAGTTTCAGGGAGAGGAGGGAAAAAAAAAAAGGCAAATCCAGAGAGATGTGATTGTAAAACCTTGGTTAAAAACCAAAGCCTTGGTAAAGTAATTGTTTTCTCCAGCGAAGAGGAGAGGGGTTTAGACATGACTTACACACAGCCCCCACAGTTCCTCTTCCCCCTGCCCTCTCCAGCCCTGTCCCGAAACACTTGCCCCCGGACTGGGGATGCAGCAGGAAGACAGCGAAGGATGGTGGCTTGTGACCCCAGCATCTGTGCCCAGGGCAGTGGCCTGGCCCTGGGAAAGGTAAGAGGGTATGTAGGAAGGTGAGGGAAGGAGTGGATACAGGCTCAGGAAAGCGGGTAGGTGGTGAGAGGGTCCTCTTCGGGGAACGCATGGGTACGTTAGGGCTTGGGGGTGGGAAGCTGGGGAGCAGGGCTGCTGAGTGTATGCAGATGGCAGCTATCCAGGGAGGTAATGAAGTGCAGGGGTTTGAAAATGAAGCAATGCAGGAGCAGGAATGGTACTTCCAGTAGCCACAATGTCCCTGAGCTAGCTGGTGTCAATGGCTTGTAAATCTTTAATGGCCTACCCATTTAGCTGAGCTGTGCACCCAATATAATAAAGCTCTTTGGGCAGGGAATGAGCACCCTCTTGGGAATCAGACCTGTGCCGCTGTGCCGAGGCGCTTGTCTCGCTAGCGGGTGCCGGGGAGAAGCTCTTTTGCAATGCGATGGCAGAGTGCCTTGCACAGGAGGGACCCATGGTGTCTGCAGCCTCCCGGCACCGCTGCAACACAAACAATGCAAATCATTCTTTCCAGAACTGCATCCACGCTTTCACTGTTCTCATTGCAAATTCACTTGCTTTGCTCTCCGGCTAAATACTTTGCACCTGGAAACATGCACTTGAATGCCATTTTGGTGGTGCTGCTGGTTGGAAATCAATATTAATTTACTTGTGCGTGTAAATACAGAAACGTATTTATAAGTTTCAGATCAGTTGCAAACACATGCAAATTCTGTACATAAATTCTCACTCATTTATGTAATCTGTTCAGTAATATCATTAAAGAGGGCACATCTACTGCCTGACTAGAGTTACATTTGCAATGTGCTGAGATCAGCTGTGACTATTTACTTACCGCACTTCCTTGCCCATGCAGCTCCCAGCAGTGGGTGATGCTCTGGCTCCAGGTATCTTCTGCTATTTTCCTGTGATGTGCTATTACTTTTTTTTTTTACGACTTTATTTTTTTTTTGGTCTTTTTAGCACAAATAGGTTTGGTTCAGGATTTTGGGAAACCCGTGGTTTGTGGCATAGGGAGGGATACTGTGGTTTCTTTTGGACTGAACACCCGCTGCAAAGTCACCTGTGATTGCAAATGCGCTGGACTTGATCACATAGTTCAGATCACAAGAAGAGTAGGAAATATTTACAATTCTACAAAAAAGAAACGTGGTCAAGCAAGACATCATTAAAATACACTCTTAACAAGATGTGGTGTGTGTATTTCTCAGACTTGTCGTTTGAGAACTGCCCACTAAATTACTGCCCAGAGAAGCAACTCTGAGTGAAAGGAAAAATCGTCTGGTTAAACATATTGTATGTCAGTGCTAAGAAAATCATTAACATACATATGCTGTAGAGAAGAGAATTCACCAGCTAAACTCTATCAATAAAGATATACCACATTTTTATGATGCTGGAATTAAAGAGACCTGATAGAAAAATACCACACTCATTTTATTAAAAAATATGGTCTTGTCAAAGCTGTTTCCTTTCCAGGATAAATGAAACTCAGCCATATCAATATTACTGATTTTAAATTTTCATTTTTAAGCTCAATGCTTTATTATTTGTAATTATTTAATAATTCCAGCAGACGTGAATTGGTCAGCCCCCTGATTTCTTGGTAAGCCATTTTGACTACTGAAAATACTATGAAAGCGATCCTGGAAAAAGGCACTGAATTTTATAGGCACAACAAAATATTCCCTAGTGTTGCCACTTTTCACACCAAGACGTTTCTGAAGAAGGCTTTCAGTTAATGAATAGGCCTGCGTTAAAAGTTGTAAAATGAAGCACAGAGGAATGAAGGTTCTTCCTTGTATGTACCTAAGGTGGAAGAAAGTGTCTACCGTGTTGCATTATTTAATAAGTAATACATGGTTATTGCAGCTGACAGATTTTTACCCCAGGGCAGAATTAAGGCCAAATATTCACTTGTGGCATTTTTGTTTCCTGTTGCATAGCAGTCTGCATTGCACAAAGGTGAATTCTTGCATTTGTTTCCTAAACTGTTTTTAAAAAGGGAAAATGAAACAAAGACGAACAGGAACAAATAATACTGAAGAGAAAGAGCATGCTGATGGTGGCTAATTGCAAAAAAGGGACTAACAGCTTCAACCAGCCTATAATGGGTGCAGATACTCAAGCACGTGCGTCTGTTCAAATATTCTGGTGATTACTTAGCCCAAGGAGAGGTACCAACCCCCCTGCTAACAGAAAGCTGGAGTTCTCTCTGCTTACCACGGTAGCTTCAAGATTGCGTTCATGATAATGTGTCTCTATATAGGGCATATCGGTATTAAAATAACTGTCCTGCAGATATGTTTTATTGTGCGGGGGATACACGAGATCTTTGTTGCGTACACGCTGGCTCAGTTTTTCTGAGCCGAGGGCACGAATCGCCCTCCAAACTGCCATTAGTTCTGATGAGAGCTAGGTGGCTATTTGACTTGGATGGCTCAGCCGACAGGAGCAGACCCCACTGGAAAACGTTGCTGCAGCAGCAGCACACATGCACCACAGGCGGGTTTTGCACGCTGTCCTGTGGCTTTGGTCTGGAGCCAGAGGGACACCAGCCCCAGGCAGGATGGCGGAGAGGTGTGGGGTGATCTGTCTTTGCCCGCACGTCACGTTGAGGCCACAGAGCTCCTGCACGTAGAAGGGATGTGTGTCCGTTACACTCCGTACCCACGGGCTTGTTAGTGGGTAATCTGATGGTGCACATTCGCTGTGGCTTGTGCAACTGAATGACTGCACACAGGGGGCTGGGTATTAATTACACGCTTGAGAGACGTGTGTCTGCATGTGTAGCTGTGGTCCTGGGGAAGACCCTGAGTTTGTCGCCTACTCCTGGTGCTCGTGCGGCTGCGGCGGACAGTGCGGAGCCCTGACCCGCTCTCCGCACCCTCGACGGCTTTCACAGACCCGGCCAGGCAACTTCTGCATGGGGTGGTAGGACCGCGTGTGCAGGTAGGGTAGGTTTGCTCCCCACCGGGTGGGTTTTATAGACTCTGTGTGTGCCTTCCTGAGCACGGCTCTGAGACCACAGCCAGCCGCTGAACTCTGGTGGTAACAAACAGCCCCATTAATGCAGTGTCACAGATTTCATTAGGGCGTCAGTCCCAACCAACATGGCCATAAATCAGGGAGATGGTACAAGGGCTTGCAGGCCCTGGTTTCAAGGGCCACATAGCCAGAGACTCATAACGCTCAAGAGGAAATGATCATGAATATTATTTAAAAAAATCAGAAATGTATATTAGAAAATCTCTGAGCTTATCAGATGGAGTGAGGTTGGGTAATAGCTGTTATTTATACTGCTTGTGCAGAGTGATAAAGTGGTGCTTTATGACCTGTGGTTTATCACTTAGAATAAGAGTCATGTGACTCCATTAAGGTTTCTTCTGTAGAAATGAAAAAGGGTAAATTAATGTGGTTTTTTTATTGTTAAATATTTGCACTCTCCTAAACCCAGTTTTTATTTTCTCTACTTAAGAAGTAGCGTATAAGCACAAATAAGTTTAAGTTTTGATTGATGGAGAGGTGGGGTGAAAACTCCCTTTATGTCAAAGGCTCTCTGGAGTGAGCCGGCCTCCCACCCACTAATGTCTATCAGCGGGGCTGAGTTCAGAGAGGAGGGAAAGGCAACACAGTCAACACGGTTACACCCCAAAAGCCACTCTCCTCGGCCTCTCCGACCCATTGTCTGCTGGAGAAACATACTGCAGTCCTGCTGCCGCCTTAGACCTCGTTGCTGCTCTGGGAAGGGAGAGGGGAATCTGTGGAGACCACGGGTGGAAGCAACCCTGGGCAGCCCGAGCAATGAGAAGGAAGAGCTGTTGGCTGAGACGAAACACTCCCCAGAGAGCACGGGCTCTGCCTGAGCGAAGAGAAATTCGATTCCTCAATGATGTCTTGAAGTGAGCAGTAGAAACTGTCCTTACAGACATCCGTATGAGCCGTGCCATGGTAATGAACTCCGTGGAGAGCCTTGGACAATCTGCCAGGACAATGCAGTTGCTGGAACCTGAATGGGAGAGCAAAATCACAGCAGTGTTATTCAAGAGGCTATACCATTGCTGTCGGCATGTGCCCCACAAGACCTGTGAGCTGCAGCTGCCAGGAAGGCAGTGGGCACACACACAGCTGGTGGGCAATGACCAGGTGCCCTGGGGCACAGGAAAGCACAAGGAGACCAGCAAAATCCAAGGAGCTGCTGGGCTGACACAGGAGTCACGCCCAGACTTTCCTTAGGGCTTCTGGTTGAGTCTGAGATGCTCACAGATGGGGTTTCAGGAGAGAGGCAAGACCAAGCTGCTCAGGAGGAAAGCACAGTAGCAAGCAGACGCAGCCAAAGGCTTTGCTGAGTGACAGTGACAGATGCACTTCTCTTGTCATCTCTGGTGACTCCTGTGTTAACTCTGCACCAGCAACATGGTGCTTCAGGGCAACTGAAGGGTCTTTCAGCTTCCTACGGGCCTCCAAGGTGATGAGTGTGGGTCAGCAGAGGAGCGGAAGTAGAGTTAAGTTATTAACATCACCTTTACAGCCTCAGCTTTACAAGGAGATCAGAGCACACTGCGTAGCTAATTATGGGTTTCTGCAGTAAAAAAGAAGATATCCTAGAGTGGCAGGAGCCCAATGCTTGAATCCATCTGTATGTGACTCAATTTTCCTGTTTGTAAAGTGGGGTTTACCATGTTCGCCTTCATCAGAACATATCTGGCAAGGATAATTTAAAAAATACCTGTGGAGATAAAAAGACTACAAGTTTGCTAAAATTTTGGATAAAATTTTCTCAAATTTTCTCTCTCAAAATCTGAATCTTTTTCTGTGTTGGAGAACAAAAGTATTTTTGACTTTTCAGAACTGGAGAAAAAAATATTTCAGTAAGCTAAAAAAAACCATAGGTGCAAAAGTGAGAAAAATGTGAGCACATTCTTGCCATCTCTCTTCCCTTAGATTTTGAAAGAGTGAGTCTGAATGCTTGGTGCCTGTTTTACAATCCAAGTCTTTCAGAGCGCTTGCGGGGAGGGAGCTGCCTGGAAGCGCGAGAGGAATGTGGACAGGTATCGCGGACACACAGAGTAATCTCTCTCATTCCTGGGAAGTGCACTCAAGTTGGATTTTGATTTGGTGGCCTTCAAAAAGCCCCTTCACCCCTTCTCTTCCCTGCACACACCCCATGTTCAGGGATTTACCCCCCCGTACAGTGTGCTCGGTCTCTCCATGCACAGTGTTTGTATGCTGGCAGGACCTACAGTCCCCAGTGGCAGTGTGGTGCCCACGGTACGGGACGAGTCCACAATAAAGAGGTAGTCTTTCCCTGGCCAGACCCCAGGGCCCAGCTCATGCCAGGTGTTGGCTGGTAGTGCAGAAGCCATTGCCACAAAAGAAGGGAAGGGGAAAACAGTGATGGCTTGGGAGAAGAAAACAACAGACAAAAAAGGAAGGAAGATAACCAGATTACTATTTTTTTCCCCAGTCTCTCGTTAGTTAGGTTTCGTCTCTCATGATAAAGCCTTCTGAAGCTGGCAGTCAGGCCTGCAGCCTTAAGGACAGTTGCTGCAACTCTTTTTCCTGTTGTGTTGAGAGCAGAGTGTCTGAGTCACACAACAGTTCAGGGTGGAAGAGACCCTGGGCGGTGTCTAGACTAGCTTCTGCCCAAAGCAGGGTCAACCCCCAGATCAGACACAGTAAGAAGCCACTCTTCTCTCCAAGAGCAGGAGCAGTCTAAGCAGGCAGAAGGGGCTTTGAGGGCATGCGCAAAACCCGTGGCATAACAGGCAGGAGGCTGGGGTCTCTAACTCTTTTGGCCAGTAGATGACAGCTCTCCACAGGACTCTGCATTCAAACTCTCTGCCCTGCAGCCAGATGTGCCCCTAGAGCTGTTCAGCCCATTTTGTTGTGCGTTCTTCCCACTGATGGGGGTGGCTTTACTCTCCAGGTGAGGATTTGAGCATGGGTGGTGGCTTTCAAGTGACCTTGTCTGTAGGCAGAATTCTAGCTCTCTCAGAATATTGCCTATGTGTTCCTCATAGTCATTTCCCATCATGGCTACGTGCTAATTGTCTCTAGGGGAAGTGAGGAGAAGGCTTATTAATCTGTGCAGTCAGGAAAGGTTGTAAATCACCGTGTGTTTCCAGCGATAAAATTGGCTAAATAAATTAAAACAAGCACTAATGACCCAAACAGAGCTCTGATGTAGTGGGAGTGGGCTGGGGCATATAGCTGTGTTTGGGTATAGGGTACACCTCAATCATACACTTTCTTTCTTCTGACAGCATCCTTGGATATCTCCAGCCGCATTCCCTTCACCCCAGCTGTTGTGCCCCAGTGCATCACCAGTATTGCACGCTGTTCTCTCCCCTCTGTTGCAGCGATGGCATTAACTTTTTAGCTCAGTTTTCTATTCCGTTTTCTTTTCAGTCCAGCAGAGCTTGGAGTTAATTCATCCTTGTTCTCTGGCACTTCTCAACAAACCCAGTGAACTTTTCCTTAATGCAGATATGCTAAACAGCATCGAAGCCAACGGAGATGTATATCCATTAACAACAGCACAGCTGTCCTTTCAGATAGTAGTGTAAAAAGTCCGTTCGGAAAGATTTCACACAGTAAATAAAAAGGCAGGTTTGCAAACAGCCTGTCTGGTGATGAACAGCCAGGGTGCAAAAGTCACCCCATAGTCCTGTTTTCCAACAGCCTCTTTCATCTGGGAGGCCTGCAAAATCCTTCACCAACTATTCATCAAGTGCCACTGAGATGTCTGATCTAGCTCTCTAGAGAAGATGTTGGTACCAGACAGTTCTATGTTTTCTACGTAGTAAGTGTCCCTACAAGAAACCTTCTGAGAATATCCTCCAACATTTTCTGGGATGATTAAATACTACTCTGTTTTGCCTCACCATCCAGCTTTAGCCTCTTGATAATAAGCAGAAACGTCCCATTTTATGCCCACCAATATAAGAGCTGCTTCTCAAACCAGCAGCAGTCTGCTGCTCCTCAGGATAGCTGACCTGCTTGTGGATGTACCTTGCTGCCTTCCTTGGAGACCATGTCTCTCAAAAGAGATCATAAAGAAAGGAATTTCCTTGGTATGATTTTCACAGAGGATGTGCTGAATCAGTGTATCCCTCAGTCCCTGTGAGCTCACCAACTTTCTGCTTTTTGTCCCCAAAGATATGGATCTCTGGACTTTCCCTTGCCAGCAGAGGCTGAAGGAATGCTTCTGCTGCAGATGGCCACCACTGCTGGGCTGTGCACAAACATCAACAGCAGAACTGTGCAAAGGTGAGGAAGGTGAGGTGCTGCCATGCGAAGTCAGGGTTGTGAGCAGAGGCTCCTGCTCCACAGTGCACTCTCCAGGCTCCAGAGTTGTCTGCTGCCAGGATCAGTTCAGGCAGAATCCTTCTCTTGGTTCCTCCTGGGTGCATTTGGTGCTTCTAGATGTCACAGATGGAGAGTCAAGACACTGGATCCAAAGGTGGCAGTGCCTGTGCTCCCTTGTCTGTCTGGCCAAAACCACGAATTTCCCCAGGAGCTGAGTCCAGCAGCATAACTCAGCATTGATTCAAACTGCCTGCAAGGACCTCACTAAACCAGGGGTGCCTCTACTTACCACGCGGGAGGAGGAGAGCACCAGCTGTCCACCAGCCTCAAGCTGGACTTGGGCAGCACTTCAAAAAAACATAATTTATCTTGTATCAGTTGCCTGGGACCTATGGGTCCAAACTCTCTGGTGTGTATTTGTATCTTATAAACATAAGAACTGCTAAGAAAAGTGTTTTCAAAGTGGCCGAAACAATCAATTATGTCTTTCATTTATGCTTTCTGTGAAAAGCATACAAATGGATGCCACCAGCCCGACTGAGCTCAGAAGTGTGAAGAGCTTTTATTTCACTTGGTATCACCACTGCACCAGTCCATGACAGACACCAGCTCAGTCTCTTGCATCTTATTAGAGCTCTTTTCTGTGTTTCCATATCACAAGTTGGCTCATGATTTGTTCTTGAAAGGACAAAAATTTTGGTAAACAGTTGTCCCCTTTGGAATTTTTTTCCATAACCTTTACTCAAAATATTTTCTCTTCTCATTCACTGTATTTAATTTTTTAATTTTCGCCTACTTGTCATTCTTACCCCTTTTCCTAATTCAAATCATTTTCAAAATCAGTGGTGCTGAAGGATGGTAAAGAGAAACAGAAGAGATTAACCCCCCCCATACCTCCCCCCCCCCCAAAAAAAAAAAAAGAAATCCATTCAGAAAGCCAGGAAACAAAATCAACAAGGAGAGCTTTGAGCCTTCTATTTTGCTCAGAAAATTGCTGATTCCTTTTGCACCGAGTGCTGGGCCTGATTCTTCTCCGGCAGAGTGCAGCCAAGAATTACAAAGCGAGTCAACAGACAGTGGAACTGAGTTCATCTGAAAAGTAGCCAGAAAAAACCTCGGGCTATGTTCGAGGTGTCCATTTTTAGAAGGAAATTTGCTTAGGCAGAGGAATACCAGCATATTCAGGGTGAGTGACTCCGTGTGTGTGCGTGTGTGTTTTGGATCTCAGCACAAGGAAGGGGTGTCTTGCCACCCCCAGGGGTCGGGAATAGTGCATGCATGGGGAGGACCTATTATATTATTTTTCTTCCACCTTAATGAACTCCTCTCATGTCCACCTCTGATCAGTGGAGTATGACAGAGGGTGATTGAAGGCCAGTCTCCCAGGAAATGAAGTTTGTTCACACAGCCCAAGTATGCTGGCCCTACTGCTGCCTGCCTCTGATTTATAGGACCGAAAATTCCTTCCTCCGGTAACAATAACGCTCTTAAACTCCAGACCCCTCTCCCTCACAGAACCTCCAGACAGGGCAGTCCGAGCCCAGGAGAGATGGGAGGCACCCAGCAAATATATCCATCAACACAACTCGGGTTTCAAAGGAATACGAGACCCCACAGGGTTAGGCTCACAAAGGCGGGGAGCGGAGGAGTCCGGCCACCACCCTGCAGCACCTCCTCCTGGGAAGGGGCAGCGACAGCAGTGACTGTGCCCCAGAAAGGGGCAGGAGACACAGCATCTCCTATGAGCCAGATGGCACAGAGAGCCCAGGGCTGTGTTGTCAAGGGAAATTTGGGCCCTTTGGCCAATGCTTGATTCTGGGTCTGGGAACGAGTCTGCTCTGAGGTCTCCTAATGTCAGAGGTTTCTTCCTGCAATGTCTCCTCTGGGATGGGGCCATGGCTAGGAAGCAGTCCAAACGTTTTGTCTCTCTTTCGTGTTGTGCTTGGATTTGAGAATAGATTTCTTGTGAGCTCACCGTGTTTTGTGGCGGCAGCGGACGGCTGTGACTGCTGATTCTGCAGCACCATGGCTCCCGCGTGGCACCGGGCTCGTGCTGAGAGAGGCCATCACAGGAAAGGGCCACCCCTCCTCACAAAACATCCTCTCCAGAGTGTGATGGGGCCCTGAGGTGCGGCATGCAACGGTGTCCAAGGGCGGAAGGCATGTGGCATGGCGCTGGAGGTTTTGTCCATGCTGTCTAGTGGGGCTGGTTGGTGGCACATGCCGTGGCCAGGCACTGCCTGAGAGACCGAGCCGTTTCCCAGACAGGGAGCCTGTAGTTAAGAAAAGAGTACAGATGATCTGCGGGCACATTGTTTCCTAGCTTTGTTTTATTTAGTACCACAGATGTGGCCATACAGCGTGGCTGTTGGGGCAGCCTCCAAGCTGGCAAGACACACACATGCACACACATACGCACACGTTTTGGAGCTGGGGCCCCATGTTCAAGCTTAATATTACTGTCAGAGTTTTGGGTCAAGGGGAGAAAAAGAGTTTGAGCACTTTTGCAACAGGACAGTTGTCGTTGCCAAATTGCAAGGCAAGTCCTGGCAAGAAACAAGTTCATGCTGTAACTTTTTTTTTTTTATCATTTACTTATTAACAGCTCTCTCTGGCTCTCACCTGAAGCTGCTGACCTGTTCCTCCTAGACAGAGCAATTAGCAGGGAGACAATGATCTGCAGAGGGCAAGGAGCAGCCTGTGCTGGGTGGGGGTGGAGGTGGGGAAGGGCTGCGGGAGGTCGAGGGTCGCAGAGGAAAGGGCTATTTATGGCCCCAAGAGAGAAGATTCAGTAAAAGGCCATCTAGCTTGACTTGACTTCCTCTTGACCTATAGTTTCTCAGAGATACTGGTGTACCTCCCTGCCCCCACGGGCTTCACGTGTCCCCAGTGGCTGGGTACTGGTGAAGGTGGCAGTGGGCAGTGGAGAACACGGTGGGCCATGTGCCAGCTCCATTACACCTGTGAGGTAGTATTTTAAGTGGGAAGAAAGAGATCTTGCCAATGCCTTCTTGTCTTCACCGCCAGCCCCAGTAACTGCGTCTGGACAGATACGGGAAAGCTCTTTGCTCTGCCTGTTGGAAAGGCTCGGTTTGCCCTCCCAGTCTTTGCTGTGGTTATTTCAACAGAAGGTCTGTGGGACAGTCACTCCGTGTTCACGCTGGTAGCTAGCACAGAGGACTCTGATCTCTATCTCACAGTGTCCTGTGCTAACCACGGGGCAAGTAATTGCTTGACAAAGAGAGAGAGCAAGTCTGGCTTATACATGTGTATCTGACCTCCACATCTGGACCAGCCCCTTCACATACTGCTACAAACACTGTTTTGGAACATACCCCTTGCAAATTGTGAGTCTTTGTGTATTTGTGTCCTTCAGACCACCTTCCTTTCTCTGCTGGAACCTGCTGGTCACAGCCACGGGGGGCTTCCCAGGCTGACACCTCGGCAAGAAACGAGCCTTGTGGTGTAACTGAGTGACAATGTATAAGATCCGTTCCTCTAAATAACTGCCTGCAGAGAGAAGGGTTAAAGGCATGATATTAAGTTAGATAACCATGTTAAATTGCATCTAAAAAGGAAGCTGTTTTTTCCTAATGTAATTTTTGGTGAAAAATTGACCCTTTTTTAAATGAAAAGCATTTTTATGGAGCTATCCTATGAGACGCCAAATGTTTTGGCCCTGATCTAGCTAGATACTTAACCATGCACTTCATTTCTTAAGCTGCTCATGTGCTTAAATATTTTGCTGGATCGAGTCCAGAGCTCTCAGCATTCTGTGGGGTGTCAAAGGACCAGGTCTGCGTTTGCAGCACCATTGCTGAACTCAGGCTATAATGATTTCAATCATCACACAGAAAGCATTTTCCATTAATGCTTTCCAACAAAAAACTTAAACAAATTTCCTTGGGATTTCTCTCTTAGATGTGTGTTTTTTGATGATGTTCTAGCAGACAGGTTTACTAGCCAGAGTATTTGTGAAACAAGACACTTGTCAGTAAAATGCAGTGGGAGCTAATGGAAAACTATTTTGTTCTAAAAATTCCAGGATTGCCACCCGAGACCTGAGTTTAAAAGTGACTGAAAACCCACAGGGAAAGAAATGGAGTGTGTGACCACTCCATCCAGTCGAAGCTGACCAAGATAGTTTGAATCATTCACAGAAATTATTTAGAAAATAATTTCGAACAACAGATGGGGAGGAGTTATCAGCTGATGGCAGGCAACCAGCGAGCAGAGAAAGAGACCAAGTTCTTGAGCAAAGTAGTTCTCTGCAGATGGCTGGGTTCAATAAGAAAGGATAAAAAATGAACCTGACCATTAACAAAGAGTGAAGCGGACTAGCTGAGTTTCGCTGGTCCTACTGAAGGGAGTACAATGAACAAGAAACAAACAGCACTCGGTGGGAAAAGGTGAGCCTGATTTCTAATCTTGTGTGTTGTAATTGTGGTGTTAAATGTGCAAGTGCAAAGTGAACGGATGAGATGGCATAAGTAGAAAGAATTTGTGGAAGAGAGCTGAGCAGAAACAGGCTCTGTCAAAGCCAAAAAGGATGCATGCCAACGTTGTTTCTCTTGGCATAGGTCAAAAAGCAGACTGTGTGACAAGAGAGAAATTGGAGAAGACTGAGATAATGACCAATTAGATCATGGAGTTCATCTCCCTGGGGCCCATGACAGACTGGTAAAGAATTTTTCTGCTGGGGAGGGAAAAAGGAAGGTGTCAGAAATCCGAAAAACTTTTTTTTCTCTCTTTCCACCCAAAAACTTAACTCAAAGCAAAACCTCAGTGAAAAATGTCATTTCCAGCTTAATATGTTCAGTCCTTGCTGACTATCTTACAAGAAAAAAATTCAGATACTGACTGTGAAAATGTTCAGTAAGTCAATCCTCCAATTTCCTGCTGTGACAAAATTTTGGGAAGACCTAATCACGCTTCTTGTTATCTCTGAAATCCTTCTCAGTCACGTGTAGTACTGAGCCCCATTGCATCAGAGCGTCACAGGTGTGTTGTCAGAGATGTTTCTGATAGTGCATGGCCCGTGCAGAGCCTGACTCACCTGTGCCTGGGTTAGCCCAAGCTGGGACAAGCCATTTGCCCCACAAAAATTAGTTGTTTCATTCTTGTGGCTCCTTTTCGTACACGTTGTTATGACTGCCAAGAACTCTTGCAGCTCCAGGAAGAGGCTGACCACCCCTGTAGTAGCTTTCAAGTGAATTGTGATCCTGCCTCAATTCTGAGAGGACTTTGAGGAATTATTATCATTCTCCTGGGCCCAGAAGTCATGATGCCTAAGTTACCTCTGAGAGCCTGAGTGGGTGGGCTAAATTTGGCAAAAGACTTCTGTATGGAGACAGTAGGAGGGATGGGAGCAGCACCGGAGCATGTGTTGAATGTCGTCTGTGGTGAGGCTCTTCTGTGAGCTGATAATAGGGCCACAAACAAAACTGTGATTCCTCAAGCCCTGTGCTACCTATTGTATGACAACATCTGCTCAGGCTCTTCTGGCAGCAAAATATTCCCTGTAGCCTTTTTCCTCCGTGCAGTGTTCAAAAACTTGAAATAGTGAAGATTCATAGTGGGTTTTGCTGCCAGGAATTTTCTCCCTTAATTTTATTCTGCTTCTTTTTAATCTCCTTATCTTTAGAGAGAAGACCCTGCTGTTATCCTACCATCTTACCTAACCCTGGCTTTGTTATTATCTTTCACCTAAAATTCCCAGGTTTGTCTCCATCTTTAGCAATGTTTTACACACTCTTGGGACCTGGGACTGAAATTCTGCTCTGTGGTGTGCTGGTGGGGATGTTAATCCAGTTTACCAGACAGTGATGATCAGAATTACAATTTGTTTTGGAAAACGCTGACTATGAAGTATTTTCCCGGCTTTGCCATATTTCCTTTTTGCCCTGTGAGTTGAAGACACCTGCTGCAGGGAGGGACTGGTTTGTATGTATGCAGATCTTCCCTCAGAAGAGGAGCAGTCCTGCTCTTCGTTACACACTATCAGCGGGCCAATGAGTGCTGGCACCAGTAGCAGTAGCTACAGTAAGACTGGGGGGTTCCAATATGAGCTGGTCAGACTTCAGATAGCGTGTGCACCTGGAGGAAAAACGCCGGGGTTTGCAACTGCATCTTCAGGACAGGAGGAAGCAGAAGAGAGAGGAGCAGAATCACCCCAAGGGAGGCAGCATTGCACGTTTGTTCGGAGGTGGTTGCAGCTGACTGATCTCTGGCTCATCCCTCCAGCTGAGTGTTGAGGAGAGCTCCCCAGGAGTGGGAACGGCCACCTTCTGCGTTGGAGACCTCTCTCCCTCCCGCATGTGTGGGGCCAGAGGGGTGCATGGCAGAGGGGGCTGCTCCGACATTTCCTCTCCCAGCGAGGAGGGACCCTGTCCTTGCGAGGCTGTCGAAGGCCAGCTCAGCCCTGCGTGACCAACTACAACTGCCGCTCCTGTGTCCTTTCCCCCGGGTGCTGCGTTCATTAGCTGTGAGGCCTTAGTTTTATGGGAACCCTCCCACCTGGCTTCCTCCTGGCTTAATGACAGGCCCATTAAAGAGAAGCCAATAAAGCCACAGTGCAAGAACAGCACGAGGGCCGGCTACCTGCCTGTCTTCTTCATGTGCGAGCCAGGTCTGGGGGCAGGAGGAGGCAGAGACACCCCTGAGTTACACAGAGGTGACCCCTGAGAGCAGGGAGAGCCCGCAGCTTGCAGGCCAGCTTTCGTGTTCCACTTTGGGGCTCTCTTGCATAAACTTTTCCCAGTGTGAGGTTGGGGGTTTTTTTGTGGGTTGGTTTCTTTTTTTTTTTTTTTTCATCTCTGAGGAGGGAGGAACAAGGTCTTTTAATGAGGGGAGGATTAACAGGCCATAAGACTCAGCCCTGACAGAGCCGTCGGTCTGTGGGGCCGCTCAGCAGGACGCAGGGTAATTGGATTGGATCCCGAAGAGCACCTTGAATCGGTTCTGAGGCGGCCGCGGCGGGTTGCTCTGGAGGGGGCCGGGGGCCGGGGAGGAGGGGAGCGTGTGGCTCTTTAGAGAAGCCAGAGCCAAGATGGGGGATCAGCCGGCTCATTAAGGGATTAGAGTGTTTGTTCTTCTCAAGACTTTTGTTGCTAAAACACTTTGCACAGCATTTTCTGGAGCCTGGGGAGCTTAAAGAGCTTGTCAGAGCCCTGCTCTTGTCCCTGCACAGGAGCAGAGAGGCTCTTTCCTATGGCCTTCTTGCTGGTGCCAACAGCAGCTACTGTTAGCAACAGCTCTGCTCCCCCAGCCTTTCCCGTCTCTGGTCATAGTGCTTCTGTCTCCTGTGGGTTTTGAGGTAAAGGGGGATCATCCTTCATCCATGATTCATCCAAAGAGGATGAAGCAAAAGAAGCACATCAGGAGGAAGTCCTTTGACAGTGAGGGTCACTCTAACTTGGGCTTTTCCCCTAGTATTTGTTGCACAGACAATGAAGGACTTTGCATATTCTGTGATGCTCTCTGCAACCTTTTATGTCCCCATGGGCTCTGTGCTTGGTCTCCAGCACCTGTGGTAGCAACTTTGGGGTAAAAACTACTATAATTTGTGTATCTGGCCATCATACAAATGTTGTGACTAGAAATTATTGCATAGGCTAATTTGCCTGCCAGCATCACCTGAAATGTGCTGGCTGTTAAGATACAATGCTAGAAGAGGCTAGACAGGGAAGGAACGTTGCAAAGAGACTTTTCCTGAGACCACATCTGGCCAAGATGTCTAGTTCTCCTCCGGATCATGGGGAGAAGGTAAAAGCTCTAAAGTCAAAATCAGTAAGTGCTCAGATTGGAGTGTGGTATATTAGGAGAAGATGTCAAGGGCATATGTGGATAAAGCTCTGTTGTCATCAGTTCATCCATCCTCATGGCCCACACAGAGACTTCTTACCCAACTGTCCTTTACCTAGGCTGCCCTGGCTCTGGGCAGGGACAAACCTGGAGACACTGGCAGAACAAAGCCTGGGGAGATGGTAAAGGGGCTATGCAGCACTGGGGATTATCCCATTTTAGGTACTACCATTCCTCCCATCACTGTGGGATTGGTGAGTGAGCACCAATGATTTCTCGCATGGGGAGCAACACTTGCGGCGCGAGGACGATGCCGTGGGAGCTCTCCCTCCTGTCCGTGTGGTGGGTACATTGGCATGACCTGAGAGGGAGGGAGTTCTCAAGGACTTCCTTACGTGTGGAGGCTGAGCCCACTGCGGGGTTTGGAGGTTCAACCCTGTGTCCTGCTGTCAGGTCTCTGGCTGCTGAACATACAGTTCACACCTGGAGCCTCAGTCCCCAGCCGGGCAGTTCCGTGCCCACTCACTACCTTTCCATGTAGAATTTGATGAATTTGGCCTCCACATTTAGAGAAGTCTATGGGCTGGGCAAGGGGAATTTAATCAGTTGTGTGGAGCAGTAAATGGAAAGGAGTTCAGCAGGACCACTCCAGCTCCCAGTGGAAGTTGCACTCCCACCTCCTGTCTGTGCTGAGCAGGAGTTTCAGCTGGGAAGTGTGTAGATGTTGCGGGGGGTAGAAGGGGACAGACAGGCAAGCGGGGGGGGGAAGAGGGTTACAGGGAAAATAAATGAGACTCCCCTGAAATTAATTGTTTGAAGGGAGTGCCCCACTCGGCTGTGAATTCTGAAATGATTATTGGATTTGCAGGCAGACGGGGAACAGACCGGGTCGGGTGCACGATTAATATCTTATTGATAGCGGATTAAGAGAGCGAGATCAAATCTTTAACTGAGTGGAGATGCAGTTTATCAATTTGTCACAAAAAATGTAGCAATCAGAAGTGGAGAACATCAGGGGCGGCTTGTGGATCGATCCGTGTCAGCGCCGCACAGCACAGCTCCGCAAGGAGGCTGTCTTCCCCTCAGGTGTCCAGAGAACTGGAGGAGACCAACTTGGTGCTGGCCATGCCAAGAAGGGCGGTCCTGGGGACAGCCGGACCCACCACCAGGAGAGCTGCAGGCAGGTGATGCCATGCTCCCATGAATGCTGCACAGCAGTGCTCCGGTGTGGGGTGCAAGGAAAGCAGTGGTGCTTGAGGAGCACTGGCTTCCCCAGATGGTGGCAGTGGGAAATGTGAAGGCTCAGCCCTTAGTATGGTAGTAGGTGGGCTTGCAACCAGCCAGAGCTTCCCAGGCTTCAGGGCAGGGTGGGGAACCTCAGGTGCAGCTGGGTGGCATTTATTGAGGAAAAAGCTCATGTGCTATTGGGCCATATGATGCAAAGCTGTGGGTACTGCCTAACTTACTGGCTGTGGGCTTCCCACTCCAGTTGGAGATACGATGTGATGTTAATGTCTGGATGTTGGTGCTTCTGAATTCTGTTCACAGCTCTGCTGTCTTGGTCCTGCTGGTGAGAACTTTCCTCTGCGCAGCCTGGCATTGATGTGTGTTCTGTGTTTTGGGAGACCAGTTTGTTGACCAACTGCTCAGCCTTGATCTGTCATTATTCATGGCTCATGCACGGAAGGTATTTGCAGCTCTTGAAAGCATCTCGATAGCTGAGCAAAAAGGCAGGAGCTCCACCAAAAATATCCAGCTTAGAAAGCAGTCCTTTCCTCATTTTGAGGTAATTCTGTGACACGAAACTCCTTTTGCCAGCTCTGAAGAGTGTTTTGGCTACTTGGGGTCTTCTCAAAAAGCCTGATCTCTTAGTTGAAAATCTCAGGTTTCTCAATTAGAAAATAAAAATCACTTCTAGTCCATGTGGCTGTTGAGCTTTTCAAAGTAATCCCTAAAGGCTAAAAACAGAGCGCAAAGGAAGAGGAGTCCAGAGTCAGCTGGCTGGTAGTATTTGTTTTTATGAAATCAAACTTTTGATTTGCAGCCCTCCTTTATAGTTTTTTGTTGTGAATGTTTGGTTTTAGCAAACAGGGAAAATAAACCCAAGGCAAATGTTTAATGAGCACCTCTTTCAGAGCAGGCACTGTAAGCAGCTGTGATGTCTCTGCAGCGAAGCCTGGCACCAGACTTCAGTCACCAGTTGGACTCCAGCATTTTTTATTTTTTATTGCTAACGTAAAACTTCCTGCTATTCCAACAGATGGGGGACGGCCTGTAGAAGCCAGCAGCCTCCTTGGTGGGCTGTGGAGTCAACAGGAGTCTCTGATAGCAATTTCCCTTCTCTTAAGGCCTTGCAGAGCTGTTTCAGTCCCTTGGGCCTTTGCAAAAGATGTTGTGCACCTGGGTGAGGCATGTGATGTCGGAAACACTGTTCCTACTGAAGGCAGTCTCTCATGCCGGCACTGCTAGCTTTGAAGGCAATTACGTTCTTGCTAGGGTTGTTGGGTTTCCACATGATGCCTCCTGGCTGTTTGCAGTCGTTCTCAGGGTCCTGGAGTGTGATGGGAGCCTCTCAGGCTCGGGGGTGTACAGGTGAGAAAGGGGCCCCAGCTGGAAGCCTTTGGAAGCTGGATAGAGAAGACAGGGCGGGGAAGGAAAATCAAAGATGAGTTGGTTAATCCATGGCCTTGGTTTGCTGCCTGCTGCTTACTCCGCTGTACCATGCTGCTTTTTCCCCACCAGCGTGTCAGAGCCTGTGAGGGGCTTTGACTCCTGCCAGGTTTTTGGAGTGCTGTGAGAGCCAGTGAGGGACACCATGCTGCCATGAGTGCTGTGTGCACCATGATGGAGGGTCTGGGAGCTGATCAGTCCTTGGGCTTGATAACACAGCCAGCTGAATCAGGTGATGTAGTTTGTTCTGCATTGACACAGGGACAAAAGGCTATGTGTCAGCCTGGTTTAACTGGTATGTGTTAGCGAGTGAGACCAGTGCCTGCTCACTGCAAGGACGTGAGGTCTTGGGGTCTGCTAGGGTGCAGACCGCAAAGCAGAGGGAAAGAGATGGTATCATATGGAGGTGCAGGTGTATGCTGAGATGCCCGCTGCCTGGGCTGATTCATGATGGAGACCATGAGGTGGAGAAAGCTGCTGGCCATCACCTTTGTGTTTACAGGGTGAGCCAAGTGGGACAGGGTTGGAGAGGAATTCATGACCCAACCACCTGCCCTAGGCTTCATGTGTGACCTTCTGTTCTGGGTTAAGAAACACAGGACTAATTTATCTTCTAATGCTGGGGAAAACTGCACTTTTAGAGGACTCTAGTGTCTGAATTAATGAAAATATTTACTTTATAGCCAGCTAGGCTATGGGGCATTCAAGGTCTAAGTGTTTCCAAGCCTTGCCAGGTGCAGGCATGAGGAGAAGCGAGGCCTGGGTATTTGACCCAGGCTGGCCAACAGGATTATTTCATACTATGAACGTCACATTCAATATAAATTAGGAAGTTTGCTGCGTAGTCTCTCTCTCCCTTGATGGTGGCAGTCCTGAGAAACTCCTTGGCCCGGTGCTGGACGCCTGAGCCCTTCCCTTCCTCCTGAAGCCATTGCACTCGCAATGTCCAACATTTGCTGTCCACTGCTGGGAGTGCACAGTTCCCTACTGATATAATTGGCTGAGTATAATTCTTGTATATCTCATATTAGTGTCGGGATTAGTACTGGTTCTTTAGTATTATTGTTAATTATTTAGTCTTATCCTATTAAATTTATTCATATTTCAACCCTCATGTTTTCTTGCTTTCCCTGATTCCCCTTTCCGGGTGGAGAGGTGTCATCGGGTGATAGAATAATTGTCTAAATGACAATAAATTGTTATGGGCTTTCTCAAACCATAACACCTTCCTCTCCTCCTGGCTCTTTCACTGATCCTACTACTGTCCCTGAGGTCTCATATAACTCCCTGTACCTCTCTGTCTCCCTTTGCTAGGCAAGCAAAGGCTGGTGTGGGTCTGAGCTGCCTTGCTCTTTAGATGGAGAAGACCACCTTTCTAAAGTACATCACTGTGGCCCTGGTGCAGCCACAGATTTAACCTGGTGATTCCTATTTGACCCGACGCATATGGTCATCTTCTCTGCTCTTTTTACAGAACCCACTTTGGCACATGTAATAGGATGGCCTCTGCTAAGGCTTGAGGCTGTTCAAGTCCAGAGGAAAGAGGCCAGAGCTAGGATGGAATCCCGTAGCCATGAGCTTCCCTATGCTGAGTGTCCCCGACTGGGAGCATGTGGGGCTCCCATCACAGCCATGGATGTCTCACAGTGAAGCCTTGGGAAGTCCCCAGAAAGAAAAGCATGTGTGGCAGGGGAGAAAAATGTGAATTTGGGGCAAGAAAGGGTCTGAAGAGGAGACAGTGCTGAAGATGTGCTGAATGTGTGGGGAGGGATGGCAAAGAGGCAGGAGATGGGGAGGGGGCCCTTGAGATGACATTTCGCTGCTCTTTCTGTGCACTATTGTGTAAACATGTTGAAAGCCATAGAGAGCCTTTGTTTTGGAAAGAGCCCCGAATTAATTGTGATGTACAGGCTGCCCTTCAACAAGATCTGGGCCTCTTGTTCGTTTCTCCCCCCAGCCTTTCATAGTGTCCACCCCCAGAAAGAGCAGGGCCGGGCAGCCCCCCTCCACCCTGCTCCTGCTGCACCTCCAGGGCCGGCAGTGGGAGGCAGACCCATTCCTGAGCCCCCTGCATGGTGGGGTGCCCTTGCAGACAGGGGTGCCACAGGCCTGGCACCCCCCCACCAGACCAGGCTTCCCTCTGCCAGGTCCCACCCGGGGCCGTGGGGAGGACCCTCCATTGAGGGCCCAGCCGCTCGTGGCTGTCATATGACCGGTGTGGCCTTCCTCAGTACTGGGCTTGGGGGGGCTAATTAGCACATTCAGGGGCACTGCTGGAGTGGAAAGGCGCTTGTCTGGCGGCGGGGAGCTGGGAGGTGACCTGGGGGGCTTGGTTCTCCCCGCTTTCCTCCTCCTCCCACACTACTGGGGCGAGGGGCGGCAGCCACTGGGGAAGGGGAGCTAGGATGGGAAGGGCCACCGCGGCCGACCTTCGTCAGCGGTGGCTGCAGGAGGGGATGGCGGCCGGAGAGGCCGGGTCAGCCAGGCGCTGCCGGCTGGGGCGCGGGGCTGTGCCGGCGGGCGAGGGGCGCCGCGGGGCCCTCTCCTTTCACTGCTGGCCGGTTCTGCTCCACAGACCCTCCCTTTGTCAGCCCTCTGAATGGGAGCCCTGCCTGCCCGCGGCCCCACTTTTAATTAGGGCTTCCGCTGCCGCCCGGCCCCCCTCTGCCTCTCTCCCCCCGCCGCTTTTAAATCCTTTGACATAATTTAGCACTCGCTCTTCGCTTTGCCCTGGCTGCCGGCCGGGATGGGAGAAAGGCGAAGAGAAGCCAGCCGGAGCGCCAACGGCTGGGCATGTCCGGAGCCCAGCCGGAGGGCCAGGCACCAGGCCGTCCCACCGCTGCCAGCCCAGGGCAAAGCCGAGGTGTGCCGCCTGGCAGGCCACCGTCCCCCGGGCTGCAGGCCTGGGGGGCTCGGCCACCTCTCATCACAGCTTAAAACCCCCAAGCCACCTCTCAGCCCCATGGGCACTGGGGTGGTTAGTCTGGGTTAAGCCCTGAAAGGTGGCTGAGACAGGATTTTTCTTTTTTTTTTTTGTAAAAATCTGAATCCTGCCTCTTGTGGCATGCTGGTGGCGCTTGCAAAACAGCTCCTGGATTTAGTTCTTGGGAAGACCTTTGCTGGAAAACATGGTTTGCATTTGGGAGGCAAATGAAAGTAAGCCCACTGTTTTGTTACGGTTTCTGTCTCTGCTTTAGACTTAATGGTGGTACTTGATGGGCAACTCAGGAGTTGATGGGCAGCCAGGAGTTTCAGTCACATCCTCCAGATTTCTCCATACCTCAGGTGTGTGTCTGTAACTAAGGCAAAGTTTTAGTCTTTTTTCTACGCAAAACACATCTTGGTGTCCCACACAGGCGCATCTTCAAGAGATTCGAGTGACAGTATATGACTAGTCTCTTACGGAGAAGTGAGATGCTGTGTTTATGCAGATAAACACAGGGAAGGAACGCAGCTCCAGCCAGGATTTACAGATCCTTCCTAGGCTAAATTTAATCTTGTTGGCTCTTCCTTGGACGCTTGATCCAGAAGCCTCCCTGTGGTGGTAGCTTGTCACTTTTGATATTGAGGCTCTTATTTCCTTCTGAGGTGGTCTTTCATTTGGGTGAAATGCAGTTGTCCCCCACAGAAACAACAGCTCATGCCTCAGGGACAGGCAGCTCTGCTGCTCCTTGTCCCAATGCTGTCTCCATGCAATGGGCTACCAAGCATCAGGGCTCTGGGGTGTGATGCCCTGCATGGACCCTTCGGTCTGCATCCCCTGCCGTGGGTGGGCAGAGAGGAGATTGAACGTGATGGACCCTTATACCAACTGCTGCACCATCTGCTGCTGGATGGGTTTGTGGGTGATTGTAGAGGGTCTGCAGGGAGAAACCTCTCTGGAGTGGGAGAGGGTTGGGGGATGGACAGAAGTTCCTCTTTGTGCTGTAATTCCCCCTCTCCTTTCCTCTATCAGCAACTGTTGGCAGGTGGGAGTCTCCTCATCCATCAGCCACCCACCACGAGCATGGGGCCGGAGCTCCAGCCACTGGAGCCTCCCAGCCTTCTCCCCCCAGCATGAGGCATCCCAAGACCACTATGGTGCCAGCAGCACTTGGTCAGAAAAGCATGGCTGCTTCCCAGGCTGCTAATACCTGCGCAGCCCCAGCCCTGCTGCAGCCAGCCCGACGCCAGCTGGGTTTGAGCCATGGCAGTGGGACCCGGCAAGGGCGAGCTGAGCAGATGCTGAGGTGCGGGCCAGGGTGGGTGGTGCAGTTTGGATGTTTCTACCTCATCTGATACAATCAGCATGGCTGTGCACATGAGAGGAAAGTTGTTCAATAGGAATGACCCATGATGCTGGGTTAATTCTGTTTACAAAAGAATAAATATTATAGCGGTGTCTTATAAAAGAGAATCAATAGCTTCCCTTTGCTGGGTGATCCCTTCATGTCTTCGAAAATCGATTCCCCCCCATTCCCCTCCTCCTCGCTGCACAGCTATCTGTTTTTCGGGGTGACGGGGGGGTCAGGCGATTATTGAAGTATATGTGAATTTACAATATTAACGACTCACGACGGTGTGTCCGCAGGTTCACGGTGAATTAATTATCTGTTTAAGAAGCCATGAAGAAATCAATCAATGAAAATTTCTCACTCTTTTGAGAGTGAGGGAGCTTGTCAATTTTTTTTTTTTAACATGCACCACATTTAAAGGAGCAGTACAGCTTTTTTTCAGCAGAGGGGTGGTGGGAGGGAAGCTGGTTTGGGGCTGAGGGAGACCTGTTTGGTTCAGTGCAGCACTGGCAGGAATAGCAGCCCCATTTATTGTCCTCCTCAGAGGGGAGTAGGCACTAAGGATACATCTCGAGGTGGTTTTGTCCTTGAGTTAAGCCAACGGTGGCCTTCCATAGAGGGAAAGGGAAGGGCCCGGTGGTAGGTAGCATGTGCTAGCAGACACCATTCTGGTGGGGCTGCGGGGCACTGGGCTGCGGGCAATGAGGTCTGTCACAGATGTGATCTCCTCCTAGTTTGCAGGCCCTGCTGCCCCTCTCCTGGAGACCCATCTGCCGTCACTGAGCTGGCAGAGGGCAACGCGAGGCTGTGCCTCAGCTGCTCCAGCCTGGGGGGCGCGGGACAGGCTTCCATGATGGAGACAGGAGACAAGGAGTAGCAAAAAAAGAAGAGCAGCTGAAAGCAGTAATATCTCAAATCAGCTCAAGATGTGCTGGAAGAAGTCTGTCAGAGCGCTTCATGACTCAGCCTTCAGCATTGACTGCCATGTCTAAATTTGGGATAGGCACTGCTGAGGGTGAAACCGTAAGGCAATAGGCTCAGCACACCTGAACACAGCCACTCTGGGCCTCCTCCACAGATGCAATGTCAGGCAGCTCCGGACAGCAAATGGCTCAAGACTGCTGTTCTCGCCACCTGGCGCTAAAGCTGCAGACAGAGGAGGGACCCCTGTGCTGGATCCCAGGATTCATCCATCCCTGGATGGATCCCAGAACTGCTAAGAGAGTGAAGGAGTTTGTCTGCGATTCCTTATGCCTGCCCTGACCCTCTTAAAAACTGTCCCATCTCACCTCTCTTCTGTCTGTGGAGGATGTCATGTATTGACACTTGGGCAATGACAGATAGCCCAGTTAAAAGAGGAACAAGTGGGGCAAGGGGAGAGGAGAGGAAGCTGAAAGGAGGAGGAGGATGAGGGACACAGAGCCTTTGGCAGGAGAAGTATTTTAGACACTGCCCCTTTCCTTCATCCCAAACTACCAAACAGGCAGCAAGGCAGGGATGCTGCAGAGACAAAGCCACATTATTTGGGTAGTGGGGGATAGGGGGAAATGTATGTGGGTGGCAGGCAGCTGGAGACCCTGACAAACAGGCTAGAGGAGGGGCAGGAGCAGGGACAACCTCTGAGGCTGCTTCTGCCCTTGCAAGCCCAGGCAGACATGGCCCCTTCCCAACCCTATAATCCTACTGGCCTGTGCCGAGAGGAGTCCCCGCCAGGCACACCCATCGCTGTAACCAGAACGGAGAGAAGAGCCCATATTGACACAGGAGCATCTGTGTCAGTAATTGTCACACAGCCTGGCAAATTGCTTCAATGTGCCATCCCCTCCAGCCGCACAGCTCAGCAGCGGCAGCAGGCCTGGGGGGATGCGCTGCTGCCAGAGAGATGGGAAAAGCCTTGGACCCAGTGGAAAGGGTCAGGACCCCACAGGGACCTGCTGGGTCCTAGCTTATATCCCTGTGTCTTGACAAAGTCTCGCCTGATGGCTGTTTGGCAGATGCTCTGGCTGCAGTGCTCTGTTTTACTCAGCTCCATCGTCCTCAGTGCGATATTCCTGATTCAGACCACAATGAGAAAGAAGGGAAAAATTCCCACCATCCTTCAGGCTGCCATTTACACCAGCCAAAGGAGGTTTGACAGAGGGTCACGCTGTCCCTCCCTCCCAACCCTTAGTTGACTGCTGGGAACTGGGGATCCTCACCAGTTTACTCTAGATGAGTGCCCAGCTTTTCTCTTATCCATACATGCAGCTACTTTCTGAGTCTAGACAAAGCTAGAACAGAAATAAAAGGTGAGGTTTCCAAAAAGGACTAGGTACCCAGTTTGAGGCTACGTGAACCACAGCTTTTGAGATGTCACAGGTTGGAGCCATTCAGTGCCCTTTAAAGTCACCAGGTCGACCACAGGTGACTGGTTTTATATCCCTCTTTTCTTTTTCAATAATCTCTAGTATTGTATTTCCTGTGCTTTTTAATGGCAGTGCAGTTCTGGTGGAGATTATTAAATTTGCCTCCATGCATCCAGGCATATAACTTTCACAAAACACTCCAGGCCTAATCATGACGTTGTGAGATAAGCAAGGCGTCCAGAATTTGGCTTGGTGTAGGAAACTCTTCGCAAGATGCAGTTATCTGTAAAAGGTCATGGTTAAAGCCCGCCTCCTGACCTGCTGCCGCTGGATACACACCCTTCCACCTGTCAGGAGTCCAGCCCGTCTTGTGCCCTAGCTTATTTGGTGATGAGAGAACCAGCCAATATAAAAAACAAAACCACCAACAAAACACGTTCAAGCCTAAGCATAGTAATTCAATTTAATACTAATGACTTTACCAGCACTCCTTTAATGGCTATGGATTTTGCTTATCTATTGGAAAATATCTCTGACATGAAGAGCCCATAGTGTCTTCCAGAGGAGAAGGTGTCACTGGTTAGAATAGTTCCCAAGACATGATATAATGTGGGACTGCAAGGTCTCTTGGACTTTCCCAATACAGTCTAGTTTGGGGTGCAGTTAGTGTTGTGATAGGGGATGTGGGTACAGCCATCCATCAGGGAGCTTGCGGAGGGTTAAGAAGTAGAGTGTTAATGCCTTGCTCTCCCATCTGGGTCAGCCGGTGGTCCAGTGCTTTGATTTGCTGCAAGTGGGTCTCTAGCTCTGACACAATCAGTGTGGTGGTTTCATGTGCCTGGGTCTCTCTACTGATAAATATTATGTCCCAACTGGATGCAAGTGAAGGAAGCCATGGATTTCAACTCAGTTGACTGCTGAGACCAATATACTTATTTCTCTCCAGACCTCCCAAGGAACCTTTAATAGCCTATTGATGGGCCGTTTTGTCCCACATTAGAGGTGGGTGCATTAGAGAGGCAGATGAAATGACTTCTTAAATACAGGAAATCCCAGGTGTTTGCCAGCATCTACACAAGCAAATCAACTGTGTAAGATACCCCTGTTACACTTGTGGAGGATGACTGGTTCTGACAGAGCTGTGCGATGAACACCAAATGGATATCACGTGCACAAGGGGTGGCATCCCCGTGAGTGGTAGGCAATGTTTCAGATGAACCACACTTTGCCCTGGGTTCACTAGGAAGGAAAGCTCCAGCTGCCCTTTAGCCACATTCCTAGCGGGTCAGAAATGCCACTGGAGCAGTCAGTGGAAAAGCCAAGCACCATGGCTAAAGCAGCGATTCAGAAGACCTGAATCAAAGGAGGAACATCATGGTTCGAAATAGACCTTCGGTGTTTGATATTACTGGACAATAATATTATGCAAAAGGGATGAAGAAGCTAAGAGGATTAGATGCTAATACACCGCTAGGAAATATAAGCAGCTGCTCTCATGGAATATATTTATGGCCCTCACAGTACAACTGCTGCCCGAGTGAGGACCTACCAGGATAGCTGGGGAGTTCATAAACTTGTCCAGTGTGTGAGTATCCAATACACACCAGATACATGTTTTGAGGCCTAGCAATGAGCTTGTGTTACAAGAAAGAGATGTTTCTACAAATGCTTCAGACACCAAAGACTTTCCAAGTGGAATGTCTCTGTTCTTGAGTTCTGATCTCTACTGCGTCCTTTCCTGCTAGAGCAAACACTAACTTCCACATGACCAACCCACAGAGTCCTGGAAATAGCCGAAAGGCTCCAATCAAAATAACACCCATTCGGATACAAGCCCGTACCGGGGCATGTCTGCCCTGCAAAATAGCCCAACCAGAGGTGTGCAAGCCCCTGTATCTTAGCACTTCCTCCAGAGCTACGCATGAACAAATAAGCCATGCCTCTTGCATCCAGCCAACTCCGACCGCTCCTGCATACTGCCATGCTTCAGAGCTCAGCTCTGACTGTACCTGCCAGCACAGGCACACCCAGTGAGAGACAGTGCCTGCTGTCACCTGGTGACACTGATTGGAGAAACTTGGCCAAGGACACAGAGGAAAGAAGTGGAAGAGTGAGGGCTTGAACCTGGATCCCAACCAAGTACACTCTCCGCTTGTGATTGAAAGTTTGAAGAATAACAACAAAAAGGTTATTTTTCCCCAGGGAAAGCTCTGTCACTGCAGACTTGCCATGGCCTTTATGTCCCATTGGAAGAGGCTGTTCTGCCAGGGAGCCAGCCTGACTCTTTCAGATCTGTGTAAGGCTGGGAAGGAAAGTTCCCCTCAGCTCCCAAACTGGTGCTTCATGGCAGATGCAGTCACAGCTTCTGCTGTGACTTTCCCAGGAAAGAAGGCTGCCCTTCTTTCCTGGGAGACCTTCCAGACCCACACCTAGAGGAGGAGTTCCCAGAACAGGACTTCCAGCTGTTCAGCTGGTGGTAACAGATTGGCCTCTGCTATGAACCAGGCATTGGAGAGGGGGGCACATACTTTATTATTTATTACATACTTATTATTACTTACATTCTCTGTGGTTTGGTCACCAATTGCTCCTATGCCAGCTGTCATTCCTACCACCAAGAATCTAATTCTGTCTTTTGTATTCCTTTTTAATGCTTAAATCCCAAGGGCTATGTTCTTCTCTGGGCTATGCCATTCAGAGTGAAAATCACTTGCAAGAAAGATCTACCAGAATTACATGAGACTGATAAAGATCAGGATCTTTAAGCCAGAGGAGGTTAATTTACAGCTTACAAGTTAGTTAATGTGGCTTAAGGAAACCCACTGAAGTCCCAAGCTTCATGCTTTATAATTTGCATATTGACTCCAGTATGTCCATCACCAACTCTTTACCAGGCAGATGCTGGCTGCATATCCCCTTCCCCACACATCACCATGTGAGTACAACAGGAAATCTTAAAGGTATCTACAGCACCGGCGTTACCACTGCTCAGCTTCTCAGATGTTTTCTTTCTGGGTGCACAACACAATGCTGTGACGGTGACGGGAGAGACATCACCCGTTGGGTCTTGTGATGGGGAAGAACTGTGGTGCTGAAAAGGATGGGGTTTTTTGAGATCTGCATGAAGCACAAATGCCTCTGCATGCCTTTTTCCCTGCTACAGAAAGCCCTAGCCTCCTTCTCTTCACCGCTTGTGAATCCATGGGCAGCCGTGCAGCTCCACAGCTTAGACCAGCTGCATGAGGGCCAAGTGGAGGGATAACTGGGTATGCAAAATTCAGGCCCACCTGCGGTGAAATGCAAGGAAAGAGGTAACTGCAAGGGTGCAGAAGGTGCTGGTGAGCCCATGAAGAGAGGTTGCACCTTTGTATTAAATTAAGCGCTATTACTGATCACTGGGGAAAAATTGAACAGGTTTGGCTTCCTCAGGGTGGCTGCAGGAGCAGCCTCAATGGGAGAGCTGGTGTGGCCATGACCAGGGAAAGGGTTGACCTTCTTCTCTCCCTGCAGTCACCTCCGGCTGCCCATCATCTCGCCCCCTCAGTCCACCAGCAGTGCTTGGCAGAGAAGGTTTTGCAACCTCCCACTGCCTGGGTGTCCAAAGCTGGAGGACCAGGGGGTGACAATCCCACACTGTCACTCCCTGTGGAGCTTTGGGAAACCTGCGTGAGTGTGCGAGTGAGGCACACGTGTGCCGGGGAGGGGCATTGTGTACACACTTCTCCATTCACAGTGGCTTAGCTCAAGTGTCCCCCTCCCTCTCCAAAGCATCCCTGACACTCTAGGTGAATATTTGAAAGACAGGATCGGGGCTTTGGTTCGAGAGCCTCTTTGTACAGTGCTAACTGGTTTCAGGGCTGTAATTATCTCTCCAAGAGAAGCTGTAAATTGGATTAAGGCACTGAGTTGCAGCTGAGTGAGCTCCCTCCATTGCCCCACCTGGTGGGCTGCTGAGCGATAACAAAAAATGCCGAGAAATCGGATTTGGATTCTGCTTCACACTCATGGCTTCCTTCTGGAAAAAATGAAATTTTTCCGGCAGAAAGGGCTGGCATGGGTTTGCTGGCAGTATCAGTCCTGGGCTCGTATCATCTGCTGGCACTCTTCCGGAAACGCGATCCCCTCCGTTATCAGCGAGAAATAAATAAATAAACAGCAGGAGATGTTTTGGCAAGGAAGGAGGAATCGCACCAAGAGGCGTGTGCATACGCGCACACACACGCACACACACACTCACCTCGGCACCGTGTCTTCACAGCCCGAGCTGTCTGTCGCAAGCAGAGGAGAAAGAGGGAGGTGGCAGCACAGGCACAGGGAGATGTTTTTTTCTGTTGTTTTTTTTTTTTTTTAATTCCTGTCCTCTGGGCTGAAATAAGAGCCCATTTTTAGTAGCTTATGTTGAAGGCATAGAGGGCCTGGGCCTTTGCTCTTGAAGCAAATCACTGTCCCCCCCAAAGCCCCAACAGCATCTCTCCCCATGCCCTTGAATAAGGTACTGTTTCTTTCCCGTGGGTGCTTTCAGCCCAATATGAAGGTCCAAAACTTATACTGAGAGGCAATACAAGTTCCCTGGCTGATTTCAGCATCTTGACCAGGACAGACTAGCATTTGTCTCATGGGAGCCCCCTTTGACATGGGAGAGGCTTCGTATCTGGGTTCCTTTTTATACACAGAAGTGTATATTTCCCTTTGGAAATGCAGCAGCACTGCACTGCAGGAATCTTTGGGGCAGGATGTTTGGGCATCCCCCCCAGCAGGGGATGGGCATTACGGATCAAGGCCCCTGAGCGAAACCATCAGGTTACACTCTGAACTTGCTGGACCCATGCAGAGTGACATGGCTGATGGCTTCATTTCCAGACAAAATTTATGATGGACCATTTCTGTCCATGGAAGAACCAGATTATCCTGCATTTGTATGCAGTCTAAACGCTACTTTCTCTTCACAAGTAGAGATCCTAGCACCAGCTTTTCAGGTGAGGCCAATCAGTAAGTTATCCATAATTTCATTTATTCTGGCTCTTAGAGCTATCAAATGGGGCTTGTGTCTCCCTGCAGTCTTTTGCACTTTGCCATCTGCAGAGTGGTCTCCCGCTGCTGGGCAGTTCCAACCAAGAGGGCAGCAGCTTCCCACCCCTCCTGGCCATGAGGGACACCAGGAAAGGCATCCCTTGGTGTCTGTGGCGGTGACGCGTGTCGCCTACTGCATCTGAGAAGTGAGGTAGCCGCCTCTGCCCATCGGCTGCCCCTGCCAGCTGGCACAGAAGCTCCACTGGCAGGGACTGAGAGGGCTGCCCTGGGCTGCGTGGCTGCCGAGGGAGGAGGGGTGCCTCCAAAGGGAGACATGCTCCGAAAAACCTAAAGGGGAGTGACAAGCCTGGGGAAATGAGCCCCCAGTCATCTTGCCACCTCGCATGCACTGCGAGGCCAGTAATCCCCTGTATGGCTCCAGTGTCAGCCAAACTGTTCAAATGCTGTGGAGATGTTCTACAAACTGCCTGCTAATGTAGCTTCTTCCCCTTTGTGTCCCCAGGCATCCAGGTCTCGGTTAAGTCCCTGTAATTCTTCCCGTCCTGCCGTCTGAGTGCAGCCGCTGCACCATGTCCACATGGCCCGACACAGCCCTGGGAGGGCAGCCTTGGCCTCCGAGGCTGAAGGATGCTCTGCCAAATGAAGCCCCACTGGACCTGCACAGAGGAGGCCTTCTGCAGCCTCGCTGCTCCTCACAGTTGATTCTTGCCTTATGCTCCTTTCCTCTGGTCCTGATCTCACGCTACAGTGCAGCACCACAGCACGGCGCCTAGAGCAGCCTGTCGGCCTCTCTTCTCTCTCCTGCTCTCCTCAAACCACCTAGAAACCCATTTTCTCCTCTGCTGAGTTCTTAGAAAGTGAAAGAAGTGTCCAAGGGCTCAGCACTCGCAACTGAGTTCAGTTCAGATGTATGTCCTGAAAATAAAAAGGCCACATCCCTCATCAGGACCCAGGATATATATAGCCACACTTTCAAAATGTCTCAGCGATTCCCATGTATCCCACAAATTCTCCCCAAAACACAGTGGGGTAGCGAGCAATTTCCTGCTGGAAATTCTGCCTTCCTTTGGGTGCCATCTAACGCTGATCTTTATGTTTCTGTCAGCTTAACTTATTATTTGGTATTCAATTTGGCAATAAAATTTTTATATACCAGGTACAGTGTATTACAGATACACAGATAGATAAGTGTTTATGCGTGTGTGTTCCTGTAAATTATAATAAGAATTTTGTTATTTTGTTCATCAGTTTCAGCTCCGTTTTTCACACCTACGAAGCTTTTGCAAATCCTGACATGGAAAGAACAGATATACCGATTCTTATCACTGTTAAAACTTCTTCAGCGATAAAAATTTGGTTTCTTTTCCATTTAAATATTGAAAGACACTGGTAGGAGAGCTGTATATTTAACTCCAACCTTCCAAAGAAGGACTGAACATTCATAAATTATCTTTTTTGTTTCATTAGTCATGGACTCAGCCATTCCTGAACAGAGAAGTATTTAAGTACGTGCTAGGTGTTCAGCACATGCTTAAGTGCTGGGGACTTAAAGAGGAACTTCAATTGCTGGGTGCCACTGTAAGCAAGATACTGAATTCCTCCCCAGGAGTGACTGTATTTCGGTGGTGGCCTAGCTGGTCCTTTACTACCTTTTGCAAACCTCTACCAGAGTCCCTGAGCTCATGAAGTTTGCATGGCTGTACTGATGATCCCTTCTTGACCATTCTCCCTAGGAGACTGTGACATGCCCTCTATATAGTTTTGGAAATTATCTTTATTTTATACCTGGAACATTGTCTTTGCAAACATTTTCCCTCACCGTATGTGTTTGTGTGTCTTTCATACCTTTTACTGTGTGTTTTATTGTCCTTGCCATTTTAAAAGCAGGAACATGATTTATAGATGAAATTAATGAGGAAATCACCTGATGCTGAACTGATCCTGGATGTCACAGTACTTTAGACCTGATGCTGGTGCAAACAGAACACAGACATCTGGGCTGCTCCAGATTCCCAGTCCCACAAGCAATATGGCCTTGGGATCAGTCCGGCTAAGGCTCTTGTTCCTGTACGTTTTTGCTTTCTGCAGGATAGAGGAGTGCGTGGTTCTGATAACATCTTATTTTCTGCTCATCAGGCTGCAGTTGGGTTTGTGACTACAATTAAAAGCAGCAGGCCAAATCCCTCTGCGCTTTAACAGCCCTGAAGTCAATGGAGTTGCTTCAGTGATGAATTTGGCCTGAAAGCTTCTGGTCTGGTTTTAGCCGGCTGCCCACAAGCCCAGATCTAAGGCACGTCTTGGGTGGATTTATATTTATGTTTGAGAATGAGGAGACAGTCAAAGAGTTAGATGCCTTTCACATCCAATTTACGTCGTTAAAGGCTGCGGAGCCTTCTGCATGGAAACAGGTTCCTTTACTTCTGTAATGACTATTTTTTGGCTCTCCATAACTTCCTTCACATACAGGACATAGGATGTGGCAGGTGGGATGCCTCAATTGTGCCAGTGTCTAACAGGATGACTTTGGCAGAGCCTCTTAATCTCTCCGTCCTTGAGTCCAGCCACTACATCTGTAACCTGTGTTGTGTGTTGTTAAAGCACAGTTTTCTTTTTACCCCTCAGACAGCTGTAAAGAGCTGAGTGAAAACCTCCCAGGATTTGTGTTAGAGCTGTAGTAGAGAGAGTCCCTGCCCCAGAAAGCTTCGAAGTTAAATAGCCAGGAGGGACAAGTGCAGGAAGGGAATGAGCCGGGGTCCAGCTTTTAGATGGAGGATTACACATTCCCCAGAGTGGATTCTCTCTTGCTGCAGTTTCAGCCTCCCTGGTTCTTCTTACCCACGGAGTAAATTTTTCACAAGTAAATGTCTCACAATTCTTCTCTTTGCTAAAATTTAATGTTTTGTCTTCCTCCCCCACAAAATCCAGACTTACTCCTGATCTTAAAGCAAGCAAGCAGGCAAAGCTGAATTTTTGAGCTGGGAGGAAATCAAGCCAAACTATTACTCACAGGTGTGCACCCTCCATCCCTGGCCCCTGCTTGGCACTGCAGGGCTGGAGGTGGGGCTCAGGGCTCCCCCATCCTCACCAGGCTCTGCAGGGAGATGGGACTGTCCCTCGGTGAGACACAATATGGATGTGGAGTGCAAGATGAGGTCATCCCACAACCGTGAGTGTGGGGGATTTCTAGAGAGGAGGAAAGGCTGACACAAATGCGGGGGTAGAAGGGATGCAGGAGGGAAGGGAGAGAAACGGTGGATGGGCAGGATTCCCATTTCGACTTTATCTATACAAGAAGTTTTAACTGTAGCAGCAGGGTAAACACAGTACATTTCCCTCCAGCATTTACGCTGATATAAATAGGCTTTTTACCAGTTTTACTTTATTCTCTTATAGGCATGAAATTAAGCTACACAGGTATTAGGTACACGTATACCAGTATAACTGTGCTCACAGTCTGAGGGGGGTTATACTGATTTAGCCACAGGGGGTTTTAAGCAGATTAAAGAAGTTAAAAGATGGTATTTAAACCATCACTAGTAATATACATCGATTCCTAGCTGCGGTCTTTCTTTTATCCATGTACGCATTTTCTGTACTGATGTACCTATACGCACATGAGCTTTTGCATCGAAAGCATACTAATTTTCCTCTTTCTCTCCATATTTTTCTCTTTTAACCACCAAGTGAAAAATGTGTGCAGTCTGCAGTTTGTTCTTCATCCCTTCTTTATAATTTGAAGATGCTTTCTTAGCTTCAGAGAAGTATAGGAATGATAGGAGGAAGGCAAATAAAGAGTTCCTGTTGCTCTGCTTTTTCAAACTTCAGGCTATTTGCAGTGTGACTAAAAGAAATAAGAAAAGTTGAAAAGTAAGCACCCAATTGAAGAGCAACAGCATTTACTGTAAGAAAGTCAGCAGTGAGAGTGAGTCAGGTAAAATGGTATCTCCTGCCTTCTCAACAGCCCCACTTGGGGAATTAAATATTTTTTCAATATTTCTAATTCCAGACTTTTTAAAAAAATATATCAAAAAAGAAGGGAAAATTGAGGAAAACAAAGAAAGGAGGACAGGTGGAGAAAAGACAGCTGGAGAGCAAGAGGGAAAAAGAAGACAAGAACAAAGTAAATGTGGAACAAGGGAGTGAGGATTAGGAAAGTGAAATTTTGTTTGAAAATACAGCTGAGGTGGAAGGGCTCTGCCTGTGCAGGCCATTTCCACCTGCACCCCAAATTTAGTGTTTTAAAAAAGATTCAGTGCAGCTGGCGACTATTTATGGCTCTGTGTGTGCAGAAGGCACTAGCTTGGACTGGCTGCTGGCTTAAACCCTCGCCTTCAGCGGATGGTTTAATTCTGATTGAGGCTGAGCCATCATGTAGACACCATTGCTTGTAGCCAGTAAAGTCCGATCAGCCATATTGACTCGTAAACCCAGCCACGAGAACTATGATAAAAACCATACTTTCTTGTGACCGTGCTGTTGAAATTATTCTCTCCTTGTTAAAAACCTCTGCCATCCCCAGCCAACATTTTCCTCAGAAAAAAACCCAGCCATTAAAGCAAAACAATAAAGTGTTGAGGAATTAGTAATTCACTGAAGAAAAACCTACTTTTATGAAAGACCACAATAACAATTTAAAGAAAACTATTGAATTCCCTGTGCAAATCTCATGAGGTGCGGCACGGATGGGGCCATGTGGTGAGGCAGAGGGCTGGATGTTCGAAGGGCTGTGGGATGTGGATGGGCAGAGTTGGGTAGAGCACGGGTGTGTGGGGCAGATAGATGGATAGGTGTGTGATATGTGTGTGGAGGAATGGCTGAACACAAGGTGACAGAAATATTCACTTTTGTGACTGGGCTGACAGGCAGGAAGTATGTTTTGAAAGTTCAGAAAACCTCTGGTTCAGCGCTTTGTTTTGCCATCACCTTTCAGATGGCCTTGGGTAAAGTACTCACACTTTCATACACTGGTGATAAGAGGGATGCCGTGTCACACTGGAAATCATGGCGAACAATCCTTCAGAGCCTGAGAGATGCTCATATTCTGCAGTAATAGGGCTCAGACAAGAACCTCGGAGAGGACGCAGGCACAGTCTGTGGCCAGGACACTGCTGAAATTCTGTGCCGTAACATGCATTCCCCTCCAAGTCTGCTACCTCACACCTCGTCCTGGTGGTCCTCCACCAAGCCATGTTTCAAACCAGCTCTCCCAGTGTGCTGGTGTGTCTTCATGCTTTGCAAGCTTTGGACCTGCCATTGCCCTTATCACTTCAGTGCTGTAGAGGTGGTTTAAAAGCTTTCTAGGGTAGTTTGTCAAATGCTGTTCATTCAGTTTGAGCAAGAGGAGTCCAAAGATAGGGCATCTCTGGACTGCTTTATCTGGAAGGAGTCTGTAGACAAGCTCCCCACACCTGCGTCAGAGTGAATGTGTCTCTGCAGAGAACCGGTGGGACGAATAGCAAACCATCTGCACCTTCACTCACTAATGGTTGAAATGACTCTAGGAGAATTCAGCATGTCTTTTAGTCTTCAGAGATTGATAAACGTTTTCAATTTCAGTCTCCCGACAAAGTGCAGGTTTAGCCGTATCTCTCAGTGGCATCTGGACTATGAGCAGAGCCATAAAAACGGGGCATTTGAATGATCTTGCAAGAACATCCTGCTGGTTCAGCAAAGCTCCAAGGAATTTTCTCAAGCGACACCACTCCTAGTTGGAGTATATGTACGTTATTGTGGAAAAGACTTCTGCTCCTGATAATCGCCATGGTTGATTCTGAGATAAGGTTGCACAGAGCTTTTTAGGTAATGCCGTATCATGAACACCAAAGACAGAGTAGATCAGAAACTACTGGTGATGGTCATGGCCCAGGACCCTCTGGATTTGGTGTAACTGTTCTCACTGGGGTTTTTTTTGTGTCTGGTGAATCTGTTTGGCACCACTTGTCTTGGATCTTTGGTGGCTGGATGGGAAATGGGGAAGCTCTTCATCAGGGACTTCCGTTTGGGATGGCCAGTGTGTCTGGTTAGTCGTCTGTGGGGCCTGAGAGACAGGGACTTCCAGATAGGAGGGATGTTCATCCAAAGCCTCCAGTTATTCCCTGTTCACACTTACGCTGGCTGTCTCTTTCTGGCTCTGTCAGCCTACATGAAGACACTGACTTCTAGGCCCAGTATAAAGGCACGTGCCCCCATTTGGATCCGGTTGCCTTCCCCCTTCTTTTCTCAGTGGGTCCTACCGAACTCCCTCCCCAGTCCTGGATCCAAAAGAATAATGGCTTTATGTAGCTTGTAAAATTCTATTATCTCTGTATTCAAAACTCAACAACTGGGAAATGGCTGTAATAAGCGTGTTATTAAGCGTGTAAATACACTTTAACTTCAGACCTCCAAAGGAAGTCTCTTGCTGTCTTCCTTGCTGTTTCCCCTCCATGTTTTCACCATGTGGTTGGATTTCATGGATATACCTACTTTCCCCCCTCTCCTTGGCTGGCATGCTGTCCCATTTGACTGTGGTAAGGACGATGCTCCCCTCCACTGAGTGTACCATGGAGTCTTCTGGAGAACTCCGAGTCTTCAAGGGAAGATGGGTACCTGGTAAGGATGGGGGGCTCGGGGAAGAAGGGAGGGGGGATGGGGTGGGGAGGGGAGAGGAGGAAAACATTAAAAAAAAAAGAAAGAAGCCAAGTGCATTCTTTCTGCAACACTCAGGAAAAAGAATGTTTCACAGGGGATTGGAAAGGCGAAATTTTTTCACATCCAAATGGATTGCAATTTCCCTCCATTTAGCACCTGAAGGTAATTAGCTCGAAGAGACTGTCGGCTGAGAAACACGTTCATGGAACATTAACTCTCATACATTCTCCAGTTGCAGGGAATTAATAGGAAAGATTAAAGTTTAAAGAGAGCAAAATGCCATTACCTCGCAAGCCACCTCTCTCAGCGGCAGTAACTAGCCCTCACTAACCTAAAAGCACCATTGGAGTCCCTGGCTCCTGCTTCAGGCAACGACAGATGAGACGGGCCCCCGAGCTGCCCGTCCATGGGCTCCGGTGACCCGCCTGCAGGCAGGGCTGGCATCGGGGCTCGTCACTCCGGCAAAGATGTGTTTGCCTGCTGCCATACGAGCGTCCACGTGCTCGTCACCTTGGGACCAACACGCGTGTGCAAGCGTGTCCCTATATGTCCCGCTCTATAGGCGCCAGATAGGGTCTTTTCAGCAAGGCGTGGGCCGTGGGTGCCCTGTCACAGCGGAGCCAAGGACGAAGTGCCCAGCAGTTTTTCCGCTGTGTGCTCCCACCAAGGCCTCCGGCTGGCATGTGGGGAGGGTGGGAGGGATACCCCCTGCATCCCCCGGGCATCCCTGCGTTGTCTCCCTTCCGCTCCCATTCCCGCTGGCATACCGGTGCCCGCCCGGGAATGCTGGCAGCCTGCTGGGCTCATGCAAAGTCCAGACCGCAACGCTGCAACACAAAAAGGCCTCACAGCTGAATCGGCTCTGTGAACGATACCAAATCTCTCCTGACGGAGGGATTATGCCTTCTTCTCAGATGGAAGACAAAAAAGAGCATTAAAGGGTGGGGGCCCTATTTTGGGGGTTGGGGGGTAAAGTTTATATAAGCTTCTGCACTTTAAAGATTTCCATGTTGCTTTAGCATTTCAGGGAGAGAGCATGAGAGAGAGAGAGAGAGAGAGAGGGAGAGAGAGAGCGAGAGCGAGATGAAATTGAGACATGGAAGAATTTATTGCCCAGAAAATTCCATTCTGCTATCTGATTCGAAAAGTCCAGTCCCCCCAGCTTCGGAAAATCTATTTTCCACATTTTAATACCCTGCAGAACAGTCCTCATAACTCATCCGAGTGTGTTAAGCACAGTTTTATTAGATCTGAAACAAATTTTGGTGGGGAGATACTATAGGTCATTAACCATGGAGTAATTTTATCCTTGTTTCCCTAATGATGCCATAATGGCGAGCGAATTTCTTAACTAAAGACCAAAGAACATTTTGAAGGTCAGTTTCATCTGTGAGCTCCTTCAAGCGCTTCTCGGAGAAGATTGGAAAACTCGCCGATTTTTTGAAGAGTCATTAATAATGTGAAAGCTGAAAGAGCTCTCTCCCATTTGCGTTCCTGCTTTTTACCTTTTAATTTTATATCGCTTTAGTCCCTTTCTTTTTCTCCCTCGCTCTCTCTCTCTTTTTAACTCTCTTCTGGAGTGGCCCCTCGTGCAGCTGAAAAATGAAATGGGCCATTCGTGAGGGCATCCTGAGCTGAGCCCAGGCAGGGCAAGGATCCAGGAGGGGGAAAGGGCAGCCCTGGCCATGGGTGCCCACCGCTGCGGCTGGTGCCGTAAATGTCCCTCCAGCAGCCCTGGATGGCAGCCTGGCCGAGGGGCGGCCCGCTCCCCCACGCCGGTGTAAATCAGGAGCGGGGATGTTGGAAGCGGTGGCACTGCATCCGTGCAAAAGGAGGGAGAGGGACCAGGCTGTCGCCCTCCCTGCCTGACAGGGCACTTCTGCTTTTAGCCTGTCTGAGGGAGCTCGCGCCTGCACCACGGAGGGTTGTGCTAGCAGAGTGACCGCTGCTCTGAGCGTGTGTGTGCGCGTGTCAGTGACCGTGAGACCATTGAAATATCGATTATTTAAGAGATACATATATACACACATATACCTTTGTGCGAATTGGCATTTATAGATAGATATGTAATAAATGGATGACACTGTAAAAAGAAAAAAAAAATAGCAAGAAGCTGTGTAAAGATGATATGTAGCCTGTGTGCATGCATGTGCTGGGACTGAAGGTGTGTGGAATAGGAATTAGCATGTGCAATATTCGGATTGCTGGGCTCAAGTTTAGAGCATATATGTATGTTTTATGCATGTTTGGGGGGGAAGGCATGGGGGGGCTCTTTGACTGGACGCTGATGTATAACCCTCTCTGTCTGTGTGCGTAGTGAATCGATAACAGGCTTATACATGTTTTGTGGGGAGCTCTGTCTGCATTTGTGTGTGTGGTGGTTTTTCTGGCTGTACCACAGGCATCAGTGGGCAGGAGGAATCTTCTGGTGTGTGTGCAGTGCACTGGAGGCTCGGCTCCGTGCGTGCGTGTGTGTGCAGGGGGGTGTGTGCCCTCCAGAAGGGTTTGTCTGTGTGCTCATTAGAGAGCGCCTGGCAGTGAGCAGGCCTCTGTGCTTATGTGTTTTCCTCTCCCTGGGTGTGTGTGCTTCAGGCGTCTGCATGTGTTGCATTTGCAGATGCCATGGGCCAGATCCTCAGCTGATATAAAGCAGCGCGGGAGTCCGTGGGGCAATTCACACCCGCTGCAGCTCCAGCCCAGCCCCAGGCTGGAGGCGGTGGGGCCAGGGGTGTGGGCTGAGATGCCATCCCAGACCATGGGAATGGATAACTTTCAACCCAGAAGAAGACCTCCTCCCATCCCCTCTGCCCCCTCTCCCCCAGCCCGTTGCTCACATTCGAGGCAAGAACTATGGGGGGATGCGTGTGCGTGTCTATTTGGGGAGGGAGTGCTCCGAGGGGAGGGGGGCAGTGTGGTGACACACTCTGCTCCCAGATGTGATACCAGCGATAATTTCAATTTTATGCCTTTGTTATGGCTTTAATCACTTTCTTTATGCGTTTTGTTCCAGCGATCAGGGAGAGACACCTGATAGGCAAAAAGGATATCAGGGGAACAATTTTTATTTGGAATGTGGTGAGAAGTCTAATTAGAATTTGAATTCTGCTGAGCCTTGAAATGGTCGGTACTTTATCCTGATCGCCTTAGATATTGTTTCGAGTCAATCATCTGTCATAGTGCGGCACGCTGGAGAGAAAGGCTCTCCATCCAGCCTGGTCTCTCTGTCGGGCTGGGGGCTGCTGGTGGGGAAAGGGAGGGTGACGGGAGGGAGGGCAACGGACTTTGCTCTGCCAGATAGGCTCCTCAGGAACAAGCACAAAGGGAGAAAACCCTCGCTGCAGAGGTTTCCCTTTCTGTGTACTCCTAGCCCTGCCATGGGGTGCTGCCTGCTGGCCCCTTTCTCATCATCCCAGGGCTGTCCCCTCAAATGGGAGGATCTGGATGAGAGAGAGGAGGACTGTGGTTCAACACAAATGTCCCCCCAGCTGCTGCCTGGGAAAGGAGCATCCTCTCAGAGATAGTCCACATGGCTTAAGAGGATTTTGCTGCTATCCTTGCTGTACCAATTAAATGCTCTGGAGGGTTAGTTCTCACAGGCAGACAGACAGCTAGGAAAGGATGGATGGATGGACGGACAGACGGACGGATGGACGGACAGACAGGTGTGGATGGCAATGACCCTCCAGATGGATTTGTATGGGACAGAGGTAGAGGTGGCTGAACCCAGTGAGACACCGGGACGGATGGAGCACTTAAGAAAGGTGAGAGTGGAGGTGGACATCCCTCATCAGTAAGCACATTCATGATGGGGATTTTTTTGAGGCTGTCTGCAGATTCAGGTTGATCTTATTCATTTGTGTTACCAGAACATGAGGGGAAGTGGGAACCTGGGAAGAAGGCACTCCACAACTTTCACAGTCTTTTCAGCTTTACACTCTGTTCGTAATAGTTGGGGTTTTTTTTTTTAAAAAAAAAAGCAAAAAACCAAACACAAACCCATTGTGACTTCTAGTGTTTCAAAGCTAAAAGCCACTCCAAAGCTCACCAGGACGTTACCAGTAACATCCTCCCTCCTGTCTCCAGTCCACAGTGCCTCCCCCTGGTGAGGCTGCAGCCCTCATTCCTGATGGAACTGCTGCACTACTGAGTTTGAGATGAGCTGTGCAGCGGTGTGATCCCTGCTGCTAAGGAAAAGGAGGCACACAGGCAGGACTGCAGCATGATCTATATACCAGGAGAGATGAACTGAGGAGAATCATGAACAATAGAATCATTCCAAGATTCCCAAACTTATTGAAATTGATGGTAAAGTCTTTATTCTGTGCTGTTCCTATGCTTTGTGATGGTGCCTCATTCTGTACGCAACATAAATGTCTGTAACATGAAAGATACAGGGTTGGTTTGACTTTTGAGGAAAAGACAGTTGAATGTTTTCCCTTCTTGAGAGAAGCAGAAAATGACCTGGGACTGGGGGCTAATTAAAAGAGTTGCAGGCATCTGCAAAAATTTGCAGCTAGGAAAGCCATTTGAGTTGTTCTTTCTAAAGTGTCAGCATTAGGTTTCAGAGCTGACATACTGAGATGGGTGTAGGCAGCTCGTGCCTTTCTCAGCTACAGTCCAGGCTGTCTGCAGACTCAGGTAGACATTGCTGTCTGTTCAGGTCCCCTCTTTAACAATTTATCAGGGCAATACTTTTTTTTCCCCCTTTTTTCTTTTTTTTTTTCCTTTTTTTCTCCCCCCCCCTTTTTTTTTCTTTTTTTTTTTTTCCAGTGAGAAAGTTGGTAGTGTCAAAGCTCATTTCTAAGGACTCGTCTAGAAATCCCTTGATAGTCATATCGTCAACCATGTAAGGTCTGAGGCAAAACCAACCTTTCGTTTACACTCCAAAAATGCACCTAAGTTTGCAAACAGAGAATAGCAGATGTTAAATATGCTGACGTATTTGTAATTAGTGACATGGTTTAGTAGTGGACTTGGCAGTGTTAGCTTTATGGTTGGACTCAATGTTCTTAAAGGTCTTTTCCAACCTAAATGATTCTATGATTCTATGATGTGCTGTCATTGCAAGTATATTCAGATTTTGGCCCTAAAGCTGCAATTCTGATAAAGCAGGAATGTACTAAGTAAAAACCCCATGCTAACGCACAAGCTGTACATTCCAGACCCTAAACCAACATATTCTTGTTAGGGAGAGAATTACTTAGCCCCCGAGTCTCTTTGCTCTGAGTATGCCCAGTTCCAGGTGCTGGGTGCACCATGTGGCAGGAGAAGTGCCACCATCTCAGACTGCAGTGGGAGGCCGTGCCTTGCAATGGGGCTGGTTTCACTGCAGGGCCTCACTGATGTAGCAGACCCACACTTCGTCTCAGCCTCTGTCATGGGTCAGCGAGACACTACTGCAATGAGTCCCTCATTTTGGCCCGGTTTATGGCTCTTATCTGGGACCAGGAGGTTGTGAACGCAGGATGCTGATGCCAACTTCCACTGCCCTGTTCCTGGCTCTACAAATACGATACCATTATTTACCTCCCTTCTAGGGATGTACATGTTTGTATGTGTGTGTGAGATAACAGGTGAGGTGTGTTCCTTGCCTAGCTCAAGCTTAAGGGGAATCAACAAGAAAATAATGTTGTGTATTCTGATGGCCCTACCTAAAACAAAAGAATCCCCCAACTCCTTGTGAACACAGGGGGAACCAGATCATGGTTGGATCCTCCATATCTGGACTGGAGCCAAGATCCTTAGGGCCATGCAAAGCTCTGTTGACTCAGGGGAGCTCTGGAGGGAAGGCTGGATGGGGGACAGCCTGCAAGGACCGGGGTCTTTGCTGCAATGCCAGAAGGCAGAGCAGTAATTCTCAGCCTTGATTGTCATTGAACTCTGGCCTCGTGGAGTATTGTTTACTGTGCCAAAGGGATCTTTATGCATCGTAGGCCTTGCTCGTGCTCAAATGTCAGCTGATGGATGTCCAATAGTTCTTGATGGTCCTGTGGATTCTGTAGTCTGCTTTAGAGCCCACGCAGCAACAGGGAAAGGCCAGGAACTGAAACAAATGAAGACTGGGCGGGAAGCGCTGCTGTAGGCACTGCCAGCACAGGCTGGGAAATGGCTCAGGTGTGCAGGAGAAGAACAAGATCCAAAAATCAAGTCTCACTAATTTAAATCTCAGTTGACCTTACCTGTTCTTTCACTGTGATACTCTGAATGACGAACTACTTCTTTTTCATGGGCACTGGGTGTAGAAGTGTTTCAAAGAAGAATCCCAAACAGCTCAGCCCATGTTATCACTACTGTTATCACTACTGTTGTCACTACTGTTATCACTATGATTACTATTACCGTTTGCCTCCCAGCACCACTCAGAACAAAGGCCCCTGCTGTGCTGAGCACTGTACAAATGCACTGGGAGAAAATAAACAAAGGCACGTTGACTGGCCTGAGTTTCCATACTGTGACAGTGTCAGAGCCAGGAAGAGAAACTAAACCTCCAAGTTCCTCTTGCTAAGCCAGGGGTGGCCATTGTGTGCCTTCAAGCATTTTGAGCAGGACTTTTGAGTCATGACTATACCATGCAGCTGGCTGTGAGCTTGTGCATGCAGAGGACTGCTGGCTAATGCCACACCACCGGTAATGGGAATGAAGACACCAGCAGGAACTGATTTAACTGGATCTTCTTGGACCCCTGCTGAAATTTCAGCCCAGCTCCAGTTGGGGCATCCCTGTGAAGTGCTCCCAGAGCTCCCATCCTTTCAGGTCTCCTGTGGCTCTTGGCCAAACAGATTTTGGTGTGTTTTTTGCTGGCTCAGGAAGGTTGGATGACCCTGCAAAGTCTGCCCACATTAGCTGGAGCCAGGAGCTTGGCTTTAGATTGTATTTCTCTGACCATCTCAGTCTTTCCTTCCCTGTTCTCTCGTGTCTCTAGCCTTGTTCAAGTGAAGCGTTGAATTTTTTTCTCAGTCGCAGCCTCCACCCTAACTTTCTCCTGCCCTGATATTTTCCACGGGTATTTTTCCCGCTCACTGTTCCTGAACACTCAAGTCTGTGCACATTCCCACCTAGCTCGCCAGCTCTGTCTGCGGTAAATTCTGGTAAAATGACCTTAGCCTTTCCAGAAGGCAAAGCTGAGATGGAGGACTGCATCCAGCTGCCCACAAAGGCAGAGAATTCCCCAGGACCAGCCTCAGCCCAAACAGCCCAGCCAAGGGGATCTGATTTCTGGGTTCAATCCACAGGAAGACAGACTCTCGGAAGAAGTTATCAGAGAAATGTCTTCTGAGAGAGGCAAAGAGAAGAGCGTCTGGACTGTACCCTTTGTGAGTTCTTTGGGACTATCTCACAGTCCAGTGCACTGTGTGCCATTGGGGAGATGGGACCCAGAGAAAGGTTTGGGGAACTGAGTGCGGCACACTCCCCTTCCCCTTCCCTGCCAGCAACAGCCCCATGTCTGTGGCTCAGCCCCGTCCTCTGTCCATCAAGCAGACATCCCTAGGGCCCCAGAGTCTTTTCCCTAATCAGCCCATTTCCCCTGGCATGGTCCTGGGAGGACGCAGCGCTCGCAGGCTCTGAGGTGTCTCTATCATTGGCTGTCAGGTGAAGCCCTCCCTAAGCACTCCAGAAGGCTTTTCTTTATTTATTTTTAAAATTCCCCAGAGCCTACGAAGGTCGTTTGAACAAATCGGAGCTGACAGACATTAACTTGGAAAAAAGCCTATTGCGCCATGATAAACTCCATTTAAAGAGAAGCAAAAGTGCCAGGCAAGGAAGGAACAAACGATGAGAGATTTGTCACTGTTACTGTAAGCTTAGGAGGTGAGACTGTCAGCTCTGGCCTCACCTTCTCCCGTTATGCATTATCACACATTCCAGCATTGCTATTTCCACTGCAGCAGCTCCTATTGGTGTGAATGGGCTGAACTGGGATGTTGTGTAAGGCCACAGGGAGAGCCATTCCCAGCGCCAAAGAGACCATGCAGGTAAATTTGGTTGGTGGGCCATACCCCTGGTGAAGAGGGGGGGGAACCAAAGCCCAGAGATGAGGTGCTTCCCCTCCACCACAGAGAATTACCATCTGAGCTGAAAACTGACCTCAGACCACAATTGTCCCCCTTCCAGTCCCCAGTCCTTGAGCCTGTCCTTGAGTCCTTGAGCACATCTGTCTGTGCGCTCAGGTATCTGGGCAGCAGTGGGGAGATGAGTGTGGTTTTACACCTCGGTACGTCCCCCAGCTGGGGAACACAGCACCACCATGGCTCCAAGCCTGCCCTCCTCTGAGGGCACAAAGCCAGATGCCTCAGCCTGGGCACTGAGGTTTAACCTTCAGGGATGTCCATGACAGAGGTAACCTGAACAAGCCACGGCCATTGCCAGCTCTTCTGTGAGAGATCAGGGATGGTCCTTTCCCTTCAGTTGGCAGCAAGAAGAGCCACCTGACGGGCAGAGGGAGGCGGGAGAGGGAGAAGTCAGGTGTATCAATCTTAGTCCATACAACTGCTGATGAAACTTGTGCTCTGTCCAAAGATCTATCCTAATGCCTCCCATTCAATTTGCACATAGTTTCTTTATGCTTTGCTTAGTGTCCTTGAAGCAAAGGCAATTGGCTTCTCCTCTCCTCTGGGTATCATGTGGGATCCAAGTGCCTCCAGCCCCCTGTGGAGCCACAGCAGCCACCAAGTGTTCCAGCAAGCTGGGATCAAATCTCAGAGAGGAGCAGACCTGGGGCTGTTACACTCACCTGGCCAAGTTCAAGCCAGGGCTCCCTCTACCCCATAGCCAGATAAGAAATGAACTTCTCCAACTGCAGATCAGTAAGCTTGGAAGTGGCAAGAGGTGACTAATATACCTTGCAGTTAGGAACTGAGCCATGTTCTTCCTCACGCCTCTTTGTCTTGGAGTCCAACAAAAATGAATAGTAGTCTTTGTGCTTGCAGAGCATTGCGGCAGATTAGTCCAGGCCACTTACTAGGGATCCAGTGCAGCGAGCCCAGACTCAGCACTGAAGGCCTTCTGCAATCAACTGGGTTATAAATAGTGTCTGGCTAACCGGGCTGAGAAATGAGAAGTATCTTGACATGGTCACTACAGCAACTGTAACCATCTAGGCAAAACTGTCAGCTGCAGGAGACCTGTTCCTAACCAATACCCCTCAAGATCGAGAGTGGTCCCAAGCCCTGGGAGGACAGGGTGGCTGGGAGGAAAGCCTTGTCCACGTACCCAGCCGTGAAGAGCACCAGGAAGGTCTCCGCTGCTCACATCTGGCCCTGTGCCCAGCACATATCCGTGTCAGGAAGAGGGAAGGCAGCGCTCGTCACCAGGTTCTTGCACAGCATGCAGCTACAGCTTAGCGAAATCACCACCAGCTCTGGGTGCACTGTCCCTCTGCAGCGCTGGCATAAATGGGACGGCCAATTTACTACGCATGAGAGATTTCCAGTCTTGGCTGGATGTTCCCGATCCACAATGACCTTTGATCCAACAGTGAATGGTGCTAACCTCAACTTTCCGTGTTTGGGCTCCCTGCCCAGCTTTATGGTTAAGCTTTACAGCAATGTCTTTCCCACTGCCCAGTTTCTCTCTTGGAAACAAAGATCGCATTTCTGCAATGCTGCAGTTAGACCAGTTTGACCTTTCCCTGTCATGTGGATGCCCAGACAAGTCAGACGAGGCTTGGCAGAGATGGGCAGCGTCCTCGCACCACAGAGACAGCCAATCTAGCTGCTTGCCTGTACTGTTCCACCTACTACCTCCTCAAGTCTTGCTCTCCAGCTGTGCCTGCACCCGCAGCAAGGTCAATTTTATGTTTCCCCTCCAATTTGTATCTGCTGATCATCCGCGCTGCAAACCCCACTGCACAACCCTGAATGACCCATTCAGCCAGCCCCTGGTGATCTCTGGCTCTGAGACCTGGCTCACCCCACACTGACCTTCAAAACCACCTCCCTCTGCTTTGCTGGGGCTTTAGAAATCACTTAAGCATGAAAGCCCTGAGCACAGGAAGTCCACCAGGGCAATCCTGCCCCAAAATCCCATGTTCCTCATCTCTTACCCCAGCTGCAGCCCCTTTCTTCTGAACCATCCTGTTGGGGTTATGCACCTCAGTCCTGCATAAAACAAAGTGTCTAATTCTCTGTGTGAGTCCGTGCTCTGCCTCTCAGATAGGATGATAGGTCTTGCCCTGTTTGTTTTCAGGTTTTTTGGGTCAATAGCTGTCTTTCATTTGGTACATGGGACATGGAGTCCTGGTCTTGCGTAGGGCTGGTATTTCTGATCTGTAGATAAAAGCAGCAGTAAATGGTGGCTCTATTGCTGCTCCTAAACCTTAGCTACAAAATAGTCACAGCGGCAAGCAGAACTAGTCAAAGCATTGAGCAAATGTTGTAGAAGCGTTTCAATTTCAATATCATTTCTATGGAGTAGGATTGCTATGGGATTTCCTGCAGAACACGTGTAGGAATTAGAAAGTCTTTTTCTAACAGATTCCTTCTGTTTTCTAAAGCACTTTTTTGTTGGCATTATTTTGGAAGTATTTTTCTCCCCCTGTATGAAGACCCTTCTAGTCAACTTTGGTTACAGACATGAGTTTTAAAACTGGGGTGAAATATGGTGGAAAACAGAATATATTTCTATTGATGGCAGTTCTTTATGCAGATTTGACCTTTGGGGAAAGAGGAAGGTTGTTTTGTAACCAAAAAATTGTCTTGCCAAAAACGTTGCCCTGGTAACTGAGGCCATAGAGAGGAGCCTGGATCCTTATGCTACCCATTAAAGGGAATGTGACTCTGGAGAGCAAGTGGTGGACCCTGGAGAGCTGGCTGGTGGGGGCTGACAGGGGCTGGGAATGTTGGAGATGCCTGTGTGGGGACGGGGGAGGAAAGGTGTGAGATGAAGAGGCACAGGGGCTTTGAAAGACTGATAGGGGCACAGAGAATGTGGGAGAGAGCAAAACTGGCTGGTGGGGCTTGGCAGCATCAGTAACGCATGGAAGGTCTCATGCAATGCCTTCCCCAAGATGCAATGATGTTTTGAGATCTCCCCCCCATGCAAGTCCCTTCTGCCCCTTGCTGCAGCAAAGATCATTTTCTCAGCATCCCCTTTCCTTACCCCCTAGCCATGCTCATCCCGCACCAGCCTTCAGCCTCGCCTTCCTGGCCCCATCAGTCCCCACTTTGCCGGTAATGAGGGGGGCCGTGTGGTCTGCCTTTCCTGCACTCCCGCTCTTCCCTCTGGATCCCAGCAACAAGTTTAATTGGAAAAAACCAAGGCTGACTTGGAGGCAAGGCAAGGAGGCAGGGAGAGCCTGTGCCAGCTGACACCATGATCGATTACCTGGAACTCCACCTGACACTGAAATTAGGGTTTTTTAATGATAGGCCGACTCTCCCTGGATGTGAAATTCAAATGATCTCCAAAGCTTCCCTGCGACCATCACTCGCTGCACGCAGTGGTACACGCCACATGCAGGTACTTTGTCTCTGTCACCGCTGAAAGGACATTGTTATTACCAACAACTCTTTGTATTAACCAGTCTCCTACCTAATAGACAACACTTTACGTTCTGCACCGTTACCCAGTCAGGGTTGCTGTGTGCCTGAGAGACACATGCTTCCCCCCGGCTCCCCTGGGGCAATGGAAAGCCAGTGCTTAAAAAGAGACACCAAAATGGTGGATGCGCACACACCTTGCTCCCCCCGCCACCCCCCAGCTCTCATGTTGGAGGGTGGTTTTCCTTGGCACTGCCCATCTCAGCTGCAGGCTCATAGCACAGACTGGTGGGGCAGGGGGTGGCCGTGCTGGGATGTGTGGAGGTGCCTGGCAAGTGAGCAGTTGCCTAAGTTTCTTTCAGATAAGAGAGGAGAGTTTTTCTGCCCAGCAACATCTTTCCCATCCCAGGGCAAAACTGGGGGAGACAATACTCCAAGCAGTTTTCCCCATCTTTATCCTGCTTGGTGAGGCATCAGGGAAGTGCCTGCTGGGCTGGTACCCTCCCACGCCCAGACAGGATGGAAGAAAAGCCATCCCCTCCCAGGGTACATGCTGTCACTGAGCCCTGGTGTATCTCAAAACATTTGCACCTGTGTGGAGGGATTGTCACTGCTGGTGGGGGTTGTCTCCCAAGATATTGTCCCCAGCTTTCTTCCATCCTCTCTTGACCACTTTTACCTGGCTCTCGGGAAGGCAGAGGGAAGGTGACTGGTGTGACTGGGAGAGGAGACCAGGGGCTATTCTGTGGCCATTACCTGGGCATATTGACTGTCTTTTCTCATGGGAGATGCCAAGCAGAAGGACCAGTTTTTATTTCCTGCTGGGCAAGGAGGGACAGGAAGAGATGAAACGAGAGAGAAAAAAAAATGAAATAATATAAATACAGCAGGGAGAGCAGTAGCCTGTAAACTACTGTGCATTAAGTGGGATTTCCTACATCTCGTTGCTATACTGAATGAATATTTGGAAAACTGCATGGAGGGAAGATTTCCTAGCACAGATAGCAATTCCACTCTGGTTGTATAGTCCTCTAACAGCACTGGGGAAGGCATCATCACCAAAGGGAGCCTTTGGCCATATCATACAGTGCCAACAGGAGGGAACATGGGTTCTGAGTGGTGGAGATGCTGGAGGGAAAAGGGGAAGGCCCTGCCTCCAAAAAAATCCACTGCACATTCAGATTTCCCCCCGCGAGAGGCATTGTGAGGAAGTTAGATGGGGACACCAACTGTTTCCATATCCAGCAGGAATTGCTTTGGGCTGTGTTGAATGAGAAAAGCTGGGCACATGTGGGCCTGGACAGGACTGCAGGAAGCTATAATTCAGACCTTCTGGTTTGCCTCACCAAGTGAAACCCTGGCTGATGACACTGACATTTTTCACAGGCTGACCACTGCAATGCCCATTATTTCCTTCAATTGGGTACTTGCTCTGGCATATTTAACAATATAACCTATGCAGCCTCAGTTTCCTCCTGGTTAAGAGATGCTTCTTGTATTTGGTAACACGTGGACGTTTTTGATGTGGAAATGCCACATGAGTCGCCATGGGAAAATCACATATTCTCTCTGTGCCTCAACTCTCCCTCTCCATTTTACCCATGTTGTTGAAGGTTGCCTTTCATTAAGTGAATGCTCAGCACCAAGGACCCGTGGCTGCAATCTCAGCTGCCCTCTCTGGCCAACTCCTGGGGGCGTGTATTCAAGCAACTTGGGCACCTTCGGTCTGGGAGGGGTCAGTGGCAGAGCTGGGATTTGTTATTCAAACTCATGTGGTGGTATGAGAGGTGTTGGGAGGGCAGTGTGGTGCTTTGCTGGTACATGGGATGTTTTTGCCCTGTACCACCCCAAACCAGTTCAGTACAGCCACTGGTGCCCTCGTTAGCCCATGCTGGTTGTCCTCTGTGTGAGGTCCCTGTGGGAGCTGAGCAGAAAGGGGACGCATGCGGACAATGTTCCCTGCTTTCCTCCATCGCCCGGTGAGCAGCCCCTAATCTGAGGGGCGTGCCAGTATTAATGCCTTTAATAACGACGGATCAGATTGTATGAAGAGTTTTAATTGATGTCTATATCCCTGGAAACATAAAAACAGCCATGCAAACGTCTTACCACTATTATTTTATCAAAGGTTTTGACGTGGCTGCTGCATAGGAGATGTCAAGGAAAAAATTCATGTCTGCAAGGCACAAACAGGCGAAGTAATGGGATATAAATCAAAAACAGTGAAAGGGGAAAGTGGTTAGTCACAAGATCATAGAGTTTTCACTACAAGGGAGAGCAGTGAATTCTCAATACAAGCAGCAGAATTCATTCATTCCTTGGTGCCGTCAGCCCTTTCTCCCCTCACGGTGCCCAGCCCACACGCGCCCCTCTGCCCCCAGGACACACAGCCCTGGGCAAGGGCTGACCATCTTGCAGGTGCCCATCTGGTCAGGTCTTTACAAGCCATTTCTCTTCCTTGTCTCCTCCTACTCGTACAGGAGGGATGGAAACTTAGCCCAAAAGCAGAGTTACAAATAGCACCCCCTTCTCTTTGGCTGGTCAAGAGTATAATTAACCCTTTAGCAGGCCTGCTTAGCTTGCATCACTCATTGGTCTACAAACACACTCGTAAGTAGTTTCCAATACAGAGAGGACAAACTGAAGTGTGGGAAACAAAAGGGGGTGAAGGTTTACTCCAGGCTGGTGGCAAAGAGGAAGAAGGAAAGTGTGAGTTCAGTCCACCTTGTTTGCCCTGCAGTAAATTTGGGACACTGGCATGCAACACCAACAGATCAGTTGCAGACCTGCTGTTTCCCAGTGACTATCTCTGACCGTCAGGGCACACAGACAGCTGGGACCCTGTTGATGGCTCATGACACTGTTGGACCATGTTGTCCCCTTTTCACAGCCAGAACTCCACAGAGCTCAGCCAGTGGGCCGAAGCAACCAAGAGCCACCTGTGAGACCCTCACAAGTCGATCCTGCACCGATGCCTTGCAAACACGATTTCTGATAGCCACGGTGTCCCCGGGGGTGTTGTTGTGTGGTGGGAAGATGTTGAAAGTGGCCAACAGCTGGGAAGGATGAGTACAGCATGAGAAGTGCTGGAAGGGGTGCTGGGCCATCTTGTCTAGATGGTGCTTTTGCCAAGAAAGGTTGGACCTTGAGGTCCCTTCCAACCTGGTATTCTATGATTCTATGAACTCACTGCCTTTTCCACGGCACCTCTGAGAGGAAGCTTGCAGCATGACTTCCTTGTCCAGTTGCTTGGGTTGCAAACATAAAAACATGGAGAGGGGGGTAAGGTGGAAGGAGGAGAGGAAGAGAGGAGAGGATGAAAAGGAGGAGAAAACTGGTGGATAAAAAGAAATTTGAAAAAAAGTAAGTGAAATATTCAAACTGGAAAGTGATATTATAGAAAACTGCAGGGAACACGCTTGAGTGCATTCAAATTTATTCAAACTCTGCGTCTGACATTGATGAATGCAACAGCTTTTTCCACAATATGTAGAGCGCACAGGGCATTTAGGATTGCAGCATCCCTTTCACTGCAGCTGTCTGGGGGCCTGTTCTGAGTGCTGTGGAGACCCCTTCTCTGGGCCCTGGTGTGCCCCCCCTAAAGAAAAGGCCAGGAAGACACTTGGGAAGGAAGGCAAAAACAAACAAAAAAGAAGGCTTTCAGCAAAAGATCAGGGAGGAGAGATTTCAAGGCTAATGCAACCTTACTGTGCGTGAGGTCTTTATCTTGTGGCAGGACCCACTTTCTCCTCCAGCAGTGTTAGAAAGTCCTTCCCAGCCTTCCCAACGCACATGCGTCCATAGGATGGGGGGTGTATTGGGATGCACAGACAAGTCTTTGCCTTTCTGTAAGTCCTACCTTCTTTCCTGATAACAAGCCTTAGTGCAAATCTGCTTTGCAGGCAGGGACATCAAGATCCTGTTCTCTCTGACTGCAGTGGCAAAAGGATCTTGCGGCTCTGTCCCAACGTAAGACCATGAACCAGTCATCCTCCTGCAGGGAGCACTCTTGCACACTCTTTGCATGCTGCAGTGGCAGGCTAGCACCCCAAGCAATGACTTCCACACTTTCTTCCAATTTCTTCTTCCTTTACCTGGGAAGTGTAGCAGCTTTTAGGAATAACTGTGTACAGAAGAGCTTGAGTCAACAACCACCTGTGACTGTTTATCTATAAATCTCATGATCACAGGTCTTTTTGGGGAGAGGATGGATGGAGCTGTCTTTCCGATGGATGCTCATGGAAAGAGGTGCAAACGCACCAGCGTGCCAAGTAGACGTTAAACTCCAACTTTCTCTTCCACTCCTGTATCTGGACAGTGCGTGTCCATGCAGACTGGCAGCAAAGCAGGAACTTCCCTGTGTATGCCTTGTGGCGCTGAGGCTGGCAGAGAGCTGGGAGGCAGCCTGGGGGTCCTGGTACCCTCAGTTGCTGCAGCCACCTGTGGAGAGGGTGAGATTCCTTCCTTTCTAGTCTCTCTGCCCGTGAACACTTGAGACAACCTCTGATAATTTTTTTTTTTTTTCTGTGTCCAAGGCTTTTATACCTTCATATTGAAAAGGGTCCAACGTGCAGGGCTTGGGAGACCTGAGTTCAACTCCCAGATCCACAGCAAATACCCTGTGTGGTTTGGGTCAGGTCATGTCAGCATTGCAGGCTAAATTCCCCACCTGTGATGTAAGAACGAGTATAGCCAGCTGGGTGGTTTTTTTTAAACAAGAGATGTTTTTACAGTGCTGTCACTGCAGGCTCTCACATTTTCCACAATGTCTTTCTGCTACTGTACTATATATAGCACTTATAATTTCTGATTTAGACTGTTTTACCTTTCCTTTCCTTCTCAAATCTCATCTCAGCTGTGCTACCGTGGCTCCATCTTTTGCTCAGATGGAGACTGCTGTGTTTGGCACATGAAGAAATTTGGCTGCTGATCCTCCATGATCCCAGTGGGGAGCTGCAAAACAGGCACTTTTCTGCCATTTGCTTCCCAGGGCTCTGTACAACTCCTGTCCAAAGGGGCAGCACACAAATCCAACTTGACTCCAGCAGTTTGCCTGCCAGGGCAGCCATGTGGGAGAGGAGCAAGCGGGTCACTTTGTGGGGCAACACCAAATGGCACGGCCCATCCTGTTGTGTGCTGAGATGCCATCATCCCTCAGAGCCATGGCTGGACATACCTGGAGACAGTGGGAGCAAGACTAGAGCCCCACCAGAGGTTAGCATGTGGGATCCTCACTTGGGCCCTGTTGTAGATATGGGCGGGATAGGAAGGATGGTGGTGGTGCTGTGCCTCAGGGACACGGGCATGACAGGTTTCAGAGGGACCCTGGTTCATGTGAGGTAACAAAGGAGTCCAAACTTGAACCTATTTCCCCCAAGTTCAGGTTTTATTTGGCCCATTGCTTCTAGCAAGGACCATTTCTAAGTCTCTGGGAAGACCTTTGGTGGCTCTTCAAGGTGTTCTCACAAAGATACTTAGGCCAAGGCTGAACAGTCAAAAAGAGACTCGTTTTGACTAAGTAAGAAGCAGGAAAGTCCCAGCAGTGGGAGATGCTTCTAACATCTCTCTTGGGGTGGCCTTGGGAAACACACGAGCTGCCTTGCCCTGTCTCCTGGAAAGGGCAGCATCAAAGAGGCCACCTCTCCCCCACCCCACCACCGAGCTGTCCATGGATGGGCTGGGCAGGGGCCGCTGGCCCCCCTTCCATGGGGCTCAAAGGCATCCTGCTCGTGAGGTCCGATAAATGGTTTGGGGAGAGAATGTGTGCTGTGGCCTGACAGGGGAACCGAGAGCTTCTCCCTCTCGCTCTCTCTCTTTTTCTCTTTAGATCGTCGTCATGGTGTAAACAAACAAGCTAAACTCTATGAGATTTACAGTGCCCAGCTTCGGTGGCTTCCAGTGCGGCGCAGTGAGATATTTCTGTACAGGCAGGCTAAGCACTTTCCATTTTATACCTCAGCGGCTTTATAGCATCTTAAGGATTTCTGTGCATGCCTGGCTTCACTCAGAGGGAAAAAAATCAAGCTTGTAAATAAATACTAAATATATATGAACAAAAAAGACAGAAGGGAAGAGAGAGGGACACACGCGCGCACACACACACACACGCGTGCGCGCAGACACACACACACTTACCCACACTGGCAGAGGGATGCAGAGATAGACGGGGCTGAATGGGAGATGGAGAGACAAGAGATAAAAAAGAAAGAGCCAGCTGAGCAGCAAGCTGAGGATGGGCTCTCCTCCACCACAGCCAGATGGAAAGAAAATAAGCCAGAGCGAGCAGCTCTCTGGCAATTTGGGGAATATTAATTTCCCATCGGGTCAGGTTAATGGCTGTGCCTGAGGTTGAGCTGAAAGGGCAGGGGAAGGTGCCTCTGCTCCGTTACTGGCCCCTCAGCCCAAACCCGGGCACCCCCGTTGGGCTGTTACCCATGTGCTCAGCCCCCTCCTCAGCCTGCTTCTCTGCCATTTCACAAATACTCCCCGCAGCCAGGTCTGTGTCTGACCCCACACCAGCAGCGAGCTGCCGGGAGCAGGAGCTGCCCCGGCTCAGCGGGGCTCCAGTGCCTGCAGCCCCCGGGATGACTCCCCCTCCTGCGCCCAGGGCAGCAGGAACCCGTGCGGCACTTATCTTTCCTCCCATTTTTGTGAGTAACTGGGTTTTCTCTCTCCAGCCCCGTCGCTTCTCTCATCGGTGACAGGAGGACAGAAGTACAGCCTGTGGCCTGAAGCAGGACCCCAAGTGGAGGCATCCCCAGACCCCCAGTATATATCTTTGCTGTCTCTGGTATCAGCAGCCTTCTCCTTGGACCCTTGCTGTCCAGCAAGCTCTTGGAAACAAGCTGCAAGGAAAGATTTTGTGCTTTGTGTTTTGTTTTGATGTTAACAGAACGTTTAATCCCCAGTCAGGATCTTTCACCTGCACCTGCAGTATGGAAAACAAGCCCAAGGGCTGGCTGCACGTGGCAGTACGCAGCAGAAGGACAGGTTTCCCGTAGGATCCTTGCCCACTCCCAGCACTTACCACCAGCTCCATGGCCCTGATAAGTGAAGGTAAGTCTCCTCCGTGTTTTCCAGTGACGATCTTGCTGCACCGTATCGTATTGTCCCACTGCTAGGGAGGGGGCAAGAAGAAGTGACTTGACAGTGGCGATGCAAGAAATTGGTGCCAGAGGTAGGAGCCAAAGTTTGCTTTCTGTAGACCTGCTAATCTGTCATCCAGGGGGCCCACACCACACGGCGTGTGAAACACAAGCTGACAGCTAGTGGGTTTAATAGAGCTGTTGCAGTTCTGCGTGGCAAATGGCAGCCTGCGTCCAAATCTGAGCACGGTCACCCTCGCAGCCTGGCTGAGCGGAGCTGGGGAAGTCCTGGGAATAAGGACCACAGCCAGGAATTTTTTATACAAACAAATCCAAGGTGGAGGTAGTATGTCTTCACCATGGCAGTCCCTTCACCACTGTCTTGTGTGGCTTCTCTTCCTTTACTCCTGGCACACACTGACCTTGCCTGACAGGGCTGGAGAAGGCGGTCTGCATGCCCTAACTTTTAACCAGGCTGCTGCTAACGCAAGCATCCAGTACAGACCAAACGCATACATTTGGGAAGCAAAAATCTCTTCCCACAATGAGCAGTGGGGTGTACAGCCCCGTTGGCACGACGGGGAGGTGACACTGATGCCCAGGAGCTGTGGGTCCACACTTCCTCAGGGAAAAGGCTGCACACCCCGCAGCAAATACAGGCGAACCCCTGCAGGTCCGTGGCTTCCCCTCAGCCTGCACCATGAAATGTTGCTTGTGAGACCACCTGAAGTCGCTGGGCCTGATTTTAGTCTTTGCGTGGTGTGACAATTCCTGTGCAAGGCTCAGCTCAGGGAGCAACCATGGGCCTGAGCGTGGCTGTCTCCATGTCCGGGTGTGAGCCAACCCTGCTCCGCTCCCGATGCCGGCTCCTTGCTGCTGCCTCCTGCCTGGAGCAGAGGGGCTCCTGGGCCGGGAGAAGGGAACGTCTCCCCTTGGGTCGCTGGCAATTTCTCACCATTCTCTCCGTGCCCAGGACTCGCTTCCCCTTCTCAGATATTAAGTATTCAAACCTCATTTACATCCTTATTTTTCAATTTGCTGCCACAGTAGTTTAATTTATTCTATATAATTTCTTTTTCTGAGGGGACATTAATCATTGCCCTGTGCTTTTTGGCGCCTGTGGGATATGTGTGTGTTTTTTTTTAAATCAATAAAATAAAGCAACCTTCCTTCCCTCTACCCACCCCCCACGCTCCTTCCCACCCCCAACATGCCCCTTTGCCGGAGGAGAGAAATATCATTTCTCTCACCGTTTTTTTTACCCTCATTGTTTCCTTCATTTTCAGCCCAAACAGATTAACTTGTCTTTTTTTATTTCTGATGAAATGCTGTGCGAATAGGGTGGCTGGGAGGGGAGAGCTCCTGTCTGGGGCTGTCCGCCGTGTCACTCGAAGGGCGGGTTTAGGATGACGTCCCTGCCGAACTGCTGAAGCCCAGAGTCACTGGAAGGGGAAACTTGGTGTTTCCAAAGCCAGGCCTTGGAAAGAATGAGTCCACCCGTGGTGCAGGGTGACTGGTGGGCTGGGGAGGACGCAAAAGCAGCCGGCACAATGAACTGCAAACACGCGGCCGAGAAGACAGGGCAATGCTACCAACGGGACTCTAAAAGGAAAGAAAGGAGAGGATCACAGGGAAGAAAGAAGAAGGAGAGAGTTTGCAGGAGAGAGAGAGAAAGAAAAGTGAAAAGCAAGAAAAAAGAGAAAATAATTTGGGAAAAAGAGAAGGACCAGGGTGCCCAGAGCTTAATGGCTTTTCCATTTGACTCTCGCTGATTCAAACACAAGAAAGAGCAGTTTCTGCTCCAGGTTTAGCCCCATGCATTGCTGCCGGGGCGCAGGCTGCTCCTCCGTGGGGTGCACGGACAAGGGATGCTGCGGCATTGCGGGGGACACTGCGGGCTGGCACCCCCCGGCTGCCCCGCGGCGCGGCACAGGGCAGAGCATCAGGGGCTCCCCTGCCACAGGCGCCGGGTTTTTTGGCCATTATAGCTGCTTTCTTTTGTTGTTATGTAATCTCTGATAATGAAAGTCCAGTTCTGAGAGGATGCTTAATGCGGTATTAGTCAGTTGAAATATAAGTGTAAATTACATGCCTGCAGCTAGAAAAAAATGGTTACGGCGGAAAACATCCCTTTTTAGTAGCATGCTATAATCAAGAGAGCTGAGCAAAAAAAGAATTTTGATGGACCAGTTTTCCACTGGAAAATGCAGAATCCTCCAAATTGAACCATTTTGTGGAAATGTTACGTGTTGACTGGAATTTTTGGCAGAGATTTGAACTGACCCAAAATGCAATGGATTATTTGTTTTTGTCTTTCTCATTATATTTATAAGCCATTTTGTGTTTTCAGTGCTATTGAAACATAAACTTTAACATGATTTTCATGCTTCTGCATAGAATTTGTTTCAGAATTAACATTCTGCTCTACCCCATCCTGTCCACTCCATTTTTCATTTCACTTCATGATGAAAATAGATGTAAAAATAACAGAATTTCCTGTAGGCTGGAATTTCTATTTTGTAGCCATTTCTAGAGACCTGCAATGCTAGTAAGCAACAGAACATTTTTCCCAACATTATGACAAGACAGAAGATGTTACTTAGAACATATTTATCTCCATTGAATTACTGTAGAAAAGCCAAATGCACCTGGTGATGCTGATGGAAGGAGGCGAGAGGTTGCACCCCTCATCTTCCACCACAACAAGCTTTGCCGACCAAAATGCACACATTTCTGGGAGTTGTGTCTGTATTATCAGTTTGTCGCTGGTTTGTTCTGCTGATGTGTATCTTTAAGGTCTATGGAATGTGCTTATGGTTGCACGTGGGAGTGTTTTGGAGATGTTTTAACAGACAAAAAATTAACTTATTCCTTGGCTTGCCGAGTGCATGAGCCTTTCTCCATCGCCCAGCCATGAGCCACCCTACAGTAGAGAGCATCACAACAAGTCCAGAACTTCCATTTGTTTCACTGAGGTCTGGATGGGCAGGTTGGGAGTGCAGGACGCTGGTGTACGGTATCAGAGATGGGCACCTTCCAACTAAGGGAGGCACCAGCCACCCTGAAACCCTCCAGCCCTGTGGGTAGCACGGAAAGACCATGTGAGCCAGTTTCTGCTGTGTGTGCAATGGCTCCCGTCCAAACTGCAGCTCCCTCCTGGAGGTGACACTGGAAGAGCAGCATGTAAATGACAGCAAGCTTGTCCCTGCCTCTCCTATGTCCTGGGCACCCTGGAAGTGTGAGGGCTTCCAGTCGTGGACCATGAACTTGCAAACACTCCCATAGTCTTGGTCCTGCAGTTTGGACGGGGCTTGGCTCTTTGTCACCCAGAGTTGGAGCAGACCTCTTGCAGGCCACCCACCACAAGCTTTGCAACGTGCCTCAGCCAGGGTGGACGCAACATCTGGCCGCTTGCTTCTCTGAGGGCGGAACTCTCGGAGTTCAGCACTTGCATCTGTGTCGCAAGCATTTCCTGTGCCTCTGTAACTGTGCTTATGTTTCTCGCCGATGCCTCAGGGAGCACTCTGTGGAGCTGAAATAATGTAAGATCTGTTCTGCTCAGGGTGTTTCACTCCCTGGCTGGTAGGAATACCACAAGAAGACCAGATCTTGCAGTATTTCAGCCCCATAAGTGGCTCCTTGAGGCAAAAAAAGACCCGTGAAGAAGAAACACAAACACAAAAACCAGGATATTTGGTTTCCCAGGGTGATCTTTCCTCCTCTTCTGCCGTTCATGTACTCACTGGTACCCGTGCAAAAATAAAATAAAGAAGCACTCCAGCCACAGAACATCTACATGTGAAGTGGGTACTACAGGGCAGAGCTTGTGGGTTTCATAATCACATACATATACAGTACAGGTATAGATGGGACAAAATAAATATCTGCATTTTAAACAATTTTTTTCCATGATTCTGCCATAAGATATGCGCAGACTGGGTCCTGAATACATGACCTCACAGACAAAATGCAACTCCGTGTGTGTTCATACGCAGAACTGCCATGGGGCATCTCCACGTGTGTGTCCTGAGCTGCAGCCATGAGCATGACAAAATCAGACTGAAGTAATCCCAACAGCTAAGGCATTCGCACATGTAAATGCTGGAGCATGCCTTACAAAACATGCACAGGGGCGTAATGAAACATGTGATGATCATGATATACGGGACACGCGTGTGTCAGAAATCATACGTCCACGTGTGTGCTGCTGAACAGAGGAGGGAGCAGCCAGCAGGGGTGCTGGAGGCCAAGATTTGCAAAGCTAGTTAATGCTAAGTTCAGAATTTGCCACTTTTATCAGAAAAAAACCAAACCAAAACAAAACACCTTGTTGCTGCCCGTGACAGCTCAGCTGCAGTTGGTAAAGCAAAAGCAACCAACAGGGGTGGACGTGGGGGGTGGCAGTAGGACAGCTGTTAGGTACAAGGTAAACCCAAATCACGCTGTTCTCAATATCCTGGGGCTTTTTTCTGGAACTTGCTTCCATGTGCCAGGCAAAACAGGGAGAAGCACAACGGGGACTTTGGGGTAGGAAAGGGATAGCACACCAGTGGAGAGTCAGGGTTCAAGCCAGCGTTGAGGAAACAGTTCTTCCATGGGAAACAGTTCTTCCCTGGACATCTCTGAGAAAACGAGTGCTTGTTCAGGGATGGGGAGGGACTGGACCTTCAATGAAAAGACAAAGGATGGTGTAAAGTGCTGGAAAAATGGACACCTTTCTTTGGAAAACCCACATTTCTCAGCCAAAACTTCTATTGTGAGGGATGGTTGGATTTTTGCCTGCCAGTTTGGCATACGGAAGAACTCTGATGAGTTGTGCGTAAGGTACCATTTTCCAGCCAGGTCCATTTCTGGCTGTGCTTAACTTTCATTTGTTCTTTGTCATTTGTTCTTTCCTCTGTGAAACATTTTAATTGCCTAATCAGTTTGCAGAGTCAGCAGCGTGTGACGTAGCAGTCTCTCTCACACGTACGCAGCCCCATCTCCCCAAACAGGTAACCACGAGTGACTGAGGTGAGCAGTGGCCATCTCGACTAAGGCAAGGTGGCCATGAGCAGACCACAGAGTGGTGCCCGACCAGTCGTCAGACAAGTTATGGTTCTGGCACAGCTGGAGTGTGGAGCTGATTCGTGTGATGGTGGTGGGGCATCGAGCAGTGGGACACGGCTGTTCTTGGCTGTGGGGAGCAGCACACCCTGGCAGGGGAGTCGGACCTCATCTGAAGAGGGCTGAATAAGATGTCCGGGCATCTTGGTGCCTCCTTACAGCTGCAATGAGCAACGTGGATGCATAGCTGCCCTTCTGGAAGGAGAAAGAGGGGCTCTGATGGAGAAGGCCCATGCCAGTCCATGATGGGCACCTCACCCTCACAGGATGGCAGCGTTGCTGGGACATTTCGCACAGGGCTGGGTGCTGCAGGCGGCGATGTTTGCAGCTGCTGTCCAGAGACAACCCTGGAAATTTCCTGGAATTCCAGGTCTGGAGCTAGCCCCTGCTCTGGGGAAGGAGGATACTGCGTCTCAGTCCATAAAGTCCCCAGAATGGGAGGAAGGGGCGAGAGACACACAAAGTCAGTAGTAAAAAGAAATGAAAGTCGGCAGCTTGCCACAGCGGAGTGCAGACTCTGCAGAGCTGCCTCTTTTATTGGCGCCCAGACTGGAGGGAGGTTTATGCTCTCAAACAAGCCAAATTGGAAACGGAGCGCCGGCCGGAGCCCTGCAAGCAGGCTGCTGCCCCCAGAGCCAGGAAGAGTGTGCGGATGCCCTGAAATCCACTGCTTTCCCTCACCTTTCTCTCCTCTGTCCTTCCTCATTTCCACCCTTCCATCAGTCCCCCCCTTCAACCCTCAGTGCCTTCCCTTCCCCATGGCTGGCCTTGTCCCCTGGCACCGACTTCCCCAAGAGCTTCTGCCATCAGCTGATACTGAAAACCTCTTTTGGTGGTGGGAACGGCTCAGCTTGCTCAAGGGCAGCCAGTCTGGATGGCCCAAGGATGAATGAGGGTGGAGAAGGTACCCGTGGCCCTCTCTTTCTACTGCTGTTCTGCTGAGTGTAGGGGAGTAGTGTGCACTACAGTGACAGTGTGCTGTGGGTCTGTCCTCAGCTTTGTGCCATCGTGCTGTTAGGAGGAGAGGAAGGGTGACACGTGGAAGAAACACAGCGAACAGCAGACATGAAGGTGATGGCAGAGAGAGGGGACCCATCACACAAGGACCTGGCACATGACCTGGCATGGTGGGTGCTGGTTAGCAGTTGAGTGCCCGATATGCCATGAAAATAGTTTCCTCATTAATGCAAAGCTTAAAGTCATATAGGCATGGGGTGGGGAGAACTGGGTGTTCATTCCTCAGCAAGTTGCCCAATCCCGTGCTGAGCAGGGCATGGAGACCACCGTGGTGCTTCAGGATCCAGTTCAGGCACGCCGAGTCCGTGCTGTGACACCCAGATATGTCAGTAAAAGAGCACTAGAGGCTGAAGGTGAGAGATCAGTCACCAGCTACTCTGGGGACCTGAGCTCTCTTCTGCTCTCCAGCTGATTTTTTTCCATGTCATTTCATTTATCCAATGCCTCAGTTTGCTGCCTGCAAAAAGCCCAAAGGGATTATGACATCTGTTGTCACATTAAAACGCGGTCTTGACTATGAGGAGGTCAGGTACCATGGTGGGAGCTGTTACCGTCTGAAACACGGGTCTCATCTCACGTGGGGCTCTACAGCACTGCTGCTTCTGATCCGAAAAGGTCCTGCTAGAGTCAGCCCGGTGCTCACGGAGTGCCTTACAGCCAGCCGGCAGGAAAATCGTTTGCTCTCATTCTTTCCTCCAGTTTTGGCTGTTGAAGCAAAAACACATAATAAAGTAAAGAGGGTTTTAATGACAATCTGCCGGCATGTTTAATATTCCAGCTTGAGGAATGATCCGTTTATGTACTGGAGCCAAGGGAAAGGATCTCGCTACTTCCAGTGGACACCAAATCAGTGCCTTTGCAAAAAGAAGCAAACCTCACAGAGGATGGGGCTGGCTGCTCACCAGTGACCTGCAGAAAAGGCCGTCGCTCCAACTGAGCGTTAGATTTGGCACTTGCTGTCCTGCACTTACTGTGTCAAACAGGTCCATGATGAAGGGAGCACCTGGGAGCTCTGTGCAGCTTTGCTGAGTATTTTTTCCTCCTGCAATGCTCAGCACGTTCCTATTCTGCTCAAGGAAAGGTACAGGAAGTCTTTCGTGCAGAACTTTGACATTCCTCTCTGTACAAATTCAGATCTGAGAGAGGGATTCAGAGGTGTGTGTTTGCTGCGCTTCTTTGTATCTGAGACTCTCACCACATCTGCTGGATTTATGTCCCCAAATTTACTCTGTCATCCAGCAATCCTTCGTGTACACAAAATTATTTGGACAACTCTCAATGTTTCAGAAGCAGAATAGCCTGTGCGGCTTCATTGACATTACCTACTCTGCCAGGCAGGTGGCTGCAGAGAAAAAGGCTTATTTATACAATGCATCGGGATGCCAGAAGGGGATTCTTGATAGCAAAGACGATGAGAGACCTCTGGGTACGAGGACCAGTTGCCCTTTTCAGCCTTGATTGTCAGTGGAATCTAGTCTGCTCCTGCCGTCAAATCAACATCTCGACTGCCTGGGGCAGAGCTGGATTTCGAGCTGACTGGGGGATGAATCCAGGGAACTTGTAGGGGTTCCACTGCTTCCAAATACAGGGGATCAGGTAGCAAATTCAGATGAAGGAGAAAGGGTTGTGATAAAAACACAGAGTGCAAGCAGAGCTCCTCAAGCACAGAAGTTGCTGGTGGGGCAGACCTGGAGACCTCTGATAGCTGAGAACTTATTGACTGTTGATTGTTTCTCAGCATTTGGGGGTGCAGGATTTGGGAGACATTGTGCAGTAGATTAGCAAAATCACAGCAGGGATGCAGCTGATTCGTAATGCCGAAGCCTCGTCCCAATGGAAACAAGCCTGCAAGGCCAGGATGCTCGGGCTCAAAGTGGTGGCGGGGTTTATAGCTAAAAAGCCAGGTCACAGCATAACCTATTTTATAGCATAAAAGCCAGGTTGGAAAAAGGAAAGATCAGCTTGGGGGGGCAATATCAAATGAATGTCTGCTGTCTTCGTACAGATGGCTCAGAACCAATAACATCTAAGAAGGGTGGAAAGAAAGAGTCTAGCTTGTAATGTAGATGAAGAGGCAACACAAGTTTCAAGGACCCTTCTCTTCCAATGTCAGACAAAGCTGAGCATCTACTTTTCCCCAGGAGTTTACATCAGCCCCTGCTCTCTGCTTTGCAGGGGCCTGGCGGTCTGGCGTAAATCAGCACGGCCTCGCTCCCTGCGGTAGATCTGCCATCCTGGGCTAAGGATGCAGCCCAGCAGCTCTCACTGAGAAGCAAAGCCCCTTTCTCTCCTAATTGAGCAGGTGGTAGCAACCGGGTATTTCAGGCATGCTACCTCCGTTCCCAACCACAGCTGAACTCCTGATGCAGGGAGACTTTACAAGACCCATGAGAGATGCCGAAGGCTGACCCTTTCTGTCATTGGGAGAGAGGAACTTTGTGGTTACCTCTGAGCAAAAAGGACAAAGCATTGTATGATATATTTAATAAAACAAAACACACACACACATACAAGAAAAAAAAGGAAAAGAGGCCAATGCACAGGAAGGTAATGTGTTCATTTGAATAATGGGCAAAATCAAATTAATTCTACATTAAATAGTTCTGAATAAAGGGTTTAAGTCAGCAGTTTCAAACTTGTTTTCCTTAATTACTTTCCGTGTTTAATGTCATTAAGAAGATTAAAAATTCATTAACAAGAGTAGTAAAGTGGCAAATCAGTAAAGCTATCACTCCAGGTTAAAAACTACGCTGAGGTTGACACTTTGTACACTTCCACAGGCGTTGTGTGGAACGGTCCTGGGGAGCTGGGGCGGATGGGGGGAGACTCGCCAGCCCCCTCCCGCTGGGCCAGCTGGGGAGGTAGCCCAAGGGCCAGCCCTGGCTGGATGTGGCAACCACGTTAACCATTAACTAAGCAAGGCAGAAGGCAGCGTTTAGCAGAAGGGCAGCGTGGACCTTGGAAAGCACAGCAGTATAACCCTGGAATATGGCAAGCATCAGAAACAGACTCAACCATGGAGAATGGCAGGTATTATAAAGCACTAAGGCGTGTTAAGGCAATGCAATTGCTTGATTGGCCTCATGTCCTGAGCCCTCTTAGTGTGAAGACTCAGAGGGCACCGAGCACCGGGGAACCACTGAGCTGGACCAGGCTGGCCCGTGGGGATCAGGCAGGGTGGGGAGAGAGATTTGGGGTATTTTTTCTCCTTTAGCTCTCAAGGGTGCAAATATGCCTGGTCCCTAGGAGCGGGCGCACAGTTTGAGAGCAGAACAAGGCTGCCAAAGTGCAACCAAAGCACACATAACTTCATCAACCTTTGGAAGCCTGCCTCTTGCTGCGCTCCCAAAGAGCCTCAAGGTCCCAGATGACACATGGATCCCATTGCAGCCCATCCCAGGCAAGTGAGAGATCATCTCCACCCAAAAAAACTCTGACCTAGATGGGCCAAGCAGGCAAAAGGAAGCCCTTGGAGATCAAAGCGATGAGCCACAAATCACCCACCAGGGCTGTGGCAGGGGTGGGCAGTGTGCTCTGACCTCTCTCTAGTCCAGTGCAACAGTCTGGTGTCACCCCGCAGCCGCACTGCAAAACTGGGGATGCTGGTCTTGCACAGCCAGCCTCCCGGAGTCACAACATCGGCTGTTTTAAAATGGTCTCCTTGTATGTCTTTTATTTTCTGTTTCTTGCTCTTAAGGGGTTTTTATTTATCTTTATCTTTACAGAGCTCCATGAGCGCAAGGCAATGCTTCCTCCGCCTGCAGCCCCACGCTTCGATCACGGTGGCTCCCCGCCACGTGCATTTGGCTGTGTGTCCTATCTCTGCGACACGCAGCACACGGTGCGACAGCCTGGGTCCCTTGGGGCTTGAGGCCCAAAAGTCAGGATCGCAGAGCTGCGGCTGGCAGTGGAGAGGGACTCAAAAAGCCACAGAGATGCAGCGAAATATGGCTGAGACCAGCGTCCGTTCTGCCCCGACTTCTGGTAAAGCACGCAACTGGCAAGAGGGCTGTGCACATCGTTAGTGCTTGTCAGCGAGGAGCTGGTAGCTTCCCGCAGGTTCCTACATGAGACTTCCCGACCCAGAGAGCATATTATCCCTGGTTATTAGGTGAAGAAACTGAGGCACAGGAGAGTGACTGGTGGGCATCTCTCGATGTCAGGGGGAAATCTTGACGTAAAATCTTTCTGCCCCAGTTTCCACATGCTCATTGCCAGACCAGGCTTCAGCAGCACCATCCTGAGCTGGAAAAGCAGGGGCTACTTGGGGGGAAAAGAGCATTTGAGGTCCGAAAGTGTAAGAATTAATAGAGGCAATAGATGGAGAAAAAAAAAGGACAAACCCTTGGACACATAAAGTGCTGAGAAAGGGGAAGTTTGCCTGAGGGTCCTGTTATGAGTGTGTGTTGGTTGCTTTTCATCAGCATCACTAAACCCAGAGACATACGTGAGATCCCGAGACATGCAGCAGGTGGGTGCAGGGGAATGGAGCAGTTTTGGCTGAAGCAATGGGAAGCCTTTTCCACATTGTACACCACTCCCTTTCGCCTGCCCCCACACAGCCCCTGGGAGCCCCCCCTACACCCTTGCTGAGATGCAAAATAAAATCCCAAATTGTGCTGGTTTTATATGTGTTTCTTTAAGATCAGCCAGAGCATGGCAGGAAGGGTCTGTGGTTGCCCAGTGGCTGGATTTCCCTCTCCTTTATTTTGCTTGGCAGAAAACACAGGGTCTTGACTTCTTTCTGCTCAGTTTTGGAATAGAATTTTTTTTGTCTTCAGTTGCCAAATTTTCCTCAGATTGGGAAGTCGGAGTCCTGCTTTGATGAGCAGTAAAACAGAAAGACGTGTTTCACCCCTGTTTTTCCCCGGCTTTGATGAGGGGCTCCCATCTGCAGGGCCACACGTCTGTCCTGCTGCTCCCTCCCAGCCACTGCGAGATCAAGCAAAAGCCCTTTCTCACCACGTCCCTTTGTTCCCAGGGAAGCCACAGCAGCCCTGTTTTGGGAGCAGGTGGGAGGAGGGAAAGCCCTTTTTATTTATTTTTTTTTTGCCCTCCCCTTTTATTCTTTTGCAAGCTTTAATTATCGAAGGACTGAATTTGAGCTGTTCCTGCCTTCTTCCTTCCTTCCCGGACAGCATTTCTAACAAAGGCCTGTGGTTTGGGTTTGGGTTGGTGCTTTTTTTTTTTTTTTTCTTTTTCTTTTCCCCTCCAGAGATCTAAGGCCTGTAATGAGATACCAACACCCTCTCCTTCCTACAGCCCCCAACCCAAACCCTCCCTCTGCCAGGGCACCCCCATCCCCTCCCCGTGCTCCCAGGGGAGGGAGGGCACCCGATACCGGGCAGGGGACGGCTGCCGGCCCTCCTGGTCCGTCCTGGGAGGTGAACGTGATAGAGTTACAAGGGAGAGCAGCTTGCAAACTGCCTCCGCTTTGATGAAGCAACATTTAATTATCTCCCTCTCCCCCAAGTCCTCCCCCAGTGAAAAAGATCTCCTATTGTCTAGGCTAATTTGTCCCTTTTGCTTAATTCCCTAACCTGTGTGCGAAACCCTGGGCTCACGTTACTCCATCACCCATCTCTCCCGCTCCTCTCCCAGTGCCGTGAAATGCAAGGGCAGGAGTCTCTGGGTGTCCTCCTTGTCCCCTGTGCCCCAGGGACAAATCCTGGGATGCAAAGCCAGAGGGAACTGAAGCATGCAGCACCCACAGCCCTCACTGATCAGCCATCATCAAAGAGGCAAGGTGACTAAAAACCACCAGAGATTTGGCTCCCATGGCCCAGGTGAGCTGCGTCTGGGCTCCTCACCACCCCAGGTGTGGATACGCTACTTGTGTCAGCTGGGGAGGAGAACAGAGGAGAGCAGGACTCAGCCCTGGGACACTTCTCTGCTCTCCTCTGAAAGCTGCCTGCCCACAGCTCTCTACCTGGAGGGACTTTGTGGTCACTGAAATCCCGTTTCAGTTTTGGACTGGGAAGAGGGGGAAGGAGCAGAAACCTGTGAGCTGTTTTATTTGTATATTTTCCTTGTAACAGAGGAGCGGTGCCTGGTGCCAGCTGGCTGCGCATCCCAGGGCAAGCGCTGTGCCCCGTGCCTGGGTGTGGGCTGATGCCCGAGCTGCCTGGTCTCCCACCCTCCCGCTGGGTGCAGGGGCTCGGCACAGGCATGGCAGGATGCTGGTGATGGGGAGGGAGCGAGGGAGGGGAGCACCCCTGCTCCAGCTCTGCAGCCGGCAGACAAACATGTAGGGGACTAGCCACATATGCTCCCCAGCAGTGGGGACTTGCCAAGGGCTCTCCTGCCCACTGCAGCTCCCCTGCCATGAGCCCAGGGGTTTGGGGTGGCCCAGCGTGGACCACACTCCAGTGTGCCATGGGGACACAGCTAGGGAGGTGAGATGGGATTCTGGTGATCTGCAGGGGCTCTGGGCATGGAGGGGGGAGGGTGGGACTGGGGGACTTCGGGGACTGACGCACTGGGGGATGAAACCTCATGGGCAATCCAAGCCTTTCCCCCTCACCTTCCTACAGGAGGAGGAAGGCACCGTAAAAAGGCATTGAGCGAGGGGCTGTTGCACCACAAGGAAAGGCTGGGGAAAGGGAGCCGAAGGGGGGAGGAGAGCAGAGCAGTTGCCAGGTTGACTTGAGCCAGAGCCTTTCATGGGGGGGGCAAGGGGCAGGGAACATGGAGGATCAACATTGTCTTCTCCAAAGAGGAAAAGAAAAGAGAGAGAGAATGCAGAAGGAAGACAAAGGGAAACAGGACTTGTTGGGGGGAAGAGGGGGACGCTCAGGGATTGAAGCAGGCTGGGGTCCAACTTAATAAGAAGCGAACCAAAACAAAACCCAAACAAAAAGTGACTGGAGTTGGCGGTGGGCACCCCCTCCCCCAGGCAGCCATCCCCAGAAGGCAGTGAAGCTGCCTTTTCAAACAGCCGCCTCACAATAAATTCATGGCAGCCAGGGCCGGGAAACAGGCTGCTGCAATTTAAAGGAAGCGTGGATTTGCATATTGAATTAAAATTAAGAGCTAATTATGCAAATAAATTATGACATTTGGCAGGAGAATTTGCTTCAAGATCATTTATTACGTTCTTTTTATAACAGTGCGAGCGTTTAACGGTCAAAGACAATATTTTAAAGGAAAATTAACGCAAGATTATTAACCTAAAAACAATTCCACATTAATGAGATGTATTTCTCTTCAACTTCTCACACCTGGCTGCCTATTGATGCCCAGCCAGGACTGTCTCTCAATAATTGGCATTTTTTTTGCAGGCAAATATTGAATGAGGTGGTGAACGTTGCTTTGGACAAACTCACTCAGGAAAATTCCTTCAGGGTTTTAGCTTGCTGGTCTGTAAAGGAAAGTTGTGAAGGTCAAACACGTTTCATGTTGTTCTTCTGTGCGCTTGGACTGGCCAGGTCTGGATGCGCTTGGGAGAGGACACTGCACCGGCTACCCCATCCGCATGAGAATAAAAGCTCCCCTGCCAAAAGGTGCGTGATTGCACTTTGGAAGAGATATAAAATGAAGGTCTTAGCGTTTGTGGTCATTAAAGATCCCATGGAATTTTAATTATTTTTTTTTTTCCCCACAAGACCAGGGCTGTTAACCTTGGTGCCTTGTCTCCCTTCCAGCTGAGGTGACCACTGCCTGCCCTGTGCTGGGACTCGCAGGTGGGGCAGGCGCTGCCCTTCACGGCCCAGGGCAGCAGTGCACTGGCCGTGCAGTCCCACCAGTGGCCAGGATCCTCCCACCAGAAGGATGGCTTCAAGAAGACCCTGCACCGGGATTTGGATCAGGAAGGCTCGCTGGGACACGGAGGGATGCAGATGGCTCCAGGACCCAAAAGCTGTCCATTCCCAGCCATCGCCCGTGAAGAGCTTCTGGCCCAGGTTCATCCCACACAACCGAGGTGTTCACCTACGGTTAGGTGAGCACTTGTGTTTCTAGAGGATTGGCTCTTGTTCAAATAGGAATGAAGCCCAACCATTTGGGTTTTGATATGAAAGTATCTAAAAAAAGCATTTTCTCACAGAAGACAGAAGGCGCTTGCTCCAGCACTCTTGTTTTGCCTCTCCGTGCTGCAGCCAGGCGGGATGCCAGGGAACTGGGAGGCTACATTTGCAGCCAGGTTGTGGGAGTTGTTGGGAGTTACGAAGGAGCCGTGGCCAGGAATGACTGGAGGGGAACAAACTATACCCAAATAGCTTAGGAAGTGAGAAAGAGTCTTCCTCAAAGATGGTACTTTGCAGCCTTGCCAAGGAAGAGCAGGGTAACATGGCACTCGTCCTTCAATCATCTTCACTCCTCCTGCTTTGCCTCCAGCCCTGGCTATTCTCCACTGTGATCTGCACACCTTTAGGGCAGGATGGGACATCAGGACCCATGTTGGTTCTGGGGTTTCCTTTTGTTCCCTTCCTTTACCTCTGCCTCTTAAACGTGCCCTCACAGGGCCATCTGCCTTTGTTATAACTAGGGTTTCCTGAACTGCACACTCTGCCAAAGCTTGCAGGGACTTCACCCAGAGCTCAATGGGCATTTCTGGTCTGAGGCAGCTGGAAGTGTGTCTTTCACGATTCTTCCATCTCCTCTCTCAAGGGATTTTCCCCTTCTCAAGTTCAAGGTGGAGAGGACATTCCCTGCTAAATCAGTCCTGGCGCACAGCACACAATGATATGCAGAGCCAACCACAGGTAACAAATTGTGTTGCGATAAATGAAGGGTTTGGAGCCAGACAAAATTGTGTGACATTCGAAGTTCTCAGCTCTCCTCCCTCAGAAAGGCAATCTGTGACTTCTGGACCCTCCTTAATGACCCAGAGCTGGATGGAAAATAATATTAATAATAATAAAAGAAACAAAGAAGGGGCTGGCGCATTTTTTAAATAAAGAAATTTCCCTCATCTTGCGGTTAATTTAAAAGGTTTATTTCTTGAAATGAATCCTCTTCATCAAATCTCCGATCCTTGAAAATCAGTGCAACCTGCCTCTGTGGATAATGAATTGATTTGTAATGTAAATTATATAAAACACCCTCCCCGCCAGCATTTGTGTGTGAGTGTGTTTAATCTAAAGCGTTTAAGTCTGAAAATGAGCTTCTCCATCAAAAGTCTCGATTCCATTTACATTTCTTGCATACGAGTCAATTTGTGCCTGACCCAGTCTATAAATCACTGCCAAGGAGTGCTGTGTCTGTACCTCTCCTCTTCCCCCACCCCCCTCCCCTCATCCTCCCATCCTTGCACATGCTATGTTCAAAAAGGCGTCTTCAGATACCACCTATAAACAGCTCCTGGTTCTCTGGACAATCATCGGCCGGTGGAGGAGGGACCCTGGCTCTGAGAGGTGAGCAGCCCGGGCAGTTAGTGGGCAGGCAAAGGAAAGGGAGGAAGGGAAGTTCTGCTCGGCTTCTGCTGGCTGCTTGGGAAAGATCTCCCAAGGAAAGGTGCCCCCTCTCTTGCTGGCTCCTTTCCAACACATGGTTGCTTGACTGCTAAAGGAGTCCATGGCTTACAGGTGTTAGAGGCTGAGGTCTTCTACTGGTGTACATCAACAGAGTCCTGTAAAATTCATGGATTGGGAATGATTTACACCACCAGAGGCTTTGGTCTTCTCTTTCTCTCCCCAGTTTTCTGATCGTGCCAACTTTTATCCTTCATCTCATCCCATCGGAGGTGAGAGGACTTGGATCATACCTCCTCAGCTTGCCTTCTGGATGTTGAAACCAGTGGGAGGTGCCTTCTGGGACGCAGTGCTCCCCTTCTGGTTGGACCTCCATATGACAAGTGCCTGAGGTCCTATGGGAGAGCAGGGGAAGTGAAAATGGTGAGATCTTCACCCAGAAAGTCTAGTGGCCCATCTGGGTACTGGCATTAGAAGGGGCTTAGTAGCCACACATCCCAGGACCAGGCAGCCAAGAGGCTAGCCACTGAGTCCGGTCTCCTCTGTGAAATGTCAACAGTGCCTGTGAAACATGCAGGTTCTCACAGAGAGGTATTTTATAGCTGAACACAACGTGAACGGGGTCATCAGCCCATCATTGGCGCTGGCACAGAATTTTGTGACACACTTTTGTTTCTGCTCTATTTTTCCTTCAGAAAAGGCACAATTTAAATGGATTTCTAATGTCACGGGGGAAACGGAATCCAGTTTTGGACCATTTCATCAGTCCAAAAATGAAAAATTCCAATATATTGGTGGTGAAACAACTTACTGCTCTATTTAAGGTACAGATGCAGTAACAAGAAATTAACAGTTACATCAGCCAAAAAAAGAACATGACAAATGCTAGAAGAGCTGTTGGAGATACATCCACATTTCCCCATATATTTATGCATAAAGATTTACAAAACCAACTTAACCAGTCCTTCTTGAATTCTCTTGTCCTCTCTCTTCCCACAGCAGAAAGACACCTGAAAGTGTTAAGAAATCAGGACACAGAATGTGTCCAGGTCTCCCAAAGAGCATGAGGTGAAGAACAGGAACAGTGGTCACCTGCCCTACCCAAAGCCACTTCACGGTCTCCCTCTGTGAACCTTGACCTGCCCTAACACTGCTCTCCCCGAGCATCCCATCAGAAGAAAGCTCCATCCATTGCCATCCGGCTGGTCTGTCACTCACCGAAACGGGAAAGATTGACATCCAGCCAAGAGAGGTGAGAATTCAGCTTGAGCTGGGAAGTCAACCTGAGGTGACGGTGTTCCGAAAAGACTTATATTGGTTCATAGACTTAGTACCAGCAAGATGTTTCCTCTCTGTGCCTTGGTTGTTTACCTTTGAAATAGGGTTAATGCCTCCTTTCTCCCAGGTTTCTTCAGTTTTAATATAAGGTCTCTAGAGCGTGGGGTGTATGTTACTGTATGAACATACAGCCCTGAGCACAACGGGGATTCTGGTCTTGGAGGAGTCCTTAAGAGCTGCTGTAATACAAATAGTAGGAAGAGTTTTTCCTCAAGATTACCCCAGGGGACTGAGGTCAGACCTTCAGTGAAGGAAGGCACAAACCTATTACCAGTTTCTGTGGGGACTAATACAATTTGCACTTCGTTAGAGGAATTCAAAGTGATTTGTACACATTAATTACTCCTTGCAGCATCCCAGCTGGATAAATATTATTACCTTCATTTTACAGAAAGGGTAACTAAGATGTAAAGAAGTTCATTTGTTTGACTGCAACTGTACGGCATGCCAATGACAGAACCCAGGAATAAAACAGAAGAGGACTGATTGCCAGTCCCTGCCCGCTCCAAACCTGTGAGTCCCAAATATTTTTTGCCCAGAAGAACACCACAAGCAAAGGAAGCGGCTGCGCCTCCCGGCTGGGCCGGGTACCACCGTGATGGGGTTTTGGGGAGGGGGGCTGGCACGTGCAGCACAGCCTGGGAAGCACCGCTCAGACCCGAGCCTGCACAGCCTCGCAAGAGATAGGAGGAGGAAATGAAAGTGCAATTAGCTGGAAACAAATGAATTCATGTTGCATATATTTCCCAAGCTGATGGGTTGGTGAATGAACCGCTCGTTATTTCGTGGAGCAGCATCTTTAAAGATCTGTAGAACAACTTGGAAAAAACACAGCTTTTCTGTTTTGACATTTTTTGCAATATTTCTGAATGTTGTCTGCCCTAGTTTCAGGCATAGGTGCTGCTATATTTCCATTTTTTTCATGAAAAGGAAATTCTGAAGAAGTTTTGTAGTTGTTTAAACTCCTCGCCTTGATTTTTCAATGTCTCATGAATGTTACATCGACAGTGTCAGCATATGGCCTACAGAAATAAAATATTTTGTACCTTAAATACCAAACCCTCTTTATTCCCATTTTCCTGTTTTTTTTGTACTAGGCTAGTTACGAACAGGCGATGCTCCCCTCTCCAGCAGAAACGTTTAACTGAAGTCAGAGATGCGCAATGAAACAGAGAACACAAAGCAGAAGCAAAAATAGGAAACAAGAGAATAAAAAGTTTGAGTTTGATCAATAATTTCTTCTTGTGGTTGTTGGGGGCTGGGGTGGGGGTGGGGGGCAGGAGGGAAGTGCCTTTAAAACAAAAATCCTTTTTCTCTGCAAGAGCAAAACATGTATCCAGCAACTTCCCAGCCATCTACAATCTGTTGCAACGGGGAAACTTGGTATTTCGTTGCGGCAGCAGGGAGGCTCGGGAGATGGGACCAGAGTGACAAAGCTCCTGTGGGAGCTTCCCAGAGGTGGCAAAATAGATTCTCCAGGTAAGACGGATCTGAGAGTATTACAATAACAACAGTAAGCTCCCTATTCAATTAGTCTTTGAGCTGGTATCCTGGAGGATGGTATTTTTCAACCTGTGGTTTGCAGATTCTTGGGAGAGCATGGAATTACAAGGAGAGAGACATTGTAAGGGACAACATTTTAAGGAGAGTGGGAAAAGCAATTTCACCAATGTTCGCCAGCGGTTGGGGCTTGGGAATTTTCTGGGAGGGGTGCTAAGCCTTCATGAGAGATTTTCTAGGGATCCACAAATCAAAGCAAGTTGAAAGCCACTGCGGCAGGATAATGTTATATTGATTGCTTTGTTTTTGCAGGGGATAGATTTTGTTTAATCTTCCCCTTCCTTACACTGCTTGACACCATTAGCTTTATCTTCACTGACATCAAATATAAAAAATCACTAGAGAAGAGACTTTCTAATGTGTTTCGTACTACTTTTGGGTGGGTAATAACACAGGAAGCATTTTCTAGAGCACAGTAGCTCTTTAAAATATCTCTTGTTTAAATAAGAAATTGGGTAGCACAGAAAAGCATGGGCTTGAAAGGGATGAGATCTTACTCAGTGTGAGTTTTAGAAGAAATTGGGTTCCGAAACAGATTGAAAACCTAGAAACTATGGGGTTTGCCAAGAGCTGGACAGGGAGACAGCAATGCCCTCCCTGGTCTGAGCTCCCATTGACCTGCCTGTAGCGGCACCATGGGGCGAACGCTGCGGAGGGGTGGGTGTTACGGGGGAAACCTTTATTTGACGAGGTTTTGGTCTGCAGTGGGGGTGCGGTGGGAAGCAGCACCTCATCCCCTAGGGACAGGGATGCGATGGAGGGCTGTAGTTTTGGGATGGGGTGACCAGGATGGGAAGGGCTTCCCTGGGAAACTGCTCCCCCCAGCGCTGCATCGCCTGCTGCCACATACACCCGAGCTGCCAAACCTGGTTGTCCCCTGGCATGGTCCAGCCCAGACTGGGAGCCGGGAGGGAGGTCGGGGAGGGCGATGGAGGGACACGGCTTCCGCTCGACACAAACTTGTTTCTCCTCCTCCTCCTCTGTCCTTCATAAATTCCTGGTGCCTGTCATCCTGCTGGCCGCTCCGAGGGTTTTAATAAAAAGGGAAACCAACATTTGACGTGAGCACAGTAGGGAGAGGAGAGGCGGCACGGAGGGAGGGGGCCAGACAATGTACCCATATGGAGAACAGAAGGATGCCGGGGCGGCCGCATTCAGAGCCCGTCCCTCTGTTCTCCCTGCGCCCCACGGCCCCTGCGCCGCCAACGGGCTCTTAACATAACAAGTGAGGAGAGGGGGCGGCCAGCCCCGTGCTCGGCGCCCCCGGATTCCTCCGCCCCAGCCCCTGTCTCCCAGCTACTGATCCCAGGCAGCGCAGGGCCCTTCCCCGTGTCCTCCCTGGCGGCACTATTATCTCCCAGCCGCTGCGGTGGGAAAGGATGGCCCTCGGTCCTTTCCTGCTAAAGGCCGGGGCAGGGGGGAAATACAGATAAATACATACAAATATATATATGTATGTATATATGTTTATACAATAAATAAAGCAAGCCAGCCAAGCCCTTCAGGCAATTTGAGCTCTGTCTATTGTTCAGTAGGAGGGCTTCCCTCCCTCCCCTCCCATCTCCTAATGAAATCCCCCAAGTCCTCCTCATTTCTCCCCCCGCCACCAAAGGGTACTCACATGGGCATGCTCTCAGGGACTTTGTCTCCTGTGGTTGGAGCAGCATTTGCTGTCAGGATGGGAAAATCTTTTATTTGCCAAGGTTGTCGGTGAGAGAGGCTTAGCCATAAACCCCTCCAGAGCCTCCTCAAAGCCTTCATCACCCCCTCCATGGGCTGGCCATTTGATTCAGAGCATCTCTTCACCCTGTTTCACCCAGACCCACCCCTGCCTTCTCCTCCCTCACCCCTGGAGCCAGCCTCATGAAGCCTGGCTATGGCTGGAGGGAGGAAGATGCAGAATTGATGGCTTCTCTCGTGAAATCACACAGAATAGCCTCTCAGAGCCTTGGGTCCTGGCCGTGGGGCCATCTGCCTGCCTCAGGCAGGCAATTCAGTACAGACACCTCCATCCCTCTGCCTCTTGGTGCTACCCAAGACACGTTTGGCAAGGATGGGGCAACCCACCTCTCTCTCCCCATCAGTGTAGGGTGCCCCTGGGACCCTGTTTCTGACTCCGCTGCTGGCTTGTAATTGACCTTGGGCAGTTTTAGACTTTCCCCTGTGATGCTCGTGACACTGTGTGGAGGTAGGCCAGAAAGCAGAGGCACCTGGCAAGTGACTAAACCACGGTCCTTCATACAACATCCCTGGCTGCTGCCCACACACCCCTGCCTCCAGCCTGGCCCTCTCACCCAGCCCTCACGTGCCTTCCCTGAGCAGCTCCAAGCTGGCAGCCCGAGTCCTTCCCGCATCCTCCACGAAATGGAAAACGAGGCTGGTGAAGGACCGTGGAGCTGCACAGCTCTGAAGGTCACCAGCCCCTGGCGCTCCCTCCGCTGCCGCAGGGCGTGCAGGCAGCGCTCGGCTCGGCTCCCCTTCCGGCCCCTGCACAAAACCCAATTTCTTTACATAGAGAAGATGAGTTCTCCTCCCCCGGCGTCTGTGTCTTTTTGCCTCCCATTGCACATGAAAATGCTGACGGATTTCCCCGATCGCTAGCCATGCTGGCTAGTGGCTAAAGCAGTTCATTTCAGACCCTGCGCAGGTATTTCTTACCATATATTATAGTGAATAATGTATCCCCAGCCATGCAGCACAAGGCTTATAAGGCTATCTCAGTATTCTGGTGACAGCTTTAAACCACTCGACCATTGACCATTCAGGTCTCATGGTTTATAGAGTCACCAGCACACCTTGACAGGGTTATAGCCTACTTATTGGTATAAAGCATGGTTAGGGATACATTATTATAGCACGTTGCTTCTGAAACAGGGCTGTGGGCCACTGGTGGCCTAGAGAGCCCTTGCTGGTGATCTGCAAAGGGCTGTGTGATGTGGACAGCCTGATTAACATCTACCTGCTAAACTGAGATGAGCAGTTGTTGGAGTGACCTGAGGGACAGCATTCACTCTCAGATCCTGGAGAGCAGGAAGCACAGGCGGCTCTGACAAAAGCAGGGCTAAAAAGAGCTGCTTTCTATGAAAGCAGGCACCCAAAAGACCTCTCTTCAACACTGGTAATCCGAAGTGTTGCAGTCCCTGTGGTCCTTTTACTCTCCAGCAGCCACCATGGCCGAGGCCACCTTGCCACGAGGCCGATAAACGCTTTGAAGAGTGCTGCTTCCACGCTACATGGTTTACATCCGCCTTTTCTGGGCTGCTTCGGCTCAGATGTAACATGACCATCTTACTTCTGTACAAATGCCAATTTGGTTTGGCTCATGCTAAATGCTCATTAACAATTACTAGAGTTAAGGTAGTTAATCACTATGGCTAAGGTTGAAATCTGACTTCTCTTCTGACTCCAGATCCCAGCTCTGCAAGCTTTTCCCATCTCCCACAGAAAGGTTTCTTCCTTGTTTCCATTGTTCCAGCCTCACTCTCCAGTTTAGTGATTTTATTATAAAGTTTCTGAGAATTGTTTGAATTGCTTTTGAATACAACACGCGCTTGTTCTAGTTGTTATTGCAGAGCGGGGAGAATTTAACAAATAACTCAGGTTAAAAACGTTGACCTCAGGTTGCTTCCTGATCTCACTTGATTTGTTAAATATTGAGCCAAATTTGGAGAAAAATTACCTTGGTACTTTGAAAGCCCTCAAAACTGGAACTCAGCAATAATGCATCTGTGCTTTAAAATTTCTCTCCCTGAGCTCCCTCTTTAAGCGCTATTAAAGGAAATATTTGTTAAGGATATTTCAGCTATAGGACTGGTTAAATGGATCCATTACGGAATTACTACATGCCAATGTTCAGGATGCCTCTGAAACAAATGGACTCATTTTCTCAAATGTTATGTTTAAGTCTCAGTGAGCTCTCGACCACAGCCCCGTTTGACATATGCCTCTTCCACATCTTCTCTTAGTTTTCTCTGCAGCCTTGATCCTGCGGAGATTTATGCTTGTGATTAACTTTAAGCATGTAAATAGTCCCTGTGAGTTCAACGGGATGGTTACAGCTAACGGCGTGAGCATCCTCTGACGGGGCTGAGGCTGGCCTCAGCCGCGCTCCTGCGGGCGCTGCTGCCAGATGTGCAGAGTTTGGGATCAGCCAGCTGCACAGACCTGGCCCAGGTCAGGCATCCTCGCAGCACCGCATCTCACCAGGTTAGCCAGAGCACGCACTGCACAGCTTTTGTGCCAGCTTCAATTTTATTCCAGCTTTCTGCAAGCTACAGGGGGGATGACAGGCGATATTTTAAGGCATAAAGTCAGAGTCACAGACAAATAATACCGAATGCACATTGAGTCTGCCAGGAGAAGTTAACCTGTCAGCACTCCCTGAAAGGATCTGAATTAGCAGATCGGCTTCACATCAGATCAGCATTTGTATCATGTGGCCACAGTCTTTCTGACCCAGTACTTGGAGCCCTAAAGCCTGACTTTCTCGCCTGTTGAATCCAGGCTTCAGTGGGTTTAAGACAGGAGGTGATTGCTTAGCTTTGCACACTAAGTTCTGCTACTGTGAGGCTTTAGTGGAGTTTTCGGAAAAGGGGGATGAAATCCTACAATGTGTAGATGTGAGGCTATTAGTCTTCCCATACTCTTTTTCACCGAAGAAGAGGAAGGTGCAAGATACTGAAGACGAAGTCAAATAAGCAGAAAAACTTCTGTGGATATAAATGTTTAACTGTCTTTTCATAGCCTGTACAACCTGGTATACGTGGCGGGGTTGGGGGGGAGCATATTAGGGGAAATATTGCTGCCAGTACATTGAGCAGTACAAAACCCTCTTCAAACCCCACGCTTAGCAGCTGGGCAGTACATGCATGACACTGCAGGGGGTGAGATGGCACTGACGGTGCAGATACACTGAGACTTACTTGGGACATCTTGGTTGCTTCGCATTCAGCTTCTCAGCTCAGGTTTCCACTTCAAGTAGAATAAATCCCTGAGTTCATGATCACATCTCTCCTTCCCTTAACACAAATCTCCTCACCAGGTTCTGATCTCCTGCTGCTGGGCCAAGCTACACCAGCGCTGAACCAGGAGTGCAAGGGGAGGAACCAGACCCACCTCCCTAAAAGGACAGATAGATCATAGGGCAGATGGAACAACTGAGGGACACACAACTAATTATATGCACAAGTGTGGGGTATTTATTACTGTAAAATGCTCACAACATTCATAGGCACCTAAGACTTACGATGGCATTATCCACCGCTGCCGGAGAATTAATGGGCAGCCTTTTCCCTGCGCTAAAGCAGACAACAGAGGGGGGTACTCTGTCATCCAGGGGTGAGAGCGGGGAATGAATGCATATACAGTACTCCCCTCTAATGCTAATGGACCCTAGCACTGAGATTAGATTTACACCCTCCCTCGAAACGTACACCGGGGGAAGGCAGCTCCCCCAGCCTGCCTTGTGAGTGGTGTGGTGCTGCAAAAGCTGCTCTCTGCTCAGCCCGCCTCGTCCCCACGGCCCCCACGCCAGCGGGCACGGCCACTGCGGCTCCCCACCTCCATCCTGCCCAGCCCCACAGGGAAGGACCGCTCACATTTCCCTCTGCCCCATGGCAACGGGGAGCAGAGCAGCGCTTGTCCCGCTGCGCACGCCCATCCCAGCCCTCAGCGCCAGAGGCTCACTCCTTCGCATGCACCCACCGCCCCACCAGGAACGCTGGGCAGCGGATGGTGTTTCAGACCTTCAGCACCATGAGGGCACCACACCATATTACAGAGGGTTAAACAGTCCTTTTACAATCTCTCTGCTCCCCAGAGAAACAAAAGCATGGAGAAATTACCCTTCCCCCTTCCCTCCCGTCATCTTTGCTGCGGGATGGGAATGGGATTTTGACCCGAGGAATAATAAATGTAACAACGGGGAATGTGTGACTATTGATCTTCCACTGGCGGAAGAGGCAGGCTCAAGATGCTCAGGAAAAGAAGGACAAACCATCAGGAGAGTTCTCATGGATGGATTTTTTCCATCCGTAGCTCCACGTTTGCCCCAAGCCCCTTGAGCAGACCCAGAGCGAGTCCCCAGCCCTGGCAGGAGCCGGGGCTCAGGATACACAGCCCTCAGGACCGGGTGGGAGCACGGTGGGGCTCACACACCTCCTGCCAACACAGGCCCCACACTGAACCTGAGAGGAAGGAGTCTCACCACGGGTTTGAACGGCCCAGCTTCCACGAGCAGCTGCCTTCGTCCCTGGTGGTGGGCCCGCTCCTGGGCAGTGTCACTACGCGGCGGGAGTGACCACGGGCCTGCTAAAGAACTCCCTGCAAATAATTCACACCAACTTGTTTAAAGGAGCAAATGGGTTTAATTATTAGTTACAATCTTGTCAATAATTATCACCCCATCTGTGGGTAATAAATGGCAGCTTCTCACAGACTGCATCATTAGAGTTTAAGGACACCAATGGGGTGCATTAAAATGCTGAGGAAAGCATTGATCTGGTGTAAAAATGCTCTTTACAAATTACAGGCACGGGTCAAGCCCGCCAGTGAGTCCTCCCTCTTCCCATCTGATGCCAGCCTGCCCGCTCCTCTCCTCCTGCCCTGCATCCTCCCAGCACCCCCAGCCCACGGCTGCCGGAAAGACAAAGACCCCGCTCTCCGGATGGACCTTACGTAGGACTCTGGGCTTTATAGAGAGAAGGCTGTGTGGTAATGAAGGGGCCGGCATAAAGCATCACAGCTCCATCCTGGTCAGCTCTGCTGCTCTGTTCCCACAAAGGAGCTGGCCTGGGCATCTTCACAGCGTTTTTTATCCAATGGGCGAGACAAGTAGGAACACGGAGGCAGCACTTCCCCAAATGCAGCTACTTCTGGGGTGGAAAAGCATCAGTCATCACACAGCAGGACTTCTCGGAGGAGAAATGATAACTCCTTTTTTTTTTTTTTTTCCCCCTATTTGAACTGCAGGCTGGAATATAGGCCGGCAGAATGTAATTATCCAGGCTGGAATTTGGCCAAGATGCTGGGGCTAACAGCCCTACTGTTTCAAAATATGCCACAGTACCCTAAATGATCACATCTTGCAGGATTTGATTTTGCATTTCATCCAAAACAATGCTGGGAAGTCGATGAGCAGGATAAGCATAAACTAGTGCCACTTATCCCCCTACCTGCTGGAAGTTCAGCCCAGAACACCTCCTGAAAATTGTTTCCATTTTCTGTGCAAAGCATTGAAAGAAGTCAATGGTTTTATTCCCTGTGCAAATTCTCTGCAAGCAGTTTCTATTTTTTTTCAGTGAAAAACACTTCAACTTTATAGAATCATAAAATCATAGAACCCAGACTTTCAGAAATTCAAACTTTCAGAAAGGGAAACTTGACTAAGGCAAGATATTTGCACTTGAAAATAAAAAAAAAAAAAAAGGGAAGGGCATTTCTTTCCTCTACAACAATATTTTAGATGGACTTTTTTTTTTTTTTAGCTGTTTTTTTTTTATTCAGCCTCTGTTAGGCAGAGAGGGGATTAAGATAGCTAATGGACAGTCTATATCGGCAAACAAAACTACCACCTAAGTGACTTTGCATGTACAAGTGGTAAACTCTCCATTAAAGAGAGCGCTGCATTGACAGAAGCAGGCTGGACTGCCACTGAGCCACAGTGCAAATAAACCTCCGCCAGGGCCCATACACGGCCCTGTCACACACCCGTCGCCTCCCATGCTTGCAACCTACCCCCCCCCATTATTAAGTAGCTCCAAACGCTCTCGCCTGTTTTGAATGCTATGCAAATATTGGCAGAAGGATGTACGCTCTGTTTTAAAGACATCTCAGACACAGCAACAACAAGCAAACTTTTTTGGAAGGCAGCATCAGGACTTGCAGTTTCTCTTTTTACTCCAGTGAACAAAGTTTGTCTGCAGAAAAAAATTGTGCTTTTAGCTGACTCAGGGTGTTCACTAGCTCTTGCTGAATTTGGCCAATCATCCCCCACAAGGGAAAAATAGAAAAGGAAAAGGTGATTTTTGAAAAGTCAAAATATTTCATTTTCTCTTTTGGAAAAAGAATCATTATAATTGATTTTTTCATGTTGAAATGTCTTCCCTTTGTGAAACATAACTGCTTTTCTAAAGAGGACAGTGGCTATCTGTAAACAACACATCTCATTCAGACTGGAAAAATTACAGTGGCCTTCGTTTTACTGAAATATCTAGAAAAAAATTCCACCTTAGGTTAACCAGGGAAAACCAAACCTCTCTTAATTTTCAGTTGGACAAATGAAAGAAAATGAATGGAAGGGACATTCAGAAGCAATTTCAGATGCCACAGCCGCAGGGAGCCCAAGAGGAGAGCGTGGAGCATCCCATCAGCTCTGCAGCATCACCAGCACACGCGTCCTACAGCGGCCTCGGCGTCGCTGCTCTCTGCACGGCATTTGCTGAAAATCCCAGACTGTCGCTTATCTTACACACATGAAACGCACTTAAATAAACTGCCCCAATGCTGCCATTGCCCAGCTCACATCTAGTTTCCATCTTATCCCTCTCTGAAGCTGAGGGGAATGTAAAGAGGGAAAATAAACTGAAACGCAGGAAGCACCACGTTCAGTTCTTAATTTGTAGCCATTTGTACTCTGCCCCTTAATATCACGGTAATTCCTTTGATTTCCTGAAAACCAAAGTGAATCCTAAAAGCAGTGTGACTTTTAGAAAGAATATATTTCTGGCAGCCTGCACCAGAAATGAATGATTCCCATGTTGTAATGCATAATGCACGGTAAGGTCTGCCTGAGAACTGGAGCTGGCCACTGCACAAACACAATTCCACCAGCGAAGCTTCCAGCCTCATTCATAGTACCTGGTCTTCAATCCTGTTCCTGTTGAAAAAAACGCCGTGTCACTTAATTGACCGATTCCATGCCACAAGCGGTTTGCAAACACACTTGTTTGAAGAAGATACGCCCTGGCTGATTTGGAAACTCCCTAAGCAATGCATTCAAAATAAATCAGAGCTGATTCACGGCCGGTTGTGTAAATAGAGGGAACGGAGGGCCTGGCACAGGTACGCCGACACCGACGGTAATTTGCTGAGTTCACTCCAACTAATTTTGTACCCTCTTCCATTTCACTTTCTGCAAAATTCCCAGCAGATCACGGTGAGGGTTGCGCCGCAAACCAGTGTGTAATGAATGGACAGAGGAGAAAAAAAAAAAAAAGTCACAAAAGCACATTTTAAAAATTGCCTGGGTAAATATTTGCGTTGGAAACTGGACCTCAAGACCCACTACATGCAGGCAGGGGTCAGAAACGTTACAGGACCACTCAAAACAAACACAACTTGCAACTGGGAAGCGGGGCCGTGAGTGAGCCGGTTGGAATCAGCGCGACCTCACCAGCATCGGGCAACTGTGTCTTTCATTGTGGCTGAAGATCCTAACCCTGCGTTTGTGCGCGTACACCCACATGCGTTCACATATTTAATGCAAACACACGCAAGCGTGCGCGCGCTCACACATTCTTAAAATGCATGTGCATATATTCCCATATTCACAATGAACTGTTTATGAGCAAGCTATCAAGAAAAGAGTTTTCACTGAAATTATTCAGTGAATGACTTCAAACAATGAATACATTGCAGGAAATGGCGATTGGCTCCAGAGCAATCCGCAAGCAGAAAAGAAGGCAAAAGCAGTTGAATAAATGGGTGGCTGTGAATTACTCATTTAGCTGCATTATCTTCTTGTGGTCCCAATTCAGCAAACGCCTAAACACCCACTTCCCATTAAGGGCATGAATAGTCCCATTGATTCAATAGGGTTATTTTCTCTGCCTTCCATGGGGCAACTCAAATACTTAAATTTAAGCAAGTGCTTAAAGTGCTTTGCTGAATCAGGAGCTATGTCCACACTGTATATACCTGTGTTATACAGAAGGTCAGATTAGCTGATCAAAGAGTCCTTTATGGTCTTCAGATCTATAAATCTATGAATAAAACCAGCCTTTGCTGGAATTGCTTCTCCATAACCTTCCTGAGCACTGAAATTCATCCACACCCCAAAAATATTAATAAAACACTCTGTACTTAACTCTTTTCATATTATACTAAGTACGCCACTAAATAAACCTCTTAATATTCCAGTATATTTTGCAATGAACATTTTCCCGGTACGCTAGAGCGATTCCTCCTTTTGTGCCATCCAGAACACAATCCCCATGAAATACTGCAGTAAACATTTCTCTGAGTACTACAGCAAACACTACCAGCATTAGCAGATTAACCATTCCACTGAGCGCCATATTAAGCACACGTTTAAATACTGAGAAAAGACGTATAGCCTCCTCTTCCCACTGCGCCTCGTTACCCTGCCGAGATCCATATTTTTCTGCGCGGAGCCGACCAGAGCCCTGTGCATACCTGCTCTGTTCCCTCCCCTCCTGATGCCTCTCCCTCTCTTTTTCTCCTTCTTGTTTTGTTCATCTTGCAGCCGTTCTTCTGGCTTGGAAAATTTGTCGGGGGGCAGGAAAGGAGGGGATAAAGGGAGAGCAGGGGATTTGGCACATTGTTCAACCACAGAATCAACAACAAATCTATACTGCATGCACGTCTCTGCCTCTCTGTCTCTCTCAGCATCGCTGAAGTCTGTTGATGGAGAAACAGGTTACCTGTGGGTACCCCCTCCCTGGACCAAAATAAGTGAGCGGTGCTCTATAGTAGCAGGTCTTGACTGGTGTAATTTGGAGTTATAAAGCATTGTTTGGGTTTTACAGGTGTACGTTAATGTCAGTGAAATTACCGTGCTCAGAGCCTTCAATGGATTCATCTTTAGCAAGTGTTTAAGAGCCATTGACTCGTCTCTTGTTGCTGACAAACCATCTAGATTCAACCCATGGTTCTGTTCAGCTTTTCTCCTTTCCCTCCTCTCTCTCCCTCTCTTTTTCTCTCTCTTTTTTCCTCTTTTTTTTTTTTTTTTTTTTTTACTAGCAATTTGATGTTTGATCATTTGAGGCAATGAGGCGGAGGGTAATTTACGTTATCAGGGAGGTATGAGGGGTGCTGGGAACCCAGACGCAAGGCCCATTCGCCTGCTAAAGCGCCATCGTAATGTAATGAGACTCCAGTCAAGTGCAGCTAGTAATGGAGAGGAACATTTCCCATTCATCTGCCTACCTGAGACTCCACCGAATACGACAATAACTTTTGCACGGGAGGAGCAGGGGGGGGGACACGGCGAAGGGGGGCTGGAGTCCCCACGGCATGACTCCCTCTGTCTCGTGGAGAAGAACCACAGCCTCATCCTTTAGACCATTGAGGGAAGCAAATTAACACAACTCAGGAAGCTACAAAACAGGTTGTTGGAAGTGCTTAACCCTTGCTGAGTGTTTCCTGGCAAGCACCTGGTGAGCACCGACCCCCAGCCCTCCCCGCAGGTCTGTGGCCGGGTCCCCTCCATGCTCCCTCGGCTGCTGCATCCCCCAGGCAGCGCCGGACCCTCACACAGAGGGAGCTTGGAGAGGATGGGTGCTCCAGAGCAGGCCACCGGGAAGGTGCCTGCACATCAACTAGCAGAAGTTGCAAAAAGGAGGAAGAAAATTTCCCAGAAGTGCTCCACGGCCATTTCCATCCAAAGGGGTTTCCGAAAGAAGCCCTTTTCCCTGATTGCCCCTAGACAGCTCCATCACTTACCTGCAAGTGTGGCTTCCTATCACAAAACCAGAGTTTCAAGAAATGCCTTCCATTTGTTTTTAAGTGTGACAACAGGACACTGGGATCGCATCAACTATTTTTTTTTTAATTCCACTTTCTAATATCAGTCAAAAGACAAACCAAAACCCAACCCTGCCCCACACTTCTAGTACCCTGGATGTCAGCCCCTGGGGGTGGGATTTCATTCCCCATGACCATGTCAGAGCAGCCCCCTCCTGCCGTACGCTCTGGAGGAGCAGACACCAACTCTGCTCTGCGGTGTCCCGGGGGGCGGCTGTTCCCACAACAAGGATGAGAACGTTTACGTCACCCTGACCAGCAGGGAAACCGAGGCGCAGAACAGTGCCGTGCCATGCCGTGACCAATAAAATCCAAGAGCTTGTTTCTTTTTTCAGAGAATGAATTCCCAAGGATGCTGGGAGTCATTTCTGTCCCCCTCCCAACCTCAAACTCTGCTCCTCAGCCTTGGCTGAAATCCTGTAAAGCCCACCCTGGCTGCAGATTCACCTTCCACTCTGTCTGTGCAGCGCAGCGACGGGGACTTCCAGCATCACAGTAATAACAGCAGCAGCAATACCCACCACCAGCAACAACAATGATACACATATTCAAGTTCTCGTGGGCGACCCTGCTACTCTGCACACTTTGTTTGCAAGCTGAGGGTAATTATAGCTTGAGGGAACCTCCTGGATGCAAACAGATCTCCCGGTACGAAGACCTCAATGTACGTCAAGGGGTGTAGGTGGCAAGGGCGACATACAGGGGCAGGAGAGATTAATTTCCTTCGCCAGCCTGTCCTAAGCTTGCCGTTTGTTCCCAGAACTCAGCCTAAGAAAGGGAGAGAGAGGAAAGGAGAGAGGGAGCGAGAGGGAGAGACCTCAGCTCCCCCTCCCCGCCCTCACCAAATTCCTGCCACATGGACCCTTCCAATTATATCCACGTTTGAAAAGCTGCTGTCAGGATGAAAGGCACAGAGCAGTAATGAACTGACGATTAATTTGCAGTTGGCTCACCCAGTGCGCGAGCGTCTCTCGGGCTCGCTGCATGCGGGTGCTAAATATGACGATGTCAGCAATTGTCAGCCAGAGCCAGGGTTACCCTTAATAAGAGTCTCTCTCTCTCTGCTGCCTCATTGCCCGCTGCCGGCTTTCAGGGGCTCCGGCTCGGCTCCCCATCTTCCCAACAGCAAGGGGAGCCCTGGACCAGGCCAATAGCTGCCAAAGTAGCAAAAGGAAGGGGAAAGAAACGACCCTCTCCCCTGGCAAAGCGGCAGGAGCAGCTGCCAGCGCTAACTGCCTCTGCCCATGCCAGCTTTGACCTGGGAGAGTTACGGCTTATGCTGGCACGAAAGCACCTCAGGATGTGAGTGGGCACGTGAGCGCCAGCCGTGCCTGGGCTGGGATCCTCTGCACCTCTAAAACTAGCGGCAAATACCACAGACCCTTAATCCATGCTTAAAACAAACCTCTCACTATCCGCGTTCAAGTCAGCATCACCGTGTCGGAGGGGGCATGACAGCCAGGGAGTGTGACTGTCCCCGAGTTTCAAGCTAGAGCAGATGCATAGGAACATCCTTCCCGGCACCGTGCGGAGCCGAGGTGCCAGCAGCTGGTTTTCAGGTCGTGAGTTAAGGGTTGATGGGCTCTGGGCACATTTCCTCTCCTCCTCAAACGCCCCTGCCAGCCCTGGCAGGGAGGCAAGAAGCAGGCACATGGGAACCACTGTGCCGAGGGCTCTGCGAGAGCACACAGAGGCGTGAGCCGTGCTCCAAAGAGTTTGCAGGCTAACCAGCCGAGATGCGCCCCGGTGTGGGAGGGACGCAGCGGAGAGCGCTGGATTGACAGGGCTGGGAATACGACCTGCGTTTTCTGCATTAAGGGGCCTGTCAGCAGGTCGCGGGGGAACGCTGCTTCGCAGAGGGAAGCACAACACCTGCTCAAAAGACACAAATATTCAAAGTAAAGAGCAATCCCTTGGCATCGCAAAAAGACACCTCCTGAGCGCTCCCAAGGAATCCAGGGTGCACAACGGACTTGCATACTCCATCCACCCTTCCGTGTCCGTCCACATGCAGACACTTTATCTTCTTTCCTCATTCTCACAACAGGAACGGGACCCAGGCCTGAGCCATTAGCCGCTACAGGTGTGCTTAACCTCAAAAAGATATTTTCTTCAACTGTCTAAAGTTGGGCATTATTAACCAATCACTGTACCCTTCCTGCTGCAAATATTGCCCATCATCAGTATATATCCCAGAACACGCATAAAATCCCCAACACCTGCTGTTATAAGTGTGGGATTCCTGTGCAGCCCATGTGCCCTAATATCACGTCATTGATACCCTCTTTGCTCTATATAAACAACGCACCTCTATGTTTGATGACGCTCCAATACCAGCAGATTCGGTAGGTGCCCCAAAGCCTCTGTCACTGATGTCAGCTTTATCATGACGGCTCTCCTTGCAGATGGCCAAGCCCATCGGTGTTACCGAGCCTGGGCTCAGGCATTTTCCCCACCCGCTGCTAGTCTTCACCTCTGCCATGGAGACACAGACACCAGCTGAGAGATATTTCTCCTTGGGACACTTTTTCTTAAGAAACTTCACATCTGAGCTGGCTGGAGCATCCTGTGAATTCATGGCATTTACAGCAGCTGGTGCTGCTCAAAGTAAGAAAAAAAGAAAAAAAGCCCTAGAAAAAAATATTCCGGAAAACGGGGTGCCTCTTCCTTTGTGACATTCTGTAAAACCCTTCTGATGGTTGGTTCAGAGTGACATTTAGTTCTAATTCTATTTGGATCATATTAGACAATGTTTACAGAGCTCAGTCACTAAAAGAAGCACCCTTTTTCATCTTCAGCAAGACATTTAATTTAATCAAAAGGGATGCCGTGGGTTTTTCCCTGCCCCCAGCCTCTTGATTTGCAAAGAAAGTTTCAGCAGAACCAAAGCCAGATTATGGCCAGGTATGTGTGTCTTTGAAACTGCCGGTGACTAGAAAGTCTGCTGTTCGACCAGTTCTGGTACACGTATAACTTTGTTTTACCACTACAGCCTAGGGGAACCCGCACAACTTACCAGTCAGTTTCCCTGCTTGAAATCACGTTCCCTGTCTGGAGAAAAATAGAGAATGGAGAGAAGCAAAAGATATTCAGAGATGGGATCTACTCACAAGGCGAGTGCTTAGGATGGTCTGAGGGCAAACTAGCAAAACGGACATATTAGTCCTGCCACAATCCCCAGGCTACCCTGGCAGTGTTTGATCCCGGGTCCTGTCATACCAGGATGACGAAGGGGACAATGGTGATGGGCCTGTGTCACCACTGGCTCTGCACGCACTTCACACAGTCTTTCGTTTCTGGGTGCAGATCTATCTGTACCTTATAGGTCTTGCCATCATGACAGATGTGTTTTTACCATGTAACCCCTGCCATCAGAGCCTGGCATTTCAGGCACTGCTCCTGGCACCGCTCTCCCTCCCTCCCAGTGCTTCCCTGGCAGATGTACGGGGTGTCCTGCCAGTGGGCGACAGCCCAGGTCCAGCTCACGCACCATTTTAAAAAACTTGCCTCAATGAGAGCTTTCTACAAAGATGCCTTCCAAGCCACTTTTCCTGCCCGCCAAGCACGCCTGGGCCTGGGCAAGCAGCTTTTTGGCTTTCCCTGCTCCTTTCACCCTGCCCAGCTCCCCTCGGGAGCTGTCTGGGCGGCCGTGCCGTGCCTCGGTGCAGAGCAGGAGGTAGCAGAGTCACGGCACCGACGCCACTTGGCAGGCGCTCCTAATGACACCGCATCCACATGAAAGCCAAAAGCAGCCCTCGGAGAGCCGAGGGCTCCTCTGCAAAGGAGACCTGAGCCCTTTAAGGAAGAGAGAGGAGCAGAAATCAATTGTCTGCTTGCCTTCCTCCCCGGGCCCCCCTCTCCCCCTCCTCCATCACCACCACCACCACACACGCACCCTATTCACCCTGCTGGAAGGTGACATTTGCTATTAACCTTATATTGGGCCATTTTGTAAATCAATGTCACTTACATTTAATAACAAGTGTAATCAAAGGAATTATGCAAATTTAATTTGATGCTTCTTGAATTATGCAAATCTGCACCACATATAATGGCTTCTGACATGTGCCCAGTTGGAGAACGTTCCATTACCTCCTCTCTTATTACCCCTATTATTATTTTTATTTTTTTATCCTGGGGGGGGGAGGGAGAAGGGAGGGAGCAGTGGTTAGGCTTGGAGGCAGGGGGGAACAAGCGAGTGCAGGGGGAAGAGAAGGGAAAGAAGTGGGGTGGTGGAGGAAAGCGCTCCTTTGCCTGCATTTTGAGTAGAAAAGCTTCCTGAAGGCATTTCTGTTATTGTTATTGCAGAGCAAGGAGAGCGGGGTGGGGAGGGGGGGGAACGGGGATGGGGGGAATCATTTCCCATGAATGGCTTTGCAGGCAATAATACTATAAGCCTCTGATTCTAAATTACTGCCCTTCCAGTCCTATCTCCAGCACGATATTACTCTCCTTGGCCTCTTCTTCCTGAATTACTAGGCGAGCTGGGGGAGGGTGAGGGGAGAGGGGAGCAGGACCCACAGAGTGGAAAATGCACAATGAATGGGTGAAAAGGGGTTTCAGGTTTTTTGCTCCATGGCTGCCCCAGGTACCCCCACATCCTTATTCCTCCCGCCAGAGCCCCAGGAGAATAGCTGTTCTTTTCTCCTTGGCTTTCCCATCGCTTACTTGTCTCCTTGCACCTGACCCCAGGAACGGGGAGAAACCACCAATGGATGTGCCACAATTTGCAATATCTTCTCAGAAACCTGGGGCATCTACAGCCGGTGACACCCCACGTTCCTCCCTTTTCAAGGACTTTGGTGTCTGCAGCACCAGAAATCAGTTAGGACCAGCCTCTTTCTCCGTTGGTTTTGCTTGTCAGAGACAACAAGAGGATCTGATGATCACAAAGTGGATCTGAAAGACAGTATAGTGATGGTAGTAGAATGTATGATGCTGGGCCACAGTTTCCTCTGCTGGACCACTCACAGCAACTGATGTCTCTTGCCATGACAATTCACGCAGTGTGACCTTGGGCAAGACCGGCCCCACCTCCATGTCTTGGTGTCCTCACTCTTGCGCAAAGCAGATAAAGAAATTGATCTAATTTTTGGAAGGAGGAGAAGAAAAAGAAAACAAAATGCATTTTTTTAAAGTCTGTATGCTCCTCTAATGTGAATTGATACATATTACGAGGGCACAGTACCAACATGGCTCCATCATCTCTATAAAGCAAAGAGACACTAATATCAGAAGTCTCCCTGCTCTAGGTTTGAGAAGTGAAAAGCAGAGGAGGAATGCTACGCTTCCGAATTGACACTTGCCATATTTCCTTCCAAAACTCTTCCAGAAACACTGATTTTTTTCCTCTTTGCTCTAAATATTTCTGGTTTATTACATAGCCCTGCAAGACTGCAGGTTTTTATCTCATGCAAGATACCTGAGACATATTCTGCATTTAGATTTTTAAACATAATAAACCAGAAAATATGTCCAGATTAATTTTTTCCTACCTGTCAATAGTTTGAATTCTTTTTAAAGCTAAAGAAAAGTTTTTTGTTTTAATGAAAGGATTTTTAATCTGTTATCAAAAATACACTCTTATAGAAATTTTGGTGAAAGGAAGCTGTCCCTACTCTGCCCAAACTGAAAATCATTTGAAGTCCGTTGTGGAAAATGCCATGCTTCAGCCAGTCATTGATAATATGGTTTCCACCAAAATGATGGGGTGAAATGGATGTGCTTACACTACTTCAGGGCTTCACATCTGCTGGGCTCGGAAAAGAAACACGTAACTCACGCAGAGGATGCTGCTGACATTACCTTTCAAGCCCTGATGGTATTTGGCAGCAGATATCCATTGCCATCGGCACTCTACCACCACTGCTGCTTCTTCATAGAACCCGTATAGAAAACAAGGGTGGATCTTCTTCTTAAGAGCTGCAGCTGCAGGTAGAAATCCTGGGATGCCTCAGCCCAGCATCTTCTCCGGCCCTTGTCCGGGGAGCCCAGCCCCGTGCTCTCCAGCCCCCAGGGCTTGCGGTGCCTGGAGAGAGGGTGTCAGCAGGAACATCAATAATGGAATCTGGCACTTGCTCACCTCTGCCTCAGGTTGTTGATTCACTGCCCAGAAATGGTGTCTGTCATTAGGAGGCTGAATAAAAGAATGAAGCTCATTTCAGAGTCAGATACATCAATAACCTCTGAAGTCCTCCTTGGCTCAAGGCCTCTGGACTGCACAGAGGACAGAAAACTTGCCGTGCCTTGCCAGCAGATGACCTCCATTGCTCCCATGGACATGGGGGTGGTCAGAACCTGTTCCCAGACCCTGGCGGCAGCTGCTGTACTAGAAGATTAGCAGGAGAGTGCCCATTGCAAAGTGCCACAGCTGAAGCACCACTGCTGCGGGTGCCCACCTCACACAGCCCTCGGCCCCGAAGGTATTTCTGGGGAAGCAGGTTAATGAGTGCACGGAGCTGAACTTGTCCCTGGTGCTAAGCCTGCTGAGGTCAATGGAGGTACCAAGCAGCCCGTAGGGTCCTATTCCTGAATTCAAGAGGTGTGTAGCAGATGGAAGTGCCGCTCCTGCAGAGAGAGCTCAGCACACAACATGCTGTCTCATAGCTGGTGTTTCTGGGCTTATCTCTCCACGGAGCTTTTCAGGAGGATGTCTCTGAACAACTCCAACTGTGGATATTCCAGGATAAAAGGTTTTGTGTTGGAGTTTGTTTGGAATAGCTGTCAGGAACAGCCCTGTAGGGCTAGAAAATGTCCTGCCCGCCAAACTACAGCCAGCAGCACCAGGCGCAGAGCTAAAGCACGCTACACCAGCGACTATTGTGACGTGGGCTCACTGCTGTCTGTGTGTTCCTCAACTCCAGCCCCAGCTGGAGGGCACCAGGTACAACAGAGTAGGCAGAGGAGCCTGAAAGTGAAAGCCTTTTCATCAGGCAACCTGTTTCCTGGAGCTTAGGTCCTGATGCTGTAGGTTGATTCAGAAATGGGCAATGCAAAGTTCCTGAGTCTAGGCAGAAAGACCATGGTGCCATTGCCGGGAGAGGGAATTTGCTTGGCTTGAGACCTGGAGGGCACATGCTCAGCTTCCCCAGGGTAAACAAATAGAGTGGGGAAGTGCATCTGAAAGCCATAATTGACACAAGGGCTCTAAAAGGGACTGCTCCCAGCGGGAGGCCAGGCTGCTTGAAGTTTCCTTGCTCTCCCCTTCCCGGGAAATCACAGGTCATCGCTTGCAGCCGCTTCCTCCCCACTAAAACAGTAACCAGCTACAAGCCATAAAAACACCGAAGCACAGAAAGGCTGGGAATCTGATCTGATGAGAAAGGACACACTGACAAAATGACCGTGAAACATCCCAAGAAACAGTCTGGAGGGAGCAGGCTGGTAGAGTGCAAGAGAAGAGCTCCTGGAGGAAGATGGTGAAGGTTTCAGAGGCAGCAGAGACGGGATGAAGGAAGGCCCCTGAGATATCTATCAGCCATGTGGAGAGGAGTTTCCCAGGAAGACTTCATGACACATGACAAGGTCTCACTACCCCACTCCCATAAGGGATTTGATCTCTAATGCCCTTGATACTTTACACAATACCCAGAGCAAACATTTATTTGCTGAGCAGAGCAATTGGCATGGGCTTTTTCATTAAAATAAACTTTTAAAAGAGAGCTGAAGAAGAAATGAAATTATGGATGGCCCTATTTCTGACCAGGGTCCCAGCTCTCCCAGTGCTGCTTATGCTTGGCCAGGGCGTATGCGAGCTACTGGATGTCCTACCCACTCTGTGCCTTCGTTTTCCCATCTATAAGGAGGAGATGACCAGACAGACACTCACCCCACAGGGCTGGCACAGACCCCACCATCAGTGGCTTTTCTGCAGTGTCACTCCATTGGCATCAGTGAAGGAACCTCTTGCTTAGCAAAGAAAAAAGCAGGGGCTGAGGGCAATGCCAGGAGAGAAGGTGTTCCCATTTTCCCTTGGCCTGGCAATGCCAGAGGACAGGGAGTTTCACTGGGAATGCATCAAAGTCTCTCCTTCCTTTTAGGGCAGATGACAGGAGCACAGCAGTCACATTTGATGTAGAATGGGTCGTATGTAGGAACGAGACCTAAGAGCTAGCCAAGAAACACAGGTAAATGTCACATACGAAACTGGTAGATCAGCTGATCTTTTACAACGAGATAATTATATATTTTGTTATTATGTTTTTAGAGGCTTTCAGGCTCTGTGTTGCATAATTTAATTATTGCAAGGAGGTCCAGGAGTTAAACATTTGGAAAAAACTATTTCGAGGACGAGTATCATCTTTCTATAAGCATGAATGGCATTTGCATGGACAGTCTCCCAGTGCCCATTTTAAGCTGTCAGGGGTCTGACGAAATGCAGAAGCAGCAAAGTGGGGACCAGAGGGAGCCAGTCTCTTTTGGAACTCCTTCCTCCCAGCACCCTGAAAGTTTTGGCAGATCCTGCTGGCATGAAACCCCACAGCCTGCTTCCCACATTGAGCTGGGAAAAGTCCTGACACATGGGTTAATGACTGCAAGAACATCTAACATCTGTTAGATGGGGAAAAGACAGAGGCCCCATGGAGAACACTCTCTCTCTCTCTCTCTCCACTTGCTGTAAGGTCCACTTACCACAGGCCCCTGGCAAAAGTCAGCATCACCCTGCTCCGGCTCCCGCTCACATCCCAGCACAGCTTCCCCTGGTTCAAGCGGTGCTCCCACATCTTTGCCGCCTGCATCCGGGCCCAGGGATGCTGAAGTGTTTCAGGGCCTCACTTGAAGGGTCTATCCCCAGCAATGCCATGGGACTCACCCATCTGAGTGCTGCTTTTAGCCCGGAGGAGCAAACTCACACTGCTGTGATCCTGTCAGCATCAATGGAGCCTCACAGAGGGTGAATCCTGCTTGCTCAGCCTCTCTGCAGCACCTGATTCTGCATGCAGAGAACATGGAGATCTTTTTTGCTGTCTCTCCCCCTTTCATTCCTGTTCATTTCTCATTATTCCTATTCCTTCTTCCCAAACACATGGGTGCAGCTCTGCTTGTAGAAATCCCACGGAGTTATTCCTGCTTCATCCCAGGGTGGTTCAGCAGAGATGGTGATCCTCTGATTTCTCCCCTTATACCCATTCCAAGAAGCTAGTTCTTGGCATCTCAGGGAGACGGATTATTTGATCTTTATTAATTTATTGAAGGGAAGGAAGAGGGTGGCAATTGCAATGAAAGGGACAGCCAGCAAGATGGCAAGGAAGAGAGGTTAAAAATGAAGTCATCATCTAATTGGCCCGCAGTGAATTATTCACATGTATAATCTTTTTAAAAAAAAAAAAAATTCAGCACAAGGCAATGCAAGTAAATGCTGTTCATGTTTAAAAGTCATTTCCATAAGTAAGTGCAATTTCTCTACTGTTTGCCCCTGTTTAATGAAGTGAAATCTTGTTTGCATTCCTCCCAATTTCCCAACGAAAGGCGCCCAAGCGTTTGCACCAAAATTACTCGGCCCAAATTAAAACCCTCCAACACTTGGAAAAAAAAAAGAGGAAAGGGGGGAAAAATCAGACTTATTTTTAAAATGCCTTAAGTGCATCCCAGCATCCTAATTTATTTTTAGACACTTGTTATTAAGAGTAGTAGTAAGTTTCCCCTTCTCTCTCGCTCTCTCTCTTATTTAAATGAACTTAATGGCAATAGATGCAAATGTCTGGAAGAGGAAAATAGTTAACATTTATTTATTCTTACTGTTGTCTCTTCCCTGGCTGGTGTCATTAGAACAGTTCGTTGCATCCCATTCGCTCCCATTAGCTCTGCTATCAGAGCCACCCAGCACGACTCCAGCACGGCTCGAAGTGCTTTCTGCGGCCCACATAGGGACTACATCATCATCTCCGAGGCACTGGCTTAATGACAAGAAAAAAAATCGGAATATATTGCACAGCGATCTGGGGAAACAACAACAAAACCCACTGCCGCCGTCACCCGATGCCATCTCCCCTTGACCTGGGGTGTGCGGTCCTGCCTCATCCGGGCAGGCGGACAGACAAACGGACCAGCCGTAGCGCTGGGACAAACATGCCTTCGCAATTCATTGATCTGGGCAATGTGCAGAGAAATATGCCAACGGGGACCTGGAGTGCTTGGAAACGCACTCGGGAGGACCCAGCGAGACTGGAATGGGTTCAAACAGCTGCTCGGAGCCAGCAGAGCCATCTCCCCCCAACGCGGGGCTGCCAGACGGACAGATCCTGGCTCCCCGGCACGGGCAGGAGCTGCCAGCCAGGGCTGGCAGGGACTGGGGGGCTTGCATCCCCTCACTGGGTGAACCCCGCCATTGCCCCTGCCGTTCCCCAGCCAGAGCATTTCCTAAAGCAAACCAGACCAGCCGCCATATGTGAGCAACCCTGTATCTCAGGGCTGCGTGGCCCGAGCTGCCAGCTCGAGCCGACAGCATGTATCACCTCACAGGACGTGTTGTCCTAGCCCTTTGGCCACCACTACAGAGATAAGGGGCTTATATCTCTAATCCCCCCCTGGGGAGCGGTGGCTGAGGGCCAGTGCTGGCAGGCAGCAGCCCAGAGAGGCACGTGCCCCGGTGCCTCGGAGAAGTAGCCAAAACCCACCATCCCCCTGGGCACCAAGGTCCTCTCTGACCCCCGGGACATGGAGGTCGACCTGGCCCACAGCAGAGGGGCAAAATCCCTTTGGAAGCAAGAGGGACCTGACAGATCACCCACTCAGAGCCCCCACAGGTTTTGGGGTCTTCTGAGCCCTTCACCCCCCAGGTAGGTGGCACCTGGATGAGGGTGGCGGTGAGCACAGGAGAGGGAGACCAGGGCTCAGTGACAGCACCAGCTGACAAAGCAGCATTTGAGAGGGAGGACATCAGCATCTGCAGCGCTGACACATAGAAGAGAGGCGGCAGCTATTGCAGGCAGGGATGGAGCCGTGCGAAGGGCCCTCCCCCCCTCAATAAAGTTGACATTGTCTCCCGTGATAACTTTTCTGCTGAGGTAGGAGACACTTTACTGCAGAGTTGCACACAGCAAGTAGCTGCCCTCCCCCCCGCCCCTTCCCATCCTCTCCCTCTCTCTCTGTCTCTCTCTCCAGCATCATTTACATCCTTAATTAGCTGTAATTCTGCAGTGCTCATTAGGGAAGGACTGGAAAATATCAAGGAGCCCACAAGCAGGGGGCTTCAGGGGAGAGGGAGGAAGTGGGGGATGCGGGCGTCAGGCTGAGAGGGGATGCCCAAGGCTGGATTGTGGAGCCAGGAGCCAGAAGCTACTTGCTTAATTTGGGTGGGAAGATTACACTAATTTGGGAGCACTGATCCAGTGATGGGGTTAAAGAGGCCACACTGTCCCACCTAGAAAGGCAAAAGGCTTGTCTGGAGAATAACAGCATCTCACCAAAAGGACTTGTTCTTACCTTCTTGCTCGCAGGTGATGTCTCTCTGCTGGGTCATTCAGTGCCCCATGCTCTTAAAGTCAATGCTCAGGTGCAGGAGGAGGGCAGCCTTCCCCTCCGATGCAGGCAGCGACACAAACCTGTCCTCTCCTCCGGCCTCACCAGGAATCATCCAGCAAAGAGGTTTCTCTGGAAAATTGCAGCTGGCTGGGCTAAAGCAGGTCTGCCAGGTGTGCCTCTGTGCTGCAACCTTTGGGTTGGAAAAAGAAAGACTCAAAAGTGATCCAGAAGAAAATCTGAAGGAGCAGTTAATTGTTTTTTAAAGCACACTCTTGATTTGAAACAAGGAGGGGTAAGCATTTTGAATTTAACTTCAATGACCTAAAATAATAAAAAAGCAAGAAATTAGGACTTGAAACTACTGCCAAACTTTACATTCCAGGCTGTAGAATTAAATATATCCTTCAGCCCCAAACGGACAAGCATTGTGAGGCTTTATTGTTGGTCCAGATAATTGCTATAATTACTTTGGGGACCAGCATCAGACCCGGGCAGTTCTAATCTGGACTCCCTTTCACTCAGGAGTATACAAACAAAGAGAGAGTAAAGTCCTCCCTCTTCACAGTCTCAAGGTACAAGACCATTAAGGAGGTACTATTGCCTCTTTGCCTTAGCTGGAGAATGGAGAATAGGTAAATTAAGTGAACTGGGCAAAGGCATAAATGAAATCTGTGGCAGAGCCAGGTGGTGACTCCAGACTTCCTACCATCTCTCTTTTTTCTATTTTAATTCACTGCCTAGCTGTATCTTTGCTTGAGGTTAGATGTGGATGTAAAAGTCTACCTGGGAATCCAGTGAAGTGATGAAGATGGTCTTTGCAAGTCCATCCTCCTACTTTTCACTTGCTGGCAATAATGTGAGCCTACAGGATGAGCTGTGATGGCGTGTTCCACCAAAGACTCAAAATGACCACTGGTGCACGTGGGATTATTTACAAATACATGGGCATGTTCACAAATGGGCACTTGCACTTCCAAACACCTTCCTCTTTCATTAACATCTTCAAATCCCTGCTAGTGTTTAGATAAGACTTGCCATAACAGAGAATCAGAATAAGCAAATGCCAGAACAAGTCAAGAGATAACCCCGTTGAAGTACAACTTTATAGAAGTACTTAGGACCTTTGCAAAACAGCGTTTCAGTGGTTTGTATCATTGGCTCTGAGGTTTAACACAGGTTAACTCCCTTCGCACTTACCCAAGACAACTTATTTACATCATTCAAGCAAAGAGAAACCTGTCCCATCTTTCCGTATTAATATCTGGCTTTTCCTGTAGCGTTTGGTACATAGATTTCTAAGGTCTTTACAAAGGAGATAAAATTTCCAGCTCTATTCTACATGAAATTTGTGTTGCAAAGAAGTCGCGGTGGACCAGAGACTGCCTGGATCTCATTGCGGTGCTTTAAAGAGCGTCTTCTCTGCAATTTTCTGCACTTTGTCAATGACAAACATTCAGAATGGATTTTGTCCATTACCACTCTAATATTTGGCAAGAAGGAAGAAGATTGGGAAAAAAAATGCTAGATCCCCATTCCTATTAGAGATGTTCAGCTGGTGCAAAGAAAGATGCCCTATCATTGGGTGGGTGCAGAAGGCAGGGATGCCAGTTGGCTTAGACCTCTGTGCAGCCTCAGCATCTGCCACGTGGTGCGTGCAGCTGGCGGGATTCTGCGTAGGGTAAATACCCGCTCCCAGACACCACAGAGGAGGGTGTGGAAGTGGAAAGGGCTGCCTGTGGTGGTTGCATAGCTCACAACTGCAAAGGCCAGCTCTTGGGCAACAGCTCACGCTTGCATGAAGCCATCTGCGCTCTCCCGCTCGGCAGTCAGTGATTTCCTTCGAAATGGCTCAAAAGTATCTCTTGCAAATTGCTCGTTAGTGGGTTCCTTGATACCTAGAGTACCAATGAATGGTGTCATTCTCACAGCCTACTTGCCATCATTACATTTTCCTCTTCTATACTTCATCCTTCTGCTTGAAAGCCTAGAGGAGCAGCAGGAGCTTGCCTTTTGCCTTGCAGCGATAGTCAGAAATCCCGAGCTCAGACAAACTGAGTCTGGGATGATGTGCGGCTAAGCAAATGTCTCGAAAAAACAGGTAAAGTATGAATCGCAGATATTCAAATATGAGTCACCTTTCCCACGGTTTGGATCCAGGGCTGACCACGCAGAGGATAAACCCCGGGCATAAAGTTGTATTGTACACGACTGTCAGAATCGGCAGCAAATCTGCACCAGGGATGGGTGGCCCCGTGTGACCAAACAGAAACAAGTAAGGAGGAACACACTGACATGTACAGGGGCAAGCTCTTTTGTGTGTGTATGTGGATGGGAGTTCAATTATATATGTGGATGTACATTGGTGTGCTGGGGTGTGCCTGATCCCGCACATCAATGTGTGCAGATGCAGGAGAGGAAGGGGCACTCCCCAGGCTGCACACCAGCTCAAGTGTGGGCGAGAGTTTGTGGACTGCTACTGAGTAGCTTGAGGCATCAGCTGTAAGGGTTTATTTCCAGTACAGAGCATTTCTCCCTTAAGAGTCAATGAAATAATTTGTGCAAATCTCCCTCAGGTACCACGCAGAGAATGTAACACCAAGGAAACATCGGGGAAGATTTCTGGTCACTCAGATCGTGGTAACTTGGGGGGAAAGCTAACCCATGAAAAGAGATCGCTTGTGTAATTTGCAGAGACACTTGGCTGACTGAATAGCGTTGTTCTGCACTCTTGCACTGTTTTGCAAGTATTCTTTCGTTTTGCAGCAACATCTTTCTCCATCTCCCTAATTTTTCACAGGGGCTTGGAAGAGACGCAGAATTGCTCCATGCTAGCTTTCCTGGCACTATTACCTGTGCCAGCCTCCCGCCGGGAGAAGCCGGGAGGAGAGGAGCTCTGAACTGGCCCACCCCGCACCCCCGCACTGCTCCACACCAGGCTGCCTTTGGGGCTGCAGCAGCCAGGATCTTTCCAGCCTCCACGGGCCCCGCTCTCCCCTCCGCACCCCTACCCCAGCTCCTCGGCCAAATCAAAGCTTCCCCTACCCTTCACCTGGGCATGGTCTCCTGATGGGGCTTGGCTTGCTCTCTGTGGCCCAGGTCCAGACACAGTTTTACAGCATCTCCTTCCGAAATGGGTCCTCTCTCAGCAGTCAAAGCCAAGCCTAACAGTGCCTCCTGCTGAACCCGCTGGCGTGGCCGGCACCTCGCTCCTCGGGCATCCTGATCTCTCCTGCGGAGACTCGGGCAGTGAGAGGGAGGGAGATTGATAGCAAGGAAAAGCAGTGGATGAAAAGTAAACTCACACTACATAAATTCCTAAATTATTTTTATAAGGACACAACATTGTAACAACTTGCCAAGAACAACACTGAAATTATTTCAAGGTTTCCCATTTGTTTGTAAAGTGAATATTAAAAGTGCAGGCAGCAGTCTCCCGGTGTTCCCCTGGGAACTGTTAGTGTCCGTAGTAACGAGGTCATTCCTTTTTTATTAGGAGAAGGGTTTCTGTAAAGTTAAATGTGCTGACAGCCTCTTGCCTTTGATGTTGGGTTTCACCTTAGTCCCTCCTGCAGATATTGCTGCTCCTCCCTCGCAAAGACACATCCCTGACAAACAATCTCCCCTCTGTCTTCCCTACTTGTTTGTTTAGATGCATGATAGGCAGCTCTGTTAAAGGGCAGCACATGAAGGCGGGCTGGTGGTTCAGTGGACGGGAGAGATGTGAGAGATTTGGTTGCTGTAATTAAGTCCGTCTTCATTCCCCCAAACTGCCGGGACTCAGTACCCTTCATTTTATTGACCAGACAGATAATTACAGTGACAGCAGTCACAAACCCTCCAGTTATAGTTGCAGTAAAATTGCTGTGGTGCCATGTTCCGACAAACACGGGTGCCACAGAGCCCCTGCCACAAAGCCCGGCCTGCAAGGGGACACGGGGAGAAGCACCCCAGCTCCACGCCTGTTCCCCTGACTCTCTCCTTGCTCTGCAGCTACAAAGTCCTTCCTCCCCAGCAGAGCGAAAAGGCCCTTCCCCAGGAGGACACCTGGGAATCCCTGCTGATGCCCTGTGCTAGTTATCACAGCTCCTGCTCAAGCACCTTCCCTGACATCCTGGACATCCCTGTGGAGTGGCTTCCAAGCACCCCTGTACTGTGCCTACCTGACCATGGCCAGCAAGGACACTAAAATATAGATGGGCTGCAGGCACTCCATGACACACATCAGCTGCATGAAATAAAGGACCTCTGGTAGGGATGGTACCAAATTAGCACTTGGGAGACTCAATTCTAGACTCTACTGAAGAGTTTCCCAAAGGTCTTAGGCAAATTAACTAAACAGCCTCCACAGCAAAAGCACAGGGTGGCCCCAAGAGCCTCATTCAGTGGCTGCTCAGAGCCACGGCCGCTGCTCTGTATGTGCACACCACATCCAACACAAGGGAAGCTGAGTCCCAACTGGCGCCTCGGCACAGCACAGTAACACAAAGAAACTAACGTGGTTTTTTTTTGTTTGAACATTAAACAGGCAACAATGCCCACAAAGTGTATTGTGTGTAGCCACTCCTTAGAGCAGCAAAAGATAAATAATACGTTCATGCTTCAAAGTGAAGTGCTCATTGTGTGCACCCAAATACTAAGAAATAATGTGAGTATCCTTGTTCATCATGGACATAGTAGGAAGAAATCAACTTCTTCCCTGGGAACGAGTGCTTAGAAATGATTTATTCACTCTTGGGAAATGAATGCAAAAACCAAGGAGACACCGTTGTGCACTGAGGTGGACCAGAAATTTGTCTGCTCATATTTAACCACAGGATCAAGAATTGCAACGGGGTGGCTGGTGATGGCACCAAAAACACTTCAGCTCTGGGATCCGCGTTCAAAACCAACCACGAGCCAGCAATGAAGAAAGGCTGTGACCCCAAGTCCTACTGCGGTTTGGTGGCTGACATCAAACAGGCTGCTACAATTCAGATTCCTTTACAGACCACAAACATTTGTATCAGCAGACCACCAAAAAAGGACCTCCATGCTGGAGTCATGGAGATCTACAGACTTCTAGAAAATACAACCTAGCAATCCCAGGTCTTATTTCTGAGCTTGCTTTTTTCTCTGTTTGTACCAAGCTCTTTGTGAAATAGGCAGCTTTCAGAGGGTCAGTATGATCCTAAAAGCAAAGCTGAGACCAGGTAGTCTAGAGTAAGTGGTTCAAATTCTCAGTGGCTGGAGGTCCCAGATCAACAACTGAAAAACAGGA